>NC_091772.1:54403148-59403148 GCF_029378745.1 Bos indicus | reverse complement strand
TTTCCTATCAGATGAACCAGTTTCTGAAGGATGAAATGATTTGGTACATGTTTTTTCGTTGTTTTCTTGTTTTAAAGCTGGTTCCTTTGGGTAAAAATACCGTTTCTAGTTTTTATAGCTGTGGACTATTGGGATTATGGTTAATGAAGAGAAAAGCCCTTGTATACAGTGAGACTGGTCCAATTCACAACTCCTTTGTTAATTTCCCCATCAAAAAAAGTAATAGGGGGAGAAAACCCTGATGGGGCCCACAGATGGGTCCCCCTCTCCAATGCTAAGATAGTTAGGATGTGATATTTCAGTTTCTTGAATGGGCTTACACCCACTAACCTGGAAAGTAGCCAAGAATGCAATACGGCCTTTACAAAGGGGGCGAGGGAAAAGTGAAATAATTATTTTTAAAAACAAAACAATCTGGTTGTTACTGCGCGCAGGAAAATGAGTTGAGCACGGAGAGGCTTATCGCCAGTGCCTCGTCCAATCAGCGGGGCGCTGGGGGCCCGGGGAGCCAATGAGGGGTGGTCTCCTGGCAGCCAGGCGATCTTTTGAACATTTTCTTTCCCTGGTTTACATGGTGCCACCGCGGTGCTAAAAGAGACTTGGCAGGGCCCGGCTCTACCTTTTTATGAGTTGTCTTTGGAGGTCAGGGCCAGGAGAAAGGAGCTGCCTGTTAGATGCTCTTGGGGACCAGCTGTCCTGCATGGAGAATGCTGGGCTCTGCGTGTGTGAAACATAAATGTGGCTCTGCAAGGTTTCTTCACCAGCCAGGCAGGGGTGCTTGAATGAGAAAGTGAACAATGGATCTCAGATTCTGATTTAGTGAGTCAGGGAGGGAAGTGGATAGTGGGGGTGCCACCAGCTGGGTTTTTGTAAAGCCCTGACAGCCCCACATTTGGAATCAGACACTTCGGTGGGTTCCTTGGGTGGGAGATGACCACCACCACCCTACCATACCGCTTGGTTTTCTCACTCTCCGCCCCCAATAACTTAGATATGGGTAGGCCAGGTTGGTAGGTAGAGCTCCTGACATTTCTAGTAGGATACACTCCTCCCTTTTTTTTTTTTAAATTGGCCACACCATGAGGCATGTCGTATCTTAGTTCTCTGACCAGGGATCAAACTTGTGCCTCCGTTGCTTTGGAAGCGTGGAGGCTTGACCACTGGACTGCCAGTGAAGTCCCCCTCTTAAAAGAAACAGTCTAGAGATTTAGCTCAACCAGCAATGGGGCGCCCTTGTTTAAAAACAAAGATTTTGTCCCAGTTTGCTTCTTTGACAAACATGCTCACCTCCCTTAAATTTTCTGACTTCTGCACAATGATACAGAGAAAACATGGTGTGAAAACATGGAGACAGAGCATCCCCATGATCTACTCAGGTTGGCAGAGGACTGGGTTACATTGGTCAAGAACAGTTAAAAATTTCAGTTTTTCCCTCCTGACGTTGTATGATTTCACCCTCTATTCCTAGGGAAGAGTACCCACTGAAAGTACCCAGGAAGTTCTCCTTACCAGCTGGGTTGTTGGCCCCACGTATGATTTCGTTTTAGAGTACAGAATGACCACTAGACTGATTGTTGTTCAGTCTCTTAAGTTGTATCCAACTCCTTGGCGACCCCATGGGTTGCAGCACACCAGGCTTCCCTGTCCTTCACACTATCTCCTGGAGTTTGGTCAAACTCATGACCATTGAGTTGGTGACACCATCCAACCATCTCATCCTCTGTTGCCCCCTTCTCATGCCCTCAATCTTTCCCAGCATCAGGGTCTTTTCCAGTGAGTTGGCTCTTTGCATCAGGTGGCCAGGGTATTGGCGCTTCAGCATCAGTTGTTCTGATGAATATTCAGGGTTAAATAGACTGATAGTGCTGGAAAAGGGGAGAAGGGCCAGTTTGCCATGGTGACCACAGCCACCCTAAAGTCTGTTACCATTGCCGATTATTCTAGGTGAGGCAGTTCATTTGGCTCGGGACTTTGCCTATGTCTGTGAAGCAGAATTTCCTAGTAAATCTGTGGCTGAGTATTTAACCAGACCTCATCTTGGAGGGCGGAATGAGATAGCAACTAGGAAGAACATGCTGCTGGCCGCACAGTAAGTATCCAAACTTGAGAATTTGATGCCCTGATGCTCTGACCTTGAAGCCCAGAGGCCAGCACAGCCCCTGGTGCTCAAGAAAGAAATGCTCCTTAAATAAGTTAGGGTGTTGAGCAAAAGGAATGTCGAGGAGTGTAAAAGTACAGTCAAATAGGGTAACTTTTGGGTAGGATTTAGAAGACTAAGAACAGTGAGAGTATGGCTCACAATGAATGTTTTTGAGCTGCTTAGTTATTTAGCTCAAAATAGTTAAGCTAATTCGTTTATCTTATTTGCATGTCTTACAAAAATGTGTTAGAAACAATTTATTTTGTCACATCCAGTAGCGATGATGTGCCTTCTGCTTCCTGATAACAAGATGTTTTTCGATTTTAATTATTTTGGCTATACCACGTGGCATGCGGGATTTTACTTGCCCAGCCGGGGATGGAACCCGTGTCCCTTGCAGTGAAATTGGGAGTCTTAACCACTGGACCACCCGGGAAGTCTCCTTTGTGTTTTAAAACGACCCAGTTGAATGTATAGGAGTCATAGGCAAATTAAATGTCTCAAAAACAACTTAATGCAGCTGAGGGGTTTCTCATCGAAACCAACTGTAAATTGATTTTAAAATCATGGTAAATGAAGCAGAACCAGTCAAGTAGGAAATAGGGCAGAAAAGAGAGCCGATGAACCAGCCTATATCACAAAGTGAATTTCTGGGAAATAAATTCCCGGTTCTTGACAGAATTGATTGTTTTATAGGAACCAGACTGCATCAGAGAGAAAACACTCTCCTGGGCTGGAATTCTGACTCTGCCTCTTTACTAGTCCTGGTGACCTTGGCCACTGGATTCTGGAGTGAATCCTTTTATCTTTTCTAATTGCAGGGAAGATTAAATAAGATAGTGCTTAAAGGAGTTTAGTTTGTGGCTCTGAACAGAATAGGTGCTAAGTGCAGCAGCTTAGGCTATTGGTGTTAGTTTAAAACCTATTGGGTTGGTCAGCCCCAGATTCTCTTTGCCTCCAGGTGTCACCCCCACGGTAGTTTAGTCTTTGTGCTCTATACCTGTTACGGGCCAATGTTGAGCTCAAGCTCAACGGTGTGCGTTGACTGTCTTCACAGGCAAGTGTGTAAAGAATTCACAGATCTTCTCAATCAAGATCGAACTCCCAACGGGAACAACCGACCCACCCCGGTCCTGGAGACCAACATTCAGAACTGCTTGTCTCATTTCAGCCTGATTACCCACGGCTTTGGCAGCCAGGCCATCTGTGCCGCAGTGTCTGCCGTGCAGAACTACATAAAAGAGGCCCTGATAGTCATAGACAAATCCTACATGAATCCCGGAGACCAGAGTCCAGCCGATTCTAGCAAAACCCTGGAGAAGTTGGAGAAGCACAGGAAGTAAAACAAGGGGGTGGTGAACCAAGGGCCGAAGAGTTTGGAAGGAAAAGGACTCCCAGATCATCTCGACCAGGACAGACTGGGCACCCCACTTACTTGGGGGGCAGAATTGTTACCCACCTTCCCATGAAAAAAAGCCTCTGTTGATTTCCAGCTCTTCACGTGCCCTCCTGGATTCCTTAGTATTTAGGGAGTGCTGAAGCGTCTCCTTCACTCTGGACGAGATGTTGGAAGTGCTGGTTCTTTACTCATTAAGCTTATGTTTTATTTTTTTGGAACCCCATTCTTCCTTACTCTGGAAGTGGTGCTACAAGTTTTCGAACCTTTTGAATAAATCCCCGGGCTAACAAAAACTCACATTCACTCAGCTGTTGAAAGGTCAAATTGATGGGATTCAGATCAACAATAACTTTTAGTGTTGAGGTGAAAGTATGTAGTTTCTTCAGCCTCGTCCTGCATACCAATAGGAGGCAAGGATTCTGTCCACCTAGCAACTGGTTAATAGGTGGCATTTGTAACACTTTAAAACCCCTTGTTGAAAGGGGCCCTTCGGGTTTACGAAACTTGTAGAAACAAAGCCTGCTGATGACTTTATGTTTTTTCTTTAAAAAAAAAAAAAACTTTGAAAGTTAACTCTTCAAGGAGGAGACTCTTTGAAATGACATATTCCTTTAAGGTATGGAAGCTTTATTTTGCGTATTTATTTCACATCTTAGTGAAACTTGAAAAGGGTAGGCATGGAGCATTTTTTTTTTTTTTTTTTTTTTTTGCTGTCTGTCATCCCCCAGTCCCAGAGGAGGCTCTGTATTTTGAGAAACTGAGTTGAGTGTACAGATTTTATTTATGCATAATTTAATGGGGTCTGTAAATACGGGTGCACTTCTTATGCCTTTTTGAGAAACGGGATTCGATTTTAATATTAACTTTTAAAGGTGACGGGGTAATCTAAGACATATCTTTAGGTTTTATTCGTATGTACACAGGGTATTAAGAGTTAAGAGGATCTTCGGCTCCGTTCTTGACTCTGGAAGACTCTTATTTAATTGAAGCTGTCTGTCCACAAAGCAATAACTTTGTCTTGTTCCTGTTGGGCTGACCCCCCGAAGAGGTACAGAGCGAGGTACAGCGCGTGTGGGTGAAAATGGAGTTTTGGAATTGAACTCCTTGCCTGTAAATGTTCCCTAAATAATTGTTGTGTATATGAAACCTGTATAATAAAAAGTATTCTCGATAGAAGCTGTGAAAGTCTGGTTGGAACCTGATGTATTTTTTCATCCCTAAGAGGAGTGGCAGAGATCATTTCCGGTTTGACTGTAGCTGAGCAGTAAAGCTGTGTGCCAGGGGAATCCCTCATAAGATTGCTTCGTCACCCCATGCCATGCACTCAGCAGCTCTCAGCTTCGTAGGGTACCATCTCCCCTGACATAACAGCTGCTGGGAGATGTGTGAGGGATGGTTGATTGACAAATAAGAGGAATCTGCAGTTTGGGAATCCTGTCTTGTGTAAGACCACTTACTGAGAAACACGGTTCATATGGTTAAGTTGCATCAAAATTTTGAGAGTGGACATGAGATGATTGTGAGTAAAGACTTGGGCAGATCCTCTTTGGGAGGACTAGGCATTCAGTCAGATGCAGGCAGTGAGGTGTGTGGTAGGTGCCCTGAGTGTTTTCTCCATGGAATTTCTCCATCTTTGGAAACATGATCGTGCACATAGACATTCTCATCATTTTGTCTGCTGGGCAGATCAGAGGTTGGGTTTCTGTCCTTGGGGAGCAGAAGAGACTGGCAGGGCTTGTGTGCTTGTGGGATGTTTGCTAGGATCTTGGATGTTCACCGACAATCCTTAGGTTTCAAGTTGAAGTGGCCTGGCACATCCTCCAGGAAGTGATATGTTTATAGTTTGGCCTGAGTGGCTGGGCTTCAAAGGCAGTGTGGGAGCAAAAGGGTTTTCCATGTCGGATAAGGCTGTTGCTTCAACTCCAGACTCATAAGTCTTGATTCATAACTCTACCAAATGCTTAGCAATTCCTGATTTAATATTGGCATTAGATGTTATTAAGTAACTTAAACTCTGCCAACCTAATACTTTGCTCTTGGCAGCTTGTCCCTGGCCATTGAACATTCCCATTAAGTTGGATTTATCTGGTTGCTATCTCAGGATTACAATTGCTTTGCTTTAGAGCAGTGAAAAGAGGTCTCACATTGGCAGTTATTTCTCAATCGAGATGTGAGACCTTGGGTGTTAAGAGGAGATGAAGGGGGCAAAGGATTGAAGGAAAAGGGACTATTTGCTTATCAGCATCTCTGCTTGCTTTTGGACTAGACTCTGGCTTTGAGGAGCTGTGCTGAACTGCAGGGCAGACAGTGTTCTGGAATCACCCCAAAGTCAACCCGGGATTGAATGAGTCATAAAGCAGGGCTTACGCCTGGCTCAGCGCTCAGTTCTGCTTTTTCTTTGCTCCCACTGAACACCAGCAGGACAGCCACTGGCTTCCTGGGTCCAGTGTGTGGTAATAGGTTTTACTTCCTAATACTCTGAGCTGATGCCATGGGGAGCAACTGAGCACCCTTACAAGGTCCCTACCGAAACCCTGGCTGCCTTGATTTCTCTCCTGCTCTCTGAGCACGTCCGACTCCCATGGCCTAACCTCAGGCCATCAGACATAGACTCTTGTTTTTAAGCCCTGTGTTGGTAAGAATTACATTTCATTCTCCCTTTCCCCTTCACCCTGTGCTGTTGTTGCCTTCCTGGCTCCTTGACAGGTTGATTTGCTTTTTATGAAGACACATGATGCTGCTGAAGTCTTTGGCACTCCCGGAGAAGAATGAAGATGCTCCTTTTTTTCCTCATGGCTGCACTGAAAGAAAACCCATCACTGTCCAATGACACGCACAATCCAGAGTTCATTTTGGAGAGAGACTCAGCAGGTCTCTGCATCTACAGACTGGATATCTGTCCATCCGGGCACCTTGGAGATAGATGCCTGCCTGTCTCCCAGACACTTAGAGGTTCTCTGGAAGGTCAGATGGGGTGTTGTCAATAGCCTTTCATGGCTGTCTTTTCTCCATGTGCATACAATTTAAGTTGTGACTTAGGAAAGGGACGATTAGTCTGTTTCTCATTTGAAATGATTTCATAACAACCATCCTTTCCATTTTGGGGGCCTAGTGTCAGGGTGAGATCTGAGATCCTGTATTTGGATATTAAAAAACAAAACAAGATAAGGTCATGGATGGGTGAGGCAGAAACTCCTAAGGCTCAGCAGTGGTGGGAATGCTGGTGGGGAACCCACTGCCTTTTTCCTGGGATAAGTGTTGGTTACCAGCTGTTAGGAATTCCTGTATGGGTTGCTGTGATGCTGGAGGACTTCAGGGTTGATCCTTCTTGAAGGAGGATGGGCCTACATCTCAATAAACTCATCAGAAGTTAAAATTGCTTCAAGTCCAAAGTGTATTATTGTACATCAGCTATTTTCTTTTTTTGGCTGTGCCATGCAGCTTGAAGGATCTTATTTCCCTGACCAGGGACTGAACCTTGGCCCTGAAAGTGAATGTGCCAAGTCCTAACCCCTAAACTGCCAGGGAGTTTCCTACACCTCATTTGTTTAAAAAATAATTCACTTACCTTAAACCTCCTCAGAACACTTACATTAGCCTACAGTTGGGGAAAATCATCTAACACAAAGCCTGTTTTATAGTAAGGGGTTGAATAGATCATAATTGTTTTTCTTTTTAAAAAAAATTTTGGCCACACCCCTTGGCACATGGGATCTTTTTTATTTGCTGAATTCTTTATTTTTGGCTGTGTTGTCTTCGATGCTGTGCACGGGCTTTCTCTAGTAGCAGTGAGTGGGGCCACTCTCTGTACTAAGTGCTTGGGCTTGTAGTGGTGCCCTCTCCTGCTGCAGCCCTAGGTGCCCGGGCTTCAGTGGTTGTGGCACACAGGCTTAGTTGCCTTGTGGCATGTGGGATCTTCCTGGACCAGAGATTGAACCCATGTCCCCTGAGTTGGCAGGCAGATTCTTAACCACTGGACCACCAGCGAAGTCCAGCATGTGGAATCTTAATTCCCCAACCTGGGATTGAACCCTCACTCCTTACATTGGAAAGTGGAGTCTTAGCAACTGGACTGCAGGGGAAGTCCTCACGTAATTTGTTGACTACTCTACTGAATGTGGAAACTAGAATGGTTTTGAGCGTATTGGTCACTGACCTTTGCTGCTGCCCAGCGTCACGAGAGGATCTCACTAGCCCAGGAAAAGGGCAACATTCTAATTTTGAAGTATGGTTTCTACTGAATGCCAGTCACTTGTGTTCCAACCTTAAGTTGAAAAATTATAAGTTAAATCCTCGTAAGTCAGGGAGCATCTGTAGCATCTCTCTCGTCTTTTCCTTTTCCCAGGGGTGTGTTGGGGTGGTGAAGTGGCAGTTTAATTTGCCTTCCTTTACCGCAGGTGGAAAAGAGCCTGATGCTGGGAAAGATTGAGGGCAAGAGGAGAAGGGGGTGACAGGATGAGATGGGTGGATGGCATCACCGACTCAATGAACATGAGTTTGAGCAAACTCCAGGAGAGGGTAAAGACAGGGAAGCCTGGTGAGCTGCAGTCCATGGGGTCACAAACAGTTGGACATGACTTGGCCACTGAATAACAATAGCAGGTGGAGAACCCAGGAAACGGCTGTCCTGGGCTACAAAGGGAAGAACAGTCTGAGGTACTTTTAAGCATGTTTTCCAGGTCAGGGAGCTTTCTCTGATCCCTGGGTGGCTGTGACCCTCAGCCAGTGCCTCTTAGTTGCCTGTGCTGAGTGGGTGGTGAGGCTTGTCTCCTTAATTGGAGATAAGAAAGGTTTGCTTTCAAAATTTTGAGGCCGTAGTGCACCTATGCGCTATTCTCAGAGGTGGCTTTTGCTCCCTGATGATCTGATCATTGTTGATTTACTTTCTCAGATACATCAGATTTCTCTTCCAGTTGATGGTTTTCATGTACTTCTCTGAAATCCATAGGCCACCAGGCTGGGAGGCTTGGCGACAATTGGAGTCACCAAAACCTGACCCCTTCCTGGCTCTGCCAACCCAGGCTGGCATTATGTTCAAGGTCCATGGATGCAAGGCGTATCAAACCTCTGTCTTCTAGTAACATGGAACATAATCTGCAGAAACAAACCTGATCTCCTGACTTTTAAAAACTACACTGGAGTCCATAGTTTCATGGAGTGCTCCATTACTTTTGGCACCATCATAAACACTAGTTTTCTTGCCTCTTGGATAACATCTTGATGTGGGAGATGGATGAGAAGAAAGTGTGAAAACTGACAAGAGTTGAAAGGCCTAGTTCCAGGAATGTGTTCAAGGAAGAGCTTTGGTAAGAATATGTACAAGGTCAAGTCTCAGGCTTGTGGGATTTTAGTTGCTTGACAGGCGATTGACTGGGCTTTCAGAGCCCTTGGCAGTGAGAACGCAGAGTCCCAACCTCTGGCCCATGAGGGGATTCCCTTGTTCTCTTTTATCATGATGCATGGAGTGTTCTTTGTGGCTTCCCAACATTTTCCAAGGGAAGATCTTGATCTTAAGGAATGGTCCCAAAAGAGAGAGTCTGAGAGGTGGTGGTTTGAAGAGGGTGTCTTGGCACCTGGCCCTTGCTGAGATTAGAAGGCCTTTGGGACTTCACAGATGTTAGGAGTTGAATTGTACTCCCTAGAAGTGGGGTATGTCCAAGCCATAACCCCTGTACCTTGGTCTCAACCTTAATTTGGAAATAGGGATGTTGTGAGTAAATAAGATGAGGTCCTGCTGGAGTCCAGTGGGCCTTAATTGTCATGACTTGTATCCTTACAAAGAGAGGAGAGGCACAGACACACGAGCAGAGATGGCCACGTGAGGTCGCAGGCAGAGGTGGAGGGTGGCTGGTCACCTCCTGACGCTGGAAGAGGTGGGAAGGCTCCTCCTCCAAGAATTTCAGATAGAGCATGGTCCTGTGGACACCCTGACTTTGGATGTTTAGCCTCTGATGAGAGTAGAGCTGGTCACTGTGTCATTATTTTTGTCCCAGTCCTCCCGTTCCCCTCCCCCACCTCTCCTCCATCTCCCCTTGGAGGTGGGGGTGGTGATGGCCCAGAGTGGGGACTCTGTTTCATTTGCCCCAGCAGTTCCTTTTTGAGGAACCAGGAGGGAATCATGTTTGGGCCTGAGGACTTGAAGAGGGGGTGTGATTTTTCCCCAGATTTGACGATGTCTGGAGACATTTTTGGTTGTCACGAGTAGGGGGAGGGAAAATTGCTGTTGGGATCCTAGCGGGTTGGTGCTAAACACACAGGACATACACAGGAGCACAGGACAGCTCCCCCCACAAAGAACCCCCCGGGGTGTCAGCCATCCAGAGGCAGAGAAATGCTGCTGTAAATGAAACCTGGATGTGTTACTCAAAGTGATCACAGAACTTGCTTCCTCAAGCTGGATTACTGTCTCATTTTCTACCTGATGTGAGTCTAAAATTTTTAAAAAATAAATAGGCTTTACTTTCATAATGTTTACATAAATGAATAAATATTATGTGAAAAATAAATATTTAAATGGGTAAGTAAAGAAACCTGAGCTAAGATCTCAAGAGAGATCTGCACCCCTGTGCAACTATTTCTTAACTTTGTTTTTTGCTGTTGAAAATTTTTCTTAGAAAAGGGTTTTTACCTGTTTCCTAACTTTGGAATCAGTGCGGTTTCTCACTGTAAGCAATTTCCTGGAGAACAGGCGAGGAAGGGTAGGAAGCTGCTCCCCTACGCCCCTGCATTCCTCTGTTTCTTTTTCTCTTTGGCCAGGAATTCTGATTTTCTTCAAGCAGAGATTTTGATGCATTGCTAACATCCATGCATATTCGTTTAACCACAAGACAGGAAAAATTCAGTGGTGGCAGGCACCAACTGTTTAAGAAGATCTTTAGAAAGACAGAATTTTCTCAACTGTTCCCTTTTAATTGTTGTTTTCTCTATCCATTGTTGCTAACTACTTTTAGCTGATGACAGAATGAATTAAAGTGTCACAAACAATTTCCTTTTTATTGTTGACAAAAGTAATACATGTCACACTCTTGTACACACTTAGAATATCTCTGGGAGTACAGATGAGCGCCCAGGACGTGGTTGTCCTGTGCAGGGATCTGGGAGGCTGACACCAGGGCTGGGGGGTCGAGGGTGGCTGGCAGACGATCTTCCACTCTCTGTCATGTTGTCCAGTATAAATGTTTTAACTTGAATGTGGTCAAAACAGGGCTTCCCTCAGAGCTCAGTGGGTGAAGAATCTGCCTGCAATGCAGGAGATCCAGGTTTGATTCCTGGGTTGGGAAGATCCCCTGGAGAAGGAAATGGCAATCCACTCCAGTATTCTTGCCTAGAGAATCCCATGGACAGAGGAGCCTGGCAGGCTACAGTCCATGGGGTCACAAGAGTCAGACATGACCACCATACATCTCGGTGGACCCAGCAAAACCACATTTTGAATGTGATCAAAACCAGCAAAACCTGGTATCAAATCTAACAAACAAAAACTTTAGGTTTAGTAAAACACACAGACAAAAAAAAATCTAGGGAAATCCCTGGCGGCTGAGTGGTTAGGACTCCACACTTTCACTGCCAAGGTGCGGGTTCAATCCCTGGTCAGGAAACTAAGATCCCAAAAGCTGTGTAGCGTGGTCAGAAGGAAAAAGAAAGAAAATGCAGAAAAACCAATTTTAAAAAAATGTGATGCTTACTGTAACACAACCTATAGAAAACACATATTTAATGTGTTTTTAAATGTTATTTAATTCCCTAATAACCCTGCATGCATGCATGCTAAGTTGCTCAGTCATATCCAGATCTTTGTGACTCTATGGACGTAACCCACCAGGCTCTGTCCATGGGATTCTCCAGGCAAGAATACTGGAGTAGGTTGCCGTTTCCTCTTCCAGGGGATCTTCCCAACCCAGTGATTGAGCTCTTTAATGTCTCCTGCCATTCTGTACGCCTAGCACCACCTGGGAAACCCACCTAATAATCCTATTTTAGCCCATCTTGCAGATGAGGCGCCAGAGGCTCAGAAAAAGGTGAGCGAGATGCTGAAGCTTTCGTAGCTTCCGGAGCAGGCTTGGCTGCCTCCAGGGGTGCTGTTTCTAACCCAGTGCTGTCCTGTCCCCACATGGTAGGGTACTACCTTATCCAGCATGTAGTATGTGCCAACTGCTGTTTTAGACCTTTTTCATATTAAACTAGTTTACTCTTCCCAACAACCATAGGATGTAGGCATTATAGCCCCATTTTACAGATGGAGAAACAGGCTCCAAGTGGTGAGTTGCCTGGGCAAGGTCCCTTCCTCGATGGATGGGCAGCTCCAACTCCAGCATCTATCTTGGGAAGCAGCAGCCTGTCCTTCAGATTTGCTGGTCAAGGGAAGTTTCCTGGGAGGGACTATGCTTTGGATTCTGAGCCTTTAAGGAAGGGGCCAGACAGAGAAGATAGAACTTCCTGGCAAGATTACATCAGGGCAATGGGTAGCTTTTTATATTATTATTAGTGTAAAGTGGGGTCCCCAGGAGGAAATGCAATGGTACACAGAGATGAGGGTGTTTCCCCTCCCATCCCCATCTCCCCAGCTGGAGACCAATCTCATTACCAATTAGGTGTGTGTAAGAAGCTATTTTAGGCACATACACACAATGACATGTATTTCTTTTTTAACCCAAATGGTGGCATTTTGTACACACAGTCTGGCACCTCACTCTTCTCACTTGGTTTATCACCTTGATGGCTCCTCACTGGTTCATATAGAGCTGCCTTGTTTTGCAGAATGTCGTTTTGTGCGTGATGCACAGATAATTCATCCTGTTCTGACGAGGTTTAGAAAGTTTCCAGTCTTCTGTGGTTATAAACAAGGTGGCGGGGAGCGTACCTGTTCGCCAGCCGTTTCACAGGGGTCTTTATTGGTAGGTTCTTGGATACAGAGTTTCATCCCTGCAGTCTGCAGTGTAGAGTCTACATGAACGGGCCTGCTGGGGGTGATGAAGTGGGGCCAGGGGCTGCTTTATGTGGAGCGTTCAGGGACTCTCACCAAGGAGGTGATATTTGGGTTGAAGGATCGGGAGGGATCATGTAAAACTCCCAGGATTGGGCCTCAGCAAAATTTACTGAGATGGCAGAAGATTCAATATATCGTCTTGTAAGTAAGACCCAGAGAATCAATCACAGGGAATAAAAACCCATGGAAGTTGCCACTGGCGTTTTTTTTTTTTTTTTGGCTGGAAATCTACACAGTAAATCCTAAAGGAAATCAACCCTGAATATTCATTGGCAGGACTGATGTTGAAGCTGAAGCTCCAGTAGTTTGGCCACCTGATGTGAAAAGCTGACTTGTTGGAAAAGATCCTGATGCTGGGATAGATGGAATTCAAAAGGACAAGATGATGAGATGGTTAGATAGCATCACTGACTCAATGGACATGAATTTGAGCAAACTCCGGGAGATAGTGGAGGACGGGGAGCCTGGTGTGCTGAAGTCCATGGGGTTGCAAAGAGTCAGACATGACTTAGCAACTGAACACCACCACCAACTAGACACTAAAGCGGGACCCTGGGACTTCCCTGGCAATCCAGTGGTTAAGACTCCCAACACAGGGACTTGGATTTGATCCCTGGTCAGGAAAGGTCCCCCAAGCTGCAGACAAAAACAGAAAAAAGAAAAAAAAGAAGACAGAGCCCTGAGGTGGCTGGTCTTGGGTCTCAAGATGAGTTCCAAACTAGCTCTGAAGACTGGTACTTCCAGATGCCCTGTCACACCAGGACCAGGAAGCAGAGAAATGAGCATGCTGTGTGGTGCTGGCCTTGTCTAACTCAGAATTAAAAATTCCTCAAGCTTACAGTGTCTGTCCAGGAGGTGAGGGTGGGGTTGAGCCTATGGGTGGGGCTCATCAGAACTTTATTGACTGTCAACAGTGGAAGGAAACTTAGAGGTCCTTGGCCAAGCCATTGGTTTGGAAAAACAAAATTTAATTTAAATGGTAAATTCCTTCTGCCCTTCAAGTGGTTATTTAAAAGAATTACAGGTAATTAATTCAGGTATTGTTCATTTATCATGATAATAACAGGTATTGTTTGTTTATCATGTATTATGCACTGGGATCTAGGCCAAATGTTTTACATTCACTATTTCATTTCAATTTTCCTTTTTTTTTTGCTTAAGGATATTTCTTGCAGGTCTTTACCAGCTGATACACACAGAAGTGCCTCACTCTTTTGTGTAGATGTATAGGTGATGGACAGGGAGACCTGGCGTGCTGCGATTCATGGGGTCGCAAAGAGTCGGACATGACTGAGCGACTGAACTAACTAACTGTAGGATTCCATTGCATGGATGAACCATTTATTCCATTGTACAGATGGGCCAGAGCTAGGCATCTTTTCAAATGATTAGGTGAATGAAACTATATGTGACAGTTTGTTCTTCCATGACATTATTGTTTTTAGCATTTACTGTGTGATTGTGTCTATGAGGAATCTGAGAGGAGTAACTTCATCAGGGAGGTGATTTGAGACATCAGAGGAGGGGCTGCAGTTTCAGACCCACCTTCTGCAAGATGGGTTTTTGTGTTAGTTAAAGAGAAAATTGACACAAAGGCCCCAAAACAGTATGTTGAAGCAGGCACCCAACATGTAATGTCACCTGCAATGTTTTCTTATATACTGCCTGCTACCACGCAGAAGCCTGAGCTGTATGGGGTCCTTCATAAACACCAGTACCACCTTCCTTGAAAAACCGCTTCTGTGGTCCAAATCTCCCTTTTGGAGATTAACTGTCCTCTTTAAGGAACCGAAGGCTCTGGTAAATCCTGCAGTGAAGAAACTTTCGTTTAACCCATTGTTACCTGAACTTGAGGACATCATTTTAATCCCTCCTCCATCCCTCAACTGCCGTCAATATCTCAAGGGCCCAGAGCCTGACAACCTGAGAAACGCTGGCTGTGGCTGACACATCGGTGATCAGAAAAAAAGATTATAAAAGATTGGTGTCAACTGCTCAGTGAGTGATGTCTCTCTTGTCTTATTCATGATCTCTGGGGAAGCTCCCAACTGCCCACTTTCATGCCTTTTTTCCATCCTGTGAGGTACCAGGGTACAGTAAGCAAATTAAATAGCACCCAGGATGCAACTTAGGCAGCACTCCACCCAAAGAGCTCCCTCCCAAGAAAAATGGGGCCTAACCTGGTTCTTTCATGAGAACATTTTACCCTGGGGCTGCCCAGGGTTTAACGTCTGGAGTTACAGTATGTTATTTGCTCAGTTTCTAACTCTTTGTGACCCCATGAACTGTAGCCTGCTAGTCTCCTCTGTCCATGGAATTCTCCAAGCAAGAATACTATGGTGGGTTGCCTTGCCCTCCTTCAGGGGATCTTGCTGACCCAGGGATTAAACCTGGATCTCCTGCATTGCAGGGAGATTCTTTACTGTCTGAGCCACCTGGGAAGCTCACAGCGTAAAAGTGAATGGCTTTAAAAACCTCTTTACCATCTGAGCCACCTGGGAAGCCCAAGATTCCCCCTGGAGAAGGGGCATGGCAATCCACTCCAGTATTCTTGTCTGGAGAATCCCACGAGCAGAGGAGCCTGGAGGGCTACAGTCCATGGGGCTGCAAAGAGTCGGACACGACTGAGTGACTAACACTTTGACGTAAAAATCTCAATGCAAGTAGAAACTTCTTAGATGATAGAAATATTTTAAAACTGGATAGAGACAATGAAGATGCAAACTCCAAAAGTTTATGAAAGTCACAGCACTGTGTACACACAGTGGGTGACTTCTGTGGTATGTAAGTTACAACATTTATAAAGTTGCTTTTTAAAAAAAAGGCAAAAGAGAAAGACCCAACAGTCTCGACTCCCGAGTCTGCAGAAGGAGTCTTGTTTCCTCTGCAAACAACACGGGTTTCCGCAGGACTGAGTGTGTGCCCCGCCGTAGGTGGGCTGGAGGGGTCTATCTGGATTCTCTCCTGTAAATGCATGAATTCACAGTTTAGGTGGTGGGAGCCTCTGCCCACGTAGAGCTGACCAGATCAAATGTCCGCCCCCAAGGGCATCATCACCATGCAGCCAGAAGCACTTGGGCCAGCTGCTTGCTTTGTGATTTGTGGTTGACTTTGCTGGGTGGTGGTTTCTGAGGAAGCACAATTACATTGATTGAGGTTTTCAGGAAATGGTCCCTGAAGAGAGGTAAGAAGACCTTAATTATGGGCCTGGCTGCCAATTAGAGTGAGATCCAGAGTTTATGAATCCAAGAATGTCTCACCAGACTTCTGCTGCTCTGTGGCTTTTAGCTCCAGAACACTCACATGGGAAGGTGGATTCTGAAACTTATGGTAGAGGCTCCCTACTGAGTCTACAGTTTCTTTTGAAATAATTTAGCTGCTTTTCCAGGGGCTTCCCTGGTGGCTCAGACAGTCTGCCTGCAATCCAGGACACAAGGGTCCCGTCCCTGGATTGGAAAGATTCCCCTGGAGAAGGGAATGGCAACTCACTCCAGTATTCTTGCCTGGAGAATCCCATGGACAGGAGGAGCCTGGTGGGCTATAGTCTGTGGGGGTCACAAAGAGTTGGACACGACTGAGCAACCAACACTTTCACTTTCAGCTGCTTTTCCTTAAAGATTTTCTGACTATAATGTAGGAAAGAGAGTTTCCAGTTTATGATCTCTCTCTTTTTTTTTGGTCACACAGCACGTGGGATCCTAATTCCCTGACCAAATCCATATCCTCTGCATTGGAAGCTCAGAGTTTTCACCACTGGATGGCCAGGAAAGCCTCCAGTTTATAAATCTTGAAGGGACTCAAATTCCTCTCTTTTTTTCTCATGAATGCTCTTGAGTTTCTAGAGTACCTCCTATGTGCCAGCCCCAACGTGAGCAAAAGGATGCACCCTGGGAGCCAGACAGGCTCTTTCCCATCTCTGTGGAGTGTCTAGCCCAGCGAGAGTGTGTAGTCCATATCAGCCTCTGCTCTCCCACTGTCCTTTGCCGTGTGACCTGTGACAAGGGGTGACCCCTGCCCCACTTGTGACAAAGTGCTCACAGACTGTCCTCCTGATCCTGAAGTTTTGAAATCACTTTTTGGTAAGTCTCTATGGACCCCGCTTTATCATTTCTTCACTTATAAGGTATTTACTGAGTACCTACTATGTGCCAATTCATTTATGGCATATGGTGATGAATCAAATAGACCTGGTCTCTGCCTCGAAGATGATGATCTTGCAATGATGCTCATCACCTTTGCCCTTTGCCCCCGTGGGACCCTCCCAGTGGCCCCCCTCTCAGAGATAAGCACCATCTGTGCCCACTTTGCAGATGTGATCATCAAACGGCCAGTGGGAGCTGGGGTCTAGCCTCCTGTCCCTTCTATCTGGATGATGACCTACTATAAGACCCCGAACCTCCACAGCTGAGGCAGAGGGTAAGCTATGTGGACCCCACCCTTCAACCCCCACGCTTCAACCCTGACGCTCAGCAAAGCTGAAGAATCCTCCTGCCTTTCAAGATCATTTTCATAAGAAATGAAAATCTCTTCTCAACTGGCCCTGCCTAGTGATTTACAATTCCCCAAACAGGGCGGTCCCACCTAATCTTGGCATCCTAGGTCCTGATCCTCTCAGCCCTCTACCCCCATACCCACCCCACCTCAGTCCCTATTTATGTCTATGGACATTCCATCCTCACAAAACAGAGGAATTTTTATTTTTTTAATAAAAAATAATTAATAAAACTTTTAAAATTCTTTTAAAAGGTTAAGGAAAATTATGATAATGTCTTAAAGTGTACATTGAACAAATACTTTTTTTTTTAGACAAACAAATGCAATATAAGGTATTTGTATCATTCAAAAATAATTGAAAGAAGTGAAAGTGTTAGTTGCTCAGTCATGCCCGACTCTTTGTGATCCCATGGACTGTAGCCTGGCAGGCTCCTCTGTCCATGGGATTTTCTAGGCAAGAATACTAGAGTGGGTTGTTATTCCCTTCTCAAGGGGATCTTCCTGACCCAGGAATCAAACCTGAGTCTCCCACATTGCAGGCAGGTAGTTTACTGTCTGAACCACCAACCCCCAAAATAATTCAGTTCAGTTCAGTTCAGTTCAGTCACTCAGCCATGTCCAACTCTTTGCAACTCCATGAATCGTAGCATGCCAGGCCTCCCTGTTCATCACCAACTCCCAGAATTCACCCAAACTCACGTGCATCAAGTTGGTGATGCCATCCAGCCATCTCATCCTCTGTCATCCCCTTCTCCTCCTGCCCCCAATCCCTGCCAGCATCAGGGTCTTTTCCAATGAGTCAACTCTTCGAATGAGGTGGCCAAAGTATTGAAGTTTCAGTCTCAGCATCAGTCCTTCGAGTGAACACCCAGGACTGGTCTCCTTCAGAATGGACTGGTTGGATCTCCTTGCAGTCCAAGGGACTCTCAGGAGTCTTCTCCAACACCACAGTTCAAAAGCATCAGTTCTTTGGCGCTCGGCTTTCTTTACAGTCCAACTCTCACATCCATACATGACCACTGGAAAAACCATAGCCTTGACTAGACAGACCTTTGTTGGCAAAGTAATGTCTCTGCTTTTGAATATGCTATCTAGGTTGGTCATAACTTTCCTTCCAAGGAGTAAGCATCTTTTAATTTCATGGCTGCAGTCACCATCTGCAGTGATTTTGGAGTCCCCCAAAAATAAAGTCTGACACTGTTTCCACTGTTTCCCCATCTATTTCCCATGAAGTGATGGGACCAGATGCCATGATCTCAGTTTTCCAAATGTTGAGCTTTAAGCCAACTTTTTCACTCTCCTCTTTCACTTTTCATCAAGAGGCTTTTTAGTTCCTCTTCACTTTCTACCATAAGGGTGGTGTTATCTGCATATCTGAGCCACCAGGGAAGTCCAAAATAATTAGAAATTAACTAAAGACAGCAGAGCTGTTAAGAGAAGGGATCTGGTGCCAAGATCAGCCCGGACTCAATACCTGCTTCTGCCACATCATAGCTGTGTGACTTTGGTAAGTATTGCACTGCCAACCTGTTTCCTTGTTGGGCCCATGGAGAGTTGTCGAAGATTCCCATGGCAATGCAAGTTCAGTGCTGTGTATGGTGCCCACCCCCAAAGGGGTTCTGTCTGTGGGTTTTGTTTATTTTAAAATATTTATGTATTATTTATTTATTTTTGACAGTATCAGGTCTTAGTTGCGGCATGCGGGCTCTTTCATTGCAGTGTGTGGGCTTCTCTCTTAGTAATGGCACACAGATTTGGTTGCCCCGCAGCATGTGGCATCCTAGTTCCCCAACCAGGGATCAAACCAGGTTTGATCAAACAGGTTCCATGTCCCCTGCATTGGAAAGCAGATTCTTAACCACTGGACCACCAGGGCAGTCCTCCTGGGTTTTATTTGAGGCAGCCCCACATGGGACCCAGGGTGCAGCTGTGGATGGTGGTTCCTGTGTATATACCTTGCTGTCAGTAGAGATGCTCACACTTGGAGAGGTCCAGACCTAGGGCTGGAGGCTGGTGGGGAAAGTGCAACTTCACGGGGTGGGGGTGGAGGGGTGTCTGCTCTGCCTCCTCCTTGGAGAAGCCTTCTTGGACATGCCTTTGCACCGGCTGAATGGAGACACCTGCAATACACTTCATAACAGAATAGGTTGCACGCTCATCTTGGTGATGGGACAGTGATGACAAGGGGTCAGAGGCCACATTTTTATCTATCTTTGTCCCCCTTCAGTTCAGTTCAGTCCAGTGTCCAACAGGCAGAGTGATTGGACAGCAATGCTGGGGTCAGACTGCCTGGGTTTGAGTCTCAGCTTCTCCACTTACCAGCTGTGTGCTCCTGGGAACGTTGTTTAACCCCTCTGTGCCTCTATTTTCTCATAGGGGATAAAAGTAATAGTGGCCTCAAATGAGAGGATGACTTTGAGGAGTAATGAAGGTCATGCATCTACCTTTCACCATGTCTGGCAGTAGGAATTTGTTTCCCTCATGGACCCATTCAGCACATACTCATTCCCTGCCATTTACACACCAGATGTTCTTCTAAATAATGGGGAGGTCAACAGAGAACATCAACAACTCAACGGACATGAGTTTGAACAAACTTCGGGAGATAGTGAAGGACAGGGAAGCCTGGTGTGCTGCAGTTGATGGGGTTGTGAAGAGTCAGACACAACTTAGTGACTAAACAACAATGACAACAGAGAGCAGATAGTCAAAGATCCCTGCCCACCTGGAACATCTATTCTAGCTGGGGTGCCAGTGGTAGGGACTAAGTTGGATAATGGGCAGGGCTTCATCAGGCAGCCCCTTGCAGCCCAAAGTATGGGAGTAGAGTTAATTCTGAGAGCAATGGGAAGCTTCTGGAGGGTTATGTTTCCAGACCACTACTCTTAGGCAGAGGAGGGATAAGAAGGGGTTGGGAGACCAGAGAGGAAGCCCTTCAGTGGTTCCATGAACAAGGATGGGGCCAGGGGTGGTGGTGGGTGAGTTGAAAGGCAACCCCCTGCCAAAAGAAATGTCCATGTCCTAATAACCTGTTGTTTGTGATTGTGACCTTATCTGGAAAAAGTCTTTGCAGATGTAATTAAGTTGGCGATCTCAAGATGAGATCATGCGGGATAACCAGATGGGCCCTAAGTCCAATAACAAGTGTCCTTTGTAAGGGACAGAAGAGAAGATAGATTCATGAAGAGGCGGAGATCCTGTGACCGTGGGGATGGAGACTGGGTGAGGCAGCTACAAGCCAAGAACACCTGGATCCACCAGAAGCTGGAGGCAGCAAGGAGGGTCCCTCCCCTAGACCCATCAGAGGGAGTGGAGCCCTGCCGACACCTTGATCTCAGACTTCTGGTCTTCGAAATGAATGTCATTCTATGCTGCCCACATTATGTTAATTTCCTGGGCAGCCCCAGTTCACCAAGCTTTTCTGTCCATGGGATACTCCAGGCAAGAATACTGGAATGGGTTGCCATTTCCTTCTCCAGGCAATCTTCCTGACCCAGAGATGGAACCTGGGTCTCTCGCGGGCAGATTCTTTACCGTCTGAATCACCGGGGAAGCCCTAAAGGAACACTTTATTCTATCAAGGAACGGAGGGTCTTGGACTCATGGTCTCGAGCGCGGGCTCTCCTGGGTAGGCTATGGGCGGGGCTGCTTCACCATTTTGACAACTGGGAGGGGAGGGGGCGGGGTCTCTGCACACGGCCCGCCTCCATCCCGAATTGAGTGTGGGTGAGCGGCTTCTGTGCACACCTCCCGCAGAGCTGCGTGGTCAGCGCAGGCGCAGCTGTATCCTGCAAGGAACTCTGGTCCGAAGGCCAGATGCATAAGCCTCTGAATATGGCACCCTGTGGGCCACTGACAGCAGAAAGAAACAACAATGTTAGTCTTTATTTTATTACCAGATTCTGATTCTATTTCCTGGGACTTGTTACTGGGCTTTGCTGGTTACCCCGGGGCTGCTCCCTCTGCGGACTCAGTGGGAACCCGCGTCTTTACCCTCATCTTCACCCTGTGCAGCGAGTCATGCCAATCACTAACGTCTAGGGCCCAAGGTCAGGCCCAGGACAGAATCCGACGTTCACTGTCAATGAATGAGGCGCGGAGAGGAGTAGCCCTAAGCTTGTAGTGCACAGGCTGCCTTGTGTTGCTTTAAGGAACCCTTCCTAATTACCCTGCAGATGCGCCAGAAGTGATGGAAATAGGCCCAGAGCATGGCAACCTGTCTCCAGGCTCACAGGGCCAATGGGAGGCTGAGCTGGGTGCCTAGCCTGTCGGGATCGACCTAAAACCTGTGCTCCTTGGTCTCAAACCTATGCTGGGCCCTTTGGAAGGAGGAATTCTCCAAGAACTTTTTCTTCTGGAAGCTGCATTAGGGCTGTTGGGACAGGAAGGTGTTCTGTGCAGCTGGGGATGAATCTGCTGGAGATTTCCCTTTGGAAACTGGAGGTGAGGGGTCCCTGCTGGTCCAGTGGGTAAGACTCTGCACTCCCAGTGCAGGGGGCCTGGGTTTAATCCCTCATTGGGAAACTAGATCCTGTATGCTGCAACTGAAGATCCTGCACGCAACAACTAAGACTGGCACAGCCAAGTAAACAAATAAATAAAGATAAATATTAAAAAAATAAAAAGAAACTGGAAGTGGAGCTGCAGGGGAAGATCCAATGATTAGATGATGTAATAACAAGTAATAATAAATTTAAACACTGTAGCAATAATAAAAAGAGCTCCCCTTCAAGTCCTAGGATGCTTACAGGATGCCAGGAACTCTGCCAAGTAGTTTTGGTACATTATCTTTTGAGTTTCTATTATCTTAATCATTTCAGTCTTCCTTTCAGCATTTAAACTACATCCAAGTCCTACCAAAAGTGATGTTTCCCTGCAAGAGAGAAGAGCACTGCAGGTCACCTATAGCTGCTCTCTTCATATTAATAATATTCACGGGATGGGAGGCCAAAGAATTGATGCTTTTAAACTGTGGTGTTGGAGAAGACTCTTGAGAGTTCCTTGAACTGTAAGGAGATCAAACCAGTCAATCCTAAAGGAAATCAGTCCTGGATATTCATTGAAAGGACTGATGTTGAAGCTGAAACTCCAATAGTTTGGCCACCTGATGTGAAGAACTGACTCATCAGAAAAGACCCTGATGCTGGGAGAAGATTGAAGACAGGAGGAGAAGAGGGAGACAGAGGATGAGATGGTTGGATGGCATCACCGACTCAATGGACATGAGTTTGAGCAGGCTCCGGGAGTTGGTGATGGACAGGTGAGCCTGGGGTGCTGCAGTCTATGGGATCACAAAGAGTTGGACACAACTGAGCGATTGAACCAAACTGATGGAATGCTAGCTTATGTGTGCTAGTACTACACACACACAAACACACACACACCTGTGCAAGTGTGTGTATATATATATATGACATGTATACATATATATGTACATGTGTTGTGTACTCATGCTCAGTCATGTCTGACTTTTTGTGACCCCATGGACTGTAGCCTGCCAGCCTTCTCTGTCTTTGGAATTTTCCAGGCAAAAATATTGGAGTGAGTGGTTATGCCCTCCTGCAGGGGCTCTTCCCAACCCAGGGATTGAGCCTGCAACTCTTGTGCCTCCTGCACTGGCACGTGGTTTCTTTACCACTAGTGCTACCTGGGAAACCCTATGTATATGTGTGTGTGTCTACATATACACACACATATGAATGTAGTCATATATATACAATGCTGCTGCTAAGTCGCTTCAGTCGTGTCCGACTCTGTGCGACCCCATAGACGGAAGCCCACCAGGCTCCCCCGTCCCTGGGATTCTCCAGGCAAGAACACTGGAGTGGGTTGCTGTTTCCTTCTCCAATGCATTAAAGTGAAAACTGAAAGTGAAGTTGCTCAGTCGTGTCCGACTCTTAGCGACCCCATGGACTACAGCCTACCAGGCTCCTCCATCCATGGGATTTTCCAGGCAAGAGTACTGGAGTGGGGTGCCATTGCCTTCTCCGATATATACAATATATAAATACATATAAGTACAGTCATATAAATACAGTCATATGTTTACAATCATATATATGACAGGTGTATATATGTATATACAGTTATAATATAGTCATATAAACACTACAAAAATATATAATCATATATACAACCATATATATATAGTGTATATATATATAAACATTTATGTATACATATATAGTGTGTGTGTGTGTGTGTGTGTGTTAGTTGCTCAGTTGTGTCCAACTCTTCACGAGCTCAGGGACTATAGTCCACTAGGCTTCTCTGTCCATGTAATTCTCCAGGCAAGAATACTGGAGTCAGTAGCCATTCCCTCCAGGGAATTTCCTGACCCAGGGATCAAATCTGGGTCTCCTACATTGCAGGCAGATTCTTTACCATCTGAGCCACCAGGAAAGCCCCATATATATACATTCATATGTATATAATATGAATTTGTATATGTATACATGAATATGAATATGTATATAATGTATATAATAGACTTCCTGCCTCTGAATCATGGGCCACATGGAGGAGGGGATATTGCCACAGGAAGGGACGGATGGTAGTGATCACATTGGCTTCATTTTGGCTCACTGTGCAGAAGGCATGCAGCTAAGCTTTCTGTACACATTTTCTTTTCTTTCTTTTTTCTTTTTCTCCTTTTTCTTTTTAAGGCTGTGCTGTGCAGCTTCCAAGATTCTTAGTTCCCCAACCAGGGATCAAACCCATGCCCCACTGCACTGGGAGTGTAGAGGCTCAACCACTGGACCACCCAGGAAGTCCCCACATTTTTGTATTTAATGTCCCCCACACCTGAACACTTAGAATTCTCACCCTGTACTAGGTTGGAAGCTTCGGGCACAGAGGAGTTTCCTGGACAGTTCAGTGCTGTGTCTAGAACAGATCCCGGCGTGCCGTGGGTGCACAGCACATTCTTGGAGCAATGAATTACACTGCATAAGTATTTGTCAAATTGAGCCGTGTTTCCACCCCCAAGTACACACAGCCAGGAAGAGGAGGAAGGAGAGTGTGGCATCTGGATCTGTTTACACTCACCATGTAGCCTGCTCCCTTCTTCCCACATGGGGCAGGTAGGGGAGCAGCTGGTGGGAGCTGGGATGGAGCCCCTCAAGGCTGGGGCAGTGGTGCAGTGGGGTGCCAACACTCGGGGTTATGCCAACACTTTCAGCCCCTGGCTTTGAATTCCCAGGACATGCAGAGACCTAGGCCTGGAGGAAGCATGTGTGCTAGGAGAGGACCTTGGCCTCAGAAGGGTCGTTCATTTGCAGAGTCTAGCTCCTCGTGAAGCTGTGTGCACCGTGAGCCTCTGGGTCCAGAAATGAGTCATAGTACATTTCCACCTCTACGGGGTTTGTTAATTGGAGAGAGGTGGACACCACACTGGATTTTGTTTAAAAAATTTCCATATTATGAAAAGAAGTTAGTGAAGTACAAAGTTTCCAACAGAACAGAAGAGAAAGTTTTGCTGCAAAGTAAGTTTTATTGTCCTCCCTGACCCTCATCCCTCTCCCTGGGGGCTTTTGTTACCAGGACTTCCCTGGTGGCTCAGATGGTAAAAGCGTCTGCCTATAATGCAGGGGACCGGGGTTCAATCCCTGGGTCAGGAAGATCCCCTGGAGAAGGAAATGGCAACCCACTCCAGTACTCTTGCCTGGAAAATCCCATGGATGGAGGAGCCTGGTAGGCTTCAGTCCACAAGGTCGCAAAAAGTCGGACACGACTGAGTGACTTCACTTTCTTTCTTTCTTTCTAATGCTTTCCTTCCAGAAAGTCTGTGTCCTTGTGTGTGGTATGGACCCCTTGCACCCTTTATACTTTGTACTTTACACACTCTTGTGCACTTTGTCTTCTTTCCATAAAGTAATAGCATGTATAGTCCTATGGCATCATTTTCATGGCTGCATACTATTCCACTGTGTACA
This sequence comes from Bos indicus, assembly GCF_029378745.1. Taxonomy (NCBI): domain Eukaryota; kingdom Metazoa; phylum Chordata; class Mammalia; order Artiodactyla; family Bovidae; genus Bos; species Bos indicus. The sequence continues at coordinate 59,378,195 of NC_091772.1, read as the reverse complement.
TGTAACATAATGTACTGAATATTTAACACTGGTGTGGTTTTATTTCCTTTGCTAGCATAAATTATGCTGCAGAGAAAGTACTTGAAGACTCATCTTTCCTAACATGTGGAAGAACATATGTGCATTTTATCATATGTACGTATATAGTATAGAAGTAGAATTCCTAAAATAAGGGGTATGATTTTTGCAATCTACTATAGTTATTGCCAGATTACCCTCCTAAAAGATTGTATCAATGCTTATTACCACAAATACGATGATTCTTTTCCCATATTTATAAAAGCTATGTTATAAAACTTTTTGATATTTATAAATCTGATAGCTAAAAATGATATTTCCTTGTTTATATTGACATTCCTTTAACTATGTGGTTGAGCATCTTTTCACATATTAGTTTTTATTTAATTAAAAAAAAAAGTATTTATTTATTTGGCTGTGTCAGACCAGGGCTTCCCTGGTGGCTCAGACAGTAAAGCGTGTGCTTGCAATGCAGGAGACCTGGGTTCGATCCCTGGGTCGGGAAGATCCCCTGGAGAAGGAAATGGCAACCCACTCCAGTTCTCTTGTCTGGAAAATTCCATGGATGAAGGAGCCTGGTAGGCTACAGTCCATGGGATGGCAAAGAGTCAGACAGACTGAGCAACTTCACTGGTCCACTGGTCAGACCTTAGCTGCATCGTGCAGGATCTTACGTTATGGTGCTGGGCTCTGGAGTACGTGGGCTCAGTAGTTGCAGTGGGCCGGCTTAGTTGCCCCGAGGCATGTGGGATCTTAGTCCCACCAGCGATTGAACCCACGTCCGCTGCGTTGCAAGGCGGATTCTTAATCACCAGGGAAGTCCCCGTTTGTTTTTGTTTTTATGTGAACTGCTTGTTCATACGCTTTGCTTTTTCTTTTTTCTATTGCCTTGTCTTCTTAACATTGATTTATAAGAGCTTTTATGTATTAAGGAGATGAATGCTTTGTCTGTCATATGACTTTGTTTATACAGGGCTGGGTCAGGAGTCTGAGTGTAGTGATAGATATAAGTCCAGAATAATATTGGAGCAAAGACCAGGGTCCCATGATGCCTGGTGAGTTTGTATAAGTTCTGAGAGACTTTTGGGAGGAAGTGAGATGGAGATGAGTCTTAAAGGATGAGATAAAGCATGAGGATGTATCAGAAGATTACATATGTAGGGTGTCATGGCTGGAAATTGTGTGTACATTGGGGGAATTATAAATAATTGTCTTCTGAAGGTAGAGGGCTGGGAGAGGGTCGGTGTGTCAGTGAGAGATGCTATTGGAGAAGGCCAGTAACAGAGTTGGTTCACTTTCCTATAAGCAGTTAGAACAAGAGGTTCTAAGCAAAATGATCAGATTTGTGTTTTTTAACTCTGCATGGATAGTAGGAGAACAAGCTTAGAGAAGGAAAATCAGTAAGGAGCTTATTGTAGCAATCTGGAAAAAGGGAGAGTGCCCAGGCCAGGGCAGGTGGACTCTTAACTAGTGGACCACCAGGGAAGCCCCTTGAATCTCACGCTTAAATGTGAATCAGTACCCAAGATCACCTGACGTTAGAGAGAAAGTTCCCAGATGAAAGATGGTGATGAACTCCAAGAGGAAAAGGAATTCTGATGATGTAAGGAGAAAGCAGAAAACTTCAGAGAAGCGGAGACAAGAGAGCTGCATCCCCTTCTCTCCCCGATCCCAGCACTGGGTGACCCTTGCTGACTTCCCAGTTTGCAGTTCTTAAGGAGCCCCTGCCCTTTCCACCCCCAGTTTCTGTGATATGGTCCTCTATCTACCAAGAGCCCCCTGGGCGTTTAAGATGCTGTGAGTGTTGTTCCTTCATTTCTGACCTAAAGATTCTTCTGTCCTGAGGAAAAATATCTCCTATCCAGGATTCGGGCTTCCCAGGTGGCACAGTGTTAAGGAATCCACCTGTTAATGCAGGAGATGCGTGTTCGATCCCTAGGTTGAAAAGGTCCCCTGGAGGAGGAAATGCTTGGGAAATTCCATGGACAGAGGAGCCTGGTGGGCTACAGTCCTTGGGCTCGTAGAGTTGGACACGACTCAAAACACACACACAACACAACAAGACACAACCCAGGATGTGTCTGCTCTGGCCCCACTGTGCTGACCCCAGGCAGCTGGAGGAAGAGGCCCCCCCACCCCACCCTGGGTTAGCAGTCAGCCCAGGGTCTCTGCCAAGTGACCCTGGCAGCTGCAGCCTCCCTGTGCCCCTGGGGAGCCAGGGCCATGTCCAGAAGGCTCCATCTGAGGCTGGCCCGGCTCCTGGCTGCCCCTTGGCTGGCAGAGGATGGAGCGAGTTGGCTCAGTTTCTCAAGTGGAAGTCGTGAGCTCACACGTGGTTTGTGCCCCTCACCAGTGTCCTCTCTCTTTTGCTGAACCAGGCAAATCTCATACTCCTTTGCATCTTCTCTCCTCCCATGTTCAGAAGTTCTGGGAGAGTCAAGGTCTTGGTGAACCTAACCCTCTTCAAATGGTGTTCGTGTGCGCGTGCTAAGTCGCTTCAGTCGTGTCCAACTCTTTGCGACCCATGGACTGCAGCCCTCCAGGCTTCTCGGTCCATGGGATTTTCTAGGCAAGAATAATGGATTGGGTTGCCATGCCCTCCTCCAGGGGATCTTCCTGACCTGGGATCAAACCTGCATTTCTCTCTTTTTTTTCCCCTAACCTGCGTCTCCTACGTCTCTTGCATTGGCAGGCGGGTTCTTTACCACTAGTGCCACCTGGGAAGCCACTCTAATAGATTATTGTATATTTATTTGAAAACTCCTAGAATGAAAGCACTCCTGTATCCACAGCACCTGGCCCCAGGCCTGGGCTCTTGGAGGCACTGAAAGATATTTGTGTGGTTGAAAGGATGGGTGAATGTGTTGCTTTGTTGTCTGAATGAGCCCTAAAGCTTCCTTTCTGGGGGAAAGACCCTGGGGACATAAGCCAGGAGACAGTGGTCTTTCCCCCCACTAACTGGTTTGACTACAGGCTGCTGCTCGTTAAAGTCTCTGGACATGAATTAATTATTTTTTGACTGTGCTGGGTCTTCAATGCTGTACATGAGTGTTCTCTAGTTGTGGCACGCGGACGTCTCATTGCGGTGGCTTCTCTTATTTTGGAGCACAGGTTGTAGAATTCGGGCTCGGTAGTTGTGGCACACGGGCTTAGTTGCTCCGAGGCATGTGGGATCTTCCCTGACCAGGGATTGAACCTATGTCCCCTGCACTGGCAGTTGGATTCTTAACCACTGGAACACCAGGGAAGTCCTGGACCTTAATTTTTTATCTTGCAAATAGAGATAATAACAGGCATGCAGTCTCCTTGAAGTGTTGGGGAGTGAACAGAGACCAGGAGATGGGGAAGTGGAAGCTCTAAAAGGGAAGACAGGTGTCATTCTGCACTGGGGTGGGCGTGGCAGCAGGTAGCTGCAAGCGAAGGGTCCCAGGTGAGCTGGAGCCCTAGTCTGGCTTTGGGTGCAGCCCCACATCCACAGGTATGCACAGACATGGAGATGCACAGGTATGTATTTCTTTTTGCAGGCTTTTGCATGGACACACACTCCCCATATGAGCACGGGCGGATGTGTGTGAATGCACACATGCACCCCCACATCACGCATTCCTCGGTGTTCACACCTACTCATGTTCACATCAGCAGGAAGAGATTAGGAGTGGAGTCTGCTGTGGGCCCTGCTCTGCTCCAGCTGATGGCCCTGTGGTGAGGCTGAGGAGCGGGGTTGCCAAGAAGCTGCTCACGTGGGGGACATGTGCGTGAGGTCAGGCAGGCAAGGCTGTCTCTCTGACTCTGTCCCAGGTGCCAGGCTGGGCAAGGCCACGTGCTGGGCTGAGGCATCCAAGCCAGCGTTCGTGGGTGCCTCTGGGCTCAGGGCTGGTCTGTAAAGGGAACAGCTGCCGGCAAACCCAGCTTTTCATTTAGTGAGTTGTCCCAGGTAACTCCAAAATGCACCTGAATTAATGGTGTTGAGGGCTGATCAGTGGTATTGAGTCTGATTTCTCTCCTCATCCTTTGTTTTCTCATTTCTCCACAGTCAGCGTGCATTAGCTTGAACAGTAACCAGGGTCATAAATGCGGCTGGTTGAAGATATCCCTGATGGACATTTGAGTTGCTTCCAGTTAGGGGCTATTTTGAATAAAACTGCCATATATATTTTTGTCTATACTGCTTGGTGGACACAAACGCTCATTCCTGGAATTGTGGGATTACTGGGCTAGGGATATATGTTTTACTTAAGTGGATAGACAGACTGCCAGAGTGGGTACATCATTTGACTTTCCCACCAGCAGGGTATGAGTGTTCATTCTCGTGTGTGCTAAATGTCTTTTTGATTTCAGCTGTTCTGGTATGTATGGGTTGGTATCTCACTGTGGTTTTAATTAAGATTTTATTTAAAAAAAATTGTTTGTTGGATGAGACCTAAAACAGACTCCCACACAACTTGAGAAGTTTTGTTTTTTTAAAAAATGTGTTCCTGTGCATCGGTTTTCAGAGAGAAGGAAGTCAACATTTGCCTTGCACCTCCTCTCTGGCAGATACTGTGCTAGGGGCTTTACAGATTTCATCTCGTGTCATCCTTGTACGAGATGTGGACAATCCCGGGATAGAGTGGGGACAGGCACCGCTCCCATCCCCAAAGAGCTGAGCATGCCAATGAGACGGGTTCACACTCCCCGAGGAACTGATTCAGCAATTGCTTCAGTGACAGGCGCGGTGTGAATGTGACAGATGTTCCTGCAGAGAGAAAACTGCTTTCGATGGGAGCCACACAGGAATCAGCTAGGTCTCAAGCACATGTGTTTCCTGTTGATCCTTGCATCAGGACTGCAGATTGTAGGCATGGGGAGCAGAGGCTGCCTGTGGTTTCCCCGCAGACCCATGTCCTTGTGCATGGATGCTGCATCTGCCCCGTGCACTCTGGGTCTTCTGGATTTCTGAATTTCTTAGGCCAGGGACATTTTCTAACCAGTCTTTGGTGAAGGTTGTAGGTGAAGGTTATTTTTGTTGTGTGAAGGCATTTTGTTTATTTATTTTTGGCTGTGTTGGGTCTTCGTTGCTGCATGTGGGCTTTCTCTAGTTGTAGCAAGTAGGGGCTACTCTCTAGCTGTGGTGAGCAGGCTTCTCATTGAAGGCTTCTCTTGTTTCGGAGTGTGGGCTCTAGGGCTCGCGGGCTTCAGTATTTGTGGATACCACCCTGTAGAGCTCTGGCACAGGCTTAGTTGCTCCATGGCATGTAGGATCTTGCCGATCAGGGATCAAACCTGTGTCTCCTGCATTGGCAGGCAGTCTTTATCACTGCGCCAGCAGGGAAGTCTGAGAAAGCACTTTTGAGTCCACTACCGTTGTCTCTTCTTCAAGAGAATGTTTGAACACTAGAAAGCCGGTAGAAGTGAATCTCTGGGGTTGAATACATTTTATATATTGAAAAAGTCAACATCTTGTCCTTATTTTTCTCATTGTGCTATTGTCTAGTGGAAAATTCACCACAGTGGATTTTGCAAACCACTAGAGTGATATAAAAGTATAGAGGTTGGTGCTAAACCTTAGTTTAGAAACTAAGCCTGCTTCTTAGAGCTGTATGACCTTGGCGAGGTCACTCATCCTTCTGCAATTCAGATTCTGGGTAAAGGCTCAGAAGGTTATCTGTCTGCAGATACAGTGCCTAGCCCATGTGAGGGGGTCCACTAAATGTTAGCTGAATGACCTTCTGATGTATTTCAGCTCTGCAGTCTGTTAGCCACAAATGTAAAACCTTAAAACACTGTGAAAATAGAAAATGCTTTTCTTATGTTTGGTGCAAATTCATATGGCAACAAGGGACTTTCCTGGTGTTCTAATGGCTAAGATTCTGTGTTCCAATTGCAGGGGCCCAGGTTCAATCCCTAGTCAAGGAACTAGATCCCACATGCCACAGTTAAGAGTTTGCATTGCTGAAACTAAGACCCTAAAACCCAAATTAATCAATTAATATTAATTTATCAATTAATGTTTTAATAATTAATATTTTAATCAGCCAAATTAATCAATTAATATTTTAAAAATCCATGTGGCAGCAAAACCTGACATAAGGCTATTTTATAGTCTTTCTTGATCCCACTTGGCATGAATATTCATATGTTTTTCTCTAGAGATCTTGTATTTGATACTGAGATGTTTCCCCATTGCAAAACATATGCAATGTATTACATTTCTACAGTCTACAGCATCCTAAATTCTGATATACATTTGCATTCCAAATGCCAGAAACTAAATTCAGATTTACTTAGGAAAATTTTTAAAATAGTGTGTATCATCTCATGGACCTAAAAAAGCTGGGGATAGTTCTGGCTTCAGGTGTGGCTGAGTCCAGGGGGTCAAATTATGTCTGTCTCTGCTTCTCTCTTATCACTCTGCTCTGAGCATCTCTCCTTTGCTTTGTCAGGTCCATTGGCATTCTTGCCTCAGGCAAATGGAGGGTATAGGGCATCATATATGATGTCATATATGACAAACCTAGACAGGGTATTAAAAAGCAGAGACATCACTTTACCAACAAAGGTCTGTATAAGTCAAAGCTATGGTTTTTCCAGTAGTCATGTATGGATGAAAGAGTTGAACCATAAAGAAGGTTGAGCACTGAAGAATTAATGCTTTTGAACTATGGTGCTGGAGAAGATCTTGAGAGTCCCTAGGACAGCAAGGAGATCAAACCAGTCAATCCTAAAGGAAATCAACCCTGATATTCATTGGAAGGACTAATGCTGAAGCTAAAGCTACAATACTTTGGCCACCTGATGCGAAGAGCCAACTCATTGGAAAAGACCCTGATGCTGGGGAAGATTGAAGGCAGAAGGAGAAGGGGGCAGCAGAGGATGAGATGGTTGGATGGCATCACCGATTCAATAGACATGAATTTGAGCAAACTCTGGGAGATGGTGAAGGACAGGGAAGCCTGGCGTGCTCCAGTCCATGGGGTCTCAAAGAGTCGGACATGACTTAGTGACTAAACAACAACAAGGGCATCATAATTGGTTTAGTTTGAGTCACGCCTACAACTCTGCTTTGGATGGGGGGTGGGGTTGGTAGCTTCTCAGAGGTATGAGGGGCAGACCAGAGCAGCAGGTGCCCACCAAGTCAATTATGAACTAGTTCTGTGGCAGTCTGATCCTTCATGGGCTGTTCCAGCTCCAGGCAATGAGCAGTCAGGCGATGAGCACCTGGAGGAGGTGAGACTCGTGTTGTCAGCTCAACTTCTCCCTCCCTTTAAATGGTTATTTATTTGGCTGCATCGAGTCTTAGTTGTGGCACTTGGGATCTTTCGTTGTGGCATGCAGGCTTCTCTAGTGCGTGTGCCTCGTTGCCCCACTGCATGTGGGATCTTAGTTCCCCAACCAGGGGTTGAACCTGCGTCCCCTGCATTAGAAGGTGGAATCTTAACCACTAGACCCACCAGGGAAGTCCCTGAACTTCTTTTTGGCTGAGTCCGCTGTGCGATGAGAAGTCTGAGCATCTCACTGCCGCCTTACCTCTCACTTCTCCAGTCAGAGCGCGGGGTCCTTCAAGCCACCGTGTTTCTGCACGTCTCCATGATGGGAAGAGCCACAGCACATGCTGTTGCCCCTGCTGGGATATTCTCACCACACATCTACCTGGTTCCAGCCAGTTCATTTGTGATTCTCAATTAAAGGACACACTTTCAGAAGAGACCTCTGCTCTTTCAAGGTTCTCGTTTCAATTAATCCCTGCCCTTCTTCTTTTTTTCTTCCCCAGCATCAATTTCAGTTTGTAATTACATGTTGACTGGGACTTTCACAGCCAACTTCCTGCTCAGACTGGAGTGGTTTGATTGCTGGGCTGTGTCTGTCTCTCTCATTGCTGTACCTCCTCAGTGCTGGACACACAGCAGGTGATCAGTACTTTCTGAATGCATGAATGGGTGAATAAATGAGTGGTAGGAATTGAACTTAAACCCTGCAACCCCAACTGAGGGGCTCACACTGCTCACCATAGCCCACATCTCAGTATCTCCAGGTTGAAATGAGACCTGAGTCTGTCTTATTCTGGCGTGTTCTAGAGCACACTGTGGTGGTTTTCTGTGTTCTTCCTTTTCTGTCTATATTTCACCTGTGACAGTCCCCAACTAGGGCCAGATTCCTAGCTTTCAGCAGCTTTGGAAGCTCTCGTCCAGCTCCAGCACCTCTCCTGTGCCTGCCTTTTCTTACCTGGGATGTGGTTCCACCTGGATGTCCCCACGTGGGCAGCTTCCTGGCAGATGAGCCCCCTCTGTGTCCCTGGGCTTTTCCAGACATTCAGGATGGCTCTCTCAGTCCCAGGGCGCTGGCCAGCACTTTCCCATGAAGTGCCATCTGAGTCACGGCACCATAGATGTCACGCAAGCATATGCTCCTTGGTCTTTGTCTCGTCACAACAAAGATTTGGAGTGATGGACATTAAAGCCCCCTCAGCGTGTCACAGCTCTCGGGTCTTGGACAGACCGTGTTACAGCTCTCAGGTCTCGAACGGACCATATTATAGCTCTTAGACAAATCAGTGTTACAGCTCAGTGTTACAGCTCTATTTTATTTAGAAGATAGCAGGAAAATCCATCTTCGAGGTGTGAGAGCATGGTCAATCCAAAGACACGAAAAGAGCACCCCAGCGTGCGGAGGGGAGAGAGAGAGAGATCCCTTTGGCTCTTCTTTTTATATGTTTTTTTCTTCCCCCTGGGGCTGCCCTATGCAAATTGGGCTTAGTCAGGAGTGCTGTTCTACCTTAAGTCCTCACTTTGGTCCTCAGACCTTCCTTTGACCTTCTTCTGTTCTATTTTCGCGGGCTTTTCTCTTCCTTTTCTTTTAGCCACTGCCATTTTGGACTCCTTTTCCCTATTCTAACTACCTAACATTCCCCGCTCAAGAGATGGGAGGCCCAATTCTTTGAGAATAGGGGCGTCAAGGTCTTTCTGGCTACTTCCTGGTGAACTGGGACGGCGAGGGGTATTGGGCCTCCCCCTCTTGCTAGTCTCAAGCCTCAGAGTCCTTATAGCAGTGTCCATTTAAGGGTGAGTGATATTTTCTGTGGTTGGCTGTAGTTTAATATCTTTGTTGAACTGGCACTGCATGTTGTAGCTTGTTGACCTGGTCAGAGACAAAACAGGTTAGACAATTGATAATACATGGAGCAATCATAAGTAGCATCAAGGCATAACAAGGACTAGTACGGGCATTAGCCAATTCTAAATTCACATTGCCAGGATGGCTCAAGTCCCTCCTTGTTCAGGGATCAGAAGATCTATCTCCTGTCTGTTTTGGAGTACAATCTCTGTCAAGCTGTGTTGGCTCTTTAGAGCTATCCTGCCCCACAAGAGCGTACAGTGAACTCACTTCTTTCTTTCCATGCCATGCCATCCTTTGGGGAAACTGATCTATGTGGTTCTGCTGGGTAGGGTTCTCTCCTAGAGCCTGCTTGTGGTCAGGAGACTGAGCACCAGGGAGGCTGGTGGAGGCCCGTGGCACAGGGAAAGCCAATCAGAGTCCTTTCCTGAGATTTCTCTAATTTCTGCTCATGATGTCAGATGATTGTGACGCTGAACGCAGTTCTAATTCCAGAGAATAGCCACTCTGAGAGAATAAAGCTGGCTCACCAAGAGAAGCAAAGACTGAAGGATAGAAGACCCTTAGAAAAGGAATGACCCCCTTTAATGGACACCTCTCCACATGCCAGGCACCCCACATACGTTTTCCCTGAAGCATCACCAGCATTATGAGGGGAGAAGTTAACATGGGATGATGAAGCTCTCGGAGGTGTTCAGACATTTGCCTATATTTCAACAAGGTGGAGCCAAGCTTCAGAGCAGGGTCTGCCAGAAAGCTCTGTGGCCCGTGCACTGGTCTGTGGGATGCATGCCTGCCTTCCTCCCTCCCTCCCCACCCGCCCTGGCCATTTTGGGGGAGTCCCTTGCCTTGGAGCTGGTCTTGCCCCAGGAGACATGAGGGCACCCTTTATGTACCTCTGTGATCCCAGTGGGCAAGGACAGGGTGGGCAGAGGAGCCTGTGCCAGGGCCTGGGATGCTGTCTTGCTTCCCCTCCTCCGCCCTCCTGCAGGGCAGATGCTTCAGGGACACAGTGGAAGTGACTCTTAGAAATACCTGTGAAACAAAGGGTTTCCTTCATGACCAAGAAAGTCCCTTTCCCAACAACAAGCAGGACGCTTAACAAATAGCTGCAAAGCACACCGATCCAAGGAAGCAGTTGGGGAAAAAAAGCCTGCATCTCTCACTTGGGTAGCCATGTCCCTGGGAGGGAGGCTGGGGCAGATGGAAAGCACCACTCCCTCACCTCGCCCCCCCCCCACCCCCCAACCTCGTGGCCAGAGGAACCGCTGGCATGTCTTAGAGTTGGAGCAACCCAGCTCTTGACCCCATCAGCCAGAATAAAGAGTTGAATGCACTTCTGAATGGGGATCCCCGACCCCGAAGTAGGGCTGGGGGGCTCTCCTGAGGACAGGAAGGCCCCTCCTTGTGCCAGATTTTCAGCAACATCAGGATGTGGAGCGAGCCCAGCTTACCACATCCCCTTGGCGAACTGTGACAAGCAACGCACCAGCTTTCAACACCACCCTTGTTCTCCATCAATGGGCTCCATTGTAGGCATGAATTCTCTGGCTCTGGGAGTTGGTTCTGTGCCCTGGCCAGAGTCTCAAACCAGGGGACCTGGGCTCATCTACTCCCTTCCTCAGTGTAGGGAAGCATCCCCAAGGTCTTGCCCAAGAGTCCCACTGGGGGAGTTTCCTTTTGCTCCATCAGTGGAGGGGCAGAGCACTGGCAAACATGCTTGGCCATCCTCCGTCTGGGCACTTGAGCCTCTAAGTCTCTACTTTGCCCCCTCTCACTGCTTCTCACCTGATGTTCCCCATTTAAGCCCAGGACAGAGGTCGGCAGACTACCACCTGCCGACAAATGTAGTCCACTGCTTGTTTTTATAAATAAAGTTTTATTGGAATAGCGATGCCCATTCATTTACATAGTATTTGTGGCTGCTTTTGCCTACAATGGCAGAGTAAAATAGTGGCAACAGAGATTGCATGGTCCACAAAGCCCATCATTTGTACTACCTGGTCCTTCAAAGAAAAACTTTGCCCACTCATGTTCTAGATCCAAGGGGAGCAATAGAGAATTTAAGGTTTGGCATTTTCAGTCTCTAGCTTGACTGACTGATTCATTCACTGGACAAACACTACCTGAGCATCTTCTATGCCCCAAGCTCTGAGCTGGTTTCTAAAGATACAGAATGGATAAGCTAGACATGCTGCTTGATGCTGCTTGCCCTCCAGGGAAACAGAGGAGATGATTACTGTGCAAGCTGTTCACGAACATTTAGATTGTGCTAAGGGTTACACAGGAAATGGCGGTGTGCTATGTCAAGAACACAGGTAGGGGTCAAGGACAGTTCTCCGGTGGGAATAATATATCAGCTGAGACATCAAGGAGGAGTGGGAAGTAGCCAGATCAACAGTTCAGGAAAGAGAGGACAGAGGATCTTCTAGACAGAGGGCCCAGTCTGGACAAGGCAGGACAGACCATGGCCCCAGCCAGGAATGGGGTGAGGCCCTAGGAGAAGACTTGAGAGATGGGCCTCACTGGATGGGTGCTTGCCCCCTGGGCCACCCATTCACTGTAACTAGTCTGATGAGAGGCTGGGACAGTGTCCTTCCTTCTTTAAGACAATAAGCTTTCCCTTCTCCCTTGTGCAAAGCTCAAGCTAAATCAGGTTAACAGTTTCTTCTAAAATGGTGTCTGATTTGATAGCCACTAGCCATGTGTGGGGTTCCCAGGTGGCTCAGTGGGTAGAGAAGCCTCCAGCAATGCAGGAGACATGGGTTCAATCCTTGGGTCAGGAAGATCCCCTGTAGGAGGGCATGGCAACCCACTCCAGTATTCTTGCCTAGAGAATCCCATGGACAGAGAAGCCTGGCACGCTGCAGTCCATAGGGTCGCAAAGAGTTGGGCATGACTCAAGTGACTGAGCATGCACACATGCACAGATGTGGTAATGTAAATCTAAATTTAAATGAATCAAGATATGATTTAAAATGTTGAGATCCTCAGTCACATGAGCCATGTGGCAAGTGCTTGAGAACCTCATGTGCAGACTTAGAGTATTTCCACCATCAAAGAAAGTCTCTCTGGGTGACTTTGGCTTATATGAGGACCCTGGCCTGATCCTCCATCAGGACATCACCACTGGGGACTTCCCTGGTGGTCCAGTGGTTAAGACTTCCAATGCAAGGGGGCACTGGTTGGATCCCTGGCCAGGGAACTAAGATCCCACCTGCTGTGTGCTGCAGCAAAAAAAAAAAAAAAAAGTCACCACAGAAGTACTTGTCTATCAACTAGAAAAATAAAAAGTCTGCGATTTGGGATTTAGGCTCTTCCATTCACAAACTGTGTGATCCTGTGGCAGGTTATTAATTTCTCTAAACTTCAATTTCTTCACCTGCAAGACAGGCCCGGAACAGTGTTGGTCTTTCCTCTAAATGCAACTGTAATAATTTCAACCTTGGCAATAGAGTGAAAAAAATGAACAACCTTCATGGTGCCCTGAGAATCCCTGAGGGAGGAAATTGTCTTTGTTTGTGAAAACTGCTGAGTTGCTATGAGATGAGACCTGAGGGGTGGGTGACAATATCCAGTGGCTTTCACTGGAGGTTAGTTTTTATTCATTCATTCATATGAATATGTGGCCAAGTGTCCGACTCCTTGTGACTCTATGGACTGCAGCACACCAGGCTTCCCTGTCCTTTACTATCTCCTGGAGTTTGCTCAAACTCATGTCCATTGAGTCAGTGATGACATCCAACCATCTCATCTTCTGTTGTCCCCTTCTCCTCCTGCCATCAATCTTCCCCAGCATCAGGGTCTTTTCCAACGAGTCAGCTCTTCAGCTCTTTGCATTAGGTGGCCAAAGTATTGGAGCTTTAGCTTCAGCATTAATCCTTCCAATGATATTCAGGGTTGATTTCCTTTAGGATTGACTGGTTTGATCTCCTTGTAGTGCAAGAGACTCTCAGGAATCTTCTCCAGCACCACAATTTGAAAGCATCAATTCTTTGGCACTCAGCCTTCTTTATGGTGCAGTTCTCATTATATATGTCCCCAAAATGCAATGCAAACTAATTTAAGGGAGAAAATAAGTTTATGTAACTTTAGTAATCTAGGGGGTGAATCAAATCTGGCTCTAAGGGAAAGCTGGATCTGGGGCTCTAGGAATAGGAAAAGGGCTGAGTCTTCCCTCTCTTTCTTTGGTCCCTCATTCCAGTCTAATAAGACAGTTGCCAACAGCTCTAGGGCAACATGAGCTTCCTGATTCCACAGCGAGGGGAACAAGGAGTTTCCCAGAAGCCCCGGTAACTGTGTCTTTGTGAGTCACTGGCTCTGATAGGGTCACGTGCTTCTCCTTGAACCTATGAAATGGGATGATCTGATTGGTTTGCTAGAGAAATTAAGGACCAAAGTCAACTAAGGGAACCCAGGAACAAAAATATAGAGTTGGGCAGATGCTGGGTGTGCAACAGAGATGTTCAACACCCTGTGCTGCTCTGAGGTGGCAGAGGGTGGGCTGGACCCTGCGCCCTCACTGAGCTTATATTCTAGCAGGAGTATCGACCCTTAACCCCATGGCCCTTCGCCTCCCTTCCCTTTTGGCCCAAGTCCAGCCCAGAGAGAGGAGTGAAATTAACTGTCCTTTGTTATTGGGACATTTCCTGAGAGCAACAAAGGGCCTTTCACAGGAGAACACAGAGCAAGTAGGTGCAGGACGACCTGGAAGTCACAGAATTTGGTTGTTGAGGTGCCAGATGGAAGACACCCAACAGGTCATGTTCAGAATCTGGAGCTGAAACACACATACTCTTAAAGAGAAACATCCATATATGGCCAGTGTAGCAGGTACACCTTTTGGAGTGAAGGGCGCTGGGCTGGATACTCAGAAACTGAAAACCCACGTAAGGTTCTACAAAAGTCTGTGCTCGGTGGCAGCCATGTTCTCTTCCAGGCTTCACCCTCACTCTGGCTGGATGTGTCCCTCTGGGAACTGCAGGGAACTGAGGCCCCAGGAACTGGTTCTCAGGCCCACCCCTCTCCAGGCCACCAGACCACTTTCAGTGGAGAGTTCTAGGTGGAGGGAGTAGCAAGTGACAAGACTGTGGAGAAAAGAACATGGAGAAACCAAGGGACAAAAAACAGAAGGCTGGAGCAGAGAGACAGACAGGGAGGGCGATGAGGGTGGACGTGGAGTTTGGAAGCTGAGGAAATGAGCTTCATCACTATCCTGAGAGCCTGTGATGCCCTTGACGGGAGTGAAGTAAGGACGGAGTGGGAGGGATGGGCTGTGTGAGTTTCCTGGGGCTGCTGCAATTAAAAAACAAAACCAACCAACCAAACAAAAAGTGTGGCTGAAATGAGAGAAATGTATTTTGTTTGAATTCAGAGAGTTAGAAGTCTGAACTTACGGTGTCAGTTCCCTCCAGTGACTCTGGAGAGGGGTCCTTCCTGGCTCTTCCAGCTTCTGGGGGCTCCTGTCAGTTCTTGGTTTTCCTTGTTTGCAGCTGTGTCACCCCAACCTCTGCTTGTGTGTGTGCAGCCCTCTTTTGTGTGTGTGTCTCTGTGTGTGCTCTCCTCTTAGGAGCACTGGTCGTTGGTCTTAGGGTCCACCGTAATCCAGTATGATCTCATCTTAACTAATTACACCTGCAGAGAGCATGTTTCCTATGAGGTCCCACGTGAGGTTTTAGGTGGACATGAGTTTGGGGGGACACTTCAGTTCGTAGTGGTGGTCTGATATGATTCTCACTTGGCACAAAGGACTCCAGCAGCACGAGGAATGGGTTGAAAGTTGCTAGCTTTGGCGGGCAGGAGAGAGGCGGAGAGAATCTGGACCAGGACGTTAATGGTGGCGATGGCTGGAGCCCAAAGATGCTTTGGAAGCAGAATCAACAGGACTTGGTGATAGACCAGGTGTGGGCAGATTGAAAGGGAGATTGTACGAATGTGCCCTGGGTTTCCAGGTGACCAGTCTGCTCCATCATCAGTGAACCCAACTTGGTGAGGCTTAGGGTAGGATACGAAATAGACTTGCAGAAGGAAGAAAAGGAAAAAAAAAAAAAATTAAAAGAAAGAGAAGGTGGCTTGGGCTTGTTTCCACCCCAGGAGCTTTGCACACAAGCTGCAGGAGTTCTCTGGGGACACCTCACCACCTCCTGGCTCAGTGCGTGGGCTCCACATGGAAATGCTGATGGCCCAGCGATAGTATAAATAACCCTCCCAGTGAGCTCATCCTAAATTAGGTCTCTTCTCCTTGCTCACTCCAGCCCCTAGACTGAGGAAGCTGCTGACAATGTGATGGAATGTAGCATCCTGTGGCCCTGGGGCTGGGACTGCCCAGTGCCAGGTGACAAGCTTGCCTTTTCTGTCCCCTGGTGTCTGAGGGACATGGCCTGACACAGTGGGCAGGGGCAGGTGCTCAGAGTCCGGATCTCTGACTCAAAGTGCTGGGACAGGTCCCTACCTTTCTTCCTTCTGTGGACTTCTGGTGTCATAAAGGTAAAGAACATGCTCACTGGAGCCAGGCAGCCTGGGTTTGCTTAGAATCGGGGTTAGTTCCTTGTGGCTGGGTTAGTAACAAACTAACATAAAGTTAGCGACTTAAAAGCTGCGGAAATGTAGGGACTCTCCTGGTGGTCCATTGGCTAAGACTCCATGCTCCCAGTACAGGGGACCCAGGTTCCATCCCTGGTTAGGAAACTAGGTCCCACATGATGTAACTAAGAGTTCAGTTCAGTTCAGTTCAGTTGCTCAGTCGTGTCCGACTCTTTGCGACCCCATGAATCGCAGCACGCCAGGCCTCCCTGTCCATCACCAACTCCCGGAGTTCACCCAGACTCACGTTCATCGAGTCAGTGATGCCATCCAGCCATCTCATCCTCTGTCGTCCCCTTCTCCTCCTGCCCCCAATCCCTCCCAGCATCCGAGTCTTTTCCAATGAGTCAACTCTTCGCATGAGGTGGCCAAAGTACTGGAGTTTCAGCCTCAGCATCATTCCCTCCAAAGAAATCCCAGGGCTGATCTCCTTCAGAATGGACTGGTTGGATCTCCTTGCAGTCCAAGGGACTCTCAAGAGTCTTCTCCAACACCACAGTTCAAAAGCATCAATTCTTTGGCGCTCAGCCTTCTTCACAGTCCAACTCTCACATCCATACATGATCACAGGTAAAACCATAGCCTTGACTAGACAAACCTTTGTTGGCAAAGGAATGTCTCTGCTTTTGAATATGCTATCTAGATTGGTCATAACTTTCCTTCCAAGGAGTAAGCGTCTTTTAATTTCATGGCTGCGGTCACCATCTGCGGTGATTTTTGAGCCCCCCAAAACAAAGTCAAGCATGCTGCAACTAAAGATCCTGCATACCACAACTGAGACCCAGTGCAGCCAAATAAATAAATAAACTAAATATTACTATTGCTTTGTTGTTGTTCAGCAGCTAAGTCATGTCTGACTTTTTGTGACCCCATGGACTGCAGCATGCCAGGCTTCCCTGTCCTTCACTGTCTCTCAGAGTTTGCTCAAATTCATGTCCACTGAGTTGGTGATGCCATCCAACCATCTCATCCTCTGTCGTCCGCTTCTCCTGTCCTCAATCTTTCCCAGCATCAGGGTCTTTTCTAATGAGTTGGCTCTTTGCATCAGGTGGCCAAAGTATTGGCGCTTCAGGATCAACCCTTCCAGTGAATATTCAGGGTTGATTTCTGTTAGGACTGACTGGTTTGATCTCCTTGGGGTCCAAAGGACTCTTGAGTCTTCTCCAGTATTACAGTTCAAAAGCATCAATTCTTTGGTGCTCAGCCTTCTTTATGGTTCAACTCTCACATCTGTGCATGACTACTGGAAAAACCATTGCTTTGACTAGATGGACCATTGTCAGCAAAGTGATGTCTCTGCTTTTTAATATGCTGTCTAGGTTTGTCATAGCTTTCCTTCCAAGCAAAATAATTCCCCCCACCCCCATCCCCCCCCAAAAAACCCAAAACGCCAATACCAAAAACCTCTCCTCTCATAGTCTGCAGACCAGATGCCTGAAGTCAGTGCCTCAGAGCTGAAATCAGGGTGCAGGCTGAGGCCATGCTCCCCCTTAAGGGGAGAATACTTCTGGCCTCATCCTGGTGATCACCCTGGTGGCTGCTGGTGATCCTTAATTTGTGACCCCATCACTCCAGTCTTCAGGGACAACATCTTCAGGTTTCCCTCTGCTTCCCTCTTGTAGGGGTACATGTGATTGCATTTAGAGCCCATCACATAATCCAGGACACTATCCCCATCTCAAGGTCCCTAATTCAATCATTCTCTTGATCCCTGGGTTGGGAAGATCCCCTGGAGAAGGGAAAGGCTACCCACTCCAGTATTCTGGCCTGGAGAATTCCATGGACTGTATAGTCCATGGGGTTGCAAACAGTAGGACAGGACTGAGCGACTTTCACTTCACTTTTCCTTTACTACGTCCAGGGATTAGGACCAGAGATTTTTGGTTGGGTGGCAGAGAGTAGCTTTATCCTGCCTGCTACAAACTCCACTTGGAGTCTGCATGGCACTTTACTTTTCTCTCTGTGTCTCTGTTTCCCCATGTGTAAATAGCAGACTCTGCTTTTAATGAAAGAACCCTGTTTCTTTGGGCTTCCCTGGTGGCTCAGTGGCAAAGAATCTGCCTGCTAATGTAGGAGACATGGGTTTGATCCCTGGGTTGGGAAGATCCCCTGGAGAAGGAAGTGGCAACCCACTCCAGTATTCTTGCCTGGGTAATCCCATGGACAGAGGAGCCTGGCAGTCTACAGTCCATGCGGTCTCAAAGAATCGGACACGACCTAGCGACTAAACAACAACAGCTCCAACTTTAGGTGGCCACAAGGTCATTGGAACACAGACAGCATTTCCCAGGATGCCTTGAAGCTTGAGGAGATCATGTGTCTTGGCTCTAGCCAGTGGGAAGTATATAATCCCCTTCTCTTTCTTCATGCTTGCTGGTTGGGAGTTGGACGTGATGGCAGGAGAACTGGAGCAGCCATGTGGGGCCAGGAGGTCAACTAGGGAATTTAACAAGAGGAACATGTTTCTCTCTCTTCCCCCTTCCCCTTTAGCCCTTGTTCTTCCTCTTCTTCCCCCTCCCCCATGAATATTCCTCTCTTCTCCCCCTTCTCCCATTTTTCCTCCGTCTCTCTTCCTCCTCCCTTCCCCTCCTCCCCGTCCTTCTCTTTGTCATCACTGCTGTTGCTGCTGCTGCTGCTAAGTCGCTTCAGTCGTGTCCGACTCTGTGCGACCCCATAGACGGCAGCCCACCAGGCTCCCCCATCCCTGGGATTCTCCAGGCAAGAACACTGGAGTGGGTTGCCATTTCCTTCTCCAATGCATGAAAGTGAAAAGTCAAAGTGAAGTCGTTCAGTCGTGTCCGACTCTTAGCAACCCCATGGACTGCAGCCTACCAGGCTCCTCCATCCTTGGGATTTTCCAGGCAAGAGTACTGGAGTGATCACTGCTGCTGCTTTAATTCTGAGGCTCCTGGACTTTTAGGTGACCTTGGCCATGACACTCAGCCCTCTGACCAGCTGAGGTTTGGGGATCTTTGCATGGAGTGCCACACCCACAGTTTGCTGTTTTTTAGTCATCCTTGATTATTAATACAAACAAGCAGTGACTAAACAAGCTGCTGTGCTGGGCACTTGACATACCTGGTTTCCAGTCTTTACAGCAATTCCTTTGTAAAATGATCCTTATGTAAGAGATCCTGTCATTTTTATCAAATTCCTAGCTGTCCAGTGTTACAGGTGAAGAAGCTGAGGCTCAGAGCCTCACAGTTTCACATCTGGTGGGGACAGAATCAGGGGTCTGCCTGCTTCTTCAGCCATGAGTCCTTCCATGATAGTTTATAGACTTGCGAGAGGGGACTGGTGCTGGGTCAGTAAGGGAGACCAAGAGAAAAAAGATCAGCCCCACCCTTGAGGAATTCCTCATGGGGAAGGGCATGCTGGCTTCTAGAGGTCCTCTGGGGTCAGCCCTGGGGTTTCCTGGAGAAGGCAATATGTGACCTGAACCATGAGGAGAGTAGGGTGTAGACAGGGGCAGTGCGGGGAGCTCTAGGGTGGTGGGATCAGGGTGTGTTGGAGAATGAGGAAGTTGACCATTTGTCCTGGGGATGGGTGAGGGTTTTTATTATTATTACTATCATCATTTATTTATGTGGCTGCACCTGATCTTAATTGAAGCACTTGGGATTTTTAGTGGCAGCATGTGAACTCTTAGCTGAGGTCTGTGGGATCCCTGACCAAGCATCTAATCCAGGGCCCCTGCCTTGGAAGTGTGAATTCTTAGCCACCGGGCCACCGGGGAAGTCCTGGGGTGAGGGTTTTGAGTCTGAGCAAAGTAGTGCTTTCTCTGTTCACCAGGAGATCTGTAAGTTTCTTCCTGTCTCCGAGAAATGTGTTTCTCTTTATATTAACACAGCACATATTCATTGGGAGAAAATTTGGAAAATACAGGAAATCATAGAACAGGCCTCTCCACCTAAGTGGAGTAGGAAAATGGCAACCCACCCCAGTATTCTTGCCTGGAGAATCCGGTGGACAGAGGAGCCTGGTGGGCTACAGTCCATGGGGTCACAAAGAGTCGGACACGACTGAAACAACTGAGCAAGCTCCACCTAAGAGTTCACTGTTGTGAGATTGATTAGCATCTGTGCTCACCCTCATGGACCCTTCCGATGGAGGCATCCTGCTGCCCACTCTCCACATGGCTGTGTCCTAACAAAGCAGAGGGGGCAGAGTGCTCTCTGGCCTCCTATCCCATTCAGGAGGGCTTCACGCGCATGACCTAAGCACCTCCCAAAACCTCCACCCCCTCCAATGCTGCCTCACTGGGGGTGAGGATTTCAACATGAGTTTAGGGGATGGGGTGGTCATAGACACATAGTCCATTAAAGTGCCACTCAGGACCCTTCCTGCCCTCCTTTTATAGCCACAGCTCATCCCACTCCTGGCATCTGATACTGTGTTCTCCATTTCTATAATTTTATCATTTCAAGAATGTTACATAAATGAAATTACACAGTATATAACCCTTGGAGACTTTTTTTTTTCACTCAGCAGAATGCCCTTGAGAATTCTCCATGTAATTCTGCATCCCTCAAAGGGAGGACTGCATTCAATTAGATGAATAGATCATAATGTATTTAACTACCCCCTCCTACTACTTAGTTTGTCCACTTAGAAGTTATTTTGAGTTAGGCTGTGACAAATATCCTTGAAGCCGAGCATTTGCTTATATAAAGTATTTGCTTTTATAAAGATTTGTTTCTGAAGACAGATGACCCACGTTGGACTTGCTGAGTCACACATGTTTTAAAAAACACCTCACCTAATTGGCCAGTAGAAGCCATGTCCTTATTTTCACCCCTCCCACTAATATGGGAGACTCTTTGGGTCCCTACTTCCCTACATCCCTCATCCCCCTCGCACCACTTGGGCATGTGAAATCTTAGTTCGCCAACTAGAGATGGAATCTGTGCCCCCTGCAGTGGAAGCAGGAGTCTTTTTTTTTTTTTTTTTACTTGAAGGATAATTGCTTTAAATAAAGAAATAATTTTAAAAATTGTTGCCAACAAATTTACAATACCATCATTAACAACAACAAACCCACTGCTTGGGCCAAAGGGCCGTGTATGTGAGTGGGGTACTTCCAGGACCATTGGTTGGTAAGTAGCATAAAGGTTTTCAAGAGCTAGTTGTCACCCCCAAATGCAAAGCATCAGCTCTCCTGGGTCCGTGGGTTCAGCAGAGAGGAACAGGGCTGACAGAAATGGAGAGGTGGGGGAGAAGTGGAGGCATGGAGGAGTCCTGCCTCCCCCACATACCAACCGCAGACCCAGGCAAGAAGCCCCTTCTCAGGGAGGGGCTTCTGCCTGCAGTGGTTCTTCCCCAAGCCATACGGGCAGCCCTACCTTGCTGGCCCCGGCCCGAGCCCATTCTCACTTCTGGGTGGGGTGTGATTTCATCAAGCGGCAGGAGCTTGTCAGCGCCGGTGCTGCCTGTGATCAGATGCACAGATGTTCGAAACTCAGAAAGGTGCTAAAGAGGCTGCTGGGCCATGGAGGGGGGTTGGGTGGGGAGAGAAGAAGCTTCTGGAAATAAGACAAGCCAGTCCCCAAGTGTGGTAGGGCCTTGGTAGGACTGAGAAATGGTCCCGCCTGGGGGAAGGGTCAGGTCAGTATTGTCTTGGGGCAGTCCTAGCTGGCCCGGGATGGGGGTTCAACCTGCCTCCAAGTCCAAGTTGGGGAGCTCCTCTCTTCCACCTTGCCAACTGCCCCAGGGTCTCCCATCCCTTTGGATTGGGCATGCCCCACCCCCCCCGCCCCCGCCTTCATTCACTTACTGTCTCATTCTTTTCTCAGCTCCTTTGCACTGAACTTCCATCATGATTCTGGGTGCTGCGGAGAGAGCTGTGAACAAGAGGCAAAGCACCCAGCTCCCTCATCGAGTGGGTCGGATGGAAAGTCAACAGGTAAGCATGCAGAGCAAGGTCAGAGGTGTGGTCCATCCACTGCCTGCCTTGCTTGCACCTGGGACTCCTCTGAGCCCTCTCCAATCCCTTCACAATCACCACTGTCCTCTCTTTTCTTTTGCCACAGACCACGAAGGTCCACAAGACAAAGCCCATGTCATTCACAACTGAACCTGGCTTCTCTTTCTGGGATGCTGGAGAGAGGATGCACCTGATGGGTATGTGCTGCTCCAGGTGAGTGCCAGAGTTTGCCCTTCCAGGCAGGGCTGTGGGGCAGGACGGGGGCAGGGCTGGGGGCGGTAGGGGTGGGGGAAGGTTGGAGTTTTCTAACACAGCAAAGAAAGAGCAGCGATGGCAAATCAGTTAAGCATTGTACTGAATGGTGGAGGTTTCTTTCCTGCAACGTGATTATGGCCATTTGGAATCATGTATTTGTTAATATCTGTCTTCTCCACTTGCTTGAAATGATCAAGCTAACAGTTACTGGCTGCTTCCTTGTGTTGCTTTACGTGTATTTATTCATTCAAGTGTCACAACACCTTATGAGGTAGGATCTGTTGTGATCTCCTGCTTATAGTACAGGAAATTCAGGTGCAGCGAGAGTTTAGGTAAAGGTGCCCAAAGACACAGTTAGCAAAAGGAGGGGTCTGGCATTTGAACTTAGGACCAAGATCCTGTGTTCGTAATTTCTGTCCCGTGTTGCTTTGTAGATGAGTGAGGGCAGGGGCCATGTCTGTCTGTTCAGCACCGGGTCCCACAGTGTCTGGCTTGGAGTTAATATTCAGTTCCTATTTGTGAAATGAATGAATGAATGAAGTAACCTTCACCAGGATGGATGGTGCTACTTCTGTGAGGGGTTATTGGGCTTCCTGTACTGTTTCTGTTTTAATTCAGGTTTGGCATGTGCTTAGCTCTTGATACATGTCATAGGTCCACTGAGCAGATGAATGACTCTGAATTTGTATTAAACTGAGAAGCAGAAAGAGAGAGGGCAGTTGGGAGAGAGAATCCCACCTTTGGATGGACACATGGGAACCTGGCTCTGGGGTCACGTCTGGAGCCAGGAGATGCTGCTAAGTGCACAGATTGTCCTAATGTGGGCTTGGGGGTGAGTTCTGGTGTTTTCCAACAAGAAAGAGTTTTTGCCTTCTTTGGGTGTGGTTGAGTGGCCTAACGGAGAAGGCAATGGCACCCCACTCCAGTACTCTTGCCCAGAAAATCCCATGGATGGAGGAGCCTGGTAGGCTGCAGTCCATGGGGTCGATAGAGTCATACACGACTGAACGACTTCACTTTCACTTTTCACTTTCATACATTGGAGAAGGAAATGGCAACCCACTCCAGTGTTCTTGCCTGGAGAATCCCAGGGATGGGGGAGCCTGGTGGGCTGCCATCTATGGGGTCGCACAGAGTCAGACACGACTGAAGTGACTTAGCAGCAGCAGCAGCAGGGTGGCCTAAAGAGGCTAGACCTGGAGTCACCCACCAAAGAACAATCTCGATGTGTGCATTTATTGCAAGCATTGGCCAAAACCATCCGCCTAACCTTTCCTTCACTTACTGATGATGTTCATTACAGAAAAAGTGGGGAGATCAGATGAGGTATCTGAAAACAGAGAAATCTGTCGTGGTTCTACAGCTCAGTTTATTTTATTTTTAATTTTTAAAACATTGAAGTATAGCTGATTTATAACGTTTCAGGTGTACAGCAAAGTAATTCAGTTATTCTTTTTCATATTCTTTTCTGTTACAGGTTATTACAAGATATTGAACATATTTCTCTGAGTTATATAGTAGGATTTTGTTGTTTATCTATTTTACATACAATAGTGTGTATCTGTTAATCCCAAATTCCTAGTTTATCCCTCTATTCCTCCCTTTGGTACCCATAAGTTTGTTTTTTTTTGTGTCTGTGAATCTGTTTCTGTTTCATAAATAAGTTCATTTGCATCATTTTATTTTAAAGATTCCACGTGATGTGATATGATATTTGTCTTTGTCTGACTTACTTTGCTTCCTTTAATTGTCTCTAGGTCCATCCATGTTGCCCCAAATGGCATTATTTAATTCTTTTTAATGGCTGAGTAATATTCCATTATATATATATTATATATATAATATATATATGTAATATCTTCTTTTATTTATTCATCTATTGATGAATATTTAGGTTGCTTCCATGTCTTGGCTGTTGTAAATACTGCTGCTATGAACACTGGGGTGCGTGCATCTTTTCAAACTAGAGTTTTCATCTTTTCCAGATATATGCCAGGAGTGGAATTGCAGGATCATACCATAGTTCTATTTTTAGTTTTTTAAGGACCCTTCATACTGTTCTTCATAGTGGCTGCACCAATTTACATTCCTAACAACAGTGTAGGAGGGTTCCCTTTTCTCTACCATTTAGTTTACATCAGCTACATCTGCTAGTATTTCCATAAATGGTATTATCAGGGCCATTAGGTTTTTAGAAAGAACATGGGAAAACAGAGCCATGTTATGACCAGGCGGTGTTTGATGGAGCCATTAGCACACAACCGCGCAGGTAGGGACCCTCTGACCTTCATCTCCTGGCTGGCCAGAGGCACAGTGTGCTCCATGGATAAAAGCACCCTGTCAGCTCCCACTGCTCCAAGTCAGGAAGGTGGGTTGCTCTTGGGAAATTTGGGATGGGGACCACAGGAATAGTCCGGTGAGGAGGTGACCGTCAGCAGTCGGTGAGGGCCCTGCCCCTTCCTGCCTTGGCGATGAAGTCTGCGGGGGTGCCCCGCTGTCCCCTTCCTCGTGTCTGTGAACACCAGCCGCTGCAGCAGCATTCCTCTGCACTAAGGCTTCTTGTGCAAACTGTATGAGCTTTGCCATTCCCGGGGCCGGCAGGAGTGATGGGAGCGGCTGCCCCTGGGAGTTGTCCTCAGCCAGTGACCCACCGGGTGGTACCTAAGTCCCTTCTGGTGGGATGACCTCCAAGCCCCCCCAGCAGCACTGAGCTCCAGTCGCTCAGACACTCGAGTGGCAGCTGGTGACACTTTCTGTGCTGCTTCTCTCACTTCCCACCCCTCCACCCCACCACCAAGTGTCCTGTGGACTCACCTCCCTGTCAAATCCTTCTTACTCAAATCCTTGCCTCAAAGTCTTCTTCTAGAAGCCCACTGTCTGCCCGCATGACACGCAGGAAAGGAAGACAGATGGTAAAACCAGTACTGGTGATGACTGCTTTAAAGGGAAGCCCAAGAGTGGTGAGGAAGCTATGGGGACTCAGCCTAGAAGGGAAAGGATACCTTTGCTTTGCTGTTGTTCAGTTGATAAGTCATGTCTGACTTTTTGCGACCCCACGGACCCTGGCCCTTTTTACAACCGGCCAAGCCTGGCATTCTTGGCCTGGCTAGTTGCTTGGCATTCTCAAAGACAGATTGTCACAGGGACCTTTTCTAACATTCAGAAAACTCTTAGAGCAATTCAGAAACCTTTATCGAGTGCTTCCTTTGTACCAGAGGTCTAGCCTCAATACTGAGGCCAAAATACTGGATTTCTCTCAGGCAGTTCAGGATATAACCGGGGAGACATTGATTAGATGATCTAAGGAACAAGTGTGCAGACACAGATGTGCCGTGTGTGGCGAAGGGGAGGTGAGAGGTGTCCCGGCTCCTTTCACAGGAGGCTTTAACCTCGTCAGGTCCGTGGAGTGGAGCTCCAAAGCACGGGGAGGCTTTCACCAGATGCAAAGGGAAGGACACGTGTTCCAGGCAGAGGGTCTGGCATGTGCAAAGACACAGGGATGTTGGGGGATGTGGCTGGAGAAGCCACACAGGGCCAGCGAGATGCACTCGCAGGGGACGAGACTAGGAAATGCTGTCCCTGACCATTCGGTTTTACCCTAGGAGTCTCGGAGGCTATAAAGCCAGTGACAGGCTTTAGCTGACATGATTTAGCTGAAAGAGATCACTCTGGTTGCTATATGATCCACTCAGAGTTTATCTAAAGATTCCTTCCTGTCCCCTCCCTGCCTTTCTGGGCCATTATGACTCTCGGACTGGAACCAGGAGCAGGAAGGCCGGGATTGGCCTCAGCAGAAATGATGATCGTCGCATGCACAGGGTTCCTCCTCTTGCCAATTGCCATGCTGTTTCTAGAGGCATGTTCCTGCTGGAGGAGTAAGTGGGGTTGTGCAGCCTTATATAACATTTGGACGTCCCTCGCGGCTGGAAAACAGGGCTCCTGTCAGGCGATCAGCCCCAAAGAGCACGCCTTGGATCTGATAAACAGACGTTGGCAAACAGGAGGTTTGAAGGTGGTGCCAAGCGCTGTGGTTTGGACTGGTCCTGCAAGGGGAACAATTGAAACAGCTAACCATGTGCAGGAAGGGAAGACGTGGGGGAAACTCAGCTTGAGACAAAAGAGGCAGTGTGGGCTGCGGAGGGCTGCCGGGCACGAGTGGGTGCAGGGGTCTGCCCCTTATTGCAGCCTTGAAGGTGGCTCCCAGCCCACCCAGAGGGATGCCGTGCTTGCTGGCCATCGACCATCACTGTTCATCCACTAACGTTCCTTCCGGCGGTGACTTCTTCGAAAGTAAAGGGGTGAGGTGGGGTACCAGGCATGAGCAAAGGGTGTCAGTAAGCAGTCCATTATTAGAAGCAGCTTTTCTGTGCCAGGTGTTGCATTTTCCCTATTTCATCTCATTTCATCATTTCATCCTCACAACCACTCCAGGGAGACGCAAATGAGGATTCGGGAGCTGAGTGATGTCAAACGTTCCGTCCGAGGTCCTACAGCTGGTGAAGGGTGGGGTCAGGTCTGAGTGGCCACTGCTGACCTGTTCCCTTCAAGAGCGCCTAGCTGGACACTGTCCATCCACAGCTTGGTGAACCTAGGTCTCCTACCCTCACAGGAATCCTTTCTCCATCCAGTGAGCAAGCCGACTCTTCACCCGCTGCAGCCCCACGGCCTCCTGCCACCTCCTGCGGGACCTCATGAAACGTTTGCAGAAAGAGTGAGGCTGTGCTCAGGCATCCGCGTGAAGTGGTAAACCACCTGGGTGTGGACAGAGAGACTCACAGCTAGAAAGACCTCTTCTCCCACAAATGCTGGCTCTGGCGATGTTAAGATGCGCCCTTACTCCTGCACATTGCCTGTTCTACCCTGGAGGCCAGGCCGGGTGGAGGCTGTACACGTCTGTGTCTGTGTGTATTATACACAGCAAGTCCTGTAGCAGCCAGCTCAGCTGAAAGACAGAAAGTGGTTTGTTTGTTTGTTTTTTAATTTTTAAATGTAAAAGCCTGGTGGTTGTTGGAACAGATTTTGGCCTGTATTTAGCCCTGCATTTTTTTTTTTTTTTTTAAATTTCACTTCCACTAGGGGCTTAAGTTGTTGGGTTTGGACAAGAACTAGGCAGGCAGCTGTGACTACTTGCCTGTCGGGGTTTAATCTTCTTTCATTTGTGTGGGATGGTGGCCCACAAGGCCCCGGTTTGGTGCCGCCATTGCTTAAAACAGAGATCCTATGTCAGGCATCCATGAGCCTTGTGGTCCTTACTGGACACTTAAGTGTGGTGGCACTTACTGGACAGGCCACTCCAGAAGGCACGGGACAGACAACCATGAGTGCTTGAAGGCCTGCTTCTGGGCTTAGCAGATGAATGAAGCAAGCTGACTGTTCTCTCACTCTCGCCCACTGCCTGCCCCACCCCCCAAACCCCACACCTCTCTGACCATTGACATCTTACTTCAGTGACTTAACTTTTAAGGAGAGGTGAGTAAACTAACCCCTTTGAGAACAGATGTCAGGTTCTTATTCTATCGTGTGTTTTTAGCCCAAATACCCACACTTAGTTAAAAAGAAAAATTCTAGGACAGGACTTTAAAATTCTAGAAGAGATTAAATTTCATCTCTGTTGCATTTGGTTTGCAAAATCCTGGGATACCCACTATAACTGCAGCCCATTCTGGTTTAGGATTTAGGAAAAGGCAGAGGTCTAAATTCAGAT
This sequence comes from Bos indicus, assembly GCF_029378745.1. Classification (NCBI taxonomy): domain Eukaryota; kingdom Metazoa; phylum Chordata; class Mammalia; order Artiodactyla; family Bovidae; genus Bos; species Bos indicus. Next base: position 59,350,623 of record NC_091772.1, on the reverse strand, counting down.
CTTTCATTCAACCATTCGTTCAGCCAAGTTGCTGAGTACCTACTGTGTGCCCAGTACTCTTCCATGCTCTGGAATGCTCCGCTTTGTGGAATCTCCACTCTTAGGGAAAAGACAGGCACTAAATACATGAATAAACAAGGCACTTCCAGACCCCAGTCAGTGCCACAGGATGAGAAAATGGACTTTGTGCTGGGGCAAGAGGGAAAAAGTCTGATGGGCTGATGGGAAAGTCTTCCTGCTGATATTTATTTCCCATTTTCTACCCAATACATAGTCAAAGCTATGGTTTTCCTAGTAGTCATGTACAGATGTGAGAGTTGGACCATAAAGAAGGCTGAGCACTGAAGAACTGATGCTTTCAAACTGTGGTGCTGGAGAAGATTCTCGAGAGTCCCTGGGCCAGCAAGGAGATCAAATCAGTTAATCCTAGAGGAAATCAACCCTGAATATTCACTGGAAGGACTGATGCTAAAGCTGAAGCTCCAATACTTTGGCCATGTGATGAGAAGAGCCAAGTCATTGGAAAAGACCCTGATGTTGGGTAAAACTGAAGGCTGGAGAAGCGGATGACAGAGGACAAGATGGTTGGATGGCATCACCGACTCAACGGACATGAGTTTGAGCAAGCTCTGGGAGATGGTGAAGGACAGGGAAGCCTGGCGTGCTGCAGTCCATGGGGTCGCAGAAGAGTCAGATGTGACTGAGCAACTAAACAATGACAACAATTGGAGACAGATTTGAATGCAGTCTACAAAAGTTCTGAGTCTTACTCTCCTTTCACAACTGTTTCTTTACCAACGTCAGGATTGTCATGCCTAAATTCTTATTCACAGAAGGACACAGTCTCATGGAACTCTCCTACAAAACAAAGACTCTCATCAGAGGGCCTTGCCAGCTCCCCAGAAACACTTGGAGAATTCTGAATCCCCCTCACCTTGCTGGGACCTTGAGAAAGAATTTGGGTTGTTTCTTTGTTCTCATAGTTAGACTGAAATAGGGCCATCTCTTAAAGGTTGGGTGATGTCTATAGATCTGGCCCCAAACTGGCTATAGAGAATAGGTTTGAAATTTTAGAAATAAGTGTATTTCTTCGTAAGAGGGCCATCGGACTTCCCTCATGGTCCAGTGGTTAAGACTCTGTGCTTCCAATGCAGGGGGCACAGGTTCAATCCCTGGTCAGGGAAGTTCCTCATGCTCCATTGGTGGCAAAAAAAAAAAAAGAAAAAAGAGAGAGATTATGTATGATATGTATAAACACACACAAACATGTGCACACCTATTTATAGTTGCTATGGTGGTGTTGATGGTGGCATTTAATACCACATTCTCCATCTCACTTGACTTCTCACCTTGAAAATGACGTAAGTAACTCCTTCCCTAAAGTATGCTTGTATCTGCAAGTCAAAATATATGTTAAAAGGGACTTCCCTGGGTAGTCCAGTGGTTAAGAATCCACCTTGCAATGCAGGGGACGAGGGTTCAGTACCTGGTAGGGGATCTAAAATCCTCAGTGCCATGGAGCAACTAAGCCCCTGAGCCCCAACTACAGAGTCTGTCCATGGGAACGACGGAGCCACATGAAGCAACAAAGATCCAGTATGCCACAACAGAGGCCCAATGCAGCCAAGTGAATAAATATTAACAAATATGTTTAAAAAAAAAAAAAAAAAGAGTGCCATCAGTGGTGGCTTTGAGACGTTAGAGGGTGAAGACAGGAAGCTGAGCTTGTGGCGGACTGGCATTTCCAGCACCCACGTGGGCCTTGAGACTAGAGAGAGGAAACATTTGCGAGACGTCCTTCCTGGCTGAGAGCTGGGGCCCACAGCCAGCCCAGCACCAGCCACGAGGGAAGCTGGGTGTGTTTGGGTTTCGTCTTAACATCTTGGAATGATTCATTTCGTCTTCTGCTCTCAATAAAACCCACCAGCCTTGCGAGGACCTTCCCATCATCACAGACTGTTTTGTATAAAATAAATTGGATCCGCTGGCGTCTGATTCATCAACATTGAATGCGGCAAAAATAGTGTTTTGTGAGAAATTCTTGCTGTCCGCTCGCTAAGCCGGGAGAGGTTTGTGTTTAACAAAACGCCTCCTCCCTCTTGGAAAACAGGAAGTTACAGGAGGCCAAGAGAAAATGAGTTCCGGGCTGGCCAGGTTCAAGTCCAGACTCCACCCCCACGCCCACCTGCGGGCTCCGCGTCAGCCTGCCCAGCTCTTGACATCGGTGGGTGGTTAAGCCACTGTCAACACGGCCCTCCTTTTTGGCCTGGCCTTTCTGGTGTCGACAATGTCCCTGTTCTTATTCAGAGAGAAGGTTCCACTTCCCCCTCATCTCTCCTCTTGGCCCCCTTCTTAATCCTCTGAGTGCAAAACTCTGAATGTGTTTTTTCCTCAGATAAATTGGAAAAAAAAAAAAAAGGGAGGGCGGGTGCCAGAGGTTTCTCGCCAGCACTCCATATTCTTTCTTCCTGGCTTAGAGTTGAAAAGGAGGACTGTTTTATGATCCTTCGGCACAGGTTTCTAACCTAAGAAGCTTCTTGAAGGTTATTTAATTGCAGATGAATGGAAACCCTATGAAAACTGGCTCAGATCGAAGAGGGAATTTATTGGCTCATTTCCTTGAGAAGGCTGGTAGCTTCAGGTACAGCTGGATCCAGGAGCTAAAAGATATCTTCAACAATCACCTTCTAGCTCTCAATTTTACTTTCCTCTCTTGACTTCTTTCCAAGGCACATTATCCCCTCTGGGTGGTGAGATGCCTACCATCAACTTCAGGCTAACATCCTATCACTATAGTTACTACAAGCAAAATTGGTATGGGGAGGCAAAAATGAGGTTGTTGTTGGTCGAGACCTAACTGGTAGCTCTCCATACAACTGCTTGTACTTAAAAAAAAAAAAAAAACTTTCTTTATGTTTTCCAGTCTTTCCCAAACTTTAAACAATGAACATGAGTCTAGGTAAAGATAGTTTGGTTGTAAACAACAGACATCTAGTCAAACTCGCTTACGCACAAAGTTTCGAAGAATTTAAGGATCACAGTGAGGTTTGACCTGTGAGAATGGGAAGGAGAAACCAGAAATCTGCTGAGAATCAGCGTGGCATTCTTCTCTCTCTGTGATCTCTGCCTCTTCCTGGGCACTGATGTCAGTCTCCTGCTCTCATCTGATGCTTTGCCTTTCTGTGCTCATTGCAGGACAATCTTTGTTTAATCTTTGTTGTTGTTCAGTTACCAAGTCATGTTCGACTCTTTGAGATCCCATGGACTGCAGCACGCCAGGCTTCCCTGTCCCTCACTATCTTCCAGAATTTGCCCAAGTTCGTGTTCATTGAGTCAGTGATGCCATCCAACCATCTCATCCTCTGTTGCCCCCTTCTCCTGCCTTCCATCTTTTCCAGCATCAGGGTCTTTTCCAGTGAGTTGGCTCTTCGCATCAGGTGGCCAAAGTATTGGAGTTTTAGCTTCAGCATCATCTTTCCAATGAATATTCAGGGTTGATTTCCTTTAAGATTGACTGGTTTGATCTCCTTGCTGTCCAAGCGACTCTCAAGAGTCTTCTCCAGCACTGCAGTTCAAAAGCATCAATTTTTTGGCACTCTGCCTTCTTTATGGTCCAGCTCTCACATCCATACATGACTACTGGAAAGACCATAGCCTTGACTATAGGATTTAATCTTTGTCTATGTCCCAAACAAGGTAAGAATCTCTGGATTCTTCCCTGTCCTTGTCTTCCTCCTTGCTCCTTGTTCCACTTTGAGATTTCTAGTTCCATATTATTTTTACTATTTTTACAACATTATGAATCAACAAATGTTCAGACTGAAATCTAATATTGTTAGTTTCTTTGCTCTGTTTTGGGATTTCCACATCTTCCTCTGTCTTGGATTTATTATTTCTTTTGCTGAAAAAATTCTTTAGTCGTTCTCTGAGAGAGTGTCTCTGTGATGAACCCCCTGAATTCCTGCATGTCTGAAAATCATTTTGTTTTACCACTCAAATGTTAGTTTGGGATTCTTTTTTTAAAAACCTTTTTATTTTATAATTAATGATGGTGTGATAGTTTCAAGTGAACAATGAAGGGACTCAGCGATACACATACATGTATCCATTCTCCCCCAAACTCCCCTCCCATCCAGGCTGCCACATAATACTGAGCAGAGTTCCATGTTCAGCCTCAGTACTATTGACATGTGGGTTCATTCTCTCTTGGGGAGACTGAGGTGTGCATAGTGGGATGTTAATGTGACCTGACCTCTACCTACTAGATCCCAGTGCTTCCCTCTGAAGTGTGACAACCAAAAATGTCTCCAGACCTTGCCACATGCTCTCTGGGGGCAGAATCACCCCAGGTGAGAACCTCCGTGTAGACCTTCAAACTTGCCTGGCCTCACCCTCTTCAAAGAAGCCACCCCCCTTCACCACAAGTTTGCTCTGTCGCCAGGGTGTTTTCTGTCCCCTTCATAGCAAACTGTCTCTAAAGAAGAGCTGATTCTCACTGAGTCCGCTTGTTTTCCTTCACTTCTATCCTTGGTCTAAGAAGACAATGGACTAACAACCAAAACAGCAGCTGTAACTTTTTAAATAGCAAAAAATGAAAGATCTTAGATTTAGCCTTATCGATGGTTTAAATTGAAATCTGGATGAATGATAAGAATTATTAATGAAAAACTAAAATGTATTAGATTTTGGAAATTTACAAATATAATCTAGGGGCTTCCCTGGTTAGGACTCTGCATTTACACTGCAGGGGGCATGGGTTCCATCCCTGGTTAGGGAACTGAGATCTTGCATGCTGCATAGTGTGGCCAAATTAAAAAAAAAAAAAAAAAATGAAATATGATCTAAATTAAGTCTCAAACTCAACATCGAACATTTTTATATAAATTTTAAAAATATTTTTTCTTCAAATAAGTGAAAAGCGTTATCAGACAAGATTACAATGCTTACTTATTTTTTAAATACATTTTTTTATTTTAAAATAGTTTCAAATTTACAGAAACGTTGCAAAGATGGTACAGAGCATTTCAATATATCCCACACCCAGTTTCCTCTTTTGTTAACATGCTAGTTAACATTTTGATTAATTGTATATAAATTGTATATTTGTTATAATTAATGAACTACTATTGATGCTAAGCTAAGTCACTTCAGTCGTGTCCGACTCTGCAACCCCATAGACAGCGGGCCACCAGGCTCCCCCATCCCTGGGATTCTCCAGGCAAGAACACTGGAGTGGGTTGCCATTTCCTTCTCCAATGCATGAAGGGAAAAGTGAAAGTGAAGTCTCTCAGTCATGTCCAACTCTTTGAGACCCCATGGTCTGCAGCCTACCAGGCTCCTCCGTCCATGGGATTTTCCAGGCAAGAGTACTGGAGTGGGGTGCCATTGCCTTCTCCAGCTACTATTGATATATACAATCTATTGATTGATATAGTATATATCACTCTACTATTGATACATAGTAGTATTGATATATACAATATAAAAAAATGAAATACATTATTTTAAAGAAAAATCCATACTTTATGTGGATTTGCTTAGTTTTTCCTCAGTGTCCTTTTTCTGGGTCAGGATCCCACTCAGGATGTTCTGTTACCATGTCTCCTTAGGCTCCTTTTGGCTGTGACTGGTTTTCACACTTCCTTTAGTTTTGATAACCTTGACGGTTTTGAGGAGTGCTGGCCGTGGAGTTTGTAGAATGCCCCTCACTTGGGATTTTGGCCAGGGGGATAGGTTTGGGGGAAGAAGACCCCCAGAAGTAAAGTGTCCTTCTCATCACATCATGACTTAACACAGCTGATGGTAAACTTGGTCACCTCCCCTAGGTGATGTTTGCCAGGTTCCTTCACTGTTACCAAGAAAGAAGTTACCTTTCTTCCTTCTTGTCAACTCTTTTCTTAACCTTTTGTCATGGGTCTGTAGGGTACCTGTGACATAATCTTGCATTTGATGTAAAAAAAAGAAATAGAATGTCATATCAATTTAAACACCTTTGAGCAGAGTTTTTTTTTTTTAAACCCTTTTGCAAAATATGTGGTTTTCTTAAGGGAAAAAAGCATTTTGTCCAAAGTACCGTTCAGTTCAATTCAGTCACTCAGTTGTGTCTGACTCTTTGCGGCCCCATGGACTGTAGCAGGCCAGGCTTCCTTGTCCATCACCAACTCCTGGAGCTTGCTCAAACTCAGGTTCATCGAGTTGATGATGCCATCCAACCATCTCATCCTCTGTTGTCCCTTTCTCCTCCTGCCTTTAATCTTTCTCAGCATCAGGGTGTTTTCCAGTGAATCAGTTCTTTGCATCAGGTGGCCAAAGTATTGGAGTTTCAACTTCAGCATCAGTTCTTCCAGTGAATATTCAGGACTGATTTCCTTTAGGACTGACTAGTTTGATCTCCTTGCAGTCCAAGGGACTCTCAAGAGTCTTCTCCAATACCACAGTTCAAAAGCATCAATTCTTCAATGAAGAAGAATTGCTTTGAATTGCAGTGAAGAAGAATTTCAATGAAAGCACTCAGCTTTCATTATGGTCCAACTCACAGCCATACATTACTACTGGAAAAACCATAGCTTTGACTAGACGGAACTTTGTCTGCAAAATAATGTCTCTGCTGTTTAATATGCTGTCTAGGTTGGTCATAGCTTTTCTCCCAAGGAGCAAGCGTCTTTTAATTTCATGGCTACAGTCACCATCTGCAGTGATTTTGGAGCCCAAGAAAACAAAGTCTGTCATTGTTTCCATTGGTTCCCCATCTATTTGCCATGAAGTGATGGGACCAGATACCATGATCTTGGTTTTTTGAATGTTGAGTTTTAAGCCAGCATTTTCACTCTCCTCTTTCACTTTCATCAAGAGGCTCTTTAGTTCTTTGCTTTCTGCCATAAGGGTGGTGTCATCTGCATATCTGAGGTTATTGATATTTCTCCCGGCAATCTTGATTCCAGCTTGTGCTTCATCCAACCCAGAATTTCTCATGATGTACTCTGCATAGAAGTTAAATAAGCAGGGTGACAATATATAGCCTTGAAGTACTCCTTTCCAATTTGGAACCAGTCTGTTGTTCCATGTTGGGTTCTAATTGTTGCTTCTTGACCTGCGTACAAATTTCTCAGGGGGCAGGTAAAGTGGTCTGGTATTCCCATCTCTTTAAGAATTTTCCAGTTTGTTGTGATCCACACAGTAAAAGTCTTTGGTGTTGGTCAGTAAAGCAGAAGTAGATGTTTTTCTGGAACTCTTTTTCTTTTTCGATGATCCAATGGATCCACTTTGATCTCTGGTTCCTCTGCTTTTTCTAAATCCAGGTTGAACCTCAAAATAAAATCTGGAATGAGGTTTAGTTTCTTATCCATGTTGATACCATTCTTATTGGAATGGGTTATCAAAAGAACTTGATTTCTCTCAAGTTTTCAGTTTTCTTTTAAAGTTTTTTTTAAATTTTCTAAGTACTGTGAATTTAAGAAGGGAAAAATGACCCAAGTAACTGGGGACTCTTGAGTTCTCTGTGGACACATGAAGTGTGCTTTAGAAATAAATGATTGCCTGAATAATCCAGCCCTTAATGCTTCCTATAGAACAAATGGAAGTTTCATTTAAAAACAAATATTCCTATGACCCCCACCGTCATGTCCCCTCCATCCCATTCCCCGAACAACCTGCCAATTGTTTTTCTTTTTTTTCTCTCTCAAGGAATTTTGGAACTAAAAAAAAAAAAAAATTACATTCTTCAGTTATGGCAGTCAGCCTTTTTTCTTTGTTTTGCTGAAGCTGCCAAATGTTGCTTGCTCTTAAAAGGCACTTTGAGGTATAAGGAAGGGAAGAACTCATGAAGGATAACGCTGTTTTGAAGGGTGTGTTTATGAAAGGAGAATATTGTGCATTGCTGGGTAGCCGGATTCAAGGTGGATTTTGCTGGTAGGAATTTGGTGCCCTGCTGAGGAGGCAGTTTGCTTCCCTGGGTACTTAGGAAGCTCCTAGGTAGCTTTAGTGCAAGTGCCCACATGATAGTATTCTACACCGTGTCTCCATGTCGTCACTTTGCTGGTGAAAGGCAGTGATGACGAGTGACTGCAACCAGATCAAAACAGCTTAAGCAAAATGATCATTTATTGGCTGCCCAAGTCCATGGAGGGGCCAAATAACCAATAACTGCAATGCTGCTGGGCCTCTGAAACAGGCTGGGTCAGCAAGGTTTTCCAGTCAAGAAAAACAGGCATCTCATACATAGCACACCTTTCCCAGCTGGAGATAGGATGGCTCTGAAGCTCTGCCTTGTCCATCATGGAGCCTGAAGCTGGGGAAGGCTCCTATTGGCTTAGCTCGGGTCAGGTAACCACCTCTGAACTGAGACCGAACCACCTGGAAACCAGGAGCTCTTATGAAGGGGTATAGTGGAATAGACAAAACAGTTAACATTAACTTGATAATGAGCATATACTTAGAAAATTCAAGTTGTTTCTATGTCTGGCATTTTCTCAGTTTATTTCTTGGCCAGAAAAGTCAAATGTCTTATTCTGTTCATAACTGGTTACCAGGCAGCCCTTCCCACGGTTTCACCTCCTCACATACTGCTAACCTGTTGGTATTCTTCCTTCTGGTGTTTCCTTTCCCTGTCTCCCTGGCTTCTTCCTTTTTTTGTAGGAGCCTGGACTGACCTTTGTGTTCTTAGCTAATCTCCAAATCTGTGGAATTCTTTCAAATGAATTTGGAGTACTTTTGCTTACCAGCTATATTGACAAGGACCTCTGTGAAAAGTTCTCAAAATGTTCCCCCACCACACACACACACATTTGGTTGCCAATTTTGGCGACTCTTGAAATGTAATTAAGGCTACAAAAGAAATGATTGAAGTGACCTTGGCCACTTGGTCCCATGAAATAGAGAGTCCTAAAAAATTAGTATGACAAATCACTTTCTAAATTTTAACCTAGACTTTGCAAGCCAGAGGACTGTAGGTCAGATTGGGCCCCAAAGCATTCTGTTTAGCTCATATCGCTAAAGAAAAATCTCAAGTTAATCACCAGCATTTGAAATCAAGAGCTGTATCAGGATTGCCAGCTTTTCTCCAGATATCAGGTGTGGCCGTGCCCAACCAGCCTTCCTTGCTGGACTGTTGTGGACAATGGGGCATGCTGGTCGCCACAGAGCCCCAGACCCCATCGTCATCCGCTTGAGTCACATAGGAGCCCTGCCTGGCCTGCGTGCACCGTGGTCCCAATCCTGCACTCTCATGAGGCTCCTGTTCTTGGTTTGCTCAGACTCAGAACCATTGTGCTCCATCCAGCGAAGGGCCCTGTGAGGTTTCCTGCTACAGATGGGCCTGAAGCCCAGACTCAGGATCAAATGCTGTAGCGCTTGATGGTTGGAGAAAATGTTTGTGAGGTGCTCAGGAGGGAAACACTTGGTCCAAGTTTTCATAGGACGTATTGTCATCCTCGGGTAGTCTGAAAAATACACACATGTGTAATGATCTCTGTCTTCCTAGCGCTTGTGTTACTGCCTCTGCCCGCTGGTCTTCATATTCACCTCAATGTTTTAAGCTATAGAAGAATCATCCAATGTGCATTTAACTGCAGCCAGTTTAACCATATTGGAGAAGGAAATGACAACCCACTCCAGTATTCTTGCTTGGAGAATCCCATGGACAGAGGAACCTGGCAGACTACAGTCCCTGGGGGTCCCAGGAGCCAACACAACTTAGCGACTAAACCACACACCACACAATTTAACCATATACACCCTGAAGAAGAAAGAAATCCTTGGCTGCATATTTTGCATATGTATGGGTACTCTTCAGAGGCTACCCTCTCCATTCCAATACCTTATCCGTGCCTCATTCACATGGAAGGGGATCCATTTCAGTCCCACCCATCATCCCTACTCAGGGTTTATTTACAAAATCCCTGTTGACAGGATTTTTATACACGATTGATGGGATTTCCCAGAATAATTCTTGCCATACCCACATCTTTTTTATGCATTGATTTAGAACCCAGACAGGTTGATTCTTGGGGAGAGAAGGTGATTCCTGGGGAGAGAAACAGGAAGATGACAGCCAAGGTCAAGGGCCGTGTGGAACTGACATTCTAGTGGGAGTTTTCAATTGGGCAGTTAGGATTCAGACTTTGATTTGCCAGACTCTAAAGGCATCGACTGCATCTTTCCCTACATCCTATGAGCTGAGCTAATTTTTATCCACCAGGTGCCAACACCCAAGTTGATAAGGTATCTTGGAACCACTTAATGGGCTTCTCAGGTGGCGCAGTGGTAAAGAATCTGCCTGCCAATGCAGGAGACGCAAGAGATTCAGATTTGGTCCCTGGGCTGGGAAGATCCCTTGGAGTAGGAAACGGCAATCCACTCTAGTATTCTTGGCTGGAAAATTCCATGGACAGAGGAGCCTGGCGGGATAGAGTCCATGGGGTCCCAAAGAGTCAAAAATAATAACTAAGCACTCATGTGCACACTCATGGTACCACATTGTTGTTCAGTTGCTCAATCATGTCTGACTCTTTACAACCCCTTGAACTGTAGTACACTAGTCTTCCCTGTCCTTCACCATCTCCCAGAGCTTGCTCAAATTCATGTCCATTGAGTCGGTGATGCCATCCAACCATCTTGTCCTCTGTCATCCCCTTCTCCTGCCTTCGGTCTTACCCAACATCAGGGTCTTTTCCAATGACTCGGCTCTTCTCATCACATGGCCAAAGTATTGGAGCTTCAGCTTTAGCATCAGTCCTTCCAGTGAATATTCAGTGTTGATTTCCTTTAGGATTGACTGGTTTGATCTCCTTGCAGTCCAAGGGATTCTCAAGAGTCTTCTCCAATACCACAGTTTGAAAGCATCAGTTCTTCAGCACTCAGCCTTCTTTATGGTCCAACTCTCACATCCATACATGACTATTGGAAAAACCATAGCTTTGACTATACGGACCTTTGTTGGCAAAGTAATGTCTCTGCTTTTTAATACACTGTCTAGGTTGCAAAGAGTCAGACATGACTGAGCAACTTTCACTTTCACTAAGTTTGTCATAGCTTTTCTTTCAAGGAGCAAGACCATATAGTGGGTGGAAAAACATGCAAGAACGCAAGAAACAATGAGAGGTTAACACGATGGTTCCTGCTTGGTACCTACATGATCTAAACATGCATTTAACCTTTCGAATCTCAGCTTCCTTGGCTTGAGTAATGGGTCCCTTATGTGGTGGACCTAGTTCATGAAGATTATTTTGCTTGTTGAGTTGCTCCATCATGTCCAACTCTTCTGTGCCTCCCTGGACTGTAGTCTGCCAGGCTCCTCCATCCATGGGATTTTTCAGGCAAGAATACTGGAGTGGGTTGCCATTTCCTACTCCAGGGGATCTTCCTGACCCAGGGATTGAACCTGCATCTCCTGCAAGTCTCCTGCTTTGCAGGCAGATTCTTTATGTCTGAGCTACCAGGTAAGTCCCTCATGAAGATTAGGGGTAGTAATAATGCTCCAACTTTGTAGTAATGTAGTAAGATTTTAAAATATATTTATGTGAATTACTTATTGTAATAAGGGTGTGATCAAAGCCGAGCTTTAATTAGTTCAACATCCTACATTCTATTTATATTTATACACTTGTTTTGGTGGCTCAGACAGTAAAGCGTCTGTCTACAATGTGGGAGACCTGGGTTCAATCCCTGGGTTGGGAAGATCGCCTGGAGAAGGAAATGGCATCCACTCCAGGACTATTGCCTGGAAAATCCCGTGGACAGAGGAGCCTGGTAGGCTACAGCCCATGGGGTCGCAAAGAGTCAGACACGACTGAGCGACTTCACTTTCACTTTTACTTTTACAAAAATGAAGCCATACTTGTCCTGCTGCTTGTTAACCATAACAACACATGGTGACGTTAACATATAATCCTCAGTGACATTGTACAGCAGCTACATCACACTTCACCATGTGGATTTTTAACAATTTTTAAGCTGAACCTCTATTGATGTCCCTTTTGATTGTTTGAATCTTTCACATCCTTATAGGTTTAGCTATGTGCATACCCTTGACTGTTTTAAGTCCCTGATCAGGGCAGCATTTTCCTCTGGCCCCACCCTGCTGTTTCCCTCCCTCTATTCTGGGAAAGGAACATTTGTTTGAAATCAACAAAAGAAGATCTTGACTGGGGATTTTGGGGTGTAGACTGGGGCGGGGATTCTGCTAGCCCAGGTATGGCTGTAAAACCAGATGAAAAGGCTGCTTATGCATACTGATGGAAGCCCAGATAACCTCCAGTTTACAAAACCCTCCTTACTGAGAGTTTTAAAGATGCCCTTCTTTTGTGATTTTAATAAGTCCTGACCCACCCACCCACGGAAACTACAAAAGAGCCAAAGAACCAGCAACCTGTATCTTTTCTTCTTATCTTCCTTCCTTGAATTCTTTCAGAAAGGTCTGGTTTTGACGTTTTTCTCAGAGAAATGAAATACAAGTCCTGGATTTTTGACTTTTGGAAACAGAAGCATGGCTTTGGGAAAACAAGCAAGCTCTTCCCTAAACTGATATGACCTTCTGTGCCGTGCTAGAGCTGGGACCCTGGGCCTGAATGCTCAGATTTGGAGATTTGAGGGTGAGACAGGTAGAAAGCGAAAAATATGTAGGTGTAGGGTGGGCTGAGGGGGTCTAGGTCACTTCCCTGTCCTGTTTTCTCATGTAAAATGGGGACCTATCTCAGGGGCTCTGGTGAGATGAAAGAATCTGATGCCAGTAAAAGGCGCGATGCTCAAATCCTTGTATGAGTGATTGTCAAACTACAGTTAGGAATCAGTCTCTCAAGGAAAGCTTGAGAACAGGGCTTTCACTTAGATTTGAAGGTGCTGGGCATTCTGCAGAGGCTTCCCTGGAAGGCAGTCAGACCTGCACACAGCATCTTCCCATCACACATCAGCACCAGGAGCCCTGGCCTGCTCGCATTCTCCCAACACACCAAGCCCCAACAGACTTGGCCGTGCTGTCCCCTCTGCCTGGGACACACTTGCACCCAAACTGGTTGACCGCTGATATTTAATTCCAAGGTCAAGCATCATCTCAGAAAAGCCTCCCTCACTCTCTGCCAGGCTTAATCTTTCTTCACAACACATCACTCCTTGGAATCTCTGCTCACTTTCTGCGCTAAGTCTGTTCTTCCTTCTTCAGCCAGTGCCTTGCAGAGCGTTGGCACTCACCAGTGGCTCGCATGCCCTCCAGCAGAGCTCCATGGCTTTAAGAAAATGTGCACCGTGTGGGGGAAACCTTGTTAAAATCGAGGGTTTGTTTCAGTGCATATGGACTGGACTCCAGATCCTCTTCCTGGTTGTGATGCTGGGGGTCGGTGGACCACGCTTTCAGGAGCAAAGCTCACACGTGTCCTTTGTGGTACAGACCCTACACGGTGGCGGGGCAGTGGGGATGGGGAGGTCGGCACACGTGTCACAGAGGAGACCCTGGCAGGGGATGGGTTGGCTCTTGTTCTCATCTTGGGCCCTCTGGATCTGTCCTTTCATTTGGGTTCTGACATTGAGCACTGGGGTTTATTCTCCTCTCTTCACTCCCCCCGTCACTTTCTAGCTGCTACATTATTGATCCTCACGCCATATCTTCTTTGCCCCCTGCCTTCTACTGTCCCCAAGTGTGGGTTAGCTTTCTAAAGCTGGTGCATCTTTAGGAAGCCTCCGGATTCCTTAAGACTCCTGACCACTCAGCCTGGCACCAAACAGGTGCAAAGACCTCTGCTGAGTAAAGGATGAGGTAACACCAAGGACCACCATGGGCACCTCCCCCCCAAGGAGGAGGGGAGGCTCTATTGTCCCTTAGGCTCCACGCCTCATCTGCATATGTGAGCCTCCCAGTTGGGTTGGAAAAAGGTTTAGTTCCTCTCTTTATCCTGTAAGTAAGCTCTGCAAAAAACTCTTAAGTGGAACAAACAATAAGGCCCCTGCCTTTGCAAAAACATCTTAATATCTGTTATTCTGGCTAATTCTCAGATAAGTGCTCTCTCCAAATGTCATGTGTTCTCAGACTCTGGGTCCAAGTGCATGACTCACTCATTTTAACTTTTTTGTGCCTCCATTTTCTCATCTGTGTAATGGGGATAATCAACATACCTTACTTAGATTGCCGTGAGGACAGTGACAAGTTAAGACCCTAACCTCAAGTTGCATAGCGTCTAATACCCGATGAGCTTTAATAATGCAGCTGCTATTTTGTTAGCAGAGTAGGAAACAGGCAGCGAGAAGCTCAGAGGCCAGTTCAAGGCTGCTTTCCTTGCTAATGGGAGGATGGGGCTGAACTAATTCTGATGACGCATTCTCTGCTTTCCATTATACCCCAGGCATCGCCGATCTGGGATTTTGTGGACCAGAATAATTTGTTTGAAATGGTCAAAATATGGGGGTGGGATTGGGTTGCCAGCTCTTCAGTGACCACCTGAGCTCACTGGCATTTCATCCAGGATGGGACTGTTAAGCATACACATCAGAGCAAGAACACAATTGACCTCGAAATTTAGCAGCCTCATTCTCATGGAAGGACAGTTAGAAGGCGTCGGCATCCATATGGCCTGACCCTTTGGCATCTGTACAACTTAGTTTGCTTCCCTGTGGCCTGATTTTCTTTCTTTCCTCGGTCCCATGGGGATTCTTGACAACTTTGTTCTAGAGCCATGACACCTCCCTCAGGGAACACTGTACATGTTTGGGGGCACACATCTTTGCTTGTCACAATAGCTGAGGGACAGCTGGCACTTGTGGGCAGAGGCCAGCAATGCCAAATGTCCCAGAAGACACAAAGCAGCTCTCCAAGAAGACCTGTCCTGCTGCCCACGTGACTTTTGAACCCCCATCCCTAGCCATTCCTGTAGCAAAGAACCGTTTATCATCATCCAGGTCTAGAACCCAATTTCACATGACACTGAAACTAGTCAGTTTTTGCAAAGTCTTTAATATACACTGACTTTTCCAGGAATAGATCTACTGTGTTAATGGAGGGGGAATATATTTTGTTCTGTTCAGAACTCGATCAAGAATTGTTCACCATTCCGGGAAATCCTGTCACCGACAGCATTGCTGCCTCCTCCTTGACTGTTGTCCCCGCTAAAGTTTGAGTCCCTGGGGGGCAGTCCCTGGACTCCACACAAGCACGGGGCCCAGTGTGATGGAAGCCAGTGTGGGAGGCTACAGGGCCTGGTGATGACCAGCATAGGTGACTTCACCATGTGGTTTGGGCACTTTCTAGCTGGGTGTCCTTGAGGGAGTCTTCAGTCACTCTGAGCCTCTATTTCTTCAGCTGTAAAGTGAGGATCCCAAAGTCCCAGCCTCACAGGGTGTGAGGATGGGATGAGATAAGGGGGCCCTGTGCTCAACCCGGCAACAGGAACACACAAATCATAAGCATTACTAAAGATGCAAAGAATAAACAGACGGAAGAATGAAGTAGACCTCAGGATTGTGTGTATCATACATTGTTTCCATGGTATGTAATGGTGCTGAGTGGAGTCAGTGATGTTCACACACACACACACACACCCCGGTTGGATCCTTCCTCTCCGGTCTCCTCTGCCCTCCTGTCCCTCAGCCCCCTCTTTCTGCCTCTACTCCTATCACTTCCTTGTGCTGAGTGAGGGATGTCCTAAACCCCACCCAGCAAACCTGTCCTGCAGTGTGGCCTTGAGGAACAGAGCCCATGCCTGGGATCAAGGAGGCTAGGTTCAAGTCCCCAGCCACCACTTACTATTATTAGCTGAGTGATCACGACCTGCTGACCCCATTTTCTCACTGGCCAACCATCAGGTTGACTGCAAGGTAGGTTGGGAGGATGAAAGATGATTCCATGACCCCACGTGCAAGATGTTTGGCCCGGTGCCCAAAGATAGAGGTACACTTGGTAAGCAAGCCCCCTCCCCTCCTATCCCCTCCCACTTTTGTTCCCAGAGGCTCACACCTGGGTTTCAGGGAACCTGTGAACCCTCATAAGACGGTGCCCAGGGGACGGGGCATGGGATGGGGGCATGGAGAAGATGATTAGGAATGCTGCAGAGGTGTCTCCACCTGTGGGAAAGCTTTCCATCTCTCTCCAGGAAGCAGGTGTGCTGCAGGTAAAGGGGCTGGGGTTGGGGAGACGTATCCCAGGTGGAAAGAGTGGCAAGGAAAGAGCGGCAAGAGAGCAGAGCAAGTTCGAGAAGTGCAGCCCTGTGCTTTCCATCCCCTGATTGCTCCTCTCTGCAGGATGTGGTTGGAAATGCCTTCTTGCTTATCCCATCCTTGGAAAGGTCATCCCACTTGACTTAGAGTTATGGCATTCATTGTTTGCCTGAAATTCAAAGTTCACTGGGCATTTTGTATTTTAATCTGGCAAGTCCAGCTGCAGCCCCAGGTCCTGGGCGAGTGCTCAGTGCACGGCAGTGCACAGTGTGTGCGTGCTCAGCAGTGTCCAGCTTTTTGCAGTCCAGTGGACTGTAGCCCGTCAGGCTCCTCTGTTAATGGGATTTCCCAGGCAAGAATACTGGAGTGAGTTGCCATTTCCTTTGCCAAGGGATCTTTGCGACCCAGGGACCAAACCCCGGTCTCCTGTGTCTCCTGCATTGGCAGGCAGATTCTTTACCACTGTGCCACTTGGGAAGCCTCAAGAGTTATGATGAGGATCAAACTAAATGGCTTGTGGTAAATTTTAGGTACCTGCAGCTCTGTACTGATTTCCCTCAAAATCAGTTCTTGGATTCTTGACTTTCTATTCACTCAAATTGATTAATTGGGAACCTACTGTGGAATCCCATGGACAGAGGAGCTTGGAGGGCTACAGTCCAATGGGTAGCAAAGAGTCGGGCAGGACTGGGTGACTAACCATGCACGCATTGTGTCTCAGCTTCCTCATCTGTATAATGGGAGTGAGGATGGTATCTGTTTTGTGGGGCAGATGGAGAATAAAACAGCTGCAAAGTGCTGACCTCTCACCTGGTACGGAGAAAGCATTCACAGTCCAGCAGCCCTGCCTCAGTACTCATCTCTGCCCACACTTGCTGGTCCTTTGGGGACAAGTCCCTTGCCCAGCTGTGACCACCCCACCCTGGCCTGTTTCCCTGTCACTCCAGGGAAGGAAGAGGGGCTGGCACATGTGACTTTAAAGTTCTGTTTCAGTTTTAACATTTGATTGCCGGTGAGTGTGTGTGTGTGTGTGTGTGTGTGTGTGTTTATGGGGAGTGAGGGTGGGTGGGACGGAGGCCGGGAAAGACACTCTGAGAAATGTTTATATTTTATGCCTTTTGATGTAATTCCAGTCAAACCAGATCTTAAAACATGCAGCAGGAAGCTCCTTTAAATGTTTAATTTGTTGTTTTTCTTAGAAATGATTATTTCCACATGAGCCTAGAGACACTCCAGTCTCATCCTGTCTTCCCTCCTTTTATTGTTCCTAAAACTCCCTGGGCGGCGGCTGTTTACTGCTGCCAATCAGGTGGGCTTTGCACAAACCATGCTCTTGGAACCAACAATTGCCCCAAAAAAACAACACACAGAGTCCACCCAACAACACTTGGGTCTACCCTGTCCCTTGGGAAAGAGGTATATATCTTTAGGGAATTCTCTGCAGCTGGGTAAGGGGTGTCATTTAAAAGAAATCCAACCTGTAGAATTCCTTGCTAAAAGCCACGGTAATTTTTTTTTTTGACATGTCCGCACTGCTTTATTTATTTATTTATGGTTGCACTGGGTCTTCATTGCTGTACTTGGGCTTTCTCTAGTTGTGGAGCGCTGGCTTATCACTGTTTTGTTTCTCTTGTTTCAGAGCACAGCCTCTAGACGCATGGGGTTCAGTACTTGCGTTTTATTAGCTGTGGCTCATGGCCCTTGAGTGTGCAGCCTCAGCAGCTGTGGCTCCCAGGCTCTAGAACACAGGCTCAGTAGTTGTGGCGCACGGTCTCAGTTGTTCCACGGCTTGTAGAATCTTCCTGGACCAGGAATCAAACCCTTGTCCCCTGCATTGGTGGGTGGTTTCCTATCCAGTGAGCCACCCAGGAAGTCTGTCACAGTAATGTTTTATAAGATAGATTGAGAAGAAGAAGACCTGGGGTGGGGATGTGAGGGCAGTGTGGAACCAGATTTCTTGGGGGATCTTCTCAGTGTTCAATTTTTGATGCCAACAACTTAGTCTTGGGTTCGAAGAACAATGGAGTGAAGAAGAAAAAGAATGAGATAACTTTAATAAGAATTGGGGCAAGAGATACTTGTGATCTTTAAAAGACTTAAACCCCAACCATGTCAGAGGTGGCTGCATCCCCAGCCTTTCAGCTGGTAACCCAGGAGGGTGTCACAAGGAACTGGAGAGTATTTATGAATGGGGTGGGGTGGGTTAATGCCTGACCCGAAAGCCAACATCAAAGGTTTGTTACAAGGGAGCAAGGATAACAGGAGCCCCTGTGAGGAGCTGGGGAGCCTCTGGAGGTGGGTCTGCAGGATTCTACACCCAGGCTGAGGCTGGGCTCTGGTTGCTGATGGGGTCAGAGAGGGGGCTTGAGCCCATGGATGTGTGACGGGGTCCCTCTGCAGGGGAGACTTCCTGACAGTCAGGATGTGGTGGGGGCATGATGGTGGGCTTGGGACAAAGCATATAACTCTCTGAGTCTCAGTTTCTTCCTCTGTAACTGGAGGGTGACTTTCAGCTTATAATGTTCCTGTGAAGGTGAGAGAAGCTAATGGGGGTAAAACATGCCCAGTGAAGAGCAGCAGTAGGACTTCAGAATGGAATATGCCTTATTGCTGTTTTCTGGTTATAACCGGGGTTTCTGAACCTTGACCCTGTTGAAGGCTTGATCCAGATCCTTCTCCGCTGGGGGCTGTCTTGTGCACTGTCGGGTGTTTAGCATCATCCTTGGCTTCTATGCGCTAGAAGCCAGTAGCAGCTCCCCCTGACCCCCAGGAGGGACAACCAAAAATGTCTCCAGTCATTGCCAAGTGTCCCTTGTCGGGGGGGGGTGGGGCGCAAAATCCACCCTTCATATAACCAAGTTATAGCTAAAATGCATGCCTATTGTAAACTAATAGACTTCCCAAGTGGTGCACTGGTAAAGAATCCATCTGTCAATGCAGGAGACACAAGAGATGGGAGTTTGATCCCTGGGCCAGGAAGAGCCCCTGGAGTAGGAAAAGGCAACCTGCTCCAGTATTTTTATCTGGAAAATTTTATGGACAGAGGAGCCTGACAGACCACAGTCCATGGAGTTGCAAAGAGTCGGACATGACTGAGGACACACACACACATTTTAAACAAAACTGAGACTAAAAACTGTTATCGACCAATATACAAGAATGTAAAGAAGAAGTAACTATCTAGAAATTCCAGTATCACCATGTTTGCATTTAAATGTATATATTTACAGAGATTTTTCTATGCAAACAAACACATGGCACACACACACACACACACACACACACACACACACCCCAACAGCACATACGTCACTGTTTTCTTTTAGGGCTTTGAGCAGTGGGTCTCATCCCTGAGTGTGTATGAGAATCATGCTTGTTAAAACACAGACCCACTCCCTGTTTCTGAGGTTGACAATCTGCGTTTTGAGTGAGTTCTATGGTGATCTGGGGAATACACTGAGACCCACTAACTTTGATCCATATTTCTCAAAACCTGTGTCAGACGCTACTGAATCTATCCGAGGTCATTTTAGGTGGTTTACAGGCATGGTATTAAGTGATGTTGCATCCCATCAAAAGAGTTATTCTTGTTTTCAAATTCTTTTCTAATTTTTCTGCTTATATCAAAGAGCCAGTTTCAGTTTGAGGTTCGTCTGTCTTCATGCTTCTCTAACATTTGCAAGTCTTTCTCCTTGCTTACTTATTATTTTTAATAAAAAGGGCCTCAAACTTAGAGACTTCACTGACACTGCTTGTCTAGCGAGGATTTAACGGTATTATTTGGTTTTGGTGTATTTGTTTAGTTAATAGTCATCAGGAAGGGCAAATGATATTGGTTAACAGCAGTGATATGAACTTGTCTTTCAAAATTAAGTCCCTAAAATGAGTCATTTTAAAAGAAAAACAAGTAAATAAAGTGTAGGTGGCAAGGTATGAGGGAAACGCTTTGTGGAGGGCACTGGAATGACCGAAATCTGGGGAACGTTTGATGTACTAATTGCACATGTTTCTGATTCCCACCCCAGCTGATGGCAGTGTGACCCTGGCACTCTGGAAAGTTCCTTCCTATCTCTGGGGGCCAGTCTGCCCACCGCTACATCTGCTCCAAGGGCTGGAGGACCAGGATGGTCCAGATTCTCACTGTGATTGGCTGGCATCAGGCTCCAGGTATGAGACATGCAGCAGGGCATCTTCCTTCTGTTTCTGCCTCTGAGCACTGACACACTCCTCGAGTCCTTCTGGAACAGCTGGCCTGTTTTCTGTGGCCTTGGTCAGGCTGGGCTCACTTCCTAATGTGCCGTGCCAGGGTGCTCACCTTTGGTGTGCAGAGATGAAGCTTTGCTTCTTGTTTGTTTGTGGCCATATTACACGGCATGTGGGATCTTTGTTCCTTGACTAGGGATTGAACCCACATCTCCTGCACTGGAAGGCAGAGTCTTAACCACTGGGCTACCAGGGAAGTCCTGAAGTTTTCTTCATCAGCTCCTGCCCTGCTCTCCTGAGCTTGGCACTCTCCTGACTATAAAATTCTTCAGTAGAAGCACCCTCCCCCAAAATGGGTGATGGAGAAAATTCAGAGTTTTGGGCCTGATTTTTAAGGCCATTTATCATCTGTTTACTCAGGCTGCTTCATGGATAGACATTTGTACTGGGCTTAGTACTCAGAAGGGCCCAGGGCTGGACTGAAGGCTCTGCTGTTGCTGTCTGGAAATTCTTATTTATTTATTTTCACATCATTCCTTATATATCTTTGCTAAGCTTTTTATTGGTTAGGTCGCATTATGCATGTCTCCACACCCAAAATAAATTTTTGAAAACCACTGGATTTGAAAATAACACACCATGACTTAGTCAACGAAGAGTTCTAACATGTACCTACATGTACAGTCAATGAACTTAAGTGAAAGATAGAATATTCAGAAGTCGAATATTCAGGTAAGTCATTTAGGAGACCTGCTTGGCAGGAGAGGAGAGATCAGGACTCTGGTAGCTACGTGATTTAGCAGTTCATTGTGTATCTTGTGAGGACTGGAGTGGTGGCAATTCTTAGTAGCTCTTTTTTTTTTTTAAGCTTATTGTTGTTCAGTCTCTCAGTCGTATCTGACTCTTTGCGACCCCATGGATTGCAGCACGGCAGGCTTCCCTGTGCTTTACCATCTCCTGGAGTTTGTGCAAACTCAAGTCCATTGAGTCACTGATACCATCCAACCATCTCATCCTCTGCTGCCCCCTTCTCCTCCTGCCTTCAATCTTCCCCAGCATCAGGGTCTTTTCCAGTGAGTTAGCTCTTTGCATCGGGTGGCCAAAGTATTGGAGCTTCAACTTCAGCATCAGTCCTTCCAATGAATATTCAGTGTTGATTTCCTTTAGGATTGACTGGTTTGAACTCTTTGCAGTCTAAGGGACGCTCAAGGGTCTTCTCTAGCACCACAGTTTGAAGGAATCAGTTCTTCGGTGCTCAGCCTTTTTTATTGTCTAGCTCTCACATCCCTATATGACTACTGGAAAAACCATAGCTTTGACTAGACGGATCTTTGTCAGAAAAGTAATGTCTCTGCTTTTTAATATGCTGTTTAGGTTTGTCATTGCTTTTCTTCCAAGGAGCAAGCATCTTTTAATTTCATGGCTGTGGTCTTGAAATTTTAGCTGATTAGGAGACTTAAAAAAAAAAAAATAAATATATATATATATATATATATATATATTTGGCTGCACTGGTCTTAGTTGGAGCACATGGAATCTTTAGTTGTTGCATATAAATTCTTAGTTGTGACATGTGGGATTTAGTTCCCTGACCAGGGATTGAACTTGGGCCTCCTCCACTAGGAGCTAAGAGTCTTAGCTACTGGACCGCTAGGGAAGTCTCCTTAGCAGCTCTAAAACAGGGACCCCACAGTTTTATTCTGCACGGGGCCCTGCCCTAGGGCTTCCCTGGTGGCTCAGTGGTAAAGAACCTGCCTGTTGATGCAGGAGACATAAGAGATGTAGGTTTGATCCCTGGGTCGGGAAGATCCCCTGGAGGAGGGCATGGCAACCCACTCCAGTATTCTTGCCTGGAGAATCCCTTGGACAGAGGAGCCTGGCAGGCTACACAGTCCATGGGGTCACAAAGAGTTAGACACGACTGAAGTGACTTAGCATGCTGCACGGGGATGAACTAGGGTTCCCAGGAAAGGCCAAACTCTGTCTCAAAAAGCCTCTCAGATCCAGCCACACCCCCTTGACTTCTCATCGACAGCAGACTTTCAGATTTGAAGATAGATGTCAGACTTTTAAAGGTTGACAGCAATTAACGTTTTTTAAAAAAGAAAACACAAATCCAAACTAAGAGACTTTGTACAAAAAGCTAACCTGGACTCTTCAAAGACGTCCATGTCTTAAAAGACAAAAACCGAAAATGACAGCAGAGTAGTCCTAGATGAAAGGAAGACGGAGGAGATATGACAGCTAGGTGCCAGGCAAGGGACTACAGCGGACATTATGGGGACAGCTTGGGGACGTGGACTGTGTATTAGGTAACAGAGCGTGTACTACTATGTCGGTATGGTAAGAGTATGCGTGCCTGTGTGCAAAGCTGCCTCAGTCTTGTCCAACTCTTTGCGACCCCATGGACTGCAACCCACCAGGCTCCTCTGTCCATGGGATTCTCCAGGCAGGAATACTGGAATGGGTTGCCATGCCCTCCTCCAGGGGATCTTCCCAACCCAGGGGTCAAACCTGCATCTCTTACTGTCTCCTGCATTGGCAGGCGGGTTCTTTACCACTAGTATCACCTGGGAAGCCCATGATAATATAATTGTGTGCTATTATCATGCTAATATGTGCAATGTTTATATAATATTTCACACAGAACAGTGTTAGAACTGTATTGTGGTAATATAAGGGAATGTCCTTAGTAGACATATATATATATATATATATATATATACATATATATATATATACATATATATATATATACACACACACACACATATACATGTACATATATGGTTTGTGAGCCTTCTAGTCCTAGTTTATGACATTTACATTAAATTATCTGAGGCACGGGGAACTTTCTGCCTGGCCTTTACGTCTATGAAACCTCTCCAATCCCTCGGAGTTAACCCAGTAGCTTGTACTGGGCACTCAATACGGTTCCGGCAGTTCAGACTAATCGAGAGAAGAAAAAAAGGCTTTCGCGTGATACTGCCATTTGCATCACACTGGATAAATTTAGTCGCATGGCGATGGCTAGCGGCAAGGAAGGCTGAGAAATGAAGTCTTTATTCCAAGAGACCACATGCCCACCTGAAGTACAGGGATTCTGTTCCTGCTGAAGAGGAGAATGGTGACACTAAGGGACAAACAGAAGCCTCTGCCACACCCCTACACCAGCAGAGGATCTGGCATGTACTTAATCAAAAGTCAGCAAACTCCATCCCATGGGCCAGATCTGGCTAGCTGCCTGTTTGTTTACACTCCATGAGCTAAGAACAGTTCTTAGATTTGTCAGTGATTGCATTTTAGGTAGTTACAAGAGAACTTACATAACAGCCTTCATGTCATTTTTTAGCCAGTAAAGCCTAAAACATTTACTATTAATATCTGGCCCTCTAGGAAAACTTTTGCTGATCTCCTGTATTAGATGCTTAATAATAATACATTCTTTTAAATATTTACCTTTTCAAGTATGTACTGCTGCTACTGCTGCTGCTGCTGCTAAATTGCTTCAGTGGTGTCCAACTCTGTGCGACACCATAGACGGCAGCCCACCAGGCTCCCCTGTCCCTGGGATTCTCCAGGCAAGAACACTGGAGTGGGTTGCCATTTCCTTCTCCAATGCATGAAACTGAAAAGTGAAAGTGAAGTGCTCAGTCGTGTCGGACTCTTAGCGACCCCATGGACTGCAGCCTACCAGGCTCCTCCATCCATGGGATTTTCCAGGCAAGAGTACTGGAGTGAGGTGCCATTGCCTTCTCCCAAGTATGTACTAGTCATTTGCTATGTGCCAAGCCCTGAAGATGCAGCTGCAAGCTACCCTCACAGGACTCTAGGGCTAGTAGGGGACAGAGATAAGCAATAGCTAGTGAAATGTACTTGATTACAATTGTGCTTTGTGCTGTGAAGCAGTATGGGGTGCAATGAATGCATAGGATGGGGGCACCTAGTCTATTTGGAGCAGGCCAGGGAAGGACTGCTTATCTGAAATCTGAAGAAGAAGGAGTTAGTTAACCTGGTTAGCCCGGTGGGGTTTGTGTGTGTGTTGAGAGGAGGAGCCTTTCAGGCACAGGGAATAAGGATGAAGACCTCAAGACGGGGAAGATCTTGATTTCATCTAGAAGTGACCAATGGCCTGTGTGTGCTTTGTAAGAATGAAGGGAGAGGGAAGCGGGGCAGCACAGAAATGAAGGAAATCCTCTCCTGGGATGTGCAGGAAACATATCAGCTGGGGTGATTCACACTGTCTCCATCTGTTTCTATTTCCAGCGGCCTCTCAAATCCCATGAAATAGCCATTTCTAAAATGTACCCACTGTCTTCCTCTCTTTTCATCCCCACCGCCTTCCACTGAGTCTCTTATAGGGGAAAAAAAAAATGCAGGAATTCCAGTAAGACTGGTCCAGCCACATGGAAAGTGGCCCAGAAAACTGCTTGGTGATGGCTGCAAATGCCGTGAGAAGAAAATTATCCTATAATTGAAGGGGAAATTCTTTCTTAGGATTGTTGGAGAGTTCTACAAGCTTCTTTCATCTGTGGCTTGCTCCATGCTTTAATTAATTTGGATTCAGGAGGTTTCCCAAGCCTCCGGTTGTACCGTCTCCCTGGGACATCAGGCCTTCTGTTGTGGGGAGACTGAGGCCATAGAGACCCTGGAGCCTTGGGACAGGTCCTGCGTCAGAGAGCTAGTTTCTGAGCATGCTAAGGCTCAGGCTTTCAGGAAAGAACTCAACAGCTGTTCCAGAGAAAAGGAAGAGTTTCTACCTTAAAACAAAACAACTTTTTGTTATAAAACTGGTTAAATCCCACTTTACATAGGACTGGGAAAACAACAACAATAACATATAAGCACTTGACATTCATGAAACCTTTTTATATTACAACTGGCTAAGGCAAACCCTATTATCGCCACTGAGTTATTCTCTTCTTTTTTGATTTTTAACTGAAGCCCTACTCAGAAACTAGCTTAAACAAAAATGGCAGTTTGTTGGCTCCAGTAAGTAAGAACATCTAGGAGGCAGATCTGCCTTCAGGCATGTCTGGTTCCATGGGTTTAAGTGATGTCACCAGAGCTGTCTCTCTCTCTCTTCCTCAGGTATTCTCTCTTTTTTCTGTTTTCTACTATGAAGCCGCCTTCAGGGGCTCACAGAGGTTTTTTGCAACCTATGACTTCTTCCCAATAGATCTATGAAAATACCGAGAGAACAGTTCTGAGAGGCACAAAGATGGTGAGGCACTTCAAAGAACTTTGCTCATCGTTCTGACAATATCCTTCCCTTGGGTGTTTCAAGAAACTTTAGTAAAGTTTCCAATTACTTTCAACCTTTTGTCTTCTTAATGGATTGTTTCTTTGAAACTATGTAGAAAAACAGACACAAACCAGTCACCCCTTGTCCTACAAAGTTATTACAATTACCTATCATTTGGGAGTGTGTCTTCTTCACTTGGTCCCAAAGCATTTCTGTATAATTGTGGTGGTGGTGTGGAGGGCAGCATGGTTTATATGAGCTTTGGAGCTGATGGACTTGGGTCTGAATTCTGCTGTTTTTATTCTTATAAAGTGTGTGGCCTTAAATAAGAAGGAAGGGAAGAGGGAGAGAAAGAATTCTCTCCATCCTTGAACTGAAAGCCTGATACTCCTTGCTAATTGGACCACCTCTGACCAATGCCCGGTGGCCAGGGAAATGCTGTGTGCTTATTGGCTTAGGTCTGAGTCACTTGAACCAATCATGGTGGAAGGTGGGGAGAGAGCATTCTGATTGGCTTAGGCAGATGGCGATGGCTGCAATCAGAGGGTGGAGGTGTGAACATCCTGCTGGCCTATTAGATCACCGAGCCCAGGGCTAGGTCACAGCAGGCAGGCTGTACCACCTCACTGTGCAGGACAGTGTCGTCCTTAGGGGTGGCGGAAGTAGCCGTTGGGCCATATTGGCTTCCTCTCCTGTGGTCTGAGGCTCTGTTTTCCTGGACCCCATGCCCTCTGCCGCATCCCCCATCTACTACCTCTCCGCACTTCCTAACTGCATCCCGAAACCAGGATTCTACCACATTCTGAGCCCACGCCTTCTCCTGAACTCAGAGAGAGTCCTAACTGACAGTTTGGAGGTTAGACGGTTTTTATTGTTTTCTCCTTGGCTGTGTAATGAGAATGCTGTGTAATAAGAAAATGAAACTTTTTTTTTTTAAAGAAAAATTAGAAGAAAGCTGGGAGGGATGGGACTCGTAAAAATAAAAGCACAAATCCCAACTTTAGTAGCAAATTGTATTTCACATAGCTCTAAACAAACTAGGCTTGAGACAGTTCTACAAGAGCCAACCAGATGCATAGGAATTGTTTCTCACAAAGGCAGCGCCAAAGGAAGGATGCAAGCAGGGAGATTCTCAAGGGAAAAGACCCTCCAGGCTTCTGAGGTTGCATTATAGTAATTGCTGTCAGTGCCCATGGTTTTCTGAGGCCTTACTGTGTGAACAGTTACCTATGCATATTATCTATCATCCTCCCTAAGGCCTCCTAGCACAGAACAGGCACCTGAGGCACAGAGGTCAGGGGGCTTGCCTCAGGGCGTGTGGTTTGCAGTCGTAGGACTGGCACCCACGTCCGTGTTTCTTTCTCCAGAGCTTTCTAACCACTGTCGTTCCCTGCCTCCCTTCAGATCTGGGACTTGAGAAAGTTTGCCGGCTGTGTTTTCTGGAGTGAGCTGGGGCCTGAGGCAAACAGAGCCTGCCCTCCTGGTTTCTGTAATCTGTTGGGTTTTGGTTTGGTTCTTGTAGGTCTATTTCAAGCTGGCCAGAGAAGGGGTCTTATTCTTTTTTACTTCCTTTTCCCTGAGTTGCAGTTGCTCAGTCATTCAGTCATGTTCGCCACCCTGTGGACTGTAGCCCACCAGGCTCCTCTGTCCATGAGATTTCCTAGGCAAGAGTACTGGAATGGGTTGCCGCTCCCTTCTCCAGGGCATCTTCCCAACCCAGGAGCTGAACCCAAGTCTTCTGCATTGGCAGGTGGATTCTTTACCACTTGAGCCACTTGGGAAGCCCCCTTCTCCTGAATTCTCCACAACTAAGTTGGCTCCAACAAACCTGGAGTCATCTAACTTTTGGGGTATTTTATTTATTTGTTATTTTAAAAATATGTATTTATTTATTTGGCTGTGCTAGGTCTTAGTTATGGCACATGGGATCTTTTTTTTTAATAATTGTGGCATATGGGATTTTTAGTTGCAGCATGTGAGATCTAGTTCCCTGACCAGGGGTCAAATGTGGGTCCCCTGCATTGGGAGATGAAAGTCTTAGCCACTGGACCACTTTGGGGTGTATTTTAGATGAGAGGGAAGCAGTGTACTGTTAACCCTTCCAATGGGCAAGATCCCTAGACTTGGGGAGCAATGAGAGTACCTTTTCATCCTGACTTTGTGGGGAGAGGCGGACTAGAAAGGGTCAAGATAATCTCTCTGAGAGATAAGTGCTAAAAAGTCAAGAAAGCAAGATGAAGTGGTCGAGGGGGATGGCTTCAGATGGGATTAGGCAGGACCTCTCTGAGGAGGTCCTTTCTCTAAGCAGAGCCCTGAATGGTGGGGAGGAACCAGCCATGGGAGAGTCTGGGGAGAGAACCTTGCAGGCAGATGGAGCAGCAGGTGTTAAGATTTGGAGGGTGAACACAAGCTAGCCAGACGAGAGGGGCAGGGGACGTGGGAGGAAAGGCCCCACTGGAAGAAGGAACTGTATGACCTGGAATGTCTCTAAGCCCTTGAAAGTTTCTGCCATTGTCAGCTGTGACATCATCTGAGTCTATGCCCAGTAGTCTCCCCAACCTGGTAACACAGGGGTCCACTCAGTGGCCAAAGAACATGGTCTTTGGGGCCTTCAAGGGCAGTGAAGTCGGGGGGCACTGTGGGTGTCACCCTGCTCTCCTTGGGGAAGGGAAGTTGCAGGTTGGGAGAGAGAGTTGACTCCGTCCCACTCAGATTCGGATCAAAGGGACCAGAGCGACAACCCACCGTGTGTGGCAGGCACAGACAGTCCCCCCACGGGGACCCTGGAGCTTCTTACTAGCTAGCTGTTTCACTCGGGCTCAGCAGCCTGTGAGGCCAACAGCCCGGAGGGGTGCAGCCTGCCTCGCTGCCAGGCTCAGAATGCCAGGAGGAAAGAAGAGCAGGTTTTGCTGAGAAAGCATGAGTAGTCACTTATAAAAATGCTTTCTGTTGGTTTTTTTTTTTTTTTTCTCTTGCTTTTCCTCTTTCCAGTTCAGAGCAGAAGGCACCGCCTTATCCTGGAGGCAACGTCAGGTTGTTTTTCAAAAGTGAAAACTGATATTTGCTCTCTGAGCTGTGTTGATCTTCATTTTAGTGGCCCTCCAGGCAAGCAAATAAGAAAATATCAGTTTCTGGGATAGGAGAACTGAGAGATGCCATAATTGAGGGGCAGCAACCCAAAATTTAATATGGGTGATTTGTTTAAATATTCACTGGATCTGTTTAAACTTTCCAAATAACCAAAATTATATCCTGGGGAGGCTGTAGGGTGCATAGGTCAAGTACATGGGTCATGAACACTTGAGTTTTAGTCTTCCTTTTGCCCTTTACTAGCCCTAAGAATTTGGGCAAGTTCTTTATCTTTATATGGCTTTCCTGGGGGCTCACACAGTAAAGAATCTTCCTGCAATGTAAGAGACCTGGGTTCAATCCCTGGATTGGGAAGATCCCCTGTAGGAGGAAATGGCAACCCACTCCAGTATTCTTGCCTGGAGAATTCCACGGACAGAGGAGCCTGGCAGGCTACACCCCATGGGGTTGCAAAAAGTCGGACACGACTGTGACCAGCACACACTCATCTTCATAAGTCTCAGTTTACTTGTGTTACAAAATGGAAATAAGGGACCTCCCTGGTGGTCCCTGTTAGCTCAGTTGGTAAAGAATCCATCTGCAATGTGGGAGACCTGGGTTTGATCCTTGGGCTGGGAAGATTACCTGGAGAAGGGAAAGGCTACCCACTCCAGTATTCTGGCCTGGAGAATTCCATGGACTGTATAGTCTGTGGGGTTGCAAAGAGTCGACACGACTGAGTGACCTTCATTCACTGGTGGTCCAGTGGTTAAGACTCTGCACTTCCTATGCAGAGAGTGCGAGTTTGATCCTTGGTCAGGAAATTAAGATCCCGTGTGCTGTGAGGCATGGTTGAAAAAATTAAAAACATAGAAATAAATTAACAAAAAAGGAAATAAGATCAATTTTTAGGTATTCATACAAATGTGTTTGAATGTCAATATACATGTATAATTTTTAGTTTAAAAAATGGAAATAATAAATCTTTCTCATAGAATTGTTGTACCTGACAAATAATAGATGCACAGTGTCTGCTTGAATATACATAAGGTGTTTGGGGTTGTGCTGGGGCATGACAGCAGCTCATGAAATTTAAGCATTGGTATAACAATAATAATTAGTGTAATAGTCGTGCTAATGAGGGGTAGATACTGGAGTCAGACTTTCTGAGTTACCTGGCTCTCCTACTTACCAGCTTTGTGGCTCTAGTCAAGTTAGTTGACTTCTCTGAGCCTCAGTTTTCTTGACCACAATATGGAGATGATAGTAAAACATGGTTATGAGGATGACATGACTAAGAACTTAGAACTGAGCTAGATACAGGGTGAGCACTATGTGAATGTTGCTGCTAAGCCGCTTCAGTCGTGTCCGACTCTGTGCGACCCCATAGACAGCAGCTCACCAGGCTCTGCCATCCCTGGGATTCTCCAAGCAAGAACACTGGAGTGGGTTGCCATTTCCTTCTCCAGTGCATGAAAGTGAAAAGTGAAGTCGCTCAGTCGTGTCCGACTCTTCGAGACCCCATGGACTGCAACCTACCAGACTTCTCCGTCCATGGATACTGTTATATTATTATGAATAGTGTGTTGTTCCAGTGCTAGAGAGTATTCTTTCTGAGAGCAGGGACTTGGTCCTATTCTCCACTAT
Source organism: Bos indicus (assembly GCF_029378745.1). Classification (NCBI taxonomy): domain Eukaryota; kingdom Metazoa; phylum Chordata; class Mammalia; order Artiodactyla; family Bovidae; genus Bos; species Bos indicus. Next base: position 59,320,325 of record NC_091772.1, on the reverse strand, counting down.
ATCCCCAGTGTCTGCAACAGTGCTTAGCACACAGTAGGTGCTAAGTAAAATTTCACCAACTTTGTTGAATAAATGAAATGGAAGGAAAAGAATAATTTCTGTGTTTCTTTGCAGCTGGAAAGATCCTGAGCCCCTCTATATGCTAAGAACGGTGATAAGTCTAAAATGGAATCCCCTCTCCCCTGACTCCAAGTAGGTGACTTTCATGTTCACATTTCTTGCCCCAAATATAACAGCACTCAGCAATGGGAAGCAAGGGCTCCTTGGTTCCCCATGAACTCACAGTGCTAAATAGGAACCCTGTCTCCACCATGCATCTCCCAGCAGGGTCACCCCTGGCTCAGGAGCCTGGAATCTCACTGGAGACTCACGGTCAGTTCATTTGCATCTCTATGGCCTTCCCAGGGAAGATGGATGAAATAGTACTGATACATGTAGATGACACCAATTATGCCATTTTGATGGAGCTTTGTGTTCACACATCTGACTGAAGGGGAGAATAAAGGGGTGCACACAGGCTACGGCACACAGGCTACTGAGGGGCAGAGCGAGATGAGAAGATGAGCCAGCTAAGGAACCACAGAGCATTCCTAGGATACTAATTTAGGCTGGCAGTGTGAGACCATCCCTCAAGGAACTATTGGTTGTCACCAGACTGCCTCCATAGAAGGGTGTGCCAGTGACGTGTGGGGGTGCTGAGAAGGGCCAGACCTGAATTGCTCTATAGAATAAAGCTTGGAGTCCTTGTAGCATTGCTTCTATGCTTGAAAGCCAGTAGGGCTTTTATCCTGCTTCCCATAAGTGGTCATGTCTGGGGCAGGTGGTGATGTGTCAGCGTGTACAGCTGTAGCTTAAACATGGCATGTATTTCAAAGCTGGTTAGAAACCCTTTTAAGACAATTTAATACAAGTATCAATGAAGTAGGATGATCAACTGTTTCATAGATTTTTAAGTTAAAACACAGGACATCAAAAAAATGTTACATCCGCTCCAGTCAGATCATCCAGATTCTCAGAGAACTTGTTTGCTTTTGTATCAGCAATTAGAAATATTCTGGCGGACACATTTATGAAGTACTGGTATTCTTAAAACCCTGAAGTGGGACCCAGCCAATTGGCCATCTCCCTTTAATTCTTCCTGTGAGACTGATTTCTGGAAGGAGTTGACGTCTTTGATCTTGAACTCCCTCAGAGAAACAGGCTAGAGTTAAGCTATTATTAGCACTGATGGGGCATTTAGAAGGAGAGTTTTTTGGTTTCTGGGACAAAACCCAATCAAAACTGGTTAAAGCCAAAAAAGGACACTGTTTGGCTCACAGAATTTGGAAACACAAGGATGGATTCATGGATTCATATGTGGTCATCAAAGCGTACATTCTCTCTCTTTAAAGCTCTTCTCTCTCTTTCTCTGTCTGGCCTCTTGATATTTTTCTACAGAGGGACTTCCTTTATGCAGCTGTGCAAAAGTGGGAGGGTCATAGACACTGACACAGCCAAATTTACACACGAGGCAACCTTGTCCCATGGCCAGCCCAGAGATATGAGAGGGCTCAGATTTCTCAGGGTCTGCCCATAAAATCCCAGGGCAGGGGTCTGATTGGTCCAGTCTGGCTCATGTGGGTGTGCCTAGGCCAATCATAATGGCCAGGGAGACGACACACTGTGATTGGCCTGACCTGGATTATGTTTCCCTTTAAGGAAGGTGATGAGGTAGTAGATAACTGGACAGCAGAACCACATGCTCCCCAAAGGTAGAAGGGAGTCATTTACCAGAGTTGGGGAGAAATGGGGAGTATGGGGGCAGAAATAAAGCACAGATATACACCACCTAGGAGAAGGTGTTCATGTTTGGAGGAACAGGAAGGCACCTAACGTCTTCTTGTGAAGTTAGCTCCAGGTAGGCATGGGCTTCATTTAAAGACAGGTTCCACATTTTCAGAGACCTTATCTGCCTTCTCAGGAGGATATTAAAAATTAGAAAAGGACACTTGTTTTCATGATCAGAACATGACTTTGGTTTTGATTTCTGTACATGTTAATAGGGTGGGAGAATGTTCTGGAGCCAATGGCTCAGTCGTGGTGCTAGTTTCTAATTCTGTGCATCCAGCAATCCACAAGCTGCCTGTGTAGCTCGACGGGTGCACCAAAGAAGAAAGATTCATGGACAAAACTTTTGAAATATGTAATAGTTTTAAGCCAGAGGCCACAAAGCAATGGCATGCTTTCTTTGGCCAGCACAGAGTTTAGGAAAAAAGAAAGACAAATGCTTGCCAACATTTAAGAATTGGAACATTTCACATGAAAACATGGATTTCCGGCTTCTCTAGGAAAACCATAAGATCTGGTCCTGCTAGGCCCAGAGTTGCACACGGTCATAGTGGGCTGGACTGAGAACAGTGACCCCTTTTAACAGAATGTTAAACTCTAGCTTGCTACAGTCTCCACCACTCCCTATCGCTTAATTCATTTGTTCATTCTCATTTCCTGTTTGACCTCTGTGAGCGTTAGCTTTTGCATGTCCTATGTTTTACAATAACAAATTCCCCAAGCAAAATCTCTGGAAAACTAGGTCTTTCTTTTTCTAGCTTTGTGACCGTAGGCAAGTTATTGTTGTTCAGTTGCTAAGTCGTGTCCAACTCTTTGTGACCCCATGGACTGCAGCACGCCAGGCTCCTCTGACCTTCAGTATCTCCTGGAGCTTGCTCAAACTCACGTCCGTTGAGTCAGTGATGCCATCCAACCATCTCATCCTCTGTCACCCCCTTCTCCTCTTGTCCTCAATCTTTCCCAGCAGTAGTCTTTTCCAGTGAGTTGGCTTTGCATCAGGTGGCCAGAGTATTAGAGCTTCAGCTGCAGCATCAGTCCTTCCAATGAATATTCAGGGTTGATTTCTTTAGGCAAATCACTTCTCTCTGAATCTCAGTTTTTATATCTGGAATTTGGGGATGAAATACTACAGTTAATCAATCCTTATTGAACATCTGTTTTGCTGGATGCTGTGAACAAGTAGACGTTGTGGGGGCAGGTGAGAGTAGGTATTAGTGAGTCAAGGAGGTGGGAAGCACACTTTAGGGAGGTGACAAAGTGACATACTGTATCTACATCATTTAGTCCAGAGGTTGGCAAACTACAGCCCATGACATCTGCTATTGTAAATAAAGTGTTCCTAGTCCACAGTCACACCCATTCACTTACATACTGTGTGTAGCACTACAGCTGTCTGCGTACAGCCTCAAAGTTGAGTAGTTGCAACACAGACCATAAGACCCATGAAGCCTGAAATATTTATTATCTGGGCCTTTAAAGAAAAAGTTTGCCAGCTCCTGCCTTAGCCCAAAGCCTGGATAAACAGAAGGAACTCCATCAATTGCAATTTTTTATTAGTAACGGTCCCCTCCCTGCCTCACTTGCTGATCCTTCAAGGCTGGGAGGCCTTAATTGCCAACTAGTCTCCCTCCCCAACGACCCTTTTGTTCATTTGTTCAGCATCTGTGCTCCTTGTTCAGGTAAACTGCTGAATCCATACTGGCTACTTCTTCATATAGATTTCATGGAAAGTTTAACGTGGCCCTAGTAGGGGCAGGGTTGCAATTCACCCACTGTCCCTTTCTGTGTGTCGAATCAAGTTAATCAGACCAAATCAAACACAGGATTAGGCAGGCCACAGCTTGAAACCCCACATAGAAAAGGCCGGATCAGTGTTAGCTTACATTTTTTGATGGGGTGTGTGGCAGACTTGCTGAGGTTTTACGGTCTCATCAATGATTCTACCCCTGCACCAGCCTGACTACGTGCCAGAGACTTCTGTCTTCACCCCAGCAGCATCAGCACAGACCTTCGGCCTGGGTGGGGTCACAGGGAGAAAGCAGGTGTTGCCCAAGAGTATGGAGCAACAGCAAAGAGTCTTGTGGGTAACCACGGAGGTCAGCAGAGTCCAAGGGCAGCGCCCGCTCCATGGGTGTGTGACCTGGGTGGTTATACAGGTCCCCATGCTCAGAAAAGCCCTGCTCTGTTAACGCTTTTTGTCAGAGTCTTGAAATTCCTTTTTTTAAAAAAAATTTTTAGTTTTTGGTCACGTCACTTGGTGTGTGATATCCTGGTTCCTTGACCAGGGATTGAACCCGAACCCTGTGCACTGGAAGTATGGGGTCTTAACCGCTGGAATGCCAGGGGAGTCCTTTGAAATTCTTAATAATGTTTAATGTGCATTTTGCACTGGGCCCTGCAGATTTTGTAGCCAAGCCTGACCTTGGGGGTATGGGCTTGCTTAGGTTTCAATTTTGGAGGGGTTGCAGGGGGTCCTGTGGGAATTAAAAGTGATCAGATTTCCTAGTGGGCCTTAGAGCTCCTGGTTCTGCACTCCAGACAGTTCTGAGGGGAGGGCAGAGGAGGGTAGGAAGGGAGTTAATAATATGGGGTTGGAGACCGAAAGGACCCCCCTTCCTTCTCTGGTAGCTGATGGGGCAAGAGCAGGACAAAAACTGCATCGTTTACAGGGACGTCAGTGGCTTCCCTGGTGGTTCAGTGGTAAGGAATCTATCTGCCAATGCCAGGAGACTCGGGTTCAGTCCCTGGGTTGGGAAGATCCACTGGAGGAGGAAATGGGAACCCACTGCAGTATTCTTGCCTGGAAAAATCCCATGGACAGAGGAGCCTGGCAGGCTACAGTCCATGGAGTTACAGAGTCAGATGCGACTGAGCACGTGCGTCTCATGCACCCCCAAGAGAACTCTAAGTGGGCACCCTTGTGTGGGATGTGAGAATCAGCCAGGTAAGGAATTTTCCAGAGGTCACAGAGCTAGTAATCATGGAGAGTGGGATTTGGCCATCTGAGCTCAGAACTCCTGGATATGTTATTTAATCTCTCAGTTTCCAAGTCTGGAAAAATGGAAGCCAATAAAGCTAATTTGGAGCATCATTGGGAAGATTGGAGAAGGGATATATACAGTGTCTAGCATACAGCATGAAGTGCATGGTCACTAGGTAACAACCTGTGATAATGATGGTGGTGATGATGGTGACAGTGATGGTGGTGATGGTGGTGGTGGTGATGGTGGTGATGGTGGTAATGGTGGTGGTGGTGATGTTGATGGTGGTGACAGTGGTCCTGGTGGTGATGGTGGTGGTGGTGATGGTGATAGTGGTGGTGGTGACGGTGGTGATGGTGGTAATGGTGGTGGTGGTGATGTTGATGGTGGTGACAATGGTCCTGGTGGTGATGGTGGTGGTGGTGATGGTGATAGTGATGATGGTGATGGTGGTGGTGGTGGTGGTGGTGGTGGTGGTGGTGGTGATGGTGATGGTGGTGGTGGTGGTGGTGGTGGTGATAGTGATGATGGTGGTGGTGATGGTGATAGTGATGATGGTGATGGTGGTGGTGGTGGTGGTGGTGGTTGTGGTGATGGTGATGGTGGTGGTGATGGTGATAGTGATGATGGTGATGGTGGTGATGGTGGTGATGATGGTGATGGTGGGGGTGGTGGTGATGATGGTGATGGTGATGATGATGGTGATGGTGGTGGTGGTGATGGTGATGGTGGTGGTGGTGGTGGTGATGGTGGTGATGGTGATGATGATGGTGATGGTGGTGGTGGTGATGGTGATGGTGGTGGTGGTGATGGTGGTGATGGTGATGGTGATAGTGATGATGGTGGTGGTGATGGTGATAGTGATGATGGTGGTGGTGGTGGTAGTGGTGGTGATGGTGATGGTGGTGGTGGTGGTGGTGGTGATGGTGATGGTGATAGTGATGATGGTGGTGGTGATGGTGATAGTGATGATGGTGATGGTGGTGGTGATGGTGATGATGGTAATGGTAGTGGTAATGGGGGTGACACCAAATCCTGTACTGTTTCTAGCTCTAGCTTTGCTGACCCTTATCCACCCCACTAAAAGGGCAATTTGTCCCATAGGAAAAACGTGGAGCAAAAGGTCCTTTTGCTCCCTGAGTGTATTTCCTGTGGGTGCCATAGTAAGTTACCACTCACTGGGTGGCTTAAAGCAACAGAAATGTATTTTCTCATAGTTCTGGAGGTCAGAAGTCCAAAATGATTCCAATACTGATTCTTCTTGGAGACTCTGAGGGCAAATCCACCCATGCCTCTCCCCTGCTTGTGGCAGCTGCAGACGATCCCTGGAGTTCCTTGGCTTGTAGCCTCACCTCTCCAGTCTCAGCCTCATCTTCTCTTGACCTTTCCCTCTTGGTGTCTCTGTGTGTCCTTTTCTATCTCTTATAAAGACACTCTTGTTTGATTTAGGGTCTGTCTTAATCAAGGGTGATTTTACTTCTAACCTTGTATGTGTGCGTGCTAAGTTGCTTTAGTCTTGTTCGACTGTTTGCTACTCCATGGACTGCAGCCCGCCAGGCTCCTCTGTCCATGGGGATTCTCCAGGCAAGAATACTGGAGTTGGTTGCCATGCTCTCCAGGGGATCTTCCCAATCCAGGGATTGAACCCTCATCTCTTGTGTCTCCTGCATTGGCAGATGGTTTCTTTATCATTAGCGCCACCTGGAAAGCCCTATTTCTATCCTTACCTGAATTAAATCTGCAAAGACTCTATTTCCAAATAAGGTCTCATTCTGAGGTCCTAGGTGAATATAAGTTAGGGGGCAGGCATGCAATTTAAGCCATTCACTGGGGTAGGTCAGTAGCGTTCCAAGGAACTGAGGGGGACCTGTCATGCCCCCAGGCATTGCTCACCAGGCAGCTGTCACAGTGGCTGTTGTTAGTGCTGTGGAAATTCCAGTGGATTTGTCCAGGGCACCTCTTTGAGCCTCAAGGACGATGACTCACCCAGGAGTCATCCTGGCGTGTGCCGGCCCAGGGAGCTCATGGGTGCACCCAGCCCTGGAAGTCCAGCGGCCCCCAAGGAATGGGAGCTCCCAGTGAGGCCCAGCAACCCCTCTCTGGGGGTCATGTGACCTTGGAGGCTGCGTGTTGGGGGCTGGGCTGGGCTCTGGTCACATTTACCTGGCTTTACTTCTTTCAAATAAAATGTTGGTAAAGGAAATTGCAGGAATTTGGAATTTGCTATCCTTGTGGGCAGGCTGCAACCCGTGGAGGCAGCTCGGGCGGTATGTGGGCTCCCTGGCAGTGCTGGGAGGATTCAGCCGGATACAGTGATGTCCCCTGGACCAGCAAGACTGCTCCGAGGCGGAAGCGGCCTCTGAGGTTTATTCTGTGTGTCAGGAGGGGACAGTGTGGCCGAGAGAGAAGGGGGAGAGAGGTTAGACCATGAGGGCATAGCTCGCCTTTCTTAAGAGTGATATGAACAGAGCTCTGTTGGAAGGGGGCCCCTGTTCCCCACCATTTCAATTGGGAATGCCCTTCAACCATGCCTACATCCCTGAGTTGGCAAGAAAACACCTGAGAACCCTTCTATTTTATTTATTTATTTATTTTTGAGAGAAAGCAATAGCCAGGTTCGGGGGAGGGGGGTGGTTGTGTTTGAGGCCAGTTTTCTCAAATGTGTTTGGTTCAGGAGGGGGCTGTGTGTTTGGTAGGAGTGGGTGGCATGAGGGTGACTGTACATACTGATGTTCTTCATCTTGTTTGTGGAGTTGGGAGTCTTTGGGACGTCCTCCCCTCCATTGGGGTCCTGACCCTAGGATCTGGGGAGCACAGAGGCTCTAGGTGCCCTTGGAAGCTGGAGGGGGGTTCAGAGAAAAACCGGGGATTTCTTTGAAATTCTATTTTCCTTACAAATGTGGAATTTGTTGTTTTATTAGATGAATGTGGGTGGGGAGAATTGAGTGTTTCCTTAGTGGGCTGACATGAATGGGAACGTATACTTTTTAGTGCCTCCGATAATGATAAGGAGGAGGAAAAACAGAGGAAGGAAGGATGGAAGGGTGGGAAGGAGGGAGAAAAAAGAGGGAGAGAAAGAAGGGAGGAATAAAAAAGACCAAAAGACAAGGAGAAAAAGAAGAGAAAGAAGAAAAGAACAGGGCGCCAGAGAGTTCTCTAAGGAGGTGACATTTAAGCAGAAACTTGTTTGGGCCACAGGAGGCTTCAGGGGCTGAGTTGTGCAGTCGGGGAGCATGTGCAAAGGCCTTGGAGCTGTTTAAGGAACAGACAAGAGAGCCATGACTGAGCCTGGTGGGTTTGGGTCTGAATGAGATGGATGAGATGAGTTTGCCATTGGCAATATCCAGACCACAGGTCCAAATTCCTATGGGTGCCCAGCAGGAAGACGAGGCAGGCTGAGAGGGGATGTGGCCATCTGGGGTATATCCACTCACTGGAAGGCTGGCGGCTACCTGTGCATGCAGGCTTGATAATGCCATGTCTTCACTTTACGAGAGAGCCAGAATACAGATTGTGGTGTGAATGATGCTGGCTTCAAATGTAGAGACTGAAGAGAGAATTTGCAGACTGAACAGGGAATGTGGGCTGGGGCCATGGGTTCCAATGCTGGATTTGGTCATCATGGACTATTCTGGGGCACACCCATTGTTACCTCTTGGTCTGTCCCCAAGTCACAGGAACAGTCCTTTGCTTCGCTATCTTTGCAGCTGGCCGAGGGACTTAATCCAAGTAGGGGCACAGCCAGGAGGAAAAGGGTGTGTCTTCCTTAAAAGGCCTTGAAAGAAGGACTCCTATTCAGCACCTGAAAAGACCCATGTTTTCAGTGAGTGGCAGCCTGTTCAGGCAGGTCTGTGTGCGCTGTGACCTCTTCCAGAAGGGAGGTTTGCTTCATGAAACTTCAGTGTCTCTGCCCATGGAGGAATCTCCTCGGGCAACATCCGACACATTTACCTGCAGTCTCCACTTTGATGCTGGAGACTGAGGTCCTTAACCTTCTTCTGGGGATTATGAGAAGGGACCTCCTGGGTACAGTTGGGTCATCCTTGCCTCCAGTGAGGAAAGCTGGCACTCAGCCCCCAAGGAGAGTCTGCAGCCAATGTGTCAGTGAGCTTGTAAAGTCACATGGCACTGAGGAGGTGGTTGGTGTCTAGCAGAGTTGTAGAAAGTCACCCAAGTCTAGGCGACAGAAAGTGGACTCTCACTGGGTTAAACAAACTTGGAAACTCACCCAAGTTTAAGTGACACAAAGTGAACTCTCACTGGATTAAATAAACAAAAGAAGGTGACAACTTGGTGGACCTGGAGGGCATTGTGCTAAATGAGATAAGTCAGACAGAAGAAGACAAATATTGTATGCTCTCACCTGTATATGAATAAAAAAAAAAAAAAACCTGAAAACCAAAAAACCCAAGCTCATAGATTGGTAGTTGCCAGAGATGGGGAGGGGTGGGGTGGTGGGTGGATAAAATGGATGGAGGTGGACAAAAGGTACAAAATTCCAGCTGTAAGATAAATAAACCCTGGGGATGTCATGTTCAGTGGGTTGACTTTAGTTAACACTGCTGGATGGTGTATTTCAAAGTTGCTAAGGGAGCAAAAGAGGCACAGTGGTAAAAGGGACTCACCTGCCAATGCAGGAGACACAAGAGACATGGATTGGATCCCTGGGTCGGGAAGATCCCCTGGAGGAGGAAATTGCAACCCACTCCAGTATTTTTGTCTGGGAAATCCCATAGACAGAGCAGCCTGGCAGGCTACAGTCCATGGGATCACAAAAGAGTTGGACACAACTTAGTGACTGAGCATGACAGTTACAAGCACGAAGAGAGTAGATCCTAAAAGTTCTCATCACAAAGAAAAAAAAAAAATGTAACTAATGAGGAGATGGACATTAACTAAACTTATAAACTTATTGTGGTAATCATTTTGCAGTGTTTACATATGTCAAGTCATTATGTTGTACACCTTAAACTTATTCAATGATATGTCAATTATATTTCAATTAAACAGAAAGGGGAAAAAAAAGAAGGAATAAATTGGCTTATGACACTGAAAGGTCAGCCCCTGGGACATGGAAAGAAATCAGGGTCCCTTTGACCCTGATTTCCAGGATGCTCCCTTCTTAGCCACCTGCAGCTCTTGATGCAATTTCTAGCCTGACAAGTTCAGCAGAAGGAGTGCGAAAGCAGAACCTACGGCTGACTCCTACTGGTCCCGCTTGGTCAAGTGCCCATTTGTGATCCAACCGTTGTGACTCATCGGTCTGCCCTGGTTCCAGGGGATAAGGTCAAATCTGTAGTCCACAAGGACCAAATATAGAAGAGGAGTAAGTTTTCTAAAGCAAGTCAGACACTATTATTACAAAAAAGGGGAATGGCTGTTGGGCAGGAAAAAGCAAAAGACCATCACACCACAGAACACAGCTGATAAGTGGCAGGTACTCGTTTTGAGTCTAGGTCTAATTTGGGACCCATGTTTTTAATTTGGGGGTTCAGGAATGGATGGATCTAGGGAGGCAAAAAAAAAAAAAAGTTAGTAGCACTTGATTTTCCCCGGACTCTTCATTTCTCCTCTATGTTTTCCATTGGTTGGTTTCTTTCTCAGGCAGGCTTTTTTCTTTTCTTTTCTTTTGGCTGCTCTTGGTCTTTATTGAGGCGCTCGGGCTCTGGTTGCCGCATGTGTGGCTTTCTCTAGTTGCAGCACGGACTTCTCTTGTGGAGCATGGGTTCTAGGGCACCTGGGCTCAGTAGTTGGGGCTCACAGGCTTCTGTAGCTGGTTTAGTTGCTCCACAGCATGTGGAGTCTTAGCTCCCCAACCAGGGATGGAACCCACGTCCCCTGCATTGGAAGGAGAATTCTAAACCACTGACCCACCAGGGACGTTTCAGGCAGGCTTTTTTTCATGGTGTTCTTCAGCAACTCCAGATTTACAACTAATGGTTTAGCAACCTCTGTGGAAAGAAACCTATCTTTTCCTAAATAGCAAAAAAAAAAAAAAAAAAAATCACAGGGCTGATGCTCATTGGACTGACTTGGGTCCTATGCCCCTCCCTGATCAATCCTGTGGTTTGCTGGGAGCTAAGCTGACTGGCCAGCCCTGGAGCAGGGGATGATTCCCATCTGGATAGATGCATTGTGGGCCATGAAGAGGGGGACACTGATCACCTGAGACCATAGACGTCGCTCAAGGGAGGAGAGCACACAACTGGCCAGGCCCTGATCCTTTCCTTTAGGAGCCGGGGAAGCTGTGATGTGCCTGACAGCTGGGGTCAGCGGAGATGCAGGTTGGCAGTCAGGACCCTTACATTGTCGGCCACAGTGATTCATCAAGTGTCCAGTAGGAGCCTTAGGCAAAAAATTCTACATGGCCAGTATTCTCGTGGATTTGGTGGAACTGGGATTTCTAGGAGCAAATTGTTTGAAAGGGAGTGTGGACTGTCCCTCTAAGGACACTGGCACAGGTGTGGCAGGAAAAGGGCTTTGCATTTCTGCTATGATGACCTTTAAAGAGAATAATGCTTCCTAGTTGCACAGCACATGGTATTTTTGAAACTGTTGAAATCTGGGAACTCAGAAGAACCACGTAACAGCCCCAGAAAAGCCTGGGCAATCAGCCGCATTGTCATGGGCAGACACTGAGTGAGCACACAACATGGTGACCGTGTAGGTTATTAGGATGCCCAGGTGGGCACCTGGTCTCCTGGCCATTAACTGTACCAGCTTTTCCTATTTCACCACGGACTTAGGTGTCCTGAACGTGAGTTCTAGAATCAGAGGGCTGCTGGCTCAAGCCACTTATTAGCTGTCTGAACTTGGGTCCTGCACCTTGGTTGCCTCATGTGTAAAATGGGTAAGCAGTGGCACCTACCTAGTAAGACTGTGGTAGAGCTTAAGTGAGTTGCTATATGAATAGTCTTAGAATTACCCTGAGGACACAGAAAATATCATTAACGTTTACTGTTGTATCAAGTAGCAATTAGAGTCAACTGTGGCTAGGGCTTATTTTCCCACTTAACGCCCAGGGATGGGTAGTTGCTGGCATTCAGTTACAGGTTCTCTGGTGCCAGAGCTGAGGTGGCTGTGCTTCCTTTGGCTTCTCCCTTTAGTCCCAAGATGGCTGCTGGTGCTCCAACCATCATATCCATTTTCCAGTCAGGAATAATGAGGAATGAGGAGTGGCAAAAGGGCTCTCTTCCAACTGAGTCAGCCCCTTAAAGAATTCTCATGGATGCCACACCTACTGACTTCTGCTTATATAACATTGGCCACACACTTTACAAAGGAGGCATCAAAATGTGATCCTTTAGCCAAACTCATCTTAGGCTTTGATGATTCAGGATTTCTCTTAGAGAAGAGGAAGGAGACTGGATAATGGGAAGACATCCAGCAGTCTATGCTAGAGAGTTTTTGTTTTGCCTTTATTTATTTATTTATTTTTTAAGGGCTGTGCTACCAGACTTGCAAATCTGTTCCCCAACCAGGGATTGAACCCAGGCCCTGGCAGTGAAAGCACTGAGTCCTGGCTGAACCACCAGGGAAGTCCCTTGTTTTTCTTTTTCTGAAGCCATCATGCATATGAGGTTTACAGCAAGAGTCACACACTGACATGCCCATGAGCAAGTGTCCTTAAATGAATGAGGTAGGCTTTGGAGGCAGAGAGGTAATAGGGGGTGGTGGGGATTGGGGCAAATGGAAGAACTCATGTTCTGTCTCCAGTGGATCTAGCTGATACTTGTTGTGTGAGAAAGAGGGGCTGAGTGTTGCTAGAGCCTCAACTTTATCAAAGAAAAAGTGGATATACACAGTTTTAGATGAAATCTGCTGATTTTTGTGAGTTATTTTTTTCTTTTTTAATTTTTTGGCTATACCTTACCACGAGGCATGTGGGATCTTAGGATCTTAGTTTCTTGACCAGGGATCAAACCTTCACTCCCTACATTGGAAGTGTGAAGTCTTAACCCTCTAGACCAGCAAGGAAGTCAAAATCTGCTGGTTCTTAAATTATAATAATAAATTCAAATTTACCCTCTTCCTCCCTGGCTCCCCTCTGCTCCCCCAGTTACATGGGTCAAATAACACACAGTTATGATCTGGATCTTACTTTTTTTTTTTTAAGTCAGGTTTATTGAGGCATAATTTACAAACAATAACACCCACCCTTTTCAGGTGTACAGGCCTACAAATTAATTTGCAGCATATTGCAGACGTGTAACCATCATCACAACCGAACTATACAACATTTCTATTGTCCCTGAAATTTCCTTGTGTCACTTTCCAGTCATTGCCTCTATCCTTCCCTGGTGGCTCAGATGGTAAAGGATCTGCTCTCAATACAGGAGACCCAGGTTGAATCCCTGGGTCAGGAAGATCCCCTGGAGAAGGGAATGGTAACCCACTCCAGTATTCTTGCCTAGAGAATTCCATGGACAGAGGAGCCTGGCAGACTACTGTCCATAGGGTCTCAGACAGTGGGACACGACTGAGTGACTAACACTAACACACCCCTACCCTCAGCCTGTGGCAACTACTAATCTTAGAGAAATGTCTTCCATAGTTTTGCCTTCTCCAGCAGGTCATGGAAATGGAATCATATGGTACCTAGCTTCTGAGTCTGGCTTCTTTCACTTAGCGCAACGCAGCTGAAATTTGTCCATGCTGCTGTGTGTACAGTAGTCAGTTTCCCATTGTATAGATATACAAGTTAGTTTATGCTTTCACTTTTGATGGACATTTGGTTTGTTTCCAGTTTGGGGTGATTATGAGTTAAGCCATTATAAGCATTCATGTACAGAGTTTTGTGTCAATGTATGTTTTTATTTATATAGAGATAGATCTACGATGGTTTCTTTTTTAAAAATTTTATTTATTTATTTATTTTTATTTTTGGCTGCTCTGCGTCTTGGCTGCTGTGTATGGGTTTTCTACTGTTGCAGCACAGGCTCTAGGGTGCCAGGGGTTCAGTAGCCGCAACTCATGGGCTCAGTGGTTGCAGCTCCCAGGCTCCAGAGTTCGGGCTCAGTGGTTGTGGCTCATGGGCTAAGTTGCTCCATGGCATGTGGGATCTTCCCAGACCAGGGATTGAACCTGTGTCTCCTGCACTGACAGGTGGATTCCTATCCAGTGGGCCACCAGAGAAGTCCTAGGATGGTTTCTAAGGTGGCTGTATAGTTTTGCCCTCCCTTCAGCATTGTGAATGGGTCCTGGTTGTTGCTCAACCTCACCAGCACTTGGTATTGTCAAGTGGGTTGTTTCATTTTGTTTAGCCACCAAGTGATATGGAGCATCTTTCATTTGCTAATTTTAGTGTTCACATATATCCTTTGGTGAAGTGTCAGTTCCCACGTGTTGCCCGTTTTTAATAGAGTCACGTGTTTTCTCAGTGTTCTATTGTGAGACTTATTTATATATTCTGGATGCCAGTCCTTTATAAGATGTATCTTCTGCAACTATAGTGTCCCAGCCTGTGGCTTGTCTTTTTATTTTTGTAGCAGTTCCTTTTGAGGATCATAAGCTTTATAAAATCCAGTTTATTGATTTTATCATTTAAGGTTTATGGCTTTTGTGTTCTATCTAAAAACACCTGTGCATACTCCAAAGTCACAGAGGTTTTCTTCCAGGGTTTTCTTCTAGGGATTTATAGTTTTAGGTTTTACATTTAGACCTATGATCCATTTATTTATTTATTTCAAACTTGAATTCAATTTATTAAAGCTTATGATGTACCAGGCAAGAAGTTCTGGGACTTTTTTTTTAATTTTTAAATTTGTTTACTTTTAGTTGGAGGATAATTGCTTTACAATATTGTGTTGGTTTCTGCCATACATCAACATGAATCAGCCATAGGTGTACATATGTCCCCTCCCTCTAGAATCTCCCCCCCAGCTCCCATTCCACCCCACCCCTCTAGGTCATCACAGAGCGCTAGGCTGTGGTCCCTATGCTATACAACAGCTTCCCACTAGCTATCTATTTTAAATATGATAATGTCTATATTTCAGTGGACTCTTGCAGCTTGCCCCACTCCTCTCCTGCCCCACTGTGTCCATAAATCTGTTTCTATGTCTGAGTCTCTATTCCTGCCCTAAAATAGGTTCATCAGTTCCATCTTTCTAGATTCCATACATATGCATAATATACAATACTTGTTTTTCTCTTTCTGACTTACTTCACTCTGTGTAACAGGCTCTAGGTTCATCTACCTCATTAGAAGTGACTCAAATTCATTCCCTTTTATAGCTGAGTCATATTCCATTGTATATATGTACCAAACTTCTTTATCCATTCATCTATCAATGGACATCTAGGTTGCTTCCATGTCCTGGCTAATTGTAAATAGAGCTGCAGTAAATATTGGGGTACATGTGTCTTTCTCAGTTATGGTTTTCTCAGGGCATATGCCCAGTAGTGGGGTTCCTATGATCCACTCAACTTATTTTTTGTGTATAGTGTGAGGTATGAGGTTCATTTTCTGCACATGAATACGTGATTGTTCCAGCACCATTATTAAAAGACTTTCCCCTCTTCTTTGAATTGCTTTGACAGTGCTGTTGAAAGTCTGTTGACTCTGTATGTGTGGACCTCTTTTGGAGTCTGTATTCTGTTCCATTGGTCTGTGTGTTGTCTTTTATCATTGCCACACTAGTGCCCAGGCAAGAGTCCTGCATCAGAGCTAGCACTTACCATATTTTATTAACTTTTTAAAAATAAAATTTATTTTAGAATAAGTTTAGATTTACAGTGTAGTTGCAAAGACAGCAGAGGGAATCCCCCTCTACCTTTCACCCAGCTTCTCCTGATACAAACACCTATACACCCCTGTTTGTACATTTGTCAAAATGAACACATTAACGCTGGTACAATACTATGAACTAAATGACTTGGATCTCACCAGTTTTTCCATTAATTTTCTTTCTTCCTGTTCTGGGATCCAACCCAGGATACCAACACTGCATATAGCCATGGGTTTTCTTTTTTTTTTGCCATACTACGTGACTTGCGGCATCTTAGTTCCCTGACCAGGATGGAACCCTCGCCCTCCAGAAAGCCTGAGTCATAACCACTGGACTGCCAGGGAAGACCCAGCTGTGGGTTTTCTAGAGGCATATTTTGATGTCTCTAGAATCAATATTCATCTTATCATCAATATTGTCCTACAATGAAAGCTGGGTATTTGTTTTCCTACTGCTGCTGCTGCTAAGTCGCTTCAGTCGTGTCCGACTCTGTGCGACCCCATAGACAGCAGGTTAGCGGAACATAAAATTACAGAATGTCTTCGATTTTAGGAAATGTGGTATTTGTATTATTACTTGATCTCCTAAATCTCTACTTCCCCATCTGTAAAATGGGAACAATTCTATCACTCACCTTACACAGATGTGGAAGGGTAAAATGGCAGACTGCACTGGGAAGGTTTGGCACAGAGCTAGTAATGAATAAATGGTTAGTGTCAAACCATAATGTGAGCTCCATCCAAAGCCTGTGTGCTGAGGGCTGGTGAACACACCTTCCTTACCTTTCCCCACGTTGAAGAAAAGTTGCCAGGAGCCCTGATTTCTTAGCAGCTTTTGTTCTCCCCGCAGGAGCCCACAGGAATAGCTACCAATTAAAATAACAAAGTTTCGGGTGACAGCATTTGCAGAAAAAGCTGCAAATGTTTAATAAAAACCCAGTTGCTGGGAGAGCAAGACAGCTACCTCTTTCGGAAGACTTGAAGCCTCGTTTCTAGTTGGCCTGAGAATTTGCTCTTGTTAGAACAAGACTGTGTTTTCGCTCAGGCTTCAGACCCTGGCCCTCTCCTCGCCGAGTGTCTGGGGCCAGGCACCGGCAGTGTCTGTCCCCTTTTCTGCTTCCCCCTCCTCCCCACCCCCCCACATCCTGCGGTGTGTTCACTTGTCCTTTCTGGTTGGTGCCTTTTCAAAGCTGTATCAGTCACACATTTCTTGTGGATGGTTGAAAGTGTATAGAATCGAGATAATAAAAAAAAAAAGGACATTTAAAAAGTGATCTCTAACCCCACGACTCAAGAGATGGTCACTGTGGAGGCTGAGCACTTTTATCTTTCTTTTTTTGTTAAAAAATTCTTATTGACATTTTCTGTTAAAAATAATATTCACCATAAAAGAGACTAGAAATTGTAGAAAGAATACAAGAGTAAACCATCCCTTCTCATCTCACCATCCAGATTACCAATGTGAATGTCCACCCTTTCAGAACTTTAAACACGTATATTTTCATACATATGTTAAAATAGTGCAAGACTTAGTAACCGACAGCAGGTGTTGGGGGCAGACCTGGATTTAAATTTTAAATTTAAACTTTGCCTCCACTGCCAACTACCTGTGGCCAATTTATAGAACTACTCTGGTCCTCAGTTTCACTATTTACAAAATGGGGAGATTGTTGGAACTTACTCCAGTTGAGAACATCCCAGGAGACCCACTACAGAAGGCTGTTAGCAATCACGCCCTGAAAAATGGCAACAATGATTAATGTGTGCATCTCCAGTGCAGGAAAGATTACTCCACAGACCTGGTGACTTAAAACAACACCCGCTTATTATCTCACTGTTTTTTGAGGATCAGAATTCTAGGCACAGTATAGCTGGGTCCTCTACCCAGAGTCTCTCAAGGCTGCTGTCAATATGTTGCCCGGGGCTGGGGTTTCTTTCAGCGCCTGGGGTCCCGTCCTAAGGTCATGTGGTTGTTGGCAAAATTCATTTCCTGGCAGCCATAGAACTCATGGTGTCTGGCTTTTTCCAGGGCAGTAGGAGTACCCTGGGGCTACTAAGAGTCTGTCTTCTTCATCTCTCAACTCTTGACCCTCTTTTAAAAGGCTCACCTAATTAGGTCAGGCCCATCAGGATAAGACTCATTAGTAAAGACCCTGATGCTGGGAAAGATTGAGAGCAGGAGGAGAAGGGGGCGACAGAAGATGAGATGGTTGGATGGCATCACTGACTCAATGGACATGAGTTTGATCAAACTCCGGGAGATAATGAAGGACAGGGAAGCCTGGTGTCCTGCAGTCCATGGGGTCGCAAAGAGTAGGACATGACTTTGCAACTGAACAACTACAACTACTTCAGGGTAATCTCCTTTTTATGAACTCAAAGTCCAGTGTCCCCGGACCTTAATTACATCTGCAAAATCCCCTCATCTTTGCCTTATAACATAATCTAGGGGAGGGGGGAGGAGGGGGTGACATCCATCATATTCACAGGTCCTGCTCACACTCAAGACAAGGTGTTTACACAAAACTTACCTCAAGGGAAGCAAACCTCAGGGCCAGCTTAGAATTCTGCCGATCACAATTAGTAATCCTAAAGTCTTTCTGACACCCTGTGTTTTAGTTTGAGGGCAAACTAGAGAAACTTAAGCTGTTCCCAAAGATTCAGATCTTGGAAAGGATGATTTCTTGTATCTAACCAAGCACTGGAAATGATAATCCACTCCAGTACTATTGCCTGGAAAATCCCATGGACAGAGGAGCCTGGTAGGCTACAGTCCATGGGGTCGCAAAGAGTTGGACACGACTGAGCAACTTCACTTTTCAACCAAGCACTGGCATTGAACGTGCTTTTGAATAGATTGAACAAACCACTTCATTCAGAAAACATTGATTAATGAGCCAAGTTACTCATTTGTTCCTCAAGTAAGGACACCTCTGGGACCCCTGGACCTATTGCTGAAATGTGAACTCATGTTGGTACTGATCTAGCAGGATCTTTTATTGAGCAGTTACTACAACCAGGTACCACTGCTGCTGATCTCCTTGGTTTAGCTTCTTTTTTTCTCCCTGGTGGCTCAGTAGTAAAGAATCTGCCTGCCAATGCAAGGATGCAAGTTTGATCCCTGGTCCAGGAAGATCCCTTGGAGGAAGCATGGCAGCCACTCCAGTATTCTTGCCTGGGAAATTGCATGGCCAGAGGAGCCTGGCAGGCTACATACAGTCTATGGGGTTGCAAAAGAGTTGACCATGACTGAGCGACTGAACAACAACAACAACATCAACAATTCTACGACAACCTTTTGAGGGATATATTGGGATTCCCTCCACTTTTCGGAGAAAGTCAGGAAAGGTTGTTTAACTTGGCCAAGATCACACAGCTAGAGAGAAGCAAGGCTAAGACCAGGGTCCAGGCATTTTGTCTCTAGAGCCAGGGATTGAACCTGTGAATCCTGCATTGCAAGGTGGATTCTTAACCACTGGACCACCAGGGAATCCCCTAGGACTCAGGCCTTCAAAGGCCAGGTCAGAAGTCTCATTGGTTTTCTTGGCCCTGATTTTCTGTTCTGGGGACAGGAGCCTCTGGGTTTGAACCCAACTGGCTGACTCCAACGCGCTTGCCTTTTAGAATACAGAGGCTGAAGACCCTGGGTTCTCAAGCCTGGTTGCAGACACAGATTCTTTCTTTTTGTCTTCATTCTGTTGGCCTTGAGGGTGTGGTGCTGTGCAGTCCCCTGGGTGTGACCTCTGCCAGGCAGCCAGCTCAGGTGCAGGGAGGCATGGAGGGAGGGTCTGGAATGCCAGCCTCATCCACCACCAGCTTGCACACGTCTGGAAATCAAAGGCTCTGCCTGCTTTGGGAGAGACACCAAGGGCAGGAGAACTTCCCAGGGGCTTTCTTTTGCTCTGTTACTTTTTAAAAATTTTATTCTAAAGAATATTTATTTTTGTTTATTTGATTGTACCAGGACATAGTTGCAGCACGCTGGAGCTTGCAACTTGCCCTCCTTCTGGTCCCTATCAGCGTGAGGTTCACTTATATTTTTAGATCTGTCTGAGCTCAGATCATCTGGGTTAGACATCCAGACAATGGGGGTGCCGTTGCAGGCTTTCCGTGACTTTGTCTTTGGCAAATGGGTTGATTGTCCCTACAGGAAGAAGGATGAACCCCATAACACGTATTTGGAAATGTCTGTCCTGTCCCGACAATGAGCTCTCTGAGAATATGGCTAATTCTTCATCATTTCACAACACAGAGGTGATTGAGCAAGTGTCAGCCACAGTGAACCACAGCTGGACTTGACCAGATTCTGTCCCTGAATATTAAAAACAGATCAGTTTTCTTCTCAGAGCTCTAAAGATTTACAGATGGGCTGGGCATGGCTTGGAGGAGAGGACTGACTCTAAGTGACATAAAGAGAGGATGTCTAGAAGGGAGCTCTTTTAATCATGAACCTGGCCTTTTGATTCCCCAAGAAGCTTTGCCATTCTCAACACTTAGTAGCCTGGCCTGGAAATTGGAATTTATAGACAAAAATGATGTCTATTTTCATCTAAATGTTCCTAGGATTTTTTTTCCCTTAAAAAAAAAGTCTGTCTGAAATGTTATATGCACCTCAAAGTTCATTGCAGCACTGTTTACAACAGCCAAGACATGGAAGCAACCTAAATGTTCATCAATGGAAGAATGGATAAGGAAGATGTGGTACATATATACAATGGATTATTACTCAGTCATTAAGAAGAATGAAATAATGCCATCTGCAGCAACATGGATGAACCTAGAGATTGTCCTATTGAGGAATGTAAGTCAGACAAAGGGAACTATCATATGACATCCCTTATATGCAGAATCTAAAAAGAAATGATACAAATGAACTTACAGAACAGAAAGAGACTCACAGACTTAGAGAACCAACTTATGGTTCCAGGGAGAAAGGGTTGGGGAAGGGATAGTTAGGGAGTTTGGAATGGACATATATACCCTGCTATATTTAGAGTAGATAACCAACAAGGATCTACTGTGTATCACAGGGAACTCTGCTTAATACTATGTGGCAGCCTGGATGAGAGGTGAGTTCGGGGGAGAATGGATACGTGTATATGTAAAAAAATATGTATATAAATATTATAATATATCACGTAACTATAAATATTATAAAATTATAGATTATAGATATAAATATACATGTATATGCAATATATATACATATATTACTCTTAAAAAATCTGACTGTGATAACATGAACATGAAATGGCAAAATGGCAAATGGAAAAAGAAAAAATAAAACTTACCCCAAACTCTTTCACCCAATGATTATCACTGAAACATGATATCTTTCAGCCTTCTCTTATTAGCTCAGCTGGTAAAGAATCCGCCTGCAATGTAGAAGACATTGTTCAATTCCTGGGTCAGGAAGATCCACTGGCGAAGGGATAGGCTATCTACTCCAGTATTCTTGAGTTTCCCTGGTGGGTCAGCTGGTAAAGAATCCGCCTGCAATGTGCGAGACCTGGGTTGGATCCCTGGGTTGGGATGATCCCTGGAGAAGGGAATGGCTACTCACTCCAGTATTCTAACCTGGAGAATCCCATGGACTGTATAGAACAGGGGTTGCAAAGAGTTGGACACAGCTGAGTGACTTTCATTTGTACATAAATACTTATAATTGATTGTGTATAGTATGTTATAATATTGCTATTATACATCTTGTGCCAGTTTGAACTTTTTTTTGCTTTGTATCAAGAACATTTCGTCATCTCATGCAATAGTTGACATCGATCTGAGTGACTGCACAGCCCTTTACTATGAAAGGAAATCAACACTGACTTAAACAATTCCCCATTGTTGGATATTTAGGCGGATTCCAACTTTTTGCTATTGTAAATAACTCTACAGTGCACATCCTTGTACATAAATCTTTGCACACATCTCTGATTATTTCCTTAGGGTAAATTCCTAGAAGTAGAATTACTGGTGAAATGGTTCATACTTAGTAAGACTTTTTGTTAAGTACTGTCATGTTAGTCGAGAAAGCTAATGATAAATCACATTTCCAGTAGCAATAGAGTATTTCTCTCACGCTCTTTCTTCACCCTTGCTTGTCCTGGTGGATATGATACCAATTGAAACAGAGAAAAAAATATAAAGAAGTAATTCTGCCTTCTTGAGAAAACCAGTGTTAACAATTTGGTGAGTACTTTTTCCAGATTATTTTCTGTGCATACATGTGTGTATTTTTCAGATCTGGAATGATGTGTGCATAGTGTTTTATACCCCGATTTTTGTTCTATTTTTGTTTTTAGAATTATTTATTTATTTGGCTGCACCGCCTTAGTTGCGGCATGCAGGATCTACCACACTGTAGAGGCATGTGGGACCTTTTAATCGTGGCATGTGGGATCTAGTTCCCTGACCAGGGATCGAACTTGGCCTCTGCATTGGAAGAGTGGAGTCTTAGCCACTGGACTACTAGAGAAGTCCCATTAGTACTCTGATTTTTGAATCCAGTATACTGTCTTTATCTTTTCTGAAGCATCCTCCTTTTCCTTGATTCCATTATATTACACTGGGCATCTGTACTGTTGCAACATGTGTCACCAGTCTCTTAATGCTGGTCAATAGGCAGGCTGCTTTTGACTTTTCCCTTTATATGGTATGGAAATAAATTTCCTTTCCTATCTGTGGTTTCTAAATAATTCCTTACAAACAGAAAATGCTAGAACAGAGACTTCTCTAGTGGCCCAGTGATTAAAACTTTGTTTCCAATGCAGGGAAACCAGGTTTGATCCCTGGTCAGGGAACTAAGATCTGACATGCTGGATGGCCCAGCCAAGGAAAAGAAAAAAATAGAACAAAAAAGAATGCAGATTGTAAAGATTTTAATATGCATAACAAAACTCGGAAAGACCAAGGACATCTTCTCTCCAGTAGTCTGAGCCTTGCATCATTGTGTGTTTTTATTTTCTTTTTTAATATTACTGTCCGAATAGCATGCACATTTATCTCATTATAGTTTTCATTTCAATTGCTTTGGTTGCTAATGAATTTAAATGTTTTTCATAAATGTATCCTCCGTGTACATTTCTGCTTTTGAGATTTGTCTCTGATTTGTCTTTAGCCATTTTGATTGATCTGTCAGAGCTTTATTTTGAGAGGCTTAATACTTTGGCATATATGTTGTAACTATTCTTCTTAGATGTTATGTGTTTTTAAAATTTTATTAGTGGTGGCTTTTGATGTCCTGGAATTTTTAATGTTTGTGTTGCATCATTTTGTCTTTTCCATTGTGGTGTCTGCCATCAGGAGACTGGAAAAGTCTGCCAGGGGAATGATGTGTAGGGCTCATTGCCACAGGGGACCATTGGACAGATACCCAGACTGAACTATGTGATGTCACGTGTGTGAATAAAATGGCCTTTGACTTTGGAGGAGCTGATAATGATCGCTTGGCAGTGCAGCCCAGGTAGTCAAGAACCCTCTGTCTATTCTTTTCTTTTTTTTTCCCCTCCGTCTATTCTTAATTTTTTATTAAGAATTTGTTCCTAACTAATTACGTAGCAGAAAAAGCCCTGAGCAGAGAGAGTCAAGGCCAAGAACCTTGGGCCATGCTGCCTACTCACTGTGGAGCCTCCATCCCTTCATATGTAGAGAGAAGCAATGATGAGGATCTTTTCCTTTCCTCCCCCTAACTGATCACAGGGTGACCTTAAACAAGGTCCTAAAAGTCACTCCCCAGTGAAGCCTGTTCTAGGCACAGAAAGCCAGACCACCCAAAGAAAGGCAGAAAGATCCCATCATATAAACATTCAAAATTCCTGGACGTCAAGAAAGACCACAAATACAGTGAAAAGACAAAGAACAAGCTAGGAAAAATATTTTCAACCATTAAGTCGTTAGACTTGTAATGGACAGATAATTCCTGCTCCTCCTTCGGAGGGTGGGGGAGGGTGAAGGAACCCAGCACAGAGGAAGGGCTCAGTGCAGGCTTTTTATTCTCCCAAAGGAATGACTGAATCAATGATGAAGCCAGCATCCTTGGTGGAGTGTGTGCCTTCCTTTAAATTAAAGGGAGATGGACTGCCTGAGCTGGGGAAGGAAGTGGTTTCTCTTCTATTGTTTACTGCAGGGTTCACTGCAGAACCTCTGAGCTCATCTGGAAAATGGGTTTAGAACTGTTTACTCTCTCAGTCCAGCCTCCTCCCTCCCAAGGGATGTCAGTTGGATGAATCAGAGCAAAGGTATTTTGGCTCAGTCATTGTTTTGACAATAGGAACGATTAAACAGATAGTTTATTTATTTTATTCTCATCTTTTGCACCCACATCTCCAGAAGGGCTTTGTTCATAGGTGTAGACAAGAAAGGAACTTTCTGCAAAGTCAGAAACTGGTTGTGAGAAGAAAACGGGGGCATCTTTGAGGCAAAGGAGTTTTTATTTTTTTCACAAGGTTTCTTTTCAACTGGTTCTTTTCTGCTCTTGTGTGGCCTGGAAAGTCTGTGAACTCCAGGCCTGAGAAAGGACTTGAGTTGCAGCATGAAAGGTTGGGTCAGATGTCAAGAGGGACTTCCTGGTCAATGAGGTGTGTAGGTCAAGGAAGGAGCGAAGGAGGAAAGTCACCACCTTCTTCCTCATGAATAGGAGGCTCAGAGGCAGTGCCTGTGGGTGAGATCCTCTCCCCACATTCCCAGAACTCTGGAAAGCAGCAATGGAGACAAAGCACAGCCCTGCCGGAGGATCCTGAGAAAAAAATGCAGTACCTCCTTCCCATTTCACAGGTGGAGAAATCAAGGTAGGACTGTGCAATAAACATTTACCAAGGACCTCCTCGTGCCGGGACTGTGAGCACTAGGGGTGTAGCAGTGAGTGAGACAGATGACTGGCAAACGAGGACAGGAACACAGAATTAACACTGGGGAGTGATGGGGCTGGACTGGGACAGGAAGGAGTGGGGAGGGGGTGGAGAGCATCCTTAAAGGAGTGGTCACGGTGACGCAAGGTGAAGTGACTCACCAGGGTCACAAGGAGATGCAGTCAGAGTCTGGCTTCCTGAGTCGTAGTCAGTGGCTCCTCTAGCTTCGCCAGGGTGTTTTGGTTGCAAGTGACAGAAAACTCAACTCAAAAAACGCTTATGCCCAGAGGACCTTGGTTGACTGAAAAATCTGGGGGTAGATCTTGGTTTCAGGCATGTCTTGATCCAGGTTCTCAAACAATGTCCCAAGCCCTGCCCTCTCTCCGTATGTCTGCATCTTCCATGTTTTTTTAATTAATTAATTAATTTGGCTGTGTCAGATCTTTGTTGTGTTATGTGGAATCTTTCAATGTGGCGCATAGACTCTCTAGTGGAAGCACATGGGCTTAGTTGTTCCACTGTACGTGAGATTTTAGTTCCCCAACCAAGAATCAAACCGTCGTTGCCTGCATTGCAAGGCACTAACCACTGGACCACCAGGGAAGTCCCTTCCATGGGGATTTTAATTCTCAGGAGGCTTCTTGTGGGAGCAAGATGACTCCAGCATCTTGAGAGTCAGTCTCAGCAGGACAGGTTGCTTCTCCTACCCGAGCCGTTTGAACCAAAGTCCTGGGCCTGACTCCCTCCGCCCAGTTTGGGTCACAGCCCCGTTTCAGAACCACTTGCAGTGGCTTAGGGGACATTTAGCACCAATTGCCCATGCCTGGATCACAGGCCCACCCTGGAGCACCAGGCTGAGAAAAGGGAGGATGTGCTCCCAGGTGAATTCTGAGCACTGTTGGCAAATGGAGGAGGATGGATTCAGGCCAGCCCAAACCCAGCCATGACAGTGACGTCATCCTCCTGCATCCTTTCCAGCCGCTTCCCCAGGCTGTATCAGATGCTGGCTGTGTTCTTCCATTTCTGTTTCCCCGAGCTCAGCCCTCAAGATATAGGAGACACTTTTTTTTTTTCCAGTCCTCCTCCAGGATCTTACAATTTACTTGAGGAAACAAATCCTATATCCTTGTTTTCATCCTGTCTTTTTGTGGTTTGCTAATGACATGAATTTTCTGTCCACAAAGGGAAGGATGTCTGTGGGCTGGAGGAGTCAAGGCGGGCAAGGGAGGCTTCCAGTACATTTCAAAGGGTGGGTTGCATTGGGCAAGGATTGGCAGAGGGTAAAATTCGATAGTGCACGCAGGATGCTAGCTATGGTCAACTGCACACATAGCCACTTGATTATGGTTTGTCAGGATATATGGTTAGAATTTGTGTAGTTCTTGTACCACTGGTAGTTTACAAGATTATAAGATGCGAACCAGGCAGATGTGTATTTTAGTAGTCAGGTATTTATTCCAAATTTGTCTTTAAAACAAATATATTATTACATTATCAGTCCTGGATGATACGGCCAGGGATGAAGTGAAAATTTAAAAAGAAGAAGAAAAAAATAGGAAAAAGAAGAGGGAGGAGTTTATTTAAAGAAAGATCCTAGGGACTTCCCTGGTGGTCCAGTGGCTAAGACTCTGCATTTCCAATGCAGAGGGTCCAGGTTTGATCCCTAGGTAGGGAACTAGATCCCACATGCCTCAGCTAAAAATCTGGTGCAGCTAAGTAAATAAATAAATATAAAAAGAAAGGGCACGAGATGCTAAATGGTTTGCAGAAAGGGCGGGATATATTGTATGAGAATGAGTCAGGTTTGGGAAATGCTGGTGTAGAGTGTGGATTCTGGGACCAGACTTGGATTTCAGCTTCAGACCTGTGTGCATCTGTGCCAAAATTTTGGACACATGGATTTGCCTTTCCAGCCCTTAGTCTTCTTACCTATAAGATGGGGCTGAGACTGGGACCAGCTTCATGGGGGGTTTCAAGGAATCCTTCATCTAGATAATGTGTGTGCAACGCTTAGCATGGTGTCCAATGCAAGTGAAGAGTCATTCAGTTAGCTGTTAATCATCTGTGTTATTTTTCACTGGAAGCAGGGAGGGAAGGCAGCCTAGGTAGCAGGCATGGCAGCAAAGGCTCGGAGGTGGGCATGGACATGGCAGGTTGGGGGCTGCTGTGCAGGTGGGATCTTGTGTAAGAATAGCCAGGGTGATGTTGTGTCCAGAGAGAAGGACATTTGAGAGGAAACTCTAGAGAGTGAAGAAGACTCCTTTGGGGGTTTGCACTCACTGCTCGATGCCAGCTGACCACCAACCTCTCCGTCTTCCCTCTCCCACGTTGAAAGCTATCTGTGCAGGCAGATCCCTGAAAACTGGGATGGCGCTCCCTAGAGTTAATCTATGTTGTTTATCTTTTAAACACCATTAACCACAAATTAGCTGATTCTTTTGTGGCCATAAATTAATAGATTCCATTAGTAAGCAGTCAATTATAGGATGATTACTTCTTCTCCTCTGAACCTCGAGTTCTTTTTGTAGCTATTTGAGAGCATCTGATTCTGTCCTCTTCCCACTCGCCATCTCCTTTCTGGGTTCTTGGTTCATTGGACCGAATCTTCCAAATGGGCTGAGAGTGGGTGGCGTGGATTCTCTCTGTAATGAGCTTGTAAGCAGCGGTCTGTCATTTGTTTTGCAGAAACAAAACCGACTGAAGGTTTATGTTCAAGAGGATTTTTATTTCCACCATGAACCAAAACAGCAAAGTTGCCATCTCCTTTTCTTTGTGTGTATAACACAAGTGTTTTCTTCCACATCTTTCCTACTTCTGGGGCTTCGTCCTGGTAAATGCCTGATAATCTTAATTTTTCTACTTATGTGTCCATTCACCCATCCCACTATCTATCCATCGATCTATCCATCCATCCCCCCATCCCGCTATCCATTCATCCATCCATACATCCCACTGTCCATTCATCCATCCACCCATTCACCCATTCCTTTGTCTTGATACATCCTTCTGTCCTTGGCTGGTGTTGCCAAGAGCGACTAATCCCATTGTATCCATCTTCCAACTCCAATCATATTCAAATAATGAGATAGAGTTAAGTCTTTGGAACCCACAGGCTTAAATCTACTACAGGGGTGGCAAACTTGGTGCCTTCAAAGGTTAGGCAAGTAACTTAAATAATTAAAAGCAAAAAAAAAATGTCCCAGGGCTTCAGTGAACTGTGGGGTCCTAGCCATTCCTAAAGCGTTCTAATTCAAATTAAAAACAAAATAGAATATCTTTAGACCTTGGATTTGTGACTTTTGCTGTTTCAACCAGAATTCTTTCGTTGCAAGCAACAGAAACTGACTCTTCTAGTAGTCTGAATAATGGTCTCTGAAGATGTCCATGCCCTAATTCCCAGAGTTTGTGAATATGGACATGGTAAAGGGGACTTTACAGATGTGATTAAGAATTTTGAGATAGGATGATTATTCTGGATTACCCAAGTGAGGCTCATGTCATCGCAAGGGAAGCAGGGAGGTCAGAGTCAGTAGTCAGAGACATGAAGATGGAAGCAGAGGCTGGGTGATGCAGGGAAGCAGCCATCAATCAAGGAATGAGGACAACCTCTAGAAGCTGAAAAAGGCAAGGAAAAAGATTCTCCTCACCACTTTCAGACAGAAATGCAGCCCTGCCATCATTTGATTTTAGTTCAGTGACTGATTGTGGGTTTCAGAGTTTCAGAACTGAAAGATCATAAACGTGGGTTGTTTTAAGTCACGGAGTCGATAGTAATTTATTACAGCAGCTACAGGAAACTCATCCACTATTAAAAAAAAAAAAAAAAAACAGAATTTATTGAAAGGGCTTTTAGCAGCCTCCAACTCCAACTCCACGTGCCGTGCTCAGTTGTGTCCGACTCTTTGGGACCCTGCCCACCAGGCTCTTCTGTCCATGGGATGTTCTAGGCAAGAATACTGGAGCTGTTCGCCATTTCTTTCTCCAGGGGATATTCCTGACCCAGGGATCGAACTCACGTCTCCTGCATTGACAGGTGGATTCTCTACTACTGAGCCATGTGGGAAGCCCTGAAA
This sequence comes from Bos indicus, assembly GCF_029378745.1. Taxonomy (NCBI): domain Eukaryota; kingdom Metazoa; phylum Chordata; class Mammalia; order Artiodactyla; family Bovidae; genus Bos; species Bos indicus. Next base: position 59,291,869 of record NC_091772.1, on the reverse strand, counting down.
GGACTGATGCTGAAGCTGAATCTCCAATACTTTGTCCACCTGATATGAAGAGCCAACTCATTGGAAAAGATGCTGATGCTGGGAAAGATTGAGACCAGGAATAAAAGGGGGTGGCAGAGGATGAGGTGGTTAGATAGCATCACTGACTCAATGGACATGAATTTGAGCAAACTCTGGGAGATAGTAAGAAGATAGAGGAGCCTGGTGTGCTGCAGTCCATGGGGTCACAGAGTCGGACATGACTTAGCGACTGAACAACAACTGCGACTGATAGGAGAAACTCAGGACAGACCCTTGTAAGAGAGGATTCTAGGATTTTAGATGCAAATCTAAATCCCTTAGGATGGTCCCTCAGGCACCTGAACTGGGATAAAATCAGCATTTCCCATCCTTGTTTAAGGCTGCTCAAAATTCACATTCCTAGGAGAGGGTCTGACTGAGTTTGGGTCAGCTTAACTGGCCGCCTGACTAGAATGGAAGTTCCCTGAAGTAAAACCAGAGGCCACACTTGGAGTGACTTGACCCCTCCTCCTGAGTCAGCTCTGGCCAGGGGCAAGGTCACAGACTACAAATATGGTGGTGGGGGCCCTTCTGCGAGATCCAGGGGCTGAACATATGCTCCAGCATGACCTAGAATATTCCCAGCTATGTCCCATTCTCTGCAATCCCAGCCATGGGTGCCTTCTAGTTGGACGTCTGACTTCTCAGTCTCCAGGAGAGCGATTCAGTCCTTGAGACCTCAGCCCTGGGTTTCAGCCTCATGTGGGTTCTTACCAGGATTAAAGCACCCCCAGGCCTGGTCCTGGGTCTTTTCTCTCTGGTCTCCCACCTTTCCAGCACAGGTCCAGTTTTCTTCTTAAATACCAACATTTAAACAGAGGGCTTCCCTGGTGGCTCACATGGTAAAGAATCTGCCTGAAATGCAGGCAATGTAGGTTCAATCACTGGGTCAGAAAGATACCCTGGAGAAGGGGAATGGCAACCCACTCCAGTATTCTTGTCTTGGAAATTCCATGGACAGAGGAGCCTGGTGGGCTATAGTCCATGGGGTCGCAAAGAGTTGGATGTGACTGAGCAACTAAAACTATCCACTATCCAAGTGTTGGCTTAAATGTCACTTTCTCCTAGAAGCATCCCCTGATTGCCCAGACAAGTTCAGCTACTCCTATTATATGCTCTCCTAGTACCCTGTACCTCTCCTCATACCCTAATCACAACTATAATTTATTCATTTACTTGTGTATTTGATTAATGGATGTCTGTTTTTTTTCCCCCCGGGCTGTGAGTTTAGTGAAGTTCATTCCTGTTTCTCCAGCCCAAGCATGGTGGCTGGTACACAGTAGAACTTCAGTGACTATTTCTTGACTTCTTGCTGCCAAATAATTCATGATCCTGTCTGGCCCAGGACTTTTCTTGCCTCTGAGTGGGGAACAGTCTCCTTTAGTCATCTGCCTTCCCAGCAGTGGCCAGCCTCTGTTTTGGCACGTTTTCTATCAGCCTCAGTTTCTGGAATGGGTCCCCCTGAGTTTCAGTTGCACCTCTGTTGGCCACTGCTGATCAGCAGAGGACACTTGTATGCAGATCAGTTCTTAGATACCACGAGGCTGCTCTTGGTGGGGCAGCCCCGGGCTCTGGGAGGACCGAGGTTCTGGGTTTCCTGGGACAGAGGGCTGGGCCCCACCTCCTCATCCCCTTGTGCCTACCTGCCAGGTGGGACTCCTGGGGTTCCTTATGTTGCTCTTTTTATTGGATCTGGTTGCTTTACCATGGGTTTTATAGTTTTTTCTATAAGACAAAGTAGCATCGTATATTCACACTATGCATCTGTGTTGAGTGCCTGGTAACCTGTGATGCTGCAAATATGGGTGGGTGGGGAGACAGAAAATGGAGACAGTCCTTGCTCCTGTGGGGGCTGCAGTCTGGTTTGGGAGACAGACAGGCATTAGTCAAAGACTTACATAAATGTAAAACCACACTTACCGCAAGTCCTGCTAGAGAGAGGCAGTGGTGCTGGAGCACTAGCAGAACATCCCCCAGGAAGGTTAAAAGAGGCTTCTCTCTGAAGTTCTGATGACCAAGTTCAGGAAGGAAGAGCAACAGGACTCCAGCAGGGGAGGGGGCTGGGAGGATGTGTTCCGGGCAGCGGGAGCTCCTGGCAACAGCCCTGAGGGGCCACACAGCAGGCCGAGTGGTTGTTTCTTTCTTTCTTTTTTTAATTGAAGGATAATTGCTTTACAGAATTTTGTTGTTTTCTGTCAAACATGAACATGAATCAGCCAGAGACATACATATGGGTTGCCCTTTACAGTAAGGGCTTCCCTAGTGGCTCAGGCGGTAAAGCGTCTGCCTGCAATGTGGGAGACATGGGTTCGATTCCTGGGTTGGGAAGATCCCCTGGAGAAGGAAATGGCAATCCACTCCAGCATTCTCGCCTGGAAAATCCCATGGACGGAGGCGCCTGATAGGCTACAGTCCATGGGGTCGCAAAGAGTCGGACACGACTGAGTGACTTCACTTTCACTTCACAATAAACATCCAGGGTTGGACTCTGGCAGACATGTAAATACATGAGCTCACTTGCTCATTGTGTTTGGGGAACCTACTGTGCCCCCACCCTGGTGCTGTGCACAGGGCTCCCCAGATGAGCAAAATATTCCTCCCATCCATAACTTTACTCAAATGGTCAGAAGAGATGGGTGTACCTGACGGATGACAATAAGGAAGGCTGCCCTTTTCCAGACTCAAAGCTGTTTCTAGGCAGACAACTCAGTCTGCTGGGTACTTCGGGTATTGGCCGTGGGCAAAGAACTTACCTGATGCACCCTGAGGCTCTTCCAACCAGGAGCAGGCCAACAGATTCCCAGGGAGGGTGAGTTCTAAGTTTATTCAACATCCAAACGATCAAATTAGAAAAAAAGGAAAAGGACAAATACTTTCAGCCACATCCAATATAGGAAAAATAAACATTTGCTTTCTCTTTGGATGTTCTGGTCAGCTGTGAATTTTAATATTGCCGCATACTTTGGGCTGACCCTTTAGGAGCAGGAAGAAAAGTTCACATTTGGCCATCAGAATTAAATGAAGAGACGCCGATGGATGTCCCAGTGCGGAACCTCATCCCGGGGTCTTAGTTTGGTCAAGTTGATTACGTGGCTGCCACCTGAGAGTTTTCTTTTTGCCATGGTGGATGGGACACTGGGGGTCTGGAGGTAGGGAGAGGTTAGGAGCTGTGGGTTTTGTTTCTTTCTGCTTGTGTTCCTGGTACCAAAAACAATTTTTTTTAAAAAAGCCTGGTCATTTTATCTCTTTGGTTACAAACGTCTTTCATTTCTCCTGAAAGCAATGAAAACACAGAGTGCCATGTAATGATGTTTACTGAGAAAAAAAATCCCCGAGTAAAATCAACAGACACAATCTGGATAAAATAGATCATTCAGCGACTTCCTTGCGAACTGTGCCCCTTAATCCCTGCCAGCAGGCCGTGCACTCTGAGCTCTTTGGCATTTATTTGTTTTGCTTTCTTGAAAGTGCGCGAGTGGGGAGAGGCAGGTCCGTAATTGTGCCGGGTGAATAGCGAGGACACATTCTCCGAATAGCTCATCAGAATAGCATCCATCAGTAGGAGTTTTTCTCCTCAGCTCATGGCAGCGGATCAAATATTTAAATGTGATTTTTAGACATAAAGGCACATGAAGAGATTTGTTTGACGAAGGAGGAGTGATTTAGAAAACTCAGCTCCAACGATGGGGAAGAATTTTCTGCCAGGATGAGGCTCATCCACCTGCAACACGTTTTGCCTGAAAACTTCATATCCCCATCATTTTTTCCCAAAGGAAAAGACCCCATTGGCCAGACCTTTTGCTGGGGGTCGGGGCTGGACCCCACCGGTAGGTGAGTTTGGGGACTGGGGTTCCCTTTGCCCTGACAGAGTCTGCCTCCCCATGGACGACCCCCTTGGCAGCTTTCCAAGTTGAGTGCTGACAGCTCCGATTTGCCATCGAGGTGGGGAGAGATCAGAAATGATCCATCCGCCTGCTCAGTGTAACGGGAAAGGGCCTGACAGGGCTTTCAGCCCACGCTGGAGTCACAGCAGGAAAGCAGGAAAGCTAATGGGAGCCGACAGCTCAGGGCCGGGGCTGCTGCACAGGATGGGGGAGCATGGAACAGGACAGGGTCTGATGAGGGCACGTCAGGTGGATTCAGGTGAGGCCCGAGAGGGTGGTGCATCCTCCTGGGAGCCAGCACCTGCCTCCCCAGGCTCCCTGGTCCTAAGAGAGGCACGACCCCAGGAGTGGGGGGTGGGCTTTAAACTGAGGCTGCTAACTGCAGTATAATCTGGGTGGTCCTCCCCTGAACATTTTTCATTTAGAAAAATGCATATTAGTGAAAACACCACTAATACTCTGCGCTCATGATTTCAGGTGCTGGTGATATGTTTTCATTGATTCAGAAAGTACCTAGGGAGATGTTAGGGGCCGGGGGTGGGGGCGGGGTATGGGAGGGGAGATGGGGACTTAGTATTTAACGGGGACAGAGTTTCAGTTTAGGAAGCTGAAAAATTCAGGGATGGATGATAGTGAAAGTTGCATGACAATGTGAATGTACGTAGTGCCACTGAGCTATAGTTAAAAAGGTTAAAACGGTATGTTTTATGTTATGTGACTTTTACTGCAATAAAAAAATTTTAAAGAAAATCATGATCTCTAATTGTGAAGGCTTTGTTGCAAGCCAGGCATGTTGCTAAGTGATTGTTGGCATGTATGCTTGTATGGATTTATGTCCACACACAGTAGCTCAGTGGTAAAGAACCTGCCTGCCAATGCAGGAGATGGGGGTTTCATCCCTGGGTCGAGAAGATCCCCTGGAGAAGGAAATGGCAACCAGGTGCAGTATTCTTGTGTGGGAAATCCCATGGACAGTGGAGCCTGGTGGGCTACAGTCCACGGGATCGCAAAAGAGTCGGACACGAGAGACTTAAACAACACACACTCACACATCTATCTCTATATATTCCTTTTAAGACTTGAAAGAGCCCGTAAAAGTATATCAGCATCCTCACGTTACAGATGAGGAGACCAATGCCAAAGAGCTTAAACCTGTTACTCAACTGTCCTCAGTCCAGTGGTTGATTTTTATAACCCAGTGATAATAAACCCTGCTTCTTTCTCCCAGAAATATCATCCCTGGAGGTGCTTAGAGGACACCTGTTGATTAATCACTCTGTCAACTCATGACTCTTGTGTTTTCTCAGTCCCTTTTCTTGGACCCGTTCTATGATTTTGCTTATTTAAACCCTGCTCATCAAAACTGTACTGGTTTCTACCCTAGAGCCGACTTCATGGTCCCTCTTCCAGAAAAGCCTGCTTTTCTACATTTAGGAAATAATGATGGAGGTAAAATACAGGCAGTTTGATCAATCGTGGTTGAGAAAACAACACTTTACCTTCTGTGGGGTCCATTTTAAAGCCACCACACTCTCACAAATGTGTGAAACCTCAGACAAGACATGTACAGTGAGAAACGGAGTCCCTTCCAGTCCAAACGCTTAGTGTCTCTGCTCCCAGCGCTCAGACTCTACAAGACAGAAGGCTGTTTTCCTCTTCCTTCGTGTGTGTGTGTGTGTATGTGTGTGTGTGTGTGTGTATGTGTGGGTGTGTATATTTGTGTGTGTGTGTGTGTGTTATTCGGTCTGTCATGTCCAGCTCTTTGTCACTTCATGGACTGTAGCCCACCAGATTCCTCTGTCCATTGAATTCTCTAGGCAAAAATACTGGAGTGGGTTGCCATTTCCTTCTCCAGGGGATCTTCCCAACCAAAGGATTGAATCTGGGTCTCCTGCATTGCAGGTGGATTCTTCACCATCTGAGCCACCAGGGAAGCCTCCTCTTCCTTTGGAATCGGCATTTGGCCCAATCACACCGAAGACCTGTGTAAGTAGCCCTAGAAAACAGGCTGTGTAACACACACACACACGCACAGTCCTCACACATGTTCTCACCTCACACACATATTTACCGTCTTTCTCACAACACCCTCATGCACATGGGCACACACACATGCACACCCACTCTTACACTCACTTGTGATCTTTGACACACTCACCCACCCATGCACACACACACTCATGGACTCACACAGGTGCACTCAAAGTGGTGACCACATATGTGCACTTGGAACTCAGGGTCAAAGCTGAGGAAACCCTCGAGGGACTGCAGGTGGAGCAGGGGTGTGTTTCAGCAGCAGTCAGTCCTGGCTCACCTGAGTCCAGCTGAAGTTGTCCGGAAGCTGCTACCAGGTACTAGGCTCTGCATGGGGCCCTGAGGGGACCAAAGCAGGAGAGGAGCAGCCTGTGAGGCAAGGGGACACAGACTGACAGGTGGACCAGGACCTACATCTCCCCGTGTTCTTTGAGCCTCTGTTTCCCCATTTGTAATGACGCCATCCCTTTGCCTCTTTCCATTTTGTGATGCCAAGACAATCCAGCCCCGCTTCCATCTGACTTCTCCCTGAGCCGCTCCTCTGAAGAAATTCTGAACTCCCTTTGGCTAGACTGGCCCTCAGGAGCCCTGACTCTCTTCCATCCCTCTTGCTCACTTGCCAATTCCCTCTTTGTTCAGTAGCTCAGTCGTGTCTGCCTCTTTGCAAACCCAGGACTGAAGCACACCAGGCCTCCCTGTCCTCCGCTATCTCCTGGAGCTTGCTCAAACTCACATCCATTGAGTTGGTGATGCCATCCAACCATCTCATCCTCTGTCGTCCCCTTCTCCTCCTGCCCTCAATCTTTCCCAGCATCAGGGTCTTTTCAAATGAGTCAGCTCTTTGCATCAGGTGGCCAATGTATTGGAGTTTCAGCTTCAGCATCAGTTCTTCCAATGAATATTCAAGACTGATCTTTAGAATTGACTGGTTGGATCTCCTTGCAGTCCAAGGACTCTCAAGAGTCTCTCCAGCACCATGCCAGTGCCCCTGCTGCTGCTGCTAAGTCGCTTTAGTCGTGTCTGACTCTGTGCGACCCCATAGACGGCAGCCCATTAGGCTCCTCTGTCCCTGGGATTCTCCAGGCAAGAATACTGGAGTGGGTTGCCATTTCCTTTTCCAATGCATGAAAGTAAAAAGTGAAAGTGAAGTGGCTCAGTCCTGTCCGACTCTTCCAGACCCCATGGACTGCAGCCTACCAGGCTCCTCCGCCCATGGATTTTCCAGGCAAGAGTACTGGAGTGGGGTGCCATTGCCTTCTCCTAGGGGCTCACAAACCCCTCTGGACCAACTTCTGCCTGGTGGCTACCCTTTGTGACCACCTCTGGTCACAAAACCTTCCTGCACCTTTAGGCAAACCCCTTCCTAACCTGGCTGAGCCTCTGCTGATTCATCTGCCCACAGGATACCTCCCCTGACCCGTGCTAATGGGTGGGATCCTCCTTGTGGGGAGGGGGGTGGAAAAAGGGTGGCCAAGGTGGCACTGATTTGTCTGCAGTAGCCTTTCTGGGCTTCTGCTTCTTTTTTCAGTTGCTTCTAAAAAGCAAAAACAAAACTGTGCTCTTAAGTTTCCTAATCCTTCTTGGGAAAGGATTGGACTTCCCAGGTAGTGGTAGTGATTAAAAAAAATAATAATAAAAAACCCACCTGCCAATGCAGGAGACTTAAGAGATATGGCTTCGATCCCTGGGTCAGGAAGATCCCCTGGAGGAGGGCATGGCAACCCACTCCAGTATTCTTGCCTGGAGAATCCCATGGACGGAGGAGCCTGGCAGGCTACAGTCCACAGGGTCACAAACAGTTGGACATGACTGAAGCAATTTAGCATGCACGCACGCTTGGGAAAGGATTATCATATTGTTCAGAGGGGTGACTGGGGAGGAGGGAAGGTTCAGCATGAAGGGTTCAAATCCCCAAGTAGTTTTGTCCGGGACAGAAGGAGAGGCATCTGGGGCAGGCAGGGGCTGGGGTGAAGGTGAGGACAGCTCTTCCTGGCTGGGCTCTCAGGGTGCTGATAACAGGCTGGTGCTTATCTCCTAATTCTTACCCGCCCACCTGCTGAGATTTCACAGGCCATGGGAGTGGGACCTTTCATTCTCTTCCCACCTCGTGTACCGGTCCTGTCTGTCCCTGGTGCCGGCACTTAGTCATTGAATCAGAGAAGGAACGTGTGGTCCCCACCCCATTGTTGGGGACTGCAGCCTCCCAGGCCTGCACCAGGTTAACCTGCCTCCCAGGACCCCCTAGTGTTCTTGGGGCTTCTTCCTGGGACCTTTATCTCCTGGGATCTGCACGCATCACAGGCTGGCACGGGGAGGGGTGTGGGGAGGATGGGAAGCGAGAACCCAGTATGAGTAAGAGTCTGTGGTTCTCTTCAGATGCTTATCTGCCCATTTCACAAACCTTCCTTCTGTGGAATAACTTGTTTGGTGAAAAAGGTTTCCTTTCCTCATTTTATGACTGGGAGGTGTCATTGGACAATTGCTTCTGAGTGCTGATCTGCGGCAGGGGTGGGTTACCAAGATCCCCTCACCCTGGGGTCCCCAGCTGCCTCCACCATCCCCCACTTCAGTGAGTCTGAGATGAGAGCTGGGAGCTGGGAGGGCCACCAGGTGAAGGAGCAGGACGTGTCTCCACCTGCCACTGTCAGCTTCTGCCTTTTGAAGTGAGGTCACCTTTCGGACTGGGCTCCACCCACCACTGTCCCTTCTGCAAGAAAAGCAGGGTACCCCTGCTCCAGTCCTTGCCCCCCTACATATACCTGTCCCTCCCCACCAGCTTCACGTATTCTCGTGTGTTCATGGGCAAAAATGCATCGTCTGACCATATACATTCACCTGGGCTGCTCCTTAAAGTCAAGTCCAAGATTATTTCTGGTGAAGAAGATACACTCTTGCTGTAGAATCACTTACTTATTAATTCATTCAATGAATATTGGTTTACTGCCCATAGTGTGTGGGCCACTGGGTCAAGCCTAAGATCAAGAAGAAGGAAGTGAATAGATCAGACACGCACTCAGCTTGTAGACGAGAAGTTTTACACGACACAGGGCAGGAGTGAATGGGGCAGCCACTGCCTGCCAGGCATCAAGTGCTTTACCTCTTTCTCTACCTTCAATCTTCATTGAAACCCAGTTTGTAGGTTGGTTACTCTCATCCCCATTTAGGAAACTGAGGCTGGGAGGGGTAGAGGGACTTGCCTGAGATCACATGGCTGGTGAGTGGCAGGACCTGGATTTGAACCCAGGTTCCCCAACTCCAGAAGCCACACCTGTAATCATGACCTTGTACACCCCAAAGATAAGGTCTTACTCACCATGAGAAGGGCTGGGTAATCTAGGTCATTCTGGGTAATTCTAGAAAGGGACCTGATTGAGTCTGGAGGTCACCAGAGTGTCTAAGGAAAACAGACTTGGGTTGCCAAGGGGAAGGAGGTTAGGGAGGGAAGGAATTTAGCAGAGGCAAACTATTATATATAGGATAGATAAACAACAAGGTCAATAGTGTATAGTACAGGGAACTATAGCCAATATTTTGTGACAAGCCATAATGGAAAAGAATACGAAAAAGAATATATATATATATATGTGTGTGTGTGTGTGTGTGTGTATATGTGTGTGTGTATATATATATATATATATATATATATATATATAAAACTGAGCTTCCCTTGTGGCTTAGATGGTAAAGAATCTACCTGCTATGCAGGAGACCTGGGTTTGATCCCTGGGTCGGGAAGATCCCCTGGAGAAGGGAATGGATACCAACTCCAGTATCCTTGCCTGGAGAATCCCATGGAGAGAGAAGCCTGGCAGGCTATAATCTATGGGGTTACAAAGAGTTGGACACGACTGAGCGATTCACTCTCATATATATAACTCAGTTTCATATATATAACTAACACTTTCATCTATATATATAACAGTGACTTTGCTGTACAGAAGAAATTAACATTGCAGATCAAATACACTTCAAAAAATTAATTTACCTTTGGCCACACTGTAGAGCGTGTGGGATCTTAGTTCCCTAATCAGGATGGAACCTGTGCCCCCTGCAGTGAAAGTGTGGAGTTTTGACCACTAGACCACCAGGGAAGTCCCAGTTAAAAAAACAAAAAAAGACTGTCTAAGGAGATGCCCTTGATGCTGCTCTTGGGAAGATGGTGAGGTATTAGACATGCAAAGAATGGGAAGAAGTATGTTCTAGAAAGAGGTAACTGCAGGTGCCAAAGCTCTGAGGCAGCAGGGACATGGTGGGCTGGAGGAGTGCAGGAAGGTCCCTACGGTTGGAGCCCAGCACACGAGTCAGCTCTCTTCTTACAGCAGATGCGGTTACCTCCTGGACAATCATCCACCCGGCATCCACCTGACCTGCAGCACCCCAGGTGAGGCTGTGCTTCATGTGAAGCAGGCTCCAACTCTGATACTCTCTCAGAATGGCTGTGACTATATCCTACATGCTCATCCAGAATCTCGCCCCACTGATCCATGAAGAGGGAGAGTCTATTTCTCAGTCCTTTGAATCTGGGTGATTTTGTGATTGCTGCAATGAAGACAATAGAGTGAAAGTGATGCCGTATGATTTCTGAGGCTGGGTCAGAAAAGGTGACGTGGCTGGTGAGCAATCTCTCTCACGTAGGGCACTTACCCTTGGAACCCAGCCACCATCCTGTGAGGAAGCCCAACCAAGCCTGTGAGGGTAGGTTACACATGGAGAAAAACTGAGGCCTTGAGTCAACAGCCAGCATCTCCACCACACACGAGAGTAAATGAGACTTCAGCTGATTCCAGCCCCCAGCTTTTGAGAGGTTCAGTCTCCTGTACACTGTCCAAATTCTTGACACAAAATCTATTAGGTTATGATAAATGTCTTTGTACCACCAAATTTTTGGTTCTGGTTTCTATGGTTCAGTTCAGTTTAGTCGCTCAGTCGTGTCCGACTCTTTGCGACCCCATGAATCGCAGCACGCCAGGCCTCCCTGTCCATCACCACCTCCCGGAGTTCACTCAGACTCATATCCATTGAGTCAGTGATGCCATCCAGCCATCTCATCCTCTGTCGTCCCCTTCTCCTCCTGCCCCCAATCCCTCCCAGCATCAGAGTCTTTTCCAATGAGTCAACTCTTCACATGAGGTGGCCAAAGTACTGGGGTTTCAGCTTTAGCATCATTCCTTCCAAAGAAATCCCAGTCATGTCTTATTTGATAGCTCATTCCTTTCTCCAGGGATTGGTTTGGGGGTTGGTTTGGGATCCAGCCCTGGCTAACGAGATGAGAAGAGATGTCTACTGAGGGAATTTCTGGAGAAGGTTTCCTGATTTTGAAAGAAAGTTATCAAGAAGATGCAGGTTTTTTTCCTATCTCCAGATGAAGCTTTGTGAGGAAATAATGCCTGGGTAACGGCAGCCGTTTTGTGACTATGAGGGAGTGGTCCAGTGATGGCAGAATGGGAAGAGAGACAGATCCTTGGTCTGTGAGTTATGAGATGCTGCTTATCCAGTCTGAAGCCCACCCTGTTTTTGTGAAATAATAGCCCCCCTATTGTTTGAAGCATTTTGTGTATGACTGTCTCTTACTTTCTGAGTGATATGCCTTCTTTCCCTTCACAACCCTCCTTTCCCCTGTCCTAGTTCATCTCTGAGTTTGGAGCAGAGAAAGCTTAAGAAGCTTTGATACACAGAGAAGGATTTTTGCCAGTTTATCCTCTAAACCCAGAGAAAGAGGGACTCAGAATGGGAATTCCCAAGGAGTCTGATGATGGAGGAAAGAAGTCAAGAAAGGAAGAAAACAAGAGGGAAGACCAGAGAGGGAAGAAATAAAGATTGTGCCATAAGAACAAGGAAACTAGGAAAAAAGGAACGGGGCAAAGAAGACCTGGGAGGAAGTGGTAAAGAGTTCAAGGCTACAAGACTTTTTGTGTACCACTCTGATTCTAGAACCATCTTACTCACATCATCCTACAAAGCCACAAAGAACAGGGATTAAACACGCAAGCTCTGGACTGAGAATTCTGACCCACTACTCTCTACTGGGTGATATTGGGCACATTACTTAAGTAAATGGAAAAATGAAAGTGAAATTCGCTCAGTTGTGTCTGACTCTTTGCAACCCCATGGGCTATACAGTCCATGGAATTCTCCAGGCCAGAATACCGGAGTGGGTAGCTGTTCCCTTCTCCAGGGGATCTTCCCAACCCAGGGATTGAACCCAGGTCTCCTGCATTACAGGTGGATTCTTCACCAGCTGAGCTACCAAGCCCAAGCAAACTGAAACTGTTTCCTAATTTGTAGAATAAATATGATAATAAAACCCATCTCAAAGGGTTGCTAAAAGGAAGTTGCTAAAAGGAATTTAGACAGGACTCTACTAGTTGTCAGTTCAGAAGCTCAATTCAGACTAGCTTAAGCAAAAGCGTGATTCCTTTGGCACCTGTCCCTCATAGATGAAGAAGTGATAGGCTTCAGGCATGGCTTGATCCAGGGGCTCAAACGACATCATCAGGATTTGATCTGTATATATCTTCTGTCTCTTTCTCTCCCATTGGCATTGCACTCAGCTAAGTTTTCTCTTTATGGCTGCATTTTCTATGCAGGCTCGAAGGAGTCAGTACTTTGTTGCTGGTCTGATCAGCCGGCCGGGTCTGCTGTACCCATTCCTGCACCTCTAACGAGGAGATGGATTATGCTAATTGGCCAGCCCTGAGTCAGGTGTCATCAACTCTGGACATGGAGACAAGGCCAGCTCTATTCCCCTCGGTGGGCTGGCACAGGGTATGTGTTGGGGGTGGGGTCGAGTGGGAGCGGCTGTGAGGAAAATTGGGGCTCTGCCCCTGGAAGGAGAGAGGGTGACTACTGGTCAGACTACACAGCAGTGTCTACAATAAGGACTTGGACAGCCCTCACCTTCACTGCCCTGTGCTTACCCCTAGGAGAAGCAATTGTACAGAAGACGAGCCCTGAGACACACTTGACTGCACGGTGAGAATGTGTCAAGGGCAAATGACTTTTTAAAAAGTGTGATTTTCAGTAAAATACACATAACATTAAATTTACCATTTGACCCCCTTTTAAGGGTGCATTTCCGTGGCATTAAATACTTTCACACTGTTGTACAACCACCACCACCATCCATTGCCAGAACTTGTTCATCTTCCCACGCTGAAACTGTGCCCTCATTGAACAACATCTCGCCACCCCGCTTCCCCCAGCCCTGGGCAAACACTCTTCTACTTTCTTTTCTCTATGAACCTGTCTATCCCATGTCCCTCATTTAGGTGGAACCATATAGTATTGGTCTTTCTTGTGTCTGGCTTATTTCACTTTAACGTCCTCAATTTCTATCCATGTTGCAACATGTGTCCAAATTTCAGTATTTTAAAAAAATCTATTATTTATTTAATTAAAATTTTTTTGTGGCTGTGGTGGTTCTTCATTATATTGCTCAGATTTTCTCTAGTTGCGGTGAGTGGGGGCTACTCTTCATTGCAGTATATGGCTTCTTGTTGCGATGGCTTCTCTGGTTGAGGAGCACAGGCTCTAGGCACATGGGCTTCAGTAGTTGTGGTACACGGGCTTTTGTTGCTCCATGGCACTTGAGATCTTCTCGGACCAGGGATCAAACCTGTGTCCTCGGCACCGGCACCATCAGGGAAGTCCAAATTTCATTTAAAAGGAATTTCATTCCTTTTAAGGCTGAATACTTTGGCCACCTGATGCGAAAAGTCAACTCACTGGAAAAGACCCTGATTCTGGAAAAACTGAGGGCAGGAGGAGAAGGGGGCCACAGAGGATGAGATGGTTAGATGGCATCGCTGACTCAGTGGACATGAGTTTGAGCAAACTACGGGAGATAGTAAAGGACAGGGAAGACTGGCGTGCTGCAGTCCATGGGGTCGCAAAGAGTCAGACACGACTTAGCGATCGAACAACAAAGCCTGAGTAATATTCCTTTGTACATATATACCGTATTTTGCGTAGGCATCTGTTGGTGGACACTTGGCTTGTTTCCAGGGCAAATGCCCTTTAAGCCAAGAGTGTGCCCACTTTCAGTTTTACAGGCCATGTCACACCCAAGCTGGTATTCTCTTTGTCCCTCCTGTCCTTCCCAACCCCAGTTATTCGGCTTCAGAAAGTAGCAAGAGCAGGGTCACATAAGAATAGAAGTGATAAAGAAAAAGAGAGGGAGAGAGAATTAATAGTTTTTTTTTTCTTAAGTTTTTCAGCAACAGAAACTCATTTTTAAGAGGGAAAAAAACCCAATTAGGTCTGGTGGCAGCACTTACAAAGGAAGCAGAGTTGTCAAAAGGAGGGCTGGGACTTTTCAAAGCGCTTACTGGAACTAAACAGAAATGCTGAACTTTGTTTTGTCTTTCCCAAGAACATGCTCTTTTTGGAATCAAAAGGCTCTGAGGGTGGTGAAAGACTTCTGAGCATGAAATTACATTACTGGAAATGGTTTGGGGCTTTTGTTCTTGAGGCTGGGGCCTTGTGAGGGATGGGCTTAGTGGCAAGCCCAGCCAGACTGCAGAGGGGCACAGAGGGCAGGGGGCAGGCTGTGTTCCTGTGTCCAGGAGACAAACCTGCCTCCTGAGGCCAACCAAGAAGCCTCAGGGGCCATGATCAGTGCTAGGAGGCTTGGGGAAGTGAGGCCTAATGCCTTGTCAGATGTATCAAACAGACATCAAAACACAAAAACGGAACGGTGCCTAGACCCAAAACAAGAGCAGCAGCGGAACAGACAGAAGTGGGTCAGAGACTGTGGGTTTGTGATCCCCACATCTTACTTTGAGATCTTTAAATACTGCTGAATGACCACAGCTGTCTCCCCAAGGGTCTCCTTGCCTGTTTCTCTAGAAGGGAAATCTGACTGCATCACCTCCTTGCTTCAAAACCTTCGATGGCTCACCATTGCCCTTGCACTCTCTGCTCTAGCAGCACTGACTCATTTCTGGTTCCTTCAAGGAGACCAACCCTCTTCTGTCTCTCGGTCTTGCATGCAGCATCCCATCTGCCTGATGAATGCTTTTTGTTCTGTTTTTGCCCACCAATACTGTGTATTCTTTTGGTTTCAACATGGACATCACTGGGCTAAGAGCCTCTCCTCTGTGCTCCTCAAGTATTCTGGGGTTTTCTGATTATAGACATATCAGTTTATTGTGTTTATGCTTTCACTTGTCCCCCTCGGGGTTTTTCAACCTTGGCACTATTGACTTCTGACTCTGGGTACTTCCTTGTCGTGAGGGCTGTCTTGCACATTATAGATGTTTAGAGGTATTCCTGACTTCTACCCACCAGATGGCAGCTGCTACTGCTGCTGCTGCTAAGTCGTTTCAGTCGTGTCCGACTCTGCGACCCCACAGACGGCAGCCCAACGGGCTCCCCGGTTCCTGGGATTCTCCAGGCAAGAACACTGGAATGGGTTGCCATTTCCTTCTCCAATGCATGAAAGTGAAAAGTGAAAGTGAAGTTGCTCAGTCGTGTCCAACTCTTTGCGACCCCATGGACTGCAGCCTACCAGGCTCCTCCGTCCATGGGATTTTCCAGGCAAGAGTACTGGAGTGGGGCGCCATTGCCTTCTCTGCCAGATGCCAGCAGCACTCCCCTAATCCTCAGTTGTGACAACTACACTACATCACCTGATGATCCAATGTAGATGCTGGAGCTCCAGCCATCACATCCACATTCCAGGAAACAGAAAGGTGAGAGAAGATACAGTAAAGGGGCTTTCATAAAACATTTTATTCATTTCAATGTGTTAAATATGCTAGGAGTTAGGAGTACAAGACTGAACAAAATAGACACTATTTGTTCCTTTAGTCATCAATAACATAAAGTCTTTCTAGACTTCAGTTTTGGCAGAAGTCTTTCTGCCTTTCAGTCTCTCCCTATCCCTCTTCTGATCATCTGGCAAATCCTTCCAGCTTTATTGAGATCCATTCCAGACCCCCACTCCTTGTCACCACCTCTCGTGCCTGGTCAATCCTCAGCCGGGCCACCACAGTACTTACAACTAGTCTCCCAGCTGTATCCTCACCTAGCCATGCCTTGCGCTGTTTCCCACACGGCAGCCAGAGAGGTCTTTTATTTATTTGACTGCTTCGGGTCTTTATTGCGGCATGTGGGAGCTTTAGGGATTTCCCAGGTGATGCTAGTGGTTAAGAACCCACCTACCAGTGCAGGAGATGTAAAGAGATGCAGGTTCCATCCCTGGGTTGGGAAGATCCCCTGAAGGAGGGCATGGCAACCCACCCTAGTATTCTTGCCTGGAGAATCCTCTGGACAGAGGAGCATGATGGGCTACAGTCCATGGGGTCACAAGGAGTCTGACATGACTGAAGCGATTTAGCACGCACACACGTGGGGTCTTTCGTTGTGGCATGTAGAATCTTAGTTGTGGTGAGTGGGATCTGGTTCCCTGACCAGGGGTCAAACCTGGGCCCCCTGCCTTGGGAAAGCTGAGTCTTAGCCACTGGACCACCAGGGAAGTCCCCAGAGAGGCCTTTTAAAAACAATGCAAGTTATCTCTGGCATATTGTTTCTACAGCCCTCCCATGTCTCCCATCTCATGAGAGGAAAAGCCAAAACCTCAGAGCAGCCCCGTGTCTCCTGCACCACCTCTCCACTCCCAGCATGGGTACTCTCTCTTCTTTTGTTGTTCAGTCACCAAGTCGTGTCTGACTCTTTGAGACCCCATGGACTGCAGCACGCCAGATTCCTCTGCCCTCCACTGTCTCCTGAAGTTTGCTCAAATTCACATCCATTCAGTTGGTGATGCTGTCTAACCATCTCATCCTCTGCCACCCTCTTCTCCACCCATTGCCCTCTTCACTGCAGGCCCGCTGTCTCTTGTGAGTCTTCAGTCATAGCCCTGGCTCAGGGCCTTTGCACTGGCTGCTCTAGTTGCCTGGAAAACTCTTCCTCCAAACATCTTCATGGCTTGCATCTGGCCCGTCTTCAGGTCTCTGTTCCTGTTACCTCCCCAGAGAAGACTTTGCTGACCAGCCCCTCCACCCCCACTATTCATTTCACTCCTCCAGTGACCCCCTCTCCCAAATGCCTACCACCAACAAGAATGAGGGCTGGGAAATGTTTCTCGGTATTTTCACTGCAAGACTCTCAATTCCTGAAACTGAGCTTGGCTCACAGCAGGTTCTCATTTATATCTGTTGAAATGAACCCCAAGTTTTGAAAGTCTAGTCTTTTGATGTGGACCATTTTTAAAAGTCTTTATTAAATTTGTTACAACATTGCTTCCGTTCTTTTGTTTTGGGGGCAGGAGGCATGTATGATCTTAACCTGCACCCTCTGTACTGGAATGGCCGAGTCTTAACCGTTGGACCACCGGGGGAGTCCCTCAAGGTCCAGTCTTTGCTGGTACCATTAAACTTAGTAAGGGAGCTTTGCTGAATGAGAAAATCTGCCATATTGGAAATGTCAGATGCCCAAGACTTTATTCTTTGTTTGGCTTGATTTTTCTGCCTGTAGCTTATACTTGCTTTCAGATCCAAGGATGTCTTGGGATAAGAACTTTCTCCCACTTACCACTACACCTACGGGAATTATTCTGATCCTTTCTGTTGTGATTCATTGACTGATGGCCAGTGTCTTAAGGCTAAGTAGAACATTTGGCTGCCAGGATAACTAGCCTACACTGGGGTTTCTCAATCATGACACTAGTGATAGTTGGGACTGGATAATTCTTTGTGGTGGGGGCAGTCCTGTGTGCTGGAGCATGTTTAGCAGCATCCCTGGCCTCCATCAGCTAGATGCTAGTAGCGTGCTCCTGGTATGACAACCAAAAATGTTTCTGGACATTGTGGGATGTCTCCTGGGGGACAAAATTGTCCTGATTGAGAAGCACTGTTCGATGTAATTAAAAACTCACTGTGTTAAGGAGTTGGGATGTGGCTATGGGTGAAGCTAGCCAATTGTCCCCCGACTTTTCCCCGACTTTCAGTAAATTACTCATCCATCAGGTGGCAGCCATGAGGGAGCTCTTATCTTCTTAAGGACTTCCAGTCAAAGGTATTTTGGGGTACAAACAAAAAGACAGCCCCTGTTTCAGTTGAACCTAAGAAGCACAGGTTTCCAAAGCATCCCAGTGCCATTAAATTGTTCATGAGGAAGAAAAATATGACTGTCTTTTGTTGCCTTTGATTCAACAAAACAGGTCTTGAAAATCACACTCTAGGCTTTTTAAGATCTCATCATTGAAGGCAATGGCAACCCACTCCAGTACTCTTGCCTGGAAAATCCCATGGATGGCAGAGCTTGGTGAGCTGTAGTCCATGGGGTCACTAAGAGTTGGACAAGACTGAGCGACTTCACTTTCACGCACTGGAGAAGGAAATGGCAACCCACTCCAGTGTTCTTGCCTGGAGAATCCCAGGGACGGGGGAGCCTGGTGGGCTGCCGTCTATGGAGTCGCACAGAGTCGGACACGACTGAAGCAACTTAGCAGCAGCAGCATTAAAAAAAAATCTCATCATAAAAAAAAATAAATAAATACCAGTTTTAAATGAACCCATGTAGACAGGGTACAGTGTATTCCCAGAACCTGTCTAGGAACCTTTGCAGAATCACATTAGAATTTAACGTTATTGCCTATTTTAAGGATGAAGATGACACAGGAAGGAGGAGTTATGTAGTGAGGGTCAGACCCCTGGGGACCCAGAGACTCTCAGGGGCCAGGATTTAACCCTCCAAGCAAGAGGGGGACAGAGGATGTGAGCTGAATGCGAGAGCTTCTGGGTCCACTTGCATTTCAGGAAGATGTTGCTGGTGGCTGAGTGAGGAATAGTTTGCAGGCGGGTGTGTGTCTATTGAGCACTGATGGTATGCCAGGCGAGGGGGAATCAAAAGTGCACAAGATGAAGTCCCAATTCCCCCAAAGTTCAGTAAGGACATAGAAATCAAATCAACAGGTAAATACGCTCAGCATAATGCCCCTCATTCAGTTAGGGCTATAAAGAAAAATGTCCTGGGGAGCAGAGAGGCTGATGGTGATAGGTGTGTTTTCTTTCTTAAAAAAAAATTTTTTTTCTTAATTGTGGTGAAAGTCACATCATATAAAACATGCTATTTTAACTATATTTAACTGTAAGGTTCAGCGGCACTAAGTACATTCAGCTTGTTGTGCAACTCTCCCCATCATCCATTTCCCGAATTTTTCACCTTCCTTAACTGAAACTCTGTCCCCATTAACCACTAACTCCCCATCTCCTCTCCCCAACACCATGTCCCCCCCACTACCTGGCCCCTGGATCTCTCGATGAGTCTTTCTGACTCTATGAATTTGACTATTCTAGGTACCTCGTATTGGAGAAGGCGATGGCACCCCACTCCAGTACTCTTGCCTGGAAAATCCCACGGACGGAGGAGCCTGGTAGGCTGCAGTCCATGGGGTCGAAAAGAGTTGGACACAACTGAGCGACTTCACTTTGACTTTTCACTTTCATGCATTGGAGAAGGAAATGGCAACCCACTCCACTGTTCTTGCCTGGAGAATCCCAGGGACGGGGGAGCCTGGTGGGCTGCTGTCTATGGGGTTGCATCGAGTCGGACATGACTGAAGCGACTTGGCAGCAGCAGCAGGTACCTCGTATAAATGGACTCAAACAGTACTTGTCTGTGCTACTGTATACTAGGGGCTTCTCAGGTGGTGCTATGGTAAAGAACCCGCCTGCTAATGCAGGAGATGCAGGAGTCGAAGGTTTAATCCCTGGGGCGGGAAGATCCCCTGGAAAAGGAAATAGCAGCCCACTCCAGTATTCTTGCCTGGAGAATCCCATGGACACAGGATTGCCAAGAGTCGGACGCGACTGAAGCAACTTAGCACACACTGTATATTGGACTACATTTTTAAAGTTAATATATGCCCTATAAACAGATTGCTTTTTTAGCCTAAGTCATAATCCAGGAGAGAGACGAGGGAGGCCTGGGATGGGGGTGGGGGGCGCACAGCGACCTTCATGCTGTGTGCCCTGTGCAGCACGTGTCACACAGCGGATGGGGGGTGTCGGGCTGGCCGTCTCTGGGCTCCCCCCACCTCCAGGGTGCCCACATTGCCTTTGCTTTGGAGCAGCTGTCGAGCCGATATAAACATTTAAAAGTGGATGTAGCTTGGCTCTCATTCAGCATGTAAATAGTTGTCAAATCTTCAGTTTTGAAAGGACTGCTTCCCTGAGATTTGTATAAATTTTGGACCAGAGTAGAGGCCGCACACACGGAAAACCAGGTCTCTCTACACCAGGGACACGTCCTGAGTTTCAAAGATGCAAACCTTTCAGATATGAACTCATTTTAGAGATGGAGATGGGCTAGAGTTAAGAAGGAGGATAATAAAGATTCAAATGTGTCCCGCATCCGACAGGCACAGCTTCCATTTAGAAAAGTAGAAATGCTTAGAAATGTGATGATTTTCAGCTTATAAATACAATTTGATTGTTTTTAATAATTTTATTTATTTTTGGTTATGCTGGGTCTTCATTGCTGCATGGGCTTTTCTCCAGTTGTGGTGTGCAGGCTTCTCCTTGTGGTGGCTTCTCTTACTGTGGAGCATGGGGCTCTTGGGCACTTGGGCTTCAGCAGTTGTGGCTCTCGGGCTCTAGAGCGCAGGCTCAATAGTTGTGGCACGTGAGATTAGTTGCTCCACGTGGTGTGGGATCTTCTGGGATCAAGGGTCGAACCCGTATCTCCTGCATTGGCAGGCAAATTCTTTACCACTGAGTCACCAGGGAAGCCCCTACAATTTGATGTTATTTCTTATGTTTCTCCTATGTTTTCAGATATTTAGCATTAAGGGGATTTTCTTTGGGGATAGGCTCCAACAACTCAACTCGTTTCTGAAATTAGATTTTTGGGTACCAACCTAAGTAGTCAGATTCCGGGAAGCCAACAGACTCAGCATGTCAGGTATTTATCCCCAGCTGCCCCGTGACACTAGCGAAGATAAAAGAGAGGAAAGGAGTGTTCCTGGGGAAGATGATGGGAACTCATACCTGACAGTGGGTGGATACATGGGAACCGTGTTTTCTGTTGGCAATTTGGCAGGATAACAAAATTTTTAAAGTAGCTTATCTTTCAAAATCAAGAAACTGATTTCCAGGAAGCATATCTTGGAAACATCTGAAATACTAGCCAAGATGATGGTAACAAGGATCGGCCCTGTGGCATGGTTTCACACAGGTGTATGTGTGAGATACACACGCATTATCATTAACCCCCAGCTGGTTTAAAATCATGATTATACTTCCCCAAAACAGAACATTTTATAGCTGCCTAAAAATGATGCTGGGAGGGATTGGGGGCAGGAGGAGAAGGGGACGACAGAGGATGAGATGGCTGGATGGCATCACCGACTCGATGGACGTGAGTTTGAGTGAACTCTGGAAGTTGGTGATGGACAGGGAGGCCTGGCGTGCTGCAATTCATGGGGTCGCAAAGAGTTGGACACGACTGAGCGACTGAACTGAACTGAAAAATGAAGTCAGCCTCAGTTAGGTGATCAAGGTCAACAGTGATGGTGATAGGTCACGTTGATAACTTGCATCCTTAATAGGATGTGATGAAAAGAGCACATCATCTCTGTGGTTCATTGTCCCCAAACCCATCATGCCAGTCTAACGACAAGAAAAACACTAAACTCTAACACCAGGTACAAAATACCTGACCAATATTCCTCCAAACTTCCCAGGTCACCAAAAATAAGGAAAGTCTGAGAAATGGCCACAGCCAAGGAGAATCTAAGGAAACATGACAAGTAAATGACATGTGGTGTCCTGGGTGGGATCCTGGACCGGGAAATGGATATTAGGGAATAACTAGGGAAATCTGAATCAGGTATGACTTTAGTCAATAATAATGTATCAATGTTGGTCCATTAATTATGGCAAATGTACAATACTAACCTGCTGCTGCTGCTGCTGAGTTGCTTCAGTCGTGTCGGACTCTGTGCGACCCCATAGACGGCAGCCCACCAGGCTCCCCCGTCCCTGGGATTCTCTAGGTAAGAATACTGGAGTGGGTTTCCATTTCCTTCTCCAATGCATGAAAGTGAAAAGTGAAAGTGTAAGTCGCTCAGTCGTGTCCGACTCTTAGCGACCCCATGGACTGCACCTACCAGGCTCCTCTGTCCATGGGATTTTCCAGGCAAGAGTACTGGAGTGGGGTGCCATTGCCTTCTCCAATACTAACCTAAGATACTAATAATAGGAGAAACTATTATTAATACAGTGTGGGGTATGTGGGGACAATTTGTACTATCCCTACAATTTTCCTGTAAATCTAAAATTGTTCTAAAAAACAAAATCTACTGCAAAAAAAAAAAAAAAGAGAGAGAGAGAGACAGAAATTTATGGGTAGGGATTTCCCTGGTGGCTCAGGAGGTAAGACTCCGTGTTCCCAATGCAGAGGGCCTAGGTTCGATCCCAATCAGGGAACCAGATCCCAGATGCTGCAATTAAGAGTTTGCATGCTGCAATGAAGGTGGAAGAGCCCATGTGCTGCAACTAAGACCCAGTGCAGCCAAATATTGAAAAACAGAAAGTTATAGATGGATATGAAAGTTGTTTAAGACGTATGACTGAATGAAAACAGTGACTCCATTTTTAAAAAGCACTGCTGCTGCTAAGTTGCTTCAGTCGTGTCCGACTCTGTGCGACCCCATAGACGGCAGCCCACCAGGCTCCCCCGTCCCTGGGATTCTCCAGGCAAGAACACTGGAGTGGGTTGCCATTTCCTTCTCCAGTGCACGAAAGTGAAAGGTGAAAGTGAAGTCGCTCAGTCGTGTCCGACTCTAGCGACCCCATGGACTGCAGCCTACCAGGCTCCTCCACCCATGGGATTTTCCAGGCAAGAGTACTGGAGTGGGGTGCCATTGCCTTCTCCCTTAAAGAAGCACAGTCACGTGTGTGTGTTTATTGGAAGTACCACTAGAGTCTGAGCGGTTATCTTGAGGCTTTAGGGTTAAACTGCTTAGTGGGAGCAAATCTTTTACATTTCTACAATGCTTTGAAATTATTATGCACATGTGAGACTTTCACAAGCAAAGTCGAGTAAAGATACTTGAAATACATACACACAGTGAAAAATAACTCCATGATGGGCAGAAAAAGGCAAGGGAAGTGTGAATAGCCTGCTCCGATCTCATTCCACACAAATAGACTCCAAATTAACCCCCCCTTGATTCATAATTTAGGCTCAACAGTATGGACAAATTAGAACTCCATCTAGGTTTCTGGGCATACTGAAATGGCCTTGTTTCCAGAGAGTCTGATCTTATCTCCAGGGCCCATGGACTCTGCCCTTGGAGCTGGCCCTGGGAAGGACTTCCACACATGCCCTCATTTGGTCCTGAAAATAACCCTTCGAGGTCAGTTATGTCACCCTTTTAAATATGAGGCCAGGGCAGAGAAAGTCACTTGTCACCCAAACAGTAAAAGAAGGTGCAAGTCTATTTCAGAGCTCTCTGATTCGAGACCCCCAGCTTAACCACTCACTCCCAACTCCTTGAAGGCAGAGGCTATGAGAAAGGAGGCTACTCGCCTAAACACGAATTCCCCTCTTGGTCCCCTCTTATGAGGAGGTGCCTGTTCAGCAAGATGGTTCCAATGAGCTTGAGTCTCCAAAGCCATTGTTTATCTTTCTGGCGGAATATTTTGGTCCCATAACCAGGTACACATGGAGTTTGGTAACAATCAGAAAGTCCAAGGGTGCATGAAAACCCAGCACATGTTTACTAAGCTTGGGCCGTATGGAAAGTGTATGTTCGTCTTCAGTGTTTACGTTTTACTTATTTATTTTTCCTGATATCTCATCAAAATAAAATTCAACCATGTTGCTCTGAAGCCCTTTCTGATATGTGGGAGGTGCCCTGGACATAATTTTCTGTTAGGGGGACAGAAAGCAGCAAAATGGAGATACGAAGCAGGGTGGATGGTGTGCACAGGCCTTCCTCTGGGAGGAAGAGAGATCTTTTCTCTTAACTCAGATGCCCTTTGAAGAGGGCTTCCCAGATGGCTGAGTGGTAAAGAATCCTTCTGCCAATGCAGGAGACACAGGAGATATGGGTTCGATTCCTGGGTCCGGAAGATCCCCTGGAGGAGTACATGGCAAACCCACTCCAGTATTCTTGCCTGGAGAATTCCATGGACAGAGGAGCCTGGCGGGCTGCAGTCCTCGGGGTCACAAAGAATTGGACACGGCTGAGCGACTGAGCAGGCATGCATGCCCTTTGGAGAGGAGAATGTCTGTACCAGATGGCTGATAGGAGCCAACTTAACGTTAAACAGAGCTGGACTAACTCTTTTGAAAAATGTGTTTCCAGTATCACTTAAATTTTGACCTTTAACTTCTGCGGCCATGGGACCTACTTCATTTTTACACATCTCTCCTCAAACCCCATCAGACCTGTCATATACAGATAGAAAAATAGCAAATAGGGCCATGTTTTTCTTGAGAGTCCCCCTGCTACTTCAGAGGGCACTGTGGTCTTTAGGGAAGAAGATCATTCCTTTGTTCTTGGTACCAGGTGAGAAGATGTCTTACCTTGATTCCCTCCCACCAAAGTGCCTTTGAGTAGTAGACCTCAACATGTATAATATTCATGGACAAAGAGGTCAGCTTCAAACTCCTAGGGCAAAGCTTTGCCACGTATTTAGTGCCTTCTCCTTTCTGGGCATGTGTGTCATGTGATTCCACACGAGGAATCGGAAGCTTACCCCCTTGGTCGCCCTCACTGATGAAGACTAAAATTCATATTAAACACGATTCTGGGAGGTGTTTCTTTTTTCTTTCTTATTCCGTTTTTATTGTTGAACTTCATCTGGTGCTAAGGTTTCCTCTAGAGAAGTAATTTAGAGCATCGTGGCATTTCCTTTCTTAATTAATCCCAACTGGGGCTTCGTCTAGAGCAAGCATCCGCGGTTGATGGCTTCATCACCGTGCAGAGGGCTCTTCCTGCTGCATTTGTAAACACCAGCCCGACCACGGTGCTATGGCAGGGTTCTGGTTTGAATTAAAGCCCAGGCTGAAGGATCAACCCAGCTGTGCTTTCCTGTAAGCTCTGTCAGTTTTCCAAAGCTTGTTAACATGCTAATATAAAAGGAAATAGGACGAACTTCAAGGAATTTACAACTGGTCTTAAACTTCAAAGACAAAAGCTACATCCATCCAGCACATACACATACAAAACCAATATGTCCCTCCATCTCCTCCTTCCTCAAACACAACACAACACACAACACAAAACAAAACAAAACCCAACTGATACAAGTTCATTTAGCAACCCTGGGATGGCTCTGGACACAGATTTGAAACATTGCGGCCACAATCCACTGATGTTGCAGGCAGAGTTACAACACCAGGCTTTTGTGCTGTTGTGAAACATGGGGCAAAATTAGTAGGTCTGATTGGAGGCGTGATAAATATTTCTCCAGTCCCCGAGAGAGTGACGCCAATCTAACCTAAAAGGTCGGCTCCCTTGTTCCTCCCCAAACAGAGCTGGCCAGGTGGGTTGGGTAGAAAGGGAGGACCGACTGTCCTCACCCGCCGCCTCCCCCGTCCAGCCCAGCCCTGGAACAAGGCACAGCACATCCATCCTGACAACAGGGGCTTGTGATGAACTCAGGAGGGAGCGGCCGGGGCACGTTTCTTAGCAAACGGTGATTCATTTTCAGAGCCGTCTCTTGGAGATTCTGACAACAAATAGAAAAGCACAACTTTTTCACTTCCTCTTCATTCTCTCCTTTCTCCAGTGAGTATCAGCAGATCATATTTATCTCAGCCTGCCTGGGTATGGATGCCAAAACCCAGTTCCAAGATTCCCTTAATTTCCTCCGTCATTTCCAAATTGGATCCCAAATAGTGAAACTAAAGGTCCCCATTTAGGAGGAGGCTAATGGCTGTGGCGGTGACTCCTTCATTCCTTAGCCTCGTTAATTGCTGACCGTAGGCAGAGTGTTCGCACTAATGCCCATGTGGATCCACTGAGGTGGTACAAGAATGGCTGCTTTGTCTGCTTCCCTGATATCTCCATGACTGGAGATGGAGGGCAGCCACATAGAGCGCCCGGTCTCAGCCTCAGCATCATCAACAATGGGGGCAGGATAAATCTTTGCTGTGAGGGCCATCCTGGGCATTACAGGATGAGTAGTCCGCATCTCTGGCTTCTATCCAGCAGATGTCAGAGCACAGAACCCCTCCTCCCAAGGCAGGACAATAGAAAGTATTTCCAGACACTGCCAAATATCCCCTAGGGGTTGAGTTGTTCCATAAAATGCAGGATTAAATTTGAATTTCAGATAAACAATGAATGCTTTTATCTATAGCATATCTTAAGCAGTATTTGGAATGTGCTTAGGAATTATTTTTTGTTTACCTGAAATTCAAAGTCAACCGAGCAGCCTATAGTTTTGTTTGCTAAATATAGCCGTCCTACCTGGAAGGCAATATATTCTCCACCAGTCCCTGCCCTCTACCCTATTTTGAGACCCACTGACTAAGGGGGGAAAAGCAAGTGAGAATAACTGCTTCTAGTCCCTGGTTTGCCCCATTCTTGGCCATATTATCTCAGAAAAGCCACTTAAATTCCTGGAGCCTTTCTCTCTTCGGTGTAAAAAGGGGTCATGATGTCTGCTCCCATCTCATGTTGAGAGAGTTTGAGAGACAAAACTTCACAGTGAGAAACAAGCCTCACCTACTGCTGTCCTGTCACGAAACCCCTCCTTTCCCAGGGAACAATAATACTCCTTTTCCCAGGAGTGGGGCTGAGCTAGCCCTGATTCCACTCTTGACCAATCAGATGTTCATATTTACCCAGGTGCAGCGATTGGCTCATAGGACACCATGTGACCGGAGCAGAGCCAATGGGAAATAAGGTGGTTTTACTGGGGGATTTCAGCGAAAGATGCTCTTATCTGTGAACCTGGTCTTGGAAGCTGTAAGATGGGAACTGCTGGGGGGCTTTCCTGAGGAAGAGCTGATGCAGAGCAAGGCATAGCTGAGGGATGGGAAGAAAAAGATGATGCCTGATGGAGCCACCCCCAAAGCCTCTGGACTTTTCTTTGAAAAGAAAGTGTTAGCTGCACAGTTGTGTCTGATACTTTGTGACCCCATGGGTTGTAGCCCATCAGGCTCCTCTGTCCATGGGGTTCTCAAGGCAAGAATACTGGAGTGGGTTGCCATTCCCTTCTCCAGGGGATATTCCTGATTCAGGGATCAAAGTGGCATCTCATGTGTCTCCTGCACTGCAGGCGGATTCTTTACCTGCTGAGCCATCAGGGAAACCTGAGCTTAAACCTAAATAAATCCCCCCTTCACCTGAATTAGAGTTGAAGTTTCTGCCCAACCCAGCAAAAGAGGACCAGCTGACTCCTGTGTGAAGGGCTTCTCCACCCTCTCCTTCATTCTAAGCGTTCAGTAGAATGCTGCTGTTGTCGCTGTGGGTTTCCTCAACTAGCCTGTAGTGTGTCCTCAAGTTCAGAGGCCATCTCTTCTCTCCCATTGGCTTTCTGGTGGGTGTACCAGGCCCTGGGGGCCTTGAATCAGAATGGACAGAAGTGAAGGATAGATGAAGGTGTATAAATGAACAGGCAGGGTTCATGGCGGGAAGCAAGGGAAATAAACACTGTCCTGACTCCACCAGAGAAACTTTTACTGGATGATCACCGTAGGTTCCCCCTTTCCTGCCTCCACGCTCCTGCCCTGCCCCTCAGCACTGAACCCTCGGATGCTTGCTGATTAACACGGTCCCCAGCCGCTCAGGCCGTTAGTCTTGCTGGTCCCTCTGCCTGGATTGCCCTTTCCAATATCTTCTCGTGGCTCACTCCTTACAACTCAATATCTTCACTCCAGTGCTGCCTCCTCTGGGAGGCCGTCCCTCATCATCCCGGGCAGCCCCGCTTCCTGTCAGCTTAATCTCATCCATGGCCACTGGTCACTCGGTTGTGTCTGACTCTTTGGAACCCAATGGACTGCTGCATGCCAGGCTTCCTTGTCCTTCACCATTTCCCAGAGCTTGCTCAAATTCATGTCCATCGAGTCAGTGATGCCATCCAACCATCTCATCCTCTGTCGCCCCCTTCTCCTCCTGCCCTGAGTCTTTCCCATCATCAGAGTATTTTCTAATGAGTCAGCTCTTTGCATCAGATGGCTAAAGTATTGGTGCTTCAGCTGCAGCATCAGTCCTTCCAATGAATAATCAGGGTTGATTTCCTTTAGGATTGACCGATTTCATCTCCTTGCTGTCTAAGGGACTCTCAAGAGTCTTTTCCAGTAACACAATTTTAAAGCATCAATTCTTTGACTTTCAGCTTTCTTTATGGTCCAACTCTCACATCTGTACGTGACTACTGGAAAAACCATAGCTTTGACTATATGGACCTTTGTCAGAAAAGTGATGTCTCTGCTTTTTAATACACTGTCTAGGTCTGTCATAGTTTTTCTTCCAAGAAGCACATGTCTTTTAATTTCATGGCTGCAGTCACTGTCCGCAGTGATTTTGGAGAAATCTGCCACTATTTCCATTTTTTCCCCATCTACTTGCCGTGAAGTGATGGGGCACATAATAGATGCTCAATAAATATCTGTTGAATGAATAAATGAGCTATTTATGTGTCTGGCTTTCTCTGCAGAGTGTGAACCTGTTTTATTAATTTTATTTTATTTATTTATTTTTGTTTGTTTGTTTTGGGGGTTATGTGGAGTGGCATATGGGGTCTTAGTTCCCCAACCAGGGATCAATCCCATGCTCCCTGCAGTGCAAACAGAGTCCTAACCACTGGCCCACCAGGGAAGTCCCATATCTTATTCATTCTGAACCCTCAGGGTCCATTAATGAGACCTGAATGCATGAGTATTGAATGAATGAAGGATTTCTAATACCATGCTAGTTTCTGAGGGAGCCAGGGCACTTGAAAGCTCTCTATGGGCTCAAACTCTCAGACTCCCCAGCAGGACTCGAGGGGTGGAGACACCATGAAGCCAGAGAAGGCAGAACTGAGGCCTTGGATCTGCTGTTTCCTGATGCCGTGATCCTGGGCATCAGTCAGTCATCTGTAAAGCAGGGAGAACACCAGCATCCCAGTCACTATGTAACTTAGAGTATTAATTGAGGCTGAGCATGTGACCTAGAAGTATCCAGTCGTGCTAGCACAGAGTATTGATATATTTGTTTCTATTGGTCTGAGTATCCTATATCTATCATCACTCCAGAGGAGGGAACTTGCCTCCAAGATCACACAGCAAGTCAGAATTTTCTGATTGAACTGTGAAGTGCAACCCTCCCCCTACCCATTCCATCTAGGCTCTTGCCTCCCTTCTCATTCCCCATACCTCCCAGCTTCCACCCTGGGCCCCTTTTCCTGCAATGAGATCCTCAGGGCCTTTTCCTTGGGTGGGCGCCTTTTATTCTCAATAGAAAAAAAAAAAAAAAGAAAAGAAAAATGACAAAGTCGCTCAGAAACCCGAGCTGTTTTTCACACTGTTCTGTCTCTGACAGGCTGTTAGAAAAGTTGGGAGAAGAGGTGCTACTGTTATACTTTTGTTATTCGGTGCTAATTAGAAGAAAGCCGAGCGCTGGGATGGGAAACAGTTCCCCACGAGGCCCTTATTGTTTCCATTGGAATGAAAACGAATTCAGATTAAACGTCTTCTGATTCCCAGACATTATATTTCAAGCAAAATATTTTGTTTTGCTCTTAAATAAATCAAAATCACCAGGTCAATCGAATAGCATTGACGCGTCAAAAATTTTTCCATATTCTGAGTATTAGCTTTTTCTGCAGCATTTATAGTGAAGATGCTGATCGAGTTTGCCATGTGGGCCAGTGTGTTTTTGATCAGCAGAAATGCACAGTCTATGTCAACAGACTGAATAGAAGAGGTGGGTGCGGTTTCTCCTTTTGGAAGAGAGCAGGGTGCTTGAATGAGAGTGCTTTACCTGAGAAGCCTGGAAAGGTGAGAGCAGGCTTCCCTGAACCTTGCTATCTTGAAAGCCTACTATGCACTGATTGCACAACTCAGTCTGTGCTTAGCAGCGAGGCTACTGTGCCAGGTGTGGGAGTACCTTATGGAATCCTCACAGTGGACCCTGAGGTGGACACTCTTATGGTTGTTTCCAACTCTGTGGAGGAGGAAGGAGAGGCTCAGAGAGGTTAAGTCCTGTGCCCAACATCACATAGCAGGGAAATGGTGGTCCCAGGACTGGATCCCAGCATGTTGAGCTCTGGTGCTCATACTTTGGGCTGCAGTGCTGGCCAGTCTGACTGCAGAAGCATGATCACTGCCCAGCTGTACAGGTGAGGGCACTGAGACTTGGGGGGGCTCCATCCTAGCAGGAGGTTGCCCTGAGAAAAGGGGCTGGGCCCTGACGCACAGTGGCCTCTGGCTGCAGGAAGGAGGAGGTGCCAAAGACGGTGGAGAACATGTGCTCTGGGCCATCCGGTCGCCAGCCTCTGATGCTGCTTTCCAGCAGGATGACCTCGGGCAAATGACTTCTCCTCTCTGTGCCTCAGTTTCCTCCCCTGTAAAGTGAGGACAAGAGTTCTTGCCTCTTCGTGGGATTTGAGGATTGAAAACTGTTACAACTCTGCACAGCACGCTGGTCACCTGATCCACCCTAGATCAAAGCTGGCTGTTGCTCTCATCATTACTATTATTCTGATTCTAAAACTGTACCTCTTCTGGATGCCAGAATGCTGCTGGCAATAGAGCTCTGTTATCAAGTTGGATCATCCTCAGTAAGCAGTAACCTGCTCCAGGCTTCAGTTTCTCCCAGAGAGGAATCAGAGAATCTGAACAAAGGACCTTGAAGGCTCTGGGGGGTTTCACTGCTTTGACCCCGAATCCTTACTATTATATTTCATTTGATTCTTTCAGTGATGCCAGGCACAGTGCTGGGCTCTGGAACAAATAGCCATGACCCTCATTAAGTTCTTGTGTCTTATACGTAGAAGGACAGATATTCACAAAGCTGATGAGAGTGATAAACCCTCTGCAGCCACATGGTTTTGCTCACCTCTCTCAGAGATGACCAATAATAAAGGATATTTGTTGGCACATTTGTTTTCCAAAATGCTTTCACTTCCTCCCTCTGGGGCTGTCTTCATGATGCCTGTCTGAGCTTTGTGGTATGCTGAGCAACCCTCATTTATCCCCATTTGACAGATGAGAAAATTGAAGCTCACAGAAGTTAAAATGATTTACTCAAGGCCAGGGAGCTAATTATCGGTGGACTTGTATCTCAGCTCTGCTTGTTCCCACAACCTCCTCTCCTGCCTCCTCCTGCCCAATGAAGCAATAATCTGAGTTCTGTTGCCATTGGCAGGGTCAGATAAGGTCTGGTTTTTCTACACTGGTAGCTAGAAAAATGGGCTGGTAACCCTTCAACCACAATTTCATTATTATCTCCTGAGGTCTAGTTGAGCAGAGGCTACGGTCTCCATTCTCTGTGAAAAATCACTCAGTGAGTCAGTCAATAAATGCTGAGTAAACATCTTCCTGTACCTGGAAGGGAGCTAAAACTTACTCATAACCTCCAAGACTTACTCTGGGTGTGGCAACATAATCAAAGTAAATAATGTATGGGCACTGACTATGTGCCTAGGACCGTGACATCCTGTCACTTACTCTTGGCCAGATTAGGAATTCCCTCAATAAGGTTACCTTTCCAGATCCAGGGAAAGAGGCTGAGTGAAGCTGAGACACCTGCTAGGGTTGCCCAGTGAAATACAGGACACCTGTTGTTCGGGGCACACTTATGTTAAAAGATCATTCATTGTTTATCTGAAACTGACATTTAACTGGATGTTCTGTGTTCTTGTTTGCCAAACCTGGCAACACTTCCAAGATCATGCAGGGCGTCCGAATTAAGACTGAGATCACCTAGCTCTTTGATGTGAAGAGCTGACTCATTGGAAAAGACCCTGATGCTGGAAAGATTGAAGGCAAAAGGAGAAGAGGGCGGCAGCAGATGAGATGGTTCGATAGCATCATCGAACCAAAGGACATGAATTTGAGCAAACTTCAGGAGATAATGAAGAACAGAGAAGCCTGGAGTGCTGCAGTCTGTGGGGCTGCAGAGTCGTACAGGACTTAGTGACTGACCAACAACAATAATAACAACGTCTGGTTCTCAAGCTTCCACTTTGACCACTGTGCCGTCCTGGCTCGTCTATATCAAGAGGAGAGCTTTCCAGGGACCTCCCTGGTGGTCCAGTGGTTAACACTTTGTGCTTCCAAAGCAAGGGACATGGGTTTGATGCCTGGTTGGGGAACTAGGATCCAGCATGCAGTGCAGCTAAGGTTCCACATGCCTCACAGTCAAAAAAAACAAAAAACAAAAAACAGACGAGAGCTTTCTTCTGGCTCCACTTTATAATCGTGCCCTATATCTTATTGATCAGAACTGGGTGACCTAACTGGGAAGGTGAGTATTTTCAGTCAGGGGAATGCTAACCCAAACATAAAATCAGAGATCTGTTTATAGGGAAGCTGGGGAAATGGATATTTGGGAAATAGTACAAATTAAGCCTGGAATTGCCAGTGGCCTCCACAGGGGGGAAAACTGAGGATGAATAAAGTGACTCGGGGAGGGGGCGGTGCAGGGACCCCATGGGGAGAGGCCGTGTCTCAGGAGGGCAGAAGAACCCTGGGACTGTGCTTTACCTTAAGTCAGAGCAACAACCCCTGGACATTTTAGCTATTTGAGTCAACACTAACTAACTTGTTGGCTCCTCCATTTCTGCCCCCACTCCCTTTTTGTTTTCTTTTTGAGGAATTTGAGTTGGATTCCTACTCCATGTACCATCATTGCCACGTAGGCACCCGAGGCAGACTTCACTAATCGATTGTGGCACTCCGAAAGGTACAGAGGTTAAGAAGCTTCTGCTCCAAAACCAGACTAGCTAGCTTTGAATCCAGGATCTTTCACTTTCTAGCTGTGTGTCCTGGGGCAAGTGATGTAACCTCACTGAGCTTCTATTTCCTTATCTGCAAAATAGACATAAATAGTACCACTTCACAGAGTTGCTGTGAGAATAAAATGAGATTTACCCAAAGCACTTAACGTTGTCTGGGGTATCATAATGCTCCCTGAATGCTAGCTGGCAGCAGTAGCAGCAACACAGCCAGGGCTTGATTCAGCTGCAGGAGTCCTTCTCCACCCAGCACAGCAGACAGGTACTATGGCTCAGGCTGAACTACCAGGAGAGGTGGACTCTGTCTGCCATCTCTGCTCTGATCCAGCCCTTGCAGATAAGAAAACAGACCCAGGAAGTTGAAGCCATGAGCCCACGGTCTCATAGAGCCAAAGCCCTGGGCTTTGCTCTGGTTCAATCTTGAGTCACCCACGCCTCCTCATCCCATTTCACTTCTATTCTAAACACATGGAAAGACTCTCAGTGTGGGCTTGGGCACTGAGGTCAGAGGGACCTCCTCCAGGTGCTTCTGGGGTTTGGGACCATGTTTATAAGTCTTGCATCTTCCTATTCAGTCCAGATCTCTGGAGGCAGTACAATGACTGTCCTTTGTCAATTTCCAAGTTTGGGCAGCAGAGAGAGAAGTGAGGAATGAAAGCCATTGCCTCATCTTGGGAAGACCCTGAGATGGGCAATTCCTGTCTTCTTGTGAAAGGTGGACCACAGTTGGGACTACCCAACTGCCCTTTGCTCTGCTGAGAGCAGTTCTCACCTTTGCCCCGTGTTGCTTCATAGAAACTGGTCCTACCTGGTTGCTACGGGTAGTGAATTTCAGAGTCTGCAATTGTCACCTGGCTGAACAGGCCTGGGGGCCAG
Source organism: Bos indicus (assembly GCF_029378745.1). NCBI lineage: Eukaryota > Metazoa > Chordata > Mammalia > Artiodactyla > Bovidae > Bos > Bos indicus. Next base: position 59,258,106 of record NC_091772.1, on the reverse strand, counting down.
ACCCTGGGTAAAGGACATCCAGAGATGATCATGTAAGGGGAACAAACAGCCCAGAGGTGTGGAGAAGCTGGACCCAACCAGCCTTCCAGACTGAGCATCTCAGCCAGGCTCATAGGCGAGCCAAGATGCAAACACAGGTCTGGGCACATCTGTCAGGAAGCATCTTTGCTCCGCACCCATGAACAAAGCCACCCAGAGGCCTGAGGCAGACTGACTCCAGCTTTTGAGGCAGATAAGATAAGAGGTCAAGAAGTCAGCCGGGGAAAAGAGAGGCTCCCACATAAACAACCACTGTAGCAATAATGCCTCAGCCATAAGAGGCTCAGTAATGCCCTCTGAGTCCTTGGTTCTGTGCGGGGCTCCAACAAATGTTCAGGATCCGAGGTCCTTATTATTCTTGAGGAGTGGGTTGTGGGCTAGACTTCAGGGCCCACACCCATAGTTTCTGGACTGAGATTTTCCATTTGTAACAAGTTCCTGGGTTATGCGATGCTGCTGGTCCGGGGACCCCACCTAGCAGTCATGGTGCAAGGGGGTTGGTTATAAGACCTGCTGTCACCCAAGGCCCTCACCAGCTATCTGAGGAACAATGGGGAAAGGGAGGCTGGGGATGAGGGCATCCCACAGCAGGGCCTGTCTGGGCCAGCTGGCAGGGGGTGTCCCTGAACCCAGACCATCACAGAGTCAGTCTCCTGTTGATTAATTCATTTACTCAGTCACCGGAGACTGAAGGCCAGCTAGGTTCTAGGATGCAGAGAGTCAATGTCTGATGTAAGCTCTGCATTCCAGGCCTGTGACTGACTCGAGATACATTCACTCATGAAACATCCAAGCAGAAGGAAAGTCTGTGATTGACAGAGGTGGTCCTTCTGGGTGTCCTAGGATTTGTGTGCTGCTCTCCTTGGGCCATCTGTTTCCAGTGACAAGTCTTTGGAAACTCGCCTGGGGACTAGCGGCGTGGCACTGGGCAGGCCCAGAGATCCAGAGATACTTGGAGTTTGCAAGTCCAGGTAACACCCCACCAGAGGCAGGCAGGTGGGGGTTATGAAAGTCTGGCATCTTACCTCCAGGCCAGGAAAACTCAGGGGGTAACTTAGCCTCCAGAGGTCCCCACAGGACCAGGTGAAACCACCCTCCCGGACTCCCTTGCAATCACACCTTCCTCGGCTCCACCTGTCCCAGGCAGCTGCCCCAAGTCCTTTTTGTCTCCTCTTAATAATGAATCACGTGTCCATGAATCCTCGAATCAGGCTCTACCTCTGAGATAGCTGACCTAAGACACATGCCATTTTCTGAAATTCCAAGAGGGATGTGAAGCAGGGGCGGGGGGGGGGGGTCTGTGACCAAGTCCATGTTCCCGGAGACAGAGCTTGAAGGCATCTGGAGTCAGAATACAGTAAGTCCCCTATATACAAACCTTTAAGTTTCAGACTTTCAAAGATACAGAATGTGTGTTCATGTATCCAGTCACGTAACTTACTTCTTGTGTCTGGCATACTTTTTGAGGTACTGCAAGATTAAAAATTATTTCTTTATTTTTTCTGTTTGTTTTTTCTAAATGTGTTATGTATGTGAAATGTATAATCAGTACAGTACTATATAGCCAATTGTGTTAGTTAAGTACCTAGGCTAACTTTTGGACTTACTAACAAATTTGACTTAGGAATGCACTCTAGGAATGGAACTGGGTTCCTATGAAGGGGGTACTGTAGTTAAGTTCTGAGAGTCAGAGGAGTAACTTTCTAAAAGGTCTCCCTCTAGGATACTCAGAAATTTCCCCTCCTTCGGAAATCAAATGAGATACTAAAGCAGACGGGCCCTGTTTGAGATGTTTATAATCTCTCCTGCTATGGAGAAAGTTAATAGAGTTTCGTATAGAGGCTTTTGGCTTATAATGTATATCAGAGATTTCTCTTGGCTGCACACAGCCCAGCAGACATGACAGGGAAGCCGCCGGGGTACAGCTGTGACTTCCTGCTCCTACAGGGAGGCGGGGTGGCCCCCGGTTGTGTCCAGGAAAACCAGAGGGTCCTGTGTGGGGACAGTGCTGGGCTGGGCATAAGGGATGTCAGAGCTTTCGATGGATGGCATCCTGGCCTTGCCCTGTGTCTGTTTAGTGACTGATGGAGAATCCACTCATTTGCTGCCCCAGAGGTGAGTGATGAGGGGGTGGGGGAAATACTCCAGGAACAAGACAAAGTCCTTCCTTTGTCTTCAGAGCTATAATTACCTATTCAGGTGTTGCCTCCCACGACTTAGGTAGAGCAGGGTGGAAGGCACAGGGGAGACTTCTCAGCACTGAAAAGATGAGCTCAGTGTTTGTGGAGGTTTCTGTGCAGCACTCTGGCTCCGGTTGCGTTCAGAACCGGGTCTTTTTATTCGTCTGTATCATTGATTCAGTCACGATCATCTGTGGAAACTGTTCCCCCTGGGCTTTGACATTAATGGTGTGTTGTTTGCGTGCATGCTCAGTCATGTTTGGCTCTTCTGTGACCCCATGGACTGTAGCCTGCCAGGCTCCTATGTCCATGGGATTTCCCAGGCAAGAATACTGGAGCAAATTGCTATTTCCTATTCCAGGGGATCTTCCCAACCCTGGGATCGAACCCGTGTCTCCTGCATTAGTAGGTGGATTCTTTGCCATTGAGCCACCAGAGAAGCCCTCATTTATAATTACTGTTTTCACGCCAGCACAGGCTGAGGTGTGTTCTGTCTAGTTTATCCCTCAGTCCCTTTGCTAAGAGCAGAGGATGCTGTGTTCCGTCCTGTTACACCCAAGAATCTCATCCAGGATCATCTGTTTTTCAGACACCTCCCCCTAAATGAAGCCTCTCCACCCCTCCCTACTCCAAAGTCCCCAGTCATCTCCATTAGGATTCTCATTCTGGAGTAACCAACTATCCTGGTTTGCTTGGCTCTGAGGGGTTTCAGAGCTAAAGCAGGACAAATTCAGGGAAACCAGGGCACTCGGTCCTTTTACTGATTTGGCTGCTACAAAAAGAAGCCTGTTAGAGGGACTTAAAGAAACACAGGGTTTATTTATTTCTTATATAAAAGAAAAAGCCGAGGGCTGGATGATGGCTCCATAAGGTCATCAGGGACTCAAGCTCCTTGTTTTCTGTCCTGCCATCCTAAAAGCCTAGCTTTTAGCCTCCAGGTTGCCTCATGGTCCCAAGATGGCAGTTTCATCTTCAGTCATCACATCTATATCCCAGGCATGGAGATGCAGGAAGGTAGAAGATTTAAAAGGGCAAGTACTTATTGAATTAGCCCCCTTTAAAGAGCTTCCCACAGAAGCCCTATTTGGGACTTCTATTCACATGAAATTAAAAGACGCTTACTCCTTGGAAGGAAAGTTATGACCAACCTAGATAGCATATTCAAAAGCAGAGACATTACTTTGCCAACAAAAGTTCATCTAGTCAAGGCTATGGTTTTTCCTGTGGTCACGTATGGATGTGAGAGTTAGACTGTGAAGAAGGCTGAGCGCGGAAGAATTGATGCTTTTGAACTGTGGTGTTGGAGAAGACTCTTGAGAGTCCTTTGGACTGCAAGGAGATCCAACCAGTCCATTCTGAAAGAGATCAGCCCTGGGATTTCTTTGGAAGGAATGATGCTAAAGCTGAAACTCCAGTACTTTGGCCACCTCATGTGAAGAGTTGACTCATTGGAAAAGACTCTGATGCTGGGAGGGATTGGGGGCAAGAGGAGAAGGGGACGACAGAGGATGAGATGGCTGGATGGCATCACCGACTCGATGGACGTGAGTCTGAGTGAACTCCGGGAGTTGGTGATGGACAGGGAGGCCTGGCATGCTGCGATTCATGGGGTCGCAAAGAGTCAGACACAACTGAGCGACTGATCTGATCTGATTCACATTTCATTGGCCAGAACTGTGCCACATGACCATCCCTAACTGCAAGGGAAACATAGCTTTTTAGTGTGTGCATTGTTGCCCTAATAAAATGTGGTTTTGCTTGTTTGGAAGAAAGTAAGAATATGTCTTTGATAATTGAGTTGGCCAACTCCCAGCTTTGCCCAGAACTTTCTCAGTTTTAGTACTGAAAGTCCTACATTCCAGGAAGCCCTCGATGTCACCAAGATGATTTGTCCCCATATTGGTAAGAAACCTCCAGTCTCTGACATACCTACCTTCCTCAATTCAGCAATAGCAGCTTCCCTAGGAACACAGTGTTGGGTGTTTGTCTAATACCTTGACATCCAGGCATAAATCAAACATCAAACAGCCCGGGTGATAAATTAAAAAATAATTTCACCATAGCCCAGGTGCTGAATTACAACAGTTGAGCTGTAATTATTTGATACATATCTAGGTGGCTGAGAAAACTCTGCTTCAATTAGGAATAAAACTAGGCTTCCAGATTTTCTCTGCACACTTCTCTCTTTCAGGGAAAAAAATTCCCTCCTTTTTCCAAGTTCAGATTTTTTTTTTTTTAATACTTAAATTCTAGTTTTCAATGCTCGCTAAAAAGATATGATACTGAGCTTGGCAAAATCTCCAGATCTGGAGGAAAGATGTAGGAGTGGGAAATGGAAAACACCCGTTTTCAGGATAACAGGCATTTCTTATAATTGAGCATGAACACTGCCAGGGGCTTCTTAGCTTATGAAAGGGGGTGGCCAGGGAGAAACCATGACCAGCATTAAAAGACTGCCAGCAAACACTCATCAGCCACTTCCGATGTTAGGCGCTGGGCTAAATTATACCTTCAGCTTGTTGCATCTTCATGTTCTTCTCTGCTCTGTTTTGCAGTTAGAAAAACTGAAGCTTTTGGAGACCAAATCATTCACTAAGTCCACACAGCTAACAAATGGGTGGTGATATAGGGTTGGCACCCACATCTGGCTGATTCCAGAGTCTGGTTAATATATGCTGTCTCTTGTAAAGAGCTGGTTTTAGTCAAGCTATTATTAATACATAGGTTTGTAGGGGAAAAAAAAAAAGAAGAATGTCTGGCTGCACCCAGATATGACTTGTTGTTCGGTTGCTAAGTCGTGTGTCCGACTCTTTGCAACCCCAGGCACTGCAGCATGCCAAGCTTCCCTGTCCTTCACCATCTCCTGGAGTTTGCTCAAATTCATGTTCATTGAGGTGGTCGTGATGCCATCCAACTATCTCTCTACTGCTCCCTCCTCCTCCTGCCCCCAGTCTTTCCCGGCATCAAGGTCTTTTTCAGTCAATCAGTTCTTCACATCAGGTGGCCAAAGTATTGGAGCTTCAGCTTCAGCATAAGCCCTTCCAATGAATATTCAAGGTTGATTTCCTTTAGGATTGACTGGTTTGATCTCCTTGCTGTCCAAGGGACTATCAAGAGTCTTCTCCAGCACCACAATTCAAAAGCCTCAGTTCTTCAGTGCTGAGAACTGATGCTTTCGAATTGGTCCAACTCTCACATCCATATGTGACTACTGGAAAAATCATAGCTTTGACTATACAGACTTTAGTCAGCAAAGTGATGGCTCTGCTTTTTAATATACTGTCTAGGTTTATGATAGCTTTTCTTTCAAGGAGCAATTGTCTTTTAATTTCATGGCTGCAGTCACCATCTGCAATGATTTTGGAAAGCAAGAAAATAAAATGTCACCTTTTCCACTTTTCCCCCATCTATTTGCCATGAAATGGTGGGACCGGATGCCATGATCTTAGTTTTTTGAATGTTGAGTTTTGTTTTTTTTTTTTTTTCTTTAATGTTGAGTTTTAAGCCAGCTTTTTCACTCTAGCAGCATCCTTGAAGTTGAAGGAAAGAAAGCAATTTGTAAGTCTTGACAATTTATGTTTCCCAACACACTGGGTGCTTAAAAATGCCCCATGTTTTTAAGATAACAAATGCCACTGTATTCTTTTCAATTATTTCTGCTTATTTCTTGAGATGGCTTGGCATCCGGCTACCACCTAGTTTTCTAGGGCCAATTTCACAGATTAGAAGTTGCAAGGCAGGTTTTGCACCTTATAAAGAGACAGGAGTGACTTCCCAGGTGAAGGCTCCCCAAATGCTAGACTAAGTCACGGTGGAGATTCTTCCTGGAGCCCAGTGCCTGCTGGGACATGATGATCCTCTGCTGATGCTCCAGCTGCTGGGGTGGGGTGGGGGGGCTTCTGGGGTCAGTTCCGGCTGGTCCTTGTTGAGAACTGCACATCTTCTGAGGCCATCAGGGTGGACGGTCTCCACTGGTTCCTGAATCCCAGCTGGGTTTTCGGTTTCCAACTGTGACGCTGAGTCCTGGTTCCTTCCTCGGGGGATTAGTGACAAAGGCTAATGTAGGACAACCCTCCCAGAGCTGTTGGGGGATGAATTGAGATGGTCAAGTGCCTGACTCAGTGCCTGGCATATGAAGGCTTGGTAGACCTTAGCCTGAAGTGACGAGGAAGAAGAGGAGAAGGAGAAGAGAGACAGAAAAATAAGGAGAAGAAAGATCGTGAGCCTCAAGTTTCTTTAGTTATAAAATGGGAACAATGCTAAAACCTCTTTCATCAGACTGTGGAAGAGCTGGAATGATAGGATGTCTGTGAAATTATGCTCAGTGCAGACTCAGTGTCAGACACGTCTTAGCAGCTGATGCAGCCTTCAGAGCATCAACAAAATGGGGATGAGAAGGTCATGTCTTTGAAGTGACTACAGAGTGCTCGGTACCGCATCAGAACTCAGTGTGGAAGGATCACTATTCAGAGGTGAAGAAATCGTGCTGCCCCACTGGTGGTGACTGAGCTTGTGGTCTCCAGGGGGTGGGGGTCTTTGGGAGAGAACCGAATGAAACTGGCTGTATGGCCTGTGGACACTCCCAGGTGAAGCGGGCCCCAGGGCAACGTCTGGCAACTGATGGCACTGTCCTGAGTGGCTTCAGTCTTAACATCAGACCTGTCCCGGTGGCCAGTGTCACTCTCCATGTCCTTTAATTCTCTCGCCAAAGGCCAGGGAAGCAGCATGTGACCAGAGCTGGGCTGTGTGCGTGCTGCCCCTGGGTGGTCCCCATGCACGCGCTCAGCTTCCCCGGCTGCTTTGACATCTGCCTTCTGCGAAGCACATGTTGTCACCAGTTGACACTTACACAAGCCAGAAGCGGGCTGGCCCACACTCATCGCCGTAATAAACACATGTGGCAGTTTTTGAGAGCTGGGCTATGCCATCCATCAATCCGAGTGACACCCCAAGAGTCCCCGTGGGGAGGAAGGCAGCACTTCAAAGTGCAGAGGTTCACAACCAGGTGTGCACACCAGGCACGCGGAGTGCCCTGGGCTGCAGCCCATGGGAGTAGGTGAGTGACAGGGGTCTGTGTGTCTGCGTGCCTGCATGTATGTTTGTATGTATCTGTGTGGTGTGCACATGTGTGTATATGAATGTACATGCATATGTACCTGCACATTTGTGCATGTGTATACATGCGTACACATTCGTGTATATGTGTGTGTTGGTGCATATATGTGTGTGCATGTGTGTGTGTGTACATGCAAACACATTAGGTCAAGAGCCCCAAATTCCAACAGCATCAGGGTCCAGCAGGGTTGTGAAAATGGAATGGGATAGATGGAAACTGACTTTGGTCCTCAGAATTCAGGGTGCAATAGAGAGCAGTGGGAACGTGGCAAACAGGAAGCCTGTGTCCAGCTGAAAGAGGAAGATACAACTCAGTTCTCCGCACTTGCTGCCTGCTGCCTGCTGGATCTTGGTTGTCTATTGTATTAATATATATAGCAGTGTGTGGGCTTTCCAGGTCGCGCTAGTGGTAAAGAATTCCCTTGCCAATGCAGGAGACATAAGAGACACGGGTTCAATCCCTGGGTCCGGAAGATCCCCCGGAGGAGGGTGTGACAACCCACTCCAATATTCTTGCCTGGAGAATTCAAGGGACACGGAAGCCTGGTGGGCTCTAGTCCATAGCGTAGCAAAGAGTCAGACATGACTGAAGTGACTTAGCATGTAGGCATGCATAGCATGTGTCTATGAAATTTTCTGATTTTTAAGATCATTGTCAGCTCATCAAGATTTACAATATTCCCTGGCTCAAACAAAACACACTCAAGGCTGGAATTTGGCCTGTGGACCCCAGTGGAGTGTAGCTGTTTTCCCATTGGGGAAGGGACTACTCTGCCCGGTTGGGCTGTTCCCAGAAGATCCTCATTGACCTGGAACGGTCGTTCTCAATGGAGTGAGCTTGTCCTCTAAGGGACATTTGGAAATGTCTGAGGACATTTTCCATGATCAAGACAGGGTGGTGGGAGGCAATGGCCTGTTCCAGAGGGCGATTGTTGTTGGCAGCTGGTGTGTAGAGGTCAGGCATGCTGTTGAACACCTACAGTGCATGAGACAGAGCCCCCCCACCCCCAACCATAGTAAAGAATTGTCTGGCTCCAAATGCCAACATTGAGAAATCTGAACGAGAATCATTCTGAAGATGATCTGGGAGGGCTGGCTTCTAGCTGCCCGAAGTTGTAACTCTTGAGCAGTGGCCTTTAGGCGTCAGTTGTGTAACCAGTTGAAAATCCCCATCCAAGAGATGGATTTCTGGCTGAAGGGCCTGCCTAGTGCTTTCCCGACACAGCAGGCTTCAGGTTGGTGTCTCACACACCTGAAATCACCAAACTCCCACGCCACCCACTTTTATCCTCATTCTGTAGATGCAGAGTCACACATACGCACACACATACACACACACAAGTTTGGCAGACCGCCCCCCCCCCCCCGCCCCCACAGTGTAACTCAGGGCAGACTTGCTCCCAAGCACACCCTCTTAATGACAGGGCAACACTGTAAGAAAATATGGACTGAAATGACTTTACATCTCCTGCACATTTGAGTTTGAATTGACTGCTTCTTCTGTCCGGAATAATGCTCTCTTGGAAAACCTCCACTCATCTCTCCAGGCTGAGCTTGAAAACTGCCTCCTCCGGGAAGCTGCCCGTGGCTGCTGAGCCTGTGTCAGGCCCTGAGTCTGGGATCCCTCCACCAGCCAGGTGTTTCCCCTTCTAATGGATCATCTCTCCTTTACTGTGATGGCTTCAGTGTCTGTCTTAACATTAAATGAGCATCCATCATGACTCTGCTAAGGCCTGACAGGTACTAGGCACTGACTAAGTAGGTGTTGAATGAACAGATCCATGACTGGTGGGCGTTTCCTAGCTTCCGTTCCTAACATTATTTCTGAAGTTTGGAGCACATTGTTGAGCCTTCATGATGAGCCAGGCACTGCTCTTAGTACTTTACGTGTATTAACTTGTTTCGCGCTTGCAACAGTCCCATGAGGTTGGTATTAATCCTGTCCTCACTTATCCCATTTTCTCAACTTCTCAGGCAAAGAGAAGCTAAACCACTTGGCTAAAGTCACACAGCTCATAAGTAGCAGGAACTTCCCCAGTGGCTGGAGACAGAGCTGAGTTCTGTGCTTGTTCCAACTCTGCATCCCCCATTAAGGGCTTAGTGAGCTATTGTTATGCGACCCAGGGCAGGTTCAGGCATCAAACAATCATTATACCAAACATCTATGATGTGGCAGGCACCACACTAAATGAAGTGGTTAGAATTTCATATTCGTCATTTGCATTTCTCGTTTAGGTATTTGCCTGTAAATATGGTACTGGTATATTTGACATTTTTTCTTATTGATTAGCAATTATTCTTTATATACTAAGGTCATACGCCATATATATTTGTCACATTTTGCATATTTTCCTTGAAAGTGAAAGTGTTAGTCACTCAGTCATTCTGACTCTTTGAGACCCCATGGACTGTAGCCCACCAGGCCCCTCTGTCCATGGAATTCTCCAGGCAAGAATACTGGAGTAGGGAGCCATTCCCTTCTCCAAGAGATCTTCCTGACCCAGGGATTGAACCTGGGTCTCCCACATTGCAGGCAGATTGTTTACTGTCTGAGCCACCAAGGAAGCTAATTTTGTTATTTTCCAACCTGTTTATGTTTCATTTGCTGTTCAGAGTTTTAATTTTTAGGTAGTCAAAATTGTTTTTTATCATTTAATTTTACATGCCATGCCTCAAAAGATTCTTTCCACTTCCAAGATTATAAAACATTAATTCATACTTATTTCTCCAGCTTTTTAATTAATTAATTTATTTATTTGGCTGTGTTGTGTCTTAGTTGCAGCGTGTGGGATCTTTCGTTGGTGAGCTCAGACTCTCTTGTTGTGGCGCTCAGACTTAGTTGCTCTGGACATGTGGGGTCTTAGTTCCCGGACCAGAGATCAAACCCATGTCCCTTGCATTGTAAGGCAGATTCTTAATCACTGGACCACCAGGGAAGTTCCCTCTTCAGTTCTTTTAGATTCATTATTTAATATATTCATACCTTAATTAACTTTAATCTTTGGCTCACTAGGAATAAATTTTAGCATATGGTGTGAGGCAGGAAGCTGACATTGTTTTTGTTCACTAAGTCTACTACATTCTTATGAAAAACTCCTTGAGAGCACCTTGACTGAACCAGGCGGCAAATCCTCACAGTACCCATTTGGGCAGCTCAGCCTGTAAACCAGTCGTCTTTCGGTTGCCTAAGATATAGATACACCTTGCATGCTGCTGCTAAGTCGCTTCAGTTGTGTCCGACTCTGTGCGACCCCATAGACTGCAGCTCACCAGGCTCCCCCGTCCCTGGGATTCTCCAGGCAAGAACACTGGAGTGGGTTGCCATTTCCTTTTCCAATGTATGAAAGTGAAAAGTGAAAGTGAAGTCGCTCAGTTGTGTCTGACTCCCAGCGACCCCATGGACTGCGGCCTACCAGGCTCCTCCATCCGTGGGATTTTCCAGGCAAGAGTACTGGAGTGGGGTGCCATTGCCTTCTCCAACACCTTGCATACCTATGTCTATAAAGACGTAGATGTGTCTTATATGTCTATATATTCACCATTCAGTCGGTGAATGTGGCAGTGTAACAGTCTGGAGTTTTTTAAGATGAGATTTTTAGCTTTTGCTTCCTGGGGATACAGTTACGCCAGCCTCTGTCACTTGCTGATTCACAGCTTACATGAGACCCCCACCTTCCCAGCCAGCAAATTATTGATTTACCACATGACTGACAGAGATCCCGTGATGCCTGCTAAGTCGCTTCAGTCATGTCTGACTCTTTGTGACCCCATGGACTATAGCCCTCCAGGCTCCTCTGTCCATGGGATTCTCCAGGCAAGAATACTGAAATGAGTTGCCGTGACCTCCTCCAGAGGATCTTCCCAACACAGGGATCAAACCTGTGTCTCTTATGTCTCCTGCACTGATAGGAGGGTTCCTTACCACTAGTGCCAGCTGGGAAGCCTGAGAGATCCATTGATACATACCAATTAAAATCATTGTCAGTCTTGCGATTCAACTAGCAAAGATGAAAGAGCTTTCCAGTTTCTGATGTTGGTTGACATGGAGCATATAGTTGTCCTGATGTCACCTGGGTGTCACCCCAGTGCTGGGGACCAGTCACTATGCTTTGGTTTTGGCTAAGGTCCAGCATCCTGTAAGTGTGAACCAGACCACCTGCTTATCCCCACTGCCACCTACAGAAAAGTTTACAGCAGTAATCTTCGAGGCATGCTTATTCATCCACCCAGGGAAATTGGTTGCAAGGAAAGAATTACAGATGGGCAAACAGACTTGGGATAGGAGTGTTTTTTAACCTTGAGAAGTTGTAAATAACCTAAAAGTCCATCAGTGGGAAAATCAGTGAATTCTGTTACACTATTTGCATATCCTGGATAGCAGGAACATACAGGCTAAGCTGGTCCTGCAGCCAGGACCCCCTCATTCTTCAGGTCTTGGCCAAACTGTCCCCTCCTCAAAGAGACCCCCCTTTGGAACCATATAGCTTCTGTGTATTCAAAGGTACCTCACAAAATTGGTACCCAGGACCTCAGATTGGGACCTTGATTGGAATTGAGATCTTTGTAGTTGTAATCATGGTTAAAAACCTCAAAGTGAGATCATCCTGAACTGGAGTGGTCCTGAATCCAGTGACAGGTGTCCCCATCAGAGAGAGAAAAGAAGAAAAAGCAGAGAGACACTGAGGGAAAGGCCATGTGATGATGGAGGCAGAGATTGGAGTGATGTATCTCTAAGTCCGGGAAGCCAGAACCATCAGCAGCGAGAAAGGGGCAAAGGATGGAATCTCTCTTAGGGACTCTGGGAGGAACCGATCCTGCCGACACCTTAATGTTGAACTTCTGGCCTCCAAAACTGAGAGAGAATAAATCTTCCGTTGCTTTAAAACCACTACTACACTGGATTTTGTGGTGGTGGTTTAGTCCCTAAGTCGTGTCCTGACTCTTGTGACCCCATGGACTGTAGACTGCCAGGCTCCTCTCTCCAAGGGGATTCTCTAGGCAAGAATACTGAAGTGGGTTGCCAGTTCCTTCTCCAGAGGATCTTTTCCACGCAGGAATTGAACCCGGTCTTCTGCATTGCAGGCAGATTCTTTACCAACTGCGCTAGAGGGAAGCCCTTAAAACCACCAAGATCGCAGTAATTTGTTATGGCTGCATCAGGAAACAGTTGGTGGCTGCGGGCAATGTGGTTTGCATCCTGGCAGGTTACTTCTGCCCCCGAGCCTCTGCTTTCTCATCCATGAAGTGGGGCTTCTGGCCACATTTACATGAAGATTAAATAAAGTAATAAATGTGAGACCTCAGCTGGGTGCCTGGCACCTGGCAAATGCTCAGTAAGTGTTAATTATTTTTACTCTTTTATCAGTCTGAAAAGTGTCTACAGAGGTCCTGCATTAGAATAAAAACTGAAGCCAAACACGTTCTTCAGATTCTGTGCACAAAGATGTCCATGGGGTGTTAGTCACAGCACAAGAAAAAAAATAGGGAAACAAACCAACATTCACTCAAAGGGCAGAGTAGTGTAAGATATGTCAGGAGGGACTGTGGGGAGAAGGAATGATGTGCAGCCACTAAAAGGACACTCAGGAAACATTTTTGATGGTGTGGAAAGATCCTGAGTGATAAGGTTAAGTGGCTGAAAGAAGCATGTAAAATTGTACATGCAGAGTGACTACAATTATGTAGAAATAAATGGAGGAAAAGGGTGGGACACCAAAAAAGGTCAGAGGAAAGCCATCTGAATCCATAAATGTAGCCAAGAAGAAAAAGAAAAAGAGAGGGAGAAGGATGAGTGGGAGGGAGGGAGCAGGACAGGAGAGGAGGGGGCATGGCCAGTGCTTCACTGCGGTGCTGATGGTGCTCAGACGTGTCCAGCTCTTTGTGACCTTGTGGACTGTAGCCTGCCAGTCTTCTCTGTCCATGGGATTTCCCAGGGAAGAATACTGGAGTGGGTTGCCATGCCCTCCTCCAGGGGATCTTCCTGACCCAGGGATAGAACCCGCATCTCTTGCGTTTCCTGAATTGCAAGCGGATTCTTTACCACTGAGCCACCTGGGAAGGTCATTCACTGGGGTGATGTTAACCCATCATTGTGTGTAGAGCAGGTGATACCTTTGAAACACTTTACATCCTTTATCCCAACCCTTGTGTCACCTTTAACGTATTCTGAACTCCAGATACACTTGAGATCTCTACCTCCTGTTCTGGCCACCCTCTAGCTTTGTTTGTTTTGTTGGTTGGTCGTGCTAGTCTTTGTTGTGCTGCCCAGGCTTCTCCTGGAGCATGGACTCTAGACTGCGTGGGCTCAGATGGTTGCAGTGCATGGGCTTAGTTGTCCAGAGGCATATGGGATCTAAGTTCCCCAACCAGGGATCAAATCCACATCCCCTGCTTTGGAAGGTGGATCCTTAACCACTGGACCAGTGAAGTCCCCATCCTCTCTAGCTTTGTGTTCAAGGGCTTAGTCCCTAATGAACTCAGTTTCCCATCTCTAAAATGGGCATGGTAAGGGAAGCTATCTCATTGAGCTGATTTTGTTGTTCAGTCGATCAGTCATATTCTGAGTCTTTTTGACCCTCTGGACTGCAATACACCAGGTTTCCCTGTCCTTCCCAGAGTCTCAGTGAAACTTATCTCCATTGAGTCGGTGATGCCATCCAACAATCTCATTCTCTGTTGCCCCTTTCTCCTCCTGCCCTCAATATTTTCCAGCATCAGGTCTTTTCCAGTGAGTCGGCTCTTTGTATCAGGTGGCCAAAGTATTGGATCAGTATTGAGCCTGGCACTTAGTTCAGTTCAGTCACTCAGTCATGTCCGACTCTTTGTGACCCCATGAATCGCAGCACGCCAGGCCTCCCTGTCCATCAGCAACTCCCGGAATTCACTCAAACTCACATCCATCGAGTCGGTGATGCCATCCAGTCATCTCATCCTCTGTCGTCCCCTTCTCTTCCTGCCCCCAATCCCTCCCAGCCTCAGAGTCTTTTCCAGTGAGTCAACTCTTTGCATGAGGTGGCCAAAGTACTGGAGTTTCAACTTTAGCATCATTCCTTCCAAAGAAATCCCAGGGCTGATCTCCTTCAGAATGGACTGGTTGGATCTCCTTGCAGTCCAAGGGACTCTCAAGAATCTTCTCCAACACCACAGTTCAAAAGCATCAATTCTTCCGCGCTCAGCTTTCTTCACAGTCCAACTCTCACATCCATACATGACTACTGGAAAAACCATAGCCTTGACTAGATGGACCTTTGTTGGCAAAGTAATGTCTCTGCTTTTGAATATGCTATCTAGGTTGATCATAACTTTCCTTGCAAGGCCTAAGTGTCTTTTAATTTCATGGCTGCAATCACCATCTGCAGTGATTTTGGAGGCCAAAAAATTAAAGTCTGACACTGTTTCCACTGTTTCCCCATCTATTTCCCATGAAGTGATGGGACCAGATGCCATGAGCTTCATTTTCTGAATGTTGAGTTTTAAGCCAACTTTTTCACTCTCCTCTTTAACTTTCATCAAGAGGCTTTTTAGTTCCTCTTCACTTTCTGCCATAACGGTGGTGTCATCTGCATATCTGAGGTTATTGATATTTCTCCCGGCAATCTTGATTCCAGCTTGTGCTTCTTCCAGCCTAGCGTTTCTCATGATGTACTCTGCAAAGAAGTTAAATAATCAGGGTGACAGGATCCAGCCTTGACGTACTCCTTTTCCTATTTGGAACCAGTCTGTTGTTCCATGTCCAGTTCTAACTGTTGCATCCTGACCTGCATATAGATTTCTCAAGAGGCAGGTGAGGTGGTCTGGTATTCCCATCTCTTTCAGAATTTTCCACAGTTTATTGTGATCCACACAGGCAAAGACTTTGGCATAGTCAATAAAGCAGAAATAGATGTTTTTCTGGAACTCTCTTGCTTTTTCCATGATCCATTGGATGTTGGCAATTTGATCTCTGGTTCCTCTGCCTTTTCTAAATCTGGCTTGAACACCTGGAAGTTCACGGTTTGCGTATTGCTGAAGCCTGGCTTGGAGAATTTTGAGCATTACTTTACTAGCATGTGAGATGAGTGCAATTGTGCAGTAGTTTGAGCATTCTTTGGCATTGCCTTTCTTTGGGATTGGAATGAAAACTGACCTTTTCCAGTCCTGTGGCCACTGCTGAGTCTTCCAAATTTGCTGGCATATTGAGTGCAGCACTTTCACAGCATCATCTTTCAGGATTTGAAATAGCTCAACTAGAATTCCATCACCTCCACTAGCTTTGTTCATAGTGATGCTTTCTAAGGCCCACTTGACTTCACATTCCAGGATGTCTGGCTCTAGGTGAGTGATCACACCATCGTGATTATCTTGGTCCTGAAGATCTTTTTTGTACAGTTCTTCTGTGTATTCTTGCCACCTCTTCTTAATGTCTTCTGCTTCTTTTAGGTCCATACCATTTCTGTCCTTTATCGAGCCCATCTTTGTATAAAATGTTCCCTTGGTATCTCTAATTTTCGTGAAGAGATCTCTAGTCTTTCCCATTCTGTAGTTTTCCTCTATTTCTTTGCATTGATCGCTGAAGAAGGCTTTCTTATCTCTTCTTGCTATTCTTTGGAACTCTGCATTCAGATGCTTGTATCTTTCCTTTTCTCCTTTGCTTTTCACTTCTCTTCTTTTCACAGCTATTTGTAAGGCCTCCCCAGACAGCCATTTTGCTTTTTTGCATTTCTTTTCCATGGGGATGGTCTTGATCCCTGTCTCCTGTACAATGGCACTTAGCAGATGCTTAGTAAACTCAGGCTGCTGTTCTTACATGCAGGACCAGAGCCTGATGGAGACCCACTCCTCTGAGGCTTTCTTACCACCCTCAGAGCTTCCCGAGGGTTGAGGAGGATTCCCTGGGACACTGGCAGACCCCCAGGGTGGAAGGGCAGGTAGGGAGGTGGGAGGGGGCCCATCCTCCTCTCAGCATTCCTATAGACACGGCCTCATTTAATCTCCGCACAAAACAGCCTCCTGGTTCAAAGACCAAAGGCCTTTAAAAAAAAGAAGGGGAAAAAACAGCTCTTGGACATCAAATGCTTCTTGCAAACACTGTTTTGATGGTTTAAATGTAAACAAATCTGAAACATGTGGATTAAATTTCTCCCAAAGGCTTAAAAATTAAGGGGAGAAAAAAGGGGAGTTGTCTCAGGCCAAACGCGTGTTGGTTTTTGCCAATCTCCAGAATCTTCGGGCAATAATTGGAGACATGTCTCCCATACCCCAACTGGCGCTAAGCTGTACCTTTTTTTTTTTTAATTGCTGTTATGACTCACTGTTGAGTTGGTGATTATTTTTATCCAGTTAATGAAGGTAATCTATAAATTACCACTGACCCAGATTCATGATTTAATAAGATTTAAATTACACACCCAGGCTCATTCGGAAGCAGCGGGCTGGAGCCGCTGTCTGAATGGAACACATGCATCTGTCTGTTCTCAAAAGTCCCGAAGCTCAGACATTCGCCCACTGCCTCTCCTCCCCCGCACTGAACTCTCAGTCCACCCAGGGTGACATCTGGGGCCACCTGGCTAGTTTCTGGGCCCTGTGACTGCCCATGCTCTATGGGCACTGGCTTTGGATTCAGTAGAGAACCCCACCTGGAGGCCCAGAAGGCCATCCCTCTGCTCCCACCTCTGTCACAGCTTGTGTGCCCTCAGTGGGCCATTGGCCCCTCTCTGGGCCTCAGTTTCCCCCTGTCTGACATCAGAGAGTGTTGCTCTTTAAGGGATTTCATAGCACTGATGTGCCGAACTCGGGTTTCTCAAAGTGGGCCCTATGGAACCCTGGTCCTCAGGATGCCATGTGGATAAGAGTGGGGTTAGAGACTCACTGACTTGTCCAATGATACCACCTGTGCAGCAGGCTTGAGGTCAAAGTCAAGGTTACCACTGCCTCTCACCCTACAAAAGCTGCAGCCTCCAGGAAGCCCTCCTGGTTTAAAAGCCAGGTCAAGTCCACACTCCTGAGCGGGCAAGACCCTGAGGATCTGTACCTAGAGCTGGCTTCACGGACAAGCAACCTGGACATTGCTCTGGCCAGCGCTCACGTGGACGTGGAGCCTAATTCTCATGCTTCCTCACCTCTGACTTAAATTCTTAATAAGTTTTGCCCAAAGGGCCCGCATTTTCATTTTGCTCTGGATGACTTGAATCCTGTTGCCAGTCCTGCTTGAACCCCAGCCTCACCTTCTGTAGGACCCTGCCGCTTCCCTCCTCGATGTCAGGCCTCTGCCCCCAGGGTCCCGGCTCAGCCTCCTTGCTGCTGAACCCTTGCCTGGAGCATTGCTCTCCCTTCTTGCTCTAATTGGACCCATTCATCATCCTTCAGGTCTCAGCTCAAATGTCAGCTCCTCAGGGGCTCTCTTCTGTCCTGGATCTCAGATGGAGGCGCCCCCAGGGCCGCCCCTCCCTTCTTGTTCCCCTTTGGGCACTATTTGGAATCGCCTGGTTGGTCCCGCAGTGTGACAGGAGGGCGGGGGCTGTTGTGCTTGTTGCTGATGCAGGCTGAGTGCGTGACACACACACATACACACGCGCACACATGCACACACACACACAGAAGCCCTTGTCTTGGCAATGAAAACCACCGTTTATCCCCAAGGAAAAGGTCCCCGCCCCCACCAGGGTGCACCCCTGACCCTTGGAGCCCCACTGCTCAGCAACTACCCAGGGCCCTCCGCCCTCATCTCCCTCCTGTTACCCCTCCCCAGCTCTCCCATGTCCGCCAGCCCCCTGCCCTGAGGCCAGGCCTGCCCACTCCTTCTCCACTCATCCCCACCCGACCCTCCCTCTGCCCGTCCAGTATCACTGCTCCCAGGACCCTCTAGGACTCGTTCCTTTTTTAAAACAATTTTTTTTCTTTCTTTTATCCACACCATGCAGTATGCAGGATCTTAGTTTCCCCATCAGGGATCAAAACTGCACCCCCAGCAGTAGAAGCGTGGACTTTTAACCTCCTGACCACCAGGGAAGTCCCTAGGACTCTGTCTTATCAGATCAATTTCCAGGATGTTTCTGAGATCATAGCTTCACGTTACTCCTTCTCTGGACTTTTCACTGGGGGCTGATGGTGATGGGAGCTGTCCGTAGTGCCCCCACCATGAGGGATGGCCATCCTCATCCTGGGGAGAGGCTACACAGATGCTCACTTTTTCATCAGTCGTCAATTTTAATGGGCGAGGCTGAATTTCTTATTGTTGTACATGTGTGCGTGCTAAGTCACTTCAGTCATGTCTGATTCTTTGAGACCCCATGGACTGTAGCCTGCCAGGCTTCTCTGTCCATGGGATTCTCCAGGCAAGAATACTGGAGTGGGTTGCCATGCCCTTCTCCAGGGGATCTTCCCAGCCCAGGGGTTGAACATGTGTCTCTGTGTCTCACGCGTTGGCGGGCAGGTTCTTTATCACCAGTGCCACCTGGGAAGCCCCTATTAATGTTGAGAAGTGGGTTTAAAAGAACTGTATCAGCAAATGAAGGGAACAAGGGCCCAAGGCTGAGCAAGGATCACAGAGATGTTTCTCAGGATAATGATAGTGGAGATTGGGTAACACATGTTAACCGCCCCCACCACAGTTCCTCTCTTTGGAATTGTCTTCCATCTGGGGGCTGAAAGTCCTATGGGGTGGAGGGTGGAGGGAGGCAGGGTGGAGACTGGTCTCAAGTCTTTTCCTAGAAAAAAGTGTGACCTTGAGCAAGTAGGGTGACATGCTGTCGCAGTGTTCCTGGGACTTTTCTGCCAGGTTTTGGATTGAAAGTCCATGTCCTGGGAACCCCATTAGTCCCAGGCAAACTCTCAAAGGAGCCCAGAGAAGCTCCTTCCCCGAGCTGCTCCCTAAGTGCCTGCCTTTTCCTAAGGTCCTCTGTCTCCACCTGCAAGCTCCTCTCCCTTTTTGAGGGGCAGGCTTCAGCCCCATCTCTAGACCTTACTATGTCCTATTTCCCTTTGGGGGCCCCAGGCTGCCCATAGGAGGCCAGAGACTGGTGGGGAAATCAGGATTCATCCCAGGACCCCACCTGCACCCACAGAAAGCTACCCGGTCAGTGTGCTGCTGGCCATGGGTTTGCATTTGGTGGGAAGGTTGTTTTTGTTTTTAACTTTATTTTTATTTGTGGTTAAATACACAACATATAAAATTGACCGTCTGAGCTATTTTTAAGTGTTGAGTTCTGCAGTGTCAAATACAGTCACATTGTTGTGCAACCAATCTCCAGAACTCTTTTCATCTTGCAGAACTGAAACTCTGCCTTCATTAAACAACAGTCCCCCACCCCATCCAACCCAGACACTGGTACCCTACCGCTCCACTTTCTGTATCTGTAAATTTGACTACTCTTGGAATCTCATATGAGTGGAATTATACAATAAGTGTCTCTTTGCGACTGGCCTATCTCATGTAGCATAATGTCCTCAAGGTTCATCCCTGTTGTAGCCGCAGGTGTTGGAATTTCCTACTTTTCAAGGAATGACTAATATTCCATTGTGTGGATGGACCCTATTCTGTTTATCCACTCATCCCTTCATGGGCCTTTGGGTTGTTTCCACTGTGAGGATGTTTTGTTTTGAAGATTTACTTTAAGGAGGAATAGAAAGGAAATGACAGGAGTGGGATGTACCCTGGGGGCTGGGCTGCGAGGGATGGCCTGAGTCCTGGCTGAAAGATAAAGAGAGGTTGAACACAAGCTGGAGGAGAGGAGAGGGATGCGATGAAAGGAGAGGGGCTGAGAGCACTGTTTGCAAATCAGCCCCTTCTAAAGCTGGTAGTTGATTTTCTGTCAGAGGCTCTTGGGATGATATTTATTAAAGCCTCCATGTTGATTGAGCACTTACTGTGAGCCATGCCCTGTGGAAGGGCTTGATACATGAACATTTACTGTATTTTCTTAATAACTCTCCTAGGTGGATGCTGTTAATTATGCTTTACAGGCAAGGAAACTGAGGCATATGTATGTCACGAGTCTATGAAATCTGGGCTGAAAAATAAAAGACACTTGGAGGTATTGTAGACCAGGGGGGTCTCAGGCTTTTAGCTCATGTCGGAATCACCTGCAGGGCTTGTTAACTTTTGTGGGATTTCAGCCCACCCTGGGGGCTCTGATTCAGGTGGTACCTCTGGGGCCGGGGCTGCATAAGATGCTCTGACTTGACAGAGTGTTCTTGTCGTGTGCTCAGTTGCTCAGTCATGTCTGACTCTTTGTGAACCCTTGGACTGTAGCCTGCCAGGCTCCTCGGTCCATGGGATTCTCCTCCAGTGGAGGAGCTGCAAGAGACACAGTTCGATCCCTGGGTCAGGAAGATCCCCTGGAGGAGGAAATGGTAAACATCTCCAGTATTCTTGCCTGGGAAATCCTATGGACAGAGGAGCCTGGTGAGCTACAGTCCGTCCGATTACAAAGAGTTGGACGGGCCTGAGTGACTAAGCACACAAACGAGCAATGCTAAAAGGAGTTCCCAAAGCACACTTCAGTTCAGTTCAGTTCAGTTCAGTTGCTCAGTCGTGTCTGACTCTTTGCGACCCCATGAATCGCAGCACGCCAGGCCCTGTCCATCACCAACTCCCGGAGTTCACTCAAACTCACGTCCATTGAGTCAGTGATGCCATCCAGCCATCTCATCCTCTGTCATCCCCTTCTCCTCCTGCCCTCAATCCCTCCCAGCATCAGAGTCTTTTCCACTGAGTCAACTCTTCGCATGAGGTGGCCAAAGTACTGGAGTTTCAGCTTTAGCATCATTCCTTCCAAAGAAATCCCAGGGCTGATCTCCTTCAGAATGGACTGGTTAGATCTCCTTGCAGTCCAAGGGACTCTCAAGACTTGTCTTCTCCAACACCACAGCACTTTGGTGCTCACTTGACCACCCACAAAACAGATTAGTTGTCATTTCTGATGTTTTTCAAGCGTGTTTGACTATTTTTGCAGGAAATTTGACATGCTGGCAGTCAAATTGTGAATATTTTAATGGTTTTTTGCAATGTTAATTTTCATTTGTTCTAGGACATGATTTCTCATCCTCAGCATGACTGACATATGGACCAGATAGTTCTTTAACTGTTATGAGGCTGTCTTGAGCATTTTTGGATGTTTAGCAGCATCCCTGGCCACTAGCTACTAGATGCCAGTGGAAACCAATCCTCACCTCCCCCCACCCCCAAACCCATGACAACCCAAATTGTCTGCAGACAGATGTCCCTGGGGGACAAAATCGCCGCTATTCTAGAAAATTCCAGGAGGAGTATCCTTACATCTCCCAAGCATAAACAGAGCTGAAACTCTACTTTATGATATTGGTCTATATGTGATGATGCTTTTTAAGGGATCCTACTTCAGAAAACAGCTCATTAAGCAAGAGGATGAGCATTAATAATACAGCTAACGTTATATTCCATGTGGTTGGCATTTGTGTGTGTGAGTACTTAACGTTTTAATATCAATTACACTTAATTACAATTAGTGTTACATTACACTTAATATTACGTTACTAATTTCACTTAACCAAGAAAAGGGGGCTTTCGGGAAATTTAAGCTTTTTCTTTCTTTTTTTCCAATGACCAGCTTCCTGACTGAAGGATACTATTACATATAAGATATAAAGAGAGCTTTTCCAACAGACTTGAAAAGTGGTTGTTGATGAACAGATAATAGCTCTTTAAGAAGAATTGCCCCAGAACATTACAGACGGGGGACACCCTACAGGAAATAGCAACTGCTTTTGAGACAGTCCAAACATGGGTATTTTATTCATTCAATGGCCAATTGAATCTTAGGAAAGTTGAACCATTTACATGGAATTTTTAATAGGAGAATTTCTAATTTCCTACAAATGGAGAGGTGATCTCCTCTGAAGAACCAAGAGGCTTTTTGTTCTTAAATTTGCCTTGAGAATCCATACATGAAAGGATGTTTAACACTACTGGACAAATCAGATTTGTCTTGCAGAATCTCATTTGGCCAAGCTCAATAAATCATCTTGTGAAGAAGGCTTATTTAGTACAGTGTGTGTGTGCGCGTGTGTGCGTGTTTGTGTGTGTTCTTACATGTGAGAAACAGAGGCGTGGGCTATTTTATTATTTCTCACTGTGCAGACCCAACTGAAGTGACTGATCACGAGTACTGTGCTTGAGAAGCAAAATTAATATGAAGATCCTAAAGGGTTTCTTGTCAACCCATTGGTATTGAAAAATGCCATGGGAATCAACCCACTGGTTTTGAAAAAAGAAAAGACAAATGTATTATCTCCATTTTCCAACCAAATCTGTTATTTCATTATAAATACTGCATGTATCTTATAGAAAATCTGGTGATATATATATATGGCCGAGTCCCTTTGCTGCTGTCAGTTGGCTATACCCCAAAGATGTGATTTTGAAAAAAATGAAAAAAAAAACCCCAATATCATAACTAAATTTGTCATTTCAAGGTTATTACTATAAAAAGGTTGATATCTTTCCTTCCAGTCTTATTTTTCCAGTGCATGTGTATACATACATTTTAAAATAAGTTAAGACTTTTCTGGGCTTCCCAGGTGGCACTTGCAGTAAAGAACCTGTCTGCCAGTGCAGGAGACATAAGAGACACAGGTTCAATCCCTGGGTCAGGAAGATCAGGGAGGAAGGCATGGCAACCCATTCCAGTATTCTTGCTTGGAGAATACCACGGACAGAGGAGCCTGGTGGGCTATGTCCACGGAGTCACAAAGAATCTAACACAACTGAGGTGACTTAGCACGCTCGCACGTAAGCTTTTTTAGTTTTCAGTTCCATTTTACTTTCTGTTGTAACCTGAGCATTTCCTCCAGGAAATCCGATTTTCAGGGAGAAGTCACTGATGGTGAGTGAGACACACAAATGAGCAAGCCATGGACAGTTGTGCAGGCTGTGCAGTGCACAAACCTACAGGCTGCAGTGTGAACGGTTGAAGAATCTTTCACACTTCACAGACTAGAGAACCAAGGCTCGGAGAGGGGCCGTCACTAGCCTGATCTACTCCCTGCCTTGGAGTCAGCCCCCACTAAGCTGTGATGTGCTATCACCCCGAGTGAGGTCTGCAAGATGGAAGCACTGACGAACTGGTCTGTCTCTCCCCGTTTCCTATCTTCTGAGTCTGTCTGTCATCTGCAAATCAATGGTTCCTGCCCTGCTTGCCAGCCTGGGTGGCAAACCCTGAGCTAAAAAAAATGGATTGAGCCACAGAAAAGCCTGCCTCCGCTCCCGCCCTCTTTAAGCTGCCCTTGATCTAAACAGAGCTACTTAACACCAAGAGCAAAACAGGCTGCGCCTTTGGCCAATGTGCACTGGAGAAGTTTGATTTATTGCCTGCGTTTGAAGGGATCCTCAGACAATGCGGGCTTCTGGTGGCCTGTCTGGAAACATGCTCACACACAGTCAATAAGCCCAGCTATGAATCAGCCTCTGGATTTGCAGGAGCATCTTCAAAGTCCCGGCGCCTGGGTTTCCAGCGAGACATGACTACGGCCTGGGAACCAGCGTGGAAGAACTGACTGGATGCTATTTTCAAATGTGGCAATGGTTTTGAGGATGATTTCATCAAGAGGCGTCCCTGTCGTATTTTTATTTTTCATTGTCTTGTCATTCCCTGGGAGGCCATGTGAAGTCAGGCTTTTAACATCCTCAGTTGAGGCTGTGAGAACTCGGGGCTTCCAGGCTGATTCCCATCGTCTGTTGGTGGCCATATCCAGCGAGTGGACAGCTTTGGGAGGGACGGGGTGGGGGTGAAGAGGATACCCAGCTGCTCAAAGGAGGACAGAGTGGCTTCACTGTTAGACTTCTCTGCTCAATCTGCTTCCTTCCCTTCTTCACAGGACTGGACAATCACCCACTGGCTCGATTACCTGATGATCACACAGCACCATGGGCTCTTTATTAAAAAAATCAAATGGGCAAACAAACCATGACATAGCCAGACAATGGAATATGATTCAGCAATAAAAAGAAAGGAGCTCCCCAGCCACAAAAAGAGTGACCTGATGTGTCTTGCAAAGTGAAAGAAGTCAGTGTAAAAAGGTTACATGCTCTGTGATGCCAGTTATGGAGATTTTGGAAAAGGCAAATCTATAGAGCCAATACAAAAATCAGCAGCTGCGGGAGTTTAGGGGCAGGGGGAGGCAGGGAGGGATGAATGGCTGGAGCAGAGGGAATGTTTAGGAGGATGCAACTAGTCTGCGCGACATTGTAACAGTGGGTACATGTCATTGAACGTGGTACATTATACATTACACGTATGTATTGTACAACACCAATAATGAGCCCTACTGTAGACTATGACCGTGTCAATAATGATGTATCAGCATTGGTTCATCAAAAACAAATGCACCACATTATTACAAGATGCTAATAATAGGTTAACCTAGAATTGAGGGAAGAGAGGGTATATAGAACCTCTCTGTACTTTTTGCTCAGTTTTTTTGTAAAATTAAAACTGCTATTTTTAAAAATAAAGTCTATTAACTTATGATTTTTAAAATGCACCTCCAAGTATATCAGTGGCACCCCTTGACGTTTGGAATAAAGTCCCCCAATCCTTGCCTTGTCCGTGGAAAGGCTGATGTGGTTTGTACCTGTCCACCCGTCTGACCCCTTCCTCCCCCTGTCATCCTTGCTGGCTTTTCTTTAGTCACACTGACCTGCATTAGTCCCTCCACCAGGCCTCAGGACATTTGCACGTGCTGGGTCTTCTGTCTCCTCCTGTCGCTGGTTTCTCCCGTTTCCAAAGTCAAAGCTTTAAGCTAAAAAACCTCCCTGAGCCCACCAACTAAGAGATTCCTGTTAGAAATTTCTGCTGCTGAGCCTTTCTTGCTCTTGGTAGCTCTGGACAGCTGCTGCTATTTTGTGTTTATGGTTATTTCTTTCTTTCGGTTACTTAGTTCGCATCCTCCGTCCCTCAACTGTAAGTCGGAAGACACAAATGAGGGAAGGGAGTTTGGTCTGTTTGGCGATTGATACCTCCAGCTGTGTTTGGCATACAGTAGGCATTCAATAAATGTCTGTGCATTTACTGATACCTACTGTATTTGTTGGAGTTCAGGATGAGAAATCTGTAACGTGGGAGACCTGGGTTCGATCCTTAGGTTGGGAAGATCCCCTGGAGAGGGGGATGGCGACCCACTCCAGTATTCTTGCCTGGAGAATTCCGTGGATAGAGGAGCCTGGTGTGCTATGGTCCACGGGATTGCAGAGTCGGACACAACTGAGCGACTTTCATTTTCAGGGTAAGGAATAAAACCCATTTTACCACTTTTAAGCTGCCAGTGTTCTAAGGTGCAGAGTTAGGATTTATGGAATTTGTAGAAGGACTAACCAAACAAGCACAAATTCCGAATCTCCATCGTTCTGGCCCATTTTGACCCCTCCTCCCACACTCTGCCCCGTGAACCTTAGAGACAGCCTCCCCACAGCGCCATGACTTCCTCTGCACACCCCATCTGCTGTCATGTCCCCCCCAACACCTGGCCTGCAGGTTAAGCATCAGTCCTTCAAGGCAGACAGGCCACAGTTGGAGTCCTGACTCTGTTTACTGGCTGTACAACCAACCTCGGTGGGTTTTATTTTTTTTTTTTTTAAATCTGTAAAATGAGATCTTTATGGGCCTGGCCCTCAGGCTCTTGGAGGATTAAATGCGATAATACATGTAAAGTGCCTGAGCTGATGTTTGGCTGAGGGGCATACCCACAGCATACAGTAAATAACTCTGTCCCCTTCTGGGCCAGGTGGGGTTCACAACAGCGAGTGTCTGAGGTGAGGACCCTGCCCGCGGGGAGGTCGCATCCTCACTGAGGACAGGTATGCCAAGCTAACAAATGCAGCCCAGAGGCAGAGGGTGACCAGTGTGGGAGGAGGCAGCCACTTCAGCAAGGGCAGTCGGGGAAGAACGTGTCATATGAACTGAACCTGAATGATGGGGGTGAAGGGAACTGTATGAAGACCTGGGGAGACTGTTCCAGGCAGAGGAACATCAAAAGCAAAGTCTGTGAAGTGGGGTCAGGCTGAAAGAAATAGCAAAGAAGCTGATGGATCCCAAAAGAAGTTAGTTTTGTTTTTTTAATTAATAATTATTAATTAATTAATTAATAATTATTTATTTATTTTAGTTTTGGCTGCACTGGGTCTTCGTTGCTGCACGGGCTTTTCTTTAGTTGCAGCAAGCAAGGACTGCTCTCTAGTTGCGGTGCATGGGCTTCTCACTGCGGTGGCTTCTCTTGTTGCAGAGCACAGGCCCTAGAGCACTTGGGTTTCAGTAGTTGGGGCTTCTGGGTTCTAGAGTGTGGGGCTCAATAGTTGTGACATGAGGGCTTAGTTGCTCTGCGGCATGTGGGATTTTCCTGGACCAGGGCTTGAACCAGTGTCCCCTGCATTGCAAGGCAGATTCTTAACCACTGGACCACTGGTGGAAGTTTGAAAAAGGCTAGCTGTTAACCATCATCATTATTATTAAGATAGAAGCAGAGCAGAAGTATTTATTTTCTCTCATTTTACCCCCTCTTTTCTCTGATCCTTACAGGTTCCTCATATCCACTGAGATTTATGGGTGATCTTACTTAAATGTGCTTCATAAGAAGTCTGACTTCATAAGTGATGCTCTGTATTAGGTACCAATTGCTGTGCAGCAAATTATCCTCAAGCTAGGTGTCTTCAAGTCACAATAAATGCATATGATCTCACATAGTTTTTCTGGGTCAAGGATTTGGTAGCATCTCTGCTGGGTGGCTCTGGCTCAGAGTTTCTCTTAGGGCTGTGGTCAAGATGTCAGTCCAGGCTGCGGTTATCTGAGGGTTTGGTTAGGGCTGGTGGATCTTTTTCTAAGTGGTGCACTCACATGGGTGCCAAGTTGGTGCTGGCTATTGGCAGGAGGCCTTGGTTCTTCCCCAGGTGGGAGCCTCCACAGAGATGCTTGGGTGTCCTCACGACATGGCGGCTGGTTTCTCCCAGAGCGAGTGATCTGAGAACAAGGGGGGCACCCTGACGCCTTTTATGTACTCATCTCAGAGTTCACAAGCTTCCATGTATCTACGGTCACATGGGCCAGCTCCCGGTGAGGGGACGACACAAAGATGAGAGGCAAGGACCGTGGGAGCCATCCTGGATGTGTTGCCCCATCAGATAGATGCGTTGAGTCCATTTGCTCCCTGGTTGGGTCAGAATACCTCTGCTCAGTGAAACCCAGGGTGTGGTCCCCAGTCAGGAAGGTCGTGGCTTGTCTTTTGGTCTTGATCATTTTTACCTTAATCACGGCACACATTTTATTCTTCCCTTGCATGGTGAGAGCACTTTTATTTCACCCTCTGTCATAGATGACCTGAGAGACCAACCCAAGCTGATTTAGTCCCTGAGACAATGAGGTAGAAATTTATAGTTGAAGTGGGAAGCAAAGGCAATGAACTTGTCTGGCAAAAGGCTATAAAATAATTCTACTGCCAGACACAGAATCTGCCATGGGAAACAGATGGGAGTATTATGTAAATATAATGAATGCCAAGAGGGCTCAGGAAAGACAACTTGTAGCTATTTAAGTGGTTTCCTAAAACTTTTTTTTTTTTTTAAATCAAGGCTGTACAGAATGCCAAAACGAGGGATGGGAGCATGAGGCTTCCTGTCAGTCCCTACTGTGTGTGTGAGTGTGTGTGTGCATGTGCACGTGTGTGTGTGCACGCATGCGTGCTCAGTTGCTCAATAATGTCTGACTCTGCAACTCCATGGACTGTAGCCCGCCAGGCTCCTCTGTCCATGGGATTTCCCAGACAAGAATACTGGAGTGGATTGCCATGCCCTCCTCCAGGGGGGTCTTCCTGACCCAGGGATCAATCCTGTGACTCCTGCATCTCCTGCTCTGGCAGGCAGATTCTTTGCCACTCAGCCACCTGGGAAGCCTGATCTGCAGGTAAAGTCATGTTTGGGGATCAGGCAACAGATTCCCAACTGATGGGCATGGAAGGCCATCCCTGGAGCTTGGAGAACTTGGAGTCCCCTGACCCGATGCTTCTTTGTGATATGAGGTCCTGCATGTGAACTTGACCTGGTTCAGTCGATGGCATGATCATCATTGTTTCAGCACCTTTGCAGCGGCCTGCAGAGGAGAAGTGGTTTGGACTTTAGGTCTGAAGATAAAGGAAGTAAACAGCAGCATATGAATTAAAGAAATTTTACTATTGGCAAACATGCTGGGGGAAATGAAGATGGGTCAACGCTGCAGTATAGAAGGCAATGTCTCTGTATCTTTTTTTAAAAAAATTATTTATTTGGGTGCATTGGGTCTTACTTATTTGGGCATTCAGGATCCTCATTGCGTCTTGCAGGATCTTTCCTTGCAGCACACAGACTCAGAAGTTGTGACTCTGGGGCTGAGTTGCTCCTTGGCATGTGGCTTCTTAGTTCCCCGACCAGGGATCAAACCTGCGTCCCTGCATTGTAAGGCAGACTATTAATCGCTGGACCATCAGGGAGCTCCCTATGAATGTATCATATTTGTTCTGCGCAATCATAAGAGGAAGGAAACACGTTAATTTGAGGAGCATGTGCAGTAAGAAGTGATAAAGATGATGAAATAGGAGCTAAACTTAGAATATTTATCATTGTTAACCTCTCTTAAGAGGTAACTCTCCGTTTGACTTTGAAGGAGGAGGTGAGGGGTGGTCAGAATTTTAGAAGAGGACCTTGACTGAGGCCAGAAGGGGGGAATGGGGAGGCCTTCCAAAGAACTGTTGTTTAAGCAAAACACGAAGAATGAGCAGCGTTTGCAGGGGAAGGGGACAAGGCTTATTCTCTCCTCTGTAGGGTGGAGGAAACGGACACGGAACCCACTCCCAGTTCTGCCCTTGAGGTGTGATTCCAGTCTTCCCTGGATTGACAGTACTCCCCTGTCAAGTCGGATTCACTTACTAACTGTGCATGTACATCAGGAAACAAATTCAAGTTATAAGTGATACTGTGGCATGCCCAGTACCTGGCACATAATCCTATGATTATGCACATAGTCTTAACAACAACAACAACATTCATATAAATACCCAGCATCAGAGCCCTAGCTCTGTCAAGCACCAGAATTCAGTGCCTCACCTGGACTGGCTCATTTCCTCCTCTCCATGTGGTATCACTTTCCCATTTTACAGATGAGGAAACTGAGGCCCAGAAAGGCTAAGTAACTGACCTGAAGTTGCATCAGCAGCATGTGGCAGAGCCGAGGCAGTTAGTTTGAGAAGTGGGTTTGATGGTGTGGATACACAGCCCCTGCCCCATGTCAGTCCATCTCTCTGCTGGATCCTGCCAAGGCCTTACTTAGCATGGCTGCCCAAATAAAACTTCTCTAAAGGGGCACCTGCAGTTGTTTGGTGGGTGCACCAGTCAACGTCTCTGGTGTGTATTGGGTGTTGTGTGTTTCTGTATCTGCGGA
The DNA here is from genome assembly GCF_029378745.1 of Bos indicus. Classification (NCBI taxonomy): domain Eukaryota; kingdom Metazoa; phylum Chordata; class Mammalia; order Artiodactyla; family Bovidae; genus Bos; species Bos indicus. The sequence goes on along the minus strand of NC_091772.1, from coordinate 59,228,360 downwards.
TCTCTGTAGATGCCTAATGAATGCTCTTCCCTGGACCCAGGCATAGTGCCCTTCAGATGCCCTTGGACTTAGGCCTGACAGTGCTCTATGTGCGAGGCTATTCACAGCAGCGTGACTTTGCATAGCAAGACTGTGGGTACAACACAAACGTCCTTCTGTGTGCTTACATGAGGTCACGCCAGTGATGGACGCCTGCATGCTGTGATGCGGTGCTGGACTGCTCCGAAAAGAGCAGGGATGTTCTCTGTACTGATTGAGAAAGTCTGCTGAGATAGTGAAGTAGCAAAGCAAGATGCACGGCATTGTGTATGATGCCCAGTCTGTCGCGCCTGGGAAAACAGAAGGCAGATGTACAGGTTCGTCAGGAACGTACACGATCTCCAGATGGTCACCCAAGAACTCAGTAACAGGTGTTTGTTTGTCTCTGGGGCAAGGAGCCGAGAAATTGGTGGTTCAGGGGTGGGAGAGAGGCTTCCATGTCTCTGCACAACCTTTCGCATGACATTTGAGATTTTGCTGTGCGTGTCTATACTATTGACTTCCCTGGTGGCTCAGTGGTAAAGAATTTGCCTGCCAGTGCAGGAGACTCGGGTTCAATCCCTGGGTCAGGAAGATCCCCTGGAGGAGGAAATGGCAACCTGCTCTCGTATTCTTGCCTGAGATATCTGGGGGTTAGAGATGGGGTCACAAAGAGTTGGACACAGCGACTGAACAACAACACAACAAGATGTATACAGTTAACAGACATACGTATCAAGAAAAGATAAAACAGAAACAGCTCAGGGTCTTTGAGAGATGCGTCTTTAAACACTTAGGGGGAAATATTCCTTCTCAGAGCATGATGTGAGCACCGGTGTGGGGTTCACCATCCCCCATTTCTGGAGGGGCACCTGCCTCCGTTCACATTAAGTGTCTGGCTTCATTCCAAAGCCCCTTCCGAGGGCGGCCCGGCACGTGTGTGCTGTCCTCAGATGCTGCCAGCCTGGCCAGTGCTGCTGCACAGAGCCCCTCCGTGACCCCGAGGTGACTCTGGGGAGGGTCAGCGTCCACTGTAATTACGGTTCCCGACGCACTGGTGTCCACGGTCACTGGAGAGCATCCCTGCCGGCTGCCGCCTTCCAGCCAAGTATGGTCCGTGGAGAGGGTGAGCAGGGCCCGGTCACCTGGCTTGACACCCTGATTTGGGATGATCTCTAACGTTCCCCGCGGCCTGCCCCTGGGCTGCCAGCTCGAGTCCTTTGCAGTCGACCCTCCCCCTCGCCAGCTTTCCTGCTCTCCTGGGAGATGTTTGGATAAATGTGCAAAAGCACCACTTCCAGGAAAGACAAGGCCCCGACAGGTGTGTCCGGAGGGGACCCTGTTCTCATGGGGACGCAGAGTGGGACAGAGAACTCCTGCCCTCCAGGAATTCGCTTACTGTTGAGACACCAGACCATTGGCCCTTCCCTGCCTCACTGAGCTCTGTGTTACTTGGCCTGATTCTTCCTGATTTATTTCTTTCAACAACAAGCATTTATTCTCACATTTGCTCTGCTTCAGCTGATTCAGGCAAACCTGGGCTGGGAAGCTCTGCTTCAGCCTGCTGACAGCGAGCTTTGGCCAGAATGTGGTTGGATCAGGTCTGCTCCACATGTTTCATTGTTGCTGTTGTTGTATTTTAATTTTATTTTTAATTGGAGGATATTTCCTTTACAATATTGTGATGGTTTCTGCTATACATCAACATGAATCAGCCACAGGTATACATATGTCCCCTCCCTCCTACCTCTCACCCCATCCCACCCCTCTTGGTTGTCACAGAGCACCAGCTTTGGGTTCCCTGCCTTATATAGCATATTCCCACTGGCTATCGACTTTGGCCACCTGGGTGAAGAGCCAACTCAATGAGGAAGGCCCTGATGCTGGAAAAGATTGAGGGAGGGAGAAGAGGGTGACAGAGGATGATATGGTTGGATGGCATCATCAACTCAATGGGCATGAGTTTGAGCACACTCTGGGAGACAGTGAGGGACAGGGAAGCCTGTTGTGCTGCAGTCCATGGGGTTGAAAAGTCAGCCACGACTGAGCCACTAAACAACAATCCATTTTACATATGGTAGTGTATCTATTTCACTGCTACTCTCTCCGGTCTATCTTTGAAGACTCAGTGGTAATTCCAGAGGTCAGGCAGTGGGCTGAGAGCTTTACATACATTCCACTCAGGTATCTATGAAATAATCATAAGAAGTAGGTTGCATAAAATCAACGTTTGCCATCTGGAAACCAACACTCCAAGAAAGTGGAGAACTTGACCAAAGTTCCCCAGATGAGAGCTGAATCAAGAACAGAGTCAGGGTTTAAATTTTGGCCTCTTGGGCCACCCCACCCCCACCAATCCTGCACTCAGGAGACATTGTGCATGGGTCTACAGATGCTTCCCTCTCAGCCCAGATGCAGCCTCAGTGCAACCTCAGCGGAAGATTCTAGGCAGCCACCACCAATCAAAAAGACCATAAGATCTCCAGGGCAGGGACCCAGTCTGGTTTTGGGCCATGCTGAGTCCTGGCGGCTACCCCAGTATGTGGTACTTGATTGTTGTTGCTGTTGTTCAGTCACTAAGTCGTGTCTGACTCTTTTCGACCTCACGAACTGCAGCTTCCCTGTCCTTCACCATCTCCCGGAGTTTGATCAAGCTCCATTGAGTTTGTGTCCATTGAGTCCATTGAGTCAGTGATGCCATCCAACCATCCAACCATTTCCCAGCATCAGGTTCTTTCCCAATGAGTCAGCTCTTCGCATCAGGTGGCTAAAGTACTGGAGCTTTACCATCAGTCCTTCCAACGATTATTCGGGTTGATTTCCTTTAGAATTGACTAGTTTGATGTCTTTGCAGTCCAAGGGACTCTCAAGAGCCTTGTCCAGCACCACAACTCATATAATACTATTGGTACTTTGTAGAAGGTCAATAAATAATTATTTAAGGGATGGAGGGAGGGAAAGAGGAGAGGAAGGAAGGTCCTATGAAGAGTTAGCTGCCTACCAGTTAACCTTCCTGCTCTGTGATGTAGGTTATTACTGTCATGCACCACCCAACCTGCTTCACAACCAACCGGGTGATGAACTCAGCAATTAGGTGATGAACCCTCCCCAGGGAAATGGGAGCAGAAGCACGAAGGGCCACATTGGGGCGAGGCTTCTGAGGAGGGTAGCTCCTCCTGGCCTCTCTCCGCTGGTGCAGCAGCGTCCTAGTGGATTTCACGGCCACAAGGCAGAGCTGGGGCCTGGCGTCATAGAGTGACCAGCCATCCAGAATATCTACCATGGCTGTTACCTCAGCAAGAAATAAACTGTTCCTGCATCTACGCCATCGTGCCCCGGGGTGGGGTGGGGTGGGGGTTCTGTGCATGGCAACAGGTTGTTCTGCCCTAACCAATCCATCACAAAAGGTAACAATCTGCCTGCCTGTAACCCAGGCAGCAGCCCAGGCCTCCGTGCCAATGAGCCAATGTCTGTGGGTTCCCCGACCCCTCTTCCTGCCCGAACAGAACTGGACGGGTTACACTGGGCAGACCGGAGTACGGTTGTGTGTACAGGTTCCTGGAGGGGCTGTTGGGGGGCACAGGCCACTGTGGAACCCCCAGTTACTTCTGGAAACCTTAGGCCCCTTCAGCATGTAATGGGTTCCTGTTTATCCTTTTTCCATTTGGGAATTAACTGTTTGTTAAGGCGTGAAAGTCTCTCTCTATTTTTTTTTAACTTTTATTTTGTACTGACATATAACCAATTAACAATGTTGTAATTTCAGGTGAACAGTGAAGGGAACACATATACATGTACCCATTCTCCCCCAAACTCCCCTCCCGTCCAGCCTGCCCCATAACACTGAGCAGAGTTGCCTGTGCTCTACAGTAGGTCCTTGTTTGCTATCCATTTTAAATATAGCAATGTGGCTATTATGTGAAAACTGTATCAATATTAATTATGTTGGTTTGGTTCATAGTGCTTTTCAGGTCTACTATATCCTACCTTTCTGTCTATTGATTCTATTAATTTTTGAGAGTTTGATTTTGAGACTCCAACTAAAAATCTTAATTTATCTAGTTAAAAAATAATTGTAATATATAGTGGAACTATAGGTAACTTTGTTCTGTCTTTTCCAAGTCTTTTGTAAATGTGTTGTCATAGTTTCATAATTTAAAAAAGGAAAAAGAAAAGGAAAATATAGCAGTGTGTACATGTCCATCCCAAACACTCTAACTATCCCTTACCCCTATCCTTCCCCTGCCCCCAGCAACCACAAGTTTGTTCTCTAAGTCTGTGAGTGAAAGTCCCTTTTTAAAGACAGAAAAATATGAGGAACTATTTCAGGTCAGGTTCCCTAGAAACAGAGCAAGTGGGTTATGGAGGAGCAAGTGCTTCCAGAAGAAAAGCTTGTAAAAGAGAGAGACAGGCAGGACAGGAACAGGGACAGACCAAGCAAAGCTGGGGTTCAGCCTCAGCCAGACCCACGGGGAGCTCTGGAGTATAAGGAGCATCAGTCTTCCGGACTTGAGGCAAGGGAGCCCGGCTTTTGCTGCCCTATCAGTCACTCACTGGTCCTCGGTGGGGGTCAGGGGGGAGTGAGGGGGTAGGGGATGTCTATTCCTGGGCCTCTCCAGGTAAGGCAGCATCCATCAGCCAGGATCATTCTCCAAGAGCATTGCTTATGGAGCCAGCAGCCACAGGACTCACAGCTGGGCTTCTGGGCAGGGAACTAAAACCCCAGGAGCAGCTGGGGTCGGCTGTGGGGACAGGGGCAGAGAATTCAGGATGAGGTGGTGGGCAGTAGCCAGGCATCAGCACGCTCTCTCATGTGACCCCCACAACAGCCCCAGGAGGTAGGCTGTCTCATTGCTACTGCTCCGTTTTACAGATGGGTGGAGAAAGAAATGGCAACCCACTCCAGTATTCTTGCCTGGGAAATCTCATGGATAGAGGAGCCTGGTGGGCCACAGTCCATGGGGTCACAAAGAGTCGAACATGACTGACGCGACTAAGCATGCATGGACGCACTCACACACGCACACATTGAAGCTTATAGAGAGATTAGGACCCAGATGTCAGACATGGCAGAGCAGGAGTTTGAACACAAGCATAACTGACTCTGGAGGCCCACGTGTCACTGCTGTATAATCCTGCTCCCCTCGATGCAGGAGGGGTTCGATGGTGGGCAAGGAGACATCTCTAAGCACCTTGACATTTCCATAGGAGTCTGCCTGGCCTTTGTCTCCAGGGGTGGCACCGGCCAGGAAGGCAGCTGGCAGGGCAGCTGGTCTGGCAGGGGACCCCACCCAGGGGTTGCAGACAGGGCGTGGCCAGCAGTTCTCTGGCTGGGATCCTCCGCGTGCCGCCCTGCAGGTGGTGCAGTCACCGCTCTGACTCAGATTGCCAGCCTCCTGGTTTGCTGATTTTGCAAAATAAGCAGTCCTGGGCTGCTGCCTGCATGCCTTTGTGATGCCTGGCTTTCCTGGGAGTGGTGGAGAAAGAGAGGGTGTTTAAATCAGTGCGAGAAATGCACTGATCAAACAGGTCCCCCTGCCCCCCAGTCCCCTGCCACAAACTGCAAGGTACAGAGAGGAGACACCTGGGGAGCAGCAGCCTGCTGACACAAGGTCGGCTGCCTGGGCTCGGATCCCAGTCCATCACGACCGGCGAGTTGCCTGGGGCAAATCACTCCCCTCTCACCTGTGGATAAAACAGGCTCATCCTTGTAGAGGTTTTGTAAGAATTAATTGCACTAATGCATGGAAAGTGCCTACTGTGTATCAAGACTTTAGTTAATTTCTACAGTCGTGAGACTATGGGTGCTCGATCCCAACTTTCCATTCCTCGTAAATCAAAGACCAGGGTCTACCCTGAACTATAAAGATGGAAAACATACCCCATTTCCCTCCGGCACTGCCTGCTTTTGTTCCCTGTCCAGTGCTTCCAGGTAACTAACTGTTGCTCATATTGGTCCAGCATCTACCATCATTGCCAGAAGCCAGAAGTCCACACCGTCTGGTTTTCCACGCTACCAATCCTCCGTGAAGCTCAGAGAGGTGAAGCAGTTTGCCCACCACTCCCTAGTGACAATTTGCTGGAGCTTGCAAGTGGGCTTAGAATCTGACTCCAGTTTCCTGCTTCTTCTCCATCCCCTCACATTTATCTCTTCACTGTAGGAATATTTACTGGCTGCCAGTGTTGCACCAGGCCCTATACTGGTTCTGGTGTCACAGCCATGAACGACTTTGATGAAGTCCCTGTGCTCAAGGGCTCACATTCTATATATGTGTGTGCTAAGTCGCTTCAGCGGTGTCTGAGTCTTTGCGACCCCTTGGACTGTAGCTCACCAGGCTCTTATGTCTCCTGCATTGGCAGGTGGGTTCTTTTCCATTAGGGCCGACTGGGAATCCCTTACATTCTAAGCCTTAAATTCAATATCAGCAAAGTAGGATAATAAGCAAGCAAACAACTCCCCACATAGGACAGTTGTGGGTGACGACAGATGCACCAAAGAAAATAAGACAGGACACTGGGAAATAGAGTGATGACGTGGGGACTGCTGTGGTTTGGTGGTCTGGACAGGTGAAGTTGGAGAAGAAGCAAGAGTGAGGTGAGGGCAGAAGCTTTCCCCTTTCTAGGGGAAAGGTCTCTGTGCAGAACAAGAGCCAAAGTAGGGGTGGAAGAGGGAGCAAGCCTGGCTTGTTCTCATGGAACACAGGAAGCCAGCGTAGTGTGGCAGGAGCTGGGTGAGCAGGGAGAGGGCAGGGCTGCATGACCCTGCCTCGGTCAGCTCCTGAGAGCTCACCCTCGCCCTGCCCCCCACTCCCTCCACAGCTGCACCCCAACTCCAAGGACCACTTTTCCAGCATCTGAATGCACATTTCAAAGCTCATGGAATCTAATGGCTGGAGTCTCTGAGTTCCTTCCCCTCTTCATCATCATCATTGTTGTTTAGTCGCTTAGTCTTTGCAACCCCATGGACTATAGCCCACCAGGCTCCTCTGTCCATGGAATTTCTGGGGCAAGAATACTGGAGTGGATTGCCATTTCCTTCTCCAGGAGATCTTCCCGTCCCAGGGATCAAACCCGTGCCTCTTTCATCTCTTGCACTGGCAGAGCAGATTCTTTGTCACTGAGCCACCAGGGAAGACTGTCATCATCATTATTATTATGATATTGTCACCAGTCCTATTTAACAAGTGAGGAAACTGACTCAGAGAGGTTAAGTGACTTGTCCAGCATCACACGGCTAGAAAATGGAAGAACTGGAATTTGACCCCAGACTGATTTTACCACTACCCTTCACTGGCTCAGAAGACAGGACCCTGTGTATCCTAAACACTCCTAAGTCCAAGCTTATACACTTATTACCTTAAAAATGCATGTGAGGTTTCTATTCCGCTCAACTTTATGTTTTTGCTATGCCTTCAAGGAGCCACAGCACAAACCCTGGCCCTGGGCTCAGACCATGGGGCCGGAGGACCCAATCCTGCCTGCCCTTTGCCTGTCTGCGGAAATACACGTTACAGAACAAAACCACACCCCTTCGTTCACAGATTGCTGTTGGGTGACTTCCTGCTCAAACATGGAACCCAGTAGCTGCTACTGGGACCGTATGGCCCTCAACGCCTAAAATATCGACTGACTGGCCCTTTACAGAAAAGGGCTGCAGACCCTGGTCCATGGGCACCTGCTCAGTCTGCTCAGACTGAAGGAGCATGACTCCGAAAGACACCCTGAGTACACAGCGCCCAGCCCAGGGTGCAGCACAAAGTGGGCCCTTAAAGCAGGTGATTGATTCTTCCCTGGGGCTTCCCTGGTGGCTCAGCTGTAGGTTAAGAATCTGCCTGCCAATGCAGGAGAGGCACGTTTGATCCCTGGTCTGGGAAGATCCCTTGGAGAAGGAAATGGCAACCAGCTCCAGTATTCTTGCCTGGGAAATTCCATGGGCAGAGGAGCCTGGAGGGCTATAGTCCATGGGGTTGCAAAGAGTCGGACACTTGGCACTTAGCGACTGAACAACAAATTCTTCCAAGGCCTTGAACAAATGTTCCTTCCTGCAAGGAGATGCCATAACCCTGGCCATGGGCCCCCTCTCTCTCAGAGGGGATGTGCAGGTAAAAACCTCTACTGCATATGCTGCTAGCAGTTGCCAGACTTACAAGTAAAAGTACAAGACAGCCAGTTGAATTTGAATTTCAGATAAACAGCAACAAAGTTTTTAGTATAAAAACTTACACTAAAAAGTTAGTCTAACATTATTATGCTAAAATTTTCACTTTGCTATACTAACTTCCAAATTTATTATGCTGAAATCTTTAGCATAAAATGTACCCAATATTACGTGGAATATACATATGCTAAAAATATATTCTAAAATTATTACACTGAAAATTCTGAAGTTTTATATTAAATTCCAAATTTATTATGACAAAATCTTAGGATAAGTATGTCCCAAATATTGCGTGGGATACACTTATGCCAAAATTATTCTAAAATTATTATGCTAAATTTCTAAAATTATTGGACCAAATTCTAAATTATTACACTAAAATCTTTAGTAAAAAGATTACACTAAAATCTTTTAGTAAAAAGCATGTTCCCAAAATTACATATGGAACATACTTTACTAAACAAATTCTTCTACTAAAATTATGAAGTTATTATACTAAGTTCCATATTTATTATGCCAAAATTTTAGTGTAAGTGTGTTCCAAATGGGCTTCCCTGGTGGCTCAGATGGTAAAGAATCTGCCGAATATTTCCTGGGATATACTTATGCTTAAAGGTTTTTATCCGTTGTTTATCTGAAAATTCCAGTTTAACCGGCTTTTGGTGTTTCATCTGGGATTACTACAAAGGAGGGAATCTGGAGGCAGAAGAGGAAGCTCAGGCCTGTAGGGACTTTCTCCTTGCCAGACTTCTCCATGGTGAATTGGTTTCAATAGTAGATGCAGGAACTGTAGCCACGGCAAGCTTCCAAGACCCTTCCCCAAATGATTTTAAAGTAGGACATCCTCTCAGTACCCAAACAAAGTGAACTATTTTCCAAGAGAGCATCCCAAAATCTACTTCTGGATGCAAGGTCTGTAGCTTTAAGGCAGCAGAATTTTTATTTATTTTTTTAAATCGTCCTTGTTTTGTTTCGTTTGGTGTTTCACAAGCTGAGATCTGATTTTCCTATCTAAGTTGCTCTATCCTTGTGTTCCTCTCTCTGGCTCTCTGCTTCTCCCTGTCTCATTGTAACATTTCTTGCTCAGGGGAATGGAGCAGGAGATAAAATGCCTTTTGACAGGTGACAAGATGAAACCAGCATCATGAAGGGTTTGGGGCCGTAATCCGGGTGGCAGAAGGGAGGAGCAATGAGCTTAGGAATGAAACAAAGTTGAGCAGGAGGCATAGCTGCTGCCAAGGGGACCTGCAACCAGGAATTTCTGCTTCATGGGATCATTATGAATGTTAGATGAGTTAATAGGTGTGTGGTATGTGAGGGTGACCTATTATTATTAGGGCAAACAAAGCAGTGAAACACAATTGAACAGAAGGAGAGGATATCGTGTGTGCTATTTCAGGGACAGAGGATGGGAAAATCTTGTTGGAGGTGACAAGGGGGAAGGACAGAGCCTTCCTTGGATGTTCAAGAGAAGAGGCTCTGATGGCAGAAGAAACAGCTCATCAGAAGCCCTGAGTGAGATCACGGTTGTCAGGGGCAAGTTCAAGGCCACTGAGGCTAGAGCTTAGATATCAAGGCAAGATCAAGGGATGAGGCTGAAGAAGGACATGCAGGTCACTGCTGGCCTTGCCTATTGTTTCATGCTGCCTGGGAGCCACTGGGGTTTCTGAGCAGGAGGATGACAGGTTGTGTTGGTTGCTACATGAATGAGGTGTGTGGGGGTCAGAACAGAAGCAAGGAACTAGCTGGGAGGCCATGGGGTCCAGATGAGAAGTGATAGCGACCTTGAAAGGAGTCTGGATGAAAAAAGTGATGAGAAGTGGTCAGATTGGGCCTCCGTTCAGAAGATGTGGCCAATAGGAGTTACTGACATGGGATAGAGCCTATGAAAATCAGGGGTCAATGGTGACTATAAGATTTTGGTCTAACCAGGTGAAAGAGAGCCGGTTACCTAAGTGGGGATAGAGCACAGAAGAGTAACACCATCAGTGGTCATTATCATTGCATTATTTTATTATAAGAGTTGTAGGAGAGCAGTAAATATCTGGCCCATGCTCCTTCAAGCCCTAAGCTCACTGTTTAGGTTAAGTCAGTCCCCACAAAGGCGAGGGGTTTTAGTCTGAATAAGAAACCTCTCACAAGGGTAAGTACGGTTTGGTTTGCCCTCTATAGAAGGGAATCACCTTGTGCCCTTACCTGCGGAAAACTTTACTTTCTTGACAAACATTGAATGAAAGTTGTCAGTTGTCTAAGACTGTATCCATGGGCCTTCCCACTTTGTAAATACCCATTTTAGTATTTCCTCAAGTTGTGCATATTCTAGAGCAATTTAGAAAGCAGCTCCTTCTCCAGCCCCGTTCACACCTAATGTATACTGAGGACAAACCCAAGGGGTGGGTCATTTGATGTTTGGAATTTTCGTCGTCAATGCCCCCTACTCTGGATGGTGCTAATCAGGAATTGCGTGTATTTCAGATGCACAGAGGTGTATTTACAGGTGCATGGAGATTCATCAGAGTGTTTTTACTGTGTCCTCTCCACACCCAGGTTGGTTGAGTTGAAGTCTCTTTGGTGAACATTTCCTAAACCACAGGAGAGCAGCACAACATCACTGACCACATCACACATACACACACTCAGGCATGCACACGCATGCACGCACACACACATACACACACACGAAAGGTGGTTAGATCGTGTATCCGTTCAGAAGATGCAGCCAATAGGAGTTACTGACAGATGGAATAGAGCCTATGAAAGCCAGAGGTCAATGGCAACTCTAAGATTTTGGTCTAACCAGGTGAAAGAGAGCCAGTTACCTAAGTGGGGGCAGAGCACAGAAGGGTAACACCATAAAGAGTAACACACACACACCTTGTTTCCAAAGGGAGAAAAATCTTTGTAAATGTAAGTTGAAGTCAGAGGGGAGGTGGAAAAGTGGAAAGGTGGTCTTTTTCCCCAAGAGATTACTCTCATGGTGTTTTCAGTTAATATAATACAGCAGATTGAGCTTCCGTGAGCTTCCCCCAAAATTGTAGACATTTCTTCTAAAACCATGACTTGAAAGAGTCTATGATAGTTGTTTAGTCGCTCAATCGTGTCCAACTCTTTGCGAGCTCATGGACTACATAGCCCGCCATGGAATTCTCCAGGTAAGAATACTGGAGTGGGCAACAATGCCCTCCTCCAGAGGCTCCTCCTGACCCAGGGATCGAACCTGCATCTCCTACATTGGCGAGTCTACAATAGACACAAGTGATCCATACTTGATAGATGCCAATATTCAGCATCATCAGCTTCAATGGCCATCTTCTGCCAGCTAGCCTTCCACACCTCTTGCCTGTGTTGGCTCCAAGACACACAACAACGTGCAAGGGACCTGTTTTTACATTCCTTGCCCTCAATGCATGTCAGGGCAAGAACTTTCCTTTCATGCTGCACACGTTCCTGTCAAAATCTCTGACTTCCCAAGCCACTTGGTAGCATAGAAAACCATCTCCCTAGAATCTTTGCATATCTCGTTCAAGTTCAAAACTCATCTCCTGTCATTTATAATCATTTGGCAAGTTTCATTTAAAAAGAAAATCCATTTAATGAAATATTTCTGTTTAAATACCAGCACATTAGATTTGCAAAAATGTACCCATCTTGAATATATTTAAGCAAAAATCAATAAAGGTTAATAGCATATTGCAAGAACATTGCAATGACAGAAAGTCAAATAATTCCTTTTGTAATTGAATAGTATCACTGGAGTGTATGAAGAAATCAACAACGACATTTCTACCATATCTTTTCAAATGGTGTGTGAAATTCAACCATTGGGCTGTGATAGCCACATACAATTCAAATTTGACTAATTAGGTGAATTGTGCAATTTTCCATTTTTTAATAGGAAAGGGGATGGCAAGGCAATTTTGAGAGGGTTGGGGCCAGAATGAGTGGGGGTAAAACCATGTGAAGACAGCAAAGTCTTTAACAACAATGTAATTTGAAAAAAGGATTTAATTGGAACCTATTAGGAGACAAGCCAGCTGGTTTGAAGGACAAGATTAAAAATATTTCATTAATGCACATGTGACTATGGGAATAGACACTCAAAGAATTCATCATTTTCTCGAGTCACTGACTGCCCAGCACTTTCTCCGAAGAAGAGGGGCTCACAGACTGTTAGGCTCAAGAGACTTTGTATTTCTTTCTGGTCTCTGGTATGGATTTCCCCCTAGGACAATGGTCATCTGTTCTTACCTTGAACACCAATTTCTACCCTTCCTTAGGAGGATCTTGCCTGTTTTCAGAGAAACCATACCTCCTCTGTTCTTAACCCTGAATTTTTGAGTCAAGAGGTTCATGTCACCTGCCTTAGTGTGGGCCCTGATTGGATAAAATCAGTCGTCAAGTTTGACCTCCTGGGCACAGGGACTGGCTCAGTGGATGCGCACATCACCAAGTCAACATTAAGAAGATGTGAAGGGTATATATATTTTCTTGGCTCTGTCAGCTGAGAGGGCCTAGAAGCAATGATTCTCCAGTAACAACAAGCCAAACTAGAGTCTAGACCTTGGTTTCCAGTGCCATTCTCAACTAAAAGGAACCAGGGCTCCTTGGAAAAATTGCTGATCCCAGGACCCCCGTGGGAAATATACAAGATGAGCCTGCAGCATTGTACAATGCCAGGATGTAAGGATTTGTTAAAAAAAAAGGGGGGGGGGTGTATATCGAAGGGACACGAGAGCTAACTGAAACCTCCCAATGGTCAAAGCTGGAACAATTTGAGCAGAAAAGTGAAGTAATGTTGGACTATAATCCAGAGGATAAGATGAGAGGATGTAAAATCCACAGTGATGTAAGTAAATGATTGAGCAATGAATAAATAAATACATTAAAATAGACAAATCTCCCATGCAGAAAAACTCCAAATAATTTATGTAGATACTTCACCCCCAGGGAGATGGAACATAACCCTCCCATCCTTAAGTGTGAGTTGCTCCTAGCAATAGCCCTTCAAAGAGCACAGGATGGAAAGAGTGAAAAAAGAGTAACTTTACGGTTAGAGAAACCTGCCAGATATGACCTCAGGCAGGTGATCTAGGTCAACAGAGATAGTGTGGACATTCCTTAGGATGTGATGAGAAGGGCACTTTACCTGGGGGGTCTTCCTCCCTCAAACTTACCATCCCAGGATACACATGAGAAAACACGAGACATATCTGAATCTGAATTGAGGGACAGTGTAGGGAATAGCAGAGCAGTCCTCCTTAAAACCGTCCTCAAAAACAAGGAAAATGAGAATCTCTCATAGCCACGCACAGCCTAAAGAGACACTATGACTACATGTCATATAGTGTCCTGGGTGGGATCCTGGACCAGAGAAAGAACATTAGGGAAAAGTTAAGGGAGTGTTGGTCACTCAGTCATGTCTGACTCTTTGCAACCGCATGGATTATAGCCTGCCAGGCTCCTCTGTCCATGGGATTCTCCAGGCAAGAATATTGGAGTGTGTTGCCATGCCCTTGTCCAGAGGACCTCCTCAACCCAGGGATCGAACTCACATCTCCTGTATTGCAGGCAGTCTTTATCATCTGAGCCACCAGGGAAGCCTGAATATAGTTTAGACTTTAATTAATAATCATGTATCAATACTGGCTATTAATTGTGACACATACTCATCTAAGATGTTAAATATAGAAGAAACAGTTTGGGGGGTATATGGGAACTCCAGTACTATGTTTGAAAATTTCTTCTGTAAATCTAAAACGGTTCTGAAAAAACTTTAAATATCATTTTAAAAATCTGATAGGAAGTGATATTTATAGGGGTTCTGGGAAAATAAAGCTCTTTTGGGCTGCGTCATGTGTGGAATGTGAGGATTTGGTGTTTAAAAACTGAGTGCACTATTTTGCTACCAAAGACGGAAAGATGAGCTGCTGGCAATTGCTCAGTACAGCCTGGGGACAAACCCACTGCAGAAGGAAGAAAGGAGAGGTGGAGAGGAATCAAGCCCTTGAGGGTATGCATGAGTGTTGGGCTGAGCCTTGCCTGAAACTAACACTGTTCTTGACTTCTTTGATTCTGAGCCAATGTATAAATCCCTTTATTGTTTGAGTGGGAACTTTGGAAAATTGAAGCATCATGATTAACTATGCAGAAGGATTCCCCATCTTCTCTGATCTTCACCTGATCCCCCAATTCTGAACTCACTCTTTGTTGGGTTTGGGGTGCAATTTAATGGCCAATAAGGTCTGAGCAATAAGGTCTTTGGGGCTACTTTCCCACAGCTTCCAAGGGCAGAGAGTAAGGTGTAAGGGTTGGGGGCTGCAGGGACCCCCGGGATAATGGGGTTTTTGGAGCTGATCTTCAGTTCCCACCCAATAATCTCTCTCCCCAGCGGAGACTCTACAGCCAGAGGATGATTTCTGGAGGGTTTTGTTGGAGCTGAGACTCAAGCTCAATGCTTCTCAGTTTTGTGTGGTTTGTGGTTATTGGTTGTTTTACTTAAGGCTGGCTGGAGGCGTGGTGTGACTGCTGTTTGGGATTTCATTGGACTCTAGACTTCACTGGACAATCACCCCCTCCTGGCCCCACCTCACCGCCACTCATCATGTCACTGCCACTCATCATGATGTTTCTGTTTATTTTTTAAATCCTTTTTGTGTTGATTATTTAACCTGGCAAAACTTCAGAAATGAATGCCATGCATGTAAATAAACAGTCAAACATTTCTAAATTGTCCCTGAACCCCCAGGGAAGGGATTGTCTCTTAATCATCTTTAGTTTCCCTGTTCTCATGTTGCCTGGTGGCTCAGTGGTAAAGAATCCGCCTGCCAATGCAGGAAGCACAAGAGATGTGAGTTCAGTCCCTGGGTCAGGAAGATCTTCTGGAGGAGGAAATGGCAACCCACTTCAGTATTCTTGCCTGGAGAATCCCATGGACAGAGGAACCTGGCGGGTTGCAGTCCACTGTGGTCGCACAGAGTCAGACATGATTTAGTGACTGAATAATAATAACAAGGTATATGGAGTTGAGTGGCATAATGCCAGGGTGAGATGCTAAAGCTGGTAAGGAGGGCAAACATCTTCTATGGCAAAACTTAACCTAGAAAATCCATGAGATCTCTGTAGAGTGTAGGTTTGCACACCCAATCCTATAGGGTAATGTGTGTATATCAGTGTGTAAGGTATGTGGACATATGATATGTGTTGCAAAGAATGAATATGCAGAGTTCTTTCTCAAGGTTTTCTCTTACAGCAGAAAGAGTCCATAGCGTGTGTGCTAAGTCACTTCAGTCGTGTCTGACTCTTTGTGACCCCATGGATTGTAACCTGCCAGCCTCCTCTCTCCATGGGGAGGCAAGAATATTGGAGTCGGTTGCCATACCCTCCTCCAGGGATTGAATGAATCTATGTCTCTTATGTTCCTGAATTGGTAGGAGGGTTCTTTACCACTAGGGCCACCTGGGAAGTCCAAGAGTCCATAGCGAGCATAACAGTTTCAGAATAGCCTCCACTGGGCTCCTCACTGGCCATCCATTTGGCAGCTGGTGGAGCCCTGTCAACCCAGGTGTCATCTCATCCCTGCTCCTGCAACTCCTCTTTCACACAGAGTCAAACCAAGGCTCTTACAGCAGCCCCAGGACCCTAGATCCGGCCCCCCTCACATCCCACCTGCCCTCTCCTTGTTCCCTTCAGCCACACTGGCCCCCTCGTGTTTCTGGAACCCATCAGTCCTGCTCTCAACAATGGCTGCTGTCCCCTCTGCCTGCAGGTCCCAAAGAGCCACAGGCTGCATTGCTCACCTCCAAAGTTTCCTACTAATGTCACCCTGACCACCCCTCTATGCTCAGGTTTAGTCCCTCTCACCCCGCTTTATTTTTCTCCAGGCAATTTACCCCCTATGTTTTATTTTAAAATTTTGTTTCATTGTAAGTCCCAGAAGGATGAGATTTCATGACCAGGTTTTGTTTTCTAATGTAAGCCTGGCTCCTAAACATGTGCTAGACACTGGCAGGTGGTTAGTCAATATTTGCTGTATGTATGTATGAATGAACAAATAACCCTGTGCCCAATGGCTTATAAGTCAGTCCAGGTCTTTCATTCAAAATGTTGTGCAGACTTACTGGATGCTATGCTTCAATCAAACATTTACTTAAAATGGAGTAGGAGTAGAGTGTCTTCATGTCCACTCTATGAGATATGGTTATTGTTGTTTAAATGAGGAGGAAAGGAAGGTCAGAGAGGGGTAAAGTGGCTGAGTTTATCTTCTCCTAATCAACAAGCAGCAGGTGACCTCATTCTAGGAGAGCTCAGGACTGTCACCTTTTCTCCTCCCTCCTATAAGTGGGCCCTGGCAAAGGAAGGTGTGTTGTGGATGCCATCAAGAGACAAAGAAGACACTTGAATATCTAGGTAATTTGTTGACTGAGCAAGTGTTTGTTGAATGACTAAAGAGGAGACAGAGCCAACATCTTCCCTTTGGAGCCTCTGCTGTAACACATTGTAGGTGAAAGAACTGGGGAGGAGGGAAGGAAGATGTGCAGAAAGAAAGAGAAGCAAGATCAGATCTTGATTTCTAATTTTATGGTCTCCCTTAGGCTGAGCCAGACCTGCCTTTGAGTGTTTGAGTGTGAAGGTACAGGTCAGCAGTGGCCTGCCACAGGGGCAGGGGCTCTAGGTGCAGCAGACCTGGGTGTGGCATAAACCCTCTTAGAGGAGGTCACCATTAACCCCACTATAGAACCGCCAGAACTTACACAGGACAGAGGAAACAGACTCTTGGAGGGCACAAACAAAACCTCGTGTACACCAGGACCCAGGAGAAACTGCGCTCACAGTGACCCCACAAGAGACTGACCCAGATTTGCCTGTAGTGTCCAGGAGTCTCCAGGTCGGCGATGGCCTGCTGCAGGGTTAGAGGCACTGAGTGCAGCAGTGCGTGCATGGGACCTTTTGAAGGAGGTCGCCATTTTCTTCATTACCTTCACCATAGTTTGATTTCAGGTTAAACAATAGGGAGGGAACACAGCCCCTCCCATCAACAGAAAATTGGATTAAAGATTTACTGAGCATGGTCCGCCCATCAGAACACGACCCAGTTTCCCCCACTAAGTCTCTCCCATCAGGAAGCTTCCATAAGCCTCATATCCTTCTCTATCAGAGGGCAGACAGACTGAAAACCACAATCACAGAAAACTAATCAATCTGATCACATGGACCACAGCCTTGTCTAAACCAATGAAACTTGTCTAAACCTACATGGCCATGCCATGTAGGGCCACCCAAGATGGACTGGTCATGGTGGAGAATTCTGACAAAACGTGGTCCACTGGAGAAGGGAATAGCAAACCATATCAGTATTCTTGCCTTGAGAACCCCATGAACAGTATGAAAAGGCAAAAAGATATGACACCAGAAGATGAACTCACTAGGTCGGTAGATGCCCAATATGCTACAGGACAAGAGTGGAGAAATGAGTCCAGAAAGAATGAAAAGACAGAGCCAAAGCAAAAACAACACCCAGTTGTGGATGTGACTGGTGATGGAAGTAAAGTCTGAGGCTATAAAGAACAATATTGCATAGGAACCTGGAATGTTAGGTACATGAATCAAGGTAAATTGGAAGTGGTCAAACAGGAGATGGCAAGAGTGAACATCAACATTTTAGGAATCAGTGAACTCAAATGGACTGCAATGGGTGAATTTAACTCAGATAACCATTATATCTACTACTGTGGGCAAGAATCCCTTAGAAGAAATGGAGTAGCCCTCATAGTCAACAGAAAAGTCTGAAAAGATTGCAGTACTTGGATGCAATCTCAAAAACAACAGAATGATCTGTTTGTTTCTTAGGCAAACCATTCAATATCACAGTAATCCAAGTCTGTGCCCCAACCAGTAATGCTGAAGAAGCTGAAGTTGAACAGTTCTATGAAGACCTACAAGACCTTCTAGAACTAACACCCAAAAAAGATGTCCTTTTCATTATGGGGGACTGGAATGCAAAAGTAGGAAGTCAAGAGATACCTGGAGTAGCAGGCAAATTTGCCCTTGGAGTACAGAATGAAGCAGGGCATAGGCTAATAGAATTTTGCCAAGAGAACGCACTGGTCATAGCAAACACCCTCTTCCAACAACACAAGAGAAGACTTTACACATGGACATCACCAGATGGTCAATACCGAAATCAGATTGATTATATTCTTTGCAGCCAAAGATGGAGAAGCTCTATACAGTCAGCAAAAACAAGACTGGGAGCTAACTGTGGCTCAGATCATGAACTCCTTATTGCCAAATTCAGACTTAAATTGAAGAAAGTAGGGAAAACCACTAGATCATTCAGATATGACCTAAATCAAATCCCTTACAACAATACAGTGGAAGTGACAAATAGATTCAAGAGACTGAATCTGATAGAGTCCATGAAGAACTATGGGCAGAGGTTCATGACATCATACAGGAGGCAGTGATCAAGACCAACTCCAAGAAAAAGAAATGCCAAAAGAAAAAATGGTTGTCTGAGGAAGTCTTAGAAATAGCTGAGAAAAGAAGAGAAGCTAAAGGCAAAGGAGAAAAAGAAAAATACACCTATTTGAATGCAGAGTTCCAAAGAATATCAAGGAGAGATAAGAAAGCCTTCCTCAGTGATCAGCGCAAAGAAATAGAGGAAAACAATAGAATGGGAAAGACTAGAGATCTCTTCAAGAAAATTAGAGATACCAAGGGAACATTTCATGCAAAGATGAGCCTAATAAAGGACGAAATGGTACTGACCTAACAGAGCAGAAGATATAAGAAGAAGTGGCCAGAATACACAGAAGACTATACAAAAATATCTTCATGACCAAGATAATCACGATGGTGTGATCACTCACCTACAGCCAGACATCCTGGAATGTGAAGTTAAGTGGGCCTTAGAAAGCATCACTACGAACAAAGCTAGTGGAGGTGATGGAATTCCAGTTGAGCTAGTTCAAATCCTGAAAGATGATGCTGTGAAAGTGCTGCACTCAATATGCCAGAAAATTTGGAAAACTTAGCAGTGGCCACAGGACTGGGAAGAGTCAGTTCTCATTCCAATCCCAAAGAAAGGCAATGCCAAAGAATGCTCAAACTATTGCACAATTGCACTCATCTTACACTCTAGTAAAGTAATGCTTAAAATTCTCCAAGCAAGCCTTCAACAGTACATGACCCGTGAACTTCCAGATATTCAAGCTGGATTTAGAAAAGGCAGAGGAACCAGAGATCAAATTGCCAACATCTGTTGGATCATAGGAAAAATAAGAGAGCTCCAGAAACACATCTACTTCTGCTTTATTGACTATGCCAAAGCCTTTGACTGTGTGGATCACAACAAATGGTGGAAAATCCTTAAAAGGAGGGGAATACCACCAGACCACCTTACCTGCTTCCTGAGAAATCTGTTTGCAGGTCAAGAAGCAGCAGTTAGAACTGGACATGGAACAACAGTTTGGAACAACATGGCTCCAAATTGGGAAAGGAGTACATCAAGGCTGTATATTGTCACTCTGCTTATTTAACTTCTATGCAGAGTACATCATAAGCAATGCTGGGATGGATGAAGCACAAACTGGAATCAAGATTGCCGGGAGAAATATCAATAACCTCAGATATGCAGATGTTTCTTCCACCCTTATGGCAGTAAGGTTTCTGCCACCCTTATGGCAGAAAGTGAAGAAGAACTAAAGAGCCTCTTGGTGAAAGTGAAAGAGGAGAGTGGAAAAAGTTGGCTTAAAACTCAACATTCAGAAAACTAAGATCATGGCATCTGGTCCCATCACTTCATGGCAAATAGATGGGGAAACAATGGAAACAATGAGAGACTTTATTTTTTGGGCTCCCAAATCACTGCAGATGGTGACTGCAGCCATGAAATTAAAAGATGCTTGTTCCTTGGAAGAAAAGCTATGACATCCTAGATAGCATATTAAAAAGCAGAGACATTACTCTGCCAAGAAAGGTCCATCTAGTCAAAGCTATGGTTATTTTTCATGTATGGATGTGAGAGCTAGACTATAAAGAAAGCTGAGCACCAGAGAATTGATGCTTTTGAACTGTGGTATTGGAGAAGACTCTTGAGAGTCCCTTGGACTGCAAGGAGATCCAACCAGTCCATCCTAAAAGAAATCAGTCCTGAATATTCATTGGAAGGACTGATGCTGAAGCTGAAACTCCAATACTTTGGCCACCTGATTCGACGAACCAATTCATTTGAAAAGACCCTGATGCTGGGAAAGATTGAAGGCAGGAGGAGAAGGGGGATGACAGAGGATGAGATGGTGGGATGGCATCACCAACTTGATGGACATGAGTTTGAGCAAGCTCCAGGAATTGGTGAAGGACAGGGAAGCCTGGCGTGCTGCAGTCCATAGAGTCACAAAGAGTTATACACGACTGAGCAACTGAACTGAACTGAGTTTAGGCTACGTGGCATCTCTGCCCTAACTAATGTAGAAGTTAGTTAAGAACAACAATAATTAGCATAGATAGAGGACTTTTTGCTTTTCTTATTGCCTGTGAGTTATACAGCAAAACTTCAGTCCACTGCAGGTTTAAATTAAGAAAATAGTTCTGACGTAAATGGTAAGAAAATGTAAGTAGGTAAATTGGGAAGAGATACTGCCTTTCCTCTACCCTGCGAGACCATCAGTTGTAAGGATGTTGGAATGAGTGAACTGTTGGAGTCAAACAGCCCTGAATTCAAATCCTGGTTCTTCTACTGGCAATTAATAGCAACAGGACCTTAGACAAGTCATGCTGCCATGTATCCATCCACTTATTCATCCAACCATCCATCCATTCATCCATCTATCTATACATCCATCCATCCATCCACTCAACAAATATTTGAACACCTACTACACCCTAGGCATTTGAGAACTGAAGTCAACCGAAATCCCTGTGTTTGTGTTAAACCATACAGAAACTAAACTAAACAGAATTGCTTGCTGCAGGACATATATGCTCCTGAAAGATAAGACTATCAACTAGCTAAACAGCTTCCTTATCAAGAGTTTTTTTTTTTTTGTTTTTTTTTTTTTCTGCAAAGGACTTCTGTTCAGGGGGACAGTGGCCTTCAGTGTCTGTAACCTAATCTTGGAACCTGGGAATATGTTTTATTTTGTTACAAAAAGGACTTTGCAGATGTGATTGGGTTAAGGACCTTGAGATAGGGAGATTATCCTAGATTATCCAGTGGGATTAATGGAATCCCAAGGGTCCTTATAAGGGAACAAGGGAGGCAGGAGGTGTAGTGTCAGAATGCAGCAGAGAACAGCTCCACTGGCTATTGTTGGCTGTGAAGACACAGGATAGGTACATGAGCTAAAGAATGTGGGAGCTTCTAGGAGCTGGAAAAGGCCAGGAAATGATTCTCCCCAGAGCCTCCAGAAGGCTCTGTAAATACCTAGATTCTATTTTATTTTTAAACAATTTTAGTTTAAAATTTTTTAAATTTATATTGGAGCATAGTTGATTTACAATGTTGGGTCAAGACCTTGATTTTTAGTCTAGTGGGACCCATTGCAACTTTTGATTGTAAGATAATACATTTGTGTTAAGGCACCAAGTTTGTGGCAACTTGTTTTAGCAGCAACAGGAAATTAATACAATGTCAGATAATACATATTTTCAGCTGTGTAGGTTGTATGTTCTTTTTCACAACCTCTGTCACTGATGGTAAACACAGGAGCCAGTTTGGACCCTGGGCCGGGCCACAATATGGCGACACTTGTCAGAGGAGCCTGGAGGGAATAGCATGCGGTCTCCTACAGTCCCTGGGGTTGCAAGGAGTCGCACACAACCGAACACACACAGTCCTAGCATACTGAATGGGGAGTGATAACAGTAGAATGTTGTATTGTGAGCATGGAATGAAATAATGCATGTAAAACTTTTAGTGGTGCCTGAGAAATAGCAAGCACCCAGTAAAGTTTATTATTATTTTATTTTTTTATGTGGATCTTTTTTTACATTTTTATTGAATTTGTTACAATATTGCTTCTATTTAATGTTTTGGTTGTTTGACCACAAGACATGTGTGATCTTATGTCCCCAACCAGGGATCAAAACCACACTTCCTGCACTGAAAGGTGGAGTCTTAACCACTGGACTTCCGTGGGAGTCCCTGTAATTAATATTATTTTCTCAATCAATATTGCGGCATTGGTTACATGAAGAGGAATACACTTCATTTGTCCAGTAGTCTGCCCATCAGGACACTATAAGGAAAGGCCAAGTACCGTCTATTTGTCAGATATTTCTGATTAAAGCTCTTCTCCAGCAGCTCATAGACAACCACAGAAGGGGAAAAACAGCTTGAGGAGGAAGAATAAATGAGAAGAATCGTCTTTACCTGAAAATGACAACCTGGAACAGATTTGGTGAAAAACAAACATCTCTAAGTCACAGGATCATCCCAGCTTTGAATGGCGTGGGGCTCTTCTGTTACTATTTTCCCATTCCAGCATTGACATATTTTATTACTAATTGCTTCTTCAAACCTCATCAATGATCTTTTGCACTTTCCTCAAAGAAATGTTGAAAGCTTTTAATGAAGAAATTAATTATGTATAGTCTTGAATGCAAATTAGACTAATTAATTGTAGCATTGATACCCTCTCCTAGCACAAAATATGAGAAGTGGCATTATACATATTTATAAGGTACAGTACATTTTGACAGATGCCTGCAGATTGTGATGAAAAGGTGGTCAAGGTGTCTGAAAGGATGCCTTCTCTCTGACAGATGAATGTGGCTGCATTTCGTGAGAAGTTTGGGTGAGTTGTCAACAATAGTGACTTTAGAATGTTGAGATAGGAAAACTTTGGGCATAAAATGAATTTCCCCCCAAAATGGAAAACTTGAGTGGAATGGAGATGATTGGAAGCAGGATCAAATGTTTCCTAGGAGAATGAACTTGAGCATTCTTGGTTCCAACTGTGTGATTGTCCAAGAACCATTTCCATCAGGGCTGAGTGGTTGCAATTTGCAAAAGGGATTTTGTGATGTAATTAAGGCTGCTCATCACTCGACTTTGGGTTAATCAAAAGGGAGATTACCTGGACAGGCCCATTCTAATCACATGAGCCCCTGGAAATCAGAGTTTTCTCTGCCTAGTAGCAGAAGGAGAAGTAAGTGAGAGAGATCCAACATGTGAGAAGGACTCATTGAAAGATAATCTTTTGTTGCTGATGAAGGGGCCACCTGTTAAAGACCTGGGAGTGGCCTCCAGGAGCTGAGAGCAACCCGACCTCTTGCTGGCAGCTAGCATTTGATGACAAGCATCCAGATATGCAGATGACACCACCCTTAGGGCAGAAAGTGAAGAGGAACTAAAAAGCCTCTTGATGAAAGTTAAAGAGGAGAGTGAAAAAGTTGGCTTAAAGCTCAACATTTAGAAAACTAAGATCATGGCATCTGGTCCCATCACTTCATGGGAAATAGATGGGGAAACAGTGGAAACAGTGTCAGACTTTATTTTTTTGGGCTCCAAAATCACTGCAGATGGTGACTGCAGCCATGAAATTAAAAGACGCTTACTCCTTGCAAGGAAAGTTATGACCAACCTAGATAGCATATTCAAAAGCAGAGACATTACTTTGCCAACAAAGGTCTGTCTAGTCAAGGCTATGGTTTTTCCTGTGGTCATGTATGGATGTGAGAGTTGGACTGTGAAGAAAGCTGAGCTCTGAAGAATTTATGCTTTTGAACTGTGTTGTTGGAGAAGACTCTTGAGAGTCCCTTGGACTGCAAGGAGATCCAACCAGTCCATTCTGAAGGAGATCAGTCCTGGGCGTTCTTTGGGAGGACTGATGCTGAAGCTGAAACTCCAGTACTTTGGCCACCTCATGCAAAGAGTTGACTCACTGGAAAAGACTCTGATGCTGGGAGGGATTGGGGGCAGGAGGAGAAGGGGACGACAGAGGATGAGATGACTGGATGGCATCAACGACTCGATGGATGTGAGTTTGAGTGAACTCCGGGAGTTGGTGATGGACAGGGAGGCCTGGCGTGCTGCGATTCATGGGGTGGCAAAGAGTCGGACACGACTGAGCAACTGAACTGAACTGAACTGAAATGAAGTCAAAGATGTCAATCAAACGACCTGCCTAAGGCCACACATTAAGTGAGCCAGGGTCACACCCTTGAGCCTCTGACACTAACTTATCTTATTAGGTTACTACAGTAGCTGTTGTAACAGAGATCTGACTAACAGTGGCTGAGGCTGGTTTCTCTTTTATATCTCAGTGTGGCAGCTCAGACTGTACTGTCAGTTGTCCAGACTCCTTCTACCTTTTTTCTCTTTTATCTCCAATAGGAAGCATCCATTTCATTGTCTGAGGCTTCCCAGGTGGCACAGTGGTAAAGAATATGCCTGCCAATGCAGGAGACGCAGAAGTCTTGGGTTCGATCCCTGGGTTAGGAAGATTCCCTAGAGAAGGCAATGGTAACCCACTCCAGTATTCTTGACTGGAGAATTCCATGGACAGAGGAGCCTGGCAAGCTAGTCCGTGGGGTTGCAGAGTTGGATACAACTGAGCACACACCCACATTCCACAGTCTAGCCTGAGGGATGGTGGAGTAACAGGATCTGATTTAAGTTATAGAAAGATGACCGGCTTGCAGGGGGAGGCATGGGTGGGCATGCGTGGGAACTGGCCACAGAGTCAAAAGTAAAAACATCTGTTCGAATAGGAGGACCAGACAATAATGAGAACTAACGAAGGGACCCCATGTAAGATGACAAAGGACAACTCAATCTTGGGTTCACACTCTGGGAGGCAGTAGGGAGTGGTGGGGACTGTGGCAAACTGGGCCCTGCATGCTGCCCGCTGCAGGGCTGCCCACCTTTGGCCCTATGGACATTCAGTCTTCTTCACAGAAGACTTCCCCGGCCTCTACCCACAGGATGCCAGTAGCACCCTCCCCCAATCTGCAATAAGAAAAATGTCTCCAGATGTTACTAAGTATCCCCTGAAGGGTAAAATCTTGCCCAACTCACAAACACTGGCCTTTAGGGAGCAGCCATCATTCAACTCCCACCACAGCTGCCTAGTGGGAATGCAGGCTCCATGTTCCTGAATCTTCCAACTCTTAAAACTCCTTCTCATATTTAATATTGGCAAATAACGCACTTAAAAAAAAATGCCAGCCAATACCCTGTGGGACAGATAAAAGCCCATCCCAGGCCCTGGTCTGCATCTTTAGAGTCAGTAGTCTACGACCACTGCCAAATGCTGGATGGGATTGGTAGACTTATTCTCACATTCCCAAAGGACTTGGTTTATGGAACCTTTCATTGAACATTTCAACATTTGTTGAATGAGTAAATAAAAGAATCTGACAGTTTAGGACTTCCCTGGTGGTCTGGTAGTTAAGCATCCTCCTGCCAATGCAGGAGATGTGGGTTCGATCCCTGGTCTGGGAAGATTCCTCGAGCCTTGGGGCAACTAAGACCATGTACCACAACTACTGAGCCCAAGCCCTAAAGCCAGTAAACCACAATTACTGAAGCCTGTGTGCCCTGCAGCCCATGGTCTGCAATGAGAGGCCACCGCAGTGGGAAGCCGGCGCACCGCAGCTAGAGAATAGACCCTGCTCGCTACAACTAGAGAAAGCCTGTGCACAGCAATGAAGATTCAGCGCAGCCAAAAGTAAAATTAAAAAACAAGAATCTGACAGTTTATAATGTCAGTCCTGGGTGTCCCTCCCTCCTAACCCCCTAACTTTTATTTGACATGCAAACCCCTAATCTTTCAAGTCACTCCAAAGTTCATTTCTTTCCCCTTCCTGACGCATCCAGGTGTTTCAGTTAGAAAAAAAAAAAAAAAGAATCATCCGAAGTCGTAAACCGGATTGTACACAGCTGTCAGCGCCCCCATTTGAAGGCAGTTCTTCCAGAAACACACAGAAGAGCCACACATGCTCATCGCCCCCACCCCCAACCTCCTTTTTTAGAGGAAAGAGCTCAGCCACATGTGGGAAAATACTGTCGGCTTTGTGGTGGTCAGGATGGCGAGCTTATGCTGAAAATGTCCTGCTCTGGATAAAAGTAAATAAAACAGAACTGTGTTCTTTAGAATTAATGTCAGTATTTCCTTCCACACTGCTGACATCTCGGGTACCCCTGCCCCTTTGCGGATGTCGTAGGAAAGGCTCCTGGTGAAGGTCAGCACAGGACCGTGTCTCATTTGCACACTTGCTCCCCTCCCCTTGTGTTTTCATGGTTGGGTGTTTTGATGTCTGAGTGAAATGTGGCAGATTCAGGAGTTCTGGTTCCTGAAGTTGATTTCTGGCGGGCGCCCTGCATCTCCCAGATGGGGTACAAATTGACAGCAAGCCCTGGGATCTCGAGGCAGTGGCGGAGCCGAGGCACACGGGGGACAACACCTCCCATGGAGGTGATAAATATCCTACCGACAAGGCCCACTTTATTATCTGGGGCTTCCTCTGAGCCCAGGCCCGGCAGACACTTGGTGGACGCTGCTCCCGTGATACTGCTGCCAACATCCGGAAGGGGCAGGTAGCATAGTTACCACACACACACCCCCAGGGCCTGTCACTACACCACCTGCCTGTCTCTGCTGTCTCAGCTCCCACCACTCGGGTCCAGCCACACTGAGCTGCCTTCAGTGGCTCCAAGGCGGGGGTGGTGTGGTGGGGGGTGGGGGGTGGCAAGTTCTTTCTGTAAAGGACCAGATGGTAAATATTTTAGGTGTTGTGGTTTGTGGTTGCTCTCCTAGCGCTACCACTGACAACTGCGTTCCCAGGAACCCCTTGTGCTTAGTCACTTAGTCTTGTCTGACTCTTTGCAACCCCATGGACTGTAGTCTGCCAGGTTCCTCTGTCCATGGGGATTCTCCAGGTAAGAATACTGGAGTGGGTTGCCATGGCCTCCTCCAGGCGATCTTCCCAACCCAGGAATGGAACCCAGGTCTCTTGCACTGCGGGTGGATTCTTTACTGTCTGAGCCCCCAATGAAGCCCCAGGAACCCCTTGATCCTAGGCAAAAACGGACGGTTTGGTCAACCCTCTTTACAAGCTATCTGGTCTCTGTTGCAGCTGCTCAGCTCTGCCCTTGAAAGGCTGCAAATGAGTGGGTGTGGCTATTTGCGAATAAAACTTTATTCATAAAATCAAGTGGCCAGCCAGAGGAGTTCCTGACCCCTTGTTCTAAGGCGCCAGTCTCACTCTGTCCTCAGGGCCCTTGCATTTGCATGAGTCCCTCTTCCCTCAGATATTCAACCAAGTCTTTGCTCAGTTGTCACCTCCTCAGAGTCTAGGAACCCCCATGCCTCCTTCTCCAGAGGGTTTTTCTCAACCAGAGGGCGACACCCTGCCTGGGAGCTTATGTTCTGCCTCCCGGACCATATTGGCTCCAGCAGGGCCCGTCAATAACTCCAGGGCAGCAGCATCCTCATCTTAGGCCCTGCTTCCCTGGAGCTATGTCTGAACTCCCCTCCTGCCCACATCCCCACTTACTCACCATCAATCTGGTGGTTCCATTGTCTTTTCGGCACTGCACACCATCCTGAATGATCTCAGCTGTGCATTCACTCAGTGGTCTGTGGTCTGGTCCCCCTAGAGTGTAAGGACCATAAGGCCAGGCTGCCTTGCTCC
Source organism: Bos indicus (assembly GCF_029378745.1). NCBI lineage: Eukaryota > Metazoa > Chordata > Mammalia > Artiodactyla > Bovidae > Bos > Bos indicus. The sequence continues at coordinate 59,200,546 of NC_091772.1, read as the reverse complement.
TTGCTGGGCTGGAGTTGGGCTAAGCCAGTGGATGGCTCGCCACTGAGATTTGTGGTATAAATAAATGTGGAACAACTGGATGACGCACATGGGCTCAGAAGGTGTATTGTGGTTTGCTCAAGGTCACTGCTGCTGGAAGGGGACAACTCGGGACCTGGGCTTCTCTCTCACCAGAGTCATCACTTTGGGCAAGTTACTTGCCCTCTCTGGACACTGACCTCCAGCTACAGAAGCATGTGTCTGTGTGCAGCACGAGAAGCCAGGATGGCCTTAGCTGAGGCCATTCAAAGAGATGCCCCATGGAGTCTCCTGATTTGGCTCCAACCCCCACCCGGCCCCAGACAATCCCGGCTCCCCTGCCGAGGGACTCCTACTTGCACCTCTTTGTGGATGATTCTTTTTTCTGACTTCTTGGATGCATGACCTGGGCAGCGGCACAGAGCCCTGAACGGAAACGGGCCACGTGTAATGCTCTGCTATTGCGGTTTTGAAATTCTCAATACTTTGAAAAAAAAAAAAAATCTTGATACGTTTGGCACAAGAGCCCAGATTTTCATTTTGCACTGGGCCCTGCAAATCCTGAAGCCAACCCTGGAGCTCTGTTTGCCAGATTTAGTTCCAAGTGCTTTTCAGGCATCATCGTGATTATCTGCAGTCTATTACAAGAAGAAACGGAAGCCCAAGGAGACTGAGGGATTCGTCCCTGGGTCACTCGGCAGGGAGGTAGGTGGCAGAGTGGGTCTGGAGCCAGGCTGGTCACTCTCAGAGCCTCCCTTATCTGCCTTGAGCATCTCACATGTACCTTTCAGCCTGCTTCTCCTGAGGACATTGGAGCTGCTCAGGAAACGGCCATTGATGATTGATTTATTGATTTTATTCCAGCCTGGGAAGGGAGGCTAGTTCTTCATGTGGTTGCCTGCTTTTCCTTCTCTAATCTGCTGAGCCCTCCAAGGATTCCAGCTCCCTATCTGCTTCAACCCTGTGGAGTAGTCCAGAGGTCACACCTGCTGATGGACAGGTGTGTCCCAGCAGCACCTCACTTCCTGGACCCAAGAATGTAGTCTGATTTATCAAACTGATGTCTACAAACTTAGAATCAAGCTTGGATGTCAATTTAGTGGGTACCTGCTGGGTTTGAAAACATTTATCAACTTATTTTTACATTTCCTTGTGACCTGATGTGGCAAAAGACTTTGCAGATGCGATTAAGTTAAGGATCTTGAGATGGGAGGATCATCCTGGATAACCTGGGTGGGCTCACAAGGGTCCTTATGAATCCAGGATCAGAGAGAAGTAGGGGTATGGGGTTGGAAGACGTGTGCTGCAGGCGTTGAAGCTGAAAGAAGGGGCCACAGGCCAAAAAAAGCAGGTGGCCTCAGACACTAGGGAAGAGACGGTTTCTCCTCAGAGCCTCTGGAGGGTGTGCAAGCCTGCCAACTCCTTGGTTTTAGCCCACTGATGTGGGTTTTGGACTCCTGACCTCCAGAACTATAAGATAATGCATTTTTTAAAAAGCCATTCAGTTTGTGGTAATTTATTATAGAAAACTCATTAACATACGATAGAATCTCATTTGTGTGTGTATGCTAAGTCTCTTCAGTTGTGTCCGACTCTTCATGACCCTGTGGACCATAGCGTGCCAGGCTCCTCTGTCCATGGAATTCTCCAGGCATGAATACTGGAGTGGGATGCCATGCCCTCCTCCAAGGAATCTTCCTGACCCAGGGATCGAACCCGTGTGTCTTACGTTGTTGGAGACCAAAACTGAGTAAACTTACCTCTAAATAACCATCCAGTCAGAGAGGGAAGCCCACAACCTTTTTGATCCACAAGGTATGTGATGAAAGCAAAAAAAAAAAAAAAAAAAAAAAGGCACTCTCAAACCCTACCAATTTAAGTTCTCCAAGAAATTCTTGCTGAGGGTCTTCATAGCATCCGTATCTTTCCTGGAGGGGACCTCAGATCAGCAACCTTCCTGAAGCACTTAGGGGACCAGAGAGTCTTCCACAGCCACTGTGCCTGGGCCACCAAGATGGGGACAGATGATTTGTTAACAATTGTGAACTCAAAACGCAAATTGAAATCTTTCTCTTGTGTCTCTCTCTTTTTTTTTTTCCTAATGAAAAATCCAACGCATCCATAGAACTTATTCAAACAGTGCAGAAGGAATAAAGCAGAGGGCGTGAGACCTTTCTGTAAGGGGCCAGACACATGAAATGGAAAAGCCGCTGTAGTTGGGATGGTGAGTGGGCAGTTTCTCTCTTGCTAGACTACAGGATGCTGTCCACTCTGACAGCCATCAGCGCCCCGTGGTGGCCCTTAAGGACATGAAGTGGGTTTGGTCTTAATTGAGATGTTTTGTGAGCGTAAAACACACACTGATTTCAAAGGTTTCATACCAAAAGAGGAATGTAAAATATCCCATTAATAAGTATTTTTATGGGTGTTATGGAAATGATAATATTTTGTATATTCTGGGTTAAGTAGATATATTATTCAAATTAATTTCACCTGGCTCTTTTCCTTTTTTAAAAAAATGTGTCTACTAGAAAATTCAGAATGGCGCACGTGGCTCCCACTTGTGGCTCGTGGTATATGTCTGTTGGACAGCACTGTCCCTACAGTATCTTCTGAGTCCTGATGTCCTGCACGTCTCTTGCAGAGTAAGCAGGTGAGCTGCTGGACAGACTCCACTGGGCTCGAACAGGGAAAACCTGTTCTCTGAAGACCCCGCTGAGGGATCTAGATGGCTAAATATTTATGGTTCTGAGGTTGCATTTCTAACAGCTCCAATATGCCTTTGGATTTTGTATAAACCTAATCCTAGCAAGGCACACGGTTTCCATTTCCACTGCCTTTAATCCTCCAGCCCCGGATAAAAAAGATGTGATGACATCTCTTGAAGTGCTATTTCAAGTCTGCAAATGGGCTGACAGGGAGCATTCCCCGGTGGTTGTATATTTGGAAGTAATAGTGGTGATTTTAGTGGTCAAATTCGATTACTGTCCCAACCTGATCATGGAATGAAAAGTCAGGAATTCTATAGAGTCTAAGCCTAGACTTGCCATGCCTGTGCTCTCCCCTCTGGGTGTTTGTGGGGGGCGTGGAACTCAGTTCAGGATTTAATATTGCTGCTAATGAAAATTTAGGTTGGATGTTGGAGGACAAGAAAACTTAGCATTTGTTGTCAGTTGAAATGGTGAAAGTAGATTTATGGTGCGTGTGTGTTAAAGCTATCTAGTTGCATTCAGTTGGGCTGTAGCGGTGAGTTCTGTTTTACCAAGCCCTGAGAATGGGGTGATTCTCTGCATCCTTGAAGTGAAGGTATATGGAGATATGGGTCACAGGAGAAAAACATTTGGGAAAATCGGGAGGGCTTCAAGATGACTTAGAGGCAGTTGGTGTTCAAAGTCTTCTCTAGTGAGACTGCTCGCAAAGCCTCAGGGGCATAAATAAGATGAAGACTCTGAAACATTAGCAGGACTTAAAGCAAATTATAATTAGAAGGTAAAATAATTTGCATGGCTACCAATTTTTTTTTCTTCATGTTAGATCCCAAGAATCTTGTTAATGGAGACATCTTCTAAAGCTGGTTATTTGACAATTGTTTTATTGGAATGAAAAGTCTCCTATTTATTTACTTTTCACTTCCTCAACTACTGGTAGCAATTTTTTATCAGTTGGAAATTATTATCCATGAGGTATAAAGCACACTTTATATTATTCTGATTGTGTCTTCTTCATGAAAGTTAATTTTCATTCACGTACAAGAGTGTATTTCACATGAATACTAAGATTTTAAAATCATAGACAACAAAATACCTTAAAAAAACAAACAAACAAATTCTTTCCTTTTTCCATTCCAACTCTGGTGCCCAACTTGCAATGAAACGATGCTGTCTTCTCTAAGTTCTGGCCTCTTGGCAAATGGTTATTTTAACTGACACTCAAGTCAAAAGCTCGTTTGTAATGTCCTTTCATTTCAGTTTTATGGCAAATTAAATTATGATTGTGGTTAAACAAAATTGCATTAAAAACCATATGTGCTGAAGAAGTTTTGCGGGAGAGTATCGAGTTTGTACTTTAAAAAGCCCGAACTGCTGTGTTTAAAGTGGATCTTTCATAAACTTGGAGTCACCAAGCGACAATCACGTCCTTCACTGAGTCAGTTTGGAAAGAAAACGGGAGAACTGAAAACGCTAAGTCGAGTTTTTCTGTCAAACCACGTTTGAAACGAAGGCGATCGTGTAAATTGCCATCTTTTGCATCAGAAGGAAGAAACGTACACAGTCCCCCTTGCTATATGGAGTTGTTGTGACATAAGAAAACAGAATCTTTTTAAACCTCGAGTTTAATTAATTCTTAAAAAAAAAAAAAAAAAACCAAAACTTTAGCAGCAGCACGCTAAAAGGAAAGAAGAAAAAACCCGATTAGTTCCAAATAAGCGTCTCTTAATCACCCTTAGGAAGGAGTAATTTGCAAAACACTACGAGGAAGTAACATCTTTTTAATTTTAGGGGGGAAAGTGCATTGATAAAAAATAAGTAGAACATTTTAATTAAAACTCATAAAGTTGTGGACATCTGCTGGGGATTGTCGAGCGCAGGGCGATTAGCGCAGCCCCGCTCAGATAATGAGTGGAGGCTGGCACAATGGCCAGGGCGCGCTGTGAGAACGCTGCGGGCTCACTGGTGGGGCTGCGCAGACGCCTATTAGATTCCAATAAGTGCAGCCCAAGAAGGGGAGGAGGGTGCGGTGGGGACGGGGGGAGCTGGAGTTAAACACAGGAAACAAGCGTTGAGTGTGTGCCAATAAAAATGATCACAAATCGGGGCTGCTGATGTCATAACCCTGGGGGTCGGGGGTCACGGAGAGTGAATGCGCCTGAAAGGGACCGCCTGTCTGCGGCCGGGGCGGCGGCGGGCGAGGGGGGCGCGGGCGCACAAAGGGCCCGGAGCGCCTCATTAGAGACGCGTTTGATGGGCTCCCGTCCCCCACGGGGGCCCTGGGCGATGTCAATGGGATAATTACGATGATCTAATGGCCGGCTCTTTTGCATGCAGGCCCCCTGAATGGGGCGCCTGGAGGCGGCATTGAGGCCGGGCTGTGTAAACTGTAGGGTGCCTCGCCGACTTGGAGCCGCGGAGCCTGGCGGCGGGTCAACTTGGACCACTTTGCATTCACGCTCTCAATAGGCGGACGGGAGGCGCCCCTCTCCGCGGCCGCCTTTCAGCGGGGAGAGTGACAGATTGGAGGTCAGGGGCTGGCGGCGCAGATGGACCGCGTGCGGCCATTGCGCGGACCCCCGCCCGGCGTCTAGGCGCGTCTCCTCGGCCCACTCGGACCGCGCGCCCCTGAGGGCCCCCCAGCTTCGGCTCTCCCAGTGCGGCCCAGGGAAGATCGAGATTCCGTTAACCCCCCAAAGCTGTTCTCTCTTAATTACAAGAGCAGTATGTTCAACAAGTCCTACAGCCCAGCACTTGGCTCATGTCCGAGCACTTGGCTCATGTCCGGGCACTTGTGCGCTCCCCCAGGAGCAGACTTGGCCCTTGCCAAGAGCAAGAGCAAAGCAGACCCCTCCTCAGTGCTTTGGGGGTGAGGGTAGGGAAAAGGGGGAACGAGCCAGGGAGTTCCATATCCCCAAAGAATGCTCACTGGATGCCGTTGAATCACATGACTGCCAGTGTCCCACTGCTTTGGACCTAAGAAGCTGGCAATTTCATGCCATTCAAGCTAACCAGTATCCTGCTTCCTTTAGGACTTGGAGTCCATGAGTTCATTGTGAATTATTTTGCAGCACAGGGATTCTAATCTGTTCAGCCCTTAGAATTTTTGCAGAGCTGGTCTTTTAAGCACATAATAGGCACTCAATGTACATTGGTGGAATGGATGAATGAATAAACGAACACAGAAGTAAGTCCTCTGCTTTATCCTCCTCCTACCAGCTGCCCCAACTCCTCTAGGCAAGCATTCCAACAGCCTGAAACCGTGCTTTTTCCTCCTTTCTCTTGCAGTTAAAAATAACAAACAAAAAACTCTGTTTCTAGAAAACTGAAATCATACTTACTGGGTAAAAAGAAAGTAATAACCCTCATGGCCTCATTCCAGACCTCTCTGTGTGTTCTCTCTGTAAGATTATGTGTGTAACTTCATACATCCCATGCCATAAACAGAGCCCTGCTTTTGATCAGCAAGACCATAGGCTACATGGTATTTCACAACCTGGTATAACCCACCCCCACTGACATTTTTCCATATCAGTAAATATTGATGTACATACTCTTATAAATGGCTATCTACTGCTGTGATATGGGAGCAGCCTTGTTTGCTTAAAGCAATCCCCCTACTGATGGACATTTACATTGTTTCCATTTTTCTTCTTTAAAGCAATATTGTTATGAATATATTTGTGCATTCTATTTTTGTACATTCTTCCAATTGTCTCTTTAAGATGAATAACTTGTTTCATGGAGGGTAAAAGATGCCATTTCTCTTATATAGTTTGTATTTAGAGCTGGGACCAATCCTGGGTGACACTCTAGGCTTCGTCACATACAAAAATGCATAAAAATGCACTTAGCTGTTCAGTCCTCATCCTCACTGCAAACATTTAAATTTTCTCATCCTTTTCAACCCAGAAACTTTCTTTTTCTTAACAGACAATTTGGGGTCATTCCAGGAAAAAAAGATGTCTCAGATCTTATTATCCACTCTTTTCTTCATTCGGTGAGGTCCTTTTCTTAGAGCCAATAGTTAGAAATGATTTCATCTTTGATACCTTCCCTGGAGTCATAACCCTTTCACAGTTGAGCTGAGCACCAGATTACCCTGAGGTCCCAAAGTCAAACTCAGAAACAATATTCAGCCCAGCAAATGACAGCAAGTAACTGATGGAATAGAATTGTCAAGAGTAATAAGCAGCAGCCCTTGCTTTGGGATCACTGCTGCTCACATGATATCCAAGCTGCGTCTGGGCTGCAGGATAAAGTCATCGTTAGAAAACAAAGCTGGAACTAAGAAGTATTTAAGCATTTAAAGGGTTTCCCAGGGAAGGAGCTTCAGTGGTAAAGAATCCGCCTGCCAATGCAGGGTTTGATCCCTGGGTCAGGAGGATCCCCTGGAGGAGGAAATGACAGCCCACTCCAGTATTCTTGACTAGGAAATCCCATGGACAGGGGAGCCTGGTGGGCTACAGTCCACGGGGTTGCAGAGTCTGACATGACTAGTGACTGAGCATGCAAGCCTTTTAAAATTCAATCCAATTTTAATAAAACAAGGCATGTATTTAGGAAACACCTTTTCCAAACATGACAGTGGAAAGTTTCTCCCCCATTTCATCTTCACCACCACCATCCCGTTGCTAGATTTCTCTTCTCAGAGGCATCCACTCCTCTATTTTCCTGTATCTTCTTCCATTGATGTTTGCAAACATACACACAGCTGGATATATGCATCTCCCCTTTTTGCAGTGAAAGTTCATATACTCTACACTTTCTTCTGCATTTTGCTCTTTTCATTTATAGGCTCTGGATCAGTAATCCTCAGTGAGACAAACCACAGTTTAACCAATCTCCCGCTAATGGACACTTTTAGGTTGGGCTCAGTCTCGTGACTACTAGCAATATTCTTCTCCCACAGGTAACTAAAGCTGTTGTTACATTCCCAACAATGGAAATGAGTTCAAAAATGAGTGCATTCAAAACTTAACAGCTGTTGCCAAAATGTCCTCAGAAGAAATCCTTCCAATTTGTCCTCCCCAACGTCAGGTCTGAGAGGACCAGCTTCCCTAAGCCTTCACCCTGTCAGTGCCTCATCAACTTTTTCTGTCAGTCAGAGCTGGGAAAGTGTCTGGATGGTATTTTTGATGGCTAAGGAGCCTACGTGACTTTGAATTGGAACCTATTCTCAAAGGAAGGATGGAGTGATGAGCTCCAATCCCACCGTGAGCCAGGAGTTCAAAATTCCTGAGAGCCTTGGCCCCATGGAATTTCCCCCTACCATAAGGGAGAATGACAGCCCCGGCTGTGTTTACCCTGCATGAATGGAGGACGGTCCATGCCCTTGTTTGGAGGTGTGACCCTCTCTTTGGCCGGCGTTACCCTGCCTCTTCAGTCACTCTACCCACGGGAAACCCAGCATCAGAGATGCCCCCCGGCTGTGTTGGGAGGTCAAACCCAGGACAGGACCTAGGTACCAGGCATGATACACTTGGTTAGGCAGATTTCACCATGGAAGAGAGCTAGATTTCCAAATTATCACTCAACCAGAGTCTTCATCAAAACCTGGAAATCCCCATCCCCGCCTCACCTCCACCCTGCCCAACAGGATGGATTGCATTGGAAACGGACAAAATTGCATATTACTTTACTGAATAAGCAAAGAGATCTGGGCAAGACTCTGGCACGGGACATGACTCTCCCTCAATACCTTGTCTTTGCACAGAGGCTTGTGAAACCCACTGTAAAGATCTGGTCTAAAATATTCTCTTTCAGCTGTGATTTCAGGTATGACTGAGGAACACTGGGCATTTCAGCTCTTTAACCTGTTAAAAAAAGACCACTCAACCTTTTTTAATTCCTTAGAGCCCTCTCTGCCTTCCGCTTCCTTTTAAGTGCCCGCCCAGGGAGCGAGAGATGCTTTGCTCTTCTAAGCTGTTTTCTACCCAGTTTTCTGCCTATCCAGCCAGCAGCATTTCCTGAGAAAACAGGATTCTCTCTCAGTTTCTTTCTCAGGATCTGCAGCTCCTTTTGCCCCAGTGAAAACAACCCTCGCCACAGTTTTGTCGAATGACACAAATGTGGAGCAGTATTCTGTGTATTTGGAAATTGGTTAAAGGCTTTCATGCCATGAAAAAAAGATTTTAAAGCATAGAGATTTTGCTGCAACTAACTGTACCTTGATCTAATTTTACTGGCTGTTGTTTCAGAAAAATACCTTCCGTTGTTGGTTTAAGAAAATTTTTCATGTTGTCATTATCTTCTCTATTTACTGCTTGTTAAGTCTTTATCGAGAGCTAGAAATAATCTGCAAACAGTCGAAGGGGGAAAAGGGGTTCTGTTGTTCAGGGCTGGGGCTTTGGTTTGGTTTTTCCTCTCCCTCCTAAAAGGACAGTGTTGTCCACTAGTTTTTTGATGGAGTTCTCCGATGTTTCCATCCTCAGTCAGTTCTGATGAATTTGAGCACCCGAAGCCAGGACATCAAACAGTTAAATGTAAATAGCTTGTCTTTGCAGGATGGCTGGCTCCTGCCTCATGTGGGTGGAGTTTGGAATCTGGGGTCCCACAAACCCCTTGCATTTTTGGTTGATTGTCTTTAATTACTTTTGAGAGCTGAGCAAGGTTGCTTGTGCCTCAGGGCGCTCATGACAGACAAGGAATGTTTTTAATGCCATTTATAAGGAGCACATCATGAAGCATCAAACAGAGCAAAAATGACAAGAATAGCAAGTGTATCATTATGTCCTTTATTTAAGTAGAGGATGCAGTAAACAGAAAGAAAAACTAACCACATGGGGGGCGGTGGGTTCATTTGCTTTGATTGCCTATTGTTCAGGAAGGCATTTATACCCTGATTTTTACAGTATTTGCGGAAGCCCTAATCTCTCTGGTTGAAAGATAAAGGGACAGGGTGGGGTGGGGCAGGCGGGGGCGCTGACCTACTCTCAGGAAGCCTGGTTAAATCCAATTTAGTGTCTAAAAGGGAAAAAGTACTTTAACTTTTTTTTTTTTAGATGTTATTTTTGAGGAGAGGGCAAATATGGAGAAGCTATTCCCATGTAGCCAGAAATTAGGATCATTAGATTTATCAAATAAAAATACCGAATATACACACAATTACTGAGTCATTATGGTATATGGCCTGAGATTAATATCACACTGCATGTCAATTATACCTGAAGAAGGAAGTGGAGGGAGAGGAACAGTACTCAGCCATAAAAAGAATGCAATCTTGCCATTTATTAATATAAAAATATGGATAGACCTTATTGTGCTGTGTAAAATGTCAGATGGAGAAAGACAAATATCAAAGGATTCCACTCATAATGTGAAATGTAAACAAACCGAAACAAGCGAACAAACAAAAGAAAGTGAATACAAGCTCATAGCTACAGAGATCAGATTAGTGGTTACCAAGGGGAAGGGGCTGAGGGGTGGGTGAAGGATGGAAACTAGACTGGTGGTGATGATCACTTGGCAGTGTATACAGATGTCTAATTACAATGCTGTATACCTAAAAGCTGCATAGTCAAAAATGGCACCCCAAGTCACAGTTTGTGTTTTGGGAGCAGTTTTGACCTGAAACAGAAACTCCATGCTCCTGAGATTGAGGCTAATGCAGAAATTTCCAACAGACCCACAGAATTTTCCCTTCATTTATTTAAAGGCATTCATCTAATAGCAATATTGTGCACCTAATATGCACTTGCTCCTGTTCTAAGATCCTAATAAACCACCAAATATTTTTAAAAAGTAGAATTTCTATTTTAAGTACTTTACACAGACCAGGCACCAGATCAGGTGTTTTATAATGTTGATCTTAATAAACAATGCCCATTCCTTCAGTTTTTGCTCCATAAATTCATTTGTGCTGTGCTAAGTCCCTTCAGTTGTGTCTGACTCTTTGCAACCCCGTGGACTGTAGTCCACCAGGCTCCTCTGTCCATGGGATTCTCCAGAAAAGAATACTGGAGTGGATTGCCATTTCCTCCTTCAGGGGATCTTCCCCACCCAGGGATTGAACCCATGTCTCTTGTGTCTCCTGCATTGGCAGGTGGGTTCTTTACCACTAGCACCTCCTGGGAAGCCCAATAGATTCATTTACTAATTAGCAAATAAGAAAGGTACAATGAATATCTCCATGGCCTGGGTGAGGAAACTGAGGCTCAGAGAGGGGAAGTAACTTTTTCAAGGCTGCACAGCTAGTGGTGGAGCAGGGATATGAAACCACAGTGACCTGTCTTTAAAGATGGTGCTTTAACAGCTCTGCTCATCTCCCTCATTGACAAGGGTACACAGTCTAAGCTTCATACCACATGCATGAAACCATCTAAAAAAAGAATTGATTTCGTTGGAAAAGTTGAGATCAGTTGACCAGTCAAATTAGTCAAAAATCATTAGTTCTGCTCACAGGATAGGGTTTAAAGAAGTGACAAAGACCCAATAGCAACCTTTTGCCCCATGAATATTTTTCGTGCTCAATTGTCTGACAATAAGAGAACTAGCCTGTGACAAAATAAAAATGGTATTTTAAGTTACCATTGGATTGGATTGGAATGTTGTTCACCTTCCCTTCACTCTCAGCTTGCTTTCCTTGCGTATTAGGGCAGGAGTTGGAAAACTTCTGTAAAGGGTCAGAGAGAAGATATTTCTGGCTCTGGGGGCCATTTGACTGCTCAACTCTGCTCTTGTAGCAGGAAAACAGCCATAGATAACACATGGCTGGATGGCTGTGGCTTTGCTCCAATAAAACTTTATTCAGTCAATTCCCATTATTCATAGTAATGTTCCATAAAGATGCTGCCAACACCGAATTAGGGAAAACCGAGTAAATGTTCCCAGGGGAAATGCAGGGTTAGGTACCCACGAGCTTCTGGTCGTCGCATTTTGTCAGTCGACTGACACATAACCTAGCCATGTGCAGTAAGTGCCCTACACACAGACCTGCAAGTTTCAAACTTTCAAAAATGCGAATGTGTGTTTCATCAACATCAGGCGCGAGTGAAACTGCAGCTTGCGCTCCGTCTCCTAATGCAATGGTCCTTCAGCCACGTCTGCTGCCTCCTCTCCCCCTCCAGTCAGCAACTCTTCTTGCCTCTTCACTCGATGCCAGCCCCTGTGTGCCAGCTGTTGTACTGTATCAGTGTGGTTTTCAAAGTACTGTACTGTAAGGTCAAAAATGTTTTATTTATTTTTTGTGTATGTTTGTTTTAAATGCATTATTTGCGTGAAAAATTTTATAAACCTATTATAGCACAGTACTGTATACCCGATTGTGTTAGTTGGGTACCTAGGCTAACTTTGTTGGACTTACAAAAACAAATTGGACTTTAAGAACTCACTCTTGAAACAGAAATTGTTCTTATGTAAGGGATATACTGTATTGACACCTGTTAAAGACACTTTATTTAACATACATTGGTGAGGCTTTTTTTTTTTTTAGCATTTTTTAGCAATAAAGTCAGAGAAGGCAACGGCAACCCACTCTAGTACTCTCGCCTGGAAAATCCCATGGGTAGAGGAGCCTGGTAGGCTGCAGTCCATGGGGTCGCTAAGAGTCGGACACGACTGAGCGACTTCACTTTCACTTTTCACTTTTGTGCATTGGAGAAGGAAATGGCAACCCACTCCAGTGTTCTTGCCTGGAGAATCCCAGGGACGGGGGAGCCTGGTGGGCTGCCGTCTCTGGGGTCGCATAGAGTCGGATACGGCTAAAGCGACGTAGCAGCAGCAGCAATAAAGTATTTTTTAAACATTATATTTCATATTGGAATATAGTTGATTAACAATGTTGTATTAGTTTCAGGTGTGCAGCAAAGTGATTCAGTTATACATATACATGGATCTATTCCTTTTCAAATTATTTTCCCATTTAGGTTGTTACATAGTCCTGAGCAGGGTTCCCTGTGCCATACAGTAAGTCCTTGTTGGTTATCCATATTAAATATAGCAGTGTGTACATATCAGTCCCAAACTCCCCAACTATCCCTCCTCTAACCTTTCCCGTGGTAACTGCAATAATGTACATTGTTGATTCATTAACACTGAACGCATGAGTGCTGTAACTCATGGTTGAACAAAGCTCATCTAACACCTGTAATTTCTCCATAAGGCACATGGCAGCCTTCTTATGCTTAGAAAATACCAGATAGCACTTGAGCACTGTGTTTGGGGGGCAGTTTATTTATTTACCTTTTTAAACAGTGAAACCTCCCACAAAATGCCCCCAAATGGGGAAAATAGGCACTAAAATGGCACTAAATAGACTGTGAAGAGGACATTTGTTTACAGTTTGAAACTAGGCAGCGTAGGGTTGTCTGTTCCATCTCAACTGGATGATGAAAATTTTTTGCCTTTTTGCATGGATCAGAGAAAAACCAAAAAAAAGTATTATAAATATTGCTTTAAGTGAAAGTGAAAGTGTTAGTCTCTCAGTTGTGTCCAACTCTTTGCAACCCCATGGACTGTAGCCCGCTAGACTCCTCTGTCCATGGAATTTTCCAGACAAGAATACTGAAGTGAGTTTGCCATTTCCTTCTAAGGGAAATCTTCCCAACCCAGGGATTGAACCTAGGTCTCCTGCATTGCAGGCAGACTCTACTGTCTGAGGCACCAGGGAAGCCCAAGTATTGCTTTGGGGGTTACAAGTAACTTTTGGTGAGTAGATGAATTTGTAAATATGGAATCTGCAAATAATGAGAATTGACTGTACATGGTCACTGGAATTTGACTCTTATAATATTCAAGTGCCACAAAATATGATTTTTTTTTGGATTTTTTTTCCAGCCATTTAAAAATGTAAAATCCTTTCTCAGCTTGCAGGCTGAGCATAAGCAGGTGGTGGGTCAGATTCTTCCCCGGTCTGTAGTATGCTGACCCCTGGAATAGACCATTAACTTCCCTGCTGTTGAGAAGGGAGGAGGAGACTTTTGGTGATGATGGGACTCTTCATTCCACGTCTCTGGTGGTAAGAGTCTGACTTTTCTCACTTGGGTAGGGAAATGAATTCATCCCATATCCACTGCCTGATGCTTAGATGGTGAAGTAATAACATGCAGTGGCAGCTTGGTTTACTTTCTGAAGACAAACAGACAAGGAATGGACTGTTTTCTGAGAGCACCCAACATTCAGCGCTATCCCCTGTCACCGCCTCTCCATCATCATGATGTTAGAACGAGCTGAAAGAATCAATGCATTATTTGAGGCCCAATTTTCCCCTTTCCTAAAATTCCCATCCATCCGTAGCATATCTATAAATAGAAGTTAAAAATAAAAAGAAAAGAAAAAAAAAAAAAGAAATGCCAGCTTTGTTTCTCCCAGAGACACATCCTTTTTGCATTCAGGACTATCAAGGTCATTTATTCCAATGATGCAACTGGTTCTGAATGCCCAAAATGCAAACACAAGCCAGAGCAGAAGCCATAGAATTTGCAGAAATGTCTTTGCCTCCTAATTTTTAGTTTATGCATTGGCCTTTTTTTTTTCACGTTCTCAGAGAAAAATCCAGACATGTTGGAGGAGACTGCTTCTCAGAACTCTTCCCAAAATAGACATAAGGTCAGAGTGAAAAATAAAACTGACATTTCCTGATAATCTGAGTCAGTCTTTCCATTTGAGGATTATTCATACCTTTGTCTTCCCATCCTGGGGTCAACGGCTAGCAAGTATCCCTGGAAGAAGGACTTCAGTGTGGGGTGTTCTTCATGTAATCATCCACACACACTATCATTCATTCAACAATATTTCTCAAGCTTCTACCCTTTAGCAGGGGTGGCTCAGTGGTGAAGAATCCACCTGCCAATGCAGGAGACTCAGGTTCAATTCCTGGGTTGGGAAGATCCCCTGGAGAAGGAAATGGCAACCCACTCCAGTATTCTTGCCTGGGAAATCCCGTGGACAGAAGAGCCTGGTGGGCTATAGTCCATGGGGTCACAAAAGAGTTGAACATGACTTCATGACTAAACAACAACTGCCCACTTTGGGGATGAAAGAATGAAATATCTTCCGGGTTTGCCATCTCCAGGATGTCAGGGATAAAGGTCTGGACCAACCTGGGTATCTAGAATTTTTTCAAAAGCGTTTTCTGAAATTTCCACCTTTTCACTCAAGAGAATTCAGGGTTTGTCAAGTGTCAGATGCTCTAATCTACATATACAGGAAACACTGGAATGATTCCCTGAATCTTTTGAAAATAAAAACTTAAACTTCTATCAGTCAGTCAAATCAACATGAGATGACATTAGTCTGGCAACTTTTCTCATTAAAAAATTAAAAAAAAAAAAAACACCTTTAAATCTTGTGTTTGTGAACCCAGAAATTCATTCTCATTCTGCTCCTCTGAAACCTTTTGCTTTTGTTGAAGATGGTTTCATATTCATTCTCCACTCTGTGAAAATTGCCTTTGGCCAAAAATATTTATTAGTTAACCTTATCCAATCTAAAATCAGCTGATTTTAACTGCTTCTTACAACTCTTTAAAAGGCAAAAGAGTTTGGTCTTAGTACAATAGGATCTGTAGTTGTTAAGAACCAGCTAACTTCTGGTTTCCACAAGGTGACAGGTGACCCCAGGCTGGGAGCCTGGCCTTTCCTACTCCAAGGTGGCCCAATCCATTTGTCAGATTTCTTTTTCAGAAAGTTCATTTTTAAGGGAAGCACATGGATAGCCCTCGGTCACTTTCTGAAGGCAAGATAGCCACAACTCTGCCTCCTCCATCTCATTCTTTCCGGGCTCCTAATCATGGGCCCATTAGCAGATTCTAGAGAATTCTGAAACAATCACTTCTATTCAGTATGATTGAAAAGCTATCAGAACCACCCCGAACCTAATGTCTCACAGAAGAGGGTGGGAGTAGGAATTTTATTACTTGGTACATTTGTGGGCAATTATCCCAGGTTGGTGAGAATTTATAGGAAGGTGTCACTCCTTTAGACTGGGAGGAAAAGCTGGAATTGCCATCAAATGTATAGCCTTTTTGGAGGGAGATTTGTGATACTCATCAGGATATAAAACACACAGATCCAACCCAGCAATTCTCTTTAGAACAGGGAGTCAGAAAGCTACATCCCACAGCCTGTTTTTGAATAGCCACAAACGTTTTTACATGATTGGGAGAACATGATAAGAAGACTATTTCATGACACATAAAGAGTATATGAAATTCACATGAAATGCACATTTTAATGTTTGTTTATAAAGTTTTACTGGCACACAACCATGACTACTTGTTCATGCTTCAAGGGCAGAGTTGAGTAGTTGCAAAAGAGACTATATGGCCCACAAAAATATTTACTCTCTGGCTCTTTCCAGAAGTAATTTGCTGATCCCTATATTCAAGGAATGTGTTCTAAGGAAACTATGGGAAGGTAATGCTCATCAGAAGGGCACCAGTTCAATAACTTATGAGACACCTGTTCAGGACCAGTGGAGTTATGAGGATGCATGAGGTAGTCAGTTCACGTTGCTGTATTTTTTTTTTTTACTTTGATGTATTTTGAAGGAAGAAATGGTATGTCTTAAAAGAGCCCAAAGGAAGTGAACTTACTGTTTTGTTTTTCTTTTTTTTTAACAAAATGATGCATCTTTTGGATGTGTCAGAGATACATGCAATGTAACCCTGCATGGACATAATCAGAGAAAGTTTAAAGCAATTTGTTTTGAAATTTTGAAAAATAGCACTTTGAATGTTTTGCTTTCTCTGAGTCCCACCACTGACAAAGACTTTTCTCCTGTGTTCTCCTCTTACCTTCAAAAGGAATTGTCTTGAAAGATCTCAGGGGCATTTTAGCAGTGCTTTTCTTTTGCTATTTTCTGTGCTCAGTTTTGTTCAATTCTTTGTGATCCCATGGACTGTAACCCGCCGGGTCTTCTGTCCATGGGATTTCCCAGGAAAGAATACTGGAGTGGATTGCCATTTCCTCCTCCAGGGGATCTTCCAGAGATGGAACCTGTGTCTCTTGCAACTCCTGCATTGGGAGGCAGATTCTTACCACTGTGCCACCTGGAAAGCTGTTCCCCAGCAATCGAAAATACTTATGACCTTTCTTGTCTAACTCTTTCTTTCTGGTCATCATCCTAGTGAGGTGATGAGATGCTTTGGGTTTGTGGGTTAGTTCAGTTCAGTTCAGTTGGTCAGTCCTGTCCAACTCTTTGCAACCCCATGGGCTGCAGCACACCAGGCCTCCATGGGCTGCAGCACACCAGGCCTCCCTGTCCATCACCAATTCCCAGAGTTTACTCAAACTCATGTCCATTGAATCAGTGATGCCATCCAACCATCTCATCCTCTGTCATCCCCTTCTCCTCCCGCCTTCAATCTTTCCCAGCATCAGGGTCTTTTCAAATGAGTCAGTTCATCGCATCAGGTGGCCAAAGTATTGTAGTTTCAGCTTCAGCATCAGTCCTTTCAATGAATATTCAGAACTGATTTCCTTTAGGATGGACTGGTTGGATCTCCTTGCAGTCCAAGAACTCTCAAGAGTCTTCTCTAATACCACAGTTCAAAAGCATCAATTCTCTGGCGCTCAGCTTTCTTTATAGTCTAACTCTCACATCCATACACGACTACTGGGAAAACCATAGCTTTGACTAGATGGACCTTTACTGGCAAGGTAATGTCTCTGCTTTTTAATATGCTGTCTAGGATGGTCATAGTTTTTCTTCCAAGGAGCAAGCATCTTTTAATTTCATGGCTGCAGTCACCATCTGCAGTGATTTTGAAGCCCCCCAAAATAAAGTCTCTCACTGTTTCCACTGTTTCCCCATCTATTTGCATGAAGTGACGGGACCAGATGCCATGATCTTCATTTTCTGACTGTTGAGTTTTAAGCCAACTTTTTCACTCTTCTCTTTCACTTTCATCAAGAGGCTCTTTAGTTCTTCTTCACTTTCTGTCATAAGGGTGCTGTCATCTGCGTATCTGAGGTTATTGATATTTCTCCTGGCAATCTGGATTCCAGCTTGTGCTTCATCCAGCCTAGCGTTTCTCATGATGTACTCTGCATAGAAGTTAAATAAGCAGGGTGACAATATACAGCCTTGACAAACTCCTTTCCTGATTTGGAACCAGTCTGTTGTTCCATGTCTGGTTCTAACTGTTGCTTCCTGACCTGCATATAGATTTCTCAAGAGGCAGGTCGGGTGATCTGGTAGTCCCATCTCTTGAAGAATTTTCCACAGTTTGCTGTGATCCACACAGTCAAAGGCTTTGGCATAGTCAATAAAACAGAAGTAGGTGTTTTCCTGGAACTCTCCTGCTTTTTCTATGATCCAACAGATGTTGGCAATTTGATCTCTGGTTCCTCTGCCTTTTCTAAATCTGGCTTGAACATCTGGAAGTTCACGGTTCACGTACTGTTGAAGCCTGGCTTGGAGAATTTTGAACATTACTTTACTAGCGTGTGAGATGAGTGCAATTGTGTGGTAGTTTGAGCATTCTTTGGCATTGCCTTTCTTTGGGATTAGAATGAAAACTGACCTTTTCCATTCCTGTGGATAGTTAGTTGAGTGCAATTTAAATGCCTTTTAGGAACTTCCCTGATGGTCCAGTGGCTAAGACTCTGCACTCCCAATGCAGGGGGCCAGGGTCCAATCCCTGGTCAGGGAACTAGATCATGTGTTGCAACTAAGATCTGGCGCTGCTAAGTAAATAAATATTTTTTTATAGAGGCTTTTAAGTTGCATTCTAACTAACTCTTGCACACTGAAACTTGAATTCAGAACTCACAGACCCGATTATCATCAAGAAACTCAAGAAACCCCTGGTTAATCTATCAATCAGGTAACCTGGGAATCCCAGCCCCCAATCTCTGACCCGCAGCAAGGAAGCTGTGGTCAGTTCACCAGTAAGTGACTTGGTTCTCCCACCAGAGGGACTGAATGCCTGTGATTTGGTTAAGTTGTTGCTATTTGGTATAGGAAGCTTTTCCAACAGGCATTCAGTCACCACAATGAAAATAATTTAAATATTTTAAAATCTTCCCAGCAGTGCCTTCTAATGCCTTCTTCTGGGGCTAGAATTGGCCTTTGACTTTGGAAACCCAGAGACCTGGGTCCAAACCTAGCTCCGTCTCTGACTGACCAGGAGAACTTGGGCTAATCTCTGAAAGTCTGTGCGCCTCAGTTTCCTGCTGTGTAAAATGGGAGCAATAATAAATGTACCCATTTCATAGAGTTTTTGTGAAGAATCAGCAGGAGAAAGTAATAAAAGCACCTGGCACAAGGCATGGTGCCCAGTGAGCCTGCAAAAATGCGTTTGATTATACATTCACTGCTCACGCATTTTTCCCCCCCAGAAGTAAAACTCTCTCCTGCATTCCAAATTCAATAGTTGCAACAGATAAACAATTATTTGTGTTAACATCTAGTATCTCTTTCCTAGCAGAGAAACATCAGAGCTTCTCAATTGGGCCAAACAGGAGCAGAGGTGTGGTTTAAAAATGAGACAAAACAGAGCAAAATCCTCAACCTAAAAGGACCCGTGAGATGTTGTTTTTCCTGAGAGATTTTCTTGATGCCACCCAGCAAGGACCCCCCACCCCCCACCCCACATACATTTAGGCAGCAGCATCCGCTCCGAGGGTGATGCTTGTGTGATGTCAGTTGCTGAAGAAGGCATTCATTTAGGCAGAAGGAGAAAAAAGGAAATGATGGGGGAAAAATACTGGTCCTCCTTCTTTGCTATTTTCACACACTCAGCTCGTAATAAGGAGCCCAAAACAAAAGGCTGAGGGGCCACTGGGATGGCTTTGTGGAGCCAGCTCCATAGACCTCCACAGGCTCCATCAGAGCCTTGCTCCTGATTTGTAGCTATGTGACCTTGGGCAAGTGTCTAAGCTTCTCTGTGCTTCCACTTCTTTATGCAGGGCCAGGAATTAGATCCATCTTACAGGAATGCTGTGATGATGAAGGGAGTTTATGGAATGGTCTTAGCCGGATACCTGGTACATCAACAGTACTTAACAAATGTTTGCTATCTGTCCATGCTTCTTCCTTTACATGACAAGTGGACTTAATGCATTAGGTTTTTTTCATGGAAACAGATACTTAAGTTAAAAAGGGGAAGAGGAAGTGGTAGAAGAGGAGTTAAAGGCTATGACAGGTCACTCATCACACAGAAAATGCAAAGAGTCAAAACATTCTATATAAAAAGATGTCCAGTCCCACTGGGGGTCTGTGAAATGCTTATCCAAACCCTCTCCCCTAGAATGTCAGGTTTCACCCACCAAAGTGGCAGGAATCTAAAGACAGGTAACAGATGATGCCAGGGAGGGCTTGAGGATGGGGGCATCCTCATAGTTACGGGTGAAAGCAAAACAGTGACATGGAGCCCACCTGAACATGGGCTTATTCTCACCTCTGGGGAGCTGATCAACAGAAACACGTGCCAGTGAACAGCAAGGATGGAGGAGGTAGTTCATTGTCTCATCAACAGAGCGGAGCCTGGAAACATCCTGAACATCAGCAGTTGGTTGGATGGATCCTGGGCCATCCACAGTCTGTAATGCTATGCAGTTATTTAAAGGAATAATTGGAACTACAGGTCTTAATAATAACAGCTGATATTGATCAACGACTGTCCCTATATTCAACACGGCAATGAAAGGCTCCTCTATGCATGCTAGTTGTAGTTACTACAACTTGTGAAATAGACTTGGTTATTACCCTAATTTTATAGTCAAGAAAATGAAGACTCTTTAGGGGTGAGCAGATCACCCAGAATTTTACAGTTCATGAGTGGCAAGTCGGGTTTAAACCCACCAACTGCTTCTGGAATCTGCATGATTAAGTGCGGGATTAACTGGAACCCCTTAGCCCAGAAAAATATGGCTTATTGGACAAAGAAGCTGTGACAAAAGGGACTATTATAACCCAGTGTTAGATAACAAATAAAAAATGAAATGACACCACCCTCCTTCAGTTCTCCAAACTCTTTTCCTTTCTTCATTTTCTTCCTGGCACTCACCACACACACACACACACACACACACACACACACACACACACACTCACTGCCCACACACATAATTTGTCAATTGCTCATTCTTTGTCTTCTTCCGCTATGACTGGAACACAAACTTCTCAACAGCAGGTCTTTGCTGTTTTGTGTCTGTACTATCCAAGGATGGTGTATTGTGCCCAGCAGACACCAGATAAGTGTTCAATGAATGAATGAACACAACACCTTAACCTCAACTCTGAAAGCATGCAGCCACTAACCAGGCCAGTGGAATGGGCTGGGCAGCCCCATAGCCTGGTGCTGATGCCTGATGTTGTGGACAAAGGGAGTTGGGAAGTCTGCTGGGCAGCGTGATCCTAAGAAAACCCAAGTTTGTGAGGACATCCTGCCTGCCAGTGCCGCCTTGCCTCTCTTAACAACCGAGCACATGCAATTATTGAGAACTGGATGAGGACTTAATAAACATGGAATCTAAATTTCTTTTGGTGGCAAAGCAAAAGACTGTTGGCACACCTAGCTGCATAATTAAAACAATAAACTACTTTTTGAGATGAACATTTCTTGGATGGACCTAGAGACTCTCATACAGAGTGAAGTCAGTCAGAAAGAGAAAACAAATACCGTATTAATGCACATGTGTGGAATCTAGAAAAACAGTATAGATATTATTTGCAAAACAGAAATAGAGATACAGACATATCCAACAAATATATGGACACCAAGAGGGGATGAGGGGGTGAGATGAATTGGGAGACTGGGATTGCCATATATACACTATTAATAGTGTACTGGAGTGGGTTGCCATTTCCTTCTCCAGGGGATCTTCCCGACCCAGGGATCGAACCCGGGTCTCCTGCATTGCAGACAGATGCTTTACCCTCTGAGCCATCAGGAAAGTCTCTATACACTATTAATACTATGTATAAAATAAATAACTGGTGAGAACCTACCAGATAACTCAGGAAACTCCACTCAAGGCTCTGTGATGACCTACCTAAAAGAATGTATAAGGCTTCCCTGGTGGATCAGTGGTAAAGAATCTGCCTGCCATGCAGGAGACTGAGTTGACCTGGGTTTGATCCCTGAGTCAGGAAGATGCCCTGGAGGAAGGAATGGCAACCCACTCCAGTATTCTTGCCTGGGAAATTTAATGGACAGAGGAGCCTGGTCCGCTACAGTCCATGAGGTCACAAAGAGTTGGACACCACTGAAGCGACTGAGCAGGCAGGCAGGCATAGACTATAAAGTGAATATAGCTGATTCACTTTACTGTATGTAGAAATTAACATAACATTGTAAAGCAACTATGTTCCAATAAAAATTAATTAAGAAATAACATTTCTAAACATGCATTCACTTAAATTAACACCCATCACAAGATTGTCAACAGAAGACAGGAAAACTGGCTGCCTGCCCCATACATGCCCCTCATTCTTCTGCTGCAGTGAAACCACCGAGGGCCTTTTCAGAATGTTCCAGAATGTTCTAGGAACAGCAGTGTGTTATGAGGCCTGCCTCCTGCACCTCGTCCTGATCTAGATTGGACAAGGTGAGTTACTGTGCAGCCCGTACAATGAGGACACAGGGCACAATCCTGCGACAGTTTTCTCTGGAAAGAACGGGTTGGTGCAGCTGCAGCTAATTTGCTTCTGATTAGTCTAACCTTTCCCCCTCTAAGGAAGCTGTTGTGCAGGAGGGGAAAATGCGGTCACAATATTGTTTTATGACTGTTTATCTTCAGAGCCCAAGCGATACTGATTGCAAATATTTATGTGCATTTAAAAAAATTTCAGCTAATGTTTGGAATGCAATTTTTTTGGAGAGGAAAATCAGATTTTGGATGGATCTAGCAGTTTTGGGCCACCTCATGCGAAGAGTTGACTCATTGGAAAAGACTCTGATGCTGGGAGGGATTGGGGGCAGGAGGAGAAGGGGATGACAGAGGATGAGATGGCTGGATGGCATCACTGACTCGATGGACGTGAGTCTGGGTGAACTCCAGGAGTTGGTGATGGACAGGGAGGCCTGGCGTGCTGCGATTCATGGGGTCGCAAAGAGTTGGACATGACTGAGCAACTGAACTGAACTGAACTGAAGTGAGAAGTTTTGGAGGATTTCAAAAGTCATAACCAAGTTTTCTCTACCAGCCCATTGGGACTAATCACATGAATGTAGCAATTAGGCAAACCTGATTAAAATACAGAATATTACCATTCTGTTTGGGCTTTGGAAGGCTTGTCTCAGTTTTAAATGTCCATTATTAATGACTAGTTGAGAAATCTAAGTCTTCGTCTATGTTGTATTAAAGAAAAGGACCTCCAAATGAGAAAACTTTGCATTTTTTAAGAAACGCTGCTTTCCTCTTAGAGAAATGATGAGCTAAGTGTCAAATGAAAGCTCTAGTCACAATTCGTGTCTGACTCTTTGCGACTCCCATTATACAGTCCATGGAATTCTCCAGGCCAGAAATCTGGGGTGGGTAGCCTTTCCCTTCTCCAGGGCATCTTCCCAACCCAGGGATCAAACCCAAGTCTCCTGCATTGCAGGCAGATTCTTTACCAGCTGAGCCACAAGGGAAGCCCATGAATACTGGAGTGGGTAGCCTATCCCTTCTCCAGCAAATCTTCCCGACATAGGAATTGAACTGGGGTCTCCTGCATTGCAGATGGATTCTTTACCAACTGAGCTATCAGGGAAGCCCATTAAATGGCTAGTTGAGAAATCTGTCTTTGTCTATGTTGTATTAAAGAAAAGAACCTCTGAATGAGAAAACTTTGCTGTTTTCTCATGAAAATGAGAAACAAATGAGAAACAACAACTTTGTTGTTTTAGAAACACTGCTTTCCTCTTAGAAAAATGATTGGCTACATGTCAAATGAAAGCTTTAGTCACAATTCCCCCACCTCCCAGCTAGTCACCATAATGGGATTTGCCAACCTGAGCTGAAAGAATGACACTATTTCTTCTAAGTCTTTATTTCTCTCCAAAGATCACTGCTTGCAGATCTGCTGTACAGTTAAGTTTTTTTGGCCTTTGGTCTCATGTAATGGGTATCTTTTTGGCTTTAGGGTCACAAGGATCTGATATTAAATCCCTGTTTTGCCAGCTACACTGTGGTCATAAGGAAAATGACTTAGCTTCTCAACCTCTGTATCTTCCTCTATAAAATGGCGAAAGACGATCTCACTACTCTGTTGGTTGCAAACTGGCTTCATTAAAGAAAAGGAGACTTATCGATTCAAGGAAATGTGAAGCCCAGGGACAGTTTCAGGTTTGGCTGCGTCCAGTAGCATCAGTGGTGTCATCAGGCGTGTGAACTCTCCTCCCCGCCTCATTGTCCATCTCCGACATGTGTTTCTCACTGGGCACTGGCTGCTGTCAGAAAGGAGAGACTTTGCTTCTATCCTCTTAAGTTAAGTGACTGGGGACTGTGAATTGAACTGACAAAAGATAGATAGCAGGGGGAAAAGTAGATACATTTTCGTTGATATTAACATTCTAACATGGGCTGGAAGCTTCAGAGCAAGAAGTGAAAACCCTAAAGAAACTGGCCTGAGAGCTTATACGCCATTTTGACAAACAATACATAGTGAAGATGCAGAAAGGGACAACTCTCCAAGGCATGTGGGTGACTTCTAGAAGATGTGAAAGGCAATGGAATGGATTCTCCACCAGAGCCTCCAGCCAACGCTTTAATCATAGCCCAGTAAGACATGGCTTCAGATTTCTGGCTTCCAGAATTAGAAGATAATAAATTCGTTTTTTTTTTTAAGGCTGTAGCCAGAGTACATGAATATAGCAACTTTAGGGGCACTGGGCAAGTTGATTATTCTCCATAACTTCTCTTTTCATTTGTTAATTCCTAGTATAGTCTGAGGAAACTGAGCATACCTACTTACAGCTCTCATAACATGCCATGACAGCTAGTTGGCACTAAAGTGGCCCTTTTGACTTGAACATTGGACAGAAAAACACAAAACAAACAAACAAAAAAACTTGTATGTAAAGCAGGAAGTTGGTCCCTGGAAAAAGAAATTGAATTTGAACAAAGGAAGATTGAGCATCACTTAGAACTGTAAAACCACAATATTCCGACACGCTCCTGCCATCAACATCTGTGAAATGTACATACAGGAGGGTACATAGTCTACTGTTTTACATTTCAAATTTGAGCACAGGCTGTCAGAGGTAAATCAAGCACTTCCATCCCTGGCATTTTTCAAAAAGTCAATTATGCATTGACATCTCCACGAGTATAGTCGTGGAATTATTTACAGCCACCACTTGAGGTTGAGACGTGGTGAGAATCTGGCCCTGAGCACAATACAGAAATCCATATTCAGGTGGCTGAGAAATAAAGTCTGCAAGAGTTCTGGAAGCTCTCTGGGCTGTTGGGGTCTATCACAGGCTTCCTGGTGACAGCAGTGCCAGGGCCATATTGGAGCATCCCCACCTGGCATGGCCATTTCTCTTCCTCTTTCCCTTCGCTGATCTATGGTTAGCTTTCTGTCCTGGGACAGAAGGGCTTGGAGTTTTTAGGGACTTCCCCGACAGTACAACCCCCCGCATCTGTCAGGCAAGATTCTGCTCATCAATATCAGAGTCCGAGTGATGGCTTAAAAACAGTCTGTGCTGGCTTATGACATTTAAGGCATAAATTAAATCATAACTGAGCGCTTTGCTGACAGCATGTGATGACAGGTGTTGTGAATAAGTTGGCACAGGGGCCACTGTCCTATGTAGCAATTGTCAGTCACGGCCACTCCTCCACCCCCTCCCACTCCTGGGGATGCCATGTCTACCCAGGGTGGGGGTGCCCAGGGTGGGAACCGGCTCCTGCACACCTCCTGCTCCACTGATGACATCACAGCCCCAGGGGGTCAGTGCATCTCCCACCTGCAGCTGAATTGCCCCTCAGGAGTGAGGCCATGTGCCCAGGCACCCAGGTAGGCAGCTCCCCTACCCCACCCCACCATCAGCGCCACCATCACCATCACCCCACCATCAGCGCCTGCCCCCCACCAGCTGCCAGAGCACTCCCTGAAACAGCAGCTGAACATGGACACCCGAAAACTGAGCAAAGACCCTGGAGAAAAGAAAATGACAAGTGATGAAGAAACCCAAATGTATCAAAATGGTCATTCTGGGAAATTTCAGAACTTTGTTGGACTTTCTCACGTTTATGTTGTGGTCTACAGTAGTTTTTTGTTTTTTTTTTTTAATTTTTGTATAGTACAAGTAGCCTAATCTTTAGTGCTTTCTAGAATTATTTCTGGGGCAGAGAAACCCCAAACCCAGATCCTCCATCCCCTCCATCCTGTTGCCAGGACGACCGTCTCCTTGGAAACTCTTGGTACTCTAGCACTCTTCCCTCTTGGCTCCAGGGCTAGCTTTTGACCTTGCAGTTTTCTGTTGCCATCCTTCAGGTCCAACTTGATAGCTCCCTTTTCTCAGTGTGTTTGGAGAATTTCCTGATTAAAGTTGGCCTGCCCCCTGGCCTGCCCCCACTCTACCCTGCTGGTTTCCTCCACTGCACAGTCGGAAATGATCCTGGTCAAATCTGCCTGTCCACTGTCTCCCACAGGAAGAAGTCACACCCTCTGTGGGCAGGGATCCCGTTTGGTTTTCTCACCGTGATGGTCCCTGAAGCCTGGCGAGGCACCTGGTGCAGGGGATGAGCTCTGTGGGCACGTGGGGAGTGATATGAATGGATATTGAAATCAAACATGCTCATGTGCCCTTGGCCACTTCTGTTCCCAACTCCAGTCGACACTCCCTGCCCCGAACATTCACGGCACAATGACCTAGGAAGAGTTGTGACAGCTGTCACGGCGTGTTACTGTCACCGTGGGCCAGGCTTCACCCTGGGCCACAAAGAACCCCAGCAGCCCGCACCCTCAGCCTGGAGCCCGCTGGCCCATCTCTGCATGCTGGGAGCTTTCTGGAGGGCAGGTGGAGAAGGGCTGGCTGGGGTTACCTCTGTCACCATCTCTGCTACCTATCTGCACTCCCCGCCCCCCGCCAACTCCCCAGCCCACTTATGACAGCTGGAGTGAACTAAGAGGGGCTCGTCCAATGGTTTCCAAGAACTGGAAAATTCTGAGCGGAGCACTTGAACACAGCTATTAGACTAATAATGAGACTCTCTCTACACTGGCCACAAGATCCTGGCAGATACTGACACTGACTACCCAAGGCAACCAACAGAGCAGCATCAGACACACACCGTCTGAGGGGGGGGGGGGGCCACAGTGCCAGACGGTGTGCCAAGCATTTTGCACCGGCTGGTTTATTTTTTGATTCACACCCCATTGAAGGGGCTATTCTTATTTCCTCTCTTCACAGATTAAGAAGTGAGCCTTACAGAGGTCAAGAGTCTTCACATGGATGGAAGCAGAGAGGACATGAGGACAGGGTTTAAATTCAGCTCCCTGTGTCCAGGTTAGAAATTGCTGCTCTGGGTCTTGCAGCTCTGCATTTCCTGAAAGTGAATGTGAAAGTGTTAGTCGCTTAGTCATGTCCAATTCTTTGTGACCCCGTAGGCTATAGCCTGCCAGGCTCCTCTGTCCATGGAGTTCTCCAGGCAAGAATACTGGAGTGGGTTGCCATTCCCTTATCCAAGGGA
Organism: Bos indicus; assembly: GCF_029378745.1. Classification (NCBI taxonomy): domain Eukaryota; kingdom Metazoa; phylum Chordata; class Mammalia; order Artiodactyla; family Bovidae; genus Bos; species Bos indicus. The sequence goes on along the minus strand of NC_091772.1, from coordinate 59,173,248 downwards.
TCTTCCCGACCCAGGGATCGAACCCAGGTCTCCTGCACTGTAGGCAGATTCTGAGCTCTGGAAAATTCTAGGGCTGGGGGAAATAACCCCCCTCTGACATCTGTAGAGGGCTTTGCAAAACACAGCCAAGAGGAAAGAATTTTTTTATTTCAAAGCTTCCTATTTATTAATAACATAACTAATGGAGAAGAGGCAGGGAGCGTGAATGTGGATGGAGAGACCCTCAGACTCTAGGCTTTGAGGGCATAGTGACGTCTTTTTCTCTGCACTATTTTCTTTTTATTTTCTTGGCTGTGCCCAATTTTAGTTGCGGCATTCCGGATCTTTGGTTGCGACACGTGAACTCTTAGCTGTGGCATGTGAGAGCTAGTTCCTTGACCAGGCCTATGGAACCCAGGACCCCTACTTTGGTAGCACGGAATCTTAGCCACTGGACCACCAGGGAAGTCCCCACAGTGCAGTTTTATTAACTGGGCAGCTTTATTAACTGACTCTGCCTGAGCTCAAAGCTAAGCAGTCTTTGTCTCCACATGTCCTCCCCTGGGATAAGGAAGCAGAGGGTTTGGTGTAAGAGAGGCAACGGGAAGTTACCATCCCAGACCTCCAGATTCTGGTCCAAAACATTTCCTTGGCTCTTGTCTAAAGCCTACTGATATGGAGTGAGCCTTCTTCCTCCCCTCACCTGAGCAGTTTGGGGGTTCCTTTCTGGGGAGGCTTCTCTGATGGCTCAGAGGATAAAACATCTGCCTGCAATGCAGGAGACCTGGGTTCTATCCCTGGGTCGGGAAGATCCCCTGGAGAAGGAAATGGCAACCCACTCCAGTATTCTTGCCTGGAGAATCCCATGGAAAGAGGAGCTTGGTGAGCTACAGTCTATGAGGTCGCAAAGAGTCGGACACCACTAAGCGACTTCACTTTCACTTTCTTTTGGGGAAGAGGATGTTGTTTACAGATCTACCTTGTGGGATCATGTGTAGATGAGTTAAAGGAGAGCATGTGCAATAGAAATACAAGGTAAGCCATAAAGTAACTCTACAATTTCTAGAAGCCACATTATAAAAAGTGAAAAAAAGTTAAAATTTTTAAATTGTGGCAAAAAATATTTAACATAAATTTACCACCTTAATCCTATTAAGCATATAGTTCAGTAGTGATCAGTATATATTATTGTGGAACAGATTGAGGTGACATTCATTTTAATCTTATAGTTTATGTAAGCTTATGTATCACAAGTATTATCATTTCAACATGTAATCAATATAAAATTATTAATGAGATTTTAAAAAAGGTTTTAAATTAAGTGTTTAAAATCTGATGTGTATAAAATCTTTTTATACTTACAGCACATCTCAATTTAGGCACTAAATTTTCCATGGAGATGCCCGATCTCTATTTAGACCTTGTAAAATCTACAGTTGAAAAAGCAAGTGGTTCCAAGGAAACTTAAAAGTTTTCTAACGATGGCATTATCAATTTCCAGACTGAAATGAATTAACATTAAAAATCCAGTTCCTCCGTCACATGAGCCTCACATCAGCTGCTCAAGAGCCACGTATGGCTAGTGCCAGTCAAGGGCTTCTAAGACAGTGCTTTGGAAGCAGTAGCGTTATTACTCTTTGGAATAACAGATGGGAGGAAATGGGAAGTTTCTCGACCTTGACCAGGACAATGACTGCACTCATCCTCAGAGCTGATTGATGGCTCCTGTTCCCCCACCAGAGCATCAGCCCACCCACCCCACCCTGGACAAGAAGCACACTCTCAGCTCTGAATTTTTCCCATCACATACCAGGAGTGGCTTCTGCATGAAGCTGCTGACCCAGGTTAGTGAGGAAATTGGACTGGAAGGAGAAAAAAAAAAAGACTTCAGCCCCCAAATTCAGAATCACCCTGCTTATTTTATCACTGGAAGATCATTTCAACAACTTCCTCCAGGAAATTGCAAAGGGAAGTCATTATCCAAAAATGGGGAGGAGATGAGCGCCCACGTGAAGCCCAGATGCAATGTGCGGGCAGGCTGGGGGCAGGGGCAGGGTTTCCTGGGTCATTTAACCAGAGTCCTATTTTTAAAGTTTCCTTTTCCACAATTATTTGTTGACCCTAATTGTTCCCATGCCCATGAGATGCAGCCCTGGACTTCCTCTTGCAGGCCAGCCTGAGGGTCGGGGTGGGGGTGGGGGCTCCCTCTAATTGCTTGTGTCCTGCCTTCCCCCGAGTCTCTGGGGCAGGCGGGCCTATTCCCACATATGCTTCCAGAACCATCTTAATAGAGGACAGCAGCGCCCAGCTGACGACATATGTTTAGCCGCTTGCCGAGGTCGGCCAAGCGTGCAATATCACGTTACATGAATGGGAAGGTCAGTCCCAAACAAGCTGCTTTTTACAAGCTCTGGCTTAAGGATTTGCTGCTAAATAGGGCTTACGTGTGGGGGTGGATGGGTAATGGGCTTCTTGTGGAGCCCCGTTCTCTGCGTTTTGCATTGATTAGAAAGTTTCTGGTCTCCCAGGACAACGCTCCGTTTTTAAAAAACGCCTTTGCAGCCACTGGGATTCCTGGACCCAGGTCAACATCTGGGCCCGGAGCAGAGAAAATGGGGGTTCAGGTCTTCTGACGTCTGGGGAAAGCTGTGCTGTGGCTGGAGTGTCAGGGGCAGGGGGGAGCCATGGGCCTCTGCTTGCTGGCCCAGGCACTTATGCTCCATTAACTCTGCCCAGGCCCCAGGGACAGATGGAGGCGAAGGAGAGATAGAGAGAGAGGGAGGGAGAGGGGGCAGGGAGCTGTGACTTTTCTCACCTACCCAGCTCCCATAGCGAAGGACAAGAGGGCTGCCACTCACCTACTGGGGCCCTACAGCTTGCCCGGCCCATGAAATGCACCTGCACAAACTCAGCTCCAGAAACCACCAGGGAGAATGGCCAAGCCCTGCCTGGGACCTGAGCAGTCAGCCAAGGGCCTGGAGAATATTCCAGACGTAAATCAAAATGGCGTTCAGGCGGACTTCCCTGCTGGCCCAGGGGCTAGGACTCCACGCTGTCAGTGCAGGGGGCCCAGGTTCCATCCCTGGTTGGGGAGCTAGATCTCACGTGCTGGCACAGCCGAATAGAATAAATTAAAACAAATTTTTAATGGGATTTCACTGATGGTCCAGTGGCTAAGACACTGCACTCCCAATGCAGGGAAACCAGGTTTGATCCCTGGTCAGGGAACTAGATTCCACATGTTGCAACTAGGTCCTGGTACAGCCAAATAAATAAATATTTTAAAATAAAAAAAATAAATAAAGAAATTAAAAAAAATGGTATCCAGAGTTCCTTTTCAATAATAAAGAAGACGAGAGCCTTCCCTGAGCTCCATCTGTGGCCTAGTGCCGTGCAGAGTGCCTCACAAGGACAAGCTGTTTTCATCCTCTGCACTGCCCAGTAAGGGCAGCACTGCTACTACACCCATGGCAGAGCTGGGAAATGGGGGCAGAAATAACAACCCAAATAGCAAAAATAAGGTTGCTTTAGCCAAGATTCCTTCCTCTTTTCCTTTGAAAGATAAAAGGGGCTTCTTAAAAAAGCTAACAATACAAAAGTGAGGCAGATAAGACTTAAAAGTTCCCCAAGCCTGTGATTTGTTCCTGCCCTCATGCCACTGACCATGTGGTGACTATCGTGTGCAAGCGGAATTTTCAGTAGCACATCTTTTTTTTTTTAATATTCATTGATTCATCTTTGGTTGTGCTGGGTCTTCACTGCTGCACTCGGGCTTTCTCTAGTTGCAGTGAACTGGGGCTGCTTTCTAGCGGTGGCACCCAGGCTTCTCATTGTGGTGGCTTCTCTTGTTGCAGAGCACAGGCTCTAGAATGTGTGGCCCCAGCAGTTGCGGTGCACAGGCTTAGTTGCCCCGTGGCCTGTGGGATCTTCTCGAATTTTAGGGATTGAACCCTCCTGCATGGGTAGGAGGGTTCTCAACCACTGAACCACCAGGGAAGTCCAGCAATACATCTTTTATTCGTTCAACAAACATTCATTGAGCATTCAGGACATGTCAGGGATTATGTTAAGGGTGTAGAGAAAGTGAAAGTCACTCAGCCGAGTCTGACTCTTTGTGACCCTATGGACTATACAGTCCATGGAATTCTCCAGGCCAGAATACAGGAGTGGGTAGCCTTTCCCTTCTCCAGGGGATCTTCCCAGCCCAGGGATTGAACCCAGGTCTTCTGCATTGCAGGCAGATTCTTTACCAGCTGAGCCACAAGGGGTTTTCAACCTTGGCACTGCTGACATTTGGGGCCGAATAATTCTCTATTGTGGGGTCTGTGGTGTTTAGCATATCCTTGGTTTAGGGGATGGATGGCCAATACCATCCAGCCCCTAGTAATCATAACCAAAAATGTCTCCAGGCATTGTCACACATCCCCTTGGGACCGAAAGCACCCTGATGAGAACCTCTGGTCTAGACAGATGTGGCTGTGTGTGGTTCTTTGCTTGATCTTCTCAGCACGACATAGTGGCATCTGGACGTTTCATTTCCAACATTCAAATTTTAAAATAGCTAAATTATGCAAATGGTACAAATTCTAAAAGTGCAAAAAAGTGACGCTGGGAACAGTTAGTTTCGTCTCATCCCTGTCCTCCAGTCATGCAATGGGCCCCACCCCAGAGGCAACCACTATTACTGGTGGGTGGACCCCAAAGAGATTGTTCGTATTTATTTGTTTCTCACCAGCAAAAAAACGGGAATTTCATATGATTCAATGTGTAATTCCAAGTTTCATATTCGGAGACACTGTGCATATATAAATATGCACATAAGTAGACGCTTCCTATTTCTTCTTTTATATAAATGATAGCATGTTATATGCATTTATTTCACTCAACAATGTATCTTGAAGATACCCTTTCCCTATATTAAAAAAAAGAAGAGAGAGAGTCTTGCTTTCTTTTTCACAGCCACAGAGTATTCTGTTGAGTGGATATTTCCTTACCTGTTTAACCAGCCCCCACAATAATACAATTAGATTGTTTCCAGTCTCTTGCCACCGGGAACAATGCTGCCAAATCTACCCTTGTGCACACATTCTGTCTCACAAGTGGGGGTGTATTTGTAGGATAAATTATTTGGGGTGGGATGGCTATGCCAAAGGATTGTGTGTCTTTTTAATTAAGAAATCTATTGCCTAATTGTCTTCCATAGAAGCTGCATCAGTTCATACCCCAGGTAGCCTGACAGGGGTCCAATTTGACACCGTGCCTGATTTTCAAGCCCACAGAGCAGTGAGTGTTCACCACGGCTCAGGCAGGAGTGATGATGCCAGGAGCAGTCTGGGAGATGCAGATGCTCTTGATGAGATGCCAGATCCAGCTGTATCTCCTCCAAAGAAACAGATAAGGACAGAGCAGTCCCCTTCTCTGCAAGCAGCCTCCCAGCCTGGAAGGTGGTGGGTGGAGGAGAGGGAGAAGGAGCTCCATTTGCTGAAATGGAACCGCTTCCCTTCTCTCCAGCTCTGCCTGCTCCCGACCCAAGAGACTAGCTAGGGGTTGGGAGGCGGGGAGCATTCGGCCTCAGGCCCCCTTCACAAAGCATTAGGTAGAAGACATCGTTGACACAGGTGTAACAAAAGTGCTGTTGTTCAGTTGCTAAGTCCTGTCAGACTCTGTGTGATCCCATGGACTGCAGCACGCCAGGCTTCCCTATCATCAACTCCCAGAGCTTGCTCTAACTCATGTCCATTGAGTCGGAGATGCCAACTGTCTCATCCTCTGTCACACCATTCTCCTCCTGCCCTCAATCTTTCTCAGCATCAGGGTCTTTTCCAATGAGTCAGCTCTTCACATCAGTTGGTCAAAGTATTGGAGCTTCAGCTTTGGCATCAGTCATTCCAATAAATATTCAGGATTAGTTTCCTTTAGGATTGACTGGTTTGATCTCCTTGCAGTTAAAGGGACTCTAAAGAGACTTCCCTAGCACCACAGTTCGAAAGCATTAATTCTTTGGTGCTCACCCTTCTTTATGGTCCAACTCTCACATTTGTACGTGATTACTTGAAAAACTGTAGCTTTGACTATACGGACCTTTGTTGGCAAAGTGATATCTCTGCTTTTTAATATGCTGTCAAGGTTTGTTGAAGCTTTTCTTCCCAGAAGCAAGTGTCTTTTAATTTCATGGCTACAGTCACCATCCACAGTGATTTTGGAGCCCAAGAAAAGAAAATCTGTCACTACTTCTACTTTTCCCCCTCTGTCTGCCATGAAGTGATGGGACCAGATGCCATGATCTTGGTTTTTTAATATTGAGTTTAAGCCAATATTTTTACTCTCCTCTTTCACCTTCATCAAGAGGCTTTTTAGTTCCTCTTCACTTGCTGCCATTCGAGTGATATCATCTGCATATCTGAGGTTGTTGACAAATTTTGTGTCACCAATTGACCATCATAACGTGGCTTGAGCATCAGGAAGCGGTTCTTGTCTACCAGGACGGCACACCATTTGGTCATCACTACTAGGCTAGGGATGGACAGCCCAGTGGCTGGTCTTGGGAATCCGTTTGGCAAGTGTAAATTTTGTTCTTGGACTTCCCTGTTTAGGACTCTGGGTGTCAACTGCAAGGAGTATGTGTTCAATCCCTACTTGAGGAGCTAAGATTTCCTCGTGCTGCACGGTGTGACCAAAAAAAAAAAAAAAAAAATCTTAAATTCTTTGACACTCTCTGTGCAGAAGGAGAAGTCTGATTCCCTCCACTTGAATGTGGGCTGACCTCAGTGGTGAAATGATGGTTTGTGTCTTCCAGGACTCATGCAAAGTCGCATCGCCAGCTCTCTTCCTCCTGGGTTGCCTGCTCTGGGGGAGACCAGCTGCCGTGTTTGGAGGACACTCAAGCAGCCTGTAGAGAGCCCTCATGGGGAGGAGTGGAGACTACGCACCACCAACCAGCACCAACTTGTCAGCCATAGGAGGGATCCACCTTGAAACTGGATCCCCAGCCCCACTCAAGGCTTTGGATGGTACTGCTTTGTCCATCTTTTTGACTGGAGGCTCAGATGATAAAGAATCTGCCTACAGTGCAGGAAATCTGGGTTCGATCCCTGGATCAGGAAGATCCTCTGGAGAAGGAAATGGCAACCCACTCCAGTATTCTTGCCTGGAGAACTCTATGGACAGAGGAGCCTGGGGTCACAAAAAGTCAGATGCAATTGAGTGACTAACACAGTTTCAGATAATGAGATAAAACCCAAGTAGGTAATGAATGTCTGTTCCCAGGATGGTCAATTCTTCGAAGAGCCCTGTTTATCTGCATCTTTTTTCTCTGCTCCGTGTCTCCCATCCCTGCAAGGTGGCAGAAGACCTCTTCAAACCATGATGAATGGTACAGAGAGATTCTTAAATCTTCCATGAGGTTAACACAGAGGCAAGGTGGCCAGTTACAAATCAACAACATTCAGTATGATGTACTCCCCACCTTCCCCGGTAACCTTCCACCATAGGTCCAGAGGATATTCTGTAACCTCCCAACGCAGGGGTTGAACTCAGGTCTCCCACATTGCAGGCAGATTCTTTACCAGCTGAGCCATAAGTGAAACCCAAGAATATTGGAGTGGGTAGCCTATCTCTTCTCCAGCAGATCTTCCTGACCCAGGAATCGAACCGGTGTCTCTGTATTGCAGGTGGATTCTTTACCAACTGAGCTATTAGAGAAGCCCATACTGTAACCTCACTCATCCTCAACTGTTTCATTTGCAAAATGGGTTGATAACCAAAGACATAGAGTGGGCCCAGAGAGTCTCCGGAAGTCCCTTCAAACATTGAGCCCCAGGTGTCTATAAACCGTAACTCACTCATCCTCCATGCATGCACCCATCCACTCAGCAAACTTGTGTTATATACCTACCATGTCTCAGGTACCATGCAAGGAGCCAGGGATACGAATGAGAACAAATCAACATCACTAGGGTCAAGGGAAGCACAGCCAGTGGGAGAGACAGATGGACAGACTGACAGGTACCACATGATATCTTGGGGATGTGACAGGGCTGTGGAGATGCAGAGACACACACGAGTGACTCCCGAGTGGGCCATGTGCATCTGCTGCTCAGGGACCACAACATCAGGCACAGTGTGCTGGGTTTCTGCTTCCCAACAAAGGGTAGAATTGGATTCAGAAAGGCGCAGGTTGTTAAAACAGATATCCTGGGCCTCTCTGGTGGCTCAGTGGTAACGAATCTGCCTGCCAATGCAGGAGACATGAATTCAATCCCTGGTCCGAGAGAATCCGAGGAGCAACCAAGCCCACGTGTGACAGCTACTGAGCCTGTGCCCTCAGCCTGGGAGCTGCAACTACAGAACTCATGTGTCAAAACTACTGAAGCCCCGTGCCGAGAGCCTAGAGCCTGTGCTCTGCAACAAGAGAAGCCACTGCAATGAGAAGCCCATGGGCTGCAACTAGAGTAAACTCCACACGTAGCAATGAAGACCCAGCACAGTCATAAATATATAAATAATAAAACAGATGTTCTGGCAACCTGTTTGGACACGTGCACTATATACAGCCCAAGTCATAGAGGTCCATTTACTCTTGGAACTTGCCACGTTCCTTTCTGTCCCAGGACCTTTGTATGTGATGCTTACCCTCTGCCAAGATCACTCCCACCTCACCCCCTTCTCCCGGTTCAAGTGATGAGCTCCTAGTCTCCCTTCAGGTCTCTGTTCAAAGGCCTCCCTCCAGGGGCTGCACCTCTTTCCCTGCATTGTCTGTTCAGCACCGTTTGTTTCCTTCATAGCACTTTTCTGTTTTTTCTTTTTATACGTATTTATTTGGCTGCACCAGGTTTCAGTTTCAGCATGCGAGATCTAGTTACCTGAGCAGAGTCTCAGTCACTAGACCACCGGGAAGTGCGTTTATGGCACTTTTCACAACTGTAATTTTGCTGTTTTATTAGTTCCCCCCACCATGTTCCCCATTAGAATGTAGGTTCCACCCATGAGGTAGGGATTGTGTCTTGGGCACCACTGTAACCTCAGGGGCAAAATGTGTCCAGTACTGAAAAAAAAAGTGTTGGGTGAAATAATGAATGAGTGTATTAGTCACCATATATTCTTGATCTCGTTTAATCTTCACATCAGACTTTCAAGGAACTGTTGGTCTCATGATCGCCTCATTACCCCACACTATACCCAGACACCCATGCATGACTCTCCCTTCCTAGGGAGTCAGATCTACCCATTTTGTGCTCAGAGAGGGTGGTGTCCCTCTGGCCTGGCCCAGGATGTGAAGTGAGGATGCTTAAGATGTGGACTCTGGTTTAGCCCTGGTCTGGGATGGGGCACCAGACCCTGCACATCTATTGAGTTCTCCAGGGATGTGGATGCTGCAGTCTCTGGACCACACCTTGAGTCGTAGGATCCTAAGGAGTTTCTGGGAAGAGTTTAACTCCCAATAGAAAGAGACCCACAGGGACTTCCCTGGTGGTCCAATGGTTAAGATTCTGTGCTTCCACTGCAGTGGGCATGGGTTTGATTCCTGGTCAGGGAACTAAGATCCCACATACTGTAGTGTGGCCAAAAAAAGAAAGAGACCCACAAAGAGAAGCTGTCTTTTCTGTTGTTATGTAGGCACACGCTTTTGGAATCTGCTGCAGCAACTGTGATTGGCCACAGAGGGCCACTTGGGACAAAACCAGCACAAGGAGAGAGGGGGAGAGAGGAAAGTTTGTAACACCTTGGGTGCTGGGCTTCGGGTGACATTGCAAAGCTCCTAAACAACCCCAGAATGGCTTGTATGGGACAGCAAATGATGGCTTCTTTTTTAAAGCCAAATTAAGTTTGGGAGTCTTTTACTTGCAGCCCGGAGCATCATGACTGATGCTATAATTGGACAGGATAGTGTAGAGCGAAAAAGAGCAACTGTGGAACTCCACCATTCTGGCTACTTATCGCTGCCGGCTAGTGGCACTGATCAACTTCACCAAGCTTCAGTTTCCTTGTCTATACAAAGGTGGTTGGTCTTTTTTCTTTTTTGCTGTGCTGGGTCTTTGTTGCAGTACACTGGCTTCGCGGATTTAGCTGCCCCAAGGCGTGTAGGATCTTAATTCCCTAACCAGGAATCAAACCTGGGTCCCCTGCCTTGGAAGGTGGATTCTTAACCATTGGACCACGAGTGAAAGTGATAGTCGCTCAGTTGTGTCTGACTCTTTGCGACCCCATGGACTGTACCCCACCAGGTTCCTCTGTCTGTGGAATTCTCCAGGCAAAAATACTGGAGTGGGTAGCCATTCCCTTCTTCAGAGGATCTTCCTGACCCAGGGATCGAACTGGGTCTCCTCCATTGCATGCAGATTCTTTATTGTCTGAGCTACCTGGGAAGCATTGGACCACCAGGAAAGTTCCCAAAGGGTTGCTTTGACCATCAATAAAAGATGTGCATTTGCTAGAATCCTCTAGCACAGCACTGTCCAATAGAAATAAAATGCAAACCACAGACATAATTTAAACTTTCCTAATAAGTGAAGTGAAGTAGCTCAGTCGTGTCCGACTCTTTGTGACCCTGTGGACTGAAGCCTACCAGGCTCTTCTGTCCATGGGATTTTCCAGGCAAGAGTACTGGAGTGGGTTGCCATTTCCTTCTCCAGGGGATCTTCCTGACCCAGGATCGAACCTGGGTCCCCTGCATTATAGGCAGATGCTTTTACCGTCTGAGCCACCAGGGAAGTCCTAATAACTTCCTAATAACATTCCGAATGGCCATATCCAAAACGTAAAAAGAAATAGGTGACATTAATTTTAATAATATAATTTATTTAACTCAAGATATTACCATTTCAACATGTAATCAATAAAAAGACTTGATATTTTACATTTTTGAGTTACAAGGTTTTTGAACTCTGGTGTGTATTTTACACTACAGTGCATCTCAATTCAGACCAGCCACATTTCAAGAGCCACATGTGACTAGTGGCTGCAGTCTTAGCTTAATTGTGACACAAGGCTAGACTCATAATATTGTAGCAAAGTAGGATGACTTCATGTTGCTCTTCACATGGGCAATGGAAAGGAAGAGACTCTGAATTTCTAAACACAGTAATTCCCATGCTGGAAGTTGACTGGTGAAGGAGCTCTGCTGCTTTGGATCAACTCTTAAAATCCTGGCCAACTACTCAACTGCATGGTCTGCATAGAAAACCAGCAATGGGAAGAAGACAAATGAGAACAAAGCATTTCTCAGCAGCATCACCTGGGACCAAGGCAGTGACTCAGCCAAAGGATTTTTTATTAAGTGACTGCACGAACTATATTTAGGGAGTTTCTGATTCCTTCCTGCTTCTTAAATGTGATGTCTCCTCAGTACTCTTCCATGGTTCCCTTCTTTCTTTTGGGTTAATGTTGGGCTCCTGGGGCTTCTAAACTCTCCCAGAGCCTGAACACATTTCCCTTTATGCAGCTCAGTCTTCCCTTTATCCTGTTTAAGTCCAGGCAGCCTCAGGCCAGATCTGTGGGTCGACAGGAAGGAGGAAGAGGAGGTACACGATGGCGCTGAAACTGAGATCTTGGGCAAGAGTGGGTGGAGCCAGGCTGGCTGAGATCGCAGCCATCCGCAGCAACATGTCACAGTCCTGATGCTCGGAGAGCGTGTTCATACACGTTATCTCACCTGGTTTCTGCAACAGCTCTATGAGGTAATGAGATGGATGTTCATTGTTTTTGTCTGCCTTGCATTATTTTCTCATTTCTGGTAAGGGAACCCCTTCCCCCACTTCCTTCAGGAGTTTGTTCTCTGCACTCTCCTGGTGTGGTTCTGATAGGCATTGCCAATCACAGATCCCACTCCTCACTCTGTGCCCCAGGGAGGCTCATGACCTAGGTCAGGCCAAACTTACTGCCCCCTTCCCTATGCAGTGACCAACCCTGGGAGTGAGGCATGTGTCATGAGTCTGGCCAATCAGAGCCTTTTCTGGGATCCTTAAAAAAAAAAAAAAAAAAAATATATATATATATATATATATATACATATATATATATAATTATTTGTCTGTGTCAGGTCTTCATTGTAGCATGCAAGTTCTTTTAGTTGTTACATGTGGGATCTTGTTCCCTGACCAGGGATCAAATCCAGACCCCCTGCATTGGGAATGCAGAGTTTTAGCCACTGGACCGCCAGTGGGCTTCCTAGGATTCAGCGCATAATCGTGGTCAATCAGTCCTGGAGAAAAACCTGGCTAGAAACCAATCGTTCAGTCTCCCCAACCAGATGGTTAGTCACTCTAGGGTCCGGTCCAGCCCCAGGTGGCCCACAGTGGCTGGCACAGGGCAGGTGAGCATAGGCGTCAATCCTGTTTCAGTCCCCTTTCCCCCGGGCTGAGCACTGAAGATCTGGTGTAGAGGAGTAGTAGACCTGCAGCCAAGGTGTTTCTCTCTTTTTTATGGACTCTTTTCTCAATTCTTAAGGCAATGTCTGCTATTCACGCTAATTTTTTATTCATTAATTTATTTTTAATTGGAAGATAATTGTTTTATCTTGTTTTCCAACACAATTGGAAGATTATTGTGTTGGTTTCTGCTGTATATCAACATGACTCAGCCATAGGTATACCTATGTTGCTGTTCACTTAATTTTGCATCTTTTGGTTGTAAGAAACAGTCACCACAGCCAGCGCACATAATGGGAGTGTATTATTACACAGAGCTGCGTGGAGGGGGGCTACTCTGGGAGTCAATGTGCCTGGGCTAGAATCCCAATCCTGCTATTTCCGTTGTGAATCTTGAACAAATTAGTTACCTGCTTGGAGTCTACGTGGGGATGCTAATGGTACCTAAGGGCTAGGGTTACAGGACAGTGAGTGAGAACCTTGGCAACTTGGCAACTAGCACAGAGTGCTCAGTAAATCTTAGGCTATTATAATTGCCATAGGAATCTGCATCCACCTCTCCCTTTTTGCTATAAAATTACTGTCTCAGTTTATAAATGTTAAGTATTATTATTTCTACCCAGTAGAATCTGAGGGTTATAAAATGACTCCCTTGGGTTCCTCATGGTGCCTGCATCCTCAGAATCTCAGGCTGAACACTGGCTCTGTTGCCCAGGGCCCCTGACCAACCCCAGAACATCCTTCCAGTGTCTGCCTCCACCCCTATCTGCGGGTTCTTCTTCTCAGGGGGAGAACCTGGTTTGCACTTGGCCCTGGTCTGAGCAGCTCTGGGAAGGGGATGGTTAGTGGGGTCGTGATTGGGGGTGGGGCTGGGGGCTGTGGTTAGAGGCGGCAGACTCCGAAGGTGCCAAACTTGGTCTCTTCCCCAGGGCAGGGCGGAGATGGGAAGTGGGGGCAGCGTAGAGCTGCCTCACCTGTGCTTCTCCCCACCTCTGTGGCCGAATTGTCGCTGTCCCTCCACGCAGCTGGTGTTACCCTCCCTCCAGCCCTCTACGAGACCTCCTGATAGTTATCCTTACGACCCTGTGGTGGTCCTTTGTGGAGCATACTCTTCAATACCAACACGGGGATACAGCTTTGCAAATCCTCACTCATCTCCGGCTTCTTTCGTGTTTCTGTCCCGTTTTATTCAAGACGACAACTGTAGCATTCACTGAATTGCAACTAACAACTGTGCAAATGTTAGTTGCTCAGTTGTGTCAGACTCTTTGTAGCTCTGCCAGGCTCCTCTGTCCATGGAGTTCTCCAGGCAAGAATACCAGAGTCAGGTAGCCATTTCCTTCTCCGGTCTAATCACTGCAGAGGTGTCCTCTTTGCCAGCGGCTTAACTCGTTTCACATCACACACACGCACATACACACCCACACATGCACCCTCAGTCTATATGGCAGGCACTTGTAAAGGTTCTATTTTAAAGATAATGAAGCTGACAGTTCACAGCCAAGGCCAGGCTCTGAGCTGGGTGATTGACGTACAGGACAACCGTGCCATGCAGCGGGTGGCATGTGGCCCCCATTGCCCACACGGCTGAATAGATCCAGGGAGCAGTGCTGGAGGCAGGATCCCAGCACACAGCCACACACTCCCTGCCCCAGGGCTGCTCTAAAGCAGAGGCTGAGGTCTCTCACCCTCGGCAGCCCCTGGAGTGCATCAGACCCTGCCTGGAGCACTCCTTGTACCATCATTCTCCCTCAGGCCCATACCTCAGAGTCCAGCCTTTATTTGTGCGCCCAGAGGGCAGAGCCATCCTGGGCCCATTCTTAGTCTGGTTTGAAGAAGGGTGCTGGTCTTTATAATGCTGGAAACATTGTCCTGAATTTCAGGCAAATGATGAGGGGCGCATCCTTGAATCTTCCAGGCCCCCACCCCTCCCCAGTGAGAGTCAGGACTGCTCATTGCCATCCTCTGCTGGAAGGCGGAGCTGGTGGACACCCACAGACAGACTGCCACAGGGCCTCCCGAACCTGGAGACCCCATCCTTACGCTGAGGGAGGGGTGGCGCCAGATGACACCTGTGTCCCTCCCCAGACTGGTGGCCGTGGGTTGAGGACATGGGCTCCTTGAATCCTCTGCTATCACAGCAGCATCTTCCTCAAAGGGCTGGTGGAGTCCAGTGGAAACTAGTTCTGGGAAAGCCTCTAGTGTGAACAAAAGGACGAATGGGAAGGTGGGGGCAGGGGGGGGGACACAGCTGTCAATGTGGTGCCTTCGATCACTGTCTCCAGTTTGCACCTTTCTTGGTTTGCTGGTGACTGGTGGGACACAAAGAAACTCTCCAACGTCTTCAGAAAAGGGGCTGTTTGGAAATGGAATACTCATTGCAAGAGGCCAAGTCCCAGGAGGCCAAGGTCACAAGGCTGAGAACCCTGGGCGAGGTGTGTCTCCTGAGGCCCTGGGGGAGCGATGGGGCCCTCGTGCTGTTAACTTGCTCAGTCGTGTCCGACTCTTTGTGACCTCATGGACTCTAACTCACCAGGCTCCTCTGTCCCTGGAATTCTCTAGGCAAGAATATTGGAGTGAGTAGCCATTTCCTTCTCCAGGAGATCTTCCAAACCCAGGGATCGAATCTGGGTCTCCTGCATTGTAGGCGGATTCTCTACTGTCTGAGCCATCAGGGAAGCCCTGACTTTGTAGTTATCCCTCCAGCACCTGCCTGCCTCCCCCTACATTGAGAGTATGTCAGGGGAAGGTTCCAGTGGGTTCGCAAAACCATTTCATCACACTAGGGTAGTGTGGATGTTTAAGATAGTCTATACCCCTGCCCCCACCCCAATCGCCTGCTTTCGGAGCCCTTTGCTCCACAGGAAAACGCTGCCCCCTCCTGGCTTAGAGGGACCAGCGCAGCCGACATAAGGGTTCAGAGCAATATGAGTTTTATTAAATCCCAGCAAGAGGTTCACCGAAGACCAGAGAATAAATTAGGGAGAACGGAGCTGGGTAAGACAATGCCATGGGGTGAAATGAAGAGTTTAAGATACCCTCTTCACTTCATGAAATGCACACAGTCCCTTTGGGGCAACAAAGCATCACCGCAGGATGCTGTTGGGCACAGACTGTAGTGTACAAGGGAGATGCTCAGAGCATCTCTGGGGTCAGGAGAGGGGTAACGCCGACAGATAACATGGCCTCCAGAAATGAGCCTCTTCCTAAAGGTGGGGCCAAGGCAGGAAGTCCCTGAAGCACAGAGAAGTTCTTGGGTTGGAGGGTGAAGCAGGCAGGCCTCTTTGTGGGTTCTGTGCTCCTTTGTCCAGTTTCAACACCTTCTGCACCTGTGTTTTTCTGCATATAAATCAGTCCAACAAGAAAAGCAGGTGTTGCTGGAGATTTCACAACTAGCACAGAAGCTGCCCATTTCCAGGGACAATGTCAGTGAGAAGTGACTTTTGAAAGACTCTCCAGACTTTTTCCTTCCCCTCCCCACTTAGAAAAGAGAGCCCCTTCTGCTCTCTGAGTGGCCACCTATGCATCATCTGAAGGGTGGGGTACAGAGAGTAAAAGGGTAGACAGTGTCTTAAGACTTTTCTGTGACTCATGACACTAATTTTCTTCTCAAGGAGCTAAAAGCCAGAAAGTGATGCAAGAAAAGTATCTCCAGATTTCACCTCTGAAGGAGCAGGTGATGCCTGGTGAATATGCTAAAGACTTGATGGAGGCTTCCCTGGAGGCTCAGTGGTAAAGAATCCACCTGCCAAGGCAGGGCTTCCACCCCTGGTCTGGGAAGATCCCACATGCCGCGGTGCCACTAGGCCCGGGAGCCACAACTGCTGAGCCCATGTATCCTAGAGCCTGTGCTCTGCAACAAGAGAAGCCACTGCCATGAGAAGCCTGCGCACCAGAGCTAGAGAGTAGCTCCCACTCACTGCAACAAAGACTCAGCATAGCCAAAAATAAATAAATAAAATTATGAAGAAAAAGATCCTAGAGGAAAACATGGGGGTCAGATGGGGAGAAGCATGGGGGTCATCTTTGCTCTTTTGGTTCATTTTTTTCCCCCATAACTTTTTTTTTTTGGTTGGGGGTGCAGGGTTTTGAGGTATGATTGACATGCTCTCCTAGTACTAATTTTGTTCTGGTTCTAATTTTGGCTCCGGAAGCTGGCATACTGGTCTGAGTGTGGACAACCTTTTGCATGCCCCTCTCCTTTTAAATCTGCATTTATCTCACAGGCTGAACTCTCCGTGGGCTGGAACTTTGTCCTTTATCAGCGTCTCCCCAGCGCATGGCACATAGCCAGGGCTCAGCACCCCTGCCGTGACTGGATGAATGCTGGACAGTGGCCTCCAGTCGGGAGAGGACACCCCATCCCCTCCCCAAACTGGGCCTCAATGGCCACCTTCAGAAATGAGGGAAATGGACAGGGTTTTCTCTGTGGCAGGACAGACACCTGCCGGCTGCACATTCAAAAATTCTCTGCGGCGCTGTAGGGCCAACTTGTGCGAAGCCCCTCCCCCGAGGGTCTCACGGTCTTCTGGGGGAGACCGAGGTTAAGGAAAGATTGATAAAATCATGAGTTAACAGTTGTCGAAAGAGCCCCTTAGGGAGACCATCTGGGGATCCTATGGGAACCAGGGGCACAGTGTGAGTAGAGGTAACCAGGCCTTGAGGAGAGGAAAGAGCATTCTCAGGGAAGGAAAAGCATGGGCGAGGGCCCCGAAGCCATCTCTGGGGCATTTGCTTTTCTTTCTTTCTTTTTAAAGATTTTTTTTTTTTTTTAATGTGGACCATTTTTTTAAAAAAAGTACTATGTGTATGGCTGCTCTGGGTCTTCATTGCTGCACCAGCTTTTCTCTAGTTGTGGGGAGCAGGCAGAGGCATTGCAGTGGCTTCTCTCGTTGTGGCACACAGGCTTTAGGGCTTCAGAAGTTGCGGTTCCCAGGCTTCTAGAGCACAAGTTCAGCAGTTGTGGCTCACGGGCTTAGTTGCTCTGCGGCATGTGGGATCTTCCCTGACCAGAGATCGAACCCATGTCCCCATTGGCAGGCGGACTCTTCACCACTGAGCCACCAGGGGAAGCCCCATGTGGACCATTTTTTAAAGTCTTTATTGCATTTGTTATAATATTGCTTCTGTCTCGTGTTTTGGGTTTTTGGCCTCGAGGCATGTGGGATCTTAGTTCCCCGACCAGGGATGGAACCCACATCCCCTGCACTGAAAGGCGAAATCTTAACCACTGGTCCCCCAAGGAAGTCCCACATTTGCTTTTCTGCCCTTGGGGATGGATGCAGCCAGCACCACCAATTTCCCAACCCCCACCCCGCTGCCACGAAAGCAGAAATGATGCCCAAGAGGCCAGTGGTCATCTCACAACCCAGGAGAAAGGCCTCAGGAACCAGTGGTTCTGATCAGCGCTGATCCCGGCTACCACATTCTTCCAGGTTCTCATCACACAAGAATCAGCAATTTTTGTTCCTTGCAGCTCCAGGCATCCTATCTGAAACAGAGCAAAAAAAAGCCAGCTGCCTTCCTAACTAGCCGGGCTTGGAGATGTAGGCAGAGGGCACCTGTCAGCACAAAGTGCGTTCACATTCAAAAACAATCTCCCCTTTCCCTTGACTTCCTGCCACGGAGCAGGAGCCCTTCACCCTTCTCTGAGGACCCCTTACTTCCACCAGAGTTGGAGTAATCCTTGGAGAAAATATTACCCCCAGGAACGTCCAGGTGAGCCCCGAATCCCAGGACCAACAGAGGGCAGGGGAAGGCTGGGGGGGCCAGCTCATGGTCTAGGTCCACCCTGTGTGCCTGGCATCTCTTCTGCTCTGTGGGCAGGACCCGCCCCCAAGGGGCTCCTGGAAGTTGAGGGGGGCTCCCGTGCAGCTGGGCTGCTGGTCCCCACTCTCCCGCCTTCCAGGTGAAAGGCTCACCGGCCCTCTGTGGCCAGGAGTCTCTCAGCCGGGCTGTTACCTCACTAATTACACTGGGATCTTCCCTCCTGGACCAAGAAACTTCTCTAATTTGGGTTATAAAACATCTCTTTGAATTTTCTCCAGAGTCTGCAGTGATTATAATAAAGCAGACCTGGAACAGGAAGGCTTTCATCCCAGCAGCTCAAAGCTCACAATCAACAAATTTTAATTATGTATCTTCACCCACTTTTCTCTTCCTAAAGAGGAAACTAAGGCGAAAGGGGGTCAGGTGCTTGGCCTGAGGTTATGGCTTCTCTTGGCCACCCAGCTGCCCACAGATCTGCTGGGACTTTCGCTGTGTCCGTAATTACAACCCTGCCCTGAAGCTCTGGGAAGTTTGCAGAGGCCTCCCAGACGCCAAACACCCACTATCTCGCACACCAGCTACTGTGGTCGGAGGGACAGCTGTGATCTGACCCCAGAGGATAATGTGGACCTTATTTTACTGCAGGTCAAAGATGTTGCGTTTTTTTTTTTTTTTTTTTTTCTTTTTTACAAATTGAGGGTCTGTGGCAACCCTATGTTGAACAAGTCTATCTGCACTACTTTTCCAATAGCATTTGCCCATGTCTGTCCCTTTGTCATGTTTTGCTAATTATCACAATATTTCAAAGTTGTTCATCATTGGTATTTTTGTTATTGTGACTTGCAATCAATGATCTTTGATGTGGCTATTGCAAAAAAATTATGTCTTGCTGAAGGCTCAGATGATTGCTAGCCTTTTTTTTTTTTTTTAGCAATAGCGTATATTTTAATTAGGACTTCCCTTTTGGTATAATGGTAATCCTTTTGCCAATGCAGGAGACTCGGGTTTGATCCCTGGGTCAGGAAGATCCTCTGGAGGAATAAATGGCAACCAGCTCCAGAGGATATTGGTGGGCTACAGTCCTTGGAGTGACAAAAGAGCTGGACACGACTTGGCGACTAAACAACAAAATATTTTAATTAAGGCATGTAAATTTTTTTTTTTTTTGACATAATATTATTTCACACTTCATGGACTACAGTGTATTGCAGACATAGCTTTTATATGCACTGGGAAACCAAAAAATTCACCTGACTCTCTGTATTGCAGGGGTTTGGAATCAAGCCTGCAGTATCTCTGAGGTCTGCCTTTGTTGTAAGCCTCCAGTGGCCATGGAGAAGGCAATGGCAGCCCACTCCAGTACTCTTGCCTGGAAAATCCCATGGATGGAGGAGCCTGGTGGGCTGCAGTCCATGGGGTCGCTAAGAATCGGACATGACTGAGAGACTTCACTTTCACTTTTCACTTTCATGCATTGGAGAAGGAAAGGGCAACCCACTCCAGTGTTCTTGCCTGGAGAATCCCAGGGACAGAGGAGCCTAGTGGGCTGCCGTCTATGGGGTCACAGAGAGTCGGACATGACTGAAGTGACAGCAGCAGTGGCCATGGGGCATCCACCTCTTACCTATGAGATCACATGAAAACATACAAAACTGTAAAACACATGACTCTCATGTATGCTGATGCTGTTCATTTCAAGCATGTATCTTCCTCGCTCCCTCTCGAAGGCAGGGATGTGTCCACTGTATAGTGGGTGTCATGGCTGTGTTTATTTACTTAAACATACGTCCTCCTCAGCAATCAGCGCCATCTCTTCATTTCTTCAGAACTTGGGAAGCAGAGAGCCAGAGCGAGGGCTGGGTGTGGAAGGAGCAGGTCGATGGCTCAGGAAAGCTTCAGGGAGCTCAAGGAGGTGCCCTTTTACTTCTCTGAGAAATGGAGAAAAGAGAGATGTCTTTGTCCATAAAACTCGCCCACCTCTGGAGCCTCCACTCTTGCCAGGAGTCAGCAGACATCTTAAAAGGCCAGAGAGCGAATAGTTTTACAGGTGTGCACCAAGGGTCAAAACTGAGGCTGTTACACAGTATTTCTATAACCATTTAAAGTGTAACACTTTACAAATGCCAGAAATATTCTCAATTCTCAGGGCTGAATGAATAACCCATTAGGTCTCTTGAGGGCCATGACTTGTCAAGCCCGTTTAGAGGGAAAACAATGGTTCACATTTATTTCACATTTGTTTTGTTCTGGCACTGATCTACTCAGGTCCCTTTCCCGGGGGAAAAGAGCACGTGCAAAGGGCCTGAGGCAAGAGCACATTCTGAGCGTTGGAGAAACAGCTGTAGGAGATGCAGCCTCTAGGTCTGTGGATGTGATGTAAGTTCTCCGGCAATGTCTGAGCCCCATTCAAATGAGACTTGCCACAAAGATGTGACCCACTAGGATCCAGACATTCACATTCACACATCCAACAGAGGCCCTGAACCATCCTGTGACTCAAGCTGCTCTCTTCTGCCTCCCAGAGTTAGGCCAGTGAGGTCTTGGCAGGTGTGTGGAGCCTGGGAAAGTTAGCTCAGTGTCCACAGGTCAGGGCTCAGGGAGAGTTTGTGTGTGGATGTGCCAGACAACAGGACTGAGTCACGGTGTGGACTCAGAGTCCCCTACACCAGTGACAAGGGCCCAGGAGACACATAAACCAGGGAGTTGAAGAGAACTCCAGGCCAAAGCCCTGAGTTTAGCTGAACCTCAAACCGTATCACGCTCAGCCCCCCAAATAATGTGAGCTTGGCTTGTCGTTTTTTCCTTCCCTCCCTGCCTCCTTTCCTTCTCTAAAATGCAGGACGGGTGAGAATGGCTCTTGCATTGAAAGAATTAATAAACACGAATAAAGCTGATGGTCATTGAGAACTTGACATGTGCTCAATGGCTTACATAGTCTGAAGAAATTGCAAAATGGACAAAAAGAGTTAGCTGAATGCACCTTCAGTTTTCTGATTCTGTAAGGGTTTGTGTCTTTCATTGTCATTACTGATAGTCATGCAAATGATTTTGTCCATAGAAATGCAAATGAGCTTGTCCCTAGGAATACAATTGATTATTGTCCTATGACTACTGACCAGTTTTGCATCTATTTGTAAATTCGTTTCAGCATTTCTGATTGCCTGTGTATTTAGGTATGCCTCTGAATTATCCCTTGAACCATTTGTAACAGCTTCTTGAGTTATTAATTCAGGAGTTAAATGCCATCTTTGACACATACTTATTTTAGATTTATAGGAGTCATGATTTTATCTTTAAAAAACTTAACTTCTAATAGTATGTATAATCTTATTTACAAAGCTGTGAAGTGGCTTTATTGATTTCAGTCACTCTCATTTTATAGATGAGGAAAACCAAGGCCCAGGGTGTCATGAAATCTGCTCAAGGCCATCCACACAGGTCGTTGTTGGAGCTGAGCTCTGCACCCAGGCAGTGCAGACCCAGAGCTGGCACTCTCTGTCCTACGTGGTCCTTGTTGTGCTGTTGGATGGGTCTTCCCAGTTGTGCTCTGGGTTTCAAGTTGTTACTCTTACCACTGGCCCTTCAAGGACTGTCCACTGCTCGATGCCTTTACAGCTGACTGCTGTGGCCAGTCCACAGGACGCTCCCAAGGGCAGCCAAGCGGCCTTCTCCTCCTCTACATCACAGTGCAGAACTGTGGGCAGTGTGGGGAGCGGGCAGACTCTTACTGGTGGGTCTTAAGACAATTCAGAGAGGACCTCAAAACCTCCACTAAGGTTTGTACTTCCTCCTCAATGACACCAAGGGCCCACTTCTTTAATCTACTTATTTTAATGAAATAAATATTTTTTAAAATAGTTGTGATAGTTACAAGAATGTCAAACTCTTTAGGAGGTAGCAAAGAACAACTGTAGTCTGAACATCTCACTGCCTGATGAATGCATTGACTTTAAAAAAAAAAATTTTTTTTTTGGCTGAACCATGAGGCATGAGGATCATAGTTCCCAACCAGGGATTGAACCCAAGCCCTCTGCACTTGAAGCGCAGAGTCCCAACCACTGGACCACCAAGAAAGTCCCTGAATCAATTTTGAAAATCTCTTAGGAGGAATGCCTGGAGAATCCCAGGGATGGGGGAGCCTCGTGGGCTGCCGTCTATGGGGTCGCATAGAGTGGGACACGACTGAAGCGACTTAACAGCAGCAGCAGCAGGAGGAGGAAGCTTACACCAGAGCTAAATCAAGTTATTTTTTAGAACTATTGAACCACAGATATCATTTTGAAGGGAGAATGAACAGACTAACATTTCATTTGGTTGATGTTTTCATATGAAATTCAAATTACTCCTCAAGGGAGTCAGAACCCTAATACTGATGTTGTGTATTTTGTGAGCTGTGTGAGTATTTGCAGATGATAGTGTTGCCAGCGAACACCTGAATTTTTACTCTGTAGCAAGAACTTGGTTTTTCCAGTAGTCATGTACAGATATGAGAGTTGGACCATAAAGAAGGCTGTGTGCTAAAGAATTGATGCTTTCAAATTATGGTGCTAGAGAAGACTCTTGAGAATCCTTGGACTGCAAGGAGTTCAAGCCAGTCCATCCTAAAGTAAATCAACCCTGAATATTCATTAGAAGGACTGATGCTGAAGCTGAAGCTCCAGTATTTTGGCCACCTGATGTGAAGAGGCCGACTCATTGGAAAAGACCCTGATGCTGGGAAAGATTGAAGGTGAAAGGAGATGGGGGCGGTAGAGGATGAGATGGTTAGATAGTGTCACTGACTCAATGGACATGAATTTGAGCAAACTCCAGGAGATAGTGAAGGACAGAGGAACCTGGCAGGCTGCAGTTCATGGGGTTGCAAAGAATCAGACACGGTTGAGCGATTGAACAACAGAGCACTTCTGGAAATGCTTTACATGCATGTTGCTATTTAATCTTTCAATGACTCTATATGGTGTGAGTTCTATAATTAACCTCACTTTATAGATGAGGTGACTGAGGCCCAGTAGTCACTTGCCAAAGGCCACTAATCTACTAAGTGGAGCCACAGGTTAAACCTCTGTGCACACGCTTGATTTATACATGTTCTAGAAGAAGAGGTAAGCTCATGGGGGGAGAGAATTCCATTTCTGATAGTTCTTTCCTAGAAAGATTGCTGTGTTGTCTCCCTGAAGACAGCACTTCCACGTCCATTTCCAAAACAACTTTTATTCCTGAGATTCCTAGTGTGGTGGCCGACTCCCCAGGTACCCTCTGTGTTCTTCACCACCAGGTTCATACTCTCTTGTGTTGTTCCTTCCATAGTGAATCAGGACTAATGTGTGTGTCTGTGGCAGAAATTATAGTGTGTGACTTCCAGGTCTGGGTCATAAAAGGTGCTACTGCTTCGGTGTTGGCCCATAGATGGTTGCTCGGGAGACACTGGCTGCCATGTCACGAGGACGCTGAAGCAGCTCTGAGGAGGGGCCCATGTGGACAGCAACTGAAGGCTGGTGATGTTCTGATGGATTTGTTCAGCCTCCAGTCCCTCCTCCCTCTGGTGTTCTTTCCTGTAAGTCAGAGACTGTAAAGCTGAAGACTATTTCCCAGACTCCTTTGCAGCTAGAGTTCTGGACACAAATTCAATTTACTATTAGATGCACCGGGATAGGGTTTGGAAGGGGGAGGTGAGGCAGAGGCCATTGTTCTGCCCTGTTTTGGATTGAGTGAGGGGGGTTCACCATGGCTGCACCCCGGTTCATTTTTCCAGCTTCTTCAGTGTTTAGAAACAGATACCGTCATATGCTATCAGATTCTACGACTCTGCCGGCATCCTCAGAGAATGTGGCTCCAGGGAGGGTCAGTTCTGTAAGCCACCGAAGCCTTTCCTGGAAGCATGCCCTTGAGACCCACTGCCCCAAGGTCCCAGTGGTTTTTCCAGCACCTAACCCTGTACTAAACCATAGAATGATTTCCATCTCCTGCTCTGATACTTGATTGTGTGTGTGCATGCTTACTCAGTCATGGCTGACTCTTTGTGACACCATGGGCTGTAGCCTGCCAGGCTCCTCTGTCCAAGGAATTCTCCAGGCAAGAATACTGGAGTGAGTTGTCATTTCCTTCTCCAGGGGATCTTCCAGACTCAGGGATGGAACCTAGGTCTCCTGTATTGCAAGTGGATTCTTTGCCATCTGAGCCACCAGGGAATACTACTTGGCATTGAAAAGGAAGAAACTACTGATATATGCATAAACTGGATGAATTTCAAAAACTTTAAGTAATAGAAATAGATACGAGAGTGCATAGCAAGTGATTCCCTTTATAGGACGTTCAAGAGTAGGCAGAGCCAAAGTATGGTCCCCAAGTCGGAAACAGTTTATCTCTGCTGAGGGTGGGGGTGATGGGCTGGCAGGGAACCTTCTGAGGTGCTGGACATGTTCTGTGTCTTAATCTGGGTGGCAGTTACACAGGTGTTCACAGAGGGAACATCAAGCTACCCACTTAAGATCAGCACACTTTACTGATTAAAAGGATATCTTTGAAGATCAGCACACTTAGAATTACTCCCATCTGATTCACATCTGGAGAGAGTTCTGCTGGGTAAAGTCAGCATCATTTTATCCACTCTTCTGTGTGGGGGCTTTTAGGTTGTTCTCAGCATTTTTTACTATTACAGACAGGCAAAGCTATGGTCAGCATTCCTACATGAACCTTGGGATTCTTCTGTACGTATATCCATAAGGTAAATTCCTAGAAGTGGACTTACTGGGTCAGAGGGAATTCGGCTGTTGATGTTGCACAGAAATTGCTCAACTGCCCTCCAAGAATGTTGCAACATCATCCACGCCCACCTCACCATCACCGCTGAGAGCCTGGGTTTTCCCACAGCCTCTCCAGCACAGAGCATTGCCAACCTTTACACTGTTTGCCAATCTGATGGTGAAAAGTATTTTATCTTTCACTTGCTTTTTTCTTCTAAATATATCTGCTCTATCTTAACCCATTTCCCACATTGGGTTTCTGCAACTGATTTTGTTTGAGGTAAGGATTTGTTGCTAAATAAAATAGATTAAACTTTCAGATTAGATCAAAGGAAAGATCATGCTTTCCAAAACTGAACTGCCAAGAGGAATCACAGGGTTTGTCTCTGGTGGGACACAGTGGGGACGCCCACCTCACAGCCATGATGCTTACCATGGCTTTGGGCAAGATGTTCTGATTTTCCTTGCCTCTGTTTCCTCTTCTGTGAACTGGAGCTCATAATAGCATTATTATTGTGAAAGATTGTGGGGAAAGATCGAAGGAGGAGAAGGGGGTGACAGAGGATGAGATGGTAGGATGGCATCACCGACCCAATGGACATGAGTTTGAGCAAGCTCCGGGAGATGGTGAAGGGCCAGGAAGCCCGGTGTGCTGCAATCCATGGGGTCACAAAGCGTCGGACATGACCGAGTGACTGAACTGAACTGATTGTTGTGAAGATTAAATAAGACAACAGTCCTCCAGGGCTCAGACTGGGCCAGGCATGTCCTAGGTCTTATATACATTTCAGCCTCTGCTGTGATCATGGTGACTCATCATGATAGGGGCCCCTCTGGGCTTTAGTTTCTATCTTTATAAAATGAGGTTGTTGTGTGAGATCTTCCGGCTCTCCTGCCCCGTGGCCTCTGCTCCCGGTGGCCTGTGAACACCCTGCGTCCCTTCCCTGGGCACCATGTCCCAGGCTCCTGGAGTCACCCACCAGCCAACTTACCACACAGGCTGTACCACCGCCAGCCACGTCCAAACTCCAGTGTTTGTACTTGGTCTCCTGGCCCCAAGGCAGTGAAACTCGTGGATGGGACTCAGACTCCCTGGAGAAAATGACTCCTTTGGCTTCCACTGGGCTTCCCCGATGGCTCAGATGGTAAAGAATCTACCTGCATTGCAGGAGACCCAGGTTTGACCCCTGGGTTGGAAAGATCCTGGGGAGGAGGGCATGGCAACCAACTCCAGTATTCTTGCCTGGAGGATCCCATGGACAGAGGAGCCTGGTGGGCTACAGTCCATGGGGTTGCAAGGAGTTGGGCACGACTGAGCCACTAACACTTTCACTAGGCTTCCACTGCAATCTATCTTTCAAAGAAGTGAAGCTCTGGTATTGGAGTCTTGCAGTAGGTCAGACACTTTTTCTTTTTTTCTTTTTTAATCAATTAATTTTATTGCAGTATAATTGCTTGTATTAGCTTCTACTGCACAACGAAATGAATCAGCCATATGTATACATATAACCCCTCCCTTTTGGAGTTCTCTCCCATTTAGGTCACCACAGTGCATTAAGTAGAGTTCCCTGTGCTGTACACTATGTTCCCATCAGTTGTCTATTTTATACATACTGTCAATCCCAATTTCCCAGTTCCTCATCCCCTCCCACCTTGGTATCCATACATTTGTTCTCTGTGCCTGCAGACACTTTTTCAAAGGTTCACACCCAGAGAACTGACCCTGGCCTCCTCTGTCCTCTGCGTATCAACTCAGGCACCTTTCTGGTAACTCCAACAGTGAATTCCAAATTAGACTTGACTGGTTCCCTTCCCCAGAAAGGTTCCTTCCTCATCCTCCCGCTACAGCCCCACCTGCCTTGACTCACACCGTGGACTCCATTTAGTTCACGTCTTGGAACTTGACAGACATTTGTCTCCCTCTGGTTCTGGATCCAATGCCAGTCCTGTAGGACTGAGAGAGCCCCTCAGCTCTCTCATTGGGAAATCCCCTCCTCCACATTGTAATGGGCCCAGACAGAAGGATCAGATCCTTGGGAAGCCAAATGCCCTCTGAGTAAGTTTCAACACCATCTATTAATATTTTTCGCCTCTCCTGCCCTCACTCTCCACCCACCTCTTCTGGTTTACCACCATGCTTGGCAGCCACCTGTCAGATTCTCATCACCTGGGTGGCATTGTCCCATCAAAGTCTGGTGTCCCAGGTGGAGATGTCCCATCCTGTGCGGTGACAGCAGGGCTTCCTCTAGTCCCTGGCATGTTCGTGGGAGCCCCAAACAGCCCTGCTTTTCTCCATTCAATAGCCAGTTACAGACTCACATCAAACTGAGGCTGGAGAGGAAGGAAGGAGGGAGAGAGTGACGTGTGCTTGTTTGATAACTGCTGATTCTAACAGCTCTTCTCACGTTCACTCTGAGGTCTGGGGAGGCACAACAAGTTACATTTGATAGAATAATTATTAAATGAGGTTTGAGGCACTGAGAGGCACACTTGTAAAAAGAAGAGCGATTTGCACCAGTTATCCTAAATGTTGATTCACAGGCTTGGAAGTTCATAGTGTCAGGGTCCTGCTGATGGTGAATTCTGGCCCTAAGCCAATATTTGCAAAGGCTGCTTTTCTTTTACTACATGATGAGAGAGACAGACATTCACACAGAGAGTAAACAGCCAAGATTTAGGGACATACTATGTGTTAGATATTTGCTAACCTTTGATGTGAATCATCTCATGGAAGGGCTTCCCAGGTGGCTCAGTGGTAAAGCGTCCACCTGCCAAAGCAGGAGAAGCAAGAGATGCACATTCAATCCCTGGGTGGGGAAGATACCCTGGAGGAGGATATGGCAACCTACTCTAGCGTTCCTGCCTGGAAAACGCCATGGACAGAGGAGCCTGGTGGGCTACAGTCCATGGGGTTGCAAAGAATTGGACATGGCTGAGTGCATTCAAAAATATCTCATGGAACCTCAAGGCCATCCTGGAAAGAATTTGACTGCCACTAACCCCAATTTGCTGGAGAAGGCAATGGCACCCGACTCCAGTACTCTTGCCTGGAAAATCCCATGGACGGAGGAGCCTGGTAGGTTGCAGTCCATGGGGTAGCTAAGAGTCGGACATGACTGAGCGATTTCACTTTCACTTTTCACTTTCATGCATTGAAGAAGGAAATGGCAACCCACTCCAGTGTTCTTGCCTGGAGCATCTCAGGGACGGGGGAGCCTGGTAGGCTGCCGTCTCTGGGGTCGCACAGAGTTGGACACAACTGAAGCGACTTAGCAGCAGCAGCAACCCCAATTTGCAGGTGAGAAAATTAAGGGCTAGCAAAGCTTATTGACAAGAAGTTCAAGGTCACACAGTAAGCAGAAGCAAAGCCAAAACTGAAGATTGATCCGGGGCTGCTTGATCTCACACTCTACCTTTGGGTCTGGGCATCCTTTCTTGTGGGGGCTGTCCCTTGCATCCTAGGATGCTTAGCTGCATCTCTGGTCTCTACCCACTGGATGCCAGTACCACCAAGTTGTGACAACCAAAAATGTCTCCAGAGACTTCCCTGGTGGTCCAATGTGGTTGAGATTTCACCCTCCAATGCAGGGGTGCAGGTTCGATTCCTGGTTGGTGAGCTAGGATCCCATGTGCCTCTCAGCCAAAAATCCGAAACATAAAACAGAGGCAATGTTGTAACAAATTCAGTAAAGACTTTAAAACAATGGTCTGCATAAAAAATAAATAAATAAAAAAGTCTCCAAATATCTCGAAGTGTCCCTAGTGCGGGAGAGATGTCATTACCTCAGGTCCAGAACCGCTGTGTTGAAATTTTCACTATCTCTGTCCCCTTCTTGCCACCCCGTGCAAACTGGGACATGTCCCTGGGACCCGCTTCAGACTGGAGAAGCTGTTTGAGAGGCAGCGATTTTTATTGTCATGGGTTTTCTGAGTCCTACTGTCTACATGTGATGAGTCAAGGGCTCCTGGTTCTCAGAGGGTGGTCACCTTACCTACATTTAACAAGGAGCTATTGTGTGTGTCGGCTTTGGGACGTTCCAGAAATGAGCAAGACACAGTCTTCTCTCCCCAACTGGAACAGGGGTTACAATCCAGTAATCCACAGCCAAATCTGGCCCAGGAGGTGTTTTCCTTATCTTGTAAAATATTTATTCAAAAATTGAATTGGCCGGGCTTTAAAAACGGGGAGCTTTCACTCTCTAAAATGAAATATCCAAATGTACGGCTTATTGTGAAACATCAGATTTTTTGTCTGCCATCTAAAGAATCTTGCTCATCTGTCTCGGTTCTCTTTTAGCCGCTGGTCCATAATTGGAGTCTATTTTTATTAACATTGATGACATGTCAGGTCCACATAGGTGGGTGATCCCTTCAGGGGAGGCAGGGTCCTCTGGAAGCACACGTGTCTTGAGAGAGTCCCCAGGAGAGAGTGAAGCTCCTGGGGTGGGGGGCAGGTGGTGTAGGTGGGGAACCCTGACTGCTCTTCAGAGTGAAAGTCCAACTGGAAAAAGCAAATCAGGGGGAACAGTCTCCCCAGGGACTCCCAGGTGTTGGGGGAGAATGCCCTGCTGGTCCAGCTCATTTCTAAAACCACCACACTGGTTTCTAGAAATGTCCCTTGTTACAACCAGCTCAGGGGATGCTGGCTTCCAGCTGGGAAGCCGGCCGAGAAGAAATGGGCAGTAAAGTGTTTCATATAAAATTGGTTTGGGAATTGAGGCGCTGGCTTCACATCAAGGCATGTCAGTGAGGTGCTGGCCTGAGCAGCCCATTTACTATCCAAGTGATGTAAGTGAGGCCGTAAAATAGATATTTATGAGTGAGTCTTATGGAGAAGGCTTGCCAAGTGCTTCGGTGGCCTAATCATATAGGTAGGAAATTAAACAGCAGAGTCAGAGTTAATAATGAATAATGTATAATAACAGGTCATCGCTGTCTTGGCTGGAAGATGAATCGGTGCTGATGTCCGCCGTCAGATAACTCCGGGGGGGGGGGGAGCGCTGCACATCTGGGGTCCCTTCTCCTTTCCTCCACTGTGGATTTCATAGCCGGACCCTCAGGGCTGAAAGAAAAAAGCTTCTTGTTTCAAGTCTAACATCATCTGGGACAAAGGAAGGGTGCAGGGTTGTCATTTTATTATTATTTTAATTTTGCAATTTTGAAAAAAATCAGAATATTCTGGATGAAGATAACCAAGTCTTTGAATACCTTTCCCCTATCTGGGTCTCCTCCCACCTCAACTTCCCCTGTTGAAGAAATTAATAACCAAGATTACGTTTAATCCTTCCAATGGGGAGGAATTTATGGGGAGAGTAATTGCTCTAATTTTCCAAATGAAGTAACTGAGGCCCAGAAGGTTTGTGACTCACCCACAGCCAGGGAGAGGCAGGGGGCCAGTGTGAGGCAAGGTCTCCCTGGGATCAAAATGTGTGTTTTTCCATCAAGGTTGTCTCTGGAGCTAGAGACTCTCTCAGGTTGGTGAAAGGTGTTCATCCCAGCGGGTGGCTCAGTGGGTAAAGAATCCACCTACAATACAAGAGTCACAAGAGACACCGGTTCCATCCCTGGGTTAGGGAGATCCCCTGGAGGAGGGCATGGCAACCCACTGCTGTATTCTTGCCTGGAGAATCCCATGGATGGAGACGCCTGGTGGACTACAGTTCATGGGGTCTCGAAGAGTTGGACACGACTGAAGCGACTTAGCACGCACATTCATCCCAGCAGTGCTCAGATATCAGCAGGGCTGCCAAAGGCCTGGGATTGCATTGCTAATAAGTATCAGGTGACACTTGTGCAAAGCCAGGCTTGGAAGCCTCGAAGTGG
The DNA here is from genome assembly GCF_029378745.1 of Bos indicus. Lineage (NCBI taxonomy): Eukaryota > Metazoa > Chordata > Mammalia > Artiodactyla > Bovidae > Bos > Bos indicus. The sequence goes on along the minus strand of NC_091772.1, from coordinate 59,142,569 downwards.
CTGTCGGGACCCTCATATCCAGAGCATGTCTAGCAGAGTGGCCATCGGGCACTGAATTGGCCAGTGTCTCTTAAGCAGGTTTGGCCTGCCTTCTATTCTTTTTTTAGTTTTTCATATTTATTATTTGGCTGCACCAGGTCTTAGCTGTGGCATGTGAGATCCTCGATGTGGCCTTCGGGATCTTTAATTGTGGCATGAAAAATCTTAGTTGCAGCATGTGGGATCTAGTTCTCTGACCAGGGATCAAACCCTGGGCCCCCTGCATTTGGAATGGACCACCAGGGAAGCCCCTGCCTGCCTTTTAAAGCCATGAGCCCAACTCTCTGTCTCCTTTTAGATTATAAGTGATTAGAGAGTAGTCATGGGTCCATGGCTGCCCTCCACTCCTGTATAAGGCACAAGAAGACTTCACTTTGGGCGGTTAATCACGCTTGTCTTGTGGCTTCCTAGATCATCTAACCCAGATCATCTATAAAGGGTGGGATAGTAAATATTTTAAGCTTTGTTATCTAAGAAGCAAAATTGAGCAACTCCTCTCACTGAAAGACTAACAGTTTTTTTTTTCTTTTTTACGATTTAAAAATGTAAAAACCATTCTTAGCTTGCAAGCAGTGGCTGTATTCAGCCCACGTCTGTAACTTGTGGCTCCTGAATGCTAACCTGTACTATGCGTTCATGCTCAGTTGCTTCAGTCATGTCCAACTCTTGGTGACCATTTCGACTGTAGCCTGCCAGGCTCCACTGTCCATGGGATTCTCCTGGCAAGAATACTGGATTGGGGCACCATGCCCTCCTCCATACCATCTTCCTGACCGAGGGATCAAGCCTGCATCTCTTACTTTTCCTGTATTGGCAGTCGGGTTCTTTACCTCTGGAGCCGGCTGGGAAGCCTGCTAAACTCTATATCTTTTGCCCAATGAAACAGCCAGTTCTTGATGGGTATAGATGGCTCATTTCTACCCAGGGCATCAAAGCCTCACTGTATCTGTAGAGGGAACAAAGACCCTGCTTCTAAAATGTCCCTAGTCCAGCTAACGAGTTCTAGGTGCTGGAGACAAAGCAGTGAAAAGAGCAGACCGAAAAATCTTTGACCTTGGAAAGCTCATGTTCAAATGGGGTGAGACCACCCACGTAACTAATACCAGTTGATGGCAGAAGGTGGTAAGTGATGACAAAGACTAGATTAGGCAAGACGGACAGAGAGTGCTGGGCTAGGACTTGGCTTTATTTTTAAATAAGATAGTCAAGGAAGGGCCCCTGGGAAGGTACTTTGAGGGAAGACCTACAGGTGAGGGAGGGAGACACGCTGAGATCTGGGGCAAGAGCACTGCAGGCAGAGGGAGCAGCGAGTGCAAAGGCCTTGAGGCTGGAGCAGGTCTGACCGTGTGCAAGGCCGGGGCTGCGTGAAGGTGGAGCATGTGGAGGACAAGGCCAGAGTTTCCTGGGATCCTGTTTTCCTGGGTCTATTTTGAAGATAGATCTGATGGGATTTGCTCATGGAATGGACATGGGTTTGGAGAGAGTAAAGGGTCAAGGATGAAACCAAGGGCAGCCAGAGCATTGGAAGGAAGGAGTTGCCTTTACTCAGATGGGAGCTGATAAAACAGGAAAAGTGAGAATTCCTTTGGGGATGTATTAACTCTGAGAGGCCTATTAAACACCAGATAGATAGATAGGGATAAATCAGCTCTGAGATGGGAGCTGGCTCTAGCCCCATGATGGGGTGAGGGATAGTGAAAATAAGGAAATTCCCTGCAGCACTCGGGAAGCAGTTCTGATGTAACCCAGCACCCATGACCACTTCGCCCTCATGGGGTGAAGAGGGATGCCCTGGGGCCTGCCCTTTCATTAGGATATCCTCAACCAACTTCTCACAGGAGCTGCTGCCAGGCCTGGGGCCTCTCTGGAGTGGCTGGAGAGAGACTAATCAGTAGACCGTTTGCTACACCAACCTCCCCCACCCAGAGTGTGGTCTTCGGAGGGCAGGGGTGGGGCAGAGACTCCAAAGTGTGTGGCCCTAGGAAACGAATAAAGGGATGTCTGGAGACATTCATCGTGTTGCTTATTTATTCACTGAGCACTTACTGAGTACCAGGCACTGGACGTGTAGGGTTGTGGGGTAGCCACCAGCCTGGCAGAGGAGGAAACCAATGATAAATTGTTTCAAAAATGGCTCGTGCAATTCGTAAAATATTGGATCTATGTGTTCTGTGTTGCTGGGGTTAAACAAACGGTAGCCCTTTTGTTAAGACGGATAAGAAAAACAATGAGTAACTCAGGGAGCATCTCACTTGTGACACCTGGTGGTGAGACCTGTCAGCACGGCAGCCAAGCTATGGTCTCCCCTGTCCTCCCCGTACCCCTCTAGACACTCCTGTAGGTTACTGCTGTGTGGGGTCACCCGATAGGGTCTGAGGAAGTCTCCTAAAGATTATCTGGTCCCCAGGACCCGGTGAAGCCTGAGGAGGATGCTCAGAGCCATGAAGAACCATCAGCCTTTTCCCTTGAGGAGTCCAGGGACCACTGATGAAGAAGCTCAACGGGACAGTGACAGCCCTGGGCGGGTCTCAGAGGGGACAATCCTGCTGCTGGCTCCTGGGCTTGGGACAGTTTAGAGCTTCTCTCTTCCCGTGTCTCAGCTTGGCCTCCACTGAGGAAGGTCCCTTCTCCCCAGAGATCCCTCAGCTGAGGGTGCCCTGATTCAGTGAGGAGGGCTCTGGAGAGGAGGGATAAATTAAGAGTTTGGGATTAACATACACACTATTATATACTAAATAGATAATCAACAAGGACCTACTGTATAGCACAGGGAACTCTACTCACTATTCTCTAATAATGGAGGAGAGACCCCCCCTGCCCCCAACAGCCCAAGTTGCTATAATCAGAGAGACTGATGACTCAGTCTCTGGAGAATTACTGTAACTCCTGAGCCTCTTTCCTAATACTATAAAAAGAATAATAGTATTCTTCTTATAGTGTTGTTGTAAGGAATAAACAAGGAAATTTATCCAAAGCACTTGCTGCTGCTAACTGCTGCTAAGTCACTTCAGTCGTGTCCGACTCTGTGCGACCCCATAGACAGCAGCCCACCTGGCTCCCCTGTCCCTGGGATTCTCCAGGCAAGAACACTGGAGTGGGTTGCCATTTCCTTCTCCAATGCATGAAAGTGAAAAGTGAAGGTGAAGTCGCTCAGTCGTGTCCAACTCTTTGCGACCCCATGGACTGCAGCCCACCAGGCTCCTCTGTCAACAGGATTCTCTAGGCAAGAGTACTGGAGTGGGGTGCCATTTCCTTCTCCAATTCAAAGCACTTAGTGTCTGGCAAAACCCTTCAGTAAATAAAAGGTGGTTATTATGATTATGATTGTGATCATTATTATTATTTCTAGAGCATTTACTTCATTCTAGGTTTCATAGAAAATGAATATTAATAGTAACAAATGGCATTTGATGAAAACTTTCTCCATGCCAGCACTATGCAAGGAGCTTTATACAGATTGTTTCAACCTTCATACCCCTATAAGGTAGTGCTGTGGTCTGAATGTTTGCTATTCCCTAAAATTCGTACGTTGAACCATAAACAGAACTAAAAGAAAACCTACAGAATGGGAGAAACTGCTTGCGAACAAAGCAACAGACAAAGGATTAATCTTTAAATATACAAACAACTCATGCAACTCTGTCCTCCACAATAGGTCAGTGGGTAAGGAACCCCCTTGCCAATGCAAGAGAAGTTAGAACTGCCGGTTCGATCCCTGGGCCGGGAAGATTCCCTGGAGGAGGAAATGGTGACTCACTCCAGCATCCTTGCCTGAGAAATCCCATGGACAGAGGAGCCTGGTGGGTTATAGTCCAAAGGGTCAGAGAGTTGGACACAACTGAGCAACTAAGAATGAGCATGACTATGTAGCTCTATGTCAAAAAAACAAACAACCCAATTTTAAAAAATGGGCAGAAGGTCTAGACAGACATTTCTCTGAAGAAGACATACGAAAGGCCAAAAAGTACATGAAAAGATTCTCAACATCATTAATTATCAAAGTAAATCAAAACTGTAGTCATGTATGGATGTGAGAGTTAGACTGTGAAGAAGGCTGAGGGCCGAAGAAATGATGCTTTTGAGCTGTGGTGTTGGAGAAGACTCTTGAGAGTCCCTTGGACTGCAAGGAGATCCAACCAGTCCATTCTGAAGGAGATCAGCCCTGGGATTTCTTTGGAAGGAATGATGCTAAAGCTGAAACTCCAGTACTTTGGCCACCTCATGTGAAGAGTTGACTCATTGGAAAAGACTCTGATGCTGGGAGGGATTGGGGGCAGGAGGAGAAGGGGACGACAGAGGATGAGATGGCTGGATGGCATCTCTGACTCAATGGACGTGAGTCTGGGTGAACTCCGGGAGTTGGTGATGGACAGGGAGGCCTGGCGTGCTGCGATTCATGGGGTCGCAAAGAGTCGGACACGACTGAGCGATTGAACTGAACTGAACTGAAATCAGAACTACAAGGAGGTATCACCTTTCACTGATCAGAATAGCCATCATCAAAATGTCTAGGAAGGATAAATGCTGGGGAGGCTTTGGAGAGAAGGGAATCCTCCTGCACTGTTGTTTGGAATGTAAATTGGTACAGCCATTATGGAGAAGAGTGTGGCTGCTAAGTCACTTCAGTCGTGTCCGACTCTGTGTGACCCCATAGACAGCAGCCCACCAGGCTCCCCCGTCCCTGGGATTCTCCAGGCAAGAACACTGGAGTGGGTTGCCATTTCCTTCTTCAATGCATGAAAGTGAAAAGTGAAAGTGAAGTCTCTCAGTCATGTCCCACTCTTAGTGACCCCATGGACTGCAGCCTACCAGGCTCCTCCATCCATGGGATTTTCCAGGCAAGAGTACTGGACTGGGGTGCCATTAAAAATGGAACTAGGAACCAGCAATCTCACTCCTGGGCATATTTATTGCTAGTATTCACAATAGCCAAGACGTGGAAGCAAACTAAATGTCCATAGACAAAGGAATGGATAAAGATATGTATATACAATGGAATAATACTTAGGCATAAAAAGAAAAAAAAAAAAAAAAAGAACAAAATAATGCCATTTGCAGCAACATGGATGGGCCTGGAGAGTACCATGCCGAGTGAAGTAAGTCAGACAGAGAAGGACAAATATCATAAGATATCACTCCTATGTGAAATCTAATTTTAAAAATTATACAAGTGAATTTATTTATAAATTTATTATAAAATAGAATCAAACTCACAGATTTCGAAAACAAACCATTACCAAAGGGAAAACATGGAGGGGAGGGATAAATTAGGAGTTTGGGATTAACATACACACACTATTACATATTGAATAGATAATCAACTGGGACCTACTGTATAGAACAGGGAACTCTACTCACTATTCTCCAATAATCTATATGGGTTAAAGAATCTGAAAAAGCATGGATATATGTATAACTGAATCACTTGTTGTACACCTGAAACCAAAGCAGCGTTGTGAATCAACTATACTCCAATAAAACAGAGAAATTAAAAATTTAAATAAAATTCATGTATGTTGAAATCCTAACCCTCAAAGTGGTGGTTACCTTGGCTGTGAGTGAGGAGCACAGATGAAATGCAACCACATGACTCACTCAGGAGAACAAACCTGGCCATTCAGGAGCCGGAGGCAGTGAGGTTTGATTTGCTGAGCAGAGGGAGGCAGAGTCCAGGTTCGTGTGCAGACACGACGTGGGATAAGTTTACCGTTGGTTCTGTTAAGGCTGCCTTTGAAGGGAAGTGACCCAAGACAGTAACACTAAACAAACACGTCTGTAAACCAGGGCCCTTGGACTTGCCAATCTAAACCTGGTGGAGGTGGGGACCTCTACACACACCTCCTGGGTGCATGGGTGGGGGGCAGAGAGAAGAGGGCGGTTGGCACCTCTTGTCCTGTAAAAACATAAGATCACGCTTATGCAATGTCTTGGAGCTTCCAAAAAGCTGTGCCATCTTGGTTTTGTTTTATATAGGTTCAAATCCAAGATCACCCAACTCTGTAGCCTAAATCCTTTCCACAAAACTTCTCTGCAATTCTCAAAGCCATGATTCCTTCATTACAGAAGAATGATGATAATAATAACTACTTTTATTGCATGTTTCCTCTGTGTCTGTCCAGGGGCTAGGCATTTCATAGAACTGTCTCCTTGAATCTTCACCAAAACAGAACAGAAAATGTACCTCTGCTTTGCTGATCAGAGCACAGAGAGGTGAAGCAGTGTGCCCCACATCTCACAGCTCAGAAGTAGTGAAGCTGGGATTTGAACCCAAGGCTGTCTGATTCCTGAGTCCAAACCCATATTGACTGCACTTTCTGGGTCCCCCTGGCCTGAAATTCTTATTTCTCAAGTTGTGGTCCCCAGCTCAGCAGCTGTGCCATTCAGGAGGAGCTTGTTAGAAATGTTGAAACTCAGGCCCGCTTGGACCTGCTGAACCACAGACTGTACTCTGACCAGATTATCTGAGGTTTATTGTTCCAGGAACAGACAGAATGGCACCCCAACTTCTGGAATCCTACAACCCCTCATCTCCATGTATTTATATTTGGTTTTCAAAAATTCATCCCAGAAATTCATGCTCATATTTTTAAAAACATCAAATATGGTGCAGGAGAACTTAGGACAAAAAGCAAAATCTCCCCTCTTCCTTCACCCCTTTCCCCACCCAGGCTGTGCTGTGCTGTGCTTAGTCGCTCAGTCATGTCCAACTCTGTGACCCCATGGACTGCAGCCAACCAGACTCCTCTGTCCATGGAGATTCTTCAGGCAAGAATACTGGAGTGGGTTGCCATGCCCTCCTCCAGGGGATCTTCCCAAACCAAGGATCAAATCCAGCTCTCCTGCATTGCAGACAGATTCCTTACCATCCACCAGAGAAACCCATCTAAAAGGATCCACCTAAAAGGAATCCAGGGACACCATTTAAAAGGATTGGCTCTTCCAGTGGTTACCACCACGTCTCTAAAGAATGAACTCAAACGGCTATGCGTCGACTGCCCAGGTTCCTGTGTATAGACAATGACGAGCATTTAGCTCAAGTGCAGAACTGCCCCAAACCTCCTCCCCTCCTGCCTGTGTGCTCACACTGCCCGGAGAGCCTCCAGTGCAGTCTTTGTGAGTGTAGACATATCTCAAGCTGACTTTTCTCATGTCTCTGTGTGTTGATGGAGCCCCTGACCACTCTCATTTTGTAAGATGGGAATAGTGGTGCCCCACCTCTCCCGCTTCTTTCCTGTCCCCTTCCACTCCTGCAGTGGGTCTGGGGGGGCCTGAGAGGCAGGGGACAGGGTCTTAGAGCTCAGCTGGGTGAGCTGCTAAAGTCAACAGCAGGTGACAGAGAACTGGGGAGTTGCTTTCAACCCCAGATAGCTCCTTTACTCTAAATCTGATACCAAAGCCTAGAACCTGAGGCTCCAGGTCCAAGTTCTGGTTCACCTCTGATCCCGATGAGCAAGCCCTTCTCCAACCTGAGCCTCAGTTTCCCTGTCTATAGGATAAGAAGGCTGCTTCTGGTCCACTGTAATTCTTAGAGTTAGTGGCAACAGTTTTCATCATTTCCAGGGCTGACATTCTGAGGTTTCCTTGGTAAAGTCAAGTCATCTGGGACACCATCTCCCCTCACAGATCATGCAGCCCCTCTCCACTCCCACTCACAGCCTGGTCTCTCTGTGTTCTGAGGTCCACTGAGACCCCTTCCTCTTCTTTTGCTCCTTTGGGATGGATACAAACACGGCTGCTTCTGTGCTGCAGAGGGAAGCCACACTGCTCTTCTCTCCCAGTCGAGGACTTGAGTCGGAGCCCCAGGGGAGAGGTATGTCATCAGACCTTAGAGCACACCCTCTCCTTCTGCTGTGCCCTGCTCTCTTTACACCCAGGTGGGTGGTGGGCGGAGGGGCCTCAAGCCCTCCCCTTCACAAACACCTCTGCGCATCTCCGCCAGCGCTTGCCAAGCCGAGAAGCACTGCCAAGCTTTGTGTGGGTGTGTCACACCATCTCCCGAGCTGGCTCCAAGGCAAATAAAGGAAGGTGACAGAATGGCTCTCAGAGCTGGCTTTGCGGTCAGCTGTAGGGAAAGCTGTCCATGGGCACCGAAGCCTGCCTTGGACTTGGTTGTTGTTCGGTCGCTCAATGAACGGTTGCTAAGTCATGTCCAACTCTTTGCGACCCCATGGACTGCAGCACATGAGGCTCCAGATTTCCCAGGCAAGAATACTGAAGTAGGCTGCCATATCATTCTTCAGGGAGGTCCAGAGGAGGGGAGGGAGGACTTATTGTGGAGGAAGTAGCCTAGGAGCCCCAAGGTCAGAGAGAACAGGTGAGCAGTGGACCTGAAGAATCCCTGTGCCCACAGCCCTGCCAGGGCTCCCCTGGCACTGAGTCAAACGCACCGTCTTTGCCAGAGCCTCTGAAACCTCCCAGATCCCCTCTCAGTATCGCTTCCTTTACTCTGCAGCTTCAGCCACACCAAGCCCCTCGTTATTCCTCCAACATGCTTGACACAGTCCTGCCTCCGGGCCTTTGCACATGTTCCTTCTGCCTGGAATTCTCTTCCCCATGATGTAAGCATGTTCCCTGATAATGTTACCACTTTAGAGGGGTCGCTTTCTGACCTCCCTGCAAAGATCAGGGACACCACCCTCACCCTAGAACTCCCTGTGTTTCCCCTTCCCCCTTTATTTTCCCAAAGGACCCAACAAGGTTGACATGTTATAAGGTATTGTTTCTTTATTTGATTTTTGGTTCACTCCTCAAGAGCTCCAAGAAAGAGGGCATGACTGTGTGTTCGCGTCATTGCTGTCTCCTCCCTACTAGGACATCCACATGCGTGCTTGCCAAATCGCTTCAGTCACGGAACTATAACCCATCAGGCTCCTCTGTCCATGGAATTCTCCAGGCAAGAATACTGGAGTGGGTTGCCATGTCCTCCTCTAGCGGATCTTCCCAGCCCAGGGATGGAACCCGAGTGTCATGTCTTTTGCATTGTCAGGCGGGTTCTTTCCATTAGTGCCACCTGGGAAGCCCAGGACATCCACATAGTGGACGCTTAATAAGAACTTGTCTAATGAACCAATTTAGGTCGGTTATTTTAGAGCATCTTGCCAGAATCATATCAGCAGAGCTGAAAAAGGCTCTTTGGGGAGCAGGCTGTCACAGGCCCCTGGGGCACACCTGATCCTTGGAGGATGGAAAGGAATAGCTCCCATGATGACATTCCTTTTGCGTGGTTGGCTGCACTGCTGAGCACGGGCTCTAGGTGCACGGGCTCCCGTAGCTGTGGTCTACGGGTTTACTTGCTCTTTGGCATGTGGAATCTTCTCAGAGCAGGAATCAAACCCATGTCCCCTGCAATGGCAGACAGATTCTTTACTACTGCACCATCAGGGAAGTGTCTCTTCTTTTTTCTTTTCTTAAATTAATTAGCTTTTTATACTACACAAAGGTTGTATCTTTAAACTTCAAACCTTGGCACCTGGAAGGAGAGTCATACATGTTTCTTACATGAATGAATGGGAATGAATATGTTCATGTGCTCAGTCATGTCTGACTCTTTGCAACCCCATGGACTGTAGCCTGCCAGTCTACGGAATTCTCCAGACCAAGAATACTGGAGTGGGTAGCCTATGCCTTCTCCAGGGGATCTTCCTGACCCAAGAATCAAACTGGAGTGTCCTGCATTATAGGAGGATTCTTCACCAGCTGAAACACCAGGGAAGCCCCTGAAAATGTTCATACTCACCTTGATCAGGTCTTATCAAGGAATTACCTTGATAATACCTAGGAAAGGAATTACCTTTCCTATTTTCCCCATGACTGTGATCAGAACATTGTTTCATTTTTAAAAAAGCAAAGACATAAAAACCCCCAAATCTATTGCTTTAGTGAGAAAAATTTTCATGACCTTCAATGATGAAGGAGGGGAGGGAGGCTTTGGGTGCAAAATGGGAAATTCCTAAGAGCTATTGCCAACATAAACAGCAGTCCATATTGTGTCCCAACTTACAGTGACTTTTTGATACATTCACTAACTTAGTGAGTGAGTGAGTGAAAGTCACTCAGTCGTATCTGACTTTTTGCAATCACATAGACTAATACAGTCCATGGAATTCTCCAGGCCAGGCTACTGGAGTGGGTAGCCTTCCCCTTCTCCAGATCTTCCCAAACCAAGGAATTGAACCCAGATCTCCAGCATTGCAGGCAGATTCTTTACCAACTGAGCCACTGAGGAAGCCCTATCTATTGCTTTAGTGAGCAAAATTTTCATGGCCTTCAATGATGAAGGAGGGCTGGCAGACTTTGGGTGCAAAACAGGAAATTCCTAAGAGCTGTTGCCAACATAAAAAGCAGTCCATATTGTGTCCTAACGTAGTTGAGTTTATACAGTGATTACACGTCCACGTGGAGGATTCCCTGATACTCACATTCTCTACTACTTAAATTTAAGTTACTGATCTTTCTTTTAAATAAAACAGGCCCCCGCCTCCTCTGGCCCCCAGCCCCACTCCATTGACAAAGAGTCAAATTTCTCAGCTCCGTAGAAGTCTCTGTACCTTTCAAAGCTCAGAAAAGTGGGATTTCCAGAAAATGTTACAGCCTCAGCCCAGGCACGACCTTCAGATATAAGCCAAGTTCCAGGCTTGGCTAAACCAAGTATTAAACATGATGACTGAAGGGAATTCTTCCCCTTCATTCCTAATAAGAAGCTTTTCCTTTGGCTCTTTGACTTCTAGTAATGAATTAACTGCCCTCACAGCAAGCTTGCAAAATTTGCAGAATGAGTTCCCATCCCTTTGGGAATAATGCCTCTTTTTTGGAGTTTTTTTTTTTTTTTTTTTTTTGGCCTGAGGTTTTGGGGCTGGTAGTATGGGAGAGACTTGAGAAATAGTAGCATTTGTTTATGAAAATAAAGACACCTGGCTTTCTCAGCCATGCATCCTCCTCCTCAGCCCACCCAACCCCCTTCCCAGAAAGGTCCAGGTCCAGCTTTATCTCTCGAAAGCTCTTTTTACAGAAATTCTATTTGAAATCGCTGCCTGGCATAAAGTAACAGGGTTGCAGAGTTAAAACAAATTACCCAGGCAGTGAGAGAGGGGAAAATGAGAGTAACAGGCCTCTAGGGGGATGTTATGTTTTCAAATAGGATTTCAAAAGGAGATTGCTGATTGATTTAGAGATGTAATAGTTCCTTCTCAACCAGAGAAGAGAGAAAAAAAGACAAAGTTCAGAGGGCTTGGAGTAAGCCTCCTTAAACTCATCTTTAAAATGGCGGTCACTAATCTCCAGAAGTTTCTAATTACCTGGCAGGGTGGAGAGGACTCAGCTTCATTTATGAAAATATATCGGTTCAACGACTGGCGTTTCCCTTGGAGATGTCACAACACAAAAGAAATTTTCTGCTCCCTGCCTGCCCCTGCCTTAGACCTAAAGGTGATATCATCCCAGATCAACGTGACTCACAGCCAAAGGTATTCGCGGATCCCAGTTTTGTTTTATGAACTGTTATATATTAAATATTGCCCCTTTGGTGAGAGCTGTCAAAACAGTTTCATGTAATCTTCCCTGGGAGAAAGAGCTTTGTGATGCCACATAACTCAAATTATACAAATAACTGTCAAAAGTCATTAAAATCAGACTTGGAGGCGAGTGGGGGAGGGGGGAAGCGCAACCAGCCAAATCCTTGCCTCATGTTCACAGACAGTCCAAGATCTCTGTTCATATTGATGAACAAGATTTGCCCCTTGGCTGAAGTCTATGGACGAGCCATTCACAGGCTGGTGGCCCTAGGAGAGAAAATGTTGAGTCTGGGTGGGGATGCGGGCCCCGAAAGACCAGCTGTCTGGGTGTAGATCCTGAGGTCATCATTACTGTATCTGTGACCTTGGAGGACCTCCTTAAACCCTCTGGGTGTCAGTTCCTCATTCCTGAAATGATTTTAATCCTAAAGCTTGAGTCAAAGGTCAGTGTGAGAGAGCGCTGAGCCGACAGGGGTGCTGATGGGGTCAGATGATAGCCCTTCCCTCACAGGTTTGCACCCCAACCCTTGAGACATAGTCTGATGCATAAAATGCCTTCTCTCTTCTCTAGTCTGGGTGGTCCGGACGAACTTGGACTTCTAGCAGCACTATAGGATGAGAGCTTGGGAAAAAGTCACTGAAAATCTTTGATGCAACCGAATTTTCAAGTGTGTAATGTTTTCAGGAAGTGGGGACGAGGTCCATCCTCTTGAGATTATATTCCCTGGCCCCCTGAGTAATGAAAGCCAGGCCAGGATGCCCGAGAAATCTCCAAGCCATCTCTCTTGGATGCTCAGGCCTGGCCTCCTTGACACCTGCCCCCAGGAGGGATGGGGGCACACGTCTCTACCCTGTGCCCCTGGGAGGATCTCAAAGCAGAAACATCTGTGGGAACGGGAGCTGGCTTTTGTGATTGAAAAGTACCCATGAAGGCATTAACTTTCCATGCCTGGCACTTGGGAACTGAATTCCTTGACAACCGTCTCTGCAGGTGTCCCCCCAATTTCTCAGCTCAAGAACATTTTTTCTTTGTCAGGAGCAGCTTGACCTTTGAGCTTCACACTCTTCTGTGATCCCGTCTAGAGCTGGTTCAGTTCTTGCCTAGAAGCCAGAGTGATTTTTCTAGAACCAGAATTTGATTTGACTTCCCTCCTTAGAATAATTCAAAGCCTGCTGGCTTGGAGCTTGGCTACTTGGCACATGGGGGACAAGACATCGAGTGACAAGTCTCCCTCAACACCTCCACCTCATCCTTAGTGGGGGGCACTCAGCCCCCACCCCCAGCTCCCCAGTGCTCTTCCTCAGTTCTGTTCCTTTGATTCTTCTCTTCCTTCTTGGACTGCCAGCTCTCTTCCCCACCATCTTCACTGGCTAATTTTTTCTTCAAATTTTAACAACGTTATTGGAGTATAGTTGATTTACAATGTTGTGTTAGTTTCAGATGTACAGCAAAATGACTCAGTTATATGTATACACATATCCACTCTTTTAGATTCTTTTCCATATAAGCCATTACAGAGTACTGAGTAGAATTCCCTGAGCTATACAATAGGTTCTTTGTTTATTTGTTTGTCTAATTTTTTGTTGGAGTAGGGTTGGTTTACATACAGCAAGTTCTTAAATCTATTTTTTGCAGTCAAGTGTAGAGGTCAATCCCAGTCTTCCAATTTATCCCTTCCTTCCTTATCCTCTGGGAACCATAAGTTTGTTTTCTACATTTACATTTGTTATCTATTTCTGTTTTGTAGATAAGTTCATTTGCACCCTTTTTAAAATCTTCTGATAAAATTATTTTCAATCAGGTTGATTTTTTTGCATTTATTTTTTTACTTTTTGGCTAGGCCACACAGCATGTGCAATCTTAGTTCCCCAACCAGGGATAGAACCCATGCCCTCTGCAGTGGAAGCATAAAGTCTTAACCAATGGACCGCCAGGGGAGTCCCTGTACCCTTCTTTCAGATTCCACACGTAAGTGATATCATATGATATTTGTCTTTCTGCGTCAGACTTACTTCACTCAGTGTGACAGTCTCTATGTCCATCTGTGTTGCTGTATTTACTGGTTAATTTTTACTCATTTTTACTTGTTGAGCCAGGGGCCCTCCTTGAAACTGCCTTCCCTGGAATCCCCAGGAGGGACCCAGCCTCCCCCTACAACCCTGTCCTGTACCTCTGTTCTGCGCCTCCTTTTCTCCCATAGGACCAGTGGGTCAAAACCCCAGCTGCACAGTGGAACCTCCAGAGGGGTTTTGGAAGCAAGCCATTGCCTGGACACCATCATCCATCAATGCAATTAGAACCTCTCAGGATAGGACCTGGGCATCTCTGTCTTCAAATGCTCCCCAGGAAGCACAGGGAGGATTGGGAACCCCACACTGGACCCTGAGACTTCAAGGGCCAAGGTTCCATACCATGAGCCGATACACATCCAGCATCTTGCCAACTGCGAGGTGGACCTCGGTACACAGGACAGCTTGATAGTTTCTTGGGAAATGAGTGTGGGAATAATGATGGACACATTTTAGTTCACAGAGGTGTGTGAGAGAGACACCTGCTTTTTTTTTTTTTTTTAGTATTCTTTAATTAAACTTTACTTTTCACTCCAAGTACCCATTTGGGTCTAGAAGGGAAAACATGCCTTCTTACTTAGGTTCTGCATCTTCAGGGATATGCCCTGGGTTGAGAGCATGCCGGGGCAGAAGGGCACATAGTCCTCAGTGATACATGCACATCCATTGTCATGGAGACATCAGCATCCTTGTGACAGGGCAGCCTTGGGCTCCAGTTTTCCTCTGCTTCCATGGCTTGCTTGAGGATGGAGATTTTTGCAAGGATGCTGGCTGGCTCCGTCTGCCAGTCATGCCCTGGGGCCACCAGAGAGCAGCTCTTTATCTTCTCTGCCTGGGCTTCGGGGGTGAGCATTCTCTTCCCTGCTTTTCAAAGACAGTTGTCTCTGTCCACAAATCCTCCTCTTTCCTCCTTTCAGGTACTCCATGATCTCTCTAAAGTCTCCTTGTCTTTGGGAACAAAAGCCAGAAAGACTTGAAGACCTCTTCCCCCTTCCCCCTATTCACTCCTCTGGGACAAGGGACCACAGAGGAGGCAGGGGCACGATGAACAGGGGGAAGGAAAGGTAAATACCTGAAAATGATATAGCTGCCATAAAAATAATAACGAACATGATCTCATTTCATCCTATACCCATTTAACAGACAAAGAAAACTGAGGCTCAGAGAAGTGAAGTTGTCTGCTCAAAGCCATTCAGCTTATACATGGAGGATCCACAGTTTACAACCAAGTCTGTTTAAGCTCCAACTGTCCACCGCCATGCTGAGCTTTGTAAAGAATTTTTTGCCTCTTCGGTGTTCCAACTCTCTTGTGAGAATTTCCTTTCCTTTTTTCCATTCTTGATTTCTTTTTTCTGTTTTATGTGTACATATATTTTTAGTCACTTTAAGTAATCCACTGGCACCAAGATAACATCTGGGGTTAAAGAAATGAGAGTAATTTTTATAGCTCAAAAAGATTGCCATACACCTTGAAATGAAATTAAAATGGTGAATAGACTTCTTCCAATATGATTCCTTCTAAGAGACTTCACCTATTGAAAATCTGTGTTTATCAACGAATTTCCATTCAATCTTTACCGCTGTAGAGAGTTAAAAATCTAACTCATAAACCATCATCTTGTTATTACTACCCTCTTCTGTGCCCCCCACACCTCATCAAATTATGGATATTCTGAGTTGCCCACAGGCTTTCCAGGTGGCACTAGGGGTAAAGAACCCAATTGCCAATGCAGGAGACATAAGAGATGAGGATTTGATCCCTGGGTTGGGAAGATCCCCTGGAGGAGGGCATGGCAACCCACTCCAGTATTCTTGCCTGGAGAATCCTATGGAGAGAGGAGCCTGGCGGGCTACAGTCCATGGGGTTCAAGGAGTTGGACACGACTGATGCGACTTAGCATGCATGCATGTATGAGTTGCCCACAAATTACCTTTATTCCTGCACTACTGTATATATGAATATTTATTTTTGTAAGGGAAAAATTTAATTCTTTTTATTTATTTTTTTTTTACAGAAGTGCATGTAAAGTCTCTTCAAGTCCACAATTTCCTCCATGTTTTCTTTCATTCTTGTTTTCTTATTTGAATCCTTTGGTTGCTTAAAAAGATTTTTTTCTTTTTCCCTCAAGTCATCCTGGTCAATTTTAGCATCTCCTTTTCAGGGTTTAGCCACTTGAGAAAACTTCATCTAGGTCAGTGAGTACCTGCTGCTGAAAAGAATCTTCTGGAATGCTGTTTTGATTTGGCCTGACCTTTGTCGGCAAGTTCATGTCAAAGGTCACCAGGAATACAGAGTAAGGGGTCGACCAGGGCCCAAACAAGTGACTATATGTCAAAAGCAATTTTCCGAAAGTGCTCGCCTGGACAAGCAGGCTGTAGCTTTCAGTGGTTCTTGACCCCCAGTGCATTCAATATATTTCTGGTCAGGGCTGTGGGAACAACCCTCCAGATGTCTTTAAGAAAGTCCCCGCCTTCACCTGCCTTCTCCCGCAGAGCCTTGGTTGTCAGCCGCCCGGGGGTTGCTTACCGAGCTGAGTTTTGCTCCCAGTTAATCTACTCGTGAAATTAATTGCTGCTTCCCAGGCACCGATGTTTATGCTAAGGCTGCACTTTAGAGAGCTGTAGCATAAAGAGAACTTTAGCACAGAGAGCTTTCACGCGGGCATCTTTCTCTGATCTATTTGCCCAGCCCTAACCTCAACCCAAATGTTATGCTCCCCACTCCCCAGTGTCTTCAAATCCTTTCGGTGACAAGGCACCGTGTATTGTAAACATTGATTTACTCATTTGAACAGATCCCTTTCATATTACATTGATAAACAGCATCAATGTTCAAAGATGCTGTTTTTGTTCATTTGCTTGGTTGCTAAAGTCATGTTTGACTCTTTCCAGCTTCATGGACTGGAGCACACCAGGCTTCCCTGTCCTTCATTATCTCCCGGAGTTTGCTCAAACTCATGTCCAATGAGTTGATGATGCTATCTAACCATCTCATCCTCTGTTGCCCCCTTCTCCTTCTGCCCTCAGTCTTTCCCAGTCTCAGGGTCTTTTCCAGTGAATCAGCTCTTTGCATCAACGTGGCCGAAGTATTAGAGCTTTGGCTTCAGCATCAGTCCTTCCAGTGAATATTCAAAATTGATTTCCTTTAGGATTGACTGGTTTAATCTCCTTGTTGTCCAAGGGACTCGGTGCTAGAGAAAAAAAAATCCACTCACCCCTACACTCCCCAGAGGGAATCACCCTTAACAGATTCTAGTATCCTCTCAAAGATACTTTATGTATATTTTGTCTAGCATGCATAGAGAATCTTTCTCCCTTCTTTTTACCCACATAGCAGCATCATTGTTCAGAATAGTCCTTTGGGGGAAGCCTCTTTGTCACGCTGGCACCTTGGATCACCACACTGGCTGACATTTCCCAGGGCTTTCTGAGCCCAGGACTGGGTGAAGCTTTCTACCTTCCTTTTCTCACTTTGTTCTCCCATAACTAATGAGGTTGTGTCTTATACTGCTTCCGCTTTGCAGGTAGCAAGTTCAGAGAGGTTTAGTGGCATATCTAAGTGCAATGGCTTCCTAGGTGGCGCTAGTGATAAAGAACCTGCCTGCCAGTGTAGGAGACGTAAGAGACCCAGGTCGATCCCTGGGTCAGAAAGATCCACTGGAGAAGAAGATGGCAACCCACTCCAGTATTCTTGCCTGGCAAATCCCAGGGACAGAGGAGCCTAGAGGGCTACAGTCCATAGGCCACACAGAGTTGGACACGACTGATACAGCGTAGCATGCACGAACTAAGTACAATGACAGACAGTTAAGGAGTGGCAGAAGAGGGATTTGAACCTGGGTCTGTCTGACATCAGGGGGCTCAGTGATATGAGCTGGTTGTCCTCAGGCAAAGAGAGACTATTTTGTCATAGTCTATTTTGTCATAATGCCAAGCATGGAGGGATACAGGCACTAGACATTGAGCTGTGAGCCGGGTACAGAGCCGAAACCTCAGGGTTCAGAGAATGAGCTGTCCACCTGCGTCCGGTGAAAACAAGAGAAGTCTCAGACCTGTGGATCATTTTCAAGTTCCTGCTTCTGGTCCAAAGCCAGACAAATTCCAGGCTACTCCTGGAAATCACTGTGAATTCAAAATGGACATGATCCTGAGAGCTGTTGCTGTTAGGATGTGGAAACAAAAGCTTTGGGAAAGACCCCGTTGAAACTAGAGTCATCTTGGGGCTTAAGACTTCCACTTTTGGGGGAGTAGTTTTGATCCCTGGCCAGGGAACTAAGATCTCACACGCTGTGTGGTATGGCTAAAGGGGGAAAAAATAGAAAAAGATTAGAGTCATCTTCCCAACAGCCTTCAGAAGGAAAAGAACTCAAGTGAGAGGCAAGGGATTTCGGGAAATAAGCAATGAGTCGACACAAAGCTTTTCCTGTACTCTCTCCTCACCCCAATAAAGCTGCCCTATGGTGTGGGATGCAGGAAGAAGGGCCCTGGGGGACATGCTAGGAGAAAATTGATAGGTGAGGTGATGAATCCAGGGGATGACCTTATTCCTCTTTCCCACCTCAACTTCCTTAACCTCTTCCTCCAGGAAGCCTTCCTTCCTGACCTCCAGGTGGAGTCGTTTCCCCTCCGCTGGGGCCCCTTGGAATGACATACTTTTCCTCATTTAGCAGTTGTCTCTTAAGATTGTAACTGCCCGATTTGCAGGAGTGTTTCCCCCTAAATCAGAAATCTGCCAACAATTTTTTGTAAAGAACCAGATGATAAATATTGCAGGCTTTGGGGGCCATATGGTTCCTGTCACAACGACTCCACTCTGCCATAGTAGTATGAAAGCAGTCACAGATAAAACATAAACAAGTTCAAGGGCAGCCGTGTTTCAATAACACTTTTTTTATGGACGTTGAACTTTGAATTTTGCATCATTTTCACATGTCACAAACTATTGTTCCTCTTTCGATTTTTTTTTCTCTTGAGGCTATTTTTTTTTTTTTTTGGCTGTTCTGGGTCTTCGGTGCCGCCTGCAGGTTTTCTCCAGTTGCGGTGAGCGGGGGCAACTCTTCCTTGCAGTGCACAGGCTTCTCATTATGGTAGTCCCTCCTGTGGAGCACAGGCTCTACACACATGGGCTTCAGTAGTTGTGGCTCATGGGCCCTAGAGCACAGACTCTAGTGGTCGTGGTGCATGGGCTTTAGTTCATCTGCGGCATGTGGGATCTTCCTGCACCAGGGATCGAACCCGTGTCCCCTGCATTGACAGGCAGATTCTTATCCACTGAACAGTGGAGTCCCTCTCCAGGCTATTTAAACTATGAACACCTTTCTTTGCTCTCAGGTTGTCCTAAAGCAGGCGATGGGTCAGATTTGGGCAGGCCCAGATGCCCCAATCGGAGAAGGCGATGGTACCCCACTCCAGTACTCTTGCCTGGAAAATCTCGTGGACAGAGGAGCCTGGTAGGCTGCAGTCCATGGGGTCGCGAGGAGTCGGACACGAATGAGCGACTTCACTTTCACTTTTCACTTTCATTGAAGAAAATGAATTTCTTCATTTGGAAGAAGAAAATGGCAGAAGAGAGGGAAATGGCAGAAGGAGAAGGAAATGGCAACCCACTCCAGTGTTCTTGCCTGGAGAATCCCAGGGACAGGGGAACCTGGTAGGCTGCCGTCTATGGGGTCGCACAGAGTCGGACACGACTGAAGTAACTTAGCAGACTTAGCAGCAGATGCCCCAGTAAGTCTTAACCGGTGAATTCCCAGCAAGTACAACTGGCAAACAGTTGTTGAAGGAATAAATTACCCAAGGAATAAATTACCCCACCCAACGTGGGGGGAAGGGAGAGTGGTTAGAGACATTAACTCGTCAGAAAAATATTAAATTTGCAAATGGGTTTTATTTGCTCTGAAGTGTCATTGCTTTTTCTCCCCTGCTGAATGTTATGAAATGCTAATTAGCTCCCATCACAACCACGGTTCACAGGTCTGTTTGATCTCCTTTTTCATGGTGTCTACATGGCATCCTGCAGACAGAAATAACTCGGCACAGCCCTGGACAACCGCTCAGCCCCGTGTCTCAGCGGCTGTCAAACAAGGGAGGCAGGGCAGGGAGGCCCAAAGGAGGGTGTCAACTGACAAGAAGTAATAAAACCGGCCTCAGAAGACATCTGTTTAGTTTATGTTGCTGGGTTGTGAGTGAGCACACCTACATGATGGGAAAGTCCGGTGCTGCACAGGTGGTTACAGTGGTGGGGTGCCTGGCGTGCGAGGGTCTCTTCTGCCCTTGCCAGGGAATGCATAAGACAGACCTTGTTCCTCTGACCACAGACTTCACATCCCTCCAGGGTACACATGGTGTGAGCAACCCACCTACTCCCGTTAGACCTCTGTATACCCAGGCTTCCCAAACAGCCACTTTGGACATCTGGGGTGGGATAGGTCTGTCATCGGGGCCTGTACTGTGCATCAGAGGATGTTACAGCATCCCTGACCTCTGCCTTCTAAATGACAGTAGTACTCCCTACCCAGGTTGGGAAATTACAAAAAAAAAAAGTTTCCAAGCATTGTCAGATGTCCCTCCCCTTGGGGGCAAAATCCTCTCCCCTCAACCCTCCGTCTCCAAGGTGGGAAGCTCTAATGAAGACTTGGTGACCCTGATCCTGAATACATGTCTTCAAGCCAGAGCGAGCCCAGGGTGCAACACTGGCCAAATGAGAAAGAAAAACGAAGGGCCCAGAGGGAGATTTTTTATAGAGTGAAATGTGATTGATGTACCAAGACTTTCCTTCCTAGCTGTTCTTGCGAAGATGCCTTTTATGAAACGAAGATGCTAGCAGGTAGCAACTTTTCCCCCCCATAAATGCTTATACCTGGTCAAATCGAGAGTTGGCAGTCCTATGTCAACCCATTCATCTTCTTGTTGTTGAAGTTTTACAGAGTGAAATTCCAGAGTCTAGGAATGACTGCCTCAGAAAAATCAGATTTCCCACTTTCTCCTTAAAGAGCTCCTGGCTCCAGTGATTTCTGGTGATCCAACTATAAAATGAAAATATTGGGTTGGCCAAAAAGTTGGTTCGGGTTTCCCCTGTAAACTGTTATGAATGAACTTTTTGGCCAACCCAATAATAACTGTGCCTGTTTCATATGGTTTTTGTGAAGAATAAATGAGAAATAGAGCTTAAAGCACAGGCTTAGTCTCTAGCCTGAAGATCCGTCAGCTTAGGGCCTGTAATTCGCCTGGATTCATGTAAATCCAGGATAAATGTTGGGGATTATTATTATTATTATTGATATCTTTCAACTCTCTGGGAGCTCTGACATACACATCTGCTTTATTCAGAGGCTTCACTCCATGCCTGGCAAGCTCTCCGATTCCCATCACTCTGTGCAAAATAAAACAAAGAAGGTCCCCAAGAGTCCCCAAACTCCGCGCTCAAAGCAGATGATTAACACTGGTAATTTTTCTGACAGTCCTCTCTCCCTGCAAACCTGCCCACTCACAGGGCCACATCCTGAGACAGAAGGGGAGAGGATGCATAATTACCGATTTGAAACGTGGTTGCAGAGAGCCGACATGTCCGCGCTGGCAGCGCCCTTTAAAGGCGTGTGTCGTTCAAATGTCGACACCCGCTAATTATAGGGTAGGGAACATGAAAGTTGGAGGGGAGCGGCGGGGTGGTCAGCCGCCCCCCTGCCCCCTTCCTTTCAAGTGCTCATTATGAAATAGTTCTCTCTGGGCTGATCGACAATCCTAAGAGCCCCGCCTCCATGCCAGGTTTCATGTCATCTGGCTGGTGCCCCCAAAGGGCTTTCCCACCCTTCTCTGCTGTTTCTGCTCCCCTCCCCACTACTCAGCAGGAGAGAGGAGAGAGGATGGGGTGGGCCAAGAAAGGGTCACCAGGGGAGGCCCTCAAGCACACAGCCCGGACCTCCTGGGACTCAGGTGCCCATGGCATCTAATGCTGGGGGGCTTACCCATATTCATGGTTAATCAAGGCAGGTGTCCTGATTTTCAGAAGAAGAAAACAAAAATTTCAGAAACTACCTTTTAATGGGCATTTCAGACACGACATGGCTTCCCGGGTGCCATGACTTGGGAGAACCTGTAGAAATGAGTCAGAAACATACAGATTAGATTTCCCTATGCAAAACCCCCAACAATCTAAAAAGCAAGGCACACACTGTAATGAGGCTGTTCTTGGGTTTCCCAGAGCGAGGGGCCTCCTCCTTCCAGATGGCTCCCTCCTTCCTTCATTCACTCCTTCATTCAACAAGTATTTCCGGAGGCCTCCCACATGCCAAACAAGCACTTGGCGGAGCCCGGGCTTGCGGAACCAGAGGAAGCGAGCTTGTGGTCAGGCTGGAGAGACAGGTAGAGTCCGGTAACCTCCGAGCCCTCCTTATGATCCGTTCCAGGGAGGAGTGGGAGCAAAGAGACTGATGGAGGGTTGAAGGGGGCGAGGGGGATGCCTTTTATCTGGGAGTTTGTCCAAGGCCTTCGGAGGTGAATTCTGGCTCTTTATGACCTATGTTCACGTGGTACAAAATAAAAGCACTAGGCGGGCATGGAGGAGGTGGCATTTGAAATAAGGAAGGAAGGAGCCAGCTTGGTTAGTAGCCTTAGATAGTCCATGGCTTCTGGGTGTTTTGGTTAGTGTCTCTTCCCTCTTGTTATTAGAGTGTTACATGTATGTGTGTGTTAAGTTGCTTCAGTCGTGTCCGACTCTTTGTGACCCCATGGACTGTAGCTCACCAAGCTCCTCTTTCCGTGGGATTCTCCAGGCAAGAATACTGGAGTGGGTTGCCATTTCCTTCTCCAGGGAATCTTCCCAACCCAGAGAGTGAACCTGCGTCTCTTACATCTCCTGCATTGGCAGGTGGGTTCTTTACCACTAGTGCCCGCCACCTGTAAAGCTTGCTGCATGTACATTGTTTCCAAATTCAATTCTCTTCTGAAATCTTACCCATGGCTTCCATGGTGTTCCTTTCTTCATGGCTGGGATGGATCAGCTGGATGGAGGAGGACACAGGAAAGCAGAAATACAGGATGGGCAGAGAGTGATCCTGGTGCAGGGGACACTCCCATCCCCCAGTGCCCTGATGGGGGCTTCACAGGCCAGGCTGAGCACCCCCAGGCCTCTTCTCCAAGCATCTTCCAACTCTCGTATGAATCACGTGGGAGACTGCACTCTCCGGTTTGCACACGCTCTCATTAGAGCCACGTGAGCAGAACGAGCAGAAGACAATGAACCCTGCTTTCGTAATGGGTGAGCTAGGGCTCAGAGACGTGCAGGTAGTTGTCCAAGGTCACCCAGCAAGCGAAAGTCAGAGCCAGAACTCCAACCTAGGGTTCCTGCCTGCAAGTCCCACATTCTTTCCTGTCCCTACTGCACATCCTTCTCAGAAGTAGAGTCCACTGTGTGATGAGGTGTCTGAGCTCTATGGGTGAGGATGCACCTAGCCTTTCCTGGATCTCAGCCCTGGAAACCAGTCAGGGTGAGCCAGCTCTTCCAGTGAAGTCAGGCTCAGAGCTGGTGACAGCAAAGAGGCCAAATGGGTGCACAGGGCATGGGGGCAGGGGATGGCATTTGAGATAAGCCTGGAAAGGAGGTGGAGGAGGGGCAGGAGCCACTGCTGCAGGTGGGGACATGGCTAGGAATCTTGCGGGAGTGGGGGTGATGGGTGCGGTGCCTCCATGGGGCTGGAGAATCTGGCGCTTGGACAGGGCATCTCCATCTTGGGACATCTCTTCTTGGCCACATGTTGGTGAAGCCACATGTTCTTGGGTGCTGTGTCTCCCCTAGTCTCACAGGGGTTCTGGGGAAGAATGATATGTCCTCTGCTCTCTGAGGGCTCCAGTCCTTGCCCATGGGTCCTGCCTGGGGACTGTCTCACTCACTATTCCACCACAGGCATTACTGTGTCATGGACCCCAGACCCTCTCCTGACTTCCAGTTAAGAAATCAAACACTCCCCAGAGACCTCTGTGAGCAGCACTTTTCCCTGAAGGTTTAGGAAAAATGCAAATAACTTAAAACGAGAGAGATATCCTTGGTAAAACCTTCGCTGAGGTATCCACTGGTCTAAGCCCCGGCATCTCACCTGTCTTCCTTTCCAGCTTTCTCTGTCAGCTTTGTTTACACTTCCTGATCACACGTGTCGTCTTTTCCTAACCCTACGAAAGGTACTTCCTCACTCCCATGCCTCTGGACACTTATGAGGGTGTTTCCCTAATATTCAGTTCTCTACCCTCGAAAAATGCCAGCACCTGGAGGGTTGAGATCATTCTAGTCACTATTCTTTTTTTTAAAATGTACTTATTTGACTGCATCGAGTCTTAGTTGAGGCACATGGGGTCTTTGTCGAGTCTTGCAGGACCTTGTGCATATGGCTCTTGTGCTCTAGAGCAAGCAGGCTTCAGGAGTTACGAGGCAACCGGCTGTCTGGTTGTGGTGCACGGGTTTGGTAGCCCTGCAGCATGTGGGATCTTAGTTCCCCGACTAGGAATCGAACCCATGTTCCCTGCATTGCCAGGCATATTCTTAACTACTGGACCACCAGGGAAGCCCCCCGTCGCTCTTCTACATCAGGGGTTGGGAAGCTTTCTGTAAATGGTCCAATGGTAAATATTTTAAGATTGCTGGCCACACGGTCTCAGTTTTGACCATCAACTCGCATTACCTTTGTAGCATGAGAGCGTCTGTACACCATGTTTCACTGAGTGTGTGGGTCTCTGTTCTGATAAAACTTTGTTCATCAAAGGCAAGCCCCGGAGCTGTTGTTTGCAGACCCCTGTTTTAACAATCAGTTATTTAGTGGAGAGAGTCACCCTATATGTACACCCGACTTACTTCCTGAGCATTGAAACCACTGAATCATAATACGGGTCTTTTCTGGGCACCCGCTGTATGCCTGGCCTCGTGCTAAGGGCTGTGAGAGGGTGGAGAACTGTTCTGAGAGAACTTCTCATGGTTAGCCAGTCTTTGAAGATGAGATAAGGTAAAATTTGTATTAATGTGTGTAGTGGGTTGATGGTGTCCCCTCCAAAACTGATGTCCACCTGGAGTCTCAGGATGTGACCTATTTGGAAGTAGGATCTTTGCGGATGTAATTAAGGTAAAGAGCAAGAAATCATCCTGGATTAGGGTGGCCCCTGAATCCAATAAGAGTTTTCTTGGAAGAGACAGAAAAGGACACATAAAGAGACACAGGGAAGAAGTCTGAGTGAAGACAGAGGCAAGGGCAGGAGTGAGGCAGCCATAAGCCAAGGAATACCAGAGCCACTAGAAGCTGGAAGAAGAAAGGGACAGACTCTCTTTAGAGCCTTCGGAGAGAGTGTGGCCTGTCAGCACCTTGATTTTGGACTTCCAGCTTTCAGAACTGTGAGAAAATAAACTTCCGTTGTTTTAAGCCACCCAATTTGTGACAATTTGGTATGGTAGCCTCAGGAAATCAATATACTGGAAATTTTCCCAAAGTGTTTTTCACTCCTGCCCCCTTGAGAAAGAGAAGCAAAGATCTCATTGTGTTTATGCATCAGATGTTGAGTGAGATTTGGTTTCACATGAACCATGAAACCAGACAACGCTGTATGGGTTTGGAATCCCTGACTATAGAACTATCTTGATTTCTACTCTCATGAAATGACCCTCTTGAAGTAAGTAGTGTTAAGCAATCCTGCCAATAGTGTCTCAAGTTGCATCCATCTTGGGGGTAATGAAGCCAAAGAGGAGAAGGCCCTGCTATGATGTCACAGCCCAGCAAGAAGGCACCAATCAGAGCCAGGATGCTCTGGTCGGACCTGTGGCAGGAAGGGAGGATGTAGGCTCACTCTGTTCAGATGATCACAATGCTGAGAGACCAGCTTGCCTCAGACTCTTCCTGGAGAAGAAATATCCAGGATGTTGCTGAAGATGGGACCTCAGCCAAGTCAAGTCTCACAAGTGACTGGGGGAGTGGTACAGATGCAGGTGAAGAATTCAGGACTTTGGGGTTTCCTTCCATGTGAGTTGACTCCACCTCAACCACATGGGATGGAGGAGGCGTGTCTTCCCAAAGGAAGGATCCTAGGTAAACAATGTCTGCTCACTACATGGGAACCATAGACACAACACTGAACAGCTTGGAGTTGCGTGCACACATGTGCACACATGCACACACATGCCTGTACACACACTCCTACACACAAGTCTCTCTCTACCCTGTGAGGCTTCCAACTTTGAGTGGATGGCAGGCCTTCTCTGGGGTGGCAGGCAGGACTAGTATTTGTAACTGGGCTCCTGAAACTTCACACTGGATAGAGAATCAGAGTTCTGAGGGTGCCAGCAACAGAAACTGGCTCTGACTAATGAAGGAGAAGAGGATTTATGGACAGGACATGGGGAAGTCACAGGGCAGTGTTGAATGAGTGGGTGGATGGGTGGATGGGTGGATGTATGTATGGATGGATGGATAAATGGATGAGTGAGTGGATGGATGGGTAGATAGATGGATGGATGAACCAGATGTCTTCTTGCAGATTAAGGACCTGTTGGAGGAATCATGCAGGTGTCCAGGTAAGCAGCCACCTCTGTAAGGATCTCTTTGGAGCTCAATTTCCCTTTATATTCACAGTATGTGGTTGTGGCCTCCGTCATCCCTGTACAGAGAGTAAGGATCACAGTATTTACTGTTTGAAGATAACTTTTCCTCTAATGCCCTCCAGATGGTGGTGGTGGTGGTGGTTTAGTCGCTAAGTCGTGTCCGACTCTTTGTGACCCCATTGATTGTAGCCCACCAGGCTCCTCTGTCCATGGGATTCTCCAGGCAAGAATACTGGAGTGGGTTGCCATTTCCTTCTCCAGGGGATCTTCCCAACCCAGGGATCGAACCCAAGTCTCCTGCATTGCAGACAGATTCTTTACCATCTGAGCTACGAGGGAAGCCTAATGCCCCCCAGGGTCACTGCAAATGGCTATAAAATCTCTCCAGAAAAGACACAGGAAGAATTATTATTATATCACATTCCCCATCCGAAGCAGAAGAATAGCCCTCGGTTGAAACTGGCTCGTGTAGTTTTGGCTCCTGAGGCCCCAAACCTCAGGAGCCTTCCTGCTCCTGAGGTTTGGGGTGCCTTACCTGGGAGTAGTTGAATCCATGCCTTAGATACCATCAGGATCCCGGCAGGGGAGGAGAGGAGCTTTCTTACTTTCATCCCAATTTTATCAACCCTCTGGAGGAAATGAGGGTGGGGACTATGACCCCGAAAGATTCTGAAGCATTCTCCATGGAATTTTAGGGGGTCCTGCAGCATTTGCTCTAACTCACCAACACTTGTCCCATGACTACCTCAAGAACCTCAAGGACTTGCTTACTTTGTCCTGATGATTTTCAAAAGGTGCTTAAAAAAAATTCTTCCCAGTATGCTGGGCCATGTGGCGGAGCTTGGGTGCAGTTTCATAGCTTTCAGAAGGATGGTTTTCTTCATCTTTCCAGACTTCAAGGTCTCAAGGAACCACTGCCATAGGTCACAGACAGGAGTGTGGTGATCTTCGTTTTATAGATGCGGAGAAGTGAAACATTCAGAGGGGCTGTGATAAATCAGAAGTCTTGCAAGCCATTCTCTGTGTCTTCCAGTTAAAATCTCTAAACCTCCACTTTGCCCACAGAGGACCACCCTTCTCTCAACGGATAATAAATTTTGAGCCGAGTCGAAATCAGAACTCTGGCAGATCTGAGCTGGCCCTAGGAAGAAGGGGTTGGAAAACGGTTTCCATGGGTACGGATTTTGACATAATCAACTGCAAATGTTCACCACCCCAAGATGACAAAACTCCAGCAACTCCAAAGCTGTTAAGGATAGCTTTAGGGCAAATTTTAATTAAAACTAGATAGCATATATGAAAAGCATCTAATTTGTAGTCTATAAAAGAGTTTAGGAAGCACAACTCCAGAGCCTGGGGACCAGTGGCTGTAACAATTATGTTGCAACTTTTCACAGCACAATCACAACATGTTAATTTGTTAATGAATCAGTCAGAGCAGGAGAGCTCCTGACAGCAGGAGGAAAACACAGAGATTACATTTACAATTCTATTTTTAAATAAATTAAATGTTTCAAGTCAAACTCAAACTTCACATGAAAGTTTTGACTTTCTACTGATATTTTTAAAGCTCAGATTGCCTGCTAAAATGAGGATTAAGTTTCTTGGGATTTCTCAGGTAGAACTAAGTGATTTCTTTATTTGAAGGTGGCTGCAATTCCGTATGTGCTAAACGTGGCCATTTAGTGGAGATGGAAAGTGGCCTGTTTCTCCTCTTCTCCTTTGTGAAGTTCTGGTCCTTGTACTAAATATGGACTCAGGAAGGAGTCAGCAATGGAGGGAAAGAAACTGGAGATGATGAGAAGCTTCATTGTGGGTAATCCTACTTTTGAATACAATAGAAAGAAAATCTAAAGAGGAAGGAAGGTGAGGGGTGGTGGCCAGCAGGGTGGGATGAGGATGAAATGGGTGGTTTTAACCCCAAGGTGGTGCTAGCTCTCAGCCTGAAAGTGTGTCCTCAATTTTGTACCTCGTTCATCTCACCCTAGTCCTGCCCCTGAAACCACACAGCCTGAGTTCACCAAACTCCAGCTAAATGGATCCCATAAAACCCACCAGTCTCAGCATCCCCGGACAAAAGGCAGGGTGGGGGACTGGGAGTGGGAAGATTTAGGGGCCTTAATAGAATGCAGTGAAATCACTGAACTTTTGCAGATCTTACAAAAGCATATGCTCATGAGGAGACAATGCAAGGACCCTATTCAGGACCTTGGAAGGACCTGTATGAGTGAGGGGCCTTGAACTCACACTTGGAAGGACCTGTATGAGTGAGGGGCCTTGAACTCACACTTGGAAGGACCTGTATGAGTCAGGGGCCTTGAACTCACACTTGGAAGGACCTGTATGAGTGAGGGGCCTTGAACTCACACTTGGAAGGACCTGTATGAGCCAGGGGCCTTGAACTCACACTCCACACACTTTAGTCAAACCACTGTCATGGTTTGACTAAACCATGACAAACATGTCATCTCACATGTTCTTCAGATTCTCATATGTTCTTCACCAAATCCAAAGAGACAGACATTACCACTAATCCACATCAGAGAGAGGAAAAAATGGGGACACAGAGGAGGTGCCTAATAGGAGTTGGGTCACACAGCTAATAACCCGCAGAGCTGAGATTTGAACTCACTTGTGTTGATGCCAGAGCCCTGACCCTCACCTGCACCGGCCACTGTTTCTCCAGGAAGGAAGGGACCTCCAGGCACTTATTGTTCTAACGGGGAAGAAACAGGGGAATGGAGGAGTAGACACACACGGCTGTAACAACTACAGGCGTAGCAAGCACAGGAGCCTGGAATGGTGTGACGAGGATAGGCATAACACCTATGGGTGTTATACGCACAGGTATAACACACAGGTGTAACTAGCACAGGGGGCTGGAATAGTGTAACAAGCACAGGTGTAACACTCACAGGTGTAACAAATATAGCGGACTAGAACAAAAATTAAGGCAGTGAAAAATCACCCCCAAATCTGACGTAAAACCAGATTCCAGCAGAGAAGAACCATCTTTCCTATGGCTGGGTCTGACACCAGAGTGGCAGCAAGTGAGAAGCCGCTTCAAGGAGATGTTGGGGCAAAAAGAAGGATGGGCAGGGAGGAGGGAGGAGTTTTCCCACCATCTCCCAATCCTGAGGCTGATTCTTAAAGCAGCCCCCTTTTTATTTTTTTGAACTTTTATCCTCCTGGATAACAGAGTATTACTTATTTCTGAATGTAATGGGAAGATTACAATAAGGAAACTTAGTCTGGTGGAAGCATTATTTTTCTTTCAATCACCCAGCATCTACTCTTCAGAATAGCTGCTCCCCTCTGCTCTATATGGTCCAGGTTGGCTCCATCAATTCTTTGCCCAAATGGTAGTGCTGAAGCTAACTGGCCAATGGGAGTGTCCCATTTCTTTGGGCATGATGATTGGTCTAAGGGTGGATCCAAGACCCAAACTGACCAATCAGAGTCCTTCCCTGGCAGATGAAGATGCTGGCCAAGAAAGTAGCTGTAAGGATGCCCTTGAGTTGGGCCACTGCTGCCTGTGATGGACGCTTGGTGGAGAATGAGGCACAAGAAACTGAGGAAAGCAGAGCTGAGAGCCTGCAAGAGACAGACAGAGATGGAGGACAGCCCTGACAGCAGAGCTGAGCAGGAAGCATGTTTCACTAGATCCCCAGAGAGCCCCAGGAAGGAAATGCCATTTATCATCAACCTGTATTACAAGCAAGGCAACAAGAAGTGAATTACCTGCTCAAGGTTCACATGACAAGCAGGTGGTAGAGCCCAGGTTGGCATGTTTGCCTGCAAGCCCCAGTTTAGTCATTCTGCTGATACCTAGCAGACTGCCATGTGCTGACCCAGGGCTAGATGCTAGCAATCCACCTGCAGTAGACACCGTGGCTGCCTCCAGAAAGCCCCTGGACCAGAGGGGAAACATGTGAGAGCAAAGTGGTAGGACTCAGAGGTGTTACAGGGTTGTGTGAGGGCGCATGGAAGAAATCAACTTGCCTTGAGGGTTGGAAGGAGGGTCAGGGCAGGGTGCTCCAAGGAGGAAATATGTTGGCTGAATCTTGAAGCTGGAGTTGGAGAGAGAGCAGAGGACACAGAAGCTTGAAGGCTTGGAAGAATTGGGGACTCAGGTGTATTTAGCTGCTGATAAATGAGTAAGAGGGAGCGCAGGTTGCTGGGGGATGAGGGCGTACCCATCAGGGTAGTTTTAGTTTCAAGAGATCAAAATTTATCCCGAAAGAACTGAAGGAGAAAGGAACTGGCTGATGTCATAGCGGATGGGGAGGTGTGTCCTGGCACATGTTCACAAGATAAAAGGAGAAGCTGGAGGAATGGGGGTCCCTTGGACTGGAACAGGGGACTCCCCATCCCATGCTTGTGGAGAGTCTCCATCTCTGCTGGTCTTAATCTGCTTTGCCTGTGCTTCATTCTTGCCTCTGGCAGATGGAGCTTCTTGTGGTCAGGAACAGCCGCCTACAGTTCTAGCTTGCCGCCTCCAATGGAAAGAGGTTTTCTTTTCCCAGGAAATGTCTATCCATCCCAGAGAAGGTCTCATTGGTTCAGTCTGGCTACAAGACCACCCCTTGGACCAATTGCTGATGCCAGGGACATAGGCTACTATGGTTGGCCAATCTGAATCTTGGAGCCTCCTTTATGACTAGGGGGCAATGACCAAAGAAGGAGAATATAAAAGTTGGCTAAACTGGCTAAATTAATAAGTAAAATTTTATATATTAATTTATTTATTTACCGATCTACCTACTTATCAACCTGTTTTGTTTTGTTTGTGCTCAGTCACATCTGACTCTTTGTGACCCCATGGAGTGTAGCCCACCAAGCTCCTCTGTCCATGGAATTTTCCAGACAAGAATACTGTAGTGGGTTGCCATTTCCTACTTGAGGGGATTTTCCCAACCCAGAGGTCGAACCCATGTCTCCTGTGGCTCCTGCATTGGTAGGCAGATTCTTTACTACTGAGCCACCTGGGAAGCCCACCTATATATATCTATTTACCTACCTACCTGCCTGCCAGCCAACTCAGCTTCCTGAGTAGACTAGGATAGTAAAGGACTCAGCGCCCTTATGCACAGGAAATTTATAACAGAAAAAAGCAATACTTAGTGATTTAAAATTAACTCCAACCTTGGAGTGAGCAGTGAATTCTTAGGTATGACACCAAAAACATAAGCAACAAAAGAAAATAGGCAAATTGGATTTGTCACAATTAAAAACTTGTGTGCATCAAAAGACATTGTCAAGAAAGTGAAACAACCACCTGCAGGGTGGCAGAAAAGATTCGCACATCTTGTGTCTGATAAGGTTCTCGTATCCCGAATATATGAATAATTCCTACAACTCAACAACAAAAAGACAAACAACACAATTTAAAATGGGCAAAGAAAAAGAAAATAAGAAATGGGCAAAGGACTTGAATAGATATTTCTCCAAAGAAGATGTAGAAATGGCCAATAAACACCTGAAATATTCTCAGCATCATTAGTCATTAGGGAAATGCAAACCATAATGAGATACCACTTCATACCCACTAGGATGGCTATAAATAAAAACTTTTAACAAGTAAAATAACAGTGTTGATGAGGATGTAGATAAGTTGGAATCCTAGTATGTTGCTGGTGGGAATGTAAAATTGTGCAGTCACTGTGGAAAACAGGTGGCGGTCCTATATGACCTCGCTTAAGTGTGGAATCTAAAAAATAATACAGATGCGCGTACATGCAAAATAGAAACAGATTCACTGATACGGAAAACGAACCAGGGGTTACCCAAGTGGGGAGGGGCAAATCAGGGGTGTGGGATTAAGAGATGCAAACTACTGTGAACACAATGAACAAGGATACATTGTACAGCACAGGGAATGGTAGCCCTTACCTTGCAATAGCTTTTAATGGACTATAATCTGTAAAACTCCTGAATCACTATGCTGTGCACCTGAAAGTAATATAAGATTGTAAATCAACAATAGTTCAACGAAAATTTAATATAAATAAAACAAATAGCCATGAATGACAAAAACAGCAGTGTGGCAGTCTCTCAAAAAGTGAAACATAGAATTACCATATGACCAGGCAAATTCACTTCTAGGTATATGCCAAAAAAATAAACATAGGGGCTCAAACAGAGGCTTGTACATCTGTGTTCATTGCCACATTTTTCCCAACAGCCAAAGGATGGAAAAAACCCAAGTGTCCATCAACAGATGACAGATAAACAAAATGTGGCTTATATACAAAATGAGATATTATTCAACCATAGAAAAGAAAAAGTTCTGATATATACTACATCCTACTTTGGCCGCCTCATGCGTAGAGTTGACTCATTGGAAAAGACTCTGATGCTGGGAGGGATTGGGGGCAGGAGGAAAAGGGGACGACAGAGGATGAGATGGCTGGATGGCATCACCGACTCGATCGACATGAGTTTGAGTGAACTCTGGGAGTTGGTGATAGATAGGGAGGCCAGGCATGCTGCAATTCATGGGGTTGCAAAGAGTCGGACACGACTGAGGGACTGAACTGAACTGAACTGATGGCTGAACCTTGACATCATTACACAAAGTGAAATAAACCAGACACAAAAGGACAAATATTGTGTGAGTCTATTAGTATGAAATATCTGGAGTAGGCAAATTCATAAGGACAAAAAATAGATTAGAATGACCAGGGGCTGGGGTTGGTTGCTGGGGTGGGAGAGGGGCAGACATTGGGGATTTATTGCTTAATATGCAGAGTTTCTGTTTGGGGTGATGAAAACAATTTAGAAATACAGTGGTGATGGTTGCACAACATTGCAAATTTAATTAATGCCACTGAATTAAACAGCAAATTTTATATTATATGTATTTTACCACAATGGAAAAAAAATTTTTTTACATGATCTTTGAGAGTCACAGTAAAGAATCTGGTTCTGTCACAGGTTCAAAACCCCCAGGGAATGTCTGGGAGGAAGTATCTCAGGTTACTTGCATTTCTTCTCTCCGGGGACTGTACTGTATTGGTTCAAATACCTCTATCCCACAGTGAGTAAGAGAAAAAAATTCCAAACTTAAACACACGCAGGCTTGTGCTCTGCCGATGCAGTCTCTGACAGTTTGAGCTAAAGTTGACCTTGCTCAGTCCTCAGTCCTGTTGGACTTTTTGTGACCCCATGGACTGTAGCTGCCAGGCTCTTCTGTCCATGGGATTTTCCAGGCAAAAATACTAGAGTGGGTTGAAATTCCCTTCTCCAGGGGATCTCCCAACTCAAGGATCAAATCTAGGTCTCCCGTATTGCAGGCAGATTCTTTACCGTCTGAGCCACCAAGGAAACTCTGAAGGGATGAAAAGAAGAAGACTTCTTGGTCAAATGCTGTTGAGGAGCTTATTTCAGGGGAAAACCTCAAAAAAACTGGTCTGGCCGAGCTTGATGTCCTCGTGGCGAATCTCAGGCTGCTTCTTCCATGGCCCCTCTATCAGAAGGTGGACTCCCAGGCACTCCTTCATATTGTAGATTTTGGTATGCGGCTTCCATTGCAGCATTACGTAAATAAAAAACCAAAGCCCAGATGTCCTCTAATAAAGGGTTGGATAGGCAAGTCATGACACAATTGTGTAACAAGATACTCTGCAGCCACAAAAATGATGTTGCAGGACCAAAATTAATAACCACTGTGGGAATTCCCTGGTGGTCCAGTGGTTTAGAATCTGCCTCCCAATGCAGAGGATGTGAGTTAGATCCCCAGTCAGGGAACTAAGACCCCACATGCTGGGGTGAGCTGTGTGCACTTCTTAGTCACTCAGTCCTGCCCAACTCTTTGACCCCACGGACTGTAGCCTGCCAGGCTCCTTTGTCCATGGAGATTCTCTAAGCAAGAGTACTGGAGTGGGTTGCCATGCCCTCCTCCAGGGGATCTTCCCAATCCAGGGATCAAACTCAGGTGTCCTACTTTGCAGGCAGATTCTTTACCATCTGAGCCGCCAGGGAAGCTGGGGTGAGGGTGAGGGAGACGGGCAACTAAGCCTGCATACTGGTACTATTGAACCTGCACACCACAACTAGAGAGAAGCCTGCGTGTTGCAGCTAAGGCTTGACACAGCCAAATAAATTAAAAAATACTGAAAAAAACCCCCACTGTACAGTGATGCCCAGTTTACATAGTAAGCCCTGTATTGGCAGTATCATATGTAATCCACCCAATAAAGATACTGAGATTATCCCCTATTACAGATGGGTAGACTGAGGTGGACAGAGGTTACATAACTGATTCAGAGTCATAGAGCTAGTCTGGCAGACTAGGAGGTAACACACCCTGTCTGTTTTAGTTCCAAATCTGGCACTCCTACTCTCTGCTCTTGGTTCTTTAGAAATGTATCCACTGAGCTGGAAAGATGCTCAGTTTATTTCACGGACAAATAAAGCTTAAAGCATTATATATTTCTGAAAGAAATTCAGTAGTGAATTTACAGGCATAGAATAAAGCAAGTGTGTGTTCAGTTGCTAAGTCATGAACAACTCATTGAGACCCCATGGACTGCATCATGCCAGGCTACCTGTCTTTTGCTATCTCCTGGAGTTTGCTGAAATTTATGCCCATTGGGTTGCTGATGTTATCTAAACCACCTCATCCTCTGCCACTTTCTTCAAGGATATAAACTGAATTTAATAATAACTGTGCCTTGGAGGTGGAATGGGGAGAGGCTTTTATTTTTCCTGTGATGCTTATTCATATTATCTAGTTATTCTCTCTCTCTCTTGTCCCATACAGTAGAGATGAGCCACATGTGGTTATTTAAATGTTAATTAATTAAAATTAAATATATTTAAGAAGGGCTTCCCAGGTGGTGCTAGTGGTGAAGAACCTGCCTGCCAATGCAGGAGACTTAAGAGACTCAGGTTCGATCCCTGGATCAGGAAGAACCCCTGGAGGAGGGCCTGGCAACCCACTCCAGTATTCTTGCCCAGAGAATCGCATGGACAGAGTCTGGCAGGCTGCAGTCCATGTGGTTGCAAAGAGTGGGACATGACTGAAGCGACTTAGCATGCACGCATATTTGACAATGTGCTGCCTTGGTCGCGCTAGTTGCATTTCAAGGGCTCAGGAGCCACATGTAACAGTGACTTTGGTATTGGAAGTTTTCACTACAGAACGTTTTCACTCCTGGGGAATGGCATTGATTGGTAATGCATGGATTTCTTAGATAATTGAAACTGTCAGTACATTTCAGACAGCAGAAGAGAAGAAAAGTCTATTTAAAAAACAGGATATTTTCTAGTTTTAAATGACACCAGAAGCCATGGTACAGATACATACAGAGGAGGGAAAATGCACAGAGAGCTTTATTGAGAGAGGCATTTTAGAGTGATGCAAAGAGAACGAAGCAGAAGTAGAGACTAAAGAGAGACGTACACATGAGAGTTAC
Source organism: Bos indicus (assembly GCF_029378745.1). NCBI lineage: Eukaryota > Metazoa > Chordata > Mammalia > Artiodactyla > Bovidae > Bos > Bos indicus. Next base: position 59,106,960 of record NC_091772.1, on the reverse strand, counting down.
CTGGGAATAAAAATATCTCCACTTTCTTCTTGAATACCTTCAATAAGGGCTAAATTATGTACTATTGTCTTTCTAATAAAAATGTTCTATTTTAATTTTTCACCTCTGTATACTGTTTTATCAGGTATAAAACTACACGAATCCCATAAGAATGAACTTTGAAAATATTTGTAAGCAATCTATTTTGGGGCTGTAAAAATATTTTATGTTGATAACTATTTCTTCTGCCCTATAATAAAATAAAACCCCTACATTACTCTGTGTGTGTGGGGGAATCTCATAGGTATAAAATAAGCTAGATTGAACCCAGGTCTCCCACATTGCAGGCAGATTCTTTACCAGCTGAGCCACAAGGGAAACCCAAGAATACTGGAGTGGGTAGCCTATCCCTTCTCCAGCGATCTTCCTGACCCAGGAATTGAGCCAAGGTCTCCTGAATTGCAAGCAGATTCTTTACCAACTGAGCTATCAGGGAAGCCCTATAACATAAGCTACAAGGACATATTGCACAACATGGAGAATATAGCCAATATTGTATAATAACTAGAAATGGAATATAAACTTTAAAAATTATGTATCATTATATTGTACACCTATAACCCATATAGTATTGTGTACATCAACTATGCATGTGTGTGGACTTAGTTGCACAGTCGTGTCCAACTCTTTGTGATCCAATGGACAGTAGCCTGCCAGGCTCCTCTGCTCACTCCAGCAAAAATTAATTAATTACGTTATAAAAAACTAAGTGTGCCCCAGGCAGGCCGAAAGGTGAGGATGAGAGAGAGAAGAGATGTCTTTTTCATGTGCAGAAATCTGGAAGAAGTCTCAGAACTGTCAGTGGGCAGGTGCAGGCTCAGTTTCCTGTGCTGTCTTCCTTCACAGACCAGGATGGCTGTTGCCCTGGTTAGCATATCATCCCAAGACCAAAACCTCCAGAGGCCGAGTGAGGCTGGTACGTCCTGTGTGTCTGTTTTAAGAGCAACAGAGTGTTTCCCAGGAGCCCTGGGGAGCCTCCCTTCACACTTCACTGGCCAGAATTACATCAAAATCCTGTGCCCGAAGCAAACACTGGTTTGATTCAAAAACAAAGTCTGGGGTCACCCATTGGGATCAGATGCAACTCAATTTCCAACCCAAACAACAGCACTAGGGTTGGACTCTTGGTTTATAGAATGGCTGCAAAAGTTCTGGGTGTCACGTCCTCACCTCTGCAGTGGAAGAGACAGCTGTTAGGCGTAGCAAAAAAGAAAGTGAAAGTGAAGTTGCTTAGTCGTGTCCGACTCTTTGGGACCCCATGGACTATAACCTATCAGGCTCCTCTGACCATGGGATTTCCCAGGCAAGAATGCTGGAGTGGGCTGCCATTTCCTTCTCCAGGGGATCTTTCCGACCCAGGGATTGAACCCGGGTCTCCTGCATTGCAGGCAGAAGCTTTACATCTCTGCAATTTTCATTGACTCTAGTCAAGTGACTCTATCATTGATTCATTGGGTGATCCTGAACCAATTAAGTCTCAAGGTACTCCCAAGGCAATGAGCTAAGAATGGGGGACAAGTGCCCCAAAGACAATTATTGCACTTTTCACTAGAAGCAGAGAAGAAAAGAAGTGGGGCAGTCAGTGGTAGATTGTCACTATAAGCTGGGAATGTAACAGCAAGATCAGACGAGGCAAAGTCTTGAAGGCCACCTTCCTCTCTGGATGTGGCATGATGTGCCTAGTCATTGGGAGCAGTGAGAGTAGGGAGGGCAAATAGAGGAAGAGCTGAAGACTGTTTCTTAAATCAAATCAAGGTAGACTCTCTTTAGAAGTCACCTGAGCAAGGAAAGAAGAAAAGAACATCTCTTTGAGCTGCACCTCAATGAAAGGGCTCATTTCTTTGCCTGTTTCTCTAACCTTTTCTTTAATCAGGAAATCACAACAGGATTAGCAATTTTCTGCAAAGAAACTCTTTGGATGACCTTCTCTGGGAACAAATTTGGGTGCCACCATATGCAAGCTATATTATTATTTTTAATGAATTATGCATGCCTAAAAAGAGTTCTCTCTTGGAGGAGAGCACAGAAACCCACTCCAGTGTTCTTGCCTGGAGAATCTCATGGACAGAGGAGCCTGGTGGGCTACAGCCCACAGGGTTGCACAGAGTCAGACACAACTGAAGAGACATAGCATGCACTGTGTATTTCTATATCTGCTTCCATCTCATTGATTAGCCTCTGTTTCTCTGTTAAATAATTTATCTTCATTTCATATATCCAATCATTCAGTTATCCATCCTTCCATCCACCCATTTTTTTCACCCAAATGTTCCTTCTATTCACTACACTTCTGTGGATTTTCATCTAATTTGAGTGTCTTGGGGGACAGTTGACTCTCTTTTTCACTCTGCTTTATTCTTGAACAGATGCTGATCCATACCTTGGCCTTTCACAGTAAGAGCTCAGACCATGCTATGAATCATTTATTCTTAGAAAAGTTTTGCTGCTTGATATGCTGAGCAATTCCCTCTTAATCCTTAAACAGATTCCAGTAAGGATAAACGTGGCTTGTCAAGGCTTTGGGGATTGGGTTTGTATTTCCTCTGAATGCAGCACGGTGGTGACGTTAGCTCCAAGGTGGAAGCTGGAACTCCCCAGTTTAGTTTGGAGCTGAAATAAGATGCACCTGAAATAAGATGCAATCAACATGTACAGTTACTGTGGAGTTGCCTCCCCCTGCCCCACCTCCAAGAAGTTCTTGTTAAACTGAAGTCTGCCTTATAATTAACAGCCTCTTAGGATCAAGGAAATGCAGCATATATGAATCTTTAAAAACATGTTCAATCACAGTTTATGGGACATGTTTTATCTTAATCTAAAATATTCCCTTTAGGGAAGCAGATACAGTAAAGCCAGCACCTCTGCAACAGCTTCCCTGCAAAATGGGAGAAGTGACAGGAGGAGGGCTGGTTGAGCTCTTGCTACCTGCCAGGCTCAGGATGACAAGCCTTAGAGTCCCTGCATGGCTTAACTTACAGATAAGGGGTCTGAGGCTCAGAGAAGGGTAGAGTGCAAGCAGGGCACGGCCCCAGCCAGGGTCCTCACCCCTGTGTCTTTCGTCTACAGCAGGGCTCTCAGCTGCAGCACCACTGGGGCTGGGAGCTCTCTGTGGCGGGCTGTCCTGTGCACAGTGGCATGTTTGGCAGCATCTCTGTCCTCTGCCCACTAGACACAGTAGCACCTCCCCAACTTGTAATGACCAAAGTGTCCCCTGCGAGGCGGGAGGATCAAAATCTTCCTGGCTGAGAACCACAGGTCTACACAAACTGCAGCAGGCAATGGATGAGATGGCTCCACGGTCCAGAGCTCCTCACCTCAAAATGGCTTTCTTGCCCTGCCCTGGTTACCACTGATGTCCTAGATAAGGATGCGGGTTTTGAATGTGGGAGGTGCCCCCCTGCCAGCTCACTCATCCATAGCCCTTTGCCCTACCCCAGCCTTCAGTTCAGTGCTTTAGAGAACAAGTACTCTAATAAACTTTTAAAAGATGAACTGAAAATCAACCTTCTCTAACTAGACACCTAAAAAATTAACAAGCAAAGGGAAAGATCCACGATACTATAGTTTGTGCCAGAATGGAAATGATCTATAAGTTTCTGGAGCTGTAACAAAGTACCACAGACTGAGTGGTTTAAACAACAGAAATTTATGGTCTCACAATTCAGGAGGCTGCAGGTCTGAGATCCAGGTTCTGGAAGAGCCATGATGCCTCTGAAGAGAAGCGTCTGTTCCAGGCCTCTCGCCCCTGCCTTCCCCGACAGCTTCTGATGCTCCTGGGCCCAGGTAGCACTGCTTAAGTCTTCACATGGGGTTCTGCCTGCGTCCAAAGCTCTCCTTTCTGTAAAAGGACATCAGGGCTTCCCTGGCAGCTCAGTGGATAAGAATGCCAGTGCAGGGGACACGGGTTCCATCCCTGGTCCAGGAAGACTCCACATCCCACGGAGCAACTGATCCTGAGCACCACAACTACTGAACCTGTGCTCTAGAGCCCATGAGCTGCGACTACTGGGCCCAAGTGCCAAAACTACTGAAGTCCGTGCCCAGAGCCCGTGCCCTAGAGCCCGTGCTTCCAAGAGAAACCACAGCAACAAGAAGACCCAGCGGAGCCATAAATAAAAAAATGAAAAAACTTGGAATATTAAGAAAGAAAAAAAAGAACATCAGCCCTACTCAGCATGACCTCATCTTTATTTAACTAATTATGTCTGCAAACTCCTATTCCCAAATACGGTCATGTTCTGCGAATCTAGGGGTTAGGACTTCAAATATGAATTTGGGGAGGGACATGATTCAACCCTAACAAATGCAACTGCTAAAGGGCCTTAGCTTGTGACTAAGCCAGGTACACAGTCCTCTCCTGTGGCTTCTTGTTCCTGTATATAAATCCCTCTACGAGCGTAACCATTATTTCCCATTACCAAAGGTTTAGTGAGCCGAGTACACCAAGGCTCAGAGAAGAGGAAGTATTTGTTCAGAGGTTGTAAGCTACTTAAAGGCAAGGAAAGTCTGTACCCCCGGGGGCCTCAGTTTCCTCACAGTGCAGGGCTGCTGTGGGAATTGAATGAGCTAAGGTCTGTTGGGCTTCCCTGGGTGGCTCAAAAGGTAAAGAATCCGTCTGCAAGGCAGGAGACCTGGGTTTGATCCCTGGGTTGGGAAGATCCCCTGGAGGAGGGCATGGCAACCCACTCCAGGTATTTTTGCTGGAGAATCCCCATGGACAGAGGAGCCTGGCGGGCTACAGTCCTCGGGGTCACAAAGAGTTAGACACGCCTGTGCGACTAAGCGCAGCACAGCACAAGATCCGTCACGCCCTTGGGGCCGTGTCTGAGCCGTAGTAATTGCTTGTTAAATTATACATTTCTGCATGACCCAGAGCAAGAGGTCAATCTGAGAAGGCCGAGGCAACCCTGATGACCAGGGAGGCGGGTGGGCAGCCCACAGACCCTGTGGGATCAGCCAGTGCACTTGGCTTGGCCCCTGGTGGGGTCCTGACATTTCAGTGTTGGAAGACTTCACACAAGAATGTAAATTCCTGATCTTGTTTGAAGAATCCAGGCAATCTGGTATCTTTCCAGGGACCCTGGTCCACTGACTACATGGCAGGGTGTGTGTGTAAGCGTGTGTGTGGGCTCTCCTGGACCCTAACCTGTCACGGGGTTTATGTAGCTCCTTCCCCCATTTCTTTGAAAATATCTGTGACTTCTGGAGCCCCACCCCTTAGGGAGCTATGGGCCTGGAAATAGTTGCTGGGTTCAGTAGGGCCACCCCTTCCAGCCCTCCACTCCAGGAGGTTGTGGAGGGACCCCAGCGCAGCCAGGCCCCACGACTCTGCTCACTCATTGGCCCAGGTAAGCCCCCCATCCTGAGGTGGGCACGTTCAGGAGGGCAGTCCTAGCAACCGCAGACTCACTTTTCTTTTCTTGGGTTTTCCCAGGCCCTCTCGGCTCTCGGTTCACATGTGCTCGATTTTATCTCATCGTGACAGCAAAATGTGCAAAGGAATTTGGAGAATTAAAACCAAATGTACAATGAGAGCGCTGCATGGTGAGGACCCGGCTCCCTTCCTGTAGGCAAAGGATCCACGCTGGGTTCTGCCAACAGCAGCTTGGGTGGGGCAGTGGTCACAGGTCCAGGGCGCTCCTGGGCATTGATGGCGGGGGTGAGAGGTGGAATCCAAGCCTCCTGGAGCCATAAGGATGTTTAGAGATATCCTTGCATGGATAAAGAATCTGCCTGCAGTTCAGGAGACACAGGAGATGCTGGTTTGATTCGGAGGAGGCAATGGCAACCCACTCCAGTATTCTTGCCTGGAAAATCCCATGGACACAGGAGCCTGACGGGCTACAGTCCATGGAGTTGCGAGGAGTCAGACACGACTGAGCACCAACACTTTTTTTCTTTGCAGCTTTGACACGTTTGAAAAGGAGACACTGAGACAGACCCACATGATGAGGCTTATCCCGTGTCTCCCCACGAGGCAACTCTATGACTGCATCAGCTTCCTAGCTACCTCTTTCCTGTTTTATATGGGATTTTTTTTTTCCCAGAGGAATTTCTTTTAATCCAGTTTTGCTCTGGGCTCAGACAAATCTGTGTTAAATCTCCAGCTCTGCTGCAGAAGCTCCTGGAAAGGTGGTTTGAACCATCCTTCACCTCATGCCACCCTAAGAAGGTGGTTCCTGCTTCCGTTCCTGCTTTCAGGCAGGACGGGCTGCAAGGGACAGAGGACCCAAGAGCCTGTGGAGCTGAGTGCTGGCTGTAGAGCATGAAGGGTACCTTGTCTGCCTGCAGGAGCTTGTCATCTTTCAGCAGATATTTATTGAGCATCTACTACATCCCAGGCATTGTCCTAGGCCCTGAGGATATGGATGCTGCTCTATAGTTATGCAGTCAAGGAAACATGCCAAGTGCTTCTGTGGGTGAGACACAAGGTGGCCGCAGTGGAAGCCGGGAGGCCAGACAGAAGGGAACGTAGGACTGAGAAGGGGGGCCCTTAGATTAAGCCAAAGGTTCTCAACCGCGGGTGACCCTGTCCCCACCCCTGACATTGGCAACAACTGGAGTCATTTCTGATTGTCAGAATTTGAGGGCGGGTGGGGTTTCCCTGTGGTCCAGTGGTTCAGACTCTGTGCTCCCAAGGCAGGGGGCCAGGATTCGATCCCCGGTCTGGGAATGAAGAAGATCCCATTACCACAGCTAGAGAGGCTCGAGAGCCGCAATAAAGACCCAGTGCAGCCAAAATAAATAATAAACAGGCACATTAAAAAAAAAGTTTTAAAAAATTATGGGGTTGGGAGCATTGTTATCGGCGTCTAGTGGGTAGACACCAGAGTTGCGGGGGGGTGGGTGAGAGAAGGGAGCTGCTAAACATCCTGGAGAGTCCAGGACAGCCCCTGCCACAGAGAATGAACCTGCTCACCTCACCAGTGCTAGAGGTGAGAAATCTGGCCTAGGGGAGTAGCCATGGGGATGGTGAAAAGGAGCAAATTCGAGGGAGAATTTCTAGTTGAAATAAATGAGACCAGGGCTGTGGGCACCTCTCTGAGTTTGCATCTGAGTTGTATCTGTTTGCTTGGATCGCTTGCTTCTTATTTGCCTCCACCCTCCTTTCTTGCAAAACCATACCAGTTGCGGGAGCCACAGGAGCAAAACCCCCAAGACCCTCCCATCTGGGCTCCCGCTATGACAGTGGCTGGCTCCCAGCCGATTTCGAGTCAGAGGGGAACAGATAGCATCCAGCATCTTTAAAAATCAAACTCAGCTCTTGTTTTTCAGGTTTTTTTTTTTTTTTAAAATGGAAACAGGAGGGCAGTTAAGAGCTTATTAAGTAAAATCCTGAGCTTTCCGTTCACATGAAAAGGTGCTGTGTTTCTCTTGAAATGTGTGTGTGTACCTTTGCTGAGGGAAAGACAGGGAGGAAAGCCCAGAAACTGTATTCCTGGGAGAGGCTGAAAACTTTCTTATTAATTCCTCCAAAGATGTGAACCCAAACAACCACTAAATACCCAACCCAGAGCTAAGAAAACTCAGTAAGTGGCTTTTAGGAAAAGAAAAATAAACGGGAAAACCCCAAACAGGAAATACATCCATTCAGTGGAGGCTTTGGTAGATGGCATCTTGGTCTGGCACCAGAAAGCAGAACCTTGGCCCCAGTGCTGTGGCACGTAAGGTATCCACATCTGACAAATAACTCCATTCACTAACTCACCGTTCCCTTGATGACGGTGTCCCAGGCTGCAGGGAGAAGGCTGGTGGTACAGAGCAGGATGGTTGGATAACATCACTGATTCAGTGGACATGAACTTGGGCAAACTCCAGGAGATGGTGAGGGACAGGGAGGCCTGGAGTGTTGCAGTCCCTGGGGTCACAAAGAGTCGGTCATGACTCAGTGAATGAACAATAGCAGAGCAGGAGTGACCAGTCCCTGCCCTCATGGAGTGTCAATTTATCCATCACTCTCTTATTATCTGACTTACGACTCTCAGAAACCCCCTTGCTCACGCATCTGACCACTTGCATCTTTCCTGTCTCCCTCCATTGCGGAAGGCGGACTCCAGGATGGTCCCAATGGCCCACACCTCCTGGTGGTCACACCCTTGTGAGAAGTTCTCTCTGTGAGTGTGGGCTGGCCCAGTCCTGCACTTCTAACTAGCAGCAGACAGCAAAGGGGATAGATGTCATTTTTAGGGTTAGGTTACAAAAGACTGTGACTTCTGTCTCCTGCCAGACTCTCTCTGTGGCCTTTTCCCCCTTGCACACTTTGAGGAAGCCAGCTGCCATGATGCAGAGGTCCGCAGGACAAGGAATTGAAGGCAGCTTCTAGCCAACACCCAGAAAAGCCGTGATGAGCCTCATCTAGCAACCCCTGGGCGACTGGATCCTGCCAACAACCACTGAGAGAGCTCCAAGTAAATCCTTCCCCAGCCGAACGTGCAGACGAGATTTCATCCCGGCGGACACCTTGATTACAGCCTTGTAACGCACTTGCTTCCTTTCTGCTAGATTCTTCCCTCACCCACCACCCAACTCCAGCTGCTTCTGCTCAGCTGACACTTCCTTCAGGTCTCAGCTCAATCTTCATTTCTTTAAATGAACTTTAAAGGAACCCTCCCTGGGAGTTCCTTGGTGGTCCAGTGGTTATGATTCCACGTTTTCACTGCAAAGGGCATGGGTTTGATGTCTGGTCAGGGAAAGCTTCCCTGGTGGCTCAGATGATAAAGAAGCCTGCCTGCAATGCGGGAGACCCAGGTTCAATCCCTGGGTCAGGAAGATTCCCCTGGAGGAGGGCATGGCAACCCACTCCAGCATTCTTGTCTGGAGAATCCCATGGACAGAGGAGCCTAGTGGGCTACAGTCTATGGGGTCGCAGAGTCAGACACAACTGAGTGACTAACATTTTCACTTTCAGGGAACTAAGATTCCCACATGCTACCCTCGGCCAAAAGTAAATAAATAAAAGCTTAAAAAAATAAAATAAAGCCTGGGTTCCACTCACCCACCAGGAAACATAACCTTGTCCCACCTTCACTGGCAGATGCCAAGAGCTGACGTTATCTTCTAACAGAAGAGAGGAAGGGGATGCTATCCTACCACCAGAGGAAGATTCAGAGAATGAGATTCAGTTGCCATGACAACTTCAGTGTCAAAGCTCTGTCTACAGAAGTGTGTGCGTGAATTCCGGGATTGGGAAACGAGTACTCTTGAGTTCAGTCAAGAGTATTGAGACACTGAGAGGCGATATGAGCCAAGTCTATTGGATCTTGAAGGGTGTCAAAGGGTGAATGTGAACTTGTTTTACAAATCCTGAAATACTCAACCCTAGGGGCTTGGTTTAAAGATAAATAACTGTCAAGTAGCAATCTCACAAAAGCCAACATTTAAGAGAGGCTTGAAACAGAATACTCCCAGTTGGGGGAGGCAGCACCTTGGCAGAAAGGAGGCAGGTATTGGAGATGCAGATGAAATTTTATTTTTCATTTTAACTTTTTATTTTTATATATTTTTTTATTTTTTAGATTTTATTTTATTTTTTAACTTTACAATATTGTATTGGTTTTGCCGTATATCAACATGAATCTGCCATAGGTATACACGTGTTCCCCATTCTGAACCCTCCTCCCTCCTCCCTCCCCGTACCATCATGCATCGAACCTGGACTGGCGACTCGTTTCATATTTGATATTATACATGTTTCAATGCCATTCTCCAAAATCATCCCACCCTCTCCCTCTCCCACAGAGTCCAAAATACTGTTCTATACATCAGTGTCTTTTTTGCTGTCTCATATACAGGGTCATTGTTCCCATCTTTCTAAATTCCATATATATGCATTAGTATACTGTATTGGTGTTTTTCTTTCTGGCTTACTTCACTCTGTTTAATAGGCTCCAGTTTCATCCACCTCATTAGAACTGATTCAAATGTATTCTTTTTAATGGCTGAGTAATACTCCATTGTGTATATGTACCACAGCTTTCTTATCCATTCATCTGCTGATGGACATCTAGGTTGCTTCCATGTTCTGGCTATTATAAACATAGCCAATTCCCTGGAGAAGGAGATGACAATCCACTCCAGTATTCTTGCCTGGAAAATCCCATGGACAGAGGAGGCTGGCAGACTACAGTCCATGGGGTCACAAAGGGTTGGACATGACTGAATGACTAACACATAGTCGATTATCAATGTTGCGAGTTTCTCAGCCGTACATATACATATATCCATTCTCCCCCAAACTCTCCCTCTCCCATCCAGGCTGCCACATAACATTGCTCAGAGTTCCCTATGCTATATAGTAGTTTCTTGTTGGCTCTCCATTTTCAATAATGCAGTGTGTACATGTTGATCCCCAACTCCATAACTATCTCTTTCCTCCTTCTTTCCCCTCAGCAACCATAAGTTCATTCTCTAAATCTGTGAGTCTGTAGCGGATGAAATTTTAGGTCCCTGACTCTATCTCTTACTATCAACTTGGCTTTGGGCAAGTGACTCAGGTTTTCCAAATCTCAGTTTGTACATCTGTAAAATGCAGGTAATCAGGATACCTCCTACCTAAGTTAATAGGGGTGGGGTGGGGCCAAGTGCATGGCAAGGAACAGCATGTGCAAAGGCCCTGTGGGGACTTGAGAAGAGTTCTCTCGATGAACCACAGGGAGGCCAGAGAGCTCAGAGAGTGAGGGAGATCATGAGAGATAAGCCAGGGGGGTCGGCAGGAGCTGGACCACGAAGGGTCACATGGGGCATGGAGGTGGAGGAGGCTGGAGGGTTAATCTGCATCCTAAGAACACAGATCTCAAAGTATGGAACTAGCACAAGCATCTTGGCACTTGTTAGAAACACAAATTCTCAGTCTCTACCCCAGACCTACTGAGCAAGACATTCTAGGAGCAGGGCCCAGCAAACAATGTTTTCCCGAGCCCTCCAGTGCATCGGTTTGGTGCATACTCAGTTTGCAAACCATTGTTAAGAGCAACAAGAAATGGTTAACATGTTTTAGGCAAGGCAGTGAAGTGTCCATTTCCGTTGTAGAAGTCTCTCGTCTGTCTTTTTTAGTTTTGCTGGGTGCCTGTCACCTTTGCTCAAACAACAAGAATGATGAATAGGTAGGTTTGGAGATAAATCACAGGAGAGGACACCTCGTTAAATCAGAATTTCAGGCAAACAACATATACTTTTGTAGGATAGAATGTCCCATTATATGTGTTATATTTTACCCAGCAACACAACCACAACCACCAAATTTGGAGCCCTGGGAACTCCAGGCTGTTTGAACAATGACTATTTCCCTGGACCCTTCAGGAAGATGGGAGTCATCTTTGCGATGTGCTCATTGATACAATTTGTCAGGGCACCGTCACTTCCAGGGAAATGGTCTCAGCCTCTGCAAACTGACTCACACTGAACTGATTAGTTTCAGAAAAAGCAATAATAAAAATGACTGAGTGGTTGTTTATTGCAGTTCTGTTTCAGTCAACTCCCAAGTTGCAATCACTTGATTTATAGCTTTTTGCTGGGCGAGGAGTTGTCTTCCACCGCCTTCATCTGCTGAGCCCTTCTCACCTGCTGAGGCATTTGTGAAGGTGTTGATGCTGCACTCTCCACAGCGAGGCTGGCATGGCTTTCAGGACCTCTGGTCCTCCTTGCAGACCCACCCTGGACAGTGGGCCATGCAGTTCTCCACTTAGAATCTGTTTTCCACCAATCAGCCAGGCTAAACACACAGTGCACTCTTTGCCTCAGAATCTCAGTTTTCACTTGTTTTCCAGGTAAAACTAATCTGGCTGCTTTCCATTCAGGGCTCACTCTCGTGTGCAGGATTCACAAAGCTTTGGAAGAAGACAGGCTGACATCTGAATATTGGCTCTCCCGCTTCCTGGCTAGGAGAGCTTGCACCAATTCCTTTTTCCCACTGAGCCTCAGTTTCCTGTTCTGTAAAATGGGAATTATAGGAAGAATAGCCCTCATTATAATGTCACTGTGAGATCTTAACAAGGAGATTAAAATCTCAGTATAGGAGCACCAGGAGGGGTCTGGGGTGGGGCCCTCCTTTTGTGGGGTGGGTCACAACCAAGCACCTGATGCAGAACACTGAGGTGAAACCATCCAGATAGGATATACGCTTTAGGAAAGGGCTGGTAAAACGCTAGGACACCTTGAAAATGATTGCAGCTTATTCTGGTTTCAGACAATAGGAGGGAGACGAAGGAGAGGAAAGAAAAGGGAAACGTCTTTAGCAAGAAACAAAGTCTTGTTTCTGTGCTTTTGAAGATCTAAGTCAATTAATCTTCTCTTCTAGTTGGCATTTCGTTTTATGTGCTTTGTGTTTTAATATCTTCGGATTATGAACCTGTTGTTGGTGCCAAAATCAATCTCATCGGTGCCTGCCATTTCCAGCTGCTAATTTCTTTCCCCTCTGAAGTTGTGTTGCTTTGATGTTATTTTATTCCATGACATCAAATAACCTCCTTCACCATACATTATGGAATATACATTTGCTTCTTTCCCCAGAAAAATAAAATGAATATTACTTTAATCCTTTGTAAGAAGTGTATGTTCATGTTGTAGTTAGGGGCAATAAAGAAAGCAGGGACTTCCCTGGTGATTTGGTGGTTAAAAATCTGCACTGCCAAAGCAGGGGGTGCAGGTTCGATCCCTGGTCAGGGAACAAGATCCCACATGCCTCATGGCCAAAAAATTGGAAAAATAAATAAATAAAAGAGAGAAAGGAAAAGACACTTTAAAACAACATCTTTGCTCCTGATTATTATCTAAAGTTAAAGGTTATTAAAGTAGAAGTTTGGAAAATAAAGATATAAAAAAAGAAAATAAAAATTGCACTGCATAGAGATAATTACCGTTAAGATCTTAGCATATTTCCTTCTACTCTCTAACACACACACACACACCACATTTGAGATGTAATTATATAAACTCTCTTCATTACTTACAGTTTAGAGTGTAGGTTTTAATCATTTAATTTCAAGCCATGAGAATTTTCCCATGTCATTTTGTCTTCCTGGAAAACAATGACTTCTGGGATTGCACAACAGCCCATGCCACCCTGCGGTTTTGTCATAATTGAGCCTTCCCCCATTGTTGGGCATTTAGATCGTGTCTAGCTTTGCATCACATGCTGCTCCCTGGATGTATTTGCCTCCAAATTTGTGCTCGCATTTCTGATTATGGCCTAAGGACAGATTTTTTCAGGCTCTGAGTCTAAAGAAAATGGGTCTATTTTAAAGTTAAAATTAGTTAAACATGAATCTTCTTCTAATTTTATATTGATGCTTGTAAAGCTGGTGGGAATTCCTGAGGTGGAGTAGAGCAGGGAATAAAGGAGGCGGACAGGGTTAGGATTCCCTCTGGAAATCTGGTAATTTATCTACCTGGGGAAGGAGAACGGGAACTGTGGCTCCACCTGAAACATCTGTGTATATACCGCAGCAGCCAACACAAACTTTGGTGCAATGAAACCACAAAGCTCCCCCTCAGTGCCCGACGAGAAAACAAGACGGTGCCAGCTCGCCAGAGATGTTCTGGGGCTGGTGGACTCCATGCCCAGAAAAACACGACGCGTTTGCCATTGCCACACGTCCACCTGGAGTGTCCTCGTGGTGGTGCTCCGTCTGTCCCTGCCTCCGATCCTTCTGCCTGAGCCGTAAACTCGGCCCAACCCCAAGAGCCCGTGGCAGCTGTCCCGGGATTCAGCCAGTTGCAATTTGGAATGGGTTGAATGCTGATTTTTATCTCCCGTGAATAATGGCAGGTTTTCTGGGATGAAAGGGAATCTCAGGGGTGAGACTGCCGACTGGGAGCATGACGTGCTCGTGTCCCGGCATGCAGGGCCCTGCCCTGCTGCCCAAGACCCCCTGCTCAGGGCACTGGGGCCTCTGAAGTCACCTTGAACACCAGACACAGTTCCCAAGGCTAACACCGCCTTCAGTAGCCACTCCTGAGAAAGACGGTAGGATTAGCACATGCTTCAAACACCAGGTGCTACTGTGTGACCTTGGATGAGTCACCCAACCTCTCTGATCATTAATATATTACTATCTCCCTTAGAGAGTTGATGTGAGGATGAAGCAGGTTAATGCATATAAAGTGCTCACCACAGGCCTCCCATGGAATGATTGCATCATGAGCGTGTGAGCTCCATGGGACAGACACTGGGTTTTGTTGACTGAGACATCCCAGGTCGGGTACAAGGAAGCACCCCCAGAGTGGGTTCTGAAGGCAAGCTTGCTGCTCACTGGAACCCCCAGTCTGAGAAGGGTGCCCAGCACACCCTGACTGCTCCTGTTGTATCTTTTGAACCCAAGAAGGCACGCTGCTTCACTGTGGGTGGATCCCTGTTGAAGTAAGGATAGGCTGATTTTTGTTATAAGCATGTACTCATTAAATCATCTGCAGCAAAGACCTTTGTGTCCATCTCTTGAGCCAAGCCTGACGCTGGACACCAAGAATCTAACCTGTTCTCTAGGCCAGCACTACCCCTTGCCGACAACTAGTACAGACAGAAAATGATAGTATTTTGACTGTGCGCTGGGGTCAGCCAGACTTGTGGGGGGCATCTGCATGGAGCTTGGTGAAAAAAAATGCATTTCATTAAAAATATTCTACAATTATGATAAGGAGGACAAAATACAAAGGATTATGGGCATATATTTGATACTGAGTTCTGTTTAAAATTTTCAAATAAAACTGTCATCTTTAAAAAAGAAAAACTTTGAACTTTCTGCGATTAACTTATCTAGTTTATGTCAGATCTTATGATTGTTATGACCACATGATTCCTGTGAACGAATTTTGCTGAAGATGGTTTTCATTTATTTGTTACTATCTGTAAAAAATTTTGAATAAATAAGGAATAAAATCTTAAAAATGTTAAAGCAACGTTCATAAAAGGAAGAAAAACAAGTGAAATGACGTTTTTAAGAAATCCAAAGGTCCTTTAAAAAGGATACATGTAATATTGCAATATCTTATGTTGGGATGAAACAATTTCACCCTTGATCAAATTTCTCCACATCATGGATTTCAAATAATGTTGAGGCTCCAATTTTCAGAATTCACATTTTCCTACAGTGGCTTAGTGCACATCGGTTGCAAATAAACAGTGGTTGGGATTCCAAACAGCCCATAGTTGGCCCACCTGGAGCCACAGCCTAGCAGCTGCACCTCCGGCTGTATATCATGCAATATTCTACTTATTTAACATATAAATAAAAATATAGCCTGTCAGATAAAAGTATTGTGTTAGAAACAAAGCATGATGGCTTAAGGAGTGTTGGGGTTGGATGGCTGGCTGTTATACCTAGGGGGAGGGTGCCACCGCAGTCTAGTAGATAGAGCTTAGAGATGCTACTAATACCTGACAATGCAAAGGACACCCCACCAGAGAATTATCCACCCCACATGTCAGAGATGTGGAAGTTGCAGGACTGCTCCAGGGCTTTAAAAGTCGTTACAATGACCTTGGGGATCACACTGGACGTGAAGGACTCCACTGCAGGGATATCAGAGAGGGACTTGATCCAACTTAGTTTTCAACAGCGCCGCCTGGCTTCTGTGTTGGGAAGAGACAGCGCAGGGGCCAGGGTGGGAGCAGGGCACATAGGGAGGTGCTGGTAGCGAGACCAGGTGAGAGGATGGTGCCTGGGACAAGTGACAATGGGTCAGAGTTCATCCCTCCCTGTGTGCTCATCTTACCCAGTAATTCCCAAACCTTTAGCTATCAGCCTAAAGAAACAAGCATTAAAAAAAAAAAAGATTTAAAAGGGATGGGAGAGGTTCAGAAAGGGATCAGATGAGAATGCCAGAGTTATAATATACAGAAAAAAAAAAATTGGGAATGGCAGTCCAACGATAGGACTCTGTGCTTTCAACTGTTGAGAGCCCAGGTTTAATACCTGGTCTGGAAAATAAGATCCCATAAGCCCCAAGGGGTGGCCAAAAAAAAAAAAAAAAAAAAATGGAAACGAAGTCCGCATTTAAAAGTAGGGGACTAGGGGGTAAAGCCCAGGGGTCAAAAACGGTGAAGGGGCAGCCTGTTGGCCACTGCACCCCCCCGAGCCTGGAAAGGGGCCCCATCATGACCAGCTGTGGGGCTTGATGGTCAGAGAAGGACAGTGTACCCAGCGCCTCCATGGGCTATCAGCAGGAGCTCAGAGAAGCTGGGGGGACAGACCTGTGCATGTGAGTGCAAGGACATGCAGGCAGGGAAGACAGGGGTGGTGCAAGGATTTTCATTCACATGTTAGACCATCCAGTCAGCACATACTTACAACGAGAGAGAGAAGAGTCAAGTCTACTCTGCCCACCAGAGCGTGCAGGACGCAGAGAGCAGAACAGCCTCTGGGGAGGATGAAGGGTGAAGGAGCCTGAGTCCAGGTGGGGAGGGGTCTGGGAAGGGCTCCCCACCAGACATTGCCTCCTCGAGGCCCGGCCCCTGGAGTTTCAGGGACTCTGCTTCTCTCCCCACCTCTCTCCACCCACTCACCCCACCTCCCACACCCATTTCCAAACATTGGGGTGTAATTATAGACAGCAGTATTGTCATGGGGCTCAGAGAGCGAGTGGGTACAAGGGCTCCTGACCTGGCCTGCCTCCGAACTGGGTGGGAGGTGTTTCCTATAAACCTGGGCATTTTTAATGAGTCCTTTACGACGGCTAAATGATTAAACCAGAGATTGACAAGGTTGACTGGTAGCACTACATCTTGGCAGCAAATGAGAGGAATGGGGTCCCGCCTTGCCATCCCTTCAGGCTTTCTTGTAAATTATGGCAGCAGAGAACATGTGAGAGCTGGTGGGGCACAGACCTGTGCAGCTTAATTGATAAACCAATAAGCACTCATACATTTCACGGTGACCGGGAGACCTGGTTTTCTCTTTCTTCGAGTCTGATGCAGATCTGAATTGAGAATAACCTGTCTAATGCCCGCAGCAGGGAGTCCCGCTGGTACATGGGACCAGGCCTGCCTGGTGGGGGCTGACCAAACAAAGTAACATGCAGGAAGGAAGCCCAGGTAAATGCGAACTTCAGGAAAATAGCAAGCGCTTCTTTTAGTATACATATGTCTCAAATATTGCATGGGACACACTTACACTAAAACACTATTTGTTGTTTATCTGAAACTCAACTTGAACAGAGTGTCCCAAATTTCATCTTGCAATCCCATTTCTAGAATAAGACATACTTAAAAACCATTCACCTGGGGAATGATCCCCAAAGTCACCTCATCGTGATCTTCCAGGATGAGAAACATCCCAGGGAGCCTGCGACAGTGGTTTAGAGGGAGGATTTGGAGTTTGGATTCAAACCCTAACTCTGACCAACTCTGTGATCTTAGGCAAGTTATTTAACCTCTGTGAATCTCAGTTTCTCCCTGTGTACAACGGGCGTCACACTAGGACCTATTTTATAAGGGTGTTGTGACAATGCTGTGATGTTATTCATATGAAGTAATTATAGAGTCTGGCACTTAGTAAGTCCCCAAACACACATAAATGGTATCCTTTTATCCATTCAATTGGATTCCTAGGGAATTTGTATCCAAATTGTCTGATAGTCTTTCTGTTAAAGGGACAAGATCAGAAGACCTGTGTTGGAAGAAAACGTGGTCCTAGAGGCAGTGACTCAACTCTCAAATGTTGGGCACTTTGGCTGCCAAAGTCAGAGAGGGTGGACTCCAACGGTCTATGGGATTCAAAAAGGACAAACCCTTTCGGTCTATGGGATTCAAAAAGGACAAACCCTTTACATAGTCCTTTGGAGGACCATACGGGGACTATCTGGGTAGACATACCCCTTCTGAGCTGGAGACCAACTCCTCTGGTGCCATGTCCCACTGTGGGGGGCAGGGCTCCCAAGGGGGGAAGAAGGACCCAGGACACAGGCAACTGATTCCATCTCAAAGCTGCTCAGGTCACTTGACTTTTTACTCACCCAAAGCCCTGAGAACTGAACCAGGTTCAAAGGAGAATCAGAACCTTGTACTCCAGGAGCTGATACTGTGCAAGGAAAGATAAGCTTGAATTCAAGTAACGGGAAACCAGGACAAAGAAGAACTTTAAAAAAAAACATTATTTTGAGCAACTATTCCTTACCAGATGCCATTTGCATATGCCATGTTGTTTAATGCAGCACTCAGCCCTGAGAGGTTGTGTATGGAGAAAACCAGGGCCCAGGAGGAGAAGGAAGTTGTCCCAAACAACACAACAGGTGAGCAGGGAGCTAGGATTCCAACCCAGACTTGATGCAACTCAAAGGATCGAGGCAAAATTTAGGTCTTAGAGAAAGGGAGGTGTTGAGATGAACAGCATCTCTGGAACCTGAAAGGGCAATTCTAATAATTTATAGAAGAGAAGGAAGAGCTGAACTATCCAATATAGTTGTCAGGAGACACATATGTCTATTTAAATTTAAACTAATTAAAATTGAATTTGAGTTCCATTCCTCGGGCACATAAGCCACATTTCAAGAGCTCAACAACCGCATGTGGCCAGTGGCTCCCATATTGATGGAGCAGAGGTGGAACATCATCATTATCACTGAAAATTCTGGTAGACAGTCCTGCCACTCTAGTGACTAAGGGGAAAATTTCCTGACTCTGGAACTGAGTCTTCCAAGACCTTAAAGAAAAATATATTTCATTAGGGCCCCCAGTGAAGAAGTCCACTGCAAGTAAATATTTGAGTTGTTTACATCTAAGGACAAAACCTAAATTCTGAATCACTGTAAAGAAGGTTCTAAAGCCTTAAGAAAAAATTAAGGGTAGGGTATATATGTATGCTAAAAAGACCATCGGAGTCTTAAAGCTCCCTGCCTAAAAGCTATAGAACTCTAAGAAAACAAGCTAGAGCCCTTAAAAAAGTGTATGTCAATTCTTGCCTTTTTCTCCCCCCTAACTTCTTAGTGGATTGTTTGATGAGATGATCAAGTCAAGAAGTATTTGGAGATGATAGAACCCTGCTATTATCTAGTTCTTGAGCACAGGTTTCCAAATTGAATCTGGTATGGTGAAATCTAAACTGCGAAGCTGAAGATATATTGCAAGCACTTCCATGAGGAAGTGAAATGAAGGTCAAAACATATATCATATACATTTGGTTGTCTATAACAGAGAACTCAAATAAATGACTTAATTAAATCAGGTAGGCCTATTTCCTTCTCATTTAAAAAGTGTCTAGAGGAGAATAGGCCAGGACCAGCAAGTGATACCCCATCATGGTGAACCTAGGCTGGTTCCAGTCTCAAGTCTCCTCATGGTCCAAGATGGCTGCTGGAGCTCCAGCCATCATGCCTTATTTTAGACAGGATAAAGGAGCAGGGGACTGCCCCAAAAAAGGGCATGCTTCTCGGCTGAGCCAACCTGCCTTTAAGAAGCTTACTGAGCAGCCCCATGCATTGACTTTTTCTAGCATCTCATGGACCATTTCCAGCTGCAGGCAGTCTAGAAATAAAGTCAATTAGCAGGGCACATCACCACTCAGAATAAAAGCAGGGTTCTCTTAGGAAGGAAAGAGAAAGATAGGAAGGAAAGAGAGAAGGAGAGATGATATTGGCTAGACACCTAGCAGTCCCAGTTACACATGGTACAGGGTGTAGCTACTTTGCCCTCAAACACTGAAGAGCAGATTAGGAAATACAGTCTGCTCACTGGTGGTGAAGGGCAGGGCTCTCGCTTGCTAGTGCCAATAAAGGCCCGGTATACCAATAGGGAGCGGTGAGGACTGTGGACAACCAGAGGATCCATGCCCATCTCCAGGAGGTATCTTCCACTCAGTCGTGCTTGATTACTGTTGGAGCAGGCCTATTGGTCCCAGGGTTTTATTTTTGTTTATTTATTTGATTAAAAGAGCATTAAGACATTTAGATTGTAGAGTGTGATCTCTCAATTTTTAAACACTGAGTTTACGACTATTTTTAAAAATGTAAGAAATGTGAGTCGCAAATAAAATTGGCAAGTTTTGACTCAGGGGAGGCTGCAAGTTTTTATCTTCTGATTACAGACAGGAAAATAGAATAACCCCATCGTGTGGAATTATCTAATGAAATCTGTGCATCATTTCTTAAGGGGGAGGAGGAAGGGTTAACTAAACATAAATCCAGCAAGGCTGGGGGATTTATTTATTTATTTCCTTTTAATTTTATACGAGTATGGCCAATTTCGGAGAAGGCAATGGCACCCCACTCTAGTACTCCTGCCTGGAAAATCCCATGAGGAGCCTGGTAGGCTGCCATCTATGGGGTCGCACAGAGTCGGACACGACTGAAGTGACTTAGCAGCAGCAGCAGCAGCAGCATGGCCACTTTACAATATTGTGATAGTTTCAGGTGGACAACAAAGGGACTCAGCCATACCTATATATGTATCCATTCTCCTCCAAACTCCCCTCAATCCTGGGAGATGGTGACTTGGGGTGCTTGGTGGAGTGAGGGGCCCAGGGCTGCCGGGGAGACTGGATGGCCAAACCTCCTGGGTTGTGAGCAGGGTGACCCGGGCCACTCATTCAGCCCTTCTTGTGTGTTGTAAGCTCCAGCTTTGCAAAGTGTCCCAGCTTCGCAGAAGTGCTGGGGCCAGGCCATGCGTTGGGGGAGACGGTTTTGGGGGTGGATCACCCTGCATCATTTCGCCTGAGCCTCGGGGAAAGGCAGCACCCGATCCAGTCCCAGCCTGCTTTACTTCAGCTGCTGTCTCTTCCCAGCTTCTGGGTGGATTCCTCTGGGGCTGAGCCAGCTCTCCAACTCTGCTGCAAGACCACAGGGCCCACGTTACATGTGGAGGTTGACGGTCAGTGGGGCTGCCCATGAAGGACAATTCCAGGGAAGGGGCTTCTCTGGCTGTTCACAGTCGAGGCCAAAAAGCCAGGCAGTGCACCAGTGTCACAGCTTGCCATCTCATCTCTGGGTAAATGCCAGTCGCAAATATAGGGGCTTCCCAGGTCACTCAGTGGTAAAAGAATCCACCTGCAATGCACAAGATGCTGGAGACACGGGTTCGGTTCCTGGGTTGGGAAGATCCCCTGGAGGAGGAAATGGCAACCCACTCCAGTATTCTTGCTGGGATAATTCCATGGACAGAATTATTATATAGCTGGCAGGTTATAATGGTTATAATCCATGGGGTCGCAAAGAGTTGGACATGGCAGCGTGCACACACACACACAAACATAACCATCCTGAGCACACAGAGCATTTGGGATAAACACCTCTGCTTAGTTCCAGCCATCAACTTAACCTCCTAATTTTGGCATTGACCGAGCTCCCAAGAAGGGATTAGGGATTTGATCCCCACCCAGGGCCACTAACTGTCCTGGTTTCCTTGAGACTAAGGGGGTTCTCAAGATACTGGACTCTGCACTTTGAACGTGGATGAGTTGGTCACCATATCTGTACCATCACTCTCCATGGAGAGTCTCACTTCTGGTGCCAGGGATGGGGCAAGGAAATCTGTTACTGCCTGTGGAGGGGTCAGAGAGTGCGGGAAGACTTCTGTAGAAGACTGAAAAACAACCCTGAGTTCTCAGGAAGTGCTTAGCATCAGCCTGACCTACTAGGACACTGAAAGCTGCAAAGGGGCGGGAGCCTTGCTCCAGGTGGAAAAACCAGGTCCCTAACAGCACAAGAGGCTCCCTCCAGAGTTTACAAAAAAGGTCATCTGTGTTCGATACCCAGAGAGGGTAAGAGGCAATCTCCACTGTGCCAAATTTTCCCCTTGTTCTTGGTACAGTAAACCTCCTGCATACAAATAAGTTCCGTCCTAGGAGCCTGTTTGCAAGTCTAAAGTGTTCATAAGTCCAACAAAGTTAGCCTAGGTACCCAACTAAGACAATCGGCTATATAGTACTGTACTATAATAGGTTTGTAATACTTTACACACAGATAATACATAAATAAAAAGATACAGAGAATAAAGAAAACATTTTTAATATGACAGTACAGGGTATTGAAAAGCACAGTAGTACAGAACAACAGTTGGCATACAGGTCCTGGCATGGAGTGAACAGGCAAGAAGAGTTACCAGCTGGAGGAGGAAGGAGGTGGGAGATGGTAGAGCTGAAGGATCGTCAACAATAGGAGATGGAGGGCAAGCTGCAGTTTCACTCATGCCTGACGTTGATGTAATGCATGTTCACATGTTTGAAAGTTTTCAACTTGAAGATTTCCATGTAGGGGACTTATTGTACAAGGTGCAGCACAGTACATACAGTATGTGCCCAAGTTTGCTTACAAACAAACCCAACTAGAGATGGGTGTTGGTGAGTTTACATGAGCACAGAGGGTGTGAAGGACCATACTCACAGCTGTTACCAGAGGGCCTTCTGAGGGGTTGGGGTCAGGATGCGGATGAAGCAGATAACTTGGATTTAGATAACTGTCCTGTGTTGCTTGAGTTTGTTCACCAATTTCTGAGACCTGACACCTGCCAGGCTTAAGATCAGAACTCTAATTTCTTCAAACTTAAAATGCTTTGTACTGAAGGCTGAGCTGGCAGTTGTCAGAATGAATACTGAACGGTGGGAAAGCAGTTGCAACACAGCATTTGTAATGTATCACATTCAAAATAGATCTGTTTGTAGGACATATATTAGGTTAAGCTTAAAAGTGCCTTCCAATATACATTGCATGCGTGTGTGCTAAGGCGCTGCAGTTGTGTCCGACCCTTTGTGACCCTATAGACTGTAGCCTGCCAGGCTCCTCTTCCATGGGATTCTCCAGGCAAAAACACCAGAGTGGGTTTCCATGTTCTCCTCCAGGGGGTCTTTCCAACCCAGGGATCAAAGCTACATTTCCTGCTTTAAAAGTGGATTCTTCACCGCTGAGCCACCAGGGAAGCCCCCAATATACATTAGATGCAGACAAATACTGTTGGGTTCCAGTTATACAAGGTACCTAGAAGTCTCAAATTCGTAGAATCAGAAAGCACATTGCCAGGGACTGGGGGTTGGGAGTAGGGGTAGGGTGGAGGAATGGGGAGTTAGTGTTTAACAGTGTTTAAGAGGGAACAGAGTTTCAGTTTAGGGAGGTAAGAAATTTGGGAGATGGATGATGGTGAAAGTCACACAACAATGGGAATGTACTTGGTGCCACTGAATGGCATAGTTAAAAATGGTTAAAATAGTATGTTTTATATTATATGACTTTTAACACAGTAAAACAAAATAAAAAAAAAATAGATGTACAAGTGGCAGATGTTTGTACAAGTGTTAAAAATGGGAAGAATCACACCAAGATCTGAAATAAGTTTGTACCCAGGAGAGGGAAGGGAATGTACCTACTTGTCCTTCCAAACCAACCCTTTTCTATTTGCGTTAACTTTCTTTCCCCAAAGAGCACGTACTTTTTTGGTTTTTCCTTGTTAAACAGCATCTATCGAATTTCCATCTAAGAGAGCAAGTAGGCTTCCTCTGAAGCAAAATCTAACGTGTGAAAACCTCAGGGTTCTCAGATCTATAAGAACAAGAGGGTTCCTGCCCATAGGCCATCTCCCTAGTGCAAAATGGGACACATTTTATACACTTTTTCAAGAACAAATCCCTGGTGTAATTAATTAAGGCTGTAATTATAGACCAATCTTTAAAAATGTAATTTGTAGTTTCCCTACAAAACTCATTTTGAACCTGACTTCTGACGTGGGCGAAATTATATTGGAACCAATTTTTACTAGTTGGAGACTGGATAAACCAGGCTTCGTTTGTGATTGATTTAAGTATATTGTTATTTCCATATTTATTACTTAATAGGAACTAGTGTTTAGGAAGCCATGCTCTGGAGAATTCACTTTGTTGAAAGCTCACAGCTGCCTTCTGGGAGCTGGAGGGACACTGCCACTCTGGGCTGGTTTTTCTCTGCTGTTTATTTTTGTTTATCTTCCTTCTTAGGGTCAACAGTTTTCCGGGCCAGGTTTCATTCTGCTTGTGATCTCTGGATTTCAGAAGGGTCCCCTGACAATGAGTAAAAAAAGCGTGAAGTTTTTAAAGACAGCAAGGAGTCTTGGCCTTTGGGAGGGAACCTTTTCCAAATGCTGCTGGTCTGACAGCTCTTTAGCTGTTGTGCTTTGTAGGAAGAAAGATGGGCTGTCGGGTCCTTTTTTACTCTCAGGCTTTTTGTAGTTCAGGATTCTCCCTCGGCTGGTCTGAGGGGATTTCCCTGGTGGTTCGGTGGTTAAGACTCCACCTTTCAACGAAAGATTGAAAGACGGGATGGATCCCTGGTCCATTCTATATGCTGAGGGGCAGCTAAGACCCCAAACTGCAACTAAGACCCAACACAGACAAAATAAATAATTTTTTTTTTAAAGAGGAAAGTTTTTTATTTATTTATTTTTTTAAGATAATGCTGGAAGATACACGCTTTCTTTAAGAAGATTCAAAAAGAAATGGTCTTAGGAAATAGGAGGGGAGGAGGGGGGCGGGTGAGCAGGGTGGTGAAATCACTGGGTTTGCCTCCTGCACGGCAGCTGGAGACGGAGCTGGTTTATTAATGACACAAAGATTTTATATGTAACAGAGAGGTGAGGCCTCGTTTCCCAGCTGTGAGACGGGAATTCCAGGCTGTCAAGGTGAACAGGTCCACTCCTCAGGTGAGGGGGCGTTGGGCGAACACTTCCACTCCTGCTTGGCACCCCCTGATCCGGGCAAGGTTCTGAGGCCCCTTGTGTCCTTCTCAGAATGGAACAGACAGGAGAGCCCCTTGTCCTTTGGTTTTAAATGAAGAGATTGGCATGGGGGAGGGGCCTTTTTCACACATGGGGAAGGAGTCTTTACCTGTGAACACCTCCCGAAGGGGCATTCAGCACACATCTTCCTACCGAAATAGTTCCCCATTTGGGCCCTTCGCCCAAGAGACAGTTTTCTTATTCAATTGCTCATAATCTCTCAGAAGGATTACTCATTCTGACCAGTGGGAGGAACTGCACCCCTCTCCTCCCCCCGCCCCGCAAACTCCTTTTGAGTCATTTGGGGTTTCTAGCGCCTTGCAGAAACATTGAGTTACTCCTTTTGTTGTAAAGATGATTAGCAGGAAACACCTTGGCCAGCAGTCTGTACATGTCACCATGTTGCCCAGAGGTGGAGCCCTGCCAGGATTGGCAGAACAAGGCTAGCCCGGCTCTGGGAGACTGTGGCAGTGTGGCCCAGACCAGCAGTGACCTGGGGCCCGCTGTGCCCAGACACCTGGCTGTAAAGTTGCCAGGGTTGTGTCTGCTTAAGACGCAGGCACGACAGGAAAACCAAGGTGAACTCTGCAGAGATGGGGCCAGTTGCTTAAGTGCCTACAGCTCAGGTGACAAGGCAATAGACACCCTCAGTCTCCAAATCTTCTAGTCAAAGCTGGAAGGTTTTGTCCATTCTTTGCTGCGAACTATCCTTTAAGAGTGAAATGAAGACAGTTGCTCCAGGATTAAAAAAAAAAAGATACTCATTGCCCTTGAAAAAATATGAACCACCTTTTTTTTTTTTTTTACTTTTTAAAAATGTATTTTCTTTTTTAAGAATTTATATTATTTTATTTAATACATGGGACTTCCCTGGTGGCTCGGATGGTAAGGAATCTGCCTGCCAAGTGAGAGACCAGGGTTTGATCCCTGGGTCAGGAAGATGCCCTGGAGAAAGGAATGGCAACCCACTCCAGTATTCTTGACTAGAGAATTCCATGGACAGAGGAACCTGTCCTCTGGCTACAGTCCACGGGGTCACAAGCGATCGGACATGACTGACTGAGAGATTAACATATTTATTCATTTATTCATCCATGCCAGGCAGCTTTCAGTATCTTAGTTCTATGACCAGGGGTTGAAGCCAGGTCATGGCAGTGAAAGCGCCAAGTCTTAACCACCCAACCACCATTTTTTAATAGCAACCGTATTTGGCAGGAGCTCTCAACCTATTCAGAGAAGGCACTGGCGACCCACTCCAGTACTCTTGCCTGGAAAATCCCATGGATGGAGGAGCCTGGTGGGCTGCAGTCCATGGGGTCGCTAAGAGTCAGACACGACTGAGCGATTTCACTTTCACTTTTCACTTTCATACATTGGAGAAGGAAATGGCAACCCACTCCAGTGTTCTTGCCTGGAAAATCCCAGGGACAGGGGAGCCTGGTGGGCTGCCGTCTATGGGGTTGCACAGAGTCGGACACGATTGACGTGACTTAGCAGCAGCAGCAGCTCAACCTATTAGAATTAGGGGAAGGGAGGAGTAGGCAAAACTCTAATGCTTGGGACCCCACTCCTGATCAACAGAAGCACAATTTCTGGGCATTTTAATTTTATTTTGGAAGGCTCTCCAGGTAAGTTTAACAGACAGCCAGGGCTGTGAGCCACCGATTTAAAGAAAAGAGGCTTTAATTCACGTCTAAAATGCAAAAAGGGATAAAAGGTGGCCAGGAAAGTTTTCACAAATTCTGAATCTTCCTGAATCTCCCCACTAATAAAAAGGATAACACTGGTAGCTGAGAGGGCTTCCTTTGTGGCTCAGACAGTAAAGAATCTGCCTGCAATGTGGGAGACCTGAGTTTGATACCTGGGTGGGGAAGATCCCCTGGAGAAGGGAATGGCTACCCACTCCAGTATTCTTGGTTGGAGAATTTCATGGAAAGAGGAGCCTGGCAGGCTATAGTCCATGAAGTCGTGAAGAGTCAGACACAACTGAGCAACTAACACTTTCTGGAAGCTGAGAGCTGGGAACTGGCTATGATTTGTCTGGGACCCAGCCAAGAGGATTTGGCATTCTTGGGGCCCCCTCTGCTGGCCACAAACACCAGCCAATTCTCTGAAAGGGTTTGTGCTAAGGGGCCTCCCCCTTGACTCCTGGGTGGGACGATGGAATGGGGCTTTCTCAGATGCTGGGGTGGGTCCACACAGTGGGAATTTACAAAGCAAACACCAAAAACATTGGGTGGGTTTGATGGGAGAGTTTTCCAGCCTTTTATTTTATAATTACACCTTTCAACACTATCATTTCAGAAAAGAATTTTTTTTCAGCAAAAATATAAAATAAAAGTAATTGCAGAATAGATAATATTAGCTTTCTTTAGAAGTCCATTCAGCCTTTAGAACAACCTTAATGACTTTTCCAAGTTTTTCTTATTTGGCTGAAGTGAGAATGTTAAGAAATTATTCTTCTGTCATTGTTGAAAAGTAACACTGAGAAGGGAATGGCAACCCACTCCAGTGTTCTTGCCTGGAGAATTCCATGGACAGAGGAACCAAGTGGGCTACAGTCCATGGGGGTCACAAAGAATCCGACAAACCAACACTTTCACCTTTCAAACAGTAATCAGAACCTGCTTCAAGGGCATATCAAGGTCTTGTACTAAGAAGGATCCTGTGCTGGGTTTGATGTTCTGCTGTCTGGAAATTCTCAGTAATTTTTGAACAAGGGAGTCTGCATTTTCATCTTGCACTGGGCCCTGAAAATGATGGCGTGGCTTTGATTGGTAAATCTGCATGAATGCATGGTTTTCAGTCATTTGGTAAGTGTTGATGGGACCTCTCTTGGTGCCAGGTACCGAGGAGACAGTGGTGAATGAAGCAGGGAGTACCTGCTCTTGGAAAGCTTGCTTCCTAGAATGGGCACACTGTGAATGTTTACCAAGGGGAGAATTGATAAATAAGATAACAGAAAAGATGATGAGTCTCTGGAGGATATAAAATGGGGTACGTGGCAGCAAGCGCCAGGGAGTAGAGACCCAGGAAGACTTCTGGGAGGAGGTGACTCTGGAGTTGGAAGAAGAAGGAAGCAGTCAAACCACAGAGCAGGAGCATCCTCAGGAGGGCTGGAGGCCATGAGAGGAACCGGGCTTTACTCATAAAGAGCAGTCATTGAGGTGGTTGAATCAGGGAGTGGCAAGGTCAGGGTGACATTGGGTATAACTGACTGACTGGGCGAGGCCCAAGCTGGGAGACCTGGTGGCCTAGGGGGAGGCCGCTCTGCCTACACTAGAGTTCTCAGCTCCACACTACTGACATTCAGGGACAGGCATCTCTGCTGGGCGGCTGTCCTGTGTCCTGTCCCATGTTTACAGCAGCCCTGGCTTCTACCCACCAGATGCCAGCGGCAACCCCCCCACGTTGCGACAACCAAAAATGTCTTCAGACCTTTCAAATGTGTGTGCGTGCTTAGTCATTCAGTCGTGTTCGACTCTTTGTGACCCCATGGACTGTAGTCCGCCAGGTTGCTCTGTTGATGGGATTCTCCAGGCAAGAATACTGGAGTTGGTTGTTATGTCCTCCTCCAGGGGATCTTCCCCACCCAAGGATCAAGCCTGCATCTCCTGTGTCTCCTGCATTGTAGGTGGATTCTTTACCTCTGAGCCACTAGGGAAGCCCCTCCAAATGTTTCCTGGGGACCAAAACACACTCTGGTTGAAAACCACTGACTTAGGCTGATGGTAGAAGATAAGAAGGATTGGACTCAGGACCTTGGAAAAAGGGCAGGAGAATGAAAACCAGTGGGTTGAACTGGGGGTGCAGAGATGAGGGGAGAAAAGGACTCTGTGTGATGCCCACTCAAATAGCGATGAGTAGCCTTACCATTTATGCTGAGACTTGGTGTGTGAGGGCTAGGGAGGGATGCACAGGCTGGGGGAGAAAACATCACCAAGAATTCTGTTTCAGTCAAATAGATTCGTTTCCTCCCCACCAGATAGGAACCAGTAACAGTCTTTTCAATCAGTGGAAAATACCTGAGCCAGTTTCCTTTGACCTTTATTTTTTTTTCCATTCAACAGCTAGAGGCCCTGGCTGACCTCTCATCCAGGTAGCTCTGAGAGACGGAAGTCAAAGATTTAGAAATGTCAGGGAGAAGATAGCAGGAGAGACTGGGCCCTCTCCTCTCACTCTGACTGTGAAATTACAGCGTCCAGCTCAGGGGGAGGGTTCTGACACTCCCCCCACCCTGGGGACCCCGGTACCCACTGTACAGCATAGTGGCCCTGGTGATGTTGGATCAGCATGGATGGCACCCTGCCTTGCCACATTTTCTCCTTCTTCAAGTTCTGTCTGCATAGCACAGGAGGCCAGTAAAAGAATGACAATCGGTCGTCTTCTGATTTTGCTGCCTGGGAAGGAGGAAGTTGGACACACACAGCCCAGTTGTTCGTGGAAACAGCTCCATCCGTGGCTGCTAACATCAAGTGCATCTGCTGTGACTGTCACCCTGGGGGTAGGACTTCCAGTCTGGAATGACATCACAGTTACACCTGCTCTGGTGCTACATGTTTACAAACATCCTTTTGCACATCTCTCAAGGATGATAATATAGCTTTCTTCCTTAACTGACTAATGCTAGGTCACTTCAATCATGCCCGACTCTTTGTGACCCCATGGACTGTAGCCCACTAGGCTCCTCTGTCCATGGGATTCTCCAGGCAAGAATACTGGAGTGGGTAGCTGTTCCCTACTAGGGTAGCCCAGTGGATCTTCCCTGGGTCTCCTGCATTGCGGGGGGATCCTTTACTGTCTGAGCCACCAGGGAAGCCCTTAGTTCGTCCCCTTGGGTTGTTTCCTGTGGCTCTCTCACTGTGGATTGTCCCAGGGTTTTTTCCTTAGACCTTTTCTCTTCTCTTTCTACTTAGCAGCCCCCAACAACTTCCTCTCTGAACCACCTGAGAATCCAGCCACCTCCTCTGGAGATGCCAGTCCCTTCCCACTTGCCTCGTGGCAGGGTTGTCCCCCTCCCCTCCCAGGGAAGCCGGTGACCTTGTCCAGGGCTTTAGACTGGGGTCAAGGGGCAGAACATCTAGGCCAGGCCAGGGGTCCCGGAGGGCTGGTCTTTGAGTAGTATATCCTCCAAGGTGATTCCCTTTGGAAGAGATGCGATCAGTTCACAGAGGAAAAACACATTTTGTTTAGTCTTTTCCTGGCCCAGAAGGCCTGGTATTTAATAAACCCTGGAGCCAGCCCCGAAGGGGACTGTCTTTTCCAGGCTCCAGACAGCACCTTGAGCTCCCCGACACATGTGGGGGTCTTGACCTGCTGCGGGCTGGTTGACGCTTTCTTCCAGCCTCACTCCCACGATGCTGCCACCTTCCCCATCAAATGGAGGGAAAGGCTGCCCCTGAAGGGTCATTCCCCTTCCCAGGAATGCCCTGGGGCATCTTCTCCAGTTTAAAGTACTCCCAGTCCCTGCAGGGCCCACCTAACAGGAGTTCAGGGCATCTTTGAGCTCAGCTGAGCTAAGTCAAGGTTCAGCCAAGTCATGCTTGGGGTCCTGTTATCGAGTGTGTGCTTTACTGCTGGAGAAGTAGTAATCAGGAGAGTGACTCTAGCAATCAGTTCTCAGTGCTCCAAGTCCCAGCAGTCCTGCTGGGACCTTGGCTCAGTCGTCCAGGACCAGGCCCTGGGGGAGCAAGCAGGGGAACAGAGATGGACCAGAAGTGCTGTGCATCCTGACTGGTGATTGACAATGTTAGTGGCTCGGTCGTGTCCAACTCTTGGCGACCCCATGGACTGTAGCCCTCCAGGCTCCACTGTCCATGGGATTCTCCAGGAAAGAACACTGGAGTGGGTTGCCGTTTCCTTCTCTAGGGGATCCTCCCAACCCAGGGATCGAACCTGTGTCTCCTGTATTGGCAGGTAGATCTTTACCACTGAGCCACCTGGGAAGCCCAAAGTAGTGGGGCTTAAATGCATATGGTTTAACAAAAGTATTGCTTTTTATTAAGGGGAGGGAGGTGAGACCCAGTTAGGACATTCATACATTCAAGCAGTACAAACTGACGTCTACCCTAGCAGGATTACTGAGCTTGGTTGAAAGTGGGCACTGGGATGAGCAGGATAACCAGTTAGGAGGCTGGGCAACGATACAGATGAGACCGGGGGGCAAGGTGGATGGGATGAAAAGTGGTCTGGTAAAGGATGTTTTTAGAAAAGAGAGTCCAATAGGCTCCACTGACAAATCAAATATGGAGGGAGAGGGGGGAATGCTTCATGATGATCCCAGAACTGAGCCCCTGGAAAGGTTGAGCTGCCATTGAAGGAGATGGGGAGACTGTGGGAACACAGGTGGGTGGGTAGGAACTGGCTCTCTGATGGGGTCAGTTAGGACGTTTATTTCCCATAAATGTGTTGAGATGGTCACTAGAGACACAAGAGGTAGCAGCGAGAGACGCAGGCAGAAGATGGAAACCCTGCAATCTTCTGGACATGAGGCTGGATGAGTGCATCAAGGGAAAGAGTAAATATGAACAGAATAAGAGAAGAGATCCAAGGATGAGCCCTGCCCTCCCCTCACCTGCCTCCCTAGCATTTAGAAACATTAAAGATGACCAGGAAGAACCAGCCAGAGAGATGGGAAGAATGTTAATGGTGATTATCTCTGAGTTGTTGAATTATGGATGATTTTTTTTTCCTTCTCCTACTAGAATTTCTTACCGTGAGAGTGTATTAGTTTTATAAAGTTCTAAAAGCTTATTCTTTCGTATGAAATGATTTCTTTTATGGACACCCATGGGATTATTGACTCAGCATTCCATTTTCTAGGATTAGAAATTCCTTGTACTCCTTTCCTACCTGCACCATCATCATTCCCTTGGTGCCAATAGAAGCAGCCAGTTATAATACAGGCCTTGACTTCCTGCTCTTCTTTGATTGGTCCAGAAATGAGCACGGGATCAAGCTGAGCCAACCAGAGTCCTTCCCTGGGAAATGCCCTTTGTGTACCTGGATGGGAAACTGTAAACCTTGGAAGTTGTTGACAGCCATGTGTTCTTCCCCGTGGCCCTGCGAAGCCAAGGAAGCTAGTCTTTCTAGAAAGAAAATGAGGCAGATCTACTGAGAGAAGAGGTTCCTGAGTCTTGACTCTTGGGTTCCTGAGGCCCAGCTATATTGCCGCCCTTGGAGACCTCTGTTAGATTCTCTTGGTATCTGAAGCTGGTTCAGATTGGCTTTCTATCACTTAAGACCCAGGGGCATACTCCACATTCCTCCACAAGCTGTGTGTATGGTGTTCTCCGTGTGCAAGGTACTGGGGAGAAAACTCGAGGCTGGCCTCCAGGAGCTTCTACTCCAGTAGTGTACAGACCTCCTGCCTCATGGCATTTACAGTCAGGACTTGGGAGTCCACAAAGCACTTTCTTGCACGTAATCTGTCCATCTTCAAGTCAACTCTGTGGACTGAAAATACTGAGTTTCAGCAGACCTGCCCCGTCCCATGCTATAAATGAAAGATTGTTGGTGTCCAATTTTTGGATTCCTCTGTCTGCTTCCCAACTTCTGGAAACTTCAAAAATCTTTCCCACATCTTGAGCTCCCTGAGTCCTCAGGCACTGAACTCTCTTCTGCCAGTACCTGCCTACGCTGTGCCGAATTCAGTGCCAAATTCCAAGATCAGGCAGAGTCGCTCCATGCTGATTCAGAAATCGCTGGCTGGGCCCAGGTTGCATCACGGGGAGCAGATGGGCTCAGCTTCTCGTTGGCTTTGTGGGCCCCTCCCAGACCCACCTCACTAATCAGGAGTGGGTGCTCACGCCTTTTACCACTCCCCAGGGATTACCGCCCGAGCGGCCTGTCCAGACCCTGCTCCAGCTCTTCTGGGTTCCCATGACCCAGGCCCTAAGCATGAACCCAGGGCACTGACATTGGAACGCCCATTCTGCACTAAAAGTCACAAGCTAAGTATCAGCCCGGTGGTTAGGAGTGTCTGACTGGTTGGATTCTCTTAGATATAAGAGACACTGTGTCTCCTTGGTCTGTGAAAGCAATGGCAGTCCCGGGAGGCTGGCTTTATATAGGTGTTCTGCCTCGTGAGGTCTATGGAGACAGCTGAGCTGCTTGTCCATCTTTCCTTACAGCTCTCTCCTCCAGAGTGTCATTATCAGACTCTGCCCCATGAAGCTCTCCCTGGAGCTGGAGTGATGGGAAACAAACAAACAGGGCATTTATACACTTCAATCTGGGCTATGAAGACAATTAAACATTGGGATGTAGAAAGCAGTGGCTGGGAGAAAGTGTGGACTGGGTGATCAAAGAAGGCTTCTTAGAGGCAGTGATTCAGGTTTTGAGGTCTAAACAATACGAAGGAGTCAGGCATGTGGTCATCTGGATGAAGGACATTTCTGGCAGAGAGGCTGCATGTGCAAAGGCCCTGTGATGAGGAACTTTCCTGATGGTCTAGTGGCTGAGACTCTGCATTGCCAGCACAGGGGGCCTCGGTCTGATCCCTGGTCAGGGAACTAGATCCTACACGCTGCAGCTAAAGATCTCACATGTTGCATTGGAGATCCTGCATGCCATAACTAAGACCTGTTATGGTCTTATAAATAAATAACAAATTAAATAAATACATATGGTTTTAAAAGCCCTGTGGTGGAAGGAAGCTGGGTGAGTTGAGTGTGGGCAGGTCTGAGTGGTTGGAGTAAGGGACCTCAAGGACCATTATGGGGGATGATCCCGGAGAGAGGTAGAGGGCAAATGATGCAGGATTTGGAGACTTGGGGAAGGAGCCTGGATTTTGTCCTAAGACAATGAGAAGCCTTTGGAGGGTTTTAAGCAGGGGGTGACAGTGGCCACTCTGACTCCTTTGTGAAGACTAGAATGGAGGGTCCAGGGAAGAACCAGTGAGGCAGTGAGGGAAACTGTCCAGGGGAAGGCAGGTGGTGGCTTGGGTTATGGTGGCAGAGGGGAAAGGTGGCCAGGAAGGATGAGAGAGAAACCAGAATCAGGATGAAGCCTAGGTCACTCCCTACCTGTAACCATCAAAAAGAGCTTCTGTCTTATTCTGGAGAAAGAAAGGCAAGCCAGAGGGAGAACTTAATTTTTTCCATCTTTTTATTTTTTTACCCCCAGATGAAAACAAACTTCTCCTAGACCAGAAGGTGACTGTTCCAGGACTGCAGGGGAAGATATTTCCTGGGGCTGCCTCTCTGGAGGCCATAGGCAGTGCTCCTCAAAATAGGACTGGCTTAGCAATTCTACTGCTAAGAATTTATCCTCCGTATATCCTAGCCCGTGTGTACACAAATTTAAGTACAAAGACATTCCTTGTCGCCTTATTTGTGAAAGACTAGTGTTGCCCTGAACATCTGTCAGTCTCTGATTTATAAAAACAGCCTCCCTGGTCCAGGAAAACCTTACAGAATCCTCAAAGAGAAGGAGCCTTCCCAGGTGGTGTTAGTAGTAAAGGATCTGTCTGCCAATGCAGGAGATGTAAGAGATATGGGATCGATCCCTGGGTTGGGAAGATGCCCTAGAGCAGGGCATGGCAACCCACTCCAGCATTCTTGACTGGAGAATCCCATGGACAGAGGAGCTGGGCAGGCTACAGTCACGGAGTTGCAAAGAATCGGACATGACTTAGTGACTGAACAACAACAAAATATCTTCAACAGTCATGTATGTTGTAACATGTGATAGGTTTTCGATTCTTGTTAAGGTTGAATAATATCCCATTGTATGATATATACAACATTTTGCTTATCCATTCATCCACTGATGGACATTCGGGTTGATCCCGTCTCTTGGCTGTCACGAAAGATATTGCCTATGTAATAAAATAAAGGTCTGACTTCATTTTTGTGCATGTGGATGTCCAGTTTTCTTTACACCACATATTGAAGAGACTGCTTTTGTTCCCACTGAGTGATCTTGACACTTATCAAAGGTCATTTGACCATGTATCTGGGGGTCTGTTTCTGAGCTTTCTATTCGGTTCCATTGGTCTATATGTCTTGTCTTTATGGCAGTACCATGCTGTGTTAACTACTGTAGCTTTATAATATGCTTTGAAATCAGGAAATGTGAGTAATCTATTGTCAAAGGGAATTAATGAATCAATGAAGCTCCTGAAAGACAAAAGCCTTGGCTTTAGCAGCCCAAGAGCCGGTCATTCTGGAGGAGATTTAATGCTCTCAGCTCCACCTTCTGGCTGTTCCTACAAAGATGAGGGAATCGTTGAAGTTCTAGAACTCTGGGCCCTTGGCGGTCCTCTTGCCCTCTCTCATTCCATGATGTGCCAGGTTGAATATGATTCACCTGCCAAGGGGACCTGCCCAGCAACTAAATATCTGCATGATCTGGGAGGTTAGCTCAGAAGCTGGAAGAGCTCATCAAGTGCAGAGCCGACAAGAGAAGGACATCCCATGGGCACCTGCAGTCAAATGGCCACCTGCTCTGTTGTCAGAGAGCTTTCCTTTCCCCCGCAAAATGCCCCAGAGAGGGGACACCTTACTAGGCAAGGTCTGCGTTCATTTTGCACCTCAATGCCCGCCTCCCCAACTGCATGAAGACCCTGCCTCGGGACCGAGAGCGCACTGGCCTTCAGGGGCTCGGCTGCACTGAGGACGATCGTGTGGCTTCAGGGAGGGGCTTTTCCTTCTCATACTCTTCGGTTATTCATTTTATTTTTAACTTAAAAATGGAACATAAAAAAGCCTTAATGAGTTGTGGGAAGTGCTGCTTTTGTGTGGTGAGGAAGATCTAGTGGAGTCCCGGGGGCAGCTGGCGGGGGTCGGCCTCCACTTGGTGGAAGAGCTCTGGGCTTCTGGTTCGCATCCAGCTCAGGTGCTAGTGCCCCTCTCCTGCCCCCAGGGGCCTGCTTGGCTCCTGCCTCCCCTCCAGGGCCCAGGTGGAGAAACCCTGGGGTAGCTCGGGGATTTGTCATGCAAGCCTGCGTCAGGAACACAGTTCAGGGATGTTTTTAACCTGTGGGCACTTCAGGAGATTTTCAAGAATCACATTAACAGAATGCAAACTCTGGCTCCAGAACACAAAATGCAGGAGAAATCCCATGCTGGCTCATTCTTATATGTGGCTTTTGCACAAGCTGCTCCATGTGGAGAACTCCGCCCCCCGCTGCCCCCTAATAGTCCATAGCTGGGAGGGCCTGGCTGGGGGGACTCTTACGCCAAGAAGGAGTCCTTGATCTCACAGACTTCAGTGCTCCCTGGGTCATCTGGACCCACTACGTGGTCTGCTGTGGAACAGCCCAGCAGGCATTGCTGTGCTCCAACCCTCTGCCCTCCCCCGTCTGTCTTCTATTAAACCCCCCACACACTCAGGGTCATCCTTGCACCTACCTGTCAATCAGATGACTTCAGAGGGAAACCTGTACACCTCTCTCTGTAATCATAAACACACCTGCTCTGAGACTCAACTGCATCTATTTCCATAATTGGCTTTAAAAGGCAAAAGTCACATAAATGAAAATTCTCCCGGGTATTCTGGGCTGACTCACGGGTTTGCAGCTGCTTGTCCTCTGAAAGGAAACAGATCAGTGTTTCTTCTACTAAGCAGCACATAAAATCAACCCAGTTAAGCCAGGAAAACCATGCGGGGAAGTAGGGAAAGGATAAACTTTGGACAACCTAGTTTAGGAGACTTCTAGCTACAAAGAAGTAAATTCTACTGGAGATGCTTTAAATAATATGTATCTTTATAACTTTACATCATTTAAGTCCAGAGGAGGGGTCGAAAGCCAGACTGCTCATCCAGGGACTTGCTGGCACCATCGTCAGGATTCTTCTACCCTCCATATACAGCTTTGGTCCTCAGACTTGTCTCCTAGAGGCGCAAGAGAGCTACACCCGCTCCAGCCATCATCTCACCAGCTGCATCCAAATTCGGGGGGGGGGCGGGAAAGGCTTTCAACGAGTGTCTTTTTTTAAGATTAAAGGAACATGTACCCAGAACCCTTTCAGTGACATCCTTTCAGGGCTTGTGGGCCAGAACCATAGCCCAAGCCCCTTCCTGGCAACACTTGGCAAAGGAAATTGATTGCCCTGATTGGCTAAGACACAGGTTGGCAAACTATAGCCTGGGGCTAAACCCATCCATCCCCTGCTTTTGTATATGGCTGCATCCATTCACTTACATATTGCCTATGACTATTCTCATCCTCCAGAGTCAGAGATCACATGCCTGAAATATTTACTAGATGGTCCTTTACAGAAAATGTTTTCTGCCTCCAGGTTTAGACTGACCAGAACAATGGAGGCCGTCCCAAACAAGTAGGCTTGCCCAGGGAGAGAGGGTGGGGAGCAGGGCAGGGTGGTTTGGATAGGAACCCAGCGGTGTCTCCGAAGAGCTGTGTGTCTTTGGGGCACCCTTGGGCATTCTGAGGCTCAGCTCCCCCATCTATAAGAGGTAAAACCTTCTGTGGCGGCTGCAAGGATTAAACGAGGTGATAGACCAGAAGCACCTGGCACAAAATAGACCCTAAAGTGTTTTTTATATTCCCTTCAAGAATTTTCTAATGGAGTTTAGGCTGTTAGTTTCTCCTAAAAAGAGGCCACCAATGGGATTTGTGGTTTACTAATTAGAATCAAAACTTTGCTTCTGCTCTTACAAAAGTCAAATTACTCAAGCTAGAATTGGTTTTAGGAGTTTTCTTAAAATCAGAAAGAGCTGACAGTAAAAACTCCAAAGGAGGATTGTGCAACGTGACCGCAGCGGGTGGTAAAGAGTGGTCGGGAAGAATTTTCTCGGGGTGTCAGAAACCAGGGGTGTCTCACCAACTGGGATCTTTGCTGTGGGCTGCAAGTGGGGGCAGGAACAAGATGTAACATTGAGGGTGTCCATGGCAACAAGCATCGAAGATGGGGGTCCCAACTCTGCATTCCCAAGAATCTTTGTTAATATCGCAGCCACCCCATGTTTTGAAAGAAAATGACTGCCAAATGATTTCATGAACTCATTTATTTTCCTTAAAAAAAAAAAAATCAAGAGCATATGTATTGGCCAATCTGGACTTCTGCTGGAGCCAGAGACCAAGGGACCCGAGGCGGAGAGTAGGCTTCGAGTTTAGAAGGACCAGTTTTGCACCCTGGTTCTGCGTGCTTGGCTGCACCCACCTGGGGCAGGAGACCTCTCTGAGACTCAGTTTTTCCATCTGTAAAATGGAGATCACAACAATGCCTCCCACCTAAGTTTCTCTTTTTCTTTTAATTTTTTTAATATTTATTTTTGTAATTTATTTGGCTGCACCGGTTCTTCGTTGTGGCATGCAGGATCTTTAGTTGTGGCATGTGGGATCTTGCTCCCTGACCAGGGATTGAATCCAGGCCCCCTGCAATGGGAGCACTGAGTCTTAGCCACTGGACCACCAGGGAAGTCCCACCTTCCTAATGTTCTTGAGAAGATTTGATGAAACCAGTTAAGAATTACATATGATTATAAAGTGACTAGTATAGGGTTTGTACCTAGTATGTGCTCAACAAATATTAGATATATTGTGTGCATGCTAATTCACTTCAGTCGACTCTTTGCAACCCCATGGATGGTAGCCAGGCAGGGTCCTCTGTCCGTGGGATTCTCCATGCAAGAATA
Organism: Bos indicus; assembly: GCF_029378745.1. Taxonomy (NCBI): domain Eukaryota; kingdom Metazoa; phylum Chordata; class Mammalia; order Artiodactyla; family Bovidae; genus Bos; species Bos indicus. The sequence goes on along the minus strand of NC_091772.1, from coordinate 59,068,658 downwards.
CTGGAGTGGGTTGTTATGTCCTCCTCCAGGGGATCTTCCTGACTCGGAAATTGAACCTGCATCTCTTACGGCTCCTGCATTGCAGGCGGATTCTTTACTGCTGAGCCACCAGGGAAGCCATTAGATATATTATCTAATATATATTGCTCCAACAATACAAGGTAGTGTTAATTCCATTATTAATTCCATTTTTCAGAAGAGGAGACCAAGACTCAGAGAGGTTAAGCAATTTACCCAGTGGCACACAGCCAAGAAGTGGCTTAACCAAGGTTGGTGCACGGGTCTGAGTGGCTCTAGAATGTCAGCAAGTAGATGTGAGGCTCCAGGACCACTGGACAGAGACAAGAAGACCCCACTAGCCTGTGGTCTTTCTGGCCCAAAGAAAAGAGCCAAAGGTTGTTTGTGTTTGGGCCACCTCATCCTAGGGACTCTTTACAGAACTGACAGTAGCTCACAGGGTCACAAGCCTAAGCCCACGTAAGGTGAGGAACCAGCGGGAGAGGCAGCCCCGCAAGGAGCCACAGGGAGCCCGGAGAACCTCCTTGTGACCAGCAGAGGGCAGCAAACGCATCTGTAAGGGAGGTGACCCCGCTGGGAGCCAGAGGCAGAGCTGCCAGCCCAGGGCCCCACTCAGATGACCAGGGTCCCTGACACAAGAACAGCAGGGGGACCCTTGTGGCCTTGACTGGGGCCAGAGCTGAGGCTTTGCCTGATCACCGCCAGCCCTTCTGCCCTCTGGGGCAGGCAGCGGTCGTACTCTGGCCCTGCACAGAGCGTGTCCCGGCCCATGGCGTGCGGGTGGCAGAGTCCACATGCCAACCTCCACCGCCCTGGGGGTCCTCACATCCCCAGCTAGTTCCCGAGGGCATGAGTGTGCAGATGTACAACCCCCAGGAGAACAATCCCAGAAGGCAGGATCAATTTTAGGGTCTCAGAGGCTGAAGATTGAGGTGGGGGGGGTGGTGAGGGTGAATCACGGTCCCCAGGGAGGTCTGTGTCATCAACCCTGGACCCTGTGAGTATGTCACCCTGCACCTCACAAGGGACTGTGCAGGTGTGAGTGAGTTAAGGACCCTGGGGTGGGATGACCCCACAAGCCTGACTGCCCAGAGATGGTGCTTCTTACACACACACACACACACACACACACACACATGCACACACACCTCAGTCTCACACATCTCACTCTCACTCACACACCTCAATCTCACTCACACATCTCACTCTCACTGACACCTCACTCTCACTCACACACCTCACTTACACTCACACACCTCACAAATACACACACCTCACACTCACACACATACACACACCTCAGTCACTCACACACACCCCTCACACACACACCCCTCACACTCACTCGCACACACAAACACACCCCTCACACACCCCCCCCCACACTTTCACACACCTACACATACTTACACAAACACACACTCACACACCTCACACTTACACATATACTCTCTTGCACACACATCTCACACTCATATTTACACACACACCCTTTCCTGAAGAGGTTGCTCAGGTGGCACCAGGCACCCTGGAGAGCCTGCCCTGGGCCCCTCCGTGGCCTCCCACCACGATGACCTCAGATCTACAAACCTGCCAGGAGACCCCTGGTGGCAGGCTGGCTGTCACTCACCTGGCCCTCACGGCGGCCCCGGGTGGTGGGCAGTGTTAGATCCTCCTTCCATGGGAGAGACACCAGGGCTTGGGGAGCCCCTGGGCCTGGGCCTGGCAACCAGGTGGCAGAGCTGGGCTCCACCCAAGCAGGGACCTCCAGAGCCGAGTCTGTGTGCATGCACGGTCCCTGACACCAACAACCAACAGCAGACGTAGCAGCACGACAGCACCTGCGCGGCGGAACCACAAGAGAGGGCTGTGGTCCCCTGCCTGCCCTGGGTGAGCGCGGGGTGGGGACTGTCTCCCCAGTCCTCCTCGGGGTCCGTGTCCCGTTGGCCCATGAGCCACCTGCAGAGCTTACAGCAGACTCCATCCCCTAACACCGTCCAGATGGGTCATCAGAAGTCCTACAACGTATTTTTTCCTTTCTCACATTCTCGTTTTCTCCTTGAAAGTTGGCCTCGCTGTGCCGCTCTGTTTCTGTCCCTCTCCTCGCTCTCTGTCTCACTCTCTCTCCATCTCTTCGTCTCTGTCTGTCTGTCTCTCCGTCTTTCTGCCATTTCACCTTGTCTCTCTCCACTGTCCCTGTGTCTGCCTCTCCACGTGTATTTCTCTGTCCTGCTGCCCCTCTCTGTCCCTTCATGCCTGGCATGCTGTCTCCACCTGTCTGTGAGTCTCATCAGCACTGCATCTGTCTCTGGGCAATCTCCCCACTCAGCCTTCATATCTGCTCTCCACACACATTTCTGCATCTCTCCGTCCACCCTGGGCCATCCCGTATTATTCTGCAGGGAGAACAGGCTGCCAGGTGTCCCATGGAAATGCCATGGCCATGGGCCTCTCAAGTTTCCCTGCACTACGCACTGAGTCCAGGCCTTGGTGGAGGACAAGGGGACACAGTGTGGCTCCCAGGACACTGACTTTCAGACACCGGGGAGTCAGGGGCAAGAGGAGACTTGGAATCAAGGGATTGTAAAATCTTGCCCTGGAATTTGCTGGAAGCAGAAAAGCCCCCCATAAAAGTCTTCCAACCCCTTATATTTGATTTCACAAGCAGGTTGTCTGGGTAACTGCTGGGAACAGCCCCACATCAAAGAATCAGTCCCCACCTCCTGCCCCACCCTGGAGGGTGGTCAGCAGGGGGACAGCAGGGTGGAGGGCGCATTGCCTCTTCATGTGGACGCCAGGCGCTTAGTGACAACATGCTGTCCTCAATTACCGTCTGCTGTGTGGCCAGATCCTAGAGAGTGACCAGGGACACAGGAGGGCAGGGACTCAGGGCCTCAAGGCCTTTGCTGACTGTGACTCTTCACCACAGACACCAAGGCCCTTGTCCAGCTCAGTCAGCACCCTGGTCTGGGGCTGCAATCCCTCATCTCCCCCCAGAAAATCCCTCCCACTCTAGGTTCCTCATCAGAATAAAAGTTCTTTCTGCTCAGATCAGTGGGCTTCCCAGGGGGCTCAGTTTTAAAGAATATGCCTGCCAATGCAGGAGACACGAGTTCAATCCCTGGGTTGGGAATATCCCCTGGAGGAGGGCATGGCAACCCACTCCAGTATTCTTGCCTGGAGAATCCCATGGACAGAAGAGCCTGGCAAGCTACAGTCCATGGGGTCTCAAAGAGTTGGAAATGACTGAGTGACTGAGCATGCATGCATGCTGCTCAGATCAAGTGACAGCTTCTCACAAGTAAGGGCAAGTTGGGTTGGCTGACCCAATTTTGCCCCCAGGACCAAATTTCCACCCCGTCATCCCCTATGTGACACAGCCCCTGGCTGCTCAGCGTGTGGTCTTGCACCAGTAGCATCCAGCGCCCAGGTTGTCAGAATTACGGAATCTCAGATCTGGCCCCCACCGCTCAGCATCGCACTCTATGTGTTAGCAGCATCCGTGGGTCTTGTGCACATCTTGGGAAGCTCGCCGACTGCACGATTTCTCTTGCTCATCTTTGCACCCCGGGGACTCGACTCGGAGCCTGGTACGTGGACACTCAATGTCAGTGTGTTTTCTCTCCCAATTATCCTTCTCCCCTCCTCTGCCCCCTGGAACCCCAGATTCTCTTACAAAGTTATGGCTGGAGGAAGCCCCAAGTTCTCAGTGAGGGCAAAGCCAGAGATTCAGAGGTCGGCCTCAGCCTCAGCTTCCCCGTCTGCCCTGAGGCTTGGGGCAGAAACATCTCCTCATGAAAAACCTGGACCCTGGTCTTTTCCCCGTGCAAGGTACGGCATATATTTTTCTTTAGAACCAATTTTACAGAAAAGACAAATCTTGTCTCTGTTCATCCCACAGTGTCATGTTAAGTGAAAGAACCTGGATCCAACTCCAGCTGCTGTGTCCTAGCCATATTCCTCTTGTCACGTGGAGGGGATGGGCACAGGTTGGCAGGTAGAATACAGGATGCCCAGTGACATCTGGGTTTCAGATAAATGACAAGTAACTCTTTAGGATAAGTATGTCCCACAAATGGCATGGGACATATTTTAAAAAGTATTCATTGTTTGTTTAGAAGTCACATGTAACTGGAAGTCTTATATTATTATTTTTTATGTCAAACAACCCTAAATGGATCGGATTGAGTCTACAATTAATAAGAATTTCAAGGCAGCCACAGGGAAATTTAAATCAATCATGGAGACCTTGTCCACAGAGGTTGTTGTTTTTTCTTTACTGAAGTAAAGCTTGCTCGACAATCTTATGAAAGCTACAGGTTTGGGCTCCAAAATCACTGCAGATGGTGACTGCAGCCATGAAGTTAAAAGACGCTTACTCCTTGGAAGGAAAGTTATGACCAGCCTAGAAGACATATTCAAAAGCAGAGACATTACTTTGCCAATAAAGGTCCGTCTAGTCAAGGCTATGGTTTTTCCAGTGGTCATGTATGGATGTGAGAGTTGGACTGTAAAGAAAGTTGAGCACTGAAGAATTGATGCTTTTGAACTGTGGTGTTGGAGAAGACTCTTGAGAGTCCCTTGGACTGCAAGGAGATCCAACCAGTCCATCCTAAAGGAAATCTGTCCTGAATATTCTTTGGAAGGACTGATGCTGAAGCTGAAACTCCAATACATTGGCCACCTGATGCGAAGAACTGACTCATTTGAAAAGACCCTGATGCTGGGAAAGATAGAAGGTGGGAGGAGAAGGGGGCAACACAGGATGAGATGGCTGGATGGCCTCCCCGACTCAATGGACAAGAGTTAGAGTAAACTCTGGGAGTTGGAGATGGACAGGGAGGCCTGGCGTGCTGCAGTCCATGGGGCCTCAGAGTCAGACACGACTGAGTGACTGAACTAAACTGAACTGACTGGTGTTAGGTATAGTCTAGAGATTTATAATGTCTAAGGTTAGATTCCACTGACCCTTACTATAAAATATTGGCCCTATTCCCCACGTTGTGCAGGATATCCTTTTAGCTGATTTCACACCTGATAGTGTGTACCTCTTACGCCACTCCCCGCTTCCTCCACCCACGTGTAACCTACTGGTTTGTCCATTTCACTATTTGGCTATCAGGTTTTTAGACTCCACATAGGGCTTCCCTGGAGACTCTTAAGAATCTGCCTGCAATGCAGGAGACTTGGGTTTGATCCCTGGGTTGGAAAGATTTCCTGGAAAAGGGAATGGCAAACCACTCTAGTATTCTTGCCTGGAGAATTCCATGGACAGAGGAAGCTGGCTGGCTACAGTCCATAGGATTGCAAAGAGTCAGACATGACTTAGAACAAGAAGCAATACAGTATGATATTTGTCCTTCTGTCAGACGTTTCTCTCAGTGTAATCCTCCTCGATCCATGTTCCTCCAGTGGCACAATTTCCCTTTTCTTGGGCCCTGCTTGGTGGACCAAGTTGATCACCATGCCCTCCCAACCATGAATAGGTCACACCCCGCTGTGATCATTTCCTTCCTGACATCAAGGTAATGTCCTGGCCACTCTCCGCCAAGCAGGAGAGGGATATGGTGCCTTGATGGGTGACAGAATTTGGGTGACCTCTTAAGAGCTCAGGAACAAGAAGGGTGAGCTCAGCAAGTTTATCACCTGCTCTGACTCCCACTCAGTCAGCATTTAATTGTATCTGTATTTTGTCTTCTGGGCTTTCCTGGTGGCTCAGATGGTAGAGTCTGCCTGCCAATGTCATCTCCCTGGGTCAGGAAGATCCCCTGGAGAAGGGAATGGCAACCCAGTCCAGTATTCTTGCCTGGAGAATCCCATAGACAGAGAAGCCTGGTGGGTTACAGTCCATGGGGTCGCAGAGTTGGACACGACTGAGAGACTAACACTTTGAACACTTTTCTCTTTTGAACAGCCTTGAATTCCTCAGGAAAGTGGCTTTAAATAACAACAATTCCTAATGGAGCCACGGGCATGGGATTAAGGAGGGGAAATGGAACTTTGACTGTTTCTGTAATAATTTAGTCCTTTTTCAAACAAATCTGGAAGTCAGTAACACAGATATTCATAACATTAGTATCCAAAGTTTTTTAAAAAGAGACAAAGCATGAGGGCCACATCCTGGCTTTAACAAGGGTCCTGTGCTGCAGCCTGGAGCAACCCCAACTTCCATATTTTCAGCGTATCATAATGACCATCCAACCGCAGGAGCAGGCATTTGAGTTTTTCCTTATCAGTTTTAAATGTCAACGATAGTCAACCAACTTTTGAAGTTACTCATTGAATAGGCTAACAAACACATGAAAAGATGTTCAACATCACTCATTATCAGAGAAATGCAAATCAAAACCACAGTGAGGTACCATTTCATGCCAGTCAGAATGGCTGCTATCCAAAAGTCTACAAGCAATAAATGCTGCAGAGGGTGTGGAGAAAAGGGAACCCTCTTACACTGTTGGTGGGAATGCAAACTAGTACAGCCACTATGGAGAACAGTGTGGAGATTCCTTAAAAAGCTGGAAATAGAACTGCCATACGACCCAGCAATCCCACTGCTGGGCATACACACCGAAGAAACCAGAATTGAAAGAGACACGTGTACCCCAATGTTCATTGCAGCACTGTTTATAATAGCCAGGACATGGAAGCAACTAGATGTCCATCAGCAGATGAATGGATAAGAAAGCTATGGTACATATACACAATGGAGTATTACTCAGCTATTAAAAAGAATACATTTGAATCAGTTCTAATGAGGTGGATGAAACTGGAGCCTATTATACAGAGTGAAGTAAGCCAGAAAGAAAAACACCAATACAGTATACTAATGCATATATATGGAATTTAGAAAGATGGTAATGATAACCCTGTATGTGAGACAGCAAAAGAGACACAGATATGTAGAACAGTCTTGGACTCTGTGGGAGAGGGAGGGGGGGGATGATTTGGGAGAAATCATGGCATTAAAACATGTATAATATCATATAAGAAACGAATCGCCAGTCCAGGTTCGATGCAGGATACAGGAAGCTTGGGGCTGGTGCACTGGGATGACCCAGAGGGATGGTATGGGGAGGGAGGTGGGAGGGGGGTTCAGGATGGGGAACACGTGTACACCCGTGGCGGATGCATGTTGATGTATGGCAAAACCAATACAATATTGTAAAGTAAAAAAAAAAAGACATCTAGTATTCAGAATATGTAAAGAACCCCTACAACTCAACAACCGAAAGAAAACCATTTCCCTAACGACAGGTGATGCTGAGTGTCTTTTTATGTGCCCATTGACCATGTGTATATCTTCTTTGGAGAAATGTCAAGTCCTTTGCTCTTTTTTTTTTTTTTTTGTGGCCAAAGTCAGGGGTGGAAGGGCAATTTCTCAGGAGAAATGGGACACTTTCAACATGGAAAAAAACCAGGGAAATGAACACTGCACAGAAAAAGAGTGGATTTGTGACTCTACCAACTCTGAAATAGGCTGTAATACCAAGCAAGATGACATTTCTTATTATTTTAATTGGAGGATAATTTATTTACAGAATTTTGTTGGTTTCTGTTGATGTATGGCAGAAAACAATAAGATGACATTTCTTAATTGAGACATAATTCACATACTATAATATGCATCATTTTAAAGTATACAATTAGTGGTTTTCAGCATGTTGACAAGGCTGTGCAACTCTCACCACCATCTAAATCCAGAACTTTCATCACTCCCCACGAATAATGCCTGTACCCACTAGCAATCACTCCTCATTTCTCCTCCTACCCCCATCCCTACCCTTAGTCCCTGATGCAACTTATTATTTTATTTTTAACTTTTAATTTTGTATTGGGGTACAGCTGATTAACAATGTTGTGATGGTTTCAGGTGAACAGCGAAGGGATTCAACCATACACATACATGTATCACAACATTTTAAGTCCTGGTAAATGGCATCACAGACAGTGTGAAATTCCCATTGTGCATTTGAAGGATGGACAATAGCTGAAGGGACCTGCCATCAGCACCCGGTAGACACGCTCTCCCTTCCTGATGGAAACTATCCCTGGCTTAAGTGATTTCTGGGGTAAATGCCAGCCATGAGGACTTGGCAGAGTGTAATAAAGTGAGTCTCTTAGGAACCAGCTGTTCAGAATAAAAAACGAAGTCAACCAAACTGCTGTTCAGATCAGGTGTGGTGGTTGACTAGTTCTCTGCATGGTGAGGCTAGAAAGAAATCATGCCTTGAGACCTGTGCTGATCTAAGAAGCCTGGAGGCAGAAGCTGAAAGTCAGATAAGGGGCTCTTAGGGGAGGGTATATAGAGAGAGGGCACTGAAGTCAGTTCATGCCTGTGTGCGACCCGAAGTCATTTCAGTCGTGTCTGACTCTGTGCAACCCTATGGACCATAGCCCACCAGGCTCCTCTGTCCATGGGACTCTCTGGGCAAGAAGACTGAAGTGAGTTGTCAATTCCCCCTCCAGGGGATCTTCCCAACCCAGGGATTTATATGTCGATCTCCTTCTGTCTCCTGTGTTGGCAGGCAGGTTCTTTACCACTAGCGCCACCTGGGAAGCCCGATGTCAGGTCGACCTGAATTCAAACCCACCACTTGCCTGTGTGCAACCTTCACTTCTCTGGGCCTTAGTTTCCTCCTCGATAACGTGGAAATGTTCATACCACCCATCCCAAGGGGAGCAGACAAGTTCACGAGTGGCCCTTGCTCTATCAAGCCCTCAGTGCCTGTTTATCCTCACCTCTGTAGTCTGCTCTCCTGTGTCCATTTTACAGATGAGAAAACTGAGGCTCAGATACAGGTGAAGAGCATCAAAGAACACCTGCCCATTTCAAGAGGGCTGTTCAAAAACAGCCCAGCTCACTATTTCTGTGAGCACTTCCCTGCCTTCTCGGGGTGGGGTGTGGCCAGGTTATTTGCTTTGACTGTATCCTCTCTTGGTTCACATCTGGCTACTGGCCACAAATGAGAGAGTGGCTGCTCTGTCTGCCTGGGTCCCTGGGTGCCCATGGTGAGCACTGTCCCTCTGCTGCTCTGTGATGGGCAGGTGTTATGGATGAGAGGTACACTTTGTAGTTTGAGTTATTTAGATGTGGGACTGTTTGTTACCCCAGCATAACCCATTCCACCCTAATGGACAGTCACATGATCAAAAGCTAAGATTTATGCCCCTGTCCATCTGACTCCCAGTCTCAGTCCCCAGCTCCCTGCCTTGATAAAGAGTTTGAGGCTTTCTCAGGCTCCTAGCTGGCGCTTCTGAGGCCTGGCATTGGCAAGTGCCCCTGAAAGTCCACTAAGTACCATGAAGAAAGAGCAAGCAGACATAATTTTAGGATGACCCCTTAGCATAGTCATCAGCATCAGGAGCTGGGCCTGTGGACAGATATGTTATGGGCCTTAAGAAGTGACCTTAAGAAGTGCTTCCCAGGTGGCACTAGTGGTAAAGAACCCACCTGCCAATGCAGGATGTGGGTTTGATCCCTGGGTCAGGAAGATCCCCTGGAGGAGGAAATGACAACCCTCTCCAGTATTCTTGCCTGCAGAATGCCCTGAACAGCGAAGCCTTGGGTTACAGTCCATGGGGCTGCAGAGAGTCACACACAACTGAAGCAGCTTAGCACGACCTTAAGAAAGGAGCTGTTTCTCAGTGGGCCTAATCCGACCAGATGAACCCTGGAAAGAGACAAGGTCTTTCCTGAACAACCCACAGAAGGAATTTAACACACAGGAGAGTCTCTATTGGCAGATTTGAAAGCAGAAGGGGCCATGTCGCCAGGATGGGACTGTTGGCTGGTGAGGACACAGGGCTTGAGTCCTTCCACCATCAGAGATGGATCTTGCTACAACTCTGTGTGCTGGAAAAAGAAATGAGAGCTTCTAAGGAGAAGCCAGGCTGGCTGATACCTCAAGTTCAGCTTGGGAGACCTTGAGAAGGGGCCCTGGTTATACTGTGAACTCCAGTCCTACAGAAATGAGAGCAAATAGGTGGTGCTGTTTCAAGCTGCCATCTGTGGCCCTTCATTATGCAGCCCTGAAAACTAAAACAAAAGCAGATCCTTTCACAGGTCCATTGGGCTGGAAGGAAGCTCCCCGAGGCCCCAGGCTTCCCACTGTCCTCAGCCTCCCCAGCGCACCCCGAGACCCCTTCCCCCTCCCCTGCTTTCCTTCCTGTTTCTGTCCTAATTCCACTTTCATCCCCTTCTACCTGCTCCACAAATGGGTTGTGTGACATAGAGCTCTCCTTGCAAGGGGTGGGAAAAAAAATGAACTTAAGCTCCCAAATGCAGGCTTGTAGTCAGAGCTGGACATACCAGGCCGGGTTGGCACAAGGAATGCCAGCTCCTTGCCAACGTAGTTGAAAGAGGTTTTTTTAGTCTCAAACAAAGCTCCCCCTTTGAGGATTAACTGCCAACAGGGAGTTCTTTGTTTTGAGTAGAATTTAAGATGATTGCTGAGATAGAAAAGGGGAGAAAGGTGACACCTCCAAGACTGCACCGTGTAAATCCTGGATCATGCAAAACATCGTTTTTTTTTCTTTAACTTGTTGGCAAATATGGCCGTGTATCATGCCAAGGCTCCAAGACGTCCGTCTGATGTGGGGCCCTGTCTCTGGTCTCCAGTTTCATGGCAGGTGATCCCAGTTGAGATACAGACGGGTGGGTCTGGACATAGGTGGGTCCTTCTCACTTGTCAGCGTTTTATGTTGTTAGAGAAAAAGGAAAGCAAATCTTTCAAATAACGGCCCTGGTGTTGTTTCCTCAAGGTGGAAAACTCTGCAGGTGGGAGGGAAGTGTGGGTGATTCCGACACGGGGCTAAAAGCTTCTGTTCACAAACAATCCCTGGCCTGGTGTTCACGGCTGCTTATAACACACCACCCTGCGCTTTCCGCTCTGTGAACGGAGCCTGCCGGGGTGAAGGGGCTGCCTGGTCATGGCACCCTCACACCTCAAGGCTTGGCTCCCATCTGGCTCAGAATAAACTCCAATGTCCTATTCTTGGGCCAGTGTCCTCATGACTCGACTTTTCTGCTGCACCTCTGATCCACCTCCCAGCGCTCTGCTCCACCCAGCCACTGCTGTGCTTGGAACACAATGAGCACGTTGCTGCCCCAGGGCCTTTGCACAGCTGCTCACTCCACTGGGGATTTTGTTTCCCCAAATATCCACCTGGCTGACTCTGTTTTGAATTTTTTATTTAATGAGTCCATCTTTCATTGTATGTAAAGCTTTTCTCCTTCACTTGCAAAACAAACCTAACTCCTATAATGGGAGGGAAAGATGTTCTCCATTTTTTGTTTGTGTTTTTTTTTAATGAAACTTCATATCTTTATTTACTGAGCTAGAATTTATGTGTAGTAAATGTAGAGTTTTATTTTGTTAGTAAATGTACTTTTGACCAACACGATAATGTAACAGCCCCCATAATTGAGATGCAGAGTTCCACACCCCTCCACCCTGCACAAACTCCCTTGGTTGTATGTGATCTTCATTTAACCTTCGCATCAACCCTGAGAGACCCCCAGGCTATAAGCACCAGGCAGGGGTTCTGCCCTCTTGCACATTCTGACCCCTGCTCAGCAGAGTGCCAGGCATATAGTAGCTGGTCAATACATGTTAGTCAGATGACTCAGTGAATGACATTGGTATATTGCTATGACCAGTTTAAAAGTGAGGACAGAGGTTTATGGAGCATAGGTATCATGAGCGATAAGACACGGACCCAGGAGGTAACCACAAGTCTGTTGTTTGCGTTTTCAGCACCAATCAGAGGCTCTCAGATCCAGAATTCCCTAGTGTGGGACGCCAAGGTCCACCTGGACCAGACCGCTTTGCACAGCCTCGTAAGAATCCAGCCTGATTGCTTTGAAACCCTGACCCTGCCTCCTTTTGCTTCTCAAGTTCATGGACATTCACGTAAAGTATGCTTGGGGTGGGAACGAGGCCAGCTGACCCTCTTCACTACAAGGAAGAGGAAGAAATCCTAAACTGGGACTCTGCGTCTTCATGTCCAGTCCTGACTCAGACATGATTTGCTGTGTGACCTCATGCGAGTATCTTGGCCTTTCTGGGCCAATGACAGAAAACCCTGCTCACACTGGGTTAGGGAAGGACAAGGGAGATATTTTCCTGGCTAATCGGGGTGTTAGGAAGTATACTGATATACATATAGCTTGATCCAAGGGCCCTGACTATATCATCCAGACTCAAGCTCCCCCCACTCTTTCCCTAGGTGTGTGTCTGGTGTGAGAAGGGTGCCAGGTACCCGCCCACCCCTCCCCATTTCTCATTCTCCAGGTGGCCAGCTCCAGCTTATATCCAGCAGAGGCAGGCATCCAAGAGCCAGAGTGGAAGTGTGCAAGGCCTCCCATGGCCTAGGGCTGGTACCACATGCATAAGACTTGTCCAAAGCTAGTCACAGGCCAGCCCAGATTCCAGGAGGCAGGACAGACCCCACCTGTTAGTGGGAGGTGCCACCCAGTCACAGCAAAGGGTGAGGCTAAAGGGAGTGGTGGGGAATGGGGCCACTTAAAAAATCTACTGTGAGGAGGAGGAATTTGAGAACCTACCCTGGGACTTCTATTTCTGTCTGCACCTCTGTCTGCGGGAGAACCTCCAACACACATCACTCATGCTCCAGGTCCGATCACTCTGGGAAATCCTTCCTCTGGCGAGGTCTACCTTCCCCTGCCTTCTGCTGCATCCTCTCTCATTCCTTTGCTGGGCAAACTTGACTCTCTGCATCCAAGGAAAGAGCCACCGGAACCCTGAGGTTCCCGGCCACTGAGCCAGTTCGCTGCCGGCTCACAGGGAGCCAAGAGCATCTTTCGGGCTGGCTCTGATTTTTCCAGCCACCGAGTCATAAAAACTTCTGTGGAAATGGCGGGGAGAGCCCAGAGCCCTTTCACAGGGCTGGTGTCTGGGCTGGACTGAGCAACGGGGATCTTTCTGGATGTGCAGTAAACCCTGACCTTTGGTTCAACCCGGCTTAATGAGTGTGTGAGGCTGACAAAGGGCTGGCAAGGTCCCCAGAGCTGCTTTGGGGTGAGGCCTCTGGCTGTGGGGCAGCCCCTCCCCGTGATCTCAGTGCCCCCTCCCAGTCCCTACAGAGCTGGGGAGGGGGGCAGCTGCGGGGCGGCAGTTTGGGGAAGTGAATATAGAGATGTGGAGAGCTGGGGAGCCCGAGGTGACATCTGGCAGGCCTGTGGAGGGCTTGGAGGGGCCGGGGGACTCGGAACCACTCCCATTAGTACTCATAGTATGCCTGTTTCTGGGTGGGTCTCAGTCACGTGGGTGCCCTGCTGGCCTCTCACCAGCTCCGCCATGTGAGCAGATGGCTTAACCTCTCTGTGTGCACAGGGGTCATTGTCAGGAAGGGGTTAAGGCCACCCACTGCCAGGGCTGCTGTGAAGAGGAAGAAGAGGCCTGGAGAAGCACTCAATAAATATTAGACCTAATTGTTCTCGTGGGCTCAGGCACACCTCGGGAAGCTGGAAGGCGCAGGGAAGAAGCCCACGCCCAGCCTGAGCGATGAGAAAGCCGTGTTCTCATTCCATTCTGATGCTGAGAGGCTGGGGAGACACGCCCTGGAAAAGAGGACTCACCCCCTCTATCAGCAACGAGAAAGGCCAAGAGAGGCCACAAGCTGTGCCCGGGGCCACCCGGCTAGAGGGTGGGGCCCAGTGTCAGGGTACAGACAGCACCCAGCGACCACCCACCCACCGGGGCCGGTCAGCAGACTGGAACTTCACCTCGTCCTCTCAGCTCATGGTCACCACCCCTCGCTGTTGCGTGGATGAGGAAGTGGGGTCTAGCAGGGCAGGAACCCTGCCTGGGCTCTGGAGTCTGTGAGCACGTGTCTGGGTACTGAGCACTTGCTTAGACAAGGTTCCTTGTTGGGAGTGGGCTGCAGGGGTCGAAGCTACTCAGCTCCTGCAAATGAGTTCTGCTCCCGATTTAGAAAAAAATCTTCAGAAAATGGGAGCTTCCACTTTTGGGACCCTGGGACTAGAAAAAGCAAGATGGCTCCTGGAGACAGCTTTCCTTTGACCCCCCCATTTCATCTTCCATGCACAGGTCATGATGGTGATGATAATACAATAGAAGCAGCAAGAGCAGCTACAATTTTTAAAAATTAATTTCTATTGGAATATAGTTACTTTACAATGTTGCATTAGTTTTTGCTGTACAGCAAAGTGAATCGGTTATACGTGTGTGTGTGTGTGTGTGTGTATCTAATATATATCCCCTCCCTTCTTGCCTCCTTCCCATTCAGGTCACCACAGAGCAATGAGTCGAGTTCCCTGTGCTCTACAGTACCTTCTCATTGTGTGTTTGTGTTCAGTTGTGCCTGACTGTCTGCAACCTAATGGACTGTAGCCTGTTAGGCTCCTCTGTCCATGGGATTTTCCAGGCAAGAATACTGGAGTGGGTTGCCATTTCCTCCTCCAGGGGATCTTCCCAACCCAAGGATCAAACCCACATCTGCATCTCCACCACTGCAGGCAGATTTTTTTTTACCACTGAGCCAGCGGGGAGGCCCGTGTTCTCATTAGTTATCTGTTTTACATATAGTATCAATAGTGTATATGTGTCAATTCCAGTCTCCCAATTCCTCCCACCACCACCCCCATCTTTCCCCTTGGTACTCATATATTTCTTCTCTACCCTTGTGTCTCTGTTTCTGCTTTGCAAATAAGATCATCTGTACCACTTTTCTGGTAGCTCAAACAGTAAAGAATCTGTGTGCCATGTGGGAGACCTGGGTTCGATCCCTGGGTCGGGAAGATCTCCTGGAGAAGGGAATGGTAATCGCCTCCAGTATTCTTGCCTGGAGAATTCCATGGACAGAGGAGCCTGGCGGGCTATATTCCATGGGGTCGCAAAGAGCTGGACTGAGCGACTAACACACTACACCATTTTTCTAGATTCCACATATATATGTTACTACTTGATATTTAAAAAGAGCTACAGTTTGCTGAGACCTGACTTGATGTGAGCCAGGCATTCAGTATTCTATCTGCATCATCCCTCTTTCCCCCACCTCAGCCGCAGGAGTGAGGTACTGTCTTTAACTCCCATTTTACAGAAAGGGAAACTGAAGCCCAATGCAGCTAGGTCATTGGCTCCAGGACCTCAGCCAGGAAATAGCAGAGTCAGACTCAGGGCCAGATCCCCACGCCCCATCCTGCCCTGCCTGAGGCCAAGGGCCTCACACCCCTCCCAATGCCCAGGAGGTGCTGATGAGAACTCTTTCCAGGGCGTGGTTCTGCAGTTCGCCTGGCTCCACTCTCGGAGCTGAAGGTGCAGTCGTAGAGAGTCATGGGTTGTGGGGTGGCTGGGAGCGAAGGTTCTGTAACCGGGTTGCCTGGGTTCCCGTCACCTACACTCAGGAGCCATTCCGATCCTCCGTTTTCTGAAATTCATAACAGAGATGATGGAGCCGTTACGAGGATCAGAATTGCACTTGGCATGTGGTAAACGCTCAACAAAAGGTTATTACCTAGTCTGGTCTGTTCTCCTCACACAGGGACAGTGTGTGAAAAGTCCTGGAGGCAAAGCAGAACACAGCATCCTTGGGGAAGGACAAGCAGCTAAAGACAGGGCGGCCAATGGTGGACTTGCTCAGGCTGTGCCCTG
Source organism: Bos indicus (assembly GCF_029378745.1). Lineage (NCBI taxonomy): Eukaryota > Metazoa > Chordata > Mammalia > Artiodactyla > Bovidae > Bos > Bos indicus. The sequence continues at coordinate 59,053,005 of NC_091772.1, read as the reverse complement.
GACATTATCTTAGGGCAAAGAGGAGTCCTCAAGGGTTTGGGCAGGGCTTGGATGGGGACATGTCTGTGTGTTTAGAAGTCCACCTGGCAAGGCTGGCAGCGGGGAGAGGGGAGGGGAGACAGCTGGGGTCATCTAGGAGAGACAGGATGGTGCCCAGGACCAGGTGGATGCTGGGGATGCGGAGATGGGGGTCCAAGATATGTCTTAGACAGGGAGCCACAAGCTACTTGATCTTATTTGCTTATTGTTTAAGCACCTGCATTTTCACTTATATTATGGTTGACCACTATATAAACACAGGCCAATGTTTGAACTGCATGACGTCACCAATATTCAGCTATGTTGGTCAGCAGAGACAAGAATGCCATATTGTCTGACCAGGCACATCACTGGTTTCCAAGAATTAGCTGGTATTCTCTTTTGTGACTGTGCTACTTTTAAAAAAATGTCCCTTCTTATGAACATCTCTGGTATTTTCAGTTTGGGTCTATCCTGAGCCCCGTCACACTGCATGGTATTTTTTCTGTTATCTTTGTGTGCCAGTCCCGTTATTTCAGAGCTTTCTTTACCATGTGTGCTCTGCTGGGCCTGCTGAAAGCCAAAGGCCAGTGGAAGGGCACAAGTTGATTCTAAAATTTACCCAGATGCTTGCTTCCCTGGTGGCTCAGAGGGTAAAGAATCCACTTGCAACGTAGGAGACTCAGGTTCAATCCTTGAGTTGGAGAAGGGAATGGCTACCCATTCCAGTATTCTTGCCTGGAGAACTCCATGGACAGAGAAGCCTGGAAAGCTACAGTCCACTGGGGCACAGACAGTCAGACACGACTGAGCAACTAACACTTTCACTTTGCTCCTGGCCAGGAAGGTTTGGCATTTCTGACCCCTTCATTCCCAGCCAGGAGCCCCTCCCTGCCTGACGAGGGGGCTCCAGGAAGCTGAACACTCATCCCTGCCTGGGAAGGGATCATCCCACGTGTGAAGTGGAATGGCAGGCGCTGGCAGCCCTGAAAGTTAAATTCCAAGTCTCCTAGGTTAATGGCTCCCTCCCAGGCCTCCTCCCTTTGCTGCGTGGAAATAGGAGCTCTCCAAGGGCTGAAACACACTGACCTCTGCCCTTACACTGCCAGCTCCCTGCTTCGCTTCCTTGCACGCTCAGCACCTGTGGTTACGTGTAGATGTGATCTGGCCTGGAGGAGGGGGCTGAGGATGCAGCCAGGCACAGCTGTGAGCACAGAGGATGCACGGAGCCCACGGTCTTTGCCTCCTGTCCAGCTGGGTTCCATCACCATCTGGGAGTGAAAGGTTCCCACACACACACGTCTTTCACCCTGAGTTATGGGGGACCAGGGAGGGCAGTTCGTTTGGAAACTAAAGGAAAGGAGGTGGACACAGGGTGGCCAGCAGAGATGGCTGTGTTTGCTGAGCACCTGCCCTGGGGGAGGCTCGGGTTGCAGCCTCAGGGGGAGCCTTTAGAGTCCCAGGGGCTTCTGATGGGAACTCCAAGTACATGGAAGGTTAGGGTTCTGAGTGCCACTGGGGCTTCAGGTGAAAGATTACTGGGACCCAAGCTGGGGAGAGCCCTTCAGAACTTTGGGGTGGGGGTTGGAGCTGGGAGTTGCGGGGTGGGGGGTGACAGGGTGGGAAGGGGGAAGGCTGAGATGGGAGAGGATAAGCAGTGGGAGGGGCTGACAGTTAAACCGCAGAACCCGACATCCACTGCAGCCAAGGCCCAGAGATGGGCACAGACCCTGGGTATCACCTGGACGGGAGGAATCCAGGAAATCCCATGTCTGTTTTTATTAGAGATGTGTATTTATATTCAAAATGAGAAAAATTTATGTTCTCATAGAAACTCACACACACACATACATTTTTTTTTTTTTTGGTGGCTATGCTGCGAAGCTTGTGGTAGGATCTTAGTTCCCCAACCAGGTATTGGTCCCAGGTCCTCAGCAGTGAAAGCTCTGAGTCCTAACCACTGGACCACTAGGGAATTCCCTCACGCACACCTCTTAACCATCCTGGACAAGCTCCACCATGAGTCAGACACACATGGCATACCCTAGAAGGAAACGCCAGCCTCCTTTTCCATAACTCCCCCCTTGCTGCTTGGAGCCCCACATTCCAAGGAAGTCAGGAATTCACTCTTGGTGTGTCCGGCCAGGAGCTCCCCATTCACCCCGGGTGCTTCTGTCAGTGGTGGAGCCTACTTTTCTGGAGGCCCCCCACGGGCTGCTGTGTTGCAGGTGGGAGCACATGGGTCGCCGGTTACCATCTCTGTAGGCCAGGATCTGCTTATCTCACAGGACCCTACCTGCCCCAGAATAACAAACAAGAGGCCATATCATACCTAGAGGCCCTCTCAGTGCAGAACTGGGAACATTCCTAAGAAAAGAACTGCTTTTTTTTCCCCTGAGATTCAGAGATTATTCCACTGCCTATCACCTGCCCAGGAATCCTGCTTCCCAGCAAAGGTGCCTGTAATTTCAGCCTTTAAAAAATGTCTCCTGCTAAGCAGGAGACAAAAACAGTGACGGAGACAAAGAGCTAAAATATTCACCACCAGACCATCCCGTATGTCTGTCAACAGGAAAATGATTCCATCAGAACTTGTTCCTGAAATGATTGTTTCCCACGTACTATAGAGGTCTACTGAAAGCTACCTTAAAACAGCAACAGCTTCTCCTTTCAAAGGGATGCCGGAATGTGGCTGGCATTTGGGAGGTTTTTTTGGTTTGTTTTTAGTTTTTGTTGTGTTGTTTGTTTGGGGTTTTGTGGTGCTATGTAGCTAAAGAGAGAGAGAAAAATGGGGTACATTAAAGCCTTAACAGGCGCTGCAGAAGAATCGCCTGCAAACTTGTCATCCCAGGCTTTGCTTTTTTTGTTTTGTTTGTTTGTTTGTTTCTTAGAGAGGCATAGAGTGGAGTGGACTTTAGGGTTCAGTACACCTGGACTTCAATACAGATATTCTCTACACATCAGGGTTTTGCAAGAGGACTAAATGGCCTGACACATAGTATTTGCTCAATAAACGGTAGGATTTTTTTTTTTTAAATCATCTTTGTGGTGAGAGTAAGATTTATGATGTGGAAGTGTTTCTGCTGCATCCTGACATCCCCAAATTAATTCAAAATGATGTATTTGCCAGATGTTTGGGAATGAAAATTTGAAGAATGGGGCAAGTGAAGGGATCAAAACCTGGGACCAAAGTGGCTATCACTTACCCAGAAAAGCCATCAATCCACATAATGAAGAGCCACCAAAGAGAAGGAATGGGGAGATGCAAGCATTTGACACAGATGGTAAAGAATTCATCTGCATTGTGGGAGACCTGGTTCGATCCCTGGATTGGGAAGATACCCTGGAGGAGGAAATGGCAAATCACTCCAGTATTCTTGCCTGGAGAATTCCCACGGAAGAGGAGCCTGGCAGGCTATAGCCCATGGGGTCGCAAAGAGTCAGACACAACTGAGCGACTAAGCACAGCAAGGGTTTGACATGTCTGGATGCAGGTGAGAGGCTGGCTCCAGAGCAGCAGAAGGGGCTGGGAGGTTGGGAGCGAAGACGTGAGAATCTGAGAAATGAGGCTGTGGGTTGTAACCTGGACCCTTTTTTATGTTCTTTTTTAGATGCCGATGAATGTCAATTCCTTTTAAATAACTTTTGGTCCCTGGACTGTGCTTCCTCATATGAGACTCTGTTCTGAGACGGGGCCATCAGGGGGGCCCAGTTGTTAGGGTTACAATGCTGAGTCCTTTTAGCGTACAGAGGTCACTCGAGATGATAGGGATCTGTTTTCAGGATACTCTTGCAGTGAGAAAGGGAGAAAACTGTTGTAAGAGCTGGCATACAGCCTGAGAAGCTTCTTCAGGATTCCAGATGACTCTAGGGTCCTGGTTACAGGAGTTCGCACTTAGAAATGGGCTTGTCATATCCCTCTCCTAAGGGGTCACCACTGTGAGTTGGTCACAGACTCCTCCTCTTTTGAAGGCTTCTTTTTTCAACTCCCTGAAATGATCTGCTTGCTTGGTCATCACCAACAGTTCTGTGTGTCCCTGATGGGCATAGCTGTCTCAGGCAGAGGGACTCCAGGATCCTGGTGGCCAGGCCACCAACAGCCTCTGCTGAGATCATTGTCTAAGCCTGTAGGGAATACCAGTGTGTGCCACTGAGAGTTTCCTCTTAGGGTTGTTGGGGTGCCGATGACTGATAATTCTTGGCTGATCCCCTCTCCAGGAACCACTTTCAGCCCCTGACAGCCACAACCCTCAAGGTCAGGCCCCTTCTGTAGTCACCTGCATCCAATGACTGGCCAAAGACAAAGAATAAATGTCCAAACCCATTGTCCATGTCCGTGACCATTCTACAGGGCATCCAACTCCAGAGCTCCCTGGGCGGCCAGTGGGGACTTTGTTGTGGCTGCATCACAACCCAACATCTCCCAGATACGTGTTCATCCCCAAAACTCTCCCAGCACACTTCCCGCACAGGATCAGGATCCTGATCTCTAACCATCCTTACTCCAGCTTTTGAACTGTCGTGTTGGAGAAGACCCCTGAAAGTCCCTTGGGCTGCAAGGACATCAAACCAGTCAATCTTAAAGGAAATCAACCCTGAATATTCATTGGAAGGACTGATGCTGAAGCTGAAGCTCTAATACTTTGGCCACCTGATGCTAAGAGCTGACTTGTTAGAAAAGACCCTGATTCTGGGAAAGATTAAAGGCAGGAGGAGAAGGGGACGACAGAGGATGAGATGGTTGGATGGCATCACCAACTGAACGGACATGAGTTTGAGCAAGCTCTGGGAGATGGTGAAGGACAGGGAAGCCTGGTGTGCTGCAGTCCATGGGGGTGCAAAGAGTCGGACACGACTGAGCGACTGAACACAACCAGCTACCGAGATGAGGTGGGTTCTAGGGTTGTCAGATTTAGTAAATAAAAATGCAAGAATCCCAGTTAAATGTGAATTTTAGATTAACAGGGAATAATGTTTTAGTACAAATATGTCTCGTGTGACTTAGGGACTGAACAACAACAACATGTGACATTTGGAACATATTCACACTGTAACATTATTTGTTGTTGATCTAAAGTTCAAATCTGAGAATTCTTTATTTTATCTGGCAAATCTAGTAGGATCATGAAGTATAGAATATGGGGTCTAGGTCCGCATGGGTCAGGGATGATGGCACATTCAGAGCAATGCACACTCATATCCGACATGCAAATCAGCTTGGAATTCTCTTGTGAGAGATGTAGCACTCGCATGTGACCCTACTTTTCCTTGAAACAATAATGAGAACAGTAACTACTGTATATTGAATACTAACTTTGTCCCAGACCATGTACTAAGCGTTTAAAGCTGTTCACCCAACTCTTAATCTGTTTAATCTCCACAATAAGCTTTTGAGGTAAATGTATCCATTTAGGGTCAAGTCCAATATAAGTGAGAGAAAATTCAAACTATCAGTGGTTTCAAGAAAATTTAAAAATTCAGAAGTCAGCAAGGCAAAGCTGGGATTGGTAGACTCCTCACTCCTTCCTTCTTGTTCTACCATGTGTGACCTCCATTTCTAAGATCACCCCGACGGTCCAGGAGGGCTGCTGGTGATCCAGCCATTACGTAAAATTCCAGCCAGCAAGGAGGAAGAAGCAACAAAGAAGGGCACGCTCCCTCCCTAAGCACACTTTCTGGAAGTTGCACAACATATCAGTTTGTGTCCCTTTTAGCCTAATTCAGTCATGTGACTTTGGTGTAAGAAAAGCTGCAATAGATAGTGTTTATTCCAGCTGGTTGTAGGACCAGGTAATAATCAGGGTTTTTCTTGCTAAGGGAGAAGGGGAGAAGCATAGTGAGAGATAATTAGCAGATTTTGCGAAAAATAGATACTATTATTATTCTCATTTTTGGATGAAATTGAGGCTCAGGTAGATTAAATAACTTACCCAGGGGTCAGTGGCCGAGACGAGCTACTCCACATTCAAGGTCAGGAGGGGGCGACCTCATCCAAGGTAAGGAGCAGCGGCTGCGCTTTGCTGGAGCAGCTGTGAAGAGACACCCCACGCCCGAGGTAAGAGAAACCCAAGTGAGACGGGAGGTGTTGCGAGAGGGCATCAGAGGGCAGACATACGGAAACCATAATCACAGAAAACTAGCCAATCTGATCACACAGACCACAGCCTTGTCTAACTCAATGAAAAAAAGCCATGCCCGTGGGGCCACCCAAGATGGACAGGTCATGGTGGAGAGGTCTAACAGAATGTGGTCCATTGGAGAAGGGAATGGCAAACCACTTCAGTATTCTTTCCTGAGAACCCCATGAACAGTATGAAAAGGCAAAATGATAGGATACTGAAAGAGGAACTCCCCAGGTCGGTAGGTGCCCAATATGCTACAGGAGATGAGAGGAGAAATAACTCCAGAAAGAATGAAGGGATGGAGCCAAAGCAAAAACAATACCCAGTTGTGGATGTGACTGGTAATAGAAGCAAGGTTCAATGCTGTAAAGAGCAATATTGCATAGGAACCTGGAATGTTAGGTCCATGAATCAAGGCAAACTGGAAGTGGTCAAACAAGAGATAGCAAGAGTGAACGTCGACATTCTAGGAATCAGCAAACTGAAATGGACGGGAATGGGTGAATTTAACTCAGATGACCATTATATCTACTACTGTGGGCAGGAATCCCTCAGAAGAAATGGAGTAGCCATCATGGTCCACAAAAGAGTCTGAAATGCAGTACTTGGATGCAATCTCAAAAACGACAGAATGATCTCTGTTCGTTTCCAAGGCAAACCATTCAATATCATGGTGACCCAAGCCTATGCCCCATCCAGTAACACTGAAGAAGCTGAAGTTGAATGGTTCTATGAAGACCTACAAGACCTTTTAGAACTAACACCCAAAAAAGATGTTCTTTTCATTATAGGGGACTGGAATGCAAAAGTAGGAAGTCAAGAAACACCTGGAGTAACAGGCAAATTTGGCCTTGGAATACTGAATGGAGCAGGGCAAAGGCTAATAGAGTTTTGCCAAGAGAGTGCACTGGTCACAGCAAACACCCTCTTCCAACAACACAAGAGAAGACTCTATACATGGACATCACCAGATGGTCAACACCGAAATCAGATTGATTATATTCTTTGCAGCCAAAGATGGAGAAGCTCTATACAATCAGCAAAAACAAGATCAGGAGCTGACTGTGGCTCAGATCATGAACTCCGTATTGTCAAATTCAGACTTAAATTGAAGAAAGTAGGGGAAACCACTAGACCATTCAGGTATGACCTAAATCAAATCCCTTATGATTATACAGTGGAAGTGAGAAATAGATTTAAGGGACTAGATCTGATAGACAGAGTGCCTATCTGATGGACATCTGATGGATGGAGGTTCATGACATTGTACAGAAGGCAGGGATCAAGACCATCTCCATGGAAAAAAAATGCAAAAAAAGCAAAATGGCTATCTGAGGAGGCCTTACAAATAGCTGTGAAAAGAAGGGAAGCAAAAAGCAAAGGAGAAAAGGAAAGATATTTCCATTTGAATGCAGAGTTCCAAAGAATAGCAAGGAGAAATAAGAAAGCCTTCCTCAGTGATCAATGCAAAGAAATAGAGGAAAACAACAGAATTGGAAAGACTAGAGATCTCTTCAAGAAAATTAGAGATACCAAGGAAACATTTCATGCAAAGATGGGCTCGATAAAGGACAGAAACGGTATGGACTTAACAGAAGCAGAAGATATTAAGAAGAGGTGGCAAGAATACACAGACTGCTACTGCTGCTGCTAAGTCGCTTCAGTCGTGTCCGACTCTGTGCGACCCCATAGACGGCAGCTCACAGAAGAACTGTACAAAAAAGATCTTCACGACCAAGATCATCACGATGGTGTGATCACTCACCTAGAGCCAGACATCCTGGAATGTGAAGTCAAGTGGGCCTTAGAAAGCATCACTACAAACAAAGCTAGTGGAGGTGATGGAATTCCAGTTGAGCTATTTCAAATCCTGAAAGACGATGCTGTGAAAGTGCTGCACTCAATATGCCAGCAAATTTGGAAAACTTAGCAGTGGCCACAGGACTGGAAAAGGTCAGTTTTCATTCCAATCCCAAAGAAAGGCAATGCCAAAGAATGCTCAACCTACTGCACAATTGCACTCATCTCACACGCTAGTAAAGTGATGTTCAAAATTCTCCAAACCAGGCTTCAGCAATACGTGAACCATGAACTTCCAGATGTTCAAGGTGGTTTTAGAAAAGGCAGAGGAACCAGAGATCAAATTGCCCACATCCGCTGGATCATCGAAAAAGCAAGAGAGTTTCAGAAAAACATCTATTTCTACTTTATTGACTATGCCAAAGCCTTTGACTGTGTGGATCACAATAAACTGTGGGAAATTCTGAAAGAGATGGGAATACCAGACCACCTGACCTGCCTCTTGAGAAACCTATATGCAGGTCAGGAAACAACAGTTAGAACTCGACATGGAACAACAGACTGGTTCCAAATAGGAAAAGGAGTTCGTCAAGGCTGTATATTGTCACCCTGCTTATTTAACTTCTATGCAGAGTACATCATAAGAAATGCTGGGCTGGAAGAAGCACAAGCTGGAATCCAGATTGCCAGGAGAAATATCAATAACCTCAGAGATGCAGATGACATCACCCTTATGGCAAAAAGTGAAGAGGAACTAAAAAGCCTCTTGATGAAAGTGAAAGAGGAGAGTGAAAAAGTTGGCTTAAAGCTCAACATTCAGAAAACGAAGATCATGGCATCTGGTCCCATCACTTCATGGGAAATAGATGGGGAAACAGTGGAAACAGTGTCAGACTTTATCTTTTTGGGCTCCAAAATCACTGCAGATGGTGATTGCAGCCATGAAATTAAAAGACGCTTACTCCTTGGGAGGAAAGTTATGACCAACCTAGATAGCATATTCAAAAGCAGAGATATTACTTTGCCAACAAAGGTCCGTCTTGTCAAGGCTGTGGTTTTTCCTGTGGTCATGTATGGATGTGAGAGTTGGACAGTGAAGAAAGCTGAGTCCCGAAGAATTGATGCTTTTGAACTGTGGTGTTGGAGAAGACTCTTGAGAGTCCCTTGGACAGCAAGGAGATCCAACCAGTCCATCCTAAAGGAGACCAGTCCTGGGTGTTCATTGGAAGGACTGATGCTGAGGCTGAAACTCCAATACTTTGGCCATAGGATGCGAAGAGTTGACTCATTGGAAAAGACCCTGATGCTGGGAGGGATTGGGGGCAGGAGGAGAAGGGGACGACAGAGGATGAGATGGCTGGATGGCATCACCAACTCGATACACATGAATTTGGGTGAACTCCAGGAATTGGTGATGGACAGGGAGGCCTGGCATGCTGCGATTCATGGGGTCGCAGAGTTGGACATGACTGAGTGACTGAACTGAACTGAAGGTCACTCAGCTGACAGCCTGCCCCCAGTGCCTCTGCCTGTAATAACCACTATCATGTAATTTGATTTATTAACTTCTTAAATACCAGTTAGGTAAGTAGGATTTGATGATTGTCAGATCCTGTTTTTTAAAAATATAACATTTAAAGAAATCAGACATTCAAATATCAGCACTTCATAAAACAATCAATGATTATAGCAAGTGCAGAAAAACTTGGGCAAAAAATGTTTATATGACACACATGTAGAGATGAAAGAGAAAAGACCAGTTTTCAGAGATCAGTAGTCCTACCAGGGAATAGAAGCTCATTCCGTGTCCCAGGAGTCTGTTTAACTGGGATTATTAAAAAGGAGAAATGAGAGACTTCCCTGGTGGTCCAGTGGTTGAGACTTTTCCTTCCAGTTCAGGTGGTACAGATTCGATCCTGGGGAGCTAAGATCCCACATGGCTCGTGGCCAAAAAACAAAACCATAAAACAGAAGCAATATTGTAACAAATTCAATAAAGACTTTAAAAATGGTCTACAAAAAAAAAATCTCAAAAAAAGAGAGAAACAAATGTATAAATAGGTAAAGTGGCTGTGAGGGAGGAGAGGGAAGGCTTGAAATAAGTGAGAACACAAGTGTGAGCCCATGGGTGTGAATGAATATTCAGTGGGCTCTGTGGGTTTAAGAAATACAGCTGAACAACACCCTGTGATGTCCGTGAACTCCTGGAACCCAGAAAAATGGCCTTGGGAATGAGACACTTCTCCAAAAGAAATATTATTTGTATTCCATGGTTCTAAAGCGAATAGCCCTTTCCCTACCCCAAACAAGAGGAAGGGAAAATTGAAACGTGTAATTAAGAAGCTGGGCTAGAAGAGGCTGGGAGGGCTGCCTCCCAGGTAAAGATGCCTGGGGCTTTCTTTAGGTGGGTCTAGAGGCTGAGTCACTGTAATCGTTGGAAGAAACGTTCTGAGATTTCACAGCATGGTTGCACTCTATCCTGCTAAAATTAGATTGTTCGTATAATCAGAGCTTCATAGAACGCAAAAAATAAAATAGAGCTCCAAGGCTGTCTAGGCCTTCGAATTCAGCTGGGTCTCATCTTGTGGGCTTACCCCTTCGATGGCAGTGGCTGCCTGGAGCGCTGCACTGAGCAAGTGTTCCAGCTGAACTGAATTAAATGAGATGGCGTGTTCTGCTGCGATTGATTGGTTATGGTCCGGAGGAAGCCTGAGTGCTGTGTTAGAATTCTGACTCTGAACCTGGGGAAGCCCTTTATTTTATAGAGGATGTAAATGAGGCTCTTTGAGGAAAAGTAAATTGCTCTGAGCCTTTTGGTAACTGAGTAGGAATAGGTGGTCATTTCCCCTGAATTTTAGTCTTATCTCCTTTTACCATTAGCATCAGATGTTGGCAACTGGAATTTTCTACAGAGCAACTCCTAGTGGACATCCTTATTCCACTCAAAGAAGAATCTCTGGGGCTTCCCTGGTGGCTCAGGGGTAAAGAATCTGCCTGCCAATGCAGGAGACAAGGGATTTGATTCCTGGTCAGGGAAGATCCCCAGAGAAGGCAATGGCACCCCACTCCAGTAATCTTGCCTGGAAAATCCCATGGACGGAGGAGCCTGGTGGGCTGCAGTCCATGGGGTCGCACAGAGTTGGACACGACTGAAGCGACTTAGCAGCAGCAGCAGCAGGGAAGATCCCACATGCCTTCGAGCAATGAAGCTCATGCACCACAACTATTGAGTCTGTGCTCTAGAGCCCGAGAACCGCAACTACCGAGCCCACGTGCCACAGCTACTAAAGCCTGGGTGCCCTAGAGCCCGTGCTCTGCAAACAGAGAAGCCACGGCAACGAGAAGCCCATTCACAGCAACTGGAAGGTAGCTCCCACTCACTACAGTGAGAGGAAAGCCCACATAGCAACAAAGACCCACTACAGCCAAACATCATCAATAAATAAAACTATTTAAAGAGGAATCTCTGTCCTTCCAAGAAAGTTGATTTCACTTTTCTTTGATTTGTGTTCAGGTCTGAACATGGCATGATTAGACGATGGAGATGTTCAGTACTGGTAGTCAACCTTACCCCCGAGGGCAATAGTAAGAGTAACCCCTGTGCAATGCTGTAACAAATTATCCCCAGTCCTCAGTGGCTTAACTCGGGGTGGCAGGCTAAATGAAGGCCCCTCAAAGATCACCATGTCCTAATTTCTAGAACCTGTGAGTAATAATACACAGCAAAAGGAATCTTACAGATGTGATTAAGGACCTTGAGATGGGGATTAGCCTGGATTATCTGGGTGGATTTCCTTATAAGAGGGAGGCATGTGGGTCAGAATCAAGAAGATGTGACTCGGAAAGAAATGAGAGAGATTTGAAGATGCCACATCCCTGGCTTTGCAGGTGGAGGCAAGAGCCATGAATGTAGGCATCTCTAGAAGCTGGAAAGACAGCAGATTCTTCTCTAGAGCCTCCAGGAGGCAACCAACACCACGATATTCAAACTTATGATCTCCAGGAAAATAATACATTTGTGCTGTTTGGGGCCCTTGAGTTCTGGGTAGTTTGCAATAGTAGCCATTGAAAATATACACACAGGAAAAGTTTACTTCTTGCTCATCTCTCAATCCAAGTCATGATCAGGACTTTCTTATCCTGGGCTTCCATGATCCCTGGGGCTTCAGCCAGCCACGCACCATCCAAGAGAGAGGATGAGGGCAGGCATCCTATGGGAGGCCTAGGCTTCCCATATTCTTTATTTTATTTTATTTATTTATTTTTTGATGTGGACCACTTTTAGGCTTTGGGCTTCCCAGGTAGCTCAACTGGTAAAGAATCTGCCTGCAATGCAGGAGACCCCAGTTCGATTCTTGGGTCTGGAGGTTCCCCTGGAGAAGGGATAGGCTGCCCAGTATGTTGGGCTTCCCTGTTGGCTCAGATGGTAAAGAATTTGCCTACCATGCGAGAGACTTGGGTTTGATCCCTGGGTTGGGAAGATCCCCTGGAGAAGGGAATGACTACCCACTCCAGTATTCTTGCCTGGAGAATTCCACGGACAGAGGAGCCTGGTGGGCTACAGTCCATGAGATCACAAAGAGTCAGACATGACTGAGTGACTAAGCATAGCACACAGCACATTTTTGGTCTTTATTGAATTTGTTAAAATATTGATTCTGTGTTATGTTTTGGTATTTTGGCTCAAGGCATATGGGATCTTAGCTCCCCAAACAGGGCTCCAGTCCCTGGGGCTCGACCCACTCCTGCCTTGGAAGGTGAAGTCTTAACCACTGGTTGTTGTTACTGTTCAGTTGCTAAGTCATGTCTGACTCTTTGTAGGCATGGACTGCAGCACGCCAGGCTTCCCTGTCCCTCACTATCTCCTAGAGTTTGCTCAGATTGATGTCCAGTAAGTTTGTGATGCTGTCTAACCGTCTCACCCTCTGCTGCTCTCTTCTCCTTTAGCTTTCAATCTTTCCCAAGCATCAGGGTCTTTTTCAGTGAGTTGGCTGTTTGAATCAGGTGGCTGATTGGAGCTTCAGCTTCAGCACCAGTCCTTCCAATGAATATTCAGGGGTGATTTCCTTTAGGATTGACCAGTTTGATCTCCTTGCAGTCCAAGGGACTCTCAAGAGTCTTCTCCAGCACCACAGTTCAAAGGCATCAATTCTTTGGTGCTCAGACTTCTTTATGGTCCACTGGACTGCCAGGAAAGTCCCTAGGTTTCCCATTTCCATAGGTTCCTCACCTGTAGTTCAAGACTTCCCATCTACCTGTCTTTTGCCCACTGTTTGGCCTCATGTCGTTTTTCTTTTCACCCAAAATCTTACAGCCTTACTGGTCTTCTCCGTCCTCAGATATGCTGAATGCGCCCAGCACCTGAAGGGCTGTGGTTTCCCCAGCTCCTCAAAGGAAGCTTCCTTCCCCAACTGACCATCCCCCTCCTGGTTACTCCTTCCCTCAATGCTCTATTTGCCTGCTGCGTGGCCCTTACTACCCTGCAAATTTCCTTCTTTGCCTATTTGCTTATTCTGTTGGCTCTCTGTCTCATCTTCTGGGGAGTCACCACTGCGATTCAGAGTTTGTCTCTGCTTCACTCTGAGCCCCCAGCTTGCCAGAGGTCAGCACACAGCAGATACTCCATCAGTAATAGTCTGTGGGACTTCCCTGGTGGTTCAGTGGCTAAGACTCCATGCTTCCAATGCAGGGGGCCTGGGTTCAATTCCTGGTCAGGGAACTAGATCCCACATGCTGCAACTAAGACCCAGTGTGAACAAACAAATAAATAAAATATTAAGAAACACAATAATCTGTGGATTGAATGAATAAAAGTGCCAACAGAACTCCTTCTACCCTGGACTTGGGATGCCCAGGATCACCAGTGAATCTGACATCACAGAAGTTCAAGACTAATGGAAGGAAGGCAGGCTCAGCCTGCTAGGCGCCCATTGGTAACAAGAGCTCATGCAGATGAACTTCTGGGGAGCTCAGTCTACTAATCTTCTGGAGCAATATGGGGAGCCAGCTCCTCTGAGCTGTGCAGAGGGGTAGAAAGAGGGAGGGCAGGAAGAGAGAGGGACAACCAGACCAGTACTTTGCACAGGAAGGTTCAAGATGGAGCACATACAGAATATGTTTTTGCATACATGTAAAAGAGAGTCAGCTTCACACCCCCAACGTCTCCCATACCCCCATCGTGTCAAAGGCCTCTTGATTCGAAGAACAAGGGTCCTACAAGCCTGTGACTCCAAAGATGTCTGCACTTCCCTCAAACACTCTTTTGCTCATCCCCCAAGGGTCACAGGTCTTCCAAGACCTGAGTTTTATGGGGTGAGTTTTATGGTGTCCATTTTACTCCCACCAGAAAAAAAAAAAAAGCATGACGTTGTGCTTTGGGAAATCTACTTGAGCTTCTTGTAGACATGCTGCCCCCCTGCCTGGAGCTCCTGCAGCCTCGTGAGTGTTCACCTGCCACTTTTGCTGGAGCAGAGGTGTCCGCTCCCACCTGCAGCAGCTTCACTGCTTCTCATCACGATTCAGTCGGGAGCCAGAAGGAGCAGGGCAGGGGGTGTGCCTGCACCCTCACCCACATGCGTGGGGTTGGGTAGAGAGAGAACGTTGCTTTTTGAACTGATGAGTAATTTTCAGAAATCTGTAAGGTGTGGCCCTCCAAAAAAGCTATTATTGCAAATCTCTTTATCACAGAGAGAAAATGGAGTCAGTCAAATGTTAAATAGCATGGGATTGCAGACTTTCTGAGGCAATACTCTGCAGTCATGAAAGTGATGTTAACTATATTCATTTCGGAGAAGGCAATGGTACCCCACTCCAGTACTCTTGCCTGGAAAATCCCATGGATGGGGAAGCCTGGTAGGCTGCAGTCCATGGGGTCGCTAAGAGTCAGACACGACTGAGCGACTTCACTTGCACTTTCATGCATTGGAGAAGGAAATGGCAACCCACTCCAATGTTCTTGCCTGGAGAATCCCAGGGACGGGGGAGCCTGGTGGGCTGCTGTCTATGGGGTCACAGAGAGTCGGACATGACTGAAGTGACTTAACAATAGCAATACTTATTTACCTGGAAGGACATCTGTTTTCTGTCCAAAGGGAGATGATGGAGAGGTGAATGGTGACTATGGCAACTGCTGCCATGGCCTCACCTACATACTCTTGGCCGTCATGCCTCCTGAGCACGTGAACCCAACATGTCCCGATGCAGCACCTGCAGGTACTCCTCAGATGTGCCAGGTGACCTCTGGGAGCGATTCTCAGGCAATGATAGACAGGGACAGGTGGATAAGCAACTGGTCTTTTTCTCCAGATAACCCTAAGGCATGTCTGACACTCTCCTGAGGTGGGGGCCCAGCAGGATGGACCTCCACGTGCCCACCGCAGGACCCTGCTCACTTCTGTCTCCCCACCTAATCTATGCTAGGATAAACTCCCAGGTCAGTCACTTGCTGGGCCAAACCCAGCAGCTGGGGAAAGTAGGGTTTGCAGTTGAAAGTTGTGGGGTCCCCTGGCATAGGGACACAGAGGGGTACATGCCTGTCTGCTGAGGGGCCTTGCCCCAAGGGGATTTGGCTCAGCTGGAATGGAGACCCTGCCAACACCACCCAACTCAGGGCTCAACTAGAGTCTGGGGAGCTGGAGGCTGGCACCTGGCCCCACCCTGAGAGTCAGACTGACAGGTGTGTGGTGGGCCCAGGAAGGAGCACAACACTGTCATCCCAGGCAGTTCCAAGTTAGGGGGCAGAGATCACATCCTATAAAATGCTGGGCCATGGAGTAGATAGAGTTGCTGGACAAGGGCTACTCCCTAGAGAGAATGTGCTGTGTCCTCCTCATGGAGGCCGAGGGTCACACCTGGACAGTCTGCTTGGCCGCCCTGGACGTGGGACAGAGAAATGCCATCTGTGTATTTTCTCTATTGTTCCCCAAACAAATTCACACCAACTGAATGGTGACAACAACATCAGTTCCTGCTGATAAGCTGCTGTTCTTCAGCAGGTCAGGTGTCAGGCAGGCGCTGGTCCTCCACTCAGGTCTCAAAGGCCGAAATCCAGGCGTCAGCTGGGTGGTGCTGAGCGTTGTCCTAGAGGCTCCGGGGGAGAATCTGCTTCTGGCTCATCAGGTTGTTGCCCAGATTCAGCTCCTGGTGGCTGTCAGGCTGCAGTCCCCACTCCTACGTGGCTGACAGTAGGGGGCAGGGGTTTTCTCCTCAAGGCTGCTCATGTTCCTTCTTGTGCTTTCTAGGTGGCCCCTCCAGCAGCAGCGGGTCAAGTTCCTTTCTTGCTTCAAATCTTTGGCTTCCTACCTGCCACACCTCTGACTCTGGCCAGAGAAAGTTCTCTGCTTTTAAGGGCTCATGGGATTAGAGTGAGCCTCCCAGAGAAGCCAGCATAATCCTGTGTCTTAACATTTGTAAGCTTGTCATGGAGCATACCACCCTCACCGGTTCTGGGGCGTTGGCATCTCTGGGATGTTGGCATCCACAATGCTCTATCACAAACAAATGCTGATACAATTCCTGGTCTCCTCTCTCATCTCAAATGGTTCTTTACTCACAGACTTTGTAACTGTAAACCTGCGACAAAGGGCCTCAGGGGGCAGGGGAGTCAGGGCTGCTTGGAACTGAGAGCAAAGGTGAAACTTCCTGATAAAAGCAAGGTGCACGGGAAAAGAGCTTGCCTTGTTCTCCTGCTCGGAATGCCATCATGCTAGGATGCTTGACTTGGAAGCTCGCAGCCATTTTGCCACCATGAGACAACACCAAGCATGGGGATTGCAGGCCAGATGGAGGCCAGGCTGAGGCTGTTGCTGAAGAAAAGGAATCAAACCAATCTTGGAAGCTTCTATCTCCATACAACTGATGGGGTTACTAAATCTTTTATTTAAGCTACATTGAGGTGTGTTCTATTCTTTGCTGATAAAAACATTTCTAACAGATATGAGTGATGGTTGCGATCATTTGGAGTATCGCTCAGCATCAATCACTCCTCTCTCCTGCACTCTAGGGGCAGAGTATCCCTCCTGACTTGGTTGACCATGGACCTGGCCATGGAATTTGCTTTGGCCAATGAACATTTGTGGGTGTGACACAAGCAGTGGCCTCCAAAGTGTGTGCAGGCTTTGGCTAGCACTTACGCTCCAGTGACCCACCTGGAGAAGACTAACCTCAGGATCAGCTGCTGCCCCTTCAGTTTGAGCCTCAGAGCAAACATACATGGAGCTGAGTGAGCCCAGTTTGAGATCTGCAACCCAGCCCAGCAGACCCCCAGACTGAAGCAGACCCCAACAGAGCCCAGCCAAGGTCAGCTGAGCTATATTCAACCCATCTTTGTGCTGCAACCCACTGAGTTTAGGGATTGTGTGTTACACAGCATTGTTGCACCAATAGCTGACTAACACAGAGGGCTGTCCCCTCCCCTTCCCTAGGACTCCCAATATTAGGTAGAGGTGAGTGATAGAACCTCCTTTTACTTTGAGGATATGAGAACACAGAAAAACCTATGCCAGTCATTTGTAGAAGAGGATTCAGGGAACAGCCAGCTCCTGGCATCCTGAGACACACAAGGGGAAGCTGCCTCAGCAACCTCTGTTTGGTGTGCATGGGAGCTTCACAGAGTTCCTTTAGCTCCAAACCCCACAGCATCCAAAGAAAGCTTGCTGTGGGCCCTCGGGCTGCTCTGCTGATGTGGCCCAGGGACCCAGGACCCTGGAGAGGCTTTGCTCTCAAGATGCAGACTGCACAGGTGTGGCCATTGAGAGCGGAGCCCAGGGCGGAGGGGAAGGGGGCAGGCTCAGCAAGTGCCCAGGACAAGCAGGATCAGATCCTACTCACTCACTTGGGGCTAGATGGGCCCCCTCAGCTCTGCTCCAGGGAAAGGAGGAGCCCAAACCCCTCAAGTTAGGTTTCTGCTCCCTGGAACACGGGGCTTAAAAGAGAAATTAACTTCAACCAGAGTTATCATCCTTGCACATCATAGACAGTAGACTCAAATTCACATTCATTATAGACAGAGAGGGGCTCCAAAATCACTGCAGATGGTGACTGCAGCCATGAAATTAAAAGATACTTGCTCCTTGGGAGAAAAGCTATAACAACCTAGACAGCATATTAAAAAGCAGAGACATTATTTTGCCAACAAAGGTCCATCTAGTCAAAGCTATGGTTTTTCCAGTAGTCATGCATGGATGTGAGAGTTGAACTATAAAGAAAGCTGAGTGCCGAAGAATTGATGTTTTTGAACTGTGGTGTTGGAGAAGACTCTTGAGAGTCCCTTGGACTGCAAGGAGATCCAACCAGTCAATCCTAAAGGAAATCAACCCTGAATATTAATTGGAAGGACTGATGCTCAAGCTGAAGCTCCAATACTTTGGCCACCTGATACAGAGAACTGAATCATTAGAAAATATCCTGATGCTGGGAAAGATTGAAGACAGGAGGAGAAGGGGATGCCAGAGGATGAATGAGATGGTTGGACGGCATCACCAACTCAATGGACATGAGTTTGAGCAAGCTCTGGGAGTTGGTGATAGACAGGCAAGCCCGGTGTGCTGCAGTCCATGGGATCGCAAAGAGTTGGACACTACTGAGCAACTGAAATGAACTGACTGATAGAGAATTTACTTAGTCCCTGGGTGAAGAGGTCAGCTTGCTTCAATTTGTGCATCTCAGTTCCTGTTGGGCTAAACCAGGCTTGGCAAACTAGGGCTTGTGGGCCAACTCCACCCTATCACCCGCTTTTGTAAATAAAGTTTTATTGGAACAGCATTACCCATTTATTTACATATTTTCCAGGGCTGCAAAAGCAGGTTGAGTAAATGCAAGATGGGCTGGCCTGCAAAGCTGGAAATGCTTA
This sequence comes from Bos indicus, assembly GCF_029378745.1. Classification (NCBI taxonomy): domain Eukaryota; kingdom Metazoa; phylum Chordata; class Mammalia; order Artiodactyla; family Bovidae; genus Bos; species Bos indicus. The sequence continues at coordinate 59,034,216 of NC_091772.1, read as the reverse complement.
TTATCTGGTACTTTGCAGAAAAAGCTTGTCCACCCCTGAACCAAACTGTCCCAGACTATCTTGCCAGCTCCAAATTCTAAATCCTCACCAACTGAACTTTGCTTCCATTAAAGTAATTCAACAGTGCACACAGCATTAACAGGAATAAAACTGGCTTTATGAAAGGAAACCAAACCCTTGAGCGGGCCAGGGAGCTATTTCCCACATACCACAAAATTCTGCAGACTTCCCCCTCCAATTAGCCGACGGGATGTGTCAGGGGCCTGCCTGGATCGCACGGCAGTGGGACCCCACTCCTATCCAAGAAAAATGACTTTTCCTCTTACAGTTCGCATCCCCTCCCGTTCAGCACTTCTTTGATCCTCCCTCGGCCCCAGGTTCTGCAGGAGAGGCCAAAAGAAGAGGAGAAGTCTCTTTCTTGAGTTCCACACGGAAAGCTGCTCTGGCCAGACCCCACCTAGCGCTGCGGAGGCCAGCAGAAATCCGATGTTTGTGTCTATTAATCATAGGCAGAATCTGCAACTCGAGCCCGTGTACCAGAAATGAATGGAAAAAGTGCAACCTGACCACAAAAGTATTATTTTATAAATAAGGCCCTTCAGTAGTGGTTAATTGGACACACGTTTTGCAAGATTTGGGGAACGTTAAAACTATCATACTCACATTGACAGTCTGGGTTCGTGTTACAGTGGTGGCCATTTTCTGGGCCCTGGCAGGCCCCAGGTTGCAAATTCCAGCTCCAAGACTTATTTTCCCTGAAGGATGTCACTTCTCCACCCCCACCCTTAAGCAAAAAAAAAAAAAAAAAAGATCAAGATGGACTGAGTGTATGTTTAACAGCTCTGTAAATCACTCAACATACTTGAATCTCATCAAAATTCTGCCAGAAATGATTTTCACGAAAGCAGATGGCCTGATTCGGAAACTCATTTGGTACGCTTTATTTTCCACCAGATTTCGATGAGTTCCTACTGTGTGTCAGCCCACGCCATGCACTGGGAGTAACTGAGGGAGTTGTGTCTAATACATGGATCTACAGCCAAGAGAAAGAGAAAACTGCAGGGGTGGGAAATAGGAGAGAATGTCCAGGAATACAGAAAACCAGCTGCAAAGATCATGAGATGCAGATCAGGCCCCTGTGTGTTCTGGGGCCATTTAAAATTCACAAAAATCTCCTGGAGACAGAAGATTGAATTCAAGACAAGTTCTGAGTACTGTCTCCCACTTTCCTCATGTTCTGTGGCTGATGTGGGAACAATGCAGGGACTTGGCCACACTAGAGGGACAGCTAGAAGGTAGGATGACAGGTTGAGAGGCCAGAAACTTCATACACTTTATCATTGATTCCTCAAATGACACCAAAAGGCAAGATCAATTATTATACCCAGTTGTCAGATGAGCAAACCAAGTCTCCTGAGTTTCTCAGTGCTGCCATCAAAATGTTCTTGGGTGGAGAAGAAAATGGCAACCCACTCCAGTACTCTTGCCTGGAAAATTCCATGGATGGAAGAGTCTGGTAGGCTACAGTCCATGGGGTCGCAAAGAGTTGGACATGACTGAGCAACTTCAGTAGTTCACTGGTAGAAGAAAACAGCATGTAAGCTGGGGACTTGGAAGGTCTTTCCGTATCCACCTGCTGCAAAAGCAAAATTGCTTTGAAATCTGAGTTTTTTACAAAAGAATTTTATTTATTTATTTTTAGCTGTGCTGGGTCTTCGTTGCTGTGCTCAGACTTTTTCTAATTGCAGTGAGTGAGGGCGGCTCTCTAGCTGTGATGGGGGGCTTCTCACTGCAGTGGCTTATCTTGTTGCCAAGCACAGGCTCTAGGGCGTGAGGGCTTCAGTAGTTGTAGTGCATGGGCTCAGTAGTTACCGTTCCTGGGCTCTAGAGCACAGTAGTTGTGCTCAGTTAGTCGTAGCACACAGGCTTAGGTGCTCCTTGGCATGTGGGATCTTCCAGGACCAGGAATCGAACCCATTGTCTCCTGCATTGGCAGGCAGATTCTTTGCCACTGAGCCACCAGGGAAGCTCTGAAGTCTGATTTTTAGTGAGTTGTTTTTTTGTATTCTTCTCTATAGTGTTCTTGCCTGGAGAATCCCAAGGACAGGGGAGCCTGGTGGGCTGCCGTTCATGGGGTCACACAGAGTCGGACACAACTGAAGTGACTTAGCAGCATCTATAACATTTCTCAGTCTGTTTTTGCATAAAAACAATGTTTTTAATGGTCTATCAGTAATTCCAGAAATGTCCCCTGAAGCAAAATTTTAATAAAATTAACTTTCCCAGACGACGTGCCTCATTTCTTCAGGGGCTTTTCCAAATCCTTCACTGCTGACTTTATCTGGAGAGCAAACATGCTCCCCGCTAAGAAGCTTGGTTAGAGAGCAGGACTTGTAAACTAATGGCCACTGGCCCTCTCGTTTTGTTTGGCTTGTGTGGTAGTTTTAAGTTTTCACACACATATACATGCACATCCAGATTTCCAGGGGCTCTTGAAAAATAGCTCTTATGTGTCCCCGAGTAGTGGCAGCCCCTTCGGGCTGGGCATGGGTTCTGCAGCTTACCCAGTCCCCACCGCTCCCTAGTGTCCTATACCCAGACAACGTCACTGACTTATATACTTGTTTGGACTCTGGAGACATTGGATACGGGTTCTTGTCTTGGACCTATTGGCATTTGGGGTTCAAAGAGCTAAAGAGCCACTAGGTCCTCCTTGGAAGGAAGAAAGAAAAGTCCATCACGAAACAGCCCTGTAGGGCCATGCCAGGCAACATGGAGGGAGGAAAATAGCCTCCGTGATGCTCAAAGAAGTCGTTTTATTTTCCACTCTACCTCTGATGCTGCTCGGGGTGATGGATTAGAGAAGCTCGTTTCCTTTGGTTGGGAAAAAAAAAAAAAAAAACCAGAATGCAAAAGAAAAAGCCAGTGTTCGATAAAACGTGGCGGCATGACGCAATAGTGCTTGGAACCCGTGGAGTGGAGCTGTTAATTGCTTCCTTCCCAGGGATGGGATGCTGGTTCGCCCCCTCTCATGCACTGGGGTGTGTTTGTCAAAGAAAGTATCAGCCTCCCATAACTCTCTGAAATGATACAATACATCACTTGAAAGTAAGCTAGGATCAACACGTTGTTAACCGTTTGATCTCGCAAGTCAGAATTAATGATAGGTATTTTGCACAAAGAGAATAAAATGAATGTTAAAAGCCTATTTACGTTAAGTAAAGACATTCCTGCTGCATCAGGGTTGAGTTGGAGGCGATTTCCTGCGGCACAGCTGTTCCACGTTTGTTAGTCTGCGGGTGGGTGGCAGCAGCCAGTAATCAGAGACAGACTGAGGGTGCGGGAGCTGGTCTGATGAGGGGACAGGAATCTTCCAGTGGAAGATCCCAGGGACCGCCTGGGAAAGGGGGGCCCCCAGGCCATGCAGAACAAACTCCTTCAGAGCTTTGGGAAGAGTCGGGGATCAGTTTCTTCATCTGCAAAATGGACTTCATTCGTTCATTCTGAAAATACTCAGAGAGCCTGGGCTGGGCATGCGCGTTCTAGTGGGGAACAGAACCAGGTTCCTACCTTTGTGGATCTTACATTCTGAGCAAATCTATTTTAATAGGTAAAGAAACAAGAAGATTTAGAAATAATAATAATTTTAAAACTTCTAGGGGCAGGAGAGATAAATTGGGAGATTGGGATTGACATATATGTGCTTGTTTGTTTTAGTCGCTGAGTCGTGTCTGACTCTTTGCAACCCCATGGACTGTAGCCCTCAAGGCTCCTCTGTCCATAGAATTTCACAGGCAAGAATATTGGAATGGATTGCCATTTCCTTCTCCAGAGGATCTTCCTGACCCAGGGACTGAACCCATGTCTCCTGTATTAACAGGCAGGCTGTTTACCACTGAGCCACCAGGGAAGCCCATATATGAAACAGATAACTAGTAAGAACCTATTGTACAATAGGAACTCTACTCAATGCTCTGTAATGACCTATATGAGAATAGAATCTAAAAGAGAGTGGAGATATATATTTATATATATATATATGTTTATGTGTCACTAATTTTGCTGTACTGCAGAAACTAACACAATACAAATCAACTATACTCCAATAAAAATTAATTTTAAAAAACCCTCTAGGTCATGATGATACTAATAAGAGAACAAACGGAATGAGATATGCCCTAAAAGGACCAAGATTGGTGGTCAGGGACTGAGGAGGTGATGCTGGAGTTGAGCCCTTAATGCGTGTAGGTGGAGTAGCCAGGCAAACACTCAGGGGCAGAATGTTCCATCTGCTACTGAAGCCCGTGCAAAGGCCCTGAGGCAGGACAGGGCTTGGGGATGTTCAAGCTACAGCAAGATGCTGGAAGGTGCTGGAAGCAAGGAAGGGAGCAGAGTGGAGGGAGAAGATGCTGGAGAAGCAGGGACAGTAATGTGGAAGGCTCTGGACACCAAGAGCCTGGCTGCTGTGTCAAGTATAGTGGGGGCTCCACTAGAAGAATTTCAATGGGAGCATAATGAGATTTGATTTTCATTTAAAAAGTTCTTTGACCCTGGTTGGAGACAGGGCGGGCAGTGGAATCAGGAGAGCAGGTTCAGGTCACTGGCAGGGACGCTCCAAATAACTGTTTTGGTTTTTTTTTTTTTTTTTTTGCAACAGCATTCAGTGCTTCTAGGGAGTTAGAGGTTAGGATTTAGAAAATGTTTAGAAAAATCCCATAGCATGGGGGTGAAGGCTCACACAGGAGAGGCTCAGTACACACAGAGTTGACTTCCTGCACAAGCAAGCCTGCTTCTTGAGCTCCTTTCTCCCTCTGACCACGACGGACCTTGCACGGAGACCCTTTAATTTCTCAGATTCATAAATTTGCTGTGACTGCCCAGACAAATGAGAGGTTTTCTGGAGAGGATCAGGGACCATCAGAGAGGGCTTCAAAGCTGGCTCAGCTCCTCTGCATGGACTGAGTTTCTTGTCCATTGGACAGCTCCTGGGGTGTGAAGGCCAGGGAAGGGAAATCACTGAGGTCCTAGACAGACACCCCATCAGAGATCCATTCCCTAGTGGGAGCAAGGAATGGCCACCGAGCAGCAAAGAAAGCAACTGGTCTCATTTCAAATGTTCCAAGTTAGTTTTTTCATCAAATATCGGTTTGAATTAAGTTCTATTTTCCATTAAAAATAAGACCTTTATATTGCAAAGAATTTTCACCTGTTCAAGTTTATATCCATATTCAACGAACGCTGTTCTGAACACCCCTGCTGGTGAGAACATTTTAGGTAGGGCACAGACCTTTCAGATTTTTTGTGTTTACTTTTAATTGTATTGGAGAAAATATAACAAGCACATCAAACACATGACTTAAAATTGCTTATGTGTGTGTGTTAAGTCACTTCAGTTGTGTCCGACTCTGTGCGACCATATGCACTGTAGCCCACCAGGCTCCTCTGTCCATGGGATTCTTCAGGCAAGAATAATGAAGTGGATCGCCGTGCCCTCTTCCAGGGGATCTTCCTAACTCAGGGATCAAACCTGAATCTCATGCATTGGCAGGTGGGTTCTTTACCACTAGCGCCACCTGGGATGCCCTGGAATTGCTAAAGTCAAGGCTAAAGTGGGTATTTAAGTGAGGAAAAAGAAAGCAGGGTTACAGTTGATTTATATAAAATGCCGAATGATAATTTGGTTATTTTATGGGTACAAGTAAAAATCATGGAGTGACTGAGCCTGGGGAACTCTTGCTCAGCAGATGGTTGCAAATCTAGAGAACACACTTGACATGTGCTATTGTCTCCAGGTGATAGGTGACAAAACAGGTGATAAATACGTATCTCAAGTCATATATCTGGTTACATGCCAGGGACCAGATGATAGATTTTTTTTTAACCCTTGGTTCAAGGGTTAAGCCTCTACTGGGCTAAGAAGTCACCTGTTATAACATGTGATTTTTGCAAACTCACCCCAATATAGCATTTCTCAAGATGGTGACTGCAGCCATGAAATTAAAAGACGCTTACTCCTTGGAAGGAAAGTTATGACCAACCTAGATAGCATATTCAAAAGCAGAGACATTACTTTGCCAACAAAGGTCTGTCTAGTCAAGGCTATGGTTTTTCCTGTGGTCATGTATGGATGTGAGAGTTGGACTGTGAAGAAGGCTGAGCGCCGAAGAATTGATGCTTTTGAACTGTGGTGTTGGAGAAGACTCTTGAGAGTCCCTTGGACTGCAAGGAGATCCAAACAGTCCATTGTGAAGGAGATCAGCCCTGGGATTTCTTTGGAAGGAATGATGCTGAAGCTGAAACTCCAGTACTTTGGCCACCTCATGCGAAGAGTTGACTCATTGGAAAAGACTCTGATGCTGGGAGGGATTGGGGGCAGGAGGAGAAGGGGACGACAGAGGCTGAGATGGCTGGATGGCATCACTGACATGATGGACGTGAGTCTCAGTGAACTCTGGGAGTTGGTGATGGACAGAGAGGCCTGGCGTGCTGCCATTCATGGGGTAGCAAAGAGTCGGACATGACTGAGAGATTGATCTGATCTGATCTGAAGTCTTCTCTAGAAGCAGAGAAAAACATGATAAAATGTGATAAATACCACTTTGTTCTTATTTTGCCTTCAATAGCAGTGACTCTCAACCAAGGGTGACTTAGCTCCCAGGGGACGTGACAATGTCTGGAGACGTTTTGGGGTCACAGATGGGGGTGAGGATGTGGTGGATGGAGGCCAAAGTGATGTTTACCATCCTCCCAGGCCCAACTCAGCCCCCACGGCAAGAAAGGAGTCACTCCAAATGTCAGTCATGTTCAGGCTGAGAAACACTCTAGGTCCTAATGAAGACCCATCTTACTTATTTCATGAAATCAAATCTCAGACTGAAGGACTGGAAATTCATCTCTCTATTGCATTACTAACGATTACCCAGAAATTAACATTTTGTTGGCCAAAACGTGGGGACTGTTTTCTCATGAATAGCTCTCATATAATAATATGACTAATAAGAGCAAATGTTTATAGAGTCTTCCTGTCATACCAGACATGGGCCTGAGGACTTTGCATGTAATCATCACCACCATCCAATCAGGTAGGGATAGAAGAGGACTCTGAGGCACAGAGAGGTCAAGCCACTTGCCTGAGTCTCCATAGCCTCTGCCTCAGAGGCAGGATTTGACCTCAGTCATTCTGGTTGCCAAACTGGCGTGACTATGCTGTTGTTCAAAACACTATTGAACATATAGCCTAGCATGTTAGAGTAAGTATTTTCTATGGGATGTACTTTTAAAATGTTCATTATTAGATGGGGGGAAGTGCCACACAGAAGACTTCTGTTTTTCCTGAGTTGGTCTTCATGAAGGAGGACGCACTGCTATTCCAAGTTATTCCCTTCTATTGTAGTTGCTGTTGTTCAGTCCTTAAGTTGTGTCCAACTTATTGTGACCCCTTGGACTGCAGCTCACCAGGCTTCCCTGTCCTTCACCATCTCCTGGAGCTTGCACAAACTCATATGCATTGATTTGGTGATGCCATCCAATCATCTTGTCCTCTGTTGCCCCCTTCTCCTCCTGCCTTCAATCTTTCCCAACATCAGGGTGTTTTCCTATGAGTCAGCAGTTGCCCTGTTTGGCCTTCATTCCTTTGGGTCCTCAGGTGCCATGTAAACGGAATGGGAGTGGTTCATGGAGAGGGTTTTGTTCAGCTTCCCAGACCCAGGACAGATCATCAGTTTGCTTGAGTGGGATATTCAGGCTGGATGGTGAGAGTAGAAGATTCTGGAACTGTGCAAGTCTTATCATTTCCTTCCAGGGAGCTAAGTTCATCTAGTTCTGGTTCTATTCCAGGCACTATGCAAATGCTTCCTGGCTGCTATTTCATCCCAGTCCCAGCTCTTTGGGGGTAAATATTGTTCATTTTTGTTTTTTATTGGGTAGAGTTCACTTAACAAAATTCAGAACTTTAACCATTTTAAAGTATGCAGTTCAGTGGCTTTTCATGCATTCACAATTTTGTGCAGCCATCACCACTGTCTAAGGCCAGACATCTTCATCTCTCCAAAAAGAGACCTCATACTCATAAAGAAGTCATTCCTTATTCCCCATCCCCCAGGCTTGACAACCACTAGTCTGCTTTCTGCCTGTGTGGATTTGCCAGTTTTGGACAATTTCTATAAATGGAGTCATACAATATGTGACTTTTTGTGTCTAGGTTCTTTCAATTGGCATCTTGGCTCCAAAATTCATCCACGTTGTAGCAGGTGTCAATGCTTCACTCATTCTCATCACTGAATAATATTCCATGGTATGGATATAGTGCAGTAGGCAATGGCACCCCACTCCAGTACTCTTGCCTGGAAAATCCCATGGATGGAGGAGACTGGAAGCCTGTAGTCTATGGGGTCACCGAGGGTCGGACACGACTGAGCGACTTCACTTTCACTTTTCACTTTCATCCATTGGAGAAGGAAATGGCAACCCCCTCCAGTGTTATTGCCTGGGGAATCCCAGGGACGGGGGAGCCTGGTGGGCTGCCGTCTATGGGGTTGCACAGAGTTGGACACGACTGAAGCGACTTCGCAGCAGCAGTATGGATATAGCACATTTTGTTCATCCATTCATCAGTTGATGAATGTTTGGGTAGTTTCCCCTTTTTGGCTCTTGTGAATAATGCTTCTATGAATACTCATGTACAAGTTTTTGTTTGAACACCTGCTTTCAATTCTCTTGGGTATGAAATTTAGGAGTGAAATTTCTGGGTCCTGTGCTAATACCATGCTAGATAAAGTCTTAAGTTCACTTGACAAATGGAAAATCTCATGGTGTAAACTTGCCCAAGATCACTCAGTAGTAAGCATTAGGGTTGGGATTTGAATGCAGGCCATGAGGCCATAGCCACTGGGCTCCCCTGCCTGTCATAAAGGAGGCTTGGAAGAAATTGCACACAGATCAAATGACACAAATGCTCATTTATTTCTGTTAACTTTTATATCCTTTTGGTTTAATTTTATTTCATTATAAAAGTAATCTTTTCTCTTTGTGGCATGACAAATGATTTTTAAAAGCAAGTATATATTTTTAAAAGTCCACACGATTAATGGCCCATATGCTTTAACCCTTTAAGGTTATTCTTAACATAAGTAAACACAGTGATGGCATGATACCCTAACAGAGTGGCGCTCAGCTTTAATCATTTTAACCCAGGGAGGGAAGGTTGAGCCTCGATGGCCCTGGGCTGTGCCATCCCAGGAACCCGAGTGATGGGGACTCTGTGGGCCTCAGCTGAGCCATCCCAGGAAGCTGAGGACTGATGGCCAGTGACAGTGGCCCTGAACCAATAGCATCAGGCACTGGGTCGTGCAGCGCCGTCTGATTTATGTTCATTCTCAGATAAGATGCTATCTTCTCTCTCACTTTTTTCTTTTCTTCTCCCAAATGCCTGTTTGAAAACTACTGGAGAATGTCCTCTCCCCAAAATGAGGTAGAGAACGTTTGAATCAAATAAATACATACATGGGGTCCAAGATTCAGAAGATTCAATACAAGACAGAATCAGAAAGAATCCTGAGGACACAGGGGACCCAGGCCAAGAGAACACTGAACCCATCTTGTCAGAGAAGTCTTCAGGAGTAATTTCTTCAAGAAGACAAGCTTAACAAAACACCCAATGTCCCTGAAGATTTTGAAAAGAGACTTAAATAAATAAGTGTTTGGATTCGAATTACTGTTATGTATATAGAAAATTCAACCAACATAAAACATTGAAAAATCATTTCAGTCCAGGAAAAACAAGATACACTGGAAAAGACAAAGTAATCATAATATACTACCTTTGAATATGGTTTACCTTTGAATAGACAGCATGCTCTTGTTTAGTTGATAAGTCGTGTCTGACTCTTCACCATCCCTCGGACTATAGCCTACCAAGCTGCTCTGTCTGTGGGATTTTCCAGGCAAGAATGCTGGAGTGGGTTGCCATGTCCTTCTCCATCATTCACATTTTTTTAGATAAGGAAACTGAGGTTCGGACAGGTGGGCTGACTTGGTGTAGGGAATTGGCTGGTCTGGGAGCCAATCCAGCTCTTTCTGACTGTAAAGCCAGGGAGGTTTATTTATTATTTACTCTCTGCCTTTATATTCATCATTGCACTTGATTCACAGCAAACCTGTGAGTAGGTACTTTCATCATTTCAATTCCTGGTCAGGGAGCTAAGATCTCACATGCCTCATGGCAAATATATATGTATATGTGTATATATATATATATATATATATATATATATATATATAAAGCAGAAGTAGTCTTGTAACAAATTCAATAAAGACTAAAAAATGGCCCACATCAAAACAAAACAAATCTAAAACCACAACAAAAAAGGACGTCACACATCAGCACAGATACCCCTGTTTATTTTAAATTGGTACGTAATACTATGGTTTTTGAGTGCTGACTCTATGCTGAGTGCTAACAGAATATACTGTTTAACTTAATCTTTCAAGCACCCCTGAGAGGAGAGTACTACCCATGAGCAGATTTAGATGCAAAATTGAAGACTTGGGGTTCTGTCACCAGCTATGGCCACACAGCCCTGAGAGTAGGAACTGGAGTCAAACCCAGGCACCCACACCCAGAAGGCAGCCACATGGAGGCGCTCCCTGGTCGATGGCCACAGAGCTCTAACTCCTCCACCACGGCCTGTGGCTGGTGGCTGGGGTCTGTGGGTGCATGGCGTGGCCCTGTATTGTCCCTAGAGACTCATGCCCTGCACCAGCACACCACCTCCACTTTTAAATGTTTTTCAAAATATTTAGCAACACACAGCCTGAGTGTGGTGCTGGCTGTCCCACTGGGTGAATGCTGTCCCTGTAGACGTTGGGCTGGGGGAAGTGCAAGAGGCACATTCAAATGGCTCTTTGCCGACTTGCAACTTTTGGCTGCAACCAAAGTGAAGACCAGCTCAATTCTTCTTCAAGAGCAGGCAGGTGCCAGGATTTCCTGTGTCTCCCCAGGTGCTGCCTGCAAGCCCTGACTCCCAAGCCTCTTCAAATGCAGAGCCCCAGGCGGGAGGACAGAATCTGGAAGATGCTGGGATTGTGAACAGCTTTGGAGAAGTAGCCAAGGGGATATGGGTTGGGATGGGAGTAGGGGGTAGGCTCTGATGCCTGGCCCTCCATGTGCAGGGCAGATGCAGGACGGGAAACAGGAACCACATCAAAGTGGTGGGAGCCCAGGCCAGAGTGGGTGGGGGCTGAGGAAGTGTACAGCACGCTGATAAAAACCCAAGCCCCACAGAGCCACCTCCATCTGCAGGCATGGAGCCTGGACCAGAGGCGTGAGCAGCAGTGATGTCGGCAGGTCCAAGATGGCACTGAGAACTCAGGCTTCTTGGTCAGGGGGTCACCATTGCCAGTAAAGGAGCCCGAGGGAGCATGTCCTGCAGGGGTTAGGATCACAGGCTGTGGATCCAAAGGGCCTGGGCGCAAACCATAGCTCAACAAATTGCTAGGATTGTGGTGATGATTGCAAAACTCTGTGAATATACTCAAAATATTGACTTGTGTGCTTTAAGTGGGTGAGTTGTATGGATGTTATGTTTAAAAGCATTAGTGACTCAGTCGTGTCTGACTCTTTGCGACCCCATGGACTGTAGCCCGTCATGGTCCTCTGTCCATGGGATTCTCCAGGCAAGAATGGTGGAGTGGTTTGCCATTTCCTACTCCAGGAAATATTTAATTATACTTAAAAGGTGCTTTTTAAATTCCAAAGTGCTGGACAGTGGCTGTTATGATGATGATCACAGCACAGCACTCACATGCATGTGCTCACACACTCACATTCACATGCACACACACAGTCCTGGCTGCCTGAGTGCCAGACCTGCGCCACTCCCCTGCTGGATTCTCCCTGTTTATTCTTCATCTTTAGGAAAACACATCTGCTGCCAAGTCCTCCAGGGAGAAGCCCTGAATAAATACACCAACTAGGAGGAATCCTTCCTGCTGCAGACTTCATTCTGTGATCTGCAGCAGAAACTGGTCATCAGGAGTCTGGTGGGACACATGATACGGACCCTCCAAACTCTCCCCAGGGAAGGGACAGCTTGCTGACCTTATCAGGAGGTGCACAGCTTTCTTGCCTTGGTTCAGGCTGCAGATGACTGCTGGCTGAGGAGACTGGTGCCCAGATACAGGGCTCCCCAGAGGAGTCAACATTCAATTATGTTGCGGAGACTCAGTTGGGGGCATCTCTTCTCGTCCTCTCTCTTTCTCCCTCTTACCCCTCTCTCTTCCCTCAGTTTTTGTGTGTGTCCATCTCTGACCCTCGGATTCTCTTCCTATCTTTTCCCATTTCTCCTCTCATCAGCATGTTTGTAGCTACTTTCATAGCTACAAAATGGCTGCTGTACCTCCAGACATCACACCCACATTCCAGGCAGGAAGAAAAGGCAAAAGGGACATTAAGCAATGCCTCAAAATATTTTGCAGGTATTTATGACAGAGACACAAATCAGTAAATGTTTGAATGCTCCTTCTTTTACCTAAGCACCCCAGAACCACCACCACTAAGGAAGATTTTTAAATTTCGCTTGCTCAATGTTTTCCTTCTTCTTTCCTGCTCTATAAAGTGCTCAGCCTATTCCGGGGCTTCTGTGAAATAGAAATGGAAGAATAGATAGAAGCAGAGGAACTGGCAAAGCAGGAGGCACAGGAAGGGGAGAGGGAGGGACTGACCCGGCTTGGGAAGTCTTGGCAGTTGTGACAGTTCTGGCACTAAAGCCCTGTGGGCTTCCACCAAACCTGCACTTACCCCACCGACAACCAGCATTTTAGCTCATTCATTCATTCATTCTTTCTCTCAATCCCCCATTGATCTCTCCCTTACTTCAACAAGAACTAAGGGGTTCCTCTCTCAGATGGTGATGTGATAACCTTGGACTTGTGAGCCTCCCCCAGAAGACTGTCGGCTCTTTTGGTTCCTTTGAGACTGGGAGTCCAGCATGCTGTCTGTTAGACAAATGAAGGAATGCAGGGATGTGCCACAGTGCTTCTCGGAGAAGGACCCTGGGTGAAAAAAAAAAAGCTCAAATAGTCAGAAATTTTCTCCATGTCCCCTTGATGTTGGAATCTTGCTGTGATACTCTGGTCTGGTTCTCCTCTGTGGTCAGGACCCAGGAAGCCTGATTGGACCATCTTATAGCACCTGTGCTGTTACAAAGCCTGGAGCATCACCTTGAGGGGATGGAGGCAGGTAGACATGCCTCCACACTGGCCAGCCTCTTCCCTCCCACAGGACCTGTGGGGCAAGTCCTTGCTTGGTCCTCATTTGTTACTGGATGTCAACGTGTCAGTGCTGGGGGAACCAGGATTCCAATTAACTGTGGTCTCACTTGGCTGAAGGTTGGCTAAAGACCTGCTCTTTCCTGTACCTCCTGTCTCAGGTGGTGGCAGTCTACACCAGGGTGGGGATAATTTCCACCTTGAGCAGGTGGGTCCTCGAAGAATGATAAGCCTGATAACTGTAATAACAGCAATAATAACACCAGTCATCATGTACTTATGATGTTCCATACTCCAATGTGCTAAGCTCATGATATTTATTTTTCTTTTTAATTTTCACTCCAGCTCTATGAGATAGATGCTAATAATTATATCCATTTTGCAGATAAGGAAACTGAGGCTCAGGGAAGCCAGATAACACAGCCAATAAGTGGGTGGCGGTGGGACTTAATCGGAGGCGTATCCACCATCAAGGCACACATTTTGGTCCATGCTCCCCACCAGTCACCCTTCTGCCTGCCCTCTACCAACTGCCTGGTGTTGCACTTTCCTTGCTCTTCATGGGAGTTAACGTACTCTAAAGCTAAGCTCAACTCATACAAATATTTACTTTTTAATTTTAAATGCTAGTTTATCCAAATGCATATGTACTTGGTAGAGTAGAGGGTGCAGACGTGTGTGGTCAGTCACTTCAGTCATGTCAGACTCCTTATGACCCTGTAGCCTGCTAGGCTCTTCTGTCCATGGAACTCTCCAGGCAAGAATACTGGAGTGGGTTGCCATGCCCCTCTCCAGGGGATCTTCCCCACCTAGGGATTGAACCCATATCTCCTGCGTCTCCTGCATGGCAGGTGGATTCTTTATTGCTGAGCCACCAGGGAAGAAGCAACTTACAGAGTAGTAGTGACCAGACAAAAAGGCACCTTCCCTGTGTCAGTGCCCAGGGATGAGACTGGGGTGCAGAGGAAGACCTGCTGACTCCCCTTCCGTCTTACACAGGCTGTTGCCCTAGAGACAGTGAGAACATCACTTCCAGCTCTGCTAGGTTGTGAGTAAGCCCTTCCAAGCTCTTCCATGGAGACTGTTCCTCTCCAGCCCTAATGACCAGCCTGCTCTCTGCATTTCCAGGTCTTGTTTGGACTGGAACAATTTAAAATGCTCTCTCGTAATTACAGAGGTTTTGCAGGCGGGGGCTGAGCCTCCGGGAGGCCACTGGACCTGCACGTCTCCGCCACAGCCAGCAATTTCAGTAATGATAGTCATGCCTGCCGTTTATCTTTGGGGTTTCCAGAAATACAGGGACTTCTCCAGACACTTGTGACTGTCTGTGATATGAGTGATTCAGTCTGCGTCATCCTCTGAGGCCGTGAAGACCACCGTCTGGACAAGCCAGAGCACTTTCAGTGGCCGTTCAGGGAACATCAAACTTAGGTGAATTCAGACAATTGACAGGGTGAATAAGACTTCAAAGCTGCAGCCGGAGAAAGACAGTTTTTCCAGGATTCAGGGATTTCCTGGGATGTAGGACTTCCAGTTTTAAAACCAAGAAAGTCCTGGCCAAAGCAGAATGATTTTGTCACCCTATTCCTGGTGAACCCAGGGAACTGAACATACATTTTTCTTTGCTCCGTCCATAAACTGTGTTAAAAAGGTAAAAATAAGTTTTAAATAAAGATATGACTCAGATGGTAAAGAATCTGCTTGTAATGTAGGAGACCTGGGTTTGATCTCTGGGTTGGGAAGATCCCCTGGAGAAGGGAACGGCAACCCACTCCAGTTTTCTTGCCTGAGAATTCCATGGGCAGAGGAGCCTTGGCGGGCTACAGTCCATGGGGTCGCAAAGAGTCAGACACGACTGAGTGACTGACACTTTCATATATGAGAATAAAGAGCTGAAAGAGTGAAAAGAAAGAGTAGTTTCTTCTAGAAGGCACTAATGTCCAGATTTAAGGTGCCCATGTCCCCATAACAATAAAATTCAACGTGATGAGTATTCAATTCATCTGTATCCCCACTGCAGGTAAGAGCCAGTGCTGAAGAGGTGGGTAGGTCACAGCTGATCTTTATTATAAATCTGGTATTATAGTTTAGCTCTTTATTTACCTCTGCACTAACAGAAGCTAAATTTAATAAATAATAAAAGGAGAGTTTTCTATGGATAAGAAAAGGAAGAAAAGGAATTGATTTTGTATACATCTGCAAAACAGGGGGTGGTGGCGGGGTGGTCTACTTTCAAGCACAGCTGGATTCCGCAGCTCAAGTGACGTCACCAAAGGCTAGGATGGCTATGCAACCCAATTTGGGACGTTTGTAGTTTTAGCCCAGAAGTATCCACACTCCAGGGAAAGCTGTCTCTCCCAGGCACGCTGGGCTGGTTGGTCACCCCTGCAAGAGCCCAGGTTTTCTGTCTCTCTGCCCTGCCCTCCTTGGGGTCGGCATCTATCAGATCCCACAAGGCGGCCCCTCAAACGTTTGTGTCAGCCCATGCCGGGTGTCTGCCTCTGTTAATGTCACTACCTTTTTTTTTAATATTAAAAAAACCTTCTTACTCCAATTTTATTTTAAATCTTCCTATTTTTCGTGCATGGAAGTTTTTTGTTAAGCTTCCCAGCAAACCTTTTTTTGGGAAGCAGTCCATCTATAAATCCTAAGTCAATAAATACATCACTCTCCTTCCCACAGCTGTCCTGGTGGAACCAGTGTTCACAACAGACCCGCCAGGCTTCCCAATGGGATGGATGGGACCCACTGAGCAAAGTGAACTCTAGCCTGAATGATTGCATTTGCTCCTTTAGAGCAGTCAGTGAGCAGGACATTAGATACTTTTGTGTGATTGTGAATCCCTCTCAAAAAATTAATTAAAATTAATTTTGAATTAAATATTAGTTCAAATTAATTTTAAATCCATTCAAAATTAATTCAAAATACCAAATTCAAAATTCAATAGAATAGCTCATCAGCATACGTAAAAGGAAAAAAAAAGATATATCAAATATTGGTGAGAGTGTCCAAAAAATGGGATTCTTACCCATTGGTGGGGAGAACGTAGCTTCAGTCACCTGGCAGAATCAGCCAGAGCAGAGGATTCACAGATCCTGTGACCCAGCTCTGCTAGTCTGTTCCTAGTGGGAGACCCACCAGAGTTAAGAGCGTTCACAGCAGCATTTTCTAATTAAACAGAAACTGGAAACTACCAAATTCCCATCAACAGCAGGATGGCTGGTCACACAATTCAATATTATATAGCCACGAAAATGAAACAAACTGCTACTAAGCACAGCAAGATGGGTCATAATGTTGAGAAAAAGAGGCCAGTGTTGTGGAACAAGTATTATACTATTTTGTTTGAATAACTTTCCAAAACTGGCAAAACCAACCCATGGAGTGAGCGTTTCAGGCAATGATTACTCTGCGAGGTGGGGTGATGATGTGAAGGGCACCTCTAAGGATCATGATCCTATGGCTTGATTGATTTTGGGTGCAGAGACTCACTTTTGGTTCATATTGTGACTATCCTGCATAGCTATCATACTTCAGTAGAAAACTGAAAATAACTACATGAGCGTAATCTTGATCATGTTCCCCTTGTCCAAGGGTTGTGGGGACCAGGCTGAGAGTGACCCCCCCCCCCAATTATCCCATCTCAACTGAAATGTCACCATCACAGCCCCATGAATTCTCTATGGACCCCGTCATTATCTCTCTGGGGGGTGCTTTCTCTGGCTGGTGGGTTGTCACTCGCTTGTCTGTTTCCATTGGTTGATTGTGTTGTCTCTGCTTTGCCTCCTCGCCTATTGAGCGCGGGAGAAGAGGAGGCTGTCTGTCTTCCTCCTGCTCTGTGCTCTGTTTCCAGAACAGTGTCTGGTGCAGAGGCAGAGCTGAAGCTGAAGCAGTCCTTGTAAGGGCTGGATGTTGAAAGAACTGGTCAGGCATCTGTCCACAGAACAGAGGCACGGAAGTGTGTGCAGTGTTTATATCCAGGGAGAGGAGAGCATGGAATAGGTGGGTGATGTTTCACCTTTTCCCGTACGCAGTTCTTTATTTTCAAATCTGGGATCAGGAATAATCACTGTTAACCAAAGGAGCATTCTGAGGATGAGTCATAGGCAGCCAGAGAAAGGCTTAAGGAATGACATTGATGGTGAGCACCCTACAACCAATAGTAGGGACGGGAGGTCACAGCTGAGCAAAGGCTGGGAAGAAATGCCACCTGGGTGAGTCCATCCTGTGTCCCTGGCACTCACAGGCCCTGTCTGGTTGAGGATATCTGGGCAGGAGCTGTGGCAGGTCTCTATACACACGTGACTTTCTGTGGGTGTCACAGACCAGGCACGACAGACTCTGCCAATGTCATGCCTGCACACGCAGGCCTCCAGCCCGCCAGACTATTTATACCCCTGGAATGTCACTGGGCCCCCAGGAAGCAAAGACCCCATCAAGGTCACGGCCGCTACCCTGTCTCGGCCCTGGGCATCTGAGAAGCCCCACTCAGGGTTATCACCAGGCCCCTCAAGATAAGGAGCCTCCGCTTGGCCCCACTAATGGTATTATTTTAGGGACCACTCAGAAGGACAGGCTGGGATGGAGGCCCGGGTCATCTGTCATCCTTGCCTTCATTAACACGCAGAACAAGAATGGAACAAAGACCAGTGCTTGTGTGAAGGGCTGGAGAGGCTCCGCTGAGCTGGAAAGTCATTCTACCCAAAGACACTTGGGAAAGACATTTGCTTAGAGCAACTCTCCATCTGCCCCTGGATGGCCCCACCCCCTACCCACAGGCCAAGTGGGTTGCCAGGTGGAGGGGCAAAGTCATTGCTTCCAAACTCAGGGCTGGACAAAAGGCCTAAGATGATTTCTGCTAAAACATCCTAAAGTTGATCAGATCTGGATTCAGTTAGAAGGGTCAGAGCTCAGATATGTAGTTTCTCTGTTGGCTTTAGCTATCCAAACCATTTTTATTCAGCATTTCTATAACTTCAATAAGTTGGACATGCACACGCAAGCATCAAGGACAAGGACATGGGCCTCTGAGCAAGTTGTGACAACATCTCAACCCCACCTTCACCCCCCACTGTCCCTCACTCCCACCCCACACACACGCACAAGCTTTTCTTGGAAATTATTTAGTCTGTTAGTCAGCTCATGGCATTAAATAATGACGTGAGTTTGGAAGAAGACGGATCTGAGGTCAGAGTCATCCTTCTTAATCTCCCCCAGTCCCTTCCTTTCCCAGAGCAGGAAGAGAGGAAGAAACTTGAAAATCAGAGAGTCACTTTCAATGCTCCATTAACACATGCTCCTGGGCACTCCTGAGAAAACATCTCACAGATGATCCCAAATTGTGACCCAAATGCCAAAGAGGACGATCAGGTGGAGCTGACAGACAGCCCCCAATCTAATCTTGATCTGAACTGCCAGGCCCCAGGGGCTAGGGTTAAAGCCCTCTCCTACCAGGAACAGAACCCAAGTCTCCTGATTCGCAGCCTGTTAACAACATTAAAGACATTTATTCACCAAACCACGTCAAGGAAGCTCTGCTGTGTGTCAAACCTTGGGTTGGGCATGGAGGACACCGCAGCAACCTAGAGACCAAGATGGACAACAGCCACATAAATAAGGGAAGCATTCAGTTCGTCAGGTGGTGATGAGCTTTACAGAGAGAAAGCAAGCAGGAAAAAAGACAGGGAGGGCCAGGGCAGAGACTGTAAGTCACCCACAGGCATCAGAGGAGGCTAGCAGGCAAGCTGATTTGGGACAAAGACCTGAAGGAGCTTAGGCAACTGCCTGCAGCTGTCTGGAGGAACAGCTTTCATGGCTGGGTGGCAGGGTGGGGTCGGGGGTGGGTGGTGGGGAGCAGGCACAGCCAGTGCAAAGACCCCGAGGCAGGAGTGCACACTTGGCATGTGGAGACTGGCAAGTGGTGTGGGGCACCTGAAGTGGAGTGTGTGAGGGGAGGGGCAGCTAGCAGGGGTTACAGGAGGCTGATGATACCCCCCCAAAGATGGCCAGGCCCTAAGCCCTGGAAGACGCAAATGTATCACCTTGTAGAAGGTGTGACATAAGTTGGTTTGTATCAACTACTTTCCCTCACAATACTTCTGACACCAAATGTATGGAGGGCTGGAGCGGTTTCTCTCCACATCAACCAGTTCTCCAAACCTCTTGTTGTTCAGTCACTGTCGTGTCCAACTTTTTGTGACTCCATGGACTGCAGCATGCCAGGCTTCCCTGTCCTTCAGCATCTCCCGGAGTTTGCTCAAACTCATGTCCATTGAGCCAGTGATGCCATCCAACCATCTCATCCTCTATTATCTCCCTCTCCTCCTGCCCTCAATCTTTCCCAGCATCAGTCTTTTCCAATGAGCTGGCTCTTCGCATCAGGTGGCCAAAGTATTGGAGCTTCAGTTTCAGCATCAGTCCTTCCAATGAATATTCAGGGTTGATTTCCTTTAGGATTGACTGATTTGATCTTCTTGCTGTCCAATTGTCTCTCGAGTCTTCTCCAGCACCACAATTCAAAAGCATCAATTCTTCAGCGCTCAGGCTTCTTTATTGTCCAAATCTCTGGATATCAACAATTCAATTCAATTCCAACACTATCTCCCCAGAGAGAGCACAGACCCCAGAGTTTAAAGATTCAGGCACCAATCGGAAACCCCAGGTTGTCACCTGCACTTCTATAAATCAGGGGTTCCCACAGCCCCTCTTTGGGTTCAATAATTTGCTGGAATAGCTTTTGCAGGGGTCCCCAGTCTCCGGCCCACAGACTGGTACCTCCTGTCAGGTCAATGGCAGCATTAGATTAGAAATAAAGTCACAATAAATGTAAGGTGGTTGAATCATCCTGAAACCATAACACACCTCAGTCCATGGAAAACCTGTCTTCCACAAAGCTGGCCCCTAGCGCCAAAAAGTTTCGGGACCACTGGGCTACAGAACTCAGCAAGGTGCTTTACTTACTATTACCAATTTATTATAAAGGATACAGCTCAGGGTCAACCATGGGAAAGAGATGCTCAGGACAAGGAGATGGCGGGGAAGGAGCACGCGGCCCCCAGGCCTCCTGAGTTGCCACCTTTCCAGCACCCCCATGCACTCACTCACCTGAAAGCTCTCCAGCCCCTCCTCCAGGTCAGGGCCGGGGCTGAGAGTTCCAACCCCCCAATCACAGGGTCCTTTCCTCTGCTCAGTCTAACTAGCTCATTTGCATAAACTCAGGTAGGGCTGAAAGGAGCCAGTTATGAAAAACCTAAACTTCCTATTCTTCCCATCACTCAGGAAATTCCAAGCCTCTTACAAGCTGTGTGCCAGGAACCAGAGACCAAATCCAAATATTTATCTTTTATTATGTCCCTCCTTGCAAAGGATAGAGGATGTTGAGATGGGGAGATTTCCTAGGTTGTGTGGGTGAGCCCCAACGTAACCACAGGGTCCCTGGAAGAGGGGAGGAGGAGGGCTGGAGAGAGTTGTCAACAGATGCACAGATGTCCCAAACGTCTTCGTTGAACAATGACAGTGGCAGAGGGTGAATCAGACCCTGGGCAGTACTCCTAAGTTCTCGTTCTGTCCACTGGACATGGGGCCAGCTACGGAAGCCTGGGGACCCTGAGCAACATGGAAGCACTCAGAGCCCCGGGCTGCCACCCAGGCCACATGCCCTCCCTGGGGGCAGCTGATACAGTCTTACAGCACTGGCCACCGCTGCTAGGACATGACTGTGGCCACGCTGCCATTCTCGCAGCCCTGAGGCAGGACCAGCCCCGGGCCTGCATTCCATGGAGTGGGGGGCTTGAGACCTGGCTCCACTCGGCTACCTCCTCTGCCACCAGAGAGCCGTGGCCAAGATGGGGCGGGTTGGAAGGACCCAGCGCCAGGGAATAAGGCACTGCCCGCCTGGCCCAGGTGCACTTCGCCTCTGTCCAAACAGCTGTCATGACTCCAGAGACTTTGGAGAGCTCTGTGTTTTTCCCCTTCTATTTTTATTTCCTCAAATCTAAGCCCAAGAGAGGCCGGTGCCAGAATCCTGGAGGGACGTGAGCCAGGAGGACCCGATCCACAGGCAGAGGACACCGTGTCTGGAAGAGGTCACTGTGAACATCCCTGGAAAAGATGGATGGCCTCCAACCTGGGGCTCCGAGAAGGCCTGGGTCCTGGGAGAGGGCAGGGGAGGTTGCCCGAGGGGGAAGACCCTGCAGCTGATTAAATAAGGGAGCTGGACTTTGAGCTGGTGCTGACTCCAGGCCCCTCTGCCCAGAACACACGCCCTCTGTGTAATGAGAATTCACCCCTTCTCAAATAAACATTGGTAAGAAGGCAGCCAAGGTCTTCTCCCAGGGGTGGTGAGAGAGCCTGTTCTCAGCTGCCTCTGTGTGTCACCTTGACCAGATGCTACTTCCATCTCAAAAGTAAGATAGAGAGGTCTGAGTGCTCACCCCACTTCCACCTCTGCATATGAGGAGCAGAAGAGGATCACCTGGGGCAGGAAAGATTAAAATGCCACTTTCTCTTGGAAGCCCTCCCGTATTGCTTCATCCAAGCCCCTGTCCTGGTCTTCCTATCGCGTCCTCTCTTGCTCTCAGCATGTTCCATGACCCTGTCGCAAGGCCCGTTTGCGGTTTTCAAAGCCTTTATCTTGCTGCCTTCATTGCTGCCTGACTCACTCTGCTCTGGCTTCCTGGCTGTTCCTCTAGCCTGGCAAACAAGTCCTTCCTCAGGACATTTGCACACGCTAATTCTTCAGGCAAAAATGCTCTTTCCCCTGGTGACCCCATCGCCTTTCCCTGACCACCCTTTCTGAGAGCCTGGCCGCCGACACCACCCTCCCTTCCCTTGCTCATCATTGTTGTTTTTAGTTGCTGAGTCCTGTCTGACTCTTTGTGACCCCAGGGACTGTAGTCCACCAGGCTCCTCTGTCCATAGGATTTCCCAGGCAAGAATACTGCAGTGGTTTGCCATTTCCTTCTCCAGGGGATCTTCCCGACTCAGGGATCGAACATGCATCTCCTGCATTGCAGGCAGACTCTTTACCACTGAGCAACCAGGAAGCCGCTGCTCATTATTACCACTGAATGGGAGGCACACCAGACACTATGCTCGCTACCCACAGTACTCTTAGGTGCCTACAAAAAATACTTTAATATTTTTTAAGGAGAAGATAAAAATATGATGCAGCCTGATTTATATTCATCTTGATACCAACACAGTCATAATGGAAAACCTGTGTTATTTTGTTTGGAGGAAGAAGCCCAGGTGGCCACGCTGTGGTGCCAGACACTATTGGTTTCCTGTGGCCCCGGAGGACACATGCTTCCCTAAGCAGAGGCTGTGCTTTGCTCCTGTAACTCCAGAGGACACACAAGGAACTAGTGAGTGAGCGAATGAAGGCTTCTGGCCAAAAAGGATGCCTGTGCTGCCCTCAGAGACACCTTTGTGCCTGCAAAGGGAACTGTGGTGTGGACATTTTTGTTTATAGTCTTCCCTCCACTCCACAGCTGACCAGCCTTTCCCCTGTGCTGCATCTGGGTCCAGCATGCCTGGGTGAAGGCTTGGAATGGGTGGGGGAAGCTGGGCTGGGCTCCGACAACACCCTTCCAGTCGTGGGGCAAGGAAGGAGCTGCAGGGCTCGCACAGCAGCACTCACGGCAGCTGGGGGCACAGTGAGGACCACGGAGGTCGGCCAGGATGCCCAAATTCTGCAGCAGGAAAGCAGGTCAAGGTCTCAGGAGAGGGACAGGCAGCTTCATGATGAGGGCTGAATGGTGGTCCCCTCAAAAGACACATCTGCATCCCAATCCCTAGGATATTGGAATGTGACCTGACTTGGAAGAAAGGTCTTTGCAGACGTAACTAAGGATCTCAAGGTGAGATCATCCTGGATTATGTGGGTGAATCCTAAACCCAGTGACAAGTGTCCTTCTAAGAGACACACAAAGGAAGGAAGGACGCAGAAACTTGGAGAAGCCATGTGAAGACAGTGGCAGAGACTGGAGAGGTGCAGCCACGAGCCAAGGATGTCAGCAGCCACCGAAGTGGCAAGAAACACAGCAGGTGCCTTCCCTGAAGCATCTCAGGGAGTGCGGCCCTGCTGACACCTGGCTGACACTTACAACCTTTCAGAACAGTGAGAACACATTTCACAACGGTGAGGACACATCTCTATCATCCTTTGTGATGGCAGCCTTGGGAAACGGATACATTCAACTTCTCCAAAAGACATGAAGAGAGGGAAGGACTCAACATGTACAAGTGAGAATTTTCTGAGCACATGGCCCCATAACCACTGCTAACCCTCCCAGCCTCCCAGCGAGGTCCACATATTGTCATCATTAGGTAACAAAGCAGAAATCAGGTCAGGTAAGCTATACTGTATAGCAGGTGGGGCTATTGGGCCCAGCCAGCAGGGAAGCTAAAGGTTCATCATCATATTCACAGATGAAGTCCCTCAAGCCACTTGGAAGTGGAAAGGAGACCCAAAACCTGAGCTTGTGGTCCAGGAACTCAGCGTGCATTCAGAGACAGATGCAGGGAACTGGGGAAGGTCATTTGGAGAGTTAGGGCTGGGGGCCAGGCTTCCCCACATTTCACAAACAGACCTAGGAGGCTGTAAGATAAACATAGGGTCAAGCCTAGGTGTTGGGTCCAAGCAATTATTATCTGGTGACGTTGAGTAAACACCTTCACCTCTTTGTGCCCTCTTAGAATGGACACTGACAATATCACGCCAAGTGGTGGGAGCCATGGTCCCTGACACAGGTGCTCAGTGAGTGGCACGAGGAGATGAGGCTTCAAGGTGACAAAGAGCAAGAGAGGTGGGAACCAGGAGGGAGTAAGGTGCAAGCCAAAGATGATGTCACCTGCGGCACTTCAGCCAGACACACCTGCCTGTAGGGATCCAACTGGCAGTCTATGGGGAAAGTGAGCCAGAGAGGAGCAAAGGCTTGTCCTCTTCCCCGTGAAGTGTGGCTCATTCAGTCCAGCTTTTTAAAAAATTACTTATTTATTTAATTTTGGCTCCACTGAGTCTTACTTGCTGCATGGGCTTTCTCTAGTTGCAGCAAGTGACAGCTACTCTCCAGTTGCAGTGCAAGGGCTTCTCACTGAGGTGGCTTCATTTGCAAAGCAGGGGCTCCAGGGTGCACGGGCTTCAGTAGTTGTGGCCCAAAGTCTCAGTAGTTGCAGTTCCTGGGTTGTGGGGCACAGGCTTAGTTGCCCCATGACATATGGAATCTTCTTGGACCGGGGATCAAATCGATGTCCTCAGCATTGGCAGGCGGATTCTTAACCACTGGACCATCAGAGAAGCCCTCAGTCCAGCTTTTACTTTCCTACTCTTAATAGAGACATGGGCACACATCAACAGATAACCTACACTTTTAAAAACAGCAGCTGATGTTTGCACCTTCCTGAGCTAGACAACAGGGAGCAGTGAAGACTGCGGCTATACTGAGCTTGGGCTCCAGCCGGAGCCGCCACGCAAGAACAGGGCCTGGGAGAGGCCAGATCTGCCAACTGCTCAGAAGCCAGAATTTGAGATTTTTTTTCACCCCAGCCTTCTGATTTTCAAAAACGTGTTGGCAACGAATTCACTTTTTAAAAATGTATAAACACCATGCACGCAGGAGGAATAAGACACGTCTGCAGGCCGCATCTGGCCCTCTGGTGTGCGGCTCTGGTCTCCAGCCTGGAAGCAGAACAAAAGCTGGATCACGCATCGGGACAATGACAAGAAGGTTTGGAAACCAGGGGCTGGAACTTGTTAGGAGCGGCTGCTTCATTTGAGGCAACAGGGAAAGAGCAGGCAGCCGGGCCAGGGAATGGGCCCAGATTCTAACATCCATCAGGTGACCTCAGCATGCACTTCAAAGAGGAAAGGGACCCGAGCGGCTGCTCCACACCGCATGGCTGCGGGCTGCTGCGTGCTCAGCAGGCCCCTGGCTGCCTTCGCCAGGCCCGCTGGGGGCCATCCATGGCTCAAGCCGGGAGCCAACAGCAGCCCCCAAACCGCTGAAATAATTTGCACTGGACAGTGCTGGGCTCTGGGGCCTGCGCCGCTTTAAAGTTTTGGGTGTACACTCCCCCACCCCCATTACTATTTCTTTTTCTTTCTTTGCCTCTGTTTTATTGGGATGACTAAATCTTTCAACTATGTTAGCAGTAAACACAGCTAATTTACCCCCTGCCTCTTTGAAACAGCTGCTGACAGCTGCACTGTAATTCAATCAAGGATCTTTGTAGTCAAGCCTACCAAATTCACATTTGTTGTTTGGTTCCATCTCTCCTGCCCGGAGCCCCGCACAGCTGTACCGAATACTGATGAGCGTCCCTTTCTCCCCCAGGCCTGGATGATAAACAGCGTGTTAATGGTGGAGGCTAAGGCAAAGAGTTCTCAGCAGACCAAGAGAACTCCAATATCCAGGCATCGAGAGAAAAAACAACACAGACATACACAGGCCCAAAACCAGAACCAAATGTCTCCTTTTATTGCAAAGTCAAAACCCTTTTTATTTTGTCTATATACAGCATTTTCTCTGAGGACTGCTCTATGCAATGGCTGAAGGTACATCAGTCTGACCATTTAATAAATAGTCTTAAATAAGAAAATAAACAGGTTGGAGGAAAGCAAGCTTGTTGTCCTGAACAAGGGATTGGAGAGGGTCTAAAATGAGCTTCAGATGACATAAATAATTTCTTTGTTTTGTAACAGCTATTTACAGGTTTCAGTGTACAAATGATGCTAGGGGTGTACGTGGTGTGAAAGCTTGCAGCAAGAGGGAATCTCGCCAAATCCCCAGATCTGTCAACAGACAAAACAAAATGTAACAAAAACAGCGACTCTTCCCCACTGACCAGGCAGAGTTAAGGCTGCAGCCCAAGCTACTGAAGAAGAAAAAATAAAAGAAAATTAAAACAGGGCCCCGTGTTTCCAGGAACTAACTTAATCAACATGGAGAGACAGTTCTTCACTAGACCAGATCCAAGGGGCTGCAGGCGTCACCTGGATAACCCTGTTTTTTGTTCACAGACAGCCTGGTGGTCTCCAGGGCCCATGGTGCAGCTGGAGGCTGGGGACCTTCTGGCTAAGGTGAGAGAGGCATGTGCCGAGGGCCATGTCAGAAACGGTACCTTCCAGTCAGGACACTCTCAAGACAGCTTCCTCAGCCTTCCATTTGAGATGCATATCTGCACATCCTGCTCCCAGCAGACCTCCCACTGTGTCACCTTTCCCTTGCTTCCAGGGGCTGATTCTTTTGCAGGGTCCTCCCGTAGGGGTCTGCGAATGAAAATCGGTGACTACAGAGGCCCTCATCAGAGCCCAGACTCTAGGATGCTGCTATCAACGGCCAATAGAGGAGTCTGCTTGGGGGATGGATGACCCTCCTACCCATCCACCCGTTAAGAGCTAGTGTGCTTCTTAAAATAGAGCTATGGTGGCCCTAACTCAGGATTGAGCTGCAAGTTTTGTCCTGACTGCTTTTTTCCTCCAACTGCCACCTCTCACTGACTTCCTACTGGGGGGAGAGTTGGAAAACCAATTCCAAGTGTCTGCCAGTACTTCACACACTTATCTTAATTTCTGCCACCAGGCACCTGGCTGAACGATGGAACCTATTTATCCTTCAAGGTCAACACACTCCCAACTCCAAGGATAAATTTTCCCTCTCCTTCACTGGACAAATCTTGGCATTGGGGTGAGCCTACATAAACAGTGGGCCTGGGCAAGCCTCAGAATGAAACTGGAATGGCACAGAAAGGGGGCCTCCACTCCCTCTGCCAGCTACAGCTTCTGTTTATGAAATCAGAGTAAACCAAGAAATGGGGATAAATTGTTTAGGAAAATATATCTGTACCATCCTAACCATTTTCATTCATTCGTTTTATTGTGACATTTATTACAGGGACTTCTGCATTCATCTTCCTCTCACACAAACAAGAGCATGCCCACCCCTGGCCACACCCCCTTCCTCCCACTGCTGGTGGCCGGGCTGAAGGGTGTCGTAATTACCCCTGGGAACGAGTTGGTGCACGGCTGAGACTTCACAGCCAGTGATCGGGGCCCAGCAATTTTTCTTGATATATATATATTTTTCCTGTTAGGTTTTGCCTGCAGCAGCTTGTAGGATCTTGTCCGTAGGATGCTGATGAAAATCGGATCAAAAGCCATCTGCCTCTCAAATTCCTTAACACTCCTACAGCATTATAGTTGGGGAGAGGGAATGGGAAGGCCTCACAAAATGCAGGTGGTCTGCTGGCTCCTCGCCCAAGAGGTGGGAGGTGCTGGACGGTGAGAGACCCAGGATCCAGAAAAACGTGACTCGAAAGCGTGTGACTTCCGGGAAGAGCTAGTGGCAGCCACAAGCCCGGACAACCATGTTTCGGTACTTCTTCAGGATGACGTTGGAGCTGTCATCGAAGTACAGCACAGAGATGGCATTGAGCTGAGTCGGAGCACAGCAAGGCTTGGGCACTGTTTCCGGGTTGATGAAGTGCACCTGAAACACACCCGAAAACGGTGGTGGTGGTGAGACCTGGAGAGTCACTCCTCCCTGGCCTCCGTATTCCTGTACGGAACAGGTACTGCTTGGACAGAATCCCCACTGGTCACACTCACTGGGCACTCCCAGTTCTAAGCACTTGATGGCTAACTAACTCAGTTCCAGGGTTATCCTGGATTTACAGATGAGAGAACCAGAGCATACAGGGTCACATGGCATACAGCTAGGAAGATACTGGGGGCCGGGTCATTCTCCCTCATGAGGCTGTCCTCTTTGACATTCCAGGATGTTTGACAGCATCCCTGGGCTCCACTTCTAGAAGTCAGAGGCATTCCACCCCCACCCCTCAACTGTGACAACTAAAAATGTCTCTGGACGTGCATGTCAAGTCGCTTCAGTCGCCTCTGACTCTTTGCGACCCTTGGACTGTAGTCCACCAGGCTCTTCTGTTCATGGGATTCTCCAGGCATGAATACTGGAGTGGGTTGCTGTGCCCTCCTGCAGGGGATTTTCCTGACCCAAGGATCAAACCCATGTCTTCCGCAGCTCTTGCGTTGCAGGTGGATTATTTACCGCTGAGCCACCGAGGAAGCCAGACATTGTCAAATATTCCCTGGGAGGCAAAACTGCCCCAAGTTGAGAACCCCTGGGCCAGACAAGGGTTGGCCTGCAGGTCAAACCCTGCTCTGCCACATGTTTTTATAAATAAAGTTTTGTTGGCACACAGCCACACCCATTCATCACACAGCGTTTGTGGCTGCTTCTGCATTATAACAGAAGAGGTGAATAGCTGCAACAGAAACTTATGACTCTTAAAGTTAAAAATATTTACTATCTGGCTGTTTTCAGAAAAAGATTGCTGGCCTCTGGACCAGGCCTGTCCTGTCCAAGAAAAACAAATGCAAATCACAAGTGTAATTTAAAATGTTCTAGTAGCTATACGCTACAAAATGAAAAAGAAACAGGTGAAATAAATTTAAATAATATAATTTAACCCTGCATTTCAAAGCTATTATCACTTCAATATATACTTAACATAAGTCATGAATGAGATATTTTATATTTTTTTATACTAAGGCTTCAAAACTCAGTGTGTATTTTATAGTTGCAAAACATCTCAGTTGAGATTGGCCACATTCAAGTATTCAAGAGCCACATATAAAAGTGGGTACCATATCGGATGGTCCAAGTCTAGGCTATATTAGATGATTCTGCCTCAATAAACACCCTTGAATGGCTGAGCCATGAAATCAAGGCTAGGAGGCAAAGATGTGAACTCTAGGAGGGGACCAACTCTCAAGGCTGCCTCACCTGTAGGAAGCCCAGACATTGTGGAGCAGGGGATGGGGGAAGCCTAAAGAGGTAGATGCTGACTACCAGGAACAACCCAGACTGAGGCAAGGCCAGGGCAACTGCCCTTAGGCACAGTGTTGTTTATTTATGATACTTTTAGGAACTATTCTAGCTGCTTTTAAAACTAGGAGAAATAAATGCACTTCAGGGTTGAAGATCATACACAATGATTATACTTATATCCTGTTAAACATACTTTTTATGGAGGAAGGGCCCAGGAAAGCAATAGGGCCCAGGGCTCCAGAAACTCATAACATGTTAGAGACCTGCTGTGGCCCCAGCTTGGAGGGACATGAGGCCGGATCTGGTGGCCCTGCTGCAGCGGCGGGCCACACCCCGGACGGCACGCAGGCCACACTCACCAGCGTCTGCACGATGGCATGGTTGGTGGCGTTCATGTAGGAATTCAGAGGGAAGGCGCACTCCCCCTCACAGTAGTAGGCGGCATAGCCTTCGGGTGCGATGATCCAGTCCTGCGGGGAGAGATCAGAGAGCATGAGGAGGCATGGTCAGGTGAGGGGCGTGGTCAGAACAAAGTAGGAACGGCAGGGTCCCACCCTCCAGGCCGAAACCCTCCTCCTGTGGGCCAGATTCCGAAGCTCCCAGAGGTCAAAGGCATAGCCCACCTCCTTCTGGGCGGCTGGGGCTTCTGCAGAGGCAGAAGAAACAGGAGGCAGCCTTTCTTGGTCTAGTGCGTGAGTGCTCAATCGCTTCAGACTCTGAGACACTATGGACTGTAGCCCTACAGGCTCCTCTGTCTGTGGGACTCTCCAGACAAGAATACTGGAGTAGGTTTCCATGCCCTCCTCTAGGGGACCTTCCCAACCTGGGGATCGAACCCGCGTCTCCTGCATCTCCTGCACTGCAGGCAGATTCTTTACCTACCCATTGAGCCAGCTGTGAAGCCCTTGTCCCAACAGACAGTATAAATGAGGGAAAAACCAGGGGGCTGGGCTGAGCCCAGAATGGACACTGGCTCTTCACTGGAAGGTGGCACAGACAGAGGTGACCGAGGGTATCAGTCTTACCCCTGCTATGTGGTAGCATGGGCCGTCTGTTAACAAAGCCTTCAGACCTCGCTTCACGCAGCACAGTGCCTGATACACTGTGTGACTCAACAAAGGATGCTTTGTGGTCAGGTCAGCACAGAAATGGCGCTCTAGCAATGACTACACCCCTCAGGGACTCAGTGCACCTGGGGGCTCCATTCCACACTAGGACGTGAGCAACCCCTTAGACTGTGGATGGTATCCTAAGAGTGAGGACAGAATCCCAGGAGGGCTCCAAGCTGTCTGTGTGCACAAGAGCCCTGAGGGCGTATCTGGGAACACTGTACTATCCTCTGGGAAGAATCTGGACCCTCCCACGGAAATACAAGCTCTGTGAGGGGAGAACAAAACCATGGCCCTGGTAATTTCATGACAACACCCTTTCCAGGGATATTTGGGCTTCATGAAGGCAGGCACCTTGCTATGCCCAAAGCTGCATCTCCAATGCCTAGAAAAGGCCCAGGAGGTCATAGAAACTCATCAACAGTTGAGATACTGTTTTTCTAGGATTCATCCCTTGCCCTTTGCCCTGCTTCAGCTA
The DNA here is from genome assembly GCF_029378745.1 of Bos indicus. Lineage (NCBI taxonomy): Eukaryota > Metazoa > Chordata > Mammalia > Artiodactyla > Bovidae > Bos > Bos indicus. Next base: position 59,003,515 of record NC_091772.1, on the reverse strand, counting down.
ATGGTTCCAGAGGGGGCCAGCCATGGTCCTAGGACATGATCCCAGCCCTACAATACCTGATTGGTTCAGGAACAAGCACCTAGCCTAAGCTGGGCCAATCAGCCCCTTCCCTGGGAATCTGAAGCACAGATGGGGGAAGGAGGGGCAGAAGGCAGACAGACACCACAGAGGGTGGGGGCCCGCCCTCCAGGTGGCTGGATTCCAGCACATGGACTTGTCCATATCTGAGGGAAGCAGCCAGTGCAGGGTGCCAATGGGGTTCACGCGGAGAATGAGGTTCACAGTCCACAGTGTTTGGGCTTCTGGTTCTAGCCTGAGTCTCTAGCAGAAACCAGGTTTCTGCTCCTGGGTTTCATGAGGCATCCCTGCAGCCTCTAGTTAGAACATGAGGCTTCCCAGGTGGCTCAGTGGTAAAGAATCAACCTGTCAATGCAGGAGACGTAGGTTCGATCCCTGGTCAGGAAGATCCCCTGGAGGAGGAAATGGCAACCCACTCCAGTATTCTTGCATGGGAAATCCCATGGACAGAGGAGCCTGAAGGGCTACAATTCCATGGGGTTCAAAAGAGTTGGACACGACTTAACGATTAAACAGCTGGAATCTCAAGAGATGAGAACCACGGCTCACTGCACATAGGGGACCCAGTCCCACCGCCATGGTGGGGAGCACAGGGAAGCCCATACCAGAGGTTCCCGACACCGGGGCAGACCCAGCCACCCTCCCCCTTACCTGCCAGCCCAGGTCCCGGAAGCTGACGTATAGCTCATGCTTCTTACATGCCTGCCTCTGGTCGCTGCTGCTGTTTTCTGCAGTGATGGGGAGCAGAGGCGAAGTACCATGGGGAGGAAGAGGAAACACACGCATTAATGCTTCCTCAGTCTAAGGCAATGGCACCCACTCCAGTACTCTTGCCTGGAAAATCTCACAGACGGAGGAGCCTGGTAGGCTGCGGTCCATGGGGTTGCTAAGAGTCAGACATGACTGAGTGACTTCACTTTCACTTTTCACTTTCATGCATTGGAGAAGGAAATGGCAACCCACTCCAGTGTTCTTGCCTGGAGAATCCCAAGGACAGGGGAACCTGATGGGCTGCTGTCTATGGGGTCGCACAGAGTCGGACACTACTGAAGCGACTTAGCAGCAGCAGCAGCAGCAGTCTAAGGCAGTGGCGTGACCCCAAGCAAACTTTGGGAGCTGGACACAAAGGTCATTCAGGCATCTGTAGCCTCAAAACTCATTTCTGCCCCCTGAAAATGGCCTCTATAGGGGTGGTACCAAAGCCCCCATCTCTCACACAGTCTTAGTTCACAGCTATCCCTGGATCCTCCTGTGCACGCTGTTTTCTCTGGTTTGGTTGCTGATGTCTGCCCAGATTCCACGTGGGAATCCATGTCCATCTGCATCCCGTCATGCCTGAATGGGGGTGGGGTAGGGGGGTGTGCTGCTTCCACTCAGGCTCACACCTCGAGATGCTCAGCCCCATGGAGGGAGGCAGGAGAAGGCACAGACAGGGCCTGGGACAAAGCTCCCACCACCGAGAAGACACGAGAGGGCAAAAAGTCAAGTCCCATTGACCTTTCAGAAAAACACAACACTGAGGTTCCTCTGCGGAACGAAAATTATGCGCTGGGGTTTTCCAGAAGTATGTAGAGTTGGTAGGAATTTGGGGTTTGTAACTGAGCGCTTGTAAACATGCAGGAATATCTGTTTCTCTGTCTCTCTCCTTGTGTCTATCTCTTTCTCTGTCTCCCTTTCTCTCTGACACAAACACATACTCTGCTGCCACTGCACAATCTTCCCTGTACCCAGGAGCAAGAGGGATTCATTTTTTTTTTTTTCTTAACCACAATCTCTCTCTCTTCCATCTAAAATTTCCCATGGGCTTTCTATTGGCTTTTGTGAACATTCCTAATTTTACACACATCTTTATATCTAGGGTTGAGAGAAGACATTTTCAAAAATGTACAAACCAGTGAGGAAATGACAATTGATTATGACAGAATGGCCTATAAGTTTCTAGGAGGGAGGGATCCTGGCCCCTAGGAAACACTCAGAACCAGTGAGATGATCCCAATGAGGGCGGCAGGGAGCACCGGGCTTTGGGTGTCTCAGGCCCTCATTACCTTGGTGCCCAGTATGTCATTCATTCATTCATTCATTCGTTTGTTCATTCCCACAAACTGTTACAGAGCATCTATGGGTTTGCAGATACTGGTTTGGGCACTGGAGCTACAAGTGTGAATGAAGCATCGAGGGGCTTATCTTCCAGCAAGGGAGGCAGACGATGACCAAATGAGTAAACACCAATTACGTTCCATCTAGACGAGCATCGAGGAGGAACTAAGGGAGGAGAGGACAGGAACAATGTGCTGGGGGCTCTGTGCTGTCTAACCAAGAGCCTTCAGAGGAAGTGGTGCTTGTGTAAGAACCAAAGGAAGTGAGATGGTGGGCCAGGTAGGAGATTCCAGGATAAGGACAGGGTGGGATGGAGAGGAGGGTTAGAAGTCAGCAATAACCAGGACAGGAGTGGTGGTGGGCAGAAGGATGGGAATGAGGCGGCGATGCTGGGGTCGGCGGTTGGCAGCGAGGAGGGGAAAGGTCTGCACTGAGCTCCACTGCTGGGGGTGAGGGAGGTTAGGGAGGATGGAGCAGGAATGGGAGTCCTGGGCCCCTCTTCCTCACCTCAGGACCTAACCTGAGGGCTGAAAGAGAGCGAGAACGCCAGCTATGAGGGTAGCAGGGCTGCTGAGGGCCCGGTGGTCATTCATATGCAAAGATCAAGGCCAAGGGACCCCTCAGAGGGGAACCGAGCAACCTCCTGGATCATTCACACTGTGCCATCTGGAAGGCACAGACACAGCGGAAGTCCAGGAAAGCCTCCATCGCTGTGACCACGCCTGTAACCCCAGGCAGCAACTCCACAAGGCTTCTTCCCCTCCTTCCCTGTAGACAGGCGGAAGGGAGATGGGAGAGACAGGAGCAACCTCAGCTGTGATGCTGTGTGAAGGAGCCTGAACAAGACAAAGGTCTGAGCACTTTAGCCTGGGCCAGGGGTGTGGCAAAGAAGCTGTGTGTTGAGAACTAACATTGCTGGCTGTTTGGTGCCCTGAGTAAAGAAGAATCTGAAGGTACGTGCAGGCTCACTGAGAAGAAAGTGCCTTAATTGATTAGCAATGTCTAATCAATTACGAGTAGGGGCCTCAGTGCAGTTTCCCCAACCCTGAAAACAAGGCAATGATATTTGGCTTAATGTTGAAGCCCAAGGCCCCACAGGCCAAGGCCAAGAGCAGCTCCTGAAGCTAGCTGTGGGCACGCCAGTATGGGCTGGGCCCTGACTCTGCCCTCAGGGACCTCAGACACCTGGCTCCTCCAGCCTCCCCTGGAACACAGCTGCTCTGGGAGGAAGTGGTCAGAACTATTTCACTCTGACCTCTTCTTAACAGAAAGACAAGGAAAAGGAAGAAGAGATGCTCAAAAAGTGGACTCCCAGCTGGCCTGCCCTCCTGCCCTGCCCCACCCGCCCCCAGCCGAAGCGGGCAGGCAAGCAGGAGCTGCTTCATCCACCTCCACAAGCCCCGCCTGAGCAGCTGCCTGGACTCAGCTCCCACCCCCATGGGTCATCTGGTGAAGATGGCTAATGACCAGGGGAGTTGGGTCCAAATGGGGGTGGGAGAAGGAAGTGGAAGGGAAGTGAGGATCCCAGCTTCTCATCCCAAACCACACAGTCTGAAGAGCAGTTGAAGGCCTTTGCGGGGCAAGGCATGTCGGCAGAATATGTCCAGTCCCTCCAGCACACACAGGGCTCCCATGGGGGAGAGGCTTCTACTCGTGTGCCCCTGCAGCAGGGTTCTTAGCCCATCATGGGAGGTGTGTGTGTGCTCAGGCGCTCAGTCGTGTCTGACTCTTTGTGATCCCATGGACGCAAGCCCACCATGCTCCTCTGTCCATGGGAATTTTCCAGGCAAGAATACTGGAAGGGGTTGTCATTGCCTCCTCCAGGGGATCTTCCCGACCCAGGGATTGAACCCATGTCTCCTGCATTGGCAGGCAGATTCCTTACCACTGTACCATCTGGGAAGCTGTTATGGGAGGAGGTAAAGCACTTTCAATGGGAATGTGCAGGCAAACACACCCTCCGAGATTCTGGTTTTTTAAGACTGTGGTGGGGCCCAGGCTTTGGTATTTTTTTTTTTTTTTAATTAAACTTCCAGGCAGGATTTAAGTGAACTTCAAACAGGACCAGGAAGTAGAAATCTAGAGCAAGAAAGCAGATCCTAGCCAAGGTAGAAGAGTTGTCATGTGCGGTAGTGAGGGCCCCGTCCTGGGGGTTATGTAAGTGGGGACGATGGCGGTTTGGTAAGGATGTGGTGGGGAAGCTGGGTGTGCAATTCTAAGACTTTAAGGGCAGTCCCTCCCCTTTCATTGCGTTGGTCAGACCATTACACCTGACAGACCTCTGACACATGGGAGATTTTGCACGGCTGACATTTGCCAGCACTTCCTGCCTGCCTGACATGGAAAAGCCTCTAACAAGTCTCCCTACGCTGACCCTCCCCAAGCGCCCCACCCTGCTCCCCACCATTCTCAGAGCAGCCAGAATGAGCTGCTTATCAACCCCACCCCACATCACAGCTTGAAACCCTGCAAAGGCCTCCAAATTTGCTTTGGATGAAATTCAAACTCACGATGTGGCTCCCAAGAGGACACTTGACTCTGCTCACTCCCCAGCCGCACCCTCCCTGTCCCAGCCACGTGGCTTGCCCTCCACTGCCCGCCAAAGCTGCCATGAAAACTCCCTCCACTTGTGCGTCCCACTGTCTGGAGTGCTGGTCTCCAGCCCACCCAGCCTCACCTTGGGGGCACCAGCTTGCCCCTGAAGAAGTCTCCTCTGAACCATCCCCTAAAGGGTCCCTCATCACCATCTCCTGGCTCCCAGGGCTGTGATCAGCGTGCCTGTGAGTGACAGCCCCCTTCTGCCCACCTTGCATGAACTGTGGGCCATGGCTGGGCTTTCGCTGTTGAACCCCAACCCCCGAGAACCCGGCATAGAGCATGCTTAAAATACAAATGAAGAGATTTTGTTGCTTTTTTAATTTGGGGGATCAGATTTCACTTGAGCAGCCTAAAAAAGAGTGGATGCACCTGCCAGAAAAGAATTCTTACAAAATCTCTGCACACAAACTCTGGAACCACACAGACTCACTGGAGTCCATCTGGCAGGGCGCCCTGCTCTTAAAAAACATCACCAATCACAGTAACTGTATTTTTGCTTTTCCCTGAAAAGGAAAATGAACAGCAATTTCAAAATTCTGGAAATGACCTTCCAGGTAAGGCAGAAGAAGCTATTGACAATATATGTGGATCTGAGAGTGGGGGCTGCTCTGCCACACCCCCTCACCCTTCTAAACACCCCCACGCTCCTTTCCACACTTGCTCCCACCAACCCCAGGCCTTTTCCAGCTCATGATGAACCCAGAGCTGGGAAGGCTCTATAAGAAAATCTTACCACCCATGTTCAACAAGTGTTAAAGTTTGCCATGAGTTTCAAATGCATTTCACTTGAAATAAAATGAAAGATACAGCAACTGCCCTTCGCTTTTTCTCCCTGCCTTCCTCAGGACAATGGGGTGAAGTCTTCCCTCTATGTATGTTTTCAAAGTTCTCCTTTATTTATTTGTAGCTCTTGTTTTGTTTGTTTAGAAATTTCACATGATTTGGCATCCTGTGATACTCATGTTCCGCTACTTGCATTTCGAAATGAATTTATAAGACAATTTACACAATGAAGATGGGGAGCTCTGGGCAGGAAGGGATTCTGTGGGTGGTGCTTCCTGCTGCATGGGTTCCAGAACCATCTGTGGAGCACATGCATGGATGTTGAGCCACCCCCGGCTGGAGTCCTGCAGGGGGCTCCCTGTGGGCTCCTGGGGGTCCGTGGAGTAAACCCCCCACCCCGGTGTACCTGCGACGTTGGCCACCCGCAGGGCTTCCTGGTTCTTGGGCGTCTTGGAGCGATTCTGGCTGCGCTGCTTGCCCCCCGTGGAGCGGGTGCTGCGGAGGTGGACTTCGGTGGCCTTGAAGAAGGCCACCATGAAGGGCTGCTTGTTCTGGGGCCCCTGCCGCCCGATCAGGCCCGCCAACTTGGGGTTGATGCTCTGTCCTATATGGGAAGCAGTCAAATGCACAGAACAGGTGGTTAGTGGGAAGGGCTGAACAGATGTCACGTTAGCGAACCTCACAATGTCCATCCGTGTACTTGCCACTCCTCCATCACCAGCATGGCCTCAGCTCTGACTCTACACTGGGTTGTCCTAGGAACTTGGAACACAGTGGGAGTCACAGAGAGAACTCCCTGGCCTCTGGGCGTGCACACTGGTGGGGAAGGCAGGCAGGAATCATGCAGGGCAGGGAGCCCGTGGTGATGTGTGCGCGGAGACAAACGGAGCCAGGAGGGGTGTGACACAGTGTGACTCAGCGGCTCCCAACTGAAACCCCCACCTGACGCCCAAGGGAAGAGGGAGGGGGAGGTGGGCAGGCAGTGGAACCTCTGAGTCCTAGTCTGACTCCCCATCCCTCTTCACCTGGGCCCAGCCACATCTGGAATCAACTTCACCAGCAGGAGAGACAGCCTTGGAGGCAGGACAGGCTCTGGCCCTGGGCCTACCTTCCTGGGTTCACATTCAGCCTCTGACATTCGACACACAGATGCTCCCAGCAGACCTCTGCACACCGGAAGTGCTCATTAGATTAGATGCTAGCTCAGGACAGTGGTCCAGATCAGACAAGCGACGTGAGGGCTGAGCCCAGGGGCCCTGTCTCCATCTGAGAGGTCTGGGGAATGCAACAGAGGCTGTGCACAAGCACTGCTCGCTGGCAAAGGATCTGAAGGAAGCCAGAACAAGAGGAAGAGGGATGCCAAGAGAATTGGCAACCCCGGATACTGGGTGAGAAGGCGGCTGAGGCAGTCAGGGTGTTCTGTGCTCTGAGGGTGGGTCCGGTGTGATGGAGGCTAAGAACAGGCTACCAGCTGCAGCAACAATGAAGACATTGGTCAATACATACTTAACTCATTATTGAGACGTATTAAAACGTGTTGTTACTCCAATGTTAACTGATCAGAGACATCTCAGTATTCACTTACATAACAAATTGCCAGTCACAAGTGTTAATTTCTGCAGAAGTTTCCCCTGGTCAATAACCACTACCATGCCCAGTGGTGATAAGTATTCCAAAGGAAGATAAAGCAAGAAGACAAAACAGCTCAGAGAGGCTGAAAACTTGCCCAAGGACAACGAGCTTGGAAGTGAGGGAGCTGAATTTGAAACCAGGGCAGGCTGCTTAATCATGACAGATATGGTCCCTGCACGTTTGGTGAAAGGGGTTGGAGGCCAGCGAAGGCACTGGGCCCAGTCACTCTGGAATCAACTTTCCCTGGAGCTCTCCAGACAGGCCAGATGTCCACAAACCCAGATGCCCAAGGACCAGCTCAGCATCAGGGGCATTTGCTTTAGCTGTATTACAGCAAATGTTCAAAACAGCTCCCCCACCCACCACTACTTCACCTTAGTCCCTCTTAACGCCAGCTTTCCTGCATTCTTTAGCAGGGTTTCCTCGAGTTCACTCATCTATAATTTGAATGATTCTATAAAAGAAACCATTAAAGTCGAGCCCCTAGGAACTGTGCACCACCCTCCTCCCCCTGGAAGGCTGTTAGGGCAAAATAAAAATGCCTCCCTGAAAACCTGATGCTGTTTCAGATCCACTAAATGCAGTCACTGCACCTCTGAGGGAGGGTGTCTGGCTCGCTTTGGCCACTGGCAGTACAGCCAGGTCCAGGGTCCCACAGCCTCAGCTGAGAAATAGGAAGACAGAGGAAAGAGGGTCTCCAGGTGGCTGAAACCTACATCTGCTGGTGACCAGCCCATGAGGAAGCTGCATGCTGGGGCCTCTCTTTCCTCATCTGTGAAACAGGGGCAATGCCAATTGTCTCATCCATGCCCTCTCCCCCGCACCCCATTTCTTGCTACTCAACTCAATTTTTATTTAGGCAGCTGTGCCTTAAACTGACTCCAGCCCGGCCATAGCGGGCGGGGCCTGTATTCTAATACTCAGCAACCAACCCTCCAACTATAGTGATTGGTTCAAGTGACTCAATTGAGCCAATGAATGGAAGTTTCCAAGTGTAGGGTTCAGAGCAACCTTCTCTTTCCCTGGACAGCATTGAGGGAGGAAGGAGAGCCCAGAAACAGCCACCATCTGGCCACCATAGGTGGACTGCATCATCAAATGGGGCTGAGCTGGTGGAAGGAAGAGCAGACAGAACAACAGACACGTGATTTCTCGTATATCACTGGATCAAACCAGTTCTAAAGCTGGCCGGATTCTTGCCCCAATCACCCAAATGAATAAACCTCTTTGTTTAGTCCGAGTTGCCATCTTAGGGTTTTTCTTACCCCCTTCACTTAGAGGCTTGGGAACTAGAGAATGGGGTAGCAAGTTATCTTGGGCCTGGTGGAGCACAGGCACTGAGGGTGGCTATGGATTATTCCCCTTCTGTCACCAAATATGAGAAAAGATTAAGGCTTAAAAGGTAAAAGCTGTGTCACCACAAAAGACATTCAGCTTCAAAAGCAGGAGTATGGAAAACTACAGTGAAATGTCACTTTGCTCCCACTAAGATGGCTAAAATAAAGGCAGACAAAAAACGAATATTGGTGAGGATGTGGAGAGAGTAGAACCTTCCTATGCTGCTGTTGGGGTTATAAAAATGTTGCAGGTATTTTGAAAAATAGTTTGGCAGTTCCTCAAAAAGTTATACACAGAGTTCTCATACAACCCAGCAATTCCACCCCTAAGTATACGCCCAAGAGAACTAAAGACAGGTTCACAAGGGTTCACAGCAGCATTATTCATAACAGCCAGAATGCGGAAACAACCCAAATGTCCATTAGCTAATGAATGGATAAATAAAATGTGGTGTATCCATACAAAGGAATAGTATTCTCCATAAAAAAAAAAAAAAAAGAAGTACGGATCCATGTTACAGCATGGATGAACTTTGAAAACGTTATGCTACATGAAAGAAACCAGTCACTAAACATCACGTATTATATGGTTTCATTCATATGAAATGTCCAGAAGAGGTAAATCCATAGAAACAGAAAGTAAATTTATGGTTTCCAGGAGCCTGGGGAAGGAAGGGCATGGGGTGAGTGCTAATGGACAGGAAGTCACTTCTGGGGAAGACCACCAGACAGCGGATGACTGTACGAGAAGGTGAGTGTACTAAAAACCACTAGATGGTGAATTCCACGTTTTGTGAGTTATACGTTAGTTTTTTAAAGTACAAAAAAAGAAAAAAAAAAGTGGTAAAGAACCCGCCTGCCAATGCAGGGGAAACTGGTTTGATCCTTGGTTCGGGAATATCTCACACCCCTCAGAGCAACTAAGCCCACGTCACAACTACCGAAGCCACCTTGCTGTATAGCCCGTGCTCTGCAACAAGAAAAGCCACTGCAGTGAGAAGCCCCAGCACCAAAACGAACAGTAGCCCCCACCTGCCACAACTAGAGAAAGCCTGCACGCAGCTGGTCAAAAATAAATAATACATAAATTAATTCATTAATAAAAAAAAAACAGGGGTAGGAATGATCCATCCACTGAATGCTGGGAGACAGTTTTTGTTAATAAATAGTATAAGGATGTCTATCACAGTGCCTGGCACTCATGGATTTAATGACCATTTATTAAATGAACACATAAATGCCTTCCATGCCAACAGCGGATGGAGCACTCAGTCCATCCAACCCTCTACATGGTCCCACAGAACAGATATCATGATGTCACTTTATAAAGAGAAGAAAGGTTACACTATGAAGGCCTTGCGACAGGTCAGTGGTGGAGCCAGGATTTGAACCCTGTTCCGTTGGAGCCAAAGGTCAAGTTCTCAGCTGTGACATCAGCATGTCCCAGAGCTGCAAATACCCCAGTCTCCCTCCTGAGCTGCCCTGTGCGCTAAAAAGAGGTCAAGGTTCCCTAACACAGGGTGGAGGCTGACGTGAGCTTAGAGGCCCCCTTCACTCAGGGCCACACCTCAAAGAGCCACCCAGGGGTGGGGGAGGAGACAGCTCTCTCCCAGACTCGTCTTCTCCCTGGTGTTCCTTGAAACATCAACTATGTGACCCTGGCAATTGGGAAGAATGAGGAATGAAGGACTCCGAACTGGGTCCATCCCCTGGCTTCCTCTTGGGGTTGTTGTTGTTCAGTCGGTAAGTCAATGTCTGACTCTTTGTGACCCCATGGTCTGCAGCATGCCAGACTCCCCTGTCCTTCACTATCTTTTGGAGTTTGCTCAGATTCACATCTACTGAGTCAGTGATGCTGCCTAACCATCTTATTCTCTGTCACGCCTTTCTGGTTTTGCCTTCAATCTTTCCCAGCATCAGGGTCTTTTCCAATGAGTCAGCTCTTCACCTCAGGTAGCCAAAGTATTAGAGCTTCAGTATCTGGCTTTCCAATGAATATTCAGGGTTGATTTCCTTTAGGAGTGACTGTTTTGATCTCTTTCTTGTTTAAGTGACTCTCAAGAGTCTTCTCCAGCACTGTGGTTCAAAAGCATCAATTCTTCAGCACTCAGCCTTCTTTATGGTCCAACTCTCATACTGGGACATGATTACTAGAAAAATGGAACATTTGACTATATGGATCTTTGTCGTTAAAGTGGTGTCTCTGCTTCTTAATATGCTGTCTAGGTTTGTCATAGCTTTTCTTCCTGTTAGGGTGGGAGGTTATGAAAACACTACCTAGTGATATGCTGTCCTTGCTATTTCACAAAAAAACTGGTTTGGGGGCAACGTACTGTGGACATCTTTCCTTGTCAATGAAATGCATGTTGATCTCATCTCTTGTGGCTGCTGAGGGGTCCTGCATCTGCAAATTCCTTTGCCTTGTCCCCTTCCGTCCAAGGTTTGAACAAACAACGTGCTTATTCATTTAGTGGTTCAATCAACAACGATTCATGGAGCCCCCACTGTGTGCCAGGCACTGTGCTGTGCTGATGCTGGGCATAGCACCAAGCAAGGTGGCAGCCCCCACAAGCTGAGCAGAGAGGGAGATGCGCTCAGGGACGAGCGGGCACTGGTCAGCGGTGAGTCACATGAGGTCTCAGTGGGGGCTTGGGATCATGTTCTAGGTGTAGGCTGTGTTAGCAGCCCCAGAGGATGTGGCAGGGCCAGAGTTCTGTGGCAAGAGGCCCACTAGGGCTGGTGTGTGGGGAGCAGATAGAGTGGGGAGAGGGGAAGCCAAGTGGGGGTCCAGAAACAAGCCCCCATCCACCATGCCCTCCCCTGGACCCCCATAGTGCTCAGGGCAGCCTCTCTGAGCCCTGAACACACATTGTCCTCCTACAAATAATCAACAACTCAGGGCAGGGATGGTCCTCTGCACCCACTGTTCCCACACAGGCTAGAGCTCTCAGACGGGACCCAAAGCACGTTTCACCAAAACTCTGGCCCACAGGCAGGAGAGATCAGAGGCAGGACTGGTCACCAGCCCTCAGACTGCCTGTCTGTGCAGGCAGCTAGATCCTGACCAGTATGCCACCTGTGGTGGTGTCATACTTAAGCACGTCGTACTGAGCCCACCCAGCATTTATACGTTGAAACTTTTACCTTTTTACTGCATTTTACAGTGTGTGAAAAAACCCTAGTCCAGTTAAACGGATTTTTCCAAAATTCATACCGCAAAGTTTGCTAAGTCCGTAATTCCATAAATAGTTTGAGCTTTTCCTTCTAGTCTTTTCTCTTCTTACCCATGCACATATTTGATAAAGTTGGAATCATACTTTGGGGGAAAAAAGCATGTTCACAAAGAAGGTGATCACAAATACAGCCGCCTCTCTATCCAGCACTGGGCATTTGGACTGATGGTTCTCTGGGGCACTGTCGTGGGCATGGTAGGCTGTGTTAGCAGCATACTTGGCTGTTCCCAAAATGCGTCCCCGACATGTTTGCAGACCTGGCCACATGAACCCTGGGAGGCAAAATGTCCCAGGTTGAGAGCCAGCAGTTATGTATACCCTCCCAAAAGTAAGTCAGGCAACACAGTCATGCCAGAGGGAAGTCACTGTGGTCAAGTTTTTTGATGTGAAACCCAGAGACGATGTGATGCTTTGTTAAAGCAGGACAATTGGATGAGGGGGCACAGCATGGAGTGCCAACCAGCCACCTAAACAATCCATTCATCTATTTACAAATATCCCTGGTGCCCACATGTCCCGAGCCCAGCACGGCTCTGTGCCTGGGGGTGGAGGGGTGTTCCGACAGGAACAAGACAGGTCTAGGCTCTCATGAGGCCGACAGAAGGAAGGGCTGCCAAGTGACAGGCAGAACATGATACGGTGTGATTCCACAAGGGAGTAAAGAAAGTTAAAGCATATACCAACATACGTGGATATGTACATACATAAAGTTTATTTTTGTTTTAATATCCCCACAAAGGGCAGAGAAAGGTTATATTGGGGGAGAGGACGCGTGGGTTGGCTGGGAGAGGAATTCCTTTTCATTTTATGATGTTACAATATATGGGCTTCACTTAGCACTTGCAAGGATTTGTTTTATTTGTCTCTAAATGTCCAGGGCAAACCACACTGAATAGAGAGCCAAGCCAAACGTATCAGGCAGAGGGATTGAGCTGGGTGACATTCATCTAGGCAAAAGAGACACGTCTGATTTTAACATAGGTCTGTATCTTTGGGAAAGATGAAAAGAATTTATATTCTAGACAAGTGTTAGTGCTCGTGCTCAGTCACACAGGGGTGCCCAACTCTTTGGACCCCAGAGACTGTAGCCTGCCAGGCTCTTCTGCCCATGGGATTTTTCAGGCAAGAATACTGGACTGGGTTGCCACTTCCTCCTCCAGAGGATCTTCCCGACCCAGGGATCAAATCTATGTTTGTTGCATCGACAGGTGAATTCTTTACTACTGAGCCACCTAGGAAGCCTTAGACAAGAGTTAATAGGTTTAAAAAAAAAAAAAAAACCTGAAGATTTGCCCAAGGATGGGGGTTATCACATTTTGCAAATAAAAGTACAAGATGCTCAGTTAAATTTGAATTTCAGATAAATGAATAATGTTTGCAATACATGGGACATACTTATATTATGTAGTGATTTGCTGTTTATCTGAAATTCACATTAAACCAGGCCATTCACATTGAACAACCATCTGTGTTTTATCTGCCAAGACATGCTCCTTTAGTCAAGATAGAAAGCCTTTCCCGGCATGTGATGGTGACTGACCCCGCCACAGACTATAACAACCACAGTGGGGAGGCCTCCCACCCACCCAACAGGTAGGTAACAACTCTGCCAATTGCTGATTTCTTCATCCTTAGAAGAATTCATGGCTTGCCTGTCTATGGGGTATTCTGTTTCTCCCTTTTGACCTTCCTTAAATTTTTGTTTTCAAATTAATGTATAGGCTCCAACATTTTGGCCACCTGATGTGAAGAGCCAACTCATTGGAAAAGACCCTGATGCTGGGAAAGGTTGAGGGCAGGAGGAGAAGGGGGCAACAGAGGGTGAGATAGTTGGATGGCATCACCGACTCAATGGACATGAGTTTGAGCAAATGCTGGGAGATCCTAAAGGACAGGGAAGGCTGATGTACTACAGTCCATGGGGTTGCAAAGAGTCGGACGTGACTGAGTGACTGAACAACAAAAATTGTCCTTCTTTTGGTAAACAGATCTGTTTTAATGTGTGTATGGGTTCATCTCAGCATCACTTCTATCAGGATACAGGGCACTGCCCACACCCCAAAGAATCCCCTTGTGCTGCTTAATCTCAGGGCGTCCAACCAGGGTTGAGCCTGCCCCGTCCAGGGGACAGTGGCAGTTCTTACAATTTGGGGCAAAGGATGCTGCTGGCATGGAGTGGGTGGAGGCCAGAGATGCTGCTAAACATCCAACAGCACAGAGGATATCCCCACCCCAAAAAGCACACAGAAAATGCCAACAGTGCCAAGGAGGAGAAAGCCTGCTTTCTTGTCACTCCCTTCCCCGACTCCCAGACTCTAGCGATGACTGACCTTTTTGCATCCTTACAGGTTTGCACTTTCTAGACATTTCATACACAGGCACGCCTAGTTTCTGTGTCAGCTTATTTCAACCCACGTGTCTCTGAGATGCTCTCACGGTGCCATGAGCTTCACGGTCCACAGTGTGGATGCACGAAGGCTGGTGACACATCAGCAGCTGAAGGACACGTAGGCTGTTTCCAGCATGGGCGAGCACAAGCGTCATGAGATGTTTCCGGACAGGTTTTGTGTGGACCTACATTTTCATTTCTGTGATGTGAAGCAGAGGTGCAATCCTTCGTGTTGCCCATTCCCCACACTCTTTGCACACTCTCAGAGTCCATCAGAGCTGGTATCATCCCGCCTGCCATCTGGAGAGGCCAGGGAGGCTACAGAGCGGCTCTGCTTCCCTGGCAGGGCTGGGTCCACTGCTAACACTAACCAGGGATGGCCAACTAAAGTCCATGGGCCAAATCCAGCCCTCTGCATCTTTTTGCAAATACAGTTTTGTTGGAACAAAGCCTTGCACATCCATGCACACATTTACCGTCTGCTTTAGTGCATATATTTACTGCCACTCTAATGACCAAGTTGAGGAACCTCACAGAGAGTGTCTGACCCACAAAACCAAAACATTTATCATCTGGCACTTTACAGAAAGAGTTTGCTGATCTCTGGACTAAATGACCCAGATCCATATAATTCTAGACTTGTAAAGAAAACCATAAAATGTCCCCATGAGATAAGATGCCTTTACTGTCTATTATCTGCCAAGGAAAGGGTTCCTGGAAGAGTGGGCTCTACCCATTGCTGGTTCACAGCAGATTATTGAGTATGTGCTTCATGCCAGGCACCGTGTGCAGCCCATTCTGTGTACGGCTCCTGAGGCAGGACTACTGACTACTGTGCCATGCGCTGTGCTCAGTCGCTCAGTTGTGTCCGACTCTTTTCAATCTCATGGACCGTAGCCTGCCAGGCTCCTCTGTCCATGGGGATTCTCCAGGCAAGAATACTGGAGTGGGTTGCCATACCAGGGGATCTTACCAATCCAGGGATTGAACCTGGGTCTCCCGCATTGCAGGCTGATTCTTTACTGTCTGAGCCAACAGGGAAGCTCACTGACTACTAGCTATTCCATTTACAGATGGAGAAAGATGACTGGAGGCTACAAACTTGACCACTGAGCCTTTGCCGAGCGCAAGTGGCTGGAAAAGCAGAAAGGAGAGGTTGCCCAGGCACGGACACAGACCACTTCTGGGGCCTCCAGAAGTTGGAGGGATCCATGGAGGCTCGAAGGGGAGATCCTTACAAGAGGCGGGCCAGGTGGGCAAGGGTGTGGATGTTGGACTCTGGGAAGTGATTTGAGGACCAGGGATGAGCCAGTGCATCAGGCCATGGCTGGCAGGTCCCAGTGGCCTGAGCAGAAATGGCACGCCCAGCCCAGAAGAGCCCAGGAGCAGACAAGAAGCACAAGATGGGCCACCCAGGAGAGGAGGGAGCACAGCTCAACTGCAGAGAGTAGTGGCATTTTGGTTTTCTTGTGGCTTCTTTGTTTTCCAGGCCTATAGCTATTGGGTGCCCTTCAGAGTCCCAGAGCATTAAGAATGCTCCTCCTTCATTGTGCAAAACACATTAATTCCAGCCACTCCTCTTGATGGACCAAGGCCTAAGTGACCAGTGAGAACACAGTTAATGTTTGTGACATCTCCTTACCCCAGTTTCCCAAGGCCACCCCAGCTGCCATTGTCCACCAGCCCTGGAAGGACCCACCCCAGCCTCTCAGTCATCAAGGCCTCTTCCTTGGTTCTCTCGCTCTGGCTTCTGAACAAACAGGATGTGAAGCAATCGCAAGGACAAAGGCACCTGGGAGCCAGCTGTGCCTCGGGTGGACTGCTCGCCAACCTCAGCTTGACGGGGCTTAGTCTCCTCGGCCTCCGTGGGCGATTGGCTCACTCCTGGGGCTGTCCCCAGCTGCTGCGGCCGGCGCCACACTTGCACAGCATATGCCCTCAATCCTTTAAGTGCCTTGCAATCCCATTTGATCCCATCTGGGATGATCAAGAATAGGGATATGTACTCTTGCGGCCCTGGAGAGAAACCCGAGGCCCTCTATGTACATAGAAGTCCAGCACGAGCCCGAGTCTGCCTCCAGAAGGCAGAGGTGGGTGGGTGGGAGAAGAAGGGGCCCTTCTGTTCTTGGAGCTCTGGGGCAGTCAGGAAGCTGGAGGTCCCCTATGAGAGAGTATGAGAGGGGAACTGAGACCCTCAGATTATATTCTTGGGTCAGGGAGCCAGGGCCGAACAGTGCTGCCCTCCCGAGCCATCAGTGATTTCTTAAGCAGACAAGGGAAAGAAGGAGGATCCTGTAAGTTAGGACAAGAGGTTGGAACAGATGTCTTGGGAACAAAAAAGTAGGTGCTTCTGTGTCTGCAAAGATGTAAAAGTCTCCAGCCCAAATCAGTATTCACTTCGCCGTTGCTTGGCGATGGGAGGCAGTATCAGGAATGCCATGTGCAGGAACCCCCCCGAGCTGTCCTCAGGATGGAAGAAGCCTTGTCTTGTTCAAGCTGGAGCAGAGTCTGCAATAGCCCCCTGGCCCATCAGAGCTCTACACAGATGTTTGTTGAGTGAATAAATGTGCTTTCAACATAGGCCAAAAGGCCCTTGATGGTAGGAAGCTGGTTCTGACCACCAGGTGCTGGGGCTCAGAGGGTTCATCATCACTCCCAGGCTGGCATGCAGGCCCCGGGCTGACTTGACCATCAGGCCCTGTGGTCAGGCCCACGGTATTTTTAGGGGCCCAGGAAAACATCCTAACGTCTCTTAAAATCAGAACACAAAACATGGGGTTTTTAGGGCTGGACACAGTGTTTTCATTTTTAATCCAGCTAGGATTATATTCATCGTTATACCCAGATGGTTATAAACATAATTTTTAATATTTTTGCATGGAGGGAGGACCCCTGGCCACTTCAGTGACACTGGCTCCTCTAGTTAGTCCTGTGGGAAACCCACTGTCTTCTGAGTCCTTTTTCAAACTCTCTTCTCAGGAAAGGGGATTTGGAGAGAACAGCCAGGCAGAAACCAAGACGCTTTAGGGTCCTGGGTTCTGTCTGGATGGCCGGCTGTGCACCCAGCAGGAGCTTGTTAATGACACACTGCCCCCAGGTGTGGCTGCTGGTGACGTCACTCCGCGGACAGGGTGCTGGCCCAGGGCTCAGCATTTTACATGAATTCACTCTTTTCTTCCTCCTAGCCATAATCATGCCCAAGGAACAAGGGACATGGATGGATGGCATCAGGAGGTTGGACTGAATCCCAAAATCACATGAGGCCTCCCTGTGGAGCACCAGGCTCCTGGGCCCTGGAGTGAATGTAGTAGCCGCAGGCCTAAACCCCCTCTGTTCCTGCATGAGACTCCCTGGTCCAGGCAGGCTGTGAGGGTTCAGCTCTCAGCAGCACCTCCGGATAGCCCCCTTGCCAGCTGGCAGGCCCTCCACACTAGTGTCAGGGTCTCCTCTGCTCAGGGGGCCTCTTCTCCCCTCTCTCACCACCCCTGGAGGGTGGGGGACCTGCCCAGCCTTTGTGGCTGGGGCGGGGGAGGGGCTTCCTGTCCTCATCTGTGCAAGGAGGGACAGCAGACACCAGCCCTCCTTCCTGCAGCATCCCATCCTCGGAGACGAGATGAGGCTCCCCACTTGGTTCCTGATGAGCCCCAGGTGCCCGAGGGGTTTATGGGCTTCTCCCACAGGGGCTTGCTGGCTGGCGGAGGCCCCAGCTGTGCACACTCTCCGACAGGAGGGCTGCAGCTGGACGAAGAGGAAACAGATACACGCTTCCTGGGTGGTCTCAGGCGGCATTTGGAGACCCGGGCTCACCTCACCTCGCACCAAACATCAGGAAAGGAGGTCTGTAACCCCTGTACTTCACAAGGATGAAAGTGAGCTCACCGTAAGACGCTGCACGCCTAGCCCAGGGCCCCATCCCCTCTCCTCCCAGATGGGGCACTGGGAGTTGGGCACGGGTGCCACGCCCTGGAACTCGTCCCCTCCAGGTGCTGTCCAAGGCAGCGACCCTCACTGAGTTCATATTACAGCTAGTGGTCCCAGGGCAGGGACCAGGCTGTTTCCACAGGCCATGCAGGGCTGGCCACAGTATCTGCCCACTAATCTGCCCATCACATGGCATCACCCCAGCATTCATGGACTCCCCAGCAGGCCCCGCTGATCTTTCACCTGTGTAGGCATCCAACATGAAAAGGTTGGAACTCACGTTTAGATGTGGCCAGCCTGAGCACCATCTTATAAACAGCGTACCCCAAAACACGGGGCATGACTTCACCAGAATCTTATCACTGGGCCAGATTCCAAGTTACTGAGGAGCTTGTGAGAAAAGGCAGATTCCTGGGCCCATCTTCGGGGACTCGCCATCAGAGGGTCTGGAGGTGGAGCCTGGGAATCTGTATGTTCAATGTGCCTGCCACCCTGAGGATTCTGATGCAGAAGGAACCCCGTGGAGGAAAAGTTTCCCAGCCAGGAGCCTGTGGTCTCAGAAATGCTGGGCCCTCTCGCTTCGTATCTCATCCCCCCGTCAAAGATCCAAAAACTCACATGCCCAGCTGCCCACTGAATATTCTGCCCCTCCCAGATGGTGTGGGTGGGTGGGCCTTCCCTGACTCGGGCAACCAGACCAAACTTGCTGCCTCAGCGTGCACAGCACCTGGACAAGTCAGGTCCCAGGGCGGCAGCATCCATGCCCGGCCCCAGGGCCCCATTAGGAGGGGAGGAGGTGAGGCACCAAGTCAGGGGCCCAGCATCGGACCCTTACCCTAACTCTAGACAGCATCCTGCGGCCACTAGGCTATACTCCTCCTGCATGGAGGCAGCTGATGGAATATAGAGACTCAACACCCCTCAGGGGCCTCAGTTCCCTCGCCTGTCCCATGGAGATGTTAATAATAGCATCCACCCAAGTGGTAATGGTGAGGATTATAGGAGACAATGGCAGAAAGCACTTACTTTGTGCTTAGCAGCTACCACATGTTAAGCAATTAAGCTTTTCACTGGCATGAGCTCATCTAATCCTTCACAACCACCCTGAGAGGTGGAAGCTATTATTAACCCCATTTTCCAGATTAGGGACATTAAGTGACTCACCCTGGGTCATGTGGCTAGAAACAGCAGAGCTGGGACTCAAACCTGGGGAGTTAGCCAGCTCCTGAGCCCAGGCTCTAACCATCGGGCTACGACACCTCAATAAATGCCAAGCCTCAGCAAAAGGTGGGGGACAAAGACCCTGGGTGTGGGGGAGAAAGGGGTTGGCAGGCTTGACACTGGGTTGAGTGTCACTTAAGAGAAAAACCAAACCTAAGCCATCCTGAGCCAGAAGGGTAGGCAGGACAGAGGAGCACCAGACCCACTGAGGTCAAGTTAGCAGGTCAAACCCATATCCACAAGTTCAGGGAAAAGGTCACTCTGAAGAAAGCAATCAAGTCTCCCTCAGCCTCATTTGTGCCCCATACCCAATATGTTCCACAGGGACTTTTAAGAACAAAGAAGAACTGAATGAACCTATTGCCAAATAAGTTTGGAATTCGGCTATGCAGTTGACCCTATCAGGAGATTCACAATGGACATTGGCAAAATAAAGGCTCTGATAAGTCCTGCA
Organism: Bos indicus; assembly: GCF_029378745.1. Taxonomy (NCBI): domain Eukaryota; kingdom Metazoa; phylum Chordata; class Mammalia; order Artiodactyla; family Bovidae; genus Bos; species Bos indicus. The sequence goes on along the minus strand of NC_091772.1, from coordinate 58,983,772 downwards.
GTGAAACCTGCTTAGTTCATCCAGCCTAGCCTTTCTTGCACATAACTGATCATGATTCCTCACAGAACACAGTTTAAGAAATTCTGGTAGTGGCAAACTCCTTCTATAAACAGCATTTCTGCAAATAATATTTCCAGATTTCTGGGCCATAGCGTCACTGTCACAACTACTCAACTCTGTTGTTACAGCACAAAAGCAGGCTCGGGTGATGGCATAAACCAGTTAGTATGACTGTGGAATACGAAAACTTTATTTATGGACACCAAAATGTAGATCCCATATAATTTTATGTCACAAAATAGTCTTTTAAAAATTTTTCTCAGCCATTTAAAAATTTGAAAACTATTCTTAGCTCACAGGCACCCCAAAACAGCTTGGAGGCTGAATTTGGTCCACCATGCATAGCTTGAAAATCAGGTATAGAACAACAGGAAACTATAGTACCTCCTAGGACCCCACTATAAAGTGTTAGGGGCACGGAAAGGGGAAGGAAAGTTTGGGGTGGGAGGGAAGCTTGGGGAAACCGTCAGTAGGAAGAAGACTAGACTGGAAAGAAGACAAATGTGGCCCTAAACTCTGTGACCATTCTCATATAGCATGTGGCCATAGACAGATAAGTCTGGAGAAAAAATTATAAAATGTATCTATGCTGTCTAAATCTACTTGGCAAAACCCAGCATTAACCACAGTAAAAGAAAAACTAAAAACTGGAACAATATTTACAGCTCAATCACAAAGGACCAAATGTCCCTAAAATGTAAAGCAGAAAAAGCCCAACACCCTCTGCAAGCAATGGACAGAGGAGACAGACAAGGAGGAAATGGCAAATTCAGAGGAAGGGCTCAGCCTCGCTCAGAGGAGAGAAGAGCAAGGCAAAACTATGAGATCCCACGTGTCATCTATCGGATTAGCCAAGACAGGTAAGTTTGAAAGCTGATGAAGAATACGCCTGCCACTGCGGGAGATGCATGTTTGATCCCTGGGTCAGGAAGATCCCCTGGAGGAGGAAACACCACACCAGTATTCTTGCCTGGAAAATTCCAAGGGCAGAGGAGCCTGGCAGGCTACAGTCCATGGGGCCACACCGAGTTGGATACGACTGAACGACTGAGCATCTTCCTTCCAACAAAGAAGGGGCACCGGTGCCCTCGTACAAATGGAATGACCTCTCAGGAGGGCAAACTGACAATACTGATCAAAACTACAAACAGACAATGTCACTTTTGGGAACTGTGCCTAGAGTCACACTCACTCAAGGGTCCAAGGACGTACGCACTGCAGCCCTGTTGGTAAGAGTGAAAGACGGGAAACTCTAGACATTCATCACAGGGGGACTGGATGAGTCACTTTTGGTGGTAGTAACAACTTCTAGGACATGTGTATTACGAGCCGAGTCCTCTTCTCAGCCCTTGCTACTCAAAGCACACTCTGGGGACCAGCAGCTTCTGCATCACTTGGGGGGGTGTTTGGACCACAGCCTCCTCTTTGCCCCAGACCTGCTGAATCAGAATCTGCATTTTCACAAGAAGCCCAGGGGATTCCTGTGTGCCTCAGGATATGACTTTTATTTTTTAATTTTTTCTGGTATTTTCTTTTTTTAATATAAATTTATTTATTTTAATTGGAGGTTAATTACTTTACAATATTGTATTGGTTTTGCCATACATCAACATGAATCTGCCACGGATGTACATGTGTTCCCCATCCTGAACCCTCCTCCCTCCTCCCTCCCCGTACATCCCTCTGGGTCGTCCCAGTGCACCAGCCCCAAGCATCCAGTATCGTGCATCAAACCTGGACTGGTGATTTGTTTTATATATGATATTATACATGTTTCAATGCCATTCTCCCAAATCTCCCCACCCTCTTCCTCTCCCACAGAGTCCAAAAGACTGTTCTATACATCTGTGTCTCTTTTCCTGTCTCACATACAAGGTTATCATTACCATCTTTCTAAATTCCATATATCAGCATTATTATACTGTATTGGTGTTTTTCTTTCTGGCTTACTTCACTCTGTATAATAGGCTCCAGTTTCATCCACCTCATTAGAACTGATTCAAATGTTTTCTTTTTAATGGCTGAGTAATACTCCATTGTGTATATGTACCACTGCTTTCTTATCCATTCATCTGCTGATGGACATCTAGGTTGCTTCCATGTCCTGGCTATTATAAACAGTGCTGCGATGAACATTGGGCTACACGTGTCTCTTTCATTTCTGGTTTCCTTGGTATGTATGCCCAGCAGTGGGATTTCTGGGTCATAAGGCAGTTCTATTTCCAGTTTTTTAAGGAATATCTACACTGTTCTCCATAGTGGCTGTACTAGTTTGCATGGGACCTAATTAAAATTAAAAGCTTCTGCACAACAAAGGAAACTATAAGCAAGGTGAAAAGACAGCCTTCAGAATGGGAGAAAATAATAGCAAATGAAGCAATTTACAAACAACTAATCTCAAAAATGTACAAGCAACTCCTGCAGCTCAATTCCAGAAAAATAAATGACCCAATCAAAAAATGGGCCAAAGAACTAAATATACATTTCTCCAAAGAAGACATACAGATGGCTAACAAACACATGAAAAGATGCTCAACATCACTCATTATCAGAGAAATGCAAATCAAAACCACAATGAGGTACCATTTCATGCCAGTCAGAATGGCTGCGATCCAAAAGTCTACAAGCAGTAAATGCTGGAGAGGGTGTGGAGAAAAGGGAACCCTCTTACACTGTTGGTGGGAATGCAAACTAGTACCGGACATGATTTTTTAAAGTCTTCTGTATTAACTCACTCAACCTCAGAACAACCCAATGGCTCAGGCCCTCTCATTACCTGAGTGTTGGAGATGAGGAACGGAGGCTCTGGGACATGAGGGAAATTGTCCAGTCACACAGTGAGAGAGCAGTAGGGCTGCATTCACTCCACATGCACACATACACACAAGAGCCTTTACAGAACGGGAAGCACTTTAACGGCGGAAAAAGACCAGCCTCCGAGATACATTGTCAGGTGAAAAAAGCAAGGTGAAGGACACTGTGTAGACTATGCCAGTATTTGTGGGGGGAGGAAAAAGCAGACTCTATACATTTAATAGCTTAGATGCCCAGAAGGCATCCTTGAAGAGAAAGTAACTCAGTCGTGTCCAACTCCTTGCGACCCCATGGACTATACAGTCCACGGAATTCTCCAGGCCAGAATACTGGAGTGGGTAGCCTTTCCCTTCTCCAGGGGATCTTCCCAACCCAGGGATCGAACCCAGGTCTCCCGCATTGCAGCTGAGTCACAAGGGAAGTACCCAATAACTCAGACGTAGCTGCCTCTGGGGCGTGGAACGCAGCAGCTGGAGGAAGGACGTCAGAGGGAAACTATTCAGTGTTGCACACATCTGGAACTTAAATTTGGAGCCTAGAACATGTATTGTTAATACCTATACTACAATATGGGCTTCCCTAGTGTCTCAGACAGTAAAGAATCCGCCTGCAATGCAGGAGACCCAGGTTCGATTCCTGGGTTGGGAAGATCCTCTGGAGAAGGAAATGGCAACCCACTCCAGCATTCTTGCCTGGAGAATCCCATGGACAGAGGAGCCTGGTGGGCTACAGTCCATGGGGGTCACAAAAGAGTTGGACACAGCTGAGTTACTAACACAACATAACACGCTAAAATATAAATTTTTAAAAACTGGTATAAGAAAGATGTTGCACATCCTAAAACCACCCCCACTTCATAAGAAATAGACTTTGCGGAAGGAGAAACTGGCACAGCCAGGCCCACCCTACTGCTCCACTTGCCTTCTTGTCTGCCCTTCTCAGAAAACATGGCCGTGGCATGTGGGAGAGATGCTGGGGGTGGGGGGGTGGGGACAAACAGTAGCTTCTCCAAGTATTCGGGAGTCAACACTACATTCAGTCTCTTGGAAGGGGGTTCATGCCTCACACCAGTGCAATGTCCTTCACTGGGGTGATTTTGCCCTGCAGCGGACATCTGACAATGTCTAGAGACATTTTTGGTGTCACAAGTGGGAGAGGCGATTGGCTTCAAGTGGGGAGAGGCCAGGGAAACCATGAAACATCCTACAAAGCCCAAGACACCCCAGGATGTCCTGTGTCCTGAGTTTGAGGGGCCTGCGTCAGCACGGCTCAGATGTTGCATGTGCGAGCATCACTAGGGGCTCAGCTGAAGTGCAGGTTCAGATAGGGCAGGCCTGGGATGGGCCAGAGAGTCTGCATTTCTAACGGCGGGGGCCACCTGTGCTGCTTTGGAACCACACTTGGAGCAATGAGGCCTTACCCAACCCAGCTCTGGCCAACAGTATAAATGCCATATGAAAAAGGGGTAGAGACTGCTTTCATTTGGATTAGAATGCTCGATAGGAAGTGCTGATGGGGAAGGGAGCAGAGGAAACCTGGTCCTAATAGACATGAGTTGAGCTCCCCCCAGAGTCTACAGTTGCGGGCTGCATCAGCATGAGCTGGGGTGCTGGCTGGGGACTTACCGTCCAGAGTCTCCACCGACAACTGCAGGCCCAGGTTGTGCCGCGGGTTGACCACCCAGTGGTTGCTGGTGGCTGTGATATCAAAAACGAGCCAGCCCTCCTCTGAGGCCCAGAGGGTGCGGCTGTCGAGCAGGAACAGGTCGGACTCCCTGCAAGAGAGGAGAGAGACACAGGCTCCAGGTCAGCAGGTCGTGGCTCGGTCACCCCCGTCAGCCAGTCAGCCACTGGTGCATGGCAGAACTTTGTGAGTGGGGGAGCTGGCAGGAGGTCCGCCAGCCCGTCCCCCAACAAAGTGCGTTCATCAGACCAAGATCCAGCCATGGAGACCCCTGATGGGAGACAGAGTGCAGAACGGGGGTAAAGAGATACACACAGGAGACAAGGAGCTGCTACGAGACAGACGTGCCCTTCAGATTTGTTGGGGGTGACAAAGGATGAGATGGTTGGATGGCATCACTGACTCAATGGACATGGGTTTGAGCAAGCTCCGGGAGATGGTGAAAGACAGGGAAGCCTGGTGTGCTGCAGTCCATGGGGTTGCAGAGAGTCAGACACGACTGACTGAATGAACAACAACAACAATGTTGAGGGGATACTAGTGGGACAGAGCACAGGAAGGCAGGAATCCCACCATCTCCATGAGGCTAGAAGTCTCAGGGAACAGAAGTTCACCCTTGTTCACTTATTCACCACTTGCCAGGCACTGTCCCAAGAGCTCTACACACATTGTCTCATTCAGTTCTTACAACACTAAATTGTGGGGGTATTACCATCTCTGATGGATCCACGATAAAACCATGACTTGCCCAAGGTCACTTAGCCAGGAAGATGCTAGACTGGGGCTTCAGCCTGGCATCTGAGCACCAGTGCAGAGATGCTCCTTATTCCCATACTATATAATTTCTTCATGAGGCCACCAAGCATTAGGAAGTGGACCCCCAGCAAACATCATTAGTAGAGGGAGTACTTTAATTCTCTTTCTCAGATTTGTAATAGAAAATGGTTAAAACCACAAATAACCTTGTAAGGATGGAGGGTGAATGGATGAAGATGGATGGATGGATGGATGGATGGATGGAAGATGGATGGAAGGATGGATGGATGGTGAATGATGGATGAATGGAAGAAAGATGGATGGATGGATGAATGGATTTTTACACTCCTAGATAGTAGAATTCTAGTATATGCTGCTGCTGCTAAGTCACTTCAGTCGTGTCCGACTCTGTGTGACCCTGTAGACGGCAGCCCACCAGACTCCTCCATCCCTGGGATTCTCCAGGCAAGAACACTGGAGTGGGTTGCCATTTCCTTCTCCAGTGCATGAAAGTGAAAAGTGAAAGTGAAAGTGAAGTTGTGTCCGACCCTCAGCGACCCCATGGACTGCAGCCTACCAGGCTCCTCCATCCATGGGATTCTCCAGGCAAGAGTACTGGAGTGGGTTGCCATTGCCTTCTCACAATTCTAGTATATAAGATATCATAATGTCTCTTTTGGAACTTTTAATGATAAGAATTCGAAACAAAAATTTTGAGTCCTTTGACAGCCAGTTAGTATATTTTAGCTCCTATACTGTACCAGGCAGTGGGTACAGTGATGAACAACATCCAACCAGTTCCTGCTCCAAGGTATTGACAATCTTTTTCATGCTGGGGGGAATCTAATTTTCCTGGGAAATTACATGGCTCAGTCGGTAAAGAATCTGCCTGCAATGGAGGAGACCCAGGTTCAATCCCTGGGTCAGGAAGATTCCCCGGAGAATGAAATGGCAACCCACTCCAGTATTCTTGCCTGGGAAATGCCATGGACACAGGAGCCTGGCAGGCTACCATCCACGGGGTCGCAAAGAGTCAGACATGACTGAGCAACTGAACCACCACCACCATGCATGTGATTGAGATAAGACTTCTGAGCTTACGGACAACAAGCGGAGCCACAATACAAGACGGTGCCTTGTCTCTTAGCCAACCAAACCACAGTCTCTTGTGACTGTAGGACACTCACTGCCTCTGTAATACAGAGAGATCAGAGGAGCAAGCAAGACCTTTTAGAGCCACAGAACATTTTGAGGATGCTGTTCAACTTTCACGGCCAAACTGAATTAAGATAAGGAGACAATCTTCCGTGACCCATTTACTTCTCTTTTTTCCCGGGGCCCTTTCAGATGTAGCTTCAAAAAACTGACTTGGAGAAGGATGTTCACACAGATCCCAAATGAGAATATCCACTCTCTTCATCTCCAATTTGCCTTGATGGCTTTCCTAGCTATGGAGAGTTACCAAGACTGTCAACGAACCAGTTTGCTGCTCTCAACAATTAACAGATGAGAGAAGAAACACACTCCGAAACAATCCCCTCACTCGCTCAGGCTCCCAGGGCCCCAGCAGGAAACCGCCACACTGCAGCACAGAAGTCATCAACCTGGGTGGCGACTCTGCCAGAAAATTGTTATTTGCAGGAAAATGTGACCAGATATCCGGATAGGCCCTGATGGACAGTAAAACAATGAATAGTAACTCAGGGAACAGAATCAGGCCTTTGGAGAGAGAACGCTTTGCCAAACGATACTAAACATTCTTTTATTACAGCCGGGACACCGAGGGCCAGATGTTACAGGCGAGCATTGACTCATTGTGAATCAACGTGCATGTGAGTGCAGTCTCCCTCCCCTGAGTCCTGGTTCGCAGTGTGTTCCAGCCTTGCTGAGAAGAGCCAAGCCTTCATGGAAGGCATTGGGACAGGACAGCCCTGTCGAGGTGGGGGAGTGGGATGCTCACACAGGCTCCGCTTTAAGACGTAGGGCTCAGCCCCAGGTTGGTCCCATGAACGGGACAGGCGGGAAATTACTCAGCAGCCATGTCCAGACAGACGGCTGGGAAAGTGCGAATTTCTCGACACCACCTGGAGCATCTCATTAGAAATCAATGGTTCTTACACCAGGAGGAACGAACAAGCCCTTTATGATATGTGTATTCACCACGAACACACCAACCTTCCTGACTCAGCCCAGGTGACAGCAGAAGCTGGACACGTCAGGGTGGGGACCCCGTGTGTGCCAAGTCACTTCAGTCATGTCCAACACTTTGCGACCCTGTAGATGGTAGCCCATCAGGCTCCTCTGTCCATGGAATTCTCCAAGCAAGAATACTGGAGTGGGTTGCCATGCCCTTCTCCAAGAGATCTTCCCAACACAAGGGCTGAATCCATGTCTTTCACAGCTCCTCAACTGGCAGATTCTTTGCCACTAATGCCACCTGGGCTTCAGGGAACCTAAATGCCCTCTCTCCCCTTTGCCACTGCTGAGAATCTAGGTGCTTTCTGTGTACCAGCTCCCTGATCTCCAACAATCAGGTTACTGTTCCCATTTTATACACAAGTAGAGTGAGGTTTCGGAGAAGGTAACGGCACCCCACTCCAGTACTCTTGCCTGGAAAATCCCATGGACAGAGGAGTCTGGTAGGCTGCAGTCCATGGGGTCGCTAAGAGTCGGACATGACTGAGCAACTTCCCTTTCACTTTTCACTTTCATGCATTGGAGCAGGAAATGGCAGCCCACTCCAGTGTTCTTGCCTGGAGAATCCCAGGGACAGGGAAGCCTGGTGGGCTTCCGTCTGTGAGGTCGCACAGAGTCAGACACGACTGAAGCGACTTAGCAGCAGCAGCAGAGTGAGGTTTAGAGAGGGGAGGACAAAAGTCCACATTGATAAACCTTGAAAGTGAGAGAACCAGGACACAGTGCTGGAAGCGTGACCTGAGGACTTGGGCACTTGAGCCCCATCACCTCCTTAACGCACCCTCTCACCAAGGGGCAAGAGATCAGAAGCGTGTTCAGTCCTGCAAGATGCATGTTATTGTCACAACATTGTGGGGAGCAGAGAAAATATTAGAGAAGGGGTGTGGGATGAAGTCCAGGCAGCAGGGAAGGAAGAAAGCAAGTAGGGCAAGCCAGCTGATTGCACAGCCTCAGTTTCCTTCTCTGTAAAATGGCCAGAATGTCCTCTCCTGCAGCAGGTGAGGGAGCTGAGGGAAGACTACTCTAAGGATAAACTCCCAAGGCTCTTGGAGCATTTCTATAGTTACTCCAAGTCATGCCAGTGTTGGTGCACAGTCCCTGCTAGACAGCAAGAAATTCTAGGATGGGGACTTTATCCTGGTCCCAGTCCTTATGTGATTTCCTAAGATCCCCAGAACAATAGACCACATGTCCACTCAAACAACGATCACCTTTGACACCAACATTCATCAAAGTGTATCAGGATGTTCACAGTCATGCATTGTCTGCAAACATGACATCAACAATTCCTCCTCCCCCTCCCCACAAGCAGCGCTCTCATAAATCAGGAAGTCTGCTCGCACCTCTCACATCTGCAGTGACCATCTGACTCGCTGCGGACCAGTGGGAAGGAGGCCCTGCCATGTCCAGGGCAAGAATGCAACAGGCTTCTTGGATCTGCTCTGCTCCCCACTGGACTGGCAACCCTGACTCCTCTACTGCAGAGAAGGCACGGAAGGGGAACAGGGCAGCAGCTGTGGAGGAGGAGGGTCTATGAGGGGAGAAAGAGACAGAAACCAAATCAGCCCTCATGGGAGGTGCATCTAGGGTGTTCCGGCCCCAGCCGAGCTCCCAGCTTCACTGGGGACTACAACAGACGCTACCAATAGTAGAAAAACTGCCCGGCTGAGCCCTGCCCAAATTCCTGGGCAATTAAACATTGTTGTTCTAGCCACCGCGTTGTGGGTGGCTTGTTCACCACAGAGGTAGAACCCAAACAACAGTCACACTGTTCAGAACAGAAAAACGGACAACTAACCTTAATCTACTGAGAGGGACAGACGAGTGAAAACAGAGAGCACACCCCACTGCTTCACAGCTCCATCAAAGCATGTACTTGTTGACAACGGGGATATATGGTATTAAGTAAGAAGGTGTCATAAACAGGATGTGTAATTTGCAAATTTTTGGGAAAATACAATATGCTAACATTGGTTAAGAAAAAAGAAATAGAAAATTTGAGTCAAGTTACTAAATATGTACTAGTGAATTGAGATAGGAGTAAAACACCTTCCCCAATCCACACCCAGATGCTTTGATACTGTATTTTTACCAAATTCACCAAATTATTAAGAGAAAATTGCTTCTTATAAAAACTGGTCAAGAAAACACAAGAGGCAAATTGAGAAGCTATATTGTAAAGCTAGCATGATTCCAAAGGTGGAGAAGGCCAATTTGAATAGACATTTCTTTAAAGATACACAAATGGCCAGGGAACACACAGACAGAGGGTCAACATCATTAGCCACTGCTGTTGTTGTTTAGTCACTAAGTCCTGTCCAGCTCTTTGCAACCTCATGGGCTGTAGCCCCCCAGGTTCCTCTGTCCAAGAATTCTCCAGGCAAGAACACTGGAGTGGGTTGCCATTTCCTACTCCAGGGAATCTTCCTGACCCAGGGATCGAACTAGCATCACCTGTGTCTCCTGCATTGGCAGGCGAATTCTTTACTACTGAACCACCAGGGAAGCCCCTTAAACAGCACAACTCTGAATATACTAAAAACTAATGAATAATACGTTTTACGAGGTTGACTGGATGATGGTATGTGAATTATATCTCAGTGAAGCCATATTTTAAAAAGTGAATAAAGCCAACCTAAGTTCAAAATATAGAGCACAGTGTCATGATGCTAACAAGTTTTTCTAAGCTGGCACACCTACACGTGGGGAACCTAAACACAAATACTCCGGAGCTGCAGCAACAGTTCCTTCTGAAGGGTGTTTCTCTCCGCTACACACACATCAACGTTGGCTCAAGTCACCAAGCACCATCTGTTTCTTAAAGAAGTGAGACAGTACGAGTTTGCGTATTTCCATGTTTTACTGGGTCAGTGGAGCAAACCCCGGCACGGTGGCTGGCCTGGCTTCACCTCCTCTTTGGTGTGGGGACAGTTCTGCCCACTCCTCCAGGCTCATAGGGGCAGCCGGGCTGGTGAACTAATTTAACCTTCCAATGAAAGAAACACCAGAAGACCCCAAAAGCAGATTTCTCCCCTCCCGAAACCCAGGCTCCCCCAAATCCTTGCTCTGTGTGAGACACAAACCACCAGTGATCCCAACTCTGTGGCGGGGAGGGGTGTCAATATTTAACCACCGGCCTGGGGACAGAGTGGGCTTCCCTGATGGCTCAGATGGCAAAGAGTCTGATTGTCATACAGGAGATCTGAGTTCGATTCCCGGGTCAGGAAGATCCCCTGGAGAAGAGAATGGCAATCCACTCCAGTATTCTTGCCTGGAGAATTCCATGGACAGAGGAGCCTCGTGGGCTATGGTCCCTGGGGTGGTAAAGAGTCTGAAACAACTGCGTACCTAACACTTTCACTTTTCACTGGGGTCAGAGTACTGCTGTGGCTTGCAGGCTCCCCCTCCCAGGGACACCCAGGAGAGTACCTGAAATCTAACCCACAGCGGGAAGCAGGAGGAAGCCCATGCCATCACCTGACCCAGTTTCCAGCATCTCAACCCACCTCCCTCTGGAAAGTCCTACTATGACAGAAAAGTGGATATTTTAAAATCTCCAGCGTGGGAAGGTGGAAAGTCCTTTTCTTTCCGCCCCTTCCCTGCCTTTTTTTTTTTTTCCTGCCCTGTGGTTCCTTAGAGACTATTTAGAGACTGTGATCTCAAGGAGGGCCTTTGCCCACAACCCATTCCTGGAGCAGTAGAGCCCCACGCAGGATGCAAGATGCCAACCACTCCACCCAGGGCCTCGGAGAAATCATTAACACTTTGCACACACTTAGCTCCTGGGAACACAAGCCTGAAACTGGCAGGATGGGAAGCCTGAGGATTCCTCTGGCCCCTGGGCTCTGCAGGGAGGAGCGAGAGCTATGGTCCAGGGGCTGTGAGTGCATCTCACCTGAGGACAAGTAAACCCTGAGGAAGGACCCTCAGGGTGAGCAAGACAAAGGAAAGCATCAGATTCGAGGGGTGAGGCTGTCCAGGGAGGTCATTCCTTGAAAAGTGTCTCCTGAGGGAGGCCAGAAAGGTGAGCAGGGCTGATGAAGCTCAGGGAAGGAAGCGTGTTCCAACAGAGGGAACAGAATGTGCAAAATCTCATGAGAGAGGCAACCGTGGAGGGGCTGTGGGAGCTCGGTGAGCACAGGGGCGGGTGGTGGCACGAACCTGCAGGGCAGCCTCCAGCCACGGGAAGGTTCCGATGCTGGGAGAGCTGGGCGGCTGGCAAGTTTTAAGCAGGGAATGGAAATAATTGGCTTTGGGTAGACTCTCCATAGGGCTTCCCAGGTGGCTCAGTGGTAAAGAATCCACCTGCCGATGCAGGAAACTCAGCTTTGATCCTTGGGTTGGGAAGATCCCCACTCCAGTATTCTTGTCTGGAGAACCCCAAGGACAGAGGAGCCTGGCAGGCTACAGTCCATAGGGTTCACAAAGAGTCAGACATGGCTGAGCACTAAGCACAGCACACAGACTCTCCCTCAGCCCTGCTCTGACCCTCACCCTCACCCTATGGCTCTTTGGGAAACTGCAGGGCTGGACATTTTACTTTTAAAACCCTACATGTTGTAAACGGTTTCTGGGCCTCGTGAACACTCCTCAGAAGGCAGTAAGCGATGGAGAGGCCAGAGCTTTCCCAGACTAATTCGATGTCACAGAGGGGGAGCAGGCGATGGCGCTGCTAAGGATGAGTCAGGCTGGGAAGGCAGCAGCCCCGCCACCATGCACCTGGAGTCTGCCGGCAAACATCAGCCCTGCAGGGAAGCGCGGAAAGGAGATCAAAGGAGCCCACAGAGGAAGTGGGGCGTGGCTGCCCTGAGGCTCTCGGTCCTGGGAGTGCCCCTCTGGGCAGGGGAGGACCCAGCCCAGATCCCAGCACCCCACTGGGCTTCAGGGAATGCCCCATCTCTCTTCCAAGTCACCCAGACAGTCCCTGGTGACCCCAGGATGGGAAGATGAAGTCAGGGAGGTCTAAGGCTTTTTTTAAACATTTTTTTTTCTTAAGGCTGCGCCTATCCAGGAAGCCTAAAATTAAGTCATCTGGGGGAGAAAGGTGGAAAAATACACACACTAAAGCACAATATCCTCCCACAGCCAGAGCACGAGTCACCAGCCCACAGCTTCGCCACCCCCAGGACTGTCTGTCTATCTGTCTCTGTCTCCCTCCTCTCTTCCCTTCCCCATCCACCTACCAGGGCATTCACAGGAGGGTCAAGGACACTCCTTCCCAGAGCCCAAGAGGCCTATGTTATCAAAGTCAGGACACAGATCAGCAGCCATTAAGGTCTGGGTCTCCGTTGCCCCGTGTGCAAGAGGAAGGGTTGCAGTTTGCCAAACTCTCAGAAACAGTCTCTCACAAATAAAGTATTAAGAGAGGAAAATGAACAGGTTGAAGACCACAAAGTTCTGTATTCAAATAAGACCAGAAAGCACCAAGAACAAGCACCAGAAGGCACTAAGAGATTTCACGATGCACATCAGCTCTTGAGAGGTTCTGAGAGATCCTGGACTATAAAGAAACTATATATAGTTCTTTGGACTACAAAGAAACTATATATAGTTCTTTGGACTATAAAGAAAACTGAGCACTGAAGAATTGATGGTTTTGAACTGTGGTGTTGGAGGAGACTCTTGAGAGTCCCTTGGACTGCAAGGAGATCAAACCAGTCCATCCTTAAGGAAACCAGTCCTGAACATTCATTGGAAGGACTGATGCTGAAGCTGAAACTCCAATACTTTGGCGACCTGATGGGAAGAACTGAGTCATTGGAAAAGACCCTGATGCTGGGAAAGATTGAAGGTGGGAGGAGAAGGGGATGACAGAGGATGAGATGGTTGGATGGCATCATCAACTCAATGAACATGAGTTTGAAAAAGCTCTGGGATTTGGTGATGGACAGGGAAGCCTGGCACACTACAGTCCATGGGGTGGCAAAGAGTTGGACATGACTGAGTGACTGAACTGAGAGATCCTGCTGCAAAGCACTGTCTCCTCTGGCCATGAAGAGTGATTACAGAGGCTCTGAACTTATGTACACATGCAGATCATGGGGGCCGGCAGTGGAGAGCGATGAGGACTGGAACTAAAAATGGGATGCAGCTACCAGCTGGAGAAAACAGCCAGGAGGTCTAAGTGGAGCTCAAGATTCTCCCCAGGGTAGATCATACTCTGAGGAGGTCAGGGATGTAGAATTGTGAAGTAAGACTTTGGGTCCTAGGAAAGTTGAAATCAAATCACAGCAGAGTGATCTTGGGAAGGCTCTTCTGTTTGTAAAGTGGAGATAGCAATGAGCACTATTCTAAGGATGCATTAACTGAGTTCAGTTGAGATGCCTGCATGGAGCTGAAGGCTCAAGGCTCCAGGATACAGCAGGGCTCACTCACAACCACATCGTTCTGCCCCTCTGAGAGGCAGCAGTCTTAGAACAGGCCTGGCACGGAAATGGCCCATTGAACCCCATGATACCTAAGAGGCAAGTCCTGTTGTCCCTTTCACAGGAAGGAGAGTGAGGTTCAGGGCAGCTCACAGAGCTCCTGGGGTGGAGGGAGAGCAGCCACCTAGAGGAAGCTCAGCATCTTCTTTCCACCCTTCTGGCCCCTCCCTGCTTCCGTCCCCAGCAGCCCTGCTGGGCCTTCAGAACCTCCATTCTGAACAGATCACCGCCCTGCTCTAAGCCCTTTATTAGCTCTTAGAATAAGAAAGCCAAATTCCCCAGTGTTTCATAAAAAAAGGAGAGGCTGTAACTGCTGGTCCAAACTGGGAAACACTGGGGAGAAAAAGGAGGCACTGTTAACTCCAGGTGGGCACAGGGGGGCATTTTATCACCCTTCCTATAGGCTCTGGGGGGGTCTGGTCCCCCTCCCTCTCCAACACCTCTTGCCACCCCACTGTTCTTCTGTCTGCCCCCCAGGGCTCCAGCCACCCCAGCCTCCTTTCAAGCTTTCATCTGGGCCAGATTCCGCCCACTCCAGGCCATGGTCCATGCTGTTCCCACTGCCTGGAACACTGTTCCCTGTCCTTTTTCCCCTGTCACACCTGGACACCCTGCAACCCCCCAGGGAAGCCCCTGCCTGATGGGCGCACCCTCTTCCAGCCTCACGGCCTCTCCTTTGCGGCACTCAGGTTGGAGCTGAAATGTGCTTGTATGGTTCTCAGGTTTTCCTCTCACCCCAACACACTGTAAGCTCCTCAGCGGCAGGAACCAGTCCTGCTTTGCTTACCTCTGTTGGAGTCCCAGGATCTAGCAACCAACACAGCACACAGTAGGTTTCAAAGACCTTTGAATGAAGGTGCTGCTAACTGGAGTTTCGTTTCAGGCAAGGAGGTTTTCTGGTGTCACTTTCTGTAGTTTTATGTTACTCAAAAAAAGGAAGAGTGAGTGTTCTTTCTAACGATTCAAGTGCCTCTGGGCTTCTCTGGTGGCAAAGCGGTAAAGAATCTGCCTGCAGTGAAGGAGACATGGGTTTGATTCCTGGGTCGGGAAGATCCCCTGAAGGAGGAAATGGCAACTCACTCCAGTATTCTTGTGTTGGAAATTCCATGGACAGAGGAGCCTGGTGGGTTACAGTCCGTGGGGTCGCAAAGAGTCAGACACGACTGAGCAACTGAGCACACACCCACACAGGTGCCTCCAGAGACGGATTTACCTCCACCTCCCTGGGCCTCGGGCCACCATCCACTCCATACCCACTGGGAGTCTTCTTCCAGCTCAGGGGCACCAGGCTGCCTGGTAACACAGGCTGGTCCGTGCCCAGGCACCTCCACGTCCTCCACCTTGCACAGGGCCTGCCTGGGTAGTCACAGGGTGGCCAAATCACCCCCAGCCCATCCCAGTTGGAGGCTGCCTGGCCGCTTAGGCCTCACCTCCTCCACTTCTGTGTCCTCAGCCCTCGGTCAAGATTAGCTCCTTGATCTGCATGTTGTCAGGAGAAACCCAGAGGACATAGACGGGCAGGGGACCTCGACTAGGAAGAAAGTCAACCTCCAGTTTACTTTGGGACCCAACTCTTGTTCCTGCTTACTTAAGATTCCAGGGTTTGGGCCACAGAATTCCCAGAAAACTGGTGGTCTGGAATTCTGTTCACCCTGGGTATGGTCCCTACAGAAACCAAACACTGAGAAGTGAGCCATGCTGGGTATTTCAGAGCTCAGAGGTGAGACATAAAGGCCCCTGGGTGCTCCCAGAACAACCAGGCCTTGTGGGGCACGTTGTGGAGCTCTGAGACGGGAAATCCCACGCGCCAGGCAGCTGCCTGCGTCTGGCATCCCGGGGGCGGGTGGGCGAGACGCCGAGCATGGGAGACTCATCTTTCGAGACTTTCCCCAGTTGCTCCATTTCCTCCAGCCTCCAGCTCCAGCCCGAAATAGCACAAGGTAAATTCAGCCTCCTTCACGCACACACTCAAGGAATAAACAAACACACTCATGTTGGGTCATCTTTCCTACCTATTTTTCCCCCCCCAAAAAAAGAACCACAGGCTGTTTTAAGATTCCAAACCCAGACGCAAAAAAAATTAAGTGAAGCTGGGAAAAAGGAAATGAACTCAGCAATGGAGTTTGCAGACAGAGCAAGTGTTGTGAGGACCACAGTCCAGGTTTTCAAAAACAAAGACCAGATCGCGATGCAGAGCAGGGAGGGGTGCTGAGAGATGACAGGGAGCGGGCAGGCTGAGGACACACCCCTGTGCCAAGCATCACATGTGCCTTATGCCACTGTACCCCTGCCAGCCCTACCAGGTGGGCACAATTGTCCTCTGTTATATTTTGTCCCTCCCCTAGGAGAAGATAAACGGTAAAGTGTCTGCCTGCAATGGGGGAGATCCGGGTTCGATCCCTGGGTCAGGAAGATCCCCTGGAGAAGGAAATGGCAACCCACTCCAGTATGCTTGTCTGGAAAATCCCATGGACAGAGGAGCCTGGTAGGCTATAATCTGTGGGGTCACAAAGAGTCAGACACGACTGAGTGACTTCACTTTCTTCTTTCAGGAGAAGATCCTGAGTCAAAGGCTTGAATGCAAGTGGTTTGTCTGAGAAGTGACCCCAGGAACCACCAGGAAGGGGGTGGGAAGTAAGGCAGGGATGGAAAGAGGTCAAAACATGAAGCTGTGGGCATCTGGGGCTCACATCCGCCAGGCGCCCCCGGACGCTGTCTGAACACAGCTCTGCGTGGTACTTCCTGGGGCATGAGGAGGCTGGAGTCAACATCCACTTGCCGTTGCCCACCTGCGATGGAAGGATGCTCCGGGGGCTTGACTCTGCAGTGGGTTGCCTGCATCCGGGGGTCAGAGAAAGCCCCGGGGCAGGAGAGGGCGGTGCCGAGCAGAAGCATCTAGACTGTGGCTCCAGCCAGCCATCACAGGGAGGAGGCCTTGTCCCAGGTCACAGCTGGCGAGGTCAACACAGCAGGAGTGCCCATCCTGGGCAGCCAGGGACTCCATCCCCGTGATGATCTATAGGGGGCGCCTGTGGGCGTGGGACCTTGGAGAGAAGACCCAGGGATGAAGGGGAAGCTGGTGGGTGGTCCCTCTTACAGGAATCAAGACTACAGACCTCATGGATTCTTCTCCTAGGAAGAAGGAGGGATGTGCCGCGAGCCCTGCACATGTGAAAGTCACTCAGTCATGTCCGACTCTTTGTGACCCCATGGACTGTACAGTCTATGAAATTCTCCAGGCCAGAATACTGCAGTGGGTAGCCTTTCCCTTCTCCAGGGTATCTTCCCAACCCAGGGATCGAACCCAGGTCTCCCACATTGCAGACAGATTCTTTACCAGCTGAGCTACAAGGGGAAGCCCAAGAATACTGGAGTGGGTAGCCTTTCCCTTCTCCAGGAGATCTTCCCAACCCAGGAATTGCACCGGGGTCTCCTGCATGGCAGGTAGATTCTTTACCAGCTGAGCTGTGAGGGAAGCCCACCCTGCATGTGTAATGCTGGGAGACGTTCTCCAGGGGCTCTGCTGGAAGACGCTCTCCAAGGAGACACTCCAATCTTCTTCCTTCGACAAGGACTGGCTTCTCTGGGAGCTGCTCCTTCGAATGCTTGTCCCACCTGAAAACCTGACTCACAAACCACCCCGCACCCCTATTCCCCTGGCCTGTGGACCCAACCCTGGAGCCAAAGGTTGAGCCCAAATCCCTCACCCACAGCGTTAAGGGGAAATGAAACATCTGCTTTCGGACCCAAGTGTCATCTTTAAAAGTCCCTAACTAGGCTCTGAGGAAGAGCCCCCAAAATTTAAAGTCCTACCCCCTTAAAGGCTCTCACCATCTAGTTTTCACTCAAGAAGAGGAACCACAGGATGTGTGTCAGGCACCAGGGGTGCAATGGTCGAAGGCCCCAGAGGCCACAGGCTGAGGACCTGGCGATCTTGACCACCTGAGTGCAGATTTGGAGGATGTGGGTGTCGAGTTGGATTTTGAAAGAGGTCAGGTTGAGACAGATCAGCAACAGTAGCAGAGGATTATGACTAAGTGCTCTGTCTAAAGCTGGTTGATTGTCATTGTCACCAGGAAAAAGCAAGGTATAAGAAACCCACAGGCAAGAGGTGCCCAAGGAGACGTGACGACCAAATGTCATGTGATGTCGTAGAGCGGAAGAAGGACACTGAGGAAAAAACAAGAAAACCTGGGTCAATTATTGACTTCAGTTCATAATAATAATGCGTCAACATTGGTTCCTTAAATATAGCAAATGCACCAAACTCATGAATGTCATTGGGCTTCCCAGGTGGCTCAATGGTAAAGAATCCATCTGCCAGTGCAGGAGAGACAAGAAGACACAGGATCAGTCCTTGGATGGGGAAGATCCCCTGAAGGAGGACATGGCAACCCACTCCAGTATTCTTGACTGGGAAATTCAGGACAAAGGAGCCTGTCAGGCTACAGTCCCCCGGGTCACAAAGAGTCACACATGACTGAAGCAACTTAGCACACATGCGTACATATGGGGGATCTTAGCTCCCTGACCAGGGATCGAACCATACCCCTGCAGTGGAGGGCAAAGTCTTAACCACTGGACCACCAGGGAAGATCCACTCCTCCAATTGCCCCCAAATGCCCAAAGACCTGGGCACTATCGAGGGAAAAGAAGAAAATGGTGCTGTTGCAGGCTGGCAATTGGAAGACAAAGGAGGAGCCAATGTTTGGAAGCATGCTGAGCATTTACCCAAGTGCCAACTTCCACCCTGAACTTGAAATAACCAAGGGCTTCCTTAGTCATGGTTGACTCCTTTAAAACATCCCCTTCCTGGTGAGCCTGCATTTCCCATCCTTACTGAGTTCACATCTGAACAGGCACTTTTCTTCCCAGCTACAGATGACTGCTCATGACCAAATTGAAAAATATTAATTCTCTCTGTCTCCTGCCAAAAAGGCTAAAGCAATTACAGGCCCTGATATGAAACACAGATGTTAATACATTTGGAAAAACAGACTCCTATGGACGAGCAGAGGTCCAAGTATGAAGTGCTTTTGGAATTAAAGCACCGGGATCAAGTTATACAGCCAGCCCCCAATACTGAAGCCCATTCTTCCAAAATTCATTCCAGCATAGGGAACCCGGGGCCAGGGCATACAGGCTGACATGTCCCCTACTTGCAAACAAGAACCAACCCACCCTTGGGTACCCACTGGCACACAAACTCAAAATAATATAATTATAATCATCAGAGGGAAACTTCCCTGGGATCGAAAAGTATTATAATTATGGGCAATTTTCACTTTTTGGAAATTGGGCTCAGATGCTGAAGAAAGATTGCAAGAGAGGTGTTCTCGGGTTTCAGTTCTGGAAGAGAGAACACATTGGAAGGTTTGCGAGGATGGACGGGCCCAAGGCTGGATGCTCGGGAAGTGAGAGAGGGGCACCAGCAGGTACCTGTTTCACATAGCCTTGTGCCAGCCGCTATGTCTGGTGCTAAGACTCCTCGTGAAAGACGCTGCTACCGTCAGTCCATTCAGGAAGCCCACGGCTAGGAGGCTAGATCCCTCTAGCTCCATTCATGCTTATGTGTCTCGCTGAGCACCTACTGTATGCCAGGTTCCAGGCACACAAGATGGAACAGTGAGCAAAGCGCACCAGACGCCTGTCCTCATGGAGAGTTCGTCCCTGGCTCTGCTTCTGGGTCACCATGATGGTCTCCACACTCCCACTCAGATCTTCGCTGATGAGGCTCATGGGGGCTCACGAGCCACTCGAGTCCATGTGGATCCCAAGCCCTTGGTCTTTACTGACTGTCCACACAGCATTTCTGAGACAAGCAGGGCAGCTCTTCTGTCTTCTCAACCTCAGTTCCCTTGTGCAGAAAATGTTTCCCTCCCATTACCCAATTCCTAGGATTGCCATGAAGAGAAAGGGGATGTGTGTATCCACCAGCCAAGGAGGAAAAACAGATATGATTGGGGACAGATACAAACGTCCTTTCCTTAACCCCTAACCTGCTACTGTGCCTCAGTTCCCTTGCCTGCAAAATGGGGTGAATGGTGGTACCCCCCTCGGGGGCTTGGGAAGGACAGTGACAGCACACTGCGTGCCCTGAGCAGTCAGCTTTGTCATCGTCACCGTCGGGCAAAGACAGACACCTCTTCCCTCAGTTCGCAGAGGTGTTACCCAAACCGGAGCGTGCAGATTACATCGCGAATTCGGAAGACATCAGCCAAACGAACAAGATGTAAAGAAGTGGCCCTTTCTATGAGGTGGGTCTGCAAGGGGCTGCCTCATGGGACACTTGATCACCTTGACCTTTGCATTCATTAAGCATTCAATCCATGCAGTGACAGGAACAGGGCAGAGAAGCAACTCCTTATAAAGGCTCCTCAGCATCTCTATTTAGAATCTTCTCTCCCAGAAAGGTGTCTCAGCTGCCACCTGCTCATTCTGGGGAATCCGACACCAGTAAAGCATTGTCCTGGGAGAGGAGGCAGGGCAGGAGTCTCCACCTGCACTGAATGGATGATAGGACTCCCACAAGGTCCCTCAGATCCTCAAAGAAGCAGGAAAGAACAAGGAACAAGTCCACTCTGGGCATACTCAGACTTGTTACATCAGAATTCTGAGGGGGGTGGAGGGGGTTGGGGGACGGCGGTGGACCCAGCATTTGAAATTTTACTTGATGCCTGGTTTTGAATTCCACCTTTAGTGTGTGGCCTCGGGAAGGTCATCTGACCTCTCTGTGCCCCAGTGACCCCATCCACAAAATGGGAAAATAAGACATCCTGAGGATGTCGTGAAGACTTAGAGAGGGCAACTTGGAAGCACTCGATGCAGAGAATTTGCCACCACTGACTTGTGTCTTGCCCTGTGAAGCCAGTTTGGGGATGAGTTACAAAAGGAAATGGAAGGCACAAAGGCTTTAAAAGGCACCAAGGCCCACACTGGCCCTGGTCCACAGGACAGCGGGCCAACAGACAAGTGGTCCCGGGCTGCAGAGCAAGGCAGGCCAGCTGCGACTTGACCAGCACAGCTTGAGCCCGACACAGCTTGTTCCACTCAGTGGGGGAACTGCTGGATGCAGGGTTTTTTTCCAGTGCAATCCCTCTGGGCACGTGAGTAGACCCCAAGGGCCCCTGAGTCCTGCTGAAGCTGCTCTGAGCTGGGATTCGGAGGAGGCCCTGGAGGAAGGTGGCCAGGAGTGCCTGGGTGCCCTGGACCAGGCTGCTGTCCCCTGACTTTCTAGGACATTTCAGCCATGCCTGGACAGCCAGTGCTCCCTCTTTGCCCTCTGGGAAGCTGAACCAGCAACTCCCAAGAAAACAGCTCAAAACCAGAGCTCACACCCTGGGGCGGAGGTACTGTGGTGCGAGGTGAAAGCCAGGAGACGCAGAACCAGGCACGTAGGCCCTCTGTGGGAGCAAGAATACTTCAGGAGCTCCCGGAAACCTCTACAAGCAGCGCCCAGCAGGACCTCTCCATTCAGCCTGCCCCTGCCCCTGTGCCACGGAGCAGTCAGTCAGTCAGGGCCTGGTCCACACTCGGGCTCAGTCCTCTGGGAAGGAGACAGTCTTCTCTGAGAGACCGAGCCAAGAGGAGTCCAGGGGCCTGGGCTAGAGGAAATCTCTCCCCCTTGCTCTCCTGGGCATGTGTGATGGCCCACAGAGGAGGGAGAAGAGAGAGCTCAGACAACTGTTCTCAGTTTGGGCTACACAGTGAATCACCTGGGAGTTTAAAAAATCCTGATGCCCAGCCGTACCCCAAACCTCAGTCGTGTACTAAGTATGTACATACTTTGCGACCCCTTGGACAGGGCTCCTCTGTTCATGGAATTTTCCAGGCAAAAATACTGGATTGAGTTGCCATTTCCTCCTCCAGGGGATCTTCCTCACCCAGGGATTGAACCTGCGTCTCCTGCATTGGCAGGCGGATTCTTTACCATTGAGCCGCCTGGGAGGCCTGGTTATGCAGGTGATTCTAATGAACAGCCAAGGGTCAGGACCACAGCCGGGAACTGGGAGTCACCCTGTTTGAGCCTCTTTCCTCCAAGGTGCTGCTGTGACCAAGAACTCAAGCCCTGGAATCCAAGAGACCTGAGGCTGAGTCCCAGCTCTGCCCTGTTGGAACTGTGGGGTCTCAGGTAAATAACCTCCCCTCTCTAAGCCAGTCGCTACACCTGGGAAATGGGGATATCAAGTCTCTGCAGGGTCATCTCCAAGGTCCTCAATGAACGTGAAGTGCCCTGCAACGCGACCATGTCCCTCTGTCCACTGCTCACAGTGACTGAAGTCAGATAAGAAGATAACGAGCAGTCTCATTACCAAGTCCTGACACGACAGACTTGGGAAGGGTCTGATGACCCACTGCCCTAGGGCTGCCCCAGGGCATGGAGACTGCAGTGCTGTGCCCACAACACCCCCTGCCCCCTGCTCCCCATAGTGGGACGTCCTCTCCCCCAGCAGTTCCCCTCCCAGTTCTGTGCATCGCTTCCCCGGGAGCTTGTCAGACACACAGAAGCTCAGGCTGCACTCCAGCCATCTGACTTGGAACCTGCATTTTCACCGTGTCCCTCTGAGGTCACCCTCCCGGCAGCCAAAGTCCCTGAGACACACAGAGGGACATTTTTTATCCTGCTGCCAGCTTCATCTTGACTTTGGCAGTGACGGAGTCCCCACGAGGGGGTTCTGCTGGCC
This sequence comes from Bos indicus, assembly GCF_029378745.1. Lineage (NCBI taxonomy): Eukaryota > Metazoa > Chordata > Mammalia > Artiodactyla > Bovidae > Bos > Bos indicus. The sequence continues at coordinate 58,961,154 of NC_091772.1, read as the reverse complement.
GGCTGCCGCCAGGGTGTCTCACTGACCAGCTGCATCTCCTACAGGTGGGGCAGATCTGCAGGGACAAAGCGTGGACCCACAAGGAGAGGGGAGGGGAAGGGGGAGGCTGGAAAATGTCCAAGTTCCACAAATGAAACCCATGAGCTTTCGGGACCAACACCTTCACCCTGGGTTGGAACCAAAGCTAGAGCCAAAAGAGACAGAAGTGGCACCAGCTCCTGAAAGCCGAGCCCCACTGCCCAGCCCCTGGTCCAGCGTTCAGAAAAGGAGGGCAAGACTCTAATCCCTTAGCACCTCCCGCCACACCTCTTCCCCAGCAAGGCCACTGAAGCCAAGGCCACCTTCCCCAGACCTGCTTCTCAGCCCCCACTTCCCCCACAGCAGGCCAAGGGCGGCCCCAACACGCTTCTCCAGCTGCAAGCTGAGCCCGAGGGCCATGGAAGGCCTCCAGCTCGGCTCATTATCGGAATTTAATCTGGATTCCAAGAGATCAAGAGGACTCTGTGGAAAGTGGCTGCCACAGGGGGAGAGACGCTGAGGCCAACCCAAAGCCGGCTAATCCCCAGCACCCCGAGGGCTTTCCTGGAGCTCAGGCAGAGCCTCGCCAGATGTCCCAGCTCCAGGCTCCGCACAGCTGGGCGGTCGGTGTCGGGGAGGCCACAACTCCCTTAGCAGAGGGAGCAGACAGCTACACGGCGAGGCGGCGGGGGTGGGAACAGGGCTTCTCTCAGGGTCAGATCAGCCAAAGGCCTTCAGCTTGAAGAGGATGCATGACCCAGGTTGGGGAAATGCAAACTAGGGCTCCACTTCCAAGCAAGCTCAGGCCTATATCCCCATCAGATACTGCAGAATTAAGGGATTTAGCATAGATGGTAAAGGCAGTCCCACCCCCAAAACCCAGAGTCCTTCATTTTCCGAAGCAGGTCTCTGCATTCCCAGCGATGAAGGTGAGGATGGTAGTGGTGATGGTGGTGAGGATGGTGATGGTGGTGAGGATGGTGATGGTGGTGAGGATGGTGACGATGCTGAGAGTCATGGTGATGCTTCTAATATCTGCCAAACCTTCACTGAGCACTTACTATATTCAAAGTAAATTTGTCAACTCCCTTTATCCTCACCACAAGCCTGGGAGGTAGGTTCAGTTATTATCCCCACTGTACAGAGGAGGAGGCTGAGCCTCTGAGGGGTTACTACTTCCCAAGGCCACACTGGTACAGAGTGTCGGGATTTGAATCTATACTCTGGTTGTTTTTTTTTCTTTGTTTGGCCATGCCTTGCAGCATGCAGGATCTTAGTTCCCCAATCAGGGCTGGAACCCACGCTGCACAGTGGGTGTGGAAGCACAGACTGTGTGGAAGCACAGTCTTAACCACTGGACTGCCAGGGAAGTCCCCAAATCTACACTTTAAAGAGCTGGACTGTCCTAGCTGAGGAATTTATGTCATAGGATCGTTTTGATTCTGGATTCAAAAACAAAACCCACCCAGAAAAAAAGAATAATTTTTTGAAAAAATTGTTTAACCTTTTAACTTTTGGAGAATGAGGGCCTTGCTTCTTTCTTTCAAGTACTATGGATAAGAAGTTTGGAAGTCTAAGGCAAGTAGCCTCTCCTGCCCACTGGCTGCCTCTGTCCACTCCCTGCTCTACATTATGCTTTGCACCTGCCGTATCATCCTATGTCACCTCCTCTGTCTGAATGTCACCTCCTCGAGGGGCAGGGACTGGGGTCCGGTCACATCCACCACTACCCAACACACAGCAGGTGCTCAAACGCCTGTTGATGGGGAACTCGGTTTCCCAGCAAAGCCCAAAGGCCCCTGAGGCAGGAACGCAGAGCTGGGCTGAGCACCCCCAGAGATGGCCTATGGCTAAGCTGCTCATCAAGACAACCTGCCACGCTAGCCACAGAGCCACTGACAGCTGTCCTGCCCATTCCTCTTCCAACCACAGTGACTCAGGCCTTCTCTCTTTCCTGGGCCTCTGGATTCACCCCACGGATCTCAGGCAGGGGTGAGGAGGTGGCCACTTCAAACTACGACGGAACCAGGTGCCCACGAAGACCGCAGGCTGACACAGGCAGAAAGACGAGGAGCTGCTGGCAACCACTGCGGAAGCCAGAGGCTGGTGTTTCATCTAAGCGAGGACCTGGCGGCCCGTCCCACCCTGGCATCACTGCCTCCCTTGTGTCCTTCCAACAACCCACGCTTGCTTGTCTCTACCTCAAGACAGTGGCCCCTACAGTTCCCTGAGACACCGTCTCCTCACCCCATTTCAGATCCTTCTAGTCATTCAAACATCCCCAGCTCAACAAGCCGTCTAGGAACACCAATCGCCTTATCAGGCCAGTGGATCTACTTATTTGCTAAGTTGTTGATTGCCCATCTTCTTCACCCTATTATGGATGGAACTGCATCTCCTACAAACATACACTCCAGTCCTACCGCGGGGACCTCTGATTGGGACCTTCTTTGGAATTAGGGTCTTTACAAATGTAATTAGGTAAGTAATGAAGTCGTGCTGGAGCAGGGCAGCCCCTAAGCCAAGATGACTGGTCTCTTTATCAGAGGAGGAGAGGCATGCAGAGAGCACGCACAGCCATGTGACAACAGAGGCAGAGACCAGAGCAGTGCAGCTGAGAGCCAGGGATGCAGTCAAGGGCCAGTCTCTTCCAGAAGCTGGAAGAGAAAGGAAGGATCCGTTCCTGCAGATGTTAGAGGGAGCACAGCCCTGCTGCCACCCGGATTTCAGACTTCCAGCCCCCAGCTCTGTGAGAGAGCACATTTCTATTGTTCCCAGCCACCCCATGTGTGGCGCTTTGGGAGGGCATTTAAAAATGCCCGATGGGAACTTCCCTGGTGGTCCAGTGGCTAAGACTTCGCCTTACAACGCAGAGGGTGACAGTTCAGTCCCTGCTCTGGGAGTTAAGATCCCACATGACTCATAGCCAAAACAAAACAAAGCATAAAACAGAAGCAATATTGTAACAAGTTCAATAAAGACTTAAAAAAAAAAATCACCCACATCAAAAAAAAAAATTGAAAATAAAAAATTGCCCAGCTTTGAGACAAGGTCCCTGCCCCCATGAGCTGGGCTGGTTTATCCCAGTGGTTTAACAGAGGTGGTTGAATAAGTGAATGGCTGGACTCCCATGGATCTCTCCAAATGCAGTGGCCTCTGTGTCCTGTGGGGGAAGCTCGTGCCCACCAGCCCCCTCTTGCCATCACTGAGTCTCTGCTGCTCTTCCCAGCACATGGACGGGAGGGAGAAAGCCCCGCAGGTGCTTGGGGTGCTAGTTGGGGTGCTCCTCACATCAGGGGCAGTGCCTGAGGACGCTCCAGTCCTGAAACGAGCTCCACCCACATCAGCAGCATCCCAGCTGACCCCAACGACCCGGCCAGGGAGGGGGAGCACATTCCTGCCTGGAGATCTTGGAGGAAGAGCCACCCAGGCAACACCAATCAACCATCTCTGTCCTGCTCAGCCAAACCCAGTTGGGGCAGCCACATTCCTGAGGTTAAACCTCTTGATGGAGGTTTCTGAGGCAGGTTTGGGGAGCCTGCCAGAAAGCCCAGAGCATGAGCTGGGCTCGAAGTTTGTACAAGTGGACTGATCAAGTGCCATTAACCAATAGCCTCTGGGTACCTGCCTGGCCCCCAGTACATCAGCCTTCACTAAAAAAAACAGTCAAACATATGCTCTTGTTCAAGAGCCCCAGGAGCTTTGTGAGAGCATAGAGCAGACATATGTCACCCTTGGGGAAAGAACTCAATGCTTCTTGTTGTAATTGGGTCTGGGAGTCAGGGTCCAGCCTTCCAGGGTTAACTGGGGCTTCTGAGGGCCTTCAGCAAGATTTCGAGGTGAATGACAAGGCTATCGCTGCCTGCCCAGAACCATACCCACAGTCTCTCCCCGCCGGAAGGGTCTGTCATCCTCTCCAGCAGGGGGACGGTATAGGAAAGTGCAGACAAGTGGGGACCCTAAAATGCAGATATAGTCCACACTGAGCTGCCATTTGTCACCCATCAGACAGAGTAACAAAGATCAGAACGGTTTGATAAGACCATGTTCGGGAGCCCATAAGGGCCACAGGCTTCCTCTATGTGGCTGGTGGGAGTATAAACTGACAGAACCTCCAAAGAGAACAGTTCAGCCAAATCTATCAGAGTTACTGACGTGTGGGCCCTTGACCCCACAATTCTGTTTCTAGAACTGTATCTGACTGATAGACAAGTGTTGGCCACACAGCCCATGCTGTTTATAATTCATAAAAATTGAGAGCTCAGCGTGTGCACACAGACAATTGGCTAAATACCCTCCAGCACAGCCCGCACGATGGGAGATGCATGGTGATGAGAAGAACAAGGATACCCCTGGGTAGCAATGTGAAAGGATCGACAAGTTTCACTGTCAAGATCATCAAGGTTTAGCAACAGATGTAGGTGCAGGAGACACTGCATGATGAGACACCATTTGTAAAAATATTTAAATGCACAAATATACTTGCTGATTTGAAAGAACTCAAGAAACTGCGGGCAGAGACAGTTAACTAAGGCAAAACACTGGAAACACTCAAGAAAAACTTGGTTTTCTAGTATTTAAGATGACCCCCCAAGTGACAGGGCTTGCCAAGCCAAATGTGCTAACAGGTTTCCTTTCCCACTGAAGAGGCCAGGACAGTCCAGCAGAAAGGAGGCACCCACACTGTCTTCCTTCCATTAATTACGATGAGTGGTAGGGAGGGGAAGGTCTGACATCCCAAGATGTCCGAACACTCAGCCACTGGGTAGCACGACCTAGGTCGCGTCCACCTCCGGACTTCAGAATGTCCCTGTTAGGGAAATGTTCCAGCTCATTCTCTTAACCTTCTCACCCCTTGGAGGACTTTGAAACAAAACTAAAAGGTCTCAAGAAATTAAAGTCTTTCAACAGAAGCTTCCGGTTCCTGACCTCAAGATTCTTGGAAGGCTAAGAGTTCTCTGCCTGTTTATTTTTCATTTGTGGATTTTTATCCCCTAAACATTTCATTACAAACAGCCACTTTCATTGGTGGCCTTACATCACGTGTTGGGTTTCAGTGATGCGTGGGAGATAGGCAGACTGTCAAAAATGCTTCTTCCTCTTCTTCATCCCCCTAAAGACACACTGACCCAGACAGACGACCCATAAATATCCATAGGGGGCCACACAACCACAGGCTCCCCTGGCTGTCCCTATTCCTAACCCAACCTGCTGATGGTGATAGTTTTAAGAAATGGTGACATACACCATTGTTGTTGTTTAGACACTAAGTTGTGTCTGATTCTTTGTAATCCCATGGACTCTAGCCCACCAGACTCCCCTGTCCATGGGATTTCCCAGGTAAGAACACGGGAGTGGGTTGCCATTTCCTTCTCCAGGGGATCTTCCTGACCCAGGGACTGAACCCACTACTCCTGCATTGGCAGATGGATTCTTTACCACTGAGCCACCAGGGATGCCCAACCTACACCATACACTTTCTCTAAAAAAGATAAACAGCCTGGCATGTGGTTGGTGCTCCCTCAGTCAATCCAAAAGGAAATCAATCCTGAATATCCCTTGGAAGAACTGATGCTGAAGCTCTAATACTTTGGCCACCTGATGTGAAGAGTTGAAGCATTAGAAAAGACCTTGATGGTGGGAAAGATCAAGGGCAGGAGGAGAAGGGGGCAAGAAAGGACAAGATGGTTGGATGGCATCATGGACTCAACGGATATGAGTCTGAGCAATCTCCAAGAGATAGTAAAGGACAGAGAAGCCTGACGTGCTGCAGGCCATGGAGTCGCAAAGAGTCAGACACGACTGAGTGACTGAATAACAATAACATGGGAAGTAGCCACGACAGACCGTGCCTCATCCTCTGCCGCTGCCTCCTCTCAGGAGGAGCTCAGGACCCCGCCCAGGCCCCAGGATGGTACCCACCTGCCCAGGTGCTCTTGCAACACCTGGTAGACACTGATCCGGAATGTCTCATTGTGGAAGTGTTCCCGGATGTAGTCCTTGTAAATGCGGAACTCAGCTGCAGTCACGGCCTCCCCTTCTGGGATCTTGGAGAGATCAAACCGGAACTCCCGGTGGTGGTAGCGCGGGTGGAAGAACTCTTTGTCATGTTCCACTGGGAAGGGAAGGAAACACACATGGGTACCAAGAGCTCATTAGTGACTGGGTTTCACTCTCCAGCTCAGAGTCCAAGCATCATGCCTATGCTTGCTAGAGACCTGCCCATAACTGGCAACCCCTGGTGATGACTGCCTGTTCCGGGCCAGGCCAAGCCGAGAGTGGGGGTGTGGACCCCCAGTTTACAAATGAAGACAGCTAAGGAACCCAGAAGTACAAAAATGTATGTTTGCCCATTGTGTGCTCTGTGATGGGTCTCACACTGAGCACTCTTGGCCATCACGTGATAGAACATGGAGGCAGGATCTAGCCCCATTTTACAGATGAGGAAACTGAGGCTCAAGGAGGCCAGGTAACTTGCCCAAGATCACAAGTTAGGTGAGTGGCTGAACTCTGAAACCCACACTCTTAACCTTTATACTTCCAGGAGCCAGGCGGCCTGAGACTAAGTAAGTTGTGCCAGTTGAGGTCTTAGCCAAGTTACTTGACCAGTGTGTGTGCCCCTTCCTCCAGGGTTAACACTGGCCTTTTCTCATAGGGAAGATCACAGGAGGTGGCGTTTAGGGCAGAGCCAGCCAAATGGAAAATAACTGCATTTGTCATAGTTACAGAGCCTCTCAAGAGAAACAATCACATAAGAGAAATAAACTGTGCATGCAAGTATTTACATAGTTCAGCTACGATAGCATTATTTGAAAAAAATTACAATAGATCAAATGGAAAAGAAATGTTTGAATAAGCATGATATTAACACAGGTACAATCACTTAAATCACAGGCAATGAAGAAAGAAAACTTAGACATATAATCACAAATACGGTTTGCTGCAGCAGGTGTATATACAACTTTTTTTATGTGCAAAATAAAACGTATTTTAACTGCTAAGACAGGTAAGATATCAGGGTTATAAGACTTCTTTTGAATAAATTGTCCAACTAAACTTCTTTAGGATCCTTGGAATGACTTTCTAAGTGAATTTCTTTCATTAATTATTTTAAGACAATGAGAGGCATGAACCATGACATTATTCTGTTCTTCCTGAAACCCAGAGAATCTGGTGATGTATCAAAGTCAGAATAGTCATTTCTTAAAAGAAGAGCAGTGACTAATTCAAAGTTCAAACCAAATCCCAAATCTTACCTTCTCAAGCTTTCCATTTTATATAGAAACCACTCCACAGTGTGAAATCTACACAATTTCAACCTCAGGGATCAAGACAGTTTAACAGTCACCACTAAACTATTAGGGAGGGAGAAACTTTTAGGGAGAAAATTGTGTCTTTACACTCTGTTGTTAAATCACTGTAGTTGATGACCCAAGACTTGAGTTAAAATAAATGTCCAGAGTTGATATGTCCCTGAGTTCATTAAGATAAGCTACCTAAGGAGACCCAGAACCTAGGAATCCAGTTTTTTCCCTCCCACAGCCCCTTGTATTCCAAAACACCACTGACTGAGAGAGCTCACACCCATGAACATAAAACTTTCACCTTCAAAGGATTAAAAGGATCCAAATCCCTGAGAAAGATAAGTCCAAAGAAAGTGGATTATGGAAAAACCATCCTGACAGTAACCAGCCTCATGACGGTCCCCAAAGCCAATTAATTCTACTGTCCTTCTTTGATAAAAGCCTGAAATAATTACCCCAAAATTGGCCCTGGGAGGGGAAATTCTGAGCTGGAGGGTGTCAATAAAGGGTAGAACAACAGGAGGCCCCTCAGCTGGGTGTCTCCTCTCTTGACCTTCTGCCACGTCAGCCAAGACCTCTGCCCCACATTCAGGTCAAACCTGATCCCCAAGCATCAGTCAGGAGTGTCTTGCCTCCTCTCCACGTCTGGGGTTCCTCCTCTCAGCACCTGGGGTGCCACCTCTCAGCATCTGGGGTGCCTCCTCTCAGCATCTGGGGTGTCACCTCTCAGCATCTGGGGTTCCTCCTCTCAGCATCTGGGGTTCCTCCTCTCAGTATCTGGGGTGCCACCTCTCAGCATCTGGGGTTCCTCCTCTCAGCATCTGGGGTTCCTCCTCTCAGTACCTGGGGTTCCTCCTCTCAGTACCTGGGGTGCCACCTCTCAGCATCTGGGGTGCCTCCTCTCAGTACCTGGGGTGCCACCTCTCAGCATCTGGGGTGCCTCCTCTCAGCACCTGGGGTTCCTCCTCTTAGTACCTGGGGTGCCACCTCTCAGCATCTGGGGTGCCTCCTCTCAGCATCCTCCCATTATAGTCACACAAAACATACAAGTGTGCCCCTTGCTAAATTAGTGTCCTCTGCACACGTGGATTACGATAAACAAATGCAGTTCACATTGCTGACTTGCAGAGGGCAGCAACATTTACAGGGTTCCTAAGTGCAAGTATTCAGAATAGAATAGACCTGGGTTTGATCCCTGGGTCGGGAAGATCCCCTGGAGGAGAAAATGGCAACCTGCTCCAGTACTCTTGCCTGAAGAATCCCATGGACAGAGGAGCCTGGCAGGCTACAGTCCCTGGGGTCACAAAGAGTCAGACACAACTGAGCGACCAAGCACACCACGCATCATCAATACATAATAATACACAAAGATAAACAGATACTATACATCCTTATGGGGCTTCCCTCATAGTTCAGTAGGTAAAGAATCCACCTGCAATGCAGGAAACCCTGGTTTGATTCCTGGGTCAGGAAGATCTGCTGAAGAAGGGATAGAATGTGTAGACGTCCTTATACATATGAGAAAAAATATAGAAGATACAGTATTTCTCCTGCTCCCTAGAGGATCATTTCGTGCCAGGACACAGCTCACTGTGATGTCACCGGAAGGTGCCACATCCATACCATCTCTTTCTCTTGGAGAGCCTCTTCATGGTTCTTCCAATCAAGCCACATGGTCCCAAGGGAGCCGCCATCTTGTCCCATGACCCCCTTCTCCAGAGTTGGGGGATGGGAGAGAATGAGCCCTTCACTGGGCCAAACACAGGATTTCTTTTATTTACTGGTACCTGGTGGGAAAGAGTCCTGTTTGTTTTCTCTGCCTTGAACCCTAAGGATGCAATGTCCTGGGCAGACACTCATTGACACTGCCTCACAGAGAAAGCTGATCTGTGAGAAAGAAGATTCTGGATGGGGAGGACAGAGCTCAGAATTGAGGGGTATGCCTTCCAGGTTCAATCCCCTGGCCTAGTGGTCCCCACACTTCCTGAAGTTCAAGGTTTCAGTCCTTCTAATTTGTGAGTCCCATGGAGATCCTTCCAATAAGACTCTGGTAAATTAATTAGAGTCAGGTGGCTGTCCTTTGCAACCAAGGCAGTTCTGAGCAAAACAACAGAGCCCAATTATATATAGTATAGTGTTAGCCACTCAGTCATGTCCGACTCTTCGCGACCGCATGGGCTATAGCCTCCAGACTCCTCTGTCCATGGGATTCTCCAGGCAAGAATACTGGAGTGGGTTGCCATTTTCTCCTCCAGAGGATCTTCCTGACCCAGGGATCTAACCAGGGTCTCCTGCATTGCAGGCAGATTCTTTACCATCTGAGCCACCCACAGATCAGATCAGATCAGATCAGTCGCTCAGTTGTGTCCGACTCTTTGCGACCCCATGAATTGCAGCACGCCAGGCCTCCCTGTCCATCACCAACTCCCGAAGTTCACTCAGACTCATGTCCATCGAGTCAGTGATGCCATCCAGCCATCTCATCCTCTGTCGTCCCCTTCTCCTCCTGCCCCCAATCCCTCCCAGCATCAGAGTCTTTTCCAATGAGTCAACTCTTCACACGAGGTGGCCAAAGTACTGGAGTTTCAGCTTTAGCATCATTCCTTCCAAAGAAATCCCAGGGCTGATCTCCTTCAGAATGGACTGGTTGGATCTCCTTGCCTGCAAAACCTGACCAATTATATACACAGCTGGAAATGGATGGGCAAGAAACATGTCCAGGTAACAGTGGGGGTGTCCAGGTGGCCATCCACTGTGAAAGCTGCTTTCTTCAGACGCAGATAATGTACAAGTACAAGCTGACCCCCTGACCAGCTCTGGGGCCAGGGGCAGTGACTGTCTCGATCCTGAACCTCCACTGTCCCGCACAGCCTGATGCCTAGTAGGGCTCCATTAGTCTACTGGATTCAATATATTAATCTTCATGTAATTCTCGGCTAGTCTTAGTCAACAATTTTTTAAAATAGCATACATGCAGTAAAGCACACAGACCCTAAGTGTTCATGAAGTTCTTTGAATTTTCTCAACGCAAACGCCCCCAGAGCACAACACAGCACATTCATGACTAGCGCCAAAGACACCCCTGCAGGGCCCCTCCCTAATACCAGACCCTCACTTGTCCCCAAAGGTGACCGCCATGCAAACACCCGACAACACAGACTCACTTTTCCCACTTGGGGTTTCCCCACCAGAGTCCATGTCCTTCGATCAACCATGTGTGCCCCCCCACCCTCTTTGTGGCTACGTGGAGCAGCAAGTCACTCATTCAGCTGCTGTACTGGATGTCACTGAATGGACAGGCCACAGCTGACTTTTCGATAGGCATCTGGGTAGTTTCCACCTTGGGACCATCACAACTGGGGCCATGATGGACATTCTTGCTTTTTGGTGAACACAGTTCTATGGGGTAAACACCTTGAAGCAGGGCTGGGAATGCACAGAAATCAAAGATTGGTCAAAGGTAAGCATTTTGAAGAAAGGGGCATGGAGAAGGGTCCCCGCGTGTTAGCCTGGACTGCCTGGAGTGCAGTGATGCCAGCAGTGGATGTAACCGGGAGGAAGAACCCCACAGATGAAGCAGGAAGGAAGAAAGCACATGTGGAGGCAGACAGGTTAAACTCGAGGTGACCTGCAGGAAATCCAAGCGGGAAAGTTGACTGGAGTTTTGAGAGTTCAACTGGGGACTATTGAATTGCATTTATGGATCACATTTTGTGGGAGAAAGGCACACACAAGAGAAAGATGTAGTGGCCTCGGACCACTACGGCATGAGAGATGGAGAACACGGCTATGAGAAGAACTCAATCCAGGGGAAGAAGCAAGACTAGAGACAGGCAAGATAAGACAACCAGCCTGTGGCCAGACTCAGATAACAGGGGCAGGGTGACCATTCACAGGATTTGGTCATCAGCTGCTCAGAGACACCAGGCAATGGTCATGGTCAAGACAGCCATGCAGAAAAGGCAAAAAGAGCAAGACTGTGGCCAGCTGCACACGAGAGACATTTGCATCGTGGAGCGGGGAGGGGGGACGGTCCGCCCATACAAGGCTGTCTCCACTCCCTCCTCGAGCAGCTCTCCTGGCCAGGGCTAGGAAAACTTGATAAACAGTAGTAATCATGTTAATGGCCCAGCTGCTCCTTCCAAAAACTTTATGGTTTTTAGAAAAAGCTTAGTTAACTTTCCAGACTATGCGATCCTTTCACTGTTCCCTAAGATGCTGCTAATCTATGAGAGGGGACCCAGAACTGTACAAGCAAAGGAACACTTTCCAAGTAAAAACTGTAAGTCCAGCATCAGAAGTCTGTTCCTCGCTCAGGAGCTCAGTCTGGACCACACAGCTCCAGTTACGGGCCAGGGGCAGACCCTTGAATCCCTTTCAAGAGGCTCTGAGAACCAGCAGAACCAACCAAAGTCCACAATATAACCAGAAACTAGAGCTGAGTTTTCAAAGACCCCTGACTGCTGAGGATCCCCTGGCCCAGTATCCCCACCCGCCAAGCCGATTTCACTCTGGAGCTTTCAACCCCATCTCCTTCCTGTCCTAGGGGGATATGATCCATTCGGAAGATTCTGGCACACGCCAGAATTCACTGGAGCTGATGTTACCAAGGCTGCTGTCACCTAGTCATCTACGGCCCTGCAGCTTCAAGGATGTGAAATTCGATGATGGCTCTTCATTCATTCCAAGATTTACATGGCAAGATTAAGGAGCTTGAAAAAGCTGCCAGAGGCATACCATAAATCGGGAGTTCTAGAGAAGTGAACAGGCATAGCAACGACATTACAGGAAAATGCTCTCTTAATAACATGAGCGTTAATACACTCTGCTGCTCTTACAGAAGAAGAGAGGAGACGGTCCTAAACACAGTGAAAAGCAATATCGTGTAAAAGTCTAAAATGATAAACCCTGCCACGAAAATATTTCAATGTCTCCTTACCCCCCAGTGTACTCATTCTACAAGAACTTCTTGACTGCCCAATATGAGGGAGAGAGCCCTGTTGAGAGAGAGGAGAGAGACTAGAGGAGAGAGCTAGAGGAGAGAAACTGATAAAAGCTCACTTGGATTGTAACTCTGACACCCACTCAAACCCCAACCTAGGTAAGAGCCATCATTTTTTAATTTTTATTTTTAATTGTGGTAAAAATGCAGGGCTTCCCCCGTGGCTCAGCAGTAAAGAATCCATCTGCAACACGGGAGATGTAGGAGACATCGGTTCCATCCATGGGTCAGGAAGATTCCCCCCAGAGGAGGAAATGGCAACCCACTCCAGTATTCTTGCCTGAGGAATCCCATGGATGGAGCAGCCTAGTGGGCTACAGTCTACACGTCACAGAGTAGGACACGACTCAGTGATTGAGCACTCTCGCAGGCACCAACAGCACGCAAGTGTCCTAATTTTTCCACGTTCTCTCACCAACACTTATTTTCTAATGATCTGTTCTGATAGTAGCCATCTTAATGATGGGAGGTAGATGGTCACCAGTCTCAAAGCCCTCCCATTGGCCTGAATGCAACATCACATGTTACACATACACATTTCCTCAAATTCTTATAAAACCCCTGCTCAGAAGTAAGCACATGCATTGTGTCCATTTTACAGATGAGGTCACTGAGGCTCAGAGTGGTAAAGTTGCTTGTCTATAGCCACACAGCTGGTCTGAATACTTCGCCACTCAGCCACACTCTCTTCCCTCATGCCAGGAACCACTGCCAACCTCTTAGCCGGGGAGACGATAAAAAAAAAAGACACCCCTAGGACTCCCCTGGCAGTCCAGTGGTTAAGAATCCATGCTTCCATTGCAGGGGGCGCAGGTTCGATCTTTGGTTGGGGAACTGAGATCCTTCATGCTGCACAGTATGACCAAAAAATTAAAATTAAGAAAAAAGACCTCCCTAAAGTATACTTCAAGCTCTCAACACACATGACATGATCACAACAGTGATCTCCTTAAAAGCTAAATTCAGAGTGAAGACTGCATCCTGCTCAGGTCCCTCTTTGTAAATTTCGCTCGTGCCAGAGTCACCCCAAGGGAGGCTGACAGCTTGAAGGTAGGGTAGCATTTCCTCGTCTCCCCATCATCCTTCCCCAGCCCCCCAAATCAGGGGGTGGGCCCCGCCTGGCAGAGGGCACACAAGCAGCATTGTCTCCCCTGAACCGCCTCTTCAACTCTCGAACTTTCCACCAAATGCTTTGGCTGCCAATAGGACCACCTGGAGCCCCAGCGCCGGGCGCTCCGAGAGGGTCTTCAGAGACACTGCCTCCTTGTTAGATGTCAGGGGCTGCATCCCAGGACGGGGGGCGCGGAGGCGAGCCCACTGGCGGCCAGGCTTTTTGTCATAAGCGTGGCAGCCGCACAGATGTGGGGTGGGGGTGGGGCAGGGAATTACTGTACCGCAAGATTAAACACTCCGGTGTCAACATGTGTGCAGTGTTGCTCGAACAATGTTATCATTGTGAATTGAATGGACCAAAGGGTTTAGGGGATGGGGTGGGGAGAAGGAGAAAAGATGGGTTTAATTATCTCTAGGGCTGAAGCCAGTTGTTTGCCTAAAAAGCCCCAGACGCTGCTAGAGCTGCAGAGAAAAAAAGGGCTATAAGCTTCTATCAACTTTTCTACCATAAACTAAGGCAGACAGCCTTCCCCCATGAGTACCCCATCTCCCCAGGGGGGAACCCACCCCCAGGGATCTCTAGGTCCCCACTCCCTCTCCATCCTTGGCTAATGAAAATGAAGGGAAAGAATGGAAACTAGTTACTATTTCGACTAAACTAGAGATTCTCAGCCTGGGGCAATTTTGTCCTGCCCTTACCCTCCTTGAGGGCTATTGGGCAATGAATGCCTGCCCATTATTGGGCATTCTTCCTGCATTCTTCCCCCTACTCATCCCCTGTAACAATTTAGGGAGTGTGTGCTACTGGCATCTGGTAGGTAGTGGCCAGGGACAGGTAGTGGCCAGGGACATTGCTAAACATCCTCTGAACTACAGGGGATGGTCCAGCCCCGACTGTCAACCAGATAGAGTTGAGAATCCTGGAGCTAACAGACACATAAGCCTCATGAAATCTTGGTTTCAGTCCCAACTGGGCTCTCATCTGTCTAGGTGGAACCTCAGGCTCAGTGGGCCTCAGTTCTTCCCTCTGTAACAAAGGAATGGATTTAATTGTTCTGAAGTCCCATTTCACTTCTGTTGTGTGTATGTATGTGTCAATCACTCAGTCATGTCCACCTCTTTGCAACCCCATGGACTGTAGCCCGCCAGGCTCCTCTGTCCATGGAATTCTCCAGGCAAGAATACTGGAGTGAGTTGCCATTTCCTTCTCCGGGGGATCTTCCTAACCAGGGGACTGAACCCAGGTCTCCCCCACTGCAGGCAGTCTTTACCCTCTGAGCCACCAGGGAAATCTTCACTTCTATTAGGTTATACCATAAAGAGTTGGGAACTTTCTATCGATTTTGACCTATATGTGGTTCAACCGAAACTTTAATTTTACACCTTCACTGTCCAGTATGGTAGCCACCAACTACATGTATATACTGGGCGCTTGCAATGTGGCTGGTGTGGCAGTGTTTATATTTCTTTCAGAGTAATTGGTTTAAATTGAAACAGCCCCATGTGCCCAGGGGCACCCATACTGGACAGCAGATACAGAAAAGCTCAATGATGGTGGAACTTACAGAAAAATTCAACCATGGTGGAACTTTCAATTGGACAGCATGGCTCTGCAGCATCAGTGGGCTGGCTTCTGATGGTGACATGATGATATAGAGCTTATCGCTAATAAGGGTCAAATACATGTTCTCAGAGATACACCAGAGGTTGCTCCTCAGAAAGTTCCCAGGGTGAGAAATTGCATGGATGGGGTCGCAAAGGGTCGGCAGGACTAAGCGACTGAACTGAACTGAACTGAGGGAGGGCTTGGCTTCCCCTGTGGCTCAGCAGTAAAGAATCTGCCTGCAATGCAGAAGATGCAAGAGATGAGGGTTCCATTACTGGGTCAGGAAGATCCCCTGGAGAAGGGCACGGCAACCCACTCCAGTATTCTTGCCTGGAGAATCCCATAGACACACTCTTCATTTTCATGCATTGGAGAAGGAAATGGCAACCCACTCCAGTGTTCTTGCCTGGAGAATCCCAGGGACAGGGGAGCCTGGTGGGCTGCCATCTATGAGGTCGCACAGAGTCAGACATGACTAAAGTGACTTAGCAGCAGTAGCAGCACAGGGGAACTTAATTCCAGAGCTGTGGGAGAGGCCTGGAGTGCACACAGATGGGTCCCAGGCTCTCAGTTCTGTCTATAAAAACTGGCACGATGACGCCTGCCCCAGTCACAGGGCCACCTGGGAGCTTGTCCCTTGGTGAGTGACTTCAGGCTGGATAATCATCAGACCCACCAAGTTCAGGGCGCGGGGGCAGGGGCACGGCACCAAGATCCCCTCCCCTCCACTGTGTGGGCCATTTACCCTCCCTGAACACCTCCTCCCCTCCCATCCTGTTCATTTCCTTCCTAGGAATTCATGCTCTGCATTCGTGATTGATTGGCCTGTTGACCTGTTTGTTAACTGTCTTCTAGCTTTTAATTTCTAGAGTAAGACCTGGGAGAGGGCACAGGGCATATGAGGCTTGAACATGGAGCCAGGATGGGGTTTGAATTCAGGCTCCATCACCCATGGGGCCCTTGGGCAAGTTACTCTTTGTCTGTCAAATGCGAGGATGAGGAGACAAACCCTGACTTCACTAGGTTGGCATAGGATTAAAACAGACCACGGATCCTCAAGCTTCAGTGTGTTCCAGAATCGCCGGGGAGCTTGTTAAAACACAGACCACTGGACCGACTCCCAGTCTTTCTAAGATGGGAGATCTGGGGTGGGGCCCAAGAACCTGCATTTCTAACAGGCTCTCAGGAGACACTCATGCTGCCAATCCTCTGTCTATGCGATTTTCCAGACAAGAATAGTGGAGTGGGTTACTGTTTCCTTCTCCAGGGTATCTTTCCGACCCAGGGATCGAACCCGTGTCTCCTGCGTCTCCTGCACTGCCAGGCAGACTCTTTACCACTAAGCCATCAGGGAAGCTGGGCTCCCTTAGTGGGGTAGAAAAGCCCCTCGCGGCCTTGCTCAGCTGGAGAAGCAGCCGAGTTTGGGCTGAGATGGGGCCTGACAGCTTGGGTTGACTTGGGTTCTGCCAGCAGTGACTTGGGACCTGCGAACCCATCTTCGTGAGGCTTAGCTTCCCCTTCGATAAGATGGGGACACAAAGAGGCCCCCAGTTATGGGGCCGTAGTGAGAATTCGAGGAGACAGAGGCCAGCAATCATGGGACATAGCAGGGACACATGCCAGACTAGAGCAGGCCCCAGGAGTGGCTGGGGCGGGAGAGGCACCACGGGAGCCCGCGCCCCCCCTCCCCCAGGACAGGAGGGTGCCTGCCCAGACTTCCCCCAAAGCAGGCAGAGACTCCTGGGTCAGCTGGGCAGGCACAGCTGGTTTAAGGTATTTTAGAGGCAAATCAAATCAAATGAGAATTTATAATCCTTCCTGAGGTCTGGGTTCCATCAACCTAAACTCATTAGGCCCGAGCAGCGCAGGTGCAGCTAAGGAAGAGATTGTTCCGCGTTTCCTTCATGCTGAGCGCCCATCTCCCTTTCAAAATAAGAGTCTTCTCTAAAACCCCACATACTTGGAGCAAAACTCTCATTACAGAGGCATCAGCTTCCATTTCTGCAAATAGGATAATCAAGAGACGCGCAGAAGCCAGTCCAGGGCCCGGCAGGTGGAGTCTGGCAGAAACCAGCAAACCAAAACCCTCATTCAGAGGACTTCCCTGGTGATCCAGTGGTTAAGACTTCGCCTTCCCGTGTAAGGATTATGGGTTCAATCCCTGGTTAGGGAGCTAAGCTCCCACATGCCTCATGGCCAGAAAACCAAAACATAAAAAACAGAAATGATATTGTAACAAATTCAATAACGACTTTAAAAATGGTTCACATTTTTAAAAAATCTTAAAAAAAAAAAAAAAAGACCCTCATTCATTTCATGCTCACATTTTAACAAACTGAACTTGCCTTCCCAAGCTGAACTATCAAAACATCCTGAAAACTGCATTGCTGTCCCTTGAAACTATTTCTGGTAAGGGAGGGAGAATCAGAGATCAAACCAAACAATGGTTCTGAAATTACAGTGTAAGTCCTCTGGTGACTGTAACTGCAAACAGATTTCCAATGTGACTGTCCAGTTTACATGAATCAGGTCTGAATAGGGGTCATCTTTCCAACTCATTGGAAATGATTAGTAGGATTTAAGAAGTACGAAAGGGCTTCCCTGGTGGCTCAGAGGGTAAAGAATCTGCCTGCAATGCAGGAGATATGGGTTCGATCCCTGGGTCAGGAAGATCCCCCTGGAGAAGGGAATGGCAACCCACTCCAGTCCCATGGACACGGGAGCCTGGCGGGCTACAGTCTATGGGATCACAAAAAGTCAGACAAGACTGATTGACTACTGTGCAATCAAATGGATAAAGATTTAAAACAGGCAAAACTGGTCTATGGCATTAGAGGATGGGACAGCCAGCTGCCCGTGAGTGAGGGTGCCACAGGGCTCCTGGCAGCTAGTCACGTTCTGTTTCTTGCATCTGGGCACTAGTACTCAGATACCTGAGTGTCTGAAAGTGTCTCACTTTGTGAAAATTCCTAACTCCTCTAGATTTGTGCACTTCTGTACACGTTACACTTCAACAAAATTTTGTTAATAATATCTATCAGCTGGCTATATCCATCTCCAGTTCTACTCAAGAAGTATTTGTCACCATAGTTCCCCTATTTTAGGAGGTGTGATTAATTTAATACCAACTCTTTGGGGAAAAGATACTAACATTTTTATTGTTTTTTTTTATTTGGCTATGCCAGGTCTCAGTTGCAGCTTAGAATCTTTAGTTACGGCATTTGAACTCTTCGTTCCAGCATGTGGAATCTAGTTTCCTGACCAGGGATTGAATCTAGGTTCCTAACCCTGCATTGGAAGCATGGAGTCTCAGCCACTGGACCACCATGGAAGCCCCCACCTTTATCAGTTTTAAGACTTCTTGGTTTCAGAAGCATCAATAATCAAAGAAATGGAAGATTTTACCTAAAGTAAACAATTGGGAAAAGCTTGTGTGGCATCTACTGCCCTGACCTATGACCCTATGACAGCAAAGCTTTATTCACTTGTTCTAAACCCCTCCTTGAAGCCTGAGGTGCAGCTCGGGATCAAGATTAAGTAACTGGATTCCCAAATTCAAATACACTTTCTGGGCCAGCTGATGCTTCTCTGTGCTCAGTTTTCTAGTCTCCAACATAGGGGGGACCACCTGAAATGGCTCATATGGGAATTAAATAAGCAATAAAGGCCAAGAGGATAACGGGTGCTTAGCACCCTTGACAAATGTTACCTACTAAGATTATTACTATTATTATGACTAACTTAGCAATAATTGGATAGTATACAGGCCTCCAACTCCCCAGTCTAGCCACAAAGGATAACTCTCAGAAACCTTATTTATGTAGCATGGTCTACCTCCTAGACCCGACTGATTCATGAGTGAACATGTAATTCAAGCTGTCTAAGAGTCCCTAACCAGGAACTTTAGTTGGGTGCAGTAGCTCAATTGAGTCCTCAGGAACTCAAGTTTCTTCTATCTTTTTGCCCTGCCATTGTCTGCATGTTGACATTTAGTCCTTAGGCTTGTTGCCTAAGGGTCACAAGATGGCTGCCACTGCTCCAAACATCCCATCTTCACAGGACCACATTCAAGGTAAGAAAAGGATAGAGTGTTCTCTTTGTTTATCTGTCACTCACCAGGAAGCAAAATATTTTTCAAAACCACCTCCCACCCCTTCTACTCCCAGCAGATTTCCTCTTATATCTCACTGGTTAGACCAGCATCTCATGGCCATTCCAACCCACTAGGGAAGCTGGTAAGGCAAATATGTGACTAGCCAGAGAGCCATAAATACAAGTTGGTGTGGGTGGCATCTTTCTCCCAATAGGCAGGGTGCCAGAGGAACATAGTGAGGCAGAGATGATAGACATAGAGTGAATAAACCCTTGGGCTCTCTAAGGACCTGTTGCTGTTATGTCCTTTCCAAAGTCTTGTTGTTGTTCAGCCATGAAGTCTGACTCTTTGCAGCCCCATGGACTGCAGCACACCAGGCTTCCCTGGTGTGCTTCCCATGGGACTGGAGTGGGTTGCCGTGTCCTTCACTGTCTCCTGGAGCTTGATCAAACTCATGTTCATTGCCTCAGTGATGTTATCCAACCATCTCATCCTCTGTCTCCCCCTTCTCGTCCTGCCCTCAATCTTTTCCAGCATCAAGGTCTTTTCTAGTGAGTCAGCTTTTTGCATCAGATTGTCAAAGTATTGGTGCTTCACCTTCAGCATTAGTCATCCCAAGTCTTAGGCATGCATTGATTTTCTTTTTACTCTCCTTAAACTAGTTTGAAGATACATTTTTTGTCTGCAACCAAAGAATTCTGTTACATATAATGTTATTCACAGCAAACACACACTCTGCCCAGAAACAATTTCTGAAAATACCTCTACATCCTTTCCCCCTGATCATCTCTTCCAACCAGAAGCCTCTCGTGTCCATCTCTCTTGGAAACAAGCAGAAGTAACCCATGTGCCCGGAACCCACTTATGGGAAAAAGTTCTTACAGGCTTTCAGGATACAAACAGGGTTTCGACCAGGATGGGCAGGCCTTGGGTCCGAGCAGCTCTCTACCCTCGGCTCATAAACAATGACACAGATTCTTAAAGTGTCTTAAGTCTCTTGATCTGCTCATCCTCTTCCCAGAGGGAGATAGGAGCCTCCTATCCCACAAGCAGAACTCAGTCCAAACCCTACCTGGCCTCTGCTTCCTTCAAGGGGACATGATGCTGACCATCTCAGATCACTTTTAAGATCTTTGCTACAAGTCTAAGGAGATGGTGATAAAGTAGTTTTCAGCAAACAACTGACTGTTGGCCAGAATCCCACGGAGTCTTCAAAATCAGGGTGAGATGTGCACCTACTTACAGGTTTGAGTTTAAAGAGAAACTGAAGTCTCTCCAGAGGCTACAGAGGGTCTGGTTGAATTAATGCCAACATGCAATCCACTTTCTGTATATATTCACTGTGGCACAGTATTATATGGAGACTTTGCAACTAATTTGTTAAATATGGAAGCAATATATTGAGCATGTGCTCAGTCGTGTCTGACTCTTTGCGACCCTCTGGACTGTAGCCTGCCAGGTTCCTCTGTCCATGGAATTTTTGAGGCAAAAATACTGGAGTGGCTGCCATTTCTTTCTCCAGGGGATCTTCCTGACCCAGGGACTGAATCCCTATCTCTTGAGTCTCCTGCATTGGCAGGCAGATTTCTGACCACTGCACCACTTGGGAAGCAACCAGTTTAGGGTTCCAATTTTTTGGGGCATAGTGCAGAGTTGAGTCAAATCATGTGCAAATAACCTGTGTAAATCTAACTATACATCACATAGAAAAAACAAAGAGGGAGAGACAAACAACTTAGATTATTAATATTTGAATGTGGTTACCCAATGACCACTTCCAACACACTTTCCATCCCCACACTTTCCCTCTTACTGTGTGGGCCAGAAGCCACTTTCATACCTTTCCATCCTTCCTTGCAGCAAGATCAGGCCTTGTGAACCAGTTTGGGCCAGGGGACTTAAAGAGACACCTTCTAGGGAAAGCCAGGAGACAGGCAAGCAAGGAGAGCTCTTTGGGCCCTTCCCCTTTCTCTTGCCTTGAATGTGGGAGTATATGAAGATGTGATGTCTGGGGCTGCAGCAGCCATCTTGTAACTGTGAGGTTAGCCATAAGGTATCTGAGGATGGTGAAGGCAAGGAGGAAAGTTTATGGATTCCTGGATGATATCACTGAGCTGCTACCCCAAACTTGGAATCATGTCACTGAAGACTTGCTGTTATGGGAGATACTAATATGCTTTTGGAGCCGAAGCCACTGTTAGGCAGGTGTATTGTGACTTAGAACAAGTCCTAAAAGAGACATCATTCCTGTCCACAGAAGCAAGGAGTAGCGTTTGGGAGGCATATATCTTGCAGTACTTCCTATTCATGAAAGTGGTGCGAGTGGTGCTAGTGTTTACAAATAAGTGTGTTGGTACAATACGGCACTACACTAAAGCTACTTGTGTCATCGCATGTGTCATGGAAGAAGCACAATCTATCCCAATGCTGGAAGAAAATCCAGCAGTAGGGACTTAACATACAGAGTGTGTCTGTCTCCAAAGTGGCATCTTCCTAAGGAATTCCAAGGGTAATTTTCACTCTGCCCAATTTCTGTCTGACCCACTACCTTTAGCCTAGCCCATACAAAAGGGCAAATGCAGCATCACACTTCCAAAACATCTAGGCCTCGTCAAAATCTATAATGGGAGATGAATAAATAATATAAATATAGTTTTTCAAGTGTAAAACTACTTAGGTGAATGTACTCAGTCGGTCAGTCCTGTCCAACTCTTTGGGATCCATGGACTGTAGCCCACCAGGCTCCTAAGTCCATGGGAGTTTTCAAGCAAGAATACTAGAGTGGGTTGCCATTTCCTCCTCCAGGGGATCTTCCCAACCCAGGGACTGAACCCACATCTCCTGCACTGGTAGGCGGATTCTTTATCACAGAGCCACCAGGGAAGCCCACTTAGGAAAATGCAGAGTCTTCAGTGTGAGGACTAAGTTGGACCTGGAGAGGAACTGAGAGGCATCCGCAATGAGGACAAATCAGGACAACAGGCCATCACAGAAGGACCATGAAGAGACTCTGCAGCCAGTCTGGGCTCCAAAGGCAGTCCCAGGAGCAGCCCCCATTTACTGAGAGATCATTGCTTTCATCCCATTTAATCCTGGCTGCCCTGGGCCCTCAGCCACCCATGTACGAGATAAACTGCTATGAACTAAATTGGCTTGCGTGCATACATGTTCAGTTGTGTCCAACTCTTTGTGACCCCATGGACTGTATGTAGCTCACCAGGGCTCCTCTGTCCATGGAATCTTCCAGGCAAGAATACTGGAGTGGGTTGCTGTTTCCTCCTCCAGAGGATCTTCCCAACCCAGGGATTGAACCTGGGTCTCCTGTATTTCCTGCATTGGCGGGAAGATTCTTTACCACTAGCACCATACAGGAAGCTCTGGGCCCCCCTAAATTCATATGTGGAGCCCCAACCTTCAACAGAAGAGTATTAGGAGGTGGGGTCTTTGGGACATGATGAGGTTTAGCCGAGGTCATGAAGGGCTGGGAAGACAGGCAAGTGGCATCACTACCAGCCGCTAATGTTATGTGTGGGGCACCTACTGCCATGTGGGCACCGTGCTCAGCTCTCTTCCCAGATCCTCACAACAGCCCTTATAGAAAAAGGAAGAGGCCTGAGCTCTCTCTCCATCTTGGGAGGATACAGCCAGAGGGCAGCCGTCTATAAGCCAGAGACAGAAGAGAACCCAGACAAGCAGGCACCCTGATCTTGGACCTCCAAAACTGTGAGAAATAAGAATGTGATGCTTCAGCTCCCCAGGCAGCGCTGTTCTGTTCTGGGAGCCCAAGGCAACTAAGACAGAAGCTGGGGCCTGGAGCATCTGAGTGCTTCAGTCAATCGCATGAGGTCACACACCTTTCCCTGGGACTCCAAGCCAGGCAGACCTGCTGTCCCCAAAGCTGAGCAAGTGACTTGTCACCCCCAAGCTCCGGTTTCCTCACACATAAGAATAAATGTGGAAATCGTGCTATTTGATGAGTGACCGGTATATGGGTAGGTCCTCACTTCAGGTGGAGAAATGTCAATCACCTCCAAAAACGAGGTGAGACAAGGAAATGCTGGGCTTCCCAGGTGGAGCCAGTAGTAAAGAACTCGCCTGCCAATGTAGGACGCATAAGAGATGTGGGTTTGATCACTGGGTTGGGAAGATCCCCTGGAGGAGAAAACGGGAACCCACTCCAGTATTCCTGCCTGGAGAATTCCACGGACAAAGGAGCCTGGCGGGCTACAATCCATGGGGTTACAAAGAGTCAAACACGACTAAAGCAACTTAGCACACACACACAGGAAATGCCACTAAGTCCGACATGGACAGAGTTCAGAAAAAAAGGTATAATTTTACTATAAAAGCCTTATTATTCATTTTTAAAAATAGGCCAGTCCATAGTCATGTTTGTGTTGTAAGCTGGAGGGCTTACCATCCAGCTAGTCCTGACCATCGGGTGTTTCCTTCAAACTCCGCATCGATAAACAGATTACCATCAGCAAGAAGCAACTTTCTAGTGTAACAGGATCCGTAATAAGAAGGGCAGATTCCTGGTTTGCCTCGTGCTCAGTCAACAGAGACCAGCTTTGCACTTCACCACAGGGCATCCAGCCAAGGGGAGGACCACCTGACCCTGGGTCCCACAGCGCTCAGCAGGTGGGATATGTATCTACACAGCTCCCACCCTCAGAAGGAGGCAGCGGTGCATCCCACCGCCCCACATGCCAGGCAGAGGAGCAGGAGGACCTGCATGGGCCGGCCAGCTCCAGAGCGGTCCAAGTTTTGGCCGGGCAAGTAACAGCATCACTACCAGCTGCTAATGTTATATATGGGGCGCCTGCTGCCCTGTGGGCACTGTGCTCAGCTGTCCACCGCCACCGCCCCCCCAACCTTGGAGGGGACAGATCCTCCCAGCAGCCCAGGAGGCAGGCGCCAACACGAATTCAGAGGAGGAAATGGGGACCTAGAGTCTAGTAACCTGCCCAAGGTCACAGAGCTAACAAGTAGCAGAGGTGGGATTTAACTCATGTCCGACCCCAGAGCCAGTCTTAGCTACCACCTGAGATGTTTTAGGAGATTAAAAAAAAAAAAAAAAAGAGGATGGGGAGGGGGCTGCTGGGATAAAGTAAATTTAGGAAAAGCTGTGCAGTCTACTTGATCTCCTTGATGGGAATTCATGATGCCTGCCCCACACGAGGGGCTTCCCAGGTGGCGCTAGTGGTAAAGAACCTGCCTGCCAGCACAGGAGATGTAAGAGATAAGAGTTCAATTCCTCGGTCAGGAAGATTCCCCTGGGGGAGGGCATGGCAACCCACTCCAGTATTATTGCCTGGAGAATCCCATGGACAGAGGAGCCTGGCAAGCTACAGTCTATAGGGTTGCAAAGAGTCGGACACGACTGAAGCATATATGCATGCACACCCCACATGAGAGATGCCAGAAAGTGCTCAAATCTGTTTAACTAAGAGTTTGTTCAAACTCAGAGGAGCCCCTCCAACATCCTGGAAGAGAAAGCGTATCTGTGCGTCACTGGATGTCCACAGAAAACAAAGGAGGCAGATAAAACTCGGTTTTTCCTTTTTTACTATTTACCTTTCCCCAGGAAGAGGGTTATTGATGTTCTAAAGCAGGAGTCAGTAAACTTCTATAACGGGCCAGATAAAAAATATTCTAGGCTTTGGAGACCATGCCATCTCTGTAGCAACCAGTCAACTCCGTGGATGGAGTATGAAAACAGCCACAGACAAGACACAAACAAAAAGAGTCCCAATTAAGCTTTATAGATACTGGAGCCTGAATTTCATCTCATTTCCACATCATGGAATATTCTTCTTTTACCACTCTTTTTTAAAAAATGAGCAAGTCATTTTTGCTCACAGCCTGCACAAAAATTAGCGGGTTTCCCTGCTTTATTTACTACAGCTCTGAGCTGCCTTGAGAAATAGAAACTGCTGCTTCTGTGCTCCAGCACCCCCTTGCTCCTGGCAAGTTACCTGCTGGAGGGAAACAAGAGAGAGTAGTGAATAGTGAAAGTCACTCAGTCATGTCTGACTCTCTGCGACCCCAGGGACTGTAGTCTGTCAGGCTCCTCTGTCCATGGGATTCTCCAGGCAATAATACTGAAGTGGGTTGCCATGCCCTCCTGCAGGGGATCTTCCCAACCCAGGGATGGAACCCAGGTCTCTGGTTCCATCTGGTAAGGCAGATTCCTTACCCATCTGAGCCACCAGGGAAGCTTCAAGAGAGTTTTTCCCTGTTTCCTCCAGAGCAAAGTTTGGGGAAGGAAACAAAGAGACCAGTTCTAAGTGTGTATTCAATCATTTTTTAGTATCACTGGGCAGAAGGTGCTGTAAAAATATTTTGGCTCCCAGGAGACTTTAGAGATCTGACCTCCTTTTCGTCTCCAGGGTGTTTCAAATCCAGGCAGAGCTGGGATCCCAGGACAGGGCTCACATTTTGATTGCAATCTGTCTTCCTTTCAACTGGAAAATGATCCATCAGTCTTGCCCCAACTCATCACCATGGGCAGATGGGTTTGAAGCAAAAGTTCTCAAGTCAATTTCCAAGTTTGAGGAAAGGTACCCTTAACCAGGGCTTCCCTGGTTGGTTCAGTGGTAAAGAATCTGCCTGCCAATGCAGGAGACAAAGGTTCGATCCCTGGGTCAGGAAGATCTCCTAGAGGAGGAAATGGCAACCCACTCCAGTATACTTGCCTGGGAAATCCCAAGGACAGAGGAGCCTGGTGGGCTATAGTCCAGAGGGTCGCAAAAGAGCCGGACACGACTTAGCGACTGAAACAACGACATCAAGCCTAAACCAGTGGTTCTCAATCGGAGGCCATTCCCTGCAGGGCACCTCTGATAGATGTCTGGAAACATGCTGTTTGTCACAACTTCTGACAGCTCGCGTGTAGGGCTCAGCGATGCTTCTCAACATTCTACTATAGCACACAGGACGCTCTCCCCCACAACAGAGAAGAGTGAGCTGAAAACATCAGCAGTGCCGAGGCTGGAAACTCAGCTCTAAAGCTACCTGAAAAGGCTGCTTCCAAGTTCCTAGGGTGTTTGGGGCACATGAGACCCAGAGATTTCTGGATCCCCTTTCCCCATCCCCCAACCAGTATATTAGGACAATTAAGAGCTCAGGGGTAAGTAGGTATAAGGCAAGTAGCTTCATTTATTGTTTCCTCCTAAAGGAAATGACCAACCAGTGCCTCCACCCTATAAACATTTACTAGCCCTGGAAGGTTCTGAGGCCCCCACTGCCATTTTTAAGGGCTTCTCCCTCGTCAAATGTTAGGTCAAGTCAGTCAGAAAAAGGAACCTGAGAAGGGAAGATGCGGGGGGAGCGCGGGGGGCACATTTCACAAAGTTCAGGACCAAGAAGAAAATTGAAAGACCTGATACGACCCACCCACCCGCTCCCTTTCTTGCTTATAAACAGAGGACTGCTTTACACAGGGCATCTCTTGAAGGGAGGCAGAGAGAGTTTTAGAGGTCTCAGGACACTGCCACGTGGGGCTTTCATTTGCTGGCTGAGGCCCCGTTGAGTTAATGGCTCTGTGGATTGATGAGTTGTTGGTCTTCTGGGCGTGATATCCTGAGCACACTCTAAGACAGCTCCCCAGGTCCACACCGCCAAGAGCCACCTCAGGGCTGAGCTGCCAGCGAGGACTTTTCTGTATCCAGTGGGAGAGCTTTCTGGTTCACTGGGGCTTGGAGAAATGTAATCACAGAGAAGAATGCAGAGGGTGGTGGTGGTTTAGTCACTAAGTTGTGCCTGACTCTGCGAAACCATGGACTGTAGCCCGCCAAGCTCCTCTGTCCATGGAATTATCCAGGCAAGAATACTGGAGTGGGTTGTCAGTATCCCCTTCTCCAGGGGATTTTCCTGATCCATGGATCGAACCCATGTCTCCTGTATTGCAGGCAGATTCTTTACCGTCTGAACCACCAAGGAAGCCCCGAATGCAGAGGAAAACGTAACTAATATCTAGGTACCCACAACTAAAAACTTGCTGTTCAGTCGCTAAGCTGTCTCCAACTCTTTGCAGCCCCATGGACTGCAGCACACCAGGCTTCCCTGTCCTTCCCCGAAACTCCACTTTCTCCCGGAGTTTGCTCAAATTCATGTCACTGAGTCTGTGATGCCATCCAACCATCTCATCCTCTGTTGCCCCCTTCTCCTCCTGCCTTCAAACAACTAAGAATTAGCAGGAGTCAATATCACGGTTGCTTCCTTCCCCCCCCCCCCCCCGCCCCCCGTAAAGTTCTTGTTTTAGAAAAACTTTAGATTTATAGAAAACTTGCAAAGACAGTATAAAGTTCTCGTGTATACTCAATCAGCTTCCCTCAAGATTCACATCTTCCATAACTGTGGGACACTTGTCAAACCTAAGAATTTAACATGGACGGATTACTATTAACTAGATTCCCAATTTTTTTCAGATTGCATCAGTTTTTCCATTATTGTCCTTGTTCTGTTCCAAGATCCAACCCAGAATACCACACTGCACTTCCCAATGGTTTCTTATTATTAAAACACATTAAAAAAAATTTGCTTCTAAAAATTATTCATTTACTTATTTTTGGCCATATTGGGTCTTTGTGGCTGGGCACAGTCTTTCTCTAGTTGTGGGGAGCGGGGGTTACTCTCTAGCTGAGGTGTATGGGCTTCTCATGGTGGCAGCTTCTCCTGCTGCAGAGCACAGACTCTACAGTGTGAAGGCATGGTTGTGGCTTGTGGGCTCAGTAGTTATGGCACGCGGGCCCTGGAGTGCTGGCTCAGTAGTTGTGGAGCATGGGCTTAGTTGCCCTGCAGCATGTAGAATCTTCCCAGACCTGGGATCGAACCCATGTCCCCTGCATTGGCAGGTGGATTCTTAACCACTGGACACCAGGGAAGTCCAATATTACTTTTCTTTTTTTTTTGGCAGGGGGAGTCCAGTCTTATTATTAAAATAATGGAAACAACCAGAATAGTTGAAGTTTATTTGAAATTTCTCCCCAATCCCATCCCTTTCCTGCCTCCCTAAAGGCAGCTGGTGTGAGTTCTGTGGCCATGTTTCCATAATATGTGTTCGCCCAACGATAGACGGTATTATCTGGTGATCTTGTGTGTGTCTATTGTGACACCATGAGGAATGCTTACACCCTAAACATCCTCCTATACAACTGGCCTTCTTTCTCTTGACACTCTGTTTTGAGTCTAAGTTGATACATAAAAAAAGAAGTTCTTGCATTTCCCTTCTGTTTCATTACACACGTATAAATAAATTTATCACAAATTTATTTCTCCAGTCCCCCACTCATGGATATTTAGACTGATGGTGATTTGATGTTATTACAATCAGTATGCAATATTTATTTCCATACATGTGGTAAAAACTACTCCTCCTTTCCATACAGTGTCTTGAGGTATTGCTATTAAAATATCAGTCCCTAGCTGCCTCTGGAATTTTCCCATCAGTGGGGTGTGGGGTGTACATAGGAACCCCAGTACATAGGCACTCAGGGCCCTGGACCCTGTCAATAATTCTTAATGCACAGAGACAGAACAGAGGGGAGTTTCCACAGCAGGGTGGAGAGTGAAGGGGAAGGTGTGAGTTGCTTATCTTTATCTTCCTCTTCAGAGCACAGAGCCACAAAGGCAAGGTCAAGGGCTGAGAGGCTGTTCTGGTGGTCTCATCACCACTGCCCTTGTGCTCCATCTCCACCCTTCACACACCTCCACTGGGCCCCCGGAGGAAAGCGTGAATAGGTTTACATTCAGCAAGAGCTGGATTCAAAGGCCAACCTCACCACTTCCTAGCTCTGTAAATTCGGGGCCCTTTAGCCTCTTCCTCCTTAAAATGGGAATGATACGACTTGTTATGCAGAACCAGAGAGAGTGGAACCAGATAAGGGAGGCTGTTATAAATCCATTAGTGCTACAGAAAGATCTCAACCCTCCCACGTTATCACTATGATTTATTTCAGCGATGCATTTAGATAATGAAGGAGTCTCTGACATTTAGTTTCTAGATTCAGCTTTGCAAGACCCTGCCTGGAGACCCTGCCTGGACAAGGAGGTGCCTCTGAAGGAAAAGCTGGACCTCATGATAAGGCAGTCACCTGCATAGCTGGGACAAACACCAGCCAGGAGGGCAAGAACCTCTTGAGCCAAGATGAGCGTCAGGCTCCTTGATTCTCTGGCTAGTGAACCCGAGGGCAGCTGAAGCGTGCTTTTGCTGAAAGACAGGTCCTAAAGAGGCGAGTCATTTTACAAGGGAAGGGAGAGAAGCGGTTATTCTTGTCCAACCACGTGAATACTTCAGTGATTGGGACACTTCCAGAAACACTGTTCTCCAAAATGGGGTGCAAGGATTTAGGGTAGGCAAGAGGGATGCAGTGGGACACAGGGCGGGAAACAGCATACTCTCAACTAAGTTTCAAGAACTGATGAACGTCAGGGAAGATGGGGATTCAAAATATCTCTGCATAACTAAGTGGATGAGATTGAAAAATACAGACCTTATTACAGTAAGGCGGCCAACAGTTCACCTGCTCCGTTCCCATAATTTCATCTGGTGAGAGCACCTTCGCTTACAACAGTGTGCTCATCATGAGTGCCATTTCCCAGTTGTCTCTTTCCAAGCTTGGGGTGAGACTGTCATCTCCTGCCACTTTGGGTCAGGTCTGGCCATGTGACAGGCTCTGACCAATGAAAAGTGGGCAGAAGCACCCATGTTGCTTCCAGCTGGAATGAGGAAAAGCCCATGGACAAGCCATGCTGTCTTTCCCTTTGGTACTGTAACTGGTGACATTCAAGAGGGTGGCATTCAAGAGGGTGGCAGCTCTATCAACCTGGAGTCCTGAGCACCCTCCCTCCTGGCCGAAGTGCAGAGCACCCTGCCAACCCACAACGTACCCATAACAAGAGAATAACAAGGCCCTGTGATTTCAAACTACCAAGATTTGTGGGGTTCTTTGTGAACTCTTGATGCTGACTAGACCAAGGATCAAAATAATCAAAATTTAGGACCAGACCTTTAGCTCGCTGCCTCCAAACTGCTGAACTGCAAGTTTTGAAAGACCAAACTCCATCATGTTGAAAATTTTAATGGTAGCAAAAATTACATTTGTCTGGCTAATGAATTAAACTTGGAATCTTTGCACTAATTACTAATGATGCATTAGTTAAAATGTGTATTAGTGAACATCAGAATTTTGTATTTTTTTATCTTTAGTGCCTCCTACTTAGATTTCTCTTTTAGTCTTTGTTTTATAAAGTACAAACCTAAAACAGGAGTAATTATATGATCTATTTCTTCTTTGGGTGAGTACTCAAAGATTTATTAGTAGGGATTCAGTATTAAAAAAACACTCAGGGGGACTTCCCTGGTGGTCCAGTGGGTAAGACTCTGCACTCACAATGCAGGAGGCCTGGATTTGATCCCTGGTCAGAGAATTAGATCCCACATGCTGCACTAAGACCCAGCACAGCCAAATAAATAAATATGAAAAAACACACACACACTCAGAAGACACTGCCTTAGAACAGCTCTACGTCTTTCATGCACACAAACTGCCAATGTCTGAACGCTTTCTGTGCCGTAAGAATTCTGCAGGGCAGGGCAAGAGTAGGCTAGAAGAATGCCTGAGAAAGCAGCCAAGAGGAGACTCCTTTATTGAAGGCCAGAACACAAGTCATCGAAACTACAGAATAACCTGCCTGCCTTTGAGTGCGTGGTTAAACCACTGGGCAGACGAGCGCAGGGACCATTCTAGGTGGATGGCCATGCTAAGTGCTTGGGTTCTTTTTTTCCTCCAAACTACGTGAAAGCAGGAGAGAGGCTGGCATTACAAGATGGTACAGGCCTAACTTCAATGTTTAAAAACGTGCAAGTCTGCAATTTTGGAAACACTGCAAGTTTTTATTCACAGCCAAATTTAATTAAGCCAGACAACAGAAGATTGAAACTTGAAAGCTACTCTGGGGAAGTAAAGAAGTGAAAGAATAACACGTGACCTCAAAGATGTGGGGAACCTTAATACTCGCTAAGTCAAGAGTTTTCAAGTGGTGTAAAAGGAGCTGAAGAGAATTTATGGGAAAACTTGGGTGAGAAAACCCACCCTGCATCTCAGGCCCTGGAGACCCTTGCCGTCCACTGATCTCCAGAGGCTTCCAAACACACTGAATCCACTCAGGGATTTGTTATCCCAACCCTAGCTGGGGGAATGCAGCGGGGCGGGGGTGGGGGGCAGCCTTGCACCTGCTCCCATAAAAAGTGGGGAAGTTGTACCGGTCTGTTAATGAATGCTCTGGGCTTGTCACTCCCTCTAAGGAAAAGACAATTTGTACTTTGACCGCTTTCCAGGAAGGGATGGGAAGAAATATGTCAGTAATGTGAGTTTTTGAAATAAAAAAGTTTTTATTTTGGAATAATTTTCGATTTACAGGAACGTCGCGAGGACAGTACAGACAGTTCCTGTGCAGCCCTCATTCAAGTTTCAGGTGCCCGAGGAAGAAAATTTTTAAATAGCCATCGATGCTAAAATCGAGAGCAAGTCAGCATTAGGCTCTGCGTGTGTGCTCAGTCACTCAGTCGTGTCCGGCTCTTTGTAACCTCATGGACTGTAGCCCGCCAGGTTCCTCTGTCCATGGGATTTCACAGGCAAGAATACTGGAGTGAGTTGCCATTTCCTTCTCCCAGGGATCTTTCCAACCCAGGGATCAAACCAGGGTCTCCTGCATTGGCAGGTGGATTCTTTACCACTGAGCCGCCTGGGAAGCCCCAGCATTAGACTCCACCTATCCTCAGATAAGTTTGGTGTGCTCAAATTTCACTGATCTCTAAAGAAGAAAATGAATGTGTGAGGGGTATATGGGTGTACACAAAGATGTACATCTTTAGGGCCATTTTCTTCATATCCCTAAAACAACATGGGTGGTTTAATCTTGGTATTTTAAGATCAAGTACTTAAAAACTGAAATTTGGACTATTATACCAACGTGAATGGTGATCTGGCCACCAAAACAGAAACAAGGTTCACCATTTATTGTGCACCTACTGTGTACCAGACTCTACCCACACGAGATTTGATTTTGTCTTTATGAGGGTCTGTGGAGGAGGAGATGCCTATCCAGCTTTCTAAAATGAAGAAACAAACGCAGAGACATTAAGTAACTTGCTCAAGGTCACACAGCTAAAATGCAACCATAGTGGAAACAGACACAGGGGTTTAAGCCGTGTCTAAAGAGAATCAGTGTGGATGCCGAGCCGTTCTCTCCCGCCAAGTCACACCCTCTGCTGTCACCAGGAACTTCCGCTACACGGCAGTGAAGCCCCCCAACCCCCCACTCCATATATCACCCAGAATTAGCTGCAAAGTGTCAGGAAACTTGGCCAGGCAGCCCCAAGCATCAGTGAGGGCTGGAAGCCTTCACCGTGAAGCCCTTTATAGAAAGCCGCAGTTGGCAGCCCCTGCTCCTGCATGGGAACAAATTAACATTGGCATTCCAAACACAGGAAAGGAAGGAAATTGGAAACACAGTTTATACTTGGCCAGCTCTTTGAAATACTGTACCATGCTACCGACATCAATTAATGAAAAGCAGGGTTGTGCTGAGAGGCTCTGGTTTGCAAATGCATTAACACACGTTAAACATGTTTGTACAGGAACCAGATTATAAGCACCCTGGCTCCAAAACAATAAAGCAATTACCCTAAAACTGGTGCTCTCAGAGTTGTCATTAATTCAATCCACTCCACTCGGATCAGCTAAGGCTTTTCTCGGCTCCCAGCAATGCCTCCCGACACAAATGTTGAAAGGACAGCATCGCACATGCTACTCTGAGTTTCACATAAGTAAGTGTCAAGCTTCATGCACTGCTAATATCCCCCCAAATCATAAACACTCCACTTTGGGGGGGGCGTAAAACACAGAGGCAGCCCTGGTATTCATCCACATTGCATTTCACGTCAGGTTTGGGCAACTTTTCCCCACAGAAGGTTAACTGGGAAGTATCTGTTCCACATTAAGAAATATCGAGTCACATTTTTTGTCAAATAATATTTGTCAAATGCCATTTGCTGCAAAACCCAGAACTCAACTGCAGCTGAACACACAACTAATACTGAATGGTTCACATAATAGCTGTGGTTGTACATGGGATCATTTGCAGCGAAAGCACCCCCCTTCCTCTATAAACTGTTTCAGGAATTGGAAAGAAAAGCCTCTGAAGCTCTGGAATAAATAAAGTACTGTGCCTTGAGCCGCCCGGTACAAAGGACCCAGCAGGCTGGGAGAACAGACTCAAAACAACCAGGAAGGCAGAGAAAAGATTTTAGATGACGGGGGCGGGGATGAATCGCGGCAGGTCTGGCTTGCAGAGTCAGCCTCGGCTAGTTTCTTGAAAGACTTGCACCTTCACACACTGCGCTTGTGGGTCCAGGCACCTGTGAGCACATCCTGGAGCCAGGCAGCAAACATCCCTAATGTGGCGGTGCCTCACTCAGGTGACATCGCCGCTCACCGCCATGCCGATCTGGTATCCTTCACATTGTCGGAGCAATTTGGGTGTGCAAAGCTAAATGCATTCTCCTTTGCACCACAAATTAACAGTTTCTATGTAAATATTGGTATTTCCTCACCCCAGGAAGGCGAGAGGAGGCAAAATGACACCGGCGCATTTGATTGAAACTAATTAAAAGCAGAGGGTCAAGCAATTCAAGATATTGATTTTACCAGTGGGACTTAAATCTTCTATAATAAGTGTACACAGCTGCAGTGTTCTCCCACCGCCACGTTTTAAAGGCTAATCCTCGCATTCCTTCTGACAATAACATGACAGGTCCCACACATCCCTGCCTGTGCCCTAACCCCGGTGACACTGCCAGAGCGAATTAAAGCAAAGCACTCCAGCATCCCCCGCCACAAACCAGCCATGCCGACAGCCCCCAGCAAGGTATGAAGAGGTAGTCACCAAAAAATGAACGGGGTCAGCCGCCTGGTCCAGAGGGCTCTCCATTCAAAATGTGCAGCTGGTTAAATGGGCGGGCAGGCTGGGGAAGGGTGGAGACGGGGAGAGTGTTAGGACACTCTGATTCTCGCAATGGGCCAAATATGACCTTACCCAATGGGGGGGGGATGATATTAAAGCGATACGGGTGATCAATCAATTTAGATGAGGCTCTCCCTGGAATGAAGTCATCACTCTCTCCAAGTTCAGCAGACATGTGATATTCGCTCACATCGCAGGCACGCCGGTGGTCAAGGGATCGCGGGCCAGCTGTGTTTATCTCGGCAGAGGCTTGACAGGCAGCGACGCGATGGAAGGCCCCGACCCAGAGCTCACAGGAGCTGCATCTCAGAAGCTGTTTCCTCTCTCTGTGCACGCAGAGAACCCCTCTCTGCTTCTCCAGGTCTCCTCTCTCACCCCCTTCAAGGGCCACCCTGCAACCGAGTGACAACTCTGGAATCAACCACTCTGGAATCAAACCCACAAACAGCCATGCGAGCTGGCATCCAGGGCTTGGCCTTAACCTGCTCTGATTCCAGAGGGGAACTACAAAGACGATCCAAAAAGTTCAAATCTGGGTCACATATATCCTTGGGAGGAGGGTGGGGGAGAAGATCTTTGATTTATATAAGCAGGAAAATGAGGTTTAAAAGAACTGATGTTGAAAGGGTTACTGAAAACACAGCTGTTGGTGCGCTCCTATAGCGAAGGCGCTCTGCAGAAAAGAGAGAAAGAAAGAGAGAAGGAGGGAAGGCTGGGTGACATCTATATTAACCTCTGGCTGCTCACCAGTGAAGGCCGGCGCTTGAGCGCTGGAATGCGGGACAGCCCTTTCCAAATTTTAACACAAGCCAGGTTACAGCTGCGAGTGCCTGCAGCCCGTGCTCCCTCGGCAAGCACTCCCTGAAGGAAATTTTTAAACTGTAACTGAATCTTTTTCTAATACTCTACAGTGGTAGGGCCTGTTCTGAAGGGGCAAAAGGAGAGATCTTAATGCCAAACACTTGTCAACAAAAAGGATCACCAGATGGTATAAAATAAAAGTAAAACGGAACGGCCTTCTCCCTGTGCCTCCTCCCTGTGCCTCGGCTACATTAACAAAAGCCACTTCTAGACCCTGAGCCCAACAAGGACAGGTTTCCAACTTCCTTTTTTTTTTTTTTAACCTTAACTTCAAAGATGAAACAAATTTTGTTCCTTCATAACCTGGACCAGAGACAGACATGTACCACACACCCCCAGTGCCACGGGTTTCTTTAGAAGATTCCAGAAAGAGCTGCTGAATTTCTCCAAAGAAAGAGGGTGGGGGGCAGCTATAGCCAGATTCGGTTTGCAGAACTCACATTGCCTGGGGACAATTTAAGAGCGGGTAGCCTGTTTTGAATTCCAAAATTAAGTCTACACAGAGGAGTTGGGGGCTTGTTAATCCAAACCAGTTTACAAATCTCGCCATTGAACTTAAGAGGCCCAGGCTGGGAAGATGCGAGTCTCCGCCTGGCAGTTTAGCTAGCGTTACATGGGCTTTATTGTACAGGCTGGTCTTTGTCACAAGGTGCGGTCTGAGGTCCTCATTCTCAGCACCTGGTTTTGTCATAAATCCTCCTCTAGTTCCCTCTCTAGTTTAGATCCCACTCCAGCCTGGCAAAAAGCTTGAATTCTGAGGAGAATGACTTGCAGGAACAAAAACCAGTCTGGCTGCAGACAGAGGGAAGAAGAAATGTACCAGGTCTGCAAAAGCCTTCAGAATTCAGGCTGAAGTCCCCCAAGCACTTCAGGACAGCAGGGGTATGTAGTGATGGAGAAGAGGGTGGTGGAAGGAGGAGGGGGCTTTGGGGCAAGGATCGGGTGGTGGAGGTCAGTCTGCCTTCAAGGTCTCTGTCGACAATCCCCAACGGACCCCTTGGGTCCCCTGCATGATAACAAGAGGTAGCTGCATATGAATAAATGACATTTTCTCACTTTTAGGTAAAGTGTGAGACTAAACACACTCCTTTAGAAAACTTTGTATGTTACAAGTCAATATGAACTGCAATCCAAGGAAAAACCGTGTGTTTTCTCTCAGCCTCCAAGCAAGTCTCCTACATGCCTCCCTCCAACCCCACTGCTACCCCCAGCCCCTCCTGAGCAAAATCTCGGAACCCCTACAGAACAGAAGAGATCGGAGGTTAGTTCCCATACGCTGCGGAGCAGAAATTAAAGGGCAACCATAGAAACATCTACAGGAAGCGTCTTGCCCAAATGCGGTCCAGGTCTTCACCCAACTAATTACCTCGAGTTTTAGGGGCCGAGAAAGAAAGAAAACAAGGTCAGGGCACTCTGTTAAAAGCCACTCTGCCATCTAATTTGGAGTGATGTTCCAGAAAGCAAGACCTGAGAAAGTCAGGACTGTCCCACAAAGCCCAAAGCCAGCCCGACTGATTAAGAGGCTCAGACAAGCCGGTCTTTGTCCTTTCAAGATGAAAGAAATGTGGCTAACGGGTTGAAAGGTGTGTGTACAGCCAGAGAAGGAAAACCACCCAGCTGTGGCCTTCCCAAACAAGTTCCAGCTTGCTCCCCACTGCCATGGGGGAGCAAACAACCCTGCCCCAAGTTTCCCAGAGGTGCCCAGTTGGCAACCTGGTCCTTTTTTGGCATGCCGGGAGCCCGGGTCTGGCCAGGCTGCTGGTCCGTAAATCGTAGGGTCCTTTCCAAAGCTCTGGGTTTGCAGAGCCCTCCACAGAAGCCAGGGCTTACAAATACCTTTCGAATGACCTCAGCCAGGCTCTGAAGGCCACCACCGGGACCTGCTGCCTTCACTGAGAGTCGCTGGTACCCAACAGAACAGAAAAGATACCACAAATCCCCAGCCTGAGAAAGGGCCCTGGTTAAGCCCTGGCTTCAGGATGGCTGCAGAACTCTGCTTTAACTGATGTATTTATATGTACATATTTGGGATTTTTCTTTAGTTTCTGGTATAGGTCACAAATACACGTTGAGGGGGGGAAAAGTCACACAGACAGAAGTGCAGACAATGAAAAAATCTGGCCTTAACTCCCAATCCCTAAGGCCCCAACCCAGTTCTGCCCTGCCGCACCCCCCCCCCACCCCAAACCCCAGTGAAATCTATTTCCAGTCCATGGTGTCTTTCCCAGTGGGAAAGGATGATATACCACATGTATGTAACCTCACTGATCTGCACCTTTCTTTTTTCCACCTCATACATCTTGGAGATTGTTCTAAATCAGGACATATGGGGTTGCCTCATTCTAACAAGCTGCCTAGTATAATTTAAACTTTCTTGAAGTCATTTTGGCATCTAAACCTCCCACCCCTTGCTCTCGTTGAAACTCGTTTCACTATTTGATTTGGGGCTATTATTAAGGACAGACAATGGCGTCCGGGGAACTCCAGGGACCTTATCTGGTGCAAGAAGCGCTAAGGTTGATCCGCGCTTCCCGCCGCCCTCCATCCACGCCCCGGGTGCCCCGCGAGGGGCTTTAGGACAATTATTTCCCTGTTGACACAGCGCCGGTGGGCGTGAGTTTGCTGTCTTGACTTCGTACGTATTTTCGCAGCAAGTTACACATGTAGAATGAAAGCGGCTCAGGAAACAGCGCTATCGGGGCGTGTTATCTCAGAAACCAAATATTTGATCATCAGCCCGACAGCGCACAGTCGGGGGTTAGTTTGAGCAAGCCTGGTGAGTGTGCGTGCACAGATGGAAGGGGAGCACCGCGCCCCCGCCGCAGCGCCAGCCTCGGGGTCCCTGGGGTCGTCGGGGCTCTGGTCAGAAGCCGGGTCCCCTAGCCTACCCCGGTGGCGTCTGCTGGGAGATCCCTTGCCACCCATTAGCCGAAAGCCATGGTTTGCGCGCCACACGTGATAAACGCTGAAAACGGATTCTGCTGGTCCGGGACCTATCATTAAATATTTAAAATAGAAAGCTCGCAATGGCCATGTTTCTTCCCCAGCTCCAGCCAGGAGAGCTGAGAGCGAGGGGGGCGCCCAGCGGTCAGGAACGGGGCCCCCGCGGCGCCCGGGGCGCGCTGCACGCTATGGCGGGCGCACCGGGAGGAGACAGGTAGGGCTAGCCAGGGCCGGGATGGGAGGCAACGCCCGAGATGCCAGGGACGGGCAGAGCAGAGAGGGGCTCAGAAAGGGCGGGAAGGCAGCTTCGCGGAGCAGGGCCCTTTAAATCCAGGTAGCGCGGGCCGAGCCGGCCGGGCACAGCTCACATGACCGAGCCCCGCGCTTTGAACTGAGCCGCGGCCCGCCCGGCGCCTCCTGCCCCAGAGGTGCGGCCACCGATTTAACCCGGAGAGGGCTTCAGACCGGTCCTCACTCCCCCCAAACTCCCACAGGCCAGTTGAGCCCGGCTCGCCCCACCTGCGGGGCGCGCGGCTAGGGGTCCACTAAGGCAGGGGGTGGGAGACCCTTGGCCAAGCGCTGCAGTTTTGCTAACGACCAAGAGTGGAGAGATGGGCGGGCTGGATGTTAAGAAGCGGCCCCCTCCCTGTCCCAAAGCGACTCCTGACCCAGAGGCGCACCCCCTCCCTCCCGCCTCCACTCACCGAGATTGACGAAGCTCATGACCATGTCGGCGTCGGTGAGGAAGTGGCTATCTTGCAGGCTGGCCAGAGGGGGGCCTTGGGTACTGAAGACGGCCTTGTAGGGGTAGGAAAAGCCCTGGCCGTCGGGCCCGCCGCCCTCCTCCACCGCCATGGCATTGTACAGGTCCAGCATGAACATGGGCGCCGAGTTGTGCTTGCCCTGGAGGTGGGGGCGCGGGCGATGGGGCAAGCCCAAGATGGAGAGGATCTCGCGCTGCATCTCTCGGCGCTCCTGACTGCGGAGGCGCCGGTGGATGAAGCTCGAGTGCACCTCGTTGTCCAGGCTGAAGTCGGCCAGGGCGGAGCGCAGCAGGAACAGCGGCGCCCAGAGCGCCACGAAGCTGTGCGGCGCCGCGGCGCGCAGCGAGCGCATGTGCATCGCGCCGGCTCTACGCGCGACCCGGGCTCCGGGCACCCGGCACCGGGGCCCCGCGCCGCCCCAGGTGGCAGAGGGGGGCAGGCGGCCGTTCACGCCGCTCGGTCACTTGCTGCAGATGGGTCCCGCTGCGCCCGCGCCGGACATGGCCCCTCCCCGACCCGCTGCGCTCTGCCTGGACCCCCGCCCCCGGCTCGGCGCTGGCCCCGGGGCCCCTCGCCCCGCACTCGCCCGGGCGCACCGCGGGGCTGGAAAGCCGGCTCGAGCGAGCGAGAGAGCGAGCGAGGAGGCGGGCGCGGGTGGGAGGAGCAGCCAGCAAACCCAGGAGCCGGGAGAGCGAGTGCCGGGGAGGCGGCGAGGCGGCTGGCGAGCGGGCGCTCCTTCCTCTGGCTCCTCTCGTGCTCTTGCTCTCGAGCGGCAGGGACCCACCCTCTTCCTAACTCCGGCGCTCAGAGCAGGGGCCTCAGGTCGCTCACCCAGCCCCGCGCGCCCTTGATCGCACGAGAGGCCGCCTCAGGAGCCTTAGAGTGGTACGCGCTGGGGCCTGGGAGGAGGAGGAGGAGGGGGAGGAGGACGGGCTTCCAAGGGCCCCTCCCGCGCCCGCGGCCTCCCACCTGCCCTCGGCCCCGCCCTCCCCCCAGCGGCGCCCAATGGGTTCATTCATTCCTTCTAGTGCGCTCTACAAATATTTACTGAGTGCGCGCTGGGTGCCCAGCGCCCGGCTGGGCGCCGCGGGGATGCGGAGAGGGGAATACGAGCCGGCCCTGCCTTCTCCGGACTCGCTGTCCGGACAGGGTAGGAGGCCTGAGCGGGACCCGTGGGATTCGCGCTGCGGTGGAACAAGCTGGAGGAGATCGGAGGAAGCTCGGGGATAAGGAAGGCTTCCTGGAGGAGGTGGCACTCGAGCCCTTCACCCTACTTGCCCCTTCCATTTACTCCAGACACGCACATCCCTCCCTGAACTTGTTGCCAGTTTGCCTTTGTACTTGCCAGTCTTTCTGCCTGAACTCTCTTCCTTACTTGTCTCTGTCCCCACCCCAGCCATCTGGCCAGCCCTCCATCTCCAGGTGCCACTCAGGTGCCACTTCCTCCCAGACCAGCGCAGATAAGGTTCCTTCCCCTCCTCATCCCCACACACCTGTTTTCTTTAACTCCTCCTCCCTCCCCTGTCTGGAATGACTGTTCGAGTTATTTGTCCTGTTTTTATTGTCCTGTCTCCCCTCTAGCCAGGGAGCTTCCTGGGGGCCCAGGCCCGTGCTCTCTCAGATGCCCTTGAATCCAGGGCCTGGAAGCCACTGTTGCTACACAGTCATGATTGTTGAGTGACTGAAATTTTGTGGGCTAGAGAATTCCTCCCCACCTCTGAGACTAGATAGCCTGGCCCACTGGCCTTGCATGCAGTTCACCTCTGAGCCATAGACCTTGTTACACGCTCCTGGCCTTCTTTCTTCTCTCCCCTCATTCATTCATTCCACAGATGACACTGAGTTGCCCACTTGGGGCCCAGCTCACACTGAGCACGGCATACTGGCACCCCACACAAGTCAGAACTGTGGTGGGACCTTGAGTGAACTACTGCTCTTTGGAGCCTCAGTTTCTTCACCTGTAAAACCAGGAGCAAAATCACACTTGACCCAGAATGGCAGCACCATGGGTCAAGTTCAATCTCACCTCCTTCCTTTCCTGCCCCAAAGAGTGTGTCAGTCTCTGAGTTGTGTCGGAATCTTTGTGACCCCGTGGACTGTAGCCCACCAGGCTTCTCTGTCCATGGGATTCTCCAGGCAAGAATACTGGAGTGGGTAGCCATTCCCTTCTCCAGGGGATCTTCCCAACCCAGGGATCAAACCTGGGTCTCCTGCATTGCAGTTAGATTCTTTACCATCTGAGTGACCAGGGCAAACCCACAAATCAGTGGTTCCCAGATGGTGGGCTAGGTGAAGGGTGACCACAGGGAGTCTGGGATGAAAGGTAAAGGGCTAAGTTTGGGGACAATGGTTTCCTTTGAGGGGAGGGGTCTGGCTAAGCCTCACTTCAGAGAGGCAGAAAGCTCCAGGGCTGATCAAAAGGAACCTGATCTTCTGAGTTTTCTGAAGGAGAGGTGGTTCTGCCATGCAGCCCCCTTTGGGGGCTTTTGGACAAGATGGCAGTGTGAGGGGCCACATGGGTGGAGGTAGGCA
The DNA here is from genome assembly GCF_029378745.1 of Bos indicus. Classification (NCBI taxonomy): domain Eukaryota; kingdom Metazoa; phylum Chordata; class Mammalia; order Artiodactyla; family Bovidae; genus Bos; species Bos indicus. The sequence continues at coordinate 58,919,888 of NC_091772.1, read as the reverse complement.
AGGCAGAGTCCAGGTAAGGAGAAGAGAAACACAAGGCTGCAGGTCCTAGCCATTCAAGGGGCATCCTGGCCTTGTTACGCAGGCCCCAGGCTGCGAGATGGAATAGGTCCTGGGCCCCCTGGCCCCGGGCTGTGCCTCTGTCCTGTTAGTAAGGTGCTATGAAAACCCCCTCCACCTGCTTTTGTCCATCGACTTGTTTTTTCAACAAATGTTTGTTGAGTACTTCCTGGGAGTCAGGCAGGGTGGGCTTCATGGGCATGTGACCTGGTAGGAAGGGTCTCACACTTGGCTTAAAGCTCTCCCGTTGCCATATTGCAGCTCTTCATGATACATGAACAAAGGGGCCCTGATTTCATTTCGTGCTGGGCCCTGTGAGTTATGAGGCCCATCCCAGTGCCAGCACAGTGCTGGGCTGGTGGGGACAGGAGACAGCGAGCTCACACGGTGGCCTCCACCACCTTCCAGGCCAGGGGAGACAAAGCAGGAACCTTACATGTGGTTTGGGGGTGGGAGAGGAAGCAGTGCTCGGCCATGGATTCTCTCAGGCAGGACACAGCATGCTCCCACAGGGCATGTGGGAGGGTCTGGGGGAGTGTCCTAGATGGGCACAGTGGAGGGTGAGAAACAACACAGGGACCAGCCAATACAGTTGGAGCAACACTGGCTGGTCCAGTGTCCACTTGGAGCATGTGCGGCCCAGCTCACAGTGGCCTGTGATAAGTGGCAGGAGTGAACAAGTAGGGAGAGGTGGAGGCAGGTGGGAAGGGGATCTCCCAGGGGAGATGCCTTTGACCTGAGTCCTGGAAAGATGAGAAAGAGAGGGCTTTCCCCGGGAGGAGCAGGAAGCACAGCACAGACCCTGCAGAGAGAGGAGCGGCCAGCAGTCTCTGTCTCCCCAGGGCTGCCTGTCCCCCCTGCTTAACCTGGAGCTGGCCTTCCAGGGACAAAGACACTGCAGCGGCTGTGCCACCTCCAATACCAGCTGAGATAAAGGAGGTTGTTTTCTTCTAAAAGCTGAAATACTAGTCCTTTGCAGCAGCTCTCTCTGCTTTAAATCTGCTGACAAATCTTTTTGGGGTGAGGGATTCTAACAAGCAAGTGAGGCTAGGGGTGGGGACCCCAGGTATTGGTGCCAAGAGTCTAAATCTGAAAACAACTGATTGGGCAGCATCTACCCTGTCCCCCAAGGAAAGGCCCTGAGGCCCTGAAGCAAGGCAAATAGATGGGGGAAAAGTGGAAGCAGTGACAGATTTTGCTTTCTTGGACTCCAAAATCTCTGCAGATGGTGACTGCAACCATTAAATTAAAAGACGCTTGCCCCTTGAAAGCTATGACAAACCTAGACAGCATATTAAAAAGCAGAGACATCACTGGGTCGACAAAAGTCCATCTAGTCAAAGCTATGGTTTTTCCAGTAGTCATGTACGGATGTGAGAGTTTGACCATAAAAAAGGCTGAGCACCGAAGAATTGGTGCTTTTGAACTGTGGTACTGGAGAAGACTCCTGAGAGTCTTTTGGACTGCAAGGAGATCAAACAAGTCAATCCTAAAGGAAATCAGTCCTGAATATTCATTGGAAGGACTGATGCTGAAGCCAAAGCTCTGATTCCTTGGCCACCTGATGCGAAGGGCCGACTTATTGGAAACGACCCTGATGCTGGGAAAGACTGAAGGCAGGAGGAGAAGAGGGAGGCAGAGATGGTTAGGTAGCGTCACCCATTCAATGGACATCAATCTGAGCAAACTCCAGGAGTTAGTGAAGGACAGGGAATCCTGGTGTGCAGCAGTCCATGGGGTCACAGAGTCACATACGACTTAGCTTCTGAACAACAACAACGACAATCCCACTGAGCCTGGCACACGGCAAGCGCTCAGTAAGTATCTGTTGAATGAACAGCAGTAGGCATCACCGTTACCTAAAGGGTAACGGTGGACCCAGGGCTGAGTGTGCAGGCACCAGGCTGTGACATCTCACAGAGCCCTCACCCCGCCCTTGCTCTGGATGCCATCTCTTCTCATCCAAAACAGAGACAATATGCTTTTCATACCTGAGACCCAGAAAAGACCAGATTTCCTCTGAATTCCCCCCACCTCCTATTTAGCCATCTATTTCCAGTGATCCATGCTGGGAGTAGTGGGAGGTGGCTCTTTATCTTTCCTGCTTCCTCCCTTAAAGGAGTCCTTAAGACTGCACCAGGCCCCCAGTGAATGCCTGCTGGATTGCTCAATGAATGAACGAATGCACGCCACGCAAACAAGAATATCTGACTAGGAGTACATGAGATGCCAGTTTGAAAGCCGAGGCAACCAGCAAAGGCTTCAGGATTGTTTGGAGAAAGTCTTGGGTAGGGGAGCTGGCAGTCTGGTTTCACACCTCCACCCTGCCACTTGCAGCCCCATACCAGGGATTTGCCATCTCTGTGCCTTAGTCCCCACATCTATATAAGGGGGAAGAACTAAGACCGCCTGTCTTCTAGGGTTACTGGGAGGATTCAGAAGTTAATTCAATTCATGTAGCTGACTTCACAAGGTGGCTGGGGCACAGAGAAAGCATTTGATAGATGTTAGTTACCATCTGGATGAAAAGGAAACTATGTTAACAGGAAAGCCTCCTAAGCTTAAAAATAACAACACAACTTTTCAGGAGGGTCTGCTTTTTGGCGAAGCACTGAAAGCAAATGTATCCTGACTAGGAGCGGATCCAGAGCAGGGGTGAGGACAAGCCGAGAGGACGAGCCGAGAGAACAGGGCAGAAGGGGAGAGTGGAGCAGAGATGAAAGGGTAATTCGTGCATTCCAATCCTCTCATTGTCCTCCAGCCGCTTCCCCCATGCCATCCAGGGCCCAGGAACTTCCCTGGGGCCTATCTCATTTCCCCAGCAGACAGCCCCCAGCCACCCACCCCCAGTTGAGGTTCCCCCAAGCCGGGGCACCCAGCTCGGGGCTCCTGGGCCTGTAACCTGATCTCCCCGGTCTGCTCCACATGGGATGAAAGATGGCCTGGAAATCTGAGGGGTGTTATTGTGTCTGGCCAGCCCCGGCTGAGTGTCCACACACTCGCTCACCGGCCGCCCGGCTCTGGGTAAGGAGTTTTCATTTCATACATCATCAGTCACATCTTGCAGAAGTGATTTTGACCAAGTCAGCATATGTCTCTAAAGCAATAAAAAGAAGAAAAGAATCCCGCTGACACACACATTCAGTGGGAGGTCGGGACCTCATCCTCAAGGGCAGGACTCTGCTACCATCTGCCCTGGAGGAAGCACAGCAGGCCTGGGGGCTCCCTGGGGCCCCAGAACAGCCAACGGAACCTGGGGCCGCCCCCTCTGTCCACCCACCTGGCCAAGGCCTGGTAACCTGGGCCTCAGAGCCCAGTAGGGAATAGGGGGCCAAAGCCTCCTCATACATGGGCTTTAAAATCCTTGTGTGCAAAGAGATCTACGTTAGAGAGGAAATGATTTTAGCACACCTGTAATTCAATGTTGCTTTCCATGCACGGCTCTCATTGCGCTGGAGATGGAGACACATGCCTGCTCACGCTGGGACTTTTCTCTGCGCAATTTTTTAAACAGAGAAGTAAGATACTAAACAGTTTCTATCAGTGTTAAATACATGTGGCAGTAGCCACCGCTCCAAATGGAAAACATGAACATCAGAAAGACACACACACACATACCCCTCCAGAAAAAGCTGATGCCCAAGGTGAGATTTCCAGCGTCTCCCAAACAACTAATGGCAAGATGTGGTTTTATCACTAGCTTGACTGTGATTTCTTCCTTGATTGGGAGGCGATCTGAATGGGTTTTGAGAACTAACTAGTCTCAGTTCAGCTTTAGAGGGAGCCCTTTCTCCCTCCCAGACATGACTAAGAGCTCCGACTAGTCCAGAGCTTTCTATTCCACTGGGCACCTGCTAAGCCCTGCACTGCCTTAGCCCATGTCACCCTCTGACACAGAGGGGTTATATTCTACTTCTCAGACTACAGGAAGGAGACCGGGACTCTGAGAGTGCCTTGCCCAAAGTCACTCAGCTCACTCAAAACCACATCCATCTACACAGCCCAGGCTCCTCACCTTCTAGTGGTTTAATGGTCTGGGAGGAGATCTTTTCTCCTCTGCTTGATTCTAAAGTGACACTTCTCCATTGCCACTGTGCACACATCCCTGGGGAGCTGTCAAAATGCAGATTCCCACACAGCTGGTCTCACTGGGGCCTGAGATTCTGCACTTTGACCCAGTACCCAGAGGGGTGCGATGCTGCTGGTTCAAGGACCCCGAATGTCTGAAGTTACAACTAGCTTTCCCCTTAATTCCACTAAAGGGGACCATGAACATAGACATGATGACAGCTAGTAAGGAACCCCAGACCCAGATACAACAGGGGAGGGGTGGGAACCAGAGTGAACCATGGCTAATACCTTCTGGGAATTTGATTCCAATTATACCAGGTAGTTCTAATTTTAAAGATAAGCTGGGAATTCAGGTTTGCATGTGACCACTCTGGATGAGCATCTGTTGGCAAAGACTTGCATTTGTTTTTGAATTGTGAGACCAAAGAAAACCCCCTCTACCAGTCAAATTCGGAAGGCTGCTTGCCTCTGGCCTTATAAAAGGCTCTGCTTGTTTGGGAGGACTAAAGCAGCCTTCCCCTAACCCCAAGCCAAAGGAGCACCATGGCTAGGGCATTTCTAAGCAGATTCCTTTAATCCACTGTTCCAGGAAGAGGCAGAAAAGATAGGACCTGCCACTTCCTCACTCCCAGGCAGAGTTCAGCTCCCTCTCCAACTGCTTTCCTGATAAATTCACCCTCCCCCTCACCCTGGGTCAAAAATCACCTAGAAACTTCAAAACCCAGAATTCTTTCTTTAGGAGCAAGGATATTGGTCTTCTAAGCATCACCCTCCTTCCAGCTCTATCTGAACCCTTTCTTAGGTTTGGAAATTTCCCATCTTGGGAAGCAGACCCTGCCCTCCATTCCCCCCACCCCCAAATAGGAGCTGAACATCCCGAGATGCACTGTCCCAGCCTGCTTTGCAGCCAGAGCATTGGCATGTGATCAAGTCTCAGCCAATCAGAGGCATCCACCCCAGAAGCTATTATTCTGCAGAGCAATTTGGGGCCATGTTCCCAGCTGCAGAGCCCCCAAGCCCTCAAGGTTCTCCGGCCTTCCTGGGAATTCTGCAAGCCTCCCAAGATCCTCTGATGGACACTTTTTCTGCACCAGTTATCCCCAGATGGTTTCTGTTGCCCACAGCTGTGAACCCTGCAGGATACAGCATCAGGGAGCTAAAAGGGGCCATGGCTATCACGTGATCTAAAGTTTACAGACCTCTCTTTTTTCAGCAGCTGAAAATTTTGGTCAAGAAGCTTTCCACAGATGGCCAACACAGAAAATAGAAGCACAGCTTCTCTGATTCAGTAGAGCAAGAAAGCAGGTAGGGTTGTTACACTTAGCAAATAAAAACATAGGATGCCCAGTTACATTTGAATTCCAGATAAACAAAGAATAATTTTTAGTATGTTGTTGTGTCCGACTCTTTGCGACACCATGGACTGCAGCACTCTAGGTTTCCCTGTCCTTCACTATCTCCTGGAGTTTGCTCAGACTCATGTCCATTGAGTCAGGGATGCCATTCAACTATCTCATCCTCTGTTTCCCCCTTCTCCTCCTGCCCTAAATCTTTCCCAGCATCAGGGTATTTTCCAATGAGTCAACTCTTCGAATCAGGCAGTCAAAGTATTAGAACTTCAGCTTCAGCATCAATCCTTCAATATCCAATGAACATTCAGAGTTGATTTCCTTTAGGATTGACTGATTTGATCTCCTTTCAGCCCAAGGGACTCTCAAGAGTCTTCTCTCCAGCATCACAACTTGAAAGCATCAGCTTTTAGTATAAGTATGTCCCATGTGTTACGTGGGACATATTTATGCTGAAAGTTTCTTTGTTTATGGAAAAACATGTTTGATGATTTAAACCCAGTTACAACCCAGAGGAAAACTGTGGAGCCCGATGTTGTACAGTGAGTCAGGGCAGAGCTTGGATTCCAGTTCAGGCTCCTGGCTCCCAGAGTCCCAGGAGATCTTCAAAGCTCTGCACCATGCTTCTCTCTACCTCTCTTTCTTCTTCCTTCTCTTCCCTTCCTCCCTGTGTTTCTGACCTTTTTTTTTTTTTTAAGAAAAATTATTCTTTCCTCTACTTTGGGTTTTAACTTTACACAACAAGCATCATATGTGTCCTCTCTCCTGCAGGCATACCCTCACTCTAAGTAGGTTAGCCCTGACTCATGTGAAAAGATAAGTTGGAAAGATAAACAGATCTGAGCTCGTCTTTTGCATGATGTGAAGACTAATGAGAGTTAACATTAATGACACTGCTGCTTGGTGTTGAGCACATTACAGATTATCTTTTTTTTTTTTGACTGTGTCATGCAGCATGTGGGATCTTAGTTCCCCGAATGGTGGGATTGAACCTGTATCCCCTGCAGTGAGTGCCAGGTCTTAACCACTGGACCGCCAGGGAAGGCCTATTACAGATTATCTTGAATCTTCTAATAACCCTGAAATCAAGTGCTGTGTCTCCCATGACACAGATGAAGACATGGAGACACAGACATCAAAAAACTTGATCAAGACCAGTTGGCTAATGAAGGCCAAAGCCAGTATTCAAATCCTGGGCAACCGGACTCTGACTCCCTTATTCCCTCCAGCCACACCTCTGCATTAAATCCAGCTCACAACTTTTACTTCCATAGCTTACACGATGACTGACTGCTGAGTAAGGCTGCCAGATTTAGCAAATAAAAATTTAGGTCACCCAGTTAGATTTGAATTTTAGATATACATGATTAATTTTAAAATATTATGGCCCAAATGGTGTGGGACATATCCTAAAACTTAGTCATTGTGTATCTGAAATTCAAATTCAGTTTGAGTATCCCGTATTTTATATTTGGCAGTTCTACACTAAGGGGCTCTTCTGAGTAAAGCAAGAAGCATCAGTTGTGTCCTAGGTTCTGCCTTGTGGTAAAAAGTGTACCTCAGGACCTTTGCACCTGTTGCACCATCTGCCTGGAAGGCTCATCTGCCAATATTCTCATGGCTCCCTCCTTCACCTCCTTTAATCCTCTGCTCGAATGTCATTTAACCACTGAAGCCTTCCTCACCCACCCTACCAGAAATCACACTGTCTCCACATTCCTGTCTTCCTACCTTCCTCTCCATGTTTTTTTCTCTACAATACTTGCATACATTTGTACTCAGTCGTGTCCGACTCTTTGTGACCCCATGAATTGTAGCCCACCAGGCTCCTCTGTCCATGGGGTTTCCCAGGCAAGAATACTGGAGTGGGCTGCCATTGCCTTCTCCAGGGGATCTTCCTGACACAGGGATTAAACCTGCACCTTTTGCATCTCCTGCATTAGCAGGTGGAATCTTTACAATTGTGCCAGCTGGGAAGCCCTCTACAATACTTACTACCCCCTGAAATATCATACAGTTACATGTTTAATGTTTCCCACCCTGCACAGACTTGGGGCCTATTTGTTCACTAGAGCCCACAAGAGTGTCTCATGTACAGTTGATGCTCACGCATACTTGTTGAGTAAATGAATCCATTCCCTGAGCGCAAGTCTTGGTTTCTGTCTGGACACTGCCTGACTCAGAATCAGGAGCTGGCAGCCTGTCCCCAAGGCAACATCCCTAATGTCACCTTTTAGGCCAGCATCGTGGCTGACCAAACAACCTCCACGATGGCTGCAGATTAGAAAAGCCGTGTATTCAAGTGTTCAAGTGTGGTTTCCCCTTCTCATCCAAGGACTTATGCCCCCAGACAACTGAGTCCTGGGAATACAAACCCTAAAAGTCAACTTTTCCCATTTTTTAAAATGTTTTAATTAAAAAACCTTTTTTTTAACTTTTTTTTTACCCAGTATTCAGAGTGTGTGCAGGCTGCCTGCCCCCAGGAACACTGTAGACAACAATGTAAAGCACTTCCATGTCAGATGGAAGGAAAACACTGACATACATTCTTATCAACAATAAGCTAAATAGTCTGGGTTTCCAGGCACATTACCTGCATGACTACATCTAATCATCAAAGCTCTTTTGAAATCAGTATTTCGAAACCAGCCTTTTTTACACATGAGGAAACTGAGGTTCAGAGAGAGTAAGCAATTTTCCCAGAAAGCAATGGAATCAAATATGAAATCAGAGAGCCTGATATCAGGCTCTGAGCCCATGTTCTTATCTGTAAAACAAATGTAATAACAGTTCTTCCCGGCTGGGATGTTGTGTGCAGTATCTGCATGGGTCTCAGTGCCCACCACAAGCAACTCTGCCCCTTTTCCAATCAGAGATGATTATGCTAGAGGTGGCCACCAAAGGGCCACCATTCCAGGCTGGCCAGAGTGATCAATGGCATGGCTTAGAGCAAGACTTATCAGACGAGAGCAAGGTTTATCAGATTCACTCTCTTTCGTATTCAAAGTAGAAAATTCCTGAAAAATGAGGCTTATCATGAGAAAACGGTAGTGAGTCCAGGCCAGGAGAGAGAAAGTGAAGAGAGCATAGCTATGATGGGCTGCGGGCAAGCCGGCATCACAAAGCTCAAGGCCACGGTGTCCAGAGGCACAGGTTATACGCTGCATTCCCCTGGATTCCCAACCCCATCCTTGTCTGAGAGTGCTGACCTCCAGTCTTCTGCAGTGCACACCCTGAGTAACTGTCTCTGGCAGCCCTGGGGTTTTATTTATTCATGATTTGTTCACAGTTATATACTGGCCAGTCTCTATACAAGCCCTGCAGTAGCAGCAGTGGAAAAACATTCAAAATTTCTTATATTCTAGTTGGAGGAGACAGACAAGAAATAAGAGTGAGTGACAAGTTCCAAAGAGGAAAATAGAATCAAGAGAGAGCTCAGAGCACCAGGAGGGGGAGGCCTCTCTGGAAAGGAGATGTCTAAGAACAAACCAGGCGTGTGACCAAGTGCTCCCGGTGGAGGAAACAGCAAGTGCAAAAGCCCCAAAGTGAGTCTCGAGAGCATCCTGGCGGCTTGACTCCAGAAATCATTTCTAACTCCACATTTTCCTGGGGTGTGATGGTTCCCTGTGCCCAGATCCCCAGACACTAGTGTCTTTAAGATCCCCACGTATTCCTTGGGTTGGATTAAGCAAGTGCCTAGTTCTTAGAGCTGAAAGAACTCAGCCTGAATCAGCCTGGGTCCCTGTCCCCAAGCAGAGTTCAGACACTGTGTTGCTGGGTACTCATTCATCTCTCCTGGTCTGAAGCTTACCAACCTCATCAGCCAGAATCATCCCCAGCTGCCTGTACAGCCCGTGTTCCCAGTACACTATCTGCAGCTGGAAAACCAGGAAGCATGATGTTCCCGGACATCAAAGAGGTTACAAAGATTGCAGTCACCCCAGAGCCAGACCTTTTCCTGCAGCTGCTGTTTAGATATTGAATCTGACATTTTTTCTCCAGGGCTCTAATGAAGGCTAGAAGCTACCAATGTCCCCAGCTGCCACTCCCACCCCCACCATAATCTGGGGCTCCCATGTCCCTCCACATCTCTGGCACTGTGGCCCTGCTTTTGGTTTTATGGGGGTAATATTCTTTGATTCCCAAATACCTTGTGGGAATTTGCTGGGGCTGGGAGGTGGGAACCTGAGAAACAAAAGGATGATTTACAGTCGTTCAAAGGCATCATTCTAACCAGAAAATTTAATTTACAGACTTTCGGTTCTTTCATTTCCATTTTTGAAAGAGAAAATAGAAAATCAATTGAGGCACACTGAGTCCCTCTTGCTTAGAGGTTAGTTCAAGGCATCTGCATCTTCAGAAAGCCTTCTTGGCATTAAGCAATAAACAGGCCAAGCAGATAAAACCACCCTGTGTTTAAAAAGCTGGTCTGTCTCCGAGGCAGAATTTTTATAGATAAAACAACGGAATGTGACTCAGAGAAGTCATCTTGTAAAAATGGTCCCACGTCGACACAGAGCTCCTCACTCAGGAAGTGAACCCTATAAGAGATAGGAAGGTTTGGGGGGATTTAGATAATTCTTGACTTTTGGCTTCAAGAGACTACCTTAAAGCCCTGTGTCGCCTAGATGCATTTTTATGTTGCAAATATTTCCTCCACACCTCTGCTGTCTCATCACTTGAAATGCCCCCTCTCTCTCTCAGATCATCAAAATGACCCAATGGATCCTGCAGAAAAAGGAATGTCTGGTAAGGAAGGTTTAAGAAACGATGAGTTCAGAAAGCATCAGCAGGCCTCTTCACTGCTGGTCCTTCACTGCTGGCTCCTCAGTCTTTAATTAGAGTGCATGGTTTCCCTGAGCTGTGACGGCAAGTCAGGGGGCTGGCGGGGGCCAGTGCTATGAGTGCAAATCCAAGTGGTGCTGCTAAAAGGGAGCTCCATCCAGGACGTGCTGGGCCAGGGTCTCATGGTGCTTGCTTCTCTGTGCCTTTGTTTCTCTCTCTCTCTTCTGCTTCAGCATCTGTCTAAACGTCCATTATTTCCTACCACAGACAGGCTTCATTTGCATGGCAGGAGGTCTCAGCCACAGATGCCTCCAGTGCTGGCTGGTAATCCTGGGTAGGGTTGGGGTGGGAGTGGCATCCCACTTCAAGGAGAGGATATCCAGGTCTTGGTCACCTTGTGGACCAGGAAATGGTCACCTGACTGCCCCTGGGTCAGGGTAGGGGTCACGATAGGGGACCGTATGCTTACCAGACTTCAAAAAGTACGGCATAGGGACTTCCCTGGCGGTCCAGTGGTTAAGACTCCGTGCTTCCACTACAGGGGGCTCAGGTTCTATCTCTGGTCAGGGAACTAAGATCCCACATGTCCACGTGTGGCCAAAAATGAAGAAGAAGGGTTAGGGTTTGGACTAGAAGGTGATGTAAGTTGGGATGTGTTTGGCTGCAGGGAAACTCTGGCTGGTGTCTTAAATAATATGATCTTAAACATCATACTATTCAAATACTCAAATACTATCAGCTATTTCAAACCTAAAAGATGATGCTATGAAAGTGCTGCACTCAAATATGCCAGCAAATTCCAATATGCTGGAAAACTCAGCAGTGGCCATGGGACTGGAAAAGGTCAGTTTTCATTCCAATTCCAAAGAAAGGCAATGCCAAAGAATGCTCAAACTACTGTACAATTGCACTCATTTCACGTGCTAGTAAAGTAATGCTCAAAATTCTCCAAGCCAGGCTTCAATAGTATGTGAACAGTGAACTTCCAGATGTTCAAACTGGATTTAAAAAAGGCAGAGGAACCACAGATCAAATTGCCAACATCCGCTGGATCATAGAAAAAGAAACAGTTCCAGAAAAACATCTATTTCTGTTTTATTGACTATGCCAAAGCCTTTGACTGTGTGGATCACCACAAACTGGAAAATTCTGAAAGAGATGGGAATACCAGACCACCTGACCTGCCTCTTGAGAAATCTGTATGCAGATCAGAAAGCAACAGTTAGAGCTGGATGTGGAACAACAGACTGGTTCCAAATAGGGAAAGGAGTACGTCAAGGCTATATATTGTCACCCTGCTTATTTAACTTATATGCAGAGTACATGGTGAGAAACGCTGGGCTGGATGAAGCACAAGCTGGAATCTAGATTGCCAGGAGAAATATTAATAACCTCAGATATGCAGATGACACCACCCTTATGGCAGAAAGCAAAGAGGAACTAAAGAACCTCTTGATGAAAGTGAAAGAAGAAAGTGAAAAAGTTGGCTTAAAACTCAACATGCAGAAAACTAATATCATGGCATCCAATCCCATCACTTCAGGGCAAATAGATGGGGAAACAGTGGAAACAGTGACAGACTTTATTTTGGGGGGCTCCAAAATCACTGCAAATGGTGACTGCAGCCATGAAAGTAAAAGACACTTACTCCTTGGAAGAAAAGTTATGACCAACCTAGATAGCATATAAAAAGCAGAGACATTACTCTGCCAACAAAGGTCCATCTAGTCAAAGCTGTGGTTTTTCCAGTAGTCACGTATGGATGTGAGAGTTAGACTATAAAGAAAGCTGAGCCCCAGAGAATTGATGCTTTTGAACTGTGGTGTTGGAGAAGATTCTTGAGAGTCCCTTGGACTGCAAGGAGATCCAAGCAGTGCATCCTAAAGGAAATCAGTCCTGAATATTCATTGGAAAGACTGATGCTGAAGCCAAAACTCCAATACTTTGGCCACCTGATGTGAAGAACTGACTCATTGGAAAAGACCCTGATGCTGGGAAAGATTGAAGGCAGGAGGAGAAGCGGATGACAGAGGATGAAATGGTTGGATGGCATCACCAACTCAGTGGACATGAGTTTGAGTAAACTCCGGGAGTTGGTGATGGACAGGGAGGCCTGGCGTGCTGCAGTCCATGGAGTCGCAAAGATTCAGACACAACTGAACAAATGAATTGAAACATCATACTATTGTATGTATATGTCTGCATGCTCAGTCGTGTCTGACTCTTCGCAATCCCTTGAACTGTAGCCCACCAGGCTCCTCTGTCCATGGGATTTCACAGGCGAGAATACCAGAGTGGGTTGTGATTCTTTTCTCCAGGAAATCTTCCTGGACCAGGGATCAAACCCCCATCTCTTGCATTGGCAGGAGGATTCTTTACCACTGAGCCACCTGTGAAGATCATACTATTACATGATCTCAAATATCAACAGGTAAAAAGGTAAATGGTTTTAGAATCGGCTCAGAAATTCAACATAGTCACTAAAGACTCAGGCTGTCTCCATTTCCCTTCTCTGCCTTGCTCACTGGGTTGGCTTTTCTTTCTCTGCTTTGTTAACTTAAGGTCACAAAGGGCTGCCACAGCTCCAGGTACTATGCTGTCACACAACCTGCTCCAAAGATAGAAGGGAGTGGGCATGGAAACCACTCTTCTGCCTCTCTATCTTTTTATTGGGGATGAAAATTTTCCCAGAAGTCCCTAGTGAACTTCCCTTTTATCCCATTGGTCAGAGCAGATCACATTGCCATGCCTCGATGCAAAGGAGGCTGGGAAACTAAGTACCCTGTTTATCTCCTCTGTTGTAAGAAGCAGGTAGAGAAGCCCTGCCAGATGGATAAACAACAGTGATGCCATGGGAATGTATTAGTCAGGGTTCTCCAAAGAAAAGGCACCAATATTTATTGAGATTTATTATAAGAATTGGCTCATGAGATGAGGTGGTACAATGGTAAAGAATTCATCTGCCAATGCAGGAGTCACGGGAGATGAGGGTTTGATATCTTGGGTAGGGAAGATTCTCTGGAGAAGGAAATGGCAACCCACTCCAGTATTCTTGCCTGGGAAAGTACATGGACACAGAAGCCTGGCGGGTTGCAGTCCATGGGGTCTCAGAGTCAGAGATGACTGAGCGACAAAGCACACACACATACATGATGCAGGTTAAAAGCCCCACAGCCTACCCTCTATAAGCTAGAGAAACAGAAACACTGGGGGTGTAATTCAGTCTGAGTCTGAAGGTCTGAGAACCAGGAGTGCGAATGTCCAAGAGAGCCAACGTTTTCCCCCAAGTTGAGTCCCAAACAGTAAGTCTTGTTCCTTTGGCTCTTTTTGTTCTGATCTACTCATGAGCTGGAAGGAACATGGTTCTGAGCTGCATCAAACTCCCCACAGCAAGAAGAGCCCACAGCCCCATGAGCTGCCCATCCAAGAAACACCCAAAGAGTCTTGAGGTCGAAAAAGATGAGCTTCTGAACCTAGCATCCCTAGAAATTTAATTTTTTCCAATACAGAAAAAAATAGAATTAAAAACTAATTTTGTTGTTATTCAGCCTCCAAGTCATGTCCGACTCTCTGTGACTCAATGGACTGCAGCACACCAGACTTCCTTATCCTACTCTATCTCCCAGAGTTTGCTCAGCTTCATGTCCATTTATTTGATGATGCCATCCAACCATCTCACCCTCCATCACCCTCTTCTCCTCCTGCCTTCAATATTTCCCAGTATTAGGATCTTTCCTGATGAGTTGGCTCTTCACATCAGGTAGCCAAAGTATTGGAGCTTCAGCTTCAGCATCAGTCTTTCCAATGAATTGTTGTGTCCAGCTCTCTGTGACCCCATGGACTGCCGCATGCCAGACTTCCCTTTCCTTCACTATCTCCCTGAGTTTGCTCAAACTCATGTCCATTGAGTTGGTAATGCCATCCAACCATCTCATCCTCTGTCGCCCTTTCTCCTCTGCTGCTGCTGCTGCTAAGTCGCTTCAGTCGTGTCCGACTCTGTGCGACCCCATAGACGGAAGCCCATCAGGCTCCCTCGTCCCTGGGATTCTCCAGACAAGAACACTGGAGTGGGTTGCCATTTCCTTCTCCAATGCATGAAAGTGAAAAGTGAAAGTGAAGTCGCTCAGTCGTGTCCAACTCTTTGCGACCCCATGGACTGCAGCCTACCAGGCTCCTCTGTCCATGGGATTTTCCAGGCAAGAGTACTGGAGTGGGGTGCCATTGCCAGAGTCTTTTTAGAAAACCCAAAATTTTAAAATAACCTCTTTCAGGTGGTCTGCTATAAAGGATAGGTGGCACTGAGCTCTTCTCATGTCCCAGAAAGCTGGCAACAAAAATGCCCATCCACCACGACACACAAGCAGCTCCATTTTGGGGCAATTCTCTCCACTTCTGGAAGGTTCTGGAGGCTTACCACAATTGCCCCTATCTGTTTGAATCTTCTTGGCGGCAGAAAATCACTGACCACAAAGCTTCCAGGGCAGGCATTTAAAATCAACCCAAAGACACTCCTTTTCACATGCTTCTGCCTCCGTGTACTTTTTTTCACAGTTGAGCTCCACACCTTTCCTTGCAGACAGGACTGGCATCCAAGCCAGGAATTCTTTCAAGGCACTCTGTATGCATGAATATGATCACCTTGAGCTTGGGCAGGAAAAGGAGCGCTCCAGTTACCAGGGGCTTGGGAAGGCTTTTAATAGGAAACATTTGTGCCAAATAAAAAGCCTTCTCCTCGTGTTTTGCTTTCGTGGTAAATTATCTGCTCCAAGGATCCATCCTGAAGTCCCTGTGGAGGGCAGACTCCGAGGCATGGCTGAGTCCAGATTTGTGGCTTCGTGCAGATAGATTTTCAGCTGTTGCGTCCAAACTGCAACCAGGGGACAATACGAACAGAACTGCTTTTGTTCTGATTAAACTGTTTTTAATGGTCCCTTCTCAGCCAGGCCTCAGTGGAAGTCTCAACAAGGCCACTCATTGAGCCGTCCTTGAAAGAGCCAAGTGGGGCAGAGCACGCGGGAACCGGCGGGAGGGGCTGGCGGCCCTTTACTCAGCCCTGGTGGTCCTGCCGCAGAGGAGGACTGGGCTGTTTTATTTGTCTAAAATGGAAAAGGGAAGGGGGCTGGTGTGAGGGGGACTGTCCCACAAATTTCCATAATTAGTGCCATACTCAAACACACACACACATGCACACGCATGCACACACACACACAAACAAACACAGTAACGTCAAATATCCCAGACGGACAACTGCTACATCTGCGTGCATGCTCCATCATGTCCAACTCTTTGCAAATCCATGGACTGTAGCCCACCATGCTCCTCTGTCCATGGGATTTTCCAGTCTAGAATACTGGAGTGGGTAGTCATTTCCTTCTCCAGGGGATCTTCCCAACTCAGGGGTCAAACTCTCATCTCCTGTGTCTCCTGCACTGCAGGTGGATGCTTTACCACTGAGCCACTGGGGAAACCCCTCCCAGAGGGACAGGGTTCCCAAAAGCTGAAAACCCAGGATTTGATAGAACCAATGCAGAACCGGAACATGTGTTTCCCTGGCCAAAGACCTCGAACTACGTCGGGGAGCCACATTCTAACCACTGTGTTTTCATCTGGAGGTCTCAGAAGTCCCTTTGGTTCCTGCAGGATCCAGAATGCAGAAGGGAAGAAACAGGCTGAAACGTAGTAGCTGCTCACAGGGCACAGCATGCTGCCTGCTCAACACCCCTATTAAAACCCAGGATCCATGGAAGGTTGTTGCTGTCTCCGTAACAACAAGGACCAGAGAGACAAGAAACAAAAGCTATGATTTCTCCCTCTGAGGAAGTTTCCCCCTTTTTAATTGTACATGTGCAAGTGAGATTTCAAATGTGCTTATTTGTTCTTTTCTAAGGAATACATGTTGGTTTCCCCCACATCAGTGAAGTCCAGATGAGTTGTTCTCAGCCTGGGGTGAATATTCTGCCCGTCAGTGTTTGGGGACTTTGTTAGTTATTCACAACTGCAGGGGGTGCTACTGACATCTGGTGGGTGAAGGTCATGGGTGCTGCTCACTCTCCCATAGGGCATGGAACAGCCCCGCAGCAGAGAAGCGTCTGATCCAAATGTCCACAGTGCCAAGGCTGAGGGACCCTGGGCTAGAATAAAGTGACCCAGACTCATGGCCAAGACTGAAAGGGCCCAGAGCCTTGCTTAGTTAAAAGTTAGGAAAGATGGAATTGCTGTCTGACGGGCGGGAGCACAATTCCTCCCTTCCAAATGTGTCAGAACAGCAAGGGAAGGGGACTGCTGCTCTTTGAAGCAAGGGCTTTGGGGTTAGCCTTTATTTGGCACTAAATCATCTTAAATTGCATGGGGAAATGGAATACAATTCAAGTTATATTACTAATCAATCTTTCAGTGGAATAAATCACGTGGGACGAGATTCTATTAAATCTGTAAGTAATTAAAGGTCACGGTGGACTTTGTGGGAGAAACTCTGGACTTTCATCAACCTTCGCTCATGCTCACCCCCACCCCAGAAAACACACCTGCTTCTATCACAGGGGACTGTCGGGAGGTAAACCGCGCTTCTTATGTGACATATTGATTTATTAATCACATCCCTTTTTCTCCAAGACGTAATGGGAAGGGGCTAATAGCAGAGAATTTTGAACAGAGAAGAGGGAGAAGCTTAGGATCAAATCCTGAGGTTTGAGTCTCGGCCCAACCAGCTGTGTAATCTTGAACTACCTGCCCACCCCTAACCCCACACAGGCCCCGAAACTTTGGGTTTTCTCATCTATAAAAAGGGAATAAAAATAATCCCTTTCTCCTAGGGTTCTTACCAAGATTAAAATGAGATCAGGGATTTAAACAGCTTAGCATACTCCCCAGCCCTGGGAAGAGTTCAGGAGATGCTGGTTATCTTTCTGGTCCGGCTTTGTCCTTCTGCAGATCCAACAAAGTCTGGAGTAATGAGGTCCCCTCTGTATTCCGGGGGCACCCTGCTTTTCTACATCCACTTAATTATATTGGTCCTGAGGACACGTGTGACTTGGAATCTCCTTTCTCCTCGAGAACGTAAGCTGTATGAGAGCAGACCAGGTCTGCTGTAGTGCTAAGCATAAGAACACAGTAAGCACTCAGTAAATGCTTGTGAAATGAATGAACAGTGAAGAGAATATCTGAGCAGTATCAAGAGCCTGGACCACAAGTCTTTTCTCTCCAAGTTACTAGCTGTGGACTTGGAATTTCAAAGACCACAGCCTTTTCTTTCTCTCTCGAATACTGAGTACATCAGGAGGTGTTGCCCCCTCTACCTTCAAGGTAGGTTCTGACTCTATCCACTTCTCCCACCGGCACCTGGACTCCGAC
Organism: Bos indicus; assembly: GCF_029378745.1. Lineage (NCBI taxonomy): Eukaryota > Metazoa > Chordata > Mammalia > Artiodactyla > Bovidae > Bos > Bos indicus. The sequence goes on along the minus strand of NC_091772.1, from coordinate 58,902,276 downwards.
CACCATCACCTCTGCCTGGACAGCCTCCTGCAGGAGCCCAGGTCACACTTCGAAGTTGCTCCACCCTTCTGGCTGCCCTTCTTTACTGCCCTTGCTCCATTCCAGATGTCCCAGCCATCCTGGCCTCCCCCAGTACCAGCACCCAGACCACCCATCAAACACAGCCTCTTCTACTCTGCAGTTTACACACTAATGGTACTGCCCCTGAGTTAGTCACTCTCAAATTTCCTTCTATTTAAGGTTCTTCAGGAATTGGATGACACTGATCCACAAGACAACTCCTTTCACGCTATCCCCCTTGTTTTCAAACTTTTCTTGGTTTTTCCCTCCCCTCATAATGGACTAGTTTCTTGGTGGCTAGAGGTCTTGGGGGGGTACTTTCTGTGGTGCTCACATAATTTTTCCTTTTATGGGTGGCTTTGAGGGTGGCAACCAAGGGCAGACTGACTGAAATCTGAGCTTTGTCTCGTGTCAAGGTCCAATGCAGTGTTCTAATTTCATTTTAGCTATTACAGACAACAAAAACCAAAGCATTATATATCTTGCTTTTTTTTTTTCTTGAAAGTGAAAGTGTTAGTTTCTCAATCATGTCCGATTCTTTGTGACCCCATGGACTGTAGTCTGCCAGGCTCCTCTGTCCATGGGATTCTCCAGGCAAGAACACTGGAATGGGTAGCCATTCCCTTCTCCAGGAGATCTTCCCAACCCAGGGATCAAACTCAGGTCTCCTGCACTGGCAGGTGGATTCTTTAACATTTGAGCCACCAGAAAACACAATTTCCTGATGCATACAGTAAGCTAACCTCCCAGGAGTTAGATCCAACTCTGAATTCCATTAGCAACCTTTATCTTGCTGCACTCTTGCTGTTCCACACCATAGGTGACCATGTGGTCATCCAGGAATCAAAATTTCCTCATCCCACACCCTTTCATCTTCTCTTCTCAAGCCACATGCTTCCATGAGCCAGTGCTGGGCTAATTAATACTGCTTCTGACACCAACTATATGCTCTGTTTGTACTCTCAGCACTTCTAATACCAAATGTGTTTGTGGGTTTTTTCCTACACCAACTAATTCTCCAACCCTCTGGATACCAATTGGGTATCCTACAGTTCAGTTCAATCCTGATATTAACACCTGGAATTAGACCCCATATATTAAGGGCTCAGTCCCAAAAGACTAACCTGACATTAGATGTCAATCACAAGTCCTGGACCTCCTGCACTTCTGACCAACCAGCTTTAAATTGGGGGTTCCCATGACCCCCAGGCTCAATAATTTGCTGTACCTGCTCACAGAACTCAGAAACACATTACTTACATTGACTGGTTTATTACAAAGAATAAAAATGAACACCCAGCTGATGAGGTACACAGGGCAAGGTTGGGAATGGTCAAACTAGGAGCTTCTGTTCCTGTGGAGCTGGAGTGCTCCCCCATCCCAGCATGTGAATGCATTTGAGAACCTGGACATTTCCTGGACATCATCATTTAGGGTTTTTTTATGGAAATTCCAGTCTTCCCTGGTGGCTCAGTGGTAAAGAATCCACCTGCCAATGCAACAGACACAATTCGATCACTGGTCAGGGAAGATTCCCCTGAAGAAGGAAATGGCAACCCACTCCAGTATTTTTGTCTGGAAAATCCCATAGACAGAGGAGCCCGGTGGGCTACAGTCCATGGAGTCGTAAAGAGTCGGAAACGACACAGCAATTGAACAACAACAGCCATGGAAGTTTCATCACGTAAGCATGATCAGTTATTAACTCATTCCCCAGCCCCTCACCGTTCCCCTGAGATTGAGGGGTATGGCTAATAGCCCTAAGCTTCTAACCAAGATCAGGTTTTTCCAGTGACCAGCCCGCATCATGAAGCTACTTAGGAATCTACCAAGGGATGCCTCAACAGAGCAAAAGATGTTCCTATCACAAAATTCCGAAGGATTTAGGAGCTCTGTGTCAGGAACTGGAGTCAAAGGCCAGATAGTAGGAAAAAAAGATGCTCCTATCATCCCTATTACTCAGAAAATTCCAAAGGCTTTAAAAGTTTCCCGTTATATGGAAGCCTCTCCACTCCACTCCTTATCTTCCTTCCTGTTCCTACCAGTATCTGTAATGGTTTGTACTCATCTGCTGTATGTCATCTTTCTCCCTCATGGGAGCAGAGACTTTATCTTCCTTATCACTCTATTCCTAATGCCTAGACATTGGGACCATTTTTAAAAATCAAGAAATATTTATTGAATGAATACAAAGATTTTTAAAAAAAATAACTGATGATTGATTACTTAATGATGAAGAGCTTAATTTAGGTTTGGAAGCCAGACTGCTTGAGTTCAAATTCTGGCTACTCTACATCTCATTGAATGTCCCAGGGTATGTGATTCTAGCCACAAGAACCTTGGTCTCCTCAGCCATAAAATGAGGAACAATAGCATCCATCCCTGAGGTTGTTGCAAGGATTAAGCAGTGTCCCCAATACATGCTGACAATCTAGTACCAGCATGTTGGAGACATTCAGGGGATCCCTGTGGAATAAGTTAATGTCTGTGGTGCTGGAGAAGGCTCTTGAGAGTCCCTTAGACAGCAAGAAGATCAAACCAGTCAGTCCTAAAGGAAATCAAACTGAATATTCACTGGAAGGACTGATGCTGAAGTTGAATCTCCAATACTTTGGCCACCTGATGTGAACAGCTGTTTTATTGGAAAAGACCCTGATGATGGGAAAGATGGAAGACAAAAGGAGAAGGTGGCAGAGGATGAGATGGTTAGATGGTTATCACCAACTCAGTGGACGCAAGTCTGAGCAAACTCCGGGAGATAGTGAAGGACAAAGAAGCCTGACGTGCTACAGTCCGTGGGGTCACACAGAGTTGGACATGACTTAGCGACTGAAAAACAATAACAAAATCAGTACAACCCTTAACCACTTTCAAAATACTCCTGTTGCAAGAAGGGGGACCCCTTCCAGGGCCTGAAACTGGGCTCTTGTCTAACACTCAGAAGTGAATTTTCTGAGGAGACACATGTGCTGATAAAGCAAGAGATTTTATTGAGAAAGGGTGCCTGGGCAGAGAGCAGTAGGGTAAGGGAACCCAGGAGAACTGCTCTGCCATGTGGCTTGCAGTCTCAGGTTTTATGGTGATGGGATTAGTTTCCGGGTTGTCTTTAGCCAATCATTCCAACTCAAAGTCCTTTCTAGTGGTGCATGCCTTGTTCAGCCAAGATGGATGCCAGAGAGAAGGATTCTGGGAGGTGGTTGGACATGTGGTGTCTCCTTTTTACTTTTCCCGAACTCTTCCGGTTGGTGGTGGCTTATTAGTTCCGTGTTCCTTACCAGGACCTCCTGTCGTAAAACAGCTCATGCAAATAGTTACTATGGTGCCTGGCAAGGGTGGGTGGTTTCAGTCAGTGCGCTTCCCCTAACACTCTTCCCTTTTTAACTGATTCAGGTGTTAGTCACTCAGTTGTGTCCGACTCTTTGCGACTCCATGGACTGCAGCCCAGCAGGCTCCTCTGTCCGTGGAATTCTCCAGGTAAGAATACTGCAGTGGGTTGCCAGGGATCTTCCTGACCCTGGAACCTGGGTCGATAGAGAACCTGGGTCTCCTGCATTGCAGGAGGATTCTTTACTGTCTGAGCCACCAGCGAAGCCCCAGATTCAGGTAGAACCTTATGGAATTACTGATATTTGGCCATTTTTGACCTACACAGAGTTCAGCCTAAATATGTAGGCAGAATAAATACATTACTGATCCTGTTTTGCACATAAGTAAGCGTTCCTGGTGGCTCAGACAGTAAGGCGTCTGCCTGCAATGTAGGAGACCTGGGTTCGATTCTTGGGTCAGGAAGATCCCCTGGAGAAGGGAATGGCAAACCACTCCAGTATTCTTGCCTGGAGAATTCCATGGACAGAGGAGCCTGGCATGCAGTCCATGGAGACACAAAGAGTCGGACATGACTGAGTGACGAACACACACACAAAGTCACAGTCAAGCAAAAGCCAGGGACCTTTCCAGGCCATGCAACTGGGAAACACTGGAGTCAGTCTGAATCCAGAACTTCTGCTCTGTGTTCTTATTTGGACCTTTGTGCCTTTAGGAGAAACTGGCATAAGGTGCCAAGAGAACTTCAGAATCCCTTTGTTCCCTCCTGGGTGCAGGAAAGAGGCAACTGCCCAAACAGAGGTGCCAGCAAGGGGTGGGGGCAGCTGGAGGAGGGCCTGGCAGGGCCCTCCACTTTCCAGCTGAGTGGGAAATGAACTCATTCTGTGATAAGCAGAGATATCCCCCCAACCCCATTCCAGCCCCCAGGAGAACCCCAGCAGCGTCTAAGCACATCACAGGGCTTCCTTTCTTCCCGTCCCCTCCCTCCCCCATCTCTCCTTCCTCTCTCTTTCTTTCCTTCCTTCCTCCACTTCTTTCCTTCCTTCTTTCCCTTCTTCATTTTTTAATTAAACAATGACAGGATTCCTTTCTAGCGGTTTCACAAGAGGGGAAATCACTTAGCAACCTTCATTATTTTCAACTTAATAACTTCCTGGGGTGGTGGAGGGGGAGAGGCCAAGCCCCCGGTGGGTGAAATGCCTTGCTGGGTAAGCGGCTCAGGGGCCGGCTCTGCAGCAAATGAAGCATTTGACCAAATACTTCTCATATTTTCCCTCTCCCTGGTAAGCGGCTTTGTTTGGAGTGAACGTTTTTTTTCCCTCCGTGATAAACATGAGTGACTACAGTTGACTGCAATTTTTTTCAGCTGGCTGCAGCTTCAAAGGTTTTTGGGTTTTGAATTCCAGGCTTTTTAAAATTATTATTTTTTTTTTTTTTTGCTCTCAGACACACCTATAGTAGATAGTAGAAATATGAATTTCATCTTCAAATAAAAGAGAAATAGGGAGGTGTGTTTTGGGGAAGTTGTTATTGGTGAGGTCAGATTGGCATGAATAGTTTCTAGTGATGAAAACCCTGTAGATCATTATAACCCACTGAGCAATGGATGGTGCGGGGGGTGGGGGTAGGGGTATGCCAGAGTCTAGCCCAAGGCTGCCAAATAATAACAGAAAACAAGTCCTGAGCCCCGACCATGAGCCCCTCATGGAGATATAAAGTCATGGATCCTCAGATCACTTAGGAGGTAGGTGCCAAGATTATCCATCAGGAGCTGAAGCACAGAGAAGTTAAGCAACTTATCCTGGGTCACACAGCTCCACAGTTGAAGCTGAAGCTGAAAGTGGTTTGCTCCAAAGCTGGGCTACCTCCCCAAAGTCACTCCTTGTACTGAAAGACTAACACTCTATGAGCAAGCAGCTATAAATCAAGACTATTAAAATACCTACTTTGAAGTGCTGCCATGGTGATTCAATGAGATAAAGGCATGAAAGATTCTGGTACGTGATTCCTTAAGAAACATTTGCCCATTTCCTGCCTCTCCCAGCTGGCAGGACACATTTTTAAATACCAAAGATTCAGACAGATTAGGGTTCAAACTGGGCACTCATCCTTTCCTGGCCATGTGATCCTGGGTGAGTCACTTAACCCTTTCTGAGCCTCAATGATCCTCATCTGCAAAATGGAGCTAATGATGGTGCAGACCTCATGGGGCTGGGGTGAGAATCAAGGCAGAGAGATGAGATAAAGGTCATTGGTATTTTTTTTAAAAAATCATTAACAAGCTGGCAAAACTCCAGAATAGGGCTAAGAGCACAGGTGTCAGGTTTGATGAACCAGAAATCTCATAAAGCAGCCTGGAGACCCCCAAAGTTCCTATATTCAGCATCCACTTGTGCCAGCCACTGTGCTATGCTCTGATTCTCTCACTGAACCCTGGTAACAAGTCTGGAACCAGGTCCAGGTTTTAGCTCCGCATTACAGACAAGGAGACTGAGGCTCAGGGAGAAGTGAGTTCTGATCACACAGTGAGGGGGAGTGAAGTGAGAGTTTAAACCCAGGCCAGTCCACTGCCCACCCCCTAGCTTTTGGACACTCCACTATATCACTGTCTGCCACATTTCAGTTCATGAAAGGCTCAGTATCCACTGTTCTCTGTTGGTTGCTGAGTGACCAGACACCAGCGTCAGACAACACAGTCATGACATCCTTAGCTGATCCCTTTGCTATTTTCAATAAGGAGCAGATCTGAGGGAAGACCTCTGAGGTTTTTTTCATAGCTAAGTGAAGTGAGTCAAAGTCGCTCAGTTGTGTCTGACTCTTTGCGACCCCATGGACTACACAGTCCATGGAATTCTCCAGGCCAGAAAACTGGAGTGGGTAGCCTTTCCCTTCTCCAGGGTATCTTCCCAACCCAGAGATCGCACTCCCTTCCTAATACAGCTTGTAGCTGTCAGAGGTGAATGTGGGTCAGGATTCTTAAAAAAGACCTGAATCCCACAAAGCAGACTTGTGCAGATATGCCCTCACCCTCCACCCCAAGCAGAGTAGAAGCAAATCCCTGAATTCTTACAGTTCCCTACAACCTCCCCAAGAGCAGGTCTGGTGGGATCTTCCAACCTCCTTGCTGGCGTAGGGAGACCCGGCCGTTCTTTGTCATGTTAATGAATCATGTTAACAGGGTGTTTTAACAGAAACATTCATCACCTTTTGTGCAACAAGGCTTTCCCTTTTTGTTCGACTTAAACGGTTAAGTAGGTAATAAACGCCTATCAGCTCCACCACTACAGGCTGGTAATCCCTCCAAACCATAAATCTTCCCAAAGATTATTACTGTCCTGATAAATTAACACTTGGAGGAAACTGGTAAGCCAGGGTTTGGGGCTGCCTGTCCAAAGGAGCAAGGAAGAAAACCTGGGTTCTCTCTGAGAGGTAGATCTCCTGACCAGTGCGGGTCTGGGAAGAGAAGGTGCCCCTCCCGCCCACCTAGGGTGGGATGCCAGCCCAGCGGTGGTCACCACTCTCTCCCTGCAAACTCCGACCCCTTCTGTCAGTTACAAAAGGCCCTACAGTGTGCTGGGCACTTTGCTAGGCCTGAGACAACAGAGAGAAGGAACCAGATGGCACACTCCTCTGCCAGAGAGAATGGGTTCCAGGGGAGACTGGAAACGATGCCCAGTGACTCGAGGCTACTTAATCATGCATGGTTGACCCCAGGAAGGAGCTGGGCAAGGGGCCCACCTCCTTGAGGTGGTGACGGTCATCTAAGAGGCTGGGTGGCTCAGATCTGCTGGTGTGGCTAGGTCAGGACCTATCTCCTGGAACTCTCTTCTCTGCAGTGGCTGGATGGGAGGGGAGGTCGGGGTAGGGGGATACATTCATTTCCTGCAGCTGCTATAATAAAGCACCCAAAACGCAGATGGCCTACAATGACAGGAACTTATTCCCTCGCAGTCCTGGACACTAGACGTCCAAAATCAAGGTATTGGCAGGACCAGCACTCTTAAGGGAGGATCCTTCCTGGCCTCTCCCAGCCTCTGGTGGCTTGGGTATTCTTGGCTTACGGCTACATCTCTCTGATCTCTGCCTCCATCTTCACATCATCCTCCTTTACACATCTGTGTCCAACTGCCCCTCTCCTCTTAAAACACCAATTCTACTGGATTAGGAGCCCATTCTCCTCCAAATGTGACTTCATCTTATTACCACAATCTGCATCAACCCCCTCTCCAAATGAGGTCATGCACTGAGATCCTGGGGGTTAGAGCTTTAGCATACCTTTTGGGGGGACACAATTCAACCCATAATGAGAGGTTGCCATCAGCCCCCTTCTCCTGGCTCTTCCTTTAACTCCTCCAACTCCCAGACCAGGCATGGGTTCAGCTCCCTGGTGAAGGTCTCGGCTGTGGCAGGACCCCATCACCATGGTCAGAAGGGACAAGAACCAACACGAGTTCCAATCTGTCCCTGTGGGTGCCAGCTTGTGCTGTGGGTTCTAGCATATTCCCCCCGCTTCCAGTGCAACATTCACTTTGCCTTCCTAACCATCCCTCCTGCAGACCCAAGTGCCAGCATCTGCCCAGGCCTCCTCAGATCCCCTTTTCAGCTCTGTGCTCTCCTCCTGTCTCCCCGAGGCCCCAGACCTGCCACTGTTTTCAGAGCAAGGCACCTGGGCTGCTGTTTCTGCGCTGCCGGCAGGCATAGTGAGCTGGAGACACCTGGTTTGTGCTGTCCCAGTGGCCCTGAACTAATGATCAAAAGTCCAGCTCCCTGCCTCCAGGCAGGCTGGGATCTGAGGGTCACTCACACTCCAGAGCTCCCTGTAGGCGGGGTCCTGAGCTTAGCGTGGTGTGTGCCTGAAACCACTTCATGCTTGATACCTTCCCACTCCTGTCCAGCTGCCCCTGGACATACATCCTCTGGAAATCATGGGCACATGAATCCATGTCTCAGGTTTTGCTTCAAGGGGACATGACCTAATGTAGTGACATTTAGCCAAGTGGTTTCAAGCTGCAGGTTACAGGTCAAACTGGTGGCGTTAAAGTTTTTTTCAATAATTTATTAACTTTTGGCTGTGCTGGGTCTTCATTGATGCATGGATTACTCTCTAATGGCAGCGCACATAGGGTTCTCGTTGTGGTGGCTTCTCTTCTTGCAGAGCATAGGTTCTAGGGCATGAGGGCTTCAGTAGTTGCTGCAAGTCCAGCTCAGGAGCTGCAGTTCCCAGGCTCTAGAGCACAGGCTCAGTAGTTGTGGTGCAGGGGCTTAGCTGCTCCACAGCATGTGAGATCTTCTTGGAGTAGAGATCAAATCTGTGTCCTCTGCATTCACAGGTGGATTCTTTACCACTGAGCCACTTGGGGAGTCCCTGGGGTTGGGGAGTAGGTATTCTGGGAAGATAGACCAACTTGTGCAAAGGTACAGAGGAGAACGCATAGAGTCAGCTGGGTGCAGCTGAAGGTTGTATTTATGAGGGGGAGGTTCAGAGATGCTCAAGGTGGGAAGGACTGTAGCCCCAAGTCCACTGTACTGAGCAGTCTGGACTTTATGGTAGACGGGGAACACCTGGCGGCCTCTCACACCCAGAGAGAGAGAGGAAAGAAAGTGGGCAGGTGAAGATGTGCCAAAGAGGAGACACAAAGAATCCACAGAGAAGCTGGGCCCACAGGACCCCCGCATGGGGTGGGGTCACATCCTAACTGGGGTGGCCAGGGGCCTTCCTGACCAGTGTGAGCAGTCACCTCGCCTCCCCGAGGGCTTTGCAGTCACCCGAGGGTCCAAGCCATCCCGAGGCCTCTGCCTTCTTGGGTAAACTCCACCCCAACCTTCTTCCGGAAGTGGTCAGAAAACAGCCCTGTCTCTTCCCTCCAAAACAGCCCTGCCTCTTTCCTCCTCCCTCCACTGTCCACCACTTGGTCTCCACTGCTTAGCCGTGGGCTATCTTCCCTCAGAAGTCAGTCTGTCTCCTCTCAGATAAGCCACTTGGGAGGCGTGGGCATCCAGGAGGCAAGGTGCTGATCTAATTAGCCAAGTAAGGCAATCGACACTCAGGTGTGAGCACCCGCAGGCCACAGAGGGCCATCCAGCGGAGAGGAGTCCAGACCAGTGTGTGTGCAGCAGAGGGACAGGGGAGGGGGCAGGGCACGGAGGTGGCTTTCCCAGAAATGCTGGAAACTCCCAGAAAAAACTCACCTGGTTGTTTTCCGGAAGTGAAAGGTCACTCCCCTCTATCACATTTGCAGGCGTTCTCTGCCCTGACCCCTTCCTCCTGAAGGATAGAAAGCCTTACCCTGGAAAGAGTCCTGCCCTTCCAATCTTGAAACTCTTCCCACCTCTGTGCCCAAGTCATTCCCAGCCACCCCTAAAGACCCCTCAAAGGCACTGTCACTGCCAGCCACCAACCACACACATCCACATATTCAGGGAATGATTAGGGAGAGGGTCATCAGAGTGGCGGGGGAGGGGGGCGGGGGTGGGGCGTCCAGGAAATCCTTCGGTGGCCACAGACTTCTTAAGACATTTTCACAAAAATTTTCTTTAATTTGAAAATGAAACAGGTGTCATCATACCCAGTCCCTTTGTGCCAGCTGGGTGATTTCCAGCAACCACTTAACCTCTGGGCTTTGTTTCCCCCGTCATAAACTGGTATAACAACAGTTCCTGCTTCACGGGGTGGTTGTGAAGATTGCAACAGGATGATACATAGACAACTGATGAAGCTCTGGGTAAATATGATCTCTGGTCCTCAGTATGCCCTGATGGCAGGGCATACTTGGAAACAATCTTTCTGAAGATCAATATCAGAATATAGGTCAAAATATAAAACCCGCTTCTTACCAGCTGTGATCAAATACAGTAAAGCCCCATGCATATGAATGAATTCTGTTTCAAGAGTGCATTAAGTCCAAAAATGTTAGCCTACTAAGACAATCATCTATATAATACTGTAATAGATTTATAATACTTTTCACACAGATAATCATAAAAAACAAACACAAAATATAAAGAAAATATTTTTAATCTTATAGCCCAGTATCTTGAAAAATACAGTAGTACAGTTCCAACAGCTGGTATACAGGGGCTGGCATCAAGTGAATAGGCAAGAAGAGTTACTGGAGGTGGCAGAGGAGGTGGGCGATGGTAGAGCTGAAGGGTCATCAACAACAGGAGACGGAGGGCAAGCTGCAGTTTCACTCATGCCTGACGGTGATGGAATGCACATTCTCATCTTGGAAGTCTAAAACTTGAAGGTTTGTATGTAGGGGACTTACTGTCCTTTGGCCTCTCTGTGATTCAGTTTCCACACCTATAAACGGGACTAATAACGACTGTTTCAAAGATGGCTGTGTCTCCTGATTAATATTAGGACGGTTATTTGAGCCAATGATTTTCCTTTCCCAATTCCAGTATTCAATTTCACAATTGCTCAAGTGCTTCACAATAAATGCATAAGGCTGTTCGCTGCAGCAGTATTTGTAACAGCAGAGAATTAGCAACCACCTAAATAGCTACCCACAGGGGCGGGAATAATATAGGTCATCCATACAATAGATTCTTTGCAGCCGTTAAAAAAGAATGACTTTGATTTGGAATGACATCCAAGATGTCTCTAAATGAGGTGGATGAAACTGGAGCCTATTATACAGAGTGAAGTAAGCCAGAAGGAAAAACATAAATATAGTATACTAACGCATATATATGGAATTTAGAAAGATGGTAACAATAACCCGGTGTATGAGACAGCAAAAGAGACACTGATGTATAGAACAGTCTTATGGACTCTGTGGGAAAGGGAGAGGGTGGGAAGATTTGGGAGAATGACATTGAAACATGTAAAATATCATGTAAGAAACGAGTTGCCAGTCCAGGTTCGATGCACGATACTGGATGCTTGGGGCTAGTGCACTGGGACGACCCAGAGGGATGGTATGGGGAGGGAGGAGGGAGGAGGGAGGAGGGTTCAGGATGGGGAACACAGGTATACCTGTGGCGGATTCATTTTGATATTTGGCAAAACTAATACAATTATGTAAAGTTTAAAAATAAAATTAAAAAAAAATATGTACCTGGCAAAATGCCTAGCAATAAAAGGAGCTCCATAATTGTTAAAAAAAAAAAAAAAAGGAAGTAACTAATCTGTAGAGTGTTATCCCACTGTTGTTTAAAAAAAATCATTAGAATACGCAAAAAAATTTCTAAGAGAATTTTCACAAACTGATTTCTGAGGAAAGGGATTTGCTGTGACATTCATGTTTCAGTATTTTTGCAGTGAGACCACATGGCTTTTGTAATCTAAACATAGTCATATAATAAAGAGACATTGAAATGAAAATGGCTGTAACTGCCCTCCTCAGAGGAGGCAGAAGCTGAGCTTCTGGGAGTTGGTGGGAACCCATAGGCAAGAGGCTGACTCTGGAAAGGGGGAGAGCTGGGCTCCAGGGGTCAAATTCCACTGCACTGACCTGGAAAGGGCTGTCGCATACTTTGCAAAAGGAACCTCCAGTGCATCAAGTGTGACTTTGCCCTCAGAGATCCTCGGGCCAGGCCAGGAGACATTTCGATATTTAGAGGTGCAGGAATGGGGCGTGCAGTGCCCGGTGTCAGTCGCTCCGGCCGCCTAGAGAGGCCTCTAGGCTGCTCAGACCAGAGAGACCTCAGGCTCAGAACTGGCAAACCAGCTTCCTCCACCTTGGCATGTGGCTGTTTCAAACTGGGAGCAGAGAAAGCAGACAGCCGGACAGGGGGCCAAGGAGGTCACAATCTTCCTCTCCTTTCCACATCCCTCAGACTCTCCTTTCCAACCCCAACCACTCAGAATCTGCGAGATGGCACAGAGCTGTCTAGGTCACAATCATAACCAGAGCGAGGGTTCCTGTGGGCTTTCTTCAGACACGGTGTGCTCAGCAATTTTTATGGCTCATTTTATTTCATCTCCTGAATGAGGAGATTGGGGTTTGTTTATTATCTCCTTTACATAGTCAAGAACCTGAGGCTCAGAGATTTAAATACTTCATCTCAAACCACACACACTGCAATTGTGGGAATTTACAAATTTGTAATGTGTACATGTTTTTGTACATATTATCATTTTTACTACTTGTAAAAGCTAGAATTTAAACTCATCATATGTTGAAACCGTCTCACATACACAAAAAAACTAATACATATTAATAAACCAACATCCAAGAATGTCATTGCTAGAAAGTTCTTTAGAGAGTCACATCATCGTTTGACAAATATTGATGGAGCGTCTTCTACGTACAATACACTGCCACCTGTCCTAATCTGGAGATGCCTGATAGTACTTTAAACAGTGTCTGACTCCTAAAAGGACTTCAACAAGTGTTTCTGAATGAGTGAGTGAACGAATAAATGTGAATGAAAATTTTTACATATACTTTTTTTTCAATATGGAAGAACCTTTCTTTCTTTCTTTTTTTTTTTTTCACCAAATAGCACTTTATTCTGTTCAGTAGTTTGGTTTTTTTTTTTAAATTATTTATTTGGCTATGCTGGGTCTTCATTCCTGAACGGGCTTTTCTCTAGCTGTGGCGAGCAGGGGCTATCCTTTGGTTGTGGTGCCTAGGCTTTTCACTGCTGTGGCTTTGCTTGCTGTGGAGCATTGGTTCCAGGTGTGCAAGCTCCAGTAGCTGCAGCACGTGGGCTCAGTAGTTGTGGCATAGTTGCTCCTCGGCACGTGGGATCTTCCCAAACCAGGAATTGAACCCGTGTCTCCTGCATTAGCACGCAGATTCTTTACCACTGAGCCACCAGGGAGGCCTGATTTTTACATACACTTTTTACACTGAAAATCTACCCTAAAATTCCTGTGTCAAAAATCTGGTAGATATGCCCTTTGGGTGGGAAAGAGATAGACTTGTCCTAGGAGACTGTGACAGCACATAGTTCAAAAATTTAAATGAGTGGATAAAATAACTCTCCACTCTAGTCCTATAAACCTCAATCTATCAAACTTAGCATTTATCTAAACTTTTCACAATAACTTCTGAAACTGGGCTTCCTGGGAATTCCCTCAAGGACCAGTGGTTAGGATGCTGGGCATTCACTGCCGTGGCCCCAGATTCAATCTCTGGTAGGAAAACAGAACCCACAAGTTGCCAAAAAATAAAATAAAACTGGGCTTCCTTACACTAGTGTCTGCAAGCTGGACAGTTAATGAGGAAAAGTAAGTTTCAATTCAGTTCAGTTCAGTTGCTCAGTCGTGTCCGACTCTTTGCGACCCCATGAATCGCAGCACGCCAGGACCCCTGTCCATCACCAACTCCCGGAGTTCACTCAGACTCACGTCCGTCGAGTAAGTGATGCCGTCCAGCCATCTCATCCTCTGTCGTCCTCTTCTCCTCCTGCCCCCAATTCCTCCCAGCATCCGAGTCTTTTCCAGTGAGTCAACTCTTCGCATGAGGTAGCCAAAGTACTGGAGTTTCAGCTTTAGCATCATTCCTTCCAAAGGAATCCCAGGGCTGATCTCCTTCAGAATGGACTGGTTGGATCTCTTTGCAGTCCAAGGGACTCTCAAGAGTCTTCTCCAACACCACAGTTCAAAAGCATCAATTCTTTGGCGCTCAGCCTTCTTCACAGTCCAACTCTCACATCCATACATGACCACAGGAAAAACCACAGCCTTGACTAGACGGACCTTTGTTGGCAAAGTAATGTCTCTGCTTTTGAATATGCTATCTAGGTTGGTCATAACTTTCCTTCCAAGGAGTAAGCGTCTTTTAATTTCATGGCTGCAATCACCATCTGCAGTGATTTTGGAGCCCAAAAAGATAAAGTCTGTCACTGTTTCCACTGTTTCCCCATCTATTTCCCATGAAGTGATGGGACCAGATGCCATGATCTTTGTTTTCTGAATGTTGAGCTTTAAGCCAACTTTTTCACTCTCTACTTTCACTTTCATCAAGAGGCTTTGTAGTTCCTCCTCACTTTCTGCCATAAGGGTGGTGTCATCTGCATATCTGAGGTGATTGATATTTCTTCTGGCAATCTGGATTCCAGCTTGTGTTTCTTCCAGTCCAGCATTTCTCATGATGTACTCTGCATATAAGTTAAATAAGCAGGGTGACAATATACAGCCTTGACGTACTCCTTTTCCTATTTGGAACCAGTCTGTTGTTCCATGTCCAGTTCTAACTGTTGCTTCCTGACCTGCATACAGACTTTTCCACAGTTTATTGTGATCCACATAGTCAAAGGCTTTGGCATAGTCAATAAAGCAGAAATAGATGTTTTTCTGGAACTCTCTTGCTTTTTCCATGATCCAGCGAATGTGGGCAATTTGATCTCTGGTTCCTCTGCCTTTTCTGAAACCAGCTTGAACATCTGGAAGTTCACGGTTCACATATTGCTGAAGCCTGGCTTGGAGAATTTTGAGCATTACTTTACTAGCGTGTGAGATGAGAGCAATTGTGCGGTAGTTTGAGCATTTTTTGGCATTGTCTTTCTTTGGGATTGGAATGAAAACTGACCTTTTCCAGTCCTGTGGCCACTGCTGAGTTTTCCAAATTTGCTGGCGTATTGAGTGCAGCACTTTCACAGCATCATCTTTCAGGATTTGAAAGAGCTCAACTGGAATTCCATCATCTCCACTAGCTTTGTTCGTAGTGATGCTTTCTAAGGCCCACTTGACTTCACATTCCAGGATATCTGGCTCTAAGTCAGTGATCACACCATTGTGATTATCTGGGTTGTGAAGATCTTTTTTGTACAGTTCTTCGGTGTATTCTTGTCACCTTTTCTTACACCTGGAGTAACAGGCAAGTTTGGTCTTGGAATATGGAATGAAGCAGGGCAAAGACTAATAGAGTTTTGCCAAGAAAATGCACTAGTCATAGCAAACACCCTCTTCCAACAACACAAGAGAAGACTCTACACATGGACATCACCAGATGGTCAACACCGAAATCAGATTGATTATATTCTTTGCAGCCAAAGATGGAGAAGCTCTATACAGTCAACAAAAACAAGACCAGGAGCTGACTGTAGCTCAGATCATGAACTCCTTATTACCAAATTCAGACTTAAATTGAAGAAAGTAGGAAAACCACTAGACCATTCAGGTATGACCTAAATCAAATCCCTTATGATTATACAGTGGAAGTGAGAAATAGATTTAAGGGCCTAGATCTGATAGATAGAGTGCCTGATGAACTATGGACTGAGGTTCGTGACATTGTGCAGGAGACAGGGATCAAGACCATCACCATGGAAAAGAAATGCAAAAAAAAATAAGTTTAGTAAATGTTAATTATGAAACTTAGGCCACGGCACGTGTGTGCATGCTGAGACGCTTCAGTCATGTCTGACCCTTTGTGACCCCATGAACTGTAGCCCACAAGGCTCCTCTTCCATGGTATTCTCCAGGCAAGAATACTGGAGTGGGTTGCCAGGCTCTCCTCTCAGGGATCGAACCTGTGTGTCTTATGTCTCCTGCGTTGACAGGCAGGTTCTTTACCACTAGCGCCGCCTGGGACATTGGCCACAGAGATATGGGCAATTGCTATGTGATTTATCCCCCTGCTTTTCTATATAATCTACCAGATGTCAGTGGAAGCTGCTGGGCTGGGTGTCAGGAGAAAACCTTTGAAGAGGATTGGCTCCCTGGATACTACCCTTCTGCCCCAGCCCCATTCTTCCTCGAGAAGGAGACTAAGGCTAAAACAATACACCAAGCTGGGGAGGCTGTCACACGTTGCCAGTGGTACAGTTCCTCTGGAGGGTAATTTGGGAACATCTATCAAAATTTCAAGTTCACATGCCCAGCCATGCCACTTCTAGGAACTAATCCTAGAGATCTCCTCTCACATGGCAGCAAGATCACTTCTGCACAAGCTTATTAAATGTAGTTCTCTTGGGAACAGCAAAAGAGCAACCACAATCTAAATATATCTAACAAAGGGGGCTGGTTATATGACACATCCACACAGTCAATTTCTTCATGCATTAAGATGAAGAGATCCACACAGAGAGAAGCCTCGGTGAACACCTGGACGCAGCCTTGCCTGAAGGCACTGGCTCTGCACTTTTAAGTTCTGTGAGCCCATATTTATTTTTCTGTTAAGCTGGTTTGATTAGGTTTTCTGTCACTAGCAACCTATAGAGTCCTGGCCATCCTGAGGCAGAACGCACAGGATGGCTTTTGATGTTGCTTTAGTGCCGCACCTCCGTGATCTGCATTGGGAGTTCCGTAGCCAGCTGCCAGCTCACGCTCCTGCCCGACAGGCTCGGGCTTCTCTGGAAGCCTTGGGGCAAACCATCAGGGCCACCCAACCTGGCTCCCTAACACCTGAAACCCTTTCTTCCTTTGATCCTCTTGTCCCCCACCGCATTTCTTCTCCCTCTTCCCTTTTTCAGAGGCTGTCTTCTTCCTGCTTTCCTAAGAGGAAGAATTAAGGACGAATGAAGGCTGAGTGTGGAATCCGGAATCATATACGTGAGATATCAAGCATCTCAGCTGTGTGACGTGGGCAGATTACTTAACCTCTCTGAGACTTGGTTTACTTTTCGGTAAAATGGGGATAATACTTCCTACTGTTGAGTCTTACAAATACGCTGTGTCACTGCATGGCCCATAGGAAGTACTCGTCCATGTTGACTACTATTATTAATCTTGATGGCCTCTCCCCAGTCCTTGGCCCACTAATGCCCATAGCCACCGGTGACCTTGAGGATTTATAAAGAGGAGATCAGCCCTTGGCCATCTCCCAGGCGGTCTCCATGAAGTCATCTGCAGACACTGTTAGTCAATGACCTAACTCTCCAAACGAGGCCCACCCCAATGAAATGCCTGCCTGCTCAGCCAGGTTTTAAGAATATAAATACCACCATCGGCAAGATTCAAAGGCCAGGGCCGGGTAATGACTACCCCTTATGGGCCCTTAGTCTAAGGCATGTTCCAGCTTGCTAGGCGGGGCCTGGAGCTTCTCTTAGGTGAGGCTGTAGCAGAGAGCCTCGCCTTGATGGAGCATTTCACCTCCACTTAAGGAATAAGAAGCGCGCGGGAACTCTGATGCCGGTTCTCTCGGCCCCCAGGCTCTGCAGAAGTGGAACAGTCAATGAATGGACATTGGCCAGAAATGCAAAGAAACCCATAACTGAATTTAGCTTATGAGAGAATTGGAACAGCACACCCACCCTAAACCATCACTGGGGCTGCTCCTTGGCTGTGAGCATCCTGGGCTGTGATATGTATTACTGGAGCTTTTTCCACTCACACTGCACTCTTCAAACATCCTGCTGCTTGTATGAGATGCTCACCACCACATGACACTGAGGTCACACCCAAATGTCCTTGCATAACTGAGATTCTCTTGAAATGACATGGATCAGTCCAAGGCGTACTAGAAGTCATGGAATACAGTTTCGTGAGCTGGGTGTAGGCTTTGGAGCCAGTCCCTCTGTAAGAATTGGGAAGCGAGTAGTAAAAATGAAGTATATTGTTTGCATTTGACCCTCCACTACACTGCAAATCCCTGAGGGGCAGGGTGGGTCTCATCTGACTCTGTCTGCTCAGGAGCATGCTTCGTTTCCCCATCTGCTACATGGGGATTCTGGGGGTTCCGGCTTCATATGACAGCGGTCTCTGCTGAGCATCTATCCTATGCAGGGCATCTTTCTAAGTGTGTTACATGTGTGGCCTCATCTAATCTGGGCCACATCCCAATGGGACAGGTACTAATGTTATCCCCAGGTGAGGGGGATTTACAGATGAGGAAACTGATGCAGAGGGGGCCTGAACAACCTGCCTGAGGTCACAGACCTAGCAAGTTCTGGGGCCAGAACTGAAAACCAGGCATTTGGACAGTGGAGCCCAGCTTTCTGACCACTGGCCCCACCGCTCCCGAGTTCAGTATTATGATGGATGTGAAACACATACCGCAGAGCATCTGCACCAGGCTGTCCATAAACCGTAGTGTTTGATAGGTGTTCCTATCCTCCACAGGACTCCACACACATTGTGGAGCATCCACTGGTCAATATTTAGTGGATGGATTAATGCAATCAGTCATGAAATACTGGTTGAGCCCATGGCATGCCCAGGGTACTATTCTATACCCCGAGAATGGAGCAACCAAAAGACTTGCAAGGTCTCTGACTTCCTGATGCTCCCATTCCAGTGGGAGGAGACAGACAGTGGCCTGAGAGTCACCTACATTACATTACAGTATAATGTCGGATGTGATGCCAAGAAAAATAAAGCTGTCCAGTGGGCTTCCCTGGTGGCTCAGACAGTAAAGAATCCACCTGCCAATGTGGGGGACCTGGGTTAGACCCTGAATCAGGAAGATGCCCTGGAGAAAGGCATGGCAATCCACTCCAGTATTCTTGCCTAGAGAATCCCATGGACAGGAGTCTGGCGAGCTGCAGTCCATGGGGTGGCAAAAAGTCCAACATGACTGAGTGACTAACACTTTCACTTTCACAATGGGCAAGAGACAGGAGCTGAAAGGGAAATAATTTATAGTCTGCTTGAAAATGTGGGATTTTTAGAATGAGAGGGACACGGAGCAAAGTTCCAAAGGGGATATATTTGTGACTTTGTCACGCTTTGGTCAAATTAAATGCCAACATGTAGCAGTGAGAGTTGTAACGGGTATTGAAATGGCAACAGAGAGGGATGGTCGATGAGGTCAATTAGGGGTGGGCTCCTTAGATCCTACCCCTGCCCGCACAGACTTTCAGAGCCAACGACACAGGGCGAAAACAGGAACAGCTCCCAGCAGATGGCATCCACGTGGCCACCCTGGCCCACTTAGCCAACTTGGGAAGGGGCCTCTGAATCCTATATCGCCTTCTTTTAGGTGAGTGGTCAAAAGCTCAGCATAATCTTGATTAGGACGCTCTTCACCTGTGACCAGCACACAAGCGCCAAGAACTCCAGGATGGAATTTCAACAGGATAAATAAAATGTAGACGCTAAACCCCGAGTTGCAGCAGCTGGATGAGTGAGAAGCCAGTGGACACAGGGATTCACAGGCAGAGGACAGTATGGCCAACTTTCCTGGTCACAAATCATGCCAAAGGGCATGGGTATTTTAGATCTGCAGGTTTCCCTGGTGGCTCAGACAGTAAAGAATCTAGCTGTGATGCGGGAGACCCAGGTTTGATCCCTGGATTGGGAAGATCCCCTGGAGGAGGGCATGGCAACCCACTCCAGTATTCTTGCCTGGAGAATCCCATGGACAGAGGACCCTGGAGGGCTACAGTCCATGGAGTTGCCAAGAGTCAGACATGACTGAGAGACTAACACTTTCATCTTAGATTTGCAGGACACTGGACAAAGCAGAAAGAGAACTCAGGTCTGCATGCAATTGTCCCCCGACAACAAGTCTTGGGGCTCAAGAGCTGTGTCCCATGGAGGCCCTGGTCTGCAGCCTCTCAGCTGCTCTCCCCTGCAAAGCCTCCGGGAGTTCAGTGGTGACCTCACTAGCATTGCGTCCTGTGCTCCGGCAGGAGTCCGCCTTGCAGGGTCCATGCTGAAGCCAGCCAAGAAATTCTAGAAGAAAGCCAAGGACAGAATTGAAAGCCAACAGAAACAGCAATTTCTGACCCGGGGCTCCCCACGGTCTGTGGAATTCCAGGAAGCAGGTGATGTTAAGGTGGTCAAGGAAGACCAGCAGGGGCCCCTACTCCAGATCAGTACCTGCTGTCCCCGTCATGGGTTGATCAGACCCCCAAAGGGGTAGGGCCGCCACACAACATTATATCCCTGCAAATGGGGCGCTTGCAAGCTGACAGGGAGAGTGGCCTCAGAAGAAGGGGAGAAGTGACAGAAATGTGGGAGGAAAGCCCAAAGTTATCAAAAACTATCAAAACTTCCCCACCCCACTCCCCACCAGTGAAGCTGGATTTGGAGTGCAAATAACAGGCCCCTCTCTGCCCGCCCAGCCCTGCAGACAAAGTGTCAGCTATGATGACACAGCGTGTTTGTCCTCTGCCTCTGGTGGCTGAGTACGTGGCTTGCTTGGCCATCCCCAAAAGAACTCCATCTTGACAAGAACATTCTAATTCTATTAGAGAGGCATGTGAACCAGCGTTTTTGGCTCGTCCCTGCCTCTCTGGGGAGCACGTCAGGACCAGCCATAACTCAGGGAGGAGCAGAAACATGATCAGAGGCCCTGAGCTGAGATCTCCAGGGGCGGAGGGGCACTTGATTCTGCAGGGTTTACTAATCACACAAGTCCTTCCACTTGGGAGGGGAATCAGTAGGGCTCCTGTCCCAAGAAAACCAGCCCAGTGCTGCGGACAAGCTCAGCGTTAGGGACCGGCAAGGATTCAAGTCCCAGCCCCACCTCTTTCTTGCTGGGAGCCCTGGGGCAAGTTTTTTAACGTCTCTGAGCCTCAGGTTCCTGTTGTGTGAATAACACAATAATAGCACCAATCTCAAAGGACCTTTAGGAGGACTCACCAAGAGCTTTTAGTTGGAAACCCTTCCCCGTTCCTCCCTACCGAGAGTGCCTCTCAGTCCCCGTTAACTTTGACTTTTACTGTGGTTACAATACTGAAGGGGCTTCCCAGGTGGCACTAGTGGTAAAGAACCTGCCTGCCAATGTGGGAGACATGTGAGATGCGCATTTGATCCCTGGGTTGGGAAGATCCCCTGGAGGAGGGCAAGGCAACTCACTCCAGTATTCTTGCCTGGAGAATTCCATGGACAGAGGAGCCTGGAGGGCTACAGTTCATAGCGTCACACAGAGTTTGACACAACTGAAGCAACTTAGCACGCACAATGCTGAAGGGCTTCCGTGTTCTTTTGACTGTAAAGCTTGCCCTTTGTCCAACTCTCTCAGCCTCCAGGGATCGTGCTAAGCATTTTACAAATATCATTACCTAACTTAATTTTCCCAGCAAAGATACGACATTAGGATCACTGCAACACTTCTGACCGCGGGTCACAGGTCAACCAATTCAAATCAGATGGAATAAGAAGGAAACTGGACTTTGTCCCAGTACTTGATGTCTGCTGGCAGGCTGGTCCAGGCAGGATTAGCATCCCTGTGAACTCTTTAAGGGCCCAGGCTATCTTCATCTGCTTGCTCCCCCACTGACAGCAGACCTACTTCTTCCCTCATGGTGACGAAAGGCTGCTGCAGCTCCTGTAGATGTGGCAACATCCTGGTGAGAGATATTTGTCTTATCTATGTCTATTAGGGATGGAAGATTTTCCCCTAAACCTAAGGCACAAAGGCTCTTGGGTGTCATCTCCCAGGACTGGGGCACAGCCTTCCATTTAGTGCCGCTGTTCACTAGCAAGGAGTTAGCCTGAGTGTTCACCTTCCAGGGTGAGTGCCAGAAAGGAGGGGAACTGGGGGAGGGAGACAGTTGATGGTGTCTTCCCAGATGCTCACCCACCCTTTATGAGAAATGAGTTGAGGTGCAGAAAGATGAAGCTGGGTGTCTGACACTGCACTGCAGGCAGGTGCTGATTCTAGACCCACAGCCTGGCCACTAGTCGTCCTGAGCTTTCCCACCTACAGTGTTAAAGAAATTCATCCCTAACCAAAGTCATCTTCTCTTATGCTTTCCTTTCGAAGTTCTGTTTTTCATACATAGGTTTTTAACCCACCTTGAATTGAATTTTGAGTATGATACATAGTAGAAATTTAAAAAAAATTAACCTGGAAAAACAGTTGCTAAAGCACGATTTGTTTTTTAAGTAGTCCATCCTTTCCTTCTATCTTCAAGGTCGCCTGAGTCACAGAACAAGTTTCCACTGTTTTACTCACCTACGTATCCATCACTGTTTCAATATCAGTCTCTCTCAAAAACTCGAACTTTATAACAAATCTTGATGTCTTAAATTGCCCCATGATCTTCTTTCAATTTGTCTAAATTATTCTTGCCTCTGTTTCTCCATACAAACTTTAGAATCAATTTGCTAACCTCCACTGAGAATGCATATTCCAAAAATAATTATTGTAATTTCATTGGGCCTAAGTTTTTCTGGGCACACACTTGTTTTTATAATACTGAATCTCACATCCACTAATATGGTATATGTCTCCATTTACTCTGGCCTTCTTTCATGAGCTTAAATAATGTTTTATGATTTTTCCTGTAAAGATCTCATCAATATTCTCTTACTTATATTTCAAAAACCCACATTAGACTGAAAAGGATCTTAGAGATGATTGGATCCAATGTCCCACTTACAGATAAGAGACTGAGTAGGCAGGTGGGTCTCCAGAGAAGATTCTACGTGGGTGCTTCCAGAATTGGGGGCTGTAAGAACAAGAAGGAGTAAGAGGTGGAGTGGGCAGGGTTGTGAGGAAGACTTACAGGGAAGATTGTCCCCAAGAATGGCCAACACCAACCAGTGGAAGGAGGCGGCATTCTGTGTGAGGACACAACAGCATGGGGGAGATTGCAGGTGATGGCTGGAGCAAACTAAGTGAGATTCCCAAGTTCTAGGGGGCAAAGCTGATGCTACAGTTAACACACTCCAGCATCTTGCAGGGGGCCAGAACATATCCTTTAGCCAATAAAGCCAGACTTTCGATCAAATTGCTGAAAAGGGACACAGAAAAGATATGACCAGAGTTCTGAGCATGTGCTTATACTGACCAACATCTATATCACAACAGAAAGGTAATAATCATCATCATGATAATGGTGGTAATAATGATGGTTAATTTTTACTGAGCACTTACTATGTGATAGGCCCCTTTCTAAGCTCTTTACTTATGAATGTTTGTACTAATTAATTAAGGAAATGTATTAATTCATTTAATCCTCCTAACAACCTATGATGGATTCCCAGGTGGTGCCAGTGTTAAAGAATCCACCTGACAAAGCAGAAGATGCAACAGATGCGGGTTTGATCCCTGGGTGGGGAAGATCCCCTGGAGGAGGAAACGGCAACCCACTGCAGCATTCTTGCCTGGGAAATCCCATGGACAGAGGAACCTGGAGGGCTACAGTCCATGGGGTCATAAAGAGCTGGACACGACTGAGTGACTATGCACAGCACATAACACAGCTAATAATTGGCAGGACTCAAGTGTGAACCCAAGAATTCTGGCCACAGATAATGTGCTCTCAGCCACTATGAAAGCCAAAGTGAACTGTGCCTGCGGCTGGCAGGCTGGGCTACTCTCAGGGAGGTCCTTGTTCCTGGTCCTGACTGTGGAGGTTTGAACCAATCTTCTGAAAGAGACGCCAAACAAACTCCCCCATAGAATGCGGTAGAAACAGAAGCCATTGGTCATTGGATGCCCTGTGATTGGGGACAATCGCCTAAGAGGTTCCCCAACCCCAAATTTGGTGACTGCTCCTTTCTGCCTGCCTTACTGCTGTTTTCCTTCCAGAATTTACCTTGATGAGACAACATGCTAATGAGTTACGTGAGAAGGTCTGAATGGCTGGTAGTACTTCTTAATGAAACCCACTTGTTCAATAGAATGGCTGGCGAATAAACCCAAGTGGCAGACAGGGCAGGGATGCTGAGCAGCCCTGGGATAGTTGAGTTCAAGGGCTGTCCAGGCACCAGCATCACCTCCACATGCAAGATGAATAAACAGCTCCAAACATGTGGGTATCATTTTCAACACAGGTAGAAGAAAGAGGGCCTTGAGATAGAGTAATGCCTTATCTGCTGCTCCCTCTACAGTGGGAGTTCAGGTGACAACTCCCACTAAAGCTATAAAATAAGGCAATAACCCTAACCCAAGATTCTGATGGCTCAGCGGGTAAAGAATCTGCCTGCAAAGCAGGAGACACAGGAGATGTGGGTTCAATCCCTGGATTAGGCAGATCCCCTGGAGGAGGAAATGACAACCCACTCCAGTATTCTTGCCTGAAAAATCCCATGGACAGAGGAGCTGGGCAGACTACAGTCCATTGGGTTGCAAAGAGTTGGACATGACTGAGCACACACATCATCATCAACCCTAACTCACTGCCTGTTTGTATTGCTGCTGATCCACCTGAATAAAACTTATCTGAGTGGCTTTTGTATACCAGGCAGTACTCTAAGTGCTGCAGATACAGCAGTGAACAAAATCAGACAAAGCCTGACCTCATGGAGCTTAGATTCTAGTGGAAGAGGCAAAAAAACCAAATATAATGTAATGTCAGGCAGGGAGCAGGGCAGGGACATGCATTAAGCAGAGCGGAGTCCACAGATGCAGGGTGATTAAGAAAATGGGTGACACTGAGCTGTTCACCAAATGTTTTTGGTTCTCCTTCCAGATACCTATGACTGGCTTTGGCCACAAAACGTGAATGAAAGTGACAGGTGTGACTACCTGGAGGACCTGCAGAGCCACCATGTGCTTCTCCACCCTCCCGTCCTGCGGCCACTGTAACCATGGAAACACAAGCCGAGATGGAGGGACTTCCCTGGTGGTCCAGTGGTTAAGACTCCAGGCATCCACTGTAGGAAGTGTAGATTCTATCCATTGTTGGGGAACTAAGATCCCACCCACTGCACTGCCGCAAAAAACAAGTAGAGATGGAGCCTTGGGTGATCATCAGAGCCCCCAGGTGATGACACTGGATATGCAGTGTGTATGAGAGGTGAGCACTGGCTGTGCCTGGACATGAGGAATTGGGGCTTGTTTGTTACTGCAGCAAACTGAGCCTGATGGAAAAGTCCTGTGTCATCAGGGGACATGCGAACAGAAGCCTAGGGGAGGTGAGCGAGTAAGCTGCCGGGCAAGTACTGGAGGTGGTGGGAACAGCAGGTGCAAAGGCCCTGAGACAGGGGTGTGCTGGTAGATTTCAGGAACAGGAGGAGGCTGGTGTGCTTGGAGCGGCCCCAGAAGTAAAGTGTGGCAGTGGGAGGTAGGGGGTGGGGAAGGAGGGGTACCCGATGATGTCCTTGTTGGCCACTGTGAAGCCAAGCACAACAATTACTGGTGTTTGGGGAGAGGAGGTGCTCCATCCAAGCTGAGCAGCACACCTGTCCTCCCAGATCTGTTTCCAATGCTGCCTCTAAAAAGCAACAAGGAGCAGATGCAGCCATTGGCACCCACCCCGACCCTCCACACAGACAATGAGCTGGAGCGTCCTGCTGGACCCTCCTCCAGCCAAGGGGCTCCCATCCTTCCTGGCTAGGGGCCTTCTAGCTGGCCTCACATTTGGCTGTGGGTCCCCATTTGTTTGGGACTTGGACAGACTTTCCAGGCTGCCCCTCTCAGCGCCTGTTTATGACGATGAGTCTCTGTGGCATGACTCTCCCAGGGCTGCTCTGCTGGTCCAAGCATCTGTTCAGTTGAGTTTCTTTCTCTATTTATTTCTTCAGTAAACAACAGGGCAGAGGCAGGGCTCTGTGGTATTTCCACAACCCCTGACGCCGGTGCCAAGGCCTAATAGGATGCAGAGATAACCAGGGGAGAAGCGAGGGCCCTGTGATCTGAGCAGGACCCAGCATGAGGCTCTGGAAGCCCCATGCAGAAGCTGTATCCTTGCCACAGGCACCCATGGTGCCCAGAGGTGTGGAAGGGGCTGGCTGCTCTAGTGGGCATCTGCTGGCTGTGCTGCCCAGCATCCAGACCTTCTTTGGCTGCTCCAGCACCCCAGTGACCACCTAGAGGATCCCCAAGGACCATCTCTCCCTTTCTCCGTTCAAGGGGTTTCCAGGTAGGCTTAAAGACCTCTGCTTCCCACAGTCCCCTGTGCTCCATGTCCTGGAACAGGTATACAGTGGTGGCCAGGCCACTGAAAGTCTTCTCCCTATCCTACCCCCAGCCTTTGTGACTGGCTCTGGTGTGGTCATGTGACCCAACCTGGGCTAGTGCCAGTTATCCCAGAACTCTTAGGGGAACCATGCAGGAGAGATGAGATGGCTCTGCTGGGATTGGTAACAGGGCAGGATGTGAGTTCACAGCTGCTGATAACCATTTCCACCACCAGAACGGGGAGACCCTGCCTGAGAATGAAGACAATGAAGAAAGCAAAGTAGAGAGTTGCAAAGGCACAGATTTCTAAAGGTAACTTAAACTCCTGGATCCGGCTAAGCCTGAAGTCCCTGGACTCGGGGGTTAAGTAGTTTGTATTGTTTTCCAGTCACTTCCCATCAATAGTGCCCCAACCAATTCACACGCACACATCGGTAGATGACACCAGGAAGTGGGGTGGGGTGGGGTGGGAGGAACACTGGGCAGGATGGAAAATTAGAGGAGGCAAGCTTGGGAACGGACAGCAAGGAGGGCTGAGCACGAGATGCTTGTGCTGGTTCTGTGTGTCCCTCAGCACAGATGCCAAAGTGCTCACCACTGCCTATGCAGTCCCACAGCGTCTGGCCCGACGTGACCTCTCAGGGCCCGTCTCCTCTCCATGCCACCATTCTCCCATCCTCCTTTCCAGCCACAGAACTCTGTATCAATTTTCTCTACTATACAACAAATTACCCCCCACGTCAACAGCTTAGAACAACACCTGATTATTAGCTCACAGTTCTGGAAGCTGGAAGTCCAGCAGGGTGAGCTGTACCCTTCACTCAAGTGGAAGTCAAGGTGTTAGCCAGCTGTGCCCTTGTCTGGAGCTGAGGATTCTCCTCCGAGCTCTTGCCTGTAACTGGCAGAACTCCATTCCTGTGGTTGTAGGACTGTAGTCCCCATTTCCTTCATGGTGTTCGGCCAGGGGCAGCTCTTAGGTCCTAGAGGCCACCTTGTCATGTGTCTTCCCCCACTTGCAGCCAGCAGTAGCACATGGAATCTTTCCTGTGCTTCAGTTCAGTTCAGTCACTCAGTCGTGTCCGACTCTTTGCGACCCCATGAATTGCAGCACGCTGTGCTTCAACCACTCTTAATTCCCCTGCCAGGTGCCAGAGAAAGCTCTCTGCTCTTAAAGAGCTCAACTGATTAGACCTAACTTATCTGGCTCATCTCCACACCTCAAGGTCAACAGACTTGGGACCTTAATTACAAACACAAAGTCCATTTACAGCACTAGCTGGATTCGTATTTGGTTGAATGACCAGAGACTGGGGGTCTGGCTTTAGAATTCCACCTACGACAGCTTCCTTGTTCCTCAAACATCCCAACCAAGCCCTGCCTCAAAGATTCATGCTTGCTGTCCCTCCTCCAAGAAATCTCTTGCTGCAGGTGGGCATGTGGCCCACCTTTCACTTCATTCAGGTCTTCATATAAAGGCCACCTCCTTCAGAAGCCTTCCCCAACCTCCCATCGGAACCATCGCCCCCATCGCTCTGCAGCCTCCTGATCCTGTTTTGTTTCTCTCCCTGGAGCTGAAGTACTCTTGCAGATTTATTTGATCTGTCTCCCCCACTGGACTCTTAAGCCCGGGGGACAGGGACTTGACTTTATTTGCAACGTCTGGCAAGGAGTAGATGCTCAATAAATACTTGTTGAATGAAAGGAAGAACATGTAAGTTTCTTAATGGTCTTAAGTAGTCACCCCGAGGTCACGCTCATGTGCATCTGCCAGCCCTGGCTCCGTGGGAAGCAGAGTGAAGCTATGGCTGAGAGCCCAGGCAGCAGAGCCAGACTGCCTGCCTTCATATCTTAAGGGCTGGCCCTTGACCTCAAAGCCTGTTTCTTCATCTGCAACACAGAAGAATTTCTGTATCTGCCTCACGGGGTGTTTGTAGGTGCTGAATGAAACAGTCCAGGTAAGGTGCCTGGTATCCACATCAAAACCATAAGGTGGCAAAAAGTAAAAAATGCTGAAACATGATCAAAGATTTGCAAGGATGTGAGTGAGTGAGGCTTCCACTGACACTGCACATCGATGCAATCACTTTAGAGATTCATTTGGCGGAATCAAGTGGAGGTGAGGATGAGCCTGTCCTTCTCCCTCCTGGGAGGCAAGGACAGGACTCCTGGTTATGACACTGTTTACAATCACATCTACCAACATATAATGCTTATACTGGTAAGATCTCACCAGTACATGTACAGATACTACTAACAAGAATAGAACTACCATTGATGGCCAGACACTAGTGTAAGAATGTTACATAAATAACCTCATTTCATCTTTATGTCCATTTTATAGGTGAGAAAATGGAGGTTCTGAGAAATGTAAATTTCACTTGCTCGAAACCACACACAGCTGGGAAGTGGCAAAGTTCTGACCTGCTCCCTAGATGGTGGGAAGGGTCGGGAGGGTGGCGATAGGGGGGAGGAAGAGGAAGGAAAACGACAGAGAAGACAAAACGACAATACCAACACACCAAAAAGAGTGCTCTTTTTTTGCCAAATGCTGCTGCTGCTGCTAAGTCGCTTTAGTCGTGTCCGACTCTGTGTGACCCCATAGACGGCAGCCCACCAGGCCCCACTGTTCCTGGGATTCTCCAGGCAAGAACACTGGAGTGGGTTGCCATTTCCTCCTCCAATGCACGAAAGTGAAAAGTGAAAGTGAAGTCGCTCAGTCAGAGCTAAAGAGCGGGCAGCTGCGCGCACTAAAGCATGGGCGAGAGGAGCTACCCCACGTCCGAGGTCAGGGGCAGAAGCCGGGAGGACCCTGTGCCCGAAGGGCAGTGGTCGAGAGGAGCTACGCAAGTCCAAGGTCAGGGGCGGCGGCCGGGAGGACCAACCACACATCCAAGGAGCGGTGGCTGCGCGGGCGCAGGAGGGCCTAGAAGAGCTATCCCATGTTGAAGGTCAGGAAGGGTGGCGGTGAGGAGATACCCCTCGTCCAAGGTAAGGAGCAACGCTGCGCTTTGCTGGAGTAGCCGTGAAGAGATACCCCAAGCCCAAGGTAAGAGAAACCCAAGTAAGACGGTAGGTGTTGCAAGAGGGCATCAGAGAGCAGACACACTGAAACCATACTCACAGGAAACTAGTCAATCTAATCACACTAGGACCACAGCCTTGTCTGACTCAATGAAACTAAGCCATGCCCGTGGGGCAACCCAAGACGGGCAGGTCACGGTGGAGAGATCTGACAGAATGTGGTCCACTGGAGAAGGGAATGGCAAACCACTTCAGTATTCTTTCCTTGAGAACCCCATGAAGAGTATGAAAAGGCAAAATGATAGGATACTTAAGAGGAACTCCCCAGGGCGGTAGGTGCCCAATATGCTACAGGAGATCAGTGGAGAAATAACTCCAGAAAGAATGAAGGGATGGAGCCAAAGCAAAAAGAATACCCAGCTGTGGATGTGACTGGTGATAGAAGCAAGATCTGATGCTATAAAGAGCAATATTGCATAGGAACCTGGAATGTCAGGTCCATGAATCAAGGCAAATTGGAAGTGGTCAAACAAGAGATGGCAAGAGTGAATGTCAACATTCTAGGAATCAGCGAACTGAAATGGACGGGAATGGGTGAATTTAACTCAGATGACCATTATTTCTACTACTGCGGGCAGGAATCCCTCAGAAGAAATGGAGTAGCCATCATGGTCAACAAAAGAGTCCAAAATGCAGTACTTGGATGCAATCTCAAAAACGACAGAATGATCTCTGTTTGTTTCCAAGGCAAACGATTCAATATCACAGTAATCCAAGTCTATGCCCAAACCAGTAATGCTGAAGAAGCTGAAGTTGAACGGTTCTATGAAGACCTACAAAACCTTTTAAACTAACACCCAAAAAAGATGTCCTTTTCATTTTAGGGGACTGGAATGCAAAAGTAGGAAGTCAAGAAACACCTGGCAAATTTGGCCTTGGAATATGAAATGAAGCAGGGCAAAGACTAATAGAGTTTTGCCAAGAAAATGCACTGGTCATAGCAAACACCCTCTTCCAACAACACAAGAGAAGACTCTACACATGGACATCACCAGATGGTCAACACCGAAATCAGATTGATTATATTCTTTGCAGCCAAAGATGGAGAAGCTCTATACAGTCAACAAAAACAAGACCAGGAGCTGACTGTAGCTCAGATCATGAACTCCTTATTACCAAATTCAGACTTAAATTGAAGAAAGTAGGAAAACCACTAGACCATTCAGGTATGACCTAAATCAAATCCCTTATGATTATACAGTGGAAGTGAGAAATAGATTTAAGGGCCTAGATCTGATAGATAGAGTGCCTGATGAACTATGGACTGAGGTTCGTGACATTGTGCAGGAGACAGGGATCAAGACCATCCCCATGGAAAAGAAATGCAAAAAAGCATTTTTTGTCTGGGAGGCCTTACAAATATCTGTGAAAAGAAGAGAAGCGAAAAGCAAAGGAGAAAAGGAAAGATATAAGCATCTGAATGCAGAGTTCCAAAGAATAGCAAGGAGAGATAAGAAAGCCTTTCTCAGCGATCAATGCAAAGAAATAGAGGAAAACAATAGAATGGGAAAGACTAGAGATCTCTTCAAGAAAATTAGAGATACCAAGGGAACATTTCATGCAAAGATGGGCTCGATAAAGGACAGAAATGGTATGGACCTAACAGAAGCAGAAGGTATTAAGAAGAGGTGGCAGGAATACACAGAAGAACTGTATAAAAAAGATCTTCATGACCAAGATAATCACGATGATGTGATCACTGACTTAGAGCCAGACATCCTGGAATATGAAGTCAAGTGGGCCTTAGAAAGCATCACTACGAACAAAGCTAGTGGAGGTGATGGAATTCCAGTTGAGCTATTTCAAATCCTGAAAGATGATGCTGTGAAAGTGCTGCACTCAATATGCCAGCAAATTTGGAAAACTCAGCAGTGGCCACAGGACTGGAAAAGGTCAGTTTGCATTCCAATCCCAAAGAAAGGCAATGCCAAAGAATGTTCAAACTACCGCACAATTGCACTCATCTCACACGCTAGTAAAGTACTGCTCAAAATTCTCCAAGCCAGGCTTCAGCAATATGTGAACTGTGAACTTCCTGATGTTCAAGCTGGTTTTAGAAAAGGCAGAGGAACCAGAGACCAAATTGCCAACATCCGCTGGATCATGGAAAAAGCAAGAGAGTTCCAGAAAAACATCTATTTCTGCTTTATTGACTATGCCAAAGCCTTTGACTGTGTGGATCACAATAAACTGTGGAAAATTCTGAAAGAGATGGGAATACCAGACCACCTGATCTGCCTCTTGAGAAATCTGTATGCAGGTCAGGAAGCAACAGTTAGAACTGGACATGGAACAACAGACTGGTTCCAAATAGGAAAAGGAATACGTCAAGGCTGTCTGTATATTGTCACCCTGCTTATTTAACTTCTATGCAGAGTACATCATGAGAAACGCTGGACTGGAAGAAACACAAGCTGGAATCCAGATTGCCAGGAGAAATATCATAACCTCAGATATGTAGATGACACCACCCTTATGGCAGAAAGTGAAGAGGAACGCAAAAGCCTCTTGATGAAAGTGAAAGTGGAGAGTGAAAAAGTTGGCTTAAAGCTCAACATTCAGAACACGAAGGTCATGGCATCTGGTCCCATCACTTCATGGGAAATAGATGGGGAAACAGTGGAAACAGTATCAGACTTTATTTTTTGGGCTCCAAAATCACTGCAGATGGTGACTGCAGCCATGAAATTAAAAGACGCTTACTCCTTGGAAGGAAAGTTACGACCAACCTAGATAGCATATTCAAAAGCAGAGACATTACTTTGCCAACAAAGGTCTGTCTAGTCAAGGCTATGGTTTTTTCCAGTGGTCAAGTATGGATGTGAGAGTTGGACTGTGAAGAAGGCTGAGCACCAAAGAATTGATGCTTTTGAACTGTGGTGTTGGAGAAGACTTCTGAGAGTCCCTTGGACTGCATTGGATCTCCTTGCAGTCCAAGGAGATCCAACCAGTCCATTCTAAGGGAGATCAGTCCTGGGTGTTCTTTGGAAAGAATGATGCTAAAGCTGAAACTCCAGTACTTTGGCCACCTCATGCGAAGAGTTGACTCATTGGAAAAGACTCTAATGCTGGGAGGGATTGGGGGCAGGAGGAGAAGGGGACGACAAAGGATGAGATGGCTGGATGGCATCACCAACTTGATGGACATGAGTTTGAGTGAACTCCAGGAGTTGGTGATGGACAGGGAGGCCTGGTGTGCTGTGATTCATGGGGTCGCAAAGAGTCGGACTAACTGAGTGATTGAACTGAACTGAACTGAAACAGAGCTATCTCATGACCAGTCATTTCACTCCCAGGTATACACCCCAAAGAAATGAAAACATACATCCACAAAATGTTCATCTGCAGCAATGTTCGCAGTGGCATTCTTCATAAAAGTGGAAACAATGGAAGTTCATCAACTAGTAAATGGATAAATAAAATGTGGTATGTCCATACAGTGAAATACCTTTTGGCCATAGAAAAGGATGAAACACAGATACATGCCATGATGTGAGTGGACCTGGAAAACATTCTGCTGAATGAAAGTAATGAGTCACAAAAGGACACATAATGTATGATTCCACTTATATGAATTGTGAAGAACAGGCAAATCTATAAAGACAGCAGCAGATTAGTGGTTATTTGGGCTGGGGAAAGAGAAAAATTAGAAATCACTACTAGTAGATGCAGGGTTTCTTTTGAGAGGGAGAAAAATGTTCTAAAGTTAGATTGTGATGATGGTTGCACATTCTGCAAATATGCAACAGAAACTATTGAATTGCACCCTTTAAATGGGCAAATTTTATATGTGAATTATAGCTCAATAAAGCTGTTTTTTTTATTTGTAAACTTTACAAATTGTATTAGTTTTGCCAAATATTAAAATGAATCTGCCACAGGTATACATGTGTTCCCCATCCTGAACCCTCCTCCCTCCTCCCTCCCCATACCATCCCTCCGGGTCGTCCCAGTGCACTAGCCCCAAGCATCCAGTATTGTGCATCGAACCTGGACTGGCAACTCGTTTCATACATGATATTATACATGTTTCAATGCCATTCTCCCAAATCTTCCCACCCTCTCCCTCTGCAACAGAGTCCATAAGACTGTTCTATACATCAGTGTCTCTTTTGCTGTCTCGTACACAGGGTTATTGTTACCATCTTTCTAAATTCCATATATATGCGTTAGTATATTGTATTGGTGTTTTTCTTTCTGGCTTACTTCACTCTGTATAATAGGCTCCAGTTTTATCCACCTCATTAGAACTGATTCAAATGTATTCTTTTTAATGGCTGAGTAATACTCCATTGTGTATATGTACCACAGCTTTCTTATCCATTTATCTGCTGATGGACATCTAGGTTGCTTCCATGTCCTGGCTATTATAAACAGTGCTGCGATGAACATTGGGGTACACGTGTCTCTTTCCCTTCTGGTTTCCTCGGTGTGTATGCCCAGAAGTGAGATTGCTGGATCATAAGGCAGTTCTATTTCCAGTTTTTTAAGGAATCTCCACACTGTTCTCCATAGTGGCTGTACTAGTTTGCATTCCCACCAACAGTGTAAGAGGGTTCCCTTTTCTCCACACCCTCTCCAGCATTTATTGCTTGTAGACTTTTGGATCGCAGCCATTCTGACTGGTGTGAAATAGTACCTCATAGTGGTTTTGATTTGCATTTCTCTGATAATGAGTGATGTTGAGCATCTTTTCATGTGTTTGTTAGCCATCTGTATGTCTTCTTTGGAGAAATGTCTATTTAGTTCTTTGGCCCATTTTTTGATTGGGTCATTTATTTTTCTGGAATTGAGCTGTAGGAGTTGCTTGTATATTTTTGAGATTAGTTGTTTGTCAGTTGCTTCATTTGCTATTATTTTCTCCCATTCTGAAGGCTGCCTTTTCACCTTGCTAATAGTTTCCTTTGATGTGCAGAAGCTTTTAAGTTTAATTAGGTCCCATTTGTTTATTTTTGCTTTTATTTCCAATATTCTGGGAGGTGGGTCATAGAGGATCCTGCTGTGATGTATGTCAGAGAGTGTTTTGCCTATGTTCTCCTCTAGGAGTTTTATAGTTTCTGGTCTTACGTTTAGATCAATAAAGCTGTTTTTAAAATGTGTTCTAAGGAGCTTTGGTTTCCTGAACATTCATGAGGGAATGTCATGAAAAAAGTAAGTTCAGCAAATGTAAGCCAAACAAGTTCAGTAAGGTTTTAATGCAGGACTTCTCAGAGCCTTCAATTTGTAGATATGCACAAGGACACTCCTAAGAGGAACATGTCTTAATAAGAGATGAAACTTATTGAGTTTTCACAATAGGCCAGACATACACTGACTCATTTATACACATTAACTAATTTACTTCTTATGCTAGCCCTAAAAGGTAGATATCATTAATACCCTCATTTCACAAAAGAAGACACTGAAACCCAGAGAGGTTGAGAATCTTGCTGGAGACCACACTGACACGAAGGGACAGTGCCAAGACTTGGACCCGACTTCCTCATTACTCAGGTTTTGTCTGTCCATCTTCTTTGCTGTTTCCCACCCAGTCACTCACTCCCGTAGCACCTGGATTAATTTTCCTTGTAGCACACCATTATTGAATTTATGACGTGTTCTTGGGTTTTCTTCCTTATAATCTGTCCTCCTCACTAAAACACCAGCAGTGTGTGTGTGGACATCTGGTGCTCTAGTTCGTTGAATCTCTGGTGCCAAGAAGAACCTGGGTGCCAGGCAGCAGCTTGTCTCTGAGTGCTGGATGAATCACAAACCCGTCCACAGGTACTGGGAAGCCCTCCTGGCGCGTGCCTGGGCTCGGTCGACACTGGCAGTGGAAGGGGAAAACACCCGAGGAGTTTTATCACCTTGGCTGCGGGCGTGGAGCATGCCTTCTGGTCTTTTGTAAAAGATCTCTTTCTCCTGAAACCAGTTGCCAAGAAGTCTTTAAGATGGAAAACAAACAATAAAAGAAGGAAAAGAAACAGCAGAAGAGGAAGATGAGAATTACTTTAAAATTTTTAAAGTCTTTTAAAATCAAAGCAAGTCTCTGCTAGGTGTCGGCTGATTTTTCAAATAAAGTGGGACTAGACCTTGGAGCAAGAGTGGAAAGTAGTCATGGTGGGGTGTCTCTAGGTCCCAGCTTCAGTAGTTCCGACGACAGGGGTGAGTGGAGGAGAGCGATGAGCGTGGGGTATGAGGAAGAAAGAAATACATGGCAGAGAGGATGAGTCAGCCTGAGGCTGTGGGCCACCCTGCGTGCTGGCAAGCAGAGAGGGAGCCAGCCTGAGGAACTTTCCTGCAGACCCACATGAAGTGGGATGGACCTGCAGCTTCTAAAGCTCTCCTGGGTCTCCTCCTCCCGGGTGGTCTTCCGCTAATGGATTTTGAACTCTGCAGGGATTCTGCTGTGCACTACTAAACCTTCTAGGCTTGGCTTCTTCTGTTAATGAAAGGCTCAGGCTTGCTTGAAGCATCTTGAGCTGGAGGTCCCAGCCACAGAGACCCTGGAAGGTTATACTGGAGGCCCTAAACATTTCCAACCACCTACTGAATATTTTTATCCCCCTCACCCCGCCAAAAAAAAAAAAAAAAACCATCACAAAACCCAGAAACAGTCAAGTCCCTAAATGGCACTTTTACTTTTTACTGGTAGGAACTACCAGGGACAGAAAAACATGTTAAATGGTACCACAGGGATATAACCCACAAACTCTTAACTGCACAAAACTCTCTGGAACAAACGACTTGGTGTCTCCCACAAGTAAACTGCAAGGAAGGAAAAGAGAGAATCCTCTAGAATGAAAGAGTCTTAAGAGAAATATCACTCATTTCACATGCCAGAAAGATTATGCTCAAAATCCTTCAAGTTAGGATTCAGTAGTACATGAATGGAGAACTTCCAGATGTACAAGCTGGATTTAGAAAAGGCAGAGGAACCAGAGATCAAATTGCCAACATACACTAGATCATAGAAAAAGCAAGGGAATTAAAAAAATAATCTACTTCTGTTTCATTGACTACACTAAAGTCTTTGACTGTATGGATCACGACAAACTGTGGAATATTCTTAAAAGGATGAGAATACCAGACCACATTACCTGCCTCCTGAGAAATCTGTATGCAGGTCTAGAAGCAACAGTTAGAACCAGACATGGAACAATGGACTGGTTCCAAATGGGGAAAGGAATATGTCAAGGCTGTATATTGTCACCCTGCTTATTTAGCTTCTACACAGAGTACATCATGGAAAATGCCAGGTTGGATGAATCACAAGCTGGAATCAAGATTGCTGGGAGAAATATCAATGACCTCAGACATGCAGATAATACCATTCTAATGGCAGAAAGTGAAGAGGAGCTAAAGAGTCTTTTGATTGAAGGTGACAGAAGAGAGTGAAAAAGCTTGCTTAATACTCAACATTCAAAAACTGAAGATCATGGCATCTGGTCCTATCAGTTCAGTTCAGTTCAGTTCAGTCACTCAGTTGTGTCCGACTCTTTGCAACCCCATGAATCACAGCACGCCAGGCCTCCCTGTCCATCACCAACTCCCGGAGTTCACTCAAACTCACATCCATCTAGTTGGTGATGCCATCCAGCCATTTCATCCTCTGTCATCCCCTTCTCCTCCTGCCCCCAATCCCTCCCAGCATCAGAGTCTTTTCCAATGAGTCAACTCTTCGCATGAGGTGGCCAAAGTACTGGAGTTTCAGTTTTAGCATCATTCCTTCCAAAGAACACCCAGGGCTGATCTCCTTTAGAATGGACTGGTTGGATCACCTCATGGCAAATATATTGGGAAAATACGGAAACAGGGTCATATTTCATTCTCTTGGTCTCTAAAATCAATGTGGATGGTTACTGCATCCATGAAATTAAAAGATGCTTGCTCCTTGGAAGATTGCTATGGCAAACCTAGACAGTGTATTAAAAAGCAGAGACATCACTTTGCCAACAAAGGTCCATACAGTCAAAGCTACAGTTTTTCCACTAGTCACGTATGGATGTGAGTGTTGGACCATGAAGAAGGCTGAGTGCCAAAGAATTGATGCTTTTGAACTGTGGTGTTGGAGAAGACTCTTGAGAGTCCCTTGGACTGCAAGGAGATCAAACCAGTCCATCCTAAAGGAGATCAACTCTGAATATTCACTGGATGGGCTGGTGCTGAACTGAAGTTAAAATACTCTGGTCACCTGATATGAAAAGCCAACTCACTGGTAAAGATCCTGATGTTGGGAAAGATTGAGAGCAAGAGTAGAAGTGGGTAACAGAGGATGAGATGGTTGGATGGCATCACTGACTCAATGGATATGAGTTTGAGCAAACTCTGCAAGATAGTGAAGAACAGGGAAGCCTGGTGTGCTGCAGTCCATGGGGTCTCGAAGAGTCGGACATGACTTAGCAACAATAGCAATGAGAGAAATATCAATCCGCAGCCATGCACAGATGCACCTTGTTTGCATTTTGACAAGAACAAACTGAAAACAATTCATGAAATTGCTGGGAAATTTCAACAGTGATAGCATATTTGGTGATATGAAAGGATGATTGTGAAGTCAAGTTTTGATATGATAATGGATCATGGTTATTTTTTAAAGGATCCTTATGCTTTAGAGATATTTGTTCAAATACTGTGGATGAAGTAATACGATACCCAGGATTTGCTTCTAAATAATCTGGAATGAGGGTGGGGAAAGGGAGGATGTACTGGATTGGCCAAAATGTTTGTTTGGGGTTTTCCATTTTATGGGAAAATCCAAACAAACTCCTGGTTGACCAATCATGGCAGCTGGTGTTGGGTCTATGGGAGTGGATTACATAGCCCCTCCCTAAAAACAAGCATGACTTCATCAATCAAATGACCTACAGGATTACAAATATTTTGGGGCTCTTATTAAAATTCAATTTAACTTTGTTTCATTGCTCTGCCTTACAACCTACAATCCAGGTATACAATCACTGGCTATGAAAAATGTGTGAATTTATTCATCAGCCCTAAGTTACCTTGGCTTAGAGGCAATATCATATAGTGGCTGAGAGCCGAGAAACTATTCCTGTCTGTGTTTTGTCATCTGCATCTCTAGAAAACCCAGCAAATTCACTTATATTTCTCAGAGCCTCAACTTTCTCTCCTAAAATGAGAAGGAGTAAATAAGATTTTGCATGTTTGATGTTATGACCAGTGGCAGCAACACCAGAATAATTCACAGTAGAGGCTTATTCATATTAAAAAATTATGCTGGGCTTCCCTCATAACTCAGTTCGTAAAGAATCTGCCTGCTATGCAGGAGACCCCAGTTCAATACGCGGGTCGGGAAGATCCCCTGGAGAAGGGATAGGCTACCCACTCCAGTATTCTTGGGCTTCCCTTGTGGCTCAGCTGGTAAGGAATCTGCCTGCAATGTGGGAGACCTGGGTTTGATCCCTGGGTTGGGAAGATTCCCTGGAGAACGGAAAGGCTACCCACTCCAGTATTCTGGTCTGGAGAATTCCATGGACTGTATGATCCATGGGGTCTCAAAGAGTCCAACACGACTGAGTGACATTCACTTTCACTTTCCCTGGTGGCTCAGTGGTAAAGAATTCGATGGCCAATGCAGAAGACATGGGTTCGATCCCTGATCTGGGAAGATCCCTCATGCCTTGGACCAACTAAACCCGAGGGCCACAACTACTGAGCCTGTGCTCTAGAGCCCAGGAGTCGCAACTGCTGAAGCCCTTGAGCCCATGCTCCACAAGAGAAGCCACCACAATGAGAAGCCCATACAGCACAACTACAGAGTGGCCCCCGCTTGCCACAGTTAGAAAAAAAAGCCCACCCAATAACAAAGGCCCAGCACAGCCAAAAATAAAGAAATAAAATTACTTTTAAAAATTATGCTTCTTTGGGCATCTGTAGAAAGATGACTGGATGAAATACTAAAGAGAGATTACAGAGATAAATCCCTCAGGGTGTCATTCAACAAGCACAGCTGAGTATCTTCCCTGTGTCAGGCACAGAGGAACCGGGACCACTGGCTGAGCTCAGCGCCTGCTCCCCGGGGAAGAGAAAGGAAGGCATGTCAAGACAAGGAAAAAGCAGGGGTCAAGACTTAGGGGCAGTGTGGAAAGAGGTCCAGACCAGATCTGAAGGACACAGGAAAATGAGCCAGGCTGGATTTAGGGAGGGAGGGCAGAAAGCACGGAGAGAAAAGAGGACAAAGCATTCCAGGCTGTTAAGGGAAGAGCAAGTGCAAAGGCCCTTGGGGCAAGAAGGACTAATTCCAGGGTCAGAAGGATCACAGAGTCCCGAGCAGGACAAAGGGCAATGGAGTTGCAGTTCGTTCATTTTAACTTCATATCTTCTGAATTACGTAAATATTTTATGGAAGCGTGTATCATTCTTACAATTTTTTAAAAGTTTAAAAATATACACACAAAAGTAAAACACTTTATAAAGCCCCAAGAAGTAAAGATATTATAGCATTTTCTCTACTCTTTTCCTCTCAAGAATTCGACAAGATGTTAAAATTCATTCACATTTGCTTCAAGGAAAAAAACCCTTTGTTTAAATATACCAAGCAAAGGATCCTCTCCTGTCTGGTTTGCTGAAAGGGCCTCCCCATCCTTCCCCACCTCTTGGTGCATTAGACACAGAAACGATCATTGCACCTAATTTAAATGATGCTCTTTCTAACCATCGTGAAGCCGCTGGTCCTCAAACACATTTCTCAGTGACAGGCTAAGCTTGGAGGAAAGACCCCCAAGAAAGGTTTGGGGAAAAGCTCTTCACTGTTCCAAGTGTGTGCAGTTGGAATGCAGTTTGGGGAGCTCCCTGACCCTGGCCCTCATCCCTGTGCTGAGCGCAGTGGACCAGCAGGAGGAAAGAACTTGGTATTGGGACTGCCCTGCAAAGTGGCACCTGAGTTTCCTCTGCAATCTGTCGCTAGGGTAGAATCTGTTTTTTTGGTTTCCTCTCAGCCTAGGGCTGGGCCAATTCACTTTAATGTAAAGGAGGTGCATGCGGGTTACCTGAGTGGAAGTAGATAACTGAGGGCAGGGATGTGCTGCCTGGGAGGAGGGCTCAGGCCGCCCCTTCTGGTCCATGCAGGGAGAGTCCCAGAGAGGCCTGTCTGCACCTTGCAGTTTCTGCCTGTAGGAAGGCCAGCTTTATTATGGGTTTGTTCCCTTCACTGTTTAGATCCCCTGCCCCTGCCCCCACCCAGCTCAGGACCTTTCATTTCATGTCAGGTCTAGAGGGGCCATTCATTGGCTTCTGGCTGAGTGTTAGCGCTATGTGATACAGAAGGGTTTCTGCCCTCCTGAGGGACAGAGACCAGTGGTCAGATGGTCCCAGTCCTGGGAGAGAGGCACCCCACTCAGCCTCTCCGTTCAAAGACCTTTTATTTGTTTGTTTCTCATGGAGAACCCAGCTGCTGCAAAGCCTTCATCTGAAAGGTGAGAAACCTGAGGCCGGAAGGGCAATTCTACCCATCAAAGAAACCCCTGCAAAATTATGACCCATTTCCAGCCAGACCCTCAGTGGTGCCTCATAACCTAATGGTAAGAGCTCCACTTTGGAGTCGAGATTTACCTTTCATCGTGCTGATCACAATGCAGTCTTGTACAACCCACTCAGGCTCTCCAAGCCTTAGTTTCTTCATCTGTGAAATAGGGAGAATAATTTTTACTGCATAGGGTTGTTGATTCAAATGCACAGCTCGCCCTCAATTATTTTAGTGTTCACCTATTTCTCCTCAATTTCCCCCTTCCCTTAGACTGTGAGTCCCCTAAGGGCAAGGACTCTGTCTGCCTTGCTCACAGACGTGTCCTCAGTAACTACAATTGCCTAGGGCAGGCTACAATTGCCTAGTGTAGGGTAGGCAATGAGGAAGTTATTAGTGTTGATAATAATAAAGGCCCTCAGCACAGGGCTTGGCATAGACAGTCATCATTATCAACACAGGGAGTTTGTTATTTATGGTGGGAAGCAGGTTTTGTTTCAACAGTATCAAATGACCAGAAACTGAGGGAACAAAACAGTTCTCTGGAGAGAGCCTGCTGTCAGGTGGCTCTTCTGGGGCCAAGACCCCAGGACACCATCCTGCCCCCTACTCCCTAGGAAGGTCTCAGTGCCACCTTGCTCCAAGGCCTCTCCCTGTTTCCTCTCCCTCAAGGAAACTGTCCCCCAGGGGCAGCACTCCTTCCCTGAGGCTTCAGAATTTCTGTCTTTTGCTCTAGAAGAGAGTAGGAGTGAAGGCTCAGTTCAAATCTGCAAGGGGAGGATTGCTAGGTTAAAAATACTGGATGAACAATTAAATAAGAATTTTGGGTGAACAATGAAATCATTTTTTAGTAAGAGTGTCCCACAGATTGCATGGGACCAAGTTATCCTTAAAAAAAGTATTCACTGTTTATCTGCAATTCAATTTTAACTGAGGGTCCTGTGTTATAATTTGCAAAATCTGGCAGCCCAACAAAGTGATGGAGCTGGGATATTAACCCAGGCTTGCCTGGGCTTGTGGACTGCTTTCTCCTCTCTTGCAAAATCCCCACTGGTGTGGTTATGAGAGTTTAAAGGGAGCGGCTGAATGAAATAGGTTTTTAAGCCCTAGGCTACTACATAAATGCTAGCAAAGGCAGAAATTTCGTTTGCCTTTATCCTCATCTGCACCCAGTGCCTAGAACTGTGTCTGATACACAGTTGGATAGCCATAACTACTTGTTTTAGTGAAAAATCACTGATACGACTTTCCTAAATAGGAGATATTTGGGAGATATTCCCAAAAAAGGAGATATAAAACCATTTCAAGGTCTCAAATCTTGGTACCACACCCCAAATATATCCTGCTGGTCCCTGAGGCTTGTCAGAAGGTACCCAGGAAGGGGCCCAGGTGAGACTGCACCTGATAGAGCCCTGCGCACAGATGTCTCAGTCAGTGCAAGCGCTATGCACATCCGTTAGTCCAGCCCCACCTGGGGGTGAGGTGTGCGCATGCGCAGTCCGGCCCCCCCACTTCGGGAGAGGAGCTCTGTCCTTCCAGGCCCCACCCTGGAAGTGCATTGTGGGTACAGAGAAGGGTGATCTCAGGCCAGGTGGAGCTCCTGTTGTTGGACGCTTTTGTTGCAGCGGCTCCTTATGGCCTTTACGCCCAGGGGCCCTGAGGCCTCGTTTTTCGAGGTTTTGGACCGGCACAGGGCTTCTCTCCTGGCCGCCTTGAGGAGAGGCGGCGAGGAGCCCGCGGGCGGGGGGATGCGCTTGGCTTCCAGGTATACGGGCTCTTTCTGGGGCACAGACGGCTGGGAGTTAGGGAGCAAGAAGGTTCTGCCCAGCCAGGCTTGAGGTGCTCTGTGGAGAAATGCTGGGCCCCCTTCCCGTCTCCCCAGTCTGGAGAGCAAGGCTGCCTCAGAATGTTGAGGCCACAGAGGCCTGTTTGGCCCACCAGCCCTGAACCCCAAGAAAGGCCCTTGTTTAGTGCCCCCTATTTCTTCTGTTAATTTATTCTCAATTCAAAAAGCCAGGTGCCAGCCACACTTACACCCCACCCCCACAGTAACCCCTCCCACCCCGTGTCTTCTAGAATGTTCCAGGAGCATCCCCACAGCTGGGGTCACAGGTTTCCTGAGATCTGGACAGTTTGAGGAGTTTAAGGCACAGTTTGGCTTGGTGTTTATTTTTTTTAAGTTGTGGAAATTTAGAAGTTTTCAAGCATTTTTTTTTTACGAAAAGGTGGGGGGAAATCAGTGTTGTAAGTTCTTAATAAGTGTGTTTTATCAAAATGAATGAGGCAGTCAACACATTTTAAGTGGTTTATAGTAAGACAATGGGATTTATGGACCTGAAAGGGAAGAAAACACACATTTCTTTAAATCAGTTAAAGCAGTTAGAGTTTAGCTTAGAGTGTGGTGCTGATAAAATCAATTACAGAGGTTCTCCAGCTGCCCAACCTGGAGTTAACTGCAGGAAATATGTTTACATTATTCACCACTTTCACTTAAAATGCTCTGTTGTTCCGCTTACTTGATCTGCTTTTCTAGTTTATCAGCAAGGTTTTTCACTTAAACAAATTACTGTCATTTAAGCCCAAACCAACTACCAAAAAAAACCTTCAAACAAATTTACAAAATGTTTTAGTTTAAGGGAGTACTAGAAGAGGGTAAAAGAAGGGGGTGGCAGTCCCTGTTTAGGTTTCAGATGTAAATCTGATTGTTTTAAAGTTGGTCATAATATTACTGCAGCTTTTTTTCCAAACTAGAAAAATGAATAAGATACTTGAATCAGTTTTTGCTCCCCAAATTAGAAAATATTGAATGTTTTAAAAGTTATTTTCTGATACATGCATTTTCAATGAAAGCTGTGAAGTTTCTATGGAAATTAGAACACTACATTTTGTGCATTTTCTAGATTTAATGTGATTTTCCTTCCTAGGCAATATTTTTATGGTGTTTATAACAGAATAACATTTTTTGAAGCTGATGGCTTGTGAAATTAAGAGTCAGCTGACAGAAAACTGGGCTAAGTCTTAATAATTTTCTGTGGTGTAGTAGTTGCCAAGCCCTTTTATGGTGATGATTAAACTTTTTTCTTTTTGTATCACTAAAATTCAAAAGGGCTGATTTATGACATGACATCAATTAGGGTAACACACTACAGTAAGAACTGTTTTTTGGAAATATTTTCACATTGCATTTGGGGAAATAAATTCAAAGCCAGTATTACATCAGTTAAAAGATTTATCAGTAGTATTTCAAGGCAATGAGTGTGTATTTAAAGTAGGTTGATCTGAAGATCAATGTATTTATATCAATACATTGTATCAATACATTTATATTAATGTATTTATAAATTGGTCATTAAAAGGGAGATATTACTTAAGTTGGTAATTGTTTGAGAAGTAAAATTACAAGCAAATGAAATTTCTTTGAAATTCACCACTACCAATACAATTGTTGTAATGTATTACTCATATTAAAAGTTAATGTATTACTCATGTGGGAGAGAGTATTATTGACATGTATCATCTAGTCTTAAAAAACAACCAGTGAAACAAAAAATTAATATTCTGGAGAAATGTTACCTATTGTAAAGGTCTAATTTAAAATTAAGATTGAATCATTGTGTGTTTATTGTTTCAGTTCTGAGGTTCTTTCATCTATAGAAAAAATTATCCAAGACATAGTCACAAGCTTGGCAAGAAATGAAGCGCCTGCATTCACAATAGACAACAGATCAAGCTGGGAAAATATAAAGTGGGCGTTTTGCATTTTTAAATTTTTAAGTGCATTATCTAAGTCATTATTAGAATTTATGTGAGTTAGCGTTCTAGTTGGATTTAATTCTATTTGTTGCCTTTACCCTGCCAAAAAGGATTTAAGGAAGTTTATAAAATACATAC
This sequence comes from Bos indicus, assembly GCF_029378745.1. Classification (NCBI taxonomy): domain Eukaryota; kingdom Metazoa; phylum Chordata; class Mammalia; order Artiodactyla; family Bovidae; genus Bos; species Bos indicus. The sequence continues at coordinate 58,857,819 of NC_091772.1, read as the reverse complement.
CATACAGGCAGGTTATATAAACTAGAAGTAGGTGTTAAAGATAAGGCAAAGGGAAAACAATGCTAGGAACAAAAAAATGGAGCACCAAAAGAAGTTAGAATTCAAAATGCATATGATAAAGTCTTACAGTCCTGCTAAAAATAGGCGCCAGCCTTGGATCTAAGCTTTCTAGCACTCAAAGGGGAGAATATCACCATCAGAATTCTTATCTGTACTGCAGAGGCAAACCACTTGCTCAGGGGAGCTATAACCAGCCCTGATATTGAGACCAAAATAAATGTATCCTGAGCACAGAACACATTGCAATGGCTCATTCTCTTAGCAGATTTCCTGTGGAGTCATGTCCCCAAGAGGGGAAAATCAGCAAACAGCTTTATCAGAATCTTGGAATCTAGTTACATAGTTGGATTCTTTCAGGTCCTCAACCTGTAGACCCTTTTCACTAAACAATGAAAAACACTGCAAAATTAGTCCTCAGTAAGAGTTACAGGAAAAGAATGAAAGAAATCTTAAGGCTCTTAGTCATTCATTATTCTTTTATGATCAATATAATTAGTGAAACTGTAAACTTTTGAATCATATTTTGCAAGGTGGATTTCACCAAACCTAGAAGCAGCTGTTACCTGGCCTGTTTGCCTGGTGCCTTCTGCCATCTTTAGGGCAGGCTTGGCAGTTCAATTTAACAACCTAGTATAAACTTATTTCATTACTGTAACTTTCGGGGTAAATTAAATGAAATATTTCAAAACTTATTATTAAATTGAATAAAAGTATTAAATCAATAAGCAAAATGCTAATAAAATTGTGAAATAATTTATAATAGTCACGTACCCTGTCTTCCCAGGAAAGAAATACACACACATGCACACACACTATAATCAAAGGTGTTTAATTCATGTATTTTAAACACTCTTTTAGTGCCTCTGTATGTTGCCAAGATAATTACCTAATTACCACTTGGAATTCTCTAAGCTTATAAACGAGGTTATCCTAAAACTTCAGTGCTTACATTGGGAAGAAATGTGGATTTAAATGATGTTCAGAAGAGGAAATTAATCATATGTTGTTTGGTGTTCAGAAGTTAACTCTTTTTTTATTCTATTCCCTTGCTTTAAACAAAATGACAGGTTTGAAGATTCTGTGGGTCTTCACATGGTATCTCATTGTACCACAAGAAAAATCAAAAGTGATTCACCAAAATCAGTTAAAAATTTTGGTAAATTCATCTTTCTTAGCTTTTAGTGGTAAAATAAATAATTTTGATTACTCTCTGGGTTATAGTTGTTCTGAGCTAAATAATTTTTACTTGTTCATTAATAGGCCATCCTGTACTTGAAATAAATTTGTAGAATTCTGCATTGTCAATAACTGTGGAAGTAAAGTATTATTCCAAAATGAATGTTCAAGTATATGATTCAGTGGGAAAATATTCTTTCAATTTTGCTGTACATAGAACACTTAATTTTATCTAACTTGTAGACAGTTATCATTCTGTACTTAACACTTCTCTTTTGAAAAGATAATTTTTATAATGTTGTGCAAAGTAACTAGAGAGAGTTAATCCTTGATCACAGAATGTTTTGATTTTTGTAAGTGATAAGTAACTCACTTATTGCATCTTATTTTCCAGCACTAATTCTTAAAATATTTTCCATGATTTATAAATTAGTACAGAGCAATACTTATGCAACCAAAAGGTAAGTACATTGTTCTAATAAATTATTCTTTGAAATGCGTTGTGAGGTTAAGTGGGACTGACTTTCATTATATGTGTGGGATTGACTTTCATTATATGTTTTGAAAAGTTACATAAAACTAGTCTGTGGGTAATAAATTGTTTACATCCACTCAAAGCTTTTTTCAGTTCATATTCCAATATTTATCATATTCAGAGAAAATATGATTAATTAAAAAATATATTTTTAATATTTTCACAGAGACATTTATTACACTGACAGCCAACTCTTTGGTAACCAGACTGTTGTGGACAATATTATTAATGATATTTCCTGTATGCTAAAAGTGCCAAGGAGGAGTCTGCATATTGTAAGTAGCATTTAATAAAAGATACTTTAAAACAAAAAGTATGAAAATTATAGTAGAAGAATAAATGTAATCTGTGCCTTCTTTTCATATTTTTGATATTATATTTTTCTCACTATGAATTTGAATAATCTAGTCTCAGTGTATCCCCTTGGCTAAAGGAAGCAAAACTGATGAATTGTCAAATACTTTTCATTCCTAAACACTTACGTATTTTCTCCTTTATTTCTTAAATTTCAGTCTGATCCAAAACCCCTATATAATTTAGCAGGTGAACATGAGAAGGGACTTAGAAGCATAAAATGCACTGGGGAAAAAGGTTTCATATATGACTATTACTTTTTTCAGCTGTCTACATCAAAAGGTTTAATTGCTGGCGATTTAAAGTACCTGGAGGAAGACGGCACCAAGGTGAACTGCACGCGTGCAACAGTAAGCATCATAATGTGTTCATGTGCTTCCATGCCATATCAAACTCATTTGTGTTTGAAACGCACTTTATTGACTGGCTTTGTTATGTAGTTCAGAGCTTAAGACTTTAAAATAAAATGAAAGGATGAATAGGTATATGCTTTAGGGGTTGTATATTACCCAGTTTCCAAATATGCCAGTTGTCAGATGTCATATTGAAATAAACAAACATACACATTCCTTTTTTAAATGCACTGTTTTTTGTTTTCAGGTAGAGTGTGACTTGACCATTTTAGCATGGCTATTTATGTGATGTTCATAAAATTTTCTGGTTCTGAAATTTGTAAGTTTGAGACTAAAGTGTTTGCTAGGCTTTAGTACATAGAAAGTCACAGAACTAGCACAGAAGTTTGGAAATGGTTAACTCACCATTTTGGAAAGAGGAGAATGACACCTATGAGAAGGAAGTCTTTCCTTCATCAGTTTCTGCTTTTTAAGTCACATATCTATAAAGTTTCCAAGAAATTTTCACCTCCTGGGAAGTAGTTTGGGTCGTGTGTCTGTTTTCTTATTGAAAAGTAAATCTGTATCCTACTGTTTTCTTACTGAAGCATAGACTTCTGATGACAGTGTATTTTTAAAAATGAAAATTAAAAAAATATAGGGCTTCCCCAGTGGCTTAGTGGTAAAGAATCCACCTGCAATACAGGAGACTCAGAGACACGGGTTCAATCCCTGGCTTGGGAAGATCCCCTGGAGGAGGAAATGGCAACCTACTCCAATATTCTTGCCTGGGAAATCCCATGGACAGAGGAGCCTGGCGGGCTACAGTCCACAGGGGTTGCAACTGATGCAACTAAACAACAACAAAAAGTGTTCTTGATAAATTTTTAAATGTTATTGTGTTTGTTTGCTTAGTCGCTTAGTCATGTCTGACTCTTCGCGACCCCATGGACTGTAGCCCACCAGACTCTTCTGTCCATGGCGATTCTCCAGACAAGAATGCTGAAGTGGATTGCCATGCCCTCCTCCAAGAAATCTTCCCAACCCAGGGATCGAACCCAGGTCTCCCACATTGCAAGTGGATTCTTTACCATCTGAGCCACCAGAGAAGCCCAAATATTGTTATACTTGCTGTTTATTTAAAATAAAAACTGTCTCCTCTTGTTAACTTAGGCTGTTGCTGTGCCATCTAATATTCAAGGAATTCAGAGTATCCTTTGAGTGAGAAAGCTATTTAAATTTACAGAATGTTCATTCATTTTTACTTTAATAAATCAAGCCTTCATAATGTGTAACCAGTAAGCCATACCCTGTATTGGTCAAGATGAACACATCATGCTCCCTTTTCTAGGATATTTTTAGGAGCTCACTACCTAGTAAGAAAGATATGTAAATACGGTGTGTGAATAGGTGGCGCTAGTGGTAAAGAATCTGACTGCCAATGCAGGAGAGGCAAGAGAAGCAGGTTCGATCCCTGGCTTGGGAAGATGCCCTGGAAGAGAATAGGTATCTGAAGTATGAAGGTAAAAACAAAAATTCTGTATCTGTAGCTACTTTTGAATTGATCGATATGGCATTGTTACTTATAATTAGTGGTTCAGTTGAAACACACATGCCTTAAATTTATCAGCCTTAACTTCACAGATTTAATTACAGATGCGAAATTTCTACTAATTGTAGAAAAAGATGCAACATTTCAGCGCCTCCTGGATGACAACTTTTGCAACAAAATGTCTCCATGCATCATGGTTACGGTATATTATCTGCTTTTACCTCAATTACCAGACTAATGTACTACTTTGGTGATCAGTAAGAGGGGTTTATGGCTTCCCAGATGGCTCAGTGGTAAAGAGTCTGCCTGCCAGTGCTGGAGACATGGGTTCTATCCCTGGGTCAGGAAGATCCCTTGGAGTAGGAAATGGCAACCTGTTCTAGTATTCTTGCCTGAGAAATCCCAAGGACAGAGGAGCCTGGCGGGCTACAGTCCAAAGAATTGCAGGGTCAGACACAACTGAAGCACATATACACACAAGAGTGGCTTATAACTTCATCTATGAGTTTGAACAGCATTCTCTTGTCACTGTGAAGCATCCTTTGGGATTATAGAACAAGAATTTCCAAGGTGTTTATTTAACCATCCTCAAATCTGACTGAAATCAAGGTGATGGTCCCGATTCTTAAACACCAGAGATTTTCTAATAAAAATGTAAGTTTACACAGGCTCTCAGTATCACCCTCAACACCATTCCCACAGGGGCTACTTGTCTTGACTATAATATGGTAACATGGGAACTTTGACAGGGTTGAATGAACAAGAGCCACTCCTTGTTCTTCCTCACACAGTTAGTATGCTGTTGAAAGAACAGCAAAGAACACAGAAGCGTATGTTGAGGTAATACACAGGGAACTACAGGCAATAATTAGCAAAGGGTAATGCAGGAGGTGTTCATAGAACTGGGGAGACCAGTGACATCCGCTGGCCTGGGGAAGAAGGAGGTGGCAGTACAGGAAGCCAGGGGTGTGGGTCAGTGAGATGATGAGAGAGCAACAGACACATCAGGTTCCCCCTCCTGTACCAGCCTTCCTCCACTCTTACAGATCTGCATAAAGACCTAGTTCTCTGAAGAAAAAAAAAAAAGCTCATCTACTTACAGTTCTCTTGGCTTATTAATAGTAAGTATGATGTTTGTGAGGTATGTTTGTGGAAGCAGTAGGAGAGCTGACCTGCCAAGGGAGCAGGATGTTGGGCAGCTGTTGGCATCTTGGAAGGCCTGGCCACCCCCAGGAGGCATCCTGATTTAGTGCAAAAATATCAAGTGTTAACAAAAGTGAGGAGGATTGGTGAGAAAGGAAATGACAAGGATTCGTGTGGTAGCATCATTAGTTAGATGGATAGGGAGATAACTGGATTCAGGAAGCCTGTCTGGAGGCTCTCAGGTGGCAGGTTGCCAGGGAAATGGTTAAAGAGAAAGGACTTAAGCAAAGGACATTTCCAAGGCAAGTTTAAAAGGACATGATGACCATGGGGTGAGAGGAATGAGTCAAAATGACTCTAGTGTGTGGAGCTTTACCACGATGTCCCCGTGGATGCTATAGAACAAGTGGCAGGGAGGCTTGGTTCTTCATAGAAAAAAGATGTTGAATGTAGTCTTAGAAATAAAAATTTGAGATGCTAACAGGAGATCCTAGTGGCATGTGCCCAGTTTGAAGAGAGGGGAGAACAGTTGTGACAGAAAATGTACACTGAGACCTCACCAGTAACAAAGGCCATACCTGAACCCCTGAAGTGATCGCTCAATGGCGTTGTCCTGTGGTTCACTTTTGGTGGAGTCCTCCTGCTCTTCCACACCTTCCTGGTGAGAGTGCATGCTTGCTGGACCGATCAGAAGACAAGCTGTTACAGACAAACCAGCAGTGGCCCAGGCCTCCGTTTCAGCCCTTGGAGTTTGAATCACAGCTGGTACTAGTGCACTGGAGATGCACATAAAGCTCAGCTCTTGGTCACATTTCTCTTTTTACCTTGTCTTTCCTCTTGAATGCTGCCTTCTAGTCTTTGTCTACCTACATGTTGGTGCTGTCATGGCAGCCGTTGATAATTGCTGTTGTTACTATGGTGAAACACCCACTAGTAGCTGGCCTGTAGTAGCTGCCCCTGCAGAGGGGAGCTTAGAGTCGAGGGCTGGGCTAGGAAGGAATATTTGGTACTGTCTGACTCCTCTACCACGTATATGGGTTATCTCTCCCAAAGGAAACAATTAAAATACACTACCATTCACTATGTATTCGTGATACACCAGGAACTCTGCTAGGCACTTTACGTAATAAGGGTTCACATTTACTGCTGTTTTCTACTTTGTTCAGTCACTCAGTTGTGTCTAACTCTTTCGGATCCCATGAACTGCAGCACACCAGCTCCCTCTCCTTCACCATCTCTTGGAGCTTATTCAAACTCATGTCCGTTGAGTCAGTGAAGCCATCCAACCATCTTATCCTCTGTTGCCCCCTTCTCTTCATGCCCTCATATCAACTTGTAAAGTCTCTCCAGCCTTATGAGATAGGTATTATTATCATCCCCATTTTAACAATAGAACACTGGGACTCAGGAAGGTATTTTACCACAATCTCAAGGCTGGTCAAAACTAGGACTTGGAGAGGGACTCCCCTGGTGGTCCAGTGGTTAAGAATCTGCAATGCAGGGGATGTGGGTTCAATCCCAGGTCGTGGAACTAAGATCCCACACTCCACAGGGCAACAAAGCCTAAGTGCCACAACAAAAGATCCTGTGTGCTGCAACTAAGACCAGACATAGCCAAATAAGTAAATTAAATAAATACATATTAAAAAAAAAAAAAAAAAAAAACTTGAGCCACCAGGGAAGCCATAGTACTGGGATTAAGATAGTTCAACTCCACATTGCTACAGTGCCATAACTCTGTGTGGTAGGCATATTTAGCCCAGTTTTATAAATAAAGCCACAGCCTAAAGAGACTAGGAAACCCACTAGTGATTGGTGGAGAGGGAATTCAGACGCAGGGCTATCCCATCAAAAGCCCGTTCTCACCTCTACTTGCTTCCTCCCTGTTCCACATTTCATTTGGTTTCCTGTTCTCTCTTTTAACAGTATTGTAATGCTCTTCAAATTATTTTTCTACATAATTATTGTTTTAATCATGTCATAATACTATTCTACTGTTTGGTTTTATTAAATCCTGAGTTTAAACCAGATACTTTTAAATGCTTTATAATTATTAAATAACTTAGTTCCTGTAATAATAGCAGAAGGTGTTATTACAAAGCCCCAGACCTCAGAGAGTTTTCATGACTGTTAAGATCCATGCTGCTAAGAAGTGGCAGAGCCAGGCGCCTCTGCAGGCAGTCGGCTCTGAAGCCGATGCATGTCACCACTGTGCGATGCTGCCTATTGTTAGATCTTTTGGATATTTACTGTGGTTTCTGTCCTTTTAAGTAACACTGCAGTGGACATCTTTATGTATGTCACATTTTTTATTATTTTTGTTTCTGCTAAAATATTTTCCTAGGCCTGGGATAATTAAGTCAAAGTTATGAAGATATTTATGTCAATAATAAAATAAGGATACAGTGTCATCAGTTTCATTCTACTGAAATTAAAATGCATGATTTCAATCCTTGCTTTTAGGGAAAGGGGGTACCTGATGTGAACACAAGACTTCTAATCAAGAAGTTGTGGGATACATTTCACATTCCTGTTTTCACTCTGGTAGATGCTGATCCACATGGTAATTTATTGTTAGACTATTTGAAATAGTCATAATCAAATCATATTTATAGCTTGTGTTTTTCTGCTCATAGAACACTTTCATAAAATACTTTAAAAGAATATGATTATTAGATTTAAATGAATGACTAATCATTTGGGATATTTATTGTTTTTTACTGTATTAAACTGAACCATAAATTTTCCACTGGTATTGTTCACAAAAATAAAAACTGCAGATGTTAGATATAATTATCTAACTATAATATGCAAGGAGACAAATTTCAAAGTTAACTTTCTTTTAACAGGCATAGAGATAATGTGTATCTATAAGTATGGATCTATGGTAAGTATAGAAAAATATTTTTCCTTTTCCACTATTGAGATAGTTTATATTATTCACTGGAGTGATTTCTGCATTTACTTATCAGCCCCTAGTAAGCTGAGGGCCCCCAAAAGGTACCAGGGAAGCTACTGTCCTAGTCTAGGGCCGCTCTGTTTCGGAGTCTGTGATTCCAGCTTCCAGCATAACCAGTGTGACTCCAGATGACAGAGTGGGATTACCTTCGGGCAAGAGGCCTTAATTATCCTCCACTCTCCTGGCCTGCTGAAGTAATGGCAAGCCCTCCGCATAGCAACACTGATTACCAATTATACCCTGAAAAGCATATATAGTCTTGAATTCTGACTTTTCCAATTCCAACCATCAGGAGAAATAAAAAGACCACCAAACTTTACCACTAGGGACGGCAACTGCTACACATCAGTGGTTCTCAAAACGTGGTCCTGGGAAGCTGTTAGAAATGCAATTCTCAGTCCCCATGCAGACCTCCTGAGTCTGGAATTCTAAGGGTGGGCCCTCCAAGTGATCCTGACTCATGGTGAAGTTTGGGAATCACTGGTATACACTTTGTGTGTCCCTGGAAGAGTCGGACACGACTGAGCGACTTCACTTTTCACTTTTATGCATTGGAGAAGGAAATGGCAACCCACTCCAGTGTTCTTGCCTGGAGAACCCCAGGGACGGCGGAGCCTGGTGGGCAGTGACTTAGCAGTAGCAGATGTATATGTTTATAGCAGAAGAAAAGGATGGTGGAGCAAGGGATTAAGGTGTGGAATCACAAACGACAATAAATTTGGGTCAGAGAGGGTCATTTGTACTTTCACGTTATAGAAAATCAACACAGAAATAGTATAGAGCAGTTTTAAAACCTCCACTGAAAGTCCAGTTTAACTAAGCTCTTGGTGATTTTCTTACTTCTGTGGCCTCTGGGAGTGTGAAGTCTTCAGTAAGAGTCCTTAATAAGTTGAAAAAAAATTGCTGCAAAAACAAGTATGCTAGTTCTCTGCAAAAGGTTTAGTTAATATACTTCTGCTCTTTATTTTAGGCTATGTCTTTCGAAGCCCATAATCTCACAGTTCCAGCTATTAGATGGCTTGGTCTCCTCCCTTCTGATATCAAAAGGTTAGACAGTTAGCAGAATGAGGGTATTTAAAACGATGACTCACTGTAACATGTAGCACTCAGCCTGAAGAGTCACTACCAGGAGAAGTGCTTACTGTTTTTTACTTATGTTGTTCATGATAACTCAGAATTATATCATTATAAATTTATCGATGTTTCTGTTTCAACTACTAAAACACTTAAATATATTTGGTTAATTGAGCCTTTAGAAGACATTTTTTTGTTTTACCCTTATGGTTAAAGTCTTTAATAATTTCTTTATACTTAGAAAGTATTAAGACATTGAATCTAAATAGTAATCATTGACAACACCATTTGCCATCTGAATTGATTTTATCATAGGTTCTTAATTTCATTTAAAAATCTCATTTTAAGATTACTTAAAGTTGGGGGATCCACATTTTGTCAGTTTTAAGATATATGTGTTCGTTATAGAAAAAATATTAAGTAACAATATAAAAGTCACCTATAGATAAACAGTTCTGCCCTTGTAGATTATTTGCTGTGCGTTGCCATAATTTCTTCCAAAAGAATTTGGAAGAGCTTGATTTTGAAATCTTTTCTCCCACAACACAATGTAATTGCACTTCCTTATCAATAAATACATCCCTATGATCTTATTTGAATGTCTTTTTCCACTTGGTTTCAATTCTGAGTGTGTCTATTTGGTCAGTCCCTTGTAATTGGACATTTGGATGGGTTCCAAATCTCTGTTTTGAAAGATAGTCCTCTGACTGACCCTCTTGTGACTGAATCTTTGCCTGTATCCTTAATTAGTCCCATAGGCTGAATTCCCGGAATTGCTGGGTCAAAGGGTATGCACATTTTTAAGGCTTCAGCTGCCCTCTGGATAGGTTAATTATTTTGTCTTCCCTGGAGAGTAAGAGCCCACCTGCCCCTCAGCATAAGACATTATCACTTTATTCATCTCTGCTAATGTGATATTTTAAGATATTTTATTGTTTTAATTGGCTAGTGAGAGGTGAGAGTGAAATTAAACATATTTGGATTTCTTCAAGCAGTGAGCAAACCTTGGTTAAAGGCGCTTATTTTCTAAAAATGGAATGATCGCTGCTTCTTACAAAATGAGGGCACAAGAGAAAACATTCAGGTTTTGACTTTTGAATGTTTATGCTGTAGTGAATCAAAGTTTTGTTTAGTGTATACATCATGGTCAAAATCCGTCTGGGGTGATCTATTTGTATGAAGATCATTTCTAATACAAGTTTAGGACAGAGAATCTGATTAAGGCGGAAAACGAAGAAACTCTAGGTGTATCTCATAAATTCCACCAGTGCACTCAAAATAAATGTACTCTAAATAAATGTACAATCAAAGAAAAAACAGCATGATAGCTACACAAACATGGCTTCAAGGGAAATCCTCTAGGTCTCTCTTTCAATCAAATTGTCACCCTATCCAGGAGCTGCCAGTGGCAAATAGTCATTATTGTGGGGACATTGAGAAAGACTATTTGAAACTAGAGCTCTGCTGGGAAATCCAGGATTTGTGACTTCAAAAAGCAATTCACAGCATAAATCCTGGACCTCTCACGTTGTATTTTTAAAACACATACCAAGATAAAATTACAATCCACTTTTTAAAAATTTGAAACAAGATAGATGTGTATACGTATGTCTGTGTGCACGCATGAGTGCATAAGTGAAAACTGATAGACTAACTTCCTTGGCCCAGAAAATTCCCCTTGAATTACAAAGAATTAAGGATTCAGTGGGACCTGAAATCCCACAGTGGATCTTGCTGCTGGCCACACACACGCTGGCACTCACCGCTCTAAGACTGCGGCGCTCTGGGGGCAGCCTTGGTGTTGAGACACATGGTGTTAGTGCTCCCGGTGTTTGTTTTATAACCCATGTCTATCTTCCTGTCATCGTCCTGTGAGCGTGGCATGAAAGAAAACAACTTGAAACAGACTTCCACTATGATCTTGCATACTTGCTAGTCAAAGACAAACCAGATTCCCTCAAACTCCACATTTAAAAGTGAACCTGTACTGATTTTTTCATCTGTTATTTCTGAGTCTTTTGAAATAGCACGATAAATAAAAATGAAATGTATGTGACCTTAAAGTTACAGGAGCACTTTGTTTTTACTGATTGTTTTTTCACCTATTTTTTTCCCCCCAGATTAAATATACCCAAAGGTACTTTAATCCCACTGACAAAACGGGACCAGATGAAACTTGACAGCATCCTAAAGAGACCTTATATTACTTGCCAGCCATTTTGGAGAAAAGAAGTATGTTTCTTTTTAAAATGCAAATGTCATGTTTTATTGCTTTCTACTTTTAGCAGTGGCTGCTGCTGCTGCTAAGTTGCTTTAGTCGTGTCCAGCTCTATTCGACCCCATAGATGGCAGCCCACCAGGCGTCCCCGTCCCTGGGATTCTCCAGGCAAGAACACTGGAGTGGTTATTTGCATCATATTTTGAAGCTATTCTTCTTGAATTTTTATATAACTAGCAACTGCTATGTGCATTGTTTGGCAGTAAATTGTTGCTGAAACATTGAATTGTGAATGCTAATAGGTAAGATTAGCTGGGTGGAGTTGACCTAATTTATTCTCATCATAGTTAAATACCCATTGTCTACGGTTCTGTTGTAGTTTGTGAGGAAAAAAAGGAGAGAAGGAAATTATAAAGATGCCAGACCATTCCTAACTACTGAAGGAATCCATACTAATATTTTTAGCTGTAGCAGCTCTAGAATATTCTGGCTGACCTAAAGTTTATTGCCCGTGGTTTTGGAGCCTAAAACAAATCTAGATTTACCAGTTTGAGTTGACAGAACTGTAGCAAAGACTCTAGTATGACTGTAGTTTACTTTTATTGACAGATGGAAATAATGGCAGACTCTAAAATGAAGGCAGAAATTCAAGCTTTGACCTTCCTATCATCAGACTATCTTTCCAGAGTGTACTTACCTAACAAATTAAAATTTGGTGGGTGGATATAAAAATATGTCAGAATATATCTTCTGATCACAAAAGGCTTTTCATTAGTTTTGTTTTCAGCAGTAGATACTGTTATGCAAAGAACAAATGTTCTTCATTTTATAGAGGTAAAATATAATTTTTCGTAATTGTATTTTTTTGTCAAAAAATGCTATACTCTAATTTTCTTAAGAAGGCTTTATCATTCTCTTAAGAGATTAATTTCTATCCTATGTTCTAAATTAAATCATAGAAGAATGTATGTTATTTTGACTTTTAAATTTTGTTTAAAAAAATGTCTAACACCTGTCATCAAAGTCTGCAGAAATGCTTTATTTACTTTCTACAGTACAAGTAATGTTAAGGCATGAAGTATCCTATAGTAACAAAAGTGAAGAAGTGAAGTGAAAGTCATTCAGTCGTGTCTGAGTCTGCAACCCCATGGACTATGCAGAATACTGGAGTGGGTAGCCATTCCCTTCTTCATGGGATCTTCCCAACCCAGGGATCGGCCCCAGGTCTCTCGCATGGCAGGAGGTTTCCTTACCATCTGAGCCACCAGGGAAGCCCCAGTAACAAAAGTAATAGTAACCTAAATTTGAAAGGTTGCAAATTAATGAAAGTATCAAGCAATTTCTTCTTGGTTACATTTTCCTTTGCCTTCATAGTGTAGGGGTCATGCCTCAGTCATTCACTGTGAAAGTAGTGGTAATGTTCATTATGAATAAATACTGGGTTGATGTAGTCCTCAGTGCTTTGATTTGATTTTGAGCATACTTCTCATTAATAATATACTTATTTGAAATATTTCCCCAGGGTTTTATCAGTTCTCACCCAAATTCAAGTCACTTGAATTCTTCTCTAGCCTAGGTTTATAAACAAAGAACTTGTTCAGCTTTAAGATTTACAGAAGCCTCAAATTTAATAAGGCCTATCCATGAGAAACGCTGGACTGGAAGAAACACAAGCTAGAATCAAGATTGCTGGGAGAAATATCAATAACCTCAGATATGCAGATGACACCACCCTTATGGCAGAAAGTGAAGAGGAACTAAAAAGCCTCTTGATGAAAGTGAAAGTGGAGAGTGAAAAAGTTGGCTTAAAGCTCAACATTCAGAACACAAAGATCATGGCATCTGGTCCCATCACTTCATGGGAAATAGATGGGGAAACAGTGGAAACAGTGTCAGACTTTATTTTTGGGGGCTCCAAAATCACTGCAGATGGTGACTGCAGCCATGAAGTTAAAAGATGCTTACTCCTTGGAAGGAAAGTTATGACCAACCTAGTTAGCATATTCAAAAGCAGAGACATTACTTTGCCAACAAAGGTCTGTCTAGTCAAGGCTATGGTTTTTCCAGTGGTCATGTATGGATGTGAGAATTGGACTGTGAAGAAGGCTGGGTGCCAAAGAATTGATGCTTTTGAACTGTGGTGTTGGAGAAGACTCTTGAGAGTCCCTTGGACTGCAAGGAGATCCAACCAGTCCATTCTGAAGGAGATGAGCCCTGGGATTTCTTTGGAAGGAATGATGCTAAAGCTGAAACTCCAGTACTTTGGCCACCTCATGTGAAGAGTTGACTCATTGGAAAAGACTCTGATGCTGGGAGGGATTGGGGGCAGGAGGAGAAGGGGATGACAGAGGATGAGATGGCTGGATGGCATCACTGACTCGATGGACGTGAGTCTGAGTGAACTCCGGGAGTTGGTGATGGACAGGGAGGCCTGGTGTGCTGCGATTAATGGGGTCACAAAGAGTCGGATACGACTGAGCGACTGAACTGAACTGGTAACAGTAAAGGTGTGATCTTTTCCTCTCGTAAACCTATCTTAATTTTCCAGAGATGAGTTTTATGATTTTATTCTGTATTTTCAACAAACTTAACTGCACTGAAAACTTTCTTGTAATTGTAGGCAAGAATATGTATTTACAGGAGAAGTAAAGAAAGTTGGGTTAATTTTTATCACGATAAATATGAACAGAATATACCTTTGAGAACTTACATGTGCCAATCACTGCTTACATATTATCTTACTTAACTCTCCCAAGAGCCTTGTCAGGGCAGTAGTTAGACTCACAGTTTACAGGTGAGAACACGGAGGCTGTTGCTTGTCTAAAGCCCCAGCCAGATGTAGCAGAAGGGGACAGTGACACCATCTACTTCCAGGGCAGGACCAGGTATCAAATATTTGGGGTCCAGTGAAGAAGGTAAGTGTAGGGTCCTTTGTTTCAGAGTTATTAAGAATTTCAAGATGATAGCAGCAGAGACTTAAACCAAGCACGGGGCCCTTCTCAGCATAAGACCCTGTGTGACTGCACCGGTGGCACAGCCATTAAGCCAACCCTACTCAAGATTGAGTAAATAAGGTCAAATACAATAATGAAAGAAAATACTTGTATAGCACTTATTATGTTGCCAGGTATTTTTCTAGGTGCTTTACCAGCATTAACTAATTTCATGTTCACAGAAACCCTATGAGCAAGTACCTTTCCTATCTCCATTTTCAGATGAGGCATCAAGTGTGCAGGGAGGTTAAGTAACTTTCCCAAGGTCACATAACTACAGAGCGGTGGAGCTGGGACTTACTCCCAGGGAGTCTGACTCCATAGTTCACGCTTTAATCATGGTGCTGGTGCTTGTTAAGTGTGTCATGTGTGGCCAGGCATGCACACTGCCCAGTAAGGGTCTCTGATATCAAGCCTGTTACGTTATGTTCTCTAGTCACATCAGAACCAGATATTTCCTCTTGAGTATATTTTGGTATATCGTTAATGTGACTTACTTGTGAGACTATTGCAAATTCTAAAAGACATGTTATAAATTGCAAGTTTTTCTTTGAATGTATACAACACTTCCTCCCTTAACATCTAATAATCATTGAATTTTGACAAGGTTTGTAAAAGAGAAAAATACCAACTTAGAAATATGTGGTTAAGCCACAGAAAGTCTGGATT
This sequence comes from Bos indicus, assembly GCF_029378745.1. Taxonomy (NCBI): domain Eukaryota; kingdom Metazoa; phylum Chordata; class Mammalia; order Artiodactyla; family Bovidae; genus Bos; species Bos indicus. The sequence continues at coordinate 58,842,754 of NC_091772.1, read as the reverse complement.
AGGGTATACTGTCAAAATGAGGAGAAATAAAATCTACCATAGTCATTAAAATCTGAAAATAGATTTGAAAAAGGTTTGCAGATACATTCACTCTGGATAATTAAATTCCTTTCAAGTTTATGTTAGAAATTTATGTAAACTAATTTTCATTTATTTTGGGAAACGAAAATGGGAGGAGAGAAGAGAGCAAAATACACTGCAGTTGGGCTTAGCTCCCTGTCTTTATTAGATACAGATGAAAAGTTAACGTTAGTAGCTGTTTGGGACTCAGCTAGAATTCTAAGTCTTAAGATTTGTTTCTAAAAAGGATTACTGTAAAATAGGCAGCTGTTTAAAATGGCAACTGACAACAGACATCCTCTCTACATCTGTATTTATTTTTAATATTTTCATAATTTTAATCAAGAAACATTTGGGTTGGAATCTGTTTATAATTAAAGTGAATAAAAACTGGTGCAACAGAAAGATGTTCAGAGAATCTTGGTTTTTCCTTAAGGGCTCATAATCACCCTTGTAAAATAAAAGCTCTCATAATATCCCCAGGTTTCTGGGAAATTTAACTGTCATCATTGATGATGCTAATTGGTTTCAGAAGTCATGATTTCATGGGAAAATAAACCCATTTTGCACTTTCTACAAAACAGGCAAAAAAACACTCTGGGATTTCCATGACTTCCCTGAGTGTCTCATTTGGACTGTTTGATGTAAATACCTCTTCAGTGATGCTGAAAAGAAGAGATGCTATCAAAGCTAAGCCACAAGTACATAGATGTTAAAAAATATTTTCAGCGGGATGTTTTTGTAGTAAACTATTGAGAAACATTACTTCTGTTTGGACTTCAGTTCATCAAGAAAACAATCTTGTAAAAAGAAGTCAAGGTCTCCCTCTGCTGGCAGAAGCTCTATAGTTATCTCAAATTCTTCCACTATTTTGGGTGGATATTTCTTTGTAATATTTTCAAGCCATTGTTTTCAGGAATAGGGTCAAAGAGTCTGAGACACAAGAGGTTGTGAAAACCGTGAGGCTTTCTTTGTGAGATCGAGTACTTCTACACAGGAACCAATTTTGTATCATCAGCTTTCAGTTCAGTTCAGTCGCTCAGTCACGTCTGATTCTTTGTAACCCCATGAATCGCAGCACACCAGGCCTCCCTGTCCATCACCAACTCCCAGAGTTCACTCAAACTCATGTCCATCAGGTTGGTGATGCCATCCAGCCATCTCATCCTCTGTCGTTCCCTTCTCCTCCTGCCCCCAATCCCTCCCAGCATCAGAGTCTTTTCCAATGAGTCAACTCTTCACATGAGGTGGCCAAGTATTGGAGTTTCAGCTTCAGCATCAGCGCTTCCAGTGAACACCCAGGACTGATCTCCTTTAGGATGGACTGGTTGGATCTCCTTGCAGTCCAAGGGACTCTCAAGAGTCTTCTCCAACACCACAGTTCAAAAGCATCAATTCTTCGGCACTCAGCTTTCTTCACTGTCCAACTCTCACATCCATACATGACCACTGGAAAAACCATAGCCTTGACTAGACGGACCTTTGTTGGCAAAGTAATGTCTCTGCTTTTGAATATGCTAACTAGGTTGGTCATAACTTTTCTTCCAAGGAGTAAGCATCTTTTAATTTCATGGCTGCAGTCACCATCTGCAGTGATTTTGGAGCTCAAAAAAATAAAGTCAGCCACTGTTTCCCCATCTATTTCCCATGAAGTGATGGGACCAGATGCCATGATCTTCGTGTTCTGAATGTTGAGCTTCAAGCCAACTTTTTCACTCTCCACTTTCACTTTCATCAAGAGGCTTTTTAGTTCCTCTTCACTTTCTGCCATAAGGGTGGTGTCATCTGCATATCTGAGGTTATTGATATTTCTCCCGGCAGTCTTGATTCCAGCTTGTGCTTCTTCCAGCCCAGAGTTTCTCATGATGTACTCTGCGTAGAAGTTAAATAAGCAGGGTGACAATATACAGCCTTGACATACTCCTTTTCCTATTTGGAACCAGTCTGTTGTTCCATATACCATTCTAACCATTGCTTCCTGACCTGCATATAGGTTTCTCAAGAGGCAGGTCAGGTGGTCTGGTATCCCCATCTCTCTCAGAATTTTCCAGAGTTTATTGTGACACACACAAAGGCTTTGGCATAGTCAATAAAGCAGAAATAGATGTTTTTCTGGAACTCTCTTGCTTTTTAGATGCCCCAGTTCCTTGTAAAGCTATACTTAATGTGTGCTTCATTGCAACCAAGCTATTTACAAAAACCTAAGACAACATATTAGGACTTTTAAAATAGAAGAATTAAAGATCACTTCAAATGAAAAGAAATTGATACTAAAATTACAAATATATTCAGTCTCTACTTACCTAAAAACGGAATATAAACTGTATGTGTGTGTGTGCTAAGTTGCTTCAGTCATCTCCAACTCTTTGCAACCCCGTGGACTGTAGCCTGTCAGGCTCCTCTGACCATGGGATTCTCCAGGCAAGAATAATGAAGTGGGTTGTCATGCCCTCCTCCAGGGGGTCTTCTCAACCCAGGGACCGAACCCGCAACTCTCTATGTCACATTGGCAGGCAGGTTCTTTCCCATTAGCACCACCTGGGAAGCTCTATAGTCATTCATAAATATCCCCTTGTGTTAAAACTGCAGAAGGACTTACTAATGTGAATAATAGCCATGACCAAAGCTGAATTTTAATTACTTTTTTTCATAATTTCACCTTTATTTTATGGCTCAATAATCATACCGCCTGATATAGATGGTTTTGATCCCTCTTCCTGTTTCTGAGGGGAAAAGTTAGGTGACACCACAGCCTGTCTTCCATCTGTAAAGTCATATTTTGAGGGCCAGGATGCTTGCATCCCAGTTCCACTTCTACTCACTGCCTTTGTAACTGGGAGAAGTTACAATCTGGCCTTTGTTTCATTGACTGTAAAATGGGGATAACAGTAATAATAGCTATTCTGTAGTGTAACTGTTAGGGCAAGTGTGGGTTTGAATAACACCCTTGGAATGTTATTGCTATATTTGGTACACAGGCTGCTACTATTGTTCCACTGATCAGATCAGATCAGATCAGTCGCTCAGTCATGTCCGACTCTTTGTGACCCCATGTATCGCAGCACGCCAGGCCTCCCTGTCCATCACCAACTCCTGGAGTTCACTGAGACTCACATCCATCAAGTCAGTGATGCCATCCAGCCATCTCATCCTCTGTCGTCCCCTTCTCCTCCTGCCCCCAATCCCTCCCAGCATCAGAGTCTTTTCCAATGAGTCAACTCTTCGCATGAGGTGGCCAAAGTACTGGAGTTTCAGCTTTAGCATCATTCCTTCCAAAGAAATCCCACAGATAGGGTATGCAAAAGCAGCTTGTCAATTACATATTCCTAAACAGCAGAAAGTTTTTTTTAAAGTATGCTGAATAACCAGTATTATACAAGAATCTGTATATAATAGAGGCTTCTGGAAGATTCCTTGGACGTGGAGAATATAATTCAACACACATTAAACCTCAAAATATGTAAGACTGTGCTCGGTGCTATATATGTGGGCGTAAAACACAAAGTTTAAAATCTAGGAAGCTAGACAAGGCAAATACACCCATGATCGTGTGAGACAGAATATGATAAGTACTGAGAGGACTTTGAAAGATGAAAGGAGAGATGGTATGAGATGATTCATGTAGGAAAGAATGAGGAAAGGTGTCACTGAGGAGGGAGTACTTGTCAGAGATGATTCTAAGGTTTTGCTGGTTGGGAGAGTTAGGTACAGGACCTACTTAAACTGGCTCTGTCGCTTAACTGCTGTTTGATGTCTGACGAGTCACATTACCTCTCTCAGCCTCCTTTTCTTTTTCTATAAAATGGAGACAGCTACCCTATAGGGCTGCTCTGGAAATTACAGGAGATGGAGCAGCCAGATAATAAACAGCAGCCAGACAATAAACGAGGTATTAGCATTTAGACTAGAGTTCTTTAACTCTGGCTGCATTTTAGAATCACTGAGAGCTTTTAAAAAATATTAATTCCCTCTGTTCCACCCCAAACCAACTAAATCAGAATCTTCAAGAGTGAGGCCCAGGCATCAGTTATTTTTTAAACAGTTTCCCCAAGTGATTTCTAAACATACAGATTCTTGGTGCTCAACTGTGGTCCGTTTGGCGACTTCAGCTGGGAGTTTGCTAAAACTCTAGGTTCTTAGACCGACACTGGACCTTCTGAATCTTCATGCTATAACTAGGTCCCCCAGATTCCCACCCCCCTGGAAAGTCTCCCCGCTTCAGACGTCAAGGTTTTTGGTACGCAGCCCACACTGAGTAGAAAAGGAGAAGGTTCAGTGTGTGTACCACAACCCCCCCTTTTTTTCCTTTAGATATTCATAAAGGGGGAGGGGGAAGCCAGCTGATATATTCAGAATTGGCATATGTGCGCCACAACAGTCCCTTAATATTACTATGGAACCTTACACTTAACAGAAGACCTTCACTCGTGTTACTTCTCTTGAGCCTAGCTAAGAATAGTCCTGGAAGTTAGGCATCATTGTCCTCATTTTACAGCTATAAACTGAGGTCATAGAGCCCAGATGGCTCAAGATACCATACTCGTAAATAGGGAGGCCACGGTAGGGACCCAGGCAGCAAACCACCAGCTATTCGAAGGATGGGCTTGAACGTGAATTGGCGGCAATCAGAATTTTGCTACAGTAAATTCACAAGAGAAGATTCTAACTACCTTTCTCCTGCCGGGACCGCGGAATTATTAGAGCGGTCGCTGGGCAACTGCGACGGACACCAACTTTCGACCAATCCGCAAACTGCTGGCGCAAGGACTTCTAGGACCGATAGTGCTTCTGCGCATGTGCCATTGCCTTGAGGGCGGAGAAGCCTTTTCTTTCCTTCCCTGACTTCCGGACGCCAAAGGAAGTGGCTCAAGGACGCATGCGTAATGTCTCCGCGGTAATTAAGGCAATTTCCTCGGCCGGCGTGAGGGGACCCCAGTCCCTCGGGGTTAGCGTTCCTGTCACCTGGCCTTTGTCTCCTCCGCGCCCGAGCGGGGTCGCAGGCTCTCGAGCTCCTCCCGCTTCCCATTGCCGGCTTCCCTCCGCTGCGCGACTCTCAGGTAGGCCCCGTGCGGATTCCCCTTGTTCCCCGCCGCCATGGCGCTGCTGAGGCCGGGTCCCCGGGGGAGTGCGTCCCGCCGCGAGATGCTGGAGCGCGAGCCGGACCGTTGGCGAGCTTCCTGAGTGGCCCCTGGGAGGGACGTCGGAGTTGCAAGGGTGCCTTAAGATCACCGCTAGTCTGACCCCCTCGTTTTTGTGGGGAAACTGAGGCACCGAGAAAGGGCAGAGTCGATGGCAGCCCCTATCGCCTCTGCCCTTCCTGGTTACACGTCTGGTTTCTCCTCAGACGCAAGCGGCCGCCTCGGAGACCTTCCCTGACCATTCTTGGTAGTCTCTCCCAGGGTAACGTGCTTGAGCTCCTTTGTTACACTTATCGCTGTCTGCAGTTAACTCTGTTTCTGCTTTCCTCCGCCAAGTGTTTTATTATATCCGTGTGCACACACTCCGCCCAGGCAAGCATCTGTGACACGCCAGGCTCTGTGCTGCGGGCCAGGTGTGTTTTAGGGGAGCTTCCAGACAGCTCTGGGCCGTTAGGAGCTGGCAGTCTCCTGGGGAGGGGGCTGGTTGCAGACAAGTCCCGGATGGGGATCGGTGCTGTGAAGAAAAGGGGCTAGTGATGGAGGATCAGGTGTTATACCTTCGGAAAGCAGGGAAGCCTCTGAGGAGAGAAGGTGACTTTAAAAAAAAGATGCTCCAAGAGTTTCACTGAACGTCACTTACACACTGTAACCTATTTAAAGTGCACATTTTGATGAGTTTGGAAAGTTTAATACAGTCGTGTAAGCATCATCACGGTGCAGTTTAGACCATTTCCATCACCCCCAAAAGTTCACAAGAGGAGCTGCCTTTTGAAGTGGGACCTGAAAATTGGCACTGAGAAAGCTGGGGATTTGGGAACGTATCTGAGTTTCCTGGGCTTCAAGAAAAATAATGAAATGTAGACATACTAGGTCTGAGCGCATTAATAATCTCAAAAAGCGACTCCCTCCATCGGGGGAGGCCTCGTCACCCCAGGTTGCAGGAACAGCTGGTAGGAATGCTTCAAACTGGGAGGCGCTTGTTGTGTTCACAGGCAGAAAGGAAAACCTCAGAGCTGGGGTGCTCAAGGAGGGAGTGAGAGACTGGGTAGACTAGAGATGAACACCTGCCTTCTGAACTTGTTGTGGGTTCCCAGTGTCCTGCACAACATACGGTCCGCAGAGGCTGATTAATGCTCCATGGTTGAGGAGAAGGAAGGAACAGAGGTTTCGGGCACTATGTGTGCAGCTTCACTTCAAGTGGATCTTAGTGTCTATTTTTGTAGATGAGAAAGTGTTAGTTGCTCAGTCGTGTCCAACTCTTTGCAACCCCGTGGACTGTAGCCCCACAGGCTCTTTTGTCCGTGAGATATTCCAGGCAAGAATACTTCAATGGGTTGCCATGCCCTCCTCCAGGGTATCTTCCTGACCTGTGGATTGAACCCTGTCTCCTGCATTGCAGGCAGATTCTTTACTGTCTGAGCCAGTGGGGCTAAATAATTTGCCCGAAATCATATATTTAGTTCCTGGGCTTGATTGCAGAACCTTTGTCATTCCTTTGCTCACACATTTAGCTGATGTCCCAAATTCATCTCAATCATTTGAGTCAGATGGGGTCAGCAAGTGCCACATCCTTGCAGAGAGTCACTTTTTGAGATATTAATGTACTCATAGACCTAGTATGTCTACACTTATTTTTCTTGAAGCTCAGGAAACTCAGATATCTTCCAAAATTCCTCATATTCTTTGTTGTCATGATAAGAGATGCTACTCTTGTTATCTCATGTCACTCATGCAAGGCTCCTTTGGGTAGGCAGCTGGATGTAAGAATTTACTAACCAGTTACAGAATTGAAAATATGACATCAATGTAAGTGAATCATCAGAGAGAGAATATATATACTTTCTCCTTGTAAGGAAAAAAAGAAACTTGCTTATGACCCACTGTCCACTAGATACTACATTTTCTACATAGATAATCTGATTTGATACTCAGAGCAACCCTGGAGAAGGTGTTAATATTCTCTGTATTTGCAGAATAGGGAAAATGAGGCTTGGTCAGATTAGGATCCCAGTTCTGGGAAGTGGCAGAGGCATGGTTCTAACCTAGGTGGGCCTACTAGACTATGGCACCCCTAAAAAACTCAAAGTGGGGAATTCTTGCGGGCAAATGTCCAGCACAATGCCAAACCAGATAAAGGTCGATTACTCTAAAACTCCTGTGATTGCTGCCAAGATTGGTTGCTTTTCTTAGTAACTTCATGCAGAAATAGTGACCTAAACCAGAGTGCAGAAATTTGTACGAGGAAAGTGAGCTGTCACTAAGTGGGAACCTGGAAGAACACAGCCTTCTGCTGGTTTCCTGTTGCATTCCTGCTGCTCAGCACTGTGTCTCAAACTGTGTAAAAATGAATTTATTTTCTAGCTGGTGACTAAAAAATACTCTGCTGTAATGTATCAATATTGGTTAATTAATTGTGATGAATGGAAGAAGGGAACTGGATGTGGGATATATGGGAACTCTCCTGTCTTTGTAATTTTCCATTAAAAACTTCTAAAAATAGAAAGCTTATTGTTAAAAGGCACTCTGCTTATTGCATATTTAAATCTCCTCAGAAGAGAGAAGCCTGACATCAAGTCATTTATTTATTTACTCTCTATATCCCTTCTATAACTTAACTGTATCTTTTTATTGCCTCTTAGGGATGTTTATTACTTAAGAGAGGACTTGTCCTTTTTCCATTATTTTTTAGGGCCAAAATGAGTCTGTTTGGAACAACCTCGGGTTTTGGATCTGGTGGGACCAGCATGTTTGGCAGCACAACCACAGATAATCACAACCCTATGAAGGTACCACATACAGCTTCACAGGGTTTTTAGAAACAGCACAGGCCAGAGAATCCCACATCCGTGATAGCAAGAGAATCCCAGTTGGTGTGGGAGCCTCCTTTGAGGTGAACACGCTGAAATTTTGTTCAGCCTGCTTTCTCAAATACTGGAGCAGAGGAACTGTGTGTCCCCTGGACTGGTGTCCTATTTCCCCTAACATTCCTAGTCACCAAAATCACACGAGGTGCTTGTTAAGATTGCAGGTGCCCAGGGTCCAGCCCACATCTGTGGAATGAGAGTTTCTCTGGGAGAGGGAGGCAGGTGATGACGATGGTTGAGCACTGCGGGGCAGGAATAACCTGGGGCCGTTGTTGGGAAACATGGCTGCAGGCCTGGCTTTGAGATGCTGCCTGGGTCCAACAGTGCCAGTACCTTCACTGGCTGGGTTACAGTCCGCCTTTTTATCCAAGTGAGTGAGGTCTGATTAACTTAGTTCTTGGGAACAGGGACGCTTGACCTTGATGTGTTGGTGAGAAAGGAAGCAATTTTGAATTAAATCATGATGATGTATACATTTTAACATGGACTTTTTCCACCCCAGGATATTGAAGTAACATCCTCTCCTGATGATAGCATTGGTTGTCTATCATTTAGCCCCCCAACCTTGCCGGGAAACTTTCTTATTGCAGGATCGTGGGCTAATGATGTAAGTGCTTCTTAAATGCATGTTCTCTCTGTCATGTATCTCTCTGTATGAGCAGGGCTGGGTTTTTTATTTGTTTTTGCTCCAAGTGAATAAAGCAAACTTACGGCTTATTCATTACCTTTTTTTAAAGAAATGAGTTTAAGAGTCTGAACCATTCTGAATGGCAGGCATTGATCACTTCTTGTGCCATTTTTTAAGAAAGCAAAATCATATGCATCATTCAAAAATTTATACTCTAGTTCAGTATCTTGAAGTATATTCCCTAATCATGTGTCGTATTCATGGAAAATAAATGTTGTCCCTGATGCTCTGTGTGAATTTCCCTTCTAGGCATCCTGAAAATGTTCTTTAGGCTATGTTAAAGTTTTTCACCTTTAGCTATATTAACAGTCCTGCATCAACACTATACTTACCAAACAAAAATTGTAGTATTCAAAAAGAAAGGTAAAAATTCTGGTAGAAAAAAAGGCAAAGGATGTTTAGAAGCACTTCACAAAAGAAGTGCAGGTGGCTTGTTGGAGCAAACTTGAACCAATTAACCATACTCATAATCAGATAGATGCATAGTGGTTTGCTGCTGACTTAAGTGAGGGACTTAGGCCAGTTATCTTCTCTAAGCTTCGTATCCTGAAATAAGATGGAGATGACAGTAAGTACACAGAGGTTTAGCTGTTGTAGAGATGAATTCAGATAACACATACAAAGTACATCATGGGAAATCCTTAAGTCCCAGAAAGGGAGTATCTGAGACACAGGGTACAGCTACCACTGGTTCAGATTTCAGCTTCTCCTTGCTGGTGCCAAGTATTATTCATTTTATTACGCCAGTTTGATAGGGGAAAGTGTCTGTCGTGTAAATTTGTGTTTATCTGATTATAGCTGGGAGCATAGGGGTTATCATTAATTGTTGTGTCTGCATTGTTTTATTACTGTAGGTTCGATGCTGGGAAGTTCAAGATAGTGGACAGACTATTCCAAAAGCCCAGCAGATGCACACGGGACCTGTCCTAGATGTCTGCTGGAGTGATGTAAGTTTCATTATGTTTTTATGTGACCTGAAATACAAATAGCATGTATGCATGCACATTTTCGGAGAAGGCAATGGCACCCCACTCCAGTACTCTTGCCTGGAAAATACCATGGATGGAGGAGCCTGGTAGGCTGCAGTCCATGGGATCGCTAAGAGTGGGACACGACTGACTTCACTTTCACTTTTCGCTTTCATGCATTGGAGAAGGAAATGGCAACCCACTCCAGTATTCTTGCCTGAAGAATCCGAGGGATGGGGGAGCCTGGTGGGCTGCCATCTATGGGGTCACACAGAGTCGGACATGACTGAAGTGACTTAGAAGCAGCAGCCCCATGCACATTTTAGAAATGCTGTTTCTGAATTTAAATATAGTCATTGATTGATATTCATAATATAGTCAGTTAACTTTTGTTATATTAGCTTTAGTTAGTCTCTCTGAAAGCTTCTTGCTTAAAAATTCCATTAATTTATTGACCTGTCTCCTTGAGCAAAGTGTTAGCTGCTCAATCATGTCTGACTCTTTGTGCACCCTGCACTCCCCATAGATTGTAGCCTGTCAGGCTCCTCTGTCCATGGAATTCTCCAGGCAAGAATACTGGAGCAGGTTGCCATTTTTTGAGCAAGGGGTTAGACAATTAAAGCTTTTCCTATGTCTCTTGATGTGCCAGGAGCCTATGTTGTTTTAAAATTAGAAATTTACAGTCCCAGGAAGTAAGTCCTATGGGGAAAATTAATCCTTTACCATTATTAGACTTTTGAAATATTTCCTTTCTTTGAAATTCTTTTTCCTCCCAAATACTGAACGTTAGCATTATAAGTTAATGTGTTTGAGTTTATTCAATTCTGAGCTCTCTTTTTTTTTGTTCGAGGGCAGAAGGTGGGTGATTGGGGAGTTTAATGAAGGTATACCATTTACAAAGAAGCCAACAGGGATGGTGAAGCCACGCTCAGCAGGAGCCTTGGCTGTGAAGGGCCCAGCCTCCCTCCCCTCCTTCTCCTGCTGGCAGCTGAAAACAAAAGCGCCTGACTCAGAGTCGGCAGATGTTCTGAGGAAGCTAAGTCTCAAGGTCCCTCCCTGGGCTCATAGAATTTTTTTTATTAGATGTAGTTTGCAGGCAGTAAAATTGAACCTTGTAAGTGTATGATTCTGTGAGTTTTGAGAAATTCATAGAGTTGTGATCAAAATATAGAAGAGATCCATCAGCCCAAAGATTTCCTCTTGCCCTTTGTAATCAGATCCCCCTCAGCCGCTCTCCCTGGAGACCACTGGTGTGTTTTCGGTCCCTGTGTTTCTGCCTTTACTAGAACGCCATCACCAGAATCCTTTTGAGTCTGGCTGCCTTCAGCTCAGTGCACTCGTGGCCCATCCAGCTTGTATCTGGCAGCAGTTAGTCCTCCTTGTTGCTGAGTAGTGGTGCGTTGTATGGGTGTTCACCGTCTGCTCACCGTCCACAAGCTGAAGGACATGTGGGTTGTTTTCCATTTTTGATTGTAGTGAATAAATGCTGCTATAAACATTTTGTATACTGGATTTTCCGTGAATATAAATTTTCTTTCCTCTTGAGTTTATATCTAATAGTGGGCTTGCCGAGTCATATGAAAAATTTATGTTAATTTTATGAGAAACACCAGACTACTCACACCATGCATTTATATGATTGTATTTAGCTTACACATAGCGTTTATATAATTTATATAAATTATAAATTTATAATTTATAAATATTCTGTTTATGAATATTTTGAGTTGCTCCCATTTTAATCATCTCTGAAAGTCTTCTCTAAGGCATTTTCTGTCATCTGTAAATGTATTGCTGATTCGTCTGATTAGGTTATTATGAGATTAATAATAGTTTTAAATTACACATAGAAAAGCAGCCATTTGAGTAGATTTTAAATACCACTGATTTATTTTACCTGTCTTTCTTTACTGATGAGAGAACAGATCAGAATTGTAAGTGTCTTATCAAGTATGGTAAGAAATAGAATTACCTGACACCAGAACTCTGTTGCTCAAGTGTTAGTGAGTCACCTTGTACAGAAATGTACACCGCCCATTTCCATTCTCTCTCTCCATTAGAGCCGTGCGCCGTCTAGTGGAGGAGAAATATAGACATTAAGAGTTCCAATTCAGGGAGCTAAGTTCTTAGAGAGGCAGGATGCACTGTCCTGGGTGGACAGAACCCAGAAGGCAACTATGAAGTTTGGGAAGGGTGCACTGAAATCTTCACAGATGAGGCAAGAAAAAGCAAACCATTTGCTTATAGCTTTAGAGCTCTGTCATCCATTCCAAGTGTGGATTCAAATTTCAGCTCTATCTTCACTTTTTGGCTTTGCCAAGTTACGTAATCTCTCTGAGTCTGTTATCCAGTCACTCAAAGATTAGCATGGCGCCTTTGGGGAGTGGTTAAGAGACTTGCTTGAGGGAACAGAGAGAAAGGCTGAGCCCAGACCTGGACCTTCTGGCTCCAGAGCCCATGCACTGACAGCCTCTCTCACAGGGGCTTATAGGAAATAGGAGCTGGTTTCTGGAAGAGGAAGGCATGTATGGAAAGGCACAGAAGAGCCAGAGTTACCCTTGAGCTGTAAAAGCCCAGCTTGGTGAGGGTGATTCTCCAAGCAGTCCAAGGACGTGGCTTGCTGCGTGGACATAGCAGGTGGAGCTTAGAGGAGCTGATTTGGGAGCATTTAGGGATCTCATTCTTCTGCCTCAGCCTTTTGATAGACTGGGTCTGTCTTGGTGTGTCCACTGGGGCCTGGCATCCTGCCGCTGGTAGGGTCAGCATTTCATGAGATTGAGGGGCCAGTGTTTCACTCAGCCTCAGGACAGCCCGCATTAGCATCTTTCCAAGGATTTGTGGACTTACCCTTAGAGCCTCATTAATAGAGAAGAAGATTTTCTCTCTTCTTTCAGATGGAGAGCTTCAAATAAGTTTTTGCTAGGGAAGGATAATGGTAAATCTTTGAGCTGTGGAACCAGAAATGAAGTGGGAGGGGTCTGCAGATTATGGCCCATGGGCCCAATTTGGCCCATTGCTAACTTTTGTAAATAAAGTTTTCTTGAAACACAACCACACTCATTCATTTGACAGTGTGTATGGCTGCGTTCTAGCTACAACAGCAGAATTAGGAGTTGCAACAGAGACCACTTGACCTGCAAAGCTGAAATATTTACTATATCACCCTTTAGGAAAAAGAATTGTTGATGATTGGTCTAGATTTTCAGCTTGGTACTTACTGTTTTTAAATTGTCTTGTACTTCATAATTGACTGACGTACTTTATGAATTCTATATGTGAATATTTTAAAACCATAACACGGTGATTGCCAATTTTTTAAGCTGTTCTGTATTGGACCAATGATCATTGTAAATTAGTGTAGTTTTATTGCATGCACTTCAGAATGCTATTAGATGTTGAACTGAACACAAGTAATAATGATTGAACATGTGTGGTATAGAGCAGAAATTGCGGGGAGAAAGATGCAGTATATGTGGCAAGATGTTTAAATTGGGAACCTAGATGATGGGTTTGTGAGTATTCATTGTACTATTCTTGTACCTGTTGTGGAGGCTTGAAATTGATGAAAATAAGAAAAAAAAAAATGTAAGTGGTTCCTGGTAGGTCATACACATTGATACAGGATGTAAAAGGCTATTCCTAGAGACTGCCAGTGACCATGACTGCCTCTCAACAGTGAGCTGGGGTCGGGGAGGGACTCGGTTTTCATTACATAACTCTAAATGCTGTTTAAATTTTTTATTAACCTGTTTACACATTCTCTCTTAGAAAAAAATTGATGATTGAAAAGCGCTGGAAATGTGTTTTGTATATGACATTGTAGTTTGCAATACACAAGCCCCCAAATAATTGGAAAAATAAAACTTGCAAAATAAAACCTTCCTCAGTATGTTCAATCTAATATCTAAATGTACATATAGAATTTTTATTAGAATGTCGGAATTTTTTCTACTTTATTTTAGGATGGGAGCAAAGTATTTACAGCCTCATGTGATAAAACTGCCAAAATGTGGGACCTCAATAGTAACCAGGCGATACAGATTGCACAGGTAATAAATAATAAAATTTATCCTCTGCAGAGATGCTGGGCAAGGCAGGGTTGTAATGATTCTTATTCTTTGTTACAGGAAAGGTGCAGTTCAACTATACCAAATCAATTAGACTTAAATATACCAGAAACCTCTTAAGCACAAAATAACACCAGTTTTATGAGCAGTCTCGTTTTTACTGGTGTTTCACAAGTTCCATCAAGGGTCTTCTGCATTTGTGTGGTTGAAGGTTGCATCATAAGGAGCTAGTGATGTTCAGATCTATAAAAGGCAGTGTTAAAACTGATGCTCAGCATTCCAGCACCCATGTGTGGCTTGCCTTGTCCCAGGCTTCATTTGGTCACTTGTTCATTAGACAAATATGTATCAATTGCCAGTGATACCGCAGGCACTGTCCTTGGAGTAGAAACACAGCAGTGAGTGAGAGGCGCCCTTCCTATTTCAGGAGCTTTTACAGCCTGCTTGAGGATGGCAGGCAGGTTCTTGTGTGAAGACTGCTAAGAAAAGTAGAAACCATGAAGAGGAGAGAGCCTAGAACCAGAGGGTCAGGCCTGGTGGGAAAGAGCCTCTTGACACTGAGACATTTTCAGGAAGGTGTCACATACCCTGAGACGGCAGTACTGTGTGCTAGAGCACTTCTTCCATCTCTAATGTTTGTCTTCTCAGTGACACAGCTGTGGTGGAGTTCTCCCTGTGAGTTGTTTCTGAGTACCTCCCCCTTCACTCTCATACTAGTTAATTATGGTTCAAATCAAATTAAATTTTGTTGGTATGGAATGTTACACAGAATGTTTTGGTCATGGGGAAGGACGAAACTATCCTTTGGTTTTTGTTGAGTATGACCTCAATATTTAAGATTCCTTCTCTTTGAACTTCCAGAGCCAAAGCTGTGTGGCATGTTATATTACATTTACCTTGATCTGTCTTGGTTTTGTCTTGAAAGCACGATGCTCCTGTCAAAACAATACATTGGATCAAAGCACCAAACTACAGCTGTGTGATGACTGGGAGCTGGGATAAGACCTTGAAGGTATGCTGTATAGTCAAGGGGCTTCCTGGCCTGACCAAGGTGGACATTATTCTTACACTATCTGGATGTTAGTTCTGAATGGTTGGTCACTTGTTCTTTTTTTTTTTTGTCTTTCAGTTTTGGGATACACGATCATCAAATCCTATGATGGTGTTACAGCTCCCTGAAAGGTGTTACTGTGCTGACGTGGTACGGAATTTCTTCTTTTTTATGATATCTTAAATTAGAGGACAATGTAAAAGCCCTTCAGACTTTAATTATAGATGTGGGATGTAATTTGGATTGCCTCAGTTGTCGTAAACCTAGATTTTTGTACTGCATATGTTCCAGAACTACAGAAAACTGGATGTCACACTTTTTTAGTCACTTGTTGTGTGAACATATTCAGTCACAGGCCATGCCGGCACCGGTATGATGCGTACAGTACAAAAACTGGCAATAACTTTGTGATGTGGGACTAGATCCTTTGGTGTCTGTCTCAGTGGGATAGAAGCTGAGGAACTTTCTCTATTGGTGTAGCAATAAGTCTTAAGAGTGTACTAACTGCCCCGTAATTCCACTTTCAGGAGTTTATCATGAGAAAAGTAGAGATGCAAATGTTCTTTGTTCTGTATAATGGAGTGAAACATTGGAAATGACCCATTGGGCCAACTAGATAGACACAGTCATTTGATTTGAGGGAATGTTACTTAGATGGCCACCACTAGTGTTCTCGGGAAAATGTGTGGAGTGGTGCTCACTGAACACGCTTTAGTAAAGGATGTGAATTATATAGAAACATACGTATACACACGTGTATTAAAAAAACACTCAAAAAGACAAGAGAAAACATACCATAATGCTGACAACTGTTATCATTTGAAAGGCGTGGTAGAACAATGATTTTCATTTCTTCTCTATTCTTCAGTAAATGTTCTAAATAAATGTTTCATAATATTTCATAGTTTTGAAAACTGAGTCTTTTAAAAAGGTACGTGCTACTTTCCAATATGATTTATCTGGATTACCTTGAAACATGTAAATACCATTGGATTGTTAAATTTTAAAAAAGTTTATTTATTTTTGCAACTTTGAAAAAATTGATAGAATACTTTGGTATACAAAAGAGCACACCCCACTTTAAGTAGGTCTCTGCTTTCCTGTTTTTCCTAGATATATCCTATGGCTGTGGTGGCAACTGCAGAGAGGGGCCTGATTGTGTATCAGTTAGAGAATCAGCCTTCTGAATTCAGGAGGATAGAGTCTCCACTGAAGCATCAGGTGAGTCACGAATCAGATCAGGAAGCTTGTATTTAGCATCTATCTTAGGGAGTAAGTGCCTGCATGTGGAAATTGTTATACTGTCGGATATTAAAAGGAGGTGAATTTAAGGATATAAACACAGTATTAGTGGGTAAATACCGTCCTTGGCAGACATCCCCTGGGTAGCAGAATGCTGCTGAATGGGTACACACCACAGTGAATTGGTTCCATCATGAGTCCATAGCTTCTGCCTTCAGCTCGGTCTCCACCTGCCTGCCACACGTTCTTAGATCTTCTTCACTCTCTTCCGATCCATCACTCCTTTGGTCTTTGTCTCTGCAGATCTGATCTGCAGCCTCTAGTCCTAGAACACAGAAACTGATAATTGGAAGCTTCCTCATCTTACTCCTGCTGAACATAGAACTCTGG
This sequence comes from Bos indicus, assembly GCF_029378745.1. NCBI lineage: Eukaryota > Metazoa > Chordata > Mammalia > Artiodactyla > Bovidae > Bos > Bos indicus. Next base: position 58,826,286 of record NC_091772.1, on the reverse strand, counting down.
CTATACCTGCCTCTTCCCTGCCTTTCCCACCCCCCGTTGAGGGGTGGGCCACACTCTCCAGTGGCCAGTTTTGTTTGGGCTCTGTGCCGACCCACCTCTCAGGAGCCTCAGGCTATCAGCCACCCACCTCCCTCCTGTATCTCGTCTTACCCCCTCTCACCCCCGCAACTTTTGTTCATTGGCATAAGACAGACTCAAGTCTAATCCTGGGAAACAAACCTCTTCTGACCCCCACATCCTCAGCCAGCTAGGTACCTTTTCCTCTTGTAAGTCAAGTGTCTTAAACGAGCTTTCTTGGTTCCCCTACCTCCTACTCATTTCTCACCCACTCCTTTGAGACTTCTGCCCCTGTTTCTCCACCAAAACTGTTTCTGGCATGGCCATTGATGGCTTCCTAGTCAGTAACTCCAGTGGATACTTGTCACCCTCATCTTAACACAACCGTGGCACTCACCGATATTCTTACTATATATTCTTAAGACTTTGTGCTTGGGCTCTATAATGCCAGTCTCTTACCTCCTGCCTCTGCTTGCTGCTTTGTCTTCTTTGCTGTATCTTGAGGTTCCCCAGGCGTCTGCCCTGGGTCACTGCCTTCTGAACCTCAGCACGGTCCCATCTGCTGTTTATGACTGTTGGTTAGGCGTGTGTGGTGGGCTGGAGTCTTGGATCCCTAGCTACCTACCCTCTGTGCTCCTGACAAGGGCACTCGCAGTCTGACGGCTCCTATGCGTGTCCGCCTGTCCTCCTGCCCCCGCCAACGTATCTCAGCCCAGAAGCATCCCATACCAGGCCCAGGGCCTCCCCACTGCCCCCAGCCTGCTCCTACCCATATGCTCTGCATCTCACTAGATGGGGCCTCCACCTTTTCTGGCTAGGCCAGAAATCAGGGGTTGTCCTTTACTCACTGCCCTTCCTTTTCTCCTCCCCCATCTCATTAACCACCACCCTCACTTGCACCCTGTGTATGGTTTCGAATCTGACCATTTCTCTCCTTCCAACTCGAACGCAGCTCTTGTTGAATGACAACAGGAGTGTGGACCCGTGCATCTCTGCCTCTGGAGACTGGGCCATGGGCTGTTTGTTTGGGATCTTCTGTGGGGTCCAGGAGACCCTCCTTTGGGCCCTTAGGCTCAGTGTTGGATCAAGTGCAGTGTCTAGCTTTTGCATAGCTTATTCATGGTTTAGAAAGTTCTGGCCACATCCACTGTATGCTTGACCCTTGTTCCCACATCCTCCCCCAGCCAACACTACTTCCCTTTTCCAGTTGGGGACGCAGAGACCCTGGGACACTGGGTGACTTCATAGAGGGCACTCGCTTAGTCAGTGGTATGCTGCAGATCAAAGTGACGTGTCCTCCCAACCCACCAGGGGGTCAGTGCCAGAATAGGAGCTGGTGGGGCTGAGGGGTGCGTGCCCTGCTGCAGTGACAGCGAGGCCTGCAGGGTGGCAGAGGAGCAGCAGCACCTGGACGGAAGCATGTGGTCTGCGGTTTATTCATAAAATCATGTGGCTAAATAAAAAAATAATGCCTACTGGAGGAATGGAAAAGTCTTCATCGTGTTTGAGAAATATGTTTCTGGTTCTTTCAAAACCCAAAAATGGAGTAAAAGTTGTTTACTTTCACGTTATTTATGGAATGTTACACTTCACATGATGATGGTATACTTTTTCTCCCCAACTATAGCATCGATGTGTGGCTATTTTTAAAGACAAACAGAACAAGCCGACAGGTTTTGCCCTGGGAAGCATCGAGGGGAGAGTTGCTATCCACTACATCAACCCCCCAAATCCGTAAGTGAGGCCTGGCCAGCTTGCAGGTGTTCGTGTGAGACATTTTGTTTTGAAGGAAAGCTAAGTTGGGCCTTTGCTTTTCAGTGCCAAGGATAACTTCACCTTTAAATGTCATCGATCTAACGGGACCAACACTTCTGCTCCTCAGGACATCTATGCGGTGCGTCTTTAGAAATGTTAATCCTGAGAATGTGCCTAGAAACTAGACTTGGCGGTGGATAGCTGAGTCATAATGGGATCAGAAAAGATCACTGTCATTGTGTGTGTTCATGTGCAGGGATAAATGGCTTACGTGGGAGGTTTCGGTTTTCTGTTTTTATGAACATGTTGACTCTCTTCATTCTCTCTGTTTCTGAAATGCAAGCTTAGGAGTTTTGGGGAGCAACTTCCACCTGTATGAGTGCTGGTAGACAGTTGGTACGCTTAGCTAAAACTGAGAAATTGCTATTTGCTGAAAAAGAAAAAGGCATTTTCCTGAGGTTGGCCCCTTGGTGCCACTAGCTTACATACTTATTAACTTCTGCTGACTTGTGTTTTTAACAAGAGACAAGATTCAGTCCTGGGCTGTCAGTTGGTTCAGGAAGCAGGGCTGGTTTCTGATGTGATCAGCAGGCCATCAGCTCTAATGAAATTATGGTTGTTCATTTTATGTTCTCATTGAACCAGGAAGTCTGCATTGTCAAAAACCGGCTTTCTCCTCCCTTCTCTGCTCCTCATTGTATGTATCCGTCCTTCATAGGTTAATGGAATTGCGTTCCATCCTGTCCATGGCACCCTTGCCACTGTGGGATCTGATGGTAGATTCAGCTTTTGGGACAAGGATGCCAGAACAAAACTAAAGACTTCGGAACAGTTAGATCAGCCGATATCGGCCTGCTGCTTCAATCACAATGGAAACATATTTGCGTATGCTTCCAGCTACGACTGGTCAAAGGTGAGAGTCCTCAGGCCTGCACTGGCGCCGTCCGGCAGCAGAGCCAGGCTCTGGTGTACGAAGGCCTGAGCTTGGTCGTGAGGCCTCTCCAGCCATGCTGTGTGGCTTGCACGTGGCCTGTCACATCACCTCACCGCAGCAGGAAGCAGCAGGGCCTCCCTCTCGGCCTTTCCCTGAGAACATGCCCACGTGAGCTGCTTGGTCAGCGTAAACCCGGCAGCCGACACTCGGGGGCATCTGAGTCATTCAGGGATGTCGGGGGTTGTTGGGTGAGAGTGACGAGGGCTCGGCAAGGTGCCCAGCCTTCACCAGAGGCATAGGCTTTTTGTTTGTTCGCTGTTTGGGGAGGGAAGTTACAGACTGATGGGGTCCTGGTTGTGTTTGAGTCATCCCAGTGCCATAGTAAAAGAACTGACCCTCACACTCAGGTTTCAGCCACAGTCTCGCCTCCACACGTGTCTGTCTTCACTCATCCTGCCCCCCCCCCCCTCCCATCCCCAAAACACTTAACTCCATTCTTCTCTGCCTCTTGTTATTCCATCTTCTCTTCCTATCCCCTGTCTCCTTCTGCGGTCTGTAAGCACGCACTTCAGCTGTTCTGAAACAAGCATTAAGAATCCCAGTGTCCCCTTCCTGGTAAACTCGCCCAGAGGGGTAACCGCCTGCCCTCTTGTTCCCCACCTCTGTCTCCTCCTCAGTTTCCTGGAGCTGTAGCTGGGATCTCGCTGCCTTTGTCCTGTCCGGTCCAGAAGCTGCTTATTGTCTGTGTTGGGCACTGTGGGCCACCCCTTCCTCTTCCGTTCACAAAGCCTTCTCCCTGGTCTCTGACATTTCTGTTGTCTGTTGTATTCCTGCTCTGGACTGCTCACCATCTCTGGTGGCTTCTGCTCTTCTTCCCAACTCTTGCATGCAGGCCTTTTTCTGTGGTTCTCCGTCAGGTTCCTCAAGGTGCATCTGCATTCATGAAGCACCTCCCTCATAAGCTAGTGGCTCTTGTGTCTAACCTGCCTCCTGACCTTGCACCCCAGTTCTCCCTGTGTCCCCATCCCAATGGGGTGTCTGCACCTGGGTACCCCCTGAGCACCTTAACCTAGGACATAAAAACCGGGTGGATTTTCCGACCCGTCTCCTTTCATCCTCCAGGCTTGCTGCTTCTCCTGTGTTCCTCTTTACTTAAACACCACCTGGCCAGTGGGGCAGAAGTCTTGGAATCGCCTTGGATTCTGTCTCTTTCTCTCAGAAGAGCTGGGCCCGTGCAGTACATCTTGCCCACTCAGCACACTGTTGACCTGTACTGCCGGCTCTGGCCTTGGGGAGGCTCAGCCTCTCGGAGCCTTTGCTTCTGTGAGCCATGCAGCTGCCCCTCCCCCGTCCCACCCCTTTTTTAAGCAACTTCACTGGGTTGTAATGGAAATGCAGTAAATTGCACATAACATATGTAAGAAGTATACTTTGATCAGTTTCAGTATCTTTATATACCTAGGAAACCATCACCACAGTCAAGATTAACAAACAGTTATCTCCCAAAAGGTTGTGTATTATTGTAATGCTTTCTTTCACACACACATTGATTTCCTTTCTGTTGTTACGGATAAATTTGTGTTTTCTAGAATACTATACAGATGGAGTCATACACTAGGTACGCTTTTTTGCTGTTGAGTATGTCACTAGTTTGTTCCTTTTTACGACTGAGTAGTATCCCGTGGTCTGGGATCACTGTTTATCCGTTCACCTGTGGAAGCCATACCCTCGGTTTTACAAAGAGTATGCTGTTTTCGATTCTGCCTGTCTGGGGTCGGAGCCAGCTTCTGACCTGAGGCCCCAGTGTCCCCGTGGGCCTGTGATGGAACTCCTCTTCTTCACCTGCTCGACCTGCAGCCACATCAAAAGTCCATGTTTTACTCACATGACACTCAGGGTTCTGTTTTCAAGCCTTGGAAAAATAGTTGTAGATTGAAAGAAGTGTACAAACAAAGCTTGTTGATTTGAATGCTGCTCAGAATCCCTTAATCTGAACAGTTAATGTCAATTTACAGTGAAATACTTAATTATAATCTTTTAATTTTAAAAAAAGTTGTTTTAGGAGTTTTCCATTGTTCTTAGTTGAAGGACAGTTATCTGTGGTATGGAGTCATGATGACGTGATTAATATTAGGTTGCTGCTTTAGCATAACCAATAAGAAAAGCTATATTTTGTATATTATGAGAATGATTGGTCATTGGTTGAGCAGAATTTCTAGAACCATCTTGGCATAACTGTCAAGGAATGAGAATAAAGTGTGCCATTGCAGAGCAGGTGGCAGGGTACACCCAGAGGCCCTGCCCACCTCTGTGTTCCAGGCCTTTTGGTTACCGTGGGTTTCCACTCCTCTGTCTTGTCCCCACTCTGCTCTCTTCCTGTCACTGTCATTGTCACTTACAGCCTTTGTGGCTGCCATTCCTTTCTCCCCTCGTCGTTCACAACCTGGCCTGAACTGGGTGTTTCCAGCTCCCCCAGTGTCATGTAGCCCCCTCCCTCCCCGGCAGATACACCAACACCTGTACTTCACCTCCCTTGGCGTCTGGGACGGCACGTCTGCTCCCTCTGACGTCACAGACCAGGCGTCTCCTATACTGAGAAGCCTGCAGCTCATCTTCCACCAGCCTCCCCTTTCCAGGCTGTGCTGTCTGGGGAGTTGTCTCAGCAGTAAAGCAGTGGGTGGAAGGTTGACAGGAGTCTCAGTGCTGAAGAGGCAAATATGTAAAAGATCATCCTTCCAAGGGGACATTGCAAGTCCCACATCCTTAACCTTTTCTCTGGGGACTGAAGTTTTTGTTTAAGATTTGACTTTTATTGCTCTCCATTTACCTCTTTCACTCCTAACAGATTATGCTTCACACACAGGGCATGGGACTTGGCATGTTAAAAGTGCCCACAAAATGCTAACCTGATTTTTCATCAGTTTTTAAGATACTGTTTTTTTTCCCCTTTAGGGACATGAATTTTATAATCCCCAAAAGAAAAATTACATTTTCCTGCGTAATGCAGCTGAAGAGCTAAAACCAAGGAATAAGAAGTAGTGGCTGGAGACCTGTGGGTTGTCCGGAGTTTTCTCTCCATTCTGCCTCTGTACGAATTTGGATCCCAGCTTTCAGTAGGTTGTCAGCCCTGGATGTGGATTTCAACCTCTGGAGAAAACGATGTCATTCTTCAGCAGGCAGGAGCCCGGCGGTTGCAGTGACTGTCCGTCTCCATTCCACTGCCGGCTACAGGTTTCGTCTGTACCTCCAAGGAGATTCAAATCATTATAGACGTCCCTAGATTCACGTGGGCGCCTGCCAGGTATTTGCAGTGCTTCATCCAGTGTATGTATCAGAGAACATTGGGAAACATTTGGCGAGCCTGTACTGTATTTTGTAATAAACATTTTGAAGATTGTCTCCTAAGCTCCCTTTGTCCGACTCTCCCCTCACCCACCTGTGAGCTCTGAAGTGGTTGTCCTGCTCAGCGTCCTCGTTGGGTTTTGGTTTGTGATTGCAGATGTCCTTTCGGAAATGAGACATCTTGTCCCCCAGGAGAGACAGTCCTGAGCTGGGGTTGTCTCTGCCTGGTGGCATGTCCAGCAGCAGCCTCTCCAAGCATTGCTGGACAGAGTTTGGATGTGCTTTTCTTTTGCTTCCCTCATTCCCATCTTTGACATTCTAGTGCTTTTCACCTCTGCTGGGTGTCCTGGTGACTGGAACATGGTTCTTCCTGTTTTGAAGGACAGCCCTTTGTGGGCGAAGCCCAAGTGGGTGATGCCTTTGTGGACTCCCCAGTTAGAACCCAAGTCCACTGCATGGGAAGTGCTCTGAGCTCGTGCCCCCAGTAGCCATAATTTTGGAGTGTTTTTTTAATTTCATGTAATAAAATTCCTGATTGGTAAGTATCAGAAATGAGAGTCTGTTGTGTTTTTACCCTGCAAACCCAAATGCTTCTGCTTTAGTCTTTGGGGCCGGTTGTAAATTAACTTGCTCAGTGTGGAAGTCAGGTATTGTAATATTGTAAGACATGTTTGCCTACTCCTAAAAGACAAAATAAAGTTTTCTACTAAAAGACATAACCTGCATCAGTGATTTAAATTCTTCGCTTATCAAATCATACATGAATTCAGACTATTAACTCTGATTCTTTTGGTCTGAAAAGTTTTGTTGTTGTTTTCTTTTGGCTTTTCTGATTTTTTTAATTTTTTGAGAGAGAAAGGCAGGTGCACTAGAAAGTTCTTAGTTTTCAAGTTAAAAGTTTACAGCTCATTTTTTCCTTTCCTTTATGAATCAGCCCTGAGCCCTGTCATCTGTATGTATGTGCAGATGTGGCTCTGAAGAGAGCTGGGCTCTAGCCAAGCTTGATTGTCTCGGTAGTCCACGTTCGTTAGCAATGAGAAGAAATGTATCACTTTTAGTTCAGCCAGAGTTTCACTGTTCTTTTTTTTACAAGCTAGTGACTGGCTGTGGTTGAAAGTGACCATAGAATAGTGCATATTAAGTCATGGACCTTTTAGAGTGTTCTTTTCTAACTGTCAGATTTAAAATATTTAAGTCCCTGGTTGGACTTATGGCTGTAGAAACCAGTTGTAAGTAAGGGCCCCAGGATGTGAACCCTGGAGATGTGTTCAGTTCTGTGTTGGCCTAGAACCTGAAACATAAAAGTGAACCTGTAAATATTTGTTGAAATCATTAAACTTCGTAAGATACTTGTTTTCACATTTTGTAAAAGGTATGTGGGTTTCTTAGGAACTCTCCATCTTCGACATCCCTGTAGGCACCAGTACTGTGTGTTCCCTACAGCAGGTGCCCGGTTGCTCAGTTGAATGCAACTGTGACCCCAGGGACTAGAGCCCACCAGGCTTCTCTGTCCATGGAATTTCCCAGGCAAGAATACTGGAGTGGGTGGCTATTTCCTTCTCCAGGGGATCTTCCCAACCCAGAGGTTGAACCTGCATCGGCAGGTGGATTCTTTACCACTGAGCCACCTGGAAGCCACAGGTGCTCAATAGGTATTCATAAATTTGATGACATCTAGTTTGGGAAGACCCAAGTATAATCTTCACTCCACTTTAATTAGTGTCAAGTCATTCTGCCATTAAAAATTTATACCCAGTTTAAGATGGAGTTGCTTTCATTGAAGGTGGAGTATGTAAACCTCATGGAGAAGACAGGTTTTGTTGTTCATTTTTTTCCCCGAACACTTTTTAATGAAAAATTTCAAACATGAAGCAGTTGGGAGTTTTATAGTGACCATTTATCTACACCCAGATGCTACAGTCAACACTTTGCTACCATTCCTTGTTTTTCTTTTAAATCAATTCACTTACAACATTTGCTCCTCAAAAATAAATGTCATTGACATAAATTTAGAGAAAAAAATTTCATTACTACATGGAAAACTAGTATGTCTTACCCAAACTAGAAAGTTACCATAAAAAATACAGTGAAAATTCCACAAAGGTGACTATTCCATGTGTTCTGGGCTACCTAGAGAGAGAGAGAGAGAGAGTTTTTTTTTTAATTCAAAACTTTAGTTTCCTTTAAAGGAAAGGCTCAGTAAGAAATGAACGTTGAATGCATATAGGAACATCTAAGCCAGCATTTTCCAATTAAATCATGACCCCTCGTAGGTGGTACAATTAGAACGAATTGTGTCAAGTGAAGCCACAGACAACAGAATCTATTCCAGTACGTGGCTTAACAGTAATGGTAAATGTTGTTTTGCATGCTGTGCTACCATTACATGTTTAATAATATACTGGATTGGGGTTTCTTTTTCTGTCCCTCCTTTTACATGGTTTAGGGCAGTGGTCCCCAACTTTTTTGGCACGAGGGACCAGTTTTGTGGAAGAAGAATTTTCCACAGACCAGGAGGTGGAGGGCATGGTTTCAGGATGATTCAAACACATTACATTTCTTGAGCACTTTATTTCTATTATTATTACATCAGCTCCACCTCAGATTGTCAGGCATTAGAACCCAGGTGTTGGGGACTTTTGATTTGGGTGGATTCTTGAGGTTCAATAACCTCAAGTAGCATTTATTGCATGAAATGCCTGTATGATGTAGTTAAGAACATGCACTCAGAGTTGGACTGCCTGCCTCCACATCTCAGCTGTCAAGTGATGACCAACTCTGGGACCTTAAGCATGTGACTTAAACTGTGAGCTTCAGTGACTTCGTCTAAAATGGGAGACACTAAAAGTAGCTGCCACAAACAGTCGGTGTGAGTATTCAAAGAGCTAATGGGTGTGAAGGGCTTCAGTGGCTGGCGCATAATAAATGTCAGCTGCTATGCTCTAACTTCAGGGAGATGGCATCGAGGGAAGTTTCCTGTCCCAGGGAGCCTTTTGGGACCAAAACGCCCCTAAGAGGATTCTGCCTCAGGGAGGCTGTGTTTCAATGTGACCAGCAGATGGCGCCAAGGATGCCAGTGCCAGTGTTGGGGACCAGCTTCTGTATTCAATTTCACCGACTTCAGCTTATTAGAAGAAATGGTGTGGGTCACCGTTTGCTGTTGCTTGTAAAATAGTTGGGAAGTAGAGTCTAAGGATTATTGATGCTGCTAGAAGACTAGTCTTTAATACATTTTTATCTTAGAAGATTGATGTCCTGTGTGGGAAATTATGAAAGTCAAAGTGAAAGTGTTAGTCATGTCCGACTGTTTGCAACCCTATGGACTAGCCTGCCAGGTTCCTCTGTCCATGGGATTTCCCAGGTAAGACTGGAGTGGTTTCTGTTCCTTTCTCCAAGGAATCTTCTTGACCCAGGGATCAAACCTGGGTGTCCTGCATTGCAAGCAGATTCTTTATCGTCTGAGCCACAATGCTGAAGGGGACAGTTTTTCAGAGATCAGATTCCTGAATTTCTACTTAAGATTTAATGTCCCTGTTGGTTTCCTCCTGGGACATTGAGGCCTTCTTGTATGGGGTCGGGGGCGGGGGGCTCTGAGCACTTGCTCACCCTTAGCATCCCTGCCCTGGTTTGGGAAAGTAAGATTCAGAAAATCTCCATCCCACATGGGTATTGGTGGCAAACAGCCCATTTTAAGATGCATTTTAGTAACTTTGGGTGCTCCAGGCCTCTGTGTGTCTAGTCAGAATGGAGATGTAAAATTTGGCACAGTAGATTTCAAAAACAGAATATAAATATCTTCTTTTTAATATCACATTGAAATAATATTCTGGATGATAAAATCAATTTCACCCTGTCATACTTTTGTAACTGCAGCTACTAGAAATGTAAATCCACCACAGTGTATTTCCCCAGGACACTGGGGCCCCAGGCCCTCTGACTTTTTGAAGATTTCCCCACTCATCACGTCATATGTTAAAATGTACCCACATCCCACCTTACATACATATTCCTGCTGCAAGTGTTTGGAAAAAAAAAATTTTTTTTTTTTTTATGCTTTACTTCTGAGATTATTTGGCAGTCTATAACTCACACTTGGCAATGATTTCTTAACGATCACCAAGAATACCAGGAAGTTTCTCAAAACATGTTTTCTGATGACTCTTTGGAACACCGAAGAGTTTGACAGTATTATATTTGTGGACACTTACATTAGTTTGGGGTTGTTTTTATATTTTGAAGCCAATTTTCATTCTCTCCTTCCTGCTACCAACCCCACCCCCAGACACATTTGCAGGCCCTTGAACAAGCTATATAAGCCCCAGTCCTGGGGTCCAGAGTGCCTGGTGGGAAGTCTCTTGGGGCTGTAGTGTTTCGCAAAGGCAGTTTCAACACTAGAGTCCTATTTCCTTGAAAGATGCTAGGTTGACACCCAGAGACCCAGCGTTTCATAGCTCTGCAGAATTTCCTGCTAAGTGAGGACTCCTGGGTTTCACAGATCTTGTTCATCAGAAGGCAGGAGAAGGCAGGAAAATCCTGTGGCTGCAGTTTTGAGAGGGTTTTTTTTGTTTGTTTTTTTGTTTTCTTAATCATGACAGGTGTTATGTCACCAAAGAGCAAACAGAAACAGAGTAAATAACTTGGAAGCCTGATGTAAGTCTGTTGTGAATTTTGCATTGATGTGTTGAGAAATATTCTTTAAGGTGAGGGCCATTTCCAAAGCAAATAAGAAAAACCAGTTACACACATGCTTAAACAGTCATTCAGCCCCTGAAAAGCAACTGGTATGCATTCTTTTGGGTTTTTTCCTCCCAGGTGTGGGGCAAGGGTGGTGATGGGGAGAGGCCATGGACACAGTACTAAGACATTGTCAATCCCCTGTCTCCCATGGACCAAACCAGCACTACCCTTTAGGTCATCAGGGCCCCTGGCAGTGCTGGGTCACCCCCAAGGCTTCAGCATCCCTTCCCCATCACCGGTCAGCAGTGGAGTCTCTTCCTTTTGAGTCTTGAATTTAGATGTGGCTGGTAGGCCCCCATACCACGTCAACACTGCCCCTGGTGAGCTTAGGGCCATTGATCACACACCAGATTTCACAAGGCTGCCTGGGGATGGGGAGGGGCCTATCCCTGGCCCTTCACTGGCTACTCATTGGCCAGGACTCACTGCCTGCAGTGGAGTCAAACCCCAGCCCCTGCTGACCCTGGGCACCTTATCAGGCACCGTGTGTGGGTTCTCAGTCGCTTCAGTCGTGTCTGACTCTTTGTGACCCCATGGACTGCAGTCCACCAGGCTCCTCTGTCCACGGGATTTTCCAGGCAAGAATACCTCGGGCACTGTGTTTATCATCATTTCCACTCCCTCATGGATCTTTCTGGCTCTGGGGTTTGCCCTTAAAGAAGTGTGGTGGAGGCTGACTTTTTCTGAGAGAGAATGCCTGGAAGCATTCAAGCAGGTTGCTTCCCACTGTCCTCAGATCAGTGCGTGTTTTCTGGTGCCAAGGCCCAGAGACTCCCTCAAGGCTCCTCAGCTTCTGGACTTCACCTGACATGAACCACTGCTCGGCTGCCTCTGTGGGCCTCTGCGGCCTCCACAGTGAGGGCCCTTGAGTAGCAGGGAAGGCCCTGAGCACGATTCTGAAGGCTAACAACTTAGTCGCCTGCAGATGCAAAGGAAGTATTTGTCATGGGCAGAATTGTCCCCCACTCCCCCAGTTGTATCTCGAAGTCCTAACCCCCAGTACCTCAATTATGACTGGATTGGTGAGAGGGTCTTCAAAGAGGGGATTAAATGAGGTCACTAGAATGGGCCCTAATCCAGTATGACTGGTGTCCTTAAAAGAAGAGATTAGGACTCAGACACCGCAGAGGAAAGACCATGTAACGACAAGGAGAAGACAGCCAGCCATCTGCAAGGAGAGAAGCCTCACAGAACCAACATTGCCCACACCTTGATCTTGGACTCCTGGCCTCCAAAAGTGTGAGGAACTAGATTTCTGTGGTGCTTTGTCCCAGCGCCCTCAGCTAAGTGTTGCCAGGTAGCCATGTGTCTTTCAGCCGTATGACCAGGTGTCCCCTCTGGAATACACCCCATGTTCATGCCACACCTACAAGAGCCTTCACACACATTCCCGGGCCCCCAGAGCAGGTGCAGAGTAGGGCTGCACTTGCCTGGGACAGGGTCTCACCCTGGCGCTCACTGAGAAGACCCCTGCTGGCAGGTGGGCACCCTCCCTCTAGCTGCAGAGTTAGTCTGGCCCCCATCCCTGCACTGATTCTCGCAGACCGCTCTCAGCTCGGGGATTAGCCACACCATCCTGGGAAAGGGGGCTCCCATTGGCAGGACAGGCTTCCCAGCACACCTGCTGGCCTGGGGGATGCAAAAAAACTAAGACTCCTGTAGCCTTCCCGGTGAGACTGGCTGTTTAATCCACATCCTCACCCCAGTGGCGGCTGCTCTTAGAAGGCTGACAGAGGCAGTGCCCCAAGGTATGCACTGACATACCATCATCAGTCCCCAAGGTTCCTACTGCTTTCCATGCCCATTCGCACAGCAAAGGGACTTTGCAGATGTGCCCGAGGTGCTGGGCTTTGAGATAGGGAGCTTATGGTGGATTTTCCGGGGGGCCAGTGGAGTCGCAAGGGTCTCTAACTGTGGAAGAGATGGGTAGAAGGGAGAGAGTATCAGGGAGATGCAGTGGGAGAAAGACTGGGAGGAAGCTGGCAGCTGGGAATGCTGGCAACCTCTAGAAGCTGGAAAAGGCAAGGAAACAGATTCCTTCCTGGAGTCGCCAGAAGGACTAGCTCTGCCTACACCTTGACTTAAACCCTGTGAGACATGTTTGGGCTCTGCCCTCCAGAACTCTAAGAGAGGAAATGTCTGCTGCTTTAAGTCAAAAAGTGTGGGCCCTCTGTGACAGCAGCAACTGGAACTAAAGCAAAGTGGTCTTTACCTGGGACCCACAGATCCCATGGGCTTCCCAAGTGGCGCTAGTGGTAAAGGACTCGCCAGCCAATGTAGGAGATATAAGAGATGCGGGTTCAAACCCTGGGATGGGAAGATCCCCTAGAGGAGGGCACGGCAACCCACTGCAGTAGTCTTGCCTGGACAGAGGAGCCTGGCGGGCTACAGTCCACGGGATCACAAGAGTTAGCACGACTGAAGTGACTTAGCACGCATTCACAGAACCCCCCCAGGTAGAATTCAGGGTCTGTGAACTGCAAGGGGAAAGTATTCATCTTTAGCAACCAGAGTCACATTGAGGCACAGATGAGTCACAACCTGGGCCAGGGCCCCCCAGCAGCAGCTGTGACCCAACAATGGATGCCCTGTACCCCAGGGCACCACTGACATCTTGACACAGGGGACTTGCTCATTTGTCCTTCGAAACTGCTGACTCACCAGCGCCCCTGCGGTATATCGTTTCTTGGCGTAGTCAAGGAACACACACATTCCTTGCTTTTAACTATTTTTTTTTTTTACTTTGAAGATTTATTTTAGATAATTTTAATAATATTTCCGTGGAGGCTGATTTCCTTTGTTTTAGTCACTGAATGGTTTTTGTTATAGGAATACACTTGATGGAAAATATCCATATTTTGGTAAAATACTGGAAAAATAGAAAAAAACTTACTCCTATATCACAGCCACCATCCATATGTTTGGAAGTTCACAGGGTGATGCCTAATTTAGAGTTCAGTCTATAGGGCAAGGAAATACAGTGGCTGAAGCTTGCCTTCCATTCTGCTCCCTCTGTCTGAACAGGATATGGATGTTGGCAGATGGTCCTTCCCACAGGCCAAGTCATGGTCTTGGTATATTAAAACTCATCCCTACACCTCCCTTGAGGATGGTAGACTGCCATCAAATGCTGTGTGCTCCAGAACACAATATCATATGGTTGCCACCATAGCCAGATGTTTAGTAAGTGGTACTAAAATGCAGACAGTTGAAAGAGATGCCTCTGCTTGCTGCTGAGGGCTTCATCTTGTCAAAAATCACTGCTTGCCCTAGAAAACCCAGAGAAAGATGGCAAAGCCAGGGCAGGGACTAAGCATCTGACCTACTGATAGCAGAGGGAAGGGGTGAGCTGAGAAGCCATGAGTCACACTCTGCTTTTAACTATTTTAATAGCTGTGTTTTAGTATGATGGTTTTCCTTTGCCTTTCTAGGCATTTTATTAAGTGTCTAAGATCATCTGTCTGAGGAGGGTCCTTTGGGCTCAGCAGACCACCCAGGGGCACTGTGGCCCACACAGCTGCAGGCTCCTGGGAAGGGGACACAGCCTTCCTGGGAGGCTGGGCTCTTCGGCTCTGCTTTGGGAGGCAGGGAAGGCATCTTGAGCAAAGAGATCGGGGACTGTCCCTGGGCACTGAGGAGCCACAGAAGGAGCACACATGGGAGGATTGCCAGGTGCCCACCTCCTCACCTGGCGTGTGTAGCCTGGAAACTGAGGCATGCCCGGTGAAAAAGTCAAAATTGCAATTGTCGGTATGGGACATGAGTTTGAGCAAACTCCAGGAGATAGTGGGGGACAGGGGAGCCTGGCGCGCTGCTGTCCATGAGGTCACAAAGAGTCGGACACGACTGGGCGGCTTAACAACAACATTCAGTATGAGGACGAGCTCGGCACTCTGTGCATGATCCCAATTCAGCCTCGCTGAAGACTTAGGAGGATGTCACTGTCATCTGCCCATTCTAGAGCTGAGGAAACTAAGGCCCAGAGAGGTGGTGGCTATGCTCTGTGCAGTGCAGCCTGCCCTCTGCCCAAAAAGAAGCGAGAGGGACTTTCACTAATTGACAGGGACGACCAGAGGAGCCCAGGGGGCAGGTTACTCTCTGAAGTTGAAACAGCAGGGACCAATCCATGCCCGAATGACGTACAAACCTCTCTTGTGCTTCCTCTTTTGGTTCCCTGCCTCAGTTTTTTGTTTCAAGGTTCCTTGGGCCCCCAGTTTGGGTGGGGGAGGGGGTGCAGGTGGCTGCACCCTGCCCCTCAGCTGCAGCCCAGCTCTGAGATGGAGATGGGGCTGCCCAGGCTTGACTCCACAGGAACATCCTGTGGCTCACATCTCCGTTAAGATAAACAGGCTTTGGGGATCCCTTCACGCCCCCAATCTCAGTCCTCTGGAATGTGTTCAGTCACACAGTTGTTACTCCACTCAGCACATCTTTACCGAGTGCCTTCCACATGCCAGGCCCTGAATACATGGAACCGAACAAAGTAGCCAGTAGCCTGTCCTCCCAGAGCCACCCTCTGGTGGGGAGATGGTCCACACAGAAGCAAACAGATGTATAAAGTAGGGTTGGGAAGGGACCGGAGCTTTTGAGGGATGCTGGAGGAGAGGCCTGGAGGGAGTCTGAGTCCCAGGCCCTGGGAGCATCTAGTTCAGCGATAGCAGATCCAAACACCAGGCTGGCTGCCCTCTAGGACAGGCTGGGAACAGAGGGTCTGTGTGGATCCTGGGGCTGCAGCCAGATGCTGCCTCCAAGATGCAGGTGAGGATGGGAGGTGGGGTCCCAGCCTGACTGCTTGCTGAGTACAAGGGCCCAGACTCAGGAGACAGCCAGGAGTGGGCAGGGGAGGTGGGTGCTATCAGTTTCATTCCCAGAGTGGGTTGGGCAGGGAAGAACAGAACAGGATATAAACCAGCAATGTTCTAAGTAAAAGGATGCTTAGTTGGACTTTTCCCTAGCTGAGCAGCTGAAGCCCAGGGAGGTACAGGAGTGCTTCCCAGTCCTGGAATGACCCTAGGGAGCCCCAGTACCCTTGTGTGACTCAAGGTCGGTTATTCCAAACCACGAGTCCCACGGCCACGATTCCACCCACCCGGAGCTCTGGCTTTCTCTCCCCTCCAGCTGTGCTGGTCTCCCGGGGCTGCTGCAGCGTCTGACCTTGAACTGGACGGCTTAGAACAACAGAAATGTACTCTCATGGCTCTGGAGATCAGAAGTCCAAAGGTAAGGTGTCGGTAGGGCCGTGTTCCCTGTTAAGGCACTCAGAGAGAGAACTCTGTTCCCAGTATGCCTTTTTCAGAGCTGGCTTCTGGGGTTGCCACCAATCACCGTGTTCTCACCTTGCAGGCACATCACTCCAACCTCTCTGCCTCTGGTGTCACATGGCCTTCTCATTGTTTGTCTAAGTTTTCATATAGCCTTCTTATAAGGACAACAGTCATTGGATAAGTCCCCATACAACTCCAATATGACTTTGTCTTAAGTGGACGATAGTACAAAAATCCTATTTCCAAATAAGGGCACGTTCATGAGTACCAGGGACTTGAATGTATTCTTAGGGCACACAATCCAACCCACAGCAAATACCCACACCCAGGCATGGCCTCAGACAAGGGCCAACATTTCCAGAGGAAGGGCCTGAGTCTAGGACCACCACCTCAGCCCAGGTGGCCGCAATGAGAAGCCAGCACATCAGAACTAGAGAGTAGTTCCTGCTCGCCACAGCTAAAGAAAGCCTGTGCAGCAACGCAGACCAGCAAAGGCATAAATAAATAAACAAAAATGAAAGGCCTTCTCTAAAGGCTGTGAGAGGACAAAAATAGGATCATGGATTGGCCAGCCATTTGCTGCTCTGGGTGGTGTTGAGGAAGTCACTCAGTGCCTCAGTTCCCTCCCTGTGACAAAGGGTGTTTGGAGGTTAAATCACGGCAAAAACTCTGCCTGCAATGCAGGAGACCCTGTATTGGGTAGGGAAGATCCCCTGGAGAAGGCAATGGCAAGCCACTCCAGTATCCTCAAAATGCCTGGGAAATCCCATGGGCAGAGGAGCCTGGAGGGCTATGGTCCATGGAATTGCAAAGTCAGACATGATTGAGCAATTAACACGTTCACTTTCACACTTTCTAATATATAAATTACCCAGTTCAGGACCTAACCCCAACAGGCATTAAAACACTTGACCTTTATTTTTATTAGTGGTGTGGGAGGATTAGCCACATAAAAGTGCCCAGCACTCAGAGGTTACTGCATCAGTGATGGCGCCAGGATCTCCTCCTGTTCTGTTCTGACTTTTCACATTCGGTCACCTGTGCCCTGTGCGCCGATGGCTCTGGCTTTCATCAATCCCCTAGAGTCCTAACTTGCTTCTAGAGAACACCTGTGACTCTTCTTTGCCCTTGTCTCAGCACCTGCCTAGAAAAATTTACCTAAAAGTAAATATAGTATTCATTCATTCACTTTCTCTCTAAAACGTAAGCTTGGACTTGTGTGCGGGTGGAGGGAGTGGGGGACATTATTAGTTTCCTGCTTGCAGTCTTCCTGGGGTCTAGAACCCTGCCCGGCACCTAACAGATCAATAAGTACGTGTTGGGAGAAGGGGGTGACACATGGGGACATGGGGCCACTCGACGGGCGGAGAGATTGGTGACGCAGAAACCTAGGGACCGGAGGATAAACAACTGAATGAACCATGGCTGGGCATCCGAATTTTTTAAAAAAAGATGCCCCATGCCCTCTTCCGGGCAGGGCGGGAGCGCTAGGGGCCCGCAGCGATCCTGCCGGACACGGGCGGAAAACGTCGGGCACGGGTTCTGCGCGCTCTGCCTTTCTAACCCCGTGTTCCCGCCCAGGGAGGCCGACCACCCGGGGTCTGAACCCTCCTGATCCCGCGGCGTCAGCACGTGCTCAGCAGACGCCGGCCGCCCAGGGCGCAGCCTCACTCCCTGCGGCGCCCCTCCCCGCGCGGCCGCTCAATAGGGAGGGGCGCGGAGTGGGCGGGGCGGGCCAGCCCGGGCGGTGCTGGGACTTGTAGGACTTGTAGGCCTAGCCGCCCGCGCCCTGCCCCCGCCCCCTAGAGGCCCAATCACGGAAGGGGAAACTGAGGCCGGCTGAAGGTATCCAACGTGACGCGCGGCTGCAACATGGCCGCCTTCCCTGGCCCAACAAGTGTAGATGACACTTTAGCAAAGTTTTCCAAGGGAGCGCTGAGAATCCTTTCTCTGGTGGAGAGCTCTTCTCGGCTCTTTCCTTCCACCATGCATTCATTCACTCAACAAACTTTTCCTCGGCGGACTTCTGTTTGCCAGACCATACAGCTTGAGGAAAACATCCAAGACCCCACCTCGCAGGGGCGAGAGAGAACTTAAATCCGCGAATAGGGGACCAGGGTTTGGGGAGGTGAAAAGTGCAATGAAGGGATAAGAGCAGGCTAAAGGGCAAGTGGTGTGACACAGCCCTGAGGCAGGAGTGGGCCTGGGGAGCACCGAGGACAAGACGAGAAATCAGGGGAGTCAGAAAAGTGTGTCCCCAGGGGACTCCGTGAAGACTCGGGGCTCCATTCTCAGCCGTCAAGGGGCTGAGGTGGGCGTCTTGGGGGAAGCAAGGATCAGAACAGTGGGTGCCTGGGGGAGAGTGGGATTAAGGAGTGGGGGGTGCTTCAGGCACAGCTGGTCTGGGCCCGGGGTCAAATATAGCCTGACAGAGAATGTACTGGATAATCGCAAAGACTAGTAAACACCTCGCCTGCCTTCCTGTGCCCCTCAACCCCACTTTGAGCAGTGTCAACTTTTAAAAAGGTGCACGACTAGAAGCTGAGGATTGTATTTTATTCAGTGGGCTTTATGCAGACTCAAACCCTGGAAGCAGTTTCTAGGATAGCCCAGAGAGAGTGCTCCTAAGCGTGAGAGAGTGTTCCTAAGCGGTAAAGGAGGGGCCAGGATACAGGGAGTTTTATAACAAAAACCCGAAAGTCGAACATCAAAGGATTCTTGTGAATTAAAGAAAAACCAGACAAGTTAATGAATTTAGCACTTTCATATGCATGCAAAGATGCAAAAGTGTGGGCTTATGGAAATTATTCCTTTGATGTGCACCTTAACCATCTAGGATCAGTATCCTGTCCCAGCCCCCCGCCCCCCCCCAACCTGAATCGCCTCAGGGTGTAGTCAGGTGGCTACAGTGGCTGATGGCTTAATGTCCACTGCACAGGACACCCCAATGCTGGTGCCTGGACATGTGGAGGGTTTGAGACCCTCAGGGCCTGGCTCTGCATAGCCGTGTGACCCACTGGTGGGGGATGCTGGTGCGGGGGCCTTGGGTTCAGTGCTCTGGTCAGACAGGAAGTTCCTAGTAACTTTGAACAAGCAGCCTTGACAATTCTGAAGCAGGTCTTGCTACAGAGTCCCAGGGGTGGGCCTGTCCCTATGGTTGGGGAAGGGACAAAGAGAATAGCACTGCCCTTTATGTTTGCTTTCCCCTAGAGGTTGCCGACAGAGGGAGGAATCCCGAGCACCGAGATGGACTTTTGATGAGGCCAGAATTACTTCCCCTGCCTAGTCACCTTATCATAGGGGCTCTGGGGACCACTCTGGCCACTCCTGGATGGTAGCACCATGATTTATTTCCTAATGGGTAATATATCGTATAGTTAAAAAGCAGAGATATTACTTTGCCGACAAAGGCCCGTCTAGTCAAAGCTATAGTTTTTCCAGTAGTCACATATGGATGGGAGAGAGTTGGACTATAAAGAAAGCTGAGTGCCAAAGAATTGATGCTTTTGAACTGTGGTGTTGGAGAAGACTCTTGAGAGTCCCTTGGGCTGCAAGGAGATCGAACCAATCAAGCCTAAAGGAAATCAGTCCTGAATATTCCTTGGGAGGACTGATGCTGAAGCTGAAACTCCAATACTTTGGCTATCTGATGCAAAGAAGTGACTCATTGGAAAAGACCCTGATGCTTGGAAAAATTGAAGGCAGGAGGAGGAGGGGACAACAGAGGAGATGGTTGGAGGGCATCACTGACTCGAGGGACATGAGTTTGAGCAAGCTCCAGGAGTTGGTGATGGACAGGGAGGCCTGGCATGCTGCAGTCGATGGGGTTGCAAAGAGTTGGACACGACTGAGCGGCTGAACTGAACTGAACCCGTTTATTTGTCTTGTTCATAGCGGCTTGGTGGGGCTAGAGTGTGTTCTGTGCATTTCTGCATTCCCCACACCCTAATAAATATTCCTCGAATGAATTATATTCGTGTATATAGATCACATACCACACTCTAAAATTCCTCGAACTAATTATTTTCATGTATATAGACCACACACACACGCATACCCACATACACTCTCGACAAACGGGGCTTCCCAGGTGGCTCTAGTGGTAAGGAACCTGCCTGCCAGTGCAGAAGACATAACAGATGAGGGTTCAGTCTGTGGATTGGAAAGATCTCCTGGAGGAGGGCATGGTCCAGTATTCTTGCCTAGAGAATTCCAAGGACAGAGGAACCTGGCAGGGCATAGTCCGTGGTGGTCACAAAGAGTGGGACACTACTGAAGCTACTTAGCACCTCTGCGTAAAGACAAAAATCATTTCACCTTCAATATGTGTTGTACTGGAGGTAGCACTGGGAGAAACGCCGACTCACTAAACACGATCTGAATCGTGTACATCTGATTCGCTAGACTGCTTTCCACGAGGAGAGGAGCCCGGAACCCAGCGAGCACGGAACAGGTGCCCTAGAAAACCCGGATGTGCCCCCGCCGCAAGTGCGCCCCTTGCTCCAAGAGCTTCCCCACCGCACGTGCGGCGCGGTGGGGTGGGGCCTGGACTACGCTTCCCGGCGCTCCTCGCGCGCCCGGGGCGGGGCGGGGCTGAGGCTGGAGGCGGGGTCGGTGTTGTAGGGCGGGGCCTGGGCGGGCCGGGGGCGGGGCCGACTACAAAGCCCGAGGGGCAGGCGCTGAGGCGCAGAGTGCTCGCAACGCCGGCTGGAGAGCAGCGCAACGCAGCGAGGAGCGTACGGCGGGAGCGGCCCGCGCGTGGACGGGCCCGGCGGCTAGACCGGCGCCCCTGCTGCCCCGCTCGCACCCCCACCGTCCCCAATGAGCGCAGCCCCACGCGGCCCGGGTCCGTAGGCGGCGGGGCGCCCCCCATGCTGCTGCAGCCCGCGCCGTGCGCCCCGAGCGCGGGCTTCTCGCGGCCCCCGGCCGCCCCCGGCGCCATGCACGGCTCGCAGAAGGACACCACGTTCACCAAGATTTTCGTGGGCGGCCTGCCCTACCATACCACCGACGCCTCGCTCAGGAAGTACTTCGAGGGCTTCGGGGACATCGAGGAGGCCGTGGTCATCACCGACCGCCAGACGGGCAAGTCTCGCGGATACGGCTTCGTAAGTGGCCCCGCGGCCGGGAGCGCCCGCCCCGCACTTATCTTGGCCGGGGCGCTGAGTCAAGCGGCGGGCGCACGCCAGTCCCGGGCGCCTCCCGCCGGCTCGGCACCTGCTGACCCTTCTCGGGCTGCAGCCGGTCCTGCCCCCGTCTCCCTGCCCCCACGCCACGCCGGCTTAAAAGGGAGAGCCGCTGTGTTCAATTAGGACTCTTCTAAGTTTGTGGAGAGGTTTTGGGGACAGCCGGCTACTTTTCGGCACTTCCTGGAGCAACAAGCGAGCGAGGAACAGGGCTTAACCCTGGGGCTAGGAGCCTTTGAACAACTCGTGTATTATTTTCCACCGACTCCCACAGACATCCCAAACAACCTAAGTCCGAGTTGGCCTGAAGACACTTCTCTTACTCCTTTTCTAACTAGGGTGTCCCCAAACCCCTCCCGTGAGGAAACTGGTGGTCCCCACGGGCCGGGTAGGCCAAGCCAGGACCCCTCCCTCCCTTCGGGTTTCGCTGTCGTCCCCGGGCATTGTTTTTGCCCTTCAAGGCCGCGTTTCTTAGCACTTGAACTCGGAAGGAGGAGCTGGGGTCCAGGGGCGGCTTTGGGGTTAGGGGGCTTAGGCTGGACGGGGCTGGGCGGATGCCTTGGGTAGCGGGCACCTGGGGTCAGGGGAAGTAAATGCCGGGGTGCCTGGGCTCTAGAGCCCACTCTGCTTCCCTCGCCTTCCGGTGAAGCCCCTGATGCCTCTGTGCTCCTCCAGGTGACCATGGCCGACCGGGCAGCCGCAGAGAGGGCTTGCAAAGACCCTAACCCCAACATCGATGGTCGCAAGGCAAACGTGAACTTGGCCTATCTGGGTGCCAAGCCGCGCAGCCTCCAGACGGGTGAGAGTGCGTGCTTTCCTTCGCTGTGCTTCTGGTTGCTATATTCAGCCTCGGTATCTGTGGGGTGGAGGAGGCCCCCCCCCCCCCCGCCCTGCACCAGGAGTAGCAGTTGGCTGTCATGTGCTCCAAGAGAGCCGTCACAGGGCAGTCATCCCCCAGCTCGGAAGTTGAACCCCTTCCTCCGGCTGCGTGTGCCGGTGGGACAGGGCAAGGAGGGCAGGTCGGCAAGGAGGGCAGGTCACCCACTTGTCAGCTGTCCTCACCGGAGGGAGGAAGTGGGTCCCAGAGCTGGAGCTCCGGAGGGCGCAAGCCCAGTGGCTGCTGCCCCTCAGCTCCATGGGCCCCCTTTGGCTGGGAGTTCTGGGGTTCAGGTAGAGGTGCCCGGGAGGGGAGAGGAAGCTGTTTACCCTTTTGGATTAGAGGTGGAGGGCTGTGGGGGTCTTCCCTGGGTGAGGCTGGGCCCCTCCCTAACTGGTCTCTCATTTTAGGCTTTGCCATCGGCGTGCAACAGGTGCCCCCTACTTTGATCCAGCGGACTTACGGGTGAGTGGACGCGGCTGGCTGGGGCTGGGGGGCGCACAGCTCTTGGAGACTAGGCCAGGGCGCCGTGGGCTTCCTGGGTCTCCCCGTGCAGGTGGCCCTCGGTCTGAGGGAGCCTCTCACCCCAGGACCGCTGACCCCCCGGCACTGGTGGCACTGTCTGCAGCTCCCTTTCTCTGTCTGAGACCCGTCACTTGCTCCAGTCTTTCAGAAGCGTGATCGTGTTGTGGGAGTGGGAGGGATTCAGCTGGGAGAAGGGAGAGAAGGCAGATTGCATTTCTCTGCCCCGGCAAAGGCCACACTGAAGAGAGATGGGGAACATGCACTCTGGAGCCTGTGGGCTTGAATTCAGGTCCTGGCTTCCCCTTATTGGTTGTGTGCCTTGGGTTCCTCACCTGTAAAATGGGGTAGTGATAGCACCTCTGAGTTCTGTGGGTGGAGGCCAGGCAGGTAGGTGAGCATGCTGGAAGTGTTTGCCGACCAGGAACGGGGCCAGGCTCTTCTGAGGGCGCCTCTCTGACCTGCTCCAGTGCCCAACAGATGGTGGCAGCAGGTCACTGCCAACCGGTCTGGTGTTTGTGAAGCTGCAGCAGGTGAGCTGGGATTAGGGCCAGATGTCTCCGCCCAAGTGGGCCAGCCTGTGGGCCTTTTGTCTAAGGTGCTTTGGAGTAGCGTGTCCCACCCTCCTCCACCCGAAAAGGGCCTTTTTTTTTTTTTTTTAAAGCATCTAATAAGGCCTGGCAGCTGCTTGGGAAAGGACACAAACTTTAGATGCACAAAGGAGCCTGCCGTACTGGCCGACTTCTCAGCCCCATGATTGATGTCGGCTCTGTGCCCTGGTGTTGGGAATGTGCTGATTACGATGAGGGGTTTGTGTTGGGGGGCCATTTATAGAACAGGGAGCCCCTTTTAAGATGGTAGAACTTCTTAAGCTTATCAGTGATCAGATTCCAGGCCCTGTGTTTTGTGTTGAAAGTTGCAAATATGTGTGTGTGTATCTGCCCCAGAGGCTTGATTTGATTGCTCACCTGGCTCGCTGGGGTGGTGTGGACCAGGCTTTGGAGCAGGTTGGGAGCTGGACTCGGGCGGCCTGGGCAGGTTGGCCATGATTCGAGGCTCCTGGCCCTGACAGGCAGTCTCTGGCTGTCCAGGGCCCCCCCCGCTTGTGGGTCAGAGACCGTGTGTGAGCCCAGTGCCTTGTGTGTCCTCCTGGGAGGAAGCCTGGAGGGCCGCCGGGAGCAGGGGGCTCTGGTTTCCTTCCCACCCTGGGATCTGCTTCATCTGTGTCTGTAGGCGTCTTTGAAGGTGTTTGGGGACACCCCCATCTTCCTGCTGTCACCCAAGTTCTTCCTGTTTGGGTTCAGGCCACACGGGGAGGGCGTTCCTCACTTTTCACAGTCCTGGTTCTGTTTCCTGGGGCAGGGGCTGGGACAGGGGCTAGCACTGAGATCCAAGTGTGAGCCTTGAGCACACGCAGCTCTCCTCTGCTTAAAATGCCTCTGTGGCTTTTTGCTTGGGCCTGGGCTCTGTTGTGACCCATTACAGCTGCTTCTGGGACTGAGTCTCAGAGTCCTGATATTTGGGACTGGAGCCTGCGGACCTGGGTTCAGATCCTGGCTTTGTCACTTTACCAGTGGGGTCCTCCTTGATAAGTGATGTCACCTCTTCCTGAGCCTTCCGTTCCCTCATCTGGAAAATGGGAATAATAAGCACACAAGGCCGTGCTGGCTCAGGGGGCGAGGTGCCCCACACCCTCGTGGCACTTCTCTGAGGTTGGGACGGACATCATCCCTCCCTCGTAGGTGGGGAAACAGGCAAAGAGAGGTTAAAAACAGCTAACGGGCTGAAGTGAGGGGACTTGAACCTCCACAAGCTGGCTCTGGCCCCGTGCTCTCAGCCCCTGCTCTCTGGGGTGGGAGGTGGGCAGGGTGCCCAGACGGTTTCCCCCATGGTCCTCAGAGCGCCGCCCACGGGAGGGTGGTCAGGGGTCACTCTGATTTCACTGCCACGTGCTCCTGAGTGCCGGCGACAATGTTTTGTAACTGAATCTGCTGGCCAGCCATTTAAGACCCATGACGACGCAGAGGCTCTATTTGTTGGTTGCTGAGGGGTGGAAGGACAGTCGACAAACAGGGACAAGGAGTCGGAGGGACAGTCCAGCTCTGCGTTTTCCAGCAGCTGGTGGATTGTCACCTCCCACCAGGCCGCGCTGAGACCCAGGGGCAGGGGGGCCTCGGCCAGGCTTTCAGAGTCAGCTGTCTCTTCCCAGCGCCTGCCCGCCTGGCTGGAGACTTAGGCCGTCAGCGTCCCTTTTGTCTTTACAAACAATCGGGCCCGGGAGCCCGGTCGGGCCTGACTCAGCGGTCAGTTGTGTCAGCTCCAGGCTGGCAGGGAGGCCTGGGCAGCCCAGGGTTTGCGAACCCGTTAACCCCTCTCCTGCCCAGCGGAACTTTCCCCAGGCTTTCCAGCCCCACTCCTGTGCCCGGGGCAGCTCCAAAGACCCCAGACCCCCACTCCCAGGCTCAGCCACTGCGGAATCCTCGCCTGGCCGGGTCATAAACGTCGATGTGGGAAGATTTGCCAAAGGACTTTGACATTCTGTTTTCTGCTTGGGTTCCTCCTCCCTGGTTTATCTTTTCTTCAAGAACAGGGTCTTTCAGGGTCTATCTTGAGTGGGACATTTCTGTCACATTCATGACGGCTGAGGCTTGGGTCTGGAGAAGACTTCTTTGGGAGGTGGCAAGTGGCCAGTCCCAGGGGGAGACAACTACAGCCAGAGACCACCCTGCCGAGCGTCCCACTGGGTGGGACAGTCAGCAGCCTACAGGCACGGGTCTAGGCAGAGTGTTGGGTCTGGCTCGGAAGGGGCTTCTTGGCTGGTGTCAGGGCTGTCTGACAGCCAGCTGTCTGTTCAGGCTGGGCCTGAGGCCGGTAGGAGCTAAGGTGTGTCCTGGGCCCAACTACACTGGGAGCCTCTCCTTGGGGTATTTTTGAAGGGTTACCTGTTTGTCTAGGTTTATCTCCCCCCGCCCCAACTTCTTAAGGGGACCTCACTGTGGGCTTCATACCTGTCCGCCATGAGCCCCACTCAGTGCTGGGGGCAAGCCAAGCCCTCGGGCCCAGATGACAGGACAGGGTCTGGTGGCCATTGGGTGTCAGGCAGGCTTCGTGCCAGAGCGAGGCCCCGGGAGCCTGACCAGGCTCGGGGTCAGGCCCACCCCCTTCTCCCCTTCTGCAGGGTGGGGACTGTGTCAGTGCCACCTTGCAGGGCTGAGGGGAGATGGGCCCGTGCCTGTGTGCAGAGCCGCGCAGTGAGGGCCTGGCCCACGGAAAGACAGGCGCACAGTGACTCATCTCACAGCGGCTTGGCCACAGTCTGTTGCCCCTTCCACCTGTGCAGGTGCTGGGTGTGGGGAAACTTGCCAGAGCTGAACGTGCATGGCATAGGCACTGGAGCCTGAGTTGGGGGCTCCAACACCCTCTCTCCTTCCCCGAGGCCCCAGCACCGCTGTCTGGCCAGCTCTCAGACAAGTCAGAGCCAGAACCCCCAGAACTGACCAGGGCCCAGGATCTCCTCCCTCGGCACCTGCACACTCCATTTGGCTGAAGGTTTCCGGGCCCCTGCTCTGTCTCTGTGATGGTCCCCAGTGCCCAGGTTGAGACCCGCTGCCCTTGTTGTCATCAGGTCGTGGGTACCTGCCCAGCCAGGGGGTCTGAGTGGAGTGCCTGGGTCCCCAGAACGGGATGGGGGGCCACAGGGTGACAGGATGATGTCTGTTTCTCAAAAGCATGGAGCACACGGGACTGGGCAGAAGGGAATGAGCTGTTCCCAGAATGCTTTGTTCGTTAAGTATTTATTAAACACCTGCTGGATACTTTGAAAGACGTGGTTGGTTCTCTGTCTCACTTTCTGGCAGGGATGCCAGACCATTAGAAATCCGTCTGCACATGTGATGGGTGCAGCTGGGCAGAGCAGCTGGCTGGCAGGGGGCCTCGTGGGGGCAGGACAGGCCTGTGTCGTGATGTAAGGGTAGGGAGGGTGATCTGCAAGTATGACAGTCATAGACTTGCACCCTGTGCCACCCCCAGATGGTGAAATCAGAGCAAGGCCTGGAGCCAGCTAAGAGCAGCATGCCTGCTATGGACTCCTGGGCTTGGTGGCATGTTGTGTTATGAAACATCACCACTGGGGACACTGCAGGGGGCCTCCTGTACTATACCTGCAGAGCCTTGTTATCTCATGATATGACATAAATAAAGCCAGGGGTAGTTGCAGTGCCTAGAATAGGGGTCAGCACCTGGGCGGGGGGCAGGGGGTGGGGGGCCAGCACCTTGGAGGTGTGGCAGGAAGTGAGGTCAGAATGGAGGCTTTGCAGGAGGGCAGAGAGGAAGCCTGTACCCTCCCCGTGTGGCATCACATGGCTTGTTTTTACTTTCAGGGTGTCTGGGGTGGTCCTCCCCCTCCCCACCCCGTTGCTTCCTGTTTGGCTCTCACTGGAGCGAGGCGTGGGCCGGCGCGTGGCCCTCCCCGCGGGCGCCCGTGCACACCTGTTGTTTGTCGCCGTCTGCTGTAACAGACACCGGCCTCCGGGTGGTTCTTGGGTTCTCGTCCAAGGGCGAGCTCCCCGCCAGCCGCGCTGGCCCTGGCAGGAGGGACCCTGTACTGAGGGCTGCAGGGCAGAGGCCTGACCACGCTCAGGCTGACACGGGCATCCTGGCCCCATGGGTGGGTAGGAGTGTGGGAAGGGGAACTCCCAGGTGGGCCAGGCCCTTCATGCTGCAGCTGGAGGAGGCCATGTGAGGAGCCTGGGAGCCCCATGACTTGCCTGGGTGACCCTTTGTTCTTGTGATGACCTTTTCCTCTTCAAGTCTCCATTTCCCCGGCTGCTGCGTGGATGTGACGAGCACTCTGCAGAGTGCTGGGGGGGCACCTGGATCATTCTCCTGACCCCTCTCACGTCGAGGGTGGGGAGGAAGCCCTGCTGTCATTCATTCAGTTTGTTCAAAGGACGTATGCCGGTTTGTGGCAGCTTGGGATGAAGGGAGCCCTGATCCTGCTTGTGATTACAGGACTTTCTTTGGCAGAGGTGGTGACTGGTGCTCCTGGGGGGAAGGGAGCAGCTGACGGGAGGCTGGTATGACCGGTGGGAGGAAGTGGGAGATTGAGGGGAGTCACGGACCCAGCAGGGTGGCCTCAGCTCACGTAGGGCCTTAGTGGTCCAGTGGGGGTGTTTGGATTTTACTCTGGGTCATGTGGGGCTACCGTGGGCCCTGAGCATGTAAGAGCCGAGTCACTTGCATCTTTAGAGCCTCTCTGGCTGCCGGGTGGGCCTGAGCCACGGGGGGCATGGTGGCCGCCTGGAACAGCACAGGGGTGTGGAGTTGTAGGATTCTGTGTACATTTAAAGAAGTACATTTAAAGAACGTGCGAAAGAAGGGAGTCCCAAGAGGATTCCAGAACATTGGGCCTGAGCTCATGGTGGTTCAATTGGCCTTGGCAGTGAGGGGAGGCTGCAATCTAAGGGGAAGAGCCGGTGTTTGGGCTTGGACAGGTTCTGGTGATGAGGCCAAGCCAGGGCCTGGCACTGCCCCACAGGAGATGCATTGCACCTGCTCTGATCCAGTGGCGACAGAGAGCCTGGAGGCCCCGCTCTGGGAAGTCCTGGGGGCCCTCCCCGACCTAAGAATCCTGAATTGTACCCCAGCAGCTGCTGACTTCTCCAGCCCATCAGGCCAAACCTCCAGAGAACAGAAAAAGTGAAATGGGCTCATTTGCCTTTTTTATTTTTATTTTCGAGGGTGACCGTGCGTTCACAGAGTAAGCGCTTAGGACTGCAACCCATCCCTTTGCGCTGTGAGTTTCGCTCTGAGTGTGGGGTGTGAGGCCGTCTGTCTCCTGGCGCCAGCTCCCTCAGCTGCCCCCTCCACCCCTGCCCGTCCAGGAGTCCCCAGACCTTGCCGATCAGACCCCTAGACCTTGGCCCCCGGGGTCTAGGGGAGGCTCTGTTGTGCTCTGTGCCACCCTTGGTTTACAGACAGGGAAACAGGCCAGAGAGGGCCGAGGGGCTGGGGCAGCTGTGGCCGAAATCAGACTCGGGGTTCTCAGTCCTACACCCCTGTCTCCATCGGCCTGAGACAGCTGGGTCACTCCTGGCTGGGAACCGCTCACCCTGGGTGTGCGGGTCCAGGCAGATATCTCTGCCATTGCCCTTTCAGCAGGGGCTGCTCAACCTGAGTATGTGCCCCTCCAGGATGGTCTGGCCTTTTGAACTGGCCAGCTGTAGCCCCCTCTACTTCCCACAGTCTGGGGTTTTGTGAGTTTGTTTTGTCCAGGTCCTGGCCTAGGCGTTGGGTCACCTGATTTTGAGGTTCTGACCCACTAACTGTCCTGCTTGCTGGTTTGCTTTTCCCCCCAGGTCTCTGGTCTGCCCTCCATGGGGCTGGCTGGGAGGGCCTTCTGTCCGTCCTGGCTGGGTGGAATGTTCTTGCCCTTCCTCAGGCTCGAGGAGGAGGGGTCATTGGTGCTGCTGAGGTCCCTGGGGGTGCGGACAGGGGGCAGTCCCAGCCCCCAGCACAGTACTGAAGCTGACAGGTGCAGAGTCAGACTTGAACGGAGCCTGTGGTTCTTGCCTCCCCAGGGTTCATGGCTGTGAGTTGCTGAGCAAAGCTGTGCCGGCCCTAGTGGCCATTCCAGGTCAGGCTGCTGCTTCCACTGCCTTCCAAGGGCCGAGACTCCCAGCCCAGAAAGCAGCGGGGCCCTGGAGGAAGCCCCTTTTCCACCCAGTGCCAACAAGGCCCTTGGCTCTCGGCTGGTGCTGGGGATCGAGCAGTCCAGGCCATGTCCCTGCCCTTAGGAAGACAGGTGGATGACAAAGTGGTTTGAGGCTGTAGGGAAGTATGGCCAGCGGTGGGCAGGAGGTGAGGGGGTGGTGGTCAGGGAAGGCCTCTTTGGAGGTGATTGAGCTGTGGGAAGGAGCCTGGCAGCAGTGGGAGCAGCAGGTGCAAAGGCCCTGTGCACAGAGAAGCATGTCCAGTCTGGGGACAGAACGTGCCAAGCCTGTGCCCTCTTCAGAAGCCTGTAGATGGAGTGCGTGGAGGCCAGTGGTAGCTGACCTTTCTGAGGGGCAGGTGGAGTGCCGAGGAACCCACTGGGCACACGCACCCTGTGTCCTGGTGCGGTGTCCAAGACGCCCCCCTTTCGTGGTGTGTAGGCCTGGGAGGGATCCAGGGGGCTGTGCTTAGACGGGGCCAGCCGCTGGCTTGGCTGGGTTTTCCTTCTCACTGGAGATTCTGGTGGGTGCGTATATGTGTGTGTGTGTGTTCCTTCCTGAGTGTGTTCATGTGCCAGCTCGGCTCCTTGGTTCCCACCTGGCCTCCTCCCCAGCCCCCTGTGTGGGTTTCTGGTTGGGACAGTGGTTAGAACTCCTTGTATCAACCTTTTGCCTTGTAGTTTACATCAGGTCTTGACCCCAGCATGATGCTGGCGAATTCTTTGTAGGGGGACTGTCCTGTGTGCTGTGGAATGTTAGCAGTGTCCCCAGCCTCCACCTGTGGCACTCCGTACCCATCAGGTGACAACCAGAAATGTCACATTCATGCTGAGTGGCCCCTGGGGTTGAAGTCACTGTGGCTGAGAAATGCTGGTCTGGTAGAGGATCTCTGCTCTCAAGCCCTGAGGTCAGCTTCTGCCAGACCCGTTTTAAAGATGGGAAAACAGGCTCGTGGAAGCTCTGTAACTTGAATGCAGATCTGAAGGGCCCAGCCCCCTGTTGGGGGGAGCTCCATAGCTTCCTCCCCCTTGACTCTGCAGGGCTTGTGCAGCAGCAGAGCCCTGCTCTTGTCTCCTGGCTGTGTGACTGCCAGTCCTTTGGCCTCTTGGAGCCTAAGTTTTCCTGAGAAATGGGGCAACATCAGCACCTATTTTCTGGCTGTGAAATGCTTCATATGTTATCTTTGGCTTTTCACAGAGTGGAGAGTGGGACAGGGTGCTTGAGGGACACAGATGAACAGATGCAGACTCAGAATGTCCCTGCAGGCCAGGAAATGGGAACCCCCCTTCCTCCCAACCTGAAGCTTACTCACCCACCATGTCTGAGCATCCCCAGCAGGGCAGCTCCGTGGTCCCCACGGTGCGGACTGTCGGGAACCTGGTGCACATGCTGGCTTTCCTGGCTGGCACCCTTGCGGCAGGCATGGCCAGAATCCTGTCATTTCTGCGCCCTGTCATCTCCTGCACGGACAGCTTGTGCCTGGTCTGGGTGGTGCTTCTGCAGTGCGGTGTGTACCTGCATCCCCGGGGACCTGTCCAGTGCAGGTTCCCAGACCCCATCAGACTTGGCTGTCTGCTCTCTGAAACAGGGGTGTCCTTGCCTGTGTGTTCTGTGTTTGAGCCCAGAAGTTCTGCGCTCAAAACTTCCAGAACCTCACCCTCAGGAATGTGCTGGGGTTTCTGGAGCACTGCACCAAGACCCGCTCTGTCGAATTTCCACTGGCTTCTCTTTAGGGAGGGGTCTGGACAGCTGAGGCTCCTCCTTTTTTGTTGTTGTTTATAATTAGACTGAAAATAAAAGTGCTCCATGAGGGTGAAAACAAAGTGTCTGTCACATAGTGGATACCCAAGAAATAGACGCAGAATATTGATCAGGTATTAGTTCCTGTCCTGCTTTATTTTTTTCCTGCCTGGTTTTTTAAATATATGATAGCTTTTAAAATTGTCACAATCTTGTGAAATAGATGGCACTGTTTCCATTGTTACAAATTTATTAAATTATCAAATTGTTAAGTTATTAAGCTGAGACCCAAAAGGCAACTCATATGCTTCATATCACATATCCTTTTAAATAAGGGACGTGTTTTCTATGGATTCTCAAGTCCTCATATACTTCTGTGTAAATACTTAGGTAATTTCCTGTAGGCAGACTAGATATCAAGAAATGGAACTGTTGGTGTGGCCCCTCTTCTGTCTTATTGTCAGCACCGAATGCCCAGCCCCTTCCCCATCCATGGGCCTGGGCAAGGTGCCGGTAGAGCCTCCACCCACTCATGTGAGGTCCAGTGGGGGAGATGGACCAGGAGCTCAGGCTCCGAGCAGCTGCCCCCTCCTCCAAGAAGCCTCCCCTGACCACTCCTGACTCTGGTTCGTGGGTTGGCATATGTGTTTGTCTCTCCTCCTCCTGGATTGCGAGCTCTGAGAGGCCAGGGGCTGTGTAGTCTTCTCGCTACTGTGTCCTTGCCCAGAGCACACCCACAGACAGGAGAGAAGCCTGGGGAGGCGGAGGTGGAATTCGAACCCAGGCCCAACTCCGTTCAGGGCTCTTGTTCCCACCAGAGAAGCAGGAGGGAGTGGACGGCAGAAACCCCTAATAAGGGAGAGAGGGCTTGGCCTAGGGCCGGTGTGCAGGTTCCTACAGGAAGCTGTCTGACCTCCTGACAAGCAGGAGTGGGTCGCCATGGCAACCATAGGAGTGCTGCCACCTAGGAGGGCAAATAGCAGGGATGAGGGGATCCACTGTGAGAACTTCCTGGCCCGGGGCAACTGGGGCTGCTCTGGGACTGGCCAGGTGTGCCCAGGCTCCTACCCCTAGGGCAGGGTTTGTTGCTGTGTCCACGAGGCTGTGGTACCTATCCTCACCTCAAGTCTGCCCTCACTGGGTTCACCCCTGGCTCAGGATTGCTTCTTACGTGTGTGTGCTTTTATTGTGGTAAGGTGTGAGGCAGTGCTTAGTCACTCAGTCCTGTCCAACTCTGCAGCCTTGTGGACTGGAGCCCACCAGACTCCTCTGTCCATGGGATTTTTCAGGCAAGAATACTGCAGTGGGTTGTCATACTCTCCTCAAGGGGAATCTTCTTGACCCAGGAATTGAACCCACATCTCCTGTGTCTCCTGCATTGGCAGACAGGTTCTTTACTGCTGAGTCACGAGGGAAGCCCTGTGGTAAAGTACACATAACCTAAAATCTGCCATTTTAGGGCATTAAGCATTTTCACAAAGTTGTGTATTCATCACCACCATCTGATTCAGAACTTCTGCGTCACCCAGGAGGACACCACTTAGCACCCCCTCCCCTCTCCTGCTTCCTGAAGCCCCTGCACCTATGACCACTTTCTCTCTGGACTCGCTTTTGTGGAGGTTTCCATGAGTGGAATTGTGCAGTCCAGAGCCTTTCACTTCTGGCTGCTTTCCCCAGCATCGTGTCCTCAATGGTCATCCGCGCAGTGGTGGTGTGTATCAGCGTGTTACTCCTTTTTATGGCAGAATAACATTCCTTGGCATGCATACACCGCAGTCTGGAAACCCATTCATCCTTGGACGGGAGCTTGGGTTGCTTCTCCTTTGTGGCTGGTGCGAATAGTGCTTATCATCTCTTAACTGTGCCCTTGAGTCCGTTTGCCTCACAGAGATACTCAGACCCCCATGCACCAACTGCTCGCCCCCCTACCCCCTCCACAGCCCCCTTCCCAGCCTTTTCTTTGCATTCAAAACATCGGGCCACATAAAGTTGCTGTCAGTCAACTTCTTGGACCCGTAAAAATGGAGTTTTATACGATTCCACCTCACCCATCCTTAGCACTGGTTTAAACACACATTTGATTTTTTTAGTGAACATTATCACCGTTCAGTATAAATGTAACAGTTTTGCATAAACAGCACGTCTGTTCTGTGGCCTGGTTTTCTCTCCCAGCAATGTGGAGAGGGAGAGTGGCTTGAGATTGAGATTGGACTTTGTCCCGCTGACCCGTGGGTTGGTCTGGGGGACCCCAGGCACTGCTTTGTTGACACTGGGGTTTCTCTGCTTTTTCTGTGTTCCCAAGGGGGCGGCCGGGACCCATTGAGCCCCGTCTTTTTTCAGGAGCAAGGGCTCCCGGATGCTGAGGGCCCGGCAGGGGAGGGAACCTGGCTTCCAGGGCCCTGCTTGCTGTCCCTTTGCTGTCCCCCAGCTGTCCCAGTTTCTGGCTCTGCCACACCTGCGGGATTCCCAGGAGGGAACATTTTCCCTTTTGCTTTCCAAGCAGCTTCTCTTTGAAATGGAAGGGCGGCGGGACAGGGTTTCCGGGCCTGTCTTACAGGTGTAGAGGCCCCGTCCTGCATATCTCTAGCAGGTCTGAGAGGAGGATGAGGAGCTGATGGCCGCCCTGGTGGCTCTGTGCCCACCCCTGCCGTGGGCGCTGCTGCACACTGGCCGTGGGGCTCGGCGCTGGCTGGCAGAGCAGGCACCTGCCGATACTGCCTTCCCGAGCCTCACTTTCCCCTTTGGCGATGTGCGGGATCACCCCTGTGGTGGAGGGCTGGGTGCACGGCATGCACAGCACCCACAGTGGGCAGCCTGCCAGGTGTGATGAGTGCCAGGTGCAGGTCACAGCTCTCAGACTGATGCCCAGGGGCCACATCCTGTTCCCTCCACGCTGGTACTGTGGGCGAGGTGCCTCTGAGCCCAGTGTTTCTGTTGTAAACTGAGATAATTATGAGAGCCACTCTAGGGGAAGGTTCACCAGTTGTCTTACGTGAGACGTGGCCACCGGGCTGCTGAGCCCTGTCCCTAAGGCTTGGCCATCACCTTTGCTCTTAGTACCACCATCTGGTTATACTTCTCTTCATCGTTTTCTTCGTTCACTCAGCAAGTGAGCCCGTGCTGGGGGCCAAGGTCTGTGTTGTCATTTCATAGGTGGCCGACGTTTTAGTTGGTGGCGAGACGGATGTGGGAGATAAGTAAATTGTGTAGGTGTCACTTGGGGGCGTGGCGAGATGCTGGAAGATGAGTAGGGAAGTGGGGGTGGGGACAGGGCTGGCTTCATGGACTGTGCCCTGGGTGATCACATGGGGACTTGGTGCTCAGAAGGGCCTGTGCTGGGTTTGATGCGCTGGTTCTGAAATTGCTAATCATTTTTAAACTCCCCCTGGCCCCCAAGTCATGTTGTTGCTCCTGTCAGGAATGGATGGTGTTTGGGGTGTAGGGTGGTTTGAGGGGGTTTCCTGGAGGGGTTCACTGAGGAGATATTTTGAGTGCAGACTTGAAGAGGGGCAGTAGGATCCCTGTGGGTCGCTGGGGAGAGTGCTGTGCCGGTTGTGGGCATGGCCAGTGCCACGGCCCTGCGGTGGGAGCAGCCTTATTGCTCAGGCTGCACCCGTTTTACACATGAGGAAGTGGAGACACGGGAGGGTGACACAGCATCGCCCAGCAGTCCCAGCTCCTCCACTCCACCCTGGAGCCAGCTGTGCTTCCCTGCTGTCACCCGACCCTGACCCTCTCTGCTTGGCCCCGCAGGCTGACCCCCCACTACATCTACCCACAAGCCATCGTCCAGCCCAGCGTGGTGATCCCAGCCGCCCCGGTTCCACCTCTGTCCTCGCCTTACATCGAGTACACGCCGGCCAGCCCGGCCTATGCCCAGTACCCACCGGCCACCTATGACCAGTACCCGTACGCCGCCTCGCCCGCCACAGCCGCCAGCTTCGTGGGCTACAGCTACCCGGCCGCCGTGCCCCAGGCCCTCTCGGCTGCGGCTCCCGCGGGCACCACCTTCCTGCAGTACCAGCCTCCACAGCTGCAGCCTGACCGGATGCAGTGAGGCTGCCCCCCGCCTGCGACTGCGGCCCCGTCACTGTGGGCTGGGTGGGCGCCAGCCAGGTCCAGGGGTGCACACCCACCCCTGGGCCTCGGAGGACCGTGCGGGACCCCACCAGCACCCTGGATGGCCCGGAGACCACTGCTCTTTACACCTGGGACGTCACGTCTTGAGGGAGTACTTGAATGACCGAAAGCTAATCGAAGATCAGCCTGATCAGTCGCACACGCACCGTCCCCACCCTCCCATACCCTAGGAGCCCGCAGGTGGTCCCCCCAGCACCCGGAAGGGTCTTCTGGACCCTCCGTAAACCCCAACCGCCCTCTGGGTCCTGTTCAGAGAAGCCTTATTACTCCAGGGAAGCCCAGGATTGCGAAGTGCATTGACTGTTGTCACTTCATCCGCATGACTGTGAACCGCAGGTAGGGGACTCTCCCACCCCCAGAAATTCCCATTATCTAAATGCTGGCCCGGGGGCATCCCCCCACCCAAGGCTCCCAGGTGCGGCAGGGCCTCCGGTGACTGGCGACTAGGGCAGCCAGCCATGGTCCGTTCCATCGAAGCACTGCGGCTCTTTTTCTTATCATTGTTCTTTTGCTACTAAGATGATTTCAGAGTTTCAGTCTATTTTTTCAATGGAGACTCCCATCGCCAAGAATCCGAAACCTGTTTTTTTGACTTTGAGACTTGCTTTGGTCGATGGCTCGTCTGCCTGAAGAGATGGTGGTGGTGGTCTTCTGATAAGTATCTACCAGCCCGAGCTCCTCAGAGGTGGGCATCTTGACAGTGAGTTGTCTTAAGCTTGGCTCGCTCCCCGAGGCCGTGAAGTGGGTGCTGGCTGAGGGGCTGGACCACCACATCCCGGCCAGCTGGCAGGATAGAGGCTCAGAGCACAGGGTGGTCCCCACCCCACCCCCCACCCACATAGTGTCGCCTGCTGTATACAACCTGCGGGTTTGAGCTGAGACACGTCTGCCTGCCTTGAGAGCTCAGGGAGAGGAGGCGGCGGTTCACACACACCACGATGGGGCCTCGCCCTGGAGGAGCAAGGGAAAGATGAGGGGCGGGCGGGCTGGAAGGTTGGGGGCACTGAGGTGCTCATTCAGACCTACCTCAGGGACACGGGAGGCCTCGGGGCTGACGTATGTGGGCTTTGCTGCACGCCTGGTGCAGAGTCAAAGCCCAGAAAGTTAAGGTAGCTAATATTATAATAATATTTTTATTAGAATGTTCTGATTATAAAAAATAAAACTTGTTTTCTTTAAAGAAAAAGTGGGTCTGTGGTTTTTTTCCCCTCAAAGGGGGCGCCTCTGACCCCCACAGCAACCAGGCTCAGCATTGTTGATGTGCTGGGAGCAGGGCCCTAGGGGCAGAGGTCAGGGGGTTGGGTAGGGTGTTGTCATTTACGGCACCACTGGATCCCCGTGGAAGAGAAAGCTGGGCGCTGCTGGCGGAACCTGGGCAGCGTCTGCTAAGAGAGCTGAGGAGCAGGTATCCAGGCCACCCACCCTTGGGGCACTGGCAGCCAGACACAAGTCAGGGTGGAAAAGAGATGTCTAGGGTGTGTGAGTAAGGGGGTCCCATCTTGGGGGAGTCCCAACGTCTTCCACCACCTACCTGGAGCTCCGTCAGTGGTGGGAGATCATGGAGGCCTTCTGGAAGGAGTGTGAAGGCTGGAGAGGGAGGTTCATTTGCTCATTCCCTCAATTGCTCCCTCATTCATTCATTCATTTCAAGAAATTGTTGTATGCCAGGTCACATGCAAAGCACCGGGAGTAGTCGTAAACAAAGCATACAGTTCTGCCCGGGGGGGTTATAGTCTAGTAGGGACACACAGCAGGCATGCAAAGCAGTGAGGGAGATGCAGGAAACATGCAAATACAGAGATTTCACATACCGGTCAGGATGTGTTACCAGGTAATGGAGGAGGAGGCCTGGGTTCCAGGTAGAGGAACAGCAGGCGTCAAGGCCCAGGACAAAGAGGCCCAGGTGGCTGGAGAGGTTCATGAGGGGAGGCAGGGTGGCAGGTGAGTGTAGGAGGTGGCGGGGCTGAGGGGGCAGCAGAGACCAGTGAGCATGCTGTGAGCACAGTCTGGGTTGGGGGAGGGGGACAGTGCAGAGACGCCCGCTGCCTGGCGAGCTCGGCACAGTGCGGTCGATGCCCTGGGGGACGGGAGGAGAGGACTGCACAGGTAGGAGGAGGCACCAAGGGCAGTTGGACGGAGGGGTTCCTCCTGGTGATCTGGGGAAATGAGGTGGGTGCTCCTGGTGGGCAAGCCAGTCTGAGCAGAGCTCAGAGGTTGAGAGTTGGCCTACTTTGGGACAGTCGCTCTCCAGGCACCAGGTTGCTTGTCCTCCCGGACCTTGCAGAGCTTGTACGTCTGTGCCATCTCCCCCATTCACCTCCTGCACAGTAGGCGAGCCAGGCTCCCTCTGGTCACTCTGAACTCCTCCCTCACCCTCGTGTGCAACTCCTGCTAAGCCTGTCTCTTGCCTGCCCGCTCCTTGCCCCCTCCTCTGTTTCCAGCCCTAGTGCAGCATCGCCTTCCTCTCTCCTGGACCCTTGCAGTGGCCCCTTCGCTGCTTCTGCTCCTGTCCTCTGGCAGTCTATGGGCTGCATCTTGCAGCCAGAGGGCCCTGTTTGACGTCAGTGGGGTTCCCCGCTCCCCCAGCTCAGAACCCTCTGTGGCTCCCCATCATCCTTGAGGAAGAAGCCAAAGCTGTCACTGTGGTCTGGGAGGGCCCCCACACTAGAGCCCGCCACAGGACCTTTGCACTTGCTGTCGAATCCTCCAGCTTTCACCTGCTGGACTCCTCCAGCTCTCAGTGCATCTTTGTCCCAGCAGCCTCCTCTGGCCCCAGTCTCAGTCCAGACAGCTGGACTGTGTCCCCTGTCTGGTGTAACCTCACCTGACCCTGTCCCACCCCCATTGGAACACCGACACCAGGGGGGCATCTGCTTTGTGTCCTGTATGTCCCCCACATGTAGTGTTGTGCCAGGCACAGCAGGGAAACTGAGGCCCGCCGGCATTTGGAACTTGATTCTGGTGGAGGACACCAGCGGGAGTTTTGGAACCATCCATCCAGGCTGGAGTGTGCTGGGCAGATCTGAGATGAGAGGAGCTGGGGCCCGGGGAGGGGTGGGGCAGCCAGAGGCCAAAACTGCCACGGTGTCTGCAGGGAACAGGACAGATGATGCATGGGGAACGTAGCACCTGCCCAGAGCTGGGTGGCTGGGTCTGATCCCAGGTCCACCGACAACTCCACGTGGTCAGCCTTTGGCTTTGAAGCGAGATGACTCACCCTGATTCAGGAAGGTGGCTTGAGGCAGACTGGGAGCCACCTTCCCTGTGCTGACCTGGGGTCCCCGTGGGATTACCCTGGGTCTGTTTCAGTCCCTTTGATTCTGAGATTTATGAGTTTACCCCCTTTCTGTGGTCCAGGTCCCCAGCCTCTGCCCAGGGAAGGGTCAGGGTTCTCAGGGTCAAGTCAGGTGAGATCCTGCCAGGCAGGGTTTCCTTGTCTCACCAGGGACCCCTGATGCTCCCTCACACCTGCCCCTGCCCCCTACCTCTCTCCCTCTGGCTGTGTCTTAGTTTGCAAACACTGGCAAGGTGTCATGAAGGTCACCATGGGGCTCCCAGCTCCAAGAAGACATTTGCTGCTGTTGATAAGTGCTGGGGGTGGGCGGCGAGTGCTGCCAGGGTTATCTGGAGGGCCACTCACAGCCAGCCCATTTCCTGTCGCTATCGGCTGGTGGCAGCCTCTGGGACCGGCCTCGAGGCCTCATACACATCCTCCTGGGGTCTGGGACCGAGGGCTCTGGACAGTGGTAAACCGCGGAGAGTGAGCTTCCAGAGTCAGGGCATTTAGTGCAGGGCAGGAGCAAGCTGAGGACGGCAGGTGGTGGTCTGTGCACGTGGGATGCCCCGACGATGATTATAAATGAGGACAGTAAATAATGCTGCCGACATCCATGGGCTGTCCTGGCTCAGGCGCTGTGTGCAAGCACTTTTCCTGGATGGTCGGTTACCCACGAGGGGACACTCAGATGGCCCCTTTGCACAGATGCAGAAACTGAGACACAGAAGTGGAGTCACCACAGCCTGGGCCCCTGAGGCGTGGCGGTGGGAGGTGCTCTGCCATGGAGGTGAAGGGCCTGGGCCTGATCCAGGGCCTGGTACCCTCTGAGGCTGGCAGGGTGAGCTCAGCCAGGTTTCTGCCTCCCTGAGCCTCGCTGAGAAAGGAGCCACAACAGTCCCCCTGAGACCAGGGCTCTGTCCCTGCTCTGCTGCATCCCCAGCAGGCAGTGTAGTGAGAGGGGCCTCGGTGATTGGTTCAGCGTTAGGCATATGACCCAGTCTGGGTCAGTGGGAGTCAGTTCTGGATTCCTACTGGTCCTCTTGAGGGAAGGAAGCTGTCTGTCTGCTGGGGAGCCAATCTGGGAGCAGATAAGCCTGGAGCTGCTGGGGTTGGGGGAGGGGTGGGGTGGGGCGAAGGCATGGAGTGGAGAGGCAGGACTATGTGTGCCTTTGAAGAGACCACACTAGGGAAAGTAGAGCTGAGGAGTCAAAACAAGGTCTTAGTGACATCTATGGGGCCCCTCGATCCAGCTGTGCCTGCATTAGACCCTGGACTTCCCCATTATAAGGGCTAATACATTTCCTTTTTCACTTACCCCAGTTTAATTTTCTTTTTTTCTGTCCTTTGCAATCAAGACTCTGGATATATACAATCTCAAAGGGTCCGCATTACTTAAAATTAGGCTGAGTGATATACAATAAAAAAAATAGTAACAGTGGTTCTTAGCAAGTTACAAGTTCATTTTTTTGTTTTTCTAATATAAAAGAAATCTGAAGCAGACGGTCCAGTGTTTAAATGAGAGCTCCAGTCGTCAGAATCAGGCTCCTTCTAACTTCCAATGGCACTGTTTTAGTGCATGGTTTACTTTCTCAAGACATCACATGAAACAAGGTGGCTGCCAGAGATCCAGCCATCACCTCAGAGTTCTAGACAGAAGAAAGAAGGAGGAGGAAAGTGAAAGGAATACCTCAAGCTGGGAGTTCCCAAGGAGGTTTCACAGAAATTGCACGTTTCTCTTCCATCTCACTGACCAGAACTTGGTCACGTGGCCATACTCAACCATGAGGGGCGAGTGGGTAATACAGGTGTTTAGCTGGATTTTTACCTGGAATACAGAAAGCCTTTTGTTACTAAGGAGGAAGGTGGGACTGTCCATCATGCAGTTTCTGTCTCAGACTCTCCTGGCAGTTAACTGTGAGTCCAGGATACTAACACCCCATTCACAGGGGCTTTGTGCACATTGTTACTGACTCAATCCCTCTCTCGACCTTCACACCAGCCAGGTCAGCTGGGTCTGTCATCGTCATGCCCACTTCTCACATGGAGAAATTGGGGCTCAGAGTGTGCACAGAACTTGCCCAGGGTCACTCCCCAGGGGCAGTTCTGAGATGGTAGCTGAAGTTGCTGCCTCATCGTGTTGCTCAGGTTTGGTGAACAGTCGTCATGG
This sequence comes from Bos indicus, assembly GCF_029378745.1. Lineage (NCBI taxonomy): Eukaryota > Metazoa > Chordata > Mammalia > Artiodactyla > Bovidae > Bos > Bos indicus. The sequence continues at coordinate 58,785,578 of NC_091772.1, read as the reverse complement.
GGCGTCTGAACCTTATATAGGGCTTGCGGCCCGAGGTGCTTTCACATTTAGGGTCCTTGAGTGGGGTGCTGCCCTGGGCGGACCATTTGATGTTCTCCCGTGTGCTGGCTCTATTCCTCCTGGTCAGAACCCTCCCACAAGGTATGGCTTAATAGTCCCATTTTACAGAGGAGGAGACTGAGACTCAGAGGGGCTACGTGGTTGCTCCAGGCTTGGGTTTGTCTGTGGTGTTGGCCTCTGGCTCTGTGGCCCCTGGGAGCTCGAGGTGGAACGTCTTGGCCGGGGCTCCCCCACCACCCTGCCCACAAGCCTCCTCCAGGCAGACAGACCCCACTAGGCCAACATGTTGCAGGGCAAAGGACCAGATACTTGGGGACCTCTGGCTCTGTCTCTCCTCGTCACTGCCTTTCCCTAGGCAGCAACTGGGTCATGATCACCTGCACACAGTGTGATCACCACAGTCCTCTCCCCAGACCACCACTAGAATGAAAGAGGGTGACTAGTGCTCAGTGCCGTGGGGCAGACACCCAGCTCCTGAAGCCTCAGCCCCGTGCCCGTGGGAAAGCTGAGCAAGCAGTGGAGGGTGGAGGTGAGAAAACCACCCCAATTCCTGTGAAAGCCGCCCACTGCCTCTAGGGGTCCCGCCTGTGGATGAAGGACCCCATGTTTCCATCAAATGAGGCACACCCTCCCCCTCATTACCCTCAGCTCTGGAACTTAAGGCTGTCCCCAGGGTCATGACAACCGACCATCAGTGAACACTTCCGATGGCTTTCCATAGTCTGTACCTACTCTCTCCCTGAATCCTTCCGGCAACCCACGGGTGGTTGACTGTGCCCAGCTTACAGGCAGGAAAACCAAGGCTGGGAGAGTCAGCTGCCTGCCCGTGGCTAGAGAACTGATGTGGCTGCCAGGATTTGGATAGGAGAATCCTGAATCTGGAGGACACATGCCACCCTGCCCCAAGGGCTGGGCTCTGGCCTCCCCAACCCCTGCCCCATTCTCTCCTTCCTCACCCTCTATCCTGCTCGTCCCTGCCTAGAGAGCTGAGTCACACTTGTGCTTGTCCCCAAGATGTAAACACCGAACTGGGAGCCCCCTGGGATTGGGGGCTGTCCAAACACAGGGCAGCTGCCCAGCGTGCCCTGGGGCTGGATGTCTGCACGGGGCATGGGCCACGGTGTGGGGTGGGTACCTGGCCCTCCAGATACCACCTGGGCCTCCTGCTGGGGCCGATAAGTGCCCAGCTGTGCTTATCAGCCCTGCTCCACTGTCTGCTCACCTCAAGCCTTGTGTACACAGCAGCCTGGAGATCAAGGATGGGGCAACTCCACCCCCCAGCCCCAAGCCCCGAACACCAGCAACTAAGCTGGCTACATTAGAGACAGCTCGAGAGTTCAAGGTGCCTCCTGCTGGCTTCTCTGGGCCCCATGATGGAGACACTTGTACATGAATTAAAAATGAAGGTCTTTTATTTCTAAATTATAACATTAGCAAGGTTGGGGGAAAATTCCAAAATAAAGGGAATTTATTCAAATAATTTACATATGTGTATAATAAACGAGGAAGGAACTAGTGTGTAAGTGTTATAGTCACTCAGTCATGTCGACTCTTTTCGACCCCATGGACTGTAGCCTGCCAGGCTCCTCTGTCCATGGAATTCTCCAGGCAAAAATACCTGAGTGGGTAGCCTTTCCTTTTTCCAGGGGATCTTCCCAACCCAGGGATTGAACCTGGGTCTCTTGAATTGCAGGCAGATTCTTCACCATTTGAACCACCAGAGATGTTAATAATACCAGGACTACAGGGAAGTTTTACTTTTTTCTTAACACAATTCTGTACAATTTGGAACTGAGCAAGAAAAATTGGAGACCGAAGTTTGGCGTCTGGTTGATACTACATTTCTGTGCACATACTCCAAATACTACCAGGGTGGGGTCATTTCAGTGCCTGTCGGCTTGCTTATACTGGTCTTCTGGGTGTCTCTGATGAGCCAGAGCTGGGTGGGGTCCCAGCTGTCCTTGCCTCCTCCTACCTCTTATCTAGGGTGACCCACTCAATCTTCTAAAAAGGTAACACAGAACATGCTGTTCCCTGGCATAGGAGCCTCTGTGGCTCCCCATTGCCCTGGAATAAAATCTCAGTTCTGTGCCATGGCTGAACTGGCCCTACCACCTCGCAGATGCCTTTCTCACAAGCCACTCTCCCCACAGGTGTTCTGTCCCTCAGCCTTAGTTCAAAAGTCACCAGTCTCAGCTCAGATGTCTCCCCTGCTCCCCACCCGAAAGATGCCTTCCTAGACCTCCTTGTCGAAGCTGCTTCCCCACCCCACCCCCATCTTTGTTCACTCTGACTTTTCTTCCCTTTCGGGGCAGCTGTCTCTCCTTGTGTTGCCATCACCCAGAACAAGAGCCTGGGTGTGGCCTCAGAGCATCTTAGGTAGGAACAGGTCCAGGCTGCCTCTTGCATCCTCCTTGGAGCTGACTGGGTCCTTTGGGCTGTGTTCTCCTGGCATCCTGCTCCTGCCTGACCCAAGGCCTCACATCATCCCTGCTCACCAGCCTTCAGCACATCCAGGACACCTGCCCCTGTTTGCTGCAGATCCGGCCTCTGCCTGGTTGGTCTGCATGAGCTCACCTGGCCCAGGTGAAGAGTCTGCTTGGCTCCCATGGGTGGAGGATGAGGGAGGGACTTGCAAAAAAGGCCACAATCCTGAGCCTGGAGCTGAGGTTTAAATAGGAGCCTCCAAGGTCACAGGGGATGGGGGGCAGGGGTGAGTGAGGCTGCCGTGTTCCTCCTTGTGGGGCAGGCCAGACAGAGAATCCCGTACTTACTGAGCACCTAGCTTCTGCCAGGCACTGTGCTGAGTGCTTGGCTGTGTCACTCACAAAGCCCATGCAGTGTGCATGTACATTGTCCCCATTTTACAGATGCAGAAACTGAGGCTCAAAGTAATTAGGAAGCTGGCAGAGCTGGGGTCCAAACCTCAGTGGGTCTGATGCCAAAGTCACTCCCTCAGCCTGCTGCTGGCTTTTCTACTGGAACGAATGGTGATGTGTAATTCGGTGCAGCCACGAAGAGCCATGAGGCAGAGGTACCTTTGTGACTTGGAGAGATGTTCATGGAGCACCGTGGGAAGGTGAGCACCCACAGGCAGAAGCTTCTCTGGCCCACAGTCCTACAGAGCAACGATAGAACACTCGCTCTTCCCCTTCGCCACAGTCCCCACCAGTCCTGATTGTGCTTCTCACTAAGCTCTGGTGGGTGTTTTAGTTTGCCAGCTAGGAGCCATGGGAGGCAGTCAGCTGGGGAGAAAGGTAGGGGCCACATCAGATACACGTCCATTTTATCCATGTCAGTGTCTAAGTGGAGGACGTTCATGCAGTTAAGCCTTGATGGATGGATGGATGGATGGAGGGAGGGATGAATGAAGGGAAGAAAGTATGGACAGAGAGAGAGAGGGAAGGGAGGACTGGTGGGTAGAGGGATGCTGGAAGGATGAATGGTAGGTTAGATAGACCGCCAGCCCCCATCGCCACTCCAGTGAAGTCAGTGCAAGGGTCCACTGCAAACGTTTGGAATTAGACAGACATGAGTCTGAATTTGAGTTTCTTTCCTTACAAGCCATGTGACCTTGGGTGAGTCACTCACCCTCTTTGATCCTCAGTTTCCTCATCTGTGCCTCCTGGGATAACTGTGGAAAAAGCAGCGAGGGCCAGGTTTGAGGGAGGAGCTTGAGGAGTGCCAGCCCTTCAGCACAGTCAGTGCTGTTGCCCTCAGTCCAAGGAAAACAGGTTAGTCCCTGGGGAAACCCAGCATTTTCTCCCCTTCCATTCTGAGGATCTCGGGATTTCGCTGGACCACTGCCAATACTGTTAGTACCCCTTGCTCTTTGGCTTTAACCAGACAGATATAACCCCCACAAAGGCACAAAAGTCTGCAGGGAACAGGTTCCTGGTGGCACCCACAGAACCTGGGTCCAGGGAACTTCCCCAAATCGCACTGCACGGGCCCCACCGGGACCAGCTGAAGCTTGGTCTCTTGAGAGAAGGGTCTGGGCATGGGTATTATTTAAAGAGCATCATGATGATTTTAAAGTGAAGCCTGGCCTAAGAACCACCACGTTTAGTTCTGTTTAATGTTTTGTATGTTTTCACCTGTCCATTTTTACCTGTGTATCCTCTCTCATTTCTTCAGAGGTCCAAAAAACTCTGTCCTCTTGTAGTTGGAGGAAGAATTCAAATTTGTCTCCTTTTTAGGGTTTTGATGGTTCAGTTTAAAAAATATCTTTTGTGAATCCCCTTGGAGTATAGCTGGTGAGAGCAGGGGAGCCCCCCCATCCACTTCCTTTATGTGGCTCTGAGACCCTCTGTGAATATAGCATGGGGTTTTTATTACAGTTTAGACTGGTTTAAAAGAATAACACTAAATGCAATCAAAGCAAAAGAGTGAGATGCCACTTCACAGCCCCTATGGTGGCTGGAAGGAAAAGTCAGGCAAGAACCCGTGTTGGTGGGGTGGGAGGAAATGAAACTCTCTGGGCTTCTCTTGTGGCTTAGCTGGTAAAGAATCTGCCTGTAATGCAGGTAGACCTGGGTACAATCCCTGGATTGGGAAGATCCCCTGGAGAAGGGAACGGCCACCCACTCCAGTATTTTTGGCCTGGAGAATTCCATGTACTGTATAGCCCATGGCGTCGCAAAGAGTCAGACACAACTAAAGGACTTTCACTTTCACCCTGCTGGCGGGAATATGAACGGAAGATTGTCCAGCAGTTTTCAAATGATTAAATGTAGAGTTACCATGGGGCTTCCCAGGCGGCTCAGTGGTAAAGAATCTGCCTACTAAGCAGGAGACCTGAGTTCAATCCCTGGGTCAGGAAGATCTCCTGGAGAAGGAAATGGCAACCCACTCCAGTATTCTTGCCTGGGAAACTGGAAAATCCCATGGACAGAGGAGCAGGCCGGGCTACAATCCATGGGGTCGCAAAGAGTGGGACATGACTTAGTGATGAAGCAGCAGCAGCAGCAGCAACCATACAACCCATAAATTGCACGCCTGGGTATATACCAAGACAAATAAAAAACATACATGCATGCAAAACCTTGTCCATGAACATTCTAGCAGGCCTATTCACAATAGCCCCAAAGTGGAAATGAACTCACTGTCCACCATTGAAAAACAGATAAACAAAATATAGTATCCTATACAAAGAATATTATTTTCCATAAAAGGGAATGAAATTTCCTTTTTAAAATTTTTATTGGAGTATAGTTGATTTACAATGTTATGTCAGTTTCTGCTGTACAGCAGAAATCAATTACACATATACATATATCCCCTCTTTTTTAGATTCTATTCCCATATAGCTCATTACAGAGTACTGAGTAGCATTCCCCATGCTACGTAGTAGGTCTTCATTAGTTATCTCCTTGATATATAGTAGTGTGTATATGTAAATCCCAGCCTCCCAGTTAATCCCTCCCCCCTTTTCCCCTTTTGGTAATCACGTTTGTTTTCTACACATGAAATTCTGATATATGTTACAGCACAGGTGAACCTTGAAAACAGGATGATAGCTGGCAGAAACCAGTCGCGAAAGACCACGTCTCACGTGATTCCATTCGTATGACATGTCCAGAACAGGCAAATCCACGGAGATAGTAGCTTAGTGGTTGCAGGGGCTGGGGGGCCAGGGGGTGGCCTGCCACATACCAGGCTCACCTCACCAGGCAGGTCTTACAAAATCAGCAAAGCAGTGGCTCTGAAAAAATGAGAAAAGACGATGAAAGAGTATTCCAAAAGAGCCACGGAAGTCACCATGGGAAAAAGCAGAGCTCTGGGCCCTTCTCACACTTACTTATCGCTGAACATCACTTCTGTTTTGGGTGACGCATGCGATGGGTTCCCAAGCTTCCTGATGTTTGTTCCCCAGGTGTCTGCTTGGCTAGAACCGTGCGGGTAGAGGCTGCGACCATGCGCTCAGTCCCTGCACTGGGCTGTGTCTCCAGGTCACAAGGGGAGGGGAAGCTCTGGGCTTAGCCAAGATGGGGAGGGGACCCAGACCTCTCCAAGGCCTTCACCCACACTCGTCTGGTCCTGGGCCTCCATCACTTTAGTCTGTGGTGGACGTGGGGGCATCACGTGTAACCCATGGGGTGGGGAGCTCCAATGAGAGGGGCATTCATGGAATTCACAGTTTGAGGAGTGCTCTCTGGCGAATACGGATTTGACTTTTTACTCTATACGTATTTCTGTTTGAATGTGATGCTGCAGAGGTGTATTGCTTCTGTGATTAAAAAAAACAAAAAGAGTAGAGAGAAATACAACCTCAGAGTGAAACACTGGAAGGTTACAGAGTTCTGAAAAGTGCAAAAGGAGAGCCCCTCCAATTCCAGATAATATTTGTGCTGTTGCTCCAGATTTCTCAGCAACGAGGCAGTGACATAGCCATGACTATCAGCTTGTGTGCTCAGTCGTGTCTGACTCTTTGTGATCCCATGGACTGTAGAACTCCAGGCTTCCCTGTCCTTCACCATCTCCCAGAGTTTGCTCAAACTCATGTCCATGAGTCGGTGATGCCATTCAACCATTTCATCCCCTGTCATCCCCTTCTCCTTATGCCCTCAGTCTTTCCCAGCATCAGAGTCTTTCCCAATGGGTCGGCTCTTCACATCATGTGGCCAAAGTACTGGGGCTTCAGCTTCAGCATTGGTCCTTCCAGTGAATATTCAAGGTTGATTTCCTTTAGGATTGACTGGTTTCATCTTCTTGCTATTTAAGGAACTCTCAAGAGTCTTCTTCAGCACCACAGTTTGAAAGCATCAGTTCTTCAGCATTCAGTCTTCTTTATGGTCCAACTCTCACATCTGTATATAACAAATGGAAAAACCATAGTTTTGACTAAATGGACATTTTGTTGGCAAAATGATGTCTCTGCCTTTTAATATCTTGTCTAGGTTTGTCACAGCTTTTCTTCCAGGGAGCAAGCATCTTTTCATTTCATGACTGCAGTCACCATCTGCAGTGATAACTGGAGTGGGTTGCCATTTCCTGGTCCAGGGATTGAATGCATGTCTCTTGCTTGGCAGGCGAATTCTTTACCACTGAGCCACCTGGGAACACCTTTAATTGATGCCTCACTCACTATTTTTAAATGTGCTTGTCCACTCGCCTTCATAGCTCGCAGCCCACTCATCGTTACTGCATTCAGTGAACTCTGCTAACATGTATTAGCACCTACTGTGTGCAGACTCGGTCCTAGGCCCTGCGGAGACAGCCCAGAACAAAGCAGAAAGATCCCGGTCGTCCTAGGGCTTTCAGTTTCCTGGGAGAGATGAACAAAACACAGGGAAACCATTAACTAAGATCATTACAGAATCAGCGGGAGCTGGGGAGGAAGTTATCAGGTGGTCCCAGGGCCTTTGCGCAAGCTGTTTGCACTACCTGAGTGCTGTTCCTGCAGATGCAGAGACCATCCTTGGCAGCTCCTGCCACCCTCCCTCACTCTGCACTCTGCTTGCCTGCCTCCTCAGGAGCACTTGTCAGGGTTTGCACTTCTCAGTACACTTTGTTTGCTCACTTAATATCTGTCTCCCATCCTGTACTATAAGCTGGGAGGGGCAGTAGCAGGCCAGAGCCTTCATGATGGTACCCAGCCCCAGCACCCAGTGCCAGGCACATAGAAGGGGCTTATAATACTTGCTGGACATATGAATTCTAAATAATTTAAGTGACCTTCCGAGTCAAGGAGAGGCCATCTGAGGCAGAGGCCATCTTTAGGAAAGGATGGATGGGGGGGCATGGGTACCCTGGCTGTGGGCTGCAGATCCAGCCAGGATCTGACCTGGGAAGGGCCAGCAGGGGTCCAGGTCCTAGGAGAGGAGGGGCCACCTGGTCTGGGTGCAGGGGAAAGGGGATGAGCAGGAGCGAGGGCCAGACCCCTCCCTCCTTGACCCGAGTCTTTGGGGAAGGAGCAGGGATTGCCCGTGGGAGTGTGGTATGTGGCTGCCTCCCGCGGGCTCCTCCTGGGACTGCCTCGGTCTCCTCCCAGGGCCGCACAATTCAGTTTTGACCATATTTGCCTCAGAGCCAAGTGGCCACCCTGTGGGGCTGGAGTATAAATATCAGTTTATTTACTCTGTGTCCCAGTCGAGCATGCTTCTGAGGAACGCAAGGCTTCCCTGCTGGCTAGCCTGAGAGTTTGGAAACAGCGCCCTCGGGGCAGGAGTCATCTGGAGGTTCTGAGTCACATTCACTGGGCCGGCTTGGAGCTCCTCTGCCCAGGCCACCCTGCACGGTGCCTGGTGCACTTTCCTCCAGAAAGTGAAACAGCAAATTCTCTGTGCACTCTGACCTCCTGCCGCCCCGTTGTGCAGGGGCTTCACTGTGGTCATTTACCCCCTCCCATGCCCAGATTTCCCCCTTGGGGAACCAGCCCTTCCCCACATCTGTCTTTCAGTCTCTGTGGCTCCAGATCCCAGCCCTGACCCTCTTAGGGTAGGTATGTGACCCAGACCTGGCCAAAAAGAACACCATACCACTAGCCTTAGAGACTAACTCAGGAGTGGGCACATGGTCTGCTCATGGGCAATGAGAGATGGTGAGAATTACAATGGGAGAGCTGGGAGAAGCAGGCCTCCTTTCCTGTAGATTTAACCTGGGGGTGGGAGCTGCCAGGGTGACCCATGTAGCATGAACCAGCATAGGAGGAAGCAGAGACATTGAATCTTGAGGACAGTATTTAAACTGCTGGATCCAGTCATTCCTGAAGTCAGGGTGAGAAAGCCTGTCAATTCTTTTTTTTCATTAAACCGGGGGTTAGTTTTCTATCAGGTCGTCACAAACTTATTGGCTTAAAACAACACTTAACAGATCATTATGTCCTACTTTTTGTGGTTCAGAGCTCCAGATACAGCATGATCCAGACAGGTCCTCAGCTTAGGATGACGAAGTCAAGGTTTCTGCAGAGCTGATCCTTATGGGAGGGTCTGGGAAGAATCCTCTTCCAGCCTCATTCAAATAGCTGGCTAAACTCAGTTCCTTGTGTCTATGGGACTGTGGTCCTCATTTCCTGCTGGCAGACAGTGGGGGCGGGTTTTTTGTTAGAGGCTGCCCACATTCCTTCTCTTGTTTCCCACGTGGCTCCCTTTTGCAACAGTGCAACCATGGATCAAGTCTCTTTGGTGTTCAAATCTCTTCAACTTCCTCTTCTGCTGCCCCTCTCTGCCTCCTGCTGGAGAAAGCTCTCTGCTTTTAAAGACTCATGTTAGACTGAACCCACCTGGATAATCTAGGATACTCTCCCTCTTTGAAGATCCATAACCTTAATCACTGGAGAAGGCAATGGAAACCCACTCCAGTACTCTCGCCTGGAAAATCCCATGGGCGGAGGAGCCTGGTAGGCTACAGTCCATGGGTCACTAAGAGTCAGACATGACTGAGCGACTTCACTTTCACTTTTCACTTTCACGCATTGGAGAAGGAAATGGCAACTCACTCCAGTGTTTTTGCCTGGTGAATCCCAGGGACGGGGGAGCCTGGTGAGCTGCCGTCTATGGGGTCGCACAGAGTCGGACACGACTGAAGCAACTTAGCAGCAGCAGCAGCAGCAACCTTAATCACATCTGCAAAGTCCCTTTTGCCGTGTAACCAAATATATTCAAACTTCATATAGTCACAGGTTCCCAGGATCCAGACACACTGTCTAGGAGGGAGGGGCGTTATTCTGCCCACCCGCGAAATCTGACTTGGGTTTTCTGTCATTTGCAAAGGAAAGGATCTTGATTGATTTACCTACATTCTGGAGAATGATTGAAGTGAAGTGTAGTGAACTGAACTCGCTCAGTCGTGCCTGACTCTTTGCGACCCCATGGACAGTAGCCTGCACCAAGCTCCTCCGTCCATGGGATTTTCTAAGCAAGAGTACTGTAGTGGGTTGCTATTTCCTTCTCCAGGGAATCTTCCCGACCCAGGGATTGAACCCAGGTCTCCCGCATTGTACACAGACACTTTACCATCTGAGCCACCAGGGAAGTCCAAGAATACTGGAGTGGGTTGCCATTCCCTTCTCCGGGAGATCTTCCCGACCCAGGGCTTGAACCCGGGTATCCCACATTGTAGGCAGACGCTTTACCGTCTGAGCCACCAGTTGGACATGATTGACTCATGCAGCTGAATTTCTGGATTCAGGAATGGCTGGATCCAGCAGTTTAAGTATTATTATAGGGATCCAACTTTCTCTATTTCTCAGCCTATGTTGGTTTCATGCTCAGAATCCAATGCCCTTGGCTCCTAACCTCTGGGTTACTGCAAAGGAAAGAAAATGTGTCTCCTTCCTGCTGGGCCCTAACCTTAGCCCAGCCTATCACAAAGTCAACCTCCTTTATCTTGAAGGGGAGTCTAATTGTTTGCTCTGAAATTCCCCACCTTGGTTAGATTCAGGCTCTCTCTTTGATGAGCCTCATTTTCTCCCAAGTGACAGGCCCCAAAGAGTCTCCTTTTGTTCCTTCTGCAAATGCCCAACCTTCTCTCTGCAGCAGTAAAAACAGGTGGGTGTGGCTACTGCCCAGACAGGAGCATAATTAAAAAAAAAATCATGGGGTACAATTTTATGAAGGAAGCAAGGTGAGATACTGGAGAAGAACCAGGAGGACCCAGGTGAGAGGAGGGTGGAGCAAAAGCCGCTGGAGAAAGGTCATGGAAGGAGGCAAGCGACTCACAGCCTGTGAGAACAACCTGAGGTTGGATGCACCCAGCCAGGGTGAAGCACTGCGGCAGGTCAGGAGGGTGAGAGTGTGATCGGGAGGCGGTTGAGGTTGGCAGAGTAGATAGGAAAATGGAGGGGGATGAATGCATTAGCCTACCCCTACTTCCTGCAAAACAGAAACTGGCTTGGCTTTGGACTAGCAGCTTCTTGGAGGGTTGGGAGCATGAGGCCTGACTGGGAGCACCCTCTGGCATCTCCCTCCCCTCCCCGGGGTACCCCTCCCCCAGCACAAACACACTTGCAGTAACCGAGCCGGAGACCATCCCCGGCACGACTTCCGCCCCTGCTTCCGCCTGGCCTCTCAGAATAGCATTTGGCACCTCATTGAGGTTTCCACCTGCCACCTCTAGCCCTGCAGGCTGTCTTCCCCTGCCCTTTCTCTCCGAAGAGGAGGGGAAGCCCTATTGTTCCTCGGGTGGTTGGCTTTGTGAGAAAGGGGAACAGACAGGTCCCTGAGGGGTGTGCCCATCACCCCACCCTCTCTGCCCCCATCTGGTAGTTTCTCCCGCCTCCAGCTGTCAGCAGTCACCTTACTGCTCCTAACAGCGGTGGCATTTCTATGCAGGATAATTGCCCATCTTCAGTAAAGAAGGCAGAGCACTGAAGGATTGATGCTTTTGAACTGTGAGGCTGGGGAAGACTCTTGAGATTCCCTTGGACAACAAGGAGATCAAACCAGTCAATCCTAAAGGAAATCAACCCAGAATATTCACTGGAAGGACTGATGCTGAAGCTCCAATACTTTGGCTACCTGATACGAAGATCCAACTCATTGGAAAAGACTCTGATGCTGGGAAAGATTGAAGGCAGAAGGAGAAGGGGATGACAGAGAATGAGATGGCTAAGTGGCATCACCAGTTCAATGGACATGAACTTGGGCAAACTGTGAGACATGGTAAGAGACAGGGAGGCCTCTGTCTCTGGCACGCTGGCATGCTGCAGTCCAGGGGGTCGGAAAGAGTCGTACACAACTTGGCAGCTGAACAACAACAACAGTTTTTCACTAATGTATTGACTGGGCATTAGGGGAGGGTTGTGGGATGGGAAAGTCCCTCCCAGCCCATCTCCCACCTGGTTCTCTTCCCTCCAGGCATCCAGGGCCTTCAGCTTCAGAACACCACATCATGAGCTTCTATCTGTTCCCTTCAAATCAGCACATGCCATTCGCTCTGTCAGGCTCCTTTCCCTCCAAAACATCTTGAAGATTCCCCACTGATTTCACATGGAGCTTGTTCTCACCTGATTGTCAGCTGTGTAATACTCCAAGGAGTGGGGGTGGGTGTGCTCTATTGCTCCATTCCCCTGGAATGGGGACAAATGTCATGTCCAGCCATCTGCTAATTCAAGCAAAGGCAGAAGAATTGCTTTGAACAGAGTTGCTGCCACACCTGCCCTATCCAATCCGTGCTCACCGGCTGTGCGCCAGGATTTCACCTGCAGATTCTTTCTCAGCACTCGCACAGCCCTGCCCAGAGGTCACATAAGAGGAGGTAACTATATGGGGCCATGATTTTAAAGTTCACTTCCCAAATTCAGTGGCCCAGTTGGAACTTGGCCCCTGAAATGGTGTGACTGTTATTTCTGGGACATCTCCAGAGGACTCCATGTGCCCCAAACTGAGCTTGGAGATCATCTCAGGGTCTTCTCATTCTTCTTTTCCTGCTTTGTTCTTGCCATGCCTGCTGCCTGCCGCCCCCCGCCCCTCCACATCCCAGGAAAAGGCTGCCTGGTGCCCCCGTCCCCAGGCACTGCCCTTGTCCAATGGGCAGCATTGCCAGGCCCAGCACTCTGCCTGCAGAGCTCTGGTCTGTGCGCTGACCTAGTGCCCTAAGGTGGGAGCTCTGTTAGAACTCCACCAGCACCAACCCCTTCTCCCAAAGAAATAAATACATTCTTTCTCCATTTACTTATTGAACAGTTACCAAATACAAGATCCGAGTGGGGAAGACAGAAAATTCATAAGTCATCACTGGCATGAATTATTGAATTTCAGTCTGATAAACAGTACTGGGAAATGCCAAGCCCTCTTAGGCATTTCTCTGCCACGGGGCCTTTGCACATGCTCTTCCCTTTACCTGGACCACTCATCTTCCAGGTATCAACACACTCACATTTTACCTTGCTGCATTCAAAGTCACAGCCCCGACCCCGACCATGCTTCCTCTATCTTTCCTGTCCATTTTTCTTTGTAGAACTTATTACACCTCAAACCTACAACCACCTTATGTACCTCTTATTGTTACTTATTCATTTGTCTGTTGCTTATCCCCCTGGTGGACTGTCAGTGCATAAAGGCAGGCGTTCTTATCTGCCTTGTTCACTGCTCTATCCCTGTGCCTATATGAGTGCCTGATACATTAAATGTTTAATCGTATGTGCTAAGTTGCTTCAGTTGTGTCCAACTCTTTGTGACCCTATGGACTGTAGCCCGCCAGGCTCCTCTGTCCATGGGATTCTCCAGGCAAGAATATTGGAGTGGGTTGCCGTGCCCTCCTCTAGGGGATCTTCCCAACTCAGGGATCAAACCCCCATCTCTTATGTCTCCTGCATTGGCAGGCAGGTTCTTTACCACTAGCGCCACCTGGGAAGCCCTAAATGTTTAATGTTTCTCATTAAATGTTTGTTGAATGAATGAATGACCTAAAGGGGGATGTGACCTAATCATTTCTTCAGGGACCAGGAAGGATGGTGTCAGGGAACATTTTCCTGCCACTGGGAACATACCCAGTTTTCATGGGGCCTGAAGTTTATACAATTTGGGGGTACCGACTTTAAGTAAAAGAATATATGGTTACATGTACTGAGTAAGGACAAGAGAACTAACAAAGATTGGCATAGCCAAAGGAAAAGGCATTCCAGGCAGAAGGAATGGTTGTGAAAAAGCCCAGGCTGGCTAGGAGCCAGGGAAGAAGGTGAGAAGGTCTGTGTGGCCGCAGCTTTGCAGGGGACCCTGGAGGGGGCTGGAGATCCAGTGGGGGCAGCCAGCTAGGAAGTGATAGGGTGTAACATGCGAGGCCTTGATTTCTACGGGATCCCGGGAGAAAGCCCAGAGAGGATCTCTGGGTTCTGCAGGATGGAGCCCTGCCAGCAAGGCTTTTCTGCTCCCTCCACTGGCCAAGCCAGAGCTCTTCCCCCTACCCCACCCCCACCCCTCAACTCTGCCCTTGTAAGCCTCCAGGAATGCATCTTCTGGTGTTGAGGAGTCCCAACTCACCCCTAACCCACCCAGAGAGGTCCCTCGAGGCTGTCTGGGGCTGGCCACTCCCCACCCCCCAACTTCCCCCCAGGCTCCTCTGCTCCAAATAAAGGCTCCGGGGCCCTGGCCCATAGCCACGGCCAACCATTTGCATCACAAATGAGGCTGGGTTAGGCTGTTGGCCCTGGCTAGCCTGCCTGGTGCTGCCCTCGGTGACTTAAGGACACAAGCCATCATCCAGCTGCTGCACACGCTGCCCCCCCTCTACCCTCCCACCCCACCCGACTGCCTAGACTGCATCCCTGGCGAAGGATGCCCAGGTCCCCATCCCCAGCAGGCCTGGGATCCTGACCCACTAGCCCACCCCACCAGCTCAGAAGGACAACGATTATGACTGATAAACTCAATTTGGATCCAGGAAGGCTCTCTGAATGTCCGGAGTGGGGGGCTCAGCATATGACATTCTACCCTGTAGCTCTCACAGCAGCCCACTCTACAGAGGAGGAAAGCGAGGCTCAGAGACTGAAAGTTAGTAGGTTAGTTACCTGCCCAAGGCCACTTAGCTGACAGCTGGCAGAGCTGGGACTTGAACCCATTCATTGCGCTTCAGAAACTGTACTGTGAACATGGGCCACCCCTTGAGGGTCGTCTGTGTTTGTTCACTACACATTGAGAGCCCATAGGCACTGGATGAATAAGTTACCATCTGAGCTTCACCCTTTCTCCCCAGCATGGGAGTAGGTGGGCTAGAATCTGAGTCCGTGAGGTCGGGGCACTGCCCACGCCCATTTATGGATCTGGTATACAGCAGGTGCTTAATCAGTGTTTTGGGAGTAAATAATGGAATAAATCAACACACAGACTCTCTTTGAGCCTGGGTTGTGCCCTTCTGCTGCAGATTCCTTCCATGGAAGGCGGGGGTTGTGTCCAGCTCAGGTTCCCCAGGAAGGAGCACATGGCCTGGCCCCCAGTGGGGGTCCTAGCAAGTTCTCAGAGGTTCAGCCGTGACTTATTCTCCACAGGCCTCACCCTGGGCTGGCTGGGGTTCCCAGGCAGGGGGCCCAGTGCTGAGGGCCTGACCTGGGGAGGGATTCTAAGCAAGCCTGGGCACAGGGAGGCCCCTGACTGCCTTCCCCGCCTCTCCTTGGCTCAGTCTGGAGTTCGCTCCTGCCCCAGGGCCTTTGCTTGTGCTGCCCTCTGCCTGGCTGTCTCCCTGCAGCTCCTCCAGGGCTGCTGCATCGTCACTTCCTCAGAGAGGTCCCCGCCTAGCTGGAGCCCTCACATATCCCTCACCCTGTCTGTCTCCAGAGCTCTGCAGATGCCTCATCATTCCTTTTTGTTTTCTTGGGTTTTGCCTATGTCTCCTTTAGAACTCCAGGAGATGGTGAAGGACAAGGAAGTCTGGTGTGCTGCAGTCCATGGGGTCACAAATAGTCAGACACGACTGAGCGACTGAACACCAACGACCTTTGGAATGAAAGAGAGAGAGCTGCACACACTACATAGAGCAAAATAGAATGAAAAAGGATAAAATAGAGGGACAGGGAGAGACTGGCAGAGAGAGAGAGAGAGAGATGCAGAAATAGAAGCAAATCTGAGAGACAAAGCAACTCAGAGGCAGAGCCACAAACAGAAACTGAAAGAAAACAGGACTAGGGTCCTGCAGAGAAATGGAGACGAAGCAAGAGGGAGGGGACAATAGAAAGTGCCACGCACGGTGGACAAAAAGCAAGTGGGGGCCCAGGGCCTCCTTTCGGGGTGATGGGAAGATTCTGGAATTAGATCCTTTTGATGGTTGCACAACTGTGTATATGAAAAGCTGCAGGACTGTACGCTTTTACAAGGTTGCATTTTCTGGAACATGGAATTATATCTCATTTGAAAACATGAGATGACATGAGAGAAACCCAAATTGAAGGACAGTCTACAAAACATCTGACATGCTCTGCAAGTCCGGCGAGATCAGGAAGGACAAGGAAAGAATGAGGACCATACCCGAGGCTGCAGGAGAAGGAGACGAGATGAGCAAATTTCACGTGGGGTCCGGAACAGAGAAAGGACACTGGGGGAAAATCTGAATAAATTCTGTAGTTAGTTAATGGTGTTGGATCAAAGTGAATTTCTCAGTTTGGATTGTTGCACTGTTACGAAAGAGAGTAATAGAGGAAGCTGGGGGAAGGGGATGTGGGAACTGTCTTTGCACCTTTTCTCTGTCTAAAATTATTTCAAAATTAAAAAGCTAGAACAGATAAACCAAGGAGACAAAAATGACCAGAGAGCAGCCCTGGGACAGAGGAGTTGCCTGCGTTCCTGGCCTCGTAGGGACCATCGGCCAAGACCCCTTCGGGAGAAAGCCCTAGGCTGGGTGAGCCCGGTGTCTAGATGTCTAGTCCTCTGCCCATGACTGGCAAAGAGGCTGCTAATGCCCGGGGGGAGGGCTCTAGTTCCAGCCAAGTGAGGTACTTCCATGCCCGAGCTTGCAGACCCCAAGTTCTGCCAGCAGAGGAGGCTGACAATTCAGGGCGACATCCCCTGGCATTCATCTAAGTGTCTCAGCAGTGGTTGCAGCAGCCCCGGGGGCTCCCTTGCACCTGTGACCGTGCCTGTTGATGACTCTGTCCCACATTCTCACCTTGGCGTGCCCCCTATCACCCCAACAGGCAGCCCTCGGTGCCTGCCAGCTGACCCCCTCTCCCCCTCTAGGCTCTGAGCATCCTTCAGCAAGAGGGGAAAAATACCCAAGATTCAGCTTTCCTGTGAAAATAGCCAAGTGGCAGCCCCATGCTGAGGCTGGGGTCACTTCATGTCAGTCCCCGCAAAGGATGGGCATGCAGGCCTGCTTTCTGCTTCTGTGCTGGTCTCTGGGCTCCTGGAGGGACATCCCCCGACCTCCAGCCTGAGACCCCAGCCTTGGGCCAGGCATGTAGTAGGTTCTCAATTAACACTCGTGTGTCTCCCAGGCACCTTGCTCTCAGGAGCCTTAGTCAAAGGCTAGTTCTTTCCTCATTGAATGCTTTCAAGGTTTTTAAAGCAGTGACGCCTGCTTTTTAAAAATGAAAATATACAGAGAATAAGCTCCTACTAGGACTCCCCAGGATTAAACAGGACACACAGTGAGATGTGAAGATTTTATCACATTTGTCACTAATCCTTTTTATTTTGAAGAAATAAAATGTTACAGGTTACAGCTCAGTTCTGCTGTGACTCCCATGTTCCACCCACAGCCAACCTCAGTGGGAGTGGGGGCTGAAACTCCTGCCTAGGCTTTTACCTACATATTTATGCATGCGTGCTAAGTCGCTTCAGTCATGTGCGACTCCACGTGACCCCATGGACTGTGGCCTGCCAGGCTCCTCTGTCCATGCGGATTCTCCAGGCAAGATACTGGAATGGACTGCCGTGCCCTCCTCCAGGGGATCTTCCTGACCCAGGGATTGAAGCCACATCTCTTCTGTCTACCACACTGGCCAGTGGATTCTTCCCTGCTTGCGCCACCTGGGAAGCCCCCATATTTATGGTGACAGTTAATCTGCAGTATTGCTTTGTGTGCACCATTTACATAGCTTGTATGTGAAGAGTCTCATACAGAAGGCAGCCCTCTGATTTTATGTGTTCCAGGTGAGGTCCTCTGATGACAGTCTTGGAGAGGGGTCCATCCTGGTCAGGAGCCTTTCACCACCCTCACCTCACTCCCATCCCCACAGCTGCCCCAGTTCACAGGCCTGTGGCCCAGGCAGCCATACAGGGCTCAGAGGGGCCCCACACCAGGCTTAACGCTCTGCTTTCTCTGTCTTGAAGTTCTTAGCAACTTTTGAACGAGGGGCCCACATTTTCATTTTGACTGGGCCCTACCGATCGTGTCGCTGTTCTGACGACATGGAACACCTGAGCCCCCATCCCATGCTGGGCTCTGGCTCAGGCCTGCCAGCAGCACGGACCAGCTCCATGCATCCTCCAAAGACTGTGAGAGACATGGTTCCCATTGACCCATTCTGCAGATGAGGACACTGAAGCTCAGTGAGCTCCTGACTCAGGAGCCCTTGCCCTGAAACGAGAGGCCCACCTCAAAAATCAAATCTGGCCAGCCCCTTTTCTTTTAAAACCAAGGTCTGGAGAGTTGAAGGCTTCTGCAACAGACTTGGCCCATGCGCTGCAGAGCCGCGTTCTGGCCTTCCCCACCAGAGCCGCCTGGCTTGTTGGTGATGCCTGGGCCCCCGAGGCTGAATTCATTTCACCACACTTCCTCTCCCCACGGAGACTGTCTCAACTTGGGGTGAACCAACCCCAGGGTTAATCAGAGCGCCACTTCCTCTTCCCGAAGAAGACCTCTCACAACCTGCCTGCTATAATTAGCCCCTGGCCTACCCTCCCTGGCTGGGTGTGGCTGGGCCTGCGGCTGCTTCCCTTCTGGCCCTGCAGAGGGGTTTCCACGCTGCTTCTCAAGAACCCCAGGAGCCTGCAGGGCAGGGGTTGTGTATGGGGGAGGCTCAGGCTCTGAGGCCCAGGATGGGGATTCCTCTGGCTTCTGGATGGGCTCTCCCCTTCTCCCCCGACGGACCCCCTGCAGCACCCCCACCCCGGGGGATATCAGGCAATGTCTGGAGGTGTCTTTGGTTGTCATCGCTGGGGAGGGGGTGCTCCTGGAATCTCAGAAGAGGCCAGGGGGCTGCCACACAGCCCTCAGTGCCTAGGCTGGTCTCACAACAGAGAATGTATATGGGGCTGAGTCTGGGGGACAACATAGTAGTGAGTGGACGGGGGGACAGCGGAGGAGAAGAGGTGGCCAGGATCAGAGGGGTGTCCTGCAGAGTGGACAGGACAGATAATGACAAGGGCCTTGTTGAGGAGGAGCTTGATAGGGGCCCACTGAGCAGAGACTTGAGTGATGGGGAGATCTGGGGGGGGATCTTTAGGGAGAGGGAGACAGGTGCAAAGGCAGGTGGGAAAGGATTTTTAATGTGCGTGAGGAAGTGAGATGAAGCCTGGGAGGAAGGCAGTGGTCACTTCCTGCAGAGTCTCACGGGCTGAGAAACAGGAGTTTCACTTTTTGTTGTTTAGTCGTTAAGTCGTGTCCAACTCTTCTGTGATCCCACTAACTGTAGCCTGCCAGGCTCCTCTGTCCATAAAATTTCCCAGGCAAGAATACTAGAGTGGGTTGCCATTCTTCTCTCCAGGGAGCTTCCTGACCTGGGATTGAGCCTGTCTCCTGCTTGGTAGGTAGATTCTTTACCACTGAGACACCTGGGAAACCCAGGAGTTTCACTGGCAGCCTCTAAAAACAAAAGTGCTGAGAGGAACTGGAAGGGGAGTTCAGCTTGAATTGGAGTTTCAGCTTGAATTGGGTGCCCCCTGACCAAGTGATTTTGGAAAAATTACTCTTTGGGGCTCCAGTTCCCTCTCTGTCACCCTAGGGACAGTGCTACGATCCAGTCCTCCCAGGGGCCTCCTGTGTAGTGAGGGGCTGGGATCAGGACTCAGGTGGGGAGGTGACTTAACATTCTGTTCTGAGTGTTTAAGAGTGACCCACAAGAGCTATAAACTCGAGTCCCAAGTGTGGGTGACCTCCAAGACCCAGGCAAAGGTCCAACCAGCTCAGGCATCATTGCAAAGTGGACAAGTGTCCACAGGACTGTTGGAGAGCCCTCTTTAACAGCGACCCCATGTGGTAGTAAGAGGCCATGGCAGCAGTGAAGTTTAGGGGAAACAGGCCCCACCCCTACCTGTGGGTTGAAGATGACCTAGGGATCCTTGGACCATTCAAGGTGTGGGAGGACCCAAAAAGGAGATTCCGGGTATCTTGCTTACACAGCACCTGGGAGTTTGAGTGATTAAGGAACAAAGAGAGAAAATCATTGCAGTATCATAACTTGGCTGAATTCATTCTGATGTCATTAGTTTGGAAGGAAAGTTTCCTGATATTCAGGGGCTCTAGGAGAGTTAGGGGTGAGAAGCGGGTGGTCAATGGGGCAGGAATGGAGCCTGTTAGGTTTCTGGCTTGTTGCTCCGAGAATGCAATTAGTTCCTCTGGCCCCTCCTTGCTTCCTCCCAGCCAGGGTGCCTGCAACCCCATCCCAGAGAAGTATTTCCTCAGCTGGGAAAACTCCCGTGAAGTGAAGGCAGGAGATGGGGGTGGGTCGGGGCAGAGGCTCTCACCACGTTTCCATGCTACAACCCTTTCCCATCTCCCTTCCTGCTCAGAAGGTGCTTTCCATGTGGACCCATCAAAGGATGTCACAGAGGCCACTCAAGAAACACTGAAAAGGAGTAAACAAGTCATTTATCCTTGCGAAAGTGTAGACAGCGGCTACCTGGAAGAATGCACAGCCTTGTAGGCAAAGAAAGAAATGCAAACAAAAGCCTTGCTACATGCTGATTCAATTAGGAAACAATTACGAAATGATAAAGCCCAGTGCTGGCAGGGATGTGGGGAAAGTGACACATCAGCTTTGCTATAAACAGATTCAGAGTTTTAAGATCAGTCTGTCTTCCTGAAATAAGCACGGAGAAACTGCATATACCCTCTGACCCAGCATTTTGGCTTTTGGCAAAATGTGGCCTTATTTAAAAGTGGAAAATAGAAAAAAACAAAAGCCAAAACCCCCAGATGCCCTGTGCTAGTTTCGGGAGAGTACTCAACTACTTGAAATGCTGAACATGTATTACCTCTTTAACCTTATAGCCGCTCTGCGAGGGGCAGAGCAGTTATTTCTGAGGCTTCTTTTCAGAGATGAGGACCTAGAGGGCCCTGGAGTCCGGCCCTCCCTCCATGGTCAATCAGATGGTGAGCAGCAGAGCTGAGGTTTGAACCCAAGCTGCCACACAGGAAACCTGGGGGTTCCTACTGCACATTATTGCTCTGTATCATGAAGGCAGAATTGTCCGCCAAAGAGGCAGTGACCTGATGCAGCTGCTGCTCTGTGTGTGTGCCCGCACGCACTGTCACCAGGATGCTACCAAAAGACAAAGGAGCTTCTTTCTGCTTCCTCTTGATGGTAAATGTGCGCCTGCTACCCAGCAGGCGTGCCCTGGCCTGTGGTTCTGGAATGTAGGTGAGCTGCCACCCCAGAGACCTGCCGTTGGTGGCCGGTGTTGGTGGGCCAGGCCCAGCCCACAGACCTGGCTGGTACACACGCTCTGTTTTTGTCCAAGGAATCAAGCCAACACTCTTCATACTGCCTCGATGGGAGCTGAGCGGTTGAACCGATGCCCAGAACCCTTGTATTTCCCTCGGAAGCGGAAATGCTGGTGGCCTCGTGGCGGGAAGGACAGTGACAGCTCTAGGCGCCTGTGGCTTCAAGGAGGATGTGACTGTTTGAAGTTGCTCTTGGCACAAGGCAGAGCTTGGATTCTCTGCCTCCCAGGAGGGGACACATCCCCATGGCCTGTCCGAGACTAGTGTGAGTGCTGACATACTGGGGACTCTCAGGGAGCAGTGGCTCCTGTTCTTGAGGTCCCCCATCTCCATCTCTAGAGAGCAGAGTTGGCCCACATGAATTTGTTGAAAATGTGGGGCCTAGGCTGCCATGGCTGAGGGGTGCTTGGTGTGTGGTAGGCGTGGGGCACAGGGGCAAAGGCCATCCCTTTTCAATGATTTTTCTGTTCCTTGGTTCAGCCTGGTGCTCGCGTATCTTGATGGCTGGTCATTCTCTGCTTGTCCCTCTTCTGAGCTAAGAGAGACCAAGCCCCAGGCTGAAAGCCATGGATAGGCAACATGATTTGCTTTCACCATGCTCACTTTCAGAGTTATCCTCTATTAGTGGCAAGTTTTCATGCTGGTTTTCCATTTACTTTTGATGATAGAGATTTTCCTTTTAAAATAAACTTACTTAAAAAAAAAGATGCTGTTGTTTAGTGGCTCAGCCATATCTGACTCTCTCTGACTCCATGGACTGTAGTGCGCCAGGTTCCTCTGTCCATGAGATTTTCCAGGCAAGATTACTGGAGTGGGTTGCCATAAGCTTACTTAAGTGAAAAAAAAAAGCAAAACAGGCTAGTCATTCTAAATAAAAATATGAAGCCAGTGATAGATGAGGTGGAGATGGTCAGACAGAGAGGTGGCCCCTGAGCTAGGGGCCCTCATTGGTCCCCAGTGAGATCATCCTGGATTGTGTGGGTCTTGCCCGCCCCTCCCCTTGGGTCTAGGTGACCAGTTCTTGAGTCTCTGGGAACTTTGGCCTCCTCGTCCCTTCCTCCTCTCTCTTTCTTCTTTTTCATTTTTCCCAAACTTTTTATTTTGTATTGGAGTATAGCCAATGAACAGTGCTGGGATAGTCTCAGGTGGACAGAAAAGGGACTCAGCCATACATATATGTGTATCCATTCTCCCTCAAACTCCCCTCCCATCCAGGCTGCCCCATAACATTGAGAAGAGTTCTCTGTGCTGTACAATAGATTCTTGTTGCTTATCCATTTTAAATATAGCTGTGTGTTCATGTCTGTCTCAAACTCCCTAACTATTCCTCCCGCCATTCTTCCCCGCTGGGAACCAAAAATTCATTCTCTAAGTCTTCCCTCCTCTCTCTTCTTACCTCCTCTCCCTCCTGCCAAGACAAGGTCAGGAAGCATCTTTAGGTCCAGTGCAGATGCCTGCTGTTGCCATGTTGGTTTGAGGGTTTCCTTATGGGGAAGGTGGCTGGGTTGCCCTGGCTGTGGGCTCTTGTTTTCCCAACTCTTCCTCTCCTACTTCATTAGGCCAATGCATCAGTTCTTAGCTGGCCGGTTCATTAGAGAGGTTTTCCAGGATGAAGTGCAGCTTAGGAGAGAAAGCGTCACATTTAATAATGACAAAAATGCATGGTCACTGAGTGGTTGCTGCAGACTGGGTTTTGTGCTAAGAGCTCCTGTGGCATTAACTCATTCACTCCTCCCCTTAATCCTGAGGTCACCTTTGATTCCCACACCCTCTTACTCCCCATCCCTTGTACCCTGTTGACTCTTTTTTTTAATTAATTTTTATTGGAGTATGGTTGCTTTATAATATTGTTAGCTTCTTCTGCACAGCAAAGTGAATCAGTATGTATATGAATATGCATATTCATATATCCCCTCTTTTTTTGGATTTACTTCACATTTATGTCACCACAGAGTGCTAGGTAAGGTTCCCTGAGCTATATATTAGGTTCTCATTAGTCATCTATTTTATACATAGTATCAGTGGGGCTTCCCTGGTGGCTCAGACAGTAAAGACTCTGACTGCAATGCAGGAGACCCAGGTTCAATTCCTGGGTTGGGAAGATCCCCTGGAGAAGGGAATGGCAACCCACTCCAGCATTCTTGCCTGGAGAATTCCATGGACAGAGGAGCCTGGTGGGCTATAGTCCACGGGGTCGCAAAGAGTCGGACCTGACTGAGCGACTAGAACACACATTAATAGTGTATGTATGTCCATCTCAATCTCCCAGTTCACTCTCCTCTCCCCCCTTGGCGTCCATAGATTTGTTCTCTGTGTCTGTGTCTCTATTCCTGCTTTGCAAGTAAGATCATTTATACCACTTTTCTAGATTCCACATAGATACATTAATATACAATATTTGTTTTTCAAAAGCTGACTCTTGAGAGTATCTCCAGAATGTGACCATCTCCCCACCTCGGCCTGTTCCTGTGCTGGGCCAAGCGCCATCACATTTTGTCTGGATTATTGCCTCCTCCTGATTGTCCACAGATCCTTAAAGAAAATTGTGTGATTCTGTCCTCACTCTGCTTGAACCACTCCAGCGGTTCCTCATCCCTGCACAACCAGAGTTCTGCTACCTCACCTTCAGCATCTCTTCTCCGGCCTCGCTCAGCTGCAGCCACTCCAGCCCCGAGCCTGCCTCAGGGCCTTTGCACTGGCTGCTCCTTCAGCCCCAGATGCCTTTCCCCCAGGATCTGCCCAATATCTGCACCGCCTGCTCCTTCCCTTCATTTAGGTTCTGCTCAAGTGCCACGGCCCTGAACAGCCCACCTAGCCCCCTCATCAAAGGGAGCCCCACCTTCACTCTATTCCCATCCCTGACATAGATGTATTTATATGTCCACAATTCTGTGTCCCCACACCCAGAATATAAACTCTAGGCAGGGGTTTTTGTTTGTTTTGTTCTCTGTTGTATCGTCAACATCTAGGATAGGGCCTGGCCCAGGGTAGAGGCCTAATACAAATTTCCTGGTATCAGTGACCAGCCCTAGGAGGTGGGGACCCTTGTTATCCCTACTTTGTAGGTGGAAAACGGGCCCAGAGAGATGCAACCACTTGCCCAGGGTCACAGGATCAACAGGAAGGGGCTCCCCAGACCCCTTGCACTCCACCCCTTTGGTGTGCTGCCTACCTGCATCAGGTGAGGGTCTGAAACAGACAGTTCACATCTGTGCTTTACTGTTACTAGCTCTGTGACCTGGGGTGGCTGTTTCATCCTCTCTGGGTTTTGTTCCTTGTCTACACAGAGTTAGCACACTTCCTTCCAAGGCTGCTCTAAGCCTTCCAGGAGGTGATAATTGGCACAGCTCTTAACACAGGGCCTGGCATCCAGCAGACCTCTGGCTATTGTCACTCTCCCATTTTACAGGAGAGGCAACTGAGGCCCACAAAATTCTTGAGGTCACAGAGTCTCTAGGGTCAAAGGCAGGCCTTGTGTGACCCTGAGTCTTTGCCTCGGGGATAAGCCCTTCCCACTCGGCCAGGCCTGCTCCTGATCCACTCTCCTGGTGGGCAGCCCCACCCTCACTTTGTTCTGCTGTGGCTGGCTGGCTGGCTGGGAGCCAGTTGGCCGCATTGCCCTGGTGCTGGGAGGAGGCTAAGGCAGCCATACACAGGTTGCTATTTGCTTTCCTCTCCACAGAGCTTCCTGGCCTGGACAGAGGTGGGCGTGGGGCCAGGTGTGCGGGTGGGGAGGATTTTTGGATCACTCCTCTCTCTCTGAGCTCCTGGTGGTGCCTAAAGGCCAGGGCTGAGCCACCTGCAGGGTGAATGACCGAGTGTACAGGTCTGCCCAGAACAGATGGGCTTCCCAGGGGGCTCAGTGGTAAAGAATCTGCCTGCCAATGCAGGAGACGTAGGTTTATCCCTGGGTCAGGAAGATCCCCTGGAGAAGGAAATGGCAATCCACTCCAGTATTCTTGCCTGGAGAATCCCATGGACAGAGGAGCCTGGTGGGCTATATAGTCTATGGGGTTCCAAAGAGCTGGACATGACTGAGCAACTGGTCATGCGTGCATGCCCAGGACAGAGGGGTTTCTGGGAAGCTGGACTTTCAGTGTTAAAACTGGGAAAGTCCTGGTGACTTACCCTGTGTGGTGGGGTGGTGGGCTGGATAGCAGAGGGGAACCAAACCAGGTCAGTCCCCCCACCCCCAAGCACACTGCTCTGTCCCCCTCAAGCCCTGCTGCCTGAGGGGGTCTGTACTGGGCCTGGCTTTGACATCAGGCAGAGTTCATTGAAGAATCCCTGTCTATCCCGTAATGATTACTTGATATGAGCCTGTCATTTCAACTCTTGGCTCCTCAATTGCCTCGTTTCTAAAACGGTAATAAGATTTTGGTCTCCTCACGGGCATGCACAGGAATCAAATGAGAAAACAGACATATAGCATTTAGCAGAGCCCAAATATATGATTCCCTTCATGGATCGTAGCTTCCCTGGTGGCTCAGACAGTAAAGAATCTGCCTGCAATGCGGGAAACCCAGGTTCAGTCCCTGGGTTGGGAAGATCCCCTGGAGAAGGAAATGGTAACCCACTCCAGTATTCTTTCCTGGAGAATTACGTGGACAGAGGAGCCTGGTGAGCTACAGGACATGGGGTCACAAAGAGTCAGACACAACTGAGCACCTAACACTTTCACTTTCACTTTCATTATGGATCACTGCCTTGTCGTGGCGAAGGGGCTTGCATTCTAAAATCACTGTGGACGGTGACTGCAGCCGTGAAATTACAAGATGCTTGCTTCTTGGAAGGAAAGCTATGACAAACCTAGACAGTGTATTAAAAAGCAAAGACATCACTTTGCCGACAAAGGTCCATACAGTCAAAGCTATATTTTTTCCAATAGTCATGTATGGATGTGAGAGTTGGAGCATAAAGAAAGCTGAGTGCCAAAGAATTGATGCTTTTGAACTGTGGTGCTGGAGAAGACTCTTGAGAGTCCCTTAGACAGCAAGGAGATCAAACCAGTCCATCCTAAAGGAAATCAACCCTGAATACTCATTGGAAGCACTGATGCTGAAGCTGAAGCTCCAATACTTTAGCCACCTAACGTGAATAGCTGACTCATTGGAAGAGACCCTGATGCTGGGAAAGACTGAAGGCAGAAGGAGTAGGGGGCAGCAGAGGCTGAGATGGTTAGATAGCATCACTGACTTAATGGACATGAACTTGTGCAAACTCAGAGAGATAGTGAAGAAAAGGGAAGCCTGGCATGCTGCAGTCCATGGAGTCGCAAAGAGTCACACACGACTTAGTGACCGAGCAACAATGAAACATCTGATACAGCAGAGCACGTCTGATTATGTTGTCAGATGTCTGCTTAACAGCCAGCTTCCCATCATTCTTAGAATACAACCCAACCCCAGGGTCCTTGATCTGCCCTGAGCCGTCTGGCTGCATCTTCTGCTCTTGTCCGCTCGTTCGGCTCTGTCAGCCTGGTCTCCTGCTGGCCTAGACCTGACCCGCCTCTACCGGCCTCAGGGCTTTTCCATGCGCTGCTTCCTTTGCCTGAAGAAACCAGCCCCCCTCTTCCCCCGGGACTGGCTTCTTCTCATCTTTGGCCCTTGATTTAAAAGTCATATACACAGACAGACCTTCCCTTTCTACCTAATTTGAAGGGATGTTTATCTCCTTGGGAACAGAATGTTTCTTAGATGGGTCACCACTGCCGCCTCAGGCCCTACAATGACGCCTGGCCCACAGCAGAGCTCAGGATGTGTTCGTCAAGAGGATGGATGAATGAACATTGGCCTGCGAAGGTCCCCAGCGGGTTGGAGAAAGAGCCCAGGGTCTTAACTGTCTTTGAGCCTTGGTTTCTTCATCTGTCAGCAGGGGTATAGGGGCGGCCAGCTCCTTGGGTTTGCGAGGCATGGATGGGGTGACAAAGATGCACCAGTCTGTCCACTGAGGCTGCACGTCGTGGGACTCGGAGATGGGCAGCCCTGCCCACGGGGGCCCCATCTGCTCCTCCACTGCACCTTTCTCCCTGTGTCCACGGCGGCACCTCTGCACACACTACACATGGGTTTGGAAAACGAGACCCAGAAGGGGTCGCTCCTGTTTGGTTCCCCTGAGCTGGACAGCTCTGAGCCAGCCACCTCCTCCTGAACATGAACATGGTTGCCTGGCCTGGCCTCCCTCCTGCCAGGACCGGGCAGGCAGCTGACGCGTCACATGCCCTTGGCCCCCAGGGGCGGGCTCCCCGTGGAGACTCCAGCATACTGTCAGAGCTGTCAAACAATGTCCCTGCCAGGTTTTCATAAGAATCCGAAGCATCACTGCCCGATGCCAAACACCCTCTTAAGACAATACCTCCGGGGCCCAGGGGCCCATCCCAAGCGCGCCGCCTCTCCTCGGCCATATAAAGGCAAAAGCTGGGGAATCCCTGTCCCATGGCTGGACGGGGATCCGAGGGAGGCGGCCCCAGCCTTGGCGTGACCCCCGGGATCTCGCACCTCCAACTCTGCCAGCCTCTGGCCCAGGGGCCGGGTGAGGAGGCCAGGTGGGCGGACCTGGGCTGCCAGGCCAGCGGGCATGGGGCCAGCTCAGAGACTCCTGTGTCCCATCAGCTCGCAGCCCGAGTGGCTGGCAGCACAGGCTCTTCTTACCAAATAAGGCCTGGGCCGTGGGGCCTGGACAGGCTCAAGCTCCGGCAGAGTGGCGGGCGGCCGCAGGCCTGCCGGGTCACCTCTTCCTCCTGCATGTGGAGCCAACTGGCCCCACAGAGCCTTGTCCCCAAGGTTCAGGAGTGCCCCCCACCACCAAGAAGCCCTGGAGGACTGTTCAGCATCCCTGGGAGAGAAGCCTCTATTTAGGGCCATAGGAATGTTCGCCTTGGAACATTCAGAAAGTTCCATTTAGAATCTGAGGTGCGTCAAGATGTAGAAAGGTCCCTGGAACTCCTGCTGTGGCCCCAGGGAGCCCTGAACTCGGCCAAAGGGATGACCCTGCCTGCCCCACCTCCAGTGCACACGCCCACATCTGCTCCTACACCCTCAGGGTGTCCTGGTGTTGCGTGTTATCTGTAGGTAATCAGCAGCTGTAGTCACTCCAGCAGCTCCTTCCCACTGCCTGGTCTGTGGTGTCAAAGGGTAAGGCTGGCCAAGGGGCTAGGGGAGGGGGACAGGGGCTTCAGAGAAAACTGAGGGCCCCTGGGCACTGACCTGTCCCCACCTGTGCCTGTGGTGACAAGAGGGGTGAGCACTGGCTAAACTGGGAGAACCCCCCTCCATGAACTAGGCTGAGCAGCCTTGGGGGGAGCAACCTGAAGGTGGGGGTGGGAGGGGCAAGTCTGCTGTGAGCTGGGGTTGGGGGCTTGTTGTGTCTCAGGAGTCACTGTCCGGCATGGAGTCCCCTAGTCTGCCTGCCGTTGTTCCAGTCAGCAGCTTCACTTCTTGTAGTCTCAGTTTTGCCATCCTTAAAATGGGTATAATGCAAATGCTACCACATGAGTGACTGTGGGAATTCAGGTGTGTGGAGGGCTCTGCATAGAGTTGTCTGGGGATTTAGTGGGATCCTGGGTGAGGGAGGAGATCTTGCCTTTCCTGGGGGTAGGGGCAGACATGGGCCTGCTCCCGATGGCCCCCCTCCCCGAGTTTTTCACTGCTTTCTCAGTGGCCTAGGGGAGTTGGAGTGGCATTTTGAGGTCTCCTGAGCCCCTTCCAGAGCAGAAAACATGTGGCTGGGGGTGACACGGATGTTCATGTGTGAACATGTATGAGTGTGTGTGAATGTGGGGGGCCCCATTGGACTCCCATGAACACAGCTGTGTGATTGTGAATGTATGCAGGCAAGCGGGCACTTGGAGCCCTGGTGTGGGCACGGGGATGTGGTTTGTGCTGATTTCCATTTCTGAAGCCTTTCATGAGATCTGGGAATCTCCAGGTGACGGAGATCCCCGGCTGGACCCTCAAAGCCCCTCTCCCAGGATGGGCTATGGAATTAGGGACCCAGTGCAAAAAAAAAAAAAAAAAATGTGCAACTCCTTGTTTGAAAAGTATCAAGACTTTCAAGATGGCAACAGCATAGCATTAAACCAAGTGTGGGGCCTTTCTGAACACTGATCCCCATGTATGTGAATGCCCTGGTCCTGTCCCCTCACTCTCCCTGGAAGTATGAGCATGTTTGACCCCAGCTGGACTGTGGTCTCTCCAGCCCAGCAGCAGTGGTGGTGATGGGATCAGCTGGAAGGGTCTTTAAAGTCTGTAAAAGTGACCCCCACTCCCGGGGCTCCCAGTCATGGAAACAGCCAGGAGCCCAGGTCAAGACGTGGAGCCCATGATAAACACGGTCTCCCAACTCTTCTACTGAAGGCCAAGGGAGCTTTGTTCCCCTGAACCAGAGGCCAGCAAGTTTCTGCAGCTACTGCTGTAGTCAGCCTGGCAGGATGCTGCGGGTGAGGCTGTCTGTGACAGGGACACCCCTCAGGTGGCTGGGATGGGCTCTGCTGCATGGGCCCCTGGGGTAGAGAAGGTGAGCTCTGGAGGTGAAGGCCAGGATGTGGGGATGGAGGTGGGAGAGCCCCCTGAGACCCCCAGAGCCCCTCAGCATGAAAACCAAAGGCTGCCATCTGGGGGCTCCTGCAAGGGGCTTGGGGCTTCCCTGACAGCTGCCGCTGGACACTGGCCCTAAGGTGACACTCTGCTGGCACAGCGTGTTTCCTCTCCTCTCTGGAAAGTTCTTTGTGATCTCCAGAAACCACCAGATGGTGCTTGAACGTGCCCACTGGGAACCTCAGGATTCTGCCCAGAACCTTCCAGGTCTCCTCCTGCTGAGCTCTGAGGTCCCTTGGGCTGGGGACTGGGTTGGGCTTGTTCACTGGGGTGTCCTGGAGCCTGGCACAACCTTCCAGTGTGAGGGGAGGAGAGAGGCTCCTTTGCAGCCCATGCCATCAGCACCAGGAGTGGGTGTTGGTCAGAACCCTCCTCTGAGGTTGGGGTTCCGCCTCACCACCAGTATGATAGCTAGTCCTTTGACATTTTATTTTAATGGAAAGCCTGATGATTCACGTTCATTGGCTTATTTTCTGATGTAGGAGGTCTTTTCTCCAAAGGCCTGAGGGGTCTGCCAACGGCTTACGTCTTTCTTGCAAAAACCACACACCTAAACCATCGTCTGCTTTTTGCAGTTTTTCCTTCTTTAAAGTGAAGAGAGAAGGCATATGTTCTCGGAGACAACCAACCCAGAGACCTTCTGGGCAGGCTTCGATGCTCTAAAGTAAACTTGTCTCTTCAATTAATCAACAAAGATTTATTTGGCATGGACTGCATGTCTGAGCCAGCCACTAGAGGCTGAGAAGCCAGAGGAAAAATTGAGCTGAGGGAGGTTCTGCCCGAGTGCAGGAGGTGGGTTTTCTGTTTTATAAATGCAGAAACAGGCTCAGAGAGGTTGTGTGAGTTACCTAAGACAACACAGCATGTGCATGGAAGGCCTGCAAGGAAGCTGAGTGCAGAAGTTGGCTAGAGGCCGTGGTAAATGGTATCATTTGGTGATTAAAACTCACGCTTTGGTGCCAGTGGAGTGGATTCACGTTCTGCTTCTGGGGACCTTGGACTGTACCTTTCCCCTCTAAGCCTGGGTTCCCTCAAACTCTGAGGGCTGCACTCTGCTACATGCTGGCTGACCTTTGGGAGCCTGTTTCTCACCTGTAAGACAGGGCAATAACAGTACCACATCAGCCAAGCAGCAGATATTTATTGAGCACCTACTATGTGCCACTCACCAATCTAGGTGTGGAGGCAACCGTGAACCAAGCGGCCCCTGTGAGTTACTGTGACAGTTGACGGGGAATGTGGGCCTCATGTCTGGCCCTGGTTCCCTCTTCAAGCCAGAGGTGGGGCACATCTGGGCAACAGGCTGCCCTGAGGGTGGAATTTGGCCCAACAGGCCCCCAGCTCCGAGATTCCATCATCTGTCTTCAGCCTGCCAGGGGCCAGGCCAGGAGCCCCAGGGGGAGCAGGGAGAGGACTGGGGGTGGGGGGAGGGGAGAAGGACTGGGGAAGAGGGGTTGTCACCGTTGTCACAGTCCTCTGGGGTAGCAGCCAGCTGTCAGGCACCTGCTGATGGGCTCATCTGTCAGCTCTTCACTGAACTGTCCTGTGGACCTTCAGGGCCACCTGGTGAAACGGGGACCCCATCTGACAGATGAAGAAACTGAGACTCAGGGAGTGAAGTCACTTGCTTATGATCGCACAGCCTGTGGGGGTGGAGGCTAGGTAATGTCTGTCCACAGCCCGATCTTTGAATTATTAGTTGATGAAAGAAGAGAGATGGGGGGAGGAGAGGAGAGAGAAAGACTTGACAAGGGTAAGATGATGCCCCACTTTGGGGGACTTTCTGGACCAACCCCCCCCCACCCCCGGTTTCCTCTGCACCCGTGCCTCTCTGGGAAGTTCAGCTCACCCATCTCTCAGGTGATCTCTGGGCCTGGACGCATGGCAGCTGTTATTCTTCTCTGAAAATGGTGTCCCAACCTTGGGCCTGAATTTTCCTCCCTCAGCCAAGACCTGGCATCTCTGGAAGCCTGGGGAGGTTATTTTAAACCTCACAGCTGGTTTTCATCGAGGCTGCTGATATGTGTGTGTAGAAACCTTGGGTTCGTTGTGCCAACATAGAACGAACTTTGCAGATGAGCGAGGATGGTGCTGATCAGAGTGGAGGCTTGGGGGGTGTGTGAGGCTGAGGCCTAAGCTCTGTCCCTACCTGGACACTGGGAAGAGGAAGGTCAGCCTCGGGGTCTCCGTGTGACCCTGAGCATGTCACTTCCCATCTCTGAGCCCCAGTCTCCCATCGATGATGATGGGGATAAATAACCAGGACTTGTCAAGCACTCCCAGCATGCTCTCATCCAACAGATCGAGAAGCAAGGCTCAGAGAGGGGCTGCGGGCTGCTCGGGTCACCCAGGGGTGACCAGAAGACCGGACTGAATCCAGCTCTGGTCTGACTGTAGGGCCCAGGCTGTCTGCTCTGTCACCGCAGGGCTCCTAGGCCCTCTTCACCCTCAAACAAAGAAATGCTCTTACAGTCCCATTTCACAGAGGAGGAAACTGAGGCTCAGTGAGTGTGGTGACATCCCCAGGGGTCTGCCCTCTAGTCACTTGCACAAGGTTTCCTCCTGCCTAGGGGCCCTCATACCTTCTGTTCCCTATGTCTCCCCTTTCCCCTCAAGAGCTGCTTCTTCAGGAAGCCTTCTCCCACCCTCAGGCTAGACTCCGCCCCCAGACTAGACTCCGCCCCAGACTAGACTCCGCCCTCCTTTTGGGCACTGACCCACTAGCTTTTCTACTTGCTGCTGTACCCAATCCTCACAAATGGAGTGGATGTAAACAACAGCCTTTATGAGCTGAGTGTGCATGGGTCATAAGTGCAGGGGGCTCTACTTGCTTGTGGTTTTGGGGTCTCCCAAGGTGGTGGTTGGCTACACTCCTTCCTAGAGATCTGGGAAGCACCTGTTTCCTGCTTATTTGGTTTGTTGGCGGAATTCAGAGCCTTGGCTGGTGGCCCCTGCCTCCAGCAAGCTCAAGGCCAAGTCTTTCTCAGTCTGCCATCTCTCTGACTCTCTCCAGTTCTCTTCCACTTTTTTTTTTTTTTGAGATGTCATTGCCATGTAACATTATATATATGCTATCTTCGGTTCTGAAGGATCTTTGTGATTACATTGGACCTGGATCATCCCGGATAATTGCTTCATCTCAAGGTCAGCTGTTTAGATACATAAATAATGGGGATGTAACGTATAGCATGGGGACAATAGTTCATAATACCAGATTGCATATTTAAAAGTTGCTAAGAGGGACTTCCCCAGAGGTCCAGTGGCTAAAAGTCCACGCTCCCAATGCAGTGTGCCCAGATTCAATCCCTGGTCATGGAGCTAGATCCCACACACAGCAACTAAGTTCACAGGCCACAACTAGAGATCCCTGGTTCGATCCCTGAGCTGGGAAGATCCCATGTGCCCTGGAGCAGCAAAGCCCCTGTGCCACAACTAAGACCCAGCGAAGCCAAATAAATAAACATAAGTTCCTGAGAGTAGATTAACTTGAAGTTCTCACCAGCAGAAAAAAAGAAAAATATTTTGTAACCATGTATGGGGATGGATGTAGCTATTGTGGTGATCATTTCTCAGTGTACACAATTATTGAATCCTTATGTTGTACACCTGAAACAAATATAATGTTGTATGTCTATTGTACCTCAATAAAAATAATTAATAAAAATGTAACAGATTTTCTCAATATAACCTGAAATTTAAATAAAATGAGTAGAAATTAAAAAAAAAAAAACTTTACCTTGTTCACTTAAAAGTGGGTTGTTCTAATTTGTCTAGATGTTTTCATTCATCTTCTGATTTCTCATGTATTTCTTAATCCTGTTTCCTGCCTAAGTGATTCCACAACTTTAAGACCTTCCAATCTATGCGTATGAAATTGTCACATATTTCAACTGTACCTAACGTTTAAAATTAAGAAAAAAAAATCTAGTGTCGCATGTTAAGCATAAAAATGACAGCTGTTTAGTAACCTCAGTTCTCTCTGCAGCCTTTACTCCTCTTTGTCATATAACCTAACATATTCATAGAGTCTGGAGACTGAGGTTTGGACATCTTTGCGGGACCGTTATTTTGCCTCCTGCATTACCTGACTCGTCTTTTCTATCACACGTGTTTATCAAATCCGTCATTATATATTCATTTGTGAGATTCTTTGTTTTCTGTCTCCCTCTCCAGGCCACTAGAGGGTTGGAGGGAATCTGGAGTACAAATTCCCTGAACAAACAGCAGGGCCAGGGTTTGAACCATGTTGTTATATATCAACAAAGAGTGTTCAATGCTCAGTTTCTCCCCCGCCTCCAAAAGGGTTCTGTGTCCAGTTGCACAGGTTGTGGACTGCACAACTCTAAGGCTCAGCTTACATCTAAGACTCTGTGATCCTTGCAGTTGGGTAGGGTCCAGCCTTTTTTTCCATGGGCCATGGCTCTGCTCCTGAACCTGGAGCTGTGTTCTCAACCCTGTCTGCCTTTGGAGTCATCCAAAGGGCTTTTAAAATCCTGGTGTTCAGGCCATGCCCCAGACCAATTGCTTTGAAATCTCTGCAGTGGACTCTGGCATCTGCATTTTCCAGGTAACTCTGAAATCAGGCTGAGACGGCCTCCTTCTGGCAGGTCAGAGAGAGAGTTATGTAACACAGAGGGAGGGATGCCCACTTAGCTAACTTCACATAAGTGAGGCTCAGCAGCTGCCTTCCCCTCCCATGGCCCCATTTCCTCACTCTGTGCGGCTGTGGCCTGGCTCTTGTGTCTCTTGCGGCCAATTAGCAGGCCTGCACAGGACAGATGCCCTCATGGACTCAGGCTGATTTCGAATCTGCCAACATCTGGCTGTCGGTGGACATGGGCTGCTCTTGTCTATCAGCCCTGCTCCACCAAGGGTGGTGAAGTGTCTCTTGGGTGACCAGCGGGCTGCAGAGAGGGGCAGGAGGCTCAAGGGTTGGGTGGAGGGAGAGTAGTTTCCTCAAGGAGCCTGTGAGGGTGTCTCTTGCTTGGGTGTCATGTGAAAGTTACTGTATGTTAAGTTTCACTTATCGACCCTGAATATTCATTAGAAGGACTGATGCTGAAGCTGAAGCTCCAATACTTTGGCCACCTAATGCGAAGAGCTGACTCATTGAAGACTACCCTGATGCTGGGAAAGACTGAAGGCAGGAGGAGAAGGGGACGACAGAGGATGAAATGGTTAGACAGTATCACTGACTCAATGGACATGAATCTGAGCAAACTCCAAGAGATAGTGGAGGATGGGGGAGCCTGACATACTGCAGTCCATGGGGTCACAAAGAATTGGACACGACTTAGTGACTGAACAGTGACAACAAGTTTCACTTCACTTAGCAGCTGTCAATTTGCTGGCATGTTGAAAGTGAAAGTGTTTGTGTCTCAGTGTGCCCGACTCTGCAACTCCATGGACTGTAGCCCACCAGCTCCTCTGTCCATGAATTTCTCCAGGCAAGAATACTGGAGTGGGTAGCCATTCCCTTCACCAGAGGAGTTTCCCAATGCGGGGATCGAACCTGGGTCTCCCTCACTGTGGGCAGATTCTTTACCATCTGAGCCAGCAGGGGTATCCAGTCAGTTAGCATGCTGGCATGCTAGTCGGGGGCACTGAGCACAGCTTGTGAGTCTGGGTGGCTCACTTCTAGGGGCACGTGACAAAATGCACTGGCTGACGGGGTGAGATGGGGCATCGAGGGCTGTTCGGGTAACACTCTGTCAACACCCTGTTTCCAGAACACTTCTGCTCTACTGGGAACCTTGGCACTCAGTGGGAGGGAGGAAGGAAAGGGCAGCCTGGGGAAGCCCAGGGTGGGAGTCAGTAAGAGATGGGATTGTGGCTGGCACATCTCACCATGTGCTAGGAGTGCTCACGCCCCCTCTTGGTCCCATTGTGAATCTGGGACCTCTTGGCCGTGCCCTACCACTGGAGGTGTGGTCCCTGCTGGGACCCCAGCCCAGAGGTGGGTTTGGCAGTTCTTTGCTTTCTCCAGGGTCACCCACAGCTTCACAGCCCTGGGCCCGGTGGCCCTCTGCCCTTGGCATGCACCTCTTTGCCCTCCCCAAAGGCTTGCGTTTCTTTCTCCTGTTGGTTGCGGGCCCAGGCATTTCTGTTTCCTGCTCAGTGAAGTTGGCAGTGGGGGTGGGGAGACTCGGGATCTGCTCAGGGCACGAAGAGGGAGGACCATGGCTTCTCTCTGGGAAACCCCCAAGCTAAGACATCAAGTGCTGAACTGACATCCTCAACTGCTCACACAGCCCCTCCACCCACAGCCCTGGGGTGTCACTATGCTAAGGGTCTGCTGTATCTCCTCCTCTGGTCTCATGGCCCAGATGGAGCCAGTCAGACACTGCAGCTTGCACCAAGAAAGTTGGGGGGGTGATTCTTGATGGAAACCACCCTTCTTGGTAGTGCTGCAAATACATTTCCATTATAATACTTGTTAAAGTGAACTGGGCCCCTTTTAGGGACAAATGAGTTGGGTACAACTGGGTACAAATGAGTTCATCTAATCCTCAAAAAGTCTTGGGAGCCAGTTAAACTCTTGTACCCATTTTTTTAAAAGATTTTTTTTTAATGGGCCATTTTCAAAGTCTTTATTAAATCTGCTACAACATTGTTTCTGTCTCATGTTTTGGTTTTTTGGCCACGAAGCATGTGGTATCCTAGCTCCCCAACCAGGGATCAGACCTGTACCCCCTGCATTTGAAGGTGAAGTCTTAGCCACTGGAGCACCAGGGAAGTTCCTCTTGTACCCATTTTGTAGATAAGAAGACCAAGGCATGGAGAGCTCAGTTGACAGGGCCACAGGCTCCTGAGGAGCAGGGCCAGTGTGGGGATGCAGCCTGAGCACCCAGGCTCTGGGAAGAAGTTTGCTGACCCTGAGTATGCACGCGCCTTGGGAAGATATTCTCGGCCCAGCCAGCCGCAGAGATCATGGGGAGCACTTCAGCTGCTCTAGAGGAACCGGAACTTTGGAAACCACATGCTTATCTGCTCCCCACAAGAGCTACAACTGGTCAGGGCTTCTGAGCAGCTGAAATTGGCTGGTTCTTCATTCAATTGCTTGTTCATTCATTCACTCACTGGTTCATTCAACCAGTGTTGATAGAAGCCTTCTCATTTGCAAAGTTTTTAGCCCAGGGCAGCAACGGCAGCCAGTCACAGTCAGGCCATGCCCCGCCTCCCCCCCCCACCCACCGCCTCCCCCGGAGTTCCATATCCACAGGGAGATGGGTAAAGAATCAGCAGGCTTGTGGTGTCCATGCTGTGGCAGGTAGAAGGGCTAGAAGGCCATTAAAGTGGGTAAGAGACTGGAGGCTGATGGGATGGGGTGGGGGTGGGGGTTCTGCCTACAGCAGGGGTCAGGAGGACCTATGAGGTGGGGACCTTTGAGGCCTGAACAAAGAGAAGGTGAGCCAGGCGGAGGAGAGGTCTGTTCATCTTCAAAACTGTGTAAAAAAGAGCCATAAACTTAGTGGCTGAATAAGCACTCAGGGTGCCTATGGGTCAGAAGTTGGTAGCTAGCTCTCTGCTCAGAGTCTGACAAGGCTGCAGCCGTGGAGTGGGCTGAGCTGGGTTCTCATTGGGAGGCTTACCCACCGAAAGTCTATCTTCAGAATTGGTGCTTTTGAATTGTGG
Organism: Bos indicus; assembly: GCF_029378745.1. NCBI lineage: Eukaryota > Metazoa > Chordata > Mammalia > Artiodactyla > Bovidae > Bos > Bos indicus. The sequence continues at coordinate 58,748,253 of NC_091772.1, read as the reverse complement.
TGCTGGAGAAGACTCTCAAGAGTCTCTTGGACTGCAAGGAGATCAAACCAGTCAATCCTAAAGAAAATCAACACTGAATATTCATTGGAAGGACTGATGCTAAAGCTGAAGCACCAGTACTTTGGCCATGTGATACGAAGAGCCGACACATTGGAAAAGACCCTGGTACTGAGAAAGAGGGAAGGAGGAGAAGGGGGTGACAGAGGATGAGATGGTTGGATGGCATCACCGACTCAATGGACATGAGTCAGAGTAAACTCCAGGAGATAGTGAAGGACAGAGAAGCCTGGCATCCTGCAGTCCATGGGATTGCAGAGAGTCAGACACGGCTGAGCGACTGAGCAATAAGCTACCTCAAGTTGTCAAAGACTCAGAACTAAGATGCCTTTGTCCTGTAGCTGTTGGCTGGAAACTACTCTCAGCTTCTTCAGGCTACTTGAAGACCCTTACCATGTGACCCTCTCTCTCAGTCCTCACGGTTTCAAACTCTGATTTCAGGAGGGCCTTGTCTCTTTTAATACCTCACCTGATTAAACCAGGCCCATCCCACGTAATCTCCCCTTGGAGAAACTCCAAGTCAACTGATTAGTGACTTCTTCTTAGGACTGATATTCCATCTTCTTCACAGTCCTGCCCAAATTCAAGGGAAAGATATTATGCCAGGTGTCTGCACCAGAAGACAGGGTTCTGCCTCCCACGAGGATTGGAGGCTCTCTGTGCTACATGAGGGGGACAAGAGCACTCTTGGGAAGAACTCCTGGTCAAATTGCCTTAGAAAGAAAAGTCAGTGAGAGGCACAGGCTCCATTCCAGAGCCTCCTTGGGCCAGCTTTGGGAATTTCTCCAAGTTCTGGGCACTGTGTTTGAGAGCCAAGTGTGGAATCTGCTCCTGTGTGACTGTATCCTTCACAAAAGAAAGAGACAGAAAACTGCGCAGGGCTCTGTCATGAGTGACACCAACTCTGACAGAATAGACTTACGAAAAACAATTTTTATGTAACTGAAATGGTCTGGTTCTGGCTCCAGGAGATCAAATCCTGTCACCAGGACTTGATTTCTCTCCATCACTGGCTCTGTCTTCCTTTCGAGTGAACTCCTGGCAGGTCAAAATTTACATCCTCCCACCTCCTCTTCCAATAGAAACTCAGGTTATTTCTTTCCAACAGTTTCACAGAATTAACAGACTGGACTGATTTGGGTCATCTTCCTGCCTGTGAATCAATCTCTGAGGCCTGGAGGATGGAATAAGCTGATGGGCCAGGACTGAGTCACATGTCCACCCTTGGACCCTCGAAATGGGATTCCCCTCAGTTCAGTTCAGTTCAGTCGCTCAGTTGTGTCCGACTCTTTGCGACCCCATGAACCGCAGCACGCCAGGCCTCCCTGTCCATCACCAGCTCCTGGAGTTTACCCAAACTCATGTCCATTGAGTCGGTAATGCCATCCCACCATCTTATCCTCTGTCATCCCCTTCTCCTCCTGCCCCCAATCTTTCCCATCATCAGGATCTTTTCAAATGAGTCAGCTCTTCGCATCAGATGGCCAAAGTATTGGAGTTTCAGCTTCAAAATCAGTCCTTCCAAGGAACATCCAGGACTGATCTCATTTAGGATGGACTGGTTGGATATCCTTGCAAAGGGCTCTCGAGAGTCTTCTCCAACAACGCAGTTCAAAAGCATCAATTCTTCGGCACTCAGCTTTCTTCATAGTCCAACTCTCACATCCATATATGACCACTGGAAAAAACCATAGCCTTGACTAGACAGACCTTTGTTGACAAAGTAATGTCTCTGCTTTTTAATATGCTGTCTGAGTTGGTCATAACTTTCCTTCCAAGGAGTAAGCATCTTTTAATTTCATGGCTGCAGTCACCATCTGCAGTGATTTTGGAGCCCAGAAAAATAAAGTCAGCCACTGTTTCCACTGTTTCCCCATCTATTTGCCATGAAGTGATGGGACTGGATGCCATGATCTTAGTTTTATGAATGTTGAGCTTTAAGCCAACTTTTTCACTACCCAAACAATAGGGAATTGACTTGAGGTAGAGAGTCCTGTAAGAAAATTCTAAGTGCTATTTCCAAAAGATATGGGAGTGGGAATGTAGTCATCTCTGCATTCCATGAGACAAAAATGTGTGTGTGTGTGTGTGTGTGTATGTGTGAATATCTCCCATCACACCACCCAGGGCAAGAAGCCAACTGAGGGGAAATTCTTGTTTTAATAAAGTATTTTTATTTTTAATATTTATTTACTTGGCTGTGTCAGGTCTTAGTTGAGGCATGCGGGATCTTTCACTGTGATTTGCAGGCTCAGTATTGTAGCACACAAGGTTAGTTACTCCAAGGCACGTGGGATCTTAGTTCCCTGATCAGGGATTGAACCCATGTCTCCTGCATTGGAAGGCAGATTCTTAACCATTGGACCACCAACAAAATCCCTTGTGGGGAAATTCTAAAGCCATTGTGTGTCTCTGTGTGTGTATCTGTATGTGTGTGTGTGTATGAGTCAGTGGGCCCTCCCCAAGGTGGGTGGTTGGAGGACAGAGTTCAGGGCTGGGTGGGCAAAGGGGATATAGCCATCCCTGGAGGAGAGGAGGACTTCCTAAGATTGGAAAGAAGCGTGCATGTGTGCTAAGTTGCCTCAGTAATGTCTGATTCTTTGTGACCCCATGGACTATAGCCATGAGAGTCTCCAGACAAGAATACTGGAGTGGGTTGGTGTGACCTCCTCCATGGGATCTTTCTGACCCATGCATCGAATCTGCACCTCTTACGTCTCCTGCATTGGCAGTCGAGTTCTTTACTACTAGTGCCACCTGGGATGCCCTAGAAAACCCCGAAGGTGACTCAGATCTGGGTTAAATACTGCTTTTGCCGTTGATCAGTGGTGTGACCCCAGAGATGCAGTTCCTCCCTGACCCTCAGGCTCCTCCTCTGTAGGATGGAGGTTCTGATGGTGGCAGATTAGTCGAGGCCACACAGAGCAGCATTGGGGGAGACTGCACGGCTGGGTCCTCTAGTTTCTTCTTGTCTATTGGGAAAACTTTTGCACGGTGCGGGGCATATTTGTTGGGGGGTGGGGCGGGGAGTGCTGTCTGTCTGTAATTGCCCTAGAGCCTTGACTCCCTGAGAACGGGGCCTGGTCTCTGTCTGCGGCCACCTCTGCTGGCACTGCCTCAGGCATGAGGTGAGGAGCTGACCCCCCACCCTGTACTCCCCTGTTTCTCCTGCCGCATGGCCTCCCCCAACTCCCCACGGCCCACAGGGCCCTGGCTGCTCTGCAGTGTCCCCAGTGCCAGAGTCCTTTTGTTTTGTTTTGAGGGGCCCAACTCCTTCCCCTCTGCTGTGCGCACCCATCAGAAGACCTCCAGAGAAACTGAGGTTCTCAGGCAGGTGCATCCCCCTGCCCCTGAATCTGCAGGCTCCCAGTGGCCAGAGGCACCTGGATGCTCTGGGAAGGTTGTTCGTCCCTGTGCTCCATGGTCCCGTCGACGGCTGGCTCCATCCTGCAGCGTGCTCTGCGGGCACTTGAAGGCTTTAAGCGCCTACCCACTGCCTGGACTGGGGCAGGGGTCCCTTGTGTGTGAGCTGACTTCCTTCCTAGATCACAGGAAGCAGACAAGTGCCATTTCTGGCATCATGGCAAATGCCTGGTGGCTGCTGGCTATCATCAGCTTATCTCCTGGAGCTGCGTGGTGACACTTTGACTTTTCCCAGGGTCACCTCCCCCTCTCCCACTTCCCCTCTTGTTAATGGTGTGGGCCACTCTGACCCTTAGATCGATTTGCACTTTGGGGAACTATTGGAGCAGAGGGAGTGTGTGGCTAGACTGCTTGGGTAAAGGTATCTGCTAAGAGTGGTCTCCAGATTTCACTCTCTGAAGGCAGAGAGACCCCTGAGCAAGGCTGGCTTTCTGGGTGTGCGACTCGGGTGGTCACACAGGCCCTCTCTGAAGCACCTCACACCGACTTTAATGCTCTGCCGCCACTGTTTAGAAAGTCTCGATACTTTTTGAATAAAGGCCCCAAGTTTTCTTTCTCACTGGGCCCTGGCGTAGGATTATGGGTCTGGATGGGACCCTGAGGTTGCCTCCCCCCAACATGGGAAGAGCTCCTGTTTTCCACAAGCATTTTGGAATGTCTACTTCCTCCTGAGAGGTGTACCCACTGGGAACGGTTCATTCATCCCTGGTTCAGGGGCCCCATCAGAGCTGCCCTGCCATGCCCCATTTTTGATCCTCCACCTTTCTATTTGGGTCTCCCAGGCGGTGCTAGTGGTAAAGAACCCACCTGTCAACGCAGGAGATGTAAGAGACACATCCTGCGTCAGGAAGATCCCCTGGAGGAGGCATGGCAACCCACTCCAACATTCTTGCCTGGGAAATCCCACGGACAGAGGAGCCTGGGGGGCTACAGTCCATAGGATCACAAAGAGTTGGACACGACTAAAGTGACTTAGCCCACACACAGTTTTTCCTTTAATTTCTGACCTTTCTCCTGTTATAGATTCACTGAGCCAGTGCCAGCCTGGCCTCCCTTGCTGCAGCATCTCGCTTAGTCCTCACGACACCCTCATGGGATGGAAACGATGGTCAGTCTATTCTACAGATGGGGAAGTCGAGGTTGGGAGTCAGGAGCAACAGGCCGAGACGGTGCTGAATCCAGGGTGCAGAGCAGGGAACTTGGACAGATGCTTCCTGCCTCAAAGGACAGAGTCTCTGCCTCAGGAATCGGAGGAGACAAGACAGAGTCCTGTGTCCACAAGTTCTCCCCCTTCACAGTATCCCTTCCCCAGGGCTTGCTCTGTGCAGGAGATGGTGTAAGACTTTGAGGTGCTCGGGGTCTGTGGCTGTATCATTAGGGTGGGGGTGAGCCACCCATGGGACCCACCAGAGTAGGCCCCTTGTGGTTAGTGCCAAGATCCAGCCCAGGCCTCTCCTGGGCTGGCAGAGTGGCCTCCCTGGGGACATGACGGATCGGCAGAGCCAGGGTTCCCAGGACTAGATTCTGCAGAGCTTTTTAAAGCCATTTCCTAGGCTAGAAAGAGGAATATGCCAGTTAAGTGCCTGGCTGAAGCGTGAGACCCAAGCATACTTGAATCTAGTCACGGAGCCTCCTGAAGTTTCCATCCCAGCCCAGCACGGCGTCTGGAGTCAGATGGGCCTGGAGGCTTTTCACTAGCATCCCTTATGAGGGGAGATGCTCTAAGAGGACCCCTTAGGATGGTACGTGCCCACCACTGCCCTGTGGGCTTCTGACAATGTGTGTTCTGGTGGTGCTGATGCTGCTGGTCTGGAGAGAGAGAGAAGGAAAGAAAGTAGGAAGGGAAAGAAAGAGAGAGAGGTGAAGAGGGAGGGAGGGACAGAGGAAGGAAGGAAGGGAGGAAAGAAGCAGGGGAGGAAGAACTGTGGGAGAGAAGCCCCAGGGAGTGGGGCTGACGCTGTGTGTTGCCATCAGAGGCTAGAACCGAATTCCACTCCCATTGCAAGTGGCTGTGACTCAGGCCTCAGTTTCCTCCTCTTGGAAATGGAGCTAAAGACAGTTTCTTTTTGGTGGGCTGGGGTGAGGAGGCAGAGGGCCTGGTGCCCGGAAGAAGTTCAGACTATGTGGGTTTTACGTTATTTGAAATATGACCAAGTGAGGGTCTTTTCAGAGACTTTCCTCTGACTTAGGACTCGTCTGCAAAGATGAGCTTGTCATCAGGTACTGGACGTTTCTTTTATAAAAGAACCCCCAAAGGTGGCAGAAAATCCATGTCGTGTCCTAGCTACTGGGTAGTAAATTCGGGGTAGAAGATGCTGGAGGGGAAATTTGAATTTTGTACTTTGCATACTTTTGAATGTATCAGCTCCCTGGAGTCCCTTGTGAACTTCAAGGGGGTGCCCTTGAACTCTGCATGTGGGACATATGGGAACACTGTGTGCTACCTTTGCACCTAAAAGTACTAAAAGTTGCAAAGATAGTACAGAGTGTTTGCCCATGGCTCTCACTCGGTTTGAATTTCCCATCATGTCATTCTGCGTGACTGGGTCCTGCACCAATCCTGGTATCATTATTCACTCGATTCCAGATTTTATTTAGAGTCCACAGGTGCCTGCGCCAGCCCACAGCCAGGGTGCGCGTGACATTTAGTGCTCCTGTTACCTTGGTCCTCTGCTCAGTGACTGTTTCTCCATCATGCCTCGTTTTTGGTGGTCTCGGCTGTTTGGGGGAGTACAGCTCAAGTGTTTTGTGACACACCTTCCAATCTGGGTCTGCCTGATGTTTTCCTCAAAGTTAGACCAGGCTTGGGGTTTGGGGAAAGAAGACCACAGAGGTGAAATTCCCTTCTTGTCACATCCTACCACAGGCACATACAGTCCACGTGGTATTGTTTTTACTTTCTAGCCATCCTAGAAAATTAATGATGCCACATCTTCCCACCTACAGTGCGGAGCTGTGGAGGTCTCCACACCAAAGAGATCTCTTAAGGGTCACTCTGGGAGAGGCAACAGGGACCATAATGGGAGTGGTCAGTGGCAACTTGAACCCCATCTGTCGTATTTCATGTTTACAAGCTCTTTTCTTTTACTGTGAAATGGTAGATAAATGTGAGTAGCCCCACAAGCCTACTTACTGCACTGAACTAAACACGTGTATATACACTTAAATACACATGTATGCACATGTATACAAACACTCACAGGGACACAAATACACACATATACACATTCACAGGTACACACACATACACACACGAGTGAGCAAACTGGGGGAGACTGAATAAAATGGGTGGCTTGTGTCCATGTCAGTGTCCTGGTTGTGACCCTACAGTATAGTTTTGCAAGATATAATCATGGAGAGAGGAGCTTCCCTGGTGACTCAGCAGTAAAGAATCCGCCTGCCAATGCCGGAGACTCAAGTTCAATCCCTAGGTTGGGAAGATCCCCTGGAGAAGGGAAATGGCAACCCACTCCAGTATTCTTGCCTGGGAAATCCCATGGACAGAGGAGCCTGGTGGGCTATACAGTCCATGGGGTCACAAAAGAATCGGACACGATTTAGCGACTAAACAACAAAACAAACCACTGGGGGAAGCGAGGTGATGTTACATAGGATCTCTTTGCATTATTTCTTCCTCCTGCATGGAAATCTACAATTACCTACAAATTACAAGCTTAGTTGAAAATAAATGCTCCACAGGCTTCTTCTGATTGCCCACAGAATTAAATCCAAGCCCTTCTGTGCTTTGGCCACGCCCACCCCAGGGCACACCTGAGTTCTTACCTGGGGTTCCCACCTCCGCCTCCCCTGGCCTGCTTTCAGGCCCTCCCACCTTGGTGTCTTCCCACCACAGGGCCTTTCCACCTGCTGTTCCTCTGCTGGGATGACTCCCCTTCCCTAGGTCCACCTCCTCCAGGTCTGTCCTGGTTGTCCTTAAAGTTTCATTTCAAGCATCATTTCTCCTAGGGAGGGTCTTCCTTCCAACAGGATCCTTCAGCTCTACCTGACCCACCCTGTAGCACCCCACCTCCGACTCTAAACCCCCATGGCTTGATTATGTGGTTGTTGTGTTATTGGTTTCATGTCCACCTTCCCTCTAAAGGGTGAGGTCATGCAAGCCCCAGGGCTAAGCAGGCCCTCAAAAAATACTTGCTGGATGAATGGATGGATGAATGAATGAATGAATGAATGGATGAAAACAGCCTTTGCTTCTCAGTTAGTCTGAAACAGGGCCAGAATTTTAATCCTGGCAGCGGAGATGCCAAACTTCCTACCAGAAGAAAACTCATGTTTTCCTCCGGCCTGCTTCTGGTGTGCCCTGCCTCGGATGACACTGCTGCTTGATTTGGGGAGGGTATGGGCTCATAGGAAGGAATTTTGAAGGACTTGTCTCCCAGAGAGCTCCATGAGGCCAGCAAGGCATTAAGAACTATCTTTCATTGAACTTTAATTCAGCCCTGAGAGCGGATTTAATCTCTGCAAGGTAAGCTTATTCCAAACCGATGCTGCCTGCGGAGCACCTGTCCCAGCTCTGCTCTGAGAAGCAGGCCTGGATCTGTTCAGATGGCTAGGTGTGCGAGTGAAAAGGCTGCAGGCGCGGATTTTCTCTTAGAAGCCTCTCAACCAAAGCTCTGGGAGGTGTTTGCGGATGTCCTTTTGAGGCCAGTCTCAAGATGGGTTGAAATGCACTCTCGAGGGTCAACCGACTCCACCTGGGCATGGAAGCCGTCACTCTGATCCTCTGACTTCCGATCATCCTCCCTCCAGTCATCCCAGCCTCGGATTCCCTATCCGTAAAATGACCAGATGCTTGGCTTTTGGAATTGTATGTGTGTAGGTGTGTGTGCATGTGTGTGACTGTGCAACCATTAACTTCCCCTATAGGACATCCCTAACAAGTAGTGGATGTGCTGTTTGCAAGCTCCCTCCCTCTTTCTCCCTTGTACCCGCGAGGGGGTGGCAGGGGAAGGAAATACCAGGCAATGACTTTGGCCGACAGGGGTGCAGCTTCACAGCCAACACACTGTTCCACAAGGAGCTCATATTTTTATGTACAAAACAGTGTGTGCAAATGAGATTGTGCTTGGAAAACCCTCCCTTGCCCACTCAGCCTGTGGGATGTGGGAATGGCGCAGTCGTGGGTTGAGGGTGGCCCCTCCCCCCGCAAAAATTATGTCCCCCTGGAGCCTGCTAATGTGGACCTTATTGGGAAAAGAGTCTTTACAGATGCAATCAAGTTAAGGATCTCAAAACGAAGCCATCCTGGATCCGGGTGGGCCCCAAGTCCAGTGACAAGTGTCCTTAGAAGAGAAGAGAAGGAGACGCACAGGGCGGAGCCATGTGATGATGGAGGCAGAGACTGGAGTGATGTGGCCACAAGCCCAGGACACCTGGGGTCACCAGAAGAGCCCAGGAAAGGGTTGTCCCCCACAGCCTGCAGAGGAAGAGAGGCACAGCCAACAATTTGACTTTGGACTCTGACCTCTAGAACTGGGACAGAATCAATTTCTGTTGTCTTAAGCCACCTGGTTTGTAGTCCATCGTTGCATCAGACACGGAGAAATGAATACAGACGTCATAAATGGCTGTGATTATAATTAATCTTCCACCTTGTCATTCAAGCAAAGCTTACATCCCCACAAGTGTGTTGATTCCCGCTGCTGCAGATGTGCAAGGATGAACATCTTATGCTTATGGTGTCCCCTCCCCCGTGCCTTCCCCCGGAGGGTGTGACGCCTGCCTCTCTACCTCTCTTGCTACATGATTTTTAGGAACCTTCTCGTACATCCTGCAATCTGACTTGGCCAATTTCCTTGATGAAATCAGACCTTGGCACAGCACTGAACCCCCCAACAGCCTGACTTCCGGGAGGCTGCCCCTCCCCCACAGGCCCAGGTGGATGGACAGAGAGCAGGCTCAGGTGTGTTGTCCTGGGAGGAAGTGGTTTCTTCCGATTCCAATAAACCCTAAGTCCCAGGGAACTTGCTTAAGGCTGGCCTCCAGCTCTCCTAGGCAAAGAAACCAGAGGGTGTGGGAGAATGCTTAGCATCATTTGAGTGGGTTTGGAGGAAAGTGAGTCCTCAGGGGAGAAGCCAGTGGGGTAGAAGTCATTTGTTCTGGAAAGGGACAGGAGCTGCCCGTGAATCCCTCTCCACCTGCGTTAGCTGTTGGCCAAAGTGCAAGTTACATCACCTCTCTGAGCCTTACTCTGTTCAGCAGCAGAAGGGGATAATAATGGTCCTGACAGCACAGATCAAGGAGATAAAGCTGATGTTCTACAGGTCACCCTGTGGCGGTGCCCCTGGGGTTGTGCAACCTCGCCCCGTGTACACAGAGCAAAGGCATCCCAAGATGGTGCCTCTTGAGACTCGCCAGCTCTGGGTGACTCAGGGAGGCCTCCTGGGGCCATCTCTGGGTAAGTTTAGGGGGAAATCACCCAGACCAGGCCCCCAGCTGGAATCTGCTGCTTTCTAACCCAGAGAGCAATTTATCAGAGCCTGTCTCCCTGCCACATGGTATCTTGAAACTCAGTGCATCTGAAGCTGATATGTCCGAGGTTGAGCGCCATTGGCTCTTTGTCTCCTCAGTCAAAAAAAGTGAAAGTGTTAGTTGCTCACTTGTCTCTGACTGTTTGCGATATCATGGGCTGTAGCCCACCAGCCTTCTCTGTCCATGGAATTCTCCAGGCAAGAATACTGAAGTGGGTTGCCATTTCCTTCTCCAGTGGATCTTCCTGACCCGGGGATCGAACCGGGTTTCCTGCATTGGCAGGTGGACTCTTTACTGTCTGAGCCACCAGGAAAGCCAAGTCTCCCTGGTGCCCAATGCCAAATCTTCTGCTTTGTATTTTCAGTTTCGTTTCCTGCATCCAGGCCACCCTGGTCTGACTCTCCCTCCCTCCAGGTCTGGACCATCAGAAGCCCGCATTCTCACTTCTGTAACCCCACATGGTGTCTGTGGCAAAGGAGGTTGTTCGGGGAAGTCCTTGGCTGCTTGCTGGGGCCCTGGCATGTGGATGGTTGCTGCTGGTATGGTGATTACCTTCCATGGTGATCCATGCCCGGCTGGGACTTCCCCTTCCTCCTGGCCACAGAGAGAAGTACCTCCGCTGCCAATGAGTGGACATGCTGAGCTCTGACTTTCCCTCTGCACGTGTCCATCTGGGTCCCGCCATCCAGGAGAACCCCTTCCTCTAAGTCTTGCCCTCTGCAGATTCCTTCACCTCGATGTCTTTCTGGATTGTCTGAGCCCTTCCTTATTCCTCCAGACCCATTTCAAGAGTCACCTGTGATGACCCAGCTCAGCCCCTCAAAGGCTTCCCTGCTTCTTTTCGGCTTCCGTGAGGTAGGTTTGACTTGACTTTGCGTTCTAGCTGACAGTGAGTATACTTCAGGCCTCCCAAAAGCTTCTGCATATATTATCTCATTTAATTCTTTCTACATCCTTGCCAGGTAGGAGAGTTGGGCACTTCTGGCCCCATTTCACAGGAGGGAAATGGAGGCCCCAGAGCTCAGGTTGCTGCCCAAGGCCACACAGCCAGCTGGGGGCAGAGCAGGGTGCAGACACAGGAAAATGTCACATCTGAGCCCCTGCTGGTCCCATCTGGAGGCACAGAGCCCTTCTGGAACCCTTCCAGTAGGGCTGAGACTAGGATGAGGCAAGTGAGGCATGGCCCTGTGTACAGAAAATGCACAGAGATGACTGCAAAGCAAATTTTTCAAAGATCAAAATCAATGCTCAGGGCTTCCCTGGTGGTCTAGTAGTTAAGAATGTGCCTGCCAGTGCAGGAGACACGGGTTCGATCCCTGGTCCAAGAAGATCCCACATGCCACAGAGCACCTAAGCCCATGTGCTGCAGCTACTGAAGTCTGAGTGCCTAGAGCCTGTGCTCTGCAACAAGAGAAGCCACCGCAATGAGAAGCCCGAGCACCACAACTAGAGAGAAGCCCCTGCTCGCTGCAACTAGAGGAAGCCCGCAGATAGCAATGAAGACTCAGTGAAACCAATAAATAAATAATTTTAAAAAATCAATTGCTGAAAAAAGCCATGAGGTACAAAATACAGAAAAAGTTTAGCACAGACAAGTGGCAGCCCTGTGCTGGCACCATCCTGCCTCACTTGCCTCGCCCTAGACCCAGCCCTGATGCCAATGAACATTATTTACACAGACAGACAGCAGCCTATAGTGGCTATAGTTTACTGATCTGAATTTTGCAAACTGTACTGCTTCCCCACTGCCACCTAATTTTTATTATGTAAACCCCCACCTTCCTGTCATATGGCAGGTCCTGTGGTGTGTGTCCTTTTTTCTTCCCCTCTGGACTGGGCTTCCCTGGTGACTCAGATGGTAAAGAGTCTGCCTGCAGTGCAGGAGACCTCAGTTCAATCCCTGGGTTGGGAAGATCCCCTGGAGAAAGGAATGGCAACCCACTTCAGTATTCTTGCCTGGAGAATTCTATGGACAGAGGAGCCTGGCAGACTACAGTCCATGGGGTCACAAAGAGTCGGATACGACTGAGCGACTAACACTGGACCATAAGCACCTCAAGGCCATCGGCAGTGTCAAGGGCAAGGGTTCATGTACTTCATACAAAGGCTGCATCTTGGGCCCACCCTAGACCTGTCCCATCAGATCAGCACCCAACAAGATCCCTGGGGCATCCGTGGGCACAGTCAGGCCTTACGGTCAGACACATTGAGTTCAAGTCCTCATCCTGGCACTTTTAGGCTCCTCAACTTGACAGCGATCATCCCGTGCTGGGGTTTCTGCTAGGTCCTCTGCAGACATAATCTCATCAATCTTCATAACAACCCAGGGGCTCTCAGCCAGTGATCCTGTCTCCCAGAGGACACTTGGCGGCCTCTGGAGACGTTTCGGTCATCACAGTCAGGAGCGGCTGCTATCTGCATCTTGTGAGTAGAGACCCTGATGTTGCTGAGCCCCTGGAAGTGCAGGACATAGCCCTGCACAGAATGGTCCAGGCCGAATGGTCGTGGTGCCGAGGCTGAGAAACCTTTCCAAGTGAGCCAGTGACTGTCATCATCTTTGTTTTGCAGAGAAGGAAACTGAGGCTTAAGGAGGGAAGGATTCCAAAGTCACCACACAGGTGGTAGGTGGGGGCTGTGATAGCAGTGGGAGAGCTCATTCATTCGATCAACCAACTTTCTACAAAGCATCTCTCCGTTCAAGGCGGGAATTGCACACGCCTGTGTGCACACACAGTCAGCATTCAGTCAGTGCTGCCACTGATCACAGAGGCTCATAGCATTTGCTGAGCACTCAGGAACTATATCGTGGCCATTACGCATTAGACTCCAGAGGATCCAGCTCCAATGTTCCCACTTAGTATTTTCATCTGGACAGAGGGAAGGCCTTGAGGGGGACTTGCTGGTGTCTTCAACTTCCTGATTCCAAGTCTTGGTACAGAGCTGAGCTGCCCTGGGGGGTGCCCAGAGCCCTGGGTTCATGGCCTGGCAGCACCCCAAAGCAACCCATCTGGGGAGCAGATGAGCTGGAGACCAGGGAGACTACCTGGAGACCATGAGAGGTGGTAGAGAGAGCCGAGGTCCTGGGACTGTGGTTCCCAGTAGCACGCTGGGCAGGTCCAGCGATATTCTGGACATACTTTCGCTAAAAAAGGTGATTCCTTGTTTAACTGAAATTCAAATTTACCTGAGTGTCCTGTGTTTTCTCTGCAGCCCTACTTCCTGGATGGCCCCACATCTCCCCTTCCCTCCTTTATTATTTTATGTAAACTTTTATCAAGACATAAAATATATAAACAGAAAAGGGCACAGATGTTAACTGACCAGATGCACAAATCTTCACAAAGGGAGCACACATGGGTATCTAGCATCCAGATCCAGAAAGAGAACCTGACCCTCGAAGTTCTCCATGTGCCTCTCTGGGCCCCCTGTTCCACCCCAGGGTTACCACTGTCCTTATTTTCAGCTCCACACATAGACAGTTCCTGCCTTTGAATGATCTGTGCATTGAAGCACACAGAGTCTTCTCCTGGCCTGGCTTCCTTCTCATATCAAGATGCATCCCTGCGTCTGGTATCTCATCTTTCCTCAGTGATCAGGAATATTCCACAGCTGTATACATGGCCCTTTTTTTTCTCTATCCCATCGATGGGCATTTGAATTATTCCTAGTTTGGGGCTCTTATAAATAAAATTGCTAAGATCATTCTTGCACAATCCTGTTTTAAGTATTACCCATCCCCAGTTAGGGAAGATCCTCTGGAGTTGGAAATGGCATCCTGCTCCAGTATTCTTGCCTGAAAAATTCCATGGACTGAGGAGCCTGGTGGGTTACAGCCCATGGGGTTGCAAAGAGTCGGACATGACTGAGTGACTGAGCATGTACGCATCCCCCCACCACACACACCCAGCTATCACCTTAGGCATTTGAAGGATCTGTCTGGCTGTCTGCCCATTGACTGGAAGCCCCATGGGTGTGGGCTGGCTGCTCACTCTGGTACCCAGCTCCTAGCATGTTGCCTGTGCTAGGTGCACAGGCTAAGCACACAGTAGGTGCTTAGTATGTATTTGAGGGATGGAAGAATACCTGCTCCCTCTCTCCCTGGGCATCTCGGGTCCAGGCTCTACTGGGAACAGTGTTCCTCAAGAGATAAGTTTTGGGCACAGAGCTTGGATTTGCATGCACTTTGACTGGAGACCCAGGCAACCGTCATGCAAATGTTAGGGAAATGGGCGCCCGAGGCTCTGGCAGAGGAAGAGATGGAAGGGTTCAAGGAGCAGGAACCAGCTTCCCGCAGCCTGCCGGCTGGGCTCCACCTGCACGGATGTCCTATTTATAACTACCCCAGGCTGCCTGACTCTCCCCAGACATCGCCAGTGGGAACATTCCTGGGCTTCTCCAATGCCTCCAGGCACTCTGAGTCCAACAGCTCAGAGCTGGGTGATAAAGGCTGATAAAAGACTCCAAGCCCAGCACCGGCCTGGCCCCCCAGCTCCTCCGACCTGTGCTGTCAGAGTCCCATAAAAATGCCTGCTTCTAGCTATTTTGGGCCCCAGAAAGCCTCAGAGAGACACAGAGTTCTGAGGAGAACCAAGAGGGAACCCAGAGCAGCTGAGAGGGGCGATGAAAAGGGAAATCCAGCCGCAGATGGTTTTTTCCAACAAATGGGAATGTTTCTGAAAATTGCAAATTAGCACCCTTATGCCAAAGCCTTTGACTATGTGGATCACAATAAACTGTGGAAAATCCTGAAAGAGATGGGAATACCAGACCACCTGACCTGCCTCTTGAGAAACCTACATGCAGGTCAGGAAGCAACAGTTAGAACTGGACATGGAACAACAGACTGGTTCCAAATAGGAAAAGGAGTACGTCAAGGCTGTATATTGTCACCCTGCTTATTTAACTTCTATGCAGAGTACATCATGAGATATGCTGGGCTGGAGGAAGCACAAGCCAGAATCAAGACTGCGGGGAAAAATATCAATAACCTCAGATATACAGATGACACCACCCTTATGGCAGAAAGTGAAGAGGAACTAAAGAACGTCTTGATGAAAGTGAAAGAGGAGAGTGAAAAAGTTGGTTTAAAGCTCAACATTCAGAAAACTAAGATCATGGCATCCGGTCCCATCACTTCATGGGAAATAGATGGGGAAACAGTGGAAACAGTAGCTGACTTTATTTTGGGGGGCTCCAAAATCACTGCAGATGGTGATTACAGCCATGAAATTAAAAGATGCTTGCTCCTTGGAAGGAAAGTTATGACCAACCCAGACAGCATATTAAAAAGCAGAGACATTATTTTGTCAACAAAGGTCCATCTAGTCAAGGCTATGGTTTTTCAGTAGTCATGTATGGATGTGAGAGTTGGACTATAAAGTAAGCTGAGCGCTGAAGAATTGATGCTTTTGAACTGTGGTGTTGGAGAAGACTCTTGAGAGTCTGTTGGACTGCAAGGAGATCCAACCAGTCCATTCTAAAGGAGATCAGTCCTGGGTGTTCATTGGAAGGACTGATTTTGAAGCTGAAACTCCAATACTTTGGCCACCTGATGCGAAGAGATGACTCATTTGAAAAGACCCTGATGCTGGGAAACATTGAGGGCAGGAGGAGAAGGGGATGACAGAGGATAAGATGGTTGGATGGCATCACCGACTCAATGGATGTGGGTTTGGATGGAGTCTAGGAGTTGGTGATGGACAGGGAGGCCTAGCGTGCTGTGATTCATGGGGTTGCAAAGAGTCGGACACGACTGAGCGACTGAACTGAACTGATGTAAGAGGAATATTCATGTGAAAATGCAGTTTCTGACTCTCCTTACCTGCCCATTTTTCACCTGCCCACCCCAAGGGGCATTTGAATTGTGGCCCTGGGTTGACTTGGTCCTGTTGGGCTTGAGGGCAGGGGTGATTTCAGGCAAACCTCTCATTTATTTGTTTCATCTCGTTCAACATTTTTTAAATTATTTTCAGTGGCGTATATAATTCCTTTATGGGACTTCCCAGGTGGCGCTAGTAGTAAAGAACTCGCCTGCCAATGCAGGAGACTTAACAGACAAATGTTCAATCCCTGGATAGGAAAAATCCCCTGGAGGAGGGCATGGCAACCCACTCCATTATTCTTGTCTGGAGAATCCCTCAGACAGTGGAGCCTGGTGGGCTATAATCCATGGGGTCACAAAGAGTCAGACACAACTGAAGTGACTGAGCACACAGATATAGTTCGTTTATAATATTGTGCTACTTTCTGCTGGACAACGAAGTGGACCAGTCATAAGCATACATATACCCCATCCCTTGTGGACCTCCCTCCCTCCCACCCTGCATCCCACCCATTTTACACACGAGGGCTCTGGCTGCGTAGAAGTTCACAGCTCAGGTGTGAGGTCCTTTTGGAAATCCCATCGCATCCCAGCAGAAAAGTTCTCTCTTCTGTTTAAACAACTCTCCCTTCAAATTAACTCACTCTCTCAAAGTCTCTCTTTTTCTGTTAAAAAAATAGTAAAAGCAAATTTGAGAACATTTTTATGAAGAGGGGCTGCTGTAACTCCTCCTCCCCCACCCCAGCTGCCTCTGATGTGGTGTATTCCCTTTCCTGCGGTGCTAACAGAGTTCAACCTGCTGCTGCCAAGTGGCCTCAAAACACCAGGACGAATAGTTAGTCCTGTCAACACAGTTGATCGGCTGCTGTCACTGTCCTGAGATGCACACATGAGTGGTGGCTGCTTTCCAAGGGGTTCTCAGCATTGGTATCTGAGTCGTGGGTTCTCTATCTTCTTTCTCCCAGTGTAACCCTCAGTTTTCCCATCTGTGAAATGGGCATGGAGAGCTACCTCACAGGTGGTTGCATGGACCAGGGACATGCTGCCGTGGAGGGTTGAACACAGAGGGTTGAACACAGGGAGCCCCACCCCACTCAGGTGGACCCCTTAGCCCAGCATCCCTCCCACTCACTGCTCAGACTGTTGTGATGTTGCCTTGCTGTCCTGACATTGTAGTGGGGTCCTGCATCCACAACCTTCCTCCCCTTTCCATTCCTTCTTTCCCCTACTCTTGCCTTCTTTCCTCCTTCTCTCCTTCCGTGAAGTTCTTGGGAGAGACATAGTGTGACTGTTCGGGGCAGGCCTGGCTACAAGGTCAAGAGCCTCCTCAGGACCAGGCTGAGTGTGAGGACAAACAGCTCAGGGACAGCGAGCTCTGGAGGGGGTGTGGGGGCTGAAGATCCCTGAACCAGCCTCCCAACATCTGCCAGATCCTGGCCTGGCCTCTGCTTTGGACATGGAGGCTCTTTGCATATGCAAAGGAGCCTTCAGCCTCTCCAGGCTTTGGGCAGCATGATTCCGGCCACCTGCTTTGGACGCGGAGACTGGGGCCCCTGGGTCCTTCCAAGGGGCCGAGTTAGGGACTCCCTGTCAGGGGCAGGAGAGGAGCCAGAGTCCCCTCGGTGGTGGGGAGAGATGCTGTGGCTTTCCCTCCTGCTCTGTCTCTTTTCCTGTCTCTTCTCTTTGTCTCTTTCTCCTTCTCTTTCTCCCTCCCAGCCCTCCCCACCCTTTTTCTCACCCTAACCCCTTCTGATGGAGACCTGACAGTCCAGGCTATCCCTTCCAAAGGGTGCATCCAGGTGGAGAAATGCAGGATGTGACCAAAGATGTCCCCATTCTAATCCTTATAATTGGTGACACTCCCTTACGTGGCAGGGAAGTTAAAGTTGCAGAGGGAAGTGATGTTGCCAATCAGCTGACTTTAAAACAGGGAGATTGTCCTGGACTATCCAGGTGGACCCATGTCATCACTATGCATGTGCAAGTGTGTGTGCGTGCTAAGTGGCTTCAGTCGTGTCTGACTCTGTGTGACCCTATGAACTGCAGCCCATCAGGCTCCTCTGTCCATGGGATTCTCCAGGCAAGAATTCTGGAGTGGGTTGCTGTTCGCTTCTCCAGGGGATCTTCCAGACCTATGGATCGAACCTGGGTCTCCTGCATTGTCAGGCAGATTCTTTACAGTCTGAGCCACCAGGGAAGCCCCCCATCCCCCTGGCAATGCCATCACAAAATCCTTTAAATGGAGGCAGGAGAGTCCGTGTCAGAGGGAGAAAAATAAGCCAGCCTTTCCTGGCTTTGAAGGTGGAAGAGGCCATGAGCCACGGGATTTTGGCAGGCTCCAGGTGCTGGAAAAGGCAAGTATAAACGGATTCTCTCCTTGAGCCTTGGGCATCTCACTGCCCAGATTTGAATCCTGGCTCTGTCTATGAGCTGTTTGGCTTGGGTCGTGCTTCTTAACTTCACTGTGCCTTGCTTTCTGCTTTGTAAAAAGTAAATAATGATGGCATTTCTCCCAAGGGATGGCTGTGAAGATGTGAGATCATGAATGTAAACCCCTTGGACCAGGAGTAGCCCATGGCCCATGGGCTCCTGATAATGACTTCCAGATTTTTAATTTTCCCCCAAATACTACCTTCCTCACAGACAGTGGCTGAGCATGTTTGTAGGTGGGAGACATGAGGAAAAATTCAGCTCCTACTGGCTACTCTGATAGGTGTCCTTGCAAAACCATGCCTTTTCTATGAGAAACTTTGTCATGAAAGATGGCTGACCCACTGTCTAAGTCAGATTTAGGGAGCCCCGTGCTGTGAGCTGTGCTACTTAGAAATACTGTTCATTATGAGGTTGCTCATGTCATTTGGTAAGGAATTAAATCCCCTGTCAAGTAAATGTATTGCTATTAGTTTGAAAGGATAGTCTTGGATTTCCACTTCTTTCAAAATAAAGCCCAGGGAAGACAAAAAGGACAGGTGGAAGTTACAGGTTAAGTTTTCCGTATGTGCTTGTAAACTTGTCGGACATATGCAAATGAAGACAAACATGGTAATATGAATATTAGCTTAAACTCCCTGCAAGAGGGCCACTTTCCTTATTTTTTAAAAATTATGGTTGATTTACAAATTTGTGATAGTTTTAGGTGAAGCATGCCACTTTTAAATTCATTTTTTAAAAATAAAAAATACCTAAAAAGAACTTTACAGTACTGCTTTGGTGCATAGAAAACACAATCACTTGCCAGAAATAAGAATAATTATCATCATTATTATTAGTGACATTTTGAGCATTTATTCTGTGGCGAGAACTGCCAGAATGCTTCATAAACTGTGACACATCCATCCTCGTCACGGATATTACTCTGTGATGCTGGTACCATTATTCCCATTTTCCAGATGAAGAAACTGAGGTTAACTTCTTCTTTCAATCCGCTCATAATAGGGGTCTCCAGTGAGGACATGAAAATTACTTGAATTCACCTTTTTAATGCACCTGAATTGCCACGTTCCCCTCTGCGCTTCCTTTATTCCACTCAGCTCCTGTTCTTCCTGAAAAGGTTAGAAACGTGGCCCAGCATCACCCCCCACCCCCACGCCTAAGCCTAGGCTGGTGAATGCCTTCTCTTATCCCCAGCACTGCGGCTCTGAAGCACCCACCACATGCGCCTTCCCTACCACCAGACAGAGCTCGTCAAGGGCAGACACAGAATCCCCCCACTGCCCCCTCCACTCCTCAGCCCTGGCCCACAGTAAGTGCTCAGCAAACACTTGTTAAAGAGATGAGTGAATGAGCAAATCAAAAGCCGGAAGTGAACTCAAAGTCCAGCACAGCTGAGGTTCCCCACCCATGGGCACCTTGGTGATCAAGACAGTTCCTGACTTTGTTTTGGTTGTGACCTGTCTACTTTAAGGTGGAGCTACCCTGAGCCTCATTTTCTTGTCTACACAATGGGGCGACAGTAGAATGGGGGCTGTTATAAGGATCGAGTTCATATTTTAGATTAGAACACAGACTGGCACAGAGCAGGTGCTCAGAACTGTTAATAACAACATTATGTGTAATCACTGTGTATATGATCTACTTATCTATGTATCATAATTATTTATGGAAAGCGATACTGGTTTTCTATTTACTGTAGTGTTGTGAAGTTCTATTTAGAAATAAATGAATTTGATTTTTTTAAAGTGAGTTGAGGGCTTCCCTGGTGGCTCAGTGATAAAGAATCCGCCTTCCAATGCAGGAGACACGGATTTGATCACTGGTTTGGGAAGATCCCACATGCGGTGGAGCAACTAGGCCTGTGCATCACAACTATTGAAGCTGTGCTCTAGAGCCAGGGAGCCACAACTACTGAGCCCACGTGCTGCAGCTACTGAAACCCGTGCGCCCTAGAGCCCTTGCTCCACACCAAGAGAAGCCACCGCAATGAGAAACCTGAGCACTGCAGCGAAGAGCAGCCCCTGCTCTCCGCAACCAGAGAAAGCCCGTGTGAAAATGAAGACGCAGCACAGCCCAAAATAAAATAAATAAATGAAATTATACATTTAAAAAGTAAGTTGAAAATAAGTTTCTGTGCAGTGGTAGCCAGATAGGGTCCAAATCCTGAGGTGGTATCAAACAACAGGTTAACATGACCCACAGGGTGATGGTGACTCAGTTGGAAGCAGATTTTAGAATCTGTACCCTGGTCATTTGGGTCTCCCAGGTGGCGCTAGTGGTAAAGAACCTACCTGTTAATGCAGGAGACATAAGAGACCTGGGTTCGATCCCTGGGCTGGGAAGATCCCCTGGAGGAGGGCACAGCAACCTACTCCAGTATTCTTGCCTGGAGAATCCCATGGGCAGAGGAGCCTGGTGGGCTATAGTTCATAGGGTCGCACGGAGTTGGACGCAACTGAAAAGACTTAGCATGCAAATGCACCTTGGTCACGCGGACATGTGGCCGTGGGCGTGGGTGTCAGTGTAGAGGCTGAGGCTCTTTGGAAAAACCTGAAGATGCTTTGCCAAGGACCCCGATGCTCTGCCACCCTGGGCTTCCCTGTCTGCTCTGAATGAGTGGCCTCCACCCCAGACCCCGGCTGGTATTTTTAGCACACAGGCACCCTGCACTGTCTCCTGCACTCTGACCAAATTTAGAAATCACAAGAGGTCTTTGCACTTCCATGCCCTCGGTAGGAGGAATGGATGAAAAGGCCCCCATTCCCAGCCCCTGCCAGTCCAGCTACAGCAAACCCTATGCCAGGCTCTGTCTACCGACTGCTGAGACGCCCGAGATTTATCTCACGGTGAGAAACAGCAAGCTGCAGAGCCACAGGTGTGTCTGGGTCTACTTCTGCAAAACAAAACCCCCCTGTGTATGTGTGTCTGGGACTGCTCAGCCTGGGCGGGGCACGGGGCAGGCTGCTAACTAAAGGAATTGGGGAGCCAGGGGGAGGGTGGGTTAGGGGCTGAGGTTAGAGCCTGGGAGGTGAGTAACTCTGTCCTTATGCAAAGCTTTGTATTTATTGTTTAAAACAAGTATGGATTACTTCCGAAATTTGAGAACCTTGAACACCAAAAAGTTTGAATATATCCCAAGATTGAAAAATCTCAACCTGAATGTTTATATGGGATTTTACAGTTAGCAAAGGGCTTCTATGGTTTTGTGCGATGGACCCTCACTCTTTCGGACAACTGGACCTCCACTCTCCATCTCCTGATGCCTCTTAGATGTGCCTCTCAGATGTGTTAAGCTTGGAGAACCCAAGACACTCTGCTTAAGAGCTGCTACGGAACCTCTCACATGAACCAATTCATTTCTGTCGGCTGAGCTTGTCTGAGGCTTGTCTGAGTGGCAGTTGGGTCAGCACTCCAGTGAATCTACACAAAATGATTGCTGAATTGGCAGGAATTTTGCGTATTGTTTGTGAAACATGGGCAACATTAAAATTGAATTGTATGAACTTATCATTAAATGGGTTATATTAAAAACAAAGGTAATCTATTTTACTATCTTTTTAAGAATTCTGTTTTTTGATGTGGACCATTATAAAAAATGTATTTATTTATTGGCTGTGCTTGGCCCTCATTGCTGCATGGGCTTTTCTCTAGCTGTGGCGAGCAGAGGGTACTCTCTAGTCGCGGTACACAGGCTTCTCATTGTAGTGGCTTCTCTTGCTGTGGATCATGGGCTGTAGGGTGCATGGGCTTCAGCCGTCTTGGTTCCCAGACTCTAGAGCACAGGCTCAATAGTTGTGGTGCGTGGGCTTAGTTGCTTTGTGTGGCATGTGGGATCTTCCCAGCCCAGGAATGGAACTTGTGTGTCCTGCATTGGCAGGCGGTTTCTTTACCACTGAGCCACCAGGGAAAGCCCTGGACCATTTTTAAAGTCTTTATTGAATTTGTTACAATATTGATTCTGTTTTATGTTTTGCTTTTTTGGCCCTGTGGCATGTGGGATCTTGTCTCCCCGAGTGGGGACTGAACCCACATCCTCTGTAGCCCTGCAGTGGAAAGTGAAGTCTTAGCAGCTGGCCAGGAGGAAAGCCCCTCAGTACATTTTACCAATCCACGCCCTTGGGGCTATTTATCTCTGTTGTCTCTGTGCAGTGTCAGTGCTTTGGACTGTGCGGGCCTCTGCGTCTCCCTGCTCCACACATAGGGAGTCAGGCTGGTAGCTTGAAACCCATCATGGTTGGGAGTATTCACACCATGGACATTGGCAAGTGCTGCAAATAGGGCTACCCCACCCCAAACTGTGGTTGAACTTTTGCAGCATAGTGCTGAAAGGAGGCCTGATAACACATGTGGGGCCCCATCTGCTCTTCGGGGACCCTGAGTACCAGGAAGGAGGGGTTGTAGTCATCCTTGGAGCAAGATTCACACTTTGGTTTCACCAGCATCTAGTGCGGACAGCCAGTTTATGAGGATGGATTGACTAGAGGCAGTCGGGGTCCAAAGTCACCTGGTGCTGGGGTAGGATCCTGAGGACAGACTCTGTGCCCCACCCTGGCATCAGCCCTTCTTATCCAGTCATCTCTGACCCTTGGAGGACTGAGAGGCCCAGCTGGTAGCTGAGCTCAAATACTCTGCCTCAGGCAATGAAGAAGACTCTGCCTTCCCAGCGGCCCTAAAGTTCAAAGCCTTTGTTCAGAGCACCCATTTCTTAACACCTTGCAGCTTTGCAAAATGATTTTAGCAAGTAATGGGTGCAGCATTTAATCACATGAGGTCTCTAAAGATTGAGGACAGGAGGAGAAGGGGGTAACAGAGGATGAGATGGTTGGATGGCATCATCGACTTAATGGACATGAGTTTGAGCAAACTTCAGGACATGGTGAAGTTCAGGGAAGCCTGGTGTACTGTAGTCCATGGGGGTCGCCAAGAGTCAGACACGACTGAGCAACTGAACAACAATATGCCTTTTCAAAATGCACAAAGCAAAAACTGAAAGGATAGACAAATCCACAGGTCTGGTTGACCTCAAACTCTTCTCTGAGTTATTGACAAAACAAACAAGCAATCAGTGAGGATAGAAAAGACCTGGATGGCAGCGTCAGTGATGTGACCTAAGTGACGCATTAGAACAGGCCACTCAGTAACAGGATACACAGTTTTCTCAAGTGCCATGGAACTGTCGCCAAGACAGACTGTATTCTGGGCAACCAAACAAACCCTAACCAATTTAAGACAAATGGGAGCATACAGTGTTCATTCTCTGACCATACGGTAATAAATCTAGAGTTCACAAGCAGAAAGGTATCTGGAAAATTCCCAGATATTTAAAAATTAAATGCACTTCTAGGTCAAAGTGGAAATCTCAAGGGAAAGTAGAAAATATTCTGAACTGACTAAAAATAAGAATATATCAAGATTTGTAAACTGCAACTAAAGCAGAGCTGAGAGGGAGTTTCATAACGCCAAGCGCTTATGGTAGAAAATAAGAAACATGTCAAATGAATTATCCAAACTTCTACCTTAAGAAGCTAGAAAAAGAATGGCAACTTTAGGCTGAAGGAATGAAATTATAAAGATAAGCTCAGAAAGCAATGTAGTTAATATCAGAAAAAATGAAAGAGAAAAATTAATGAAACAGAAATCTGACTATTTGAAAAGGCCAACAAAATTGATAAACCTCTAGCCAGACAGATAATAACAAAAAGAGAGAAGATAAACATTAGCAGTATTAGAAATGAAAGAGAAAACATCGCTCAAGACTCTACAGGCATGAAAAAGATAGTAAGGGAAGGTAACAAACAATGTTATGTCCTAAAATTTGACAGCTTAGGTGAAATGGACTAATGCCTGAAAGACCTAGAAAACCAGAACTCACTCAAGAAGGAATAGTTAACCATAGCTATTAAAGACATGGAATGCATAGTCAAAACTTTCTAACAAAGCAAGCTCCAGACCAGATGTCTTCACTGGTAAATATTACCATTCAGGGAAGAAATAATCCTAATTCTACACAAATTCTTCCAGAAAATTGAAGAAGAGGGAACACTTCCCAACTCATTTCTTGAGGCTGCTGCTGCTGCTAAGTCGCTTCAGTCATGTCCGACTCTGTGCAACCCCATAGACGGCAGCCCACCAGGCTTCCCCGTCCCTGGGATTCTCCAGGCAAGAGCACTGGAGTGGGTTGCCATTTCCTTCTCCAATGCATGAAAGTGAAAAGTGAAAGTGAAGTCGCTCAGTCGTGTCCGACTCTAGCAACCCCATGGACTGCAGCCTACCAGGCTTCTCCATCCATGGGATTTTCCAGGCAAAAGTACTGGAGTGGGGTGCATATGCTAATACCAAACATATTAGAAGAAAAGGAAACTATAGACCAGTATTGCTAGTGTATATAAATAAAAGAATCCTCAGAAAAATATCATCAAGTCAAATCCAGCAAAATATAAAATGTATAATACATCATGACCAAGTGAAGTTTATCCTGGAATGCAAGGCTGTTCAACATTGGAAAATCTGCCAATGTAATCTAAAACATTGACAGATATAGACAAAGCATGTAGTCATCTTAATTGATATAGAAAAAGCATTTGACAGGATTCAGTATTCATTCATGATTAATTCTCAGCAAACTGATATTAGGAAGAAATGTCCTCGGTGCATTAAATGGCATCTACAGAACACCTACAGCTAACATCTTAATGGCAAAAGGCTTGATCCTCACCCCCTAAACCGGGAACTGGACAAAGATGTCCACTCTCACCACTCCTATTCAGCATCATACTGGAGGCCCTCACAAGTGCAATGAGGCAAGAAAATAAAAACCTAGATTGGACAGGGGGGAAGAAATCATTCTATTTGCAGATGGCATGACTGTCTATTTAGAAAACACCAAGGAATCTACAAACAAATTGCCAGAATGAATAATAAGTGAGTTTAGTAAGGTTGCAGGATACAAGGTCAATATAAAACTCAACAGTATTTCTCTGTACTAGCAATGAACAGTAGGAAGTTGAAATTCTAAAAACAGCACAATTTACAATAGTACCAAAAAAAAAAAAAAGAAAAATCTCACCAAAAACTGAGTATAAATTCCAACATCTGTGCAAGATCTGTACACAGTCTATAAAACAATGATAAACGAAATTAAAAACCTAAACAAGTGGAGAGATATACTGTGTTCATGAATCAGTGTGTGCTCGCTTAGTTGCTCAGTTGTGTCTGACTCTTTGCAACCCCGGGGACTGTGGCCTGCCAGGCTCCTCTGTTCATGGGATTCAGAAGACTCAATATTGTTAAAATGATAGGTTCTTCCCAAACAAGTCTGTAAATTCTTCCCTTCCAAAATGTAGTTTTGTCCAACAAAATGTAGGAATTTGTACATCTTAGGTACAAATCAACAAGTTGGTTTGTAAATTTACATGGAGAGGCAGCAGATCTAGAATAACCAAAACAATTCGGGGAAAGAGGAACAGCTTTGGAAGACTCCCATTCTCTAATTTCGATGCTTACTATAAAGCTACAGTAATCAAGACAGTGTGGTACTGATGAAAGCCTGGATCAGTGCAACAGAGTGGAATCCAGAAATAGATCCCACATGTGTGGCCAATTTACTTTCAACACAGCTGCAAAGGGAATTCAATGGACAAAGGATAGTTTTTTCAACAAATGGTGCTGGAACAATTGGTTGGTCATCCACGTGTGAAAAAAGAAACCTTGATCCACACCTTGTATCATAAACAAAATTTGACTCAAAATAGATCCATGACTCCCATGCAAAGCATAAAATTACAAAACTTCTGAACTAAACCTAGGGAAAAAAAAATCTGTGTAACCCTGCATTATGCAAAGATGTCTTAGCCAAGACACTAAAAGAATGATTCGTCCCAAGAAAAGGATAAATTAGACACCATCAAATTAAAAGAAAAACCTGCTCTTTGCAAAACACTGTTAAGAGAATGAAAAGAGAAGACAGAGAGAAAATACTTGCAAAGCATATGTCTGATAAAGAATCTGTGTTCAGAATCTATAAACTCTCAAACTGATTGAAAAGATGGTTAAAAGATTTGACCAGATATTTCATTAGAGAAGATGTGTAGATGGCAAATAAGTCTATGGAAAGGTTTTCAGACTCGTGAGTTATTAATAAAGTACAAACCAAAACCACAGTAGGATATCACTATACCTACTAGGACAGCTTAAAACAAAACCAAACAAACCCCGATAATACCAAGTGATGGCCAGGAAGTGGGGTGACTTGACTGCTTACTGGTGGGAATACAGGAGCATCCACTTTGAGAACTGGTTTGGTAGTTTCTTACCAGGGCAAACAAACATCTGTCTTATGACCCAGCGATCTCACCTCAGGAGACATGAGAATATAGATTTGCACAAAACCTGTACACAAATGTTTTATAATAGCTTTATTCACAATCTACCCAAAGTGGGAACAATTCAAATGTCCTTGACCTGGTGGATAGAGAAGCAAATTTTGGAATAGCCGTACACTGGAATATTACCCCATAATAAAGATAAATTAACAAATAACCTAGGAAACAGTAAGGCTAGCTCTCACAGTCGTTACCTTGAATGGAAGAAGCCAGACTCAAAAATGGAGTGTATTTGATTAGAAATATGTGATTCCATCTATAGGACGTTCTGGAAATGGTGATTTTCGGGGCAGAAAGAAACCGGTTTTTGCTGTGGGCAGGGCAGGAGCAGGGCAGCAACAAAGGAGCACTGTGGGGTTTGGGGTGTGTTTCCACGACCATCCTCTTGTCAAAACAGAGAATTGTGTGCTTAAAAGGAGAATTTTACTATTTGTAAGTTATGCCTCAAAAATAAAAAAATATGTAAAAAAAATGTAGTGTTGGAAAATAGAACTGAGAATTCTACTATCATATCATGTAGATAAAAATTTGTGATTAGTAAACTAATTTCCATTTGGCCAACGTTTGAAGGCTCCATATTTCCATGACTAATTTCTGATTCTTCATGAAATTTTGTTTTTTTTTAAAGATGCTTACTTAAGTTTATTTTTACTTATTTATTTATTTTTGCCATACCATGAAGGGTGTGGCATCTTAGTTCCCTGACCAGAAATAGAACCCATGTCCCCTGCAGTGCAAGTGCAGAGTCTTAACCACTGGACCACTAAGGAGGTCCCTTCAAGAAATTTTTTAAGATCAAAATTTTAAAAGAATATGAGCAACTATCTTATCTGTTCCTACCCATTCATCCATCCATCCTGATGTTATCCTACCTGTTGCAATACATGGTAAGGATAATTTTTAAGAAGATCCAGCTCTTCTTATTCTGAAATGGGTCTGTTATTACCCCGACACAGGGCAAATGCAGTCAGACCAATGCATTTTCAAATGTCCATTCTCTACATGACACATCTACCGTCAGCCTGGTAGAAACTCATGCGCGATTGGCAGACCCTGAATCTTACTTCTGTCTCTCTCCCTTTGTGCTCTGCCACCACGAAACAGATGTCCCAGGCCACCTGAGTGTGGGATCTCAGTGCCAAACCATGGAGGAGGCCCAGCAGACTCCAGAACACAGGTCACCTGTCGCTTCCAGAGCTCTGCCTCCTTCCGTTCCCAGGGGGGGCAAAAGCCGTTGCCAGGCCACCAGAGGGCTGCCGAGGTGCCCTTTGGGGGGTAGAACCATGCAGAGCAAAACCCTCAGGTCCTGGCACTGAAAGCACCTTCAGTTTTTCCAACATCAGTGAAAGCATGGAAGCAGTGCAGCCTGAAGGGCAGGTGATGCTGAGCTGGCTCAGCCACAGCACTGCCAGTGGAAAATGCCAGTTCTCGGGTGTCATTCAGGGCCGCTCACTTTGTGTGCTGGGGTGTCCCGTCTGGGAATTTGTGATTTTCACAAGCCCCTGGACAGTCCCAGTGCCCAGAAAGATTTCTGAACTCTGTCACTGAGGGCCCTGAAGGAGCAGGAACACCACCCCCGCCCCCAGGACAGGATCAAGTGACAGTGTGTTGTGCGGTGGCACTCGAGAAGGGGACCCACGCTGGCCAATGGGGGACCAGGTGACCAGAGCAGCGAGAAGCACACACCACTCCCCCCAAGTGACAGGTGACGCTGTTCCGAGCGGGACCCAGGCCCTCTGCGCAGACAGGCTGCCTGCTGGGCAGAAGCACCCCCAGAGAACTGGGGTGTCACCTGCAGACACAGGCTCCAGTCCAGGCGGGACCGTCCAGCCGTCCTCACTGCCCGCCTGCAGCTCTGGCCACTCCATTTGTTCCCGAGGACACCCCGCTCTCCACCCCTCCACCTTTTCCAGCAGAGGCGCCAGGCTCCCCCTGCCGCTCGTGACCGCGTCTGCTCTTCCCAAGCCCTGAAAACAGGACTTTCATTTCGTGCTGGGACTTCTGAGGGAATTCAGTTGGGTTCACGGTATTATGAACAGCTTCGGGATCACATCCTAAAATCCAGGCACACAAAGTTGAAAAAAAAGCGCCAGCAACTGTGGCCATTTCTAGGGAGACCATCACGCCAGGTGACACTTTGGCCTCCAGGGCTTTTCCCAGTGAAAATCATTCCAGAGATTTCACTGCAAAGTTGGGCATGTCTGCTAACAAAACTCAACTTCCGCTCCTCTGAAAGACTCCTACTTTCAAATATTAGCTTCTTTATTTAGGGAGTTGGCAACACGCTTGATAACAACACTCTGCGGCCAGGATGGGAAAAGCCTAACTGTTCCTGTATTCCATTTAAAATTGATTTTTGATGCCTGGGGCAGCTGTATTTAAATCTTGCTACACCAGCAGCAAACTCGGGCATGTCTGTGTTGTGAAAGGTTTTTATTTTTTTCTGCTTAAGACAAATGATTTAACTGACAAAATACTCTTATGTCGTAGAAAAATCCTAGAATCCCTTTTAGAATTGTTTTGGCAGTGTTCACAGATGATTCCAACGCCATCAACCAGCTACTCTCATTTTTAGGGGGTGAAGCGGTTCTTATGCTTTGAAATACTAGATGGGCTTTTCACTACAAACAGATTCGTGTTTAGTTTTCAGATGGTCATTAAGTGAAAGGACTACCCTCAGAAAAGGTTAAACACAGCTTTTGTGATCGAATTAGTGACCAAAGCTGATGGACTTAAAGTAATTCATTGTCTAGTGCACTGTTTTCTGTTATTACCTTCCTGATGTTGGTAGTTCAGGCACTGGGATGTAATTATAATAATTATCAGGATGAGTCTTTTAATCAGCGACCTCTGGACTCGTCTACAAACTGTCACCCTTCATTAACAGGAAATGACATCACGTTCCAGCTCAACCATTTGGCTGCTACGCGGGGCAGTATTCTACCATGACAGCTATTTGCAGCCCTCCTATCTCGTCTCCTGTGACTGGCTCCTAGCCACTGGGGTTCAATAGTTTTTTTTTTTTTTTTTTCCTTTACTGCATTTTTTGTCTCAACAAGCACGGTGAGCATCCCGTACAGCACTTAATCTGCAACTGCTCAGAAAAACAAGCACATGTGTCTTTTGACATCCTGAATTGCGCTTACTATAAAAGACAATGATTTATGGAAACAAGGCTTATAATCATAGCCATGCCTTGGAAATGATACAAAAGCTACTTAAGTCACACCCGGAACAAGGCTGCCTCTTAAGATCTGTTTTATCTGTTACACCCCATTAAAAGTAAAGTGCAAATAAAGATGGGGAAATGTAGAAACAGTTGGTTTGATAAGCCAAAGGTCCTAAGGCTTTTCATTGAACGTGGTTAAGTTCAATGCTGTTAAGTCCTTAACTGCCCGTTAAAAGGACTGATTGTTATAAAGGATACATTTCCAGGGACTATTCAGTGAGATTATCAAAGGTCAGCCGAAAGCATAACATTTATACAGTGAGTCCCCTACTGACGAACGAGTTTTATTCTAACAGCATGTTCATAAGTCCAGCAAAGTTGGTTTAGATACCCAACTAATACAATCAGCTATATAGTACTGTACTATAATAGGTTTCTAATACTTACCACACAAATAATACATTAAAAAAAAAACCACTTTAAATCTTACAGTACAGTACCTTAAAAAGTACAGTCATACCAGCTACATCACTACCCCTTTTACCCTTTCTTCCAGACATCCTGGGCTTCTCTGGTGGCTTAGACGGTAAAGAATCTGCCTGCAATGCAGGAGACCTGGGTTGGGAAGATCCCCTGGAGGAGGAAATGAACCCACTCCAGTATTCTTGCCTGGAGAATTCCATGGACAGAGGAGGCTGGCGGGCTACAGTCCATGGGGTCTCAAAGAGTCAGACACGACTGAGAGACTAACACTAACTGGATATCCTAGACTTGAAATAAAAGTACTAAACTGCTCTACTCTATACAGTACTGTGCAGCAATGCACACAAAACCCAGTCACGTGTAGAGGGTACATGGGGCACACGACAAAGTACCCCCAGACACGTGAGCTAACTTACATGATTGGACGTGTGAATCCAGGTTCACATCTTTGAAAGTTCCCAGGTTTGTATGTAGGGGACTTACTGTCCTGGAAATAATGCCTGGAAAATAAGAAATTCCTGCCATTTTCACAAGGCTGTTGAACTTTCCAGTATAAACCGCTTGTGCTCCACCAGGGTTAACCCCCTTGTGGTACCGACTCTTTCGGTTGTTGCTGTTCGTTGTTTAGTCGCTCAGTTGTGTCTGACTCTTTGAGGCCTCACAGACTGTAGCCCACCGGGCTCTTCTGTTCATGGGATTCTCCAGGCAAGAATACTGGAGTGGGCTACCATTTCCTTCTCCAGGGGATCTTCCTGACCCAGGGATCGAACCCAAGTCTACTGTGTCTCCTGCATTGGCAGGCAGGTTCTTTACCACTGAGCCACCAGAGACTGACCTCAAACGACAGAGGCATCAGACAAGCCTCAGGTGTGTTTAAAAAGCATCATTTATACAATAAAACTGTTGTCAAACAGTGCTGCAGTTTGAACACCCTTGCCTCCAGACAGAGACATTAAATTGTGCAAGAGGTGTGTATTCCACAACAATTTCCTGCTGGATCTCACAACTATTTAAAGCAGAAGTGTGTTGAAGGCGGTTTCTCTCCAGGCATCCTGACTCCAAGCCCACGAGGTATCTTCACTTCCAGGTCTGGGAAAGGCCCCTGTCTCACTGAGCAATGGGCCAGAAACCCTCCTGTTACTATTAAAAGACATACAGATTTTTGTTCATCTTTCTGTGTGGTACGAAAGTGATCAAACGAATCACCAAGACTTTTTTGTAACTTGTGTTTGTTAACCATCTCCAAGGACTGGAGTCCAGCTCCATGTTTGAAAAGGAAGAAACTATCGCCCTCTTGTGGGCACTTGTGTCACTGCTCCTGCCACAGGCTTTGGGAATTTTTCCTTTTGGAAATTTCAAAGCTGGTGCGAGTCTGGGCACCAGTCAGGCATCTGAACTTAATTTTACCGAATAGTTTATCCAGGTGGTATGTGTTCAAAACTCTGCAAATAACCTACGAAAAAGACTGTTTCCAGGAAGTTTTTGATGGTGTCTACATACCAACTGGACTTAAATTTTTCAAACATGTTTCTTTTGAAACTCTTTTATTTTCTATTGGAGCATAGCCGATTAACAGTGCTGTGATAGTTTCAGGTGGATAGCAAAGGGACTCAGCCATACATACACGTGTATCTATTCTCCCCAAACTCCTCTCCTATCCAGGCTGCCACATAACTCTGAGCAGAGTTTCCTGTGCTACACGGTAGGCCCTTGTTGGTTATCCATTTTAAGCATAGCGGTGGGTACATGTCAATCCCAAACTCCCAACTATCTCTTCCTCCCATCCTTACCCCCGGCAACCATTATCAAACACGTTTCTTATCTGTTTTTAATTGAAAAAATATTTTAGTAAAATATATGAAATTTAGCATCTTAACCATTTTAAGTGTGGAGTTCAGTAGGGTTCATTACGTTCACTTTGCAACCAATCTCTAAAACCCATCTTGTCTTCCCAAACTGTCCCCGTTAGACAATAACTCCCCTGCCCCCTCCCCCTAGCCCCTGCAAACCACCGTCTTACTTTCTGTCTCTGTGAATTTTGACTCCTCTCCGTCTAGTCAAGGCTATGGTTTTTCCGGTGGTCATGTATGGATGTGAGAGTTGGACTGTGAAGAAAGCTGAGCGCCGAAGAATTAATGCTTTTGAACTGTGGTGTTGGAGAAGACTCTTGAGAGCCCTTTGGACTGCAAGGAGATCCAACCAATCCATCCTAAAGGAGATCAGTCCTGGGTGTTCATTGGAGGGACTGATGCTGAAGCTGAAACTCCAATACTTTGGCCACCTCATGCGAAGAGTTGACTCATTGGAAAAGACTCTGATGCTGGGAGGGATTGGGGGCAGGAGGAAAAGGGGACGACACAGGATGAGATGGCTGGATGGCATCACCGACTTGATGGACGTGAGTTTGAATGAACTCCAGGAGTTGGTGATGGACAGGGAGGCCTGGCATGCTGCAATTCATGGGTTCGCAAAGAGTTGGACACGACTGAGCGACTGAACTGAACTGAACTGAGGAACCTCACATGAGTGAAAACAAACAGTATTTGTCCTTTTATCACCGGCTTATATCACTATGAATAGTATCTTCAAGGTTCACCCACCTTCTAGCAGGTGTCAAATTTTCCTTCCTTTTTAAGGCTGAATGATATTCCACTGTATAGATAGACCACATCTGGCTTATCCATTCATCTATCCATGGACACCTGGGTTACTTCCACTTTCTGGCTATGGTGAATGGTGCTCCCATAAACACAGGTATACAAGTATCTCTTCAATCCCCTGCTTCAATTCTTTTGGGTCTATCCCCAAAACTGCTGAATCACGTGGTAATTCTAGTTTTAATTTTTTGAGGACCCACCATACTGTTTCCATAGCATCTGGCATCTGCACCATTTTACAAGCTCACCAACAATGCACAAGGGTTTCAGTTTCTCCACCTTCTCATCGGACAAAGAAAACATTTTTTAGAACCGTCACTCACACATAACAAAAGACAGCAAATTTAAGTCAATTCATTTTATTGAGTTTTGCAAAAAACATCTTTTAACAACAGTCAAAGAATAAGAAAGTATTACAGAAGTTCAAATAGATCCAATTGTAGCATACAGCAGAGCATGGGATTTAAGTCTTATTGTGTGATTTCCATTAATTCACTGTCATAAAATGAATATACGGCCTTTCCTGCTAGGAAATTGCTTCTATATGTTCACCTTACATGGGCCTTCTGAACTTGGTGTATTTTAACAGCAGATCAGCATTTTAAGAATTTGAATTTAGTTAATTAGATGGGAGAAATTCTTTTACAATGTGTATGTACATCAAATTATTTATCAAGTCACCAGAAGGTACACTTTAAAAACCTTACAATTTTATTTGTCAATTACATCTCAATAAAGCTAAAAAAAAGAACTTAGGGCCTATCAATGATTTTAAAATATGGGAGGGGAAGAGTTCACAGCAAAGGCAGTTGCTGTGCTAAGAAGAAAAATATGACTCAGTATAAAGACTGTTCTTGTTTAGTTGCTGTCATGTTTGACTCTTTTGCAATCCTAGGGACTGCAGCCCAATGGGCCCCTCTGTCCATGGGATTCTCTAGGCAAAAATACTGGAGTGGGTTGTCATTTGCTCCTCCAGGAGCTCTTTCCCACCCAGGGATCGAACCCGCGTCTCCTGCATTGGCAGGCGGGTTCTGTACCCTGAGCCACATGGGAAACCCTCACTATAAAGATAGGTATTAGTTAATTTTAAGTAAAAGAGGCATTTCATGTGCTACTCAAATGTGGGAAAATTCAATTGGCAAAAGAGAAATACTCATTATAGGGAGCTCTAAAAAAGTACACATTCTTTACAGGTACACATTCGCCTTATTGGATTTTTGTTTTTTCTCTGCCAATTATTTAAAAAATATAAACAAAGGTGTTTTAGCAAAACAAAAGGGTGACCAATTGATCTAGTAATTAATAAGCAATAATGGAATATAAAGGGGGTGGGGAGGGGTTTCATACTTGCCAAAGAATGACATGAAGAAAGAATACAAAATCTAAAATCGAGTCTTGCTCATCAACTAAAGTAAAAAAATTTACTCAACATTTTCCAGTTTAAAGTTTCTTATTTCTATTTAGTTCTTAAAATAACATTAAGATATTTCATGTTGAATTTAAAACTAACTAAAAGCATTACATTTTATTATATTACTTTAAATTTAGCCTTAAATTTTACAGAAAATTTATTTATATTAAAAAAATGGACATAAAAGTAGTCTTTAACGTTAAAACTCATAATATCGGAAATATCATGGGTGTGTACAAGGTAACCTACAGTTTCCCATGTTTGACACTATTTGCTGAAGCACTAAAATACTTCTATACTATGATGTCTATATAAGTCTATACTTCTATACTATGATGTCTAAATAAGTCTATACTATGATGGAAATAACAATTATCCAAAAATTATTGCTCGTTCATCATGGGCCACATTGCATCAAGCAAATGAATTCATAGGTTTGAGGTTTTATCCTCCAATTCAGGATTTGCGCCCTTTATCAAATACCTGCAATGTTTTGCAACATCCAGTTGAAAATAGGCAAACAATTCTAGGCACTACCACAAGCTCTAGAAAAAATTATGATAATTCCCTATGATGAATTCAATTGTTTCAAACACAGTGCTAAAACCTTGTAACTCTATGTAAGAATTCTGTGGCTATGAGACTGAATCCTGCCTCCTGTCACTTATTCATCAAGGCCAGGATCATGTCACAGGTCAGGTCCTGCTCCAGGTCCTGCTCCAGGTCCTCACCTCCGGTCTTGGCTTCTAAGAAGTCAATGGGCACCATCTCTCCTGGGTACAGCTCTCCACTCACCAGGGATACCTCCTTGGCTGCAGCTTCTTGGGGAAAAAGGCACAGGGTTGGTATATTTAAAATAAAGCCGAGAAATTAAAATTGATAGACGGTGCAACTGTATCTTGGAACTGACTGCTGAATTTTTAGCACAGCAGTAAGCGTTTTAGAAAGCAATCCTTCCGTTTATAGAACAGTACAAATGTGGTGCTGGAGAAGACTCCTGAGAGTCCTCTGAACAGCAAGGAAATCAAACCAGTCAATCCTAAAGGAAATCAACTGGGAATACTCATTGGAAGGAGTATACTTCGGCCACCTGATGCGAAGTGCTGGAAAAGACCCTGATGCTGGGAAAGATTCATGGTAAATGAAGGGGAAGGCAGAGGACAAGATGGTTGGATAGCATCACCGACTTAATGGACATGAATTTGAGCAAGCTCCAGGAGATGGTGAAGGACAGGGCAGTCTAGTGCTGCAGTCCAGGGTCACAGAAAGTAGAACACGACTGAGTGACTAAACAATGACAACAACACAGTCATTTGCTGTAGCAGCCCCAGGAGATGGACATGGTGGCCATCAGCTCCATCAGGCCCAGGGACAGCCCACCAGAGTGGCCAAGGACGTCACCGCCTGGCTCACAGGTCCAGCCAGGACCCCATGAGACGGGGGTGTGGATCCACCGGGCCCCCAGGCTCATTCCTCTCTGATTCCTTACTGCCATCATCGCCCCCACTTTACCAACCCACCCACTGTGGCGGCAGTAGCAGCACTGGTAGGACCAGGCGCCTGCCCGAGTCGGGCACTGAGGGTTCCCTTTCACAGTAACTCCCGGCACCCAGGGAAACATACGACCAGAAACCACTGTGGAATAAAACCCGACTGGTTTAAAAGGAGGTACCGTCTTCCTTGGCTGGCTCTCTTGGGCTGGCGGGCTTCCTCTTCGTTGCTCTTTCTTTTTCCACGGGGGTCGGCGTTTCCTGCCCAGAGTTACATTTTTTGGAGTGTCTGTGCATGTTGCCCTATAGAGGGGAGAGGGAAACGACACAGCAGGGGGCAAGTCATTGTTGCCAGGAATGGCCTGGAAAACTCACGGCTAAAGACACAGGACGCAGGGAAGATCGCGTGCCTCACACAGTTTGTACAAACAAGACAGCTTTTTAAAGGAGACTGCTTTCTGTTGTGTTTAGGTCTAGCCAAAATCCAGCTCGTCTTTAACTATTTTAAAAATCATAGGTGTCAGTGAGAAGACAACATTTATTTTTCTGGACTGTCTTTACTCTATGAAGCGAGGCTTGAAAATTTAAAGACTGGATTCCGGATTTTATAAAAATCAGTGATATTCCATGTATGTTTCACTGTGCTGTCAGCTTCCCCCCGGAAGGTATTAAGATTGTACAACATCTGGAGTTAAAAAGGCAGCTCAGAGCTTTCATATCAGACCTATTAACCATATATTTTTGTCAGCAAACACTCAGGATGATTTAAAATAAGTGAGAACACTTACACTATCTGACAAGTTCATAAACTAAAGTCAGATATTGGCAGCATGTCATTAAATACGTCCATTATATAAAACACGCCTCCTAATTTCCATTTTGACTTCAATGTGGTGCTAAGGGCCATCCTGGTGTGTGGGGAGAAGGAGGGAGGATTCACATGTCAGGGGAGGGGAAATATTATTTAAATTTCTTTCATTTTATGCTTAGACATAGGGGTTGGAACACTGCTTCAACAGCAGACTTGAGTAGCTGGGACAGAAACTGGTCTGTGAAGCTGAAAATATGTACATTCTGGCCCTTTACAGAAAAAAAGTGTACCAATCCTTGGTTAATAAAATGATAATGGATGTAAAACCAAGCCTTTTGGAGTCAAAGATTCTTCTGTGAATATGATAAAAAGCAATGGCTCCACTCCCAGCAAAGTTCATAAATCTCCATCTACGACTTCCCGACAACGTCATGAAGTTCATGGCTAAGGACCCCTGATACCAGTTTTGGATGAACAAACAAAACAAAAAACATCCAGCCTTTAAAAAGTAAGTGGGGTAAGATTTTAGTAAACATATCGATATTTGGGGCTTCCCAGACGGCACCAGTGGTAAGGAACTCGCCTTCAAATGCATGAGACAAGACAGGAGTGTTCAATCCCTGAGTCAGGAAGGTCCCCTGGAGAAGAAAATGGCAACCCACTCCAGTATTCTTGCCTGGAGAGTTCCATGGACAGAGGAGCCTGGTAGGCTACAATCCACAGGCTCGCAGAGTCAGACACGACTGAGTGACTTAGCACACATCACACAGGGCCCAGAGAGCAAAGTGTAATAATACAACAGACATTTGTGTCAGGGAAATGATCCTCAAGAGAGGAGGCCCCTGGTACTCCGAATCCAGAGTGGGGGTCCTTTCTGGGGAGGAAGGGGGGTGGCATTCTGGCACCCACTCCAGTATTCCTCCCTTGAGGAGTACACAGGGTCCACTGTGTGTTAGAGACAGGCAGTCTGTGAATCACTCACTTTTGACTGGAGCGTGGACTGCTTTACAGTGTTGTCAGTTTCTGCTATGCAGCAAAGTGAATCAGCTGTGCATGCCCGCGTGCTCAGTCGTGTCCAGCTCTTTGTGACCCTGTGGACTGCAGCCTGCCAGGCTCCTCTGTCCATGGGATTCTCCAGGCAGGAATACTGGAGCGGGTTGCCATGCCCTCCTCCAGGGGATCTTCCCGACCCAGGGATTAAACCCGCGTCTCCTGCATCTTCTACATCACAGGTGGGTTCTTTACCGCTGAGCCACCGGGTAAGCCTGAATCAGCTACAGGTGTACATATATCCTCTCCCTTTTGGACCTCTCTACCACCTCCCACCCCACCCTTCTAGGTCATCACAGAGCACTGAGCTGAGCTCCCTGCACTACACAGCAGCTTCCCACTGTTAACCGGTTTACCCACAGTAGCGTATATACGTCAATTCCACGCTCTCCATCCATCCCACCCTCCCCTTCCCCTGCTGTGTCCACTGTCCTCTGCCACTTTAAAAAAAGTAAATTGGAGTATCCAGATATGCTTTCATTTATTTACACAGAGTTTTTTTTTTTTTTTTTTTGAGTAGTTTTACATTCTCAGCAAAATTGAGAGGGAGGTAGAGATTTTCTGTCCTAAAAATCCTGCTCTGCGCCTATTCATTCCTCCTTCAAGCCCAACCCTTGGGAGGCCATTGATCTTTTTATTGTCTCCACAGTTTTGCCTTTTCCAGAGAGTTATGTAGTTGGAATCATATAATCTGTCGTCTTTTCAGACTGCTTCTTTCACCTAATGAGCATGTACAGTTCCTCCATGTCTTTTCATGGTTTGATGGCTCATTCATTTTTAGCACTGAATAATATCCCACTGTCTGGATGCACTGCAGTTTATGTATCCATCCACCTACTTGAGGAAGCCTTGGTTGCTTCTGAGTTGGGCTATTATGAGTAAAGCTTCTATGAACACCTGTGAGCAGGTTTGTATGTAAATATAAGCTTTCAGCTCTCTGGGGGTACATACCAAAGAACAGGGTTGCTGGATTATACTGTACGAGTACATTTAGTTTTGCAGGGAACTTCCGAGCTGTCTTCCAAAGTGGCTGCGCTGTTTCACACTTTCCCCAGCAACGCATGACAGTTCCTGTTGCTCCACATCCTTGCCAGCATCTGGTATTGTCAGTGCTCTGGATTTTGGCTGCTCCAACAGGTGTGTTGTGGCATCCCATTTTTTTTAAGAATTAAACAAAATGACTTTTATTCTAACAAGCTATTATACATGTTTTGGTAAAATAGCAATTGTTTGAATTTGCATTTCCTTGATGACATATGATGGGGAATAATTTTTCGTGGGCTTATTTGCCATCTGTATAGCCTTCTAAGAAGATCATGGCATCCGGTCCCATCACTTCACAGCAAATAGATGGGAGAAAAGTGGAAGCAGTGACAGATTTTATTTTCTTGGGCTCCATAATCACTGAGGATGGTGACTGCAGCTATGAAATTAAAAGACACTTGCTCCTTGGAAGAAAAACTGTGACAAACTTAGTGTATTAAAAAGCAGAGACATCACTTTGCTGACAAAGGTCCATCTAGTTAAAGCTATGGTTTTTCCAGTAGACATGTACAGATGTGAGAGGTGGACCATAAAGAAGGGTGAGTGCTGAAGAACTGATGCTTTCAAATTGTAGTGCTGGAGAAGACTCTAGAAACTCCCTTGGACTGCAAGGAGATCAAACCAGTCAGTTCAGTTCAGTTCAATCGCTCAGTCGTGTCCGACTCTTTGTGACCCCATGGACTGCAGCACGCCAGGCCTTCCTGTCCATCACCAACTCTAGGAGTTTACTCAAACGTATGTCCATTGAGTCGGTGATGCCATCCAACCATCTCATCCTCTGTCATCCCCTTTTCCTTCCACCTTCAATCTTTCCCAGCATCAGAGTCTCTTCAAATGAGTCAGTTCTTCACATCAGGTGGCCAAAGTATCGGAGTTTTAGCTTCAGCATCAGTCCTTCCAATGAACATTCAGGACTGATTTCCTTTAGGATGGACTGGTTGGACCTCCTTGCAGTCCAAGGGACTCTCAAGAAGTCTTCTCCAACACCACAGTTCAAAAGCATCAATTCTTCAGCGCTCAGCTTTCTTTATAGTTCAACTCTCATATACATACATGACCACTGGAAAAACCATAGCTTTGACCTTTAGATGGACCTTTGTCAATCCTAAAAGAAAGAAATTAACCCTGAATATTCATTGGAAGGACTGATGCTGGAGCTCCAGTACTTTGGCTATCTGGTGTGAAGAGCCGACTAGCTGGAATAGACCCTGATGCTGGGAAAAACTGAAAGCAAAAGAAGAGGGCAACAGAGGATGCAATGGTTGGATGCATCACTGACTCAATGGGCATGAATTTAAGCAAACTCTGGGAGACAGTGTAAGACAGAGGAGCCTGGAGTGTCACAGACCGTGGGGTTGCAAAGAGTCAGACTCAACTTAATGACTGAACAACAATGACAAATTTATTCTTCGGTGAGGTATCTGTTAAAATCCTTGGTCCATTTTTTAATTGGGTCGTTTTCTCATGGTTGAGTTTTAAGAGTTCTTTGTATTCTGGATAAATCTTTTATCACATGTGACATTTGCAAATATTTTCTCTTAGTTTGTACCTTATGTGTTCATTCTTTTGACATAGTCTTTCACAGAAGTTTTTAACTTTACTGAAACCCGTTGTATCAGTTATTTCTCTCATGGATCATGTCTTTGGTGTTTTTTCTGTAAAGACATCACCATACCAAGGTCATCTGGAACTTTTCCCCCTATGTTATACTCTAGGACTTTTACAGCTTTTTATTTTTTTTAACCTTTAAGTCTGTGATCCATTTTGAGCTAATTTTTGGAAGAGTGTAAGGCCTGGATCTTGATTTTTTTTTTTTGTATGTGGGTGTCCCATTGCTCCAGCATCATTTATTGAAAAGATTATCTTTTCTCCAATATCTTGCTTTTGCTCCTTTTTCAAAGATCAGCTGATTGTGTTTTTGGAGGTCTATTTCTGGGGTCTCTATTCTGTTCCATTGATCTGTTGGGTCTGTTCTTGCACCAATATCACACTATCTGAAGTTTTACTTTTTAATAGTTTTTTTGTATTTAAAAATGTTTATTTAGTTGGCTGCATCGGGTCTTAGTTGCAGCAACCTGAGATCCCTTGTTGCGTCCTGGGAACTCTAGAGCACGCGGCTCAGTAGTTGCGACAACCAGGGCTGAGTTGCCCTGCAGCATGTGGGATCTTGGTTCACCGACCAGGGATTGAACCTGCGTCCCTAGCACTGGAAGGCAGATTCTTAACCCCTGGACTATCCGGGAAGTCCTTAAGGCTTTATACTAAGTCTTGAAGTCAGGGAGCATCAGTCTCCCAACTTCATTTTTCTCCTTCGATGTTACGGGTCTTCTGCTCTCTCTGTAAACCTTGGAATCAGTTTGTCAGTAACGACAAAGTAACTTGCCAAGACTTTGATGGGAATGGCACTGAGTCTATAGGTGACACCTTGATGATACTGAATTTTCTTATCCATAAACCTGGAATATTTCTCTACTCATTTGGTTATTCTTTGACTTCATTCATCAGAGCATTCTTCATTTCTGTTACAGTGTTATTGATCTCCAGCATTTCTTTTCAGTTCTTTCTTAGGATTTCCAGCTCAGCTTACATGGTGTGCTGTCTATTTTTTCTGTTAGAGCTCTTAGCATATGAATCATAGTTGTTTTAAACTCCTGGTCTGATAATTCCAAGGTCCCTGGCCCTCCTGATGCTCTCTCTCTTCAAATTTTTATTTATTTATTCTTGCTCTTTGGCATGCCCTGGAATTTTTTCTTGTTAGCTGGACATGATGTACTGTATAAAAGAAACTGCTCTAAATAGACCTGGGCTCCAAAATCACTGTGAACGGTGACTACAGCCATGAAATTAAAGGCTGCTTGCTCCTCGGAAGAAAAGCTATGACAAACCTAGACAGCATATTAAAAAACAGAGACATGACTCTGTGGACAAAGGTTCATATAGTCAAAGCTATGGTTTTTCCAGTAGTCATGTATGGATGTGAGAGTTGAATCATAAATGAGGCTGAGCACTGAAGAATAGATTCTTTTGAACTGTGGTGCTTGAGAAGAGTCTTGAGAGTCCCTTGGACTACAAGGAGATCAAACCAGTCCATCCTAAAGGAAATCAACTCTGAACATTCATTGGAAGGACTGTTGCTGAAGCTGAAGCTGAAGCTCCAATACTTTGGCTGCCTGATGCAGAGAGTCAACTCACTGGTAAAAGACCCTGATGCTGGGAAAGACAGGGCATGAGGAGAAGGGGGTGACAGAGAATGAGATGGTTGGATGGCATTACTGATTCAAAGGACATGAACTTGGGCAAACTCTGGGAGATGGTGAGGGACAGGGAAGCCTGGCGTGCTGCAGTCCACGGGGTCCCTAAGAGTTGGACACAACTTGGCAACTGAACAACAACAACAAATATTCTATCAAATGGACGGGCAGCATTTTATCTGTTAGTTGATAGACATTTGGGCAGTTTCCACTGCTTAATGAACAATGCTGCTGTGAACGGCTGTGTACACATTTTTGTGTAGTCATAAGCTTTCACTTCTTTGGGGTACATGACTAGGTGTGGAATCGCCAGGTTACATGGTAACTCTACGTTTAACTTTTTGAGGACCTGCCAGGCTATCTTATAAGGTGACTTCATCATTTAAAAATTTCACCAGTAGTGTATGAGGGGTCCAATCTCCACACATCTTTTGTTATCTGTCTTCTTTAATAACAGTTATCCTGATGGCTGTCCCATGGGGTAACTCACCGTCATCCTGCTTTGCATTTCCTTAGTGAGGAA
This sequence comes from Bos indicus, assembly GCF_029378745.1. Classification (NCBI taxonomy): domain Eukaryota; kingdom Metazoa; phylum Chordata; class Mammalia; order Artiodactyla; family Bovidae; genus Bos; species Bos indicus. The sequence goes on along the minus strand of NC_091772.1, from coordinate 58,705,760 downwards.
TCTTTTCACAAGCCTATAGTTTATCTGTATATCTTCTTTGGAGAAATGTCTACTTAGATCCTTTGCCTGTTTTTAATAGAATACTTATCTTTTTATTATTGAGCTGTAAAAGTTCTTTATATATTCCAGAGGCAAGCCCCAATGTGCTTGCTTGAATAGGAGGAAAAGTTTCAAAACTTCTGATTTTATGTTCTGAAGGAGTCTATGAGGCTGACTTATTCTTTCCTCTGTTTCCCTGTGGCTTCTTTACAATTTTAACTCAGCATGAATGACACTGTTTTTGGAGCACTGCCACTGCTTCTGTTTGAAATTCTGAAGTTTTAGCATTAACACTCTAAAACTGTCCCATGACACTACCCAAACACACAACGACCCTACCGTCGTCTCTTAAGAGGAAAGACAGTTTCCTCCATAAAAGTCAAATTCAGATCATTTTAAACTTTTATAAAGTTAGAGTGAAGCTTACATTATATCTAGGAATCTGGCTAATCATCTCTGGTGCTTTTAAAATGTCCATAAATTGACTTTTTTCTTTCAAAAGGGACTCATCCCCCATCCCTGGAATAGGGCCTGAATTATGTGATGCATTTGCAATGAATAGAAGTAGGGTCGTGTCACTTTTAAGACTAGGGGACAAAAGGCACCATGGCTTCCTCCTTGCTATGTCTCACTCGCTCTGGTTATGAGGATACTTGAGCAGCCCAATGGAGAGGTCCATGTGATCAGGAACTGTGGCCTCCAGCCAATATTGAGGGTGCCAGCTTGGAAGTGGTCCCTCCAGCCCTCATCAAGCCTTCAAATGACTGCAGCCCTGACAACATGCTGATTGCGACCCGTGAGAGACCCAGAGCCAGAGCCATGCCAATTTCCTGACCCACAGAAAATGAGACAGGACAAATGTGGGTTGTGTTAAGCCAGTACGTTGGGGGTAATTCGTTATGCCATAGATAACTAATATAACATCTAAAAAATGATAAATAGAAGAGGAAGTGTATTTCTCAGCATAGTACCAATGGCACGAGTCTAAGAATACCTACAAAACGTATGAAAAACAGCATTCTCTCTATGAAGTAGCCTAAATTGAATCCACAAGGACAATTCTTTAAAACGTTACCTGAGAAGCAGGGGTTCTTTAGTCTGAGGACTCCCTAAAGCCATTTGCAAGATTCTGTCTGCAGAATTGTCTTTTTCCACAGAAGGGAGACCACACATTTATATAAGATTTCCAAGACTTTCATGACTCCAAAAAACTAATAACCACTTTCCTAAGGCATGACAGATGCTATCTTAAATCGTAGCAAGTTTCTATAATCAGGTTTAAACTGCCTGGGTTGACACTGTGCCTGGGGGATCCCGGGATCTTTTCAAGGAGGATTTATTGTGACTTGAGTGAGCTTACCCAGCGGGAAAAACCTTTGCCACACTTGGGGCATTCGTAAACATTCGGGACGAAATTGATATTGTGCTGTTTCTTGGAGTGCACATTTAGAAGCTGCTGCTGTCGGAAACATTTAGTGCAGGCGAGACAGATAAACGGCTTCTCTCCGGTATGGGTACGTATGTGAACTGTCATATGACGTTCCTAGAAGGCAAAGAAAACAAACAGGCTTAGCTACTAACAATTTTTTAGTATCAGGCATTATTTATTGTGTGTGTTTAGTCACTCAGTCGTGTCTGACTCTTTGTGATCTCATGGACTGCAGCCGGCAGAATACTGGAATGAGTTGCCATTTCCTCCTCCAGGGCATCTTCCTGACCTAGGGATTGAACCTGCATCTCTTGCATTGCAGCGGATTCTTTCCCGCTGAGCCACTGGGGAAGCCCCATTATTAACTGCATACCTCTCCCCCGCTCCTCCAAAGATGTGTGCATTTTTAAGAAAAAACAAAGCCAATGCATTCTCAACACAGCTCTACCATGGAAGCTGCACAGTATGGCCTCTAGGAAGCAAGGTCTTACCCAGTCCTTGCCCCTAGGTTACCAAGTTCTCACGATTAATCCCAGCCGGTCCTTCACTCCCGGGGGGATGAGGCAGACCACACTTGGAAGAGTGAAACCAAAATCAATTTCCTCTCCAGAAGAGCTCATGTAGCTGCAACCTCATTCCTATAATTATTTGCCATGATCCGAGTTTACAAAGAGCAGACAGATCCTGCAAACTTGAAAACCTGTTGTTAGAGTTTCAATTCAGCGGATATTTGGGGGTTGAAGGAAGTTAAGCATCTACACGTTTTCCTGGCTATTACCCAACGGTGTACAGCAAATCTCCCTATCGATTTAAAAGCACAGTGGTGAAAATCATTGTTCTCAGCAAAGAAATCACCAGAAATTTTAACTAAGATTTCTATGAGTAACTCATTTGGGGCATCAAGACAAAAATATAGATCCTACATGCGGTGGGACAACTGAGTTTTCGTGCCGCAACTACTGAGCCTGTGCACCTAGAGCCCGTGTGCTGCAACGAGAACCCACCGCGATGAGAACCCCACACGCTGCAACTAGAGTGTGGCTCCCAATGTCCACAACTTGAGAAAGGCCACAGGCATCAGCAAAGACCCGGCACAACCCAAAATTTGCAAATTAGTTAAAAAACAAGACACACAACAGTCCTGCTTGGTGTGGCTGCTCTGACTCATGTTCGGGCAGCCCCACTGCTTTTGCACCATCAATGCCAACGTCACATAGCGAAAGGGCAGAGAGTGTGTTGGCAGCATGACTACTTAATGACAGTGACTTTGACCTTATGCTTCTGATTGGCTTCAAGGACCTCAAGGGGTCTGTGAGCCACGCTTTTGAACCCACGCTGTAAAAACAACTCTTGGCTCACGCACAGCTGTCTTTTGGCTATTCTAAATAGTCTCTTTTATGGAAGGCATGATTTTCCAGAATATGTTCAAAGTGGAAGAGAATCCCACTCCAGCCCTTCCTTCTTCCATCTCCCCCTGCCCCCCAGCGCCTGCCCGGGGTCCCTGATACACAGTACCTGCTTGCAGACGTAGCTGCAGTATCCACACTTGAATTTCTTCTCATTTTTGTGAGTTTTCTGGTGCTGGATCAGAGTGTAGCGATCGTGGAACACAGCAGGGCAGTAACGGCACTTCATCTCTGCAGCTTTGTATGTGTGCAGGTTGCGCAAATGGACACCTAAAAGCATCATGGAGCATCATGTACAAGAAATTATTTTCTGTGAGGTCGATTTTCCCCTACCCTTCAAGTAGAGTTTCTCAGCTTTGGAACTACCCTGAGATACTGCAGGTTCTCTTTCAGACCATTACGATAAACCAAATACAACAAATATTAATACATGGATGTTTTTGCTTCCCAGTACCTATAAATCTTATGTTTATGCCAAACTATCGTCTATTAAGTGTGCAGTAGCATTGTGTCTAAAAAACTAGATATACGCTTTAATTTAAAACTACTGCTTTAAAAAATGCTAATTGTCATCTGAGCCTTCAGCAAGTCATAATCTTTTTGCTGGTGGAGGATTTGAAATATTGTGAGATTTATACCAAAATGTGATACAGTGACAAGAAGTGAACAGATGTAGTCAGAAAAAAATGGAACAAATAGACTTGCTCAATGCAGGGTTGCCACAAACGTTCAACGTGTAAAAAACACAGCATCTGAGGAGCGCAATAAAGCAAAGCGCAATAGAATGGGGTCTGCTGGTAGTAACACTTGAAGCTGGCTGATGTCTTCCTGGGCGGGGTGGGGGCACCCTGGGTGCTGCAGGATGTATGTTTAGCAGCATTGCTGGCCTCCCCCCTCTAGCACCAGTCACATCCCTTCCTCCCCAGGGTGATAGCCAAAGTGCCTTCAGATACTGCCAAATGCCCACCTCCCCAGCCATAAAGTCATTCTCGGCTGACAACTGATGCTTTAAATGCACAGTGTACTGACATCTCATGCTAATATTCTTTCTCATGGAGTTAAGCACATAAGGTAGGACATATCGGACCCAACATGTTCATTAAACAAAGCACTTGGAGAACCTTACTATGTGGGTGGATTTTTAGGATAATGTTAAGATGGTTTTATGTGCGTTTCTGTGCACATGCTGACTGTGTCCGACTCTTCGCAACCTTATGGACTGTAGCCCACCAGGCTCCTCAGGCAAGAATACTGAAATGGGTTGCTATTTCCTTCTCCGAGGGATCGTCCCAATTCCGGGATAGAACCCGTGTCTCGCGTCTCCTGCATCGGCAGGTGGGTTCTTTACCACTCTGTTGCCTAGGATGGTTTTACGTAACAAAGATATAACCTCTGCAATTTTTGCATAATTAAAAAAAATATATTTATTTGGCTGTACCAGGTCTTAGTTGGGGCATGCAGGATCTAGTTCTCTGACCAAGGATCAAACCTGGACCCCTGCATTGGGATCTCTGAGTCTTAACCACTGGGCCACCAGAGGAGTCCCTAACCTCTGTATTCTGATGTAAAAGCCCAGATGTTCTGTTAGATGTCAAGCCTCTGATTTTCCTATGTCGTAATGGACAGACACACTCTGAGATAATTTCTTGTCAACTGAGTCTAGCGCGACTTGGCTTTGTGATCCTTTGTGTCAGAGGCTAAACTAAAGTCAGCAACTGCTGGGTGGAGGTACACATGCCAGGTTTGCCGCTCAGTCATTTAAAGAGCTTGGTATCTCCTATAGAGACAAGAAGGAGGGCTGAGCTTGGCTTGTTTACAGAACATCTCGTGACATGTATGGAGGGTGTCACTGACTCAGATGGGCCATAACCTGTATGTCTTGGCGGTGGTGTTGAAAACGTCCCTTCTTGGCAACTGGCTCATGATTCACGCCCTACAAGGTCCCGCTGGGCTGTGTTTTGAAACTGACAAAGATTTTGAAGAAAAATAAAAGCTAAGGCTTCACTAAACACCTTTACCCTTTCAGAAATGTTTTCAAAATAGCGTCTCTCATCTCTAGAATTTCTCCGGGCAAACTGGGGACTCTCTCTCTGCTGGCATATTCTGAGCATCACAGTGTTATGTGTTTTAGGAAGAGGACAGAGGCAGTGGAAACTGAGGGACCAGGAACCCTGGAACAAAGGAGAGAGGCTGGCTCACTCACTCTACCTGTCCCCCACCCGACACCAACTACAACCAGTTTTCCCTGAAGGTGGCATATAATCCCAGCTCTCAACCCGGCACTCAGACGTGCTCAAGGTGCCTCCTCTGTTATGATGGTTTACCTGGTCACAATGTGGATTTCATGTCACAGGAAGAGGACTGTTTCACTGAAGCAAGTTCCTTATGGAAAGAACCATGTCTCACTTCTTTCTTTTGTACCTTTAGTTCCCAGAACTTTTCAGGGTCACAGCAGGGGGTTAAGAAAAGCTTACTGAGTGTCACTGGACAGAACACTGATAAAAGATTCAGAACCTGCAACGAGGCCATGTCCTGGCATCCTGGTCACGGGACTCTGGGGTAAGTTCGCTTTCTGTCTCTGATCCCCTTCGTCATTTGTAAAAAAAAAACAGACCCAATACGGAGCCAAGTAACACCTGGAGGAAGCCCATTATGAGCTCAAATGCCTGTGAGAGCTCATTTTTGTACCTAGACTGGACCTGGACCAAACTCTGAAACTGCAATTATGCGACAGAGCCACAAGATGGCACTATAGGACCGCTGAAAAAAACAACAGCAACCAAAACAAACACACAAAAACCCCCAACCCAACCCCAGGAGCAGTTCTTGAATCCTACTGCCTCCCTGCCATCAGGCCCAGAACTCCTCAGGTTTCCCAGAGCTGCACACAGTGGGTGGGAGAGAGGCTCAAGAAGGAGGGGATATATGAATACATATAGCTAAGTCACATTGTACTGTAAAGCAGCTGTGAAAAGTCAAAGTCTTTGCGGCTCTATCATATTCAAGTCTTGCAACCCCATGGATTGTAGCCTGCCAGGCTGCTCTGTCCATGGGATTCTCCACGCACGAATACTGGAGTGGGTTTCCATTTCCTTCTCCAGAGGATCTTCCTGATCCCGGGATTGAACCCAGGGCTCCTGCACTGCAAGCAGATTCTTTACGGTCTGAGCCACCGGGAAAGCTCAAAGCAACTACACGCCAATGAAAAGAACAATAAAGGAAGTTCCGGCCGCCAGACACTCACGCAGGTCGCTCTTCCTGGCGATGACGGTGGCGCAGTGCGGGCACTGGTACTTGGGGACGTTCTCGCTGTGCTTCTGCAGGATGTGCATCTTCATGGTCCCGCTCTGGGTGAAGCGGGCACGGCAGATGTGGCACTCGTAGGGCTTCTCACCTGGGACATGGAAGACAGCAGTGACCCCTGCTGAGGTGCCCCACCCCGAAACCCTGGTGCTCCCCAAAGGAGAGCACCTCCCCAAAGGTGCTCCCCTGCGGCTGAAAGCCTTTCTTTCCCCCAATATTCCCTTTTCAGCTCCTTCATCCTACATTTGACTCTCCAGTGAGCGCGAGATTCCTGAATCAAGCCGGACAACATCATGTCCAGCTGTGTGGACAGTGGGCCAGAGGGAGCGACTCTCCTACCATCTGGTGGCTGCTCATGGTTCAAGACCCACGCGTGCCTGTGTGCTCAGTCGCCCAGTCATGTCCAACTCTTTGTGACCCTATGGACTATAGCCCGCCAGGCTCCTCTGTCCACGGGATTCTCCAGGCAAGATACTGGACTGGGTTGCCATGCCCTCTTCCAGGGGATCTTCCTGAACCAGGGATGGAACCCGCGTCTCTTGTGTCTCCTGAGCTGGCAGGTGGGTTCTGTACTGGGAAGCCCTTACAGAAAGCAATGCTGTACCTATTTGGCCTTAAGCAGGAGAAAGTCCTACCTGAATGTGTTCTCATGTGCCGCTTCAGCTTGTAGGTGTCTTTGCTGGCATAGCTGCAGAGGGAACACTGAAAGGGGCGCTCACCCGTGTGTGAGCGGATGTGGCGCTTCAACTTGCTTGCCTGGTAAACAAATGAAAGATATTTATTGCAATGGAAACATCAAACCTGCGGACTCTTGAATAAAGTAGCATTATAAAAGATATGTAAATGAGTCCAACGTTAACATCAGAGCCCATTTCACACCCTGGAAAACACGCTAAGCCTTTCATTTTCCTTTCTGGGTTGGATGGTGTTCTTCATCTGAGTTGTGTGCACTGAGATCCTCGGGCAATAATGAGCAGGAGGATCAAGAGACTCTCATCTTCAGCTTCGCTTTGCAAGAGAAGATGGAAATCCAGACAGTGCAAACACGATTTTATTTTCATTTCTAAAGCAACATCCTCTCAAAAGCGGCAAAGTTTAGATTATGCTGCAGAAGCACGGAGGCCATAAAACTATTGTTTGTGTAAATAGAGAAACTTGAAACATGAGCTCTTGAATGGACCTGCATCTGTTGGAGGCACTTCACAGCTCCAAGTCCTGTGGACCCTAAACAGCCCAGGGATGGAGGAAAGCCTTCTTGGTAATTAAGAAGAGGTTCCAAGGATTTCCCTGGTGATCCAGTGGCTAGGACTCTACGCTCCCAATGCAGGAAGCCCAGGTTCAATCCCTGGTCAGGGAACTGGATCCCACATGCCACAACCCACAGCGAAGAGTGAAATAACTATCTTTTAACAAAAGAATAGGTTCCATGCAGCAGTAGTTTCTCCATGAGAAGTAACTTTAAAAAAATTATTTATTTTATTTCTGAATGCATCGGGTCTTTCTTGCTGCACAGGCTTTTCTCTAGTTGCAGAGCGCGAGGGCCCCTCTCTGGTTGTGGGGCACGGGCTTCTCAGCCCAGTGGCTTCTCTTGCTGCGGAGCATGGGCTCTAGGTACTCAGTCTTCAGTAGTTGTGGCCCAAGGGCTTGCTCCGTGGCATGTGGGCTCTTCCCAGATCAGGGATTGATCGAATCGTGTCCCCTGCACTGGCAGGCAGATTCTTGTCCTCTGTACCACCAGAGAAGTAACTTTTAAGTAGAAGAAAAGTAACATTTAAGTAGAAAAAAAATACACCACATTCTAATTTGATTAGAATGTATGTATCCTGCTTAGTTAAAAGGCAGACATGCCTCTCATTTGATCTTTTTTTTTTTTTTGCCTATTTTATTACCTTCAAGAACTGTTCTTACTCTGTAATCACTTATTTGGGGCCTTTATCTACCTTTAGTAGAACAGAAGGTAATCACCCATGCCTGGAATACAGATGTCAGAAAGCCCTGAGCAGCCTCTCTGTAATCTTAGGAGGGCTGCACTGGGTTGGGTTCCCTAATAAGCCTGAAGAACATTCTAGAACAGGGGAAGACTTGGAAAACAAGAGCCGAACCAAAGAAATTCGGCTTTTAGATTTTCATTTTTATTTATTTTTGGTCGGACTGGGTCTTCGCTGCTGCGGGCAGGCTTTCTCTAGCTGCAGTGAGTGGGGGCGCTCTTGGTCGCAGTGTGATGGCCTCTCACTGCGGTGGCTTTTCTTGTTGCAGAGCACAGGTACTAGGCGCACGGGCTTTGGGAGTTGCAGCACGTGGGCTCAGTAGCTGTGGCCCACGGGCTTAGGAGCTCTGTGGCCTGTGGGATCTTCCCAGACCAGCGATCGGACCCCTGCACTGGCAGGCTGATTCTTTATCCACTGCGCCACCAGGGAAGTCCCAGCTTATATTTTTAAAAGAAAAAAAGAGATCTTTGAGTGTACCAGAAAGCAAAACAAAAAGAACTTTTAAAATCATAGCACAAAAGGTTTGATAAGTTGCACGGTGTGAATGATCAAAGAAAAGTGTTAGTCATATAGGCGTGTCCGACTCTGTGATCCCATCCATAGACTGTAGCCTGCAAGGCTCCTCTCTCCATGGAATTCTCCAGGCAAGAATACTGGAGTGGGTAGCCACTCCCTTTTCCAGGGGATCTTCCTGACACAGGGATCGAACCCAGGTCTCCTGCACTGCAGGCAGATTCTTTACTGTCTGAGCCACCAGGGAAGCCCATCAAAGAAGCCTGTGTATAAACCTTCTCTGGACAGCCGTGAAAGCGAGGATGGGGAGAGAGGGGAGTTCAGAAGCTGCTATACCTACACCCCAGCCTTACTTACTCCTGCTGGCACTTGTGTATAGGGGTGATGTTAGGGAGGGGACCTGGGCTACTCCTCCTTAGAGCAGACCTTCATTCTGTGGCTTCATTCTGTGAAACCCCCCATTTGTGTTTTTGAAATGGAGCAGGAGCCTATACTTCTCTGGTGGCTCAGACAGTAAAGATTCTGCCTGCAATGCAGGAGACCCAAGTTTGATTCCTGGCTTTGGAAGATTCCTTGGAGAAGGGGAAGGCAACCCACTTCAATATTTTTGCCTGGAGAATTCCATGGACAGAGGACCCCGGGGGGCTACAGTCTATGGGGGTCACAAGGAGCCGGACACCTGAGCGACTCACATTTTCACTTTCAGGATCCTATGGTCCTTGTCCCCTCCCCTCCCCCCGAAATGTTCTCTGCCTGCCTTTTGTCTGTGGAAAACTTTAGTCGAAGAATAAGTTCAAAAAAAAAAAAAAAAAAAGAATAAGGTCAACCAGAGAGCAAGAAATGCTGAAACAAAAGAAAAACAAAGTCAAAAGACACTAAATAATAACGATGTTTTCATTCAGCATAGTGAAGGACCTCTAGTTCTTTCTCAAGGGCTATAGACAATATTCTGGGCCATATCCTGTGAACTGTCTTATAGATACTAAAACACCAGGTGGAAAAGTTAACTACATGAAGACCAGATAGCACCGAGGACATGAGCTGCCACAATTCTGAGAAATGGCCTCAAAGAAATGGGAACAAAGGGATCCTGGAACTGAAGATTAACTGTACCTAAAACAACCAAGATGATGCTGGTCCAACCAGTGATGACCAATTTCAAGATGAGTGTTACAGATGACTGCTGTTTCTGCATGTAGCTCCCCACCCCCCAACTCTGTTTATAAAGGCTCTCACCCTCTGCTTGTCGGGGTTGGGGGAGTCGGCCTTTGGACAGACTTTTGCCACCCTCTCCCTCAAGTTGCTGGTGGTTTAGTCCCTAAGTGTGTCTGACTCCTGTGACCCCATGGACTGTAGCTCGCCAGGCTCCTCTGTCCATGGGATTCTCCAGGCAAGAATACTGGAGTGGGTTGCCATTTCCTTCTCCAGAGGATCTTCCCAACCCAGGAATCGAACCTGCATTGCAGGCAGATTCTTTACTGACTGGGCTATGCTGGCACCTGAAATAAAGCAAACTTTCCTTTCCACCAACCTGACCTGTTTATTGGCTTTTGAGTGGCGAGCAGCTGGACCCCACACACACTCTTTTGGTTACATTTTCATTATACAGTTACAACCTTTAACTCAGATGAGAAACAATTTTTAAAAATAGTAATAGCAAAAAAGAAAATTATTTTTGGAATCAAATCCTGACACTGTCTGTGAAATTTCCTAGTTGATGAAACACAGTTGCATCACTACTGCATTTAAACTTTCGCTGTCCCCTTCGGCTTAGTTGAGTTCGAGTGTCTTTTCCTTGCCCAATGGGCTCAGGACTCAGCATGTGCTGTACTGGACGGCAGAGTCCTTAAAACTTGCAGAAAAGTGACATTCGAAAGTAACTGCAGTCCAGTGGTTAAGAATCTGCCTTGCAGTACAGGGGACACTGGTTTGACCCCTGGTCGGGGAGGATCTCACATGCTGCGGAGCAGCTGGGTCTGTGAGTCACAACTGCTGGGCCTGTGCTCTAGAGCCCGGGAGCCGCAATTCCTGAAGCCCACACGCCCTAGAGACTATTGCTTCACAACTACAGCGTAGCCCCCACTTGCTGCAACTAGAGAAAACCTGCGTGCAGCAACGAAGACCCAGCACAGACAAAAATAAAAATAAATAAATAAGAAATTTAAAAAGTGACTCTACCCTGCTGCTGTCATTTCACTGAGAATGAGCTCAGTTTTCTGGGATGTATAAGTAAACCAATCTAGTTGAAATGATCATGATAAAACCGAAGATTCAAAAAGGTGGTCTCTGTCCTTAAGAACAGAAATGGCCATGTTTAAATCTTCAAGCAAGTTGCTTTGCACGGAACCAAGTACCACTGAGGAAAGCTCAAAGATTTCAGCAAAAATTCAAACCGGATCTGTGCTCTGTGTTAGAGCAAATACATTTTGGTTTTGTGGAATGAGTGCTACATGGAATGCTGAGTAGAATGTTTACACAAATATGAGAATTATTTCTCAAGGACCATAGATTACTTGTAATCTGTACACCATTATATATTCCTTTCACTAGTTTGTGTCAAAGAAAAAAAAAGAATCATGTTTTAAAAATTAAATTTAGAAACAAGAACGAGATATTGGAAGAGATTCTATTAGCAGTTTGATTTACAGAAACTTCTTAATAAGACACTAACTACAAAGAGTGAACTTACTTCTACACTAGCGTACTTGCACATGGAGCATTTAAAGGGTTTCTCGTGAGTGTGTTTGTAACGTCTATGCCGGACGAGTTCTCCACTGGTGACAAATGCCATGTCACAATCACCACACTTGTGGGGCCTGGTTCCTGTAAAAGCACACAGTTTATTCTTTCAAACAAGATTTAACAACAATTTTTCTAGGCAATTATAACGTATAAACGATACTCAGTCTCAAAATGATTTAAAAATTCAGAAGAGGCTCTTTAAACCAAATGCTCCAGAGAGATATAAGAAAAATCTTTGGACCATCCAATGTTTTTAACCAAAGTGGAAGAAAAAAAGACAAGACTAAAGTCTAAAAAAAGACACCATTTTAATTTAGAAACAGGTGGATGTGCCTTCTTACACAAGTCTCAACACGCATCCTGCAAGGGAAATGCCCCCCTCAGCTGTTTACCTGTATGGGTGTTGACATGATTCCGAAGGAGGGTGACTGTACGGAAAGCTTTCAGGCACAGGTGACACACGTGGGGCTTTTCAGTGCTGTGAATTTTCATATGACGATTGACACTCGAAATTCTAGAAGACGTGAACTTGCAGAAGTTGCAGTGAAAGGTTTGTTTTACTTCTGCGGGAGGGAGAGACAACATTTATGTGTTTGTAAACATTTTCCTTTAGGTGCTCAGATTCCACTTAAATACATCAAAGTAACTTGGCACATCCTTTTTTTTTTTTTTAAACCTAACGTGGTGACCCAACAAAAGACATTCCAGGCAAATGGTAACCAAAAGAAAGCTGGGTGGCTATACTAATAGACGAAATAGACTCTAACAAAAACTGTTACAAGAGACAGATAAGAACATAATGTAGGGCTTCCCGGGTGACTCAGTGGGAAAGAATTCACCTGCCAATGTAGCAGACATGGGGTTCAATCCCTGATCCAGGGAAGATCCCACCAGCTGCAGAGCAACTAAGCCCATGTACCACAACTACTAAAGCCCGCACGCCCTAGATGCTGTGCTCTACAACACAAGAGGCCACCACAATGAGACGCCTGCACATGGAAACCAGCAAGTAGTCCCTGCTCTGCTGCAGCGAGGGAAAAGCCCTCGCAGTCAAAAATAAACAAGAAAGCATTTAAAAAAAAGAACATAATAGTAAAAGAGTCAAATCATCACGAAGATATAACAATTATAAACACATGTGCACCTAAAAATAGGTCTCCAAAATACTTGAAGCAAAAACTGAAAGAATTGAAAGTAGGAAGAGAGCCTTCAATAGCAGTTGGAGACTTCAACAACCCACTCTCAACAGTGAACAGCACATCTGGGCAAAATATCATCAAGGAAACAGAAGACTCAACACAAACCTATCTGACAGAATAGACTTCTATGAACACTCCACTCAACAAGAGCAAAATATACATTTTTCACAGGTGTATATGGAACCTTCTCCAGGAAAGACAATAGAATAAACCAGGAAACAAGTGTCAATTAATTTTAAAAGACAGAAACAATCTGCCCTTTGACCATCACAGACTGAAGTCAGTAATCAATAAAAGAAAGAAATTTGGAAAATTCACAAATATATAGATTTAAACAATACACTCCTAAAGGACCAATAGGTCAAAGAAGAAATTGCAAAATACTTTGAGATGATGCTAACCACAAGTAAGAAGGGACAGTGGTAGCAGTGTGGTTTTCTAAACTGAATCACTTTTTAGCCCTGACCAACTGTTGCTAGAAGGAGGAAACAACAAAGGGTGGCCAGATACAGCTTTTTATAAAAGAGCTAAAGATTGAAATTTCAAGGGTGAAATCTCTTGATTTAGATAAGAGAGAAACTAAACTTTTTAAAAACCTGAACAAATAAATTTTGAGGGTCAGGTTTATCCTCTTTTCTAGCCTCAACTAAACATCCCCTTCCCTTAGAAGATGTCTTGGCTGCCTTCTGGGTATCACTCTGTCCATCTCCCAGCACTGACACACTGGCTTTGGTCTCCATCAGACCTCCCAGCCCCCAGGGCTGCAAAGTAGGGAACAGATGGGGCCCAAGCTTCTATCTGTTGCTGTGGTTTAGTTGCTAAGTCGTTTCCGACTCTTTGCAACCCCATGGACTGTACCTGCCAGGCTCCTATGTTCAGGGGATTTCCTAGGCAAGAATACTGGAGTGGGTTGTCATTTCCTTCTCCAGGGCATCTTCCCAACCCAGGGATCAACTTCCCAACCCAACTCGCATCTCCTGCACGAGCAGGTAAATTCTTTACCACTGAGCCACCTTGGAAATCCAAGCTTCTATTTAAGTGCACCTAAGTAGAAGTGAGTCTCTGTACTATGCTTTTAAAACATTTGGTCACAAAACGCAAAACTCTTTTGCATTTGATTCACAATACAGAGTTCAAAGTTTCCTGCCATTCTGAAAACGACTAAAGCAACCACTACAAACTCAAACTGCCCTCTCCCTACTAAAGAGAATCAGTTGCCCTGCTGTTTGCAGAGCTTTTTGCACCAAAGGAACTGGCCTACCCTTTGCCTTGTTTCGATTTTTCGTAGTGCTGGGTTTTTCAAGGTGTGCTTGACTCAGTTCAGGTTTCTCTTTTTGTTCTTCCATATTTAAGTTTGAAAATGTCAGAACAATTTCATCTCTTCCTTCATCTCCTGGCCTTGCTTCCACAAGAAAAAACTGCTCTTCTGCTTTTTCACTGAATCCACCTTCAGTCAGCAGCTGTTCCTCTTCCTGACCTTTCTGGAGCTAATACACAAAAACAAGTATTCAAACAAGCACAATACTGTTAATTACAGCCTGGTGTAACTCTTTGCCTTGATGAAACCATAAAATCCACAGAGGAAAACACAAAAAAGTACAGAAAATTGCCCGTTGTAACCAAAATGCTTAAACTGTAATTATTAAGCATCAAGGGTTTGAATGGAACATTAATACAGTTTAGAAACTCAATGGATCTTATCGTATTCTAATTAGTGTAACTTCTTAAACTCTAAAAAAACTGCACAAGTTCTTCCATGATTTTTCTGGGACATATTTTTATTGTAACAATTTAATCTTTTTTTTTTTTTTTTGGATGTGGACCATTTTTAAAGTCTTTATTAAATTTGTTAACATATTGCTTCTGTTTTATGTTTTGGTTTCTTGGCCATTAAGGCATATGGGATCTTAGCTTCCAGGGATCAAACCTGCACCCCCCTGCACTGAAATGAGAAGTCTTAACCACTGACCACCTGAGAAGTCCCTGTGTTTAAAATACAAAATTTAAACTGCTTGTCCACATGTAATAATGCACAAGTTAGTCGCTCAGTCATTTCCGACTCTTTGCGACTCCATGGACTATAGCCCGCCAGGCTCCTCTGTCCATGGGATTCTCCAGGCAAGAACACTGGAGTGGGTAGCCATGCCTTTCTGAGGGATCTCCCCAACCCAGGGAAGGAGAACTCTAAAAAATAGTTTTGTGGCTCCCCCTTCCTTTTCTTAAAACCAGGTGTACCTTTATGGATCCAGTGCTTTCTTCCAGGCTCACTGCCGACTTACAGTCTTCAACGGCCCCAGTCACATTCTCCTCCAGAAGCTGAAATTGCATCACCTCCATCTGCTGCAGCGAGTATACCTCCTCCTGGACATTGAGGACACACTGGTGCAGGCTCTGCTGGGCTGCCTCCTCGAGCCACACCAGCGACTGCACCCCACTACCGGCCTGGCGCACCCTCACCTGCATCTCGTCCTCCTGCTGGGGATCCAGCCAGCTGAGGTCCTGCAGTTCAGCCTCTTCCGAGGGGAAGTGCACGGTCTGCAGGGTCAGGAGGTGCCTCTCGATCTCCTCCGGGGCAGCCAGCACCAGCTCCGGCACCTCCTCCAGGATCGTGGTCTGGAAGGGTCCCTGAGCACTCTCCACCTCCAAACCCGCAGAGCCCGACTGTTCCTTTACTCGGCGCACCCCGTCATTGTCATTTTCCTCTTCTTTCTCCTCCTCCAGGGCCCTGTCTGGTATCAACTCTGGTTCTTTGATTTGGGTGAACTGCTCAGGGGGGACAGAGAGCTCAGCCCCTGCCATTATGACTCCGCCTCTGTCAGAGAAAGAAGCAAGCCTGTCCGGGTGGGCACAGTGGGGGGTTCAGCCTAGTAGGATTTGGGGCTGATCAAGGCCTGATAAGGTTCCAGTCCCCAAAGACTTGGGGGCTCACATGGGTCAGGACTAAGTTAACTCAGCCTAGGCTGAGAAGGAGCTGAGGCTAAGCAGGATTTAGGCTAAAGTAGATGTTTGTCTAGAAAATTCTAGAACCAAAAGATTTGAGCCTGGGCAAGCTTTCAGCAAATGCACATTCCAGGCCTGGAAGGCTTGAGACTGGCCAGGCTTTCAGCAAATGCACATTCCAGGTCCAGAAGGGTGGCTTGAACCAGCTTCCCACCAGGACACAATTACAGACTGTGCACCCTTTGAGCCATGGAGGCTTCAGGCCTAGGGCCTCCACCCACGCAGCCTTGGCCTTCAGGCCTCAGGCTCACCACATGTCCAGGCCTGGGGCATCGTTCCCTTCTTGGACCACCTCTCCCGGCTTGGTCCCTCCATGACTGGGCCCCTCCCCCACCTCTCTGGTGCAGCTCCCGGAACTTTTCCGCCATCCCGCCAACTCCCACACCCGCGTCCACGCGGAGCAGCTCCTCCTCCAGAGGAGGCTGGAGTCTGGCCCCCCTGGGGAGGGTCCTCACCCAAGAAGCGTGGCCTGGACGCGCCGCCCGCCAAGCCCACTGGAATCCGCCTCGTGCTGCATGCTGGCAGGCCACTGCCTGCTGCTGCCAGCCCGACTGGCTTCGAGGGTCAAAGACGGCAGTGCAGTGCGCAGGCGCAGAGTGGGAAAAAGGGGGGGGGGGGGCATGCAAGGGGCGTGGCCTGGGG
Source organism: Bos indicus (assembly GCF_029378745.1). Classification (NCBI taxonomy): domain Eukaryota; kingdom Metazoa; phylum Chordata; class Mammalia; order Artiodactyla; family Bovidae; genus Bos; species Bos indicus. The sequence goes on along the minus strand of NC_091772.1, from coordinate 58,689,499 downwards.
AGAGGGTGATGGAGGAGGCAGAAAGTGAGGGAGAGGAGGTGAGAGGTGCCCGGGGAGCGGCAGGTAGTGCTGAGACAATGGCCAGTGGGGATGGAGGGAGAGTGGAGGGGGACCTGCAAAGGGCCCTGAGACGGGGGAGCTGAGGGGGCGGCGTGGAGGGGGACCTGCAGGGGGCGCTGAGAGACCAAGAGAGGAGATGGATGAGGGAGTGAGGAGGGGAACCTACAGGGGGCGCTGAGAGACCACGAAGGGAGATGGATGGGGGAGTGGGGGAGGAACCTGCAGGGGGCGCTGAGAGACCATGAGGGGAGATGGATGGGGGAGTGGGGGGGAACCTGCAGGGGGCGCTGAGAGACCACGAGGGGAGATGGATGGGGGAGTGGGGGGGGATCTGCAGGGGGCACTGAGAGACCATGAGGGGAGATGGATGGGGGAGTGGGGGGGAACCTGCAGGGGGCGCTGAGAGACCATGAGGGGAGATGGACGGGGGAGTGAAGGGAGGAACCTGCAGGGGGCGCTGAGAGACCACGAGGGGAGATGGATGGGGGAGTGGGGGAGGAACCTGCAGGGGGCGCTGAGAGACCACGAGGGGAGATGGATGGGGGAAGGCGGCGGGGAACCTGCAGGGGGCGCTGAGAGATCACGAGGGGAGATGGATGGGGCGGGGGGGAAACCTGCAGGGGGCGCTGAGAGATCACGAGGGGAGATGGATGGGGGAGTGGGGGGGGCGGGAACCTGCAGGGGGCGCTGAGAGACCACGAGGGGAGATGGATGGGGGAAGGCGGCGGGGAACCTGCAGGGGGCGCTGAGAGATCACGAGGGGAGATGGATGGGGGAGGGGGGGGAAACCTGCAGGGGGCGCTGAGAGATCACGAGGGGAGATGGATGGGGGAGTGGTGGGGATCTGCAGGGGGCGCTGAGAGACCATGAGAGGAGATGGATGGGGGAGTGAGGGGGGGAACCTACAGGGGGCGCTGAGAGACCATGAGGGGAGATGGATGGGGGAGTGAAGGGAGGAACCTGCAGGGGGCGCTGAGAGACCACGAAGGGAGATGGATGGGGGAGTGGGGGAGGAACCTGCAGGGGGCGCTGAGAGACCACGAGGGGAGATGGATGGGGGAAGGCCGCGGGGAACCTGCAGGGGGCGCTGAGAGATCACGAGGGGAGATGGATGGGGGAGGGGGGGGGAAACCTGCAGGGGGCGCTGAGAGATCACGAGGGGAGATGGATGGGGGAGTGGGGGGGCGGGAACCTGCAGGGGGCGCTGAGAGACCACGAGGGGAGATGGATGGGGGAAGGCGGCGGGGAACCTGCAGGGGGCGCTGAGAGATCACGAGGGGAGATGGATGGGGGAGGGGGGGGAACCTGCAGGGGACGCTGAGAGACCACGAGGGGAGATGGATGGGGGAGTGAAGGGGGAACCTACAGGGGGCGCTGAGAGACCATGAGGGGAGATGGATGGGGGAGTGAAGGGAGGAACCTGCAGGGGGCGCTGAGAGACCACGAGAGGAGATGGATGGGGGAGTGGGGGAGGAACCTGCAGGGGGCGCTGAGAGACCACGAGGGGAGATGGATGGGGGAAGGCGGCGGGGAACCTGCAGGGGGCGCTGAGAGATCACCAGGGGAGATGGATGGGGGAGGGGGGGGAACCTGCAGGGGACGCTGAGAGACCACGAGGGGAGATGGATGGGGGAGTGGGGGGGGCGGGAACCTGCAGGGGGCGCTGAGAGACCATGAGGGGAGATGGATCAGGGAGTAGAGGATGACCTGCTGGGGGCTGGGAGACCATGAAGGGAGATGGATGGGGGAGTGGTGGGGATCTGCAGGGGGCGCTGAGAGACCATGAGGGGAGATAGATGGGGGAGTGGGGGGCAATCTGCAGGGGGCGCTGAGAGACCAGGTGGGGAGATGGACGGGGAAGTGGGGGGCGACCTGCAGGGGGCGCTGAGACCACGTGGAGAGATGGACAGGGGAGTTGGGGAGCACCTGCAGGGGGAGCTGAGAGAACATGAGGGGAGATGGATGGGGCAGTAGAGGGTGACCTGCTGGGGGCTGGGAGACCATGAGGGGAGATGGATGGGGGAGTGGAGGGGGACCTGCAGGGGGCGCTGGGACCTGGGGGACTATAGATGGATGAATGGGGCAATGGGAGAAAGTCAAGAATGAACTGAAGTGAGTTTTGACAGATGGAGTGGGTTGAAGAAAGAGGAGGGAACTCTTAGGAGGATCTTGAGGCCCGGGCTGGGGTCGGCAGTGGATTATGGAGGAGGGCAAGGGCGGGAGCAGAGGGGGAGAAATATGGTGGGTGTGATGGAGAACGGGAGGGAGCTCAGGACATGATGGTGGGGAGGTAAGAAATGGAAATCAATGGAGTAGATTACTGAGGAGGAGGGGCAGAAAGGGAGCGCTGTAGGGGAGATGGGAGGAAGAGAGTTTAAACTCAGAAGGAGCCATGGTGCACCAGCTATGTGTCCCTGAATTGTTTGCTTTAAAGGGGTTACTTTCTGTTGGAATTTCACCTCAGTAAGTTCTTTTTAATGGAGATGACTGATTTTTGATTTCTCCAGGATTCTGTCTCCACTAGATACAAATAAATACAAGTTTGGAGCCAACAGATGATTAAAATCATTTTCAGTTCACTCATTTTTTTTTTTGTAAGTTACGGTTTACACGGTTCCAGGAAAATTTCATTCCGTGTTGTTTTTACTTTTCAAAATCTTGAAATTTAGTGCAATTGTCTTAGTTTCTGATTGTGAATAAATATACGTGGATGGGGCTTCCCAGGTGGCTCTAATGGTAAAAAACTTGCCTGCCAATGCAGAAGAGATAAGAAACGTGAGTCAGATCCCTGAATCTGGAGGAGGGCCTGGCAACCCACTCCAGTATTCTTCCCTGGAAAATCCCATGGACAGAGGAGCCTAGTGGGCTACAGTCCATGGTATCACAAAAGAGTCGGACATGACCACGTGACTTAGCACCCTCCCACACTAGAAGACAAACAAAATGCACCCTGGAAAACAAACAAAAACTAAAGAAGACAGCAGTCTTGAGGATGGGTTTGGGCAGGTGCCTCCCGAACCTCAGGGGAGCAATGGCCTTTGAGCACATCTTCCAACAAACTGGTGATGGGTTTTCCTCCCATACACAGCCAGAGAACTATGCCCATCAACGTGCCTTTTATGTGTCTGCCCATTCATTCTCCAAGCCTCTTCTCATTTTATTTCACATTATTGTGTATAGTACATACTCATTTTGGGGGGTTGTTTTTTGATAGTACAAAAGATAAAACTAAAGTTGCTTTTGAAAGAAACTCATCTGAAACTAACACAACATTGTAAATCAACTATACTCCAATAAAATTAAGAAAAAATCCCTTCACATACCAGCTGTAATAGGCTTGTTGGTTAAAACCTTGGATGGTTAATTTTAACACTATGTCTGGGTTTCTATGACAATTTATATGCTTTATGAGGAGAAGATAAATATTTGAAGGTTACTGGGAAAAGAGTGTGTTTCAATAACTTCTTTTAAATCATTGAAATGAGTTTTTCTCCTTGAACAATCACAACCTCTTTAGTGTCATCTTGGGTAATTTTGTGTTATTGCTCTAATGCTCATCCAGCTACAATGTTTTGCCAGTATTTATATCGCAAATTTGTGTTTAGAAATTTCAACTACTGATTAAAAGCACATTTTTTAAAGGAAAGGAGAGACGTAGAAAGGGGAAACAGAAATAGACTTGGAAGGAAAAGTAGGGGCTTTAAGGGGTGGAGGGCAAGCAGGAGAGAGCCTCCTTGAAAAGGAGAGAAGGGTGACGTGGATGAACTACTCAAAGGAGATAAAGCAGAGGAGACAGACCTGTGGTTTTCCAAACTGGTTCTCACGTAGGAAGTTCCAGCAAAGATTGTAAAGCATTTCCTTTACTCTTTTCAGATATCTCTGGGACTCACTGGAAGACCTCCCGCTGAAGGACATGTCACTTTGGAGCCTCCGAAAGGCCTTCGTTCAGAAGGCAGTGGTAAGAGGGACACCCCAGAAGGTTGTCTTCCTTCCAGGATGTCCAGGCAGCCCCACTGACCAGGGCATGGGGAGGAGCCCTCACATGTGATTCACGATGAAGTGAACCTGTCCCTTGCCATGAAGGGCTGGTGAGGCTGCTCCCCAGGCAGCGCCAGGGCTGGATTCCAAAAATGGACAGTATTTGGAGCCCACCTGTTGGCCAACCTCAATCCTAAGGCAGTGGGCATGGCTGGCAGCCTCTGGAAGGATCTGGAATGTGGAAGCTTGATTTTGGCAGGGCTTGCTTCTTCAATGAGGCAGGTGACTGTCATGTCCATTCCGGGTTCTCTGTGGAATCTGAACTGACCCTTCCCTTCCTGCTTCCTAAGCCTCCCTGCCATCTTGGATGATATAATATGAGGGGAGGTGGGATGTGTGTTGGGGGGTGGGCATCTTCAGAAGAAGATGCTGAACTTCTGCTAATAGGCTCTTGGAGCACAGGAGACTTGCAAAATGAGATGTGACCCTGTTTCACCCAGAGTGTGGGGGGCAGTTTCCACCAGTTAAACTCTTGATCCTTGTTTATCAGGAGTTAGAGAAGGAGGCAGGCCACTTGCATTTAGTTGAAAATGAAAAGAGCAATTAACTCCTGGGCCCACAACGGTTGAGTCTAAATGCCCCAGATTCGATTTAGTTGCCTCCTTGGTGGGTTTCCCGGTAGCTCAGATGGTAAAGTCTGCCTGCAATGCAGGAGACCCAGGTTTGATCTCTGGGTCAGGAAGATTCCCTGGGTCGAGAAGATTCCCTGGAGAAGGGAGTGGCTACCCCCTCCAGTATTCTTGCCTGGAGAATTCCATGGATGGAGGAGCCTGATGGGCTACAATTCATGGGATTGCAAAGAATCGGACATGACTGAGCAACTAACACTTTCACTTACCTCCGTACCTCTTCCCAGATGTTTTCTTCTGCAGTTCCTTATCCCTGCTCCATCCAGACCCATCTCCTAATTATCACAAGTGGCCACACAGGGTGTAAGCTGAGCTGTGTGTCTGTTCTAATATCCAGAGCTTTGCATCTGGCTGGGCTTTGCCGTCATCAGTGTCCTTGATGGCACTGATGGGTGTAATGTAGCCCTGCCAAGACCCGGGAGGTCTGCCTGCTCTTCCTAAGGCAAGTGCTATTTCATCTCCTAAACACGCCTGGGGTTGGGATGAGCCAGTCTCCGGTCCTTCCAGTACCCACGTTTAGTTGTTGGTCATTTGGCTCCTCCAGAAGACAAAGGTGCTCACCATGTCTCTTGCACAGGATGTCAGGGGACTTCTGTGTGGTTGACAGCTGCTTGCTGGATGGGTTCCTGGGAGACACTCAGGGGCCTGTAGCCTCTGGCCTTTTAGCATCCAGGGCAGCATTGTTCCTCTGCCCGCCCACAGTATCAGCTTTTGATCAGCCAGTGTGGCTCAGAGTAAAAAAGGGTCCTGCCAAGTGTATGGTGCTTACATAGAACAAGGGCAGGAAGCTACGTTAGTGCTTGGTGCAAGTGTCCGAGCACCTTCTACTTAGCTCTCTTGGCTACAGGCTTTACCTCTAGAGTCTGTTTTTGACCCAGGAGGCATGGATGCGTGGGACAGACACGATATATATTATTAATATTATTTGGAAATGTAATAGATTTACACAGAGATATATGTATGTGGTCAATGTAAAAATATTTTGAAACAACAAAAAATACTAAATGAATGTCTTGCAGGACAGCACTAAATGAGGCAGGCCAGGCTGTCATCGTCTTCTGAAATTATTCCGTCTGCTCAATGTGATGTCATGGACCTTACCTCTTAATGAGTCCCTGCCCCTCTAACTTGAGTGCAAAATCTTTACAAGCCACGTGGTAAACATTGAAGTATTTGAGCGTCCCAAGTGAAAAAGGAGTTTGATGATGCAATGCTGACTAAAGGTTGGAACTGCCAGAAAATCTGCGACAAGGGGTCTTTGTCAGTGGTTGTGTATCCAGTGTATCTGGGACAGAGGGGACCCTCCACAGCTCTTTGTGGAATCGCTGGATGTTGGCGCCTGTAACGCTTCACCATTCATTTTTCTGGCTTCTCCAGCGTCCATGAAGGGTGAGTGTGATTTTTATATCCTGAGTCTCACATAAGTAAATGTCAGGGTGGTTTTCTATTATCACCCTGCAGGGATAATCACCTGAACAATGGAAAGACATCTCTGAAACCCTTCATTTTAAGAAGCCTTCCTAGAACTCTTTACTGTTTTCACCAACTGTTCACTCCTGCAGTAGGTGTTGATAATAAACTCAGATAGCTCCATTGTGGGGAGATGGGGGCGCTAAGAATCTTTCAAAAGCAGATCTGATCCCAGAATTTCCAGACTCAACATCCATGGCCCATTTGCCTGAATGGATGGTGGGCCTGCTCTAAGGTAAAGAGAATTTAACACATAATAGGTTAGGAGGTAGCCCTGGTGCTAAGATCCTCAACTGCAGGTATTACTATAATCAACTCAATTCTAAGAAAAAGGAGAGTGAAAGTTAACTTTTACTTTGTTAAATATTAAGAAATGGAGAGCAGATACCAAGGTTTTCTTCTGCATAGTTGGTTGTTTCTGTATTTATTTACTTCTGTTGCACTGAAGCCTGACTAGCAACTGGTAGTAAATTATTTTTTAATCCACTTTTACAAGGACTGGATTGGCTCCTCTGCACGTCATAAAGATAACTCATCCCAAAAGAGTACCTAAACAGCCTCACTCTTTTGCCCGAGATGTGATTGCTGTTATTCTGGCTTCAACCAATGGGTTGCCAAGGAGTGTCCGTTTTCAAACATGCCAGTTAACCTGTTTGGCAAACACTGTTGTTGTTATACGGGTCTTTATACTTTGACCTTTGGTATGAACGCAGAGCAAATGTACTTTTATATAATGAGCCATTCAGCATTGCTGGTGGACGGAGGAAGAGTTTGGGGACAGAGAAGGTGTGGGAGAGAATTCTTAAAATTGTGTGGGATGTTTGTGAGAAGGGAAGTGGCAGGGTTCAAGCATGGGAATAAAGTGAAAGTTGTTCAGTCATATCCAACTCTTTGCGATCCCAATGGACTATACAGTCCATGGAATTTTTCAGGCCAGAATACTGGAGTGGGTATCTGTTCCATTCTCGAGGGGATCTTCCCAACCCAGGGATCAAACCCAGGTCTCCCGCACTGCAAGCGGATTCTTTACCAGCCGCACCACCAGGGAAGCCCAGTTTTACTGTTAAGCACAAGTTCGGGAAGTGTTCTGAAATTGCCCAGAACTTTATCATTATGACCTCTACTTTGTCCTGCTTCTACATGAAGAAACATTGGGGAAATAAGTAGATAAATAAATAATTAATGCTTGATTACATTGTCTGATTAAATGGAGTGTGATAACAAGCGTATTTTGGGGGTAAAAATCTGGAAAGTGCAGCCCATGATTGGTAGTTAACTTACGGGCTGGTCTGCTGAAGAGGTGAAGAGGTCAATGGAAAGGATCTTTTTCTGTACATCATTTTTAAAAATAGTACAAGAAACTAATGCAGAAGAAAAGGTGGTTCACTTTTTTGTTGTTGGAAAAAAATTCTGTAGGTTCAAAAGTCTGAAATACATGCTGGGGGTTTATGGGCTGTTCCATTTGTCTCTACGTCCCAAGGAAGTGTCTCACTGCTATTCAACATCCAGAGGAAGCATAAAGTAGCAGTAAAAGTGGTACCCTGCTTCCCTGCTGTGTGGCCTTCAACTGTTTACTCACCCTCTCTGAGCTTCTATTTTTCCATCTCTAACTTGATCCTAAAAATAGTGCCTTCTTACTTTTATTATTATGGGGAATAAATGAAATAATCCATGCCAAGTGCTGAAAAAGAACACAGTGCTGGGGATATAGTAAATACAAAATAAATGTCAGGTATTAATATTTTTCACTGATTTGTGCAACGATTATTATTTATAATAAAATGAGTTGATGTCGTTGGAATCCTGTAAGTCTTTTAAGCTTCACTTTTTAGATTTCTTTTGCTAGTTCTAAAATTAAATCTGCCTTAAAAACAAAATGACATCCCTAAATCTTTTGGCACAGAACAGATAGGTATTATTTTACATTTTTATATTTCTCCTGTAGGTTCAGCGTTAAAAAAAGGTCTAAATTCAGCCACATGGTTGTTGTTGTTCAGTTGCTAAGTCGTGTCCGACTGTTTGTGACCCCATGAAGTGCAGAACACTAGACTTCCCTATCCTTCGCTATCTCGCTGATATTCTCCCTGGTAATCCTACTCTAAAGCCTAAGATGAGTAAGGTCCAACATTGCCTGGTCCTGAGGAGAGCTTGGGATGTCCTGGTCTTCGCAGAAGCTACTCCATTCTTGCTCTTGTCAAGGTCAATGGTAACCACACCGATGGGTCCCTGCTCGGTTCCCAGTGCTCTGACCACCCCTCCGACCCTCCCCTGCTCCCACTCAGCCCAGGTGACTAGAATCTCACCTCTGCTCGAAACACCACCCTGCCCCACACAGAGCCTCCCAGATGCCATGAGAGTTGGTGTCTCCCATCCACCCCCAGATGTCAAGTGACCACCTCTCTCCCACCTGCTCCTGCCACACAGCCCCTTATTGTCCCTCACACCCTAAGCAGGGTGTCCCTCGAGGACTTTGGAGTTTGAAAGATGGCAGAATGTGCCACCCCAAAGACCTTGCTTTGGCATAAGGATTATTTTGAGCTAAAGGCATGTGGAAAAGATCAGATGCAAGCAGGAGCCCCTAACTCCCTTCCCTTTTCTTTCTTCCTGAAAGCAGGAGATGAAACCCCCACCTGCTGCTTTCCTGATACTAGGAGGAGAGAAACAGTCTTGTCACAGAGATGGGGTGTGGAGGCAGAAAGAAATCTGAACAAGCAGACTTGTTCAAATACTTCCTATCTTCCTTTAGTCTCCCCAGGTTTTATTACTTTTCCATAGTTGCCTGTCTTTGCTCAATTGGTGGATAAACACCCAGACCTGGTCCCTTCACTGGGTCTTTGTTCCCTTGGGGGTACCCAAGTCCATGCAACAATCTGCGTTACTCCTGTTAACCTGTCTTGGGTGAGTGCTCAGTTGCTAAGTCGTGTCTGACTCTGCGACTCCGTGGACTGTAGCCCACCAGGATCCTCTGTCCATGGGATTCTCTAGGCAAGAGTACTGGAGTGGGTTGCCATTTCCTTCTCCAGAGAATCTTCCCAATCCAAGGATCGAATCTGCATCTCCTGCATTGGCAGATGGTTTCTTTACCACTGAACCACCTGGGAAGCCTGGTAATCTGTCTTAGATCATTTAATTCTCAGGCGCAGCTGGAGATCCTTTGAGGACAAAGGAAAAGTTTTGCCTCCCGTAAAATTTGATCTCAGTTCTTCTGATCCTTCTCTGACCTCCCTGTTTAAAACTGAAACCCCCGTCTGTTGTCAGCTCCACGTTCCCCAGCATTCCAGAGTGGCTGGCATCTCCTCTAAAACCTGAAGGCTCATGGTGTACTCACAACAAATATCACTAAAATGCATGCTCCCCGAGGGCCAAGGTCCCTCCTGTGTGTGTGTGCTTTTTAATCTGATGTTTGTTTCTTCCCGGTACTGGGTCAGGTCTGCCACGTGCAAGGCACTCAACAAATGTCTGTTGAATGAATGGACCTGAATGAATAGTTGTGCAATCATTTTATGCAATAAAGTTACCTGGTTTCAAGAGTCAAGTGTTCAGAATAAATATGTAGTGGGTTCCATTTACCTTTTAAGGTTAGCTGTCTATAACCTTGTAACATAACACGTGTCTAATATTTCTTTAACTTCTCAATCTGAAGGGTTTAGAAAGGCTACCTGCCATAAAACAGCAACAGGAAACAGAATCCCCAGATGGAAGCTGAGAGTCTTTTCATGGTTTCTGTCTTCTCCCCAAAGTCCTTCTGGGTTTTCATCAAGACGTGTTCCAAAATATATATTCTACAGAATTAAAATTCAGAATCATGACTCTGGAAAGGGGAAGGGATCATTTTCCTTTGGAACAAGGGCTGCATTGTGGCTGACAGGGACTCAGAGTCTCTGTGTGTAGGGCTTGCCTCCTGAGATGCAGAGCCAATGGGCTTCTCTTTAGTTTAGGGGTCCTCAGGGTTGTATTTCAGCCAAATATTTGTGAATGGATAGATGGAAGGAAGGAAGGGGGGAAAGAAAGAAGGAAGGAAGGGGCTTGGAAAGCAAACTAGAAGCCCAGATGAGCCAGTGGGAGGCTGGCAGATCAACCAGGTCTCCCAGAGGCTGCTTGGGGCAGGCCAGGAGCCCCTCTGGCAGCCACCCAAGGGGAGACCCATTGTCTAAAGCAGCTTGACTCATATCTCTGGAGAGCAGGACTGTCCTAACGTGGATAATCACCTTGATAAATTGCCTGAGGGTAGGAGAGTTTCCCAGCCAACACCCTAGGTGAGATAAGGAAACTACTCACGTTAGACTTGGGGAATTCACTTCTATTGCGTTTGCCTTTCCTTGTCTGATGTCGAAAGAGGAGGGCAGCAGGGAAAAGAGTAGAGAGAATGGGGGAGAGGGACGACCAGACAATACTGTGGACACTTGAGCAGCACAGGGATTGGGGCACTGACCCCCCCCATAGAGTTGAAAGCACTCATAACGTGCAGCTCTCCCCGCCCATCAGGGGTCCCCTACATTCACATCCAGGGATCCAACAGAATTCACATCCAACAATCCAAGCAGAAAGTTTAAAAACAAAACCAACACTCTCATGGTGGCCTCTGTGTCCAAACCCCAGTTCTGGGTTAAATTTATATGTGGACCTTCCGCCAACCTACACTGCCCTGCACTGCACACCTGAAGACGTGGAAGCCAGCCCTTCCTACACATACACAAACATCCCATAGAACACACATCACCCCCAAACTGACAAACCTTGCCATATTTACTACTGAAAACACCCATTGTTAGGGGACCTACTGTGTAGTTCCAGCCAGTGTTGTCCAGGGGGTCAACTGTGCTGTGAAATGGCTGAGGTATTGCCTAGAAGTGAAAGTGTTAGACGCTCAGTTGTGTCTGACTCTTTGTGACCCCATGGACTGTAGCCCGTCAGGCTCCTCCATCCATGGAATTCTCTAGGCAAGAATACTGGAGTGGGTAGCCATTTCCTTCTCCAGGGGATCTTCCCAACCCTGGGATCGAACCTGGATCTTCCGCATTGCAGGCAGGTTCTTTTCCATCTGAGCCACCAGGGAAGGCTGAGGTTATCTCCTAAGCTGAGGTTATCTTATTAAGCTGCAGGTTGTGTGTCTCTCCTTCCAGCTGTCAGTGAGCTCTGCTGCACACACAGAATCCTCAGTTTGGGGGTGATGTGTGTGCTATGGGATGTTTGTGTATGTGTAGGAAGGGCTGGCTTCCACGTCTTCAGGTGTGCAGTGCAGGGCAGTGTGGGTTGGCGGAACGGTCCACACATAAATTTAACCCAGAACTGGGGTTTGGACACAGAGGCCACCATGAGAGTGTTGGTTTTGTTTTTAAACTTTCTGCTTTGAAAATCATTCTAGATTGACAAGTTGGTTGGTTTAGTCACTAAGTCGTATCTGACTCTTGTGACCCCACGGACTATAGCCTAACCAGTCTCCTCTGTCCATGGGATTCTCCAGGCAAGAATACTGGAGTGGGTTGCCATTTCCTGCTCCAGGAGATCTTCCCAACCCAAGAATCGAGCCCAGGTCTCCTGCATTGCAGGCAGATTCTTTACCGACTGAGCTATGAGGGATTGACAGGAAGTTGCCAAGAAAGAGTGTACGGCAATGGGTGGAAGGGGAGGGGCATGTACCCTTTGCCAAGTCCTCTGTGGTGGTTACATCTTACGTACCTGCAGAGCGATATCAAAACCAGGAAACAGACATGGGTACAGTCCACAGAGTTTACCTAAATTCTCCGTTTTACCTGCACTCCTCTGTGTGTGTGTGTGTGTAGTTCTTTCACACATGTAGATTTGTGCAGGCACCACCACCATCAAGATACCAAGTACCATCACCCCCCGGGATCCCTTGAAGGACCCCCTCCATGGCCACACCCCCTCTTTCCCATCCCATCCCTGTAACCATAAGGATTTAAGCCCCTTGCAAATTGACAGAAATCTTGGGAAGGATATTGTATTTTTCCATACGACTTGCATGGGAGTGTGTCTGTGTGTGTGCAACAGAACTCAAACATTCCCATGTCTCGCCTGTCTTATCTTGACATTGAGGGCCATGTTGGTCTTTGCAACACAGCCCTGGAACTACGCTGATGTGACAGAATGACTATGACTTCAGTGCTAAATAGCTCACACTCCAAAGTCCTCTCACCCACAAAGTCCACATGTAGACAGCTTCTGACGAGGGGTGGGGATAGCATCTGGGATCTAAGCCTTGTCAGCTGGGTCCCAGAGTGCCAGGGTGTCCGTGGAGATGGGAAGAGAGCCTCGTGGAGGTGGAAGCATTGGGGACTGTTTTACCAGAGTCATTTCCTCCACACCCTTGGAAACCTATGCCATGCCCTGTGACAGCAATTGTTTCCATGTAGCACCCCAGAGTGGTAACATTGTGGAGAAAGGATTGTTGTTGTTCAGTTGCTCAGTCATGTCCGACTCTTTGCAACCCCATGGACTACAGCATGCCATGCTTCCCTGGCCTTCACTATCTCTCAGAGTTTGCTCAAACTCATGTCCCATTGAGTTGATGATGCCATCCAACTAACTCATCCTCTGTTGCCCCCTTCTCCTGCCCTCAGTCTTTCCCAACATCAGGATCTTTTCCAATAAGTTGGCTCTTTGTATCAGGTGGCCAAATTTTGGAGCTTTAGCTTCAGTCCTTATGACAAATATTCAGGGTTGATTTCCTTTAGGATTGACTGATTTGATCTCCTTGTTGTCCAAGGATAAAGGATATGTTTTAAAATCTAGGACAAAGCAGCAAAGCCATGGCCTCTAGGGACCAGGCCCATGGGTGACTCTGGCTGCCAGAAGCAGGGGGATGTCCTCTCCTGAGGGGTCCCATGCTCCCAGCCCCACTCAGTCACAGCCACAGAGAGGCAATGCCTCGAGCCTTATTTTTCTAGACAAGTCAGGGCCTGAGCGTACAAGTAAACTCCTCTGAGTTTCAAACCATGGCAACTAATTGAAAGAAGTTTTAAGTCCTTTGTCAATCAAACAAAAGGATGCAGGAGGCAGATTGGCCCCAAGCCAAATGGGATATTTCCCATCACTTCCCACTACTTAGTCACAAAAGGAGGGGACTGGATGTTGGCACCATGGATCATTCCAAGAGTACTCGTAAGCGCTTTATGAACTTATAAAGTCATTGTTTTTGTCAAATGACAGCTCTGGAGTCATGATAATTAAACTTTGTATAGTGCTGACAGGTTCACCACATCGATGCTGGTGCAGGTGTCCCCCATTTCCTCCTGGAAATGTCCCCCATTTCTTACACACATACACACACACACACACACACACACACACACACACTTGCATCCTGCAGGTTTTCTCACTTGCCTGTCTCTTCACTAGTCCAACTCTGAAGCATTCCCTCAGGACTCCTTCACGTCTGCTTCTTCTGTGTCTGCTTGGGCCATACAGCCCCATCTAAGCCCCTACCCCTCGTTCCCTGCTCTCTGAGCTCCTGGGAGGTGGTGAAGTGCAGGGCTAGCTCCTACAGGGGCACAGATGGTCCCAGATCAGAAGTCGAACTCTCTTTGGGTTCCAGAGAAAGCCACTGGTGGGCTTTGCCTCAGGGAGTAATGCCACCCAAGTTATTTTACGAAGTTCTCTCCTTTCCTTATCTCTGCTCTCATGTCTCTTTGTACCCTTGGGTGCTTAGATTCATGCTTTTGACCAAGCAATGGTAACCATGATCTTTGCTGATGGGAATGCCTGCCTTATCCCCTCTGACTGCAGGAGAGAGATGACACAGGTGTCATTCTGTCGAGGGTGATGGATGAGATGACTGGGTGGCAAGGAGGCAAGCTGCTGGGTCATCTTAACTTCTTAAGGAGCAGGAATCATTTTCCTACAGCCATAAAGATCATAAACATGACCCAGCTCATCTCTCTCTCTCTCCCATGAAAGACACATCCATTATTACAGACAAAACATTTTTCTCATCAGGTTACCATTCATGGAGATGCTCCCTGGGACCCATTTAGTCTTTATTGTTTTAAACGGCCTGGGCTGGAGCATGAGGAAATTAGTCTTCAGTTTGTTGACCTTGAAAGCTTGATCTAGAAGGAGGTGGCGATGCCCACCCTGTCCAGCACCTGCCAGAGGTCTCTGGGCTATCCCACCGCCTCCCTCTCTGCCCCACTGTTTCTTGGCCACAGACTCCCTGGCCTCAGCTTTCCTCATAAATACTAAATGCAGGCCCATCTTGCGGGGAGGGGGGGTCTCCTCCCTCTGATGTAAACATGGCAACTCCTGCTCAACAAAAGTGTGCTTTCCCTGGTAGAGCCATAGTCTAGAATGCTCCTCTCCCCAACACATGATTTCTATCACCACCCCGTGTGTTAGTTTCTCTTTCATCTGAATTCTTGTTCATATGTTTGCCTGATCATTGTTTGTTTCCGCTTAGAATGTGGCTCCAAGAAGGAAGGGCTCCCTTGATCCCCTCTGTCCCTCAGAGGTGTGAACAGCACCTGACATTCAACCACTGAGTGAACTTGAAGAATCCAAATGTCGATGTCCTTTAAAAAAAACTTTATAAATCTATCAGTTACTTAAAAAAAATTGAATTATAGTTGATATAATACACTTTTAAGTCTTGAGTTCCTGCGGTAGACAGAGCAAGGCACTGCTGATGGTCTTTTTAAAAAATATTTTAATTAATTAATTTATTTGGCTATGCCAAGTCTTAGTTATGGCATACAGGAGCTTTAGTTACAGCATATGGGATCTAATTCTCTGACCAGAGTTTGAACAGGGGCCCCTTGCTTTGGGACTTCATGGCCTTAGCCACTGAACCACCAGGCATGTCCCAACTGCTGATGGTCTTGACCTTCCTTAACAACAGCAGACATAAGCATTTGTGATTCCTGAAACTCAGTCTTCTCATCAACCTGTGCAAGCATTTAGCTCTTGCAAACAGGCTCTCCAAGTCAAGGAACATTCCAGAGAAAGAAGGCGCTAGGCTCTGGAGTGGACGTGTACCGACACCCTTCATCTCACTGTTTACTTTAGCACCATATGTTCACTTTCTTCCCGAGACTTTCATCTGGCTTCTTTCCAGTAGCCTGTCAGGAAGTTATAGACTAAGCACCCTTCAACGGTTAGCCCAGACTTTAGTTGTGTTTTGAAAGATGAATTTAGAGGTAATTTTCCAATTACCAGTGGTCGTCACATAAACAGACAAAAGACTGCTGAGTCTTTGCCTTGGCACAAATGGGCCTTCACTCCGGCAGGAACCGGTTGTGGTGTCTTAGTGATGAATGCAGGGAATCAACAGCTTAAAAGCCAATTAGCTTTCTGCTTCTTTTACTAATGAGGGGACAGTGCCGGGCAGAGTTTGGCTGCTTGAGAGTGGAGTTCAATAGGGCCAGCCGTGGAAGTTAACCTAGCAGAACTGATGAAGGGAACACACTTCAAGGACGTCCGTGTTCTTAGCAGTATCAGAATTCTCATCTTCATCTGATGGAACGATTCTGAGCCCGAATTATCAGTGCAAATGTTCAGGATGTAATAGCTATTGACGCTTATTCTAGATAATAATGCCTAAAGATATCGCTGGGACATTTTTCATGGGAGCTTGACTCTGCAAGTGGAAGTTTTTCTGCACTGTTGCTATCTGCAAAAATGTCAAACTTATACACGCTAATATTCATAAGGTGGCATTGGTATTTGTTTCTACAGTTGTTTCTGTGGCATTGTGCTTCATTATAATGAGTGCGGGTTGTGTCACGGGTTGATGGCACAGGGTGACCAATGGGATGGGGTGAGGGGGTGATTACCTTGAGGCTGTTGCTTGGGCTCAGGGTCTGATTTGCTGCCATGAAGGTCTAGGAACTTAATTCTGTCAGGAAGGCACTGATGTATCAGTTGGTGCCAATTTCTTAATTTACAGCAAAACACTCCCTTTCTAGAAAGATAGGCCCCAACTCTACCATCTAGGGTTTCTCATTTCTCACAGCTACTGTGATTAGTACTGTGGCTGGTGGACAGACAGACCAGGTGAGTCCTAGCTCCACTGGTTAGCTCCAGCAAGCTGCAACTTTTCTGAGACTCATTTTCTGCCTTTGTAAGACAGCCGTCTGGCCTCCTACTCATAGGATGACTGGGAAGATGAAAGGAAAATACTTATGTAAACTGCTGGGTCCAAAAAAGAAGCATTGCATGGTTTTAATGAGACAGCTAAATGCAGTGGTTTAAGAGTATAGACTTCAGGGTCAACGAGTGGCTTCCTGTTCCAGCAGTTGTCCCCTGAAATAAACTGGTTCATTTTTCTGAGATTCAGTCTTTTCATCTGCTAAATGGGATCACAGTAGCATTTACTGAACAGAATATTATTACTGCATAGATTTTCTTGCATAGATCTTCTTATGTTGAAGGACACATGGAGTGGTGATCGTGCTGCCTGGAAATAGCATGGGCTCTGGTGAACAGAATCTGCCCTGTCATGAGGAATCAGTAGTTTGGCTGGTGGAAACCACAGTAGCTATGGTGACACCACCAGCAACCAAGCAGAACAAGCAAGAGGTGAAGGCTGCCTGGTGAGCACAGAACTGAGTGAAGAGGTTGACTGTAGCCGGCAGAGCTTCTCCACCCATCATTTATTGGTATTTCCGGTGGACATGGGTTTGAACAAGCTCTGGGAGTTGGTGATGGACAGGGAAGCCTGGCATGCTGCAGTCCATGGGATCGCAAAGAGTTGGACACGACTGAGTGACTGAACTGAACTGAACAGGCGGAGGGATTCTCTGTGTGGGGCTGTTTGTGCCATTACCCAGGGCTGAGTTGCATCTCTGGTGTCTACCCCCAGATGCTAGTATCACCACCCCACTGTGACGACCAGAGATGTTGTTGTTCAGTCACTAAGTTGTGTCCAACTCTTTGTGACTGGTGGACTGTAGCATGCCAGGCTTCCCTGTCCTTCACTGTCTCCCAGAATTTGCTCAAGGTCATGTCCATTGAGTCGATGATACTATCTAACCATCTCATCCTCTGTCACCCTCTCCTCCTGCCCTCAATGTTTCCCAGCATTAGGGTCTTTTCCAGCACTTCACATCAGGTGGTCAAAGTGTTGGAGTCTCAGCTTCAGCTTCAGTCCTTCCAATGAATACTCAGGGTTTTGGACACTGACACATATCCCCAGAGTGAGGAGAGATTCACCCCACTGGAGGAGCTCTAGTCTAAGGGGCAGCCTCACCCAGAAGTCCACTGTCCTCTGTAACACACTTCAGTGTCCACACCTGTGCAGACTCCTCCCTGACTGAACGTGTGCTCTGATCTTCCCTTTTCCAGACTAATCTCTGCTATCATTTGTCTGATGACAGATACCGAACGGCTACAGTGAACCAAGTACCTGGCGGGTAGTTTATCGGGGAGTGAGGCTCAGCCTCTCCCTCGGGGACACTCCCTCCAGACCTTCCACCTCACGCCCTCCGTCCACACTCTCCTGCTCGGGTCTCTGTCTTGACTCCAGCTTTTGGAATCTCCCTTCAGCCTGGACCAGGACACCCCTCGCCCCCTCGGAATCAAGACTTCTCTGCAGAGAATCGCTTCTCTGGAGAGCTCATCTTTTCCCCCGTGTGATTGCCCACGGCATCTTCTAGCATTGTGATCCTGGGGGATGCGAATAAGCCTCGCTGGACCACAGGTTCCTGTGTAAAACGAGAACAATGATGTGTCCCCCAGGTGATGCTTGCATGCAGGTGGACCGAGATTCCAGGCCCTTTTACCTGTTCTCTCTCTTTTCTAAGGATAACCTTGTTCTCAATTGTACCTCCTCTGACCGCTTGATATTTACCACAAAGTGATTTTTAAAGACAGGGTTATTATCGTGTCTAAACTTCAGTTTTTGGTTCTATACTCCTGATGCCTATATTTGTCTGCATTACTATCCAGTTTCAAAATGCTCCTTACCAGCAGAACTCAGTAGTCTGTAGATCTCTATATCATGGCCAGAATAACTTTGTTGTTGTTGCTGAGTCGCTAAGTCGTCTCTGACTCTTTGCAACCCCAAGGACTGTAGCCCACCAGGCTCCTCTGTCCATGGGATTTCCCAGGCAAGAATACTGAGTGGGTTGCCGTTTCCTTCTCTAGGGGATCTTCCCGGATCAGGGATAGAACTTGGGTCTCCCGTATTGGCAGGTGGATTCTTTACCACTGAACCACCAGGGAAGCCCCATCTAGAAGAGCTTGTCCCATTGTAATTTGGACTAATGTCAGAGAAGGCTTGGCTGAATTAGTAAAAGTGCAAATAATTTTCCAATTTATGAAATAAGGTATTTTATCACATTCAAAACAAGCAAGAACTGGGCTAGTTAACTATGGGTGAAGAAGACGGGGAACTTCATTTTGTAAGATCTGGATTGCCTGTGCATTTTTTGTCCCTGTGCAGTACCCACCAGTACATAAGTGTATCCATAATCTCTGCTCTGCTTAATGTGTTAGGGAACAGCTTGAACTCTTAAGGAGCTTCAACAGTCACCAGAAATGCTGTTGACACGGTTAATTTGCTTAGCAAAGGCTTTCTCAAAGGATCTTAAAAGGTAAACTTTAACTCGGCCTCTGTCAGGATTGCCGTTAGAGGTGCAGAACTGATGAAGTTAAGTTAGCTCGTTTCCACCTCTGCTGCACTTACCAGGGCAACAGTTCCATATTCCTGAAATACATAATGTTCATGTCATGACACCGTTTTTATAACTGCTTCACATAATTTAATTTGGGGCACCCAATTTAATTGTGTGTGTCCTGCTTTAACTATGGATTTTTCAAAGGTAAATGAATATTTTTAACAGGAAATCTTAATTCCTGCTCACCCACACCAGCTCCTTGTTCTTTGTCTTAGAACTTGAATCATTGCCATGAGGTCTCCCGGAAAGCTTGCTTGTCTAGACATGGGTCAGATTTGCGCTGGTCTCTAACAAACTGTGTTAATTTCTTCGATATTCAGTTTCAGTGTTTTGGAATTATCTTCCATTTTTCTCCCTTCTCAGAATCATAAAGATCAGATTTAAGAAGAGAAGGGGTCTAGAGGCAGAAAACAGGAAGTTTTCATATAAAATCCTGTCCACAGGATCTCTCAGATCTGCAAAATGAAAATGGATGGGTTAGCATGACAGAATTCTGAAAAGATCTTTAAGAGAGAGAGGGCAGAAGGGGAGCCATGGAAGAAGGCAGAAATGTCACAAAGGGTGTTTCATAAAACACATGAAATGGCTCTCTAAGCCATTTAGAGATAATATGACGTTTAAGGCTGGAGAGGCAGTGCTGGCTGTGGAGGGGTGGGGCTGGCCCAGGAATATTGGGTCTTTAGTATATGCCCTGATGCAGGGCAAGATTAGGAGAAAGATGGGACACCAACCACAGTTACCAAGTAAATTCATGCAAGGCCAGCAACATCGACCATTTGTTGTTGTTGTTCAGTCGCTAAGTAATGTCCCATTCTTTGTGACCTCATGGACTGTAGCACACCAGGCTCCTCTGTCCTCCACTGTGTCCCGGAGTTTGCTCAAATTCTTATCTATTGAGTCGACAATGCTATCTAACCATTTTATCCTCTGCCGCCCCCTTTTCCATTTGCCTTCAATCTTTCCCAGCATCAGGGTCTTTTCCAATGAGTTGGTCTTTTCCATCAGGTGGCCAAAGTATTGGAGCTTCAGTTTCAGCATCAGTCTTTAAAGCCCCCAAATGGAAACAACCCAAGTGTCCATCAATGGGTAAGCAAAATGCGATATAAACACACAGTGGAATACTATTCAGCCACGAAAAGGTATGAAGTATTGACATATCCTACAATGCGGATAAACCTTGAAAATATTATGCTAAATGAAGGAAGCTCCAAAAGGCCACATTTTGTATGATTCCATTTATAGAAAATTTGATTTCATTTACAGGCAAATCTATAGAGATGGAAAAGGGATTGGTGGTTGCTAAGGGGTTAGGAGATAGTAATGAGGAGTAGCTGGGAATGAGCGACTCATTTCCCTTTGAGGTTATGAAATGTTTTAAAAGTGAGTGGGGTGATGGTTGCTTACTTCTGTGAATATATTAAAAACCACTGAACTGTACACTGTACTTTTAAAGGATGTCTGAATTTTAGGGTGTCTGAATTATGTGTTATGGGGGGAGAGAATTAGGAGGTTATGGTCATAAAAACTTGAAATAGGATTTTTATAATCGTTATTTCTGTTAACAAAAGCAGTACTTCCAGTTGCTGAGTTGCTGGAAAGAGTTTGGGGTTTGGAATTCAGAGACCTGCCTCTAAGCTTCAGGCAAATCTCTTAAACTCCCAGGGCCTCAATTTCCTCATCTAAACCTTAGGGAGTTAGATAAAATGATCCATGTGTTCCTTTCCAACTCTAAATGTTCTGTGATTTCCAAGATTCTCCTCCTATCTTCTTTCTTCCTAAGCATCACCCCCAGAAAATTCCACCTGACACCTCCCTGCTATCACTGACATGAAGAGGGCTTATTGTGTTAAATAACTTTGAATGTTTTATATGCTGGGTTTCCTTTGCACAGGATATCCTTAAAGCCGGACATTCTTAACTCTTCTTAAACTGTCCCATACAATTCTAAAATTATTTAGAAACATCATGCATGGGTCATCAGAATTGTGACCATTGACCTATGTTTATGTAACCTTCTGGTTACACAATCAAGCCAGGTGAGGTTAGAAAAAGGAGTGTCTGGACTTTTGTCCAGTATCTGCCCGTGGGATCAATTTATCACCTTATTTTCTTTCTTGATTCCTGTTTATGTCTCCTGATCTTATTCATAGTGACTTGAAAACATTAGGTACAGCTCTTGATTCTATTAAACTGATGGCTCTAAGTGAAAAAAACAAGACTGTCAACTTAGAGCTGCAGATAAGGCCAGTTTCTGGGGACATGAGGACAGCAAGCTTTACCTGAAACTGACATCTGAAAGTTAAAGGTGGAGGGGGCTGGTGGGGAGGAAAGAAAGTAAAGAAAAGGAGTTATGTTACAGTCGGTAAAGGTTAGAAATGAATCACCAGATCAGGGTAGGAAACCAAGTAATAAAATAAGTGCATAATAGTGGGTTGCCAGGCAGACAGTGGGCTAATACTAAAGTGACAATTGAATACAGAAGTGGGGGCTGAGCGAGGGAAGAGTGGGCGAGATGGAAAAACAAAGTAAGACATCATCAAAGCCAACACAGAGGGGAAGAGCAGTCTGTCACATTGTCTTTGGAGAAATTAAGAAGCCAGACAAATTATAAGTGTATCTTCCCTGGGAAACATGATCAGACAGTCTCAGGTTGGCACTCCTGGAGGGGTGGTGAGTGGCGCTGTGGGGTCCTATGGGTTGACGTCTCCGACTCCTTTGGGGACAGTCAGGACTTGACAGGGTTTGCAGGTGTCAGCGAAGTGCAAGAGTGAGAGCAGGGTGATGCTTGGGGGTTTTGCAGGACCTCTGGATTTTTCTGTTCAGAAAGAGAATAGCAGACAGAGGCAAAGACAAGTAATGTTACTGGGGAGGGGAGAGCTGTGTATTCAGCTGTGGGCTGCCAGGCCTTATCGCTCTGATTTTTCCCAAGGCCCCGTGCAATGGGGCTATTCTCATTGTGCTGTTCCATACGAGAACCCTGGGACAGCTTGCATGACCACACGCAGCAAGGATGCCCTGCTTCTAACCTCCCTGACACCTGTCTCCCTTCCTGGGTCTCCTTCTGGAGCCACTGCATGCATGGTTGAACATGCCTCTCCCAGCCAGGGCTGGAGGGAGGGGTTTTCAGGGACCACCTGGACTTGGATGACATGGATTTCGCTTGTCCTGACACCATAAAGGAAATGGACAGGGCCACTCTGAACACTTGATCTTTTTTTGCATTCAGTTGTCTTTTTCTTCTCTCCATTGGCAATGGCTTCAGAATAATGCCTTGCACAGAGTGTGTCTCATTGTATCTCAGGAACAAGCTGCACAGAAACCCCCCATCCCCCTCCCCCCAACAAACACCAGCCATGCCCAAGCAGCCTGCAGAGCTGGCCACAGCCTGGGGTTCAGGTGGGCCTCAGGTGATGCATGGGGCAGCTTAGCTCAGCGTCCAGGTGAAAGGAAGGGTCTTGGCAAGATGGGATTCCTCACTCCATCTCTCTCTAGCCCACAGAGTCAGGCAACCACACACAGCCACAGTGGCCTCTGCAGTCTAAGAAGGGTTTCAGTCTCCTTCTAGAAGTTTCTCTCCAGTTCTCAAATGTCATGACCAAAGGAAGGAAGAAAGTCTGACTTTGAAATTGATGCCTTGACACAGCAAGGCAAAGAAAGTTTCTAGCGGACGGCCCAGGCCTTGCTGTTTTGTGAAGATAACAGGAAGAGTAATTTGTTTTCAGAGTGTAATTTTATTGTATCTTAATGCAAAAGAAGGTGAGATAAATTCCTTATTATTTTATAATAACCCTATCATTTTTAGAATACCATACTGTTTTAATAACCATTTCACTGCAAGTGATGAATATGTAATTGCATTTCTTATATGTTAGCATATTATAAGTTAGCACCAAAAGCTTTCCTTTTTTCCTCCTTTAATTTTTATATTTTCACCATTGAAAATCTTTTAAACATTTCAAATGGCTCATTCAGGCTTATATTGTAGACTTTGCGCCACAAACCTTTTGCCATCATCTTTCTTTTTCAGATGGCAAATTACCATGAAAGGTTTAATGAATAAATAAATTAAAAATGACCAGAGAAAGGTCCCAGCAAAGCAGTATGTGTTTGGGGCATTTTGGCTGACATTTAGCAGATAGAGACGGTCTTATGATCTTATGATGAAAGATGAACTTAAGCCCCGCCACCACCCACGCTGACTCTCCTTCCTGACTCCTAAGAGTTTTCATGGCGTGGTTATGTAAATGCACAGAACATGAGGGAAATTATTGTTTAAAAAACAAATGAATCACCAATTTAAAGGCGTTTCTGCATTCTCGCTCTTATGTCTATGGTGACTCATGACGGTACTGCTTTTTCAGAGATGGAGTTTGGAACAAGTTTGCAGGCCTGTATTGATCCCTTTGTTAACTTACCATCGATCATCTAATTTAGTGCTGTTGTTATTTATTCCCAGCAAGACACTTGCTTGGGTTTTTTGGTACTTTGTTTACTCAAAGAAGAATTCTTGTACAAAGTCAGGAAACTAGAGAGGTAAAGTACTTAATACGGATAAAACCTGGAGCCTTCTTGATGTGCTTGGAAGTCCACACAAGACATAAGAGTGGCAAGGAATCTGGGGCCTGGGCAGGGCCCCCAGAGCTGTCCTCCTGTTATGTTAAGGGGAACATTTACTTCTGGCTGATTTTCCCGTAGCCCAGTGTTAAGACTCAAAGCTCCCATCATTTTTTTTGGTGGCAGGGTCGGCAGGGGAGCACCATGCAGCATACTGGATCTTAGTTTTCCGACAAGGGATCAACCCATGCCCCCTGCAGTAGAAATGTGGAGTCTTAACCTCTAGGCTGCAAGGGAAGTCCCAAGCTCCCATCCTTAAACCCAATGTTGTGAGGAACCCAGGAGTAGATGACTCAGAGTTGGGCTCCTCTTAACCAAGCTCATGAGACTGATGTTTAGAACAAGAACCCCAACATGCTAACCTGCAATGAGACCAGAGCTGTGCTGGGACTGAGCTCCTGGCATCTACATCCTGCATGGCTTTCAGAAGCCAAATTATACTCTCAGCATGCCCAGGAGTGGAGAACTCAAGCAAAGGAGTTGGTTAGCATAAGCTGAATTTACTTATGCAGACAACAGCAGCCACTGGATATTTACCATGATCAGATCTGGGACATAATCATGACCAAGACTAACAAGGTGTTTGTCCAGCACAGAGCTCATCATGATTGAGTCAGGGATTCTGAATTTAACCTGTAACAATTGAAGACACTAATGTCAAGTAGTAGTAAAGGAAGTAAAGGAAAGAGACACATGAGGAGACAGTGTGCTGGGGGGTCCTGGGAAGGGCTGAGCCCCGAGTGGCAGGAGGAATGCTCCAGGCAGAGACAAGAGAAGGTGCAAAGGCCCTGAGGTAGAAACAAAGGTGGCTCAAGGATGTGACCAAGTTTAACTCACAAAAAGGAAGCTGGTTTTGGAGTTTTGAAGAGCTCCTTGTAGCTCCCAGGGGCTGATCACAGACTGATATGGAGGGTGAGGTAAGCAGATTTTAAAAAACCAATGGCGGTTTTTTTGATATTGATATTGATACCTGTGGCGGATTCATTTTGATATTTGGCAAAACTAATACAATTATGTAAAGTTTAAAAATAAAATAAAATTAGAAAAAAATAAATAAAAAAATTAAAAAACCAATGGACTGAAAATTTTCGGATTCTTCTTGTTGCTCTATGCACCATCCCACACCCATCTCATCCTTCACATCAGTTAGCACGGTATCTGGCCTCATGAATTGCATGAATATGGGCTTCCCTGGTGGCTCAGATGGTAAAGAATCTACCTGCAATACAGGAGAGTGGAGTTCAATCCCTGGGTCAGTAAGATCCCCTGGAGAAGGGAATGGCAACCCACTCCAGTATCCTTGACTGGAAAATTCCATGGACAGAGGAGCCTGGTGGGCCACAGTCCATGGGGTCGCAAAGAGTCAGACATGACTGAGTGATTAACACACTTTATGTATCAGTAAATGTCCCAGGCACTTGTAGAAAGGGAAGGAGCGGCATGGGCAAAAACTTATTTAGCAAAAGTAAATCCCCTTTTGTTAAAATGTGAGTGCCTGCAACTGGAGATAGTAAGGTCATCTCACAGAGATTACCCATCCAGGCCTCTATTTGCATGGAAAGTTAGATTTCATCTCTGACTTACACTTAAAAAAAAAAAGAACAACATGTGTCATATGAAACTTTTTTGACATGACAATACCTGGAATAATTAGATACATAAAGAACAATGAAACGCCAAGTGTTTCTAAGTATATTTGGAGCAGTTATTATCCACCATCAGTGCCTTTCAAATGTCACTTGTGGAGTGTTCCTGTTTGTCTCGAAGAAAACTTTTTCGCTGTTCTTCTTTAAAGTAGTTGAGAGTATTTTAAATCTCTGTGTTGAACTAAGGCAAGTCACTCCAAAATTAAAGTGCTCAAAACCTTTATTTTGAAAAGCCCAAGTGGTGCCCATCAAATCAGTGAGAAGAACATTCTCTTTTCAGAATTTAGCATGCTCTTCTGGAAATGTCAGATGTGCTCTCATTTAAATAATGTGACATCTCACAAGGAGACGTCTGATGAGCATCGCATTCAATTGTTAAAAGTACGACAAAAAAAGTCCAAGAAGTTCCCCCCACCCCAAAATCTATCATTAATAATTCACATGAGCTACTTTATATGTGGACGCCTACTGAATGTGATTTAATTTCTCTCTCTTTCTTTCTCTCTGCAAATGGAGGCTCTGAAGACTCATTTTAACAGAAGCAACACCTGAAATTTTCACTTGAAAGGAAAAAACAAAGCATTACATTTGCTCAGCTGTGTTTTGCGTGTTCAAAATGTATGCAAAAATGTTCTAAACACAGAAGTGCTTGACGTGCATCTTTAAATACAGGTATTTTGCAAACATGACGTGCCCTCCAGCATGTGAAATTTTATTTATTTATTTATTTTTTAAATTTTATTTTATTTTTAAACTTTACATAATTGTATTCAGCATGTGAAATTTTAATTTACCACCACAGGCCAGCTCACAGAGAATCCAAGCTTGCTTGTTTGTGGCTTGTTGCATTTTTCACAGGTGCCCACAGCATTCAAAATGCTCATGAATCTTGAAACTTGGAACCCAGAAGTTATAATTTGCTGAATAGAAATAAACACAAGAAATAAACACGAGTCCCTGAAGGACTGGTTCATGGCTACCATTTTCCTGAAATGCCAGAGGACCAGGAAGACAAGTGTCTTCCCATCCTGAATACAGGATGGGTTGATGGAACAGGTCAGTGGGAAGGGTACTAAAGAGCTGTTCCTATGCCTGGGATTCAGCCTTTTCCTCTTTCTCTTCCTTTGCCCTGCGTGCATGCTCAGTCACTTTAGTCGTGTCCAATTCTGTGTGACCCCATGGACTATAGCCCACCAGGCTCCTCTGTTCGTGAGTTTCTCCAGGCAAGAATACTGACGTGGGTTGCCATGCCCTCCTCCAGGGGATTCTTCCCAACCCAGGGATCAAAACTGCGTCTCTTATGTCTTCTTTGCTTGCCACCCTTGGTCAAAATATGGAGGCCTGACTTTAGCCCAGGGAGAAAAAGGCTGACCTTGCTGTCAGGTGAATTCTTGGACAGGCGGCTCACCCTTACCTGTGGACCAGCCGTGGCACCCACAGTGTCAGGACCAATGGCTTCCCCAGTGCTGAATGAGATCAGGGATGGAAAACCACTAAGAAATGCTGCTCGCACAGCCCCCCAGTCCAGGACATGGCTCTGTGAAGGAGAGACCGTCCTCTGTTGGAGAAAGTCAAGTCAGGAGGACCTGAGTCACCGTGGGCACTTGGGATGTGGCCCATGATGCAGAATCAAGCGGGGAGGGAAGCGTGGTGGGCTGCCATGCTCCCTCTTCCTGGGCTTAAATTAATTTCTTCAAATGTTCTCGTTAGTTAACGATGATTGATAGAGTGGAGATATTATTAATAAAAATTAGGTACCCAGCCTGGGAATGGACTTTGGTTCGTGCCTCGGCACTTAGCAAAGGTCAGGTGTGAAAAGGGTATTTTCAGCAGCTTGCGATTGGAATGCATCTGGCCAGATGGAAAATGACTCCAGCCATTTATCAAAGCTGTCAAGACACCAGAATTGTTTACCAATATTCACAATGAGCTCTGCGGGCTGATAATAGGAGCCCGGTTGGCTGGAACTCTGGATTTTGGGAACGACTCGGGATATTTAGTGCACCTATTTGATTCAGTGTGGGTACTCCTGTGGTTGCTGATGGTCTTAATTATGAGAAGGCACTGTGGGACTTCTGGAAAAGTAAACAACACTGCTCAGAAAAACGCCTTCCCCGGCAGCTTCGAATAAGCCCAGGTAGACCGTGCTCCAGGGAGCTGATGCAACGAGGGGAATGGAGTGAAAAACGAGCCGCTCGCTCCACACATGATAACATGAGTCTGATTCCAGGAAATGAGAGGGTAGAAGAGTAGACAGGAAAGCATATGGAAAAAGTTAAATAAAAACCTGAGGTGCTGCTGCTGTTGCTCCACGGTTAGGGATTTAGTAGGGGTGGTGCATGGATTGGGCGTATTTATCGCCTGCACCCTGTGCTTGTCACTATGGCCGTGGGAAGTTCCACTCCTCCTTGTATAGAACTTGTCCTCCAGCTTGGTTTGTTTAGCGATCATTTGCTATACACCTACTATGTGCCGGGCTTGGTTTAAGGGGGGGAGTTTGATGAAAGGAGTGAGAACACAGACTCCTAGAAATCAGGGGTCTTGCCTTTGCCTTTCTGTCCCTGCAAAAAAAAAACATACAGTGTGGAATCTAGAAAAGTGGTACAGATGAACCTATTTGCAGGCAGAAATAGAGATGCAGATGTAGAAAGCCAACTTGTAGACATAGTGGGGAGAAAGGGAGGGCGGGTCGGATTGGGAGAGTAGCATTGATGTATTTACATTGCCACGTGTAAAATAGATAGCTAGTGGGAAGCTGCTGTAAAGCACAGGGAGCTCAGCTAGGTGCTCTGTGATGACCTAGAGCGGTGGGATGGGAAGGGTGGGAGGGAGGGCTAAGAGGGAGGGAATATATGTATCCATATAGCTGATTCACATTGTTGTAGAGTAGAAACTAGCACATCATAAAGCAATTATACTCCAATAAGAAGTAAAAACATAAAGGTGTTTATTTGGGCTACCAGGTATGATCTGGCTACCCTCTGATGTAAGTACTATAATTATCCTCACCTAAGGGGTGAGGAGACTGAAGAAGCATACAAAGACTATGACTTGACTAGGCCACGTGGTCCAGGTAGCGATGGAAGTGTTGGACTCTGGCGTCCATGCTGCTGGCTACTATGCCTCCCTGAAGGACACTGGGGGTCCCATCTTCAGGTTGAAATACCCAGCCAATCTCTGTTTCTCATGACTGGAATGCTCAAAGAGGGTCCACTGCTCAGCGACGTTGACCCATCTCTGTATTAAAACTGGTGTCTGGGAGCCCAGACTTCCCACTGTGTTCCAGCCCCATAGCAGTTGGCCCTGCCACGTGGAGAGGGAGCCCACAGGGGCTTGTGGGCTGAGGTCAGCCCCTGAGACAGACGACTGTGCCCTAGACCCTGTGGTCCTGGCCAGGCACACCCGCAACAAGGCAGAGAAGGATTGAGAAAGAGGCCTCTTGCATCACAGCTTCCCTGAGCCAATACAGGGAAAGTAACCTGGCCTAACCTCGGCTTTTGGCAGAACTGCAGAATGGAATTTTAAGTTTTTTTTTTTTGATGTGGACCATTTTAAAAGTCTTTACTGAACTTGTTACAACACTGCTTCTGTTTTATGTTTGGGATTTTTGGCTGTGAAGCATGTGGGATTCTAGCTCCCTGACCAGAGATCAAATCCTCACCCCCTGCATTGGAAGCTGAAGTCTTAACCACTGGATTGACCACCAGGGAAGTCCCTGGAATTCTGCCTGATCGAAAATTAAAGAATGACAGACACTAACACATATAAGGGGCAGAGGTCTCCCCAGCTCCTGCTTCCCATTTTCCCATCTGAAACACTGACTCACTGATGAGATGAATCTCCTCTATCTGTGTTGGCCTGATTCTAGGTACCTCCAGCAGATTTCTCACCCCTTTGACAATTTTACTTTTTCCTGAAATACCCAAAACACCAAAATGGAAGTTCCTTTCCACCTTTACCATTTATTTTACTTGGTTGCCTCTTCAAAGCAACACAGACTAGTTTAGTGAAGGGGGCTTATGGGCTGGCATCTTTCCCCATCAGACTCTGTGGTCATTGTTCAAACAGGGTTTTCTGTGTGTATGAAGTTGGACTCTGATGCAGTACCAGGATGTAAGAATAGCATCCTGACGGACTTCCATTTCCTCCATATTTCAACTTGAAAATACTTCAGGGTATCATGCCTAAGTTAGATGCTTCAGTCCCTGATGAAACGTGCTGGCTGGACCCTGACCCTGTGTCACGTGTCCCTGAGTCTCGATGTTGTGAATTCCCGCCCCCAACCCTTGGCTTCCACAGTGGCTCAGTGGTAAAGAACCCGTCTGCAATGCAGGAGACGTATGAGATGCAGGTTCAATCCCTGGGTTGAGAAGATGCCCTGGAGGAGGGCACGGCAACCCACTCCAGCATTCTTGCCTGGAGAATCCCATGGACAGAGGAGCCTGGCAGGCTACATTCCATGGGGTCACGAATGAGTTGGACACGAGTGAAGTGATTTAGCGTGCACACACCCTCAGGAGAGGAGCTGAGAGTGTTTGATGTACTGAGTTTGGAGAATTATCCCTAGCATACATCAGAAAAGACATTTTAGTTCTGAGCCGTAACATCGCGGGCGTGCGGAAGAATTTGCATAGTTACTGTGGAACACTGGGGAAGAGGAGTGTTCAGTTCCCAAGCAATTGTCACTGTTTCGGAGACAGTTAACTGCGCTGCAAAGTGGATCTATTTTCTCGCTGCAGAACAAGTGCGTTGGATTGTTTTTGTGGTAACGATGCAATGAGTTCTCTTTGCTCCGTACCTCACCTGGTGGTGCTGTCTTTTCTCTGCTAGTGTGCTTGGAACAGTATTCTGTGTTCTCCCAGACACTGCGAAAATGGACTTAACTTCCTCTGTAGCACTTGAAATCCCAAGGGCACTGAGAGTCAGAAAGGCCATCTCATTTTAGAGATAAGGAAACTGAGACTGTAGGTGACCAATCCAGGGACACTGAGCACAGGGGGCACACGCATTTTCAAAGACCATGTGGAGCTGTTTTGCCCAGCTAGCACCCTCCACACTGAAAATCAGAGTAGAAAGTTGGAATATAGAAATAATAGAAGATTGGGGATTGGAGCCAAAATCTGGCTACACTCTGAATGCAGCATGAAACTGACGAAGAGAACTAAGGCAAGGTTGCAAAAAAAAAAAAAAAAAAAAATTAGGGCAAACCCGAGTTTTTAATTTTCTTTTGTAGTTTTTTTTTTTTTTTTTTTTGACCATTCTCCAGCCGATGTAGCTGTGCACCTAAGTTAGCCGGCATGTGACTCTGACTTCCCATTTTAATATGTACACATAGCATGGACACTAAGTCCTCCCCAGCCTCCAACAAGAAAGGAGACTTAGCAGACACAGAGTCACTGATTTTCCAAAGTAAGTGATAGGGGAAGAAGATGAAAACCAAAGCCACCGTGGACCTCAGAATACATGGCAGTGAACACGTGCAGTGTCTCATTCGCCTCCTCCCCACACAGGTGAATAGAGTGAGGCATGGATGCCGGTCTCAGGTTTCCGGAGAAGCTGGGCCCAGAATCGACCTTGGTCTCCTGACTTGGGGTTCTGTGTAGGTTGGAATCTTGTCTTACAGAAGATGTTTTTGGCTGTAAACCATAAGCCACCTAATTCAAACAGCCATCTAGCAAAGGTGGCCCAGAGGAGTCGTGGACTTTTTCTGCTGATCCTGACTTGAAGGGTGATTTTCCTGTCCCCGCTTGGTGCCCCAGCCTTCACAGCTGTTAAGCGTCAGCATCCCACAGAGGTGACCCTGTGCTCTGAGGTCATTCACGGGGTGGATGTGGGGTGGGATGTTGAATTCCAACATGTGCATCCCTCTTGCACACCCAGATGGTCTTTACAGCTCTCCAAACACCTGGCAGGGAAATCTTCAAAGGAAATAAACAAGACTTTATAGAGTCGCTATTTCCATGGGTCACTAATGACTGAAAGGGGAGATAGCCAAGCCCCTAGATAGATTCTAACATTTGGTTATTAGCATTCATTTAACACATATTATGTGCATGTCTTTGGTGCAAAAATTTTGCTTTATTAACATGCGGGGGCAAAATGGGTTCCTTCTAGATCCATTTTTATTTCTTCATTAAGCTGGATGAGCATCATCTTTTAAGGACCTCAATTGTATGACTCTATGGCTTTAAAATAGGAACTCAACTCATTTAGCTCTGTAAAACAAAAGAGGATAAAACAAGACCCCTCCGAGCTGTAGAGATTTTAAGATTCCCCACAAAAGTAGAATATCTAAATATTTGTCTCTAACAACCATGGCCAGAGTGGCTGATGGCAATTTCCCAGGGCAGATGACTCCGCGCAGATCATTGCAGGACTGGCCAGTGTTTTCCTGCTGTTGGAAACTTCCACGGCTGGGCCAGTCTGTGCCCATGGAGCAGCATCCGTGACAATGGACACCCAGAGTTGATTTGAGCACAACCTTTGACACCAGGACAAGACATGGGATTTACACTGTTAGTTTCTTATCATCTCCTAGAAAACCACTGTCCCTTTGATCTTTACCAGAAAAGGGGCAGGCTGACACAGGAATTCAGATTCCTGAACTGAAGGACATTTTTGTGGTCACTCCCATCAGTTTTGCGGTAGAGTAGAGAGGTCAGGAAGCAACAGTTAGAACTGGACATGGAACAACAGACTGGTTCCAAATCGGGAAAGAAGTACGTCAAGGCTGTATATCGTCACCCTGCTTATTTAACTTATATGCAGAGTACATCATGAGAAACGCTGGGCTGGAAGAAGCACAAACTGGAATCAAGATTGCCGGGAGAAATATCAATAACCTCAGATATGCAGATGCCATTTCCTTCTCCAATGCATGAAAGTGAAAAGTGAAAGTGAAGTCGCTCAGTCGTGTCCGACTCTTAGCGACCCCATGCACTGCAGCCTACCAGACTCCTCCATCCATGGGATTTTCCAGGCAAGACTCTTCACGACTGAGTGACTTCACTTTCACTTTTCACTTTCATGCACTGGAGAAGGAAATGGCAACCCACTCCAGTGTTCTTGCCTGGAGAATCCCAGGGACGGGGGAGCCTGGTGGGCTGCCGTCTATGGGATCGCACAGAGTCGGACACGACTGAAGTGACTTAGCAGCAGCAGCAGCATGCAGATGACACCACCCTTATGGCAGAAAGTGAAGAGGAACTAAAAAGCCTCTTGATGAAAGTGAAAGAGGAGAGTGAAAAAGTTGGCTTAAAGCTCAATGTTCAGAAAACAAAGATCATGGCATCTGGTCCCATCACTTCATGGGAAATAGATGGGGAAACAGTGGAAACAGTGGCTGACTTTATTTTGGGGGGCTCCAAAATCACTGCAGATGGTGATTGTAGCCATGAAATTAAAAGACGCTTACTCCTTGGAAGGAAAGTTATGACCAACCTAGATAGCATATTCAAAAGCAGAGACATTACTTTGCCAACAAAGGTCCGTCCAGTCAAGGCTATGGTTTTTCCAGTGGTCATGTATGGATGTGAGAGTTGGACTGTGAAGAAAGCTGAGCGCCAAAGAATTGATGCTTTTGAACTGTGGTGTTGGAGAAGACTCTTGAGAGTCCCTTGGATTGCAAGGAGATCCAACTAGTCCATTCTAAAGATCAGTCCTGGGTGTTCTTTGGAAGGACTGATGCTAAAGCTGAAACTCCAGTACTTTGGCCACCTCATTGAACTTCCTCCTAAGGAGGAGGAAGGGTGAATGGTCAGTGAGATGTGGTCAGAACCCTCCTCAACCACAGCATTTTGACCTCACCTGTGCTATATATTGGGTCTTCCCAAATGGCTCAGTGGCAAAGAATCTGCCTGCAATGCAGGAGATGCAGGTTTGATCCCTGGGGTGGGAAAACCTCCTGAAGGAGGAAATGGCAACCCACTCCTGTATTCTTGCTTGGGAAATCCCACAGACAGAGAAGCCTGGCAGGGCTACAGTCCATGGGGTCGCAAAGAGCTGGACACAATTGAGCACACACGCACATGGCACATATTGTATTAGAGGGACATACTAGATCTATGTTTGAGCAAGGAATTTCAGAAAACATTGGAAATCCACCACTTACAATCAATTCTTTCATTGGAAGGATGGAACAGCTGAGACTCAGAGAGGACAAATTACACGACTCAGTGACTAAACACCAACAAGAGAGAGCAAATAAACCATTTTCCCAAGCTAGGGCTCTCAACTGCAAGCCCATGACCTCTCTTCAGTTCAGTTCAGTTCAGTTCATTCGCTCAGTCATGTCCGACTCTTTGCAACCGCATGAATTGCAGCACACCAGGCCTCCCTGTCCATCACCAACTCCCGGAGTTCACCCAAACTCTTGTCCATCGAGTCAGTGATGCCATCCAGCCATCTCATCCTCTATCGTCCCCTTCTCCTCCTGCCCTCAATCCCTCCCAGCATCAGGGTCTTTTCCAATGAGTCAACTCTTTACATGAGTCAACTCTTCGAATGGCCAAAGTATTGGAGTTTCAGCTTTAGCATCAGTCCTTCCAAAGAATACCCAGGACTGATCTCCTTTAGAATGGACTGGTTAGATCTCCTTGCAATCCAAGGGACTCTCAAGAGTCTTCTCCAACACCACAGTTCAAAAGCATCAATTCTTTGGCGCTCAGCTTTCTTCACAGTCCAACTCTCACATCCATACATGACCACTGGAAAAACCATAGCCTTGACTGGACGGACCTTTGTTGGCAAAGTAATGTCTCTGCTTTTGAATATGCTATCTAGGTTGGTCATAACTTTCCTTCCAAGGAGTAAGCGTCTTTTAATTTCATGGCTACAATCACCATCTGCAGTGATTTTGGAGCCCCCCAAAATAAAGTCAGCCACTGTTTCCACTGTTTCCCCATCTATTTCCCATGAAGTGATGGGACCAGATGCCATGATCTTTGTTTTCTGAACATTGAGCTTTAAGCCAACTTTTTCACTCTCCTCTTTCACTTTCATCAAGAGGCTTTTTAGTTCCTCTTCACTTTCTGCCATAAGGGTGGTGTCATCTGCATATCTGAGGTTATTGATATTTCTCCTGGCAATCTTGATTCCAGCTTGTGCTTCTTCAAGCCCAGCATTTCGCATGATGTACTCTGCATATAAGTTAAATAAGCAGGGTGACAATATACAGCCTTGACGTACTCCTTTCCCGATTTGGAACCAGTCTGTTGTTCCATGTCTAGTTCTAACTGTTGCTTCCTGACCTGCATATAGGTTTCTCAAGAGGCAGGTCAGGTGGTCTGGTATTCCCATCTCTTTCAAAATTTTCCAGTTTATTGTGATCCACACAGTCAAAGACTTTGCTATTCTTTGGAACTCTGCATAGTCAGTAAAGCAGAAGTAGCTGATTTTCTGGAACTCTCTTGCTTTTTCCATGATCCAGCAGATGTTGGCAATTTGGTCTCTGGTTCCTCTGCCTTTTCTAAAACCAGCTTGAACATTTGGAAGTTCACAGTTTACGTATTCCTGAAGCCTGGCTTGGAGAATTTTGAGCATTACTTTACTAGCATGTGAGATGAATGCAATTGTGTGGTAGTTTGAGCATTCTTTGGCATTGCCTTTCTTTGGGATTGGAATGAAAACTGACCTTTTCCAGTCCTGTGGCCACTGCTGAGTTTTCCAAATTTGCTGGCATATTGAGTGCAGCACTTTCACAGCATCATCTTTCAGGATTTGAAATAGCTTGACTGGAATTCCATCACCTCCACTAGCTTTGTTCATAGTGATGCTTTCTAAGGCCCACTTGACTTCACATTCCAGGATGTCTGGCTCTAGGTCAGTGATCACACCATCGTGATTATCTAGGTCTTTTTTGTATAGTTCTTCTGTGTATTCTTGCCACCTCTTCTTAATATCTTCTGCTTCTGTTAGGTCCATACCATTTCTGTCCTTTATCGAGCCCATCTTTGCATGAAATGTTCCCTTGGTATCTCTAATTTTCTTGAAGAGATCTCTAGTCTTTCCCATTCTGTTGTTTTCCTCTATTTCTTTGCATTGATCGCTGAGGAAGGCTTTCTTATCTCTCCTTGCTATTCTTTGGAACTCTGCATTCAGATGGGTATATCTTTCCTTTTCTCCTTTGCTTTTTGCTTCTTTTCTTTTCACAGCTATTTGTAAGGCCTCCTCAGACAGCCATTTTGCTTTTTTGCATTTCTTTTCTATGGGGATGGTCTTGATCCCTGTCTCCTGTACAATGTCACGAACCTCCGTCCACAGTTCATGAGGCACTCTATCTATCAGATCTAGTCCCTTAAATCTATCTCTCACTTCCACTGTATAATCACAAGGGATTTGATTTAGGTCATACCTTAATGGTCTAGTGGTTTTCCCTACTTTCTTCAATTTAAGTCTGAATTTGGCAATAAAGAGTTCATGATCTGAGCCACAGTTAGCTCCCAGTCTTGTTTTTGCTGACTGTATAGAGCTTCTCCAACTTTGTCTGCAAAGAATATAATCAATCTGATTTCAGTGTTGACCATCTGGTGATGTCCATGTGTAGAATCTTCTCTTGTGTTTTTGGAAGAGGGTGTTTGCTATGACCAGTGCATTCTCTTTGCAAAACTCTATTAGCCTTTGCCCTGCTTCATTCCATATTCCATGGCCAGATTTCCCTTTACCTCAGGTGTTTCTTGACTTCCTACTTTTGCATTCTATTCCTCTCTAATGAAAAGGACATCTTTTTTGGGTGTTAGTTCTAAAAGGTCTTGTAGGTTTTCATTGAACCATTCAACTTCAGCTTCTTCAGCATTACTGGTTCGGGAATAGACTTGGATTACTGTGATATTGAATGGTTTGCCTTGGAAATGAACAGAGATCATTCTGTCTTTTTTGAGATTGCATCCAAGTACTGGATTTCAGACTCTTTTGTTGACCATGATGGCTACTCCATTTCTTCTAAGGGATTCCTGCCCATTGCTGCTGCTGCTGCTAAGTCACTTCAGTCGTGTCCGACTCTGTGCGATCCCATAGACAGCAGCCCACCAGGCTCCCCTGTCCCTGGGATTCTCCAGGCAAGAACACTGGAGTGGGTTGCCATTTCCTTCTCCAGTGCATGAAAATGAAAAGTGAAAGTGAAGTCGCTCAGTTATGTCTGACTCTTAGCAACCCCATGGACTGCAGCGTACCAGGCTCCTCCATCCATGGGATTTTCCAGGCAAGTGTACTGTAGTGGGGTGCCATTGCCTTCTCCTTCCTGCCCACGGTAGTAGATATAATGCTCATCTGAGTTAAATTCACCCATTCCAGTCCATTTTAGTTCACTGATTCCTAGAATGTTGACATTCACTCTTGCCATCTCCTGTTTGACCACTTCCAATTTGCCTTGATCCGTGGACCTAACATTGAGAAGACTCAGAAGAATGCCCCCTAAATCCCTCAGAACACAGGGTGGATACCACGGCTCCTGACTCTACAGGAACTCCAAGTTCTGGTTGGCTGGTCTTTGGAATTTCTGTTTTAATTTTATTGGCCTCAAGGTAACCAGGAAAACTCCAATATATGTCAATCAAACTGTTCTCAAAATCTTCTGGGAGATTCCGCCCAAGTTCATGGCTTTGCTTTTCATTGCTTATCTGGAATGCAGCCATTCCCCACCCCTCGCCTCACCTGCTCATACCTTTCATCCTGGTCCTGCCTCGGATTCTGAGTTGCCCTCCTGACGGCTCCATCCACACAGGCAACTGAAATCTTTTCTTTTCTTTTTTAATTATAGGATAATTGCTTTACAATGTTGTGTTGCTTTCTGCTGTACAACAACATAAATCAGCCATAATTATATATATATCTCCTCCCTCTTGAGTCTCCCTCCTCCTCCCATCCCACCCCTCCAGGTTGTCATAGAGTACCAGCCTCTATGACACACACATATATATATGTGTGTGTGTGTCTATACACACACACACACACACACACACACATACGTATAGGCTCCCTGTGTTATATAACAGCTTCCCACTACTTATCTGTTTTGCACATGATAAAGGTTTTTCACGATAAAGGCTTTTCAGTGGGCTTCCCAGGTGGCGCTAGTGGTAAAGATTCCGCCTGCCAGTGTAGGAGATGCAAGAAACTTGGGTTCCATCCCTGGGTCAGGAATATTCCCTGGAGAAGGAAATGGCATCCGACTCCAGTATTCTTGCCTAAGAAATCCCATGGACAGAGGAACTGGCAGGCTACAGTCTATGAGGCTGCAAACAGTCGGACACAGCACAAATTACACAAAGGCTTTTCAAAGTCTTGCTTCCTCACTCCTCAGAACCCTGGGGTCAGCCAGCTACAGCTTAGGACAACAAAAAAAAGTGTGTGTGACCTCAAGGAGATGTAGTGAAACTGGTTTTTTTTTTTTTTTTTTTTCAGTGTCTAATCTTTCTCCTTTCAACAAAGCAGTTTTGTGTCTGGGCTCAACTTTTCAGATGCTTTCTAAAAGAAGAGAAACTGTGTACCTTAGGATATGTTTAGACGGCCCCAGGAAAGCCGAGGGGTCTCTGTGGTGTTTGCAAATGTAGAAACGACAAATGCAGCTAACAGAGTGGGCTGGGCAGAGGTAGCCCCCACCTTCCCTGGCCACCTAGGAACGTATTGAAAAATCCACAAGGCGGGTGTGACTGAGGGTCCCCAGGGAGTCCAGCAGCAGAGCGATAGCAGAGCTGCCACGGCAGGTCCCCATGGCTGGTACTCAGTTCTGAGACTGACTTACAACTCAGTGTTAGTCACTCAGTCGTGTCCAACACTTTGCGACCCCATGGATTATATATAGCCTGCCAGGCTCCTCTGTCTATGGAATTCTCCAGGTAAGAATACTGGTGTGAGTAGCCATTCCCTTCTCCATTGGATATTCCTGGACCAAGGACTGAACCCAGGTCTCCAGCACTGCAGGCAGATTCTTTCCCGTCTGAACTACCTGGGAAACCCATTTACAGTGAAGCCCGTGGGTAAATGGGGAAGACACAACGTCACCAGTCAGTCCTTTGAAAACATTGCTCAGTGAGTCCCTTCTGGGGCAGGGAGTCTCCGAGGACAGGGACAGACCCGGGTCCTGAGTCATCATCAACAGAGGGCATCAAGTGGGGCAGCGGGAGACAAGCCTCAGATCTGCTCCATCTTGGTCTCTGAGTTGGGGTGTTTTTAAAGAGGAAGAGCAAAGAAACAGGAATTGACCATTGTTTTGTGACATTTCTTAACCGTACTTTCAGGGGTCAGGATTCTCTGGTTTATGACTCTCTGGCCAGGTGATCTGTGGCTCAGGGGTCTGTGAGTTCACCTGGCCTTGGAGAAACAATCCGAGTTTGTACATTAATGATGAGACCTACAGGAGCAACCTCAGTGCGTTAATGAAGTCCTGACAACAATGGTCTTAGTTATCTAACTCGGGTTGATTAGTGCTCAGTTAGCACAGCATGGAGTTCTGAGGGGACAAGAACAGGATTGAGGTCAGAAGAGGCAGATAAGGGGACAGTTTGGGTAGAGAGATTAACCATAAACTCAGTAAGGGAACATGATTTTGGGGGGCTCAGTTTCACTATTACAGTTTTTAATCAGCAAACTGGGAATCTCTACTCACTTGGGGAGATCAGCCACCCGGGTGTGAATGTGTGTGCTTCGTATTCACTCAAAGGTTGTGCCTTTGAATGGCTAATTTCACTCATGTCAGATGCTCAGAAAGTGTCCCCAGCAATGGAGTGTTACGTTGTGGTAGAAATTAGACGGGATACGCTTCTGTTTGGTTGACAGCATTGTTATGAATGAATTTCAGTGACCATTTAGGCAAATGATTTTAAACTAAACAGAAACATCTCCCGTTGTACTTACACTGAAAGATTCAATTGGCTGAATTAAAAGTCTGAATAAATGAACTTGCTTGTATCCTTTAAAAAAATCTCTCCTTCTGCCCTCACAGCAACTATTGATTTGTACTTTCACAGTAAATTAGTTTGTTTTGTAGAATTTTATATGATGGGAATCATAAAAATGTTTACATTCTAAAAATTGTACTTTCCCTCAATGCTGCATTATTATTTCATAATTCATAGCTTCATTCTTTTTATAGTCATGTATTATCCTGTATAGGTGCCCCACAATTTCCTTACCCACTTAGTGGACATTCGGCTTGTTTTCAGCTTTGGCTTTTACAAACAAAGCCTTATGTTACACACACACAAAATCTGAGTAAATGAAACATAGCAATGGGTTGATAGTTTTGGTGGAAGTTGGTGACGTGTGTACACTCAACACGGCGGTGGGAGTGAAGTCCCATAGGATGGTCCTCAAAGAACTTCTGGTCTGAGATTGTTGTTCCCAATGCCTTGTGATTATCACAGCTCCTCACAGACACAGTCTTGGAGCTGTCTCGGCTCACACTCCACGGGGCACGAGGGCAGGTTTCCACTGACCTCCTCCAGTGAGAGGACGCCCACTGAGCTGTGGGGCTGGCTGCCGGTGGTTGGGGCCTGGCCCTGTTCTCCTGACTTCTCACCCAGTGTTCTCGAAAAGCTAGCCAGCAGTTCCATAGCTCATTAAATTGGACTGATGTTGTGATGGCTTGCAAAGCAAATTTTTTTTACAGCTGTTATAAAGGTCTCATTGCTCAAGTGTAATCGAGCAAAACTGCCAAGCCCCCTCCACTCCCTGGACGCTAGGATTTGCAAGGGCAACAAAAAAGTGTACAGTTGACTCCAGAAATACTGCACCCAGCCCAGAACTCCTGGGATGATACGTGGAAGGTTCCAGGAAGGGCAAAGGTCCCTTACAAGAGGCAGTCCGGAGCTCGGCAGCTTGTGTTCCAGCCCCTCTCTGCAACTCTGTCTGAACCATCTTGGTCTTTCAGATGCTTTCTAAAAGAAGAGAAACTTTGTACCTTAGGATATGTTTAAACGGCCCCAGGAAAGCCGAGGGGTCTCTGTGGTGTTTGCAAATGTAGAAACGACAAATGCAGCTCACAGAGTGGGCTGGGCAGAGGTAGCCCCCACCTTCCCTGGCCACCTAGGAACATATTGAAA
The DNA here is from genome assembly GCF_029378745.1 of Bos indicus. Lineage (NCBI taxonomy): Eukaryota > Metazoa > Chordata > Mammalia > Artiodactyla > Bovidae > Bos > Bos indicus. The sequence continues at coordinate 58,649,372 of NC_091772.1, read as the reverse complement.
AATCCACAAGGCAGGTGTGACTGAGGGTCCTCAGGGAGTCCAGTCTGGGATTGGGGGGTAGTCGCCAGATCCCTGATGCCTCAGTGTCCTTGTCTGCACACAGTGGGGCTTGTGGACTCCACTTAGGGTGCAAGGAGTTAGTCAATGCAGAGCACTTACAACAACGCTCTGCATTTATTCATTCAGCACCTACTGTGTGCCAGAAACTGTGCATACAGAAAGGAACAAAATAGATAGAGATCCTTGCCCTTGTGGAATTTATACTTGGGGTAGGGGCAGGGGGCACACCATGGACACTATAAGGTTAATAGCCCTTAATTAGGTCAGACAGTTGCCAATAAGCCAGGCACCATCCCACATTTGGGGGTGTTCTTCCCATGGGCCTTTGCCTGTGGGGTGACACCTCACCACTGCTCTATTCTGGCAACCAGCAGCCATCTGTACACAAGACGCATGGCCAAAACCCCTGAGGCCCCCACGAGGCTCTGTGCCATCCCACCCTGCCCTTCAATGGGAGGGCCTGTGTTTCGCATCTTCAGGGGACTGGGGCAGAGCTCCAGCAATCAGAAGTTGTGTAAGGGCCTGCCATGGCTGGTCCAGGGGCCGCAGGCCACGTGGCACTCATTAACGACTGTCTGTTCAATGATTATCTGCCTGGGTTTATTGTGGTGAGCCAGTCCAAAGCATAACTGATCGTGGCCGTGATCCAAAGACCAGCCCCTGACGTCAGAGTCGAGCCTCTCTGGGTGTGGTTGGGGGCCGGGCCTCTCTCTTTCTTGGAATTTAAAGGCCAGGAAGTTCTGCCTCCAAACCCTAAACAGGGCCTTCCCATTGGGAACGCACACTCACCCGCGGGAAGAGCCTTGCAAGGGACCCTTTGGCCTCTGACCTGATCGTCCAAAGAGAAAGGTAGGCACAGCCTGTTCACATGCGTTTCTAACAGACTTCAGTGCTAACTGGAACTGCTTTTCTTTTTCCTCCCAGCCACATCGGTGACCCCGACCAAGTGTGCAGAGTTGAGGGTGTCCATGGTTGTCTTGTTCAGGAAGCCTGTGCTTTTTCTATTGCAGGGAACCTCGGCATCCGTGCCCCCCAGCCCAGCTCTGCAGAGATGCCTCCTCAGCTCTCAGACGGCCTCAACTACTCAGCCAAAATCGTCCGGGGCTCCCTGGACAGCCTGCCCCAGGCCGTGAGGGAGTTCGTGGAGAGCAGCGCCAAGCTGTGCCGGCCTGACCAAGTCCACATCTGCGATGGCTCCGAGGAGGAGAACCGGCAGCTGCTGAGCCACATGGAGGAGGAGGGTGTGATCAAGAGGCTGAAGAAGTATGACAACTGGTGAGCACGCCTCTGCCCCCTGGCATTCGGCTTTCCTCTCTACCCAGGGTGCAGGTGGAACAAGGGGGCGGAGGGCCTCAGCAGAGCTGGGGCGGGGCTGTGTGGTTTGCAGACTCTTGAAAAGCTTAGTAAAAGAGCCAGAACTGTGTAGACTTAATTTTACAATGTTTGCAGAGCAGCCCAAGTCATCAATGAAGGGGCACATGCAAACTGTCTTTGCAAACCAGGTCCCCGATTCAAGGGAAGGTCAGACACGCCCTGTCCTAAAACATGAACTCCTGGTCTAGTGAGTGTCCCTCCGACTATTCGCAGTGGACGTGGCTGTGTCCACATTGATGCAGCATCCTTAATGCCCTTGGTACCTGCCATGTGTGGGAAGAACATGATGATGAGAACACTGGTCCCTTCCTGAATGGTCCATGGCTGAGGGAACCTAGGGAGCAGATGCCATGCAGAATACCAGCACTTCTCTAATCCCCACCTGTGTATTTAAAAATTTTATTTACTTATTTATTTTTCGCTGTGCAGGTTCTTCATTGCTGCGATGGCTTTTCTTTGCTTGCAGAAAGCAGGGGCTACTCTCTGGTTGCAGTGCCAGGGCTTCTCATTGTGGTGGCTTCTCTTGTTGCAGAGCACGGGCTCTAGAGCGTGGGGGCGTCAGTAGTTGAGGCTCCCGGGATCTTACACACAGGCTCAGGCTCAACAGTTGTGGTGAAAGGGCTTAGTTGCTCCATGGCATGTAGGATCTTCCTGGATCAGAAATCGAACCTGTGTCCCTTGCATTGCAAGGTGGATTCTTTACCACTGCGCCACTAGGGAAGCCCCTAATCTGTGTATTTTAATTTTTTTTTCTTTGCAGCTGGTTGGCTCTCACTGACCCCAGGGATGTGGCCAGAATTGAAAGCAAGACGGTCATCATCACTCGAGAGCAAAGAGATACGGTGCCCATCCCCAAAAACGGCCTCAGCCAGCTGGGCCGCTGGATGTCCGAGGAGGATTTTGAAAAAGCATTCAACATCCGATTTCCGGGGTGCATGAAGGGTGAGTGAAACATTTATTTGACTGGGTACAATATCAGCAAACCTTTTATTATCATCTCTGTCCTACTGGTAATTGTCCCAGGAACTCCCATTGCTCAGAGAGTTATAAATTCCACATGAGAACTGGCCACATGTTGAAAACGTACATCTCAGTTCTTGTTTTATAGACTAATTTCTACGCTTGTGAATTTAAAATAGCTTGGTGGAACCCAGCTGCACATTTATGAAAACTCTTTAATTTTGCTGTTGTGTCCAACTTTTCATTTGGTGTTGTTGAGTTGCTAAGTTGTGTCCGACTTTTTTGTAACCCCATGGACTGCAGCATGCCAGGCTCTTCTGTCCGCCACTATCTCCTAGACTTTGCTCAAACTCTTGTCCATTGAGTTGGTGATGCCATCCAACCATCTCATCCTCTGCCACCTCTTTCTACTTTTGCCTTCAATCTTTCCCAGTGTCTTTTGCAATGAGTTGGTTCTTCGCTTCAGGTGGCCAAAGTATTAGAGCTTCAGCATCAGTCCTTCCAATGAGTATTCAGGGTTGATTTCCTTTAGGATTGACTGGAGTAATCTCCTTGAAGTCCACAGGACTCTCAGTGGACTCTTCCAATCAAGGGGCTGGTGGCAAGCAAGACGTGATGCTGTCGGAGGGGGATCATGAGAAGGGTCACAGATGGTGGTTGTCTGTGAGTCTGGGGTTGTTTCTCACCAGCTCCCACCTCCCGGCCCCACAGGTCGCACCATGTATGTCATCCCGTTCAGCATGGGGCCCCTGGGCTCTCCTCTGTCCAAGATTGGCATCGAGCTGACAGACTCGCCCTACGTGGTGACCAGCATGCGCATCATGACGAGGATGGGCACCAGCGTCCTGGAAGCGCTGGGGGACGGCGAGTTCGTCAAGTGCCTCCACTCCGTGGGGTGCCCTTTGCCTTTAAAAAGTAAGCACATTATTTCAAAATCAAAAGCCAGAATTAAAAAAAGAAAAAGCCTGCCCTTAAACTCCGTTGGGGACCTGGCACACTCATGTGGGCGTGTCCTCCTGCACAGAGCCTTTGGTTAACAACTGGGCCTGTAACCCCGAGCTCACACTCATCGCCCACCTGCCCGACCGCCGAGAAATCATCTCCTTTGGGAGTGGGTACGGCGGGAACTCGCTCCTTGGGAAGAAGTGCTTTGCCCTCAGGATGGCCAGCCGGCTGGCCAAGGAGGAGGGGTGGCTGGCAGAGCACATGCTGGTAAGACGCAGGGAATTCTAAATGTGTGCAGCAGAGGGTCGGGCAGAGGAGGGGAAGTGGCAGACCCCTACTGCATTAGCATTCCTGGTATGCATCAGAGTTCCAGTGCTCCAAGGACACTGGGAATTCCATCAGTAACGATGAATGGCTTCCAGGCCCCCTCCTAGACTAGGGCATGGACCTCTGGGGCAGAAAGGAACCAAGTGCTTCAGGAGAAATCTTGTCTCCAACAGATTCTGGGCATCACCAACCCCAAGGGCCAGAAGAAGTACTTCGCGGCTGCGTTTCCCAGCGCCTGTGGGAAGACCAACCTGGCCATGATGAACCCTACTCTCCCGGGATGGAAAGTAGAGTGTGTGGGTGATGATATCGCCTGGATGAAATTTGACCAACAAGGTGACTCTTTTAGGCCCGGGTGTTGATGATAATCGTTGGACCTGAGTGAAGTTTTGGGGTTTAAACATGCCAAATCCTCCCAAGTCCACAGTGTCTGGATTTTTAAATTCAGTTAGTTCTTGCAAAAGCTCGGACATATGTATTCCATCAGCTTTCTTTAATCTCATATCCAATCTGGATTGAAATGGGACCTTCTATCACTGTTTGTTTATATTGTTTAGTTGCTAAGTCATGTCTGACTCTTTGCAACACCATGGACTGTAGCCCGCCAGGCTCCTCTGTCCATGGGATTTCCCAGGCAAGGATACTGGAGTGGGTTGCCATTTCCTTCTCCAGAGGATCTTCCTGACCCAGGGATCGAACCCACATCTCCTGCATTGACAGGCAGATTCTTTACCACTGAGATACCTGGGTTGGTTAAAATAGTTTGATGGGAAACTGGTAAGAAAGTCAAAGTTGATTAATAATGCTGGCATGAGGCAAGAGAAAGAGATTCTGGGGAGGAGGGAAAAAATAAAGACTTGAGAATTTGGTGCAGAAATTAACCTGGCAAGATATAAGATGGTACACTTCCCTTGGTACTCACTTCCACTCCTTGGTTTAAAACTTTCCAGGTAACTTGCGGGCCATCAATCCAGAGAATGGGTTTTTTGGCGTCGCTCCGGGAACCTCTGTGAGGACAAATCCCAACGCCATCAAGACCATCCAGAAGAATACCATCTTCACCAACGTGGCCGAGACCAGTGACGGGGGCGTTTACTGGGAAGGCATTGATCAGCCGCTGGCCTCAGGCATCAAGCTCATTTCCTGGAAGGGCAAGGAGTGGGACCCCAAGGATGGTAAGCCCCCCAGGAGGCCCGGCGCCCCGGCCCTTGGGTGTGTGTGCTTGGCCAGACGCTCAGGGCCTATCTTCCCTTGCTGCTGTAGGGGAGCCTTGTGCCCACCCCAACTCACGGTTCTGCACTCCGGCCAGCCAGTGCCCCATCATTGACCCTGACTGGGAGTCTCCAGAGGGCGTGCCCATTGAGGGCATCATCTTCGGAGGGCGCCGGCCTGTTGGTGAGGCTCCTGGGCAATCAGACTGGGACACGGGTGTGTCACTATGGAGGGATGTGTCACTACAAGGGCTCATGTTCTGTGACCTGGTTGAAGGATGTCAGGGATATGGAGCTTCCTTTCACAAATGACAGGGTAATGAGCAAGCTCGGGCATAGAACTTAGTCTCTGGCCACTGAAACTCCGGGGTCCTTGTCCAGGGATGGGGCTCCTAGTTTGACTTTGGCCACGTGGCCTCCTGCCATGACTCTGACGTGGCAGCGTCCGCCCTTAGCTCTGGCGCTCCAGCATCAGCCCCTTTAGAAGAGAGACGACATGCAGCATGTCTTTCCACTTGGGAGATGGCGTTGTGGCTGAAGGGGGCTGGGGGTCAAGGCCTCTAAGGAGCGTTTCTTTCTCCTGCTAAAGGTGTCCCTCTGGTCTACGAGGCTCTCAGCTGGCAGCACGGTGTGTTTGTGGGGGCGGCCATGAGATCTGAGGCCACGGCAGCGGCGGAGTACAAGGGTGAGTCTGGCCAAGATCTGGGGCCACCAAGAAGGGACAGTGACAGCTCTATCTCTGTGTTTCTCCGACTCTCTGTTTTTTCTGTTGCTCTGCTTCTCTGTCTCTCTCTGTCTCTGTTTCTATGTCTCTCTGTCTCTCTCTCTCTGTTTCTATATCTCTGTGTCTCTCTGTCTCTTTCTGTCTCTATATCTCTGTCTCTCAGTTGCCCCTCTGTCTCTTTATCTCTCTGTCTCCCCGTGTCTCTCTCTGTATATGCAGAGAGGTACAGAAAGCCAGGGGGCTGTGTCAACAGTAAGTGTGCCCATAGTCCTGTGAGGCCTCACTTACCCACAGAGTCCCCTGTTAACAGGCAAAGTCATCATGCACGACCCCTTCGCCATGCGCCCCTTCTTCGGCTACAACTTCGGCCAGTACCTGGCACACTGGCTCAGCATGGCCCAGCGCCCCGCAGCCAAGCTGCCCAAGATCTTCCATGTCAACTGGTTCCGAAAGGACAAGGCCGGCAGGTTCCTCTGGCCCGGCTTCGGCGAGAACTCCCGGGTGCTGGAGTGGATGTTCAACCGCGTGGTCGGGGAAGGCGGCGCCAAGCTCACGCCCATCGGCTACATCCCCGATGAGGATGCCCTGGACCTCCGGGGCCTGGGGGATGTCGACGTGAAGGAGCTCTTCCACATCTCCAAGGAGTTCTGGGAGGAGGAGGTGGAGGAAATACAGAAGTACCTTGAGGAGCAAGTGAACGTCGATCTACCCCCAGAGATCAAGAATCAGGTCCTGGCCCTGAAGCAGAGAATCAGCCAGATGTAATCAGGTTTGCCTGACTGTCCACCTCCAATCCATACAACGCACCAGGAGCAGGAGACACGGCGCTTCCCGAATTCTCACTGCCTGCAGCACCGCAATGAGCGCACCCAGGGGCTGATCGAAACCCTTAATTTTTCAGATAAGACCGTATAGCAGACTGAAGCTAGTCACTAAAGAGGTTGGGGAGGGAAATAGCAGGCTCCAGGAAATAGCAAACATTCATGATACAATGCACCTTTGTTCAACTTAGGGACACTCAAGCAGTCTTCTTTGTCTTTCCCCCTTAGCTGTATCAGTTAGCCAGGATGCACAGAAAAAGGACACTTGAGCTGTATATATGTGTGTGTGCACATGCGTGTGTGTCTGTGTACTGTCGTCTAAAACGTATTTAATGACTTTGGAAAAATCTTGGGCAAGATTACCTCCTAGTTGTTGCTAGAATGCAATGTTGCTTTCTTATTAATATGTGTGTTTAAATTATTTTTATATACCATGGTTCCTTACCTTTACATAATTTCAACATTTTCCCCTAACACTTCTTGGAAAAAAAAATCACAAAATAAACTTTTATAGAAAAGATGAATTTGTTTGCCTGGTTTTTCTTATCTGAATAGCCAAGAAGAGGGGACTCTGATGAAACCTTCTGTGATAGAATCCCTTCCAAAGAACGTGGGACCACCTTGGTGGAGGGGGTGAGCTGGGGGGTGGAGGGGGCCAGATGGGGAGGTGTGAGCAGAGAGACTGTCACCCAGAGGTGACACGGCACCATGCTTTGGGTTTTCTGAATTAACTCGAAGCCATCCATTAGTGCCCTTGAACATCCACAAACCTTTAAATTGTGGGTCTTGGGTAAGGGGAACAGGAGAGTTTAAAGCATGCTTCTTGACAAAACCTTGGGTGTGGGGCTTAGGCCTTTCATAAGAATTATATTGTGTCCAATTTCACAGACTTTTGTCAATAAATGCTCTTTTCAGCAACTCTTTTCTTCACTGTCATCCACTGGGGAGGAGAGTGGAGACAGAAATATCCTTCAGAAGAAAACAGCAAAAGGCATTGATGGAGCACCTTCTGTATACAGGGCATCATGCCTTTGATGGGCTCAAGGTGGGCTGCCTTGCACCCTCCTCTGGTGCCTCTGTCCCCAGTGTTTATCGGGTCCTCCGGGCAGTTTGAACAGACCACATGCTGGACCGGGCACATGTGTTCAATAGATGCACCGGGCTTTCTCTGGCTGCCAGTCTCCTTTCTGGGCCAGCTCTCGTGCTCAGCACACACCAGGAAGTCAGTTCTTCTCAGCTCTGCTCGCTTCCACAGCTTATGGACTCACCGTCCCCTTAAAGTCCTCTGTTTCTTCTGGGATCCACGTGGATGGGCAAGCTGAGATCCACCCGATGTTATAGGTGGGGAAACCAAGGCCAGGTGGGTCCTTCAGGGCTGCCAAACCATAACCAGAGTTTTCTTCCCCTTTAAGGAGCTGAGAGCCGACGGGGCTCCACTGGCAAAGTGTCATGTTCTGATAGCAAAATCACTGACAGCAAAAAATCATTTAACTGAATTAAGTGCTATCTGCTGTATTAATTTAAATCAGTGGCTTTCAAACTTGTTTCTTCCTTTTCACTACAGAACCCATGCTTGACAGCTACTCTGACTCAGAAACCCAGCTTCTAAGGGAGACAGAACGGGAGGCTGCCCACCTGAGGCTGGGCAGGTGTCGGGACCCAGGCCTCCCGTTTTCCTTTTTTCTACTCCCTGGGGGCCTCTGAGGAAGTTCCTTGGACCCCTGAGAGGCACTTTCAGGATATAGTTGGGGCACCATTTTTAAAATGCAGGCCCCAGACTTTGGCATCCTGTTCTAGGCTCTCGGAGGCTTCATCTCTTTTCGAGCAAAGCCGTCCATCTCACAGTTCCCTGCGCACAGAATCACCCACCCAGCCAGCAGAATCACACAGGACTGTGTTGCCACCTGGCCTAGGAAGCCAGGGAGACAGCCTGGAGGAAGTGTCTTAAACAGAATAAGAATTTTCAGGGAACCAAAAGGACTCAGCTCTCGCCGTTGGTACCTAAGTTGGTTTCCCCAAACCGAGCCAGCTGTGCTCCACTCACCTCCAAGTCCTAGTTTCTGTGCTGAGCCCACAATAATAGGGACGCTAGGACCTTGATGGAGAAGGAAATGGCAACCCACTGCAGTGTTCTTGCCTGGAGAATCCCAGGGATGTGGTAGCCTGGTGGGCTGCCGTCTATGGGGTCTCACAGAGTCGGACACGACTGAAGCGACTTAGCAGCAGTAGCAGCAGGACCTTGATGGCTGAGGTTCTATTGTAGTAGGAAGTCAGCTAAGGCCAAGGCCATTTGCAGGTGATCAGACTGAGGCCTTGAGAGTGGCCCTTTGCTCAGGGTCAGGGTAAGAATGAGAAGTCAGGCTCCCAGTTCCTGATCAGCTCTCCCCACGGTACACGTGAATCCAAACCAACAGAGTTTGGTACTGACGTCCTCTACCGGAATCCAGGGTGGCAGCTGCCCCCTGACCTCCATGGGTTCCCGGAGCCCTGCTGGGGTCTGGGTTAAAGACCAGAATGCGGTGGGTACACAACACATATTGAACCAGGACAACAAACCTGTCCCTATGTTCACCTGGGCATCTGAGGGGAATCCAGGGCAGTGGGGGGTGGTGGTGAGGAGGGGGCTCTTGGGGGCCTTCTCGCTTCTCTCCTTCAGCCTGCCCTAACCCAGAGCCTCTGGTCTGCTGCCCCCCACCTCTGGGCCACACAACATGTACCTTCCAGGGCTCTAAGGCCACAGGCACGGGCTCTGGAGGCTCCTGGTGCTGTGCCCCGCCAGGGCGGTGACCCCTGCTTTGTCCTCACTGTCAGCGATTGCGGCAACAGGGACTGGGTTCCGTCATGTATGGGAAAGGGCCGGCTGCCTGCCCCCAGCCTCCTGCCCCCTTCCCTCCTTGAAGGTAGTAAATACTGGTGACCTTGGACACCTCCCAGCTCTGCCTTTGACCAGCAGTGTCACCTGAAGTGACACCCGGACCTGCAGTGTGACATAATAGTAATAATGCCCCTGCTAGAGTCCAAGGAGCATGAAATGAGCAGGCCAGCTCTGCACTGGTTCTGGGATTCAGAGGGTCTGGGTGTGAGTCACTACCCCCCTTCCCTGTAGCAGGGTATTCTCAGGTGATGACACACAACTCTGGAAACCTCAGTTTCCTCAACTGTATAATGGGCTCCACTCCACTCTGGGCTGACATTCAATACAATAGGGCTGGAAGTGAGAAGCTGAAACCCAACCCCCACCCCCATATGGGCTGATGGGGAGCTCCCTCCCCAGCTCCCAGACTGGCCCCAAATCACCCATCCCAGGTCCTCCCCCAGGACCTCCAGACCTTCCCACACAGCTGGGGGGGGGGGGGCTCCCAAATCTGACTTCTGGATTATCTCTGGGTGGTCATCATTCCCACTGGTTTTTAAGTATTTTGAATATAACTCCTGTCCTAGCCCCACCCCAATGTTCTAATGCTGCACAACCACCCCCCAACTCAGAATTCGGATGAAAACTGTAAACTCTGCAGGAGGAGAAGAAGCCCTTGAGAAAACCTTAAGTCCTCTGGCTTCATTGCAGTGCAATGAGATCCAGTTTCCTCCAAGGGGAAAACTGGGGGCTTGATAAGGAGACAAGGTTCAGAGGGAGTAAAATTTACAAAGTGGGTTTTTCTGCATTTTGGAAATTTTGCCTTGCATTTTCTTGCATGGGAAGCTGAACACAGTGGGACCCCTGGGAGATGCTCTACATGGGTTTTTGTTAAGTATCACCTCCCAGGATCACAGCACAGGGCAGCATGGCTATGGTTCTGATTATCACACAGCTGCTGTCAGGCTCTGTGTTCTCTCTGCCCCAGCCCAGAGGTTTCTTTGATGCTGCAGAGCTGGGATTCAGGGCTGCCATGGAGGAACAGCAGATGTCACTGACCCACAGTGACACCATGGTGAGGCCCAGAACATACAGGCCTGGCTGACACCTGCCACATTTTTCACTGACATATTTGTTCCTGGGGACCTGCTTGTCTGCCACCTGCTCATCACCATGTGGCCCCCTGGTAACAGGGTCTGTAAATGTGTGAATATTCGCACACCAGACCTGCCAGCCCAACAGCAGAACCTTTCTCCAGGCAAAGCCATTTTCAGCAAAATATGCTGTAAATATTTGTTCAGCTCAAGAAAATGACTTTAATTGCATAATTAAACTCGATGTATATGCTGATTCCAGACAGCATGGTTGGGAGAAGCCGAGGCCACATCTGTTCCTCTGTGTTTGTTGAATAGAGGGGCAAACGGTTTGTTTGTGGAGATATTGCTCTGGTCCCCGTCTTTCCTCTGTGCAATGAGGGTTTGGAGAAAAGTCAGAGAGGATGGAGGAAGGGGCTTAGTGGCTTCTGAAAAGAGGAGAAAGGGGAAAATTTCCCCAAATCAGAGAAACAAGAGCAATGGGACCCCACCTCTCAGACAGGATTTGCACTGTGTATTCCAAATGTTCTAAGCACATCCTACCTTCCTTGGGTAACTGGTAACTTAAGCAAATGATCAATACTTTAGAGTGAATGAAGAAGAAAATATTACATCCCAATGGTTAATTAAACCCAGAATTCCTCACTAAAGCAAGCATATAAACATAAAGCCTGAGTAGAAGGAGCGAGCCACAAAAGACACGTACGTTATGTGGTTCCATTGATATGAAATATCCAGAATAGGCAGATCCACAGAGATAGGAAGAACATTTGTGGTTTCCAGGGGTCAGGGGTCAGGGAGAGAGATTGGGGAGAAATCACTAATGGATGCAGGGTTTCTTTGGGGGCTGATGAAACTGTTCTAAAATTGGATTGTGGCGAAGGTTGCACAATCCTGTGAGTATATTATAATAAAAACCATTAAATTGTACATTGTAAGTGGGTAAATTTGATGGCATGTGAATTAAAGCTCCATAAAGTGATTAAAACAAAGAATAAATACAATAAAAACAAAAGTCAGGTCTTGTGTTAGAAACCAATTATCTGCCAAGGCTCTGAGATGAAGGCCTGGTTTGCCATGTCACAAAGAGAGATAATGGCAGGGGCGAAGGGGAATGTGGCCACCTTGGAGGCAGCCTCTTGAGCTTCTCTCCTGGAGAGCACCAGGAGGATTCAGAGAAATGGAAACAGGATGGGCTGATTCATTATGGGATTCAGTGCCATTTAATGCCTGGCCTGGTTTCAGATGATCATGAGCACCCTGAAAGTCATCACAGCAACTGGCAGAGGAGAAACATACCAGCAGCCTGCAGAACTCATGGAGGCCAGCAGGTGGCAGAGCTGAGACCTCAGATTCCAGGTGTCTAGGGGTCCTCAGCAAAGGGAAGGATTCCTGAGTCTGGGGGGTCACGGGCCCCAGCCCCCTCTGACAGTGGATTGGAAGCTCTCACAGTGGAAGAGGGGCTCATGTCACCCCACAGGGGAGGGCGAGACTCTGGTGCCCCGGACCCAGAGGCTCCAGCCCCGGCAGGAGAGCCCTCAGCCCTACCTGGGAGCAGAAGCCTGTAGAAGGGACTAACGGTAGGTGCTGGGTGCAGTGTAAATACTTCCTCTCCAAGCCTGGGTTTCCCCAGCTGTACAAGACTGCCCTGTCTTGCCCCCAGAAAGTCTCTCCCGCTCCAACCTGCCACCCCTGGGACGCCCCCTTGCTCCCTGTCTGTTCCACTGTCCCTCCTGTACTGCTGAGATCTTCCAATGCTAAGACCCAGGGAAGGACAGTGGGGAACAGGAAACTCATGAGCACACCCCCAAGGTCCCCTCGCCTCCACCCCCATCCTGACCCAAAGCCTGGCTCCCCCACGGAAGCTCACAACCTGCTGCTGGTTTTGTCTTTGGCACGAAGCTTACACAGTGGGGCCTTCACACCTCCCAGGGAGGGAGGGGACCCGCTCTGTGGCAGCTCTGGGGCTGGCCAGCCAGCATCTGGAAGACCTTGGCTGTCACTCAAGTGAAGATTTCTGGAGGGTTCACGGCTATATTTTGGGATCTGGGTGAAGATAGTCCTCAGTAGCCAGTGGGGAGCCCCAGCCTGTAGTGGACTCTGCCCGGGCTGAGGATCCTGAATCTCGGTTAGTGGGTTTCTTGGGAGACTAGTTCGGCTCATTTGGGGTCTCCTGGGCTGACCCCTGCGCTGTGGTTTTCCCTCCCACCCCCATTCCCCACCCCACCACACCCCCACCCCCTGGTAGTGGAACACTCTGCCCTCCGAAGTGAGCTGTGGTCTGGCCTCAGTGGGCACAGAGGCAGCAGTGTCTGTCTGAAGCCTGGCCGAGGGCTTCATCACCACTAGGAGCAGGGTCCCGGGAGCCAGGGCCCCGGGTGACTCATGCGGCAGCTGCTCCCGTCCTGTAGAGCTGAGTCAGAGCCATTAGGTGATAGGAGATGAATTTACATTTTGAATTAACTCGGATCATCAGAGTGCTTCCTCTCGACCTGGGGAAATTAAACATAAAGTCAGAGGGAGTTGTGGGCTGGGAGCAGGGGCTCAGCCAAGCGTGCTAGATCGGTGCTTCTTTTTATTTTTCCTTCAACAGGCTGCAGGCAAAAGGGGACGAGAGGACACTGCCTACCGCAGAGTCAGCTCAGGAAAGAGAAGATGGAAAGCTGAGATATTCTTTCTCTCTTCTTCCTTGGGCAGAAGCACAATAAATCCGCATGGCAGAATTAAATTCTGATCTGTCCGATTTCTTCCATCTCTTCCTCCTCTAATAATGGTTATTTATTGAGTTCTTATTATGTGCCCGGCAGTTAGCTAAACACTTTAGAGATAAGGCAGAAGGGAATTTGTACCCTCCCCCTCCCCTCACCCCTTTCTTTATTTCCTGGCAGGGAGGGAGTCTGAGGGAAGAAGAAAAGAGACAGTTTTATTAACAACACAAGGCTCAGTGACTTATGTTAGGAAGTTTTCTTTGTTTTTTTAGATGGATCACTGGGAGACCAGAGGCCCACAGACCCCCTCCCACAATGAAGTGCACTGAAACCCACCCTCCTTCCCCTGAGTCACTGTGAAGGGTACCCCCTGGGGTTGTGCAGTGTAACCTTCTCTCAGGTGCCCGGACAAGAGTCTGTAAGACTGTCCAAGTCAGAACAGACCTCGGCGGGCAAGCTGAGGGGTCTGTACCTTCCTGGGACCTCTGAGCCTATCTCTGATCAGCATCTATGGTGGTTTATCCTCCTGGAAAGGAGAGCCTCATTTTGTGTGGAAGAGGCCTGTTGTCACTCAATGCCACGATCACTGCCCTTTATCTATGGGGTCTTCCAGGCTTCACAGGCAGATTGACTCCTGAGAACTAGTTTATAACTCAAGTTGCCTTGAATTGACTTGGCCCAACCTCAGGTCCTTCATGCCTGAACCCAGATGGTCAAAGGTTCAACCTCCTGGAACCATGGATGTTAGTTCTCTTTGGGAGGAATGTACCCCCTGGAGCCTCTGGGGTTACAGTCACTGCACAAACATGGGGCCAATAACTGAAGACTGGGGTCTGGGCTTGTTGCTGTGGGACAAGACTTTCCTGCCACTCAGAGTGAGGAAACGAGCTCCTATGGGCTGTTTCCAGCTGGCCGCCCCCCCTCGATGGCTGGTCTCCAAGATCAATTCGTCACTTTCCAATGAACAGTTACTGAACGCCCTCTGACTGCCTGGCACTTAGAGTCAACCCAAGTGCTTAGAGGAGCTGATCAGGACTGTCCTTCTTAATGAATTGGTCCCAAGGGAGGCCTTGTCCTTTCTCCAGGGTCACCAAAAAACTTCAAGCCTCAAGTTATCAGGAGCATTAGTCTCTGTGAAAAAGAATCCACAGGTTTGTTTTCTTCTCCGTTCAGAATTTCTGGGTAGTCAGCCTCCTGGGCCGTCCCTCAGACTCTGTAAATCTTCCTGGAAGCTGGGCTCATCTTCGGCCCTCCTTCCCTCCCTCCCTTCCTTCCTTTCACCGATCCAGCCCTACCCTTCCACTTAATCACCCACTCTTGCGTCCTCCATCTATGCCCCCTTAGACCTTCCATCTGGACACCCATCCAATAGACCATCCAACTTCCACTCAGGGGCTCACCTAATCTCAGGGTAAATCAGCCGTAAACTCAACATCCATCCCTGAGCCACCCTTCCATCTTCTCACCAAGGCCATACAGCTATGATGCTATGAGAGCCAGGATTTGAATCAACTCAGCTTGATTTTTCTCTAGACAACATGCCTCCAGGCCAGAATAGCTGCTCAGCTGGATGGAGAGGAAGAGCTGGGTGCCCTCCAGGGTAAAGATAGGTTGCTATAAAGGTTCAGAGAAAGGGGAGGTGTGAAGAAGGAGGTCTAGAGGAAGCAGAATTTGAGCAGTGTTCCTAGATCAAACCAATCAACCCTAAAGGAAATCAACCCTGAATATTCATTGGAAGGACTGATGCTGAAGCTGAAGCTCCAATACTTTGGCCACCTGAAGCAAAGAGTTGATTCATTAGAAAAGACCCTGATGCTGGGCTAGATTGAGGGCAGGAGGAGAAGGGGACAACAGAGGATGGGTTGGTTGGATGGCGTCATCGACTCAATGCACATGAGTTTGAAAAAACTCTGGGAGATAGTAAAGGAGAGGGAAGCCTGTTGTGCTGCAGTTCATAGGGTCGCAAAGAGTAGGATATGACTGAGCGACTGAAGCTCTTTTTAGACTCCTGTCAGATTTGGAAAACCAAGGTCTAAAGGGCAAAGTAGAGGAAATCCAGGTGGAGCGAGGGGTGTCAGCGAGTGTCAGGGTGGGTCAAGGGTGGAATATATTTGCTGATGGGTGGAGGGTGAAGAGAAGGTAGATACTGTGTGGGTGGTTAAAGGCGAAATGGATGGAGTGTGGCCTGGGCAGAGTGAAGGGTATGGATGGTGGAAGGAGGGAAAGGTAGAGTGGGTCCCAGGCTGGTGCAGACTACAGAAAGCCAGGCCACGGAGTTGGCTGGGGTTCATTTGTTGACACAGGGAGGTAGGAAGCCTGCTGGTGATGGGGAACATCCAGTGAGATAAACCTGGGCCAAGAGGAGACCCTGAAATTGTGCGCTATCCCCTCTGGGGGGGTGGGTACCGGTGGCACTAGCCTTCTCAACCTGGGAAGATGGGCCCAGGTTGTCAGCGAGTACAGCCCGAGACCATTTGGCCATGCCTAAAGAGGGGCCGGGGGCGAGGGTCTCTCCATTCAGCCCTCACAGCAGAACTCAACAGGATTTGAAGCAACTTGAGCCAAAAAACAAGTTGCTGTTGGGAGCTTGGCTGCCTGCAGTTCAGAAAACGACATCTCTGTGGTCATTTCATAATGGCCTGGTTTTCCACCAAGAACAAAGTGGCAGAGGAAACCGAACAATTTGCCAGGGTCTTGCCTCTGGCAGGGGAGAAATCTATCTTTTGTGGTTTCTGACATAAGTGCTAGCCTGCTGTTATGCTAAAAATCTCAGCATCTGAAAAGTTTCAAGCTAATTTTGAGGGGGGAAATTAGATGCCAAGCGGCTTTTAAAACCCAGAGGATCTTGGGTTTAAAAACTTGGTTGCCAAGGAAACCCTTTCTCTGATACTTCCTTGCCACCCTGTTATAAATTAATCCCCCTAACTGAAGGGTGATTAAGGTGATTGGTGGCACAGCTCCAGACAGAGGAGATGGCAAGGGGGGGCCCAACATTTCAGGGGACCCCCCACCTTGGCCCTGGGGAAGCTGGACCTATTAGCACCCTGGGGGCTTGAAGGCACCTGTGGAGGAGAATGCAAGCCAGAGAACAGCTGCACAGCGCGTTCTGTGAAAGGCACACAAGTGATTGCTGAAAGGAAACCTTAAATGTCACGCTGCTACCCCGTTGGCTTGGAATAGGTGAAAAGCTTTGTGAGCCAGTTAACGAGCAGATTGTTCAGGCTGCGGTGTTCCGGCCCCTGCGGCCTTGTTCATGGCTGTGGTGCCAGGCATTAGCTGAAGCAATTGTTATCTCCACCTTCCAGGGGGAGGCAATTTAGGTGTTTGCTTGTGGTCCCAGTCATCCAGCAAGTTATCTGCCCATTCATCTCTCTCTCCATCTGTTCATTCATCTAATTGTTCATTGGAATGTCCATCTACCCTTCCTCTATCCACCCACCAAACCAGATATCCACCCATGCATTTATTCATCTACCCATCCGTCTATCTGTCTACCTATCCATCCACTTTCTGCCCCTACAACCGAGAGCTGGATGGAAGAACGCATGGATGGATGGATGCAGGGATGGGTAGCGAATGAATGCATATCCACTCTCCCATCCATCTACCTCCACTTACTTATCTAGAGGTCTACTTGCTTATAAATTCATCCATCCATCCTCCGCCCATCCATCCATCCATCCTCCGCCCACCCACCCATCTAGTTAGTAAACATTTACTGAGCATTCATGGTCCAGCAACAGTAGCTTCTATAGCGTGCTCACAGCATGCCAAGCACTGCCTCTTTGGTTCCTTTGCTCAGTGCTGAGGCTGGGGAGTTAATATTGTCCCCATTATATAGATGAGGCACTAGAATGGCTAGCCAGGATGGGACTTGGATTTTAACTCTTCTCTCCATCCTGGGGGCAAATCCCCAGAGAGGAGGGTGGTGAGTTTGGCGTCATCCATTCACCAGCATTTCAGCCCTAAGTGCAAGATGTGAAGGAGGAGGGGGCCACAGAGGGTTCCAGGGCCCAGAGGCTCTCAGGGGCCCGAGTCTGGCTGCCCTGGCTCTGATCTCCTGCCCCAGTGGGTGTGTGCGCGCTGACACACACACATACACATACACACACTCGCCCCCCGTATCTGGCCTTTCCCACAAGGTAAACACTGCCAGCGTGGTCAGGGAGCTGGTGCCAAGGTGAAAAGTCCATGGGTCAGAAACCTTAGAGGCTGAGGCCAAGCCCCCCGGGAAGTGTTCCCAGAAGTGGAGACCTTTCTCCCCATGAGCTCTGCCCTATTTCAGGGAAGCCCAGTAGAGAAACTGGTGCCCTTGGCTCTGGCCTCTGCCTCTCCCTCTCCTCCTTCCACGATACCCCATCCTTAGAACCAGTTTGGTGGTTGGTGGGCTCCTTGACCTCCTGACTCCTGACACATGGGGAAGGGGATTCTGGTCCACAGCAGAGGAAGGAGGAGGGACGGACATGCTGGTGCATGTCCTCCACAACCCAGGATTGTGCTGGGGGCTCCCATTGCCTCTTGGTTAACCTGTCAACACCCTGACTTGGGGCTGGCCTGAAGCGGCCCAGAAAGCCCGTGCCTCTGAGAGGCCTTGGCAGGGCACCGGCAGGGCTGGAGGTCCTCAGTCGGGCGACAGGTCACAGTCCCAGGAGAAGCAGCCTCGTTGCAGAGACTGCTGGGAGCATGCACTTGGGGAGGGGGGCCTCCCTCAGCCTGTCCTCAGGCACAGGTATTATGAGTTTTTTTGTGATCCAGAGGGATGCATGAGTATTTGTTGAGTGACCTGCAGTGGAACAGGGCCCCCACCTTGGCACCCAGCACAGCCCAGTGTCAGGAAGACAGTGAGCAGACATTCCCGAGGGCTCAGGTCGGGGGGGCGGTGGGGGCACTGACAACAGGCTGCCTTTCCGAGCCCCCCACCAACTCTCTGAGGAAACTGTGACCCATGTGTCTGGCTTTTGAGGCTGAGATGGGGGTCAGGCAGTGCCAGACCACTCGCCAAGGTCGCTGGATGCTGAGGAGCAGAGCAGCTTTGAACCCTGGTGTGTCTGGGTTCAGAGGGGCTCATCTACCACTCTGCTTCCCAGCCACCTGCGGATCAGGGAGGAGCCAGGCAGGGGCTGACCCGATGCTTTTGCATGGGTCACTAACATCTTGCTTGTTGGTGAAGGTTTGCTCAGCCATGGGACCACTTGCCGAATGTTGTCCCCATGGCAGGTGCTGGGGGTCCTGGGTGAGCCAGACTGGCTAAGGCATGGGTAGCAGCTTCAGGACCAGGGGTTCCTGCCCAGGAGTCAGCTCTGCAACCCTTGGGACTGCTTCCTGAAGCCCAGAGCTAAGTCTGTGAGATTTGTTCCTTCCTGGACAAACATCATCACGTTTATTCCCTATGGACGGGGGCCGGGGGGCGCACTTGGAGACCCCCAAAGTCCTGGAGGGAGATGCTCCCTTCGTTCCCACTCTTGATAAGAACGCCTAGGAGAGCTTGCTGCGAGGACCACCACCTCTCTCGTTCAGTGAGCATCTCCAAGTTGAATCGTAGCAAGCATCCTGCATTCTCCTGGGCTTGCCCACCCAACTGCCTCAGCCCCTCGCCCAGGTGAGCAGACAGAGGTGATGCTGAGCACTCCCTGCGTCTCTGCAGACAGGGAAACTGGGATTGGGAGCTGGGTAGGGGCTGCTCTGAGGGCCCCTGAGTTTCTCTTCCTGACTGCAGACAGGCTGAGGGAGTCATCCAAGGTCGCCTGAGCTGCAAGGCGAGGCAGCAGCAGTGTTTTGACTTCTGGTCAGGTCCTTCTCCATCACGACGCGCCGCGTGGGGGAGGGAGGTGTGGGGGCCGCCAGGGGCCTCTTTAATTCATGAGTTACTGGCAGCAGCACAGTCTCGGGGGAAGATTGATGACCGGCTGCAGGTACTGGTGGGCGGATTCATAAAGCTGTCGGCAGCGGGCAGTAAATCAGATGAATATTCAAGATTCCGCCTGGGGAGCAGTTCTCAGGCTCCGGCAATAACACGATGGATGTGGCGCAGGCAGGCAGGCGCGGTGGCCTCAGGAGCCCTCGGCCCTGGAGTGAGGCACTTTCCACCTGCTTAGAACTTCCGCCTTCTGTCTGGGAAACTTGGGCAGCTTGAGAGAGAGACAGAGGAGGGGCAGGTGTGGATCCCAAACCCACCTGCAGACCCCATTTCACGGATATTGTTTACTCAAGCATATTTTACCTGCAGCAAAACTCACAGGTGTTAAGTCGGAAGTGGGAGCAGTTTGGACCCCTGTGCGGACCCACCACCTGGATCCAGATCTGGAGTAAGATCCAGAACATTCCATCTTCACCCCTGAAAGTCCCCTTCTTTATTAACCCCCAGCTCCCCAAGCCCCAGGGAACCACTGATCCTTCTGTCACTAGAAACAAGGTTCTCCTTACCCATGGCAGACAAAGTCCCAGGTCGACTTGGGTTCACCCTCTGTGCGCAGTTTTGTTTTCTGCTTGTTTTGCCCTGAGTCCTCACCAGACTGCACTTCCAGAAGCCCTCCCTGGTGCTTGGTCTCAGGAGAGGCAACCTCACTGCAGAGACTGCTGGGAGTTGGCTGTGTGGTTCTCCACTGGAAGCAGTGAGCACAGTTGATTGAGCCATTCCCCTCTCTATGGCTGCCTTGTTTGTTTCCAGTGCTGCCTGTTTAGGATAAGGCTGCTGTGAATGCCTGTCCTGGTCTTTCCTTCCGGGCGTTTACTCTTGGGTAGGGCACATACAGAGTTAACTTTTTAAGGAACTGCCAGGCACGCTTCCAAGTGGACAAGAAGTTGGCACCCTGGCCAGCACTCAGTGTGGTCTGATGTCTGTCTCCTCCCCTAGCAGATGTGTGATGGTGGCATCTGCCATAGGATTCCCCTTTAATCCACAAAGTCTCTGCTGGTCTGCAGGAGGGTTGGCTTTCTGGGCTCCCTCTGCCCGCATCTCGGGCCACCATCCCACCTGTTAACCAGATCTGGTCCTAAGCCAGGGCCTTTGCACTGGCTGCTCCTCCTGCCCCGAGAGTGAGGGGCCTCCCTTGGAGATATCTGTGTTTTCTCCTCTCTCACCCCTGTGTCCTCTGTAGCTGCTCCATCCTGGGGTCCCACAGGCTCACTGGGGGTTAAACACAGTCTGCAGAGAAGCCTCTGCTGCCTTCCCATCCATTGGCTCCATCCGTCAGTGGATGCATGTCCAGGGGGTGTCACCACTGTCCTCTGCAGTGAGGGGCTTGCTTGCAGGATTAGGTGCCAGGCGAGGTCACTGCCAGTGGTCCCCTTGTGAACAAGCCCATCAGACAGACCAGGACACTGAAGTCTCCACCATGTCCACAACCCCCTCCATCTCTAGTCCGTGGAGTCTGGCTTCCCATTCGGGGAGGAGGCCCTGAGCAGTCTGGGCTGGCTTTGGGCAGAGACTACACTTGAAGAAATGCCTCCCTCTTGGGATTCACTTCCTCCCAGTAGGTCAAAAGCAAAGTTCTCACCTTTTCTCTCCAGAGAGCATTTAGTATCTCCTGATTCTCGTGAGACAAACTTGTCTGCTAACTCCGGGCTCTGTTTCTTCGCTGCTGCCAGCCAGCCTGGTAGGTGAATGTTCTGTGGATTAAGAACATTTAGATGGTAGTACCTGCAAGACCTTCTCTACCCCTGGGTCACCCCTACCTGTCTAGTGTTCCCCTTGGCCATCCTGGTATAATGTCAGCCCCAGGACTCATCAGCATGCCAGGTCAGAGCCTCCAGAAACTAAGAGCAAACTTTGCCCCTGGGAACTGCACCCCTCTGTCTCCTTATTCCCTGCTGCAGGGGGAGGGGCTGTTGACAGAAGACACGTTCCCCTGCCTCCTCTGCCTCAGGTAGCTCTCTTATCTCCCCATAGCTGAGAGAACTAAAACAACCCCAGTCCTTAAAGAAAGAAAACTGTCCCCAGGTTATCTCTTGGGGGTCCTATAGCAGTTTTGATTTCTATTAATGAATATTGGTGCCAGACATCAGCCCCTCAAATCAACTCCCCAAAAGGCAGTCACTCCAGATGTCCCCCCACTGAGATAAGAGTCTTCTGTCTTAGACTCTCAAAGCCAGAGGAAGAGCCTTAGCAACACAATCACGCCTGCTGGCAGACACGTGCGTTATGGAAACCATAGAGGCAGCTGATTGGCCCACCTCTGCTGCAGCGCGTCAAGTCCCCGAGCACTTGAAAAACAACCTAATGTATTCCTGTCTGTAGCTCTGAGCAAAAGCTCATTTCATGTCTTGTGTTTCCATTTCCTGAGGATTAATAAGTGTGGAAGGGGGACTCGGGCTTCGTGCCGAATATTTATTTAGTCAATATACACATCAATTTAGCAAATTAGAGATTGCAAGCCATTTCTAAGCAATGCTGTAAAAATAATAGCTGTACTTTAAACTTGTAACGGATTTTGGTGTGTGGATTTTGGTGTGTGGGGGGGTGAGGGTGGTGGTGGGGGATCCGGGGGGAAGTGGCAAATACGTGCCTGGCACTTTATAAGCACAAAGTTTAGTTCTCCTTAAACTACAGTGAATGTCTGAGTCATCACTGAAGTGGTTGTTTGTTGAGAAAGCAGACACCTAAACCCCATTGTCTGGAGGACACAGAAGGGGTCTGGGGTAGGGATTCTGAAACTCACCCTGAAGACAGAGTGGACTTTGAATGAACTGTCCCTGCATTCAGACCCTGACTCTGCTCCTTCTGGCCAGGTGACTGCAGAGAGCAGGGTTTCTCAGACTCAGCACTGCTGACTTTTGGGGTTCATGATTCTCTCTGTAACCACCAGGAATGGCTCCAGACATTGACACATGTCCCCTAGGATACACCCCCCTCCAGTTGAGAATTACTGGTCTAGAACCAGGTTCTTTGGTCTCTGTAAGCTTCATTTCTTCATGGAGATCCAGTTATGTGAGCAAGATTCCACCCCACAACCCAGTGAGAGAGTGGCTGCTCTTCACTTCATAGAGGAGAAAAGATAGGCTCAGAGAGATATTGGGACATGCCCAGGGGTACACAGCAGGCACATGGCCCAGTGGAGGCATGCAAGCCATCTCCTGCTTCTTGGAATGGTCAGTAGCTCCATCCAAACGGCTCCTCTTCAGAAAGGCCGACTCTGTGTTCCTCGGCTTGGGTAGGTTTCCACCCCCTCACTCCCCACTGCTCCTTCTCATCACTGTTGTTCTCTTCAGAGGGCTTCACTGCCACCAGCTCATGTGTGTGTTGATCTGATTCTTGTCTGTCCCGTTCTCTGGAGTGTGGGTCCCATTAGTCAGCAAGCAGGGCTTTCTTCATCTTGCCCCCTGCTGTTTTATCAGTGTCCGATAAATGTTCAGTCACATGCTGGCCAATGAGTTATAAGCAGAAGTCTTATGTGTGGCATTCTGGGAGGTGTCCATATTGGGAGAGAGCAAGCTTTTCTTCACCTCTTTCTTTTAACTGATGGTTGGAATGCAGACATGATGGCTGGAGCACAAGCCACAATCTTGGACTATGAGGTAGAAGCTCTGTATTGCAGATAGAGGGGCAACAAGGCAGAAAGCACTGGGCTTTGCTGACTTCTGCAAGGTGCCTTACTCACCCCAGACATCCTTCCTCTGAGCTTCTCCTACAGGAGGGTAAATAATCTGTTGCTACTCTTGAAGCTGCTTTTACCTTGGTTTCTCTGCTCTGACTTCTAACTCATACTCAACTAGGCTTTTGGGAGTGCCCAGGACAGAGGAGGAAGCACATGTTTTTGACCCTGTCCAAGTTGTCCTCAGATCTATGGGTCTCACCCTTGCAGGAGGAGTCCCCCCTACACAGTCACGGTCAATGCCTCCAGGTCCCACAGTGAGAGGGGTATTAGTGATCCCATGAGAAAAGCAATACACTGAGGGTCAGAGGGAGGACACAGGAGTGAGAAATGGGCTGAGATTCAAGCCTTACAATGCCAGCTCAGGACAGCAGTTTCCTTAGATGACACTGCTGATTCTCTGCCTCTCAGGCAAGTACTTCTAGTCATTTATTCATCTAGTAAAGGCCATTCTGTGCTTGCTAGAGTCTGAGGACAGAATGGTAAACACTGCTGTTTCTGGAATTCAGGGTGAGGTAGACAGTTGTCTCCAGTGGGAGACAGACTATGAACCAATAAACAAGGAAATGGATGTGGAGGTTCTAGAGTAGGTGGGTTAGGCTGGGAGTGAAAGGGGAATGGGAATTGAGAGGGATGTGTTGGTGGTGGTGGGCTTTACAAGAGCAGTAGGGAGGCACTCCCTGCGCAGGGGACGGTGTTGAAATGCAGGGAGGAGGGGAAGAGGGGCTGTGGGAGCTGGGAATGATGCTCTGGGCAGAGGTCGCAGCCAGGGCAAGGGCTCTCAGGCTGGGCATGTCAGGGGAGCAGGAAGCTGGCCAGGGAGGGGCAGCAAGCCTGGAAGGCGATTCGATTAGGGCTCAGTTCATGGGGGGTTACGAGGGGAGCTGAACTCCATGAGCTCTTCCCCATGCTCTGTCTGCCAAGGCTGGTATTTTCAGGATGTCCTCATGTGCCCCTATCTCTCTCCCAGTAGCAGCTGTGACTCTGAGTGCTGGGGGCTTTCTGAGGCCACTGGAACTGCTCTTCCCACTGTGGGGCAGGCTGGTTAAACTGCCCCGCATCCCGCTGGGGGCAGCCATCAACCCACAGCTCCTCCTGTTGTTGGGTAAACCCCAAGTCTCCCTCACCTCCTGCTGGGAATAAACTCCATCTCACAGT
Source organism: Bos indicus (assembly GCF_029378745.1). Classification (NCBI taxonomy): domain Eukaryota; kingdom Metazoa; phylum Chordata; class Mammalia; order Artiodactyla; family Bovidae; genus Bos; species Bos indicus. Next base: position 58,625,546 of record NC_091772.1, on the reverse strand, counting down.
TACCAACAGTGTGTCCTGCATGGGGTCCTGGAGCCCCACTCCCCACCACAGGGCCAAGTCCAAGCTGCCCCTGAGGATGACCTACCTCGTCCAAGCCCCTGCACTGCCTGCCTCCTGCTTCCGGTCTCCCTTCCCTACTCTTCCCCTGGGGCTTCCAGAGTCACTCCCATCCTTGTCTCTAGTCTGCTCTCGGGAGAACCTGACCCAGACATAGTGCTAGCTCATTCAATCCTCACAAAACCCTGGGAAGGAGATGCTATTATTGCTCCCATTTTGAAGAGAAGGAAAACGAGCTGAAGCACGGAGATGTTAAGCCATTTGATTAAGGACACACAGAAAGTGGCAGAGCCAGGGCTTGAGTCCAGACAGTCTGGTTCCCGAGTCTGTGTGCTAACCCCTGCCCAGCGGGGTATTGGATGTATGGTTCTGCTTTTGGTTTGAAGTCAGCACAGGGCCCCATGCAGCAGCAGCAGCAGCAGCAGCAGGACTTGGGGACTCATTACCAAGGCGGTCTTGGGAGCCCCACTCCTGACATGCTGAATCAGAGACTAGAGGTGGGGCCCAGGACCACTCCCCCCATTCAGACTCTGGCCCACACTCAAGTTTGAGAACCACTCCCAGGTGGCGCTAGTGGTAAAGAACCTGCCTGCCGATGCCAACCCAAAGGACTCTGGTTTAACAGAGCAGGGCCTCCCTGGTGGCTCAGAAGGTAAAGAATCTGTCTGCAATACAGGAGACCCGGGTTTGATCCTTGGGTCAGGAAGATGGCTGAAGACAGGAATACTGGGCAACCTAGTCCAGCATTCTTACTTGGAGAATTCCATGGGCAGAGGAGCCTGTGGGCTATAGCCCGTAGGGCCATAAAGCATCAGACATGCCTGAAGCGACTGAGCACACACAGTGCAGACAGTAGTGTAGACGGTTTTCAAATGTTCCTTCTGGCTGTCATGTGAGAGATGGGTGAGGGGGACAGAAAGGGTCTCCATCCTATGGAGGAGGGGCTTCAGCAGAGAGAGGAGGGTAGAAAGAATGTGTCAGATTCAGGCTACCTCTAGGGTTGGGCCACCAGCCTGGAGATGGATAGGCTGATGGTGGGACACCAAGAAGGACCGAGGATGCTCCCTAGATTTTTGGCTTCAGCCAGGCTGTGGTGTAAGTTCTAGAGTGGAGAACACTGCAGGTGAGGCTGGCTGTACCCCTGCTCAGGAAAAAAACTCAACAGCTATGTCCCACAGTTGCATTCCAAGCTTTAAAGTGATGGTTGTCCACCCAAACGTGGAGCCCTCCAAGGATGACCACATCCTGGCAGTTCCGAGGTACGAAGGGGGCTTTGTCTGGGACACCGGTGGGCTCACCACGGTGTCCATGTCGGAGAACAGAGTTATCCTGATGTCAGAGCCAACTTAAAAACCAGATGATAACTTTTAATAAGCGCTGAAAAATAATTCCATTATCTACATGCTTAGGAAAACAATGTCTGATGCTGCCCGAGGATGTTCATGCAGAATGGAGAGGAGGGGAGAAGTGAGCGTATTTGGGACTTGCAGAAATCTGGAATTAAGTGGAGAGTGGTGACAACAGGCAGATGCGGCAGGAAGGAGCAACGTGGGAAGGACCACATTTGGGGACCGACTGGCCTGGTGGCACCCTGAGCTCAGAAGATGCCTAGGGTTGAGCTGTGGAGTAGCCCATCAGGCTGGGCAGAGAAGTTCAGGTTCACTGAACATAGGAGCTCAGAAATGTCAGATAGAGGACGAAAACAGATGCTCATCTCTGGACAAGGCTTTGATTGTGTGTAACCTGATCCAGCACATATTAACTGAGTACCCACCAACTTTACACACGTGTAGATACAATGGGGGAGCAGACAGACACAGCCCTGTCCCCATAGAGCACACAGTCCAGTGGGGTGGCCTAGCTAGGGGTCATCATATGAGGTCATCCTTGAGAAATTACTCCCTGGGGGCAGGTTGAGGGCACCCCAGGGGCCTCCAGTGTCTGCTGGGATAGCTGGGAGGTATCTCAAGCAAAGAGGACTGAACAGTACACCCTGTGGATTCTTCCAGAAGAAGGAGAGACACATTTTTGCTGCCATAAGGGACCTATCTGTCTCCCTGCCTCTTTCTCCATCCAAAAAGGAGGCTTCTCAATTTGGGACTGACTCTTGAAGAGAGAGTACAGCGGGCCCAGAAAACTCCTCCTCCTTGGGTGTCCCTGTGCCTGTTTCCTATGTTAAGACTGAGAAGGTGATGGATAGGATTTAACCTTCTTTTTTCATTGGAGCTATTCTGCTTCAGCTCCAAAGTGCAAGTGAAAGTGTTAGCCACTCAGTCATGTCTGACTCTTTATGCCCCCATAGCCCATACATAGGATTGTTTACATAGGACTGTAGCCCACCAGGCTCCTCTGTCCATAGATTATCCAGGCAAGAATATTGGAGAGGGTTGCCATTCCCTTCTCCAGGGGATTTTTCTGACCCAGGGATTGAACCTGGGTCTCCTGCATTACAGGCAGTTTTTTTACCTTCTGAGCCACCAGGGAAGCCTTGCTCTGTTAAACCAGTCCTTTGGAGCCATGGCTGCACCTCTTTAGAAGCAGCTGTAGGGGATGCTTTGATCATCTAAACACATCTTTGGAAAAGAGTCTCATCTTCAGACCAGTCAGTCTGTCCTGAGATTTCTTGCAATCACAAACACACTCTTCCTGAGAGGAGCCCTAGTAAATATGAATTTCTCCAATTTGTCACATTCCCATCAAAGTTCTAGCACCTGGGGAGTTGGGGCTCAGAGATGTGTCTCAACTCACTCCTTAATTGGTTTCTGCTGCTGCTGCTGCTGCTGCTGCTAAGTCGCGTCAGTCGTGTCCAACTCTGTGCGACCCCATAGACGGCAGCCCACAGGCTGCCCCATCCGTGGGATTCTCCAGGCAAGAACACTGGAGTGGGTTGCCATTTCCTTCTCCAATGTGTGAAAGTGAAAAGTGAAAGTGAAGTTGCTCAGTCATGTCTGACTCCTAGCAACCCCATGGACTGAAGCGCACCAGGCTCCTCCATCCATGGGATTTTCCAAGCAAGAGTACTGGAGTGGGGTGCCATTGCCTTCTCCCAATTGGTTTCTGACTTAAACCTAAATCCTTCAGCATTTTCTCACCTGGTGTCTCTTCACCATGCTATGCAATTGGTCATATGTATCAATACAAAGGGCTTCCTAGGTGGCTCAGTAGTAAAGAACCCACCTGCCAATGCAGGAGACATAAGAGACACAGGTTTGATCCCTGGGTTGGGAAGATCCCCTGGAGGAGGGCATGGCAACCCACTCCAGTATTCTTGCCTGGAGAATCCCCATGGACAGAGGAGCCTGGTGGGCTACAGTCCATCGGGTTGCAAAGAGTCGGACATGACTGAAGCTACTTAAAACACAGCACACATCAATGCAAAGTCACAGACTCATGCAGTTCAGGCCAGGAAGGGACATTTATGGAAAAACCAGCACATTAGGGTGCTGTAAGCTTGACGCTATGGTAGACACTTGACCTGGACTAACTCATTTATCCACCCACTCCCACTGTCAAACTGCCACCTGAGGGAACCATCAGTTCACCTTCTTACCCAGGGCAAGCCACTGCGAGACCATAGACAATGGAGTGTACATTCCTTGCTTGATCTCATCCCGGGATGGGAAGCTTCCTCCCTCTTTCCCAAGTAGCTGCAGAATGGCTATATCCAAAGGGGTCAAGAGCCAGAAGCCCCTCCGTGTCCTCAAGGGCTTTGTGTCTATGTCCCAGAAAACATTGAGCCCTGCAATTCCTCCTTAGATCCTGCTGCCCTGGTGTGGGTGGCCCCTCCCTTGTTTACCTCACACAATGCCTGAAACAGACCTGGTCTTCCAAGGAGGCTTCTGGGGTTTAGCCTGCAGCATCCCCGTGTTGCTTCACATCAGTCTGGGAGTTGGAAGAGGCAAGAGGGGAAGAAAGGCATCTACGACAGTGAGCTTGGACCCTCAGGCTGACTCTGGGGACACTGGTATGTCCTGGGGTGGGGCGAGGACATAAGTAAAACCTACAGTCCCACCTTGGGAATAGTAACACGGGTGCCCATACAAGGCACTCTCTGTTGCCAGGAGTGTTTTAGCTTCTTAGAAGGACTAAGCCACATTCTCTTCTTAGCAGCCTGGGGAGGTGTGGCCCTCCCCCCCACACCTGCACAGACTAGGCTGTGGTGAGAATTAAATGAGATAAGACACTTTTGAGAGTCCCTTGGACTGCAAGGAGATCAAACCAGTCAATCTTAAAGGAAATCAACCTTGAATCTTCATTGGAAGGACTGATGCTGAAGCTCCAGCACTTTGACCACTTGATGCTAAGAGCCAACTCATTGGAAAAGACCCTGATGCTGGGAAAGACTGAGGGCAGAAGAAGGGGATGGCAGAGAAAGAGATGGTTGGATGGCATCACCGACTCAATGGACATGAACTCGGGCAAACTCTGGGAGATAGTGAGAGACAGGAGGCCTGGCGTGCTACAGTCCATGGGATGGAAAGGAGTCGGATGTGACTGAGTGACTGAACAACAACAAATATACATGAACAGCTTAGAGCAGGGCCTGGTAACTTCTAAGCACTCGAGGAGTGCAGACTGTTACTATTTCTGTCTAACAGAAGAGGAAACCAAGGCCAGAAAGCACAAGTGGCTTATGATCAATATTCCTGAGCCCTGGGCTGAACCCTGGATATTAACCCTGGGCACTAACCTAGACCTTCTAAGGAATCAAGTCAAGCACATGAATGGTGAAAACGAAGATGCTTCTGGCGACTGGCCCAGAGTCGCTTTCGGATCACCTCCCATAAGAGGAGCTGTCTTTGTCCTCATTACAAATGGGGACACTCTGACAAGGGAGACTAGACCTGCTTGAGGCCACATAGGGAGGCAGGATTTGAACTCAGGTCCCAGGAGGTGCTAGTGATAAAGATCTCGCCTGCCAATGCAGGAGACATAAGAGACATGACTTCAGTCCCTGGGTTGGGAAGATCCCCTGGAGCAGGGCACGGCAAGCCATTCCAGTATTCTTGCCTGGAGAATCCCATGGACAGGGAAGCCTGGTAGGCTATAGTCCATAGGGCCTCAAACAGTCAGACAGGACTGAAGTGGCTTAGCACAAACATGCATTCCCAAATAGCGGAGCCCCTGTAATTAACAACCACACAGTGCTATCCTTACTACTTCCTCCTCATGGACAGAAAAAGCAGGCTCCACTCTGAGCCAGCATCCTTTACACTGACACCCAGGGTATGCCTGGAAGTGGCTGTAGTTCAGACAGCATCTGCAGGAGGGCAGAGATTCTGGTGATGGCTGGGGGAGTCATGGATAGATATGTGGACAGCATTCCTACAGGGCTGTTTCCCAGCTGTGTGATCCGTGGCCAGTGGTCTCCCCGCTTCGAGTGCAGCTCCCTGAGATGGATTATTGCCCATTTTTCAGAGAACATCATGACACATCTGGGGTTGGACTCAGCTGGGAAAGGCTCCCAGTCTGATTTGGCTCCTCCCTACCACCCTTCTCTACCCTTGGGGCTGTAGGGAGGAGGAATTGGGGCATATCCCAGCTGGGCACACAGCAGGCCTGGCCCAACCTGACCCTAAGGGGCTGCACTCTGAATCAGGACTGTGGCCCCAGGGGAGAGCTCGGAGGTGGGCTTATCAGTGCAGAGGGCTGAGCTGGGGGAGCCAGGAGCCCCAGTCTGCAAACAAGCTACCCGCTCCCCAGGAATGGCTTCAGGTTCAGAGCCAGTCAAAGAGCACAGTCAGGACTGAGGACAGTCTCCCTGCCCCATTGCCCCTTGGATGCCACCAGTTCTGGGGAATTCTCCTTTCCTGGCAGGTGGGGTGAGGTCCCCCCCCGACCCCGGTGTCCCCTGCACTGCCCCTGCCCTGCTAGGACAGGGTTTTGCATGCCTGATTTTGCTTTACCAAAGTCCTGGGCAGTGGGGTGCCGACCTGCTAGGGTAGGGGCGGGCTGCCACAGCTAATCCAAACCACTGTTTCAAAGAGCTTGGACGTTTCCAGCCAGAGATCCAGCCCTAGCCAGCTCCATTAATCATTCCCTGTCCATTGGAGTCCTGCCTGGAAGAACTTTCCAGGCCCCAGCTAGCCCAGGCCCCAGCATCATGCCTGGCTGTGATCAGTCCCGTGGGGTGTTTTGTGACCTGCCCGAGGAAGGGGGAACTTTGGGGTCTACAGGGAAGGCCTGAGTTCCTATGGCTGGGGTCACACTGTCTCACACTCCTTCCAGAGCCAACAGGCGGTGGGATGAGATTAGATGAGAAACAGGGGCTGGGGCACAGGAGCTGGGCAGCTCCAGAGACCCCCCACTTCCTGCCACAGCCTATAAAGAGGGCCAGGGTCTCCTTGGAGCCCAGGAACCGTTGTTTACTCACTAAACACCTGCAGAACACCTGGTGGTATGAGACACCAGGGGCAGACACAAATGTGAAAATGAAATCTTGGTAAAAGGATGTTGAAATTAACAAGGAAATGCTCACATTTTTTGAGCTTTTACTACATATCAGGCTTATTTCCAGGCTCTCAACAACTGCCCAGCTCACCCTGGCCCCCTGAGTGGGGAGATTACAATTAGCTCCACTCCAGGGCAGCCTGAAGCTCAGAGGGGTCAGCCCCCTGCCGGGAAACGGCAGAGCAGGTAAGCTCTGAGCCCCTTGTCACCTGTAAGCCAATTGTGGGCAGGCCTGGGATGGATAGCGACACGGACATGTTCCCTTGGCCAATGGCCAGCTCCCCAGCAGGTTATGTGGGGGTGGCTGAGGACTCGCTGACTCGCAGACCCAGAAGGGCCACCCGGGGCAGGGCTGAGACCTGCTACCATTAGCTGGAGTGAAGAGCTGGGTGGGGGAGGCTTCGCTGGGAGGGGACCTGAGCAGCAGATGGAATATGTCCCCACGAGCGCCTGGCAGGAACTGGGTCCACCCACTCTGCTCTGTCCCGGGGATACTCACAGTCTCTGGTCATCCCAGGCCCACTCAGTGCAACACAGCTGCCTCCAGTGGAGGCCAAGTGCCAGTCCCAGGGCCACATGCAGGGCCAAGACAGCACCTCGACGGGGAGAGTGACAGGAGCCTCCTGCCTGCAAAGAGATGTCTGAGCTGAGCCACATGAAGAAGTGGGAAGGGCATCCCATAAGAGGGAATAGCCTTGTGCAGAGGCTTGGAGGCCAGGGTGAGGCCGAGGCATGTGGGGAAGAGAAGTGGTAGTTAGGGGTGGTGGGCTGAGCTGGGGGTAAGCAGTGGGGAGAAGAGGCAGAGGGGCTGGAGGGCCGGTTCTGGCTGGCCTGAGGGCCGAGCTTGAGGGGGCAATGGGGAGCCACTGAGGGCTGCAGTGGAGGAGCAGCAGAACTGGAGTAGCATTTTCCAAGTCTCTTGGATGCCGGGTGGAGAAAGGGCAGAGAGGTGAGAGAGGGGCGGTCAGTGGGGAGGCTCCTGCAGTGTTTGTAGAAAGATGGTGGCGTCTGGGCCGGGTGGATTTGGAAGCAGGAGGATCTGGTGGGTTTGAGGGCTCTACTGGGTGAAGGTTGTCTCTCTCCCTGGGGAGACTGCTCAAGAGAGATCTGTAGGGTCCTGGGAAGAATGTGATGAGCAGGGGTTGGGGATGCCTGGAGCCGCCTGGCCAGGCCCTCCCCTACTTCCGGGGCACTGGGAGGGCGGAGACCCAGAGTGCCAGGCCTCACCCTTCAGGACTTCTGTCTCACCCAGGAGGAGCCGGGACCACCTCAGAGCAGTGGAAGGGGCAGGGAAGACTGGCTCAGCCCACCCCCCCCCCCATCCCTCACAGAGGAAGGGCAGGCTGGAAGAGGGGGTGGGGGATCAGCCTGGAGGAGAGAGACAGGGTCAAAGGAGTTGGGGCAAGAGGGAGGGCAGCTTGGCGCCAAGGGCAGAGAGGAGGTTTGGTCCGGGCTTTGAAAGCCAGAAAAGGAGAAGCTGGGTCTGGGGTGGGAGGGCAGCCCCCACCTCAGGTGGAAAGACTCTGAATCGTTTCTGTCATGTCTGGCCCCGGCAGTTCCCTTAGGCGTCCCCTGTCCAAAGCCGGAATCAGCCAGGACCATCAATGCTTAACCCAACAGGGACATCAGCCACGGTGTCAGCACTTGGACCAGGCCCGGGGTCTCTGTAAACACCCCAGACCAGAGCGAAGTCCCAGACCAAAGTCCTGGCCCGCCAGTGGGGTTCAAGTCCACCTGCTCGACTCTGTGGGGTGCTTAGCAGCCAGGGCCCCAAGAGTGGTGGGTGCAGAGACTGGGGTTCCTGGGGCACCTGACCTTCCTGCATTGTGACTGTGGTCCCCTGAGGAATCTAAGATGCAGTCCTGCTGGGACGGACTCCCCTTATAGGGCGAGGGGACAGGATCGTCTGGGACTGCACACAGGGACAGGGTCCCCAAATGATGGCACAGTTGCTGTCTTCAGATCTCACTGTCCAGTGGAGAGAACAGGCGCTGAGCTAAGTCCCTCCCTGCCGTCCAGGTGGGAGGTGGATGGATGAGGGTCCCTGTTATGACCTTGGAGGGTCCCCAGCACACCCGCCCTTCTGCCTTGTGTGTTGTACGGGGACTGGAAGAGTTGCCCACTCTTTGGACTGTTTCTTCTTCAGTAAACGGCTCTTGCCTCTCTGTGTCAGGCTGGTTCAAGCACGTCAGGTGTCTGGGCTTCCTGAACCACCACAGCAGCCTGTGAGCTCAGTGCAGGCGGGAAGCCAGGCAGAGAGAGGGTGTGCATTTGCCCCGGGCTGCACAGCCTGGGAGAGGGTTTGAACTGCTGAGGCTGCTCTGGGACAAAGCGCCTGCCCTTGGGACAAGGTGGGCAAGGAGGCCTCTATTTCCCCTGCTTGCCCTGGGTCCTGCAGAGGGCAAAGGGCAGAGAGCAGAGGGCAAGAGCTGCTCCTTCTGGGTTTGGGCTCCTGGCTTGGTAAGACATGAGTCACTGAGCTCAGCCAACCACCAGCCCACATAAGGTCCCGGAAAGCAGGCTGCTGATGCTGATTCCCGGGCTACACTCATCTTGCCCCTCTTCGTCAGGGGCCCCTGAGCCAGCATTTCTATGGAACCCACACTGGGGTCTGAGGATGATCAATACAGGCCAGGTGCCTGGGGGTGCTGCTCCTGGAGAAAACAGCAAATGCCCTGAGAAACCCATAAAGCATGGGGTGGAGTTTATGGGACAGAATGATAAATATTGACTCAAGGAACAGTCCAGGAAGGCTTCTTGGTAGAGTCCAAAGTTAGGTGGGGCCTTAACAGTGAGTTCTATGGCAGAGTTGAGAGAGCACCCAGGTGGAGGGCACTGCCTAAGCCAAGGCTCAGGGGCTGGAAAGGGTGACCCTGGACTGGAGTGATCAGGTCTGGGAAGCACCTGGGGGAAAATGCAGGGAGTGAAGCCCTGACCTTCAAAGGCCCTGAAGGGCGGGCTAACTGACCAGGTTCCAGCCCTCACTGGGCATCAGTCACCTGGGGGTGTTCACTCATTCATTTATGAATTACAAACATATTGTGTCGTATATGAGAGCCAGATATAGTTCTTGACGCTGAGAGGATCTCAGACAAACTGATGGACGAGATCTCTACCCTGGTAGAGCAAAGAATGTGGTCCAGGGAGAGACGGTAATGAAAGAAGCAGGGACATAAGGTATGGCAGATCACTCTGGATGCTTAGGTGGAAATAGCTCAGCGAGTGTGGCAAAGAGGGCCTGAGGTTGGGGGGGGACTCTCTAAGGAGGAGACACTTGAACTGAGACCTGGAAGGCGAGCCAGGAAGACACAGAGACAGGATACTGGAGGGAGTGTGTGTGCACAGGCCCTGGAGCAGGAGGCCTGGGGTAAATTCAAGGCTATGCAATTTGAGGCCAGGGAGGGAGACAGAGGGATGTCAGGAGAGGAAGGCGAGGGGCCGGCAGAGCCAGGTCAGACCCACAGCCTAGGCTGGCAGGGATCTTGAGCAGTGAGCTCACCACGGAGTGTTTGCAGCTGATGAGATTTGCATGAAATGCTGATTCCAGGGTCCACCCGGACCTACTCACCTGAATTCTCAAGGGTGGGGTCTGGTAGTCTGCCTGTGCAGACACCTGGACTTTGCTGGACAGTAAGATTTCATGTGGTAGGAGCGGATGCTGAGAGGCAGACAGAGGCAGAGAGAGGAAATCAGATAGAAATGCTGAGAGACAGGCAGCCGAATACAAGAGCTGATGGGGCTTCAGGCCTGCATGGGGTGTGACACTGACCAGAATGAGGGGGTCAGTGAGGGCTGGGAAGGGGCCAGGACAGGTGGGATCCCTGTGGGGACTGAACACAAGGTCACCTGAAGGTCACTTTGAGGACACACACACCTCTGGGCAGAGGGAAGAGATGTGCAGGGTGGTCGCCTTGCTCTATGGAAGAACCGCTGACTTGGGTGTGGCGAGTCCACAGAGACCTCCTACCCACGTCTTAGAGTCTGAAGCTCTGGATCTCAGGACCCAGTCCTGACCCTGGGTGTCCTGGGCTCACTAGAGGCAGAAAATTGGATCCCATGAGCACTTGCCCCACTGCCCCATTAATTCCAAACTTGGGCTTGATTTGCAAAAGAAGATCGGGGGCGCCACCTGGTGGTCAGAGCCCTGGCCATGGCCCACGTCAGGGCCCACAGGGTCGGGGGGCCCAGGAGGCCCTATGACAGATGTTTCCTGTCCTGTAAGACCCTCAGTCATGTCCAACTCTTTGCAACCCTATGGACTGTAGCTGGCCAGCCTCCTTTCTCCATGGATTCTCCAGGTAAGAATAATGGAGTGGGTTGCCACGCCCTCCTCCAGGGGATCTTTCCAACTCAGGGATTGAACCCGCGTTTCCTGTGTCTCCTGCATTGCAGGCAGAATCTCGACCACTGGTGCCACTTGGGAAGCCCATGTTTATAGTTACCCAATTAATGCACTTGCCCTGCAGGGAAAGCCGAAGACGCAGGTAAAGCAGAAAGAAACCAAGCACCTGGAGTTTCAGCCAAGGAGAGCCTTTCTTCACGTACACACATACACCGACTTTCTTCCGTCTCTTTCCCATGCATCCAGATACTTTTTATCCAAAAAGTGCATCACCCCCGACACGGAGCTCTGGGACCTGCCGGGATTGTCCCCACACACAAGATGCTGGGTCTCCTTCCGTGTCACTGAAGGTTCTTTCACAATATAATCTGAGCAGCTGCACATGCCCTCTGGGTGTGGCCAAAGGGTGATTCAGGCTGGCTGAGCACTGTAGGTTGGATTTATTAGGGCAAAGTGAGTTTTCCAGAGTTTCTCATCCCTTGAGGAAGATTGAAACTTCAAAGCCATTGGCTCTGTGATGAGAAGGGAGTTTTGACAAATCCACATTTGGACACATACCTCATGGCTCTGGGGACCAGGCCCACCCAGCCTCCTAGCATCATCTATGAGTCACCCCACAACCTGCCCCAGGCTTTGCCTATAGTTGGAGGGTCCTGACCCACCAGGGGGCTGGTCAGACCGAGATATGATCTTTCCTGGGCCTCAGTTTCCTTATCTGTGAAGTGGGCAAAATCTCTTTGTGCATTTCTTAGGGCTGGTGTGAGGGCTGAACAGGTGACGTCTGTGTGGAGGGACAGCTCAGCATTCAAACGCAGAGTCACAGGCTATGGGATGAGGCCTGGCCTGCTCTCGTCCTCTGCAGACGGGGTCGGGATACCTCCTAGGAGGGGCCTGAGCAGCACATGGCATTAAGTCACAGCAGCTTAGGCTCGCTGTTTGCTGTCACTGTGGCCATGGCTGTGTGGGAAGCTGTGAGCACAGGATCACAGCAGCCACGTCCACAGATGTCCGCAGAATGCTCACTGCATACTGGACGCTGCCACGGAGCATGTGTTAACCTCTGCTTTGCAGATGGGGAATCCGAAGCTCAGAAAGACTGCACAGTGTTTCCAGGGCCAAGCCTCTGCTAAGAATATGAGCCCTGATGGTCCCAGGCCTGGCTACCCCTGGGTAGGCAGGAGGAGGTGATATTGCCCAGAAGCGTGTGTGTGTGTGTGTGTGTGCGCGTGCCGGTGGGAGGGGGCTTCCCTGTCAGGAGGGGCACCCCTTCTGTCCTGGGCCCTGAGCTGTGTGTGCACTGTGGAGTTGAGGTGCTGAGGCCCGAGGTGGCAGATCACTCAGGGTGAGTCGCAGCCCAGAGGGTGAAGCTTCTGCCTACTGGGCCTGACGGGGCTTGCTAGGGGCAGTGCAGCTTCTGACCATCCTGTCCACACTGATGTTGGAGTAAAACCAGGGGCTATACCAGGATTTGGAGGAGGATGGGGGCCTGGGGGTGGGCAACATGGAAAGGGGCAGCCTTTGAGATGTGGGTCTCCTAGGGAGCCATATGGGAGGGCCACACTTATCAACAGCACTGACACAGGGGCTTCTGGTTCCTAAGAACCAGACACTGATTTCATCCTGCAAACCATCTTGTGAAGGAAGAGCCATGATCAGCCCATTTCACACATATGGAATCTGAGGCACAGACAGACATCTGTCCAAAATCACACAGCAGGAAAGGGAGCGGCTGAACTCAGAAACGGGGTGCCCCTGAGCTTGTTCCCTTCAGCCCTATACTGTTGCAGAGACATGGGGGCATTCACCTGCATGGTGGGCCTGCCTGAGGACAGGTGGCTGACTGCACTCAGGTGGGGGAAGGTGGGAGCCACCCCCACCTCCCAGACCAAGGCATTGCCCAAGCATGTGGGCCTGCCATGTACAGAGGTTTTCTTTTACACCCCGAGGGACTGTTTTCACCCACTTTGTCCCCTGGATTGGATGCTGGCTGTGTGATCATGGGCAAGCAGCTTAACCTGTCTGTGACTCAGTATTCCCACTGTGTGAAATGGGATGAGAATTCCCTCCTTCACAGGCTGGATGGAAGGATGAAGTGAGTTAGTGCAAGTAGGAGTTCCACAAATGTCAGGACTCAGAGCTGTGACGCTGTAGACCAGGTCCCTGGGATTCCCGCAGAAGTTGGGCTGGGATCTTCCAGGGGGTGGGGGTCGGTCTCCAAGCTTATAGGGGTATTCCTCTTGAGGAAAGAGAATCAGCTTTTGCGGGCACTGGGTTGTTGATTTTGGAGTGCTGGCAGCTGGGGGAAGGGAGGGCAGTGCAGGGACTTAATCTGGGGTCTGTGGACAAGTTTAGGTTGTGAGGCAGGGCCCCAGATGTAAGTCTGGCCACTTTAATGGGAGGGAATGGTCCCAGCCCACCCCACCCTAGACTGGGACCCTGGAAGTTCACAAGCCCAGCCTGGTGGGGGCTGCAGCCGGCCAGTGGCCAAGTTGTCTGTCGCCAGCAGGTGGCGCTCAAACCAAAGCAGTGAAAGGCTGAACCCGAATCCTCCACAGCCCAGACTGAGGGCCACCTGGGACCTGGGACCCTGAACCTGGCTGGGACGTGGCTCCCTCTAGACGCTCTCCCGCACCAGCCAGAAGGTGATGCTGGGTGAGGGATTTCTGCGGTCCTAACAGCTGTGGTCTGTTGGTGTCCTGGGTATGTCCAACTGGAGCCAGGCAGGGATATCTCAGCCCCCAAGGGGCTCCTTGGGATCACAGAGGAGCTTTAAAAAACATACCCCAGCCCAGGCCTCTCTCCCAGAGACTGTCATCAGTCGATTTGGGGTGGACTGGAACTCAGCATTTGTTAGATGCTCTGAGAATCACTGTGCATGATACCCTTTCATCCTTGCAGGGTGTGGAGGTGATAAAGGACCTTGAGGGGACCTTGATAAAGGACCATTATCCTGGATGGGCAGACAGTAATCACAAGGGTTCTTAGAAGAGGTGGAAAGAGGAGGGAGGGGAGAGAATCGAAGATGTGATGCTGCTCCATTTGGGGATAGAGGGAGGGGCCGTGAGCCAGGAGAGCAGGTGCCCCTGGAAGCTGGGAAAGGCAAGAGAACGGTTCTCTGCCGAATCTCCGGAGGAACTGGCTTTGCTCAAGCCATGACTTTCATCCAGTCTGCCTCCAGGACCAGATGCTGAGTTTGTGTTGTTTTAAACCCCTCACATGCGGCAATTTGTTACAGCAGCAAGGGGAATCTGCTCCCCCACGCCAACCACGACACACACTGCTATTTCCTTTCAAAACTAAAACTAGAGCTACCTTTTGACCCCACGATCCCACTCCTGGGCATATATTTGGAGAAAAACAAGATCCGAAAGGATACATGCGCCCTAACGTTCATCGCAGCACTGTTTCCAGTAGCCAAGACCTGATGCCACGTAAACATCCACTGACACGGGAATGGATACAGGAGATGTGGTGCACAGGTACAACGGAACGTTACTTAGCCATGTGTGCAATGGAACATTACTCAGCAAAATAATGCCACGTGCAGTAACATGGACGGACCTACAGTGCGTCATACTGAGTGAAATAAGAAAGACAGAAAAAGACAAATACATAACATCGCTTATACTTGCGATCTAAAAGAAGGGAACAAATGAACTTATCCACAAAACAGAAATAGAGTTACAGATGTAGAAAACAAGCTAATGGTTACCAGGGAGTAAAGAGGGTGGGGAAGAAATGAATTGGGAGGCTGAGATTTACAAATACACGTCACTATACATAAAATACATAACTAAAAAGGACCACTGTATAGCACAGAGGAACTCTACTCAATATATTTTAATGGCCTATATGAGAAAATAATCTAAAAAAGAGTGGGTATTTGTTTATGTCTAACTAATTCACTGCTGTACAGCAAACTGACACGTTGTAAATCAACTATATTCTAATAAAATGTTTTTAAAAAGAAGGAAAATAGAATCGTGTTTGTGAGCAGGTCATGGTGATTTTGGAAAATTACTTTTAACTCAAATAGGAAATTCTTCCTTCCCCATCCCAACCCTCACCCTATCACACTCCAGAGGCTTCAAGTTCTGTGAGCACAAGAATCATTGAAGAACCTGCGGCAATGGATGAGCTAGTGAGAGCAAAAGGCTGGGGATAGATGGACTTGATCATTCTTTGTATTAATGGTAGCTAGTTAATTTCATTCCTGAAGAGACCAGCTTTGACCTTCACCTCCAGCCCCAATTAACTGCTAACAATGCTTTGTCAGCGTGTTTACACCAAATTAATCACAAAGAGAGGTGAAATCTCACAGGAAAATTGAGTGCTCTGGCCTGGGCTGCAGGTGGGAGCTGAAGTTGAGCTCTGAGATGATTTTGATCACCCGCCGATACAGGCCTGGTTAACCACAGACGCCAGGCAAACTTTGAGGCAAGCACTTAGTTTTCAGCTCACTGCAGAGGGAAGACAATGCCAGAAGCAAGGAGCCAAACCTGATTTCATGCCCCTGACATCCTGGTGGCATGTTTGCAAACCGGTTATCCCAGGCAGGAATGATTTTGGAGCCCTAGATCACAGGGGTGGTCGAGATAACTTTGTCCTCTTGTAGACAGAGCCATTCCAGTCCACCAGACAAAAGCCTGCCTTCCTTGTAATGAAGCCAACTTCCTTGTTCTCCCTGAATATTTGTGCAGCTGGAGCGGTGCTTGTTCAGAGCTCAGCATCAAGTCCAGATTCCCCTCCAGCTGATCTTCCAGTTGTGTTTTTTTTGCACTGGGTTTTTCAGCAACACCTACACTGCTGTGCTGCTCTGAGTAAGTTGTCTTAAGTAAGTTGAGGAAGTTCTGAGCATTGTGTCTTTGCTCAGGCTGAGCCCTTGCCTAGAACATCATTCCCTTCCCAACCCCCTCCTTCTGCCAGGTGCTGCTTTCTAAGGCCCACTTGACTTCACATTCCAGGATGTCTGGCTCTAGGTCAGTGATCACACCATCGTGATAATCTTGGTCGTGAAGATCTTTTTTGTACAGTTCTTCTGTGTGTTCTTGCCACCTCTTCTTAATATCTTCTGCTTCTGTTAGGTCCATACCATTTCTGTCCTTTATTGAGCCCATCTTTGCATGAAATGTTCCCTTGGTATCTCTAATTTTCTTGAAGAGATTTCTAGTCCTTCCCATTCTGTTGTTTTCCTCTATTTCTTTGCATTGATCACTGAGGAAGGCTTTCTTATCTCTTCTTGCTATTCTTCGGAACTCTGCATTCAAATGAGTGTATCTTTCCTTTTCTCCTTTGCTTTTTTCACTTCTCTTCTTTTCACAGCTATTTGTAAGGCCTCCCCAGACAGCCATTTTGCTTTCTTGCATTTCTTTTCCATGGGGATGGTCTTGATCCCTGTCTCCTGTACAGTGTAACAAACCTCAGTCCATAGTTCATCAGGCACTCTATCTGTCAGATCTAGTCCCTTAAATCTGTTTCTCACTTCCACTGTATAATCATAAGAGATTTGATTTAGGTCTTACCTGAATGGTCTAGTGATTTTCCCTACTTTTTTCAATTTAAGCCTGAATTTGGCAATAAGGAGTTCATGATCTGAGCCACAGTCAGCTCCTGGTCTTGTTTTTGTTGACTGTATAGAGCTTCTCCATCTTTGGGTGCAAAGAATATAATCAATCTGATTTCGGTGTTGACCATCTGGTGATGTCCATGTGTAGAGTCTTCTCTTGTGTTGTTGGAAGAGGGTATTTGCTATGACCAGTGTATTTTCTTGGCAAAACTCTATTAGTCTTTGCCCTGCTTCATTCCGTATTCCAAGGCCAAATTTGCCTGTTACTCCAGGTGTTTCTTGACTTCCTACTTTTGCATTCCAGTGCCCTCTAATGAAAAGGACATCTTTTTTGGGTGTTAGTTCTAAAAGGTCTTGTAGGTCTTCATAGAACCATTCAACTTCAGCTTCTTCAGCGTTACTGGTTGGGGCATAGACTTGGATTACTGTGATATTGAATGGTCTGCCCTGGAAACGAACAGAGATCATTCTGTTGTTTTTGAGATTGCATCCGAGTACTGCATTTCAAACTCTTTTGTTGACCATGATGGCTAGTCCGTTTCTTCTGAGGGATTCCTGCCCACAGTAGTAGATATAATGGTCATCTGAGTTAAATTCACCCATTCCAGTCCATTTTAGTTCGCTGATTCCTAGAATGTCAACGTTCACTCTTGCCATCTCTTGTTTGACCACTTCCAATTTGCCTTGATTCATGGACCTGACATTCCAGGTTCCTATGCAATATTGCTCTTTACAGCATTGGACCTTGCTTCTTAAAAATCGGCTATTAACCTGCAAAACCTGTCATCTCTCCCTGGCCTGTCGGGAGTTGTTGGCCCTCTGCACTTGCAGTGGTCACTTTATCTCTGCTCTTTGTTCTCAATGGATAATGCAATGGCAACCCACTCCAGTAGTCTTGCCTGGCAAATCCCATAGCAAATCCCTCCTACCAGGAGGAGCCTGGTAGGCTGCAGTCCATGGGGTCGCTAGGAGTCGGACACGACCAAGTGACTTCACTTTCACTTTTCACGTTCATGCATTGGAGAAGGAAATGGCAACCCACTCCAGTGTTCTTGCCTGGAGAATCCCAGAGACGGTGGAGCCTGGTGGGCTGCCATCTCTGGGGTCGCACAGAGTTGGACATGACTGAAGCGACTTAGCAGCAGCAGCAGCAGCAATGCAGGAAACCCCAGTTCAATTCCTGGGTTCTGGAAGATCCGCTGGAGAAAGGATACGCTACCCACTGCAATATTCTTCCTTTGTGGCTCAGCTGGTAAAGAATCCACCTGCAATGTGGGAAACCTGGATTTGATCCCTGGATTGGCAAGATCCCCCGGAGAAGGGAATGACTACCCTTCTCAGGAGCCAAAGGAGACCCCACAGGGTGGGAAACCAGCACCATCCAGGCAAGTCCTTTTTTTTTTCCCCACTGCTGCCACACGACTTTATTTGTGAAACCCCGGGCACAGCCCAGACACACACAGAGCACATGGGAAAAGCACAGTGTGTCACGGGGCGCTCCCAGCCCAGCCCAGCCCAGCCCACCCCCACCCCAGGTCCTCAGGCATGATAGGCCCTGTCCCTGCCCTCCTCGGCTGGAGATCCAGCTTGGGCCCACCCAGATGCCCCCTCCAGCATGGCTCGCAGACATCTCAGCAGCCAGAGGAGGCCCCACAGGGTGCAGGCCAGCACTGTCCAGACCAAGTCTAGTTTCCAGACCCCAGTGTCTGCCCCCTAGCTTCTCTTCCTGTCCACACGCTGTGGGTGCCAGTCTTGCCCTCTGCGCCCCCCCACCCTCACCCCATGGCCCCAACCAGAGCAGTCTCTGCCCATCAGGCTGAGGGGTCGCACAGCGGGGATGGATGTTAGGGGCAGGGGTGGCCGGAGGAACTGAGTCTGGTGACAGGAAGCAGAGCAGCCATCGAGCGAGCAGCCCCAGACAGGGCAGAACAAACCTGGCCACAACACAGGGAGGGGACAGCACTGGGACAGCAACTGCCCAGGCCTGTTGGGACTTGACGGCCCACTGTGACCGCAGTGCCCACATTATTTCTGGTCTTTGTTCTTAATAAACTCACTCCTTTCGGCAGTACTCTGGGTCTGGAAACTCTATTCCAAGCCGCACTCAGACTGCCTCGACATAGCCCTCACACCACGCCGGGTCCAGCCCAAATGCTGACCCACACTGGTCGTGTGTCCGGAGGCGAGAAGGTAAAAAATGACATTTATGGCAGCAGAGAGCTCACCCGCCCCCAGGCTCTTTCTGTGTGAGTCTGCCTCCAGGCTGTTTGCTCTGAGTCCCACCCCCCCAACCCTGGGGGAGACCAGCTCTTCGGGTCCATCACTCAGCAGGTGTCTTCTGTCCTTTCGGAGTCATGCCTCTCAAGGGTCATAGCTGTCAGCTTTTCTGAGATGAGCGTCTCAGCGCTGACGGGGTCGGCCTGACTGCCAACAGGAGGGACCTCGCTTCTGGGTGGTGCATCTCGGTGGGGAGGCTCTGGGGAAGAGAGGGGACACCAGGAACACGTCAGCCGCCTCCCCACGAACAACTGAACAACCGAGGTGACTTGGTTCATGGTTGCTGAAGCCGCTGCCTGGGGTGCAGGCTTCATGGGTGGATGACCTCATGTCCCCATCTCCGAAGCCCCATCCTTTCTCCCCCAGACCACTGCTCCCACTTCTTCTGCCCCCTTTGATTTCAGATTATCTTTGGTCAGACTTTTAAATTGTGCCCCACATCATGTTGCCCCCTGCTCCAACCCCCCAGGCCACCCCAGCTTACTTCAGATAGGACCCAGACCTTTTTCTTGGGCTTCCCAGCAGGGAGAGACCCAGCCTTGCCCATTGGATCACATGCCTCTGCTCCCTGGGCTCATGTGTGTGGTTCTGGACCTTGTTCCCATCTCAGGGCCTTTGCGATTGCTGTTCCCTTTGCCTGCAGTGCTCTTCCCACATCTATGCTTGTCTGGTTCCTCCCTTCCTGCAGGCCTGGGCACAGACGCCACCTCATCCTGAGCTTCTCTGTCGGCCTGGCTAAGGCACGTCTACTAGGTCACACTGCTGCCTCCCGTTTTATAGTTCTTTTTAGTGCTGGTCTCAAAAGGCTAGTCACTACTCGCTACTGGACTCTTATCTCATGAGTGGGGTGTATTGGTCTCTTTGTGCTCTTAGCTGTATCTCCAGGGATGGGGAGAATTTGCGTGCAGGAGTGGGGCCAAAGTGGGTGAATGAATGAATGAATGAATGACTTCTTCCTAACAATTGAAGACGTGGGAGAAGCGTAAGGTGGCTACAGTGTTATTTGTGGGGAAGAATTAGTGATCTGGGTGACTAAGAATAGAGGAGGGATCGTGTTCCAGAAGGTTCCAAGGCAGCCCAGCCTCATGGCATGTGGCTTGGGTGGCCACACAGGCCTTCAGACGGGCCTGTGTTCGGCTTACCACTCTCGTGTCTTTGTCTTGAAATTCTTCCTAAGTTTTAAACAAGGGGCCTTGCTTTTTCTTGCTGCACCGGGCCCCACATACATGTCACTGGTCTGGTCCAGGTGCCGCAGCAGTGAGTGGAGTGCATCCAGTCCTCCCCACAGCCCAGGGGCCATGGGCTCTTCTAACCCTCAACTTATAGATGGGGAAGCAAAGGCTCCCAGCTGAGTGATGGGTTAGGTGGACTCCACTTCTGCCATGACTCTCCTGCCTCCCAGACTCTAGGAAACGGGAGATTCATGACTGTTGAGTGAATGAGAGAAAGAGCATGGGGGCCCCGCCCTGCCCCAGGCTCACCTGCGTCCCCTCCTGTTTCCCCAGGCCTTTTGACTCCCTTGACATCAGCTGCCCCTGGGTGGACCATCATCCTGTTGCTGTTGCCGACGGTGGTGTCCTCGAGGAAGCAGGAGCGAATGTGGACTCTCTGGGACGTGACCCCTTCGGACTGAGGTCCTGGTTCAGGGATTTGAATTTCGATGGAAGCGTCTGGGCTGGTGCCCAGGACAGAGGCTGCAGGTCAGTCATAGAAAGGGATTTGGGGAGGGGTTGTGAGCAGCTGGACAGCAGGCCTGACCTCCGACCTGGCTCCCAGGTCCTGCACAGCTGACCATCCTCCTGGAGCCTCCCTGCAGTGGTCCGTGCCGTGCTCTGTCATGAGCAGACACGTGGCCTCACGTGGTGCCTCTGTATGTTCCTTTCATGTGCCTGGGCTGCCAGTTCTCTCGGCCCCTGGGTCTGCCAGCTTGAGTTCCCCTCCTCCTGCTGCCCATCCCCACTGACCTGGTCCTCTGTGCCTCCCTGGGCACTCAACCACTGCCCCCGCGGATCCTTGTCCCTGTCTCTCTGCTGTCTGCCTTCTGGCAACTCTGGAACACCATCACCATCTTCAGTTAGAATCTTCACGTGGCCCCCCGCCCAGTCCCCAGCCCCTGCCATCTTGCTCCTGCCTCCCCTGCCAAACTTCAGAAGAGAGCTGGCCACGCTCTGTCTCACCTCCTTCCACTGCCCTCACTCCTTCTGGCCCCTCAGGTCACTGCAGACCCCTTGTTGCCAGATCCCGTGACCCTCCTTTGATCTCACAGCCTCTTCTCTTCTGGAAACTTGTGCCCTAGCATCCCCAGGGCTCCTCCTCTCCCAGGCCTCTCTGCTGCATCTCCCCCAGCCTGGATGCCCAGTGCCAGCGAGGACTTCGCCTCAGCCCTCTGGTCAACAGCACCTAGGTGGCTCCTTAGATGCCTTTCCAGCCCAGCCATCTCCTTTGTCTCTGCTTCATCTGGCCCAGGAAATGATCCCTGCCCATTGTAGAGATGAAGACATCGAGGTTTCCTAGGTGGGTAGCAGGAATGGGAACCCTAGTGTTAACTCTGCCAGACCCCCTTGCTCTACTCTGTGGACAGCCTCCTGGTGGGATGGAAAGAATTTCCCATCATGCCTCTCTCCCCACAAGGACTGGCTCAAGTCCCATGTATCGAGGAGGCCAGATGGGGTGGGGTGGGGGCAGGATGGCAGCCCACTGTCCTGTTACCTGGGGGGCTGTCACAGGCGCCGTGGGCAGAGCCCTTGGCTGGGTTGCTGTGAAGTCTCATCTCATTGCCATGTCCCATCTGAACTCGCCTGAGCACAGACTTCTCCATCCGGATGTCCTGGGGCCCCCAGGATCCAGCCTGGGAATCCAGAGTTGAGGGATCAGCAGAAGCCATTGGAGGGAGGTAGCAGGGAGCCGTGGAGCCTGGTAGAGGACACGGAAACATGACCCTTAACCCCCACCCTCTGATACCGCTCTTCCCACCCCCTCCCCACCATGCACACAGATAAATCCTAGCCAGACAGAGGAAACAAGACTCTGAATTCTTTCTGGACACCAGCAGACTGGAAGTGACTACTTTAGGCTCTGAATTGAAGAGCAGGTGGATCGGCAGAACAATTAGCATGGGTTTCCAGGGTTTTATAACTGGGATGCCTGGGGTGTCAATGGGGCATTGAAAACCCAAATACTGAGCTCGCCCTCTGTTCCTAGCCATTCTCACCCCTCTGGCCTATTGGGAAAAAGTCTCCTTGGGGTGACCTTCGTGGTTTTCAAGGAAATGCTGTAAAAGTTTACTTTAAAATGAATTTGAGTAGAATAAAAGGTAAACCATTTAGCAACACCAAGTAAACAGTCAGCCAGGGACTCGGCCAAAATTACAGAAGGTGGAGCTCAGAGGACTGAAGGTGGGGGAAAGGTTGATTTAGAGTCTAGAACAAAGTCCTCATTTCACAGTTAGGGAAATTGTGGCCCAGAGTGGGGAAGGGCTTTCTCGAGGTCAAGGGGGTGTCCCAAATTTGGGGTCAATGCTTTCACTCATGTCCCATAGCTGGACTGAGAGGTGGCCCTGTCCCTTCTCCCCACAGTGCCTGGTACGGAGTAGGTACTCACTTGCTTACTGTTATTTCATCAAAGCCAGGATGCACCCAGTAAGAGGGATCCCAGTTTGTGAAATGTTAACATGAGGGAAGAAACAGTGTCTTGGAACACACACAATGTTACAATGATGCCTTGTGCCATCTTAGTGAGAGAGAATGAATGAAGTTGTTTCTTGTGGAAAATGTGGCAAAAGATGGCAGAGTAAAGGGAATGCAGGAAGGGTTTGATCCAGGCACAAGGAGAGACAGCCTGATTCTTGGGGAAGCCAGAAAGGACCTTGGAAATCTGATAGCTGCCCTTTCTCTCTGGAGACATGCACCCCCTGCTCCTCACCCCACCCAGATGGACAGGACCCCTCTCCCAGGCATCTCAGAGGACTCACCGTTTTCCGCAGAGCCCATTTGTCTCACTAGGAGATTCCCATGTCCAATCTGGATATCTTCACAGTTCTGGATGGAAATGTGGCTGTTTGGTCCCTTCTGACAGATCATGTTGATTGGATTTTGCTGGTAAATAACTGGGGTGGACTGATTTCTAGAACCTTCTGCAAAATAATATTCCACTCAATCCTTTTGTGCCTCTCAAGGGGACGGAAGTTCCAAATACTAGTCTACAGCACCAGAATCTCCTGGGTGGGTGGGGCGGGGGTGGGGGGTGGGGCTGGTTAAAACACGAATTCCCAGGGGCCCACCCTGGGGTTCTGAGTCAGTGGGCCCAAGTGGGCCCCAGGAGCCAGAGTGTTTACCAAACGCTGCAGGTAAACTTGTACTTTGTCCCACAGGCCACCCTACCCATGTGTCCTCTGCCACTGCGGGAGGGCAGCTGGTGCCTGCTTGCACCCTCTGCCCCCTCCCACTGCAAGGAAACCACAGCTCTAACCTCCGCTTTCCTATAGGGACCTTTCCTCTCGGGACCTTTCCTCTCTCCCTTTAGGGAGCTGTCCACGGGCTGCTTCTAACCATGGGAAAAGCTTTGTTTGGTTCACAAGGCATTTTTAATAATTTGGAGTAGTCACCACTGTTTAACATCTAGCATTTAAGATGCTAAGACCCTCCTTGGGTGCCATAAGCAGGGGTGTTAGCTCCACGTGGGCTCCACACAAAGGGCCACATTCCCACCTTCGTGGGCCCTTAGCTCTTGTGTCTTTGTGAGCCCTCAACTCCATAAAAAGTATTTAAAATTGCATTTAATGACTGTGTTTGGATAAAGGCAAATATAAATCAGCTGGAATTATTAGCTATTCATTCTTACTATGATATCCATTTTTTTCTTCCAATTTAAAGAGAAATTGGAGCATTTGGTGATCTCCTAAAAGTACTGGAGTCTCTAGGCCTTGGGCCTGCTGTTTGTAATGCCTAAGTCAGTTCTGGGACTCCACCTGTGGGAATGTAAGCCCAGCCTAGCCGACTCCTTCAACAACTTTAAAACTCCAAGTTGGGCAAAATGCTTACAGAAAACTGTTTTCAAACTCAAACTGAGACCTGTGTCCCAGGGTTGATACAGTCAGGGGTGGACCCCACCTCCAGGAAACCCTCCTTGGTTACTCCCACCAGCATTCCCCTCCCTCCTGGAATCCCCTGCCAGGGACAGGTCAGCAAGACTCCAGCTTCTGACAAGGTGGGGCAGCCAGAGTACTTAGCAGGAGCCCGGCAAGGACCAGGGCTTGAGTGTTACAATTTCTCTTCACAGCTCTGCCCTCTACCCTGTCCAGAGTAAGGGCCTACCTGATCGATAAATTGTCCAAGAGTTTGATTTCTGGTCAAAGTCCAGGAGGTGCTTGTCCCTCATTGCATACAAGTCTGGGTTGACTTCCTTCGCTGTCTTCATCCCCAGGGCCTTGGCGATCATCAGGGCTTTATGGGGCCCATGGGCTTCCAGAAACTGGTAGATCTCTTCCTCTGGGAGGTGGGAGGCCAGTGGTTAAAGAGGACCCTGGAGGCTGGATCTACTCCCCTGCTTACCAGCCCCTGTGCCCATTTTCCTCATCTGTGAAATGGACACAATAATAATACTGCACCACAGAGGTCGTTCTGGGGGTTGGGAATTCTCTTCAGGGGCTCCGAACAGTGCCCGCCCATGCTAGGTACACAGCAAACGCTAACCATTCATCAGACAAATGATTTCTCAGTCACTTAGCCTCTCCCCAAGAGACAGAGCCTTGCCTCTGAACACTGTGTGCAGTGGAGGGACCTTTCAGTGGGTGTGATGGTTGTCGCTGGACACGTGTAGCTTCCTGAATGACCGTGAGAGTCTGGGGGCAGAGGGAACTGGTGCTGAATGAAACCAGGATGCTTACCCTGTTTACTGAGCTGGGGGCCTGGCTTCTTTGGAATTGCAACTGTATCTTGCTGGGGCCTCTCCGCTGGAGAAAGAAAGACAGTCAGAGGGTGAAGGAACGGGAGAGGGGATGTGGATTCTGCCTAACAAAGGCAGGCTGCTCTGTAGAGGACCCAGCACACGGGTCTCCAAACTCAGATTCTAGAGTTAAAGGAACTTAGCTTCAAATCCTGCCCCATCCACTTCTGGGCTTCCCTGGTGGCTCAGACTGTAAATATGGGAGACCTGGTTTCAATCCCTAGGTTGGGAAGATCCCCTCGAGAAGGGAACAGCTACCCACTCCAGTATTCTTGCCTGAAGAATTCCATGGACAGAGGAGCCTGGTGGGCTACAGTCCATGGTGTCGCAAAGAGTTGGACATGACTGAGTGATTAACACTTTCACTTTCAGCCCCCCCTCCCCCAACCCTGGTCCTGCAACAGCTTTTTGTAAGTACTTGACACATGTCAGCTGTTTAGGTCCATGGGCTGCAGAACCAGAGAAGTAGATCTCATGCGATGCTAAGACTGTTCAATTATTATTGTGTCATTGGTAGTGTCATAACCATTATTATTAAAGTTTTGTTGAGCATCTACTATGTGCTGGCATGGGCTTAGCCCTTTGCATCAAATCCTCTCGCCTCCATTGGCCAGAGAAAGAAATCAGGATGCAGTGAGAAGACTGCATGCACCCTCAAGGGCAGAGCCCATACTTGAACCCAGGTCCAAATCTGGGCTTGGCCGATACCAGGACCGCTCATGCTGGGTCCCGCACCCCCACCTCCCCCGCCCGCGGTGACAGGTTACCCCGCTCTGTGGGAACCACTTCTTTGGTCCCGCCGTCGCCCAAGCACCACGTCGCAGGGCCTGTGAGCATAACTCCTTTTGACTCCTGCTTCATCTTGTGGAGGAGCTGGTTGAGCTTCTTCTTGGGCACTTGGAATTTCTTTAACAGTTGGGCGGTCTTCACAGGGGAGCCAGCATCCCTCAACACCTCCAGAATCCTCTGCTCAAGGTCTGGGAGAGCAAGACAGGGGCAGAGACAGAACTGAGGTCCCCACGACACAGCCTGGGCCGTCGGGAGCCCTCAGAGAGGGATCCAGGGCAGACGGAGGAACAGAGGTCAAAGTAGACATCCATCAGTATCTCTGTTCAGGGAGGGGTGCGTGGGCTGCTCAGAAATGACCTGGGCCGGACAGTCTGGTGGCCAGAGGAGCCGCCAGGCCTTCCGAGTGTCCCCCGCCTGTGTGAGCACTGGAGGACAGTTGGGAACGGTCAGCTCTCAGGTGTCCTCAGAGCAGAGGAGAGTGGAGGCCGCAGGATGCAGGAGGGTAAGGGCGGAGCAGAGGAGCGGGGGGAGTGAGGCCTGTCCCTGGTGCTCTCCATCCCCCATCCACCCTGCCTTGTGGAATCTACTCCTCGGGCTCACCATCCACAGGGGCAATGTCACTGTTCATCCCCATCAGAAACCCAGCAGGCGTTCAGAAACAGAGCTTTCACCCTGCTGCCCAACCATGGAGTCCTGGTGGTACTGCTCCAGACTCTCTCAACCCCTTCTTCTCCTTTTCTCTGCCTCCACTCCCCACTCCTTGTCAGCATCCCCTCAATGACAGCAGTTCCACCAACTCCAGGTTCCCTCCAGTCCACCCTCCTCTTGGCTGGCAGAACGGGTTCTGCCAGCCTCATCTTTACCCACCCTCAACTGCCCTTCAAGTGCCAACCTGTTTGAATTCCTTTCAGCCATACTCACCCCTGGGCCTTTGCACATGCCGTTCCCTTTGCCAGGCGTGCTCTTCCCCCCCTTTCCACCTGTCCACTGTGAGTTCTCACTCAGACTCCAATGCTGGAAGGCTGTCCTGAGTTCCCTGATCAGGTGGGATGCTGGTCCTGTGTGGGTCCCCTGCAGAGTGTCCCCAGGGATCTGCTGCTGTGATTGCCAGATTCACTGTAGTGGTTCTGTGTCTAGCCATGGGCCAGGCATGCAGTAGGGTCTCAGGAACTATTAACAGCATTTGAGTGGAGGAGGGACTGGATGAAAGAGTGAGTGTCCACTACTGGATAGGTGTGTGCTCAGATGGCCTGGGCAGGGGATGGGCGCTCCTCCAAGGCCTCTGTTTCTGCCTCCCCTCTGCCAGAGTTAATGGTCCTAAGCAGGATGCCTCGAGGCTCAAAGAGGAACTTTCCAAATGGCCCCAGTCCTCGCAGGCAGGCTCCCATAAACCCAAGCCAGCTGCCCTGCGGGGAGTGAAAGAACTGGTGGACGCAGAGCCAGCAGTGCATGGAGCTGGGAGAGAAAGTGTCTGCCCCTGAGAACACCATGGGAATGCAAAGCAGGGCCTTTCTTGGGAAGACCAAGTTACCCTTCCAGGGCAGCAGCCCAACCCTTTGACCTCTGGGTTCTTGCTGGATTCTGAGTGGGCAGCACTAGGGGATGACCTGTTTACCAGCTCTGCGCTGGGCAGTGTGGCTTGCTCTTATGAATGGAATGTTTGCATCCTTCTCGGGGCAGGTGATGGGTATTACAACCCCTGGGGTCACCCAGCCTGAACTTCACTCACTAAACACTACCCCCGAGACTGTCATACCCATCCAACCCACTGATGCTTTGCCTAGCCTTGAAAAGAGTTTTGATTCCTGAAAAACCTGCTCCTGGGTGAGCCTCTCTCTCTTCCTCCTCCTGCAGTCCCCTGACCTCAAGGAGGAAATGGGGTCCATGCAGTGAAGGCTGGGCTTGCCTCCCCCACTGAGTCTTCTGGCTGCTGAACCAGAAATTGAAAAATGGGATGAGGGATCAGTTAAAAGGAAAACCTGCTGGGGAACAAGTTAAATTCAGTTACCCAGTGCCCCTGACATGTCTCCTTTGGAAAATATAACAGGAACCTGGGAACCAACCAGCCTGGGATCCTGGGCACTCCCAGTTAACCCCCCTCCCTGACACAGCATATTTTCCTGGGTTTGAGCCAAAACTCTGCCACCTACCAGCTGTGTGACCTCGGGTCTCCATTTCCCCTTCTTTGAAATGGTGAGATTCGTGACTACTTCAGATCGTGGTGAGGTTCAGATAGTTACTGATCACAGAACAAAGACAGACAAAAACCGCCTCAGCCCCCAGCCCACATGCTTTCAGTGGGGACCCTAGAAAACAGCTCTGTTCAGTGCCAGTTAAGTTGCATGTGTGCTGTTCAATGAAAGAACAGTAGCAGGGGGAAAGCCACGTATAAGCACTTGCCACTGTTAGCAAAGCAACTTCTCTCCTTCTTCAAAACGAAAGTGAAGACGGGTGTTCAGGCCCCAAGCTCAGCCGTGGTCCCCTGAGTCATTTCACCTGTGCCGCCTGTGATTTCAGGAGTGAGGTGGGAACCTCAGCGGGCTTCCCCTGAGGGTTCCTGCAAAACGCACATGGAGCGTGTTGCAAGATGCCTGGTGTAGAGCAAGGCTCTGAACCCGATGCAATGCTCTCTCCCTCTCTTTCTTACGGTTGTGCCTTCAGATATTAGCCTATCGTGGTTGTCATCTGAACCAAGAAAAGGAACCAGAAGAAAATTTAAGTCCCACCCGGGCACTCCCATGGGTCCTTAGAGGGAAAAAAGTACCTGTGTCTCCTGGGTCAGCAGGGACCTCGGCCATTCTGGCAGCAGCTGCGAGGGGCCTGGGAGACTTGGAGTCAGCAGCAGGCTCTGACCCTGGAGCCTGCAGAAGGTGGGTCCGGTCAAGGCTGGGTGTACTCTTGTGGGCCAGGCTGGTGCTTCTGGCAGCTGTGAAGACACTCCAGCTTCATCCGGACGGCTGTCGGCTGTCAGCTGTTCACACCCCGGAAATGGGGCCCTAGGCAGCCAACCTTATCAGTCTCTGGAGAAAATGAAAATGAAACTTCTATGTGTGGTTTTTCAGAGAAACAAAACCGAAAGCTGAATTGAGCAAGACACAGGCCTTCTACTAGATATTGGTAGGGAGCTGCTGAGATGGAGGAGACCAGAGCTTCTTCTGGGGATGAGGGGTTTCCCACTGCTGTCCACCTTGACTCCCCTAGCCACAGGCCAAGATACCTGGGTGGGTGGGTGGGTGGCTGAGCACCTGTGATCATCAAAACCACACAAGTGTGTGCATATCAAACCGACAACAGTGTTGATGTATGGCAGAGACCACAACTTTGAAAAGCAATTACCCTCTAGTTAAAAAAAAAAAAGGAAGACTCTCTTTAATGAGTACCTATTATGTACTTTCCAACCTCATGTGCCCCTGACTTATCTACAGGTTAGGGTCTAGTTAGGGTCTCTTTTCTCAGGAAACTGAGGCTTGGGTCAATGAGGCCACTTGTCCAAGGTCACAGAGATGCTCAGGTTCTAACTCAGCCCCACCATTTACTGGCTGTGGGACCTTGGGCAGGTTATTTTACCTATTTATGTCTTAGTTTTCTCATCTATGAAATGGGCTAATAAAAGGAGTGACCTCAAGAGGTGGTGGCGAGGACTAAAAGGGTTAATTCAGGCACCTCTACAGCCATGAACACAGCTGGGCACCCACTGACCTGGTTCTAGAAAAAAGACCCATCGCTTCTGAAACTTCTTACAGGGGCCACTGATCTCCCCAAACAGTTCAGAGACACTGCTCAGTCCAGGTGACGGAAGGGGAAACTGAGGCCAACAGAGGTGAAGAGCTTTGTGCGAGGCAGCCCAGAGGGTCAAGGGCTCAGGGTCTCAGCTGAGGCCAAGGAGTGGGTGCCAGGGGGACACCATCCCCAGCATTTCTGCAAAGGGAGGCACTTGGGAACAAGTACAGCCATGGAAAGGGCCCCGAAGGCTTATCTCAAAGTTGTCTTTGTGTTCCCGAGTCCAAGTTCTCCCGGCTCACTGCACAACCGGCCAATGAATCAGAGATGAGGTGTTGAGGCAAGAAATACAACTTTATTTGGAGAGCCAGCTGACCGAAAAGACGGCATACAATTGTCTTAAAATAACCATCTTATGGGGTCTGGATGCTGGGTTCTTTCACAGATCAGAGGTGGAGGGAGATGAGGAAAAAAAGTAAAAAGGCCACTAATCTTGCAAACATCTCCTAGAATGGCAAGCCTCAGGCAGGGGATGTGTTTATTTCTTCCTTCCTGCCATCTACAGGTGGACAGGGTTCTGAACAACAGTCAGGCAGAGGGGGCAGGATTCTGAGGCAGGCCAGTATGCGTGATTGTAACAACAAAAGCAACAGAGAGCAAATTAGAAACAGCTCCAACGTGGCGCCAGAAGTGGTTTATTCCTGCAGCATTTGCAGAGCAAGCAAGAAAAATCCCGATGCCCTGTCCACTCTCAGACCAATTAAGTCCCCATCTTGGGAGGCAGGGCTGGAAGTCCTAGAGGACTTCACTTGAACCAGAGGTGAAGTGTTGGACAACTCAATAAAAATAGGAAGCCGCAATGATGTTTTTGCTCCTTTTTAATGTCAGGTGGAGAAGGGGACGACAGAGGATGAGATGGCTGGATGGCATCACCAACTCGATGGACGTGAGTCTGGGTGAACTCCAGGAGTTGGTGATGGACAGGGAGGCCTGGTGTGCTGCAATTCATGGGGTCGCAGAGAGTCGGACACGACTGAACGACTGAACTGAACTGAACGGAACTGAATGTAAAACAGAAGAAACGTGTGTCTCTATGTGCGTTGACAACGTTCATTTTAAATGAGGATTAATTGGGTGTTTTGGGAGAGATTGTCAGGTGTCTTCTGAACTCAGGCTCAGGCTGAGTCACTGTGGGCGGCTGGGAGGCGCCACGCCGGGACTGGCCACTAGGTGGCGCCCGTTCACTGAGTCCCGGCTCCCTTTGCCCAGTTCCTCTCATTTAGCGGGGGTGGCTCTCACCTGCCCCCATCCTAGGATAACCCCAACTCCCATCTGACCATATTCTGGCTTCTCAGCCATGTGGTCCTTAGTGTGGACACTCCGACTTGAGCCTAGACCTGGGTGCCTGGGAGGTTTGCAGGTCACACTAGAGTCTGATCTGAGGGTCAGCTGCTTCTGGTGTGTGTCTGTATGCACATGTTCGGGTGGCCCTGTGTCCCCATCACCCACCTCTGAGCTGCAACCCTTCTTCTCCCTAACAGTGTGTCGCTTCCTCTCTGAGCCTTGGTTTAATTATAAAACAGAAATAACAGATAAGAAAAAGCATGTTTATCTGTCACTTAGTAGGTGTTTATAAAATTTGCATCATTTAGAAAGTGCCATGTGGTTGATAGATCTCCATAACATAACTTTAGACACTGTGCTGTGCTTAGTTGCTCAGTCGTGTTTGACTCTTTGCGACCCAATGGACTGTAGGCTGCCAGGCTCCTCTGTCCGTGGAATTCTCCAGGCAAGAATCCTGGAGTGAGTTGCCATGCCCTCCTTCAGGGGATCTTCCCAACCCAGGGATTAAACCCAGGTATCCTGAATTGCAGGTGGATTCTTTACTGTCTGAGCCACCAGGGAAGCCCAAGAATACTGGAGTGGGTGGCCTATCCCTCCTCCAGGGGATCTTTCTGACCCAGGAATTGAACCAGGGTCTCCTGCATTGTAGGCAGATTCTTTATAAGCTGAGATGCCAGGAGAGCCCAAGTTTAGACACTACGCAAAAAAAAAAAAAAAAAAAAAAAAAGCAAGTGAGAAAGAGGAAGGAAAAAAAAAACAATTTAATATAGATGGGTCCTCCTTCCTTTGCGTTCCATGGTACACCTGGAATGGAAACCATGAACCTGCTGTGAACATCTTACCACATTGAATGGAGTTCTTACTTTTAAAGTTTTAATTAGGTTGCATTTCCTCTTCTCTACTTAAGAGAGTTTCAAGGTAATTTTGACTATAAGGATGGTCTTTCACTGAAATATCAGTGACTTACACTATACAGAAACTTCTTTCTTTCTCCTATAACAGTCTGGTAGGTAGCCCAGCACCACAGTGTTGAGACCCAGGCCCCTTCTATTTTGTTGCTCTGTCATTTGTGGGCTTTATGTTCTAAGATGGCTGCTCAAGCTCCAGCCATCACAACTCCATTCCTCACAGGAGGAAGGAAGCAAGGGAAGAAGAATAAATATCTCTCCTTTAAGAACACTCACGAATTGCACAGACATTTTCCTGACATCCCTCAGTCTCAGAGCCCAAGAGGGAGGCTGGGAAAGGTCTTTATTCTGGGCTACAATGTTACCTAGCTAACACTGGGGGATTGATTAACTTCCAAATAGGGGATAAGATATTGGAAGATACTTAGCTGTCCCTGCCATTTTGAAGCTGTTTTCACCCCAAGAAAGGAGCAGGGAAACCTCCTCTATGCTTTGAAGCATATCTGTTCAGCAGAGCTTCTGTATTGAGCAGGTCTGAGGCTGGCTGACAGGTAGTTCCTACACTCTCAGAGACTCCCATCCAGGGTGGAAGACAAAAGGGGAGAGGATGCTAGGGGCTCCCTGCTCTCCCTGGGAAGGACCTCAAAGGCCACAGGAATTTCAAAATGGCGCCACTGCCTGCTGGAGCCCAGGTCCCTTTTTGCCTTGAAAAGCACACTCCTTTTTCATTGCTTGTGTTTTTCTGGAAACTATTAGAATTCTCCGCCCCAACCAGATGATAATTACATGTTACTGATCTTGAGTCTTTAAATTTCTCTCTCTTTCTCCCTTTTAAAAGAGAGATATTTTTGCTGCACATTCTGTTGGCAAAACGCAGTCTCCTTTCTACCAGGCAGCCTGAATGTTATGATCATGGTTTCTCTGTGAATTCACCTCAGGGGGAGGGAGTGGAAAGGTCTGAAGGCACCAAGTGGGGACAAAAATTACTACCTTTGTCCAGGGGCAAAGGTCAGAGGACCAGAGGTGGCCAGAGGGAGACAGAGATTACGCAAGATCTCAAGAGTTATGGTAGAGGGCGAGGAACAAAGATCAGACCAGGGGCTACGGGAGGCAGCACGTTCTCTGTGCAGCTTCCGAAGGTTCTGCCCCTAAAGGCGTCTTCCCCAGGCTACATTCACTGCCCTTCAAGGAACAGGTCAGGGAGGCTCCTTGGGCCATCACTGTCTCCTGGAGTTGGACAGACTTGGGATTCTGATCCGGGGTTCTGATCTCGTGGCTCTATGCCCTGAACCCCTCACTACTTTTTCTGGGCTTCAATTTCTCCCTTGGAGAAAGGGGATCGTAGCAGCTCTGCCAGGGGTCTTTCTTTGCAAGCTTCCCTAAGATCATCCCCCGGAAGGTCCCAGCAGAGCACTGGGAGCAAAGTGTGTGCTCCAAGAGCAGGCACTGTTGTGTCTTCATACTGTGACCCCCATCTGTCCCTCTCTGAATGACAAAGAAGTCCCATTCACTCATCTGGTTTTGCATCAAGTGATTCCGTGTGCCTCCTTTATCCCAGGCTATGTGCTGGGTGCTAGAGCCGGGAGGGAGTGGGGGTTGCTAGTCCTCTTGCTAGTTCCTGGTTCCACTTCTCATTTCAACTGCAGAAAAAGCCAATCTGCTCAATCGAGGTATTGATGGGTGACTAAGGCCAAGTCCTGAGTCCCCCACCACTCCTGGAAGTGTTGCCTGGTAAGAGGAGTTGAGCAGCTCAGTTCAGTTCAGTCGCTCACTTGTGTCTGACTCTTTGCAACCCCATGGACTGCAGCATGCCAGGCCTCCCTGTCCACTCCTGTCCTAGAATTTACTCAAACTCATGTCCATTGAGTCGGCGATGCCATCCAACCATCTCATCCTCTGCCGTCCCCTTCTCCTCCAGCCTTTAATCTTTCCCAGCATCAGGGTCTTTTCAAATGAGTCAGTTTTTCACATCAGGTGGCCAAAGTATTGGAGTTTCAGCTACAGCATCAGTCCTTCCAATGAATATCCATCCTTTAGGATGGACTGGTTGGATCTCCTTGCTGTCCAGGGACCTGTCAAGAGCTCTTCTAACTAACACCACAGTTCAAAAGCATCAATTCTTCAGCACTCAGCTTTCTTTATAGGCCAACTCTCACATCCATTCATGACTACTGGAAAAACCATAGCTTCAACTAGATGGACCTTTGTTGGCAAAGTAATGTCTCTGCTTTTTAAGAAGTTGTCTAGGTTGGTCATAACTTTCTTCCAAGGAGCAAGCGTCTTTTAATTTCATGGCTGCAGTCACCATCTGCAGTGATTTTGGAGACCCCCAAAATAAAATCTGTCACTGTTTCCACTGTTTCCCTATTTGCCTTGAAGTGATGGGACCAGATTCCATGATCTCAGTTTTCTGAATGTTGAGTTTTAAGCCAACTTTTTCACTTTCCTCTTTCACTTTCATCAAGAGGCTCTTTAGTTCTTCTTCACTTGATATTTCTCCCGGCAATCTTGATTCCAGCTTGTGCTTCTTCAAGCCCAGCATTTCGCATGATGTACTCTGCATATAAGTTAAATAAGCAGGGTGACAATATACAGCCTTGACGTACTCCTTTCCCGATTTGAAGCCAGTCTGTTGTTCCATGTCCAGTTCTAACTGTTGCTTCTTGACCTGCATACAGATTTATCAAGAGGCAGGTCAGGTGGTCTGGTATTCCCATCTCTTTCAGAATTTTCCACAGTTTATTGTGATCCACACAGTCAAAGGCTTTGGCATAGTCAACAAAGCAGAAATAGATGTTTTTCTGGAACTCTCTAGCTTTTTCGATGATCCAAAAGCTGTTGGCAATTTGATTTCTGGTTCCTCTGCCTTTTCTAAAACCAGCTTGAACATCTGGAAGTTCATGGTTCGCATACTGTTGAAGCCTGACTTGGAGAATTTTGAGCATTACTTTGCTAGTGTGTTAGGTGAGTGTAATTGTGTGGTAGTTTTAGCATTCTTTGGCATTGCCTTTCTTTGGGATTGGAATGAAAACTGACCTTTTCCAGTCCTGTGGCCACTGCTGAGTTTTCCAAATTTGCCGGCATATTGAGTGCAGCACTTTCACAGCATCATCTTTCAGGATTTGAAATAGCTTGACTGGAATTCCATCACCTCCACTAGCTTTGTTCAGTGATGTTTCCTAAGGCCCACTTGACTTCCCTCTTTTGCATTCCAGTCCCCTATAATGAAAAGAACATTTTTTTGGGGCGTTAGTTCTAGAAAGTCTTGTAGGTCTTCATAGAACCATTCAACTTCAGCTTCTTCAGCATTATTGCCCGGGGCATAGACTTGGATTACTGTGATATTGAATGGCTTGCCTTGGAAATGAACAGAGATCATTCTGTCATTTTTGAGATTGAATCCAAGTACTGCATTTCGGACTCTTGAGCAGGAGAACACAAGTCATGGGGTGGGCAGGGATCAGGGCATTGAAGGCTATGATTTGCAACTTGTGATTTTCCCTGAGGGCAGAAGAAGCCCCACTGGAAGGTGTTCATCCAAGGTGAGCGGGGGATTTGGAGAGGTCACCTGGGTGCTGGAGAGTGTTGGCAGGAGGTCAGCAGGGGAGGGGCTGCCACCTTGAGGAGGCTGTATGAGTCCAGGGGAGGGGGCTTAGCCAGCATCAGGCTCTTCTCCCCTTCTTCCCCCTGCCCTGACTCTTTTTAGAAAGTCCTTCCCCACATCCCCCCAAAATAGATTGAAATGAATTCACATCTAACTCATATATAATCATCTAACTTGTTTATAATCAAAAGATTTTTTTGATAATGCTGCTTCTAAAATGCTTTGCCTACAAGAAATTCATTTAATTATAATTGGCCACAACTCCTCCACCAAGGGGTCAGTATTCCTAGGCATTCTTGCACAATGAAGAGATCTCACCTATAAATTCGTTTCAGACATAATGAAGTATCCTGAAATTTTTATGGTGATTAAATGGAGCAATTCATGAACCTGACATAATGCTATGTCTTCTAGATGTTTAATTAAACATTTACTGAGTCTGATTTTGCAAGGTTTTCCCCCATATTTTGGAGCTCAAGCATTTTCATGGGCTCTTGAAGCTTCTATAGGTCTGAGGTACTAAGACTTCTATACCTAGAAGATAAAATGGGGAAACGCAGGGACTTCCCTGGTGGCCCAGTGGCTAAGATTCCATGCTCCCAATGTAGGTGGACCTGGGTTCAGTCCCTGTTGGGGCAAATAAGGTCCCAAATGCCATAAGTAAGACCCGGCAGAGCCAAATAAATAAATATATTTTTTTAAAAGGCCTTCACCTTTAAAAAATAAAATAAAATGAAGAAATTCAGAGAGACAGACCATGAGGGCCAGGGTTCCTGGTCTTTGGGGGATCATGGCCCCAGGAGAGTTGTGCTCTGGGGTGTTGTCAAGCATGTGATGGAAGATGGGGCAACGGCAGAATCTTTTACATGTTAATTCATGACTTCTTTTCATTTAAAAAAAATGGGAGGAATATGTGGAAAATATGCAGGTAGAATATTGTTTTTTAAAAGAATGAGTAATTAAAAATGTGTTGTTTTAAAGGCGGCTTAGTTGAAATTTCCAGGTGGCTCAAGAATCCGCCCTGCGGTAAAGAATCCACCTGCCAATTCAGGAGCGGCACGTTCCATCCATGGGTTGGGAAGATCCCCTGGAGGAGGAAATGGCAAGCTACTCCAGTATTCTTGCCTGGAAAATCCCATAGACAAAGAATTCTTAACAGACTATAGTCCATAGGGTCATGAGTCAACACGACTTAGTGACTAAACCACACTCTACAATGTGACCCAAAGATGTTTCTTAAAAGACTTAGCAACTGGATAGCAACTGATTTATTAGTGCTTATTATGGACCTTATTTCCAGTGTTTTACATTATTTTTTTCAATTTTTCTAGCTATCTTATTGTTGTATTTGTTCAGGCACTAAGTCGCGTCCAACTCTGTGACCCCACGGTCTGCAGCATGCCAGGCCTCCCTGTCCTTCACTGTCTCCCTGAGTTTGCTTAAACTCATGGCCATTGAATCGGTGATGCCATCCAATCATCTCATCCTCTGTCGCCTCCTTCTCCTCCTACCTTTAGTCTTCCCCAGCATCCCATGAAACAGTGAAGTGAAGTGTTAGTCACTCAGTCATGTCTGACTCTTTGCAAGCCCATGGACTGTAGCCCACCAGGCTCCTCTGTCCGTGGGATTCTCCAGACAAGAATACTGGAGTGGGTTGTCATTTCCTCCTCCAGGGGATCTTCCCAAACCAGGAATTGAACCTGGGTCTCCTGAATTTCAGACAGATTCTTTACCATCTGAGCCACCAGGGAAGCCTGGTTCTTAGATGCTATCTTCTCAATATGCCTTCAGCAGGAGCGGGGGAGGTGGAGCAAGCTCTCTTGTGTTTCTATTATAAAGGCCCTAGTCTCAGGATTTCCCTGGTGGCCCAGTAGTTAAGATGCTGCCTTCCACTGTAGGGGCGGGGCATGGATTTGATCCCTTGTGAGGAGGTAACATCCTGCATGCCACACAGAGAAGTCAAAAAAATAAATGAAATGAATAGCTTTTTTTAAAGACATTAATCCTATCGTGGGAGCTACCCCCTCATGACCTCATTTAATCCTAATTACCTCTAAAAGTCTCCACCTGCTAACACCATCACGTTGTGGGGTAGGGCTCCAACAAATGAATTTATTGAGGGGAACCAAACATTTCACTTCCCACTTCAGTTCAGTTCAGTTCAGTCACTCAGTCGTATCTGACTCTTTGTGACCCCATGAATCACAGCACGCCAGGCCTCCCTGTCCATCACCAACTCCCGGAGTTCACTCAGACTCATGTTCGTTGAGTTGGTGATGCCATCCAGCCATCTCATCCTCTGTCTTCCCCTTCTCCTCCTGCCCCCAATCCCCCCCAGCATCAGGGTCTTTTCCAATAAGTCAACTCTTCACATGAGGTGGCCAAAGTATTGGAATTTCAGCTTTAGCATCAGTCCTTCCAATGAACACTCAGGACTGATCTCCTTTAGGATGAACTGGTTGGATCTCCTTGCAGTCCAAGGGACTCTCAAGAGTCTTCTCCAACACCACAGTCCAAAAGCATCAATTCTTCAGTGCTCAGCTTTCTTCACAGTCCAACTCTCACATCCATACATGACTACTGGAAAAACCATAGCCTTGACTAGACGGACCTTTGTTGGCAAAGTAATGTCTCTGCTTTTCAATATGCTATCTAGGTTGGTCATAACTTTCCTTCCAAGGAGTAAGCGTTTTTTAATTTCATGACTGCAATCACAATCTGCAGTGATTTTGGAGCCCCTCAAAATAAAGTCTGACACTGTTTCCACTATTTCCCCATCTATTTTCCATGAAGTGATGGGACCAGATGCCATGATCTTTGTGTTCTGAATGTTGAACTTTAAGCCAACATTTTCACTCTCCTCTTTCACTTTCATCAAGAGGCTTTTTTAGTTCCTCTTCACTTTCTGCCATAAGGGTGGTGTCATCTGTATATCTGAGGTTATTGATATTTC
This sequence comes from Bos indicus, assembly GCF_029378745.1. Lineage (NCBI taxonomy): Eukaryota > Metazoa > Chordata > Mammalia > Artiodactyla > Bovidae > Bos > Bos indicus. The sequence goes on along the minus strand of NC_091772.1, from coordinate 58,587,593 downwards.
TCCTGGCAATCTTGATTCCAGCTTGTGCTTCTTCCAGCCCAGCATTTCTCATGATGTACTCTGCATATAAGTTAAATAAGCAGGGTGACAGTATACAGCCTTGACATACTCTTTTTCTTATTTGGAACCAGTCTGTTCCATGTCCAGTTCTAACTGTTGCTTCCTGACCTGCATACAGGTTTCTCAAGAGGTAGGTCAGATGGTATTCCCATCTCTTTCAGAATTTTCCACAGTTTATTGTGATCCACACAGTCAAAGGCTTTGGCATAGTCAATAAAGCAGAAATAGATGTTTTTCTGGAACTCTCTTGCTTTTTCGATGATCCAGAGGATATTGGCAATTTGATCTCTGGTTCCTCTGCCTTTTCTAAAACCAGCCCGAACATCAGGAAGTTCACGGTTCACATATTGCTGAAGCCTGGCTTGGAGAATTTTGAGCATCACTTTACTAGCGTGTGAGATGAGTGCAATTGTGTGATAGTTTGAGCATTCTTTGGCATTGCCTTTCTTTGGGATTGGAATGAAAACTGACTTTTTCCAGTCCTGTGGCCACTGCTGAGTTTTCCAAATTTGCTGGCATATTGAGTGCAGCACTTTCACAGCATCATCTTTCAGGATTTGAAATAGCTCAACTGGAATTCCATCACCTCCACTAGCTTTGTTCATAGTGATGTTTTCTAAGGCCCACTTGACTTCACATTCCAGGATGTCTGGCTCTAGGTCAGTGATCACACCATCGTGATTATCTTGGTCATGAAGATCTTTTTTGTATAGTTCTTCTGTGTATTCTTGCCATCTCTTCTTAATATCTTCTGCTTCTCTTAGGTGCATACTATTTCTGTCCTTTATCGAACCCATCGTTGCATGAAATGTTTCCTTGGTATCTCTAATTTTCTTGAAGAGATCTCTAATCTTTCCCATTCTGTTCTTTTCCTCTATTTCTTTGCATTGATTGCTGAAGAAAGTTTTCTTATCTCTCCTTGCTATTCTTTGGAACTCTGCATTCAGATGGATATATCTTTCCTTTTCTCCTTTGCTTTTTGCTTCTCTTCTTTTCACAGCTATTTGTAAGGCCTCCCCAGACAGCCATTTTGCTTTTTTGCATTTCTTTTCCATGGGGATGGTCTTGATCCGTGTCTTCTGTACAACATCATGAACCTCCGTCCATGGTTCATCAGGCACTCTGTCTATCAGATCTAGTCCCTTAAATCTGTTTCTCATTTCCACTGTATAGTGTCCATATGAGCTGAGCACTGTCCTAAGTCCTCAGAGGGGCAGAACCCTGACACGTTAGTAGGCAAGAGTCTGATATTTAAGACTGGTGTTCTCATTAACAATTTTTACATTCTTTCCATGTTGAAATGGTATTTTGGATATATCTGGTTGAAAACAAAACTTGGTGACTGTATGTCCACACCTGAGCAGACACACACAGCCCTGAACACAGACACACACACACACACACACACACACACACACACACACACACACACAGGTCCGTCCATGCCTTCTTCACAGGGGACCCGTCTCGCCAAGGTGCTCTGACCTCACATTATAGTTTGGTGTCTTTTGCCAGCACTTTACAATTTGTTGTCTGAGCCTGGGAGCCCCAGAAGCACACCCTGAGGCACAGAGTTGAATGCAAGTAATTATTTGGGAGGTGATGCCAAGAAACCCTGGGAGGGCAGTGGGAACCTGGGGCAGGGGAACAATGGACCAGTTGCCAACAAGCAAGCCACCTGGGTACACTTGGGGGCATTAGGAATACTGGGCACATGGGGAGCATCTTCTTGGGGTTCCCCACAGAGGGCGGGGAAGCTGACGTGCTTACCCTCCACTCCCATCCCTGGAGGAGGCTGCTCACAACCGTGTAAGTCCCCCAGGCTATCTGGCCTGCAGTATGGTGGGCAGAGAAGCTTCTGGACCACAGAAAGCCTCAGGCACCAGGGCCAAGGAGCGCTGGCTGGAAGCTGGACCCACGTGGACAGACATGGAACTGGTGAAGCAGTTTTCCATACGATGGGGAAACCAGTGGCATTTGCTACAGTTCTCTGGACAAGTCACTTTTCTAGGGACTGAGGCCCCAGTGGGTTAACTACTGGAAAGGGACAAAGGGCAGATGAGATGATTATAGAGCCAGACCCTGACTCCATCCTTTGCAGCTTCCCCTGCATTTGCTCACGCCTGAAAAGAACAGGCAGGAGTCTAACTCCATGAATTTTAAAAATTCATTTTTGCATTTGCTCACTCGATCAAGTTAGATGCTTTTAAAGACAAATTTAATTATTTTGAGCTCAATAAAAGCCTTTTAATAAGCTGAACATCAGAGTTTCAGCCTTCTGCTTTCAGGGTTATCAGTCATGGCAAGGACGGGGCACGAAGGGGAGGGAGACAGGTGGTGGAGGGACGTGGAGAGGGAGAGGGGCATATCACACACATGGGCATGAACATACACACACACACCATTCACACATACACACACGGATGGATATTTATTTTAAAATTTTATTTGCACATTTAAACCTATAATCTGCTCTAAATCATTTGATTGTATAGCTTTTATAATATTTTGTTTTATTTTTAGAAAAAGTTCTTTTACTTCAGGACAACTGAACAAAGTGTTAAAGAAAATGCGATGCTGGTTTGGCACAGACTTCTTGTGTGTTCTGTCTCTCCCGTTGGCTCACACACTCTTCCTCACTCTGAACGTTCCGTCTATGCCTGCGACTGAGACAGGAAGCCAGACACACATGCTGAAATAATTTCAACAAATATCAACTCTAAACCAACTTCAAGCAGTCAAAATGGCAGGGCTGGTTCAGGCACTGCTGCCTTCCCCAGCTTGGTGCAAAGGACACAGCATGGACCACACAAGGCAAGAATGTTGCCGTGTTCATAAAAAGCTTTCTTTTTTCATTATTCATGCATTTACTTGTCCAGTGTAATGGCACCTACTGGTTTCGACTGTCCAGCACCCAGCCCCCTTCTTCTGACACAATCACTCCAGTTTTCCTTTGGTGAATTCCCTCACTCCCATCTCATCCACAAAAGATGGGAGTAAGTTGACCTCAGCTCCAGGGCCAGAGCAGGGCGTACAACTCAAACCAGGCCAATCAGAGCACTCTCTTCTTGTGACTGCAGTGACTGGCTGAGAGATCGGTGCATGACCTGAGCCAGCCAATAGGATTCTATTCCGGGACTTATGATGGAAGATTGGGAACAAATTTCTTCTCACTTGACTTAGAGCTGTAAGGAAATGAATCTGGAGAAAAGGCAGTGAGAGGATAATCTGCCTGAAAAAGAAATTGGGAGAGATGATGACCAGTTTGATGGAGACAGACACCTTCCTAACATCATGGTGTGTACATCTGGACCTGGTCTAAGCCCTGCTCCCAGCCAGTTACAAGAGTCAACAATTCCGTCTTCTGCTGAACACAGTGGCAGTTGGTTTGAGTCACTTGTTTTTGGCCACCTGCATGGCATGCAGGATCTCAGTTCACAGACCAGGGATTGAATCTATCTACCCTGTGTGGAAGGTCAGAGTTTTAACCACTGACCCACGAGGGAAGTCCCTGGGTCACTTATTATATAAAGAATTAATGAGAGCATACATTATTATCAGACAGAAAGCTAAAATACTGGAGGACCTGATTCAAGGCCACTTGGTGGGCATCTAGGGATGGAAAGCATTTTTGAAGGAGGAGAGAGAGGACAAGAACCCTTTTGCCACATGCTTGGTATGTGGCCTCAGCTTTTTCACCCTCAGTTTGGAACACTCTGTTCTGTAACAACATTAATATTAGGTGCTTCTTTCTTTTACCCTGATGAGATAATATTCCCTATTGTATGCATGAACTATTCATCACAATTTAGTTTATAAAGGTATTGTTGTTCAGTCGCTCAGTCGTGTCTGACTCTTTGCAACCCCATGGACTGTAGCACCCAAGGCTTCCCTGTCCTTCACCATCTCCCAGAGCTTGCTCAAACTCATGTCCATTGAGTTAGTGATGCCATCCAACCATCTCATCCTCTATTGCCCCTTTCTCTTCCTGCCCTCATCTTTCCCAGCATCAGGGTCTTTTCCAATGAGTCAGCTCTCTACACCAGGTGGCCGAAGTATTGGAGCTTCAGCTTCAGTCCTTGTAATGAATATTCAGGGTTGATTTCCTTTAGGGTTGACTGGTTTGATCTTCTTGCATATATATATATATGCAAGATATATGTATATATATCTTTATATATATATAAAGGTGAAGGAATTATAAACCTAGATGTCCAACCAAAGGGGACCAGTTAATTTGGAAATCTGTGCAATAGAATGTTCTGGACATATGAAAAAATGTGATATATAGAACTGATTTATGGAGAAAAGTGTTCATATTATATTAAAGAAAGATGTTTATAAAACTAGAGTATGATTCCATTTTTAAATACATGTGATTACATATAACACAGAAAAGTGCCTAGAGAGAGTATGGATTATCTTTTAGCAAAACATAGATGATTTGTATTCCATATTTTCCAATATTTTTCTACAATACATGTGGATTGCTTTGTATGTCTTGTCCTCTGGGGCTGCCATAACAAAATATGCAAAAGAATGGTGGGGAGGAGGTGCTTAAAGAACTGAAATTTGTTTTCTCACAGTGCTGGAGGCTGGAAGTCTGAGATCAGTGTGCCGACCTGGTTGTGTTCTGGTGAAAACTCTCTCTTCTTGGCTGACACATGACTGCTTTCCACCTGTGTCCTCAGAAGATTGAGTGAGAGAGAAAGAGGTAGAGAGAACACAAGGTGGGAGTTTGGGGGAGTTCTCTGGTGTCTCTTCCTATAAGGACACTAATCTCATCCTGGGGGCTCCACAATCACTATTTCACCTAAACCTAATTGCATTTCAAAGGCCTCATCTCAGGGGTTGTTGTTCAGTCGCTCAGTCGTGTCCTGTTCTTTGTGACCCCGTGGACTGCAGCACATCAGGCTTCCCTGTCCCTCACCGTCTCCTCACCTTCTCCTCAAGTTCATGTCCATTGAGTTGGTGATGCCATCCAATCTTCTCATCCTCTGTCATCCCCTTCTCCTCCTGCCTCAGGCCTTCCCAACATCAGGGTCTTTTCCAGTGAGTCGGCTCTTCGCATCAGGTGGCCAAAGTATTGGAGCTTCAGCTTCAGCATCAGTCCTTCCAAGTTTTCAGGGTTAATTTCCTTTAGGTTTGACTGGTTTGATCTCCTGGCTGTCCAAGAGACTCTCAGGAGTCTTCTCTAGCACCACAGTTTGAAAACATCATTCTTTAGCACTCTGCCTTCTTTATGTGGGTTAGGGGCTCAATATTTGAATTTGGAGGTGGGGGACAAAATTTAGTCCATAGCTCTTTGTAATAAAAAATAACAAAACAGTCCTTTTTACTGAATGAGACTTTGCAACACAATGAACAATATACATGTAGTCACAACAATGTAAAGAGCATTTACTGAGTTTCAGTTTTAGGATCAACTCACAAATAAAGCACAGAGGACTGAATTAGGATACAGGGCAGAATAGGAATGTCACCTGTCTTGATAAGTTGGAAGTAAAAATGGAGAGAAGGCAGGTAGAAAGGAGGTGAAAGAAGATTGGGAGGAGGGGGTGAGCTAAAGACCAGGCCGGCGGCAGCACAGTCTCAACTTGCCAGGTGGGGAGTCCAGAGATCCTGTCCCCTTAGAGGGAACACAAAATAGTGTAGATAACAGTAGTTGAAGTCACAAAGACAATCATAAAAGGAACCCAAAATAAGAACATCTTTATGGGAAGTAGGGAGATGTGCCCATGTGTTAGATCCTCGTTTGTCAAAGCAAGAAGCCAGTAGGTAATGTCTAGACTTTGGAAAACCACAGACTTAGAGGCAGAAGATTATTGTTTTGATGACAAAGTGGTCATTCTCAGAAGGAAGAGGTCTAAGGACTGTCGTCACCTCCAAGAACTGGGCTGTGAGTTTGGGAAAGATGGAGCATGGGCCATTGCTTTGGACTTGCTGTTTTACTTTGATTAAAAATGTAAAATATACACAATTTAAAAGAACTATAACTTCGCCTGTTACAGATGATAAGGGACAACATCCTGCTGATCTCAGGGGGGCTCTCAGTGAGGGGACAGGACTCACTGACTCACCGCCCAGGCCTGTTTCCGGGACGAAACTAGGATTCGGATTCATAAAACAACCCACGTCTGCAGGACCTTGGGGGGTGGGTGGTGGAACAGGTGAAAGAAGCCCAGGGGAGCTTCTCAATACAGTGAATCTCTTGTGTATGATACTGTACTGCTGGATACATGACACCATGCATGTGTCAAAGCTTGACAATATAAAGAATGAATCTTGAGGCATGTAAATTAAAAAAGCATTTAGGAGGTCAGAGGATCCCAGGATGGCAGAACATGGCAAGACAATGTAACTATCTGACAAATGTGTGTCACGGCCTCAGGGAAATGGGTTGGGGGAAGTGGTGCTGACCTGAGTATCTTTGGAAATGTGTGACCAAGGGGTTGGGGGAAACGGTGCTGACCTAAGTACCGTTTCTTTGGAAATATGTGACCCTTGATAGGATGTGATGAGAAGGGCACTTTACCTCTGGAGTCTTCCTCCCCAAAAACCATCACCCCAGTCTAAACCATGAGAAAAACATCAGGCAAATTCTGATACATCAGACATCCTACAAAGTACCTGCCTAGCACTCCAAACTGTCAAGATCATCAAAAACAAGGACAGTCTGAGGCTCTGTCACAGTGAGAGGAGGAGCCTGAGACGTGATGAATAAAAGTCATGTGGTGTCCTGGGTGGCATCCTGGACCAGGAAAAGGATGGTATGGAAAAGCTAAGGAAATCTGAATAAAGTTTAGACTTTAGTTAATGATAGTATATCAACATTCATTAATTAACTGTAGCAAGTATACCATGCTGTACAAGATGTTAATAATAGGTGAAGCTGGATGTATGGAAACTCTACTATTTTATCAGCTTTTCCATAAACATAAAAGTGTTATAAAAATAAGGCTTATGTTTAGCTTTATGTTTTTTAATAAGATGCAAAGGAGAATGGGATTCTTTTTCACCTCTGAGTGTGATGCCTGGAGCTGCAGCCATGTGACGTTCTAAAGCAGAGACTGAAAACTTTCCTGTAATGGGCGAAATAGTAAATATTTTAGGCATTGTGGACCATTTAGTCTCTGTAGCAACTGGTCAATTTTTTCAATTGCACAAAAGCAGCCAAAGATGATGTGTAACTAGACTGATGTGGCTGTGTGCCAATAAAACTTTATTACAAAACCAGCAGCTAGGGATTTGATCCCTGGATCATAGTAGTGTAGAAGGCACTGGCTTTGGATCATGAGGATGGTGGGTGATGAGGCGACCAGTTGACTTGATTTTTAGGTAACTGCTGAGGCTCCAGTCTCTAGGAGGGCCCATTGCCTGCCCCCGCCCCATCTCAAGTCCATGTGAGACCTGCTGGAGGCCAGGGAGGGGCTCTTCCTGTTTCCTGCAGCACACACCAGCCTTGGGGGTGCAGAGGGCAGGAGGTATCTTGTCACGTGTCCCTGGCACACGGAAGGTGTGAAATATCTGCTTATCAGATTGTCTCTAAATGAAACTTTCACTCCTCTCTTGGTCACGTGGTCCACCTGGTGTTCTAACCCTGCTGGATTTCTCTGTGCCCCGACGTCCACCTTGTCCGGTGCTCAGCCTCCCCCCTTCCAAGGCATCACATTGCCTGGTGAATCCCCTTGCTGCCTCTGCTCATGCAGTCACCTGGTTTGGTCTCTACCATCCTGGTCTTCCTTTCTCATGTCCCTAAGCTCCAAATCCAGCCTTCATAAAACTCTTCTGGCTCCGGACAGTCCAGTCTTCTTGCCCTCACTGTCCTGGGCCATGATCCTAGGCTGTGACTCTGTCTCTAGAACCAGAAGGTGAGCTCACTGAGTTCAGGATTGGATCTGATGCACCAGCAGCCTCCAGCAGGGCTCAGAAAATGCTTTTTTTTTTTTTTTCTTTTTGCAGGGGCCGAAGGGCAGTGAGTGCAAGGTGAAGCTGCTCCCTTCATTCAGATCTTAGCATCATGCTTGGCAGCTTGTAGATGCTGTTGTTGTTTTTGTTTAGTATTGTTGCTGTTGTTTAGTCACTAAGTTGTGTCCGATTCTTTTGTAACACCATGGGCTATAGACCTATTCTTCTGTCCATGGGTCTCTCTAGGCAAGAATACTGGAGTGGATTGCCATTTCTTTCTCCAGGAGATCTTCCCGACCCAGGGATAGAATCCAGGTCCCCTGCATTGCGGGCAGATTCTTTACCACTGAGTCACCTGGGAAGCCCTTCAGTAAGTAACAGCTATAGAGGTTTCGGCCATTATTGGGCCAATACAACAATGTCTGCTTTAGCTAAACTCAAAGTGGGGAGGAGTGTCATCTTTTTGGTTAGAACTCGTGACTCCCCTCTCAGGTGGGGGACAAGCTCTACTCTGACACTATAGCTTGGGGAGGTGGTGTTGTCTGTGTGCTTGGGACCTGAAACCTAATCCAGAAGCTTCGAGGGATATTCAGTGATATGAAAACGGTCCCAGAGAGACTGTTATTAATAAGTGGCTAATACTTACGTCTTCCAGGCATCCTTTGGCATTATCCAATCAGACTCCACCTCACAAGCACTGCTGTTAACCCATTCTGCAGACCAGGTGAGCAAGGGTCAGCAAGGGGAGTGGCCACCAGAGAGAGGCACTTGGGTTCCAGAGCTGGGCTGGGCACAGCACCATGGTCCCTGCTCACACCAGCCGAGAGTAATGAGTTCTCTTGGTGTCTCCCCAGTTCTTTATAATCTGAGGCTTATCTTCACTAGATAAGAGGAACAGGTAAGGCAGAGGTGTGTTCTGGCTTGATCATAGGGCTCTATGGCCCAGAAGATTACAAAACCCTGGAATGAGGCCAAAGTGTTCATCCCTGGAGATCGACTCAGTTTTGGCAGATTAAAAAAAAAAAAACAACTTTGACTAGACATGAAAAGTGTTAATCGCTCAGTTGTGTCTGACTCTTTGTGACCCCATGGGCTATAGCCCCCCAGGCTCCTCTGTCCATGGAGTTTTCCAGGCAAGAATACTGGAGCGGGTTGCCATTCCCTTCTCCAAGGGATTGAACCTGGGTCTACCCACATTGTGGGCAGATTCTTTACCATCTGCGCCACCAGGGAAGTAATAAGAAGTAGTAGTGGGCACTGCCTCAGCCAGACCCTCTGGCATCTTGTCCCTGGTTCCACGTGAGTGGCTGCTAAGGGCTTGCACCTGGCAACGTCTTCAGGGGGCCACCCTGGGACCTGGGGGACCCCTCTCTGCCCCACTCTTAGGCAGGAAGAACCGGGAGCATCTGAGAGCCTGCTTCTCTTGGGGGGAGGGGAGGTGGATCTGCAGAGCTTGCCACAGACCCCCTGGAGATCAGCCTGAGGCTGGGGCTTTGCCTAAAACAGTCCCCCTTGCACAACTTTTCCCTCTGCCCTTTTCCTGACTCCCTTCATTGTCTCACTTGGGAGCACAACCTGGATATGTGCCTTCACACAAGTATACGCCTCTGGGAAGAGCCCCACCTGAGACAGTTTCTTGCAGCCCTTATCAGAGCTTCATCATGTCCTGGCAGATGATATCCCAAGAGGAAATATACAATGTTTTGTAAACTCTTTACCCCCACGAGGCCCAATGTACTCCCTGCCTGTGCAAGTGCTTTCTCTGAGTGCCCTGAATGATGCCTGAACTAAAACAGAGAGGTCAATGGAATTGCTTAAGGCCACAGAGCAGCCCAGCAGAATTTGCTTCCTGCCCTCGAAAGCCATCCAGGGTTTGGTGCTGAGAGCGGCAGAAGGGACAGGGGAAAGCAATGCAGCTCAAGAAAGCGGAAGAGCCTGGCTCCAAAGAATTGTAAAATTTATTGTATAAGTATTGCAGCTTTTCAGAATGTCATCATTGCCACTAATGATTACTGATACACAACAAGCGATTTCATCAGGCCTGTGGATTGGCATCCAAATACAGAGTCTTACGCAGCAGCAACGTGGGCACTGCACCCAGCGTGCCACGGAGTTTACACACATGTAACTTGAACAGAACTTGGGAAACGGGGCTGCAAAAGAGAGCGGTTCCAACACCAAGGGAGCAACGTAAAAGCGTCGCCATCAGCACAACCACCGTGGAATCAGGCAGGCAAATGAGAGCGCAGCGGGTCCTTCTGAGCTCTATAGTACAGCAAAATGTGAAGCGCAGTTTCCGGAAAACCAAACTGAACATTTTTCTCTCCTTTATCACCAGGATGTTTTATGGATCTGGAAGCTTGGTGTTGCATGTAGAAAAAAAAAACAAATTCTCTGAAACGTACAATTCACAGAGCAGACAGACAAGGAGGGGAATGGGTTCGGTCCTTGGCCTGCCCCGGTGTTCGCTAGACGTGGAGGGGAGTCGCTTTCAGCTCCTGGCAAAAACGTGAGGACGCGGACGGCTCTGAGTGCACTCTGCTAAGGCCGTCTGTGTAGACCTGGGCTTTGCGGGGGAAACGTTTCCTCCAGAGGAAATGTGATGATGGAAATACAGGGAAATAACGTGAGTAGAAAAAGCTGAGCTCCGCCACCTTCTCTGAGCGCAGCCTGGTCCCCCTCCAACCAGCCACTGCCGAGGACCCCTCCTCTTCAACCTTCTCCTGGAAAAGTGGGCCCTCCCAAGGGATGCTCAAAGGCCTTTCAAGAATAAGAGCATGACAGCCAACACCCAGAGGAAGGCTGTATCCTCAGGGCTCTGGGTTCGGCAGGGAAACCAAGAGCTCTGCAGAAACGCACCCATGGTCTTCTTGGGAGGTGCCCTGGCCCTGACAAGTTGCTCCACCATGAACTTCTGCAACTGTCATTTGCTGGGCACGGAGCCCAGGCATGATACTGTGGCATCGAGGACTGGACTACAATACTGGGGCACAACAAGGAAAGGATGCTCTGCCCTCAAGCCAGCTGAGGTCAGTAACCCCCGCCCCTGCTTCCTTTTCTAATTCGTTGCCCATCTGGCAAATGCAGACCACACCTTCCCCCCTACAACCCCAGTAACAAGATGCAAGTTTTAGCTCAAGAGGAAGGACCTCGGGGACCCCTTGGTCTGGCCTTCATCTAACGCTGGAAACAAGGTCTGCATCTAGGTTCTGACCCAGATGGGAGTTAAGTACTGACAGGAGGCTGGAGGGGTGGCCTGACCAAGGGAGGCACAGCCAGGGTGGAGGGAGGGTGGGTGGGACACGGCACGAGGGTGATGGGGGCGTTTTTAAAGCAGTCACTTCTGTCGCCCACGAGTGGGAAAGGCAGGCCTGGGTGAGTTAGGGGCGCTGTCCTGGAACACTGCTGCCAGGGGACAGAAGGGGTCAACCGCTTCCTCAGTAAGGCACTAGGGAGACGCTTCACATAAAGGAAAGATACGTTTTTTTAAAAAAACTTTATAAATGTGTCCCTGTACCTTTCAGGACAAACTCTAGGGATGTCTCTGCATGAATGATCTTTACAAAGAATCTTCAAGAGAGAGGCAGAGGTTAGGCTGAAGACCCCACAGAGAGGCAGGTTTTATTGTCAAGGGACCAGAACTTTCTGCCAGGCTGGTGAGCGGGCACTCAGACACCTCAGTCACCTATTGGTCACCATGTTCTTACAAGGTATATAATAGAAATAGTTCAAATGGTCAGAACTTCAAAACTGTTCTCAAGTTTTTCAAGCAATAAAAAAGGTTGTTTAAAACAATAGTTATTGCCTCTTATCCTTTTCTTTTCTGTTAACCGGCTAGTTGGGATTCTGTCGAAAATGAAGAGACAGTTCTGCAGGATGGGCGGGGTGGGGGGGTGCTACTCTCTTGCCAGGGGTGTCACCCCATGGAATATTAGCCCGTCCTTGGTGGCAGGAAGGACTCTCATTTGCTCAACTCTCTCCCGGTCATCTCCATCTGCACACACGCACGCCACCAGCGAGGGGTCCCACCAATATCTAAGCAGTAAAATCCTGGTAAACAAGAGTTGTGTCTGACAAAGACGCTTGTGAAAACACAGACACACAAAGACACTAAAAACGATGGTTTCCACGGGGAAGGGAATGAAAATGCGAAAAGAGAGAAGGGGAAGAATTCTGCTTCTACGTCCTAAAGCTTGAGTTTGTGTTGGTTTGACAGTTTTTCTCATTTTCACCCTTTCGCAGTGTCCTGGGAGAAACCTGGGCATACCGCTCTTTCGTCTCTGGTCTTCTGGTTATGGGCCTGTTACGTGAGAACCGATATAAAGACAGGGGTGAGGTCATGCGGCTAGTCCTTTGGGCCTTTCCTACATGCCAGCAGGCTGCACCACTCAGCTGGTGCAGTGTGGAGCCGGCTGAACTGCCGAAGCATCCTGCAAGCCTGAGCCACCTAACTGCCTCTGGCAGGGCTCTGGCAATGCAGGCAGGGAGCACCTTGGCGAGCCCCTTCCTATGGGGACCTTCATGGTTCAAAAAAGAAGAGAAAAAAAAAAAAACACCCAAAAACTAAGATTCCTTCAGTAACAGTTAGTCTTCATTTCGGGAAGAGCAAAGCCCACCTTCCTGGAACTTGGGGCCTGGAGTTAACTTTTCCTATTTCATTTGCGATCCAAAGGCTGTCCTGGCCCAGAGGAGGGCTAAACAGGTCTCCTTCAGGAGGGAATGTAGACCGAGGTAATTACCTATCACTATATGAAGGCTTCCACTCTGCAGGAGGTCAGCCCTGGGGAGCCTCTCTCCAGCCCCAGCGTGGAGCCCACGCTCTGCCTGAAGTCGACCGGGATATTCCGACATTTCTCCCTTAAAAGTCTTGACACACGTGGATAGAAGTTTCCATCAAACAAGCACTGACATATTTATATTAAAAAATAGTGCAAAAGCTCAACATTTATATAAATAACTCTAAACCCCTGCTTTGTAGTTTTTTTTTCTTTACAAGGTAATACACACTTTCTCAGTTGGCACTCAAAAATTGCCATTTTTTTTTTTCTCTTCTAGTTCAGAAAACAACTTTTTTTTTGTAATAGGCCTCTTCTAATACAAAAATACTCCTGCCCTCGCACATACAGTTTCTCTTATTTTATATATATTTATATATATAATATTGCAGATCTTTAAACAAAGGTTTTGTGCAAATATGTCTTTAAAGTTAAGTGAAATCATCATAAACAAACAAAAGAAAGTAAGCATTCACGCACGCAGCTCAACTAGAAACAGAAAAGACTAGTGTAGAATATTTTTTTTTCTCTTTTGCCTTCAAGACACAGCTCAACAAAGAAACGTGGGGTTGTTTTTTTTTTTTTTGCTTTTTTTTTTTTTTGCAAGCTTTCTTAGCTTGTGCATTCAGACCAGACAGAACACGTAAATATTTATACACAGAGAGGTGGGGGACGGGGGGAGGAGGATGGTTACGCGTCGCATTTTCTGTGTGTCGCCCCGGCCTCCTCTCTCTGTTCTTTCAAGAAGTGCGGAGTGATTTACGGTTTTTACCTACTGCGGCCCCGGCCCGCCCTCGGGACTCCTAGAGGGGGTGTCCCTTCTGTTTATCCTTCTCTTTGCTCCAGGCCGCTGTGCTCTCCAGGGGGGCGATGTGTGCGGGGTGCAGCCGGGTGCCCTCCAGCAAGGAGGCCGGCCCGCTGCTCTGCTGGTGCTGGAAGGTGGAGGCGCCGGGGTAGTGGCCGATGACCTCGCTGTAGGTGGGGGGCGGCCCCTCCATGCGCCCGCCGCCCCCGTAGCACGTGGCGCTGATGCCCGAGTTACTGCTGGGGGGGCAGGGGCCGCCCAGCATGGCACTTTCCATCAGGTCGCTGTCGAAGATGGTTCTGTTCGGGGGTGCGCGCACTGACTCCCGGTTCAGCTCCAGCTGCTGCTCGGGGTCCCGCAGCTGGAGCGTGCAGGGGCCCTGGTAGGGTGGGGGCTCCTCCCCGTCCGACAGCGAGATGGTGGGTGGCAGATCGATCTCGTGCTGCAAGTACGGGTAGGTGGGCTGGAAGCGGTGGAAGCGGTCCCGCTGGGCGAAGGCGGGCACAGCCAGGCGGTCGGTGGGCCGGGGTGGGGCATACACCTGCGGCTGGAGGGCAAGAGCCAAGTGAGGGTCCTTCCCCCACGTGCAGCAGGGCCCAGCGTGGGGGTGGGGGTGTTGGGGAGTTGGTGGAGGGTGCTGCCTATGACTCTGCTCTCTGGGGAGTGAGGATGGGGGTAGGGAGCGGAGCCCGGAGTCCAGCGCCTGATGCCTGGAGAGTCACACAGTGGAAAGAGGGGCAGCCCGAGTCCTTCGGTGTCGCAGAGATTAAGGGCTGCTTGCTGGGGCTGGGGACCGCACAATGTCCTGGCGGGGACCATCCCGGCTGCCCAGGAGGGTTCTTCAGAGAAGAGTAGGTGTGGGCCTCGAGCAGCCACTCTACTAACAGGGGAGGTGCCTCCGGCCTGGGGAAGGGAAGCTACTGGGCAGAGGGGCGTCCACGACAGCGGCCTCGGGAGCAGGGGACGGAGGGAGTCCCCCTCCATCACTTGGGAGAGTGATGGAGGGTAGGCAGTGCTAGGACTCACCTCTGGAATTCCATTGCCTGACACCGTGCTCTCTGAAGGCCAGAGGCATCCTTCCTGTATGGGTAGAAGGCCACAATCAAGATAATGAACATATCCATCACCCCAGAGTTTCCCTGGGGACCTGTTTTCTTGAGGATCCCCAGATAAGGCGGTTATCACCTGCAGTCTTGGGGGGTGGAGGGCGGGGGGCGGGGCGGGGGGGGGGGCGGGCATCGCCTGGAAGATTGTAATTTCTGATATGGCCGTTAGGGGGCTCTGTGAGTCTCAACACCATCCCATCAGGAAAGCAGTTACTCCACACAGACTCACTGGGGTCTAGTTTATTCCCGGCGTGTGGATACAGAGAGCAGATACATACTGTTACTGTTAATATGGTCACCCAGGGCCCTTTCGGTACTGATGTTAGGAATGCCTTGGTGCCAGGCACTGAGCTCAGCTCTTTAAAGTACTAACTCAATTCTACCGACAAAACACCATGGAGCTGAACGGCATCTGCCCAGCTGCTAAGAGGCAGGGCTGGGATCCAAACCTTTTCTGCTGCCTCCAGACTCATTCCAACTCAAGCCGGCCCTGGCAGGCTCTGTGGCCCCCGGGTGGGACCCTGGCACAGCCCACATGGGCATCAGGAAGACAGATGAGGGCACACCTACCTGCTCCCCATTTAAGTTGGGAGCCCTGGAAAGAGGTGCAAGCAGCCAAGGTCAGCTTGGATCAATGTGAACTTGCCTAAAACCCCTCTGTGAACCCCTCCATCCAAGGTTCAAGCCATGTCTGCCCACCCACTAGCCCAGGGAGTCTCCACTAGGGAGCTTAGGAATACGCCAGTCAATGCTGCGAGGCCCCACTGCAGACCCCAGGATCACCGCCATCCTTGTCACCTGACTAACCCCAACTTGTGCACCTGGAGGTCACCTCCTCCTCCAGGGAGGCCTCCAAGGACCACCCACCCAGCAGAGGCCCCTCCCCAGGCTCCCACAGCATCTCTGCTCCTGTGCCAGCCCGGCCCCGCTGTGAGTAACCCGGCATCAGCTTGCTGCCCTGCACCTGCCCCCGGCTGAGTCTTAACTTACCCGGTTCCCTGACTCAGTGAATGGCCCTGACACCTTTCCAGGTCCCAGTGCCAGGCCCACGCGCTGCTTCTGGCAGCTCCTTCTCTCACCCCCTCCACTCCCCAACACTTCCTTCTCTTCCTAAAAGCATCCCTTGAAAGCCTGTCCAGCCTGCTCATGGCTTCTCCATCTAGATCAGGGGTCTTAAAGCTGACTCCATCAAGGGCTGGGGGGTCTGTCACACCACTAACACGGCTGCTGCCGGTGAAAGCAGCCACGGTAAGAGTCCAAGGGAATGAGCCAGGAGAATCTGATGGAGCGGGCAATCGGCCCAGGTCTGTCTCTACCCAGGTGGCCTCCGACCTGCCCTCAGCTGCAGACTTCGAGCTGCGATCTGTCACTGCAGTGGCTGGCATCTCCGCTGTCATCATCATGCGGTATTTTCTAGCTTCTCTGGCGCAGCGCCAGCTGGGACGTGCGGTCTCAGGGCACAGGGCTTACCTGAACATGAACCCCACCCTCTGACAGATGAGGAAATGAACTCCCAGGGGTCGCCCTGAAAAGAGGCCACAGCAGGACAGCTATGGCAGGGGTGGCCCCTGTGCCAAGCAGACAACGGCTGTCTCTGGGTCTCTCTGGGAGGTCATGGGGCCCCAAGATTGTGCAGATGTGCCCTGTCTAGCAGGAGCCCCAGGGGACCGCTACACGTATTTCAGGTCTAACAAGCCTGTGTTTACCCAGCCGGGCATCCCCAGGGGCCCGTGCAGGTGGCTGGTAGATGTCGAGGGGTACTTTCTTTTAGCCTCAGATGTTCAGGAACCAGAACCTGGATCCTGGCCTCCATCTGGGCATGAAGTCCCAGTGCTGCCCACATGGCTGTCCCCTTTCCATGGTGACCAGGATCCCTCACATGGGAACCTCTGCCATCTCCCCAGCTCTCACCACTAACATCACCCTTCCTGTGACCATGCGGGGGGGTGGGCAGGAGAGAGGCTCGCCCCTCCCATTTTACAGATGTGCACACTGAGGCTCAGAAGGGGTGAGATGCCCCGCCCTGGAGCACAGCTACCGGGCTGCAGTCTTCCCATTTGTCCAGAATACCCTCTTTTGCACCAGGATCTGAGAGGGGTAAAATAGGCCTCAAGCTGTTGCTTAGAAGCTGTGTGCTGGGGCTGCTGCTGCTAAGTCGCTTCAGTCGTGTCCAACTCTGTGCGACCCCATAGACGGCAGCCCACCAGGCTCCCCTGTCCCTGGGATTCTCCAGGCAAGAACACTGGAGTGGGTTGCCATTTCCTTCTCCGTAGAAGCTGTGTAGCTTCAGGCAAATGTTCCCGCCTCTCTGAGCCCCAGTTTCTCCTAAGATGGGCAGATCACTAAGTGCAGATGTGGCAGTGCAGCTGCTGGCTCCGTCCCTTGGGCAACAGCACATAAACACACAGGTGAGCCTCAGATGCTTCTGAGCAGAAGCGCAGTGCCCTCGGGCACACTGGGCCTGGGGGTTGGGGCGCCCCGTGTTTGCGGTTCAGGGACCTGAGCAGACGTGCTCCTTGCCCTGGCAGCCTGGCGACGTACACAAGCAGAGATGCCCGAACCCGCCAGGGATAGGCCTGCCAGCCCGACGTGACCAGAGACGTCCCTCAGAGCTGAGAGGCCACGCTGGCCGCCCCGGCCTGCTTCTGTCACTGCCCCCCCAACACAGGCTCAGGGACGTGCTCCCCGCAGAGCCCCAGGGCTGCCCTCTCTGTGATCTGCAGCCTGCCAGTCACGCACCTGCTCCTGTCCAGGTTGTTACACTCCACCTCACAGGTGTGGAGATGGAAACTGTTTAGAAATGGACTCTGCACCGCCTCCTGGTCCATCTGCTGAGCAACACCCACCGGCAGGCAGGGGTGGCCCGAAGGCGCAGGCGAATGAGGGGGGACGTGGGTGCTGAGATCTGGGGGAGGGCGAGGGCCCATCCTGCTGGGAGCCGCTCTGTCTGCCCCAATTGTGAGCACTCAACCCCAACACCACACGCACTTGATGGGGGCATCCAGGGCCCTGGAAGCTCAGGCACTCACCGAGGACAGGGCATCTTCCCTCCTCCTGCTCTGGCTGTGCCGGCCGATGAAGGAGCGAGCGGACAGCTTGTAGTGGCTCAGCAGACACGTGATCACCACCACCATCACCATGACCACCACCACGATGATGGTGATCTCAACGAACTCCAGCTCCGCTGCAAGACCAAGGGGACATGTGAGACGTTGGGGATCCCAGAGCAGGCAGGGGCTCGGGGCCAGCTTTCCTGAGCACCCATACACCCCAATACACACACACACACCAGCACACACACCCCAACATCCCTATACGCCCCCAACACTCCGCCACACCCATACCCACAAACACAAACACAGATAACACACCCACGCACAGACATATTTATCACACACACGACGCACAGCGACACCACCCTCGACAGGATGGGAGGGTATGAGGGCCACCCCCACCTCAGACGGGAGGGTATGAGGGCCACCCCCACCTCCAGGAAGAGGCCTCAGAAAAACCACATTCCGGGAGGTTGCAAACACTGCAACTCTCATTTCTTTTTTTTTGGGTTGTTTTGTTTTTTTCCCCCAGAAAGCGGAAAAACCCTCAAGTGCTGGAAAAGGAAAGAGGTTATTTTGATCCTGCCAGAGTCGGGGCGGTTTCTGCTGACTCGAGCGGGTCTGTGTCGGGGCCGATCGGCAGCTGGCCATGCGCCCTGCCAGCAGAGCCCCCAGCAGTGGCAGGTGAGAGGCTGGGGGCCCGGGCAGTGACCTGGCTGCAGGGGGCTGGGGGGCACAGCCAGCCTCCCCTGGTCCGAGGCTGCCCACGGACAAGCCAGGAAATGTGTCTCCCCAGATCCCAGAGGGCAGGCAGGAAGACCCTCCCCGCCCCGCTGCCCCTTGGCACTGACAAGCAATTAGCCGAGGTCTCCCCAGGGGTACAGGTTCAAGCTCAGGGCCACTGACTCAGCGCTTCCTCTTTTCAGACAGACACAAGGAAGCTGGAGGAGTGGGGGCGGGCGAAGGGGGGCCTGGAAAGCAGGCAGTGAGGTGCGCTGTGTCCCGTGTGCCATGTGCCGCTCACTCAGGCCCTGGCCGGGGCCTGGGAGGGCAGCCCCTCCTGCCACCAGCCTCTGCTTCCAGCGGGAGATCGACGCATCCCGGGTGGACGTTCCTGCTGGTTCAGCAGAACCCCTCCGCACGCAGCCCGCCCACCGCCCTCTCTGGAGCCCTGGCCACCCCTTCTTCCTACCCAGGCTCTGCGGGACACCCACCTTCTCCCACCATGTTAAGCCTTTTTGCCCAGGCGTGCCAAAGTCTGCCTGATGCTGTTAGTTGAGTGGGTCTGCCCCCTGGGGGACCCGTGGCAATGTCTGAGGACACTAGTGGCTCAGACTGGTGGCACTAGTGACACACTAGTGACACAATCGAAGGCGCTCCCAGAATCTAGAGGGTGAGAGTCAGGGTGTTGCTTAACAGCCTACAGTCCATAGACCACAGGGACAAAGAATGTGCCGGGGCTCAGCGTCTGTGCAGCGCTGAGCCTATATACGGTTGCCTTTTCATCATCCCGCCTCACAGGTGAGGGGACCCAGGTTCAGGTCACGTGACAGACTGCTCGCTGGTGACTCCCTCATTGGATATGGGGGTGGGAGCCACATCCTTATCTTGCCCTGGGAGGGACCAGGAGGGACGATGAAGTAGCCAGGGACTTCGGTGAGTCCCTCCTGATGCCCTAGTAGGCTGGGCCCCACCTGGCGGGAAATAGGACAAGCCTCAGACCCTCAGAGGGACTCGTTCCCTTTCCCGCCAGGAGGGTGCGGGGCCTGAGCTGGCAAAGGCCAGGACGTTGGCCTGGAACCCAGTGGCTGTGGCCACACCTCCTGCCTCCCCAGACAGGCTGGTCTGGGGCCTGTGCGCTAGGGCCTGGGATAAAGCTGCCCATTCAGGGGACACACAGGCTGGCTTTGTGCAACACCCACACCCCCTCCTCAGAGGGGCCTGCAACCCCTCCTCCAACACCGTGCACTCTTCACCCCAGCCTGGACTTGGGGGTAGGCACCCTTGCCCTCCTCCGCCCGTCTCCAGGGGCCCTGCCCACGCCTGGCCTGAAGCAAGGGAGGTGTCTGCGTCTCCGTCCCAGGCCTGGTGGCCTGCAGGCTCCTGGCCAGGTCGCTGCCCTCCTCCAGGTAACATCCAGTGAGGAGGTAACAGGGCTGGAGGTGTCCTATTGGGGCAACAGATGAGGCCCCACGGGCTGAGTGGGCGTGAACAAAGCCCACAGCTCTCCCGACCCCCAAAGGGCGGGAGGACCTGATTTCTGGGGTGCAGTGTCAGAGTGAGAGAATCACCCCCAGAAAGGAGCCCAGGATGCTGAAGACACTAACATGACCGCACTGGTTCCTGGGCCACAACCCCACACAAATCCACATGGGGGACGATGGGGCGAAATTCTCAGGAGACCACGAAGTGCTTCCAGGCTCTATTCTGGAAGCCAGAGGCCTGGGGTCGTGGCCAGAAGGGAAGGGAGACTCCTAAGGGTTGCAGAGTCCCTGAGGTGGCTCCAGGGCCGGCACAGCACTCCATGGGGACGCCCAGGCTGGCTCTGTGACCCTCACTCACTCTGAGTCCATCCCGGTTTCCCCACATGGAAGGGAGAGGCTGTGTGGGGCCCACATGGTCAGCACTCAGGGAACACTCCCTCAATGTGACCATGGTTAGTAGGGGCTCCCCAGCACACCAGCCAAAGCAAACAAAGACAGTCCAAACCCATATGTCTGAAGACAGAGGGTCAAGCAGGACCCAGCTGGATATTCCAGGGTGTGCAAAGACACGGGGTCTTCCTAGGTGGTGTTAGTGGTAAAGACTCCACCTGCCCATGCAGGAGACGTAAGTGATGGGTTCAATCCCTGGATCAGGAAGATCCACTGGAGGAAGGCATGGCAACACACTCCAGTATTCTTTCCTGGAGAATCCCATGGACAGAGGAGCCTGGCAGGCTACAGTCAATGGGGTCACGCAGAGTCGGACACAATTGAGCGACTGAGCATGTGCAAAGACATGGAGACATGGGGACAGGGGGATTGAGGGGGTCAGGAGAGGCCCCCCAGCCAACAGGTGATACATCCCAACCCATAAGGCAAAAATAAGCCTAGGCTGGGTGTCTTGACCTTGGCCATGGGGTGAGGGGGCTCTGGTCCCCTGGATAGCACAGTGAACTTTCACACTCAGGGTGCTCCTTCCTAGAGACTCTGCCTTCAGGGGACATGAACTCACCTCTTTGGGACATGCATCAGAAAGCATCTGCTGGAATACGAGGCAAATGGGGGCCTGAGGGCATTTGCATCCACAGTCCCGTCCCCACCGAAGCAACAAACAGAGCTGTGGGTGGCCACCCCCTTAACACAGGCTGTGCTGTCCACTTGCCCCAAGCTCCACCTGGGCCCTAGTTCTGCTTGACCTCATCTGCCTGGCCCCTCTGGATCTTCGTGCTCAGCTCCTCACTCCTGCTCCCACTGCAGGAATACACTAATTGAGCAAGAGCTCCTCATCAGGTCCACAGGGTGCTCCAGACATGCACTGCTAGCTGAAACCCCAGCAGGCCAGACAGCTCCCAGGCAGGCTGGGTCAGTGCAGCCATAATTCCCCATCTCTCCAGAACCTAGAAACAGTTGGTGAAGCTGCCTGACCTTTAACGCCGGCAGCATATTCAAAGAATTTTAAAAGCAACAAGAGGCCAAAGTCTGCAGGATGGGTGGCTTCTAGACTTCCAGCCAAGAGAGGAGTCCCCAAGACCCAGAGCCACACTGATCCTGCCTCAGCGTCCTCAATCTCACAGGCTCCCTTTACCTGGACGTGGGACCAGGTGCCCAGCACACTGGCGGAAGGCATAGGTCCAACTGCTGCCCTCCACTCAGTTCAAGTCTCCTGTGACCACGGGGCTCACAGCAAAGCCTGGTCACAAACAAAGGGGAATCAGAGCAGGAGGGGGTGGCGGGCTGGTCCCCAGCCCAAACTCCCTGTTGTCATAGCAACCACTCACTGGGACTACAGTCAGGATGCTAACATGTACAACACGTGCACCACCCTGCGCTGAGCCCACCTCCCCCAGGTCTACGAGCTCCATCACCATGCTATTGTGTAGACAAGCCAACCAGGGGACAGACAGAAGTTCCTCCAGATCAAAGGGCAGGGCCGGTCCCAAATCCAGGAGTGAGAGGGGAAAGGGCCTTTATCTCCTGATAAATGCTCCCAGCTTTCCCAAAGTATCTGTCAGTTCTCCCGCCTATGTGGGAACACCTCAGAAGCTGCCTATCCCTCCATCTGCCAGCTGCTGGCCGTGTGACCCTGGGCATATGCATCCCTGAGAGCTCCAGGAAAGATGAAAAAGTACATGTCAAGGGCTCAGAATGGGGCAGGAGACAGTGGGTGATCCACTATCACCACCGTCACAACCCCTACATGCCTTTGGGACAGCAGGCTCCCCTCATCCAGGCTGATGCCCTGGAAACACTGAGCATGCTTTCACGGGCCTCTGTCCCAGGGTCAGTCAGAAAAGGTCACCCAGGGTGGTGGCTGGACTTAGGGGCACCAGTCCCGGCTTAGAGGACCTGTGCAGAGAACAGGAGTTTTTGGGGAGGAAGCATCACACTTCCCTCATTCTGATCTGGGTGTCAGGTCCGCTTCCCATGGGGCAGCGGTCCTGTCATTTTTCTTGGTAATTTCCCCTTTGGGGCGGGTGATGGATGCAGCAGGTTCTCTGGGGGTGGCCAAGCCCATCTTCCACATGCAAAGTAAGGTCACTCTTATTTAATTGAGGGTCTTCTTTCCTCATGAATAACTTCAAATTAACAGCTTCGTCCGCCTCATTGGAGCAGCCTGACTGCTTTTGTGTCTCCTCCTCCAGAGACGGATGCAGTCACTTTGAGGTGTGCATACGGGCGTCTCTGGTCCTTTTCCAGCTCGCCTGACACTAGTGAGGGGTAGCGTCTGGGAGCCCCCTCAGGGCCAGGTGTGGCCCGAATCTCTTTGGGTATCATCATATTGAATCCTCAGCTGCATTCTGTGAAATAGACACTAATATGACCCCCGCCGCCAACTTTACAGATGAGGAAACTTGAGGCTGCGAGACGGGAGATGACTGGCCAAAGGCCACACAGTTCAAGACCCCAGACCCCCAAGCCTGTGCTTTCAGGGATGGGTTAGGCCAACAGCCCCACACCCAATGGTCCTGGGTACCGTGGTCCCAGAATGTCAGGAACAGTGTTGGTTCAAGTCAGGCGCTTGTGTGGAATGGGACTGGTTTCCAGGGTAGATCGAGACTGCCTAGAGGATCACTTGCCATGTGGTCCACGAAGCCAGTATCTTGCCCAGTGGTCCCCACCTCCCCACCAGCACAGAGGAAAGCCACAGGATGGTTGTTAGAAAGGCCTCATGCCATGCATTCGGGGGAGCTCTGGGCACCTCCCACGAAACTGCATACAGACACAGCTGCCTTCTCCTCTGTCTCTATCTGAGTGCCAAGCGCCTGTCCAGGACAGGACATCCTTCCCCACTTAGTTCCCACAAACCCCCGAGGGGCAGTGTCGGTCCCGTCAGGCCAGGAGTCAGAGAGCAGTCCTGACCCCATGGCTTCCTTCCCTGGCAGCTGGGGGAGCCAGGATGAGCTCTCAGAATGCGTATTTTAAAATAAAATTAAACTGAATAAAAATTCATGTGAGGCTTTAAAAGGAACCCAACTCTATCAAAATGTAGTTCTCAAACTCTCAACCAGACTTTCGATAAAGAACATACAGGACCACACAAGTGACCTGGGATACTAGCACATTAAATGCGACCAGGCAGGTTTCCATGGATAGGAAGTCTGTGGTTTCTACTGGCGACCGGATTGCAAGTAGCTGCTGATGCCCTGTGGTTTGGTACCTGTCTTCCTGTTAGGGGTGGTTAAGGTGAAGATGCAATTCTTTTGCAACCAAGTTTATGGCTCCCTGTTCTGAGTGATGGAGCCAGACCAAAACCAAACGCAGGAGCCTCAGTTCAAACCCCTGTCTGGCTGCTTCCCGGCTGTAAATGGGGAGAGGGCTGGTGCAGAATTTGCCATGCAACGTGTGGGCACAACCGTCACTGGGTTTTCAGTTAATCATCGGAAAAGCAGCCGGATGTTGGAGATCTTTTCTCTTTCCTTGGCTAGAGAGCTGGGCCAGAGTCCACCCAGCTCCTGCCAGCCCACAGGAGGTTTCCAGACCAGACGACCCCCCCTACCGCCCCCCGCCCTGTGTCTGCTCGGGGCGGAGGGGCAGCCGGCGTGCTCCCTGGTTAACAAGCAGTCCGTGCAGGCGGCCCTGTCTGGCCTCCTGGCCGCACACTGAGGAATTAGGAATTGGCACTGTCTGAAATTTATGAAAATCTAATCTCGTTAGGCCTGCCTGGATGAGACTGGCCGGGGCAGGCCTCATTGTCATTCTGAGGAGCCCCAGCCAGCCTGGGGTTCCTGCCATTTCATTTACTGCCCCTCCCCCCCACCGCATTTGAATAAGAACCCAGCTCCTTTTCCCCCCTGGAATTTCAAATAAAATTGAGCCAGACGTCAAAGGAATAACTTTCTGATCACTCCTGGTGCCATTTCAAACACCCCTGACGGTACATTGATTTCTTAGGGTAAGACCGTTTGTGAGTAAAAGAACGGATCTTTCTCTTAAGGTTCGGGAGGTGGGCAGAAATCTAGGCCAGTTTTCTCATTTTTAAAGACAGACTGTACGCTTACCCAGCCCCTACTCTGTGCCAAGCATGCAGCTGGGCGCCAGGCGCCTGATAGCGGAGCACGTAACCATGAGTACTGTCCACGACGCTGTCCAGTGTTGGGTGCAGGGCGGCGGGGGAAAGCCTTGCACTGGGGCCTGGGGCTCCCCGCACTGCTGCTCACGGCAGAATTCGGAGCACTGATTCAGAACACGAAGTGTGCCCCCAAGATTCCTGGGTTCAAATCCCAACTTTGCCACTTTAACTATGACCTCAGGCACATCACTTAGTGTCCTCATTTGGGGGAGAAAACACAGAGGGCTGACCCAGTCCCCATCCCATCTGGCTGTGGTGAGAACTGTATGGGTCAGTTTGCAGCCACAGACTCAGGTTGGCAGCGCCTCTGCGAGGAAAACACCCGGAAAGCCTCATTATGTGGAATCCGGAACCCCACGCCCTGGGCCACACCTATCCTCTGCCCCACACAGACCTGAGCTGGGCGGTGGAATCACAGTGGCTGGAGAAGGCCCAGCAAGGCGGATCCCTCTGCCAGCACCGTAGCTGACAGATGGTGCAAGCTGGGAGCATCTCTGAAAAGCAAAGTAACAATCTCTAAAAACTTTCAAGCGAGAACTCCTGACCAGACAAATCACCTCCTGGGTATTTATCTCCACACGCAGGTTTCCTGGGATTCTCTGCCTTTAGCTCTCTGCTCTAGTGAGGATTTTGTTCTGTGCTCTGTGAAAAAAAGTGAAAAAAAAAAGTGAAAGTGTGAATCGCTTAGTCATGTCTGACTCTTTGCGACCCCATGTACTGTTGCCCACCAGGCTCCTCTGTCCATGGGATTCTCCAGGCAAGAGTACTGGAGTGGGTTGCCATTCCCTTCCCCAGAGGATCTTTCTGACCAGAGCATCTCCTGCATTGCAGGCAGATTCCTCACCATCTGAGCCACCAGGCAGGGAAGCCCGTGTGCTCTGTAAGAGGACCAAATACAGCCCACTCCAGGGCCTTTGCATGAGCCCCTCCTTCTGTCTGGAATGATCTTACCCACGAGCCTGTGCTTGCTCCCCCCTCACCTCCTTCCTGGTCTCCATTCCAGTGTCACTTATACAGGAAGCATGCTGAGCATCCTGTCTGCATCAATGTCTGCCCTGGTCTCTGGGACCCATGTCCCAAGCCTGCTTCACGGTTCTCTGTAGCCCTCATCAGGGGCTTGTGCCTCTCCCTCCCAGAACGTCAGTGTCCATCGCTCATTCTCTGTGTCCCCAGCACCTTCCCTAGGGCAGGCACACAAGAAATGCATGGCATAAAGGATTACAGTGTTCTCAAGTATAAAGAGGAGCGCAGGAAGGCCCACTGCAGGTGAAAAGGCAAAATCCCTGGGAACCACTTGAAGTCCGCCCCCTCCAAGGGGCTAACACAACCTAGGAAGGCGCTGCTAGCAGATTTGTGTACAGTGACAAATTACACACAGATTTGTGCTTCTTCCTGAGCAAGAGAAGCTATCCAATGAGACGGGACCATCCTTGTTTAAAAAAGCACAGATGTGTATTTTTAAATAAAAGTGATTCGGGTGAGGCATATGAACTTCTGTGAGTGACTACATGCAGCTACATGGCCCAAGGGCCAGGCATGGTTACCCTGGGGGTGCCCGAGAGGGGATGGCTCCTTCCTTGTAATACACACTCCTGCACACTCACCTTCGAGCACGTGCAATTACATTCACAGTAAAACAGACAAAGCATCTGTCGATCTCCAAACCAGGTGGCTGGCCCCTGGAATGGGGCTTCCCAGAGGTCTCCTGGCAAAGATGCTCTCATCTTGGGTCTGGCAGCATTTCTCGGGGTTGGGGGAGGCTGGGTCAAGCCCCTCAGCCTGGGATTGAGGGCAGTGGAGCCCTGGCCTCGGGTGCCTCTGATGGGCCCTGGGAGTTTAGGTGCTGAACTAGGGTTGCTCTTCGTGGGGCAGGCGAGGTGCCCTGGCTGAGGAGCCCAAGGTGATAACCAGGTGCCAGGTGGTTGTCTAGTCCCCTCACCTGGAGAGGGGAGACAAGTGTGGCTGAACACAAAGCTGCCCTGTGAGACTGTGTCTCCCGACTCTCTCCAGCATCGGCTGAACTGACAGCCGCTCTAGGGATGAAAGTGTTGTATTGTAGAGCAAATGGGACGACAGAAGATGGGCCACACTCACACCTCTCCCTCCGTCCACCTGAGCCACCTCCAGCCTTTCCTCCCCTGGCTGACTCCTTCCCTCCCTTCCCTCTTCCCCCACTGGACTGGGCCTGCGTGCACAAGTATGTATGAACACACACACACTTTTCTGCTGGGCTTCCCCCTGACCCCTCCCTGAGCTCCCCAGCATGTGGGCATCACTCTCTCAACTCTTGTCTACCCTACTCTGCTCAAGAGCATCTCAGGATGGGAGGACCAGATGTCAGCTCTGTGGCCTGTCCAGTGGAGCCTAACAGAGAAGGCTCCACACTGGCCTGTCCTGGTGTCGGTGGAAGCATTCGGAAGCCCAGGGGACCATACAGTCAAGGTGCACTAAATAGCCAGCAGATACAGGGCCAGGTTTAAAGGATGTGAACGATAAGTCTTCAGTCCCACATACCCTTCTGTGCTGTGCATCTCCTTTAACTAGTAAGACACCTAGTCCTGCATGTAGGCGAACTGCCTTCTTGAACCCAAGTGGCAAAGTGTGCAGAGCTTCACTCATTTTGGGGCTTCAGCCCACACATCCCGAGGTCACCTTGCAGGAGGTCACCTGAGAGAGGGCTGCAGCTGGGTGATGGGTGAGCCCTGAGTCTCAAAGTGTGTGTGTGGGAATGGGGAGGTAAAATCAACTCCAGGGCGAGCAGAGGGCCTGTGTAATCATTTTAGAGCCTCGTGATTAAACGCTCCTTCAATAAGGAAAGACAAAGCCGTGCCTTTTATCTTTCTTGCTATTACCCAAATGGAAAGAACTAATGGGATTTTTTTTCCTATTGTCACCGACATTGAACATCTTTAAACACCCACTGTCAGCAAAATATCAATCACCGTTCGAGAGTTATTGGCGGAATGGAGTGAATTTGCGGTGAGAGAGAGCGGTTTCTGTCAATGGACACGGAGCTGCAATGGAAAGTTATTTAAAATAAATCAAATGTGCTTTGTTAATTGAGGAGAGGAGGAGTGGGTGAGTGAGCTGTCTGTGGTGGCAGCGTCAATGACCGTAATCAGCTTGGAGGGCGTCGTGGCAGGACCTATCAAAATCTAAAAGGCACGCTACCTTTCCAGCTTGCAATTTTAACTTCTAAGATTGTACCCAACAGAAAAATCCGCAGAAGGACCTGAGAGCATACACGTATAAGGACACTTCTGCAGGGTTTCTTGTGACGGTGACCAACCAGAGACCATCTAAATTCCACTACGCTAACCCTCGTATATATGTATCTCACTGTCTGGGCATTATATGACCCCCAAATCCCATTCCTGGGCATGTATCCAGAGAAAACCATAATTCAAAAGGATGTATGCACCCCAGTGTTCACTGCAGCACTATTTACAACAGCCAGGACATAGAAGCATGTCCATGGACAGAGAAATAGATAAAGGAGGCGTGCTACATACATACCATGGAATATTACTCAGCCATCAAAAAGGAACATACAGTGCCATTTGCAGAGACTTGGATGAAACTAGAGACTGTCATACAAAGTAAGTCAGAAAGAGAAAAAGAAATATCATTTATGCATGCATGCATGCTCAATCATGTATGACCCCAGGCTCCTCTGTCCAAGGAATTTTCCAGGCAAGAATACTGGAGTGGATTGCAATTTCTTCCTCCAGGGGATATTCCCAACCCAAGGATCAAACCCTGTCTCTTGCGTCTCCTGCATTGGCAGGTAGATTCTTTGCCACTCTGCCACCTGGGAAGCCCGTATCACTTATATGTCAAATATAGAAAAATGGTACAGATGAACGTACTGGCAAAGCAGAAACACAGTCACAGCTGTAGAGAACAAACTTATGTGTACCACTGTGGGAAGACGAGTGGGACGAATTGGGAGACCGGGATGGACATACACACACTATGCATAAAATAGATAACTAATGAGAACCTACGGTTTAGCACAGGGAACTCTACTCAGTGATCTGTGGCGACCTCCATGGGAAGGAAATCTAAAAAAGAGTGGATATGTGTAGTGGTATAACTGATTCCCTTTACTGTATAATAGGAACTAACAACACTGTAAAGCAACTAAACTCCAATAAAAATTATGCGCACACAAAAAGACAGGTAAATCCTACAGTGGGGTTTCCCAGCCTTGGTGCTACTGAGATTTGGGGGCTGGATAATTCTCTGCGGTGGGGCCTGTGCACTGCAGAATGTTTAGCAATATCCCTGGCCTCTGCCCACTAGAAACCAGTAGCACCATCACGGTCAAGTTGTGACAACCAAAAGCGTCTGCCGACACTGCCCAGTGTCTCCTGGGGAGCACAGAACCATGCCTGGCTGAGAACAGCTGACCTATATAGGTTTGAGGATGGATGGCTATTTTTGCAATTATTGCCGAGCAGAAATAATGAAACTGGAACAGTATCTATAATATGCACCCATTTTTATAGCAAAAACAAGGATAAAAATCAAATTGTTCATGATGACTACTATGAAAGAAGGCATCTATCCTTTATACTTTTTGTATTTCTATGTTGGTTGCATTTTTTATAACACACACGGACAGCTTTAGTTTCACCAATCCTAATTTACATACGAAAGAGACCGGGGCGCGTGCGCTTGTGTGTGTGTGAGTTTCCGAACATGGTGACAACGTGACTCTGGCTTGCCCTCGCCACTCGGGAGTCACCGTGTGCTCCTTGGAAACCAGCAGTGTTTCTCTCAATTACTGATTTTCAAGAGCCTGGTGTTTCCCAACATGAGCTCAGAGGGGCTTGGGGGCAGCGCCAGGAGAGGGGATGTGAAGGGGGCTTGGTCTCCAAGCCTCTCTGACAAAGAGCTCCGCTCTGAATTGGCCCACAATGCGGCCGGGATTGAGCCACTTCTCAATAACTCCTCCATCAAAACGGCGGCCGCGTGCTGGGGGCCTTCGGGGTCGGCGGGACCGGTTTGGTCAGGATGGGTCTCAGCGCCAGCTGGGGGTGCCCGTTTCCATTAGGACCACGAACAGCCCAGCTATTCTAGGTCTCATCCAGGGCAGAGGCAGGAGATGCAACGATGGTCAAGGTCACATGGCAGGAGAGGCCGGAGAAACTGCGAGGGCAGAATGGGTTCTCCTGCACCCCTGGGCTCTCTGGAACGGAATCGGATTCAGCAAACACCAGGAGCAGGGTGAGCAGAAGCCCTGGAGCTGGCTGCCTGGGCCCAAACCCCAGATCTACCCGTGGCCAGACGTGTGACCTAAGGACGTGGCTAAATTCCTTATCAAGTGCCCAGTACATGTCAAGTAGCCCATAAGCATCAGCTGTTATCCTCAAGGACTTGCATGACTCTCCTGGGACCCAGGCCTCCCACTTTTCACGACAATTGCCTCCTGACAGCCTGCACGGTCCTCTCGGCCCGGCAGCATCTCAGCTGCCCTCTGAGCAGAACCTCTGCTTCCGTCTGGCAGGGCCTTTGCCCAGGCTGATCCACCTGCCCGGGACACCTTCTCGCCTCCTGTTCCTCCTAATCCAGCTTCTGATCCCAGGTCCAACTGCCCCTGCGGCCACTTCCTTCTCTGGCTTTCTCTGGCAGTTGTAAGCTCTCCCATGTAACTGGAGGCTTCTTTTGTAAAGATCACCCAGCTTATCTGCTATGACTTCCAGGAAAATGCATGTCATGACTTAGCCATCCCTTGGTCTGCGTCTTACTGTCACTGTCCATCTGCCCATCAGCACGAGGTCTCCTTGTCCTACCGCCTCCCCACAGCCAGCATGAGACTGGCAAGCAGGAGCCTTTCTGCCCAGTCTTTGAAAGACTCCTCTTCAACCCTCAAAGCCCAGCTATGGTTACTCCAGAGCAACTTTTACATACTATTACAGTGCCGAACCCTGGCCATCACCATGTGGGACTCCCAGATCCAAGGAAGAAGGCCATCCCCTTTACTGGTCTCTCTCTGGTATCTGGCCTATCCTGGTGCTCAGGCAGCAAAGAAACTTGCATTGGTCAACACACAGTCAGGCAAGCAGCCAGAAGCCTGGAACATCCAGAGCAGTGCAGGGGCTCGAGATGTAGACCTACAGTGGGGGGCTGGTGCTAAGATCAGCCAACAAGGAGTGGCAGTTCTCACCTGCCTTCCCAAATCCTCTGCTTGGAGCAGAAGGGTACCTTGTATTACGCACTCAATCTGTCTCCCCACCCAATCCCATATAATACATTCAAGCCATAACTTCCAAATGTGGCTGTATTTGGAGATGGGGCCTCCAAGTAAGTGATTAAGGATAACTGGGGTCACAAGGGTGGAGCCCTGGTCCTATAGGATTAGTGTCCTTATGAAAAGAGACATCAAAGGGAATTCACTGGTGCTTCAGTGGTTAGGACTCGGAGCTTTCACTGCTGGGGCCTGGGTTTAATCCCCGAGTTTGAGCAAGCTCCGGGAATTAGTGATGAACAAGGAGGCCTGGTATACTGCAGTCCATGGGGTTGCAAAGAGTCAGACATGACTGAGTGACTGAACTGTGAACTGCACTGGGGAACTAAGATCCTGCAAGTTGCAGAATGTGGCCAACAGAAAAAAAAAAAAGGAAGAGAGACCACAGAGCTCACTTTCTCTGCACACATGCCAAGGAAAGCCCATCTGAGGACATAGCAAGAAGGCAGCCGTGTATGCCTGAGGAAGAGCCCTCACTGGCACCCTGAACTTAGACATGAGCTCACTAACTAATAGTAGGAGCTGATGTAGGGAGACTGGCTGGCTGCAAGCTGTGGAAGTGGCAAACCTGCCCTGCGTGGGGGGCAGATGGCTGGGGGGTAGGGGGTGGGTCTGTGGAGACACAAATGTACCTGTGGGGATAGCAGCAGCCTGCCCACAAGCCTATGCATGACGCCCAGGGCCTCTGTGATCTTATTTTCCACGAGGGATGTTCTCTTCTGTGGTCTACTTCCAACCTCAGGAACTCTGCTGTCCCACACGATCATTCTAGGAGCGCATTCACCAAGCATCTGCTATGTGCTGGGCCCAGACCCTGGGAGCTGAGGTTTCCCAGGGTGATAAATAAATCCTGCTCTCCACAGCAAAAGGGTTCAGACCTGTGCTGCCAGAAACCTGGCTAAATTTATTTCTGGTACAGATAACTGATGGTCTGGACTCTCCCAAGGCCATTCATTCTAACAACACACCTACAACAGGCATGGCCCCAGCTCCCAGGGCTTCCCAGGTCTGAGCTGTCATCTCACGGACCTTTCCCAGCAGCTCCAGGGTTGGGGGGCTTAGTCCTGTGGCACTCTTGTCACACGGACAGGGAACCTGAGATTTGGAATTCACACAGATCTCTTCGTGGGGCCTGGTATCCTAACTGCTGTCCTCTGGACCAGAAACTCAACACAAAGCCGCAGCACAAACCACCACCTCCCAGCAGCCCCAGCTGAAGTGGTCCCTCACTCTGGCTCACTTCCTCTGGTCTCGTAGCAAGAGCAGCAGCCGGCAAAGGCCGATCCACCAGGGGCCAGACTGGACCACAAAGTGACACACGCACCACATGCTGGCCAGGGAGGTAGGATGGCTCATCGCCTGGACGTGGGATGGAGGTCCAAGGGAGCGTCCGGACCCAGGGGGAGAGTTTATTTATAGGCTTGGGGGGTTGGGTGGGGGCTCTAGGAACCAAGGAGGGATATACTGACAGTTGGCCACTGCATGGACCCCCTGGCTGAGAGGAGCTCAGGTTGCGGGGGTGACTGCACCCCTGCAGAACCCCGCCCCCCACACTCCAGCAGGTGGAAGTATTAGCGTCTGTCTCTGCCTCTCTCCAAGGGCCCACAGGTCAGGGTTTGTCTGAGGGTGTCTGTGCATCTGTTTCCCACTGTTGACTTCCTGTGTCCATATGTCCTTCTCTTTGAGCTCTCTGTCTTTCTGAGGGTCTTCTGTGGGTGCATGTGTGCACGTGTGTTTCTGTGTGTGTTTAAGATTGTCTGGTGTCTAAATCTGTCCAGTCTTTCCCTGTGGTGCTCATGAATCCCTTCCTCTTTCCTTTTTGGATGATGAACGAAGCAAATCCCCAGAGGGCAGTGACAAGCCTCCCAGACGCCAGACGCCTCCCCAAAAGCGGTTTGCCGCTCCATGGTCT
Source organism: Bos indicus (assembly GCF_029378745.1). Lineage (NCBI taxonomy): Eukaryota > Metazoa > Chordata > Mammalia > Artiodactyla > Bovidae > Bos > Bos indicus. The sequence continues at coordinate 58,554,947 of NC_091772.1, read as the reverse complement.
CCACCCCACGGGTGAGGCTACTCCAGCCCTTGTATCATTTCCTCTTGAACATCTTCCAGCAGCAGAGAAATCCCAAACAATGGGAAGAACAAGGTTCTCTGAGGGACACAGAGGCTCAAGGTAGGACTGAGATGTGGACCAGCAGGGCAGTGGGAGGCAAGCGGCCTGGTTTCAGACTTGAGTCCAGACGTCCCACCTCCTGTGTGTGTGACCTTGGCCCCCTGCTCTGCTTCCCTATCGTAAAGCACGGATCAGTAACAGCGTCACCTGCCAGGATGACTGAGGACTACCTGAGCCAGTGTTCATGGGGTTCTCAAGGCAAGCATACTGAAGCAGTTAGCCACTCCCTTCTCCAGTGGACCATGTTTTGTCAGCAAATTCTGACATTTTGAGCAAACTCCAGGAGATGGTGAAGGACAGGGAAGTCTGGTGTGCTACAATCCATGGGGTCACAAAGAGTCAGACATGACTTAGTGACTGAACAACAACAACACTAGCACCTCAGAGAGGCCTCCCAGTGGCCCCACCCCAAACATACTCACCTCTCACCTCACTCTGCATCTCCCGATGGCCAGTCTTGGCCACGAGGGGCAATGCAGTGTATGTTAGGAGCCTGGATTGTCTGCTCTTTCCCACAGGGCTTCCCAGGTGGCTCAGTGGTAAAAAATCTGCCTGCCAATGCAGGACACGCGGGTTAGACCCCTGGGTCAGGAGGATCCCCTGAAGAAGGGAATGGAAACCCACCCCAGTATTCTTGCCTGGAGAATCCCATGGACAGGGGAGTGTGGCGGGCTACAGTCCATCCAACTCTGCAACCCCATGGACTGTAGCCCGCCACACTTCCCTGTCCATGGGACTGCAGAGTCAGATATGACTGGGCACACACACATGCACCATGGCTCTAGGGGCAAAGGACAGTCCCTCCCTGGTCTGCTCGAGGACAGTAATGCAGCTGCAGAGTGCCCAGCGTGTAGGACAGTGCCTGATAAGAGTAACTGTCTTTATTGACGTGCCTGCCTGCTGACTGCTGATCTCACCTCAGCAGCAGGAAAGCTCCACGCAAAGACCCTTGTTTATCTTGTTCTCACTGAATCCCTGGAGGGCAACACCATGCTTGGCACAATATGCTGCCTTCAATTAATAATTGAAGGAGGAAGGAATTCACGTCCAAGGTCCACTCTCCAGGACTCACATCTCTCTCCCAGAGGCCAGGGGATAGACGGGTGTTGATGAAACGTGGAAGGTCTTTTCAGAAAACGAAATCTGCAACTACCATATGACCCAGCAATTACGCTCCAGGGCTTTTAGCCCAGAGAAACGGAAACTTATGTTCACACAAAAACCTGTGCGTGAATGTTCATGGGGTCTTTATTTGTCTCAGCCCCAACCTGGAAGCAGCCCAGATGCTCCTGGGCAGGTGAATGGTCAAACTTACCCTGGGTATCTCCGTGGCACAGAAACAACAGAAAGGAATGAACTATTGATACATCGAATGACCTGGGTAGATCTTTAGAGTCATGCCAAGTGGGAAAAAAACCCATCTCAAAAGGTTACATACGGTATGATTCCATTTATATAACAGTCTCAAAATGAAAAAATTATAGAGATGAACAGATTACTGGTTGCCAGTGGTTCATCTGATAAAATTGCATAGAACTGAGCATGCACACAGGCATCCACAAATGCACGCACACACATGCTCACTCACTCGGATGAATGAATGTACACGGGGGGGAACTGGAACAAGGTCAGTGCATGTCAATTCCTGGTTGGGATACTGAACTATCACTATGGAAGACGTCAGCACCGGGAGAAGCCGGACGATACATGTAAGAGTTCTCCCTGTATCATTACTCACAACTGCATGCGAATCTACAGTTATCTCAAAAAGTTTAAAAAGGAAAGTGAGGCCGTACTGGGGCCCCGTCCGGTAGAGGGCAACACCAGCTACTTCAAGCCACCCCTGGGGTGTGCACAGCCCAGGCCTGGTGCTGGGCGAGTGGTTTACTTGTGGATGGGGGGTTAGGAGCCGAAACAGAAGCCGCTCCCCCTACCCCGCCAGCCTCCCTCCGTCTCCCGCTCACAGCATCTGCCATCTGGCTGTTGCAGCCAGCCAAACGAAACCATCTCTCGGCTGTCATCTTTCAACTTGCAGGTCTGGCTCCCAGGTTTGAAGATTAAATTCTAAACATGCCATTTAAAATTTAGAAACGAAGAAAGGTTTTAAGTAACCTCTAAGCCCTGTCTTCCCCCCAGCAAAGAGCAAAGCACCTCCTACTTCTTTCCCAAAGGGAGGGAGAGCAGCTGGAGTTCCCCCAAAGTATCACCACATCCCCAATACAACCCAGGACCCCAATTCTGCAGGTCAAAGTGTCACATGTCCCCAAAGTAAAGAAGCACCGCTAAGTGTCAATGTGTTGCCAAGGACGAAGTACCTGCAAGCTCTGCTGCCAGTCACCACCTCAGGCACAGAGCAGTCAGGAACTACAGGGGTCTGTGAACAACAGACCAGGGCATCTTGGGAGACACCTGAGTGTCCTCTCAAATACTGTTCACCTGTCTTCTCTGGAAACTTGGACTGGATCTGGAGTTGACCTGTCATGAGCGCTGGTCCCTCTTCACCTGGGGTTCAGTCCAGCCCTGTGGTAGTTCTGGAAAAGCTAGAACACTCCAGTATTCTCACCTGGAAATTTCCATGGACAGAGAATTCTGGCAGACTATAGTCCATGGGTCTGAGTACACAATATTTAAACTAATTATGATGACAGGGAGAGGAAGGGGTGGACACCTAAGTGGTTCAGAGAACCTTGCAGCGATGGGGGTCATGAATGAGGCTGGCTGAAAACAAACCTACGAGATGCTGGGCCTCTGGGGGAGGCAGCAGCTTGGAAACCCCCAATATGGTCAGACACAGAAGCGACAGACCACAGAGGGAGGAGGGTTACTCAGAGTCACATAGCTACCTGGGCAAAGCTGGGGGTGGGGCCAGCATAGGCTTACCAGTCCCTTAGATATCAGCTGCCCACACTGGCATACCTGGCTGGGGTCAGCACAATGCACCACTCCAGAGAATAAGGGACATGATCTTGCCTGTCTTTCCATGAGCCTGCCTCATACTCACTGAAAGCCCCAAGGAAGCCTGGTGTGATGAATAAATGGTAGGCATGACTTCTGCCCATCAGACACACCAGTGGGGAGCATTTTAGCTTCTATGACTTGGCTGGGCTGTGCTATAAGCTTTAAGTGCAAGCTATCTATCATTCACCTATCTACCTACCTATCAATTAATTATCTATACGTATCTATCATTCATCTATCATGTCTATGCCTTTCAGTCATCTATCATCTATCTCTATTATTCATCTATCATCTATCTGTCTGTCCATCTGCCAATCAAGGCTCCCAACCAGCCACATGTCCTCTGTCATCACCTACCTGGACAGATGCAGAGACCGCCAGCCTGCCCACAATCACACACTACCTTGAGGGCAGGCTCTGAGGGTAAAGGCAGTGGTTCTCACTGGGGATGATTCTGCCACCAAGGGACCTCTGACGATGCCTGCAGACACTCTGGTCTTCCCACCTGGAAGGGGTACTGATAGCATCACGGGAGGGAAGGAGCCAGGGATGCTGCTGAGTACCCCAAAGCACACAGGACAGCCCCTCAGAGAGGGATTATCCTGCCCAATGCTGCTAGTGCCGAGGTCCAGAGACTCTGGAGTCACAGTGCCTGGTACATAAAACCTGCTCCCTAAACAGCAGTCAGGCAGCACAAGAGTCCTCGTTTAGGCTCAGCATGAAGACAGTGGCAAGGACGCGAGTTACACGTGGCTGGTTTAAGGACTAACAACAGCTCAGTCTGTAAATCTGATGTGAAAATAGACAAATGATGGAAAAGCCCTTGCTCAATGAACACCTGGATTATATGTTTCTGAGGGTTAGAGATGGAGCAACTCCCTCTTGTCCTAGGCACACAGTAGGTGCTTCATAAACGCTTGTAAAAGATGCATGTGTGCTCAGGTGTGGCCGACTCTTTGTGATCCCATGGGGTTCTCCAGGCAAGAATACTGGAGCGGGTTGCCATGTTCTCCTCCAGGGATCGAACCCACATCACCTGCACTGGCAGGCAGATTCTTTACCACTGAGCCACCTGGGAAGCCCTGTGAAAGAGTACATGAGTGAGCATGAGAGAAAGCAGCCCGTGTTGTTTCCAGGCTCTTCTCTGGAGGATGGAGAATGAACCAACTATATGTGGGGCCTGTATCAGTGATAAAAAGGATCTCTAGATGAGATGTCAACCCGTAGGAAAACCAGGGTTTCTGACAACGTCTGGCTTCTGCCTTTTACACAAACAGCAGTCACTATCTGAGAGCCCTTTTACCCAAACACAGAGAGACTGTAAGCCCCGGTGCCTCTAAGAAACCCAGTGTCTTCACTCAGTCTTGACAGAGAGCTGCAATGCCCCGGGTGGCCTGGGGTATAGCCTTCAGATGTAAAGCAGGGGCCCCTGATGGCTGGGGAACTCGGCATGGCCATCTTCCTGGCCAGTCTTCCTGAGCCTTGAGTTCCTACTCATCCATCCCAGGTTCTACCACCAATGGGGTGAGGCTGTGTCCAGGCCTACAACAAAGTGTGCCGTGATCGATTAGTGATGTCTGCCCCTGGCAGGACACACAAGAGACGCTGGTTCCAACTTCTGGTGGTTACAAGAAACGCTGCCTCACTGGGATCTACTATGCCCTCCAAACCTGCTGCCTACCTGAGACCCAAAGGGCACCCTGACCCTGGCATGGGTCTCCTTCCTGCCAGGGCAGTAAGGGGCAGTGGGCAAGCTGCCCTGAGCCTCTAATTCTAGACTCTACAATTTGCAGGTGAACATAAGTTTTTTTTTTCTTCTTCTTTTCTTCTTCATCCTATAGAACGGCATCATTTGTGGCTTTCCCAGGTGAATCAGAAACTTCCCTACCTTTTAGTCAATCCTTGTTTTACAGAGCAAGGACTAAACCCTGATTCCTCCCTGATCCAGGTTTCACAGCCAGAAGATCCCCATGCCCTCACCATCACCCTTTCCCTGAGATTCTCTGCTCCACGTCTTTCCATTGCTGGCTGGGTCCACCCTTCAAGTCCCAGCACACATGTCAGCCTCTCTGAGAGGCCTCTCAACTCCCGTCCAGCACAACCTCTGGCATGGTCATGTGACCCTGTTTTAGTTCCTTCCTGGCATTACCACTGTCTGAAATAACTACTTTCTGCTCTCCCACTAGAGCCTGAGCTCCGTTGAGCATTGGCACAGACGCTTTTCAGTCACCACTGTCCATCTATAGCTGCCTCAGGGGCACACACAGTAGGAGCTCAACCATCTGATGGATGAACGCACAGTGTTCAGTGCCCCAGACACTGGGGTTGCCCCCCACCTCCCTCCACAAGCCGCATGGACACAGGCACCAGGCTATGTTTGGCTGGGAGTAATGGTATGTGGAAGGCTGAAGTTGGGAATGAATGCTTGAGTAGAGTCTGAACAATCTGGGTCATTTCTGGAACCAGCCCCAGAGCCAGGGGACCAGCTCCACCATCAATTTACCACCTGACCTTGGGCAAGCTGTTCTCTCTGAGCCTCAGTGTTCGCATCCATAGAATGGGGAACGGACACCCATGTTTCCTTACAAACCTAAGCACGAACTCCCCACTGGTACGAGGTCCAGATCCAAGGTCTTCATATTAATGCCAGTTGCTTGCCCAGATGGGTCCCCCAAGACCAGCCTCCAACTGCCCCTTCTGACAAAGAGCTGCAAACAGCAACAGCAAAATGGGGTTCCTTAGCAAACAGCCCACTCAGAGAAGACCCAATGATGGGGTGAAGTACAGCTGCTGTGCCACGCTGGCATCCCCCGATCCTGCATTAAAAAAAAAAAAATTCCTTACAAAGTACCCACTGCCTACAAGAGTCAGTGTTGCCAGTCGCCAGGAGAAACCAACTTCTGGAGGAAGAAAAGTTCAATTGACGAGCTATAAATATTTCTGTTCAATTCTGCTGGGGAGCTGGGCTCTCTGGCTGAGCAGGCCCCACTGAAAAGAAAGGCGGCCCACCAGATTTGTTTCGAATTATGAAAATAGATGTTGTCTCCCAGCCACATCTGTTTTGCCTGACAAATGAGCAGCGATTCGCGTCCTAAATAAAGCCGTGCACCAAGGCAGTCTTGAAATTCCAGCTTCCCCAAGGAAAAAAAAAAAAAAAAAGGCCAGGCCTCCCAGATTTGAGACTCCGACACGAGACTTTTTTCAATCTCGTCTCTCAAGCTGCAGGCTCTTGGGGCGTCTGAGCCACGCGCACATCCTTAAACTCGGCTTTCAAAGCTCACATCTCCCAGTGTGAACAGAAGCTGCTTATATTAGAGGGAATGGGGTTCCCGCTGTTCTTTAAAAAGAAAAAGAAGACCAGGAGACATATGATCAAGTATAGAAATGCAACAAAAAAAGTCCCCCCAAACTCAAGCCAAGAGTGCATTTTTGATGTGCTGGAAAAGGCCAATTTTTGGAGCGTACATCAATAGCGGGGGCACTTGTTTCTCTATGCCACGCTGGCTTGGTGACTGGGTTAATATCATCATTTTCCTTTAATTACTCCAAGACAGACCCAATTAAGTGCAGACATGTCTGCCAGCCCAAGGATCCGATATTTAATAGCCCATCCTTCTTTAAGGACCATCCCTGCTCAGAAGCTTGGTAAGGGGAGTGGGGCCAGCAGTGTGCTCGCAGGCAGTACAGACTGGTGATACTGTTCTGGGCTCTCTCTCTCTTATTTTTAAGAGGCCCCTGACCTTCCTTTTGGATCGTTCTCCTTCAAGATGGCTCACAGGCAGTACAGACTGGTGATACTGTTCTGGGCTCTCTCTCTCTTATTTTTAAGAGGCCCCTGACCTTCCTTTTGGATCGTTCTCCTTCAAGATGGATGTTATAGTAATGTGGGAGCAGGTAGAGACCCCAGTGACTGTATAACTAAAAATATTACAGTTCAGCTGCAAATCAGAACTTACAGATCGGGACTCAGAGACTTGCAGGGTGAGGTGACACACAGGACAGACGGCCCTCTTGTTCCCCTTCGGCACTCAGTTCACCTGCCCCCACAAGGCCGGTAATAAACCAGTGCCAGGCACAAAGGGAGATGCCGTGTCACGGGCCACTCCTGCCTGTGGGTTCTGTCTGTTTGGGGGAAGAAATAAAAGGATTGGGCCAAGAAGCCAGATCTCCCATCTCTTGCAGATGAAATGTCCAGGCCCACCCACCGCCCCCTCCCCAACCTGCCCAAAGAAGTAGATCGATGTGCTGGATCTGCTTGGCCTGGCAAAAATGAGATGCAGTTTAGGGATCCCAGGAGACATCTGGTCGGCTGGCCGGCCCCAGCCCCCTCCTTTTGTGCCCCCTACATGTAAACCCCAGAGGGCAGATTGATGAGTGCGGGGTGGAGAGTGAAAATTTACAGCTTGGCAGCCAGGTCAACAGTGATGACAATAGTTCTGGAGGTGGGGGGAGTTGGGTTTGGATGGGGGAGGGGCGGGAGGCAGGGCAGCGGGCTCTCCATCCAGCAGCTCCCACTCTAGAGGGGAGCTCTGGAGTCTGCCTCCCTCCCAGCCTAACTTTCAGCTGGATGGCAGTTACACTCCATTTCCTAACTCCTGGGCCTTGTGGCTGCCCCAAAGGGGAGGAGCGCTTGAGAAGACTCCTCAAAACACACCCCAACTTGCACTGCAGGGTTAGGAAACCAGAGCGGCCACTTGCAAACCACTGGCAGGACAATGTCTGTTTGCAGGTTCAGGTCCTACAGGGCTGGCGATTGGCGTCTGGGGGCCCAAGACCCTCCGCTTCACAGGCTGCCCCCACTTCACTGAGGCAACAATCACCTAGTCACTATGGCAACGAGGTTAATGCATGCATCTATTTCGAATAACTAAAACCCGGGACCCCACTCAAGTTGCCCTGATATTAATGTTTTCATCCTCAAAAAGCTAACCTCTGGTGTTTCATTAGTCTATATGTGCCACCAAAAAAAAAAAAAGAATGCAAAAGAGTGATAAGAAGTGGGGGAAGTTGTAGGGAGGGGGTGGGAGGGGTCTCCGCTCACTCTTCAGAGAGGAGAAAACCTGGATGTCACTTTCTCTCTTTTTTTGGTGATGGTATAAAATTAGCACAGTCAAGTAAATGTGTTATAAACACAAAGACGCTGCCAGAAGGCGAAGTGCCTTAATTTAAGAGAGGGAAGATGGCGGAAGAAGAAGGTTCTGGGCAGAGGGGGGTGAGGGTAGGGGGGGGGTGGGGGGTAGGAGAGAGAAGGTCGGTCAGATGGTGGGAGGGGTGGCGTCTACAACCTTCCTACTCAGCGTCCCGTAACCAGAGGGAAAAGCCATTCCCCCCCGCCGCCCCCCCCCCCCCCACCCCGGGAGCGCACATCTGCAGGGCGTCTAGACGGTCATAAAGAGGACAATTAAAGAAAGAAAAAAGCTGCAAGCCCCAGTCACCCCTCGCCTCCTCCTCTCCAGGGCACCCGACTGCAGCCCGCTCACTGCCCAAACAGGCGAAAAATTATAAAAACAAGAAAAGCCAGCGTGGGCGAGGGGGAGGCTAGGGCGAGTGGGGTGGGGGGAAAGGGGGGAGTCTGGGCCGAAAACAGTTTATGAGCAAGTGTTTTGAAATTCTGCTTTAAATAAGCCGGTAAATGAATTCAACCTTGTCAGATCTCTCTCCCTCACGCAGACCAAATATCCCGCTGGCGTGCTGTCTAGACACAGATAACAAAGGACTTTTTACGGCGCCCAGAGACGCGCTGACAAAGTCGCCATTTAAAGATGCAGTGTTGCTTTCTCCGTCGAAACCATTTGTCAGATGGACTTCAATGGAAATGCTAAGTTAACGGTCTGGTTCGGGGTCTGCGGGTGGACGGGGCGGGGAGCGGGGTCAGGCTGCCCCAGGAGAAATAGAAAACGCATCCTGTCTGATTGGGCCGTCCTCCAGGTTGCGCAGAAAAGAGGACTGTTTGACAGTCCGCGGCCCGCTGGCAAACGATTCTCGATCTTGTTTGAAGGAGCCGGCTGCTAAAATCTGTCTACACCCAGGCTGGGCAGATTCTGTGCGCTGGAAGGGTGGCAGAAACACGGGGTAACGTGGAAATGCCCAGGTGGGGCTGGGGGGCCGGAGGCGGTGGGATGAGAGCCTGTCTCCACCCGCCTCTGGGGGACACTGAGAAGAAGTAGGGGGAGCGGGGATCTGGAGCACTTCTGACTGCGCTGTGCAGGTGCGCCTTTGCCCCACCGCAGAGTCAGGCAAAGGCAAAACGTCCTCCCTTCCCATGCTGGGACGGGGATGGGGGTGGGGTAGCCACAGGGGCGCATGCCCGGCACACAGGGTACTCCAAACACCTCCAAAAGCCAGGGGACGTGTTTCTACTCGGCCAGCCTGCGTCAGAGAGAGGAGACACCGCACCTGAGGTCTTGGGCCCCCGCCCAGGGTGTGGGCAGGACCTGGGGGGGCCTGATGTGGGGTGGGGGGGGTCCCCAACATGGGGTGTCTGGTCTCTTCCATTCAGATTTGCCAACTTCTAGAGGAAGGCCTGGCGCCTGCTGGGAGCCCAACAAAGAGTCATTCTTTCCATCAACCCTCACTGCCTTCTCTGCCAGGGTGCTGGGGTTCTGGTCTCTTTGAGCCTCAGTCTCCCCACCTCTGAAAGGGGGTCCTGGCCACCTGACCCGAAGGGCCGTCCTGAGTATTAAATGCCCCCACCACTGGCCCCACACCCCGCAGGCCCACTCCCTGGTCTGGGTCTCACTGCCCTCACCTGGGAAGTGGGTACAGCCTTACTCGTAGGCAGAGAGGGGGAGGCAGTGGGAACACACAGAATACCACCAGGATCGGGGGTCCCACAGTCTATACCATCCACTGGGGGGACAGTGTGCAGATGACATAAAGCCTCAGTGGCCTCCCCTGCTGGTACTTACAGGGACCCCAATCCACTCAAATAAAGGGGGGGGGGTGTTGATTGTGGGCTACATGTCAGAGGACTCATGACAAGCACTTCCCCCTGTTCTGTTTTTGGTTTCCAGACTCATCTTTAATAACTGCTTTTAAGAGGCTGCTTCTAATCTCTGCTCTTCCCACAGCGAACAGCCCACGGGCTCCGCCGACTGTGGGCAGAACCCCTGGTTTCACCCAGACACACGGATGTGAAGGTTCTGGAAGACACCCACTGCTGTGGGGGATACGACGCTGGGGTTTAGAACAGTGTTCTCTCTGGTCAAGAGTTCAACCAGAGCAACAGGAAATGGGAGCCCATGGTCTCCTGTGCCCAGGGCAGGGCCAGCGCTTGGTCAGCACTGCTGTCTAACAGCTGGACTCCAAGGCTACTGACGATGTGACTTGGCCGGGTGACCTATGCAGGACTAGAGAGAACCCAGACGCTTCCTGCACTTGTGAGTTCCTCCTACACACACCTGCTGCCAGTCTCATCCCGCAACCACAGCAGACATTACTAATCAATGAGTGCGCTTCCCCCCCAACCCCTACCCCCAGCCCAGGCCTGGGGAGATTCCTGTCCCCAGAGTCCCAGGAAGTTAAGTGAAACATTTTTCTGCAAACTCTTCTCCAAACATAGATGTAGGGAGTCTTTGAAAGGAAATGATAAAACATGGGGAGTAACTAGAAGTCCTGAAGGACAAGGTCTAGGGAGCTGGGAGGACCACTGATGGACTGACCCCAGGGATTATCACAAACACCCAGACACATCTCTCCGAACCTTTGCCCACACAGGCTCCTGCTGTGTGGGCTCCTGCCTCTCCATCCCGTTCCACTTTCCCAGACACATCTCAGACCCTCAGGGCCTCCCAGATGGCTCCTGAGAAGGAGCAGCTCTTCCCATGAGTGGAGGAAAGTGTCCAAGGGAAAGAAGCCTAGTTCCCCTCACCACGGCCACTGACCCTGACCATCCCAGGTCCTCTGTCCTTCTGTCTTACTCTCAGCTGTGACCACCTCGAGGTCAAGCTGGTGGTCCAGGGCCTTCACCATAACCTTGACCCTGCCCTCCCTCCCCTTACACCAGGTCCAACTGCCGTCCCTGGTACCCTGGAACATGGCAGGACCACCTCTGCCCTGTCTCAACCCCATTCTCCACGCTGCAGCTGGAGATGGGTGTCCACTGGCCTCTGTTACCCCTCCCCCTCCAGCTCTAAACCCTTGCAGGCTCCCCATTACCCCAGCATCAATTCCAAACTCCCCTGAAACCTGGTGAGATCAGACCCCATCCTCCAAGCTCTAAGGGCCCCCGCTTCACCCCTCAGCTCCAGCCATCCTCGTGGCTTTGAAGGTCTCAAAGGCAACTCACAGGCTCTCTGACCTCTGCAGGAACTCTTCATCCCTGGGATGAAATCTTGCTTCTCCTTCTGCAAGGCTGTACCAACAGGTATTGTGGCTTGAATGGGTGATGGATACCGTGTGGCATCCCCATTCTAGGAGCTTCTCCTCAGCACAGCAGAGCTGGGAGGGGTCATTCAGAGCAAGCGACTGGCTGCATCACACAGCAAGTCCTTGGCAGGGCCCAGCCCCACTGGGGTGATTCTCATCCTGGGCACATCACCCCAAACCCAGCCCCTGGCTTCCCCAGCCACCCCCACCTCCCGATGCCATCCTGCACCCTAAGATGCTTCTCTTCATGACTGCCATGGCCTCTGCCCAGGTTGTCTACTGGCTCTGAATTCACCAGGGGGTTAGGAGGCTCTATCCCAAGATGAACAGCATCACAATTACCAAGGTCAAGAGGGATGGCACTCAGGGAGCTGAGTGGGTTAGCTGATGGGTTAGCTCATGTTTGCCCCAATTTACAGATGAGGCAGCTGAGGCTTTTAGTGCCTACAGACCTCACTAGTTAAGAACCAGGCCTAGAATTAGAGCTTCCAACTGTCTCTCTCCTTGGTCAGCGCCAGCTCCCAGGCAGAGACGCCCTGAGCTTCCTGTCACCAGTGGTCACAGACAAGGCGTCTTAGGGACATTTTGGTCTACTCCACCCCGGATGAAGCACCCAGACATGGGGAGAATACGGGGCGGACAGAGCCTGGAGGCTGGGGGATGTGGTAGGGACACATCTCTTCCCACGGGGTTTCTTGGGCTTGGGCTGGGCCAAGCGCTACCCTTGGGATCCGGCTGGCAGCCTGGCCCAGATCTCCTGGCACGGGCTGTGGGGTTTTATTTAGATGGTGTCCGCTGGGCAGCTCTGGGCACACAGGCCCAAGTGGGCGTAGCTCCATCAGGTTTCACGGCGCGTCTCCGCTGGGAGCAGCCTCCAGCATTACAAATCAGTGCGTGTTTTGCTGGGAGGCTGGTCACTGGCTGAGGAGAGGAGACAATGGGCTTCCTCCTCTGAAATGGGTGTCCCTTCACCCTTCCCCTCCCCTTTCTTCTCTGGGGGAAGATTCGGCCCAAGTCCCTTTCTCTGGGGCCTCTCTCCAACCCCTGACCCTCCAGAACAAAAGGGAGCGTGAGCGTCTAGACCGCCGGTCTGAACGTGAGAAGAGGGCATTGTATAACAGGGACGGAGGCCTGCCTCCCTGGTGGAAAGGTCGGGGCACAGCAGGGGCCGGGAGGGGTGTGTGAGGGCCCGACACCTCTGGGGTCCCCCTGCCTGCCCTCCTGGGGGACAGGGATGTGGCCAGAGCTCAGTCCCGAGGATCCGGTTTGGGTGGCTGCCAAGGCTGGATGTGCCATCTCCAAATGAAATGCAGGGAATCCCTCGGCCCATCGCTAAAAAACTAATTCACTCGAGGAACTAATTCATAGGAAGCCCTAGGAGCAGCGCCTGAATGCAGGCACGTACAGAAATGTCAGGGGCTTCCCAGGTGGTTCAGTGGGTAAAGAATCTGCCTGCCAATGCAGACACACAAGCAGACACAAGTTCGATCCCTGGGTCAGGAAGATCCTCTGGAGGAAGGCATGGCACCCACTGCAGTATTCTCACCTGGAAAATACCATGGACAGAGGAGCCCGGTGGGCTACAGCCTGCAGGGTTGCAAAGAGTTAGACATGACCAAAGTGACTGAGCCTGTAAACACACGCACATAAGTCAGCTGTTTATCATGACCAGTTTAGAAGCTTCAAGTGCGTTCCGGGCTGAGGTGACCAGGCTGGGTTAGCAGGGACCCTGGAGGTGAGGAGTGTCTTCCTGCATCTGGAAGGACTTGCTTCGAGTAGCGGAGGGGATGTGTTCTTGGACATCTGGGCGGCAAACACTGGCTGTGTGACTCTACCTTCCTATTCACCCTCTCTGGGCCTCTAGGACACCTTTGTAAAAAGAGGCTAGAGTAAGATCTGTGGTTTCTCAGACTATGTTTTACCAGGAAGACCTCTGCTTTAATAGAAGTCTGACTCAGGAGCATTGATCTATCGAATGGATGCAGAGGCAGCACTGCTTGGCCAATGTGAGGCCTGGAGGTAAGAGACTGTACAACCACCCCCCATAGCAACTGGGGTCCATCAGACACCCTCTTCATTCTGGGCACCGGCCCAGCCTCTCCAATGGGCATCAGCCCGTTTGAGACGTAGAGGCACAGGCTGCTACCCAGGCAGCCAGGATGAGCAGGAGGCCCCACGGCAGTCTCAGACTCCACGTCTCAGGGAGGAGACAGGGCACCCAGAGGGGACGTCTCCCTCCCCCTCCCCAAAACTGTGGGGGCGTGGTGGGGGCCCTGCACCCATCTCTCCAGCCACTGCTATCCCCCCTTTATCAGCCTGCACTGCAGGTGCCTGGAGACAGGCCTGTGGAACAAACTAATCTCCATGTGACGAGGCTGTGAGCATTTAGACGTCTGTCTCTGTCATTTATCAAATTCTTTGAATTTTTCTCAAATAAGGAGCATGTATCACTTTTTTTCTATCAGAAGAATCAGGCTATTTTCACTGTGAAATTATCATTATCTCTTTAGGGCGGGTAAACATTGCTTTGGGCATTCCAAGAGGTCTTCATGGAAAGGCAGAAGCCTGAAAAGCAAGCACACGGCTGGGCTAGCCGGTAACTCCCCTGCTGGGCCTCTGTCCTAGGAAATGCTCAGAGAGGGCACAAGGGCTTCAAGGCCAGTCCTGACCCACCACAAACCCTGGGGGTGGGCCCTGGACGCCGGCATTGCTGGGGACCCTGCTCATCAGAATCCAAGACCGTGGGGTTTCGAATCTGTATCTCCTACAAGAAAACATAAAAATTCTGACTCCGGGCACACCCCCAGTTTCCAGATCAGCGCCCCAGTGGGCAAGTCCAGAAGTTTCTGTTTTTCAGTTCCATGTCTGAGTTAAGAACCCATGCATCTGATAAAACGGGCTGCACTGGTCCTATGGGACACCCGCGTTTACAACGCTGATGGAAAAGCAGAGGAAACAGAGAAAGCCAGCCCCAGCCTTCAGGCCCGCCTCTCCCCAGTCTCTTCCTGTGGGACTTGGGGAAAGCTGTTTCATGTTCACTGGTTCCCTTACTTCCTGTCTGCCCCACTCAAGTGGGGCTGCCTTCTCGTGGCTGTGAACTTCTAGAGCATTAGACCCAGCACACAGTAGGTGCTCAGCATGGCACCTTGTGTGTTCGTGCTCTGTCACATCTGACTCTTTGTGACCCCACAGACTGTAGCCCGCCAGGCTCCTCTGTCCATGGGATTTTTCAGTAACTGTTCCCGTCTCCAGGGGATCTTCCTGACCCAGGGATCGAACCCAGGTCTCCTGCATTAGCAGGCACTTTCTTTACCAGCTGAGCCACGTGGGAAGTTAATGTGCTCAGTAAATGTGTTGAATTCACGAATGAAATACTGAGGCAAACTACCCATTAGTGAGGCTCCTACATGAGCACAAAATAATAGATGACACACCCACCCAGCCTTCCAGCACACCTGTTAGTTAGGATGGGCTGAGGGCTCCTTTCCTACACCCACAGAAGAGCTTTGAGTCGGGGGCTGGGCAGGGGCCTGGGGCAGGCTCTGAAGGGGAAGGGGCAGATTCACGGGGGTCAAGGTCCCCCACCGTGCCGCAGGGCTGGGTCACCAGGGTCTCTTGGGAAGGATGGGACAAGGGTGAAGGAGGTGCCCGGGGAGCCCAGGTAAGCAAGGCAGGGTCTGCAGGGGGGCCCCCCTGTTAGGCAGCAGCTCCCATTCCTCAGAACTCTTCTCCTGGCCCCTGGGGGGAGGGGAGAAGGAACTTTCCCCCGAAGAAAGCACTCGTCTGCGGTGGAAAATGGAATGGGTCAGAGTGGAGACTGGAAGATGCCAGCACCCTCAATCCCTCCCTGAGCAGGGAAGACACTGGCCTGAGGCTAGAGAGCAGGCTGAGGCCAGGTCCACAACTCCAGGTCTGGGTCTTGTCCACGACACACCTACCACAGGTGGCTCAGACCACCTCGCTGGTACCCAGCCTCAGTACTGATGCCACCCCCACTGTGCCTCTACTTCCTGTGGACAGCGGGGTGAAGAGAACCCTGAATGTGCCTGGGAGGGGCTGGTACCTCTAACCTTACGGGAGAAAACTTTCCCTGGGTAGAACGCCTACTCATGCCTCAAAGCCTTGTCTAACTTTCCCCACTACAGCCAAGGGCTTCCACGCCACTCCTTCCTCCCTTCTCACGGGCAGGTCCTAGGGTTCCCAAAGCCATCTCTCCCTCAATACTGGCCACGTCTTAACCATAGGAGAGGCCGCATTGGTGGAGCATCTACAAGGCACCCATCACTCAGTTGAGCAGGTCTTCTCTCCCGAAGTCCTCACTATGACCCCATAACGTGGGTGGCTCTCACCACCCCCATTTTGCAGGGGAGGAAACAGAAGCTCAGAGAGCAGCCGCCCCAAAGACATTCTCCTAAGCTTCAGAGGTCAGAACCTGGCTTTCTTCTTCTTGGATCTGGATCCTCTGCCCACTCACTCCCTGCACACCAGGCCTGGCCTCACAAGGACTCTGAAGGCTGCTCCCCTTCAATGCACATCAGATGTGCCCCTGGAACCACAGGGTGGGGCTGATACCCACAGGGCAGCCAGGATCAAGGGCCTGGTCCCTCCCCCAGAAGCCCCCCTCCTCTGCTCCTTCAGGGAAGCTGGGTGTCCATGTGGCCTAAGGCTGGGAAGAGATGGACACGGCCAGTCCTGGTCACAGAATTCCTCGAGGGCCGAGGCTGCCAGATGGAGAAGAGGCAGGACGGCTCTCCCACACTGGCAAGCACCACTGGCTTGAAACCCACTGACGGGGTGACCCATGGAAGCTGGAATCAGTCAGCCTGGAGTCTGGGGCCCCTCTGCCCACTGCCACCTCACCTGGACACTCTTCACAGTCGAGAGAAAGGGCAGAGCTCTGCGACCCCAGGCCACCCTGGACTGGCCAGGCCAGTCCCTCCTGGCGCTGAATGGCAAGGCTGACCAGATCCACAAGGACCATAACCATTCCCTGGCCAAGCCCGTAGCCCACACAGACAAGTGTGGGAGCCAGACTGCTAGGGTTCAGGGCCCGGCCCACCACTCACCAGCCATGAGCCCTCAGGCCGCGCCCTCCCAGCTTCAGCCTGTGCGTGTCTATACAAGGGACCTAGAGATCACAGTCCTGCCGGGGGCGCCGGGAGGACTCCACACTACAGCGCAAGCCCTGGCCCTCATTCTCTGGGACACAGTGCGGCTGCCTAAAAGCTCTTACTCATAGGACTAGTTTCCTGGCTTTCACACCTGATCACAATCAGCTCCTGATTTAGCCCCTGGCATGGGTTAAGGTCTCAGGGGAAGTGATCAGACCAAAATCTACCCAGAATCAAGGAGGTGGGACCAGGGGGTGCAAAGGCCAGACAGGCCCCCGGGCAGTGGAACTACATTGGCCCAGCTCACCTGTGAGCAGGCCAGGGGCCGCTGAGCCTGCATTCCCACCCAGGGGCCAGGACCCATGGGTCTGACGCCTGCCACACGCCCAGGATCTTCCACATTCCAGCCAAGCTGCAATGCCTCTGTGGGCTGCAATAAAAATTCCTAGACAGGTAGTCAGGGAGGCGGCAGGCCCGGATGAGCAGAGGGCAGGGGAGCCGGGGCTGTGTGCTCCCACAAGTAAGGCCAGCGGGTTGAAAGAGCGGCCTCTTTGCCCTTTCCTCTCAGATCTTTCCGGCTGGCCCCAGGCCTGGGATCTGAGACTTGGAGTGCAGGGGCAGGAAGGTCCTTGAGTCTGAGGCTCTTTGGAAGGAAGCTTGGTTCTCCCCATCAGACCAGCTTCTCCAGTGGGGCCCACCAGGGAGCTGTGACACCGCCGAGACACTCAATACCAGCCTCAGAAGGGGTCTTCAAACAGCTCTCTCCACCATCTGTCACATGCTTTGACTGTTTTGAAAATAGTTGAAATGAACACAGCTCTGCCAACCCCCAAGTCAGACAGGCGGCAGGACTTCCTCCAACGCAGGGGCGTGACCCAGACATAATCAGGGGATGGTGGGGGCAGTGCAGCAGATGGCCGGTCAGGAGCCCATGCCCCCGTGTGAGGCCCAGGACGGAGCTGGGACCCATGGGACTCTGTACTTCCCTTATGCCTGCCTCTCCCCAAAGCCAAAAAGGTGCATTAGGCGCCTACACAATAAACCAGGTCTATTCTGCAAAATACCACATCATTCCAGGCACTGGAGGGCAATTAAGCTAGGGAGAATTTTTTTTTCTTTTACAAAGAAAGAACACAGAAATCTTGATTCCAACACATACAGAGATCCGAGGACACACAGCTGTGTGGAGCAGGTCATGGATGCCAGGGCAATGGGTTGGCTTCTCCCCACCTTCCTGAGCATAAAGCCAAAGCCTGTCACCTGCAGGAAGCTGCTTGGAGCTGTGTGTCTAGGGGAAGGATGGGGGCTTCCCCCTCCATCCATAACTCCATGCCCATGAACTATCCCCTTGGCTTCCTGCCTCTGACATGACCCTGCGACCTTGATTTCATTAGAACTGAGTTGACCCCGACCTTCAAACGGCCGGCTGACCCTAGTAGGGCAAAGAGCAAAGTGCTGTGAGCCTATAATTGCTTATTAAAGTCCCCTGAGGACTCCTTGCGAAGTGCACCTTAAACATCACTTCAACCAGCCTTTCTGAGCTTTGCCATTTCCAAATACCCTGTTACAGGAATTTACATTTCTTGATATTTAAAAAAAAGTAAATATTCAGTCCCTTTGACTACGCAGCCTTGTTTTAAGCAACACTCATGAAATCAATGATGCACTTTGCTTGTCCCATCCTTCCTAATTTACATTCAACATCTTGCAACCTAAGGACATAACTATTAAATCTAAAATGCCCGTCCACATGCCATCTAAGGTTTTCTCACGGGCTGCCAGTCGGCTTTGGGTCTGTCAACTTCTCTGAACTTACAAAGTCAGGAGGTTATGACTCAAGTGGTGTCAAGGGGTCCCAGATCCAACTCAGCCAAGTATCCTCGTGTGTCCTTGGGCAAGTGATTCCTGTCCTCTGAGCCTCAGTCTGGCTGCCCATCTGAAAAACAGGTCTAGTAACAGCAGCTCCTGCAAAGCTGCAGGTAGCATGGTGCCTGGCATTCAGTAAATACCTATAAGTGAGCTGTGTGTTGTCACATGCAGCCCAGAGAGTCAGCACACTTACTAGCATCCCCATTTTACAGATGAAGAACTGAGGCCTGGGGAGTGACAGAGCCGTGATTCTAAACTGGCATTCTGTCTCTAAAGCTACTCGCGAGGGTCCTTTCCTTCTTCAGTAAACACTCGAGTCCAAGTGTCAAGGACCCCTTTTGCCAGCTCCACACTCTCCAATGAGGCATGCCCACACAGCTCTATCCCAAGGTCCAAGCTGTCCATCGGCGTCAGCCAGCAGGAACTCAGCCTCAGTGCTCTCTGCCTCTGAGTAACCACCTCCCCAGACATGATTCACACCTGTCTGGGGTCACCCACATCCTCATTCCTGGCAGAGGAATGCGGGCCAGGTGAAGCAGGCTGGAGGACTGGGCTCTGCGGCTGGTGCAGTCATGCCAGGCAGCGGCAGAGGTATGGACTGCTGAGTTTCCAACGCCTCTGCCACTATCCTGAGCCCCCCGTGCTGGAGCTGGACAGACGCCCAGGTCCTCGATGCCCGTTCAGGGGCTCAGATTCAGGTTATAAAACCTCTTCCCCATGAAGGCTCCTGGAATTCCACCGTTAAACAGTCATTCCTTTGGGTTCATGTACCCCTTTGACGAGGCTTTCCCCTGTGTGAACAGCAGCCCTGTGGTTCATCCATACAATGGAGAGCTGCTCAGAAATAAAAAGGAACCACAACTGAGACACACAACACGGATGGATCTCAAAGTCAGGAGGCTGACTGAAAGCAAGCAAAAAGAACATACGGTGTGACTCCATTTATGCAAAGCTCTCCACTCGGAACATTTAATCTCTGGTGATGGAATCTGCAGTGACTGCCTCGGAGGGGCAGGGGCAGAGGGGCTTGTGGGGAGCCGGAAGGACCTTCCTCTTGACCTGGATGGTTGTCACAGACACAGACACTTACCAAAACTCATCACAGTGTACACTTACGTCTGTGCACTTTGTGCGTATAAATTATACCTCAATAAACACATCACAGCAGGGGAAAACACAGATTCCAAAAGGATGTTTAACAACTGAAGGGAAGAGAAGGGGCAGCTGGTGAGATCTGACTGGGCCTTTGCAGTATCTTCCTTCTCACAAGAACCCCGGGTTTCAATTAAGCCTGTTTTACAGAGAACAAAATTAAGAAGGGAGGAGATGGGGAGAGATGGTAGGGGACAGAGGTAGGAGCAGGGCTCATCGGGGGCTTCAGTGATGGGAAAGCCTTAAGTCTGGAACATTCTGCCTTTGGCTACAAGCCCACCAGTGCCCTGTGTGAGTGATGTCCCTTCAAGAAGCAAGGTGCCACCCCCAGTGAAGCAGAAAGCCACACAGAGGCAAACCAAGAATGCCGGAGGCAAAAGGAGAGGGCAGATCCAGTCGAAGGCCAGGTTTCAGGCCGTGGCTGGCAGCCACAGGAAGCAGAAGAGGAAGCCAGGACACCAGGTGCTTGTCCTCATCCTGGCGAAACCAGGTGCCCCACCATTACCCAATAGACAATAACATACAGCCCCTGGCTACCACTCCAGCCACCAGGCCCCAGACCATCCCCCTGCACCATGGCGGGCAGAGGCCTCAGGTGTTGCCCGCCTGTTCAAGCACCTGGCCCAGAACGTCAGACAGGTGCTGGAAGGCGAGGCCCGGGCCCCATGGGCCCGGCTGCCCGACTCACGGTGCAGCTTGCAAGCGTTGCTCCAGCCTGGCTCGCGCGGAGTCCCGCCAGCCCGCTGTCCTCACGGTGATGACATTATTAGTGGCAGTGCTCCCATCAGCCACAGAAGGGTTTCGTGCCCAGGTTTCCTGTACTTCCTCAACTGGATCTCAGTTTCTCTATCTGCAAGCACTGCCGGGTGGGGGCCAGCCCAGCGGGATTTGCTGCACCCTGGAATTCCCTGGGAAGTTTAAAGAAGCTCCGCTCGCACCCTGGGGTGCGTCTGAGGGTCAGGGTTGCAGAGGTACTGTGGCTGTGGCTTCCACGGTCAGCAGAATGGAGAAGGGCAGGGTTGAGAAGGGGACTGGAGAGGATCCTCAGTGGAATGGTCTCCGGACCCTCTTCTCACCCCTCTGCCAAGCAACCTTGCCAGAAGCCCAGTACCCCACAGGTCATCATGACCCCTTTCTCCTGTCAACGGCAATCCGACCCAGGACAGAGCTCTGCTCCCACTGGCCCCGAGCCCCGGGATGACTGCCCATGACCATTCCAAGAAGGAGAGTGCGCAGAGGAGGGAGGAACAGGACGCCAGGCCAGCTGCAAAAGCCGGAGGGCAAAGGCAGGAGGCCTGGAGTCAGCCACACCAGCACACGGGTGACAGGTGGTTATGAAGCTGGGGGGAGAGACTCTGGAGCCCTGCGGCCCAAGATCAAGTCCTGCTCTGCTCCTGGCTGGCGATCTCTGCACCCTGGCACATGCCCTGGCTCCGCCTCCTCCATGCCAATGAGGCTGCCACAAGGGCGTGCATGATGCTTGGTGAGCATCTGAGAGCCACAAAACCACTAAGGAGATCGCCAAGAAAATAAAACAAACAAAGTCACTGGGGGCTCAGCCCCCAGATACTGACTGTCCAGCTTCTCTCCTCTCCTGCTCTTTTTTTTTAACCCCATCCCCATCCAGAGCTCATTCTCACTAGAGTGTAAAGGAATGCCACAACGCACATTCAAGGTGAAAACAGAGGTTTCTGTGACGTTTGAGTTGGTGACCCCGACTGTAAAGAAAGACAACTGAAGTACTGTCTGGGGGGGCAAGAGTAACATGGGTAGGGGTCTTATTCCAGATCTCATCAGGAACAAGTCCAGAGAACTGTGAGGAACCCAGGCCTGACAGCTGAAGCTGGGATTTGGGTCACATCGAGGTGGCGGCACAGCCTTAGATCTGACAGTAGGGACGGTTCCTGACTTGTCAGGCAGCCCAAGGGCCTCCATGTAACATGCTGAGCAGATGGGGAGTCTCGGTGGCTGCGTGCAGGACTGATTCCTCCTCTTCCAGGATTTCCGCAGCCCTTGATGCTTCCCCGTGCTGGGACTGATTAGCAATGTCTGCCACGGGCAACAAGCGGAGTGCTGCCTCAAATGCCATGTACTCATTCTTGATCCACACTGTGAAAGTCGCAAAGCAGCTCAGTAAGTACCAGCTAGATTCTCTTCTGTGTTAAAGACATAGAGGAGCTGGGAATCCACAGATACCTGAGCTGATGCAGAGGACAGGAAACAATGGAGCAAGTCACACGGACAGAAGAAACCGGACAAGAGGACATCGGGAGAAAGGGCTGCAGGAAGAAATATTCCTTATCTCAACAGACCAACTTCTGGATTATGCACTAGCAGCCAGGGCCTAGATTTATGTGGACGATTGGAGGTTGGAATCTTAATTGTACCTCTAGGCCAAGTAGCAGGTGACTCTAATCACTCTCCAGATGGGAGGACAGTGATATTTTTATTTAGGGCCAAAAGTAACTAATAAAACTAGACAAAATAGTGGCTCCACGTGTAAGTCTCCAAATACTTAAGGTTAATGCAAAGCCTTGACAACCGCAAACAGCTAGTAACTATCCTTGTTAGAGAAATGGAGAGGAGATAGGCGTGGCCCCTGGCCCTTGAATGTGTATTGTGTGTATTCAGTCACTAAGTTGTGTCTGACTCTTGGAGATCCCATGGACTGTAGCCTGTCAGGCTCCTCTGTCCATGGGATTCTCCAGGCAAGAATACTGGAATGGGTTACCATTTCCTTCTCCAGGGGCTCTTCCTGACCCAGGGACTGAGCTTGCCTCTCTTACACTGGCAGGCAGATTCTTTACCACTTGAGCCATGTAGGAAGCCCCTTAAGCCTGGATATTTAAACTGTTCCATGGTGGACCCAGTGCAGAGACTTTTTAAAAAGGCAACATTCTCTGCCTTTGTGGCTTTTGGGTTGAAAACTCTGCTTGAGGCTTGATGGGGGTGTCCTTACATGTCAGCCTGCTCAGAGATAGGCAACCATAAATGTGGGAGAGATACACCCGAGATAGGAGTGCATTTAGCTGTGGTCCATCAAGGACCATCAACAGTAGCAAATGCAGGGATGCTCAAAGGGCTGGCCGGCGTTATTTAATCGGTTATACTCACCAATGTAATTGACACCCTTCCCATCACTACGATACAGCCACCTCCCTCTCCCATATCATAAACAGATGAGGAAAAATCATTTCCCTATGGCCGTGACCCCCGTTGGCTGTTCAGTTCAGCCCCTTATGAATCAGCCTGGGCTCACCGCGACGGCATTCTGAAATGACTGCACGATAACGGGGCGGCACAGACACCAATAAATGAATCATGCCTTCCCCAGGACCAAACCTTTGGCTTTTACAGACACCAATTACAAAGGAGAAAGAAAAGAACAAAGAAATTACTCAGGGTGTTTGCGCAAAGTTGATTCATAGGTTTACAGAATTATTACCGACTAAACTGTTTTCAGGAAGGCAATTAGACCTATGACCAGCCTGAATTCTCAGACTTGGGAATTTGCAAAATGGGGGCCCTGGCAGTCACCAAATTCCTGCAGGGCTCTCCAGGCTGAAAGGAGCCTCCATGCCCCCGCTTCACTTTCTACTTTCTTTTGGACATTTATTTAAGACCTTAAAATGTATAGCCACATGAGCAGTGTCTGGATGTAAGCACATATGCACTGAGTCTTACCAAATGTCTTGGTATTAACGTTTATTTCATTTATCTAAGCGTAGCAACCACAACAGACCATACAGATTCTCCTTTCCCTGATCAGGGTTTTGAAACACATGACCTACAGTCACCAAACTCTTCTGTCACTTCTCAACTGACATCCACTGGAGGAATATCAGCTACTCTACCTGGTATAAAATTTAGGTTGATTCAGAAACAGTTTGTGGTGGCCACGTGCAAATTCTGAGCTTCGCCAGTGGAAGTGTGGCCTCTGGGACCGACCACCCCACAGGGCTTGGGTTGATGTTTGTTGACCAGGCATCTGAACCTTTTGTTGTTGTTGTTCTTTAGTTGCTAAGTTATGTCTGACTGTTTTCCGACCCCATGGACTGTGGCTCCCTGCCATGCTCCTCTGTCCATGGGATTCTCCAGGCAAGAATACTGGAGTGGGTGGCCATTTCCTTCTCCAGGGGATCTTCCTGACCCAGGGATCGAACCTGTGACTTGACACTTGTGGGCCAGGCATCTGAACCTTATGGGGTAGCTTGAGCACAGCAGAAAGCATCCCCCTCAGCAATGTCTGACTCTGGTGGGCAAAGTCCCATGAGTGAGAACAAATCTGAGCTCACCCCTGGCTGATACTCTCAGCGGCAGCCTGTCTTACCAGCAGCTGCCTGGACCAACTCGGGCAATGCAGAACAAGGGGGCAGCGGGGCCGTCCTGCCAAATCCACTCTGGATGAGCAGTTGGCAACCAGGTACCCAAGACGAGTGGGGCTGAGAAAACCTCTTCAGAGAAAGGGCGGTTTCTTTGCCACACATGTGCAGGAAAACGGACTCAGCACCCATTTCTATTGCTTCCGAAGGTTTCATCTGCAAGGGAGCCCAGGGTAAAGCCAAGGAAAGCCTCAGGTTCAGTCCTAGCACGCCTGCAGGCAGAGGTGGGGAGGTCCTCCCATGGCCTTGAGTAGAGGGATCTCAGAGATGTCTCCTAGTCTTGGGTGGAATGTACCCATCTTAAAATTTTCTGCATGTTTTATACTATCAATACATGTATGTATATTTCTTATATCCAGTGATACATGGTTTTATGGGCTTCCCTGGTAGTTCATTGGTAAAGAATCTGCCTACAATGAAAGACACATAGGAGATGTGGATTTGATCCCTGGATCAGGAAGATTCCCTGGAAGAGGGCATGGCAACCAACTCCAGTATTCTTGCCTGGAGAATACCACGAACAGAGGAGCCTGGATAGCTACTGTCCACAGGGCCAAAAAGTGTCAGAAACAACTGAAGCAACTGAGCACACGTGCATGAACATGGTTTTATATATTAAAGCATATATTTTTGTATCCTTAACCACTGACACCCAAACAGATTCATGGCTGAATGTGTCACTTTGTCCCCACCTGCAAAGCCAGGCATGGAAACACCAGCTCCTATAGACCTTAAGGACCAACAGAGACTCTCCTGTCCCTAAAGCCCAACGTGACCTGCACGTGTTTCCCCATCTGTATGGTCAAGGTTGGCAGGCAGGCCAAGGGCCCGGAGTTTACAAAACCTCACTGTGGGCTCCCAGCAGCCCTGGGGGCAATGAAGGAACACCATAATCCACTCTTTCACCCACTGTTTCATTATTTATTGAACATCTACTCTGTGCCAGTATCACACAGAAGTGGTATCCATCCCAAGTAGAATGTGGCACTGCTGCCAGCCCCCATCACCACCAAAGGCCATATCAGGGACAAAAGATATGGGACCACTTCTCCAAACATCGAAGGGAAGCTGGTGTCTCAAACCCACGTGACTGCTTAACGGTTCAGTTGTATCTGTCCAGCCCCGGGGAGCCGAGCCCTGGCGCCACGCATGGAGCACCAGGAGGTGTTTCTAGAGGACAGTGGACAGTGGGACATTAAGAGCTGGCTTGTGGAGGTCAGAGTCACTCAGATTTTACACTCATTACTAAATAAGTAAAGCTCTCTTTTGGGCCAGGAGAGCCGTTTCCCAAGCCCACTGATACAACAGTGCATGACTGTAGTTACGAATATATCTGAGGGCTTCCCTGGTGGCTTAGATGGTAAAAAAAAAAAACCGCCTGCAATGCAGGAGACCCAGATTTGATCCCTGGGTCAGGAAGATCTCTGGAGAAGAGAATGGTAACCCACTCCAGCATTCTTGCCTGGAGAATCCCATGGACAGAGGAGCCTGGTGGGCTACAGTGCATGGGGTCACAAAAGAGTCAGACATGACTGAGTGACAAACACTTTCACTTTTTCTTTCCATAAATACATCTGAAGGGAAAGAAGAGAAATCAGACTCCACATTTCCCGAAGCTTTCGACATCGGAGCAAGTGCACTGCAGAGGCTCCGACAATAAGTCCAGAGACTTACCCCTTCTTCCTTCCACCCCTACCCCAAAACAAATGCATTATCAGACTGTGCGGGAAAATTAGGAAGATCCACTCACTACCTGGAATCTCACAGTAGCTGCCTCACCCCTTCCAATCTACGGGTCTCACAGTTACGTTGGAGCCAATGCCAAACGGAAAGGGCAACCAAAGCAAGTGTGTGCAGAAAAGAGTTACCCTAGAAATCCTCCTTCTGGGGATGTGGGGCAGGTCCTGGTGATGTGCCTTTGTCACTTCTAAGCTCTTGTGTGTGTGCTCAGTCATGTCCAACTCTTGTGACCCCATGAACTGTAGCCTGCCAGGCTCCTCTGTTCATGGGATTCTCCAGGCAAGAATACTGGAGTGTGTTGCCATTTCCTTCTCCAGGGGATCTTCCTGACCCAAGGATTGAACTTGAGTCTCCTGCACTGGCAGGCGGATTCTTTACCACTGCGCCACCTGGGAAGCCTAGTGGCACTAAAGTGACACTGAGAGACCCCCAACCTCCCTGGGCGAGACGGCGGTGGCAGAGGAGTGTCTGCGTGGGCTTCTGCACCTGCCCTCACGACCCCCAACCTCCCTGGGCGAGACGGCGGTGGCAGGGGCGTGTCTGCGTGGGCTTCTGCACCCGCCCTCACGTAGGGCTCTGAGGTCTTCAGGAGAGATGGTGGGAGGAGGATGGGAGGGCACACAGCTTCCTGCCCCAAACAGTGGAAATGTCTCTAGTATTCAAAACGGCATTTTGTGCTAGAGGTGCTTTTGATTGCTGGGAGACTGTCTTGACAATTTCTGAAGTGGGTGTTAACCTCCCCGCTGTTCTGCAGAGGGGCAAGCGGAGGCCCAGGATGGAACCCCAAAAGGATGGTCTTGCAGATCTACATCCTGACCACATCCTGTCCTGCCTGGAATCTCTTAGGAGTCTGCCTGTCCTTCCCTTCCATCCCCCTTCATATACAAAGTACCAACCAGGTTCAGAATATAATGAACAAAACTGATACTATCTCCAACCTCTTGGCACTTGGCAACCAGAAGAGAGAGAGATGACACAACTCATTACACAACATTCAACACTATGGATAGGTCTGGAAGGAGAGACCCAGAGAGGGCTCGCAGAGCCCAAACAGGAATGACTAGTCTGGGATGCTCTGCTCCACGCAGGTCCCCTGTAAAGTCTAGATAATCATCATTTCACCAGGCCAGAAGGCTGGCATGCCCAGACCCCGGACGACCTGGAAATCCTGGAAAAGTAAAGATATGGCCCCTCCAGGGACAGTCCTGGGTGACTTTCCAAGCCCCTGACACCAGATCAGATGGTGGTAGTTTGGAGGTGGGGTAAGGAGCTGGAGACAGCGACAGCCTGATGCAAGATACATGTTTGATGCAGACCTTTCCAATGAACAGTCAGCCAGCGCACTGCTAGAGTGAAAAGGACACAACTGTGTGGCCTGAGATTTGTTGGTGCTTCTCCCTAATGAATGGGAGTTGCTGTGGTGTCATGGGGAAGAAATCACAGGAGCATGGGCTGCAGGGTCAGGGCACTGAGATGTGAAATCCCAGCAGAACATCAGTTCCTGGCTGTGTGACCTGGAGCAAGTGTCTTACCCTCTCTGATTCCCACTATTTGTATCTGCAAATTGGTGACAGCAACAGCTCTCTTCCAGAGTTGTTTTGAAGATGGAGAAAAATGCGTCACTAGTGCCTGGCACACAATAAGCTCTCCATATCCAGCTAGGAAAGGGAGTGGAAACAAAAATCCATCAGTCACCCTGGAAACAGAAGACAGAAGCTGCTCTGTGGCTCTGGGAAAGCCTGGGGATGCCCCAAACCTTTCTCGGCCTCTCCTGGGGTGCTGAAGCCCCAGCTCCTGTTGGCAAGCCATTCCGGGCCCTTTCCCAGCTTGCCGACAGACACCTCACGGATGCCTGAGGAGGCCCTGGCGAGACCCTGCGGTGTCAGGGTTTGGCTTTGTGGTGTCACCCAAAAGAAAGAGAAGTTGACACGACTTCAGATGCTGGTGGCTCAGAGGCTGAGACTTGAGACAACCCCCACCCCCCGGAAAAGAAGAATGGAGTATCTATATGATGGCCACCCCCCGACCCCCATACAGTCACTTGTTAAAAATGGAAATGAATTTTCAAAACAAGAGCCTCACACCCACATTCTGAGTCTCTGGGCTGTGAGCTCCCATCTTAAGGAATGGATCCAGTGGGTATCTGAGGTCAGGGTGGTGCTGACTTCAGGGCTGCACACAGCCCCAGAGCCCAGCTTCTGCCTCCAAAGTGGGCTGTGGGCTCCAGGAACCCAGCAGGGGACCCTAAGAGATGTCTGGAGCTTCTAGACCAAGGGCGGATGTGCTGGGGGTTTGCCAGCCAGGGACAATGACACACACAAATATTCAGTCACCTCCACTCTCAAGGTCATGATCCCGCACGGGCCTGTTCATTCCAACATTCCCAGCCAATTCTGGCACCCCAGGCTCAGAGTGGGGAAACCCTCTTCTGAAGGTCTTCTCAACAGGTGATGGGCCAGAGTGTGACTGCTGGGGACAGGACAAGTAGGTCATCAGGCCAAGTCCACCCACTGTCACTGCCGACCCCCAGAAACACACAGTGCAAACAGCAGGCCAGACTCCTCGAGAATCCTCACAACACCCCAGCACACGGGAGCTGTTGTCACCCAGCCTGACAGATGGGCCGAGGGACATGGGACATAGCCAGCATGCTGATACGGGGGCGGAGCTTCCATCCCTCTGGCTCTGAACCCACTGTGGTCCTCGGGCTAGAAAGGGTCTGCAAGCAGGTGAGAAAACAAGAAATAGCTTGTACTTAAAATCCAGGAGTTTTACAACAAAATCTAGCTCGGTCCCCTGAAACTGGGAGATCTGGCCTCATGGGGCACTTCTGCCCTTGGTTCTCTGCAGCTCCGCCCCCCCCACCCCGAGGACAACAAGTTTGCCACCCTGAGCTGTCCTCTTCGGGCCTCGGGAAGCCCCCAAGCAGCGGGTACATCCTTTCTGCTCCACGGGCTCACAAAGATGAACGGGCATGCGGCACACACAGCACCCAGCCCTACCCCAACCAAGGGTACCTCACACGCACACACAGGCACACGTGCATACAACACCTTTTAAAAAGCACAGAATGGGTCCTCAGCCTTGATCTGCTACTCAGCACGTGCACCAAAGTGCCCAAGGCCGGCAGGAGTATAGCTTCCAACACTCAACCTGTCAGAGCTCCTTCTCTTTGTTCAGGATCCCAGGTGCCCAGCTGCCTGCCAACTTCTCTCTGGGTGATAACACCAGAGGAGACAATGCCACGCAGGCCTTCCTGGTGGGGGTCCACCACCAGCACCCTCCTCTCCAACACTTTCTTATGATTTGACAATTGCCAGACCCATAAGCGTTTAAAAACCCTGGCCCTGGGCTAGATGAGGTGGGGCAGGTACATGGAGGCGGGTACTTAGGCACACCTGAGCTGGTTGCTCTGGGATTACTGGGGTGCAAATGGATCTTTCGCATCTTGCAGTCCCAAACGTAAGAAGTGCCTGCCCCACTCCCTGCCTCCAGCCTCCTCTCCTCTGCAGCCTCACCCACAGCTCCATCTCCCTTCTCTTTCGAAGGGAGAGTGCATATATTTGCACAACTCATCAGGGAGGAAGTGTGTGTGCACTTTTTTTCCTTTTTATTTTTCTCACATGCCCAGAAGAAGCTGTAACCATTCCCAACACCAAGAGAAGCTGGTAGGAAAGGCAGAAAGGGCTAGCAGCTGACTATGTGAACCCATATGTGTGCGTGTGTGTTTGCATGCCGAGGGGTGTGTGTGGACACGCACGTGTGTGCTTGTGTATGCATGTGTGCACAAGAGCCACTAGTGGTTCTGTGTTTGGACAAACACTAAGCTCACCCCTGACCTCAGATCACACTAAGCGATGTAGCTGGCTTGACCCAGGCCTCCTGGGAGGCCATGGCCAAGGGCCTGACCTGAGATCCAGTCAAAACTCAGCCTCTTACAGCACCTCAACCTAAAACCCAGGCAGAAAACATGTGGGTTAGAAGTCCCAACTGAGAGGGCCCACAGGTGTAAAAGCTGATGTTGAATCAATAGTTTAACCAGAAACCTGAAATATCTGTTTTCATGGGTGCCTGCGTCTTTCCTGGTGGTAAAAGCAAATTTAAGGCGAAAACCGGAAATTTCATCAAGAAGGAGCTCCAATCTTCCCTGTGTGGCACACAACAGGTGCTCAATAAAGGCTACGTGGATGAGTGGCAGATGCCAACTTGGGCTTCACAGGGACTGATTTCGGAAGGGAACTGATGATCATCTCTGTCCTCTTCCCCCACCCAGTCCCCTTGGAAAAGCCAGTAACTGATTATAACAGTAGTTGTCAGCCAGGGACAATGTGCCTCTCAGAGGGCACCTGCCAAAGTCTGGAGACATTCTTGGTTGTTACAACTTGGTGGGGGAAGGACAATCCTATTCCTGATCTCTAAAGGGTAGAGGCCAGGATGCTGAGTAAAACGCCAACACCCAAGACAACCGTCCCCTTCGTCCCAGCAAGGAACTGTCTGGCCCAGGCATCCTAGAGCCCGGGTTGACATTCCCCGGCATTCAAGTGTTACACATGCATAGCACACGTGCCACACAAACTGCCAGAAAACTGGGCTGTCCTGTGAGCTTCTGAGTCTCTAGTGCTGAAGAAGATTTTCGGGATCGGAGGAGAGGTCAGAGAAGAGGAATCAGGGACTTATGATGCCAGTGTTTAAAAAATAAACGCTCCCACATTAGACACTGCTGCAGAGATGCAGGGCAGGGTTAGGGCAGGGGCACCTCCCAGGATCCTCCTGAAATACTGCCACCAGAACCAACAGTTGGTTATTGTCTGGCCCCACAATTCAGCCTGTCCAGAAAGCAGAGTGGGCACCTGGCTGCCCCCAAAAGTCTCAAGCAGAAGCTGGAGGAGAAAGGGGGTGATTTCTAACAGGCGCAGAAGAACTAAAAAGAGGTCAAAGAATGCCAAGAAAAATGCAAACGTATACCAGGAGGAATCCTTTCCTCAAAAGTCAGTGCATCCGACTCCTCAGCGATCATCTCCAGTGGGCTGTCACTCGAGCTGGCTGTGTCTGATTCTAAGACCCCTGGCTCATTTACAAAACGGGTGTATTTTTTCAAGGGGTGTGTTCTGGGAACAGTGAATTCCCATCAGACAGCAGCCCTCACCCCTCAAGGCTCAGAAAAGATGGGGGCCCCTGGAGAGTCTGGGCAGTGTCTTGTCAAAGTCAAGATGATCCTCAGAGCCCACCCAATTCCCAGTCTCCCGGGGGCAAAGGAGATGCTGCTGATCTCCAGCCCACAAGGTGAAGGTGGACCCCTACTCTGGGGCCCCCATTCCATAATCAAGATGGTGTGTGCATTCCACGAGCACCTACGTCTAAGCGTTGACTGGGGGCCTGGGCAAAGCTTTTCATTGTCACTTCCCTGCATCTCTAAATTGAGGGTATGAACCCCGGTTGTGAAATCTGGTGCCACTGACGTCCACACCAGGGCCCAGCACTATTCAAGCCAGACTTTGGAGGGGAGAGGTCTCATCTTAAAAGATGGTAGAGTTTGTTTGTTTTTTCAACCATCATGGTCTCCTTTTTCAGATGAGAGAGCTGAGGCCCAGAGAACTTAAGGGACTGCCAAGGGACATCTCTTCATCTCTAGAAGAGGAGCCACCTGGACACTGCCCTTCAGCCCACTTCCAAATCCAACTCTGACCTACTTGAACCCCCAACTCAGGCCACGGGAAATGCACAGTGGCCACTGTCCATTTCTTTCCTTCCTTTCATCCTTCCTTCTTTCTTTTTGTATAAAGAAACTCCAGGCCTTAAAGGCTTCCTCATCAGACCATTTCCGGGAAACCTGATTAGCACTTGCAACAAACTATTATATTATACCTGCGCTTTAGAGACCGCTTCCCTCCCTGCCCTGGGCTTTCTTCCAGGAAGCAGGGGCCATGTGTAAAAAATACACGGAATATGGTGACTAATGGGCCACCTCGGGGCCAGCTGGAGCAGGCCCGGGTTCCAGGCGCACTAACCTCAAGGGTCCCTCTCGGATGCCGATGCACAGCAGTCACAACAGGCAACGGACTTAACAGCCCCTCCGTGTCAGCCAAGATACTGTCAGGGCTAGTTAGCCCAAGAAGGCACAGAAATAAAAATGAATTTTTTAAAAAGTCCTGAACACAAAGGAAGAAGAGTGGAATGTCTGACTGTGCCCAGCCCTCATAATGGATAAGTTCTGGCTGACACCGCCGACCCCTGGTGGGGCAGGGGGAGCTCCCTAAGGCAGCTTTACAGGAGGGGGAGAAATAAAGCACCACAGAGGGACGAAGCTCTCCAAACGTGTGCGAACATATTTTAATAATATCCTCGTGCATTTCATTAGCCTCCCAAGTTCACAAAGGGCCTTTGGAAGCAATGTGGTTTAGTGCAACTCAATTCCGCAAACGCTGGCTCTGGGCAGGTTCTCCTGGCATCTCGCTGGCCTGGCGTGGGGCAGCTGGGAGGGGTGGGGGGGGCGGAGCAAGGCTTTCAATTCCAGGACTGGAGGGCGGGGAAGGGGGGGCACGGGCAGATGGAAGGACCTACCACCAAAGCCAGCCAGCCTGCCCCAGCCTGGCCGGTCACGGGTTATTTTTACCTCTTGCGCTTCACTGTACAGGCTCAGGGGCCGAAAACTGTGGCAGCCGCCTGCGGAAACTGGCTTATGAGTCACCCAGTGACTGCCCTCGCCTTGGTGGCGGCTGACTCTGGACTCCTGGTCCCAGCTGGAAGGCTGGCCCTTGCAGGGAAGGGCTGTGTGCCACCCCCGCCTGGAGTGACTGGGGGCAAAGACTGGGAATCTGAAGCTCAGAGAGGCAAGAGGTCCCCAAAAGGATGGGCAGGGGTAGGGAGTATAGGCTAGAAGGCAGTCCCCTGGCAGTGGCAGTCAATTCACCACCTAGACCAAAGCCCACATGGGTGGGCTACGGATGTTGGGACTCCAGGCTTATTCCCCTCTCAACTCCTCCGAGTGCAGGGCCAGTCAGCATCAAGCTTCAAACACTCCCCTCCCCACCCTAAGTCTACCTCCCCCTTTCGGAGCAAGGCAGTCCCAAATACAGACAGCCCCAAACTTTGACTCATTTGTAACCACCGTCCCAGCCAGACTGAGCCAAGCTGTCCAGACAGAGGCTATTTATAGGTGCGTCGGGGACACAGACACTCACACAATGACACACACTCAGGATCCACGTCTCGCCAGCGCTGAGCCCTGGACTCGGAAACCTGGACACAAATGGTCCCCAGACCCTCAGAGAGACGCACACACTCAAAAGAGGTACCCAGACCCGGACACAGAGGGACTCAGAGACCAAGAAGACTCGGGCACACACTCCTGGGGCAGCCAGACACACAGAGAGGGAAGCCGAGACCCAGACAGAGACACACAGTCACAGCACACTCCACGGACGGCACGGAAACCCACTCCCATAGACCGAGACCCACAGCGCCACGCACACTCCAGACACACACCCGGAGCTCCAGACACCGCGCAGGCCAGACAGTGTCTCACACGCCGGACTCCCCCGCTGCCCCCAAGCCAAAGTTGATAAAGAGCCGGCCTAATTGCTCCATTGCGACTGCCCCTTAGGGAAATAAAATGGAAACTTCACGGATCCACCCGCCCCAGCCCTCCCGCGCACGGCGCCCTGCCGCCCTCTGCGCTGCTCGGCCCCGGGTCCGAGTCCCGGCGGGCGGGGCGCGGGCAGCGGGGGCCGTGCCAGGCTCTCAGCGCCGCGGGACAAAGCCGGGCCGGCCGCCAGCTGCCGCGAGCCGGGAGGGCGCGCCCGGGGCGCGGCGGGCGCAGCCGGGGCGCAGGGCGCACAGCCCGAGGGGGCGCGCACGGCCCGGGCCCCCGCCCCGCATCTGCATCTCGATTCGGGGTCCGAACCTGACGGGGCCTCCGGGGAAGGGGGCGCGGGGTCACTCACTGATCTCCATGCTCTGGAACAAAGAGCGTTTGCAGTTGCACGTGCAGGAGACATTGGGCTGCCCAGCGGCGGCGGCGGCGGCGGCGGTGCTGTTGACCCCCATCAAGCGGTGCATGGACGGCGCGGCGGAGCGGCGCGGGGCGCAGGGGGCTCGGGGGCGGCCGGGGGGGGCTCCGGCCGGCGCCCGGCGCTCGGGCCCCGCATGCAGGAGGCGCGCGGCGGGGAAGGCGCGCCCCGGCTAGCCGGGCTCCGGGCTCTGCCAAGTTACCGGGGCGCCGTGGGACTCAGTGCTCGGGGCCGCGCTCCTCTGCGCCCCCCCGGCTGCCCCTCCGCAGCCCCGGGGGCGTCCGCAGTGCCCGCGGGTGGCGTCCGGGAAATGGGCTGGCAGCCGGGGCGCGCGCTGCCGGCGGGGCTGAGCCTCTGCTGCTAGCTTCCCCCAGCCGAGCGCCTCCGCCGCCGCCGCCTCCTCCTCCTCATTCAAGTCCAAGGAGATCGGGTTTCGCTCCGAGACCGCGGTCGGAGGCAGGCAGACGGTCTGACGTCAGCGCTAGACGGGGCTGCCGGTTCCCACCGCGCGGGGGCCGGGGAGGGGGCGCGCGCTGCGCCAATCCCCGCCGAGGTTCTCCCGCACCCCCTCCCCGGGCCGCGGGGCGGGGTGACGGGGAAGGGGGCGGGCTCTTAAAGGGCCAGAGCAGGGCGGTCCGCGTAGACCCGGGACCCGCGAAGCGAAAGAAGGGTGCAGCGTCCCCTCCCAAACGGCGGTCAGTTTGGAAGCTCTGACCCTCTCAGGCCAGGCCCGGGAGAGCAGGATTGGGTCCCAGCCTTTGTGGGTGCGTTCCCCACAACCCGGACCTCGGGGTCCTTGACCGAGGCTTTGGGGGGAAGCTTGTCCCCCTTCAGAGGAGCACGAGGTCCCTCGGACTCAGGTCAAGGGAAATTAGGGAAAGGCGGGGAGCCCTTCAGATCATCCGTTACCTGATTTCGCAGTCAACTCCCCGATTCCAGATCTGCAGCTCCAAGAGGCCCCAAGCCCACTGCGCCCCCCGCGCAATTTATCTCGACCTAGAGGAGGTCGACTGGGGAAAACTAGAACTCCTGTAGACACGCCCCGGACTGCTCCGAGAAACGCCCGGGAACCCTTGTCATGTAAATACGTGTTGGGGACTTGCACGGTCCCGGCCAGCGAGGCCCGGGGCGAATCCACACCCTACGTCTGCTGCCCAAAGGGCCACTGGCCTGTGGTGGGCGATGGGGAAGAAGCGGCTCCCGAGTTCTAAAGACGGGGGAGGAAGTGTGGGGGTGTACTTTTATTTCAAGTTTTAATTACACAAGTGCTGCAAGAACACAGTCTCCTGGAATTAAAAAGATATTAAAATATTATGTAAGAGGCCCCCCTGCCTGGCACACCTCCATCCTCTCAACAATTCGGTGTATCCTCTCCTAGACCCTGCCCTGAGTCTCTATTTATTTAACAAGTACTTACTACCTTGTGCCAGAAACTTACCAAACAAGAAGGCAATCAGACACCTACTCTGAGGGGCAGGTATATTATTGTTCCCATTTTACAGACACGGAAACTGGCGGGGTGGGGGTGTCACACAATGGAGGAGTTCTAAGCTGAACCCAGGTCAGACCCCCTACCCCAGATATTTTTAGTTCTTGAAATATCCTCCACATATCCCTGTACTGCCTGGAATTTTTTTAATAGGCAGAGACAACTTTTGCATTGGCCCGGGGGTGGGGGGTGGGGGAGGCGAGGGCGGGCAGGGACCAGGCGGGCAGCTTGGTGGGGGGAGGCTTAAAAGTTATGGAACCATAGCTGTATCTCGCAGAACTCAGAGAAAGCCAGCCCAGGAAGTGGTGAGCTCTGTTCTGCAACTGGGCACAGTGATGCCTCTTGCTTTCTTAGCACAAGCTGGAAGCTTTTTCTAGAGGGTTCAAGCTCAGGGTGACTTGCTGGTGAGGAAGCCAAGCCCAGGGCCCTGGAAGGGAGGGCCTGCTCAGGACTTACCATGGAGGGCACCCGTGTCACAGACTCATGGCAGTCTCAGCCCCTCCCTTAAAGAAGAGGCAGGTCTCACCAACACGTCTAAGGAAGGAGGGGGAAGGTCTTGCTGCAGTTTAACTTCAGCAGTTTAGAGGAAAAACAGGAGAGTCTTGAGCATTCCTTGGAGACAGGGCTTATGGGGGGAGGTAGTGAGAATGTTGTCAGGGCCTGGGAATGACCTTGAGCCCCATTCACGTGTCAGGCCACAGGGGGTCACCAGCATTTCCCCTCCTTTAAGCCATTCCTTGAGTCATTCAAACAACAGACATTCCCTGAGCTGTAGCGAGCCCTGAGTGCCAGGAATTGGCTGAGGCCAGGAGCGGCTGTCTCTACTCTCCTGAAGTCTTGCAGCTGATCTGTCCGACCACAAGAATCACACAGGTTGATTGTCTTGGAAATGGGGCAGCATTTTATACAATCCAGGTTAAACCTCTGGCTGGCAAAAATAACCAGTTAATTCAGTGGATGAAAAAAACAAATCCACAATACCAACCTCTGGTTGATCTGTCTGGGACAACAGCACGGGAACATTTAATGAGCACCTACACTGTGGACATGCTGTTTTGATGGTGTCACCGGGGACGAGTTATTGGTCTCCGTCCTGTTTGCAAAGTGAGTTTTGCCTGGAGGCCTTAATGCAGGATGTCAGTGTGATGGTGGCAACTGCACCTCCAAAGATGAGTGGGACACAGTCATGTGACCTCGGTGAGTACCTTCATCTCTCCGACCTCAGTTTCCTTCTCTTCAAAATGGGAATGCTAATAGTGTCTTTGCCTGGGGTGATCCAAAGAGGTGAAGGAGGCAGTGGCTTGGAAGTTGGTAAGAAGAGGGTTGAATATATATTAGCATGCATGCATGCTCAGTCACTTCAGTCATGTCTGACTCTTTGCAACCCCATGGACTGTAGCCCGCCAGGCTCCTCTGTCCATGGGATTCTCCAGGCAAGAATACTAGAGTGAGTAGCCATTTCCTTCTCCAGGGGATCTTCCCAATCCACGGATCGAACCCAGGTCTCCTGCACTGCAGGCAGATTCTTTACTGTCTGAGCCACCAGCAATGTATATATTAGCAGTTAGGCTAGTTAATCCTCATAGAATCTTGGGAGGGGAGGAACTGGTATGATATTATTTTCTCTTTTACAGATGAGGGCATTGACAACTGGAAAGTCTTCCCACAATGACAGGGCCCCTGGCTGAGTAGGAAGCAGGCAGGGACAGAGGTGCTCTGGAAGAAGCAAGCACCTGACTACCCACACTCACGGAAGTTCTTGTGTGCGTGGGGCTGCCAGATAGATCAATGTGAATGTCAGACAAACCATGAACAGCTTGTTGTATAAGTGTATCTTGTGCAGTATTTGGGACATACTTACACTAAACATTTATGTGTTGCTTATCTGAAATTTAAATTTAACTGGATGGCTTGTGTTTTTATTTGCTAAATCTGGCAACCCTATGTGTGCCAGGCACAGCCCTACGTAATGCTGGGAATTCAGTGATGAGGAAGGGCAGAGCCCACTACTGGACCAGTCAGGGGATGAGGTGATGTGGGCAGGGTGGGAGAACTTGCCCTCTTGGAAGCGGGAGGTGGCCCACCTCTGTGGGACCAGCCTGAGTCCGTGGGAAGAAGACTGAAAGCTGGGGAAAGAATTTCCTTCCTTTGTGCCCCTCTTCAGTGCCAGGCACTGTACTGGGTCTAGTAGACACAGGGCAGCTACCCAAACAAACTCCCGGGGCTTCCCAGGTGGCTTGGGGTTAAAGACTCCACCTTGCAATGTAAGGGCCTCTGGTTCAATCCCTGGTCTGGGAAGATCCCACATGCCATGGAGCAACTGAGCCTGAGCACCACAATTATTGAGCCTGTGCTCTAAAGCCTGGGAGCCGAAACTATTGACCCTACTTATCCTTGAGGCTGTGCTCCATAACAAGAGAAGCCACCACAATGAGAAGCCTGCACAGCGCAACTAAGAGTAGCCCCTACTCGCCCCAAGTAGAGAAAAGCTCACATAGCTACAAAGACCCAGCATGGCCATAAATAAAAAAATAGAAAAACAAACTCCCCACTCTCATGTGACATTGTGGGTGTGGGGGGCGGTGAGCAAGAGAGACTATAGACAGGCATGCAAACCCATAGCTAAACTAAGTTACATCAGACATGGTAACAGTGAGATAGAGGCCGGGTTAGTAATCAGAGTAGCCCACTCAGAGGAGGCGGAGTTTCATTCAACTCATCTTTATGGAGCATCTTCCTAGGGGCCTCCTGAGGCTCAGATGCTTGCAGGTGAGACAGACAACAGATTTGTAAACATATAAGTCCAGGCAATGGTTTCAGAGGGACAAGAGTCGGAAAGGAACAAAAGGACTCATCCTGGATGCAGCTGGATCCCAAGGGGTCAGATGGCCCCTCAGCAGAGTGGGACAGCAGGGAAGGAACCCCAGGCTGGGGACAGCAAGTGCCCAGGCCAAAGTTCTTGGTGGAAGAGGAACTAAAGGAAATCTGGGACTTAGAACACATTTCCCAACCCAGTTACAGGTGATGGGGTTGTGAAATGGGTGTGTGTTCCCAGACAGCCGCTGGGCACAGGTGTTTCAGGGCCTCCAAACAGCACATGCTGCTGTCTGCCCTGAGCAGGGCTGGATCCGCCACAAGGAGGTTTTCAGATAGAAACCGTGTGGTCCAGGCCAGTAAGGACGCCTCACTCCCACTACAGGGCTGGGCTTCGTGCACACAGCTTCACGGGTGTGCAACCCAGCCAGGTGCCAGTGTCTTATGCTCAGAAGGGCCCGTGCTTGGTTTGATGTTCTATTGTCACCATCTTGAAATTCTTCATAACTGATCATTTTTGAACAAAGGGCCCAGCAAATCCTGCAGACATCCTGCTTAGGTGCCAAGCCCAGGTTGGCAGCCAGTCGGGGACCACGGAAGCCAGCGTGGGTTTTGGCTGTGGCTGAGGGTGGCTGGCCGTGTCCTGACTGTGCTTGCTGGGGCCTGCTTTGACAGCGGACAGAGGGGACAAGGCAGATCCCAGCCTCTGCGGTCCAGCTCTGCCCTCTCACCTCCTGCTACCCCCAGGCCTGTGGGACAGAGCTGCCTTTTCAGAAGCAGTCTCCAACGGCCTGAAGTGGTTTAACCACTTCTACTCCCAACTTACCACCTTTGGAAACCCCTTCCGGCTGAGTCACTTTTTCCCCCAGCTCCCTACCCGTTAGTCCTGCTGGTGGTTTAAGGGGCCTATTGATGTTCCCAAATTAGTATTTTGGGACTTTGTATTTTTATGATTTTTTTGGTCTTGTTTTGCTTTTAAACACTAATAAGAGCATTTATTGGAAACTGCCTGTGTGCCAGGACCTCTTCTGGCCACTTCATATTTGTCCATTTAATCACTCGACAAATATGCATCAGAATCCTACAGGGAGCCAGGACTCAGTCCTCTGGATCCCCACAGCAGTCCCGTGAAGTATAAGTTAATGGCATTCCCATTGGGTGGGTGGGGACACTGAGGCTAGTGGACCTAGGAGGGAGGTGGAGCGGAATGTGAATTCAGGGACTTTGGCCCACAGCCTGTGGACTGACCTCAGCAGGTAGTGTTTCTGCTCCCCTGCCCCATCCTCATTACCTCTGCCTGGGTCTGCCCTGCCTTTCCCACTGGACTGGGTCACCACTGCTCCCTGGGCTTCATACAGGCTTCCTTTGCCTGCTGCCGAAATCCCACTTGGATGAACTTTGCAGCCCACATCTCCTCACTGAAGCCACGTTTCATCTGCCCTTAAGCAGGGCAGGAACAGGATTTCATAGGATAGGGGTCTGGGGAGTGTTTCAAGGTCTCAGCACAGTGACCAGTAACATCGGACATGTGTTTGCATGTTCACTGTTTGGCAACTGCTTACTGTTCACTGGCAATGCCACATGGGCAGGGCATTCTGGCTTGTCCCCCATGTGACTCCGGTGAGTCCATTGGTCAGGGTCTGGCATGCAGTGGGCAGCTAGCAAATCTCTGCAGAGTAAATGAGCAGTATCTGCACCTGTGGGGCTTCCCAGGTGGCACTAGGTAAAGAACCCACCTGCCAATGCAGGAGACTAGACTCGGGTTTGATCCCTGAGTCAGAAAGATCCCCTGGAGGAAGGCATGGCAACCCACTCCAATATTCTTGCCTGGAGAATCCCATGGACAGAGGAGCCTGGAGGGCCACAGTCCATAGTGTCACAAAGAGTCAGACATGACTGAATCGACTTAGCTCGCATGCAGGCACCTGCATATGTAAACAGATAAGTCACATGTGAGGCCCCCTTCCTGACAGGCTATCTCCTCAGGTTGCTCACCCACTCCACTCCCAGTCTCCTTTTGCCCACCTACTGCAAGCTTCTAACTTAGCATCCGGAAGCCAGAAACCTGGTCTGCGCCTACCAAGAAAGAGTGCTTGCCTGGTACCAGAGCCTGATGTGGTAACCATAAAGATGTGAAGGGACTTCCTTGGTGGTCCAGTGGTTAAGGGACTGCCTTCCAATGAGGGGGCACGGGTTCGATCCCTGGGTGGGAAACTAAGACTCCACATTCCACAAGGCAACTAAGCCTGAATGTCATAACTGCTGAGTCTGCATGCTCTGGAGGCCGTGCACTACAACTAGAGACAAGCCCCATGTCTCAGAGAAGATCCTGCATGCCACAATTAAGACTAAATACAGTCAAATAAAAAAATAAAGATTTAAGAAAAAAAAGATGTGAGGAGGGTGTGTGTGTATCTGTGTGGTTTGTGTGTTGTGCATGTTTGTATTTGTTGCACATGTGTGGGGTGTATCCCTGTGCATACTCGTGCTAGGATGGGTGTGTGTATTGTATGTTTTGTTGTGGTTTGTGTGCTTAGCTGCTGATACAGGAGTTCAGCTCCTGGACAGATGTCACATCATTGAGCTCTCAAGCAACAAGCCAAAGGAGCCCTGCTAAATTGGTCACAGATGCAACTAGAGGAGTCTTTCTCTTCGGTCCAGTTTCTCATTTCCCACAGGGAACTAGTTTCCATAGAGAAGGCAGGGCTTTGGGACCAAGGCAAGGAGATGAGGTGTGGGCTTGAAGGAAAGGACAGAAGGAAACATTTGAGTTACATTGTGTCTTCTGATAGGTGGGTAAACTGAGGCCCAGGCAGGGACATGACTTGGCTAAGGGCAAGCTGCTGGAGCAAGGCCAGGTTGAGCCAGCATCCTGCTCCCAACTCCCAGCCCTGCAGAACCTTTGGTTACCTTAAATAGCTTAGTATATCGACTTCCCTGCTGCAGGCTGTGCCTGAGAGGGGTTTGGAAGATTCCAGATGTTCAACTCATGTCTGAAACACTTTCAGAAAGAACTGTTTGTCATTCAAGTTGATTTCATGGACCAGAAATACCGGAGCAGAAATGTTCTGTGTCTCTGTTCTCAAGAGCCATACATTTCACTGTTGTCAGGAGTGATTAATAATGTAAACCTGTGATGCTTGGTGGCATAAAAGGCCTTTGTGCCAGGTTGGGTGGTGGCATTCTGCTGCTGGGTTTGGGGGGTGGGGGCTGGTGAAGAAGGAAGCAGATGTGAGGGTATCGGCCAGGCTAGTTGCAGAGGGTGCCAGGAAGACTGTGTCTGCCTGGCTGGGCTGGGCTGACGATGGGCACCCTACCTGGCACACAGAGACCATGCCACAAGGTGCCCATGGCAAGCCAGGCTCTGCCTGGGCAGAGTTCACCCTCTGGGGGCTCAATCATTCAGTGATTCATTCCCCAAGGACTGAACTCTGCATGCCCAAAACTGGGGTCACATTAGGTATAGGCCACCGCTGCTAACTGCAAGGCCTTGATTAGGAACATTACTTAATGAATCCAGGCGTCAGTTTCCTCACCTTTAAAATGGAGACCATCAAGGAACTTATAACACTATTGGGAGGATTAAATATGAAAACTCCCAGGCTTGGCTGGGAAGAGGCTCTTGAAAAAAGTTTATTATTATTTTTTTAATGTGGGCCATTTTTTTGTCTTTATTGAGATTTTCTTACAATATTGCTTCTGTTTTATGATTTGGAGGGTGGGGGGGGGGTTGGCCATGAGGCATGTGGGATCTTAGCTCCCCAACCAGGGATCATACCCATACCCCTTGCATTGGAAGGCAAAGTCTTAACCCCTGGACTGCCAGGGAAGTCCCCCAAAGTTAATTGTTGTTATTACTTCATGCTCTGCGCTGCAGGAACTCCCTGTTCCATACAAAACCCCAGTGAACCCTAGAATACCCTCCTTCCCTTTGGAGAAGTTAGCCCAAATTGTAATTTTTAAATGAATTTGTGAGTTGCTTTGTTCAGTGTCTCTCGCTGGACTGTCCCTGCACGTCCTCCATGTTTGGTCCCAGGAAGGGACACTCAGAGGTCCCCAAGACCTCCAGAACACCAGACAGGAACCGTTGGAATCCAGAGGAATGGGGCATCATTATACCCCAACAGGCCCCCACCACCCAAGGATGTGGCACCCAGAAAATGCTCTAAACCTTCCGTTTGCAGACCCTGTGCTGGAGCTGGAGACAGAACCTCTTCCCCTCTGCACAGGGAGCCCTGGGCTCAGACACATGGCTTAGGAACACAATGCTGGCTTCAGAGGTGATGAAACTGGCACAGTACTTTTGAAAGAGGTATGGGTTACGTATGTCTTGTTCTTTGCTGTATCCACAGCAGGAACTGGCAGGTATGATGGCTCAGTACATACCTGCTGAATGAATGTATGCAAGACAATTTTGCAATATGCATCAGGCCTTAAAGGATGAATGTCCTCACCCTCTGATTCCATTTCTACAACATATTTTAAGGAAATAATCAGAGAACTTGATCCTATTTATTTTCATTTGGAAAAGCAAAATTCAATGAAATTAAGAAAAAAATATAAGGGATTGGTTGAATCAGGAAGATCAAATATAACACAACTGTTTAAAACATGCTTTCAAAGATTATTTGACAATATAGAAAGAAGCCCTTCTTGGACTTCTTTTAAAGTAAATTTTAAAATGGGCTTCAAAACTGATCCCAGTTTTGTACAAATAAAATTATATTATTAGGAAAAAAGACTAAATGATACATGCCAAAATGTTAACAGCAGCTAGTTTTATGTAATGGATTAAGTGAAATTAACATTTCTCTTATATGGTTTGCTGTATTTTTTACAATTAACGTTATTTTTAAAAAAACATTTAAAGGTTACTTGAAAGTGCCTCTGAAGCAACATGCACGTCTTCTCCCGTGCGGCTCCTTTAACTCCAGTTAAGACGCGGAAGAGGCGGGGGTGCCAGACACCGCTGACGTCAGAAGCAGCACGAAATGACACAGCGGACGAGCCAA
The DNA here is from genome assembly GCF_029378745.1 of Bos indicus. Classification (NCBI taxonomy): domain Eukaryota; kingdom Metazoa; phylum Chordata; class Mammalia; order Artiodactyla; family Bovidae; genus Bos; species Bos indicus. Next base: position 58,511,924 of record NC_091772.1, on the reverse strand, counting down.
TCCCAAGTTTGCATTCTGGGGGCCCCTATTCGATTGGACACAAGTGCGGGCGGCCTTGCCCAATGGCGGAAGAGGGGCAGGAGCCGGGTGGCCGCGTGGGTTTTAAATCCACGTGGTGGCACAAGGGAAGGGCGGTGGCAGCGACTGAGCCTTAGGGGAGAGAGCGCTCTACCCTGGAGGGTGTGCATGGGTGCCACCCTCCATGCCTCCTGCGACGTGGGCCTGGTGCTCAGCCTCACCGCAGCTGTTTGTATCAGCAGGTACCTTATAGGATCTTGTGAGTATCCAGTGGTATTCGTTCACTGGACTGATGTTTGCTACCATCTACCGTGTTGCCAGGCAGGGCCCATGAGAGACACCCAAAAAATCCACGCTTCTGTGTAATTTCCAGCAAGTGGTTTATCGCTACCTCCATGCTGCTCTTCTCCATAGCTCTTACTCTGTTCCTCTAAGAAGATGTGAGCTTCACGGGACAGTGAGTGATGAGGAGATACCCTGTGCCTTGTGAAGTGTTCGCCCCACGTTCATGTTCAGTCTGTACTTGTGGAATAATTACTTCAAAGACCAGTTTTTGGCACAGTGCTTGCCACGTAGTCGGTTTGACAAATGGTAGCTATTTGCGGAATAAAGAACAATTGATTTTATCATTGATTAAATGACTATTAAATGCGTTCTGGGCACTAGCTATGTATTATTCATTTAATGGTTACAAAATTACATGTCTTATGTCATAAAAAAAGTAGGTTAAGTACTATTATTATTCCCATTCTACAGATATGGAAAACCAAAGCAATGGGAGGCCAGGTATTTTCTAAGATCCTATAGCTAGGTGGTGATAGGGTTAGATTCAAGAGGCCCTGATCTTAACCACTGTGCCATCCCAGTATTTATCCAGTACTTGTCTTTCTTTCCTAAGAAAATTCTCGTAAATCATCCCTGTGCTCCTGGGAATCCAGAGAAAAGGGAGGAAGTAGCAATCAGGTGTGCGTGGCATAGCCAGGTGAGCTGGCATCCTGCCCTGTGCAGAATAGCCCAGCTTTGCTGTGTAGCAGAGGTCAGAGAGGGGTGAACAGAGAGGCTGCCTTTGGGGCATGTCAGGCCCTGTGCTGGGCTGGGCCATGGGTACATTGATGACAGACCCTCATGGGGCTGGTAGTCTAAACCAGCAACCACTAAATGGTGATCTGTGGGCAGCCTGCAGAAGTGCTTTAGGTTTTGCCTGCCTAATGTTTGTTACAATTTTTCTAAAATTTTCTAAATTGCCACGGTGTCCACCCCTCTATATTGTATCACATGTGTCTGCCTTTATTAACATGTCCCTACCAGCATCTGAGTCTCTAGCCCCTTGTTTAACCATGAAGGCAGGCCCCAGATGAGGCCCAGCACCTGAAGACCAGTCTCCCTCGGCTGGCACTCAGGTGGGAATTTCCACCTTGAGCCCTGAAGTTCTGCACCTCCCAAAGCTGAAAGGCCCTCCACTGGCTCCTGAGGTTGTGCAGCCCTCAGCTGGAATTTCTGAAAACTCTGGCAGTGAATGCCAACGCTGGCTTAGTTAACCCTGGATTTGAATCCCAGCTTCACTGCCAACCACTGAGTGTTGCTCAACCATAACAACCTGCTTCTGTTTCCTCTTCTGCAAAATGGGGATAACAATAGTCCCTGATCACAGGGTTATTGTGAAGAGTCAGATGATGCAGGGAAGATGCTTGGCACTCAGTCGGTGTTCATCAAACAGGCTGCTGATCTTTCTTTAGGAGGCACTGGCACTGGCAGGAAGTTCTTCCTTACATCTAGCCGAGTCTCAGTTGCTCTATAACTTCCTTAACTTCATACTCCTGACACCAAATGTGTGCTTCTCTTTCCATGGAACAGCCCTTCAGAAATCAAGGACCCAGATACACATAACAGCTTCCCATTCAAGATGTGTTACATAATTTGTGGAGCCCAGTGCAAACTAAAAATGTAGTGCCCCTGGTTCAAAACTTAGTGAGAGTGTCAAGGGGATGACTGCAGAGTTCAAAAATTCCTTCTAACTGCACTCCTACACACCCCATGGAGTGGGCCCTGCTCCCATGGGTGGTCCCCAGTCCTGTAATGTCCTGCAGATCTGCATGTTGCAATAGGAGGTCTGCCTCCTATTGCAGGACAGAGTAAGAAGAGTTTCCAGCTGCACCCAGGGGAAGGCACCGACAGGCATGGTCTATACTTCCTTGGGAGTTCTGGTTCACAGATCCTACCCAGCTACGTGCTCTACATCTATCTGCTGGCTCTCCACACTTAACTTTTTGTCTGTTATGATAGAACATATATCTAGAGCAAAGTGCACAGATCCAAAGTCTATAGCTGAATGACCTTTTATGTTGTGTACACCTACGTAAACACTTCTTCCCCAGTGGCCCAGTGGTAAAGAATCTGTAGGAGACGGGAGTTCAACCCCTGGTCTGAGATGATCTCCTGGAGGAGGGCACGGCAACCCAGGCATGGCAACCCACTCTATTATTCGTGCCTGGGAAATTCCGTGGACAGAAGAGCTTGGTGGGCTCTAGTCCAAGGGATCGCAAAGAGTTGGACTCGACTTAGAGACTGAGCATGCACATTCATGTAACCACCACCCACCAGTTCAAAAAGTTCCCTTCAGTCCCATCCTGGTTACCACCCACCCCACTCCCTTGCAGGGGTAGCGGTCATTCTACCTTCTTCCTCTGAGGATATGCTTCACTTGTTTTCAGACATCATATAAACAGGATCCTTCAGTACACACTCTTTTGTGTCTGACCTTTTCACTCACCATTAAGTCTGGGAGCCTCATCCTCATTGGTGTAATCGTGGTTTGTTTCTTTTCATTGCTCTGTAGCAGTTGTAACACACCACGGTTCTCATGTTGATTCTCCTGTTCATTTTGGTTGTTTTCAGCTGTTGGCATTACAGGCAGGGCTGCTGTGGGGAACTGGAACCGTCTCCGTGTGCTCACCGCATACATGCACTCATTAACCTGGGGTCATTGCCATGAGTGGGGATGTGGGTCAGAGGTGGGCCTGTGTTTATTGCCAAACAGTCTCCTGAGCTGGTTGTACCAATGTGTACTCCCAGAAGCAGTCACATGAGTCTTGCCGGGATTTCACAGCCACGCCGACACTCCACATTGCCGCTGTTTTAATTGCACTCTCCTAGTGACGTCACGCTTGACTTTTGGAACTGACCTAAGGAAGTTGAGTGCCAGAACTCACAGTTGCTGTTCCTTTCTGACCACTGACATTGAACCCTGGACGTTCACACACCCGTCCCAGAGCTCCCCTCCCCCTTGGGATCACTTGCAGATTTCACAAGCATGAACTTCATCTGAGTGACTGTTGAGACTCTGAACAGGACAGATCTCAGAGCAGGGAAAGCCCCAGCTTCTTCCTGGACACTCGTCTCCCCAGCTGGGTCTTAAGTCCTTGATCTCTCCTAACATGATCTTCATTTCCACATCTTGAACAGGAAGGTATCCGATCTTTTTAAAGTCACACAAACTATTGAAGAACATCTTTGAGGGAGTGGAGGGGTTCAGATCAGATTTTAAATGTACACAGTGATTGTAGGTTGCAGCCAAATGTGTGAATGATTGTGTGTGTGCTCAGTTGCTCAGTTGTGTCCTACTCTTTGCCACCCGCTGGACTGTAGCCCGCCAGGCTCCACAGTCCATGGGATTTCCCAGGCAAGAATACTGGAGCAGGTTGCCATTTCCTCCTCCAGGGGATCTTCCTGACCCAGGCTATGAATGATTAAAATATGCAAAAGAATGCATCTCAGAAACACAACAACAATTACTCCTAACCCTTATAGCACATTCACTGTGGGAGGCCCTGTGCTGGGGGCTTTATACCTGTACCATATCAATGTGAGCTTTCCAACAGCCCAGGGAGGTTGATTTTATTTTTTAATTAATTTTAATTGTTTTAATTAAAAACTTTTTTATTGGAGTATAGCTGCTTTGCAATGTTGTGTTAGCTTCTGCTGTACAGCAAAGTGAATCAATTGTACATAAAATTATATCAACTCTTTTTTTAAGATTCTTTCCCTATATAGGCCATTACAGAGTATTGAGTAGAGTTCCCTGCTGCTGCTAAGTCGCTTCAGTCGTGTCCGACTCTATGCGACCCCATAGACAGCAACCCACCAGGCTCCCCCGTCCCTGGGATTCTCCAGGCAAGAACACTGGAGTGGGTTGTCATTTTTTTCTCCAATGCATGTAAGTGAAAAGTGAAAGTGAAGTCGCTCAGTTGTGTCCGACTCTTAGCGACCCCATGGACTGCAGCCCACCAGGCTCCTCCGTCCATGGGATTTTCCAGGCAAGAGTACTGGAGTGGGGTGCCATTTCCTTCTTTGCCTGTGCTACCTAGTAGGCCCTTATTAGTTACTTATTTTATATATAGTAGTGAGTATATGTTAATCCCAATCCTGGGGAGGTTCATTTTATCACCCCATATTATGGATAAGAACACTGAGGCTTGGAAATTGTAGCTTGCCTGAGGTTCACACAGCTGGTGAAAGATGGATTTGAACCTGAGTCCATCTGTCGCCAAGGCCTCAGCTGTTAACTCTCCTCCTGGACTGCTCCAGAGATGACCTTCCTAAATGCTGGCTGGGTTCTAATAGACCCAGTCAACACGAGACGTTGGGAACTGGTGCTACCTATTGGATGTGTCTTGCTTGATTTACAGACGCTTTAAATTTTTTTAAGTTAGTTACTTATTTAACAATGAGGATATTTCACCTTAACAAACCTGCATTTCTGACTGTTCCTGATAAATCAAAAGATGAGACCATCCTGGGTAAGAGCTGAGCTGGTGCTGTGTCCTAGGGGCGAAGACGCCTAGCTTGCCTCGTGTTCCCCACTCCCCACATTCCCAAGGCCCATCAGGTCTCCTGGTGGAAGATGGCAGTGAGCTCTCTATTCCAAGTGGACCTTTGCTGGCTCCCAGGAATCACTTTTTCTTCCTAGGCCTTTGGGGTAGGGCCCCTCACAGATCTGTGCTAGAATGTGGCTGTGGGGGATTCCAGGATGGTCATCTGATTAAGGGATGCCAGCCATGCACCTTGTTGGAAATCATGTCACTTAACCATCCACTCTTTGCAGATATGAGGAAGTTAAGGATCTCGAGATGGGATAGTTAGTGTGGGTTATCCAGGTAGGCCCAGCATAATCACAGGTGTCACAAGAGGCAGAGGGAGAGGTGACACTCAGAGAGAATGCATGTGACCTCAGAGGTAGAGATTGGAGTGATTCAGAAACAAGCTGCAGCACAGCATGGCAACCAGAAGCTGGAAGGGCAGGAACCCATTTGCCCAAGGCTCTGGAGGGAGCCCAGCCCCCAGGACACTTTGGTTTCATCCCTGTGATACTTACTGATTTCAGACTTCTGGTCCCCAGGGCAGTGAGAGGAAGAATTTCTCTTACTGGAAGCCACCAAATTTGTGATAATTTGTTCGGGCAGCCCCGGGAAATGAATGCGAAAGGTTTGGAATGCTGTTTTTCCAATGCTGGACCACACACCTCTGTATTTCATCAGCCACTGTGGGCAGGAGTGAGGGCATGCAAAAGAGTCCTTGCTTCTGGGGACTGAAAGCAACCGAAATATATTTTCTCATGGCTTTGGAGGCCAGAAGATCAAGATTAGGGCATCAGCAGCAGAGTGCTTCTGGGGCTCAGGGGCCTTTATCCTGGCTTCCAGTGATTGCCGACACCCCTTGGCGTCCTTCGTTTATAGAAGCCACGCCAATCTCTGCTGTCTTCAGGTGGACTTCTCTTCTTTTTTTTTAAAGGATTAAAAAAAATGTTATCTGAGTATTTATTTATTTGCTGGCCAGGGATTGAACCTGTGCCCAAGGCAGTGGATGTGGGGAGCCTTAACCGCTGGCCCACAAGGGAAGTCCCAAAGTGGCCTTATAAGGACACCAGTCATCTGATTTAGGACTCACCCTAACCTGGGTCGGGAAGATCCCCTGGAGAGGGGAATGGCAACCCACTCCAATATTCTTGCCTGGAGAATCCCATGGGCAGAGAGGCCTGGTGGTCTATAGTACATGGGGTCACAAAGAGTCGGACACAACTGAGCTCATAATCTTTCCTAATCTAGTAGGACTTCATCTTAGCTAACAAGATCTGAAAAGACCATGTTTCCAAATTTGGTCACATTCTGAGATTGCAGGTGGACATGAATTTGGGGCCACCATTCAACCTGGTACCACCCCCTTCTCTTAAGAGACTAGCCCTTGGTTTCTGAAATGGAACACAAGTTGCCGTGGCTATGCACTGTCATGCAGGGCTCCCTTTGCTGGAGAAGGTGTTCTTGGATTCCTGGCATGTAGCTCGCTCCGTGGGAAAGCCTCTGAGTTTGTTTTGCAGACCACCTGCACGGCCACAGCAGACACCAGAATCCACTGTTCCTCCCTTCGTTTGTTCATCCATGTCCGGGTCTCTGCTGATTTGGTTCTGAATGGAGCAGATGCAGTCTCTGACCTCATGCAACCCACGGTCCAGCGATCAGAAAGGACTCCTGAGTTCCCCCGACTCTGCTAATGCCTCCGAGAGCAGATGTCAGGGAAACACAAAAACACAAATGCCCATTCTGGACCAGATTTCAAATCTTACACCCTTTCCTCCTCACCCAAAGCCAGACAATGCAATCAGATTCCAAACGCATTGCCTGTGGATGAGAAGATCACCTTTCTCCCACCCCAGGTTGAATCTTGGGGACAGATGAAGCCTCCTGTCTGCCAGGGGCCTCCAGGAGCACCAGGTGAGGAGTCACTTGGGAGAGGCCGCTGCAGTGTTTAGACGCTTCTTCTCGCATTTCTACAAAGTCTGCATCCAGAGCTGGGCACTCAAGCTGCCTGTGACCTGCCCCATCACCTGCCCTGCCTGGTTTCCTCCTGCTGCTTCTTGCTGAGTATCCACAGCTATGTGACCTTGGACATGACCCCCAAAGCCCCACCCCAACCCGAGGTCTTGGCTCTTGTGTCCCCTCTGATGAGCATGGCCTTCTCATGGCCAGCTCCTTCTTGTCATTCAGGGGTGCAGCTCAAACATCATCTCCTCTTGGAAGCTTTCCCCTGGCCTCTGGTTATGTCCTACCCCATCACCCTGTTTCTTTCCCTTGGACCACCAGCAAGAATCCCTGAGTGTTGATGTGTGTCTTTGCTGTTCATATCTTTGCCTCACACCATAAGCCCACTGTAAGGGACCTGTCAGCCTTGCATGCTGCATGATCCCAGCTTCCTGCCCGGCACGGAGAAGGCCAAGCAGAGCTGCCAAATGACTGTGTGTCAGCTGAACTCGAGAGGAGGCAAACTGGCCTCGGAGGGGATGTCTGAGCCTGCTGCCTTTTCCTGTGGGGATGGGTCATCCTGTTTGGAATGCCATTTGCTGTGGCCACTTTGGTGAGGTCCCAGGGTTCAAATGACTGGGGGAGCTTGTGTAGGGGGATGGGAAACACCTGTCTGAGGTCAGCAGGGAACCAGCCTTGCCCATTAGTCCTGGAAGGCTTCTAAGTCTAGAATCCAACCAGCAGAAAAACTGCTTCTTGGTTTGACAATTGGGGGCTTTTTTTTCCTTTGGTTCTGCACAGGCAGGCAGCCCAGGCTTCCTTTTCCTGGAGGGTCTGGTTCCTTTTGGGGAAGGTCTTAGTTGGTCAGTGTAGAAGCCGTACTGTGTCTGCCCACAGGGCCAGTCAGTGCTCCTCGGTTCATGGCCAAGGACAGTCTGTTGCTCTGGCCTGTGGGTCCTGACATCCTTTGGTCACATGGACTTGGGAGGGAGAGAGAGAGAAGGGCAGATGGCATTGTGGAAAGAGTATGGGGTCTGCAGTTGGACGGGCTGGCTTATAGTCTCAACAATAGCAACTATGAATTCAGTCTGTGTTCCTGCTACGTGCTGAGCACTGTTCTCAGGTCTCTACCTGAGTTATTGCACAAATAATTGTGATCAGCACCAGCTGCCCGGGAGAGTCTGGGCCCTGGGGCAGCGGGGGATGGCAGGGCCATCTAAGGGGCAGCTCCCTTGGCTTCAGCCAGGGTGGGCATGGGGGTGTACTGGTTCAGGATGTGTCTCCTTGGCTGGCCAACAGCACGTTTAATGGCGCCCAGTCTGTGTGCTGGCCGCTGATGCCTGGATACTCTGGAGACGACGCAAGCAGTTTCTAGATTTGGGGCCTCGCTCTGTGCCAACACCCCATGCCACCTTATGAGATGGGAGCATCTTCCCTTTTGCTGAGCAGAGAAGGCAACTTCTCAGGGGCTCAGGGAGGTCAGATAGTGCACTTAAAATCTGTCCTGGGGTCAGGATTGGAATTCCGACCCGTCCAGCCTCGTTAGCTGCTACACTGTCCTGCCATCAGGACAAAGAGAGAATGAGGCACTTGTCTGTCCCTGGAGCCTGGGGTGTCATGTCTTTTAAGATGACGAGTGATCCTGACAGCAGCAGTGGCAGCGACAATGTCCCGTGGCTTCTTTCTCGCAAATCTTTTATTTTTGGCCTGAGACAGCTAATGCGTGGCCAACGTATCCAAGGAAACCAGGATGCTTGGAGCAAGCTGTACCAAATCTCCATGCTAAAACCATCAGACGGCTAATTCGGGCCTCTCCAGTTATTTATTTATTTTTAGACCCCTGTGTATCATGTTACACACCCTCCTGACAAGCTTGACCGGCAGCCACACACGTTCAGGGCACGTGACAATGTGCCTGTTCTTTTGGGGTTGAGGGGGCAGGCGTGCTCTCTTTTCCTGGTTTCTGAGCTTCCCAGGGGAGGCACAAGCTGACCCAGGTCTCCCTCTGTTGTCTCTTCTCACTCTGAAGGGGCAGATCCAGAATTTCAACCCCTAGGGGACTTCCCAGGTGGCACTGGTGGTAAAGTACTGCCTGCCAAAGCATGAGACATAAAAGACATGGGTTTGATCCTGGGGTCAGGAAGATCCCCTGGAGGAGGACATGGAAACCCACTCCAGTATTCTTGCTTGGAGAATCCCATGGACAGAGGAGCCTGGCGGGCTAGAGTCCATAGGGTTGCACAGAGTCAGACACGACTGAAGTGATTTAGCAGTCACACACACACTCACACAGAGGTCTACCTCTAGACTGGGGTCTGTCACTGTTGACATTTGGGGCCAGAAAACTGTTTGTCCTGGGGAGCTTCACCTCCCCCATTCCAGATCCACAAGTCTGGGGTCACTCTGACACCTCCGTCTCGTCCCTTATCCCCACCTCCAGTCTATGGGAAATCCTGGGTTTCTACCTCTATTCTAAACAGTAGCTTTACTGAGTCGTTGTTGACAAACAATAGACTCCAAGTATTTGAAATGTGCAGCTTGACCCCTTTTGACCCAGGGACCCCTTGGTGACACCATCATCACAGTCGAGACCAGACATTTCTGTCCCTCTGAGAAGTTCCTGGTTATCTTTCTTACCCTCTTCCTGCTCTACGGCCACTGATCTGCTTCTACCACCATAGATTACTTTGCATTTTTCTAGAGTTTTATATAAACAGAATCATACAGTATGTGCTTTTTTGGGTCTGGCTTTTTTCACTCAACAGAATTAGCCCGAGATTCATGCATGTCGCTGTGTGGAGCGATAGTTCACTGCTTTTTCTTTCTGGGTAAAATTCCATCAAGTGGACAGACTGAGCTCCATTCACCTGCTGATCAACCTACGTCTTTTCTTACAATGAGATTATTTACTGATGTATAACATATATATGGGGCTTCTCAGGTGGCTCAGTGGGTAAAGAACCTGTCTGCAATGCAGGAGACACCAGAGATACGGGTTCAATTCCTGGGTTGGGAAGATCTCCTGGAGGAGGACACGGCAACCCACTCCAGTATTCTTGCCTGGAGAATCCCATGGACCTAGGAACCTGGCGGGCTGCGGTCTGCAGGTTGCAAAGAGTCAGACACCACTGAAGTGACCGAGCACAGCACAGCACAAAATACATACAGAAAAGTGTAACACATCCTACTTGACCAGATGAGTAAATTTTCACAGTGAACACGCCTGTGCAGCTAACACCCAGATGGAGAAACAGAATAGGAGCAGCAGCCTGGAAGACCCCTGCCTCCCATCCAGGGGGTCCCAGCCTGTTCCTGACACATAGATAAGCTGATGGTCCTGGAGCTTCATGTGAATGGATCCTACAAGATGTTCTTTCCTGTGTCTCTGGCTTTCTCAGTCGACATTATGATCAAAGCCTCCATCCTTGTCTTGTGTCAGCAGTTTGTTCCTTCTATTGCTGAGTAGCCCTCCAGCGTGTGAATACACCACAGTGAGTGTCCCTTCTCTTGTGAAGCACGTGGGGCTGTTTCCAGCAATCAGCCATTATGAACGATGCATCTGCGTCCAGCTTTGCTCATGTGAATCCCTTTCCTCCCTCCTTCCCTTCCTGCCCCCTTCCTCCTTCCTCCCTTCCTCCTCTCTTTCCCTGCCTCTTTTTTTCTCTCTTCCCCTCTGCCTCTTAGGCCACAACCCTCTTGGGGGGTAGGACTATATCTTACTTACCTTTGTAACTTGGTGCCAAGAGTCACAGACCCTCAGTCATGTTATATGGGGGTTGGGCTATCCCCACTGCCCAGGAGGGCATTGCATGTGAAACACCAGCCCTCGTGGTTGTGGCTGGGAGCCCTGGAGGCACGTTCCAGGTATGTTCTGGCTGGGGAGAACTGACATGCAGACACACAGGGGCGCTTCACTTTAGGAACATCAATGTGACATTGAACATCTGGGGTTACAAAAGAGGAACTTGGGGTTAGGTTCTTGTCTTTACCTGTCTGATCTTTTAGGGCTATTCTCAGAGTGTTCCTGGGTTTGCTGTGCAGGCCTTTCCAGCAGAAGATAAGAGTATACACCCAGCTGTCCACTGTTGGGGTCTGCGGTAGGGGTGCCAGATAAAGGAAAGGACATTCAGCAAATTTGCATTTCAGTTCAACAGTGAATAATTTATTAGTGTACATCTGCCCCCAATATGACAGAAGACAAACTCATAGCACAGAATTCTTCATTGTTTAACTGAAATCCAAATTTGACTGGGCATCCCATGTTTTGTTTGCTAAAAGCAGACAACCCTGTCTAGCAGAGCTGAGTAGGGTGAGTGAATTACCCGGTTTGTTTTAGTTCTCTTTTACCGCATAACATTTTCCCATAAACAGCAGCACAGAACAATTCGCATTCACACTACCGTGTATAAAATGGATACATAACAAGGATGCACTGTACAGCACAGGGAACGACAGCCATCATCTTGCAAGAATGTTCAATGGAGGATAATCTGTAAGAATACTGAAGCACAATGTTGTACTCCTGAAACTAATTCATAGACTATTGTAAATCAGCTATACCTTAAAAAACAATCCTCATTCATCATCTCACAGTCTCTCTGTGTCAGGAGTCAGGTACGGTTTAGCAGGACTCTGTGTCAGGTTCTCATCTGGCTGAGATCAAGGTATTGACTGGGGCTGCGGTCTCACCTGAAATCAAGGGTTGAGACTGGGAAAGAATCAGCTTCGGGGCTCCTTCAGGCTATTGGTGGAACCGATTCCTTTGTGACTATGGTACCCAGAGCTGTTTGCTTCTTCAAAGACAGTGAGGGAACCAAGCATTTGGAGGGAGTCTGGTATTATAGCAAGACTGTGCTCAGAGCACAAGGTAAGTATGGCAGTAACACGCCCTCAGCTTTGCCGCGTGCCATCACAGGGCTGATACCCCATCCACTGACTGTCCCAATGGGAAGGGTTGAGTAAGTAGCAACCCCTCCATACTCCAGAGCAAATGCAGTAGTCATAAAGAAGGCTTTCATTTCTATCTGTGGGTCCAGAGAGGTGCCCACACGATTTATCTTGAAGTACAGAAAGCAAGTTGTACATTTTTCCAAATGAAAAAGAGCTAAATCGGGTTTTACATCTCCACCCGCCCCCAATTATAAAAGCAATACATGCTCATGGCAGAAAATAGGGAAAACAGAAAATTATAAGGAGAAAGAAAGTGGAAAGAGTCCAGAATCTTACTGCCCAGAAACACTACTTCGAACGTCTTGATGCATTTTCTTCCAATCTCATTTCTATGCATATTTGCACACACACACACACACACACATATATATATTTAATATATACTTAAATATATATTGAAGCAAAAATAGACTCGCATTACGAGTGCTCTTGAGTGGCTTGCTTTTTTCTACTTAGCTGTCACAGCTTTCCATGCTAACGAACATAGATTTCTCATCATCTTGCATGGCAGCAGAGCATCCAGGCTTGGGTGCATTATATGTGATTTGAGCAATCCCCAGTGGATGGACATTTAAGTTGCTTCTGTTTTTTTTTTTTTTTTTAATTATTATTACTGTGTACCTGATGCTGCAGAAAACATTGTCCTCTGTGTAGTCATCTGATTCTTGTCTCAGGATAACTCCCCACCCATGAAATTGCTGCCTTGAAGGGTATTCAGAAGTTCAGTTCAGTTCAGTTGCTCAGTCATGTCCGACTCTTTGTGACCCCATGGACTGTACTACGCCAGGCTTCCCTGTCCATCACCCACTACTGGAGTTTACTCAAACTCATGTCCATTGAGTTGGTGATGCCATCCAGCCATCTCATTCTCTTTCATTCTGTTCTCCTCCAGCCTTCAATCTTTCCCAGCATCAGAGTCTTTTCAAATGAGTCAGTTCTTTGCATCAGGTGGCCAAAGTATTGGAGTTTCAGCTTCAGCATCAGTCCTTCCAATGAATATTCAGGACTGATTTTCTTTAGGATGGATTGGTTGGATCTCCTTGCAGTCCAAGGGACTCTCAAGAGTCTTCTCCTACACCACAGTTCAAAAGCATCAATTCTTTGGTGCTCAAACTTTTTATAGTCCAACTCTCACATCCATACATGACTACTGGAAAAACCATAGCTTTGACTAGATGGACTTTTGTTGGCAAAGTAATGTCTCTGCTTTTGAATATGCTATCTAGCTTGGTCATAACTTTTCCTCCAAGGAGCAAGCGTCTTTTAATTTCATGGCTGCAGTCACCATCTGCAGTGACTTTGGAGCCCCCAAAAATAAAGCCTGTCACTGCTTCCATTGTTTCCCTATCTATTTGGCATGAAGTGATAGGACCGGATCCATAATCTTAGTTTTCTGAATGTTGAGTTTTAAGCAACTTTTTCACGCTCCTCTTTCACTTTCATCAAGAGGCTCTTTAGTTCTTCTTTGATTTCTGCCATAAGTGTGGTGTCATCTGCATATCTGAGGTATTGATATTTCACCCGGCAATCTTGATTCCAGCTTGTGCTTCATCCAGTCCAGCATTTCTCATGATGTACTCTGCATATAAGTTAAATAAGCACAGTGACAATATACAGCCTTGACGTACTCCTTTCCCTATTTGGAAACAGTCTGTTGTTCCATGTTCCGTTCTAACTGTTGCTTCCTGACCTGCATACAGATTTCTCAGGAGGCAGATCAGGTGGTCTGGTATTCCCATCTCTTTCAGAATTTCCCACAGTTTGTTGTGATCCACACAGTCAAAGGTTTTGGCATAGTCAATAAAGCAGAAGTAGATGTTTTTCTGAAACTCTCTAGCTTTTTGATGATCCAACAGATGTTGGCAATTTGATCTCTGGTTCCTCTGCCTTTTCTAAATTGAGCTTGAACATTGGGAAGTTCATGGTCCACATACTGTTGAAGTCTGACTTGGAGAATTTTGAGCATTTGTTTGCTAGCGTGTGAGATGAGTGCCACTGGGCGGTAGTTTGAGCATTCTTTGGCATTGCCTTTCTTTGGGATTGAAATGAAAACTGACCTTTTCCAGTCCTGTGTCCACTGCTGAGTTTTCCAAAACTTGCTGGCATATTGAGTGCAGCACTTTCACACCATCATCTTTTAGGATTTGAAATAGCTCAACTGGAATTCCATCACCTCCACTAGCTTTGTTCATAGTGATGCTTCCTAAGGCCCACTTGACTTCACATTCCAGGATGTCTGGCTCTAGGTCAGTGATCACACCATCGTGATTATCTGGGTCATGGAGATCTTTTTTGTACAGTTCTTCTGTGTATTCTTGCCACCTCTTCCTAATATCTTCTGCTTCTGTTAGGTCCATACCACTTCTGTCCTTTATTGTGCCCATCTTTGCATGAAATGTTCCTTTGGTATCTATAATTTTCTTGAAGAGATCTCTAGTCTTTCCCATTCTGTTGTTTTCCTCTATTTCTTTGCATTGATAACTGAGGAAGTCTTTCTTATCTCTCCTTGCTATTCTTTGGAGCTCTGCATTCAGATGGGTGTATCTTTCCTTTTCTCCTTTGCCTTTCACTTCTCTTCTTTTCATAGCTGTTTGTAAGGCCTCCTCAGACAACCATTTTGCCTTTTGGCATTTCTTTTTCTTAGGGATGGTCTTGATCCCTGCCTCCTGTACAATGTCACGAACCTGTGTCCATAGTTCTTCAGGCACTCTGTCTGTTGCATCTAATCCCTTGAATCTATTTCTCACTTCCACTGTATAGTCATAAGGGATTTGATTTAGGTCATACCTGAATGGTCTAGTGGTTTTCCCTACTTTCTTCAGTTTAAGTCCGAATTTGGCAATAAGGAGTTCATGATCTGAGCCACAGTCAGCTCCTGGTCTTGTTTTTGCTGACTGTATGGAGCTTCTCCGTCTTTGGTTGCAAAGAATATAATCAATCTGATTTCGGTGTTGACCATCTGGTGATGTCCATGTGTAGAGTCTTCTCTTGTGTTGTTGGAAGAGGGTGTTTGTATTCAGAAGAGGGAGTGCCTTGTGTATGTGTGATTATAACAATGGGTCCTGGAATCGAGGGCATGAGGGTAAATCTGCACTCTCCCCCTCACCAACCATTTTATCTGGATCATGTTCCTTAACCTCTCGGTGCCTCTGTTTCCTCATCTCTAAAATGGGAATTATAACTGAATGTTATAACTTTCAAACTGTGGTGCTGGAAAAGACTCTTGAGAGTCCCTTGGACTGCAAGGAAATCAAACCAGTCAATTCTAAAGGAAATCAACCCTGAATATTCATTGGAAGGACTGATGCTGAAGCTGAAGCTCCAATACTTTGGCCACCTGATGTGAAGAGCTGACTCACAGGAAAAGACCCTGATGCTGGGAAAGATTGAGAGTAGGAGGGGAAGGCAGTGACAGAGGATGAGATGGTTGGATGCCATCACCGACTCAATGGACACGAATTTGAGAAAACTCTGGGATATAGTGAAAGACAGGGAAGCCTGGTGTGCTGCAGGCAATGAAGTAGCAAAGAGGCATGACTAAACAACATCTAAAGCTCCTGGAGCTGCTGGGAGGGGTCCATGAGTTGAAGAGTACTGAGGACTTGTGTTGGCTGGCCCCTCGGGGAAGCCAGGACCACCTTGGATTTCCTCCTGGAAAGGTATTCTGGGGACGTTGGCACTTTCCTAGAAGTGGCGAATCATAGTGCCATACTGACAGCTGACACTGTGGGTGTTTCCTGCATAGCCCACTGTTCGAACCTCCTTAAGAACTTATCTAATACCCAGAGGAGCCCAGGACCTGGGTGCCAGCGCCCATTGACAGTCGGGGGAAGATGAACTAACTGGGACTCCACAGTGGCGTGGTTCTGGAGCCTCCATCACTACCTTGATGCTGGAGGGGCGTGCTTGGGATTAGAAAGGAGAACTGCTGTGGTTGGAGGAACCTGTGTTCAAATCCTGACTCTGTGCTGAGTGGCTGAATATCTGGAGGGTGGGAGACATGGGAGGAGACAGGGAGTAAAGGAGCAAACAAGCGAATGACCCTGAATGATGGCAGATTCTGGTACTCCTGGGGGAATGAGAAGGGAGCAGGAGGAGCCAGGGGCCTGCTTTGGGATCTGCAGGTCTGGGAGGGCCTCCCCGGGGATGAGACCTCCGTGCTGAGGTCAGAAAGACCAGATAAGAAGGACTTCCTTTTGAAAAGAGGCTGGAGTTGCCAGGAACCCTCAGGCCCATGTAAGGGCAAGACCTTGGTGAGTTTGAGAAACTGGAGAGGCCTGCTCTGGAGCACCAGGAGGGAGGAAACACATGCTCTTAGCAGACAACACCGGTTCCTACCTTGTGGGATTCTTAGAGTCAGTCATAATTATCTGAGTGAGAGCTCCAGGAGGGGGCTGTGTGCAGCAGCACAGGCCATTCCTTCTCATGACAGGTGATTCCTATCATCTAACTCCCCATCATCTTGCTTGGTGACCTTGAAGAAGCCATGTTTTTAGAATAGCCCTAGTTTTGTTCAGAAAACAATAGAGTGGGAACAATTGATCCCCTGATGTGCTTGCAGTCCAAGGGTGTGCTTCATGCATTTAAAATGCTACCTGTACTTGGTAACATTCAAGGAACACCTCCTCCATCTCCCAGCATTCCCAGTGGGAGGAATGCAGCCTCCAGCTACAGGTGCCGCAGGGATCTGGGAGTGAGACTTGGAAATGACCTAAATTCCCTATAAAAAGGAACTGAGTATGTAACAGTACAGCCACTCTGGGATACCTGGATACTGTGGAGGGAACTATCCACAAGGGTGAGGCTGAAGCCAGGCTCTGCTCATTACAGCCCTGGGGCCAAGGATGGTGAACTTCCTGTTTTTGTAAATAAAGTTTTATTGGAACACGCCATTTATTTACATATTGTCTATGACAGCTTTCAAGCTGTAATAGCGGAGTTGAGTAGTTGCCATGGAGACCACATGGCCTGCAAAACCTACAATATTTACTATTCGACCATTTTTCAGAAAAACTTTGCTACATTAAAAAAAAAAAAAATCAAAAACAAGGTGGAAGTCTCTCCAGGACTTACTGTCATATGAGAAAAATACCTAAACTGAGATGTGTGCATTCATGTATGTTAAGTCACTTCAGTCATATCCTACTCTTTGTGACCCTATGGACTGTAGCCCGCTAGGCTCCTCTGTCCATAGGACTCTCCAGGCAAGAATACTGGAGTGGATTGCTGTGCCCTCCTCTAGGGGATCTTCCCGACCCAAGGATGGAACCTGCATCTCGTATATCTCCTGCTTTGGCGGGTGGGTTCTTTACCACTAGTGCCGCCCGGGAAGCCCTGAACTAAGATGCACCACAGCATAAATAGAATGATTTTAACTCTGTAAAGAAGAGTGAAAGAACAATGAAACAACAAAAATTATAGAAACATGCATACATGTGTGGGCTTCCCTGGTGGCTCAGACGGTAAAGAATCCAGCTGCAATGTGGGAGACTTGGGTTCAGTCCCTGGGTTGGGAAGATTCCTTGGAGGAGGGCATAGCAAACCACTCCAGTATTCTTGCCTGGAGAATCCCCATGAACGGAGGAGCCTGGCAGGCTACAGTCCTTGGGGTCACAGAGAGTCGGTCACAACTGAGCACAGCACGGGGCAGGGCATGCATCAGTATTTTATAGGTGCACAAGTCTGAAAGGAGATATCCCTATCTACTGACAATGTTACCTCTGGAATTTAAGAGGTTGTGTACTTTACTGAGTGTTAACTAGGTGCTAAGCACTATGCTGAAGGCAAAGAGTCTCTCACTTAATCTTACAAGACTAGGAGGTAGGGGCTATCCTGACGCCCTTTTTACAGATGAGGAAATGAAGGCACAGAGAGGTGAAGTTGCTTGCCCAAGGTCACACAGCTCTCCAGTAGCATGCTTAGTTGCTCAGTCGTGTCCAACTCTTTGTGACCCCATGGACTGTAGCCCACGAGGGTCCTCTGTCTGTGGGACTTCCCAGGCAGGAATTCTGGAATGGGTTGCCATTTCCTCCTCCAGGGGATCTTCCTGACCCAGGGATTAAACTCTTGTCTCCTGCATTGCAGGCACTTTCTTTACTGCTGGGCATCAGGGACTTGAGTAGCAGAGCTGGGATTCAAGTGTGGGGGAGAAGGATAAACACTTCTTATTTTACATAAGTATATATCGCTGGGCAAGCAGGGAAAAGACAAAAATGTGACTTAATTCACACAATTCCTATCAGGTACCCTCTGCATCTCAGGCTCTCTCCTAGCTCCCAGGGTTTTCTTCTGAGTGGGGCTCATGTATGACTACTGGGGAGGTCTCTGGGAAGGATCCCAGGCCTGCTCGCGAGATGGGAAGAAAGACTGGGAAGCAGCTGGGCTGGGGACAGATTCTAAGTGCCTGAGTAGCAGGGGCACCCTCGTTTAGCTTGGGGTCTACCAAACTGAAGATACAGTTCACAGGCAAGCTGAGTACTCACCTGTTCTGCCCAGATTTCCCACAGCATTGTGTTTCATGAGTGTTATCAAACGGTGATATTTCGGAAAGCAAGTCGTGGGGTTGTTGTTAATACTGATTTAACGGTGCTAAAATGATTAAGCATGGCTGGCTTTTAAACAATGAGGTTCATAAAAGGTGTTAATAACCTCTTAAGTGCCTGAATAATCTTCCTGCCTATCATAAACTGCTCCCAATTAAGCCTCTTCATTTCCCTTTACCCAAGGAATGAGTGGGTTTCCCTGGTGGCTCAGACAGTGAAAAATCTACCTGCAATGCAGGAGACCCAGGTTCAATATCTGGGTTGGGAAGACCCCCTGGAAAAGGGAATGACAGCCCACTCCAGTATTCTTGCCTGGAGAATTCCATGGACAGAGGAGACAGGTGGGCTATAGTTCATGGGGTCACAAAATGTTGAACACGACTACACAACAAATACTTTTCCTTTACACACTTTAAAGGAATGAGCCACAAGTTGGCTGGATGGCCTCTCCTACTTTTGTCTGTTGGGCTCACGATCTCTGCTCTGTGAGATCCCTCTGGGCCAAATTGCAGAGCCCAGAGCTGCTCAGGGTCTGGCTGGCTCTGCTGAGGGGGTGTACTCTCCCTGGGGCAAGGCTCTGGGTGGCCCAGACAGCCTGTTCCCCTCGAGCTTTGAGCCGAGGTCCTCTGGGTGGGGCCTGCAGCATGGCCTGTGAATGCCCTCGGCACAGAGCCCCGTCACACTCCTCCTCCCTGGGCCAGGCCTGTTTGCTTCTAATGTGTTTGGATTTCCAGATGGGATCATTTTAGCAATATTGCACTTTTATATTGTTTAAAGGGAAAGATTAAAAAAGGCAGTGCTTTCCTTCCTGCCCTTTCTCTCAAGATCTGCAAAGATGACATTGGACCACCAGCCTCACCAGGAGCCCACGAGTCTGCAGCCAGAAGGAGAAAGTCCTGGGAGATGGGGAGGAGTACACCCCCTCTCCCCATTTCCTGGGAAGGAAAATAAACTTGTTCACATTAGCAATAAGTCATGTGCCAGTGTTCTTCACACCTTGCTCATTTGCTCTTCCTGGTCAAAGTTTTTGTCATTTCTTAGTGCTCCTGCTGCTGCTAAGTCGCTTCCATCGTGTCCGACTCTGTGTGATCCCATAGACGGCAGCCCACCAGGCTCCTCTGTCCCTGGGATTCTCCAGGCAAGAATACTGGAGTGGGTTGCCATTTCCTTCTCCAACGCATGAAAGTGAAAAGTGAAAGAGAAGTCACTCAGTTGTGTGCGACTCTTCGAGACCCCATGGACTGTAGCCTACTAGGCTCCTCCGTCCATGGGATTTTCCAGGCAAGAGTTCTGAGTGCATGCCAAATTGCTTTCAGTTGTGTCCTACTCTTTGCAACCCTACAAACTGTAGCCCACCAGGCTCCTCTGTCCATGGGATTCTCCAGGCAATACTGGAGTGGGTTGCCATGTCCTCCTCCAGGGGATCTTTCCCACCCAGGGATCGAACCCACGTCTCAAGTCTCCTGAACTGGCAGGGGTGTTCTTGACCACTAGTGTGACCTAGGAAGTCCTATCTCTGGGTAGCTCTTACTTAACTTCTTCTTTAAAACAACTTAGTTAAAAACATTTTTATATAGTATTAAAAAATCATTTGTATTTGTGGAAAATTTTAAATACTTATAAGAGTAGCCTGAACAACATTGTATAAGATACCCATAATATATAATGCATAAAACACAAACCATACGTAACATAACATATTATATAAAATGAATACTTTTATATACCTGGAAAATGAAATGGCTATGCATTCCAGTATTCTTGCCTGGAAAATCACATGAACAGAGGAGCCTGGCGGGCTATAGTCCATGGGATCACAGAGTCTGACATAACTGAAGTGACTTGGCACAGTTATATAATACAATTATTAATTATATAATCAATAACATAACTCAATGTTTTATATGTAATTTATAATGTAAAGTGCAGGCGGCTGCGATGGGCGCACTAAAGCATGGCCAAGAGGAGTCACCCCACATCTGAGGTCAGGAGCAGAAGCCGGGAGGACCCCATGCCTGAAGGGCGGCGGCCAAGAGGAATTACCCCACGTCCGAGGTCAGGGGCAGCGGCCGAGAGTACCAGACTGTGACGGCGCAGGAACGGCCGAGAGGAGCTACCCCGCGTCCGAGGTCAGTGGGGGCGGCCGAGAGGAGATACCCAGCGTCCGAGGTCAGGGGCGGCAACGAGAGGAGTTACCCCGCGTCCGAGGTCAGGGGCGGTGGCCGGGAGGAGATGCCCCACGCCCCACGCCTGAGGCCAGGGGTGGCGGCCGGGAGGAGCAACCCCAGGCCCGAGGCCAGGGGCGGTGGCCGGGGGGACCAACCCCACGTCCAAGGAGCCGTGGCTGCGCGGGCGCAGGAGGGCCTAGAAGAGCTATCTCACGTTGAAGGTCAGGAAGGGCGGCAGTGAGGAGATACCCCTCGTCCAAGGTAAGGAGCAATGGCTGTGCTTTGCTGGAGCAGCGGTCAAGAGATACCCCACACCCAAGGTAAGAGAACCCCAAGTAAGACGGTAGGTGTTGCAAGAGGGCATCAGAGGGCAAACACACTGAAACCATACTCACAGAAAACTAGTCAATCTAATCACACTAGGACCACAGCCTTGTCTAACTCAATGAAACTAAGCCATGCCGGTGGGGCAACCCAAGACGAGCAGGTCATGGTGGAGAGATCTGACAGAATGTGGTCCACTGGAGAAGGGAATGGCAAACCACTTCAGTATTCTTGCCTTGAGAACCCCGTGAACAGTATGAAAAGGCAAAAATGATAGGATACTGAAAGAGAAACTCCCCAGGTCAGTAGGTGCCCAATATGCTACTGGAGATCAGTGGAGAAATAACTCCAGAAAGAATGAAGGGATGGAGCCAAAGCAAAAAGAATACCCAGCTGTGGATGTGACTGGTGATAGAAGCAAGGTCCGATGCTGTAAAGAGCAATATTGCATAGGAACCTGGAATGTCAGGTCCATGAATCAAGGCAAATTGGAAGTGGTTAAACAAGAGATGGCAAGAGTGAATGTCAACATTCTAGGAATCAGCGAACTGAAATGGACGGGAATGGGTGAATTTAACTCAGATGACCATTATATCTACTACTGTGGGCAGGAATCCCTCAGAAGAAATGGAGTGGCCATCATGGTCAACAACAGAGTCCGAAATGCAGTACTTGGATGCAATCTCAAAAACGACAGAATGATCTCTGTTCGTTTCCAGGGCAGACCATTCAATATCACAGTAATCCAAGTCTATGCCCCAACCAGTAATGCTGAAGAAGCTGAAGTTGAACGGTTCTATGAAGACCTACAAGACCTTTTAGAACTAACACCCCAAAAAGATGTCCTTTTCATTATAGGGGACTGGAATGCAAAAGTAGGAAGTCAAGAAACACCTGGAGTAACAGGCAAATTTGGCCTTGGAATACGGAATGAAGCAGGGCAAAGACTAATAGAGTTTTGCCAAGAAAACACACTGGTCATAACAAACACCCTCTTCCAACAACACAAGAGAAGACTCTACACATGGACATCACCAGATGGTCAATACCGAAATCAGATTGATTATATTCTTTGCAGCCAAAGATGGAGAAGCTCTATACAGTCAACAAAAACAAGACCAGGAGCTGACTGTGGCTCAGACCATGAACTCCTTATTGCCAAATTCAGACTGAAATTGAAGAAAGTAGGGAAAACCACTAGACCATTCAGGTATGACCTAAATCAAATCCCTTATGATTATACAGTGGAAGTGAGAAATAATAGATTTAAGGGCCTAGATCTGATAGACAGAGTGCTTGATGAACTATGGAATGAGGTTCGTGACATTGTACAGGATACAGGGATCAAGACCATTCCCATGGAAAAGAAATGCAAAAAAGCAAAATGGCTGTCTGGGGAGGCTTTACAAATAGCTGTGAAAAGAAGAGAAGTGAAAAGCAAAGGAGAAAAGGAAAGATATAAACATCTGAATGCAGAGTTCCAAAGAATAGCAAGAAGAAATTAGAAAGCCTTCTTCAGCGATCAATGCAAAGAAATAGAGGAAAACAACAGAATGGGAAAGACTAGGGATCTCTTCAGGAAAATCAGAGATACCAAAGGAACATTTCATGCAAAGATGGGCTGGATAAAGGACAGAAATGATATGGACCTAACAGAAGCAGAAGATATTAAGAAGAGATGGCAAGAATACACAGAAGAACTGTACAAAAAAGATCTCCATGACCCAGATAATCACGATGGTGTGATCACTGACCTAGAGCCAGACATCCTGGAATGTGAAGTCAAGCGGGCCTTAGAAAGCATCACTATGAACAAAGCTAGTGGAGGTGACGGAATTCCAGTTGAGTTATTCCAAATCCTGAAAGATGATGCTGTGAAAGTGCTGCACTCAATATGCCAGCAAATTTGGAAAACTCAGCAGTGGCCACAGGACTGGAAAAGATCAGTTTTCATTCCAATCCCAAAGAAAGGCAATGCCAAAGAATGCTCAAACTACCACACAATTGCACTCATCTCACACGCTAGTAAAGTAATGCTCAAAATTCTCCAAGCCAGGCTTCAGCAATACATGAACCGTGAACTTCCTGATGTTCAAGCTGGTTTTAGAAAAGGCAG
The DNA here is from genome assembly GCF_029378745.1 of Bos indicus. Taxonomy (NCBI): domain Eukaryota; kingdom Metazoa; phylum Chordata; class Mammalia; order Artiodactyla; family Bovidae; genus Bos; species Bos indicus. Next base: position 58,489,015 of record NC_091772.1, on the reverse strand, counting down.
AGGAACCAGAGATCAAATTGCCAACATCCGCTGGATCATGGAAAAAGCAAGAGAGTTCCAGAAAAGCATCTATTTCTGCTTTATTGACTATGCCAAAGCCTTTGACTGTGTGGATCACAATAAACTGTGGAAAATTCTGAAAGAGATGGGAATACCAGACCACCTGATCTGCCTCTTGAGAAATTTGTATGCAGGTCAGGAAGCAACAGTTAGAACTGGACATGGAACAACAGACTGGTTCCAAATAGGAAAAGGAGTTCGTCAAGGCTGTATATTGTCACCCTGTTTATTTAACTTATATGCGGAGTACATCATGAGAAACGCTGGACTGGAAGAAACACAAGCTGGAATCAAGATTGCCGGGAGAAATATCAGTAACTTCAGATATGCAGATGACACCACCCTTATGACAGAAAGTGAAGAGGAACTAAAAAGCCTCTTGATGAAAGTGAAAGTGGAGAGTGAAAAAGTTGGCTAAAAGCCCAACATTCAGAAAACGAAGATCATGGCATCCGGTCCCATCACTTCATGGGAAACAGATGAGGAAACAGTGGAAACAGTGTCAGACTTTATTTTTGGGGGCTCCAAAATCACTGCAGATGGTGACTGAAGCCATGAAATTAAAAGACGCTTACTCCTTGGAAGGAAAGTTAAGACCAACCTAGATAGCATATTAAAAAGCAGAGACATTACTTTGCCAACCAAGGTCCGTCTAGTCAAGGCTATGGTTTTTCCTGTGATCATGTATGGATGTGAGAGTTTGGACTGTGAAGAAGGCTAAGCACTGAAGAATTGATGCTTTTGAACTGTGGTGTTGGAGAAGACTCTTGAGAGTCCCTTGGACTGCAAGGAGATCCAACCAGTCCATTCTGAAGGAGATCAGCCCTGGGATTTCTTTGGAAGGAATGATGCTAAAGCTGAAACTCCAGTACTTTGGCCACCTCATATGAAGAGTTGACTCATTGGAAAAGACTCTGATGCTGGGAGGGATTGGGGGCAGGAGGAGAAGGGGACGACAGAGGATGAGATGGCTGGATGGCATCACTGACTTGATGGACGTGAGTCTGAGTGAACTCCGGGAGTTGGTGATGGACAGGGAGGCCTGGCGTGCTGCGATTCATGGGGTCCCAAAGAGTCGGACACGACTGAGTGACTGATCTGATCTGATGTTATAATAAATATATTAGCGTACTATAAATATTATATTATTATAAATCTGGAGTGGGTTGTCTATCCTTTCTCCAGCGGATCTTCCCGACCCAGGAATCAAACTGGAGTCTCCTGCATTGCAGGCAGTTTCTTTACCAACTTTTAGTATATTAACTTTTTAATACATTTTATCTAAAATTATATATAAAACATATTTAGAATTATACTTAATATACTATTCTACCCAATAGCTTAGCATCAAAAAACTTCAGCTCATGGCCAATCTTTATGTACCTTTACTCAGAGTCTACCCTCATGCCCAGTTATTTTGAAGCGAATCCTAGACATCATGTCATTTCATCCATAAATATTTCAGTATCTGTCTCTAAAACACTGGACTTGCTTTCAAAACTGAGTTTATCTTAAAAGCAAACTTCAGTATCAAGACCTTAAAAGGAAATTTGGGGTCACTCTTTGTAAAGATGGAAAAAGAAATACAAAGAAAACAAAGCGTCATCAACATCTAGGGGGTGCTAGTCTGCTCTCTTTGTCCCGGAGGGAGCCTAGTAAGGGCTGAGTGGGGGTGGTGTTCAGGACAAGCCACAAGCTAACACCCCACGGAGAGTGTGTCCGTAACGGATCTCACTAGAAAAGATGAGAGACAATGGAAAGGGAAGAGCCCTCTCTGTGTAGTCTTTTACTTGATGCTGGGTCCAGGGACCCCTGACAGCCTCACTGGGGATGAGCTACTCTTGACCCCCTTCTACTGATGAAGAAACTGAGGTCTGGGGGTTTGTTCCACGTCCAAGGTCACATGCTCAGGAAAAGGTACCCAAGGATCGGAACCCAGGTGAGCCTCAGGCGTGGCCTGGGCCCTTCACATCTCAGCAGCATTTCCCTGACAGTAGTCGGCCTCTGGTGGTCCTTGGCCTACAGCAGTGCCCTCTGGGCTGGGGCGGCATCGCTCAGGGTAGGAATGAGATGCTGTTGCTGAGACGTGAAGGGCCCAGGCCACTCCTGAGGCTCACCTGGGTTCCGATCCTTGGGTACCTTTTCCTGAGCATGTGACCAACCTTGGACATGAGACAAACTCCCAGGCCTCAGTTTCTTCATCAGTAGAAGGGGGTCAAGAGTAGCTCATCCCCAACACGGTTGTCATGAGGCTCAGATCGGCTTTTTCAGGCTAAGTGTTTAAAGCAGTGATGGGCAGGGTGAAACCTCAATAAACAGGAGCTGTTATAATTATTCTTGTTGTTCCTGATTTTGTTATGTTTAGCAGGTAAGTTTGCCACCTCCATCAATTCCTAAGTGGAGCCTAACCGGGGTGAGGGTGGAATCTCACCCCTTGCCCCCCAGGCATCTGGCCCCTGGGTGCCTGAAACCTCATGCAACATCTGGGGCTCTCCTGAACCCTCGAGCCCAGCCTGCAAGCCTGTGAGTCACTGCTGTCTACTGGGGAAAACCAAGCAGCCCAGAAAACATCCAGACTCCCATGGGTGTCCCCAGCTGCCTGCTCCTGGCATGAGCCGCACCGCCCCCCACCCCCGTCCCTGCCAGACAGTTGGGCAGACTGCCAGGCCCGCGATTCACACCCGGGATGGCAGCAGACAGCCCCCACCCGGCCGGGCTGCGGGCATGTGTGTTGCTTTCTCTCCCCTCTCCTCGGCTGGGTTGTTTTGCTCTGGGTTGCAAATTCATTTTTAGATCCCAGCCTCCTCCCTCCCCCAGCCCCGCTTCTATTCTTAGAAAGCAAACTGGGATGTGCTTGGGCTTCGCAGTGAAGTCAGACAGAAGTTTGCCCACGTGCTCCGGCCGCCTGAGATATGGAGCTAATTAAAAAGGGGGCTTTGAGTGGCAGGTTCACTGGCCGGAAACGCAGCTGGCTGGCGCTGACTCTGTGGGCGGGGATGGCTGTTCTGGTCACCCTGGCCTCCCAAGGCCCGGTGGGGGTGATGCTCCTGGGATGGGACTGCCCTGCCCAGACAGGTTGGGTTGACTGTGTGTTGGTTAAAAATGAAATCTTCCAGTGTGTTGGGCTGCTGAGAGGTTTTTAATTAGATAAATAAATTTTAAAGAGTTTAGGAGGTGCCTTCAGCAATGGGAGCTGGCTGAAATGCACTGTGTCTTTGAAGGAAGCTGACCTTCCTTAAGGCCACTCTGGCTGCAGAAATGAGGGAAGGGAGATGGGGGCAGAGGAAAGGAGAGAGGGAGAAACCTACTGGATGAAGAGGGACTTGGGGGCTACTGAGGGCAGAGAGAGCACCCGAAAGGCCAGGCAGCCCAGTGAGAGGATAAGGGTCTGGATTGAGGAGCCAAACTTTGGGAGTTCAGAATCATAGTTCACCACTTTCCAGCTGTGTGACCTTGGGCAAGTCACTTAACCCCTCTGAGCCTCCATTTTCTTATCTGTAAAACTGGAACCCTGATCATCATAGTACTCCTCTCTAAGTTAAGACAAAGTGTTTCAGCAATAACTGGCTCAAAGTGGTGATTATTAATCAATTGATCTTGAGTTTAAAATTCAGGGAAAAGAGAGAAAAGAGAAGCAGGGGCTCCCACACTTATAGTTATTCTGTCTTGGCCCAGCACTTGCTCATGGCATTGAACAGAGGAGGGTGAGGCAGGTTCTACCAGGACTTATTCCTCTTGGATTAAGCAGGTGAGACCAAGAAGAAACCAAGAAGGAGGTGAGACCAAGAAGAAGGGCTCTCTCTAGGACTGTTCATCCATTGATTCAGGGAGAGACAATAGGCTCTGAGAGCTCAGATGCCTCCTTCTCCAGGAAGCCTTCCCTGACTGCCAGATCCTTTCAGCTGCCCTCCTATATCCTTTTACTGTTCTTGGCTCCCTTCTTCACACACATTATGCTGTATGGTGAAGTCTCTTGTCTAAAGTTGTAAACTTAGAACATCTTCATAGTTTTCAAACATTCTTATTATAAAAGATAAAAGAGATCCAGAAGCAAAGGGAGTAAAAAGAAGCAGTCTTACCCCCGCCTAATCCTATGTCTCTCCTTCCAGTTTTGTATGAGTCTTTCCTGACCTTCACGAGGGTGATTGTGAGTGTGTATATGTGTATCCCTTTCTTTTGTCTATAAATGTGATTGTACTATGCATATGAAGCAAAACAAGTGAATTTCAAAACAATGCCTTGGCATCTTTCCACACCAGTGCTTGTCTAACTTATTCCTTTATTTTCAATTTTTATAAATATTTCCCTTGAATCGGTGATATAGACACATAGTGAAAAAAAATTGTGCAAAATGATAGAAAGTGAAATGATATGTCTCCATTTCCTGACAGCGTCCCCAGCCCCCATTTCGCCTCCCCAGAAACAAGCCTGTTACTAATTTCCTGTGCATCCTCACAGTCTGTGCGTGTATAAGCCGTTACTATAACCACATTCCCCCTTTCTTTGCACTCTTCTCTACCCTTTGCCTATTTTCACTTGAATCTGTACCTCAAATGAGCATGCCTATCAGTGCATCATGCAGCTGCCTCATTCTTTCTGACAGGTGCTTAGTATCCCATTATGTGGTGGTGGTGGTTTAGTCGTTAAGTCGTGTTTGACTCTTGCGATCCCTTGCACTGTAGCCCACCAGGCTCCTCTGTCCATGGGATTTCCCAGGCAAGAATACTGGAATGGGTTGCCATTTCCTTCTCCAGACGATCTTCCCAACCCAGGGATCAGTTCAGTTCAGTTCAGTCGCTCAGTCATGTCCGACTCTTTGCGATCCCATGAACCACAGCACGCCAAGCCTCCCTGTCCATCACCAACTCCTGGATAGAACCTGGGTCTACTGAATTGCAAGTGGATTCTTTCCCAACTGAGTCACCACGGAAGCCAGATTTCATTATATAGATGAGCATGAGTTATTTAACACCATAGTGATGGGTGTGGAGGTTTCAATGCACATCCCTAAATTCTCTGCCATTCCTCTCACTGAGAGATAAGATCTAGAGCTTCCCTGGTGGCTCAGACAGTAAAGCGTCTGCCTGCAATGTGGGAGACCTGGGTTCAATTCCTGGGTCGGAAGATCCCCTGGAGAAGGAAATGGCAATCCAACCCAGCATTCTTGCCTGGAAAATCCCATGGATGGAGGAGATTGATAGGCTACAGTGCATGGGTTTGCAAAGAGTTGGACACGACTGAGCGACTTCACTTTCACTTTCCCTCCCTCGAAGGTGGGTGGGTTTGTAACTGCCTCAGCCAATAGTGTATGGCAGGAGTGATTCTATCTGACAACATGGTGGGTTAAAAGTGTCTAGAGTGTTTCTGGCTGGTTTGCCCAGGCTCTGAGGCTGCCATGCTGGGAGGAAGCCCAAGTCACATAGAATGGTCCAGTGATGGTGTTCTGGGTCCCTGCTGAGCGCAACCTACAAATCACTCTGGCCTGCGTGCCAGACTTCCCAAGTGGCTCAGTGGTAAAGAATCTACTTGCCAATGCAGAAGCCGCAGGAGACATGGGTTTGATTCCTGGGTTGGAAAGATCCCCTGGAGAAGGAAATGACAAACCACTCCAGCATTCTTGCCTGGAGAATCCCATGAACAGAGAAGGCTGGCAGGCTACAGTCCATAAAGTCACTGGACACGACTGAGTGACTGAGCATGCACACACAGGTCCCAGACAGGTGCGTAAAGAGGCATCCAGAAGACTCTCTGGCTGTCTGAGTCTTCTCAGTGGACTCCCAGGACATAGTGGAGCAGAGACAATTAATCTCCGCTGTGCCCTGTCCAAGTTTCTGACCCATAAATTGATAGCAAAGTAAAGTGGGTTGAAGTCTCTGGATTTTGGAGAATTTGCTATTCAGCAATAAATAATCAGAATAATGTGCTTTTATGTGTCCTTGCCGTCCAAATAGTAGGCCTCCTCTGGGATTTCTCAGAACAAGGATTATCTCATTGATTTTTAAAAACAGAGGCAAAATAAACATAATATAACATTAACCATTTTAATCCTACAAGTCAGCAGCATTTCATACATTCCCAATGTTGTATAACCACCGCCTCTAATACATTCCCAGATATTCTCATCACTCCCAAATGAAGACACTCGCTCCCCATTTCTCCCTCTCCCCGCCCCAGCCCTTGGCCACCACTAATCTACTTTCTGTCACTATGGATTTGCCAGTTTGGGGCATTTCATATCAATGGAAGGCTTCCCTGGTGGCTCAGACAGTAAAGAATCTGCCTGCAATGTGGGACACCTGGGTTCGATTCCAGGGTTGGGAAGATCCCCTGGAGGAGGGCATGGCAACCCACTCCAGTATCCTTGCCTGGAGAATCCCCACAGACAGAGGAGCCTGGCGGGCTACAGTCCACTGGGTCGCAAAGAGTTGGACATGACTGAGTGACTGAACACAAGGACATATCCATGGAATCACACGACGTGGTCTTTAGTGGCTGGCTTTTTGACTTGGCATGATGTGCTTGAGGATCTTCCATATGTAGCCTGGGTCGGTATTTCATAGTTTTTCTGTGGCTGAAGAATATTCCATTGTGTATATTCACCATGTTTTGCTTCTCTGTTCTGATGGACATTTAGGCTGTTTCCACCCTTTGGCTATCATGAATAATGCAGTTATAAATGTGGGTGTACACATCTGTGTTTGAGTCCCTGTTTCAATTCTTTTGGATACATACTTAGGAGTGGAGTTCCTGGATCCTGTGGCAATTCTATGTCTAACTTTTTAAGGAATCGCCATGCTGTTTTTCATACCAGTTGAACTATTTTCCATTCCCACCAGTGCTGCATATGAGTTCTGATTTTTCCACATGGTCACTAACACATATTCTTGTCCATTTTTCTGATTTTAGCCATCCTATTGGGAGAAGGTGATGGCACCCCACTCCAGTACTCTTGCCTGGAAAACCCCATGGATGGAGGAGCCTGGTAGGCTGCAGTCCACAGGGTCTTGAAGAGTCAGACACGACTGAGCGACTTCACTTTCACTTTTCACTTTCATGCATTGGAGAAGGAAATGGCAACCCACTCCAGTGTTCTTGCCTGGAGAATCCCAGGGATGGGGGAGCCTGGTAGGCTGCCGTTTACGGGGTTGCACAGAGTCGGACACGACTGAAGCTACTTAGCAGCAGCAGCAGTGGGATTAAAGTGGTATTTCACTGTGGTTTTGATTTGCATTAACCTAATGACTAACGACATGGAGCATCTTTTCATGTGCTCATTGGCTATTTGCATCCCAACCTTGGAGAGGGTCCTGATTTTGCATTCACACTGCCTCCTACAGAGACTGGTATGGACTCAGACTCCACACCTCTCAGCTGAATGAAGGGTGTGTGCGTGCTCAGTCACTCAGTCATGTCCCACTCTTTGTGACCCTGTGGACTGTAGCCTTCCAGGCTCCTCTGTCTATGAAATTTTCCAGGCAAGGAATACTGGAGTGGGTTTCCATTTCCTCCTCCAGGGGATCTCCCGGACCCAGGGATCAACCCAAGGATTGAACCTACATCTCGTACATCTCCTGCACTGGCAGGCGGATTCTTTATTACTGAGCCACCAGGGAAACCCAAATGATGGAAGTGTAAACTGGGGCTCTTCTTGGTACTCTGTCCACCCCAGGCTCCTGTGGATACACAGCTTCCTGTGACTCCAGGCGTCCAAGCACAGTGGTTGGATCCCTTCACGTTCCAGGGAGGATGAGTCGTTACAGAGCCGTCTGCCCTTCATCCCAGACTCTGCGAGAGGACCTTAAACAAAGGGCCCATCTTGCTTGCCAACCCCCAGGTCACAGCTTGGGGCTTTGCCAACACTGCTGGATCCCACCAGGGTCAGAGTCAGCTGTGGACTGGTCTGGAACTATGAAATGAGAGGAGAAATTACTCTTGAACATGTTGATTCAAAGTAGCATTTGCAATACTACATGCAAACACAAAACACATCTCCAAAGAGTTGTGTTGAGTAAAAAAAGAAAAAAAAAAAAACAACAAAACTCTAGACATGAAAAAGGAGGGCAGATTGGAACTGGAGGCCCAAGGTGGGCTCTATAGAGATTGTTAGGTTCTTGGGAGAGAATTGCAGCCTGAGTTGCAATTCGAGTGGACCAGAGAGTGATCCACTCTCTGCTGCGAGACCCGTGTCTGTGGGAGCCCTGAGCTGCTGTGTCTGGATGGAGATGGGAGTGAGGAAGGGGAAGAGGAGGAGCAGCAGAGACGAGTGATGGTGCTGATGCTTAGGTTTTCTGTGAGGTGGTGGGGTCGGGAAGGGCAAGGAGGCCCCAGGAGACAGATGGCTACGGCTTCCTCATCTATTTTTTAAATACTTTCCAGCTGAGATCTAACAAACCTAGAGTAAACTTAATTACTCTTATTTGTACAGCTTGATGAATTTGTACATGTGTGTCCACTGTATAAGCAGCTTCCAGAATCCATCTGGCAGCAACCTTTCCCTAGATAACGACTGCTCTGATGGGATCACCACTGGTTGATTTTGCCTGTTCTTGAACTTCATGTGTGTGGAACCACATGCCTTCTGGGCACTTTTTTTGTGTCTAGCTTTTTTTTTTTTCTTCTTTTTTTACTCAACACAATGGTTTGGAGATGTGTTTTGTGTTTGAATGTAGTATTGCACCTTCTCCCTCCCTTCTGAGCTTCTGTCCTTCTTTCTTTTTATTGTCTACAACAGTGCTCCTCAACGAGGGGTTGTTTGGCCTCCAGGGGACATTGGACAATGTCTGGAGACAGTTTTGATCATCACAACTGAACAGAGGACACTACTGGCAACTAGTGGGTAGAGGGAAAATCTACAAGATTTGAACGTGTTGATTCGAAGTAACATTGTTATATTTCTAATTTCGGGGGATTGGGAGGGGATGTGTGGAGGCCATGTGTGGAGCATCTGCCTTATTTAAACAATATCGACAACAGTGACTGTTTAAGGGCTTGCGTTGCAGGAGGCACTGAGACCATTTTCGCTGCCTCATCTCATCTCATCATCCTCACAGGGATTTTTAGAACCACCCCCTCTCCCCTATTGGAGAAGTAGAAACAGAATCCCAAAGGCTTCAGGTGATCAGCCCACGACATCGTAGCTGCTGACCTGTGTCCAGTTTGCCTTAAACTCCAGCCCTGGGCTTCTAACTGCCGCTGGATACAGATCAGCAAGCACTGAGACTCCAGCTCTTGGCCCGTCATCCGTCAGCTGGAACTGTGACTGGGTGATGATTGACAGCATCAGCAGGATGTAGATGGGGTGGGGGGCGATCACTTGCTTGTCAGCTTGCGGGTGTGCTCTTGAGCAGTTCACAGACAACAAGAAAGAGGTTGCCTTCATTCATCGCATCTATATTAATGATGTGACTGACAGACTGAAGGGGGAAATGATACATCTTTCCTCCTGGTTCTCCACGGAGCATCCGGTGGTCTGTTTTATCTTGGCAACAAGCAGGAGTTCCAAGCTCACACAGAGAGAAAGGTGTGCTGTGGATGGATGGGGCATCCAGAATGACCAGGGACAACCAGTGCTTTGCTGTGCTCATGTGGGAACTCAGGCTGTCTCTTTGGCTTCATTCTCCATCTACAGATCCTGCTGAGCACCCCCTCCCCGCTCCCAGCCATGACGTCTTTCCTGAGTGCTAGACTGATGCTGCCCAATAGAACCTTCTGACAGTGAAACGCTTCTTTCTTCTCTGACACTCTTGCTACCAGCCAGGGGGGCTACTGAGGGCTTGCAGTAGTGCAGCTGGGGGCTTCCCTGGTGGCTCAGATGGTAAAGAATCCACCTGCAAGGCAGGAGACTTGGGTTCAGTCCCTGGTTTGGGAAGATCCCCTGGAGAAGGAAATGGCTACCCACTCCAGTGTTCTTACCTGGAGAATCCTACGGACAGAGGAGACTAGCCAGCTATAGCCCATAAAGTCTCAAAGAGTTGGACATGACTGAGTAGCTAAAACACACACACACACACACACACATACACACACACACAGTAGTGCAGCTGAGAACCCAAGATTTAGTTTCATGCAATGCTGAGTCATTTATATGTAAGCGTGAATAGCCACATGTGCCTAGTGATGACCGCATTGCAGAGGGAGGTTCTTGACCTTTCATTTCGTCTACCTGGGTTAGGTGGGAGGGACGTGATTTATTAGGAAAGTGCTCCCAGGAGGGACTGTGATGAGTGGGGACAGAAGAACAGGCAGGAGGAGAAGCCGAGCAAGGTGTGAATGTGCAGCCTCAGGGGAGGACCAGCCCCCTGATGCTCAGGAGGCTGCAGTGTAGACCGTGCCTCTGGGTTTGTCCTGTTTGGAGGTGCAGAGCTGGGCTCTGGTCCCTGGCACCAGGTTGAATGTCAGGGTCCTTTCTCTCCTACCTGCTTCTTAGAAGAGAGCATGTTTCCAGCACTGGATTCTCACCAGTTCTCAGACTTCCTAGCTTCATGTCTCGGGGGGTTTCCTCATCTGTGAGCCTTACAATACAGGACCATTGGATAAACGAGAAAACATGTGTTTTTACAGTGCCATGGCCAAGGTTGTTCTCATGGTTATTTTCACAAGCATCTCTCTGTTGCTCTTGAAGAAGAACACAAAGTTGGTGCTGGCCAGTTTTTCAAGCCCCGTCAGTTCCTCCAAATAAACTCTGGGAAAGGCATCTTTCTTTCCTGCCAGAAAAAGAAAACTTAAAAATGATGCATTGCAGTAATTCATAATTTGTTGTAATTCATAATTTGTTATAATTCAGAATTTTCACCTTCTATTTCCCCAAACCAGCTCTGCTACGTAGACGCTTGCTGCCCCAGAGATACTGTCCACACAAAGAAGGGGGTTGGGCTGCCTGCTGGCATAAAACCGTGGTGCCTGTGCAGGATAAGGTGACAACAGAATCTGACACTGAACCTGGGTGGGCTTTCACTTGACCTCCTCCACCTGGTTCATTTGTGTTTTGCACACTTTTCACTGAGTGTCTGTCACTATGCTAGATGCCAGCGTGACAGCCGCAAACAAGGCCAACATGATCCTGTCTGTACAGATGGACGTCTGGTCAGAAATCTGGGCATGAGTTCAAGCATCACATCCCCATGTATAAAGCACAGATGTGCAAAGGGTGTGGATAGACCGCAGAGTTATGTGTGTGCAGAAGACAGGGACTTGATTTGCTCGGGAAGGCTGCTGGACTGCTCTGGGGAAGTAACATTTCAGCTGAAATCTGAAGGATGAGTGGAATTTAACAAGAGTGAAGCCAAGTGGGGGGAGGCTGGACCAGCCTGTGCACAGGTGGTGGGCGGAGCACGGTAAGTTCCAGAACAGATATGGGGTTGGGGTGGGGAGAGATGCTGCAGGGGTTTGGGAGGATTTGTTAGAGATGTGTGCAATATGGTTGAGACTTAGCAAGTAAAACTAGAAGATGCACAGATACCTTTGAATTTCAGATAAATGCCAAATACTTTTTAAAAATATAAGTATATCCCAAATATTGTATGGAACATGAGATAGTGCAGGCTAAGTTGCTTCAGTTGTGTCTTACTCTTTGCGGCCCTATGATTCTTCAGGTGAGAATACTGGAGTGGGTTGCCATGCCGTTCTCCAGGGGATCTTACCGACCCAGGGATCAAATCTGTGTCTCTTACTTCTCCTGCATTGGCAGGCAAGTTCTCTACCCATAGCATCACCTGGGAAGCCCCATTGTGTGCGACAAGCTTGTACTAAAAAATATTCATTATTTATCTGAAATTCTAATTAAACAGGATATCGGGTAGTTTATCTAGCAATCCTATGTGTAGAGCCTTACAGACTACACAAGGAATTTATTCTCAGACCCAGGGGTAGAAGCTGGGAGCAGCACGACCCAGGCCACGCGTTGGAAAGATCAGGTGGCCGCCATGGGCATGCAGTTGGAGTGGACCAGCGCAGCGGGAAGCCAGGTGGGAACTCTCCCTGGTTGGCCAAGGCTCATGATGTTGAGGAGCTTCTCTCGGCAAGCTTTGCTCCAAGGACCAGAAAACCCTGGAGAAGAAACCTCTCTGGCTGTCTGGGTGGGAGGGAAGTGGTGCCTGGGTGGCAGGATGCAGGGGGACAGAGCAGCCAGGCCAGGACCCTTGCCTCAGGCCCCAAGGGCATCACCCTCTCCTTGCCCTGCCCCTCCCCCAGGGTGCTGCTGGACCCAGACAAATGCCTTACACCCAGTCTGTTTTCATGATTAAAAAATGAGTCATCCACCCCAGGCAAGAGTTTGCAGAGGGCCTCTCCCAAGGCTGGGAGAGTAGGGTGGGGTGTCTCTCCCTGAGGCTCCTGAAGTGAAAGTCAGCCTCCTGTTGCCATGATCTGCTCAGTCAAGTGAGAGAACCTTAAAGATTTTCTAGCCCGAGAGTCCTGTGCTCAGATCCTGACTCTTGAGACTCACTTTGCTCATTTATAAAATGAGGATAATATTATTGCCTCCTCCATGAAACTGTGTGGGGATTAAAGCATTGATGAAAGTCTCCAGGTACAGTAGGTCCTCAGTCACTACCCTTTGCCCCTTTCCCTCCCTCATCAGAGAGCTGGGAAGGTGTGGGTATGCAGCAGGGGATCAGCCATCACTTTCCACTGAAAGCCAGACAGTGACTATTTAGGCTTCATGGGCCACTTGGTCTCAGCTGGTCAGCAGGCCTTCTCCGATGGCTGCACCTGATCACCTACCCACAGAGATGGGCAGGCAGAGGAAGCAGAGGCTTTTTCCAAGCCTGAGGACTCCCATTCTGGGACATGTTTTGTGAGATGATAAGCGTTCATGTTCTACTGAGTTTGTTTCAGGCCCAGGTCCCAGAAGCAGGTCCTGAGATAGGACTTGGGCTGCTCTCTGAGGAAAGGAGGAGAGTGCTGTAGGATGGTGGGGAAGTTGCTGAGCATGGGTGTGGTCTCAGCTTGAGTCCAGCCTCAGCTGGATCCCCCAGGGAACCTGGAGTGTATTGCGCAACAGGGCTGGCTCCCCTGAGGCAAAGGAGTAATGTCAGTCAGATTTTGGTCTCAGATTTCTGGCCCCTTTGAAAGGTGTCACTTCAGAAATGGGAATTAACTGGGAATGATTAAGAGCCAGCATCTACACACAGAAGCAGGGAGTGGATGCCCCTAGTCAGTGATGGGGGTCAGGGCAGAGGAATAGCCACCACACTGAAACTCCCATCATCATTATTGTTGCAACCAGCATCACCACCTTCACCATCATCACCATCTTCACCATCATTGCATCACCACCACCACCACCATCACCATCATCAACACTACTACCACCATCACCACCACTACTACCACCATCACCACCACCACCGTAACCACTACCACCACCATCACCACCAGTACCACCACCATCACCACCATCGTCACCACTACCACCACCATCACCATCACCACTGCCATCATCACTACCATCACCATCACCACCACCACCACCACCATCATCACTACCATCACCACCACCACCACTACCATCACCGTCACCACCACCACCATTGTCACCACTACCACCACCATCACCACCACTACCACCATTATCATCACCATTATCACCACCACCATCACCGCCATCGTCACCACTACCACCACCATCACCACCATCACCACCACCATCACCATCACCACTGCCATCATCACTACCATCACCATCACCACAACAACCACTACCATCATCACCACCACCATCACCACCATCGTCACCACTACCACCATCACCACCACTACCACCACCATCACCACCATCGTCACCACTACCACCACCATCACCACCATCACCACCACCATCACCATCACCACTGCCATCATCACTACCATCACCATCACCACAACCACCACTACCATCATCATCACCACCATCACCATCATCGCCACTACCACTACCATCACCTCCACTACCACCATCACCATCATCACCACTACCACCACCATCACCTCCACTGCCACCACCACCATCACCACCACTACCACCATCACCATCATCATCACTACCACCACCATCACCACCACTACCACCATTATCACCACCACCATCACCATCATCACCACTACCACCACTATCACCACCATCGTCACCACTACCACCATCATCACCACCACCATCACCATCACCACTGCCATCATCACTACCATCACCATCACAACCACCACTACCATCATCATCACGACCACCATCACCACCATCATCACCACTACCACCACTATCACCACTATCACCACCATTACCACCACCATAACCACCACCTCCAAGACCATCATCACTACCATCATCAACATCACCATTATCATTATCATCATCCAGTATTTCATTTGAGCCTCTCAGGGCCCACAAAGCAGCTGAGGAACTGGAGTTATTACTGAACTGAACATGGAACAGGAATGGCCTTCAGAGTTTATGATGAGCTGAAAGTCCTATGGGGGCAGTGAAGAAGAGGCTGGACAAGATAAAAATGCCCAAATCTTCAGCCCACCATCCCAGCTGTGAGCTGAAGGCCCTGGAACCCGGCTGACTCATCTCTGGCTTATCTGGGACCCTAGTTGGGGGTGGGGGGATGGATGTGTAGAGCCTAGGGGGAGAGTGGTCTCCATCCTGGGTTGGCACAGCTCACACTCTGGTCCTTGGAAACTCACACCATGTTGCAGCTGGGCTTGCGATCCTCCAGTGGCTTCCAAGGGCACTTGGGGGTAAATACAAATTCCTCCTTGCAGCTTGGGAGGTCTGTGTGATTGGTCCCTGTGGACCTTCTCTCAAACAGCACATTCCCCACTCGTCACTCATGTTCCCCCATGCCAGACTCCTTCCCTTCTCTCAGCAAGTTGGGCCCACCCACCCCAGGGCCTTTGCACTTGCTGCTCTCTCTGCCTGGAGTGCTCTCCTCCACCTCTCTCTGTCTGTTGCCTTCTCATAGTCTGGGCCTCAAATCTCCCCTCACTCCAGGATCTCCTTCTTGGAAGACTCCCTCCTCTTACAACTAAGCAGGCTTCTTAATCATCAGTCATCCTCTTGCTCAACCTTGGACTGAGAGGGTGAGGGCAGGGAGCCCCTCTCCTGATTCTCTGTCTACCTGGCCCCACAGCTCTTCATGGTGCCAGGTTTTTGGTCAGCACTGGCCGAACTCATCTCCGGAGTTCGGGGTTGTGGGCATGGGGCCTGCAGGGTGCTGGGCCGAGCTGAACTTGGGGGCCTGGCTTCTGCTCTGCTCATGCTGTGTGACTCCAGCCAGACTGGACCTCATCCCTCCGGGCCTGTGGTGATAGGAATTCAGTTCTCCTGACCTCCAGGGCTGGTGGTAGAAATAATCTGACTAATTAAAAGAAACTGAAGGTTGCAGAGAGGGCCTGGGTCACTGGGAGAAGAGAGACGTTCACCGGGTCTATGGCGCCTGCTGTAATTAGGATTTCTCTTCCCTGGACCATCATGCCCCCTTCCTGGCTTCACCCTCCCTCCTCGAGGGCATTGCCCTGCCAGTTCACTGAGACCACAGGCCCCAAGGACCCCAGCCAGTGCGCAAGATGTCACTCCTCCCCTTCCCTTCCTTTCCCCAAGAGGCTGTTGGTCCAGGATGAATAAACATCTGCAGATACCTTCCAGAGTGACGTCCAATCTGTACTGACAAGTGCAACATGGGCACCAGCTGGGGGCAGGCAAGTAGCAGAGGTTATGACTCCCATGACCCGGGAGGCTCAGAGAGGTGAGGGGGCCTGCTCCACGTCACACAGCCTGGGGGCGGATTTCAACCCAGTCTGTCTGACTCCAAGCCGGACACCTGCCTCTGCTCAGGCCTGTCTGTGGGGAGACAAGAAGGGAAATGAGACACAGGCTGGTCTTTAAGGAGTTCCTGGCCAGAGGGGTGTTTGGAAAACCTCAGATCCTCTGAATGTGAACTGGCTTTTGTGGCTCAGACATGGAATCAGTCATAGAGGGTGGTGGAGGGGATGCCAGGAAAGGACAGAGTTGCTCTGTCAGGTCGTTGCTTTGAAGAAGAGACTGCTTTTCTGGAAAGTTCCACACTGGCCCCACAAATTCCCTCCCCTGGTAGCCTACAGCAGAAGATGACAGAGGCTGTGCCTCCCCTCTGCACAGCTGTGTGAACTGGGGTTGTTTCTGTACTCCCCTGACCCCAGTTTCTCATCTGCCAAGTGGGCATCATTATGCAAGAACCTCCCAGAGTGGGGGCAGCCGGCCGAGTGTAAGGCTTCTGGGGTACAGAGCAGGGCTCAGTGAGTGCGGGCCATGTGAGGATGAAGTGGAGACAGAGCCTGATGGGACAGTGACTCAGCCCTTGATCAGTGGAGAAGGAAGGAAGAGAGGCGCCAAAGGGGAAACGGAGACACCATGGGGCCCCCACAGCTGGTGATGGGAGACGAGACCCCGTGTCTGAATGGCAGAGCAGGGAGGTGATGATTCGAGTCTGAGGCAGGAGGCTCAGGGACCATTTGACTCCAGGCCCAGCTGGTCCACGCATACGATTTCATGCACCACTCCAGCATGCCAGGGCCTGAGGAAAGAGGAAAGATGGAACAGAGGAGGGGACCGAGGAAAGATGCTTGGGGACTTGCTGCCATCAGGTGGGTCACGCTGGATGGGAAGCAGAGGGGGCTTCTCTTCTTTCCCCAAGGCTCCCAGTGCAGGCCCTCAAAGCCTGGCTGAGGTGGGGAGAATGCCCCCTGCCACCTCAATTTCTCCTCATTAAAGTCAAGGTTTTCTAGAAATCCCACCCCTTGGAGACAGGTGAGTTGACGCCCTGGACCAGCTCTGAGTGCATGTGCAACAGCAACTCACATCTTTGTCATTCTCTCTTTATTTCCGTTAGTCCACGCTCCCAACCTACCCCTCCTGTAGCCATTCAATGTTGATGTGTGTCCTTTGCTGTTCTGTGTGTTTTATTTCGTGGAGATGACAGAAGCCTTATAGGTCCCACAATTTCTTTTCTTTCTCACCGTCCTATTTTAAAGCCCGTCCATGTTGTTATGTGTGCATCCAGGCTGATGCTTCTAAATGCTTCCTATCTGTTCGGGGGTTTCATCCTTCAAGAAGGATGTCAGCTGGTCAGCAGGGTCCCCGCACCGACCCAGTGATGAAAAACCCATTCTCTGACTTTGGTGGGCATTTCTTTGGTGTTTACATCCAGAATTGCTGAAATGCCAGCAAGTGTATCAGACACCCTGTGCCCCGGGGCCTCTCTGCGTGCCCCTCCAGCCTTTGGCTGCCTAGTAAATTCTCCTCAGACCTTGCTTTCATCTGCAGAGCTCTCATAGCTAATGAATTTAAATATCTCTTCCTGTGCTTATCAGCTTTTGAGTCTCCTTTTCTATAAATTGCCTGTTCACATCTTTTGTCTGTTTTCCCATCGGAATTTTTTTTCTTTATTTTTGTTGATTTGCTGGAACTCCTCGTATTGTTCCTGGTTTGTTTACCTTTGGAGACTGAATACTCACAGGGTGGGACTCTCGTCTTGTCTGCTCTGCTCACCGCTACGTTCTCGGCACCAGGCAGGCAGGCTGGGAGCACAACTGATGCTTCGTAAAGGCTTGGTGACGAGAGGAACAAACAACTCCACAAAGGTGCGGAGGCATGGTGGGCCAGCGCACAGCAGATGTAAATGCTTCCTGCCTGTCCTCCAGCCCCCAGGTGTCCCTCACGTGTAATGTCCCTCCTCTCTCCCCAGGCTGCAGTGAGATGCAGCTGAGTTGACAGGGATAGCAGATTGGAAAGGGCATACTGCTGAGCACACGCATGGCACTGTTCTGGGGCTCCAAGTGCTTTCTCAGAGGCAGCAAAGCCCCTCTCCTGGGGTCCCTGTGGGTACCACCTGTGGATCCATGACTCTTGAGTGTAACGCCACAGAGGGGGAATGCCGGCCTCGTCCCTGCTAGTTCCCTTGCAGCTGACATAAGCTTGAAGAAAGTGACCGAGTGCAGGAGATCAGATGCATAAAATGCAAAACAGAAGCCAAGGTTTTATTTGATTGTAACAGGAAAGAGAAAAACCTCAACGTTTTTGCAAAGATGAGAACAAAACCTAGGAGAAAGAGTTCACACTGAGGCATAACTCAGCTGGGAAGCTAGCTTCACTCACAGCTTCCCAAAGAGACCTTCACAGCCCAAAGTCACATCACTGAGCCCTGCCCACAGTCAGACTGCTCTCTCAGAAATTGTGCTTGCCTGTATCCCATGGACAGAGGAGCCTGGCAGGCTACAGTTCATGGCATCATAAAGAGTCAGACACGACTGAGCAAGTACGCACTTTTTTTCAAGCCCTGGATCAGAAAGATCCCCTGGAGAAGGGAATGGCAACCCACCCCAGTATTCTTGCCTGGAAAATTCCACAGACAGAGGAACCTGGAGGGCTATACTCCATGGGGTCACAAAAGAGTCGGACACAACTGAGCACTTAGAAGAGGAAAACCGTCTCTGGGTTTCTGACCTGAGAGAAGTGAGAACCAGTAACCAAGGGACGGCCTCACAGGGCCTGGAGGCCTGACAATGCTCATTTCTGCCCAGCTCCAGCAGGGAAGCCCAGAGGCAGCCCTTCCCAGCTGAGCTATCTGGGGCTCAGCCCAGGCAAGTGAAATTCTCCTGGAGGAGATACTGACATTAAATCACAGCAAGGAAACAATGAGGGTAAAAGCATGTCCTGGTAAGAGCAGGGCTGCAGTGAGGAGGGGAGGGAGCGTGGGCTGCTGCTGAGGGTCGGGAGAAGTCTGCTGTGTGACTGTCCTGGGCTCAGAGGTACCCAGCTCCTCCAGTGAAAGCCAAGTCCAGAAAGGGGCAGCCAGTATCCACTCAGGTGCCCCTGCCCCTCCCCAGATCCACCCAACTGCCCATCCAACCACACTCTGGGGAGAGGGGGGTGAGGATGTTTGATGCAGGAACAGGGGACGCTGGTGTGGAATCTAGTCATGGGCTCAAAGCAGGTGAGCCCAGGGGACACTGAGGTCTGGAGATGGGACCCAATCTCTCCTGGCCTCCTGGCTCCCTTTCCCAAACACTGAGCCCCTCTATTCGTTCATTCAACCTTCATTCATTCACTGGGGACCTGCTGCCACCTGGGCACTATGCTGGGCCTCAGGGGCCTGGAGTGAGGCCAATACCCTGCCCTGACCTCATGGACTTACTGTCTAGCAGATGAGACAGAGAAACAGGTCAAGCACGTGCAATCGTTGCGGGTTGAGCTAAGTGCTTTGCAGGAAACAAATAAGCAAACATGTTGGTGGGGCCAGGGGAGTCATCATTAGAGAGGGTGCTTGGGAAAGGCTTCCCCAAGGAGGTGACGATGAATTTCTCTGAGAACATCTGGAGACGGAGTGCGGTATCCATGTGAACAGCGCATGCAAAAGCCCTGGGGTGGGAAGGTGCTTGGGACAGGAGCAGAGAGAGGGCCTTGCAGGCAATGAGTGCTCAGCCAGGGTCAGGGCGTAAACCCCATAATGGTGCCTGCAGCCATCATTGTCCAGGGAGCCCTCTCCTCTTCTCTGACCTCCACATGGAGACATTTTCTCCTTGGGAGCATTGCTTAAAGGTTTCCCATAACATCATTAACATTCAGCAAAGGAAACCGCCAGGCAGTCTGTGCAGGAAAATCCTGGACAGCTTGCTAGTTATCAACTGGAGATAATTAAATCATGCGTTTACAGCAGACCCCTCAGGACCAGGCATGCTTCTCTCTTCCCTCCTGTTTTGTGGCCTGTGATGTGGAGAGGGAAGTGGGTTTGCCCCCAGGAGAGAGAAGGAAAAGTGAAATATTCCTCAGCAGAGAAAAACAAAAGAATCCTAATGAGTAAGGAGCCACCTGGAGCCTTGAATTGATCTTTTCTGTCAGCAGGAAAGTGCTGTCAGTCATCAGGGATGTGGTGTGTCACATTCCCATTTTGAGAAACTTTGCCCCCGACAGCTCCTATGAGAATAATGTGGCTCCCACGGCCCAGGGGGCACTTGCATAGGATTGAATGATCCGAATTTGGTAGACAGGAGCTGAGAGCTTTGTTTGTAATCTTTTCATCTCCCCAAAGGATCCACGAGGGAAGACTGAGTGAATTTTATAGATGAAGAAGCTGAAGTTCCGAGAGGTAAAGGAACTTTCCCAAGCCACAGACTTGAGTCTAAAGCCAAAATGCAAACCCTGATTATGCCAGCTTCAGATCCAGGCTCTGGCCTTCTATGCAATTCTCCCCTGTGCTCCCCAAATAAAGGCATGAGCCCTGGGCTCTGGGTTGAGCTTGAGGCCGAGCCCAGCATGTGCCAGCCGACATGATAAGTTACTCATCTGTCCCTGCCAGCTTCCTTTGTGAGAGCCTGGGAGCAATTTTTCTGAGGAATAAGACTGGGGAGCCTCCTAGGCATAACTTGTGTGGGTGGGAGTTCAGGAATGGCTTGATCAGGCTTCCAGGGATTGCCTCCCCACTCTCACTGGACTCCTTTTCTAATTCCTGCACCGTGTGTCCTGTTTTTTAATTTTCAGTATCTCATCAGGAGTGTTGATGGTGTGATGGAATACAAACCCTAAATCCTGTTGTATTTGAACCAGACCTAAGTTCCAATCTTGCCTGCTACCTCTTGGGCCTTGTGACCTTGGGCAAGTTACTCACCCCACCTAGACTCAGTTTCCTGACCTATAAGTAGGGATACCATCTATCCCAGAGGTGTTGTGAGAATGCAGCGATTGAATTTGTAGGACTGTTGGCACAGGGCCTGGTAGGTGGTGAATCCAATAGATGGAAGTTGTTATGACCTGGTCAGAGGCAGAGATCATTATTCCTGGGGCCGTTCCCTACACAGATAGGAACGGAGGTCTTTCCCACTGTAGACAACTTGCCACACCTACAGCTACCGAGTTTGCAGAGCTCAGTGCAAAATGAAACAGTGGGGGCCTTGCTCAAAAATTATTTAGAACTTCAAGACAGTAGCAGCTGAGCCTTAAACCAAGTGTGTCAAGTGTGTGGGTCCCTATCTTGGGGCCCACCGCATGATGGGTGTCCCAGAAGCCAGCTCCCTGCTCCACAGAAGGGAACAGGGGCTGTTAACTCTGGTCAATTGTGTATCTTCTGTGGTGAAGCATGTGTCCAAATATTGTGCCCATTTTCTCCCAAATTGGTTGACTTTTTCTTATTGGCTCAATTTCTTTATATGCATTCTGGATAGCAGTCCTTTGATGAAAAGGATTTCTTTTTCTAACACAGCCTCAAAACAGATGAGCAAAAGGAACAGCCAACGGGAAATTGTGACAACAGGATTTTAGGACTTTTCAAGTCAGGAAAAGTAGGAGCAGCATGCGGTGTAGAAAAGAAAGTGGATCCGTGCACCTCTGTTGACAGGGAGCGGTTTGGAGCCTCCCGTTACCACTTCCCGGCTGTGAGCTCCTGGACCGGACTTCACTCTCTGGATCTCAGCTCCCCGCTCTGTTGAGTGGAAACAGAATCTGTGTCCACGGGAGCTCGTTATGGAGGTGAAAGGCTGAGGCAGGCCCAGTTTATCATATTCACCCCAGAGGGCAGCCACAGAAATGGCAGGGGGTGCCATGGGGTTGGGAGTGAGCACTGACTTGGGGGTCCATAGCCAGTTTGCTGGGCACAGCCTACCGAGGGTGTAACCTCTCTGGGCTTGTTTCCTGGGAGCTCAAGCCTCAGCCTCTTCTGAGCTGGGTGATACATGGGAGGGGTCCAGGCAGATGGGGGAGGTACGGGGCCCTAAGGTTCGTCCTGCAGGCTCTGCCCCTTCCTCAGACAAGGGCAGCAAGAGTCCCTGGGGAGCTAGTAGAGGGGAGGGGCTGAGGTTCCCTGATGGCTCAGCGGGTAAAGAATTCATTTGCAATGCAGAAGACACAGGAGATTCGAGTTCGATCCCTGGGTTAGGAAGATGCCCTGGAGGAAGAAATGGCAACCCACTCCAGTATTCTTGCCTAAAAAAATCCCAAAGGACAGAGGAGCCTGATGGGCTATATAGTCCAAACGGTCACAAAAAGTCGGACACGACTGAGCAACTAAACATACATGACACAGTGGGTGAGGCTCCACCTTAAGCCTCTCACCCACATACAGGAGGTGCAGGAGAAAAGGAGATGCAAAACCAGGCCTGGAGGAGTGAACCCAGGGCCATGCAAACACGAGTCAGTGGGTCCCTGGGGACAGGATGGCTGAGGCCGCTTGTGGTATCGCTCTGCTCCCTCCCCTTATAGCCCCACCAGGTCCTGACCCGAGAAAGAAGGAAGCAAGAGAAGGAGGAAGCTGGGGAGAGAGGGAGGGAGGAGGCATATCTTCTGACCTCGGGCCTTTCAAGATGGCACCTCAGGTGTGAAGAAGGGGGCCAGGGGAGTGCGGTGAGGCCTCTGGACACAAGTGGTTCCAGTTCAGTTTCTATCCCTCTTAAGTGAGTGAAAGTCGCTCAGTCGTGTCTGACTCTTCTGACCCCATGGACGATAACCTGCCAGGCTCCTCTGTCCCTGGGGATTCTCCAGGCAAGAATACCGGAGTGCGTTGCCATTTCCTTCTCCAGGGTTGCCATTTCCCAACCCAGGGATTGAACTCATGTCTCCTGCATTACAGGCGGATTCTTTACCACTGAGCCACCAGAGAAAGCTCATCCCTCTTGAAGGTGGGGCCTTAAGCAAGACAACCTGCAGGGTCTTTGTTTGCTCATCTGTAAATTGGGAATAGTGATTATACCCACCTTGGCCCCAGAGCCTGGCCCTTGGAATGAGCATCCACGCCCTTTAATGCCCTGGAGTCTGAGGCTTTTGCTCAAGGAGGAGGGGCTTCAGGGGTGGGGACCCCTTGTGATCACACCCTGGATCAATGCTCTGCTGTCGTTGCCATCTCGACATGTGGAATCATCTTTGAACTTGTGTTTTGTAAGTGAAGTCCGTGGGGCAGTGGAGGGTGTGGGTGAGCAGAGGGGGCACACACGGTACATGAGTCCTCAGTCCCTGAGGTCCGGTCCACACGGAGCAGAATTCTGGGGGCCTAGGACTCAAGGGGACTCAGCAAGACTCAGCATGTTCAAGGGGAGCAAGCTCCGTCCACAGCAAGGCTCTCTCTCTGAACCAGAAGCTACTCCTGACACAGAGAGAAGGCAACGTGGTTCTGAGAGCCACCAACAACCCATCACAGCCTTTCTCCTGCTGCTTCTCTGTGCCAGCCAGATCCATAGGCTGGAAACTGCGCTACAGAGAGAAAGGGAGAGAGCAGGCAACTCCAGCTCCTTTCTCATCCGCGAGCCAGGGACAAGGTGTCTGCAGAATGCGCACGTACCAAGAAGTAAAACAAAAACAGTCGTGTTCGTTGAATGCGGTGTTTCTCCCATTGTGTGTGATGTTTTTTCTGTTAAGAGCAAAACACGTGTGCTGTACAAACTACAAAATACCAATTGCGTCATGTCAGTGATGCTGCCTATAAGTTAAACATTCTTATATTTGTATTTAAAACTGACATTGTGTAATACAAACGTAAATGATAAAATTCATGCTGACATTCTTGCCTGTAGAATTTCATGGACAGAGGAGGCTGGTGGGCTAGAGTCCATGGGTTGCAAAGAATTGGACATGACTGAGCAGCTAACTCATGCTGACGATTTAACATTTTTTTCTTTACTCAGGATGACTTTGAATGGCAGCTAGAAAACACTACAACCAGTCAAGAGACAGCAGAGGGAAAGGAAAAGGATGATAGCTTAGTAATTTTAGAGGCGCTTCTCCCTGCTTTTTGCGCAAGGAGTCCCACATTTTTCTTTTCCACACGCTTAGTTGTTCAGTCATGTTTGATTCTTTGTGACCCTATGGACTGTAGCCCACCAGGATCCTCCATCCATGGGATTCTCCAGGCAAAAATACTGGAGTGGGTAGCCGTTTCCTTCTCCAGGGGATCTTCTCAACCCAAGGATGAAACATGGGTCTCCTGTGTTTCCTGCATGGCAGGTGGATTATTTACTGGCTCCCACAAATCCTGTAGCTGCTCTGCTCCAGGTGAGAAGCAGGGTCCTGGTTTTATGGCCCCCTGATCTGCTTGTTGTCGGAAACTAGACAACAGGATGTGATGATGACAAGATCCAGTGTGGCTGCTCTTCCCAATGCCCTGCTATGGTTTAGCCTGAATCACTTCATTTAATCCTCCCAACAACCCTAGGAAGCAGGTACTGACTGCTATTATCCCCAATTTGCAGATGAAGAAACTGAGGCTCAAGAAATGGGGAGCTGTGTGCAAGCTGGAATGTGGCCAAGCTGATACTTGGTTGCAGATCTCTGTCTTTAACCCCAAGATCTCCCTACCACCCCGTGCTCTCATTTTGCAGACTTGTACTCAAAATCATTTCTCTTGGGCTCTTTAGCGTCTCAAGATCCAGTTCCTCTCAAACATTGAATCTAAACACCCTTGGAATCATCTCGCCAACTGTTTCCCTCCCCTCTCAGACAAGTTTCCACATAAAATCTCTGAGAGAGACAGGGTAGGGAGGAGAAACTGAAAAAAAGGCAATGGATTTTTAATGTTTTATTGATTGTTCACTGTTCAGAGTTTCCCCGTTCAAGGCTGGTTGGAATCCCATTTGCCTTGGCTCTGCAAATCAGAGCGTCAGCAGCCACCTCCCTGAGACCCGGAGTGTCAGTTTAGGTGTTAATTATGTTTTCCTATCTGCCTATAAACTCCTGTTTGGGGGAGCCCAGGCGTTCTTAAAATAAATGGCAATATAAAATTGAAAACAGCTAGCGCTCCTGAATCAATTTTCACATCTTCTGACTTTGCAGCATAATTCACGTCTCCTTCCTGCGCCTGCGTGGCCGTGGGGACAGCTTCACACTTACCATATAATTTCATGAGGAGCAAATCAGTTCATAATCGGCAGTGTCTTCGTGTCTCCCTGCCCCTTGGAGCCCTGAAGTAAAAGCAAGAAGTGCCAAGTCTCCCCACTTGATTAAACCATGTGGGCAAAGAGAGTGCAGAAAAGATGTATAATTTATTTTGTAAACTGGAGAGACAACTGCAAAGAATTCAACCTATAATTGTGAGGATAATCGCTCCCATTACTCGAGCCGTGCTTGTCGGCTGCACGGGGAGGAAAGCGGGAGCTGAGCTCGCACGTGTCAGAAGTGTGACACCAAGCAGAGCCGTGGAGGAGAAGCCCGCCTTAGCTGCCGTGTTACTCAGAATAGGGTTTTCTTTAAATATACACGTATTTAAATGGTGGTTTCATATACATACAGCAAAGTGCTCAAGTCTTACCAAACACGCTGCTCAACACATTCTTGCACCTATTACATAGCCACTTTGAATTTTTGCACACATGCATGCCTGTCTCACCTCCACCATGACCAAGATTTAGAACACCTTCAAACCTATTCTTGCTTCCTACTAAGGTAAAGGCTTGTTCACCTACAGTTATCCCTGTAGGTAACCTTGTCTGATTTCTCCTGTCTTTGTATTAATGGAACCACACAGTGCATCATGACCTTTGGTGCCATCCTTTCCACTCATCATGATTTGTCTGCATTTTGTCCACATTTTCATGCATGGTGGGAGTTTGCCCTTTTTCATGGCTGTGTAGTAGTCTACTGTATGATTCATCTATTCTGTTGTGGGTGGGCATTTGAGCTGTTCCCAGTTTTTTGACTGTTACAAACCAAATGTGCTACCATCAACATTAGAAGGAGTTTGTCTTGCTTGTATTAAAAACTGGATCCATAAGTCCTGCACACACACTTGAGTCTTGACCTGCACATCTTTTAGTTATTTTCTCCTTCTCGGTTTTGGCTGAATCAGGAGCCAAGAGGGCAAACACCCTCAGCACTGGACAGAGAACCTGTTTCTTTCAGGAAGAGAATCCATCATTTCTAAGCCACCAGCTCCTTATTTTGCAGCAACTCTGAAGTCTGCGAGTTCCCGGGAGACTGCCTTTCCCTTGCTGGTTCTGGCTGCACGTTGCCTTTATTCTGAGTTAACTACTAGACCTAATTAAACAGCACCATCTCCTCCGAGTGGCTGGTTCTCTTCCCGTCTGAATACAAATTAAACTCCCATGCTGTTAACATTCAGGTCAGTTGATCAGAATCAACCTCTTTCAAAACTCTAAGGCCAAAGTGATTCCAATGTCAGTCACTGGGAGGGGCCGGAGTGCAATGCTTTCTAGCCGATTCCACTCCAGAACAGGCTGAGGAGGAGGGCTTATTCACAACTGAGGGGGCTGGGGCTGGGCTTGCCTGGGAGGGAGTGAGGATCCATGGCCATTGGAGCCCACGGTGTGGCCTAATTTATTGGCTACTGCACTCACTCCCTGCTACGTGGAGATTTGAAAACCTCTTTATTTCGTTTCTCTATTAATAGTTCATTGAGCAAATATTGATCCTGCTATGTGCTGGGCCCAGAAGATGACTGGGTGCACAGGACACACACGTGTGGGGGGCAACAAAAAGGAATCAGCACTGAGATGTGGAGTCTGTGATTCCAACAGCACGGTGTGCTGAGAAACAGCAAGGCTGTGCAAAGTACTGGGGCTCTGATATAGGCTCTGGAGGAGCAGAGCCTGACTCCACATCCCAGCCTCCTTCTGGAGATGATTCGGTGGGTCCCAGAATCCTTCCAGGCCTGACTGGAGGCAAGCTTCTGATTTAGGACGTCTGGGATGGGTCCTGAGAATTTGTGTTTTCTGACAAATTCCCAGGTGATGCTGACGCTGCTGGCTCAAACCCTGGGACCCAGAGGCCTGAACAGCACCGGGGTTTCCAGGGATCATTGGCCAAGAGGTGTGGGCGCTGGGGTGGGACACATGTGCCTGGATGTCTGGACTTGCATTCTGCATGTGCAGCAGAGGCTCAGAGCGGTGAGCTGAGGTGAAGGCTCTTGGGCAGCAGCTCTGCAGTTCACATTTGAATTTGTACAGCTGTAGTTGTGGGCTTTTCTGGTTTGTGCCTCTGGCTGCCTCTCTACTCCCCCAGATTCTGTACCAGTGGGACACCCTTGGAGCTCAGGGTGGGTCTTAGGAGGGTCTTAACTTCATGTGTTCATGCTCCACCTGGCCAGTTGGTGACAAAGAACTGTTCAAATCTGCTTTAGGGCTTTGCCACCTTCTCTGATGGAGAGACAGACTCAGGCATTGAGTTTGAAGGGCCAAGAGCGGCAGACAGAACAGGACAAGTTTCTTGGCCTTCCACCGTGGGCCAGTGGCCATGGCACCGGGTCAGGTGGGTGAATGGTGCCATTCTAAAAGCCCCATCTGCTCTGGCTTCAGTGTGGTCCATTCACTTGTCCGTTGGTGACCAGTTTCTCAGACCAGGGAGGCAAGGTGAACTCCAGTCTTTTGCTCTCAAGGAAGTTGCCTGCTTGTTGGGTGATTGAAGTCCAGTGTATCTATGGTGGACAGGACAATGAGCTGTCCAAAGAGTTTTCCTTTCAGGAAAAGAAAAAAGGAACACTCAAAGCTGTTGGGCCCTGCCAAAGAGAAACAGGGCTGACCCTACTTAAAAGTGGTAAAGACAGATTTTCTTCAGTACTGTTGCAATAGGGGAAGGGAGTATAAAATGGAGTGATCTCAATTCCAAAAACATCCCAGGATGCTGTGTGCACCTGTGCAGTGAACTGGTCTCGTCACCCCCATTTTACAGAAGAAGGACCTGGGACCAGAAAGGGGGGATAATGTAGCAGGGGGGTAGGGTCCTTGGGTAAGACAGTCCTGGGTTTACCTCTTTGCCCCAGGAACCAGCAGCTCTGAGACCTTGAGCAAGCTATGTAAATTATCTTCATGCCATTTTTCCTTCCCCAGGACAGTGGGGGCAGTGTGGATCAGTGTGGACCAGGGATGTGGATCAAATGGACAAAGGCCAAATTCTGGCTTCACTATTCAGCTGTTGTGTGATCTTGGGCAAGTTTCTAAAGCTCTCTGTCCCTAGCTTGCTTATCTATACATTAAGAACAATCATGGTTGTTCAGACTAGAAGCATTATCATATTTTAAAATACCAGACTAGTTCTGGCACATATTAAGTACCATATTCATGTTGTCTCCTGCTGCTTTTTGAAAAATCAGGATTCTAATACAATTTACTTATTTGTGGTGAGGATTAGATGAGACAGATAGCCAGACATCTCTCTCTGTCTCTCCCTTTGACTCCATCTATGATGGTTGAGTGTTGAGGGGAAGCTGCTCTTCACTTTGACCTAGAAAAGTTGTTTTCCTATTTTTAAAGTAAGCTGCCATTGTGATTAGTTTCTGGAACACAGCTGTCACGGTTTTGGACTTGATTTTGCTTTCTGTCTGGAGGAGATCGCTCCCTATTTATTTTGCAGGCCTGTGGCCATCACGTCTGGCTCTCCCTCTCCACCCTGTGCTCTGTGAAATGGTTCTGGCTTTGTCCCTGGGTGTGGGAGCCCCCAGCTGTTTGCTGGGTCTTGTTCAAATCCTGTGAATAAATAAATAGAACTGAAATATAGAGCTGATGGGGTCAGGAAATAAACCGATGAGTGTGTGTGTGTGTGTGTGTGTGCGCGCGTGCATGAGTGTGTGTGTGTTGAGTGGAGGGTTTGATGGCCTGATTTGGGTGAGGGGGCTTGGGAAATAGATGAGAAACAAAAGCAAATGTAGCTGTTTTTGTAATTTTATTTTGGAATGAAAATGTCTGAAAAGTTGTTTTTTTTTTTTTTTTTTTGTGAGTATGCTGCACCACGTGGCATGTGGGATCATAGCTCCCTGACCAGGGATCAAACCTGTGCCCCCTGTATTGGAAGCATGGAGTCTTAACAACTGGACCTCCAAGGAAGCCCCTGAAAAGCTTTTAGATATGAAAATAAGGTATGCTCATCTTTAAACAAACAAAAAACAAAACAGACGTTTAAAAAGCCACAAAGAAGAAAATGAAAACTACCAGGAATATTATTAATTGGAAACAACGCTGGCATAATTTTAGCTTCTGTTTCGAACTAGCTTAAGCAAGAAAGGGAATTTACTCCTATAAAGTGGCTTATCTAACTAGATTAAGCTTCAGGACTGGTTATATCAAGGGCCTTAAACAATGCGACTATGACTCAGCCTCTCTCACTATCTCTGCTTTTCTCTTTGTTGGTCTCAGTCACAGTCCAGCTTTCCCCTCCTGGTGAGAAGAAGGCTGCCCGAAACTTCAGGATTTCCTCTGATCCACATAATGGTTTTAGTGAAAAGAGAACACCTCCATTCTAGGGATTCTGGCGGAAGTCCCAGAGAAGCCTCTCATTGGCCTCTTTTGAGTGATGGGCACATCCCTGAGCCAGTCACTGTGGCTGGAGGGAGCCGGTGTTCTGACTGGCCAGATCTGCGTCGAGCACCACCCTTAGACTCACAAGTTGTATTAGCTCTACTCCCCAGAGGAAAAATGGGGCACTGTTCCCAGAGAAGGGACAGTGCTAGACAGACAAAAAGACACATGCCCACTGCCCTTTGAGTCTGTGGATAGACTGGGAGACGATGGTTGAGTGGAGGGTGCCCACACGCCCCGCCAGCAGGAAGTAGCAGGACAGACACACCCCCGGATACTCGGGCAGAGACCACCGACTCATCCTGAACTCCCGGCTTAAAATGTGATTTATATTTAGTACGAGGAAAGCTGTCAAGCTCTTAAATATGTATGGGATTGGGAGACCCGGGAGGGAGAGAAAGTGCAGATTCTGCATGTGCCAGCGAGGAATTAATTAGAAATAAGCCGTGTACGAGAAGCTGTCTGAATTCTGTGCTGCTTTTGATCCGGCTGCCAACAGATGACTTTGGGAATTCTCCGCCAAGGAGTGAGCCCTGGGCCTCTCGGGAGGCGGGTGCCCCGGCCCGGAACATCCGTGAAAGGTGGGGAAAGCTGGCGGCTACTTTCCTTGGTCTGGCCCCATTGTCGGCTCTCAGCTTGTGGGTGACTCCTTCCCGTGGCAGGAGTGCCGCGTGGATCAAGATGCCACAAATGTGCCTGTTCCCGGGAGGTGGGATTATTTATGGACCTGGGTTGGGGGCAGGTAGACAGGGCCTGGGTGCTTGTGGGTGGACCATTGGCTAGTATTACCTCCCAGGAGCTGAGTCACTGACCCTCTGCCGGGACTTGTGGGGGCCCTGGACACTCACATTCCCCTTTGCACTGACCATTATTGATGTACAGTCTCACCAACAAGATGCCAGATGGGTCAGAGGCTGGGCCTCTCCTGGGTCTGACCACACCTGGCTCTGGCTGGACACACAGTAGACACTTTACAAATACCAGTTAGCACTGCAGCCTGTGGGCAGGAAGGGACCTGGAGCCAGGATAATCTTTTTTCTTTCTTTTTTTATGATTTATTTATTTATTTTTGGCTGCCCTGGGTCTTCGTTGCTGCTCACCGGCCTTCTTCAGTTGCGGTGAGCAGGGACTAATCTCTAGTTGCTGTGTGCGGACTTCTCAGTGCCATGGTTTCTGTTGTAGAGCACCGGCTCTAGGCACTTGGGCTTCAGCAATCGTAGCACATCAGTGTGGTAGTTGTGGCACATGGGCTGAGGTGTCTCTTGGCATGAGGAATCTTCCTGGACTGAGGATCAAACCTGTGTGCCCTGCATTGGCAGGTTCTTTATCACTGAACCACCAGGGAAGTCCCCAGAATGATCTTCTAAAAATCTCACCATGTCACACCCCAATCCAGAACACTCTGGGAACGCCTCACATCACCAGGGACAAAGGCCACTGACCCATCTGTGCTATGCGGGTCCCTCAGCTCTGTCTGGGTCCAGCCCCATCACCTTCCTCGTATGCAGGTCCTTCTCTACCCCGGTGTTTGCTGACCTCCAACGGGCTGGCTTATTCCTACCTCACAACCCACGTCCTGCAGTTTCCTCTTTTCTGGAATCTTCTGGCCCCGATCTTCTCAGGTTGGATTTTTCCCGTGATGTAGATCATGTATCAAGGACCCCAGTCCGTGGTATCTTGTGGCAGCCCGCTGACTAATGTGGTGCTTAATGCATATTTTTTGGATAAAAGTTTGAATCTTTGGACTAAATTAATGAGTGCTTGAAAGCTTTCAAAGGTTATCACTTCAGGGGGGTATTCATTTTAAAACATGTTTATTATTATTATTTTTTTTGAGTTCATTATAGATCCAAATGCAACTGTAAGAAACAACCCAGAGAAATCCTTTGTGCATTTTTGCAGGGTTTCTGCCCAGTGATGGGCATCACAACCAAGATGAACCCATCGTGCTTTCTTTTTAAGAATATTTATTTTTATTTATTTAACTTATTTAGCTGCACGGGGTCTTAGTTGTGGCACATGAAATCTTGTAGCTGTGGCATTGTGGGATCTAGTTCCCTGACCAGGGATTGAACCTGGGCCCCCTGCATTGAGAGCTCAGAGTCTTAGCCACTGGACCAGCAAGGAAGTCCCAAACTCATGGTGCTTCCTGGTTTCCACACTCTTCTTGTGTGTGTCAGTGTCATCCTGACCCCTGTGCACAATCCTAAATGCACCAGCTCAGCCCAGACACCAAGCCCCCTCAACACCACAAAGGACCCTGAGTTGTCCTGTTATTCCTTCCCTTGTACCATTTTTTAAAGCAAAATTTTCCAGTTGATTTTATGCAAAACTCCAAGTGGGTCAGGAGCAAGTGGGCTTATGGGGCTGTGGCAGTTTCTGCAGCCCCTGCAGGCCTTGCCCAGCTTTTTGGTCAGATACCACCCCCCTCCAAAAAAAAAAAAACAGGCTGGGGATCAGGAGATATGACATAGAGCAGCTGGGATCTGGGGAATTCACTGTGGAGGTGGCTGGACTCGGTGTCCAGGGCTCACTTCTGGGTGTGAGCTGGAGGTGGCGGGGGGGGCGGTGGTGGTCCTAGGACCTGTTATTTAGAGACTGAGCATGAGCCAGGGGTCCAGGGCCCAACTCTGACAGCCCAGGGTATGAGTTTGAGGTCCTGGGTGCTTCCCTTCGAGCCCAAAAAGTGAGCAAAGTCAGGGGTGGGGGTGGTTCTGTGTCCAGCCCCAAGAATTCAGGATGGGAGCAGAAGTCCTGGTCCAGCGCTGGCAGCCGCAAGCACTGGCTTCATTTGGCAGGTTCCCTCACCACCCCCACCTCCCACTCCCCTAACCCCACCCTGATCTGTCCCACCCTCTTTGGAGCCCACATCTCCTTCCAGCCAGGTGGTTCTGCAAGTCTTTCGAGTCCCCGGGCTCCTATGGACAAGCTCCTTTGCTGAGTTTAGCGTCAATGTCTGCTGCTGCTCCTTGGAGCTTCCACTTTTCTATCACGTGGCTCCCCATCTCTATGCAGAGCTCAGAGGGGCTTTGGCCTTGTGAGGGGGCTCCGGGGCTCAGACTGGAAGCCAAAATCAAGGCCCAGGTGCTACTTGAGCTCTACATAGGCAGAGCTCCATCCCTGATCTCTTTCCCCAGAGCACGGGGAGGGCACAGTGCACGCTCGCCTTCTCTGAGCCAGGCACTTGCTCCCACGTCTTGTCAGTGAGCTCACAGAATGCCAGGCACAGGGGACAAAGTGATCTGACACACTCAAGGCGGTTCATAGTGGTCGGGCCAGGACTGAACCTGTAGCTCCTTCTCCCTCTCCCTCCCCATCTTCTGGGAAGAAAGCCAGGAGGTATCTCCCTAGAAGGACCTCTACCGGTAGGTTCTCTTCTGTCCTTTCCAGGGACCTGTCCACCGCTCTACGCTCACCACAGCTTCAGTCACATGGCTCCACCCTTGCTCAAGTTTCAAGAAACCTACTCAAGATTCTGATTTTGTCTGTTTTTTAAAGTTTTTTTCTCTGTGAAGATTGGAATTCAGGGATATTTATCTCGCCGGGCATGTGAAAGCTTAAATAAAATAAGCTTTATCTGTTGGAAGCTGTCAACTGATAAAAAAAAAAAAAAAGAAAGAATTAAGCATATTCCTCTTTAATGAACTCTCCAGACAGAGGCAGCTTTCTGCCCCTTGGCTTAGTTCTTCTCTGTAGAAACAGCCCTGTGCCCAGTCTGAGAACCGCCGTGGGACTCCACTCCCCGACCCCTCCCCGCCAAACTGTCTAGACATCCTGTAAACAGAGCGATTGCCGGGCGGCTGCAGCTCGGAGGTGGGAGATGTTTGTCACTTGCGGATGGCTGAATGAAGATTCATGGCCACAGAACGTTCTCCTTGGGACAAAAGAATGCCAGCCTCTCTCCTTTCTTGGAGCTTTTTACTGGGTTAGGGGCTCCATGCGGGCAAGTGTCATCCCCTCCAGGGAACATATTCCCTTCCCAGGATGGCTTCCCAAGGGTGCCAGACCCTGGACCCTGATGCAGAGGGAACCTGCCCAGCCGGAGCCTTCCTGGGAAATGCAGATTCCCCAAGGTCATGCCCCAGGTTCCCCAAGATCGTGCCCTGTGGAAGAGACCCTCTCCACCCAGTCAGGAAATCTGGTTGGTTTTATTTCCCATGCCTGCCACTCCCATGGCCACCACCCCAGCAGCCTCTGAAGCCTGGACTGTGGCTGTGGCCCCCTCCCTGGTCTCTCTCCTTCTGTCCCCACCCCGTATGCTCTAAATTGTAGGTCTGAGCATGACCAGCCTCTGATCAAAACCCTGCAATGTTCTACTTTATTCATAGTAAAACCCTAAACTCTTAATATGGTCTCAGGGATGTACTTGAACTGTTCTCATTAAACCTGCGCTACCTATCCAAATTCACCTCCTTCTACACCTCCTTTGCACACGACATCCAGCCCCATCAGCTTCCTTGCAGGGATGGGAATGCGCCAGGCACTCTGGCCTCGGGACCTTTGCTCTGGTTGTTCCCTCTGCTTGGCATGCTCTTTGTGCAGACGCTGGCCACTTCAAGTCTTTGCTCACATGTCACCTTCTGGACCAGTTCATCCCTGACCATTCTATTTTGTAATCAAGGGTTCACTCTGGTGCTGTACATTCTATGAGTGCATGCTAAGTTGCTTCAGTCGTGTTTGACTCTGTAAGATCCTACGGTCTGTAGGCCTGTCAGGCTCCTCTGTCCGTGGGATTCTCCAAGCAAGAATCCTCGAGTGGGTTGCCATGCCCTCTTGCAGGGGATCCTCCTGACCCAGGGATTGAACATCTTACGTCTCCTATATTGGTAGGCAGTTTCTTTACCACTAGCACCATCTGGGTTTGAACAAATGTATGATGCTGTATTGGAGACAGAAATGGCAACCCACTCCAGTATGCTTGCCTAGAGAATCCCGTGGGCAGAGGAGCCTGGTGGGCTGCTGTCCATAGGGTTGCACAGAGTCGGACACGACTAAAGCGACTTAGCATGCATGCATGCATTGGAGAGGGAAATGGAAACCCACTTCAGGATTCTTGCCTGGAGAATACCATGGGCAGAGCCTGGTGGGCTGCTGTCTATGGGATCACAAGTGACTTAGCAGCAGCAGCAGCATGATGTTATATGTATGACATACGATCTCCTTGGACTGCAAGGAGATCAAACCAGTCAGTCCTAAAGGGAATCAACCCTGAATATTCACTGGAAGGACTGATGCTGAAGTTGAAGCTCCAGTATTTTGGCCACCTGATGTGAAGAGCCAACTCATTGGAAAAGACTCTGATGCTGGGAAAGATTGAGGGCAGGAGGAGAAGGGGATGACAAGATAGTTGGATGGCATCATCCACTCAATGGACATGGGTTTGAGCAAGCTCCAGGGAAAAGGAAAGCCTGGCATGCTGGAGTCCATGAGGTCGCAAAGAGTTGGACATGACTGAGCAACTGAACAACAAAAAACGATCATTTTAGTATCATAAAGATTATTTTCACTGCCCTCTCCCTGCACCTCTGGCAACCACCAATCTTTCTACTGTCCCTATTGTTTTGCCTATTCCAGAATATCATATAGTTGTAATCCTATAATAAATAGCATTTTCAGATCGGGTCCTTTCACTTAATAATATGCATTTGAGTTTCCTCCATGTCCTTTCGTGGCTTGAGAGCTCATTTCTTATTAATGCTGAGTAACATTCCACTGTCTGGAGGCACCATGGTTTATTTATCCATCCACCTACTGAAGGAATCTTAGTGTTTCCAAGTTTTGGCTATTATGACTAAGGCTGCTGTTAACATTCATGTGCAGGTATTTCTGTGGACATATTTTCAGCTGTTTTGGATAAATACCAAGGAGTTCGATGGCCAGATCCCACGAGAAGAGTTTGGTTTCATAACTTTCAGACTGTCTTCCAAAGTGGCTGTACCAGGTTGCATCCCCACCAGCACTGAATGAGAGAGTTCCTGTTGCTCCACACCCTCACCAGCATTTGATGTTGTCAGTGTTCTGGATTTTGGCAATTCTAATAGGCGTGTGGTGGCATCTTATTGTTTTAATTTGCATTTCTCTGATGATATATAATGTGGGGCATCTTTTCATAAGCTTATGTGCCATTTGTATATCTTTTAGTTAGGTGTCTGTTAAGATTTTGACCCATTTTCAAATGGGGTTGTTTGTTGTCTTATTGTTGAGTTTTAAGAGTTCTTCATGTATTTTTGGTGACAGTCCATTATCAGATGTGTCCCTTGAAAATGTTTTCTTTCAGTCTATGGCTCGTCTTCTCATTTTCTTGACAGAGCAGAAGTTTCTAGTACTAACCAAGTCCAGCGTATCGATTCTTTCTTTCATGGATCACATTTTCAGTGCTATACCTAATAACTCATGGCCATAACCTAATAACTATACCTAATAAGTTCAGGGTCACTTAGAATTTTTCCTGTTTCCTTCTCAAAGTTTCATAGCTTTGCATTTTATATTTAAGTCTATGATCCCATTTGAGGTAATTTTAGTGAAAGGTAAAGGTCTTTGTTTGGGTTGATATTTTGGCGAATGATGGAGATGATGATAATGAAAATGATGATCATCACCATGATGCTGCTGCTGTTGATGTGACCACGATGCTGGTGATGCTGGTGATGATGATGACGGTGATGATGCAATGATGCTGGTGATGATGCTGGTGATGCTGGTGATGATGATGACGGTGATGATGCAATGATGCTGGTGATGATGATGACGGTGATGATGCAATGATGCTGGTGATGATGATGACGGTGATGATGCAATGATGCTGGTGATGATGATGACGGTGATGATGCTGGTGATGATGATGACGGTTATGATGCTGGTGATGCTGGTGATGATGATGACAGTGATGATGCTGGTGATGCTGGTGATGATGATGACGGTTATGATGCTGGTGATGCTGGTGATAATGATGACGGTGATGATGCTGGTGATGATGATGATGGTTATGATGCTGATGATGCTGGTGATGATGATGATGGTGATGATGCGATGATGTTGGTGATGATGATGATGGTGATGATGCTGGTGATGATGATGACGGTTATGATGCTGGTGATGCTCGTGATAATGATGACGGTGATGCTGATGATGCTGGTGATGATGATGACAGTGATGATGCTGATGATGCTGGTGATGATGACAGTGATGATGGTGATGATGATGATGTGGTGATGATGACAGTGATGCTGATGATGATGGTGATGATGCTGATGATGCTGGTGATGATGATGACAGTGGTGATGCTGGTGATGCTGGTGATGATGATAACAGTGGTGTTAGCAGCTGTAGCAGATGCTGCCAATGGTCCACTCTATCCCCATGGTCCACCCTGGAGGCTGGTGGCTGCTGATAGCTTCCTGCATTTCTGAAACCACAGGGTTTCTCTGTCCACAGGAAGAGTGTTCTGAAGCCGAGTGTAGAGACAGAGCATGAGTGCTGGGGAGTTAAGACATCCCCCTTTCTCCTCCCCAGGGGCAGCCTCAGTCAACAACAGAAAGGAGTTGGAAGGTTGAGACCCCATGGCCATTGGTGGGACAATGTCCTATATAGTCTCTAAGCAAGTCCCACACTACAGAGTGACTGGTCTTTCATACCTTGTATTGATGTACCTGCTTCACTGCCTTGCTTCCCATTCCTTCCCCTTCTGGACCACCTCCCCTAAACTACTTCCACCAAAATCCTTGTCTCAGGCTCTGTGTTTGGGGTACCCTAAGCTAGGCAAAAATCAGATGCTTACCCAATGATGGGGGCTGGGTCTGTGCTTTCTTCCAGAACCTTGTATGCAAATGTCATGCAGATCTTTTTGGCACCAGGGGCTGGTTTCATGGAAGACAGTTCTTCCCCAGACCAGGGTGGGAGTGGTTTTGGGATGATTCGAGGGACTGACACTTATTGTGAACTTCATTTCTGTTATTATTGCATCAGCTCCTCCTCAGATCCCTGGGTCAGGAAGATCCCCTGGAGAAGGAAATGGCAACCCATTCCAGTGTTCTTGCCTGGAGAATCCCATGGACAAAGGAGCCTGGCCAGCTATAGTCCATGGGGTTGCAAAGAGCTGGACAGGACTTAGAGACTCAACAACAACAACATGCAGACCTATGAGGAAGTCATTACTATGCTCATTTACAGTTGAGGAGACCAAGGCTCGGGGAGATGGAGTGGTCCAGCTGGAGTCACATAGCTGATGGGTGCTATGCTATCTGCCCACCTCTGCAGTCTGGGCTTGTTCTAAGTTATGAACACATCTGCCAGCATGAGGTGGACATGGTGGTCCACCCTCTGACTAACAGGCCTTGGATGGGGGACAGGGGTGGCCAAGGTCACAGAGCAAATCAAAGCATGGTTAGGACCCAAGAGTCCTTCTCTTTTCAGCAGCCAGCCTGGTCCCCTCTGGGACAAAGATCCAGGCATGTGAAATCAAGAATGTGCAATTGGTGGTGAGCAAGCATTTCATTGATTCATTTCTTCAAGCGTGGTGTATGCGTGTGAGTGTATATAAGTGTGTGTGCATCTGTGTTTGAGTGTGTGTCTCTGAAGGAGTTGGAGTTTGTGTGTGAGAATGTGTGTGTGTGTCAGTGTGTGTAAATATGTTCACCTGTGATTGTGTGTGCCTCCTCTGCAGTGAGGCATACAAGCATACACCACAGCCCTTGCCATTGTGAGGTGTGTGTCAGGGGGAGTCAGACCAGTGTCCTGGCAGGGCCAATACAGGGGTCAGTGATGGGATGGGAGTAGTTAAGGAGAGTCGGGGCTGGGACAGGGGGTCTGCCACTTGTCTGAATGGTCAGGAAGGGCCCTGAAGTGGAGGGACTCAGTGAGGTCCCAAATGGTGAGTAACCTGGGTGAGGTGTTGCCAGGGATCAGGTGCCCCAGCAGATCTGGGCTGGCTGGTGGGGGTAGAGAGAAGCTTCTTCTTGGCTATGCTTTGACCTGCTTTGTGACCTTAGCCTCATGCTTCCCCAGCTGTGGTCTCAAAGTCCCCAAGAACAAAGCCTGAGCAGTACCAGGGGCACCCTCTGACATTGGCCCTGGTGGGGAGGAGGCAGTTCTTGGTGTGGGAATGGCTTCTCTGCACCTGCTCTGGCCTGGCCACACTGAGCATCTTTTCTGAGGGGAGCCTTGTAAACCGAGTTGACCCCAGGATGGGACCAGGCTGTGGGCAGATGGGCTGGCATCTGGCCTGGCCCCCCAGATTCACTGTGATGGGCTCACAGCTGGCAACAACCTTTCGGGGGGCTGCTTGATGCTTTGTCAGGTGGCTGATGAGCCCTTTCTGAGTCCTGATCCAACAAAGCGATGATAAAATATGCGTTCTCAGGGCAGGGAGGCCCCAGCAGCCCATTATGGGAGACATTACCGTGTTTGAATTTAGAAATGAGGTCGTGGGGTGACATATAAATGCCGTCTCTATTTGCTGCTGGGGCCAGCAGCCTCCTCTTTCACGCAGAGTCACAGAATGCAAAGTTTACATTTGTTCTTAGGATGTTTGCGCCCCTTGGCTGATGTCTGGACAGACACAGAAGCTGAGCACTTCCTGCAGCCCCGGGTTTGCCGGAAGCCAGGCTGAGAAATTGGTCTGAAATCTGGGAAATGATAAGAGGGAAACATATTGTCTCCCAAGCCCCTTATTTCTAATCCTCATAATAGCTCTACTGGGTGGGTGATGGGCTGGGGAATGTTCACTTGCAAAGGGCTGGCTGTCTGAGTGGGGCTGATGATCTAGGTGAAATGTGGGTGAATTAGGGACACCATCGCTGGCCGAGACTCCTGGTTGTACCAGCTGCTTAACTGGGCCCATCTCACACCTTAACCACATTCTTAGGTCAGATCCAAACTGGGGAAGGAGCACTCAGACAGATTCTTCTCCTTCAGCAGACCCCAGGCTGGAAGACGAAACCATCAGGTGGGCTTTGGAGTGCAAAATGACAACAAGGCAGATTTCTTAGTTGATGCAAATGCTCTCTGGCATCGGCCCCAGGAAATACCCACAAGTTTTGACACATGCCAGACATTGAATCTTTAACATTTACGTTTTTTCAACTTGAATCATTTCAACCACAGGCCCTTTGCATGTGTCAAGGTCAAACCCTCCTGTCAAAATCGTACTTTAACATTTATACCTCTGAGAACTTGATTAATGTCTGGTTCCTCCCCAGACTGTGATTTAATGAAGCTGAGGTCTCTCTGGTCTTGTTCACAGTTGTATCCTTGGGCCCAGCAAAGGGCCTGGCACAGAGTAGGCCCTGCTGGTTTCTTGTTGGACACATTCAGGAAGGTCCACACACACTCCGTTGCCACAGCTTTATGGAGCCCAGCGCCTTCTCATTGGGTTCCATAAAATTTATCTCCACTCTCCCTCCGCTCTTTAATAAAGAGCTTTGTTAAATCGCAGAGGCACTTTTGCCCCGAGAAAGGCTTGTTCAGAAAACATATTCTTTTCTTTGTTAAGACTGATGGTTTATTTCACTTATAAAGTGGAATATCCAAGTTGTCATTCTAGAAAGTCACAAGGCAGGGAGCAGGTAGGGGAATGAAATGGTTTTTCAAGGATATCAGGAAAGCCTGAGGGAAAAGGTGATGAAATTGTAGTGGGTAGGAGTTGGACTCCAGAGCAAGATGGCTGGGGCTTACATCCCAGTTCTGCTGTGACTTTGGGTGAGGAGCTTAACCTCTCTGTGCTTCAGTCTCATCCGTGAAAGAGAAATAATAATCTTGAACATGGCTGGTTCTCGTGCCAGAGCCAAAGAGCTCGGGGTAGAGGGGATGGCACAGCGTCCATTAAATGATCTTGGGACACTGCTGCTTACAACTCGAGGGCCAGACATGGCCACGTGGTCCTCCCACCCAACCTCCAAGCGGTCAAGAAGTTGAGTGGGAGAGAAATATTCAGAGAACAACATGGTGGCCCTCATCCACAGGGGTCTGTTTGGCGCATTTCTCTGGAGACCTCCTTCTGTGTTTGCACACACATGTATGTACTAAGATCTTCTCTTATCAGCATGTGTAACTCTCCTTTGTGCCTTTAAAGGCTGCAGTGAATTTCATGGTTCGGACACCCCATAGTTTATTTTGCCAGCCATCTACAGAGGGACGTTTAGGACGTCAGTCTTTGTTTTGTGAACAATCCCACAGTGGACGTTCTTGTCTGTCTCTTTAGTGGACACACCTCAGAATAATGGAGATGCTAGGTGCCAGCTCGCATATTTACATTTTTCACAAATATGGAAAACTCGTCTCCCAGAGTGATCATCTGTATACACTCCAACCTCTGGTGTGTGGTGATTTCCCACACGTTTGCCAACAAGTGATCTAATACAGTTTAAATTTATTTTTAACCTCATGGGAGATCTCTTTTAATTTTTTAAAATTATAAAAGAATTACTTATAGAAAATGTAACAGTGAAGAAGTATGTATGGAGCAGAAATCAGAAGTCCGCTCTTTGCTTTCCTTATTTCTCATTTCATGCCCCATTTCAGAGGAGCCACTGTTAAAAGTTTGTCGGGGGACTTCCCTGGTGGTCCAGTGGTGAAGACTCCATGCTCCCAAAGCAGGGGGCCCAGGTTTGATCCCTGGTCAGAGAACTAGATCCTGCATGCTAAACTAAGACCTGGAGTAGCCAAATAAATAAGTTTAAACATGTAAAAAAAAATTAAAAGAGGAGCTTTTTTTTTTTTTAAGAAATTTTGTCAGGAATCCTTCCAGAATTTTCTTTCTACAATTGCATAATATACATTCATAAGTATATATTGATTTTTAAATTAAATGCATAACTGTTGTTATCACTGTATCATCAAGTGTTCTGGACCTTGCACCACCACCTCTCCGTGCACTCCCATTTTTAATTTTTAACATCTTTTATTACATTTATTTTTATGAAATCTACTGGCTTCTTGGGTTTTCTTTTCCCTTGTTTTTCTGTCTTCTCACACATCTATAGACGGAGGAGGGAGAAAGGGAAGGGAAGTTGATTATGGGGCTGTCTGTTTTTTCTCTTTCCTTCCCAGAGTTGCCTGGGGTGTGGTGACCGGAGTCCAGATGTGTCTCTGGGGTGCAGGCAGGAAGAGGAGAAGGCAGGCTGGCTGCAGAGCCTCCACGTTGAGGAGGGGAGGTGGGAGGCTGGCCGAGGAAGGGGATGTAACACAGACAAGAATCCTTCCAAACTCTGGTGGGGAGAAAAAGATCTCCTGTGGCGAAATTCAGCAAAATGCTATTAAGGATAAATTTTTTATTGTTCTGTCCTGTAGGCAGCTTGGGAAAATACTGTAGTCTCAGCATAAATGAGTTCCCGCATCTTATCTTATTTTTAAATGACAGCTTCAGCACCAGTTCTGACTCTGGAATAATGGAGGAGTCCCTGGGAGCTGCAGGCTGGGGCGCTGGATAGAGAAGCATGAGGCCAGCCCTAGGGCAGGACTGGCAAGACCAGCTGGGCCAACCAGTGCTCCACACTCTGCACCCCAAATGGAGGAATATGGCCAAAGGAAAACTGAGTGCACCAAATATATCAGAAGCCGTGCATGCCCATTTCATGAAAACTACCTCGGTTTATTCACTTAGTTACAAACTCTAAGGTGGTGCTTCATGTATGCAGGGAACTGTTCTTGGTGCTTTAGAAATAGTCATTTATTTGTTTTCTGCAGCACCTTGATGTGGAAAGATCCCCAGATCTGTTGTGAAGACAGTGGGTGGGTAACCATGGAGGCGGTGTGGGGTGTAGGCACCCAGCCCCGTTCATGTGTCACCCCAGGCTCCACATGGCCTTACCTGCTCCCTGGACCTCGGCCGTTTTCCTTAGCAAAGCAGCGTTCTGTCCCCAAGGTTGAAAACCGCCGTCACCTCCCTTGTTGTCACATCCCTGCTCCTCTGCACCCCACGCCCGACCTCCCCGCCCCTGGGGAGGATCTAACTTCAGCACAGCCCCCATTTTGCCCTCAGAGTTGGAGCCACAGCTGCTCCAGGGCCCAGATTCACACAATGAGGACCCTTAGATGCTTTGGTTTCTCCTATGACTGCCCCAAGTCACACCCTAAAACTATGGGGGAGCAGTCAACACCCAGCAGGGCAGAACGTAGACCCAAGACAGGACAGGAGAGGGGGAGGAGCTAGGAATGGGACAGTCTTGCCTCCGTCCACGGGTGGATTGGTCCTGTAGTCAGGGATCTCACTGCCTCTCTGGGGACATCCTGCCTGAGCCAGCAGGCTGCAGTGACCAGCTTGGTGATGCCCACCTCCTCCCTCTCTTCACTCTTGCTTCCTGAGACTGCAGCCCTCAATTAAGCCTTAGGGTCGAGCTCTGCCTCCATTTTCCAGGGAATTCCAGTGGAGCAGGAAAGTTGGGCCATAAAGAAGACAGAGTGCCAGAGAATTGATGCTTTTGAATTGTGGTGCTTGAGAGCCCCTTGGACAGCAATGAGATCAAACCAGTCAGTCCTAAAGGAAACCAACCCTGAATATTCATTGGAAGGTCTGATGCTAAAGCCAAAGCTCCAATACTTTGGTCACCTGGTGCTACGAGCTGACTCATTGGAAAGGATTCATGCTAGAAAGGATTGAAGGCAAAAGAAGGGGATGGCAGAGGATGAGTTGGTTGGGTAACATCACCAATTCAATGGACATGAACTTGGGCAAACTCCAGGAGATGGTGAGGGACAGGGAGGCCTGGCGTGCTGCAGTCCATGGGGTCTCAAAGAGTCAGATGCAACTTAGTGACTGAACAACAACAACCAGCGGAGCAGAGAGAAGTGTGCTGAGGGACTTCAGTGACCATTCCCATGGCACTCTCCATCACCCACTACGATCCCCATGGTGTGCCTTTCTTTCATCCTCACAGCAGTGCCTCCTTTATCCAGATAAAGCTTTGGCATCAAATGTGTCCGAGGTCACCAGCTCAGATGAGGAGGAACTGGGCGATTTGGACCTGGAATTTGTGCTCTCAAGTGTTGTGTTACCTGGAGCCAGAGGTGACTTGAAGGCTGGTGGTCACTGTGCAGTCAACCCCTGCCATTCCTGACTCCAAGCTTCACATGCAGTGTCTCAGTGCCCCCAGAAACCCTGGGGAAGGAGAGCCATGATTATCATTCTACAGATGGAAAAAGTTTGGCTCAGAAAGGTTTGCAAATCTTAATTAAAATTTATGTTGGGGATAACTTGGTGGTCTAGTGATGTTGAAGCTCTAATACTTTGCCACCGATGTGAAGAGATGACTTATTGGAAAAGACTTTGATGCTGGGAAAGATTGTAGGCAAAAGGAGAAGTGGGTGGCAGAGGATGAGATGGTTGGATGGCATGGGACTCAAGGGATGTGAGTTTGAGCAAACTCTGGGAGATAGTGAAGGACTGGGAAGCCTGGCATAGTGCAGTCCATGGGGTCGCAAAGACTTAGGGACTGAACAGTCAGTGGTTAAGACTTGAGACTTTCACTGCTGGGGCCTGGATTTGATTCCTCATCAGGGAACTAAGATTCCATAAACCATGTGGTACAGCCAAAAAAATTTATTAATGTCACCTGCTTCTTTTTACCTCTTCTTCTTTTTTTTAAGGAAAGGCTTACTAGAAACTTTTAAATGTGCTTTGCGTTATATTTCAATCATATAGAATTGGCCTAAAATAGCAGTTCCCAACTTTTGGGAATTCACTACGTTCTTTTGAATGCATACACATAAGGAGTTTTTAGCCACGTGTTTGAAAGGATTGAAAGACTCCAGACAGCAATTAGTTGTGACAACTCCACATCGTCCCAGGGACACTTGCTGGGTTGGTGAAGCCACTGCACCCCGCAAGCTGGTGGCATGAGGTGGCGACGTGGCAGCTGTCTCTGTGCAGGCCTCTTGGTCTCCTCCTCTATACAGTTCACACACTGCCTATCTCTGCAAAGAAAGTGCCTTCCTGCTTGTGGACACAACCCATGGTGTGTATTATGTGCCGAGGCCCTCAGCTCACTCAGCCCCGAGGCCCCTTGCTCCCAAGTCCTTGTAAGATTTTTGTATCCTTTGCATAAAAAATATTTGGCAACTTTTTATTTTATTATCTTATATTTAAGCTATTTAGTCCTCACAATGGCACTTTGAGAAAGGCACTGTTATTATTCCCAAATCACAGATGAAG
This sequence comes from Bos indicus, assembly GCF_029378745.1. NCBI lineage: Eukaryota > Metazoa > Chordata > Mammalia > Artiodactyla > Bovidae > Bos > Bos indicus. Next base: position 58,444,575 of record NC_091772.1, on the reverse strand, counting down.
AAACTGAGGCCAGGTAAGTTGAGATGAGTTAACTGAGGTCCTGCGGGTGGTAAGTGACAGAGTCTGGCTCTCTCTACAGAGTGTCACTGCAGGGAGCTGTTCTCCATTTTCACCTGTACTCACAGAGTTTTATTTTTGTGTTTTAAAGTTCTTTTTATTTTTTGGCTGTGCCACAAGGCTTGTGGGATCTTAGCTCCCCTACTAGGGATTGAACCCATACACTCAGCAGTGAAAACATTGTCCTAACCACTGGACCACTAGGGAATTCCCCTAAAGTTCTTTAATTGAGGCATAAAAATGTAGAAGTTTATAAATCTTAGTTTGACCTCAGTGAACTTTATATATGTCTATACCACCCATGGACTTCTCTGGTGGCTCAGTGGTAAAGAATCTGCCGGCCAATGCAGGAGACACAGGTTCTATCTCTGATCCAGGAATAGCGCCTGGAGAAGGAAATGGCAACCTATTCCAGTGTTCTATCCTGGAAAACCCCATGGGCAGAGGGGCCTGGTGGGCTATAGTCCACGAGGTCACAAGAGAGTCAGACATAACTTTGTGACTGAATGACAACAACAAATTAAAAGAAACGTGCATACCCCTAACCCTCCAAGCCTGCATGCATACTAAGTCACATCCCACTCTTTGTGACTCTATGGACTGTAGCTTGCCAGGCTCCTCCCTCTCTGGGACTCTCTGGCAAAGAATACTGAAGTTGGTTGCCATGCCCTCCTCCAGGGGATCTTCCTGACCCTGGGATCAAACCCATGTCTCTTATGTCTCCTGCATTGGCAGGCAGGTTCTTTACCACTAGTGCCACCTGGGAAGCCCAACCCACCAAGCCCGTTTGTACAAATGGATCTTAGAGAAATAAAAACCCAGGACTTAGCAATTGCAGGTCCTCTTCTCAGAGCCAGCCTCCTCTGACTGTCTGCTCCAGACATCAGAGGCTGCCTCCGTCTGACAGGTTGGTGCCCGCACAATCACAGCTGTTAAATCTCTTGGCTTTCACACCTGCACACACACATGCCGATAGCAGAGTGGTTTGTGGTTCAAAAAAAAACCAAAACCAGAAACAACCTAAATGTCACTGGCAGGGTAACGTGAGGAACAGTTGCTGCCATGGAAAGTCACAAGTCAGAGCCACTTGAGTAAATCCTGAGGATTCCAGCACGGGTTTTTGAAAACCAGTTTTGAGTGGTGTTTATTGTACAATGACAATTTGGGGAATCTTTGAGGAGTGTTTGTCGGGCATCAGAGAAGAAGTGTGGATGGGAAGGTCTGAGATGGGTAGTGCGGGAGGGGAGGGATGGGATGAGTCAGCTTTTTCTTGATGTATCTTGGTTGCCTGGCTTGTTCCAACAAGTGTGTGATGTGTTTATAGTTGTAAAACAATAGGAAACCTGGGTGTCCCGCATTGATCCAAGCTGGGGCCCTTGTGAAGACTGAGTGGCAAAGAGAGGGCCCTGTTCTCTACTGCCTGCTGCCGAAGCATCAAGCACCATTGCCGTGGCTGCTGCTTTTTCCAACCCCAGGAGTGTATTTTGTTTCTCTATGCAGATTCTTCTATGGGTGGAGCCTGCCGGGTGGGAGATGGGTCCTCTGCCTGCACTGACACTAGCTCCCTTAGTCTTTGTCTGCTCAGGGATCCTGCCAAGACGTGGGATTAGAACCAGGAAAAGACACAAGGTGAACACAGCCAAATGTCAGCTGCAGCGAAATCTATGGGCAGTTTCATTAAAGGCAAGGGTCCTCTCGGTTCTGCTTTCCATTCGGGTCCATGGAGACACTCCTGGTTTTTGTTCCATTGTTCAACACCCAAAGAATTCCAGAAATGAGAATGCCTTCCCTGGCCAGCAGCCGCCTGGCTCTGTGTGTAGGAACCAATAAGGCATGTTTCCTCTCGCTTCCCACTCCTGAGGGTTTTACCAAGCTAGGCAATGTGTTTCTGATGCTATCTGTGTGGGAGGCTGCACTTTGGACCACAGTCAGGGGGAATTCCTCGTGAAGACAAATCAGTGCAGAGATGGTGGAGACTAAGCCTTGGCAGGCCTCCTGGGTCAAACGGGCCATACACGTTCCCAAGAACAGACCTCTGGGGTTAGCGAGCCCAAACAAGAAAAGTCAAATCCAAGAGGCTCCTGGTGTGGACGCTTTGTTGCTAGAAAAACCTGTGGGTTCCCAGGGACTGAGTGATCTTAGTTCTGGAGACTCACCTTCACCAGAAAGACTAGGAATCAACGGACCATGCATGAGGAAGGCAGCATGGCTTGGCTGCCACAGAAAGCTCAGCTCAAACGGACTCTATTTATAAAGGGAATATTTGGGGACCTGCTTTACCTAGAAAGTCAAAGCTACTGTGGCTTTAGCAGCTCCAGCAATACAGCCAGGCTAGAGCTCCCCAGCCTCTGTGTCTGCTGTGCTGATTTCATTCTCAGACCAGCCTGCCTTTGGCCAAAGATGACAGTCAGCCCTTCTTGTCGCTGTTTCCTTCCAGGTTTAAAATAGTAGGAAAGAGAAAGTTCACTTTTGCAAGTACCTAAACCAAGGTCCTCTAGCCCATGGTCGTCTAGGGGCAAGGATTCCTGGTTTTTACTCAAGCTACTCAGGTTCAATTCCTGGGCAGGGAACTAAGACTTCTCTTTAGGACCATGCACTGACGTCTTTCTATAGAATTCCCTGATGGATTAATTGGTAAAGAATCTGCTTACAATGTGGGAGACCCGGTTTGATTCCTGGGTCAGGAAGATCCCTTGGAGAAAGGAATGACAACCCACTCCAGTATTCTTGCCTGGAGAATCCCATGGACACAGGAGCCTGGCAAGTTACAGTCCACGGGGCTGCAAAGACTTGGACATGACTGACCAACTAACACTTTCACTTTCACAAACAAGGACCTGGGGTCAGGAGCCCACCTTGGAAGCAGTGCCTGTGGCTGGACTGGGACCCAGGGCTGCTCGGCTCACCTGGCCAGGCTTGTTCCCAAACAGAGCACATGGCTTGCTCATCAGGGTGGATGGACTCAGCAAATACAGATGCAAGGAGCCCAGTAAACTTGAATTCCAGGAAAACGATGAAAAAATTTTAGTATGAAATTTTTAGAATGATCAGAAAAAATTATTAAGCTGTGTGAGTAATACAATATATTATAATATGTATTTACATGTATGCATTGAGAGTACACATTCTTATAGATACATATCTAACCGTATTAACATTATTCATTGTGTATCTGAACATCAAACTTAACTGGAGATGCTGTATTCTGTCTGGCAATCCTGTGCACATGGGAAGTTCAAGGCTCTGAGAGGGCAGCAGAACAGGAGAGTGGATGTTGTCTGGCCAGCCAAGAATGTCCACCGCAGATCACAGAGAAGGCTCGGCTTGAGCTTGGATTTGGTGAGATGGATGAGAGGAGCAGAGCTTGGGCACCAGAGAAAGCCCAGGCCTCGAGGCCCCAGCTTGTGGAAAATGACATCTTTAAGCTGTGTGGCATCATCCCTCACCTGCAGGATGCTCACCTCTGAGCAGAAAAACTGAGGAATGGGCAGCTCGGTCCCCATTTTCCATTTGTGAGTGGGGGAATTTGGTTCCTTCTAATGGGTACTGGGAAAGCTGAATGCTTATATTTGATCCCCCCATAAGTCTGCTGTGTGTGTGATGCAGTCTTACATTTATTTCATGTTATTCTCCTCTGTAGACTGTGTGTCCCTGGGAACAGGCAGTGGTGACTGGAGGGGGTTTGAGGTAGAGCCCCGCTCTCAAGCTGCTCATGGCCTTGCTGTGGGAAATACAGAAAAGGCAGTGTGGACAGGAAAGGGAAGGAAGGAGGCTGGGGTAAGACCCACCAGGGGATCCTGCTCCAACATCAGGTCACTTTGTGGTGCAGGGCAAGCCCCCAGCCCCTTGGCTACCACGCTTGTAAAACAGGTCACAGTGATGCTCCGTGCCTGTGATTCCCAAAGGTGATGAATGGTCACTTTCTGGATATGCCTCTCTTTCTGAGGACACGAGTCTTATGTACGGGGCCTGCCCCACTCTGAAATGTCTCATCTTCACTTGGTATACCTGAAAGGACTCTGCTGCTGCTGCTGCTAAGTCGCTTCAGTCGTATCCAACTCTGTGCGACTCCATGGACTGCAGCCTACCAGGCTCCTCCATCCACGGTATTTTCCAGGCAAGAGTACTGGAGAAAGGACTCTAGCTCCATACAAGATCACGTCCTGAGATTCCAGGTGGATGTGGATTTTGGAGGGACATTTCAACTCAGCATGGCAGTTATCTTGTTCAATGCTTCACCCAGCTTGACAATTATCCGGTGAGGTCAGAATTGTCACAACCATCTCTCAGATGAGGAAACTGAGGCCCGATCAGCTGGCCGAGTGACATGTGCAGGACTTGTACCCAGACATGAAGCCACGCCACACTAGAGAAGGCTGGGAGTGTGCACGTCCCGAAGTTTGCAGCGCCTCTTTGGCCCTGTAAGCCACATAGTTGGCCAAAAAGAGGAAACTTGAAGGGAAAGAAAGAAAACTCAAATTGTCTCTGTGTGTTTACAACCAGAGGGCCTCTCCTGGGAGGAGAGTATGAAATTTTAATATTTCAGGCAGGCAGGCAGCAGAACTTCTTGTCTAGACATGAAGAAATGTGGAGACGCAGTATTATTTCCAACACGCCAGCCAATGCAGCGCAACTCCTACCTGTCCCCCTGGACGAGGGGGTGTCATTTACTGTGCATTTGTGAACAAACAGCACTGAGGCCCCAGCTGCCTGGGGATGGCCTAGGCCGTGGTACCAAGTCCCCGTGTTGCAGCGGGACTGAGAGATGCTGGCGGGAGGGCTGTCTTTTCTCAGACAATTGAGCTGCTTACAAATCAGTAAAAACAAGGTTGATTGGGATGAGGGCCTCACCCCCACTTGAGGCTCGCACCACTGTCAGAATGACAGTGGCTGTGTAATTGGGATCATTAAACCTGCAATTAGTCTTGAGAAACATTGGGCCAATGTGGGGGGCAGGCAGTGAGGGATAGGTCAGGTTGGTGTTTCACTTTGCTTTGCCACATTTCTCTGTTATTTGCCACCTGGACACGTAAGCAGAGCAGGCTCCTGCTGGTCACTCTGGTGGGATGCTGAAGCTGGGGCTGGGGTACCTGACCTGGCCTTCTCTAAGCTGTGTGACCTTCAGCCAGTTCATTGTCCTCTCTGTGCCTCACGTTCCTCATTTATGGTCTCTTCCACCCCATTAGTCCCTACAGGATCCAGACTGGAGATCTGCAGGGGCGAGGCCAGGAGACAGCTGAGGATGACAACATTCTTTGGGGCTCTGGGCCACTTCCTTCAGTGGCCCTTTAAAGAGAGTGAGCTGTGTGGTCAGCATCAGGGGCTTCTCCCACCTGCAGATGGGAAACTGAGGCTCAGAGCCGGGCAGTGGCAGAGCTAAGGTGAGGACTGCGCCTTCAGTTCTCTCCCCGCTGCATCTTCATTCGACGAATACATCCTTAGCATTGACCATGACCCAGGCCAGCTGCAGCCAGACCACAGCAGAGGCCCATACAGTCAACAGGATGGCAGAGGTGGGCAGAGAAGCTGGGACCCCACCTCACTGAACCTCTTCGTGAACCGTTGTTACTAGCATGCAGACTAGCGATTGAGACGCCCACAGGTGCCCAGTGCCCTGCGTGCTCCAGCCCCCTGTGCTCCACTTCTAACCCAGGAGTAGTGGATAGAGGAGGGGAGTGGGGTGAGGTGTCAGTAGCCCCTGGGTCCTTGTTACAGAGTAGCCACCACCCTTCTGAAGTGGCTCTGTGCTTCTTCCTTCTCCCTTGGGCCCTCCTGTGGGGTGGTGTCTGATGGAAAAACACACACACTCCACCTTGTCCAAACAGCAGTCACAGAAGTTGCTCCAGAGCGGGGAGTTGTCAGGGTGGGGGGAATATGTGGGGCATCGCATCCTCTGGTCCTTATTCTATTTTACATACCTTGTGACTCAAACCATGTGCTCCCTTTCTCCCAACTTAACCATGCAGTTCCTCAGAAATGCTGAGGCTGGTGGGTGCCCCATTCACTTATTGAGTATTTACTGTATACCAGGCTCTGTGCTGAGGACTCTCCTCTGAGCCTCAGCAGAATCCTTTGAGGGAACAGTGCTACTGTCCCATTTTACAGATGGCGAGAGTGAGGCAAGTGTGGTGGGCAGAATAATGGCCTCCTAGTGTTCACAGCTGAATCCCAGAGCCTATGAGCATGTTGTATTTCATGGCAAAGGGAGACTAGATTGCAGGTGAAGTTAATGTTGCTCATCAGCTGACCTTGAGGTGCAGAGATGATCCTGGATTATTGGGTGGCTCCATGGAATCACAGGGGGAACAGGTGGGCAGCATCAGTCATGTGACATAAGGAAGATTTGACTGATCATTGCTGATTTGACGATGGAAGAGGGGACCAGAGTGAAGCCAAGGGGCTAGCTCTGGAAGGCAGAAACAGCAAAGATAAGGTTTATCCTCCCGAAACTCCCAGAAGAAATCACTCTGCCAACACCTTGATTTTAGCCCAGTGATGTCCATTTGGACTTCTGGCCTCCAGAACTCTAGGATAATAAATTCGTGTTGTTTTCAGCTACTAAGTGTGTGGTAATTTGTCATCAAAACCATAGGAAACTGATTGCCCCTAAGTTCTTCATCTAAGTTCACAGTGGCTTCTCTGGTGGCTCAGATGATAAAGAGTCCATGCCTACAGTGCAGGAGACCTGGGTTTGATCCCTGGGTTGGGAAGATCCCCTGGAGGAGGGCATGGCATCCCACACCAGTATTCTTGCCTGGAGAATCCTATGGACATGGGTTGTCTTGTGGGTTACAGTCCATGGCGTTGCAAAGAGTTGGACATGACTGAACAACTAACACTTCTATAGTAAATGTTGAGGCTGGATTTAAACCCAGACCTCTGAGACTGGTCCAGGGATGGACAAGTGAACAAGGCTGGTAAGCCCAAAGAAACCCTGGGAGTTTCATTGAGACAAACAGGAAATGAACTCTCTCCTTCCATTGGGACTGGCGAGGACAATAGGTTGTCTGGAGGTGCCAGGGGTTGATTATTCATCACTAGGTAAACATCTGTCTGAATTACATAACTAGGCGAGACAAAAAATAAGATGGTGACATTATCTGAGCCCCTGGATACCACCATGCCTGAAGCTAACACGTCTTTATATTCCAGGAACCAATAAATGCCCCCTTTGTACTTAAGCTGGTTTGAGCTGGACTTTCCATCTGTCACAACGGACAGATTCTCAGGATTTGGCTTGGCTTTTGAAAATCTGAGAGATGTGAACGTATCTTGGTTTCCCTGGTGCCAACTACCCCTCCACTTCCTTTAGGTTTTCCAGGAGAGCAAAAAAATTCAGATGTCATGGAGGCTTCAAATCATATAATCCTGTGATGACACAACCTCAAGAAGCCTCCTGGTCCTTAGTTTTATACTTTTTTACACTACAAAGTGGAGGAGACTTGCCCATGGTGACGCTGCTGCTAGGAGATAGCTGAGGCCAGAATCTGGGTCTGCTCACCCCTGCTCCTCCCCTTTGCCTTCTGCAGTCCCACAAGAAAGGGCTTTGCGTCCATACTTTCTGATGGTTTTCCTGCTGACAAGACTCAGGACAGAACTAAGCTTGTCTGGCCTGGAGTTTGCCACATGCATAATAAGGCTCACATTTGCTTGTGGTTGAGCCTTTAGAAATCAGCTTTCTGGCTGAGCCACTTTCCAGCCCAGGACTCACCTGGAAGTCATTTGGGGGGACAGGAGCCTGCTCATCTGGTCAGCTGTGGTTGTGCAGTTAATACTTCCCAGACAAGGCTTTCTTCCTGGTCCCCAGATTCTCTGCCCCGCTCCAGGCTTCCAGAAGGGAGGAACATGCCAGGGGTGGGTCTCCCAGCCATCCTGGTTTCTCTGCTGGTTATCTGTTCCCCTTCGAGGAATCAGATGGCTCCACCTCATGTACAGTTTGGAGCCCAGACCCCATTTAGGTGCTAAAAATGCCAGACTTGCCCAAAGTGAGCACCAGCTCCCACCCATCAACCAAGGCTGGCTGAAGATACACCCCGTGCTCCTCCTTTGGGTTCGCTGTTTTGTTTTTTCCTGCTTCACCACAAAAAATATTTTTGCATCTCCTCTTACATTCTTTGCAATGATCCATCCTCCTCTTGCTGCAAGCTGGTTTGAGCAGATTTCCAGTCTCTGATCATGACCGGATATTTGCTGACCGCTTACTAAGTGCCTGAAAGTTGCGGTCAGTATTAGTGTCAGTTGAGTCCTGCGAGGTGGGTACGATTCGCATCCCATTTTAGATCCCAGGGAAAGCACCCAGGTGCGTGGAGTGGCTGTCTTAGGACAGCACAGCTGGAAAGAGGAAAAAAGTGAAGGCAAAAGTGGTGTCGGCCTTACTTTGCCTGTTTTATGGATGAGAAAGCTGAGCCCAGAATGGCATAGTGACTTGCTCAAAGGCACACAGCAAATGAGTGGCTGAGAAGGACTCAGAGCTCCTGTGTCCTGACTTCTAATTTTCTCTCTCCCCTGGGACCCCACAGTCCCCTGGGCACCAGACCAGTTAAAGCAAATAGATGGCCTCCACGGCGGCCACCATGGGTCTCTTCTGAAACCTGCCTCAGCCACAGTGCTTAGAAACCCTCCCTGGCCAGGGACCACCCTGCCCCTCAGTGGGTGGTCCTATCCAGCCCATGATTCACAGTGACACCCCCCACCTGGGCACCTCACCTGTCCCATCAGACCCCCAAGAACTGCAGAGGCTCCTGGGGTGGCCCAGGAGCACCCAGCCTGATGTTTGGCCTGAAGCTTTTAAAAAAGATTCCATTTGAGGTGGATTCTCTCCTTCCAAGAGGAAAACTTGCTTTCTCAAGTCTCACTTTGAGCATAAGCAGAGCACTCATATTTAATAACAATTTATTGCACCCATCATGTGCCAGGCATGGCACCAGGTGCTGGGGTGACTTTCCAGGACCTTCTCTTATGGGGCTCTCTTTCCATGGGAGAAGCAGGTCGACACTGTGGCCATTCCCCAGGAGGAAGTTTCGAAAATGGAGCAGGAAGCTGGGCTGGGGGCAGGGGTGGGGGTGGGGGATCTTGAATGAAAGGACCAGGGAGGGCCTTTCTAGGGAGATGACATTGGGATAAAACCTGAACAATGATTGGGACATAGCCAGGAAAATATCAGACAGTTCCAGGCAGAGAGAACAGCGAGTGCAAAGGCCCTGAGGTAGGAATGTTGTCTTACTGGGGAATCCAAACAGTCAGTGAATCAGGGGGCGGGTGGTAGGAGATGAGCTCAAAGAGCTAGACCTTCGTTTTTTCTTTTTTTTTTTTAAGATTTTGTTATTGTTGTGGACCATTTTTAAAGTCCTTATTGAATTTGTTACGATATGCTTCTGTTTCATGTTTTGGTTTTTGTGGCCACATGGTATATAGGATCTTAGGTCCCTGACCAGGGATTCCACCGACACCCCCTGCACTGGAAGGTGGTCTTAACCGCTGGACCACCAGAAAAGTCCTCAAGATAGACCTTCTTAAATAGAGAAAGTAACCTATCAGTGATGTGCTCCACAACCCAAATATCTGGGGTGCAGAGAGGAAAAGGACTTGGGTTTATGGCATGTTCATCATGTGACACATACAGTGTTCCGTCCACCTTCACAGCAGCTGGTGAGGTGGGAGGTCTCATTACCCCCATTTAGCAGAAGAGGAGCCTGGGGGTCTAAGAGGTGGAATGGCCCTTGGAAGCCATTACTGGCCAGGCTGGTTGCTCATGGGGCTTGTGGGCTGAAGGAGGCTCTTTGATGAAAATGAAAATACGAAGTCCAGGGGAGCTTGCTCGCCCAGCTCTTATCTTTCGCCTGGATCACAATGTGGTTCCACTTTTCCTATTTCCAGCTGAATGTTTTGGAAACTCTGGGAGGCGCCAGCCCATACAGCCTCCTGACTGCTGGGACTGCTTGTGCAAAGCTGGAGGCAGGGGGCACTGGTGCTGCCAACCTTTCCTGGCTCGGGCATGGGGAACAAGGGTGCGTCTCTCTTTCTCAAGGGAGAGGGCACCTGGAGATCTGGATAACACCTCTCTGGGTGCAGGCTTTTTTGGAGAGTCTGAAAAACAGTGCAGGAATGAACTGAAAGCATGCTCTGTTTTGGGAGTCTATACAGATCACTCACAACTGGTCTGATGGGGGACGTTGCCCAGGAGGCCCTGAACCCTGGCGCCCAGCCTGGGATGCCTCTCTTCACATTCCTGCATCCAGCATCTCCCAGGCAGGCACTCCTCTGTACCTGGCCCAAGTGTGACAGGACCCTGTGCTGACCTGTGCCGGCGGGGGGGAAGCCAGGCTGGGCACGTGAATATTTCGTTCACAAATATTTCTTGATACTTGCTTTGTGCCAGAGCCTATCAGCAGCAGGATGTAGTCACAGGCAGGACTGATGGAGTCTTTTCTCCTGAAGCTCATGTTCTACTGGGAGAGCCACAAGCCATACAAAGAAACAAATTAAACTTCGCTGCCTAGAATGATGGGTCCCTCCTTCCTCTGCTGGTTGCCTACCCTCTCCCATCACTGTCAGTTCAGTTCAGGGGTCGCAAAGAGTCGGACAACTGAGTGACTGAACTGAGAGTGATGGGAGCAGGTAGGCAACCAGCGGAGGAAGCAGGGTCACTGAAGACCACTCTGAGGAGGTGGCCTTTGTGGTGAGACCTGGATCAAGAGCAAAGATCCCCACCCCCCACAGAAAAGGACAAAATGGCAGAGGGTCTCATGCACCAAGTGGGTGCTATCTGCCCGCTCTGCCCCCACTGAGGCTCACTGCACAGATCAGTAAACCGAGACACAGAGAACTACAGAAACTCACCAAAGTTATAGAGCTGAGAAGCTGACCCCAAGCCCCCTGGCTCCAGGGCCCACACACAGAACCACCAGACCACAGTGCCTCCTGGAGTTTCCTAGGGACATGGGGTCCTGCCTGGGGTCCCCACCGTAGCCTGGGCCTCCAACTCAAGGTCCCATGTGCTTCAGAAAACCAAAGTGGGGGCGGGGAGTGCTGGGCAATACCAGCCTGACGAATGGCAAGCTGCCCCACCCACTCTCGTGCCACACGTTCCCCCATTTCTAAGTGGTCTCAGTGGGAGCTTCGTGCAGGTTAAGAGGGAAGGCTGCCTGACTCCAGCCACAAAATTAAAAGATGCTTGTTTCTTGGAAGAAAGGCTATGGAAAAAAAAGTAGATAGCATATTAAAAAGCAAAGACATTGCTTTGCTGACAGGGTCCATTATAGTCAAAGCTGTGGTTTTTCTAGTAGTCATGTATGGATGTGAGAGTCGGACCATAAAGAAGGCTGAACGCTGAAGAACTGATGCTTTCCAACTGTGGTGCGGGGGAAGACTCTTGAGAGTCCCTTGGACTGCAAAGAGATTAAATCAGTCAATCTGAAAGGAAATCAACTCTGAATATTCCTTGGAAGGACTGATGCTGAAGCTGAAGTTCCAATATTTTGGCCACCTGATGCAAAGAGCCAACTCATTTGTAAAGACCCTGATACTGGGAAAGATTGAAGGAAGGAGGAGAAGAGGGTGACAGAGGATGAGATGGTTGGATGGCATCACTGATTCAATGGACATGAGTTTGAGCAAACTCTAGGAGACAGTGAGGGACAGGGAGGCCTGGCCTACTGCAGTTCATGGGGTCACAAAGAGTTGGACATGAGTTAGCGACTGAACAACAAGAACACTAAGTGTGGCAAAGGGGTGGGTGTTTCGTTTCCAATCTCTTAGAGACCTGGAGGTGGCCCCTTGATGCCCAGGCCTGGTCACGGTGGTGTCAAATCGGTATAGAGCTTTTTAAACACTCTCATCACAGACGGCTCACAAGGTCTAAAGGTGAGACGTGAGAAACGGGCGTCCCTGCACAGCTTCTGTCACCCACTGGCCTCCGGAGTCTGACCATACTGGTCCCTCCACCTCCTGGAGAGCCACGAGTTGGTCTCACTCACGGCATCTGGGAACAAGGGTGCCAGGCTGAAGGTCTGTCCCCAGACGCCTCCCAAGGCCCCAGTCCCTGGTTCCGGGAGCAGTCTGAGTTCTGTGCTTCTGGGAAAAGGCAGAGAGAAAGGCCGCACTGCTCTGTGTTAAGGACTCTGTGCTGCAAACTCGGTGCTGACCTTTGGGAGACTTACTGGACCAGTGCAGCTGCTGTGGGGCCCGCCGACCCTATTCAGATGATTCCATCAGCTTCCGGCCCTCAAGCAACTGCCCACCACCCAACTATTCCTACGACCCCGGCGTCTGCACCTTGCCTCCAGGTCAGTCTCCCATCGAAGCTGTCCCCTCCCTGAAACACTCCTCTGAATGGCTACCTACCCATGCTGGAGGCAGGGGTGGGTCAGACCACCTGCCCCAGCCCAGTCATCCTCAAATGCCTCTTCCCTGGGCCCGGGGGACCAGAGCTGCCCGAGGACAGGAAGGCATGGTCAGCCCTGGGCAGGAGAGGGTGGAGGGCTCAGTGGAGCAGAAATATGAGAAAACAAAGTGCATTTCACTGAACTTCAGGCAAGAAAACATCAGCTCATCCCCTCACCCCTAGCCATTTGTTTCCTCCGAAAGCAATCACTGAATTTTCCATTTTCAGTCCCCAAACCAATGAAATCATGTATTGGCTCTGGGTTTTACTGGGACATGGACCCCAGTCATGCTTTGTTTCCTCACTTAGGCTCTCAGTGTTCATCTCATCAACCAAGTTAGGGTGTCCTTATCGCTGGGATCTCCAGAGCCTCCTCTCTACGCCCCAACTCCACCTCTGTTTCAGAAACAGTAAAAGAAATTCTCCAGCATGAGCTCACAGGACGTTTGGGGCTAACACAAGTTCGATTGGCTCTTGGCACAAATGTTGAGGATGCTTCATTGTAATATGGAAACAATATGAAGTCGATGGCAATAGGGCCCCAAGACTAAGTTGCCTCGGGTGGTTTTTGCTGTAAATCAACACTGCTGTCTTTGGCTGCATGTGTCCGAGAGGATGTTCTGGAGCTCGTTGACCCTGTATGAGAGGTATTACTGTGAACACGGTAATCTTGGATCTGTCCGTTCTCGCATGCTGTCCACTTCTTCCATTAGAGCACTTAGCCTGCTGTGTGTGCATGCTTAGTCACTCAGTCATGTCTGATTTTTTGCGACCCTGTGGACTGTAGCCTGCCAGGCTCCTCTGTCCATGGAATTTTCCAGGCAAGAATACTGGAGTGGGTTGCCATTTCTTTCTCCAGGGCATTTTCCTGACCCATGGATTGAACCTAGTCTCCTGTGTCTCCTGCATTTTACCCGATGAGCCACCGGGGAAGCCATTAGCATATTAATCACAGTTATTTTAAGTTCCTGGTCTGATAATTCTGAAATCTCTGCTGTTAGTCTACTTCGATTGCCTGCTTTGTCTTCTCAGACTGTGTTTTTTCTTGCCTTGTAGTATGCCTTGTGACTTTTTTTGGAAATCTGGACATGTTGCATTGAGTAACAGGAACTGAGGCAAACAGGATTTAGTGTAAGGAGCTAGGTCAGTCTGGCTCAGAGCTGGACTGCGTTTCATGTTTGTTGTAACCATAGGTAAAAACAGAAAGAAAAACACCAGTACAGTATATTAATGCATATATATGGAATTTAGAAAGATGGTAATGATGACCCTATATGCGAAACAGCAAAAGAGACACAGATAATAAAGAACAGGCTTTTGTACTCGGACCCTGTGGGAGAAGGCGAGGGTGGGATGACTTGAGAGAATAGCATTGAAAAATGTATATTACCTTATATGAAATGGATCACCAGTCTAAGTTCGATGCGTGAAACAGGGTACTCAAAGCTGGTACACTGGGACAACCCAGAGGGATGGGAAAGGGAGGGAGATAGGAGTTGGGTTCAGGATGGGGGACACATGTACATCCATGGCTGATTCATGTCAATGTATGGCAAAAACCACTGCAATATTGTAAAGTAATTGGCCTCCAATTAGAACAAATAAATTACTTTTTTTTTTTTAAAAAAGGCTTTGAATTCCTCTCATGTGCAAGTTTCAGTCTCTCCTATCACCTCTAGGTTTCTTTGGGAATTCCTTCTTAAACTGAATCTGTATCTTTCATTTCTCAGTTGTAACCTGTTTTTACACTGGGGCTAGTATAGTGACATCACAGCCACCTTATCACCAGTCTTTTCAGTGGGCCAGAGCCCCTGGGCTGTAACCTTCAGACGGGTTGGTTAGTCTTTTCTCCTCTCCCTTAAAGTGAGATGAAAGGCCAGCTGGGGCTCCAGGTCTCCAGCTGAGCTTGCCCTAGGTGTTAAGGCTCTGGTAAATTATTTCCCCTTGAGTGCAGACCTTTGCTAAGGAAAACAGAAGTTTGGGCGCATATTTCAAAACAGTTGCTCCCCTTTCTTCCTGCTAGAAACACAAGTGGGGCTTCTGAAGGGAAAACTCAAAGACTGGGACCCTTCTTGAAATGGGACATCCCAGAGTTTTTCATCTCAAACTAGTCCACATTCAGCCTCTAGCCATTAGTCAATGTCTGCTTACGTGTTTCAGCCCGTTAATGGCTCCAGCAGCTTCTTGTCCCCATAAGCTGGAACTCTGTATCTGCCCGCCTGTCTCCTAAGTTTCTGGGGCAGCAGTCTGCCCTGGGACTTCAGTTCTCTGCAAGATCTAAGAAGAAATGCTGATTTTCAGTTTGTTCCACATTTTTCTTGTGAGGATGAGAACCAAGAGTTCTCAACTCTACATCTTGGACCAGAATCTAGAAGTCCTCTGAATACATTTAAAAATCAAGTTGTGATGTATTTTATGCTCAGTTACTTAAAGCCTCTTGAAAAATTCAGATCAAAGGGACAAATTATTTCTTGCGTAAGCAATCTGCATAATTGTCTCAATTACCCCTTCTGCATGTCGGGGCATATGACCTTCGGTCAGACTCAGAACAGCTCGGGTTGTAAAGGATGTGCCACAGTTTGGGGAGCAAGGAGGCTCATCTCACAGGCAGGGTGTGAGCTGTGAGTAGGGCCCAGACCAGGGTGCAAAATGTAAGGAGGCCTGATTCTTAGGCACCAGCTCTGCACAGGGCCAACCCCAAGAGGGTGTCTCCTTAAATTTTAAACCTGAATGCCTTGCTCAATTGCTTGAGTCCCAGCTCTGCTTAAGAGCATGAGCTCTGAGTCCAGACTGCCCAGCCTCACCTTTGTCTGCTGCCTACTGGCTGAATGACCTGTTGTTGTTACTGTTTGGTTGCTCAGTTGTGTCTGACTCTTTGCAATCCCATGGACTGCAGCTTGCCAGGCTCCTCTGTCCATGGGATTCTCCAGGCAAGAATACTGGAGTGGGTAGCCATTTTCTTTTCCAGGGGATCTTCCTGGCCCAGGGATCGAACCCATGTCTCCTGGACTGGGAAGCGCATTGTTTAATACTGAGCCATCAGTGACATTGGGTGAGATAATAACCTCTCTGTGCCTCAGTTTCCTCACTTGCAGCATAGAGATATAAGTGTTTATAGACTGGGAGTGGGGAGAGTAGACTGAACGTCTATAGTAGAATCCATATGTTATTAAAAGACTCCTAACTCCCAGTGTGACAGTACCAGAGATGGGACCTTTGGGAAGTGATCAGGTCATGAGGCTCCACCTTCAGGAATGAGGTTAGTGTCCTTGCAAAGCAGACTCCAGGGAGCGACTCTCCTTCCATCATGAGAGAACTGAGTGAGAAGAGAGCCATCCATGAACCAGGAAACCCAGACCAGATACCAAACCTGCCAGCACACTGATGTTAGACTTCCTGTCTGCAGAGCTGCGAGAAATAAATTTCTATTGTTTATAAGCCACCTGGGCTCCCCAGGTGGTGCTAGTGGTAAAGAACCCACCTGCTAATGCAGGAGACATAAAAGATGTGGGTTTAATCCCTGAGTCAGGAAGATTCCCTGGAGGAGGAAATAACAACTCACTCCAGTATTCTTGCCTGGAGAATCCCATGAACAGAGGATCCTGGCAGGCTACAGTCCATGGGGTCACAAAGAGTCAGACACAAGTGATGCAAATTAGCACGTCCGTACGTATAAGCCACCAAGTCTGTAGTATTCTGTTATAGCAGTCCAAACAGACTAAGATGCTGGCAAATAGTAAGCCCTCAGAAATGTCACTTCTTTCACTGTCTTCCCTTGACTCCTGTTGCAGACGCTGCTGTTCTACTGGGTTCCCTCGACCATTCCAAGTTCTCCTGCAGCCCTGCCAGTTCACCTCTGCATCCTCTGTCTTCTGTTATCAGCTTGGCTGCCGGCCGACTCTTTCTTGCACCCCAGAGCTTTCCCACCCCCTGTGAAGGGTGGGCAGTAAATGCCTGTGGCAGCCCTCAGCCAGGAGGGTGGGAATCAGTGGGTGAAACCCTGGTACCTGGTACAGAACAATTCCAGGATGTTTTCCAAAATTCCTCAGAGGGAAACTGCTCATGTGTGTGTGCTTAGATGCTCAGTCATGTCTGACTCTTTGTGACTCCATGGGATTCTCCTGGTAAGAATACTGGAACGGGTTGCCATTTCCTCCTTCAGGGGATATTCCCAACCCAGAGATTGAACCCATGTCTCTAGCATCTCCTATGTTGGCAAGTGGATTCTTTACCACTAGCGTCAAATGGGAAACTGCAGCTTTATCATCCTTCCTTCCCAGTCCCTGCCTCCTGGAGTCGTCGCCCTATCTCAGGGGCTGAATCCCTGCTCAGTCTCAGGGTCTGCTTTTGGGGGGATTCAAATGAAGCATTTGTCAATGGGGAGTTTCATCTCTGGAAAAGCCCCCCCTGTGGTTTCCCAGGACATCTGTCCAGTATGTGTGTATGAGATGAGGATTCATTCAGTAACACATCCTGTGCACCTGTTAGGAATCGCTGGGTCAGCTTCTCAGCCAAGGCTTGGGGCCGTCAACTGCAGGACATGTGATGCCCACTTTGTGGCCAACACTGATTAGAGCAGGTGTTGGTCAGTGAGGAAGGGTGTGCGCTCTGGACTGCCGGCTGGGGGCTGGACCTTGGTTCCACCCCATGAAGCCATGTGACCTTGGGTCACTGATGCTGCTGAGACTCAGATGGTCATCTGTGAAACGGGTAGAGCCCAGAGGACCTGCCGTGAACATGGAGTGAGTTGATGCCTAGATGCTCCTGATGGGCTTGTGCGTCAGTGGGCATGTTCCAGTCCAGTAAAAAGTTTAACAGCCCATTTCCCTTCATTGCCTTCTGATTCATAAAAACAAAATCACCTCCACATCCACTAAAACTGCCTTCCCTTTAGGAGATAGAAAAGCAGTGACTGACTCATCGAACCCCGCAAAAGACCCCAAATGATGTTTTCTAATTTCCCATCGTGGCCACTCACTACCAAGGCTGTCTTATTGAAAGTTAATCCGAGTTGACACGGTTACCCCAAAGAAAATACACTTCTCCCCAATCATGTGACAGAGAGACAGAGCCAAGAAATTTTATCTGAAAAAATCCAAAGGGATTGAAGAGTCTGACTTCCCCTTCATGCTGAGCATCTGTAATTTGATAGTTTGCTGATGAAAGAAAAAAAAAAATCCTATCTTCTGAGCAGTGAAGGAGCCTGTCTGGTAAGGGAGATTTCAGGGGAAGAAAGTAGAAAATTTCCCCCAACTCCTCCTTTCTTAAGTTGAACAGGAGCCTACGTTGGTTCCCATCTCACTCTCCGCCTCTGTCCTGCTTGCCTGTCTGTTCCTGTCTCTCTCTCTCTCTCTTCACACTTGCATTTCCTGCTCTTCAACCACATTTGCTCACCTTGAGGCTCTCCTGCCACTTGCCACCACTCCACTGCCTTCTGAGACATCCCCATTCTCTCCTGTGCTGGGTCTCTCCATCAGCTGTAAGCGTGCAGACCTCACCGTGCACTCAGCATTGGCTTGTCCCTAAAAATGCTGCTGAGACCTGTCACAGCTGGAGGGAGGGTCAGCTTGCTTGCACCCAGAGAATCTTCCATCTAAATCTAAGGGTTCCTCTCCTCCAGTGCATCTCTCCCCCTGGAGGATTCCAGGCTATGCTGACACCCTGGTGTGGAAGCTGTGAAGCATTGGGCGTCACGTTAATCCTGGCTCCTGGCTTTCCTTTGTTCAGAGCCACTCCTATAATGAGCCAGAAAAGAAAGTTACCCCCACCCTACAGAAAACACATGCCCTCCATCCAGGGCTGATATTCCTCCTCCATCCAGGGCCAGTGCTGATATTCATACAGCCCCATTGGGGGTGGATTCAAATGCTGTTCTAGCCATCAGGCTGCTGGTGGGTGTCTAGAAAAAGTTTAGGCCTCATAGGTGAAGGAAACTCCTCATCAGCAAGCTGTGCTCCCCACTTGTAAGCAGCCCAGGCCCCAACTCTATTATTCTTTGGGGGTCACTGAACCAGGTTCAAATGTCCTTATTGTTTGTCTAATAATATAAGTAGCAAAGGATCTGGGGAAGGCAATGGCACCCCACTCCAGTACTCTTGCCTAGAAAATCCCATGGATGGAGGAGCCTGGTGGGCTGCAGTCCACAGGGTCGCTGAGGGTTGGACACGACTAAGTGACTTCACTTTCACTTTTCACTTTCATGCATTGGAGAAGGAAATGGCAACCCACTCCAGTGTTCTTGCCTGGAGAATCCCAGGGATGGGGGAGCCTGGTGAGCTGCTGTCTGTGGGGTCTCACAGAGTCAGACACGACTGAAGTGACTTAGCAGCAGCAGCAGCAAAGGATCAGTATCTCAAACTGAGTGTGTTTATCTCAGGACTCTTTCCATTTCAAGTAACAAAAGCTCAACTCAAACTAGCTTGAGCAAAAAAATGTTCAGAGATGAACCAGCTTCAGGAATGGCTAGATCCAGGGGATCTGACAATGACACATTTAATCTCTCTCTCTCTCCATTGTTTAACTATGCTATTGCCCGGGTAAGTTCCATTCCCAAGTAGGGGCAACCCTCGGCTCTTCCTTTAAACACAACAGTGCTGGAAACCCATGGCAGGAACTGCTTGCAGAAGGGAGGCAGGCCCTGGAGAATCCCCATTCGAGTGGCCCCCATGCTACAATGAGGGGAAAGTCCAGAAATCCCAGGGTTTGTGGGACTTGTGATTATGCAGCCCTGCCCTATCCGTGTGGTTCAGCATCTTGGGAGAATGAGTAGCAGGGACTGCCTGCTGAAATTCCGACTAGGATGGCCTTGGGGGTCCATTCTCAGATCCCTCCCTGGGGCAGCCCCTGGGCTCCTTGAGAGTCCAAGGCTGAAATAAGTCCACACCAATCAAACCCTCAGCTGAGGGGCTGGGGGCCCAAATGAGGACAAGGTCCTCAGGGCAGTGAGGGGGCTTGAGGGCCCCCCAGGGCAGCCTCCTCACTGGCCCAGGACTGTCCCACCTGACACAGACCCCCACCTTTCAGGTAAGCATATGGACAGGTTAGGAATGAATGAGACCTCAGGACGGGGGCCCAGTCTCCCCCAAGCTGGGGACATTGGCTGGAAACTGCCCTGTCCCCGCAGCCACCGTAGGAATAAAGCTGAAAATGTCTGAAAAGCACTAGCGCTCTAAGCTCTCAGTTAAAATAAATGGCGATGACGATGACGTAGACGAATCTTCCCACTTTGTTCCCCATGGTGACTTTGTTCCTCAGGTCCTGCCTGTCCCAGGACCCCCTACGCCTGCAGAGGGACCTGAGCCCCTCAGAGCTCCCTTGCCGATACAGTGGTTTCCTCTTTGCCACACAGAATAGGCACTTTCTGGGGCCCAGAACCCAGACCCTGCCCCAGACAACCGCTCACAGTCACCCCACTGCCTGCTCCTGACCCATCCAGAGTTCTAATTCTTAGTTTCAGGCGCAGCCAAACAAGGTCCTGTGTCTGAGGGCAGCGGGCAGGGGCCCGGTGGGCTGGGGGATCCATCCACCCCCAGGGAGAGCTGGCAGTGTTGCATCCGTCCAGAACATGCCAGTGGTAAGATGTGGTGACTTTCATTCTCAAGGCCGTGGCGCTGGGTCTGTGAACCCTGCAGGGTGCAGCTCTGCTGAGAAGCTGCCCCTTCTTATGTGTTCCCGCAGCCCGCCTGCCCACCCTTCTCTGGCCCCCACTTGCCTCCCGTCCTGGGCTCAGGCTGGAGTTGGAGGTGGGTGACTCTCCCTGAGCCAGGCCCCCTGACGCAGACTGATGTTTACTTCCCTGTTTGCTTTGCCTTGGGTTGGGTTTAGGAATGTTACAAAATGACTGTTTATGCCGCAGATGAAACCTGAGTGACAGTTCCTCTTTCCCACAAATACTTCTGATTATTTCCAAAGTCAATTCCAGACCTCCAGGGGCCTGTGGGTGCAGACCTGTGTGTTTCTAGGCCCCAAGGGAACTTCTTTGACCTCAGGAGACCTCAGTTAACATATGCTGTGAAATGGGGCTGGGGGAGACCTTCTCTGGGGGATGCTGGGAAACATGATGGACTCACACTAAGGCTGACCCTTTTAGTTTTGTGTTTTAAAGATTTATTATGGTTTTTTTTTTTTTATTTTTTGGTTGTGGTGGGTCTTCATTGCTGCGTGTGGGCTTTCTCCAGTTGCAGTGAGCCAGGGCTACTCTTCATTGCAGTACGCAGGCTTCTCATCGCGGTGGCTTCTCTCTTGTTGCAGAGCATGGGCTCTAGGGCACGCAGGCCTCAGTAGGTCCAGCACGTGGGCTCGATGCTTGTGGCTCCTGGGTTCTAGCACACAGACTCAGTGGTTGTGGCACACTGGCTTCGTTGTTCCACGGCATGTGGGATCTTCCCGGACCATGGATTGAACCGGTGGCCCTTGCACTGTAAGGCAGATTTCAATGGACCACCAGGGAAGCCTGAGGATGGCTCTTTGGACAAACTCACCTGTAACTTCTCTCGGGGTTTTCGGAGGGTGGAGGAAGGCAATGGTCCATGTCTGCCTGACATGCCTCCATCAAGGATGGCTCCTGGGGAGATGCTGCTCTGGGTCTGCACACCCTGGGATCCAGCCAGCTCAGCTGCCTGTGCCCTGTGGAGGGCTGGTCGTGAAGACAGGCAGATTGCTCGTCTAGGCTGATCAGCTTGCCTGGTTTTCAGCTGTAGCACCAAAAGTCCCACATCCTACGTGACATTTCAGTCCTGGCCAAATCAAGACAGTGGGTCACGGAAACTTGGCTTCCCCATGAGCAGAGTGGGGATGGTAATAGGGTTGTTGCGAGGACTTAACAGGATCACGCACGTGAAGTGCATACAGTCAGAGAGAGTTGTCAGATCACCAAGCGAGGCAGAGGGAGAAATCGACATGTGGGCAGCTGGGTTGCCACAGGAGGATGAGGATGGTCTCAGCTCAGGCTTCATGCCTCCCCTGCCCCCTACCTCCCCAGGCCTCACTTGTGGAACATTAATTGTGCACCTGCTGCATGTCATATCAGTGCTCTCCATGGAGCAGTTTCTAGTCTGCATAATATCATTCCCATTTTATGGATGAGAAACTGGAGGCGCCCAGAGCTAAAGCCACCTGCCCACAGCAAGTCCTCCAGAGTCACTCACTCAGGCCTGTCTGACATCAAAAGCTCTCACTCTTCCCGACTCTGTACTGCCTCCAGGAGGGAAAGGAACTCCCAGAATCAAAGTCAGAGATGAAACACTGGATGGCAAATGCCCTCATGGACCCTGGAACACGCTGACCCCAGTGGAAACCCTTGGGGGTTCAAGGCCATGGGTCTCGGTTTCTTCCTCACACGTGCACACTGAGTGGGCAGTGTCCTGTGGCTCATGGACACGGCTGGGGCTGCGTGCAGTTCACTATTTACCTGACCTCTGATCTCCTCTCTGTCTGTGCCCAAACTGGCGTCTGTTCAAGGCTTGGCTCAGGATCGAAAACCCAGCTCCTGGCACAGACGCGGCTGCCTTTGCCCTGCACTGACATCTGTTGTGCTGGCTGGCTCTGCCCAGGCTCCCAGAGCTGTCACTGCTGAGACCCTTTCCCCACAGCCTCTTCCCCCTATCCACCCTCCCCCCAACCTTGCCCTATTCCCGACTCCAACATAGTCCCAGGGAAGAGACTTGGATGAGTCTCAGTCCGAAGGGGTAAAGTGCGATTTCTTCAGTTTCCCAGAAATAGTCCTAAACGATTGTTTATTCGGCTCATTAACTCATGTGAAGTTGTCTAAAGCCAAGTCAACTCCGATTAAGTCCATTCGAGTCAATGTGGATCCAATCAGGCCAAGTTAGCCTACTGGTGCCCACCCTCTTTCCATCCCATTCCCATATTCATTGAAGGTACTCATGGCGCAGGCCTGAGGAGATGCTGGGAGGGTTGCCACAGCCAGGAAAATGGTCCAGCGTCTAGCAGACAGCAGTGGTGCAAAGTGCTTCATCCATAAGTGGGCAGTTTTGGGAAAAAAGAGACCAGGAGTGTAGCTCTGGACTTAAATGGTATAGGTTCCCATCTTTGCTTGGAAATTTGCTGACCACATAACACGAGAAAAGGGACCCAGCTAGGCTGAGTCTCACCTCCTCTTCTCTGTAATTTGGGAATAGTGGTGGCACCTAAGGTGGGAGTCAGATAGGGATGAAACAAAAGGCTTCAGAGCGGTACCTGGCCACTGGCAGCAGTGGACGGCAGGAGCCATCGCTGTGTTTATTAACATCATCCTGTTTATTCCTCCACGTCCTCTGGGCTACCCTGTGCTGGGCAAGATGACTCAAGAGATGAGAAGAGGAGCCTTGTCTTCTGGAATCTTGAACAGATTTCCTCTGCCAATCCCACCTTGACATCAGATAGCTTCAAATCAATTCCCTGGCTAACCACAAGAGGTTGGAGGGCAAAATCTTTGCCCAGATATTGTGGGGCAGCAGATCTCCATGACCACACAAGTCCTGTCACTCTGACATGCTCAGCGGACTCTGACATTGTCAGAGGAACTCCCAGGGAGTGGCGAAGATCCTCAGGAGGCGGTTTGAGCCCAACACAAAGGAAGCATTTCCAAACAGAGAGTATTAAAGGTGGAGGACCTGGCTCAGGTTCCCAGGACTGCGAGTGCTCAAGCAGATCAAATCATGGTGGCCCAGAACCCGCTGTCTAACCCATGATCCACAGCATGCGCTCCAGAACCCTGGCTGACCGAGTCTCCCCCCGGCACAGATCCCTATGTTGTGTCGGGACATTTCTCTCTTCCCTGATCCCAAGATCCCCCTTGGAATGCTTCCCAGGAATGCTCCACGGGCTGATGAGGAGAGCTGTATGAAGACAGACGGGGTCTGAGTCTTTGTTTAGCCACCTGCCATGTGCGCTTACGGTCACTTAACCCCTCGAGCCTGGGTGTCCTCATTCTAATTGAGTACTAACCTTATAGAGCTGGTGTATCTGTGTCCTGTGGACACCGTAGCAAGTTACTACCAACTAAATAGCTTGAAACAACACAGAGGTATTTGCTCACAGTTCTGGGGGCCAGAATGTAACCATAAGGGTTAATTTTGAATCCATACACGATCTGCTTCTATGACTAACTCTTCTTTTGCCACTTTTGTTATTATAGGCATACATAATGGCCTGCCTCAGGGAGCCCTGCCTGGCCCCCTCTGCCTGACCCTTGGGCTGGGGTGCCTTTGGCTTACAGGGAGATAGCCTGACCCTGTCCATCTGTGAAGGGCTGTAAGGAAGTGAAACTCACACATTCTCCTGCTTGAGGCTTTTGCAAGAATTAAATTGGTCTTTTTCTTTGTATCCTCACCTCCCCCCATCTGTGATCCATAACAGAACCTGGAGTCCTGGACCAGACAAGATGGTTATTTTGAGGCGCTAGCCTGCCATCTTCTTGGTCAGCTATCTCTTCCTTGTCCACCATCAAGGTGTCAGCAGGGGTGCCTCTTCTGAAGCCTCTGAGTGAGTGTGTGAAAGTTGCTTAGTCGTGTCCTACTCTTTACAACCCCATGGACTGTAGCCTGCCAGGCTCTTCTGTCCATGGAATTCTCCAGGCCGGAATACTGCAGTGGATAGCAGTTCTTTTCTC
This sequence comes from Bos indicus, assembly GCF_029378745.1. Classification (NCBI taxonomy): domain Eukaryota; kingdom Metazoa; phylum Chordata; class Mammalia; order Artiodactyla; family Bovidae; genus Bos; species Bos indicus. The sequence goes on along the minus strand of NC_091772.1, from coordinate 58,420,525 downwards.
CAGGGCATCTTCCTGACCTAGGGATCAATCCCGGGTCTTCTGCGTAACAGGCAGATTCTTTACTGGCTGAGCCACCAGGGAAGTCCAAGAACACTGGAGTGGGTAGCCTATCCCTTCTCCAAGGAATCTTCCCAACCCAGGAATCAAACCAGAAGCTGAAAGAGGCTCAGACACAATGGAGATTATGTCTGAGCCTCTTTCAGCTTCTGATGGTTTTTGGCTTCCTTGGCTTGTGGCCTCACCTCTCCAGTCTCTGCTTTCATCTTCACCTGGCTCCTCTCCTCTGTGTGTCTCTTATCATTGGATTTAAGTTCCAGCTGGATAATCCAGTACGCTCTCATCTCGAGATCTATAAGTCCATCTACAAATACCTCTTTTCCAAATAAGGCCACATTCACAGGTTCCAGGGAACAGGATGTGGACATCTCTTTCAGGGAGCCACCCTTTGACCCACTCCAACTGGTCTGAGAATTATACGAGATGGAGGGCAGACCCAGGAGTCAGGGGCTTGCATTCAAACCCTGGATTCATTACTCTGCTGTGTGACTTTCCAGACTCAACCCTCTCTGCTCTAACTTTTCAGCTGTGAAATCCCAAATGCTGCTGAGATCCCAATGAATCTATTTTAGGGAACTGTTTTTGATAAATAAATGAGTTCATACTTGTCTGGGGTTTAGTAGAGTCTTGGCCAGAAACATAAAACTGCCATTAAATGGAGGCCAAGATTGTTTTTTCTAGAATGAGGCTGATATTTTATCTTGTCCAGCCTCTGGCTCTTCCTCATGTGATCCCTCCTCTTCTCTTCCCTGTGATGGGCCCTCTCCTGTTTGAGCTGCCACGGAGCCCCTTCCACGCCTTCCCAGGGACACCTGCTTGCTCACGAGTTCCTGGGCCTCGTTCCCCTTCCAAACCTCCCAATGGGGGAGACTTCTATCAATTAAAAGTATCATCACCCACCCCCTTCCCACCATCTTTGGGGCAGAACATTAAGATGCAGTTTCTGCAAAGCCACTTTATGAAATGAGAGTAGCTGAATGCTCTCGGGTGTAGGAGTAATTATAATTCCCAAGTTTCTCTGAACATTTTTCTAACTGGATCTTTTTGTGTCGTCTCAGAATAGACACACTTGTGGGCTTTCCTGGGCCCAAAATAGTTGTGAGATAGGAGTTGAAATCGACATCTGAGTTTGAATTATAACAACTCGGGTACAACTTTCGATTGGATGAATTTCACCAGCCAAATGTGGCTCCTTCTGCAAATACAGCTTCCTTTTATGGAAGAACAAAATTCCTGCGCTAGGGCTGTGCTCACTCGAAGAGGGCCTTCGGTAGCGTGGCAGCCCCGGGCAGTGAGTGGAATGTCCACTCCTTTCAAGGCCTCTGATGGAGGCAGAGCTGCAGGTTCAGTGGTCTGAAGTGTTGGCAGGTCTCCATCTGCCTGAATTGGGACCTCCCTCCCACCGGGACTGAGGCTTTTGTCCATGTCTCTGGAGCACGAGGGTCAGGGCCGTGGCCCTGAGGCTAGACTGATGGGATTGGAATCTTACCTCCTCGATTTATGGCCACTGTGACTTTGGGCAACTTACTCTACTTCCTGTGCCTCGGTTTCCCCCTGCTCAGAGAACCCTCCCTGGCTATCACCCTAGGGCGTTGTAAAGACTCGAGGAGCTGATGCCTGGAAGGGTCTTTAGAATGGTGACTGGCACACGGTCAGTGTTGTTGGTTTTGATTGCTTGGCATGTGGTAGGTGCTTGGTGAATGTTTGAGGACCTGTCCGTATGCTGAGCCACTCAGTCATGTCCAACTCTGTGACCCCATGGACTGTAGCCTGCCAGGCTCCCCTGTCCATGGGGATTCTCTAGGCAAGAATACTGGCGTGGGATGCCATGCCCTCCTCCAGGGGATCTTCCCAACCCAGGAATTGAACCCAGGTCTCCCACATTGCAGATGAATCCTTTACCATCAGAGCCACCAGGGAAGCCCATTTGAGGACCTAAACTGAGTTAGAAGTCACTGGTCCTCCTGCTTCACAGGTGAAGCTATCTTCAAAGACACTCGAGAGTCTTGAATGGGGTAGGTTCCATGGGAGACCCGCAGGAATTCATGAAGGGCTGTGGGATGGAGACAACACTGGTGCCAGGCCAGCTGTGGATACTCGAGGAGAGGTGGAGAGTCCATCCTGGACTGCAGAATTCTCCTTCAGTGTGACAAAAATGTACTTTGAAGGCTTAAAAAGAAAAGCTGTCGCTTGCTCCCAGTCCCTACCCGGGATGCTGTGTTTCAGTAGACTGAATTCATTCAACATAGCAAGAAACCTGGGCACTGCTTACCTTGGGGAACCTGCAATACCAGCAGTGTCCCGGGGCAAGCCCAACCCATGGAATGAAGAGATCGTGCACTTAACTTCATTTTTTAAACATTATTTTATTGATTTAACTGAAGCTGTCTAGTCAGTGGATCCCCTCCCTAGCTCTCTGAGCTGATGAGCAGAAATAGGGTGGGGGCAGCCTGTCTGATGTGATTAACCCTTTCAAAGTGTGGCTTCCCTGGTGGCTCAGATGGTAAAGAAACTCCCTGCAATGCGAGAGACCCAGGTTCAATTCCAGGGTTGGGAAGGTTCCCTGGAGGAGGAAATGGCAACCCACTCCAGTAGTCTTGCTTGGAGAATGCCATGGACAGAGGAGCCTGGCAGGCTACAGTCCATGGGGTCACAAAGAGTCGGACACGACTAAGTGACTATCACTTTCACTTTCAAGTGTGGCCGAGAGGCAGCCACACTGAGGGGCTCTAGCAGATGGGGTGGCAGCTGCAGATTACATTCACACTACCTCATCTGGGTGTGGGTCGCCTAGTTGGTCCTCTAGACGGTCCTCCTGGTTGGCAAGATTGAGGGTGTCTGCACTTTCCAAATGTCTGTGATGCTACAATCAAAGTGAAAGGAGATGCAAGAAAATGGGAGAGGTCAAGACACCAGCCTGGGTGACTCTGCTGACAACCCTGGAACCCCAGGCAGCACGTTCCTGCCAGTCACTGCCCTGCCCTCTTCTCAGCTGGAGATAACTTTATTCGAAGGAGATAAGACCTGTGCATTTGATTACAGCATCCCTGCCTGGAGTCTGACCAAAGCCTGCAGCTCTGGGGTGAACTCGTTACAATTGCATCCAGCGCCTCTGAGTTAAGGAGAAGCAGGAATAAATATGGAATTTTTTTAAGTGATAACAGTCCTCTCCTGCTGCTAGGGTAAAAATTGCTCTTTTAAAGTCACAGTGTTCTCCCCTTTGCTGCCCTGCCATTGTGCTTCATGCTCAGAGAGGCGTCCAAGGGCAGGGCCATCTTTTTGTCTGGCCTCTCTGAGCACTTGGCTAAATGTAATCAGTTCTTAAACAGAAACCACAGGCAGAAAGAGCCACCAAAGGTAGAAGCCACTTTGAGACCTGGGCAATTGTTGTTCTGGGCTGAAATCTATGACACGCTGCATTGAACCACCAATATGTGCTATTCAGGATCACTTTTCCCTGCTCCTAATGTTCTTCTTCTTCTTCTTTTTTTTTTTTTTTTTTGTCTGTTTTGGGTCTTGGGTGCAGAGATTTGAATGTATCTAACTCCTAAGCTCAAAACTCTGCATCTTTTCCCATTATCAGCCATTAGAAAGAATGAAATAATGCCATTTGCAGCAACGTGGATGGACCTCGAGATTGTCATACTGAGTAAAATGTCAGACAGAGAAGAAGTATCATATGACATCCCTTATATATGGAATCTAAAAAGAAATGATACACATGGATTTATTCACAAAACAGAAAAAGACTCACAGACTTAGAGAATGAACTTACGGTTGCCAGGGGGAAGGATGGAGGGAAGGGACAGTTAGGGAATTTGGGCTGGACATGTACATACTGCTATGTTTTAAATGGATAACCTGTAAGGACCTACTGTACAGCACAGGGGACTCTGCTCAATTTTATGTGGCAGCCTGGATGGGAGGGGCGTTATGGGGAGAGTGGGTATATGTATATGTGTGACTGAGTCCCCTTGCTGTCCACCTGAAACTATCACAACATTGTTAATTGGCTATACTCCAATATAAAATTAAAAGTTTTTAAAAAAAACTCTCCATCTTCCCCAGTCCCTGGAAAGCCTCCACCTCACCTCACTTACTCTCTTGCTCGCCCCTACCCCAGTTTCCCATCTCCTGCCTCCCCTCACAACCCACACCCTGGTTTGGATGTGTATCTTTGATGGTATGTATCTTCCTGATGAGAAAAAACCCGGAGAACACAGGATTACATGGAACACATGTGCTTTTGGCATCCTTATCTCCCTGCATCCTGCTCCCCACAAAAGCTCTGTTTTTATTACTAAAATTCCTTCTGGCATCTTTGGGACCCCAGGAAGTGGGAAACTTTGAGGCCAGAGGATTGAGTTGTGGCTCCAGACGTTTCTTGTCGCCCACATCTGGGTCTTTCTCTTTGCACAGAACAGTTATACGATTTTACCGTCATAAAGTCCCAACAAGAGGAGCCAGCCACTGCTGCCAGCTCCACGTCAACTCCATCACCCAGAGTCGGCTAAGAAGACTCCCGCTTAATTACCCCCGGGGCGAGCCAAGAAGAAGGGCTGGAGGGTATTTTAATAATCAAGACACAGCTCTCAAATCAAAGCGATTATCCTAGCCAGGATCAACCAAGGTCTCTCACGAACCCTCGGCCAAAAAGAGTTTTCAAGGAGAAGTTCTGTCTTGAATTATTTTTATGGATCGTTCTAGTTTTTTAAGTGAATATTTAGACTGCAGTTCACAAAAACCTCCCTCTTTGGTGGGGAAAAGAAAACTGGCTTTCATTTTACAGTTTTTGTCTTTGTCAGCATTTCTAACGGCAAGAATGACAAACTCTGCTTGGGAAAAGCCAGCGCTGACAGCTGTGTTTTATTATTGAATATTTCTGGTGGCGAGGTTGGCGGCCGCTCTGTTTATACTGCTCGTAAGATTTCATGCAAGACTCTGCGAGGTCCTGGGCTTAAACCGAAGTGTCTGGTCCTCTGGATAATTCATTCCATCCCCTTCATTCCTGGTCTCTTGCTTTTAATTTTTTCCAAGGGCAAATGGAGCATTGCCAGAGAATGGAGTCCGACAGAGAGATGTTGCAGACCCTAGGTCCCAGCTGGGCCAAGGTTGCCTCCTTGGTCCAGAGCAGTACAAGGTGACCTTCGAGTGCCACTTCTCCATGAAGCCGCTGGTCCCGGGTCAAGCAAACAAGCTCTGGGATTCAGCCTTGACACAGGCTTTTTAGCAAGCACTTCCTGCTCTCAGCCCATCAGATCCTTCTGCTCAACTCTTTTTGGGGGTGGGACTCTCTGCTCACAGAGGGGAGCTGGACTTTGCCTTTCAAAAACTTTGTCTTTCTGAAAGCCAGCCTGTCTGTCTTGTAGTGGTACACCTGGCTTTGGAAGTATAAAGGGGGTTGTCAGCATCCTGGTTTGCCTCTCCCCCCACAACTTTTACCCCCATAAATATGAAAAAAAAAAAAGGTAAAAAGGAAAAGAACAGTCACCTGACTAACTGGGCCACCCCCAGGCTATTTGTTTATTCCTTTGTTTTGTCAACAGATAAAACAATCATTTGTTTTGCCATCAGCTTCTGGGTGGGTGTAGAACTAGAGTTCAAATATCAGCTGTGATCTCCCTGCCACCTAAGGAAAGATGGTTTTTAACTGCCCCCCACCCCAACCCCCAACACATAGCGGAAGTCCAAACTCTTCGCTCGGTGTCTGTAAATTTGGGGAAGGGGCATCGATCTATCACGGTCACCGCTGGTTTGTCCCCAGAATGAGTTGGGGTGATGGTAACTTGTTCTCCATGCTTTATGGTGCTGATTCATGTGAGGGACTCAGCCTTTCCTATATTTCCACCAAAAGCTGTCACTCTCACAAAACATGTGCATGCATGGAAGATTTTCCTGGGAGTTAGAGACACTGGGGAGATCCACACCCCAAAGGAACAAACAACATTCAATTACCACTTATGTTTCCTGAATTTCTGCAGTCATGTTGGCAGCGTGAGCTGCCCACTCCCAGGACAGGAGCCAGGATTCCCATCCTGGGTTCCTTCACTCTGTCATCCATTCCCTCTGTGTTTCTTTAGCTCCTACTGTGTGCCAAGTGAAGCCGGGGAGACACACTTCCCAGCCTTCAGCATCCCTGGGATCGGGGATGTGCAGGGGTACAGGGTGGGCTTTTAGAAGAGGGGAGCTCTGTTTGGGACAACACCCATTCAGGAGCACAGATGAGGCAACTCTGAGCCAGGTCTGAGAAGCAGGTGGTCAGCAGTCAGGCCAAGGCCTGCGGGATGGCAGAGGAGGGGGATGTGCTCCTTGGGATGGAGGTGAGTGTTCTAGCTGCCCTCAAGGTCCCTGGGCAGACTCGGGATGGGAGATGTCAGGAGAAGCTCAGGGAGAAAGGATGCAGGCTGCACTGGGACTTCCTGGGGACCCAGGGCCCTGGGCAGGGCAGCTAAAGGGCAAGATCTTAGGGCTCGGCCCTCTTCGGCCTCCTGGGACTCTCCCCCTCCCCCCCCTCCTCCCCAGCCCTCCCTACACCTCCCTTCCTCCACCTCCCCAGCATACTCCCTTCCCACTCTTGCCGCCTCTGGGCATCTGTGCCCCCACATCCCATCACGTGGCCCCTCAACCTCCACTCACTGTACATGTCCTCTCAGAAAGTTCCAAGCTCAAATCCCCCCCACGGCTCATCTGTCTCTTCTTCCAGGCATTTGCCTAAGTCACAGGTTATTGGCCAACCTATGGAGAAGACACGTTGAAGTCAGACTCTGGCCTTAAGAACAGCTGGAGTTGGGCCAGGAAAGGCTCTGGGGTGAAACATTGTGTGTGGGGGGCATTTCTCACATCCTCTCTGGGCTTTGAGGGGCAGCTCTTCCATCTCATCCTTCCAGCTGAGACAAGCTTGTGGGTGCTTTCTTCTTCACAGCTTGACCCTCATCCCCATCAGGAAATGGAAGGATGGTCACAGAGAGTCAGAGTGGCCAACCCAGGACCACTATTCTGGGGCCTGTGACACCCCCTTCCTCAGCCCTGCACTGCGGGTGCTTCTGGAGCCCCTCTCTGAAATCATTTTTTCTCCCTGAAACTGGAAGCCCCGGGGTCCCCCACTTCTGAAAAGTGGTGGAAGAGACACCGGGGTCCCTGCATACATCCATATCGGGCGTTGTTGGGTGGTATGTGGAGACTGAGCAGGTTGGTGGCACTAGTGGTAAAGAACCTGCCTGCCATTGCAGGAGACATAAGAGAGGCAGGTTTGATCCCTGGCTCGGGAAGATCCCCTGAAGGAGGGCATGGCAACCCACTCCAGTATTCTTGCCTGAAGAATCCCATGGACAGAGGAGCCTGGGGTCACAAAGGTCGCAACTGGAGTGACTTAGCATGAGCAGGTTGCAGGTCTCTGGCTTCCACCCCCGCCCGCCTCTCAACCTCCATCTTCCCGAATCGCAGAGGTCACCTGCCTCCTGAGGATCTGTGCTGGACCCAATGTCCCAGGGCAGGAAGGTGGGGTCTAATTTCTGGAGACATCTCAGCCCCTCTGTGCAGGCGCGTTCTCACCTGTGCAATGGGAACAGTGACGGTGCTGACCTCCGCGAGGACAGAAGCGGGTTTTCCCATTGGGAGGCGTCGACACTGTGACTTCGCCTTACAAAGGGGAATCGCACTGCAAGGGTGTCCAGCGACCAGATCGAGGCCCCGGGCTGGAGTGGGTGTGTGTGTTAGTTGCTTGGTCGTGTCCGACTCTTTGTGACCCCGTGGACCATAGTCCGCCAGGATCCTCTGTCCATGGAATTTTCCAAGCAAGAATACTGGAGTGGTAGTCATTCCTTCCTGACAAATGCAGGGCTGGCTCCTCCACCCCACCCCCCACAAGCAGAATGCAAAAATAAGTGCGCGCACACACACAAACACCTCTGTCTGCGCTGAGTGCTCTGTACCCTCTTAGCCCTCACAGACACAGGAGTTGTCATTACCCCATCCTTCAAGGGGTAAACTGAGGCCCCGACATGGGTAACTTGCTCACGGACCATGATCAGTGAGCGGCAGAGCCAGGATTGGGTTTTCTGCCCTCCCCACTACACCAGGCTGCTTCTTAGAGCTGAGAGCTGGTGTAGACCCTATGCCCCCTGGCATCCCTCCTCTCAGCCCCACACAGGACCACACGGCCAGTTTCCATAAGACCTTCTCTTGATCACAAAGGACAGTCAATCAAGATTAACAACTTGAATTGCCTGGAGGCCCCTTTGGTTCCAGATGCTTTTTGCTAATTCCAGATGGTTGTTTTGTTGGCGGTAAACTAGTGCCTTTTAGCTCTTGGATTCATTTTTCCAGAGTGAGATCCCTCTCCAGCCCCAGTCCTGAGTCTCCCGAAGCCCAGGCCACAGAGGCTTGGGCTGCCAGGTTCAGATGTGACACGGTGGGTGCTGGAGTCTGTAGCCTGGTCACCTGGCAGGAGAGACCCGGGGGTGCCCTCAGCCAGGCCAAAGAGCCAGCAAACCCAGAGAAGTCCTGGCCCCTGTAATGCTCACAGTGATGGAAACTGCTTCCATAGTCCCCTGTTTCTAGATGTGACCTTTTTTTTTGTTTTTGCAAAGTCAGCTCAGGGCTTCTTAGATCTTGATGCATTCACACAAACCCTCGGAGGTCTTGTTAGAATGCAGTTTTGGGTTCAGCAGGATGAGATGGGACCCAGGGTTCTGCTTGTCTGAGTAGCTACCAGAGAGTGTGATGCTGCTGGTCCAGGGACCAGACTGTGTGAAGCAAGAGGAGGGGTTGTGTGCAATTTGTGTGCGCAGGGGCTTGGGAGGGTGGTGCAAGTGGATTCCAAAGAGCAAAGTAGGGGGAAGGGTCAGCTTTGGGAACAGGAAAATGGGGGGCTGGCTTGCCCACATGTGGCCCATCCTCCCAACCCAGGGATGGAAGAGAGGAAGGGGGGTCATGTGACCATATGTGGGTCACAAGGCCAAAGGACCCCTACCTTCCCTCTGGTTTCACAGGACACTGAGTCCTTCCTTCCACCTGTCCTTAGCCCCAAGGCCAGACAACTGGGGGTGCCCCAGGGACATCTTGTTCACTCAGGAGGCATCCAGGGTCACAGGCTGACCTGTGATGGGGCACTGGTAAATCTCTGTGAAATACTGTCCAAGGGAGAGAAGGAGCTCATGTTTAAAGACTTTTTAAAATTTGAAAATACTTTCAAATTTTACTCAAGAGTTGAAAGAATAGGATTGTACAAAGAACCCCCATATAACCTTTGGCCAAAATTGACGGCTAACATTTTATCCCTTTGTTTCATCATTTGTGAGCTCTCTCTCTCTGTCCCTCCTTGTCTCTTGCTCTCAATCTGCCCTCTTTTATCCACCTCCTGATTTGTATAGATTTTTCTGAGCCTTGTAAGAGGACTTTCCCTCTCAATACTATAGTCTATATTTCCTAAGAAAAGGAATATTCTTGTATACAACCACATACAGGAAGTTGACATGAGTCCAATTCTTTTGTCCGATTTTCCATTCCTATTCCAGTTTGGCCCAATGCCATCCTTGCTAGCATTTTCTCCTACTGGACAGGGTCTGTCCAGAAACTGGGGTTTATATTGAGTTGTCATGTCTCTTTAGCATTCTTCAAGGTGGAACATTTCTGCAGTCTTTCTTTGTCTTTGCGACACTGACATATTTAAAAATACAGTCCTCCCCCCATCCTGCTAAAAAAACCAAACAAACAGTATGTTCCTCTTTTTGGATGGATCTGTTGTTTGCCACGTGGTTAGGGATGCGTTAGGGATTCTGCATTTTCCCTGGTGGCTCACACAGTAAAGAGTCCACCTGCCAGTGCAGGACACCTGGGTTCCATCCCTGGGTCGGGAAGATCCCCTAGAGAAGGGAACGGCTATTCACTCCAGTATTCTAGCCTGGAGAATCCCACGGACAGAGGAAACCTGGCAGGCTACAGTCCATACGGCCGCAAAGAGTCAGACACGACTGAGCAACCTACACTTTTACACTAGGGATTCTGCCAGTCGACTGCTTGGTGATATGTGTGCTCATCAGGGGCCCTTGGGCCCCACGCTGCGATGTTAGTTTTATCTCCTGGTCGGAATATTGCCTGATTTCTCCACTGCTTTTTCCTTAAAAGCATATAAATATCCAGCTCCTCAATGAATTCCCTATTACCCACTGGTGACCCCTGCCCTGACCATCTTTACAACCAGGGTTGCAAAGTGATGTTTCTAACTCCAGCACTCTCAGCAGCCCTCAGTCCCCCTTCAGCACTTGGCAGTTCTTCTGTAAGTAAGAGCTCTTCCTCTCCCATTCATTCATTCATTCACTCATTCATTCATTAATTCACTCATTCACTCATCTATCTAGTATTGGTATGGATTCAGAAATGCCCATGTTCCCCCCAACGGTTTATAATTCATTATTGTTTGTAATCATTTTGGTGCTCAAATTGTCCCATATTTGACCCTTGGAGATCCTTTTCAAGCTGTGTTCTTAAGACATCTTAATTTTTGTCTTAATGCCTCCTTACTCTGGGGAATAATAAGCTATTTGAGGCTCATCCAGAACCTTCCATATCCCAGTCTTGGAACTGACCATTTCTCTGAGGATCCTGTTCTTCTCAGAGCGGATGGCTTGAGAAACTCAGATCTGGCACTAGGGGTGCTTGTTGATACTGGGGTGTTTTTGTTTCTAGGTCTTTTTAGTTATTGTTCTTGTTCAGTCACTAAGTTTTACCAGACTCTTTGTGACCCCATGGACTACAGTATACCCGGCTCCTCTGTCCTTCATTATCTCCCAGAGTTTGTTCAAATTAATGTCCATTGAATAGACGAGGCTTTCTAACAGAGCTAAGAAATAACTGATATATATAGATACAGTTGCATATATACACATACACATACGCAAGCACACTCACACACATACACACAAATTTATCTTGGAAATCATGCCTTCACCTGACACCTCCGTGCAGACATGGAAGGTCACCTCTCAGATCCCCAGCTGTTCAGAGTGCAGTCCCCAGCTGTCAGCTTGCTCAAGGTCCCCCTCAGCTTTCGAGCTGAAGGTGTGCTCCTCTGGGGAAGGCCTCCAGCCAGTGAGTGGACAGGCAGTGTTATAAGGATCTGCTTGTTGCCAGTCTGGGACCCCTCCATGGACAGTCCTTGCTCTGGAACTCTGTCAGGCTGGCAGACTTTGTTATATCTGCATATAATCTGACAGCACCCCCAGCCGAATCATGAACCCTCTGCTTGCCTTCACACCCAGGGCACTCCCACGTCTACCTCCACCTCCACCCACACACCTCCAATCCCAGCCCACACCCTGGGGGTCTTTCGTGCCTTCCCAGTTTCAATTTGTTGCTCCTTCTCTCCCAGTGAGATCCTGGATCTTGAAAATAACATCACAGGTATTCATATGCTCAGATTTAATATCTGAAATAATTCCCCACTTGTGCTGCTGAGAGCATCACAGAAACATCCATTCGAAGAGCTTGGAGTGCCTGAAGCTCTCTCCCAACCTCTGTCCCAGAGCCACCCAAGACCACGCTTGTGAGTCGGTGGGACTGGTTCTTGTTTTCTTTAGTCTTTTTCTCCTTTCCTTTCAGTGTGACTATGGTGTTCATTCGAAATACACTGAATTCATTTAGCTTCCGTAGCCCCCACCCCAGGCCCCCCCACACATCCTTTCAGATTTATGTTTTTGAATATGTAAAACTTACCGTGCTTCCAAACGGCAAAACCGGACTAAAGGCACCCCGAGAACCACTCCCTTCTGTGTCTCTTCCATCCTCCCCTCACTCCATCCCTCTTAAGGACCAGGCTCACTGTTTCCTCTTTTATCCTTTTCATGCTTTACCTGCACATGTTTTATTCCTCCCCACTCCCCCCTTTTTTTTTACACAGAAGGTAGCATATGTATTATACTACCTGTGCTCTTCTGCACTTTGCTATTTACAGCCAGCAACATCTCCTGGAAATCACTCCCTAATCCTTTACAGAGGTCTTCCTCAGCGTTCTTTTTAACAGCTGTGTAGTACTCCATCTCATGGGAATGCCACCCTTTACTCAATCTTGCTCCTGCATATGGGCATTCAGGGTTTTTTTTTGTTTGTTTGTTTTTAATATTCTGCAATTGCAAACAATGTGCACGTGTGTTTTCATATAATTGGAGATGCACCTTTAGGGTGAATTGCTAGCCATGAGATCTTGTATTCAAAGGGTAAGTGCATGTATTATTTTGTGTGTTATTGCCCAGTTTTCTCCCTTAGAGATTCTACCATGTTTCATCTCCACCAGAAATGTAGAAGCGTGGCTGTTTCCCAGTCTTTCTGACAGAGACTGGGGTCACGTTGTGACCTTTGCCATTCTGATGGGTGAGAAATGGTACCTGGGTAGAGTTTCCATTTGCATTTTCTTTATTTGGCATGTTTCACATTTTTAAGGGCCATTTTATATCTTTTTGTGAATTGTCTGTTTATGACCTTTGGTCATCTTCCGATAGTATTTTTTGGTTTGTTTTCTTCAATTTTTAAATGCTCGGTGCCTTTTAAGCAGTATTCACATTTTGTCTCAGATGTTAGATATTTTCCCCCAAATTACCATTTGTCCTTTGACTTTGCATATGGTGTTTTAACCTATGCAATCATTTTTAACTTGTATGTATCAAATTATGTATCAGTGCTGATTTTTTTTCACGATAGTTAGAAGGTCTTCCCTTTCACCCAGCTTAGAGGAATTCACTCACATTTCCTTCCAGTGCCCATGTAGTTTCATTTTTATATGTAGATCACTGATCCATGTGGAGTTATTCTTGTGTTTGGGATGAGAAATGGATTAATTTTATCTTCTTTCCAAATGGCTGTCTGGTTGTCCCAACACATTTATTACTCAGATCGCCTTAGTGCTGGGCTCATTTTTAATTCTTTCACGAATAGCCTTGTGGGGTGGAGGAAGGAGGGGGCTGTGGAAGGAGGGGGCTGTGGGAGCAGGGCTGGGATGATATTTCCAAGTGAAGAACAGTCCGGCCTTGGCAGGCTGCGGGGCCTCCTCCTTCTATTTCCCTGGAGTGGATACTGGAGCACTGCCCAAGGGTGGGGCACAGAAATGAGTTTCTGGTCCCTTGGCAAGAAAAAGCATCACCAACATTAGGGGGATGAGGCCCCTTTTGAGTTGAGAAGTAAGGTCTCCAACCTCCTTCCTGCAAAGAGAGGGGCTGAGGAGACTTGGGAAAGATGAGAGAATGTCACCAGTCAGCCAGAGTCTGACCAGAGTTTCCTTCATTTGTGTCTAAGAGACACTTGATGAAGCTGCGTGCTCTTTACCTGCTGAGATTCAACTCCAGCATAGGCCATATTTTGCCAGTAAGTTAGGATCTGGGCAAGTTCCCCGGGCCATGTGCCTCTCTATTCCACCAATCCTGGAGGCTGGTGCTGGGATGGGTTTTTTTGCACCACATTTTCTTGACTGGAAAATTAAAGAAACTTTGACTTTTGAATTAGAATTTGTCAGGGCAGAGGCCAGGTGAGCTGCTGGTTCACAGAGAGCAGAGCTGAAGTTGAACCTGCCCGTCTCTGACTCGGGCCCATCTAAGCAGAAGATCTGTGCGTCAGAGTGGGGAGAGCTCCCTGGGGGGCAAAGCCATGTGGCTGGGGAGGGGGATCAGGGGTCAAGTCCACCCACGGCCAGACTCCCAGTTCAAGTTAAGCAGATGTCCTGGCACAAGCAGTCCAAGGAGCCCACCCTCACTGAGGGGCAGGAATCAGAGGTCAGCGTCCCATCCTCTCTGTCCCCGCATCCATGCTTGGCTCTGAGGACATCCATGAGGTGCCCCAGAGATCCCTAGCTCAGGAGGTCCCTGTTTACTGTCTTTTCCTGTCTCTTGCCTCGGGATCCCCTTTCCATGCCTGCCTCATGCAATCACCTTCAAAAACTGCCTGCACCCAAGTCTTGCCTCCAGCTCTGCTTTGGGAAAAGCAAACCAAGACCCACCTCCTTCCCGCAGGTTCACTGTAGCCTCCTCGACACAGGGTGGGTCGCTCTGTGCTGTGGGGGCAGCCCCGCTTGATGCCAGGAGCAGCCTCTGCCCCTTCCGTGACCCCCGAACGTCTGTAGATGTTGCCAAACACCTGCTGAGGGCAAAACCCCGGTGACTGAGAACCGCAGCCTGAGAGCAAGGGCCAGAGGTCACACACGGGGCAGAGGAGGCCCAGGGTGCCCGGGGCTGTAGTAAACTGGGGACCCTTAGGGTCAAAGGCCCGGTGTTGCCAGATCCCGTATCAACCCCACTCTGATTTCAAAAGAAGCTAAAGCCTGGGGGTGAGTGTGAACTTATTCTGATTTTAAAAAGTGGACTGGACAGAGCAAATTTGGCTGGTGGCCCATGCCCGCCCCCCCACAGGTCCCATGCCCCGATCCTGAGAGGACCCCAGGCTCCCGGCTTCCTGCCTCCTCGTCTCCAGGAGCCATGCCCATGGGAGCCTTGGATAAGCAATTCTGCTCCTGTTCTTGGGGACTTTCCAGGAATTTCCCAAGAGCTCTGAGACCCTGTGACCCCTGTGTGGTGGGGGAGGACAAGGCAGGAAGGCCATCTCCTGGGAACTTCAGGACTTGTCAGGGAACAAGGCTCTCAGCCGGGCCCCTGGGACTTGCCACCACATAGCCCCCAGGCAGGGCTAGCACTTTAGGGAGGTTTCATGCAAAGTCCTTTTTAAAAAAAAAAAAAAAAAATTTTTTTTACTTATTTATTTTTGGCTGCACTGGGTCTTCATTGTTGCAAGAGTTGTTTTTTTTTTTTTTCTAGTTAGAGCAAGCAGGACCTACTCTCTAGTTGCAGTGCATCTGCTTCTCATTACGGTGGCTTCTCTTGCTGTGGAGCACAGGCTCTAGGGCACTTGGGCTCAGTAGTTCTGGTTCCCGGGCTCTAGAGCACAGGCTCCCCAGTATGTGGGATCTTCTCAGACCAGGGATCAAACCTGTGTCTCCTGCATTGGCAGGCAGATTCTTTACCACTGAGCCTCCAGAGAAGCCCACATAAAGTCCTTCAAGTGCCTTGAAAGGAAACTATTCATCTCACTTGGTCTCCCAAGCCTTCAGTGAGATAAACTCCAAACCCCAGAGCCTGAAGTTTCAACAGCTTCAGACTATGAGAGAAGCCCGTTCTCCAACTCCGTTCCCTTGGGGTCTGGGGTCGGAAACCTGGAGTCTAGTTCCAGCCTGTACCTGCTCACTTTGACTTTGCAAGATGGTGACTCCTCTATGATTTCTTCATTGTGGACGTTTTGGGCTGCACTGCTTGAGCACCTCTTGTATATCTGGTACGGTGCTGAAATGACATACAATTACTAAAGTCGCCCGAGTTTGGGCTCAGCGTTCAGGATCTTGGTTTCTGAAATGTCAAGCTCCCTGGTGCCTGGAACTCTGCTTGGCAGTGACTGACAATCAAGGAGAGAAAGACTGACCTTTCAGCAGCAGGCAAGGAAGGTGTGATCATTCTCCTCCATGTTCCTAACAGAAAAGCTGAGCCTCAGAGAGGGTGGGTGGCTTTCTCAAGGACACACAGCTAGTAAGTGGGGGAGCCAGGACTTGAAATCCAGGATGCAGGATCTTCAAGTCTGTCATCTTGGCCACTTCCTGCCCGCCTCCGTGGTTCACAGACTTTGTGCCAGACTCCGAGTTCCCTCTTGTTGTAGTATATCACCACAAAGTTAGTAGCTTGCAACAGCACAAGTTTATTCTCGTGTTGTTCTGAAGGTCAGAAGTCTGAAAGGGGACTGTTTCCTGGCCCTTCCAGCTTCTAGAAACTGCTGCCTTCCTTGGGTGGTGGCCCCTTCCTCCATCTTCAAAACTGTCAACTGCGTCCCTCCAGCCTCTGCCTCCATCATCACCTCTCCCCCACCACCTGACACTCACCGCCACCTCCCTTTCTCTCTTATGAAAGGACCCTCGTGATTATATCAGGTCCCACTCCTGAGTCCAGGGTCATCTCCCATCTCAAGAGATTAAAGTCCATCACATCTGCAAAGCCCCTTTTGCCACGTCAGGTTCTAGGGGCTTGGGGTGGACATTTTGGGGGAAGGACATGATCTGCCCTAGCACTTAGTTTGTGGAGATGGATTTCCAAATTGCAGGATGTCTCATCTCAGGCTGCTGAAACAAAATCCCATGGACTGGTGGCCCTAAACAGTGAAATATATTTCCCTGCAGTTCTGGAGGTTGGGAATTTGAGGTCAATATGAGTGCCCACATGGTGGGCTCCACTGAGAATGCCCTCCTGCCTTACAAGTGGGAGAGGTGGAAGATGTTTCTGTCTCTTTCCACCTGCCCTCTACTCTCTCCCTGCCCCCCTCTTAAAAGGCCACTCCTGTACCCTCATTTAACTTGTGTGTGTGTGTGTGTGTGTGTCAGGTCTGACTCTTTGCAACCCCATGGACTACAGCCCACCAGGCTCCTCCGTCCATGGGCTTCTCCAGGCAAGAACACTGAAGTGGGTTTCCATTTCCTCCTCCAGGGGATCTTCCTGACCCCGGGATCGAACCCATATGTCTTGCATCTCTTGCACTGGCAGGCAGATTCTTCACCACTGAGATACCTGGGAAGCTCTTAATTACTTCCAGATTCAGTTACATTGGTGTTAGGGCTTCAGTAGAGGGATTTGGGGGGGCTCCCTTCAGTCCCTGGCCTAGGGCATCAGTAACAGCTGCCACGTCCACCCTTGCCTTTCCCCTGAGACCACATTTCCCAGGCTGCCCTGCCCACTGGCTGCCCTCTTCATGGGGCCAGTAGGAGGCCTGGAGAGGGGATGGGGGAGGAAGAGGCCCTCAGGAGGGCTTCCCCTCTCAGAAGGCATCTCAGGCAGTAGAGGAGGCTCCTCTGTGGGTCCCGCTATCCTGGGAAGTTTCCGCTGGGCTTCTTCCAGAACGGGGCACAGCCTCTCCACCCGAGGCCCTCTAGCCGGGGGGTGGAGCTGGGCAGTGAAGATATCCTGCAGATGCTCATCTTTGTGTTGTGCTCATGCCCTTGTGTTTGGCTTTTCAGCTTTTCCAATACTTTTGTGAGAGGTTCCTGGCACCCCCATTCTTCTTTTGAGCAACATCTGGGCTCCATTTTACAGTCTGGGATCTTGACCAGCTAATGGTCCTTCCCACCAGGACCAAGCCCCTGGCACAGACCATCTAGTCATGGGGAAGGTTTCAACTGTGCTCTTCTCTCCCTTGATTCCTCTGCCCCTCGGTGACACTCTGGCTGAGGGACAGAATCTAGGCACATCATGAGGACACTGATGTCCCTTGAGGTTTCAGTCCTTCAGTGATTCAACTGAGGGTCTCAGCTGGGTCCCTCTCTGCTCTGCTGTTTTCTGTATTTTCCACATGGTTACGACAAACAATTGTTACATTTGTTATCAAAAACACCAATAAAATCTAGAAAAAAATAATTAAAACACAGGGCTCTCCTCAAGGCCAGTGCTGTCCATTAGAACTTTGTACAATGATGGAAATGCGCTTTACATCTACCCCATCTGACACCACTTGTCATGTGTAACTGCCAACCACTGGAAACACAGCTGATGTGACTAAAGAACAGAACTTTAAACATTATTTAAACTTCAGTAGGCCCATGTATTTGCTGTCACACAGGACACCTCATCGCCAGACTAGCAGTAGAAGACTATTCCTGCTTCTGAGAATTTCTCTCCAGCATGCTAACACCTGTATTAACATCTTGTACAAAACCCCCAAGTCACTGGTCAGCAAGTTATGTGCTCAGCCACAGATGAGGGACAGGATAAGTCAGGACTAGAGGGTACAGAGCAAATGTCAGGGGTTCTGGAAGATCCTAGAGGATTCTATAAGGTCCTGGAACACCCTAGAAAATCATAGAATATTCTAGAAGAGTCTAAAAAATTCTGAACAATTCTTGGGGATTCTGGACATTCCTGGAAGATTTCAGGGGCTTCTCAAAGGTTCTTGGGAGTTCTGGAATGCACCCGTGTGTTTTCAGAAGTTCTGGAAAATCCTAGCAGATTCTTGGTGGTTCCAGAAGAGCCTCGGGGATTCTGGAAGCACCTAGGGATTTCTGGAAGCTTCTTGAGGGTTCTGGAAAATCCCTGAAGGTCCTTGAACATCCTTGATAATCCTAGGGGCTTTGGAAAATGCTGGAGAATTCTGCAGGATTCCAGAATATGAGTTTGATCCACCCATCATGTCCAGAACATCTCCCATGGGAGACAAACACCAGCCTACACATTAGTACCTAAAGGATTCAGGGCACTAAAAGGAAAGTCGGACAGTGTGGGGAAAAGTTTTGGATCATTGACTGCATGGCTTACTGAACCTAAGATTAGCCACAAGAAGTATTTAGGCACAGTTGTCATGGAGGCCAGTGTTTTAATTGCATGCGCAGTAGGACAGGGGCTTTTCTTGTATATTAATGCTTTCCAGTGTGCAGCTTCCCACTGAGACATGCTACTGCCATCGACTGAAAATGAGCTTGGAGTGCCGGGATGAGTTGTGCAAGGTCGCCTAGTCAGTAAAGTAGGAGGGTGGGGGGTACAGGGCTTCAAACCCAGATCTCCAGAGCTAGCATCTTCATTGACCCACAGCCCTGTTTCCTAGACTGCTGGAGCTGAGGGAAATGCAGCTTGGCCAGGGCAGCCTCTCTGCTCCAGGCAGAGCCAGAGGCCAGCCGGGTCCCTAGTGCATTTTGCCTGCCCTGACAGTGACAGGGCTGCCTCTAAATATAGTCCCTCAATGGCCAATGTCAGAGTGACCTTGACATTTTCCTTCCCTTCCTAATGTTGAAATCCCATTGGTGGTTCATCCTGCTCTTCCATCACTGCCAGCCCTGGAAGACAAGGGCTACTTCTGAGATCATTCCGGCTCTGATGGCCCAACTGGCCACATGCCTTGGAGCCCTCTGAATTAGGTGGCGATGGAATGGATTCCAGAACTTTCAAAAAACAGGAGGTGTGAGTGACAGCCTGTGACAAAGGGAGTTGTGGAGCTGGGGCCTCCACAGTGTCTCCAGGAGATAGAGGTGTGAGACATGGGCCCCAGATGCCATGGGGCAAGGTTCCAGAAGGGTCTGAACATCAAAGCCTGGCCCAGCCCCAGCAGCCCCAGTGGTCCAGCAGTCTGCTTTCTCTCCACCTCCTCCTCTGCTAAGAGAATGAAGAGGGTATTAAGGATTTTTTTTTAAAAACCAACCAGATTTGAAGTCATAGAGCTGGGCCAAATCTCAACTCAATACCTACTTACTAGCTGCCCTTGACCATGTCACATAACTTTGATCTTTTTCACCCTTCATGCATAAGACAGAAAACAATGGTGTCTACTCGGTGCATTTTTAGAAGTAGATCAATTTGTGGTGCTTGAACTGAGGCTGGGTACAGACTGAGGGCTCCAGGTGTGGTGGCTGCTTGGTCCAGTAGAGACCTGTCCTAGTTCCTGCCTGGTTGCACCTGGGTGGCTGGAGGTGACGCATCTGGAAGAGTCCCACGTCTGATGTTCAAATTGCTGAGGACTTTCTGGGGCTGCAAACCTGAGCTGGGCTGCTGCAAGGCACCAGTGGTTCAGCAGGTAAGAAAGCTGAGTGCCAAGGATGGCAGTTCTTCCAGAATGATGTACCCTGTGAGATGCTGTGGTTGCTTGGTGTATGTAAGTTCGTCACTTGTCTTAGGGTTGCTTCCCCAATTTCAAAATAAAGAGTGTGACCAACAGTGTGAGTCACTTCTCCAACAGCCAATAGCATCCTGCTTCCCCTCCTGCCTCCAAGGCTAACAGAACCCCACCTGCATGGGCTTGTGATGTTTCCAACCCCAGGGAATGAGTTGTGATTGATCTAAGCCAGTCATGATGATTCCTTTCTACTTTGCCAAATGCGTTTCTCCAAATCTCCCTGATAACTAGGAGTGGCCATGTGACTGTTTCAAACAATGAGAAGAAAGGAAAAAGTCTTCTGGATTATGCTTGGAAAGAATTTTCTTCCTGAATAAAAAGAATCATTTGGGTCCAAAGTCTTTAGTTCCTACTTTATTCTTCCTGCTGAACATTTTGCGTATGAGGGTATGATGTTTGGAGTTGTGGTAGCTATCTTGCGACCATGAGGCAACAAGCATGAGGGCAAAATTTCATTGGGTGTAAGGATAGACAAAACCCGGATGACGATACTATTGAATGTCTGAACCTGCCCTGTGACCAGGTATTTCTGGGCATCCGATTAAGTGAGCATACACTATACTTATGATTTAAACCATAAGATCTATTGGATTTTCTATTACTTGCAATCAAAAGCATTCCTAGTATGTATCATCGAGGAGTCTGTTCAGGAGACTTAGTGCAGGGAATGAACATGGAGGCTGTGCTGAATGAGGGGCTCAGAAGTAATTTGCTGAGTGTGAGAGCCAAGCAGGAGGCAAAAGGCATTTTTCAGAAGTGTCTTGTGGGCTGTGACCTGGATCCCCTCAATATCCTTTGAAAATGCAAGTGAGAATTTGAATTGCATTTTGTTTCCTCTTGATTATTTAGCCAAGTTTCTTTGACTAGTAGAGGCTGAGCCTGGTGGAGCATAGGAGTTATTTGAATCACAATTGAAACTGGAGTTTGGATTCTGAAAAACACCTAAATATTAAAAAAGAGACAGAATGAAGTTTCCACAATGATATTCATATGCCTTAAGTTTGGGCTTCTCATTTAGAATAATCTGTGGGGTATAACATAAGTTTACAGCCGGAGGGACTAGAGAAAGGGGACTAATGTCAAAGTATAATATTCAAAACAATTAAAAACATAATTCTCAGGCAGGCACACAGTGAGTTGATGTCACAATTATTATATTAATATTTGTTAATGAGGGAAATAGCAGGATGGCAAAGTCGATTTAAAAGGATGCAAGAGTAGGATACAAGTGAGATCCAACACTGGTTCAGGTTTTGTATCCTACATGGCAAAGGAAATAATTGTGAACTCTGAGGTAATCTTTTCTATTAGCCATTAATCATTTCCATCTCTTCTGGACAAACAGTCCGTGTAACTTACCAGTCTCTACAAGCTAACATTTCACTTTACCATTAGTCTGGACTGTAATCAATAGTAAATAACAAGTTACACATCACAAAGTCAGACCATTTTTATCCAGGCACGTTTGGTATTGTTCTAGTAGGATTCTGAAAGAACACGCAGTGAATATTTTCCTTTTACTTCCAGGCTTGACTAATGTCTCAACACCATAAATGGGAAAATATGCGGGTGGCGCTCTGTGACTTATCAAGCAGGAGGTTGGCACCTCACTTCCCACGTGTACACAGACACACACGTACAGACACATGTGTACACACACACGCACACACGGATGCATGCACATACCTGGGCAGGAGAATCCCTTCCTCGACTCAAGCGTACGTTATGCGTGCTAAGTTACTTCAGTCGTGTCCGACTCTTTGTGACCCCATGGACTGTGTAGTTTTTCAGGCTCCTCTGTCCATGGGATTCTCCAGGCAAGAATACTGGAGTGGGTTGCCATGCCCTCCTCCAGGGGATCTTCTTGACCCAGGGATCTACCCATGTCTCTTTTGTTTCCTGCATTGGCAGGCGGGTTCTTCACCACTAGACCACCTGGGAAGCCCGGACTCAAGCATAAGCCTATTAAAATCCGGGCCCTGTGTTACCTGACTGATACCCTAGTCACACGTGGTTGCTACAACCAACAGTCAATAAAAAGGCATTTGGCCAGTTACCTGTGTCTCTCTGAGAACATTAGAGGATCCAGTTTACCACCAGCAACGTGACAGGTCAAGACCATAACTGCCCGAGGAGCCTCACCTTCTACAAGCTCTGGGCTCTTTCAGACTTGCTGCCTGTTGAGTTTCCATCTCCCTTCCTTCCAATGAATCTATGTCATTTTCACGTGGACAAACTCGGCTTCTCTGGGCAGGTCTTCCCCTCTCCCCTCCTGCCTTTTAGTCCTGGCCTTCTGATTCTGTATCACAAAATTCTGGGAGGTGGTTGGCAGAGAGTAGTTCTTGATGGGGGGCTGGAAGCAGGAGCTGGAGCAGGAGGGGGGCTGTTCTGTGCTCAGTTGTGTCCAGCTGTTTGCGATCCCATGGATTGTAGCCAGCTGGGCTCCTCTGTCCATGGGATTTCCCGGACAAGAATACTGGAGTGGATTGCCATTTCCTCTTCCAGGGGATCTTCCAGACCCGGGGATCGAATCTGCATCTCTTGCATCTCCTGCACTGGCAAGCGGGTTCTTTACCACTAGGCCACCTAATAAAGGTTACTTATCTCACATTGCACCTGGGACTTCAAACCAAAGAAGGCTCAGGTGGGAAGAGGCCAGCTTTGTACACACACACAATACACACACACACTCTCTCTCTCTCTCACTGACACACACATTTATAGTGAAGCCCATACGGCCTGAATCCCAAGGCTTCTCCCTTTGGTGGCCCTTCCAAGGCCCTGGGAAAGGCTCTAACAGCTTTCTGTCCACTATCCTGTATTCATTTACTCATATAAGCCCCCCAGTTGCACCAGCACCAGGCCCCACAGAACCTGATCCTTCTCCAACAGTAGAGCTAGGAGAGCTGCTCTGACATTGAGGAATAGGGGACCCCCTTGCAGTGTCTTTTGGGTGCACACACACACCCATCTTGGCAGTTAATGCTGCTCGAGGGAAATGGGATCTGCTTTAACTGTTGGTCTCCATCAGCCAGGCTGATTCCTTGTCGCTCTTGGGGACCCAGTCATGATCCTGAGGTTACCAGGCTCCTGGAGATCTGTCCTTGTCCTGACAGCAGGAAGGAGAGAAGGCTGGCATATGACCCTGGGGAGGGTCAGATGGCCACCACAGGCTTCATCTCTTGGCCTCTGCCTTCCTTGGCCTCCATCTCTCTCGCCTCTACCTCCTTCAGCCTCCGCCTCCATCCCTCAGAAAGGAGGCCCAATCAGCCGTGAGCCACTGGGTCCCAGCTAATTGGCTCTGTCACTGGCCTGACTGGCTCTTTCCAGCCTCCTTGAGCCCCCTAGGGCCTCTGTCACTCTCCGATTTGGAGAACCGGGGGCTTATCTTTAAAGAGCAGATGGAGAAGTTCTCATTTTTTATTAAAGCCATCCAGTCTGCACAGAAAGAGTAATCCGCTGGCAGCTGCTAGAAGAGCTATTTTCAAAGCACTGTATAGCTCCTCAGCTGTCCAGGGATGCTGGATTTCTCTCTCCCTCTGCTCTCTTGGAACACAGCCAAGTGCTGGTGTCCTGCTCATCACTGGGGGCTTCCTTCTCAATGGGGGACAGAGAGGGAGCCACTCAAGTCCTCACCAGTGTCTCCTGTGGCATGAAGACCAGCTGCCCAATACAGGCTCCTGTGGATGTTGGATGCCGACTGGCCAGCATCTTGGGAACATGGGGAAATTCAGGGCATCCTTTCAAAGCTGGCCCCTCCCCCGCTCCTCCATGGTCTGGCTTTGCCCTCATTCATCCATCCATTTGTCCCTCCTACAAGCATCCATTGAACATACCATCCCCATGCTGTTCTGGACGGAGATCCTGCAGTGAACAAGCTGGTGGGCTTCCTGCCCTTGTGGAGCTCACCTGCTGCTACAAGAGAGGCAGCAAATGAATAGATACGGGTTCAGAGAAGGTGATTTCAGACAGCTCTGAGTGCTGAGGCCGGAAAGCCGGGCTATGGGGCAGAGCATGGCTGCCAGGCTGGGGAGGTGCAGGGTGAGCCTGGGCTCAGAAAGAAAGACATGAAGGAGCTGGCCCCATGCAGACCTGGGAGGGGGATTCCAGGCAGTGGGGCCAGCATGTGCAAAGGTCCTGGGGGTACAGACAGCCTTCCTGCTGTGTTCATGGATCGGAAGGAGGCCCAGGGCAGATGGTCAGAGGACAGCAGAGGTGGTGTGTGAGAGGTGAGGGTGAGATACGGGCCCAGGACCCAAGAGGGAAGTTTGGGAGAACCTGGATATGATTCTGCCAGAGGCAGTGAAGCCGGCAAGCACTTGCCAGCCGCTGCGGTTATATATGTGGCTGGCACATGTGACAGACACCTGTGGGTGCAGGTGGCTGGCACTTACTCTGGGCTACCCTAACAGCAGACCCTCATGGGTCTGGGAGAGAGTTTCCGGGGGCATCCACTCCGAAAGCATCAGTGGGGAGGACGGCTGAGATGCGTATGGGAAGGCAGTGAGTTGAGGCCACCACCGTGGGCACCGTGGTTCATGTAAGGACAGGCAGCGCTGGGCTACTCCAGCAAAGGGGGCCCCAGGGAGAGGGCAGTTGGAGGGAGGATGAAAAAGAATGTGGGGGAAGGATGTCACAGGAGAATGTGGACAGAGAGGGAGGGGTGGCTGCAACCCTACTGTCTGCCTCCCGCAGAGTAACAGCCCAGCCCCCGACACCTTGGTCACTTCCCACAAAGATGGTGAGCCTCTGCTCGGCTTCCTTCCTTGGGCCCCTCAAAAGCCAGGAGCCATGCTGAGGCCCCCAGGAAGAGTTTGTTTCATGAATAATTAAAAGAAAGAGAAAAAAGATGTGCCGGAAAAGATCCCGAGGGCCTCCCTGGAGGTCTGCTGGGCTGGTCCTGAGTACCTGTGCCTTTCCTGGGACTCATCACCAGCTGAGGCCAGAGGGTAGCTGTGGCCCTTTCTGTGAGACAGGCATCCCTCGGGGCACTGGGAGCAAGGAGTGAGCTGAAGGACGTGGTCAGACCAGGCTGCCACGCCCTCTGGCCCTTCTGGACACCCCACACCTGGGCGTGTCCTCCTGCCTGCTCCACAGGGTTCAGGATCCTCAAGGCCCATTCCCACTGCTGGTGAGAGAACTCACAGTCCAGGCCACATTCCTTAAAACACGACCCGTGGCGGGAGAGCTCTAGCCACACGGTTGTCATCACTGGGGTTGGGGTGGGGCTACCAGTGTTGGCAGAGGCCAGGGAGTCTGCTAAACACCCAGTAACCCATACGGCAGACCCTCACAACAAAGAATCAAACGCCAATAGTGTCAAGGATGGGAAACCCCACTGTAGCAGAAACATGAACGTGCTGAAATGTTCTGGAAGCATGGACTGACTCCTCCCACATGGAGACCACTTGCCTGTACGACCCAGGGTATATGACTTGCACTCTCTGGGCCCCACTCCCTCCACCTATGACAGTTGCCTCCCCGCTGACTTTTTCCCTTGTGTCTTCAGGACAAGCAAGGCATGCAGCTCTGATAGGAATGAGTCCTGATAAAGACCTGATTTTATTTCACCCGCCTACAAGTCCAAGGGAGAAAAAAAAATGTCAACTCTGGCCTGAAGCTGAAAGAGATGCCTCATTTCTCTCTGGAAATAATCTGCTCTTAAGTCCCAGCCAGGAGGCCGGGCTCTGAGCATCCCGCCCCTCAAGGTCAAATTGGCTTGAAGGCGGCCTTGTCTCTCCTGCCAAGAGCTGGCAGTCCTGGCTCCCCAGAGCACTGAGGCTTTGCAGGAAGCCCCGAGAATAAGGAGGCAGTTTAGCCCTACCTGAACAGGTATCCTTCTCAGAAAGGAGAGCATTTCCTCTTCTCAAAGGCATCTTTAAAGGCCCTGTCAGGCAGGTCTTCCTAATTCGTCTGGCAGTCCTCCACTGTCTGGCAGGGTGATTATCTGAAGGAAGTTCCTGAAAGCCCCAGGCAATGCTGAGTCTCCAGCCAGCCTGGTGTTCGCTCACCCAGCACTCAAGGACCACAGGCCTCCCGGGGTGGTGGCTCTGGATCCAAAGCAGTGAGGCCGTTATGCAACATGAGGAAATTATTAGAGCGCAGAGAACAGCAATCATCGCGTCCCATTGGAGACACTCTGTTGATATTTGTACATGAATAAATCACGGTGTTAGACAAGACCCTATGTTCAGTGGTGGCCAGAAGGATGGGCAGGCGGGGGAGAGAAATGATAAATTACCTGTTTATTTCTCCTTAACCCCCTGTTCCCTTGAGCTTACTTCCCCCAAGGCCATGTCACCAGCATTCACAGAATCCCTTTGGGGTGAAAATACCAGCGTTCCTTCCAGGGTTTCTGTTTAAATTCTTCTGCAAATGCTAAATACCCACATTATTTATTGATTTCAAAATTCTTCCCTAATTTTACCACTGTGAGCTGGGAATTATTGAATGGGAGAAAGGGGGTGCATTGTGGGTGAAGGGCTCCCTCACTGGGATCAGGTGGCCTTGTTTTGAGGCTGTGTGTCCTGAGGCAAATTAGTCATCCTCCCTGAGCCCAGTTAGCTCATCTGGGAAACGGGTATAGAAGGGTTGCTGTGAGGTTGAGGTGAGTTGGGAAGCTCTTAGCGCCACTGTGCCTGGGGCCTGGGAAGCACGGAACAGCAGGAAGAGGCCCTGTGTAACTGAGAAGTTTTGCTGTACAGGAGAAATTAACACAACATTGTAAATCAACTATACTTCATTAAATGCTGGGACACAAACCCAGAGATTCCCACATAGTTGTTCTGAGATGCATTCTGGCCGCTGGGAGGTTTAAAAGCTCTCCCAGGAACTCCTAGCCTCCATCCCCAGTTCTGGGGAATGACATTCCCACCCCAGCATCCTCTTCAGATCACTGTGGGCCCCTCCAGTGATGAGAAAAAAAAACCTGCTCACAAAGGCAGAAAAACAACCCCTGTCAAAAGCCACATCAAACAAGACAACACAACTTCAACGTGTCTGCAGGGTGAGCATTTCTCTGCTTCCAACAAGAACTCACCAGGTATGTAGCATCCATAAAGCAGCTAAAAAAAGAGTTGGATTTTTGTCATTATAAATTTTATTTAGAAGGTTTTCTCCCTACCGTAGAACAGAATACCATGAACATTTCTACTGATGTGCTATGGGGGTCCTTTGGATTCAGCATGAGTTATTCTTTTTTTTTTTTAAGTCAAAGATGATAAAAATAGTATACTCTACTTAGTTAGCAGAGTAGTCCAGATCCATTTCAACCCAGTCAAGCCCAAGTCTTAGGGAAAAGATTGCTGTTCAACAGTCTGGGTATTTTGTTGTACTGGAATTTTGTTGAAATGAATATTAGGGTCCATCCCTCTGGAATTGGCAGTCTGGGTGTGACTCTCTTCTCTTGGTCAATGGTTAAAACATCTTCAGGCTGGTGAAGTGGTGGAGAAGCCCTGGTGTGGCCTTAGTCTCATGAGCTTTGATTCGTTCAGTAAATACAATTCATGAAAGATAAGTCCATTTAGAATCCTCGGCAAAACTTCTTATAAAGCAGTCTCACATATCACACACAAATTTTTTAGACTTTCTGTACCCACTTTTGATATTGAGAAAATGCATACCATTAGAATAAAACTCAAGTGAGCTATTTATTCTCTTTAAGGTAAAGGAAAAAACCAAGGCTTGAAGGGCCCAGAAAAAATTGCAATGGTGCCTTGGACAGGACCTAATGGCGTAACAGCTGTGGGGTTGGGCAGACTTGGACTTACCTCTCTAACCCCAACCACCAGACCCGCCCCCCATTCAGAAGGCTCTGACTTTGCAGGCTCTCACACCACTCAGAGATGAGGTCAAGTGTGGAACAAGCCAGGCACACAGTAGGTGCTCTGATGAGGATTCTGCATTCACAGTGTCCCCAAGGCCGCAGCAGTGCATCCCACAGGCCCATCCAAATACCCTAGGAGGGGCAGTAGCCCCAGTCTGTAAGCAGGAATTACCTGGCCCTGGGCTCACAGGATGGAGATTTGAAATGCATTCCAGAGGGACAATTTATTTCTGTCAGCTGATGAATTGATAACCATGAATACTTTATGTCTCTCTCCGGGCTGCCTAGCAAACCAGTCATGCCTGGAACTGGATAGAAAAATTGAACTGAGGATTCAAACAGCCTTGGGGGAGGAGCTCAGACCCCCCAGGCCCACTTTCTGTGCTGGGCTGGTCCCTTACACTCTCTGTCCCCAAGAGTCACAGCAATTGGAAGTAAGAAAATGCCTGGAATGAGTGGGACCTGCTTGGTTGAGGTCTCTGCTCTGGGTGACTCGATACAGAATAGCCCTCCCCAGTGACCTGGGCTAACGTGGAGTGGGAAGGGCCACCGAGGAAAGGATGGCGGAAAGGAGAGAATTTGATCAAAGGCAGGAAGAGCTTGAAGTTCTACAAGAGAAATGGAGGCCTGCAGAGGGTGGGCGTGTCCCAGCTCAGCCAGCAAGCCAGTGCCCGCTGGGGCACAGCCCACACACCTGAGCCGGGTGCTCCTCACCTCAGCCATCCATTCATTGGTTCACTCGTTCGTTCCATGTAGTGACAGGACAGCTGAGAGATAACAGGACGGAACAGATTCTTCAGTCCATCGGCCTGGACTTGATTCCCAGATCAGGGCTTCCAGGCTATGGCCTGGCTAAGTTCACTGCTCTGTCCCAGTTTCCTTGTCAATAAAATCTGCACAAAAAATTGTCCCTTGCGGTTGCTGTAAAAAGTCAATGAGACAATTAATACTCAAAATTACATGGACTATCCCACACATCATAAATGCTCAACAACCAGAGCTATTAACACTCATGAAACAGACACTTGTAAGCCCAGCATTCAGGGCGGGCGCTGGTCCAAGGGCTGGGGACACTGCAGGAAACGACGATATCCACAGACCTCTATGTGACCCTTTCCCAGACTTTTATCTTTTGGGATTGGAGAGCCCCCTTGGGCAGGTCACCACAACCTATAGACAGCCAGGGTCTGAGGCCCCTTCTGGGCTGAATCCTCTCCTCTGTTCCTCCCAGCCCCTACCCATCAGTTTCTGTTTAATGCAGATTTTCCTCTCCGACTGGAATTACCCCTTTTATTTACAATGGGATGGAATTAGAGGGCTTGCCCCTGGGTGGCCTGGCTAATGAGACCCACCTAAGTTTCCTAAACTGTATATGGACAGGCCTGCGTGTGTGATCAGTCGTGCCCAACTCTTTGCAACCCCATGGACTGTAGCCTGCCAAGCTCATCCATCTATGGGGATTCTCCAAGCAAGAATACTGGAGTGGGTTGCTATTTCCTCCTCCAGCGGATCTCCCCGATCCAGGGATCGAAACTGCACCTTTCATCTCCTGCATTAGCAGGCCGATCCTTTACCGCTGAGTTACCTGGGAAGCCCATTATGGGAACAGGAGAGGATTGGTATTTAAGGAAATGCACTGATCCCAGGGTCTCCTGTTGGACCAAGTAGGCCCTGTATCTCTACCCTTTGTGGTGTTTCTATAATTGACTGTTACATCCAGGATACAGAGACGTTACTTCCTCCCTGTGCTGGGCTGATTCTCTTCTCCCCCAATTCTGTTGGTAAGTTTGGAACACCTTCTGTGCACCCGTTACCACGCCATGTATATGTTCACGATTTTATTTAATCTTTACATTGACCTTGAGGGGTTTTATTAGAATCCTCATTTTCCAGTAGAAAGCTGTATATCTCTGCAGCCCTTGCCATTATTGGAAGCTTTCTTGCTTTTATATGTGATACCCACCCTGTTTGTTTCCCCTTTTAGGCTATACTCTCCTTGAGGGCAAGTGTCTTGGTTTTTTTCCCCCGGCTGCGTGTCCAAATCTGACTTTATCCAAGCACATCTTGTAACTAGGGTCGAGGAAATTTTCTCCCAAGAAATTCTGACTCCTTGTCTCTTGCAGAAGCTTCTGCCTCTCACTCATCCCTCCTTTGCCCTTCCGCCTACCACAGCCTGGAACCAGTGGTTCTCAGGCCTGGCCACACAAGGGAATCACTGGGGAAGTTTTAAGACCCATTGATCCTCAGACTTCCATCCTGCCTATTAAATCAGCCTGGCTACCAGGTGGGCCCCAGGCACTGGCAGTTTCAAGGCTCCCCAGATGACTCCCTCCCATGTGAGCTGGGGCTGAGGACCAGCCAGGAGACTTTCATTGCTAGAGAGTGTTGCTGTGGATGGCTGCTTCCTGGTGCATTCCTCCCAAAATCCCACTCACTAGTCCACCAGCTTTGCTGAAAAGCCCTTCAAGGGGACCCAGGAGAAGAAAAGCTGCATTTCACATTTCAGGAGACAAAGCCTTATGTCAACTCCTCCCTGATTGCGGACCCCTCCAAGCCCACCTAAGCATCTTCGCATATTTATGGTTTTTCAGGTTTCTAAGAGTATTAACTCTGGAACGTGGGCAGGGGGAGGTTGGGAAAAACTCTGAGCCCAGGAGGCGGCTCTGTCTATAAAGTCATAGAGGACACACAGTACCCACTCTGCCCAGCCCTTCCTCTTCAGTGGCATGTCTTGTGTCAAGGATGGTCAGAATGGGCTGGAAGCTCCTCTGGGGGTGCCATGCTGTGCTAAGTCGCTTTACTAGCGTCCAACTCTTTGCAACCCTATGAACCATAGCCTGCCTGGCTCCTCTGTCCATAGGATCCAGGCAAGAATACTGGAGTGTGTTGCCATACCCTCCTTCCCAACCCAGGGATCGAACCTGCATCTCTTATGTCTCCTGCATTGGCAGGTGGTTCTTTACCACTAATGCCACCTGGGAAGCCCTGCTGCTGCTGCTGCTGCTGCTAAGTCGCTTCAGTCGTGTCTGACTCTGTGCGACCCCATAGACGGCAGCCCACCAGGCTCCCCCATCCCTGGGATACTCCAGGCAAGAACACTGGAGTGGGTTGCCATTTCCTTCTCCAATGCCTGAAAGTAAAAAGTGAAAGTGAAGTCGTTCAGTCGTGTCCAACTCTTAGCGACCCCATGGACTGCAGCCTACCAGGCTCCTCTGTCCATGGATTTTCCAGGCAAGAGTACTGGAGTGGGGTGCCATTGCCCTCTCCGCTGGGAAGCCCTAGCAGTAATCAAACCTGCCTGCAGGCTCCACATGCACCCCAGGCTGTGCCTTGTACCTCACAAGAGCATCTCTGAAATCGTCACCAACCAATCCACAAGGCCACTGAGGCTCAGAGAGGTTAATTAACCTCACATAGCCAGGAAGTGGCTGCACCAAGATTCCAGCCCGGCTTTCCTGACACCAGAGCCTGCCCTTTAAACCACTGCTCTGTTCAGAGGGTGAGCAGTTGAGATGATGGGATAGTAGGCCCTCAGCCAGTGTTGTTAGTGATGGCAGAGATAAGAGGATGAAAAGAGCTGTGTGGAGGCTCTAACTTTTTAGTGCTCTGGTGAGCTGGACAGGTATGACTTATCAGAAGGTGGGAGGGGGCAGTTCCTGAGTGTGGACTTAACACCTGTAAACTGAGCAGAAATCACCCATTTCTGCCTGGCCCATGCCCCACTACTTTCTCACCTCCTCTCTGCTCCTCGTGACAGATGGTGCCCTGAGGCAAGCCCCAAAGGATGCCCTGGCTTTGGGGCTCAGCCTCCTGGACCCCTGTGTGCCACTTTCTGACTTGGAGAAGATGGGGATCCGGAAGAAACACTGGGGGTGAGGATTCAGGGAACAGAGGCTTCATAGCTGATGAGTGGCAGGGCCAGCATGAGAACTGATGCACTTGTGGGGACTTCTGTCCCAGCCCTTCCCAGGCTCCTGACAATGCCCCCAAGTCATCTTTCTCCAAGAAGGGGTGTAAGGGCAACTGGAGGAGGGAGGCGTGAGGTCACATCCCTGGGCTGTTTGTGCATATGGTAAATGCAGTAGTCCTTAGGATTACCCCCGACACACTTGCACACGGGCACATGTACACACACGCAAACACATGTGCACACACAGAGCCAGCTTTGGCCTGGCAGTGCTGGCACTCTTGCTATCTAGACAGGATGGGAGCTGAATGGACTCCTACTGTAGGAGGCAGGCAGCTTGGAGCTGCGAACATGAATGCACACACATGCACATGCATGAATCCACACACATGATACGGGGAAGGTTCAGTGATGCTTAATTAGCATTCAGAGGATGCTTTGATCACTCCAGGTGGGAATTCCTGTGCAGTCTGGGCACAGGAATCCAAAGACTCTGCGATCATCTCCTGTTCTTTGGGTTCCCAGCATTAAGCCATCATTTACCTTGGAATTAAGGAGAACGTGGCCCCTGGTGGCTTCCTTCTACCCTTCCCTCTGCGGATGGCTCCTCGTGGGTTTTCTGAAGGCTGAGATGTGACCTGACCTCTCAGCTGCCCGCCCCTCATCTGAGAGACTGGACATTCATCACGTTTCCCCCAACCCTTGGCAGTTAGCTGGCAGTCACTCCAGACACTGCCAGCTGAATGCTGGGGGTCCTGATTCAAGGATGCGAGGGTCTCCTTGGCAGCCCCCAGAGGCTGTCTCAGACAGACAGGAAGGAGGGGACATGTGCGTGGCTGCCAGAGCCGGCGGCCACTACCTTAAAATATTCCAGTCACATCGCCGGCGGCGAAGCCATAACCCGAGTGCATTGTAACAGAGGGAGAATTTCATTTTGTTTTTGAAATGCTGTTATTACACACTCAGGAAGCCCACAAAGGCACCTTGGCAGGACAGGATCAAATAAATACCTGAACTCCGAGCGTAGCAACATTTACTTAGCAAATGACATTTTAATGCTGCCAGTCGAATTTACATACTAATTAAAATTTCCCTTTAAAACATGGAGACTTTTGGCCTCTCTGCCTACCCTCAGTGACAAAGATTAAAAGACTTTTTATTACGTCCTGTCAAACAGAGCTCACTGGAAGAGGCGGGAGCCCAGTGGCCCTGTCCCCACCGTGTCCTGGGCAACTCCAGCTAGGCTTCTTTGGCAGGGCCGAGGCAGGTGTCAGGAGACTTAGCGTCCGGTCCAGCGGCTCCAGGGAACACTGCCCCTGGGCTTTGGTGGTCCTGGCATAACTTGAAACACATTCCAGCCTGGCTAGAGAAACGCTGGATTGTTCCACTTTCCTCTTTCGTCTCTCTTTCTTCCCGAGGCTGCTGTTGGCTGAAAGGTGTGAGTCTGAGTTGCAGCCACTTCCAGGTGCTGGACAAGTAGGAGGGATGGAGGCAGCCCCACTGACCTGCCAGCTCCTCTCTTGCACCAGGAAAGGAAAAGGAAAGTGAAGTCTCTCAGTCATGTCCGACCCTTTGTGACCCCATGGATTGTAGCCTGCCAGGCTCCTCTGTCCATGGGATTTTCCAGCCAAGAATACTGGAGTGGGTTGCCATTTCCTTCTCTCAAATCTTATTCTCAGGCAACTCTGACTCAGAGGTCCCCCACTCTCTGCTCAGTCACTGGATTTATGTACTTATGTACTTTTTAGATAAACTTTAATAGAATGTTTATTGAATGCTTGCGGTGGCTGAGCAGCGTTCCTGGCAGAACCTCTGTTCTGTCAAAGCTGGCTTTTCAGTGGGGAGATGGACATCCCATTTGAAAGATGATCTCAGAGAGTAGGAAGAGCTGTGATGATGGCAGAAGTCCTGTGCAGCAAGTACCATCCACCACTACAGTCACTCCTATTTCACAGATGGAGAAACTGAGGCACAGGTACGTTCAGTAACTCACCTGAAGTCACACAGCATGTCAGCGGCACTCTCAATATGAGGCCGTAGAGTACCTTGGTGATTCCCTCTCATAGGCACTGCAAGGAAAATAAAATGTTTCTTGGGAGAATGAGTATCTGGGGGTACCAGCCTGCTTTATTTCTTTTTGTGTATTTTTTAGATAAACTTTACCTGATAGCTCAGTTGGTAAAGAATCTGCCTGCAATGCAGGAGACCCTGGTTCGATTCCTGGGTCAGGAAGATCCGCTGGAAAAGGGATGGGCTACCCACTCTGGTATTCTTGGGCTTCCCTTGTGGCTCAGCTGGTAAAGAATTCACCTGCATTGCAGGAGACCTGGGTTCAATCCCTGGGTTGGAAAGATCCTCTGGAAAAGGGAAAGGCTACCCACTCCGGTACCCTGGCCTGGAGAATTCCATGAACTGTATAGTCCATGGGGTCGCAAAGAGTAGAATACGACTGAGCGACTAAGCACATACAACAGAAATATAACTCACATTCAGAAAAGTGCAGAAACCATAAGCATTCAGTCTAGTGTGTCTTCACGAAGCAACCGAACCATGTCATCACCCTTCACGTGAAGGAAAAGAACCAGGCAGACCCCTGGGCCCCATCCCAGCCCCTGCTGTTATCTGTCCCCACGGATTAGCTTTCTCTCTTCTTGAACTGTGTGTAGATGGAACCACTTTGTACACACACTCCACTGCACCCGGCTTCTCTCAAACGTAAGGCTATGAGGTTTGTCCACAGTGCAGGGTGTCAGCAGTGGTTTATTCCTGCTCTGTCCACAACCCCAAGCTGTTGCATGAAATACAGGCAGGCCTCTGAGATATTCTGGGTTCAGTCCCAGACCACCACACTACAGCAAAGACGGCAATAGAGCAAGTCACACTGATATTTTGGTTTCCCTGTGCACATCAAAGATCTGTTTACACTGCACCGTAGTCTACTAAGTGTCTAATAAAACAAGGCACGTACCTTAATTTTAAAATCAGTTCAGTTCAGTTCAGTTGCTTCAGTCGTGTCTGACTCTTTGCAACCCCATGAATCGCAGCACTCCAGGCCTCCCTGTCCATCACCATCTCCCGGAGTTCACTCAAACTCAAGTCCATCGAGTTGGTGATGCCATCCAGCCATCTCATCCTCTGTCATCCCCTTCTCCTCCTGCCCCCAATCCCTCCCAGCATCAGAGTCTTTTCCAATGAGTCAACTCTTCGCGTGAGGTGGCCAAAGTACTGGAGTTTCAGCTTTAGCATCATTCCTTCCAAAGAAATCCCAGGGCTGATCTCCTTCAGAATGGACTGGTTGGATCTCCTTGCAGTCTAAGGGACTCTCAAGAGTCTTCTCCAACATACTTCATTGCTAAAAAAAAATGCTGATCATCATGGGAGCTCTTAGTGAGTTGTAGTAACAACAGTAACATCAATGATCACTGATCACATGTCATCATGACAGATATAAAAATAATGATCAAGTTTGAAATATTGTGAGGATTACCAAAAGGGAGGCAGAGATGTGATGTGAGCAAATGCCATTGGAAAAACGGTTCTGCTAGACTTACTTAATGTAGGGTTGCAACCAACCTGTAATTTGTAAAACACACACACACACACACACACACAAAATGAAGCATCTGCAAAGCTCAATAAAGTGAAAGGCAACAAAAAGAGGTCTGTCTGTGCTCCATAATGTTCCCTTTTTTGAGGGGTGGACATTTGGGTGGTCTCCAGCTGAGAACTATTGGAATAGTGCCCCTAGGAACTCCTAGGACACACGTTGTGGTCATCTGTACCTATGTCTGTTGGGTCTACACCCAGGAATGAAACTGATAGGTCCCAAGGTAGAAATAGTAGTAAGTTTACTAAATGCTTGGCTTCCTTGGTGGCTCGATTGTAAAGAATCCGTCTGCAACACAGATGATCCAGGTTCGATCCCTGGGTCAGGAAGATCCCCTGGAGGAGGGAATGGTAACCCACTCCAGTATTCTTGCTATGAGACTTCCATGGGCAGAGGAGCCCAGTGGGCTACAGCCCATAGGGCTGCAAAAAGTTGACACAAGTGAGTGACTTGTGCTACGAGTTCTACTTAACTAAATGCTGCCAGACTATTTCCCAGAGTCAAACCCCTTTAGGCTCGCACCAACATGCAGTCACTCCACATTTTAACCCACACTTGGTGCTTCCTCAGTTTAAGTCTGAGTAATTCCAGCGGGTGTGTGCAGCATCTTATTCTGGCTTTAATTTGCATTTCCTGGTGACTGAACAGGTGAATCCCCTCCGATGTGTTGATTGTCTGCTGGAATGTTGTCTCTGGCCCTGCAAGTCTTTCCCTCTTTCTGGCAGATTGGCTACTTTTTTCTTACTCATTTGTAGGAGCTCTTTTACTTATTCTCTACATACAAATATTTTGTTGAATATCTATAATGTGAATATTTTGTCCCACTCTGTGCCTGCCTATTATTCTCTTAATGGTTTCTTTGATGGCTACTTCTTATAATGTAGTCCAGTTTTGCAATTTTTTCCTTTTTGGTCAATGCTTTTCATGTTCTGCTTCAGAGTTCTTTGCCTATCCCAAGGCATAAAGATCTTTTCTTACATGTTCCTCTTGCAGCCTCCTGCTCAGTCTCTCAGTCATGTCTGACTCTTTGCAACCCCATGAACTGTAGTCCACCAGGCTTCTCTCTCCATGGAATTTTCCAGGCAAGAATACTGGAGGGAGTTGCCACTTCCTACTCCAGGGGAACTATACAAAAAAGATCTTCATGACCAAGATAATCACAATGGTGTGATCACTCACCTAGAGCCAGACATCCTGGAATGTGAAGTCAAGTGGGCCTTAGAAAGCATCACTACGAACAAAGCTAGTGGAAGTGGAATTCCAGTTGAGCTCTTTCAAATCCTGAAAGATGATGCTGTGAAAGTGCTGCACTCAATATGCCAGCAAATTTGGAAAACTCAGCAGTGGCCACAGGTCTGGAAAAGGTCAGTTTTCATTCCAATCCCAAAGAAAGGCAATGCCAAAGAATGCTCAAACTACCGCACAATTGCACTCATCTCACATGCTAGTAAAGTAATACTCAAAATTCTCCAAGTCAGGCTTCAGTAATACATGAACTGTGAACTTGCTGATATTCAAGCTGGTTTTAGAAAAGGCAGAGAAACCAGAGATCAAATTGCCAACATCCGCTGGATCATGGAAAAAGCAAGAGAGTTCCAGAAAAACATCTATTTCTGCTTTATTGACTATGCCAAAGCCTTTGACTGTGTGGATCACAATAAACTGTGGGAAATTCTGAAAGAGATGGGAATCCCAGACCACATGACCTGCCTCTTGAGAAATCTGTATGCAGGTGAGGAAGCAACAGTTAGAACTGGACATGGAACAACAGACTGGTTCCAAATAGGAAAAGGAGTACGTCAAGGCTGTATATTGTCACCCTGCTTATTTAACTTATATGCAGAGTACATCTTGAGAAACGCTGGACTGGAAGAAGCACAAGCTGGAATCAAGATTGCCAGTAGAAATATCAACAACCTCAGATATGCAGATGACACCACCCTTATGGCAGAAAGTGAAGAGGAACTCAAAAGCCTCTTGATGAAGGTGAAAGAGGAGAGTAAAAAAGTTGGCTTAAAGCTCAACATTCAGAAAACGAAGATCATGGCATCTGGTCCCATCACTTATTGGGAAATAGATGGGGAAACAATGGAAACAGTGTCAGACTTTATTTTTGGGGGCTCCAAAATCACTGCAGATGGTGACTGCAGCCATGAAATTAAAAGATGCTTACTCCTTGGAAGGAAAGTTATGACCAACCTAGATAATATATTCAAAAGCAGAGATGTTACTTTGCTAACAAAGGTCTGTCTAGTCAAGGCTATGGTTTTTCCTGTGGTCATGTATGGATGTGAGAGTTGGACTGTGAAGAAGGCTGAGCACTGAAGAATTGATACTTTTGAACTGTGTTGTTGGAGAAGACTCTTGCAAGTCCCTTGGACTGCAAGGAGATCCAACCAGTCCATTCTGAAGATCAGCCCTGGTATTTCTTTGGAGGGAATGATGCTGAAGCTGAAACTCCAGTACTTTGGCCACCTCATGTGAAGAGTTGACTCATTGGAAAAGACTCTGATGCTAGGAGGGATTGGGGGCAGGAGGAGAAGGGGACGACAGAGGATGAGATGGCTGGATGGCATCACTGACTCGATGGACGTGAGTCTGAGTGAACTCCGGGAGTTGGTGATGGACAGGGAAGCCTGGAGTGCTGCGATTCATGGGGTCGCAAAGAGTTGGACACAACTGAGCAACTGAACTGAACTCCAGGGGATCTTCCCAAGCCAGGGATTGAACCTGCATCTCTTGCATCTCCTGCATGGGCAGGCAGGTTGTTTCCAACCAGCGCCACCTGGGAAGCCCCTCTTGAAGACTTATTGTTTTACATTTAGATTCACAAACACTTTTAGCATTGCTCTTTGCATTTGGAGTGAGAGAGGAGGTCAGAGAAAGCACCTCTGACTGGGACAAGCCAGAGCCCACTCTGGGCTGGGACAGACAGGCTGGTTTATGGCAAGTGAGAAGTGGGAAAGAGAAGGCAGTTTCTTTCCTGAGACATGGGGAAGCCATGGCACGTTGGAAGCAGAGTGAGCAAGACGTGGCTTCATTAGGTTCAGAGAAGATGCTGGGGTGCTGGGTGGAGTGCAGTTTGTAAAACTGATGGGTCTGGAATGTTTGAACACTAGCCCAGCCCCTCCCCGGCTCCTCTGACAGAGTCATCTCTGAGTGTCCTGCTTGACCCACTAGTGGTTCCTCCTCCCTTGGGACACCCTGACCAGGGGTCTCTGCTCTTTCTTCATCCCACACCAGTTCAGACTGTTCTGTTCAGGGCTCCAAACACACTCTCCATCCTCTGCTTTCCCCTCTGTTCAACCCTTTCCCCAGTATTTTAGGGTCACTCAGAGCTTCCCACTGAGTCTCTCTCCCAGCCCCCGCTTCCACTCTTCAGCATTTTCACCTACCCAGGAGCTGGGCCCCCTCCCCTGAAGGAAATAAAAGAGAGATGGAATCTCTCCTCCTCCGGGTGATGTCTGCCTTGATCCTTATGTGCTCCTGCCCATCCGTGCAGCAGCCCAAACACAAGTCTCCCAGGGATTCATCTGAGAAAGGTATCAATGGGAGCCCCATGGAAGTTGCCAGCGAGTATTGGATGCCAAGACCCCGTGCAGCTGGCTGGCACACCCTCAATGCCAAGTGCATCTCTGCAGAAGAAGGTGTGAGCTAAGGATCCCAAGGGCTTTTCCACCTGCAGACAAGACCCTTGCAGCTTAGCTTCAGAGGAGGGTCCACTTCTGTTCAGCCAAGAGACATATCACAGCAACAGACCACCAGAACAGGGGTCCTCCACTTGCCAGAGAAGACCAAGTTTTCGATCATTAAACTAATTCTACATCCATTGCCCTCTGGTCTCACATCCAGCATCCCTCCAGGGAAGGCGAGCTCAAGGTTGGGACCGTGCACTGAAAATAAACAGCAATTGTTTGGGACCATTGAAAAGAAACCAGAAGACCCCCTCATCCCCTACCCCAACACACACATTCTAGAATGCTTCATTCCTCTTGAACATAGTATTTTCCCTACTTTTCTTGACTGATGTTCTTAAAAATATAGGTCTTGCATTAGAGATTAGAATTTTCCAGCAGTCACATGGGTAATAAAAACCAGCTGAGAGTCTGTTTTGCAAAAATAAAAGGCCACAAGGAGAGGCTCTCCAAAACACAAAACCAAAAGAATGTTCCTGCCCCCAAAGTCAGAGACCCATGGATGTGCTGTTTATCTGTTTGCTTTTACTCAGAGGAGCACTTTAGATGAGCAAGCTCTCTCATGGGAAGATTTGCAAATGTGGTGAGTAGGGGCAGGTGTGGCATTATTTAAATATCTGAAAGTACTGTCTTCTCTCCCAAAGCTGAGGAACCCCTGTTCTAGCTGTCTCTTGCTGCATAATGAGTGATCCCAAACACTGTGGCTTAAAATAGAAGTTTATTATTAAATATCAGGGTTCTGTGGGTTGGGCAGACAAGGCTCAGCAGGGATGCTCACCTCTGGGGTGTCAGCTGGGCTGACTCCAATGGCTGGGGTTGGCCAAGCATCTCTCCCTTGCTCTCTCTGCATGTCTCTCCATGCAGATAGCTTGGGCTTCCTCACAGTATGGCGGCCTGAGGGTAATCAGACTCCTTACACAGTGGCTCAGGGTTCTAAGAGGAAAGATGTGGAAGCTGACAGTCCTCTTAAAGGGAAGGCCCGGAGTAGATAGTGATCTCTTTCACCATACCCAAGAGTTCAAATCATCACACACCAGTCCAGTTTCAGGAGGAGACAACATGGCTTTTACATATCGATTGGAGGAATATAAAATGATTTGTAGCCATCTTAACCCCCACAGGGCTTCCCTGGTGGCTCAGATAGTAAAGAATCTGCCTGCAATGTGGGAGATCTGGGTTTGATCCCTGGGTCGGGAAGATCCCCTGGAGAAAGATATGACTACCCACTCCAGTACTCTTGCCTGGAAAATCCCATGGACAGAGGATCCTAGCAGGTTAGAGTCCATGGGGTTGCAAAGAGTTGGGCATGACTGAGCAACTAACATTTTCATCCCCACAACCCTGAACCTCTCAGTACTTGAGAACTTGAAGAACAGAAATGACCAGTGACAAGAATTGAACCAAAAAAAAAAAAAGGATCATCAAGGTGAGTCAAAACAGAAAGTAAAAGTCAAAAACAGAAAGTAAAGAGTGCAACAGTTTGTCTCTATATATCCTAGGGAAAAACTAAAAGCTGTTTGTTCATATATTCATTTACTGATTCATTCATTCATTCAATATGTGCAGGGTTTCCCTTGAAGCTCAGCTGGTAAAGAATCCTCCTGCAATGAGGGAGACCTGGGTTCAATCCCTGGGTTGGGAAGATCCCCTGGAGAAAGGAATGGCTACCCACTCCAGTATTCTGGCCTGGAGAATTCCATGG
The DNA here is from genome assembly GCF_029378745.1 of Bos indicus. Lineage (NCBI taxonomy): Eukaryota > Metazoa > Chordata > Mammalia > Artiodactyla > Bovidae > Bos > Bos indicus. The sequence continues at coordinate 58,380,067 of NC_091772.1, read as the reverse complement.
ATTGTATAGTCATGGGGTCACAAAGAGTCGGACACGACTGAGTGACTTTCACTTCACTTTCTGTGTGCAAGGCACTATTTCAGGTGGTAGAGATGCAGCAACAAACAAGCCAGATGAGGTGCTGCTGTCATGAAACTTAACAGCTGTCAAGAGGGAAAGACATTAAACACGTAATTTCAAATATTTAACTATCAAAAGGCAAAGTCACGGAATCATAAAACCTTGTACTTGGCAAGGAGGAGTTTGGACCCAAGCAGAAAGTTAGAGGAAGTTCCTTTGAAGAAAAGCTGTTTGAAATGAACATAAAAGACATTGGGGTTTTCTAGGTGAGGCAAGAAGGTGTGGAGAAGGCATTTCTGGCAGAGGGAACAGCTTGTGCAGCCTCTGCAGCAGGAAGAGTGAGAGAAGAGGAGACTGGCTGGAGCTCAGAGTACAAGAGAAGAAACTGGACATGTCTGGAGCCTGGTGGTACAGCCTGGTCAGGACTTCATCCGGTCACAAGGACAATGGTGGGCTCTTGGAAGGTTTTAAGCAGAGAAGGACTTGGCCAGACTTGAGTTTTCTAAGGTCATCCTGGAGACCTGGGAGGAATGGCTTGCTCCAGGCAGGTGGGGTGAAAACGGAGAACATTTGGGAGGTAAAACTGATGGCTCTTGTTGATGACACAGAGCAAGATCATAAGAGGCTCCCATGAATATTTATGGACGAAGTGAACAGATGAATGAAAGGATTGGAGTCAAATACAAGAGGGAGACTTCAGGGTAGACCCCCAGGTTTGGAGTTTGAGCCCCGAAGTGGGTCTTAGAGCTCTCGGTACAGTGGCTCAGTGGGAGGAAGATGAGGGGAAAAGTGAGCTCAATTTCAGACCCAGTGGGTTTCTGGGATCCAAGAAGTGGCCACCTCCCCGCCGCAGGATGAGGCTCCCTCATGGGCCTGGGGTCACTGGGTGCTTTGTTTCCGGGCATCAGCTCTGGAACAGAGCAGATCCCCTCTGCTGAGCCAGGCACCTGGCTGGATGATGGCTCCCCTTGGAAGGTGGGCTCTGTCCTAGGAGGAGGAATAGGGAGGAGGTGGGGAGGAAGCTTCAGCCTCCCCCCACACCCCTCACCAAGGTCCAGACGGACACTTTGATGTCTCCTGGAGGGAGCCGAGCCTCCAGCCCCCACGTCTGATGATGCCAGGCTCAACAGGAGCAAACCCAGTCCTGGGCCTCCAGCCTTAATTATATCCGAGACTGTTTACAGGGTGTAATTATCGCCATTAATTGACTGTGGGAGGCCACACGTCCCCCATCTTTCTGATGCAGGATCCACCATCCTGCACAGTTGCCTGCAGCAGCAGGAAAGAGAGGTGGCTGGGTTCTGGCTTTATTTTATCACCAGAAAATATTTATTTTTGTGATTTCCTACAAGGAGGAGAGCAGTAGTAATAATCAAACAAACAAAAACAAACACACACGTGAGAACAAACACAAGAGCAAACTCCAATTCATTGAATGGAAGAAATAGTTTCTGCCTTCCATGCAGCTACCCCTCTTCCTGCTTCCCATTTTTCCTTCTTCCTCCCTCCCTTCCTGTCTATCTGATCTGTTTTTCCACATCCACATCTGTAGAAGTCCACAAGTCTTTGTTTTATCATTTTTGTCTATCCAATCTGTCTGTCTGTCTACATAATTGTAATGGTCTCAGCTTTCTCATTTGAGAAATGGGAGAACAGTAGGCTTATCATGAGCCTTCAGTTCAGTTCAGTCGCTCAATTATGTCTGACTCTTTAGGACCTAATGGACTGCAGCACATCAGGCTTCCCTGTCTATCACCAACTCCCGGAGCTTGCTCAAACTCATGTCCATCAAGTCAGTGATGCCATCCAACCATCTCATCCTCTGTCATCCCCTTCTCCTCCCGCCTTCAATCTTTCCCAGCATCAGGGTCTCTTCCAGTGAGTCAGATCTTCACATCAGGTGGCCAAAGTATTGGAGCTTCAGCATCAGTCGTGAACATTAAGTGAATATAAATGTTGCCCATGTTTCTGGCATGTGTGTGTGCGCATGTGTGTCCTAAAGACCCTAGGACACTACCTAAGTCATCACAGACACAGGTTCTGTCTTCTGGGTCCTTCTCGGGAACTGACACATCTGACTTGGTTTTGAATTTGGAGCATTCAAATCCATGGGGTACAGGGTAAGACGGATGCTCTGGGCTCTCAGTGGAACAGAAATGATTTCAGGACAGCAGAGAGTCTTTGTTCATGTCATAACTGCTCGCTGCCTCCCGGCTAAGCGAGTGCAGGATGAGCTGGGCAGACCTCAGACATGTTGTTATGGTCCTCCTCCTACGGTCCTCCTCCTACCTTACACCTGCACAGAGCTCTCACCTCCACAGCAGGTCAGGATGTTCACACCTCTTTGTAAACGGTGATGATGAATGAGCAAGCTCCCCTCTTCCAAGATGAAGGTGAGATTGGGGTCATGCTGCTGGCAGGGACTGGGGTCAGGGGAGCCAGAACTGGAGCCACACCTGCGGACCCCCAGTCCAGTGCTCCTTCCATGAGAGTAGCCACACCAGGCTAGGGGGAGATGTGTACCCTATGCTCTTATCACCAAATATGTCCACCACAGAATTGTTCCTGGGGGAAGAAGGTGTCCCCTGGCCTGGGGGTTCACAAGTCCCCAGGTGACCAAGCTCCTTGTTGATGGCCCTATGTGGAACCTCAGGCCCAGCTGCTAGGCGAGTTTGTTGGGGAGGGTTGGGTCAGAGGGTCAGCCAGGTTGGGGAGATACTGCGGGTCCCATCTCCTCCCATCTCACAAATGATTGTGAGACATCTCATGCTGCGACTACCTGTGGTCCATGCGAGCCATCCATTCAGGTGGAGTATGAAAAGAAGGTTCTTTTCTGCTTCCACCATCAGACAACTGAGGATGCTCTGGAGTGCAGCGAATGGTTTCTTATTAGCCTCTTCGTCTCTAAACCCAGCTTCAGAAAATCTCGCAGACTCGGGCAGGGCCATGGGTCTGTGCTCCAGCTGATGTCAGGGCACTTACAGACGCCCTGGCCAGGCCAGTCATGTGCTTCTCCTCTCTCCCTTCTAGACTCTTCTCCTGTGTGGGCTGGCCCTTAGGCTTCTCAGGACCCTAAGAGGAACGTCCTCTGAAAACAGTGTCTCCCCTCCGTCTGAAACGTGTTTGCAGCACGCAGCAGCAACATGCCGCTCTGGGCACTGTTTCACTCACGAGAAAACGACTTTCAAGTCCTGCTGTGTTCCAAGGGATCAGAGAGTGAACTCGCCAGCAGCCAGCCTGGGGCATGTGTTTCAAGTTGTGTAATTAGACTAATGAGAATAATTAGATTAACTGACACATTTTAAAATTGGACTCTATGTTCTGTTATTAACACTTCCATTTTACAGATGGAGAAACTAAGGCTCAGGGAAGTGAGGTATCTCCCTCAGATATACCAACCGCCAAGGCTTCCCGGCAGCCTTCCCGGCTGGGGAGCCAGTGGGGGGACCAGGAAGGGAACCCACATTTCCTCTCCTGCCCGGAAGGGGCGTGGCCTGCAGCCAGGATCCCTCCCCGAATCATCAATGAATTAGAGAAGCAGAGCCTACCAAGGGCGTCAGAACTCACTCCATTCCTAGGTGGAAATGGCAGAAGCCACATGGAGTCACATTAAAGGGGAATGGGAGTAATTATTCATTTATTTCAGGGGGAGTTTTATTTTTGGCACATTTTCTCCATCAGTGTCCCTGGAAGCCAAGATCCTACCAGTCTCTGGGTGTGCCTCTCCCTGGGGGGGGGGGGGGGGGGGAACATTGGGGCTCTGCATTCAGGGTCCTGTCCAGACCAGCACAGTTGGAGGGTGTTACAGAAGCACCCTCATTGAAGCACCACTGCTCCAGCTCTGCTTAAATGAAGAGCTGATGATTGGTTTTGAAAGATAGTCATACCTAGTGGAAAATGTTCTTCCAAAGGAGCAAAGCCAGACACGTGCTGGAGCATGTGGGTTCCCCAGAGGAGGGGAGAATCACAGCTGGGTGAAAACTTGGTCTAAGACCACCTGCAGCATGGCCCACCTCTGGAAGGTCATCAGGAACATCACTGATCTGCCTTTATCATCTCTACCCCTTCTCTACCCTGACAGGGCTTTCCCATCGTTACTATAAGAAACCGTGAGATCAGGGATCAGCACCTCTGGATTAGAACTTCTGCCTGTGACACTTGTTAGGGGCTCATATTTTATTTCATTATTTTTCTAAAACATTTTCTCATTGTGAGTTTTTAAATATATTTATTTGGTCGAGCCAAGATCTTTGATCTTTGTTTCAGCTTGCAGGATCTTTAGTTGTGGCTTGAAGTTTAAATCACTGTTCCTTTTATCCATCCAATGGGACAGTGAGTTCCTCCGAGGGGAAATGAGTCTTAGTCCTCTTGTATCCTCAAGTCCAGCTTCACTTCTGGGCCCAGGAAGCTGATGAGCAAATACCTCCTGAGAGAAGCCCTTCTTGCCAGGTTTGGACCTGGGACTCCGGGCCAACAGGAGTAGTGGTTAGACCTTGAGCCTTGCGTACCTGGTGAGATTGAGTCTCTAATAAATAAAATTAAAGACAGCGAGGGGGGAAGGGAAACAAGGAAATTGTAAAATCAAAAGGCAACTGACACTAAAATTTACTGTGCTATTTGTGCTATTGAGAAACAACAGAGTCTAAATCTGAAAACATTAGCATTTTCAGAGTGCTCAAGTACTATCCTGGTGGGGAGAGAGGAATTTCACTCCATGTTAGACCACCGAGCAGTCACTGAAATTCCTGCCTTTTGCTGCATAGACAATAACTCCTTCCTGCCATCCTTATGGATGGAACTGTCCATGGGCTGTGTCCAAAAGCCACGAATACAGTCAAGAAGTTCTCACCTTGGTTGCTTGTATGTAAGAAAAGCAAAAGGAGTTGCTTTTGAATCTGTAAGTCAGGTGATGATGTAATCATTGATATCAAGCGAGATTTTTTTTTTCCCCTGAAAGGAAGACCATGATCCATGGAGGGGATTGCATGGAGGGTGCAGCTCCCAGGCAGTTTTCCACATATGAGGTGTTCTGGAAGAAACTACCCCTGTAGAGTCCAGCTGCCCCAAGAATCATGCCAAGTCAGTTGGAGACAACCCCCAGCCTCAACATCTGATCACTGGAGATATGAGTGGGTTCCTCCCCTCCCTCACCCCCTCTGCCATATCTAGTAACCACGCATGCCATCAGAGCTGGTTCACTTTAGCCAGAGCCCCACCTCACCCTGACATTTCCTCTGAGTGATTTTCCATCTTCTGACCCCACCCCACTCCTCGCCTACAAACCCCACTTGTCCTTGTAGTTTGAACTGAGCCCATGTCTCTTCTCTCCTATTGCAATAGTTTCTTGAGTAAAGTCTTTGTTGGTGTGTTTGTTTGTTTTTTACCATTTCAACAGTATCTTGGAGTCTTGAAAGTTTTAATATCTTTGAGAACCCTCAGTAGACCCTTCACAAAGCACAGGTACATTTCTGTTCCCATCCTTTGGGGAAGCATGCCATAGCTGACCCCCTGCCCTGAGAAATCATGAAAGCTTGCTCTCACTCTTCTCTGTTGAATTGCAAACTGCAAGACTTGAGGGCTGCACTGATGTGGGGCTGAGGCCAGCATCCAGGACCACAGAAGCCATGGGAGAGGTGAAGCCGTCCTTTCTCAAAGCCTGGCCGAGCCAAGCATGCAGTATGCTGCACGGTTCTCGGACGAGGGGCCCCATGGGCAGCCTTTCATCATCAGGTGGATGCCTCGTCCCTGCCAGCTGAGTCTGCCAAAATAAGGATGTTAGCTTATTTGAGCAGATGTACGCCAACAGGACCAATCAGAAGGTGCCAACATCCTGTACAGGTGTGTACCCAGAGGACACGTGGTCCACTGGAGGGCTGCTCTTGTCAGCCCTGTCAGCTATTTACAACCAGGCGAGGGTATCAGACCCTCCAGTCCTGCGAGAAGCTTGGCCGGCAAGCGAAGGACATAGGCCCAGGCCAGGCAGGGTGGAGGGGAGAGGCAGGATGGGATGGCAGGACTTCAGTCCTGACCCAACAGGCCTTCCTAGCTTGCAAAACCCAAAAGAACCGTGCAGCTCACATTGATATGTCTCACCAGGCTCATGGATGGATGGATTTCTTTTTGCCTTTTAATTCTGCCGATCAAATCCCTGCCTGCAACATCATTTCAGCCAAGCCAGACGGGCTGTTTTCCCAGGGCTAGTCAGTCTGGATCCATCTCACCTGCTGTGATTAAGCAAAGAGGAAATAAATTGTGGACGAAGGAGGGCTGTCCTCAGGCCTCGTTCCTGAAAAGGAATTGGTGGTGGTGGCCGCTGTGGGGACTGAGCTGGAAGTCACACCTTTCCTCTGCTACAGGCGGCAGACAGACGGTCCCCAGGGAAGAAGGATTCTGTGATTATGTTCATCATAAACAAGGTGGTGGTTGTTTTTTAACCAAGCATATTTTTAAGGGGCTTTTAATGGGACTGTGCTCGCCATGTACCTATAAACCGTGTATGACAGCATGCCAACTCCAGCAGATCTTGATTTACAGGATTCCAAACAAACAATCATATCTGACAGGCAATTTCTCCAATAAATCCAGAGAAAGTCTTCCTGCTGGGTGGAAGACAGCACACACACAGCCCCCACAAACACCGCAAGATCCGGGGGAGGAGGGGGGCTACAGGGGGAGGGAGATGCATTAAGAATTAAAAGGTGCAGACACTCCCCGGCTGGGCATCTTTCTGAGGCAGGAGTTGGTTTAAACATTTGCCCTAGTGAGCCACAGGAAGATCTACGTTTTTTGTTGTTCAGTTGCTCAGTCGTGTCCAACTCTGTGCGACCCTATGGACTGCAGCATGCCAGGCTTCCCCGTCCCTCACTATCTCCCGGAGTTTGCTCAAACTCATGTCCTTTGAGTCAGTGATGTCATCCAACCATCTCATCCTCTGTCGTCCCCTTCTCCTCCTGCCTTCAATCTTTCCGAACATCAGGGTCTTTTCCAATGAGTTGGCTCTTCGCATCAGGTGGTCTATGGGAGACTGCATTCTTCCAAGTGGCTGTTAACTAAATGAGGTTTCTGTACCCTGGGGAGAAGCTTCCTTGTGCTCCAGAAAGTTAGTCTGTTGCCTAACTTTTTAAGAACCAGGTTCCAGGGCGAGGAATCCCACTAGCCCAACTATGTGCCAACCTCTAGCCCAGGAGACCATAGGACATCTTCTCACTTCCCACTGTCCAGTGGGACAGCAGGCCCACAGACAGCTGCTTCCATCAAGCAAACCATTCTCTCCATCCTTGGATGCTGCCTGTGTAATTGTCCTCTTTCACCCCAAGAGTCCCAGTAAATCCTGTCTCACCTAGGTAAGCCAGGCTGGTTTCTGAGGCTTGTAGCCCAAGAACCACAACTGGTATAACATATGAACCTCATTGTTCTCATCTGTGAAATGGGTGTAATACCCTCCAATGGCGATTATCCTTAGTGCTTTCTGTGGCAAGTGCTAGATCAGAGGTTCTCAAATTTTGAGGATTCCTTTACCCTCTTAACAATTACTGAGGATTCCAAAGAGTTTTGTCCAAGAAGGTTGAATGTACCACTATTAACGGTGCTAAAAATTAAAATGAATACATCTTCAAAGCACTGGTGGTGGGCTGTAAGCCAGTCACGTGTGATCCCTCAGGCTGTGGGGTTCCATGGAGGGAGGGGTTGGGGTACTCTGGATTCAGTGAGGAGGCTGATGGTGGTCCAGGAGGGAGCAGTGGGTGGAGGTGATGGAAGTAACTTTCTGAGGAGAACGGACAGGGCTTGGTGGTTCTCAGGAGGGTAGCTGTTCAACAGAGTAAGAGCCGACCCTAGGTGGTATTTTTCTGCTGGATGGGGGTTCTAGAAAGACAAGAACCTAGGCTTCAGGAGTTCCTAGTCCTGACTCAGCACAGAGCAGACAAAGGGCTGTGGGTTGTGCATCTGGAAAAAAGACCAAGAGGAGGTCTCTCTCACTTACCTGCACACCCAGCCCCGCCTGCGGTGGGCACCATCTGTCCTGATTGCCCCTCCCAAAGTAGATTAGCTGCTGCTTGGGAAGGCTCCAGGGAGACTGGGCACAGAAGTCCTGAACCCCGAGTGTACATTCAGTACATACGCCTGAGGCTGCCAGCAGCCTTGGGAACAGAGACCCGAGCTCGCGGCCATATGGGGATGTGGTTGTGGAAAAAAATATTTATAAAATGGCTTTTCCAAATGTTTAATCTACAGCAGATGCATCTCACATTAATCTGTTTGGCTTGGCTTCCTCCGTGGGGAGATGCCGTTTCATCGTGCGGGCCTCCCGGAGCAGGGGAAATGGGGGCTGTTAAGAGATTCATCTGTTTGTGACTCAACTCGAGAGGGAGACCTTTGCGGGGCAACAACCTGGGGTGAGGGGGAAGGGCAGAGTGGCAGGAGGTGCAGGGCTGGGATGAGAAAGGAATGAAATTCCCCACACACACCCTGTAGCGCCCTGGGGGTCACCAAATTTTCATTTTTATTTCATGAATGCTGGGTGTTTAATCTCCCTCCCAGAATAATAAACCGATGGCTGAATTTCTTACTAAGAAGTGATACTGTCGTGTTGATTACTAGTAAGTAAAGAGGCCCCACACCAATTCCTACTCTGGTATTTCGGTGACTCTTGCAGAAGGGGAAACAGTCCCTTATTGAGCATGCTTAACATTATAGATATTTCTCAAACAAGAAGTGGGATCGCTGATGTCTCCAGCCTCTTACCACCTTCACCATCTCTCAGAGCCCAGAACCCCACCCCAGATCCCTGCCAACCTTAGTGAAAGTGTTAGTAGCTCAGTTGTGCTCAGTTGTGTCCCAACTCTATAGCCTGCCAGGCTCCTCTGTCCATGGGATTCTCTAGACAAGAATACTGGAGTGGGTTGCCATTCCCTTCTCCAGGGGATCTTCCCAACTCAAGGATCGAACCCAGGTCTCCTGCATTGCAGGCAGATTCTTTACTGTCTGAGCCACCAAGGCCTTTGCATATTCTGTAGCTTCTGCTGGGAAGCTCTCCCCTCAGCTTTGGCTTGTGTGACTCTTGCTCTGGGCTGAAACATCAGCATCTCAGCAAAGCTGAGGTTTGCATTCATGGAACCCTGGGTCTTCATCACTCGAACACACTTGTAACCACATGGTAACCTTGTGATGTTACGGTTTTGTCTCCTACACAGGACCTTGTTCTTTGCTGGGGACACCTGCCTGAGACCCGGCCTGAAAGAGCTGCCCGGATGGACAGACTGAGAGGTACTGAGAGATCTGTGACTTTCGGATAATTCCTCTCTTAACACCTGGGCAAGTAAACAACAACAGCAACTGCATTTTCGTTAAGATGCTGGAGGTCCTTTAAGCTCCTGGTTGATCACTGCCCCCAACCCCTGAAGCTCTCCAGGTTCATTTCAGCTGCTCAAGTGTGGAAGGCAGAATAATGGCCCCAAGGTGGCTATGTCCCAATCACTGGAACCTGTAGATCAGTTCAGTTCAGTCGCTCAGTCGTGTCCGACTCTTTGCGACCCCATGAACTGCAGCACGCCAGGCCTCCTTGTCCATCACCAACTCCTGGAGTCCACGAAAACCCATGTCCATTGAGTCGATGATGCCATCCAACCATCTCATCCTCTGTTGTCCCCTTCTCCTCCTGCCCTCAATCTTTCCCAGCATCAGGGTCTTTTCAAATGAGTCAGCTCTTCACATCAGGTGGCCAAAGTATTGGAGTTTCAGCTTCAACATCAGTCCCTCCAATGAACACCCAGGACTGATCCCCTTTAGGATGGACTGGTTGGATCTGCTTGCAGTCCAAGGGACTCTCAAGAGTCTTCTCCAATACCACAGTTCAGAAGCATCTTGTAAATATGTCACCTTAAATGCCAAACAGACTTAGCGGATGGGATTACGTCAAGGTTCTTGAGATGGGAGGTTAGCCCAGATCACCTGGGTATCTAGGTGTCTAGGTGGACCCAGTCTAGTTCCATGAATCCTGAAAAGCAAAGAATTTTTCAACATCACTAATCATCACGTGCTTACTAAGTCGCTACAGTCATGTCGGACTCTTTGCAACCTTGTGGAAGGTACCCTGCCAAGCTCTTCCTTTTCAGAGTTATAGGACAAACCCTGATCTGTGTTCTGCAGTAGTTCCCCACAGCAGAACCCTCTTGGAACTACTAGGGGAAAAGAATAAGAGAGTCTTGGCTGCCTTGACTCTCTCAGGCTGGTCACCTCTATCTGAGATGCTTGGTGAATTTAGCGGGTAGATGCTATCAATACAGACTTTGCAAGTGGTGCTAGGGGTAAAGAACTCACCTGCCAATGCAGCAGATGTGGGTTCAATCCCTGAGTTAGGAAGATGCCCTGGAGGAGGGCAAAGTAACCCACTCCGGTATTTTTTCCTGGAGAATCCCCATGGACAAAGGAACCTGGCGGGCTACAATCCATAGGGTCACAAAGAGTTGGACACAACTGAAGGAACTTAACACACACACGTGCGCACACACACACACACACATGCCTTTAGCACGCCCTCTCCACATGTCATTTTGGGACCTCTACTCCTGTGGGCATTAACTAGGATGGCATGAGGGCAAGGGGACAAAAAAGAAAAGGAGCTTAGTGCTGGAACTCTCTCCACTCAAGAGCTGGCAAAGACTGAAAATATAAACAAGATGGAGAAGACACTCAGAAAATTCAGGGACAAGAACAGTGAAAGGTGCGTGATAGCCAGGACTCTGGGTTCACAGCCCCCAGAGTGGCGTCAGAGGATGCCGCGCTGCTAGGTAATTCTGAGTGAACTTGTGTGGGCCCACAGTCTGCCTGGTGCACTCACCATGTGGCCAGCCTCCATGTCGTCATTTGCTTGACACTGAACAACTGCCCATCATGAGCACAGAGTCCATGCCAACAGCCCTTCCTCCAACATCCTGGAAAACCTGGGGCAGGGCTGGGTCCCAAGTGGAAATAGGAAGTCTGCACTTGGGACCCCAAAGTGATGGGAAGCGAGGTTCCTGCCTCCCCTCCCGGTCACAAACCACAGCCCTGCCCCCATGCACAGAATGGAGACAGCCAGTGAGATGGTAGGGGCCTATTAGGGTATGGCCAGGTGACCACACACACTAGGTTAGATGGACAGTTGCATAGGAGGGACATTTCTTGGCTCTTCCAAGCCATTTAATTGAGACTAGATGGACACTTGCCCGAGGCCATCCCTGAAAGATGCTGGTCCAGCCCTCAAGTGGATCTGAAGGAAGGGCCAGTACAGAGAAGCCAGGCAGATCTGGTTTCAATCGTGTTTCACCCTCTGACCCTGTCACAACGCCTAAGGTCCCTGAGCATCATTTGGTTCCTCTGTGAAATGGGGACAATCACGGCTCCTAATTCATGGGATTATTACACGTGCACAAGACCGCAAGCTGCATGCTCAGCACAGCCCCCGCCCCCATCGATGTGAACTGGGATTATTATTAACGAGGAGCCTTAAACTACTGCTTTCCTACCCCATTCCCCCTTAAAAGCATCTCTTTCAGCCCCAGCTGAGACGGAAATGCAGAAATGAACCTGACACCCACTGTACATGTCCCTTTGATGAGCGTCACCCTCCAGGAGGAGCGATCTCATTGAAATATAATTTTTTCCCATTAATCATCCACCGAGACAGCTCTCAGGTCTCCAATTCTCTTAAGCAAATAACCACCAATAGAAAAAAAAAATCTTTTCTTCCAACTCGAAGTGCAGATTTGTATAATAAAAGCAAGGCATTGAAGCTGTTATCTCCTCTCATCTGGTCTTCCCTTTCATAACTCACACGGGGTCCAGCCCCTTTCTCTCCATCACTCCTCTTTTCTTTCTCTGAGGCCAGACCCACAAGCGTGACAGATAACATCACTGCAGAGCCCAGCTCTGAAGAGCCAAGCCACCCCTGGCCGGCCCCTCCTGACTATTTCCTGGCTGCTTCCTCTCCTAACTCCTGCTTACCCAGCCTTCTTATTCCTGGCCTTTCATCTTCCCAGTTGTGCAGCAAGGAAGCCAGACCCACAGAGGAACAGAGCACAGTGCTAAGTGTGCCTCCAGAACCTCAGACCAAAGTTCAAATCCTGGCTCAGCCGTGTGGTTTCAACAAGTCACTGCCCCTTCCAGGTCCAGCTTCACCTTGTAAGGTGGGAAGAATAAAATCAACAACCCAGCCTTACTGAACGTTGAGGGTTGCGTTACAATACACTGCTGTTTGCTGGGGCCCAGGGACGTAGAGTGAACAGGGCCTGACCTGAGACCCTGCTCCTTGCATCCCGGGGCTGGTCATGGAAGTAGCACCCTGCTCTCAAAATGGACAGTGAATGGTCCAGGGATCTCCAAGACCACCGTCACTTGGCCTACAAAGTGGGAGCTCCCCAAGAGCACTCCCAGTTTTGATAACTCACTGGAAAGACTCAGAACTCACTCGAAGCTGATACACTCACACAACAGTTTATTATAGCAAAGGATATGGATAATATTAACCCAGTCAAGAGCCCCAGGGCCAGAGCCCATGAATGCTCCATACTCAAAGCTTCTAGTTGTCTTCTGTCTGGGAGTCATGAACAGCCCAACCTTTCCTGACAAAGATGTGGGAACCTGCAATAGAGCAGGACCCTGGGGTCCTTGCCTCCTCCGTGTCCTCTGCCTGCCCTTTTTCTGTGGAAAAACTTTAGCCAAAGAGTAAGTTTAATCAGAGAAGTGAGAAAATACAGAAACAAAGGAAAACAGTCCAGTAAGACTAAATAATAATAGCTTAGTCATTAAGCATGATCAAAGACCTTTAGTTCCTTCTCAAGGGGCTGAAGATAATATTCTGAGCCACGTCCTGTGAACTGTCTTGTAGATACTGAGACCCCCCACCAGATGGAAGAAGTTAACTAACTACATGATGACCAGACTGTAGCCATGTCATGCTGTTGCTGCTGCTAAGTCGCTTCAGTCGTGTCTGACTCTGTGCGACCCCATAGATGGCAGCCCACCAGGCTCCCCTACCCCTGGGATTCTCCAGGCAAGAACACTGGAGTGGGTTGCCATTTCCTTCTCCAATGCATGAAAGTGAAAAGTGAAAGTGAAGTCACTTAGTCGTGTCTGACTCTTAGCGACCCCATGGACTGCAGCCTACCAGGCTCCTCTGTCCATGGATTTTCCAGGCAAGAGTACTGGAGTTGGGTGCCATTTCCTGCCACAATTCTGAGAATTGGTCTCAAATAAATGGGAACAAACTGAAAATGGGAACAAACTGACCCTGGAATTTAAGATTAATTGTACTTGAAACAATCAAGATGACGATGGTCAGACCACTGCCTGACTAATTTCAAGGTGACTATCAGAGCTGACTGAGCTGTTTCTGCAAGGAGCCCATTCCATCTGTCTATAAAAGCTCTTGCCCACTGATCTTCAGGGAGTTGGCTTTTGGACAGGAATCTGCCCTCTCCCTGCCCTCCTATCCTTCAATTGCTGGCATCCAAAATAAAGCAAACTTTCCTTCCCACAAAACTTGTCCATCGGTGAGCAGCCAGACCCCTACTTTCAATTACAAGCACACACCATCACTGCTCACGGGGACCGCCCTCCCCCACTGACCCGGGCCTCCGAGTCTCTGTGCTCAGGCACATAGACTGGGTTGACTGCCGTGTGGCTGACCTTGGTCTCCAGCCCCTCTACAGGTCAAGCTGACATTTCGTGGCCCAAAGTGCCCATCCTAAATCATGTTGTCAGCATAGAATCTCTGGCATGGCCCAAGATTGCCAGGTAAACGAGGACACCTTATCAGGCAGGACATTACAAGGGCTTAGAGGTGACACCCCCCAAGAGCTGGGCAAGGGCAGACCACTCTCTGTGCACGATGACTCCCTACTGCCCAGAAGTTTAGTTGCAAAATCTCTCAAGGTGTGAACGGCAGTCTCCACACCTCTTTCCTTTTAGCCAGGTACCAATGCTCATACAGGTGTACAGATATCCACATGAAGATGTCCATGAAGCATTGTTTAGAAAAGGGGAAAAAGGGAAACAGAAAGGAAAAAGGGGGGAAAAGTGCATGCTCCATAAAGGGGGCACTTAGAGGAAGGCACACCCACAGGGTCGACCCAGAGCAGCAGAGAAAAAGGGGCGGGGCTGTTTCTGCCCTGTGCACAGATGCAGTGAGAGGCCCAGCACATGCTGCTGGCGGGAAGGCAAGTTGTTAACCCTCATCAATGAGCAGTTGTGTGGCCCTGAGTGATTTATCTCTTGAGCGCCCCAATATCCTTGTCACTAAAATGGGACAGTGCTCTGTCCTCCCCCAGGCTCGTTGTGAAGAGTGAATGCAGCCAAGTGTGGAAAACAACAGGTGCACTGTAGGGCTGTGTCTGTACAGCTCTGTGCTCCATCCCACAGCTCAGGTCCCCAGAGCACGGCTGTCGGAGCAGAGATGGATGACAGCTCTTCTACCTGACATTTGTTACCAGGCAGGTGCCTTGACCACTGGGTCATGAATAAGTTATTTGATAGGCTGATGACTGAATTGTTCATTCATTCATTTGATCTACCCACCTGTGGTGGGTGCTAGGGATCTGGAGTAATAAAACCAGAAAACCCCTTCATCTTTAAGGAATAGCCAATCCAGTATGGAAGACAGACTAAGCCCAGAGAAAGGGGTGCACTTGCCCAAGCTCACACAGCAAGTGTCGATGCCCTGCTGGTAAACCAGATGGGCTGTAAAGTGGAAGCTATAGCAAAGATGTTTGGGGAGCTGGTCAGGCTGCTGGGTGAGCAGGACTGGGGAAGCCCTGTTCCAAGCCAAGAGAGTCACATGAGGATGTCTGGCAGTGAGAGAGGGTCCAGACCTCGAGGACAAGGGTGAAGTCCAGTGTGGCCAGAGTGGAAATTTCAAGAGAAAGTGAGGCCAGAGAGACCAGGCTGGGGAGAGTGGCCGGGGTTGGGTCAGCTGGGTTTTGTGGACCAAGATGAGGAGGGGGACTTTACCTTAAAGGTGACAGGGAGCCCATGAAGGGTTAACACAGGGGGACATGCTGGAACTGTGTATGAACAAAGTGCTCCTGCTCATTGGGGAGGGAAATATGACCGGGGTAGGGAGGAGCAGGAGGACAGACTGGTCATCACGAAGCCAAAAACACTGACCTGGTACCCAGAGTGCCTTTCCCTGCTCTCTGCTCCCTCTAGCCTCTGCTAATACAGGGGGTTTTGTTGGCAGGGGTGGGGTCAGCTCTTCCTGGCCAGTGAGAGCTCATTGTTAAACATACAGGAATTTTGTCAGCTTTCGGTTACACCATTGGTAGCTTTGAATTACACCACAGAAGTGGGCAAAAGTTACAAATCTGGACTTTGCTCTTCCCGCCCTCAGAGAGCTGGTTTCACATCTTCCTGAGACCACCTCCTTTCTCTGGAAAGATGCTCTTGATCAGGGGAACCTCCCTGCCCAAACCTAAGGCATCCCACACCAAGGACTGACTCACAGCAGGGAGGATGCAGTGCTTCATGCCTGGGGCAGATTCAACTCTGTACTGGAACCCACACTTCCCATGGGATGCAGCTGAGCCTGGGTTCTAGCCCACCACAGCCTCCACTGGGCTTTTTTTTTTTTTTTTTCCTGTAAGTGTTTATCTATTTAATGTATTTGTTTTGCAAGATAAGATGGACATTTTAAAGGTGAGGGATAGAGGACTTTACTTTGCTGATGAAGGTCCTTCCAGTCAAAGCTCTGGTTTTTCCAGTAGTCATGTTTGGAAGTGAGAGTTGGACCATAAAGAAGGCTGAGCACCAAAGAATTGATGCTTTTGACATGTGGTGTTAGAGAAGACTCTTGAGAGTCCCTTGGACAACAAGGAGATCAAACCAGTCAATCCTAAAAGAAATCAACACTGAATTTTCATTGGAAGGACTGATGCAGAAGCTGAAGCTCCAATACTTTGGCCACCTGATGCGAAGAGCCAACTCATTAGAAAAGACCCTGGTGCTGGGAAAGATTGAAAGCAGGAGGAGAAGGGGACGACAGAGGATGAGATGGTTGGATGGCATCACTGACTCGATGGACATGAGTTTGAGCAAGCTCTGGGAGACGGTAAAGGACAAAGAAGCCTGGTGTGCTGCAGTCCATGGGGTTGCAAAGAGCTGGACATGACTGAGCAACTGAAAATAAAGAGGATTTAGGCACAGACAGCACGTATGCATGGGGTCACAGTCCACAATCACTTCGCTAGATCACCATAAAGGAACAGCTCCAAAATCACCCACTGCCATGATGTACAATTCACAGGGCAGGGGGTGCCTTGAAGAGAAACACCCATGGTGACTGAGGAGAAGCCTTTGTGAGAAGATTACTTCAGGGTGTTCCCCAGCAGGTAAGCTTGCCCGGGTCCTGTACTCATCGTCAGCCCAAGGTTGGTGGAAAATTGTCAGGTGGGGATGGGTCTCTTCCAAGACCGTCAGTGGAATCAGTATCCTCATCACATGCAGATTTGTTCCGGCTCATCCCTGCTCTCCCTGCTTGCCCAGCTTCTCCTGAGAGGCCTCCCTCAAAACCACACGGCAGTGAAAATGCCCATCAAAGCTCTCCTTCCAGGTTCCACGTCTCAGGTTCACTCCAAGCACATGTGGAGACCAGCACGGTTAACAGGGTACCTCAGGTACAGACAAGGAAGCCCTGGGACCAGCAACGTCAACCAGAGTTGACGTCCATGCTCTGCAGACATTGAGGACCGTCCATGCTTTTTGATGATTTAGACCTTCATCGTGATGGCAAAGCTTCTCGCAAGCCCCAGTTCCCCAGCGCTTAGAAACGAAATGAAATTCAGTTTGGAATAACAAGGCTCTGTTGTCCGGGTGAGATCACTGCGGAACCGCTGTGTCAGTCCCAAAGAATGTCTCTATTTCCCCCTGCCTTTTGGGTGACCCCCTGGCCTGGGGCCCGCCTGCTATAGCAGGTCACCAGAGAGAGAGCAATTAAGTTTTATAGCCCTCTGCTCCCAGCAGCCACCGCATGCCGGCTGAGGTCACTCTTACCGCTTTATTTTGATCTGTTTTGAAGATGTTGGTGTCTTGAGAATCACACCTCCCTGATGAGCTCAGATCCTCAGGTTTGTGAAAAAAAATAAATAAATAAAACCTTCCCCTGCCGTGTCGGCTCTGCTGGGCTCTGCAGCGGGTCCCCGGAGGTGACATCGAGGACCATCCCTGGATGCTGTGCGAACTTGGACAAGTTCCTCCCCATCCCTCAGTCACCATTTTTTTCATGCAAGTAATACAAAGCCTGGACTAGATGAGCATTTCCCAAAATTCCATCATTGCCCCATGCTGCCATGATTTTGGCTTCTTCTGCCACCTGGACTAGAATGCAGTCACAACCTTTTTTTTCCTGTAAACCACCTTGCATTTTAAATTAATTGCATTTAATTTAAAAGGAACCTTGGTGTCGCCACCATAAAGGGAAATCAGTGTGTCTTGCCATTAATATAAAGTGACTACAGAAAGAAACACCTTGAAATGATTATTTCTAAATAATAATTGCTTGATTATTTAGAAACATTGAGAAACCATTATTTCTAAACTAATACGACTAACTTCGAGCCACATGCCACTGCCTGTGAAGTCTGTGAGCCTGGGGCTCTTCTGTCTTTGTTCACAGGGGAGATTAGAAATGTCAGAAGGTGCTAAAGACTCCTAGTGCCAGACGGAGACTTTCCCTTGGTCTAACCAGAGGGATGGAAAGAGGACTAATTTTCTCACTGTGTGAATCAATGTTGTTTAATGTCACATGCATGCATCACCTAAAACTACATTGCCCTTGACCTGTATGCTTTGGAAAACACTGGTTTAAATCTTCCCTTAAAATCTCTCTAATTTGGCAAAATAATTTGGAGCTCCAGAGTACCTCTGGAACTTCTTCCCAAGCCAGCTCAGCATCTGTCCCAGGGTAGCACGCAGACCGTTTGGATCAGTTACTCAGAGAGCCTGTTTCAAAGATGGCTTCATGGACCCCAACCTACTGAGGCAGCATCTTTGGGCTGGGGGCCCCGGATCTGCCTTTGTAACAAGGGTGCCCCACGACCTGAGGCTGATGTAGAGAAGCAGGATAGGGTGCTTGCCAGAAAGATGACAAGAGCAGAGCCAGCCTTGGACTGGTGGTGGGAAAGGGAACCCTAACAAGCAAAGAGCCATTCGGAGTACGCTTTCAGTGTCAGCAGGCAGACGCGGGCAGAGAAGAAACGATGCTCTTTGGGATACAGGTGGAGATGGCTGAGGGGTGGACTCTTCTCAAAAGACCCAGTAAGTCCCTCTGGCTCCGTGCTCAAAACGCCTTTGAATCAACCCACCACAAACACATCCCCAGGAGAAACTTTATGGAGCTGAATTTTATTGACGTCAACAGGGAACATTCCTCGTGACCCCAGCAAGGGCGAAGACTGTGCCAGGTTGAGATGAGGTTACCTGAATGTTTGAGAAAGAAACAGTCCTTCTTCACCTAGCAGCTGGACGCCTAGCACGCTTCGCTGGGCCCTCGGGCCACCTTGAGACCACCATGGTTCTGCCCGCCCACCAGCATCATCTTGGAAACAGCCTTGCATTCCTGCTCTCTGGCCTCCCAGCAGCTCTGCTCAGTGTCCGTTTTATAACCAAGCCCTTTCTTCTGGCTGAAGTGCCTGTGAACACAGGGTGCTTTGGAGCCCAGCTCCTGTGGTCCGGCTGCTCTCCCGCTGATTTGAAAGAAATGTCAAGGTGGGGACTCCCCCTTCGCAAGTCAGATGAATTCAAAGTGAAGACAAAGACGGTCACACAGCCTGAGGGCTGCCTTCCCCTCCTCATGTCCCTTTTTCCTGAGGAGGCTTGGAGGATGGGAGGCCATCATGTCTGGGAAGCACTGAGCCCCTACATAAGAGATGGAGTTCTGGGCTTGACAATGTTCTCTCAAAACCCATGCCTACTTAGAACCTCAGAGTGTGACCTTATATGGAAATGGGGTCTTTGCAGATGTAATGAGTCAAGGTCACACTGGGTTTCCCAGGTGGGGCAAGTGGTAAAGAACCCACCTGCCAATGCAGGAGAGGTAAGAGACATATGTTTGATCCCTGCATTAGGAAGATGCCCTGGAAGAGGGCATAGCTACCCACTCTAGTATTTTTGTCTGGGAAATCCTATGAGCAGAGGAGCCTGGTGGGCTACAGTCCATAGGGTCACAAAGGGTTGGACATGACTGAAGTGACTTAATACACACACACACTAGAGGTCACACTGGATTAGGGTAGGCACTCAACCTGGAGATTTCCCTGGTGGTCCAGTAGTTAAGGCTTTGCACATCCAGTGCAGCAGGTTTGATCTCTGGTGGGGGAGCTAAAATCCCACATGCCTCGTGGTGAGGCCAAAAATTTGAAAAAATAAAATGAGTGAGTGAAAGTCGCTCAGTTGTGTTTGACTCTTTGCGACCCCATGGACTATACAGCCCATGGAATGAATTCTCCAGGCCAGAATACTGAAGTGGGTAGCCTTTCCCTCCTCCAGGGGATCTTCCCAACCCAGAGATCGAACCCAGGTCTCCCGCACTGCAGGCAGATTCTTTACCAGCTAAGCCACAAGGGAAGCCCAAAATAAGGAGAAACTAAATCGGAGAAGGTGATGGCACCCCACTCCAGTACTCTTGCCTGGAAAATCCCATGGACGGAGGAGCCTGGTAGGCTGCAGTCCATGGAGTCACGAAGAGTCGGACATGACTGAGTAACTTCACTTTCACTTTTCACTTTCATGCATTGGAGAAGGAAATGGCAACCCACCCAGTGTTCTTGCCTGGAGAATCCCAGGGACAACAGAGCCTGGTGGGCTGCCGTCTCTGGGGTCACACAGAGTTGGGCACGACTGAAGCGACTTAGCAGCAAACTAATTATGATTATTTTAGAAGGCTTCCCAGGTGGCGCTAGTGGTAAAGAATTTGCCTGCCAATGCAGGAGACACGGGTTCAATCCCTGGGTCGGGAAAATCGCCTGGAGTATGAAATGGCAACCCACTCCAGTATTCTTGCCTGGGAAATCCCACGGACAGAGGAGCCTGGTGGGCTATAGTCTGTGGTGTCGCACAGAGTCAGGCACAACTTAGCGACTGAGCAGGCACACACATTTAGAATAAGAATAAAAGGATGTCTTGCTTTCTCCCTTTGGCCTCTAAGACAACAGAACTCATGCACAAAAGGGCCTCGGGTGGGCGGACGCAGTGATTTACTGGGGCTCCCTGAGGACTGCCTTTCTAGGGAGGCAGCTGTGCTGGCTGGCCTGGGCACCTCACTCTCCCCACAACAGGTACCTGAATTTTGCTGACAACTATTTAGATAGCATGTACATTGTATTAAATATCATAAGTAATCTAGAAATGATTTAAAGTGCACTGGAAGAGGAGCTTAGATTATACGCAAGTTCTGCACCATTTTATATAAGGGACTCAAGAAAAAGTTCAGATTTTGGTGTCCAAACGGGGGAAAGGGGGAGAGGGTGTCCTGAAACCAATGCCCTGTGAATATCAAGGGCCGACTGTGTCTTGCAGGGTAAGAGCTTCCACCAAGAAAAGACAGACTCTGGCAGAATGATGTGGGAACCTGTGAGCATAATGCTGCTGGCGTTCTGGAACTTTCCTGTTCAAGCTCATAAATCCTGCTTTGGGATGAGACCCAGAACAGAGTCAGATTAACTTGGAGTCCCTCCCAGGGCTTTTGACTTGTTCTGTGAGAGGTACGTGAGGCAGAGCGGGTCAGTGTCTCAAACAAACTGGACGTCAGAACTTATAACATTTAATCTCATGTTACAGCCCAGAGTTATGGACAAGGCCCAGGGAGACAACGGCGTTGAAAGTTAGTGATGTTCTGCAGGCTGGAAATGAGGTGGTGGGAGGTTTCCACAAGCTTCGCTGTTGTCTCTTACAATTGGCCAATTAGTGTTGGCGGGATGGGAGTCAGGGATCTCTCGTGAGAAGCAGGCTTCTCATTCTTGGTCACATAAACAGAAACTCGTCCTTCCCGTGCTTTGCCCTGATCGCTCACCCTTCAGGAATGTGATTATCCCATTGTCAGTGCACCCCTGATTGTTCTGTTTGGTCCCTAAGTGAGCAGATCATCTCTTAGGCTGAGAAATGTTGGCTCCCATAATGTGAGATCAGGAGAGCCTGGGCATGTTTTCGGAAGTTTAAGAGAACTCAGCCTAAACATTTCAGTCAGGAGGACTGACAACAAGAACTCACTTCCTAACAGTTTCAGAGGTTGGAAGTCCAAGAGCAGGTGCCCACACGGTGGAGTTCTGGAGGAGACCCTGTTCTGAGCTGCAGACTGCTGACACCTCTCTGTGCCCCAACCCAGGGAGAGGGGTTGGGGGAAGCTCGGCAGGGCCTCTCACAAGGGTGCTGATCCTGTTCACAAGATGATGACGTGATCTGTTCCCAAAGGCCCTATCTCCTAACACCATCACCTTGGGCATTGCGTGTGTGTGTGTGTGTGTGTGTGCTAAGTTGCTTTACTTGTGTCTGACTCTTTGCGAGCCTATGGACCATTGCCCTCCAGGCTCCTCTGTCCATGGGATTCTCCAGGCAAGAATACTGGAGTGGGTTGTCATGCCCTCCTCCAGGGGACCTTCCCAACCTAGGGATGGAACCTGTGTCTCATGTCTCTTGCATTGGCAGGCATGTTCTTTATCACTAGCACCACCCAGGAAGCCCTTGGGCATTAGGTTATCAACCTATGAATTTGGGGGGACACAAACATATAAGCTAGAACAAGGAAGTACCAGGCGTAGAGAAATTCATAAACACAGAAAGCAAAATGGCAGGTGCTGGGGCTGGAAGGAGAGTGGGAGGTAGGAAGTCAGTGTTTAATAGGGACAGAGTTTTGGTTTGAGGAAGATAAGAGAGTCCTAGAGATGGATGAGGGTGATGGTTATATGACTGTGAATGTACTTAGTGCCACCAAATGGTACACTTAAACAGATACATTTTATGATATATATCAGTCAGTTCAGTTCAGTTCAGTCGCATAGTCGTGTCCGACTCTTCGAGACCCCATGAATCACAGCACGCCAGGCCTCCCTGTCCATCACCAACTCCCGCAGTTCACCTAGACCCACATCCATCGAGTCAGTGATGCCATCCAGCCATCTCATCCTCTGTCATCCCCTTCTCCTCCTGCCCCCAATCCCTCCCAGCATCAGAGTCTTTTCCAATGAGTCAACTCTTCACATGAGGTGGCCAAAGTACTGGAGTTTCAGCTTCAGCATGATTCCCTCCAAAGAAATCCCAGGGCTGATCTCCTTCAGAATGGACTGGTTGGATCTCCTTGCAGTCCAAGGGACTCTCAAGAGTCTTCTCCAACACCACAATTCAAAAGCATCAATTCTTCAGTGCTCAGCTTTCTTCACAGTCCAACTCTCACGTCCATACATGACCACTGGAAAAACCATAGCCCTGACTGGACGAACCTTTGTTGGCAAAGTAATATCTCTGCTTTTTAATATGCTGTCTAGGTTGGTCATAACTTTCCTTCCAAGGAGTAAGCGTCTTTTAATTTCATGGCTGCAGTCACCATCTGCAGTGATTTTGGAGCCCCCAAAAATAAAGTCTGACACTGTTTCCACTGTTTCCCCATCTATTTCCCATGAAGTGATGGGACCGGATGCCATGATCTTCATTTCCTGAATGTTGAGCTTTAGGCCAACTTTTTCACTCTCCACTTTCACTTTCATCAAGAGGCTTTTAAGTTCCTCATCACTTTCCGCCATAAGGGTGGTGTCATCTGCATATCTGAGGTTATTGATATTTCTCCTAGCAATCTTGATTCCAGCTTGTGTTTCTTCCAGTCCAGCATTTCTCATGATGTACTCTGCATATGAGTTAAATAAGCAGGGTGATAATACACAGCCTTGACGAACTCCTTTTCCTATTTGGAACCAGTCGGTTGTTCCATGTCCAGTTCTAACTGTTGCTTCCTCACCTGCATACAGATTTCTCAAGAGGCAGGTCATGTGGTCTGGTATTCCCATCTCTTTCAGAATTTTCCACAGTTTATTGTGATCCACACAGTCAAAGGCTTTGGCATAGTCAATAAAGCAGAAATAGATGTTTTTCTGGAACTCTCTTGCTTTTTCGATGATCCAGCGGATGTTGGCAATTTGATCTCTGGTTCCTCTGCCTTTTCTAAAACCAGCTTGAACATCTGGAAGTTCACAGTTCACGTATTGCTGAAGCCTGGCTTGGAGAATTTTGAGCATTACTTTACTAGCGTGTGAGATGAGTGCAATTGTGCAGTAGTTTGAGCATTCTTTGGCATTGCCTTTCTTTGGGATTGGAATGAAAACTGACCTTTTCCAGTCCTGTGGCCACTGCTGAGTTTTCCAAATTTGCTGGCATATTGAGTGCAATACTTTCACAGCATCATCTTTCAGGATTTGAAAGAGCTCAACTGGAATTCCATCACCTCAACTAGCTTTGTTCGTAGTGATGCTTTCTAAGGCCCACTTGACTTCACATTCCAGGATGTCTGGCTCTAGGTCAGTGATCACACCATCGTGATTATCTGGGTCGTGAAGATCTTTTTTGTACAGTTCTTCTGTGTATTCCTGCCACCTCTTCTTAATTCTTCTGCTTCTGTTAGGTCCATACCATTTCTGTCCTTTATCGAGCCCATCTTTGCATGAAATGTCCCCTTGGTATCTCTAATTTTCTTGAAGAGATCTCTAGTCTTTTCCATTCTGTTGTTTTCCTCGATATCTTTGCACTGATCACTGAGGAAGGCTTTCTTATCTCTTCTTGCTATTTTTTGGAACTCTGCATTCAAATGCTTATATCTTTCCTTTTCTTCTTTGCTTTTCGCTTCTCTTCTTTTCACAGTTATTTGTAAGGCCTCCCCAGACAGCCATTTTGCTTTTTTGTATTTCTTTTCCATGGGGATGGTCTTGATCCCTATCTCCTGTACAATGTCACGAACTTCAGTCCGTAGTTCATCAGGCACTCTATCTATCAGATCTATTTACCACAATAAAAAAGCAGTTTATCCAAAGGGCAAATCTACAAGTATGACCCTTTGGGGTAACCAATAGAGATTGCTTTGCTTAAAACTTCAGTCACCAGCTAGGAAGTTTCAGCTCCTTGTCTGGAGCTCGAATCACTAAAAATTGGGGTCCTGAATCTCTCTGGTCCTTTTACCTCATCACAGCTCCCCCTACCCTCACCACAGCCAGTGCCTCCCCCACTAAGGGTGCCACTCAGACCACTGAGATCACAGCCAAAGCCCAGCTCCAACTCCTGGAGCACCAAGGGCTGACCTCCTCATAGAGTTAGTTCTCTGTTCTGTTTTACCAGCCGGACTGGGGCCAGGAAGATATAACCCCGAGGGTCTGGCTGTTTCCACATCTACATTTTAAAAAGGCTAGCCTAAACTAAAGCCAAGTCTGCCTCAGGTAAATATTAGCTTTGGTTCTCTGTGTCCCCAGGGAACCAGGGCTGGGGCCAGATGAAAGAAGCAAAGAAAAGGGAATTTATGCACCGAGAAAAATTGGACAAGAAAGAAAACCAGATGTTCTGCCCAGCTGTTCCAGCCACAGCCGGTCACGTGTTAGGGGCCATGCTGCTCTGTTCACCGTAGCGGGAGAGGTGGACCCCCTGGAACGGGAAATGCTTCCAAGTGGGTGGATGGTTTGCATGCGTTAGAAAGTGAGGCAAGACTGTCTCATGTGCAGAGAAGGCAAGAACATGGACATGGAGTCAGAGAGACCAGCTCTGCCCTCTGAGTTAAAATGAGGATCGCTTGTAGAACGTACCTTGAGCGTCCACTGTGGGGACGCAATGATATAATGCACAGAATGAGCTCTGCTCTGGAGCACACTGAACCCTAATATGGGCTCAGTGGACGTTATGCTGATGCAAGAGGAGGAGGGACAGGAGGAGGCTGGTGATGGCGACAGCTCCCCCCTCCAGCCAACAGTTGCATCTGTCAAGCTTTTTACTGCAAGTCCCAGGAGCCCCTGGGCTTCCCTTGTGGCTCAGCTGGTAAAGAATCCTCCTGCAGTGCAGGAGACCTGTGTTTGATCCCTAGGTTGGGAAAATCCCCTGGAAAAGGGAAAGGTTACCCACTCTAGTATTCTGGCCTGGAGAATTCCATGGACTGTATAGTCCATGAGGTCACAAAGAATCAGACATGAATGATCAGCTTTCACTTTCCTAGGAACCCCAACCCAGCCACACACAACCCCCTTCCCCCGACCAGTGCTGGCTCAGCATCCACCATCAATCCCTCCACCATCAAAGACCAGGAAGGCAGGACTGGAGAGGTGGCAGGAACCTACCCCTGGTTTAGGAGGCCTCTCTTCCCTAAGACAGGTGTCTCATTCATGACTCTCCTTGGAGTAGCCCCCCCAAACGCCTCAAGCAGTAGAAGCCACTTCTGCCACACTTCTTGGAGGATGCAGTGGTCGACACCAAATGCTCTTGTCTCATCTCTATTCAACAACATGGGCCAGTCACAGCACTGGTGCCTCTTGTCACAGTAGTGGCCGGGCAGTGAGCAGGTGCCTTGGCCAGGCTACTCAATGCCCTTCCCTAAAGGGCCCTTCTTTAGGATGCGAAGCTGGGAGGACACACACAAGGGATAGTGAGGCTGCCATCCTATTGTAAGGCAGAGCAGCTTCATTTCTAAAAGAGAAGAGAAGCCAAGTAGAATCAAAAGAGAGAGACAAGTCCAGAAGACAGAACTGGAGCCCCTGGATCCAGCCATACCTGAAGTCAGAACTCCTGGAATTCAGGATAAAAAATCTGCCAGCAAATTTCCTTCTGTTTCTTAGCTAGTTCAAGTTGTCTTTCACGAAGTGCAGGAGAAAGCCTCACCAATGAAAAGCCTGTCTGGAGGGAGAGGATGACCTGCCAGCGGTGGGGTGAGAGGAGGGTCTGTTCTCACCTGTGGCCCCACTTGACCAGCTCATTCAACAAATGTCTGACAATCAGGCAAGAAGAGGCAGCGCTCACGGTGGTCACCCTATACATTCTGCAGCCACTTGCCTGGTAAGGCCTGCACTCGGCTATGTACCACCTATGTGGCCCAGGGGAGCTCACCTCACCTGTTATTCCCATCCCCACTCCCCATAGGATAAGGTGATGGTAATGCCACTTGCTGGGGAGGAGACAGGAAGCCACCTGGAGACCCTCAGACCTCCAAGCCCCATTACACACATGCCTTCCTGCATGGGGGTTACCTGCAGATTTCCCATCTTCCTCCCAGAACCAGAAATGACCTGGGGGCAAGGGTTCACCTCTCCCATCCCCACTGAGCCCCCCAGTTTTGAGCGTTTTACATCCACTCAATAAGCATTTTGCTGAGACTTTGCACCATTGGTTTGCTCACCAGAGACATGCTGACGTGGAAATGCCAACTACTCCCAGGACCCTGCCCCTCCTATCCCCCAACCTACAAGATCATCACGTTGTGGTAAAAAGCCTGCACCTGGCTGCCTGGAACAGGGAGCCGCCGCTGTGGGTTTGCCACACCTGCCCACCTGGGTGCAGCTTGGGGCAGGGCTTCTACCTTGTTCATTTAGGGCAGAGGGTGGTCCTGGGTGAGAGCGACACTGTGGGACTTCACAGTCACATTTCTGAAGTTCTCCCAGGGTGATGTGGTGTGTGTGTTGGGGGATGGGCAGAAAGGGGTTGAGCGAGAGACTGCTGGGAGGTGGGATGGCACCAAAGTGGAGAGGACAGGAATGGCCTAGCCTCAGAGGGGAGGTGGGCCAATCAGGACTGTGTTGGAGTGGGGACCCGAACTCTGGAACTGGGGGCCTCCTGCACCCAAGCTCTGCCACTTGCCAGCTCACCGTCTCTGATGTGTTTGTTACTGGTGTTGTCTGTACCTCCTTTCTCTCAAAAAAGGAAACTGTACTAATGATAGAAGCTTCTGTGTCTGATTATCATGAAGATTAACTTGATAAGTGCGAACCCTGAGGACAGTCCTCAGGGTGGGCCCAAAGCCAGGGTAACACGAGGGTCTTCCGGAGTCCTTATCTCTGCAGCTGAGTCACAACTAGGAGACCCCCAGGTTCTGGACCACCACTTAGCTGTTCACCATTTACACCGTGTCCAGCACGCAGTGGACACACTCCAAGAGCTGCTTGACTGGCATGACATGAAATAGCTCTGCCCAACCTCCTTCAAGGAGCTATAGACTTTCAACCCTGGGCACCCTCTAGGTGCTCCCACTTTCGTCTGCTACAGAAAACAACAGTCAAAATTTTAATTTACTGGTTCTCTGTAAATTACCGCCTGGTCTGATTTATAATTCATAGTACAATATTTATTTCTAACAGGAAATTAATTTTGGAAACTCAGTGGGTGATTAAATTAAATTGCAAAACCATTCCACTTGCTTGGGAGGGGGACGTGGGTAACTGGTGATTATATTTAGAGATAAATTGGGAAGCGTCTAGACTCAGAAAACCTGACACGGGAAGAGGTGATGTGGCTTCCCCCTTCCCCCGCCCCAGCTACTCAGAGGAGACGACCAGCTTGTTTATCACAGAACATTCGCCCTACATGCCGTGGGGGTCACACCGTCAACTCACAGCTTTTTCCCAATGAATGTTTCATCAAGGGAAAGAAAATAGAGGCTGAAATGAGTTGCATCCGGCTTGATGGTACTGCCTTTTCCCTCCATGAGTTTGAGGTGGGGAGGGAGGGTTTTATGCCATGGTGTTAAGTGAGTTGGTCTCTGATGGTTAATTTCATGTGACTGGGCTTCTATAGCTGATAAAACCTTATTTCTGGATGTGTGTGTGGAGGTTAGCATTTGCCCTCACCTGTGTAGGTGGGTAGGGCTTCCCTGGTGGCACAGTGGTAAAGAATCTGCCTGCCAATGCAGGAGGCGTGAGTTCAATCCCTGGGTCAGAAAAATCCCCTGGAGGAGGAAATGGCAACCCACTCCAGTATTCTTTCCTGGAAAATCCCATGGACAGAGGAGCCTGGCCGGCTACAGTCCCTGGGGTCACAAAGAGTCAGACACGACTTAGCGACTAAATGACAGCAACACACACACAACAGCATCCAACACAGTGCCTGGCCCGTGATTATACTCGGCAAACTCTCCAAATTAGATGAATGAATAAGTGAATGGCCTTCTTCCATCAAGAATTCTTCCTACATCATCAGCATCACTGGGACATCCGAGGTGCCTGAAAGTGCAGGCAGGTTCCCCTGGGAGAGGGGACCTGGGGTTATCTCAGGAGCCTCTCTGCTGTCGGACGGGAGCTTATCGTCCACTCTGCCCCTCCTGCAGGCCAGCCAGCCTCGGCCGGGGCTCCCTCCCCCAGCAGCACGCTTGCTGGGCCCCGGCCCCAGCCCATCTGTTCAGCATGTGTGAGCATTGTCAAATTGTTTGAATAAATTGTCACTCCGATTAAAATGTTTATGTCTGCAGGATGACTCGTTTCTGCTAAATTGTACCTAAATAGTCTCACATTTGCTGTAGACATTTGACATCTGTGTCTGTTCTCCATGCTGATGACCAGCCAGAAGTCTGGACCCATTCGAAGCTCCCTCGTTCCCTCATTCGCCCTGCGGCCCTCAGGGCTGAGCCTGGATGGGCGGAGGGAAGACAATACTGAGCGTCTCCCTCAGCTTGCCCTTGACTAACTTTATGGAGAGACACATGCACACATACATGTCCAAACATACATGTGCACACACACACATGCATATACACACATGTCCCCCCACACATACACACACATCTGCACACACACACAGGTAGACACATACAATTTAGTTTTCCTTAGAGAATATCCTGGGCTTCCCTGGTGGCTCAGATGGTAAAGAATCCACCTGCAATGCAGGAGACCTGGGTTCAATCCCTGGGTTGGGGAGATCCCCTGGAGAAGGAAACAGCTACCCACTCCAGTATTCTTGCCTGGAGAATTCCATGGACAGAATAGTCCAGGCTGTGGGATGAGCATCAGAGACCTGGGTGGGACTCCGGAGTCTGTTTCAGGTTGGCCTCTGGGCCGATGCTCGGTGACCCCGCATTGGCTGAGTGACACAGGGGCCCGTGAGACGCCACACTTGTCTCTGCCGCACTGACCGGTCCTCTCTGTCTGCTTTTATCTCCCTCTTTTGTCCTTTCTTTCTCTACCATTCCAGATTATTTACAAATAATCACCAGTCTGGGCTCCCCAGATTTGCTTCCCAGACAAAGACACTCAGAAAGGCCACCAGACTTCAAGAGGTTTCCCTTTGCGCGCACCCCCTTCCCCCGGCTCCTCAGCTCCTCTGGCAGCCAGACTCCCCTCCCAGCCCCCTCTCCCTCTGGACTAAAGCCCAATCCACAAACAAGGGGACTTGGAGCACCCCACGACCTCCCTTCTCCTGCCCTCCCTCTGTGCCACTCTGTGTGGGGGCTCCTCCGGGCTCAGCTGAAATAACACCGAGCACCTTCCCTCCCCAGGATCAAACATCCATGGGACTGCTGATGTGGAGGCAGCCGTGTCCCCACCTGCCCGCTCGGCCTGGGAAGCCTTTGAATTTCTGTTTACCCTACGCGGCAGGCCAGCATCAGGCCACGGGGTGCTGGCTCCTGCTGGGTCTGTCTACCCAAGTTCAAGGGCTGTTCCGCCAGCTGAAACTCCTGGAACTTCTTCGGCCCGGCTGTTCCCGGGCACATCCAACCGGCTCTATACTCCCCCATCCACCTCCTCGGCCCCCAGCTGCGGTGGCAGAGTGGGGCATGCTCCTGGGGCCAGGCCAGGAAACACCGGGGCCCCAACTCAGGGACAGAAAGCAAGAGTCGTCCTGACTTCTCACCCTTTCTTCCACATTTATGTGGCTCTGAATTTGTCAACGAATAGATTCTTTCAGAAAATCCTGTCCTGTTCAGCCCACACTACTTCTCACCCCGTGTACTGCAGCCATCTCCTCTCTGGGCGCCCTGGGCTCTAGTCTGTCCTCTCAGGGACTGGAGATTAAATGCAAGCAAAGTCCTGTCCCTTCTCTGCTCCTGAGCCTCCCTGGAGTTGCATCTCATGAAGTCCTGACCATGGCCTAGGTCCCATGTCAGCTGACCCTGCCTCCTTGCACATTCTGCAGTCCACTCTTCTCTGGCCCATCTGCCTTCTTGCCGCATCTCAGATGGCCAACTCCATTCCTGCCTCAGGGCCTTTGCACTGGCAGTCTCCTGCACTTGAAATAGTCTCATGCCATTCCAACGTGCCACTCCCTTACTTCAGATCTTTGCACAAATACTGCCTTCTCTTTGAAACTAACCACTCTACATTTAAATTGCACACACACACACACACACACACACACACACACACCACCCCCAGGCCATCTGCCCCGCCTTCATTTTCCTCCACAACACTTATCACCACCTGGCAGCAGAGAGTCCAGTAGCTCCCCAAATGCTTACTTTTTAGAAACAGTCCAGTTCAAATTTCTCCTTGCCTTTCTATTTATTAACTGCTGTGGACTAGGCACATCTATTTCTAGTGGGTCAAGCTCCATGTGATCTAAAAATATACACAGTAGCTGCCATTTTTTTTTTTTTTTTTTGGATGTGGACATTTTTAATGTTTTCTATTGAATTTGTTACAATATTGTTTCTGTTTTGGGTTTTGGGCTGCAAGGCATGTGGGATCTCATTTCCCCCACCAGGGATTGACCCCTGAACCCCCTGCAGTGGAAGCGTGGAGTCTTAACCACTAGACTATCAGAGAAGCCCCAAGTAGCTGCCATTTCTTGTAGCTTCCCTGTGTCCCAGGCTTCACGCAGTGTCTGAATACCCTGTCCCACTGAGTCCTGGAGGTGTGGAGGCTTATCCTCATTTCAAAGGTAGGGACCTCATCTCTCAAACGAACTCTTGGAGACTTAAACCCACAGCCGTGGTATGACTCCCTGCGCCTCAAGTCCAAATGCCACTCCTCTACCTCAGAGCCGGGGAGGTGGGCTTCCACCCCAGGAGACATCCCCCTTTGGCCAGCCCAAGTGCAGACCCCCTGACCTGCTGGGACAAGCGTCCACCTAGGCCTTCCTTGGGCAGGGAGGCTCTGCTGGGGCTTTGGGGGCTGGGCTGGAGACACAGAGCAGGGGACAGGGTGGAAGGGCTCAGATACGAGGCTCTAGCTTTCTGGATCTTAATTCCAGTGATTTCAGCTAACACCCCTTCAGGCTCATGGTCTCCAGGATCATCCAGACTTCCTGGGAAATTTCTTCAGGGCTGAGAGGAGAGATGGGGTCCCTCAAGCACAAGGGCGCTGTCCTCCAGGGACATTTGAGGGTCCTGTGGGGAAGAAGGAAGCTGGCGGAGAAATCAGATCTTCATCCACAGTCCTGGGGGAATCTGGGGACAGGCAAGACGGGTTCAGAAGCTTTATAGCCTGCTGTGTGGGTGCATGTGTGCACATGTACAAACTCACTAAAGATACATGGGCATTAATTACGTAAAATTGTAGTGGAAAATGTCTTCATCTTTTCTGATGATGCATCATGATAAGAGTGTGAAAGTATCCGGCAGTGGTCGGGCTGAGCGCTGAACTGGGCCTGGGACGTGTGTTTGTTCTTTCACTGAACAATCACAGGGACACTAGGCATAAGCACGATGACACCTCCTTTCTACAGGTGAGGAAACTGAGACTCAGAAAGTTTGAATAATTGGCTTGAGATTGCAGAGCTGGGGGTGACTGTGCTTTCCCTTCTCGGATCTCCCAGTGCGGGGTACAGCTCCCCTAGCCTCCTGAGAAGAGCAGGCGTGGTCTCCCCCTGTGTGATGTATGTGCCCCCCTCAGCACTGCCCCCCTCGCCGAGAAGCTGCAAATGGGGTGGGAGGGAAGATCAGCTTGCTGAGTAAGAAAGCCATATTTAACACCAGCCATCAGGGACCTTATGGTCTAGGTCAAGTTTTCTCCATCTGGGCTGGGCTGGTGTTTGGGCCAGATGGCTCTCCATGGTGAGGACTGTACTATGCATCACAGGATGTTAAATGGGTACCTCTGGTCTCTACTCAACAGACGCCAGAAGCATCAGGCCCTCCCTCCTTCCAGGAGGAATTCTCCCTGGGCACTGGCACGCCCTCAACTCTGTTCTCACACTCTGATAGCAGCAACCACAGAAAAGGGAGCCTTGTGCTCAGAGTCTGCAGACAACTGTCTCCAGCCGGACACATGAAGAACTTTGGCTGGATCCTCTTTGCACATATTTTTAGGGTCCTGTCTGTTTGTGACATGCAATACTGGTTTCCCAAATAATGCAATTATATGGGCTTCCTTGGTGGCTCAGATGGTTAAGAGTCTGCCTGCCAATGCAGGTGACATGGGTTCAATCCCTTGGTCAAGAAGATCCCCTGGAAGAGGAAATGGCAATCCACTCCAGTATTCTTGCCTGGACAGAGGAGCCTGGCGAGCTACAGTCCCGGGGGTCACAAAGAGTCAGACAAAACTAAGCAACTAACACTAAATAACTAACCTCCCCCAAATCTCCTCATCCTGTTTTGTCTTTATTGTTTTTCAAGCTTCTGACTGATTATTGCCGTTTTAGGGCCCTGCCAAAGCTCTCTGAAGTCGGAAAATCCTCCTTACCCCTAAGTCATCCCTAATCTCCCAGCGACAGCCCCTATGGGTAGATTCGGTACCAGCAGGCTCTGGCCACAAGCACACAATCCCCAAAACACAGTTAAGCTGCATACACGTGGCTTCAGTCGTCTTCAACAGGAGGAAGGAAGGAAAAGTGAAAGAAAGTGAAAGTCAGGTCCAACTCTTACATAATTCTCCAGGCCAGAACACTGGAGTGGGTAGCCATTCCCTTCTTCAGGGGATCGTTCCAACCCAGGGATCGAACCCAGGTCTCCCACATTTTAGGTGGATTCTTTATCAGTTGAACCACCAGGGAAGCCCAAGAATACTGGAGAGGGTAGCCTATCCCTTCTCCAGCGGATCTTCCCAACCCAGAAGTCAAACCAGAGTCTCCTGCATTGCAGGCAGATTCTTTACCAGCTGAGCTACCAGGGAAGCCCCCAAATGAGGACAAGTGAGGAAGGTGCTGAGCCCAACAAACTCATGGGAAAAACTACACACTAGCATTTCTGAAAGTGGACCTGGCAGAACCTGTTTGGCCAGATGTTAACAGATGTCGCAGGAAAAGGTCAAACATGCAAACCCCAGACAGAGCCGACCCATAGGACTGGCCAGTATCTAACTTATATGTGTAGGTCGTGAACCTCTCTGGGGTCCCAGCTTATCCGGCATTTTCTGAGCATATTGGACACAGCACCCCTTTTGCTCTTGGGGCGAGTGTCCCCCAAAACCAATTACCTTTAGAAATGCTGAAGTGGGGACCTAGGCATGCCCAGGAATGCCCTGGCTTCACCCAAACACATAGTTTTCTACTTTCCAGTCTGGTTTTGTTTGTACAAACACCAAAGCCACTGAAACCCCAGACCGAGAGGAACCACATCCATTTGGGTGCTGCTGTGTCTCCAGTGCCCAACTTGGCCTCTGGCCAGTCTTTAGTAATATCCTGAAAGTGAATAAATGCATTAAAGGGTGCTGACATCCTAAATGATCAAACTGTCTCTATGTGAGTCCCACAGAAGATCTTCGAAGAGGCTCTGTAAGACCCTCAGCTACTCTGATGCACTTGGTTATTGGGGGCAATTGGTGGTGCAGAAGGAGGACAGCCATCAGGCACCACCTTTTCCCTTTACTTTGGACAGCCTTCTCCCATCTCTCAAAGTGGGGTTCACAGTGGGGCACAAGGCAGGCCTGGGAGGAGGCTGAGGAAGACACAGGTGCACAGTATAAGGAGTTGTCACCTTCAGAGTCATGCAAGCCCAAGATTGGCACTGAGATAGGGGCCTCCTGACATTTCGAGCCCTGGGATCCCTGCCAGCCTCACTCTAGTCCTGGCCCCAGATACCAGGCAATAGGCAAAACTCTGGGAAAACACAGCATATCCTCCTCCTAGAGCATCAGTTTTGCACAGAAAGTTGCCAGGAAGCACTTCTTTTTCTTTTGAGAAGATATAGACATCCACTGGAGAAAAATGCCAAACTTGAGAAGAGTTTTCAAGATAAAATACAAGCTCTAAGTAAATTTCAACCTTGTCGCCATGCACTGGGAATTCAAACCCCGGCTTCCGCCTTCAGTGCCTCTCAATGGAAAAGTTAAAAGTTCCAGTTAAGCTGTTGATTAAAAGATCACATGACAGATCCTCTAGCGAGTGCTTCAGGCCTCTGAGAGTCAGATAAAAGGAGAAGCAGAGAGGCTTTCCAGGTGGCTCCATGGTAAAGAATCCACCTTGCAATGCAAGGGACATAGGTTCAATCCCTGGTCAAGGAAGATCCCACATGCCACAGAGCAACAAAGCCCGTGTGCCACGTCTATTGAACCTGTGCTCTAGAGCCCGGGGGCTGCAACTCCTGAGCCCAAGCA
The DNA here is from genome assembly GCF_029378745.1 of Bos indicus. NCBI lineage: Eukaryota > Metazoa > Chordata > Mammalia > Artiodactyla > Bovidae > Bos > Bos indicus. The sequence goes on along the minus strand of NC_091772.1, from coordinate 58,345,574 downwards.
CCCTGGAGCCCGTGCTCCACAACAAGAGAAGCCACGGCAATGAGAAGTGAGTGCACCTCAACTAGAGAGCAGCCCTCGCTTGCCACAGCTAGAGAAGAGCCCGCGCAGCCAAAAACAAATAAATAAATAATACAATTATTTTTTAAAAGACTGAGAAGCAGGGACCATGCACTGGATGTGGCTGCCTGGAAGTCCATGTTGAAGTTCACAAGCAGTGCCTCTGCGGGGGTGGAAAGCAGACGGGTTAGGGGTGCAGGCAGGGTCAGGTGAGGAGATGGGGCAGGTGACTCTTTCGAGCAATGTAGCCGATTAGGAGTGAGAGAGTCAATGAGGTTAGTTGCTGAAGGAAAGATGCCAGGGAGGACACAGAAAGCCACGCTGAGATCCCAACACACCTTGCTGTCTTTCACTTTCAAGCCAATTTTTTTCTGATTCTAAAAGAAGTTTGAGCGTCTTCATGAACCTTTAAAAGTCTTGGGATTTCTGGGAAAGGTGTGCCCAAGGGAAAGATGGCCCTCATCCCAGGAGCCTGCTGTGTCCTGTTAGGATTTTCTCAATTTGCCACCCTCCTAAGGACTGGTGTCCCCACCCAACCTCACCCACAGGCAATGCTGCAAGCTCGATCCACCATGGCCCGACGAGCCAAACTCAGTTAGCCAGGCAGCTAACACTGGAGGATGAAGCAGGCCAGCCCCACGCTGGACAGTCTGCGGAGCTAAATAAGCATGAACACGGCCATCTGCCTGGAGACACACATATCGCTGTCACCATAAAAGCACAAACATGTTTGTCAGTATGTAGTAAACAGAGAAAGTCTGCAGCCTTTTGATGACCATGAAGTTGCCATTTAGATGCTAAATCTGCCACCAGGAGCCTTCATCTGGCCCTTGGACTGCTTCCTCTGGGGGCAGGTTAATCTTAGCATCTGTTTTGCCTGTGTCTCCTGCTAAGACTACTCCATCCCAGCCAGCGTGATGATGGAAATTATGGCTCTATCAGGTTTTAAAATTTCACTTTTTAGGTGTTTCTTTGAAAAGCATTTTGATAGAGGGAGCAATGGAGAAATCACTAACTTTTTAATCAACAAATTGTTCTTTCAAATTAAAAAGTGGTCTGCCTATAATTTATAATTAGAGCTAAAAATAAAACATGGAGAAAGAAATGTGCATTGTGATATATATGTATATCATGTTAATAAATATGTATATATGTATGTATCTATGTATCAGTATATATAATCTATATCATGTATCAATAAATGCATATGCTGTATGTATTTATACAAAATATACAGGTAAATTTACAAGATACATATTTTACATACATTATTTATGCAACCTTACACAACCAACCCACAACCAAATAAGGTTGATTGTAGCAAAACCAGCAGAAAGGAGGTGGGCTTTGCTACCCTCATCGACAGCGATATTAATAGGATGGTGGTCAGCGCTGGGATCACCAACGTCTGGATGCTGCTGTGCTGGTCACAGAGTTGCTACATTTTCATCATCACACACAGGTGAGAATCCTGTTAGTGGCTCTTGATTTGCCCTAGGTCACCCAGCTGGACTTGATCTCAGGTCTCCTGACTCCATATGCCACCATCTTTTCCCCAGCTGCATGGCCTCCCAGTGGCAGCTCACTTGACCATTTTCCAAAGTGTACACTTGTCCCAGACAGAGGGCTGCTTTTATTGTTTGATTTTTCTTTCCCCTTGTATGGAATTGAATCCATTGTTTAAATAGGGAATAAGCTCAAACTTGCGAAATTAAGGAGATGTCCTCTAAGCACTAGATCTGCTTTCTGGCTGATTGATAAGTGCCAAGGAAACTCCTGAATTTGGGCACATGACAGACGCAGTTCTGGGAAGCAAAGGTGTGTCTGATGAGCCAGCAGAACGGAGAGAAAACCGCTGGTGTCCCTGAGACGCCTCCCGGAGGTTACAGCCAACGGGAGTCACCCTGAGCAAGGGGACACTGCCATAGACAAACACTCCAAGATTTTCACCCCTAATGCCATCTCATATAACCCCTGAAAAGGTACACTGGGCCAACAACCTGTTTGCTGTTCATCTAATCCTCTAGGCAGACGCCAGTTTTCTTAGGGCCTGTCACACCGCAGGAAATCTGAGCTCTGCCTTTGGGCGAGGTTGGCACAGAAGAAGTGACCAGTTACCATCCAGAGGATGGCGATTCTCAAATCACCCCCCAGCCTCAGATCATCTAGACCCCAAACCCAGACTGGCCACTCCCATTCAGGCTCCCCAATGTCAACACAGCCTTAATGCTCAGATTGCTGCAAAGTGGAAAGTTACCTCCTTCCCCTGAGGCCACTGGCCTTCTGCCCAGCAGACCAGACCATGAAGACTGGCGGCAGCTCGCCGGTACAGCAGAGGGGATGTCTTCCTGCCCATTCAGAAGGACCATCTCTAAAATCCAGTCGAGATGTTCTCTCAGGGGCTCTAACTTAGGAAACTGTGAGTTTAAAAAAAATCCATGAAGAAATATTTTTAGAATTAAACCATGTAATTGAAACAACGAGAGACCATCTAAAAAGTTAATTGAACGAAGATTTTAAAAAGCAAATACAACATTGTAAATCAACTATACTCCAATAAAACTTTTTTAAAGTAATAATATTCAATGCTGGGGATGGTGTCACCATGGGCTCCCTCAAACGCTGTCAGAAGCACTTTCACAAGAAGCAAATAGTTGATGTATGTGTTTGTGTAAAAATGTACTAAAATCAATCATCTACTTTATTCCGGAATTCTGCTTTTGGGAATCTGGCCCAAGAAAATAATCAGGAGATGAAAACAGGTTAATATAAACAGACATTAATCATGGCATTATTTGACTTTTAAAAAAATTAAATGACCAACATTGCAAAACAGCTAAATTTTAGAATGTTCTTATGATGCAACTTATTTATGCAACTTTTAAAACTGATGTTTACAAAGCAATACTAATAAAGGGGAAATGGCATGCTCATGACAAAACATTGAATAAAACTATATGTATATATAGTTATATATTAATATATATATTATATGTATGTATAATATATATGTACACATACACAGCACAATGTCACCCAACATGGACATGTCACAAACAAGGACCTGGAACTGAATCTACTGAGATGAATGATGGTTAGACTATGTGAAACTTCTCATTTTTTCCTTCATACCTTTCTGGCTTTTTCTTTCAAATTTTGAATTAACTGATGACGCTGACCATCAAGTTGACAAAGCCTGTGGACATCCAGTGGCCAGTCTCTAAGCTGCTCAGCCATTCTTTGAGGTGGATGAGGCTGAGGAGGTGGTCCCTCTTCAACAGCCCATGAAGCTGATGCTCAGAGGGTCTCAGGGGAACCCAGGTCCTTGAGGAAGCCCTGTGCATCTTGGAGCCTGGTCTATGACCTGGTCACTGAGACTCCAAGTCCAGGACTCTTTTTATTATCCCCTGTGAGATGGGCTGGAGAAGGCAATGGCACCCCACTCCAGTACTCCTGCCTGGAAAATCCCATGGACGGAGGAGCCTTGTGGGCTGCAGTCCATGGGGTCGCTGAGGGTCAGACACGACTGAGCAACTTCACTTTCACTTTTCACTTTCATGCATTGGAGAAGGAAATGGCAACCCACTCCAGTGTTCTTGCCTGGAGAATCCCAGGGACGGGGGAGCCTGGTGGGCTTCCATCTGTGGGGTCACACAGAGTCGGACACGACTGAAGTGACTGAGCAGCAGCGGCAGTGAGATGGGCATGACTACCCCCATTCTACAGATAAGGAAACTAAGGCTCCCAGGAGGCTGAGTGATTAACCCAACCCACAGCAGGCAGTTTTGCCATAAGGCGCTTCTCCTAAGATCACCATGCTATGCAAAATCACACAATAAAGACCACAGGACTTAGGGGGAAAATCAAGTTAAGAACACAAAACTCTCAAAGCATCATCAGTAACACATTTTTTAAAAAGATAAAAACTAGTTCAGTTTTATATATGTTAAACAGATAGAAAATAGCTAAACACTACAGTGAATATGGTATTTCCCCATGAAGAAGACCTGGGGTTTGCCTGTGAATATGTGGATGCGGAGGAAGGATAGTGGCCTGAAACAAGGTAGAAAGTCTCAACATCAGGTGTGGATGAGTGCGGCTCCTAACCTGAGTGTGAACTGAGGGAGATGTTGAGATATGTGTGTGTGTGCACGTGTGCACCGACATGAAACATTCTTGCATATAAGCAAGCGTGGAATTCCTGTTATGCTCAGATTGTTCGCTAATATATTGATCACATTTCCGTCCACTCCGTCTGGTTATGGGGGGAAAAAAATGCACTTTCAGAAGAGCTTTGCCGAAGGCTGTGCATTATGGTAGTAGCCTTTTTGCTTAGACACCTTGTGCTTTAGGCACAAATGAGACAAATTAAGGGCATTCAGCAGGGAATGAGTGCATATTTCTTTCTGTTAAGGAGCTGAGACGTTAACTGCCCAGGGGTGTAGAAGGTGGGGAGGCCCTTGCAAACTCAGGAGGAGCAGAAGCCCCGTGATCTCATTCTGTCCCCACGACAGTCCTCAGACAGGGCCACCCTCACCAGTCGCACCTGGCAGCAGCAAGCCCACAGAGGTTGGAGGGCGATTTGTTTTGTCACCCAACTGTTCAAGCCTCTGTCCATAGAATTCTCCAGGCAAGAATACTGGAGTGGATAGCCATTCCCTTCTCCATGGGATTTTCCCAACCCAGGGATCAAACCTGGGTCTCCTGCATTGTCGGCAGATTCTTTACTGTCTGAGCCACCAGGTCTTGAGGAAATTCCTAAAAGCAGATATGTTGCACTTTATTGATCGGAGCACTCAGACAATTCTGTCACTCACCTGGCCTGCACCAGCCCCTGATTGACACTCATTAGGTATTTCCTCAGTTTGGGGCCACAGCCTCTTCCAAGCTATCCTCCTGGGTTTAACTGCTCAGTCTTCAGTCTGGACAGGGCCACCAAATGGTCCCAGTTTGCTAAGACTGAAATTCCCATGTCCTGAGAAGCCCTTCTCTCCTGGGCAAGCCAGGACACTTGGTCATTGTGGGTCTATCCAAACCCCGGGAAATTGATCTAGAGCCCACCAGTCCTAATAGACTGCAGAGGGGAGTAATTAACTGGACTTGAGACAGGGGCTAAGTTTTAACCAAATGCTTTGAGGCACAGAGCACCCACACGGATGATTCCACGAGGAGGAGAGAGGACGTGTCCACCAGTGGGACAGTTTTAGATGCAGATGACCACTCTCTACATCCCAAGGCCAGCATCATCAGCACCAGCACCACCTGGGAGCTGTAAATGCAGACTCTGGACCCACTGGGTCTGAACTTGTATCTGGAGAAGAGCCCAAGGTGATGTCAGGGCACCGGGGCTCGATCAGCACTTCTATGCATTCGGTGTTTTCACAGCGCAACTGGATTGGAAATGACAGAGTTTCCACAGGAGTCTCAGGGAAACTGAGCAGGACCAAGCAGTCTGATTTCACTTCCCCTGTTCCCAGGGACCAGAGCTATTAAGCTCAGCCTTTGCAACATGGCCCCCAGCTGGCAAGGAGTGGCCCCTCCATCTGGCAGGACAAACCAGGACATGCTGTGTGTCCCTGACAGACTGAGAGTCTTTGAGGACAAAGGGACTCTGCATTTTTAAGATTCTTCTGTCTAGATTTTCCAAAACCTGCCAGATAAAATCACTGAATTCTGCATCTATTAGAAATGGTCCGGGCTGCAAGTAACACAAATGCCAGCCAAAAGTTGCTTAAATAAACAGAAGTTCATTTTTTTTTCTTGCAGGTAGAGGAGTGAGGAAGAAGCACTGCTTGGGGGAAGGGGGCCTATCTCAGTGACTCTATCCGGGACTGAAGCTGTCCCTGCCCTCCCCTCTGGCATTCCAGACACCCAGGCTTTTTGTCCTCAGGTTGGTGGTCTCATGATGTCAAGATAGCTGATGGAGCTCAAAGCATCACATCAACATTTTTAAGACAAGAAGAAAGCAGAAGGGGAAGCCAGTGAATACGGTCTTTTTATCAGGGAGGTGAAATATTTCTCGGGGACTCCCTGCCACATTTCAACCTAAGTCTCATTTATAGAGGAGCAGGGCCACCCCAGATGCAACAGAGGCTGGGAAATAAGAGCCTGGCAAAAGGGTAATGGGGTGGCTCTGATAGGTTTAAATCAATCCTGGTTCACTGCCTGGAGCCACAGAATATGGGACCCCCTTGCAGGTCTTCAGGGGGCTCTGCATGGTGGCTGCTATCTGGTGGGTTTGCCCATTGGTTTATATTTCTGATCCCTTTGTCTCACTTCTGATCTGATGGAACCCTTAACACAGTGAACATGTCCCAGTTTTCTCACTGTATGCCTGGTGCTAACACACCAGGCACAGTAAGTGCTCAGGAAATATTCCTTAAATGAGTAAATGAGGGCATTTTGGTGGTAATGAACCTTGTTGGATGAATTGCAATATCTCTCCCAGGGTCACTGTCCCCAGGTAGCTGCAAGATGGTGTCCTTAGCTTTATCCAATGACATCAGCCACCCTCCAGCTCGCTCCATAATGACTTGTCTTTTCAAACTGGCGCCGAATTTCAGACCAGGGCAAACACAGAACGTTCTAACTTGTGTTGAAAGTTCCAGTTCCAAAAGCCTGGTTTTGGAGCATGACTCCAGCTGGCAAACCCACCCCTTCCCACAAAGCCGACCACATAAAAGAAGGAACAAAATAAGAGCCAACCTCTTGGATCAGACTGAGCTGTTTGTTCTCGAGGGAGGTACTGCTGCTGCTGCTGCTAAGTCGCTTCAGTCGTGTCTGACTCTGTGCAGCCCCATAGACTGCAGCCCACCAGGCTTCCCCGTCCCTGGGATTCTCCAGGCAAGAACACTGCAGTGGGTTGCCATTTCCTTCTCCAATGCATGAAAGTGAAAAGTGAAAGTGAAGTCGCTCAATCGTGTCCGACTCTTTGCGACCCCATGGACTGCAGCCTGCCAGCCTCCTCCGTCCATGGGATTTTCCAGGCAAGAGTACTGGAGTGGGGTGCCATTGCCTTTTCCGTGAGGGAGCTACAGGCAGCGTCAAACTGGGTGCCTTGGAGCAACACCGTGAACCGTGGCCCATGAAACACAGTGGGATGAGGAGAGGCTGCTCAGCGGTTCCTGCCTGATTTGTACCATATGACGGCTGCTAAGTTGCTCGGTCTATTGGAAATAACATTTCATGGAGAACGAGGCTGGGGCCGCAGCCAAGGGCAGAGAGACTCCACCAGACTTGCTGGGGAATGAGAGGGGGAGGTTCAAGGTGATGTCTCTCATTTCGTGAGCCAAATCAAGGCATATAAAAAAGCCAGGGAGGGTGCAGGGTGTCCCCAGGAACTAATTTAGATGAAAACCAAAGACTTTACATGTGGCACAGGCACTGGATTGAAAATAGCAGGGATCTAAGTCAAGTACAGGCAGCTGGAGGAAGCAGTCTAGGCACAGCTGTTGGTGGAGGTTCCGAGTGGGATGGGCAGGGGGTCAGAGCCCTGTGTCTCAGTCCTGGAGGTGCAGGGCATGGGCTTCAGTGATGCACGGCTAATGGGCAGGTCTCCTCTGTTTTCCTTTCCTCTGCTTCCACATCTTCAAAGTGATGGTGAGGATTAAAGACGGGAAGATGGATATCAAGGGCTCAGCACAGTGCCCAGCACAGAAGGGCTGTCCAATAAAGAAACTGTGAGTGTAATCATTGGCAGCACCAACTCCCAACTAGGGTGCCCTGGAGCCTCCTCCACACCCGCCATGGTCAGATTGAGCAAATAGAAATAAAAATCAAATAAAAATTTGATTTTCACCCAGTGAATATAAAATTTCAGGTAAACAATGAACCTTTTTTGTTTTTAGTATATGCCAAATATTTCATGGGACATACGCTAAATATTTTTTTAATTCAAGTCTAATGGGTCACCCTTATTTTACCTAGGTATTAATGGGGGATATGACTAATAGAAGCAACTAAAATTTTGGGGGCTTTCCCGGTGGCTCAGTGACAAAGAACCTGCCTGCCGATGTAGAAGACTGGGGTTTGATCCCTAGGTGGGAAAGATCCCTTGGAGAAGGGAATGGCAACCCACTCCAATATTCTGGCCTGGAGAATTCCATGGGCAGAAGGGCAAGGTGGGCTACAGTCCATGGGGTCACAAAGATTCAGACACAACTGAGCAACTAAGACTAGGCGGGGAGCAGAGTGGCTACGGGTGCGAGGTGAGAGACGGGACGGGACAGGAACTTCAGAAGATAACCGAGCAGACTGTGGTCCAATTAACCGAAAGGACTCATATCTTGAGTACTCACATTAAAGTAGCTAACTGATGAAATCTAACTCCCAAGGACTAAAAGAAAAAAAATCCTCCTTTAGTCAATAAGCAAACCTTATTTGACCCAAGAGGGTGACCCATCTCTCCATGTCAGGTTCTTGGGGGAAGTATCCACCTATGGGTCGACCCCCAGGCCCTACCGTGTACACCAGGAGACCGAGGTGTGGGCAGGTAAAGCCCAGGGCAGGACTGGTACACACCTGTGCCCCAGGTCTGCCTGACACGCAACCAATGACCTTCACCAGGTGACGCCACCATGAGCCAGTTCTCTCAGGACCCCTCCCTGAAGTCTGGCCACACAGCCTGCCCCTCCCTGTGGTGGCGCTCTCATGGGCCCATCATGCGGAGTCTCTTCTCCCACGCTTCCCAGAGGGGCCCTCCCCAGGGCCTGCTGCTCTCCTCTCCTTGTTTATCCACCAGGAACAAAGCAGCGGAAGCCCGCGCTTTCTCAATGTGAAGCTGAGTCTTGAAGGAAACGGCTGTCTCTCCGATGAACCCATGCACGTCACTGTTAATGACCCTGGACCGCACTGCCACCGGAGTGCCTGCCTGTCGGAGGTCAGACAGCGGTTAATGAGGTTGCCAAGCGTTAATTAATCCATGAGACAGCGCTTCTCTCATCCTCCATGCAGCCAGGAGGCAGCCCCTGGCCCCTCCATTACTGGGCCTTCCTATCTTTTCCTGACGCTCTGTTCTCTACAGAGATCCAACTGACCAAAACGTCAGGTACCCGAGGGAAATCCCTGTGTCAGGTACGTTTTCTGAGCTTGAAGGACTGTGAGTTCCATAGACATCTGTACATTCCACAGATGTGGCACCCAGGAGAGCCCTTCACCTGAGAGCCATGACTCCTCTATCCTGGGCGGGGAGATGAGAAAGTCAGCCACACGCTAGGCCATGGATGCCCAGAGGGGAGGGGCAGGTGCTCTTCTGGGTCCCAAACCGGCTACAGACACTCCTTACCCCTCCCTTGACCTTCACACCCCATGAGCTGGTTATTAGCACCTCCTCCTGCCGAGGAAGAAATCAATGTCCTCAGGAGGGATGTGGTCCACCCACGGTCACAGAGTGAGTGATGGTGAGGCCCTTGAGCCCATTGGCATTTATGCCAGACTGTGTTCTTTCCACTGGATGGGACCTGCTCCCACTCACTCATACAAATGGCCTGAAGCTCACTGCAAAGCCAGGCTCCAGGACACCAGCACATACTTCCTCCACGGCACTCACACTTCCATAAAACCCCGATGTGGTTCAAGCTGACAGTTTAATCACCCAATGGGACATCCATTTACCAATATTTTTGCTTGCATCAGGAATTTTTAGTTTCACTGATTGAAGTTCCATCTTAATCTTCTTACGTAAACCATATCCATTTTTACATTATCTAGAATTGCTAGTTTCCAATCCTTTAAAGTGAAGGAAAACACTGAAGCATGCTTGCAAAGATTCTGACTGTAGAGCCCTCCTTTATCCATGTATTTTGTCATCTCTCTCACACCTAATTCTTTTGCAATTTGGGGAGCAATTTGTATTTATCAAGTCATTCCAAAGCATTTGGCTTACTTTTTTTAATATAAAAATAGCTATTCTCTTTCTTTTCATACTAATAGTTTTTCACTTTGTATGAAAGTTCAGTTGAATTATGAAATTAAAATCATAAGTATAACTGGCATGGGCAGGTTTGGGAACAAGTCCAACTGACCCTGGGTGACCACATGACTTATTAGATTGGAACAGAAGTGGAGGGACTCCAGGAGGTGCAGCTGACCATTCTCAAACATTCAGAGTGCTTGTGGGCATCCTGAGAATGTTTACAGTGGCAGTGAGGAGCACTGGTCAGTCCAGTGTCTTGGTGACATGGAGACGTGAGAGCTTCCATACTAGTACCATGACCATGGTCGCAGGAGCAGAGACAGTGGGAGTAATTTCTACATATTAGTGTGCCATGCACAACAACACGTTGAAGGGACCATATTTATAGTCTAAAGGCTAGTTAGAGCATTTTAAAGATGAGGAGACACACTCAGAAGTGAAGTGACTTGATCAAGGTCACTAAGTAAAGGAGCTGAGATTTCACCTCAGCTCCCTCTGCTTCTAAATCCTGTGTGCATTCTGTGAAACAACTGTTGCCACTGAGTTGGGCTGGGCTGAACTGGGTTGTTATGGTTCGGTGTAGATTGAGCTAGGTCATATTGGGTTGGGTTGAGCTTGGTTGAGTTAGATTGAATTTGGTTAAGCTGGGTTGGGTTGGTTTGAGCTGTGTTGTGTTGAAATGAGTTGGCTTAGATTGGGCTGGGTTGGATTGGGTTGGGTTGGGTTGAGTTGGGTTGAGCTGGTTTGAGCTAGGTTAGATTGACCTGGGTGAGTTCAGCTGGGTTGAGCTGAGTCAGGTTAAGTTGGTTTGAGGTGGGTAGGGTTGAGTTAGGCTATGTTAGGTTGAATAGGTGTGGTATGCATTGAGAAGCACTGAGTTATACTGAGCCCTTTGCTGAGTCTACCTGGTCCCATAAGAAAGGGGTAAAATGTCTCCTCTGTAGACTTTCAGCTCCTTGAGGGCAGAAACAGAGATAAATACAGAAGAAACAGATGAGATGCATGTATGATTCACTGTTAAGTGGTGGTCAAACTACCAAGGTCGTAACGCTTCTGACTGAGCAAGCCCACAGATTATGAGGCACCCTTGGAGTAGGGGGTGGCAAGGGGGCCATTCTGTCACACTGTTCCAAAGAGCCAGACTTAACTATCCTCCTGCTTATGGGTCACAGAAGCCCCAGGACCAACCCCCTCACGTGGAAATCACACACTACAGCCCATAAGCTCAGCAGATATTAAGATCGAAAATGACTTTTTATTGAGCACCTGCTGTGTATAGGGTGCTGTCTGCCCACCCTCTGTGTCTTAAAACCTCACATTAGCTTTCATCAAAGGGTATGATCACTGACTTTTCACACACAAAGAAACTGGGGTCAGATAACTTGTCCAAGTGCATGCCGCCCTTGGAGACAGTATTGTTACTGCTATAATCTAAGACAGAAAATGCCCCTGAACCTGAGCACCGAGAAAAGAGCAGTTGCTGCCATTTCTCAGCCCACTCCTTATCCATCATTATACTCTGTATAAAAATACCCTTGAAAAGTCATGGTCAAAACCCTGCGTGGCTGGGAGTCCATTCCCTGTGGAGGGAAATCTATCTGCAGATAATGTCTGAGGAGGCATTTTCAGACACAGGCTGTCATAGGTAGACAGGAGCCAAAGCAAGCATGCTAAACTGTTCATGGTAAAGACCTACATGGCGAGGTTCTGGGTGTCCACTGTGCGATTCTTCCAGTGTTCCTGTATTTTGGAATTTTTTATAATAAAATGTCGGGGGCGGGGGGAGGGGAACGGATGCATCCTGCCCCAGTTTCCAGGAGAGAGTGGGTTAAAACAGTGCTTCCTTGTATTTCTTTTATTTCTTAGAACCTTTTTCTCATCGCTTCACAGTTTATAAGTGTTTGAACAATTATTAGCGTCAGGTGCACAAACAAAACCCCCACACAGCAGGGTATTGTTCCGCAGACAGAAAAGTCTCTTAGATTAGATTTTTTTTTTTTTAACCTGGGGCTAGGAGGCTGAGGGTGTATGTTGATAAAAGATGCTGCAGACCTCAGCCTGTGAACAATCCCATGGAGAAGATCTGGCTTTTCAGCTGCATCCCCTGGAGCCACCTTTGTCTAGCAGGAAACAGGCTTAACTCTTTCTCACCAAAAGCTTCTTAGCAGTGGGCACAATAGCCCCGCTTTCACTTCAGCTTTGTTTTAAGCTATTTATTTTTAATTGAAGGGTAATTGCTTTACACTATTGGTTTCACTTCTGCCATACATCAACATGAATCAGCCATAGGTGTACATATGTTCCCTCCCATCCTTTCTCATCCCCTCTTGGTTGTCACAGAGCCCTGGTTTGAGTTTCCTGAGTCATACAGTAAATTTCCTTTAGCTATCTATTTACATATGGTAGTGTATATGCTTCCATGCTACACTCTCTATTTGTCTCACCCTCTCCTTCCCCTTCCACCCCACCAGTGTCCATAAAGAAGGTGCAGTACATATATATTTTGAAATACTACTCAGCCATAGAAAGGAACCGGAGAAGGCAATGGCACCCTACTCCAGTACTCTTGCCTGGAAAATCCCATGGATGGAGGAGCCTGGTAGGCTGTAGTCCGTGGGGTCGCTAAGAGTTGGGCACGACTGAGCGACTTCACTTTCACTTTTCACTTTCATGCCTTGGAGAAGGAGATGGCAACCGCTCTAGTATTCTTGCCTGGAGAATCCCAGGGACAGAGGAGCCTAGTGGGCTGCCATCTATGGGGTCGCACAGAGTCAGACACGGCTGAAGCAACTTAGCAGCAGCAGCAGCATAGAAAGGAACACATTTGAGTCAGTTCTAATGAGGTGGATGAACCTGGAACCCATTATACAGAGTGAAGTAAGTCAGTTTTATTTTAATCCAAATAGTTCATCCAAGACAAAGGCTGACTCCAGGCCAATCTGGGCACCGTAGCGCCACCACGGAGGACTCATGGTTTAAGGGCACAGCCTCTAACCAGATTCCCTGGGCTTGAACCACTCTGGCTCTGAGATTGGCTGCTCTATGGCTCAGTTTCCTCATCTGTAAAATGGAAACAGTCACCATTGTCTGGTTGTTGGAGGCTTCACAGAGTTGTTACATACAAAGAACTGAGAACAGAGGAGACTGGCATGCAGTTAGGAACAAATCGTTACTATTCATAGCAGGGTGATGTTTCTGATCATCGGTTTCCTTACCTGTAAAATGTAAATGGAGATTATATATTAGGGTGTTGTGATGAAAATAGGACCCTCCTCCTTGGGCCGGTAGAAGGATGAAATGACCTTGACCCTGCAGGGGAAACTGCCCAATAGGATGTCCCCAGCTCAATACAGGAATTTTACGTGAGAGATCTAATTTAAGATGTACAATGGGACACCTGTCCTTTCTTCCATGATGGCGAAGCCACACGCTGGAGGCTGACGATATCAGCAATGCTATGAAATGTATGAGGAGAAAGAGATGCAGAAAGAACCCAGACTGTCTGCTTCTCACATGCTCCGGCTCCAGCAGGCTGGCTCCCAGACCGCCGTGACCTCGATACGGTGTGTACGCCGCCGGCAGGCCTGACCCCCCTTCTCACGACCACACGCCTCACTGGGATGACCTACATTTCCACCGTGGCGGCCGGAACAGACATTCCAGAGTAATTAACAAATAAGCACACACATAGACACACACACACACACATACACACACAGCTGGCCCGGGCCTGGCAGTGAGTGGCTGGCACACTTGCTGTCTAGACAGGACTGCAGATGAATGGCCTCCTGCCGTGGGAGGCAGCAGCTCGGGGCTGTAGCTGGGCTGCCGATGGCTCCTCTCCACCTTGATCAGGAGCGTCCAGCCACTTTCCTTCCGAGGAAAGCACCCTTCGGAATCATCAGAGCCAAGATCCGGCTACGGGAAAACTCAAAGCACTGCCGTTTACAATCACAAAAAATGGGGGCTCTCCTTCCAAAAAGCAGCTAGTTAAGTGCATGACAGGACCTTCCCCACTGGGACCTGGAGGCAGAAGCTGATGATCCCAGTGGAGGAGATGGTCTGCCGGCATGTGGTGACTGTCAGCAGATATTAAGTTTCAAAAAAGCAGGATTCAGAACAGCATGGTAACAGGGGTTGCAGCTGTTTTTTTAGGAAATGCCTAGGAGAATCACTGGGAGAGCAAGCCTGGGAAGTTCAGTGCTTCCTCCGGGCACTATAGCTGGTCACCAGGGCACACTGAGTGTTCCTACTCGTGGGCCATGTACGAATAAAATAAGAACTTGTACCTCAAACCCAGTGCATCCAGCTGGCTTTTCCCAGACATTGAGCATGTGGGTAATGCCTTCCTGTCTTTGCCTACTGGCTCTATGGCCTTCTAGGCTGGCTCACTGGGTAAAGAATCTGCCAGCAATGCAGGAGACATAGGAGACTTGGGTTCAGACCATGGGTTAGAAAGATTCCCTGGAGAAGGAAATTGGCAACCCATTCCAGGATTCTTGCCTGGGAAATTCCATGGACAGAGGAGCCTGGGGGGCTACAGACCATGGGGTTGCAAAAGAGTAGGACGTAACTTAGTGACTAAGCACTGGCTCTGTAATTGACTTAGAACTACTCTTTAAAACAATGCACACTTTTCACAAAAGCAAATATATTTTAAAATAAAGTTATATATTGCAACTGTGGATGGAAAAACCAAAATAGAAGGTGAAAGTAAAGATGAACATATCATTATTAAAGTTTTAAAAATGGCTTTGTACCACAAGTAATCCTTAGCCTTGCCAGTGATGTGTTTTCCCAACATTGGTCAACACTGTCTTTCATCAGCCATTTCTTTTACAGATTGAGGAAGCTGCAGTTTAGGAGACATGCTTTCCTCGGGCATTCGGGCACCCAGCCCTGGATTCTAACTCAGGTGCTGCTCACCTGGACCTTGCCTGTGTAGGAGCTCCCTACCCTCCTGGTAGAATCCTGGGAAGAGGGTAAGCCTGTCTCCATGGAGACAGGAGCAGCCCTGACTCCCAGGACTCCTGACCCTTTTCCCATAGCTGAGCTCCCAGGTATCTGACCCCGGTCCCACTCTCTCCCTTCCCCCATGCTCTCCATTTGGGGGCACATCTGTGTGTCAAAGTTTCCCCATATGCTAAGAGAAAACCAGACAAAAGTCTGTGAGCTTCATATTAAATTATTTTTAACTTCATGGTGCTCAGTTCTACAGTCAGTTCATTCCATCTCATTTCCAAAGGTCCTGTCTCTTTCTCTTTTTCTTTCTCCAACAGTTTCAGATGTTTTCTGGGACCAACTAGGGCTCTGTTTGTTTTTTTTTTTTTAACTTTGTATATAAACTTGTGGTTTGTCTTCCTCTTTCTTTTTCCATCTTCCTTATCCCAGGCACGCCTTGGCTGGACAGGCTTGAGGAGTGGGCTGGAAGAGAAAAGACTCTTCTTCCTCTGGCAGCCCCTTTGCCTTAATGCCTCCCCTACCCTGAGGTTGAGCAGCTCACCCAAGCCAACCAATCAGAGCAGTCCATGGCCTGGAACATCAAGTTAGGTCAAGAAGACAGTCACATGACCAAAGCAGGGCCAGTCAGAGTCCTCTGTGAGAAATGAAATGGATTCTGTAGGAAGCCTAGGGGAAATGAAATGGGTTTTGTAGGAAGACTGTGAAATTTCTCTGACTTGCTAACTATGAAAGTAATGGAAGCCCAGAAGTGCTGGAGGCCATCCCTAATGTCATTTGAAACCCAGCTTGCCCAATAATGAGGCCAGCTAGAAATAAGCAGAGCCAAGAGACAGCGAGAGGAGAGTAAGTCAGACAAGCCCCCAGGTACAGCTGCGCCTGCAGGCTGCCAAACTATTCAACTTCAAAGTTGTAGGCATCAGTAAATATCCTGGCTTTGTTGTTGTTGTTGTTGTTAATCTAGTGTTTTATGTTTCTTTCCCTGTTCAAGTCTCAACCAAAGAACATCCCTGTGGATAGCCTGCCCACCTTCCTCCCCTTTCCCCACTCCCAGGTACCGTCTTATCCAGGCACAGCCTAAATGCTAAAGGTTACAGGGATGGAGGAACCCTGTTGGAAATTTTGGTCCTTCAAGATTCAACTCAGTCATTGCCTCCTCCAGGAAGCCTTCCCTGGTGCCTGGCTGGTTTAAATCCCAATTCTGCCACCACACAGACTTCTGTGAGGATAGCACTCTCCGCTATCCTCACAGAGCCAGGCTCTGGAAGTCAGACATTTCTGATTGGAATCCTGGCTCTGCCACATACCTACTGTGTGATCTTGCACAAATGAGTAACCTCTCTGTTTTTGTTTTTTGCCATGAGCAAAGTGGGAGTTCACATCGGTACCTACACCACAGGTTTGTTGTCAGGGCTGAACAAGTTAATCCACGTTACTGACTTAGAACAGAATCCAGCCAGCAGTTAGTACGTGGTATTGGCCGTGGTTTTTATGGTCTGTATCGACCTTTATTGTAATTGCCTTTTACTTGCTTGCCTCAAGTCACAGCCTTTCTCATCCCTTTTATTTCAATACCTTTGCTGTCCTGGGCCTCGCATTGTGCCTGGCATGTAAAGAAGGTTGGCAGACCCATGACGTGTGCCCCAAATTAACAAGTAAATCCATAGCTCCAACTCTTCATTCTCCCATCAAGAAGAACTCAGGCTTTGCAAGCTCGTTTCTTGTTCTTGTTTTTAAAACAAGAATAGTGAGTGCAGAGGGAACACGGGGTGATAGGGAAAAATAGGGAGGGTCTGAAACACATTTGGGGAGGTTCTCACACTAGGTTGTGCGTTGGGATCACGGGGGAGTTTTTGTAATTTATTTATTTTTTAATTGAAGGATAATTGCTTTACAGAATTTTGCTGTTTTCTGTCAAACCTTAACATGAATCAGCCATAGGTATACATATGTCCCCTCCCTCTTGGACCTCCCTCCCATCTCCTTCCCCATCCCACCCCTCTAGGTTGGTACAAAGCCTCTGTTTTAACACACACCGAGCCTGCTTGCCCTGGGCTTTCCAACCTCCCTGAGCTCTGGTCAGGCCTGGTGCCAGGCTGAGAACTGCTGGATAGAGGGTGTCAGAAAGCTTCTGCTGCTGCTGCTAAGTCACTTCAGTCGTGTCTGACTCTGTGCGACCCCATAGACATCAGCCCACCAGGCTCTCCCGTCCCTGGAATTCTCTAGGCAAGAACACTGGAGTGGGTTGCCATTTCCTTCTCCAATGCATGAAAGTGAAAAGTGAAAGTGAAGTCGCTCAGTTGTGTCCGACTCTTAGTGACCCCATGGACCGCAGCCTACCAGGCTCCTTCTATCCATGGGATTTTCCAGGCAAGAGTACTGGAGTGGGGTGCCATTGCCTTCTCCACAGAAAGCTTCAATGTATGTCAAAAATGGAAGCTTCTTGAGTACTTTTGTGAGATTTCAGCAAAGACTGAAATTGCTTTTCAATTATTTCTGACCCTCAGTCGGCTCTTTATTTGAACGTGACCTGGTTCTGAGACTGGGTGCCAAGGTGACCTGGCTTTCTCTGCTACAAGTGAGTGAGGGACCGGACCAGCAGACGAATGAATTCCCTTCCAACAAGCCCTGACCCAGGTTTTACAGGTACAAGAAGGAGGAGGGGAAGAGAGATGCTCTGAGCAGGGACCCATAGGAGAGCATGGTTTTCTGGCCCAGGGTAAGCTCGTGGCCACGGCTGTGCTCTGAGCAGACTTGCTGTGCTCCCAGGGACCTGGAGAGACTTGCCTGGGACCCACCTGAGCAGAAAAGGCCCACCTGGCTTGTGGTTTGGTGGCCTCAAATGGAGGGGTCCAGAGGAGGGCTCTCCTCTTGCCCCCAAGGGGAGGCTTTGCCTGTGTTTGGGAAGAACGTGGCAGTGGATGATGAGAAGCACCCGTCTTGGTGAAAATGCCAGGTTCTCACCATCACTTGGGTGTGTGAGACCACAAGGCCTCTTCTTTGAAAGAATCCTTCTCCAGTTTTGAGCCTTCTATTACGCATGCATCTCAACTGATCACAGCTTGGTTTGAATTTAATTTTGCTCATAATTACACCCTGAGTCATCCAACTAAAGACAGGTGTCAACCCATGCAATATTTGGGACATACTTATGCTAAAGCAAAACAAAAAAGGCTTCCCAGGAGGTGCAGTGGTAAAGAATCTGCCTGCTAATGCAGGAGACACAAGAGACGTGGGCTGAATCCTTGGGTCAAGATCTCATGGAGGAGGAAATGGCAACCCACTCCAGTATTCTTGCCTGGAAAATTTCTTGGACAGAGGAGCCTGGTGGGCTACAGTCCATGGGGGTCAGACACGACTGAGCTCGCACACGAGTCTATGCTAAAAAATATATATGCTTGTTGTTTATTTTAAACTAAAATGTAATTGGGAACCCTGTATTTTTGCTTGCTAAATCTGGCAACCCTAAGCCGGGGAGATTTTTGTAAAGTACAGATGAAAATCATTTGCTCCTTGATTAAAAGCCTCAGTGGTTTTTCATCACAATTAAAATAGAATCCGTACCCTCTCTTGATCGACAGGGCCAACCTCGCCTGGCCCTGGGCACTGCTCGGACTGTGTTTTCCTCATGACTATTCTAAACAGTCAGCTCTCACATCATGCTTGCCCCTCCTTCCTGCCAGGGGATCAATCATCGTTTATCAAACAAATGAGCAGATGATCCCACAGGGACCCGCAGGCAGGAGACCATGGGGGTTTGTGGGCCTGGATCCTTCTCTAGAGCTTCAGGAGCAGCCTTGCTGACACCTTGATTTCAGACTTCTGGCCTCCAAAAAGATGAGAGGAGAAATTTCTGTTGTTTTAAGCCACCAAGTTTGAGGTAATTTGCACGGCAGTCTTGGGAACTAAAACAACATTTTAAACTCCCCTCTGGCTGAAATATGCGTAAGAGATTTGGGAGGCAAGAGAGGAAGCAGGGAGCCACATTGGAAGCTGTTGAGCTGAGCTGTCTGGAGCAGGATGTCAACTGAGTCTAGACAGTGACAGAGGGTAAAGAGAGAAGTGGGGAAATAACCTATTTTCAATAATATTAAAAGCCAACATTTTTCCATAACTCCTCATCTCCCAGCACCAACCTGTGCTGGACTTATGCAAATGATCATATTTAATCCTGAATTAACCCTAGGTGTTTGTTATCATCACTGTCACCATTTTATAAATGAGGGACCAACAGGACAGAGAGGTTCATCGACATGCCTAAGATCACACAGCTAGAAGCGACAGAGCACAGATTCCAAGCCAGGCAGTGAGGTCAGAAGCCCGTGTTAACCTTTTGTCACATGGTCATATTAAGAGCACTTGCTGGGGTCAGAGAAGAGTGGGTGATGGTGGAGGCAAGGGAGTAGGAGTGGATTAATATAAATTAATACTAAATAAGGAACTAAGTGTGGTGTGCTGTTTACAAAGCTGGAGATCAGCTTTGTGAACTGAGGATTGGGGGCCTGCTTGGCCAACTTCAGGCGAGGACCTGTCTCCAGAAGGAGTGTGGCCATCTTGCTCCCAGCAAACCCATGTGAGCAGAACACTTTCTGGGGCTGGGCTCCTGGAAACAGCCCCTCCCACCCATCCAGTTCTGCCCTCAGAGCCAGCAAACCCCACTGCCATCATATCAATTATCTGATCGCAAGCAAAATCTCCAGGTGACCCGCTGGGATAGTGAAGACTGCTTGCAGCAAATGGGTTTTGATCACATGTCATCAGTGGCTTTTCACAAATCTTTTCCACTCCAAGACTAGTGTTGGCTTCGCTGGGAAACCACTGGCTTTCCTGTCCCAGCTCCCTCTGAAAACCTTTCCCTCCCAACCCTCCTACATGGATAAAAGAGCTCCACTTTCTGAAACAGTAATAAGTGTTACCATGAGAATATGAGTAATTTCCATCCCACTACTGCCCAGATAAACTATCAAGCGTCTTTGGTCACCCTGCCCACCTCTAGCTTAGGCCTCATGATGAGAGAATTTGAAAATGCTTGGGAAGCCTGCACCCCAGGGCACTGATTTCCTAAGCAGTTCAGAGGTTGGAGGTCTTGGCTGTGGCCTCCTTCCTCATTTTGAAACCTTCAAAAGCTCTATCCAGATAAATGAACCCTGGTGCACCTGAAGAACTAAGTCAATTAGGTGTGATTTTATTGCAATATTGATTGCTGTGGCCAGGCATCTCAATTGTAGTTTACAGCCTTGATCAAAGGTGAAAACGGCGTCTGTTCATCAAGTTGGAAACTCTTTAAGTTTCTGCAAACATTGAGCTGAGCTGAAGAAGGAAGGTAGAGAGAAGAAAAAAATGTGGCAGACCCTCTGACAGAACAAATTTACATCTTTTCAATAGAAACAGGATGTGAACAGTGGCTATCAAGTCAACGACTCTTCAGGGACTAATGGAAAGAGAACACAGTAAGCTCTCACTCCAGAAAAGGCTACGGGGATTTGTTCTCTACAATCCACATTCAAGTTGCCAGAATTTAATAATAAAGCTGTGTATGCGTGCTCTGTCGCTTCAATCACGTCCAGCTCTCTGCGACCTCATGGACTGTAGTCCACCAAGCTCCTCTGTGCATGGGGATTCTCCAGGCAAGAATACTGAAGCGGATTGTTGTGCCTTCCTCCAGGGGATCTTCCTGACCCAAGGACGGAATCAGCATCTCTTAAGTCTCCTGAATTGGCAGGTGGGTTCATTACCACTAGCGCCACCTGGGAAGCCCAGTAATAAAGCTATATTGTTTTAAATAAATTTTGGGGACATTACAATAGTAATATATATTCACAGAAAAGCCTTTGGGAAATGTAAAGGAGAATCAAAAATAATTTTTAGCCTGTACTTCCATTTATACAAAGACGACAAAATTTTGATGTATTGTTTCCAGTTATTTTTCCTTGTATAAAATGCATGTTTAAGAAGCCTATCACAACCATTTCATAATACATCAGGAAGCTTTCTATGTCATCAGACATTTTCTGTACAACATAATTGTAATCACTGTATAATATGCCATTGTATGATTGCCATGACATGTTTACCCAGTTTCCTTTGTTAAACACTTGGATAATATTCGATTTCTTTTTACTACTCTGAGCCATTCTGTAATAAAAAAAAATTCTCACGATTAGTCTTTACACATGTCCATGATTAATTACCTAGGACAAATAACATTTTCCAGCTCATTTATAATTTTCTCTTTGGCCTAAGGGTTATTTAGGAGGTAATCTTTCAGTTCAGCTTGTTATGTTTTATTTATAAATCGTGTATTTTTAGAATACTTTTTTATTAAAGATTATGCTTGTAGAAATATGTAAGATCATGTTAGCTCAATGAGCTTTTTTACCAAGTAAACACACCCAAGTAACCAGAGCTCAGATGTAGGAGCAGAATACTTATGGCTACCACCTCAGTGACCCATTGGTGCCCCTTTCCAGACATGCCCTGCACATCCCCGTCCACTATCATAGCCTCTCACACAGAGAATTTTGTCTGGTTTTTAAATTTACATAAAAGATACCCTCGAAGGTAAATTGTTCTGTGTCTATGAGATTCATCCATCTTGCCATATGTGATGGTGTGTGTCTGTTCTCCTGGATGCAAAGTTCTGGTGCAGGAAAAAATATGTCATAATGTATTTATCCTTCTCCTGTGCCTGAACACCCAGGGAGTACCCAGCTTGTGGCCATGATGAATACCACTGCCGTGAATAGTCAATTCATGACTTTGGACCAATGAAATGTTAAACAATGGTTCTTCAGAATAAAAGCTCTGACGAGTGTCTGCCAATTTCCACGGTGTAAATCCTCCCACTGTGGTTGACTTCAAGCTGCCACAGTGATGTAGATAAAAGCAGAGCATGGACTCTCACAGGGCAGCACATTGCTGCCAGCCTTTCTCCAGCTCAGTAAAGACACAGGGTCAGAGAACAGGCGTATGTGCAGCTCTAGAACCAAGATATCTCTTCTCAAACAGTTTCCAAAGTGGGTGAGTTATAAATACGTTCTTTTGGATATTATTTTTTCATTAGTTACGTTGGTTTTTCTTCCAATATAATGGTCAAAAATACACCTGTGTTATTGAAGAGATTTATTGAGGTTATATGTTTTTTTATGGCTATTTTTTCTGGTAATTATCCCATGAATAGCTCATGGGAGAGAAAGTATATTCTCTACTTTTCCATTTCTTTACTCATCCATAGCATCAAATTTGCTAATTAAACTACACTTCTATAGTTACGTATGCACAGGTATACATTTGTGTCTAGATCTGTGAATAAAACTAGAAGAGGTTGTTAACATCGCCCACTGTAATGTATGTCATGGAGGTGAAGGGATCAACCCAAGGCATCCCCCAGAGAGGTTGGGAAGGTCCCATCCCAGCTATTTGGCCCCCTCATCTGGGGTTTGGAGAAGGAAATGGCGACCCACTTCATTATTCTTGCCTGGAGACTCCCACGGACAGAGGAGCTTGGTGGGCTACAGTCCATAAGGTCACAGAGTCAGACATGACTGAAGCAACTTAGCACATCTGAGGTTAACAGAACTCACTTCACTTTGTGAGTGTTAAGCATGATGAAATCTGAAACTCTCTGTCCAACATGGGAAAGTGTGTGTCTCTCTCTTAAGCACTGACTATTCATCTCATCGGGTAAAATGACTGAAGGGTCTGGGTAAATACTGAATGAATAAGGATTGAATGGATGAATGAGTGAGTGAGTGAATGAATGAACACAAAGTTCGTCCATGGTGCCTGAATGCCCAGACCTTCTGCGGAAAGGAATCTTTGCGGTTTGCAGGCAAGAAGGCATGTCTGCTGCGCGAGCCTCTGGGGACTCTGCGGAGGTGGCATCTCCAGGACAGCTGGACCTGTCCCCTCGCCCTCCTGCTGAGAGACCGAGGCTGCAGGGGGTCTGGCTAGCAGCTGCGGCCGCCACCCCAGCCCAGCCTGGCCTCTGTGCAGCCCTGGCCCTCTGGGGCTCTGGAGCCAAAGAACAATGGTGGCATTGTGGCCACTTCCCCGTCCCCTCACTGTCCCAGTTACTCATCAAGGATGTTGGCGGCCCGGCCCCGGAACACAGCGTGCTTGTCCCTTGATTAAGCGGCAGACACGCTCAGACAGGGGCCCTGCAGGAGGCGGCCGATGAGTTCATCGCTGGCCATTCAAACGACCCAACCGCCGTGGACTTGGGCTGAAGATGGGTCAACGGGAGGTCGTGCCGGGTGGTCTCCTCCAGAGGCCACATCCTCTTCCCAGGACAGGCCCGGGTGAGTCAGACGGGAAGGGGTGGGTCTATAGCCTTCTTGTTTGAAGACGGTTCTTGGACGGGCCCACAGTGTGGACAGACTGGCGGCTGCCCTTGTATGGCTGGTGTGTCTCCAGCTGAGATGGGGTTTCCTTAAAACAACGGTTTTTTAGGAAAAAAAAAAAACCAAAACAACATTTTATCACCCTTCTGCTCAAGTCCCAAGCACCTCCCTCTGCACCTGGAATAAAATCACAAGCCCTCCGTGATTTGACCTCAAATCCTCCCTCACCTCTCTGTTCATTGTGTTTTGCACACCTGCCTGATTTCTAGGCCTGAGACACAGTGGTCCACTCTGCCCCAGGCCTTTCCTTCCACAGGGACGGGTCTCCCCTCCCCACCTCCAACATGACTGAGTGGCTGGTTTCTGGAGAGGGACTGTGGCTCTGCATCACATGGACACGTGGAATGATGCCTGCTCATGGGAAGGGGAGCAGAGTGTGGGGCTAAGTGACAGAAAGGGCCCCTCCTAAGATCCCCTGTGAGCCAAGTTCCCCCCTTGGCCCTCCCATCCCATTCCCTGTGGTCAAATGCTTCTCGTTCCCCTCCCCATCCCAACCAAAAGCATTCCACTTCACTGAGTCAGAGAACTGCACCCCCAAGCAGCAGGAGGCAGGGGTGCCTTGCCCTAACCCACATTAACCTCAGATCCTGCTCCAGGACTGCTTTTGTCCCAAGAGCATCAGCCATGAGGACACCCATTCGGGTCAAAATAACCTACAACTGCAGACCCGTTGGGCAATCCCATTTCTTCATTTCTGCAATAAATCCTTTTAAAGACTGACAATGCTCCCAGCAAGCTCTGGGGGAGGTGCTGGGTGAACACATGATGCCCCTCCGGGGTGACCCCAGACAGTGGAGCTGGGCAGACAGAATGAACTGGACACGTAGGTTTGATCGTGGAGCCAAGCTTCCTTGTGTGGCCCACTGGCCCTTTAAACCCGTGCACTGGGAGGGAGCCTTGCCCCAACCAGATAAGAACTCAGGCCGTAAAGGTGACTTTGCTCAGCCCTCTAGCTCAGACAGCCCTGTGGTCACTATAAGTCACAAACACAATCTCACACAGCAATTGACAAAGCCCAGGCCTGGTAAAAATCAAAATTTCTCTCTGGTTTAATATGAGCCTGCTTCCCTGTAGGCCTGCGGTGAGCCGGCAGCCTGCAGTAGTAGAGCCCTTGCCTGGGCCAGGGGTGAAGCCCTGCACTGTCGGGGCCTCTTCCTTGTGTCAGGGTTGGGGCTCGGCAGAGGCTCCACCATTGACTGACCTTCCTGGGGCTGCACCCCAGGGTCAGGGTCCTAGAGAACAGCCCTTTTCCCCTACAGGGGTCCCCAGGATCCCAGTACCCAGGATTCACACAGATCTGATTTCTCAGATGTAGCCAACCTACGCTGTCTCTGCTCTATCAGGCGTGACTCCCCTGAGCCCCTCAAAGGCAGGACCCTCAGGGGTCCCACGTGTGAAGTGAAGACCTCCTCTTCCTCCTCTTATCTTGGAGGGTGGTGCAACCTGTAGGCTACAACTCACAACATCCCTCCGCACCTGCATGGGATCGGGATGCTAGGCTCCCATCCCATCTGCCCACCAGCCCTTGGGCAGGACAGTCACTTCTCTGAGCCTCAGTGTCTTCTTCTGTACCAAGGGAGTGGTATCCCCTCATCAGTCCCCCGGGGTACATTAGATCATGCGTGCCAGCTCATGTCAGACTCTGCAGGAGCATTTTATTATTATGGGGTGAGTATTCTTGGTACAAAGTGAAGATGGAGGAAATTCTCCAAAACCTTCTTGACCCACAGCCTAGGCCCAGCCAAGCATTGGCTCTGGGCCCTGAAATCTCTGCCGTCTCTGAACTCACTGTGTTCCCAGCCTGATTCACAGCCTTGGAGCCCTGGCCAGGAACTGGGTTCAAGTCCATTGAAGTGCTTCCAGGGCCGAGTTGGGCTCTTTCTCCTGCCATGTCCAGGCCCCTGTTTTAACAAGAAACAAAGCATCCCCATCAGAACCAGTGGGTGTAATGGTCTGTAGTCACAAAGCCATGGGCATCCTGTTGCAAATGAGAAATTTTCCAAGGGGGTCACATGAGCTGGAGGGAGGTTCGGTGCCCAGTGACCAGAACAGGGGTGTCCCAGAGCCCAGCCAGCGACTGGAGAGAGGATACCGCGTGTTCCTCCAAGATACCCCCAAATCAGAATTTCTGTCTGCAGCCTCTGGGCTGGAGGGCAGGCTGTGCCATGGTGAGGCTCTTCTGCAGAGGGCAGGGGGCAAAAGCAAGAGCCAGGAAGAGAGGATTGGCCCTGGTCCCCAGATTCCCACCTGTCCAAACTCCAGGGCATTCATTTATTCACTCATCCCCAATTATTAACACAATCCTGGGGCAGGCAAGGTGGGTGATCAGAAAGAGTAGACAGGGTCCAAGGGGTTTCTGTGCTGTGAGGGAGAAAGATAAACAATAAACAGGAAGCAGATACATCAACAAGGTAACGTCCGAAAAAGACAGACGAATAGAGCAGGACGTGCACCAAGAGTCTGGCTGAGAGTGGCAGTGGGCGAGGGGTGGCTTTAGCCTCCCTGAACAGGTGGAATGCCCAGAGCATACCGGCCAGGAGGTGTGTAAGCCACTGGGAGCTGTCCAGGCAGAAAGGCCGCGAATGCGGAGAGCTAGGGAAGGGGGAAGATCTGGGTGATTTTTAAACTAACCATGAGATTAAAAACTTCAGGACACAACTCAAAAGATGAGGCAAGATTTCTTCTTCTCCAGGGAGCCCAGCCCTGCTTTTAGAGCCCTTCCACTGATTGGACCAGGCCCACCAGACCATCTAGGACAATTTCCCTTACTTAAAGTCACCCAATTATCAACTTTGATGAGTGATCGACTGACGAACTGGGGAACAGGGCCTCACTGGAAGGACACCAGTTGACTTTTACAGTTACCTATCCAGAGCCATATTAAACATCATTTAGAAATTGACCACCTAATTTCCATCTTTCTCTGGTGGGATGATTTCTTTCTGGTCTGAGTAGTTCCTAACCCTCTTTTTAGAAGGGTTCCATAGTGCTGGGCCCACAATCCATGACCCTCTCTCCAGGGAGGCCTCCTGCCCACTTTAATACATCCCCCGGGGAAGGGGCCACAGCCATCAATGACCATCACTGTGATATCTTTTGAAGCTCGTGTTGTGGGCAGACTTTCATGCTCCCAGGGGCCATGTCTAGAAGGCCCACAGGAAGGCCACCTGACACTGGCTGGAATATTTATGGCAGCCTTTCTGGGATAGATACTTGTCCCCATCAATGAGATTTTTCTTAGGGACAATGATAACATAATCCCAAATGATGCTTCCCATGGTGGAAGGAAAATACAGGGACTTTATAACAAGATCAGGGGACTTCAGGCCTTCAGGCCTTCAGGAAAAGCCCACACTTTCATGGTTGTTTTAGTCTGTTGACTTGAAAGATGTAGGCAAGTTGTTCTTTGAGGAGTAAACATTCTTTTATTCAACACAATAGTGTGAAATCAACATGCTGGCTGATGACCTTTAGCTTGAAGCCTACTTGCTTGGCAGCCTGTTAAGACTTGAAGGTAATGACATTGAATGAGGGCAAAGTCCTGTGTTACCAGGCAAAGTGGCCTTTTCCTTGGCAATCTAGAGGCTTCTATATCCAGGTCTCACACAGATCTGAAATTTGTGTAATGTATTTGGGTGGTTGTTGTCGTTCAGTCGCTAAGTCATGTATGTAGTTATTAGTTCTCTTTTTAAATTTGAGGACCTCACTACATGTACTAACTTTTTATATAATGTCAGTCATGATTGGGGGGTTGTTTTTTTTCCTTTCAGTCTCATTCATGTGAGGATAGCAGGGGAGGTGGATTCTCACCATCTTCACATGTTCTACTCAGAAATGATATGTTGCCCTTGGTGAGTTTCACCTCAAGAAACATACTCCTCTGAAGAGGATCACAAAAGCGGGGACCTGTGTCCTTTTACTAGGAAGCCAGACGGTCACATGTGGTGGCTGGGGTCTGCACCCGGAAGAGGACCTACCGGCTCCATCACTTGCAGGCTCCTGAGTGTGGCAACCAGTCACTCAAGGGGGTGTACATGGATTACATCTCCCCAGGAGATGTAATCTGAGGCTGGTTTGGCCGAAAAGCATGTTGAATGAGCCTTACATAAAGCCCCTTGAGGTTGGCACTGTCAATCCAGATTTACAGACGCAGGGGGAGTCTCAGACAGGAGTAGGCATTTGCCTGAAGTCAAATTACTGTTGGACCCAAACCCAGATCTCACAGACCCGCCAGCCTGGCCGCCACCACAGACCCGCTGCCTCCCAGGAGGGAACAGCCCCAGTCGGGAGGGCCTCCGAAGCGGGCTGGTGGCCAAGGCCGTTCCCGGGGCCCGTGTGGCCGTGGGAAAGACACTGTCCCCTGGGAACACGGTCAGCTGGACACGTCTGGCTGGGAAGCACTTTGAAGCTGGGCAGCATCCAACATGCCGGCCGGTCCCTGGGGCTCCCTGGAGGCTGGGAAAGTGGGCCTCTGCTCGGACACGCTGTTCAAGCATCCCCCAGGCCCTCTGCATGGGAAAGGGGATAGCCCAGGCCCCCGAGAATGGAGTGTGGACCAGGGAGGAGGAGACGCATTCCAGAGATGCTATATCGGGCTGCTGCACAGAGAGAGGGCCCGGGGTCGCAGCGGCTGTCCAGGGTTTGGCAGGAGACGCAGGAGGAGTGGCAGCAGTGGGGGCTCAGAGGAGCCTGTGCTCCACGCCTGTCATTGCAGGAGGCAGGGGGGGCAGGAGACCCAGCCTGGGGCCCGTTTCTGCTGTTTCCTGGCCAGGTGGACTTGGGCAGCCTGAGCGTCCTCTTGAAGAGAGAATAAGAACACCACTGACCTCACTGGAGGATTCGCTGGCCGCTGCATGCAAGGCTCCCAATAGGTTTTAACAGTCATGGTGCAAGTTCCTAATAGCACATCACCATCCCCATGTCTCAGATGAAGAGCCTGGGGCAAGGTGAGAATGAGGGGCCACACCAGGAATGCACATTGTCTAAAAACGACCCTAGTGCTGTCGGTTCTCTGCCTTTCACAAGAAGAGGAAGTTGACTCTCCTGAGGACACAGAGAACATAATGGGAGTGCACTCTGACCCAGACCCCTCAGACTCCAAACCCACCATTGCAGGGTAGAGAACTCTGCTGTCAATAGAAATGAGGAGAGTGGGTGTGTTGGGAGACTGGAACTGTTGCTGCCTCCTGCCCCACCCACCCCACCTACCACCCCACACCTACCACCCCACCAACCCTCAAGAGGAATGTCTGCTCTTCAGGTCCAGCCATGTGTTTCATGGAGGAATGTTGGCCCAGTAAGGCCAGAGCATAAAAGTTTTTTAGGAGAGTCAAGGAATCTGGATTTTTTTTTGGTAGGAAATAACATCAAAGCCTTTGACTGTATGGATCACAATAAACTGTGGAAAATTCTGCAAGAGATGGGAATACCAGACCACCTGACCTGCCTCTTGAGAAACCTATATGCAGGTCAGGAAGCAACAGTTAGAACTGGACATGGAACAACAGACTGGTTCCAAATAGGAAAAGGAGTTCGTCAAGGCTGTATATTGTCACCTTGTTTATTTAACTTATATGCAGAGAACATCATGAGAAATGCTGGACTGGAAGAAACACAAACTGGAATCAAGATTGCTGGGAGAAATATCAATAACCTCAGATATGCAGATGACACCACCCTTATGGCAGAAAGTGAAGAGGAACTCAAAAGCCTCTTGATGAAAGTGAAAGTGGAGAGTGAAAAAGTTGGTTTAAAGCTCAACATTCAGAAAACAAAGATCATGGCATCCGGTCCCATCACTTCATGGGAAATAGATGGGGAAACAGTGGAAACAGTGTCAGACTTTATTTTTCTGGGCTCCAAAATCACTACAGATGGTGACTGCAGCCATGAAATTAAAAGACGCTTACTCCTTGGAAGGAAAATTATGACCAACCTAGATAGCATATTCAAAAGCAGAGACATTACTTTTCCAACAAAAGTCCGTCTAGTCAAGGCTATGGTTTTTCCTGTGGTCATATATGGATGTAAGAGTTGGACTGTGAAGAAGGCTGAGCGTCGAAGAACTGATGCTTTTGAACTGTGGTGTTGGAAAAGACTCTTGAGAGTCCCTTGGATTGCAAGGAGATCCAACCAGTCCATTCTGAAGGAGATCAGCCCTGGGATTTCTTTGGAAGGAATGATGCTGAAGCTGAAGCTCCAGTACTTTGGCCACCTCATGTGAAGAGTTGACTCATTGGAAAAGACTCTGATGCTGGGAGGGATTGGGGGCAGGAGGAGAAGGGGACGACAGAGGATGAGATGGCTGGATGGCATCACTGACTCGATGGACGTGAGTCTCAGTGAACTCCGGGAGTTGGTGATGGACAGGGAAGCCTGGTGTGCTGCGATTCATGGGGTCGCAAAGAGTCGGACACGACTGAGTGACTGATCTGATCTGATCTGAACATCACTTTTAAAGTTGGCAACTAATTTGATGAATGTATACTCTGCTTGCTAACTATGGCCCCCAGACCTCTGGTTTGAGATCTCTTCTCTGCCCTACACTGCCTTAAATCTACATTCTCTCCATCTGTGGTTCAATCTGCCACATTGGGAAAACCTTAAAGAGAGTTCACAAGCTCCAGAAAAGACCTCCTGAAGAAGGGCTGTTCAAACTTCCATCTAGCCATGCATCTGCCTATGCACCATCATACATGCATGCATTTGCTATCCCACCCACCAATTCACCCATCCACCCGCCTACTCATCCATTCATCCACCCACCCATCCATCCATCATCCACTCATCATCCACCCATCCACCCATCCATCCATCATCCTTCCATCCACCCATCCATGTATCACCCATCCATCTACCTATCCACTTATCTATCCACCCATCCATCCATCATTCACCCATCTATCCACCCATCCACCCATCCATCCATCCATCATCCACCCATCTACCCATCCATCCACCCATCCATCATCCATCCATCCACCCATCCATCCATCACCCATCCATCTACCTATCCACTTATCTATCCATCCATCCATCACACATCCACCCATCCACTCATTCATCCATCCAACACCCATGCATGCATATATCTATCTATTCATCCAGACATACTCTCTCCATCCTGGTATCCACCAATCATTTGTCCACCCATTCATGGACCCACTCAACAACTCATTCACTCATTTATCCATCCATGTATCTTTACATCTATTCTTAAAACAAACCTGCCGTGTCCTGAGACTGGGAACACAGATATGCAGAATGTGGTACATCCACATAATGAAATAGTATTCAGCCTCAAACAGGAGGGAAGTTCTATAAATTCTATGTTACAACATAGATAAAAATTATGCTAAGTAAACGTCAGTCACAAAAAGATAAATACTATAGGATTCCACTTATATGCTGCTGCTGCTGCTGCTGCTGCTGCTACTGCTAAGTTGCTTCAGTCGTGTCCGACTCTGTGCGACCCCATAGACTGCAGCCCACCAGGCTCCCCCATCCCTGGGATTCTTCAGACAAGAACACTGGAGTGGGTTGCCATTTCCTTCTCCAATGCATAAATGTGAAAAGTGAAAGCGAAGTTGCTCAGTCATGTCCAACTCCTTGCGACCCCATGGACTGCAGCCCACCAGGCTCCTCTGTCCATGGGATTTTCCAGGCAAGAGTACTGGAGTGGGGTGCCATCACTTTCTCCTCCACCTATATGAGGTCCCTAGAATTGTCAAAATCATGGAGATTGAAAGTAGAAGTGTGGTTCCCAACAGCTGGGAAGAGCGGGGAATGGGGAGTTATAGCTTAATATGGATAGAATTTCACTATCTGGAATTATGAATAGAATTACAAGATGGAAAGTATTGGATGGTAGAGATGGCTACATGACATAACACATGTATTTAATTTCACTGAACTGTACACTGGAAATGGTTAAGATGGTGAATTTTATGTTATATGAATTTTGCAGTTTTAAAAATTGAAGAAGAAAGGGGGTGGAGGAAAGGAGAAATTCCCAGGTCCATCTACCTGACCACTGGTGATGCCAAGGATAGAATCCAGGCTCTTCCTCTACCACCACAGACCCACCATGGTCCTCCACTTCTCACTGGCCCCCAGGGCAAGGCCACCACTGCCTCTTCTGACCAGTGTACTCCCAGTCTGGCTGGTCTCTCTGTTGCCACTTTCCCTCTTTCCAATCCATCCTCCACCCTGCAGTTGACCTTTGCAGAAAATTTCACTCATTGTTTTACTCTGCTACTTAAACTCTTTCAATGGTCTCCCTTTATTCTAAGGATTAAGATCGATATGCACGGATTAAGCCTCTAAACTCAGCTTTCACTATTCTCTGCTGAATACCACACACTGGATGTGATTCAGTCCCATTTCCTGCCCCAGGGTGTTTGGTCAAGTCATCCTCCGTGCTCAGATTTGCTTCCCACCCCCTGATTAGATCCTTCTGCCCTTTCAGGATTAGCTTAAATGTTACCACCTCTGGGTCCCTTTATACACTCTCCCCAAAGTCCATTTCCTTCTTAGCATTACCACAATTTCTGATTAGACATTCACTTCCTTGTCTATTTTCCATCTTCTCATAGTAGAATGTAAGCTCCGTCAGAACAGTGACTGTACCTCGCCTGCCTTGTTCCACCAGCTCAGTGACCAGCCTGTAGTAGGTGCTCAATAAATGCACACCAAGCAACTAGAGAGATGGACAATGGAGAACAATCCCTTTCTGTACTTCCAGTGGGCGTGAAAGAGAAAGAATAAAACGTGGAGAGAATAAGAGAGAACATCTGGGTGATTACTTTGGTTTTATGTGACATCATTTTGTGCGTTTGCTACTTCAGAGTCCACAAAGAGAGCTTCCAGGGCTCAAAGATTTCTACATTTCTGATTCCATCTCTGGGTTTGGGAAAGACTTGGACTTAGGACTTCGTCACTTCACTTCCAGCTCAACAGAGAATCATAAACATCTGCATAGAAAGAGGCACTACTGATTTCCTTAAAATATTTCTTGATGGTATGAATACGAAATTTTATTGGAAAAAGTAGAATTGAGTGGAAAATCATGCCTTTCTCCCCAACATGGAAGGCTAACCACATGTGATTCTTCATCACCAACTACAAAATTAGGCCACAGGGCATCCTCAAGATGCTTCAGGCTGAGGACCCAGAGGAAGCAGAGCAGCCTCGAAAGCTCAGGCACTAGTGGTGAAAGGCATGACGGCTGTCCTCCGACCACCTAGCCAGGCCTTTGGGCAGTCAGCATTTGTGAACCCATAGTAGAAATGTTCAAACTTTGTGTTTCTCCTTTCTGCAGACCTCCAGCTCAGCTGAAAAGTTTGTTGTGAGCTTTGGCCAAGTGCAATCATTCAGAATGCACCCTCTCATTTCATCTTCACTAGAATCGTAGGAGCTTGTTCTGTGAAGATTCCATCTTGCAGTTAGGTAACTAGGCAGAAGGATGAGGAAATAGTTCTCCCTTGACCAGTTGGCAGTAAGGATCTAAGTATTTCACATGACTAGTTACTGGTGAAGCCAGGAAAGGGGCAGGAGCCGGTAGCTTCAGGAACTTTTGAAATTAATCCATCACCATTCCCTTCTAGCTTTCCAGGTAGCTCTAGGGGTAAGGAACCCATCTTTCGATGCAGGAGACATAAGAGATGAGGGTTCAGTCCCTGGGTGGGGAAGATCCCCTGGAGGAGGGCATGGCAAAACTCCAGTACTCTCACCGGAAGAACCTCATGAACAGAAGAGCCTGGCAGGCTATAGTCCATAGGGTCAAAAAGAGACACGACTGAAAAAGCGGCTTAGAACAAGCACATTGGCTTCTAAGACAGGAAGGACAGAGGAGGAACTGTTGAGGTAGAATCAAAATTGGTCCATACAAGAGCAGCAGAGTCAAAGGAAAGAGAGGGTCTAGATAAAGGCAGGGGGACCAGAGCCAGGAAGTCTCAATAGCTTTTAACACTACATAGAAATAACAGGAAAAAAAAAATCTGGGAACCACATGCCTAGAAAAATTCAGGAGAGTTCCTCACACGTGGAAATGAGTAAACTTGTTTGACCTCAGAAAAGCACTGAGGTCAACTTCCCTGCAGAATTATAATACAAAAAAATAAAGGGCAGGATAACTTCCCCACTGAAAGATCATGCCAGCTCTGACCTTCTATTTACAAATGAAGCAAAAGTTAGGAAAAAAAAAACAAACTATGCAACACATGAAAAGACAATGCAAATCAGAATTAGAAAGAATTCAGGAATGAGGTGACAGAACTCAGGAAAGAATTAGAAATAAAAGAAAACAATAATTACAGAAATAGAGTAAACTAGAAGAAACACTTGTATAAACACAGTAAATGAAGCCATAAAAGAAATAGAACATGAGAAGGAGAACATTTTTAAACTCAGAAACACAGCCAGGAGGGTGCAAAGGGAGCAGAGTTATATTCCTAACCCAAACAACAGAAACGCCAAAAAAAATACTTGGAACCATAATATTCAGACATTGGAAAACAGGCAACACAGGACAGTGAGTCCCTGAGAAAAGGAAAGAAAAAACAAACACCATGGTGAGCCCAGCTTATTGACTGAAGAGATTCCAGGGCACAGAGCTAGGAGGAAGAACTCAAATAGCTTGGCAATCTCCTCGGGTTAAGATCCAGTTGACAATTCAGGGAAGTCAGAATTGCTAGAACTCACAGCAGTGTAGCAGCAAACGGAGGACTGCACAGAGAGAACATTCCGTAAGTCCACAGAGAGTTTCTCTCAAATCTTCAGGTAAGTACTGATCAGTGCATGCATGTGAAGGAATGACCTAAAGCTCAGGGCAGAACCACCAGAAAGGAACAGGTATAACAATTCCTGGGGCGCTCACACAGGGGTGGGAATAATTCATGTTGCCACCAGCCAGGATGGAAAAACCCAGTAACACCCAGGACATTGCACAGAGGACTCAGAGGGGCACTCCTCCTTCACTGGGCAGAAGCAACTCAGACTCTTCTGGTCCCGTCTAACAAAGACTGTAAACAACCTTCAAAAGGATCGAAACGTTTCCACAAAATGTGACTGCATTCCAGAACAAAGCTCATCGGTTAAGAGAACAAAAAACTATACAGCACCCTCAATGAGGTGAAATCTATCATTCCAATTTTAAAAGCAGGAAAATAATGAGGAAAAAAAGCTAATCAATAGACAAAGGTGATAGGATTAGTAGATGAGTTTTGAAAAGCTATTGTTTTTATATTCTGTATGTTCAAGAAAATAGAGGAGAGCATTAAGGAGATACATAGAAAATATAAAAAAGAGCTCAAACTTCTAGAGATGCAAATATAATATTAGTTGTTGTTTGGTTGCTAAGTTGTGTCCGATTCTTTGCAACCCCATGGACTATAGCATGCCAGGCTGTCTGTCCATGGTATTTTCCAGGCAAGAATACCAGACTGGGTTGCCATTTCCTTCTCCAGGGTATCTTCCTGACCTAGGGATTGAACCCACATCTCCTTAACTGATAGTCGGGTTCTTTACCACTGAGCCACCAGAGAAGTCTGACATTAAAAATACATAGGATGAGATTGCCAACAGATTAGACACTACCAGAAGAAAATATTAATGAACTTCAATACATAGCCATGGGAAATATAAAAAATTTAGAGAGAGGAAGACAAACAAAAAGGAGAGATAAAATGCACTTCAGAAAATGTGACAACTAGTGAAGACTGGCAAAGAAAATCTAAGGAAGAGACAATGAAAGTCCCTGAGGAAGAT
Organism: Bos indicus; assembly: GCF_029378745.1. Classification (NCBI taxonomy): domain Eukaryota; kingdom Metazoa; phylum Chordata; class Mammalia; order Artiodactyla; family Bovidae; genus Bos; species Bos indicus. The sequence goes on along the minus strand of NC_091772.1, from coordinate 58,310,477 downwards.
CACCCCAAAGCAAGAAAATAGAACCAACGCTAAAAATAATAATTTCAGAAAACTTTACTGAACACAAGGAGATGTGAACCTACATATGAAAAGAATGATGGAAATACTTTATATCTTGATCATGGTGGTAGTTGCATGACTGTGTCAAAACTGATTTGATAGAAAGGGACAATATAAAGAATGAATTTTATTGTTTGTAAACTATACCTCCATTTGAAAAATGATTTGAAATTACATACTACAAGACTAAACAGGGTAAGAATGTGAGAATATTCACCCAGAAGGACCATCACTAAGTCACATTCAAAAGTAAAATTACAGGACTTTATTTTTTATGTGGACCATTTTTTTTTAAGTCTTTATTGAATTTGTTACAATATTGCTTCTGTTTTATGTTTTGGTTTTATGGCCAAGAGGCATGTGGGATCTTAGCTGCCCAACCAGGGATCGAACCCTTACCCTCTGCATTGGAAGGCAAAGTCTTAACCACTGGACCACCAGGGGAGTCCTAAAATTGTAGGACAAGAGAAAAAAAATCCACAAGCCATTTATAAGAGAAAAGAAAATCTCCTTTTTGTTGACAGCAGTTTTTTATGCCACAAGACGATGGCATAGCATTTTTAAGGCATTCAAAGGAAGAACACATGAGCTAAGGATTTTAAATTTCATAAACTGATTTTTATGTAGAAAGCCTACAAAACCATCATCAATGTGCAATGGAAATATTGTTCCCATGAGTCCTTCCCAAGGAATCTACTCGAGAATGGGATTCAGACAAGCAAGATAACCACAGAAACCTTGACATAAAGACCAATGTGAGTATTAAACATTGGCTTACTTTTAAACTAGCCATAAAGAGGTCTAAACAGTAGAGAATATAGTATGTAATGGCAACTGCTCAATCAACGTGGATCTCATGAAAGCATATGAAACTGGGGAAGAGAGCAGGAGGAACATATGCAAAGAGATTTTAAACTGCTCTTGAACTGGACTTCCCTGGTGGTCAAAAGTGGCTAATACAGGGGCGTTCAATCCCTAGTCAGGATCTAAGATCCTTCACAGGGCTCAGCGCCACCAAAAAAACAATAATAAATTAAATAAATAAACTGCTCTCAGTAATTACACTGGTGGTGTTACTATTAAAATTATCTGAGATGGTAAGAGATTTTGTGAGATAAACTAAAGAATAACCATAGGTCATATTAAATCTGCCATCACCTGTGCCCATGAATATCTGGGTATTAAGTAAAAAATCTGTAGCCTGAGATTTGAATTTGAATATGCCAAGTGCTAAAATTCCCTAAAAGTAATCAACTTGACAACAATGAGTATCTGAGGCACCCAGACTGTAGTGTCAAAATATCATTTCTCATTAAAAGATATCAGGGCTTCTTGGAGAAATGGCTGATTTGAGGCCCAGTGTTCACAATGCGCCCAGAAAAGCAAAAAAGCAAGTGTCTTAGGCTCACGTCAAAGGATAAAACAGCCAACTCCAAGAGGCCTCCAGTAGCCGAAAGCAAGACAATTTAAATTTCAAAAGGAAACTATTTGTAATGGATTAAAGTAAAGTTGCTTAGTCGTGTCCGATTCTTTGCGACCCCACAGACTATAGCTTACTGGGCTCCTCCGTCCATGGGATTTTCCAGGCAAGAGTACTGGAGTGGGTTGCCATTGCCTTCTCCAGAGAATATTCCCGACCCACGGATCAAACCCAGGTCTCGCTCATTGTAGGCAGAAGCTTTACCATCTGATTAAATGGATTAAATCCTAGCAAATATTTTCAGATCTGTGAGCTTATGCTGACATTTAAAAAGGAAAGTTGGTCATCTTTGAAGGATGATAGGAGATCAATTTCTTATCTTGGAAACTGATACATGGAGAAGAATCAGGTATTTATCTTGTCTTTCTCTTATGAACAAGTGTTGTTGTTCAGTCACCCAGTCATACTTAACCCTTTGCGACCACATGGACTGCAGCACGTCAGTTCTCTCTGTCCCTCACCATCCCCTGAAGTTTGCCCAAGTTCATGTCCATTGCATCGGTGATCCATCCAGCCGTCTCATCCTCTGACACCCTCTTCTCCTTCTGCCCTCAATCTTTCCCAGCATCAGGGAAATGGTATGAATGATACCCCCTGGGTAATTGGATAGTAGATGAGGGAAAACAACTCTTTATAAAAATATTCCAGTTAATGAAGGAGAAATTGCAAAACTAAAATATGACCATTCTGCAACCCCCAGGGGATTAATGGTTCTAAGCAAAGAGCATCAGTTGCTGCTAGCATCAGAAAAAAGAGACATTAGGAAAAAAAGAGACATCAGATAGGGTTTGTCTCTTGATGAAAGAACACAGCATCAAGACTACCCTGGTGGTCCAGTGGTTAGGAATCTGCCTTCCAGTGCAGATGATTGGGTTCTATCCCTGGTCAGGGAACTAAGATTCCACATCCTAAGGGGTAACTAACCCCTTGCACCATAACGACTAAACCCACAAGTCCAAAGCCTGTGCATTGCACTAAAGATGAAGCAGAGTTAAAAAAAATTAAAAAAGGAACACAGCATCACCTGAGGTCAAGCTAAAATGTTTGAACCTGAGTCTGATCAAGCCAATGGACCAGCTTCCAATTTAGAAAAGAACACACAGAGGACAAAGAACATGTTAAACTGCCCAGAGTTTGCAACCAGCCAAACCCAGACTGTGGGAGATTCTCCAGGTCAACTTTCTTAGATTCTTCCAGATTGTGACAAATTAAAGGGCAAAAGAGGGGGGGGCAATGAAAGACAAAACTATAGATTAAAAGAGACTTAAAAGACAAAAACGGATTTTTTTAATGGGCAAGACTAACCCATAGTGGCTAGGGCAGCGTATCTGGGTAACAAAACCACAAAGTAACACAAAAAACAGATTGCTGTGGAAGGCAAATAATGGCTGCTTTTGGAGGAGGGGTTGGGATACATGGACCACCTTTGAGGGCAGAAGGTAAAGTTTTGCTTCTTCATCCAGGTGAGGCTCCAGGGATGTTTTCCTTACAGCAGTTTGTTCAGTTATACAGTTGTTTGGTGTGGTTTTCAGTCTGTTTTATTTTACAGTAAGAAAAGGTTAAAATCCTGCATATACAGAGTCATCCTGATAATATTGGTTGTTGTCACTGTTCAGTGGCTCAGTCGTGTCCGACTCATTGCGACCCCATGGACTGCAGCATGCAAGGCTTTCCTGTCCTTCAACATCTCCCAGAGTTTGCTCAGAATCATGTCCATTGAGTCAATGATGCCATCCAACCATCTCATCCTCTGTCGCCCCCTTCTCCCCCTGCCCTCAATGTCCCCCAGCATCAGGGTCTTTTCCAATGAGCCAGCTCTTTGCATCATGTGGCCAAAGAACTGGAGCTTCAGCTTTAGCATCAGTCCTTCCAGTGAATATTCAAGATTAATGGTACTGCAACCCACTCCAGTATTCTTGCCTGGAAAATCCTATGGACAGAGGAGCCTGGAAGGCTACAGTCCAAAGAGTTGGACACCACTGAGCAACTTCACTTTTCACTTTGAAGACACATATACTGGAAGGACAGAAGAAAATACACTCAAACAGTGACCATGATCACCTCTGAGGGAGAGGATTCTTCCTTGTGCTTTTCCATGTTTTCCATGGCAGCCGTCTTAGTGGGAGAAAAAGTCGTATGTCTGTTTTCTACTTGTTTCATCTTTGAGCCTTTAATTGGATGTCCTTGAGGGAGGAAAGGTCTGTATTTGGATTTTTCTGTCTTGTTAACCATGATGCTCCCCCACATACAGAACTGTTGCCGGGATATAAAGGACAGTCGATACATATTAATTGACCAGAAGAACAGATGGATGGTTCAGGAATGTCTAAACATCCCGGAAGGGGAAAAATAATTGGCACCCTCACCTCAGTTCCTTTTTCCGGAAACAATTACTTCATGTATCAGAACTCATCGCCGCCTTCCCACCTGATGCTAGAGGTCCCCGGCTGTATCATCATGGTCTCATTAAGTGCTGGTCCCTCTGAGAGCAGACAGCTGGCCTCAGAGACACCTCTGGGTGCACTCTTGCTGACAAGCCACCCCACCAAGGAAACATCATTGGTAAAAACGCTGTCCCACCTGAGAGTCCATGGACTCCTCGAATCGCAACAGCCACCCAGCAGACCCCAAAGCAGGTGGCACTCTGTTCCTGTGTGTCCCAAAGAGTATGAGACACTGCTCCTGATGACGCTTCTCTTCCTGGCTTGTAGACACCCTCCTTCTGTCTGTGTCCTCACACGAGAGACAGAGAGATCTATGTCCTCACATGGGAGACAGAGAGATCCTCTCTCCTGTCTTGTTTTACAAGCGCACTAACCTCTCTATGGCAAGCACTCAGTGGGTGAGCTGAGAGTGGACCATGGACATGAAAACTGACCCTGGTAGCAACTCTGCCTCTGTGTCCTAGTCTATGGAACAGAAATTAAACATCAATTCCATAGGCTTCTTGGAGGATAGCAACACATAAGAAGGGCTTCTCTGGTGGCTCAGTGGTAAAGACTTCACCTGCCAAAGCAGGAGTCAGTCATTCAGTTGTGTCTGACTCTTTGCAATCCCATGGACTGCAACACGCCAGGCTTCCTTGTTCATCACCAACTCCCAGATCTTGCTCAAACTCATGTCCATCGAGTTGGTAATGCCATCCAACCATCTCATCCTCTGTCGTCCCCTTCTCCTTCTACCTTCAGTCTTTCCCAACATAAGGGGCTTTTCCAATGAGTCAGTTCTTTGCATCAGGTGGCCAAAGTATTGGAGCATCAGCTCCAGTATCGGTCCTTCCAACGAATATTCAGGACTTATTTCCTTCAAGATTGACTGGTTTGATCTCCTTGAAGTCCAAGAGACTCTCAAGAGTCTTCTCCAACACCACAGTTCAAAAGCATCAATTCTTTGGCGCTCAGCTTTCTTTATGGTCCAACTCCCACATCTATACGTGATCCAATGCAGGAGACACTGATTCAATCTCTGAGTCGGGAAGATGTCCTAGAGAAGGAAATAGCAATTCACTCCAGTATTCTTGCCTGGGAAATTCCATGGACAGAGAAGCCTGGTGGTCTATAGTCCATGAGATTGCAAAGAGTTGGGCACAACTTAGAGGTTAAATAGCAACAATGTGTAAGGTCCATAGCAACGGCTCAGTAAACAGTAGTCATTGTGATGGTGGCTGATGTGGCTACGGGCTTTCCAGGTGTGAATGTGGGATTCCTTTCAGTTTTTAAACTAGTTAATTGGCTACGGAAAACATTTTGGAAAATGCCTAGTAAAATATAATTCACTTCTAGTTAATTAGCGACTCACCCTTTATTAGTTTTCAACCTGGTAATTTTTACAACCTACCTTCCTTTTTTCCATTCCGTTTTGTGACTTGTGATAAATTTAGCCAGCGTTACTCTATTTCTCCATCTGGCATGTTCATAAGTATTATTGAACTCTGTGAAGTGTTATGGGACTGCTTGGAATGAAAGTCACTGTGAAATGGAAGTGAAGTTGACATATTTAAAACCTCCAGTGTGGACAGAGAAGGGACGAGGAAGAGGGACTGTGTAGCTGTTCTTGGGTCTGGTCTTAGACAGACCTCCTCTCTTCCTGCCTGGTTGGCCAAGATAATATGACTAAAATGTCTTTGGGAAGAAAAAAATGTGCTTTGATGCTTCTGATGCAAATTGAAAATGAAGAGATAATGGGAGAGCACAGAGTCCCTGGATTTCCCTCCGCTGTTCCCTGAGGGGACACACAGACATTTTCGCATCTGAAAAAATTAGAGTTTTTCATTGGCGGTAGAGGGAGTGATAGGAAGGGGCCAGTCCCTGCTGTCCAGATAGATCTGGGGCTGGGATATAAGAAATGGTAGATTTGAAAAATAAAACAAGTGGAAGTGCTTTTGGTCAGAGAAACAAACATCAGTGTAGAACGGCGACTGACCACAAACCTGCTTATATCAACTCTTCTGCAACTAACTGGACATTTTTGGAGGCTCTAGTTATAGGTTTGAAGAGCTTTTCTCACTTCTCTCCCCTGGGATGTCCAGAGTAGCTGCCAGACCAGATGATGCAAATTAGAAGACATGTTCCCTGGGAGGAGTCTGCCCCACACTCTGCTCAGGCTGGACCTACACCCTACACTGAGCCCTGAGGACACAGAGAGGAAAGCCATGCATGTATGCGGGGAGAGGCGTTGTTCCTCTTCAAGGAAGGACTGCACAGCCGTGGAAACATCCTTCAGGGGACTTGGGGCAGCTGGCGTCACGGATGGAGGCAGGCTGGCGCATACAGGCTGGTCCAGATGCCCTGGCTCAAGGCAGGACTCTGCACCTGGCACCTGGCTACAGCCTCACCAATTGAGTGGGCCTGCCTCACTTGAGCTGGGCTTCTCCCTCCACCCAGCCTCGTGCCCCTCATCTTTGACAAGGACTGATCCCTTTGACAAGGACTAATCCCTAATAAACGTGTCAGACCCGAATTCCATGTCAGCATCTGCTTCTGAAGAGCCCAGCCTACAACTCCATGTCCTGTGCTCTCAGTCCAGTTGGGGAGACAGATGCCCCCAAAAGACTGGAAGACACATGTGAATGTTGCAGCTGAAATGGGAGGTTTGAGGGGAGAAACGGGGCTGGCTGGCAGGCCTGGAAGGGGCTTTGTTGGGGTGAAATCTCATGGGATGGTAAGGCTGATGCGGGAGGAGAGGGGAGAGAGGATTTCCAGGCTGGGACACAGGCCCTGGGGGCCAGGGGAAGAGGAAAGCCAGGTGTGGGAACACGCAAGTGTGAGAAGCAATCAGGAAATTCAGCGGGGCTGGGCTGTGCAGGGCCTGGTGGGAAAAGTAAGGAGTTTGATTTTTATTCTAAGATTACTGTGTCTGAGACCCGGGCATCTGGTCAGATCTTCCCGGTAAAGAGGGCATGCAGCCTGCTGGGCGGTGTCCTGCTTCTTGGTCAAGAGAGGGGCGGGCTATTGGAGAAACAAGGAACCACCATCTTTCTGTAAGGGGCACTGTATCTGGCAAGGGTGTGTGACTGACAATAGGGTTGCACGGGTGGGCAGGGAGGACGTTGCTGGGGCCCCAGCTCAGCTGTTGCAGGACCCCAGGGCATCATTAGCCCCCAGGGCAAGCACCTCATGGATCAGCTCAGCTCTGTGCTCCTGCCCAGCAGGACTCTGTGGGACGGATCTGCTGGAGGCGGCTCTGCCAGGGGCTGTGAGTCTGTTTCTATTTTGTAAATAAGTTCATTTGCATCATTTCTTTTTAGATTCCACACATAAGGGGTGTCATATGATATTTCTCCTTCTCTGTCTGACATACTTCAGTATGTCACTCAGTATGACAGCCTCTGGGTCCAGCCATGTCATCAACTTCCCCTCTCGTGGCTGTTATGAAGGTTAGACTAGATCAGGAATCGAACTCAGTTTGTACACTGTCTTGAGTGTCACAGGTATTAATATTATTTCCTATTAGTAAAGAATCCACCTGCAATGCGGAAGACCTGGGTTCAATCCCTGGGTTGGGATGATCCCCTGGAGGAGGACATGGCAACCAACTCCAGTATTCTTGCCTGGAGAATCTCCATGGACAAAGGAATCTGATGGGCTCCAGTCCACGGGGTCTCAAAGAGTCGGACACAACTGAGCAACGAAGCACAGTACAGCATTAGTAGTAGTATTACTGTTGATGATGGAAGCTCAAGTTTATTCAGCACTTCCTGCATTCCAGGTGTGGTTCTGCATGCTTTACCTAGGGGAACACACTGAACCCTCACCACCCTGTGAGAGGAGTACCATTATCCCCACTATTATAGGTGAGGAAACTGAGACACGGAGAGGTGAAGTTTCTTTTTCAAAGTCACACAGCTGTAGAGGAACAGAGCTGGAATTTGAACCCAGGACAGCTTGAGCCCAGGACATGATGCCATGTCCCTACTTCATGTTATCTACACAGGAACCCCACGAGGAGAGGCAGGTGGACAGGATAACCTTGCCTCATGCCTCTATTGCCATATCTGTAAAGTGAATCTGAGTGATTTGTTCATCATCACCGCAGCTCCCAGTTCAGCACCCAGCTCCACCCTACACACCAACCTAGTATTTGACTGGTACCTGGTGGTCGTTTCTAACTTTTTCAAACATCTCCCTTTCAATCACACCTTTTTCTAAACATGAAGACATGACAATGCAGCAAATCTGAGCCCAATTTTTACCTGCAACTGAAAGGTTCCCTCCTGCCTCCTAAGGCTAAAGGCCCAGGAGTTGATTACAACCAGCAAGAAAACTGAAAATAGCAGAATCAGACAACGTGGAGCAAACATCTCTGCCCAGCGACTGGTGCCAGGTCTTCACTCTGCAGCAAGACAGAAGCAGACAATTTCTCTTCAGATTGTAGCATTTGCTTCCAAAACAGCAGAGGCCCAGGCAGGGGGACCAGCAGAGGATGGATGGGCGTCTGGCATTGATTGGTACCAAGTCCTGAATAATACATCAAGGGCCTGTGACTTCATCACAAAAGCCTCGAGAGCCAGCCTCCTGCCAACCAGACTCCCCAGGGACTCGCCTCACCAGGTGTCTGCAATTGGAAATGAGGTGGGAGGGATGTTTCTGAACAGACTCTTAAACTTGAGCTCCAGAGGCTGAGAGATGAAGATAAAGGAGCATCCCCAAGACTCCTGGAACTCTGGACCTCATCACAGGCCCTCTGCCCTGGGGGTACGGCTCCCACCAAGCCTCTTGAGCTTCGCTGCTGCTAGTGCTCTAGTGTGCTCCAGTACTCGATTGTGTCTGACTCTTCGGGATCCCACGGACTGTAGCCCACTAGGCTCCTCTGTCCATGGGATTTTCCAGGCAAGACTACTGGAGTGGGTAACCATTCCCTTCTCCAGGGGATCTTCCTGACCCAGGGATCGAACCTGGGTCTCCTGTGTCTCCTGCATTGGCAGGTGAATTCTTTACCACTGAGCCCCCTGGGAAGCCCTCACTGCTGCTAAAGACAAGTCAAATGGGAAGACAAGGCTGCCTCCTGGGGCTTTCAACCTGCAGGAGAGACACAGGTGGCTTAGGAAGGAGAGATGTGGCAGCCCCTGGGTGCCAGGCCCTGTGCTCCAGACTGAGAATGGAGAGAAGTGCTGGTAACCTATCCTTTCCCCCTCCTTTCTCCCTTCCTCGAACACTCACTGAAGTACCGGCTCTCTGGCAAGTGATGAGCTGGGAAGCAGAAACACAGCGCTAAACAAGACCACCTCTGTCTCCTCATAATCCAGAGAAGGAATTCTTAGAATCCTTTTCACTGAATGTCTGTCCAGCACTCACTCTGTGGCCTTCACAGGGTTGGTGGAGGATAGAACCCAATTTGCAGAAGAGAAAACAGACATTCATAGAGGGGTGATGCTCTGTCACTAACCCTGTGACCTTGGGCATGTGGTAGAGTTTGGACTGATTTTTTTCCTACCTTGTGTCCAGTGCCCTGCCCACATGCCTCCTGGTTTTCCATGTAGCTCCTTATGAGAGGGTCATATCTTCCAGAAGGAGAGGAACTCCTAGGTCTCCCCTGTGTTCTAAACAGAACCCAGCCTCATGAGAAGAAGACAAAAAGCCCTTGGCTTCATGAGCACATGCACCCAACTAGGTTTGACTGCTGTCCATGGTACCAAAAGGAAGCATAGATCCAGCTAACGTGAAGTGAAGTCGCTCAGTCATGTCCGACTCTTTGCGACCCTTCCAGGCTTCTCTGTCCATGGGATTCTCCAGACAAGAGTACTGGAGTGGGTTACAATTTCCTTCTCCAGGGGATCTTCCCGAGCCAGGGATCAGATCTGGGTCTCCCTCATTGGAGGCAGACGCTTTAACCTCTGAGCTACTAATGGTGGGTGGCTATAGCTGTTCTTATCACCTGACTCATGGTTCTGACAACTCAATGTGTTTGATGGAGTCTTTCCAACACTTCTTACCTGTCTTCTTCTTCCTCCCCTGTGAGCTTTCCCATCAACAAGTGGAGGCCTTGTATTAGATGTCTTAGTCTTTTTTTTGTCTCTTATTTATTCCTAAGTCATTCTTAACCCTCAAAGCAAGAAAACTCACAACCAGTTATACCTAGTATTTCATACACAGTTCCAATAGATTTCAAGTTATCCATAAACTATTTTTGTTTTTAATTGAATGTGTTGGGTTCGTTTCTCCATTATCTTGCATTAGCAGAGACCCCAGTTGTCATACAAACTTTTTACATCATGTTTCCCAAATGTCAATCACCCACATAACTCCCACATGATTTTTGCCATATTCTTATACCACCTACTATATTCTATACTGAATATATTTCCTAAAATCAACTCACTTTAAAAAAATTCTAAATAGACCTTATATTTTAAGAGCAGTTTTAGATTTATGGGAAAAAAATATGAACAGAAAGTACAGAGAGTAATCTCTCCCTCTTCTTGTACACATTCTCCCTATTATTAGCATCCTGCACTAATGTGACACATTTATCACAATAGATAAACCAATAACCATTTAGTTATTGTTAACCAAAGCCCATCATTTATATTAGGGTTCACTCTTTACATTGGGCATCCCATGGGTTTTGACAAATGCATAATGATATGCATTCTCCATAACAGTATCATACCCTACTTTAAAAGTTGCCCTGTATGCTGCAGACCTAAATAGACATTTCAACAAAGAAGACATGCAAATAGCCAAAACGCACATGAAAAGATGTTCAATATCACCAATTATTAGAGAAATGCAAATCAAAACTATGATGAGGTATCACCTCACACTGGTCAGCATGGCCATCACCAAAAAGACTATTAACAATAATTGCTGGAGAGGGTGTGGAGAAAAGGGAACCTTACTACACTGTTGGTGGGAATGTAAATTGGTGCAGCCACTATGGTTTCCCAGGTGGTACTAGTGGTAAAGAATCTGCCTGCCAATGCAGGAGATGCCAGAGATTCAGGTTTGATCCCTGGATCAGGAAGATCCCTTGGAGTAGGAAATGGCAACCCACTCCAGTATTCTTGCCTGGAAAATCTCATGGACAGAGGAGCCTGGTTACAGTTCATGGCATTGCAGAGTCAGACACAAATAAGCTCGCATACAGACTATGGAGAACAGTATGGGGGTTTCTCAAAAAGCTAAAAATAGATTTACCATATGATCCAGCAATCCACTCATTCAGTTAAGTTCAGTCACTCAGTCATGTCCAACTCTTTGAGACCCCATGAATCACAGCACACCAGGCCTCCCTGTCCATCACCAACTCCCAGAGTTCACTCAAACTCATGTCAATTGGGTCAGTGAGCCATCCAGCTATCTCATCCTCTGTCGCCCCCTTCTCCTCCTGCCCCCAATCCCTCCCAGCATCAGAGTCTTTTCCAATGAGTCAACTCTTTGCATGAGGTGGCCAAAGTATTGGAATTTCAGCTTCAGCATCAGTCCCTCCAATGAACACCCAGGACTGATCTCCTTTAGGATGGACTGGTTGGATCTCCTTGCAGTCCAAGGGACTCTCAAGAGTTTTCTCCAACACCACAGTTCAAAAGCATCAATTCTTCGGTGCTCAGCTTTCTTCACAGTCCAACTCTCACATCCATACATGACCACTGGAAAAACCATAGCCTTGACTAGACGAACCTTTGTTAGCAAAGTAATATCTCTGCTTTTCAATATGCTATCTAGGTTGGTCATAAGTTTCCTTCCAAGGAGTAAGCGTCTTTTAATTTCATGGCTGCAATCACCATCTGCAGTGATTTTGGAGCCCAAAAAATTAAGTCTGACACTGTTTCCCCTGTTTCCCCATCTATCTGCCGTGAAGTGATGGGATTGGATGCCATGATCTTAGTTTTCTGAATGTTGAGCTTTAGGCCAACTTTTTCACTCTCCACTTTCACTTTCATCAAGAGGCTTTTGAGTTCCTCTTCACTTTCTGCCATAAGGGTGGTGTCATCTGCATATCTGAGGTTATTGATATTTCTCCCGGCAATCTTGATTCCAGCTTGTGCTTCTTCCAGCCCAGCGTTTCTCATGATGTACTCTGCATAAAAGTTAAATAAGCATGGTGACAATATACAGCCTTGACGTACTCCTTTTCCTATTTGGAACCAGTTTGTTGTTCTATGTTCAGTTCTAACTGTTGCTTCCTAACCTACATATAGGTTTCTCAAGAGGCAGGTCAGGTGGTCTGGTATTCCCATCTCTTTCAGAATTTTCCACAGTTGATTGTGATCCACACAGTCAAAGGCTTTGGCATAATCCATAAAGCAGAAATAGATGTTTTTCTGGAACTCTTTTGCTTTTTTGATGATCCAGCGGATGTTGGCCATTTGATCTTTGTTTCCTCTGCCTTTACTAAAACCAGCTTGAACATCTGGAAGTTCACGGTTCACGTATTGCTGAAGCCTGGCTTGGAGAATTTTAAGCATTACTTTACTAGCATGCGAGATAAGTGCAATTGTGTGGTAGTTTGAGCATTCTTTGGCATTGCCTTTCTTTGGGATTGGAATGCAAACTGACCTTTTCCAGTCCTGTGGCCACTGCTGAGTTTTCCAAATTTGCTGGCATATTGAGTGCAGCACTTTCACAGCATCATTTTTCAGGATTTGAAATAGCTCAACTGGAATTCCTTCACCTCCACTATCTTTGTTCATAGTGATGCCTTCTAAGGCCTACTTAACTTCACATTCCAGGATGTCTGGCTCTAGGTGAGTGATCATACCATCGTGATTATCTGGGTCATGAAGCTCTTTTTTGTACAGTTCTTCTGTGTATTCTTGCCATCTCTTCTTAATATCTTCTGCTTCTGTTAGGTCCATACCATTTCTGTCCTTTATGGAGCCATGGATGTATATAAAGAAAAGACAAAAACTCTAATTGGAGAAGATACTGGCACCCCAATGTTCAGAGCAGTGCTTTTTACAAAAGCCAATGGCACCCCCACTCCAGTACTCTTGCCTGAAAAATCCCATGGACGGAGGAGCCTGGTAGGCTGCGGTCCACAGGGTTGCTAAGAGTCGGACACGACTGAGCGGCCTCACTTTTACTTTTCACTTACATGCATTGGAGAAGGAAATGGCAACCCACTCCAGTGTTCTTGCCTGGAGAATCCCAGGGACGGGGGAGCCTGGTGGGCTGCCGTCTATGGGGTCGCACAAAGTTGGACACGACTGAAGTGACTTAGCAGCAGTAGCAGCAGCCTATGGATGGACCTAGAGATTATCATACTGAGTGAAGTAAATTAGAGAAAGACAAATATTATATGACATTACTTATATGCGGAATCTGAAAAATAATACAAATGAATCTATTTACAAAACAGAAATAGATTCATAACCATATTAAACAAACTTATGGTTATCAAAGGGGAAAGGGAGGCTATGAAATACAAGTATGGGATTAACAGATACACACTACTAGATATAAAATAAACAACAAGGGTTTACTATATAGCTCAGAAAACTATGGGTTTCCCAGGTGGTGCCAATGTAGGAGACACAAGAGATGTGGGTTTGATCCCTGGGTCAGGAAGATCCCCCTGGAGAGGGAAATGGCAACCCACTCCAGTATTCTTGCCTGGAAAATCCCATGGACAGAGGAGTCTGGCAGGCTACAGTCCATGGGGTCCCAAAAGAGTTGGGCACAACTGAGCAACTAAGCATATACACACACAGGGAACTACATGCAATATCTTGTAATAACTTACAATGAAAAAGAACCTGAGAAAAAAAGCTGTGTGTAACCGAATCACTTTGCTGTATACCTGAAACTAACGCAATATTGTGAATCAATTATACTTCATTAAAAAAAAAAACTTGTCCTGTGCACCACCTATTGATTCTTATTTCCTCCCTGTGAACCTCTGGTAACCTTGATCTTTTTACTGGTCCTTTAGTTTTGCCTTCTCTAGAATGCTATACAGTTAGAATCATACAGTATGTAGCCTTCTGGCTTCCTCAACTCATTTTTTTACCTCAATAAATTTATTTAAAGGGGAAACTTTATATCATCATCAGGTAGATACTCAGATTCATTTACCATGAATAAAAGAAAACCATAGGGGATTCAATGGACATGAATTTGAGCAAACTCTGGGAGACAGTGAAGGACAGGGAAGCCTGGCATGCTGCAGTCCAAGCGGTCGCAAAGAGTCGGACACAACTTAGTGACCGAACAACAACAACAAGAGCAGATTCAGCAAAAATGGCAGAGCAAGGATCTCATACAATCCTCTATTCCGTAAAAGTCAGGACAAAAACTGGCAAAAAGTCAGAATCGACTTTTTCAGAACTCTGAAAATTAACCAGAGGCTGAAAGCAATCTGAAAAGCATTTATTCAAGGAAAATGGCTGATTCTCAGTGAGAACAGTGAGCTTTGTGGCATTTTAATTTGTACCCCATCCATCCCCTTCCGTTCAGCTTTGATATAGCCTTGGAAAACAACAGCCTGAGATCTTGCGATCATGGTGAAGACTAGGGGCCCAGTAGCCACTGGAAGGGGTTGAACAAAGCCTCATTCCCACAGAAGTGTCAGTATTAAATGGTCCGGTGGATCCCTGGATGACTCTACATGCAGATCTGTCTTTATTTTTGACTTTACTCTAACCTCGCTCAATATGAAAACCCTGGGCATTTATCAAAAACTATTAGAAGTAATTGATTAGCTTCCTGGGTGCCTGAGGTGGTGAATAACTCTTGGGGCAAACTATAGGCTAATCAAAAAGCTTAAAATAAAAACCTGGAGAATGAGATGTCCACAGGGATTTGAAAAGTTCTAACATATTTCTGAGAATCTAGAAAACCATGTGCATGTGCAGGTCAGGAAAGACTCCAAGCTCTCACCTCTGTTTGACCTTGAGGGTTTGCACAAACAGGAAGTGACGACTAAGGCAGGGTTGTCAACATCCTGGCCAAGTGCCAAAGAGGTGCCCCAACATACACACAGTTACCCAACAAAAACTGGGAGACTTCTTAGTTCCAAGGATAAGACAGTCTCTGTCTAATAATAAACTTATCAGCAAGCTAACTGGGCAGAGACTTTGCTGGCCACATGTGGAAAAACAATATAATATACTATATTAATAGAATTAAAGGCAAAACCACTTGATCATCTCAACAGATGCTAGAAAAGAATCTGGCAAAATCCATAAATTTTTATGACAGAAACACTCAACAGACTAGGAGAGGCACTTCCTCCACCTGATAGAGGGCACCTATGAAAAACTCAGTTAACATTGTACTTAATGGTGAAACGCTAGTTTTTCTCCCCAAGACCAGGAAGAAGACAAAGATAGATGTTTACTCTCACTGTTCCTACTCAGCATTGTACTAGAGGTTCTATCCAGTCAATTAAGCAAAAGGAAATAAAAGGCATCTAAAGAGAAAGGATAAAACCATCTCTATGGAAGAGGGCATGACCTTGGATACAGAAAATCATAAGGAATCCACAAATAAACTATTAGAGTTAAAAAAACAAGTGCAGATAATTTACAGGATACAAGATCAATATACAAAAATCTACTCCTTTTGTACATATTAGAAATAATTCAAAAGTGAAATTAAGAATGCAATACCACTTATAATAGCATCAAATGAATGCAATGCTTAGGGACAAATCTAAGAAAACAAGAGCAAGACATGTTGAGCAACAGGATTCCTTCTTCACTTATTTCTCCACCTTCCCTAAGGAGTAGTCCTTGTCTACAAGGCCCCAAGCAACTAGCCTCCTTGTCCCTTCTCTGTTGGAGGGAAAAAAGGAGTGAAGGGCAGGTCCCATCCCCTTAAGGGTATAACCAGCACACAAGCCAAATCATCTCTCATTCCTATTGGCTAACACAGAGTCACATGGCCACACCCAGGAGCAAGGTCTTCTGGGAAATGTAGTCTTAGAGTGGCTGTGTAACCAGCCAGAATTCTGGTGATGAGAGAACAGATATTTGTGGGAGTGGGAACAAGTGGCTGCCCCTGACTCAATGTTCTCTGAGTGATTGAATAATGAGGATTAATTAGGATGCAGTTGGTTCCCAGACTGACTCAGAGGAAACCCTGCCTAGGCCAAGGAAATTGGAAAGAGCAGCTGGTTTGTATCTAGGCCATTAGTTGAAGGAATATAATGTTTGAATTCAGTTTCCTGCTAAAAATATGCATTAAGTAGCTAGATTGGTCTTAAAGTTAGAATGACAGTGGAAATAATAATGATACATATTGTGCTTACTATGTGTCAGCCCTCAACATCATCATAGGAGGAAAGTATAGAACCATATGTGTGTGCTCAGTCGTGTCTGACTCTTTGCAATCCCATGGACTATAGCCCATCAGGCTCCTCTGTCTATGGGATTTCCCAGGCAAGAATACTGGAGTGGGTTGCCTTTTCCTTCACCAAGGGATCTTCCCACCCTAGGGATTGAACCTGAGTTTCCTATGTCTCCTGCATTGGCAGGTAGATTCTTTACCACTGAGCCACCAGGGAAGCCCAGGAGGAAAATGCTGTCATTATTTCACATGCAAAGGAGGAGACTGAAGCTCAGACTTGGTCAAAGTCACTCTGTCCGATGGGTGGTAAAGTCCCAGTCAAACCCAGCACCAACTGGCTTCAGAGCCTGTGTTCTTGGCTACCTGATAAGGATCCAGGTCAGTGGCCAGCTAGTGATGCCAGAAATAGATGTCAACACCAAGGTAAAGGTCGGGCTTCTCCCAGAGCTGTTCTGGCTTCATCTCAACAGCCTCACACCCAGCTCTAAGCATCTCCATACAAGGGGAGCCATGCTTGGGTCTTGGGCTGTTTTCAAAGCCCATTTATGCCTGTCAAGTCTTCCAGGCCAGCTCTTGTTGAATGCTTTTGAAGGTTTCCAAGTTTTAGAAACAAAAGAGAATGAAAAGCCAAAGCTTGCCATCGGAGGCCACCCAGTCTCCTGACATTTGGCCGCTCCTGACATCACCCCCGTGGGGCCCCTCCTGGGGCAGCTCTTTTGGATTCTGCATGACTCATAGGACTCACCCGCCCATCGCATCACCAAATGGCTTGTTTGTCTGCTGAGGACAGGGCCTTCGGGCTGTCACTGGTGTTCCTGAAAGAAGACTTCCCAAGTTACAATAAGGGACAGGTTGGAAGTCAAAGTGTTAGTTGCTCAGCTGTGTCCAACTCTTTGCAACCCCATGGACTGTAGCCCACCAGGCTCCTTTGTCCATGGGATTCTCCAGGCAAGAATACTGGAGTGGGCTGCCATTTCCTTCTCCAGGGGATCTTCCCAACCCAAGGATTGAACCTGGGTATCCTGCATTGCAGGCAGATTCTTTACCATCTGAGCCTCCAGGAAAGCCCAGGGGATGGGTTCATAGGGCAGATTTGGGATTTGGAGCCCTGAGAGCATGCCATGTTAAACAGAAGGATAAAGGCACTGCACAGTGAGTAGGCAAGCATCCCCAGACCACCAGCACCATGAAGGGCTTCTTGTCTTAAGAGCAATTAGTTGGTTTTATTCAAGGATCAGGACCAAAGATGGAAGCAGAAATGCCCACAAGGATGTGTGACCTTCACAGCGCTGCTCGGCCACTCATATCAGAAAGAAAGGAGGGGAGGGGAGAAATAGAAGAAAGAAGAGAGGGGTGGAGGGAGAGAAAAGGAGAAAACAGATGCCCTTGGGACCTGGGGAACAGGGATACCTGACAAGACACAACCCAAACCTCCCAGGAACCTGGCTCTAATACCCACTAACTCCACCCAGAGGCCGTCTAATCATCCGAAGGTGCCTGCGAGAAGGCACAAATTCACTAACACATCACACTTTTGCCCTGTGCCTGGAGGGCACAGATGGGAATGGCAGCCACAGCAGTAGCAGTAACAGCCAGCATTTATCGAGCACTTGTTCTGTGTCAGGCAATACTCCAAGCCCTTTCTCCATATCAAGCTCCTTAATTCTCCCCACAACTCCATGAGGGAGAGTGATATATCATCCCCATTCTATAGAGAGAGGAAAAACCCTGGATCTGGGCAGAACTTGCCAAGGGGGAACTGACTGAGGAACTGAACTAGGATTCCACCCAGACACTAGAGCCTTTGCTCTGGCCCAGTGGAGACCCTGCCTTGGCAATCCCAGCCTCCGGAAGCCCACAGCCCAGGGAGGATCCACTGGGAATTGGCCAAGCCCTCCAGGTAGCACAGAAAGTGCCATGGTGGACACACAGAGGAGGAGTGGCCAGTCACTGCCTGGAGAGGCAGGAAAGGAGCAGAAGCTGTGAGCTGCCATTGAGAGCTGTCTGGGAAGGGCACCCATGGGGGCTGGACTGAGAAGTGGGTTTGCTCCAGGGGAGGCATGGGGATCTTTGGGACAGGGTAACACTCTAGGCTCAGCTCCTGGACCACCTTCCAGGGAGACAATCTTCCTGAGGCTGCCTCAGGCCTCTGATTAAATAAGCCCAGGTCCCCCCAGGCTGAGGACTCCTAACACAGCCCAGCACCCATCCTGCGCATGTGTGATGACGGAGGGCAAGAAATGACAGGAGAGGCAGGTCTACAGCCTGGGGCTGCAATGAGAAAGTAGGCCCAGGAGGGAGAGGGCAGGGGCTCCAAGGGCTGGGCTAGCTCCAGGGAAACAGAGTGACCTCAAGCTGTCCATTCCAATTCTGGCTCTTCCTGGTGGAACTTTCCATTTCCTATGTTGACCTCATCCATGGGTGAAGCTGGTTATTCAAGCTTCTGTGATCAGGTCAGCCCCTTAGATCCACATGGTAGTGTCTGGCCTCACACTCACTGCAGATAATAAGAACAGTCATAATGAGGATGATGACCATTTATGAAGTACGCTGTGCCCTGCACTCTGTGGTTTGTGCATGACCTTGTTAAATCAATAGTGCATGTCCACTAAGTTGCTTCAGATGTGTCTGACTCTTTACTATCCCATGGACTGTAACCCACGAGGCTCCTCTGTCCATGGGATTCTCCAGGCAAGAATACTGGAATGGGTTGCCATGCCCTCCTCCAGATCAGATCAGATCAGATCAGTCGCTCAGTCGTGTCTGACTCTTTGTGACCCCATGAATCGCAGCACGCCAGGCTTCCCTGTCCATCACCAACTCCTGCAGTTCACTCAGACTCACATCCATCGAGTCAGTGATGCCATCCAGCCATCTCATCCTCTGTCGTCCCCTTCTCCTCCTGCCCCCAATCCCTCCCAGCATCAGAGTCTTTTCCAATGAGTCAACTCTTTGCATGAGGTGGCCAAAGTACTAGAGTTTCAGCTTCAGCATCATTCCTTCCAAAGAAATCCCAAGGCTGATCTCCTTCAGAATGGACTGGTTGGATCTCCTTGCAGTCCAAGGGAGTCTCAAGAGTCTTCTCCAACACCACACTTCAAAAGCATCAATTCTTCAGCGCTCAGCCTTCTCCACAGTCCAACTCTCACATCCATACACGACCACAGGAAAAACCATAGCCTTGACTAGACGAACCTTTGTTGGCAAAGTAATGTCTTTGCTTTTGAATATGCTATGTTGGTCATACCTTTCCTTCCAAGGAGTAAGCGTCTTTTAATTTCATGGCTGCAGTCACCATCTGTAGTGATTTTGGAGCCCAGAAAAATAAAGTCTGACACTGTTTCCACTGTTTCTCCATCTATTTCTCATGAGAGGATCTTCTCAATCCAGAAACTGAACCCACGTCTCTTACGTCTCCTGCATTGGCAGGCGGGTTCTTTACCATTAGCGCCACCTGGGAAGCCCTAAACTATCAACGGGAATAACCACAAATAACAGTAACAGCAATCCAGCTGATACAATCCTAAGAGCCACTGCTAGGGGGCGCTCACTGTGCACCAGACACCGTTTCATGGATCAGCTGGTTTAGCCTCCTGAGGCAAAGGCTCTTCCTCACCTCTCATTCTGGGAACCTGTCTGAGAGCGCACTGCTCGACAGAGACCAGCACTTAAGTCCAGTGACTTCAGTCGCCCTGAGGATGGTGATTCCAGGAGGAAAATGGATCCTTGTGTTACAGAAGACTTTTGTTTTTCTGTTATTGTTCAGTTACTCAGTCGTGTCTGACTCTGAGACCCCGTGGACTGCGGCATGCCAGGCTTTCGTGTCCTCCACTATCTCCCGGAGTTTGCTCAAACTCACGTCTGTTGAGCCAGTGATGCCACCCAACCATCTCATCCTCTGTTATCCCCTTCTCTTCCTGCCCTCGGTCTTTCCCAGCATCAGCGTCTTTTCCAATGAGTTTGTTCTTCACATCAGGTGGCCAAAGTACTGGAGCTTCAGCTTCAGCATCAGTTCTTCCAATGAATATTCAGTGTTGATTTCCTTTAAGAATGACTACTTTGATCTCCCTGCTGTCCAGGGGACTCTCAAGAGTCTTCTCTAGCACCACAGTTTGAAGGCATCAATTCTTTGGCGCTCAGCCTTTTCTATGGTCCAACTCTCACATCCCTATATGACTCCTGGAAAACCCATAGATTTGACTTTACAGACCTTTGTAGACAAAGTGACGTCTTTGTTTTTTAATACACTGTCTAGGTTTGTAATAGCTTTCCTTCCAAAAAGCAAGAGCAAGGTGAATGAAAGATGGGTTTCATGATTCAGCGACAGTGACCTCATCCCCTCTAGGGACCAAGTGACCCTAGTAACACAAAGGCCCTTGAAAATAACAGGAAAGGATGGGCACCAGGAGAAGTCAGAAAGAGTCCTTTTGTGTAGTTAAATATCCTTCAACTAACATCTCTGAGAAGCTCCTTCTCTTAGACAGCTGCCATGGATTTCAGGGAAGATGGTAGGGTGAACTCAGACTTCAGTACACCCGTCGCTCCAAACCCATAGCTTTGATGGACTCTACAGAAACACAGGAAACCAGAGCCCCAGATTCAGCCATTCCTGGTGTAAGGAAAGTAGACTTACCCTCTCATCACAGACAGCTTAGAACTAGACTTCTATGCAAAGCACCTGTTTTCAGGCATTGGGTAACACACATTCTGGCATCTGGGTCCTTCCCCCACAGGTTCTGAGGTCATGGTCCAGGATTCCTGAGGTTTGAAAACTTCTTGAGTGATTCTCAAGACCCTCCCCCAACACATCAGATAGACTGGCTTTCTCAGGCTTGTCATTTTGTGACCACCGTCCCCAAGGAGAATTCAGGAGGCAGTGAAAACCCACACAGATTTTGAACCTGCAAGATCACTTTTCACTTATTTATTTATTTTATTTTTGGCTGTTCTGGATCTTCATTGCTGTGCAGGCTTTTCTCTGGTTGAGGTGAGCGGGGCTACTCTCGAGTTGCAGAGCGTGGGCTTTTCATTGCAGTAGTTTCTCTTGTGGGCTGTCGGTGCCCGGGCTTCAGTCATTGCAGCAGATGGGCTCAGTAGTTGCAGCTCATGGGCTCTAGAGCACAGGCTCAGTAGTAGTGGCTCACAGGTTTAGTTGCTCTGTGGCATGTTGGATCTTCCGAGACCAGGGATCGAACCCGTGTCTCCTGCACTGGCAGGCGGATTCTTCACCACTGAGCCACCAGGGAAACCCCAGGATCACTTTTTAAAAGCACATCATAACGCCCTGATTTATCTTTTGTAGAAACTCAATTCCAGGCACTGAGTCAAGACCCATGTGCCCAGTGTCAACACTGGTCACCACCCACTGCCAAATCACATGTGTCTGTGAAGAGATCATTCCACATGACCTGACATCAATGACTCTGCTGCTTCTAAGTGGCTTTTGTTCTGCTCTTTCCTTTTTAATTGTCCTGTTACTTTTCCTTGGGATGAACTTTTATAAAATATAAGAAACTGGAAGAAGCATAAATCTTAGGCAAACGTAACTATAGATGTAATTCTTCAACAGAGTCTGAAATTTTGGCAAATCATTTGGGGAAGGGAACAGGACATAAATCCCAAGTAAATGGACTTGCATATGTAATTTTTCAGCACAGCATGATAAACACGGCTGCCTCTGAGTTTTCTGACGAAGGGAAAAATTATGAGGATTCTTAACAGACTACTGGTGCAGTAGCACCAGTGAGGAGACCAGAGCAATGGATGGGAGCAGGACCCAGCACTGCAGCAAGTCTGCCTCAAGACTTTCCCAGGCCCACCCTAGCATCCAAACGTTTATTTGTCAGGTGGACCTCTTTATTTTACCTGACAGCCCTACTCATAACCTCCCCAAATAGATTAAATCCCCTGACCAGTCTCCACTGAGAATAAACGTAAGACAGGTGTACTGTTCTGATCACTACTTTCCACAAAACTCTTGCGAGTCTCCTTTCCCTATCTGAAACAGAGACCACTGGCTTTCCCCCAAAACCAAACTTTACTTTTTCTTTAATAACAGAATCCCCTTGCCTACTGCCATTCAGCTGAAAGACTATGCTCCTGAACATTCCTTAAATTAATAGTTAAGTTCATAAATACTGGCCAATAAAATATAAGAGTGTTGTGGGGTATACCTGTGAATACTACCTGAAAGAGAATCTTCCCTCCTTCCATCCTACCTCTTAGAACATTGCTGTGATGACTGGAGCATTAGCAGCCACACTGGACCATCAGGACAAGGCCACAGTCTAAGGATGATGGAGTAGAAACCTGGTAACTTCATGGAGCAGAGCTACGACATCAGCCATGGATTCCCATCTCTAGATATCTTTTAGAAGAAAGAAAAATCAACTTCTATCTTCTTTTAGCCAGTGTTCTTTGTGGGTGCCAAACCAGAACACAGGCATCCCCGGTAGTTCAGCTGGTAAAGAATCTGCCTGCAGTGCAGGAGACCCCAGTTGGATTCCTGGATCAGGACAATCCCCTGGAGAAGTGTTAGGCTACCCACTCCAGTAGTCTTGGGCTTCCCTGGTGGCTCAGACAGTAAAGAATCTGCCTGCAATGTGGCAGGGCCTGGGTTTGATCTCTGGGTTGGGAAGATCCCCTGGAGGAAGACATGACAATCCACTCCAGTGTTCTTGCCTGGAGAATCCCATGGACAAAGAAGCAGGCTACAGTCCTCAGGGTCACAAAGAGTCGGACACAACTGAGCAACTAAGCACAGCACAGCACAGCACGAACCAGAATGCATGCAAACCAGAAGTGAAGTGAAGTCACTCAGTCGTGTCAGACTGCAACCTCATGGACTGTAGCCTATCAGGCTCCTCCATCCATGGGATTTTCCAGGCAAGAGTGCTGGAGTGGATTGCCATTTCCTTCTCCAGGGGATCTTCCCCACCCAAGGACCGAACCTGGGTCTCCCGCATTGCAGGCAGACACTTTACCATCTGAGCCCTGTAATAACACCTCGAGCAAATCCCATTTCTTTCCAGTCACAGTTAAGGAAGTCCAGTTTAAAAGTCCAATCTCATGTTCAATTTGAAGCTTATCTCCTCCCTTCTACCAGGCTGGGTGGAGTTTGAGGCCCCCAAGACATGGGGACACGGAGGGTAAGACAAGCTATAAGTAACTGTTAGGAAAGGAGGCCAGGGTAACAGAGGATGCTGGCCCAAGGAGAGGATTCATTCTGATGGAGGATCCCAGACAACTTCCAGGAGATCATCGCACCTGAGAAGCGGGGGCATGATTCCAAAGGACAGACACCTTCTGGGGTGGGGGCTGAGCCCCTAGGGGAGTGTGAGGAGTCACCAAGGCATAAGCATACAGACAGGCTTGGAGTTCGGGAACACAGAGTGGACTAAGAGTTCCCCCCACTCTGTGTCCAGGGCAGACAGCAGGGCTGCTGACACACACCCTTGGTCTCTGAGCAGGACCCTCCCACCCATGGATGCCAAGAGGGCTATTTGCCAGCTCCACTAAGCTCCTCTCCCTTTACTCTTCTCGGAGAAAGCGAGTCCCTGCATCCTTCCTTCCAGTGAGTCTTTTCTGACTCCATTTCTGATGGCTATCTGCTCACTCCCAGCCTCCCTGATCTGCAAATCTGAATTAAATCTTTACCCAGCCTCAAGGGATTCAGCCCCCAAATCTAAGATTTACTTTGTGATATTAAAGTAGGGTGGCCCAGGAGACACCCCCATTCTCAGCAGACCACCCCCTCCCCTCCCCAGACACACGGGGTGGCATTTTTCCTTTACTTAGCCCCAAAAGCCCCCGTTACAGCTGATCAAACTGGAATGGACACCTGCCCATGGCTAGATGAATCAGAATCTCTCTTAGCTATGTGGAACTGGGACTCAAGACTCCAGCATGGAGCTTTGCCCAGTGGGAAAGCCCTAACACTTCTGGTAGATTTCACTTTGGAGGTTGACCTCTGCTGCTTGCAAACCTGAGGACCGTGGAAAGTAACACTGGAGCCACGAGTGAGTTTCTAAGCCTCTTAATGCCTTAATATCTCTGTCAGGGGAACGGGAAGGGCAGAGGCCAGGGCTATTCCTGCAGCATTTACTGAAGCCCTACTGCATGTTCAGCCAGGCAACCTCTGCTTCCTGAGGGGCTGGGAGCACTTTGAAAGCATCCTCAGCATGGTTAGGAATGCGAGGCTGCATGTGTGCACGGCTTTAATATTATCGCTCATCATTGCTTCTCTGGAGAGCCATCGAATCGCTGGCATGCAGGGACCCTTGGAGTCAGTTTCATTAGAGAAAGAGTCAACTTCATTCCAGCCCCACAAAGAGGCTCTGAATCAAACAGCCGCCTTTTCCCTCCAGAGCATCTTCAGGCTGACCCTCGGGTGCCTTTCTGTCAGGGGAAAGATTGGACCACCCGGCAGTTATCGACAGAGATGGCAGGCGGACATTGATTGGGAATATGGAACGAGTCTCTTTCATTTCCAAGTGCCAGCTGCGAGCGAGTGATGGACGGGTCTGAGTGAGATTCTGTGTCCCTCAGAGCTGGGTGATATGGAGAAGTCGGCGAGCGGGTCTGCCTGTCTGCACAGTCCAGGGACATAGTCAGTCGCAGCAAGTTGCTGACCTTTATAAGGATAAAAATAATAACACAACCCAGCAGCAGCCCCTGACTGATGGGCTGGCGATAGTGAAAATGTAAAAGCCTAAATGACTTCAGAGGAGGAGCTGTCTGCTTTCTCCAGCACAAATGTTCCATCCCACTTGGTGTTCCTGCTGCCCCCTCCCTGAAAGCACTTCTACCCCCAGAAGGTCTCAAAACTGGTCTCCTCGGCTCCTAATTCTTCCCACTCTGGTCCAGCCCAGAGCACTTGTGAGGGAAGAGCAGGGCCTAAGAACAGAATTGGGGTGCTCACACCAGAAGGAAGGGGAACAGGCCTATCTCAGCTCCAGGGCACCGTCACCTCTGACCTCTGTCTGGTTTCCAAGGTCCTCCCTGACCACCCACTCTCAGCACCACACCACAGTGGGTGTCCACTGGACTTTCCAGAAAGGCTCTGGAGAGTTTCTGTCGCCGGTGGCTTCTGCAAGGCTCATGAGCCACAGTTCCCCTCTCCAGGACACAGCTCACTGGGTGCTTGCTCTGTTTGGCTCATGCAAAACTGCTCTCCAGCCCTCCTGGGTGCACAGACATCCTATCAGGGGCAGATCCCTCCATTAAGGAGATCAAAAGTCCCTTAGCAGTCAGACTCCCCTGACAGTGAGAAGAGATTTGGGAATTGGGTCAATGGCAGCCCACCTCTGGCTCCACCAACCTCTCTGCTGGGGATGGGGGAGGCGAGGCTGGGGGATGGATGCTGAGGGATGGGCAGACAGCAGTCAGATTTATGATCAATGAGGTACATCTGTCCACCGATTTGTCTGCTTGGTTTTCAGCATTTCATCTATTCTTCATTTCCAACTCCTCTTATGGGGATATTTTCACTCACATAGTGGATTGAACTTGAAGCCTCCTGGCTGCACTGGACTGTGAGCATCAGCAGGCAGGGCTGCTCTGCTTCTGTTTAGCACTGTCCCTGCAAGAGCCCAATAAACACTGAACAAATGAAGGAATGGACGAGCGAATGAGCTACTTTGTTCTTCCTTATGTTCTCTGTTAGGAGAGAGTCTCCTGGAGAGCAGACACAGGCCGGGAAACTGAGACATCGCAGTGCTGCAGCTACTTTGCCAAGTGATTCTGGAGGTGCTGGGTTGGAAAGGGGGCACTTTCCAAAGGGATCTCATTGGGAAAGGCCTTCATGGAACAAATGTTCACTTCACCCCTGAGAAATCGGCACTGCTCCTGGGTTTCCTGGGCATTTTCCTAGATGGCACAGGGGTAAAGAATCCGCCTGCCAATGCAGGAGATGCAGGTTTGATCCTTGAGCTGGGAAGATCCCCTGGAGAAAGAAATGGCAACCCACTCCAGTATTCTTGCCTGGGAAATCCCATGGACAAGGGGGCCTGTTGGGCTACAGTTCATGGTGTCGCAGAGTCAGACATGACTTAGCAACCAACCAACAATATCCCACATGAGGCAAAACTTCTCCCCCCACAACCCACCTCCACTGCCACCACCCTAGCCCAGACCACTGTCCCCACTGTCCCCTCACCTGGCCTCCCTGCTTCTCCCCTCAATACCACTGCCTATTCTCCTGACAGCAGAAGTGATGCTTTTAAAACGGGAACCTGAGCCTGTCTCCAGACAGACCCCAAACCTTTAGAGGCTTCTCATCCCATGTAGGACAAGATGCAGGATCCTTCCTCTCCTGGGCCTGATGCTCACCCCTGTGATCTGTCCCCAGCCTGGCAGTTCTCACTGCTCAGCCCCCTTCCCCTCACCAACTCTGTTCTCTCAACAAGGGCTCTTGCACCTGAGGTGCCCTTTGTCTGGATTGCTCTTCCCCCAGATAGTCCCAAGGTACTCTCCCTTGCTTTCTTCCATCCCTACTCAAATGCAGCCTCCTCCAAGCAGTCTTCCTTGATTGCTCAGGTAAAAACAACTGCGTGACCAACAGACTCTCCACTCACTTGCCTTCCTTTATAGCACCTCTCCCCAACTGACAGCTCATCACACGGTATGTATTTGCTTATAGTCTATTTGTTAATATCTCTGTTATTTAAAAGAGGGCTTTGTGAGTACAGAAACCATGTCAGTCTACCTCACCACTAAATCCCACTGTGGCACATAATAGCATGTGATCCATGGCTGTTGACAAAATTAATTCCCATTTTAGCAATGATGTGAACTGAGATGTGGGAAGATGAAATACCACCAGAAGACAAGGGTAGACCCTGGTCCCACCCTCTACCTGCTGGGCTCAGATTATCTCCAAGTTAAGATGATGGTGGCCACCGTGGCAGGCTTGGGACCCTGGAAATATGCCCACAAGACCTCAGTCTCTCAAGACTTTGCTCAGAGAATGACTTCACCATGTGCTTTGTATCAGCAGCAGTGGAGAGAGAGTAGCCTCAGCTTCTGCGATCACTGGGGCAGTTCTGCAAACTAGATGATTACCAAATACCAGTATTTAATGAGACTTGACCTCCAGGTTGCCCTTCCTCATCCACAGCCATTAAATACAATCCTGCAGCTGAAATTCCAACTCAGCCAAGTCTTGTGTGGAAAGAGGGAGATTTCAAATCCACTCAAGATTCCAAGTAACTGTCTTTTTCACTCTGAATAGCAGATTAAAAAAAAAAAAAATGCAGACAGAGATTATGCCAATACTTCCCAAAAGTCCCGCGGGGCATTGTGGTGGGTTAAATGGTATCCTCCGCAAATGCATATCTGCCAGAACCTCAGAAGGAGACTTGATTTGGAAATAGGGTGAGCTGCCAGCAGTTTGCACAGTGTCTGGCACACAGAATGCACTGGATAAATACTTCGAGTTTATGAATAAGTGAGTGTCAAGGCTAAACTCTTCAAAAGTGGGTGTTCATGCTTTCTAAACGTGGTATTCCCAAATTCTTCAGCCCCAACCCTGAGGTGACCAATGTCTCTCCGAGACAAGCCAGGGCCAGGGTGGTAGCTCAAAAGGGCAAACCCTCATCAGGAATTCCACTCCTTCAACAGGACTGCACTTTATCTCCTCAAACAGAATGAATTGATCTCGATGTCAATCAGGACGGAGTTCGCCTCCAACTAACTCACATAACAGATTAGAGAGCTGATCAAATGCTCTGTTAACATGGCACTTTAATAACAATATCACTTAGATCTCCAACTGCTTAATTAGATTTCACTCATCGCCATCAGTCGCCTCATTTGAACGCTCGTTTATAATTTATGATCTTTATGCATTTGGTTGCTCATTTGTAAAATGGGAGAAAACAATCACCAGGGGAAAAAAAAAGAAACCTTGAGAAGAAACAGATTTGACTTTTCTCAAGGGCTGAGGGGCCTCCAAGAGTGAGGCATGATGCCCAGGGAAGAGCCTCCTCAGCATCTTTGGCCCCCTAGGTTGGAGGTCCTGCAGTTCCCCTGGAAGTAGCCCCAGTTCTAAGTCTTGAGGTTGGCCCACTCCTCCAGCTTCAGAAGGAATCCTATGGCACAGGCTCCACCCACCAGCTTGTCTGACTCCAGTCTGCCTATCAGTTGGTTCAGGAATGGGCACATGACCCAACTCCATCCAATGAGTGAGTCCTGGGATATTTGCTGCAACTATTGTAAAAGATACACCCCTCCCCTCCTTGTTGGACCATTAGTCTGCTGCTCTCTCCCTCCCAAGGTGGGTGAGGGCTGGGGGGTGGGGGGGGTGGAGAATGATACCAACGCAAAGACAAGCAGGAGAGGGAAGTGGGGAGGACAGATTCCTGGCAACATTTCTGAGCACTTCTGAGCACCTGGATTCAGCCCTGCCTGGACCACCCCCTGAATATTTTCATTTTGTGAGTCAGAATGTTCCCTGGTTTCCTTCAGCTTATTTGAGTTTCTTTCACCTGCAATGAAAGATGCTCAGTTGATTGAGTATCGAAGATAATCCCTATGAGAAAAGCTTAGTCATTGTCTTCTACAAACCCAATTAGCCACCAGTTCCCATTCATGAAAAAAAAAAAAAGTGAAAAGTGCTATTGTGGGGGAAAAAAAAAAAAAACTGCCATTCTGAATTCATAGAGCAGACAAGTTATCTTAGTGAGGTTTTCCCTAAGTTACCATCCAGAATTTCAACATCATCCCCATCCCCAAAACATAACATGCCCCCATCCTACTTTAGTTTTCCCCATCGTACTTATGATCTAACATACTATTTTCTTTGTCTTCTTTATTTATCATCTATCTTCCTCATCAGAATGTCTGCTCCATGAATGACAGGGATTTTTCTATGTTTTGTTCACTGGTATAGTTCTCCAATTAGTGGGAGCTGGTACACAGTAGTCTTTTGATAAATTATCATTGTATTTCAAACACAGTGAATTAATCTGCTGTAGGAATTACATTCAGCTACTAATAAGACATGAAAGCAAGCAATTTATGGGATGTTGTGTCTCTTATACATTAAAAAAAAAAAAAATCCCAAAGCAGTTGGGCCAGGGCTAGTGTGGCAACCATACATTGTCCCCTGGGATCCAGGAACCTTCTCTCTCCTTATGTCCCTCTGTCCTCATGAAAAGCTTTCTTCCTTAAGGTCATCTCATGATCCAAGGTGGCTGCTGGTGCTCCAGCCACATTATCTGCAGTCCAGGCAGGAAAAAAGGAGAGATCCTGCTAATGCACCTTCCCAGAAGAACAACCAAACAACTTCTAGCTACTTTTCACTGGTCACTGTGGCTGCAAAACAGGTTGGGAAATGTAGTCCTTTATACAGGCATGTCGCCATCCACAATAAAATCTGTTCTTTTACTAAGGAAGGAGCATGAAGATGCATCTTGGGGAGGCAACTAACAATCTCTGTGGGAAGAGGCCCAACTGGAAGCCACATAAACAAGTAAATGATGGTACATTCATACAATAGGAAATTATGCAGCCATTAACAATCCAGATTTTAGGAAAATTCTTACTAATGTGAGAAAGTGTCTATGATACAATGTCACATGAGGAAAAATGGAATTTAAAACTACCCAAAGATCTCCATTTTTATAAACACACTTCCCAACTGCACACACACATACACATATACACACGCATGTATACAGGACAACGATGTCAAAGACTTATACCACAATTTTCATAACATTTTTTCTAATGAGAGCAATTACAGATGGCTTTCATTTTCTTTTTTAGGCTTTATTTTATTTTTCAGATATTTTCAATAAATAGATGCTGCTTCATGGTGAAAATGGGCTTCCCAGGTGGGTAAACAATCCTCCTGCCAATTCAGGAGACATCAGAGAGGCAGATTTGATCCCTGGGTTGGGAAGATCCCTGGAGGAGGGCATGGAAACCCACTCCAGTATCCTCGCCTGGAGAATCTCATGGACAGAGGAGCCTGGCAGGCTACAGACCATAGGGTCACAAAGAATCAGACATAACTGAAGCAACTTAGCACACACGCATGATGAAAATAGACAAATCATTCCAATATTAAATAAAAAGTAGAAGTGAGTGGAATCCCCACTCATGGCTTGGTTTGGTGCCATATCAATATGTGGCAAAGCCTAGTCAAGAAAGAAAAGAGAGAGTGGAACTGGGAAAGGAAAAAAAGAAGGGAAGAAAAGCAGAGAGGAGAGGGGTGGTAAGTGGGGCGGTGAGACAGAAACAGTTAAGAAGGGGGAGGGAAGCGAGCAGGGAGGACAGCTGGGAAGGGGAGGGAAGGAGAGATGGAAGGGAAGAGAGGAAGACAAAGACTCCCGTGATGCTGCACTTTTTGCTGGGAAAGACTCCAAAAGGAGCATTGGAGTTAATGTTTCCTCCACAAACTTCCAAAGACCCTGGCCCAGCCCCCACCCCTGCCAAACATCAAACTCCATTCCCTCAAGGGCAAGCTTGAAGGAGGCCCCTGGGTGTTTTCTTTGATCAAGTGAACCCTGCAGGAAACTCCACAGCTGGCACTGACTCACTCCCTCTCCCCTCCCTGTTCCTGCCCCTGAGCCCCTGGTGCTCATTTTTGGCTGGTTTCTATGAACCCTGCAGCTGTCTCAACTCAAAAACCTCCCCAAACTCCACTCCATGCTGGAGCTTGGACTGGGGCAGCCCAGGGTAAGAAAGCGGCTGGAGATGGGGTTCATCTCTAGCCAGTTATGCCCTAAGAGATTGAAATCAAAACTGATAAATAGTGTGGTTCGCCAGCCTTTCCAGACATCCTGCTTGGAACAGAGTCAGACCTCTGAAAAGTTCATGGGAAATCCTGGGAGCAAATGCTTATTCAGCAACCACAAGCTGTATCTTGGGTCTGAGTCCCAAAAAACAAAGATGTAAGTTTCTTTTAAGAGGCTCTCCTCCCCTTGACCAGCAAGTACCCCCTCCCACACACAGGGGCCTCCAAAAACAATCCTAAAACAGTACTTGAAATTTAAATCGCATTCTCAAAACTTGTGCAGTCAAAGCACAGACCCAGTGCCCCCAAAGAGCTTATAGGCAATGCCAAGTATGTTACCACCCGCCTGTCCCTCTTATTGCTTCCAGCCACCAAGAGACACAAGAGTGTAACCAAACCTGGCCTGCTAGCCATTAGGAACACCTGGTCACAGAGCATCTGTATGTGGATCGTGCAACTGGGGACTGAATTTTTTAATTTTATTCAGTTTAATAAACATGAATGTTAAAACTATACAGTAAAAATTATTTTTCTAACAGACAACTTAATTGTTCTATAGAACTACTGTACTCATTTCCTATTGCAGCCATGATAAGTTACTAGAAATTTTCTAGCTTGAAACAATACAATTGTTATTCTCTTACTCTTCTGGACCTCAGAAGTCTGAAATGGGTCTTACAGGCTAAAATCAAAATGTCTGCAGAGCTGAATTTCTTACTGAAGGAAGAATCTCTCTCTGGGGGAGAATCCGTTTCCTTTCAGCTTCAAATTGTTCAATTGCTAAATTGAGTCTGACTCTTTGCGACCCCATGGACTGCAGCATGCCAGGCTTCCCTATCCTTCACTATCTCCTGGAGTTTGCTCCAACTCTTGTTCATTGAGTACAACCATCTAACAATCTCGTCCTCTCTCTCCCCCTTCTCCTCTTGCCCTCAATCTTTTCCAACATCAAGATCTTTTCCAATGTATGGGCTCTATGCATCAGGTGGTCCAACTTCTAGAGGCATCTGCGTTCCTTGGCTCATGGTCCCTTTCTTCCATTTTCAAAGGCAGTATCATTGAGTCTGACTAGTCTTCCATGTTACAGCTCCCTCTAAGTACTATTGAAAAAGATTGTCTGCTTTTAAGGATTATCATGATTTCATTGGGCCCACCATGATAATCCAGGATTGTTGTTACTTAGTCACTAAATTGTGTCCAACTCCTTGCACCCCATGGCCTATAACCCAAGAGGCTCCTCTATCCATGGGATTTCCCAGGCAAGAATACTGGAATGGGTTGCATTTCCTTCGCCAGGTGATCTTCCCAACAAAGGGATCAAACCTGGGACACCTGCATTGGCAGGCGGATTCTGGGCCACCAGGGAGGCCCAGGATAATCCAGGATAATCTCCTCATTTCAAGACCACCCAATTAATTCTATCTGCATCCTTAATTATCTTTGCCATGTAGGGTGACATATTCACAGGTTCCAGGGCTTAGGATGTGGACATCTGGGACATCGTTATTCAGTTAACCACACTGCAGTTCACACCTTTCCACCCTGCCAGCCACCACTGTAGTATTGCTGTGTATGTGCTGAGCGAGCACACTGCTTCTACTATTAGGCGCAAACATAACCTGGTTGGTATGAGTGGACTGATCCAATTGGGGTGATTATTTCCTGTGCACTCATGTAGCATTTTTTTCAGTCTTAGGTGTATTTATTTTCAGTCTTAGCCTGAGAGTACAAGTTATTATGATATCTATACAATGAAATTGAAATTATTATTATTTTAATATAATTATTTTTCAAGTTTAAAAAATTATGGAAAGACTTTTAGATTTCATAAATGTAGGAATTTTACTGATGCAAAATTGAGTAGGGGCTTCCCTGGTGGCTCAGTGGTAAAGAATCCGCCTGCCAATTCAGGAGGTTCCATCCCTGGGTTGGGAAGATCTCCTGAAGAAGGAAATGGCAATCCACTCCAGTATTCTTGCCTGGAAAAATCCCATGGACAGAGGAGCCTAGTGGGTTACAGTCCATGGGGTCTCAAAAGAGTGGGACACGACTTAGCAACTAAACAACAAACAAAAATCAAGTAGACACGCAGAACAGTAAAGGAAACCTGAAACATCACAAATTTCACAAGGAAACAATTGCCATTTGTTTCAGCAGGAAAAAATTTAAAGCTTTTTATTTGCTTGGTAAAAGATAATAAAATGAACAATAATAACATATACTTCTATCAAATACATAATGAATTTGAAAAGATATTTCCTTCAACCATCAACAAAGAATCAACAAAATAAGTCAATGAGAATCAGGATGAAATATCCAATAAAAAATTTTAATGAGTTTTAGTAAGAGCTGAGCCTGTAACTCTGGCCAGCTATAAAATAACTCAAATTCTCACAGAGCAAAGAGGAATCATTTTTAGATGGAGAGTTTTTAACGATAACATCAGTTATAAAAAGTTTATTAGAATATAAGGAAAAGATTTAAAAAGACATTTCACAAACAGTATAAAATTTTCAATTAAGCCAGCAAACCACTGACTGTTAAGAATTCAAAACCTCTCTAAAAATGCCAAAAGACTGGAAATCCTAGTTAATGCAATAAGAGAAAAAGAGGAATCAAAGGGTATGCAGTTTGGGAAAAAAAGAATTGTCTTTGTCCACAGATGACATGATCATCTACGTCAAAAATCTGAAATAATTAAATAAAAGAAATCTGAAAGTAAGAATCAATTACAGCAAGGCTACAGAATACAAGGTTAACATACCAAAGTCAACTCCTTTCCCATGTATCAGTAATGAACATGTGGAATTTGAAATTAAAAACACAGTTCTATATGCACTCACTCACATCCCCCTAATAAAATACCTGGGTATAAACTTGATAAAATATGTATAAAACCTATCAAGGAAAATGACAAAATTCTGATGTACAAAATCAAACAAGAACTAAGTAGAGAGGTATTCCATATTGATGGTTAAGAAAATTCAATATTGTCAAGATGTGAGTTCCTTCCAACTTGAGCTATAGATTCAATACAATCCTAATTAAAATCCTAGCAACTTATTGACCTTTTGTGATTATTTACAAACTGATTCTAAAGTTTATAGAGTAAAAGATCCAGAATAGCCAACATATTATCGAAGGAGAATAAAGTTGGAAGACTAGCACTACCTGATTTCAAGACATACTCTAGAGCTACAGTAATCAAGATAGTGATATTGGAAAAAGAATAGAAAAACAGATCAATGGAACAAACTAGAGAGCCCAGAAACAGACCCACATAAGTACAGTCAACTGATCTTTGATAAAATAACAAAAGCCATAGCATGAAGCAAAGATAGAACTCAACAAACAGTATTGAAACTACCAGACATCCACATTAAAAAAAAAGGAATCTAGACACAGATCTTACACTCTTCACAAAAATTAACTCAAAATAGATCATAGACCCAAACTTAAATGCAAAACTATAAAACTACCTGGAAGATAATGTAGAACACCCAGAGGACCTTGGGTATGGATATGACTTTTTAGATACAATATCAAATGCACATTACATGAAAAAAGTAACCAATAAGCTAGACTTCATTAAAAATTTAAAACTTTTGTGGATTTCCCTGGTGGTACAGTGGGTAAGAATCTGCCTGCCAATGCAGGGGACATAGGATCGATCCCAGCTGTCTAGGATTGTCGTAGATTTCCTTCCAAGGAGCAATGTATACCTGTCATGCTGCTGCTGCTGCTGCTAAGTCGCTTCAGTCATGTCCGACTCTGTGCAGCCCCATAGACAGCAGCCCACCAGGCTCCCCCGTCCCTGGGATTCTCCAGGCAAGAACACTGGAGTGGGTTGCCATTTCTTTCTCCAGTGCATGACATGAAAGTGAAAAGTGAGAGTGAAGTCACTCAGTCGTGTCCAACTCTTAGTGACCCCATGGACTGCAGCCTACCAGGCTCCTCCATCCATGGGATTTTCCAGGCAAAAGTACTGGAGTGGGTTGCCATTGCCTTCTCCATCATCAGTTCAGTTCAGTTCAGTCACTCAGTCGTGTCCGACTCTTTGCAGTCCCATGAACTGCAGCACGCCAGGCCTCCCTGTCCATCACCAACTCCCGGAGTTCACTCAGACTCATGTCCATCGAGTCAGTGATGCCATCCAGCCATTTCATCCTCTATCATCCCCTTCTCCTCCTGCCCCCAATCCCTCCCAACATCAGAGTCTTTTCCAATGAGTCAACTCTTCGCATGAGGTGGCCAAAGTTCTGGAGTTTCAGCTTTAGCATCAGTCCTTCCAAAGAAATCCCAGGGCTGATCTCTTTTAGGATGGACTGGTTGGATCTCCTTGCAGTCCAAGGGACTCTCAAGAGTCTTCTCCAACACCATAGTTCAAAAGCATCAATTCTTCGGTGCTCAGCTTTCTTCACAGTCCAACTCTCACATCCATACATGACCACTGGAAAAACCATAACCTTGACTAGTTGGACATTTGTTGACAAAGTAATGTCTCTGCTTTTGAATATGCTATCTAGGTTGGTCATAACTTTCCTTCCAAGGAGTAAGCGTCCTTTAATTTCATGGCTGCAATCACCATCTGCAGTGATTTTGGAGCCCAAAAAGATAAAGTCTGACACTGTTTCCACTGTTTCCCCATCTATTTCCCATGAAGTGATGGGACCGGATGCCATGATCTTCGTTTTCTGAATGTTGAGCTTTAGGCCAACTTTTTCACTCTCCACTTTCACTTTCATCAAGAGGCTTTTAAGTTCCTCATCACTTTCTGCCATAAGGGTGGTGTCATCTGCATATCTGAGGTTATTGATATTTCTCCTGGCAATCTTAATTCCAGCTTGTGCTTCTTCCAGCCCAGCATTTCTCATGATGTACTCTGCATAGAAGTTAAATAAGCATGGTGACAATATACAGCCTTGACGTACTCCTTTTCCTGTTTGGAACCAGTCTGTTGTCCCATGTCCAGTTCTAACTGTTGCTTCCTGACCTGCATACAGGTTTCTCAAGAGGCAGGTCAAGTGGTCTTGTATTCCCATCTCTTTCAGAATTTTCCACAGTTTATTGTGATCCACACAGTCAAAGGCTTTGGCATAGTCAATAAAGCAGAAATAGATGTTTTTCTGGAACTCTCTTGCTTTTTCGATGATCCAGCGGATGTTGGCAATTTGATCTCTGGTTCCTCTGCCTTTTCTAAAACCAGCTTGAACATTTGGAAGTTCACGGTTCATGTATTGCTGAAGCCTGGCTTGGAGAATTTTGAGCATTACTTTACTAGCGTGTGAGATGAGTGCAATTGTGCGGTAGTTTGAGCATTCTTTGGCATTGCCTTTCTTTGGGATTGGAATGAAAACTGACCTTTTCCAGTCCTGTGGCCACTGCTGAGTTTTCCAAATTTGCTGGCATATTGAGTGCAGCACTTTCACAGCATCATTTTTCAGGATTTGAAAGAGCTCAACTGGAATTCCATCACCTCCACTAGCTTTGTTCGTAGTGATGCTTTCTAAGGCCCACTTGACTTCACATTCCAGGATGTCTGGCTCTAGGTGAGTGATCATACCATCGTGATTACCTGGGTCATGAAGATCTTTTTTGTACAGTTCTTCTGTGTATTCCTGCCACCTCTTCTTAATACCTTCTGCTTCTGTTAGGCCCATACCATTTCTGTCCTTTATCGAGCCCATCTTTGCATGAAATGTTCCCTTGGTATTGCTAATTTTCTTGAAGAGATCTCTAGTCTTTCCCATTCTGTTGTTTTCCTCTATTTCTTTGCATTGATCGCTGAAGAAGGCTTTCTTATCTCTTCTTGCTATTCTTTGGAACTCTGCATTCAGAGGCTTATATCTTTCCTTTTCTCCTTTGCTTTTCACTTCTCTTCTTTTCACAGCTATTTGTAAGGCCTCCCCAGACAGCCGTTTTGCTTTTTTGCATTTCTTTTCCATGGGAATGGTCTTGATCCCTGTCTCATGTGCAATGTCACAAACCTCCATCCATAGTTTATCAGGCACTCTATCTATCAGATCTAGTCCCTTAAATCTATTTCTCACTTCCACTATTTAATCATAAGGGATTTGATTTAGGTCATACCTGAATGGTCTAGTGGTTTTCCCTACTTTCTTCAATTTAAGTCTGAATTTGGCAATAAGGAGTTCATGATCTGAGCCACAGTCAGCTCCCAGTTTTGTTTTTGCTGACTGTATAGAGCTTCTCCATCTTTGGCTGCAAAGAATATAATCAATCTGATTTTGGTGTTGAGCATCTGGTGATGTCCATGTA
This sequence comes from Bos indicus, assembly GCF_029378745.1. Lineage (NCBI taxonomy): Eukaryota > Metazoa > Chordata > Mammalia > Artiodactyla > Bovidae > Bos > Bos indicus. The sequence goes on along the minus strand of NC_091772.1, from coordinate 58,273,189 downwards.
TAGAGTCTTCTCCTGTGTTGTTGGAAGAGGGTGTTGGCTATGACCAGTGCGTTTTCTTGGCAAAACTCTATTAGTCTTTGCCCTGCTTCATCCCATTTTCCAAGGCCAAATTTGCCTGTTACTCCAGGTGTTTCTTGACTTCCTACTTTTGCATTCCAGTCCACTATAATGAAAAGGACATCTTCTTTGGGTGTTAGTTCTAAAAGGTCTTGTAGGTCTTCATAGAACCATTCAACTTCAGCTTCTTCAGCATTACTGGTTGGGGCATAGACCTGGATTACTGTGATATTGAATGGTTTGCCTTGGAAACGAACAGAGATCATTCTGTCATTTTTGAGATTGCATCAAAAGTACTGCATTTCAGACTTTTTGTTGACCATGATGGCTACTCCATTTCTTCTAAGGGATTCCTGCCCACAGTAGTAGATATAATGGTCATCTGAGTTAAATTCACCCATTCCCATCCATTTTAGTTTGCTGATTCCTAGAATGTCGAAGTTCACTCTTTGCCATCTCTTGTTTGACCACTTCCAATTTGCTTTGATTCATGGACCTGACATTCCAGGTTCCTATGCAGTATTGCTCTTTACAGCATCAGATGTTGCTTCTATCACCAGTCACATCCACACTGGGTATTCTTTTTGCTTTGGCTCCATCTCTTCATTCTTTCTGGAGTTATTTCTCCACTGATCTCCAGTAGCATATTGGGCACCTACTGACCTGGGGAGTTTCTCTTTCAGTATCCTATCATTTTGCCTTTTCATAGTGTTCATGGGGTTCTCAAGGCAAGAATACTGAAGTGGTTTGCCATTCCCTTCTCCCTTCTCCATTACACGTTCGTCCAAATCCAGAGAGTGGACTGTACTGTAATTCCAGACTTGGATGACTATGAGGGGTCAGTGTCAGCTCACAAATTGTAACAAAATGCACCGCTATGCATAATAGGGGAATTTGGAGTGGCAGGAGTGTATGGGACTTCTTTGTACCTTCCCCTCAATTTTTCTATGAACTTAAAACTGCTCTAAAAAGGTATGCTGCTGCTGCTGCTGCTAAATCACTTCAGTCATGTCCGATTCCATATGACTTCATAGATGGCAGCCCACCAGGCTCCCCCGTCCCTGGGATTCTCCAGGCAAGAACACTGGAGTGGCTTGCCATTTCCTTCTCCAGTGCATGAAAGTGAAAAGTGAGAGTGCAGTCACTCAGTCGTGTCTGACTCTTCCCCCATGGACTGCAGCCTACCAGGTTCCTCCGCCCATGGGATTTTCCAGGCAAGAGTACTGGAGTGGGCTTCCATTGCCTTCTCTGCTAAAAAGGTATATCATAATTTAAAAAATAGAACTCATGGCATAGATAATTTTGAATCTTCTACATCTGTCAAAGAAGAATTTCAGCTAGAAATGAGAAGATTAGTTTCTATGACGACAGATGATACTTCATCTACGTTAGCTCAATCATACTGGGATTTTAAAACAAGAGGCTGATGCTTCCTGGAAGTTTTGTTCCACTCTATGATACATATAAAATATTTGCATTCCATTTTTCTGGCGCAGTCTCTGAATAGTGTCATGAATACAACAGTTAAAACCATTTAGTATTTATGTACAAATGGTATGAATCATCATCAATTTATAGAACTCCTGAGAGTAGAAGACAATGAATTTAATGATCTTATTTTCTTTGCCCATTAGTTGAATCATGAAAAGAGTTTTTACAGGTTTGCTGTAGTGTTAATTCCCATTCAAGATTTATTTGACACAAAAGTTATACTTGCCATATTTTCCTTAATCAAAGACAAAAAATGCTGGTTTGATTTAAAGTTTTCTCATTATTATTACACACCAGATGAAAGACCTAAATTTGAAGCTCCAAAGAAAAGAAAAGCTTACTATGACCTAGCTAGACAGGTAGGAGAATTCATATTGAAATTTAAACTTTTCGTAATACAAATCAATAATATGACTTTCACATTTTTTCCAACATGATTCAATATGCAGAAGATTTTAATTGCAGTTGACAATGTTATATAAATTGACCACAAAAACTATTTTAAAAATTTGAAGAATGATTTGTTGATGATAAATTTAGAGTTTCTTTTCAAATTATAACATGCCTCAATTGCTGTCAATGTTAATAATACTGAGTTTAGCACAAGAGTTCATGAATTTAAGCTAGTTTTAAAGTTAATACACTTTTACTTCAGAGTCAAATCATTTCTAAAAAAGATGCACCAATCTTGTCAGTGAAGATGCAACTATTAAAGGAAAATTATTTTTTTGTGCACAATTCAATTACTGGAAAACTTTTCTGTGTTTGGAACAATCTGGATGTAGGCAATGTCTACTTTTCCAACTGTAAGCTTTGCAAAATCTATATACAAATCAAGTATTTCTGATGAAAACAGTGGCTAAATTGAAATGTACTGAAGATGTAAAACATACACACTAGATTTCAAATATTTAAAACAATCTATTAATACAAAAAGAATGTAAAACAGCTCATCAATAATTTTGTATTATCACATGTTGAAATAATATTTTGATATACTACATAAAATATATTTTTAAATGAATTTCTTCTGTTTCTTTTTTAGCATGTTTCTAACTTTTTACTAGAAAATTTTAAATTACAAATGTGGCTCACATTATATTCCTACTAATAGTGCAGAATTAGACTTTTTTTTAATGATTTATGTATCTTTAATTGGTATTGGAGAAGACTCTTGAGAGTCCCTTGGATTGCAAGGAGATCCAACCAGTCCATTCTGAAGGAGATCAGCCCTGGGATTTCTTTGGAAGGAATGATGCTGAAGCTGAAGCTCCAGTACTTTGGCCACCTCATGCGAAGAGTTGACTCATTGGAAAAGACTCTGATGCTGGGAGGGATTGGGGGCAGGAGGAGAAGGGGACGACAGAGGATGAGATGGCTGGATGGCATCACTGACTCGATGGATGTGAGTCTGAGTGAACTGCAGGAGTTGGTGATGGACAGGGAGGCCTGGCATGCTGTGATTCATGGGGTCGCAAAGAGTCAGACACGACTGAGCGACTGAACTGAACTGAACTGAATTGGCAGATAATTGTTTTACAATATCATGTTGTCTTCTGCCATACATCTACATGAATCAGCCATAGGTGTACATATGTCCCCTCTCTCTTGAACCTCTTTCCCACCCCCCACTCCATCCCACCTCTCCAGCTTGTCACAGAGCACTGGGTTTGAGCTCCCTGCGTCATACAGCAAATTACTACTGGCTGTCTATTTTACATATGGCAATGTACATGTTTCCATGCTACTCTCTCATTTTGTCCCACCCTTTCCTTCCCCTACTGTATCCACACATCTGTTCCCTATGTCTGCGTCTCCATTGTTGCCCTGCATATAGGTTCATCAGTTCCATCTCTCTAGATTCCATATATATGCATTAATATACATCATTTGTTTTTCTCTTTCTGACTTACTTCACTCTGTATAAAAGTCTCTAGGTTCAAGAAGATGTCCTTCCTTCTTTGGTTCCTTATTTCAGATCATGGGTCCAACTCCATTTTGTGTTTATGCATATATATGTTTATTTATTTCTTTTGGCTGCATCGGGTCTTGCTTGCAGCACACAGGATCTTTGTTGAAGCTTGTGGGGTCTTTTGCTGCAATGTGTAAACTTCTCTCTAATTGAGGCTCTCAGGCTCAGTAATTGTGGCGCAAGGCCTAAGTTGGCCCAAGGCATGTGGGATCTTAATTCCCAAACCAGGGATTGAACCCACACCCCCTGCATTGGAAGTATAGAGTCTTAACCATTGGACCACCAGGGAAGTCCCCTCAACTCCATTTTAATAAAGGTTGCAAAATAGTAGTCAAATCCAGTCAGCAAATTTGATTTAGTCCATGTAGCATGTTTTTTTAAAAAATGCTTTGGTCGCCAGCACAGAAAAATTGGAAAATTACACACAAACATTCAATTCTTGGCCTTCTTTGAAAAACCAGATCCTGCCAATCTGAGCCCATATTTCCAAGTGGTGATGCCTATGCCAGAGCCCAGTGCCAAGTGGTCCTCCTTTGCCCAGTGTGGTTCTGTTTGTGAGCCAATGTCAAAGTTGGGAGCCCAGAGTTTTCCAGCCTCATAAAATTAACTGACGAGATTTTGCTCTTTTTCATCATCTGATAAGGTTGAAATGGAATTTCCACTTCTCTGAAGATGATCTTGAACTCACATAAAGTCAAAGTCATTTATTTTTTAGTTATTGATTTTTTATAAACTTTTAAATATCTTCTGTGTCTCTTAAATTTTTTCTGTGGTTGTTTCTTTTAAAGTCTTCCTGTGTCAATTTTACACACTGGTATTACTCAAGAAAGTCATCTTATTGCTTCCCTCAACTCTTAAATATCCTCTTGTAATTTTAAAATATTCTCTTCTAATTTAAAAAATCTGTGATCCTATATCCTTTCTCTATTTTTATGTTGCAAATATTTGTTTTACTCTTTTTAAGATACAAGTTTATGAGGTGGTGTCTATGTTATTAATCTTTTAAAATAAACCATTTATCGACTTCAGGCTTTAATAACTTTTTGTTTTCTGATTTGTTCATACTGTTTCCTTTTTATATCATTTAAATTATTAGTTCATTTATATCCACTAATTCTTTTTTTTTAATAATAAAAATAGTTTAGGCTATGGATTTCCCTCTGAATACAGCCTTGGCTACATCCGAGGGATTGCTTCAATATAATAATGTCTAAAAGAATTAACATTTAAGTTTTCATTTCCTCCTTGATCTGGAAACTATTTAGAAGAGTGTGCTTTGAACCTTCCCAGGGAAATTATCTATCAATAAGGAAAAATATCTATTTCTGCTTTATTGACTATGCCAAAGCCTTTGACTGTGTAGATCACAATAAACTGTGGAAAAGTACCTGACCTGCCTCTTGAGAAACCTGTATGCAGGTCAGGAAGCAACAGTTAGAACTGGTCATGGAACAACAGACTGGTTCCAAATAGGAAAAGGAGTACGTCAAGGCTGTATATTGTCACCCAGCTTATTTAACTTCTATGCAGAGTACATCATGAGAAATGCTGGGCTGGAAGAAGCACAAACTGGAATCAAGATTGCGGGAGAAATATCAGTAACCTCAGATATGCAGATGACACCACCCTTATGGCAGAAAGTGAAGAGGAACTCAAAAGCCTCTTGATGAAAGTGAAAGTGGAGAGTGAAAAAGTTGGCTTAAAGCTCATCATTCAGAAAACTAAGATCATGGCATCTGATCCCATCACTTCATGGGAAACAGATGGGGAAACAGGGGAAACAGTGTCAGACTTTATTTTTCTGGGCTCCAAAATCACTGCAGATGGTGACTGCAGCCATGAAATTAAAAGACGTTTACTCCTTGGAAGGAAAGTTATGACCAACCTAGATAGCATATTCAAAAGCAGAGACATTACTTTGCCAACAAAGGTCCGACTAGTTAAGGCTATGGTTTTTCCAGTGGTCATGTATGGATGTGAGAGTTGGACTGTGAAGAAAGCTGAGCACCGAAGAATTGATGCTTTTGAACTGTGGTGTTGGAGAAGACTCTTGAGAGTCCCTTGGACTGCAAGGAGATCCAACCAGTCCATTCTGAAGGAGATCAGCCCTGGGATTTCTTTGGAAGGAATGATGCTAAAGCCGAAACTCCAGTACTTTGGCCACCTCATGCGAAGAGTTGACTCATTGGAAAAGACTCTGATGCTGGGAGGGATTGGGGGCAGGAGGAGAAGGGGATGACAGAGGATGAGATGGCTGGATGGCATCACTGACTCGATGGACGTGACTGTGAGTGAACTGCGGGAGCTGGTGATGGACAAGGAGGCCTGGCGTGCTGCGATTCATGGGGTCGCAAAGAGTCAGACACGACTGAGTGATTGAACTGAATTGAAGGAAAAGGATGGTGGCGCTAGTGGTGAAGAACCCACCTGCCAGTGCAGGAGACATAAGAGACATGGGTTCAATTCCTGGGTTAGGAAGATCTTCTGGAAGAGGAAATGGCAACCCACTCTAGTATTCTTGCCTGAAAAATCCCATGGATGGAGGAGCGTAGCAGGCTGCAGTCCATGGGGTTGCAGAGAGTTGGATATGACTCAGAGGCTGAGCACATACAGGGAAAGGATCGTTACATGGTAGTAAGTTCACACAAAGAAATACTGCACAGCAATGAATGAGACTGATATACACAGCAGTATGCATGAATGTCAAAAACACTTTGAACAAAAGAAGCAGACACAGAAGACTATATTCTATATCATTACATTTGTATAAGATTCAAAACAGACAAACCTAACCTATGTGACTGGAGTTAGAATAGTGGTTAGAAAAGCCTCTGGAAAGGGGGGCTTCCCAGGTGGCGCTAGTGGTAAAGAACCCGCCTGCCAATGCGGGAGATGTAAGAGTCATGGGTTCTGTCCCTGGGTGGGAAGATCCTCTCCAGTGTTCTTGCCTGGAGAATCCCATGGACAGAGGAACCTGGAGGGTCCATAGGGTTGCAGAGAGTCAGACATGACAGGAGCACCTTAGCACACTGACCACAAGCAGTGCGGAGGAATCTTTAGAAGGTTCTCCATGGTTTTACATGCGTAAAAATTAAGGTGTATACTTAACTTTTGTGCACTTTATGGTATGCAAGAGACACTGTTATTGTTTTAAAAAGGAGAAAAAACTAGTTTTCTTACAAATATGATAAAACATTATTGTCAGAAAATGTGGCTAGTAGACTATCTCCTTTCTGGAAGTTGTTAACCTTTTCTTCTTGGCCAGAGTAACGGACTCTGTTGACTCCTACTCGAATCCTTCTCCCCTTCCTCCTCCCACCATAAGGCTGATGTTGCTCCCTCTGCACTGCAGTCAGTAAGGAAGCTGACCCCTCCCAGCTGGAGAGTAAGCTATGAGTGGTCTCCAACATCAGGATGAACCCATCCCTCTTGCTCGAGGTTCCAGGCTTACACCAATCTGTGTGCTCTCCTGGCAAAACTTTCTGGATTTGAGGGCAGTCATCTGACATCAGTTAGCCCAAATATGAGTAAAGGGTGGGACTTTTATTCCACGGAAAGAAAAAAAGTTTCTTCCCGTTTCCCACTGGGTGGGAACAGGAGGCTCCTACCCTGGTCTTTGAAATAGCCCACCTTTCCCAGACTCCTGGGATGTGGGCTCACACTTTTCTTCCTTGCTTAAAAACAAAAAACACAAAAAAACCTGTTGGAGCCTGGGTTTTTACACATCGAAGCCAAGAGCTCCACCAGGAAGCCAAGTCCATGACTAAGCACTGAGAGTGCTCCATGGGCCGATGGAACCAAGTTGTATTAATAAATAATAAGCCAAGCCTGTTAACTGTGTTGCTCTAATTCTTTATCTGCCTTTTGGTCCAGGTGGTCTGTCTAATCACGAGAGGGGAATGCTGAAATCTGCCGCTGTAACCGTGGTTTTGTAAAGATCTTGTACTAGGAGCCTGTGCCCAGGTGGTGGATTAAAGTTCATTCCTGTTATGTCTTCTTGATGGATTACAGATTTTATCAGTACAAACTACTTCTCTTTTTTCCTATTTACTGCCTTTGGCCTTCAGTCCTACCTCATCTGATATGAATATTTCCACCCTAGCCTTGGTTTTCCCTATGTGCTGCCCAGTATATCCTGGTTCACCTCTTTACCACTAAACTTTGAGGATCGTTTTGTTTGAAGCATATGTCTAGGCGATAAATCTGAATTATCTTTCTCTTTATTCAAAAATAAATCCCGGATGGATCAAAGATTATCATGTTAAAAAAACAAATTAAACCCTCAGACTACTATGAGGAAGTTCAGGTACTTCTACAATCCAATGTTGCTGTTTTTGTTGTTTACTCACTAAGTCCTAACAGAATCTTTGTGACCCCATGGACGGTAGCCCACCAGGCTTCTCTGTCCATGGGATTTCCCAGGCAAGAATGCTGGAGTGGGTTGCCATTTCCTTCTCCAGGGGATCTTCTTGACCCAGGGATCAAACCTGAGTCTTCTGCATTGGCAGGCAGGTTCTTTATGAGCCACCAGGGAATCCCATTAACGATGATGCAAAAGCTTGAAACTACAAAATGATGCATTGATACATTCTTGACAAAAATTGTATACATAAAACCAAAATAATTATATGACATTTGCTGCTGCTGCTAAGTCCCTTCAGTCGTGTCCGACTCAGTGCGACCCCATAGATGGCAGCCCACCAGGCTCCCCTGTCCCTGGGATTCTCCAGGCAAGAACACTGGAGTGGGTTGCCATTTCCTTCTGCAATGCATGAAAGTGAAAAGTGAAAGTGAAGTCGCTGAGTCGTGTCTGACTCTTACTGCTACTGCTGCTGCTAAGTCGCTTCAGTCGTGTCCGACTCTGTGCGACCCCATAGACGGCAGCCCACCAGGCTCCCCCGTCCCTGGGATTCTCCTGGCAAGAACACTGGAGTGGGTTGCCATTTCCTTCTCCAATGCATGAAAGTGAAAAGTGAAAGTGAAATCACTCAGTCATGTCCGACTCTTAGTAACCCCATGGACTTCAGCCCACCAGGCTCCTCCACCCATGGGATTTTCCAGGCGAGAGTACTGGAGTGGGGTGCCATTGCCTTCTTCGGTCCGACTCTTAGTTTAATTTAAAAATCACTATCAGTTCAGTTCAGTCACTCAGTCATGTCCGACTCTTTGCAACCCCATGGACTGCAACATGCCAGGCCTCCCTGTCCATCACCAAATCTCGGAGCTTGCTCAAACTCATGGCCATTGAGTCAGTGATGCCATCCAACCATCTCATCCTCTGTCATCCCCTTCTCCTCTTACTTTCAGCATCTTTCCCAGCATCAGGGGCTTTTCTAATGAGTTGGCTCTTCACATCAGGTGGCCAAAGTATTGGAGCTTCAGCTTCAGCATCAGTCCTTCCAGAGAATATTCAGGACTGATTTCCTTTAGGAGGGACTGGTTGGATCTCCTTGCAGTCCAAGGGACTCTCAAGAGTCTTCTCCAACACCACAGTTCAAAAGCATCAATTCTTCGGTGCTCAGCCTTCTTTATGGTCCAACTCTCACATCCATATATGACTACTGGAAAAACGATAGCTTTGACTAGATGGACCTTTACCAGCAAAGTAATGTCTCTGCTTTTTAATATGCTGTCTAGGTTTGTCATAGCTTTTCTTCCAAGGAGCAAGCGTCTTTTAATTTCGTGGCTGCAGTCACCAGCTGCAGTGATTTTGGAGCCCAAGAAAATAAAGAATTAAAAGTCAAATGACAAATTTGCAGTCCAAATTGCAACATCTCAATATTCACAGATCTCTTACAGGTCAGTAAAAAAAAAAAAGACAACTATCTCAATAAAAATAGTGAAGCAACTAAACAAAAAAGAAATGAGAATATCAAATTAGCACTTGGACATCTGCACTTCATTAGCAATTAAAGATATGCATATTTTAAAATTTTTATAAAAGAGTTTATAGTTGGTTTTTGCATTTAAAACCAAACCTGAGTCTTTGTATCTCGGCTTGTTTGATAATATATATTTGCCATCTAATTTTGTTTTGTGTTTACCACATTTTTTTCCTTTCTTGAGTTTTGCTGAATTCATCAGATGAGGTTTTCTTGTTCTCCTTACATTCCATGGGAGAGCAAAAAATCAGACACGACTGAGTGACTAAGCACAGACCTTTTCCTCTTGGACTTTAGAAATCTGACTATTGTTTGCCTTTAAAAATTTTACCAAACATATTTAAACCTCTATTTCTTTATTGGTAACAAAATTTCTTAAATATTCGTTTCTTACCACCTCCACGACCCTGCCAAAGCAAGCCCCCGGGCAACTTCTTTGAGCAAACTATATATAAGACTCTCCCCTTGCAAACTGGTACTTTCTACCCTCCCCCATGATCGATTCCCCTGTAAAACTTATGGCCAACTGGCCTGCCATAGATTGAGTTGTTTTGTTTACTGTGCTTTCACACTGGCTCCAAGAGGGCAAGAATATTTATTTTTTTCAGTCTGTTATATATCAAGGGCCTGGCATAGTGCCTGGTACATTGTAGATGCTTAAAAACATCTGTAAATAAATAAATTATTCCTTTGTCTCTCTCTCTCTTCCCAGGTTTTAAATGATTTGAAATCTCAGTCCCCAGATATGAATTTTTTTACTGCTTATATAATTAATCTACAGAACAACCATGAGGCAAGCACACGCATTATGCCCACATTGTAGGAGAGAAAATGTAAACTCAAAAAGATTAAGTAGTTTCAGGGTGACACAGGTTAGTAAATGACCAAGCCAAGACTTGAACTCGAATTTGCTCAATAGTAAAATTTTCATTCTTAACTGCTCTGTGAGGCTCATGTGCACTCACACACACAAACACACTCCCCATGTTGTAAATGGTTCCTTTAATGCAAGTGGAGAAAGCTCAAGATAAGACCCATAAGTCATCCTGATCAATGCCACCCCTTCCTCAAGGTTCAACTCCAATGCCACCTTTTCTTGATGCTTCTCCAGGTCCCATTAGTCAGGATAAATCTGAACTTTTTCTTTGTTGCCAACTTCTGTCTTACATTATAGTTACGAGAGCATCCTTTTGGCTCCCCAGATAAACTGTACTCTTCCTGCGGGCTCCATCTGAGGCCCCTGTCTTGGCTGCTTCACCACGGACAGTGTATGGCCACCCTACTGAATTGAATTGCTGAGATGTGGTGCCAGAGGCCTTGATCTATCCAGACCAGGATCCACTTTTTCCAGGTAGCCTTCCGGGACTATTTCTAGCTGAACACCAACTCTCCCTCCCTCACCTTCCTGCAGTGAGGACTAATTCTAAGAATTCTGGTGTTAGCTGTTCTCAGACAGACGAAAATCAGCCAAATTAAAGAGTGTGATTGCAAAGTCCCCAGGGAAGAAAGCAACGGCAGGCCTGTGAGCATCATCTCTCAAGTGCTGCCCCCTCGTGGCCCAGCCTTGGAACTTCAACCAGGCAACCAGGCACGATTTTCTTACTTACAGTCTGATTTCATTCCTAGGTGGCCAGCACAAGGTCGCTCCAGTAAATTATTACACTTCGTTACTTCGCTTAAAAGTCCCTGCTACTTTTCACCCTGATACTGCTACTTAGAGTTGCCCATGTATGATGCAGCTTGACTGAAAACCAACCTCTGCATTTTGACATATTTGCTGTTGTAACTTCAGGTTTGGGGTTCACTTTTGGAAAGTTCTGTTTGTGTCAGCAGATACCACGGTGAATGGGGCAGACGTATTCCCTGTATCCATGAGTGAACATGTTAGTGGGGAAAACAGACACTTATCAATAATCCCAGAAATGAACACACTCATTGATCACGGGCTGTGAAGCCCGCCGTCTGGTACAGAAAGCCATTGACGTCATCATGGCCCTGAGTCATGATGTCCTGTGCTCCATGATGTCCTCTCAGACTCAAGGATACTAAAGTGTGACCAGACTTCTGACCTCTTCTCAGGAGAGGTCAGTACCAAGTGGTTCAGGGCCCACATTCAGGAAACAAGCGATTTGGGGCCTCACTCTGCCTTTGAAAATTATTTGATCTTGGACAAATTACTGTGAAAAGTCTGGGTTTCCTCATTTGCATAATGAAAATAATAGTTGTGCCCTTTTCATAGGGCACTTGAGAATAGAAAATAAAATTGTATTTTTAACATCTAGTACTGGGCATATAGTAAACTTAAATGCACACCCTGTTTCATTTATGTGTGTGCACAGTGATTGAAGCTGGGTCTAAATCCTTCACAACTGACCGATAGGAATTTATGTGCAGGTAGATTCCATTCTGGTTTTCCCCAGTAGCTCAGAGGTAAAAGATCCAGCTGCAATGCAGGAGATGCAGGAGACACGGGTTCAGTCCCTGGTGGGAAAGATCTGCTGGAGGAGGGCACAGCAACCCACTCCAGTATTCTCACCTGGAGAATCCCCATGGGCAGAAGAGACTGGCAGGCTACAGTTCATAGAGTTGCAAAGAATTGGACATGACTGAAGCAACTTAGCACGCATGCACACAGATTCCATCCTGTTCACAGGAAGGTTCACAGCAGTCATCTCTGTTTTCCTGAACAGTGGCAGGTCAGTGTCAAGGACAATGCCATGTATGACACTGTCAGATCCCTGCCCAACTTCCACTCTCTTCTTTGTGAACAGATCCCAGGATGGACCTGGGCATCAGCAGCCAGCTGTGGATCATGAAACATCAAAGGTGATTCAGAAATCCACCTTCTTACTTTTCCGGCCTCCCTTGCAGCTAGGAGTGGTCATGTGGCTTTGTTCCAAGTGGCAGTTTGATGATGGATTTTCTGGGAAAGCTTTTCTTTTCCCGATAAATGAGTCATGTAGCTTGCAACACCTTTATCCTTTCTTCTTGCCTAAAACTGAAATGCAATACCTGGAGCTACAGCCACCTTTTGTGACCATGAGGCAAAAGCATAAGGAAGATAGTCAACATGCTAGGAATGGTGAAACAGAAAACTAGAAAAGGCTGAATCCCTGAGGTCACAGTTGACAGTTGAGCCCAGAACCAACAACCCACTAACCCACTCCTTGTTTACAAGGAACTCTGGGCAGATGGATTTTATGCAACCTGCAGCTGAATGTATCCTTCATTGATTTGCTTTGCATGAACCACAAGTACCACCTCTCATCTCAGAGACTTCACTGAGAGTAGCCCTTCCCTCCTGGGGCTAGGTTCAAGCCAGATGGGAAGGGTGGGCTTGTCTGTTTGTCCAGACAGTGAACTAACTACTAAAAAGAAGAGATCTTTTATCAAAAGGAAATCTAACAGTCTAGATATTTTTCTTCCTTCCCATGGCCTGCATTGGGTCAGCCTGCAGGAAGCTATCAGGGCAATTAAATAACATGTTCTCAGCCTCCCCTCACCAAGATCCCTGATTGAAAACACACAGCAGACTCAGTGACCCTAGAAAAGAATTCTGGGAAGCTACGGGGTCCCCGATTCCCATCTACCCCTAGTGACGGGCTCATCAGCTTTTGCTCAGGGTTTTTGTTTATTATTATTAAAAAGTCATGGTGGTTGGCCAAGCCACATGAGCTGCAAAATTCCTAGAGCTGGGATGAGGATTGGGGGTGGGGTGGCATGTTGAAGTAATTTTACTGTTTTCATACTTCAGGGTAAAAAGGGTTGGCGTGTCCCAAAGAGCAGCCACATCTCTCCCATCTCCTTAGTTTGCACACACTCAAACCTGCCCTGCATGATGGTCACAATTTCCTGGACACATCAGCCAGGGTGCCCTTGTCCTCCTTACTCCACTTAGCTGTGCTAGGCTGTAGGTACAGAATTCTTGACCCCCACCCCAATCCCAAATCCTCCCCCCTCCAGCCCTCCATCACAGTAATTGGCACTAGCATCCACCACCCAGAAGTTGTTCCCGAGCGCTGTTTCCTTTGTCCCCTGCAGCCAATTCAATATCAGTCCTGCCCATTATACCCAAAAACATCCGCTGAGACTTCCAGCTTCTCAGGAGCTCTGCCTCTCCTGCACCAGCCATGCTTACCTGCAGGAAGAGCTCATCTGCAGGTAGACGCAGGACATTCGGCCCTGCTTCCCACCCCACCACTCCCCCCGCCACAGAAGCCACAGTGACCTTTGCATAACTCAGACCTGATTTTTCTCCCTTGCCAAAGCCCTGTGGCTTCCACTGCACAGAAAATTCAGGTGTCTGAGTTCACGCTTCCCTAGGTAGCCTGACTCCTGCCTTCGGTCACCTTTGTTCATTCTTCTCCGGCTTCACTGGCCTCCTTTCTTTTCCTGGGATGCAAGGGGGTCACTCTAGCCCTCCAGCCTTCCAGCTTACTCTCCCCTGTGCCTGCACCGCCTTTGCAGGACTGGTGGCTCCACCTCCTACAGGTCTCAGTCAAGCTAAAAAAAAGAATTATGACATTTTGATTCCACTTGTTTGACTTAGTATGAATAGAATGCTAGATATATAATTTATATTCACTCAAAACTTTGGTATAGTTCCAGGTATTTTGGCATCTAGTAGTATTGCTAAAAGTCTAGAAACTTTATTATCTTGTGATTTAAAAAAAAATTTGAATGAAGCTTGAATCTTCTAATCCAGCTTTGAGAATATAAGGAAATACTATTTTGTTTTAAAAAAAAAGAAAAAAAATGGAAGTTAACAAGTGACACAGTATTGGTTACTAAAGTACAAATTTTGTTCAAATTTAACTAAGTTTTATGCTAGTGTTCATTATTTGTTTTCATATCTTATACAAGACTCCACATTGTATTTAATTTCATTGAGCAGCTTTAGCTGTGTGCAAAAAATTCTGGTAAATTATCTCTTCATTTTTATTCTATGACAAAGATCTTCTAATTTTCCTTGTTATGGCCTCGTAGAAACACAGACCATTTAAAAGTGGACATTTAATTTACAAATACATGAGATTTTGCTTAAAGTATCTTTAATATTAATTTCTCATTTTGGTACTAATTTCTCATTTAAATGCTTTCTTCTCCGCAAGCCCCCTCTGTGTCTTTTACAGTCTAAATTTATTGAGACTTTTGATGGCTAAGTTGGACATCTCTCTTGGTAAAATGTCACATTGTAAATAGGTGAGTTATTTTCAATATCTTTTGATACTGATTTCTAACATAATTCCACTTTGATAAGAGAACAAACTCTGTATGATTTCAATACCTTTAGACCATGAAATTTTTGTACCTGTTTTATATCCCTGGATATGTTCTACTTTCCCCTGGTTTATAGTCTACGGGAACTTGAAAAGAATTTGTATCCTACCATTGCATGAAAATTGTATAAATCTTAATTATGCTGAATGGGCTTACAGTGCTTTTCAGGTCTACTATATTAATATTCTCTGTATATTCATTCTGTGAATTTTTGAGAGCTTGATATTGAAACTTCAACCAAAAATCCTAATTTATCTACTTAAAAAAATAATTATAATGTATGCTGCTGCTGCTGCTGCTGCTGCTGCTGCTAAGTCACTTCAGTCCGACTTAACAACCCCATAGACAGCAGCCCACCAGGCTCCCCCGTCCCTGGGATTCTCCAGGCAAGAACACTGGAGTGAGTTGCCATTTCCTTCTCCATGTATAGTGAAACTATATATAACCTTGGGCTTCCCAGGTAGCTCAGCAGGTAAAAAAAATCCACCAGCAGTGCAAGAGACACAGGAGACGTGGGTTCGATCCCTGGGTGGGGAAGATCCCCTAGAGGAGGGCATGGCAACCCACTCCAGTATTCTTGCCTGGAGAATCCCCATGGACAGAGGAGCCTGATGGGCTACAGTCCATAGAGTCTCAAAAGAGTCGGATACAACTGAAGCGACTGAGCTTGTAACTTTGTTCTGTATTTTTCAAGTCTCCTGTAAGTGTGTTATCATACTTCCATAATTTTGAAAAATAAAAGTTAACAACAACAACAAAAAAAGCCACCTTCCATATCTGGCTTGTGTTGCCCTGCCCACTGCAGTTCGTATCTCCACCCACTCTAGCCCCATATTCCCGCCTACTCTCCTCACTCTCCATTCCTCAGTCTTATTTTCCTTTTGGCTCCTTTGCCAGCTACAGTTGGTTTGTGGATTTACCTGATTTTGTCAGCTCTGCCCCCACTCTCTTCCTCCAACTGGAATGTGGGGTCTTTGAGGGCCAGGGTCCCTCACTTCTGCTTTCCCCCTGCCCCAGAGCATTGCTTGGAACACAGTAAGTGCTCAATAAACTCTTGACGCTTCCAGGACTCTTCAAGTTAGAAGAAATTCAAAACACCATCTAGTATAGGATTGCACATTTCAGGGGGAAAAAAAAGTAAATATACCAGTTTAATTTGAATTTCGAATATTTCAAATTCAAATAAACAATTACTAGCTCTTCTAGTATAAGTATGTCCTCTGCAATATTTGGGACATATTTGTACCAGAAACGTATTTATTGTTCATCTGAAATGCAGACTTAACTGGGAATCCTGTGTTTTTCCTGACAACCCTAGTCTGATAGAGCCATCATTTTACACTAAGGCACTGGTTTCCAGACCTGGCTGGGAAATTTCCTAGAAATATCAGCCCCCGGCTGCACCCAGACAGATTGATTCAGCCTCTGGGTTCAGTCCCAGCTGCTTTGCGATTCTGAGAACTAGCCAAGCTTGAAGAGCAGGGTGCTGAATGTCTCAGAACATGCCCAGCGAGAGGTCACCCCAGCTTTGAGGTGGAGGGAACTCATTGCTGAAGCTGGGGAGCCCTGGCTATTGAGGAAAACTCACAATGTCCTCTCTCCTCTGACAGAGGGAAGGCAGCCCCACCCTGCCTGGCCTGCTCCAGCTGTTCATGCATTCAGTCCTAACTCCCGGGGTGTGTGTGTGTGTGTGTGTGTGTGCACGCGTGCATGCTCAGTTGTGTCCAACTCTCTGTGACACCATGGACTGTAGCCTGCCTGGCTCTTCTGTTCATGGGATTCTCCAGGCAAGGATACTGGAGTGGGTTGCCATGCCCTGCTCCAGGGCATCTTCCCAGACCAAGGACCGAACCCAAGTCTCCTGCATTGGCCACTAGTACCATCTTTGAGGAAATCAGCCCCCAAATGGAGAAGAAAGAAACCCAAGAATTTAGAAGGGGGCAGGTGCCATCATCAGGACCGAGGCAAGCCAGGTGCAGCCCTGAGGTTTTGGTGAGGCTGTCCCCCGGCCGCCCAAACTTTCCCCCTCTCGTGAGACATGACCTCTGCCTCCAGCAGCAGAAACTCCAGGTTAAAAGACAGGTTTTACTTTCCCAGAGCAGCCGAGGCTGTGAAAGCTTACCAGACACGAGACACCATATGATAAGATTTACAATTTGTGAGGGAGGAGCAGGAGGTTCAAGGAAAAGGGGGTGCAAGGCCCCCCTACAGGAAGTTGTCCCAGAAAGTGGGTGAGGAGAGAGACAAACAAGCTAGAAGAGGGGCTGTCCTGACCACTGGATCGCCAGCTGATCAGGTCCCTGGAGTGGGCCTGTCACCCCAGCCTTGCTATCAGCCAGCATCAGACACACCCTCCCAGGCACGGGCAGAAGGACCTGGGGAACAGCCCAGGAGAAACAGCAGAGAGGTCTCCTCCCCAACCCCTTCCCAAAGGAGTGACACTCCATTACCCTACGGGACCAGAGAGCTGGTCAGCTAGGTTATACCTCGGCTGCAGTTGGCTAGTCCTTGGGTCACCGGTCACAGTTAAACTGTTTCAATCTTCTCAAGGAAAGGAGGAGAGGAGAGGGAGGGGCTGAGCCAGCTTTCTGCTCGCAGTCTGGTAGACAAACACAATTAAGGTTCCCGTAGCCCTCCCTTGGGTGGGGTGACAGGACCGCCCCCCCCTGCCAAGTTTTGAGGGGATAGCCTCAAAGAAGGTGGGGGCGGTTCTACCTGGAAGAAAGGCAGAAAGGGTCCATCCAGCAGGGGGTCACTGGGGACAAGGTGCTTCCCCTCCTGCCCCTATAACCTGCTTTCAGGTGGGTACTGCCTGGGTGGGCAGCCTCCTGGGATGGCCCCCACTTCACTCCCCACAGGGACCCCACACCCCCAGTTTCAGACACAGGCAGTCCTGATGGCCACCCCAACCCTGTTCTCATCACAGCTCTGATCCTCCCATGGCCCGACCCCCAGGACAAGGAGGGTCCCTTAAAGGTCCGAAGTCCCAGCAGAGGCATAAAAGGGCCCTTTCTCCCCCCCTGAAGGGCCCTATTGTAGTCTGAGGCTCACAGGACTTCTTTGTTTGGGGAGAAAGCAGAGGGCATCATCAAAGGGGCTATGAACTGACTAGTCCCTTCGTTTGCTATCAGTCATCGCATGTCCCCTAGATTCCAGACAGTTCCCCATATTTCTCCTCCTCTACGTCCCACTGTCTTTACCGGACTCTGCAGGCAGAAGGAAGGAGGAGGTGGAGGTCCAAGGCCAGTGGGGAGAGAGCACCAGGCCAGAGGCAGAGTCCCCACTTCAGAGTGACAGTTTTAACATTTAAAGTCCCTCCTCCGCCACCCAGAACCCCCTCAGCCCTGGGGGGGTTGAGAGTCTCAACCGAGCCCTCAGCCACCCTACCAGGTGGCTCCCACTTCCTGAGTGCTAAGGCCTCCTGTCCAGTCAGTGGGAGCAGAGTTGACAGGCATGCTTGCAGGGGCCAGGTCCCCGCTGCCCACCTCAGAGCTGCGGGACGCAGGACTGGCAGCCCCCTGCTTCTCTGTGCCTTGGCTTCTTCCTTCACAAAGTGGACGTTAGAAGGTTCCCACCTCAGAGGGATGCTTCTGGGATCAGCTGATCTGATGTATATACATCGCTCAGAACTGACCAACACAAGGCGGTGGATGCCATAGCTCTTCACAATTAATGACTTTTTTAAGTAGTCATGCAAATGGTCCAAGCCCTCTTTTTTCCTATAATGAACATCAGTCAAGGACATTTAAGATTATTTTACTTGGGGTCAAAAACCATCTGCTCAAACACAGCTTATAAGAGATACACTTAAAAACAAATCACACACCCCCCAATATGCAAAAAAGATATGCAAATATGTATATACATATACAAATGTATATGACGTATGTTTGTGTATGTGTGTGTGTATGTGTGTGTGTATATATATATATACACACCAAACCCAAAGAAACAACCACAAAAAGGTCTGTTGGAAATATTAGCAATGGAATTCAAGGCATAAAACATGACAAAGAGGTTTAGTTTGGATGTATAAATACACACACACGTATATAATTTTTGTTACATATATATGCTAACTTCCACAAGGCTGATGTAACAGTCATGACCTTTATGCATGAAAAAACAATGTGCTAAAATATATGAAGCAAATGGATTTAAGACATCATTAAGCTTATATTTTTTCCTGCAGAAAATCTTCAAGGGTAACCTCAAGATCTCTGTAGAACACTTGTCTCATCACAACCTTTATGGTCAGTGTTTGCAATTACTTGTTTAACTGCCCCTCCCCCACTCCACTAGCGTTTAAGCCCAGTGGGGGTAGCATTACCCCTGGGTGGGGGTAGTGGAGGGTAGAGGCGGTCTCAGACTGTCTCTCTTGCTCTAGGACTTCAATGTTCAGCCTGATGCTCACCGGCTAGTGACATATTCCACTCTCCCAGTTGATGGATTTTTATAAAAGTCCATTATATACATTCAGCCAAAAGAAAACTTTAATAAACTTCAAAATGTAAAAGCTGTACAGATAACTCTGATCTGATAGCAAAAGGATAAACAAAAATAAAACTTTAATAAACCTCAAAATGTAGACTCTGTACAGATAACTCTGACCTGATAGCAAAAGGATAAATAAAAATAAACAAACAGAAAATTCCAACTTGTCAGAAATTAAATATGAAATGACTCCAGTCAAGGAGGAAATAAAAACTGAAATTAGAAGTTATTTATAAAATATGATACAAGCAACAATCCACATAAAAAATGTATGGGAGGTGGCCAAGTCTGCACTCCAAGGGAAAAAATGAGAGACTGAAATGTTTTCATATTTGAACAAGAAATAACTAAACTAAATGAAGAAAGCAGTCAAAGCAAGGAACTAAAAAAAAGAACAAACAAAGCTAAGAAGAGCAGAAGGAGAGAATTAATAAAGATAAAATAAAAGTTAAGAAATCAGAACACATAACAAAACATAGACTTTATAGACATATTCAAGAATGTGTTCTTTGGAAGGCAAATAAAGTCAACATGCATTTGGAAAACTCAACATATAAACATCAAGATATAGACTCCTCACAATTGCTTTCTGGAAAAAAAAAAAAACTATAAAATATCTAGGAGTAAATTAAGGAATAGCTCTGCAAAATCAATAGGAAGAAAATCAGAAAACCCCAACATCTTACTAAAGAACTTTCTAGAAGATCTAAATACACAAAGAAACAAACGGTGCTTCTGGAAGAGG
The DNA here is from genome assembly GCF_029378745.1 of Bos indicus. NCBI lineage: Eukaryota > Metazoa > Chordata > Mammalia > Artiodactyla > Bovidae > Bos > Bos indicus. The sequence continues at coordinate 58,253,268 of NC_091772.1, read as the reverse complement.
AGATGCAATATTTGTAAGCGTAGCAGTCCTTCCTAAATTAATAAGTGAATTTAATATAATTTCAATCACAAGGGGTCAGAGAGAGGCAGGTTTTGACAAGTATCATAAAGTTTTCCTAGGAAAGCGAATGTACAGGAAAATAAAAAGTTTTGAAAAGTAGGATAATGAGGGAATCTGGATGAAAAGGAGGGTGGGGCTCCATGTATGTGGCTCAGGAGTGGGGGATGGAGGAGTGGGTGGACAGGGACTTATTGTCCTGGGCACCCTGAGCTCTGTCTCTCCTCCTCACAGGCTGCTGGCCACACCAACACCCAGCCGGCCTCCCCACAAAATGCTTTGACCACCCACAATTCTTCATCAGATGCGGCCACCATCCGTTCCCTGCCCCCAACACTTGGACTTATGCCAAAGACTTAAAATTCGGGGCAGATGTCTGAGTTCTAATGCTTTGAAGTGTGAAGCTGTAGCTGTCACTACAGGGCCAGAGAAGAAAGATAATTATTAAAGTTGGGGCAGAAGCAAAGTAGAAAAAGATGATGTGATCCTCTGAAGGACGTAAGGACTGATTTGGAGGACAAATAGTTAAGTATTGATACCAAAGATGCTCAGGACATTGGCATCGACACAAACAAAGGGGCTGGGGTGGTACCACCTGGTGCACAGCAGGCAGTGTTCACAAGCAAGTTCACATTCCAGGGTCAAAGACAGTTGGAGATCATCAGTGGACACCAGACCAGGAGGGGGTGATGTGGCTGCTGGTGCTGTAGTTGATGAACTTAGACAACCCGTGGTGATTGAAGAAGCCAAGAAATTGAAGAAGATGCTCAAACGACTACATGTTTTTTAGCAGATGGAGACCAAAAGAATGGGGCGAGAGCACTTATGACACATGAGAAAAGATTGAGAGGGGTCATGGCAGCCGAGAATGGAAAGTCATTGACTGCCCACTTAGAAATTACTGAGAACAGGGAATTCAAGGGAGGTTTTTTAATCCATATTTGATTGACACATCAAGAGTTGTGAAATATGAATTCCATGATGCTTAGAGAGAAAAGAAACATTCTAATGTCTGGTGCCCAGAGGAAAGAATATTTCTTTCCCAACAGCACCCGTGAAAGTTCAGCTTTCTAAGCTGAATTTAGAAAGTTCTAACTTAGAAAGTTCATTTCTAAGCTCTCATTGGCCAGAACCTGGTCACATGTACACCCCTGAGCCAATCACAGTAGGCAAAGTAATGGATCCCGGCTGATGGATTTGGACTGTAGTCTCCTGCCACCCCTGCAGATAGATGGGTGATGTCAACTCCACCATGACCACAGGGACTCCAAGGAGAATCCAGGTGTGTTTAGGCAGGTAAATAAGGGGTGTGAATTACAGGAGATGCCCAGCAGCGTTCACTTCCCCTAGAAGAGAAATGCAACGTGTGACATTAGGCCTTGGGACAGATCATCTTTCACTGAGTTTCACTTAAAAGAACAAAACTCAGAGCAGTTTGGGTAATGCTATTCTAATATCCCACCAGCTTCCATGAAAGTAGTCCCTGCTCCACAGCCCCCTCCTGATGGGCAGCCCACGTGGACAGTGACAAGAGCCCATCCGGGGCCCAAGGTAGGAGAGACCACTTGCCATCTTCATTGACCTCAGCCAGAACAGCAGCAGCCACTGTCCCCACCAGGTACAGCAAGAAGGTTCACAGTTGCCCCCGACAGTGCTAAGCATATCCCCGGGCAGCCCCAGCTACTGCCAGACAATGAGGACTTTTGTTCAGACCATGTTGGGGGCCGCTTCAGAGCACGATGCCAAAGCCTGTGTTCCTCTGAAGCATAGCGCCCTGCTGGCTAGCAGTGGAGCACATCGGGAGAGAGACAGAACAAGCTCTCACCCCAGAAGGTGGCAGAGGACGCCTCAACCTGCGGCCAAAACGTTGGCTGCGCGGTGCACCATCTGAATCCGCTTTAATTGATGAATTTTCATCAACTGGCAGTTAGATGAATCGGATTTTATTGGAACCGTTCAAATGTTCAAGGGAGACGGGTACACACATAGTGTCATTTGGAACAAAACCTGCCAGGCAGCCAGCACAGAACAAGAGGCAGGTGTTGATCTGTTTTCCAGGCGACCTCATATATACATCTCTTAGAGCACATTGCTTGGCCTTCAGTGGGGGACAGTCTGTCTCCCCACGAGAAATTGGGTCTTGTCTTGTTTGCCTGGGAATTACAGGCATCCCTTGGCATCCATAGGGGTTTGGTTCCAGAAACCCCCACAGACATCAAAGTCTGCGGATGCTCGAGTCGCTTATACAAAATGGAGTAGTATTTGCATATAACCTACGAAAATACTTTAAATATATACACCATATAATTATACAGTATTGTGTAAATTATATGGGCTTCCCTGGTGGCTCAGTGGTAAAGAATCTACCTGCCAATGCAGGAGACTCGGGTTCAATTCCTAGTCTGGAAAGATCTCCTGGAGGAGGGGATGGCCACCCAATCCAGTATTCTTGCCTGGAAAAGCCCATGGACAGAGGAGCCTGGCGGGCTACAGTCCATGGCGTCTCAGAGTCTGACATGATTTAGCCACTGGACCACAACAACAACAACAACAACTTAATAAATTGCATTATTTTCCCATATATTTTAAATTATCCCTAGATGACTCATAATAGTTAACACAATGGGAATGCACGTAAAATAGTTTCCTTTGTATAGCAAATTCAAATTTTGCTTTTTGAAACTTTCTGGAATTTTTCCCCTGAATATTTTCAATCCTTGGTTGCTTGAATCTACGGACATGAAAACCCATGAATAAGAAAGTCCAACAGTAACCAAATGCCCAGCACAGAGCATGGGGGCCCATAGGTGCGTGGTAGATGTTTGGAAAGAAGGCAGGAAAGGAGGAAGTGAAGGCAGATGATAGGAAAAAGAGGGACGGTGGAAGGGGAGAGCAAGGAGGAAAGGAAGGGAGGGACACAGTATTATCCAGGCATCTCTGACCCTCTGGCATGGCCACAGCCACAGGATAGGAGCTCCAGCCTCAAGTCTTCAAGAAAAGAAAGGAAGAGTTTTCTCATGGGACTGCCTCTGTTTCTTTCTGGCCCTCTCTTTCCCTTCCAGGAATTTTCACCTTCTCTGTATTGGAGGGAACCTTCTGGGGAGCATTGGAGCACCAGTCCAGGTAAATTTCACTGCTGCTGCTGCTGCTGCTAAGTTGCTTCAGTCGTGTCCGACTCTGTGTGACCCCATAGACGGCAGCCCACCAGGCTCCCCCGTCCCTGGGATGCTCCAGGCAAGAACACTGGAGTGGGTTGCCATTTCCTTCCTCAATGCATGAAAGTGAAAAGTGAAAGTGAAGCCACTCAGTCGTGTCCGACTCGTAGTGATCCCATGGACTGTAGCCCACCAGGCTCCTCCATCCATGGGATTTTCCAGGCAAGAGTACTGGAGTGGGGTGCCATTGCCTTCTCTGAAATTTCATTGGAAAAGAGGAATTAATCTCGGCTTTTGGATTCTTTCTAGAAGCCATTGGTAGCCGTTCTGAGCACACTAAATCCCAGGCCGGTTGAGGAGTTGCTGCTATCGGGTGTTCCCTCCCTCCCCTACCTTGTCCTACCCAACACCCATGCCCAGTGAATAAATACGTCTCAAAGCTCCCTTGACCACCCTTGTCCCCTAATTTCTTAAGGGTCCATTGGAGCTAGGAATGGTTGCGGTGAATTTCTGCACTCTCGGAAGGACTGAGTTCATATCCTTTAGACATAAACTAGGACAGCATTTTCTGAATCTCACCAGTGTGTGTTCCTCCAGTCTACCCTTTTTTCCTCTTGCTTTTGATTCAGAGAGAAAGGGAGACACACTAGCTGACTTAGAGCGCAATCCAAACCCCAGGTACCAATTTCAAAGCAAGAGTCAAAACCTTCAGGCTCCTTTTTGGCTGGTAAATAGAAACTCCTGACTCTCTCAGACAAGCCCAAAAGGCAGGGGAGGCCCCGTTGCTAAGAAAAAATGGCAGGTGAAGGGCTCTGCTTTGAGCTCCCCCACATCCTGAGCACCCCTCTCAGGGCTGGCTGCATGTCTGGGTGTTACTAAGGGGATGTCAGGATGCGGGCAGATGCAGGCAGTGGGCTTGATTGACTCCAAATCACTCCAGGAAAAAGAGTTTCTAAACCTGTACCCAGCCAGCTGCCTTTCTCCCGACCTCTCTCTCCTCATGAAAGTAACAGATATCCTAGCAACTGAGATGGGGGTTGAAGTTTGGAGTTTACAACTATTCTGAAGAGATTAGAGTTTCACAAGAAGAAATCTAGACTGAGATTTCGTCTTCCAAGATTGATTGGCTTAATGTCAAGAAACAAAGCAGCACCTGTGACAAACCCAACTGCTTGAGCAGCTAGCCACTGACCTCACAGTCTGTGGACAGAAGAGATCAGAGAATGGGGACAGTTGTGGAAGCCGGGAAGCTGGACCCATCTCACTTGACCTCTCCACATAGCATGAGAATACAGTCCCCAGACCTCTTGATTTTTCAACAGAAATTAAATACCTGTATTTAAAATCCAAATCTTCCACAATGATTTGGATTTTAAAAATGTGAACAATTCACAGTTTTAAAAAAGGATTTGGGGACTTGCCTGGTGGTCCAGTGGTTAGGACTCAGAGCTTCCACTGTAGGGGGCCTGGGTTCAATCCCTGGTCAGGAAACTAAGACCCTGCATGCTGCCTGGCATGGCCAAAAAATAAACAAAGAAAGAATTTGGAGAGATGCTGAGTGGGTCTCAGACTGGATTCTGCCCCAGGCCGGATATGAAACAAAAGGCCTCGATCAGTGAGATTTGGAAAACAGGCATTTGTCAGCAGCATGGCTGGTTGTGACTCTGTGTAGGATTCCTATGTTTCTCATTAATTCCAGGGTGTATTTGAACAAACAAAGTAACCAACTCGTCCCAGTTTGCCTAGGGAGTCCCAGTTTTAAAACTGAAAGTCCTGCATCCCACAGAGTCCTCGAGACCAGGAAAAACAGGACAGTTGGTCACCCAAACAAAGAGACACTCAGTAAGTCATCTGGCCATGTCCACATGGAAGTCTGTGAGTCTGAAAAGGGACAAGACCCTTTGAGGAGTAATCGTGGCCACAACGGGCACCACGCCACTCAGACTCAAGGTCAGACCTCACTTCTTCTGACCTTCACTTTGTGGAATCTAAGCTGAGCAAACCTGTCCCTTCAGAGCCTGTCCAGTCTCCCAGGTATCTTCACAGAACTGCTGGGAGAGCCTGGGTCCCTGAGTGATGGTGTGGAGCAGCCTCCTCACCACCCACACTGGGCTATGCCATGAACCAGGACCCATTCTGATAACGTGTAGCCAGTGAGATTTGTGGGTTTTATCACAATATTTGGCCAATTCTGACTGATACCCCAGGGGACTCCTGCCTTTGTGGCCAGCAGCACCTGGCATGAGGGTGATTATACCACTCAATTAGACCCACCAGACTTCCTCTCAGAGAAGGCAATGGCACCCCACTCCAGTACCCTTGCCTAGAAAATCCCATGGACGGAGGAGCCTGGTGGGCTGCAGTCCATGGCGTCGCTGGAGTCGGACACGACTGAGTGACTTCACTTTAACTTTTCACTTTCATGCATTGGAGAAGGAAATGGCAACCCACTCCAGTGTTCTTGCCTGGAGAATCCCAGGGACGGGGAAGCCTGGTGGGCTGCCATCTATGAGGTTGCACAGAGTCGGACGTGACTGAAGCGACTTAGCAGCAGCAGCAGGAGCAGACTTCCTCTCCGAGGAGTTTGGATTCAGTGCTCAGGGCCCTAAACGGTTTCCACTGGCCACTTGAAGATAAATCTAAGTAGGAGCCATCAGGTGGTCCGGGGCTCAGAAGGGAGGAGAAAGCTGGTGTTAGGGCTGAGTTGTGTCCCAAATGCTTATGTGGAAATCCTGACCCCCAGTACCTGAGAATGCAACTATATTAGAAGATAGAGCCCTTCCAGAGGTAACCAAGTTGGAATAAGTTCGATAAGGTGGCCCTAATCCAGTACAGCTTCCCTGGTGGCTCAGTGTAAAGAATCCTCTTGCCAATTCAGGAGACATAGGTTCGATCCCTTGGTTGGGAAGATCCCCTGGAGAAGGAAATGGCAACCCACTCCAGTATTCTTGCCTGGAAAAATACATGGACAGAGCAGTCCAGCAGGCTACAGCCCATGAGGTGTCAAAAGAGTTGAAACACGACTGAGCAATTAAACAACAAATAACAATCCAATACGATCACTGTTCTCATTAGAAAAGGAGATCTAGAGCACAGACGTGCACGGAGGAAAGACTGTGTGAAGACAAGGAAAAGACAGCCATCTGCAAGCCACGCAGAGAGGCCGCAGGAGAAACCAACCCTACCCACACGTGATCTGAAATTTCTAGTCTCCAGAACTGGAAGGAAATTCATTTCTCTTCTATGCTTCTCAGTCTGTGGTCTTTTGCTTTGGTGGCCAGAGCTGATGATGGTAACTGGTCAGCAGAGAAGAGGAGCCTGAAGGTGAGGCAGAGCTGGGAGTCATGGATTCCAGGGAGAGAGACAGAGTTTCATGGGACTTGACTCTACTACTGGCCTTCAGATCTCAGGAATAACAAATTCCTCTCTCTTGCTAAAGATCCTGATGCTGGGAAAGATTGAAATCAGGAGGAGAAGGGGGTGACAGAGGATGAGATGGTTGGATGGCATGAGTTTGAGCAAAATCTGGGAGATAGTGAAGGACAGAGGAGTCTGGCAGGCTGCAGTCTATGGGGTCACAGAGTTGGACACGACTTAGCAACTGAACGGGAACAATTCTCATGCTAATATCATGTAGGAAACGAGTTGCCAGTCCAGGTTCGATGCATGATGCTGGATGCTTGGGGCTGGTGCACTGGGACGGCCCAGAGGGATGGTATGGGGAGGGAGGAGGGAGGAGGGTTCGGGATGGGGAACACATGTATACCTGTGGCGGATTCATTTTGATATTTGGCAAAACTAATACAATTATGTAAAGTTTAAAAATAAAATAAAATTAGAGAAAATAAATAAATAAATAAAATCTAAAAAAAAAAAAAAAAATCTAAACTTACTTTCAACCAAAGCAGCCTTAACCACATAATTTGGTTTCATGATTCTGACCACGACCCAGAGACCTTATTCCTATGAATGTCCTTAGCCCATTAGAAAAGAGACATTTAATGCAAAACACTTCTGTGGTAGACAGAATAATGGCCTCCCAAGATAGCCACGTCCTACTCCACGAGACCTGTAAGTATGCTCCCGTGTATGGCAAAGGGATTTTTTTTTTTGCATCTATGTATATGTTTTAATTAAAAAATAAACATAAAAATGAAAGGGAGAAAACAATCAGCATGGTCAAAAATTCTGAGTTTTTAATCTATCATCTTAATCAAGTTCCCGCTTGCTTTTTTTTCAATTGGAGTACAATTGCTTTACACTGCTATGTCAGTTCCTGCTCTACAGCAAGGTGAATCAGCCATACTTGTACATATATCCTCTCTCTTTTAGACTTACTTCCTATTTATGTCACCACAGAGCACCGAGTGGGCTTCCCAGGTGGCCCTAGTGGTAAAGAATCCACCTGGCAATGCAGGAGACAAAAGAGATGTGGGTTCAACCCCCAGGTTGGGAAGATCCCATAGAAGAGAGCATGGCAACCCACTCCAGTATTTTGAGGAGCTCCTCTGGTGGTTCAGATGGTAAAGAATCCACCATCAATGCAGGATACCTGGGTTTAATCCCTGGGTCAGGAAGAGCCCCTGGAAAATGGAATGGCAACCCACTCCAGTATTCTTGCCTGAAGAATTCCATGGACAGAGGAGCCTGGCAGGTAGAATCCATGGGGTCGCAAAGAGTCAGACACAACTGAGCGACTAACACACACACACAGAGCATTGAGTAGAATCCCCTGTGCTATATAGTAGGTTCTCTTTAGGTATCCCTTTTGCAAAGGGGTTTTGTGAGGTGATTACCTTAAAATTCTGGAGATGGGGAGACTGTCCTGAATTATTTTGAATTGCTGAAGTCAACCCAATATAATGACAAAGGTTTCGTAAGGGGAAAAGGGAAACAGAAGAGCCAGACAGATTGGAAGATGCTCTGCTGTTAGCTTCAAAGATGAAGGAAGGGGCCACAAGCCAAGGAATGCCAGGTACCTCTAAGAAGCTGGGAAAGGCAAGGAAATGGATTCTCCCCCAGAGGCCCCAGGAGAGCAGCCTTGCTAACACCTTGATTGACCTCTAGAACTACAATAAATGTATGTCATTTAAAGTCACTAAATTTATATTAATCTGTAAAGCAGCAGTAGGAAAGCAATACAACTTCGATTAGTGTACTCTTCCTAAACCCAGCCCCTGAACTTGTTTAAATTCTTGTTTCTTTTTCCCCTCAACTATTCATATGGAAGATGAGTCAATCAAAGGATGCACCTGGGTTCTGAATTCTAGTTGAATTCCAAACAAGAAGTAATTAATGGAAAGAATGGCTTCACATTTGTCAAAGTAGTTTGAAGCCTCACAACCACATGAATCTTCAAAAGCAAATTCCCCAATCCTTCCTCTTGCTGTCTCTCACACTCAGATGGTTTATTTGATGTAGGTTGTGTCAGCAAAACATCAGGGCTTTTGGAAAAATGCAGTAGTTCTGCCTTGAGCTTCTAGTTCATGGCCATCCAGGGCCACCCATCCCAGCAGGAGCAGAAGATACCAAGAGGCTTCAGTCCTAATGCAGGTAAAACAATGAATGCAATCAGCCAATGTTTCCAATTGCTAAGATTCTGCCCTTGTTTTTACCCTAGTCTCCCAATAGGTCCCCACCCACACCTTAAGTGATATCGCAGGTTAGCAGAGTGGAGCTGCCCAGAGAGATGCTCTTTTGCCCACGTCTGTTCTACGGGTGCAGCCACAAACCCCTCAGACTGGAAAAAGCAGACAGCTGCGCCCGGCAGGCTCACATGTGCTGGCTCCATCTGCTAAATCATTAAAACTCAGCCTTGGCAGAGTCTGCAGAAAAACACATTTGTTTTCTCCATAAAGAGGAAGAGTAAACTTTCCTGTCGTCCTCATAAGTTTTTGCAATTACTTTAATGTGCAAAGTGCCTTGTACAAAGGCACAAAGCTGTTCCACAGGCTAAGGTACCGAGAGGCAGGCTTTCATTAAATTATGTTATAGGTTAAATGATACATCCGCCTGCTCTGTCAACTTAACCATCATTTCAGAGTAATAAGGCATGGTCATGCCAAAGTTCATAGCGATGTCCAGAGATCACAATGTGCCTCTTACACCAACACATGTCTAAGGAAAATATCCAATGTGGTGGTCCAGGAGGGGTCACTCAGAGAGAATGGACCACCTTGGGGATGGTGAGTGGTATGATTCACACAGCCCTGGAGTCACCAGGGAAAGAGGAGTCCATGAAACCTGAAAAATGGGGTTGTCCCATCTCCTGAACCAGAGATAAGCCTCAGATTTCATACACCAGTTAATCCCCAACTCACCCCACCCAGCATGGAACTGACTAGAGCCATTAGGACAGCCTGACTGTCCACTTTCTTGCTTGGTAAGTTTGCCACTCTGAGCTTCAACTTTCTCATCTGTTGTTATTTAATTGCTGTGCTGTGTCCAACTCTTTTGCGACCCCATGGACTGCAGCCCGCCAGGCTCCTCTGTCCATGGGATTCCCCAGGCAAGAATACTGGGGTGGGTTGTCATTTCCTTCTTCAGGGGGTCTTCCTGACCCAGGGATTGACCCTGTGTCTCCTGCATTGGCAGGTGGATTTGGTGTCACTGAATCACCAGTGAAGCCCCTTCTCATCTGTGAAATGGGTATAAAAATAATGGCTACGTCTTAGGGCAAAGAGAGAACTGAGGGAGCAAATGTATGTAAAGGACTTATCACTTGTGTGTCTCTTCAAAACCTAGCAGCAGCAGCATGTCTTTGTGACTAGTGTAAAAGATACTTTTAAAGCTTACGCTGTCCCTTCAAACGCAGCCCTCAGCCCCCCATCCTAAACCTGGTACTGTCTGTGACAGTAAAGGCAAGCTACAGCCTGTGGGCCAAATCCTCTGCTTGCCACCTGTTTGGTACACCTGTTGAACTATATAACAGTCTTAACATTTTTTAATAGAGATAAATAGACTTTTCCTACAGAAGACTATTATTGAGTGAGGTGCGGAAACTAAAGAAAATTCAGATTTTAGGGTCCACAAATAAAGTTTTATTGAGACACTGGTGAAGGTCACAAACAAGATCCACAGGCCCACTAAAAGACAGTTTCAATCTAAAGATTATAGAGCACTCCCCTTTTCCCACTGCTGACCACTACACCAACAGGACTCCAGTATAATAGCAGGGGATTACAGCTGAAAGCACATTACTTGAGAACATGTTTGGCTTGCAACAAAAATTACAAAGCATACCAAAAGGGGGAAAAGGAGTCTGAAGAGACAAAGCAAGCATCAGAATCAGACTCAGATATGACACAGATGTTGAAATCATCAGACAGAGAGTTTAAAGTAACTATGATTAATATATTAAGGATGTGCATGGAAAAACATGCAATACTGGTGGGTAATAAAACCAGAAAAATAAAAATTCTAAGAAATAATCAAAAGGAAATCCTAGAGATCAAAAACATTCTAACAGAAAGGAAGAATGCCTTTGATGGGCTCGTCAGCAGGTTGGACATGACTGAGGAAAGAATTAGTGAGCTTCAGGATACATCAATAGAAACACCCCAAACTGAAAAGCAAAGAGAAAAAAGAATGATCAAAACAGAACACCCAAGAAGTATGGGGTGTTCTGGCATTATTAGAATGCCAAAAGGAGGAGAAAGAGAATGGAGAAAAATATTTGGAGAAATGATGGCTGAAAACTCTCCCAAATTAATGACAGATATCAAACTACAGATCCAGAAGTCTCAGAATACCAATAAGCTGCACTTGGGGGCACATCCCACTCAAACTACAGAAAACCAAAAATAAAGATAAGTTTTTGAATGAAGCCAGAGGGGATGAAAAAACCTCACCTCTAAAGGAACAAAGATAAGAATTACAGCAGAATTCCCATCAGAAATTGTGCAACCAAGACAGGTGGAGTGAAATATTTTAAAATATTGAATCACAAAAACAATAGGACCAACTTAGAATTCTATCTCCAGATAAATTATCCTTCAAAATAAAAGAGAAATAAAGACTTTCTCAGACAAGTAAAAACTAAGGGAAAATATTGTTTGTAGATGTGCTCTGCAAGAAATGTTGGGAGATTGTCTCAGGCAAAATGAAAAGAATAAAGGTCAAATTTTTTTTTTTTTTTTTAAATTTTTGACTGCACCATGCAGCATGAAGGATGCTGGTTCCTTGACCAGGGATCAAACCCAAGTCCCTCACATTGAAAGTGCAGTCTTAATCCCTGGACCACCATAAAAGTTCCCCCAAAATTTTAATGTACATTTTTTTTAAAGGAAAAAGCATCAGAGGAGATGTAAATGAAAATAAAATCTTTTATTTTTCATATTTGTACTCAAATGTAAAGGTAACTGTCTAAAGTAAAAATCATTTCTTAGTTTGCTCAGACTGCCACAACAAAATGCCACCACATGGGTGGCTTAAATAACAGACATCTATTTTTGCACCATTCTGGAGTTTGGGAAGTCCAAGATCAAGGCTCTAACCAATTTGGTTTTGGGTGAGGGCCCTCTTCCTGGCTTGCAGATGGCCATTTTGTCCTCACATGGCCTTTCTTTGCTGTATTAGCACAGAGAGAGCATGAGAAGCCCTTCTGATGTCTCTTCTTACAAGAACACTAATCCTGGTGGACCTTCAGTTCAGTTAAGTGCAGTTCAGTGCAGTCGCTCACTCGTGTCCAACTCTTTGCGACCCCATGAACTGCAGCACACCAGGCCTTCCTGTCCATCACCAACTCCCGGAGTTCACTCAGACTCACGTCCATCGAGTCAGTGATGCCATCCAGCCATCTCATCCTCTGTCATCCCCTTCTCCTCCTGCCCCCAATCCCTCCCAGCATCAGGGTCTTTTCCAATGAGTCAACTCTTCACATGAGGTGGCCAAAGTACTGGAGTTTCAGCTTTAGCATCATTCCTTCCAAAGAACACCCAGGACTGGTCTCCTTTAGAATGGAATGGTTGGATCTCCTTGCAGTCCAAGGGACTCTCAAGAGTCTTCTCCAACACCACAGTTCAAAAGCATCAATTCTTCAGCACTCAGCTTTCTTCACAGTCCAACTCTCACATCCATACGTGACCACTGGAAAAACCATAACCTTGACTAGACGGACCTTTGTTGGCAAAGTAATGTCTCTGCTTTTGAATATGCTATCTAGGTTGGTCATAACTTTCCTTCCAAGGAGTAAGCGTCTTTTAATTTCGTGGCTGCAATCGCCATTTGCAGTGATTTTGGAGCCCAGAAAAATAAAGTCTGACACTGTTTCCACTGTTTCCCCATCTATTTGCCATGAAGTGATGGGACCAGATGCCATGATCTTAGTTTTCTGGATGTTGAGCTTTAAGCCAACTTTTTCACTCTCCTCTTTCACTTTCATCAAGAGGCTTTTTAGTTCCTCTTCACTTTCTGCCATAAGGGTGGTGTCATCTGCATATCTGAGGTTATTGATAGTTCTCCTGGCAATCTTGATTCCAGCTTGTGCTTCTTCCAGCCCAGCGTTTCTCATGATGTATTCTGCATATAAGTTAAATAAGCAGGGTGACAACCTTACTATGACCTTATTTAACTTTTCTCATCTCCTTATAAGGCCTTGACCCAAATACAGTGATACTGAGTTTTAGGGCTTCAACACGTGGAGTTAGGAAGGGGAGATGCAATCCAGTACATAGAAAACAGTACCACTGTATTAGGGTATCAGAATTACAGCAACTGTGCCAACAAAGGGCCCCACAGGTCCATGTTGGGGACCCCTCCTTATTTGAGGATAAGCTGCAGACCATCTGAGTTCTACTAGGCAGTGGCTGCTATACTAAAAAGGTATAGGCATATGAGAGGTTGAACAGTACTGGAGATATAGTTCTGACCCTCACCATCATGAGAAGATCTTACTAACATCTCATTAACACACCTGGCTTCCAGCTGAGACATCTCATGATTCTCAAGAGGAAGAACCACACCACAGAGTAGGGCCTACTCTGGAACTTCCCTAAGGAAGCCTGTACCAAAGCCCTCACAAGGTCTACAAGGAATCTGCAGTGCTTAGAGGTTAAGTCTCAGAGGGAACTGGCAATCAGATAACCAGGGTGCAGCCAGATGTGGGTCCTTCTTGGTGTCCCCCAACTTGAGAGGGCTTCCTCTGCTTTAGCACATCCACAAGTGGGCACACTCCAGAGGACCCATCTCTTCATGGTCACCCCCATTTCGTCATCCATACCCTGCTTGGCTGAACATACATGTCTTCAGCCTTCACATATTGCATTTCTGCATAGCCACCCCCTCATGGGTACACCCGCCCCTTTAGTGAGTCCTCTCCTTCCCTGTGTACATGTGTGCCTTGCCAGGTACACATCAGTCCAGGGCCAGTCAGTGATCAGACCTGCCCAACCTGGGTCCAATTCAAGGCCACCTCGTAAATGTAATACTTTCTAGAAAAGCTAGGGCAGACCCGCCGCCATGAAATCCACTCTTGGGCTTCCTTGGTGGCCCAGTGCTTAAGAATCTGCCTTTCAGTGCAGGGGACACAGGTTTGATCCCTGGTCCAAGAAGATGCCACATGCCACAGATCAGCTAAGCCCGTGTGCCACAACCACTGAACCTACATGCTGCAACTTCTGAAGCACACATGGCCTAGAGCCTGTGCTCTGCAACACGAGAAGCCACCAAAATGAGAAGTCACAGCCAGAGACCACCCCACCATAACTAGAGAAATTCCACACAGCAATGGAGACCCAAAGCAGCCAAAAGTTTAAAAAAATTATTTTAAAGAGAAACCCATTCTTGTCTTTAAAAGCAAAATAATCAAAGCAAGTGGGTACCCCCAAAATTCTACTCCCATGTTACAGCAGAATGGCCTCAATACTGAGTGTCTCCATCCATTGACGGAGCAGCTGCATTGAGCCAAGGGTTGGAACCTGCTCAAAATTTTTCTTTTCCGTTTAATTGGCGGGAACCAAAAGTCATGGATTCCAACCAAAAAACACTCCACTCCATCAACCCTGTTGTCAAGATTGCTCCTCTTTCAAGCTCCAGCTTCAATATTGGTGACATGTTTGGTTGACAGGCAAGCCTGTTTTCCCACAGTGTCAGGTCAAAATTACCCCAACTGCCTCCACATTCCATCACTAGAAATGCAGGGTAAGTGCAAGTGACTTTAAAAGAGATGCAGAAGTAGAAAATGGACATGTGGACACAGTGGGGGAAGGGGAGGGTGAGGTGAATTGGGAGAATAGCATTGACATATATACATGACCATGTATAAAATAGAGAGCTTGTGGGAAGGTGCTGTATAGCACAGGGAGCTCAGCTCAGTGCTCTGTGATGACCTAGAGGAGTGGGGTCAGATGGCGGGAGGAAGGCAATATATGTATACATATAGCTGATTTGCTCTGTTGTACAGTAGAAACTAACACAACATTGTAAAGCAATTATACTTCAATAAATTTTTTTTAAATTTTTTAAAGAAAACAAAAGTGCATCTCTAAAAACAAAAAGTAAAAGTACAGCTCTTCCCTTCAACCTCTCTCCAACTCAAGTTTTGACTTTTGAGCTGTTAGTAAGGATTTCAGGGAGCCAAAAGTTCTGTAAGTTTTTCTGCTGCACTCACAGGGGATCATGTGCAGACTTTAAGGTTGCCATGGAACTTCAGAAGCCAGCCAAAAGTAAGTGGAGAGACTGCAGCCCACACAGACATGTCCACCTCTTCCCTCTCCACCCCCAGCCCCGCCCTCCCTCTCTAACTTCATGTTGTCACGCTGCCCATTTCAGACCTGTGCCCCCAGCAGCAGAAAGCCTGTCCTCCTTGAGTTCACACTGGCACTTATCACCCAGCTGCATTCTCAAAGTGATCTATTGGCTCCTCACCTGGCTCCCCTGTTGCCTCCATGACCACACCCTTCTCCTCCCCGCACCCACACAGAGCTCCGCGGTGCGGGCCCTGAGATCTTTGTCCTTTCGCTCTGTAGATCATCCATAAGTGCTCCCTGGATATGTAAGCCAGTCGCCTACAGGCTTGTGTATCAAATATAAATTGGCAGCCACAAATTCTGGGGCCCCCAAACTATCAGTTTCCTTTTCTTTTCTTTAAAGCAAATGAAATTCCCCTCTGAGCTCTCATCTTCAGGAAACTGGACCACCATCCTCATAAGGAACAGCCTGAGGTCTGCAGGAATTCATGCCAGGAAAGCTGGTCCAGGCTACTCTTTTTACAGCTCACTAGCTATAGGGCCTCAGGCAAGAAACTTAACCTCTCTGAGCCTGAGTGCTGTGGTGTATAAAGTGGGAATGAGTACACAGACATGCCTGAGATCATGGGTCATAGCCCTTTGTAATATGAGGCAGAGAATAGATATGACCTATTAGTGGGATTCCCTGGTGGCTCAGAGGATAAAGAATTTGCCTGCAATTCAGGAGACCCGGGTTCAATCCCTGGGTCAGGAAGATGCCCTGGAGAAGGGAATGGCTACCCAGTGCAGTATTCTAACCTGGGAAATCTCATGGACAGAGGAGCCCAACGGGCTCCAGTCCATGGTGTTACAAAGAGTTGGACACGACTGAGCAACTAGCATACACACATTAGTGCTATAATTGACAACAGAAAATCAGAGTATTTTTCACTTTCTGTTTCTCTGGAGCCCCCCTCCTCAGTCACATCCTCTGAGAGGTCAATGTGTATCAATCACCAGAAGTTTCAGGCTGCTGCAGTCGTCCCGGCTCAGGAATGGCAGATCCCAGGCTCTGTTAAGGGCTTTGTAGCATCACTCACCGAATCCTGCAAGAGCCAGGAAAGGGCTCTCACATCACCATTGTACAGCTGAGCACACTGAGGCCCAAATGGGAAGAGAACATAACCAGAATCCCTCCACTGATAAATAAAAGGTGAAACCCAGTGCAAGCTGAGATCTGGGGGGAGCCCCCAGGAAGCAGGAAGAATGACTGGCATGGACTGAAACTATAAGATGCTGCATCTTGTGAAAATTAAAAGCAATATTTAAAATTCAGGCTTAGGGCAATTTCTGAACATTTTTGAAGGCTTTCTCAACTTTCTTCCTCTACAGCTTCATACCAGGAAGTCAAATCCTTCTGGGCTTGTCAAATAGAGTGGGTGGGTGGGTGAGTGGGTACTGATGTCAATTCACTTTCCTCCATTTCCCTCGCCCCACCCCCAGTCTTCTCTGATCTGTCCAGTGAATGCTAAGGAATCGTTTTGCTGATGGCTTTGAACTTGGCCTCTCAGGGGCAAGCCTGTACGAGCAAATGAGAACCTTGTTAGGATGGGTTTGCAGTTTTGTCCCTCTAGTGAATTCTTGCCTTATTTTCATCCTCCTTGATTCCTTCCCAACAAACTGAAGCCGTCTTATTCTCCTCCCTTCTTTGCTTGAGTTGAATTAATTTAATTAGGCCACTTGCTTTTGACAATGCTGGGAGATTTTCAGATACTGAACACTCCTCAGGAGACCAGAGGACGGTCTGATGCTCAGAACATGCTCACTTGTTGTATCTATTTATATCTTGGGATGTAAACCTTCATTTCCATTTTCTTTAGTTCTGCCTTTTTATGCCCGGCAGTGAGCAAGATACCAGGGGCAGGAGATGAGGGCTGCATTTATGGAGAGCAGCTGGGAACACAGGCATTAACAAATAGTAACACAGAGAAACATGTAATTACAGGGCGCAAAGAATGCCAGGAAGAAATAGTACTTTGGAATACTGCCTTCCCTCTGGAGTTCTTTGGAAGACAGCGAATGGGAACACACCTTTCAGACGAGAGTTAAACTCTGCTTTTTAAAAATATTCTGTTTGAAATCAACTGTTCTTCACCATAGCCAGTGGTGGGCTCAAATATTCTTCTTATTCACAGACTGCATCCTCTGGTCCCTAGTGTCCACCTTCGAGTCGGCCACAGGATACGCTCAGAAGTGGCATCTTTTAGGGAGTTCACTTCTGAAATCCACATGAAAGCAGCAATATCTGAACTCTCTGTAATTAGGCATATTTTCCAGTTCCTCCTTGGGTCACAGATGTGCTGCTTTCTACATCAACTTGTCAAAAAGACAAACCTTTCGGTGTCAGGAAGAAAAGTACAGACATGAAAAAGAAAAAAAAAAATCTCAAGATCAGTTTCTTCGTTCTCTTCTGACTTGCCAGAACCAAATGATATCTTTTCCAGCAGTGACTGGCAACCACTTTGAAAACTTCACCAAATGATTATTCCTTCCTGTATTAAAAGGAAAAAAAAAAGAAAGGCAAGGGTATTTAGTTGTCCTTGGCTACAACAAAATTTCTCTAAATATTTCACTGCAGCTCAGAATACTGCACAGACAAGTTCAAGTCATCAAAGTCTGCACTGGGAGATTGAAAATGCACTGGTAAGACTATGCGAGTTTTCCTTCCACGTGAGGCCTCCTGTGAAGACACGCTCTTTGTAAGTATAAGTTGTTGTATTTGGAAAACAGAAGACTGAATTGCAGGCTGTGCTGATTTCAAGGAGCCCTGCCATCTCCTTCCACCTGGTGCCACCAAATTTGCAGTGCCCGGAGGGGACACATCCCAAAGGGAGCTCACAAGGTAACTTTGGAGGTAAAGTGGCTTCACAAAGCACAGAAACACTCACTGACAAACTTATTCCTTTGTAATCCTCCTGGCTGGACCAAGGACAGCCTCCACCGGGGGACAGGCCAATATTTAATACATCCCGAATGGTGCCACCACCCTTTTTAATAAAGAGTGAGCAGCTACAGCATCAAACTGGAATTTAATAACATCGGCTTACGTTACTTTTATGACTGCCTTCTACATGTGGCAAATAACACTGGTTTTCTGTGGATGGTAATGATTTAAAGTTTCCGTTGTGAATAATTGTATGTTCTCAAAAGTGTGTAAAAATGTAAAAGATTAAGTAAATAATAGCACAGATGTGGTAGGTGGGGTGCCAATGACAGGTCTGGGACAGAGTACAATCAATAAAAAGAAAATCCAACTTGAGTCTCCTGCTTTCCCATCGCTGCAGCTCCAACAAAAACTGAAATTAATTCCCTTTGCAGGGTGACGGAGGAGAAAGAGCGGCCAGAAGGAAATTCACTAAACTGTTAAAAGCGATTCCCCCTAGGGAAAGGGTATGGGGGCAGAGGAAAAACATTCATTTTTTACTTTAAACATATGTGGGTTGTTTGGAACTTTTCTGTTGCCTAGAAATTAACCCTTTGATCTAACATCTCGTTTGCAAACATTTTTTTTTTTTTCCAGAATGGTCATGTGGATAGTGTCTTTGTGATATCTTTGGCATGAAAAACTTGTTAATTTTATAGATTAAAAAAAATCAATCTCTTCTTTATAGCTCCTAGGTCTTGGTTAAGAAGGTCTCCTCAGACCCTAGATTGTTGCATATAGTACCATAAATTTCCTGCAGTAGTATACTATTAATTTATTACTTGCACATTGTTAATCCTTCTAGAATTTATTTCTGTATGTGGTGGTCGACTGGGTTCATTTTCTTTTACTCCTACTTGTCAGTGGGTCAGTCCTGCCTCCTGATAACTGAACTATGCCATCGGCTTTTTCTGCAGATACCATCTGAGTCATAAAGGCACTTTCTGCCCCCTGCACAAAACCTGACTTGTTTGCAGGGCCTTTCAAGCACATGCTCATATCTGGAGGAGAATCATCATCTGAGAAGCAAAGAGATACAGCATTATTGATACTGGAAGCCAGCATCTTCGAGTAGACCAAAAAAAAAAGAGAGAGAATCACTCTAAGTGTTTTTGCCTCAAACCCAATATCTGTTCAACCCCTTGCCATTGCTTACAGGGTGTCGAAACTTTCAAATGCACAGCTCAGTAATATCGTCAATATTTCACCTTCATTTGTCAATGCTCAAAGTCCTCATGAGAGAACACATATAACATAAATAAAAATTTCTCAGCTGCTACTCCTTTCTTGACTTTTTAAAAGTTTGGCGTCCGAGTGCCTTGACAAACCCAGACCCTAACAATGATATTTTGTGCAGAATTCTGGGATCAAAATACAACTTCAAAAATAATGTATTTTCTGACATCCCCCAAGGAAAAAAAAAATTACTGGTTTCTTTCCTCTAAAAGGATTTAGACGGAATAACATCTGTGTTGAGAATATTGTGAATACGTTAAACTGACAGGCAGTCTCTAAGGCACTCCGCTCATTAATGTTCTGTGCATAAAATTAAAACTTGAAATATATTTTTAAATCCATTTTGAATCATTTAAGCAATTCTCCCGCAAAGAAACTATTGTGCTGAAATAATATATTTGGAGCAAGGAATATGAAAGCTATTAAAATGTCTTAGACCCCCTGCCTTTCACGAGAAGAAGAGAGGAAAATGTTCTCTCTCTTTGATTTGAAACACACTCTCTATAAAATATACCCAAAAGGAAAAGAAAAAAAGCAACTTACTTTAAAATTACACTAAGAGCTTGACTTAAACCCACAGGAGCCAAGGAACTCAGGTTGGGCCTTGGGACTTCTGCCCCAGTGTGCCTGGCAGAGCCGAGAGTTGGTCAGTGGGGGCATGGGGAAACCCAACAAGATGTGCACCTTCTCTGGTGCTCAGAGCTGGGCACCTGCAGTGCTCAGAGCTGGGCACATGGAACCCCAAAGGAAGGAGGAAGACAGAAGGGCAAAGACAATCTTGGTTTGCTCCTGCTTTTTCCTGATTTCTGCAAACACTCATCAACCTGGTTGGTCTTTGGAGCCAGCTGGTGTGAGTGTGTGCTAAGAACAGTGGATGGATATCCTCTTATCATCATCCCAATCATCTATTTAACAAATATTCATTGTCAACCAAGAGCCACCACCATCCTAGATCCTGAGAGTTCTGTGCTGTGTGTGCTCAGTCAATTTGACAGTTTTGCAACCCTATGGACCACCAGGCTCCTCTGTCCATGTGATTTTTCAGGCAACAATACTGGAGTGGGTTGCCATTTCCTACTCCAGGGGATCTTCCCAACCCAGGGATAGAACCCACATCTCCTGCCCTGGCAGGCAGATTCTTTACCACTGTGCCAGCTCAGTGTTGAGCAAAACTCAACTATAGAAACAATGGGGACCACACTTGAGAAAGGACATGAAGCTATGAAAGGGTGGGGAGACCATCTGGCCTGGTCTGAGAAGTCTTCCTGGACTAAGTGACAGCAGAGATATGTTCTAAGGGAAGAGAAGGAGAGGGAAGGTGCATGCCAGGCCCGAGAACAGCAAGTGCAAAGGCCCTGAGGTAGGAATTTGCCTGCAAGGGTTTCCTAGAGGGAAACCAGGATGATGTGGCAGGAGCACAGATTGTGGGGAGGAGTTGAGAGAGAGTGGAGGTGAAGGTCGAGGTAACAGGTCAGCCCAGGCAGGGCCTGTGTCCATCATGAAAAGCCTCAAACTGGCCCTAAAAGCAGGGACTTTCATTGTCCTCTGCACATGTGGGGACTTTCAGGATGGTGTTCTTTCATTCCTTCCTCAGAACAGTGGTCTAGGTGGGTGTCATCATGATCTCCATTCTACAGATGAAGAAAGAATCTGCTCAACCAGTAAACAGAAGAGGATTTGAACCTGGGGGGCCTCGCTCAGCGGTCCATGCCTCACCACACTGCAACATCACCACTGGGAATGAGGGAGCCACCAGGGTTTAACGTAGGGAGGGAGGGGGACCACAGCCAGTCTGTGAGAGTCCAGCCCACTGTGGATGCCGGTGGAGAGGAGTGGGAGGGGCCTGCTGGGGGCTGATTAGGCGACACCAGAGGGGGCCATGGCTGGGGGGGCCATGAACATGCCACTTCCCACCCCAGTGCTGAGTCAGTGGTTCCTCCTCCTGGTCCCCACCTGCTCATTCCTCTCATTCCCTGGTGACTCAGCCGTGGTAGGACGTGCCATGACCATGCTGTGCCAGGTGCCCAGTGAAGCCCTGCTCTCCTGCCCTCACTGTCCCAAGGACTGGACCCTCCCCTCTGCCATCCACCCTGCAGGCCAGGGGCTCCTGAATGCTCGGGGTTTACTCACCACTGCCTGCCCTCATCCACCACAGGCCTGCCCCCAAGCAGGGGTCACAGGAAGGTAGGGACCACACAGCCTTGCCCTCCTCACCATCCGCACACAGGACACTTGTAAACTTCTGTTGAGTGAATTTCCGCACCAACTGAACTAAACTGGACAAACCACGTGGTCAGGAACTTTGAAGTCTTCCGAAATTGATGACAGCATGGATTTCTGTCACTTCTCTGATAAAAAGCTGAGATTCTAGGCAACTGCTTTGTCATCGGGTAACTGCTATGTCATCAGCCACCTGAGATTACCTGCCCCCCGACCCCCCTGCCAACCCCGCAACCAGGAACACATCCCCCTCTCATCTCATGGCCCAAGTCCCTGAGTGTCCAGAGTTTCAGCAAATCTTTGGCAGGGACATTTCATCTCCTGTCCCCATGCCCCTGCCGCTAACACCTTGAAAGTCCCTATCAGTACTAGCTCCTCATGAAGACAGAGATGAAATACACCCTGTGCGTGACCTGGAAGGAAGCAGCAGTAGAGCCCTGTGCAAACGCAGAGTGTGGTCTGGAGGAAAGGCCAGGCACAGGGCTGAAGAGGGGCATTACCCATCTGGGCTCTTCATGCTGGACGCGTGCTCTGTTCTTACCAAACCTGGGCTCGAGGCCCTGTATTTTGCTGATTCTAAATGTACATTATTTCACATGTTAACATCTTTGAAACTGAGGCACAACTTATGTTTGATGGATGTCAGACTTAATGGGCAGAGAGAAGTGACACCCAGAGGGTGCTGGCGGTTTGATCTCTCCCTCTTTTGAGAGCTAAGCAAGGAGCTGGCCCTGCAGGTCTGAGTTTCCTTTGTGAAGAGCAGGACGATCCAGCTGCAAGGCTCTGGAGGCTGTCTGTTTCCAGTGAGGCCTCCGATAGCTGTCGGATGTTCTTCCCTGGTCTCTACCCCTGTCCATGGGAAAAGCGTGACAAGGACAGGATCCTTCTGCCCAGGATTTTACTGAGCTATACCCCATCCATCCACGGCGAGCCAAACACACCTTCCAGGCGACAGCTAGAGCTCAGGAACCGAGCACGCTCAGCTACTTCTGGGCTCAGTCTCTCAGCAGCAAATTAGACTGTATGTGTGTTTATGGCACATGAAATAACAGGGCATCTAACAATCAAAGGCATTTTAGATTTCATTACATACAGTAGTTATGAAATGTTGCTGTTCAGTCGCTTAGTCGTGTCTGACTCTTTGCAACCCCATGGACTGTAGCACTTCAGGCTTCCCTGTCCTTCATTATCTCCTGGAGCTTGCTCAGACTTGCATCCATTGAGTTAGTGAGGCCATCCAACCATCTCATCCTCTGTTGTGCCCATCTCCTCCTGCCCTCAGTGTAACAGAGAAGAACAAATCTGACATCATATCCGATATTTCTTTTACTTTATATTTTGCTGTTCTGTTGCTTTTGCTACAAGTTAAGAATGTTGCCTAGAGCCTGAAATATATGAGAGTCCATTCCCAAGACTCTGACCTTTAAGGGTACACCACTTTCCCATTCATATAGAGATTAAAACTTGCAGAACAGAAAATAATGTTTGTCTGGAAGGTTTATGGGAATATTGTGACCTGACCTACATGGAGGGCCGCAATAACAAAGGATTCTGACGCCAAGTTTCAACAACCAATGACATCCCCTGCCCTTTTAGTATTAAAGAAGCCTGAATTCTAACTGGGCTAAGATGGTTCTTTTGGGTATTTAGCCTAGCATCATCTCAGTCTGCTGGCTTTCCTAATAAAGTTGCTATTCCTTGTCCTAACAACTTGTCTCTTGGTTTACAGGCCTGTCATGCAGAGAACAATAGGAACTTGGACTTGGTAACAGTCAGCTGACCTGGGCTGGTAGTATAGCCACTCTGAGCCTTAGTTTTCTTATCTGCACAATGGGATAACAATATCTATCTTTCGGGATGAATGCAGAAGCTCAGTATAGTATTATCTGTGCACAATACCAGCATATAGTAAAGTGCCTGATAAACACCGACAACCTCTTATGAAGATAATGTAGCTCTTTTATAACTTTGGAAGCATTGATTAAAATTTGCAATCACATCTAGAAAAAGTCAGTTTTATTTTTTTTCCCCAGTCCTTCTCCAAAATTTTCCTGAAATCCCTGTTTCCTGGGAAAGTTCTAAAGAGGGCTAATATGTAGCCATGGTGGTGGTGGTGGTGCTCAGTCGTGTCTGACTCTTTGCGACCCCATGGACTGTAGCCCGCCAGGTTCCTCTGTCCATGGGATTTCCCAGGCAGGAATACTGGAGTGGGTTGCCATTTCCTCCTCTAGGGGATCTTCCCAACCTAAGAATAGATCCCGAGAGTCTCTTGTGTCTTCCGTATTTGCAGGCAAATTCTTTACCACTAGTGCCACCTGGGAAGCCCAATGCGTAGCCATATTATAAGTCAAATGAATTACACAACAAAGCCAGGAGCAATTTGAGATGTTTCCTGTACCCAGCTGGGCAGGTACATGGAAACATTAACATTTCAGGCAGACATTTCAGGGAAGATCCTCAGAGCAGCCTGAAATCTCAGCAACCTGTGTGAGCTCCCCTCTGCAACAGTTCTGTGCAAGAAGCACAAGGATGGGAGAAGACCCTGCAGCCTAAGGAAAAGGCCAAAGGCGGGTTAGAGCCCCCCAAGCTGGGTGGGGAGCGAGCCTAACAGTTTAACCACACAGCTAGAGCCCCCCAACACACCTGAAGAAACCCCTGAACCCAGGCTCCAACAGTCCTCCCCAATAGACCTGTTTGCAAAATGTTCTTTGTATTGGACCCAAATATATGCTTTTCCTATAACACTCATCCTGATTATCATCATTGTGATAAACCGATCGTTCTTGGAGATAAAAAAGCAAAATGGTACTGGTTCATCCTTTTTTCCTGAACAAAGGACAGTAAACATATTGTAGGGTGACAAGATCTTAACTGAGAGATAAAGTGAAAATGACAGTTGAGTTACCAGCAAACAAAGTCACAAATTTATACATCAGGGACACCTTAGTTGGGTTGAGGCAGAGGGTTGTTTTTAACAGCTTGCTTGTTTTGTTTAGCTACTAAGTCATATCTGACTCTTTTGCGACTCCATGGACCACAGCCCGCCAGGCTGCTCTGTCCATGGGATTTGCCAGGCAAGAATACTGCAGTGGGTTGCCATTTCCTTCTCCAGGGGATCTTCCCGACCCAGGGATGGGACCCGAGTCTCCTGCACTGGCAGGTGCGTGGGTTCTTCACCACTGAGCCGCCAGGGAAGTCCAGAGCCAGAGGGTTATTTTGCTTTAATTTGGTTCCAGTGTCACTGTTGTCTTTGTCGCTCCCCTACCCCCTTGTCAGCGGGCTCAGTTCACGGGACCCAGCGCCAGCCCCTGGTCAGCATGATGCTCAGAGTCAACTATGACGTCCACTTCCTCCCAACATCCACCAGGCCTCCACGCCCTGTGCAGGGACCACTGCCAGGATTACCTACCTGTACCTTGACCTTTTCTCCAGGAACCAACATGCCTCCCTGCCCATCCAGATGCTAAAGTAGACATGTAGCTCCAGCCTGTTATTTATCTCATTCTGTCTGCTGGCCATGGTGATCCAGTCAGAGATGGGCAAATGCCTGTGACAGTCCAGTTACAATGCTGAGTCTGGTGCAGGAGCCACGGGGTAAGAAGCAGCCTCCATCCACTGGGAGCCTGGAGCTTCTGATGAACACTGACACAAGAGCCTACCCAAGATGAACCAGCAGGTGGATGCGCAGAGCCCAGAGGTGGAGGAGACCAGGTCCTGAGGGCATCACTCTAGCTCCTGGATACAGACTTACCTGAAGCTTCTCAACTCTTCAAATACAGAAACTAAACTATCCCCCTTTTTTACTCATGCAAAAGTCCTGGCTAATACATCCTCCTAATTTCCCCCCATCCCACCATATCTAACTCTTTCTCCCCACCCCAAATGCCAACTCTCAGGGCTCAGGCCTCATCACCACTTGTCTAGGTATCATTATCAACCTCCCAACTGGCCCCCTGGCCTCCAAGGTTGCTATACAGTCCATTCTCCAGACCAGAGCAACCTGAACAATATCGGGCACAGTGTGCTCTTCCCTGGACAAAACCTAGGACAAAGTCCAAGATGATTACAGGGCATGTGAGTGTCTTGTACTTGTCAGTTGGGCTTTAGGGGTCTCCAGAAGTGGGTTTCTATTTTTTCTTGGAAGCTCCAAGCTCTCTCTCATCCAAGGGGACCCTCAGGTTCCCCAGTGAGTTTGGGAGATTCCCATATTTCAGAGCCTAAGATCTCCCCTCCACAATGTACAGCATCAGAAGGCCACAAAATCTTCATGAACTCCATCTTTTGTCTTCTCCGATTCTTTTGTCCTCTCTCTCTCCCTGTCCCTCAATCACAGAAAAAGAAATGAAGGATGGTGAGGCTGACTATAGATGGTGGCTTCCTCAGCTGTGTGCCACTGTAGACGGTGGTCTCCCTGGATCCCCATCCGAATGCTCCCTTTTAAGGCTCTTCAGTGATCAGATAGATGGGCAGTAACTGGGGGCCACCGCAGCTGCTATTCTTATTAACCAGCTTTAAAAGACCTGGCATGCACATAGCCCCTCAGGAATCACAGTGGTAGCAAATCTCTGAAATGATAGATATTCCCAACTTAGCCTTCCAGATTTCATAGAGCCCCCAAGCCTTCATTTAAAATCCACTTTATATGAAGTTATCTGAACATGAACAATAGTCGCCTCCATGAGATGCCTCCCCAGACACCAGCGTGAAGGATGCAAAGAGAGATCAATGCACAAAATCAACTTGCCTTTCAGATCAAATTTGAAAAATCCCAGTGGGTCCTGCCTCCATGTCCATGACAAGAAAGGCCTCTCCTTGACACATTTCTTAGCCTTTCGTGTTGTCGTTTCATGCCCTGGGTGAGACTTCTAACTGCGGATGGCTGGAACAGACTTCATGCAACCAATCAAGAGTCTGCTGAGGGCCTACTGTGTGCTGGGCCCCGACAGTGGCTGGGTCTGGAGGGAGAAATGAGACTTAAGTCCTAACCACCCACACCCAGAGCTTGGCACGTGCTGGGTTCCCCATAAATGCCCTGCAGGTGCTCATGGGGAGGGCCTCCACTCAAGCCTGGGTTGTAGCGATAAGGGGTGTTGAGGCAGTCTGAGTGTGGGCTGGAAAAGAATTTCCAGACACAAAGCATTTCAGAAGGGAGGGAGTTTATTAAGAACAAAGAGCAGAGATAACGTGGCACTGCGAGCACAGTGGGCCCACCTCCTGACAGACCAGGGAAAGCCGACAGTTTTCATGAGTTAAAAGCCAATTTTAGCCTCAAGACATAAAAAACTCCTGCTGGAAGGTTGGTGTTAGCTGGTTCGTTGGGGCGCTATAGGGTGTTCACTGGAGTGGGCCTCTTTGCTTAACTGGGAGTCAGGAAGCTTGTTAGTGACTATCAGGGGGCTTTTGGCAAGGTTACAAAGGGACTCAGTCAGCTTCGGAGGTGAACTTGGTTTTCAGCTCCACTTCTGTGGCTTTCATGCAAGGTCTCACGCTTGCGGCCTGGGGCAGGACTCAACAAGGGGTAGGGAGTGGTGGGGGGCAGACGCAGAAATGCACAATGCTGTTGGTTTCCTATATAGGTGTTAAGATTGTCCAGACTATAACATGGGAAATGACATGTTCCTGAAGATTATCCATCTAAGAGGCCTGAACAGGTGTTTCAGGTGATCTCTCTTCTTGCATTTGCCACACTGACGATGAAGGGCGCCTAGATCTTGGCTTTCTATCTTCACAGCTGTGTGACATGGACAAGTGACCTAACTTCTCTGATTCTGTGTCTGCTTCTGCAAAATAACAATGAGCATCATTCCTACAGGAAGGCCTGTGTGTTTAGCTGGACAGAGCTACCCAAAGGCACTCAGGACCTTTGTCAGAATAAGGTCCAAACTCCCCACCCCAAGTCTGAGCCACCAGGGAAACCCAAAGTGAAAATGTTAGTCACTCAGTCATGTCCGACCTTGTGACACTATGGACTGTAGCCTGCCAGGCTCCTCTGTCCATGGGGTTCTCCAGGCAAGAATACTGGAGTGGGCAGCCATTCCCTTTTCCAGGGGATCTTCCTGACCCAGGGATCGAACCCAGGTCTCCTGCACCGCAGGCAGATTCTTTACCATCTGAGCCACCAGGGAAGCCTAGCACATAGAAATGACTAGATATTAGTTGGTTGAATGAATGAGTGGTCATTCAAAGTCATCTGGCCTTAAGCGTCAACCAGTGGAGGAGGGGAGAAGTTTGCCCGGTGCCACCTGGTGGGTAAATGCCTATGTTTGTAATCTTAGGGAATAGAGCCTGGAAACCAGCTCCCTCCTCACCTCCTTGCCCAGTGATCCATTTTCCCATAAAAAGCCTCTGTCTGGGGACTTCCCTGGTGGTCTAGTGGCTAAGACTCCAAGCTACGAAGTCAGGGGCCCCAGCTTCGATCCCTGGCCAGGGAACTAGATCCTGCATGCTGCAACTAAGACCCGGTGAAGCCAAATAACAATTTTTTAAAAAGTATGAAATTGTTAAATAAAACAAACAAAGAAACCCCATTTGACCCTCTGTCAACAGAACACAGGGCAGCAGGTCCTCTCTGGGATCTGAGCCCTCTGCATGGCCAGTCCAGCTCCATAAAATACCTCTGGGATAATAGATAATTACTGTACTTACAGTGCCATGCAAGTTCAGTTTTTGTGACTTGAAGCTACGCCTAAACCCTTCAGAGGTGACACCCCTGTCCTCAGAGCATATGCATCTCCAAGCTGTATTCTTGCCAAGCCCTTCATTGCAAATGCACAAATACCTTCTCTTTCCAATCCTAAGAGCCACCAGAAGAAGGTGGGGGTCCAGGCACCTACCACACTAAATGACCCAGATCCTCCAGCCACATTCACACCTGGAAATCAAAGTTAGTTTCTTTTCTTTACATCCAAATTCACTTTCCTTTTCACACAGGGCTTGGGCTTTTCTCACATCATAAGGGCTGTGACAAGAGAGGCAGGGGAGAAAGAGCAGGACACATGGAACCCTCGCCTGCGGTGGGGTCTCTAATTGGAGCAATAATTGATAATTAAGCCGGATGGTGAACAGGCTCCAGAGGGAGGCTTCTAGGGTGCTGCGGGGGTGGCAAGGGGAACTCAGCTTTTTTCTTCCACCACAAGGCACAGAGAATGACAATAATTGCTACTTTAGGTGTGTGGAGTGTAGACTATTTGTGAAGGAAGACAAGAGTTCTTTCTGCTGGGACTAAAGAGAGCATAATGGGTGTGTGAAGGCGAGAACTTTCAAGATCCTTAAGCTGAAGCTCCGGTAAGCCATCAAGTACATTCCGTGCAAATTGGCACCTTCAGTTCAAGCCTCCGCGTCTTTGTTGTACAGTCGAGATAATAATCAGCCATGCTGAGAAAAACGGCACACTGGCTGGCAGGGACCGCTCCCCGCACAAAGCCTTCTTTGGTTAAAAAAAAAAAAAAATCATACAATAAAAAAGAAAACTGTTTAAGCTTAAAACACTAAAAGAAGCAGTTGGCTCCAGTTGTTGGGATGTTTTATAAAGCAACAGCAAGATGAAAAAAATAAAAAATCAGAAATCAACCATCCTGAAATGCTGAGAGAGGGCCAAAATATTGATATACAGGAACATGGCAAAGCCTCTGCAAGCTATAAACACTGTCTCCATTTCCCACATCTAATCAACAAATATGGCCTTTTTATCTCTCAGCTCTCCCTTCAAAATCTGTGCTGCAAAACACGTTTTCCAATAAAATAAAAGCAATAGGTGAATAAATTATGTCTGTCAGAGGTCCATGAATCTTTTGTTTCAAATATCCTAAGGAGGAGATTTCAACCCCTTGAACCAGGACAGAAGGCGGATGTGTATAAAACAAAGAAACACAGGCCACCAGAAGTAAAAAATAAATAGAATTTCATATATGCACATGTATTTGTTTGAGTGTGGTAGGTACACTGGTGAAGAAACTCACCAAGGGTAGGGTGGTCATATAAGATATGGATGCCCAGCTATATTTAATAAATACATAATGTCTTAGTATATAGTATAGTATAGGTGTGCTTCATGAAATTATGTTGTGTTGTGTATTTCCACATGCAACCCTACCAATAGAAGGCTCGCTCTGGTGAGAATGGGCAAGACTGGCAAACTCTTATTCATCCTTCAAAACCCCACTCACTCATCACCTCCTCTATACTTTCCTGCCTCATCTGGGGTGCTCTCCTCTTATTGGTATTTCATCTATCAGGCTTCATTCTCACGTGGCTGCATTCACATCTGTGTGCTTACTTAGTAAAACTGGAAGACATTGTGCTTGTTTTCTCATTTCTGCACCTGGCCACGTTTTCCAGGAAGCCCTCCAGGTGCACTGGCCTCCTCACTGGCCTTCAAACACCCTGGGCTTGTTCTGCCTCAAGACCTTTGTCTTGCACCTCTGTCCTCCATGGAAAGGACAACGTGGGCTTCTGACCCCTTTGCATGGGGGCCTCCCTCCCCAGTTCTGTGCTCAGTCATCCTTTCCTCAGACAGGCCTTTCCTGACCACCCACTTAGAATAGGCCCTTCACTGGACCTGTCACCTCGAGCCCTCTTACCTGATTTAACTTTCTTGGCAACACACATCTCTGTCCGGGGTGACAGTACATTTGTTGATCCGTCTTCACTTGCTTCATTGTGTGTCTTCCTTCCAGACAAGTCAGCCCCAGGAGGGCAATGACTTTGTCAGCCTTTTTCCTTCCTGGATCCCCAGGCACATGGAGGCTCTCAGCAAACATTTGAAGAATGAATGAACCCTTGGTGTCTGGCATACAGACATTTAGCAAACAAATTTATTCTTAATTAATCATTGTAACAAAATCCTCTTAGAAACTTCCCAAGAGAGTAGCAGACTTTGTCCCCTATACAACAGATCCTCTTCTCTTCCTAGTATCCACCATTCACAGTTCTTCCCAGGACACCTTCTCTCCCGTCGTAGGAATGGCGATCTCAGAGACAAGGCTAGGCAGGAAACTCCAGGCCCACCTGCATCCCTGTCCACCTGCAGCAATTCAGCCTGTCGGGCTGGCTCGCTCAGCTGTGGCCATGGGGTGCTAACCATTAGCTGGTGAATCCCCACAGCTCTGATTCCAGCCCCTGCCTGGCCCCCTCAGTATTTTATTTGAAGCAGCAGTAGGGACCACCCAATCCTGGGCCTCCACCCAGCATTTCCAGCAGCAGAGAGGAGCATCACCCAGCTGACTGTGGGGAACATCATCAAGAGGGGAAGATACATCATCCAAACACTGTGATAAATGCTCAAATCTGTGAATACCCCAGGAGGTCAGGGATAGGGAGGGAGGGAGACTTATCTGCCAGGGAGAATCCCCCATCTCCAGTGAGGAGATGAAAGCACTCACAGGCTCTCAGTCATCTGGAGACGATCTTTCGGTCAGTGAAGCTTGCTGCCTCCTTCTCTCAGCACCACTAGGTTCTGGACACCTCTGTACCCTGCGGCTGCTCAAGCAGAGGAACCTTCCCCTGCCCTAGGAAGTGGATGCATGTTCTGTTGTTTTAGACACATTTTCAGTCCCAGGCCAATGACAACATGGTAGGATGGAAGCTAGGGCAGGGAGGTCAATAGGTCAGTCAACAAACACCCCATGAGCATCCCAGTGATGAGGGATTAGTGTTGATGGGCATGAAAGAGAGGTTGGGGTGTGGGGTTGGAAGGCAGTATTATCTTTGAGCTGCATTTGGAGATAATTATAAAGAGTGGATGCCAAAGAAATGCATGTATAGCCACATGCATGTGTAGCCAAAAGTCACGTGCGCTGAAATTCACAGCAGCACTTTCGTGGAGGCCCCAAAGATTGGCCCCAGTGCCGTCTGCATGGAAGTGACCACACCCTGGGTACTCGCGGCAATACGGCTGAACCTCTCAAACGTAACACTGGAACAAGGAAGCCAGAGAAAAACGACACCAGGATGCTAAGAGCAGTTGACAAAAGAAGTGGGCTGGGGTGACCTATTTCGTAATCCAGGAGGTGGTTACAGGAGTCTCTATGACGGAATCCATTAAGCTCGGTACGCTTAGGCTTGGTACACCTGGCGAGTATACTTGCGTGACAGGTCTAAAAGGAGGAGGGCGTGTAAGGTTTTGAGGTTTCCCCAAGGTTTTCCCCAGAGGAGGAGGGCTGTGGCAGCCCCGGACAAAGCAGGTGGGCAGGGAGGCGCGCGAAGAGCGTGACTGTGGACCGCGGTTGTCAGTAGGCGCCCTGACGCCTGGAGAGGAGAGCCCGGCTGCCCCAATCTCTCCAGGTGCGGCCCCGGCTCCGCCTCCGCGTCCCGCGTTGCTCAGCAACCGGTCTCCAAGGAGACTTGAGACGCTGAGCCCGAGGCCTGAGCGCGCGGGGGCGTGCCAAGACCCCAGGCCCCATGGCGCAGAAACCGATCAGCACGGCTGCGGCCGAGCGCATGAACCTCGTGGCCCAGGATGAGATCTGGTAAGGCCGGGGACTCAGTAACCCAGTGGGCTGGACTGTTCCCACCCAAAGTGTGCACACCTGGCAGCCTCAGTTTTCCCACCAAGTCCTGGAAGTGGTCGACTTCTGGGTGCTAGGAGTGTGTGCTGGAGGTGGTGGGGGTGCCTTGCGGAAAGAGCCTTTCTCTTTCTCTTCTCTTTGGCCCACCACAGAGGCGTGAAACATTTTGCATCTGGCCCTACAGCCCTCCGCAAAGCTTTGCTTGTTGAGAGCCGACGGTTGAGTGCTTATTTTTAAGATTTACCCAATGTTTTAAAAAATCTTAATATTTGTTCTGGAACTCTCTTGCTTTTTCCATGATCCAGTGGATGTTGGCAATTTGATCTCTGGTTCCTCTGCCTTTTCTAAAACCAGCTTGAATATCTGGAAGTTCATGGTTCACGTACTGCTGAAGCCTAGCTTGGAGAATTTTGAGCATTACTTTACTACCGTGTGAGATGAGTGCAATTGTGTGGTAGTTTGAGCATTCTTTGCCATTGCCTTTCTTTGGGATTGGAATGAAAACTGACCTTTTCCAGTCCTGTGGCCACTGCTGAGTTTTCCAAATTTGCTGGCATATTGAGTGCAGCACTTTCACAGCATCATCTTTCAGGGTTTGAAATAGCTCAACTGGAATTCCATCACCTCCACTAGCTTCGTCCTGGTTTTAGAAAAGGCAGAGGAACCAGAGATCACATTGCCAACATCCTCTGGATCATCAAAAAAGCAAGAGAGTTCAAGAAAAACATCTATTTCTGCTTTATTGACTATGCCAAAGCCTTTGACCATGTGGATCACAATCAACTGTGGAAAATTCTGAAAGAGATGGGAATACCAGACCACCTGACCTGCCTCTTGAGAAACCTATATGCAGGTCAGGAAGCAACAGTTAGAACTGGACATGGAACAACAGACTGGTTCCAAATAGGAAAAGGAGTACGTCAAGGCTGTATGTTGTCACCCTGCTTATTTAACTTATATGCAGAATACATCATGAGAAATGCTGGGCTGGAAGAAGCACAAGCTGGAATCAAGATTGCCGGGAGAAATATCAATAACCTCAGATATGCAGATGACACCACCCTTATGGCAGAAAGTGAAGAGGAACTCAAAAGCCTCTTGATGAAAGTGAGAGAGGAAAGTGAAAATTTTGGCTTAAAGCTCAACATTCAGATAACTAAGATCATGGCATCCGGTCCCATCACTTCATGGTAGATAGATGGGGAAACAGTGGCTGACTTTATTTTTTTTGGGCTCCAAAATCACTGCAGATGGCGATTGCAGCCATGAAATTAAAAGATGCTTACTCCTTAGAAGGAAAGTTATGCCCAACCTAGACAGCATATTAAAAAGCAGAGATATTACTTTGCCAACAAAGGTCTGTCTAGTCAAGGCTATGGTTTTTCCAGTGGTCATGTATGGATGTGAGAGTTGGACTATAAAGAAAGCTGAGCGCCGAAGAATTGATGCTTTTGAACTGTGGTGTTGAAGACTCTTGAGAGTCCCTTGGACTGCAAGGAGATCCAACCAGTCCATCCTAAAGGAGACCAGTCCTGGGTGTTCATTGGAAGGACTGATGTTGAGGCTGAAACTCCAATACTTTGGCCACCTCATGTGAAGAGCTGACTCATTGGAAAAGACCCTGATGCTGGGAGGGATTGGGGGCAGGAGGAGAAGGGGATGACAGAGGATGAGATGGCTGGATGGCCTCACCGACTCGATGCACATGAGTTTGGGTGAACTCTGGAAGTTGGTGATGGATAGGGAGGCCTGGCGTGCTGTGATTCATGGGGTCACAAAGAGTCGGACACAACTGAGTGACTGAACTGAACTGAGTATTTGTTCAGTTCGAAAGAGAGCACTTTATATTTACTCTTGCTTATCCTGGTTTTTCAACAAGTTTTAAAGAATTAAATTCATTTTCTAAAAAATTCATATTCAGTAAACATCTATAATGGATGTTTCTATTTGCCTTTCTGTCCCATTGCTAGGTAATATCCCATCTCTTTGAAGTTTTAACCAATATGGAAAGTTACTAATTTAGATACAAATAAATAAATGCAGTGTTAGTCACTCAGTAGTGTCCAACTCTTTGCAACCCCGTGGACTGTAATCTGCCAGGCTCCTCTGTCCATGTAATTCTCCAGGCAAGAATACTTGACTGGGTAGTCATTTCCCTTCACCAGGGGATATTTAGCAACAACAAACCATCATTGCTAACCTCTTAAACTTCAGTTATCTTATTTTCATCTCTTAAGACTTATACCATTTCCTTGAAAATCCTGTAATAGTCACTTCATATTTTTCTTTAAATTAGCTTTGTTTGACCTAATAAACTTCTTTTTATAGAAAACTTTATATCACTCTTGAAAATGGAAAGCCAGTGTTATTTGCAATAAATACAGGCTATTATTATTTTTTTAATCTTTATTTTTATCCAGGTACCCACAGTAGGAAATATTATACTACCATAGCAGGGTCTGTTTCCTCTGCTTAGAATGCCCTTTTCTCTCTTCCCCCACCAAACAAACTCCTACTTATCCTTCAAGACCCAAATCAGAGGGCCCCTCGTTGGTGAACAGAGCCAGTTAAGCCCTTAGACTGTTCTGCCCCATGTCACAGTGGCTGTTGAGCACTGGATAGGTAACTATTCCAAATTGGAATGAGCTATAATGGCACCCCACTCCAGTACTTTTGCCTGGAGAATCCCATGCATGGAGGAGCCTGGTAGGCTGCAGTCCATGGGGTCGCTGGAGTCAGATACAACTGAGCGACTTCACTTTCACTTTTCACTTTCATGCATTGGAGAGGGAAATGGCAACCCACTCCAGTGTTCTTGACTGGAGAATCCCAGGGACAGGGAAGCCTGGTGGGCTGCTGTCTATGGGGTCGCACAGAGTCGGATACAACTGAAGCGACTTAGCAGTAGCAGCAGCATAAATATAAAACACTAGATTTCAAAAACTTCATGCCCCTAAAAAGTGACACCAGAATTAAATTTACCTGTTTATTTTCGCTTTTTTAAAAATGTGGCTCTAGAATATTTTAAGTACATATATGGCTCATCTTTCTGTCTCATGTTACACTTTCTTTGGAAATAGACTCAGCTTTAGGTGCTCAATGATTCCTAAAATGTCAATGTTCACTCTTGCCATCTCCTGTTTGACCACTTCTGATTTACCTTGATTCGTGGACTTAACATTCCAGGTTCCTATGCAATATTGTTCTTTACAGCATTGGACTTTACTTCCATCACCAGTCACATCCATAACTGGGCGTTGCTTTTGTTTTGGCTCTGTCTCTTCATTCTTTCTGGAGTTATTTCTCCACTGTTCTCCAGTAGCATATTGGGCACCTACTGACCTGGGGAGTTCATCTTTCAGTGTCCTATCTTTTTGCCTTTTCATACTGTTCATGGTATTCTCAAGAATACTGAAGTGGTTTGCCGTTCCCTCTCCAGTGGACCATATTTTGTCAGAACTCTCCACCATGACCCACCCATCTTGGATATCTCTACATGGCATGGCTCATAGTTTTATTGAGTTAGACAAGGCTGTGGTCCATGTGATCAGTTTGGTTAGTTTCCTGTGATTGTGGTTTTCATTCTGTCTTCCCTCTGAGGGATAAGGATAAGAGGCTTATGGAAGTTTCCTGTTGGGAGAGACTGACTGTAGGGAAAACTGGGTCTTGTTCTGATGGGCAGGTCCATGCTCATCCAAAAAAGATGTCCTTTTCATTATAGGGGAATGAAATGCAAAAATAGGAAATTAAGAGATACCTGGAGTAACAGGCAAATTTGGCCTTGGAGTTCAAAATGAAGCAGGGCAAAGGCTAACAGAGTTTTTGCTAAGAGAATGCACTGGTCATAGCAAACACCCTCTTACAACAACATAAGAGAAAACTCTACACATGGACATCACCAGATGGTCAATACCAAAATCAGATAGATTATATTCTTTGCAGCCAAAGGAGAAGCTCTATACAGTCAGCAAAAACAAGACCCGGAGCTGACTGTGGCTCAGATCATGAACTCCTTATTGCCAAATTCCGGCTTAAATTGAAGAAAGTAGGGAAAACCACTAGACCATTCAGGTATGAAAAGAAAGTGAAAGTAAAGTCTCTTAGTCGTGTCTGACTCTTTGTGACCCCATGGACACCAGGCTCCTCCATCCATAGGATTTTCTAGGCAAGAGTACTGGATTGGGTTGCCATTTCCTTCTCCAGGGAATCTTCCTGACCCAGGGTTGAACCCAGGTCTCCTGCATTGTAGACAGATACTTTACTATGATCTAAATCAAATCCCTTACAATTATACAGTAGAAGTGACAAATAGCTTCAAGGGGTTGTATCTGATAGACCAAGTACCTGAAGAACTGTGGACAGAGGTTCATGACATTGTACAGGAGGCAGTAATCAACACCATCTCCAAGAAAAAGAAATGCAGAAAGACAAAATGGTTATCTGAGGAGGCCTTACAAACAGCTGAGAAAAGAAAAGAAGTGAAAGGCAAAGGAGAAAAGGAAAGATAAACCCGTTTGAATGCAGAGTTCCAAAGAACAGCAGGAGAGATAAGAAAGCCTTCCTCAGTGATTGATGCAAAGAAATAAAGACAAACAATAGAATGTGAAAGACTAGAGATCTCTTGAAGAAAATTAGAGATACCAAGAGAACATTTCACGCAAAGATGGGCACAATAAAGGACAGAAATGGTATGGACCTAACAGAAGCAGAAGATATAAAGAAGAGGTGTCAAGAACACACAGAACTATACAAAAAGATCTTCATAACCCAGATAACCATGATGGTGTGATCACTCACCTAGAGCCAGACATCCTGGAATGCAAAGTCAAGTGGGCCTTAGGAAGCATCACTACAAACAAAGCTAGTGGAGAGGACAGAATTCCAGTTGAGCTATTTCAAATCCTGAAAGATGATGCTGTGAAAGTGCTGCACTCAATATGCCAGCAAATTTGGAAAACTCAGCAGTGGCCACAGGACTGGAAAAGGTCAGTTTTCATTCCAATCCCAAAGAAAGGCAGTGCCAAAGAATGTTCAAACTACTGAACAATTGCACTCATCTCATATGTTAGCAAAGTAACGCTCAAAATTCTCCAAGCCAGGCTTCAACAGTTACATGAACCGTGAACTTTCAGATTTTCAAGCTGGTTTTAGAAAAGGCAGAGGAACCAGAGATCAAATTGCCAACATCTGTTGGATCATGGAAAAAGCGAGAGAGTTCCTGAAAAACATCTACTTCTGTTTTATTGACTATACCAAAGCCTTTGACTGGGTGGATCACAACAAACTGTGGAAAATTCTGAAAGAGATACCAGAATTTCTGGGAATACCAGACCACCTGACCTGCTTCCTGAGAAATCTGTATGCAGGTCAAGAAGCAACAATTAGAACTCAACATGGAATGACAGACTGGTTCCAAATAGGAAAAGGAGTACGTCAAGGCTGTATATTGTCACCCTGCTTATTTAACTTATATGCAGAGTACATCATGCGAAAATGCTGGGCTGGAAGAAGCACAAGCTGGAATCAAGATCACTAGAAGAAATATCAGTAACCTCAGATATACAGATGATACCACCCTTATGGAGGAAAGCGAAGAAGAACTAAAGAGCTTTCATCACTTTCTTGATGAAAGTGAAAGAGGAGAGTGAAAAAGTTGGCTTAAAACTCAACATTCAGAAAACTAAGATCATGACATCCAGTCCCATCACTTCATGGCAAATAGATGGAGAAACAATGGAAACAGTGAGATCAGACTTTATTTTTCTGGGCTCCAAAATCATTGCAGATGGTGACTGCAGCCGTGAAATTAAAAGACGCTTGCTCGTTGGAAGAAAAGCTATGGCCAACCTAGACAGCATATTGAATCACAGAGACATAATTTTTCCAACAAAGGTCCATCTAGTCAAAGCTATGGTTTTTCCAGTAGTCATGTATGATTGTGAGAGTTGGACCATAGAGAAAGCTGAGCACTGAAGAAATGATGCTTTTGAACTGTGGTGTTGGAGAAGACTCTTTTTTTTTTTTTAATTTTTTAAATTAATTTTATTTTATTTTTAAACTTTACATAATTGTATTAGTTTTGCCAAATATCAAAATGAATCCACCACAGGTATACATGTGTTCCCCATCCTGAACCCTCCTCCCTCCTCCCTCCCCATACCATCCCTCTGGGTCGTACCAGTGTGGAGAAGACTCTTGAGAGTCCCTTGACTGCAAGGAGATCAAACCAGTCAATCCTAAAGTAAATCAGTCCTGAATATTCCTTGGAAGGACTGATGCTGAAGCTGAAACTCCAATACTTTGGCTACTGATGTGAAGAACTGACTCATTGGGAAAGACCCTGATGCTGGGAAAGATTGAAGGTGGGAGAAGAAGGGGACGACAGAGGATGAGATGGTTGGATGGCATCACTAACTCAATGGACATGAGTTTGAGCAAACTCCAGGTGTTGGTGATGGACAGGGAAGCCTGGCATGATGCAATCCATGAGGTCGCAAAGAATCCGACATGACTGAGTGGTTTAACTGATTTAGGTGCTCAGCCCCTCCCCCCCGGGGAAATAGCTTGGGCCTCAGAAACTGTTGAGACATTAAAGGGGGCTTGGGGTGCAGACACTGGTTCCAAAAGAGGAAAGGAAACTTGAAAATCCAAATGAATAAATGTTTAATCAGTTTTTTGGTAAAAGACACACCTGCACTTCAACTGAAACTCACCTCAGCTCGTGGGTAGTTATGTATAAATTATATCACGTGTGCAGCAAAAGCAGGGCCAGGATTAGGGTGGAACAAACGAGGGGCCTGGGGTGCAGTGTTTAAGGAGGGCTCCCTGTCACGGTCATGCAGGTTCTGGCTCTGCCCTTGCAAGAACTGGGAATGGGTGCCTCCTTAAATTTTGCACCCTAGTACCTCACTCTGCCCTGGTCCTTGCTCTGGCAACAAAGGAACTTTACTTATACCTCCATCATGATTTAACACTCCCCCATTACTGCAGGTCCAAGGGCCCCTAAAATAAGGGATCCAGTATCGAGATGACCCCTAGGGCAGAGGCAGCCCTAGTCTTGTCTGGTCCTTGATGTACTATCCAACCAGCATCTCTGGTTCTAAGACACGTGTCTCCCTTTCATGAATGACAATCCCCCAGTGACAGGGCCTCCCACTCTCTCCCTGTTTGGGAATCATCACTCAGTCCAGGTGCATCAATGAAGGTCAAATTCTCCCCAGGGCACCTTTTAGGGTTTGCTATGTCAACCCTTTTCAAATGTTGTACATCACTTAAGAACTCTTCCCCCCGCCTCCCCCCAGGAAATATCGCCTGAAGGCTGAAAACGAAGCACGGCAAAACTGGGCCCAGAATTGGGGATTTTTATCAACACCCTTTGAGGAGGTAAATGTAAAGTTGATGACCCTGGAGGTTATAGACCCAATCATTTCCAAGAATAAGTGGTTATGAAGTGTTTAATTCAAAGGAATAAATTTATAGAGCATGTTGAAGATGGCTGACACCTGAAAGTTCCTTTGATTTAAAAATTTATTGAGTTTTACTACATGCCAGGCACATTCTAGGTGCTTCATCCAAACCAGCTTGTTGAATCCATAAGACAAGCCCTGTGCAGAGAAGGATGCTATTTGAGGCCCATTTTACAAATGAGGAATTTGAGCTCTAAAAAGTACAGTTACACAGCTAAGAAAGGCACCAAAGGAAGATGCTGGTCTGATTGATTCCAGGGCTACTCAGCCTTGGACTTGCCATCTGTAAAATGGGGTGATAGTCCTCACTGCCTCATTGGGTGACTGTGAGGTTCAGAGGGAAAGAAAGGAGAGGCCAAGTGAATATCTGCAAGATTATTAGGAAAATAACTCTTGGTATTTCCTACACCAGAAATGAGGGAAGGGACCAGAGATAATAAATAGGGAGTATTGGGGACATCAGCAGAGACCTCTGACCCCAGCCAGAGGCACCAAGATCAGCCTTGCTGAGGGCTCACAGGCAAGACAGACTCAGCTGCATTTTCTGATTGTTCAAGAGAGTCTGGAAATTCAGATGCTTTAATGAAAATGTCTGAGTCTAGAATAGTGGCTCCATTTATAAAACACCATATAAAGACCCACATATATGTGGGCTTGTGTGGACTTCACCAGCATGGTGGCCAGCGGTTTGCAACCTTCCATGAGATCCCTAGAACACAACATGAGGAAACCACGTTTCTCTAGAGGTGAGGCAGAATCACTCAAGGGCCGCATAATTCAAAACGTACTTGATTCTAGACCATATAAACCCCCTTTGTAATTCACCCTGTCCCACTGGCTCTGAAATTATGCCATTCTTAATGAGCTTTCTTAATACTTGGAGAGTTACACAATTTGAAATTTTATGCATAAAATGAGTCCTTATTAATATGATATGCATAAAGGAATCTGTATTAATAGTCTTCATGTGTAATTAAATCAGGATTTTGAAGAGCTCAAAATTGCTTTAAAAATTAAAAGTTGGGGGGTTGGAGGCTATCCTCCTAGTTTAGAGGCTGGTCCTGAACCTTGCTGGCAGGTTTTTAGTTTGAGTCCATAAGCTGTAACATGTTCTCACATCATGGGTAGGGCAGTAAATGGGCAGTCTGGGAGAGCCTGGGCCTGAGCTGGGCTGCCGGCAGGTCCCCACTCTGCCCCTTTCTAACATTGACCTGAGTCCCGCCTTTGTCAACTGAGAAGAGTCTTGTTCTGGGGGGACTGCGAAAGGAAGCTCCCGAAGGCTCAACCAGTGGGGCCCTGCCTCTGGGGATTGTGTTTCAGCTGATCAAGTGTGAAGAAGAACCAGCCACCCCAAAGCCCAAAATCGAGCTTCCTGAGCGGTTCCGCATCCGGCCGGTGACCCCAGTGGAGAAATACATCAAGGTTCGCAAAATCTTTTTAAGTACTTGTTTTCCTAAGTAAGAAATCTCCACCCCACCAGAAACAGTGTTGCTTCAGGTGGGCCAAGCCTTGGGCACAGGTAAGGACACAGCAGTGCCCAGGCCACAGGGACATGGGTTTCCAGTCCTTCCTAAGCCCACACATGGGAGACACAGCAGGTTATTGGTCCCTATATGTGCAGGACCTTAGAGTCCAGAGGAAGGAACTGGGATCTGAGCCTGATTTGCAGAGGGAAGCAGGGCTGCGGAATATTGAGAATTGCCTTCTTAAAATGTCACTCTTGTTGCTGAGTGAGTGACTGGGTCATCCAGAGGGGAGAAGACATAGATAGTATTCCTACCAAAGACCAGTCAGATGTGGATGTGGGGTAGATGCCTCTAGAAGTTGCTGAGCTCTGTATATCCCTGGTCTTCTCTCATGGGAAAAGTGAAAGTGTTAGTGGCTTAATCATGTCTGACTCTTTGCGACCGCATAAACTGTAGCCCACCAAGCTCCTCTGTCCATAACATTCTCCAGTCAAGAATACTGGAGTCGGTACCCATTTCCTCCTTCAGGGGATCTTTCCAACCCAGGGATCGAACACAGGTCTCCTGCCTTGCAGGCAGATTCTTTATGGTCTGAGCCACCAGGAAAGCCCTTCTCATGCCTTCTCTGTCATTTTAATCCTGGGTTCTGCTCTCCATCCACCTATGGAGCAGGCACTTCCGTGTCCCGATGTGGGGAGGGGGGATGAAAACTCAGGATGAAGGAGGCCAGGGATGGGTGAGTTCGATTCTGGATTTTCTTTCTCTGACACCCTCAGGGTCAGATGGGATGGCCAGCTTGTTTGAGTTAGGTGCTCAGTGGGTACGACCTATTAGCTGAATGAATGAAAGAATGCATTCCACTGAGATATTGAGAGGGTTCCTCTGCTGATTATACAGCAAGAGAGACTTGCTGACTTTTCTAGAAATGCAGCAAAATATAAATCATAAATTAAAATATCCATATACATACACTGACCCATGGTTAGCATTTGGGGGAGTTCTTCCAGATGCCTTCTACGCCTCATGTACCACCAGTAAATGCTGGCTCATATTCTTTTATTATTGCCCTTTAGTTGCTCCCCATACTGAGTGCTTTACATGATTATCTTATTTCCACAACATCCCTGGAGAATGGATATAACTGCCATCAAACCCATTTTGCAGTTGAGGAAACCGAAGCTGACAAAGACTGAACAACTTTTCCAAGGTCAAGTGTATCTGATTTCAGAGCCCTGCTCTTAAGTGCTATCCTCAGCTACTCCTTCAACACACACACACACAAACTCATACATGCATATATACATATTTAAAAATAAAATTCCACAGACTGCTTTGTAATCTTTTTTCATTCAACAATATAGCCTATTTATCTTTCCATGCAGTCACCCATAGCATTCTGAATCATTAATATATTAATGACTGCATTTTTCTTAATTGTACGAATTGACCATAATTTATATAATTCTTCCCTTAACCCTGGACGGGCTTCCCTGGTGGCTCAGCTGGTAACGAATGCAATGCAGGAGACCCGGTTTCAATCCCTGGGTCAGGAAGATCCCCTGGAGAAGGGAATGGCTATCCACTCGAGTAATCTTGCCTGGGAAATCCCATTGACAGAGGAGCCTCGTGGCTCTAGTTCAAGGGGTCACAAAGAGTCGGACACAACTGAGCAGCTAATATACACAATTTATACCATATTTTACACATTTTATACATCGTTTTTCTCTTAGCAGTTTATCTTCCAAGTCATCCCATCTCAGAACACACAGCTGCCTCCATCTTTTACATTGCTGTATAGTTTTCCGTGGTGTGGAGGGGCTGTGACTGAATGGGTCTTCAGGGGATGGACATGTGGGCTGTCCAGGCGCCTGCTGTGACACGCAGGGCTGCAGTCAGCCTCCCACAATAATCTTGGTGCGTGCACATGCAGGTATTTGGATGTCTTAGGATAAATGCTGAGAGGTGGATTGTCAGGTCAAAACATGTTTGTGTTTTCCTTTTTCATAGATGGCGGTAATGTTGCCCTTCACAGATTTTCCCTCTAGACCTTTGTTGACGGTGGTGTCTTCATCTCTTTGCCAGTCTGATGGGTGAAGTGTGAGCTCCCGGGGTGGATTCTGACTGCATTTCTCTTACAAGCTGGACTTGAAAGCTAGTCTGTGTGCCTGACAGCCAGTCTGGACCAGCATTGTGGAGAACTTGCTGGCTGGAGGAAACTGGCCCCACCAGCATCTGTTCATGACCCTCCCTGCATGGGGCCTCTCAGGAGATTAATGTTAATAGTTCATCAAGAACATATGTTAAGGGGCTTCTGCCACCAGTGGCAGCTGGCCCACCAGGACTGTCCCCTCTCGCCACCGCCTCATTCAAAGACCTTTGAGCTAAGCGTGAACTCATAACCCCAAGCATATTAAACCTCTTCATCTCAGTTCTTCTGCTTGAACGAATATTCCTCACTGCTGTCTTGGTTCAAATCCCCCCATAAGAGCAGAACAGAAGGTTATTTCAAATAGAAAGGCAAACCCTGCATAAGCATTCACCCACATTTTCCAAAAATTTTTCAAATTTCAAGGAATTGACAAATGAAATTGTGTTTTTTCATTTCAGATAGAATCCCATTTCCTTTTTGGTTTTTAATTAAAATCAATTTCTTTCACTCCTGTGGTATCTATGGTTTGGTGTGTGTGTGTGTGTTTACACACGTATCATAAAGCCTTCTAATCAAATCTGGAAGGTCTATAACTGCCAGGATACCATCTGACAATATTGCCATATATTTTATAAAGGGCACTATAAACTGTGGCTCCCCTGGTGCCTCAGTGGTAGCAAACCTGCCTGCCAATGCAGGAGACACAGGAGATACAGGTTTGATCCCTGGGTCAGGAATCTCCCCTGGCGAAGGAAATGGCAACCCACTCGAGTATTCTTGCCTGGAGAATCCCACGGACAGAGGAGCCTGGCGGGTTACAGTCCATGGGGTCTCAAAGAGTCAGACACGACTTAGCAACTGAACAACTATGAACTATAATAGTCTGTATATCTGCACCTTGCTTTTGTTTCTCTTTTTTGCTCTTTTACCAAATGAAAGTTATTTTACTGGAGGTCATGAATTAAATATGTTAAACGTTATGAGATAAAAAGACATGTTTGATGATTGATCATTATTTTCAGGGAACATGTGATCTCTGAGTCCAGCGGGTTGGTGCGTACTTACATTCAGTGAAACTTACTTAGGGACACTGGCTCTTCTTTCTGTCTTTTCTGACTTTTTTCTTCACTTTATTGACCTATAATTGACATACATTACTGAGTAAGTATAAAATACACAGCATCAGAAGTTGACTTACGTACATCATGAAATGATTATCACGCTAGGATTAGTGAAGATCCATCAGTCACTTCAGTCATGTCCAACTCTGTGCGACCCCATAGACAGCAGCCCACCAGGCTCCCCCTGTCCCTGGGATTCTCCAGGCAAGAACACCGGAGTGGGTTGCCATTTCCTTCACCAATGCATGACAGTGAAAAGTGAAAGTGAAGTCGCTCAGTCGTGTCCAACTCTTAGCGACCCCATGGACTGCAGCCTACCAGGCTTCTCCATCCATGGGATTTTCCAGGC
Source organism: Bos indicus (assembly GCF_029378745.1). NCBI lineage: Eukaryota > Metazoa > Chordata > Mammalia > Artiodactyla > Bovidae > Bos > Bos indicus. Next base: position 58,208,895 of record NC_091772.1, on the reverse strand, counting down.
AAAAGTACTGGAGTGGGGTGTGACTTAGCATATCATCTCATACAGATACAAAATTTAAGAACTAGAGAAACATTCCTCCTTGTGATGAGAATTCTTAGGATTTATTCTCTTAATCGTAACTGTTTTTGTATATAACATAGAGCAGCATTCATTATATTTATCATGTTGTACATTACATCCCTGGTATTTTTTATCTTATAACTCGAAGCTTGTACCTTTTGACCACCTTCATCCTATCCCCCTCCTCTCCAGCCTTTCCTCTGGTAACCTCAAAACTGATCTCTTTTCCTATGAGTTTGTTTTAGAAGTATAATTGACCTACAATGCTGTTGGTTTCTGTTATACAGCATAGTGACTCAGTGTTTCTAAACATTTCAAAATGATCACAAGTCTAGTTATGATCTGTCACCATACAAAGATATTACATAATTACTGACTATATTCCCCACACTACGTTTCATACCGTGACTCATTTATTTTGTAGCTGGAAGTCTGTACCTCTTAATCTCCACCTATTTCTCTCCTCCTCCACCTCCCCTCTGGCGACTACCTGTGTGCTCTTTGTTTCTGTGACTCTGTTTCTGTTGTTCATTTGTTTTTTAAGAATCCATATGTAAGTGAAATCATGCAGTATTTGTCTTTCTCTGTCTGACTTATTTCACTGCTAAGAATTCTTCTAGGCCCACCTATGTTGTCACCAGTGGGAAGATTTCGTTAGTTTTATTGCTGAGTAATATCCTGTTGTGTGTACAGACCACATCTTTATTCATTCACCTATTGATGGGCATTTAGATGGCTTCCTTATCTTGGCTATTGCAAATAATGGTTCAGTTAACATTTATTGCCATTTAGTCGTTAAGTCATGTCCAACTCTTTGTGACCACATGAACTGCAGCACACCAGGCTCCTCTGTCCTCCACTGTATCCCACAGTTTACTCAAACTCATGTCCATTGAGTTGGTGATGCCATCCAACCATCTCATCCTCTGTCATCCCCTTCTCCTCCTGCCCTCAATCTTTCCTAGCATCAGGGTCTTTTCCAGTGAATCGGCTCTTTGCATCAGGTGGCCAAAGGATTGGAGCTTCAGCTTCAGCATCAGTCCTTCCAATGAATATTCAGGGTTGATTTCCTTTAGGATTGACTGGTTTGACCTCCTTGCAGTCCAAGGGACTCTCAAGAGTCTTCTCTAACACCACAGTTCAAAAGCATCAACACTTTGGCGCTCAGCTTTCTTTAACATGTTCAATTAACATAGAGTTGCATATATCTTTTTGAATTAGTGCTTTCATTTACTTTAGATAAATATCCAGGAGTGGAATTGTTAGATCCTACAATAGTTCTATTTTTACTTTTCTAACAAACTGTTTTCCACAGTGACTGCACCAGTTTACATCCCACCAACAATGGCACCCCACTCCAGTACTTTTGCCTGGAAAATCCCAGTGACGGAGAAGCCTGGTAGGCTGCAGTCCATGGGGTCGCTAAGAGTCGGACACGACTGAGCGACTTCACTTTCACTTTTCACTTTCATGCATTGGAGAAGGAAATGGCAACCCACTCCAGTGTTCTTGCCTGGAGAATCCCAGGGACGGCAGAGCCTGGTGGGCTGCTGTCTATGGGGTCACACAGAGTCGGACACGACTGAAGTGACTTAGCAGCAGCAGCAGCAATAGTGCACGAGGGTTCCCTTTCCTCCACATCATTGCCAGCACATTACTTGTTGTCTTTTTGATGATGGCCACTCTGACAGATGTGATGTTTGGTGACACTGAACATTTTCGTGTGACTATTAACTGCCTGTATATCTTCCTTGGGAAAATGTCTACTCGGGTGCTCTGCCTACCTTTCAATTAAGTTGTTTGTTTCTGTGATGCTGAGTTATACGAGTTCTTTGTACATTTTGGATATTAACCCTTAATCGGATACGTTTGCAAATATCTTCCCCCGTCAATAGGCGGCCTTTTTTGTCCTATTGATAGTTTCCGTTTGATGTAGTACCCACTTGTTTACGTTTGCCTTAGGAGACATATCCAAAAAATTATTGCTAAGACCAACATCAAAAAGTGTGCTGCCAATGTTTTCTTCTGGAAGTTTTATTATTTCAGATCTTAGCTTTAAGTCTTTAATCCATTTGAGTTCATTTCTGTGCATGATGTGAGAAGTAGACCAGTTTGCTTCTTTCCCATGCTGTTGTTTCGCTACCAAGTCACGTCCGACTCTTGTGACCCCGTGGACTATAGCCCGCCTGGCTCCTCTGTCCATGGGATTATCCAGGCAAGAATACTGAAGTGTGGGTCGCCACTTCCTCCTCCAGGGGATCTTCCCCACCCAAGGATCAAACCTGTGTATCCCATGTCTTCTCCATTGCAGGCAGATTCTTTACACATTGAGCCATTGAGTAGCTGTCCAGTTTTCCCAACACCATGTTTTCCAGAGGATGTCTTTTCCCCATTATATATCCTGCCTCCTTTCAGGTGGATTAAGGGCCCATAGAAGTGCAAGTTCATTTCTGGGCTCTCTGTTCTATTCCATTGACCCATGTGTCTGTTGGTGGCCTGTACCAGGGTTCTTTCTGTCTTCTCCACACCAGGTCTCACACGCCGATCCTGATGCGTCTGGAGACACACCTCCTGTGGCTGTGGCCCAAGGCAACTCATCCTCTGTCCTTCTATTGCAGGTGCTTCCCTCCCCCCCAGTCCCGAAGACCACACAGGGCTTCATCGGCTGGCGGTCCGGGGTGCCAGGCCTGAACAAGTGTCTGGAGCACGACTATGAGATCAGAAGCTGCAAAGGGGCATATGCCAAGGAGCTAAACTGGCCGAAACAAGGCATACACTGAGTCCAGATGGAGACCCCGGCCCCTGGGGCAAGGAAGGGCAGACCGCCAGCCCCAGTGCCCATGCCCAGGAAAGGACAAGCTCCAGGCCTCCCCCGAGGTCAGAGTTCCCCCCAACACGTGTTCATGGGATGCTGTTGCAAAGAACACAAAACAGTCCTTAGACGTTTTCATCAGTTCTTCCCTTCTGGAACATTCTTGTAATGCATTCATTCTTGGCTAATGCAATGAATAAGGCAAAATAGACTCCCTGAATATTTTTTCATACCTTGAGAAATTTTAGGGATAGCTTTAAAAGACACAATGTGATCTCATTTTTAAATATTTGTCTAAATCCTTATTGTCGTCTTCCATCCCCTTTCTCACCATCCTTGTTAAGATGAGGTGGTTGGCCAGGTGTTTCTGTACCTCAGCACCCCTGGGCCTGCTTTTCAGGAGGAATAACGTGCTCTGAGGACCCCTCCCCAGTCATTCCCCAGGATATCGGCAATATGTCAACAGCTTTAAAGCAGAAACAAGCACAAAATTAGCAGTGAGCACAGATTTCCAGGAAGGATGGGTTTCCCAGTGCTCCCTAGAAACCCCATCCTGACCTGGTCCGCCCCCCACCCAACCACCCTCCCACCCACTACAGCAAAGACAGCAGCTGAGCTGGCCAGCGTCCTTCCCCTGGGGGCCTTTGACATCCACCCTGTGGTCAGCATTTGAGTTCACTGCCGTCTCTGAGGCTTGGCTCCAGTTCCTACAAATGGGGGTGGACGTGGGGAGTGGGGCATCCAGTTGGTGCAAGAGGACCAAGAGGAGCAGCCAACAGGCCCTTGGGCCCCACCAGCTGGACCCCAGGGAGCCGGAGGGGGAGAGTTTACACGTGGCCTGTGGAGGCCTGTGTTTCGTTTCTGAGTAGCAGAGGATGGTGTCTCCTTCAGCCCCGGGGTGGGCAGGGCAGGGGCAGCAACATCAGTTACCTGCCCTCCCTGACGTCACGCTCCTTCCTCCTCTTGGTGGTCCCAGTGTCACTGTTTATGGGGTGGGTTCCTCCCTGGGTTTGCTTGACCGAGGTGGGCTGCAAGCACTTGTACCTGGTGGAACCCACCTGCGAGGCCCACCCATCCTCCTGCTCACCTTCCTGTCCAGGTGTGGTGGGTATGCTTTACCAACCCAAGATTCCCTCATCTAGAAACGTCCCCTGACCCTAGCATGCTAGGCCTCAACTAGCACACTTCTAAAGGGGCTCTGTGACTCTGGGGCACCCAGTGCTAGGGGGAGAGGATTATTGCTGAGTCTGGGCCACCATCCCCTCCAAGTTCTGGGCTCAGTGTCGGAACCCCACAGGCCCTGGGGGAGAATTGCTCTTGTTCGGGGAGTGGTTCTCTATAAAGTCTGCAGGATGTTCCCTGAGGGATCGGTCTCCCTACTACCCTGGGGGTGGGGGATGGGGCCTGGCCGCAGACAGCTGCGGAGCCAGCTGATCAGACACTGAGAACAGAGGCACAGCACAGAGCCTCCTCCCAGCCTTCTCGATGGTTCTCTGCCCCCCAAGGCTTGCCTCCAAACCAGAGAAGGAAACTCGGGCTCTCACAGGCTACCTGGCCTGAAAGAGCCAGAACACAAGAGAATCAGCCCTTCAAGATGCCTGGTCATTCCTTCTGAGCATGGTGCCTGCCCTTATCGCCTGCCGCGTGGATCACATGGACCACGGCCGCCAGGAAATCCCTCAGTCATCCTGCTGATATCCCAGGGGCCACACATACAAAGGAGAGATGCCACAGCTCTTCAGGTCCTGAGAAACAGACGGCCAAGGTATTACGGGATGAACCGTGTACCCCCCAAGAAAGATCTGTCGTAGTTCTAACCTCCAGCACTTGTGAATGTGGCCTGATTTAGAAACAGGGTCATTGCAGAGGGAATTAGTTAAATTAGGATGAAGTCATACTGGAGTTGGGGCGGGGAGACTTAATCCAATATGACTGGTGTCCTTGTAAGAAGAGCAGAGACACAGGGAGGAGACAGCCAGGTGGAGACACAGACACATGGGGAAGAAGCCATGTGATGAGGCAGAAATTGGAGTGATGTATCCACAAGCTTCCCTGGTGGCTTGATGATAAAGAATCTGCTTGCCAACGCAGGAGACGTAGGTTCAATCCCTAGGTCAGGAAGATTCCCTGGAGGAGGAAATGGCAACCCACTCCAGTGTTCTTGCCTGGATAATCCCATGGACAGAGGAACCTGGTGGGTTAGAGTTCGTGGGGTCGCAAAGAGTCAGACATGACTGAGTGATTAAACAGCAGCAATCTATAAGCCAAGGATGCTGAGAATCGCCAGCAAATCACCAGAAGCTGGGAATAGACAAGGCAGGATTCCACCCTACAGGCTGCAGAGGGACCATGGCCCCGCCGACACCTGGATTGCCCTGGGAGAGGACCAACTCCTGTTGCTTAAGTCACCCGGCTTATAGTCCTTGGTTACAGCCATGCTGGAGCCAGGCAGAGTCTGGAGTAGATTTCACTGCCTCCTCTCCCTGCTCAGAAAACACTGTCTTCGGAGCATTTGTCTTTCACTGCTCTTGATCCAGGCTGTGTTCACATGAGACCAGGTCATGTGGCTCATTCACCTCCAAAGATGTCTCCAATCACGCAGATGTTGAGCCCGATGTAGACTAAACACCAGGATGCTCGGCCAAGTCCTCCCCACTTAAATCCTAATGTTTTGGCATCTCGGTCATTGCTGCAGGCAAGGCATCTACCCTTGAAGAAACCCATGTCCCTTGTTGTGATCAGATGCCGCTGCAGTCGAGCGGAGCAGCCAGACTCTTCTGTCTGCCAGCTTCGTCTCGACCCCACCAGGACCACATTCCCGTCTGACTGCTGTGCGTGACACAGCACATCCCTGCGGCCCAAATGTGATTCTGATTTTTCTTTTTGTTCTAATTTCTGATCATAAAATGAATCTGAGAGCCATCTTCCATGACAGTTTGTCAACAAAAATATCTAGCAAAATGGATGGGCTCCCTTTTGTCTGGACCCCAATTCAGTATATCTGGTTTGACTCTTCTGAAACTTTTTTTTGGCTGTGCTGAGTCTTTGTTGCTTTACACAGGCTACTCTAGTTGTGGGCTTCCCTGGTGGCTCAGACAGTAAAGAATCTACCCACAGTGTGGGAGACCTGGATTTGATCCCTGATTGGAAGGATCCCCTGGAGAAGGGAATGGCTACCCACCTGTATTCTTGCCTTGAGAATTCCATGGATAGAGGAGCCTGGCAGGCAACAGTCCATAACGTCAGAGTCGGACACGACTGAGCACCTTTCACTCCTTCACTCCTCTCTAGTTGTGGCGAGCGGGGGCTGCTTTTCACTGCAGTGTGTGGGGTTCTCATTGCAGTGGCTTCTCTTATTTCAGAGCACAGGCTCTAAGGCACATGGGCTTCCGTAGTCGCGGCATATGGGCTTAGCTGCCCTGCAGCATGTGAGATCCTCCCAGACCAGGGATTGAACCTGTGCCCCCTGTATTAGCAGACAGATTCTTATCCTCTGTATCACCAGGGACATCCTTCTTCTAAAACTTTAATTCTCACTTTAATTCGTTGGTCTGTGTTAATCAGTAGCCAGGCTGTAGGGAGACTGGTCAGTACTGTCAAAGGAAATGATCTGGAGGAGTAGAGCAGACCACGCCGTGGCTGAACAGCTGGACCTTCAGAAAGACCAGAAGTCTGGGTTCTAAAGGTTTTCAGGGCTCTCCTGGCCCTGGTGCCCACTGTGTACCAGCAGAGGAAATGGGCGCATCCATACTTAGATCTGGTGGACTTCAGTTCCTTGAGGGAATAGAAATTCAAGAGATTCGGATCAACCCTGTGTGCTGTCGGTGGGAATGTAAATTGACATGCTGCTATAGGAAACAGTCATGAAGATTCCTCTAAAAGTTTAAAATAGAACTGTCATATGATCCAGCAGTTCCACGTTTGGGCATTTATCTGAAGGATATGAAATCTCTATTTGGAAGAAATATCTACACCTCTGTGTTCACTGTAGCATTTTGCACAGGGTCTAGGTTTGGAAACAAGCTAAGTGCCCATCGATGGATGAACACAAGAAAATGTGGTGTGTGTATATACAAAGAAATGCCATTCACCATCAAAAGGAAGGAAACCCTGCATTTGCAACAACACAGATAGACAGAGAACACGATGCTAACTCAGAGAAAGACAAATGCTGTATGATTTCACTTCTATGTGAAATCTTAAAAAAAAATGCAGTCTCTTAGAGACAGAGCACAGATTGATGGTTGTCAGACGTGGGGGGTGGTGAAAATGGGTGAAGGAGGTCAAACGTACAAACTTTCAGTTATAAGGTAGATGAATCGTATGGCATGCACAATTGTATGTAACATTCAGCATGGTGACCATAAACTCTAAGATTTCTTTAAAGAGAGGGAGAGACTCAAATCAAAATCTGAAGACACACGTCCTCCAGACAATGAGAACACAAACACATTTAAATTTCCAGAAGACTATTTAATGCTCTTTGCTACTTAATTTAGATAATGCTTACTCCAATTTATGTCCATGTGTCTAACACCCCATAAAACTACTTCTACTTAAAACATTGATGTACAGAGATTCTTTTTTACCCTTTTGTGCTGGTCAATACACAGGTAGTTAGGTTTTATAAACGAACTAACATCTCAGAAACCTCAGTTGGTAGGATTTTTTTTCCTGCCTCCAGTAATATATTCACCAACTAACCACATATACGTTTTATTTGAAAAATAAAAATGAGACAACGTTCCTGCCCGTCTCACTTGACACTGCCCGGAGCCTCCCCACCCCAACCCCCCGGATTCAGACGACCTGAGTAATTTGGTTGGCACTCATGGGCTTGTAATGGAGCAGGAATGTCCAGCCAAAGGACATCTGAGAATGGGAGTGGACAGCATCAAGGAGTCCATCACCCTGGACCGTCTCAAACTTGACATTTAATCTATGGAAATCAACCTCCTTGTGGGTGTCCAAATGACCTCATAAATGTCACCACATTTCCAAGGTCAAGACGAGGCTGGCGAACCTGGATACAAGATGCTGAAATACATCACAGCAATGACCATCCAGACGGCCTCAGTCTAAATGAGAGACCTCGGAAATGAAGCAAAACATAATCGGGCCAAGGACTCGGAATGGATGCTGTCACAAGCACAGCTCATCCAAGACAAATTAGAAACTCTGATGCTTGAGTTTCAAGAAAATGACATGATCGAAGGAAGTAAGGCTAGTGGAAAACACATCTCTTGCTCTTACGTGTTCAAACACACCCGAGTACCCACCCAATGGACCCTGGGCTTTCAGCATCCACAGCATGGGACCAGAGGTGTCTGAGAATTTAGAGCTTTGTAGATTTTAGATGGTGCATATATTATGTATTACATAACCCTTCTGCTAAGGTCTGGGGCTTCCCTGATGGCTCAGACAGTAAAGAATCCATCTGCGAAGTGGGAGACCCAAGTTTGATCCCTGGGTTGGGAAGATCCCCTGGAGAAGGAAATGACAGCCCACTCCAGTATTCTTGCCTGGAGAATAACATGGACTGAGGAGCCTGGCGGGCTATAGTCCATGGGTTCACAAAGAGTCAGACACGACTGAGCGACTAACTCTTTCACTTTGACTTTCTGGTATGATCTAGGGCAGCCCCTCCAAATGAAATCCATTTGTATTTTTGTTGTAAAATGTATGAATGCTCACACTGAAAGGAATCAAGACTCTAAAGATTCTTGGTTCAGATTTTGCTACCAAATGAACTTTGCTGTCAAATGAGTATTTCTGGACCTGGAAGTGTTTTGGAGTTTGGAATTGGTAAGTCATCTGTCTTGGACATAAAATATTGTCACCACTTCCCAGATGAGGTTACAACAGGCTATGACTCCAGGCCCAGCTGTGTTCTCCTCTCCGTCTCCCTCCTGTTTCTTTCTTTCTCTCTCTCTCTCTCTCTCCCCCTGATGAGGCTGGCTGCCATGTCATGAGATGCCTGGTGGAGATGCTCACATGCCAAGAAACTGAGGGAAACCACTGTCCAACAGCTCATACGGCCTTGACCCTATGGCCCATGAGCAACTGAATCCTGCCAGTGATCCCATGAACAAGCCTGAACCCGATCCTTCCCTATGGAGCTTTGCGATGGCCACAGCCTGCGAGAGACCCCGACCCAGGGGACCCAGACAGGCTGCACCCAGGCTCCTGGCCCCCAGAAGCTGGGAGGCCACAAATGGTGTTTTAAGCCGCTCAGTTTGAGGGTAATTTGTTACACAGCAGAAGCTAACACCATTTGTGTGGTTTTTGGAAATAACTCATCAATAAAAGCTGTTTCCTCTGCTTTAAAAAAAAATGACTCGGTCATGTTTGTGTATGGCAGAAACCAACACAATTATCCTTCAGTTAAAAATACAGAAAAAAGTGAGTTTGAGCAAAAGTGACATAAAAAGGAAGAAGTTACTGAGACGTACTACAACATGGAAGAACTTCAGAAATGTGATGCAAGTGAAAAAAGCCAAACATAGATCGCCCATTATATGCTCCCATTTGCACAAAACGTCCAGATTAGGCAAATAAACAGGGACAGAAAGTAGATCTGTGGCTACCAGGGTCTGGAGAAAGGGGGCTTGAGGATCGCCAGCTAATGGGTACAGGGTTTCCTCTTGGGGCAATAAAGAAGCTTTGGGACTAGACAGAGGCAATGATTGTACAACGTGGTGAATCCATGAAACAACACTGAGCTATACTCTTTAAAATGGTTCTTTTTACGTAATGTGAGTTCAGCTCAATTTTTCTTAAAATGACTGAAAGTTATATTAAGTTGTCAATTCTGGGTAATGTGCATGAAATTACTCTTTTATATATATATTTTTATATACCCGACATAGATAACACAGAGACATATATTTCCCACTGCAGAGGGCAAGCTGAGTACAACCAGCCCTCAAGCCACCAGTTTGCCACGTCAGATCTCAGTCATTCATGGAGGCCATGTGGTCACTGCCTCTGTTGGCCATCTCCGCCCCATGGACCTGTTTAGTGGGATCTTTCCCAGCCTCAGGAAAACAGTTCTGGTGGGATCAGAGATAAAAATAAATCTGCAGGATGCTGGGCCAGAGAAGCCAGATACAGAAGAGAACGTGTTGTATGATTCCATTTATATAAAGTGCAAAAACAGACAAACCGAATGGATGCTGAGAGAAGTCAGCATGGTAGCATCTTTTTGGGGCTGGGACAGGCAACGGGAGAGGGTGGTCACATTTCAGGTCTCAGTCTGGATGCCAGTGACACAGGCATGTTCTGTTGGTGAAAACACATCAGGCTGAGCACTTATGATGCATGCATATTCCCATCAGACTCCTCTGTCCATGGGATTCTCCAGGCAAGAATACTGGAGTGGGTATCCATTCCCTTCGCCAGGGGATCTTCCCAACCCAGGGATCAAACCCAGGTCTCCCACACTGCGGGCAGATTCTCTACCATCTGACCCACCAGGGAAGAATGTATTATGATAGACTTCAGTATTAAAAAGTTTAAAAGTAAATAATAAATGCATAAATCCATTGGATACATTTAGGAGATTCATTTAGGAGATACATTTAATTTCCTGCCAAACTTTTGAAACACTGGCCAGGGGCTTGGCTTCAGGTGGCAAGCTCCAAGACGGGCAGGTTTGTGGCTCCAGTCCTCCAGGCCCTGGGATGCTGTTCAGATGCCATTTAAGGAAATCAACGCTCAGGAGGTGGATGGAAAATGCTTATTACAACTTCTCTCTTGTGCAAACAGGAGTGTGTCTTATCCCCTGCTCAGGGTCCTCTCTGCACTTAATCTTAGCCAGAAGGCCAAGAAGCTCAGGGTCCCCTCTGGAGATTAAGAGCTAAGTGCCTGCAATTTATCACTTCAGCCCCACCCAGCACAGGGAGCAGAGGGTCCAAAGCCACTCTCACGGACCCTGAAATGTGGGATATGAAGCGGGGGACTGGGACGTTACCATCCCAGACCAAACTATTCCTGGGCTTAGAGTTAGGGAAATAAACGTGGACTCACAGAGGGCAAACACTTCTCTAATTTCTTCGGAAAGAATCCAAATGCATAGGACTGTTACTAAGTCCTTGGAGAAGCTGCTGGCCCCCACCTCCCCTCCTTAGGCTTGCAGGCACCAGGGACTGGCCCCCCAAAATGGCCTTTCAGATGCCCCCTGTCAACCCCAAGCGAGGCCCAGCACGCCTGACCCTGTGAAGAGATCTTACCACTTCAGCCCAGGCCCTGTCAGCATGAGGGGTGACATGCAGAGTGGGTGCCCTCAGGGTTGGGGGAGAGGCAATTATCAGGTTATGCTTGGAGGCACCGTGCGCATCCACACGCACGCACACACACACACCAGGTGGGCAGCCTCCCACAGAGCAGGGCGGGGAGCCTGCCGATTCCTAGACACTCCAGATGCTTGCAACCCACGCTCTGCTCCAGTCCCCAAGGAGCACCTCAAATCCCCAACCCTGGGCTGGCAGAGCGGGGGGCGTCCGTTCACCCTGTTGGTGTCAGCCAGTCTGCCTCCTACTAAGAGGCACCTCCTGCTTCCTGGTGACAGTGGGGGCCTGACATTTAACACTGAGGATGTTTCTGAATTGGGCCTCGACAAACAGCAGTCGCTTCTGAATCCACTCCTCAGAAAGGTCACCAGCCAGACACGCACAGAAAAGCCAGCCGCCACTGCCACCCATCTGGGGACCCCCTGCCACCCATCGTCTTTCTCCACCTCCGTCTCCTCCCCCACCTGTCTGGCTTGTAGAGCCCGGCACAGGCGGGAGGGCACCAGCCAGGGCCCCCACCTGCCAGGATCATCACCCTCTTGACTTCTGCCCTTCCCCGAAACAGCCTCTGGAGGTGGCAGCAAAAAACGCTTGTGCCCTCTCCTGAGGACCAGGAAGCCCCTGGGGTCAGACGGGTGGGCTTCCCTACGAGGCTCTTTCCCTTCACCTGGAGATGCTGGGGCCCCTGAGCCAGGTGATAAGCCCCACGTCCTGAGGAGGAAATTGTTCATGAAAGCACAGCAACTGCAGATCCGTGCTACTTCTTCCCTTCGCCACATAAATGGAGAGCAGCTGTCACAAGCCTGGCTCCATTCAGGCAGTCTGTGAGCCTCAGCCACTTGGCCACACTGTTCAAAGTGCGGGGCCCAGGGCTGAGAGACTGGATTGCAACCCCCACCATTCCCCCATCCGGCTTCCCTGGTGGCTCAGTCAGTAACAAATCTGCCTGCATGGCCACAGGAGCCTGGCAGGCTACAGTCCATGGGGTCGTGAGAGTCAGACACAACTTAGCAACTAAACCGCCACCAACCCCTCCCCAGTGCTTCAGGTCGAGGGAGGGACAGAGGTTGTCCAAGACAAGGCGTCACAGCCAGCCCCCCACCCACCAGGGGGAGGAAAGTTCTTCTCCCAGACAGACCTGTGGGCCAGGACAGCTGAATATAAGGAATCAGCCGCTTTTCCTGGGGAGAGAAATCCAAAAGCCTCTTCCGTGATCAGCACGCATTCTTTGTTTTCCTTCTATGAGAAGTGAAGTGAGTGAGTCAAGTCGCTCAGTCATGTCCGACTCCTAGCGACCCCATGGACTGCAGCCTACCAGGCTCCTCCGTCCATTGGATTTTCCAGGCAAGAGTACTGGAGTGGGGTGCCATTGCCTTCTCCGCCTTCTATGAGAAAATGGAACCAAATCCTGGCTGCAGCTGACGACTCTGCCTCCCTACCCCTCAGCCACCCTGTGACACCTCCAGGCCGAGGGCTCACCACATTCATTTGTTCTCTTTTTCTTCATTCATCAGCACGTACTTGGGTGAGCACTTGCTCTGTGCCAGGGCTGCACTGAGCCAGGCCAGGCATCCTAGCCCCTTGGGGTTGATCGTCTCGTGAAGATGTCACCCCAACAGCCACGGATCCAGAGGGAGAACTAGCCAGTTGGGACCAGGGCTCTGAGACACCTGAGAAGGTCACAGCGATGCCGGGAGTTTGGCCAGGAGAGAGGGACTGGGGCAGAGGGAGGGGGTGGAAGTGGGGCTTGGGTGGGTGCTCCAGAGAGCCGGGAGCTTGCCAGCACCCCTGCCAGCTCCTGTTCCCATAACTCAGAGGCTGGCCACGGAGCACTCACCTGTGGGCCCGGGGTCCACATCCAGCAGGTGCAGGAGGCCTGCCCCTTGGCAGCTGGCTCTAGACAAGAGCTTGGCACCTCTGTGCCCCAGTTTCCCCATCCGAGGCTGCAGGTAGAGGCAGGGGTAGAGCAGCAATGTCTCACACACCTGGGTCTGCTGACCCTGAACCCTTGCTTTGGAGGACATCATGCTCTCTCTGTGGACCTCGAAGTCTCTGATTGGCCCACAGGGAATTTATCAACTCTGGAAATGTCTGCTTTTTGTGCTGATCATGCTGGAGAACCAATCGAGGGGGGTGTCAGGCAGTCAGAGGGGGCACCTTCCCCAAGGGGTCGGGAGCTGCCTCTGGGGCCAAATTCTGGTGCTAGAATCCTGATCCACTCCTTTGTGCTGTGTGACCTTTGGCAAATTACTTAACTCCTCTGGGCCTCCATCTTGATGAGAAATGGGAATAATAGTAATACCTGCCTTATGGGGTTACTGTGGGAAGTAAAAGGATTAATAACATGTGATCAGCACAGTATGTCAGTAACTATTGGGTCCTTGAGGGTGTGACTTTTCAGAGGGGAGCAACGCACTCTGCCCTTTGGAGGGGACAGTGGGCAGGCACTGATCAACCAGATCCAACCCCTCAGCCATCCACTTGTCTTCATCTCAGAAACCACTTTTGACCAAGCATCCTGCTAAGAGCTCATTTTAGCTACATTTTCTCAGTTAATATATCTCTAAATGTGCTCTCATCTGAAAGTCTTGATTTTTTATGGTTTTCTTTTCAAATTATGAGAAGCAATGCCTACTCACCTATGGTTAAAAAAAAAAAGTAAGTAAATGCAGAAAAAATGCAGAAAGATGAACAAAAGTCCCTCCACCACAGTTGGCATGGAGTGGGGGTGGAATCCTCCAGCTCCAGGTGTGACTCTCAGAGCCTGGGATGCGTCCCAGCTTCCTGCAGACACACCAACACCCGAGACATCAGGCTTCCTGGAGCCATCCAAAGTGACTGTCCTGGGAGCATCCATTCATTCTTCACACCCGGAAAAACTCCACCTGCCATTGCTTCACTCTCTGGTTCATGCGGCTAGCTAAGGCCATCACACCTGGGTCTGAATCCTGTGACCCTGGGACCTGGGACCTTTCTTCATGCATAAAATGGGTCTGCCGAAGGAACAAATAAGTCAAACTCTGCAAGAGCCCTCGACACAGCTCCTGGCATACATTAAGTGCTCAATTAACAGCACCAATAATGTTATTTCTGGTGGCCATATGATGGACAAGGGTGGTGTTATCAAGGCCAACAACCACCAGGGAGTCCCACTCAAGCCCACCTAAAAACTAGGGGAGGGGCACCCAGCATCCACTGCTCGTCTCACCTGCAGACAGAGAGCTGGGTGTTCATCCTCCACTCCCACCGCCTTGGCTGGGGGCTGCTCTGGGCGGCCATGAGCTCCTCGGCACTTGGTGAGTGCTGAGAGGGAGCGGACAGGACACCCAGCTGGAGCCACAGGGAGATCTCTAAGCCCCACTAAGCCCGGGTAGCCTGCACATCTCCAAAGAGGGGATTACAGTAGTGACCGCCTCTTGGGGCTGCTGTGCAGTCAGGGAGAGAAGAGTCTGGCACATAGTCAGCATTCATACTTATTTTGTCTGTCTGAACGTGTAGATTTCTTTTCAGTTCAAACCCAAGGGGGAAAACGCTGTTCACCAAAACAGAACTCAAAAGAAGTTCCTCCCTTTCACCATCCTTACCTGGGAGAGGGACTGTCAGCAAGGGATTAAAGAGCAGCCTTTTCGGGTGCTGTTACTGGGGACTGTTTGCACCAAGAAGGAAAAGCTCTAAAAGTGGGAAGAAAAAAAAAAAAAAACGCCCCCAGGTCTCAGGCTGGGAATGCACGTGCCCATGCCGCCCCCTTCTGGGCAGATGTGGAGTTGCAAGAGCAGAGAGCCCAAGGCTGAAGGCTCCTGGGATCCCTGAGGAATGAAGCTGCAGAGCTGGAGTCCCAAGCGCCTACCCTGCGGAGCTCTGGGTTCTCTTTAGGGGCAACTAATGTCTTAAAGAAGAGAGGGAGGGGCTGACTGGCTGGGGAGCGCTGAGGGAAGGGATCCTGGCAAAGGATCGCCCCAAGTCAGAAATGAGTACAGGTGGTCAGTTCAGTCGCTCAGCCGTGTCCGACTCTGCGACCCCATGAATTGCAGCACACCAGGCCTCCCTGTCCATCACCAACTCGTGGAATTCACTCAAACTCACGTCCATCGAGTCGGTGATGCCATCCAGCCATCTCATCCTCTGTCGTCCCCTTCTCCTGCCCCCAATCCCTCCCAGCATCAGTCTTTTCCAATGAGTCAACTCTTTGCATGAGGTGGCCAAAGTACTGGAGTTTCAGCTTTAGCATCAGTCCTTCCAAAGAACACCCAGGACTGATCTCCTTTGGATCTCCTTGCAGTCCAAGGGACTCTCAAGAGTCTTCTCCAACACCACAGTTCAAAAGCATTAGTTCTTCAGTGCTTAGCTTTCTTCACAGTCCAACTCTCACATCCATACATGACCACTGGAAAAACCATAGCCTTGACTAGACGGACCTTTGTTGGCAAAGTAATGTCTCTGCTTTTGAATATGCTATCTAGGTTGGTCATAAGTTTCCTGCCAAGGAGTAAGCGTCTTAATTTCATGGCTGCAATCACCATCTGCAGTGATTTTGGAGCCCATAAAAATAAAGTCTGATACTGTTTCCACTGTTTCCCCAACTATTTCCCATGAAGTGATGAGACTGGATGCCATGATCTTAGTTTTCTGAATGTTGAGCTTTAAGCCAACTTTTTCACTCTCCTCTTTCACTTTCATCAAGAGGCTTTTGAGTTCCTCTTCACTTTCTGCCATAAGGGTGGTGTCATCTGCATATCTGAGGTTATTGATATTTCTCCCGGCAATCTTGATTCCAGTTTGTGCTTCTTCCAGCCCAGCGTTTCTCATGATGTACTCTGTATAGAAGTTAAATAAGCAGGGTTACGATATACAGCCTTGACGTACTCCTTTTCCTATTTGGAACCAGTCTATTGTTCCATGTCCAGTTCTAACTGTTGCTTCCTGACCTGTATACAAATTTCTCAAGAGGCAGGTCAGGTGGTCTGGTATTCCCATCTCTTTCAGAATTTTCCACAGGTTATTGTGATCCACACAGTCAAAGGCTTTGGCATAGTCAATAAAGCAGAAATAGATGTTTTTCTGGAACTCTCTTGCTTTTTTGATGATCCAAAGGATGTTGGCAATTTGATCTCAGGTTCCTCTGCCTTTTCTAAAACCAGCTTGAACATCTGGAAGTTCACGGTTCACATACTGCTGAAGGCTGGCTTGGAGAATTTTGAGCATTACTTTACTAGCGTGTGAGATGAGTGCAATTAACTGTGAGTAGTTTGAGCATTCTTTGGCATTGCCTTTCTTTGGGATTGGAATGCAAACTGACCTTTTCCAGTCCTGTGGCCACTGCTGAGTTTTCCAAATTTGCTGGCATATTGAGTGCAGCACTTTCACAGCATCATCTTTCAGGATTTGAAATAGCTCAACTGGAATTCCAACACCTCCACTAGCTTTGTTCGTAGTGATGCTTTCTAAGGCCCACTTGACTTCACATTCCAGGATGTCTGGCTCTAGGTGAGTGATCACACCATCGTGATTATCTGGGTCATGAAGATCTTTTTTGTACAGTTCTTCTGTGTATTCCTGCCACCTCTTCTTAATACCTTCTGCTTCTGTTAGGTCCATACCATTTCTGTCCTTTATCGAGCCCATCTTTGCATGAAATGTTCCCTTGGTATTGCTAATTTTCTTGAAGAGATCTCTAGTCTTTCCCATTCTGTTGTTTTCCTCTATTTCTTTGCATTGATCACTGAGGAAGGCTTTCTTATCTCTCCTTGCTATTCTTTGGAACTCTGCATTCAGATGCTTGTATCTTTCCTCTTCTCCTTTGCTTTTTGCTTCCCTTCTTTTCACAGCTATTTGTAAAGCCTCCTCAGACAGCCATTTTGCTTTTTTGCATTTCTTTTCCATGGGGATGGTCTTGATCCCTATCTCCTGTACAATGTCACGAACCTCCGTTCATGGTTCATCAGGCACTCTATATATCAGATCTAAGATCTAGTCCCTTAAATCTATTTCTCACTTCCACTGTATATTCATTATAGGGGACTGGAATGCAAAAGTAGGAAGTCAAGAAACACCTGGAGTAACAGGCAAATCTGGCCTTGGAATACAGAATGAAGCAGGGCAAAGGCTAATAGAGTTTTGCCAAGAGAACACACTGGTCATAGCAAACACCCTCTTCCAACAACACAAGAGAAGACTCTACACATGGACATCACCAGATGGTCAACACCGAAATCATATTGATTATATTCTTTGTAGCCAAAGATGGAGAAGCTCTATACAGTCAGCAAAAACAAAACCGGGAGCTGACTGTGGCTCAGATCATGAACTCCTTATTGTCAAATTCAGACTTAAATTGAAAAAGTAGGGAAAACCACTAGACCATTCAAGTGTGACCTAAATCAGATCCCTTATGATTATACAGTATAGGTGGTACCTGGGTTGAACAGGCCCGCCCAATGGATCCCCAGAAATGCCATCCTTTCATGGTAACTGGCCTCTGGGAGCTGCTCCCCCAAGGCCACAAGTGGGGCAAATGGGGTGCAAATTTTAACGAGACATCCCCAAAACACAGTGTTCAAAATAAATACTATTTTAAAAATTCAAAATTTCCATGATAAAAAAAAATGGAAATTTTAAAGTGAAAACAGAATCATTATTTCTGATTTTTCCCTTTGCTTCAGGCACCAATGTGGCTCAGAACAACCCTGTTACTTCTTCCTGTTTAAAGCTTTGATATTTTGTTCATCATGGATTTTTGTATTAATTTTGATTTTTTGCAAATTGCATGAAAATACCATATATCTCGTTTACTGTTTCTGGCATCTCCTTGAATTTTGCCCCAGAGGTGAATGCGGCACTTGGCTCACCCTATTCCTGGCCATGCATGGCTCTCCCCCAGCTCCTGGGCCCTGTGGCCCCTGTCCTTGGGCCCTGCAGGCAGGCAGACCTGGTGGAGTCCCATGTGGCTTATCATCTGGGCCACTTGGGGTAAACAGCTCAACCTCTCTGATCCTCAGCTTCCTCATCTGCTACAGAGGATCACAGTTGTTGCTGCAACACAGGTTGTTGGGAGGATTCAATGAGCTACTCTCGGGCGTGCAGCAGTGAACCTTGAGCCAGCATTTTCACAAAGGCCTGTGACAGCCTTTGTTTCTACAGTACATGATTCAGAACCCAGCCGTGATTTAGAGGGATGTATACGCGCAGCCTATTAGCAGAAGGACTAACGTTCCTCTTACCAAGGATGCTTACGGAGGAGCAAAGCCCTGGGCAAAACACTGCTGCCTTTCGCAACAAGTCACTAACCATGCATCCTTTCTGAACACCTGTCCCTTCCAAATCCCCCAGTACCTGGCCTCAGGGAGGCAAGAGTCCAAAGACCACCCCTGGCTCCACCCTCCCTCACTGGGACTCCTGGGACAATGACATTCATTCTTGGACCCTCTGTTACCTCCTTTGTCCAATGGGAATGCTGGTCATGTCCCCTAAGGTCCCAGGAACAAGCGTTTGAAGAGTCCTTGGCACTATGATATGTACTAACTAGTATTACCTTCAGCAGAAGAATCGTAACTGACAGTGCTGGAAGAGAGTATGGGTCAGGGCAGACCTGTGCCCTTGGACACATGACCTCACATCTCCCAGCCTCAGTTACCTGGTCTGTGAAATGGAGTGATGACTATGACCACATGACATGTTCATTGGTGAGATTAAGTGGCATGATGCACATAGAAAGTTGCACTCTCTGCCTGGCCCATAGAGGGGCTGTCCTGCTGCCCCGACTGCCCGCAGGAGGAGAATGACCCTAGGGGAACTGGTGGGAGAACTGAGTCCAGGCCTCTCTCCTCCTTGGTAGCTCAGTTCTCCCACCACTCCCTGCACCACCAAGCACCACCACATCATTGAAATGTGAGATTCATCCCACTATTTTTCCCATGGTCAGCTGTCATTTCATATAATTCCTAGCATCAGGAACCAACCTCACGGGACTCCCCACATGCTCTTGGTGGTTTATGATCCCTACAGATGGAATGATAGCTTTATGATGTATAATTGGCCATATATAAGCCACATTTTATTTTTATTTATCATTATTGCTAATTATATGAGCAAATCCTTGTCACTTAGGGGAACATATAAATTATATCTCAATCATTTGTGCAGGGCTGATTCCCAAAGAAAAGAGAGTCAGTGGGCCCATCTAATATATAGATTTTATATATCTAAATTATACAGACACAGACACACATTTATATATACATACATGCTCACATAAATACATATATGTATGTGTGTATACATATATAGATACACATATTTATATTTTTTTCACACCTCTTTCAATCTCCCAGAATTAAGAGCACATTTTCAAAGAAAGACTGTCAAGGGCAGGCAGCTTGCTGTGTCAGCTTGGCTAGGCTACTGTCCCCAGTGATTCAGTCAAGCAGTGATTCATGTGTTGCTGATAAGGTACTTTGCAGATGTGGTCTTAGCCCATAGTTAGTCGTCTTGAAGCAAGGGGGATTGTCCCAGACAACCTGGGTGGGCCTGGTCCCATCAGTTGAAAGGTCATAAGAGCAGGACCGGGGTTCCCTGGGGAAGAGGAAATCCTGCCCGTGAACAGCAGCCTGAGTCGGTGCCTGGGAGTTTCAGCCCTTCCTGAAGACACATCCCATGATTCTAGGCCAGCCCAGCCAACCCCACGGGCACCTAAGCCAACTCCCCTCCCTGACATTCATCTGAAGCTGGTTCACTCTCTGGTTGAACCCTGACTGAGACAAGAACCTGGAGAATGACAACTCACAGGGCAGGCCAGGTGCCCCTGAGCTGGCATCGGGTATAAACACGTCTCATGGAAGTGTTTCTTGACACACCCACTCAAAGAACCCAAGAGGGTATAACCTGTCACAGCCAGGCCCCAGACTGAGGCAGTGTCACAGCCATCGCATCCTGCCAATCAGAGCAGACCAGGGCCAGCCCCGGTTCAAGGGTGGGTAAGCACCCCGCCGTGGATGGGAGGAGGGGTGTGTGCACGGAAGGGGTGGGCAGGAGGAGTTGTGGGCAGCTCTGGGGCTGCAGGATGGCTCCCAAAGAGTGAAGCTCCTAGTCCCAGAACCTGTGTCTCTGTACCCTTATAGGACAAAAGGGATTTTGTGGGTGTGATTAAATTAAGAATCTTAAAATGGGGAAATGATCCTGGATTATCAAGCTGGACCCTAAATGGGGAGGGGGAGGGGCCTAGGAAGGGGGAGGAGAGGGGAAGAGAGAGGGGGTAGGACTCAGATCCCCCTGTCCAGTCCCCCTTCCCCATCTCAGCTCAGAGCTCCTGCCACCCAGACCCTCCTTGCACAACAGGGAAGCTCCCAGCCCTCCCTCTGGCCAGGCCTGGCTCACACTGGTCCCCAGTGACTCCATTGGGATCCTAGGTGGTCACAGGCAACGAGGCCAAGACCCCCCTACCTGCCTCCCACAGATTTTCCACTTTGCATGCTAAACTGATGACTCTTCCCCAATTCCTGCCGGATACTCCCTCCCCTCCCAAACATAATGCCTTGGCTTTCAGTACAATTTCAGTCATGTTAATGGAAAAAAAATATGCTGAACGAATGCTTCTAATAACCAGCCATGCATTTCTACTCACCAGCCCATAGGGGAATGGATCTTGCTCATTCACTGTCCCCAGTGAGATCTGGGGTAATGTGTCCTGAACCTAATTCTCAGACTATAATGGTAGGGAGAACCCATTTGGGGGCCACATTTTGAGTTAATGATATATACTCATTTAGTGGATGGACAGCTAAAAGCAAAAATGCAGCAGCTAGAAGATTACTATCAAACTCTACTTTTTTCTTTTTTTTGCTTTAGTTTTAAGTTCCATGTATCACAAGAGCTCTGAAACTTCTCAAAGTTACATAAAATCCACACATGAAGTTTGGTTTCCAAACTAGGTCAATCTAGGGGAAAAAGAGGATGTTGCCTTTGTTTAATTATCAAAGAATGTATTGAATAGAAAAGTGTATTCTTTCTGCTCAACATTCTTTGTTTCCGCAAACTGCATCTCACACTCCTGCGATCTGTGAGTCCACAATCAAGTGTCAGTCATGGTACCCCACCCCCAAGAGACGTACTGAGCCGTGAATCAGGCTGGCCAATAAGAAGGCTCCATTCTACTGAGCATGTGACCCAAACAGACCAATCAGGGTCTTCCCTGGGACTTTATGCTAAGGGAGGAAATTCTTTCTCAAGCCGTGAAGACCACATAAGCTGGAGATTCCTGGCACCATTGTCCCCTGATGCACGGAGGGACCCAACTGCAAGAAAAGAGAGGGACATGTGAGGAAAAAAAGCAGAGCTTAGTGGAGATGTGAGAGGAAGAGAGAGAACCTGGTGGGATCATTTGATCCCTGGAGCCCCTCGACCCAGTGGTTGAGCCCACTGGGTTTCATGAGCCCAACAATGTCCAATTTAGCGTATGCAGTTTGGGTTGATTTTCTATCCTTTACACCCAAAAATGTCCTGAGTGATACAGAGAATTTCTGCCATTCAGTCATTCATTCACTCACTTGACCAAACACAAAAGACACTGTCCCAATCTTGAGAGTTGAGCAGAGACAGCAGCCATTATACAGACTGGCCCAGAGAGTTGGTCCCTGACAGGGTGATGAGGGCCACCAAGGAGAAACTGGGGTTTTCAGGGCATGTGCCAAGGAGGGCCCCCCCAGTGGGGAACTTGGGTGCCCTCCCCCAGAAATGACCCAGAA
Organism: Bos indicus; assembly: GCF_029378745.1. Lineage (NCBI taxonomy): Eukaryota > Metazoa > Chordata > Mammalia > Artiodactyla > Bovidae > Bos > Bos indicus. The sequence continues at coordinate 58,186,996 of NC_091772.1, read as the reverse complement.
ATGACCACAGCTCCTGAACTCTCTGCTATTGTTTCAGAGGGTTTCTTTTTTGAGTTCTAAAGTCATCACGGATACCAGCTCCTCTGGGGGAAATAAACATTGTCACTCACGTCTCTGGAGGGAAGCCTCTGCTTCCTCCTGTGCAGAGATAAACACTTTCCTCGCTGCACAGAGGCTAGGGTGGAGGGGGTGCAGACAAGCCCCTGAAACAATGTGTGGAGGGAGCCACGTTCTCACCACACCCCACCCCTCAAGGCCTGACTGCTCAGCGTCTCCCAGGAGGATGCATGGGAGGCATGCAGACCGGAGGCCCAGGACCACATTATGCAGGGTCCCACACAGAAAACCTTCCCGGGAGGGTGCCAGCCCCACTGCAGTCTCACCAGAGGTAACAAATACAGACACGTGCCCACAAGCAGACACACACACCACCACAGGTAAACACACATGCACATACCGACATGCACACACATGGAGACACAAATACATACACACATGCACTTGCACACAGGTGTGCACACACAGTACATTCACAGAAACGTACGGACACAGGCATGCACAGACACATGTTCAATCATAGACATGCACATGTGGACATGTGCACACACACGGAGTCACAGATACACACACACACACCCTGAGACGCACGCCTGCACATACATTCACACACAGACACACAGCAGAGGGGTGTGGAGGATGAGGAGGCGTAAGGAGAAAGCAGGCCGGAGGTGAAGAGAGTGTCTGAGGGTCTCTGCGGCCTATAAAGTGTGTGAGGGGACTGGGGCCCCGCGTGGAAGGGACCAGGCTTCAGCCACTCTGGGTGTGCTAGACATTCAGGGTCCAGACCCCAGCTCCTCCCCTAGCCCCCGAGCTTCCCTGCACCCAGTGGAGATGGCAGGGCTGCCCTTGTCAGGGAGGGGGCATGAGCCCTGCCTGAAGTGTTGAACTAAACAGTCATAGCACAGCACGTGGCCAGGATCGAGGAGGGGTCCCAAGTTGCTGGAATAGTGAGAAAGGAGCACCATGTCTGAGTCAGAGAAAGGAGCCAGGGAGCTGTACAGTCAAAGCAGAAATGGGGAGACGTGGGGCCCATCAGCACTGATGGGGACCCCCATCCCCAGCCCTGGCCCAACAGCAACGCAGGGGTCAGGGTCTTGTCCCTCCGCTGCAGCCCAGACCTGCTGGTGCTGTGGCAGCGCCCAGGGACACCAGCAGAGGGCAGTGATGACCCACAGACAGACCAGCTCAGGAGTACTTGGGTATCAACCTGGAGTCCCCCGGAAACTCGGAGGTGGAGGGCACACGGGCTTTCCCAGGAAGATGCCTGAACGGTTGACAGTAGAATTCAATGCACCCCAAGCAAGAGCGCTCCACAGCCGGGAAGAGTGACCCTTGCCACCCCGTGGGGAAAGGCTTCAACACCCTACCCCCAACCCCCAGCTCTTCTCTCCGCCTTCTTCCCCAGCCTGCTTCTTCAAGTCTCTCCTTGGTCCTTTCCTCCTCACCCTCCAGGCTCCCTTCAGGATTTCCTGAGGTCCCCAAATCCCCAGGCCTCGGAGACCCCACGTGGGTGCCACCTCCCCCATGTCCCCCTGGCCTGAGACTCAGCGGATACACAAGGCGCTCGGCCCCCCACCCTCCCACGCCGCCCACTGCTGCCCACCCACCACGCCCGACATGCCCACCGCATCATCAGCACCCGTTCACCCATCACCAGCGTCCTCCTCTCGCCTCCTCCTCCCACCTGCCAGGTCAGTAGATGAGTGAGGAGCTCGTTGTCCTAGACGCTCACAGATTAAGTCGACTGCTTTTCTACAGAAGAGACTCTGCTTCTCTTGAACTTCACAAACTTTCACCTGTTAAATATCTGCTGGGTGCCTTGAAAATATACAGCTTCATTCAGTAGAAACCAACAGCACTGTAAAGCAACCATACTCCAAAAAAACATTTTTAAAAAGTTTACAGCTTCATTGAGATAAATTCATATACCATGAAGATCACCCATAGAAAGTACACAGTTCAATAATTTTGAGTCTTTTTACAGAATTACCCGTCGCAACCATCATCCCATCCTAGAATATTTTCATCACCCCAAAAGGAAACTCCATCTGTAGTCAGTCTTCATTGGTCATGGCCCTAAGCCTCCAGGACTCTGTCTTCTGTAGACTGGTCTAGGCTGGACATTTCGTGTCAGTGGACTCCTACAGGACGTTGCCCTTGGGGACCATGTTTCACTCAGCAACATGTTTTTGAGGCTCTGCCTTTCAGACTGCCCACGAGGACATGGTGTTAAGCCAGATAAGCTCTGGTGTCTGCCCTCAGGCAGCTCCCCTCTATGAAGGAGGCAGATGAGAACAGTAAGGATAGCCCAGATCATTCATTACCATGTTGATAAGGAGAGCTCAGGGGTGCCCCAACGACTGTGAGCTCCGGGCCAGTGAGCAGGAACAGGCCAGGGACATAGCAATGAGGCTGCCAAACTCCTACTGCTACTCCCAGCAGGGTGGGTGGGAGTAGCCAGACGAGCAGAGGCCAGAAAAGTACCCTGGGCCCAGCTGGTGCTAGTGGTGAAGAACCCTCCTGCCAATGCAGGAGACATAGGAGATGCAGGTTAGATCCCTGAGTCGGGAAGATCCCCTGGAGGAGGGCATGGCAACACACTCCAGTATTCTTGCCTGGAGAATCCCCATGGACAGAGGAGCCCGGAAGGCAACAGTCCGTGGGGTCATAAAGAGCCGGACATGACTGAAGTGACTTAGCATGTGCAAATGCCCTGCTCCAGGAAGGAAATAATAGAAAGGCACGTGCCTGGAGACCCACAGGAAGGAATAGGGCTTACAGTGAGATCCACATGAAGTCATAAGGAGTGGGGAGCCTAGAAACCTCCGGTCAGGGGCTTTAACTTTATCTGAAAGGCAATGGGGAGCCATTGAAAGTTCCAAGCAGAGGAGAGATGTCATCACACTTTTGATTTGCAAGTTGGTTCTGAAGGCAGGGATAGGTGAGGCTCTGCGATGGAAGAGGGAGATGATTTGCCACAGACCTCAGAGGCAGGCTGGACACAGGGGTGGGAGAGAGGAAGGGGTGCCTGGGGCTCCATCCTGAGTTGGGGCAGGTGGAACTGCAGCAACTGGTGGGGCATCCAGGGCTAGGCACCATTGGATCACTATCCCACGTAATTCTTGGCCAAAGTAGCCAGTGACTTTCAGGCCCCAACCTCACTATCTAACACAGCTTGGCAATAAACTTTCATAGGCTGCTCACCAGCCCCTCTGCGCTGCCAGGTAATTGAAAATGCATCCAGCCCACTCCTCCAGGCAGCAGCCACCTCGCCATTTCACGTCCTCAGCAAACGGGCACCACTGTGAAATGATGCTCTGCTCTCGGCCCATGTGTCAAACCTCCATGTTTTCTGTAACCAGCACATCTTGTGCCTGCTTTAATTCCCAAATGATCTTCTACCCAAATGTATTATCAGGGCTTGATTCAATCAATACAGGTGGGGATCAGCCCTCAAGGGTGTTTGGTATATGCATGCAGCTACTCCTGCTCCTACACCACGGTGCCCCACAAACCCCAAACGGGTGGGCCTGCCCCACCACAGGGCAAACCAGCACGAGCATCCAGATAACCAACGTGAGATCCATAAGACCCCCAGATGCCATAGACACCCTCTCCCTGCCCAAAGGGCCCTGCAGTCCTGCTCCCTAACTGCCCTGGGCGGGCCCTGACCTCAGGACTCCCTTGGGGGGAAGTGTTTCACAAACTACGAAGGTTTTGTGTTAATCTGGGCAGAAACAGACTCTGGGAATGGGAGCATACGTGCTCTGCATGAATTGGGTCTTATTGAGATAGGATCAGGGTTTAAATTAGATCCTTATCTTTCACTCTGGACATATAACAACAGGATGTTGGGGTTTCTAGTTCCCAAGGATTTAGCAAAACTTTTGCTCAAAAAAAATGGAAAAAGATGCCAGAAGGACTTTTTCCCTTCCAAAAGGAGGGTCATGGGGTCTGAAACCAAATATATGAGGTCAAGTTCTCCCCTCTTGAACTTGCTCTGGCAAAAGTTCAATAGAATCATATCCTCTGGTTCTAATTCTAAACTTCCTGGAGGGGGGCAGCAGGAGGGCTCACTCAACCTATAGCCTTTCTCAGAATAAATCACTGGCAGGTCACGACAGCTGTACTTATTGAAATATGAAGTTATTTGACATGCTCACATTTTCACTTCCCCTCTGTTTAAGCTGACTGGGCAAGAAACGGCTGTAATCAGGGAGAATCGTTCATTTAGCACTAAATGCCTTTAGGGGCCTGGCAATCGTGTAAATGGGTGGCACTGCTGGGTGACAGAGGCAGTAGGGAGTGATAGGCACCGGGTAAAGTCAGGAAGGTGGCAGCTGCCACGCCAAGCCCATCAGTCACTGCCTGGGAATAGAAGCTGCAGACACGAGGGTGCTTGGCCTTGCCCCACAAATAGGTATATACATCCTTCACCATTAGGCCATGGAAGGACCAAGCGTCCTAGGATCAATGACTACAGTCCCACCCCCGAGAGCGGCAGAACCCGTAAGACTGACCAAAGCTCAATTTACCACCAGCCCCAAAGGGACAAAGCCCTGGGTCCCAATTAAATTTGCATAAAATCATATTTGTCCCTCTTCTTGCTCTCTCATGACCCTTGTCCCAGTGTGGGAACCAAGCATTTGGTGCCACTTCCTTTGAACAAGAAGGATGCTCCAGGAAACAGAAGAAAACCAAACAAAAACTCTGCTTTTATTTCAAAAGTCTCATCCATAAAGCAGGGCGAGAACTCGGGGAGAATGAAGCTGGGAGCAGGACAAAGGAGAGAAAAGCTTCTTAGAAAACATGCCCTCCCACCTCATCCGTCCCTGAGACAGGCAGAGTCTCTCTCCAAGTTTGTATGTGAGAGGGGGGAATCTTTCCAGGAAGAGCCCCCTTGGAGGGGACAAGCTCCCCCTGAAGCTACGGCTGCCCAGGGTACCCGGGTAGAGAGGACATGCTGCTGGGGCAAAAGAAGGGACAGCAGAGGGGAGCTGGAACCCCAGGATGTCAGGGGAGTAGCAGGGTGGACCCCCAAGTCACCCCCAGTGCTGTGAGAGAAGCTCCCTGCACCCTCTGTCCCTGGGAACAGAAGAAAGTGGCTAAGGGAGAGCAGGGACAGGCACAACCCTGCAGACATCACAAGGAAGGATTGGGCAGACACTGCACAGACCAGAGTCTGAGGGTCAGGCAGGACCAAACGTCCCAGCGGAGGCCAGACGCCCAGCCCTGACGCTCAGGCACACCACAAATGCCCCAGGGAAGAGATGCAAAAGAAAGTTACTTCTCTGTCTCAGGGAGCTGGAGGGCTTGGACCAGACACCCACCCTTCCGTGCTGAGGCTTTCTGAGGGTGGGGCTACCTTGGTGCCAACATGATGGAGACCTCAGGAAGAACACCCTGCAAACTCCCCGGGACCTTGTTAAAATGCACATGCTGATCCCATACGTGTGGAGTGGAGACTGAGTTCTGCATTCCTAACAAACTCCAAGGCGAGGCCAGTGAGGCTCGTCCAGGGACTGTGCTATCAAATAGAATAGGAAAGTTCTAGATGGTGCTAAAGGGGACCTCCCTGGTGGTCCAGTGGTTAAGACTCTGTGCTTCCATTTCTGGGGCACCAGTGTAATCCCTGGTCCGGGAACTAAGATCACACATGCCAGGTAGTATAGCCAAAACAACAAAAAAGAAAAAAGAACAAAAGTACTTCCTAGAAGGTGCTAAAGACCCAGAATCCACTGGCCAAATCACAGGGATTTGCCCACAGGCCTGAGTGCTGGTCAGAGAGTCAAGGCCAACTCACGGGCGCTCCCCATACATTCACCAGAATTGCACACCTTGGAATTGAGGGTAACTGAAAACACACAAAAATCGCCATGTTAAAATGTGAGTCTCCGGCCATTAAAAGCGAATGAAATAATGCTATTTGCAGCAACATGGATGGCCCCAGACTAAGTGAAATAAGTCAGAAAGAGAAAGACGAATCCCATATGATACCACCTACACGTGGGATCTAAAAGATGACATAAGTGAATCTACTTAGAAGACAGAGACAGGCTTACCAGCGTGGAGGTCGGTTGCCAAGGGGGATGGATTAGGAGTTTGGGATTAGCAGGTGCAAACTACCATATACAGGATGGATTAAGAACAAGGTCCCAGTGTACAGCACAGGGAGCTACATGAATGAACCTTGACAACTGAGGTCATGCTAAGAAGCCAGACACAAAGAGCCATGTATTGATTCCATGAATATGAAACGTCCAGAACAGATAAATCCGTAGCAACAGAAAGATTAGCGGTTGTCAGGGCCTGGGGTGACCGGGGATGGGAAGAGAGTATTTCATGGACATGGGGTCTCCCTTGGGAGTGATGATGATGCTTTGGAACTGCACAGAAAAGGTGGTTATATACTGAATAATAGCATACTGAAGACCGTTGAATTGCATCCTTCCTTTACACGGGTGAAGTGTACAGGTTGTGAATTAAAACTCAGTCTCAGTAAAGCTGCTTTTTGCAAAGGCAGATGGGAGGACAAATTTGGGGTGATTCCACTCACCTGAGAGACTTAGAGGAGTCAAGTTCATAGCAACAGAAAAAGGAATGGTGGTTGCTAGGAGCTGGGGGAGGAGAAAATGGGAGTTTCTTGGGGACAGAGTTCCAGTCTGGGAAGATGAAAACGTTATGGAGTTGGATGAGGCTGACGGTTACAGTGTGAATGTGCTGAATTCCACTGAACTACACACTTGAAAACAGTCCAAATGGTAACTTCCATGTTTTGCTTGCTTTACCATAAAAAACAAACAAACAAAAAAAGGTAGCCAGGGACCGGGTGTTCACAGGGTGAGAAGGGTCATCTCAAAATTACTTGCTAGTCCAAAGGAGGAAACAGACCTAACTTCCCAGTGAGGGGCAGCCAGCAGGACCTCAACCCAGGCTTGAGTCTCTCCTCCTGATGGTGGGACCAGCCTGAGGCTGACCCCTCTGGAGGTCACAGTTCACAGGAAGGCAGGGGCAGGAGACAAGTGAAAAGAGATCACTGAAACTGGTCTCTCCATCCATAGCCGGCTGGCTGCTCAGCAGCTTCCAGTTCTCATAGCCACGCCCACCACCACCTCAGCGTTTCCCTCCGTCCCCCACCCCCGCGCCCCTTCTCTCCTGACCTGCCAGACCCCCTTGACCTGAACTCTAAATACAGGCGAGCCTCAGGGCTCAGTCCCGCCCGCCTCCTCTGTTCCACCCTCCCCTCCCCGTCCTGGCACCCTCTGATTCCACCCACTTGCTGACAACTGCCACACTCACCGTGTGTCAGGTGAGTCCCACTCCTGTGAACCCGTTCCACTCAGGTGTGTGGACACCTCGAACAAAACCACTGGAGAGGTGAAACGGTGCCCGCAAAAAGACGTGTCCACCTGGGTGGGGCCTGTGAACGTGACCTTACTTGGGGAAAGGGTCTCCACACCCCTTCTCCCATGCCTGCATCTCACATCCATGCCACCCTCCCAGCCGTCAGCGTGGGCTCCGGCCACCAGCCAGGCCTCCAGTGATCGGATGGTCCCATTCCTGCCCCCGGAGGACAAAGGCAAGGACCCTCTTCCAGCAGGCCAAGTGGACACACGGAAGGCAGGCCGGGAGGCGGGTGGGGGCGGGCTGCAGGTGCAGTCTCCTCGTCCCCAAGAGCACAGAGGCCAGGGGGCAGGTCCGCCACTGCGAGAGGTCACGTGGGGGTCCCCCAAACCCACAAGTGCCTGGCTCCCCCTGATGGAGGGTCTTTGGGGGCCAGGGGGCCATGCAGCCTTTCTCACTCCCCCAGCATCCCGGGCCCACCACGGAGACACAGGAACAGCTGGGCCAGTGCCAAGCCATGGGTGGCAGAACGTGGGGGCTGGAGCCACAGGACCACCAGCCTGCCTGGGCCAGCCCTGAGATAGGGGAGCGACAGTGGAGGAGATGGCATTTCTACTGGGGCCAGGCTGGACTTCTTAAGATTTGCAAAAGACAGCTGAAGAATCTAGTAACTCCCTGAGGCAGGAAGAGGAGGCCAAAAAGGGTGGGCGTGCAGGGCAACTATGGAGCATCCATGAGACAGTTCCCAACAGCCCCCAGTCCGAGGAGCCGGGAGCCTGGCAGAACTCTGTCACCTGTGAGGCTCAGTCCCAGCATCCGTGGGATGTAGGGTGGGTAGCAGCTCTGACGCCTCAGCTCATCGTCAGTACGTTTGTCCGTCTAAAAGTCCAGGGCTCCGAGCTTCAGGGGACCCATTCATTTCCTTTCAAAGGAAGTGGCTTTGCTCCCCAAGCCTCTGCCACTGTGAGCCAGGAATAAGACATCATGGGGTCTTTACAAGACAGAAATAAGATACTTGATAGCGCTGGCAAACACAGATCATATACATTTTTTTCATCATTTAAATAGAATTCCTAAACCATGCATGAGAAGAACCAGGTATGAAATGTACTTCAGTCTGCTGAAGGGTGGAGATAAATCACGAAGTTCTTTGAAGGTGTAATTTGGTTAAAAAAAAAATAGCAATTCTGATGTGTGCTTATTTTTAATCTCAGCCCTTCTCCATGTGCTATATCAATACTTTGCTTGGGAAAAATATGTAGGATCTACCTGGCAAAATTCTTTGCTTTTTTTTGTTGCAGACCCTCCCGGGTGATAAGACATTAATTTAAACATTCATGAGAGTTGCAAGGAAGGTCCTAGACTTTTCCTCCCTTTGGGGTGGGGGGTTTCAATAAAGTTTATTTCTAAAGCTGCTGCTGCTGCTGCTGCTAAGTCACTTCAGTCGTGTCCAACTCTGTGCGACCCCATAGACGGCAGCCCACCAGGCTCCCCCGTCCCTGAGATTCTCCAGGCAAGAACACTGGAGTGGGGTGCCATTGCCTTCTCTGATTTCTAAAGCTGCTGGCTTTTATTCCTCATCCTAAGACCATTGGTGATCCCCTGGAGGAAGAATCTTTGGAAGCCCATATTTCTTTTTACAAGTCTTGTCCCATTAATTTTATGTGAAAAGATCCACATAAAGTTAGATAGTTTAAAAGATATTCTATACTATGCAATTCCCTCCTCCAGGGGATCTTCCTGACCAATGGATGGAATCTGGGTCTTTTACATTGGCAGGCAGATTCTTTACCACCTGAGCCACCAGGGAAGCCCCTATGCTATGCAAAGATCAAAACAGCATGAAATAATAGAATGGAAAGTCCTTGGGGGTATAACATCTGAAGGGAGAGGAGAGGGCAGCGATGGAGACACAGATGTAGGGAACAGACTTGTGGACACAGAGTGGGGAAGGAGAGAGTGAGGCAAATTGAGAGAGTACACTGAAAATATACATTACCATATGTGAGACAGCCAGTGGGAACTCGCTGAACAACACAGGGGGCTCCACCTATTACTCTGGGACAACCTAGAGGGGTGGGACGGGGTGGGAGGTGGGAGGAAGGTTCAAGAGAGAGGGAATGTATACATTCATGTTGATGTATGGCAGAAACCAACACATACTGTAAATCAATTATCCGCCAATTTAAAATAAATTTTAAAAATAAAATGAATAAACGAAGGGAGAGGAAGAAATTAAACCCAACAGGGTCTACATCCTGTACAGCTGGTTCCAGACGTCTGGAGGGACATTTTGGGATGGCAACCCACTCCAGTGTTCTTGCCTGGAGAATCTCAGGGAAGGGGGAGCCTGGTGGCTGCCATCTATGGGGTCACACAGAGTCGGACACGACTGAAGTGACTTAGCAGCAGCAGCAGCCCATCTGCGGTCTCGCTGCGCCACCTGGTGGCCATCAGCGGCAGCAGTGCTCAGCAGCGCCACCTGGCGGGCAGCCTCGAGTTGACCCCGGGAGACTTGGGAAGGGTCTTTTCCCTGAATTCAAGGCTGAGATAGGAAGAAAATGGTCAGGGGCCCCGTTGGCGTGTCCTGCTCTGGCTCTGATACAAGAAGGTGTCAGTGGGGTGTGATTACCTGCTCTCCATCCTGTGTTCTGCACTGCCTGGTGGTGCCCAGCCCAGGGGTCTGTCCTGGCAAGAAGGCTCTGGGTAGGCACCCCTTTGAGAGATGCTAGTATTTTATGCATTTCACAAGCAGGGAAAGAGGCCCTTAGAGAGGTGACCGAGCTCTCAGCCGGGAAGTCCTCCCAGACCGGCTGGTTCACGCCTGGAGAAGGATCATGGTCTGTGATCAGGCACAGTTCAGTACTGGCCCGTGCTTGCTAGAACCGTGGTTTAAAGTCAGACATCCTCACTCTGCCATTTACGTGCTGTGTGACTCTGGGCAACTTGCTGACTTCTCTGAGCTTCAGTTTCCTCAATGAAAACCAGGCCTGGATGGACTAGATCATGCTCAGTGCTGCTCAGCACTAGCATCCCTGGGAATCTGTTAGAAATCTCAGGCTCTGCTCCTGATGTACTGAATCCAGATCAAAAAGGGAAGCCCAGCAATCTGTGTCTTAACAAGCCCTTCCTAGGACCAATTTGCACTCAGGGTTGAGAACCTGTGACTCTCAGCATCTCTGAAACCGCTAAATGAGACAAAGCATTCAGAATGTCTGTTGGTCACTCAATCATGTCTGACTCTTTGCAACCCCATGGACTGTAGCCTGCCAGGCTCCTCTGTTCATGAAATTCTCCAGGCAAGGATACTGGAGTGGGTAGCCATTTCCTTCACCAGGGGATCTTCCCCACCCAGGAATCGACCTCGGGTCTCCTGCATTGAAGTCAGATTCTTTACCGTTGGAGCCACCAGGGAAGCCATGTGGAATGTCTGGCCCAGGATAATTGCTCAATAAATGACTACTGTGGTCCTCAAAGTTTGGAGAGTTCAGGTGGAAGGGGGATCTCTTCTTTTCCTTTTTCATATTTTTTTAGTTACAGATGTAACATATTCTGTTAAACATAGAATTATCTTATGACCCAGAGATTTCCCCTCCCGGGTATATACTCAAAAGAAACAGGTATTCAAACAAATCTTATACACCCATGTTCATAGCAGCATTATTCACAATGGTCAAAAGATGGAAACAACCCAAATGTTCATCAACTGACTAATGGATTCACGATAGGATATTATTCAGCCACAAAAAGGAAGAGACCACTGGTCCACGCTGCAACACGGATGAACCCTGAAAACATTTCAGAGAAGCGACCACCTAACGTCACACATTGTAGGATTCTGTTTGTGTGCACTATCCAAAAATGGGCAGATCCACAGAGCCAGAAAATGGATTAGTGTTTGTCGAGGGGTGGGGACTGTTACTGGGTCTGGGTTTTGTTGTTTGTTTTTTTTTAGGGTTGATGAAAATGTTCTGGAACTGGATAGGAGTGACGGTTACACAACACAGTGAATGCCCTAATCATTAATGGCAAGTTTTATATTATGTGTCTTTTGCCACCATAAAAGAAGACAAGACAGGCCTGCTGTGATCCTTCAGAGTTGTGCAGAGCAACCCTGCGACCCCGAAGTAAGCAATGCTAAGAGTTTAAGGACCTTTGACATCATCCTTTTTGCTCAAATAAACTTATGTCCACGTTTATTGGATTCGCCTCCTTTTTAGGATTCTAAGTCCATGAGCTCATACACATCTCCTGGGCAACTTGCTGCTTTTCACGTAATGACACGTCACAGACAACCCTCATGGCCACGCCTTGGCCTGGACATCAAATCATTTGTTGTTGTTTTTTTTAATAGCTGCAAAATGTGGCACCATCCTTCCCCCGTGGTGGGTACCTGGAGGGTTTCCAGGCACTCACCACCAGAAACAGCTGCCATGAACATTGACACACGCATCTCATCATGGCCGGGGGGGCTTCGTCTATGTCGGTATTCAGTTGCTCAGTCGTGTCCAACTCTTTGCATCCCCATGGACTGCAACACACCAGGCTTCCCTGTCCTTCACCATCTCCCAGAGTTTGCTCAAACTCGTCTCCATCAAGTCAGTGATGCCATCCAGCCATCTCATTCTCTATTGCCCCCTTCTCCTCCTGCCCTCAATCTTGCCCACCATCAGGGTCTTCTCGTCTCTGTAGGGGAGATTTACCCAGTGGGGTAGATGGGCCTTCTGAATACCTACTTTGCAATCTGGCAGGGCTGTGGGACGCTGCAAGTTCCCCTCTACAACACTAGAGGGAGCTGTGACCCAAACACTGGCATACACGCGGGCACACGCACACGGCACCACCAGATGGGACCAGTGTTTTATAATTTTTTCCAAATTGCAAATTGGCAGTGCGCACCCACCCAAGGGGTAGAAAGGATGTTGCATGGAGGTACTGATTTGACTCAACAACTGGGGCCTCTGCTGCTGGCCTCCCTTGTTACGCGCCCAGGTTTGGGGGATCCACGGACCCTCGCTGGACACAATGAATGTTCTCAGAAAATGTGTGTTTGATGGGCAATTTCAGGGGTTCAGGCTGAGAAGCCGTCTGAGAGTCCCCGTGGCTGAGCCCCACTCTCAAGTTTCCAGTGGGGCACAGGCTGCCGCAGCTCTGACATTTCCGATGAGCACAAACAGCCACGTTTTTCTAAATGTTAATGGGCTTCTGTGCCCTCTGCTGGGTGCTGGCTTAGTCAGGACGCACTGCGGAGGCTGAGCTGAGAGGCTGGAATTTTCCTCTCGCGCTAGAGCGCTTTTTTTTTTTTTTTTTTTTCCTCTCTCTCTCTCTCCTGCAGAACTGGCCCTGAAGTTTTAAGTTCAGAAAGATTTTCTAGAAGTTGCTGCGGAAGCCTTGTACTTAGTACTAAAATCAGCAAAGTTGGAGAGAAATGATCTCTCCCACCCTGGGAATGATTAGTTCTGGATAGAGACTCTCATGGTATAAGGTTTGCTGAAAATTTATGAAGCTTTCTGCACATGGGAAGTGTATTGATTCCCCAGTGAGTAAACATTTTAAGCAAATTAAGTGGTGGTAGCAATATTAATAATAATGGATACTATTTTTCAAGCATCTGCTCTGTGTCAGGCATTGCACCCCTCCCATGATGGCGGGGGCAGGTTTTATTTCCCGAACGCTATGGAAGAAGCAGCAGAGGCTCTGAGACACGCAGTTGCCTGGCCCAAGGCCACCCATCCAATGGCAGAGGGAAATCCTAAGTGGGACCTGCAGGGTAGCCCACAGGCCCAGGCCCTTTCTGAGGACCACCCACATGGGTCATCTCGACTAGGTTGGGATGGAGATGATGAGGGTCCCTGGAGAGTTGACAGTCTGCCCTGAGGTCGTGCACTAGTTAGGAGTGGAAATAAAAACAGAATCCCGGCTCACAGATACACTGAAAACAGACGATGTCATTAAATCCTAGTGCTGCCTGCAGAAGGTGGCCCTGTTTGTGTATCTTATAAAAAGGGTATTTGGGGGGTCGGCGGGGGGACCTGACCCTCTAACACCAAGGGGAGACTTTCCTCTTGTCAGAACTTAAAGGATTGAGAGCAATTTGAAAAGGGAATAACTTTCTCACCCTGTGTTTTGATGGCACTCACTGCAGCGAGGCGCCACCAGTGGGTGCCCTTCCGCTTTTCTGGGAAGGTCTAGTCAGTGTCTATGCTGCAGAGAAGGGAGCGTTCAGACCAGAGATGGAGGGAGGACCCGATGGGCAGAACTCAAGCATGCAGCCTCTCAGCCGAGTCTTTGGAGAGAGATGGCCACATGCCCAAGACCTGGGCAGTGACCCGGCGGCCAGGGGTCCAGAGGGGTGGCCAAGGCGAGTGGTCATGTGGTGGGGGCACAGCTGTGCTTAGCGTGAGCCATCCACCTCTCCAGAGAGGCTCCCCTGGTTCCAACGGCTGTTTTCCTGGCTGACATAAGGCACCCTGGTGAGCAGGGCCCCCGATGGCCAGGAGGCGCTGAGGGATCCGAGGACATTGGACAGCTCTTCTGTGGACTCCTGAGCTCAGAGATCATCTGTCTCTTGCTGATCAGAACTTGAGAGCCCAAGAAAGGGTTCTAAATGGTCTTAAATGTTTCTCCTCTCTTCCCCTTCCTCGATCATCAATAATGGAGCCCACTTTAGCCAGTCTGCACCAAGCTCTCAGCTGACAAGAGCCGGCATGTACTGGGTGCCCCCTCCCAACAACCTGGGGGCCCAGACACCATAACCACCCTCCATCCTCCGGTACCCCAAGGCCATAGGGCAGAGCCACCAAGATGCAACCTGGGGTCCACTCTGACCCAGCCCTTACATCCACACTACCCTGGTAGCAGTCCCATTCTGGCAATCGAGTTCAGCCTCTCAGGAGATACGAAATACAGAGCAGGGAGACGGATATTATACCCAGACGATTGATCGTAACTCCGAGGAAGCCAGTCACTCTCCACACAGAGGTGAGGCCCACCTGGGCAAAAGCAGACCACCACTAAAGACCACCCTCAATACCTTGGGCCTAAAAGGATTTCAGGATCCTATACAAATGTTTGAGATCAACCCCTTTAAAAAAAAAAAAATCTGTTGGCTCCAAAGTATGACCCCACAAAACTTCAAATGTTGAATAAAATTATCTGCAAAGCGTAACATGATTGCAACCAATTGCAAATCAACTCTTCTGAGGCTGTGGACAAATTTTATTGACAAGGCAATGCAAGGTTATTTGACTAGAACAACTCGGATGTTAAGATTGTCTGAAAGGAAGAGTCCCCAGGACCTACAGGAGGGTTTTAATGACCCTGCCACAGACCAAGCAAAATGTCATCACAGTTTGGAACTTGTTCAGTTCCTGGCCAAGTGTTTAGCTGAACTGGGGGTGATGAAGACAGAGGGCTTCCCTCCAAAGTTTTGGGGACAAGTGTCAGGCAGGTGACTCTCCTAACAATAAAGACAGGAGAGCAGAACTCCCGGAAAACCCATGACTGTGAGTCACACCACTTGTTAAGTTAAAAGGGTGCCCAGGTCCCCCTGCCAACACACCTCATCAGCTAAATGAACTGACCCCACTGGGTGAGGCTATTTAATATCTGCCTATTGACTTTGGGGAACATCTGCCAAAAACAGGATCTCTGTTTTGACATAGTTGATGCCGAGCTGTATTTTCTTTTTCCCCGACTATTATTTGTCAAACAGATTGCTGAGCTGGGTCCAGCCACGTCCACCAAGCGTAAAGCCACATCATCAACGCGGATCTTCCTTGCAAAGACAGCAGGAAATGCGGCCCATTGATGTAAAAGCTGAATCCAGTTCCAGTTCTTGGGATCTAAGTTGGAGAGAAGGGCAGCTGGGATGCAGTGCCATTTTCCAGCTCCTTAAAAATCAGAACTTCAGAACCAGGGTTCCTTGGAAAATGACTAAGTTCAGGTCTGAGACCAAAAAAAAAGAAAAAAAGAATCTGCACCAGTAGAGGGACCACTGCCACACAGACTAGCCCTGGAAGGGCTTCAGAGAAACACGTGTGGCTGTGGGGGCGAGGTTGGACAGCATCGCCCAGGAACAACCACGGCCATTCCCACCCTGAGGTTTCGGAGCCAGGGAGCAGTCCGAGGAGTCCTAGAGTGTGCCCACCATCTCCCAGGTGAAACAAGTTAGTTTGATGATGTTTGGCAGGCCCATCCGTGTGCCCCAAATCTTCTCCTTTTGTACCATATGCTGGTCTTAAAATAATTCAAAAGAAAAGAAAGTGAAAGTCGCTCAGTCATGTCCGACTCTTTGGAACCCCATGGATTATACAGTCCATGGAACTCTCTAGGCCAGGATACTGGAGTGGGTAGCCTTTCCCTTCTCCAGGGGATAATTCAAGCCAACACTTAAAAATCAAGATTTAGATTAAAAAGCCAGGTTCCTGGCTCTGGAAAGCTCTAGCTGCCTTTGGCTCACTTACTGCTGAGTGGCAGCATCTTCTTCAGGCAAGGTGTGGGCAGGGTACACGTCAGTCTGCTCCAGTCCTCACCCCTCCATCTGGTCTCCTACACTCAGCTCATCACTCACATGGCAGCTTTCATGGGCTGTCGAGCCCAGAGCCCAGCATAGACGCTGCCCCCTAGTAAGGATGCTGGAGCTCCCCCAGTTCTAGAAGGACAGGAGAAAGCTAGTGTCGGGGAGGAGAGTGCTTGGACCTTTGGGGATGGGACAAGAGGACAATAAGAAGCTGCCAGTTCAAACTCTCTCCTTTACGAGCTCTCGTCATCTTTTGCACTGGTCTCCTTTAAATCCAATGTCAACTCACCCCTTTTCACCAAGAGTAACCAGGGGCCCCTTGTGGGCAACCAAGCTCGGATGTCTTCTGGCCAGCCTCGCTTCCCACCCCAACCCTACCTCTGACTCAGACAGCAGACCCCTCCAGGAAGGCTCAGGAAAACTTCTGGAACATTGCGAGCTCAGGGAGCATCTTGTTCCATGAATTTAACGAGCTGGAATTCACAGGTGACACTGCCCACCAGCCGGCGACAACCGCCCGCCCTGGTTTTGTACCATAACAAGAGCTACTCTCATTGTGTCCATTACCCCTGCTATGCGGATGCATTAGATGGTGTCCAGACGGGAGAGGAGGTAATTGGTCCCCATCACCCCAAGCAGCGTTCCTGGGTATGATGAACAAATAGCTCGAAATTAAAGGCTGGCGTGGGAGTCTGTTAGATCCATAATGGGTTAGGAAATGAACACAAAGTCACCCACTTCTATCAATATTCTCCCCACGTCATTTGCAAACAGGACAGATCATTTTGTGTCTGATTCAGATTAATTGCCATGTTTCCCTGAATTTCTGCTCACCACGGCCACTGTTCACCGTGGACCTGAACTCAGGAAAGTTACCCCGAGTCGGTGTCAACATGCAAACGTTCCTACACTTTGCTGTCCTTGGTGCCGAACCCGGACTTGACTCTCCGAAAAGCCTTGTTCACCACAGGGTCCAGCGGGTCCTTAGTCCCCATCTTCACCAGCCAGTAGAAGAGGAACATCCGTCGCTCGCTCTGGGTACGGTTCAGGCGGCGGGCGACGGACATGGGCGTCTCCCCCTTGGCATCCTTGTCGTTGATGGAGGCCCCATAGTTGAGCAGGAGGCTGATACAGTCCAGCCGGCTCATGGCTGCAGCCACATGCAGGGGCGTCCTGCCCACAGGGGATCTTCCCTGACAGTTGGCACCTGGGAAATAAGAGTCGGCTCAGGGAGGGCCACCCTGCTGGCCAGAGCCAACCTTCAGAAACCTGTTCAAGAAGAAACTCACAGGGAGGGGCCGAGGTTTGGAAAGGAATGCTTTGGAGAATGAATAACTGCTCCCCACCCTGGTACCAGTGCCATGAAGGGATCACTCCTGTATCCCCCCGACCCAGCATCCAGCCCTGCTTCACCCTCAGGCTCCTCTTGTGGCAGACAAAGACCTTTCTACAATCCTCGCTCAAATCCTTGGGGCAATGTTCTCAGTCTTCACCGCTCTGTCCTACCCACCTCGCCTTATCACTCTAGCATTACCCACCCCCCGACTCAGCGATCTTCCTCCCCCACCATTCCATGCTTCACTTAACCAGCCTTCTAGCTTTATCCTTTCAACACACCTGCTCCCTTACCTTGCCTCAGGATCTTTGCACATGCTGTTTCCTTTGCTAAAAACACTCTCATCCTTCCGCCCCTCCCTTGGGATAACCTTATGTTTCTTGAGGTTTCATTCACTTCCTCAGGAAAACGCTCCTTAGTCCTCCTCCCCAAGAATCCCCCTCTGCATAGTTTAGTCACGTCTGACTCTTTGTGACCCCACAGACTGCACCCTGCCAGTCTCCGCTGTTCATGGGATTCTCCAGGCAAGAATACTGGAGTGGGTTGCCATGCCCTCCTCCAGGGGATCTTCCCACCCCAACGATTGAACCCACATCTCTCACATCTACCTGTGTTGGTAAGAGGGTTCTTTACCACTGAGCCATCTGGGGAGCCCCTGCATTTTGTTCAATAGATCTTCTGTGTCTCCAGAACATTCCACGCATGACTGACCATGGAATTAATTATTTGTAATAATTTGCTGACTTGCCTTCATAAACTCCACATGGGCAGAAAACATGCTTGTTTTGATCATTGCTGTTTTCATCCCCGGCACGTAGCCTGGGTGATGCCTGGAGAAGACAGGCCCCTGGAAGATGTCAGAGGCTGAGCAGCCTGACTCATGGACGGACTTCACTTGGATTGAATCCCTCACTGTCTCCCACAGATGGGTGGGCTAATGACAGGTGTCCAATATAGACTTGTTGAATTGAATCAAATTCTGGGTAACAAATACCATGACAGAGAGAACAAGGCAATTCAATTATACGCAGCTGACATTTTGGTAGCCAGTTTTTATGAGCTATGACTGGTCAGTGAGGTAAAGTTTTAAATGGGTTCTCACAACACCCTGCCTTGGCCCCAGTACCTCTTTACAGCTGCTGTCTGCAAAGGACAGAAAACTTTGCCAAGCTGGCTGTAATTTTTTAACTGGTGCTTTCAAATACATCACAGTTCCATCAGAGTGAAAATGACTTTTTATGAGCTTAAAGGACTGCTGGGCCGTGAAAAGCCCATATTTCATCCTACAACAGGAGAAGTGCAGAAAGAGGGGAGGACCGTCACAAAAACCCCTACCCATCACAGACATATGGCCTGTCATCCTGCCCAAGCATTGGAGATGTTTTCCCAGCTTGGTTGGTGAAAGTGGGGGAAATAGCACAGAGAGCCTGGGATCAAGGCCAAAGGCTGGGAAGAGGGGGTCTAATCTGGAGCCAAGTTGATGTGGGAGATCCTCAGATGAAGCCCCCTCCTGAGCCCCAAGAGTGTGTGCATGCCCAGTCATGTCTGACTCTTTGCAACCCCATGGATTGTAATCTACCAGGCTCCTCTGTCCTTGGGAGTCTCCAGACAAGAATACTGGAGTGGGTTGCCATTCCCTTCTCCAGGGGATCTTCCTGACCCAAGGATCAAACAGGCACCTCCTGCATTGGCAGGCAGGTTCTTTTATCATTGAACCACCTGGGAAACCAGTGATCAAATACTCTGTGCTTTTTCTGGAGGAAGCTGGTGGCCTGGGATGTCTGACACGGTTTTCTCATGTTTTTGAATGGTCTGCACCTCAGTCCCAGGCCTCTTTTCCCCCAAACGCTCTACATTCAGGAAAGATAAAACATACTCTCAAAGAACCTCAGGCAAAGCCCTTTAATTGGGAGACAAGCCAGGCTAAGGCTTCTGTGTCTGTGGACAGAGAGAGTAATTGCCCTTTGGTGGAGGAGAGATGAAAACAAGGGTGTGGGACAAATAATTCAAAGGCTTGGAGAAAGGAGACTGGCCAGCTTGCCAGCCACCAAGGGAGGGATGTCAGCATGGGGCTAGACTCCTTGGGCAGAAAAGGGACCCCAGGTGGGAAGGAAATAACAGGATGGTCTGGGAATATCCCCAGCGGGGTCTGGTTGGACACTATGAACCAGGAAGCCCTGTGACGTGGTGTCCTGAAAAATTCTGTCTTCCTGAACCCTGGCCAAGAGAGGCTGTATTGCCTCTCTTGGCCTCAGTTAGCATGTCCTCAGCCCCCTCAGACAGTGAACGAGTGGCCCAGTGGGGACCTTAATTGGTGGTTGACAAACTTAGGTCCAGGAAACCACTACTGAGCGAACCAGGAGGACAAGCCACTGTGACCCCCTTGCCTGCAAAAGACCCTACTCTTGAACATACTCAGTGGACATGAAGAAGAAACTGATCCACTCAGTCGTGTCTGATTCTTTGTGACCCCATAGACTGTTGTCTACCAGGCTCCTCCGTCCATGGGATTTTCCAGGCTAGAATACTGGAGTGGGTTGCCATTTCCTTCTCCAGGGTATCTTCCCGACTCAGGGATTGAACCCAGGTCTCCCGTATTGCAGACAGACGCTTTACTGTCTGAGCCACCAGGAAAGCCCCTCAATGGACATGAGTTTGAGCTGATTCTGGGAGATGGTGAAGGACAGGGAAGCCTGGCATGCTGCAGTCCATGAGGTTGCAAAGAGTCAGACATGACTCAGTGACTGAACACCAGCCACGTGAACATACCCAGCCGCTATGAGATTTACCGTGTTCTAGAAGGTATTGCACAGCCTCTGAGTGGCCCCTGTGTGAGGCAACATACAAGGCCACGAACGCTCTCTGGGAAATCCACTTCTTCCACTGCCTGTCGTCAAAACGCCCCGAATTTGCAGTTCGGTAGAAAGTGTCTTCGGCAACGCCGAGGCAAGCCAGCTGGATGAGACACACAGTTACATGCGTGAGTCTCAGTGACCTCGGGAACACAGAGGCACCTGGCTGGTGGGTCCCGGGACACCCTGGCGGGGAAGTCAGCTTGGACGCCACGTGCAGGAGGTGGATGGGACAGGCCGGGTTGGGGGGTGGTGGTAGCAGCCCCTAGGGGAGGGAGAAGCTGGAAACCAGCCAGGGGTATCTCTCTCTGCACGTCCAGGAAACACAAATTTACCACCAGACAGGCTTGGGAGGCAGGAAATTCTTCCTGTCCATGTTTTGAAGAGAGAAAAATAGCTTTTCTGGGTGTCCAGAGGAAGGGGGCTGCAGCCCTGAAGGAAGACCCCCGCCAACACCGAACACCCCCCCACCTCCAAGGGAGCACGCACTCCTAGGGAGAGTTGATGAACCTTGGCCTTCCGGTCTATTCTTAGGCCCATTGTCTCCGTTAACGTTTGGGACACTCTGAACTCTGCTGTCAGGTGAATAACAGCCCTGGGACAGAATCTTCTCATGGAGAATTAAAGATCTGAGCCCTGGAGGAAGGCTACGGCTCCAACGGAGAGGAGCCCAGTTCCTGATGCAGGGGGGTGATGACAGTTCTGGCCCAAGATGAGTTGGGGGAGACCCACCCCACATTCAAAGCAAGAGTCAGAGAACCCAGAATGGACACAGCCCGAGAGGAATCCAGGGAAGGCAGAGGAGGGGGAGAAACGCAGAGAAGGAACCAGAGAGTTGTGCAAATATTGGGGGGATGGGCTCTAAGGCTCTTGCTCCAGGGCAGCAGGGTTGCTGGGTCCCTGCCCTGACGTCCTAGAACCACCGCCGCTCCCCAGAACCCCATCCCAACCACCCCCCTCCCCATGATCCGCATCCCAGCCAGAAGTGAACTGTCTCCTCCACAGGTTCCTCGCTTGTCATCGAATTTATTTTCCACAAAGAACTTGCACTTGCCCCCTGTGTCTGAGCGATTCACCTTCACTGTTGGGTAGACATTTCCTCCTCCAGTCTCACTCCCGCCCCCGCCTGCCCCCACCCCCGCCCCACACCAGAGCCCTGCTCAAGGCCTGGCCAAGGGTCAGGGCTTCTGTGTTTCCAAGCCTCTACCTGTCAGGTAGGGGCAGACCCCTGGGACTTTTTTTGGTTTTTTTGCAGCGACGAACGCTCTGGACTGCACAGTTCCAACTTATCTGGCGTCCTCGGCTGTTAAATCAGGTTTTCAACTTTACCAAATATACTTGTGGTTGCTAGTGGTAAAGAATTTGCTTGCAATGCAGGAGACCCAGGTTTGATCCCTGTGTCGGGAAGCTCCCTTGGAGAAAAGAAAGGCAACTCACTCCAGTATTGTTGCCTGGAGAATCCCATGGACAGAGGAGCCTGGTGGGCTACTCCATGGGGTGGCAAAGAGTCGGACACGACTGAAGAGACTTAGAATGCATGCAAATATACAAGTGAATAGAAAAAGGGCTGCGCTGGTTCCTTTCGGGGTAGAGTGACTGGGTTACAAATCACAAGTCCGTGGACAGGGAGAAACCGCAAAGCCAAACAGCAAATGGAAACACACGATTTGATCATGATGACAAGTCATTGTTATTCTCTCTACTCTGCAACTTTCAATAAATATTCACATTAAAGAACAAGCAACTTCCCCCTACACACATACCCATACACAATCTACAGTTGCTTCATAAAGTATAATATCCATTTAAAGAAGCATGAAAACACCTTACTGGAATCCCCTTCCACAGCCGCCAAAACCAGTTCCGTCCATCCATCATAGTGCCAGATACATAATGAAATAATTCCACCAGGAATAACGTCGTGGAACTTCAGCGTAGCATCATCCATCAAAATTCCTATGGGGAACAATTTTTATCTTTAAAAAGAAAAATCAGGCATTAAAGATAAATTGTTACCCTGGTTTAGTGAAGAGATTATCTTATTTGTGATATTTGGGTATCACAAAAATACTTTGAGACACTTGAGCACTAGTCTCATTTGATAAAACCACGTATGTCTGTTTGTAGTAGCTGATATTTTTTTAGAAAATGAATTTGGCTTAACTCAAAGAGAAGCCAAACCTTTCCCCACCAAAAAAAAAAAAAAAAGCAATAAATCATAAAATTCTGTAAGTATAACTTGCGTGTGTGCATGCTAAGTCGCTTCAGTAATGTCCAACTTCTTGCCACCCTATGGACTGTAGCCTCCCAGGCTCCTCTGTCCATGGGATTCTCCAGGCAAGAATGCTGGAGTGGATTGCCATGCCCTTCTGCAAGGGGATCTTCCCAACCCAGGGATCACACCACACCTCTTATGTCTCCTGCATTGACAGGCAGGTTCTTTACCACTAGTGCCAACTGGGAAGCCCCAGTTATAATTTAACCCATCACACACAAAAAGTACATGAAGTGAACAAAAGTCATTTCAGGAGGCCAACTCTAAGTAGAACTACTTGAAGTAACTGTAAATTACAGACAGGTAATAAAGTGGTTATACAAGTCATATACCCCTAAACTAAAATACTGATTCTGGTTAATGTTGTCATCAGTTAGCTTAAAGAGGTAATAATGAGAAAAAAATGTTGGATCTTTCAAATTATAGTCTATGGCAGCATTTCTCAACCTCTGCACTCGTGACCCTTGGGGCCGAATGACTATCTGCTGTGTGGTCTTCCTGGACATTGCAGGGTCTTTATAGAATTCCTGGCCTCTACCCCCAAGGTGGCGGCAGCCTGCTCAGCTAGGTGTGACCACTGAAATGTCTCTAGACTTTGCCAGATGGCCTCCAGGGGGACAAAACTGCCCCAGTGGAGACCCTATGGTAATATGAGCATCTCCATGTCGACCCCCACCATAATTTGGACTTGGTATGGAAGAAAAGTATGGTATCCTGTCTATGTGTCATCACCCAAAACTGCCCCTTACTCATACCCTTGGGGGAAGATGGTCAGAATTAGTAGAAGAGGACTGTAGAACATTTCAAGAAAATGAAGTTGATTTCAGTTTACCTTTGGAAATACACACACACATCTTCCTACCTGGCCACCTGTAATCTAGCTGAAGGATTAATCGGCCTTTTCCAATAAGCAGACCTAGGAATGGAATGTCTCAACTCTGCCCAGGTTGGATTATCATTTATTCCGAGTAGAATTTGTGAGCATTTTTGGTTTCATGATTGAGTGATTACTAAGTGCCAGTACTCAGCACCCACATTCTTTAATCCTCACGACAAGCCAGGTTTGGCTGGTCCATTTGCCGCAGAAGCAGACCGAGGCTCACATGACCAGTGAACAGCAACACCGGGACTCCAACCAGCCCTGCCTCTCCTCGATGCCCTGCCCACTCACTCTAGACTTTGTTGGCACCCTTTGGTTCCCAGCAACTCCAGTTGGTGGATGGAAACATGGAACAGCGATTAGCAAATCTGTTAATTAGGGTCTTATTTGTGGTTCTCACACTGAGGATAATCAGTAATTAGTCTAAATAAGACAACTCGATGACTTCCTAACAACTTTGAAAAAAACTGGAGCAAGGTGGTGTTTCTCCGAGAAAGACAAGAGCACAATTCACACCAGCTAAACAGCTCTTAGAGGAGAAGGACATGGCAACCCACTCCAGTGTTCTTGCCTGGAGAATCCCAGGGACAAGGGAGCCTTGGTGGGCTGCCGTCTATAGGGTCGCACAGAGTCGGACACGACTGAAGCGACTTAGCAGCAGCAGCAGCAGCAAACAGCTCTTAGAGAAAATCAGAGCACATTCTCCTTTTACAGGCAGGCAGCAACTGCCTTCGGCTTGGACAAATACTAATTATCACCACCTAAATAAATTATTAGAGTTGACAACAAACATGGGAAGGGGACCCGCCTCCAGGAGAATGCTTCACCCCCTTTTAGAGTTAAGTCTTTCAGGGTTTTCACACACATTATCTCATTTGATCCTCTCTGGCAACCTTTGAGGTGGGTAAAGAGGCGTCAGACTGATTATTTATTGGAAGAAGCCCAAATTTCTTCCATCATCGTGGTATACCTTCTTTCTTGTTTGCCGTCAACAGTAAGGATGGCAACCACAAGAGAGGTCAAGCTTCTAACAGTTGCTAAGTGCTTGCTGACTAACAGGATTGTGACATCAGTGTTAAGCCACTTCGTCTCTTTCTTTCCCTCTTAGCTTTCTTGAATCTATCGCTCGGCATAGCTCATGGGTGAAAATAAATTAACAGGAGGGGTGTCAGACATCTGCAGTTCAAGACACATAATTCTTAAATTACTTGCTTTGGGACTCTAAGCACTTCCATAGCTCACTTCACTTTTAACACATTAAATCCAGGTACATTTCTTTCCACATAAAATCTCGAAAATGCTCTTAAGCATTCTTCCAAATACTGCTCTAGCAAAGCAAATACATCATGAAAAATGCTTAACCGATTTCCAAGAGGGTAAAGGACAGGACTTTGCTCTTCAGTATGCATTCTGTGTTTCTGGAGTCGTTTCTGCCTAAAGGAGGAAACGGCACTGAGGATTCCGGAGCTAATGGGGCTGTGGTTTACAAATCAGGATACTGAGCCCCAGAAGGGCAATGTCTGGGAGCTTGGAGCTCGGGGAGACAGGCTGCTTCAAGTCTTCATCTCTATCGCTTCACGGCCCCTGCAGTATAACTGCAGTCTCTCTGCGCCACCGGCTGTTCACTTTCTCTGTGCAGCAGCCCAGAGAGTTATTTTTTACCTTTGTTTTCTTGTTTTTGTGCTGATTTCAAGCAGGTGGGGAGATGGTAGAGGCTGGGGGGGCTTTGATCCTGCTCTCATATTCTGCATATCATAGGGATGGGATGGGGACAGCCAGACCCACGGGGTGAAGGAAGGAGACCCTAGGGGGAGAGGATGTGCTCTGGGTCCACTGGATGTCTCCTATGTGGGGTTTATCTGGACAGGGGACCTTGGGGTCCTGAGTCAGTCACAGGGAGCTTTGAGTGCTGGGTTCTGATTCCGGTTGGGCTAGCTTCGAGCTCCTGACATGGACAAGGAGGCAGCTTGAGATTTGAGGTCCTGATATGGACTGGGTCAGTGTCCAGTATTTGGGGTTCAAATGTGGACAGGGTTTGTTTTGAGATTTGGGATTCTGATGGAGGCAAGGTTTGCACTCTGCCTGGGGGTCCTGGTGTGGGAAGGATCTGTTCTGGGATGTAGAGTCCTTCTGTGGGAAGGATTTGTTTTGGCATTTGGGGGTCCTGGATAGCATAGGGATGAGGAATCGGATAGGTCTGCCCTGGATTCAGTGGCAACAGGTTCTGCTATGAGATTCAGAGTCCTGATATAGGCAGGGTTTGGTCTTGAACTTGGGGTTTAAATGTGACTGAGGCTGATGTGGGATTTGGGTTTCAAACACAAGCAGAGTTTGCTTTGAGTCTGGGGGGGGGGGTGGTCCTCATGTAGGCAAGGCTTGTTTTGAGCTTTGGCTTCCTTACACGCATATGGCTGGCTTAAACCTCGGAGGGCAAACATGATTTCCATGGAGGTTTGGGGTTCAGATATGAGTACACTGGACTTGAGTTTTGGGGTTCTATTGTGGGCGGACTCTGTCTTATGCTTTAGAGCTCTTCTGAAGACTCTTGGCCTGGGCTTCTGGTGTGGTCACAGTTGAGTTGTCAGATGTGGGCAGAGTTCATTTTGGGGTCTGACATCCTTATGTAGACAGAGACGGCTGATGGAATGGGGTTCAGATGAGTGATTGGTTAGGCAGAGATGAGGGACTCAGAATTGAGCCCATCTGCTCTGGGATTCAGGTTTCTGTTGTGAGCAGGGGGTCACTTGGGGATTGTATTTGAGGTTCAAACATGAGTATGGTTTGCGGAGAGATGTGGGTTCTGAGGCTCACAGAGTTTGTTTAAGGCTCTAGTGTCCTGGAGTCTACTTGGTTGCTGGAGGATTCAGGGTTCTCATGGTCACTTGGTTTAGTCTAGGGATTAGGGGGTTCAGTCTTGGGCAGATTGGTTCTTGGCTTGAGGGCCCTGAAATGAGCAGGGCTTGTTCCAAGCTCTAGTGTCTGTGTGTGGACACTTTGCCAAAGAATCCAGGGTTCTGAAGTAGTCACGGTAACCTTGGAGATTTGGGGTAAGTTTTAGGCAGGCTTGTTCTGGGCTTGGGGTCCTTGCGTGGATACAACTGAATGGTGGATTGGGGGTCCTGGTGTCCCACAGCGTAGCACAGACACTAGAAGTTTGCCTCCATTTGGGGGCCTGACATAAGCAGGTTTGTGGGGTCTGTTGAGGACAAATGTTTCAGGCTTGAGGTCTTGTGTGGCTTTGGGACTTGGGTCCCTGATGAAGAGAGACATGGGAGTCTGAGAGTCTGGGTGTCTGAGGGTCCTAGGGGGGTGGGCAGCGTCTGGTTTGGGATTGGGGGCTCTGACCTGGACTGGGTTGACAGGGTGGACTAGACAGCTGGCTTTGAGACTGGAGGATTTGCTACAGATCAGGGTCTTGCTGTGGACAGGGTTTGCCTGGAGATCTGAGGTCTAACAGGAACCCAGCTTTTCTGGAATTGGGAAGTCCCTAGGTGGCCAGGATTGGCTTTTCCACCTGGAGTTTCATGGTGTGGGATTTGTTTTGACCCATCTGGGGGTCCTGGTCTGGGCGGGCTTCCCTTGCCCCATTGTAGGTTCAGAGGGGACTTGGCAGCGGGGTGGAGAGGAGTGCACGTGGCCAGGAAAGGGGTCGGGCAGGGGCCACCTTGGTCCAGGTACTGCAGCCGCTGCAGGTTGAAGGGAATGCCGGCTGTCAGGTCCAGCTCCTCTTTGAGCTCCCGCACCGTCATGTTGCTGCGGCAGTTTGTTACGCGGAACATCTCCCCGGAATCTTCCAGCAGCACTCGCATGGCGAAGACATCCGGGACCACGTCAGTCGCCTGGTTCACGGCCTGCGGGTCCCCGACGTGGTTCCAGCCGCGGGTGCGGGACCGCAGCTGTGGGGAGTGGGGCCGCGGGCCGGCAGAGTCCGCCCCCGGCGTGGGCGGCCAGGCCGCAGCGGGGTCGCGGCGAATGGTGCCCCCCGGCGGCGTCGCTGCCTCCGCCGCCCCCCTCCTCATGGCCCGCAGCCCGGCCCCAGCCGCTTTACCCCGTCTTGCGCGCATCATCGCAGCCGCTTGACCCGTCTTGCGCGTCATCCCCGCTCCAAGAAGTGGTCGCGCGTCACCGGCGCCCCCGCCCCTCCTCCGGACAGGTGACCCCCCCACCCGCCCCGCCTACCCGCGGTGGGCCGATGGGCCGCCGCAGTTAACCAAAGCGGGCTTCACGTGGACCTGATGCAGCTTCTTGAATAAGGGGAATGGGCACGGGCGCTTTTAAAACAGTGGGGAGATTTACTGAGATCAATACAGAGGCATCACCACGAGGCGTGCGCCCCCGCACCACACCCCCAACTCCCCTTCCCAGCTGAACGTCAGGTCCTTTAAGCGGGAAAACTGTGGCCTCTTCTTGTCTGTTTAAAATACAGTCATTGCACAATTCGGGGCCAACTACCTGTAGGAATTATGCCTGAATAACGCTCTAAATCATCTCTGCATGCATCCTCTATGGAGAGCTGTAAAGTGCAGTCTTTAGTCATGCTTTAAAATCGTATTTCGAGCATAAATGAAAAAGGCAACATTGCAGAAATATGACTCCTTTCAAGCAGATCTGGATCCAACCTGACAGTGGGGGGGGGGGGTGGGGGGGGGCGGGGGAGGGGAGGGGAGATACTGGGCTACCCTGGAAGTGGGAGATGGACCTTCCCCAAAATTTGCAAATCTGCACTGAAATCCATCAGTGCTGAAAACGCTCTGGGATTCTTGGAGTGAGAAAGTGCCAAAGAAAACACTATGAGAAGGACAGTGAAGGACACGTCCACTTAGGGACAGTCTGAGACGGTTCTGTTGCTGAGATGCCTTTCAAAGCAGCCCTATTGGTGAGAAACCAGCTTGTGCTTTTCCATTATATTGCCAGAGGCCGAGTGCAAGTCAGATCACAGACACTCAACGCTGCATCTATGAACTAACATGTAAAGACCTAAACTGATGAGAAACCTACAGGAGAGAACAGCAAGGGCAACATGAACAATTTTAGGAAAAAATCTCAGTTGTTACAAAAGAAGAATAAAATGTGAGCTTTAAACATAACTTTTTGCAGAGAAGTGACAGTCATTAAAAAAAAAAAAAAAAACTTTGCACTGGAAAGGCATTCATATAAAACTATAGAAAATTTTAACACTTATAAACTGAAAATTTAAAGGTTAGGTTATTCATCAAAGAGTCTTGACCAGTCTCTACCAGCACAGATGATTCAGCAGGCAAATCCTACCCATCACAACACAAACTTAATTTGTTTTCTTTAATGGAAAGTGAAGCTCTGCACAGAATACAAGATTCCAGCTGAATAAGTCTACATTGCTGCTGGATCAACAGATTTCAACAACATGACAATCTCAATTTCTAAGCAATAAAAAAATTAAAATTTGCTTGTTACCGAAGCAAAACAATAGCTCCATCTATTTACTCTAAGCAAGCACTGAATATGAGATAATTTTTTTTTCTCTTAATATGTAGTCTCCAATGTATTAAATCACTCTTTCCTGAAGTTGCCAAAATGCTATCTCCTGGGTTAGCAATACAATTTGAAGTTCTCATACATGTGCCTTATTTTCTTTGGCACGGTATGGATTCCTTCCTTACTTTTTAGAGTCAGCCCAGTGGAATTTGGGGGAGGGGAAAGCATCAGAAACTCAATATTAGCTCAAGAAATTTTATTTAAAAAAAAAGAAAAGAAAGATAAGAAAAAGATCCCAGGGAAGAATGGAAATAACTCATGTGCCCTTTGCAGCCCGCTCTCGGACCCCAAACAGGCTGCTCCTTCCTCCCTGCCTGTTGGCCTTTGAGAAGATAAAAATAGAAAAAAGAAAAATAACATCAGCATACATGCATGCAAAACTTAATCAGATGTTTCTAGAACCTTGAGTTATTAATTAATCAAAAACCTTTTAAATTCTAGAGCATCTTTCTCTTGGTCTAGATTTTAAAAGCACAAACTCTTAAGTCTTATGTACTTAGATTTGAAGTGTATCATAACTTAAGCCCCTACATCACTGGTGTTTGTGGCCAACTATATAGATTGATCAGAACTGTGCTTTCCTATTTTTAAGATTCTAAAGCATCAGATATAAAGTTCAAATCCATGCATCTCAGTGATCAATTTCCCTCCCATCTCTTAAACAAATGATAATATAGCCATATAAGAATGAAAATTAAAAAAAAAGAATGAAAATCTTTCTGCTTTATGTCTCTATCAAAAGCCAATATATCTCTTTATGGAAACGGTTCCTGCAAGAAGGGGAGGCGTGAGTGCCTGAGAAAAAGGTCAGAGTACAATTTATAACAAAAGTACAATATTAGAAAGAGTGCCATAAATCATGCTTTAGTAGATTTCTTTAACTATCACATCTCTCACAAGTAAAAAAAAAATGGGGCTATATTTGCAGCAACTCCAAGTAGAACATAAATTTAAATGATGTATTTGTTCTGTTCACTGATAGGAGACTAATCTTACATTAATATATTTTCTTCCCGTCAAGAGTTATTTACATATGCACAATATTTCAGTTAAAAATAAAATATAAAACCATAAACTATATTTTATGGGAAAGCATGACGGAAGCCAAATACGCAAATCTATTGAAGACGTAAAAGCTTCTAGTAAAGTACTTTATTTTTGGAGAGGGGGTAACTGGGGGTCAAATAATATCATCAGTAATAGACAAAACAAACTGCTACCAGACAGTCTGATGTCATGGAGGCTCCCACACTCAGGGAGCCACCTGGTTCTACAACCTTTGCACAGACTTCCTGATCTGGCATGTAGGGGCACAGAAGCAACTCAGTGCCTGCCAGTGCCTGTCCCAGGAGCAGTCCCTGTGACCGCAGATGGAAAAGGGGTCCCTGGAGGACACAATATCAAAGTCTCAGAAACTTTTCCTCCCCAGGCAGGTATGACACCGTCAGCTCCTCTTCAAGTTACGGTAAGCAGCACGTGCCAAGCTCAAAATGATTGGCTTGCAGTGATCACAGATGGGTTAGTTCTGTTCTTGCAGCATGCCGAGGGTCTGTAACATTCCCCCGCTTTGGTTCTAGGGCAGCAAAAAAGGTAAGATCTTGGTTCTGGTCGGACAGCAAAGCCAGGACAGTCTCTTCAGAAACTCCAAGATGAGGGTTACCAGCATTTCTAAAATAAGCTAAAAAGACAAGACACGAAACTGAATCACAGGGGCCATGAACTGTGTCCTAAAACACACGCTGGTTTGGGCTGGGTTTTCTCTTTTTTAAAACCACGTCTCAGGACAATACACCGTGTTTCATAAAGCCCTTTAAAGTAGTAAAATTGCTTTAATCAAAGAGTATCTCCTAACTTGTAAACACAAACTTTTTAGAATAGGTAGGCATATTTTTAAAACTATGACTAAAAATCTTTTAATATTATCTTTTCTTCCCTCCAATACAAAAGAATCGGCAACTTAGAACACAGGAAGTGGGGGTCAGGTTGCTGGCAAGCTAGGGTACAGGATGGGAGAGAAGAAGCAAGACGGGTATATGCAGGGCAGGATTTAAGACATTTGCCTGTACCCCTGGTGCAGAATTGAACTATCTTATGTTAGGCTGTTCAGGCTTAAAATAACTGACTAGGTTGGGATATAAACTATTTCTGACTGACGACAAAATTAATATCATTAAAACCCAATCATAGTTAATGCTTAAATTGACTTCCTTTCATAATCTCTATGTCAGAGTTTAAAACTCATAAAAGTTTCTCTCGTTTCTAGAAGACTATGTAATGTTTTGTGTTTTAGCATATGTTTATTAAATATAAAATAGCTATCGAATTTTACTAGCCATTTTATAAGTAACGTTTTATGCATAAAGTAGGGCTTCCCTGATGGCTCAGCAGGTAAAGAATCTGCCTGCAATGCAGGAAACGCAGAAAATTTGGGTTTGATCCCTGGGTCAGGAAGATTCCCTGGAGTGGGAAATGGCCACCCACTCTAGAATTCTCACCTGGCGAACCCCATGGACGGAGGAACCTGGCAGGCTACAGTCCGTGGGGTTACAAAGAGTGGGATATGACACATACACATGCATAAGACATAACAATTTGTATAATAAATCTGAAGTATGCCATATCACACAATTTGCCACAGTTCCTGAAAGAGGAAAACCAGCTGCTGTCTGATGAAATTTAAAATCTGTAAGCTCAGAAAACTGGCCCAAGTACCCTTTTCCAATAGTATCTGCCTCAGAGCTTTGGCAAGCAAAACCCTCTCGTTTGGCACAGGATTTGATATGAGGCTTAAAAGGCTGGGCAGTATGTGTTCGACAGACTGGTCCATGGGGATACACTCTTTGCTCACTACTGCCTCTGATGAAAAGAAAGTCACAGCCAAAAAGTGGACATTTTTCACTAGGGGTCAGCATGCTATTTCTAAAAACATACACTTCTGTGATTCCAAAGAAGTAATTTCAGGATCGTTTGGTCTGAGAAGTATGTGTGTGAATTTCAAAATCTCAACCACTGAATTTGGTTATTACCACTTTATAATTCACTGCCAAGCACTGGGGTCCAACTGCCCGTAACATCTGGTGGAGAAGGCAAAGGCTTTGGAGTCAGATAAGTCCTGGTTCAAAACCCAGTCTGATCACTTACTGGCTTCGTGGCCATGAGTAAGTGGTTTTACCTTTCTGGGCCTCAGTTTCCTCATCTGTACAATGCAGCAGCAACGAGAATGCAGACATCCTTGAGGAGTCTAGCATGGCGCCAAAGTAAGGGTGAGGAACCTTCACGCCCGGCATTCACCAGGCCTCAGGCTCTGAGGACAGGGGCCATGCCTGTCACGTGACAATCAAACCCCAGACCCCAATCCAGCGCCCGGCCATCTGTGCATAGGTAACAAATGCAGCTTCCGTGATAACCACCAGCATTCACCGCTGCTCTGCTTACAAAGAGTCTCACGTGTATGCTCCCAACTCGTTCTCATAGCCAGTGGTGGAAATCAGAGCAAGCCTAGTTTTACAGGTGAGTCCACTGTGACGGTGACACCCAAAGGTTCCTAATCCACAACCAGGAGCAAGGTGGGGGTTCTAAACCAGGAAAATGGGTTCTAAATCCTGAAGTTCCTCCGCCTACAGGGGAGCAATAGCAGCTGACATCTACGAGTGCCTTCCAGGTGCCTGGAGCTCTGCTGGGTAACTCGGGCGCATCTGCTCATTGAAGCCTCAGGACCATGCCAGGAGGCAGACCCCTGCCACCGAAGCCCCGTCTCACAGAAGGCAGAGAGGCAGCGCAGAGGCAGAGAGGGGGCTTTGCCCAAGACCACTCGGCAGGGAGACAGGAGACTCGGCCTTCAGACTAACCGGTTTTGACTCCAAAGGTGGCCCCGCTAACCTCCAGGTTATGCTCCCTCCCCACCTTTAAATGATAATCCACATGACCCTTGGGAGGTTCTCTTGGCTGAGTCCTCTGTCCTTCTGTATGTGTTATTGTAGGGTTTTCTAAATCTTTAATGAAAGCACACACAAGAAAATTGATTTTTCTTAGACAAAATTAGTTGGTCCCTTTTCCCTTTATTTCATTGTGGACTGTCTGAATCTCAGAAAAAAAAAAAAATTTTAAAATAAAAGCAAATGTCTCTCTTTTATCCTTTCTCCACAAAATAGGATTTTATCTTTTTATCTTATCTTCTTGATAAAAGCCTGCAGTACCAGGCCTGTGGTTGGTGAATTTGGCACTAACTCTGCCCCAAGTTTGCCCTTCTACAAGTAAATGGCCATGGTTCCCCTGTGATAACCCCTGCAGGCCTGCGGCAGCCCCTCGTGACTTCTTCAGTGGGGAAGGCGGGGCTGGTTCCCAGAGACAGAAAGGGGGGTCTGGGGCCAGGGTCAGGCGGAAGCCAATCCCAGCTTTTACTACACTGTTGGCAAAGCTGGGTGACAGGCACACAGGAGTTCACTATGCTCCTCCCGCTCCCTCTGTGTGCCACAGGGTATGTGCCTGAGGAAAAGTTAAAACTGTTAAAATAGCACTTTAGCAGAAAACAAACAAACAAACAAAATCATGGTTTTATACTTCCTATGTGATCCTGAGCAAGTTACTTAACCTCTTTGGGCTTCAATTCCTCCAACTAAAAACAAACTGGAAGTATATGGGCACACCGAGCTCCACACCGGGGGGACCTTCCTGTCAGCATCAGAGGCGTTGGCATTAGATGTGGGATGAGAGGCCTGACACACACAGGCGATCAAAAGTGGCAGCCACCGTCCCTAGCCAAACACAATCATGCCCGTGTTTCTGAGATGCTGGGTAGAGAGGGTGGGCTTCCCACGTGGCGCAGTGGTAAAGAACCTGCCTGCCAAGGCAGGAGATGCCAGAGATGAGGGCTCCATCCCTGGGTCGGGAATATCCTCTGGAGGAGGAAATGGGAACCCACTCCAGTACTCTTGCCTGGAGAATCCCATGGACAGAGGAGCCTGGTGGGCTACAGTCCATGGGGTCGCAAAGAATATGACACGACTGAGCAACAATTAGAGAGGGCTCCCTGGGGACCTGAACTTCACCTTAAAGAGATGAAGCTGTCTCTGCCCCACTACTCTGTTCCTCACTGCCCCCACCCCCCAACTTCCCCAGAAGCAGGACCGGACATGACCGGAGCAGGGTCTGGACCTAGCCCCCACGCACTGGGCAGCAGGTGCCAGGAGAGCAGGAGGTGGTTCCCACCCTGCTACGGCATCAGCACGCCGGGCACACAGCAGGTGCCCGGCTGCTACCCACAGAGGACTGCACAGAGGGGCTGCAGAACCCTGGGCAGGTTCTTTGCCTGACCAGGCTGTGGCGTGAGGGGGCCTGGTCCGCTGATCCCCAAGCTTCTGGCCAGTCCTCCAGGGCTGGGATCCTTCGCCTGGTGCTGTGCGTTGACGTCACACAGGAAACGTATGCTCGTGCTGGATGCTCCCCTGGGGCCCCTGCCAACCTGACAAATGAAAGCAAATGCTTGCCTTCCGACCCACTTAGAACAGTGCCGGAACCGTGGGATGAGTTCACGATGAAACTGAATCCCAGTGCACTTCCACTGTTTGAACAGAACTTCTGCAGAATTGCCACAACCTGTGAAAAATATTAGAAGAGCAAATTTAAAATGCTGCCATCTACTTGAATTATGAATACTACTCTACACGGAAACGAGACATTTTTATGCACCGTTCCACTTTTAAAATGAATTTATAAGCACGGGAGAAAGTAATTTTTGTCACAGCGATCATTAGAATACAGAGGAAAAAAGATGTTTAAATATATGGCATTTTACACACACACACACACATAAAACCCTTCATAAAAAACAGAATTTTAAAAAGGGAATGGCATTAGAAAAATACATTATTAATCTTAAGATTCCAAATCTGAGAAAATGTCCCCTTGCTAACTAAATCATTACCTTTCAGAACATGTCATTTTTATAACATTTTAACACCATCAGAGTACCTTAGTAAATCGATATTTTCAAGTGGGTTTTTTTTTTTTTTTTCTCAGTGTTCAGCTGGCATAAGCTCACATAAAACAGGATCATCTTTTCTTCGCTGGAGTCTACTTACTAACTACTTTTTTTAATAAAACCGTGTTAGAGAATCAACCCAATCTATGTTTAGAAGAAAACACTAAGCCACTGTTTAAAGGGTGTGATACATAAAGTAATTTACCTACGATTTTCATACTCAGGCACACAGTTAAACCAAAGAGCTAACTTTATATTAATAAAACTATAATACAGTTTCTAATTTTAAAATAAAAGCTGCTTTCATGAGTAAATGGACAAATTAAGCCCAGATAAAATACAGGAGTTAAAATGGAAGAAACATAAATATTCCTTTTTCTAAAAATCATAAACAGAAAAGGCCATGATTCCTGACTAATTTGAAGGAGATTCACTGAACCTCAGAAACTTTATCTGCACACAACTTTAAGGCAATGTGCATTAAATGATCATAAACATAATTGGGATTATGGAGTTCCAAAATCAGTATCAACTGTCTGAAATTAAAAAGAAAATAAATTATGAAATGTGAAAAACATTATTTATCTCTTTACTCTCATTTCATCTTACAGACAAAAATAGCCGGGCGTGAGATCAACGGAAGCTGAGGGAAAATGGCTACGCAAAGAAAAGTGAAGAAAAACAAAGAAATCTTAATTCTTCATCTCTCTCATGCACACAAATCAAACCAAAAGAAAATAAGTTAGAC
Organism: Bos indicus; assembly: GCF_029378745.1. Classification (NCBI taxonomy): domain Eukaryota; kingdom Metazoa; phylum Chordata; class Mammalia; order Artiodactyla; family Bovidae; genus Bos; species Bos indicus. The sequence goes on along the minus strand of NC_091772.1, from coordinate 58,151,486 downwards.
TTTGTAAAACAGAGGTTGAGAAATTTATGAATAAGGGCTTTAATCTTTCAACTTTAGGTTATCATTTCGAAAACACATAAAACTTTTAAATATCAGATAACATAAAAATAGCCAGGACGCTGAAGTTCCCGAAGATCAGCAGATCAAGGGGAAACCAAACGAGGTTTCCCGGTCGCCGCAGCCCCGACGCTGCAGACTAACTGCTCTGCCTGAGCTCTCGGCTCGCGCTCTCGCATGAGGTCCGCTTTGGGAGAACCGAGCCGGGCTCCGCGCTCCCGGGAAAATCCATCACCCGCCGGCGGGAACAAGCCACCGCCAGAGAGCTCTCTCCAAGTGGGGAAGGGGAGAGGGGAACAGAAACAAACGGCATGATTTCCACCCTGGCAAAGGAAACGAAATTAAAGAGTGATTGCGTGGAAGTTAGAACCAGAAGCCAGGGGTGCCGATGAATACTTTCATATCAAAAAAAAAAAAAGCACTGTTTTCAGAAAAATGATACCAGTATCGTGGGCACTGAACACACAATTTATATCGGTGGGCTTCGGCTTCAATAACCACCGCACAGATGTTGGCAATAACGCCGTCGGGCGAGGCTAGTCGGCTCGGCCCGGCCCGGGAAACGGGTCCTCGCAGCCAACACCGGCACCAGCACCGGGTCCACACCGTGCCCTCCCTGGATCGCCGGCCCCGGGAGGTGGATCAGCCGGTCCCTCGTCCCGACTCCATCCTTGGTCTCCGGCCCCCCGTTCCCGGTTCCTGCCGGCCTCCGGCCCCAACCCCACCCGGGGTCTCGGTCCTCGCATCCCCATCGGCGCCCCCGACCCGGGGGAGACGGTTCAGCCCAGCCTGAGGCGGGCCGCGCCGAGTTTCCGCATCGGCCGCTAGAGGGCGCGATGCCTTCACGGAAAAAAACGTGGGCCTGTTTTTCTCAGAAAATGCGCCGGGAACAAGGCATAATGACTCAAACCTCAATCTCTCAAATTAAGCATAATGATTAAGGATCACAGCGAAGAGAAAATCTTTTCGTTTGCCCCTGGCATCGGCCAAATCTTATCCCGAAGAGCTGCAAAATCCTGATGGATTTCTACAGGGAAGACAATTATTTGAGAGATTTCTAGTTGAGGGCAAGAAAAATGAAAACAAGAGATTACAGAAATAAATCTTGAGGAGGTGAAAACTAACACCCAAACAACACCACCACAAACAAATCTACTCAATACTGCGGAAAGCACATTCTACACCCCAGGAAGGAGAATTATTTAAGGGGACAATTTCACTCTTCTGCAATCACCAAGACCTTGAACATTCTTCTTGCCGGCACACAATGGAGTTAAATAACTCCTTCACACACAAAATGAGCCACCTTGGGGGACGTTTTTATTCAATAATCACCTCATCTGGGTTAGACTTTCTCATCTCTCTCACTGTAGCATAATTTTCTTTAGGAGCTGAAGTGTATAAACCACGCTGTGTCCTTAAACAGAGGGTTACACTCAGAATGTTCAAGAAAGCTTTGGCAAAAACTGCTCCGATTAATAGGAGAATATTGAAGAGCGAGTGATTCATCTTTTATTTGGTTCGAATAAATTGCCTTATAGAACAGCAGAACACTCTAATTCCAAAGTGACTCTCGCCCTGTCTGCCTCTGAAAATGAATGTCTCCCCGGAGACTGTGGTATTTGTAACTTAGAGCTTTGGAATTCAGTTTATCCCTTAATAAAAACATAATCTCTTTATCCAGAAGAAGACTCTTACTGCTACTTTAGAAATCAATTATAAGGTAGGGAAATTAAGAATTATTCCATCTAATTTGCCTTCTCATATCCCCGAACAGGTTTTACTTACTCTGCTAGTTCATATGGAAACCTCCAATTCCTGTTGTTATCGGTCACTACAAATTCTTGAAGCTGATAAAGATATTCTCTCCTCTTGTCTTCATGAAGCAACTAGTTTTTAAAAATTTACATATAAATAAGAATATATAATCCTCCAGAATGCCCCCCAATACTCTGTTTTCTTATAAACTTCAGGTTATACATCTGTCCCTGGCCATAGCCGTATGTCTCTCTGACGCCTGTGTCTCCATTACCCAGAGTGGCTGTGAATTAGCTTTGCTGTGAACACACGGACAGTGCCTCCCTGACTGCTTCCAACCTTTCCCCCCTGTTTCGTGTATGTGCTTGTGTGTTTCTACACGCCCTCCACTCTTCCATCTTTCACAATTTCCAGCCTGGAAGAAAAAAAAAAACAACAAAAAACCCAGGCCTGTGTGTGCTCGGGAGATAATGCCACGCTGCTTCCCAGGGAGGAGGCGCTGCTCGCGCGCTCTGTGCCCACACCAGCCAAGCAGCAGGCGCCCAGCTCTGTCAAGGGCAGCTCCCGGTCGTCTGGATGCGACTAATTAGTTTCTTGAGGTCATTTTTAAACTCTCAGTTTTACACTCATCATTCCTTTAGGAGGGGAGAAAAAAAAAGGCAAGGAGGCAATCAGCACCATCTTGCAAGAAAAACCTCTTCATGCAGAACTGAGATTGGATTTCAGCCGGGCTCTTCCCTTAGATGACCCCGGGCAAGGCACACGGCGCCCGGCAGCCCAGCTTCTCCTTTCCCGGAGTGTAATTCTCCATGGCATTAGAACTCTAAGGGACAGGGGGATTAGGAGGAAAGACAGAAAAATATTCACCCACCACTGAAAGAATGCCCACTTTAAGACTGTGGATGATACGTTTCAACTGAAGAAACCCAGACAGCTGCTTTTTTTTTTTTTTAACTGAATCTATACCTACCCAGGGTTTTAAAAAATTGTATTGAAGAGGGGAGGTTTGTTTATTGTTTTAACCCTTCTCCCTACCTTTAGAAAATCATACAGGTGTTTGAGGACTCCTATTCATACTTCATCCAGGTCCTTTAGAAATCCATTGAAGACGGGTAGCAGGTGGGCTGCTGTTAACTGATCCCCAAAGATCACAGCAAGCTCGTGGAAAGAGAAGGCCAGGGTGCACTGGACTTTCCACGGGGTGGACCACAGAAGGCAAGCAGAACTCAGTGTTATCAAGAGAGTAGGTGGCATTTCTGGAGCAAAACTGATACTGCCAAGTGCTGACCACTTAAGGCTCTATTTCATCAGAGGCCAGTAAACACGCCAACGTCGGCCACAAAAAGCACAGGTCAGTGGGCCTGGCCGCAGCTTCCCCGTCTCCTAATTAGCTGTTCTGTGCCAGCCTCTGCAAAGGCTCCTTTTACCTGCACGTCGGAGGCCAGCGTCTTATATGTACCTTTCAGGCAGTGCCAGTTCTGCCGGCCCAGGGTGAGCGCCACCCCCAGGCAGGCTGCAGGAGCAGTGTTAGGCTATGTTGGTATTGACGGTCTGTGCTGCTGGGTCGGTCATGGACACACACTGATCTAGCAGGGGCTGAGGTTTTATGTCCTGGGAAATGGGAGAGAAAGGAAACCATCATGCTTGTAGGAGAGAGGGAGAATACTCACGAAAGACAAGGTGGTTGGAACTTAAATGTGAAAACAGCCAAGCAGAGACGTAAGAGGGAGGAGAGGCCTGGACCGACTTCTGGTTTTGCAGCGGGGTGAGTTTTCAACCTGGACGCAAGTTAAAGCAGGGTCGTTTCCAAACTGGTCCAGCACCATGTCACAGAGCACAGTCGAAAACATCCACGTCTGGTTAGACTGGTCCAGGAAGCTCCGGAGAATGCAAACCCTCTCCTCTTCTCCTATAACTGCCCCAGCCTCTATGGCTCGAGGCCCTCACTCTGCTCACTACTACCTTTTTCCAATGGATGGAACGCTGCCTTCTTAAGACATTACCCACTCACCTTTTCTCTATAAGGACAATGGGATTCAGTGATTACAAACCTTTAAGAGAACTTCCATAGCACAAGAAACTAGCCATGAGGTAGAACAAAACCAAACATGGTTCAACAAAGGAAGTTGTCAAAAAGTTTTCAGACCGAAAAAAAAAGGACTTAAATGGTTTGCATAAATAGACATTAAACATTAATGTATACGTGTCAAATTCTTTTCTCATACTTCATTTTGTTTTATTAAGATACCATTCTAGATTGTTCAGAATACTTTAAACACTACTTGAGAATTTACTTTTTTTTCAGTTGGAGAGGAAATATTAGCAACAGAGATTATGAACTAAGATATGTCATTAATATTGATGGAAGAAAAACATTTGGCTCCAACAGCCATTCTTAAATTTAACTTCCAGATAATGTAAAATTTTGAGTTGCTTTTCTTGTCAAGGAACAAACCTGTAATTTAGATTTATTCTCTTCGAAGGGACTGGGGCCCATCACCCCACGGCCAGGTCTGCCTGGACCCTGCAGACAGAGTGGGCAGGTTAGCAACACAGTCCAAAGGAGGAAGCCGGCCTACTGCTGCCCCTTCAAAGAACCCTCTTTCAAGGCCAGAAATGACTTCTGCAAACCAAGGCCAGAGCTCCCCCTGAAGTCAGTGGCATTTCTCTAGATGCAAAAAAATACATTTGCAAGCTTATATTTGATATCGCACAGGTCACTCACTGAAGGTGCATCTTACATTCAAGGCTGCTTGAGGCTCTTACAAAAGACAGGCTCCCGTTAGTGGGTACCAACAACCTGAGCCTGCATTCACCCTTCTTTAAGCCCCAGGATCCCCGGGATGGCTAACTGATCAACAGTCACACGTTTAAAGCATAGCCCACTCCAGAAGGCAGAACAAGGTTTGTAGGAAATGGTGATCAGTACCCCCAGCGTTTCTCAGGAATGGGAGAGTGCCTCCCGGCTGGACTCCAGAGAGAGAGCGTGGACAGTGAAGGGGAGGACCCATTTAATCTGAGTGAAAAGACACGGCTGATAAAAGAGTATTTACTTAGGAAACTGTTCTCAATTTTCACATGTACAAACACCTCTAATGTTTGCTGATGAACCTTTACATTAGGTTAACAATTAAAATGAGCAGGACCGTCCGGCGGTGACATATTGGTCTCTGATCATTGATTAACTGAGATGGACCTGACCTTCTCCTTCAACCATAACATGGATTTTCCTACTTGCACTTGAAATGTCATACTGTCGACTAGCTTAATGGATTCTGACAAATCAGCTCAATATATGATCCGGGAAAGTCGATTAATACACCGATAGATGCTTCGCTTGCTCTGAGGCATACTACCAGAACCTTCAATTCCCAAGGTTTTCACTGAAATGTACCGCTCATCTTAATAGAGGGACATGATAAAACAGAAAATATTTTGATGTGATAACCTAAGACCTCAATTTCTCCAAGTTAATAAATTCACAGAGATTAATAAATAATAGATCATTTCTCTTCCTCCAGGAATTAATTTTATTCCCAAGTCTTCAGTGCCATCATTACACACAGAACTTACTCCTGGAGCCAAGTTAAGGTTTAAGTAAACCACCCCAAGTCAAAGCAACCCCAGAAGGAGCTGGGAGGTCATTTCCCCAGAAAATCACCAGGCAGTCAAAAGAGACAAGTGGGAAGAACAAGACCCTCTTTCCCCGGGACAGCTCTGGATTGAGTCGGTGCACAAAGATGGTAGAAGGGGGAGCTGGACCAGGGTCAACACAAGGGCTGAGGGAACCAGTCTCCCAGCTTCACCTCCTCTTCTGCCTCATTACTTAAGCTCTTTGAGGTTTTTTTGTTTGTTTGTTTTTTCTTCTTTTGCAACTAGAAGCATCCTGACTGACCCCTTAGGAAACCAAGGGTCAAGTTCAAGCTGCCTGACATACCTCAAGATAAACCAAAAGCCCAGCTATGCAGACCCTTCAAGATCCATCACTCAAGAACACCAGCTTGGAAGTGTCTGTTCTTTCGTTTCTGTTTTCATGCCCATGTATGACAAAGAAGCCCAAAGAGTACCACGTCTCCCACCAAGATATACATGACCACACCTTTCCACTTAACACAGATGGTTTTTATACTCCAGGCAACAAGGGTAACAATATGAGCTTTCTTGCCTATTTTTTGAAACCAATCAGCAAAACAGGATATCATCTCATCCCTTACTAGTCAAAGGCAACCTTAACGAATTCTTAAACATTTAGGATTTGGACCGTTGTCATTCGTCTTTTGTTTTGCTTTACTGGAGTGAACCAATGGGGGTAAAGGGAGGTGATAAGTTAGTTTAATCATGAAAACCAAAATATAAACTGTGAGAATGGACAAACAATTGGTACTCTGGCCCTGGAGACCACAATTTTGAAGATTGCCCATCACAGCCCATACAAATGAAAGAGTACCAACACTCCATGACTTTATGAGCACAGATTCCTTGCTGATTTTAATTCGATAGGCTTACCATTACCTGGGAAGGACCCCAGCTCAAGGGGGTCCGTGTGCAAGCTTAGTAGGAATTAGGAAGGCATCAGAGCCTCGAACCACAAGCAAGCTGGAAAGCTGGAGAAACTTAAGGTGAGAAATAAACGCCAAATCATATGATATAGTTTATGTGTAGAATTTAAACAAAAAGGTACAAATGAACCTCTTTACAAAACGGAAGTAGAGTCATGGATGTAGAAAACAAACATAGGGTGGCCAGGAGACAAGGCAGGGGGAGGGGTAAGCTGGGAGACTGGGGTTGATATAGACACACTACTATAGGTAACTAGCGACGATCCGCTGAGTAACACAGGGAGCTCGACTCAATACTCTCTAATGGCCTACGTGGGAAAAGAATCTAAAAACTAGCGGATATGCGTATATGTGAAACCGCTTCACTTTGCTGTACATCTGAAACTAACACACTGCACAGCAACTATGTTAGCTGCTCATTCATTTCCTACTCTTTGTGACCCTCATGGACTGTAGCCCACCAGACTCCTCTGTCCATGGAATTCTCTAGGCAAGAATACTGGAGTAGGTTGCCTTCTCCAGGGGATCTTCACAACCCAGGAATCGAACCTGGATCTCCTGCATTGCAGGCAGATTCTTTACCACCTGAGCTACCAGGCCAATAATTTTTTTTTTTTTTTTTAAAGAAAGAAGTGCTGGGCTTCCTCCTTGTCCTAGACGTGGAGTCCAGGTCTCACCTGGGCTGGCTTCAGACTAGAGGAGAAAAAGTGATGAGCTACTGGCTTTTCAAAATCTCTCCCCCAAAAACAGCATCCACCACCCATCCTGAGCAGCCAGGTGTGAGAGGAGGCCCACAGGACAGGCTGGAGGTGACACACAGCTTGAAGGCTGCTGTCAACTTTACATTCTAGGAGCTGCATGAACTCAACTTCCTCTCATCACTGAAAGATGTGAATGTCGGTCAGCGGTGAGATGGAGCCTTTAGACATTTAATTCCCCCCAAAGAAGCAGGTCTCGTCATCTCTGGGGAGGGGGGGAGGCGCTTTTTGGTCTCCCACCTCTGTTTTGTGGAGGAGAGTCAGTGTTATCAATCACCCCATTGATTGGTTGTCTAGTTATCCAACACATGACCTTAAGAATAAAATTAAATTTGCCATTTATCATCTCTGCCAGGACATATTAATAAAAGAAAATGCGGCTTTGTGATTTCTGTCACATCCTCAGTGACAGAGGGACAGAGCAGAGACTTACCGTGCTTGCTAATATCCTGGCTGCGGAAAGCTCACCCCACGGTGGTGAGGTCAGCTGGGGGCCCTGGCTGTCAGGGGCAGGGATGGGACCTGTCATGGACACTTCACTTGGCCCTTCTCTTGGCTGGTGCTAGGCCTTGTTCACAGAGTCAGGCTGGGCAGCTCTCCGTGCAGCTGATAATCCCTGAACTTGAGCTGCAGGAAGAGAAGTTTCGAGAATTTTAATAACTGGATTTGGCTTTACAATAAGACAGGCTGGATGCAAACGTGCTGCACAAGCACAGCACCCTCACCCCGCCTCCCGGCCCCCGCACGAGCTCTCGCTGAGATGCTGAGGTTTACAGACATTAACTTTATTCCAGCTAAACACCAGCCATGCACAGAGCATCAAACCTGAAGTCGAAAAGCCTCAACTGGGAAAATCAGAGTTTAACTTCATCATCTTTCACAGAAAGACAACACAGTGTCCTGAACACCGCTGTCTGGGAGGCCCAGAAGCACAGTGGGCGGGGGTCCCCCATTTATAAAGTGGACAGCTGCTGGCCCTGCCACACAGGCATGCACATGCATGAGCTGAGGCGATCTTCATGGATGGCTGAAGACCTCGCTCCCAAGCCCCCAGGGCTACTCGCTCTTTCTATCCTCGACTTGACAACCTGAGGCTATCCTAACAGTGAAGATGACATATTTCACGTGCCTTTCTATAAAAACCAACTCATGTTTCCAAGGCCCCGGCTCCACACACATAGCACTCCCTGCATCCTGTTTTCCACCAGTCAAATCCCAGACAGTCAATGAAATATTTGGAGCTTGCAAAGACCACACCCCGCCATGGCTAGGGCACGAACCCCCAACGTGGGGTTTCTTTCTGAATCTTAGGGGTCCCAGATCCCTTTGAGCACTGATGAAAGTTGTGGGTCCTTTCTCACAAAGAGATTAAGTCCGCATCTACATGTAGGATTTCACAAATGCTTTGGGGAAACTGGAGGAAACCTCTGAACTCATCCCTGACTTCTCGAGATGATAGACTCCTGGCCATTGCCTACAGCCCGCCTCACATGTCAGCTGCTCTGCCAGGTCTTCTCCCAGACCCTTCCTCTGCCCCCAGGAGGGATGGCTTCCTGGCCTGTGCACCCGCCCCTGCCCCAGCCCCTGACACTCCCTATGCAGGGGATTGTATCCACAATCCCCTCAACCAGGCCATAAGGGCCTTGTGTGTCTGTCATCACAGCCTCAGCACCCAGTCCAGGTCCAGGCACTGAATAACTCAGCTTTAGAAATGCATTTTCCAAGAACAGACCTTTGTCTATAACTATTAGGAGCGATATGTTACATGTGCTTGATCCTTCAGCAAACGCTGAGTTAATTTCCTTTATGAATTTAAAGACACAGAATAATCACAGGGCTAACTGGATTTTCACATTTCCTTTCCCGAAAGGCTTCACAAATCTTTGCCTGGCAACAGCAGCAAGTGTTGTTTTTTTTTTCCAGTTTCCCCAACTCAGGGAAGAATACAAATCTAGCCGTGTTTAGAGAAAGAAGAGGCGTGATGATGGATATGGACCGCAGGGCCTGGCTCCCAGATCAGACACTCTGTGGGAACACTAGTCACGGCATGAAAAATACCCCAGAGAAGAAGTTGTACTTTTCCTGGCTGCACAAAGGCAAACATCTTCAGCTTTAGGTGAGGGCTGAGTTAACAGGCTCTGAAAGGGGCACTGTCCTTAGCTGTTCATAACTAGAAAGGGCATTGTCACACAGGAAGTGACAGAACCGGGTCCAAGGAGCTAATGAAATTTCCACTGCTTAGGACGTGCCTGAGAACTGCCTGCTTTTACCTGAAAGCCGGCTCCAGTTTTGCAGGCATGGCTGAAAAGCAAGGAGGTGAAACCCCTGCTGGGACCTGCACAGTGGGATCCCCGGGGTGACGGCAGTGAGGAAAGACTGAGCCAGGCTCCCCCTGCACTACCCTCCCCGGGGGGCACATAAGGGAACGCACATACAGAGAAAGATGCAGTTTTCTCTCATCACGATGGACAACAGTTATCTTGAATGCCTGGATCATGCATCATGTGCTCTTGCAAGCTATCCAGAACTCTCTGGATTCCGCTCCTGGCCACAGAGTCCCTGTGCATGGCCCCGGGTGAAATCCTGCCTTCCTCCCGTGGCCAGCCTCACTCAGCAGCAGCTCTAAGTCCTTGCTTGGGTCAGGGAGAGGAGTTTGCCAATAAAAGGAAATTACTGAAAGCATCTTCAGGACACGCTGGGTAGGCCCAGGAATCCGGTCGAGGAGGGCCATGGATGGGGAGGTCGTTAACACTGGGGAGCTTTGTGGCCTCTGGGGGAAGACTGGTCAGCTCGGCTCCAGCCAAGACAGAGTTCTCCACCAGGCCACCAGAGGAGCTACTGACACGTGGGAAGGTGTTGGTGTCTGTGGACAGGCAAAGACAGAGTTCTCTGGGCAGAGCTGGCTCTGTCTGGCCTGGCTGTGCTGAAGTACGTTAAATTGAGGGAAGCAAGTTTTTAGCGCCGTACAACAGACTGGAGATTGAGGGCATGAGGAGAAGGGGGTGACAGAGGATGAGATGGTTGGATGGCATCATCGACTTAATGGACATGAGTTTAAGCAAGCTCTGGGAGATAGTGAGGCACAGGGAAGCCTGGTGCACTGCAGTCCATGGGGACGCGAAGAATTGGACACGACTGAGCAACTGAACAACAAACAACAACAGACTGGAAGGAAATTGGGAAAAGGTGAGGCCCACGTCCTCACAAGCCAGTCCTCCCATCTACCTGGAGACCCAACCTCTCAGGTCTCCTGGGGCCAGAAGATACTAACCTCACAGAGAACAAGAGGCCCAGTCAGTACCCTCGGACCCACGGGGGGTACTTTGTGCACTGAAAAAGGCACAGGAAGGTGCAGCCAACCCCTCCACCGTGCCCAAGTGGTGCATGAGCCCTGGCTTCAGTGCGCTGGCACCCCTTGGCATGGCAAGACTTCTTGCACTTACTGCTCATCAGTCCCTCCACCAGGGGGCAGGCGTTAGAAAATAAAAGGTGTGGGAGCTGGTAAGACCTGGCTACTCATGAGCCAGTTGGAAAGTCTTGATGAGGAAGACATGGCGCCCCAGGCCTAACCTTCAGCAAGAACTCAGTGAATCTTGGTGAAGAAAGGTGGAGGGAAGGATCCACCATCCCTACAGAGCATCCATACCACCTGAGATGTGAGTTACCTCCTCTCACACTGCTGAGTAACAATAACACTGGAGAGATGCTTGTGAACCATCTCGAATGGTCTGCTTAGAGTGTATCCATCATCTTCAGAGGGAAGACAAAAAAAAAAAAAAACCCAAGATTAATCACTAGAATATACAAGAAATACAGTGTAGGGCCGACAAACAGAGGGTCAGGAATGTCCCCTTCATGTGCATGTAAAATCCTATGGCACAAAAGTCTATTTGGGAGACTTCACATTTTCCCTGTGTGAATTGTCCAAAGAACTTCATTAATCAAATGGTAAAAGAAAATTTTCTTTATAGGTTATTTAATCACTACTCTCAATGAATATTTTATCTAAATTTAGGAGACAGTAGCTTCATTATTTATAACCCAGTAGTCATGTTTCAAAATCATTATTGCAATTACTTTTTGCTTCTTTACATAATTAAAGCTCTAATATTCCATCTTGCCCAGAAGGTCACTGTTACTAAAACTCCAGACGAGATAATTGCTAGAATTTTAGGTGGACGCTTGAGGTGAAGCGGGGACCCTGATAATTATCCAGCTGAAACTCACCAGGCGGAGGCTGTGTCCCCACAGCCGCCTGCACCTGGTAGCCCAGGCTGATGTCTGAGTCCGAACCCGGAGCCAGTGGTCAGATGTTCAAGGTACCATCTTCCTGAATATAGAGGCCAGCCCTGGAGGGCTGTTTGGCAAAGTGGACATGAAGGGGCCCAGGGACTGGAAGGCAGCCTGGAGCACCTGCAGCCAGAGAGGGCTCAGTGGGTATGGGGTCTGATTCACTTGATTCCCGGTGGGACAGATGGCTAACCACCAGACAACTCGCTGTCCACCAAATCATGTCTCAGCAGGTGTTTTGCTTTCTAAAAGCAGTCCCTCAGTTCCAAATAAACTATTTTTCAATAGAAAATCAGGAAAACTGTAGTACCATCATGTAGTTTGTATGCTTCCAGAATATTAATTCCATATCAAATAATTCCAGACTTTGTAAAGCATGTGAACAGCACTTATTAATCACTGTGGGCATGTTTATGACTGTAACAGAAAAGGTAACTTGGCGGTTACAGTTTTCTCCTCATTTTCATTTCTGGAATATTTGTTTGCTACCAACACTCCAGCCTTCTGAGATGTCAGGTACCCTAATAATCCTCACAAAGTCTAAATAAGCTGGTCCATTACTGAAAAGCCACAGGACACAGTGACAAGTCCAGAGGCCATGCTGAGGCCTCAGAGTGGCCACACTCACCCATCGGCAGGGGTCACTGATCAGTGTGATGAAAAGGGGCCAGAGTCTGGACCTGCAGACCTCAGGGGACGTGTTGTGGGCCACGGCCAGGAAGCACTCAGCACAGGCTTTGCGCATCCCCCACATGCTGTCCGTGCAGAGCTCAAAAAACTTCGGGAGCTACCAAAGCCAACAGAACCGTGCTGCTCTGACTCAGCCATCCTGAGCAAGGGCAGGCCTGACTCAGTGATGCCGTGGAGGCAGAGCTGTAAGTTAAGGGTGCAGAAAAGGGAACCAGATATGAGTCCAAAAGGAAGCATCTGAAACAAACAGAAATAATGAGAAGTAACTTCCTTTACCCCTTAATTCTAGCAAATGACCTGGTTAAATCCAACAAGATAAATACAGAAAAGCTCCCAAAGGCTGAATGACTGGTATCTGTTATATGAATTACAGAGAACAATTGTGGATGGCTTTGAAGTTCTGGATTCCCCAAGCAGCACATCCACCAAGGTAAGATGGTCTTTGGGGATGTTTTAGTCATAAGTGAAAGTGTTAGTCGCTCAGTCACGTCCGACTCCTTGCAACCCCCATAGACTATAGCCCACCAGGCTCCTCTGCCCATGGAATTTTACAGGCAAGAATACTGGAGTGGGTTGCCATTCCCTTCTCCAGGGGATCTTCCCCACCCAAGGATCAAACCCGGGTTTACCTGCATTGCAGGCAGGTTTTTTTGTTTTTTTTTTTTATGTCTGAGCCACAGTCTTCCTTTTAGTCATAGAGGGCAGACTGTTAAAACCTGATAGTAATGCAAACTGTTCCTGTTCATAGAAGGCAAGCTGGGAGTGATGGAATGCAATGGGTTATCATCACCCTGGATATGGATGGTGGTGAGTCAATTTACAAGTTCACGTCGGTCCTCCTCAGTGTGACTGTGAATATATGGCACTTCAGTTAAGCTAGTTGTTGGATCTTACTGGTTCCTTCACTAATCGATGTATTCAATAAACGCTCTGACCTGTGTTCATCTTATATCTGTATGGCAGTCATGATTATGACCTCTTTTTAAATTTACCCTTTAAAAATAAGGCTTTGTTTTTAATATCCTTAGGTAAAATAATTAGCCAAAATGCTTCACAAATAGAAACATATGATCGTGGAAATTTCCACTTACAGAAGGATTAGTATGTTGGTCACTGCTCTTCTCCTGTCTGCTATAGGAGATAACGTTGTGTGTTCATGGCAACAGCCCACTAAAAATTATTTCAGAATTATGTTGAATGGCTACAGTTTAAATAGAACAAAATGAGCTTCTAAACTTAAATTTAAAAATCAACTTAAAGATGATACTTTTTGAGGTTAATTCAAACCATCCAGGTATTATGCCCTGTCACATACAAGTGGCAAGTGCTTACTCAGCACAGTTCTCTGGGTTCACTGACCTGGTGCTCAGTGGGCAGTGGAGAAGCAGACCAACATGACTAGGTGAAGGTCCCCCATCAGTGACACTGTAAAGAGGCATGTGAGGGACACACAAGTGTGAGGGACACACCCTGAACACAATGCTACAGAATGCCAAGAAGGGAGAAACTAACTCTGACACAGCGGCAGGTGAGTCCAGACAGGGAGAAAGCAAACGCACCTGCAAGCTGGGTGTGAACTGTGAGCAGGGTCCCCCCAGGCAGGGAAGCCTCTAGAGGGAGGTGGGTACTAATGAGCAGGGAAGTCGGGGAGAGAGGCGGTATGCAAGAGCAGAAAGCCTTGAGGCCCTGAAAAGCCCCCCAGCCAAAGGGTGACATGGTTCTCCACCCTGCTGTGCCAAGAATCACCAGGGTCTTTATCAAAAATACCCCCTTTCGCCTTCCCCGTGATTCACATGCATGACCAATGGTTAGAGCAGCAATCAGACCTGAGGGAGGTGGTGGAGGTGAGACAGGAAAGGCACCTGTGAAGGGACCCGGGCAGAGGAGGAGCAAATGGGAGTCTGGATTTTAATCTGTAAACCAAGAAAAGTCCCACAGGTAGTGAAGCCCAGCAGTGAGGTGGTGGAACAGTGTTACAGAAAGAGTAGTCACGAAGGAACAGAGCTGGTGGCTTAGACAACAAGAAGAGACTGGGGGAAGTGACCAGAGAGGAAGCTACAGCAGGAGCCCCCAGGAAAGAGGCAGGGGCTGCTCCTGCTCAACCCCGCAACCAGCCACCCGGTGCTTAAGAGAAACCTCAGCTCCTGGAGTCAAGAAACCTGAAACTGATGAATGCAAAATTGAGCTGCCATTCCAAAGTAACAGGCTCATAAAGACAAAACTTTACCACTATTTTCAAAAGTGCCCTAAGATGTGCGTCGGCAATTACAATTTGCAAAATGTCATGTACCAAAAATTGTTCAGGGCCTTCTTGTCTGACAGCGTGACAAATATCACCAAAATTTGTAGCACGCACCTTAAAGAGGCAAAACGCATGCTCATTATTCTCAGATGTCTTTTTGTCTTAACAAATTGTGAAAACCAACAAGCAGGAAGCTTGAGAGCAATTACTCCGCTGGTCAGGCAGCTAACAAGCACTTACCGAGTCCGGCGCCCACTCGGCACCACCCAGGTGCCTTTGCTGCATTGGAAACAGAAGATTTACAGCTGAGCACCACATGCTAGGACGTTCTGGCTCCTAATTGTCTCAATACATAATGCATTTGGTTAGCAATAGAGCAAAAGAGACCCTTAATATTCTCTGCATGGTAAATGAGCCCTGTCTACTTGGCTCCACATCGTGTCATGAGGAGAGGCCATAGAGAAGATGAGCAGTTGCACAGCAAGGCAGAGGGGGAGGCTGCTGGGGACGGGGAGGGGGTGGGGAGGCAATGGCCTTCAGAAGGAAGACTCTGACAGCCAAGTGACCAGCCATAAAAGGGGAGGGCAGAGCAGGGAGTGCAGTCAGAACGGACGGCAAAGCTAAGAGGGTCCTAGAGCCCCTCAGCCCACACAGTGAGAGGCCCTGCACACCTGGCCCGGTGTCTAAGCACAAGCCAACAGGTCTCAGCAGGTCCCTCCCTCCTGTGCCTCCCCGAATCTCCACGGCCTGAGTGGCAGGGAGAAAGGGCAGCGGTATTCACTGGGTCTTACACAGTTTACTCTGGCCGCACTTTTCATCCAGACTGTGTCTACTGAGGAAATCCAGGCACTTTAAAGGAATCGATCTTGAATGTTTTAACTTTCTGAGTTTTGAAACCACATGATCCCACCTTCTGAACTTGAAAGAGCTTCCCGTAGCCACACAGTTCACAGAATCGAGGGAACAGCAGGCATTCAACCGTGCTCTTGCTCAGCACTGATGACAGCTTGCAGATTACAAATAACAAGAAAAAACCCAGGTCACTTGAGATACCACAGCACAGATCTCACATGGATCACTAACTAGATTCTGAAAGCTAATATTCAAAATATTGCCAGAACACCCCAGGAGTCAAAACAGAGAACACCTTCTTTTGCATTTTGTCAAGTTATATCAATAGAAGGCCAACAGTTTTCGTCTTACTCAGAAGGGCTTCCCTGGTGGCTGAGAGGTTAAAGCGTCTGCCTGCAATGCGGGAGACCTGGGTTCAATCCCTGGGTTGGGAAGATCCCGTGGAGAAGGAAATAGCAACCCACTCCAGTATTCTTGCCTGGAGAATCCCATGGACGGAGGAGCCTGGTGGGCTACAGTCCACAGGGTCGCAAAGAGTTGGACACGACTGAGCACAGACATGATCAGGTCTAAAGCCTGAGAGTTACCACTTACCAGATGCCTACTGTGTGCCCGACACATGCATGAAGCACTTATGAACATCCCCTCTTTCATGTTCCTCAAAACCTACGACATAAGTATCATTCATCTTCATTTTTCCAGATGAGGAA
The DNA here is from genome assembly GCF_029378745.1 of Bos indicus. Taxonomy (NCBI): domain Eukaryota; kingdom Metazoa; phylum Chordata; class Mammalia; order Artiodactyla; family Bovidae; genus Bos; species Bos indicus. The sequence goes on along the minus strand of NC_091772.1, from coordinate 58,135,570 downwards.
ACTAACACTCAAAGAGGGGAACTCCTGTTACCCAAACCAAATATTGGTGAAGTGGGATATATAGGAATAGCTGGCTTGCAGGCCATCACCAAAGACTTACCAAACACTGGCAAGACTAAAAGGGAGCAGACCTTGGATACAACATGCCCTGCTGCTGTCTTTCTGCCCAGGGCACCCCTCATTCTGCACCAGCATGCAGGGTAGCTGAACTTAAAGTAAAAGCTACTGTTTTACTGGCTTGAGAAGTCAGAGGACAGAGACAGAGGTGACCAGAGCAGCTGGAAAGTGAGGAAGAAATCCTGGAAGAGAGCTAGACAAGGGAAAGCCCCCACCTGCCTGAGATTAAACCTTACTCTAACTCTCAGCTGATCTCGGCACCATGTGGGCACTGGAGAGGGGGTAAGGTTCACAGAGTGAAGCAATAGCTGGAAGGCAGAAGGAGCTGTGTGGTTTCAGCTGCTGAGGGCTGAAGAGAGAGCAGACTCTAGAACAAAGTCAACACTCTTCAGAGGAAAAACCCAGAGTCCAGAGTTTCTGCACTGTTTCGTCAAGAAGACACATTAGATAATAAAAATTTATAGACATGAGAACAAATGGGGAAATGTGACTTACATTCAAGGAAAACCTCAGTCAGTAGAAACAAATCCACAGAAGATCCAGATGTTAGAAGTAGTGAACTTTAAAAGGACTTTAAAGAGCTATTAACTAAAAGAAAAATACTCATAACAAATGAAGAGATAGGAAATCTCATCAAAGAAATGGGAACTATAAAAAAGAATCAAGACTTCTGACCAAGACACAGTAGCTTGGTCAGAAGAATCAAGACTTTTGACCAAGACACAGTAGCTTGGTCAGACAACAACAACAACATTCAATTAAAACTAATTATGTGTTAACAGGAAAAAGGGACCCATAGTAAAGAAAAAAACAGTCAACAAAAATCAACACCAAGATGATCCAAATGTTGCAAGCACCAGACAAGGACTTTCAGGGAGCTTTTATAAATATATTCAAGGATTAAAATAAAATATAAGCATAAAGAACATACAGGGAATCTACATCATAGAGATATGTCAACTACAAAAAAGGTAAAAAATGGAAGCTCCAGCACTAAAAACCATAATAACTCTGGTTAAAAAAAAAATGCAATGGAGAGGCCTAACAGCAGACTGGAGGCGACAAAAAGTCACTGAACTTAAAAAAAAGCAATTAAAATCACCAAATCTGAGCATCAGAAAAATTACTTTAAAAAAATAAACAAAAATAGAAACCCAAACACCTAACGGGACAATATCAAGGGTTCCAATTTTATGTAATCCAAGTCCTGGACTGAAAGAAAAAAGAGATTTTAAAAAGCACTTAAAGGAACAACAGCCAAAAACTGCCCAAATTAACTGAAGGGCATCAACACACAAATCCAAGGAGTTTAAGAAACAGAAAGCAGGAAAAACACCCACTCTACAAAGACACAGAGAACAATCTCAAGAGCTGACAGAGGAAAGAGGATATTCTACACAGCGCTATGATATGAATGACAGCTGACCTCTCCAGGAGACAGCAGGATGGTATCTTTAAAGTGCTGCAAGGAAAAACAAGAACAAACCTCAATTCTATATCCAGTAAAGCATCATTCAAAATTGAAGGCAAAAAAAAAAAGACATTTTCAGATGAAAACAGAGATTTCATCAGCAGCCAACCAAACTAAAAACAGTACTAAAGTAAGTTCTTCAGGCTGAAGGGAAATGACATTAGATGGACACTCAGACCAAGGAAAGGAAACAAAAGCATCAAAAATGGTAAAAATGTGGGTATAAAAGGAGATTCATTTTTTTTCTTTTTTTACTTGCTCTAAAACTTAGAATTGTTCAAATCAAAAATTGTAATGTCATATTACTGGGATTGTCATGTAATGTACATGTCATAATGTATGTGAAAACAGCAGCACAGAGGAGGGGGCTGAGGGAACTGTGTTGCAGCAAGGTACTATATTTTTTGAAAATTCTCAATAGAGAAATTAAAATGCAATACTACAAAAATAGTCAATTAGCCCAAGGAAGGCAGGAAAAAATTAACAGAAGAACAAACGAGACCAATAGAAAACAAACAAAGTGGCAGAATTAAATTCAAATATATCAATAATTCCATTAAACATAAGTGCAATAAACACGCCAATTAAAAGGCAGAAACTATCAGATTGGATATAAAAGCAAGACCAAACTCTGTGCCAACGAAAGGAAGAACATTTTCAATGTAAAGACATATACAGACATATGAGTAAACAGATGTAAACTGATATACTGTGATGGGCAGTAAGCACGAGAATGCTGGAGTGGTTATATTTATTAATCGTACTATCTCAGTGGACTGCAAGATACAGATTACTACCAGTGATAGAGAAAGTCACTTTTTAGTAAAAGCCAATACATGACAAAGACACTAACGTTAAATGTGTAGGTTTAAACCCTTAAAGTAGAAAAGAAGCTAGATTGAGAAAAATTAAGCTTTATCCTTAAGAAACCGGAAAACTACAAGCAAACTGAACTCAGGTAAGTAGAAGGAAGGAAATAATAAACATCAGAAATTACCACTATCATAAATGGAAGGGATAATTCTGCAGATCTTCCCAGGGAGTAAAGGAATAAGGGAATATTGTAAGCAACTTTATCCCAATAAATTAACAACTCAGATGAAATTAATAAGTTCCTGAAAATATACAACTTACCCAGTGACACAGATGAAATAACAGATGTGAACAGGCCATATCTGTGTTGAATCTGTCATCAAAAACCATCTCAGAAAACCTTAGAGCCAGAAGTTTTACTGGGGGGATTCTAACAAATATTTAAGGGAAAAATAACACCAATCTTAAACAAAATCTTTCAGAAAATAGAAGAGCAGGGAATACTTCCCAACTCATTTTTTTGAAGCTGGAATAACCCTGATTTTAAAACCTGACAAAAACATAATGGGAAAAGAAAATTGCCTACAATAGTCTTCTTGAATATAGATGTGAAAATCTCAACAAAATGTTAGCAAATAATGGAGACAGGACACTTCACAGCAATGTTAGCTGGAATTATCGATGGGCGCTAACAGGAGTGGGTAAAAGTCTGATGAACAACAAACTCGTGTGGCTGCAAAGTAACTCCCCTTATTATATTCAGAGGGGAAAAGAAGTGCAGAGGAGCTGGGCAGACACCACCTCCCTCTAAGTCACCAGAGTTCACACCGCCAGTATCAGGTCAAACCGAAGTCCTGGGCCCCCTGATGTGACACACAAGAGCACAACCCTCCATTTCCCACCAGGAACGCCGAGCTGGACTCCACAGTCACCAGGAAACGTCAGATGAGCCTAAACTGCGAGACTGGTGGCTCAGATGGTAAAGAATCTGCCTGCAACGTGAGTGATGCAGGTTCGATCCCTGGGCCAGGCAGATTCCCTGGAGAAGGAAATGGCTACCCACTCCAGTATTCTTGCCTGGAAAATCCCATGAACAAAGGAGCCCAGAGGGCTACAGTCCATAGGGTTGCAAAGAGTCAGACATCACTGAGCGACTAACACTTTCACTTTTTCTTCTTTCACTGGAAGCACTGCCCTGTCCCTTTCCCACATGTTCATGTTACAAAATTCAGAGAAGGACTCCACATCCATCCCAGGCCCAAGGAGACAAAGACGTGCAGCCATTCAGTACCAGGGGTGATCCTGGACAAACGGCAACATTGGAACATGAACCGTGGATGACGTATTAGTATTGCATCAGGGTTAAACTGCCTGATTTTGATCGATGTACTGTGGATGTTTAAGAGAAAATTTCCTTTTAGGAAACATCCACTTAAGTATTTAGGAGTAAAGGGGCAACAGTGTCTCCAATTTACCCTCAAGTGGCTCAGAAAAATATACACACATATGCGCATGTATATATGTGTATATATATATATACATACATATATAGAGAGAGAGGTGTGTGTGTGTGTGCACATGTGTAAAGAAAGAGGATGTGATTAAACAAACAGAGATAAATATAAACCATGGGTGAAGTAGGACAAAGGGTATACAGCAGTTCACTCCTGCAGCTCTTCTACAAGTTTGAAATTAAGACAGAATGAAAAATTATTCCAAAAAATGTTTAAAGAACTCCCCCATCCTCCTCAAAATAAAAGAAGAAAAGAAAAGGGGAAGAAGAAAGAAGGAAGGGCTTCCCATCGCTCATTTGCTCTGCCCACTGCACAGCACTGCCTTTATTTATTTATGTATTTTACAGCCAAGCAAGCTCCTGGTTAGCAGTTCACCAGCTATTCTATTTGGAATCTGCACCCAGCAGACAAGAGGGAAAAGAGAAGCAAATGGGGTGGAGGGAGGCGGGGAGAGGGAACTCGCCCCACAACTCAAATAAGGAGAAGGCTGTGTCTTCAGGACTGAGGAGACACGTATTGCTGATCTGGTGCTCGGCAGAGCTGCACGGAGTGACAGCCACAGAAATGAGACACGAGGCTCCGTATCCAGGGTAACGGGCAACAGGCCGGCATCTCCATCCACTCTCTCCATTGGCCACACCCACAGGACCTTATTACTGCCCGTACAAAACAAATTCACAATCATTAGAAAGTCAGCACACCGCGTGACGAACCATGACATTCCCCTGGCCCTGGGAACCACGTGTGTGGAATGACCACCTTCACGTTTTTGCTGGGACCCAGCTATTCTTTACAGTAGGGAACCACAACGTTCCTTTTAAATGAATGCACAAATAAAAATGAGCTTAAAAATAGGAATGACAACAAAAAATGAGGAAGCCTTAATGCAAAAACGTGTTGGGAGAGAAAAATAGGCTTCTGACAATTAGTTATAATCTCAGAATGCTAATGGCCTTCCTGCAAACAAGAGGAATTGTAATTGGTCTCCGGTGGCCTGTTTATGCTGTCGAGATATAATTACAGGATACGGCGCTTCCAGGTTTTACCAATTCATTCATTCAACAACTAACATTTATTTAGTGCTGACTCTGGGCCTGGCACTGTGCTGGGTGCCAGTGATAGAAAGCTACCTGTGTTTAAAGTGCACCATTTCGAAGGAGAAATAAACAAACAAATGACGTTTCCGATTCGATTGCTAAATGACACAAGACAGATAGGAACCCAGTCTTCTGACTGTGAAGGAGGGAGTAGCTAATGTCACTTGGCATATTAGACAGACTTCACGAAACAAACCGCGTTTATGCGAGAAACCAGGACATAGGAAACCACCGCACAGTACACATAATCTGCACTGCATAACTCAGTTTTAAATGCCCAGGACGCGGCCCGTTGGCGAGCTCTGATACCCCCAGTCATGTGTACACTACGGTTGCTGGCATCAGAATCAACTCATTGTAACTTCCAGAGAGAATGTAAAGTCTAATGAATAGACACACGCCTTTGTCTATGGAGGCGTGCAGGTGCCTCGGAGCAGAAGCAATCTTTTCAAAACAGCACTGTTCCAAGACTGCATGTGTTTGTGAACACGCGGATGTAGCAATATTCACACCACGTGGCTGCAAAGAAAGCCCAAAACACAAGAACATCGGAGCACTGCAATTTGCTTCTTTTCTCTCCTATCACCTCCTCACAAATACCCATCGATAGCCATGGTGTTCAAGGTGTCACTCAGACTGGCTAAATGAGAACCTGTCTTCCCGAGGGAGCTCTGCCAATCACACACGTGGTCTCTGTTCCTTGAAGAATGAAATCCACTCCTATCCTACTGTTATTTCCTCGCTAAAGAGAGAACAGCATCTCTGTGCTCCAGGGCTCTGGGGTCCCAAGGAGTGAGACTGCTCCTAGACTCTTGGCCTCCAAGGAACAAGGGAGGGAGCTTCTGAGTCCAACCCGAGTATACACAGGCCAGGCAAGGCACCCCAAGTCCTGCTTCCTTTGGGGCTCCAAGGGAAGAGAAGGGGTAGCCTTCCAGAAGTCCTCTAAAATGCAGATATGCCTCCACCTGGGCACAGGTCAAGATCATTTTTGCTTTTTGCAGCCACGTTTAAAAGCCTGCACATTTCAAGTTATGAAATTGGCAATCCACTTTGAATGAAAAATACAATTTATGTGAACTATTTGTTGTGCAAGTGACATGTGAAGAGAGCTTTTTGAAGACATTATATTTTCCAAATATTTTCGCCAAAAATAAAAAAAAATAGAAGAATACTGCTGACAAGAATGGAGTGGCTGGAAACAAAACAAAATAAAAATCATGCAAAAATGCCTTTAGAATTATTTGTCATGCTATTATCAGTCTTTAGGGATAAGGTATTTGGTTGTCAGTTGTAACCTTGGAAACTCGCCTAGCCAACTTTCAAACAAAAACGAAGATCTAATTGGCAAAGTTCACCACTCAGCTGCCAGATATCCCAACTAAATGATATTATCTAGGTTCACTTTGCAAAATAAATTTAATTTCTTACAGGGAAACTTGAAATTTATAAAAGAACCGTGGAGAATTTGAATTTTAATAATCAATTATTCATCAGCCTGATTCATCTTATAAACATATGGGTTATGCAAAAAATTAAATTAGTTTAAAAAGCCGGACCTTTAACTCATAGTTGAGAACAACTTTTACATAAATGAAGAATAATGATCGAATGTTCTAATGCTGTATTACAAATTTTTAGCTCCATGATGTGTAATGTTTCCACACTAGAATTCCTTTCTTGAACATCATTCTTTTGCCACCAAGGAAACAACTGTATCTTATTGTACTCATAATTAAGGCTTAAGATTTTTTAAAATCCTTGTGCATTTCCCTCAAAATGCTGGAATAATCCTGGAGCTATTTACTTCTATGCTGTGTGTATATGCTTCAGTTGTGTCCCACTCTTTGCAACCCTATGGACTGTAGCCCGCCGGGCTCCAGGCAAGAGTATTGGAGTAGGTTGCCATGCTTTCTTCCAGGCGATCTTCCCAACACAGGGACTGAACCCACATCTCTTGATTCTCCTGCACTGGCAAGTGGGTTCTTTATCTCTAGCACCACCCTTAGTTCTGTGATGCCAACAGAAAGGGGTGAACTGTGCAGCAGTCCCCAGAGTCCCTGGGGAGGGAGCAGCAGCTACAGAACACACGGTGGCCTTGGATGACCTTCCCCTGAGCCGTGAAGGATAAGCGCAGGGACAAGCTGGGCTCTTAGTCCAAGGGTGGCCAGTGAAGGCCAGCACTGCCTCCTCAGCAGCTCATTTGTGAATAAGGGCTCTGGAAGCAAGGATAAAGTCCTTGCTTATATAATCACTTCATAATGGGTGTAGAATCCTACAAACCCAAGGATACCATAAACTTCGCTACTAAAAGCAGAAGACGGTCAGTGCTTATACTCATCCTTTCATTGTATACCTTTACTGGTAAAAGTACAGATATCACGGTGTTTCCCAAACTGAGATGAACAGGACCCTGCCTTCTCCAGACTCTTTCTTATTTGCTGACATGCCCAGTTGAATCTCATCTTACTTTATAAAACAGATATCCACGTCTATTCCATTTTTAAAAATTGTCCAAGTAGCACCTAAAAGCATCTCCCATACCACCTCGGGTCCTCACTTTGGGAAAAGGGGCCCATGATCCCAGGTGGCTTAAGGATTTACCTAGAAACCTCAGCACCTCGCCAGCTGCCTACCTCTGCCAGAATCATGCTGAGTCCCAAATTTTGCCTTCGTGAAACAACTGGATATAAGGATAATCACTTGTATCTGAACTGTGAACTTTCTCTGACCAAGTCCGCATTGCCAGCTTCCTTGTTTATGGGAACAGTGCTGGTCACCACTGTATGCACAGGACACTCTAAGTCGCACTCATGCCAAGTTCTGGGACAGTTGGCAGAGACGTGGGGCTGCTGTTCCCACACAGACTAACGTTCATGCCTTCTGCTTTGTACTCATCGTTACCACTGGGGGCCAACAGCACCAGCAGCACTGGGCACACTTTGCTTTCAATGTCGTGAAAGATGAGCCCTTGCTCCAGCAGCATCAACAGCACCTCCTGCCTTGACTTTCTAACCTGGAAGAGATGAAAAGGAGCAGCACAGTGTGAGCCCAAGCGCTTCCAGGATCAAGACCAGACTCCCTAAACCGAGTGCCGAGCCGGCCCCTTCTTGCTCCCCTGCAGCTCGCAGGTCTCCTTCGGTCCCCCTTCCTCCCTGAGGCCTTAGATTAATTAGGCTGCCAATTAATTGGCAGCCTGCTGCTCCTCAGCGCTCAGGTCACATGTCACCTCCCCGTGTGGGTCAGGTTCCCCAGCTGTACTCTAATGGCCTAACCAGGCCCCACTCCGCCTTCACATCTCCTACACAAGAGTTCTACACACACGCACACATGCATTTTCCCTGTACGATGACACGTTGCTGCCTGTCTTCCCACTACAGAGAGTGAACCAGCAGTGGGTAGGTTGGGGGTGGGTACCATGCAGGCAAGGGGGTGGAAAGGCAGCACCGTCCCCAGACACTCTGTAAAGCGAGGGCCAGGAGGATCTGCCCCTTGGGGCAGGACACAAGCATAAAGGCTCCTCAGGCCAGAGAAGGGAAACCTGGGGGTGCGGGGGGGTGCTACCTGCCCCTTGTCCTCTGCACCAGGTGAGCAGACACCAGAGCTCAGAGGGTTCCTAAGGAGCTGGAGAGGGAATTTTTTGGAGACGTGAAAGCACAGGAAGCTCCAATTTGTGAAGCAAGTAATGAAACAGGCAGCTCATTGCAGTGATAGAGAGCAGGAAAACAGCAACGGGACCCAGAAACATGCCAGGCAGAGTCGCAGGTGGGGGTTCGGGGCGAGCCTGAGAGACTGAAGCCCCGGAGGCTGCAACATCCAAGTTCCTGAGCAGGTGACAGGATGAAAACAGTGTTTTAGAAACATCATTCCAGCAGTGGCGGCGATGAAAGGCTGGGGCGGGAAGGTCAGCAAGGCGGCCACTGCAACAAGCCAGGGGGAGCGGGTGGGGGCGGGGAGGGAACCCCCAGCAGTATTACTCAGCACCCGTGACAGTACTCAGTATCTGACTACAGGCACGGAAAGCCGTCAATCACTCTGAGGTGTCACACAGTTACTGAGTGTCTAGCACCTGCCAAGAGTGGGGACAGGAGAGACCACAAAGCAGAAGTACCCGACCCGCCACAGTCCCACATGGCAGCAGAGAGGCCAGAGGCAGCAGCCGGGGTCTCAGGGGGAGGCCCCAAGCAAGGGTGGAGCCACACGTCAAAGGCACTGAGAAGCCTGCCAGAGTGGCAGGGTGAAGGGTGATGCCCCCAAGATTCTGTCCCTATCAAACCTTGGAATCTCTGAAGGTGACCTTTGGGGAAAGGCTCTTTGTTGATGTGACTAAGCTGATGATCCCGCTGTCACCCAAGGTCATCAGGGTGGGCATGTCATCACCTGAACCGCAAGTGTTTCCAGAAGAGAAAGATGGGAGGAGAGAGACGCAAGAGGAGAGAGGCTGTGTGAAGATGGAGTCCAAGCCTGGAGTGACTCGGCCACAAGCCAAGAAAGCCAGCAGCTGCCAGGGGGCTGGAAGAGGCAGAAATGGAGCCCCTGGAGCCTCCGGAGCAGGCATGACCTGGACCACACCAGGATCTTGGTCTCTGGCCTCCAGGACTGTGAGAGGATAAACTTCTGTTGTTCTAAGCCACCCAGTCTGCAACACAGTCCTCAGGTAGCCCCAGGAAACCATCAAGCAAGAAGAGGGGGGAGGACAGCACACTCATGTGCAGAAATGAGCCCGGCAGAGAAGTCCCGGAGAACAGCACGGGGGCGGCGGCCGGATGGCAAAGCGAAGGCTGAAGGGCCAGGGAAATCAGATGGGTAAGGTTTCCAGGGTCCCACTGGTATTTGTGGTGGTCACTCAGGTGTGGCAGGGAGTCCAGGGAGGAAAAGCAGAGGCGTGACAAGATCCTCTCAGCCTCAGTGAGGGTGAAAGTGCAGAAACCCCAAGGGTTCTAGATGCTGAGAGCAGGTGAGGGGCTGCTGGGCAGTGACGCTTCTAACTCTGACCAGGCTTGGACTCAGGGGTGGTGGACAGAGAGGAGAAGGTGCCCCTGTATGCACGTGGTCCCAGAAACCCAAAGAGGACTCAGGCTCTCTGCCCAAGATGGAGAAAACAGGAGAGATAAGACCGAAGGTGAAGAGAATAGGTTTGGGCGCTGGAGCATTTGAGTTCCACATTGTATGGGGCACGTCTAGGGAAAGCCAGTCACTGAGCTTGGGAAGGGCAAGGTCAGGGACCTGCTGATAAGCAGCGTCCAGGTGTCCACATGCACTCTCTTATTCAGGGATTCTGACACGTGCGGTGCGACCATAACGCCCTGCGTGGGAGGGACACCCCAAGCCAGGGCAGCGTCTCCTACATTAGAGGGAGACCGGGGTGAAGGAGGGCCCACTGTGGTTCTCACCATATCTGTGACCTATAACAAAAACAAAAAGGTCTAAAGCAAAACTCCAAAATGTTAACATTTGCTGAATATGAGCAGTGAGTATATGGGTGTTTACAACATAATCCTCCCACATGATTAAAATATTTTATAACATTAAAAAAAAATTAAAACTGTTTTTGAAAAAAAGTAAAAACCTTAGATTTCAGAATGAGATTCGTTGAGTCCATGGGAAGAGACCTCTCACTGGCTTCGGCACCACCAGCCACAGAGCAGAGCCTTAAACAGGAGCCCCCTTGGGGGGCCCGGCTGCAGCACAGACGCTTGGAAAAGGAGTGATGGTGCACCCACTCGGGAGTCAAGACCACAAAAAGGAGGGAGCCTTAAGTATGATTATAAGCAGAAGAGAAAAGTCAACGGGAGAGACTGAAAAGCTATGAACAAGAGACGGGACCAAAGAGGGGAAGGAAGACATCAGACCGGAAAGCGGTGTGGGTCGTCTCTTACCCTGAGCAGAGACAAGTAGCCCAGGACAGCTACATCACCAAAGGGAGAGTTCGTAGCCAACACAGTTCTGAAAATCCACCAGCTATCAGGCCCTGTGCCCAGTCACAGAGATAAAGATGATCCAGATGCTGGTATCAGGGGCTCAGAGCCTAGGATGGGAGAGAAACTGCTGCTACTGCTGCTGCTAAGTCGCTTCAGTCGTGTCCAACTCTGTGCGTCCCCATAGACGGCAGCCCAACAGGCTCCCCGTCCCTGGGATTCTCCAGGCAAGAACACTGGAGTGGGTTGCCATTTCCTTCTCCAATGCATGAAAGTGAAAAGTGAAAGTGAAGTCGCTCAGTCGTGTCCGACTCTTAACGACCCCATGGGCTGCAGCCTACCAGGCTTCTCTGTCTACGGGATTTTCCAGGCAAGAGTACTGGAGTGGGGTGCCATTGCCTTCTCCGGGGAAAGAAACTACTGGTTAGGATATCCAGTACCATGGGAGATCCCAGAGTCGTCCTCCACCAGATGGGCCTCAGGAGCCCAGACTCCCAACACACATGAGCGCGCACTTCAGCACCCTGGCCTCCTCACCTCTAAAGCGAGGATGAACTCCCAGAGGGCCCGTTCTCCCTGGGGTGGGTAGGAAGGGGAAACCAGACCGTGTACATCACACGGTGAGAGCTCAAGAAATTGAAGCTCTTGGCAATCGCAGCAGTCATGGTGATAATACTGCTATCATGCCCAATTTTGTGAATTTCATACCTCACAGGAGTCACTGCATGTTCAGTGGCCATGAAAAGTACCTGATGAGGAACAGAGAACCGCAGGCAGGCCCAAAACGCAGAGGCCGGATGGGAGCTGGCACGCCCCCTGACGCATGCAGCAAAACCTGCGTCTTTGCCTCCTCAGGGACCTGCGGGCCTGCCCACGGGGTGGCTGTGGCATGGGGCGGGGAGTAGTATCTGCTGTGGGGAGCAGAGAGGGGTGTGGAAGGAGCAGGGAGGTCAGCATGAGCAGAAGGGGGGGACTGGCTGCCTGCGGTGTCCACAGTGTGCTGGGGATGGACGGCCCATGGAGGAGGCGGGGTTGTGCCTCAGGGCCGTAAGGAGGCTGAAGACTATTTAGTAAGTTGTGACTGCATCTCATTTCTGTGTTTAAAGATGACAGGCGGGAGCAGAGGGGTGTCCTCACAGGGTTTTGTATTTGTCACAGAAACAAAGGAGACTTGGGTCCGACTAGACCTGGGAGGAGAGAGGAGGAAGGATGTGGACGATCCCCAGGTGTGGTTCTGGGGGACTGAATAAAGTGGACAGTGGTTCCCTTCCTCACGAAAGCGGATGAAGACCATAGGCCACTGTCTTCTCTGGGAAGGGGAAGGCAAGGTCAGGGGCCAGGGGTGAGGCAGGGCGAGTGGAGGAGGCTTGATGGAAGTGGTGAAGGTCTGAAAGAGCTGCCACAGTGATGTGGAAAGCAGCTGAGGAGGGACAAGCAGGCTGCTGGGCAGCACCGCAATTGCAGTGCCAACTGGAGCCCATATATTTGCAATGGCACCAATCAACGCACCATCGGCAACCGGGATGGAAGAAGCAACGGGCTGGGGAGGGGCGGGCAGAGCTGTGAGCATGGGAGCAGAGCCCACAGGGAAAAAATGGAGAGTGATGGTGGAGACAGGCCGAAAGGGCAGGTGGGCTGAGAGAGGGAGCAGCTGAGGAACAACAGGAAGTAAAGGCAGGGTTGGAGGGAGTCGGGAGGCAGAGGTCTCCAGGGCGGGCAAGCTCAGGGTGGTGGGAAGTCACAGTGAGAGAGTGGATGGCATCTCCATTTGAGAAGGCAGTTGTGGGGCCCCTGGGGTAGGGCGGGGGCAGTGACCCAGGGCAGTGGGGGTGTATGAGCAGCACAGGCTGACAGCAAGTAGTGCTCACTCTTGGCCATGGACATGACTCCTCAGGAGACACAGGCTGAGTGTCAGGAACCACACTCGAGCCTAGGATCAAAACTACAGTCCCTGGGCTTCCCTGGTGGTCGAGTCGTTAAGAACCCACCTGCCAATGCAGGGAACACTGGTTCGACCCCTGGTCTGGGAAGATCCCACATACCATGGGGTGAATAAGCCTGTGCCACTGATCCTGCGCTCTAGAGTCCATGTTCTGCAACAAGAGAAAAGGCACTCTGCAAAAAGCCTATACACCGCAACTAGAAAGCAGCCCCTGCTCGCCCGCACTGGAGAAGGCCCAGCACAGCCAAAAATAAATAAATATCTTAAAAAAAAACAACCGAAACACAGTCCCTGACTCCCTGCTCTGGAGTCAAATATGTGACCATGACACGGAATAAAGGCCAACAAGACTGTCAAACTCCCCCCAACCCAACAGAACCTCATTTTTAAGAATGCATCCAAAGGGAAAACAAGAGAAAAATGAAACTGCACCTTTTATGAGGCTCACTGCATCTACAGGACAAGAAAAAAGCTGAAAGAAAGCTAAGCATTCAAAACAAAATTAAAAATATGGAGATGATGAAGACATATAATGTCTGTGACACGCAGATGAGCTTCCTCAGGTAGAAAACCTGTCCTGCTCATCTCTTCATCCCCAGCACGCAGCGCCAGGCTTGGCGCATAATAGGCACTCAGAAGCTGTCTGAACAAATGAACGGATGGAGGAAACTGCATCCCATTATGATTAGACCCATGCAGGAGGATTAAAAAAAAAAAAAGTAAGCCCTTGGAGGAGAAAATGCAAAAATAATCAAAATACTGATTTAGGAGAGTGCAGGCAGGATGACTTCTTTACTTATTTAAAAACTATGCCTAATCCTAGCACATTGTCTAATAGTTAGAGGGGACTATTTGCTCTTTAAAAATGCTTGGATCAAAGGAAGAAATACAAGTCAAAACTGCAGAATTTCTTGGGACTTCGATGGTGGTCCAGTGGTTAAGAATCCACAGTGCAGGGGACATGGTTTGATCCCTGGTCAGGGAACTAAGATCCCACGTGCCTCAGGGCAACTCAGCACTACCCTTGCAGCTGGAGAAGCCCATGGGCCGCAATGAATGCCCAGCGCAGCCAGATAAAATAAATAAAACCAATTTTTTTTTAATGCATAATTTCTTGGCGATGACAGTAACCAAAAAAAAAAAAAAAACTTGGCATGTAAAAAACTGCAAATACATTTAGCCTTTGTGGAAATCCATCCCCCAAATAAACTGACAGAAATAGAAATGACACAAAGTTACTTGCTGCAACAATTTTAACATGTCAAAGGGCAGGCGCAGCAGCAGGTCTAGGGTAAAGCACAGTGGAGCACTGTGATGAAAGCGTTGGGACGCCTTCCCCAGCCGACCCCGGGCTAACCTCGGGACCCCACGACAATGGGGAAGGCCATGGGCAGAGTGCCAGGCACAGTACCCTGCTCATGCCTAAGAAAGGAGTGAGGCGGCACAGGGCACATGGACGCATGCGCGTTTGCTATGAGCTGTGTGGGGGGGTAATTTTTTTAAAGGCGAGGATAAACCAAAACCTAATAAAAATGGCCGTCCGTGGCAGGGAGAGAGAGAGGGGATGGTGAGGGAGGCAGGAGTGGAAATCAGATTTCTCTAAATGTACTTTCTTTTACAGTTTTGACTTTAGAATCATGTAAAAACATTTTAAATAATTACACATCTAAATTAAATCAACATGTAAAAGCCAAAGCAATCCCTAAAAATGAAAAATAAATGAAAACAAATGAGCCTAACTGTGTATCAAGATGGCAGCTTAACCACAAAAAGAAGTGTTAGTGCAAGTGACTTTAAAGCACGCTGATATGCCTGTGCATCTCCAGCAGGAAAGAGCCTGAAAGCAAAAAGAACTGCAAAGAAATCATAAACTATACTCGGTAATTCTACCAGGCTGTTAGTAATAATGCTGCTATTTTTATTTTAGATACACATACACCATATACACATAAATACCATTAAGAAGGCAGATTTATATTGTGTAAAAAAAACAATCAAATAAAAAAATACAAATATAAAATTAAGTAAGTAAAAGCTCTTATAGGGCTTCCTCGGTGGCTTAGTGGTAAAGAATCTGACTGCAATGCAGAAGATGGAGGAGACCCAGGTTCGATACCTGGGTCGAGAAGATCCCCTGGAGGAGGGCATAGCACCCTACTCCAGCATTCTTGCCTGGAGAATCCCATGGACAGAGGAGCCTGGAAGGCTACAGTCCGTGGGGTCACAAAGAGTTGGACATGACTGAAGCAACTTAGCACACATGTACAAAAGCCCTATAATCCTAAATTTGAGTAGGAAATATCAATATAAACTCATGAGGAATTTTTATTTTTTAAGAATATAAATCGCCCTGTCACTAAAAGCCATGACCAATCTTGTAATAGCGAGTACCTCTGGTATCCGCATTCTGGCTTCGTATTATCATTTCCCTCATAAAGGAACCAGGGTTCCTTGGAGAAATGGCTGATTCCAGGTAGAAGTGAGCTAGTAGCAAAGTCTACTGGGTCACATTAAGAAGATTCAGGAGCCACCTGGAAGGGTTCCACCACTGGTCAAACTAAGACAATTTGATTATCAAAAAGAATAACAATTACGGTGGATTAAGACATACCTAATACGTTAAGATGGAGAAGGCAATGGCACCCCACTCCAGTACTCTTGCCTGGAAAAATCCCATAGACAGAGAAGCCTGGTAGGCTGCAGTCCATGGGGTCGCTCAGAGTCAGACACGACTGAGCGACTTCACTTTCACTTTTCACTTTCATGCATTGGAGAAGGAAATGGCAACCCACTCCAGTATTCTTGCCTGGAGAATCCCAGGGACGGGGGAGCCTGGTGGGCTGCCATCTATGGGGTCACACAGAGTCGGACATGACTGAAGCAACTTAGCAGCAGCAGCAGCAGCAATATGTTAAGGTACAGGAGTTCATAATAATGCTCAAAATAAATTTTCAAAACCTAATTGGTAACCTTGAAGGTTATAAGAACACCAACTAATTCTTCTAAAAACTGGCAGATAAAGGGGGAGAGTGATGCATTTAACTTGTCTCCCCTAGACAGTTCTTTAGGGTTACCAAATAGCTGCGGGGAAGTTCGTTACAGAAGTATTCCAGCTATTAAATTAAGAAGGAATGATAGTAACAGATACACAGTACTATATATAAAATAGATAACCAACAAGGACCTACTGTATAGCACAGGGAACTGCGCACAACATTCTGCAATAACCTATAGGGGAAAAGAATCTGAAAAAGAATATATAGTGCATTTATATATATACACATGCACGTATAACCGAATCACTTGGCTGTACGCCTGAAACTAACACAACATTGTAAATCAACTGGACTTCAATAAAAATTAAAAATAAAAGAAGGAATGATGGAATTAGAGCATCGCAATTTTGCAACCTCTAACAGAATCCTAGATCTGGGCAAGGCTCACTAGTGGCTGCTTAGAGGCTGATGAGGAACTTTATAATAAACAGCTAAGGCTGACAGAACCTAGTCCAGTGACCACATGGCTTTTGTGCTTCCTGATTTGACGCAGCAAGAAAACACAGCAACATCTAAAAAGTGTTCTCACTACCCTATACAAAAATCTGAGTCTGACTGAGCCTCTAGACTTCACCAATTTGGAGGGAACACTGGGCATATAGGAACTTCTCAAATGGCACTGGAAATGCAATCAGCCAGATCCCAAATGCAGGAAACCCTATAGGACTGATAACCTAGTATCCTAAACAAATAAACAGCAGGGGAGGAAGAACCACTACGGATTAAAGGAGATTTGAAAGACACAACAACAGCATATGAAACTTCGGAGTATTCCGATTTGAACAGAATATCTGCAAAAAGCAGCTGTAGGAGAAAACTGGGAAAATCTGAACAGGACTAGATATTAGATGATATTATTAAGGAACCACTGAAAATTTTTATACTTGTGATAATGCTGCTGTCATTATGGGAGTTTTTTAAGTGTCTGTATTTCTTAGGGAGCAATACTAATGCATGTATAGTTGAAACGTCTGGGGACTGCTTTTATCTGGGTAAGAAAAATGAAGAAAAATTGGTCAAATGTTAATGACATTTGGAGCTGGGTGGAGAGTACGTGGACATTCATTTTAATACCTCTCGGACTACTGGATGTGGTTGAAATTTTCCATAATAAAAAGTTTTTGTTTTTTTTTTAAAGAGAAATAGCTCATGATAATAAGAATGCATGCCTTCTATTTTCCTATGTGATTAAAGAAACTGAGCAAAAACAGACCTTTTGTTCCAGAGTCACTAAATCCTAAGTAGCTGTTTTCTGAATTATGAATATCAGCTAAAGTAAGACGAAAGAGAATTTGCTGCAGAGACCTTCAGGTTGTAATTTTTCACACCTGATTGTCTGGATCTGTGAGGTACCGCACCATGATGGGTATGAGGCATTCAGAGAGCACAACTGGAAAATCTGATCTGTTTTCTTATAGAAAAATGGCAAGAGGAGGAATCTGCTCCATCAGCTCAGTCTGCACTGTGGGCTCTGCAGCAATAAAAAAAAAAAAAAATGAGCAAAAGAATTATATAAGAATAAGCCAAGCATCTTATACAGTATATACTGATAGTTTCTAAGCTTTTCTTACTAAAATACTTCATCAAGGAAATTAGACAAATGCAGTTTAAAAATCACTTCCCATTTAGAGTGCTTATGCTACAGACAAGCTTAAAAAGCTAGTAAGCTATAGGGCGATATAAAAACATAAAAAGAGAGAATGACAACTCTATTATAACAAGCCGTATATAAATCGAGGTGGGAACAGGAGGTCTGCGTGCCGGGCCCGCGTCCAAAACCCATTACAACTAATGGCATATATGCCAGACCTATGGGTTGTGCTTATTTAAATTCTAGCCAGAATGTATACATTATAAACAATCCTTTCATAAATGTGCTCCCCCACAATCCACGCATCCCAATTACTTCGGCGGCACAGCATTAAACAAAAGAGCAGCTCCAGCTCCAATATAACACATTAAATTTAACACAAATGTATAATTGCTTCAGCACTGTAAATGGTGACTCATTTACAAAGAGAATCCATTTAAGGACTCAAAACATCCACTTGGGCCTTTTTAAAAGCATTGTATCACATTAAAATATATGAATATTTTAAACTAATATGAGAGCTATATGAAAGGCTTATTTTTCTATTTTCTAGTAAAAGGATCAAAATCTAGAGCAAGCCTAAGATTTTGGAAACTTTCTGAAGCTGTTCACCGGTCATTATCCATTCAGAGGACAAGTGGGGGTACAGAACAGCCGTCAGTACTGGCAGTAAGATGAGCGACTAGAACTCCACTAGTCGCTCATCTTACTACTAGTCGCTCATTTTACTAATCGCAACTCTGTGTGTTTGAGACGGTGGGGTGGGGGGCGGGGTAGATGGACAATGTCTTAGTATCTACCATAAGGCAGTGTGCTTTTCTTCCAAGCTAGCAATTATGGAGAGGTACAAAGAGAAAGAAAAATCAAGATTAGCCTATAAAGATCGTGAGGGAAACTAATGATTGGGATTGTTCTAATCCAAAGGACCTCTTTTGGTATTTCTTAGCAACCGGTAGTCTGGCAAAACTCACAAAATACAATAAGTCCTAACTGCCAGGATAAACAGCATTCAGAGTCCTTCAGTTCAGTTCAGTTCAGTTCAGTCGCTCAGTCGTGTCCGACTCTTTGCGACCCCATGGACTGCAGCACCCCAGGCTTCCCTGTCCATCACCAACTCCCAGAGCTTGCTCAAACTCATGCCCATCGAGTCAGTGATGCCATCCAACCATCTCATCCTCTGTCATCCCCTTCTCCTCCTGCCTTCAATCTTTCCCAGTGTCAGAGTCTTTTCAAATGAGCTAGTTCTTCCCATCAGGTGGCCAAAGTACTGGAGTTTCAGCTTCAGCATCAGTCCTTCCAATGAATATTCAGGACTGATTTCCTTTAGGATGGACTGGTTGGATCTCCTTGCAGTCCAAGGGACTCTCAAGAGTCTTCTCCAACACCACAGTTCAAAAGCATCAATTCTTCAGTGCTCAGCTTTCTTTATAGTCCAACTCTCACATCCATACATGAGCACTGGAAAAACCATATCTTTGACTAGACAGACCTTTGTTGGCAAAGTAATGTCTCTGCTTTTTAATATGCTGTCTAGGTTGGTCATAGCTTTTTTTCCAAGGAGCAACTGTCTTTTAATTTCATGGCTGCAGTCACCATCTGCAGAGATTTTGGAGCCCCCAAAAATAAAGTCTGCCACTCTTTCCACTGTTTCTCCATCTATTTACCATGAAGTGATGGGACTGGATGCCATGATCTTAGTTTTCTGAATGTTGAGTTTTAAGCCAACTTTTTCACTCTCATCTTTCACTTTCATCAAGAGGCTCTTAAGTTCTTCACTTTCTGCCATAAGGGTGGTGTCATCTGCAAGTCTGAGGTTACTGATATTTCTCCCAGCAATCCTGATTCCAGCTTGTGCTTCATCCAGCCTGGCATTTTGCGTGATGTACTCTGCATATAAGTTAAATAAGCAGGGTGACAATATACAGCCTTACATACTCCTTTCCTGATTTGGAACCAGTCTGTTGTTCCATGTCCTTAGTCATTCTGATTTTCTAAAAATAAGGATAATCTGATGCCAACTAAGAGGCCATTCTTCGTGACAAAAATCTACTCATGGTTAGACATTGTGTATAGTTTCCCAATTAATAAACAGGTTTTACTTTAAATTAGCTACCAAAACTCATACACAATTTCTTGGAAAAGCACATGGTAAAAGTAGACGCATCCAGTCCTTGTACAAACCTGAGTCTTCTGACAATCTGACCATGATCCCCATTACTGTTAGGAAGTCGTCTTCATTGTTACTGAAGTCCATGAAGATATCAAGGAGCCCTTGGGCCATAACCTGTCAGTGGAGATGAGAAAGGGTCCACACAGTTACATGTGCTCACTCCGGCATGTATTCCGAGCAGGTAAAGCAATCAGGGTGCACCTACATCCAGAGGGAGAAAACCCCATCAAGGGATGTCTGAAGGCGGTCATTCAACATGGGTCCACATCCTCTAGCAAGGGGACCCATATCCTCCAGGCCGGCAGTCTCTGGAGGTCAAAACTGTCCACGTGCACAAAAGAAAACCTTTTTCTCCTTCTCCAACAGATTCTTCAGGCCTAGATAGACTTGGAAAAGAGGTCCCATGACAGCAGGAGGGAATTAGGTGACCAGCAAATGCAGAAGGAAAAGGTCCAAAGGGACATCTGATAGCCACCTCAATCTCAAATGGCCTCCCCCTGAGTGTCAGTACTGCCCTCTGGCTGCCCCTCCCCAGGATGTGACAATCAAAAATGGCTATTGTTGCTGTTGTTCACTCTCTCAGTCATGTCTGACTCTGCAACCCCATGAACTGCAGCACATGAGGCCCCCCGGTCCTTCATCTTCTCCCAGAGTTTGCTCAAACTCATGTCCATTGACTTGGTGATGCCATCCAACCATCTCATCCTCTGCTGTCCCCTTCTCCCTCCTGCCCTCAGTCTTTCCCAGCATCAGCATCTAGATATTGTCAAATGCCTATCGGGGGCAAAATCCCACCCTGGTTTGAGAACCACCGTGTTAAAGGATGCTGGCTCTCTATGACGTTGACAACAATCCTATGAATCTAAACTTACTTCACAAGAAGGTTTAAAGACAAAACACAAAGACCAGAAAAAGCCGCAATGAGGTAACAATACTCCCTCGAGAAGAACTAAAATTATAATAATAATACCTAGTGCTGGGCAAAGATAGGGACCATAGAAACAGATTTGGTGGGAATGCAAAACAGCACAGGTTATTCAGAAAACAATCTGGCAGTTTCTCAAAAAGTTAAATACACACTTATCATTCAACACAGAGATTCCCTCTTAGGTATTTACCCAAATGAAATGAAAACATATGTCCACACAAAGACTTGTATGCCAGTGTTCACATTAGCAGCATTCACAATAGTCACAGAATGAAAAAATCTCCATGTCCGTCAAAACACAGAGTATCCATTTGATGGAACACAACTCAGTAAAAAAAAAGAGAGAACTACTGGGGACAACAAGAAAGAATCTCAAATGCATTCTGTTAAGTGAAAGAAGCCAGACAGAGAAGACTACATACCACGTGATTCCATTTACAGGAAATTCTTAAAAAGGCAAAACCTGGCAAAACCTTAGCATCAAAAATCAGATCAGTGGTTGCTTGGGTCAGCGGTGGTGAGACAGGGGAGATGGATAGCAGAAACAAACAAGGACACAGGGAGGATGGAAATATTCACCCCTGACCATGGGTGCGCACGACGTGAGTGCACACATTTACCCCAAACTCACTGCAGGGGACGCTTTAAGTGAGTGGGTTCTATTGCATGAAAAGTATGCCTTGATAAAGGCATTTTAAAGAAAGACACTGATGAGAGAAGTCAATGCAATCAGCAGTGGCTAATGGTGGCCCGGAGGCCATGGGATGCCGGAGAGGAGGGCCTGGACTCCCTGTGAGGTGTCTTTGAGCAAATGGAAAGGAGTCTGCCTGCTCCTCTGGGTCCCTGACAGCCTAGAAATAATACTTGTCTCTGATTCATTTCCGGCCATGCACTGGAGAATAGGGAAAGTCAAAAACCCACCAGAATATTCAGAAAAAGATGATGGAAATGTGGAATGCAAAGAGGCAGTTTGGGAGGAAATTTCACCTGAATAGGCCTGTCCAGGGAGAGGTGTACAGCACCCCCACAATCCCCCGCCCCCAGGATGCAAGGCCAAGATCTGGCAGCTGGGACTTTTGGGGAAGCCGAAACAGACAGTCAAGCCCCTGATTACATTCCACTGGACCACATTGATGGCAGCCTCCCCTGGGAAATTAAGCAGCTAAGATCGCCAATCTGCTTGTAGGGCCACCGAATGGATATACAGCAGTGCCTCCAGCCTTAAGTGGTCCCAGGGGCCCTGCCCTCTTAAGGGGAGCCAGGAAAGCAGTAAGAGAGGGCCCTGGAGCAGAGACACAGACCTTGCGGTGAATACAGAATGTGAGTGAGTAAAGACACAAACAGACCGGTGCTCTGGCACCAGCACTTTGGAGAACCTGGCTGCTTGATATTGGAATGACCTAGCGAGGTCACAGTGGATGGGCATAAACCTCAAGACTTCTCACTGCTTGTTGTGCTGATGACCTGAAAGAACACAGGACAATTGTGTGCCTCAGAAAAGTGTGAGGAAGCTTAAATGAAATCTTGAGATTGTGTCCATGAAGCTCAGTCTGGCATTTGGCTTTCGCTGAGCCCTCTAGCAAGTCAGCCATCAATCAGTATTATATAGCAAAGAATTGCAATCAAAGTGCCTATCAGAAGAGGGAAGCTAAAATAAATTAGGATGTGGCTATACACTGGCATACTATACAATCATTATTAAAGGTACCTATAGAAATGCACTGAGTTAGAAAGCTGCCCATGATATATAAAAAGAAAAAACAAGAAAAATAATATAGTATGAACTATATTATTTTCATAACATATAGTATGAACCCATTTATTAACAAAAAAATGTTTATACATCAATGTGCAATGTGTGTGTGTGTGTGTATGTGTTAGTCACTCAGTCTTGTCCAGCTCTTTGTGATCCCATGGAATGTAGCCTACCAGGCTCCTCTGTCCATGGGATTCACCAGATGTACAACACATGTACACAAAAACACTCACATACACATACGCTCATTTAGGAAACGTCAGGAAGTCACAGATCCCAAGATCCCTCTCAGTAACTGACAGGACAAGAAAACAAAAATAGATAAGGATATATAAGACCTGAATAATCTTTTCAACAAACTTTCCCAGTTGACGTTGATAGGATAACTCTACCTCAAAATACTGCACATTCTTTTCAGGCACATGTGAAGGATTCAACAAGTAAGAGTAGACACTGAACCATAAAACAAGTCTCAACAGTTTTAAAGAACAGAAATCACACAAAGTTTGTTCTCTGACCACAAAAGACTTACACTCAGAATCAAGTAACAGAAAGACGCCTGAAAAATTCTCAAATATTTCAAAATTAATCAACATATTTCTAAATAACTCATTGGTCAAAGGAGAAATCATTATGGATGTTAAAAATACTTTATACTGAAAGGAAATGAAAATATTATAAGAACTTGAGGACACAATTAATACAATACTTAAGTATTCATAATACTTAATACAGTACTTAATGTAAAATGCAAATGCTATAAAAGAAAGACCATAAAAGCAAAATGTTAAGCATCCCTCAGACGAAGTAAGAAAAAGAATGGCAGTTAAATCCCCATCAAAAAAAAACTCCAAGGAAGAAAATAACACAGATTAGAGCAAAAATTACAAAACTAGAAAATGAACATACAACAGAGAAATTCAAAGGCAAAAGTTGATTCTTAAAAACAACTAATAAAATGGATAATCCTCTGGAAAGAATTATCTGGGAAAAGCAAAGAGAAAAGGCAACAAGAGCCAACAACAGGATGGAAAATGGGGCTATACTACAGATTTCGTAGACAATAGAAAGAAAATTACCAATTTCCAACAGACAATGAAATAACAGATGTAAGCAATGATTATCTGTGACCACTGAAATCATTAGAAGAAAGGTTGGTGGGGAATTTTGTAACAAAGAATCAGACACCTGCACCCACTGCTCAATATTAACAGCTCTGAGAGTGGGGCCCCGTCTCACGGTGTTTTCTAATAAGATGTACACAAAAAAACATACAAAGTATTGTTTAAAAAAAAAAAATTGAAGCAGAATCTAATCAAGTCTCCAGGTTTAATTTTCGGTTTACAGAAAATACAGAAAACAAAGGAACACGTTAAATTACACCATGAGAATAATGATCACAAATCCAGAATGCGAAAAATTCTGCAAGACCAATAATCCCTTCAACAAATAAGTGATGTAGGGGGAAGATGAGAGGGAGAATCAATGAGAGGGTAAAAGAGATTTAATATCAAAAGGAAAAAAAAAAAACTATAAACAAAAAAAAAAGACTTGAGAGGCGACATCTATGTAATGAAATGTGTGGACTTTATTTGGATCAGGATTCAAATCAACCAACCATTAAAAGGCGTTTTGAGACAGTCAGGGGAAATTGGGATGCATTATTGTTAATTTTGTGGACTGTGATAATGATAGATAATGATACTGAAGTTAAATTTATGTCTTTAATTGGATAAAATTATACAATATCTTAGATTTGCTTTAAAATACACTGAAAAATTCCAAGGACAGAGGAGCCTGGTGGGCTACCATACATGGAATCCCAAGAGTCAGACACTGCATAGTGACTAAACCACTAGCAAAAGAACATAAAAGTTCTACAGAAAAATGATCAAATTTTTACAGCAAACCTAAGTAAATGGAAAGATATAACATGTTTATGGATTGGAAGTCTAAATATTGTACTGTATTGAGGGCAATTCTCCCCAAATCAACAAAGATTCAATGTGAACCCAATCAAAAGTCTAATAGGTGTTATTTTTGTTTTGCTCTATTAGAAACTGATGAGCTGATTTTGGAAATGCAAAGAACCAAGATTAACAAGTTATGTCAAAGAAGAAAGACAAGGTGAGAATTCTTTCTCTATCAAATATAAAGACTTACTACAAATCTATAGTAATCAAGACGGCGTGGTTCTGGTTGCAGGGGAGACAAATGGACCACTGGGAAAGGAGACAGTCCAGACAGTCATGAACAGACCCTGGATCATAACAGATGGCACCAGGGAGAGGAAGTATAAAGTGGTACTGTGACAAGTTAAGACGAACCAAAGAGCTTCGTGAGGAGGATGAAAGAGGAGAGTGAAAAAGCTGGCTTAAAACTCAACTTTCAAAAACTAAAGATCATGGCATCTGGTGCCATCACTTCATGGCAAACAGAAGGGGGAAAAGTATAAACAGTGACAGACTTTATTTTCTCCGGCTCCAGAATCACCACAGACGGTGATTGCAGCCATAAAATTAAAAGATGCTACTCATTGGAAGGAAAGCTATAACAAACCTTAAAAGTGTATTAAAAAGCAGAGATATCACTTTGCTGACAAAAGTATATAGTCAAAGCTATGGTTTTTCCAGTAGTCATATACAGATATGAGAGGTGGACTGAAAGGAAGTCACAAAACAATTGATGCTTTCGAACTGTGGTGCTGGAGAAGACTCTCAAGGGTCCCTTGGACTGCAAGGAGATCAAATCAGTCAATCCTAAAGGAAATCAACCCTGAGTATTCACTGGAAGGACTGATGCTGAAGCTGAAGCTCCAATACTTTGGCCACCTGATGCAAAGAGCCAACTCATTGGAAAAGACCCTGATGCTGGGAAAGATTTAAGAGAAGGGGACGACAGAGGCTGAGATGGTTGTATGGCATCACCAACTCAAAGCACATGAGTTTGAGCAAACTCTGGGAGACAGTGAAGGACAGGGAAGCCTGGAGAGCTATAGTCCATGGGGTCAAAAAAGAGTCAGACACAACTCAGGGACTGAACAACAATAAATTGTGACAATTAGGAAAATGAGACTCTTTCACATTTTCAGACCTAAATGTGAAAAAAAAAAAAAAAAAACTAGAGACTTTTAAGCAATATGAAAGAACATGCTTATGATCTTCGGGTAAAGGAAGACATTTTAAGGACACATCAAAGTGCATTAAGGATAAAAGAAAACAATAAATTTAACTACATTAAAAGGAATAACTTCTGGTCACCAAAAGAACACCATAACGGAAGTCACAGAATGCACGAAGATGTCTGCCGTACATGAGTGAGAGAGGGCTGAAATCCAGAACACACGAAAAACTCCTTTGTCTACTCACTAGACGACAGTACTATATCAAACTTAAATTTTCTGATTTTGATAACTGTACTAGGATTATGTAAGTGAGTGATGAATGTCCTTGTTGGAAAAATGCAGACTGAAGGATTTAAAGGAGAAGCAGCACAAAGTGTACAACTTATTCTTACACAGCTGAGAGACAGAAAGGAAAGACAGAGATATGAATCAAATGTGGCCAAGTGTTAACAGATGACAAATCTGGGTAAAAGTTACACAAGAATTCTTTCTACTGTTCGTGAAACTTTCCTAAAAGTGTGAGGTTATCTTTAAAACTTTAAAAATAATCTCCTGGCAAAACAGGAATATAAAGAGACACAAATCAGAAATACAAATTTTCTTACGCTGATGAAAGGCAGCTAATAAAGAAATAAAACAAGTAGGAAAGGAAGAAATAAAACCATCATTTTTCACAAACAGCACTGTAATATGTAAAAAACCCAGAGAATCCACAGGGAAGTTCTCAAAGTTAATGAGTGAACTTAGCATAATCGATGGAGACAAAATCAAAATATAAAAATCAACTCCATTTTCATAGGTCAGCAAGAATTATAACTTCTAAGAAATGATACAATTTACATTAGCATAAAAGATCAAACACCTATTGAACAAGATATGAAAGATCTCTACAACAGAAAACTATATATTATAGTTTTATAGTTACTTATGTGTATGTGTTATACATATGTGTATATACATGTATGCATACACACAAAGAGAAATTGAAGAAAATCTTAAAAAATGGAAGAAATAGAAAACTAAGTATGGTAAAGATGTTAATTCTCTACATATTGATCTACAGATGCAATGCAATGAGATGAAAATTGCAGCACATTTTTTGTTTTGTTTTCTAAAATTGACAAACTGGTACTAAGATACATTTGGAAATGCAAAGGGCCAAGAGCAGTCAGGACAATCTTGTCCTTCCATGAAGGACTTCCTCTACCTGATACCAAGACTGGGATGACAAAGCTGCAGTGATGAAGACAGCGTGCTCCTGCTGTGAGCACAGATAAACGGCCCAATGCAACTGACGAGGGAGTCCAGAAAGGGACACCTGACGGAAGGCAAAGGGGGCAAGCAGCAGGGCTCAGTGAGCAAAGCACTTTCAAGAAAGGGCACTGGATTAACCGGAGACTGTAGAGGGAAATGAAACTTGGCTCCCTCCTCGAATCAGACAGGAACAAGAAGAGCAACTAAAGGTGGACGGTGGATCCGGTGGTCAAAGGGAAACGATAAAATTTCAGGAAGACAGGGTGAGAAAATACGTTAGTGCCTTACACGGGATGTGAAGAGCAGCAACGCTAAAAGAAAAAGCTGTTGAATCGTGGACCACATTTCAATGAAGAGCGGCTCATCAAAGACAAGGCTCAGACTACCCTCATTTTCTCATCTGTAAAATTGGGATAATAATTGTGGCAATTGCTGCGAGCCTTCTATCATTTAATAGATGTAAAAGCAGAGAATATAATTTTTTAAAGAGTAGCGGAAGTAAGAAAAGACACTCAGTGAACTGAGTAGGAACCAGTCTTGACAGAACCTGTCCTTCAGGGAAGATGCGGGAGGCCCAGGTGGACCCAGAGGACTGTTCCGAGTGAGAGAAGTGGAAGGAAAGGGCTGGTAGGAGGGTGAGAAGGAGGAGACAGGAGCCGGGGCACAGAGCTGATGCCAGGAACCTGAGCACACCCTCCTCTGAGGTGGGGGCAGTGCTGGGAGACGCAGGTTTGGGTGGATGGTGAACTGACAAGCCATGTCTCAGCTTTCTGATACAACAGTCAGGGTCAGCTGCTGAAGGGAAGAGGCATGGGCTGAGCCCGGGGGAGGGTCCTGCCAGCACCGTGAGGAGTGACAGTGGAGTGTGCAGGACAAGCAGCACAAGGGTCCCAGAAGCCTGGTGCCGTCAGGACACGAGGCAGGTGAGTGGCATGCCCACCGATGCTTCCCCCTTCCTGGTTGTTTAAACCCCATTACGTTTCATCACTATCTCCTTTCCTGGCTTACCAGGTGGTCAGTAAGACAGAGACAAGAATAATGGGAAAGCCTAATAACAAGAGTCCCAGCATCCAGGGAACAGCCTATAGCCCTCTTCCTCCACATGCTCCCGTGAGGCTGTCCCAGACACGTGCCGCCTGTGGCCACCTAACCGTGCGGAGGCTGGGCACAGCTTACCAGTTGAAGATGTGACTGCTGAAAAAGCATACTTCTGCAGACGAGCGAGGGAAGGCAGGTTGTCCTGGCCTGGAGTGTCCAAGAAGGCTGTCACCCTCATGCCATTGCAGTTTTTGAGGGCCATAGTCCTCAAATCCATCTGGAGGGGAAGAAGGGGACTGCACTGTAAGTTCGCATGACTGGACGGGTCGCACCTGGGTAAGACGTGGCCACTCACATGCCTTCTGCTCTCGCGGGTCTTTCCAGCTGAAGCCACTGACAATTCGTGGGGGATGACATGGGCAGGTGTCTAACCCAGAAGTAGGTGGTGAGACCACAGCCATGGCGCAGAGCCGGACGCCACCCCTCTGGGCTGCGGGTCTGATGTCAAGTCGCCTGTCACCACCGTGGAGGGGACCCTCCCTGCCATCTGGGATGCAGAGGATGTTCATTCACAAAGTACTCGCCCCTGTGAAAACTGGCCATGGAGCTCTACACAAACATGATGTTTAAAACAGTCAAAAGAGAAAGAAGTCTGACACCTAAGCAAGAATCTGACAGCAAGTCCACAGCACCATATCTTCTCTCGGTCTGAATGTCCCACCACTCAGCTTTTCCCACCCCGTGACATCGATCCCCATCAAGCAAGCCCTGGCCTGGCAGCCCCCAACCAGACCCCCTTACATGGATGTCAACGGTGCCTCCAGCTCACCCTGGTCAAAAAGGAGCCTATGCATGCATGCTCAGTCACTCAGTTGTGTCTGACTCTTTGCGACCCCATAGACTGTAGCCTGACAGGTTCCTCTGTCCATGGGGATTCTCCAGGCAAGAATACTGAAGTGGGTTGCCATGCCCTCCTCCAGGAGAAGCCCACTGTCACGCTGACTCTTCCTCTTCAAGCCTACGCCCCCTTGTCCCCTCAGCTGAGGGCAGGTACCCCCTCCCTCCAATGTAGCAGGGTGGCTGAACTCAGGGGCTCTTGAACCAAACATCCCTGGAACAGAACGAATCCACCAACTACTATGCATCAGCAGTGTGACCAGAGTGACAGCCTGTCTACATTCCCATGTTCTAATATGCAGGGTGGGTGTTACACCCTACCCTGGCCCTGTCCGGATGCTGGAACAAGTGAGTTCATGAGTGTCAAGATGGTGAGATCTGGTCCCTCAGGGTCCAGCGTTGAGCCTGGCTACCAACCTCTACGAACCCATGCTTCAGGGGTGGAAAGGCTTCCTTCCCTTCCCCAGCACAGCAGCAGCTGAGTAAGAAGCACCATTGGAGCAGAAAAGCAGGGGGTTCCTACTCAGAAGACAGAGAAACCATGGTTAATTTAGGCAATAACTGATCAGACTTGAGAACAAGAGATGACAAGTTTGTGCCTAGGTGCTTACTGTTCTTTGAAACATTTTTTTTTTCTTAAAGATTTTTATATGTGGACCATTTCCAAAGTCTTTAATTTGTTACAGTACTATTTCTGTAGTCAATCTAATCACACTAGGACCACAGCCTTGTCTAACTCAATGAAACTAAGCCATGCCCGTGGGGCAACCCAAGATGGGTGGGTCATGGTGGAGAGATCTGACAGAATGTGGTCCACTGGAGAAGGGAATGGCAAACCACTTCAGAATTCTTGCCTTGAGAATCCCATGAACAGTATGAAAAGGCAAAATGATAGGATACTGAAAGAGAAACTCCCCAGGTCAGTAGGTGCCCCATATGCTACTGGAGATCAGTGGAGAAATAACTCCAGAAAGAATGAAGGGATGGAGCCAAAGCAAAAAGAATACCCAGCTGTGGATGTGACTAGTGATAGAAGCAAGGTCTGATGCTGTAAAGAGCAATACTGCATAGGAACCTGGAATGTCAGGTCCATAAATCAGGGCAAATTGGAAGTGGTCAAACAAGAGATGGCAAGAGTGAACGTCGACATTCTAGGAATCAGCGAACTGAAATGGACGGGAATGGGTGAATTTAACTCAGATGACCATTATATCTACTACTGCGGGCAGGAATCCCTCAGAAGAAATGGAGTAGCCATCATGGTCAACAGAAGAGTCCGAAATGCAGTACCTGGATGCAATCTCAAAAACGACAGAATGATCTCTGTTCGTCTCCAAGGCAAACCATTCAATATCACAGTAATCCAAGTCTATGCCCCAACCAGTAAAACTGAAGAAGCTGAAGTTGAACGCTTCTATGAAGACCTACAAGACCTTTTAGAACTAACACCCAAAAAAGATGTCCTTTTCATTAGAGGGGACTGGAATGCAAAAGTAGGAAGTCAAGAAACACCTGGAGTAACAGGCAAATTTGGCCTTGGAATACGGAATGAAGCAGGGCAAAGGCTAATAGGGTTTTGCCAAGAAAATGCACTGGTCATAACAAACACCCTCTTCCAACAACACAAGAGAAGACTCTATACATGGACATCACCAGATGGTCAACACCGAAATCAGACTGATTATATTCTTTGCAGCCAAAGATGGAGAAGCTCTATACAGTCAGCAAAAACAAGACCAGGAGCTGACTGTGGCTCAGACCATGAACTCCTTATTGCCAAATTCAGACTTAAATTGAAGAAAATAGGAAAACCACTAGACCATTCAGGTATGACCTAAATCAAATCCCTTATGATTATACAGTGGAAGTGAGAAATAGATTTAAGGGCCTAGATCTGATAGATAGAGTGCCTGATGAACTATGGAATGAGGTTTGTGACATTGTACAGGAGACAGGGATCAAGACCATCCCCATGGAAAAGAAATGCAAAACAGCAAAATGGCTGTCTCAGGAGGCCTTACAAATAGCTGTGAAAAGAAGAGATGCAAAAAGCAAAGGAGAAAAGGAAAGATATAAACATCTGAATGCAGAGTTCCAAAGAACAGCAAGAAGAGATAAGAAAGCCTTCTTCAGCGATCAATGCAAAGAAATAGAGGAAAACAACAGAATGGGAAAGACTAGAGATCTCTTCAAGAAAATCAGAGATACCAAAGGAACATTTCATGCAAAGATAGGCTCGATAAAGGACAGAAATGGTATGGACCTAACAGAAGCAGAAGATATTAAGAAGAGGTGGCAAGAATACACAGAAGAATTGTACAAAAAAGATCTTCATGACCCAGATAATCACGATGGTGTGATCACTCACCTAGAGCCAGACATCCTGGAATGTGAAGTCAAATGGGCCTTAGAAAGCATCACTACGAACAAAGCTAGTGGAAGTGACAGAATTCCAGTTGAGCTGTTCCAAATCCTGAAAGATGATGCTGTGAAAGTGCTGCACTCAATATGCCAGCAAATTTGGAAAACTCAGCAGTGGCCACAGGACTGGAAAAGGTCAGTTTTCATTCCGATCCCAAAGAAAGGCAATGCCAAAGAATGCTCAAACTACCGCACAATTACACTCATCTCACACGCTAGTAAAGTAATGCTCAAAATTCTCCAAGCCAGGCTTCAGCAATACGTGAAC
This sequence comes from Bos indicus, assembly GCF_029378745.1. Taxonomy (NCBI): domain Eukaryota; kingdom Metazoa; phylum Chordata; class Mammalia; order Artiodactyla; family Bovidae; genus Bos; species Bos indicus. The sequence continues at coordinate 58,104,198 of NC_091772.1, read as the reverse complement.
TGTGAACTTCCAGATGTTCAAGCTGGTTTTAGAAAAGGCAGAGGAACCAGAGATCAAATTGCCAACATCCGCTGGATCATGGAAAAAGCAAGAGAGTTCCAGAAAAACATCTATTTCTGCCTTATTAACTATGCCAAAGCCTTTGATTGTGTGGATCACAATAAACTGTGGGAAATTCTGAAAGAGATGGGAATCCCAGACCACCTGATCTGCCTCTTGAGAAATCTGTATGCAGGTCAGGAAGCAACAGTTAGAACTGGACATGGAACAACAGACTGGTTCCAAATAGGAAAAGGAGTACATCAAGGCTGTATATTGTCACCCTGTTTATTTAACTTATATGCAGAGTACATCATGAGAAACGCTGGACTGGAAGAAACACAAGCTGGAATCAAGATTGCTGGGAGAAATATCAATAACCTCAGATATGCAGATGACACCACCCTTATGGCAGAAAGTGAAGAGGAACTCAAAAGCCTCTTGATGAAAGTGAAAGTGGAGAGTGAAAAAGTTGGCTTAAAGCTTAACATTCAGAAAACGAAGATCATGGCATCCGGTCCCATCACTTCATGGGAAATAGATGGGGAAACAGTGGAAACAGTGTCAGACTTTATTTTTGGGGGCTCCAAAATCACTGCAGATGGTGATTGCAGCCATGAAATTAAAAGACGCTTACTCCTTGGAAGGAAAGTTATGACCAACCTAGATAGCATATTCAAAAGCAGAGACATTACTTTGCCAACAAAGGTTCATCTAGTCAAGGCTATGGTTTTTCCTGTGGTCATGTATGGATGTGAGAGTTGGACTGTGAAGAAGGCTGAGCACCGAAGAATTGATGCTTTTGAACTGTGGTGTTGGAGAAGACTCTTGAGAGTCCCTTGGACTGCAAGGAGATCCAAACAGTCCATTCTGAAGGAGATCAGCCCTGGGATTTCTTTGGAAGGAATGATGCTAAAGCTGAAACTCCAGTACTTTGGCCACCTCATGAGAAGAGTTGACTCATTGGAAAAGACTCTGATGCTGGGAGGGATTGGGGGCAAGAGGAGAAGGGGACAACAGAGGGTGAGATGGCTGGATGGCATCACTGACTCGATGGACATGAGTCTCAGTGAACTCCAGGAGTTGGTGATGGACAGGGAGGTCTGGCGTGCTGCGATTCATGGGGTCGCAAAGAGTCGGACACGACTGAGCGACTGATCTGATCTGATCTGATCTGATCTTTTTTGACGGGGAGGTACAGGGGATCTTAGCTCCCTTGACCGGGGATCAAACTCACACAACCTGCATTGGCAGGCCAAGTGCCAACCACTGGACCACCAGGGAAGTCCCTCTTTGAAACATTAATCACATTTTTTTCTGAACTAAATCTTTTAGGCTAGTAGTTGCTAAGTCACTTCAGTCGTGTCCGACTCTGTGCAACCCCACAGACGGCAGCCCACCAGGCTCCCCCATCCCTGGGATTCTCCAGGCAAGAACACTGGAGTGGGTTGCCATTTCCTTCTCCAATGAATGAAACTGAAAAGTGAAAGTGAAGTCGCTCAGTCATGTCCGACCCTCAGCGACCCCATGGATTGCAGCCTTCCAGGCTCCTTCATCCATGGGATTTTCTAGGCAAGAGTACTGGAGTGGGGTGCCATTGCCTTCTCCGAAGCTAGTAGTTAGAGCCTATTAAAAATTCACACTGTGTAACAGTGACCCTGAGCACTCTATTAAAGAATTACAGGTTTGCAGAAATAATGTGTGTGACACCACCAACTATGTCATTTCTCTGCAGGATCCCTGATGGGGAGGACCAGCCCCCCCAAACACAGGTGCTTTGCATGAGCTTTTTTCAGTGCATTTCAGGGACCAGGAGAAACATGCCAGCCTGTGTCCCACAGGCGTTTACAGAGTACTGCGGACTCGGCCTGCTGTGGGATTCAAGACACTGAGTTTAAAGCAGAAAGCTTTGGGATCAGATGATGTTCACAGACACACACACTCTTTTCAAACACAACTTTTCATAAGGATCAGGTTTCAAAAGATTCTCTAAGGCCCAATTGTGTACTTAATGGGTTAAGAACTCCTGTTTTAAAAGTAACAGACAATATCTCGGCTTTCTTCAGAAAACTCTATTTATCAGAGACCTAGAGAACCTAGCAATTAGTTCCACAAAAGAATACTTATTAGAGAATATTAATGATTCTACTATACTAACTATATAAAACTACACAAATTATATGCAGCAGTAAAAGCCATAAGCCACAAAATATCAGATAATAACTAAATTTTATTGGTTACTTCCTGTAAGCCAGGAACTGTGCTAAGAGCTTTCTGTAGAGCAGTAGTTCACTGAACACTGACAATACTGTATTAGTTTTGTTAAGGGAACTGAAGCTCAGCAAGGCTAAAAAAGTTGCCAAAAGCCACACAGGTAGAGAGTGACCGAGTCAGAATTTGAACTCAGTCAGACCCTAGACACTGCACTATGTTGTACTACCAGAGAGGAAACCAAAATCTTAATTTTAATTTTCAAAAAGACCCTCCCTCCTCCCTATCTGGGATTCAGCCACTGAGGCCTTCCCTTAGTTCTTCAAATGCACCAAAGGTTTCATCTCAATGATTTTGTCCCACTGCCTGAGAAACTATTGCTTCTTAATCCCTACGCCCTACCCAAGCCTGGGCTGCTGCTGCTAAGTCGCTTCAGTCGTGTCCGACTCTGTACAACCCCATAGACGGCAGCCCACCAGGCTTCCCCGTCCCTGGGATTCTCCAGGCAATAACACTAGAGTGGGTTGCCATTTCCTTCTCCAATGAATGCAAGTGAAAAGTGAAAGTGAAGTCGCTCAGTCGTGTCTGACCCTCAGCGACCCCATGGACTGCAGCCTACCAGGCTCCTCCGTCCAAGGGATTTTCCAGGCAAGGGTACCCCGGCCTCTAGGGGAAGGCCAATCTCCTGCAGCAGCCCCTCCTGGAGCTGCAGCTCTCCTGTCCTGACCCCTCATCCCAAGAAAGCTGCTGGCACCAGGTTCTGTGACTGCTTGTGTTCATCCTCCAGTAGCTCCGCCCGCTCCATGGAGGGGCTGTCACCCCAGCACCCAGTATGCGACCTGACAACTAACAGGTGCTCAATAAAAAGTACTGAAATTAAGAAACACCAAAAGAAACTTGAATGAAAACAAATATTAAAAAAAAAAAGAACGTTACAATATGGAATCATAAAGAAGCAAGAAGGGACCTTAGAACATGCCTTGATAAATTCCCCCATTTAAGATTCAGGGCCCCCATTGCCAGCAGCAAAAACTGGGATTCTTAGAACCTAAATGTTTTGCATTCCAGCCCAGTGTTATTTCAAGAGATGAGCAGAAAAACCTACAGAGATGAAGGCTGACAGAACAACAAAGCCAAAGGGAAGGGTCACGGCTTCTGAGGCGACTGAAGCAAGGAGAGAAAAGACTGCTTCCAGCAGGAAGGTAAAAAGACCTGCCAGGTTAACACAAGCAGAAAGCAGGGGGTGGGGGGAATCAATCAAAGCAAAGTTTTCAGGTGCTGGACAACAAGCAGCCCAGTTCCAGGATACCTCAGAGAAGATCTCTCTCTCCTCGTTTGTGCCCAGGGGGGCAGCGGCTGACTGCCTAGAGGGTTCCCAGCCACCGAGCAGGAAGTGTGAGGAGGCTGGGGAAGGGAGGAAGCCGCAGAGACCAGCAAAGCAGCCCCCTGGACGATAACTATTTGTGCGTTGCTAGGAAACAACTGCTTAGCAGAAGCTGACACCCTACAGTCAACATTTAAGACCTACACATAGGTAGGTCTAAGGCAGTAGACTTCTGGGGATAAAAGAGATGGGTGGTGAATTTGAAGCCAAGCCCCCTGAAGACAGCTGTGGAAAGAGGATACAGTTAAGGTGGGAGCAAGGTAAAGGACAGTCACTCCTGAGAAATCAAAACCACAGCCTCGCATGACCCATGGGAGCAGAGACCAGACCAACCTGGGCCTAAAGAGCACAGGAGCCTCTCTCACTGAGCAATTGGGAGGCTCACTGTCCAGAATTATTCCAACTCCAAGCATGTCTGCAGAAGCACCCAAGCTGTTCTAAAGAGACTTTCACAATCCAGTAAGCATGTGCCTTCATCACATGATTCTTGCTGAAGATAAATATGCAATAAAAAAAAAAATTCTTCAAACTACCACCAGAGGAAGAGAGAGCAGATACAACGAATGAGAACTTGCACCCCAAGATGAGAAATATGAGGGAAAAAAATCTGAAATAGACTATCAAAATAATTATGCATAGAATGAACAGGATTTTAAAGTAGATATCATAATGATAAAAGAGGAGAGTGAGGGGTGGGAGGAGCAGGCACGTTTGAAAAAGAACAAAGTGGAGATGAAAAATAGAGACAATTTAATTAAAAATTCAGTAGCTGGCTTAAATAGCAGTTTAGACACAGCTCAAGAGAGAGTTAGTGAGCTGGAAGATTGAGCTGACAAATCACCCAGAACTCTGCACAGAGAACTAAAGACTTGGAAACCTGGGACAGCAATTAAGGCACATGAAGAATGGAATGCTCAGGTCTAAGATAAGCCCAAGAGGAATTCCAGGAAAGATTAGTGAAAATAGGGAGAGGCAATAATCAAAGAGATAATGGCTAACAACCTTCCAGAATTGCGGGGGGTGGGGGGGGGGGGGACGGGTAAAGGGAATATTCAATTTGAAGTACTACAGATCCTGAACTGAATGATTAATAACAAATCCTTACTTAGAAGCCATGTAGAACACCAATGGCCAAGAAAGCCATCCGAAGAAAACAGAGGAAAAAATTAAAGATTAAATCCTGGGCCTCTCACTTAATAGACATCAGAGGCATAATGTATGCTCAATAGGAGAATGAGTCAAAATACCTGATCTGAAACCTAGCTCTGCCTCTTAGAAGGTCCATACTCCAGATAAACAGCTCCCCTGTCTGATGCACAGTTTCTTACTCTAATAAAATGGATGCCTACCAGTGATGACTGTTGCAGTGCAGATTAAAAGACGGTAGTAGATAGTTAGATACAGTTACATAGCATATGACACACATACACACTTTGAAAATGGCAGCTGCTATTATTATTACTAAATTACTGCACACACTATATTACTGATATTGTTTATGCTTCTACCTCTACAGTTTAGGGCAACCACAGCCACCAGAAAGTGTGTGTGTGTGGTGGGAGTTGGGGGTGGGGAGAACCAGAAAGGAAAACATCATAAAGGGGAAGCCCTCGCATTAAACTCTGGCTTGGCCCCTAAACCATACATTTGTGTGGCAAGCTCCAGCACAGCTAAGACTAAGGGAATCACACTGAGATTGGGGGTACTCTCCATTACTGGAGAGACAATGGGAACAGGTGGACCTGTCAATCTGAATGCCTAATGAAATAAAACAAAACAAAGAAATCAATACTCTTTGGAGGCATACAGCAGAATCCAGGGACTTTTTTACAGTACAGGCTATTCACTATACCCAGGGTACAATCCAAAGTTACTCAATAAACAATGAAAACATAAACTAGCTAAAAGAGAAAAAAGTCAAAGCAGGTTGAAAGGATCCAAATGTTGGAATTACAGACAAAGATTTTAAAACAACTATTATAAAACGCTTATGGATGTAAAAGAAAATATGCCTTTAAGGATGTCCCTGGTGGTCCAGTGGTCAAGATTCGGGCTCCCAGTGCAGCAGAACCAGGTTCAATCCCTGGTCAGGGAGCTAGATTTCACATGCCACAACTAAAGAATGAGCCCTCGTCCAACCACTAAGACCTGAAGCAGCCAAATAAACACAATTTTTTTAAAAAATGAGAAGAAAATATGCCTATAATGACTGAAAAAGCAATAAATCTCAGCAAAGAAATGTCTACTATAAAAAGACACCAAATAAGAGTCTAAAATTGAAACAGTATCTCAAATTCAAAAATTTACTAGCAGACTTAACAGGATAAAGATGACTAAATAACGTCCAAGAATTCCCCAAATTCAATGAAATAAATAAGGACATAAATTCAAGGATCTCAGCAACATCAAGAAGATAAATACAGTTGGCCCCTGAACACGTCGGGGTTAATCCAAATAGAATGTAAGAGTCTGTCCTCCAAATGGGAGGTTCCTCTGCATCCACAGATTCAACCAGCCACAGACCATGGAGCCCTGAAGTATTTACTACTGAGAAAAACCTGCCTATAAGTGCACCTGCACAGCTCCAATCCAAGTTCTCTGAGGGTCAATTGTACTCAGAAAACTATAGCTAGACACATCACAGTCAAAATGCTGATAACCAAAGAGAATCTAGAACGCAGCCAAGAAAAAACAAAAAATGGCATACAAGGAGTAATGGTTGGGGTGTCTCCTGACTCCTCAACCAGAAACAGTGGAGGGAGAAGACCATGGAAGTAAATCGCTGAGGCACCAAAAGAGAAAACATCAATCCAGAACTCGACATCCAGTGACACATCCTTCAGGGAGGAAGATGAAACAAAGACACCATCAGACAAGAAACAGAAAAAAGCACACACACTAAGAATTTATTTAATACATCCTCTTAAACATTGCCAGCTAACGCAGACTACAAGAAACACTTGATGAAGTTCTGTAGGCTGAAAAAGAATGGGATCACCTGGAAACTTTACCCAGAAGGAATCTAGAGAGCTGGAAACGGTATATATATATGGGTAGAAGTTTCAAAAACTATTCTTCTGCCTAATTTCTTCAAAATATACATGATGGTTTAAAAGCAATACAAACCAAACATTATAACTTGGTATCATAGAATTTACAATTTTCACAATGCTATCTTTTAAATGGATAACCAAGAAGGTCCTACTGTACAGCACAGGGAACTCTGCTTAATGTTATATGGCAGCCTGGATGGGAGAGGAGTTTGCGAGAGAATGGATATATGCATATGTATGGCTGAGTCCCTTTGCTTTCCACTTGAAACAATCACAACACTGTTAGTCGGCTATACTCCAATATAAAACAAAAAGCTTTTTTTAAAAAAAGAAAGAGCAATAAAGAGATTATCAGGCCAAAAAAAAAAAAAAAAGACTGTGCCTTAATGCAGGGGGTGCAGGTTCAATCCCTGGTCAGGAAACTAGGATCCCACATGTCTCACGATATGGCAAAAAAACAATTTAAAAAAAGAAAAGAAAGAAAGAAAGCTTCCTTTCACACTGGTCTGTCTTGAACTGGCTCATCTTCTTTTTGAATACAGACCAGATCTCACACTCAGATCTTTACCAGACAACTGTGTCTATCTAGAATTTTATCATGTAATTTTACTTCTGTCTTATTCCCTGATGGCTCAGTTTGTAAAGAATCTACCCACAGTGCAGGAGATGCAGGCTTGATCTCTGGGTAGGAAAGATCCCCTGGAGAAGGAAAAAGCAACCCACTCCAGTATTCTTGCCTGGAAAATCCCATGGACAGAGGAGCCTGGCAGGCTACAGTCCATGGGGTCACAAAGTGTAGGACTCCCACAAGTTTCTCAACATGTTTTTAAACAAAAGAAATTAGTTGATATAAAGACAATTACAGGTGGTATATAGATAAAGCAGAAATAAGAAAAGTGGTACATAAATGACCGACTCCTGAAAATTACTGTATTTGTGTAATCCAGGGAAAATATTCCCACTAATAGGATCACATTCGTATGCAAACAATAGTGTCTTTTATTCCAAATTCTAAATGTAGGTGAACATTTTCCTTTGTGTGGATCAACATCCTGGCCCTTTCCAAAATCCTACTTGAAACCATATCAATGAGAGTATTACTATTTACTTGTAAATAATGTATTAAAATTGTTTAACTACTCCATAAAAGCAGCAGAGTTTACTGAAAAGAACATGCAAGGCCGAAGTGGAACCACTTCCCATAAAGGGAATGAAAATAGCCAGCAGGTTCAGGTTCAACTCTGATGGCATTCTGACCAGACACTGGGATTAATAACTTCTTCCTATGACATTTTAGGGCTTCCCTGGTGGCTCAGAGGGTAAAGAATCTGCCTACAATGCAGGAAACCTGGGTTTGATCCCTGGGTTGGGAAGATGCCCTGGAGAAGGGAATGGCTACCCACTCCGGTATTCTGGCCTGGAGAATTCCATGGACAGAGGAGCCTGGTGGGCTACAGTGCTGCTGCTGCTACTGCTACTAAGTCACCCCAGTCATGTCTGACTCTGTGCGACCCCATAGACAGCAGCCCACCAGGCCCCCCCGTCCCTGGGATTCTCCAGGCAAGAACACCGGAGTGGGTTGCCATTTCCTTCTCCAATGCATAAAAGTGAAAAGTGAAAGTGAGGTCACTCAGTCGTGTGCGACTCTTTGCGACCCCAGTCACTATGATATTTTAATTTTTTTTTTATTTAAGTCTTCAAAGACAAACAAAATCAATCAACAGCCGATGAACTATGTAATAACAGCAGGGTTTCTTAGCCCCGGCAGGAGTGGCGTGGTCAGTCTCGGTTGTGGGGCTGCTCTGTATGTCACAGGACACCCCGCAGCTTTCCTGGCCTCAACTCACAGGTGGCCAGGAGCACCCTGTCCCCACTCTGAAAATAAGAATGTCTCCAGACATTGCCACGGGTCCCTAGTCGAGAACCACTGTGAAAAAGAAAGACGTGGCAGGTGTCGTTACCTGGGCAGCCCCTGTTTGAGCGGATGGTCCCATAAGGGAAGGGGCCTCAGGTCAGCAGGAATGCCCCCTTGGCCCTCCTTGGCCTCTCAGACCTCACCTCCCACTACTCCTGCCCCCACCCCCCACCCACCCTGTCCTCCAACCACACAGCTCCTCACTGTTCCCCCAGGACTCTGGTCACTTCCCTGGTGTGGGGGGGTCACTACACGACCCGGGGCTTCCCTCTGCCCAGAGGTCTGCTTCCCAAGGTATCCTCTTTGATAACGTCCTTCTTCTCAGTTAAATCTCTGCTCCCTCATCTTCTCACTGAGGTCCGCCCTGACCACCTGATTTTGAAACTGCACGCCTCCCGCCTATGCCCCACCCTACCCTGATCCACTTCTCTCTTTTTTCAGGGACTGGATCACCTTCTGACACGGAGAACATTCTCCTCCTGCACCTACTGCTTACGGTGGGTCCACCCCCGCACCGCCGCCGCTGCACCCAGGGCAAAAATCTGTCACTGACTCTTCGATATGCCTGGCACACAGCTGGCAATCAGTAGAAGCTGCTGAATGAACGAATGCATACATGGTAAAGAACTGTCGAGCTAGCCTGCTGTGCCTTCCTGACAGTGCCAGTAACACACAAAATGGCTCCTGCTCTCAGAAAGAATTTTCTAGGATGAACATTTCTAGCCACTGCCCATAGAGCAAACTGTCTGGCAACTGTTCACAGGAATAAGGAGTAAAGGTCTAATGGACACGGTGACACCAGGAGCAACTGATTATTCTGAAGCCCCACGAGTCCAGGTCACCCAGAAACATCGGGAATCTCAAGCATTCAAGCTAGAAATGAAATATGAAGTCGGGTATGAATTTGTTCAAATTTTTTCATTATACTCTCTCACATTTGAAAAAAAAAAAAAAAGTTACCTACCCCATTCATGAAAGCTTAAAATAGTATGGAAAAGCAAAGACTTCTTAAGAAAATAGTCTCTTAATACCTTCAAGGCTTCTTGGTCCCATGTAAAACATTTAAAAAACAATACTGATCATGACTGGCTTCATTTGCCATCTATGCAATGACTTTCAAGCAGCAGCTGCTAAGTTTGTGCCACGGGTTAGATTCATTGGCAAGTCTACACAGGACCACATTGACTCCTTGGGCTCTGATTGCTGGTGGCTCAGACGGAAAAGAGTCTGCCTGCAATGCAGGAGACGCAGGTTCAATGCCTGGGTCAGGAAGATCCCCTGGAGGGAATGGCAACCCACTCCAGTATTCCTGACTGCAGAATGCCATGGACAGAGGAGCCTGGTGGGCTACAGTCCATGGGGGGTTACACGGAGTTGGACACGACTGAGCGGCTAACACCTTCACTGATTTCTTACCAAAAATGACGAATAATGACAAAGGCTGAAGAGCTAAGAAGTGCTCTTTGCCTTGTAGGGGTGAGGGCCCCCTCGCACCACACCTTCTGCTCAGCACCCTGTCCGCCACTGCACATCTCCATGTCCACATAGTTCCTGAACTATAGGGTCCATGTTCCCATGACTGTGGTGCATATCAGCCAGTAGCTGTGGTGGCTACCTGCCCTCCAGTGGAACCGTCCAAGTTTAAAAACCCAGCTGACCAACTAAGAGATACAATGCTCATCCAACCAAAGCCAGAGTGGTTATGAAGCAGTAGTCTTAAGCTCACACAACCAAAGATGAGGTTGGCTCCTCTTCAGTGAGGTCCCGGTCAGTTTACAAATTATAATGGCACTATTACCCTCTGACCCTGATGCTAGGTGACTAAGTAGAAATAACAAACAAAACTCTTTTCTCGTTAACTATATTTCTGGAAGTTATAAACCTGGGGGTGGGGTGGGAAAAAGGGTTGATAGCCTCTTCTATACTAACTGGTTACTCAAGGGTTATCTACCAAAAATAATGCACACTGTCAGTATACTCATCTTTTAAAACAGGCTGGGGCAAAGAATACATTGGATGAGGCTGCTCTGGCCAAAACACACAGTGGACATCTGTGTGCACACCAGTGCTTTTCATAAGACACCAATCTGTCTTAAAACAGGCTGAGTATGAACTAACACTTCAAATATAATGTTAGGTGGATGTGATGTATAGGTTCAAAGCACCTTAGATAACAAGCTAATAAAAAGAGGGAAAGAAAAGAAATGTTACACATCATTTTCCATCAAGAAAAGGATTAGAGGATCCACTACAAAAAAACAGAAGGTGTGTTCACAGCAGACTCATGGCAACCACCCTCTGCTCTATCCACCGTGGTTGACTTCAGGAGATGACAGTATACCATAATTCAACAGAGTACTGGAGATTCAGATGACAAAGGCATGGTCCCCAGACTTGAGGCCCCCCCGGGGAACAAAGACCTTCCCACACATAACAACACACAATCCCCCTGTGACAAGAGCCATGGAGTTCAGGTATAAACAAAGCAGGGAGGAGACTGGTTCTGCTTACAGAAGGAGGTGAAAGGAGGTGTTTCCCTAGGACAGAAGGGTATTTGAGTTGGACTTTGAAGATTGAGTAGGAGTCCACCACAGAGGAAGAGAGAGGGGGTCTGGGAAAGGGAAAGAGACCATTCTGGATGAAGGGAAGAGCACAGCAGGGGAAAAAGAAAGGCTGTTGCTGCCTCGGAGTGGCTCGGGAAGCCAGAAACTTCCCACGAAGCCACCAAGCCCTGGCTGAGCAGCCACCACAGAACTGGTTGGAAGCAGAAAGGTGAGAAAAAATAAACATAGTAAAACATGCCCAGAGAGATACGTTTATTGGCCCAGACATGAACAGGGGTAGAAATGGAGGCAGGATATTAGAGCATGACTACCCCAGTAAGTGTTTTCATTAAGCGTTCCTTCTCCAGACATGCCCGGAATTTAGGGTTCTCCGTTCAACATGCCATCTTGTCACTATGACTCAGTAAGACAGGCCACCCTGGGCCAGCCCAATTAGCCACCCAATCTCAATTTTCCACTCTTTAACACAGCACTCGGGGACGCTGGTTGAGAGAAGATGACAGATGGGCCCCCGTCTGTGTCCGTTTCAAAATATGAGAAGACTGGTTGATGACAGCCGACAAGGAGTCTAGCCTTATTTGCAAAATGTGCACTTAAAAAAAAAGGGGAGAGAGAGTGAGAAAACTGTATTAATGTAGAACTTGCATAATTGATAATTCCTGCGCTTCTCATTAGCCACTCTTCAATGAACAATAACTAAGTCTCTGCAAGGCCTTAAATGATTTGGGGGGAGATGAGAGTAAACCATCCATTAATGTATTATTTAAAGTGGCTTCATCCTTCTTGCTAACAGGCTTATAAATACTAATGCGAATTCTTAAATTGGAACTATTTCTAAAAGCTAGACCAGACAAACCCAACCCATCTGAAAAAGAAAGAGCATTCTTGATTCTTCACTGGCTTTGTGGGAGAAGGGAGAAGGACCGACCCCTGAACGCTGCAGGTCCTTGTTGACTTAACTAAATTTCAACAGCAAGTTGCTCAGGCAAACTTTCTCTGTATAAATGCCATTCTCTAACAAGACCCACACAGATTTATTAGCTCCTGTATGAGCGGATCCGTCTGATGCATAATATTCTCTATCACAAATCTTGGAGGGCTACTGATGGTTGTTACTACTGCACTATGGGTTGGCTGAACAGACCGACCCAACTCACAAGACGCTGGCCTTTCTACACCTTGCATACATGGAAATTCCTCTTTGATTTGTGGCTTTAATCACAGCTTCCAAAACTTGGTCATTATTTATGAGTCTGACTTTTATACTGACGGTCAAGGGGACACACTGACTCGGGTTACCTGATAGGCAAGCCATCTTTAGCTCCCAGCTGCCATGGGCTCCACGGTGATATTACACATCTCAATTTTCCTGCCGACCCACCTGGCTGGGGATAGAACTGGAGGAGGTGGGGGTGAGGGGGCCTGAGTCTACACAGCGTTAATGAGTACAAGAGTTCTGCTAGAAAATGCAGTGATTTCCCCCCCAGACATGAGGAAGATTCGAAAAGGAAAAAAGGTTGGAAAAGAAAACCAACAGCCGCTGGGGTGAGTGTTATATGTGGGTGCATGTGTGTGCCGAGTCACTTCAGTTGTGTCCAACTATTTGTGACTCTGAACTGCAGCCCACCAGGCTCCTCTGTCCATGGGATTCTCTAGGCAAGAATACCAGAGCGGGTTGCCACGCCCTCCCCCAGGGGATCTTCCTGATCCAGGGATCCAACCCAAATCTCTTATGTCTCCTGCACTGGCAGGCGGAGTCTTGGCTCTATTTTCTTGCTGCTCAAGATACTTGAGGCAATCAAGCAATGCAGGCCGACATTACACCACTATTCTAACAATCACCTTGGCCACGTTGCCAGGAGGGTCACCTTTCTCCTTGTGGAAAGAAGCACACTCCTCTGAGGATGTGCTAGTTCGGACACGCGTTTGGATGCATGAGTCCCATGCCCGGCTCACACGTCCCACCCTGCCCTCACCTGCCCCGCTTGCTCTCCACCATCTTCCTCTTGCACTGACCCCGTCCCCCCAACCCATGGCTATGCTCTCCCTTGTGCCTCCATCTTAAAAAGCAATGCTTTTCAGAAAAGTGTATAGATAGTAAGTGATCCACATGACAAACTTTTAAACTGAATATACTCAGCTCAAGAAAGAATCTTTCTAGCTTCTCCAAACCCGCCCCCCCCCCATCCATTCTCCCTCCCACCTTCTGCCTTACATGTGTTGGGGGAGTCGGGGCACACTCTCCTGCCTTCTTCATCAGATCACGGAGATTGCTGTGCCATTTCTGCGCTCTGTGTAAATAGTCACGCAGTCTCTACCTTTTGTATATGGCTTCCTTCACTGACCACTATGTGATGTTCATCTGTATTACTGAGTGGAGCTGGAGATCACTCACTCTTAGAGCTGCATTGTTTTCCACTGTGTAAACATAACTACACTTAATAATCCATTGTACTCAATGAGGACATGTGTGTGGGTTCTAGTTTTCAACTATTAAGAATAGTTAAGAACTATTAAGAACATAGTTTTCAACTACGACCCTGTCTTCTTTCCATTATTGGCTCTGCTGGGTCATTCTGGCACGTAGAATCTTGTTTCAGCATGTGAATTCTTAGTTGTGGCATGTGGGATCTAGTTCCCTGATTAGGGATTGCACAGGGACCCCCTGCATCGGGAGAGCGGAGTCTTAGCCATTGGGCCACCAGGGAAGTTCTGACCATGACTTTTTGAAAACATGTGTTCACATTTTGTTGGGCAAATAACCAGGCATGGAACTGTTGAGTCCATCTTTTTTTTTTTTTTTTAAGGTTCTCAGAGTAGATACAAATAACGCAAATCTGTTCTGGGCTCTTCTATCTAAGAAGCAAAGCAAGTGATTTCAACCCCTCCAACCTCTCAAGCTGCTTCTTCTGGAAAGGGTCTGTTTTCCCTGCTAGACTGGGAGCTCCCCAAAGCAGTGCTGCTAAGTCAAGTCAGTCGTGTCCGACTCTGTGAGATCCTATAGACAGAAGCCCACCAGGCTCCTCTATCCCCGGGATTCTCCAGGCAAGAACAGAGGAGTGGGTTGCCATTTCCTTCTCCAATGCATGAATGTGAGAAGTGAAAGTGAAGTCACTCAGTCGTATCCGACTTTTAGAGGCCCCATGGACTGTAGCCTACCAGGCTCCTCCAACCATGGGATTTCCCAGGCAAGAGTACTGGAGTGGGGTGCCATTGCCTTCTCTGCCCCAAAGCAGTGACCATTCCTCAAAATGCCCAAAGGCCAGCCAGCATCTGGAATACAGTGGGTGCTCAATGCAGGACCACTGAGCTACAGGACTGCAGGCAACACTGCCTCAACCCCTGCAGCCTTCCCAACTCATTCTGGCCTGGCTTCTGCTCCTTGGCTTCATAGGAGAAGTTCTCACTGAGGTCATTCGCCCATGGCCGTCCTGGGCTTGAGCCAAATCAACCGGCACCTCCCATCTGCGCCATTGCTACTCTCGCCTGTCCTCTAGGTGGGAGCAGCTCTGGGATGGGGCCCAGGGATTCTTCATCCCTCTTCCCCCAGCACCTCCCGCAGGCTGGTGCCTGGGAGGCACCGGAAGAACATCTATTACCCAGATGATTTTCCAAACAGGGAAAGTGAGCACCTGCCCTCATCTCTAATTTTTTTTTTCTCCAATCAGGTTAAGGCTAAGTGATGTTCTGAAGCTCAGAATTGCTTCCTCTTTCATTAGCTAGACTTTGTTGCAGAAATTTCTGCTTAAAAAAAAAAATCTTAATTTGTGGTGTAGAAAGCCATATAAAACTCTTTTTAAACAGAGACAATTCCAGGGAATCTCTGGTGTTCACCTGTTTCTCTCACAGGAAATGGAAAATACAGAACAACTAGAGTAAAACGCATTACGATTATCAGACAGGAAGCAAGGCTGACTCGGCTCCCACCACACTGACTCTTCTGTTCCTTGCCACCCTCATCCTGTTGGAAGGAGATAGGTACATGCTTCTAATCCCCAAACACCAACAGGAAAAGTGAGACGTGAAGTCTGAGCGGCTTTTTGAGGGCTACCCAACAGGGCAGGGCTTGTGCCAGCAGAAGTCAGCTCTTCGGACTGAGCCCCTTGGGAAAGGCAGCCTCTGGGCTGGCTCAGCTAATCGATGGACTTCGGGGCTCTGATGGGACAAAATCAAGTTTCAGAGAAAGACAAATATCATGTGATATAGCTTACAGATGGAATCTTTAAAAAATGACACAAACGAACTTATTTACAAAACAGACTCACGGACTAGAAAACAAACTTATGGTTATCAAAGGGGAAGTGGGGAAAGATAAATTAGGAGCTTGGGATTAACATATACACACTACTATATATAAAATAGGTAACCAACCAACAAGGATCTATTGTATAGCACAGAGAACTATACTCAATATCTTGCAATAGCCTATAATGGGAAAGAATCTGAAAAAGAATATACATAAAATAAATATATAATTTAAAAGATTTATATATATACATAATACATATATAACTGAATCACTTTGCTGTACACATGAACCTAACACAATGTTGTAAATTACACTTCAAATAAACCACCCCCTCAAAAAAGGGGGGTAAAAATAGAATCAAGTTTGATTTAGAACAGAAGGCCAAATCCAGCCCACTGCCTGTGTTTGTAAATAAAACTTTATTAGCAAACAACTATGTCCATTCATTTATGTATATTTGTGAGTGCTACTTGGAGAAGGAAATAGCAACCCACTCCAGTATTCTTGCCTAGAGAATCCCATGGACAGAGGATCCTGGTGGGCTGCTGTCCATAGGGTCGCACAGAGTCAGACACGTCTGAAGCAACTTAGCATGCATACATGGATTGGAGAAGGAAATGCCAACCCACTCCTGTATTCTTGCCTGGAGAATCCCAGGGACAGAGGAGCCTGGTGGGCTGCCGTCTATGGGGTCACACACAGTCAGACACGACTGAAGCAACTTAGCTGCTACAGCAGCAGCAGCAGCGAGTGCTACTAGACTACAATGGCAGACTTGACTGCTTGCATTAGGACTTCGGGCCAGCAAAGTCTAAAATGTTTACTGTCTGATCCTTTATGGGGAAAAAAAAAATTGCCCATCTCTGATTTAGAGAACAATCTAATGGCTGGATTTCATTCTATTTCCCAACTGTTAATATACTCAAGTTCCTGTTCAAACTAGTTCACTCAACAAGGAGGTTTTTACTTAATTTTTTTGACAATCTTTGATTCAAGTTTATGTAATAGTTCAGAGAAAAATTTCAGTGGTTTGGTTTAGGGATCAAATTAATATAGTTTCTCCGCTTGGTTGTGGTCCTTGAGCAGAACATTGTTACAAACCTGACCAAAGTGGGCAGGTGAAACAGAATGCTTCCTGCTCTGGAGGGTGTCTTTTATTCAAGCTTGAACATACTCCACTCCTTCTATTCTAAGAGTCTATCTGTAGTCCTCAAACTTAGCTAATCCTATTTCTAACAAAGAAACACACATCATTTGATGGCACCTAGTTTTCTTCATCAATAGGAGTATACCTTTTTCCAACTTCTTTCATAGCTACCTCTTGAAACCTGAACATTTGGAAAGAAATACACTGTCCCGCAAATACTAATACATTTTCCAAGTCTGTGTTTTGAAGCTAAATATATCTTACAATAACATGGCAGCTGAATTCAGAACTGAAATCCAGCATTAAACCCTTCATATAGACGTTTGATCATATATGAAACTTTCATCTCATTTTTAAAAACTTTTTATTAAGGAAATTTTCAAACATATGCAAAAACATAATACTATAATAAACCCCCACACCCTTAACCAGCCAGTTTCAACAAATAGTCTGCCAACTTTTCCCACTCATCTTTCTTTCCAACTTGTTGATTATTTACTGTTTGCTGCAGTATTTTAAAAGCAGACCTCACAGATCATATTGTTTCACCCACAAATGCCTATTTGCTTCTGTTAAATAAGGTCCTTCGCCTTCAAACAAAACTGTGACACCACTATCACATCTGACAAGATTAATAATAATTCTTCATATAACCTAATACCTGGGTCAAGTTTAATTTTCCCCACTGTCTCAATAATGTCTTTTTATAGCTCATTTGTTCAACTAAGGATCCACATATGACCATATATTATACTTTGTTGATAGGTCTCTTTATATCTGCAACAGAGTCCCCTCACTTTTTTCCACCCACCACTAGTACACATTTAAATTCTAATTGGTCAAGCAAGCCTTACCAGGAGTGACACCTCTTAGCCCCCACAAGCTTTAATCAACCCAGCCGCTGACAGGCCTATAAGCCCTTGAGGCAGAGATGCACCCAGCTCCACCTTCCGCGTGCCGTCTACCACCAGGACCACTGTGTCTGGCCATCTCACACTCTTTTTGCTCTCAAGAGAAGGAATTTAGGTTGCTTCAGCAGGCTAATTCACTAAAATTGTCTTTTTTGTGCTCCGATGGCCCAGAGACTGAATGATTTTGAAAAAACACGGCAACCTGTCCTGATGGCTTCTTTTTGAAGTGAGCCAATTTAATGAAGAAATCACAAAGTAAATCAGACAAGCCTCGTAATCCATCTTGGTTACCAGTAACGACATTAACTGAACACCTAGATCATGGAGGGAGGACACTAGGTTATAAAAAGGATGACCAGTGTCCCTGGCCAAGGAGACTTAGAGCCTAGATGAAATGGCTATCCCGTCATTTAGACCAAAAAAAAGTCCAAGGAAGACAACAGATGCAGAACCCACCCAAACCAACAAACTGTGCCCTCCCATTAGCTTAAGAATATTTGTGAGATTGATCTATGTGATGGAATAAAAAGAGGAAGAGTCAGAACTAGTCAAAGTAGTCTGATTGCTAGTTTTGCTAGTTCTATCATTTATGACCTATGCCGTACTGAATAAGTCACTTAACCTCTCTGATTCTGTTTCATCATTTATAAAACAGGAACAATCCCGCCTACCACACAGTAGCAACCCTTAACACAGGAACAGAAAATCTTACATGAATGCCTAGTAGTAATGATGACAGCTAAAATAATAACAGTAATAATCAATGAATGGAATAGTCTATGCCAGGCACTGGGCTAAGACGTCTTTTTTTAAATACTTTATTAATTAATTATTTATTTGCTGGGTCTTAGTTGCAGCTTTTGGGATCTTCAATCTTTGATGAGGCATGTGTGATTTTTTTAGGTGCAGCATTCAAACTCTTGGTTGGATAATGTGAGATCTAGTTCCCTGACCAAGGATCGAACCCAGGCCCCCTACTTTGGGAGTGTAAGTCTTAGCCACTGGACCACCAAGAAGTCCCTAAAACATTTTGTGTCTTCTGTTTCATCTAATCCTTGTATCAGTCCTATGAAGCATCTCCAGTTGTCAGGTCTTCCAGATGAAGAAAGTGAACAAAGGTGAGTGATCGGCTCATGCTGACTCAACTAAAGACAGGAAGTGGGTCACCGGACCTCAGGGTTTTTGCCATAATCACAGTGTAATAATGCCTCCTAAATACTACCACAGTAAAGTGTAAAGGTGGGACCCAGGGCAGCATAAGTACTGGGGGGGAAAGGCCCTCTTATTATGGCTATTAATTAGACCAATTATATTGTAATTTCATAGATACAGCATCCTGAAGACTCCACATCTGTGCAATAAGGAAGCCTTGGGAGGCTCCCCGAGTGGCCCTACCCATGGCCTGGGTGTGTTCAGAGCCATGATGCTGGTTTCCTTCCTTACCGGGACAAGTCTTCAGCAGTCTCCTAAACAGTAAGTGTCACCTAAGATATGTACAAATAGAGCCAAAATCAGAATTATTTTCCTATATAATCTCTTAATTCCTTTCTGTATACATATACAGAAAAGACAAAAGGAAGTTACCTGCCAGAAGAGATCCAATTGCCTGCCACCACCACCCTTTGAAAGTCCAAGCTAGCCAAGGGGAAGAAGCAACTGTGGAACTGAGGCCCTGATCTACAGTTCCAGCAGATTTCCTTGCCAACAGCCAGGTGAGGAAAGCCATTTTGAACCCTCCCATCTCCCCAGAGTTCCAGAGAACACATGAGGCTTCTGTATCACCCAGTCAATGCACAGAATTGTTATGCTGTTGATTTAAACCACTAAGTGTTCAGGTAGTTTGTTAGATAACTGAAAAATAGCCAAAAAACAGCTTTTCCAGACAGGCCAAATACTAAATCTATGAATGAGAGGTGCCTTAACAGCAGCTTACTGTTGCTTATCAAGAGCAATGCTACATTCCTTCCATTCAAAGACACCCATTGACTGAAACATTTTGTAAACCCACGGCCCACATTGTACCTTGCTCCACAGTATTCAATAATTATGAATAATGATCACATCAATAATAATGGCAGGTAATATTTACTGTTTCTTATGTACAAGACTTCATGCTAAACCTTTTATTTTTTATATATTTATTTGGCTGTGCCAGATCTTAGCTGCAGCACACAGGATCTCTGATCGTCATCAAGGCATGCAGGACCTTCTAACTGCAGTATGTAGGATCTTGAGTTACGGCATGCAAACTCTCAGTTATGGCATGTGAGATCTAGTTCCCCCACCAGGGATTGAACCTGGGCCCCCTGCATTAGAAGCACAGAGTCTTAGCCTCTGGACCAAAGAAGTTCCTAAACCTTTTATTAGTTAACCTCTACTAAAGCCCTCTGAGGTGGACCATTATTATGCCCATTCTACAGATGAAGCCAATGAAGCTCAGAGAGGTACAGTGACTTGGCCAGGATCACACAGCCAGTAAAGAGTGGCTCAGGACTTCACCCTCTGGCCATCTGACTCCAGAACCCACAACCACTGGCCCCTTCAAGGGTCATTTTACTTTAATAAAGTTGCCGCCTTCTGAAAGAAATAGTGTATAAATTACACATGTTTTTGAAAGAATATGTGTATTCAGCAAGAATATGTGTATTCTTTCAGAAATATGTCTATAAATAAATGTGCCTGACCTATGGTATTTTCAGTAAACCCTAGTTCTGGTTAGTAGGAAACTTGTAGATGCAGAAGGAAAGAACACAGTAAGCCCCATTGATGTTGGTTACTGTGATGGTTTGTACAGGCTTCCTTCATCAGCAAGCACCCAGGGTTTGGTAATTATCTGTTTACAAGTTGGCTCTCTTCCAGGCCTGTGAGAGCCGTCACAGTCTCAGGTTCATCTTTGTAGGTTCTGGGATCGGCACATGGCCTGGCCCAGAAACAGGAGGTCCTCAAGAAAAGTTTGCTGAATGGAAAAGAAATGCTTCATTCACCACCAGTGCGAACTTGCCTAAACAGGTACATCTTCTCCACCCATCAGTCTTTAAAGTGATTCTAAAGGAGAGGGCAGGAAGGTACAGGAGGGAGACCCATCGGAGAAAGGCAGGTACCAGTGGGCTCCTCAATGGGCTTGTGGCCAAGACACTGGAGAAGTCTGTGCGAGTCTGTGGCCGGCCACACGTAGAGCCGGACCTCCCAAACTCCCCGGCATTCTGAAAAGTCCTGGGGGACAACTGGAGACCCTGGTTGGAAGACCCCGGACCCCGGAGGGGGCCACGCCTCCTCCCGCCGGGAATCGCCAGGATGAACGAAGCACTAGCTCTCCCGGGCCACCGCAGGAGGAGGAGGAAGAGAAAGAAAGTAAGAGAAAGTCAGAAGTTTTCCAACAAAAATCCTCCCCACTGCGGGGAGGGCTCCCCGTCCTCTACCGCCCCCGCCCAGTGAGGAGGGACCGCCACAAGTGATCAAGGCAATTGGGGGTCCCCCTATTCTGGTTCCAACACGAAGAGCCCAGCCTGTAGATCCCACATCCGCCTTCTGTGCACCCCTAATTCTGCGAGAAGTTCCCAGGGAGGGGCGGGATGCCCCAACTGTTACTTACAATCGTCCAAGTCATCCTGCAAGTCCACAAAGTACAGGGACATCTCTGAAAACCAAGAGACACACAAGGAGTTACGAGGGGGCTGCGGCAGGTGGGCTCAGGGATTGTTGTGGGGGTCCTCGGGCCTCGGGGGTTGTTCCGGCTGAAGGGGAGGGGGCGCCCCAGGAGCTGGACCCCATTCACCCGCCATCTTGGGATGACCTGGAGGCGGGGCCGGCGCCTGAGGGGCGGGGCCTGAGTGATAGGGGCGGGGCATATGGCTTAGTGTTCCGCCCCCTCACTGCCAGCCCCGCCCTCGAGCCCGGGCCTCTCCGCAAGCCTCGCTGCGCCGGCCGGCCCCGCCCTCTCGGCGAAGGTGGCTGCCGAAGTGGGCGGGGAGGTCAGGTGACCCGGCCGGCGTCTCAAGATGGCGGCTGCGGTGGCCCCCGGGAACCCGCGGCACCGTCCGGGCTGCTGAGACGGACCCCGCGCGGCTGGCGACGGACGGGCCGGGCCGAGGGCCAGCGAACGGGCGGCCGCCGCCTCTGCGCGCCCCGCGGCCGGGGCTAGGCCGTGCGGCGGCGGCGGCGCCGGGGGATGCTTGTGCTGGGCCGGGCCTCTCCCTTCTTAACTTAGGGCGGCGGCGGGCCCGCGCCCCTGGCTCCCGGGCCATGGCGCTGAGGGAGCTCAAAGTGTGTCTGCTGGGGGTGAGTGGCGGCGAGCCGACCGGGAGGGCCGCGGGAGGCCGGGCGGGCCGCAGACCAGGGCGTGCCCACGTCCCCTCCGCCCCTTGCCCCAGACTGGGTGCGGGACACCGCCTACCTGTCCGGAGCCTCGCTTCTGCCCCCTGGGCCATCCCGCCCACCTGGCCGCACCCTCCTGAAGGATTTTGCTGTCGGTAGGGTTCACCCTTGCCCCTCCCTGGTGCCCAGGGACTCTTCCTGCCCCCCAAAGGGTAAAGAGTCCTCCCTGCCCTTCCATTGCTTCTGGGTTAAGAGCAGTCTTAAATAGTTTTCCTAGGTACTAGTTAGGAGTTGGCCAAGGCTTGCAAAGTAAGACTAGTAACAGGTCTTTTGTTTTACAAGCAGCATTAGTCTGCTTTCCTGTCTGCTTGGTGTTTTTGAACTTGTGGAATATCCCTGATACTTAACGCAGATTTACCTTCCTGGGGTGGGAGTGGGACATTCAAATCAAAAAGCCCCCAAAACTGGTTTGAAGCTTCAGCTGCCTAACTTGTCAAGGCAACTTTGCGATTTCAGAGCATACTTTCTGAAGTTGATGCTCTCTTACCAGAGTTGCCGCTTTAAAGACTGAGAAAGATTTCAATAACTTAGTCTTACCCCTTCCCATATTGGGTGGGGCTGGGATGTATCAGGAATTACTCAGAAGTAGTTCAAGAGTTCATTCTTAACGTAGACTTGTTAGAGATCAATTGAGTTTGTCACTTTGCACACTACGCAGAAACTTGGGGTCTTTCAGAAGATCCTCACATCTTTTGTAAACTCAGATATCCTCTCCTACAATACATTTCGAAATCTTATCATTACTCCGCTGAATTTTTATGAAAACCTCCTTTGCGTTTCTTTAAAATTCACCTATCCAGGATGATTTTTCCAAAATCCTGAACTTGGGGCACAAGGCAGTTTTTGGTATGTGCCAGCAAGTAACTTCTTCTTCTTCACCTCTCTCGTTGTATTTCAGGATACAGGTGTGGGTAAATCAAGCATTGTGTGGCGGTTCGTGGAAGACAGTTTTGATCCGAACATCAACCCAACAATAGGGTAAGAGGTTATGTTTACTGAAAATGCATCTAAAGGTGTACTGATAAGTCCTTTCAAACAAAGGTGTGTTACAAGGGTAGGCATCCCCGTTCTAAAAGCTAGTGAATTTGGAGACAGTGATTACCATCATCTCGAGAAGAACTTGAAACAGTAGAGCAAGGATTGATGTGTTTTAGGAAAATCATCTTTTAACTTGTGAGGAGTGAGAACTTGAGAGTGAAAGTATGGAATTAAAGTTTTACTTACTAGAATATACATAGAGCCTTCAATCTGTGAATAGGAACAGCAGATTTCACCTTGAAATAAGGCAGAAGAAATAGATCTTAATGCTTTTTTCCTCTGGCATGTCAACTAAAAGATACTTTAGATGGCTTTAGCTCTTCCTGAAAAATAGTTTGAAGTCTGAACCCTTCTTACACATTTCAGCACTATGGCTGCACATTCCAGTAGCTGTGATGAATTAACAGAGTAATATCAAAATGTAAGCCTTTTGGAGGTACCTGGTTCGTAGGAAAAGTGAAACTGACTGGCTATAGGTTTTTGACTCTAAATTTTTCAGGCTGTTTAAACTTCGTACTGTTAATACTTCCTCTGTAAGAAGTTGTGTTTTGTGTCTTTTAATACTCTTGTTAAGCTTATAAAACTAGGTAGCTGCTATGCAAAGCCTCACCCAATTGGTTGTTTCCACTTAAAGAAAAATTCTGTTCTGCCTAATGGGGACATAATTCACAGCGTGCACGTCCACATTTGAAGGCGTTAAGATGAAACCACCACTGACTCTCTGAAGTTCGAGTGACTTTGAATGTTCTTCAGGAAAGGACTGGGCGTGTCTGCAAGTTTGATGTGTGAACTCATCTTCCTCTAGGCCTGCCTGTCACTACCTGCGTGGGAAAGTGAAGGGACAGGAAGTGCCAGTAGGCCCTGCTGCTGCCTCAGGGAGCGACACTCCTCACACTAGTCAGCGCCTCAAGCCCCACCGCCAGCTCGGTTAGAGGTGCCGCCTCGCCAGGGAAGAGGGGGGCTGACAAGGAGGTCTGTGGCCCTGTCCTGGGCGGCCAGGCCTCCCTGTTTGGCCGCACACCCAGTCCCTAAGCCCAGCTGTCTTCCGCATTTAGTCTGGGTGAATGTCTCACAGAAAGAGCGATTTGAGGCTTTCCCGTCATCTCCTCCACCCTCCCGTTTCTCTATCCTTGGCACATGTGTTCCTCCTTCACAATCAGCCCCACACACGCCTGAGCTCGGGAGCAACCCCCGACTCCTTCCCCAGCCCTGCTCCCCTTAGACAGGGCCATTCCCCAGGCCTGCTGGGCAAACTGGGGGCTCTGGAACAAGAGCTTACTGCTTCTTCAGCCTTCTGCCAACCATCCCACCCCCCTGCTCTGCTGAAATCACCTTCCCTCAGGACCTGCTTCCGTCTCACTGACAAAGCCAAGGGCTGTTTCCTTTCATTATTGCTCATCCAGTGCCGGCTGTATGCCAGATGCTAGCCTGGGTGCTGGTGATTCGGAGCAGGGCTCAGCAGACCATGGCCTTTTGGTCCACCTCTCAATTCAAAGATAAAGCCTTACCAAAACACAGCATACCTGTTCATTTATATGTGGTCTCCACTGCTTTCCGGCTCAAGGGCAGAGTTGTATAGCTGTGACTGAGACCCCATGGCCCACAAAGCCCAGAGTATTATTTAGAGCTTTTCAGGAAAAGTTGAAAAGCCCCTCCTGCCCTCAGGTACCTTCCAAGACGGAGAGAGACATACTGTGTAACCAAAGCACAGAAAATGAGTTCTTTGGCCATTTTCTGTGCTCCGAAGGAGGAATGTGGAGGCCTGGTGAGAGCATGTAGCCAGGGCCTGACCCTGGCCCAGGGCTCTGCCAGTTCCCAAGGTACCTCACGGTGAAAATATGAGGCACTTAGAAGCCCTGACATCTCAATATTGATAAATGAGTAGATTATATTTCAGAAGATAGTCTAGAGACAAAAGTTTTTGAAGAGTGAAAGGGAGCTATTGGCGATGTTTAGGGCAGTGAGTCGCATGGGGGACAGGGCGTGTTGGACGGGTGGCCCAGAGGCTGGACAGGCTGCGGGCCCAGGCCACGGGTGTTCTTTCTCTCCCTGTGTCTTTGCATGCTCTTCAGTCTTCTGCCTGTCCCTCCTCTGCTGAGTTCACACCCATAGGTCTTCCTCATGCATCCTGCCTGACTCCTCTGTGCCTTTCCCAAATATACTGGAGCTCCGCATATCTGTGACTAAGCTCAGGAGCTCCCTGTCAGAGGCCTGGCCCTCTGCTCCTCTTTCCATGGACCTTGTGGTAGAGAAAAGGACCAACATGTCCTCAGGTACTCAAGCCAGAATCCTGGGCATCCATTCCAGATCCCCCTCCTACTGTCCCTTCTCCCTGAAGCCACCATGAGTCACTTGCTTCTGTCCAGGACTCCTGAATATCCTTTCATCCCTGCTGCTTTGTTGACATCTAGACCTTCATCTTCCCTCGTGGTGGTCCAGACATGGACACTGCCACCTGCCAGCTGGTTAACTCTGAATCTGTTTCCCCATCAGCAAAATCGTAGTAATAACTGGCACCAACTCCATATGAGATACTCCTTTTCAAATGTTCAGCTAAGTGCCAGGGACACTGGGGCTCAATACAT
This sequence comes from Bos indicus, assembly GCF_029378745.1. NCBI lineage: Eukaryota > Metazoa > Chordata > Mammalia > Artiodactyla > Bovidae > Bos > Bos indicus. The sequence continues at coordinate 58,078,728 of NC_091772.1, read as the reverse complement.
GATAGCGTTTTTAAAATATTTAGATCTTATTAAAACCTTTCAAAATTGCTTTTACCAAAGCAATGTGTGTGTGGTTTTTTTCTGTAATAGCTAAGTATTTTTTCTTAATAGTTAAGTATTAACAGTTCCCTGGTCCACTCTGACTCACTCCCTAGAGGTTTCTACTTTTGTGATGGTTTTAGCTGTTTTTTTCTGATCTGTCCTCCAGATTTTTTCGTTAACACGCATGTACTGCTAATTCTTGATCCCTTCTCTTCTCCCCCACCCCATCCCCCAATTTGAGGCATTATCTAGTGCTTGTTTTCTTGGGAGATGGGAACTTATTAATCCCGCTTCTCTTACCTCTCCCTGCTTCATTTGCCCTCCTCCTCTGTGTTTCCATTAAAGCTCTACCACTGAGCGGCAATGTAGCGTTTAGACTGCAAGGTCTCCAGCCAGTCTAGCTGCCTTCACATCCCAGGTCTAACACGTAGTTGCTCTGTGGCCTTGAGCAAAGTATTTAACCTCTTGTGACTAAATTTGCACATTTGGGATAATTAGTTGCCTCTAATTACAGAGTTGTGAAAATCAAGTTAAAATACGTAAAAAATTACTTAGAATGGTACTTTCATATGGTAAGCATATGTTATTTCTTAGCAACTGATATTTTTTGATAAACTTCTAACACTATAGTTTTTTTAAACTGTATTTAAATGGAATTGGTAGATATTGTTTTGTATCTGCTTATTCGATTCATACTTTGTGAGGTTCATCTATGTCATTTCATGTAATGATGGTTTATTCTTTTTCATCTCTGTACAATAAGTATCCCATTGGATAAGTACACCACAGTTTATTCTACTGTTGGAATTGTGGTTGTTTCTAGTCAGGGTTTGGGAATTGGCAGGGAAATTCCTGGCTCAGAAGGAATATGTATTTTAACTCTAGTAGATGTCTTCTGAAGTATTGTGTCAGTTAATGTTCCTGCCAGCAGTGTTTGGGAGTTCTGGTTGCTTCATATCCCCTACAACATTAGATGTCATCAGTCTCAAATTTTAGCTGTGTTGGAGGATTGGTGGTACTGCCTTATTCTGGTTTTAATTCCTGTTTCCCATATGACTACAGCTACTGAACACATTTTCATATCTTTATTGGTCATCTGGATACGTTGCCTGTTTGAGAATCTTGTTCATTTTTCTATTGAGTTGTTAGTCATATTCTCATTGACTTTCAGGTGTGATGTATGTATTCTGGATATTATAGATTCTGTAGTCATTTGTTGCATCTGACTATTGCAGATACTTTCTCGCACTCTGTGACTATCCTTTTCACTCTCTGGATCTTTTAATGAAGGGTTGTTACTTTTAATATATCCATTTGATCAGTCTTTCAATGAAAGATATTATGTTAGTGCTTTTTATGTCCTTTTAATAAACTTTGATTTACCAAAGTCATGAAAATACAGTCCTGTTATCCTATAGAAATTTTGTTTTGCTTCTCAGATTTAGATTTAATTTTTACCTAGAATTAATTTCTGTATGAAAAGTAAAATTAAGTTGTGGGGGATTGTCTTTTTTTTTTAACTCCAGCAGAGATTTACATCTCACTTTTTTTTTAAGATTATCCATAATTCACTGTTGTGTACTGAGAGCTGTGATTGTCAAAAATTGATCATCTGTATTTATAGTGCACTTTTTATGGATTTTTTTTATTGTATCCCATTGATCTGTGTTTTAGTTTTTTTATAATTTTATTTGTTTATTTGTTTTCATTTCTGACTGTGCTGGATCTTCGTTGCCGCCTGGGCATTTCTCTAGTTCCAGCAGGCAAGGACTACTCTTCCAGTTGCGATGCACAGGCTCTCGTTGCAGTGGCTTCTATTGTTGTGGAGCACAGGCTCTGGGGTGTGCGGGCTTCAGTAGTTGCAGAACCTGGGCTCATGAGTTGCGGTTCCCTGGCTGTAGAGCACAGGCTCAGTAGCTGTGGTACACGGGCTTAGTTGCTGGGTGGCATGTGGGCTCTTCCCTGACCAGGGATTGAACTCTTATCTCCTGCATTGGCTCTCAGAGTCTTAGCTGCTGAGCCACCAGGTAAGACCCGATCTGTGTTTTTAATTGACTCACTAAAGTATAGTTTACATACAATAAAATGCACCCATTTTTAGTGAACATTTTGATGAATTCTGACAAATTGGGGAAGGAAATGGCAACCCAGTCCAGTATTTTTGCCTGGAGAATCCCATGGACAGAGGAGCCTGGCTGGCTCCAGTCCATGGGGTCACAGAGTTGGACACGACTGAAGCAACTTAGCACGCAGCGCACGTGTACTTGTGTGTACACATCCGTGAGCTCATCACTACAGTCCAGATGTAGAGCGCTTCCATCACTCCAGCCTGTCCCCTTTTGCCCCAACCTGTATTTATCCCAATCCCTACCACAGGCTCCAGGCAACCACTGATAAGCTTTCTGTCTCTACAGATTATATGGAATTTAAAGTTTCAGTTGTTTGTTCTTCGCGTGCAAACATAAAGTTGACCTTGTGTCATGTGACTTGGCTAAATTCAATTAGTTCAGACATCTTTCTAATAGATTCCTTGAGATTTTCTTAGGTGTACCATCATGTCATCTGTAACAGGCAGTTTTCTTTCCTTCTTTCCAATCTACATGCCTTTTATTTCTTTTACTTGGCCTGTCACGTGAGCTAAGACCTCCAGTATTTAAGATAAGTGGTAACAGTCAAAATCCTTCCCTCATTCCTAGTCTTGCTGCTGGTAAGTCGCTTCTGTAGTGTCCGACTCTGTGCAACCCCATAGACGGCAGCCTACCAGGCTCCCCCGTCCCTGGGATTCTCCAGGCAAGAACACTGGAGTGGGTTGCCATTTCCTTCTCCAATGCATGAAAGTGAAAAGTGAAAATGAAGTCGCTCAGTCGTGTCCTACTCTTCGCAGCCCCATGGACTGCACCCACCAGGCTCCTCCGTCCATGGGATTTTCCAGGCAAGAGTACTGGAGTGGGGTGCCATTGCCTTCTCCATCCTAGTCTTGAGGGGAAAGTATTTGGTCGTTTCCATTAAGCTGGATGTCTAGGCTCTTAGGTTTTTTTATAGGTGCCCACTATCAGGTTGAGAATATTCTCTTCTATCCCTAAATACATGAGAATTTTTTTTTTATCAAGGATTGTGTGAATTTTGCCAGGTGGGTTTTTTATTTTTTGAACTGTTCTTAACACTATCATTTTCAGTCTTAAAATAGTGAATTATAACAATCAATACTAAAATAACAAAGTGCTGTTTCATTCCTCAGATAAATTTCACTTGGTTATTATGTATTTTTTTAATACACTACTGAATTGGATTTACTAACATTTTTGCTAAAAGTTTTTGCCTCCATGTTCATGACCGATATTGATCTGTAGTTTTCTGTAATAATACCTTTCTCTAGTTTTGGTATCAGGACCTCATAAAATAAGTTGGGAAGTATTTTTTCATCTTCTGTTTTTTGGAAGATTCCGTGTAAAATTGGTATTATTTCTTCCTTAAAGGTTTGGTTTAATTCACGAGTGAAGCCATCTGAGCAAGGAGTTGTGTCAGCAAAATTTAGCTACCATTTCAGTTCCTTTAATAGTTATACGCCTATTCATTTCTTCCTGAGTAAGCTTTGGTATGAATAGTTTGTGTATTGCAAAGAATTTGTCCATTGTTTTGGTCTTTTAATTTATTGGCATAAAGTTGTTCATAATATTCCTCTACTATCATTTTAATGTCATTAGAATCTGTCTAGCTATTTTAATGGTCTTCTCAAAGAACCAGTTTTTTATTTTATTAATGTTTCACTGTTTTTCCCCACTTTTCTTTTTCATTGATTTTTGCTTTTATCTTCATTTTTTTCCTTCCTTTTATTTGGACTTAATTTCTTCCTTTTTAGTTTTTTAAAGTGAAAGTTTAGAATATTGACTTTTAAGGCTTTTTTACATGTATGCAATTAGGACTATAAATTTGTAAGTACTGGTTTGGGTGAAATATCAGAGATTTTGATGATTGTATTTTCATTTTCATTTAGTTCAAAGTATTTCTTTCCCTTGTGAGTTATTAGTTGTTTGGAAGTATGTTTTCTAACTTCCAATTATTTGGGGATTTTCCACAAATTTTCAACTACTATGATTTGTGGTTTAAATCCATTGGATCAAAGGATATAACTCATTGAATATTTCAGACCTTTTTACATTTAATGCTTATTTTATGGCCTAGCATGTGGTCTTCATGAATGTTCCATGTTTAGCAGAAAAGAATATGTTCTGCTGCTGTAAATGTGTTCTATAAATGTTAAACAATCAGCTTGACTAATAGCACTGTTCCTTTCTTCTGTATACTTAACTGATTTTTTCCCCCTCATTTGCAGTGAAAAGAGTGTTTGAAATCCAACCCTGATTGAAGACTTGTCTAGTTCTGTTTTTAGTTTAATCAATTTTGGTTGATATGTTTTGAAGCTCTTACTATTGAACATATCTATTAATACATTTTATTGTTTTTATTCTTGATAGCGTGACCCTTTTGCTACCATGAAATGTCCCTCTTTTTCCCTGGTAACAGTCCTGATTCTGAATTTTTCTCGCTCTTATATGAATATGTGCTCTTCAGCTCCATGTTGATTAGTGTTTGCATATCTTTTCCCATCCACTTACATTTAACCTATTTCTATCTTTATATCTAAAGTGAGTTTTTGCAGACAGACAGCATTATGGGTCTCGTGTTTTAATTGGAGTAGTTGCACCAGCTGTCTAATACAGTTGTAGGTAGCTGCATGTGGCTATCTGAACTTAAGTTAAAATTTTAACTTGAGTTCCTTGGTCACATTAGCTACCATTCAAGTTCTCCTTGTAGAAGGCTCTGTTGTACAGGACTGGTTTAGACCATTTTTATTTTTTATAGCTATCAATATTGTTTGGCTTAAATCTACCGTCTTGCTGTATTTTTCTACTCACCCCTTATATTAATGGTTCCATTTTATCTCTGCTACTGGCTTTTTAGCTGTACCTATTCTGTTGTTTTAGTGGTTGTGCTTTGATTTACAATATACTTCTTTATCATTCTTTCTTCAAATAATAGACAGTTTTACATATAGTATAAGAACCTTACAGGAGTATGCTTTCATTTCTCCTTGCTTATCCGTAGTGTTATTATTGTCATATATTTTGCTTCTGCATCTTATAAAATCCATAGTACAGTTGTTTTTTTGTTTTTTGGGGTTTTTTTGCCTTAGTCAGTGATCTTTGAAAGAAACTATTAGTCCTTTTTTTTTGGCCCTGTGCCAGTGTCACAGTTTAATTCCTCTATCTGTGTAATAAGTCTCTCTGTCCAGTGGTATGAGTACTTCTGTGTTATTCTTCAATAACTTCTTGGCTATTCTTGGCCTGTTACATTTCCATGTGAACATTAGCGTTCTCTTTTTTCATACCAAGACACTAATTCCTGTTGTGTTTTTGATTGACGTTTCATTGAATTTATAGATTGGTTTGGAGAGAAATGACATCTATATGATATTGCATCTCTAATATGTGAATATAGAAATGTATTTTTCCATTTGTTAGGCTTTTTTTTTATTTTTCCTGAGCATTTTTTCTGCTTTTCTGTTTAGTGGACTGGTACATCTTTCGTCAGATTTTATCCAGCTGGTTTGATGTTTCAATGTAGTTTTCTGCTGTTCTTGTGCTAAATGGTATTGCTTTGAAATCTTTATTTCTAATCCTTAAACTTGTTGTATCTTTTATTGAGTTGAGTAGGATCTCTAGTTCAGTTTTGAATAGAAATGATCATGCTGGATATTCTAATCTTAGCAGGAAAGCTTTCGCTATTATGCCACTAAATATGTTTGCTGTAGGGTTTTTGTACACACACCTTAGCATATTACAGAGTGTCTTTTTTTATCATATGCTGGAGTTTTTTGTTTTTGTTTAAGTGTGAAGTGTGGATGGAGATTTTTATTCGATTGCCTTGGTTGTATATTCTTTTATGCTATTAATGTGGTAAATTGTTGAATTTTCATGGAATAAATCCACTTATATTGTGATATATTATTCTTTTTGCATATCACTGGCTTTAGTTTACTCTTTTTTAGAACTTCCATGTATGTTTATGAGTAAGATTGTCATGAAGTATCCCTTTCTGTAATGTACATGTCAGGTTTGGTATGAAAGTTTTGCTTCCCAGATGAAACTATTAATAGTGGAGAAGCTCTTTTATGGAAGAGTTTTTAAAAAAAAAAAAAAAGCTGCTATGACTTTTTTAAATGATTAGCAAAATGCATGTGGGCTTTGAGTTGTCCCTGTGTGATAGGGTTTAAGAAGTCAATTTCGTTCACAGTTATAAGATTGTTCATTTTCAGGTTTTCTATTTCTTGCATTGATTTTGATAGATTGTGGTTTGTTTGTTTAAGGATTTTGATTATTTTCATATACTTCCCTCAATTTATTGGCAAAAAGATGTTAACACTTTATTCTGTTCACATTTTACACATACCCCTTTTACATTTCTGATACTGGTTTTGCCTTTGATGAACTCTGCAATCTTTCTTCTTTATTTCATTAATCCATCCATGCGCCTATTTTTTAGAGTTTCTGTCCTGTTCAACATGCTAATTTTTTCTAACTTCTTGAGATAGATAGTTATATAATTGATTTTCACTCCTTATTTTCAGTTGTATTCCTTGTTTTAAAACTTTAGTCATGGCTTTTACCAGATCAAACTAGTTTTTATAAAATATAATTTCAATCATTCATTTCAGAATATTTTCAAGTTTCTATTATGATTTCATCTTTGATCCAAACATCATTTAGATGTGTTCGTTGAATTCCAAATATAGGGAAGTTTTCTAGTTAATATTTTTAGTGATTACTGCGTAATTACATTGAAATTAGCGAACATATTTAAATCCTTTATTACTGATATAATTTGCAATTTGCCTGGCATATGTTGATTTTGGTAAGTGTTTCATATGTGTTTGAAAAGATGGCATACTTTATCTGTTTTGCAGCTGCATTAAGTACGTAACAAATCTAGAATCCTACATCTTACTGCAATACAAACCTTCTGCCATCTGAACTGTCCTCTTTAGCTCTGGCAATGCACTTTGCCTTGAGGTCTAATTGTGGCTGTTAATATAACAGCAGTATTTCCTGTGGTCAGTATTTGCGTGGCGCATTTTGTCTCTTTTTGTTTTTTAACCTTTCTGTATCTTTTACTTAAGGTGGGTTTCTTGTAAGCAGCTTATGATTTGAATTTGATAATATTATATATATTCCATGTAACTACCCCTAATCAAGATCCAGACATTTCCATCATCTCAGAAGTTTGTTTCTGTGAGTCCCACTCCCCATAAGTGGCAACTGTGCTGACTTCAGTCACTGTGGATTAATTTGCCTGTTCTTGAATTTCACGTAAATGAAATAATACAGAAAGCACTCTTTGGTGTCCTATTTCTTCCCCATAAAACAATGTTTCAGAGATTCAGCCATATTGTTGTATATATCATAATCTTTTTTTTAATTGATGACTGATACTCTTCTATGTGAACAGGTAACTGTTTGTTTACCCATTCTCCTGGTTATGGACGTCCAGGTTGTTTCCAGTTTGGGGCTATTATGAATAAAGATACTGTGATCATTCTTCTACAACTCTCTTTATAGTCATAGGTTTTCATTTCCTTTGGGTAAATAACTGGGAATAGAATTTCTAGTTCATAGGAAAGGTGCATTTATATAACTTAGTATGAATATGCCAACTTGGTTGTATCATTTTACCCTCCCACCTGCAGTGTATAGAAGTCCAGTTGCCCTGCATCCGCACCAGTACTTGTCTTTTTAACTTCAGTTTTTCTGGTGGATATAAAGTGGTCTCTCATTGTACTTTAATCTGCATTTCCCAGATGACTAGTAATATTAAGCACCTTTGCATGTGTTTCTTTGTCATTCACTATGAAGTCACTACTCAAGTCTTTTGCCCATTTTTTCTTAGTTTTTGCCTTATTTCTTACAGACGTGTAAAAATTCTTTACATGTTACAAATAGAACTCTTGTCAGATATATTTATTGCGAATATTTTCTTGCATTCCATGGCTTGTCTTCATTTTCTTAATGATGTCTTCTAATGAGGAGTTTTAATTTTAACGAAGTCCATATTGTCAGTTGGTCTTCCTGGGTTCATGCTTTTTTTGGTCCTCTAAACCAGCACTGCTCGCCGTAAGTTCTCAAAGATGTTCTCCTGTTTCATCATAGTTTTAGCTTTACTTTCAGTTCTTTGATCCATCTCAGATTAATTTTTCTGTATTCTGTGAAGTAGAGGTAAGATTCATTATTTTCTGATGTAATTATCCAGTTGTCCCAGCATCATTTGTTGAAAGCCTTTCTATCCCCATTGAGTAGCCTTGGCATCTTAATAAATCATAATATTGAGTCTTCTGATCCATGAACATGGTGTCTTTCTCCATTTACTTAGGTCTCCTTTAGTTTGTCTCTGCATCATTTTGTATTCAATGCAGGAGTCTTAAAAAAAATGTTCTTGTTGAAAAATCTTGCCTCAGTATTAATGTTTTTTAAACTACTGTAAATGGAATTGTAGTATTTTTATCTGCAGTTTTTTGTAGAAACACCATTGAATTTCACATGTTTACCTAGTATACTTTAATACTGTTAAATTCACTTTTTTCTGGTAACTGTTTTGTAGAGTCCTTACAGTTTTTTACATCCATGATTATGTTGTCTGAGAATAAAGTCAGTTTGACTTCTTTTCCTTTTAATTTTTTCAATACCATGCTGCATTGTCTAGAACCTCCTACCATGTTCAGTAAAACTAGTGAGCAATATCCTTGCCTTTTCCCAGTCTTAGTGAGAAAGCATTTGACATTATACCCTTAAGTATGATGTCCACTGTAGGGTGCTCATTGTTAAGATAAGAAAACTTTCTTCTTTTTCTGGTTTGCTGAAAGTTTGTTTGTTTGTTTTTAAATCAAGAATGGGTCTTGAATTTTGTCTTAATACTTTTCTGCATCTTTTTAGATGATATTATGGCTTCTTACCACCATTTTTCTGTGAATGTGGTGGATAACTGTGCTCATTATCAATTGCTAAGTAACTAATTATCCCAGTACTTAGATTATCCCAATACTTAGCCACTTGAAACAACAAACTTTAATCCACATTTTCTGTGGATCAGGAATCAGAGTGGCTTATCTGGCATGGTTCTGACTCAGGGCCTTTTGTGGTGTTGCAGTCAAGATGTCGCAGTCAAATCAGAGCTTCAGTCATTTGAAAGCTTGGCCTGGGGTTCAGAATCTGCTTCCAAGATGGTGCACTCACATAGCTTGTTGGCTGGAGGCCTCAGTTTCTGAGATCTTCACCATGTGGGCCTCTCCAGTGGGCTGCATGAGTGTCTTCACAGCAGGGCAGCTAACTTTCCCCAGGCAAGTGACCCAGTAGAGAGCAAAGAAGAATCTGAGGTAGTTTTATGACCCCTTGGAAGGAAGTTACTAATAAGCCCATTCCAAACTCACAGGGTATGGAATTAAGCTCCAGTCTTGAAGGAGTATCAAAAGTAAAAAAATGAACATACTTTATTATAACACCAGAATCCTATTAATTGAATTTAATTTACATTAATTTAATCATTATTACTGTATAATCATATCATGTGTAAACATTAGACAAATTCAGATTGAGAAACTGTTCTCAGAATGACAGGTGTATAATCCTCAAAAGTCTCAAAGTTTAAAAAGTCAAGGAAAGACTGAAAAGCGGACCCAGACTGAAGGAGACTCAAGAGTCATGACAACTAAATACAGCATGTGTTTTGAACCACAAAGGATATTATTAAAACAGTTGATAAAACTCAAATGGGCTCTGAGGACTAGATGGTAGTAATGTGTTGGTGTTAATTTCACAGTTTTGATTATCTTATTCTGCTTATGTTTGTAGGAAAGATAATCTTGTTTATAGGAAATGTCCACTAATGTTCAGAGGTAATGAGGCAACTTACTCTCAAATGGCTCAGGATAAGTAAATTCTGTATTTGTAACTTTTCTCTAAATTAGAGACTGTTTCAGTGTTTTTTAATGATGGCTATTTTACTGTAAATAAAGGCATTAAGAGACAACCAACTGTTATCTCTCTAGTGTCATTAAAAGACAACTGATTGCTTGGTATAAAAGAGTGTAACATTGAGCTTTTGATGCCCTCATGCTGGCTCCATGAGGCTGGGCCAACCCACCCCTTGGCCACATGTACCTCCCTGCTTGGCCCACCTAACAGTGACTCTGAGATTGAGTAATTATTCAGGGTAGGGGAAAAAAGGAAGTGCAAAACTCATTTCATTTTATTGACATACATATTACCTGTTTCCATGTCCTTTCATTCCTTTCTAGAGTTGACTTTTCATCTGATGTCATTTCCCTTCTGCCTAAAGAACTGTTTCAGCATTTCATGTTATTCTCAGGGCTACTGGTAACAGATCCCTCAGTTTTTGTTGCTCTGAAAAGATCTGTATTGCATCCTCACTTTTAAAGGATATTTTTGCTAGGTAAAGATTTCTGGAATTTTCCCCCTTTTTGTATTTTGTTTTGTACAGCATAATGATTTGATATTGGAAGGTATTGTGAAGTAGTAACATAATAACTTTAGTTAACATCCAGTCACCACATATTGTTAGAAATTTTTTTTTCCTTGGGATGAGAACATTCAAGGTTTACTCAGCAACTTCCAAATGTACAGTATGGTATTATTAGCTGTAGTCACCATGATGTATATTACATGGGTGAAGTCAGTGAAGGTGTCAGACGTACCTACTTCCAGTTATACAATAAATAAGTCCTGGAGGTGTAATGTACAGGTTTTTTTCTTCTAGCATTTTGAAAATGGTATTCTGCTGTGTTATGGCCTCCATGGTTTGTGCTGAGTGGCTTGTCATCATCCTTAGCATTGTTCCTCTGTATGTAACACATCTTTTTATTACTTGGCTGCTTTAAGATCTCTATTTTTTTAAATTAATTTTTGGTGCAGTGTAGTTGATTTATAATGTTGTGTTATTTTCTGCTTTACAGCAAAGTGAATCAGTTATACCTATGCATAGATCCACTCTTTTAGGTTCTTTCCCCATGTAGGTCATAGGAGAGCACGGGACAGAGTCCTCTGTGCTCTCCAGAGGTCTTTGTATGCTCTGGGGTCTCACTGTCTTTTGTCTTCCCACTGTTCACTGTTGTGTACTAGGTGCTTGTTATCCTCTGGGGTGACTGAGTTGCTTGGATCAGAAATACGATGGCTTGGGACATTTTCAACCATCATTTCTTTAAATATTTTGTCTACCCCATTCTCTTGCTCTGCCTGTAGGATGCCAGTTATCTGTGTGTTAAACCGTTCAGTATTATTCAAACAGGTGACTGAGGCCTAGGTTTTGTTTCACTCTGTTTCTCCATCTTTTTCTCTCTATTCTTAGGATCACATTATTTCTGTTGATCTGTCTTTAAGTTCAGTTGATCCTTCTACTGCCTTTAAGCACATCCTGTATATTTTTTTCACTTCAGATACTGTCTTTAATTCTAGAATCTTTATTTGGTGTTTTTTTTCATATTTTGTAAGCTTATCTGTTCACTCAATATGACTCCTTTTCTTTAAATCCTTTATAACAGCTTTTAAAGCATATGTCTACTAGTGCCAACATCTGGATCAGCTCATGATCTATTGGTGTTTACTCTTTTTTTTTTCTCTTGACCTTGGATCACATTTCTTTGCAATTGTAGTAGTTTTTCTTTAATTATTGTTGTATACTGACTGCTGCAAAAGATATGCTGTTGTGGGGATTTTATATTATCTTTTGCTAAGGAGTGCTAAGTATCCCCTTGAACTTGTTCAGGTTTGGTTTTACACTCTGTTAGGATGGTTCCATTGGAGTATTTAGCCTCATGGCATATCCTTATTCTGGGGGCACGGTCTTTACTTCTGAAATGTGGCCTAAGGATCAAAACTCCCAACTCTTCCTGTCCTGCAGTTGGCAGCCGCTGAAATCTCTGCTTGGCTTTTACAGTATTCCACTCTTGCTGTCCTTGCAGCCCACCCCCTCCCCCCCCCCCTTCCACCGCCATGTGTGAGTGGTTGTAAAGCGACTCTGGATTTGAGCGGATTTGATGTGTGCATCTGAGGCTCCCTTTGGAGCATCTTCCTCCCAGGGCACCCCCTCTCCCTCTCCAGCACAGTGGTAGCCCCAGACCCCGTCGTCCAGCCAGCGGTTTTCTGCTTGATCAGTTGGGGAGGGTCCTCCCCATGCAGGTACCACCACCAACTCTGGACTCCAGAGCTCTCAACTTTGACTTTTAATTTGAATATTTAATTTTGCTTTTAAGATAATTACTGGTGTATCTGTGTTTAAATACAGCAGTTTTACACTTTGCTTCTTATTTACCTGGTCCTGTGTTCTTTGGATTGAATTTTGTTTTGGTTTTAATGCCATGTTTCTGAACTGTTAGTTATCTTGGTACTTACACATTCTTGTTCAGTCTCTCAGTCATGTCTGACTCTTTGCAACCACATGGACTGCAGCACACCAGACATCCCTATCCTTCATGGTCTCCCAGAGTTTTCTCAGACTCATGTCCATTGAGTCAGTGATGCTGTTAAATGGTGATGCCATTTAGTTGTTAAAGAACAACTAAATACATTCATTAGTTGTTCTTTAACTCTTTACTCTTGCCATCATCTTATGTATCCTCGCCTTATTCCAGTCTAATGTAAGTTACTTTCACCACATTCCAACAACGCAAGAATCTCAAGTCTAATTTCTCTATCTCCTGGGTTGTATGCTCTTACCTCGTTAATTCCAGACCTCACAGGATCTTTATTATTGCTACACAGGCACCATTCCTGTCCCTTTTTTCCACGTTACTTTTCCTGTTGCTTTACATTCCTGCCTGCATTTCTGGCCTTCCATCTGGGGTTATTTACTTCATTCTGAAGAAACACCATTTCATATCTCCTTTGCTGTACTCTTCTGGTGCTGGTTTTTTTGTTGTTGTTGTTTGAAAATGTCTTTATGTCATCTTTTTTAAATTGAGCTTTTATTTACATACAATAAAATATAATTTAGCTAGTCTTTATGTTGTGTTTAAGTGCCACCAAGCTATAGGACATTTCTCTTACCCCAGAAAGCTCCCTTCCTGCTGTATCCACCCTTGCCTCGCCAACCTAACTGCCATCTGACTTCTATCATGGTAGAGTAAATATATTTAAACTTTATATAAATGGAATCTTACTATATGTACTCATTTGTGCTGCCTTCTTTTGCTCACAATACTGTTTTTGAGATTCATCCATGTTTTTGCATGTATCGGGAGTTTGTTCCTTTTTATTGCTCAGTTGTATTGTATGAATATACCACAATTTGTTTATCCAGTCTCCTGTTGATGGACATTTAAATGGAGTCCAGTTTTAAGCTCTTATAAATAAAGATGCTTTGAATAATTGTATACATTTGTGTGTGTGTGGAGTAAACTCCTGGAGTTTACTCAAACTTGTGTCCTTTCTCCTCCTACCTTCAATCTTTCCCAGCATCAGAGTCTTTTCAAATGAGTCAGTTCTTCCCATCAGGTGGCCAGAGCATTGGAGTTTCCGCTTCAGCATCAGTCCTTCCAATGAATATTCAGGACTGATTTCTTTTAGGATGGACTGATTGGATCTCCTTGCAGTCCAAGGGACTCTCAAGAGTCTTCTCCAGCACCACAGTTCAAAAGTTATCAATTCTTCAGCAATCAGCTTTCTTCACAGTCCAACTCTCACATCCATACATGACCACTGGAAAAACCATAGCTTTGACTAGATAGACCTTTGTTGGCAAAGTAATGTCTCTGCTTTTTAATATGCTGTCTAGGTTGGTCATAACTTTTCTTCCAAGGAGAAAGCTTCTTTGAATTTCATGGCTGCAGTCACCATTTGCAGTGATTTTGGAGCCCCCCAAAATAAAGTCTGTCACTGTTTCCATCTATTTGCCATGAAGTGAAGGGACCCAGATGCCATGATCTTCATTTTCTGAATGTTGAGTTGTAAGCCAACTTTTTCACTCTCCTCTTTCACTTTCTTCAAGAGGCTCTGTAGTTCTTTTTTGCTTTCTGCCATAAGGATGGTGTCATCTGCATATCTGAGGTTATTGATATTTCTCCCAGCAATCTTGATTCCAGCTTGTGCTTCATCCAGCCCAACGCTGGGCTTATGTACTCTACATATAAGTTAAATAAGCAGGGTAACAATATACAGCCTTGACGTACTCCTTTTGCTATTTGGAACCAGTCTGTTGTTCCATGTCCAGTTCTAACTGTTGCTTCCTGACCTGCATACAGGTTTCTCAAGAGACAAGTCAGGTGGTCTGGTATTCCCATCTCTTGCAGAATTTTCCACAGTTTATTGTGATCCATATAGTCAAAGCCTTTGGCATAGTCAATAAAGCAGAAATAGATGTTTTTCTGGAACTCTCTTGCTTTTTCCATGATCCAGCAGATGTTGGCAATTTGATCTCTGGTTCCTCTGCCTTTTCTAAATCCAACTTGAACATCTGGAAGTTCACAGTTCACATATTGCTGAAGCCTGCCTTGGAGAATATTGAGCATTACTTTACTAGCATGTGAGATGAGTGCAATTGTGTGGTAGTTTGAACATTCTTTGGCATTGCCTTTCTTTGGGATTTGAATGCAAACTGACCTTTTCCAGTCCTGTGGCCACTGCTGAGTTTTCCAAATTTGCTGACATATTGAGTGCAGCACTTTCACAGCATCATCTTTCAGGATTTGAAATAGCTCAACTGGAATTCCAACACCTCCACTAGCTTTATTTGTAGTGATGCTTCCTACCCACTTGACTTTGCATTCCAGGATGTCTGGCTCTAGGTGAGTGATAACACCATTGTGATTATCTTGGTCATGAAGATCTTTTTTGTACAGTTCTTCTGTGTATTCTTGCCACCTCTTCTTAATATCTTCTGCTTCTGTTAGGTCCATACCATTTCTGTCCTTTATTATGCCCATCTTTGCATGAAATGTTCCCTTGGTATCTCTGATTTTCTTGAAGAGATCTCTAGTCTTTCCCATTCTGTTGTTTTCCTCTATTTCTTTGCATTGTACACATTACTTTTGAGCATATACCTGAAGAGCATATACTTTTGAGCATATTTCTTATCATTGTATAACAGATAACCCTAAGCTTAGCAGCTTAAAACAACAATGAATTTGTACTGTCTCACAGATTTTGAAGGTTAGAAATCAGGAGCAGCTTAGCTGGCTATTCTGACTCTTGCCATACTGACCCCTCCATAGGGCTGCCTGAGTGTCCTCCCAACACTGGAGCCCGAGGTGGAAGCCACAATGTCTGTGACCTCACCTTCATTTCCGTGATATCCTCCTGGTTACAGGGGACAGCTTCACTCGCTGTGGGCGGGGACACACAAGGACATCCGCACCACGGGTACCCGTAGGGCCGTCTTGAACGCTGGCACCGCAGTAGGTTTTAAGGCATGTTTATAAGAACTTGCTGTTTTCCATAGTGCTTACATACTCTTCTCCGTTCCTACCGGCACTACATGAAAAGTCCGTTGGCTCCACATTTTCATCAGTTGTTTTTAATTTTAGCTATTTTGGCAGATTACAATCATGTTTTGAGGCCTCTTTTCATTAGATACAGAATTCTCGGTTTTCAGTTATTGCCTCGCAGGCCTTTGAATATAATGTATCCCATTTTCATATGACTTCATCTGTTTTGATTGAAGTCAGGTGTTAGTCTTGTTGCTGTCTCAATATTAACGTGTCATTTTCTTCTTGGGAGCCTTTGAGATTTCCTTTTTGGCCTTAGGTTCCAGCAGTCTATCTTTGATATGCCTAGGTGAGATTTTTGTTTTATTCATTCTGCTTGGGTTCATAGGATGTCTTGAACCTGTGGTTTGATGCCTTTCAAGTTGGAAAATTCTCAACCATTATCTCTTCAATATTGTTCCATTTTCTCTCCTCACATTCTCAGACTGCTATTACATATAGTTTAGAATTTGTGTGTGTGCCTCTTCCATTCTTTTCTATATTTTCCTTTTTTTTCCCTCCATGCCTTAGACTAGGTATTTTCTCCTGGCCCTTCATCCAGTTTATTAATCACTTTTTCAACTAATTCTAATCTCATTTTAAACCTATCTATGAAGTTCTTCATTTCAGTTATTATTTTTCTAAAGTTCTAGAATACTGTTGATTTTTTGTCAGTGTACCTTTTGTTTGTTTGTTTGTTTTGCTGAAATTACCATACTAATCACTGTTATGATACAATGTTTTGTTATCTTCATAGTAAATATTGAAAACTATAGTCATTTTTCTATTTATTTACTTACTTGTTGTCTGACCCCACCACTCCATAGTTCTATGAGAAGGGGAACCTTATCCAAAATAACCACTGGTGTATCCTCAGTGCCTAGCCCTTAATTATTTGTGCAGTAAAAAAAAATTTTCTTTAATTATAAGATTTTTATAGTTGAATACAGTCATCATCTCTCTTTACCAATCTGATTCATTTCAGATCCTCCTCTTTATCATCTTCTGCCCTGTTATTTCACTGAAACCACTGTTTCTGAGTGTAACATCAACTCATGAATGGCCATTTTATTGTATTTGTCCTCTCTAGAAATATTTGGCGTACTTTTTTCACTGCAGAGCCTCTTGTTACCTGGCATACAGTTCTGATTCTCCTCCTTCCTACCTTATGGGATGGTCCTCTTTTTTCTGTTTCTTGGCCTTGGCATCCACTCCTGAAATGTGGAAGCAGGGAGGGTTTCTGCCATGGTCCTGGGTCTTCCCAGGTGACTTCATTCACACTCACAGCTTTAAGAAGATCCCCTTTCTCCAGTGACTGTGTATCCCTGCTGTGTCACTACAGACACACTCTGGACACCACGTGTCCGCCTCTGACCTCCTCTCCCGACCCTCTCGTCCCAGAGGCCTCAGCTGCCTTGTCAGTGAGTCCACCACTGAGTGGAAATTGGTACAAGCACTCCATGCTGCAAGTAATAGTGATAATGTGTACCATATTCCATTCTTCACATGTGGTCACTTAACTCTTAAAACAGCCCTGTGCACTCACAGTTCAGATATAAGAAGTCAGAAGATTCTCGTCCAAAAAATAAAACAAGCAAAATTAATTTTTAAAAGCACACTAGACATCTGAGCTCACAAAGAAACCTAAATGAATGCAACTTCAGACAGTGACAAGCCACTCATAAGAGAGAAGGGACCCCTGGCTGCTGTCCATCTCTGCAGAGACAGGAGTTGGGGGAGCTGCTGGAGACGGGCCCGTGGGCTCTCAGCTATGGAGACTTGAGGCCACAGGCGAGCCCAGAGAAACCTCTCTGAGGGAGTCCCCATCTTCGCTGGACATTGGGTGACTGTAACCAGGGCAAAGGGTCCAGGCGGGGAACTGGAAAGCCAAGATAACTCCTCAAAATTGTGATCACATTTACTGATCCTTCCTCCACTGCATCCAGTTAGCCACTGAGCTCATCTAATAAAATTTATATTTAAAGTCAGGTCAGGAGAGGACTTCCCTGGTGGTCCATTTATAGGAAACCAAAGGCCAATCAAAAATCATCTGTGAAGTAGAGGTCAAAAATGGTTTGCCTGAGGTAGGTATAAGACTTAGCTAGAAAAGGGCATAAGGAAACTTTCTGGGCTTAGGGAAATGTTCTGTATCTTGTTTTAGACAGTAGTTACACGAGAATGTGAAACATCAAACCCTATACTGCATGTTATTGTTCATTAATATTACTTGGGTAAAATTTAAAGCGTTTTAAATTCCTGTGTTTTAGGTACTGAAGTTATTCCTAGTTTTCAAATGAGAGAACTGAGGCAAAGAGAGGTTAATTGACTTGCCCAGTTGGTGGCAAAACTAATAAGCAGAGCGGGTAGTCTGTCTAAAAAGCCCGCATGCTTAGTGAGAATGCTCTTGTCTCATATCCTTGCCCAGAAATCCTACTTCTAGGACTTTATCCTTCAGATAAACTTACTCACGTAAGTTTCAGACAACAAGGGCAGTAACTGTCCAAGGTTAGTAATTGCAGCACTTGATTAGTAGGTATCTGATTATATAATTTATAGTATAATCACTCGATAGAATGTGATACAGGGGGAAAGGCCAGCTTGAGAAAACCTCTTGTACTTACACTGGATGACCTCCTAGATTGTAGCACAGGATGAAAGAATCAAAAGTGTGTTTTATGTTCTACCATCTGTGCTAATAAAGAAGGTTGCGGGGGAAACTGCATACACATATTCTGTGTAAACCATGGGCGTATCAGAAAGGCAACCTGAGAAGCAGATGAGATAGTTTCCAGGGCGAGGAGTTGAGTGGCTGGAGAGAAGGATGTGCAGGAGAGTTCAGTCCAGCGCACCCGCTGTATGCACTGTGGGTCATGAAGCCCGTGAGCATGTTGCCTGTTCTGAAAATCAAGGCGCAGACTACGGTTTGGAAATACCTGAATCACACATCACACACACCACTGCCTGAGCCAGAAGCCTGCCTCAAACTTCTTAGAACTGTCCCTCTCAGCAGCCCACACCTGTGGCTTTAGGGTGTCAGCCTCATGGTATCCCTTCACACCCATCAAGCCAACCCCATCTTTCTGCAGGACCCTCTCATGGCCTCAGAGCTCACCTCCATTTCTGTCCGTCTTGTTCGAGCACTCAGCGATGCTCAGTTTCCCTGGGTTTTGCCTAGAATTCCATCTCCACTTCTACCCCGTAAGGTCTTTAAAAATAGACATCCATCTCACTCACCCATGGATTATTAAGGGCTTGGTATCTGGCGGAAGGTATCTGTTGCGCACTTCCAGAATTCAGCTTTCAAACAGATCTGGTGACACCATCCCTTCCTCCCCTTGGGGCTCCTCGCACTCTCAGCTGTCTCTCCCAGAACATCACCCTTCAGATGACTCCACACAGTGCACAGGTGGAAGTTTTAAATTTATACTGTGAAGTATTTCATTGTGTGTTAGAAAATACAAAACTAGTCCCTGAATCCTGTGGGATTTTAATTTTACCAGTATTAATGCTCAGACAAGTTTAAGTTAAAAAAAAAAATAGAAGAATGAATTTTTTTACACCATTCAGCAGTAAGTAAGAGCGCTGGAGCACGAATATGGCAGAAATGGTGATGGTGACACCCTGGCCTTTGGGAGATCCTGATGAACAGGAAACAGGGCCTCACAGAGCCGAGGCTTATCAGTGTGAAGGTGCAGCATCTTGTAGACCTTCACCCCCCATCTGCCCCCACCCTACCCGGAGCCTTTCATGTGGTTACCACCCCAGCCCTGCCTCACCAGGCTCGCCCTGCAGAACCACTGGCATTCTTGCACATTTTCATCATTCTCTGCTTCTCTTCCTGCCTTTTCTCTTGTAGAATGTGTCCCCACCCCCTCTCGGGTCTTGTTGCTGGGCCTCTGCTGGGCAGACACCCCCCTTAAACTTCTGGGTTCAGCTCAAACTTCAGCCCTTCTCATGAAGTCCTCCCTGGTGTAGTAGTTTCTGTTTGCTGCTGTCACAAAATATAGCAAATTTATCATCTTACAGTTCTGGAAGTCCAAAATCAGTTTCGCTGGCTAAAGCCGGGGTCTTGACAGAGCTGGTTACCCTGAGGCTGTGAGGAGGGAACTGGCTTCCTTGACCTCCAGCTTCCAGGGGCGTCCTGTCGTCCAGCCTCTGTTGGCATGGACAATGTTTATTGTCAGGTGTTAAGAGTGCAGAATAGTAACAAACCAGAAGGCTGGGGGGAGAAGCAGGGCATGGCTCTCCTCCCCCAACACCAGGGCCCTGAAACCAGGCCAGGTGGTGGGCCCCTGGTCACTTCAGGCCCAGCACCCTCTGGAGAACAAGCTCCAGTGCAAGAGAGCTCCTCACAACACAGGGGAAGGGAGCAGCACCCCGGAAGATGCCCTTCACCCATCTTCAGGGCACACAGTCCTGCTCTCTCCTTCCATGTTCCATCACCATCTCTGGCTCCAACTTCTGGTCTCCTTCTAAGGACTGTTGTGATTATGTTGGACTGTCTCATTAATCCAGGATCCTTACCCCAACATGAGATTTTTAACCTAATTGTATCTGTAAGGTGCCCCTTTTGCAGTGGGAAGTAACATATTCACAGGTTCTAGGGTTGGAATGTGGCCATCCTCTAGGGTGGGAGTGGAGGGGTGGGGTGGTCATCCAGCCTCCCACACCTGGAGTCACTGCTCCCCTAGGGACTCAGGTGTGGCTTTACCTGTGAGCCTCCTGGGGACAGGGATGAGGCTGCACTCACTCTGCCTGCCTGGGGTTCCTGCTCGCATGTGTTTGAGGGAGTCACCCCCCAGGCACACTACGGTCCTGTGGTGCTATGGTTCCAAGACCAGGCTCGAGGTCTTGCCTGACGAGGGTCCTAGCTGTGCTGCTGTCCTTCTCCGTCCCCTCCACGGCTTGTCTACAAACTGGTGCTGACAAATCAGATCTGCCCCGGAGGCTCACACGAAGGACTCAGTGGGGCCACACGTATGGTGGACGAGAAGAGCACTCACCATTATGACCACTCAGTCGGGGCAGCTCATTCCTTCCCGTGACTGTTGATTTTACTGTATGTGATGCAAACGATTTTCCTGTTGGGTTAACTTATTCTTAACAAACTTAGGAAAAGAGATGCTGAACTCTTCATTGTTAAATTTAATTATTTTTAGGTTTAGAGTAGTGTCTTCATTGAGTTTAAATATTTTCACAAACAGTCTTAGAATGACAACAGTGTAAAAGGTCCTGGAGAATTTGCTCAGGGTGACCCGTGAATGAGCCTGTGGATTCAACCATCTCGTGTGCACCCACGGCTCTGGTGCAGGTGGGTGGAGCCTCCCAGGAGGGGGCCCTCTGCAGGGTGGTACGAAATGGCACGTCAGCCCTTAGACCTCATGAGTCTGAGAAATGGTAGATCTCGTGAGTCTGAGAAATGGTAGAGTTTAAAGGTACATGAGATTCTGGAACTTGCATACAGAGCTGAGGTTATGGACACTCATTAAAAGGCACCACATACCGTTATGAGGGGGTTTCCCTGGTGGCTTAGCTGGTAAAGAATCCACCTGCAATGCAGGAGACCTGGGTTCGATCCCTGGGTTGGGAGGATCCCCTAGAGAAGGGAACGGCTGCCCACTCCAGTATTCTGGCCTGGAGAATTCCATGGGCTGTAGAGTCCATAGAGTTGCAAAGAGTGGCACACGCCTGAGCACCTTTCACTTTCACCATCATGAGGATGACAGCATCTGTGTGTCATTCCAAGAAAAGGGCTCAGGGGTACTAGACTGTGAGCCAGGTCATACCTGTGTTTTGCAGAAGCCCAGCGAGTCCACTGCAGGTAAAGGAAAGGCGTTTTTAAAACCCCTTGTAGCAAGTACTTCGATTGGGAACTCCTGCTCCCACCAAAGATTGTGGTGATGTGGAATGTCTGGAAAAAATGGAGAAGTTTATGAAAGGCAATCTAGCTTTAGGAAATAATGCTAGTAGGGATTTTAGATTAAAGAGGTAATAAGATCTGCCTAGACAGAGTGAAGAGAGATGGGTTAGTAGTGAAAAATAAGGGTGTCAGACAGGTAAATGGCAGGCTGGAAAATAAAAATGTGTCATTTGGATGGCAGGAAGCCATTGCCTGTTTTTCAGAGAGCCAGATATGAACTTATCCTACTGTCCGTGTCATTTAACTTGAGCATTAAAGGAGTGATCCTGGGATGGAGTGACGCTGGGAGGGAGAAATTGTAGTGGTCCCGCTTGAAGATGAGGGTCCAATTTTGAATTTACCTCAGGGACTAAAGTTCAAGTGTAGATTAAATATAAAATGGAGAGCCAGACAGTTCTCTCAGAGTGGATGAAAGTAACAAAGAAGAGCTGCAGACCAATGTTTCTGTGGAAGGCCGACACCACGTTCTGATTGAGAACTCAGAACTGGAGACAGACTGCTGTGAGGGTGGAGTGAAATTAAGCCCCATCTTCACTGCCTTTAGTGTGGGGACAGGGATGAAGTGTCCCGACGGTGGAGCAGAGCTGCAGTCAGTCAGATTCAGGAGAGCATGTCCTCCGCAGATGAAACCCTGAAGCGTGGGCCATGCTGGAGGCCTTCTGCCTAGTGCGCCTCTCGCCCCATGCCTACCCCGAGCCCCAGCGTCATCACTCTAGATCAGTCCAGCCGAATCCAAGTGCCGACGGGGAAGAGGTGGTCCTTACTGGTGTGACAGGCCAAGCCCTCTGGTTCTCAGAAATCCACAGAGATGCCTGTTGCAGTGAGAGGCTTCGGGGGCGCGGGGAGGAGGGGTTTGGTTGTCCCATCACCACCACTTGCGCTGGGCCCCGTCCAGCATCGCTGCTGCTTCCTTAGCAGGGTTCCGAGAACCCATCTCCGGCAAGAGGCCTGGGAGCTGGCCTAATGGCTGAGCGGGAGCAGGTCGTGAGGATGTCCCTGGGCGTGGTCAGCCCTGCTGGTGGCACCCCACCCCACCCCCTAGAGGCCACACTCCTGGCTCAAGAGCCCCCCGAGTTGCCTCTAATCTCAGCTGTCTCTGCGCTTCAAAAGTACTTCTCATTGTGTGCTCCGGGGAGCGCTTGGCTGAGACTCCCTGAAACTGTGGACATCATGGAAGGCCAGGTGGCTTATAGCAACATAGTAGATGTTTTGTCAGAATTCCAGGGTAGCCAGCAGGGAGGTGAGGAAGATGCCCCTGTTACAGAAGAAGACCTGAACCGCAAGGTCCATACTTCCTGGCATTTAACAGATAAATTTAAAAATAGACAAATAAGCCAGACAGACATTGTACAGGCCTTGTGGCAGACACGCTGAGGACAAAATGGGATGGTGTGTGTTGCAGGGTGAAGTTGAGATGTGAAGCCACCTGGCTTGGGTGGACCACACACATTTCTGTGACTGTTGGCAGTTGAGCTAAGACCTAAAGCCTGAGGAGCGTTTGGCCAGAGGGGAAAGTATTCACAGAAAAGGAACCGTCAGCATGAAGTCAGAAGCAGGAACAATTAGAAGGATTCAAGTCTGGGGGAAGGAGACCGGCTTGATGTCTGCAGTGGCCTAGGCGGGTTGTGCTGGGCTCATGGTCAGGGCCGAGGTGATAGGTGAATAAAGACAAGCAGAATCAGAAAAGTGGGGGTTACAGCTGGTGTGAATGAAATGAGTTCATTGTCAAGTGGGAGGGTTGACTGGGGACTATGTTGCAGAGCTTGGGCTTATAACCTCTGTCTTCTCTGAGAAGGAAGAAACGAGCTGCTGGCCTGGGAACAAGGGGTGGCAGGCAGTGGCTGGGGGCTGGAAAACAGTCAGTCATAGGAGTGTGGGATTGTTGCTGGGTGGAAGAAGAGGCCTGGGGTGGGCCCAGCTGACATAGGATCGTCCCCACACCAGTCCTGGCTTGGGGACTTTTCGTCCAGCGGGACAGCCACTCCACCTGTGTGCAGAATAAGCAGGGAGAGAGGCTGTCCTGGGTGGTTGAGACAGGACAGATAAGACCCTAAAGAATTGGCAGTTTGGCCAGTGACACTGGCAATACAAGGACAAGAGACCAGTAGATGTGGAGGCATGACAAGGAGTTGTGAGGGAGTTGTGTTGAGAGCATCCACGGGAGAGAAGGGATGGGTGGTCTAAGGTCACAGACCGGAAGTTGGGTTTAATCCCATAAGATCCTTACATTCATAGTAGCTGCCACTTGTCTGAGTCATGAATCTATACTCTCAGTAAAAGGGAGATGGTTGGCAGGTAGTTTGGACCTCAGTGAATTCTGATCCCAGAAGCGAAACACTTCCTTTTAACGTTGTGTGTAACTCTCTCAGCTTTTGTCTCCGTGAAGCATATTTCTCCTCTTGCCCTCTGAGCAGCTAGTTTGGGCATGCTGCATGCTCTGGCTCCGTTTATAGGCCCGGTGCCTGTTGTACCTCTGACAGCACAGCCATAATTGATGGAGGACTGAGTTGCAAGCGCTTAGGACTAATATAGCAAAGTCTAAACTAAGACATTTCCTGGTGCTGCCTTTAATAATAATAACAATAATAATACCTTGTTTAGAGACAGTACTTTATAATTTGCAGAGCATTTTCACTATATCATATCATTTCATCTTCACAATAACTAAGGCTTTTTGAAGGCTTCAGTTCAGTTCAGTTGCTCAGTCGTGTCTGACTCTTTGCAACCCCATGAATCGCAGCACACCAGGCCTCCCTGTCCATCACCAGCTCTCGGAGTTTACTCAAACTCATGTCCATTGAGTCAGTGATGCCATCTAGCCATCTCATCCTCTGTCGTCCCCTTCTCCTCGTGCCCCCAATCCCTCCCAGCATCAGAGTCTTTTCCAATGAGTCAACTCTTTGCATGAGGTGGCCAGAGTATTGGAGTTTCAGCTTTAGCATCAGTCCTTCCAAAGTACACCCAGGACTGGTCTCCTTTAGAATGGACTGGTTGGATCTCTTTGCAGTCCAAGGGACTCTCAAGAGTCTTCTCCAACACCATAGTTCAAAAGCATCAATTCTTCGGTGTTCAGCTTTCTTCACAGTCCAACTCTCACATCCATACATGACTACTGGAAAAACCATAGCCTTGACTAGATGGACCTTTGTTGGCAAAGTAATGTCTCTGTTTTTTAATATGCTATCTGCTGCTGCTGCTAAGTCGCTTCAGTCGTGTCCGACTCTGTGCGACCCCATAGACGGCAGCCCACCAGGTTCCCCTGTCCCTGGGATTCTCCAGGCAAGAACACTGGAGTGGGTTACCGTTTCCTTCTCCAAATATGCTCTCTAGGTTGGTCATAACGTTCCTTCCAAGGAATAAGTGTCTTTTAATTTCATGGCAGCAGTCACCATCTGCAGTGATTTTGGTGCCCCAAAAAATAAAGTCTGACACTGTTTCCACATCTATTTCCCATGAAGTGATGGGACCAGATGCCGTGATCTTAGTTTTCTGAATGTTGAGCTTTAAGCCAACTTTTTCAGTCTCCTCTTTCACTTTCATCAAGAGACTTTTTTCTTCACTTTCTGCCATAAGGGTGGTGTCATCTGCGTATCTGAGGTTATTGATATTTCTCCTGGCAATCTTGATTCCAGCTTGTGTTTCTTCCAGCCCTGCATTTCTCATGATGTACTCTGCATATAAGTTAAATAAGCACAGTAACAATATACAGCCTTGACGTACTCCTTTTCCTATTTGGAACCAGTCTGTTGTTCCATGTCCAGTTCTAACTGTTGCTTCCTGACCTGCATACAGGTTTCTCAAGAGGCAGATCAGGTAGTCTGGTATTCCCATCTCTTTCAGAATTTTCCACAATTGATTGTGATCCATGCAGTCAAGGGCTTTGGCATAGTCAATAAAGCAGAAATAGATGTTTTTCTGGAACTCTCTTGCTTTTTCCATGATCCAGCGGATGTTGGCAATTTGATCTCTGGTTCCTCTGCCTTTTCTAAATCCAACTTGAACATCTGGAAGTTCATGGTTCACGTATTGCTGTAGCCTGCCTTGGAAAATTTTGAGCATTACTTTACTAGCGTGTGAGATGAGTGCAGTTGTGCGGTAGTTTGAACATTCTTTGGCATTGCCTTTCTTTGGGATTGGAATGCAAACTGACCTTTTCCAGTCCTGTGGCCACTGCTGAGTTTTCCAAATTTGCTGGCATATTGAGTGCAGCATTTTCACAGCATCATCTTTCAGGATTTGAAATAATGTTCGTAGTGATGCTTTCTAAGGCCCACTTGACTTCACATTCCAGGATGTCTGGCTCTAGGTGAGTGATCATACCATCGTGATTATCTTGGTCGTGAAGATCTTTTTTGTACAGTTCTTCTGTGTATTCTTGCCACCTCTTCTTAATATCTTCTACTTCTGTTAGGTCCATACCATTTTCTGTCCTTTATTGAGCCCATCTTTGCATAAAATGTTCCCTTGGTATCTCTAATTTTCTTGAAGAGATCTCTAGTGTTTTCCATTCTGTTGTTTTCCTCTTATTTCTTTGCATTGATCCCTGAGGAAGGCTTTCCTATCTCTCCTTGCTATTCTTTGGAACTCTGCATTCAGATGCTTATATCCTTTTCTCCTTTGCTTTTGACTTCTCTTGTTTTCACAGCTATTTGTAAGGCCTCCCCAGACAGCCATTTTGCTTTTTTGCATTTCTTTTCCATGGGGATGGTCTTGATTCTTGTCTCCTGTACAATGTCACAAGTTCATCAGGCACTCTATCTATCAGATCTAGTCCCTTACATCTATTTCTCACTTCCACTGTATAATCATAAGGGATTTGATTTAGGTCATACCTGAGTGGTCTAGTGGTTTTCCTACTTTCTTCAATTTAAGTCTGAATTTGGCAATAAGGAGTTCATGATCTGAGCCACAGTCAGCTCCCGGTTTTGTTTTTGCTGACTGTATAGAGCTTCTCCATCTTTGGCTGCAAAGAATATAATCAGTCTGATTTCAGTGTTGACCATCTAGTGATTTCCATGTGTAGAGTCTTCTCTTGTGTTGTTGGAAGTGGGTGTTTGCTATGAGCAGCGCATTCTCTTGACAAAACTCTATTAGCCTTTGCCCTGCTTCATTCTGTATTCCAAGGCCATATTTGCCTGTTACTCCAGGTGTTTCTTGACTTCCTACTTTTACATTCCAGTCCCCTATAATGAAAAGGACATCTTTTTTGCGTGTTCTAAAAGGTCTTATAGGTCTTCATAGAACCGTTCAACTTCAGCTTCTTCGCCGTTACTGGGTGGGGCATCGGCTTGGATTACTGTGATATTGAATGGTTTGCCTTGGAAATGAACAGAGATCAGTCTGTCATTTTTGAGATTGCATCCAGGTACTGCATTTCAGACTCGCTTGTTGACCATGATGGCCACTCCATTTCTTCTAAGGGATTCCTGCCCATAGTAGTAGATATAATGGTCATCTGAGTTAAATTAACCATTCCAGTGCATTTTAGTTCACTGATTCCTAGAATGTCGACTTTCACTCTTGCCATGTCTTGTTTGACCACTTCCAATTTGCCTTGATTCATGGACCTGACATTCCAGGTTCCTATGCAATATTGCTCTTTACAGCATCAGACCTTGCTTCTGTTACCAGTCACATCCACAACTGGGTATTGTTTTTGCTTTGGCTCCATCCCTTCATTCTTTCTGGAGTTATTTCTCCACTGATCTCCAGTAGCATATTGGGCACCTACTGACCTGGGGAGTTTCTCTTTCAGTATCCTATCATCTTGCCTTTTCATACTGTTCATGGGATTCTCAAGGCATGAATACTGAAGTGGTTTGCCATTCCCTTCTCCAGAGGACCACATTCTGTCAGACCTCTCCACCATGACCCACCTGTCTAGGGTGGCCCCACACAGCATGGCTTAGTTTCATTGAGTCAGACAAGGCTGTGTTCCGTGTGAAGGCTTAGATCTTCCTTAAAGTGAGAAGTCCTGGTACACATCCTGATTTAACCATGGCAAGTGTAAAAAGTTTTTTAACTAAGGATTCTGATACTTAACCTAAGCTCAGTAATGCTTCAGAAAGTCATTCTATTGATTTCAGCTTGCACTTTTTTGAAAATTATGTAACTGCTACTTGAATCTCTTCAAAGATATTTCAGATTCAGAATATGTGAAAACGTCTAGCCATTGAGTTCATTGTCCTGATTAGGATGATGAGGGTGTGATTCCAAGAGCACAGCTTGACCCTCAGCCCCATAAGGTTTATTCAGTGGGAAAGAAGACATAATCATCCCTGGGTTCTTCTGCCAGACTGGGATGCCCGGAGGAGGCTGGGAGACAAAGGACTTCCCAGCAGGGAGCTTTCTGGTGGGTTGGGAGAGTAGAAGGTAGCATTGGAGCTAGCGCTGGCCTGGGACAGGCCTCTAGAATCTTCATCCAGGAGCCTCCAGAGGGTCTAGGCACGTGTTCCACAGTTCCTCACAGGTTGTCCCAAAAGCACAAGCCCCTGGCCCTGCCTTCAGAGGCCCCTGCATGGAGCAGTCCCTCGCAGAGAGCAGGAAAACCTGTACAGGAGCATTCCTTCTCCACCCAGGACTGGGGTGGCCTAGCAGGACAACCAGTGGGGGGCCGATCTGTTACTGAAACACAGAGGTGGTGATTGGGAGTCTTTGTGCTTCTTGTTGGTATTTTAGTTTTATTAACCCTAGTCTAACACTAGCTCTTCACATGATCCTTTGGTTTAGGAATGGGCTGAGGACAAAGCCAAATGACCTACTGCTCATTACTAGTACACTCATTTCCTGGACACACAGGTTTTCACAAAAGTTTTCCCATGGTGCCATCTTTCTGAAGAACAGCTTGAGTATATTACAAGGGAGGCTAATGTCTGGATTATCAAATTATCTCATGGTTCTTTTGATGTGAAGTTTAGGCAGCCACAAGCCAAAGAACCCTTCCATCTTAGAGCATGCAGCCAGCATCTGAGTGTCTCATTCATACTCCAAAGAGGACCACAGTCAGAATGTAGTGTGGAGCAGGAGTGTGAGAACTGTGGGGTCTAAACGATGTTTCCAACTCGGGCTGGTGACGTGGTTTAAATACCTGTGTTCTGATCGTTTAGGTCTCTCTTTGTAGGGCATCTTTTATGACCAAGACTGTCCAGTACCAAAATGAACTACATAAATTCCTCATCTGGGACACAGCTGGACAAGAACGAGTAAGTCACCCTTTGCATCACTATGTGTTTTCCTGAGGCCCAGGTGAAAGCACCAGTGCAATGCTGGGTCCCGTCGCTTCACGTCACTCACTGCCCTTCTCTGCACCGGAGACACACACGTTCCCATTTGCGCGGCCAGCCCTTTCCTGCTCAACTAGAACCACGAAGTCCACAGATGGAGAAAGTGCTCGTGGGCACTGAGGGCATTTATATATATTTTAGTGTCTTCAAGTAAATCCTGACTAACAGGCCTGATGAAACCCCGCTCAGAGCATGGTGTGTAATTTTGGGGCTCCATCCTTGAGCAGAGATATAAAAGAATTAGTGGTAGGAAGGGAGAGTGAAGCACATCTCATTATAGCCGCCTTTTAAGAGCTAAAGAGGGAACTTTAACAGCATATAAAGTTTGAGACTTTAAGTGAAATGGATGAGCTAACACTGTGCCATGCAATAGTGCTTATTAAACGCCTGATGATAAAGTTGTCCTGGATGGCTGTCTGCCTTGGGAGGGCCTGGGCCAGAAGTGGGGCCAGGGCCATGGTACCTCGGTGCAGAAGAGGATTTGACAAAGCCCACCCAAATGGGACGGGACAGGAAAGTGGGGAAGGGTCTGGCTGCTGCTGCCGCCCCATTCTTCCCTGTGTTGAGTTCCCTGTTGAGGTGTGTCTGGCAGCTGCCCCATTATTCAGCTCCTGTTTAATTTTGTTTTCAAACAGTGTTATCAAAACAGAACATATGATGGATGCGCTGTGCTATCTTAAAGCTCTTAAAAGTATAGCGGAAGTAATCAGGAGAAATAGTCTGTCCCCACAGTCTTATCTGAGACAGCATAGATGCTTCGAATGGTGTAAAACCCGACAAGCATCATCACAGACAAATGGAGGAGAGCACAACAAGGCGTTCCTTTTGTCCTGGTGTAGACATTGCACATTCGTACAGATTTCACATCTCAAGTTCGTTCTGTTTGGTTTCTTCTGTTCTGTGTTATTTTTTTAAACCACTGGATGTCACACCTATGTCCACTTCCTCATCGAGATGTGTCTGCTTGGTCTCCAGTCCCCACGGCTCCTGCGTTGTCTGGGCCATGTGTGCTGAGGTGGGTGGGCCTTGGCCAAGCATCACTCGCCCATCCTTCAGAAGGGCCGCCTCCCACAGAGCCTCCCTGAGTATGTCCACAGACATAGCCCTGGCATCCAGCCTATTAGCCACAAACTCATGGCTCTTCATACCAGTAATATATGTACCCTTTCAGTGAATCCCACATCTCAGTTACCCCTCCCATATATTTGATGAGACAGCAAAGCCCTCATCATAAAGCATCCTACTATAATATAGATTCCATTATGCCTTGAATCAGAGCCTGTCTTCATAGACACAGTGATGTATAACATCTCTTTTTTTTTTCAGAACGTAAAAAAAGAATAACACGAGGGTTTATGCGTCTCTCTTGCTGTTGCCATGATAGCAGAATTCTGTTAAGTTTTGTAATTAGCTGGTCTGCCTGCCTCTTGTTTCCCCACCTCTAATTGATTCTGCACCAGGAGTCATTGCTCTGAGATGCAAATGTCCCTCACCCCTACCTGGAGCTCGATCACTGAGCCAGCCAAAGGCTAGCGCTGGGAATACAGATGAGGCAGCTGGGCCCAGGAGGCCTGCCCAGCAGAGCCCTGCGCCGTGGAGACTATCAGGAGAGGGACGCTGGCCGTGCACCCCCACTCCAGCTGGTCGTTGCCAAATCATAGGGTTTAAGAAGAGCTCAACATCAACAGCGAATCAGAAATGCTGTGAAAATCCTCCAGGGCGCCTCTGTGAGCCTTTCCTGCTTGTTTGTCCCAGACACAGCCTTTTGGGCCTGGATGGTGCCAGCCTCCGCCAGACTCTCCATTGTCACCTCCTCCCACCAGTTCATCCTCCAAGACCGACCAAACCTTTCAGATCTGCCGTCACCAGGCCAGTGCCTGCCTCACACCCATGTCCCGTCATTCCCTCTGCTTGGAACACCCTCCCTCCCAGCGTTAGCCTGGAGAATGCGTGTTCAGCCTTCAAAACTCTCATCCCATGTTGCTTTGAGGGGGCTTTCCCCACCACCCCTGCCTTCCTCAGTTTGCCACAGGCCCACCTCGTTGAGGTGTGAGTCTGGAGGTGCTCTCTCCCCTTTAGCTGTCCTGACAGCTGTAGCTTCTAAGTCTACTCACTTCTCCCTGTGTCCACTATCAGTGGCCTGCCACCTCTCACTCTCACCCAAGAGTTCCTCTCTCGGTCACTGGTCTCCCTGCCTTCCCTCCTCCCAGCCCCGTCACCCTGTGTCTGTTCTCCTCACAGGACCTAGGGTTCCCTTATGAAAACCTGAATCAGACTCTGTTAACCCTCCTGCTCAGCTCCTCAGGAACTGCCGGCTGCCCCTCTCCTGGGAGCCGCACCCTGTCCAGGGGTGTGCGGAGCCCTCATGGCCTGCACCGCCTGCTCTCCAGGGCCTCCTGTCCAGCCTCCCCTCACCTTCTGAGTTCCAGCCCAGGGGCCTCTGTTCATGTCCTCAGACACACCAGAGTCGGCCTTCACACATAGCACTCCTTGCACCAGAAGACTGTCCTTTGACGCAGGGCATGGCCATCTGGCTCCTTACCAGCCTTTCCGTCCCAGGTTCAGCATCACACCCTCCTG
Organism: Bos indicus; assembly: GCF_029378745.1. Classification (NCBI taxonomy): domain Eukaryota; kingdom Metazoa; phylum Chordata; class Mammalia; order Artiodactyla; family Bovidae; genus Bos; species Bos indicus. The sequence goes on along the minus strand of NC_091772.1, from coordinate 58,047,380 downwards.
TTTCCCCTCATCCCTCTGCACCTCAGCACCACCCCAGCTCGTTGTACATCAGTTCAGTTCAGTCGCTCAGTCGTGTCCGACTCTTTGCGACCCCATGAATCACAGCACACCAGGCCTCCCTGTCCATCACCAACCCCCGGAGTTCGCTCAGACTCATGTGCTCTATTCATTTCCCTCAGGACCCTCATTCCAAGTTGTAAGTAGCTACCTGTCCACACACCTCTCCTGACAGGCTCTCCCCACAGACGAGAAACTGAGAACCAGGCCCACGGGGTTATGGTCCCAGGGCCTAGCACAGGGCCTGACCTGGTGCTCTGGTATCAGGTAGACCAATTAGCAGGTAGACTCTTCAGTGTATTTCTTTGTATTCTGAACCATCCTTGTGATTGCCCACAACCCCCAGGTTGTACCCCGTCTCCTTGCCTGTTTATCTTCTGTTAGCTCCTTGGGGGCAGGGGCTGTCCTCACATCTATGTGCTCAACCCCTGGTGCTCAGCACTGATACCGGTGGATTTATGTCATTTAATTGCGAGCCCTACTCTGGCACAGGGAAGCAGGCCCAGATCCTCCCCCTACTTTTGTCATGTGAGCAGTGCATGCCTCAAATGAGGCATTTCTAATATCTATGTATTTGTTATTCAGTTCTCTGTAATGAGATTTATCATGGAATCAGAAGTCATCCTAAGATGTAGCCATTCATGATGAACTGACCATTCGGACATCCTTCCCATTTGACCCTCACGTCTTCACAGATGGATTATCCTTGATGGTCCAGTCACAACTGATTGCAAAGTAATTTCATTAAGTCAGTGAAAGTGATTTGGAGAATTCCACAGATGTTATACGAAGCCATTGATGGTAGGGAGCTTCTTAAATTAAGTGAAGAGAAAGCTACTGATCAAAGTGATGACATAAGTGCCTCAGAAGATAATGATGTGTGTATCAAAAGGCCTAGGGAAAACCGATGGGAGTCCTCAGATATTTTGTAAAAGTTCCCTTCCTGTGACAGGACTAGGAAGGGCAAACACGAAATGAAAAATAGATACCATGTTGTGCCAGCATGTGGTTCACGGGAGCTTGGTGTGCTCCAGTTCACAGGGTTGCAAAGAGTCGGACGTGACTTAGTGACTGAACAAGAACAACATGATCCTATCAGAAGAATCATGGTCCATTTATCAATCAACTTTGACTCAGTGTTCATTCAAGAAACTGGCTGCAATAATAAGCCAAAGTTTTTTCTAATATCAGATAAAATAAAACTTGTTTTCATAATTTTTTTCTCAAGACAGAGCCTTTTCAGACCTTTTCATCCCTAAATGAATTAATTTAAAATGATCTTTCCCCACCAATCTTCCTTCACCAACAAGGAGTCCTCCAGAAGCATAGTGACAGACCTAGCTGTTGCGCAAACGTGTACCTCACATCCATGTCAGAAGTGCTCCGTAACTGTAGCAGCAGTATTTCAAATACTTGCCATCTGCGTGTGATCATGTAAAAAAAAAAGGTTCTTAACCGAAGTCTAATAGACACTGCATCCAGTCTTGAAGATTTATGTCCCTGAATCTTAATGTGGTTTCTCCTGACGACCATTTCTAGAGGTCAGAGTGCCAGGAAGACTTGGAGTCATTTGTTGTCACAGGAGTCACATAAGGGATATACTCAAGTTTGAAATCAGGAAAACGTGTACACATCGCTTAACATCTATGACCAGGGTCCACACTGTGGCTCTCAGGCCAGATCCAGCTTACTTCCTGTTTTTTCAGAGCACAGCTGTGTTTATTTGTTAACTTGCTGTCTGTGGCTGCTCTCTTGCTTCCATGGTAGAGTTGAGGAGTTGCGGCAGAGATCACGTGATCCACAAAGCCTAACGTGTTTACCACTGGCCTTTTCCAGAAAAAGCTGTCCATCCCCCGATTTAGGGCCTGATTGGGAGCAGAACTATGCTCACATCCTTTGAGTCTCTTTGTAAGCTGCTGCCTTCTTTTTTTATACCACAAGTACGGTATATAGAAAGAGTTTCAGTGTCAGTCATGGAGGAGTAGCTTGTAACAGGCTAATCCTCACACAGATAACAGTTATGTATAAACACTGGGCAAAGCATTAAAAAACAACTCCGAAGGTCCTTTGGAGCCGCCAGATACAGTCAGGGACTGAAAGGGGAATGACATCGAATGAGACTCAAGTTTTCATGGCTTTTCCCCCAGAAGGCACACCCACGACCATGCAGCACAGGGTAGCCAGAACTCAAGTGGGGGGCTGTCTTCATAGCTCACAGTATTTGAGGGCAGAGGTCAAGGTTGCTAGAGCAGCTGGGAAAAGAGGAGGCACATCCCAGAAAAGATGAATCCCACAAGGCAGGAAGCCCTGAAAATCAGCTTATAAATCCCTTTCCTGGCTTTGCTTAACCCTCAAATTGTGAAAGCACGGGAGTGACACTAAGGGCCTCAACAGAAGCCAGCAGCTGGAGAGGCCATGACGGGACTGAGCAGAGGTCCTGCTGCTGCTCGTGAGAATAAGCAGGGTTTAGAATCCGGTCCTGCCTGTTACGTAAGGCTGAATCAATACCCTAGGATCCCCCAGAAACTGCCAAAGGGCCATGTCTTAGGAGTAGAGACCCACATAGACTCACCCTAACCACGTGTAAAACCATCTAAGGGTGATAAGCCAGTATTCTAACACTTCAGAGAAGATAACGGAAACCAGATATTTTAAATATGTAACTACAGATGGGGAGTCTCACACAAAATGGCAACTGATAAATGAAAATGCTAAAACTGAAAACTGTAAGATCTAAAATGAAAAATCCACCAGATAAGTGACAAATTAACAAATCAGAAGAACAGAGAGTAGAAATACAGGAACATGGTACCTAGAGACAAATTCAAATGATCAAACGTATGTGTGACTGGAGACCCAGAAGTTGTTAAAAAGAAAAAAAAGCGGGGGGTGGGGGGCGGGCGGGGGCGGACAGAAAAGATGTTTCGAGAAACAGTGGCTGAAATTTTTCCATATTTTGGTGGAATTAACTCACAAATCCAAAAGTTTAGCAGACTCACAGATACTAAGAAATCTGTGTCTAAGTCTATCATGGTCAAATTGCTAAAAATCAAAGTTAAAGAGGAAAATCTTGAAAGCAGCCAGAGATAATACCATAGGCACATGCAGCTTCCATAGTCAGTGGAGGCCAGAAGACAATGGAGCCGTTTCAAAGAGTCAGAATTACCCACTTACCAAATTATCTTTCAGATATGAAGTCAAAGTCATGACATGTTTAGAAGAAGAAAAGCAGAGAGGATTTAGCAGCAGTGGTCTCAGAAAGGTTCTTAGGCTAGAGGGGATGACGCCAGATAGTATTTGAGATCCAAGGAAGAAACAAGAACCACTTGGAACAGTTAATATAAAAATCTGGGGATTTTTCTTTTTATTAAAAAAAAAATTATTGGCTATTTAATGTAAAAATTATAATATTGAATTATGTGCATTATCGTATAGATTTAAAATATTTGACAGCGGCACAGAGGACAGTGGGATAAGAAATCTTGCATGGTTCTGATCTTTCACATAAGGTGGTGCATTTTAAACTCTAAGTCAGCTATGAGAGACACACATTGTAGTTACGAGAGCAGCTACCTAAAAGAGTAATACAGGGAGGCATAACTAAAAAACCAATGGACTAATTACTACATTAAAAGTAAACAGTAAAAAACAGTTAATGCAAAAGAAGGGAGGAAGGGAAGAACAGGGTTTTATTTTGTTTTAATGTAACAAAATATAAAGCAAGTAGCAAAATGGTAGTCCTAATATCAGTAAACAAATATATCAGGAAGTATATTAAGTGCTAAAATTGAAACTCCAGTACTTTGGCCACCTCATGAGAAGAGTTGACTCATTGGAAAAGACTCTGATGCTGGGAGGGATTGGGGGCAAGAGGAGAAGGGGACGACAGAGGATGAGATGGCTGGATGGCATCACTGACTCGATGGGCGTGAGTCTCAGTGAACTCCGGGAGTTGGTGATGGATAGGGAGGCCTGGCGTGCTGCGATTCATGGGGTTGCAAAGAGGCGGACACGACTGAGCGACTGATCTGATCTGATCTTAGTGTAAAGGAACTAAATATTCCACTTAAAAGGCAAAGGTTTTCAGATTGGATCAAAAGTCAAAATCAAACAATATGCTGGTTATAGAAGGGATTACCTTACACAGAAACCTAGAGATCATGTGAAAATAAGAGAATGGAAGTGGATATTCTGTGCAGACCATAAGCAAGAGAAAACTAGTTTTTATATCTATAGCAGTAAATAGACTTGAAGAGAAGGGTTACCATCAAGAATAGAGAAGGGGCTTGAAAAGAATAGCATTGGGGAACTTTTCATGTTGATAAAGACATTTTCTATCTTGGGATGGGACAGGATGAATGTATATATACACATTTGTAATTTTATCAAAATTAAGACCTTTTATCAGCCTTAAAATCTTTGCATTTCTCTAAATGAATCTTACTTTACAAATTTAAATACCACACACACACAAAATCCAACAGCCTTGTAAAGGAAGTTGCTGGAATCATGCATCAAAAGTGAAAGCTAGTACCATAGTCTTTGTGCCATCTGATTGCTTCTCTGTCATCCCGGGGAGGGCAATTCAGAGTCTTTCCCACCTAATCATCTGGTTTCCTTAGTTTCTTACAAGTTTTTTTTCTCTCTAAAACTTAACATTTTATTGGAAGTTTTCCAACTTTGACCCCAGAGGCAGGGATCTTTCTCTCTGAGACTAGTAACGCTTAACCTGTATGGTATCACCAACTCGATGGACATGGGTTTGGGTAGATTCCAGGAGTTGGTGATGGACGGGGGGCCTGGCATACTGTGGTTCATGGGCTCGCAAAGAGTCGGGTACAACTGAGCAACTGAACTGAACCTGGATGGATGTTTGAGGCTGGCACTTATTTTGACATCACCCTGCACCTAAACAGTTCTTAGGTACTCACTTCTGATAACAGTGTCCTGTGTTTTGAAGGGGAGCCACAGAACAGAGAGCAGGAGGGGAGTCCCATAGTACTTCTCACATCGCGTGTAGGGGTCAGGTTTCAAAGTCAGGGGATACAACAGAGATCAATCAAGCACAAGTCAATGTCTTGTCTCATACACTGACCTCACATTCACTGAGCGGGAGGCTTGACCAACACACACATGCCCAGAAACCAGGGTTGACTGGGGTGGGCACATCCCATTTTCCATCTGACACCTTATCAAAACAAATGGCCCGCTAAATCAGTCTCACTATTTAGATTGTCCTTCCTTCTCTTCCCTGTTGTGTTGGGGGGAGGGGGAGAGCTGGAGGAGGATTGGTGGGAAGAAACCCTGTACACAGAGTTAAATGCATGTAAATGGAATGAGATATGTACCGCTTTGGGGAATTGCCATGTATGTGGACGATATCAAAAAAGCGAGTTACAAGCTCATCCAGGCCATGAATGTAAATGTCTACTCATTTCTGTAGCACAATCAGCATTTAGATTGCAGGTTATCTTTACGACACCCAAATGCAGGCACTTCTCTGGAGAACTATTTACAGCATTATTTTTATCTCCTTGTTTGGGGAGCGAAAGTTTAAAGGACTACTGAACAAATGAATTTGGAAATTATAACATTGAGTGCAATTAGCCTTTTCAACTGAAACAATTGTTTATAGCACGTATTTAATTCCCATAAAAGTGTATTCTAAAGTACCTTCTGAGCGGCATTTCAGTGTTAGATTTGAAGTTTTTGCCTTTGGTAATTACTGGTTCATTTGCTTTAAAGCATCATGTCATCTTTCTTGGCTTAAGAGAAAGATTACCTTCTGTGTGGGAATAATGGGCTTCAAAGTCTAGTAAGAAACATATTTAACCAGTTTTCCCGATTTTGTTGTTTATTTTTCCCTCTTCTCTGCAGTTTCGTGCCTTAGCGCCAATGTACTACCGAGGCTCGGCTGCAGCTATAATTGTTTACGACATCACGAAAGAAGTAAGGCCTGACATACCATCTTCTTGAGACTATTCTGAAAACTCTGTTTAGGTCGCTTCAGTCTCCAGTTGCTTTCCTCCTTTGTGTTACAGGAGACATTTTCAACATTAAAGAATTGGGTAAAAGAGCTTCGGCAGCACGGCCCACCCAATATTGTAGTTGCCATTGCAGGAAATAAGTGTGATCTTATCGATGTAAGGTAAGTTATTAGTGCAGGCGATACCAGTGCTGATTGTGTGTTCTTCTAACAGAGCAGTATCCAGTAGAAGAACCTAGCTTCTGTTTTCTCTCTGACATTGAAAACTTCCTTTTTGTTGTTTGGTTGGGGTCCTGAAGTTTCGAACTAAAATTGAGAGTTCAGACACTCGGACCTCATTAGACTATGTATCGAGACAGGTGTGTAATTTATTTAAACGTCAGTTGCAGCACACTTGAACGTGATCTGAGATTGGTGTAGCCTCAGCTCCCATGGCACAGGGTACTCGAATGGAGAAAGGACATTTGAAGGAAAGCATGTTGATTGGCAGTTTTTCTGGACCACTTCCATGATCCTCCAAGCAAGGGCTGTAGTGGGGGAGGGGGAGGGGAGAAACCATGGTGATTCTCTGACCATTCCATTAGATGCATTGCTAGTGGTTCCAGGTTCCGTTCTGATCATCATAAATCTGGTTAATTACTGGGTTAGATGGGGATCACATTAAGCTCCTGACAGATAGAGTTTGTGATCTACAGTTTATTGTTTTCCAGAGAGGTCATGGAGAGAGATGCCAAGGACTACGCCGACTCCATCCATGCAGTCTTTGTAGAGACAAGTGCAAAGAACGCGATAAACATAAATGAACTCTTTATAGAAATTAGTGAGTATTTGTACCTCATGCATTTCTTTTGTGCGGAGCAACTTAGTACAGCTTTATCTGGCCAGGGGGAACTTCCTCCCTACACAGAGCAGTCTAGACTGGTGGTGTTCTCAGTGGAATGAGATTTGAGAATTGAAGAGTGACAGTGGGTTTTCATATCGGGCTGTAATTGCTGGAGAGCTGCTGCCTGATGACTGGCCCTTCTTTCTAGGAGGAGTGTTGCTCCTGAATCAGTAATGTGCAAGGCCTTGGGGTCCTGGAAGCTGTCATTGTCCTCTGTCTCTTTAAATGTGTTTCAGTTAGTCATCCAAAGTCATCGAATGTGAATAAGATAAATAAAGGGACATGAAATGTGTGTGTAATTCCCCCATAAGAAAGTCCTCAGAAATTAATATGAGGCTCTTGCCAGTGAGAGGTTAAGACACTCTCCCCTCCCCTCCTCTTTCCCTTTCCAGAAGTGTTACAGTGATGACACTCAATGGGAGAGTCTGCTGCATACCTCTGGGACCGTCCATGGATCGTATCTGTTCATTCATTTCATTCCAATTCATCAGAATGTTCACTGAGACCTGTTCCAGACTCGGGGGAGACAGCAGCAAGCGTGACGGGGCAGCCTCTGCGGTCCACTGGGGGAGAGACAGCACACAGGGAAGCAAGACCCTTTCTGATGATGAGCAGGAATACAAAGTATATAAGATAGACTGAAAGGAAAGAGTTTGTGCAGGTGGTCAGGGAAGGCTTCTCTGAGGATGCACTATTAGAGCCAGACCCTGACAGAGCAGATGTGCAGAGCCCTGAGGTTCATGTTAACTGAACAAGCACAAGAAGGACAGGAGAAAGCCACACTGAGATCCACCCTTTGGGGAGATCTGAAAGTAGAAGGGTGCTTGGCCAGCACGTAGAGGAAGGGCCAGCAGGGCCAGGCTGGGACGGCCCCCAGGGAAGCAGACCTAGGGGCACACCAGGACCTGGGGGCTGCAGGAAGCCCTGGTGACCCTGACAACTGGCCAGGGCAGGCCCAGCTCCAGCAAGTGGACGACAGTGGCAGGTAGGCCCCTGGCCACCTGGCTACCCCATTACTGGGGTTACTTTTGGTTTTATTTTTAATTTTTGATGTTTTTAGTTTGTTCAGAGATCTGCATTTTATGTAACATGTCACACTTTTTAAATCTGGCCACTTCCTGAAATATTTTCAGAGTACCATGCAGGCCTGCTGGGCCCATCTGCTGCCTGGAACAGCTGGTGGACACTGGTGTGTGAGCCCTAGTCCAGCCCCTTCCTTCCAGCATTAAAAAGCAATAATATTTATCGTCTTCCTAGATTGTAAATAGCAGTTACTCAGATGCATTCCTAAAAGGCAGTGTGTAAAGGTAGTCGGGAATTTTTCACAGTTTAGTTCAAGCTAAAATATCTAGGTATGTGGTATCATAATTATCACTGTTTTTATAAAGTGTTCTATAGCAGTATTAAGAATAGGAAAGTAGTGAAGCCTACCAGCAGTGAAAATCCCTATATAAAAACTAGCCTGTACATACTGATTTTAACTGTGAAGAATAAAAAAAAATATGTTCCAAAAGATTAGAAAAACTTAGAGAGATGTAAATTGAGTTTATTATTTACTGGGCATTGTAAGATCGAGTTAGCATGGGGCCTGAGTTTGCTGGCTTTTTATTGAAGTCTAATATACATGCTGCAGAGTGCTCCCATCAGAAGTATAAAGCTCCAGGGGTGTTCACAGACTGAGTAGACTCCTGGATCAGCACCCATGTCAAGACCCTGAGGCCTTGACAAGAACCTCACCCCTCCCCCTCCCACAGGGAGCCCCCATCCTGATGACCAGCTCTTCTTGTTTTACCTGTTTTTAGACTTTATGCTTTTTAAAACAAACTGGATTTGCTCACGTGTGTCTGGTGTGTTTGACTCTACATCACATCTGGTAGATAGGTCCCCATGAGCACGTGACTCATTGTCATTGCCGTGGAGTGTGTGTCAGGGCGGGCCACCTCCACGGGGCAGTTACCGCCACATGGATAGGCATCTGGTGGTTGTCCCCAGTTTCGAGCTGTGACAAGTAGAACCTCTGTGAGCGTTCTGCTTCGTGTCCAGTGTGCACGACGTGTGCACGTTTTTGTTGGGGTCTGTTTATACCCAGGAGATGATTTGCCGTGTCATCAGGTATGCGCACATTGAGTACAGGTTTGCTGCCCAGCAGCCTTCAGGGTGGTCACACCCATCAACGCGGACACCAGTGGGATCTGAGAACCCCAGTCACTCCATGTTGGGCCGGCAGGGTCGTGACCCGCCACTTTGACAGTGAATGAAGTCAAGCACCTTGCCGGCATTTGTTTACATTTTTATAATATTTAGATAGCCTCTTCTGTGTAGTTTTGCCTGTTTTCCTGTTGGATTTATCTGCCTTTGTCTTAATGTTTATAGTTTATTTTGGCTATGAGTCCATTGTTGATTATGTCTGTTGGAAAGCTCTGCTCTGCACCTTGACTTTCATTTTTGGATCAACTCCTTCCGTGAACTGGAGCTTTAAATCTTAATGTATCCACTTTGTCCTTGCTTTCCCTTGCAGTTAGCTCCTGCTTAAGAAATCCTTCCCTATTCCCAGGTCACAAAGGTGTTCTCTGCTTTCTTCTAAAAGTATTTCAGAGATGGCTCTGTAATACCAGCTGTGTTTTCAGCATCCATTTATTGAGAAATAAATGATGACAAGAGTCAGTAGAACTTATAAGTAAATTTGTGTTGTGGTCATAACAGTGCATGCAGGCATTTGAAAATGCTTGTAGGACTTACTAGGGGTGCTTCCTTGCCTCGTAGGCACCATGCTGTGTACTGCCCTCCCCCCCACCCCGCCCCCCAGTTTGCCAAACATGTGGGTGTCAGTTCGTCCCATGGTTTCAAAGTATCTCAGCACCAGGTGGTGTGTTGAATGGACACTGGAAACATAAAGCTAGAGACATGCTGCTTTCCTCCAAGAGCTTGGGGCCCCATTCAAGGGAGAGAGGAGATCGCTGCCTGAACAAGCATGTAATAATGGGCTTCTGGCTCCTGACTAATGTGAGCGTCCAAGGTGCTAGACAGAGTTAGGAACTGCTCCTGGTACTGGGAGCAGCCCTGAAGTTATCAGGGAGGGTGGGTGACTGGGTGATTTAAGGCTTCTCTCAAAATTGACACTATGCTTCACAGAGCAGTAAAGTGAAACCCATTCATTCTCATGCACTGTTGGTAGGAGAATAAAGTGGTGCAGCCTCTTCAGAGAGCAATTTGGCAGCATCTGTCAAAATTTAAATTGCACATCGTTCCTGCGTTTGTGCTGGATAGACCCTGGGAGTACAGTGTCTGTATCAGACGAACACCCATGAGTGGAACTGCGTGACCCAGCTCTTCCCAGCTGGTCCATTTGTCCTACACCAAGATAGTCTTTGCATTGTTGTTAATGACATCAGAATACTGGAAACAAGCTAACTATCTGTGAATTGGGGATCAATGGCAGGACATCCACAGACGCAGCATCACAGAGCCTGTAGATGAACTCTGCTTGGGCAGTGCCCAGGATGCATGACGTGAGAGCAGTCTGTGCTTTTGCCTGGGTTTTAAGAACAGGGACGGGTGCGTGTGTGTTCTGTGCACGTCTGCGCACACCTCTCTCTGAAAGGTGGCCTCTGCTACAAGACAGAAGGATAGAGACGTTCTGATGCAGTTTTAACATGTTAAATCTTTTTCATTTAAAAAATGTGTACTAAATGCCAGGTGATACTCTTCTTTGGACCCTGGGACCAAAAAAAAAAAATGACAGGATATTAGTGGGAAAACTGATGGCAACCCAAAGTCTGGAGTTGGGTGAATAGTGATGTTCCAGTGTCAAGTTCTTCATTTTTGCCAAGTCCCACGGTCATCCCATGAAGTCCCCAAACCGGGGGAGGCTGGGTGAGGGGACCCAGCAGTGCTGCATGTTACCTTTGCAGCTCTTCTGTATGTCTCTTCTAAACGTCTTTGCAGCATGTTACCTTTGCAGCTCTTCTAAACGTCTCCCAAAGTTAGAAGTTTATTACCTTTTCTTAATTTTAGTGAGACCTGTCAAACTGCAGGTATAGAATGGTCATGTATGAGAATGAAGCCTGAGAAAGTGAATGCTCACTGCCCTCCCTCCTGTCCTCTCGGTTTAGGTCGAAGAATTCCATCCACTGACGCTAGCCCACCTTCTGGCGGAAAGGGCTTCAAACTCCGCAGACAGCCTTCGGAGCCAAAGCGGAGCTGCTGCTGACCGGGCCTCGGCCCCCCGGGCTTCCCGATGAAGTAGGTGGTCCTGACAGGTCTCGGGAGGGCTGGGCCCCGCCTCCGGGGGTCACCTGCCAGTCTTGGATCTTCTTCGGGCAACAAGGATTCACAGGAATTGACCGGTTTCGTCTCCTCTTTGGAGACTGCAGCAATAATACGTCAGTCTGTGGACTTCCGTCCTGTAAAGAATCTCTGTGTACACAGGGACTGCATCGTTGGCTCCTGATCTTGCTGAGAAGGAATGTACAGTTGTGTGGATGGTAGGATAAGATCATTGAGTAGCTTTGTAGTCAAGATTCTATGTCACATTTGTAAAGGGAAAATTAGCACTTTTGTGGTTCTTGAGGAAAAAAAAAACAGCCTTGTGGAGACATTCCTTCCCTTGGTTTCCCGTTGCCACTGTTAGAGGGAATGGTAGCATTTAGAATGTGTGCACTTACCACCGTGGAGAGATGGCAGTTACGATCGTCTGAAGCTGACGTGGGTTGTTTCTGGGGCTGATGGAGAAGCACCCGCCCCTGCCGTCTCTGACGCACTTTCAATTGGGCGCAGCAGCCCAGGACCCTGTCGCATGCGTGTCCCCAGGCACGTCACTCGCACCTTTTTAGGTAAGCTCTGATGATTGAGATGGTGGTGGTAGAGAGGCTGCCTGGAACATGTTGAATTGCAGATTCAGTTTAAACTGACTAGCCATGTTTTCCAAAAGAAGAGAGGAAGCCCAGAAAGTGGAGTAAATGCTGTCCGTTTTTTATTTAACCGAGCTGTCTTGGTGGGGGAAACAGTTATCTGCAGCTTGCTTAGCACATGTAAAGTTGTAGTCATATATTTATGAGACCACTGCTTACAGATTATAAATTATGTAAATACATTAATAAATTCTACGTTTTGTTTACCACTCCATTCACTCTTGCACCGGCCTGGCGCGCGCACCCCGTTTCTCAGTCCGTGCACGGAAGTTCTTTGAAGCACGTTTTACGTGGTGCAGAAGCATAGAGCATGTGGCTCTGGGTTGGCAAGGGTTTCTCTGCCTTCCCTCCCACCACACCTCCCCTACAGTCCCATCTGGAAGCCACCGTGCAGACAGATGCCACTTGGAGAAGCCTGACGAGTCCCTCCTAGCCTCGGGGTACAAGACCAAGCTCCTGAGCCCATGTCATTTACCTGGTCTTGGAAATAAGCTGCTTCTAGCTTTCACAGCAGCCTCAGACCAACTGTTTGAAGAGCGCTTCTCTTGTTAACAATTCCGCGTCTCTTTCCCTTATTTTCCCCTACCTCTCTTAGTGGTTAACACTCTTTTCCCTCAGGGAGCCTAATGAGCTTTTTAATATAATCTAAAAATAAAGCACTGAAGTGAAGTTGGTGAAAATTTGTTCCTGGTCTAATCTGGCACCCTTCCAACCTGAGTATTGTAAGGGAAGGAAATTTACAAGATTAAATAGGAAATGAAACAGCTTGAATTTCAAACCAAATTGTGTTTTCAGAGCTACCCTTAAACTGAACAGTCAAAACTTTTAAAAATAATGGTTATTTCTTCATGCCCCCCACTTGATATGGTTCGATTTTAATGGGAAAATTATAACTCAGATTAAGTGAAAAACAATTCCTTTCCCCATAGTGTATATCTTGAGCATTTGGAATTGTTTATTCTCTTATTGAAATCATATAGAAGGAATGTAGGTAGTGAACATTCTCATGTTGCTTTGTTTAAAGTGTGCATGGATGCTCTCCTCCCCTGGCATCAAGCTTTCCTCCCCAGTGAGATTAGCAGAATTTGGACAGCGTGCGTGATTCCAGGGCCAGGCACTTCACACTTCAGGGTGGGTAGGCTTCACTTCATATACATCCAAATGGACTGGCCATCAGGCCACTGCCCTGGTGGGTCCCTGACATTCCCCCCACTAGGCCTCTGTCTCCATGACAGCAAAATAAAAACACTCGACTTAACCAAGAGGTGAGGCGTGTGTGGCCCTTATTTCAGCAAAAGATGACACGGATCTGATCTCTGACCTTCACAGTTTTTCCACCACAGCTGTCCATCAGCATGGCTGGTTTCATGGTGTCTGGGTGCACAGGGAAGGGTGGGCAGAGCGCTTCCATGCCTCTCTGGTGGGTGAGGCCTCCCCTCCAAACACCTCTCACCCGATTGTGACGTGGGCTGCACAGAGCCCAGCACGATCCATCCTTCCGCCCCCGCAGCCGCCTTCTCCTGATCCTCGTGGTCCTCTCCACATGCTCCCCACACAGTTTGGGGGCCTCTCTTGCCCTCATTTTCCTCAGTCTGTCTCAGAAATTAACGTGGCTCTGTACCTCACATGATGTCTTCTTAATACTCAGCAGTAACAACTGCACCTTGCTCTCAGAATCCATAATCCATACTCGATGAGAACAGGGGAAAGGATGTTTTCCGGTACCTTGTTTGCTTCTGAAGCACAAGGATGGATATTAACATCAGAAGCAGTGTTTTATTTTGAGCCCACTTTGGATTATTCACCTGAGTAAACAGGGATTTAATACATGTTTCATACATCCTTTATTCCTCTTATCATGAGAAAAAGCTGTGAAGGAATTGAGACACAGCCCATCTATAAAAATCTGCTTTCGGTTCTCTTATGACGCAGGGCCATCTTTAAAAACTTGGGGGACTGAAAAGAGAAAAGCTGTTCATTAGCTCTGAGTGTCTGTTGATTCCTCTCAGAGAAATGAAAATCAGGTCTTTGCTGGCGTCCAGTCCTAGGAACCAGTGATCTCCAGAACTCTCCTTTCACACAAGTGTTTTTCTGATTCTGTGATAACTCATTAATTACCATTTGGTGATTAAAAGAACATAAAGGGGGAGTATGATTAAGTGTCCTTCATCTTAAACTCCTTTTAAGAAGTTATTAGGGAGAAGTACCTACTGCAAGTCCTTCTGGTTCTAAATGAAACCTCCATCACCTGCTCTTCAGCCACAGTCAGGCCCAAGTGCTACACGTTGCAACAGAAATGTTTGGTTCCTTCAAAATAACTCACTTCCTTGTCACCCATGTATGATATTGTGGGAAGTGCCTGCCCCCCATTATATACACACTTCCTGGGTGCCTCCTTGCATCTGAGAGGACTGGACCCTTTGTGCCAGAGGCTCCATCTCTTCAGTGGGCCGGTGTCCTTCTTGAGGCTATCAGCTTTTGTTATTTCTAAATGTGTAGAAAGGGAAAGAAAACCACATTTACTTCCAGAACTTCTCTTTATGTTTTTGTATTTATTTCTTTTCTGCTCTCAAGAAGGAACATAGGTCTGCAAGACCTTCTAAATTAAACCCTGACAGAGCAATGAAAACATCCTCAGATGACATTCCATGGCTTTCCTGGAGACGTCAGACTCCAGGAGACGTCAGACTCCTGGAGACGTCAGACTCCAAACTTTTACGGCATCACGTTAAAATGGGCAAGTTTAATTGAGACAGCAGTACGCTAATTGGCCTGTCAGCCTCAGAGCTTGAAAAGGCATTTGTTCACTGTTAAATGCATCCTTTATGGTCTGAGAGTACGTTTCAAAAGAGGTTATATAAATTCTTACAAGCATCTTTTCACTCTTTTTTTTTTTTCCAGAACACGCTGAGAACGTGATTCATGGCCCCTTAGTGTATAAGAAATAACGTGTGCAGCATGTTATATATGTGACAGACGAGACCCCCCATAACGTTCAGATGTCTCTGCAAGAACCTGTATAAGCAGTGAGGAGACTTTTCCCCGGGAAAAGTCACTGGAATTCCTTTCACTCTCATCTATACCAGGGACCCACTGTAGAACATCTTGGGGTAATGACAGCCCACAGATTCAGGCTGCCTTTCCTCTCTCAACTCATTAGGCTGCAAACGTTCTCCCCCATCTCCGTAATGAAAGTTAAACGACAGTGATAAGCTGGAGAGTGGAAACCTGTGAAAATCCTTCCTTATTTAAATTTGTTGTAAAGGGACCAGCAGCATGACTTGTTTGTTTGCAGGAGATCGTCTCCCTCTTTAAAGTTAGTATTTTTTAAAAGAAGAAACAGGATGTACCTTCAGGGGTCGGGCAGTGACTATAGACCTGCTCTCACTTACACATGGTCCATCAAAAATGTTTCAATGATTCAGAGTAATATTTAGGAGATGTGTTCTAACTCCTATGGTACTGTGATTAAAAAACAGTCCAAGCAACAGAATTATCCAGGAGATAAACATGATGCTGTATGGTTTTAGCAGAGGGAAGTGGGAGTAGAATTTGGCTGACCTTGAACTAAAAGAAATGACCTCTGCCCATTTCTCTTGACAGCAAGGTTACTTGTCTCAACTTCCAGTAATAGAAATCCAGGCAATGTGATCATCCGATTTGCAAGAAACATTAGTGAAATTCTGGGGCATTTGTCCTGTTTTATGTGCAAATGAAAGTTCAAAAAAAAAATTAGGAAGGTGTTACATTTTTCAGGAGCCTCCACTTTTTCAGTCCAAGAGAATGATAAGTGAGTGACCTGTTATGATGAAGTTTCATAGACATAATGAAGAAAGGGAATAAATAGAACCAAGAATCTCCTTATTTCTCAGTTTGTCCTTCAGGATTCTCATAGCATATAAGGAAAATGATTTACCCTCCAAATCTAGAAGGACTTCCAGTGTCATAGATCAACTTTAATTTTTGGTCTGTACCATCAGAAATAACTAATGTCTGTGTTCTTTCCTCTTAGAGCATAATCAATTCTAGATAGGTTAGAATACGTGTGGCTTCCAAACAAAAGGATTCAGAAGTTTAATAAAAAGAAAAATCTGGAATCTTCCATCTTTTCCTTTTATTACCTTCAACATTTTAGGTAGATAGCAAGATTAGAATTTTTCATCAATAGTAGAGTTAAAACCATGGAATCTTAACAAATTTAACCGAGTTGTTTTTTTTTTTTTAATTCATTGCCAGTTGATTTTCACATCAGTGTGGATGGTCCTGGCGTCCAGTGCCTCATCAAAATGCTTCATAATGGAAACAAATAAAATTCTGGGTAGCTTTCCATGAGCGGGAATTCAATTGCCAAGAATTCAGCTAATTAATGGAAAATCCTCAGATAGTACTGATGGCTTTTTGAAAGCGCCTTCTCTAAGTTGGCAGTTTTAAAGTGTAGACCTTAATCATCTAGTTAATCCTGCAAAAGAAACAAAACACACTGGTTTGATGCAACTTCTTGATTTGGGAACTTCTTGTTTCCGGAAGCGAATGGTTTAATGCAATACTAAAGAAGAAATCCATCTTTAAAACAGCATTTCACTCACAGAGCCAGTAATTTTCACTCAGAATTGAAATTGTTCAGGAAGTGCCCACCTTTCAGGTCACAGAGACAAGCCCACCACCCCTTCTTCCACAAGGCAAGGCCAGAGCCCACACTGAGCACCCAGCTGCCATGGGGCAGGTCAGGGCTGCAGGCAACACTCCCCCTCCTACTTCAGAAATAGTCAGCACCCAGCACCCATGATTTCACATTGGAGCTTAACACTTAATTAATTAATTTTTTCATGAAATTTATACTTGAATTGTCAGTTTGACACACACACACACACACCCCCACTGGAAAAACCTTGAAAGCAGGGCTTAAATTTGTATACCTCCGCTTACTTTGCCCATGAGGTTATTACACAGTTTAGGACACTTTTTCTTAATAATGGATTATGCGCGTAATGTCAGGTCAATCCAGCATGGGGAGAGCTACCAGCATCTGGTTGGTCAGAGCCACCGATGGGTGCCTCTGTTTTTAAACCATTTGTTGTGTCTTGTAGACAGAGTTTTATGGCCCTGGGAAAGATTTCTTTCTTTCACTCTCCTCCAGCAGCTCAGTCTCTCCATCATCCCACGTTACGAGTCACTCACACAATGGTCCATCACGCCTCTGACCTTCTTAAGAGTTGGCATCTTGACTTCCTTGTGATCGAGGCCGTGATTCTTGCCTTATTTCTCCTTCGCTTTTTGCTGCGGGCTCTCCCTTAAAGACGCAGGGCACCCACCACCACCTCAGTGTGTGCGACGTGCCCTCCTGTACTGCCTTAGTTGGTCACAGCAATGAGATTTGCCCACCTCATCCCACGGCGGGGGGGAAAAAGCAAGAGGCAATGGCAATCAGTGATGTCGGACAACACACAGACTAATTTAGGGGCAAAAGTCTAGTATTTCCAGAGAGGAGATGGGCGGTACTGGTTTACAGTGGCAATATGACCGCGTCACACAATGTTTTCGACCGCTGGCAACAAGGCAGGTTAAGTGTCAGAACTATCACTTAGTTTGTACTAGAACATTTGTTAAACTTTGGAAAACCCTAAGCCTAAAGTCTTGAAAAGAGATATGGAGATAGACGAGCCTAGACATTTTAAAAAATTAAGCTAAGCCGATGTACCAGCAATTCTTATTTCTTCTAAGAATGTCATGCCTTTTCAAGACCTGATGCAAGGAGTAAGATATTTGTGCCTTTTTCTAATAGTGTCTATTATGGGAAAAAAAAAAATCAAGTTGCTTACAGTTTAGACCGCCTTGTTGCACTATAAGCAGCCCAGATTCATAGCCATGGCTCCCCTGCATGATGCGTTGCTTGACTACCTGTGATGAAATATTGTAATGATGGTTTGCCAAGCTTGTATGAATGTTTGAAGACTTTATTTTTGCAGTCATAACCTTGGGCTGGACCTAAGTCTATATATAAACCACATGGTGTCTGTATTGTTTGTAGATGCTGACGAAAGAAAACTTGATCTTTTGATTTTTGTTGTAAGATTTTTCTTTTTATGTTTAGGCTGGTAGTAGATCATTTGCAAATGGTGGTTGATTTGGCATACTTCTAAACTGTATTGTTTCAGCTTGAATATTCTATACTAAACTTTTATAGAGTATAACATGCTAAGTCACTACAAAATTTGTTGTATTGTAAGGCGAGTGTAAACATTTTGTTAATAAAGTGCTATGTTTACAGATAACATATTTGCCCTTCAACTGGTTTCTCTTTGTGATAGTCTTCATCACACATTTTTCTTTTTCCTTTTTTTTTTTTTTTTTTTTGACTGTGTCTTGGGACATGTGTGATTTTAGTTCCCCAGCCAGGGATCTCACCCACTATGGAAGCACAGAGTCTTAACCACTGAACCACCAGGGAAGTCCTTCAGTTCAGTTCAGTTCAGTTCAGTTGCTCAGTCGTGTCCGACTCTTTGCGACCCCATGAATTGCAGCATGCCAGGCCTCCCTGTCCATCACCAACTCCCGGAGTTCACTCAGACTCACGTCCATTGAGTCGGTGATGCCATCCAGCCATCTCATCCTCTGTCGTCCCCTTCTCCTCCTGCCCCCAATCCCTCCCAGCATCAGAGTCTTTTCCAGTGAGTCAACTCTTTGCATAAGATGGCCAAAGTACTGGAGTTACAGCTTTTTAGCATCATTCCAGTCCTTCATCATGTGTTTTTCTTAACTAAATCTTCTGAAGTCATTTAAAAATGATTTTTGAAAACTGAAATACCAGAACTTTGGTAGCTGTGGTGTCTGGTGAGCAGCATGGTATTTGTATCCATCAACCCAGCTCCCAGCATCTCTCCGTTAGTCACCTCCTCCTTCCTGTCCATGTCCTTCCAGGGTTCAGATGGGGGAACCTTGCTGGAGGCAGGCCCGCACAGCCTCCAGCAAGCATTTTGAGGGAACACTGTTTTCTCACTAACTCAGGTTCATGAGCAAAAAGTTTTATACCATCTTCTGATATCCGGTTGGTTTCATCAAAGATGCCAGCACTGCCATTCACAGTGGACTTCAGCCTGGATGTCCTCAGTGCCATGCCGTGCCCACAGAAGCACAGCTTCACACACTGGTTTTCTCTCTGACCTCCCTCTGAGATAGAAGCAGAGTTGGCTTCATGCTGAGTTTGTGTTGACAGCAGATGTGTTCACCTGAGGGAACCTGAGAGAGCAGAGAAGCCTGCAGACGGACAGACTGGAGTTGGTGCCTCAACTTAGCCCTTCCTGGGCTATGTGGCCTTAGACAAAGTTCCTACCCTCTCTGAGTTTTGTGGCCTGCATCCGTAAAATGAGAAGGTGAAAGGGAGCCAAGCACACTTGACTGTTGGGGGGAGATGCTCGTATAACTGGCATTCAGCACAGTGTTAACAAAGAGTACGTCCTCGCATATAATTTGTTTGAAAATTCATCTCCCTGATCGTCTTCATCTATTTCAGTTAAAATAGCTGTTTGTCATTAGTTTGGGTTTTTTCATTTCTTCCAATTTTTTGAGACAGGAAGCTCCAGTTGCTCAGCATCCTTGCCAACACTTGGTATGTTCTTTTCCACTTTAGCCATTCTGGCAGGGGAGTAGTGGTATCTTACAGTGGAATTTGCATTTTCGCATTCAGTGTGTTCTTTAGTCCACATCCTCCAGCGCTGCAGGTGATACTACACCCACAGCTAGAGCTGCATGTGTGGGGAGCCCCAGACCCAGGCTCGACTCACAGGTCCTTAGTCTGTTCAGATACACCAGAACAGACAATAGATGGAGTTGAAAGGGGAACCAGAACCTGGTGGGGGAATGCTTGCTGCATATATGAGAGAATGAATTACTATCTGTAGTGAACGAAGAGCGTCCAGGATGCAGAAAGAACCACCCTCAAAAAGGGAAATGAAAGGACCCATAACATGAGAAAACAATTCACACAAAAATACAAGTAGCAAATTAACAAGTTACAGAGTATTAAACTACACTAATGCACATCCAAGCTGGTGAACTAGTGTTTGGCCTGTTGGTGAAAAGGAAACACAGTCCAGCCTCTTAGAGGAGAATGCCCCACCCCTCAGTCCTCATCTAAAGGCACCACCCCCTGGAGATACTGCGGAAGAATTCACACAAACAATAGAATAGTCTTTGCAGCCTTATACATAGTTTCTGGAAAAGGAGCAGAAAGGAATAAACTGTCACATACAAATTAACGTGGAAAGGTGTGTATTGCTGAGTGAAAAATAGCAGGATGTATAGCGTATGACTATATAAAACAAATTACACACATGTACACGTGTATACCCTATGGTCTGTAGCCCGCCAAGCTCCTTTGTCCATGGGATTTTCCAGGCAAGAATATTGGAATGGGTTGCCATTTCCTCCTCCAGGGGATCTTCCCAATCTAGGGATCAAACCCATGTCTCATGTCTCCTGCATTAGGAGGCAGGTTCTTTACCAGTAGCACAACCTGGAAGCCCGCATATTAGGCTGTTATACCTGTCAAAATAGTGCCCTTATGCAAGCCAGTCTCATTTATAGATGCAAGAAAGAGAAAACTCCGTGCCAAAGGGGAAGCAGCAAATGAGCACCCACCCGAAACAAGGATGTTTTGAACGCATGCACAAAGCAACTGTGCTTTATTTTTCCACAAGCAACTGGCTATTGCCTTAGAACGTATAGGAACTAAATCACAGACCCAGGTTTCTAAGCAATTTTAATGTTTATTGCAGATTTTTCTTTTCCCACTAAAACTTTAGAACTACATTTCCATTAAGATGGTAAATTATAAATCTAAAATGCAAAACCTTTAAAACTTTTCAGTTGTTTGGCTTATAGTAACACTAGCCAAAAACATGATTCTCCACTGAAAATGTCAGTGTTGGTTGAAAAGTAAAGCATCACCAGGCTTCTAGAATTTACCAGGAATATTAAACAACCACTCCTTTTTATACTGTTTCTGAGAGACCACTGCTGGAGCTTGAAAGGGAGTGAAGTGAAAGTCACTCAGTCATGTCCGATTCTTTGCAACCCCATGGACTATACAGTCCGTAGAATTCTCCAGGCCGGAATACTGGAGTGGGTAGCCTTTCCCTTCTCCAGGGGATCTTCCCAACCCAGGGATCGAACCCAGGTCTCCCGCATCGCGGGCGGATTCTTTACCAGCTGAGCCACAAGGGAAGCCCAAGAATACTGGAGTGGGTAGCCTATCCCTTCTCCAGCGGATCTTCCTGACCCAGGAATCCAACCGGGGTCTCCTGCATTGCAGGCAGATTCTTTACCAACTAAGCTACCAGGGAAGCCCTTGTAAGGGAGAAGGGGAAAAAAGAAAGACTTTACAGCCAACACCTTGTCAAAATGAATCACTGTGTTAATAATTTTAATCAGACCTCTGGTCACTCAGGTTTTTTATTTTCAGTATAACCTCTCAGCATCTTCCAGGAAACAGTGTAAGAATGCAGATCATCTTTTAAGATGTGTGCGTCATGCTGACCCAACCACAGGTATCACTGTTAAAGAGGTGGGAAACAGGACAGGAGGGTCAGAATTCTCTTTATTAAGACTCAGTGTAGAATATTATTACCTTCAGGCCTCTGTTAAATAAAATATATGGAAAACATAACGGGAAAGCTACCAAGGCTCCACTCCATTAGAGAAAGGTCACTTTTAAGAAGAAAATTGTAGGGTCATGAATGAAAATGTGAGGATAATGCTTGGTATTTGGGCACAAAATCTGTGCCCACGATATACCATCATCAACATTGGAATTTCAGTCACCCACTCCAGCAACCAGGTCAGGTCACCTCTTTCTTTGCATATAAATGAGAACACATCGTAATTTTTTGGAAAAATGGAAAAGGAAAAAATAAGCAGATGTGATAGCAATGACCTGGGTGCTGTTTACCAGCAAGGCAATAGAAGGCCTGCCTGAATTACCAGCTACGAATACCTGGAGCCATAAAATCATAAAAGATGCCACTAAGAAGACTCGAGAGCTCCTGAGACAGCAAGGAGATCAAACCAGTCAATCCTAAAGGAAATCCACACTGAATATTCACTGGAAGCACTGATGCTGAAGCTGAAGGTCCAGTACTTTGGCCACCTGATGCAAAGAGCTGACTCATTGGAAAAGACCCTGATGCTGGGAAAGACTGAGGGCAGAAGGAGAAGGGGGTGACAGAGGATGAGACGGTTGCATGGCATTGCTGATTCAGTGGACATGAACTTGGGCAAACTCCAGGAGATGGTGAAGGACAGGGAGGCCTGGAGTGCTACAGCCCATGGGGTTGCAAAGAGTCAGACATGACTTGGTGGCTGAACAATGAGGGTATTTGAATTTTTTTAATTTTATTTTTATGTTTGATATTTCCACTGTGATAGCCCCATATTAAAGAAGTAGAGTCTCTGTGGGTTTTCTTTTCCCTGGTCTTAAATTACTCCTCGCCAGACAAATCTGCTTCTGAATGTAACAGGAGATGGGAACGTGGGCAGCCAAGTGGCAGTTTTTATAGATGGCCTGTTAATGACCTCAAGGTGCTGAAAGGACAGCCTCTTATGGTACGAATACGAATACGGTGACGATTGTTGTGTGTATCACATTACCCGCCCCCCCCCCCAAAAAAAAAGAAACCTCAGGCCACCTTGAAGGAAAGACAACCTGGAAAGACTCTTTGGCATTAATTGGATTAAAATGATGTGCAGGCTTCGGGATCCAGTAATCTCAAAGAGAGCATTTCAAGACATGGAATAAGATTATGTTTCCTTGAGCTGTTCTCTGAGATGAATGACTCGGGGCTCGTTTTTCGAAGGGGGTTCCAAGGCCAACCCGAAGACATTTAGTATTTTGCCAACTCAGTGACTGCTTCAACTCTGGCTACCTCCTCTGCAAGGCAGCGGTGTGATTTTATTTGCTAAATGATAGTGATGCCAACTTCATGGGGCTACTGTGAATAGCTAATGATGGCAAGAACTCAAGCTCCATAAATCAATATTATTAATTGCATCAACAATAAACATACAAATTCTATTATTAGCTCTGGCATCTGATAGCCTGTTACAAAACCACACAGGGTCAGTGCCTGCTTTTTTTCCACCATGGTCCCTTTAGGGACTCTTTGCTTGTTTCTGTATTACAGCCTAAAAAAAGTTTGTCTTTGCTTTTCATAATGCTGTAGTTTAAATAAAAATACACACCCACACATGCCTCTGAGTACACAGGCTCACACAAAATGAAGCAAAGGCAACGACTTAAATGGCAAAGTAAAATGAAAAAAAAAGAAGCGGTCTTATAGCCCCAGTCTCCGGAGAACGGCACAGAATGAGAAGGGTTTGGACCAGAGAGCTTTGAGGCTGTGAGGAGGGAGCACAGAGGAGATGGAAGTGGACAAGAACAGCTGAAATGACAAAGTGGCTGTGCCCAAAGGCACTGATGCCCACGGCCACAGCAAGATAAATGCCACTCCCTGCCCTCCCAGGTACCAGCTTTCAGAGGTTGATCCATCATCATTTGTTACTAATACCGTCCAATGTTAAAACTTTCCTGCCACTGCAAAGCCCTACATCTTGGACAGGGAGGAATAAGTAGATGAAAAATCACAAGGTTTTATGACCCCTATCACACACCATGCGTTATCACAACACAAATACATGAGGACCCCATGAGGGAATTAATCTTCTAAGAGATAAAGCTGGTTCTTTCTGATACCTTTCCCATGGGAGGAAATAACAGAAGGCATTTACTACATGCCCCCTTTTCTAATTGTTGCAAATAAAGAATAGCTTGCTTGTGTTGAATAAAAGATGGGTGGATAGGGGATGTCTTCACCAAGTTACACACTGATTGTGAAGAGCCGGTTTTTCATGCTGTTTCCTGGATATGCTGTACTTGGAGTGAGACGTATTTGCTCATTTCCTTTACAAATTACCAAAAAACAAACCCGCCCTGAAATAACTAAAATCTCCAGGAACATCACTGCTCCCAACCCCACACAGCATACAAGCCTCCCAGATGTAACACAAGAGACCAGGGGAGCTCTTTGAAATGCCACCCTCGTGGTCATAGATATACTTCATTGAGGATTTACCATGTGCCCAGCAAAGGGCACTAAGGACTTTCCTGGCACTGATTCATTGCATCCTCCCCAAACCTTAGCAAGAGAAACTGACTGTACCCCACCTTACAGATTGGCTCAGATGGTAAAGAATCCACCTGCAAAGCAGAAGGCCCTGTGTTCAAATCAACGCAGATTTGATTCCTGTGTCAGGAAGATCCCCTGGAGAAGGGAATGGCAACCCACTCCAGAATTCTTGACTGAAGAATTCCATGAACAGAGGAGCCTGGCAGGCTCATAAGAGTCAGACACGCCTGAGCAACTGATCAACTGATCATGCACACACCTTACAGATGGGGCATGGACAGGGAAGGAAAAGCCACTCATGGTGGCCAGGAACTGGCCAGGCACTCACAGTGGGTCCTGATGCTCTCTCTCTTATTGAGCAGAATTCCACAGGACACCAGCATCACACAGGCCACTCCATGACCAGAGAGAGTCCAGACAATAACAAGAATCTACTCCAGTCATCATTCTAAGCCCAGACAAGAAAACTGTCTAACCCCACCCAAATTGACCTCTCGCAGCTAACCTGAGTGGTGGGCAGGCTGCTGCTTTGCCAGTTGCTCATACTTGGAGGCTGGCTCTGGTCTGCCCCCTCTGGATCCCCACCAGATCATGGAATCACCCCTTCCTGGAAGCATTTTTTTGTTGTTCAGTCACTCAGTCGCGTCTGACTCTGCAGCCCCATGGACTGTAGCATGCCAGGTGGCATCTAACCCCGAGCGAAACCCTACTTCCTCCAGTCCTTAAGGTGTTCTGCAAGCTCCCTCCTCCCTGCCACAGAGAGTAATAACCCCACCTCATTCCTCTACAGTGGCCACCCAGGTGCCTCAGCAGTAAAGAATCTACCTTTAATGCAGGAAACACAGGAGACACAGGTTCAATCTCTGGGTCAAGAACATTCCCTGCAGGAGGAAATGGCAAGCCACTCCAGTATTCTTGCCTGGAAAATTCAATGGACAGAGGAGCATGGTGGGCTTCAGTCCATGGAGTTACAAAGGGTCAGGCATGACTGAGCACTCATGCATGCATTCCTTTACAGCTGTGTTCTCGGAGCATTGGCTGGAGGGCATTGCCCACAGCTTAGGAACCTGCCAGAGGTCACACACCTAGCACCTCTCAGAGCTGCTCAACTGGGGTCTGGCCTAGGTAACAGGCTCCACTGCCCCACATAGGATCACACCTTTCCCAGCGTGAAAGGATGGTATTTATGGCAACCATTCAGATTTCCTGAGAACACTGCATTCGCTTTACATATTGTAATCACTTGTTTTGTTTTTTTCCCCCAGATAAAAACGCAGAGTCATGACAGTCACTTGAGAATCCATGGCCCTAAGGATTCCTGGGAGCTATCGCAGGAACAAGAAAATGGAGAAGCCAAATCTCAAACACCTCCACCCCATCACCTCTGCCTCCCTCGACCCTCCCCTTGGGGCCCCTGCTCCACTGGCTTTGCCACCACGTTCTGGGGTAGGGCGGGCAGTCAGGCTGCAGGAACTCATCCTCCTCTTCTGAGCCTGGTGTCCGGGGCTGCAGCACAGTTTCTGTTCTCAGAGGGCCCTGGGGAGTGGCCAATGGTTCAGCAAGACAGTAGAGGGGGGGGACTCGAAACTGCATTCAGAGAGCAAGCAGAGTTTTTCATCAGACCAATGAAAACTGTCAAGTTTTCTATTGATGCCTTCCTTCGCTAGTTGCTTTTTTTTTCTTAATGTACTAATGTTATTTATTTGGGGTGTCTTGGGGAGAGGCCCATAGAGATGATGAGAAAGGTCTAACACCCCCAGCCCCCTGCCACCCCCTGGCAAGGACTCCGGAGGGAAAGCTGCATACACAGTGAAAAATCACTGGGGCTTAGAGACTAGCAAGCTTTGCACATTTTAAGCGCACACACACACACAGATGAACACACACATACAAGTGAATGCACCGTCTTCCCCCCGCCACAGAACCCCAGACACACTGGAAATTGTCTGTGGGGCGGCTATTGCCTCTCCCCACAAGAAGACCAGGCTTACTCCTATCCTCATCAAACATTTATCAGGTAGCTCCGCTCCTCGCACGGCCCAGGGGGAGCAGCGAGGTAAATATGCCTTCCTAACCCCTAAGGAGCTTGGAATCTAATTATCTTCTAGAAATCCTTTGGGGATCTGTTAATAAATCAATACAAATGATTTGTAATTAGAATATCAATTATTTGTATGCAAATGTGGCCTTCTGGGTGCTTGGGGACATGGCCTAAGGATGGAAAAGACTTTCTCCCCCACCTCCCTTCAAATTTTTAATTACATTATTTTATTCATTCATCAAACATGTAACGAGCACCTTTTATGTGCCAGGCACAGAGATGGGGACCATGAATCCATCTCCTCTTTGATTGCTCCCAGTTAGGAATGAGAGACCAAGGGAGTTCAGGGTGGCGGGGCGAGTTTACTTATGGGGGCAAAGGGAGAAAAACATTGGTTTCCTTCCTCTGCACCTCCCAACAACCACCCCATTCCCTGAGCAGACAACCCCTCCTGAATCCTCCTGCCTAAGCCTGGAGGGTCCACTTCTTTGGATAAGGGTTAGGCCATACAACTGCACTCCTGTTTGCAAAGATGTGGGGCAACTCTGAGTATGACCCCTACCTCCATCCAGGCCAGTTTGGAGGTACATGAGTTTTAACAAGTCCTATGTATGAGCTGGGCTTCCCTGGTGGGTCAATGGTAAAGAACCCTCCTGCCAATGCAGGAGACATGGGTTCAATCCCTGGGTCTGGAAGATCCCCTGGAGAAGGAAATGACAACTTACTCTAGTATTCTTGCATGGGAAATCCCATGGACAGAGGAACCTGGTAGGCTACAGTCCATGGGTTGCAAAAGATTTGGACATGACTTAGCAACCAAACAACAACCCTGTATGAGCTAGTTTTGAAACTTCAATGCCTGGTGACCCAGGATCTTCCTCTCTCTCTCCCTTTCACCCTGCCTTCCTCCATTCCTTCCTTCTTTCCTCCACTCATCCCTCTACGGATTGCTTCAGGCCTTTGCTAGAAGCTCAAATCAGGGATGGATCATCCATGAAACTCGTGTCTTAGTGGGGAGACTGCTGCTAAGTCACTTCAGTCGTGTCTGACTCTGTGTGACCCCATAGACGGCAGCCCACCAGGCTCCCCCATCCCTGGGATTCTCCAGGCAAGAACACTGGAGTGGGTTGCCATTTCCTTCTCCAATGCATGAAAGTGAAAAGTGAAAGTGAAGTCGCTTAGTCGTGTCCGACTCTTTGCGACCCCATGGACTGCAGCCTACCAGGTTCCTCCGTCCATGGGATTTTCCAGGCAAGAGTACTGAAGTAGGTTGCCATTGCCTTCTCCAAGTGGGGAGACAGGCCACAGATAAATAAGTGATTGCATGTCGCCAAAGTGCTGGGAAGGAAAAGCCTGACTGACAAGCTGGCGTCCCAGAAGCCTCATGGAACAGCCTTCTAGCCATGTTTTCTTCATACCACCCCCCAGAGGTTCCTTTTCACCTGTATGCACCTGTCTCCACTTGTGCCCAGGACTTAGCAAGGTGCCCAACATACAGCAGGTGATCGGGAAGTGATCGGATGACAGTGGCGATGTCAGGTAGCCCTGGGAAGACCACTGCAGGAGCAGGAACAGCCACTGCAGGGGCCTGGGGAAGGGCCACTGGTATTCTGCGGTCACCCCCAACCCTCACCACGACCCCCACTTCTGAGATGCTCCCCTCCCCCACCCCATGGTCCCTTTCATCCAGGTCTTCATCCTCCATCTCCGATTTCTCACTCCTCTTGGGTGAGTGTCTGAACTTCCCTGTGCCTTGGTTTTCTCAGCGCAAGCCGGAGGAAGTGATGTCACCTGTCATCGTTGTGAGAGCATAGAGAAACTCACGTGCTTCTCAGGATGGTGCCAGGCACGTGGCACTTGGTTCTCAGAGGCTACGGTTGTTGTTGACATCAATCTGTCCCCCAGTCAGCTTCCAGGGCATCTCTGTGGAAAGCAAACTGATTAAATGCAATGTGGTATCCTGGACTGGATCCGGGAAAAGAAAAAGGACATTTGTGGAAACACTGGTGACATCCGAAAACAGTCTGGAGTTTACAGTGATAATGTTCCAATGTTGCCACCGCAGTTGTGTAAAATGATAACACGGGGAAAACTGGGTAAGAAGTAGAAGAAACCCTCCAGACTGCTTGTGTAACTCCTCTGTAAGTCTACAATGGTTGCAAGATTAAGAGTTTATTTTAAAATAATACATTTTATTTTTTGTTTTAAACATTTTGTTTATTTTTAAGGCTTTCTGACTATTGGAATAGTCAGAAAGATTGAAAGCAGGAGGAGATGAGATGGTTGGATGGCATCACCAACTCGATGGCCGTAAGTTTGAGCAAGTTCCAGGAGCTGGTGATGGATAGGGAGGCCTGGCGTGCTGCAGTCCATGGGATCACAAAGAGTCGGACATGACTGAGGGAGTGAACTGACTGAACTGATTATTGGAATGGTTTTGTTTATTTATTTTGTTTTTTATTGAACTATAGTAGACTTACAATGTTGTGTTACTTTCAGATGTAAAGAAAAGGGATTCAGTTATATATATATAGGTGTATATATATATGTGTGTGTGTGTGTGTGTGTGTGTGTATGCTGCTGCTGCTGCTGCTAAGTCGCATCAGTCGTGTCCGATTCTGTGCGACCCCATAGACGAAAGCCCACCAGGCTCCTCTGTCCCTGGGATTCTCCAGGCAAGAACACTGGAGTGGGTTGCCATTTCCTTCTCCAATGAATGAAAGTGAAAAGTGAAAGTGAAGTCGCTCAGTCGTGTTCAACTCTTAGCAACCCCATGGACTGTAGCCTACGAGGCTCCTCTGTCCATGGGATTTCCCAGGCAAGAGTACTGGAGTGGGTTGCCATTGCCTTCTCCGATATATATGTATGTATACATAAATATATTGGAGAAGGAAATGGCAACCCACTCCAGTGTTCTTGCCTGGAGAATCCCAGGGACGGGGGAGCCTGGTGGGCTGCCGTCTATGGGGTCGCACAGAGTCAGACACGACTGAAGAGATTTAGCAGCATACATAAATATATTCTTTTTCAGATTCTTTTCCCTCATAGGTTATTATTGAGTATAGTGCCCTGTGTTATACAGTAGGTCTTTATTAGTTATCTATTTTATGTATAGTAATCAATAACCTCAGATATGCAGACGACACTACCCTTATGGCAGAAAGAGAAGAATAACTAAAGAGTCTCTTGATGAAAGTGAAAGAGGAGTGTGAAAAAGTTGGCTTAAAGCTCAACATTCAGAAAACAAAGATCATGGCATCCAGCCCCATCACTTCATGGCAAATAGATGGAGAAACAGTGGAAACAGTGGCAGACTTTATTTTGGGGGGCTCCAAAATCACTGTAGATGGTGACTGCAGCCATGAAATTAAACGACGCTTACTCCTTGGAAAAAAAGTTATGACCAACCTAAACAGCATATTAAAAAGCAGAGACATTACTTTGCCTCAAAGGTCTGTCTAGTCAAGGCTATGGTTTTTCCAGTAGTCATGTATGGGTGTGAAAATTAGGCTGTAAAGAAAGCTGAGCACTGAAGAATTGATGCCTTTGAACTGTGGTGTTGGAGAAGACTCTTGAGAGTCCCTTGGACTGCAAGGAGATCCATCCTAAAGGAAATCAGTCCTGAATATTCATTGGAAGGACTGATGTTGAAGCTGAAACTCCAATACTTTGGCCACTGATGCAAAGAGCTGACTCATTGGAAAAGACCCTGACACTGGGAAAGATTGAAGGCGGGAGGAGAAGGGGATGACAGAGGATGAGATGGTTGGATGGGATCTCCGACTCAAGGGGCATGAGTTTGAGTAAACTCCAAGAGTTGGTGATGGACAGGGAGGCCTGGTGTACTGCAGTCCATGGGGTCGCAAAGAGGCAGACACGACTAAATGACTGAACGACTGAACCGAACTGAACGTCTACATGTTGGGGTTTCCCTGGTGACTCGGTGGTAAAGAATGTGCTTGCCAGTGCAGGAGATTCAGGTTCGATCCTTGAGTCAGGAAGATCCCCTGGGGAAGGAAATAGCAACCCACTCCAGTATTCTTGCCTGGGAAATCCAATGGACAGAGGAGCCTGGCAGGCTACAGTCCATGGGGTCAGCAAAAATTGGACACAATTTAGCAACTAAACAACAACAATGTGTATATGTTAATCCCAAACTCCTAATTTATCCCTCCCCCTTGCCCCCTTGGTAACCATAAATTTGTTTTCTATGTCTGTGGATCTATTTCTGAAAAACAGTACGTTCGATATGTATAACTGAATCACTACGCTGTACACCTGAAACATTGTAAATCAACTATCCTTCAATTTAAAAATAAGCAAACACAATACATTTAAAAAAACAAAAATTAAAAAATTTAACAACGCAAACTAACAGAACACACACACACACACACACACACACACAAAGAACCACTGCGTTTGGTGATGTTACTCATCTGAATAGAATGTCCTCTAGGACAACCAAGGGCATCCAACCATGACAGCTAGACTGTATAGCACAACAGAAGGCTCATCACCCCTGGGCCATCCTGGTACACTTCTCAGAGCCTTGGTCTCCTCATCTGTAAAGTGGGGATAAATGATCCTCTTGACATGGGAGGATTAAATTAGATAACATAAACAAAGCCCTTGGTGCAGTATCTGGCCCACAGTTATACACTTGATATGATGGAATTAGAGGTTCAAGTGAGATTAAGATCGAAGATGCTATATTGCCGGCTTTGTAGATGAAGGAAGGGGCATGGAGCCAAGGTCTCTGGCCAAGCTCCAGGAGCTAGAAAAGGCAAGGAGCCTGCAGACCACAGAACGCAGATGGATTTTAGCCTCGTAAGAGCCAATTTCAGGCTTTCAACCTCCAGAACTTTTGTGGGTCATTTGTTACAGAACCATAGCAAATGAAAACATATGCTAATCTACTGCCTGACACAGAACAGGAGCTAAATAAATGTGAGAAAATATTATAAGTTTTAAAATTTTTTACTTACTTATTTTTTGGCTGTGCTGTGTGATGTTGGATCTTAGCTTCCCAACCAGGGATCGAAACTGTGCTCCTTGCTTTGGAAGCATAGCGTCTTAACCACTGGATCTCCAGAGAGATCCCCTGAGAAAGTATTATTCCTCCTTGCCTTTCCTCCAGATCAGCCCCAGTAGGCATGTGCCCTGGGGCCTTTGCATTTGCTTTCCCTCCACTTGGAGAACTCTTCCTTCTCTTTTCTGTCTGGCAAGATCTTTCTATTTTTCCAAGATTATTCTCTAATACCATATGAGCTTTTAAGTTTTCTTCCAGCCCCCAGAGTAAAGTTCATTGTCTCTTGGTAGCTTTCTTTTTTAAATATTTATTTATTTGTTTGTCCAGAGAAGGCAATGGCACCCCACTCCAGTACTCTTGCCTGGAAAATCCCATGGACGGAGGAGCCTGGTAGGCTGCAGTCCATGGGGTCGCAAAGAGTTGGACACGACTGCACGACTTCACTTTCACTTTTCAGTTTCATGCATTGGAGAAGGAAATGGCAACCCACTCCAGTGTTCTTGCCTGGAGAATCCCAGGGACGGTGGAGCCTGGTGGGCTGCTGTCTATGGGGTCGCACAGAGTCGGATACGACTGAAGCGACTTAGCAGCAGCAGCAACAGCAGCAAGCTCTTAGTTGCTGCACGTAGGATCCTAGTTCCCTGATCAGAGATTGAACCAGGGCTCTCTGCATTGGGAGTGCAGAGTCTTAGCCATTAGACCATTGGGAAAGTCTCTCTTAGTAGCTTTCTTCTCATCTATTTTAGTGTTTATCACAGATTGTAACAATTTTGGTGGGTTTTGTTGTTGTTGTTGTTGTTTTTTAACTCCCCTCACCAGACAGTAAGGTCCTTGGACCCAGGGTTAAATCCATCCACTGTGGGATGCTGACGCAGCAGGTCCTTAGGAAATGCCACTTGGATGAGCGAATGAATGAGAGAGACAATGAATGAGTGAGTGAGTGATGCCAGGGAGGATGGGTGGGATTTGGACAACCAGGAGCATTTCTGAAGCGAGAAAAGGGGTGAGACACCAATTCCACAAAGCCACCCATTTTTTCTTTTCTTTTTTTAAAATTTTAATTGTTTAACAATTTATTTTAATTGGAGGCTACTTTACAATATTGTAGTGGTTTTTGCCATACATTGACATGAATCAGCCATGGGTGTACATGTGTTCCCCATCCTGACCCTCCCTCCCCCTCCCTCCCCATCCCACCCCTCAGGGTCATCCCAGTGCACCAGCCCTTAGCACCCTGTCTTATGCATTGAACCTGGACTGGCAATCTATTTCACATATGATAATATACATGTTTCAATGCTATTCTCTCAAATCATCCCACCCTTGCCTTCTCCTACAGAGTCCAAAAGTCTGTTGTTTACATCTATGTCTCTTTTGCTGTCTCACATATAGGGTCATCATTACCATCTTTCTCAATTCCATATATATATATGCGTTAATATACTGTATTGGTGTTTTTCTTTCTGACTTACTTAGCTCTGTATAATAGGCTCCAGTTTCATCCACCTTATTAGAACTGATTCAAATGCATTCTTTTTAATAGCTGAGTAATATTCCACTGTGTATATGTACCACAGCTTTCTTATCCATTCAATGTGGTTCAGCCCCCTGCCTGCATCCTGGTTATCACAGAATTTGAATGCCAGAGAGTAATAATAACTGATTGCACTGCAGAGAATGCCAATTCAGAAGGTTGAGAATCCAATAAAAATATTTGAAATAGACTTTTA
The DNA here is from genome assembly GCF_029378745.1 of Bos indicus. Lineage (NCBI taxonomy): Eukaryota > Metazoa > Chordata > Mammalia > Artiodactyla > Bovidae > Bos > Bos indicus. The sequence continues at coordinate 58,014,562 of NC_091772.1, read as the reverse complement.
AATTTAAAATAGATTTGGAGTTACAAAAAAGTTGCAAGGAAGAGGGTGGTGATCCTCTTCGAACACTGTCACACACTGACCTTGAAGAGTGATACATCCCAACTCCACAGGGAGAGGGTGATGGGAGCTCCGTGTTTAGAATCGTCTTTCCCGTGTGCTTCTTCCCTTGTCTGGTGTGAATCTGCATCCTTTGCCTGTAATAAACCAAAACCATGAGTATAGAAATTCCATGAGTTCTGTGAGACCTCTTATTGAATTGTCACACTGGAGGGTGGTTTTAGGAGCCCCTCTTCTTATCTGAGTTCCCTGATCAGAGATTGAACCAGGGCCGTCTGCATTGGGAGAGCAGAGTCTTAGCTGTTGATGTTGGAAATGAGGGTGCCCTCGGGGGCTGGGGGCACCTAAACTCCCTGCCCGGCTCTAGCCACTCTCCTCCTGTTGCCCCGCAAGAGCCCAGGCAACCCTGATGCCCTTGAGGGAGACCGACGATGTGAATTGTTGATGTCTGAAGCACTGGACTTTGGAGTGACTAGCTAGTGGTGATAGGTGATGGCAACACCAGGCCTCAAAGAATTCCCCTAAATAGGTTGATAGATCATAAAACACACAAGGAAACAGTGCGCCCTGAGCCAGCAGGAACTGTAATTCGAAATGGCACACACTTCAGCAACTGAGTAGGCTGGAAACAGAAGTGTGCCTTCAGTGTTTAAAGAAGTCACAGAGGGTGAGGGCATTAGGAATCCGTTTCCCCTGGTCTCTACATCAACCCTCTGCTGTCTGCCCTGAGGTGCGGGGGCTGCGGCTCCCTCTACTTCTTTCTCCTCAGGTACTTTCCTCAGTTTAGGCAACTGGGGGAGACCCGAGGACTAAGAAGGGGGTCTTGCTCCTCCCGTCTGCTTTCAGTGTCGTCTGAGTAGCCACCCTTCACCTTGGCAGCAGTCTGCAGCTTTTGGAGGGGTTAGCCCAGAGGCAGCCTCACTGCATCCCCTCAGGGGCCTGGGCACTGGCCAGTCTGCACCCCTTCCTCAGAAATCTGCTCCTATCTGGGACATCTGTGGCGGTCCAGTGGCTGAGACTCTGAACTCCCAGTGCAGGGGTGAGGCCTGGGTTCGATCCCTGGTCAGGCAACTAGATCCCACACGCAGCATTTAAGATTTCACGTGCTACAACTAAGACCCAGCATGGGCCAAATAAGTAAGTATTTAAAAAGAGGAAGAAGAATTCTGCTCCTACCTGAATGAAGCCCCTCTTCTGAGCTCCTGGGTCCTAATGACCCAATATCTTGCCTGTGTCTCTTGGCGCCCCCTGCTCCCCTACCCACAAGACACCTTGGTGTCTTCAACTTCTTGCTTTTACAGTTCCCCATCACCCCATTAACCATTTCTTCATGCTAAGTTATCTTTGTACAAATAACTGGTGTAAGTTCTGCTTTCCTGGCTGGACCTGGACTGGTAGTAGCAAGAGTGGTCCCAGGAGATGGACCCTCAAAGACAGGATGCAGTCTGACCAGTCCACATCCTCACGCCTGACTGAGGTGTCCACAGGGCGTGGAATAGAGGCAGGGGTGTGTGGGCTCAGACTAGCTTGCAGGAGCCAATGGTGCACTCCTCTTTTAATTCTGTGTTCAGCAATGACCTCCAGGTCACTTAAAATTACTCATGGGGTGAGTGTTCGCACCACAGAAATCTGCAAAAACTATAGCTCAGAGTTACTTTTACCCCAGAGAGTCAGTTTAGCATTGAGCACGGGTTACAAGTAATCTCCAAGTATATGCAGTGGCTCCTACTACTTGCCTTCGCATCTGCCTCTGAGGGTGACGTAGCACCCACAACCACAAGGACCCGGGAGAATCCTGTGGCCACTGCCCTGATGTCGCAATGATGATCCCGGGACTGTGGGGTAGTAGCTGTGTCTGAGTTCCCTGGAGCTATTATGGAAAGAAAATGACAAGCTCTCTAAACATTCAGTTAAGTCCCAGTGGGAAAGCCAGAGGGATTCCATGGAGCCCTAAAATAATCCTTTCTTTCGTGCAGCTATAGGTTTTTGACCTTGCTGAAAACCATACCCCAAATTGGTTCTTCCCAGGTGGCACAAGTGTTAAAGAACCTTCCTGCCAATGCAGGAGATATAAGAGGCTCATGTTTGATCCGTGGGTTGGGAAGATCCCGTGGAGGAAGGCATGGCAACCCACTCCAGTATTCTTGGCTGGAGAATCCCATGGACAGAGGAGCCTGGCGGGCTACAGTACATGGGGTCGCAAAGAGTTGAACACAATTGAAGTGACTTAGCATGCACACTTACCCCAAACTTAATTGGTCAGGTTGCAGAATTACAACATAAAGAGAATCCATTGATTTTCCAGAATCTCGAGACGTCCATTCAGATGATTATCTGGCTGAGAGATGACCAGAAGCACAGATGTACACTGACCCGTCGGTAGTGGGCGGCTAGGAACAGATACAGCAGAATTGAATTTCGTGAGAAGGAAGTGTGGGAAGGGTTATGGGGGTGCCCCCTGGGATGGGCACAATGTGAAGGTGTTCACAGTGTCCCTTGTGAATGCCCACCTAGGCATCAGTGACTCAGTAATAGTCCAGTGGACAGGGTGACTCATTCTGGGCCCCTCAGCCATTGCTTACATGCTGAGTTTATTTTAAAGTGCCCTTGGAGGCAGGTGTAGAAGCTCTGCATGGGCCCAATAACACAGACTTACCCCCATCAAGATGACCTGGCCACTGCCTAAAGTGACAGCAGTGGAGACCAACACCAAAACCCCTCAGTGGGGTGGGGCGTGGCTGGAGCCAGTGTTAGAGACCTGCCTGTGTGATCCTTTGTTGTATAAAGGAACTGAGCAACCAGGGAAGCCCAAATAGAACGTAGAGGCTTAAAAAAATAACTGAAATGAAAAACTCCTGGAATAGGTTTATCTGCAGCCTCAGGGACAATTACAGACTGAAAGATCTGAAGACATACCCACAATATGGGATACAGAGATGAGAGATGAAGCCCTGACAGAGAGGCAAGGAGAGAGGGAGAATGGTGTGAGAAGGTCTAATGAATGGGTTTTATCTGTAACTCACTACAGTTTTATGTAGGCAATAGCACCCCACTCCAGTACTCTTGCCTGGAAAATCCCATGGACAGAGGAGCCTGGTGGGCTGCAATCTGTGGGGTTGCAAAGAGTCGGACACGACTGAGCAACTTCACTTTCACTTTTCACTTTCATGCATTGGAGAAGGAAATGGCAACCCACTCCAGTGTTCTTGCCTGGAGAATCCCAGGGACAGGGGAGCCTGGTGGGCTGCCGTCTATGGGGTCACACAGAGTTGGACACGACTGAAGTGACTTAGCAGCAGTAGCATGTTAATGAACACAATGAAACAAAATTTTCATGAAAATATATAATACACTCTGATATTTTCTGTTCATTTTCTGTTCATTTTCTCTCTCAGTGCTGGTAACAACCTACTAAATTGATTTTATAAGTCACCTTTGGGAAACAACCTACAGCTTGAAAAATCTAGTTTGAATAAACTACTAGTCAGATATCTAGGAGAAAAGAGTGAGAGGATGGAGCTAAGGTAACATTTAAAAGAGATAACTATTAGGACTTCTCTGATGATCCAGTGGCTAAGACTGCATGGGAGCAGGGGACCTGGGTTTGATCCCTGGTCAGGGAACTAGATTCCACATGTGTGCTGTAACTAAGCCCCAATGCAGCCAAATAAATAATTTTTTTTTTTTTTAAATAAAGAGAGGGTGTTATTTATTGGGTATGGAGTTGCAATATGAAGGAGTTCTGGAGATGGATAGTGGTCATGGTTGCACAACAGTGTAAGTGTATTCAATATTATTGAACTATACACTTAAAATGATTAAGATGGTAAATCATATGTGTATTTTACAACAATTTTTAAAAATTTCAAAATGCTGAGAATTTTCCAGAATGATGAAAGATTCCAGTCAACAAATTCAGAAACTCTTGAGTATTCAAACAGTATAAATGCTACAGACTGAGCATTTGTATCCTCCCCAAAATTCATATGCCAAAATCCAATTCCTGAATGACAGTATTAGGAGATGGGGTCTTTGGGAGTGATAAGGTCATGTGTGGGGAAACCTCATGAATAGGATTAGTGCCCTTATAAAAATGACTCCAGAGAGCAAGAAAACAGCTGACTATGAACCAGAAAGTGGGCTCTCGCCTGGCATAGAATGTGCTGGTGCTTCAGTCTTGAAATTTCAGGTCCCAGAATTGTGAGAAATAAATGTTGTTATCTAAGCCATCTAGTCTATATGGTATTTTGCTAAAGCAGCTTGAATGAGCTAAGACAAATAAATTAGAAGATACATTGCGATAAAACTGCAGAACCCCAGGACAATGGGAAGAAACAGAACTTTTCTGAAGGACTTATGAGGAGATTGTCATCTGAAACCTCAGCAGTAACAATGGGAGCTGGAAGTCAGTGGTGGCATCCTACAGCTCTGAGAGAAAACCATTGTCCCTCTAGTAAACCAGCCAAAATATCTTGCAAGAACAGGAGAAAAATAAAGTCAATTTTAGAAGAACAAAATCCAACAGCATTTGCTCCAACAAACTTACTGAAACAGAATTTAAAGATTCAGGCATGAGGAAAGTGATCCTGATTGTAAATTCTGAGATGCAGGAAGAAAAGATGAGCAAAGAACTGTGTGGTTGAGTCTAAATTAATATTGACTGTATAAAATAACTTAGTAATGGCTCACAGGGTGAAAAAGGAAAAGATTAAACTTAAAATATAGTATAATTAAGGCATATAATTTAGAGGATGGGCTATTAAAAGTACACTTAAGTCCTTTTATTTTCAGGGAGCAAAGTAAAGAGTAATCACTGAAACAAAATAGAGTATATAAGAGGAAGAAAAGTGGAATGAGAAAAAAATCAGCTCTAAAAATGCAAAAAGGAAAGGAAAAAGAAAAAAACAAATGTGACCAACAGAAGGCACAAAATAAGATGGTAGAAATATAGCCATATATATCATCAATATAATAAGTATAAATGGACCAAATGCTGTAGTTAAAAGACAAAGATTATCTTTAAAAAAACACATTTTTTTAAAATTACGAAAAATTTCAAATTGGGAAGTCGAAGAACAGTACAAAGAATACCTATATGTCTGTCATGTAGAGTCAATGTTAGCTATTTGCTATTTTCATTTATATATGACAAGGAAAATATTAATAACACATATTTCAGGTAGTACACACTACATAATGAAGTAAAGTTTAAATGTCAATAATGAGATAATGAGGTAGAGTGTTCACTTTAAAACCAAATGGATATAGGTTCTCAGTAATTTTTAAAAGTGTATTTGTTTGTGTGGGTGGTTATTTATTCAAAGGCTGTCTCATCTATCGCCTCTAGTGAGAAGTAGGAACCAGGTCAATTTTTCTGATCATTGTATTTCTAAATATTTGTTGCATTTAGCAGTACAGGATTCAGCACAGTGCTTGTTACATAGTAAACATTTAAAGTAGGGTAGCTTTTCTTTATTATAATTGATGCTGTTGTTATGTGAAGCGTTCAGCAGAGTGGCACAAAATAAGCAAGCAATAATTGGTAGCTTACTAAATTTATATTTATTGCTTACCACATATCACCGTGTCTAACACACATCATTCACTCACAAACATCATGTTTATAAGAATAAATCGTACTTTCATTATTATTCAAAATCTCTAAGTGCCTGGCACATTAGCAAGGAGAAGTGGAAGTTCATTTTTATTAATTATTGACTAAAGCACTTAACACAAAGTCTGCCTCCCATGCGCCCTGCCTAAATAAATAATCTTCAGGATGATGGTCCTCAATTCTGGGTGTCCCGTACCCTCCCCTCCCCGGGACTTGAGCGACGCCCCGCCCCCTGCCTCCCGGCAGCCCCGCCCCACGGCCACCGCCGCGCCTGCGCACTGCTCGGCAGGGGCTCGCGCGCTCTGCTCCCCGCCGTCCCCGAGCGCGCGCCGGGTTAAGGCGGCCGGCCTGCTGCGTGTGTGCGTGCGTGCGTCGGCGCGTCCGTGCGTGCGTGCGTGTCGTACGCTCGCTGGGCACCGCGGCCTCACCCTCGCCCTCCGCCCCTGCGCCTGCACCGCGTAGGCCGTCCCCCCCCCCCGCGCGCAACCCATAGGCGACCCCCGCCCGCGCCCCGGCAGGCCCCCCCTTTCCAAATTTAAAGGGGGCGCAGCATTCACGCGTCCCGCCCCAGGTGACCTCTTAGGGGTCTCCTTGCCCGAGCTGCCCCGCCGCCGAGGAACATGGCGAAGGTGGAGCAGGTCCTGAGCCTCGAGCCGCAGCACGAGCTCAAATTCCGAGGTAAGCCCGGAGGCCCGCCATCTTCGGCCGCGGGCCGGGCCCGCCGCCCCGCGCTCTCTCCCGCGCTCCGGAGGGCCCGGCGGCGCGGCGGTGACGTCGGCCCCCCGGCCGCGGCCCCCGCCCCGCCCCCGTCCGACGGCGAGTCCGCCTGCGCCCCTTCCCCGGCCCCGAGGGTCGGGTGCGGGAGTCCAGGGCCTGCTCCTCCACAGCCTCCCGCGCCTCGCCCTCCAGACACTCGCACAGTTACCGCTGTGACCCTTCCTGTCCAGTCTGTGGCCTCCGCCCAGAGTGTGGGCCCCGGCGACCGCCTGTCCCCGGAAGGCTCAGGTCCTAGGTCAGAGGTCGCCTCCCCGGGAGGCCCGCGCCGACCCGCCACCCCGCCCGGGACACCTGCGGCCGCCCCTGTAGCATCACTCCTGGCAGCTCGGCAACTTAGCCCTGCGTGCGAGGACCACTTTACACACTTGTGTACTGTGTCTGCTCCACATTGGGAGGGAAGCTCCATGAGGACAGGACCTGGTCACGTCTCCGCTTTATCCCCCGCACACCTTAGGGCCCTGATAAGAACCTGTGGAGTAAGTGAATGATAGGAACCTCCTCAGAAGTTCCAACGAGACGGGACCCAACTTTCCTTCTCCTGCCTTTCTTGTGCCTGTGGCTCACACCTGTGCAGCCGTGGGAGGGGCGGTGGGGGAGAGTTGTCAGATCCTCCCCCTCCCCACCCAGAAGAGCCTGGAACTGGAGTCCGAGGAAGCCCAGGGGGCCACCTATATGTTTGTGGCGAGCCCAAGCCCCTTGTAATGTGTGCGTTCATCTTTAGTTATTATTCCCTACTTTGTCCACCAAAGTACAGTGCTAGGGGACAAGAAGGTCTTCACCTGATTTGACCATTCCTTCTTTCCAAATGTACTGAGTGGCTGTGTAGCAGACATTTGATTGGCACTTGAGAGGGGTGAATGGACAAGACAGACAAGACCCTTGCTTTCTTAAAGATTAGCTTCTAGTGAAGGTTGGCAAGCCAGTACTCCAGAGTATTTCAGGAGGGACTAACACAGGCTGGCATGATGCAAGCATGGTTTCCCTTGAACGGCCAGGTCACTGCAGTGTCACCAACACTTGGCCCAGCGTAGCTCCTCAGTAGATGTTTGTGGCATTGCGATGCCTGCTGGCTACACACACCCCACTTCAAGGCAGGAGGTAGTGTGAGTAATTTACCCAGAGTCACCCAGTTGGCAAATGGCACATTGGAACCCAGATTCCAGAGCTCACGCTCTTTTAACAGTTACGCTTTCTCGATCCCTGGGCATTCTTCCACTGTGGTGGCTGTCATTTTGCCTCCCAGGTTAACAATCTCAGGTTGTCACATTTGGAAGTGATTCCAAATGTATAAACAGTGGAAGGTTTTCCAGTTCAAACAAACACAGACCACAAAACCGTGACGTGGATTATAATTTCATGGCAGTACTTTAAGGTCAGGCCTTCTAGTGGAGCCAGGCTGAGAGAGGAATCTGGTAACTCAAGTGAATGTGGAAGGTGATGGTTTCAACTTGAGTTGTCTGAAATTCTCTACCCTGGAAGCCTGGCTTAACTCCTCCCGGAAGTTGGCACGTCCATTCTTTGAGTCCACAGGCATTTACCCATTGCCTGCTCCATGTGACAGGTGACAGGAGAAGACGAGTCACATCACATAGATGCCCCCATTCTCCCTCAGGCCCCCACCCCAGAACTTAGTTCTTGGAAAGAGAGTTGACAACACAATCAGCCAGAACAGTGCCGTGATACAAGGAATCCAGATTGCTCCAAGATCAGCACCCGAAGAAGGTGTCATTTGACCTGAGTTCAAAGGTCAGATGGAAGTGGGTGACAGGGAGAAAGGAGTGAGGAGTGTGTCAGTTGGAGGAAATTGCAGGTACCGAGGCACAAAGGCTGAGACTACTGGGCTCCTTTGGGATGCCATTAGTATATCTGAATGACTAGGGCACAGAGCCTTTGTTGGAGTCACGAGGCGCTGGCTGGTTGACAAGAGTCCTGTCTTCCAAGGCCTTTGTGAACAGACACAGCCTGTGTCCAAATGCAGATTGTGTTGTGTCTCCTCAGCTAGTTCTCCCTGATTAACCCCACCTCTGCCTGCAGCCCTAACCCCACTCTTGAACATACACTCTCCTCAGTTCTTGTCCCAGTTCTTTCACTTAGTGATGTTTGAGCTTAGGCTGGCCACTTTGCTCGCCAAAACCTGGGATTACTCTCTTCTCCATGGGAGTGGTGCTCATATCTACCTTGCTTCCTGTAGAAAGTTTGGTTGAGATTATGGCTGTTCAGCTGCTTCGTAAATGTGCAGTATTGTACAGAGATTGGTTGTATTTTACACAACTGGTTTCATCATTTCAGTTTCTTTACCTGAACGGTGTGGCAAAGAGGAGTCATCTCTCAGCCTAGGGTTGGCCAGAGTAATGATGGCCAAAGTTGCTGGATATGTTTGCTGGGGAAGTGATCCAGGAAAGTCCTGGTATCAGATTGTTGAGGGCTGTTGGCTTGTGACTTCAGAAGAGGCATATGCAGTCTTCAATAAACCACTTTCATGATTTGTTTGTGGGTTTGTTTTAAACTGAGCACTAAAATCATGAAATGAGGTTCAATACCCTGTTTTGCTGTATAGAGAGCATTCATTTCAGGATGAGAACTGGCTCATTTAACTAGTATCTTCCAGATTACTTGGAATGATGATTCTGACTTCGGACAGTTCACGTAGATGAATCAGACTTGTAAGCTAACTTTACATAAGAAGATATAATTTAAATGTCTGTCATCTAGAGGAAAAAAATTAATCATCTTTTAAGTGTAGCCTAAGATGGTATACGGTTGTATATGTTGGATTATTTTTCATCTTGGACATTTTGTGTGATTATGTTGAAGTTAAGAATGTTACAGAAGAAAAGAGGACACAGCCTTACAGGACCTTGTTCAGTCTTAAAGAAAGTGCTGAGCTGCTTTGTGGTTAAGTGTCAGAAGGAGAAGGCCTCCTGGCCTCCCAAAAGAAGCGCGATGCTGTGATACTCGGCATGGTGGAATAGTAGGATCTCTTTGGATTGGAGTCACCCTTCTGAAAGAGTTAAAGGCTTTTAAAACCTGAGAAAAGTGTGCTTTGCATTGTTACTCTTTTCTGTTGTTCTTCCTTCAAGGCCAAATCCTTTACTTTCTCTCTCTGAGGTTCCAGTTGTTGCCCAACTCAGTGAGAGTTTTATGAGAGAGTCAACTTTTAGGGTATTTCGTATCTCTTTTCTTTCTCCTCTCCCTCCCCTTCCATTGATTCCATCCACAGTTAAGTAGTATGCTGTATATTTTCTCGGTCATTGCCCAGGACTCTTCCTCTTTCTTCACACCCTAGCGTCCTCCTCCATCTCATGACACTGTCACGTGAGAATGGTCTGTTAACTGTCCTCAGGAGCTGGTTAGTTAAGGTTTAAATCCACAGTGGACCCATTTACCTTTGCTTGATTCTGCGACTGAACCAGTGACCTTCAGGAAACCTCAGGTAGTCCTGTTGTTGGTCAGTATGTATCCACTGGATTGTTGTGGTTGATTACCACTTTGTGGAGGAAAGGGGAGCTTGGGTCAATGGGTTAGGGACCTCTCTTTGTCTGAGGAAAGTGCTTAGAATCTTTAGTTCACCCTATTTAGTTAACTTGTAGCTGAAGATTGTTTAGGAAGCTAAAAAATAGAAAACCTTGTGGATATAGTCTGTTCTATGCAGTAATTATCTTTCAGATGCTAATTACAGCATTAATTCTTTAGTTTTAGCATAGCCCTGATTTCCTTAACATTTCATGATCACATAGAGCAGACTGTGTTTTACAGCACAACAAAATGTCAGCAGTGTGCTTAAGATTCTTTATGGTTGTGGTTTAAATCCATCCTGAATAGATTATGTTCATTTATTTAATTATTAACCAGCTTGCTCATCAGAAGCAAGTGGCATTAAACTTACCAACCTTTAGTCAAACTTAAGTCTTCATAGATTGTGTTATTAACTCCTAAATTTTTGTTTCTGGGAGAAAAATGTGAATTAGACGTTAACTTATTTTTACTCACTTATTCTTTTCTTTACAGTTAACTCCTTGAGGAAAAAATGGATAGTTGTTGGCTGTGTGCTTGTATTTGGAAAATGGTGATAGTTCCTTGTTGTGTGTGCTTGCAGTGTGAACACGGTTATCTTGATAATTACCTGGTAGGTCTGCATGCAGGTGTGGATTTGTTAAAATAATTAGTCTGAATTGATGCTTATTAAAGAAATGAACTCTTAAACATTATTAACACTATCTTTTATTTATTAAAATTATATAGCATCTTTCCTTCCAGTGCTGAAGGCAAAATATGAGAACTTTGACCCAGCAATATTACCACCAAGTAGCTGAAAATTAGGGGAGGAATCAGGGGAATAAACTATATTGGTTATGCTCACACATGGCCCTTAGGCTTAATTTTTAGAACCTGAAACTTGAGTTTTTACATAAGGAATTATTTCCGAGACTGCTTCGTAGATCTCCCATTTGTATTTGAAGAATTTGCCATCTGAAAGATGACCATGATTTGAAACAAATGAGCACAGCTTTCAGCACAAGAAAGACAAACAAAAAGAGTGCTGAGTTCCATTAGTCAAGACAAGGTTGCCATCGAATGTTTAGTGAAATAGAAGCCTTCTGCACAGTTATTTTGCACTGGGATTGTTTTAAAAACAAAGTTGTGTTATGGTTTGTGGGCTTGTGCCCTCATTTTCTGTCATTTTAGGCTCCTCTCAGCATAGCATATCCAGGATTGCTTTGGCCCTTGCCTGCCGGATGGGCTCATTCTTTGAAGTTTTTACCTGACAGACTTAGGCTGTTGGCTTTCCAAAAACATGAGTTGTTTAAAGAGCTTCATTATGCAAGCAAAATTACTGAACTCAACAGTCAATTTAAGATTATTTTTTAAAATGCCAGTGTGTCAAAATAGTATCTCTAGAATATCTGTTTTTCAAAATGTTAAACTGTTGTTTTAACAAAAACTGTTGATGTCTAGAAACAATGCCTTAATGTGCTTTTGGATCCCCCCTCTCCCCCTGGCCCCCCTGCCCCTGGCGTGGGGGAAAAAAAAAATCCTTGAAAAAATGGCATCATCCCATGGGAAAAAATCTTGTAGTGCTTTCTTTTAATAATATTTTAGCATTGATGGCACAAAACTCTAAAGGTATAGAAATACTTTCCTAGAGGTTTCCTTCATCCTTTCAGAGGGGTTATTATTACTTTCTGACAAGTAGGTTAGCATTTATTTTCATCTGTCAAGTATTGTCTTCAGTCAGGCTTCTTCTGGTTGTGTGTGTGTGTGTGTGTGTGCGTGCCTGCGCGTTTGTGTGCAGGCCCATGTGGCCACACCTTCACACAGATAACTGATGTGCTTGAATTAGTATACAGTTGGCATTTCAATGAGGTCCTTCAGCCTTAACCTGTCTGGGAGGGGCTTGAAAAATATATGTTTTGGAGGAGAGTGAGGTTGAGGCTGCTGTGTGTTTTGGATTGTGCTTTTTGTGTGTGTGTTAGTCGCTCAGTCGTTTCTGACTCTTTGTCCGATCCCATGGACTGTAGCCCACCAGGCTCCTCCTGTCCAAGGAGTTCTCCAGGCAAGAATACTGCAGTGGGTAGCAATTCCCTTCTCCAGGGGAACTTCCTCACTCAGGGTTCGAAACCAGGTCTCCTGCATTGCAGGCAGATTCTTTGCCATCTGAACCGCTTTAAGACAGTATAATGGCCCCGTGGGCCATTTATCTAGGTTTGAATTGCTTATAACCTTTAGGAACCAAGTTCCTTGGGCTGTCTTTAAAAGATGCTCAGAGAGTGGAGAGGAGCAGAAAACTGGCTGAGCTCAGAACAGAGGGCATATTTGTAAGGGGCTAAGTGCTAGACTAACACCACCACTTCCCTGCAGTTACTTGGGTCCGAAATTTAAAGCAATGGCCGTAGTGATGCTTCCATCCGTTATGCAATATGAGAGGAAAGGGAAGGGAAGAATGAATGTTTCTAGAAGAGAAATGGTTGATTTCCAGAAGGTGGTCCACAAAGCCTGGGGACAATGGTAGAGGCTTTAGGTTCTTTATCTTGTTGTTTAATCTGTAGCACAGTTCTGTGATATGAGTTACTCAGTGGTCAGGAGGCCTGCCCCTGGATGGGGCCACTGGGTAAAAAGTGGTGCAGGGATTTAGCCCAGGTGTGTATCAGCAAAGCCCATTTCTTTCACATCATCTCTGGAAGGAACTTGTGAACAGGGTCGGGGGAGGAAGGCAGAGAATTTTTAACCATTACGGATGTCTTAGTAGCTGTCAGGATAATTTCTTAAGAATATTAGTTAATTAAGAGTTACTATTTGTGGAATTTTTAGAAGGGATTTCTTTCTTCTTTTAAAAAGTCCATACAGATGACTCCAAAGCATTCTTTGATTTACCTTGTGAATTTTCTTTTTTTCTTTTTTGTAACAGAAACCATTGGTGTTTAATGATTCTGTATGTTTAGAACACACTAACTTTCAAGTAATCTGCAAATCTGCTCTGGAGTCTTTGGAAGATAGGGTGAAACTTGTGTGAGGTAGAGATATCACAGGTTTTTGCAGATCTGTAAAGTGGGAATTTAGAGTTCAAAAGGGTGTTTATTAGGAATAGGAATGTCACTGGAGGGGGAGGTGGCAACCCACTCTGGTATTCTTGCTTGGGAAATCCCATGGATAAAGGAGCCTGGCAGGCTGCAGTCCACAGAGTTGCAAAAGAGTCGGACACAACTTAATGACTAAACAACATAAAAGATTTATGTTTTACTATAATATAATAATATATGTGATATTATGCACATAATAAAAAAAGATAAGAATGTCTGAAATGTGACCTTCATCGGTGCTACCGCAAAGCTTACAGGTGGGGCTGAGATGACTAGCGATTTCTCAAACGCTGTAAGAGACTGACTCACAGTGAATATTAGAAGGTGCTCTTCCATTCTGTAGGGGGTATGCTTTGGGAAGTCTTCCTTCCCTGAATGATGACAGCCACTCGTAGGAATCATGAGATGTGCAGGGGTATGGTGATTGTGTGCATAGTAGACGATTGTCCAGTTGGAAATGTTTGGAGTTTCTTCTTTTTCCACAGCTCAGGCTTTGAGGTGTTCCTCACTGACAGAGGAGCCCCTCTTGTCAGATGGAATATAACGTGGTTGTGATTCGGGACTGGTCTGGTTGCCACATCCCAAAAGCTTCCTGTGGGCCAGGCCCTGGGGTGGGGGCTGGAGTGGAGTCCTGGCCCTAAAATGTCCAGGCTCCTGTAAGTAAATGCTCAGTTATTCTTAAAACAGGACTAGGAAGTAAGATAGTTACAATTCTCAGGTTCGTAACCTGAATTAGACGTGGATTTGAACCAAGATCTGTCTGACTGCAGAGCCCCTGTTTATCATTCCATTGACTGTGTTGCTCCTCTTAAAAAGTGAGTGGGAGTGTGGCTCAGGAGGAAGGCCCAGGACTTTGGTATTTATTACCTTGCTAGGAAGATGAAAGGAGGACTGGAAATAGGACCCGGGGAATGGAGAAAGAGCGCTGAAAGACAAATGAAATATAAAAATGAAGGAAAAAATGCTTAATTGTCAGTGTAATCTGGTAATGGCTTCCTTGTCACTGCTTCCATGAAGCAGACTCCAGTGTTGTTCTGGAGTGTTGGAGTGACTGATTAAAAAAAAGTAATTGTACTAATTCTGTTTCCCCTAAGAACTTTTCATCCTAACTCAGTAACTTCTGATTATGTCATTTTTATACTAATGTTGAAAATTACGTGCTGATATTATCACATACCTTCCCTTCTTCCTCACTCCTCACATGCCCTCTTGCCTCAGTGCTTGTCATCACAAACAATGCAGGCTGATTGGGTACTGTTTTGCCTTTTAGTCACATTTCACTCAACATTTATAGTATAATGGGGAAAGGGGAAGGAAAGGAAGGGTACCTAGGTCAGTTTTCTGTGCTTCTCCACTCTCTGAGCACTCTCCAGCCTTTAGAGTCCTAAATGTTCCAAGCCCCATCACCAGCACTTCAGATCTAGGAAAACAGCCAGGATTATCATCCTCTGCGTTTCAGAGATGAGAGGAACTGGACTGGCACTTGGCGGAATGCAGAACTTGCTTGTGTGCTTGTATTACAAAGGGCATCTTGTGCTCCTGCCCCCGCTGTCACTCCCCAGCCAGCTTTGATTCCCTCTCCTGTTGGATGAGGAAGCTTGACCCCAAGGCCGCTTGGAGTTCCTTCCAGCTCCAGTCTTGAGAACATGCTATTAAAATTTGTTTTAGTTGAAGAAGAAAGATGGAAAGCCCCCTGAGGGCAGAAACTGGGGTTTGTATTTCTCTTAGTACCGACCAGTGCTTTGCACTAGTGGGGTGTCAGATCTTTAATTAATGAGCCGTCTTGTTCCTGTTGAAAAGCTCACTGTACTCTAGTAACTTTTCCTGAGTATTCTTGGATATTCTTATCCAGCTCCAGTGTTTTCTGCATCACCTCAAACTGTACAACCCGGGTACCCTGTGCATGTTTATGGCATCTGCTCCTTGTGCTTTATTTATGATGGCTTTGTCTTCCATGCTGTAGACTGCAGGCCCCTATAGGTTTTGTTTCTGCAGTTTTCCCCGGTGGTAACTATAGGATATGTTCTTGTCTTCTGCTATTTAATAGTAACCCCAAAGAAGGGATATAGCCCTGGACTAGGTCATCTTTTCAGTGTTTGGCTTGACCATTTGAAATGGACGCATACATAAAGAATAAAAAGAAGGATTTGCTGAAAAACCAAAGGTTTGTCCTTGTGGAGGCTTATTTGAATTCTCATTTTCTTGGTTGAATTGATTTGTTGGCATATTAATGTATCTTGATGGACTGCTCTGAAAATCCAAATTCGTGCTTTTTGACCTTTTAAAAGTCAGACACTGCTTTACTAATTGAACGAAGCAAAGTCCTGAATCACTCCTTGGAGAGTCCAGTCATTCAGAACTTCTCATGGAGTTTTGGGCGCAGGGGGGTGACAGTTTACAGTGCCTGCCTGGTTAACCTCTCGTCTTGCCCAGAGAATGACAGAAGTGGAAAAGATGGGAGAGGTCATCTGGAGCAGTCCAGAGAAAACTCAGTCAGTTTACCTGGGTCTCTTTATTTTATTCTTTAAAAAAAAAATTTTTTTTTAATGAATTATGCCTTCAGTGCCCTTCATAACAAGACTATTTTATTTTATTTTTTTTCTTTTACGTGCCTAACTCTAGGCATACATGCCCAACTTTGGCAATTAGTCCTCTTCAGTAAACATCTGAATATTTCCCTGTCCACTTTCAGACAGGAGTTAACTGTGTTCTCAGGTGGGCTTGCTCTCCTCGCTCCTTCCTTCCAGGAGGAGCGTATGTGCTAGCAAGCTTTACTCCTGAGTCGTCACCTGGGCACTTCACTGCCTCGTTACTACATCTGTTATTTTATTTTATTATTTACCTCACATGTACAGTACTCTTTGGAGCATTTGGCCTCTGTGATGGCGCGGGACTCGACGCTCTTCCCTTCACCTCCTCACGCACCACCTTTCGGCTTTCTCCCCCTCCTCTGGCCGTTTCCGCCTGCTCCTTAAGGAGCCCTGAGGATGGTGCTGAGGGGCGCAGGTTTTCCAGCCCCGGCTCTTGTTCCTCTTCTCCTCTCAGCGCCCCACCCAGTCGCCCTGTCTCTTCCGCCAGTTCCCTTGGCTTCTTCCAGCGTTTAGAGTGATCCTAGGGCTGACCCAAGCTCAGATGTGGGCTGCAGGTACTTTACGTGCCACACGCCCCAAAATGTCTTCTTCCCCACTCCCTTTTCCTTTTTCCTTTGGACCTCCTTTTCTGACACGTACCTCCCTGAGTGGTATCCACATGCACACAGTCGAGCAGCTCCCTCTGAACCCGGCATTCAGGTCTGTCCTGTCCTTCTTGTCCCCTCCGTGATGCCTCCTTTCCGTGGATGACTGTAATTGTTTCTTACCTGGTCTTCCCGTCCCAGTCCTTAGGCTTGTCTCCATACTGATGGCACTTTCAGATGGGCCAATCTTAGCTTCTCTCTTGCTTTCTTAAAAATCTTAAATTTTTGTACGCCCATTGCCAAAAGAATAAAATTTGCATTCTCTAACAACGCCTGGGAAATCGTTTGTGCCCTTGATCTCCCCGGCGCCACCTGCCTCGTGCCTGCGCTCTGGCCTTTGCTTCCTCCAGTCCCAGAGCTCCTGCGTTCACCTCTCTGCCTGTCCCACTGCTCCCTCCTCCACGTCTTTGCGGTCGTTTTCCTGACACTGTCCACATACACCATGCCTGTGCCCCTGCACAGTCAGCTGTGTTTGGTTACTTGCTTTCCTTCCCCACTAACCAGCAATGCCTTTGCCCTCTTGGACGGTTTTCTTTACCCCTGATCCCAGTGCTCAGCGTGATGCACGGCGCTTGGCACGTTCCAGGGAGTCAATGTCCAGGTCTGAGAGTGTCGAGAAGGGTAAAGAGGGGAAAAAAAAAAGACAGCTTTCTGTGGAAAGGGATGGTGGAACCCATCAACAAGGCTGCTGTGTGCAGCTGACATTCAGTATTAAGATATTCTACCTAGGGTTGGTCACTTCTTTCTCTTCTACAAACGTATGTTCCCACCATCCTCCCCTCCTGTTTCAGAGACTCAGCACCACCTCTCACGCAGTGTGCATCTCTCCATCCCTTTTTCATCCCTGTGGTGTCTCGCTCCATTAGTCAGCCTCCTCCTGGTGCCTCAGATTTCTGTTCTGCTTGATGCTTTCCCAGTGCCTACAAACATGCTTAAGTTTCTCCTTCCTGAAAAGAAACTACCTTCCTCCAGATCTTCCCCCGCTTAAGCAAATGCCCAGTCTTATATCACAACTAAATTTTTGGAAGCAGTGAATTTCAGTGAGTGGTTTACATCTAGTTTCCTTTCAGTTCTCATACCTTATGTTCCACTGAAGCCCTTCTCAATTCACCCATTTTCTCTTTGTGACTTTCACCTTTGACTTTTTTGGTGAACTCCCTAGCCTTTGATCATGGTTACTGGATGTTGACATTTCCCAAGCTTCTGTTCTCCATCTTCTCCATTTAAGCACTCTTTGTATGTTATCTCATTCACAGTCCTTTCAACTCTCACCGCTACACAGAAAACTTCCAAGTCTGTATCTCCAAGCATATCTTGGTCTCGAGGCTTTCTGCCTGCTGGACATTCCTGCCTGTTGGTTGTCATGAAAGTACATCAGGACTCGCTGTATTCCACACTGCGTTCCTGACTTACACTCTCAAATGTGCCTTCCCTGTCTTGGGACTGGCCCCTGAACCCACGCGGGTAAGCCAGGAATCCTAAACCCGTCTTCCACTGCCCCCTCTTCCCATCCCACTCGCATCTTGTCAGTCACTGTCTTCAGCAGTGTCTCCTGTACCCCTTTGCTTCCGCTTCTCCCCACTGCCATATCCTGAGTGCAGGATTATTGCCCCATGTGCCCCGTCTGGCTCTAATATACCCTCTCCTTCCCTGACCCTTCAGGCCACCCTGCGTACACTTGATAGAGTTATTTTTCTAAACTTGAAAACATTTTTTGGCTCCCTCAACCCTACAGGTTAGCAGAATTCTTAGGCCAGCATCACAGGCTTTCAAATTGGGCCATGCTTTTTTTTATTTTTAAAACAGTCTCAGCTTTTATTCTCCATTTTAAACACCTGAAATGTTCAAACACTCAGACACACACAGACTTGTGTGAGTACGTCTCCTCTTACATCTGGGTTCCCCCGGAGGCTGGCAGAGGCAGTGGATACTGTTTAGAGCCCGTGAAGAGAAGAGAAAGCCCGTTTTCCTTCATCGTACCTGCCTTCCTAGAGTCACTTTTAATTTTCTTCCTTTCATTTTCTCTTGTAGAGCTCACTGCCAGACTTGTATAGGTATGAGGTTTTATAGCTTATTTTTAAACTATAAGGTGTTAAAAAGCATAGCAGATGTGATCGCCCCTCGCCCCATTTCTCCTTTCACTCCCTCCGCTCAGACCCCTCCTGCTGTAGCCACGTGGCCTCCTTTTCCAAGGCCCCCTTGTGCTTTGATCACCCCACACCGTGCTCACACCAACACTTTTCCTTCAACTCAGAAAGTGTGTTCCTTCATCTTTTCAAACTCTGGGATTTACCCTCAGTGTTCAGCTCCCCGCCCCCGCACCCTCCTGTGTTTATACAACACTTTACATGTTAACTTCCACATGGTGTTCTGTGCAGTGAGAGGTCGAGTACCACACAGCAGTTGAGAGTGTGAATTCTTGGGCCAGACTGCCTGGATGTGACTGCTGGATCTACCACCTGAAAATCTAGGATAAAATATTCAATGTCTCCATGCCTCAAATTCTTCACTTCTGGGTATGTTGGAAGGATTAAGTGAGTTGATGCACATAAAGTGCTTAGAATAGACCTGTTAAGTGTTAACTAACGTCACTATCGTTTGATAATTTTGTTTTCAAGATAGATCATTCCAGAGCCTCAGTCCCAGAGATTCTTGTTCTTTAGTTCTGGCTGGGTCCTGGGACGGCTGTCCAAGTGTATTGACCCTGTCTCTTCAGGGTTCTGGGCAGGAGAGCAGTGTCGTCTCTGAGCTTGAGGGCCTAGCACAGTACCTGGACTGTGCCGTCATCAGTTACTCATTGAATGCCTGCACTGTGCTGAATGTTGTTCTGGATGCTTGAGAGACTGAGATGAAAGAACTGACAAGACCTTTGCCTTATGGAGCTCATCTTCTAGTGGGGGAGATGGGCACTAGATAAGAGAAGGGGAAATATGTAGACTATGCTTTGAGATAATGGTAGGTGCTAAATGGGGTTGAGAGGATGGTGGATGAAGTTTAAAGGGGTTTGGAAGTGGGTTCTGTTATAAAGAGGGCAATCGGAGAAGGCCAAGTTTCTGAGAAGGCAATACAGTATTGGAACTGAGACCTGTGTAAAATGAGTGCAAGCTGTGCACACATTTTGGGGGAAGAACATTCAAGAGAGAGGAAAGGACAAATGCAAGGCCCTAGGTGGCGATAAGCTTGGTGTGTTCAAGGAGCAGCAGAGACATTATGCCTGCAGAGGAGCGGTGGGCTCAGAGAGGAAGGTGGCACCTTCCCGGTAGACAGGCCATGGGAGGGACTTTGGATTTTGTTCTGAGCTGGAAAACCATGGAGGATTCTAAGCAAGAGTCTTTTTAAAAGACCATGGCTGGTGTGGGGAAAGTAGGCTATTTAGATGTGTGGTTGGTGTGTGTGGAAGCCATGAGGCTGCTACACTTACCCATTATCCATCCACCCATCCACCCTCCACACAGTTATCCAATAATCTGTCCACCCATACATCATCCATAAGTTGTCCCTAACCCAGGCCAACAGACTGTGGCTTGGACCAGCATGGTGACAATTAAGAGAATGGGATGAGAAGTGCTCAGATTCCAAATCTCTTTTGAAGGTAGAGCTGGCTGAAGGATTAAATGTGGAATGGGAGGGGAAGTAAGGTAACTGCTTTTGGCCCAAGCTTTTTGGTGAATGGCGGTTTCTTTTTCCTGAGATGGGAAGCAGTGTGTTTGGGTGAGGGGAATTGGGCTCTGCTGCTTGGCCATGATAAACTTAAGATGCTTATTACAGCCACAAGTGGACACCAGTGGAGAGGGTCAGGATATAAATTTGGTCATCATCAGCTTATTGTTAGAACACAGTATAGGAAGGAATAATTTTTTCCAACTGAGAGATTAGGTAAGCCTTTTCAAAAGAGAATGCATTTGAGCAAAACTTTGAAGAATGAATATGATTTCCAAAGGCAGAGAAGGAGGAAAATAGAAGATATTTTTCATCCAAGTCTCATAGCCTTTTTCCCTGGCCTCTTGTTGAATTTAAGAAGCTGCTGATCTCTTTTCACTGGTGTAGCCACTTAGATTCTCTGTTGAAAAGGAAACCAAAGCAGATTACATACTAACTGATAAACCGAATTCTGCTATTTCTCATTGTTCACAAATTGAAAACTCACGCTAGACCATAGAGGTGCAGAATGCTAAGTGTGCGTGTGCTTCTCGCCTCTGTGTGTCTGCTGTGATTTGGGATGTGTTGATTTTGGTGTGGCGGCTGTTTGTATGCTGTCTGTCGTCTCCATTAAAGATTGAACATTTTGGGGAAGTTTTTACTTCCGCTGATACTGACTCTCAGCACTTGACTTGAACTGTTAATTTATAACTCAGTCAAGTTACAGCCACAACCATGACCGTGAGAAATTGGGACCCCTTGCTCTCTAATCACGCATGTCTCTCTCATTTGGGCATAATTCTGTCTTGATTCTTCCTGCTTTGTGTGGAAAAAATGTCATGTTTTGCCCCTCATATTTAAGTAGAATTTTAATTTAGTAGAGTATTGCTTACCTTTTTGTTTATTTTCATGATCTCTCTAAATCACAAATTTTTATCTTTTAAATAGAGAAAAATTACTAGATGTTTTGTTAGTGGGACAAAAGATTCTGCATTGAAAAAAATTGAGTCTAAGATCTTTTTAGAACTGATATAAAATTCACACTAGACATGTGTGCCATCACCTTAAAATAATCTTTATTGGTGTACCATAATATGTCTTAGTGCTGTGTATTGATGAAATGTACAAAACTTCAGCTCTTACATAAACGTTCTGCCATTTTCCTGTTTAGAAAAGAGGTGTTGCATTAACAAAAATAGTCATAGAATTTATCTCTAGGTGTGTAAAGGCTTCTAGTCTTATTTCTAGGTGCGTAAAGGCTTATTATCGGAGAAGGCAATGGCACCCCACTCCAATACTCTTGCCTGGAGAATCCCATGGATGGAGGAGCCTGGTAGGCTGCAGTCCATGGGGTCACTAAGAGTTGGACACGACTGAGCGACTTAACTTTCACTTTTCACTTTCATGCATTGGAGAAGGAAATGGCAACCCACTCCAGCGTTCTTGCCTGGAGAATCCCAGGGATGGCGGAGCCTGGTGGGCTGCCGTCTGTGGGGTCGCACAGAGTCGGACATGACTGAAGTGACTTAGCAGCAGCAGCAGCAGCAGCAAAGGCTTATTATAGTCTTCAAGGTTTTTACAATAGATTTTGTAAGAATTTGGGGTTTGGGTTTTTGTCTTGAATTGAGACCACTGCTACTCTAAACATGTTTTAAATAATTACCTTGATTTTTATAAAAATAACATAAGAATGGCTATTGATGTGTATGTCTGTGTGTGTGTATATATATAGGTTTTCAAGAAACTCCACAATTCAGGATTCTAGTATTTTTATATATACAGAGAGCATTCTAGGCAAGAAGAAAATTCTCTCAGAATATTGTCTGGATCTTACATAAACTATAGCTCTTTTCATGTGGAAAAAATACAATTACAGAAAAATACAGATCATGTAATAAACATCTAAATACAAAATAACTAAATGTTTTGAAGTTTTTCTTTAATGAATAAGGTTCACCAAGAATTTGAAGACATGTCTGCCCTCCACATCTGCCCGTTCATGCTCCTCTCTTCTTTACTTTTCAGAGGAATTTAGTGTGAACTATTTCCTTTTTTTTTTTTTTTTTCTTGTTTTACCTAATGTGGTATTATGGTGTTTGTATCACTTACCATGTTTTTAAGACCAGATCTACTTCATTCTTTTCAATTGTTGTGTAGAATTCTTTCATAAGAATTTGACACATTTGTTCTTAATAAGAGTTATTTATATGTTCTGAATTCTTGCTTGTCTGTTAACATAGGCTCCAAATATCCTTCCGCTTGTTAGGCGGTTGTTCCTTGCTGCCCAGCTTTTTGTCTTTCGCAGGGAGCTTTCCTGAGCCTGTCCTTAAGCTTCCATAGTACTTTGATCCACTGAGTCCTTACACTACAGCAGGGTGCCTTATGTGGTAGTTTCCCACCCATGGAGTTGATGGGAGACTGAATTTTATTTCTTTTTGCTCCAGAGGAGCTAGGAAACTAGTGAGTTGAATAAGCAGCCTTAAATGTTGGTATAGTCTTTTTCAATCAAGCCAGTGTCTAGATCATTAGTGAATATTCTTGGGTTTTGATTTCTCTTGCTATAATAATGGGTGTGATGCTTCTCAATAGCTGGCTCTCTCCCAGGGATATCAGGTGGGTTGGTTGCTCTATTAATTTAGAACACTTTGCATTCTGAGATTTCTTTAGGAAAGTTATGTGTGTGTGTCGGGTTCTTTTTATTTGTGGTACTTTCAGAATCAGAGATATATAATAAGGCTTTCTGCTGAAGTGTTGGAATCCAGTGTCTGCCAGTAAAGGCACATTAATTGCAAAGCTTTATTTTTGTTTGTAAAACATTGAATTAATGTGTGAGCTAAGACTTAAATCAAGAAAACAGATTAAAAAAAAATCTCCCAGTGTTGTTACTCTTGAGTTCATGGTTATTTAAGAGTTTACCCTCTTTGGATATCTGTTACTATGAAATCTGTTTTTCATTTTTTAGAGGGACAACTTTAAACAAAATTATCATAGAATAATAGTGACAAAAGCCTTATTGACACAAGTGACCATTTTTATTAATAGTACCTTCAACCTGTGTATGGTCAGCCCAAATATATCATGATTGCAGAGCGAAGTTACTGATGAGGCATTCTTTTACAGGAAACGTGTCAGAATGAGTTGGGTTGCCTCTGAGGAAACCTGGTATCCATTCAGGCTGCACACACTTAGTGAGCCCATTACTATGTGTGTGGTATGCGCGGTTTTAGGCTTTGGACATCCAGTGCTGAATTGTGTGGAGGTTCACTCCAGGTGGGAAGCAGTCAGGAAAGGAACACGTGAACTGTCAAGTTGATTCTGAGTCCTGTGCAGAAGATGAAAAGGGGACTAATCCTGCAGAGGGAGCTGTAGCTAGCTCAGTATTGATTCACCCAGAGCCTGGTGGTGCCTCCAGGGGGGAGGGTTCAGGAAGAGAGAAAGCCTTGTTTAAAACAGATGGAAGTGTGGCATGGCCATTCACTCATTTTCCAGCACATTTATTGAGCATCCATGCTACGTCTGGAAATGCTCTGGAAACCTGTGATCAGGAGTGAACAAGAAAAGTCTCTCTGTTCAGGCAGTTTACATTCTGAAAGCGGAAGCCTAACCTAAACAAGAAGAATAATGAGAAGGCTGGTGCACTGCAGGTAGGTTGGGAGGGCAGGAGGCAGTAGGACACATTTAATGAAAACAGACTGTCAAAGGATCAGTTTTGAAGACATCTGTAAGATATCCAGCCAGTTTTTACTTTAGAGTGTCCATTTCCCCCATTTTAATGTATTTTCCCATACACAGAGTCTGTTGTATTAAAACCTCAAACATAATTTCATTGTCTTAACAAAATCCATCATGAGTCCTAGGCTTCTGGAGACAGATTATTACCTTCCCAGAAGGTAATCTTTTCAGAGTTGAAGTGAAATATGGTAACATGTTTTTTGGGAGGGTTGAAGAAAAGAGAGATGATGTACCTCAATTGTGTTTGCAAGAGTATAAAATAATATAGCTCTTTTTATGCAGTGTGAAAAAAACTGGTGTGGAACTAATAACTCTTAAGTTTATATTTGGAAAGCTGAGACCTGATAGATAATATATCAAATTGGTATATAACTTCCTTGGTAACACACAGTTTGAGTTTCAAAGTATCGTAGCTACATCAGGAGACATATTACATAGGAAGAATATTTATTTGCAACACCAGAATTTTTCATGAACTCCAGAAAAGGAAAAGCAAAACGCAGCATCTTTGTTCATTTATCTTTATCCAATTATATCTACATAATGTCTGTTAAAAATCAGTGATACTTAATATCTGAGATGTTGAGGGTGCTTCTTTTTTTTTTTTTTTGGCAGGGTGGAAAGCTTTATTTTTTAAGATCAGTTTTAGGTTGACAGCAAACTTAGCACAGAGTTGCGCCTGGCCCCACGCACGCACAGCTTCCTCCGCTGTCGGCATCCAGCACCAGAATGGTGCTACAGCTGATACACCTGCACTGACATGTCCTTGTCACCCAAAGTCCACGGTCTAAGTCGGGGGTCAGCCTTGGTGGTGTACATCCCGCGGGCTTTGACAAATGTGTAATAACACTCATCCACCATTGTAGTATCACACAGAATAGTTTCACTGCCCTGACCACCCTCTGTCCTTGGTCTGTTTATCCCTCCATTCCTTCATAAGCCCTGCAAACTGCTATCTCCATAGTTTTGCCTTTTCCAGAATGTTATATAATTGAAATTATGTAGGGTATAGTCTTTTCAGATTGGCTTCCTTAACTGAGTAATGTGCATTTAAGACTCATCTGGGTCTGAATTTTCGTGGTGTGATAGCTCATCTTAGTGTGAAATGATACTCCGTGGTCTGTATGTCCCACAGCTTATTTACCTGCTAAAGGACATCTTGGTGCTCTCAGGTTTTGGCAGTATAAATAAAGTTGCTGTCAACATCTGTGTGCATGTTTTTGTGTGCATGTGGGTTTTCTGCTCCCATGGGTGAATACCAAGGAGTGTGATTGCTGGATTGTGTAGTAAGAGAGTATATTGAGTTTGTGTGTGTGTGTGTGTTTTAAATACAGTCAGACTGTCTTCCAGAGGTTTGAATTTGCAGCAGTGAGGAATGAAAACTGTTGCTCTACATCCTTGCCAGCCTTTGATGCTGTAAGTGTTTTAAATTTTGGCCACTGATAAGTATGTATTGGTATCTCATGTGTTGTTTTAATTGGCAGTTTCTTAATGACATATGTTGAGCATCTTTTCATTTCTATATTTTTTTCTATCTGTAGATCTTAATTTCCTTCTGTATATCTTCTTTGCTGAGGTGTCCAGATCTTTTGCCCATTGTTTTTAAAAGTTCGGTTGTTCATTTTCTTATTGTTGAATTTTAAGAGTTCTTTATATATTTTGGGTGACAATTCTTTATTAAGTATGTCTTTTGCAGATATTTTCTCCTAGTATTTGGCTTGTTTGTCTTCTCATTCTCCTTAACAGTATCCATTGCAGAGCAAATCTTTTTAATTTTAATGAAGTCCAGCTTATTAATTACTTCTTTCATGGATTGTGCCTTCCATGTTGTATCTTTTGAAAAGTCATGTCAAACCCAAGGTACCTGGATTTTCTTATGTTATCTTCTAGAGGTTTTATAATTGTGTGTGTGTGTGTCTGTCTGTCTGTCTATCTGTCTTTATTTTCTAGTTGAATTGCTAAGTAAAAGTAGTACCCCTTAAATTATGTCCTGCGCTTTACATGTGGGGTGATATGATCTGCTTAAAGTTACAAAGATAAGTAAGGTCAAGATTGAGTTTTGAGTTCACTTGGCGTTTCCGCTGTTACCTTTAGAAAAGTCATTGGGACCTGAATGCTTAGGTCATTCTTTTATGAAAATGGTTGTTTCCTCTTTCTGAAAGGAAGAGTTTTGTTACAGTCTTTTCTTCCATGGATCTTGGAGTGAATGGTCACAGAAAGGAAGTACTTAAACCATGCATATATTGGTAAAATCTTTCAAGATTTAATGGAATATTTTTTCCACAAAGTGCTCTTGTGTTTCTTGATTGATACGTTTATCCAGCCATTTTTTAATGAAATTGCCACTACCTGAGGTCTGACGTCATGCTGTTGAGGAGTTTGCTGGCTTGTGACTGTGTTTCCTTGATCTTTAAAACCAAAGCTTTATAATTATGAGGCTCCATTTCTGTAAGGAAGACTGAAAGATTCACTGTTTCTGCTTTTAGTTTTAATGCTGTGCATATTTCTGCTGACATTCTATTATTTACTTTCTAAGACAGGACAATTCTAGATCTTCATGTCTTAAAATATACACTTTCAAATGACAATAAGCTGAACCTGAGTGAGGAAATGGTTTATACTGTGCTTAGTTTTATCTTAATACATTTTAAAGCATGTTATGGAATTTGAATTCAAGTTAGTTAATGCTATTCATGAGCATCTATCAAACTCACAAGCATTTTCACAGATGAATATGCATAATATAGGGCATAAAGAACATTATTCAAATGGCTGAAAAGAAAAAAAATTAGGACTCGAAGGAATATTCCTAATTTCTCTCAAACTCATGTTGTTTCATTTTGGGGGACCTCCTATTTCACATTTTAGATGTTCTTAAAATATCTGCATAACTGTCTGAAAGACTAGAAGATTAGAAAGAAAAATGATTAAATGAGTGTGCTGCAGTTCTAGAGATACCAAATCATTTTTTCATCTCTTAAAAGAAGAAAGTCTAGTTTGTGAATATTTCATTTGTAAAATTGACTGTACTGCATAACCAGTGTTTGAGTTCATTGGAGATAAACACCCATGTTGGTATAGTAAAATCCCATTTTTACATAATGCTTTAATGGAAATGGCAGTTTTATGAAAGGAAAATGACTAGTAAAAATCTGAATGATGCTTACGAGCTTTTACATCATTTTTATTGGGATTTTTGTATATTCTAATTCATTAATACAAGAGAAAAGGAGAACACTAACATAGTTTATTTCCTGTAGTTACTCAAATCAAATAGAATTTGTTTTCAGTAAAATTCTTGAATTGTCTGGAGGGTGGGTTGAAGGGTTGGCCTGTTTTTACAGAATGTCTTGATTTTTTCACATTAGACTTTGCTGTTTTATCAGTGACGTTGTTCACTTGCCTATATTTTTAGTATTGTTTCCTCTAGATTTTTTTTAAAAAAAGGCCTACATAAGCCCAAGAAGTCTCTAATACTTTTGTTGAGGGAGAAATCTGAGATATTTATTTATTCTGCTTATTTATTGCAAATAATGTTTGTTTTTTAATAGTTTAGACTATCTTTTAAATGAATCATATAGGTTAAAATATTATTTAGATTGCTGTGTAATAGGTTAACCAGTGGAGTTTCCAGAAGCAGATTAGTGTCCACAGTTAAATTTGCTTAATTTTTGTGGACTACCTAGAAGAAAAGGTCACTGCAAAGGATAAATGCACTTAAATTTATCCCTGACTCTGATTTATGAGGCAGCAGGAGGAGGAAGGGACAGGAGAAACTGAGTTGGAAACGAGTATTCTTAATTTCATCACAGTGAAATCTCACCAAATCCCTGTTTTCTGCTTAGTATACTTCAAACCACCTTAGAAAAAGCTGTTTTTTTGGCAGGGTGGGGTGGTGGATGTGGATTTGTGGGCTCTTATGAATTCTTGGCATTCTGATCTGAAGATGCTTCCATGTTCTTGAGGCAGAATTTTGTTGAAATGAACAGATTTCAGCTTGTATCTAGAAAGCTTTAAGGCCTGGTGGATTATGAATCACATTCAAATTGTCAATGAGAGTACTGTTCCCCCGTAGGCTTTGTATTTGGAAGCTCACCTTTTTTCAGATGTCTACATTTTTTCAATCTGTTTTCTCCTCCTTTCCCCCCAAGCAGTGTGGGGCCATTAGAGCTGGAGCTATGCTTATGTGGAGTTCTTGTAGTGGGCCCTTTTTATGTGAGGGCCAAAGAATGTATGTACATGGTGATCGTGCCCGTGTAGGTCTGAGCTGTGTTTGTGTGCTTGTTTAATAGCTTTGACTCCAGGAAACCAGAGTTGTGTTTGGTTTGGTTTTTGTTTTGTTTTTTTTTTTTTTACCATTGCTGAAGTGATACCATTTCAAGCAGAGACTTACTGGGAGAAAACTTCCTCCATCTTCATTCTGAGCCAGACTGCGTGTGTTGGGGATTAGAAAAGGGTGGAGCCCTGGATAATCCCGCATAAAGGTGCTGCCTTCAGCACCAAGTGTCCTGTTTCTCCCTGGAGGCCAACAACTTGATCCAAGGATGAAGCATGGTCAGCACCTGGCTTTCCCTCACTGTAGCTGCAAATCCCCTGGAGCCACAGGGTGCCCACCCTCAGTAAGGGGGTGACGTAGCTTGTAGGGAGAGGCTTTGTGTGGTGGAGTCAGTAGGGGAGACGGAACGCCCCACGTCTGGCCACAATTGGACCTGGAGAATGCCCCCCTCTCGTGGCTTCCAGTTTGGCTGCCGGAGGGTCAAAGGCAAGGCTTATGGGAAAGGTAAGCAAATGGAGAAATTGTTATTAGGCATTTCATTTTTTATTTTTTTACTCGCCACGTGGCTTGTAGGGTCTTAGTTCCCCAACCAGGGATTGAACTATCACCCTCAGCAGTGAAAGTCTGGAGTCTTAACCACTGAACCACTGGGAAATTCCCTAGCCATTTCATTCTTGAAGGTGTCATTGCTCAAAGAATGGAAGTAGCTTTTAGTGTAAGTAACTACAAAACTATAGATAATCCAGTAGTATGGTAGTTCCTGCTATAACATGATATATGCATTCCTAAAAATCGCCATCCTGTACAAAATAGCACAAAAGACCATAAGACTTAAGAGGAAGGAACAAGGTTAGATGCGTAACACTCAAAAGCTTTGTTGGTCAGAGACACACATAAAGATGGGAACCTAATATAAGCAGAAGCACAGTTTAGCACACATTAAATGGCTCAGAAATAGATAAATACTGTAATAAATATGATACTTTACCATGAAAAGCTGACGTTTGCCCGTGGAAGTGGTCGCTGGAAGGGTGACAGTTTGTGAGGGCCGCGGGGTGAGCCCGCATAGCTGGTAGTGATGGAGATGTGTGCACTTGTGTGTTTTCTGTATCTCTCTGCCATTCAGTTCAGCTGGATGTTGTTTTCTGTGATCATTTAGCGTTTCTTGCAGACAAATCACACATAAGCAAATGTGAAATTCATTTTATGCTCAGATTGTCCCCCTAATATGCACATCAATCACATTGAAACAGATTCACATTTTCAAAATAAGCTTTCTAGCAGAACTGGCTGTAGTTTATTTTATTTTGGAATTGAGTCTCTTTTCCTTTCTTTCTTTTCACCGTTATTGATTTCTTAATTTATATTTGTTAAGCCCATATCAGATTGATTTTTCATACCCGGAGTACCTCCAGAGGCGAGAAAGCAGCCTGAGATTTTAATTTTGCTGGTGGTAATCCACGAGGTAGTTTCCTCCTTGGTGAAGGACTCTCAGTCAGTCAATCTCAATCTCTCAACCCCTGCCCCCATCCCTTCACTAGATGCCGGGCACTGTGTCGGAGATGTGAGAACTGGTACGGTATCATTCTTGCCCTCAGAAGCTCAGAGTCTCACTGAAAAATGTTCGAGGCACAGATGTAAATATCTGTGTTGCGGATCTTCTTACAGAGCAGATGAACCAACTATGTATTTCTTAGTTTGTGAGCACAGGGGCACATATACCTCCCTACCCCATCTCTGAATTCCCTGTGAACGTAAAGATAGGAGTAAAGAGCTTGCCTGGAAGACGCACAAAGACACCTTTGCTGTACACAGTGAAAAGATGTAAATTTGAAAAGGGGTTGAAAAGGACCTAAGAGACATTATAGTTCAACCCTCCCACCTGACTCCTTTATAAACCTTACGGGTCAGGTTTCAGAGAAGTTTCAGAGTAATGTGAGTAGTATGATCCCATTTTTGTTACCCCCCCCCACACACACTCATGTATGCATGTACAGTTTGTGTAAGCACAGATGCTGTGGATGGATCTCCCACAGTGTTAATATTAGTTACCTCAAGGGACAGGGGAAAGCTTATTAACTTCCTCTTTATACATCTTTTATTATTGTTTGGCTTGTTTTGAGAAGCATGTTTTACTTTTTTAATTAAAAAATCTAATAAAGTAGAAAATGAATAAATAATAATAAAAAATACCCTTAGGGCACCGAGCTTTGTTTCAGTCTTCCAATACCCTGGGTAGTTAAAAGCGAATGCACTGTTGTAGGTGTGGGCTGCCCCACAGGACTCTGACCTTGCTGTAGCATCACTGTATTGTGTGTGCTGGGGGTTATTGTTTGCAGACCACTAACACTTGGAAGTCTGCTGCCTTCGGCACTCTGCCTTTGATCATCATTTTGGACCCAAGTCTCGTTCTTCACCTTCTCTCTGTTAGATTTCATCTGGTCACTGTGGAAATCAGTGTTCAGCATAGGTTAAGAGCTGGCCTTGGACTCAGGCTGCCTGGTTGCAGACCCTCACTACCACTAACTACCATGAAAATTTTAGGCAAGTGGTACGTTCTCCCAAGCCTCAGCGTTCTTGTCTGGCAGTAAAGTTGTGAGGTATCAGGGAGACCCTGTCTGCTGGAATACTCACTAGGCCAGGTGCCTGGTGGTGTGACGAGACCGTGGTGGATTTTAGCTGTCACTGTTTGTGCGTCAGCCTCAGCCCATCTCGCCTGTGTGTCATGATGAAATGATCATGGGTCAGCCGCGTTCCACATCTGTCCTGACCCCGTACCATAAATCAGTCTTTCATCCGCGTGGTCCTCATGGAATCCCCAACCAGTCCCTGTCTCATTCTGCAGGTCCTTTCACCGATGTTGTCACCACCAACCTGAAGCTTGGCAACCCGACAGATCGAAATGTGTGTTTTAAAGTGAAGACCACGGCACCACGTAGGTACTGCGTGAGGCCCAACAGTGGGATCATTGATGCAGGGGCCTCGATTAACGTATCTGGTAAGTTCTGAGAATGAAGGCCTGAAGGGTGGGCTAAAAAGGCTCCCTAGAGGCAGTGGGGTCTCTGCAAGCTTGTGTTTGCAGTATAGCAAAGGAAGATGGTAGGCATCTCCCCCCAGCTCCCTACCCTCTGATTAAGAATCTCGGTGGGTCGCACTCACCTATTGTTTTTCCATAATTAATGCCTCTTTAGTTTAATGCTTACAGCCTTTGTGCCTCAATAGTTAGAGCAAAATTAAAGTGCTAACATCAGACTTTACTTGAGAATGAGTTGGGTTTTCACTCCCTTGAAATTAAATCTGCCCTTTGGCAATAAATAAAAAAAGGGCTAAACAAACTTAATTTTACTTTGTGGGAGAAAGCTAAATGGAGTTATTTTCTTATTTAAGCTAAATGATTTCTGACATTAAGCTCATGTCATTTCCAATGATTGGTAACTGCACTTTACTGATTGTGAAAAGCTAAGGGAGATGAAGGCTGAGGAAATTGGAATGTATTCAAGGGTGCAAGTTTTGTGCATGTCTGATGGGTTTTTTCCCCCCTTCTGTCTGAGAGTGCATTTATTTTCCAGAGTCCAACTTTTGAAAAGATGCTGGTAGAGTGCCCAAACTGAGAATTGGATTTCAGAATTAAGGAGATGTAAGCGATGGGTTTGAGTTTAAATGTATTTTAGAAATGGAATAAACTTTGAGCTCATTAGGACTTGTGGATCCAGCAGTGCCTTTTGTATTTGTGGAGGAGCTCTTGGGGAGTGTGTGTTAATCCTTCAAATATCAGGAGACTGTCACCAAGGGCTCTGAGGCATCATTAGAAGCTACTCCTCATTTGAAATGGGTATCTGGCTGACTTTTTTCCTGATGGATTTTGATTGTGATACATTTGGCTATTCATTTGACACCTGAAAGAAAATGACTCACCTCTTTGGAAAGATATAAGGTGTTTCATTATCTCGTGGTTTCTGTAGACTTGTTCCCTGCATCCTCTGGGTTCTCTCATTAGGGTGCGCCCACACTGGCTGTACCCCTGCGTGTTTCTCTCTGCGGCTGCAAGACCTGATTCGGACTCTCGAATCAGGTTATTATCCAGGAGGAATCAGGAGGGTGGGAGCCAACACTTGCTGAGGATCTCTTATGTGCTGGGTCTGCACACGTATTATCTCATGTGATTTCTGTTACCTGCCCAGTGTGGAATGCATTGTTACCCCGTTGTACCAGAACGACTCCGGTGGCCACAGGCTCACAAAGCTGGCCGGTGACAAAACCAAGATGTAGATCCTGCTTGTCTGGCTCTAGTCCCCAAACCTTCTGCACTGTAGCTCACTGGTCAGGGAGGGGGACCCAGGATATTGGCATTTCAGCATTCCTTGAATTCATGTGGTTTGCATTTTTCTGTTGAAATCAAGGGCAACTGATGTTTTTTATTCTCTTTTTAAAGTTGACTTCTTTTTTACCTCTTGATTTCGTTGCCCATGACATATTTAAGCACAGTTGTCAGTAGATGAGACTTACCCAGTTTTCACAGTAAATTTGGGGCAGCAACATCGTTTTCTGAATAAAATAGTCTCAACAGGAAGATGTACAGTGTAGGTGTGCCTTCTGATATTAAATATGAAAGGGTGAGCATAAGTGTATCTCTTTCAGAAAGATTTACCCCTCCCCCATCAGAGGAGGGGTTTTTAAAGTAATAACTAACCCTGGGCATTTGTTTTGATTTATGATTGTCTGCTAAGGAAGACCAAGATTTTGTGGTTGTGGCCTTCCTTTTGCAGATAAGAAGGAAAGGTTCAGGGGGTGGGGGGTGGGGTAATCATCCAGAGGCACGTGGTGATGATGGCAGAGCTGGTAGTGGAAGCCAGGTGTCTGTCCTGATCCAGTGACTCTTTGGTGACACCAACTGCCTCAGCAAGGAGGTCACACCAGTCAATCTTAAAGGAAATCAACCCTGAATATTCACTGGAAGGACTGATGCTGCAACTCCAGTACTTTGGCCGCCTGATGTGAAGAGCTGACTCATTGGAAAAGACCCTGATGCTGGGAAAGATTGAGGGCAGGAGGAGAAGGGGACGACAGAGGACGAGATGGTTGGATGGCATCAGTGGACATGAATTTGAGCAAATTCCAGGAGATGGTGAAGGACAGGGAAGCCTGGCGTGCTGCAGTCCATGGGGTTGCAGAGTCGGGTACGACGTAGTGACTGAACAAAACAACTGCCTCAGCAGTGTCAGGGGATGGCCCCGCTTACAAGTAAATATAAAACAAAATACCTTGGCTCTCAGAGTATCATTTACTTGGGAAAAAAAGCAGTTGAATAACAAAATGTCCTTGTGTTTGCAGGCCTTCCTTCTAATGAGACAAGATTATGCTCACACGTGAGAAAGGGCCCCTTTGTTTTCATTTGGTGTGTGTTGGCCTCAGTGCTGAGGTGCACCTGGGTGAAGCCTGATTCCGTTGCCTTTCCGGGACAGCTTCACCCGTTGGCACCGGAGGCCAGCCTCCGCTTGCTGGGGTTTTGTGTGCTGAGGGGCCACTGTGTTGTTTATTAGACGGCCGTGTCTGGGGGCAGAAAGCATTGTAGTTTTTCAAGGGTTCTCTTACAGTACAGCCAGGTGATGGCGTCCTGGTGAGAACGTGGAGTTCCCGGTTCCTTCAGCGGAGGGCCTCTCCTCAGGAGGAGGAGGACGCCAGCAGTGGGCAGTGCAGAGGGTTCAAGGCCAGCTTCCCTTCCGTGGGCACGCGTGGCTGAGCTGGATTGCACCCACTCTACTCAGAGATGAGGAGACCTGGGTGCAGAAACCTGAGAGGAAACCCAATCCCTGCTGTTGAGCCTGTTGGCCGGTCTTTGGCCAAAACTAACCTCTGAAGGTTCTAGTTTTCTCATTCGTAAGATGGAGGGAATGGTATTCATGTTACTAGTGCTGCAGAATTTTAACTGGAAGTGTGGTACAAGACTGGGGTTGCATTTTCTTCCACTAACTTTGACAAAGATTGGCTGGTTTCTGTTGAAGGTGGGTTGTACATATCTGAATTGCACTTTTAGAAATACATCAGTTTGATGCATTTAACTAATTTATGGAATTTTTCTAATTCTAATTCAAGAAATTTTTGTTTTTCTTCTTTATGTAATATGCATTTGTTTATAGTGAAAAGTCACTAGGGTAGGTTTTCACATATGAAAAGGAGGTCATCAGGTCAACTGAAAATAACTAGCAGTGTTGCCCTGTCTACACAGAACGTCGCAGCATACCGTCCAGGGAAGTTGTTCTTTCCCCATTTCTGAAAACCCTAATAGCTATTAGGAAAGGTTATAAATCATTCTTAGAAAAGGGGAGCAAGCAGGGAGAGAAAGAAGAGGAGGAGGATGGTATCTGGAGCTGGTCAGAGAGACTGCGGTTTTGAAGGCTTGCAGGTCGGGTTTTTATGGGGGACTGAGACGTTCTAGCTGTCTGATGTCTTTCAAGATGTACCCTGTGAACCTTTTCTCCGCCGTCAGCTTAATCTGATCCTCGGGACCTCACATTCTGCATCAAAAGTCTTGGCTCTGACCTGTTTTATTTTCTTCAGAAAGTGGCACTTTCTGTCTCGTACTGGGGTCCTTAAACGGAACAAATCCCCATGTTATAAACTCGCGTGGTGAAGTTACAATTGGAAACTGGTATGAACTGAGCTTTAAGTGCCATAGCTGGAAACTTATGGACTTCCCAGCGGGCTGTTGTGGGGTCTAGTCACCCGAGTCTCTGAGTGAGTCCTTCTCTTTGCCCTTTAGATGAGGGTGGGTCCTCCTTTCTTCTCTTTCTGATTGCCCCATCAGGGTCTTGTCTGCTGGATGAGGCAGTGCAGTGGGTGGGAGGGTGCTGGGTGCTTTGTGTTTGCATTAATTGGCCCAGAATGCCATGGTTTTGGCCCCTTGCTCCTTGACACACACCATCTACTAGAGATAGTTTTGAATTATTCAAATCTGGACCTCAGCAAAATAGGCACACTTAAATGGAGATTGGAGAAGAGGAGATTGGATTTTTTCCCCCAGAGATTTTAAATGCAAGGAAAATAGAACTTTTTGAATTAATGAATTGTTTGAAGCAGTGGGGGGTCTCTCCATTTGTTCTAGCTTTACAAAATTAAATCTGTTTTCTGAACTGTCTGGTGGGGAAATATTTTTAAGGTAGATAATTTCTGAAAGTGTCTTTGTGGTAAGCTGTTAGTGGTTGTAGGGTTTTTTTTTAATACTGTAGTTTAATAACGAGGGAGTTTTCCATTAATATTCCAAACCATGTTTGCCAGCAGATACAGCAGGTGAAGTGGTAAAATTATGGGCCATCAAAAATACTTACACTTCCTGTAATATGATATTAAGTTTAATATTTTTATCACCTTCACTGAATTCTAATTTCACTAAAGTAGCAAGCGCGCTTCCATTTGCAGTTCAATTATGCACATTGGTTGCCTATGTACCAAGCAAATTAAAAATGCAAAATATCTGTTTGGCGGGGTGGGCCTTGGAAAGAGTCGGTAAAGATACCAGTATTTAGGTACAGATACACTTTACTAAGTGTACCCTGGGAATCAAAAGTGGATTGAAGACAAACAGACACAAGTCTTCTGGTGTCTGAATCTGTATTTTAAATTCAAAGAATTCAGGAACAATGTTCATTCCTGACATATAGCCCTTTTCAGCACTTACTTCAATCACATTTAAAGCACAGAGTTCTTCCAGTAAAATCCAGAGGACAGAGAATGAATATCAGCAGCTCTTCTTGGATGGAATCACTGGTCAATTAATGTAATTGGGTAGGATCACAATTGATAATTAATCCTCCTAAGATTTTGCTGACTCAGTTTAGTGGAGCGGCCCGCTTGCCGTGGACCAGCCAACCTTGGGTGGCAGCTTTTAGGTGATTAGCACCAGAGTCTAAGCCCACTGCCCTTAGAGAAGGAAGTCAGGCATCCGTCTGTCAAGTGCTGATAGCAGGAGCTGTATTTGGGGGGTTCAGGCATCTTAACAGCATCATTGTTCGTGTGATCATCTGCTTTGGAAGTCTCTGATAAGCGAAACCTTGTTATAGATGGTTTTCATGAATCAGGGTTATTACTCTCAGATAAGAACAACTCAGAGTCGTACTTACAAGATGTCTTTAATCTTTTTCCCCAGTTGAGATTCTGGTTTTTTTAAAAAGAGGGGGGAGTAGATTACCAATAAAAATTTAGCTTAATCGTGCTTTTAATGGTTTCTTTAAAAGTTTACTATAATTTTTAAGTTTCTTAAGAAGAACCCCATGTTTCACTTTTTGTGAGTTTAACACAGTTTACTTATTCTTTCCATTTTAAAAGATGATGGTCAAGAGGGTTTATCCAAGTACATTCAGTCCACCTCACTTAGACAAAGTAATGTCAGCTCTTACAGTGTGGCCAAGGAGCAGAAACCAAGCCCAACTTGGGAGCAGCCAAAAGTCATGTTCCTGTCATTGATGGCAGCTCCCTGCACATTGATACACCTGGGCTTCTAACCTTAACTCTACTGTTTATACCCTTACTTTAGACTCTCTGTTAACCTATTCTGATGTCCAGCCCATCACAGAATGAAAGGGAAGAGCTGTGAGAGGTGGCCACAGTGAAGGCCTGGACAGGAACACTCCAGAGGACAAGTATGGGAGAGATAACAGGGG
Organism: Bos indicus; assembly: GCF_029378745.1. Taxonomy (NCBI): domain Eukaryota; kingdom Metazoa; phylum Chordata; class Mammalia; order Artiodactyla; family Bovidae; genus Bos; species Bos indicus. Next base: position 57,977,997 of record NC_091772.1, on the reverse strand, counting down.
TCTGAAATTAACCCCAGCCTCAGGACAAACCTTTCTTCCTGCACAGTGGCCCTGGCATGTGGTTCAGATTAAGACAGATGTAATGTGAGTTGATAATCAGAACATCAGAGTACTCAGGAAAGGCTATGTGGGATTCCATTAGAAAGCATTAATGGAGATAGGAAAGTGCGTTGGAATTTTGAAAATAGATGTGCATTTTAAAAGATATTTATGAAAGGGAGTGAGTGAGCCATGTTCTTAGGCGTGTATATGATGCACCTCATTTCCAGCAGTATTGGGGTACATTTGTACTGTAAACACTGCACAGATAAGTTAATCAGACTCTGAAGAGTTTGTTATCTAAAATGATCTATACTGAACCGGAAGATCCTTTAGAGAACGCAAAGACAATTCCGTGTCAACTAATTTATAAGTAGATAAGATTAATTACCCACTAGACTCATAGTTCCATCCATGGGTCCCTGAATAGGCAGAAGTCCAGGAAATTAGTCTTGTTTTCAACATTTTGAGCATCCTGAAGGAAATGATAAATTTATTCCTGATAAGGGCACCTAGTCTAACTAAAATGTCTGATTCCTTTGCTTTAGGCTAGAATTCTGTCACCTCATTGCGGTAACACTGGTTATTATAAGCTGTTGACAGAGTTCTGGTTTGTCTCTGATCAGTTTCCAAAAAAGTGGAGCAGTGACTTCATTATGACGTTGTAAATGCAGTTTGGTAGACGACAGTTTGACAGAGGCATAAAAGCGAAGAGATAGTGAGAGGACAGTGGTGATAACAAGTTTAGAAACCGGGACTTCCCTGGTGGTCTAGTGGTTAAGACTCTGCCCTACCACTGCAGGGGATGTGGGTTCAATCCCTGGTCAGGGAACTAAGATCCCGCATCCTGAGGCCAAAAATAAAAAAAAAAAACAGCAAATTGTGGCCTCCAAAAAAAAAAAAAAGTTTAGAAACCATTGTCTTAAACCAGGAGATGAAGAGTGAGTGTGGGAAAGGGGAGCCTGTGGGAGAGCTCTGTATGGGTGGTGTCCGCTGACAGTAAGTCCAGTAAGGACGAGAGGGTGAGACGGCCTTCAGGGGTGCTTTCAGCCCACCTTCTCCGGGCGTGGGTCCTGGACCACCAGCAGCAGCAGCTGGGAACCCGTCACCCCACCCCAGACCTGTGCAATCAGAAGCTGGAGGTGGGACCCTGCCACCTGTGTTCTAACACACACTCCAGGTAGGTCTGCTGCAAGCTGAAGTTGGAGACCCCCTCGTGACAGTCAGACTAGTAGAAGGTTCAGAGTCAGAGAAAGCCCAAGAAGGTATGGCATACTGAGATGCGAGTAGGGCAGGTGGACCACGAGGGATGTGCCAGCCGACTAAGGCCAACGGGGTCAGAGGCGCCGTGGAGAACACCTGGGGGTGTGGGCGTGGCCGGCGCCCTGTGCACACCTGTTGGACCAGCAGCGTGAACAATTGTTGGATCATATCAGGAAACTGAGAGAACGAGACTGTGGACATGGATTGATTGTCTTTTACTTGGGAAATAGTTTTTTTTCGTTTGAGGACTATCAAGCTGGTGAGCCGGGTACTTGGGGGAGATGGAATATGTGGGTTACAGGGGCTCTGAGAGAAACTGGGAGGAGGTGGGAGATCTGGGAGGAGAAACCTGGATGTTGGAGGAGGCCTGCACTGAGATGGTGGTCATGTAAACAGGAGAGAGGCATGTTAAAGATAAAATTCTGAGATTAAAAAATAATAATAAAGCAGTTGCCAGGGTGCCTTGTTAAGCTTTTGTTCATGTGCTCTGTTGCCGTTATAATGCAGATGAAAGTGATCTGTGACTTGCCCCGGTTCTCATAAGCTTTTATGCAGCATTTAATGAAGTCATTTCTCCGAGGTGTGTGCGCTTGTGTGTGTTAAGTAGTGTATATTCTGCATGTCTTCTGAAGAAAGTCCGATCTTATTGATCCAGTGTTTTATGACTGTGAAGGCCCTTTCCTAACAGGATCCCACTTTTGCAACCTGCATTCAGCTGACAGTGTATCACAAAGCATTAATGCTGGTGAGTGGTGACCTGGTCTCCAGGCCGTCTCCTGGTAACGGGCCTCTTTTTAATGTAGTATCAGCGATACATTTTAAAAAGTAGGATAGATGGTTCATTTAAGAGGGTTTTATCATCAGTGTCTCTGGAATTCAAGTGAAATAAATTAAGTTAATGGGAAGCTCTTTTATAGCCTGTCATGGAAAAAAGTACATAATTTCTGTCACAATTTGCATGTATGGAGCTGCGAGAACAAACGATTAACGTTTATTCTGTCATGTTCTCGTAAAGTCCCAGCTAGTAGGGTCTAGCAAATTGAACTTGACATGAGATGATAGCGGCTGAGAAATACAGGCTTTTGGGCATGAGTTGGGGGCAGCACGATGCAGATGCTGAAGCCCAGGAGCCTTCATGAAGTTTCAGGAAGTCTGGGTGCCACCTGACCTCCTCACTCTTGATCGCTGATTGGGGAGCCCACAGAAAAGGAGAGCTGGTGGGTGGCAAACATCTTGTTTTCCACCTGCTGCTCTAGGCGGAGGGAGCGTCGCTGCAGAGAGGGAGGGGCCAAGCACCCATCTCACACCCTGAGCTTCCTGAAATTCACCGGTGGTCATCGTTTTCACTCAGTTGGAAGTTTTCTCCTCGCCAGCCTTAGGGTGAGCTGGGCGTCTGTGCTTCCATGTTTTGAGTCCGTGCCTTTTACAGAGGGTATGTGACCGCCCCCTCTGCTGTCTCCAGTGCTCCTGTAAGGTGGGCTAGTTGCCACCAGTACCCACTTCTTTGTGTGCTTGTGTTCTCATGAGCTCGGAGGTCTTTGTGTAAGTTCTGTCTTCGTGAGGTCCTTCTAACTCTGCACATGGCAACTTGGCGGGCAATGCACTCTAGGCCTGGAGGTGGGCTGATGACATCTGTGAGTTCTGAGGGTGGCAGGGGTATCAGACGGCGACACCTGCAGAGGGGAGCACGCTGCAGCAAGGTGGTTTGGTTAGCCGAGCATGGGACGCCCCAGTCTCCTCCTCTCAGGGACAGGTGTGTGTGCAGCCGTGTGCACGTGGGGCGGAAACTTGGTTTGTGTGAACTGCTTTCTCTTTTAAATGGCACATTCTCCCAAGAGGGGACTGTAGGAAGCCACCAGTGCCTTCACTTGAATTAGCAACCAGATAATTTCCCTCCTGGAGGGGCCTGCAAGGCACCCTGATGTAGAGTAATGGTACTCAGACCTTTTGGTCTCAGGGCCCCTTTTGTATATGCTTAGAAATTAAAGACCAAAAAAGCTTTTTTTTTTTTTTTTCGGTTTGTGGGTTGTATCAATATTTGTTGTATTGCAAATTAAACTGAGAAATTTAAAAAGTATTAATTCTTTCATAACAATTTTAATAAATACAATTCACACATTTTTTAGTGAAAGATAACTTTTCAAAAAATTATGGCATTATTTGATAGGTTTTGCATATTTCCTTAATTTCTGGATTCTCTCAGTTGCTTTTGCATTTCGTTCTGTTACAGGGTGTTTCGGTGAATGTATATGAAGTAAAATACCTACAATTACAGTACAATTGTACAATACAATACAATACAATTACAAATACAATTACAATGTATATGAAGTAAAATACCTACAATTACAATACATATCAGTGGTAATACGATGTGTATTGGATCTTCACCTTTACCACGATATGTATTGTAATTGTAGGTGTTCTTCTTTGATGCTGTGCCAGAACTTGTCGAGCAGCACTTTTCTTCACGTTCGTCAGCACAGTGTAGACTCTGACCCCGTCCCAGTAAACCGTTTGAACTTTGTTTCACCAAGATGCTTTGGTTTCCCTTGCACTTGGTGGCTTTGGTAGTATTATGCCAGCTGAGCTACACAGACCTTCCAGCTGTCGACAGATTTCATTATCCAGCATCAAAAACGTACATTTGTTACTCTCCTTTCTGATCTCCTTGGGGAAACTGAAGCTCTTGGTGGCCAAGAGAGGTTTCCCAAGATTCTAAGGTTTTTTGAAAGCCTGGATTTTATCACCAACAAGAGCTACAAGTTGTTTTCCCTACAGTGACCGGTTCACTTCATTCATTTTTAGGAAAATATCTGCCATATACCCGGTGTGAATGCCCATAGTTTTCTGTCAGTGGTTCCATGCGAAAGTGTCCAGTTTAGCTCATAACCCGGGGTGGTTACACAAGTGCTTTGCCCAGGGCAGCAGAGATGCTTGATGTGTGTTTTCATAGAGCAGAGTGCCAAGATGCGCGGTCCAAGGTTGGGATTTAGTGAAGTGAGTGATGTTTATTGCTTCATCGAGGATATTCTTAAGTGAGATGGCCTTTTAAACACACTGCACATGAGTGGCAGTGCCTGCCGTCTGGTGTCCACACTTAGGCACCAGCAGATTCCCCCACTGTTGCTTTTGTGCCCACCGTTACTGGGGGTAGCAGTGCAGTGGAAAAGACATGTAATGTCTTGGTATCATCAGGACCAGCTTTGACTTTATGGACCACCTGACGTGGGGGTGGAGATGTCTCAGGGTCTGCGAGTAATGCTTTGAGAACCTGTGCCGTGGAAGTCAGACTGTGGACACAGAACCAGTGTGGAGTTCTGGTCCATCAGTTGATACTGGCCATGTGGCCCAAGCAAGACTGCTTAGCCCTTCTAAGCCTTGTCTTCTCACCTAGAAAAGGAAGACATGACCATCTTTATGGTTGTTGTGAAGACTGATGGGAGAACTAAGGAAAATATGCCTTCTTTGGTGCCTGGTCCATACTAGGTGCCAGTAACAGTTATTTTCCTTTTGCTCTTGGGACATTGTGAAGGCACTGGGGACAGGAGCATGGTGCAAGATGGAGAGATGGAAAGGAAGGGTCAGTGTACCGTAGGATGGGCCTGCAGCCCACATGCCCTTCTTTCTGGCTTGCACCTCCTGGAGGAAAGGGGAAAAGAGTGGGAGGAAACAGCTCTTAGGGTCTCTGGATGCTGCTGTTCTTTGTGTGTGACCCAGTGTTGTTGAAGCTAAAGAGCCAACTTCTCTGAGAATTAGCAGTGTCTTCTGATGGCTCTCATCTTCTGGGCATCTTTACAGATAATCCTGGCTCAGCCTTAGAGGCCTCCATAGTGGAGGACTGGAAGCCATTCACAGCTGGGAAAGCAGAGTCTCAAGGATGAGACAGTGTTTCTGCTAGACCTGTGCCCTACTGAAATCTAAATGCAGTCTAAGACTAAGTTCTTTCCCATTCTAAAGAAATTCTAGAGCATGATTTTGTCACAGCTAGGTGAGATCTGAAATTCTCAAAACCTAATTCACTTCAATTTTTTTAAATGAACATTAATCTGATAGTAGTTGGAAGACCGTGACCCAACTCCAGTAAAGCTGACATTCCCTGTCCAGGCAGGATCACAGTGCATGTGAAGATAGTGGCTTCTTTATCACATACATCTTTACTGCAATCTTAGAGGTGGAAAAAATGCAGTGGAAATTCAGCTTTCAGAATAAAAGTCTGTGGTGTTGACCTCCTATTCCGGCCATTTGTCCCTGGGGTTAAATGTCAAGCCCCAGTGTGTAGCGATGCTCTGGGAGAGCTCCTGCTAGCTCAGTGATGCAAGCAGCAGACTTGTCTCCATTCCAGGTCCCAGGCCACCAGCAAGGACTGCTTCTCCAGGATAGAGCCATGCCTTTACATCTGCAAGAATAAAATTTCAAGTGGAGTGGCCCTGTGCCTGTTTTAAATGACCTTTTGTTCTCTCTGCTGATGGTTTCACTTTGAATATCAGATCCTCAGATTGAATGTATTTTATTGATAAACTTTCTCTGTCCCCAAGAGAGAAAGGACCCATGCACCTCCAAGACAGAGAGGGATGTTTGTGTTCCTCCTCCTCGTCACGTGTAAGATCCGTGATGGGGGATCTGGGGATGTGACCCCACCTGTGTCAGAGAATCCAGTGTGGCAAAAGGGTTGCTGAACAGCATGTTTTGCTGCTTCCCAGAGTGGTGACCTTGAGCAGGTCCCTCACTTTGTCGGGTCCCAAATTCCTTTATAAGCCAGGCTTAGGGCAGGGCTGGTTGTTTGCTGCAGGGGTGGATGACTGTGAGGCTTTAAGAACCCAGGAAGTTCTCAGTGAGTTCAAAGGCAGGAAAACACTGGTGAGTGGCCAGCACAGAGATCCAGCCCTCTTGTGGCCCTGAACGTTGGCCCTCCAGTCAGACCGCTCCATCATGGTATTGGGCTAATCTTTCTGTGCTTCAGTTTTTCCATCTGCAAGTAAGCATCACAATACCTTCTGCAACACTCCCTGCCTCTGAAGGATTAACTGAAGTGATGGTAAAGCTGAAGGGCAGAGCCCAGCTTCTGGCCCCAGGGGGACGCTCGGTCCTGGGGAGCTCGTCACTCATCAGGGCTACAGCAGGCTTTCCCTGCGTGTGAGCAAGTTAGGTTTCAGGGAGCTCAACTAGATGTGTGGTTTCTCAAAGCCTTGTAGGAAACCTCATGTTGTAAAGCAGCCGTCATTCAGTGGGGTAGGGTGGCAGGTCCTGGGGAGGCTGGCCAGAATAGGACAGCCCCTCAGTCTGTGGATGTGCTCGGTCCAGGGAGCCTGCAAGGGAGAGTCCTCTAGGTTCTTGGGAGAAAGGTTGTGAAAGCTGATGGGGTCTTCTCCATGCTGTGAGGGTGTGGGTTGTAAAAATTATCTAACATCCTTGGCAAAATTGTATCTGAAGTGTGACCATGACGATCTTGACATGGAGAATAGCACAGAGAGATGCCTGAACTGCTCCTCAGATGTGGACCGTCCTTAGTTCTTGAGGAGATCGTTGGCGGGTGCTTTCCTGAGCAGAACAGGTACAGATGTCTGTATCTGGTTGACCTGGATGCAAGGCCTGTGGCAGTTGTTGGGTCAGGTGTGCCATGGTGGCAGATCAGGGGCTGCGAGTCTGAAGACCTGGGTCCTAAGCCCCGGTCCCGGCTCTGCCACTGCCTGCTGTTTGACCTCGGGCAGGTCCCTTCATGTCCCTGACCTGAGGTCTGAGACCCGAAGGGTGGGGAAGAGGCTGCTCATCTCGAAGTGCTCACTTCACCAGGGGCTTCATGAGGCTCAGAGAAGAACGTCCTGGTGAACTGCTTTACCACCAAAGTGCAAGTATTAATGTAACAAATGGTTGCCGGTAACCAAGCTCTGACCCTCCTAATGAAATATTTTCTTTCTCAGTGATGTTACAGCCTTTCGATTATGATCCCAATGAGAAAAGTAAACACAAGTTTATGGTTCAGTCTATGTTTGCTCCAACTGACACTTCTGATATGGAAGCAGTAGTAAGTACTGAATGCTTTTTTTTTTTCTCCAGTAATTAAAAAAAAAAAAATAGGTGCAGAATTGTGGGTGCATGCATTTCAAAATATGTCAAAATTGTTTTTAAAGGGGAATGGTGCTTTTCAGGAGGTTTGTACTTTGACTGCCTTTATGGGTTTCTAGAACTTTGATTTTAACATTTTATGTAACTTTTAGAACACTCTTCTGACTTTTCTGGTATCTGACTCTTCTGGTTTCCTTCAGCAGTTCCTTGTTCTGGTGGGTTGTGTCTTGAATGGTCTAAGGGTTCTCTACCTTCACCCCCTTCCCTCCCCCTACAGATAAGGGCAATTTTTATTCTAGAAAACGCTTTCTGCCTCTTCCTCCCGATCCCCCAGAATCTAGAGGGATGCGGGAGAGTTGAATACTAAATATCCTTCAATCCTTTAGGCTTTTTTCGCCCTGCTTGGTTCTAGTAAGTGCCATTCTTTGTGTTTTTATTGTTGTATCCCTGCCCCCCCCCCCGGCCCCGCCCCCAGATTCCTTCAATTTTTCCACCCTCCTCCCCTTAAATATGTGTTCAACTCCATCTTTTCATTTTGGTAAAAATAAGTTGACTTCATTTTCATAAAATAAGTAGTTGATACCTTATAGTTGGGCCTCCATTGCTCTGGGTTCTGCTCTGTGGGTGTGAAGTGCTGGCAGCGGCAGCATCTTCTATGAAGGACTTGAGCGTCCACGGACTTTGGTCGCCATGGGGACAGAGCCCCACAGCCAGTCCCCTGTATTGATTTTTCTAGAAGATGATTATAATGGCAGTTCTACCCCCAGCTTTTTACACGCGTGAATCAATCAGCAGGCATCCTGGTGCTGTGAGAGTCTCAGTATACTGATAGACCCCTAATATCCACAGCCCAGGGAGGGCAGACTGTCTAGTCCTCACAGTTTGGAAAAGAAGGGCAGGACTGCCTCAACATTTTCACCACTTTCCAGATCATCAAGTGAAACTTAGAGACTGGTGTTGTCCAAGGAATGCCTACAAATTCGAGTTAGCTAGGATTCACACTATGTTATTTTTTTTCTTTCAAAGTTTTATTTGAAGTACTGTTTCATGCACATCCTACCTTCAGGCCCCTGTGTGACCACACAGCCATTTCTTTCAGTTTTATAAAAGCATAGCTGACCACCTTCATGCTTAACTCCGTGTAACTCCTGGGCAGGAAGTGAGGGATAAATGAGACATTTGAGGTTTCACAGAGACCAGCGATCATAGGCTTTGTGTTAACATTCCTTCTCATAGAAATAATTATGGATACATTCACTGCTTTCACTTCCTGGAACATGGTGTGTCACTTCAAGTTACCTTGTGTGATCAAAAAAATGTATGGCAAATGCACCACGTGGACTCTCCAAGAATATGTTCTGTTTGGCTTCGCTGCATGGCTTGGTGAAAGAGCATGGCCTTGGGTGTCTTGAGTGTGAAGCTGACTCTGCCTTTTACTAACATTGTGGCCTTGGGCAGTTTTCATTAACTTTCTTGAGGGTTTGGTCATGTGTAAAATGGGGGAAAAAACCTAGTTCCCAGGGCTGTCGTGGGACTAAATGTGCTGTATGTAGAGCGCGAGGCAGTGTCTGGCAGCTGTCTTACCTGAGTGCTGCTACAGGCCAGGCCTCAGTGTACAGTAAAAGTGAATTTTACTTTCTTTCGTGATAATGTTCATAACAATTAAAAAATGAGATGTACTTTGTTGGAAATCTGGGATACATACAAACAAGCAAAAATAAAACTATGTGACCTGTAGTTTGTTCATACTAGACCCAACCACCGTTAGTGAGAGCCTGGTGCTTTTTCTTTACTTTAAAATATTATTCTTCATATTTTTGATGTACTGAAAGTTGAAAAAACAGTAGTGCCTATTCTTCTAACCTTTACTAAGATCACCTTTTAACAATTTGCCACGTTTGCTTCTTCTCTGTCCTAAACTTTGTTTTTTGCTGAGTTTCCTAACTGTAAGATGCACTGTTCATGAAACTTCACCATCCCTGAATGCATTGTAACAAGGGCAGGCTCTTTCATAGACTCAGTTCTGTTGAGTAGCCTGTCACTCGTGGCTAAGAGGCTTAACATTAATTCAATAATGTGTTTAAGAGAGAAGCCCATATTAGCATTTCCCAGTTCAAGAGATGGCCTTTCGTTGGTGTTCTACTAGTGCACACTCATCCTGTTTACAGTCCAGACCAAGTGCCTTGTAGAATGTCCCACATTCTGGATTTATCAAATGATTCCCTCATGACTAAATTCAGGTTCGGTATTTTTGGTTTTTTGCAAGGCAGTGTCCTTTGTGCATCATGTCCCTCCTTTGGTGACACCAGGTCTGATTATGTGGTTAGGGTGGTGACTGCCACCTCTGTCCAGTGCAGAGCACGTCTGCCCCGGTGGGTAAGGGGTGGTCTGTGATACGCAGAGCAGTCAGACCCTCGAAGATCACTGGACTGCCTGCCTGCCAGCAGGCTTTCACGCGGCGACTTCCAGCACACTGAGATGACCCTTGCCTGAAGGTCTTACGGTACACGCACACACGCGCATGTATCTGTACGCACGTGTGTGTGCGTGCAGAGGAGCGGTCTTACGGTACGTGCACACACGCGCATGTATCTGTGCGCACGTGTGTGTGTGCATGCAGAGGAGCGGTCTTACGGTACGCACACACATGCGCATGTATCTGTGCACACGTGTGTGCGCGCGCGCAGAGGAGCGGTCTTACCGTATGCACACACACGCGCATGTATCTGTGCACACGTGTGTGTGCGCGTGTGCAGAGAAGCGGTCTTACCACACGCACACACACACGCATGTATCTGTGCGCACGTGTGTGCGCGCGCAGAGGAGCAGACTTAAAACCTTGCGGTTTCTTCATTTATATCCTGTGAATTTTCCCCATGTAATTAAACACTCTTCGGTATCCCTTGAATGGCATGCTGTTCCATGACTGTGCCCACCATGGCTTACTTTGGCGTTCCTGTTTTGCTTGACACAGAGATTATTTCCCATTTTTGACTTTTGGTACCTGTTGCTCTCTCTGCCTCCTGCATGGTTCTGGGGTCAGGGTGGGGGAATTCGTTCCTTTTGCTGTATCACCTTCTTGCTATGTTGGTTTACTCTATAATTCTCAGGACATCTGGGATTCCTGTTCTCCTCTGCCAAAACGAGGAGCAGTAAGCCAGGAGTGCCTCCTCCCAGAACATGGATTTAATCAGGAACATGTTCCTACCAGCAGGCTGAGGGAGTGGTGGTCAGCCCAGACAGTAGGGGTCACAGAGAGTGTGGCCTTCCCATTCCCATGCCCTGCTGGTAGTTGGCAGTGTTCTAAAAGCACCTCCAAGTAGTATGGGCTTCCGCTTAGAAAGACATGCCCTGCAAAGTAAGTTGTATTTTCTTAAGGAGAGCCCAGATGTCCTTAGGCCATCCAGATGCAGGCTAGAAGATTCCTCTGGGTCCAGTGGTGGTCTTCTCTGTCCTGTGTGCTTTTCACAGCCTGGCGACAAGGAGCGTTGGTGGACACAGAGGAGTCAGGCAGCATTACTGGGGCTGGTGAAGAATAATCAATATTCAGGGGAGCTGGTGTATTTAATCTTGTCACGTTAAAAATATTGAAATCTCAGCAGACTTAAGTTCTTTATTTGATGTACATCAGGGCTTTCTCATTAAGCGTATTTTTCTGAAATTGTCAGTTATAAGAAGAAAATCATTCTTCTAGCAGCTTTATAATATCCTGATTATTGAATTTAAATTGTTTTAGTGGAAGGAGGCAAAACCGGAAGACCTTATGGATTCAAAACTTAGATGTGTGTTTGAATTGCCAGCAGAAAATGATAAACCAGTAAGTATGTTTATAGTTAACAATAATTGAATGTTGCAAGCTGATACTTATTTGCATACCATCTCCTGCAAAACCAAGATTTAAGTTGGCAAATTATTTTCCTTCTTCTGATGTATGAAGAGAAAAATAAGCTGAAGTCAACAAATAAGTGGGCCTTTGTGAAATCTGCCTTTGGAAGATTCACAGAAAGAACTCATTGAAACATTTTTTTGCCTTTGAAAAGCAGAACCTGTTGAAATGTCATAAAGTCCGAAGAGCTTCTTTGACTTGGGCAAAGCTCTAGGTTGCTGTAATATTTAACAGTGGGAAAGACAAAAACGGAATAATTTGCCATTTATCCTGGTGCTTGATGGACAGGTGGTGGTGAGCGCGCAGCTCCTCCTGTTCAGTGCTGTCTGCAGGCTTCCCGGTCTGCACTGAGCACCAACTGTCTACCTCTTGAACCCCAGATTCTCTTCAGTCAAAATGTGCTTTTAGATGAGGGTTTCTCACCCTCAGCCCTGCCGGCTTTCGGGCCAGGAGCCCTTCGCTGTGGGACTGTCCTGTGCCTTGCAGGGTGTGCTGCGGCACCCTTGACCTCACCCCAGTAGCGTCCCTGGTCGTGGCAACCTGAAGCGTCTCTGCATGTCGCCTGGTACGCCCTTCCTGAGGCAGAGTCAGTTCTCGTTGAGAATCACCCCCTATGCTGCCTGAGCACTGAGGGTAAGAAGTGACTCCCTCCCAGCTGCCGGCTCACTTTTCTTTGTGTGAAACCAAAGCATGAGCCTGGTTGGCATGGACCTCCCTTCACCCTAGTCAGAAAACTTAAACTGTGTTAACACAGTTTAAAACCCATGCAGAATATTAAACCACCCTGGCTGTTAATAGCTGGTGGTGGGAATAGAAATGTTCAAGCTCTCAACGTTATCCATAACGATCTCCAGGAATGCTGATGCTTTGTGTCAAAACTACTTAGCATTTTTTTCTGGCTCACTAATTGACCACCATCACTATCCCATTTCTTTGAAAGAGTGGTGGTCGTCTTTCCTTTTTCCCTTCCCTCTTGCCACAGCGTGTTCTGCCAGTTATGTATAGTTGAGGACTGTATTCTGGCCCCAGCTGTGCACTTGGAGGTTAGCTCTGTGTGTTGAGGTCTTGCCTGCCAGGGCCTCACTCCTCTCCCCTGGGAGACTAAGGGTAGAGCTCGCTGTTCTCCGTTTGCCGCATGGACCCCCGAGGGCTTCCGTGCTTCCCCTGCCCCCACGTACTCACTCATCCCCAGTGGGTCTCCAGAGGGGGTCACAGCACAGTCGTGGCTGGGTAAGTGAGGAACACATTGCCTCCCCAGGTTGAAATACCGTAGACACTGAATTTGTTGCACTTTCATCCCATCTCTGCAGTTGTCTAAGTTCAGGAGACAGATCACCCTCTGGGTCACGTCCCCTCTGGCCTTCTGCTCCCGCCCAGCCAGTCTGGGGGATGTTTGTGTCTTTGTAGTGACGGTAATTTGTGGTTGATGATTCCTGAGCTTGCACAGCTATGCTCTGCTGATTTTTCATGGCAGGAATTTGATAGTGCAGTGCGCACGGGCCCTTTTCTCTTTCTTTGAAGTATTAGTCTCAGCCAGACTTCAATATTTGCCCTCATCTATAATTTCTGGAGCCCAGTTTTAGATTATGAAGATACTACGTGATAAAGTGATCCGTTTTAAAAGTAAATGTGACATTGTACAGTTTGGATGAAACGCTGCCTTGGGTGGTGTCTGCTGAGAACTACTTTACTTTGCATGAAGAAGTCCTTTAATACGTGGTTGGTGACACTTGGGCTTTCATTTATTTCTGAACAGCATGATGTAGAAATAAATAAAATTATACCCACAACTGCATCAAAGACAGAAACACCAACGGTGTCTAAAGCTCTGAGTTCCTCCTTGGATGACACTGAAGTTAAGAAGGTGATGGAAGAGTGTAAGAGGCTGCAGAGCGAAGTCCAGAGGCTTCGGGAGGAGAACAAGCAGTTCAAGGTAATGGCAGTTTATTTCCTGATCATCTCCAGGGAATGGGGGCTTGCTACTGTGGTCTTGGGTGAGGAGGTTGAACACCGAATTTGTGGAGTTGTCTTGTATTTGCATGTTTTTCCTCCAGGCTGAAGTTTCTGTACCTTTCCTAAGGTTCTCAAAACAATCCTTGGACACACGCCCACATGCATCCCAAATTAAGAACCATTGTCCCTGGAGCAGTAGTTTTTCAACTATTTAAACTCTTGTCCCCTCATAAAAAGACAGCAGACAAACAAGAAATCCATTAGTGTAAAGTGAAATTAAAAAAACAACAATGGTTATCTTGAATTCACATTTTCAAGCCCCTGTTCCATCCCCATTGGATGAGAATCTTTTCGAAGAGTGTAAAGACTGATCTGTATTCTGTTTCAAGGCAATCATCATTCTGATTTTTTAGTATCCTAAATAGATCAGCAGTAGGGTCTCATCCTCTATCAGTATGGTCAGGAGACTGGAGCTGGGGTGCTGTCACATCCATGGGGGAGATTACAGAGAACCAGGGGCTCCAGCTTGTGGCCCTAGACCTGGCGAGTGGCCCTGGCTTTGCAGGGTGGCCCTGGCGTTGGGGGGTGAGGTTGCACTGGTGCTGGAGCGAGGCAGGTGTGCTACTCTTGGCTTTGGAGGCCTGCGGTAGTGTGGAAGTGGCCAGCCAGACTTGGACACTCTGTGTAACGTAGTCCGTCACAGCGGCTTCTGGCCTGTGTTTGCAAAACCCTGTTAAGGCCCCTTCCAGTGTTGAAAGTATGCCTTTCATACACAGGATTAAAGAGAGCGTTTCTGAACATCTGATTGTAGGATCTTTTGTTGCAGCTTAAGTCTTGAGGCCGATCTGTTCTTTTCATCTTGATCATGTCCCCAGCTACCATAGATTGTCACTCTGACTGCATAGCACCAGGTACACACCATAAATTCACTGCAGGTGACTCTTCCTTCTCTTACTCTGATGAGGGAGGAGACACAGCGGGGCCAGCAGGGTTTAGGAAGTGGCATCCTCGTCTTTCTCTGCAGTAATCATGATTTGCCTCATTCAGTGACTGCTGTTAGTATGGAGTAAATTATGAAGCTGACACTCTACTTTTGGCTAAAAGTCTAAGATACGCCTAAAGCTTCTTCTTGAATGTATTTCTCTTCTGTGCCATTTAAAGTGATAAATAGGTGGAAATAGCTTCTATATAAACCCAATAAAATAAATGCTGTATTTTGCTGTGCCCCCCCCTTTTTTTTAAGTTAATCGAATAGCACCAGTCATTTATCAGCACACAGCAATATTGGCCATACCCCACGAGCAAAGTGTCTTTAAAATATTATCAGACCAGTCTTGACATTAGAAGATTCTTCATCTTGCAAAACAAGGATTTCTTGTTTTGTGTTCTTTCATACTTTGATTTGGCCATACATTTCCTAAGACCCTCCTGTGTGCCCAGCACTGTGGGATACAGACATGGGTGGTCCCTGCCCTTAAGATAAGCCCCAGAGTAGCCAGGAAGACACAGCCACAGATACTGATAATCCCACAGACGTGGCCTTGAGTGTCATGGGAGGTGGGCTCAAGGGGCTGGCTGTCTCTTGTCGTCAGATCTATCAGACACTTGATGAGTGTGAACGAACTGAAGGAGAAGAAAAGAAAGTGCAGCTGTTGTGGAGGGTGTCAGGGATGGATTGAGGGTAATTAGAACAGGAAGGCCTTGATGTGTGCCCTATTTGGGATTGTGAAGAAAGGAAAAGTGTCAATTCTCACAGGTCTGTGTAGGTGGGGAAAATGTGGCCAAGTTATCTTCATATGTAGGAAAAAGATTGTTTCTTCTTTGGTAGAAATTCCATGCATTAAATAGAAAATATTTGAGATGTGTTATGCAGTTCAGTTATACTTTGATATTACAGACATCCCATTTTCAGTCCAGCAGTCTCCATGTAACTCACCAAGTATCAACCATGGAGCTCTACATTTAAAAGCATCCAGGTCCCCTACTTGGTCATTTCTTGGGATTCTTTTCTGTGAAGAACTTTTTTCTATAAATCTCAGAGAACCACATTAGTGCCCTGCCTTAGACAAAGGGACCAGCAGACTGTGGTGGATGCATGGAGGAAGAGGGACCTCAAGCCAGTCTCTTCTCTGTAGGCTGTTTCTCCATTTGCAAAATGAGGAGGTGGGGACCATATCGTGTGATGGAGTCTGGGCGTAACTCCCTGCCCACCCCCTCCCCAGCCCCCACCAAACCTCTGCTAAGCTGTACAGCTGCCTTCCGCTTCTGGTGCCTTGGACTGTCTTTGAAATGTGTCTTTGCTCCGCAGGAGGAAGACGGCCTTCGGATGAGGAAGACAGCACAGAGCAACAGCCCCGCTCCCGCGTCAGCCATGGCTGGGAAGGAGGAGGGCCTGAGCACCCGGCTGCTGGCGCTTGTCGTCCTCTTCTTCATCGTTGGCGTGATCATAGGGAAGATCGCCTTGTAGAGGCAGCATGCGAGCCGGGGATTGGATTGATGGGTCCGCCATAGTGTGGGATTTAAATTTATCATAACCATGTGTAAAGAGAAATTAATGTATGATGACATCTCACAGGTCTTGCCTTTAAATTACCCCTCCCCGCTTGTGTGCGCCCGCGTGCACACATGCACACACACACACAAATAGAACATAATATAACAATCTTTTAGAAAGTTTAAAATGCATAGTAAATGATTGGGGCAAAGAGTGAACCTTATTAATGACAAGGGAAACCATGATTAAATGGTAATGGCATGTTGTAAATGTCATTTTAAGCGTCCATAGCCTTGGTCCACGTTGCTGGATTTCCTCTCTGCAAACATGACACTCTTCCCTGTCTGTTGGTGCTGGCCTCTGGGAAGCTGGAGCCCACCCTGTCGATGTCCTTCCCCGTGCCACTCACTCACTGTGGGCAGCCTCTCCATGCCCACCCCGGCCATCAGTTCCTGGGGACTGATGAACAGGGCCTGAAGGCACCAAGAACGGCGCTGTGGCAGCATCGGCTGTGCTCATCAGCAGTGGGGAGTGTGTGTTGCTGATTGACCCGACGCTCTGGAAGTCAAAGTCATTGAATGCTGTTCTCTTCAAGGGACCAAGCTAGCTAACTATTGGTTCATGTAGTGAGATTGAATTATTATTCAGAGATGTTTAATGCATATTTAACTTATATAATGTATTTCATCTCATGTCTTCTGTCACAAGATTATAATTAATTCTGTGGCCTAAAACCCACCTGTGCTACCTAACACCATGGAGTGAAGCTGGCGTTGCTGCCGAAGGTTCAGGGCTGTGTGCGCGCATGTGCACGCATGCACGCGTGCGCACACACACAGAGGTGTGCTTGTGGGAACGTTGGAGAACAACTGCCAGGAAATGTTTTCTGTGTAGATAAGTAATAGGCACCGTGGGGAGAGGACTCTCAGTAGCGGCAGTCAGCTCGAGGTCACTGTCTAGGGGAAAGGGTAGCCGGTCCCTGTGCTGTCTTTCTCTGCTTCTCACCACCACCCACACTTCAGCACCCATGCCCCAGTGTGGTCCTGACCTTCCCAGGCAGCCCTGACTTGGAATCAGGGCGAGAGAGGCAGGCAGCAGAGGGGCCGGGGAGAGGGAGCCAGCTAGGCGGGGCCGGGGCGTGGGGGGTGGTGCGGGAGGGGCTTCGAGAGGAACTTTGGATGAGCCGTCAAGTAGTGATGGAGAGCTTGACTGTGAATTAATTTTATGCCGTAAAAGACCAATCCAATTCTGTTTGACTATGTAGCATCTTAAAAAGAAAAAAAAAAAATAAAGCCCCCAAATTAAGAGATCTTTTGTCATTTTGTCACTTTTGCTAAGTGGGTTGGGGGTACTATTTTTATCATTATTATTTTGTCATTGGAAGGTTGATTTAAAAATGACCCCTATCTAAAAAGAAAAATGACCCTATGGATGAGAAATACGTATGTTTACATGCTGAGCACTCTTGGTAAACATTGAACAGACCTAGTTCCCAACCACAGACCCATTGCATGAAGCTGTGGAATCCCTGCCAGCAGTTATAAGTTAGTCTCCAGTGTCCATTCCGTGTGGATCCAGATACTTAAGAAAAGGGGTGAGAAGACTGAGCAGGGAAGTGTGTGCGTTCTGCCAGCTTCTGTTAAGTGTAGCAGTTGCAGCAGGTTAATCTTTGTGTGATAAATCTGCTGCAACTCCTGGCCTTGAAAGGGCAGTGCTTCGGAGGGCCTCACATCATGCCTGGGACTTCCCAGGTGTCTCAGCGGTAAAGAGCCTGCCTGCCAGTGCAGGAGCCGCCAGAGATGCAGGTTCAGTCCTTGGGTCAGGGAGATCCCCTGCAGGAGGAAATGGCTACCCACTCCAGTTTCTTGCCTGGAGAATCCCATGGACAGAGGAGCCTGGCTGGCTACAGTCCATGGGGTCTCAAAGAGTTGGATGTGCCTGAGCACGCACAAATAGTGCCTGTGGCTGTAGTGCAGTCCCATTTCCTTCGGTCAGGAGTCGGAAGACTTTTCCTTCAAGGAGGTTGCCGTGTGTGCCAATAAAACTTTATTCACAAGAACAGCTGCTGGGATCTGGCCCATGAGACAAATTTGCTGGTGCCTGTATCAAGTGTCTTAAGTTCTCAAAAAGAGTGTTTGGGGCACCTGTGTTTCAGGTATTTGAAAATGACTTAGTATTTTGTGTACATCTAGAAAAAGGAAATCCGCGTCTCAGAGGATGTGGGCTATTTGTGTGTGTGTGACCTAAAATCAAAATTTAAAATCCAAGGTTGTCTCTTCTAACTAGTCATCTTATTAAACCTCTTGGCCGTTTTAGGGGTTAGGACTTGGTGAACACCTGTTAGTTTGTTGAACTTTCTGATTGAGTGGAAGAAGGGAACCCCCACCAGGGAGAGAAGGTAGTGATGGGAAGACCAGACCTCATGTCAGTGACCCTGGTCAGCTACCGCTCTGGTTCATTATTTTAAGAGCCAGGGACACTCAAGATCTTGAGCCTGGAAGAGTGTGCAGATTTTGGGTGTCTTTCCTGGAAATTGAGAGTGAGGCAGGTAGATGGTGGTCCTGCCCGTAGACTATTCTGTCCTGAGCTGGTGAGAGTCAAGTCATTGGAATAAACTGGCTTGGAACAAGCTAGGTTGAAGCTGGTTGGAGTGTCGGCTGGGAAGGGAGGCTGGGCGGGCATGGTCAGGCTGCTCCAGTGCCTGCAGCCCTAGTTACTGCTTATAGCACCTGTGAGGGCAGTGCCCTCCCTGGTTTAGAAATACCCACCCCCGAGCTCACAGATAACAAAAGATTATAAGCAGTAACAGAGTCCTATAAATTTTTATTGATTGATAATTGATAATTTAGGCTCCCTTGGCACCATAGGGAATACCTCTTAAAGATCAGCAGGCTGTGTTGTTTGTAGGCATGAGGACCTGGCTTTAATTTTTTTTTTTCTCCTCCTAGTTTGCATGTTTTCCTTCTCTCTAGTCTTCTAAACTGCTGGCACCAGCGGTAATAAATACTGATAAAATCAAAATTGATTTTTACCAGTGGACAGTTTATGCCTAGAGAGACAGCTTATACCTATATAACACAGAAGGGGGAAAAAATGAAGAACCTCCAGTGATCCGTGAAAACCTAAATGCTTTCAAACGAATCCCAGGAAAAGAATTGCTATTGGAAAGTATCGCTATTGGACTTGCAGGCTGTGTTGAGTCAGATATAACTGAATGCAGTGATAGCTCACAGCTAAATAGCCTTTCAAATTAATTTGCAAACAGGCTGTGTGTGTGTAGCATATATACCATATGTAAGTAGCTTAACATTTTTCAAATGGTGTCTGTTTTTTTTTGCACACAAAAATATATTTGCAAACTCAGGATCCACGCCAATATAGAATGCCGTTTATCATTTTCAGTTCCTTTTCTAAAGAACTGGCTCATTTACAAGTTTTTGTTTACAGTTTGTTTGTGAAATTGTTGGTAAAAAAATACTGAGAGAGGTGGATGTGGACTTGAAAGTCACCTTGAACACTTGAGTAACATCCGCATTGGCAGGTGGAGAGGCCACTGCACCCCCTGTGGGTGATGGCAGTTCACTGACATGCGTCTCGCTGGGGCCTGGGGCGGGAGCAGCTTGTCTCATGGCCCCTTCCTGTTGAGGCTGTGGGGCTGGAGCAGGAGGAGCCCTAAGTAATTCATTCACTCACCAGAGTTCCCTCTCTGGAGACCTTGCACAGTGAACCTTGGGTGGCAGTCGCTGGTGCTGAGATGTGAGCAGGAATGGGTTGTGTTCAGGAGGTCCGCCACACTGTTGGACTGATGACTCCAGCTGGGCGCGCAGGTCCCACAAGACCAGAAAGGGCACTCGGGACCCCCTGTGCCCCATGAGAAGTGGGGTCCCTCAGAGTTCCCAGCCTAGTTGGATTTGGAGAATATTCTTGTTTTTTAAAAGCCTTCTTCAGAGCTTCTCTGATGGTAACCTTGCAAAGAAAGTCGCTGCTGTGAGGATGCCCTCGCCACCCCGCGCAGAGCATTTCCTCTCTGCTGCTTCATTGACTCAATCCTTATGATAACTGGGATACATTGGGGAGCAAGGGTTCTGTTTTGCCCAAGAGGAAGTGAAGCCTCCAGGAGGTTAAATGGAACAACTTCTTAGAACCTCTAGTTTGGAACAAAGTTAGTCTCTGGGAAGCCTCCTGCGAGGGCCTAAGTCTCTAAGACGCTGTTTCAGCTTCAAAAACCCCTCAGAGGGGCCGTAAGAAAGGCCTCGGTGAATTAGCGGGGGCCCATCTCAGCAACACGGGCCCTTCAGGCACCTTGTCTGTGTTTGCCTTCATCCCTTCTGTAGTTGGTTTTACATACAAAGCAGACGGAGTCACGACTCTCATTCAGATGCTTCTTTATTTTTCTTTTGGAAACTAAACACACTTCAGACAGTGAAGATACATGCATTTTCCATTTTCTCATTGCCTGAAGATTGCTGTGTGACGCTCCTGGGGAATGAATTTGGGGGCTTGAGAAAGAAAATGACTAGTCTGTCTCACAAGGTGATGATGAGGCTTTCCGTGGAGGCTTTACATAACTTGTAAGTGAAACGTGAAGCAAAAACCAGCATTAAAAACCAGCATCACAGAAGGGGCCTGCTGGGGATTACAGCCGCACAGCCGCTGGTCCCAGACCCCTCCGGGAAATCACCGAAGGGGGGCCGCCACAGCAGACCCCACTAAAGCGCCTCAGCTGACAGGCAGGCCAGGGAGGCTGTGGAAGTGCACCCCCAGCAAGATAAATTCACTAACCCGCTTCCTCCTGCGTCTGAATCTTCGTCAGCCGCATACCTGGTGCACATGAAACTCGGCCTCCAGGAACGTCAGGGTGCACAAGGTCCCCCACCCCCAAGTCGGCAGACCCGACCTCCCTCTGTTCACTGTAACCCCACCATGAAAAGCAAAGATTTCACTTTTATTGTCATTACAGAGGTATTTTGGAAAACTTAGAAGACATGAACACACATAAACAGTTGTGTGTAATAGTTAAAAGTGAAGCTGGTAGAGGTGGGTGAGCAGTTGTCTCAATGACTATAATGATTTTAGGTGTTCTTAATGGAAATAACTCATTAGAAAACCCAATCGGGAGGGAAGAAAGAAAGAACTAGCAACAGAAATAAAGCTATTATCATCTAACTTGCCATAAATACTTGCAATTATGATACCTGGGAATGTTGCCATGATATGGATTGCTTTGATTAAAAGATGTCAGTTGAATAAAACAGTATGGTGGGGTAATATGAATAGTCTGCTGCTGCTGAATAAATACTGATGTTTATTTTTAAACCAGAAAACATTGATCCTGTGACAATGCCCTGTTACAGTTACTCTGTCAAACTGCAGGGTGGATGTGTGTTTAATCCTCGGGCTCAGGGATGCGGGGGCAGGACAGGTGCTGGCTTCCTGTCCTGCCCACCTCTGTGTCCTGAGCCAAGGGAGCTTGGCCCTGGCTTCCGCAGGTGCGGCTGTAGCCCCTGAGGGTTTTGTTTGACTGACGCCCAACAAGTCTGGCCAGAACAGAAAAGGTTACATTATCTGTTCATTGCCCTTCAGCAACTGCCGACTAAGGGAGACAAATCAGATATCTTCACACGATTTCATTAAGGCTTAGTGCTAACAAGAATGCATAGTTTTTGTGATTTAAGATAATAAATTAGCGTGTGTGTTTCCCACATCGACTCGACATTTTTCCACGTAATACAGAAAGGTCTGGTTCTTTTTATGAACTGGGTGCCTGCATTGCCATCTTTCCTTTGTATTTTAGAAGTAAACTAAATTCATCTGTGAGCCTCTAGTGCAGCATTCATTTAAAAATATCTCTTTTTTTCCATTGATAATTTTCTTTGGATTCAAAGGTCAGAGTTTATTGTCTGTCCCACTGACACCATGTGCACAAGAACCGCCGCTTGCTCTTCACCAGCCCTCACTCAGCAAACATCGGTCAGTTTACCTTCTCAGTGTCAGAGCCTGAGTGAGATGCTGAGAAACTACTCAACAGGGATGATTGTCGTTTTGTGTTTTTCATTCGTAAGCAGCCTCAGTGAACTGACTCACTCTTCTACGTAGAGAGAAACACGCAAAATGCATTTGGTTCTCATTTCTCTTACTAGCGTTTCCTTATAAAAACACAATTTATAAGCTCCTGCCATTTGGAACTTCTTATAAGAAACTCAAAATGATCTATTTTTATTTAAATGTTCTCTTCACCTCCTCTCTCTTTGTGAAAATAAGTAGTTTCAGTAACACATGCTGTTCTTTCCATAGCTTACATCTCCCTGTCTTGAAAAAAAAGATCTCTGCAGTTTGTGATGAGGGTTTTTATCCTGACTTCGATATATGTTAACATTTTGGGGATTGAGTATTCTAAGACATGTCTTAGAATGCTTTCATTTTCATCGTTCTTATGTATTTTAAGTTGTATGACCCGTTTTGACGTGGAATGCATTTAAAAAGTTGGTGTAGGAGAGGACTCTTTACCATGGTATGTGTTGGTTATCTGATATGTAATAAATGCATGGTTTCGTGGCTGATTTTCCACCTCCCAAAGGGAAGGGGGTGGGTTTCCTTAGTGTCCAGATCAAAGGAGCCATTCATAGCATGTTCTCACATGTTCCATGTCAGCCTGATGAAACCTGCCCTGCCGAGGCGTGAACTTTCCGTACTAGCCGTCTCCG
The DNA here is from genome assembly GCF_029378745.1 of Bos indicus. Taxonomy (NCBI): domain Eukaryota; kingdom Metazoa; phylum Chordata; class Mammalia; order Artiodactyla; family Bovidae; genus Bos; species Bos indicus. The sequence goes on along the minus strand of NC_091772.1, from coordinate 57,955,592 downwards.
TGTTATGTTCAATAAATTCTGTGCTCTGAATGTATTTGAAGGATGCTTCAGTGTAAAATTATTTGGAATGGATGGCCTAAGAGCATTTAGACCAGATACTAGAGCCCATCACTAGCTTTCTTACTGTTCCTTGGGAACACAAAATTGGTTTAAATGAACAATCAGATATTTTGTGCCCGAAAACAGCCTTACAGAACAACTTAGGTCAAACTTATCATTTTGCTGCTGAGGAAACTTTTTGCCCAGAGAGCTTCAGCATGGTGACCAGGCCTGCAGCCCTGTGTTTCCCTGTCAGGGGAGGAGTTTGTTGTTGACTTATTGATTACTCACCGGTGTAAACTTCCTCCAAGCCTGCACACTGGGGTGGCGTTGGTCTTTTAAGTGGTGGCAGATAGTCTCCATCTTCCAGTGTTTTCATGTTAAAACATTAATGAGAACATTTGACCTCTGGAGGAAGTTACACATGCAAAGTTTCAAAAGTACTGAAACTCCAGTACTTTGGCCACCTCATGTGAAGAGTTGACTCACTGGAAAAGACTGATGCTGGGAGGGATTGGGGGCAGGAGGAAAAGGGGACGACAGAGGATGAGATGGCTGGATGGCATCACCAACTCGATGGACGTGGGTTTGCGTGAACTCCAGAGTTGGTGATGGACAGGGAGGCCTGGCGTGCTGTGATTCATGGGGTCACAAAGAGTCGGACACGACTGAGCAACTGAACTGAACTGAACACATGCAAACGGTAAGGCTTCATGCAAGAGCGAAGAGTAGACAGCTCCTCTTCAGTGTCCTCCAGTCCAAAACCCGCTTCCCTTCTCCACAGGCTCCCCACACCCCATTTCCTGTTCAGCTCTCCCCAGAGAGGCCCTCTGTGTGCTCCTGTGTGTGCAGAGCCCTTGTGTTTTCTTACAAGCAGCAGCACACACTCCCCTCCCTGTCCTGAGCGCTACTTTATAGAGCGTCTTAGAGATCATTTCGTGGCCACACACATCTGAATGGCTCCATGGGTCTCCCCTGCGTGATTTTTCTCAACCAGCCCTCTGAGAGGTGCACCTAAGTCATTTCTAGTCTCACTGCTGCAAACAGAGCTGCAGCAAATGCCCCTGTAAGTGAGCTGGAATATCAGGAGAGAGTTCCTGAAAGAGACCTGGGAAAGGGCGTTGTGTGCGTGCGTAGTCACTTAGTTGTATCCGACTCTGTGACGCTATGGACTGTAGCCTGCCAGGCTCCTCTGTCCATGGGATTCTCCAGGGCAGAATACTGGAGTAGGTTGCCATTTCCTCCTCCAGGGAATCTTCCTGACCCAGGGATAGAACCCGCGTCTCCAGCATCTCATGCATTGGCAGGCAGATTCTTTTACCTCTGTGCCACTTGGGAAGCCCCACGGGAAAGGACGCCTGCGTGTAAAATTTGACCCCGTGACTCTACATCTTACGGAGGACATGGGGGCATGTCGCCCCAGAACTACCTCCTTTCCTCCTGTTCCTTCACCAGCATCTTACCTCACCCACCTTTTTGATCTTTGCTCATCAGAAGCATGCACTTGGTTTCCGAGTTTTAATTTGGGGTTTCTGTGTGTGAGGTTGAGCAGCTTTTCATGGGGTAAAGGATCAGCAGTGACATTGAAAGGCACACCCCACAAGGGGCTGATGACAGAATGACAAAAATGAAGATGCTGAGGACACATTTATGAATGTGCAAATACGAATCTACGTGATTTCACTAATAGGAAAATCACTGCAAAGAGTACAGAAGTGGACTGGGTGGGAGAGGAAATCACCCTGTGTGGCCAACAAACGGAGCTTGGACTGTTGACCCGAATCAGCAGCCCCACTACTGCACTGGTCTGAACATCACACATCACATTCCTGGGGTTCTTTGACTATGGCGTTCTAAGAGGATGCGTTTCAGCCTCCTAGTCCGGGGCGAAGCTTCCTCATATAAACGGTACTGAAAATGGTGGTAATCCATACAGGGTTAAAATCCCAGCTGTGAAATGGAAGCTTTTTTTTTTTTTTTTCCAAGCTTTTCATTTTGTATTGGAGTGCAGCCAATTAACAATGTGGTGATAGCTTCAGGTGCACAGTAAAGTGACCCGGGCATGCATATACATCTATCCATTCTCCCCTAAACTCCACTCCCATCCAGCCTGTCACAACACGGAGCAGAGTTCCCTGGGCTGTACCGTAGGTCCTTGTTGGTTATCCACTTTAAATATAGCAGAGAATACACGTGCATCCCAAATTCCCTAACTATCCCTTCCCCCCTGGCAACTATAGGTTCCTTCTCTCAGTCTGTGAGTCTCTTTCTGTTTTGTAAATAAGTTCATTTGTATCATTTCTTTTGAGATTCCACATATAAGGGCTGTCATATTTCTCCTCTGAGTGACTTCACCTCAGTATGACAATCTCTAGGTGAGGCCTTTTTAAACAAGAGAAGGTGCTGTGCTGAAAAAGTAACCACACCAATTTGCCATTAACTTTCATCACTGCTTAGAAGACAAATCTGCTCCCTAAGAACCTGCCGGGTCCTAAATGGGATGCACTGCATCAGACACGGAATGCCCTCAGAAATCGTACCCAGAGTCTTGACTTCCTTTTTTTTTTTTTTTCAAGTTGAACTTATGTTTTCTTAGCAATATTTGACCACTAAGGTCACTTCAAAGACCTGTGGCGGATTCACTCTGATATTTGGCAAAACTAATACAATTCTGTAAAGTTTAAAAATAAAATAAAATTGTAGTTGGGAAAAAAAAAAAAAAAAGAAGCAAAGAAATAGCAAAACTTTGGAGAAACACAAAATGAGTGTTATGGACTTCTGGAAAAATGTACCTTTATGCTTCTTCAAAAATGTTAGGAAAATGTGTATGGGGGCAGGACTCTTTAAAATCAAGCCAAGGCCCACTGTCGTATTTTAAGCCTCTCTTTGCAGTCACATCGCCAGTTCTAAACGTGACTCCAAACTCCGTTAGGAATGATAAAGTCATCAAAGGATAGCCATCCAGTCCCCGTGTCCCTGTCATGTGTGTGATAAGTTGTTTCAGTCATGTCTGACTCTTTGCAACCCTGTGGACTGTAGCCCACCAGGCTCCTCTGTCCACAGGATTCTCTAGGCAAAAACACTGGAGTCGGTTGCCACGCCCTTCTCCAGGGGATCTTTCTGACCCAGGGATCAAACTGCATCTCTTACGTCTCCTGCATTGGCAGGTGGGTTCTTTACCACTAGTGCCACCTGGGAAGCCTGTGGCCCCATCATACCCTCAGTATTTCTCCTAAGTCTCAGACATTGAGGACAAGCCAGGTTTACAGACATTGGCTGAGACTGCCGGCTCTAAGGCACCTTCCCAAGCCCACCACCGCTGTCCCCAGTTCTCTGTCCCTTTATTGGATTAAAAGCAATTTGAAGGGACATTCTAGGTTCTGTCATTGGATTTGGCCTTGTGGTATTTTTAATTTTGTTTTTTAACCCGAGCATTTCATTTAATAGTATTAACAGCCAAATAGTTCTAACAGGCTCATAATGAAAACCAGCAGACCCTCATCACTCCTGGCTTCCATTGCCTAGAGGCAGCTGTTTTTAGCACTAATTTCTTCTGGTAATTAACCTCTATATTTCTGAATAGTGTGCATGTGCTGCTTTTTTCTTGATTTTTCATGTCTAGATACTATTTCTTGATTTCCTTCTAAGGAAGATAAGGGTTTAGCTCCAATAACCTTTCTCCCCACCCCTGTCTACAGCACAGTCTCCTCTCCTGTCCCTCTCTGCGTGTCATGCCATCATACTGGCTATGTAAGTACCCTTATGCATGGTTGTTGTTCAGTTGCTAAGTTGTGACCCCATGGACTGCAGCACACCAGGCTTCCCTGTCCTTCACTATCTCCCAGAGTGTGCTCAAACTCATGTTCATTGGGTTAACAATGCCATCTAACCATCTTATCCTCTGTTGCCCCCTTCTCCTCTTGCCCTCAATCTTTCCCAGCATCAGGGTCTTTTTTAATGAGTCAGCTCTTTGCATCAGGTGGCCAAAGTATTGGAGCTTCAGCTTCAGCATCAGTCCTTCCAGGGAATATTCAGGGTTGATTTCCTTTAGGATTGACTAGTTTGATCTCCTTGCTGTCCAAGGGATTCTCAAGAGTCTCCTCCAGTAACACAATTTGAAAGCATCGATTCTTTGGTGCTCAGCCTTCTTTATGGTTCAGCTCTCACATCTGTACATGACTACTGGTGAAACTATGGCTTTGATTAGATGGACCTTTGTTGGCAAAGTGATGTCTCTGCTTTTTAATATGCTGTCTAGGTTTGTCATAGCTTCCCTTCCAAGGAAAACATCCTTCACAGCTCTGCCTTGTATGTTTTATGAGTGTATGTATCCAGGACCTTTCCCCCCTCCCCCAGAATAACTGCATCTTAGTGTTTTGTTTGCTTAGTCTATGTATCTCTAATGAATTCAGCCTCCAACTCTGACAGAAGTATAACTCTCTTTAGTACTTTCGCATATTGGGTAGCCTGTGATTTTTATGTGTGTGTGTTTTCTTAGAAAGCTCCCTCCTAGGACCTCTGCATCCCTTGCTATTCTGTGGACTGATATCTTTAGGCCTGCTGCCCAGCTCTCATCCCAGGAGAGCCCTTTCTTCCCTTTCATCTTGGGAGCTTCCTTTGTTCTTTTCTGGGTGGGTTTCTTGTTTTCTGGGTCTCTTGCTTTCTCCTTCTTGTTTTACTACCTGCTGAAGAACGTGGCAGCATGTATCCTTTAGCAGATTTCTAATGGAGAAGTAAGGGTGAGATCATTTTTCTGAGAATTTCACATTTCTGGAAGTGCTCTATTCTGCCCTCCTACTTGGTTGATAGTTGTAGTGGGTATAGTAATCAAGGTTGGGAATCATTTAGAGGATTTTGAAGCATCGTTCACTGATTGCCAGTTTCCAGTGTTGCCCATAAGAAGTCAGAGGCCGTTTTAATGTGTGATCCTTTTTCTATTTCTGCAGAAATTCTTCAATCTCCAATGTTCTTTTGATTTTTTCTTTCTGTTAATGTATTTATCATTTTCAAGACTTCTTTCTTTTCCAGTTATTCTTATTTGTTTATGGCCAGCTGCTGTTGCTAGATGTATATGCTGCTTTCTTTTCATTGAGGATATTATAGTTCTTTTGCTGTTGTTCTAGAAGCTTCTGTTCTGTTGTTCTATAAGAGAGACTAAAAAATGGTGGTGGTCTTTAAAAAGTTAACGTGCTTTTCACTGAGGAAAGTATCGTCTTTGTTGTGGGTCTATCCCCTGCATTATCTACTACCTACTACTTGCTTTGGGCTAGGTTTGTGTCTCTACCACTTTGGAGGTTTTCTCAAATGCCTGGTGATTCTTGACATCCTTAGGTATTTATTTTTTGTTGTTTAGTTGCTAAGTCACGTCTGACTCTTTTGTGACCCCATGGACTGTAGCCCACCAGACTCCTCTGTCCATGGGATTTCCCAGGCAAGAATACCAAAGTGAGTTGTCGTTTCCTTCTTCAGGGGATCTTCCCTACCAAGGGATCAAACCCGTGTCTCCTGAATTGGCAGGTGGATTCTTTACCACTGAGCCACCAGGGAAGCAGGTATTTTTAGTGAAGCCCTAAAAAGCTGATGGGAAGGTGCATGGGGGAAGGTGGGATTTGTTGAACCGTGGGTTTCAATGAAAGCTAACTCATTAGGGACCTAACAGATACCTTGTTGAGCAATTTCTAGCTGTCAGTACCTGTAGTTGGTTTAGCTGGGGCTCATTTCTCTAAAGAGGAATCTTACAGTCTCCTGCCTGGCAGCAGAAGTCTGGCCATCATCCCTTAACAAGGAAGAGAATGTACAGCTTCACTGTTTCATGTTTCACTTCATTTTTAGCTTATACCTTGTCCTGGCCCTAAATAGTTTCCACGGCCAAAGATACTCTGATTAAACTGCTGGTTGTTAGAGGGGTTAGGGACAGGATCTGGGGGGCAAAACTCCTTTTATAGACTTGCAAATGGTCCTCCGGTTTTCAGCCCTACTGCTGTCCTGCTTCTGAGTTGCCTTGGCCCACCAATTCCTTAGCCTTCAGGGCACAGTGGACGCACCTCTGAGCTCCACCTCTCAGCCAACCCGCCAGCTCTATTCTTTGACTTTCTCGTAGCCTACTACAGAAAGGGGCCCATCCGTGTTCCAGATCCCAGAATTTTCCTCTTGTTGGCTGTTGTCTCTTTTCCTTTTTTATCTGTGTGATTTTGCGGTGTTTTATTCTTTTCCTGACATTTACTGGGATTTCAGAAGAAAGTAGAGGGAAAAGCATGTGTTCTACCTGGCCACTTTAGCCAGAAGCTTGGCAGACCTTCATGGTGGATGCTAAGTCAATATTTATAGGTCTTATTAAGCAGACATGGCTGATTTTAACACAAGCAATAAACCACCTAAGTTTTTTGTTAATTTATTTTCTCCTAAGGTATTAAAAAAATACCAGATGTAGGAGGAAGAGTAGTACATTATTAATGAATTGCCTTTAGGAAATAAATGTGACATCACTGAGAAAAGACCCAACCTCACCAAGTTTCCTAGTTTAAAGCCATTCCTCTTAGACTATGTTGTTGATTCCTCTTGAATCACTTGCCAGTTATGGTCTTTCCTGTTGCAGATGGGTGGCTCCAGGAATTATTATCAGGTTTCAGCTCATTTTGCTCATGGGGGAACCGGAGCAGCAAGAACATGGAGTCTAAGGTGCATGTGTGAGGCTGAGGGTGTCCTCAGGCTCCATGACCTCTGTTAAGTATGAAAAACCTGAGGTGGGTTCTCAGGGGATCCTGTGTTGGGTGCTGTGACCCCCTCTCCTGGAACAGCAGTTGTACCTAATGTCCTTCCTAGAGAGAGTCTGGCTAGTACAAAATAGGTATCTTCAAGTTCACAGAGTTCTGCTTTGTCCATCTTATTAAAAAAAACAAAATTCCAAGCTGGTATTTAAGGAATGTAGTTATCATCTTGATGCTTGAATGCAGAGCACTTCCAGGCAGTTCTCAGAGCATTTCTTCATTTAACCAGTGTTTATTGAGCCCCTACTCTGTGCCAGGCTCTGTTTCACACCCAGGGGGACAGTGGGGAACCAGACAGACAAGGGTCGGCTGTCAAGGAACTCATCCTCTAGAGGAGAGAGTAGTAGTGTCAGTCAATCAGCTGTGTCCAACTCTTTGCGACCCCGTGGACTGTAGCCCACCAGGTTCCTCTGTCCATGGAATTCTCCAGGCAAGAAGACTGGAGTGGGTTGCCATTTCCCTTCTCCAGGGGCTCTTCCCAACCCAGGGATTGAACCTGGGTCTCCTGCATTGCAGGCGGATTCCTTACCATCTGAGCCACCAGGGAAGCCCCTAGAGGAGAGAGGCTGACAAGAAAGAAGGAAACCAACAAATAGGGTATTTGAGATCCTGAAAATTGCTGTGGTGGGATAAAAAGGATGCCCTGGTGGGCAGTGACACAGTGGGGTGAAGTGAGCAGAATGCTCCAGGCAGAGGGGGGATCAGAGGCAAAGAACCTGAGAGGGACCACATTCAGGACAGCAGGGGGGCGGCTGGCTGGGGCTGATGGAGGATGGAGGTGGCCAAAGGGGTCTCAGGGGAATCCGGGGGTCATAGGAGGGCCGGCCTCGAATATGAAAAGTTGAGTCCTAGGGAATATTGGCAGGTAATTGACTCCTGGGCTCACGTCCGTGTGATGGTGGTTATGTATGACAAGGCAAAGGCTGTCTGTCACTTAAGGCCTTAAGGAACAGACTGGGGGTCTCACACTGCTGCCCAGGTGACCCTCTCTGAGCAGAGCAGCCCTCCCCAGCCGGCTCCACTAATGGCTGGGAGGGGGTCCAGGCCGGGCTGGCACTGATGTTAGTCCCTCCCTGCGGCCGGAGGCTCTGCCCCTCCCCGCTCCCGGCTGCGTCACGGGCCCCAGGGACCAGAGCCACTGCGTCACCTTGAGCTGCGTGGCTCAGGCCAGCTGCACCGCTGGGAGACTGAGCACATTCGTTTAGAGAAAGCAAAGAAATAACTTCTGTTGATAATCAGCATCTGTTAGTTAATAGGCCTCTGAGAGCTGTAGACAATTTAAACTTTTTATTAAAAAAGAAAAAAGCTCATTTACCCTCCTGGGAGCCTGTGCTATGAAATTATAAACTGCACAGGTTTTTTTTTTAAAACGTGACTGAACATACAATGGAGAACATTAATTTTGTTTTGTTTTGAATGAGAACTGTTGGCTTTACTTTCCCCTCTTCTGATTAAAGCTATCTTGAGTTCTCTGTGGAAGGTCCAGACATAATGATAAGGTGGGTCCCCAGCCCTGGAAGAGTCCCCTCAGTCCTCTGGGTAGAAACCCACCCCTCACTGGAGCCCAGAGTCTGGGAAGCTTGGCTTCTTGCCCTGGAGAAAAGAGCCTGGAACTTTCTGTCAGCAATGAGTGGGCTTTCCCAGGTGATGCTAATGGTAAAGAACCCATCTGCCAACGCAGGAGATGTAGATTCGATCCCTGGGTCAGGAAGATCCCCTGGAGGAGAGCATAGCAACTCACTCCAGTATTCTTGCCTGGAGAATCCCATGGACAGAGGAGCCTGATGGGGCTATGGTCCCTAGGGTCGCAAAGTGTCAGACACGACTGAAGCAACTTAGCACACACACATCGAATGTTCCAGAACCAGGAAGCCCAGGATGGGAGGGTGCTTCCATCTCGTCCCTGGGGCCAGGAACCTTCTCTCTTCCTCAGCATAGGCTTCCTAATTAGGGGAGGCTCAGTCATGTCCTCCAAAGCAGCCCTGAACTGCTTTCTTCAAACACAGTCATGACTCCCACCCCTGCCAGGAACCGGTGCCCCAGTAGGACGCCACGAGTCAGAAGCTCTGCACTCAGGCTCTTGGGGCTCAGCTGTGGGGGCCTGGGGCTGATCCCTCTCTCCTCCAAGCCTGGGTTCTCTCTGCTAGTTGCAGAGTCCCACTCTACACTGTGGGGTGCCCCCCTCATGGGATGCCTCACCAGGCACGTGGCAGTGCCTTCTTTGCTGGTGAAGGTTAACTGCGATCACTAGCCTTGGTTCACCCAACCATATGCATCCCGGTGCTACTGAGCACCAGGTATGGCTGTACCAGTTGGAAAAGATCCCGGTGACTGATTCAGTCCTTCCCTCGAGGCAGAGAATAAACATGGATAAATCTGACAGTGATCAGCAAGCATTATAAGGAACATAAAGCAGAGTGATGGGGTGGATAGAGAGGAGAGCAGGAAACGGAGGCTGCCTTGGGGGTGGGGGGTGGAATATTCATGTGGCTTCCCCAAGGAGGTGGCACGCAGTCTGAGATGTGAATGAAAGGAGTCGCATCTCTGTGATCTGGGGGAGGAGGCACCGGGTGGCAACAATGACACGTGCAAAGGTCCTGGGGCACGAAACAGCTTGGCGTGGTCAGGAGACAGAAGCACACCCAGGGCAGCCAGGGTAGCCGGTGGTATGTCCAGACCTGGGATTTTATTCTGTGTGTGCTGGAAGCCCCTGGAGAGCTTTAATTAGCACAGGGCAGTGGTGTGAACTGAAGGAGCAACACAGAGAAAGCCAGGGTTCACCTCCACTGGTTTTATTCTCTTTCACATGTTCTCCACAAGATACTTCACTTCCTTTCTTTAGAACCATAATCCCCTTGGTTGACTTTAATAACCAGCAGGAACATTTTTCAGGCTGTTTAATTTTATTAAAAGATTCAAATTTGATGATAAATGGCAGTATGGCTGCCTCAAGCCTCGGATACAAGACTTGCTCAGCCATGGACATGTTCCCACCACCCACCCTCATCCCCACCAGGAACATAGACACACGCAACCCCCACCGTGATGCAGTCTGAGACTGTAAATAATCTAATTATTTCTTGTACTTTGGTAAATATGCCAGGAACACTCATAGCTCTCTGAGACCTATAGAGAATATTAACTTGGTGTTTTTTTTTTTTTTTTATAAAGAAGAATGGGTAGATAAGTTAGCAATTTCAGCAGACTGATTGAACCTCACACTGCTGAACAGAGGACAAGGGCCTCCCTCTGAAAGCATCATTAGCCTCACAGACAATTGTTCAAGATCTGCGATAAGAGCCATAGATAGATAGGATTCTAGGATTCAGGCAGAGGAAGGAGGGTGTGACTCATCAGCACAGCGTCCCGGAAACCCTTGAGCCCACCAGGAGGCCAGTTAATTTCGCGGTGTACAGACGAGGCCCTGGGAACACAGGCAGGGTCCCTGGAGAGGCACAGCCTGTCCCCACCATGATGACAGCTCCCTCTGAACTGAGAGCATGGGCACAGCAGCACTGCAGCAGGCAGGCTGGGCACGGTGTGGCTCTCCAGCTCATCCTCCAGACACTGCTGGGCAGCCCAGTGACCCTTGGATGGTCCCAGAGATGCACCGGAGGTTTCTCTCCCTCCTTGTCAGCCAAGCACAGGGAATCTTGAAAACAGAGGATGCCAGTGCAGGCCTAATTACAGAGCACGTTAGTGTTACCGCTGTCATTAGTATTAATTACTTTCCAAAGGCTGGAAACACTGCTTTCCTCCAAAGACCTGGCCCCGGCCGCTAGCTCCACGCACTGGTGTACGGGGTGGGCAAGGGAGGCCAAGCTTCTAGGCTCAGATGGGGCCGCCTTGATTTGCTCCCTGGCCCAGGAGGGCTCAATTTCTCTGCACATGCTGTTGACAGCTTGAGGCCTGACTCGCAGAAGCACAGGCGGGCGCAGACAAACGCCAGCAGTCACAACTCAAGAAAGCCGAGTTGCCCCCAAAGAGAGACGAGCCCCTGCCGGCGAGCTGAGTTGTGCTGAAAGCCCGAAGCAGCATCTTTAATTCATGGCTTGGTTTTGAGTTGGTATTGCTAAATGCAAATTAATAATCTTTAAACAGCAACCCACAGACTCAGGAGAACTGTGGCAGCATGCACGCGGAGAACCGTGTTCCCAGTTCACTGAATCCTGGGGCTCCAGGAGAGAACTGAGGCACCATCGGGCAGGGAGATGGGCGTAGTCCACTCCTCGGACTACCCAGGAAAATCAGACTGAGCATGTAGAAACTCGGAGCAGGTGACTTTGCTGCCAGGCCTGAGTTTGTGGTCGTGACTTAAGTTGCTGGCCGTGGTGCAGACCCTGCAGGTGCTGAGCTGACGCAGCCAGGCTGTATCACTGTCCAGGACAGCCATGGGTGTAGGAGTCTATGGCCAGGAGGGAGTCCACGGGCCAGACGAGTGTCCTGAGGCACCAGCTGGAAGTATACACCTATTTCACAACCACTGGAAGAAGGCCGGCCTGAGGACCAGGAGTAGGACAGGGAGAGGGGCCACGTGGGGACATGGTGTCCCACCGCGGACAGGCGTCTGCAGCCGAGCCCCGTGCTGCGGGGAGAAGCCCCAGGTCACGCTGTCACAGAGCACCAGGGGTGCTTGATAGGAGGTGGGCCGCTTCTCTGGAGTGTCGGGACTCGAGCCGTCGGTGGGCCTTTGTCCAATGAAGAGCAGGCTTTGCCCAAGGGGGTCCCGCTCCATCCTGAACAGCTCATACTCCACGTGGGGCAGCCTGATGCCCAGTGGCAGGCACCCATTGGTGGCAGTGATGTCACGCTCAGCTCCCAGGGCCCAAGCCCCCGGGCCCCCGCAGCTGCTCGGTTCAGAGAAGTTGAGCATGGCCGTGGTGACCCGGTCCATGGGGGTGACGCGGGCCCTTGTGACCTGGAACACCAGCTCAGTGCCACCTCGAACCTTGACGGATGGTGTGCCCTTGGTATAGTGGCCGGCCGCATAGACAGTGAAGGTGGGCTGCCGGCAGGTGGGGTCTGAGAAGTGGTGGTAATATCCTTCCCAGGATCGGTTGTGACCGTGGAAGGTGAAGAGCCTGGTGAGGAAGAGCACGGCGGGGCGTACCTCGCACCCGGGGCTGACCCAGTGGCCGCCCAGGCGCAGAGGCAGGGCCGCCTGAGGGGGCAGCACGGGTGGGTGGTGCTCGTCAGAGCGGGCGATGAGGCTGCAGGCTGGACAGGGGTGGGCATGGTGCTGGCAGAGACAAAGGGGAAGGGGGTGACGTCAGAGGTGGGGTGCCAGGGTGTGCCTGGAGTGGGCTGGCTCGTAATCCCACCCACCGCCCCCGCACCCATCACTTCCTTCATTCCTGCCTCCAGCCCCGTGGTCACTTTACTCTTCTTGAACCTCTGTCAGCTCCTCCATCCTCTAGGCCTTTGCACCTGCTGCTGCTTCCACCTGGACCCCACCTTCCCCTCCGCCCCAACACGTGGCCTGACTGCCCTCTTCCCAACCTCTAAGTCTCAGCTCAGAGACCGGCCTCAGAGAGACCTCTTCTGACCTCGCCTTGGATGGTGGCCCTCAGAGATGCACCATCCCCTCTTTCCTCTTCTCTCCGCCCCTACCCCTTCATTGGACAGTAAGCTCCAGAGAGCCAGACCGTCTCTCCCTGGCTGTTATACCCCCAGCCGCGCAAGGTTCCTGTTCACAGCAGGTGTATTGGGTGAAGGAAGGAAGGAGAGATGGAACTTGTATCCTGGGATTTGAAAGGAGGTGTCCTTTCCCATACCTGGCCTGCTTGGTCCTAAAATCTGACCATTAACATTTACTATCCTTCTTGCCTGTAGTTATTCCTTTCACTCCCAACTCATTCTTTGTTAGGTGCTTCTTAAGGGCCAAGAGCTGTGCTGAGCGCATTCCACGCGCTGTTACTTTAGAGCCGCTAAAATTCTCATGCCCCCAGACCTGCTTGCTGAGGGTCTGTGCTGAGGTGTGGCTGAAAAGTTGGCAAAGTGATGAGACACAAAGATGTTCATTCCTGTGTTGTTTAGAACTGGAAACCCAGTCCCCACTGCACTGTCACGTGAGGGCACGGTCCTCAGTTGTCTGAGGCTGTGGGTTTGTTTTCCTCTCGCTTTGGCCTTATTTACAGTTGCCTCTGCCTTATAAATTCTCATGAGTTGGGTTTACAGTAAAACACGTCAACAGGAAGCAGATGCTGAACCAAATTGCGTGGGAGGAGTCAGTCTGCTTTTGGAGTGAAAAAGCTCAGTCCAGGCCAAGAAGAAACAAGATACTGACTTCTTTTTTTTTTTAAAGGGAGCTGCTGCCCAGAATTTAGTTGAGAGCATCATTCTGAAAGGTAAATGTCCTGGAACAGCCTCTTGTCAAAGCAAGCATCTCTAGCTTTAGCTGCTCCAGAAGGGGACTCAGGGCCAAGGGCGTACAACAGGGCCAGGAAGGGAAATGCTTCTTGAGGGTCCAGCTGGGAAAACAGATCCAATTTTTTTTTCTTGCCCAAAAAAAACAAAAAACAAAAAAACATATTTCCACAGATTGCTGCTGGGTGAGTCTCATGCCAAACAAGGGGCATTTGCGAGTTCTGATTTAGAAAGGAAATATTGGATGAGTGAGAACTTTTTTTTTTTCTTATTTATTTCTATGATGAACCTACACTTGCCCGGAATTCTACTTCTATCATACAGAAAATGATATTCTTTTTGTTTTGGGGGATTTTGACCCAGAGGACCTGAAGGCACTTGGCACTGCTAAATAAATGGCTACAGAAGTGTTTATAACAAAGAAGCAAGAAAGCTGGGTAGTTAGCTGGAGTGCTGGTAATTGGAGTGCTGGCTGATAAGAGTCTCCTCTAATTTAGGCATTTTAACCCACATTCCAATTGTTGTTACACTAATGTGTATGGACAGGACATAATGTATTATATCAAAATAATCTCTGGGCTGCCTTTCTCCCTCAAAGGATATCTTCTGCATACAGGCTATCTGGGGATGCTGGCTGATGATCTGGGGCAACCAGTCTTCTGCAATGGCAGAGACAAATGGAGAACAAGCACGACTGGAAGCTGAGAGAGGGGGAGAGAGAGCATTTCCTTCTCCGGTGCTCTGGAAGAGGGTGGAAGGAAATACCCATCTCCCTCAAAAAGCCTTCCCGGGCATCACTGTGCACAGGTCCGGAGTTACATGTGTTAATACACAAGACTCTGGCCAGCAGAATTCACACTTGTGTGCAAGCCAAACGCCTTCTGATTTAAGCTTGTAACATAAAGTTATACCAACAACACAGAACAGTTTCTAATTAACCCCTAGAGGTGACACCAGGCTTAGATGATTTTGGTCGATTAGGACTCTATATCCAGGCAATGAATTTGGGGATCAAATTGGCTTTAAATTAACTTCTAAAAATGTTCATATTTACCATCTGGTTTGGGTTGTGGGCAAGGCTTGGGACCCAGAGAGCTTAAGGTAATGACTAATTCGTTACTTGGGAGTCTATCTGCAGTGTATCCATCTTTGAAATTATCTTCCTTTTTCTTTTTCTATGGGGAGGGGGGCAGTTGGTGAGAAGACGTTTAATTTAATGTCTGCACATCTGGCCTGCCGGCCCAGGCTCCCATGCACGTGTGTCCTGCTTCGCAATCATGCTGCAGATTGCATGGGTACCCTGGGTGGTCAGGCAACAGAAGGGCAAGAGTGTGTGGCCCCAGGGACGGTGTCATCCTCCACACCTTGGGGTCCTTCCTCTCTGTGTCTGGAGCAGACTGCCCTCCTAATGAGGTGATGGGTGCCAGTAACCACCCCACCACCAGCACTTGCTCTGCTCTGAGAAGGATGGACATCAGAGCGGCCTGGAACATTGGCTGGCAAACAGAGAATTGTTTCGAGGTCATGAAAAGAACTCGGGCTAATTTTCTGATTGCGAGAACTTCTTATTGTGCTTCCTCCCAGATCCTGAGTTGGGAGGAGGGAAGAGGGAGAAGGAGAGAGAGCAGAGGGTGCCCCTGCCTCCCGCCACCCCCACCCCCAATACACAGTGGATGCTTCGCCTCATTTGATTTAATTCCTTAAGTGTCTAGTATACAGCAGGCACTCAATACACGCTGAATGTGTGAGGGTTGCCTGTGGGTTCAAAGAACACCTGATAAGGATACCTGAACGATTTTCACTTTTGAAAAATATCCCTTGGGTATCTCTTACAGACATTCTTAACCCAGCATCCTAACCTTGACTTCATTTTTACTAACCTCAACGTAAACTCAAAAGAATTAAAAATTCTTCCAATTGTGAGAGCGGGCAGCAAAGCCCTGTAGCCCTGTGGCTTCAGTGCCCCCCAACCCCCCAGTTCATATAGCAACGTTTATGGGCCCAGCAAGTGTGCCAGCCCCTGGGCTCTGGGTGGGGACACAGAGGGGCAGAGGGCTTCCCCCTTGCAGAGGATCCAGTGCTGCTGGGGCAAGGCAGTCAACTGCAACTTCAGTGCAGCCCTGAGTGTGTGCAGAGTGGGGATGGGAGGGGACAACTGAGCAGAGACCTGAGAGACAGGGACCTGCACCGTCCCAGCAGGGGCAGGAAAGAACCCTCTAGAGTCCAGGAGGGCCACACTCAAGAAGGCAACCCAGGAGTTCCTGCTGGAAAAAGCCAGTCCTCTCCAGACCTGAGGAAAGGCCTCAAGCAGAGGGAAGAGCATGTGCAAAAGTCCTGAGGCCGGCAGACCAGTGTGGGGTTGGAGTCGCGGGGAAAGAGGGCTCCAGGCAGGGAGAGTCCCCACAGGCTCTCAGAACTCACCCTCCCTGGACCCCAGACTCACCAGGGCGCTCTGCAGCGGACGCTGGTAGCCGGTGGGCCGGTAGTGCCGCCGCTCGGCCCGCTCGGTGTGGATGTCCCCCAGGTAGAGCTCCTCCACCAGGCGAGGCGCGGCCCGGGGCTCGGGCTGCAAGCGGCGCTGCACGCGCACCAGGCTGAGCTCGTGCATGGTGAAGCCCAGGGCGGCCGCGCAGTCACGCTCAGCCCCAGCGCCCAGCAGCTCGTACAGGGCCCCGGGCAGCCAGGCCCGCGCGGGGGGCAGGCGGTGCGCGCAGTCCCCGCCCGCTTTACTGTGGTCCAGGCGCCTGGCCAGGTCAAGCAGGGCGCGGCGGCTGTGGAAGACGACGCCCACCTTGTGCAGATGGTAGTCGGCCTCCGTGGCGCCGCGGGTGACCCAGGAGGCCCGGCGCAGGCGCACCCTGCCCTTGATGAGCAGCGAGTGGGTGGGCTCGCTGCACGAGGGGTCCCGGTAGAAGAACTGGTAGGCGCGGAACAGGCGGTTGGGGTAGAAAGTATAGGAGCGGATGAGGAACTCGGGTCCCGGGCGCACCTCGCAGCTGCGGGGCAGAGGGAGAAGAGTGCAGGGCAGTGAGCTGGGCTCGTGCATGGTGAAGCCCAGGGCGGCTCCGGGCTCCACCTCCCTCAGCCTTCCTCTCAGGCCTGCAGGCTCAGTTCCCCCAGCTGCCCTCAGCCCCACCCTGCATGCTGGGGGCCTTCCCCTTTTGCCTTATGGTCTCAACAGAAGCTTTCCTTCCATTCGGTCCTAAGCACCTTTTTCAGCCGACATCTCCCCCTTTCTGGCCTGGGTCCCCCAGGGATCCCCATTGGTCCAGGAAACACACACGCTTTGCAGCCAGAGGCCCCTGGTTCAAATTCCATTTCAGTCCCTCATGAGGAGTGTGACCCGGGATGATGCCCAGCTTCTTCCTCTGGACTCAGGCATCAGATCCACAGGCCGGGCTCCCAGGAAGCAACCAGCACAGTGACGGCACCTGGGAGAGGTTTAAGAAATGGGGGCTCCTTTGCTTTGTGTGGGGAACCCTGTGCTCTGAGCTCCAGGAGGCAGGGTCCTGCCTTTTCTTTCCCCAGTGGATTCCTGGCACCTGCTCCAGGACCAGGCACACACTGGATCCCCCAACCCTGGTCCTCATTGAGTGACTTATGAATGATGAGCACTTACATTGTCTCCCCATTTGCCAAGCTGACCACCACTGCCCCCCCACCCCAAACCAGGTTTCATCCAAGTCTGTGACAGACTTGTTGGTCTAAACCGGGGGGGTCAGCACACTTTTCATGGAGAGGGTCAGACTATAACTATTTTGTCTTTGTGGCCAGGTGGTCTTTGTTGCAGTTACTCAAGATTGTGGTCTTGGAGCCAAAGTGGCCAGAGACAGTACTGTATGTAATGGGTGTGGTTGTGTGCCAGTAAAGCTTTATTTACAAAGCCACCCCTGGTCCTCAGGCCTTATTCTGCCGGTGATGAAAACAGGACTCCTGGACCCTGTCATATCCTGGGCTGGGGCCAGGGAGCATCTGGGACTTTCCCGTGGGGGCTCAGCTGGGGTGGACGGTGGACAAGTCCCCCCACAAATAGGCAGTACCTGGACTGTTATTTTCTCAGTATCTTTCATACTGGGGCTGCTGGAGCAGGAGAAAAGTTCTCACCAGCCTTTTCTTTCTATCCTATGTCTTTAATACCAACCTCCCCTTTCTCCCAAAGCAAACAGAGTCGGGGCCTCAGGCAGGCAGTGAGAGACTCGGGTGAGAACCTAATGATGTTGTTTCGTTTTCAGACTTTCTTTTTAGGGTTACCTCCTATTTATGGCAAGTGGCTCAGCTCTCCATATCCATAGTGATATGACACTTCCTTTGAAACATAATCACAGTACTGTAAATGTGTACAGTGTACCAATTATCCCCCAATAAAGCTGTAAAAATACATGAATATATTTACACCAACAAAAGCAAGTTGGTTTAAAGAAGAATCGTGAGGAAATCATAAAGATTCTTCTTAAGAAGAATCGTAAGAAGAACTACCACCTGTAAGAATCAGTACAGGTGGTAGTTAAACACAGAGAGAAGTGACTCACACTCCAGCGTGGGGAGATTTGCCCAAGGGAAGGTAGCAGGTCGCACTAGATGTCCTCGTGGTTCTCAGACTCTGGGTCCTTCCCTATGCTGCTCCCAGAAAGCAACAGACCCTATCTGAAGGTACAATGGAGGACTTTCTAGGAAGAAAATACTAGAAGCTTCTAGAACTATCTGGAATGCTATTGTCCCAGGGCAAGAACAGCCTGCAGCCAGCCCCCTTCCTCCCCATGTTCTGTCTCACACTGACCCTGGCCAGTGATGCCTGAATCCCACCTGGCCTGTGGAAGGTGGGGGCAGAGCCTGGGAATGCATCCAGAGCAACTTTGCAGATCTCAAGTCCCCACCCACCCCAGGGAGCTGCTAGCAGATGTTTGGCAGTGGAATTTCCCCCTGACCTCAGGAGGTGCATGGAGGACGTGCAAAGTCCAGTCCTTGACCCCAGAGTGGGACTGGCCCAAGGGGATGGTGGGTGAGGACGCTGCCTGCCTTCTCTCTGACCCTAGCGGGGAGGACTCTCCTGGCTGCCCCACCAGTGAGGGCAGAGCGCTAAGCCCACCCCTCAGAGCAGCAGTGGGCCTCAGAAATGTCAGGTGAGACTATCAGGTGAAAGGGAGAATTGGGTGGATGGCTCCTTCTGGCCTCCTAGGCTCACTCTGGGGAGGGTGACAAGCAAGCCCATGCCTGGGCAGCCTCTGGACAACCAGATGAATTGTGCCCGTTTCACAGATGTGAACACGGAGGTTCAGGGTGAGGTCTCCCGGCCCACGGGCCTGTGCTCAGTATGACCCTCAAGTCTTACCCAGTGGAGATCCAGGGCCCGTCCAGGCGTGGGGGCAGCAGCGCGGTGACCAGGGCTCTGTTGGGCAGGGGCTGCTGGCAGCTTGGTTCCCAGTGCAGATGGCCCGCCCCTGCCATCCCAGCTGCCTCTGAAGTGCGGGCTGCAAAGCAGACAGACCCAGGTCAGCGATCTGGGCACACCCTAGTTCTCTAGCTGACTGGCACCTCCCTCCTGGCTCAGGGTGCAGCAGAGAGCTAGGCAAGAGTCTGTGCCCACCTGCACCTCCTCCTGTGGCCAAGTGCCACTGGGCGGCTGTGAAAAGGCCCTGCACCAGGGGCAGGAGGCCGCCAGGACCCAGACAGAGAAGCCGGACAGTGGGACTGCCATCCTCTCCCTTACGAGCCCAGGTTCAGCTTGACCTCTGCCCCCTGGAGCAGCCAGACCTGCACCTGCCCCTCGCGGCCACTCCCTTCGTGGTCTCTCGGTGGTGCCAGGCCCAGGCATTGTCCATCCCCACATGGGTGGACCAGGAAGGCACTGGGGTACACAGTGATGCTCAGGATGTGTGTGGTAGGACCCGGGCTGAAGCACAAGGCCAACAGAGGGGCGGTGGGGGTGGGGTTGGGGGTGGGGGACTCAGAGGCCTCATGGAAGAGGGCCCCCCACCCTCTTCAGGGACCCCTCCCTCCCCTGCCAGATATGATCATCTGGTGGAGACCAGACAGGCCTGGCCAGATCTTCACTTCTAGGAGCGGCCCGGAGGTGAGAGCACCAGGGCCTTCATCTGCTAAAGAGCAGCAACTCCCCTGGAAACTGTCATCCCCACTCAGAGAGGCGGGCTTGACGTGGCCCAGATGCGGGAGGCTGTAAGCTTGGTGGTAGCAGCGTCCAAATGTTATAGCTGCTGCAACCCGCTGGCCCCACTCCATCGCCAGCCTTCCTAGGGTGTTTCCCCCTACACCACACCAGGTTCAGGAAAGATGCTCGGGCCGGGAGGCTTGGGGTCCCCTCCTTGCCCCTTCACAGCAGTCTTCTGGGGCCCCCAAGCTCTCTGCTCCCCCTTGGCCTGCCAGAGGTCTGGGGTCTCCCTGGGAGACTCTTGGGTTCCCATGGGACTGGCTGAGAAAGCTGGAATGACGCTGATGGTGACGACGACACGAGGCGGCAGCAGCCCCTCTTAGCTGGGTACCGACTCTGGACATCTTTATTATGTTATTTTATAAATATTTTTACACATTAGCTCACCATCGCGATGACCCTAGGGAATGGTGTTAGTCTCGACTTCCCATGATGGGCAGAGCCAAGGGCTCAGTGAACTGGGCTCAGCTGGCCCCAGGCCTGGCCTGCCCCAGGGGATGGAGCCGGGCTTGGAGCCAGGCCGTGGGCTCTGGCCTGTCAGCTTAACCGTGGCTCCTTTTGAATCACAGGCAGGGGAAGGGGTTGAAGGAATGAATGAGTGAAAATGCTGCTGCAGCACTGGGTCCTTGTATGTTCCTGCTGTGCCCTACACCTGATTTGTGGACTTCAATCAGCCAAATAAGACAGATGGAGACAGACAGCTGGTGCACCAGCGCTGCGGTGTCCCCAGGGACAGGGGGCACTTGGATTACCCCAAGGGCTGTCAGGGCCACTCCTCAGAGTAACTCCATGCAAGGAGAGGCTTGAAAGAGTAGTTCTGTGCTCACTCGGGCACATCTAGTCTTTTGGGGACCAGAGCCAGGACGCTGGGGTGCCTGAGTTGGGCCAAACGCCCAGCAAAGCTGATTGGGAGTCTGGAGCTGAAATACACATGCCAGGGTATCCACGCTTCACACCTTCTTCTTGAGCTCCCAAGAAGACGTTGGGTTCACAACATGCTATTTTTTTTTTTTTCAACTTAAAAAAAAAAAATTTTAGTTTTTTTTTTTTGGATACCAAAAACGTTTTGTATTTTGACATGAATCCTCAGATACCATCTTCCCACTAAGTGTCTTTTAGTTTGTCTTGTTTTTCTGCGAAAATTTGGGATTTAATTAATTCAGGAGATGATGAGATATGGTGGGATCTCACCGTATTCAGAACATGTACACACGAAACACAAAATGGAGCCCTTCTTGGTAAAAAGCTCAGAGTGGAGCGTGATACTGCCTCCTGGCTGGAGCTTCAACTTCAAGGTTACAAAAAATGAAACCAACCGATGAGAAATGAACTTGTGAAATGCTTCCAGTCCCAGCTTTGGAGGCTGCTTATAGATTTTCTTTTCTCTCTCTCCCTCTCTTCTCCCCTAGAAAAGTCTGGGCTCAGGAAACCACAGCGGAAAGCAGATGGTGCCATGGGCTGGCTTGCACGACTTTTCTCAGGGACCTGATAGACGGAGTTAAATGCGTGGGCCAAATTGATTTTTATCAACCATGGATTTTTAATTAACAGTGGTGTCCACTTGCCGCCATCCATTATTTACTGTTTACCCACTAATTAAAAATTATGCTGCTTTTGCACTCATAGAGCAGGACATTTGAAATTAGATCGTGTCGTTGAAATTACCTGCAGAATGAAATCCGGAGCGTCCAATTGCTCAGACCAGACTACTGGGGTTTCAGATCTGATGTGCTCCAGCCTGTTGTGTGATTGTGAGTCAGAATGCCAGCAGTGGGCTGCACCGCAGACATCACGTGGAGCCTGCCTGGGGCCTTAGTGGAGAAGACGACTTCGGAGCCTGTCTTGAGCACTGGTGCTTTGTGGTCTCAAGAGGTGGTCTCACCCCATAACCACCCAGGAGGCAGCCGGTCAGCACCCTGATGGAGTGCTTACATGTGCCGGCCATTCCTACGGATCATCTGCAAGACCTCCCATGGCCCAGGTTCCGTCTGTGCCCCCATTTTGCAGACAAGGAAACTGAGGTTCAGAGGATGGAGAGTTGGCTACCCCAGGCAGGTGCTTCATATTCAATTAACAAATAAAATAGGGTAAAATACACCTAACATAAACATTACCATTTTAACCACTTTAAAGCATACGATTAAAATTCAGTGGCATTTAAGATGTTCACCAGGTCATGCAAACATCAGCTCTGTCGAGTTCCAGAATCTTTTCATCACCCCAAAAGGAAGCCCTGCACACATTAGCAGTCACTCTCCACGCCTCTCTCCTCTCAAACCCTTGCAGCCACTAATCTGCTTTCTGTCTCGGTGGATTGGCCTATTCGGGGGTATTTCGTAAAATAAAAAATATGTGCCCTTTTCTTATCTGCTGTTCACAACACTTCTGTTAGGTGGACGTGATTATCTTCATTTTCCAGATGAAAAATGGAGTCTTGGGAGCCGGTTTATACCCAGGTGCACCGTCCTGTTTTCTTCAAAGATCATGAGACGCGTGGGTCTGGATCAATAGGGGAGGGGGCGGGGGAGGGAAGGTGTGCGGTTCGTAGCCAGAGCAGATGGAGAAATATCAGGTCTTCAGATATCTTTCTGTTGGGGGCAAAAAGCAAAAGAAAAACACTCGCTTTTTTTTTCTATCCTAATTGGCTTGTTCCGAGGTTCTGGGAGGTGTGCCAGGTGATTTTAGGTGCAGTGGTGAGCATTTCTTATTCCAGTGGTTATACATCGATTTTAGAGGGTGTTAAAAAGCAGCGGCTGTTACTGTAGCAAAATCAGGCTTTCACAGCCCACAAAGATAAGACTGAGTTTTAAAAGGGGTTTGGTCTGCATTGGATTTTTTTAAAAATTAAGTAACACTTTATGTAAATGATATTTAATAAGCAACTATTTAATATGTAGATGTGGTCAGTAGCCCGAAGGGGTGCACAGAATGGCAGAGGCCAAGGTTATCGCCTCTCTTCCCAACATGGCTGTGCATTCTGGAGCCTTCATGACCAAGGACAGCAAACTACGAGACTGAAAATGGCAGGACTTTATTCTTTCACAGTCTGGAGACCAGAAGTCTGAAATCAAGGTGTGGGCAGGGCTGCCTCTCTCTGGACGTTCCAAGGGAGGGTCCTTCCTGCCTCTTCCAGCTTCTGGGGGCCCAGGGCATCCATGGCTTTTAAGTGTATCATTTTACTCTTTCCCTGTCTTCACATGACTGTCTTTTCTCTATGTGTCTATGTCTTTGTAGCCAAACCTCCCTCTCCTCTTTTATAAAGACATCAGTCACTAGGTTCGGGTCCACCTTTATCCAGTACGACTGCATCTATATCAGCAGAGACCTTTTTCCAAATAAGGTCACATTTACTGGTACCATCTTTTTAGGGACACAATTCAATTCACAACCCATACCAAGCCACCCAGGCCTCCCAGGACCATACCCTTTGTCCATTCTCTTCTCTCTCCCCTCCCCTACCATGAACTTTGCATGGCCGTTACATGCTTTGTAAGGGAGCACGTGATGGCCAGAGTTCCTGTTCTCTCGGGGAGGCTGGCATTAATCAAGGAGACCCACTATGGATTGTAATTTCAAAGAATCATAATTGTCTCAAAGGAAATTTACACAATGGCCAAAAACTTCCTAATACACTTGAAGTAGCATTCCATGCTTTTCCTTAGGATCTCCAGGGCCCTTTAAAATTGGCTGTCTTCCAAGGCCATCCATAAGCTCCCACCATACTTCTCCACTGTGTGTTCCTGGGGATGAGCAGCAAAGACTCTCCCGCCTCGGGGCCATTGCAGAGCTATTTCTTGGCCAGAGCATCCTCCCTCTGTTTTGAGCTGGGTGCTCTCCGCTTGCTGCGGCCTCAGCATAATTGGAATTCCTGGCAGGCTGACATCAAACCTTCCCTTTTGCTCTTTTCTACCTCTCTTCTCACCTGTACAGCACTCATCACCTCTCTCAATTACTTACCTGCTTACTGTTGTTAATTTACTTTTATTTTTTGACTTTGCAAGTTGAGATCATTTCATACCTTACAAAAATATTGCTGAAGCAGTAGAAAGAGCTCTACTAGCCCTGATTTCCCCAAAGGTTACCATCTTGCATAGACACAGTACAATGGTCAAAACCAAGAAATTAACATTGATCCCATGTTATGACCTAACCTACAAATTCTATGCAGATATTACCAGTTGTCCCAGTAATGTTTCCTTTCTGGTCCAGAATCCAATGCAGGATCAGACATCACATTTAGTTGTTACGTCTTTTTGTTGTTGTTCAGTCGCTCAGTCACGTCCAACTTTTTGCGACCCCACGGACTGCAGCACACCAGGCTTCCCTATCCTTCACTATCTCCTGGAATTTACTCAGATTCATGTCCATTGAGTCAGTGATGCTATCTAACCATCTGATCCTCTATCACCCCCTTCTCCTTTTGCCTTCAATCTTGCCCAGGATAAGGGTCTTTTCTAACGAGTCATCTTTTCGCATCAGGTGACCAAAGTATTGGAGCTTTGGCTTCAGCCTCAGTCCCTCCAATGAATATGCAAAGTTGATTTCCTTTAAGATTGACTGGTTTGATCTCCTTGCTGTGCAGGGGACTCTCAAGAGTCTTCTCCAGCACCACAGTTTGAAAGCATCAATTCTTCAGCCCTCAACTTTCTTTATGGTTCAACTCTCACTTCTGTACATGACTCAGGGAAAAACCATAGCTTTGACTACTTGGACCTTTGTCAGCAAAGTGATGTCTCTGCTTTCTAATATGATGTCTAGGTTTGTCATAGCTTTTCTTCTAAGGAGCAAGTGTCTTTTAAATTCATGGCTGCAGTCGCAGTCCACAGTAAGGTCTCTTTAGTCCTTCAATCAGAAATGCTTCTTGAGTCTTTGTTTTTCATAAACTTGACACTTTTGAAGAGTACTGGCCAGTTATTTTGAAGTGTGTTCTTCAATTTAGGATTTTTGGATATTTCTTCATGATTACATTCAGTTTACATGGTTTGGGCCCAAACCCCAAAGAAGTGATTTTGTGCCCTTCTCAGTGCATTGCTTGAGGAAGCACTGGTGATATTAACTTTGACCACTCACTTAAGGAGGCATCTGCTAAATGACTATTTTCCTCTTTGTAATTAATCATTATCTTATGGGGATATACTTAGAGATCATGCAAATATCTTGTTTGCCATTATACTCCCCCTGCTAACTTTAGCATCTATTGATGACCAGTGATGATTCTTACTTACAAGTTATAACTGTGGTGTTTTCCAAATGGTCATTTGCTAGTTCCACCCTTCTTTCTGAATCTATTAACTGGGATTGTGCTATAAAGAAGCACGCTCTCTTCTCCTTGCTTATCTCTTTATTCGATTATTATTTGTATTAGTGTGAACTCAGCGATATTTGTTTTACAGGTTACAATCCATTGCTATCATTATTTAGTCTGTAGCTCAAATTATCCCTGTGGCCCTCAGGAGCACTATCGACTTACTTCCTGGGTCCTTTCTAAATGCATTTGTTATTTATTTGTTTTAGCATGTCCTCACTTTCTGGCACTAGATCTTCTAGGCTCATTATGTACGTATTTCTCCAAGGTGTCCTGGTTCCTTTTATTGGAGAATGGTATTTAGAAACCAAGATCTGGGTGCTGGGTGCTCACTGCTAGTGAGGTGTCACTCCAGACACCCCAAGTCTCTCTCTTCTTTTTCCTTCCTTCCTTCCCTCCCTCCCTCTTTTCTTTCTCTCTTTCTCCTCCTGCCCTCCCTCCCTCTCCTCTTTCTTTCTTTTCGTCCTTTATTTCCTCTTTTCTTTCTCCCTCCTTTCCATGAGGACAGGCCCTTATCTCTCTTGTTCCCTGCCGACTCCCCAGCCCCTTAGGACAGTGTCCAGTGGATGCTAACGATCTGTTGTGTCAAGACATGGACACCACTTAGGACAATGCCTTCACATAGTTAGCACTCAGTAAATGCTAGTCGTGGTCGCTGCTTTTAGTTGAATGGATGAATGAATGACTCATGCTCCATGAGATCAATGCCCATAAATTCCTTGTTGATACTTCGCCCATCCCTTGGGGCCTCCCCTCCTAAAAATTGGCTGGTGATTTCCATTATGTGTGTGGCTAATAGGGTCAGGCTTGAAATGGAAGTGAGGAAAAAGAAGGCTTGCAGCTGTTGGGATCACTAAGAATCTGGCTGAGGGTAGAAGGATAATAAGTAAGGGAGTTCCCAGCAGGAAGGGAACCCTGGTTTATCCAAGTAGGGAGAAAGGAAAGACAAGTAGTCAAAGGGAGATTTAAGTCTGAGCCTCAAGTCCTGCCGAGAGTTTTGAGGATGGGTCAAATTTGGCATAAGCACCTGATGCTAGCTCCTTGGCTTTAAAGCCTTTTTGATCCTTGGGGCCTGCCCCGCAAAACTAGGACCCTGATATGGTTCTTCATCCCAGGGCAGGCTCCAGCCTGGCTCCACAGCACTGCTCAATAGACACATACTGTGAGTCACACATTATAAAAAGCCAAACAGTAGCAGGTGCAATTAATTTTAACAATATTTTATCCAGACCCGAAAGTGTCTGTAATAAATTCAACATGTATAAATACAAAAACTAGCGGTGAGATATTTTATACGCTCTTTCAAACACAAGTCTTCGAAGTCGGGTGTGCATATACACTCCAGCACAGCTCAGTTTAGACGGGTCCCATTTCAGGGGCTCAGGGGCCCCTTCTGTACTGGATAGTACAGAGATGTCTGCATCAGATTTCACTGTATCAGAGGTTTTCAAGCTGGTTTCCAAAAACCAGAGATGTTTTTTTCAGGAGAGAAGGGGAGACCCAGTGAGTGGGACCCCGGCCTTTTTCAGCCCACGAAGGCCCCCCACCCTTTGCTCTGGTTTATGTCCTGGGAGGCTAATTAAGATCTGCTTTGAAAAAAGTGTTCTCTTGCTTAAAAAAAAAAAAAATCTGAAACCCTCTGGTTTATTTCAAAATCCTGAGCTTGAGGTAATTCACCTAGAATGTCTGTACTTGGAAGCTTACGCACATTTTCAATAAAAATCCCCACCCCAAAATAACCTCTCTTGATTAGAGGCGGCCGCCCTTTACACTCTGAGAAATGCTGGCGTGCAACGGCACACAGGGGACGTTTGGCCAACAAGCTTCGGAATCCGGCTGTTGAGATGGCAGCCGTTACCGCGTCGCTACAGCAGAAGACGTGCTTTGCAAGGCGGCCACGGCACAAAAGCCACGCAGGGTTTCCGTTTAAACTCCCCTGAGAAGGTCACAGATTGACATGCGGTGCCGGTACCAGCAAGTCACAGAAATATGAACATAAACTTTGAATTCTAAGGAGCCTAAACTTCCCCCTCTGGTGTGGACGGCCAGCCCTCACACCCCTCATATGGCCCTCATTTGGCCGTAATTGAATCTCATTATCCATCTGATCCGAGGGTCTTTGCCTTCAAGGCCAGGGGGAAGGGGCGTTGCGGGGGAGGGATTGGACAGGACAGACTTTGTATTTTTGGGAAACTCAGAAATGGCATGCTCTAGAAAAAGGACACTCTGCTTCCCCAGCCCTGCAGCTTCCCGGGACTGAGAAGTGTGCCTGCCTTTGCATGGTGAGTTTGGAGAGTTGGTGAGTTGAGCGAGCAACTTTCTGCTCCCTCAGGACATGGTCCCTCCTGAGGGAGCAGAAATTCTGGAGGGACCGCATGCCTAGGAAAACAGATTCTGAGCTTCTGAGATGCAGGAGGGCCTCAGACTCAGATGTCAGTGTGTTGAAAGGCTGTGGAAGGAACGTAGCTTGGTTTGTCACTGTCTCCCCTGTTTTGCATGAAAAGTTCCAGTTTGGGCTGGACCAAGGGATGGGTGGAAAAGGTGGACATTATAGGTGCTGCTTGGAGAAGGCAACTGTTTTATTATGCTTGTGTTTCCAAAATTGAAAACATGTTGTCGAGGGGACTGGCTGACCACGTAGATCTCTCCCCAAGGCCTGTGTTGAGCGTTTCCTGCTAAGCGGAGAGAAAATGCAGGGCTTATGGGAGGGAAGGGAAGGGGGGATTTGGGAGACAGAGTCTGGCCCACCAGGCCTGGCTCATCAGCCAGGTTTTTTTTTTTTTTTTTTTTAATTTGTTTGTTTGCTTAGGAATGTTCCAGTACTAAAACCGTTCCCATCAAAACTCCCTGAGCCCCATGATAATGCTAATCACTCCTCTCTCTGGCCGGGTCTTCCACCCGGATGAAAACTAGGAATTCCCAGCCAAGGTCCAGCTGCTTCCAAGCAGCCGAGGCGTCCGGGTGATTCATGGGAGCTTTTCCCTTTTCACCCAGATGTTCTGGTGTCTTGGACACATGTCCTCCTGAGCTCAACTTGAGTGCCTGTGTTCCCAGATCTGCACGTTGGCCCTGTAGATATTCATAATTTATACCAAATTTCCTGCTTCAGCCTCATCAGCACCTGCCTTCTCTCAGGGAAGAGTGGCTGATGACCCCAGGAGGAGAACGCCTGACATTTGGCCCAGAGCCTCTGGGGTGGGGTTGTCCCAGCCACCGCTGGGTGACTGCAGTGGGGAGCGAAGGGTCTTCCCAGGTGCTGATAATGGTAAAGAACCCACCTGCCAATGCAGGAGACATAAGAGATGTGAATCCCATCCCTGGGTTGGGAAGATCCCCTGGAGGAAGAAATGGCAATTCGGTGATCTTGCCTGGAGAATCCCAGGGACAGAGGAGCCTGGCAGGCTACAGTCTATGGGGTCACAAAGAGTCGGACATGACTGGGCATGCATGCAGCAGATACCAAATTTGGTCAATACTCTCCACAGATACCAGCCCTATGCTTTGAGGGGAGTAACAAGTGGCGTGGGGGTGGGGTGCTGTGCTGGAGTGTGAGATCTCTGCTGGCTTCTGAACCTGCCTGGGTCCCACCGAGCATTCTAGTGCTGCCCTGAGGGCTGTAGTTACAAGTCCGTGTTTGCGAAACAGAACGTGTGTCTAGAAGTCTCCAGTTGCATTGCATCCTTGTTCGCTCTCCTGGCAGAAGACTGAAGGTTCCATTGTTCTATAGGACAGGAATTTGGCAAGGCAATCACAAGGCTTTGACACGTTCAGTAAGAAAGAAGATGTTGTGTCCTCGCCGTGAAGACTCCCGCAAAGAGGCTCAGAAGGGACCTTGGGGAGGCACCTTGGGGAGGCACCTTGGGAAGCTTGGTTGTCCACCAGGTCTTGCCTGGAGGGGCCAAGAATCCTCTTGTCTCACAGAAATACTTAGGTTTCGAGGAGAGAGGATTGGAGACTGTTGGTCGCCTCTTGAGTGCCTTTGGGTCTGAGAGCCGTCCGGAGGTGTGGGGGGGTCCCGGGTCGCAGCCCCCGGCGTTGGGGAAGTATACCACGTACGGGGCTGTTCTTGGAAGTGTCCACAAGGGGGCCCTCTTGAACTTTGGTTGGGGCGGTTGGGCGGCCTCGGTTGAAACCCAGCACCGTCTCCTCCAGCCTCGGCGTTCAGCCGAGGGCCAGGGCCTCTCTCCGCCCACCTTGGCGCTGGTGGAGGAGCCCTTGGAAGGCCGGCTCCGGGGGCCCATGCCTTCTTCCACGTGGGGGAATCTTGGGCTCCAGTCCTACCAAGAACGCATTTGGAGACCCAAGGGCGAGGGTAACGGGGTCACCAAGCTTGGCCTCCTTTGGAAGAAGTTTGCAAGGCAGAGCAAACGCTCCAATTTGGAACCGTGAGAAAGGGGTCCGGGAAGCTTCATAAACAATCAAACAAACCATCCCAGCTCCTCTCGGCCTTTCCCCAAAGACGCGCATGGGAGGGCCTTTGGGTCAGCTACGCTGGGAAGCATGGAGATTTTAAATGCAAGAAAATTATTGCAATTTAACAAGTCAATTTTTCTTACGTTGTGTTGAGATGGAGTTCATGGTCTCTTCCATACATTCAAAATCAGGAATTTCCCGAGAGTGTAGTTTTGTGGGAAAACCTACATCATGTTTTGAAAAACCCATTTTGTTAGGCATTACTAGATTTTATTTTTTTTTAAAAGAAATGGTAATATTTAATTACTGCATTATTTTACTGTCTAGAAAATTAAAGTGCTTTTGGAGTTTCAGGAGAAAGGTGAGCTGTAAGTCCAAACCCTATTTTTAAATTACCATACAAATAGAATCCCAAAGATGTAAATATTGGCTTAAGTGTTGCAGGCAAGGTGCAGGAAATGGGCTGGCTTCTTAAATGTTAAGTAAACAGGCTTGTAATTCTCACCTTTCCTTGCCACCCTGGATCAAGGGTTCACATCCCAGGGAGGCATCCCGGGGAGGGAGCTCGCAGCTCACCCAGGGGACACAGTCAGGCTAACTGTGTGACCACAGTGGATTAAATTTTGGGCGTCTAGTTACCATACTGACAACAAGACACAGGTTTCCTGTAGCTCTAGAGTCTGCAGAACCCACGTTTATTTATCTGTGGGGTCCTCACAGCAAGCCTTTGGGGTAGGTCTTGGGGTTGCCCACATTCCACATACGAGGAAACAGAGGTTCCAAAAAGGAGTGTCTGAGAGTGTCTAACTTCTGTCACACGAGTCAGTGGGTGGAAAGGCCCCAAATCCAAACCAACTGTGTTCCCTGCAAACCCCACGGTCCTTCCAAGTTCACACACAGGCCCAGGTCTCTGCGCCACATTGCACCTACCAAGTGCCTGGCCACGGGATAGCAAAGGTGCTTTGACAAGGGGGCACACGGCCTGATGTTCTGCACTCGGGAGACAGAGGTGGGAGTTCTGGTCCGGTCTGCCAAGAGGAGCCTTGCCGCCTCTGCTCCTTGAGAGTCTTGGAGCAGGAGCGGCTTGATGGGTGGAGAGGGCCATAATGGGCCCTGGGCAGAGGCTGGAGGGGTGGGGAGGTGTGAAAAGCAAGCCGGCTGAGCAGGAAGTCATTAGTCCCCAAGCAGAGAGCAGCAGAGAGCACACGGAGCCGAGCCAGAGCCAGCGGGCAGGAGAGGGAGAGGCAGGGAGCAGCAGGAGCTGCATGGAGGATTGCCCGCCCTCACTCTGGGGGTGTGAGGAAGCCTCGTGGGGGCGGGAGGAGAGCCAGTGGGCATTCTGAAAGGCATGCTTTCCCAAGGGCACTGTGCCCACCTGGGTGGCACAGGGGTAGGTGATGGACAGTTTACCTTTGAAGTTTACCTGTCTTATTTCGATTCAGCTCGATAACTGACACATCCAGCCTGGAATTTTGTTAGCACGAGGCTAAAGCATACAAGGATAGATTAATTTTTAAAATAAGTGAAAATGAGTTAGTTGATTTGGAGAGAAAGGTTGACCCTATTATAGGACAGGAGAATCAGATATGGCCAACTGCTGTTGGTGACTCACAGTGACAGCGGCTAGGGACCGAAGCGCTAAGGCTCTGCGGGCTTGTGGTCAGGATGGTCGAGTGTATGCAGTGGTGGTGGGGCGGCTCACAGTGACCCGTGGGAGACCACCTCAAATCCCAGCACGAAGGTGAGGCTGGGGAAGAGGGGTTCTCAGGAGGAGGTGCCAGGGCGGCTGAGATGTGGGGTGAAGACAGGGAGGAGGGAGTGTGTCTGTGTGGGTTCTCAGCCGGGAAACTGGGGTCTGGGAGTCCATTCCTGAGAAGGGGGCCTGGGGAGAGTTCCATTTTGGGCGTGTGTCATTTAAGGAGCCAACAGGACATCCAGGAAGAGCCAGTCATGAGGAGCTGGCTTGGCCACACACCTGTCCACAGCACATACATGGGCGGAGGACAGAGGTCAAGTTAGACAGAGGCAGAGTCCCAGGGCAAGCCGCCCTGCTGGAAGGGGCAGGCAAGGGCCAAGGAGCCCCCACCCCCACCCATCCCTGCCGGAGATGCAGAAGCGCTGAGAGCAGGTTGTGTACGCAGATACAACACGGGACACCCACTTACATTTGATATCCAGATACAAAACAAGCTTTAGTATCAATGTCTCAGTGATTGCACTGACGAGTGTAGGGGTTTGGAGAAGAGAGACAAGACCAAAGGGATAGATAGATTGCGTTTTATGGCTTAATTATTATTTTTATATAAGTTCTTCCATGCCATACACAGGGCAAAAAATAAATAGATAAATAAACAGAAGATACAGAAAAGCATGAAGGTGATGTACAAGCTCACCCACATCACCTCACACAGAGCACACTGCCATTACCCTGCTGGTACACAGGTGACTCCCTGAATTCTAGAGTCTGGGTTGTCAAAAGAGCTGAGCACAGGGACCCTGGTCCCCTTTGATCCTCTACCACAATATCTGGCCCACGGCAGGCGCACAATACGTTTTTCTTTCTTTTTTTTTAAATTTTATTTTATTTTTAAACTTTACAATATTGTATTCGTTTTGCCAAATATCGAAATGAATCCGCCACAGGTATACATGTGTTCCCCATCCTGAACCCTCCTCCCTCCTCCTTCCCCATACCATCCCTCTGGGTCGTCCCAGTGCACCAGCCACAGGCATCCAGTATCGTGCATCGAACCTGGACTGGCGACTCGTTTCATACATGATATTATACATGTTTCAATGCCATTCTCCCAAATCTTTCCACCCTCTCCCTCTCCCACAGAGTCCATAAGACTGTTCTATACATCAGTGTCTCTTTTGCTGTCTCGTACACAGGGTTATTGTTACCATCTTTCTAAATTCCATATATATGCATTAGTATACTGTATTGGTGTTTTCCTTTCTGGCTTACTTCACTCGGTATAATAGGCTCCAGTTTCGTCCACCTCATTAGAACTGATTCAAATGTATTCTTTTTAATGGCTGAGTAATACTCCATTGTGTATATGTACCATAGCTTTCTTATCCATTCATCTGCTGATGGACATCTAGGTTGTTTCCATGTCCTAAATCTTCCTAGACTTTTCTTTTCACACACATGTATGCATATTCAAAATATATATATGAAAGTGAAGTGAAAATGAAAGTCACTCAATCGTGTCCGACTCTTTGGGACCCCATGGACTATACAGTCCATGGAATTCTCCAGGCCAGAATACTGGAGTGGGTATCCTTTCCCTTCTCCAGGGAATTTTCCCAATCCAGGGATCGAACCCAGGTCTCCTGAATTACAGGCAGATTCTTTACTATCTGAGCCACAAGGGAAGCCCAAGAATACTGGAGTGGGTAGCCTATTCCTTCTCCAGCGGATTGTCTTGACTCAGAAATTGAACCAGGGTCTCCTGCATTGCAGGTGGATTCTTTATCAACTGAGCTATCAGGGAAACATTTATATATATATGTTTTCATATATATGTATATTTTTTCATATATATATATGTTTTCATATATATATATGTATATATGAAAAAAATAGGACCATACTATGTATATTATATGGAATCTATATTTTTAAATTAATAATGGATTTTGGAAATCTTTGAGGAAGGCTGGCCTTTTAGGACTGGAGGGACTTTGAAGGAAGTCTTTGAAGGAAGAATCTGAGGAAATAATGAAATGGCACAAACAGAAGAGGTAATAACCAGGGAAAGTGGTGCCCTAATCAAGAAGAGTCCAATAAAAACAGGCTAAACTCTTCAAACAAAACAATATGTGGCTTGCAGCGGAATTTTCAAAATGTATAAAAAAGGTGTAAAATGAAAAGCGAAAGTTGCTTTCCACCCTGAAGCCCTTGTTGCTCCCTCCAAAGTGAATCATTTTAAGTTTCTTGTGCATCCTCCCAGAAAATGCATTCACGCCAATCTCTGCATATAAATGTAAATGTTTTTTTTTATTTGGCTGTTAAATTTTTTTTATGAATGCAATCTTCCTATACACATCATTCTGCATTTTGCTTTCTACACTTAAATTATTGGGGCTATCTTTCCATCTTAGCCTTCTCTCTTTGTGAAAAAAATGAAACAGTATTCCATTATATAGATGAATCTTGATTTAGTTAACCAATCCTCTGCAGATAGTTATTTAGATTGTGGTCAATTTTTTAAACATACAACAACATGTTGGACATCCTTTTAATACATCTTGGTATAAATTTTACGGGTGTCTTTTAGAGAAATTCCTAACAAAGAAATTTGTATGTGCATTTAACATGTTGATGGGATTTGACCAAATTGCCCTTTAAAAATGCCATTTCAATTTACCTTCCATCAGTGGTATATGAAAGTATCCATGTCCTTACACATTTGACCACACTGGATATTATCAGACTTTTCACTTTTTGCAAATCTAACATATGAACAATGGAAGAGAAATTAGAAGCTAATGAAAGTTTGTGGTCAAACACATATTTTTGTGTGTGATTATAAAATACTGCTAAATAAAGGGGCACAGGTTAATAAGCAGTTACTCCACTAACTTGGATTCATACCCTTATGCTTATTTTTATTGCCACCACTCTGGGTAAAGCCATTATTTCTCACCTGAATTGCAGGGAAGCCTCTGAATTCTCTGGTCCCCTGAATGAGCTGAAGTGGGACCTGTGGAGACTCTACTGAGGGCAGAAGCCAAAGTCAGCATTTGGGGCAGGGAACCAGGACTTACAGGGTTGCTGGTGCCCCTTGACACTTAGGAGAAGTAAATATGAATATTCTCCTGCGGAAAGCATGATCATTTTAGGTCCCAAAATTGTCCATGATGTCCCAGTTAAAGATCACCAAATACATAGTAAACAATCCACTATGGAGTAAGAGTTAGCAGAAAGAAAAGGCTAACATACCAAGAGCTTCAGATATTGGAGTTACTATCACATAATAAAAGTATGTATGAAATATTTAATGAAGTAAAATATGGAATTAAAAAAATGAACAACAGACATGAACCTATAGAAATGACCGAACGGATTCAAAAAAGAATCAAATGGAACTTTAAGAAATAAAATAATGTACTTGTTGGTATAAAAACTTAGTACTTAGATCATGGGATAGATTAGATGCTGTTGGAGAAGGAATTAGTGGACTGGAAAATAGATGCAAAGAAATTACCCAAAATTCAGGAAAGAAAGAGAGGGGGCTAAAAACTTAAAAAGGCTTTAATAGACATAGCAGCTATAATGAGAAAGCCTAAATAATATCTCCTGGAAGGAGAGAAAAGAAAGTTACAGAACAAGCAATAGGTGAAGGAAAAAAATGTCTCAATATTTTCTAGAAGTGATAAAAGAACCAAATCATTGGTACCCAGAAGGACAGTGAATACTAAGCAGGATTAATAAAAATAAATCAACAATTGAATCTGCAGAACTCTGAAGAGAAGAAGAAAAGAGCCATCAATCTAGATTTTTTTTTTCAGTTCAGTTCAGTTGCTCAGTCCTGTCCGACTCTTTGCGACCCCATGAATTGCAGCATGCCAGGCTTCCCTGTCTATCACGAACTCACGGAGTTCACCCAAACTCTTGTCCATCGAGTCAGTGATGCCATCCAGCCATCTCATCCTCTGTCGTCCCCTTCTTCTGCCCCCAATCCCTCCCAGCATTAGGGTCTTTTCCAATGAGTCAACTCTTCACATGAGGTGGCCAAAGTACTGGAGTTTCAGCTTTAGCATCAGTTCTTCCAATGAACACCCAGGACTGATCTCCTTTAGAATGGACTGGTTGGATCTCCTTGCAGTCCAAGGGACTCTCAAGAGTCTTCTCCAACACCACACTTCAAAAGCATCAATTCTTCGGCGCTCAGCTTTCTTCACCGTCCAACTCTCACATCCATACATGACCACAGGAAAAACCATAGCCTTGACTAGACGGACCTTTGTTGGCAAAGTAATGTCTCTGCTTTTGAATATGCTGTCTAGGTTGGTCATAACTTTTCTTCCAATAAGTAAGCGTCTTTTAATTTCATGGCTGCAGTCACCATCTGCAGTGATTTTGGAGCCCAAAAAATAAAGTTTGACACTGTTTCCACTGTTTCCCCATCTATTTCCCATGAAGTGATGGGACCAGATGCCATGATCTTAGTTTTCTGAATGTTGAGCTTTAAGCCAACCTTTTCACTCTCCTCTTTCACTTTCATCAAAAGGCTTTTTAGCTCCTCTTCACTTTCTGCCATAAGGGTGGTGTCATCTGCATATCTGAGGTTATTGATATTTCTCCCGGCAATCTTGATTCCAGCTTGTGCTTCTTCCAGCCCAGCGTTTCTCATGATGTACTCTGCATAGAAGTTAAATAAGCAAGGTGACAATATACAGCCTTGATGTACTCCTTTTCCTATTTGGAACCAGTCTGTTGTTCCATGTCCAGTTCTAACTGTTGCTTCCTGAGCTGCATATAGGTTTCTCAAGAGGCAGGTCAGGTGGTCTGGTATTCCCATCTTTCAGAATTTTCCACAGTTTATTGTGATCCACACAGTCAAAGGCTTTGGCATAGTCAATAAAGCAGAAATAGATGTTTTTCTGGAACTCTCTTGCTTTTTCCATGATCCAGCGGATGTTGGCAATTTGATCTCTGGTTCCTCTGCCTTTTCTAAAACCAGCTTGAACATCAGGAAGTTCACGGTTCACGTATTGCTGAAGCCTGGCTTGGAGAATTTTGAGTATTACTTTGCTAGCATGTGAGATGAGTGCAATTGTGCGGTAGTTTGAACATTCTTTGGCATTGCCTTTCTTTGGGATTGGAATGAAAACTGACCTTTTCCAGTCCTGTGGCCACTGCTGAGTTTTCCAAATTTGCTGGCATATTGAGTGCAGCACTTTCACAGCATCATCTTCCAGGATTGGAAATAGCTCAACTGGAATTCCATCACCTCCACTAGCTTTGTTTGTAGTGATGCTTTCTAAGGCCCACTTGACTTCACATTCCAGGATGTCTGGCTCTAGGTCAGTGATCACACCATTGTAATTATCTTGGTTGTGAAGATCTTTTTTGGACCCTGCCAAACAACCTTTCAAGATTAAGGATGAAACAAAGACACTTTCAGATAAACAATACTAAGAATGTTTATGACTGTATGAAATGATCTTCTATGCAAAGGAGTTTATGATGAAGGAAGATCTAATTTTTAAGAAGATATAATGAACAAAGAACTTGAAAATGTTGTAAATCTAAAAAAAAAAACTGAATAAACTTATGATCTGTAATTTTGTAGGGTTAAAAAAAGGACATCAACAAAATTGCTGGAAAACAGTAGCATGTAATTTGGAGGAGAAATGATCAGGTTAATGTTCTAAATTCCTTGTACTATCAGGAAAAAGATTAAGATATTAAGATGCTATAATTTCAGAAGTAGCCACTAAAATAATAAATAGTATTATATAACTTCTAAATTTGAAGAAAGAAAAAATGGTATAAACAGAACCCAACCTTATTAAAAAAAAAAAAACTACAACCCTTGTTTAAAAAAAATACAAGAAAATAGGAAAAAAAAAACATAAAAAGCACAATTTTGAAAACTAAATATGATAAAACAAATCTCATTTACTAACCTGTTAACAGACACTATTAAATTGGACGTTTAAAACTTCTGCTTTATGTTATTTATATACTTGATGTGTAAAGACACAGAAAGTTTGAACGTAACAGGATTGAAAGTCCTTACCAGATACAAAATAAAAGGAAACTGATATCAGATAAAATAGGATTACTAGAAAAAGCATTATTAAGGATAGTGATCACTCCATAAAAGATCCAATCTTCCAGGAAGATATGACTATAAAACGGCATCAAAATGCACAAAGCAAAAATTGCTACAGATATAGGGAGACAGTGAAAAATCCGTCATCTTAATGAAAGATTTTAGCACAGCTCTTTCAATTGTGTATGGGTCTGGAAGACAAGAGTAGTAATGTAATGATACACAAGGCTTAAAAAGACACAACAAACATGATTCATTTTATACAGGTGTGTGTACAGTACACATATACATGTACCTGTGCACGTTTGTATGTATTGTTTAAATGTATATACACATTATTACTGGGCCAAACAATTAGAGAATGCACCTTTTTTTTTTTTTTTTTTTTTTGAGCACACATGGAACATTTACAGAAGTTGACCCATATGAGGCCACAGAATGTCTCAACAAATTCAAAGGACTGGTATCATACAGGTGACACTTCTATAACCGAAATAAAATAAGAATCAGAAATAAAAACAATTTAAAAAAATCTGTGTTTGTAAATTTAAAAT
Organism: Bos indicus; assembly: GCF_029378745.1. Taxonomy (NCBI): domain Eukaryota; kingdom Metazoa; phylum Chordata; class Mammalia; order Artiodactyla; family Bovidae; genus Bos; species Bos indicus. The sequence continues at coordinate 57,918,189 of NC_091772.1, read as the reverse complement.
ACTTCTGAAACAGTCAGACCTCAATTAAGAAATACAGATAAAATAAAGAAATAGAGCAAAAACTGAGCAAAAAGAGAAAATAGTCCCTATAAAAACACATTTCATATGTGGAGAAAGCAAGTCTTCAAAGTAAGCTTATAGGCTTATACTTAAAAGAAGAAAGTCTGCAAGTTAAAGATACTTATCCAACTGAAAAAGGTAGAACATGAAAAGTAGGGTAAGCCCAAAGAAAGATAAGGAAAGAGATAATCATAATAAAAAAGAAAGCAGACATTGATAAAGTAGAAAACAAAGCTTTGAAAGACAATCAACAAGGCTCAAGTTCATTCTCTAAAATCCTTTATAAATGGGAATCATCTCTGGTAAGACTGATCATAAAAACAAAGAAAGAGCAGCATAGTGGATGGGTGGGGAGAGATGAGAGGGAAATTAATAATACTGGGAGTGGAAAGGGGACATAACTACAGATCCTGCAGCAATATTGAAAAGAAGCTTCTGATCCAACAACAATATAAATCATCTATACCTCATTAAAAAAAGTCCATGATCTAGCATTTATACATACTGGTATATATATATATATATGGGTAGTTCTATAACAGAGAAATTGAACAGTAATTTACCACCATCCCCCAAATAAACAAAGACCCAGGCTAGGGTGTTTGTACAAAAGAGTTCCACTAAAGGCTAAAGCAGCAGATCATTCTGATGTTACATAATCTCCTGCAAAGAGCAGGAGGAAAGGGCAGCCCCGAGCTCCTCTGTGGTCCTTTGTGTACACAGGGCAGATCCAGGTTTTGTGGAGCCTGAAGTTTATTCAATTTACAAGACCCTCCAAAGAAAAGGGCTGCAAATTTATACAAAAATTCAAAATTGGCATAAAAGTACATATTGATTGAAAATGAGAAAAAAATCATATGAGATTACAAATTTTATACAGTTGACAAATGTTAAACTAAGATCATGGCATCTGGTCCCATCACTTCATGGGAAATAGATGGGGAAACAGTGGAAACAGTGTCAGACTTTATTTTGGGGGGCTCCAAAATCACTGCAGATGGTGATTGCAGCCATGAAATTAAAAGACACTTACTTATTGGAAGAAAAGTTATGACCAACCTAGATAGCATATTCAAAAGCAGAGACATTACTTTGCCAACGAAGGTTCGTCTAGTCAAGGCTATGGTTTTTCCTGTGGTCATGTATGGTTGTGAGAGTTGGACTGTGAAGAAGGCTGAGCACTGAAGAATTGATGCTTTTGAATTGCGGTGTTGGAGAAGACTCTTGAGAGTCCCTTGGACTGCAAGGAGATCCAATCAGTCCATTCTAAAGGAGATCCAACCAGTCCATTCTAAAGGAGATCAGTCCTTGGGTGTTCATTGGAAGGACTGATGCTAAAGCTGAAACTCCAATACTTTGGCCACCTCATGTGAAGAGTTGACTCATTGGAAAAGACTCTGATGCTGGGAGGGATTGGGGGCAGGAGGAGAAGGGGATGACAGAGGATGAGATGGCTGGATGGCATCAGCGACTCGATGGACATGAGTTTGAGTAAACTCTGGGAGTTGGTGATGGACAGGGAGGCCTGGCGTGCTGCAATTCATGGGGTCGCAAAGAGTCAGACATGACTGAGTGACTGAACTGAACTGAACACACATTATAAAACCCAGAACATACTATTTTCACTAATCAATGACTTGAATCTTCTACAGCAGTTTCTTTCTTCATCGTCTGGGTTGTACAAGCTTGGATTCCCTCTTTATATGACAAAGACTTTGTATTTTCATTCTTTATGGGAAGAGTGGAAAGGCCTTTCAGTCTTTCTTTTGCTTTTGTTGGTTGAGTGTATTTTTGGCTATTGATAGTTTAGAAATGTTTCTTTTTAGCTTCACAGCTCCTTATAATAGCAAATATTTTCCAGGTTGTCATCAAACTTTGGAAAACCCTAACCTCTGTTAAGCTGCTTTCACCTACAGGCTAGGAGATGTGAAGAAACATTTCCTAGCCTCGCCCCAGCTCTGGGCGGCTCACGCCTTGTCTCTCCTCCACCCTTGAACTTCTGATGCTAGAGGACAAATTTACACATGCCTTCATGTCCTCACAGTGGGAAGGGAGTCCAGTGAGAGGCACGTCTTCTTGGAAGCCAGCCCCCCTACATGCTCAGCCAGCTATAACTACACAGGGGAGTAGCTTTGAAACACATGGACACATCTCACTAAGTAAAAGAATCTCCAGCTCAACTTCTCCTTAAGCTGATGCCTGAGTGCCCATGGTCCCTGCAACACTTTACAGCAAGAGGCAGGGATGAAAGGTAGTCGGGGGTAAAAGGACCGACCAAGGAAAGAAAAGGAAGAGACTGTCTCCTATGTTCACATAGCTTACAGTTCCAGTGTCTGCAAAAACTGATGTCCACATGAAGACATGTGGGGTCTTGCTTCTCCTGGGGTCCTGCTTCTCCTCCCGGTTTTGGAAAGGACACTCAGGAGAGAGAAACCCTGAAGCCTTTTGAGGACAGTGTGAGGAAGGGAAATTAAGAATGATGTGAAAAAGGAAAGTTACAGGACAACCTCATTGATGGACCTGGTTGCAAAAGTCCTAAATTAACTATTAGCAAGGGACTTCCCTGGTGGCCCAGGGCTTAAGAATCTGTCGTACAATGCAGGTGATGTGGGTTTAATCCCCAATCAGGGAATTAAGATCCCATAGGCTGCAGAGGCAACCAAGCCCACGTGCCACCAGAAAAGATCCCACGCAACAAAGACCTGAGGTGGAAAAATAGACAAATAAATATTTTTGAAAAATGAGCAACTGAAATACATAGTATATAAGAAGATCATGCATTATGTCCATGTTGGGGTCTATCGCAATGTGTTTAATGTTAGAAAAATCTATAAATGTCATTCACCACATTCCCATATGATCAGAAACACCACATGATATGACTCATAGATGCAGGAAAGTCAGTTCTGTTCAGTCACTCAGTCACGTCCAACTCTTTGAGACCCCATGGACTGCAGCACACCAGGCCTCCCTGTCCATCACCAACCCCGGGAGCTTACTCAAACTCATGTCCATTGAATCAGTGATGCCATCCAACCATCTCATCCTCTGTTGTCCCCTTCTCCTCCCACCTTCAATCTTTCCCACCATCAGGTCTTTTCAAATGAGTCAGTTCTTCGCATCAGGTGGCCAAAGTATTGGAGTTTCAGCTTCAGCATCAGTCCTTTCAATGAATATTCAGGACTTGATTTCCTTTAGGATGGACTAGTTGGATCTCCTTGCTGTCCAAGGGACTCTCAAGAGTCTTCTCCAAAACCACAGTTCAAAAGCATCAACTCTTCGGGACTCAGCTTTCTTTACAGATGCAGGAAAACTTTTGATATAATTCCACACCTCTTCACAATTAAAAAAAAATCCTTATCAAAAGATATCCTTATGCTGATTAAGGGCATTACCCTAATATCTCTTAATAGTAAGCAAGCTCCGAGAGTTGGTGATGGACAGGAAAGCCTGGTGTGCTGCAATCCATGGGGTTGCAAAGAGTCGGACACAACTGAGCGACTGAACTGAACTGAACTGAATAGTAAAATACTGGCCAGCTGGGATCAGAAATGAGATGACATTACAGTGGATGTCAGTTACTCTCAACATTTACTGAAGGTCCTAGCAGTAGGATAAAAAAAGAAATAAAAGATTTAAGGATTAAATAAGAAATAACATGGTCACTATTTGTGGATGATATGATTATCTTAGAATAGAAGTCAAAATCTGCAGAAAAATGATGGGAAACAGCAAGAGTGTTTAGCAAGATCGCTGGATAAAATAAATCAATGTAAAAAAATTGATTACATTCTATAATAGCAAGAAAGAGATGGAGGGGGCAGATACCCATTATAATAGTAATAAGAAGTATAAGGTACCTAGGACTACGTCTCATAAAGATGTGCAAGACATATTTGGAGAAAATTATAAAAACACATTGATAGATGTTAAAGAAGATAGAAATGATATATATTCATGGGTAGGAAATATTGAGATGCCTGTTCTCTGAAAACTGATCCATAGATACAATGGATTCAGATCAGAATCCCAATAGGTGATTCTATTTTATTTTATTATTTTAGGATATTGACGAGATGGTTATAAAATTTATATGAAAGAGCGAAGGTGTCAGAAATTGAAGAAAAACAAGAAATGGGGGTGTGTTGTATTAGAGACCAAGATTTATGGAAAACTAGAGTAATTATAGCATTGAACATTCTGTGAAGAGATAAACAAATTAACTAAAAGAATACAATAGATCCTTCAGATACTGACTCATGAAATTCAGAAGATTGATAAGGGACAGGACTGCTGATCAGCAAGGATGAAGGCTATTCAATACATAGCCTTTGGTTATCCACATGGAAAATAAAAAGAAATTCTTCCCTTTCCTCATGCCAAGCCCCCAAATCAACTTACAATGGATAAAAAACTTAAATGTAAATTGTTGTTACTGTATAGTCGCTAAGTCACGTCTGACTCTTTTGCCACCCTGTAGATTGTAGCCCACCAGGCTCTTCTGCCCATGGGATTCTCCAGGCAAGAATACTGGAGTGGGTTGCCATTTCCATCTCCAGGGTATCTTCCCAAACCAGAGATTGAACCCATGTCTCCTGCATTGCAGGTGGATTCTTTGCTCTTGAGCCACCAGGGAAGGCCAAATGGAAACTGCAAAGTACTGAAACTCTCAGAAGAAAATATGAAAGAATATCTTTATGACTTCAGGGTAGGGAAGGATTTCTCAAACAAGATGCAAAAAGTGTTACACTGAAAGACAAGCAAATAAATACATTAAAGTTAGGAACTCCTGTTACTCAAATAAGGGAGTGAAAAGGAAGACCACCAACTAGGAGGAGACACCTGCCACACAGAGAACCAGCAAAGGGCTGATGTGCAGAACACGAAGAAGTCCCATAGACCTTAAGGAAAAGACAACACAATGGACAAAGAGGTGCAAGACACAAGCCAGGATCTTACAGAAGAGAAAACAGAATGTTAAATAAAGCTTGGTAGAGACATTCCAGCCCATTAACTGTCAGGGCCATGGAAATTAAGGCCCAATGAGGTAACATTTTACACTCACAAGATGAGCAAAAATCAGGAATTCCCCAAATAGCAAGTGTAGGTAAAGATTAGTGGGAACCCTGGTGTTTTATAAAACCACTCCCATACATGAGCATCTTAAAAGTTTGCAGTGTGAGACCAGTGGGCTTTACAAATGTTTGCTGGTGCTCACAGTCAGAAATCCATTTTACATCAGCAAGCAGCATTCACACATGCAAATTACAGAAACAAGGGATTTAGGAAACAATATTGATTCTTACCATGAGACAGCCATGCCTTTCTTACTGGTGCTGTTTTGTAGAACAATGTTGACAGGTTTTGTGGGAGTTTTTTCATATACTTAAAAAACATTAGGCTTCTCTTTTCATGTTTTAGCATTTTCATCATTTTTCTTTTGGTAACTGGAGCCATGTATCAAGTATGGGGGAAATTTTCTCTTGTTTCAAAAGTTTTGTCAATTTTTAGGTTGAAAAATGATGCCTAGAGTTTGCTTTATTATGTTGAATTAAAATCAGTATTTCTCTAAAAACAGCAGCAACAAAACAAAACCTTTAAGAAAACGCACAGATTAGGGTCCTCGAGTGTGGTTTCCTAATGCATTAACAGATCATGACTCTGATTTTATAACTCTTGCACATGTGTACCTGGTGCCAAGTACAAGAATGTGTATAAGAGCCTTGCTTGTAATAGCCTAAAACTGAAAACAGATGTAACAGACTGACGAAGAGAAAGATAATCTAGACTGTTTTACATATTGGAATATAACACAGCAGTGGAAAAGCATGACAGGCAGCCACGTAGAACAGCATGCACACACAACTTAGAGACCTAATGGGGAGTGACCAAAGTGCAGAAGACCATGCACAGCTCCTAATAACTTATTCAGCTCAAGAACAAGCAACATATGTAACAAACTTACATTCAGGGTACACATACCCTGAAAAAAGCAAGGGACAGAAAACACAAAATTCAGGAAGGAAAGAAATATACAAGGATAGAGATACTAGTAAAGTTCTGGTTCTTGGTGTAAGAGATGGGCTCACAGGTGTCTATTTGTGATCCCATGGACGGTGGCCCACAAAGCTCCTCTGTCCATGGAATTCCCCAGGCAAGAATGCTGGAGTGGCTTGCCATTCCCTTCTCCAGCAGATCTTCCCAACCCAGGAATCAAACCTGGATCTTGTGCATGCAGGCAGAATGTTTACCATCTGAGCCACCAGGGAAGCTCTATTTTTATTTTTTGCATTAATAATTATCAAACATTATGTCATAAAAACATATTTGTGAGCGAATACCTATTTAAAATCCTTCCCATTTCCGAGTCCTTCAAAACCCAGTCTCTGCCTGCAATTCCTTTCTCTTAGTTTCTCCCAGCACTTGGCACATCACACACTGATTTACTGCCAATTTTTTTTTGTAATCACACCCAGTACTATGACAATGTTTGTGCCTGCCTCAAATACATAAGCTGAAGCCCTGCGCCCCAGTGCAATGGCATTTGGAGGTGGGGACCTTTGGGGACATTCATTTTAAATGAGGTCATGAGGGTGGAGCCCCCAGGATGGGATTAGCCCCCTTATAAGAAGAGAAAGTCCTGAGCCCCCCGAGGACACACCAAGAAGGCAGATAGGGAAGTAGGCCTTTAGTAGATATGGAATTTGCTGGCACCTTGATCTTGGGCCTCCCAGGCTCTAGAACTGGGAGAAACACATCTGTGCTTGAAGCTGCCCAGTCCATGGTAATAGCCATGTGGTAACAGCCGCCAGAAACAACTAAGATGCCCAGCTTGTACTAACCCCAGGGCTTTTTCCCTGGCAGCTCCTTGGCCCAGGAATGCTCTTTAGGACCTTTCAGCTCCTTCTCATCCTTCAGCTCAGATGTCACTTTTTTAGTGACAATTTCCCCATGATCCTGTCTCAAGCCTGCCCTCCAATTCCCTCTTTGGCCTGTGGCCCCACTTCACTGTCTCCAGAGGGAACAAGGGAGGTTCTGGTTACCACCTTCCCAGCGATGACTGCTGTTTGTGCAGCACTTGGGGATCGTGGGCATCTTCAGCCGACTGAGCTTGGGGGGCGGCTGGGACCCTTCTGTCTAGGGTCGTGCCACTCCTGACAGATGCATGCAAGAACATTGGCCACTGGGACCAGCTCCATAAACTGGGGGCCCAGTGCATGCTGAAAAAGCAAGGCCCTTGTTCAGAAAGCATTAAGAATTTCAAGACTGGGAGCAGAGCGTGACACCCACATAGCCCCCCGTGTATGAATGTCTACAGCTGCCCCCTTGCAGATCAGTGCGTGAAAGGGGTGTAGTCTTAAGAAGGCACGGCAGGGCCTTGGGATCACATTGTGTCATCTAACCACACTGTGCATCACGTCCCTACTGAAGGCATGCCTCTGCCCAGGGAGCAGGAGGGGGCCTCTGTGCTTCCCTAGCCCCCAGTACACACCTGTGCTTCACCCCTGTGCTGAGGCCTCTTGAAGGCAGGGACCATGGTGGCTAGAGCCCAGACTGGACCCAGCAGATCCAGGCTGGAATCCAGGTTAGTGGCTTTGAGGGAGAAGCTCAGTTTCTCCATCTGTATAATGGGTTCAGAGGCTCACTGTGCAGAAAGAGGTAACACAGGCAAAGTACTCCACGTTCAGTCCATGCATGTGATTACTGTTGTAACCCCAAACATCAAACGCCAGGCTGTGATGCGCTGCATTTACTAAGGGTCTCCTGTCTCCTCGGCACTGACCTGACCATCCACACAACACGTGCTATCTCCTTGCTCTCCTCCAGCCTTGGCAGGAGTCAGGACCCTCAGCCCTGGGGTCACTGCTTGTGTGATCATGCAGCCCCATCACTCACTTCCGGCACAGGGACAGAGTGCAGAGCTGGGGCCGTGGAGAGCTGAGCACAGGGCTTGCCACGAGGCAGGCTGTGGCCACGCTCACGCTTTATGAATATTTTTATGAGCAGAGGAGGGCAAGGGGGCATTTCTATTCAGTCCTGCTACCCCTGAGGTTAATGAGTTCAGGTTGATTTTCTGAATCCTGAAAAGAAATTTTAGTGTATGCAATTACAGCTTTTATTTAGCAATAATCTACACCAAACCCTGGGTCAGGTGTGGGAGAGACTCGAAGAAGAATAAAACCCATTGTGCCCTGGAGGGGTTCACAGCCCCGCCTGGGAGCCAGATCCCAGATAAATCAACAGTGTGCTGTGGGGCAAGGAGGTGGGTCCCCAGAGTGGAGGGGGGGGGTGGGATGCTGGGTGCTGTGCTGGGTGAGTGGGGACAGATAGTGTTTACGTAATCTCAGGGATGAAATATCACAACAAATGCTGAGGATGGGTTTGAGGGGTGAAGGGGAAAGCTAGCCAGGAGGGCTCCCTGGCTGGGGGTCCAGGGGAGTTTGGGGAAATGATATGTGGAAAGTAAGTTCAAGCTAACGGAACAGCATGTGCAAAGGCCCTGAGGATGGGCTGAGCTGGAAATGGGCAAGGGGAGGACAGAAAGCTGCTGCAGCTGCAGCTCTGCCTGCAGGGAGAGTGGGGCCCACAGGGCACGGAGACTGCCTGGGTGGAGCAGGCTGGTTTGGGCAGGTGGGGCCGTATTGGAGGCAAAGGAGCCCTGGAGGTGCTTCAGGCAGAAGCAACTGAGGGAGCATGGGCCTGCAGTGGAGAGAGGGGTGGGGGAGCAGGGGACCCCTCAGGGGTCTTCCTGGCGCCAGGCAGGGATGGGTGAGGCTATGTCTGCGATCAGGGGCTAGGGAAAGGGGAAAGGGCTTCTTATGAGTGGCACTGAGGAGATGTTAATAAGATTCTGATTTACTTTGAGTGAAACAAAAAAAGGTAGGCAAGTCAAACTATATGAAAAACAAAAGTCACTGTGTGAATTTGCAAGTGTGTAAGGTCTTCCCTTGTGACTCAGCTGGTAAAGAATCCACCTGAAACACAGGAGACCTGGGTTCAATCCCTGGGTTGGGAAGATCCCCTGGTGAAGGGAAAGGCTATACCCACTCCAGTATTCTGGCCTGGAGAATTCCATGGACTGTACAGTCCATGGGGTCGCAAAGAGTCCGACACGACTGAGCAACTTTCACTTTCGTTGCTAGGTCTGAACTCAGACCTGCTCACAGGGACCCCTCTGGGGATCGAGGCTGCAGGAGAGAGTATAGGGAGAGTTTCAGATTGCAGAAAAGCTGGGAAGAAAGTAGAGAGTCCTCATCTACACTAGCCCCAATTCCCCTGTTAATAGCATTTTATGTGAGTGCAGTGCGTGTTGTCATTGTGCTGCAGTCACTAAGTCATGTCCGACCCTTTGTGACCCCATGGACTATAGCCGCCAGGCTCCTCTGTCCATGGGATTTCCTAGGCAAGAACACTGGAGTGGGTTGCCATTTTCTTCTCCAGGGGATCTTCCCCACTCAGTGATTGAACCTGCATCTCCTGCGTTGCCAGGCGGATTCTTTACCACTGAGCCACCTAAGAAGCCCACACTTACTATGATTACATAATCAATCTTGATGCATCATTATTAACTAAAGTCCATACATACTTTATTCAGATTTTCTCCAGTTTTATCTAACGCCCCTTTTCTGAGAAACATGATTCTAGCTTATATTTCAAAACTAAAATTCAGTTCAGTTACTTAAAAGAACACTTTTAAGCTTTGTATCAACTTGGGTAAGCATGTGCCTCTCCTTTTCAACAGTAAATTTTATAAAGCTTAAATATATAATGATTTCTGATGGAAATTTTATGCCCCAAATTTTGAATATTATCGCACATTATTTTAAAAATAATGCCAACTCTCAATAATTTTAAAATATTGGTTGTGTGTGGCAACGATAGTATTTTGGATATCTTGGGTTAAGTAAGAATGTCTTTAAATATGAATCAAACTATGAGTTCAGTTCAGTTGTGTCCAATTCTTTGTGACCCCATGGACTACAACATGCCAGGCTTCTCTGTCCATAATCAACTCCTGGAGCTTGCTCATACTCATGTCCATCGAGTCACTGAATCAAACTATATAATTACACAACTTCATTTTATTCTTTTTTCCTTTTAAAAGTGTGGCTACTAGAAAATTTAAAATTACACATATGGGGACTTCCCTGGCAGTCCGGTGGTTAAGACTCCACTTCCACTTCGGGGACATGGGTTCCATCCCTGGTCGAGGAGCTAGGATTCACGTGCAATACGTGGCAGCCAAAAATTACATACGTGGCCAGCATCTAATTTCCGTTCGCCAGCACTGGTTTGAGGGATAGAAGCCTGTGAAATGACCGAAGAGGGATATCCAGAGAGAAGGGAGGGGTGTCAGAATGAGGGAGGCTGGGTGGGCCGGCAGGGGGCCAGGAAGCAGGCAGGGGGGAGAGGGGGAGGCAGGAGGAGGAGGGGGAGGAGGGAGAGGCAGGGCCTAGGGCAGGGCACGCCTACGAGAAGCCCCACTGAGGCCTGGATGCCCCGGAAGAGAGGAGGGGCCCGTGTGGGGATCCAGCTGAGGGGGATCGTAGGATCTTGGTGGGGACGTGGGACTCCTGGCCAGCAGTGCTAAGGTCTCAGTGGGCCTTTCGAGGACAGAATAGGGAAACGTGGTTACCGTGTGGGGCCAGGTGCGTGAGATGCGATGGTCCTAATCCCTCCAAAATTGCCTGGCTTCCTGTGCAGACTGCAGACAGGGACTGGGGAGGGGGCGCCGGCGTGAGAGCTGCTTGGGTGGGGGCTGGGCCTGTTGTCCAACTCGGGGCAATCTTGATGCCCCACTTCATGGAGGAGGATGCTGGACCCCCGCCCACCCCCATGCCTCACTCTATTAGGTCCCAGGGGAGCATCACCCAGCCCCCCACACCGGGGGCTTAAACAACAGAAATGGATTCTCCCTCCCTCTGGAGACCAGCTGTCCCAGGTGGAGGTGTGGCAGGGGGGGTTCCCTCTGAGGCTTCTCTCCTGGGCTTGTAGACGACTCCCTCCCCTCGTCCTCACGTTGGTTCCCCTCTTTATGAGGACGTCGGCCATTTTGAATTACAGTCCCCCTTCCCATGACCTCACTTTAATGCCATCACTCTGTAAAGACCCTTTCCAAAAAGAAGGGCACATTATGGAGTTCTGGGGGTTAGGACTTCATCATACAAATTTTGGGGGTAAGGTGCGGGGCATGCTTCAACCCATAACACGGGCCCCTGCCTGCGGGGCTGGTGGAGGCAGGACTCTGTCTACCCCCTATTAGTGTATTGGCATTACTAAGGAATAAGGCAGGGCAGCAGAATTCCCTTTAATCAGCCTTCAACCTCCTTCCTTTCCCAGCAGACCATTACTATCAATCTGCCTGTCTTTCTAGACCTTTGTTATGGAGGGATACACAGAAATACGTGTTGCAGGTGGGTGGGTGGGGGGCAGACTGTTTTTAAAACAAAATTTAAATCCTCTTTACGGTGAAAAACCTAGCTAATGAAAATTATGTTTCAAAACAGACAGAGGCGTTCTTTGTGCTAAATATGGTGTTGTCTCATTTGCAATGGAAAAGTCCCTCATTAAAAAAAAAAAATTATTAAGAGGCCTTACAATACAAACCACATTTTCCAACTCAATAGCGTATAAGGTCAGCCAAGCAAAGACAATGTAAACTAGCTCCGAAAGTGTGTTGCTCAATAATGAAATGTTTTCAGTAGGGGGAGGGAAGCAGCAAGATAATCAGACTGGTGGTGGTGCGGCTGAAATTTCAGCCCCCCCGAAATGCACCCCTTCAGTAATTGGGGACCTATTAGACGATGCTTAAGTGCGGCTTCAGATACTGCATTCCTGATTAACAAGGATATAATTTCTTGAAGGGAAGAAGGACTCTGTTCACACCCTTGGTTATCCTGAAGTGGCCCTCATGCACAAAGAAAGGCCATTTGTCCAGCGGGAGCTGATGGGACACACCTGGCCAGGAAAAGGGTTGAAGGGGCTGGGAGGGATGGAGGAGGAAGTTCAAAGGTGTCTGCCTGAACTGGCTGCCTGTTTGGACGTGGAGTCCAGTTTGGACGTGGAGACCAGCCAAACCCACACCTCCCATCCCTGAGAACTTTGGTTTCCACTCGAATGCCAGCCTCCCTGATGACAGGTCCTAAGCCGGTACTGCTTGGAGATCACAGGTCCTCCTCCCTCGGACAAAACCTCTCATCCTTGGAGGGTGCCCTGACCTTCATCACCTCCTGGTGGACGTCACCTCCAGCTGCTGTCCTTCCCTCACCAAGGCCACGGGCCCCACTCTCACATCTCCCTGTCCTCTATGGAGTCTCATCTCCATCCTGTGTCCACCTGGGAGGCTGGCCTCCTCCTGGCTTCAGACCCCGTTGACTGCTCACGCCCTTCACCTGCGTCAGGACCACTTTTGGGTGCTGTGGTCAAGACCCTCAGCAGCAGTCACCAAGGTTGGGTGGACGTTCATTTCTCGTCTGCAGGTGGGGCTGGTGTGTCTGCTGTGTCCGGCAGAGTTCTCCAAACCCCAGCCTTCCGCTGTACCCTGTCCCTGGCTGTGACCTTCACCGGCGTGGTCTCCTGAGGTTCTGCTCCACATCCCACCCCACCACCAAGACAGCAGGCCCCCGTGTTCTCAGAACATGTGACCCAGGAGCATGGTGTCCCCTGGCCTGGACGCCCCTCCCTCTAGCTCGTCTCACCTCTGGGATCTTCAACCTCCTTTCCTGGGCCTCAGACCTAGTCAAGTCCTCTATCACACCCCCTCTTCCTCACACCACTGCGCAGCTCAATTCACCTCCTCTGGAAGCCACACTTCCCCAGTCACCATCTTTCCTTAGTACCACTCCATCAGTCATTCTCTTGTTTCTTATTTATTGTCTGCGCTCCCCTACCCCACCCCACCACTCAATTAGAAGGCAAGCCCCACAAGGGCTATACCAGGCCCATTTTGTTCATGCCTGTGTCCCCAAGACGTGGAACAGTGCCTGGCACACTGTCAGCATCCACTGAACACCCCTTGAAGAATACTTGAATGAAGAAATGTTTCCATCATTGGAGTTGAAATTATACCAAGTTATCCAAAAACATAGTAAATGCATATTCATTCATTTCGTTCTAAATTAGAATTTGGAGGAGAGAGACAAAGAAGTTTGTAGTTAAGTGGGATTTAAAAAAAAGAACTTTCTGAGCAAATTATCTGTGTAAACAGGGGACTATGTTTCACCCTCTTAATAATGAACTCCAGCAGCTCTGGCCTCAAACACTCTGAGAAGCTCTGTGGTGATGAATATGCAAATTCCAAGCAATTCCATGTTTTGTTGAAGCCCTTAAAGGATTCTGGAAGCTCGGTATCCTAACCTCTATTCCCTGAGGCCCCTGCCAGCAGTAATAATGTAGAGCCTGATATAATGGGACTGGGCTTAAGCTCTTTACCTGGAACACCAAGTTTTCAAGAAGTCAGCATCAGGAAGTTTTCAGGAATTCACTGCTAAGCATGATGGCATTTCACTGTGGCAGAGATGAATACATCTCTGAATTGGCCCCAAACAGGCATCTCTAGTCCCTGAAGGCTTGGGGTGGGGTTTACCAGGAAAATGCAGCTAGTCACTCCATCACCAGGTTAACAGTTTTCTGAGGTCTTATTGGTTACTTTAAGTTGACCTCCCTGTAAAAGGCAGACGAAATGTAAAACTATCGTAAGAAAAAAAAGAAGGGCAAACATCAACTGGAAAAGCCCAGGCACTCTCACCCCCTGGCAAGTTGGTCTTCATTTCAGTTAACTGGGGGTTGCTGCTAAGGAAAGTGGAGCCCATCTGAACCCGGTTAGAGCTGACAGACCAAACAGTAGACTTCACTTTCAAACTATCTAGAAACCACACCCAACCACCAAAAAACACATGTTAAAACAACTCTTAATTGTACATTTCAGAGGACAAGTAATTTTGTTTTGCTGTGGTCACTGGTAATTCCAAGCTAAATACATCTCTGTGTTGAGCTCTGTTTTTACTCGTATTTGGGGGCAAGAAGAGGGTTAGGTGTGATTGACTGCTTTGCTTCTCCCTTTTTGTATAATTTAATATTGAGGTTTGGAGAGGGCAGCTCAGATTTTGTAATGCACATTGAGCTCTTGGAATAGCTGTGGGCACAGGCCTGAGATTCGTGTCCCAGGTAGGAGGGGAGGCACCTTGGCTCACAAGTCCTCCAGAACTGGAGTTAGTAAGGGAAACTTTGCTGTTAGAGCAGAAAAAGGGAGCAAGGGACCTAGGCAGGCAGACCCAGCACTTGTCCACTGCAGTTTGGCTTCAAACAGAAGAAGGCTTGAGAAGGGGGTGGTGGGAGAGGATTACTCAGGACAAACCCTCCACTGTTAATTAGACCAACAGGTAGCACCATGGATCTCCCTGGCATTTGTGAAGGATCCCACCTTCCCTGGTTCCTCTCTGTGATGGGGAATGGGTCTCCTGGTCCCTGAGCTAACCATGTAGACAGACTATTAGTACCTTAGGGCCACCAGGGAGCAGTGAGTTGTGTGGACTTACTGGGTTGGTATCTCACATGCTGTGGATGGTTGCTGAGCAACCAAGAGCTCACTGGTCTGCAAACTTTTTAGGAACCCTAGCCCGTTGGCCTCCATTTCTTCAGGTGTGAAATGGCAATGACTGTAGTGTCCAAACAATACGGCAATCGTAAAGAAGTAATATAATGCTCCTACAATGCTTAACAAAAGCAGGTGCCCAGTGGATGTTGACTTTTTTACTTTTTTTTAAATTTAATTTTTAATGGGAGGAAAATTGCTTTACAATGTTGTGTTGGTTTCTGCCATACAACAATGCAAATCAGCCATAATTATATACATATCACCTCCCTCTTGAGCCTTCCTCCCTTTCCCCCATCCCACCCCTCTAGCTCATTGCAGACCCCTAGGCTCAGCTTCTTGTGTATACACTAGCTTCTCACCAGCTATCCATTTTACACACGGTAGTATATTTATGTTGATGTTACTTTTTCTGTTCGTCCCACTCTTTCTTTCCCCCACTGTGTCCACAAGTCCGTTTTCTGGGTATGTGTGTTAGTTGCTCAGTCTTGTTCGACTTTTTGCAACCCCAGGGACTATAGCCCACCAGGCTCCTCTGTCCATGTAGTTCTCCAGGCAAGAATACTGGAGTGGGTAACCATTCCCTTCTCCAAAGGATCTTCCCAACCCAGGGCTCATCCTCTGTTGCCCTCTTCTCCTCCTGCCTTCACTCTTTCTCAGCATCAGGGCCTTTTCCAATGAGTCAGCTCAGGTGGCCAACGCATTGGAGCTTCAGCTTCAGCATCACTCCTTCCAATGAATATTTAGGGTTGATTTCCTTTATGATTGACTGGTTTGATCACCTTGCAGTCCTAGGGACTCTCAAGAGTCTTCTCCAGCACCACAATTCAAAAGCATCAATTCTTCAGCATTCAGCCTTCTTTATGGTCTAACTCTCAAATCCATACATGACTACTGGTAAAACCATAGCTTTGAGTATTTGGACCTTTGTTGGCAAAGTGATGTCTTTGCTTTTTAATACGCTGTCTAGGTTTGTCATAGCTTTCCTCACAAAGACCCCCCCCGCCATCCCTCCTTCCTGAAATTCATGGCGCCGTCCCACCCACTGGATGGGCACTTCAGGTCCACTACCAGGCAGAGGCAACCCAAGCCCCCACATGCCTTTGAAAGCAGGAAGTCAGGCTTCTGACTCCTTTTTCATACTTTGCATCCCTGTCCTCCTCTGACTCTGTCCATCACCCTCTTTGACCCCTCCTCCCCAGCCACACTCCTGACATCCCAGACTGCCCTGCAGTTGCCCCCTCTGCAATCCCACAAGGAGAAGGATAGCATATTCCCCAGATTGGACCTTGCAGGGCAGTGTCTGTCACCTTAACAGTGATGTGAGTGACCTCACCAAGCCCCTGCTGTGTGCCTGGTGCTGTATTAAACACTCCACATGGATAGTAATACCGACTTCTCACAGTGGTCCCTTGGAGTCAACTTCATGAAGGAGGAAACTGAGGCATGGAAGGATGAGGTAATCTGCAGCAAATGGAGCAGCTGGAATTTGAATGTGGGAAGCCGAATTCCAGAGCCCAGCAGCTCTGCAGCCTTTGCAGATGGACAATTAGGATCCTTCCCTCTTCAACAACTCTCAGATTAACATTTAATTGGGGATTTAAAACGCTGTTCTTGTTAGCATGCCTGTGGTCTCTGCGCTGCGATCTTCCCCATTAAGTCGTGTTATGTAAACCATCAGCCCAGATGCCACAGAGCCTGTGGATCTCCTGGCGCCCAAACTTGGCTCAAAAGCCCAGTTCTTTCGAGCAGCAGCAGAGCAGGGAGCCTCTTGCCTGAGCTTTGAGCTGAACTGCCTCAGGAGAGGGCAGCTGAAGCAGGAAGCTTGGTGGTCCGCAAATCTCAGCCCCTGGGCTTGCCGGCTGGACGACCTTGGGTGTGTGGCCTTGCTTCTGTCATCTGTAGAATGGTGCCCATGGCACAGGAGGTTGCAAGAATCATGGGGTATCATTTATGACATGCTTGTTAGCATAGTGCTTGGGCTGTATCTCTCCCCCCCGAGGAAAGTCAGTTTCTCCTTCACACACAGACACCATATGTGGTCATTCATAGTAAGACTATCTGGCCATCTATTCTCCTCTTGGGTGAAAAAATGCACATTTTGCTTAGAAACCACATGCCTTCGCATGTTTCAGCGGAATAAATGTGAAAGAGACCAGGAACAAAGAGTAAATTCTCTTTCAGGAAGTTTGGGTGGGCAAACAGAAAGCTAGGGAAAATGGCAATGTATATGGGAGACAGCTACTTCTCTCTATATAAAAAGCACTAACAAATCAATAAGGAGAAAAAAATTTTTTTTAAGTTCGATATAAAAATGGGCAAAGGAGATTACTGGAGGTGTCATAGGAAAGTCAATGAAAGGGGTTATATACAGACATTCTTCTTTACTCATAACTGATGGAATGCAAGTATAAATAACCAGGCATTGCCACTGGCAAGATTTTTAAAGAAAAGTAATGATGAAGGTTGGCAAGGATGTGGGGAAAGGGTCTCATAGCCCTTCCATGGAGGTTGTTGACTGTGCAAGCCCTTAGAAAGGAAGGCTCTGGGGAGAATTTACACACATATTTTGCTGCAGCAATTTCATGACTAGGGATTTACATCCAAATCTGCAGATGAAGGGGAGGCTGGGGGCAGGGAACAGTATTCTAAGCAGAGGAACAGCATGTGTGTGTGTATAGGCTGCGGTGGAAAGGGGCGTGGCTTGAAGGACAGGCTGACAGAGTGTTTCTGTATCCTGGTGGTGGCTGGTGATACCTTCTCTGAGGAGGAAGAAAGCCTGTCTGTGAAGTGTGCGGGGAGGAGGGTCACACAGGAAATGGGGCCACGGACAGCGGCTCAAAGGAGAAGGCACGGGTGTGAACACAGCTGAGCAGGACAGAGGCTCTGGCGGGGACTGAGTATCCCTGGAGGGTGGGGCTATCATCATTCCCAACTCACTAATGGGGACATAGGTGACAGGGCTGGAAGGTGACAAAGCCAGGATGGGACCCGGGTCTTTTCAGTTCCTAAGATGCTGCTCTCAAGCTCTCCATAGCACACAAGACGTGTTAAACTCAGCCAAGACTGACCAACCTCCCAGTGCACAGGTGGAGGTCCTGGGGGACTAGTCCTGCCTCCCCAGGGAACCAAAGCCCACTTGAACCCCTGGTGGCCCTTCGCACAGGGAGGTCTGATGTTCTCTGGGACATCTGTTCACCATGACCCTTGCACTCCCCACTCTGGGTCGGGGGCTGGCTTTGGGCAATAAACTTCTGAAACCCATTCTGGTTTGAGGATCAGTCTCACTGCCTACCACCCAGCTACAACTCATGGCCACCTCTGGCACCAGCTTCAGAATTCAGTTCCTTCCCCGGATCACCCCCAGCTCAGCCTGAACTGCCCTCAAGTTCAAACTGAACTCAGTGGCCTCTTTTGGCATTGGGTTCTTTTTAGTTACTTTATTGATTAATTTACTTGGCTGCACCAGGTCTTTTATTTTTTGCCTTTTTAAATTTTTACTTTGCGTTGGGGTAGAGCCTATTAACAATGTTGTGATAATTTCAGGTGAACAGCGAAGGGACTCAGCAGGGGCTCATTTTGGCTTTCAGCTTCCATGAACATAGTGAGTATCCAATACATTTCCCAAATAGTTCTTCACACGTAGCTTCTTACTAGTTTGCCATCCAGATGGTTTGGAGACCAACGAAGCTGTTCTGTTTGTCTTGAGCTGATTATTTAGACTTTGGAGATTCCAGCATCAGTCAGAATACAAGTGAAATAGCTGGCCACAATGATCCAAGCGGTGAGAGGAAGTTTTCATTCAAAAAAACTTTTTTTTGTTTTACGTAATGAATACAATTACCTATCTCCTTTCACCTTTGATTTTTCGGACCCATCTACTAAGTTCATTTTCTCCCCAGCTTTCACTCTTAGTTTTGAAACAGAGCCCCATATCCACAAGTAATTTATTATGGAATAGCCTGTGATTTTGTCCTAGTTAATCTGTCTCTAAATGATAACTTGCCATTGCAAAGTATATGGCTAGAGATAAAAGCAGGGCTGAAATTAGAAAAAAGAAATACAAATGAGAGGGGGAAAAAAAGAAGCTGTGGTTTTTCATTTTCCCCCTCAAGCATAAATTGTTGAGTAAGGAGATTTTTAAGAGCCAGAAATTGCTGAGGAGTGAACCAAAGCTGGAAGCCACTGCACTGGCACAAGACACATCTGGCGATGGAGGGTTTTGACAAGGGTCTGCTGCAGCCGGTAACTAGCCACCCTCACCCACAGCCAGCTCCTGTCATCTCCAGGGAGGACATTTTCAGAGACCAGGGGAGAGTGGACAAGCGGGAAAAATCAACGTCTAGATTAGAAACTACTTCAACTGTGTTGTTTTTCTTGAGGTCCCACTGTGCCTTTGATTTCCTGATTGCTCAGAGCAAGAATAACAAAATCCACCTAACCTGGTGATTTTTGACAGATTCATCTGAAAGTTGAATTTGATCTGCCCACACCAGTGGGTCTCAGCGGGGAACAATCGTGGCCCCTGGGGACATCCAGCAGTTTCTGGGGATGTTTGTGGTTTTCATAGCTGGGAGGTGTTGTTACTGGCGTGTGGTGGGTGGAGGCCAAAGATGGTGTTCCATGTCCTCCAGGGCATGGGATGGCCCCCAGCAGAAAAGGGTCTGGACCACAGTATCAACAGTGCTGAGGCTGAGAAACCCTGGTGGGGTGTATATGTGTGTGTGTGTGTGTGTGTGTGTGTGAGAAGGTGCATTCCCGTGGTGGGGCCGTTGGTGTGCCTACAGTAGTTTCTTGAACCTGGAGACATGAAGTCCAGGCTTGCCTCTGCTCAGGTACCTCAATTATCTAAGTATCTGAAGGATTAAAAGGGTTCTGTCTCCTTTCACTAAAGCACAAGGAACTTGTTGCCTGGTGATGCAGCCAGTGGTGAGAAGGACTTTGGGAAAAGGGTTCAGTGGAAAATGGGGCCCGGCTCAGAGCGAGGAGCTGTGAAGGCAGCCCGCACGGGTCTGTCACCCCAAGGTTGAGACCTGGGTCTCAACCGCAGGCTCCACAGCCGCCCCTTCTGTTCACCCAGGCCTCCGGGTACTCTCGGCTTCTCTCCTGTGGAGTCTGTCTGACTTGGGGTGGCGAGAGGTCACCTGGGAGCGAAGCAGCAGGACTCCAGAGAGCCAGGAGCGAGGCTACACTGGCGCTGATTTTATTGGCGTGACAGAAGCACGGGGCCTGCCAAGGACAACGGCCCTGTGCTGTGACCAAGGCTGCAGGTTTCTGGGGAAATGTACCCTACTGGGCTGGCCCGTCCCATCCCCATGGGATGGAACCACTTGGGAGGAGGAGAGGTGAAGACACAGCTTCCTCCTTCTCCCCCTCCCAGCTCTCTGCCCACAGGGCAAGCACACAGACTCTTTGCCCAGCCTTCCCCTCCGTGCCCCCTTCCTTCCACTCTTACTTTCCACTCTTACTTACTTTTGTGCCCAGTGAGAACTCCTTGGCCATGGACAGCCGTGTGACCTCTCGCCCCAGCCCTGAGGTAAACATCCCCTTTTGGCAGATACATCTGCAGCTCTTCAAACTGCCTACACATCCTCCCTTGACCTTCCTTCAGACCCAGCTCATCTCTTCTTCAGATATCTAGCTGAGAAATTCGGGGCTGATTGAAGAGCTGCAGGGAGACCTGACTTTGCTCCTTGCCTGTAAGTGGAGAAAAGCGTGCTCAGCGATAACTGGGCAGTGTGTCTTCCTGCAGGATAGACACCTCGGGGCTGGGCAGTGTGCTAGTCGCTTCTCCTGCTCTCCTTCTTGTAACCCTCACAATAACCCCAGACAGCGGTGAGGATCTCATGAGCCCATTTGATAGATGAGAAAGTTGAGGCTAAGAGAACTGATGGACATGCCTGTCCAAGTTCACACAGGCTGATATGAAGCTGATCTGGACTTCTGAGTCAGGTGATCTGACTCCAGGGATAGAATTCTTAATCCTTCACAAGGTGAGGGTGCTTGGGGGTGAGCCCGGCACACTGTGATTACTATTGTCATCTTTGCCAATGGTGGTACACCACGGTCAGCGGGCATAACAGAATTTTGATCTTCCTACCCTCTAAGAAGAGGCAGCTGGAGAGCAGTTAGTTCTGGAGACGACGCTGTCCCCTCTATGGGGGTCTGGTCCCCTGACCCCCTACCCCAAGCCTGCTGGGCACCAGAATTTGAGGGGTGGGGTGAGGGTCACTGTGCCCTCCCCTCACTTCTTCTGTAGCTCTGCTGTAGGACAGCAGCTCTGAGTCCCAGCCCATCTAGGATTCAGTGGGCAAGACCAGATTCCGCAGCCCAGGTCTGAGTGACGTGGAGCTTGCACCTTGCTGAGGGGCTCCCAGTGGGCTCGGGATCCCTGGAGGTCAGGCTTCGCGGGCACTGAGCACAGAGGGGCGCGCACGTGGTTCCGCGCCCAGCTTCCCAGCACAGGGTCCAGGAGGAGGCTGGAGGTGAAGCAGGTGCCCGGCCAGGTGAGGCTGGAGAAGAGCGCGCGAGACACAGAACTGCCGGCCTGGCTCACCAGCCCACACTGCAGTCCCCAGGAAGCCCAAGGAATGTCAAATGGCAGCTCCCTCCCTTCTGACCTCGGGCAGCGAGGCAGTGGGGGGAGGGTGGCACCTACCTCCCAACAGCACCAGGACACAAGCGTAGGGGAGCATGGCAGCCGGCATCCCGTCGAGGGTGGCAGGACGGCCCCTGGGGCGCCTCCACACTGTGTGGAGAAGAGGCGCCGGCGCAGGGCTCTCAGGCGGCCTCGGACAGCGGCGGCCCGGCTGGGGTCCTGCGAAGAAGTCACGAGGGTCCTGCGCCCCCCTCCGCTCTTGCACGCGCTCGCCCTCCCGGGCTGTTGATAGTTGTAAGGAGAGCAGCGCACTCATAGGTCCAACTTTCCAGAAGAGGTGGAGACAGCCCCCGGCCTTGCTCGCACAGCCTCGCAGTGCGCCCAGCCCTCTGGCGCAGCTCCTCCTGCCATTCAGAACCCAGTCGACCCCCCTCCGTGCCCTGGTTCTTTCCTCTCCCCACCAAGTCTCTGCAGTGAGCCAGGAGGCCTCCCGAAAACTCTTGTCCTGGCCAAGCCAGACGTTGCGGTGCGCTCCTCCGCAAAAGCAAAACCCTAT
Source organism: Bos indicus (assembly GCF_029378745.1). Taxonomy (NCBI): domain Eukaryota; kingdom Metazoa; phylum Chordata; class Mammalia; order Artiodactyla; family Bovidae; genus Bos; species Bos indicus. Next base: position 57,896,382 of record NC_091772.1, on the reverse strand, counting down.
GCAGGTTGTCCCCTCCAAGGGCAAGGGGGTCGGGGGCAGCTCATCTGTGCCCACTGGGCCCTCAGACCCCCAAGGCTTCTCTTCAGGCCTTCCAGACACTTTTGGAAAAGTCGCGTCAACTTGGAGTGCAGGAGCGCAGTGAATGTGGCCAACCTGGGGCGCCCAGCAGCCCACAGCCGCTCCCTGTAATTAGCTCTTCTCTGCTCCAAAGAGCATCTGGGCAAACAGTGTGGAGCCGACCAGGGCGGTTCCCCCCACCCCCAACTCCTCCTCCTGCCCCCACCCCTAATCCCCATCTGAGTGAGTCAGCTGAGGGTGGCTGCTCAGAGGCAAGGCAGCTGGGAGAAGGAGGAGGGAGATGGATGGGTCAGGCCACCTCAGGGCCTGACCTGAGGGCCTGGGCTCCCCCAGGCAGCTCCTCAGTGGTAGGGAAGACTTGAAGGACAGGAGTAGCATCTGGGGAAGGAACCTCCCAAGTTATTGGATTTATGAATGAAGAAGCGACAGAATCACTTGGATTGGAGAAGTGGAAGTTGAAGGGCTTCCCACCTGCGGGGATCACCAGAAGAATGGAAGTAAAGTCGTGAAGGCGGGGTTGGTGGGGGGCTGAGATGTGTAGATCAAGGTGTCCATTTTCATTGTGTTGTCCTTAACAGTGAAAGAAGAAGAGAGAGTAGATAGAACCAAACGAGAGGTGAAAGAGAGAAGCTAGAAGGAGAGAGGGGGAAGAAAGATAAGGAAAGAGAAAAGGGCAGAGAGGGAGAGAGAAAGACAGGGACAAGGAAGTAAGGCAGAGAAGAGAGGCAGATGGAAAGGCAGATGGGAAAGGGAGGAAGAAGAAGAGAATGAAAAAGAGGGAGGAAGAGGGAGAGAGAGAGATGGAGGATGTCCCTTGGGGAGGACTTGGGCACGTGGGGACATGTCTGTGCCCAGGGTGCGTGTCCAGGCAGCTGACCTGCCCTCTGAAGAGACCCACCTGTCCACACTTGTGGGCTGCTTGGCCCTGGGGGTCAGTAGACAGCACCCCGTCTTTTGATTTTTTACCCTGGGCCTCCGGAACCCTTCAACTTCCACCAGGGACCCCTCAGCCAGGGACCCCCCGTCCCCGGGATGTCCTTAGCTTTTCTTTTCTCTGGAGGAACAGACTCGACAAGTGTGGAAGGAGGCCACAGCGTGATCTTACACAAATGGAAATGTGAGAGAAACGATCAATTCCCTTCCTGAAAATGACATTTTTTTCTGGTCTCTATGGATTGCTGAGAACAGCATGAGGCTCGAGGTGGCCTTGCTGAAGCCGAGATGCCATCAGCTCCCCGGCAGACAGCGGCCGCGCGCCACATATTAAGTTTCGGTGAAAGGGGTAACGTGGGTGGGGGGTGGGGTGTGCTTATTTATAATTGCATAACGGTGATTGTTTGTGGCAACTTTGTGCCTTTAAATTTTAAAAATTTACAATTATGGATAGTTTTAAAAAAACTGCATGCTCTTTTGGCCCTGACTGTTTGAGGCTGTACTTTCTGTGCTTCCAGCTTGAGGGCATTTTTGCAGTCCCAGTTCACTGATGGGGCTTTGAGTAAGAATGGTTTGGCTTGGGAGGTGGATGTTACGCTGATGCGACGTGGGGTTATGATTTGGTACTTTCAGAACCTACTGTACTGCTATTAGAAAACAGAGCTTCCCTGCAAAGCCTGGTGCTCATGTACTAATTGTTATATTGGCTTATTTATTTATATTGGCTTATTTATAAGAGGAATTGCTGATAATTATTGCAACCTGGAGAAGGAAATGGCAACGCACGCCAGTATTCTTGCCTGGGAAATCCCATGGATAGAGGAGCCTGGAGGGCTACAGTCCATGGGATTGCAAAGAGTTGGACACGACTGAGCAACTAATACCCACATTGAGACCTTGGTGTGGGCCAGGTGCTTTAGATGCATAGACTTTATATCTGGACAGCCTGATGAGAAATAAGAAGTATTGTTGACCCCATTTTACAGAGCAGGGTAACTGAGTTCAGAGAGGTTGGGCCACTGCCTCAAGGCCACACAGCTGGAAAGTGGCAGACTCCTTAGTCCCTGCTTGTGTCTGGGATGCTCTGTGTCTCCATGGGATTCCCTGACTGACCGGGCTCTTGGCTCCATTCTGAGTTTCAAGTTCCTAAATGAGAAAACCCATTCTATTAATACGATAACACCCTTTCTTCGAAGAAGCTTAGGAATGGCAGGGAAGCCCTATTGCAAAGTGCTGCCTAGGTCTTAGCCAAACTCCTCTGTTGAGATTGAGAATTATAGGTGGTATCGTACTCGCCCAGCCCGACATGAACAGTGGGTGATGCTTGGAAGGATGGGAGAAGCTAGGAGGGGTCTTCAAGGCCCACTGGCGCTGCTCTCCTGGCTTTACAGGTGAGAAAACAGAAGCACAGGGTCAGATAAGTTCCCTGTTCAATGCAGATTTTACTCCAAAAAAAAGAAAGAAAATGAACAATTAGTGTTTGAACAACCGTCTGGTCATAAGATCTAACAAAAGAGAGAGAAGGAACCGAAGCTAAACTTACTTGACTTCAAACGTAGATATTTATTTTTAACCCCCCAAATTTGTATTGTCCAGACCTTGCATTTTGCTGCAGCAAGGGTGTTAATTGTTCTATTCCTGATCCCTTTCGTACCTACAGACCCGAGAATATTTGAAATGATTAGTAATTATAAGGTTGTCTGGGGAAGAAGCAGGTTCTTTCTTGAGCCTCGACTCTGCTAGCCATGAGTCATGTCTGTGGGCTTTACCATCGGCCTCCAGAGCTGACTTCTCTGGGTTGATCACTGCAGGGGTCTTCCCAAGTGGTCAGAGCTGCGGGAAGAGTGGGGGGACACAGGGCAGGCTTTCTGGAGCCATCCACAGCTGGTGTGAGGGAGGGGCCCTGAGCCAGACATCCACCCCACCCTCCCCCCAAATCAAAGCCCGAGGCTGGCGCAATAGGAGAGCTTTGCAGAATGAGCCTCTTTCTTTCCTCCCCACCAAACACCTACCTCCTCATCCTCCTGCATATTAACAGCACCACGGGAAGATAAGATCACCCCACGAAATCTTGCTGTAAAATGGTCTGTTTCCCCTGCTCGTTATCAGGGGTGTCTGATCAAAGAAACGGTGCCCGGGCCTGGTTATCTAATAACCCAATAAACATCCAGGCCAGCTTCCCTGGTGGGAAAGGCAGGCGGGGGCTGCTCTGGATGAATTGAGGGGCAGGTTGAACACCCTTCCCCCCACGTGGTGACCATCTCTGCCTGCAGAGCATCACACTGCCTGTCCTGGAGCCCCCCAGACCCTCACAACCAGCCCTCTGTTTCAGATGGAGAAACTGAGGCAGGGAGCCTGTGTTCCTGTCCCCCGGGAAAGCCCTTGATCCCCCCGCAGTTGTCCATCCAGTCCCCCGTGGCACTGGTACATCTCACCTTGTGTGTGATGGGGACTTACTACGTTTTGTTGAATGAATGAGCAAATGATCAAACACTCTATCACAGGATGAGCACTGGGCCCTGTTGGAAGACTCTGTTGCAAATCTTTAAAAGAGACTTTTATTTATTTATTTGGCTGCTCCAGGTCTTAGTTGTGGCATGCAGGATCTAGTTCTCTGACCAGGGATCGAACCCAGGCTCTCTGTACTAGGAGCACAGAGTCTTATCCACTGGATCACCAGGGAAGTCCCTCAGTTGCAAAACTTAATGCTACCACTTAGCAGCTCACCAGGGCCACAGCCAGGGTGAGGGATTGGGGCTCGAATACTGAGGGGCTGCTCACTCTCAGGCTATGGAGGTACAGGGTGGGTGCCTGAAGCTGAGCACCGCCTACATTTTGAGGCCTGGGTGCCTCTCTGGACTCATCTGGTCCTAGCCTGCAACTCCCCACCTCAGTTTCCTCCTCTATAAAATGGGGATAATGCCCATGCGACCCTGAAGGATTAAGATGACAGTGTCTACAGAAGTTGACATTGGGTATAGGATCCAGTCTTCTCAGGCCCTGAGACTCCCTGGAGGGAAGTCAAAGGTCATACAGCTGGTGTGAGATGGAGCCTGAATGAGAAGTTGCTCTGGGACTTGAGAGTCCTGCTCCTCAACCTGACCCTAAACTGCCTGAGTCCTGAATGACTTCCAGTTCACCAGCTCCTGGGGAGGCAGATTGTGAGAATGTCCTGGGATGCCCAGAAACCTCCCCACCAGCCCTCACACCTCAGTCTTCTTGCCCCATCAGGCTGTAGTAGGGGTAGGGGACATTGGAAGGATCAACTCAGCACATTGACACAGAGGTGTTGAGTGAACACATTCTGGATGGATACGTAGATGAATGAGTGGGTGGATGGATGGATAGATACATGTTTGTGCGGGTGATTGGATGGATGGGTGGATGGATGGATAGAATGAATAACATTACAGTTGTCATGATTGTTGTTCTGGGGTGGTCCCTAAGCTGGTTTGTTGATTTTATCCTCTCATTTATTAATTGATTCGTAATAATTCACTAATGTACCAACTCACCCTTGGGCTGCCGGTCCCCATACTGTGGAGATACATCCCAGTCCCTCATTCACAGAGGTGGGGCCATGTGTTCCCATATGAATAGCTTCATGCTAGTGTCCAGGGGTCTGTCTAGCTAAACTGCACGGGGGTTCCTGATGCTGTCAGAGAAACCAATGAGACACACACAACCGAAGAGAGAGATCTAGAAAATGTAGTGTCTTGAGAAAGAGGTAGGAAGCAGAAGGGCTTCTTCACGGAAGCTCCAAGCATAAAGCCGCATCCACAGGTTTTCATGTGTGTGCATCTAAGGCAACACGTCCGACAGATTTGAGAGGCTGCCTTCAGGCGTGAGAGGAGGGAAGTGGGCATGGGGTGGGAGAAGGAAAAAATGATAAAATACAACACATGAGAGGCCTCACACAGAGCTGAGTTATTAGCTCACCATGAACTCGGTTACGTGATGGCAGCTTTCTGCTCTGAGTCTGAAAAGTAAGATGAACAAAAGAGAGCGGAGAACGTGGACTCGCCTTCCTGAACAGGGGCAATTGAGACGCAGCAAGGGCAGGAGGCACCGCCCAGGTGGTTCTTTGCTCTTCATCTCTCCTCCTAGACCGTGGGGCACTGTGTGGGTGCCAACTTCTCCTGTCTGTGGTGTTTGCAAGAGGGCTGCCCAGAGCAGAGTCTCACCTTTCCCCAGCCCCCTGCCCACCCACCAGCCGAGTGGCTAGAAGGCAAACCTACTGTGACGATTCCTGTTTTGAGGGGCTTTTGTCAGAGGATGAAAATTACAAAAAAATGTTGGGGGGCATGCATGACTGTAGATGGTTGATTTTTTTTTTTTAACAATAAATGTTACGGTGGTGGTAGTGCTCAGTCATGTCCGATTCTTTGTGACACCATGGGCTGTAGCCTGCCAGGCTCCTCTGTCCATGGGATTCTCCAGGCAAGAATACAAAGGTGTGGGTTGCATTCCCTTCTCTAGGGGATCTTCCCAACCCAGGGATTGAACCCAGGTCTCCCACATTGCCCCAGTTAGAAACATCTATATATACACCTGGGATTTCAGCCCTGGGATTTCTTTGGAAGGAATGATGCTAAAGCTGAAACTCCAGTACTTTGGCCACCTCATGCGAAGAGTTGACTCATTGGAAAAGACTCTAATGCTGGGAGGGATTGGGGGCAAGAGGAGAAGGGGACGACAGAGGATGAGATGGCTGGATGGCATCACTGACTCGATGGATGTGAGTCTGAGTGAACTCCAGGAGTTGGTGATGGACAGGGAGGCCTGGCGTGCTGTGATTCATGGGGTCGCAAAGAGTTGGACACAACTGAGCGACTGATCTGATCTGATCTGATCTGATCTGATATATACACCTAACGTAGCATTTAAAAAGCACAAAGTTGGTTATTTCTCTCCCATTATAACATGTTCCTAATAAATTTTCTTGGAAAATACAAAGTAGAATGGATAGAAATGAAAGTCACTCAATGTGAGGCCACAGGAGGACAAGTCCAGCTGACTCTGGGACATTACCACTTTCTTTTCCATTTATGTGTGTATTTTCCAACCTGTGGTCAAATTTAATAATGTAAACGTCTAAATAAACCAGTAATCCCCAAATTTCATCTTTTGGCTTAATTTTCTAGCCTTTAAGGAACTGTCAGGTGCAGGGCCACACAGCAGAGGGGACAAGAGGCCAGCAATGAAAGTCATATTCTTTCCTGGCCCGCGTGTCCCAATAGTGTGACTAGCTCTTGTTTCGTTTGAGCCTTTTGACAGGCATCTGTTTGTAAACTTTCCTCTGCTTCCAATTTCAGTCTGGAAGCAGCAAATTGATTTTAAATAGAAATACCTCGAAGGTGGTGGTGTTTAGGGGTTTAAAAATCCATCCAGAGGGCCCCTCACAAGTGGGGATTTTGCGGCTGCTTCGGTACATCAATAGAAGAGGCAGTGCGTTGTCTGGGGAGCAAGTAAGCTATAGTCGGTGAACAGACAGAAATTTGGGGGTGGGGGGAAGTTTACAAGCGCTCAAGGCACAGCCCAAGCAGAAGACCTTACATATTTTTTCCTTTCCTTCTTCTTTTTCATTTTTTTTCGTTTTACAATTAACATTCAGAGTTCAGTCTCCACCCTCCCTCTTGAAATGGAATTTTTATCTCTTGATTCATGCTACAAGATAAAATCCCTGTTTATCCAGTTGCATGAATAATTGATAAGCTCTTTCCAACTTGCCAGAAGCAACTTAGCGGTCTCGCCTTGCGGCCTGGAACCCCTGGCAATTTCCGGAGTGCCCAGTGAGAGACCTTTGCACAGTTTCTGCTTGGAATGCACCGACTTTCTGTCTCAGGGGTGCGGTTTATCTCTTGATCCAGATTCAGGAGTTACAGATTAGGTACCTAGGGCTCCCACATCCAGGGGAGGTAGGGAGGAGGGGAGGGCTCCTGGGTGTCCACTTAGATTTTCTGAAATCGAGTCTGTGACAGGTGTGGATTCCGCCGGGAGCCTCCTGGCTGGCGGCTTCAGAGTTCACGGCATTAATTAACTCTAATCTGTTCCCTGATAGTTTAAACCAGACCCAAGATGTGAAGGTATTTTCTTTCCTAATATTTAATGGGCTTAATGAGATAGCAACCAGGGCCTGTGTCTCGCCTCTTTAATGCACTTGGCTCTCTGGCCGTGTTTATATGATAAAAGCAGTGGGGTGTAATTTATGCTCTTAGCTGGGGTTTATCCTTTTTAAACAGGTCTGGACGGCTTACCCTGTTATATTTGGCTCAAGCTGGCTTAAAAAAAGAATTTATAGAGTGTACTGCAGAATGTCCCAATTCTGCGACGCCAAGGTAAATGGAACCTGGGGTGATGGTGCAAAATACCCCTAAGGAAAAGGGTTAACAAGATACTGTTCCTGCCCCTCCCCTCTCCAAGCATCTCTTGGCCAGCTCTCTAGGTGGGTTTGATGCAGCTGAGATTGCTATGCCTCAAGGCTGGCGGGGTCTCAGATTGAAACCTGTTGAGAGGAGCGGCTTCCAGGTCCCTCGGGAACTGTGCAGTGCTATCTCGCTGCGGGGGAAGCAGGTCTTTGATTTAAGCTGCTCTCATTTATCAACCACGCCATTCATTCCGGTTTCTCTTTCATTTGTGGAAGGTGGAGAGAAAATGAATCAGAGACCTTTTTCACCCTCCCCCTGGCCCATTACCCCGAAGCTCCAGGAAATTAAGAAGCATGCCATTAGTTTTAGGGAACAGTTTAAGCAGAGTCAAACCAAAGACCCCACCAAAAGCCTGGGATCTTGAAGAGACACCGTCAGTGGTCCTGTCCTTTCTGATGGAGGCTCCCAAAATGGAGGAGGAGCCAGGGAATGGGAAGAAGGGGGAGCACAGGGTGGGGAGGGTATATGCGGTCTGCAACTGACAGACACCCCACCTCCACACAGACTCCTAGAGCCAGCGGGCCTTTCATTGGAAGCTGGTCCCTGACACCACACTGGGTGGCCCGCTCCTGCGCCACTTACATTCATAGGTTCTGGAAGTGTCTCCACGCTGGGCTGTGTGGTTTATTTGAAAGTAAAGTGTGTGTGGGCTTCCCAGGCGGTGCTAGTAGTAAAGAACCTGTCTGCCAAGGCAGGAGACCTAAGAGATGGGGGTTCGATCGCTGGATCAGGAAGATTCCCTGGAGGAGGGCGTGGCAACCTGCTCCAGTATTCCTGCCTGGAGAATCCCTTGGACAGAGGAGCCCAGAGGTGGACTACGGCCCATAGGGTCACAAAGAGTCAGACACAACTGAAGCAACTTAGCACGCATGCAGAGTGTGTGGTGGGTTTCAGCCATCTGTGCTCTAGCGGAAATGTTAACGGCTGAGCTCTGCCCCAGGGTGGACACGGTGGGACGCAGGTGCCCCAGGATGGCTCGATCCTGGTGTTTAAGATGCACGTTCTGTTGGCCCGCATTGATGGGTCTCCAATGGCTGTTCTGAGTAAATGAGAAGACGCATATAAAGCTGCAGTCCTGGTGCTTGGCCTAAGGTGACTGTTGAATGGTGTTGACTTCCGATGACAATAATGATGAACAGAAAGAGGCAGGGTGTTAGGAGTTCTGGCTCCAGCCCAGTCAAACCATAAGAGTGACCTCAGCAAGTCCCTGTCTCCTTTGGGACTTTGCCTATTTGTCCATAAAACATCCAAAGTGCGCTGGGGGGAGGTAAGAAGTGATCTTGAGAAGCTGACACCCTGAAACTGCTGGTCTCCGCTGGTGCAGGCTTCTTTCCTCTTCCTCTCTTTCTATTTTTCTCATTCCAACATAAAATACTTTTCTATTACAGAAACTTGTAATAAGCAGAAACATCCCCCAGGAAGACCAGAGTCTACTCGTCCTTCAGTCATTCATTCAACAGACCCTTGTTGAGGATGCAGTGGGAGGGGAGCCAAGACTTGGGTTTTCACATAGAAATCAACACCTCCATTCTAGAATACATAGGACTGTTTGGAATTGTGCTGACTCTATGCATTGGTTTTAGAAGATCTGACTCCTTAATATGGTCTCCCAGTCCGTCAACATGGCATCTTTCTCCATCTATTGAGGTCTTTGGTTTCCTTCGTCACTATTGTTTTGTTTTCAGCATATGGGTTTTGCATGTATTTTGTAAGAGTCATACTTAATTATTCATGGTTTTGGTACTATTGTATTAAATGGTACTTTCAAATATTTTCATTTTCAATTGGAAGTGTCTAGAAATACAATCAGTTTTTGTATACAGACCTTGCACCCTAGGACCTCACTACATTTGCATCTTAGTTCCAGTTATTGTTCAGCCCCTAAGTTGTGTCTGACACTTCACAGCCCCATGAACTACAGCACACCAGGCTTCCCTGGCCTTCCGTGTTTCCCGGAGTTTGCTCAAACTCATGTCCATTGAGTCGGTGATGCCATCCAACCATCTCATCCTGTCGCCCGCTTTTCCTGATCTTTCCCAACAGTTTAGTTCTAGTAAGTTTTTCGTAGATTCTTTGGAACTTTTTTGTGTAGATGATTATGTAATCTATGAACACAGTTTCATTTCTTTCCAATGAATGTGCTCTTTTTCCTCTGGACTGTTTGCAGCAGCACCATACTGAAGAGAAACGACGAGAGCCAATCTCCTTGTTGTTCTGGATCTCAACAGTAAGGCATTTGGTCTTTATATGTGTGGTGTTAGCTGTAGATGTCCTTTAATAGTTTACATGCTTTTCTAGTCCTTGTTTTCTGAGAGATTTTACTTTTTCTTAAATCATGGATGTGTCTTTATAAAATACTTTTTCTGCATCTTTTGTCATGATCATTTGATTTTTCTTCTTTAACCTGCTAGTACAGTGAGTTTCAGTGACTGCTTTTTGAATGTCGAGCCAGCCATACCTTCCTGGGATAAAGCCCACCTGACTGTGATGAATTATCCTTTATATACACTATTGGATTTGATGTACTTATATTTTGTTAAAGATTTTTATCTATATTCACAGAGGTTACTAATCTATAATTTTCTTTTACTGTGATGTCTTTGTGTTTGGCCTCAAGGTAATGCTGGTCTTATAAAATGAGCTGGGAAGTACCCGTTCCTCTTTCATGTTCCAGGACAATATATGTAAAGTTGGTGTTATCTCCTCCTTAAATATTTAGTAGAATTCACCTTTGAAGCCATCCAGGTCTGGGGTTTTCTTTTTTAAAAAGGTCTTAACTGTACATTTTATTTATTTAATAGGTAAAGGTTTATTCAGATTATTCATTTTTTCCTGAATGAGCTTTGGCAGTTGGTGCCTCTCAGGGATTACTCTGTCTGTAGGCATAGAGTTGCTTGTAATATTCCTTTATTATCTTTTAATCTTTGCAGTGTGAGGGTCCAATCTTTTATTCCTGATATTGATAACTTATGTTATTCTCTTTTCCTATTGGTTAATCTAGTTAGAGGTTTATCTGCTTTATTTTTTCAAAGAAGCAGCTTTGGGTTTCATCCATTTTCTCTATTATTCATCTGTTCTCAATTTCAGTAGTTTCTGCTCTTATCTTTATTATTTCCATTCTTCTATTTATGATTCTATTTTATCTTCCCTAGTGGCTTAGTATTTATATCTTAATTTTTTTTAGCGATTGCCCTATGTTTTACAGTGTAAATCTTTAATTAAAATTTTTGACTTCAGTTAAAATGATACTGCTTTATGTCTAGTCTAGGAAACTTACAACAATATACTAATAATTCATTCAAATGCTTTGTGTCATTGGGGGTCAAGTGTTTCACTTTTGATATGAGCACACAGAAGCTTGCCAATACTTTTGCTTTTGCTACTCCTTTTTTTGAAAATCAGTTATCTTTTGGAGTTGGCAAATTTTTTTCTTTAGAGTCAGTAAATATTTTAGGATTTCAAGCCATGTGGTTTTGTCAGTGTTTTGACTCTACTGTTGTCACGTGAAAGCAGCCATATAGACAATACATGTTTGAATTGTATAAATTCAATACCGCTTTATTTACAGAAATAGACAGCAGGTGGAATATGGCCCACAAACTGGGGAATAAATTTGGGGTTGATAGGTTCTTTTTCCTTTTAGCACTCCAAAGATGTCATTTCCATTGTCTTTTATCTTGCCAAGTTTCTGATGAGATGTCTGATGTAATAATTATCTTTGTTCCTCTATATGAAAGGTAAAGTTTATTTTCCTTCTGTTTGCCTTTGGTTTTCTCCTCGTCCTTAGTTTTCAGCAGTTTGAATATGCCTATCTTGGTGTTCGTTTTTATTTATTTCATCCTGGTTGGTGTTCTCTGAGCTCCTTGGATCTTTGGTTTGATGTCAGTCATTAGCTTTGGAAAATACTTTTTGTTTGATTTCAGTGATTAATTTTGAAGTGTTAGCATTGATTTCCTGGCTCAGAATACGGTTCATCTTGCTGAATATTCCTTGTGTACTTGGATGGAATTTTCTAAAAATGTCAATGAGATAATTATTTCTTCAAATAGTTTTTCTGCCTCATTCTCTCCTCTCTTTCTCTGATTCCAAATACACTTCTGTTGGGTCATTTGTTATTGTCCCATAACCGTTGGAGGCTGATTTTTTAAAAACTCTATTCCTATTTGAGTTTCAATTTGAATAATTTCTATTGGCCTGTCTTCAAGTCTGTTATTACCTGCATTATATTTTTTAACGAGTCTGTCAAAATCACTGTGGTTTTTATTTTCATTGTTGCCATTTGATTCTTTCTTTTGGGTTCTAGTCTTCTGTTGAAATCACCCCTGTGATCATTAGCGGTACTTCATTTCTACTTGAGCCATTGACATATTAATCAGTTATGTTAAGTTCCTGTCTGATAATTCCAACATCTGTACCATACCTGGGCTTCCCCAGTGGCTCAGCTGGTAAAGAACCCGCCTGCCAATGCAGGAGACTCATGAGATGCAGGTTCAATCCCTGGGTCAGGAAGATCCCCTGGAGAAGGGAATGGGAACCCACTCCCTTGTCTTCTTGCCTGGAGATTCCCATGGACAGAGGAGCCTGTGAAGTCCATGGGGTCACAAGGAGTTGGACACAACTAAACACACACACATATAAGGTACCATATCTGAGTCTGATTCTGTTGATTCTTTTGTCTCTTGACAGTTTGTTGCTTTTTTTTTTTTCCTGAGTGCCCTCAAAAATTTTTTTATTGAAAGCCAGACATCTAGTGTCAGACAATAGGGACTGAGATAAATAGTTTCTAAAGTCTGGAATCGGAACGTGCCTTTATTTCTGCTGGGCCTTTAGGATGGGGAGATGAGTCAATCACTTAAGAGTTCAGCTGATCTTAAGGTTTTGTTGTTGCTATGGTTACCCTCAATGCATCACTAGCTTCAGAGTCCTCTTTTGTTAGCTTGTGTTTATTTTGGGGATTGCTTTGTGAGAGCATTTTCCTTAATGTCTGCTCCACCCTCAGCTTAAGTCTTCCTTTGCACTTCACCAGAGAGAGAATCCCTCTGCGCCCTTTTGCCCCTCTCCTGGCAGCAGATACTGTTAAAATGCCGGTGACTCTGCACTGATGTGCCCGGTGGTGGAAGTGTTCTCTGTTCTGAATATGCCTTGATCACAGCCAGGCCCTGTGTGACCCTGTCCAGTCCCAGCTGGAGGTCTGGGCTCAGGATGTCTTCCTTTGCATTTCCCCACCGCAGGAATAGAGGGGGTTTATTGCTGTTTCCTTCAATCAGCTTCATTGCTCTTCACCAGTGTCCTAAGGGTACCAGGTTTTATTGTCCTGCCCCTGGAACTTTTAGAAGATGGGGAGAAAGACCTGGGTGGGGCTTTGTGCTTCTCCTGTGGTGGCCACTGTTCCCATCCTTCAGTCTCGCCCTGTGAGGGAGCTTTCTCAGAATCCTCAGCCTACCTTGTCTTGTCTTATCTGGATACCAGTTCAGTGGTCAAAACAAACCTGTGTGTACAGGACCTCCCTGGCGGCTCAGTGGTAGAGAATCCGCCTGCCAATGCAGAAGACATGGGTTCAATCCCTGATCCGGGAAGATCCCACATGCTGCAGAGCAACTGAGCCTGTGCGCCACAATTACTGAGCCTGTGCTCTAGAGCCCATGCTCCGCAACAAGAGAAGCCACTGCAGTGAGAAGCCTGTGAACTGCAGCTAGAGAGTAGCCCCTGCTCTCCACAAGAGAAAAGCCCATGCAGCAGCAAAGACCCAGCACAGCCCAAATAAAATAAATAATTTATTTAAATAAATTTATTTTTAAATTAAATTAAATATAATTTTAAAAATTTAAAAATTAAATATAATTTATTTAAACCCTACATGTAGAATGAATTTCTCTTATGTCATTGGCACCAAGATGTCCTGCATTGTCTCTCTAGCCCACATTGAACCTTTAGCAATTTGTTAAATATTTTAGCTGTTTGTCCAGTGGCACGTACCCTAGGTAAGCAAGTGCCCCAGTTCTGTCTGTCCCTGGAGGCATCTGTCTTTCCTTAGATTTCAGGTGAGTTGATTCCCTGGCACCCTCAGATCTCTGCTGGATTAAAGAAAAGTTGCAAAATTTCAAGTTGTCTGGCTTCTTCTTTTGTTGTACTAGTAAGGATGGGAGTGATGCTCTTTCTAGCTTTCTACATCTGAAGCTGTCTGACTTAAAGTTAACTTTTTTTAATGAAAAATAATTTCCTTTAAATAATAAATTCATAACATGAAACCAAGGGTAGTACAAGGAAATGGCAAAAAAAAAAAAAAAAAAGGAGGGTGGGGGGAGGTGATAGGCAAGGTTGTAATCTAGAAAAACCCTGGGGTAGGGGCAGGAGTTTTGGAACCAGTGTTCCACCTCAAGATGACTGTGTAACCTTGGGTGTGACCTTGGGTGAGGGACTTGACCTCAGTGAGTCTCTGTTTCCGTTTCTCCTTTTGTACACTGGAAATCAAACGTGACCACTCCAGAGGATTAAAAGAGCTAATTGGCTTTTCTTGTGGCTCAGTGGCTCAGTGGTAAAGAATCTGCCTGCAGTGCAGGAGACCTGGGTTCGATCCCTGGGTCAGAAAGATTCCCTGGAGCAGGAAATGGCAACCCTATCCAGTATTCTTGCCTGGAGAATCCCATGGATGGAGGAGCCTGGAAATACATAGGAAGTGCTTGGTATGGGACGTGACTCATGCTATGTGCTCAGTAAAGGGAGGTTATTCATTTTCATAAATCTGAAAACTGTTTTCACAGTGTGGGAGGCACTTGTAGAAGCACACAGATGAGAAATGACTGGGTTATTTTCCTTTTTTTTTTTTTTTTTAAGTTTATTTTACTGAATATAGTTGATTTCCAGTGTACTTTGTTAGTATGCCAAAGTGATTCACTTATATAAATATATACATTCTTTTTCATATTCTTTTCTATTATGGTTTTTCAGAGGGTATAGTATAAAGGTTCCCTGTGCTGTACAGTAGGATCTTGTTGTTTATCCATCCTATGTATAATAATTTGATTCTGCTAATCCCAAACTGCCACTCCATCCCTCCCCTCCCCTCCCCTCCCCTCCCCTTGGGACCCACGGGTCTCTGTGCCTGAGATTCTGTTTCACAGACAAGTTCGTTTGTGCCGTATTTTAGATTCCACGTATAAGTGATACCATGATTCTAGCCTTTCTCTTTCTGACTTACTTCACCTAGTATGACAGTCTCTAGGCCCATCCATGTTGCTGCAAATGGTATTATTTCCTTCTTTTTTATGGCTGAATGATATTGCATAGTATATATGTACAGCATCTTCTTTATCCCTTCATCTGTAGATAGATATTTAGGTTGTCTCCATGCCTTGGGTATTGTGAACAGTGCTGCTATGAACATAGGGGTGCATGTTTCTTTTTGAATTATAGTTTCATCTGGATATATGCCCAGGCGTGAGATTGCTGGATCATATGGCAACTCTATTTTCAGTTTTTTTAAGCAACCTCTGTACTGTTTTCCATAGTGACTGCACCAATTTACATCCCCACCAAGAGTGTAGGAGAAGGGTTCCCTTTTCTTCATACCCTCTCCAGCATTTATCATTTGTCGACTTTTTAGTGATGGCCATTCTGACCAGCATGAGGAAGCTTCTGCACAACCTCCACCTTGGAATCACCTAAGAAAATGGATACATATCCATATCATAGATATCCATATCATAGCCTAAGAAAATGGATAGATCAGGAAATGTTTTAAGGAGTGAGAGAAGGTGGAAGTAGTCAGCCTAGCATGGGGCATCTAGAAAGCACTCAGCAAACACTGGCAAGATGAGAAAAAGAGGAAATAGTCAGCTAGGGCTGGAGCTAACTCCCAGCTTAGCCTTATTTTTGTCAGTCATGTGTCTGTTGAACTTGGCCAAGACCCTTGACTTCTCTGAGCCTGAATTTCCCACCAGCAAGATGGCAGACATCTTTGCGGCCCTCACTTAGCTCCTGGATTGTTATGAGGTTTATACGGGACAGTGTCTTCGATCATGTGAAGATTCCAAAAACATAGAAGGCATTAGTATTAAAAATGATCACTCCAATCCATGCTGAAAGGTTGAAGGATACGTGGATAGTGGACCTCAGGGCCTTCTCAATTACAGCTTCAGGAATAGTTAAGGTGAAGCCAGTCGGCGCACGATCAATTCTTTCTGAAGCTTCTCTCCCAAGGAGGCACTGGGACTTTTGCAGCTGCCTGACGTGTTTCTTAACAAGTTACCTCCAACCAGAGAAACATCAGTAGTTGTCGAGGCCACAGTTTGTCTGGCTGATTTATACAAATCGGTGAAACAATATCTCCAGCCTGTTCTTTGATCTTGGTTTGAAGCAAGTCATCTTAAACACTCGTGGGAGCTGGAGGGAGATCCTTCATATAAACGTGTCCACAATCTTTCCTGGACGCTCAGGGTGAGGCCTCCGCCAGTTGCTTCAAAGGCCTCATCCATCACGACAAAGGGAATAAAAACTCGAGTTATGCTGTATTCATCTTATTGATCGCCACCCTTGACCCAACTCAACCCACAGCCAACTGCGGCAGGAATTTCTAACTCAACTTTTCTTCTAGACCTCCCCTCTCTCCACTGCCACCCCCTCTTCCCTCCATCCGCACCCCGCCCCCACCCCCCGTTCCCCTGTGACCATCCCTCTCTTTAATCAAGGAGGCTAGCTGGAGGAGGAAGCTCTCGTTGCTGGAGACTGAGCACTGGAGGTTAACTGTGACTCTGGAGCCCAACTGCCTGGGTTTGAAACCCAGCCCGAGCCTGTACTTCAACCTATACTATGCTAACTGCAGATCAGCCGTAGAAACTCTCCTCTGCCTCAGTTTCCCTGTTTAGAAATTTAGATAATGTATCAGTCAGGGTTATACTAGAGAAACAGAGCCAGTAGGGTATTTATATTACAAGATGCATGTATTTATTTATTTTTATTGTTTGGCCATACCATATACCATGTGGGATCTTAGGATCTTAATTCCCTGACTAGGGATTGAACTTGTATCCCCTTCATTGGAAGCATGGAGTCTTAATCACTGGACCACCAGGGAAGCCCTAAGAGATGCATTTTAAGGAATTGGATTACAGGATGGAGAGGGGGTAAGTTGAAATCTGCAGGCTGATGCTTGAGGCTGCTGTCCACAGGCAGACTACCTTCCTCAAGGAAACTTCTGTTCTGCCTTTGAACCAATTGGGTGAATCCCTCACGTTATCATGGATCGTCTCCTTTATTTAAAGGCACCTGTCTTGTTTTTTCAAAAAGATATTTAATTTTTTTTATTTTTTTTTAGAGCAAAAAAAAAAAAGTTTCCCTGATGACTCAGCGGTAAAGATTCTGCCTGCAATGTGGGAGATGTGTGTTCAATTCCTGGGTGGGGAAGATCCCCTGGAGAAGGAAATGGCAACCCACTCCAGTATTCTTGCCTAGGAAATCCCATGGACAGAGGAGCCCAGTGACTTACAGTCCATGGGGTCACAAAAGAGTTGGACACGACTTAGCAACTGAACAACAACAGAGTAAAAAGTTTATTCATATGACCCATAAAATTGGGGGTGAAGGTCCAATGTCAGTTTAAAGTTTTTCTTTTCCTTTAAAAAATTTTTGTTTTATTCATTTATATAATTTTGACCATGCTGTGTCTTCTTTGCTACACAGACTTCTCTCCAGTTGTGGCTGGAAGAGGGCAATCCATAGTTGCGGTACCTGGGCTTCTCATTGGAGTGGCTTCTCTCTTGTTTTGGAGTGTGAGCTCTAGCGTGTGCGGGCTTCAGTAGTTACGGCATGCAGGCTCAGTAGAGAACAGGCACACAGGATTAGCTGCTCCTCAACATGTGGTATCTTCCCGGACCCGGGATCAAACCCAAGTCTCCTGCATTGTCAGGTGGACTCTTCATCACTGAGCCAGCAAGGAAGCCTCTCAAATTTTGTTTTCTGAATGAAGTCAATTTACAGCTCAAAAAAATAAAGAAAAAGGCACACAGAGTTCAAGTGTATGCAGAAAGTTGCCTTGCTGTGCTCTGATCCAGTCTCTTAGCTGCATGTGTGTCATAGGGTGGCGAAGAGCCAAGCATCTGGGGACACAGAGATGGATTTAGTGTCACATTTATCTCTTGGTACTTTATGGTCGTTGGGAATTGTGTAACCTTCCTCTATATCATTTAATAAGAGCACAATGTGAGAAAATAATAGTATATGTCCTGCAGGAGTGTTGTGAAAATTAAGTAAGAGAACACCAAATTCTTCCCCTCAAGCTTTGTGTGCATTCATAAATGCTCATTATTAATCATGGAAAATGTATGTACACTGTGCATCTTCAGGCGTGTCCAGCTCTTTGTTACTCTGTGGACTGTAGCCCACCAGGCTCCTCTGTCCCTGGGATTCTCCAAGAATATTGGATTGGGTTGCCATGCCCTCCTTCAGGGGATCTTCCCAACCCAGGGCTCAAACCTGTACCTCTTATGTCTCCTGCATTGGCAGGCAGGTTCTTTATGACTAGTGCCACCCACTATGAATAAAATAGATAACTCATGAGAAACTGCTGTATAGCACAGGGAACTCTACTCAGTGCTCTGCGGTGACCTAAATGGGAAGGAAATAACAAAAAGAGGGGATTGTGTATACGTTTGGCTCATCCCCTTTGCTGTACATCAGAAACTAACACAACATTATTAAGCAATGATACATCCGGTCCTATTATTTCATGGCAAATAGATGGGGAAACAGTGGAAACAGTGTCAGACTTTATTTTTCTGGGCTCCAAAATCACTGCAGATGGTGATTGCAGCCATGAGATTAAAAGACGCTTACTCCTTGGAAGGAAAGTTATGACCAACCTAGACAACATATTCAAAAGCAGAGATATTACTTTGCCAACAAAGGTTCATCTAGTCAAGGCTTTGGTTTTTCCAGTGGTCATGTATGGATGTGAGAGTTGGACTGTGAAGAAAGCTGAGCGCCGAAGAATTGATGCTTTTGAACTGTGGTGTTGGAGAAGACTCTTGAGAGTCCCTTGGACTGCAAGGAGATCCAACCAGTCCATCCGAAAGGAGACTAGTCCTGGGTGTTCATTGGAACACTGATATTGAAGCTGAAACTCCAATACTTTGGCCACCTGATGTGAAGAGCTGACTCATTTGAAAAGACCCTGATGCTGGGAAAGATTGAGGGCAGGAGGAGAAGGGGGTGACAGAGGATAAGATGGCTGGATGGCATCACCGACTTGATGGACATGGGTTTGGGTGGACTCTGGGAGTTGGTGATGGACAGGGAGTGCTGCGGTTCATGGGGTTGCAAAGAGTCAGACATGACTGAGCGACTGAATTGAACTGAACTGAACTGAACTCCAATAAAAAATTTTTAAGAAGTCACCTGTCAATGGTCACTCATCTACAAGATACCTTCACTGCAGTACCTAGGTTCATTTTTGGTGGAATAACAAGGTGCAGTAAACCAGCCAGAGGGACACGTGCCGCTGTCCATCCCAGATGCGCGGAATTGAGGGAAAGAAGATAAGGGTTATCTGTACAGTGCGTAGGGTGGGGCCTGGCGGAGAGGATGCTCTCCATAGATGTTAGATTATTACTAGGGAGAGGATGAGGTGAGAGAACACTCACTGTAGCTCAGCACATAGTAGGTGCTTGGTAAACGCTAGCTGTTATGATGTCTTTGTAATTTTGCTTGGTAGATCTGTATGGAGCTTCTCCCATGTGCCAGGCATTGCTGGGTGGGAAATATGCTGATGGGTGCACGGACTCAGACCTGTGGTCACAAGTCATCACACACACACATACACACACAGCCAATGACAGTTGCTCACTCCAGAGGCTGACACGACACCCTGGAGGGTCTGAGGGCTTGTGGAGACTTCCTTGAGAATGTGAGTTTGGAGCGGAGGTTTGAAGGGCAAGCGAGGGTGACTAGGACGTGGGCAGTGGGGTGGAGGGGGCGGGGCTGTGGGAGAACATCATGGGGAGAAGGACAGGTACAAACACAAGCCCCCCACGCAGGGGCCAGGCGCTATAGGCTGGACCCCAACCAACATGTGCGTCCTGACCGTGAGTATTTGAGTGCTGTGAATTTATATTTGTATCAATAGGTCTTTTCTCTCTTAGGCTGCAAATAATTAAAATAACTGTCTTTCGGTTTTGTGTAGCTGGGTGCCCTGTCGCTTAGTTGAGTCTGAGCTTCAACCCCATGGACTGTAGCCCACCAGGCTCCTCTGTCCGTGGGATTCTCCAGGCAAGCATACTGGAGTAGGTAGCCATGCCCTCCTCCAGGGGATCTTCCCAGCCCAGGGGTCGAACCTGAGTCTTCTGCATTGTAGGCAGATTCTTTGCTGCTGAGCCACCAGGGAAGCCCTTCGTGTAGCCATTTCAAAGTAATGAAATACTATTACTAACAAGATCATTATTCCTAAAAAGAGTTTAAGATCTCTTTGCAGTTCTTTTTGTCCAACCAGAGTGCACATCCTTATCAGTGTATTTTTAAATCACCAAATGTGATTTTTCTCTGATTGGTTAAACCAAGACTTGGCAAACCTTTTCTTGAAGGTCAAGTGGCCCAGGTACAAAGTGGCTTTTTTTTTTTTGATTTACAATGTTGTCTTAGTTTCAAGTGTACAGAAAAGTGACTCAGTTATACATACATACGTAAGTGTGTGTGAAAGTGATAAATATATATACATTATTTTTTAGATTCTTATATTACATTTTAGATTCTTTTCACTATAGATTACTACAAGATACTGAGTATAGTCTCCTATGTTATGTAGTAGGTCTTGTTGCTGATCTATTTTATATATAGTGGTGTGTATCTGTTAATCCCAAACTCTTAATTTATCCCTTCCCCACCTTTCCCCTTTGGTAACCATAAGTTGTTTGTTGTTTTTTTTTTTCCTGTGTCTGCAAGCCTGTTTCTGTTTTGTAAATAATTTCATTTGTATCATTTTTCAGATTCCAGATATAAGCAGTATCATGATATTTGTCTTTCTCTGTCTTATTTCACTTGGTTTGATAACCTCTAGGTCCATCCATGTTGCTATACATGGCATTATTTCATTCTTTTTCATGGCTGAGTAGTATTCTACTGTATGTATATATCACATCTTCTTTATCTAGAAAATGGCCCTTCCTCCGAAGGGTATTAGGAGGATGAAGCTGTTTGGCCCAGGCACGGTGCTTGGCCCTTCACTGGGCATCCCCATCGGAGGTCAGTGTCCTCCAACCCTTGCTGCTCACTAACACGTCTTACAGCTTCTCCACCCACCACCACAGCAGAGAGTAATTGAGATTGTGTTCTTTTACATCTGGTTCCTTTTGCCCAACATTTTTTTTTGGTTTATGTTTCAATATAACTTTATTTATAGAACACAGATACTATGTACGGCCTACAGGTTTGCCAAATTCTACTTTGTACTTTCACTGGGGCCAGCACCGACCACCTCCTCCATGCAAGGTTAAGACTGTACAGGTAGAAATCCCATGAGCTACATTTTCTAGATGAGATTAAGTTTTTTAGTGGCACTAAACAAGTGATCCCCAGTCTTCTATTTAGGATCTGAAAAAGACCTTTGAAATATCAAACAATAGATAGAGTTCTTCCTTCTTGTTCCCTGTTTGTCCTTCACTTCTTTCTCTCCCCTGCTCCCTCTCTCTTTTTCTAACATCAGTATGTTTTTCAATTTATTTTTAATTGGGGGGGAAATCGTTTTACGATGCTGTGTTGGTTTCTACCATACAACGATGCAAATCAGCCATGATTATACATACATCATCTCCCTCTTTAGCCTCCCACCCCTCCCCCCGTCATACCCCTCTAGGTCATCACAGAACACCAGGCTGGGCATCCTGTGTTACATAGCAACTTCTCACCAGATATCTATTTCACACACGGTAGTTGGAGAAGGCAAAGGCAACCCATTCCAGTACTCTTGCCTGGAAAATCCCATGGACGGAGGAGCCTGGTAGGCTGCAGTCCCTGGGGTCACTAAGAGTCGCACACGACTGAGCGACTTCACTTTCACTTTCACTTTCATGCATGGGAGAAGGCAATGGCAACCCACTCCAGTGTTCTTGCCTGGAGAATCCAGGGACGGGGGAGCCTGGTGGGCTGCCGTCTATGGGGTCACACAGAGTCGAACACAACTGAAGCGGCTTAGCAGCAGCAACAGCAGCAAGAGCGTGTATGTGTCAATGTTACTTTCTCCATCCGTCCCACTCTCTCCTTTCCCCACTGTGACCACAAGTCCATTCTCCACATCTAAGTCTCCATTCCTTCCCTGAAAAATAGGTTCATCGACACCTTTTCTAGATTCCATATATATGCGTTAATATGTGATACTTGTTTTTCTCTTTCGGACTTACTTCACTCTGTACTGCACAACATTTGTACAATGAAACTCAAGTGTGCTGCTGTGTGTGGGTACAGTTCTTTGGTTGCTTTGCCATATAGTATTCTGTTGGTGAATTTGCCAGTATTTGTGTACCCATTTTGTTCTTGATGGCTGTTTGGGTTGTTTCTATTTGGGAAGCTCCTACAAACAACACTTATGTAAATATTCTTGTACAAGTTTATTTCTGTTGGCACAAGTTGATTTTCTGGGTTATAGGGTATGGTCGGTTTTTATAGATGGCCAGATGGTTTTCTGAAGCTGTGCTCCCAGTTTACCTGCCTGCCAGCGGTGTACCAGAATTCCAGCTGTCCCAGACCCTTGAAATACTTGCTGCTGTCTGGTGGTTTTGTGTTTATTTTTTTGTGTCTTTAGTTTCTCATTCTCTGGGTGGATATAGTATCTTCCTGTGCTTTTATGTGTTCAATTTTTAAAACCATCTTAATCATTTTTAAGTATATTCCATGGTAGTGTTAACTATCGGGACTTCCCAGGAGGTGCAGCAGTGAAGAATTCACCCGCCAATGCAGGAGATGCAAGAGACGTGGGTTTAATCCCTAGGTTGGGAAGATCTCCTGGCGTAGGAACTGGTAACCCACAGTATTCTTGCCTGGAAAATTCCATGGACAGAGGAGCCTGGAAAGCTATAGTTCATGGACTTGCAAAGAGTCATACATGACTGAGCACATACCCATTAAGTAACCTGCAATAAATCTGTAGAAATTTTATATCTCACAAAACCGAAACTCTTTACCCATCAAACGACAGCTTGCAATCTTTCTGTGCTCCCTACCCACCCCCCACCCCCACCCCTGGCGACCTCATTCTATCCTCTGTCTCTATGAGTCTGACTATTTTAGAAACCTTGTGCATGCAGTATTTGTCCTTGTGTCTGACTTATTTCCTTGAGCATCCTGTCCTCAAGGTTCATCCATGTTGTGGCAGGTGTCCAGATTCCCTTCCTTCCTAAGACTGAAGAGCTTCCCATTGTACAGATGCATGCCTCTCTATCCATTCCTGTCCATGGATATTCAGGTTGCATCCACTTCATGGTGCCTTCAACTTGCCTTTCCCTGATGGTTGATTAGGTTGAGTCTCTTTTCATTTGCTTATTGGTTATTTGCATATCTTTTTTGTGAGGTGCCTGTTCAGGTCTTTTGCCCATTTTTTTGCATTAGGTTATTTGTATCTTCTAGTACTCTTGCCTGGAGAATCCCACAGACAGAGGAGCCTGGCCGGCTACAGTCCACGGGGTCGCAAAGAGTCGGACACGACTGAGCTGTGTAGTGTGACTTGTATCTTCTCTTTGACTTGTAGTAATTCTTGGTATTAATATAATCTGGGTATGACCCTTTGCCATTAGTATGTGACTCAGTGGAAAAGTGAATCTCATCCAAAGAGAAGTCTGATCACATCACCCTCATGGCTCCTCTTTCTCTGGCCCTCGTGTTCTGACCTCATTATTTCTGTAGCCTCCCCATGGGCCATCGTCTCTGCCTCCCTGCCTTTGGCCAGGCTGGAGTCTCCTGAATATTCTGCTCTCTGCCCTGGAATCTGACAAAAGGCAGAATAACTTAGAGGTTAAAGGCATGGACTCTGGAACCAGACCACCTGTGTTTCATCCCTTATGTTTCTAGTGATGATAGTAATATTAATAACAGCTCATAGACTTGTTGTGCAGAAACTGGTGTTTTGGGGTGTTTTGCACGTGGTAAAGGGGACGTGAGTACGCACAGCGTGGGCTAGTTTTCAGCCCCACTTGCCCCTTCCATGGGAAGATTTGTGCAGTGCACACTCTGCCCAGCTGTATGTGGTGGCCCCAGCTGGTTTTCAGGTCTTGAATTCCTCCAGAGTGGCTCAATTCTCAGGAGGCTCTCCATTTTTGTGTTACCAGTGATTTCAGCAGGACCAGGCTTACATTCTGCCAGTTTCATAACCCTCTCCAAGAGAGAGCACTTCATCTCCAATACTAGGAGCAGGAAATCGAGAGCCAATGTCCAGGCTAGGATGAGTGTCCTTCCCTGGAGGTGGGGAGGGTGGGAAGGGCTGCTGCAGGGCCACCTGGAATGAACTTCTTGAACTGAGAGCCTTTAAAGTAAAAGGGAGGGTTATTACTAGAAAAAGAGTCAATTCTGAGCAGGAAAAATCCATCATCTTTCCCATCTCCTCCTTTACCCTTCAACCATGGAATCCACCCACTCCCAGTTTGAAGGGAGAATGCTGTGCTGTGCATTGCTTAGTCGCTCATTCGTGCCCAACTCTCTGCCACCTCATGGACTACAGCCCTCCAGGCTCCTCCATCCATGGAATTCTCCAGGCAACAATACTGCAGTGGCTAGCCATTCCTTTCTCCAGGGGATCTTCCCAACTCAGGGATCAAACCCAGGTCTCCTGCATTGCAGGCAGATTCTTTACTGTTTGAGCCACCAGGGAAGCCCTCATAAGAAAACTCACTCCCTCAAATGTCCATTCTCTGCCTGGAAAACCCATCCATCCGGTCACAAATGAGCATCAGACAGAGGTCTTCATCTTTTATGAGTTTAGTGGGCATCAGTTTTATCAACATCCCCGTCATTAATCAAGGAGGAATTACCCAGTGGCAAGGTATTATGGTTTTCTTTTATAACTGGCTTGTTGTAAAAAAAATTAATTTCAGTTTCAACTTTTAAGCGAGAGAAGAGAAAAGATAATTGTGCCGCGTTTCCTGAAAAGTTATGAAAGCAAGTGAGGGGTCATTTTTCAGAACTTCGCTCCTTACGATTAATAATCATCAGTCTTGGGTCTTTCATGTGTCTTGCCACTGAGCTGGGAGCCCTGGAACTAGCGGACTGGGCTCTGCTTCCAAGATGCTTCTTGGAGTCTCTGATTTCAAGGAAGGGGCTTAGATTTAGAGAAAAGGCTGGGGTGTAGCTGGGTGGGTAAATTCTCGCTATAGTCTGATGGTTTCTGCATTCTGCTAGGAGGAAGGCCTCTGCCCACTCCCACCCTCTCTCCAGAGCAGCCCACACCCCAACCACCATTTTTTCTTTTCTATCGTGATTTTTATTTGAATCGTTGGCTGTGTTGTGCTCTCAAGCCTGAACAAGGACACACGGAGTTCTCAAACTGTAATTTATCATGTGGATGAACGTTTTATCTCTTGTCTGGTGCCCACAACATTGGGGTTCTAATTTCCACCCCGGATTCAGTTCCCTGTGGAGCAGGCCAGGCTTTGTCTAACCTTTCTGTGTTAGTTTCATCTTCTGGAAAATAGAGTCAATATCAACCCTGCTCATAGTAGCACAGGAATTAGTCACTGTTTTTCAGAGGGCTAATCTCATACCTTAGTTGGCGGAAGGCAATTCCACCAACAGCCCCCAAATTATATCTGATAGCGTAGTTGCTGATGAGTGGTATTTATTATCACGATTTCCATTGTGAGGCTCCAAACTCATACTTATGAGGTCGCCACTTAATTCATAAATTCAAGAAGCTGTCATAGTCACCGCAAGGAGTGGGGTTCAGAGCCGAGGGCCGCTTGGCAAAAACTCTCCACCCACCCAGGGCCATGTCTTCTTCCTGAGGCTGGGCAGGCAATCGTGGTGGAAATCATAAGGTCACAGTGGGATGTGGCTTCATTCCTTTCTGTTACAGGCTATGATTAATCTCTTCTGATGTTTTTTTATTTGAAAGAATAATCTAAAACCAGCCACAGACAAAATCAACTCTCCTGAAAGGGGAAATCTAGGTGAAAGAAGAGAATGTTTGTGGAGAAGAAAAGGCATGAACACACTTGGGTGGGGGGAGGTTTGGAGGCCACGGAGGACGCTGGAAGGCCGGGTCCCTTAATTTATGGCTTAGAAACGGAGAGCTCTTTCTTCTGGCAAGTGGGTGATTCACGACCTCATTTGGGGGTCTGACTCCATCAAAATTATGTCTAGTTGCAAGAGCTGCCAACAAAGGTGGGTTTCTGCCGTCTGTGAGACCCCACACAGTGGTGTCTCCTCCAGCCAGGGGACCTGGGTGTAATGTGTGAAGTGAAGATGTGAGGTCCCTCAACTTGAGTTTTCCTGCTCTTCTGAATTGTAAATAGTCCAATAGTCCACAAGAAAGACCCTTCAGGAGGCAGGCTGCTTTGGTCTGGCTGGTTCCCTAGGGCAGGGATTCCCAGCCACGGTGCTACTGGTCATCGGCGCCAGGCCATCCAGTGTTTGGGGGTCGTCCTGTACACCGTAGAGAGTTTTGCAGCATCCAAAACCCTAACCCACTGGATGCTCTTAGCTGCCCCTTTGCCTCATTTGGGACAACCCCAAACATCTCCAGTCATGGCCAAATGGCTCCAGAAGTCAAAGTCAGCCTGGTAGCCCCTCATGGAGCTGTGGGGTCCCATGAGCCCTTTCAAGGCTGCCCCTTGCTGTCCCTTCATTTTCACTGGGGAGGCTGAAAGCCTCAGAAACTGGGTTAGGTGAGTGAGGCTGTGGGGTGGCAGGTAGCAGAGATGCTCTGACTCAGGGAGTATCTTTTTGCCAGGGCAACCTTGCTGCTGGTCATGGTGGCCCGCCTTCCAGGTGTCCCTTTGAACTGTGTCTGCAAACCAGGTGGTTAATCAGCGCTGCGGTGCTGTTTGGATGTGTTGCTGCATGTAATTACCAGTTCGCACCCTCAGCCGTGGGCATTCAGGGGAACAGGGTGCTCCTTGCAGGAGGGGGGAATGGGGGAAGTGGTCTTGGAAGTGTGACAAGGATGTCCGAGATGACAGGGACTGGGCCTTTGTTGACAGGCAGTCCCTGGGCTCTCGCAGGTTGTGGCACTCTCTCTGAGCATCTCAGGGGCCCCCTACCCTGGGTGGGTAACATCTGAAGTATGGGAGCCCTTAGGAAGAATTTCTTTCGGATGCCTCACTCCCCATCATCTCCCACAAATTAAAACACACCCACACTTTAACTGTAATTTATTGGCAGTAAAAGTATTTGAAGGGAGTTTAATGATTTTGCTTCTTGAATTATCTGGCTGGCGGGTAATTCATCAACGTCGCAATTACCCTGATCCTGCCCAGAACCAATAGCATCCTGAGGAATTCTCGCAACTGTTTTCGCAAACGTAATGAAGATTTTATGACGATGACATCGTAACACTGCAGCCAACGAGCAGCGGGAGCGGGTGGTGGGGCGGCGGGGCTCACTGCTGCCTTTGGCAGGCGTTTAATGAAGCACTTATTAATTTTGATTTTGCTGCTTTCGTGTCGAATTTCAGAGCCGATCATTTTTCTTCACATGGCACGCGCTTGCACAGGCCCCAGAAAGGCCCGTGCTTCAGGCTCTGAGGAGCAGCCTTGCTCTCCCAGAAGGTGAGAAGAAGATTCCAGAGGCTGCAGAGCAGTCATTGTGCTGGGGTCGAGGGTGTGTGCTTGGGGGGTGGGTGGTTCACCCGGCTGTCAGAGTCACTCCTGGTTTTCTCTTCCTTCGTTTTCATGGAGGTAAAAATTAAGTCGAACCATCTGGAGATCCACATGTGTGATCCCCAAACGTCAAACACGGGCGTTCATTCCTTATTTCTTGATTAATTTATTGGACGGCAGCTTTCTGATCAGCCCTATGCTTTAATCACGGGGAAATTGCCTACCAGCTGGGTATTTTACTTTTCTCTGTTACAGCAAATGAAGCATAATTGCCGGGACGCGGACCAGTCGGAAAAACAAGGAGAAATTAGGTGTAATTGGGCAGCATTTCCTGACGAGTTATAACACCGAGCCCCCAAATGGGATTAGCCGGTGTTTTATTTTCTTTTTTACGAAGAGGGACCTCAAGATTATTAATAGTGCGCCAGCCACCCTCCCTACCACGCTGAGATGAGTGGGTCTGAGCCAGGAGGGCGGTTCCCTCCCCCACCACAGCCAGGGGTGGTGTGTCTCCTGGAAGCTTATGGTAATATTTGCAGATATAAAAAGAGACAGGACAATTAAAAATGTGCACGAGTAGCTGTAGGGCTGACGTTATTGATGCCTTTGTGATCAATAGCGCTATTTGTATTTGAATTGCTGGCTACGAAGGTGCCTTAGGAGGCTCCAGCCCCATAACTGAGAGCCTGACGGAGGGGAGTAAAACCTCGCAGTGACTGCAGTGTCAGGCCCAGGAATAGCGGCTGATTTAAAGCCATGGGTGATGGAGTGAGGCGGGGTTTTCATCAGCGTGTGCCCAGGAGAGGGGATTACATCTGCCCAGCTTCCAGACCCCAGGTGGATTGAAGCCGTTTATAACAGAATTTGGCCGCAGTTGAATTTTAATCTTGGGATTCCCCGATTGCTTTAAGGGCAAGCCCCAGAGGCTGCCATTTGCTTTCAGTAGCTTTGCCCAGAGCCTAAAGAAATCGCTGCCCCCACCCCCCTCAACCCCCCATAGCTCCCATAAGCTCTGTCTGGGGCTGTTTTTGTGGAAGGGATTTGAGAGTGAAAATTTCAGGAATAGGAGCCCTGGATCACACTTCTTTCTGGATGAACTGTCTGGCATTCGTTTTCTGATCATAATCGCAGTTAATGTTTCCTGGGTGCTGGTGACTCACAGGGCACTGGTAAATGCTTGCTTGTCTTGCTTGTTTTCAAACTTGAAACCTGAGTTAGACTCAATTCTTGGGCGTGTTCTCTGGGCCGGCACTGGCCAATACCATGAGAGCTCATGGCGAGTGGCTCTTAAGTACTTGAAGTCTGGCTGGTCCACACTGAGAGTAAAACACAGGCTGAATTTCAGATTTGGGAGGAAAAAAAAGGAATGTAAACCATTAATTTTCAATCTGATTATGTGTTCTGGAATGCTACTCTTCTGGACATATTGTGTTATATAAAACATAAAATTATCTTCTTTAGGCTTTTCACTTTTGTTGTTAATTGTATAAAAATTTGGCTGCCACAGAATAAACACTACAGCTGTGGCTTGCGTTCTATTTCTATTGCATAGTGCTGGTCTAGAGGGAGAAAAGAGGCACAAAGAGGTTAAGCAGCTTGCCCAAGGCCACACAGCGTCCTAGTGGCCACATCTTTTAGAAGTTAATGGCATCACCTCTACTGGTACATGAGTCTGATCTTCTCCATCGGCTTTCTGTCGTTGGCCCTGGTTGAAGTCACAGCCATAACTCTGTCCTTAGTCTTCTCAGCTAGGTCACCAGACAGTTGGGCTATACCATCACGGTGGTTTTTCCCAGAAACTGACATTCTCAGTTTTGAACTCTTTGGCACATTGCGGTGTAGTGTGGGGAGAGAGTGTCAGTCCTCTTAAAGCTTTTTTAATTATATTTAACTAGGAATCTTGTAATATTTTAGCCGGCAATTGGTCTCCTGGGGCCATCTGCTGCAAAGATTTTTGAAAAATCTAAACTTTATTCTTTGCCATCAATCTGTGTGGTTAATGGGGCTGAGTAGGAATAATTTCATCCATCCTTCTGACTCGGAACAAGAGACAGAAGGAGAGGCTGAGCAAAGACGGCCAGGCATCTGACAGCCAAGGTGGCCAGACTCATTCATCTGGGTACTTGCCTATAAGTCCCCAGACTGTGCCCTGTGCTTGGATCCCGGAGATACCTGAGCCCCGGCATCATGTGTCCTGGCTGACATGGTGCCCTAGAACTGATGCTTGCTGCTGATATAAAGAGGGGTCTGTAAGACTTGGCTCCGCTTTTCCACGTTCAGTGCTCTTGGACCAGTCGTTGGTTCCCTGGGCCGCCCTCACGAAGGCTGATGTTTTCTTACCCACCGTTCCCCTCCTGCTGGGCTGGGCAGGACACCCAGGCATGGGACTGAAGAGAAGGAAGCTGTCTTTCAATATGCTTGCTGGAAACTTGGGAAACTCAAGAGCAAGATCAACGTCACCTGTCCCCACCCAGAGGCAGGCTTCTCTGGGGCCAGGGCAGTGAAGGGGGCCAGCACTCCTCCAGCCTGCCTTCTGCACCCCCTCTCCCAGCATTTAATCAGTGTAGCTGATTAGTTGCAACTCACCGCAGAGTAGTGGAGGACCCTGGCTGGTGGCCCGCTGCTGTCATTTATGGCTGGGTGATTTGAGGCCAGCTTCCCCACCCCACTGAGCCTCTGATCCCTCATTTGCAAAATGAGACTCACTGGATCTGCCCTGCCTCCCCTCCCTGAGTTGTTGAGAGGTTCCCACAATGTCTGAGAGAGTGATATGAAAATGTGGGTAAACAGGAGAGCAGTATTTAAATGCATGCTATTACCATAATTGCCTGGTATTGTGTGTGTATAGCTCATCTCCCCAATTAGATGTGAGATTCTCGGTGACAGGCACCACGTCTCACCCCTTTTGATATCCCCTCACAGCCAGGATGGTACCAAACATATGGCTGCCACTCAATAAATATTTACTGAATGGAATTGCATTTCAGATCCGCTCCAAATCACCCTAAAACACAGTCAGGTGCAGCTCCAAGGATTTCTCGAGGAGAGGGCAGAGTCGGGGAGGTTCTGCTGCAGGTGCCAGGAGGTGTCTCCGAAGGAATGACTCCAGGAAGGGATGGGTGCCTGGTTTGCTTTATCCTTCCAGCTCTTGGCTTTTAACAGTAGCCTTGAAATCTGCTGTCTCCTCTCAGAAACGACTTTGCCCTCCGTCCTTCGGGATACACTTTCTGCGCCGCACCCGCTATAGTTCAGCTTTCTATTAAGTAGTCAAACATAATATAAAATTTCCAACAAAAAGATTGTTCCTGGATTAATTAATCTCCCCTTTGTGTAGGCAAAGACATAAAAGAGAGCATAAGATAAGAAAAGAAAATGAAATTAATCTTATACTTTCTATGGCTGCCTGTTAATTTCAGGCTTTCCTGCATCCGGGCGCCTGGGCTCCTGTTCAGTGTCTGGATGGCTTGGTACTTAAATGAAACATCTTATTAATCATTTCCCAGGAATGCTGGGCAGCCAAAAAGAAAAAAAGAAAAACAACCCAGGCATTCAGGAGCCCCAATGAGTTTATTTTTATAGGAATGCATACCTTATCACCGGGTATGGCCAATACATCAAAACGATAAGCCAGATTTGTACATCATCGCACACTGGTATCGATAAATCAGGTTAACACTAAGCTGCCAAATCAATTCTGACCTGACGCCGACCTCTCCTCGGAGGACAGATTTGAGAATAAACATGGAGGGAACCAGGGAATAAGACTATCTGAGAAGTTTCACAAAAGAAGCTGAACTCTGCTAATCAGAAGGTAGATGTGTTTTTAATTCCAAGATGACTGGGCAGCAATTCAGCAGTCCTGACAACAGGCAGAACATCCCCGCTCCCAGAGTTGGAAGAGACGGCTTACGAATCTTGCCCTGCCAAGCCTACGTTCTCACATTTTCCAAAATGTCCATTAATCCCAGAGGACATTCCAGCTGGCCCCTTGCTCCACTGAGACGATGTCAATATTACGATGAACCAGTCCACATGAGCATCAACATTTCTTGATGCTCCTCTTCTCTGAAAAACGCATTAGCTCCCGGCAGTACTGTCCCGAAATTAATTCACAGACAACCGAGCATCATTACCCGTGATCTGCCCTGGCTAACTGCTTTCTGTTAGTGAATTTGGTGAGGGAAATAAGCTCTTTCCATCCACTTTATCATCTGGAGACCTCAGGACACAGTGTGTCTCTCCTGGGTGCTATTATTAGAACCTGTTTGTACAATTGCTATTACTATTAATTCTGCAGAAACCAGCTCCCACCCAAAGCCATCAGCCGGGTGGCTTTAAGTCTCAAGATCAGCCTTTAATCTACACTTTGAAGTTGTTGGCAGAGGCAAGAGTTTTATTTCAGCCTGATGACCATGAGTTTTAATTTTTTTGAGGAGAGAGCTATTCCCGCCCTCCACCCCCCTCCCACCCTCCACCCCCACCAATGTGCTGGAGTCCACAGACTGTTCCCTGAATGCAGCCCAGCTTGGGAGAAAGCCATTGTGAGCGGGCCCAGGTGCAGCAGCTGGTTGGGCGCTATGTGGGTATGGAGGTCTGCAAGGCTTCTTGAAGGACAGCGTTAGGGATCATATATCTTCTGAGCTCCAGACCCACATCCAGGACGTCCTGTGGACAATTCTCCCACAGTGCATCTTGCCCCACCTTGTCCCCTGCATTTTAAAACCTTGATCCAGGGGCCATGTCCCATCCCCAAGTACATGGGCAGCCCTGCCTTCCTGTGGACCTGATATCCATCTGACCACTGTGTTCATCCCCCAGATTTGTTTCTGGTTTATCAAGGAGACACAGTGACCCACGGCGTGGTCAGCTTCTGCTTGGCTGAACTTCCCTGCGAGGGCTTAACTCCTAGTGCTTGTGTGCTCAGTCACCTCAGTCGTGTCCGCCTATGTGTGACCCCATGCACTGTAACCCACCAGGGTCCTCTGTCCGTGGGATTCTCCAGGCGAGAATACTGGAGTGAGTAGCCGTGCCCTCTTCTAGGGGATCTTCCCAACCCAGGAGTCAAATCCACGTCCCCTGCATTGCAGATGGATTCTTTACCACTGGGTAACTGGGGAAGCCCTTGACACCCAATGCTGCTGCTACTGCTAAGTCGCTTCAGTCATGTCCGACTCTGTGTGACCTCATAGATGGAAGCCCACCAGGCTCCGCCGTCCTTGGGATTCTAGTTCTCTGCAAATACATCTTAAACAAATGCATATATATTCAAATCCAATCGATAGGAAAGAAAGAAGGGAAGGAGGATTTGATAAACAGAAGGCTAAGAAATGGCTTCCAGCTCTGATCAGTTCTGATCTACCTCACTGCAAATTAAAAAAAAAAAAAAGAATTGAAAAGACACTCAATGTACACTGGCCCCCTTGGAAATGTACTAATCGTTATTGTCATCATGGCTCATCATGGATTGAGCATCAGGTCTCTGCTGAGCTCCATGCCAAGGACTTTGCATGCAGTAGCTTGTTTTGACCCTAGAAAATCATCTGAAGTACATCCTATGCTGACCCTGGCTGTAGGTCAAGCGGTGGATGGTCAGAAAGCCTAACTACCATCACATAGCAGGAGACCCTGAGCAAATACTTGAGTCCTCGGGGGTGGACTTGAGGCCCCTCCCACTGACAAGCTGTGGTCCCTGGGCTCCTTTAAAGGCTGTGTGAGGCACAGGTCCTGTGGAGGACCCTTACAAAAAGACATGTTCTTTGTTTTTGTCCTGGTGCAGAGCATTTTTTACCCACCAATGTATTCCACTCAGTTGCTTAAGACGATCAGTAATATATGTTTGTCAAGCGGGGGAGGCTAAAGCCAGACTTTACCTCTAAGAAAAGCTAATAGGCCCAGTTTCAGGGTGGGGGACCACGAGCCCCTGACCTTGGTTGGACCAGCCCCAAGCACTAATCAACATTGCCGAGAATGTCTGTGTGCACTAACAAAGCATAAATATTTGTTCTCTATTGAAGGCCTCCAGGGCCATGGCAAATAGCAGCCTTAAACATGCACAGTCCACCTGCCTGTAAAGAAAGAGAAAACACAGAAAAACAACCCTTTGAATCCACTCTTCCCCATAGAAACAGAAACGATGTTCTGATCATTATGTCTAAAAACGCAGTAGATACGAAAATTGGATTTGGTCGGAGCTGGAATTTAGCTGCAAATGGGTGGTTTTTAATAAAGTGCCTCATAGCAACCGATCTGTGAAAAGCTGGTACTTAAAAGCAAGTTCATATGATCTCAGAAAATGGCTCATCCAGACAGGGCAGTCTGTAACTGTTTATTTATAGTCGTCTGCACCAGATCAGATAAGCTGGGACTCAGGGAAGCGGGGGGCTTCCTGAAAGTACCATCCTCAGTCCATTCGTGTGACCGGGAACTGGATCATCAGACACGCTTTGGAAAACAGGGCTCAGGTCAGATGGGAGACAGGGGTGGGCGGGTTCTGCCCTTGGACAGATGTGCTCCAAATGCAGAGACTCAAGAGTTGTTTGTGAAGGTGGGGCTGTAAAAGCACACGGGGCTCAAATGGTGGTCCTTTTTTTTTTTTTTTTTAATGTAATTAATATTTCTGCATTGGGTCTTAGTTGCAGCATGCAAGATCTTTTCATTGCAGCACACAGGCTCCAGAGTGGGCAGGTTCAGTAGTTGTGGCTGGAGGAGTTAGTTGCCCCGTGGCATGTAGGATCTTAGTTCCCCAACCAGGGATTGAACTGGCATCTCCTGCGTTGGAAGACAGATTTTTAACCACTGGACCACCAAGGTGTTGTTGTTCAGTTGCTCAGTCATGTCCAACTCTTTGCGACCCCATGGACTGTAGCATGCCAGGTTTCCCTGTCCTTCATTATCTCCCAGAGCTTTCTGAAACTCATGACCATTGAGTCAATGATGCCATCCAACTATCTCATCTTTGTCATCCCCTTCTCCTGCCTTCAATCTTTCCCAGCATCAGGGTCTTTTCCAGTGAGTCGGCTCTTCACATCAGGTGGCCAAAATATTGGAGTTTGAGCTTCAGCATTGTCTTTCCAATGAATATTCAGGGTTGATTTCCTTTAGCATTGACTGGTTTGATCTCCTTGCCGTCCAAGGGACTTTCAAGAGTCTTCTCCAGCACCACAGTTTGAAAGCATCAGTTCTTCAGTGCTCAGACTTCTTTATGGTCCAACTCTCAGGAAATCCCTTAGATGATGGTCTTTCAGGGAGTAGACCTGGGTGGAGTCAGGTCTCAATTTTCTGGCTGTGTGGCCTCAAGCTAATGCATTTCCTTTCTGTTTGAGCAACTTTATTGAGATGTAGTTCACATGCCATACGATTCATTCATTTAAAGAATTAGAATTTAATGGATTTTCATATATTCACAGATGTATGCAGCCATCTCCTCAGTCTGTTTTGGAACATTTCCATCATCTCAGGAAGAAACTCTGTACTTTTTAGCCACCTCCACCCCACACCCCATCCGCTCCAGCCCTAAGCAACCTCTAATCTGCTTTCTATCTCTACAGATTTGCTTATTCTGGACATTTTCTATAAATGGAATCCTCCCACCTTGGTCCTTAAGGTTCTGGCTTCTCTCACTCAGTGTCTCAAGTTGTATCAGCATCTCATTGCATATCAGGGCCGATCTTTCTGGTCTTCAGATTCCTCGTCAGTCAAATTGGTCAAATGCTGCCCCCGATTCTAAGGTGGACCTAGTGATAAAGAACCTGCTTGCCAATCCAGGAGACACAGCAGATACAGATTCACTCCCTGGATCAGGAAGATCCCCTGGAGGAGGGCATGGCAACCCACTCCAGTGTTCTTGCCTGGAGAATCCCATGGACAGAGGAGCCTGGAGGGCTGTAGTCCATGGGGTCGCACAGAGTCGGACACGACTGAAGTGACTGAGCACACATTACCTCACTGGGCTGGAATCTGAGGGGAAATGTGTTTGGGAGGCTGAGCTGAAGAAATCTCCCCCAAGGGGCAACTGTATCCTGATCACCACCCCACACACTGAAAATCGTGATCAAAGCTGAAGCCTAGCACACTTCATCCATCACAATAGACTGATCCCGTTTCTCCCCCCCTGACTCCTGTTTTCCCCATGAGATGCATCAATTTGCATTTGTCTCAATAATAAGAGTAACACGATTCGCTTGTATTTATTCTGCCTTTCGAGGGCCCAGGCCTCACGCTCAAGCGTCACTTACAACAGCTCATGTCAACCCCCAGAGGCAAGAATCATGACCCAGCCCCCGAACCCCCCTTAACTGATGAGGAACTTGAAGCTCAGAGTGGGTAAATGAAGCATCTGGGGTCTTCTGCAGAAACCTTACTTCTTACATAAATGCTTATGGGTTAAAGAAATAGGATTTGCTTGGACAGGAAATTTGGAGTAGGTCTAAGGGGACCTGGGGGTGTGGGGGGGCTGGTCTCCAAGCCCTGAAGCAGTTCCCCCAGGCACCTGTACACCATGAACAAAGAGAAGTCAACAGGTCAGGCCAGCAAGATGGTATGACGGTGTGCTGTGGGCAGGGGTGGTGGCTGGGGAGACTGCACGCCCTGAACAGATACTTCAGGGGGAGGGGCTGGGAGAAGTTTCCCCCTGGAGGTAGCCTTGAGCCAAGTCTTAAAACATGAAGTGAAGTCCCTGAGGTGGGCGAGGGGAGGCCCTCCATCCATCCTTTGATTAACTGTAGTTAGAGGAGGTGGTATAGTGTCCTGGGCACAGCGGGGCGGGGTGATTAATCCCCCTGTAATCTGTTGGCCGCAGTTTTGCTGTTGCAGGAGGTTTTGCTGGAGAGATCGATGGAGTCTTAACAGAGTGGTGAAATGGCTCAGTGTCTCCGTGCCTGGACCCAGCACAGCTTCACTGGGAGGAGGAGTTCAACTCCAGAACCAGGCAGCTTTGGGGGTGTCAGCTAGTGTTTTCCTTCAAGGACTGGGGAACAGTTTTCTCAAAGACCTTATTTGTGTAATGCAGGAAGTAGGAAGGTCCAGAGGACAGGAGAGGAGAGAAAGGAAGAAAGGGAGAGGAAGCAGTCGTAACAGTGCCTTTATTCTTTCAGTTACTGAAAGGTGAAGCTATGTCTTTATCTGACATCCATAGTCATCCTTTCTCCCAACCCCCACCACACCCCTGCAAGACAGGAAATTTGGGGGCCCAAGAAGTGAGGTAACTTGCCTGAAGTCGTGTGGGTAACCAGTGCCAAATCCAGGACTTAAACCAAGGATTAGAAACTCCAGGTGCAGTGCACAGCCGGGAGCAGAGAGCAACTAGTGCTGCCTACATGTTCCTGGTTCCCCCGGAAACCCTGGGGTGCAGTCTGGTGCTGGATTGTACCAAGACAATCTTGCCTCACTGCTGGGCTGGAGGATAATTGAGACATGGTTGCTGGGCTGGGGAAGCACAGGGAAGGTTACTGAAACCCACTGGGGAGGTCAGCAATGGATCTTTGGAAGAAGGGGTGTTGAGCTTGGGGTTTCGATGGGTGCCCAGGAGTCCTTGAGTTCAGTAAAGGGGAAGCTCATTTCAAGGACAGAAGCTCTATATGCAAAGGATCAAAGCTGAGATTGATGATGGCATATCCAGGGAATATTAGGACTTGCAGACTAGCTGGTGGGTAGGATGTGGGGCTTGTGGAAGCAGAAGAGAGAGAATAGGAAGGAGCATGATTGTGCCTAGCTGTTCATCAGCCCTGCCTTGCTAGGGTGGGTGCAGGGAGCTTTTTTCTAGTGGGTGGGATTTCATTAGGGCCAGGGAGCTGGGAATGGCTTTGAAGATTTCTGTGCTTAGTGCCCTCAACCCTTTGTGGAAGCTAAAAATGGATTCTCCAAGGAGTAAGAGCAAAACCACAAGCAGAAAAGGACTCTGCTGGTGAGATTACGTAGCTGCTTCCCTCTATCATTATCTAATTAAGGAAGGGGTTGGGGGAACCCCAAGGCTTTGAAGTAGCAAGAGAGAATTCTGAAATGGCTCCAGCCAGGTCCTGCTGGAGGGATCTAATTACAGAGCAGCATTCTGCAAGGGTGCGGTTACTCATTGCGCAGCGGGTTGGATGGCGTGCGTGGAGTGGCTTCTAAACCAGCATCTAAACTGCCAGGACTGAAATACCAGCATCCACAGACCCAAAGGCCATGGCTTGCATGCACTTTCTCTTTCTGGGATTAATCACAGTGAAAATCTGTGTGATGGTGTGAGGCATGGCAGAGGGAGCCCTGGTGCTGGGTACTCTGCTCCAACTTCTCATCTTGGCTCTCGACAAAGAACAATTTCCTTTTTCAGGATGAAAGTGAAATTCTTTCTGAAATAAATATTCAGGTCCATCACTCGACGTTTGGCCAGAAGGAAGGAAAGAGGAAAGATGGGTTATCATCCCAACAGCTTCCTTCGGCCCCATGAGTGACCTTCAAGGTGGAGGTAGTGCCAGGTAAGCAGGTAGATTTTTGAGTGGTGATGGGTAACACCATCTCAAAATACCACTCTCCAATTCCGCATGGATATGCCAATTTTAGGCAGTTACTAATTTGACAAATCTTTATTAAGCATCTGTTATGTGCCAAGCAGGTCTTCCCAGGTGGCTCAGTGGTAAAAAAAACCAAACAAACAAAAAAATCCCACATGCCAAAGCAGGACACATGAGACACAGGTTCAGTCTCTGGGTTGGGAAGATCCCCTGGACGAGGGCATGGCAACCCACTCCAGTATTCTAGCCTGGAGAATCCCATGGACAGAGAAGCCTGGCAGGCTATACTCCATAGGATCGCAGAGCCAGACATGACTGAAGTGACTTAGCACACATGCACACACGTGCCAAACACTATGTCAGGGGCAGGTAATATGTGAGGTGAAGTACTGTAAACAAGTCTGGGCATCAGGAGAGGGAGGTCGGCAAGGGCAAAGATGTAGACAAATAGATATAACTCCAGGTGGGAACAAACTCTGAGAAAGGAGGAAGTAGAGGGGGATGGTCCAACTGACAATTCTTTGGAGGGGACAGCTGAGCTGACCAAACAATGCTCAGAGAACCTTCTGCTGAATGGGAGGAGGGTGGTCCAAACAGAAACAGGGGCAAATGCAGAGGCCAATGGGGCATTTCAGAAATCAGCAGAGGGTCCATGTGACCGGAGGCGTTGAGGCAGGGAAGGGAGAGGTGAGAGAAGCTGGACCTTTTCGACACTGGCCCCAGTAGGACCCGCCCTCCCAACTTCTGCAGGCGCGGTCTCCATAGACTGCCTCCCTCCCCTTAGGGGATGTGGGGAAGGGGCGACAGGTAGATTTCTTCTGAAGTTTCTAAGCCTTTGCATCTTAAGTTTTTGTATTCTGGAGCCCCTGAAGAGGTTGGAGAGCCTTTAGTTTGAAATGTAAGATGATTTCTTCAGGAAAAATGATCAGATTCCTCACGACCTCTTGTTCCAAGGAGAATAGACAGTATTTTATCATTGTGGCATTGTATCATAGCTACAGCTAAAACCATCTGAATGCTTGCCAGTGTAACAAAGGGAAGATAAAGTGGGATGACTCAGTTTTGGGTTGTGAGAGCTCAGGAAAGCGAGACAGCGTCACCACCCCCCTCTCCAGCCTGGGTAGAGGAGGAATAAAGGCTGGTGGGAGCAAATGTCTTCCCAGTCTCCAAACAAATTTTTCATTTACCAGACATTCAGGTGCCCGGCCCCAGTCCTTGAGCTTAGGGTCTTCACCATCTCACCCACCTGCTTAGAATGCTAACCAGTTTTAAAAACCTTGGATGAGGGATGCTCTGTGAGTGAAGGCTTTAAGCCAACATTAGAAAGGGTGTTGGACTAAACATGCTCCCTCAACACTAATTCTGTCAACATGCTGATGGGCACTGTGACCACTGCATAGGAGGTCATGGTATACAGTGTCACTCAAACTTATTTAAGTATGAATATTTGTTTTGAGATATATATCTTAGGGACTGGGGACTTCCTGGAAATCAGCTTGAGATGTGCTGCTTTAATCTGATATTATTGCCCCATTTACCACTGTTGTCATCAGGAATAAATTTTACAGTGGCAGCAAGCAACCATTCATTCATCCATTCAACCACTTAGTCAGTGAACCATCTGTCCGTTCATCCAATCAGTCATCCGTCTTTCCATCCACCCATATACCCAAATATGCACCTGCCCGCTCACCCACCCACCCACTCCTACAACTATGCATGAAGCCATCCACCTATCATCCATTCAACATCCATCCATCCATCCAACAAACCATCCATCCACCTGTCATTTGGATAGCCAGCTAGCAGCATCTAGCTGACAAATGTTTACTGAATGGGTCTTTCTGTACTCTGGGCTCAATAATAGGACTTTGGTAGGTCTAAGGTGCCTTTGGGGATCTTTCGGTGTACAAATAACCAGACTAGTCGG
This sequence comes from Bos indicus, assembly GCF_029378745.1. Taxonomy (NCBI): domain Eukaryota; kingdom Metazoa; phylum Chordata; class Mammalia; order Artiodactyla; family Bovidae; genus Bos; species Bos indicus. The sequence continues at coordinate 57,856,736 of NC_091772.1, read as the reverse complement.
TTGGAAGTGATTTTTGTCCTTGGGGAAAGGAAGTGCTAGAAGCTCAAGAAGGCAAAAGCTCCCCTCCTCAGGTGAATCCTTGGAAGAGGAGGTGGCATTTTAGTTGGAGGAGAGATTTGGATGTGGAGAGAAAGAAGCTGGGTGACGGCTGCCTGCAGTTGAGACCAGTATGAACAGAGGACCACATGGCCACAAGGGCAGGCTGATGGAGGGTCACCCTGCATACCCTTCTTCATCAAGTCTCTGCTTGGCTGAGTCATGGCTGCACCATTGATGAAAACTGCTGTCCAGAGGCCCCATCACTGACAAGATGGTCTCTAACAAAGCCTTGTTCTTCAGTCCAAGTGCCTTCCTTGGTGCTGGCTTCAAGAACACGTAGTTCCATTTAGAATCAGACACAGAGGTGTGCTTGTCATTACAGCCCTCAGGGACAAGGCCCTCAGCCTCACCTGCGGCTACACTGGGGGTGCATTAGCCTGTGTCTCCACCTGGCACCCAGCATTATGCACCTGGACTCTTGGAGGCTGACTTTCCAGGACTTTCTGCCCCCGGGCAGGCAGCAGAGAGTTGGCAAGATCCCCATACACACACAGAAGGAGAGAAGAGCCTGATCCTCTGCAGAGAAATTTTACCCAATAGAACCATCTGTGCAGCATTCTAATGAGGGGAGACACATGCTCAGCCAGCAAACAACTCAGTGGGATAATTGCACATTGACATAAACTCTCGAACAATGTACAAGAGGGTGAGTTTAGGGGAGGACAATTTTAGAGAGTAAGTTCAGAGGTAGTCAGGGAGGGCTTCCCAAGCAAGTGTAAGCCAAGACACGGGTGCCAAGAAAGAGCCAGACAAGGGAAGGGCTGGAGGAGGGAACAGCCAGTGCAAAGCCCTGGGATGGAGGGGAACTAAGGCATTTTAAGAAACAGAAGTCTCAGTGTGGCAAGAGGCCCTCAAACAAGGTGAGGGACAGTACAGAAAGTCACTGGTAAGAGGTGTGTGTGTTAAGTCACTCAGTTGTGTCCAGTTCTTTGTGACCCCCATGGACTGTAGCCCACCAGGCTCCTCTGTCCAGGGAATTCTCCAGGCAAGAATATTGGAGTGGAGTTGCCATGCCCTCCTCTGGGGGATCTTCCCCACCCAGGGATCAAACCTGTGTCTCTTACATCTCCTGCACTGACTGGCAGGTGCGTTCTTTACCACTAGTGCCACCTGAGAAGCTGGGCAGGGGCCAAAATCAAGTAGGACCTGTAGGCCATAGGAAGGAGTTTTGATTTTAAGTGTAGTAAAAAGCTACAGGAGGGTTTAGGTGAGTAGCTCTGTTTTGTTTATTTTTAAATTGCTCTATTGTAAAAAATTTATTTATTTATTTTTGCCTATGCTAGGATTTCATTGCTGGACACAGGCTTTCTCCTGTTGTGGCTAGCTGGGGCTACTCCCTAGTTGCAGTGTGAAGGCTCCTCATTGCGGTGGCTTCTCATGGAGCTTGAGCTCTAAGCACAGCCTCAGCAGTTGTGGTACATGGTCTTAGTTGCCCTGCAACATGTGGAATCTTCCTGGCCCAGGGATCGAGCCTGTGTCTTCTGCACTGGCAGGTGGATTCTTAACTACTAAACCACCAGGGAAGTCCAGAGTTTCATTTTGAAATCCTTGCTCTACATGTGGGGTTGAGGGGTGTGATGGGGATGGCAGTCGAAGCCTGGGGACCAATGACGGGCTGAGGGACCAGAGGCTTTGGACTGTGTTGTCAGGGAATCTGGGGGGAAGGGAAGAGTTTGGGGTTGTTGTGGAGGTGAAACCTGATTGATTTGTTATAGGTGGGAGAGAGAGGTGCCTGAAGGTTTACTCAAATCAGGGCCTGAGAAGCTGGGTAGTTGTGGCTGCACTTCCTGGGCTGTGGGCAGGTAGGGAGGAGCAGGTTTGGGGGCAGGAGAGTCAGAGTTCCGCATGACCCTATTGCATAAGAGATGCATTTTAGACACCAAGGAAGAAGTTGCATGTATAAGTCTGGATTTAATGGGGAAGTCTGGGAACCAGGAGAAGCAGAACCCACTGGAGTCAGGAGATGGCATGGTAGGCGGGAGAGTGCACAGCTCTGGTTTGATCTCCTGGATCTAGCCATACCTGAAACTTGACCACCTTGTCTAGCTCTAGTCATATGAATCCCACCCCCTCCTTTGTTTCCTGAATCAGTTTGAGTCCAGCTTTTCTCACTTGCAGTGGAAAGAGTCTTAACCCAATATAGGAGGCAATTTCAGTGTTCCAGGCTGACTACACTGCCTCCCCTCTGGTGTGAGCTAGATTTACATCACTCCAGGGTGGTGAGCAGAGAGGTAGTAACAGATTAGAAAGAGGGGATCCTTTGATATCCAACAGACCCAGGGCTCAGTCCTGGCTTTGCCTCTGGCTGCCTGTGTGACCTTGGATGAGGAGACTGGCTTCTCTCCTTCTCTGTGTCTGCATCCTCACCTGGAAGGGTTGTGTAAGGACGAGAAGAAAGAAAACAGGGAGGGTGTCTGGCCAGGGACGGGTGCACGGCAGGTGCTTTGTAAGTGTCAGCGATTTGGCTCCCTCTCCCCCCGCACCACACACACACTGATTAAAAGCTCAGGTTGGCAGTTATTTATGTCTTTGATTAATTGAACAATTGGGAAACAAATTAATTATTACTCAGCGAAGGCAGTTTAGACGACACAATCTTTGAAAACATGAGGCCTGGCGGGGAGGAGAACAAAGTGATGCTCGGCAGCGGGCAGGATGGAAATCACTGAAGTAGAGAATCTTCAAGGTCCCTCTCATCTGGAAGATTCGCCTTTTCTGGACATGCAGAATGTGGCTCCCTACAGATAAATGTTGACTTATGGTTTGAGTGGCTTATTATATGTCACGATGCCTTCAAATGGCAACCAGACAATCACTCTGGTATCACCTACATGGAGTTTATCCAAGGCGAGAGGCGGAGAGGGAGAAATTGGACTTGAGTCACAGCCACGTGGCTGGTCGCTGCCGTCATTCTGGTTAAAGCCACCTCTGTCGCTGTTCCCCACGGTCCCCCATGGCTTCCCCCTTCCAGCTGTCAGATCTGGACGGTGGGCGGCATTAAAACATCAATAACAGTGGCTGAAACCGTGCCCTCGGCTCAGTCGGGGAAGGGGGGCAGGCGGGGGAGAGGAGTTGTGCTTGAATTTCAAAACAGCCCAAGTTTTTCGCCCCATTAAGTTATCATTTGCTTCAAGGAAAAGTCCCGGGAGTCCAGGAGGCTGTGATTGCTGGCCCCCCTCCACCCCACCCCATAACTTCCTTGCTCTTTGTGGCCCCCTGGGCCATGGAGCACGTGGTCCCTCCCAAGGAAATAGCATTTCAGCCATTCCCTTGTCGGTCTAATGCCGGAACCGCTTGAGTGCATCATCTCATTTTTTGAAGGCACCGCTGTGGTTTATGGCTTTCTCACCTCCAAACCTGCCCTCCCCAAGTGCAGGAGAAATTCTGATTTGTCAGGAACCTGTCCAGTCATCCGGAACCTTCCCCAGGGCCAGGAAGGTTAACTCCCGCCATGGGTCATATTGATTTTATTGGATGGGTTTTTCCAAAGCAGTCGAACAGGGTCAGTGCGGGGGCGGGGGTGGTGGTGGTGGTTCCAGTTTGGCTTGTGAGAACCCTGTCTTTTAAATGGCTGCTGTGTTTTAAATGACTCTCCTCCCCACTTGAGTATTGAACTCTCCCTTGATCGGCACCCCCCACCGCATATTATCAGAGTGGGGCTAAATCCACCTGGTTTCTTGAAGTCTCTGTGACAGCCTGGGCTACTTGTCACTGCAAAACGAGACACCTCCACTCACCCCACGGAATAGATCAGATGAGTGCAGTGACGCAGCCCCTGCCATCCCCTGACAAGGAATGAGATGGTGATGGATGCTGGAAGAGTTAAAACAAGGGGAGGATGGAGAGATGGATGTGAAGGAGAAGCCTGTTGGGTCCAGGGTCCACTCTCACCACCTTCCAAGGAGGTGTTTATAGATGCAATACAGGTGAAGACTCTGGGATGTAGGGGTCCTGTGACCAGGGAACTGGGACCAGACAATGGCCTGGCTCCAGAGTCCTCCTTGTTCACAACAGAGAGAGTGGTCGTCCTCTCCATCAGTCACAGGTGTTTGTCAAAAGTGCTGAACTGCAGGGAGAAATAGACAAATTCAAATATAGAGTGGAAATTTCCACATCCCCTGAGTCAGTAGAAGTAGAAAGAAAATTGGTAAGGATATAGAAGAGCTGAATAACGTAGTCTAATTGATGTTTTTATGTATAGAACCCTCCACCAAGCAGCAGGGAACACTTTCTTTTATATCCATGTGGAATATTTACCAAGATAGATCACAACTTGAAAAAGAAAACCAAAAATGCCATAGACAGAATAACTGGACTCTCACCCTTGGCTGGTGGGGACGTCAAGCAGTACAGCCACTTTGGTAAATAGTTTGGCAGTGTCTTACAGAGCTAAATACACACTTACTATAACACCCAGCAATCCCACTTATAGGTATTCACCCGAAGAAAATATACACATAAAAAGTGTATATAAAAGTTTATAGTGTACAGATTCATAACTGCCCCAAACTGGAAACAACCCAGATGTCTGTCAACTAAGGGTGGATAAATACCCTATGGTACATCCATACAAAAGAAATTCATACAGAGGCACAGTTTAGCAACAGAGAGAAACGAAATACTGAAACATGCCACAGCTGGCTGAGTGTGAAAGGTATTACGACGACTGAATGAAGCTTGGCTTGAGAGAGTATGTAATATATGCTTCCGTTTACAGAACATTCCGTAATGGCATTCTGTAAGGGGCATGAAGGAATTTTTTTGAGTATAAAAAAAAGAACTTCTGACACAGTTAAGAAAATGAAAAGACAGAGACTTCCCTTGTGGTCGGTGCTCCCAATGCAGGGGGCCCTGGTTCAGTCCCTGGTCAGGGAGCTTTAGGTCCCACCTGCCGCAAGTAAGAGTTAACATGCTGCAATGAAGATGGGAGGTCCCGCATGCAACAAATAGTAAATAAAATAAATATTAAAAAAGAAAATAAAGAGACAAGAGAGGGGAGACTAGGAGAAAATATCGAAGCACACACATTTGACAATGGACTTGTATGTATAATATATAAACAACTCTTGAAAAGTGAAAGTGTTAGGCACTCAGTTGTGTCCAACTCTTTGTGACCCCATGAACTGTAACCCACCAGGTTCTTCTGTCCAGGGGATTCTCCAGGCGATGGAGTGGGTTGCCATTTCCTTCTCCAGGGGATCGTCCCAACCCAGAGATTGAACCCGGGTCTCACACATTGCAGGCAGACTCTTTTCCGATTGAGCCACCAGGGAAGACCTCTTACTCTTCAATAGTAAAACAGCTCTTATGCTTCAATAATAAAAAGATAAGCCATTTTTAAAATAGGTGAAGGATTTGAAAAGACACTTCACAAAAGAAGATATATGAATGGCCAATGAGCACATGCAGAGATGTTCAGCATCATTAGTCATCAGTGATATGAAAATTAAAACCACAGTGCAATACCACTGTGCTCATGAGCTGGCTAAAATTAAAAAGACAGATAACAACAAGTGTTGATGAGGATATGAAAGGATAAATTTTCCTACATGGTTGTTTGGAAAAGAAGCTGGGCAGATCCTTAAGAAGTGAAATATATTCTTATCATTTGACCCAGCAATCCAATTGCTTTGCGTATGTGCCCCTGGTTGATGATCATTGGAGATTTGCTAGTCATCAACTCCATTAATGGTTCAGGTCTGCTACAGCCACACACGGTTTGCCCTGCCGGGTCTCAGAGTGCTATGTTTTTTTATGTGCTTATGTAATTGTGATAGTTTTTCTAGCCGGTTTCTGCCACTGGGTTGTCAGAGTAAATTCTTGTCAGTGTTCTTATCTGTAGCAGCCTCTCTCTAATTCTGCCTTCAATATGCTGAGTTCTTAATGAGAGCGAGGATGCTATTGTTATGACTGTTTCCTGGCTCCAGTTCTTTATGCCCTATTTGCACATTATCTCATGTCATTTGCCAGGACAGGAACTGTCTCTGTCATTACCACTGGGTCCCCAGGGCTGGCACAGTTTTGAGATTCAGATCCAGGTAGACCTGGCTCCAGTGTGTTCACAAGTGCTGAGCTGAGAGTGTGAACCTTGAACTCAGCGGTCAGCTCCGTGCAGAGACCGAGCTGGATGGGGGAGGCTGGGGAGGGGCTGCAGGGGCAGGCGGGCTTCCCAGAGTTAGACGGGATCTTGAGTCTGGAAGCTCTGGGCAGCAGAGAAGAGCCTGAAGCCCAGCTAGAGTTTCTCCAAGTGACCAGCCCAGTGGCCACCTGGGAGGATGGTGGGAGAGCCTGAGTACAGTGCATTTGGTGCCGGATGTGCTGAGCCTCGAATGCCAGGCCATGGTGTGATGCTAGGCCTAGGCCTCAGGTCCAGGGACCCCATGGTAGGGTCAGTACTAGCCTAGTTAACAGCCCTTGTGGATGAAGCCACACTGTCTAGAGCTGCCTCCCCAAGAGACTGGGTCCCCTCCCCTTGCAGGAGGGAGGAGAGGGCTCGGGAGTCAGGCACCGCACAGAGAGGCCCCCCTCAAGCTTTCCCGTTGCCGTTTGCGGGGACGTCTCCCTTTCTCATGAGATAACAGCTTTTCTTTTCCTCCCTGTCTGCTCCCCTCCAAGGGGTGTCCCCTTCCCCAGTGGGAGCCAGTGGCCACAGTGAGTGTGAACATCAGATAAGTGACCAAAGTCCCAGGTAAATAGGCTCCACTTCTTCCTGAGCACGTTCCCGTGGCAGTGGGAAGTCGCATCCGGCAGGCGAGCCCACACCTCCTGCAGCTGTCCCAGGAAGGCTCCAAGCAGATGGTGGGGCCCCGGTGTCTGAACGTGCTGTCGGCCTCCACCCCCAGGGCGTCCTTCTTTGTCCACTTCCTTTCCAAGCACGAGCAGCTGCAGGAGTTTCAGGACCTGGACCAGAATGAAGATGTGAGGCGCTCATTCAAAAAACACTCCGAATTTCAAAATGGAGACAGCAGAGCATTAAAACTGAGTGTGGGATGCTCTGAGCCCAGGGCTCCATGGGGCTGCCCGAGTCATGCACCCTATGCCCCGGCCTTGCCTCTCTCTCTCCTGCGAGAGAAGCTAAGTTACATGTCCTCCACTTGTGGGTGGGGTGGCACGAGGGGGCACCTCTCAGCCCAGGGATGACACCTCTGTCCCCTGCTTATTGGGCCAAACCCAGCTGGGTTCCAGCTCCCCTCGCTTGGGAGAGGGAATAAGGATGTATGTTCTTGATTTTCCTCCGACTCCTCTTTCTGTTTGTCTGGGCCCCACTCCCACCCCTAAACTTAGTCTTAACATACTGTCTTCTCTCCAACCAAGCCTTCCTCCAAAACAATAGATTTCCTTGTGATCGATATGAGTCCACACGCCGTGTCGATGGCTTTCAGCACATCCTTTCATATCCCCACGAGCTGGTCCACACTCTTTCTTCAAAGTGCGGGCTCCAAGCAGGGCAGGTAATGAGCTGAGCTGGCCGCTCTTCTCTGGCCTCCCAAGGCTTTGACACGAACCAGCGCCCCTCCCCTCCCAGAGTCCATCTCTGCCCTCAGCCTGGGGACGCTGCAGCCCATGAACAAAGGCCTAGCCTCAGCCCGAGAAGCGTGAGCCCCCAACAGGTTGAGCTTGCTTGCTTGTTCAGTCACCAATCTCTGAGATGTGCCAGGTGTAGGCAAGGCCTGGGAGGAAGCTGGAGGAGGGATGGGAAGCGGTCACTCGCACCCCAGGGTCTCAGGTTTGAGTTCCAGCTCTGCCACCCACTGGATTTGTACCTAGGCAGGTGTTGGAGCTCCCCCTGCCCTCAGTTTCCCCAGAACCTGCCTCGTGAGGCTGTGGTGGGCGAGAGGGAGCAGGACAGGGGTGGAGCAAGTACCTGTCAACAAGGGCTTGGGAACTGTGAGCCAAGGTCAAGGAGTCAGCCTGCGCCCCACACGTGAGAGTCAGAGCCAGACGTTCCCGGGAGGCATGTGCTCAGCCTTCAGACTAGGACCCCAACACTCACCCCCCCGCCCTGAGGCTCCATCCAGTCTCCCTCCTCTCAGGCCCCTTGGCCCCCTTGGATCGGGGTGCCTCCCCCTCAGGCTCTGGGCTCCTGGGAACACACCTGTCTCCCTGGCCTCCAGCTCTGGTCACGCTTCAGTCCCCAAAACTGCCTTTCTCAGGGACGTGTCCCCCAGCCCTTACTACAGCAGGGCCTCTTGAATGCGCTCCTGGCCCCTGGCCTGGTATTTCAAGATATATATGTACATAGTTTTACATTTTAATTATTTGTGTGACTCTTTGGTTAACTTCTGCCTCCACCGCTCACTGGATGCCCCAGAGGACAGGGGTGTACCCACTGTTCCCCATCGTGTCCTTGGTGCCACACAGCACGCGGCCAGCTGTGAATGCCTGGGAAGTTGTGGTTGCACAAGGAAATGAGTCTCTAGATCAGAGAGACAGAGACAGGGAGAGAGAGAGAGAGGACACGGAGAGACACGCACACACAGAACTCCAAGAAGGCCTGCGTGGTTGGGGTGGGGACAGCAGGGAGGGGCAGGGGGCTGCAGTGGGGTCCAGATGCCCTTGGGCTGCAGACCACCTGGCCCTGCAGCCTGGACTGAGAATGTGGGCCTCTCTCCCGAGGGCGCCAGCATCTCTGAAGGGCACCTCCTGGCCGCGTGGAGGCCCCCGATGTGCATTTTAGGAAGATCACCAGCAGCTATTCGGAGAGTGGATTTATAGCCCGGCTCCTTTGTTCAAATCCCCAGGGTCATTTTCATCTTTTTTATAGGATTCTGCTTGTGAGGAACTGAGCCTGAGCTGATTGTTTCTTCCTAACTTGCTTTGTGACCTTGGGCAAGTCCTGGCTGCTCTGCAGGAAGCAGGGGATAGACCCCTGGCTGCTCCTCCCAGCCAAACAGCCGTGGTCTCCCAAGCCTACCACCCCTCTCCCTACCTGCCACTGTCCCCTACCCTTGAAAAGTCCCCTCAGCCTCACAGGGCTATGAGAAAGGGGTCTTCTTTCCACTGAGTGTGGGGCAGTCTTTAGAGTATCACACTTGTGATTTCTCCAGGAGGGGTGTACCCATAATCTCAACAAAGCTGCTCCCCAGGGCAATGGCTGTTACTCAGTTGGTACAAATTATACCTGGATCTGTGCTGTTTGGAGGCCTCCCTGGTGGCTCAGTGGTAAAGAATCTGCCTGTCAAGTAGGAGACACAGGTTCAATCCCTGGGTTGGGAAGATTCCCTGGAGTGGGACATGGCAACCCACTCCAGTATTCTTGCCTGGAAAATTCCATAGACAGAGGAGCCTGGCAGCTACAGTCCATGTGGCCGCAAAGAGTCGGACACGACTAAGCTGTTTGGCTCCCATGATGAGGGCAATTCGACTGATTCTTGTCTCCGCCCAACTCCCATTTCCCCACCCTATCCCTTCAGGCCCCTGATCTTGGCTGTCCTTGGTGGCCACCCTGGAAAAGCTGGTGGTCTCCCAGGTGACGAGACAACCTGACTTTTTACTCTGTGGCTGCCCTTCTGCACACAGGGGTAGGGGTCCCAAAGGTTATGGAGCTCCTCTGGGTACCATTTAAAACAACGTCGGCTGAAAACACCTCTCGGCTCCTTAATACTGCCTAAGCCAGCTCTCCCTCCAGATTTATAAAGTTCGCCTAACTTTCTTCTGCCACCCAGGAGGGACCTTCACTGCACTGGAAAACAAAAAACACCACCTACGGGTTTTTTGCTGTTGTTATTTCTCTCCAAAACACGGGAGGGGTTTTGGCTAGAAGTCCGGGAGAGCTGGGGTGGGCAGGAAGGAGAATAAGTTTTGCAGTGGTTTCTTGTCCTAAGGAAAACAGGCTTTCAGTTATGACGTACACCCCCTTGAAATCTCACTTGACATTCTGTAAAGAAAGAGGAACTTTTCAAGAAGCTGGCTGAGCCACCTAATACCTTGCCTCCAGAGTGAAGCCTTTTTTGAAAGATTAATATCAAGCTGGAGACAGCCAGTGACGGTGATTGTACTGATCCTGGCTTGTTCTCTGCCCGCATTGTCTCGGCCCTGGAAGCCGCATGAAAGCTCCATCCGGTGTGTGCCCGGGGCTGGTGAGGCCAGCTTAGTTCCATGAAAGGCTGCCAGTCCCGAGGTGTCCTCACAGCCCCCGGGGAGGCGGGTGGATCTGAGCAGCCGCTGTTCCCTTCTTACATCTCTTTCCCGAATGGGGAGGAAGGGCCAGGCGCTGCTTTTGGTGTTTCTGGGCATTTTTTAATGGAATTAAGGATGATTTCCCTAAACCCAGCTATCTTTCATGCCGCTTCCCTCCTGTCATCTGCTTAAGAGCTATCACCCCGAGCAGGCTTCCCTGCCTCCCTGCTTGTGTCTCTTTAACCAGAGAAAACCACGGAAAGGAAACAGGGGCCCGAGGCGGGTCCTGGACCTTCTGAGACACAAAATACTCCCATGGATACTCTTTGCCATGCTGTGTGCTGGTTAAAATGAAGTGTCTAAGTTGTGGTCTTGGCCTGGGTCAGGGTAGACTGGACTGTCTCCTCCAAGGCCACAGAGGAACCTCTCAGACTGGACAAGTGTGGGTGGCAGTGGGCTCGAACCCTGCTAAAGCTTAGAAGCATCACCCCCGGAGCAGGACCTGTGGGTTCTGCAAGGTTGTCGGGACATTGCCTCTACCTGGAACTGTGGGGGTCAGCTTGGAGTTATCTGTTGGCTTTTACTTTTTACCTCTTCTATCCGCTTGGCTGGTCCTACCAAGCAGGCCCAACTTCACCTTGGGCAGCCTTGGGACCTTGGCTTGCTTGACCTGCCCCAGACATAGTTGAAGTCTTTCCCCTGCCCCCACCCCACTACCTATGGGGAGGGGGGAAAAAAACAAGCCTCAGGCTAAATGATCTTTTTATGCATCATTCCATGGATAATGAATTTCCAATGGTTTTATCTGCAAGTAAGGTTAGTTTCAGAAATGTAAATCTTATGGAAACATGAGTTTCTTCATCCAGAGGGAGGTGGGTGGTGCAGAAAATCTGCTCACCACGAGGGTGAGTTCCCCGCCCACATCCAACACCTGATCACTGACCCGCTCTGGACTGGATGTTGATTAACTTCACCAGGAGTTTCCCCTTGGTGTCTGAGGGCAACTTCTGACCCGGATAAAGTCTGCACTCAGCGTGTGACCTTTCCAGGGAGGCAGTGGCGTTCCCCTCTGGGGTCTGTGAAATAATAAATCACCAGAGGGCTGCTCAAGGAGACTGACAAAGGACAAAGAAGGGACAATAGCTCTAACTTCCAGGGAGCAGTGATTGTTTTGAAATGTAATTATGATCCAATAATACAAATATCAACATCTGGAATTCTGCAGTCTCTCTCTTTGCATGATCTGTTTAGAAATGGAATGCTAATCAGGCACAATGTCTTCTCTGTTCACCGGTAGAGAGCAAGGCGTTTGGGGAAAGCAGGTCTCTTAGTGCAATTGTCTTTGAGAAGCTCCAAGGGTGCGGGGCCATCATTGGTCAGGTCTCTACCCTCAGCGGCTGATGGTCCAAAGAAACCTGAACCAAGAGAGGCCTGGGAAAAATACCCTCAGAACCAGTGAGGTTTGAAGAGCCCCAAGAAAGAAGCCAGGCTTGGTCAAATATTTGCACTTGTCCTAAGCGCTTCTGTCCTGGGCTAAAATGATGAATTCTAGACCAGGAATCTGAGGACTTTTTTTTTGTTCTTCTGGAATTAAGGTCAGGGAAAGGAGAAGATGCTTTGCCCTCCAGGAGACTGAATTGGCTGCAATTTGCCCAGGGTCTCGGTTATTTGTGCTGAGTCCCTCTGGAAATTCTCTTTTCTGTGTGCTTGGAGCCTCTTTTATTCTAAACTTGCTAAACTGTTTCCAAGCCATTGATGAGGTTGGGGAAAACAACCCCAGATTCCTACCTTCAGATCCCAAGCTTTGGAAAACCCAAAGTCTGTCCTTTTCCCTGATTTGATGACCAAAGGAGAACTGAAGTCAAAAAGACAAAATGAGACGTCGAAAATTACCTTGCAATAGTTCTCTCGAACCTTTCAGGGGAAATATTCCCAGGCATTTTCTTTCAGTCAGAAAGCAGAGACCCTCTCCTGGGAGAAAGAAAAACGGCTTCAAAGTTCTCCAAGAGGTGATTAATTCCTCAAGTTTATTAATTTTTAACTTTTGATGGCTTTTATTACCCAAGCTTATGCATTCTGCCTCAAAGGCCCTAAGACAGGAAAGATGGCCCCAAAGAATCTGGCAAATACTTACAAAAAACAAATAAAAAACCCCCAAGAAATGCTACAGTTTTTGGATTCATTCCTCTGTGTTCTTCCAGGTCCCAGTTAATAGGGTAAAAGAAGCTCCAGGCTCCAGGTGTCCTGAAAGTGCTGACAAACCCAGAAGGATTATAGAGCTCCTCCCTTCAAACCCAGAGCCCACATAGTTTTAATAACCAGATGTTTATTTAGCCAGAATTCATTTAGCTGTGTATGATACAAGCTGCTACAAAAGGCAGAAATCAAGCAGTTTGTCAATGCACAAAGTTTGATGGCTGGGAAGAGCAAATCTTTATTTTTTCTTTCAGTAAACTGGACAGATGTTCTAAACAGGGAATAACAAAATGGTTGTGGTTTCCTATCCACTCCCGGACTCAGAAGATCATGGACCCTCAGGTCTAGAAATGTGTCTGTGCCCCAGAGGGGAATGTGGGAGAGGGTGCCCGTGAAGCCAGGTGGTGAGGCTGCTCTCTGGGGTCGTGCATTTTGTTCTTAACTGCTTTAATGACTTTTTTCTGCCCTCACATCTTTATTGAGAGCGAGCAAGGAGGCCCTGATGCCTCAGCTCCCACCAAACTCGCTTTTGGACACTTGTATTTGTGCCGGAGCCGTTACATTTTCCGTTTTCTAGGCGGGAATGGAATGTTGATCCTGTGTGATTGTTTTATTTATTTTATACGTTTTCCTTGGAATGTCTACACGTGGCTGCTGCCCTGGCTTTGCGGCCTCCTGATTTACGGTAGTTATAAACATTCCAAAGTAGACATGTCAGTTAAATGATACAATAACATTGTACAGTTACCATTCTGTTATAAATGTGCCCAGGGTTCCAAAAGGCCCATGTTCTGTGCCCCTCCCCCCACCCCTCCCTTCCTGCTACCTACGCAGTGATGACTTTGGAAGCCCCCAGCACCATGGAAAGACGGCAGAAGATCTAAGCTTTAGTAAGAAAGTGGCCTCAACCCTACCAGCCCTGCGCTCTGGAAAATATTTCCAAGAGCTCCAGTACTGGTGTCCAGAAGCAATATGCTTGTCTGAGGAGCACATCTGAACTTTCTTTCCACTGAAAATCACATTTATTTCCATAAGCAGTGTCCTCCCAGGAGAGGTGCCGCTCCAAGATGGCGGTCGGTTGAGTGGCTGAGGAGATGACCTATCTTTCTCAGGCCACCACTGCCTTTCCACCTCACCCACACAGAAATAGTGGTTTATTTCCCTGAAAGATGTTGAAAGAAGGAAAGAAGAAAACCTTTTCATGAACGCAGCCATTTGGAGGCTTAGCATTCGATCAGAAAGCCCTATCAGCTCAGTATCTCACATAGAGACATATCAAGGTGAGATTCCTTACACATCTTTCCACAGAAAACACCAGACAGCATCCAGACTGCAGTAAATGCCCATTTTTGACTGACAGGTACAAATCTGAGAACGGATATTTGAGGTAAAATGTCCATGTGGAGAATTTCCATTTTCTATCCTACAACAGGGGTCAGCAGAGTATGGCCCTAGATAACTCTTCAAACCAACCACTTCGTTTTATCACTATCTCTTTCCAGGTCACCACTCTCTCTTTTGGATGATTGCAATAGGTTCCTAGCTGGTTTCCCTAAAGCCCATCCATTCATTTATCCCTTCCACCATCCTATCATACATCCATCCCACCGTCTCATCATCCATCTGTCCATCTATCCATCTCACCGTTCATCCATCCATCCATCTCACCATCCATCTGCCCATCTATCCATCCATCCATCCATCCATCTATCTACCTAACCACCACTTGTACATTTTGTAGTGACTATGTCCCATCAACCAAATGCCAAGACCCAGAGAAAGGGCTGAAGAAGTTTGGACAGGAGGAGGGAAGGGGACCATCTCTTTTCTTTGGTGAGATAGGCTGCAAACCTACATTTAAAAAAGAACTAGGAGAGAAAGGAAAGAGGGAAAAGAAAAGACTTTGTGATGTTGGGACAGGAGTGAATGGAGGTGAAGTGAATGAGTCTCAGAGGGAAACTGGGTGGGAGAAAACAGAATGTAAGCTGTGATTCTCAGACTTTCAAGGGCCAGCAAGAGCTCACAGGTGCCACTATTTCTGTTTTAGGGTGAAACATAGACTGTTTCAATCTGAGTCCAACAGAATTTCTCAGTGCAAGTCGGCAGTGGTACCATAACGCATTTTCACCCTCAGATGTTCACCAGGACCACCCGAGTCCTCTCTCAGCAAAGAAATGGGTTCTGACCTTTTATTCACATGCCTCTGTCTTATTTGCAGTGCCATCTGCAATTTCTTGTGGACACATTAGGGCTCTTCGGGAATTTCAAACCCCAATCCATCCTCCTTCACAGGGTAATTTCCACTTGGTCCAAATTGTCTAAAGACAGTTCTTAGGCTCCCCTCCCCAACTCTACCAGAAGTTTTTCTGTTCTGTTCTTTGCGTTTCTTTCTTTAGTATCATTTTTATTGTTGTTCTATGAAAAAATGCAAGTTAAAGTGTGAGATTCTTTCTTAATTTCTTTAATAAGTTTGACTGTTTGAAATGCATATCTCTGAGGGTCACTTGATGGTGAACTGTTTGCGGGCAGGAACTCTGTTTATGTCTAACCCCCGTGCCAAGCATGGGGCTGGCACTTAGCATGTGCTCAGTAAATATTTAGTGGGGAAGGAGTCCTTGGATCCCAGGACAGTGACACCCTCCCTGAGATGCCCTGGAGGAGCCATTCTCTGAGCTCATGCTTCATTTCCTGTCTCACGCCTGCAGAAATGGACCAGCTGCTCCATTCCAGTTGTTTAATGTTGGACTTCCATCTTCCCCCACACCGGGCTGGCCTCAGCTCTGCCTCCATCAATTCTCCAAGGCCGACCAAGGAGCCTCATGAAACCAGATGTCTGCAGATGGCTGGCGTGACCCGAGGAGGTTCACGCCTCACTGCCTTGCAGTCTGGCATCCTCTATCAATATCCGCAGCCTGAGCAGGGTCTCCAAGCAGACCCCTTTCCCTGCAACTCCCAGAGGGCCTGCCTGGCTATTCCTGGGCGGGCACCCTTCCGTGTCAGGGCCATTGTAGCAAGCAGTGGTCTCGATCTCAGTCTCAACCTTGACCCTTCGTCCAGTTAGCTCTGCGATGCTGGGAGGGAGCCCTGTCATCCTCAAGCCTCAGTTAATTTTCTGTAAACTGGAGATAAAACAGGGCCTGCCGAGTAGGCACCCAACACACCATGCAAGATTTATGGCCCCTGTTCTTGATTGACGACAAAGCTTGGTCTCCGGGGAGGACTTACAGAGCTTTGGAGCAAGGTCTTTTTGGGTGCCCACAGTGGGGGCAGGGAAGTGGTGTTTTTACTCTCTGATTCTGTCCTCAGAGATGCAGGAAACTGCTGACCCAGGTCAGGTGGCTGGACCTCCCCGCCTCTGCGACAGCCTCCCCTTGTCACCCCAACAAAGGCCAGGCATCGCCCACGCCTGCCCATGGCTTTCCGTGGCTACATTAAAATACCTGCTGGCAGCTGGGACTCCCTCCCAGAGACCTGCGAATGAGCGCCGGCCCACGTCGAAATGATTTAAAACACGCTTTGTTTATGCTCTTGCGGGTGGACGAGACCTGCATGTGAAGCAGTCCAGCGGATCCCAGGAAAGGGAGGTGTGGTGGTTTCGGGGCTGCAGCTGTTTCTGGGGTGTGGCCCTGAGGCTGATAAGGTGGAGGGGTAACCACTGGGGGCTGGGATGGGGACCACAGGTGACCAGCTCCTTTGTCAAAGGAGAAGCCCAGAGAACATGGGGGCAAAACTCCATCCTTTCCTTTGGCATCTACACACCGAGCTTTCACCATGTGCCAAGCCCATGGCTCAAAGTTGGCTGGGAGTGGGGTCATTTACAAAGTGATAAACTGACTCTTAAAAGGAGTGTGGCATGGGCAGGGTTTAGGAAAAGCAAGGACCAGCACCAGTGGGGAGACGTTCCCACCCCTGGGGGAGGGGTTGAGGGGATGGGGCGATGCCCGGAGCCCAGGGAGGGTGACTGTACGGGAGCTGCTTGGCAGGAGCCTTGGCCTTTAGAAAGGGAACCCAGCATCTGGCTACCTGTGCAGAAAAGAGCCTGGAGAGGAAATGCCCTCAGGTCTCTGGTGGGTCACTCCACTGGCCAAAGAACCCAGAAGCTGGTGGGCTGTGGCCTGCCAACAGGTCCATATGGAGCAGACTCCTGCAGCCAGGATGAGGAGAGGGCAGATGTGGCTCTGAGGGGGTCACTGGAGCTGAGCTAGCACACATCTATAAATTGCAGGTAAGCGACGTAAGGGAGGGGTAGAGAGTGTGGCAAATGAATGTGTTCACCCTGGGAAGGAGAGGGGCGTATCTCCAGGATTTTTTTTTTTTTTTGATAGAAGCTAGAAGTTGAGGGTTTTTTTTTTTTTTTTTAATGAGCTCTTTATTTATTTGACAGCGTCCACTCTTATTTGTTCCATGGCATGTGGGATCTCTGTTCCCAGACCAGGGATTGAACCCACATCCCCTGCATTGCAAGGTGGATTCTTTATATATATATATAATTTTCTTTGTTTATTTGTGGCTGCGCTGGGTCTTTGTGGCTGCATGGACTATTTCTAGTTACAGGGATCAGGGCCCACCTCTCTAGTTGCAGTGTGGTGCAGGCTTCTCATTGAGGTGGCTTCTCTTGTGAAGCACAGGCTCTAGGGTGCTCAGGATTCAGTAGTTGCAGCACCTTGGCTCAGTAATTGTGGATCCTGGGCTCTCCAGCACAGGGTCAGTAGTTGTGGAACATGGGCTTAGTTGCTCTGAGGCATGTAGTATCTTTCCAGACCAGGGATCAAACCTGTGTCCCCTTCATTGGCAGCTGGATTCTTTACCACTGCGCCATCAGGGAAGCCCCTGCAAGGTGGATTCTTAACTACTGGACTGCCAGGGAGATCCCATTATGAGCTTTCTCTTGATTTAGAATTTTAATAGTCAAGTTTTTGAAAAGAAAACATTTTATGGGCAGGACAAATGTAAATTGTCTGTGAGCTGGCTGTCACTCCCGAGTGGCTGGTTAATGGGTTTCTGGGCAGTGAGGACTATGAGATGGACACGTGTGAAGCATCAAGCTAAACTCACTCTCCTGGCCAGGAAGGGCCCAAGGTGGGCATCGGGGGTGGGGGGACTGCTGGTGTAGGTACTGAGCTGAACCTATTGCTGTGAATTAGGAACCTGGCCCATTCTGGGTGTTCACACCCATGCCTGGTGTCCCTGACCCCACCCCATCTTGCACCCCCCTGTTCTCTACCTCCACAGTTTTTAGAGCATTTATCCCAGTTTATGCCTGCATTCTGTTTTACCTGTTTATTTGCTGTCTCCCTCCCTTCCTGAGAACTGGCATGTGTTTTCTACCTTATTCCTGGAGCTAAGCAAACAGAAAATGATGGATGGCTATTTGTTAAGTAACCATTGTTACAGCCCTTTGGGGGTGGTATTGTTTTTATTTTACCACTAGTAGTAGCAATTGTTACCATCAGTCCTCACCCATGTTTTATAAGCAAGGAGACAGAAGCAGAGTGATTAAAAGACTTAGTTAAGGTTGCACAAGAAAAGTATGAAGTTGGAGACTCAAACTCAGGACTGACAAATTCTCAAGACCCCTGCTCTTAGCTTGAACGCTGGCTCATTCCTAGACATCCCTTAGATATGAGCACAGACCTCACTGCTTCCAGGAAGCCCTCCCTGACTTACCCACAACTGGATTAGGAGCTGCCACTGGGCTCCCCTTGGGGTCTTCTATGCAGGATTTATTTCTCTGTAATGTACCTTCCTTTCCCCCTTCCTTTCACCTGGGTTGTAAAGTCCACCTTGAAGGCAAAGAGTTTGTTTTGTTCAAGATTCCATTCCCAAGGCTTTATAGCTCAGGCCTAGCCTGCATCAATAATAGCAGTGCTGCATGTGTGTGCGCTAAGTCACTTCAGTCATGTCCTCAAAAAAGGAGAAGGCTCTCATTAAGGAGTGACTACTATGTGGCAGGCACCAAACTTCTACTTAATCTTTATCAGGAAACTGGAATACAGAGAGCAGCTTGCTGGAGGCTACACAGCTGGCCAGATGGGGATGTAGGATTTAAATCCAGTGCTGACTGTCCCTGAAGCCACCATATTGGCCTCTAACCATTGTGCTGACAGGTGCCGCTGTGGGTACTTGATAAATACCAGATAAAAGGAGTCAGCAACCTTGTTCTATAAAGGTCAGATGCAAACGCTTTCAGGCAGTACCACTGTCTCTGACCCAGTGGCTAAGTGCAAAAGCAGCCCTTGACAACATGTAAATGGATGTGGTTGTGTTCCAATAAAACTTTATTTACAAACACAAGTGGTGGGCCGGATTGGGGCTGTGGGTCTCAGTCTGTGAACTCCTACAATATGTTGTTGATTCAGTGTCAGTATTACAAGCCATCCTGGTTTCAGAGAAATTATAATACGAAAAACTGTGCATCTTAGCATCAAGGAGATCTGATATTTGCTGAGTGAATGAATGAGTGAGTGAGTGAGTGATACATCCAAGTGGGTGCCCCTGAGTGTTGGCCAGGGAAGCTGAGTGCCCAGCCATGGGTTCTATGAATGTCTCATGAACATCCTCCAAGAAGCCTTGGATCTTCCTGGGGACCGCCGCTGTCCCACGGCAACTGCGTGGGAACCAGGGCCCCAGGAAATCCAGGATTTCTTCATGCCAGCTGGTCACAGGGTCCTGGCAGGGGCCAGGTTTCCTGGCTCCAGTGCCATCCAGATTAATGGGCCTCTGGAGGTGTAGTTCCTCATCAGCCAAGCAAGCCAACCCCAAAGTCACAGCAAGTGCACAAAGAATAGCTTTGCACTTCAGTTCCATCCAGATGAATTCAGTAAGAGTTTATTGTACACCTTCATCACGGCTACATGGGGAAGCAGGGGCTGTAAAACACCACTCCTGCCCTCAGGGAGCTTAAGCAATCTAATCTTATAAACCACCCAGATGGTAAAGCAGTGTGAGAATTCAGAGGTGCCAGGCCCTGTGCTGTCCCCATGGAGCCTCCCAAGGTCTGTGCCGTGGATATTTTCCAAGCAGGAATTAATCACGATTTCTGCAGCACTCTGAGCCAGACCCTCCTTAATGCCTTCTATAAAGAGCCTTATTACACGGCAACGCTGTATATTACATTCTTCAGTGCACACCAGCCTTGTGCGCCGACTGCTCCCTGCAGCCCTGGGCCAATAAATTAGATTTAGATTACTAGGGGAGCAAGGCGGCCGACGCACGAACATACTAACGGTCGCTGCGGACGGAGATGTCTTGATTTAGACAGCCGAATGGCCCTGCCAGGAGGCTGGGAGGGTGCAGGCTGGCACATAAAAAGCTCATAACCTCCATAAGCAAACCAGCACCTTGAACAAACAGGCCCACCAGTGGGGGCTGGGGCTGAGGGCTAATTGACAGTTTGGATCCAACCTCACGCTTATTCAGAACCCAGATGGTTTTCAGCTACCGGTTACTGATCCCGCTGAGGAGGGTGGTCTGCCCTTGACCCAGAGGCCCCATGGTCTGGCTGGAAAATCTCCAGATTTGGGGCATCCTTGATTTTCAGGTGCCTCTGTGGAACCAGAGGCCAGCGCCAACCAAGCTGATGTGAAGTGAGCATTACCGTCACCCCAGGGCCCTGGTGGATGGTGGGTCAGCTGTGGATAAGCAGGCAGTCTTGCCTGCAGCACAAAAGTGTGAGGTGCCCCGAGGACAGGAGGCAGCGGCTAGAATGGCCAATGGCCAATGTCCCCAAACTTGCCTGGGTGGAGGAACCCTTGGGCTGCAGATACTGGTTCAGTGGATCTGGGGTCTGGCTTGGGGTGTAGGGGCTTTCACAAGCCTCTCAGGTAACTGTGAGTGTCCTCAGCTGCAGGTCTTCGGGAGGCTCATCTAGAATCTTCTAGCCAGAAAGCATCTTTGAATTTGATGCCCTGAGAGCAGACGAGGATGCTTCCGTGGCTGCTTGCCATCCTCTGCATGGAGTGGCCTGCTGGAGGAGTTCTTGGGGCAGGGGGCTGGGCATCTTGCCTTTGGTTGGCCAGAACAAGCTGCAGAGAAGGTTGGTGGAGTGCAAGATGGAAGGGAAAGAAAATGGAAAGAATGAAAGGGGGTTCCTAGAAGGGACCCTAAATGATCCCAGGAAAGGCCAGGGAGTCCACTGGAGGGATTTGCTGGAGGGCGGGGAAGGAGAGGATGCAAAGGCAGAGCAAAAACAGTACGGACTCAAGGATCCAAGGGTGCGTCCTTTTCCAGACGCTTCAGCAAGGAGCTGGCCCTTCATTATCCCCAAAGGTAGGCTCATTATCAAGTGTGAACACTTCACATAAAAATACATGTGAACCATTTTCTTCCATTAATAGACCGTATTTTAAGTTCATCCTGCAACTTGTCTTTTCCACTTAGTATGTCTCAGAGGCCCCTCCAAGCCATACCAAGAAGTCCCCCCAGTTTTTTTTAAAACAAATCACCGTGATTATTTTTTTACCCCATTCTTTATCATTTCAAAATTGTGATAAATACATAGAATGTAAAATATACCATTGTCTCTATTTAGCATACACAATTCAACGGCATTAAGTGAATCCACATAGCTGTCTAGTTCGCATCATCACCATAAAGGGAAACCCCCACCACCATTAGCTCTCAACCCCATCCCCATCCCCACCCCCACCAGCCCCTGGCAACCACAAATTCACTTCCTATCTCTGTGGATTTGCTTTTCCTGGGAATTTCCTATGAATGGAATCATACAAGGCATGGCCTTTTGTGTCTGACTTCTTTTACTTAGCATCAGATTTTCGAGATTTGTCCATGTATCAATTCTTCAATCCTTTTTATGGCTAATGAGTATTCCATTGTGTAGCTAGACCACATCTTCCTTATCCATTCCTCTGATAATGAACATTTGGGTTATTTCCAGCTTTTGACTACGTGAAGAGTGCTGCTGTGAACATGTGTGCAAAAACTCCCATAGGATCCCCGCTTTTCCTTTCTCTGGGGGGATATACCAGGGCATAGACTTGGCCGTATGGAAACTCCACAATTAACTTATTGAGGAGTTGTCACTCTTTTTACCTGCTGCCTAGTATTCCAGGTTGTGGCTCAGAGGAGCTTATTTCATGACTCCCCTGTCAATGGAATTGTAGTTGTTTGCTGTTTTTACCATTTTGAGTCATGCTGCCATGAGAAGATTCTTCGTGTCCTTTGGGTGTTCACACATGTGCTCTGGGTCTGTAGACACAGATCTGTTGGGCTGACCACCCTGCACATTGACAGTTTCACTGCTATCACCACCCTGTCCCCATCCACGCTAATGGGATGTGCGGTCATCTGTCTTCTCCCTTCATCCTTAGGCTCCCCAGCTATTATCAACATTGATACCTTCTGCCCATCTCATGGATGCAAACTGATGCCACCTTGTTATTTTAATTTGTATTTCCCTATATCTATGGGAATAGGAGTTAGTGGGGGTAAGAAGGAAGCAAAGAACCTTCCAGAAAGGTGCAGCTGAAGGTATAAGAGGGAGGGAATAACACAATGTTCGATATCCCACAAGTTATGGTTCTGAAGAGGTCAGGCAAGTGGGGAATCAGGTATCAACCTGCAAGTTAGAATCAGGGCCAGTCTGTGCAGTCGTTTCATCTCCCAGATGGGCCAGGCCATCCCATGTCAAAGAAGGAAAGGCTCTCGGGAGAGATGGGGAGGAAGACCTGGCAGTGAGATTAGCTGGAGAACCAGGCTGCTTGCCTTCAATCCCAGCTCTGCAACTTGCTCAGCTGTGGGCCCTTTGGCAGCTTGCTTTAACCTCTGTACACCAGTTTCCTCACCTGTAAGACAAGGACAAGGAGAACTCTTACTGAGAGTCATGTAAAACCAAGTTGGTGGGACCTGGGGTGGAAAGGCTTCAAAGCTATGCATGTGGAAGTTGTGAGCTGGCATTTGTTTACAAGGAAACAGTGAAAGTGAAAGTCGCTCAGTCATGTCCAACTCTTTGTGACCCCATTGACTGTACAGTCCATGGAATTCTCCAGGCCAGAATACTGGAGTGGGTAGCCTTTCCCTTCTCCAGGGGATCTTCCCAACCCAGGGATCAAACCCAGGTCTCCTGTATTGCAGGTGGATTCTTTATCATCTGAGCCACAAGGGAAGCCCAAGAATACTGCAGTGAGTAGCCTAACCCTTCTCCAGGGGGGTCTTCCCAACCCAGGAATCAAACTGGGGTCTCCTGCATTGCAGGCAGATTCTTTACCAACTGAGCTATCAGGGAATATCCAACTCAAATAGGTATAAGCCAGAAAAGGGGATATTATTAGCTCCTTTACCAGAAAAGACCAGGAGTGTATCAGCTTCAGGAATGACTGGATCCAGGTGCTTCGATGATGTCATCAGGACTTGGATCCCTTCACCATCAACCTGAAGGTTTTATGTTGGCCCAACTCTCGGGCAGACTGTCCCTGAATGATGGCCAAGCAGCAGCTCCTGGCTTAGCTGCTTGGCCATTCCCTTAGCTCAGCAATCTTCAGAGTTCCTGTGAAAGTCCCAGGATTAACTCTGATTGGACCATCTCGGGTCACATACCCACCACTGGAGCCAGGGATCAGGAGCTGAGTCTGACCTCCATTATATGCACTGGGAGCAGGTGATGGTGGTGAAGTCAGGATATTCCACAGAAGGAGTACTGGTGTTAGGCCAAGCATCCTTGACATGGAGTGACCCAGGGCCCCCCACAAGTGGAACCAACAGGGAGGAGGAGGGGCTGTTGTCAGAGTCCTGGAACATGGCAGCAGTTTGCTGGAAACAGCCGAGGAGCAGGGGAGAGAGGCTTGAGAAGGGGCAGCAGCGACTCCAGAGCCAGCCTGCCTTCTGCTTCCCGCAGTGCCAGCCCAGGAGCTGGAGTGCATCAGCGAGCTTCCCCGAGTCACTCAGAGAGAGCTACATGGCCCACATCAGCGATTCCCTTTGTGGCTTCTCGGCTACCAGGATGCAAGCTGAACTATTTAAATGTGTAGCCTCTTCCTTAACCTGAGTATCTGGGAGCTTTTCTGACCCTCCTCCTGGGTGGTGTTCTTGATTTTTCTCTTTCTAGTTAACAGCCTTCCCATTTCATGTATCGTTTATCGTAAACCGCCTCCAATCCTTTTTTTGGAAGCAGGCAGGGTATAAATTATAAATAGATTTAATTTAAAAAACTCAATAGGGTAGTTTCTCTGTAGGGCTCCCAGGTATCGTTTATGCTGACATTTCCCTCAATACCCTTGGAGGTGGAGGGAGGGCGGTCAGAACAGTCGAGCGCAGGGGGCTTAACCCTTGGGACGCTGGGCCTCGGGGTCACCTGCTGGTGATCCCGGTTCAGAGGGATCCATCTGCTGCAGAAGTGGGGCGACTCATGTATCCGACAGCCCTCTCCACGCCTGGGGGTCCATCTGTCCTGCACTTGCCCCTGAGTTGTGTTTCCACACACACACTCCTCTGGCCTTCCTGTGTTTCTGCCTTCCCTTGGGCCATGCGCCTACATAGCACGAGGGACGGACCCAGTCCACTTGCTGGGTTCTGCAATCAGGAGAAAGAAGGCAGGAACTGAACTCTTGGGGCTCCCTGCCTTTTGTGGGTCCCTGGGGCCATATACAATAGTTCACTCCTGTCACTAAGCTGTAAATGTAGGTGTTGTTCTGACAAAGTGGGGGGTCACATCAGGAAGAGGGATCCTGGCTGGGAGCCAACCTAAGGGGTGAACGTGCCCCAGGCTGAGTGACCTTGGGTGAGAGACCCAAACTCTCTGAGCTCAGCTTTCTCATCTGTAAAGTGAGTATAAGAATGGAAGCTAGTTCGGAGGGTTGTTAGGATGATGATTTAAGTTATGAAAATGTATCTAAAGCACTCAGAATGCTGCCTAAGTACCTTTAAGAACTTAACCCGATCTTTGCTACGATTCTGTACTTTTGCTTTGGGGGAAAACACAAACACACGCACACACACACACCAATGTAGATCATTTTTACAATTTTTACTCTTCCGTCACTGGCCTCACCCAAGAACCCACATCATGTAATGGAGGCAAAGTCATATGAGCCATCCATTCATCTGCTCTTCTTTCCTTCCTCCCCTCCACCCCTGCCTCGCTTCTTTCATCATTTCAGGTGTTTGCTGAGCACCTACTTTTTTCTTGGTAGACAGGGGCACAGATCAGATCAGTTGCTCAGTCATGTCCGACTCTTTGCGACCCCATGAATTGCAGCACGCTAGGCCTCCCTGTCCATCACCAACTCCCGCAGTTCACTCAGACTCACGTCCATCGAGTCAGTGATGCCATCCAGCCATCTCATCCTCTGTCGTCCCCTTCTCCTCTTGCCCCCAATCCCTCCCAGCATCAGAGTCTTTTCCAATGAGTCAACTCTTCACATGAGGTGGCCAAAGTACTGGAGTTTCAGCTTTAGCATCATTCCTTCCAAAGAAATCCCAGGGCTGATCTCCTTCAGAATGGACTGGTTGGATCTCTTTGCAGTCCAAGGGACTCTCAAGAATCTTCTCCAACACCGCAGTTCAAAAGCATCAATTCTTTGGTGCTCAGCCTTCTTCACAGTCCAACTCTCACATCTATACATGACCACAGGAAAAACCATAGCCTTGACTAGACGGACCTTTGTTGGCAAAGTAATGTCTCTGCTTTTGAATATGCTACAGACGGGGCACAGTGAAGAGCAAAGGTAGATGTGGTCCTTGTCCTTGTGGAGGCCACCTTCCAGGCAGTTCTTAAGAAAACAGACACAAAGATGTTCAGGAAATGGAAATGCTGTGAAGAGAGTAAAAGAGCCTGCAGGCTAGGTTGTGAGAGGTGGGGTTGCCGGTTGGGACTCCTGAGGAAGGGACACTGGAAATGATCCCTGAGTGATGAGAAGGGGCAGTAAGTGAAGCTCTGGGCAGAGCTTTCCACGTAGCAGGAGCAGCAGGTGCAAGGACCCAGAGGCAGGAACAAGCTTGGTGAGGTTAGAGGGGATTGATCAGGGTGGGCGGAGGGTGGGGAGGTGGGCTATGCAGGCAGCTGCTAATTCCCACAGAGCCTGGGGCCCCGGGGAGGAGCTTGGATTTTATTCTAAGTAGTTAGAGCAGAGAAAGAGAATTCCTCTCCAGCCACCCTCCGCCCCCATATAAAGACTCTCAAGCCAGCTGACCAGTCCTGCCTTTTCTGCAGGACTGTCTATCCCTCCATCATCCATCCAACACAAATTTTTAATGGAAATAAGATCCTTCTAAACATACTGTTTTGTGACTTTCTGTTTTCCCTTAACAATTTACTATAAGCACTGTGGAGGGATGACAGTCATCAGGGGTCCTTGGCGGCCTCACCTCTGTGACCTGTCGTTGATTTCCACCAGGCTGGGGCCTGCGTCTCCCGGAGCCTTTAGGTTTGCGGTGCTGTGGCCGCTGGGCTCTGCTTGTAGCTCTAATGAAAGGCTGGTGGCTCTGTTGATGTCATTGGTTTGTGTTCCATCTGTACCAAAAGTTTGTACTTTATTAAATATCATTCACCTCAGATTTTCCAAGGGGAGAACAGTTCTTTTCCCTCCCGCCCCAAGCCAGCTATAGAACTCCGCAGTTTAAAGAAATGCTGAACTGATTCATTCGCTTCTCAGGGAGATTTGTTTTGCGTCTCCTCCGTGGGGATGTCAGGCCTGGAGGACACAGAAGAAGGAGGAGGTCATCATCACTGCCCTGGAGGAACTGGCAATGGAGCAGTTTTCTTAGCATAAACCAGAAAGTGAAAAACGACAAAGTTTGACTTGCCGACAGAACCTGCGTGTCTGTGCACCTCAGGATAGTCCTTCTAGAAGCTGCTGAGAGAAGCTGAGGAGGAAAGAGGGCTTGTGACCAGATACATTGGAATTAAGCAAAACTATGAATAGCTGTCTCTTCTGCAGGACTGTCCATCCATCCATCCATCCGTCTATCATCTCTCTATCAATTATATCTACTTATCATCTATCTATACACAAATTTCAAATGAGATGAAAGGAAATGAGATCCTTCTAAATATACTGTTTTGTGACTTTCTGCTGTTTTCCTAACGATTTATTATAAATGCTGTTCTGTGTCAGAAATATGGGTCTCCTACACCACCATTTTTACTGCTTGTACGGTATCGCGTTGTGTGAATGTATTGTGTTTGTTTAACTGATTTTCTGTGGGACGTTTAGGTTGCTTCCATTTTTCTTGATTGTAAACAATATGCAGTGAATGTGCCTGTTTATGGGCCTTTGGGAACATCCACAGTGATTTCTTTAGAACCAGTTCTTGGCTCAAAGAGCGTACCTTAAAAAGCTGGTTTTAGTGTCTTAAAAAACATTTTTGATTGGGTCTTAATGATGGATGGAGACCTTGAGCAATACAAAGCGCCCTCTCCCAGGTTATTTTTACCTCTAATTTTGTTTGAGAAAATGTATGTGAACACAGGAGTGACTGTGAGGGTGGCGGTGAAGGCTGGGTCAGCTGACATAGTTGTCCCAGCACAGAGCGCCCTCCCTGCGGACACCACCAGTCATGGTGGGGGTCGTGTGGTTGCCACCTGCTGCTCCTGTTGCCACTGAGCGTTCCCCTCTGGCTCTCAGGAAAGGGATTCACCACTGTGTACTTTGAACATTTCAGACTTCTTTGCTCTCACATGGTCCCTCTGTCCTGCTGTGCTTGCTTGTCCCCTGGTCTGTGAGCTGCACCCATATGTCTTCTCTTGGGTCTGCTGGAGTTTGGAGGCCATGCATCCTAGAGGTTCAGACCATGAGCTTCAGGAACCCAGCGTCCTGAGTTGGAGTCCTGACTTCACCACTTATTTGGGTCTTCAGGCAGCTCACTCACCACTCCGAACTTCAGGTCTGACCCCTACCTGCCCCAGGATCAGCGGGACCATCCCCGACATGAGAAAGGCTGAGCTTCTCAGGCTGTGCTATGACCAGCAGCCTTGACCTCTTGTTCCCTGGGGTGCTGTTCTGAGCTTTTCCTCACCTCTGTAGGGTGGGGGGAGCACAGCAGGCCTCTGGAGGAGGAGCTGGGGCGAATACCCCAGTTTCACAGGGGAAGTTCTTTGCTCCAGGGTCCAATAGTCATTTCATCCAGAGCAATTCATTCACTTGGCCAACGTTTATTGTGCTTCTAGAGTATTCCAGGAGGGGTGATTGTACCATTTCGTCCTCTCAAGAGCTGTTCTATAAATGTGAACCCCATTTACAGAGGAGAAACTGGGTCCAAGTCCAGAGGCAATAGATGGCCAGATTCCGCCCATGTGGCATTCTGGGGGAGCCTGGAGGACAAAGAGCAAATTCCTCCAGGCGTTGCCTGCAACTCTCCAGACCCCAGGCTCCGGCTCATGCCCTCAGCAGTAGGACAGGCCAACAGTGAAGCCCAGAGGCCTGAGGGGGAGACTCTGAAGTCAGCCCCCAAGAGATGTGCTCACCTAAAACCCAGAACCTGTGACCATATCACCTTACATGTGAGAGAGGTTCTGAGATGTGATTAAGGACCAGGAGAATGAAAACATTCCTGGATTATTCCAACGTGTCACAGGGTCCCTGTAAGAGGGGGATTGAAGGGTCACGTGCTGGCTTTGTAGCTAGAAAAAGCAAAGAAAGAGATTCTCCTTCAGAGCCTCCACGAGGAAAACAGCCCCTTGTATTTAGGACTTCAGACTTCTGGAACCGTACGATAAAGAATTTGTGTAGCTTGAAGTCACTAAGTTCATGCCATTTGTTACAGCAGCCACAGGAAGCTCATACAGACTATATCTGGAGAGATGATTCCAAACCGCGGCACCACAGGGAGCTGGGGGGTGCTTGAAGGAACGGGGAAGTGTGGGGACACAGATGGTGGCCAACGGGGCTGAGCTGTCCCCTCTGGGGCCACATCTGAGTGGCCATCTGCACTGTTCTTGTCCACACCATCCACTGGTATCATGGCACCCCCAGCGGTCTCTCAGCTCCCTGTGCTCCTCAAAGGCTTTCTGAAAAGGAGACAAGGTCTTGCCCACAGCTGTTCAAAGCTGTCCTTTGAGAAGAGGTGAGGGTGGGGAGGGGGTGGCTGGAGAGAGAGATCTTGATCATCAGCAGTCAGCTTGCCGGGAAGGATTGGACCATAATGGGATTAGCTGGCCCTAGGGTGAGAGATGGGGGCCAGACGCCGCTTGTCACAGGCAGAACCCACATGGCCCCAGCCGCTCTGTCTTCTTGGCTGCACCTCTTTCCACTTTCCATCCATCATGAGCATCCAGCTTGGCCTCTGCCAACGTTGCTTTCTCTTGGGCACATCACTGATTTCCTAATGGGATTGATCGCGCTTTAAACTTGTTCCTTTGCCCACTGGTTCAGCAGAGACTGGGCATGGGAGTCAGGGGGTCCTGCCTTACACTCTCAGCTCTGTGGCTTTGAGAAAGCCTCTGAGACTTGCCTGCGGCAGCTGTTCCCCATTCTTGTGGGTTACTGAGTAGATGGTCTCCCTCGTTAGGGCACATTCACCATGATGTCCTCAGTGCCTGGCTCATGAGAAACAGCTTCTTAATGCTTGTTGAGTGAATGGAGCACATGGGGATGTTCGGCTCTTAGCACCGTGCTGGGCACAGAGCAAGTCCTTGGCCAAAGCTTGGCCGTGACAGTGTGGTTGATGTCACACTCCCATCCCACCTTGGGTCCCGGCCTCGGTCTTCCTCTCACCCTCCCTCCAGCTTTCTCCTTCAAGCTGCTTCTTGCCTGCCTACATTCTGACACTTTTGGTAGAAGAGACATTTTTAAAATCCTCTTCCCCTTTATTTTCTTTGTAAAATTTTTCATTGGCGTATAGAATTGCTTTAGAATGTTGTGTTAGTTTCTGATGCTGCTGCTGCTAAGTCACTTCAGTCGTGTCTGACTCTGTGCGACCCCATAGACGGCAGCCCACCAAGCTCCCCCATCCCTGGGATTCTCCAGGTAAGAACACTGGAATGGGTTGCCATTTCCTTCTCCAATGCATGGAAGTGAAAAGTGAAAGGGAAGTCACTCAGTCGTGTCCGACTCTTCGTGACCCCATGGACTGCAGCCTACGAGGCTCCTCTGTCCACGGGATTTTCCAGGCAAGAGTACTGTGGTGGGGTGCCACTGCCTTCTCCGATAGTTTCTACTGTATAGCAAACTGAATCAGCTATAGATCAGCTATTGAGTCAGCTATCCATATCTGCTCTCTTTTTTTGGATTTCCTCCCCTGAGAAGAGTACCCTGTGCTACACAATAGGTTCTCAGTAATTACCTATTTTATACATAGTAGTGTATATATGTCAATCCCAATCTCCCAATTCATCCCACCACACCTTTCCTCCTTGGTAAGCATAATTTTATTCTCTATATTTGTGTCTCTGTTTCTGCCCCTTTATTTTCAAGAGAACATCTTGGGAAGTTGGGCCTTTGAGGTCCGTGGACACAATGTAGGTGCCTGTCTTTTCTATCTCATACCCCACGGGCATTGCTATCTCCCCTGCCATCTGGGCAGCTTGGCAAAAGCAGAGAAGCACTCAGGTTTGTCTCTGCTCCTTGGAGGCGCCTGGCCACGGACACCTGTGTTGATGAATGAATGATGGATGGATGGAGGAATGCATGCTTCCATGATAAATGAAGAGATGAACTGGAGAATGAACAGTGAGCTCTGGTTTTTCTTTTCTTTTTTTTCCTGTGGCTCAAATGACCTCGCAGAAGGTATGTGTATAGTCTGCCTTTTGTAAAGCACGCTCCACGGGTAAGCAACACTGCCAAGCCCTTGTAGGTGTTATCCAAAAAATACAAAAAGGGGAGAGGGCTTCCTGTGGCCAGAACAGTTTGGAAAATACTGGTGTTTGACAAAGTCAGAAAGGTTTCTTGCTGGCAGGACTTCTCAGAGCCTTTACTATGCTTTGCAAATATCCCAGGCGTGTAGACTGTGCCGTTTCCTCCAACACATGGATCCTGGGGTCTGTGTTTCAAGGACATGGGGTGGGGGGGGCAGGGGCAGGCTGGCAGAAAAGCTCTCTGGGGGTGGGAACCCCCTTCAGACTGGCAGAGGGAGACCCAACCGACAGAGAAGCAGGCTGTGCTGGCCAAGCCCCAGCTGTTCCATCAGCCCCGGGTCAAGGGCAGATCCAGGGAAGACAGCCTTGGTCTTGTCCTGAAGCTGGCGACCTCCTGTCCGGCAGACTTGGTGTCTCACAGGAGCCAGGACGCTCTTATTGTTGCTGTCAGTCGACAGTGATCCGCTTCTCTTCAGGGCTAACCAAGGGATTCTGCCAGGTTTTCTGTTTTCTTCATTGTTTGCACCTGCTGGGTCCCTGCCACGGGCTATGGTTCCCCCTCAGAAAGTGCTCTTCGAGGGTTAATCCATAAGGTCACTTGAAAATGAAGCCATTATTCCCTTCTTAAAGGTTAATGTGTTTTTTCCAGGAGTGTGTGAGTGGAAATCTCAAGTATTCCACATTCTTCATTTCGCGGGGTAATGTTCTGAGCTGCTCCAGGAAAACGAGCCCTGGAACGGCAAGAGAGGGGCCCCAAGAGGAGAGAGGAGGGCAGTGGTGGGGAGAGGAGCGAATCGCGGGCGTCACTGCTTGCAGAGGAGGTGAAAGCAGCCGACTCGCTGAGCCCCCAAGGTGGGAGATGATGGAAACCCACAGCACACGGCGCAGGGGGAGAGCCGTTCAGTGAAGGGTAGGGGGGCATCAGGGCACCGGAACGAGAGTACCAGCAGGTCTCGGTGAGTCTGGGCATCTCTCAAATGCTTCTTTGGTTCTCTCTGCAGGCCCCCACTCTGCTTCCCCAGATCCCCAAGTCTGCGGGTCCCCAGTGTGAGATAGACCAGAGGGGCCGTGTCCTAATTCCAAACACCCTCTCAGGGCAGACATCCACCCCTGACCCCATTAGCCACAGTTGGGTTGGTGATGCATAGTATACCCATGGCTGTGCTGGGCCCCTCTCCCATGAGTGGGAGATGACATACAGCTCAGAGACCGGAAGACTGAGTAAGGCCAACACCCAAAAAATGGGTCTCCTTCAGGCCTGGACAGTAGGCTCCAGCACCTACCCTGTGCCTGTCTCCCACACACCTCAGGATGCCTATGGATGTCCACTCCCACCCCCAGGACATCCTTTTTTGTTTTGTATAAGGCGTTAGCAAACTATGGCCAACTGGCCAAATCCAGCTTACATTTGTTTGGTAAATAAAGTTTTATTGGCATACAGCCACACCCACTCATTTACATATGGTCTGTGGTTGCTTTCTAGACACCATAGTAGAGTCAAGTGGCTGTAACTGAGACCCTGTGGCTTGCAAAACCAAAAATATGTACTAGCTGGATCTTTGCAGAGCAAGTCTGCCAACTCTTGTTGTGCAACCCTTGCTTAGCGAACAGGAGTCCTCGGTAAACATCAGGTGTGATGATGATGGTGATGATGCAGAAGGTCTCTGTTCATTTAGCAGGTACTTACTGACCATCAGGCATGTGCTGAGACCTGGAGATAAAACAGTGAACGAGGCAAGGTCCCTGCCCTCACAGAGCTTCCTACCTTGAGATAGTACAGTGTGTTTTCCTCTAAAAAATGACCAGAGCACTCAGCCCTGGGTGTTTACCTCCTGGGAGTACAGATCTGGGACTGAGGGTGGTGGATTAGATACAGACTACAGAAGAAATGGAAAGTTCTATGGACAGAGGAGCCTGATGGGCTACAGTCCGTAGGATCACAAAGAGTCAGACATGACTGAGCAACTAACACACACACAAAGAAGAAATGGGATCCCTGGGTCAGGAAATAAGGGTCTGCTAGGGATCCTGGGACAGAGTCCACAGAAATCCCCAGGTTCCAGAATAGCCAAGCGCACCCAGCAGAGGGAAGGGTGGGCCAAAGAAGAGGATGATCAGTTCAGCTGGAGTAATTAATCCTGACAATCTGCCTGGAGGAGGTGAATTTTGCATACTGCTTTGAATGCATCTGGTGGCTCAGATGGTAAAGTGTCTGTCTACAATGTGAGAGACCTGGGTTCAATCTCTGGGTTGGGAAGATTCCCTGGAGAAGGAAATGGCAACCCACTCCAGTACTCTTGCCTTGAAAATCCCATGGATAGAGGAGCTTGGTGGAGGCTACTATCCATGTGGTCACAAAGAGTCGGGCACAACTGAGCGACTTCACTTGAATGCATGGAGAAGGGAGGGAAGTCATCCATATGGCCCAAGGGTGTACTCGAGAGAGGCTGGGGCTGGAGGCTTTGGTTCTCACCCTGACTCAATGGACATGAGTTTGAGCAAGCTCCAGGAGATGGTGAGGGACAGGGAAGACTGGCATGCTGCAGTTCATGGGGTCACAAAGGGTCATACATGAGTTGGTGACTGAAAAACAACTGCCTTCATCACACTCCTCTGGGGAGCCTCCTTTGGATTTTCCTTCTTCTACATTAATAGACTATAACTAGACATGTGATCACCCCCAGATAAAGATCTCACTTCCCAACCTCTCTTGCAGCTAGATGGCCATGTGGTAGATTTAGTCATTGTGCCTTGAGTGGAAATGGCATAATCCATTTCCAAATTGTGCTTTTAAGGGAAAGGAATGGGCCCACTTCTTGCCCCTTTATTCCTTCCCACCTGCTGGAATGCAGAAGTAATGACAGGAACAGGAGCAGCCGTTTTGTATCTTGAAATGGACAGTACACGTGAAAGATACAGAGAATGTGGTGAATGGGACCTGGGTCTCTGATGACCCTGGAGCTGCTCCATCAACTCAGGTCTATGACCCTAAGCCTTTACGGGAGAGAAAAATGAATTTCTGTGTTGTTTAAGCCACTATCATATTGGGTCTCTTTGTTATAACAGTCAAGCCCCCAAGGCATTCCAAATAAACACACAATTAAATATACGTGATAGGTTTGCTATGTAAACGAAGCTCTGAAGCTTCTTCCCCTTGGAAATTCTGGGGTCCCATTGCTACTGCTCTGCAGTCTCCTCTGTGCATCCAGACAGCCTCCCTCTTCTGACTACAAGCCAGTTGCCAACTCCCTTCCATAGCCAGGTCTCAACACGCATTTCTGGATGGAAGAAGTTAGAAGGATAAAGGATGGGGGTGCTTGGCCAGCTGAGGCCAATGGAGACTTCTAGTCCTCAGAAACCCCCTGACCCTCACCTTGGCCTCCTGCCCTGTGAATGGAGGCAGCTCCCGAAGAACCCCCGGTCAGCTGTGCTGAGGGGCTGCTGGGAACAGAAGGTTGTAAAGGTCTGCAGATGAGCTGCCACGATGTCGGAAGAAAGATTCCAGTCCCCAGCTCATCTGGCCTCTGCTGGGCGGGGCTGATCTCAGCCTTCCCCATCCCAGCCTGGTTCCCATAAAATCACAGGAGTACTGCCAATTAGAACCTGCCAGCCGAGGCCCCTCGGAATGTAATCAGCCATAATAACTTAATAGCTTGAAGTTGGGGAAGCTTCATCTGAAGCTCAGAATCTTCACCCTGTAGTATCTCAGCTCCCCCGGAAGAGCCTCTGTCTTGCCCTGACCATTCCAATTACCACCGCCATCCCTGATTGCCTGGGCCTACCTCCACAAGCCTGTCCACTGCTTCACTGACAGGCATAGTGCGTGCTTCATGTTCCCCCACTGCCATTCCAGCTAGCATGCCGCACTGACCCCCGAGAGAAAACAAGATGTCATACAAAAGGCTTGGCCTCAACCCCTCACGTCCACACACATCAAGGGAAATCAAAGTGCCCACTGGGTGCCAAAGATCACTGAAGACTGAGGAGGACTGTAATCAGGGAGAAAGTTTAATATGCAAGACTTCACGTTGGATTAAGTGTCCTACGCAGCTGGGAAATGAGGCTGTAGATAGAAAACAAATGTTCAAACGTCTTCGTGGGTGACCTCCAAGTTTCCACCCGCTCCTAATCCTTCTGTCATAATTCAAGCTCGTTGGCCTGGAGATGATGGCTTGGCGGTGGAATTCCATGATCTATTAGCCGTTCTTCCAAGGCAGCCAGTGGTTCCCTCTGTGGACCCAGCGTGCTGATCTGTTTCTCTGGCAGGATGGGAGAGCATGTTTCCATCTGGCAGGGCAGAAAACCGCCTCTGAGTTCATCTTCCCAGGAGCTGTCCCATGCAGGCGGTGGGTGGTGGGGGTGGGGGGACGATGCAGAGTAGGGAGGGTCCATGATATCCAGCAAGCATTAGGAGGGCCACTGTTTCCAAAAGAGCTTATCCTTCCAAAAGAGGGGAACAGGGGCAGGGATCTTTTAAGTGATTTTGGCAGGACCAGTGAGTACCAAAGAATTTATGCTTTCAAACTGTGGTGCTGGAGGAGACTCCTGAGAGTCCCTTGGCCAGTAGGAAGATCAAACCAGTCAATCCTAAAGGAAATCAACCCTGAATATGCATTGGAAGGACTGATGCTGAAGCTGAAGCTCTAATACCTTGGCCACCTGATGTGAAGAGCTGACTCGTTGGAAAAGACCCATAACCTCCCTGGGGATGACTTGTAGTTAAATTCCCTCTCTGGGGAAGGCCTGGCAGAACCAAGGTGGAAACATCGCCCAGCAGATGGGGCATTGCTGAGTGTGGATGGTTGGTGTCTTCCTGGATTCTTTCAAGCCATGACCTTGGAGGCCACATCTCAGAGGCTGAGGTTGGTCTCAGACTCACCCCAAAATGGAATTTCTGGTTTCTGGGGCACATGATCCACAGAGGGAGGAAGATATGGGATGGGAATATCTTGAAAATATCACCATTAAGATGGATTCTACCTGGTGTGGGGTGGGTGGTCTCCATTCAGTGCAGGAGCCTTACCCAGGGCTTGGCTGGGGTTTCCCATCTTACACCCAGCACAGGCTGGGGCTACCCTTTCTTCCTCCCATCTTCTCTCCCTTCCTCCTTTCTTTCCTTCCTCCCTTCCTCCCATCCTTCCTTTACTTTTTTTTAATTTATTTTTTAATTGAAGGATAATTGCTTTATAGAATTTTCTGTAAAACCTCAACATGAATCAGCCATAGGTATACATATGTCCCCTCCCTCTTGAACCCCCCCCCATCTCCCTCCCCGCCCCACCCCTCTAGGTTGATACAGAACCCCTGTTTGAGTTTCCTGAACCATACAGCAAATTCCTGTTGGCTATCTATTTTACATATGGGAATGTAAGTTTCCGTGTTACTCTTTCCATACATCTCCCCCTCTGCTCCCCTCTCCCCATGTCCATAAGTCTATTCTCTATGTCTGTTTCTCCATTGCTGCCCTATAAATAAGTTCTTCAGTACCATTCTTCTAGATTCTGTATATATGTGTTAGAATATGATATTTCTCTTTCTCTTTATGACTCACTTCGCTTATATAATAGGTTCTAGGTTCATCCACCTCATCAGCACTGACTCATATGCATTCCTTTTTGTGGCTAAGTAATATTCCATTGTGTACATGTACCACAACTTCTTTATCCATTCATTTGTTGATGGACATCTAGGTTGCTTCCATGTTCTAGCTATTGTAAATAGTGATTCAGTGAGCAATGGGATACATGTGTCTGTTTCAGTTTTGGTTTTCTCAGGTACATGCCTAGGAGTGGGATTGCTGGGTCATACAGTGGTTTTATTCCTAGTTTTTTAAGGAATCTCCATACCATCTTCTGTAGCAGCTGTACTAGTTGGCACTCCCACCAACAGTGTCGAAGGGTTGCCTTTTCTCCACACCTTCTCCAGGATTTATTGTTTGTAGACTTTTTGATGGCAGCCATTCTGACAGCGTGACTTGATACCTCATTGTGGTTTTGATTTGCATTTCTCTGATAATGAGTGATCTTATCTTCTCATGTGTTTGCTAGCCGTCTGTATGTCTTCTTTGGAGAAATGTCTGTTTAGGTCTTTTCCCCACTTTTTGATTGGGTTGTTTGTTTTTCTGGCATTGAGTTGTATGATCTGCTTGTATATTTTGGAAATTGTTTGTCAGTTGTTTCATTTGCTATTATTTTCTCCCATTCTGAGGGTTGTCTTTTCACCTTGCTTATAGTTTCGTTTGCTATGCAAAAGCTTTTACGTTTAATCAGGTCCCAATTGTTTACTTTTGTTTTTATTTCCATTACTCTAGGAGGTGGGTCATAGAGGATCTTGCTTTGATTTATATCATCGAGTGTTCTGCCTGTTTTTCCTCTAAGAGTTTTATAG
Organism: Bos indicus; assembly: GCF_029378745.1. Classification (NCBI taxonomy): domain Eukaryota; kingdom Metazoa; phylum Chordata; class Mammalia; order Artiodactyla; family Bovidae; genus Bos; species Bos indicus. The sequence continues at coordinate 57,820,189 of NC_091772.1, read as the reverse complement.
TTTCTGGTCTTACATTTAGGTCTTTAATCCATTTTGAGTTTATCTTTGTGTATGGTGTTAGGAAGTGTTCCGATGTCATTCTTTTACATGTAGCTGTCCAGTTTTCCTAGCACCGTTTATTGAAGAGGTTGTCTTTGCCCCATTGCATATTCTAGCCTCCTTTGTCAAAAATAAGGTACCCATAGGTGCATGGGATTATTTCTGGGCTTTCTATCTTGTTCCGTTGGTCTGTGTTTCTGTTTTTGTGCCAGTACCATACTGTCTTGATGACTGTAGCTTTGAAGTATAATCTGAAGTCAGAAAGGTTGATTCCTCCAGCTCCATTCTTCTTTCTCAAGACTGATTTGGCTATTTGTGTTTCCGTATGAATTGTGAAATTTTTTGTTCTAGTTCTGTGCAAAATGCCATTGGTAATTTGATAGGGCTCACATGGAATCTGTAGATTGCATTTGGTAGTATAGTCATTTTCACAATATTTATTCTTCCTACCCAAGAACACAGAGTATCTCTCCATCTATTTATGTCATCTTTGATTTCTTTCATTAGTGTCTTGTAGTTTTCTGTGTACAGTTCTTTTGTCTCCTTAGGTAAGTTTATTCCTAGATATTTAATTCTTTTTGTTGCAATGGTGACTGGGATTGATTCCTTAATTTCTCTTTCTGATTTTTCACTGTTAGTATAAATAAATGCAAGTGATTTCTGTGTATTGATTTTGTATCCTGCAACTTTGCTAAATTCACTGATTAGTTCTGGTAATTTTCTTATACTATTATTAGGGTTTTCTATGTACAGGATCTGGAGAAGGCAATGGCACCCCACTCCAGTACTCTTGCCTGAAAAATCCCATGGATGGAGGAGCCTGGTAGGCTGTAGTCCATGGGGTCGCTAAGAGTCGGACACGACTGAGCGACTTCACTTTCACTTTTCACTTTCATGTATTGGAGAAGGCAATGGCAACCCACTCCAGTGTTCTTGCTTGGAGAATCCCAGGGACGGGGAAGCCTGGTGGGCTGCCATCTATGGGGTCGCACAGAGTCGGACACAACTGAAGCGACTTAGCTTAGCTTAGCTTATGTACAGTATCATGTCATCTGCAAACAGTGAGAGTGTTACATCTTCTTTTCTGACCTGGATTCCTTTTATTTCTTTTTCTTTTCTCTTTTCTGTAGATAGAACTTCCAGAACTATGTTGAATGATAGTGGTGAAAATGGACACCCTTGTCTTGTTCCTGATCTTAGTGGGAATGCTTTCAGTTTTTCACCATTGAGAATAATGTTTGCTGTGGGCTTATCATATGTGGCCTTTACTATGTTGAAGTAGGTTCCTTCTGTGCCCATTTTTTGAAGAATTTTAACCTTAATTGGGAGATGAATTTTGTCAAAGACTTTTTCTACATCTATTGAGATTATCATATCGTTTTAATCTTTCAATTTGTTAATATGGTATATCACATTGATTGATTTGCATATATTGGAGAATCCTTGCATTCCTGGAATAAACCCAACTTGATCATGGTGTATGAGCTTTTTGATGTGTTGCTGAATTCTGTTCACTAACATTTTGTTGAGGATTTTTGCATCTATGTTCATCAGTGATATTGGCCTGTGGTTTTCTTTTTTTGTGTTGTCTTTGTCTGATTTTGGTATTAGAATGATGGTGGCCTCACAGAATGAGTTTGGAAGTGTTCCTTCCTCTGCAATTTTTTGGAAGAATTTTAGAAGGATAGGCATTAGCTCTTCTGTAAATGTTTGATAGAATTCTCCTGTGAAGCCATCTGGTCCTGGGTTTTTGTTTTGGGGGAGATTTTTGATCACAGCTTCAATTTCAGTGCTTGTAATTGGGCTGCTCATAATTTCTATTTTTTCCTGGTTCAGTCTTGGAAGACTGAACTTTTCTAAGACTCCATTTCTTCCAGGTTATCCATTTTATTGCCATGTAGTTGTTCATAATAGTCTCTTATAATCCTTTGTATTTCTGCATTGTCTGTTGTAACCTCTCCTTTTTCATTTCTAATTTTGCTGACTTGATTCTTCTCTCTTTTTTTCTTGATGAGTCTGGCTAAAAGTTTGTCAATTTTGTTTATCTTCTCAAAGAACCAGCTTTTAGCTTTATTTATCTTTACTGTAGTTTCTTTCATTTGTTTCTGCTCAGATCTTTATGATTTCTTTCCTTCTACTAATTTTGGGGTTTTTTGGTCTTCTTTATCCAGTTGTCTTAGGTGTAAAGTTAGGTTATCTATTCAATGTTTTTCTTGTTTCTTGAGGTAGGATTGTATTGCTATAAACTTCCCTCTTAGAACTGCTTTTGCTGCAACCTATGGGTTTTGAGTTGTTGTGTTTTCATTGTCATTTGTTTCTAGAAATTTTTTGATTTCCCTTTTGATTGCTTCAGTAACCTGTTAGTTATTTAGGAAAGTGTTGTTTAATCTCCATGTGTTTGTGTATCTGACAGTTTTTTTCTTGTGATTGATATCTAGTTTCATAGCATTGTCGCCAGAGAAGATGCTTGATATGATTTCAATTTTCTTAAATTTACTGAGGTTTGATTTGTGACCCAAGATGTGGTCTATCCTGGAGAATGTTCCATGTGCACGAGAAGAAGGTGTATTCTTCTGCATTTGGATGGAATGTCCTGAGGATATCAGTGAGATCCATCTCATCTAATGTATCATTTAAGACATGTTTACTTACTTATTTTCTGTTTTGATGATCTGTCCATTGGTATGAGTGGGGTGTTAAAATCTCCTACTATTAGTGTGTTACTGTCAATTTCTCCTTTAATGTCTGTTAGTGTTTGTCTTATGTATTGAGGTGCTCCTATGTTGGATGCATAGATATTTATAATTGTTATGTCTTCCTGTTGTATTGATCCCTTGATCATTATTTAGTGTCCTTCCTTATCTCTTGAAATATTCTTTAAGGTCTATTTTGTCTGATATGAGAATTGCTACTCCAGCTTTCCTTTGCTTCCCATTTGCACGGAATATATTTTTCCATCCTCTCACTTTCAGTCTATATGTGTCTTTAGGTCTGAAGTGGGTTTCTTGTAGACAGCATATATATGGGTCTTGGTTTTGTATCCATTCATCCAGTCTGTGTCTTTTGGTTGGAGCATTTAATCCATTTACATTTAAAGTAATTATTGATCTATGTGTTCCTGTTGCTATTTTCTGAATTGTTTGGGGTTGATTTTGTAGATCTTTTTCCTTCTCTTGTATTTCTTGATTATATAAGTCCCCGAAAGTAATGACCAACCTAGATAGCATATTGAAAAGCAGAGACATTACTTTGCCAACAAAGGTCCATCTAGTCAAGGCTATGGTTTTTCCTGTGGTCATGTATGGATGTAAGAGTTGGACTGTGAAGAAGGCTGAGTGCCGAAGAACTGATGCTTTTGAACTGCGGTGTTGGAGAAGACTCTTGAGAGTCCCTTGGACTGCAAGGAGATCCAATCAGTCCATCCTAAAGGAGATCAGTCCTGGGTGTTCTTTGGAAGAAATGATGCTAAAGCTGAAACTCCAGTACTTTGGCCACCTCATGTGAAGAGTTGATGCATTGGAAAAGACTCTGATGCTGGGAGGGATTGGGGGCAGGAGGAGAAGGGGACGACAGAGGATGAGACGGCTGGATGGCATCACTGACTCGATGGACGTGAATTTGAGTGAACTGCGGGAGTTGGTGATGGACAGGGAGGCCTGGTGTGCTGCGATTCATGGGGTTGCAAAGAGTCGGACACGACTGAGCGACTGAACTGAACTGAACTGAACTGAACATTTGTTGTAAAGCTGGTTTGGTGGTACTGAATTCTCTTAACTTTTGCTTGTCTGAAAAGCTTTTTATTTCTCCATCAATTTTGAATGAGATCCTTGCTGGGTACAGTGATCTTGGTTGTAGATTTTTCCCTTTCAGTACTTTAAATATATCCTGCCATTCCCTTCTGGCCTGCAGAGTTTCTGCTGAAAGAACAGCTGCTAAGTGTATGGGGTTTCACTTGTATGTTAATTGTTGCTTCTCCCTTTCTGTTTTAATATTCTTTCCTTGCGTTTAGTCTTGGTAGTTTGATTAGTATGTGTGTTGGTGTGTTTCTCCTTGGGTTTATCCTGTATGGGACTCTTTGTACCTCTTGGACTTGACTGACTATTTCCTTTTCCATGTTGGGGAAATTTTCAACTATAATCTCTTTAAAATTTTTCTCATATCCTTTCTTTTTCTCTTATTTTGGGACCCCTATAATTCAAATGTTGGTGCATTTGATATTGTCCCAGAGGTCTCTGAGACTCTATCCTCATTCTTTTTACTTTATTCTACTCTTCAGAAGTTATTTCCACCATTTTATCTTCCAGCTCACTGATTCATTCTTCTGCTTCAGATATTCTGCTATTGATACCTTCTAGAGTATTTTTAATTTCAGTAATTGTGTTGTTTATCTCTGTATGTTTATTCTTTAATTTTTCTAGGTCTTTGTTAATTGATTCTTGCATTTTCTCCATTTTTTTTCAAGTTTTTTTTTTTCCATCTTTACTATCATTATTCTGAATTTTTTTCAGGTAGTTTGCCTATTTCCTCTTCATTTATTTGGACTTCTGTGTTTCTAGTTTGTTCCTTTATTTGCATAGTATTTCTCTGACTTCTAATTATTACTATTTTTTAACTTACTGTGTTTGAAGTCTCCTTTTCCCAGGCTTCAAGGTTGAATTCTTTCTTCCTTTTCGTTTTCGTTTCTCCCCTCTAAGTTTGGTCCAGTGGTTTGTGTAAGCTTCATATGGTGAGATTTGTGCTGAGTTTTTGTTTGTTTGTTCGTTTTTCCTCTGATGGACAAGGCTGAGGGAGGTGGTATCCTTTCTGCTGATGATTGGGTTTGTATTTTTTTTGTTTTCTTTGTTGTTTACATGAGGAGTCCTGCACAGGGTGCTACTGGTGGTTGAGTGATGCCGGGTCTTGTACTCAAGTGGTTTCCTTTCTGTAAGTTCTATCTGGTACTCCCTAGGGTTAGTTCGCTGGTAGTCTAGGGTCTTGGAGTCAGTGCTCCCACTTCAAAGGCTCAGGGCTTGATCTCTGGTCAGGAACAAAGATTCTACAAGTGGTTTGTTATGGCATTAAGTGAGATTAAAATAAATATCCAAAAACAAGAAACCAAAGATGAACCCCAGGCAAATGCCAGTTACGAAATCAGACAAATAATAATTAAAATAACGGACTATACACATATACATATACACCCATGAGCAAAGTCAAAGCAGCCCAACAAAAATAAAGTACTGTAGACTGACCTGGCAATCCAAGGAAGTCAAAACTTATATTTACCAGTTAAGAACAAAACTAAAGCACAAACTGGAAAACAAAACTAAAGTAAGATGCCAAGTAGGGAAAAACTAACAAATATGTAAAGAGGAAAGGAAAGAAAGAAAAGAAAGAAAGAATAGATATGCAAAGTTAAATAGAGGTAGATGATGAAAATTTATATACATTAAAGATTAACTATAAGGGGAAAAGCAAGCAAAGGAATACAAGTAGAAAAAATATAATAGGTTTTAAAAAAATAAAATTATAAAAAAGAGAAAAGAAGAAGAAAAATGGAAGAAGAAAGAAAAAAAGGAAAACTCCACAAAACTGCAAAAGCCCAATGTAGAGGCAGATGTTTATAACAACAGTGAAAAGTGTGACTGAATGTACACATATACATATACACCCATAAGCAAAATCAAAACAGTACAACAAGAATAAAGTACAATAGATTGACCCAGTGAAAAAAGGAAACCAAAAATTATATCTACCAGAACAAAACTAACTAAAGCACAAACTGGAAAACAAAACTAAAGCAAGGTGCCAATTGGGGGATAAAGCAATGAAAATAAAACTAACAATTATGTTAAGAGCAAAGGGAAGAGAGAAAAGAAAGAAAGAATAGATGTGCCAGGTTAAACAGAGGTAGATAAAGAAGATTTATAACCATTAAAGATTAACTGCAAGGACAAAAGGCAGTAAGAAAAGCAAACAAAGGAATAAATGTAGAAAAAATAATAATAGGTTTAAAAAATTAAAATTAAAAAAAGAGAAAAGAAATAAATAAAATAAAACTCCACACAACTGCAAACACCCAACATAGAAGCAGAGGTTTATAACAACAATAAAAAATGTGACTGAGGGAAAAAAAAAGCTCAAAAGCTTAATTAGATTTCATAGAGCCAATAAAATCGACAACTACAACAGGGGTCTGGGGGAGGTAAAAAAAAGAAAACAAAAATCCAAAAGAATCTACAGAACAAGTCAAAGCATAAGAATAATAAATGTTTTTCTTGAGTCACTTCTGTCAGAGTCCTTTCCCTTGCTGGGAGTCACACTCCACCTCACCTCCCTAGGGTGCCCTCCAACACTGTGCTGATCTCTGGACCTGCTGTGGGGGCAGTTCAGATTCTAATCTGGTTCTAATCAGATTCTAATCTTGAATTCTTGTGTGTTCTTGCCTCCAATGTCCACAGTTATCAGAACTAGTGCATTTTCTTTTGTGGGAGCTCTCAATAACCTTTTGTATATTCCATACACAGAGTCTGCCTAGTTGATCGTGTGGATTTAATCTGTAGCCTGTACAGATGGTGGAAGGTTTTGGGTGTTCTTCCTTACCAACACTGTCCCTGGATTTCAATTTATTCTTATTTATTCTTATTATTCTTATTTCCACCTCTGCATGTGGGTTGTCCACTGGGGTTTGCTCCTGAGGCTGCCCTGGAGAACTTAGGTTTGCCCCTGTGAGGGCCAGGTGTGGAGGTGATGCAGCTGCTTGGGTCGCAGGGGTTCTGGCTGCACCAGGTACTCAGGGGAGTTGGTAGCTAGGGCAGCAGGAAATACAGTGCTGTGATGGAATTCCAGTTGAGCTATTTCAAATCCTGAAAGATGATTCTGTGAAAGTGTTGCACTCAATATGCCAGCAAATTTGGAAACCTCAGCTGTGGTCACAGGACTGGAAAAGGTCAGTTTTCATTCCAATCCCAAAGAAAGGCAATGCCAAAGAATGCTCAAACTACCACACAATTGCACTCATCTCACACGCTAGTAAACTAGTGCTCAAAATTCTCCAAGCCAGGCTTCAGCAATACATGAACGGTGAACTTTCAGATATTCAAGCTGGTTTTAGAAAAGGCAGAGGAACCAGAGATCAAATTGCCAACATCCGCTGGATCATGGAAAAAGCAAGAGAGTTCCAGAAAAACTTCTATTTCTGCTTTATTGACTATGCCAAAGCCTTTGACTGTGTGGATCACAATAAACTGTGGAAAATTCTGAAAGAGATGGGAATACCAGACCACCTGACCTGCCTCTTGAGAAACCTATGTGTAGGTCAGGAAGCAACAGTTAGAACTGGACATGGAACAACAGACTGGTTCCAAATAGGAAAAGGAGTACGTCAAGGCTGTATATTGTCACCCTGCTTATTTAACTTCTATGCAGAGTACATCATGAGAAACGCTGGGCTGGAAGAACCACAAGCTGGAATCAAGATTGCTGGGAGAAATATCAATAACCTCAGATATGCAGATGACACCACCCTTATGGCAGAAAGTGAAGAGGAACTAAAAAGCCTCTTGATGAAAGTGAAAGTGGAGACTGAAAAAGTTGGCTTAAAGCTCAACATTCAGAAAATGAAGGTCATGGCATCTGGTCCCACCACTTCATGGGAAATAGATGGGGAAACAGTGGAAACAGTGTCAGACTTTATTTTTCTGGGCTCCAAAATCACTGCAGATGGTGATTGCAGCCATGAAATTAAAAGACGCTTACTCCTTGGAAGGAAAGTTATGACCAACCTAGATAGCATATTCAAAAGCAGAGACATTACTGTGCCAACAAAGGTTCGTCTAGTCAAGGCTATGGTTTTTCCTGTGGTCATGTATGGATGTAAGAGTTGGACTGTGAAGAAAGCTGAGCGCTGAAGAATTGATGTTTGTGAACTGTGGTGTTGGAGAAGACTCTTGAGAGTCCCTTGGACTGCAAGGAGATCCAATCAGTCCATTCTGAAGATCAGCCCTGGGATTTCTTTGGAAGGAATGATGCTAAAGCTGAAACTCCAATACTTTGGCCACCTCATGTGAAGAGTTGACTCATTGGAAAAGACTCTGATGCTGGGAGGGATTGGGGGCAGGAAGAGAAGGGGACGACAGAGGATGAGATGGCTGGATGGCATCACTGACTCGATGGACGTGAGTCTGAGTGAACTGTGGGAGTTGGTGATGGACAGGGAGGCCTGGCGTGCTGCAATTCATGGGGTCGCAAAGAGTCGGACACGACTGAGCAACTGAACTGATACTGCTACTGAAAGGGTATGGCAACCAGTATTGGCCAATATGCTCCAGTATTCTTGCCTGGAGAACCCCCTCCCTGACAGAGGTGGCAGGCCACAGACCACAGGGTCGCAAAGAGTCAGACACAACCAAAGCGACCCTGCACATGTGGACACAAGACTTTTTTTGCCTGTGGCAGCTCTGCCCCAGTGAGAGTTGAGTGTGAAGGTGACACAGCTTCTTGGCCTGTGGGGACCCTGACAACACCGTGTGCATGGACACGGACTGCCTCCACTGCAGGAGTTATGGCCCTAGCAGAGTCTTTTTTTGAGCCTCTTGTAGCTGGCGATCAGAAGGCCTCTTTGGCCAGTCTTTCTCTGCAGCTCCCTGCATTCAGGCACTTAGAGGGCTCCCTTGCCTGGGGTCCTCTGTTTTTTGGCAAGTCAGACACATAGAGGGAACTCCCTGGGTGGGGTCCTACTCTGTAGATCTGCAGGTCAGGCACTTAAAGGGGCACCCTGGGTGAGATCCTACTCTATAGTTCAGTGCGTCAGGAGTTTCATGAGCCAGCCTCTCTATTGTTCAGCTGCCGATGCTGGTGTGTTGGGAGAGAGAGGCTATCGTGATGACTCCACCCACTACGCATGACTCAGCAGTATTGCCTTGCTTCCATGGGTTCCTGGCTTTCCACAGGCATTGCCCACCACAATCTCCTCTCTCCCATCACCTTGATCCATCTCTCCACAATCAACAGCAGGCCTTGCCCTGGGCTTGCTCCACTATCCCTAAACTCCAGCTCCCAGCCTTTGCGCCTTCCAGGGTACCTGTGTACCTATCTGGGGTATGTATGGCTGCGGCAAGGACTGTCTGATTCTCATTCCATTTAGGCTGCCGCAGATCAGATGTTTCACTCTCAGCCTTAAATGTTTCTCCTCTGACTCAGACAATTGCCCCGATGTGGAGATCAGACTCCTGCTTCAGTTTCCTCACCCGCCAAGGGCAGGTCCATTCCTACTAACACTCCTGTTTTCCCCCTAGTTTCTTCATCCTACTGAGTTTTGCATGGTTATATATATTATTGTCCTGGAGAAGGCAATGGCACCCCACTCCAGTACTCTTGCTTGGAAAATCCCATGGACGGAGGAACCTGGTGGGCTGCAGTTCATGGGGTCGCTGAGGGTCGGACGAAACTGAGCAACTTCCCTTTCACTTTTCACTTTCATGCGTTGGAAAAGGAAATGGCAACCCACTCCAGTGTTCTTGCCTAGAGAATCCCAGGGATGGGGGAGCCTGGTGGGCTGCCGTCTCTGGGGTCGCACAGAGTTGGACACGACTGAAGTGACTTAGCAGCATATATTATTGTCCACTGGTCAGGTACTCGTGTCCACTCTCAGCTGGTATTCTGCATGCACTTCTGTGTCTGAAGGTGTATTCCTGATGTATCTGTGGAGAGAGATGTACTCCACGCCCATCTACTCCTCCACCATCTTGTTCTCCCTTCCTTTTACTTTATTGAGATACATGTGCCAAACTATTCACCCATTTTAAGTGTATATTTCAGTACTTTTTAGTATTTTACAGTTAATGCCCAATCAGTCAATGTCAAAACATTTTTGTCACCTCAAAAAGAAACCCGTCACCATTAGCTACCATTCCCCTATCGCAACCTCCACACCCAGGCCTAAACAACCACAAACCTGCTTTCTGTCTTTATAGATTTCTCTGCTCTGGGCCTCCACGTATGTGGAATCATATTATTTGTCTTCTGTAATGTTTTCGAGGGTTATCCAAATCATATCATGTGTCAGGACTTTATTCCTATTCACAGGAGGATAATGAATTTTCCATTATTTGGATGAACCACATTTTGTTTACCCATTATTCAGTTGATAAAAATTTGGGTTGTTTTCAGCTATTGTGGATAGTACTACTATAGACATCTGTGTACAAGTTTCTGTGTAGACATATGTTTTCATTTCTCTTGAGGATATATCTAGGACTGGAACTACTGGGTCACATGGTAACCCTCTGTTTAATCATCTGAGAAACTGCTATACTGTTTTCCAAAACATCTGATCCTTTTTAAATTCCCACCAGGCGTGTATGATGGTTCTGATTTATCCACATCCTTGCCAACACTTATTAGACTTTTTGTTTCGAGCCACCCTACTGACTGTAGCGTGGTATCTCATTGCACTTTTGATTTACCTTTTTCCATTTTGAAGGAGATTAGCCCTGGGATTTCTTTGGAGGGAATGATGCTGAAGCTGAAACTCCAGTACTTTGGCCACCTCATGCGAAGGGCTGACTCATTGGAAAAGACTCTGATGCTGGGAGGGATTGGGGGCAGGAGGAGAAGGGGACGACAGAGGATGAGATGGCTGGATGGCATCACTGACTCGATGGACATTAGTCTCAGTGAACTCCGGGAGTTGGTGATGGACAGGGAGGCCTTGCATGCTGCGATTCATGGGGTCGCAAAGAGTCAGACACGACTGAGCGACTGAACTGAACTGAACTGAACTGATGACTAATAATGCTAAGTATCTTTTCATGAGATTATTGCCCATTTGTATACCTTCCTTGGAGAAATAACCTTTGCCCATTTTAAAAATTGGGTTACTTCTCTTTGTGTTTAAGTTGTCAGTGTTCTTTATATATTCTGGATACAAATCCCTTATTCAATTTGCAAGTATTTTCTCCCATTCTCTGTGTTGTCTTTTCCACTTTCTTGATGGTGCCTTTGAGGCATAAAAATTTTTAGTTTTGTAAAAGTCCAATTTATCTATTTTTTCCAATTATTGCACATACCGTCATATCTAAGAATCTTTTTGCCAAGTTAAGGTCATGGAGACTTGCTCCTATATGTTCTTCTAAGAGTTCTGTAGTTTCAGCTCTTATATTTAGACCTTTGATCCATTTAAAATTACTTTTTGTATATGATGTGAGGTAGGGATCCAATGTCATTTTTTGGCAGGTGGATATCTGGTAGTCCCAGCACCATTTGTCAAAAATACTGTTCTTTTTCCATCGGATAATTTTGGCACTCCTGTCAAGTGATGGGGATCTTTCTTTCTTTCTTAACTTTAAATCAGCTTCCCAGGTGACTCAGCAGTAAAGAATCCACCTATCAAGCAGGAGATGTGGTTCCATCCTTGGGTTGGGAACTCCCCTGAGGAAGGAAATGGCAACCCATTCTTGCCTGGGAAATCCTGTGAACAGAGGAGCCTGGTGAGCTATAGTCCATGGGGTAGCAAAAGAGTTGAACGTGACTTATCGACTAAACCACAAAAACAACACTTCAAAGCAGAGAGTCGTGAGGGACTTTTTCATATAACTGTAATTATTTTACACATTTACATATGTAACAGACTGTGGTAAGCAAAAGCAGTTTCCCCCCACCCCCAAGAGGATTTATCTTAAATCAAAATTTAAAACCTATGCTTCTGGCTATTAATACTTGGATATGAGTCTCCAGAGTCCCCCAAATGCCAACGAGAAGCTTTTGAAACATTCAAAGGGAGACAGGTAAAAAGATACTGAAAAACCACAGGCAGGGGTAACTTCCTACCTTCTCTCTCTTGTTGAAGCTGCATCATATTTAACTGGATTGTTTCTAATTTTCTGCTTTTAGAAAAAATACTTCAGTGAGTCCTGCTGCTGCTAAGTCGCTTCAGTCGTGTCCGACTCTGTGCGACCCCATAGACAGCAGCCCACCAAGCTCCCCCGTCCCTGGGATTCTCCAGGCAAGAACACTGGAGTGGGTTGCCATTTCCTTCTCCAGTGCATGAAAGTGAAAAGTGAAAGGGAAGTCACTCAGTCATGTCCGACTCTTAGCGACCCCATGGACTGCAGCCTACCAGGCTCCTCTGTCCATGGGATTTTCCAGGCAAGAGTACTGGAGTGGGGTGCCATTGCCTACTTCAGTGAGTAATGGTATACAAATACCCATTTATATGTATGCAAGTATTTCTGTAAAATAAAATTTTAGAATTGGAATTGCTGATTCCAAAAGTACATTATGAATTTGTTATTCTTGTAAATATTATCCTGTTATATTCTATTAAGGGTTGTGCCAAATGATAAACCCACCAGCAGTGTATGAGAGTGCATGTTTTTCCAAAGTTTAACCAACAGAATATCATTAAACTTTTGGCTTTTTGTACATCTGATGGGTAAAAGTGAGCAATTCAATATGGTTTTAATCTGTATTCCTTATAAGTGAGATCGTTTTTACTTAGTTGCTATGTTGTGTCTGACTCTTTTGCAACCCCTGTGGACTGTAGCCCGCCAGGCTCCTCTGTCCATGGGATTCTCCAGGCAAGAATACTGAAGTGGTTGCCATTTCCTTCTCCAGGGGGTCTTCCCACCCAGGGATTGAACTTGAGTCTCCTGCATTGGAAGGCAGATTCTTTATCACTGAGCCACCTGAGAAGCCTATGAGTGAGATTACATATCTTTTAAGACACAACTTATGTTTCCTTCATGGTGAATTATCCATTAATAGGCGATGGCACCCCACTCCAGTACTCTTGCCTGGAAAATCCCACGGACGGAGGAGCCTGGTGGGCTGCAGTCCATTTGGGTCACGAAGAGTCGGACACGATTGAGCTACTTCACTTTCACTTTTCACTTTCATACATTGGAGAAGGAAAAGGCAACCCACTCCAGTGTTCTTGCCTGGAGAATCCCAGGGATGGGGGAGCCTGGTGGACTGCCATCCATGGGGTCGCACAGAGTCGGACACGACTGAAGCGACGTAGCAGCAGCAGCAGCAGCATGCTTTACTCATTTTTATTGCTTTTTTTTTTCTTATATGTCAAAACATGCTTTATATCTTAGGGATATTAGGTCTTTTTTTTTTTTACCTAGGTCTTTGTCAGTTCTGGTCTATACAGGGAGAGATCATACGAGGGTAAGCGTGAATAGCAAGAGGTGAAAATCGGTCACCTGGTGATGGGTGACGATGTTTGTATTTTCATTTTCTTAGCAGCCTTTGGAATTTGATTCTCCCTTCTGAGCCTTGGTTTCCCTATCTGAAAATGGGGACAATATTTTCCACTTTTGAAAACATGTTTGCAAGTGCTCTGTGCACCTGTCGGAGCTGTACCCTGCCTTAACCCTACTCTCCTTCAGCTGCTTGAACTCCAGCTTCTCCCAGGCCCCAGGGCATCCATTCCCTCAATCCGTTATCCACTGAAAACCCACCTAACACTAGTCCATGAGCCTGAAGCTGTTCCAAATTAGTGCTAGTGAGCCAGCAGGGCACAAAATCAAGGTCCAATCCCCATGGAGCTCCTCCTGAGAGATGGACAGTAAGCCGACACTACAAGGAAATGTGGACTTACCAGCATAGCATCCACGACCCACAGGGCACCAGCAATGCCACAGGTCCTGTGTTCCATGCTCCTACAATGACCCTAGAATGAACAGTTGTCAGCTCCATTTCAAAGATTTGAGAAAGGTTCAGAAAGCTTATGTGACTCACCCAAAGTCATAGTCAGAGGGTTCAAACCCAGTGCCATTCAGCTTTTAGTACCTGGGGAAGACAGTCAACCCCTAAACTCCCAAAGCATCTTCAAGGGTGTTTGGGATGGAGTGAGGTGCATGCTGGACCAAAAGGGAAAAGAGGAAGTCTCACAAGTTAAAACATCGCTCAAGAGAAGCTCCTTGGCACCCCCTCACCTGCTCCCAACCTCAGACACAGATCGGTCCCAGCACAGCCACTGACCCCTTGGCACCTGATCAAAGATAAGCCAGGTTTCATAAGCAGTTACATTCCATGTAACTTAAGACAGCGGAGGAGATGCTTAATTAGACTTGCTAAACCTTGGGTTTCTAGGAGATGAAACAGCCAGAGGGGCTGGTGGGTGTTGTGTGCGTGTATATTTTCTCCTTCCCTGAACCAGGCTCAATCTCCGCAGCTGGAAGGAAAACAGAGCCGGCTGCTACTCTGAGCCATGCAAAGGCATCTGGGCTGATCTCTTGCTCCCCTACCTGGCCTCTCTACCACCCTCCTTCTCTGCCTGGCCATCTGGTCACTGGGGGTGGGAATCTGTCTCAGGGGTGCAAGAGTGGGCCATTTCCTGTGCGGGAGGTGCCAGGTGTTCAAGTCTGAGCCCAGATGGCCCTGACTGCCAGGAAGGCCTGCCTGAGCTCCACTGGGGGTCCGGCCATCCACTGGGCCTCTTTCACCAGCCCCTCTCAGAGATGTCTCCACCAGCATTCCCTCTCTGAGCCTCGCTCTCCCAAGTCGTGCATGCTGGTGGTGACCCTGGGCGGTGCACCTAAGAGCGGGACCTCTCCTGTGTTACTCATGCTGGAGCCATGATCTTGAACCACAGTCGGCACACCCCTGTGGACTCCATACAGACCTGCCCACTGGGAGAGGTTTTATTCCTTAGGTACCTGTATCACCCAGGGAAAGGGTTCCTAGGATAAACGCAGGACACCCAGTTAAATCTGAATTTCAGATGACCAGCAAGTAATCTCGTAGTGTATGTCCCATGACACATTTGGGACATACTCATGCTAAACAGCTATTAGTTGTTTATCTGAAATTCAAATGTAACTGGGTGTCCTGCATTTAATTTGCTGAATCCCTACTTGGGCAGAGTGTCAGTTGCTCAGAGATTCAGGGTCAGTGGTGTGAGGCCCAGGAACATGCATTTTGGTCTTCTTTACTGGACACCTCAGTGCACAGGGTCCTTCATCCACACTTGGAAAAACATGCAGTGTCTCCTGTGGGGCAGGATTAGGGGCTGAGAATGAATGGCCTTCCCCTTACCTCCTCTGTTAAGGCAGCAAGCCCCCAAACCCTCACTGCACCCCTGGGCTGGGTTGAGACCCTTGGAGTGGGCAGCTTCGAGGGGCAGCTCCATGTCCTAGCTTAGAGCCCTGAAGTGTGGAGTCCCGTGGTCCTGAGTTCAAACCCCAGCTCCTCTACTCACTGTGTGACTTTGAGCAAGTCACTTAATCTCTCTGGCCTCCAGTGTCTTATAGAGAGATGAGCACTCCACAAGTTGTCAGGAGGACGAATTGAGATCACACGTGGCAAGTGCTGAGCACAGCACTCAAATGTAACAATGATTAATAATTAATGCATGTGTGAGGGCTAAGTCACTCAGTCAAGTCTGACTCTATGCGACCCCATGGACTGTAGCCTGCCAGGCTCCTCTGTCCATGGAATTTTCCAGGCAAGAATGCTGGACTGGGTTGCCATTTCTAATGGAAGATAGTAATAATAACAATCCTTGCTAATACGTATTGAGTGCTGCCTCCTTGCCTGGCATGGTCACAGGTGCTCAGAGACTCTGTCCCCACCAGGTTCGCTACAGGCACAGGGTGTGGGGTTGTGCAGTGACGGCCCGAACAGCTAGCTATACACAGCATCCCTGGAGGTCAGCTCTGTGTCAGTCCCGCCTGAAGTAGGCCACGGCCCGGTGAGTGAGTGCCATGATGGTTGCCATGGGAACGGCCCTGAGGCCACACACTTCACCAAGGCATGAAATGCTCGGGACTTAGTGGCTGTCGGATACAGGAACAGTGCTGCTCCCGAGAGGTCAAGTGTAAGGGAGACAGTGAAGCCTCAGCTCCATGGAGCAACAACAGGGGCCTCCACAGTACAAAATCAGTCCAGGAAAACACCAGGAAGGGTCTGAGATGGGCCCCGGAGCCACAGGGATTTGACTGGTGGCTGGTGGGGCACAACAATACCGGCTTATTGGGGAGAGCAGCAGGCCTCTTCTTGAAGGAGAAGGGAGGCGCCTGTGTCAGCACTGGGGTGTGTAAGACAGACCCGGTGTGGGGCTTGCTAGGAGAGTGGGTCAGCCGGCCTCCACTGGTGGGCTTGTAAAGGATTGAGGAGATGTGGGTATCCCAAACCTAATGTGGAAACAGCCCCTCAGGGTCTGGGAAGCCCTTGCCCACTCCATGGACCCGTGGACGGGGAGGGAGGGGTGCGCCGACAGTAGAGTAGAGAAGCTGGAGTCCTGGCTTCTGCACAGAGCAATGGAGACCCTCAGCATGGTGTGGGTCCTCTCGTTCTCCCTTTACTCCTGTGATGAATGCGGCTCTTAGAATCCACCTCACAGGGTGGCTGTGGGGCCTGGAATGCAAATCGAATCTGGTGGAGACCTTGGTCTCCTGCAGGGGGCTGGCCAAGGAGGGGACGGTTGACGTCATCCCTCATCTGAGGCCACATGGTTTCCCTCCAGCCACCTCCAGTCCATTCTTGTTGATGACCTGGGAGGATTCAGAAGCAAGTCGTGGCCCCCTTCCTCCTCTTAGTATATACCTTCCTGCCTCAGGGCCCTTGCACATGCTGTCTACTCTGCTCAGGACGCCCTTCTTGCCCCTGAGCTCACTGACCTTGCCTGGCCCCTTGTTGGTGGCATCCAGCACCCACTCTTCATTGAACTTGCTGAAGCTGTGGCTGTACTCTCCTGCTGAGCAATTACGGAAGCCCCCTGCCTGCTGGCCCCCAAGTTCACAGAAGACAGGGGCCATGCTTGCTTTCACTGCTCACCATGTGGCTCCAGCAGCCCCCGGGGCATAAGGAGTGTGAGAGGGGTCGGGGTGGAAGGATGGAGGGCCGAGACTCCCAGGCTGAGCCCCACATGTTGCCTCTGCCCTCTTTCTCCTGATCCTTTCAGACACACCTGAGAGACTCCAAGTCAGAGAGAGGAAGCCAGGGAGGCAATTTGTTGCATGGGGCTTGCTGGTTTGTGGTGAATGTTCTCTGTGGCTTTTTGGAGGCTGGCTGGTGCCAGAATAGACACCCTCCTCATCTCCTGCCTACCCCCTGCCCTGGCAGCAATGGAGCTCACTGGCCTGCAGACGAGCCGGGGCCCCACTCTGGTGTCCCTTGGCCCCTGATGGGCAGTGTTCAGGCCGCACAGCACTCAGCATGTTCCCACCAACCAAAAGCTCCCGGCTTGTTAGAACAGGCTCCCCACACAAGCTGGACTCACAGGGGCCCAGGGCAGGAGTCTGCTCAGTGGCAGGAAAAGGGGGAGTCCTCGTCACTGCCTGCATCTCTGCCACAACCTGCTCCAGACTCTGGTCCGAGACCAAGAGCACAAGAGCCCATCAGCAGGAAACAGGAGGGAAAGCCCAGGGCACTGGTACTCCCAGGTCCACAGCAAGGGTTTGCATGCTCATTTCACATTTAAATAAATGCAGGACTTCCCTGGCAGTCCAGTGGTTAAGACTTTGCCCTCCAGGGTAGGGAGTTGGATCTTCAGTCAGGGAGCTAAGCTCCCACATGCCTCATGGCCAAAAAACCAAAAGGTAAAACATAAGAAACATTGTAACAAATTCAATAAAGACCTTAAAGATGGTCCACATCAAAATAAATAATTAAGAAAATAATAAATACTCGTGAGTAGATGAAGGGCTGGAGGGAAGGAGGCAGGGCGTGGAGCGGGGTGAGTATCAGGCCCAAGTTCCATGCCAAACCTAACCCTACATTTTACTTCTCCCTCCCTTCACTCTAGTCCCTTCTGAGATTCCAGGTATCAAAGTAAAAATGCGGCCACATACCAACTACAATCCTCTCTTCTATCAGTGGATTTGGAATCTCAGATGCAGAAGGATGGGGGAGGGGCTCTTGGGGAACACAGAAAAGGGGGTGGGGGTCAGAGGACAAGGACTTGGCCTCATTTGGCCAATGCTGTCTGAGAGGCGCTAAGTTGCAGGCCATGATTTCCAGTGGGTTCTGTAGTGAGTCAAATTGTTCATCAGACTCCTCTGAGGCTGATGGATTGTGTCCCAGGCATTTCCATCTTCTGTGTGGTGTTTCTCTGACTCCTGTGTCCCTTTTAGGCTTTTGGGGGCCCATCTGACTCCCCAGATTCCTTCACAACCCCTAGCATAAGCCATGGGGATTTGACCCAAGGATCCTAATCTGGCCACACTCACAGTTGTCCCTTCAAATGGATAAGCAGGTATGGAGGGGGTTACACATCAGTCTCTTATAAGCTGGATTGCTGTGAATCCATCCCAAAAGACTGGTAAAATTTGAGGCATCTGTGTGGTGTTGGAGAAGACTCCTGAGAGTCCCTTGGACTGCAAGGAGATCCAACCAGTCCATTCTGAAGGAGATCAGCCCTGGGATTTCTTTGGAAGAAATGATGCTAAAGCTGAAACTCCAGTACTTTGGCCACCTCATGCGAAGGGCTGACTCATTGGAAAAGACTATGATGCTGGGAGGGATTGGGGGCAGGAGGAAAAGGGGACGACAGAGGATGAGATGGCTGGATGGCATCACCAACTCAATGGATGTGAGTCTGAGTGAACTCCGGGAGTTGGTGATGGACAGGGAGGCCTGGCGTGCTGCGATTCATGGGGTCGCAAAGAGTTGGACATGACTGAGCGACTGAACTGAACTGAACTGAGAGCTTAATTTCTGTGCTTGTAAAGGTCTGGTCTTCCTTTGGGGGTCTCTCTTTTGGTGGCCAAACCCTCACCCCTTATGACTTTAAGGGAAAAGCTCTGAGCTTTATTTCAAAGAGAATTCCACATTTATCTTTGTAAATGACATTGCGTCATGCTAATAGTTTGCTAAGCACTTTTATATGTGATTCTGCAATGTTCTGCTGGGTGCCCTGGAGGCATTTTTGTATATAAAGTACATCATACTTTAAATTACTACAGCTACTGTCTCAGATAGTTAATATTATTAGGTGGAATCATAGGAAATTACCAATATTTGACTTTTTTATCCATATAAAATGGTTCAAGCAATAATAGCTAACATTTGCAGAGCTCTGATCAGAGGCCACACCTCCCAATGGCATTACCCAGTGTAACTGGGTGCATTTCAGAGAGGTTAAGGTCTCCTTAGAGGTCACACAGCAGTAGCTCCAAGAATTAGCACTGAGCCCCTGGGGGCTCTAAGGAGGTCCCAGGTAGTGCTGGGTGCGGTACCACCTGCCCATTTCTGTCTGTGGTCCTGCTGTTCCCCCGGCCAAGCCACCGTCATCTCTTATCTATTGTATCTGGACAGTCTCAGGTGGTCTTGGCGTCCCTGGCTGCATCCTCATTCTGCAGGCTGACAAGGTTCCCCTCCTCACCCGACTCACGTGCAATGGCCCTGGGACACAAGCGTGCAGGACGTGTTCAAGGAATGACGAGGGACCAGGGCAGCGGGAGCAAGGAGCGGGGCCTGACCTACCAAGGCACACAGTCTCTGGCACAGAGGACACCCTTGACAACTGCTGGGAGGATGTCCCTGCCAGGGTCCAGGCAGGGTTTGGCATGATCCCCCGTCTGTCTGTCTGTTTATTCCTCTTTCTGCTCAGTAGCCCTCCAAACTTCCACCTAAGTCCCTTGTGCCTCAAGGCTGAGCAGGCCACCTGGTGCTTCCTACCCTTCTTCTCTTCCCCTGGCTCTAGCTGAGGGACGCCAGGCCACACCTGGCCTCTGGACCCCCGTGCGAGCCTCAGGCTGTGGGGTCGCTGCTGCAGGCCCAGCTTCCTGTTTAGGAGGCCCTGGGTGCACAATGCCCCATTGTTCCGCAGCTCTGAGGAGCTTCCTGGGGACATGGAGGCCCGGCCGGAGGTGCCAGCTATTTTGGGTGCCGGGTGAAGGCCTAGATTTGCTTGCTGCAAGTGTTTTCTCAGGAGGAAGGTCAGTGGGCCGAGCCTGGGGGATCCATCAGTCCCCTGGGCCTGTTTCCCACAGTGTCCCCGACTTCCTCCCGGGAGAAGGGAGGGCGGGCGGCAGGGTGACAGCCAGGCCAGGGCCTCGGGGGATGGTGCTTCCTGTCCTTAGGGGCCACTGCTGACAGCCTCTGCTGTTCCAGGACATGCCTGTCACCTCTGGGGCATCTCTGCAATTCCAGGGACCACCCCCCAACCCCCGCCACTGCAGACCCCTGAGTATCCAGAAACCACAGGTGGACAGGACAGAACATGGTAGTGGGGCTCCTGGTACCCCATGTTCAGCCCCTGAAATCATGGTCAAGTGCTCCTTTGAAAGCCTGCACTCCAGGTCAGAGGTCAGGGACTACAGAGATTGGGCCCCCCGACCCCCACCCCCACCCACAGGAAGAGGCAAGTGTAAACACTCATGCATTTGACTTTCAGGAGGTCATGGGGCCAGATCAGAAGATTCAGCTGTGTGTTTGCAGTCTCATAAACGACTCCATTATTGTCATCGGCACAGGCCAACTCTGACCCTGGCTCCCCTGAGTGACCAGGGACAGGGTCTTGAACCTCAGAACCTCAGGCTCCTCACAAAATAGTCACACCTGCTATACAGATGTCCTGAGGAATCCATGAGTTCAAGGCCACACTCACATTCTCCAAGAGTGGTGTCCCTCCCCACCTCGTATTTATGGGAGGTGGATCAAAAAGGTACTCACTTTATGTTCAAAGCACAGATCCGTAAAGAGATGCAGTTTATTTGGGGTATGAAAATTTCACAGGAAGGGGTGATTAGGAAAAATGGTCTAAAGAGACTCCCTATGGGGACAATGATGAACAATGCGTACAACGTGCCAACATGGAAAATGACGGGGGTTGGGGGGTGGGGGGTTTGGCGGGAATGGGTGGGAGTTAGTGTCTGGAACATAGTATGTGCTCAGCAAATTGGGGCTGCTTTGCAATGACTATTACCGGCAGCAGATGTCAGAGAGGAGTCATTGGGAGCTCTGCCACTTTCCAGCTATGTGACCTTGGACAAGTTGCTTGACTTCCCTGGGTCACCAGGGAAGCCCTTCTTCAGAGCCTGGTATGGTAATTGACTAATAAATGTGAGCTATTATTTATTATTAAATTATTGATATGATTATTACAAGCATGAATTATTAATATGATTATTATAAGCATGGGACTTAAGGACCAATGTTTCTAAATGGGGAGAACCATAAGAGATGGTGAGGTTCTCAGTTAGCCCCTGAAGAGCTTGTTGCTTCTACTAGGCACCTGGTTCCAGCCTCAATTACCAGGGTTCGTGCTTGGCACTGAGGAGGCGCTGGTTGGCAGTGGAAGGAGGAGAGCAGTAGTAACCCAGCAGCCCACTCTGATGTCAATAAGGTGAAGCTCTTTGCTCCCTAATGCACATTGCTGGTGCCCACAGGTATCCAGGGAACAGCTGTGTCTGCCTCAGAGCAAGGGGTCCTAGGTGCATAAACCAGCTGTCACAGGCAGCAGCCAGGGGCCACTGTCCCCAGCCCCCTAGCCACTGCCCACCCACTGCTGGGTGAAGACTTAGGATACCAGGAAAGTCTCACGAGGCCCTGCTCGGTCCAGACCTGCCTCTCTCTCCCACCTCTTCGTCCACCCTCCTCCTTGAGTGGACCCCACCTGCTGCTCATGAACAGGCCAAGCCCATGCTGCCTCAGGGCCTTTGCATGTGCTGTCCCACTGCCTGGCACTCTCTTCCCATATCCATGTCCCTCTCAATCTCCGAGTCACAGCTCCAGAGAAACAGACCTTCCTAGACCACCCAATCTGAAGTGGGCTCCCACACTGCCCACCTCTGGTCTTCCTTGAATTCATTTGTTGTTGCTTTAAGCATGAACAACAATTCTGTTTACTTGTGTACCTGTTTCTTGTTCTTCTTGAGCGAGAGGACAAGTTCTGCGGGATAGGGGCTTTATCATCTCCTCCAGCACCTGCTCTAGAACTGGCAAGGAGCAGGACCTGCTTAGTGTGGGCAAGAGGCCAACCCAGGTCAGTCACCACCGTGGTCATTAACTCCAGTTGTAACCCCATTTTATGGATGTGAACCCTGAGGATAGGTAATCTTTGTGTGTGTGTGTGTGTGTGTGTGTGTGTGTATGTGTGTGTGTCTGGAAAGCTTCCAGAATTTCCACCTGGCACCCAGGGAATTCCCTGGTGGCTCAAACTGAAGAATCTGCCTGCAATGGAGGAGACCCAGGTTTGATCCCTGGGTTGGAAAGATCCCCTGGAGAAGAGAATGGCAACCCACTCCAGTATTCTTGCCTGGAGAATCCCCATGGTCAGAAGAGCCTGGTGGGCTACAGTTCATGGGGTCACAAAGAGTCAGACATAACTGAACGACTAACTTTGACTTTTCACTTTACCTAGGGAGAGAGGGCTAGAAGGGAGGCCTTGGAGGCCACATGCACGGGGTTCAGGCCCCAGCTTTTCTGTTTCTCTTAAGAGGAGCATTTTCCTAAAATTTTCCTGTTGCCTCTGGATATGTGAGCAGGGCCATGGAGGAACCCGGAATTCAATTAGCCGGAAGAGTCTGACAAAGAGGACAGGTGGTGCTAATCAAAGCTGACGCTCAGACAGGCCTGCAAGGGCCCGGGGCTTTGTGAGCTCAGAGCACCTGGTGGAAACTTCCTTCTTTCTGGCTCCAGATAAACAGGGCCCTTGGAAGGAGGGCGACCAGCCAGCACCCTGCCCTGCTGGGGAGCTGTCAGTGGGTGGGGGGATGGGACCACCCCTGGGTCCTGCTAGCCCACTGGTGGGGCTGCCAAAGAAGGAAAGTGGTGCTACACTGATGCTTCTTGGCCCTGTCTCTGTCCAATGTGGGGATGATGAGTTAGGCAGTTTAAACTTCCCTGAGCCTCAGTTTCGCCGCTGTGAAGGCCACGGGCCCAGGAGCCACGCTCTGGCCTACCCTGGTCTCACCCCAAGAGCGGGTGCTCTCTCAGGGTCTGCAAGCCATAGGCTGGGCTATTCCTAGGCTAGGGGTCCTCCCTCTGGGCCCACCTAGAGTCACCTGCCTGCCCTGCCCTCCTGGGAGTGCTCTGATTGACCTCTCACAGCCCACCGCTCTGCACGGCCTCTCTACCTCCTTCTCCCAGGCTAGTACAGTGGCCACATGGACCCAGGCCCTGGCACTGAGCTGTAGGCATGTCCACAAGCCGTAGCCCCTTCAGCCTCCCAGGGGCCCCAGAAACCAGATTCTGTTCTTGTTCTCACTCACAGATGTGGAAGCAGAAATCCAGCAAGGTTAGGAGGTGCCCACAAGGTCTCAGCAGAGCAGGGGTACAGACCCACATTGGACCCCAGAATCTTTGCTCTTTAACCCTGGACTCCTCTGTCCATGGGATTTCCCAGGCAAGGATACTGGAGTGGGTAGGTAGCCATTCCCTTCTCTAGGAGATCTTCCCAACCCAGGGATCAAACCTGGATCTCCTGCGTTGCAGGCAGATTCTTTACCATCTGAGCTGCCAAGGAAGCCTGGATTTCATACTACTTGGTTTCAAACACCTGGGTATCTGGAAAAGAGCCCTCCTTCAGTCCCTCTTCTGTCCCTTTTTCCTCCTGTTTTCACTAGTCCCACCCCACTCCTGTGGTCCATCCATCCCTGCTCCCACGAGTCCTTCATCCCTCCTTCCTCCTCAGTTAGTCAACTCACACTTCTGGCAGCTGCACCTGCCAGGCTGTGAGCTCAAAGGAGGCAGAGGATCTCAGTGCAGCCAGTGCCCCTGCCTGGGTGAAGCCTGCCCCACATAACCCTCCACCTGTGACCCCAACAGTGGGCAGAGGAAAACACCCCTCGGGGACTGGGGTGTTGCTCAGCAGCAAGAGCCCCACGGGTCTAGGTCTGATTTGCTCTGGCATCTGTGAATAGACTTGCAAAGATGCCCTGCACTGGGCTTTCTCGGGAGGGCATATTGCCTTCTTCAAGCCATTGCGTCATGTGGGTAATGCCCATTCTTTCCATGTGGCCATCTGCCAAGATCAATGTTTGTGCTGTTTTAAAAACTTATATCACTGTGGAAATCTATGTGGACAGAAACCTTTGCTTTGTTTCCTTTAAGAGGAGTGGGAGGGAAGCAGAGGTGGAAAGGTTTTCTGTTTTTTTTTTTTTTTTTTTTTCACTTTCCCTCTATTACTTTAACATGAGACACTGAATGACTCTGGCTTCCCAAAGCTCCAAATATAGGAAAATGATAGTTGCTAAGTCATGTCTGACTCTGCGACCCCATGGACTATAGCCCGCCAGGCTCCTCTGTCCTTGGGATTCTCTAGGAAAGAATACTGCAGTGGGTTGCCATGCCCTACTCCAGGGGATCTTCCCGACCCAAGGATCGAACCCAGGTCTCCTGCTATTGCAGGCAGATTCTTTACCGTAGAAGCCTCCAGGGAAGTCCCAAATATATGAAGTTGTATTAATTATGTTCAGGACCTTCTTTCCCCTTCCTACCCTCTGAGGAGCATGCAGTCACTGGTCAGTTCCTAGAAAAAACTAAAATGAAAAGGAAAAAGGAAGAGAGGGACAGAGGGGACAGCAGGTGGGAGCTTCCTGGAGTGGAGAGGAAAGTCTGAAATGCACAGTCGGGAAAGAGAAGACAAAGCCGTCCATGTCTGAGCCATCTGTCCTGCAGAAGGGCGAGAGGGCTGATTTTAATTGAAGGGGACAAAATTAAATCAGGCCCAGGTATGTAGGAGCCTGGCAGGCCTGTCCCCTGGTGCCAGGGCCACCACCGTCATCTCATGCCAATTATGTGGCTGTGTAACTGACATCAGGATCTCCTGTGCAGGCAGGGATGCACGGCTGCCAGCAGCCCACAGCCCAAGACACTGGGACCTTGTTCTTCTGCAAACGCCCTGATGAGGCAGGTGAGGTGGGATCCCAAGGCCCTCCTGGTTCTCCTGCGTCATGATAACTGGAGGCTGTACCAAGGCCCCTGGGCCCCTTGTTAGGCAATAGCAGCAGAGGGTGAGCCCCGCGGCTGGAGGCCCCAACCACCCAGGCCTTTTCGGTCTCTCCTCCAGGGAGGAATCCTTGGTTGACACTCTCTGGGCCTCTTTGTACCTACCCTGGCTGGCATGAGAAGAAACTCTCCTCTGTACCTCCTGAAGTCTGCAATTTTGTCTCTTCATTTGCCACATGAGGCTGATGGCAGCCTCTGCCTTGTGAAGCCCCTCTGGTCCTGGGTCCCTGTCCCTTAATGCCAGTGCGAGTTGCCCAGGATTGGGCCCCTGTGTATCCCCATGTTGGTTTTGAAATGGGAGACGTAGATACCCCACTCCCACCTGGCGGTTGGTGTGCACAACTTGTCCACGTGTTACCTGTCACTGGGTGTCCTTTGGGCGCTGGGCGAAGCTGCTTTGCACAACATTTCTCACTGGGACTCACAACAGCCCATCCTCATTTCATGGATGAGGAAATGGAGGTTCACAGTGGTCCCAGGACTCACTCAGCGTCTCACAGCTAATGTGCCCAGAGCGCCCCTCCCACCACTGTCCCCAGCCCCATGCCGATGCTGGGGTGTCTCCCTGGCAGTCATGAACATGGTACACGTCTCCCCTCCTTGGGTGCCCCTGTCTGCAGGATGCAGGCAGTTCCTATGCCCCACAGGCCAGACGTCACCAGGGCTGGGCTGGGTTCGAGCGACGTGCTTGCTGGAAGTCCAGGAAACAGTAATCAGGAGCTGTCCGCACGCCTTTCCTCTGTTTTATGTTTTTCCTGTGACAAAGATCAGCAAGGCAAAGTGGGCCCTGGGGCCCAACCATGACGCCGTCTCCGAGGAACTGGACTGAAATCATCTCTGTGACCCCCAGAAGCAGGAAGCTGAGCAGGCAGATGGCCCCACAGAAGAGGCAACATGGTCGTGCCATGAACTCCAAGCTCAGAGAGAAAGTGGCCGAGGCAAGACAGGAACCCAGGTCCATTATTTTTTTAACAGCTTTACAGGGATATAATTCATAGTTGTACATCGTTCACTCATGTACAGTGTAAAACTCCATGGCTTTTGGTGTGTTTACAGAGTTATGGAACCATCACCACAAGCTAAATTTTAGAACACTTCATCACACCGAAAAGCCCACATCCACTGACAGGCAACCCCCTCCAGCCCAAAGCAAACACAAACCAGCCTCTGTCTCTACCTGCTGACCGTTCTGCCCATTTTATACAGATGGAATCACACAATATGTGGGTCCTTTCACTTAGCATCATGCTTTCAAGGTTCACCCAAAACATACCATGTACCAAAACTTCATTTCCTATTGTGCCTGACCCCTATATTAGAAATACACCACATTTTCTTTATCAGTTCATCAGTTGAAGGGTGTTTGGGTTGTTTCCACATTTTGGCTCTTGTGAAAAATGCTGCTGTTGGACATTCATGTGCACGTGTGGTGTGGACATGCATTTTCGTTTCTCTGTGCCTACGAGTGGACTCACTGGATCGTATGGTGATTCTATGTGTAACTTTCTGAGGTGTTGCCAAACTGTTTTCCAAAGAAGATTCTCCATTTTACCTTCCCCCCTAGTAACGTATGATAAAGAATCTGCCTGTAGTGCAGGAGACCTAGGTTTGATCCCTGGGTAGGGAAGATCCCTTGGAGAAGAAAATGGCAACCCACTCCAGTATTCTTGCCTAGAGAACCCCCTGGACAGAGGAGCCTGGCAGGGTACAGTCTGTGGGATCACAAAGAGTCGGACACAACTGAGTGACTAACCCTTTCACTTTCAGCAACATATGGGGGTTCCAATCTACAATCTACAGTTTTTTTATTCTAGCCATCTTAGAGGGTATGGTGTGGTATCTCATAGATCGGCATTTATTTAGCACTTTTAATATACTGCTCCCTCGTCTATTGAAGGAACAAAATGGCCTTTCTTTCCCTCCTTCTCCAAGTCCCATGTCCCTGCATTGGCTTCACAAGAGTTCCTACTAAGTGGGGCTCCTGAAGTTTCAGTGGGATCTCTAAGTAGATCAGACTGAGTCTCTTTTCTCCTTTTTAGTCAGTCAACAGGTCTTGACTCAGTGGGCCCGGCCCTACCCCAGGTGGCAAGAGTTGAAGGTGAAAGCAGGCGCTGTGTTCTGTGATGACCCAGGGTGTGTGCGGGGAGAAGGCACAACTATTCCATGGGGTCAGGTTCTTTGAGGAGGGCCCTGAAGGACAAGACTTTTATTGGAAGGGGGTGGGGAATAAGAGATCCAGAAGTTTCCCCTTCCATCATTTGGTAATTATTTATTCATCGCCAACTGTGTGTTGGGCATCATGAAAGTGAAAGTGAAGTTGCTCAGTCGTGTCCGACTCTTTGCGACCCCATGGACTGTAGCCTACCAGGCTCCTCTGTCCGTGGGATTTTCCAGGCAAGAGTACTGGAGTGGGTTGCCGTTTCCTTCTCCAGGAGACCATTTTCATGTCTGTGTACGATGCCCAACATCGTACACAAACATGAAAGGCACACAGGTGGGACCACGCCTGCTCTCTGCCCCTCACCCTAGGAAGGGACCTGGGAAGCCAAGCCTATTTTTCAACTTGGCTTGATCCCTCCAGCTATATGTGCCGTCCCTAAATTGTAGGCCAGCTTGTGTCTACAAGGACTGCGTGTGAATCACAGAGATGAGAAGAGCTGACATTTGTGACCAAACAGGACACATTTAAGCAGCCATCGGCACCTTTGTAACCATTAAACACGATGACCTGTGCAGTGGACTTCTAATTGATCCTGCACTTGTATGGAAAGTCCCCTTTCAGATCCAGGCAGGTCTGCCCAAACGGCACCAAGCTCTGTAGTATCTTAAGATCTTGTCGCTTTCCATCTTGGTAATGTAAAGCTCCTTAGCCATTGAGAGAACAGCGCCTTGTCCAAAAGCCCCTCCCCTGAGTTTTAGATTTTTATTTGATGGAGTTTCCAGATTCCTTATGACAAACCATCTTGGACACAGCAATTATTTTGCTCAAGGTCTCACTCACTCCGGTTTAGGGCCGGGGCATAGGACTTTGGGGTGCAGTTCCCACCCTTGGGGGGCTCAGGGATCTGAACAAAGCATAGCCCCCACCCGAGGTCACCCTTTAGTTTCCTGCCGAGGGCCCAAGCGTCACGTCAAGTCTGACTGTAATAACCACACAAATATCTCCAGTCATCTGCTTACTGTCTTTCAGGACGTCCCTCATGATTTATATGTTTTCCGGATATTCAGTTCACTCTGCTTCTGTCAGGACTTTTCAGTGAAAAGTGGGTTTGTTTACTTTGGGCTGGGGATGTGAGGAGCCTTTTCTTTTTTCCCTTTTCCCTTGTAAAACGTCTGTGCATTAGAAAATGGTGCCTTGAACACGTCGGCAAGGGAAAGGGCCCTGGCTGTGGGGAAATGTAAAAAGAGTATTCTTGGTAGGCAGGGGCTGCAGTCATGCAACTGGTCCCAAGGCCTCAGGAGGTGAGAAGTGCAAGCTTGGCTTGCTAATTATGTTTCAAATCTGCCCCAGCCTCGACAAGCTGGCTGTGTAAGCTGAGACGATGCCCGGGGGTCCCCGAGCTGAAGGATGCTTCCCTCCCCTGCTACTGACTGAGCAGTTCTTTCTCCACAAGCCCTATTTCGGGTGCTCCTCTGGACTTCAGACAAGCTTCCCCAAGTCCAGGTTTCTCCCAAGGCTGGAATTCATGGCCGGAGCAGCCACAGGGCCCATCTGCCTGCCCAGGTTTCTAGTACATCACTGGGGGAGAAGCAGAAACAATAAACTGGAGAAGAGACGCCCCAAATGGTATAAGATTCCAAGGCAAGGACTGTGGTACATCCCAGAGGCCAGCCCCCTGCCCAGGGCAGAAGCAACTTTGGAAATCACCAGCCCTGCTCCCACCCCCAACCCCCAGCTCCCGTGAGAGCTCACACCGCCTGGTCTCTACTTGGAGGGCAGACAGGAGGGAGGACCAGGCAAAGGAGCCTCCCTGTGCCCAGGGCCCAGCTCTGTCCTGAGCATTCGGAGCACTCATGGTCACCCAAGAGCCTTCTCAACCTCTCGACGAGGGTCTTCCTACAGCCCCCGGATCAGCCTCCCTACCACCCTTCAGCCAAGGGGCTCCCAGCTCCCAGTCCGGGCCTCCCTCTGAGGGTCAGACACATGGCAGGTGGCTTGGGGCCGTCCCTGTGCAGTGAGGCAGAGCTGTTGGCACCCTGCCCCTCACTCACTAAACCGAATCTTCTGTTCAATCATTCAGGGACTATTTTCCGTCAATGTTTACTGACTCCTGCCACTCGCTCGGGCTGTGCCGGCCCCCGCAGTGTGCAGTGGGGAGATAGCCCCACCCCACCCCATGGAGGCTCCCAGTCTGGTGGAAGAAACACAGGAAGCAAAAGAACCATACACGTAAACATATAATTACAAATGTGCAACATGCCATGAAGGAGAAGAAAAGAACGTGATGAGAGATCATAACAAAGCCTACATGTTTTAGACAAGGTGGTGAGAGACACCACGTTTTTACTGAGCTCTAAGGGATGAGTAACAATAATAATAATCAGTAATTTAGCTCTAAGGGATGAGTAACAATAATAATCATCAGTAATTTTTTGAGTGATTAATAGGTGGTATGGCAAGCTTTCTATTGTATACAAGTGTCTTTGTATATATTGACTTATTTAATGGTGTCAACAATTGTATGAATAAGTACTCTTGTTATCTCCATTTTGCAAATAAGCAAATTGAGGCATGGAAAGGCCCAGGGACTTGCCACTGGAATTCCCTGGTGGCTCAGACAGTAAAGAATCTGCTCGAAGTGCAGGAGACCCAGGTTCAATCCCTAGTCCCAGAAGATCCCCTGGAGAAGGGAATGGCTACCCACTCCAGTATTTTTGTCTGAAGAATTCCACAGACAGAGGAGCCTGGCTGGCTACAGTCCATGGGGTCTCAAAGAGACGGACATGACTGAGCCACTAACACTTTTAGGGCTGGTTCAAATGGCTGGGATGGGTGTGGAAGTGGGATTAGCATTTTCCCAAGCAGAAGCTATGCCCCAACTGGGTGCTTTTTAGCTGGGAAATGAAAGCACAGAGATGTCAGCACTTCCCTGAGGATACCGGCCCACAGTCCCCTTGAAAGAGTCTTGGCTCCTTTCCTGTTCACGCCCACGTTACTGCCCAGGAGGAGGGAGCTGCAGGAGAAGCTAGGACTTTGCGGGCCAGTCCCTAGTGAGGCCCATGTATACCTGACTTGATGGCAGAGGCAGGGTTACCCCATGCCAGGACAGCCAGTGGCACAGGCCCTGGTGCAGCCAGCAGTCTCCATACTGAAGCTGGGACATTCTCGGGGCACTGTAGGACTCCTGTGCTCCCAAACCACTGGGATAACAGCAGAAACCAAGAGGCCTTGGTACATGCATCCCTGCAGTCAGGGACAATGAAATATGTCAGGGCTGCCGCCCACAGTGAGTGCAGATGCCTCAAATCCTAGAGCCCAGGCCCCCACCCTGAGGCTCAATCCTGCTCCTGAGTGGGTCTAGCAGCTTCCTGCCCCCCATCCCAGTGCTCCTTGGCAGGTGAACTGAGAGGCGACCTGTGGAAGGGGTGGCTGGACAGGCTGGGGCCAGTGCGTACTTGGCAGCAGAGCCGGAGGCCTGGGAGGCACAGGGACCCTCTGTCTGGAGCCTGCTGACTGCTTCCCTTAACAGAAAGTACCCTGGGTTTGGGTGTCTGCTTTTTGGATGAGTTCCTCTCCCTTGACTCCCTACTCAGAGGATTAAGCAGATTGGAGGAAGCAGGGTAATGGTATCATGGTGACAGACCAATTTTCTTCCTTTCAGAGCGCACCTCATGTCTCCTCCATCCCGGCTCCCTCTTTCCCTGAGCTCCTCCTCCAGGCCTCTCTGCACCACCCTTTTCAACTTCTTTACGTTCATCTGAACCAAAAAGGCAGGTCCAAGGTCACCCTGCTTCCCCCACCAGGCAACCTGGCAAGGCAGTCTTTAGTCTGCCCTGGCCAGGGAAGACTCTGCAAGACGGTGAATGTGGACATGAGTCCACTGGCCACCCAGGTATACACAGGCCCTGGTTCCCGAAACCTAGCTCCACCCAGGGAGGCCTGGCTAAAGCTCTAGGGCTGAGATCTCAGAGACCAGAACTTGACTCTTGGTTCTGCTCTTACTCCCAGGGCTCATGGCCACTTGGTTTCTGTTTATCCATCAGAACAATGGGCCAGCAATGCCTTTCCACTTTACATCATCCTGCAGGGATGCTTCCCAGGCCTATGTGGGCTTTCTAAGCGTCACCTCTCAGAGTTAGAATCAGGTTGAGGTTGAGGTTGAGTTTGGCAGAGGTTGAAGTGCCATTAGGTTTAGGGTTAGGAGTAGAGTTTGGATTAGAGTTGAGTTGGACTGTGTTGGGGTTAAAGTTTTTCTGGGTTGGGTTCAAGACTGGATTTAGAGTTAGGAGTGAAGCGGAATTGTGTTAGGTTGGATTGGGCTGGAGTTAGTGTTGGGTTGGGTTTAGTTTAG
Organism: Bos indicus; assembly: GCF_029378745.1. Taxonomy (NCBI): domain Eukaryota; kingdom Metazoa; phylum Chordata; class Mammalia; order Artiodactyla; family Bovidae; genus Bos; species Bos indicus. Next base: position 57,788,756 of record NC_091772.1, on the reverse strand, counting down.
GGCTGGGGTTAGGCTTGAGGTTGAGGTTGAGTTGGCTGCTTGGATATTGTGGTTAAAGTTAAAGTGAGGTTTCCAGTGGCATTGAGATCCCAGTAAGTTTGTTCAGGGTTCAGTTTGAGTTAGGGTCAGTTTGAGAAACATATATCTTTTTTTCTCCCCCTTTCTTCTCTGACTCCTTCCTGTGAATGGAATGGCAGTTTGCACTTGGGCATGACTGGGGCACGGAGTGACAAGACCAGAGGATGTTTTCACCTAGCAGAGCACTAATCCAAGTGATTTTTAAGAGTACAGTTACAGGGTATATGCTTGTAACATTCTTCCCCTGAGAGTGAGGAAGGGGTGGGGTGATCCAACAAAGGAGCAGCCGGTTCCCCAGGCCCTGTTCTGGGTGCTGACGTGCTGGTTTGGCTTGTCCAGAGGACCGAGGCAAGCAGAGTTGCACCTCATTGACTCACAAAAGAGAGAGGCTTTCATTCTATCCCCAATCAATTTTTGTTTGGGCAGCCCCCGCCTGAGTCCTTGACCTCTCTCTCCCAGACCACCCTTGCACACAATTCATCACTAAGCGCTGTCAATTCTGCCTCCTTGTAGCTCTTGAGTACATTCATCCATCTCCAACTCTACAGTTATCACCTACATGTGGCCACCACCATCACTCTGCGGAGTCCTAGCTCCCAGGCTTGCACTCTCCCATCTCAGCTTTGGGAGGCTTTTGAAATATAGCTGGGAAACTGCCTTTCCCTGCTGAGAACTCTACAGGCTCCTTCTGGTCCAGCCTCTACTGAGCCCCCTCACTTACCTCTCAATCTCACTTCCTACTCTTCAACCACCCTGGTCTCCCTGCTCCCCAAATGCCCCCTAACTCACATCCAGAACACATTTAAAGCTTCTTTCCAGCTTCGTTCTTGTGCATCCTTCCTGCCTGCCTCCAGGCCCTTGCTGGGAGGGTGTCAATGGCACAGTTGGGTCCCCTCATATCAATTCCACCTGGATCTTTAGGCAAAGGGATCTGCAAACAGAGCTGGACTCTGCTGGGAGCTTCCTAGAGGCCCTGGCTGGTTGGGGAGCAGCTCTGAGTACTGGAGTGATGCTAGGAAGCCATGTCCTAATTCCTGGAAACTGTGGAAAGGGATTTTGTGGAGGTGATTAAGTTATGGACCTTGAGAGGGGGAGAGTTTCCCGGATGATCAGGTTACGTCCAATCTAATCACATGGAGCCTTAAACATGGGACTTTTCCGGGCTGGAGTCAGACAGCAATGTGACAACAGAAGCATGGTCAGAGAGGCACATGCACGCTTTGAAGCTGGGAAAGGGAGCTGTGAACCAAGGAACAGGGGGAGGTGGCTAGAATCCGGAAAGACCAGGAAATGGATTGTCCCCTGGAGCCAGCTCTGCCTGCACCTTGACTTTCGCCCCGTGAGATCTGCATTGAACTTCCGACTCCAGGACTGTGAGGCTGTGGATTTGTTGTTTCACTGGCCAAGTCCTGAGCACCAAAGAAGTGATGCTTTCAAATTGTGGTACTGGAGAAGACTCTTGGACAGCAGAGAGTCCCTTGGACAGCAAGACCAAACCAGTCAATCCTAAAGGAAATCAACCCTGAATATTCATTGGAAGGACTGATGCTGAAGCTCCAATACTTTGGCCACCTGATGCTAAGAGCTGACTCATTGGAAAAGAGCCAGATGCTGGGAAAGATTGAGGGCAGGAGGAGAAGAAGGGGGCAACAGAGGATGAGATGGTTGGATGACATCACCAACTCAATAGATATGAATTTGAGCAAGCTCCAGGAGACAGTGAAGGACTGAGGAGCCTGGCATGCTGTAGTCCCTGGGGTCTCAAAGAGTCAGACACGACTTAGTGACTGAACAAGTGACCAAGTCGATGGTAGACTTTTTTCACAACAGCAACAGGAATCTCACGCCACTGTCTCTGGAGTTCTTCGAAACTGGGTGTGTATCTTCACTCCAGCTCTGTGGATCTGCGTGCTCCCTGCAGAGTAGCTCGCTCTCACCTTGATTTCCTTGTTGGTAGACTGTGTATTTAACCTAATGCAGTTTATCAACTTACGTCCTATTTCTTGAACACCAACCATGTGAGGGCACTTCCATGTCCTCTATTGGACGTGGAGGAGGAGCCTGGCCTGCGGTGCCACCTGGACCCTGGTCCTGGCCAGGGCAGGCCCTGGTGGGAATTGCTCCTTTGGTCTTGCTGTGGAGGGGTTAGGGGAGGCAGAGGGTGTTCCGTGGACTCTTGAGCCTGGAGCAGGGAGACAGAGGTGTCTCTGGGGCACATGGACACTCTGTCTGTTGGAGGAGGACAAACCCATGTGCTCCAGGACTCTTGAAGCAGTCTGCTCCCTGTCAGGGAGAGTGGGGGAGGACTGAGCTGGGTCAGTGGGGTCCAGAAAACAGTAGGAAGCCCACATAAGGGGCTTTGGCTGGCAGGCTTGGCAGGCTCATTGTGACCTTGAAGATTTGGCAGCTTCTCCACTCCTTCCCATCTTTTCTCTTTTTCTCCTTCCCTGCCTCTCTTCTCTTACTTACTATCTTTCTTCCATGAGTAAGAATTGTGCTATTTAATAAATCTAGCATCTAAACCTGGCCTGCTGCTGGGTGGTCTGGAGACCATCCCCTCCAAGCCCCAGAGTATTCACAAATGTGAGAACAATCCAACAACACAAATCTGCTTTGAGGAGCCATCTCTTGGGGAGGGCGGGGCTCCGGGGCTCTGAGCCCTCCCTGCTGGGGGCCGCTCATCCTGGTTGGGGTCCCTTTCCCGCCTCCCTCCCTTATCCTGTGCAAGCCAGATGGGTGGTGCTTGGGGCAGAGGCCCTGGGCTTCCAAGAACCCTGCAGGAAGCCTCAGTCACGCCTTCTGGTTTCACGAGGTGGTCTTGGACGGCGACTAGACCCACCAGATTGGAGCCCAAGAAAATGAAGAATGGGCCCCCCAGAGGGTCTGACCTCCATATAGAATTTCATTCTGTTGGCTCAGATGCACCATGATAAACACTTTCTGAAACTCTGGGGGCTCCTGCCATGGCCTGGAGCTAAGTGCAGTGCTTACGGCTGTGATGAAAATCACATCCCCAGACACCAGCCTCCCCACCCTGGCCGTCCCTCCACCTCCTCCAGAAGCCCACCCATCAGCATTTGAGTCTGGGGTCCCCAATGGCGCACTCCCTTCTACCTGTGGAGGGAATCACTGTCTCCTGCAGACCTGCTCATGCCCACCCTCCCCCCAACCCTGTTCTCAGGGAAAGCACAACCGCCATCCCCCGTCCTGGTCACGCAAGTTAAAACCCTCCCACCAGCCCTCACTCCTGTCTCCCGCTCTCCACAGCTGACCCTGGCCACGCCACCTCCTCTGGGAACTTTGCTGGCCTCATCAGGGGAAGTGTGTGAGTGCATGACATTCGCTCTGTCGCAGTCTCCTCATCAGCCACTAGCCAGTGAGCAGCACTGGGAAGCAGAGCTTGTCAATTTCACAGCAGCACTGGCTGAGCATCAGCACGTGGGTGCACTGGGTCGGTGCCTGATGACGTCCAGATAGATCAGCGAAGGAACAAATGCATTCCTCTGACTTGACCAAAGAACTCCAGTCTCTTCCAGAATTCTATACATTTCCTCCCCCAAAATCAAGCCCTCTTTCCACTGCCCAGGGTTGCGTTGTATCCCCCCACCCCACCAAGGAGGAACTCATCCTGGACCTCAGAATATGACTTCATTTGGCATAAGGGAGGTGAGGTCATCCTGGTAGGGAGGACCCTCAATCTAATGACAGGACATTAGAGACAAATAAGACAAAATAATAAGAGACAAAAGAGAAGGAGACGCAGGCATAGAGGAGAAGGCCATGTATAGATGGAGGGAGGGATAGGAATGACACGCCTACAAGCCAAGGATTGCCAGAAGCCATCAGCAGCTGGGAGAGATCCTTCTCCACAACCTTCAGAGGGAACCGGGCTGCCAACAACACCTTGACTTTGAACTTTGTGGTCTCCAGAACATTTCTGTTGTTTGAAACCTTCCAACATTTCTGTTGTTTGAAAGCTAGGGGTGGTTTACGGCAGCCTTAGGAAACCAATGCACCCTCTTACTGAATACGTTAACCCACCCCAAGGAGCTCCATCAACCCACCATAAAGCCCAACCTCTCCTCTACCTTAAAATCTGGTCTCTAGCTGGAAATATGGCCTGTCCTTGTCTCTCCAGTGCCCTCCTCCCACTCATGAATCCAGTCCACCTCTTGCCCTTCCAACCACTGTCTCTCTGCCCCTCTGTGGTTCTTTAAAGAGCAGACCTTCTTGCTCTGCTGCTAGAAAAGATGCATTCAGTCTCTTCTGGCAGCTGGACATCTATTCCTCTTTCTTCCAGCATAGAAGTTGGAAAACTTTGGCTCTCTTTTCTGGAGGGCTACCTTTCCTCTAGGGCTTCTTCCCTGGTGGCTCAGACAGTAAAGAATCTACCTGCAATGTGGGAGACCTGGGTTCGATCCCTGGGTTGGGAAGATCCCCTGAAGAAGGGAATGGCATCTTGAACCAGTATTCTTGCCTGGAGAATTCCAAAGACAGAGGAGCCTGGAGGGCTACAGTCCATGGGATCGCAAAGAGTTGGACAAGACTGAAGCGACTTAGCATGCAGGCACACACCCTTTCTCTATTTTCAACCCACAAGGTCTTTGTGGGGCTCACGACCCAGAGTGAGTTAATCAGAGCAGTCCACTCTCTGTCTACTATGGCTCACTTAGAGTTGGGCACATGAGCGGTAGGTCAAGACAGTGCAATCACAGGGCTTTGGGAGGAGGTTGTAGAGAATCAAGGTTTCCCTATGGCATGGCTGATATGAGAAGTTATAAACTGGGATCCACTGTGAGCCATCATGTGGGGAGAAGCTGCCTAGGAATGAAACTGACATGAAAGAAACCAGAACTCAAAGCAGAGCAAGATGCTTACAGCACTTTTAATGCCTCTGGATCTCACCATGCCTGCGTCCACCGCATTCCTCCAGAGAAGCATTTGCATGAGACAATGAAGCCCCATGTTTTACCTTGAGCCACAACGAACTGAGTTTCTTGTCAACCAGGAGGGTATGGCCGACACAAGAAAACATCCTGTACTTCACCCAGAGATAAACAAAAATGAGGGGCCCAGAGAGAGGGTTTTCTTCTCACACAGCCCTGATCATCTGCGGGTCCCTCTGACCAGCGGCCACTTCGCTGGCTCTTAAGTCCCCACTGACCCTTTCCCCTGACTGTTTGCGGAAGTAACTGAAAACGAGCTGCCCTGATCTGGGAGCTATCTTCCTGATTTCAATTCTCCCTCCTCATTATTGCTATGCTTTTCTTCCTAAAAACCCAGGCCTCCCGCCCCCCTCCCACTCCACTTGGTTTCCAGCTCTGTAACTCACTTGCTGCTTTGTGTGTGGCTGTGAGGCTGCAGAAGGGCACGTCTGACTCGTTTGCCTGCCGTCTCATTCCCAGACCTCTGGCTGCAGAGCCGGGGATGGTGCCCCGTCTGCTGGCTGGGTGCTTGTCGGATGCACAAATCAGTGACCGACGCCAGCCTCAGGAGCCCGAATGACCCCAGAGCACCTGTGACATGCCAGGCCTCATCCTCAGCCCGTCCCGTGGACTTGGATTCCTGCAACATGGAGTTCATTGTCTCCACGTCTAGAAGACGAGAACACGGGGGACAGGGCTGCGAGGTAACCCGTCGGTAGCTGCATGTGACTGGTGTGTGGTGGGTTGGGGTAGGAGGTCTCTGATTCAAACTTAATGCTCTGATCTTAACACAAAAGAAGCGGGGAGGTGGGGAGAGGAGAGAAGGTGGGGGTGGGGAGGGAAAGAGGGGCTGTGTGTGTGCGCGCGCGTGCTTGCAAGTGTGCGGTGAGCCCCCTGCTTTCACCAGCTGCCCGTTACCATGTGCATTTTGATGCTGGCTTCATCAGTGTGCAGAGCACATCACGGCCGAGCTGACTCACGCAGCCGCTCGCCGGGTGAGTCACTCCCCAGCGGAGCCGCAGGAGTGGGGGCTGAGTCCCCGCTGGCCGCCTGTTCTCAGCCTGAGCCCCGCCACCCGCCCACGCTGTGCCTCTGGCCCTCATTGTCTTGAAATGCCCCTCCGTGAGCTGGGATAGGAGATGACAGCCCTAGAGACCAGGGCTGCTCTTCCCAGCCAGACAGAGGGCAGAGGGCAGGCAGATGCGCCATCCACACCGCCCACTCCGCAACCCCATGGGTGCCTGCCATGTGCGGGTGGGGGGGCACCGCCGAAGTCAGGCAGCCCCTGCCCAGTAGGAGAGATGGATGCAAACAGAGAGACAGATAAACAGATAACAAGGAACAGACCAGACGGCAAGAGGGCTGCTCTCTGTTCCTTCGTAGGTGTTAGGACCACCTGAGATGCAGTCCATGTTTATCGTGTCCTGAGCACAGGCTCCTCAGCCAGGGCTGGACCCTGTGCCCGCAACAGCGCTGCCCACCCTGATGGGGAGGAGGCAGCCCCCAAGGGCTCTCCATGCATCCTGCACCCGGAGGTGCCCACCCAGCTCTGGGTGCCGCCAGGGTGAGCTCAGTCTACAAACCACATCCAAACACCCAGATTTTTGGACAGCAATGCAATCAGCTTGACTTTCCCCCATGAACTTGCCCTTGGGAACTGGAGGAACCATGTGTAGCCCTTTCTAAACCATTTAGAGGTCAGTTTTTACCTCTGAGACCAGAGAAAGAAATCAGACTGCAGTGGCAGGAACTTTGAAAGCTTAGGTTTTGGCTCTTACTTCTGACACTGTGGTCCTGGGGGCTGCAGACAGCCTCGGGCCTTCTTGTCATGCACGCTTTCCTTTGCCCAGCGTCTCCCTTTACTGGGCTCCTCGGCAGTTTTCTCCTCTGCAGCCAGTCCAAGGCCTTCTGAGGGCCCAGCTCAGGGATGGCCCACATGCGGGGTTTTGGGTTTCTTGGGTGAACAGCAGGACACTGGAGCTCAAACTGGTGAAAGTGGTTCCACGTCTGTTTGCGTCTCAAACTTTTCCTTCTGACTCTGGTTTTCTCTTCCTGTGTCTTCGCCTTTGATTTCTCCCCTCCCATCTTATTTTTCATTTTCTCCTTCCTTTCTTTCTCTCTCTCTCTCTCCTCTGTCTTACAACTTCCCTGTTCCTCTTGTCCTTCCGCTCTGTGTGGAATCCAAGGAACTCTAAGGACAGGATGAGAGCGTGTTTGTGAGGGTCCCTTGCCTGGATGACCAATATCAAACTGAGAACTGGGTTCCTTTGGCTCTATCTGCTGAAATCGCCTTTCGAGAAAAGTCTGTGGGGTATACATGTACGACTATGGTGGTGCCCTGGAAGGTTACCAGGTTCAATTTCCAAGTTCCCTGTAGTTGGATGCTAACAACAAGTCAAGGGCTCGCTTTCTTGGGAGGAAGCCAGGTACGGTCCCAGCTGGCCTGAGTATGAGGCAGGGGGTGGCAAGGTCAGTGGCAGAGGAGAGAAGAGGAGCCCTAGTTCAGGAAAGCCCCACAGACACCCTTGACCCTTCCCACTTCGGAACGTGGAAGAAGCAAACTGCGTTCTTCCTCCCTGGCTATCTACTCTCCCTACCCTCGGGAGAGTAACTGAGAAGGAAAACAGAGCCTTGGGACATTTTGGATGAAAAATCCAAGGGGACTTGGACTTGTAGGGGTGGGCCCTCCACAGAAAGTCCTGGTGCTGCCAAGCTGGCCACCTTCTTACTGCTGAATGCATTCTTTGCTACCATCTTCATGGAAAACCCATTTTGTAGGTGAAAAACCCAAGACTCAGCACAGCCAAGTGGCCTGCCCAAAAGAGAGTGGGGACTTGACCCCGACTCTGACCCCAAAGCTGGGGCCTCCTGACTCCTCCTTGGACCACCTCCCGTCTCAAGTCCATCATGGCCGCCTTTTAAGACCCAGCTGGGAGAGGTGCCCCTTGATGGCTTAACATCACTGGCAAAGATTGGGTTTTGCAGATCTTCATTTTTTCATGGGGGATTTAAGTCCATTAGGCTTGGGGAGGAGGTGGATGGAGAGAGAAGCAGAGAGACAGAGAAAGGTGCAGTCATTGTCACTATCTTCAGAGCCCTCTGGGCCTCTCTTGGCTCCAGAAGCCCCCCTCCCTGCTGTGATGTCACCAGCCAGCCCCCGCAGATGACACCATGCGATTCATTGTCAGCCTTCTGCTTTCTCACTGCCAGGGCCCAGAGTGGAGCCTACTGGGTTGGGGGGAGGACAGCTGCACCTTGATCCGATGCAGCCCCTGGATGGTTTGTGTCTTGGAAGATACAGGGAGAGGCATGGTCTCCCCCAAGTCTGCAGATAGCAGCACCTCCCTGACCCCGGTGGGACTTTCTAAACAGCCAGATGACCTCGCTCCCAGAGAAGCAGCCTGAACACCATTTATAGATAGCAACATGATTTAATGAGATAAAGCCTTGGGCGTCCACGAACCAATTTCTGGTATGAGATGTGATGAATAGCTGTTTCCCAGACTGAACATCATCCAGACCTCTGAGAGCTTCAGAAAAACCCCTCAGCTTCAACCTCTTGAAATTTGGGGCAAAATCCAAACACTTGTCAATCTTATCCCTACCATGAAAAAACATGTTTGTCTAATATGATGTGGAGCCCGTTTGCCAAGGGAGAGATGCCCCAACTACTTTTGGGGTTCAAAGCCAGCATGTTCACCCTATTTCACAGGAGGCATGCACCAAATTCCCATTCCACTTTCTAGAGGAAAGATCTGAGATGTCTGGCTTGTCCTAGAGAATTTTAAACAGCTGGAAAACGAAAGTGGTGTTGCTCAGTCATGTCCAAACCTTTGCAACCTGTGGACTGTAGCCCACCAGGCTCCTCTGTCCATGGGATTCTTGAGGCAAGAATACTGGAGTGGGTTGCCATTTCCTCCTCCAGGGGAATCTTCCCGACTCAGGGATCAAACCTGGCTCTCCTGCGTTGCAGGCAGATCCTTTACCATCTGAGTCACAGTAGGCTTTTCTTAAACAGCTGGAAGGGAAATAAATATCAAGCTTTCACTGGCTCCCAATTTTATTGAACTAGATGGTTTTCTAAGGACCCCAGCATGGGGAGACTAGAGCAAGTGGGTAACTAAGCATCAGATTTACTCCTTAAAAAAAAAAAAAAAAAAAAAAGACAGTCCCCTCAAATCACACCATTGTAGATCCCACGACAGCTCCATGGTCCCTCTTCAAAAGGACACTGACTTCCCCCTACCCATGTCTGTCTCTTCTGCCAGCCTTGGACAAATGGCTCCCTCCCCTGAGTCCCTAAAACATTTATCATCCCTATGACTCCCGGGGCAATTAATCATGTAGTGCCTTGAACATCTCTTCTATTGTTGTATTGAACGGCCGTTTAACCCTTATCAGTGGTGAAGTTTTCGGTATCTTGTCTTTCTAACCAGACGTGGGCTTCCAGAGAGCCAGGCAGGCATCCACCCTTGCGTGCAGCCAGAATGTGCCCAGTTTTGACACTATCAGGGGACAGGCTGTGTCTCCCGTTAAGAGTCAAGCACTCTGCACAGACTGGTTCCTCGTAAGTGCCCGATAAAGAGCCTCTAGTTTTTAACACAATTATTAATACCATTGCTCTTTGGTTTACTCAGATATTTATCCAGCACCTACCATATGTCAGGTACTTCTGAAACCACCTGGAAACGGTCCCCCTGGATTTCCCCAAGGCCTTCAGGAATCCAAATGGAAACTCTAGGTGCTCTTTCTTACTGAGAGGATGCCTTTATCTCCTGGGTGAGAACTTGTCTTTCCTCCAAGGCCCTCGCTCCATGTCAAGGACCCTTCAAGTCTGGGCGAAGTCAGTTGTTTGGTCTCTAAGAGCTGTGTTTGATTTTTCAAAGAATAGAGGGTTTATAGGCAAAATTCCTCACCTATTTCTTCCCCAGGAAAGTCAGGAAGCAGCTGGAAGGAGGAAGTGCTCCATATGGGGCATTGCTGGTCTTGGGGGCTCAGAGAGGTCAGTGCTCACTGTGGCTGGAGATATTCATCCATGTCCTGTGTCCTGGCAACAGTCCTTCCTGGTCTCAGTACAGGGTGAAAAAGTGTGTGAGGATAAGAAACTACATCTTTGTCATTCTCAATAAAACGGTTATCACTGGATCATCCCAAAGAGCTCTACCTAAGCCAGCCCCTCATCTGATTTCTAAAGTCCATCTGGTTCCTGTGTGGAGAGTGTTTGGGATTGCTGGGGGAAACTTGGGAGCCCAGTGAGGGGGGCTGTTATGGTGTCAGGGACCAGAGAAGCTGCAAGGGGACCAGATGGAGAGAAGCGGGTGTGTTCCAAAGCCCACCTTCTGGACCCTCCCACAGCTGGGTTCCCTGCCTTCTTCCACACTCCTCCCCGCAAGCCCCTGCCTGCGTGCTCATCTTTCCCATGAATAAGGGGCTCCCTGAGGACAGATTCTCCGGCTTGACTGCCTCTGAGCACTGGACGGCAGGAGGGCAGGCAGGCCAGTCCTTACGTCTCTTTCCTAGTTCAGCTCTTCCCAGGAATCCATCTGGGGCTTTGCTACAGCAACGCAAGCCCTGGAATAAGAGGAGGCTTATCTCCTGGGCCATATATTATTCCATTCAAAGCCCAGCATTTTCAGCCATGCTTCATTCCTGCCTGGGGTTTATGACTCTCCTGGGGTCCATTCTGCCGCCCGCTCTCCTGCAAAAGCAGGATTCAGGGACAGCTCATACCTGCTCTGGGCCCAGGAGAAGAGAGACCTATATCTCCCCAGAGGGACCCTGGCCCTGGGGACAGTGGGCCCTCTGTCAGCCTGTGGTGATGTTAGAAGGACCTCCAGACTCTTTTGCTGCTCTGGTGTGCCTTTTAAAAAGCAGAACAAGTTAAACACATACACACACTCCAGAAAACCAGTGCAGTCGATGGTGATGATGGCAATGGAATCCAAGGTGACCTGACCTCTATCCACCCCCTAAAGAAAGAAGGCAATGCAGGTCCTTCCCAAAAGGCAGGGCTACACAGACCCTACTGGGAGGGAGCTCAGCATTGAGGAGGGGCAAGAGAGGGGGTGGTCCCCACCAGGGTACCGAGCCAGCTGGCAGCTCTCCGTGAATGTCACCTTCAGCTCTAGGGAGTCTGGACCTGAGGACAGCCCTGGATATCCAGCAACTTCTGTCCTGATCTTCCCTGGAGTGAACTGAAGAGTGTCCACCCCCCCCTGCCCCGCCGCATTTCACATCAGCCGGAACCTCAATGAGCTTATTTGGAAGTAAGATCTTTGCAGATGTATCCAGTAGCCATGTATGGATATGAGAACTGGATCATAAAGAAGGCTGAGTGCTGAAGAATCGATGCTTTTGAACTCTGGGTTGGAGAAGACTCTTGAGAGTCCCTTGGACAACAAGGAGATCAAACCAGTCAATCATAAAGGAAATCAACCCTGAATATTCATTGAAAGGATTGATGCTGAAGCTGTAGCTCCAATACAATACTACCTCATGCAAAGAGCTGACTCATTAGAAAAGATCCTGATGCTGGGAAAGATTGAGGGCAGGAGAGAAGGGGGCAACAGAGGATGAGATGGTTGGATGGCATCACTGACTCGATGGACATGAGTTTGAGCAAACCCTGGGAGACAGTGAAGGACAGGGAGGCCTGGCTTGCTGCAGTCCATGGTGTCACAGAGTCAGATGTAAGTTAGTGACTGAACAACAACAAAGATCTCTGCAGATATACCCAGTTAAGGATCTTGTGATGAAGTTATCAAAGTTATCAGTGGGCCTTGTATCTGATGACTGGTGCCCTTATAAGAAGAGGAGAGGACAGAGGCAGAGAGAAGATGATGATTCAAAGATGGAGGCAGAGGTTGGAGGGATGTGGCTGCAATTCAAGGACACCCTGGACCAGCTGAGGAAGAGACCGAGGAAGGACCCTCCCCTAGAACCTGTGGAAGGAAGTTGGCCCTGCTCACACCTGAACTTCAGACACCTGGCCTCCAGAGTCCTATTTTTTAAGCCCCCTAATTTGTGGTCCTTTATTGCAGTAGCCCCGGGCAACTGATGTAATCCACCAGAGATTGACCTGGATCCCGGGTGGGAGACAGCTGTAGAAATTGAAGATGCCCGGATGGGAAGATGCACAACAGAGAGGGCACTTGACTGTGTAGCTGTTTTCTGGACAGGCTTTGCAAAGTTTTCCTTGTCGCCTCCCATGCAGCCATTAGAACTTTTTTCCTTCTTTCTTCTTTGGGCAAATATTTATTGAGCACCTACAGTATACCTGACCATTGGTGTCAGGGCCAAAGTCATGAGCAGGCCAGGCTGACTCTTATCCCCCCTGCCTTTCTTTTTTTTTCCATTTCCATAGTGTTTATTTTTATTTATTTTTTTACCATTAAAACTTTTTAAAATTTCATTCATATATATTTTAAATTGTAGTCATTCATTTATTCCTTTTTTATTGAAGTATAGTTGATGTACAATTATATTGTTGCTGTTGAGTTGCTAAGTCGTGTCCAACTCTTTGAGACCCTATGGACTGCAGTATACTGAGTTTCCCAAGGACAGAGGAGTCTGGTGGGCTACAGTCCATAGGGTTGTAAAGAGTTGGACATGACAAAAGGACTGAGTGCACACACACACACACACTCACACCACATCTTCTTCATCTACTGATGGACACATGGGTGGTTTCCATATCTTGCAGGCCAGATCACATCTGGTAGACAACACAAGGGGCTGAGATACAGATTTATGGGAAGACCTGGCAGCAGGGTGCAGCCAGGGCACTTCTTGGAGGAGGGGACTTGCAGCCAGGACTTGGAAGCTCATAAGGAGCCAGCCATGGTAGGAGCTAGGACAAAAGCATTTTAAGCAGAGGGAACAGCAGGTGCAAATCCCCTGGGGAGGGGAATGTTCGGCCAGTTCTAGGAATGTATACAAGTTGCCCATGGCTGGATAGCAGTGGGTCTCCCTGAAGGGCAGTGATGCAAGATTGCCATGTGATCAAAGGCCAATGCACTAGTGAGACAGCCAACACATTGGCAAGCCACCTCCTCCAGGAAGTCTTTCAGGCTGCCTCAGGAGGCAGGCAGCAACCCCTCAGAAAGCATAGACCTCCTGCCATGGCCTCATCTGACCATCAACATTCATGGCTCTGATGCTCTAGGGTTTTTGTTTTGTGAGGAGTGCATGTCTCATCTTCTCAAGATACCCAGACTATTTAGGGCAACAAGATGTCTGTTACTCTATTGATCACCAGGACAGATAAGACACATTTGGCTGGTGAAGTAGGTAACCCGTTCTGTCTCAGAGCTACATACTGAAAGACCTTTCCAAGGAGGAGCTGCCTGGAACTGTACATCAGACCAAATTCTTGAGCTCCATGTCTAGTGATTGATTAGCAATGTCTGCTAGGAGCACGGGCGGGAAGAACGGGGGCAGGCGCACTGTGTATTTGCCATTCTTCATCCCTGAGAGCCTCATTCCCCCCTTCCCCAAAGCCCCATACATTTTCCAGGTCTTAACCCAGTGGCATATACATGATAGATGCTAAAAATATTTGTTATTTGATCGATAGTTTATTCAACAGTCCTTTTCTAGCCCGGTGACTACAGGCTAGATGAAGCAAGGGGAAAGAAGAGCATGGGGGGTGGTGGGGTGGGCAGGAGGATCTGTCTGTCAGAGAGGAGACAGGGCAATGTGCTAGAGACAAAGACCTTGCCCATCTGGGTACAGAAGTCGTCTGTCTCTGCCTACTAAGTACTGCTGATATGGGTCCTGAATGCTGGAGGCCATGTAGTCCCTGCTCAGGAAGGCACCTTCCTGTCTCTAGTTTCATGAATCTGATGCCAGGAAGCCCTCTTGCTTCCCTTAAGCCCGGGTCTTCAGGGTGGAGACGCCAGCCCTGGTGCGAGGGTCTCTGTGCTGCCTCCGGAGTGGGAGAGGGGATCCCGGCTGCCTGACAAACATTCATGTGAAAGCAGTCCTCAGCAGGAGAGAAAGGCCCTATTTAATGGGGCCGTGTCAGAGTCTGGAGCTTAAATTTGCTTCTCGAGAAAGGAAAAATGCCATCAAGACCCACACCCGCAAATGCATAAATGTGGGCGTGATTTATTAACCACACGTCAACCAGTATTTTCTCTGAGTAACTGTGAAATCTTTCCTTCTCTCTGAACAAGACATCAACAGTATGGTCACTGTATATGTTTTTCCACTTTTTCCAGAGCCAAGAACCAGGGGAAAAAAAAAAAAGAAAAATGAAAGTGTAAGAAAAGTAGAGCTCAGACCACAGGCACCCCAGTTTGGGGAGCCATGTATGTGGGGGGTGGTCTCACGGAGCCTTCAGGCCCCCTCCTCTTCCTTGGGGCCTCATGTCCTGCTGGGATCAGCTATGCTGGAGATCCGAAGACCCGTCTCCCCCTGCACTGAGCACCTGGGGGGACACCACTCACCGAAGGGGCTGGTGCTCCTGCAGGTCACAGAGTGGCAGGATCTCTGGGGCTTTGGGAGGATGCTGTGCATCCTGGGGGCCTTCCTGAGCCTTCAGAGGAGGCAGCACTGCCTCCCAAGAGAGGGACCTCCTGGGCAATGAGGTGTCCAGGTGAGGTGAAGGGCCGCCTTGTACCAGCTTGGGGCCTAAGTCTCTCCTGTTTCCCCTGGCGTCAGCGTTCCCCAGCTCTTGAGTCACCAGGAGACCATGAAGGGTGCCAAGTCCAGACAGTTACGAGGGGACACCATCCGGGGCCTCGGGATGTGCTGAGCAGTGGATCTCAATGTGGGATGTCTGGCAGCGTCTGGAGACATTACTGGTTGTTACAATTCAGGTTTTCCACTGGCATCTCATGGGTGCAGACCAGAGATGCTGCTAAACACCCCACAATGCACAGCACAGCTTTCCCCCAGAGCATCCAGCCCCCAGGTTGGGGAACTAGTCTAGAGAGATTTCTTTCCTGCTTCCCTTCTTTCTAGCCCTTGCAGCCACATGGACAACACCTCAGCTTCTGTCTCTCAAGACTCTCCTGTGGGATGCCCATTTGAGGAGTGGACAAACTGAGGAATCCAATGGGGAAGTGACCTCCTCAAAGGTCAGGAACAGTCCCCGGATGGCTGTTCCCACCCCCGTTCCTTCCTTCTTCCCACTCTCCTACTCTGTTCTTCGATGTTGGCCTATTGCACCTTTAAAATCAAATGAAAGAGAGAGAGAGAGAGCCAGAAACAGTCCTGCAAACCTTTTCCACAAGAGGAAAGAATGTGAAGCCAGCTGGAGACCTGTGGTTGTTCAGAGACGAAAACAAATCAGAAAGAAAATGTTCTTCACGGTGAAGCTCCCTGGAGGAGAGTGGAAAGTGCTGGCCAGCCCTCGTGTCACACAGAGATGTTCCGTAGAAGTTTCTGGAGAAGGGCCTCAGAATCCTTCCATTCCAGGTGATGGCAAGGGCAGGCGGCCACAGGGATGGGGAATGAGACCACCCAGCCAGTGGGAGCCCGCCAGACCCAACGTTGAAAGGCCGACTCAGATCCTCCTCTGTGGCTATAGCTTGGAGGGACTGGATGGATGCTTCCAGATTGGGGGGAATTGCTGATCTCAGACCACAGCCCTTAGGGGAGTGAAGGTTTCACAACTGGAGAAGGAACCTGATTCGATTCAGCCAAATCCCAAGTCCTTCTGGCAACATCACAGATGCCACCATTCCCTTGCCCCGAGACACTCTTTCCCAGCCATTCTCTGCTCCAACATCACCTCCTGACACATTTGTCCTTAGAGGACTTGCTTACAAGGTGCTCTTGGCTGAGTGGGCTTAGCCAAGATCATCGTGGGTGGCAGTATTAGATTCCTTCAATATCCATAACATGATTGAGGAGCTGGGCATGTGCCCTGGAGCCAGCCGGACCTGAGTTCCATCTTGGCTCTGCCTCTCCACGACCTCAGAAACACTGGCCCCTACAACTATCAGGAGGGTTATTTGAGATGACTGCTATCAGGAGCAGTTGAGCCTCCACACCCCTCCCCGCAAGGAGAAGCATGGTTAGGCAGAGTTTCTTGAAAAATGGGATGCTTTTTCTTTGTGAGCCAAGAGCCTGGGGATTTTTTTTTTTCCCCAAGCAGGTCCTTTGGGGGCTACCAAATCATTCTAGCCTTCATTCGCCTCTCATTTTAAAAGACCAAGGAGCTGTGAAAAAACCACTCCCACACATGGGAAACTCAATCATGGGATTTGCATGAAAAGCATCCCAAAGCAGCCTTGTTTAGCGTTCAGACATGCACGGCCCCTTCCCACCTCCCTTTCTAGATGTTAAAGACGGCCCATCAGAGCTTCTCATGCTGGAAACAACAGAGCTGTCTGTTCAGTCACTGTTACCTGTGCCCGGCATTGCTCCCAGTGGCCCAGGGAGCCCCACTCTGGCCAGGCCAACCCCCAAGGAAGGGATGCTCCCCCGCCATCTCTCCTGGATGTTGTTCAGGCCCCCAGAAACCCACACCCCCTCAACTCAGGAGATAAGCCTACCAACAATTCTCCATTCTGGGCTGGTGATGGCTCGGCTTCTCACCAGCAAGGAAGCCATCATTCCCCAGGGCCCCCTCCTATCACTCTGGATCCATCTGTTGCCATGAAAATTTCTCCAGGCCCAGGGCCACAGGCCAAGGCTGACATGGGGGAAGAACAGCCCTCATTTCACAGGGAGCTGCACCCTGAGCCCATGGTCCTGCCGCCAACATGCCAGCTCACATGGCCTCCGGCTTAGCATCAAGCTCATGTGCCCTTGGCAGGGGGTGGTCAGCCTGCTGGGGCCCTGTGTGTTCTCCATGAGCCAGACCTGGGGTCCAGGACCACCCCCTACAACTGTCAGAGTCCCTGCTCTATTCCCACCGTGGGGACTGCTTCTCACTTCCAGAAGGTCCACAATTCACTGAACAATTTATTTATTCTTTCATTCACTCCACAAATGTTGACAAAGCCCCTGCCCTGCCTGAGCATAATATAGAGATGAACAGGTGGTCCTGCAGCTCTCTGTGGTTCTGAAAGGAGATGAGGAAATTTGTGTTTTTGGTCTTTGGGTCTTGCTGGTCCTTTTGCTAGCCCAGCCTCAACTTTCTCTGATTCTGGTGACAAAGCCCTAATGTTCCTTGGGAAGGTCTCCCCTGGCCTGCCTCAGCCCTGGTAGATGAACCAGGCCAGGACAGACAGACACCACCACCACCCCCACTGCCCCCAGTAGGAATGACGGATGGGTTTCCAGATGAGGAGGCAGGTGACCTAAATCTGGCTAATGAGACTCAATTCTGGAACTTTAACTGGAATCACCCATGAGTCCAGAAATTCTGGTCGAGGCCAAAGAATCCCTTCATCTTCCATCCATCCAGGAAGCTTCTTGGAGGCACTGCTTTGGATCTTAAATGAAGGGAGAGGTGAGCAACAAGAACTCTCACACAGTGATCAGCCACTTTTTGACCCATCCACCCCAAACTGGTTGAAGACATACTAAGTACCGGGTGGCTCCAAGAAAAGCCGGCCATGTTTTAAGCCCATGTGTTTTGCAACCCACTCCAATACTCTTGCCTGGAAAATCCCATGGACGGAGGAGCCTGGTAGGCTGCAGTCCATGGGGTCACTAACAGTCGAACACGGCTGAGTGACTTCACTTTCACTTTTCACTTTCCTGCATTGGAGAATGAAATGGCAACCCACTCCAGTGTTCTTGCCTGGAGAATCCCAGGGACAGGGGAGCCTGGTGGGCTGCCATCTATGGGGTCACACAGAATTGGACACGACTGAAGTGACTTAGCAGCAGCAGTGGCTTTGCTGAAGGGTCCGAATCCATCCCTTATTTGTAAGTGGTCCCCTGCTGTTGTTCTTTCTGACCCACTTCCTGCTCATGAACAGGCCACGATCTAAGTGATTTAGTGAGAAACAGGACCAACCCTTTATGAAAACCACACAGAAGATGTGCCGCTTGTTGCCAGGGACTCTGGGGAAGGACCAGTTCTTCTCAGAGGGACTCTTACTATGCACCAGAGGGCCGCTCTGGAAGTCAAGCTGGGTTTACAGCCAAATCCTGCCACTGGGCAGCGTGTGACCTTGGCCAAATGGCTTCCCTTCTCTGGCCTCCATGGTCTATAAGCATTTATCCAATAAATCCATTATTTCTAAATCAATTAGATAGAAACACTGAAGCCAGGAGGTCTGGAGCAGGAGTAAGGGTACGAAGAGCTGACCTACGAACCCTGGGGAAGGTGACTACCATCTGTCATGTTCGAGGGGTCCTCCCTGGGCTGAAAGGGGGGTGCTGTACTACCCCCTTCCCCGGCCCAGCTCCCCGAGACCCTTCCTCCCCTTTCGTTTCCCTTCTGTTCCAGGCAGAACAGGGTAAGAAATTCTGTTGAATACAGGCAGAAGGGCTCAGTGTTGCTAATGGCGTCCCAGGGAAATGAAACGTAAAACCACGTGAGTGATTCAGCTTTGCATGATTGTTTTATCCGGGGCCTGGAAAGATCTTCTTAGCAGAAGGAAGTCTGATTTCCTTGGAAAGATGGAATTCTGGTGAGACCAGCAGGGAGCCAGGACACAGGGCGGAAGGATCTGCAAGTCAGCCCGAGGCAAAGACCAAGACATGAAATTTCTCTCTGTCCCTCACACACACACACAGAGCAAGACCATGGTTTATCCCCACTTTTCAAAGGAAGAGCTCTGTGTGGGCTCTCTCATGGCCAACTCTGAAAGATGCCTTGACTTTAGGATGCTTCTAGAATAAAATCAAGATGCTGACTTGCAAGGCTATCGAGGCCCTCAGCTCCAACCCCACCCCTCACTCTCTCTGCTCCTTCACAATCCACCGGCCTGTCAGCTTCTTCCTGTTCCTCAAAGACTCCAGTGCGACCTACCTCAGAGCCCGTGACCCACAGTCTGAGCCTCTACAGCTGGCTGATGGGCAGTCCCCCCTGCCCTTCAGGTCAAGGTCACTTGTTCTGAGAGGCCTCCCTGAAACATTCTTGGCCTAAAGCAGGCTACTTAGTTTTCGTTTTCTGCTGGCATGACCTTACTTTCTGATATCTTATTATTTATTTGTTGTGGTTTTCTTTTTATATAAACTTAAAAAATTTTTTTTATTTGGCTGCTTCAGGTCTTAGCTGAGGCACCCGGACTCTTTAGTTGGGGCACTCAAACTGTTAGTTGCAGCGTGTGGGATCTAGTTCTTTGACCAGGCCTCCTTCACTGGGAGTGCAGAGTCTTAACCACTGGGCCACCACGAAAGTTCCCTTATTTGTTGTTTACTTTCTGATTCTTCCTTCTCGAAAGGGAACTGTAGGCGGGCAAGCAGCACACTGGTTTGCCCATCCTGGATCCCGAGTTGGGAACGGGGCCTCCAGAAACTTGCAAGGACCTCCTTGTGGCCCATCCTGACTACAGACAGAGAAGAAAGGGGGTTCTAGGAAACATAGTTCATCCTGGCCAAGTGCTGTGATTTGAATGTCTGTGTCCCCACTCCCAACTCCCTGAAAT
Organism: Bos indicus; assembly: GCF_029378745.1. Classification (NCBI taxonomy): domain Eukaryota; kingdom Metazoa; phylum Chordata; class Mammalia; order Artiodactyla; family Bovidae; genus Bos; species Bos indicus. The sequence goes on along the minus strand of NC_091772.1, from coordinate 57,769,255 downwards.
TCCCATGATGAAATCCCAACCCCCAAGGTGATGGTGTCAGAAGGTGGAGTTTTGGGAAGTAATGAGCTTCTGAGGGTGGAGCCCTCATGAATGGGGTCTCCTTACAAAGGGAGACCCCCCCCCCAAGCTCCCCACTCCCACCTGAGAAATTAACCAGGTAGAGGGCCCTCACCAATGGTCGACACTGCTGGCACCTTGATCTTGCACTTCCTAACCTCCAGGACTGTAAGAAGTAAATTTCTGCTGTTTATAAGCAGAGACATCACTTTGCCGACAAAGGTCCATGTAGTCAAAGCTATGGTTTTTCCAGTAGTCATGTAAAATGTGAGACTCAGATCATAAAGAAGGTTGAACGCAAAAGAACTTAAGCTTTTGAACTGTGATGCTAGAGAACATTCTTGAGAGTTCCTTGGATTGCAAGGAGATCAAACCAGTCAATCCTAAAGGAAATCAACTCTGAATATTCATTGGAAGGACTCATGCTGAAGCTGAAGCTGCAATACTTTGGCCACCTGATGTGAAGGGTCGACTCATTGGAAGAGACCGTGATACTGGGAAAGATTGACGGCAGGAGGAGAAAGGGACAACAGAGGATGAGATGGCATCACTAACTCAACAGACATGAATTTGAGCAAGCTCCGGGAGATAATGAAGGACAGGGAAGCCTGATGTGCTGCAGTCCACTGGGCTTCAAAGAGTCAGACGTGACCGAGCAGCTAAACAACAACAACCAGTCTGTGGCATTTTGTTGAAGCAGCCTGTTGGATTTAACCTGGCAACCGAGACACCAAGTTAGCATACTCAAAAGCCATCCTGCTCAGTCTGCATCAGTATCGACTGATGGAGTGGGTGAGTGTGTCCAGGCTAAGGACACGCCTTAGCCAGTCCTCCAGGCTAAGGTGTGAACTCCTTAGCCTGGAACATCATTCTCATTAAGGTGCATCTTCTGCCTGTGTGTCTTCCTCCCAAGCATCTTTACGGGCCTTGGAACACTTCAGGCTCCTTTGGGCATCCCCTCCCCCAGAACACAGCTCTTCACCCATCCACTGGCTGCTCTTCAGCACGTTTTAAACTTCAAGTGATGTCTCCCTTTGGAGTCATTTCACACCAAGGCTGAGTCACAGTCCTCCTCTGAGCTCTCTGGAAACCACCATCAGTCCCTGTTTCTTGCATCTCTTTCCAGAGATGTCTAGTCATTTACCAGCAAAACACACACATCATTTTTCCTCACATGAAAGAGAGCAAGAGAGCATACAATATATTTTTTTCTGGATCTTGCTTCCCCCCTCCTTCTCTTAATACTACATCTTAGAAACCTTTCCCAATCAATATATACTGAACAGCTTTATCCTTTTTAACTACTCTACAGGGATACCATATGGATGGACCATCATCTATTTCATCAGTGGCTTTTTGTTGAGAATTCAGATGGTCCACCCTCTCATTGCTGTGAACATCTTTGTACACGGCCAGGTCATGCTTCTGCCTCTTCCACACCTGGATGATTTCCAATGCCCTCCAAGTTTCCCTCCATGAAGCCCATGTTAATCTTTGCTAAGTGAGGCTGGCTGCCCATCTCCGGCTTCCCAGCTCCTGGGGGTACCTCCCCTGTAACACTTACTGAAGGATATTTATTAAAGTGTCTGACTTTCCTTGTATTTTCTTAATTTCTGAGCCTCCAGCATGATTCACAGTGCCCATTACACACAAGATAAGTGCTTATAAATTGCATGAGTGTCACATTTATTTTATGATATTTTAAAAATATTAAAAAATTTTATTTGATTTGACTGTGCCACGTGGGATCTAGTTCCCTGACCAGGGATTGAACCCAGGATCCTTGGATCGGGAGCACCAAGTCTTAGCCACTGGACCAGCAGAGAAGTCCCTGAATGTCACCTTTAAAGCCCTGACATCCAGAGAACTCCAAGTCTGGCTCCACCCTGAGTGATTTCTGCATCATCACCTCCCCAGTGCGTACTGGGTTCTGGGGAGCTCTTTCCTTGTCCCTCACCCACCTTCTTCTTCTCCTGCTTCTCCAGCTTCACATGTGCTGTTTCCCCCTCTCTGGGGTGCCCTCACCTTTCTGAAGCCCTTGCCCCTCCTTCAAGGAAAGGGTCCTCCCCTGCCTCCTTCATGAAGGGAGCTTTCGCTGAAATATCAATCTCTCCCTTTTCTGAACTGCGGCTGCCTTCATAGTCACTTTGGCATATTTTTTCAAGCTCCAGTGCTCACTAATTGTTTCCCGTCTGTTGGTTTTGTGTCCCCAGCTAGACTGTGAGTTCTTTGAGAGCAGAGCATCTTTTGAAACTCCAGCAGCTCTACAATGCCATGCCCATGGTTCAATACTTCTGTATTGGTAAAGCAATGGGGGTCTCCATCAGTTGAGTCGGATCTTAATACCAAGGGCTGGAAAAGGTCCTTGGGGCACCCAGGAAGTGCTAAACATCTCCATCCTGGTAACCTTTGAAGTGGGAGATGTGACCCATGTAGAAGAGCCTGTGGGAGCTTGGCTCTTCCCTAGCCTGCTTAGACTGGGCCTCCGGGGAGTCCTGTTACTCTGCAGTCCTTATGGGCCTGAAGATATCTCTCCATTGCGTGTTGCACACAGCACATGCCCTGCTTCCCAGGATCCATGGGAGACACAGAGGACCCAGAGAAAATCGAATGAATTTCACTGAGACCCATGTCCAGTCATATTTCCAGAGGTAATTTGACTCCAGTCCGACTGGCTCAGCCTCCATTTCCATCAAAAAGACATGAAGCACCCCATCCATCCCATCAGGGGAGAATAGTGAAGTCACATCTCATAGAGACAAAGGAAACACTTAACCAGTTTTGCAACTGGACTTTGAAAGCAACAAAAGGGAAAGAAGGTAACAGAGTCATGTGTTTACCACTGACAATCCAACGTTGAGGCTCAAATTGATTGGGACTGAGGCTAAGGACAAGCCAGCCTTTGGTAGATAGGAGATCTGCCAACTGGAGATGCAAAATTCAGCTGGATCTTTCTCCATCTCCACCCCTCAACCCCATCCTCGCTTTACACTACCTTCTCTTTAGCCGAAATACCTTGAGCCATTTGAGCTTATGGATGACGCCTGATCAGAAAGAGCTGGCCCTCAAGACATCTATCAGGACTTTCTTTGCCCAGCCTGGCTTACAAACCTCACATCCCAAACCCTGGGATTTGGTGGTTAAACAACGATCCATCTTCACACTGTGATGTTCTGTAGCCTGCCTCCCTCCCCATCCCCCAACAGCAATGCCCAAATGTCACTCATCTGGTCACACTCCATGAGCAAGCGCTTCCTCTGGCAGTGCCTACCCTCCCCACGGTCCCCGTTGAGTGGAGGAGGCAGATGTGGAAACAGATCAATGCAAGACAGGGTGGCATGTCCTCCGCGTCATGAATGAACATGGTGCTTTGTGCTCCAAGAAATGAAAGTGACTGATGTTGCCTGCGGGGCTGGGGAAGGACTCACTGACGACAGGGAGCTTCATCTTGAAAGGTGAGTGAGTTTTCCAGGAGGAGGAGGTGGGAGTGGAGGAAAGAATTCAAAGCAGAAGCTATCAAATGTCACAAGGCACAGAAACGGTAACCACGGAAGGTGCCAAGAATGTTCCACAAGGCGAAGGATTCCTGGCAGGTCTGGCTTAAGAGGCATGGGCACTACAGGTGTTCAGAGGCACGGTTAAGGAGTTCATTCTCCCCGCCGCCGTAGGCAGTGAGATGACAGAGCAGGCGTCTAATCAGGAGAGGTGCACGACCAGATTAATCTTTTTGGAAAGGTGATGGTTTAGAGAACATCCTGCATCGGGGACCAGCATCAGAGGCACGGAGACAAGGCAGAGAGGCTTCTTTTGTGATTTTTGAGGCAAGAGAGAGAATGACCAGTGGAGCGGCCGTGGGCAGGACAGTTGGTAGGTAGGAGGCAGAATCTTCTACACTCTGATCGTGGATGGTATGTTTACCTCAGGTAAAGAGGAGCCAGAATGGCAGATGAGGCCAAAGGCTCTGTTTAGGGGGCAGACTGACTCTTGGTGCCATAGATAAGGGATCCAGGAGGAGGGGGAGTATACCTGGGTAGGAACCCAGTGGTTCACCAAAGGGTGGGCAGGACATCCAGGAGGCTCTGTGCAGGTGGACACGATAGAGTCTGTAGTATCTGAAACCACGGGCAGGTAAAGTCTAAGACACAACAGCAAGAATAGAACATCTGGGGACCGGCCTACAGACAGACTGAAAACGAGGGAGCGACATTCAAGGAGAGGCAGATGGCCATGTGCGAAGGGCAGAGTAAGGATTGAAAACTGGCCTGAGGCAGAAATCTGCTGCTTATAGTACCCAGCATTCTTTCTCTTAGGCCCAACACATGTTGTTGTGTTATTGTTGTATGTGTGTGTGTTCAGTCATATTTGACTTTTTGTGACCCGATGGACTGTAGCCCAGCAGGCTCCTCTGTCCATGGAATCCTCCAGGCAAGAATACTGGAGTGGGTTGCCGTTCTCTTCTCTAGGAGATCTTCCTGACCCAAGGACTAAACCCTTTTCTCTTACATCTCTTGCATAGGCAGGCAGATTCTTTACCACTGTGGCACCTTGGAAGCGCTGGGAACCTCAACACAGTGATTTCAAAAAAGGGATAGCTAACAGTGCATCTTGTTTGAGTGACCCAGACCCGGCTACCCTCACCTTCCTGAGTCCAGAAGTGGTCACATGACCCAAGCCCAACCAATCAGATGATCACTACTTTCTGGCTATTAGCTTGGCATTTTAGGGTCCAGGGAGGAGGATGGGACTCAAGATAGGCCAGTGAGAGTCAGTTCTAGACTTTTTATCGAAATTATTAAGAAAGAGAAGTGTACTTTCTACTGGGGTTGCTATGGTGTGAGACACCAGAGCTGGGCTTCCAGACGTCAATTTACCACCTCCTGGGGAGAACTAGCCTGAACATGAAAACCCTGCAGAGCAAGGAAGAGCTGAGAAATAGACTCTTATGGATACCATTTACCCTCTGGATCCAGCTATGTCTAGATATTTCTTTTCTTTTCTCTTTTTTCTTTTCTTTCTTTCTTTTGTTATTTGGGCCAATACATTTGCTTTTAAGTTTAAACCAATTTGCTCTGGGTTCTGTCCCTTGCAGCCCAAGGAGTTTTGACTCTTATAAGGCCACATGGTTAATGAGAGGCTGCTGGTTACCAGAGTGGCATCTGGAGAAGACTGGATCCAGCTCTGTACTTGACATCACTCAGAATACCATGTCATGTGGTTACTGCCATGGGGGTGGGGGTGAGAACAAACTAGAAATGGAGGAGCTGGCTGAGTCTCAGTACCTGTTAGCGAGAAAATACAATAATTTCCTTTATATTTTTCAAGGGTTGAGTCATCCTGGTCAGCCCCAGCTTGGCACTTCAACTAATTGTTCTTGCCAAGGAAGATGGTGAAGACAGGAAGGCTGATTTATTTGAGGATACACGTATCAACATCATCCTACAGGAGAAAACCAAAGGTATGCTTTGCTGGTGTGAGCTGTTACCTAAGAGGTTTCTTTGGAGACCTCCAAGACCAAAAGCCATGAGGTTAGATGTTCTTTGAGTCTTGAAGTTGATCCAGCACAGATACATGGCATGATGGCCCAGGACCCTGGGAGAGGACATTCCTTTCCTGACAGCACCGACAAGGTTGGAGGATCACTTTATACAAGGTGATCTGAGACCCGGGTCCTGAGAAGGAGCCAGTCGTGTGAATGACTAAGTAGGCAGGAACAGCAACTTCTAAGGTGGTTTGAGAACCAGGAGGAAGGCCATTGTAGCTGGAGTATGGTAGGTGAGGACAGAAGCGGACGACTTGACCTCCTGGTATATGCTGGTCCTGAGTATATTTCCTCTCATCTTTCCATCTGTCAATCCATCCACTCATCTATTCCATAAACATTTGTGACATGTAGACAATGGGTGATGCTAAGACATGAAGGAAATGTTCACAAAGCAAAAGGGGAAAGACCCACAATCTAGGCAGAGAAAACCACATTAGTCAAGCCCTGGAGAGGGACAAGCACACTGCTTGAGGGTTGGGGGCTGTTGGGAAGGGTCTTGAATGCCTGGCCTCCCTCCCAGGGCACCCCCACCATGTAGAACACATACGTGCGGAACAACAGGAATTTTTTTTTTTTTATTTACTTATTTTTGGGTGTGCTGGGTCTTCAGTGCTTTGCAAGGGCTTCTCTAGTTTTGGCAAGCCAGGCTACTCTTCATTTCAGTGCACAGGCTTCTCATTGTGGTGGTTTCTCTCGTTGTGGAGCACAGGCTCTAGAGCAAGGGCTCAGTAGTTGTGGCACACGAGTTTAGTTGCTCCAAGGCATGTGGAATCTTCCCAGACCTGGTTCCTTATCCACTGCACCAGGGAAGTTCCCAGGAAATACTGAGATGTGAAAAAACAGTTTCAGTAAAATTCATGATTCTGGAATAAATCAGATATAGTCTTATACTATATTCTAAACAGCCAAGGGGTAGCAGGGACCAAAAGCTTAAGAAAAAGTGAGGGGGAGAAACACCTAACATGGAAGACTATTCCATCAATTAGCTTAATTTTTTTCTGCCAACCAAGCAAAGACCATCATTAGTTACTATTAGCAATGGCCTGGCTTGGAGAACACCTGTTTTCTGCTGAACGTCACTGGTACAGGCCAGAGGGAGCTGTTTCGGAGCCTCAATCAGGCGGTGACATGATGAGATTTGTGCTTTGGAAAGGTCACCATGGCTGCAGCGTAGAGGATGGATGGAGGGGAAGAGAGAGCATGTGTTAGGCTGCTGGAGAAACACACACGATGAGAACCAGCATTTGGGCAGAATTAATGGAGGCTGCATTCCTTGAAGGCAAGAGTTGTGCTCTGTTTCAGCCCTTGTAGCAGCGCCTGGCAAGAGCTAGGCAGAGCCACTGGTAGATTTTTTAGAAATGCTTCCTGAATTGAATTGTCTGCTATAAAAACCTAATGGAGTCTGGACAAAACAAAACTTGCCTCTCTGCAGCATCTCTCTGCTCATGAGAGGTGTCGTGGCTAGAGACAGACAGAGCTAGGGAGTTTCCAGAGGTTGGAAGTGCTCAGGGTTTTGAGGAGCTGTTTGGGGTGACAGAACACAAAGCTCCTGTCTCCTGAATCTGGCCAGAATCTGCCTGTTAAGTCAGATCTGTGCAAATGAGACATTCATTAGGCTCGGGGGCTTCTGTTGCTCATCCTGATTTAGAAAAAAAAAAAATGACCATCTGTCTTCCAAGAGGAGCTAGGAAGGCCCAAGTTAAGAGGTGTCCGTTTGAAACTGTTTCAACCCTTTTTCCACCTGTTTAGACACATCTGGATTTCTAAACCACAGAATCTGAATCTTAAAATGTATTCAGGACCCACCCCCATGCTCCAAACTCTTTGGAGTTTGCTGTGAAGCTTTCCAGCAGGGAGTGTAGCCTGTGTGAGCTTTGTGCTGCTGAAATCAAACACATGGCCATATATGGAGCACTTACTGTGTGCTGGCCCACGGAGTGAGGGCTCCATGAGACCTATCTCATCTAAACGTCTTCCCTGAAGGGTGTGGGTCTCGCCCTGCTGACCCATTTTGTCTAACCACTAACCTGTCAGCACTTGAAAACCTCCTCCTGCCCCTGCCATTGTCTGTCTGCAGCTGGGAAAGTCCATGTTTATGGTTCCCTTCCGCACTGATTACGATGACAAGAAGACAATGAAACACTTGTCTCCCAAAGTGACTTCTTGGATCCACTGACAAAATGTTAGAAAGTGGGTACAAAGCCCAAGAAACAGGACACCCAGGCTCTGTGAGCTTGGGGAGTATTACAGAATCCTATCGCAGGCCAAGAATGAGTCACAAAGAAAGCTTTTAAAATATAAAACCATCAACCTAGATTTCAATTCCAAGGAAACACATACTTGGCCATGAGGGAATGCTTGAAAAAAAGAAAAAAAAAATCAGGCTTAAGCCACTTGACAGGAAAATAAAACAGCCAAGGAACATTCAAATATAATGATTTATATCCTCCCCCCACCAACCCACCTCACTCCCAGTATGGGTCAGGGTGTACACAGACTGGACATGGTCTATAGCAGGGTGGGTGTCCCAGCCAGGGCTTCCATTTCACTTAACACAATTTCCCGCACACGATCCCATGCCTGGACGCAGCCGGGTTCTTACTGCACAGTGCTGCCTTCGGGTTGCTATGCCAATCTCATGGATGCTTCATGGTTTCCGTGCTTTCGGGCTCTTGGGTTGCTTGAGGTAGCTGTTCTGGGAATACGAGGTTTTTTCTTCCATTATTTATGTGAGCAAGTGCCTGTTCATTTCTCTCAAAGAAATGGAAGCTTGATTGATTTCCTAAACGTAAGAACAAGATTGTCCTGCAAAAAACATTTAAGACTGACCAGGAAGGGCAACCACCATCTACTGAAACACAAGCCCAGGAGTCTCTAACGCTTTCCCAGGAAAGGGAATGAATGAACGGCTATCCTATATAATATTTGCTCAGCACCTGATAGTTGACAAAGGTTTTCACTTAGCTCATTGGATCTTCACAATAGCCCCGGGGAGGAAGACAGGGAGCACATTACATGGATTATTAAAACCCCACATTTTCCCCCTTCCTAACCGTTAATGGCTCTAAAGGCTTAAAGTCACTCCAGGGCGGTCAGAGAGTTTGTGGAGGATATCTCAGGTCTCTAATTCACTCATGCACAAATTTAAAAAACATTTATCCGGAGCCTAGTACTAAGTAAATGCAATGGCCGAGGGTACAAAGATGAATAAAACACTAAAAACACGGTGCCCGGCAAGAAGATCGCGTTCTAGCCTAGGGGAGAAAGCCACAAGTAAACATGTCCCTGCTTTGCAAGGTGCTGAGAGCTCCAACGAAAGGAACACGATGCCGACCACGTTTCTGTCTGATGTCTTGCCTAACACCAGCTCGGTTGTTATTTACATTGTCTATTCTCCGAAGCAGGAGTAGGGGGCTTAGCCATGCGCCTTGGGTCAGGTCTCACTGCAGGGATCGCACGCGCTGTGGGTGGAGATAGGACTTGTCCCTCTTTCGGCAAACAGGCACATATGTCCCGGGGTGCCGAGCTTGCCTGGGGTCCGCACACAGGCTCTCTGAATTTCCCTCCCCGAGATAACCGGGGTCCCTGCCTTTGGAGCAGCGGCTTTCTTCAGCCGCAGCCGCCTGCTCGGAGAGGCAGGCAGCTCGCTGTCCGCGGTGTCACGCGGCGGCGAGGTTTTGTTTCGCCTGGGCATCGTCCAACGTCCGCGAAAGCCCGCAAACGAGCGCCCCTTCCCTGAGCACCCCACTAGCCCACAGTCCGGCTTCGGAAACCACAGCCCCTTCCTCCAAACCAACGCGCCAGCCCTGCTCTCTGGCTCTCCCGGTTCTTTTTATTTTATGCATTTGGACATTTCCCTCCCGAAGATATGTTTCACAGTAATTTTTCTTTACACAACAGATGCACAGAAACGTTCTCCTTTAGAAAACAAAATTATATGTATGTATGTATGTATGTATGTATGTATGTACAGGGTGCCGCCAGCGACACGGCGAAACCCGGCGGGACCCTCGCCCCGCGCCCCGCGGGTGCTACTGACATCCGCGCGCGGGTCTCCGCGCCGGCCCGGCTGCCGCCCTTTGTGAGCGCCGACACCAGCTTTGTTTCCCGTGTTTGCTATCTTTCCTTTGCAAACTCGGCGCTTAGCACGGGGGAGACGCTCGGAAAATGCACGTGTGTGTGTAAAGTTTGTTTCATGCAGAAACAATTGCAGGGATCGGGCCGTTCCCGGGTGCCGGGGCGATTTTCCTTTGTTAAGACTACACTCTCGAGTGCGGCTCGGCGGCCCCACGGTGGTCCCGGCTCGCCCCGGGAAGGGGAACCCGTTGCCGCCCCAGCCCCGAGCCCCTCGGGAGGGGCGGTTGCCCGACTCCACGACCCCGATCCACTCGGGCCCGCGCGCCCGGCCCAGGCTTTCTGGCTCGGGCTTCGGCCTCTGGGCGCTGGGGGGGTGGGGGGGGGGGAGGGAAGGTGACCTCGTGCGGCCAGTAGGGTGGCCTCCTACGGCCCGTGGCGTGGCCCCGGGCAGGACACCCCGCAGGACTCGGGCCTCGCTCGCGGGGCGATAACCTGGCCCCTGCTTGCCGCGCTCGGGCTCGGGCGACTCGATTCCAACGCGCCCCGGCGCAGCCTCTGCCCAAATCCCGCCAACCCGAGTCCGCAACCAAGTGCTAGGTTTGGCGGAGGGCTCCCCGACCCAATTCCAGGGCGGGAAAGCGGGCTGGGGGTGCGGGGGGCGCGGGGCTCGGCTTGGCACACGGGCGCGCTGGCCCACTAGGCAGGGAGAAGTGGTTGGGGGCGGGGGGCTGTCAAAGTTTCGGGAACTTTTCCACTTGAGATTGTACAACCCTGCAGTGCCCCCTACAGAACGCGGCAGCCGGGCAGGTCCCCACGACCCCCCAACTGCGGGCCGCGGCACGGCCCAGGCGGCCTGCATCTCTAGCTGGAGCTTTTGCTTTTTTTTTTTTTTCCTTTCTCCTGCTTGTTTTCCTGATACATTTTTTTTTTTTTTTTTTTAGAATTGGGGAAAAAAAAGCGAGTGCGAGCCGCCGCCTGCAGTGGAGCGTGCTCGGCCTCCAAGAGGCAGTCGTCTCCAACTTTTCCTCTCCCGCCCCAACTCCGCGCGTCTCAAACTTCGGCTCTGCTGGAACCCAAATCTGCCTGCCGCTCGACTCCACTCTAATAAGGGCGCCAAGGCCCCTGGCAGTTGTTTGCAACGTGGGGCCCACGTTCTCGAGGCTCAGGCCTGCCCGAAGGCCTGCTCTCAGCGCCTGGGCCCAGTTGGCAAGGGGGAACCTAGCGTCCCGGCTGCACCCCGGGAGAGGGCGGAGCGCTCCCGTGCCCCGGGGCAGGGGGGTAGGGATCTCCCGCGCCCGGAACGTTGCGAGCAAGGCTTGTGAACGTCGCAGGGGGGCACTCTCGAGAGACGGACAGGAAGAGGGCCAGGGGGGAACGCCAGAACCCGGGACCCACAGCACGGAAACGGCCCAGGGGCTGAGCAGAAGTCAGATCCCGGGATGGAGGGAGCCGAAGAAGAGGAGTGAGGAGGCAGTGAAGGCAGGCTCTGCTGCCCTCCTGGAGGCCGGCAGCCTGCTGGGGCAGTGGAGGACCAGGCCACCCATAAAGGGAAGGGGTCAGGAGGTCGGGGCCCCGGCCTTATAGGGCTCAGACCAGGCCCCAGCAGGAAGCAGCAGGCGTTCAGGGCCCAGGCCTGGCTCGGTTGTCCAAAGGGGGGCCTCAAGCAGGCCTCTCAGGCCTCTGGAGGGCAAACTGAGCCAGAGGCAAGCCTGAAAGCACGGCCCAGACGCGTGTGAGCCAAGTCAGACATAGAAGGTTCGGGCCCTAGGGGGTGTCAGAGACTGATGTGGTAGGGGGCTTACGACTCTTCCAGTCCAAAGCCGGATTGGCCAGTTAGACGCTTGTAGATCCAAGGTTGGATTGGGGAGGGGTCTCTGGGAAGTTGGCTAGCAACGCAAGGATTGGGGGGATTTGAGTGCTTTGAGATCGAAGGCAGGCCCTGGGTAGGGGGAGTCAGACAATTGGAAAGCCGAGGTGCCATCTGGGGAGGGGTCTTTGCGCTTGGAGGAAGCACAGAGCAGCACCTGCTTGGCTGCAGGCCTGCGAAGGGGACCAGGCCAGGCCAAGAGAAAGAAAGTGAATAAACCTGGACTCTTAAGTGGGCGGGGGGCCCCTGAGCTGGGGGTCACAAAGGGTGAGACATGGCCACGAGGCGTTTAACCGACGCTTTCTTGTTGTTGCGGAATAATTCCATCCAAAACCGGCAGCTGTTAGCCGAGCAAGTGAGTAGTCACACCACCTCCAGCCCTCTGCATTCACGTAGCATTGCTGCGGTGAGTCTCCAGGCGGCCTCCGACACACGCCCTGTGTGCACTGCGGCTCTGCCTGTCTGTCTGTCTGTGTCTGTCTCTCTGTTTAAAAAAGAAGATAAGACTAGCATGGAAGTGCGGGGTCTATTGGCTGGGGTCTGCGAGCTTCGATAACCCTGGCTGGGGAAGAAGCATCTAGATCCTGCTCCACCTCTGCCTTGCACGCTCTCTTCACTTCCGCATCCCTCTCCGTCCTCCCCCTTCCACCCCCCGGGTTGTCCCCGCGCGACCGGCGCCTCCAATTTACATATGTTTTAGCACTGAGATTTGGAGGCTTTTTTTCCTGAAGCCTTTTTGTTCCGTTTTGTTTTAAGCGCCCCCCTCCTTCCCCCGTCCGCCCCCGCAGACAGCCTCACTTTGGTTCTGATGGTCGGTTTGCAGGCTGGCAGATCCAAATCCTTGCAAATGAAGGATGCCCTCCTCCCTAGAGAGGAAGGAGTTGGGGTTTTGTTTTTTTTTTTTGGGGGGGGGCTGTGTTGTTCGTTTTTTTTAAATGGCCTCGCAGCCCTCTGTGCCCGTGTTCTCTGTGAATAATTGCTTTGCTGTTTTTCATGGGGGTTCTTGTTTGTGAGGCTGTAAGGTGCTTGCTTCTTCGTTTTCTATTTCCCAGACAGGAAATTAAGCTTTTTCTTCCATAGGAACTTTTTAAAACGAACGTGATGTGTATGTGAAAATTAACCCCCCAAATAGCCCACGGTTTTGATTTAATTAACCTGAACCTTTCTTTAGCCCAGCTGTAGAATCTCTTACAGGAAGGGCCTGGAAGGATGACTGTTGTTTTCCTGTTTGTTTATGATAAAGGGCTACTTTCCCCGTCCAAACCTCAGTCTCCTGCTCTGTTGAACAAGGAAGTGGGTGTAGATAGTCTAAACAAAGGGTGATGATGAGCTCTGGGTAGCCTAAATTGAAAAGTTATGATACTAATTTGTAATGGGGGGCTCCTGCCTGTAGACAGGTTGGGTTTGAATAGAAGCAGCATTGGGGGGAGAGTAAAATCACTCTAAGACCGGATTCTTGGGGGTTATGCTTGACATAAGCAGTTTTGGGGCTCTCACACTTACTTCACCTGTTACGGATTATATTCCTTTTAAATTTTTTATGACTTGATCTAAATGCTTCACACAAAAAAATGGCTATCTGTCTTGATTATTGACAGAGCACCTATAAAGACAGTTTTTCCTTTTTGTTAATCACAAAAGGAAAATGTATTTGTCCATCTTGCTTATGTAGAAAAGCTATTGTAAACTGTGAACAGCTTTAGGAATAAAATCACGGTAAATTCAAATCAAAAAGCATAGAAAACAGGGACCAACTGAGTGTGTGTAGGTTTTCAGTTACTTGAGAATGTGAAGATTTTTTACATTTGTAAACTGAAAAAAAAAGGTATTATACTAAGTGCAAAATTGAAAACAGGCTAATTCCAGCGCTAATTTTGAAAAGAATGTTCTGGAATAAACTAAGAAATAGAGAGTAGAAATTCAGTGGGGAAAAAAAAAATCCTCAGTGGAACCTTAGTTTTGCTAAGATGTAAAAATTGCATGTTCCTCAAATGGCTTGATTTTATGCTACCTTGTAGAAAGGGAAAAAAAACAACTAAAACTCATGTTAATATTTCTAAAATATTAGTTTTTAACTGATTTTAAAACGTTTGCTTTAAAATTTTTAATCATATAACGTTCAAAATACACTACACCATAGGATAACGTGAGGCTTTTTTGTTATCATTATTAACCATTTGGTCAGACAGTTTAAAAACCTGATGTCCGAGCCGGCAGCTTTTTAAAAGTGCATCTCTAAGTAAAACCTATTTTTTAAATGGATTTCTTAGGCAATTTTAAATATATATATAAACTAAGTCATATAATTTAAAATATATAGCTCATGTGTACAAGTTGGAAGAATAGATATGTCAGAAAATGTACAGGTATATTTAGCTAACTCAGACATTTTCTTGAAAATAGATTTCTAAGTCAAACTAAAAATACATACCTAATTCAGAACACTAAAAAATATTTTCTACATAATATACCATTGAAAATTTTACATATATTGGTTTGACTATTTAAAATTTTTCTTAGATGCTTATAAGAATCAGATCTTTTAAAATATCCTTATAAAAAAATCCTTGTAGTCAATTCATATTATCTGAAAATAGGTTTTGCAATTAAACAAACATGTTTTGCCTAATTTAGAATTAAATAAGTCACATGTATATATATTTTTATCGTGTGCATTAAAAACACATGGCATGTCATAGATTTCTGAAGTGTTTAGGGGTAAATTATTATATTTTCAGCTTGCTTGCAATTGATTCTACAGAAACTATTTCTGCATTTACACACAGAAACAAATATGGCAAGACAGCATGACTACATAGAGGGTACAATATTTTCAGCTTTTCTGCAAGCTGAAAAAATGTTGTAAACATTTTGGGGAAAAAGCCGTGTCTAACAGTTTTTAAAAACTTTATTAAATATTTTTAACTGCATATCTAGCTCATACAAATTTAAAAACCTCGTTTCTGGGTTGTAAATTTTCAAAATCTTGTAGCAAATCAAACAAAATTAATGCTGTCAAATTTGACTGGGTTTTAGGTGATATTAAGAAATTAATTAAAATTCAATAAATTTGTTAGACTTATTAGTGAGATCTACTGAAACGTTTACTATTGAAATGTCCAAATATCACTTACTTTATATTTAATCATAACCCCCCCCACACACAAAGGAAACAAATAAGGCAGAGTGTTCCTTACTAATTGCTAAGTCTACTGATGAGTATTTCAGGGGAGGCTGTTCCATTTTACATACTTTTCTGGGTGTTTGAAAAAGCATAAATAAAAACTTAAAAAATAAATACCTGTCATGTTGAAAACACAAGTAAGACAATTAAAATACAATTTGCATATATTTACTAAAACTCAGGTAATTAAAAAAGAAATAACAAAGCTCTAGAGTCTAACTTAATTTAAAAAATCATAAACTGAAATTTCTATTTTCTAGTTAGAAGAAAAGGCTGTAGAAGTTGATATTGGGGTGGGCAAATTATCTCACAATTAGAAATATATCACAATTTTTTTTAAGCCTGAATTTTCACCTCATTTTGGGTGAAAGCTGTGGAAATTGTAAAGTGGTGTTTGTGCATGAATGTACATATGACACACCTCAAAACAAAGCTCACGTAAAACTATATTCTTCAGAAAATTTAAACAGGCTTTTTTTTTTTTTATTTTACATCCCTGTTGGAGGAAAAAACTAGAAGTTGGTGGTTGAGGGTGGTGTGGTTCATTGTGTGCACCTATAAATGCACACTAAAACAGGTTTTTGCATCCTTCAGGCAAATATGTCACAGCTAAGCAGAATTGAAGGAGGATATGCAGTGACAAAACAAAGTCCCAAGGGCCAGGGGGGACCTAAAGGTCATTTGACCCAACATCCCCTCTGTGATAACCCCTTTGCCTGCTTGCCTTGACTGCATTCTGTGATGGGGATAGGAAATTCCAGCAGGCGTCACCCCCACCTCAATTACTACCAAAAAGCGCTTGCCTCCGTGAACCCCATCTGTCAGTGTCTTGCATCCTGTGATCCCTGGCCCTGGCCCCGGCCCCTAGGGTCTGACACAGGAAGCCCTTTCCTCCTCCTGCAAGACAGATAACCCTGCAGCTTGCTTGTGCCCCGGACCTTTCTCTAGCTCAGCAGTCCTGGCTCAGGCAGGGAGGTTAAGTTTCTTGCCTATGCATGAAGTCTAGTTTTCTGGTTTTTTCCTGTGGGCATTTTAAAGTTCAGCGCCCAGAACTGAACAAAATTCTACTTAATTGTGGTCTCCATTGTGTTGATATTAGTAAAACTAATTGTGAAAGGCCAGGGGTTTGATTTTTTTTTTTTTTTTTTTTTTTAGACTCTCAGCAAAATGCAGCTGTTGCCATTTCCCATTCATTCTGCTTTGGCCTCAGTTTCAGATGCCCCGTCACGGTTGTGCCTCAGGGCAGCATGAAATACAGGGAAGAGCACTGGACTCCAAACCTGGGAATTTAGGGCCAAGTCACACTCTGGCTGACTCAGAATGTAGGTCTCTGGGCAAGCTTTTAATCTCTTCTGACATCTTTTGCCTGATTTGTAAATTGAGGGTTTGAGTTAGGGGAGATTTCTAGTAAGTAGTCCTGTGGATTGAGCAGTGCTTTCTCAAATTCTCTTTTAATGCATTGTTTCTCCTAACCAAGCCTTGCAGTCTTAGCTTTAATTTGAAAAGGAGGAAATCATAGTCAACAGCATTGCCCTGTCCACCAGCCAGATGTTACCGCAAAAATCCTCAAAAGTAGCTCCAGTACTGTGGAGAAGTAGCTTTGACATTCCATCTGCCAAGTGCAGGTTTTAAGGCAACACCTCATTCAAAAAGTTACAGGCAGCTTAGCTTTAGGAAGCTAAGAATTTATAGTGTTAAATAGTCACTCAAAAAAAAAGAAAAATGTGTAAAGTCTTAAACGAATGACAGGTAGATGCTAGGTTGCTGTTCTGATCTGATGAGGTGTTATGTGGCCTGTGTGATTCCCTTTCATCCCTGGAAACAGATCTTAGGAGGGGACTTGAGCTGCTTTGCCTAATCTATTCTCTGCTTTAAAATAATACACAATCTATAAATGGAAGCTGAAGTTAATTGGTCTTAGATTAGTTTGAAAGTAGCACATTATTTTTAATAAAATACATGGTGTGTTTTAGGGGGGGAAGACTGAAGGTTAAATAATGTTTATAAGAAATCTGAAGTCCTTCTTCAGTCTTGACAGTGATACTAGTCCAAGATTTATTGAGCACTCACCGGCTTGGGGCTTGTCCTTCTGCACGTGTAGCCTCACTTAGTCCTCATAGAGCTCCATCACACAGGTGCTGCTGTTTTTTTCTCTGGATACAGATCCGGAAACTGAGGTTTCAAGGAGTTAGGAAACTTGCTCAGTGGTGCCCACCGGGCGAGCCAGGGAGCTGGGATAGGAACGCAGGCAGGCCTGGCTCTGAGCCCCTGCTACCTAGTGGGCCACAGGAGTGCTGGCAGCTTTTCCTGGACATGTGCTGCAGGTCCTGGAGAAAGGAGGAACCCATTTAAAAGAATATATATACACACATATATACATATATTTTTTTTTTTTTACTATAACATCTTTATCTCACTTTACAGTCACGCCAGTCCATTTTAACCTCCACATTGAAGATTCTAAGTTTTAGTCCATGCCGAGTCTGTTGGAAAATTAGTCCCCTGTCTTTAGAATCCAAGTATGAAATCATTGTATATTTCTCTTTAGATCTATTTGCTTTTCTGCTTCTAAAGATTCCATTTGAGCAGAGAGGCTTACTTGAGAATAAGGGTACTTTGTTGGATGAAAGTGAAGCAAACTTTTATTTTGGCAGTAACGGAAATAAAGTAAATATCACTATAGCATAGACCTGTATTTCCAACTCATTTTGCTCAACTTTTCCAGACTTCCTGAGTAAACACAGATGGGTTTCCACTTATTTTTCAGTTTTCTGTAGAAAGTTCTTTAGACCTTAAATTCCACATGC
The DNA here is from genome assembly GCF_029378745.1 of Bos indicus. NCBI lineage: Eukaryota > Metazoa > Chordata > Mammalia > Artiodactyla > Bovidae > Bos > Bos indicus. Next base: position 57,751,721 of record NC_091772.1, on the reverse strand, counting down.
TACTTGGAGTTTTCAGTATTTGCTTGATTGCACGCCGTTGGCAGGTCAGAAGCCTCGACTCAGACATTATGAAGATTTAGAAGGTGGTGATGCGTAGCATCGTGTTTTTCTTTGGCTCTGTTTCGGTTTTTCCTGATGGTAATTCTAAATGTTTTCATTCAGGTCTTGACAAAGTTTCCTGGTGAATTGGTGGCAGGGGGAGTTTCAAAACCTGCTAAGTTTAAGTAGCAAAGTCGGAGGGATTGATGTGCTTCAAAAAGATGATCTCCTGAATCTAGTTCCTGATGTGGTACTCGTTGCCTGTCACTAGTAACTCCCTGAAGTGCTGGTAAAAGTAGAGAGGCTGGAAGGTGGGGTAGAAAGAGGCCTGAACACCTGGGTCTGTCTGAATCTCAGCCCTGTGCCTTTGGGGAAATGAATTTATATATTCTAAAACTTGATTTTCTTATTTGTAAAAGAAAAAAAGAAAAATATACCCAAGATTCTGATTTCACCTCTTGTCAACTAATAATTGCAGAGACTGAGAGATCGGGCTGTGTGCTTCATTAATAATCCAAGAGGCCAGGCTCCTGTGCAGCAGAGATCTTAACCAGGGTCTGCAGTAATATTTTATCCAAAGATTAGACGCCAAGGAACCCCTGCAAAATGGGTAGATATGCAGGTTGAGATACCGAATTAGAGGTTTTGCCCTGTGTCTTGTATTATTAATAAAAACACCTCAGTGCTTTCGTGCTGAAACATTAGCTTTTTTTTTAAAAAAGGAGGTTTTTCTTTTATTAAAGGTAATTAAATCAGATTTCCATTTGACACTGTCTCCTCTATTAGCATCTTATAGTACTGCTGTCATGGCAGGGTATACACAGAAATACAGTTCTTGCTCTCATGGCAAATTGTAGAAGGAATGAAGGGGCCTTTCAGCTTCCTATAATGTCAGCTAATTGAATTTTTACACGGAGGAATGTTGTGTGGTTACACTGTTATTACTGTCACTGTTTAATAGTATTTTGGCCCTGATAGACCAGTTTCATTTGCACTATTAATTTTTAAATAAGGAAGTTATGTTTATTTTCTAAATTTACTGCTCAGGATAAAAAAAATATCAACACAGTTGATTATTGAAATTCACCACTAAGTATTTCAGTGATCAATACTGTTAAAAAAAAAAAAAGGACCTATTTGTTCACATTATCTATCATTAGTAAAGATCTGTTTAGAAAATAGAGTTCCACGTTGATTGTAAAAAGATCCTTTCCTTTTAAATTGAAACTTAATCTTCTGCCTGCCGATGCTTCTTCCTTTCTGCTCCTCTTAAAAAAAAAAAACTCCCCTTTTTGTTTTTACTTTTTTTAATAATAGCCTTATAATAACAGTGTGCCTCCTAGACTTATTATAATACATGCCAAGCACATGGGGAGAGTTTTCCTTTTCTTGTACCACCTGTGTCTCTCTCCGGGGACAAGTGGTTCTCGGCTTGCTTATTGCCACGGAGGAAGCCGAGTCTGCGGGATTTAATTTGCAGAGCCCTTACATATGTGGTCACTCAAATATCATCTGAATACGGCCATAGACAATTCTTGTGGGCTGTTCACGTTCTGATTTTGCTGTATTTGCAGTGCTGATTTACGTGCTAAAATTTACTTTTATTTGACACAGTGAAATTATGTTTTAGCTTTGCTCTCTTATCTTCCTAAGGGAAATTTAGAATATTGTATATGCTATTTGACATTTGTGAAATAGAAATACCATATTTTATTGCATTTAAAACAAGTATGTTTTGTTTCTATTGTATTTTAATTTTTACAGCTGTTTATTGTTTGATTCCTACCTCTTTTACCAGAACAAGCACAGTAAATAAAAGTAAAAAACACAGTAAATTAAATATTGATACAGCTTTTTTTTTTAAAGCAAGAATTAGAAGGGGGAGATTTTTTAAAAGCTTTGATTAGTAGATCTGTATTTTTAGTCAACTTAAGAGTTGCTTGAAATCTCAGTGTTTTCTCAACTGACCATCCCTTATCTATCTGTCTGTCTGTCCCCATCCTTTGTTGTTTTTTGTTTTTTTTTTTCCCCCCGCTGTCCCTAACTGGATGGGCTGATGGCAACAACATATCTCTTCAGGAGCTGGATGAGGTATTGTGTTTTCAATATTTTTGAATGTCAGTATATACAATTAATGCCTGTTTCTCTGAAATCTTTGGTTATATGTAAAATGCTAACAGAGTTTACACATATTTTAGCATTTGTCATGATTACTTCTCCTTGTTGTGTTTTACAATTTAATCCTTAGGATTCATTTACTGTGTTTTCATACCAGGTGAATTGACGATGTAGAGAAGGGCTTGGTAACAGTATCTGCTACTCGAGGATGTAGAGAAGGGCTTGGTAACAGTATCTGCTACTCTTGGGAAAGTGTCTCAACTCTGGAGGCAGTAAAGGTTGAACGCGTTCTCCCACTTAAAATCAGCCAGATTGTTTTCAGATGATGCACGAAGCTCCCTTGGCTCCCCAGGCTGTGCAGGGGGGTCGTGGGGGCGGGCTGGTGGTGGTGCAGGAGGACGTGATGTCTGGCAGAAGCCCTCAGGAAGCCGGCCCCAGAGCCACCAGACCTGTTGAGCTGTCTGCTGAGGTGTCACTGGTATGGAGCGAGTGACCCTTGGGTCGTGCTGACTGACTAATGGTTACGTGGCCCCCTTCCTAGCAGCACGATTTTGGCCTTTTCATTACTTATTAGCAATTCTCCCGGAAGATGGAGAGGGTACGTGTTCACAGCACTTTATTCCAGTCATGCTAATAAAGCGTGGAGGAAAAAAGAGATTGAACTGTGATGGTTGGCTTTGTGTTTTCTATTAACTGTTTCAGCCAGGAAGGGGTTGGAAATACTTTTCCTCAGGATATACATTTTTTAAAGGGCCCTTTTAAAATTGGGGGTGGGAGGGTGTCCTTGGCTTTTGTTTTAATTTGGAAGTAGGAACTGTGAGGTGGGGTTAGACCCACTCACTGTCTTTGAAACCAGTGGGTCCCTTACTTGTTGGTAATAACTGCAGATGGGAGACAGCCTGAAGACCCTTCCTGGGGAGCTGGTTGCATGAAGTGTGCAGCCTCGCTTGCTCCCTGTGCTGCGCCTGTGAGAGGCTCCAGCCTGTCTCAGGCCTGCGGGGCAGTGAGCTCCCAGATGCAGGGCCATGTGGGAAGAAGCCTGATGTATAATGATGGATACTGCAATTCCCACTCTTTTTAAAAAAAATTATTTATGTTTTATTTATTTATTTTTTTAAGAACAATAACTCACATTCAGGCTTGTGAGTACTTGGGAGATTTTTGAAAAGAGACACAAGAAGCTGTTGACAATGGATAACTTCCAGGAAGTCTGGGGTGGAAGGGAAACTGCCAACCCTTTTCTTAGGTCGGGCAGATAGTTTTAAACCATGCGCGTCTATTGCTTGAGTCATTAAGAACCAATTAGTATTGAAAACCAAACCCATCCATCTAGGAATGGGTGCTGCCCTTACTGAATGGTTTGGAAACGTGGAACCTGTGGCCCCCAAAAAGAAGTGTGCCCTGGTTGGGATGGTGGGGGGGCGGTGCTGGGAAACAGTCACAGTGGCCTAAGTTTGAACACTTCTCCCACTCGGCTCATCAGGGTCATCTTTCCTGAGGGCTCCGCCGTCTGAACCTATTTCCAGGCTCTCCTACTTCCTCTTCAGGCAGTAAGTTCCAGACACTGGCTCCCCCCGCCCCACCCCAAGTTCTCTCTGCCACATTCTGGAGCAGAGACCCAGAGTGAGAGCCACCTTTCCGGCCACATGCCCCGAGGCCCAGCCTGTCCATTCTGAGGCCGCATGGCCCCTCAGCCCGCCACCTGTTCACTTCCCCTTCTTGTCCTTTGTCCAGAATCAGCACATCCGTTATGAAGTGAGTTGTACATGACATGTCTTGTATTTACTTCATTAATTCATTGCATTTAGTGTTGACTCACGCACTTAATTATGAGTGTGTGTTTATTACGACTGCGTGCCCGGTGCTGAGCAAGAAGCGGGGCCGTGTTGTGAACAGCGTCCAGAGTCCCAACTTTGCCAGGGTGCAGTCGGGCTTCCAGTTGCCCCCGACGTGGGTCAGATGGAGGCCATCCCTGTGTCGGTGAGGCCCAAGCACGCTGTCCTGACTGTGTCATGGTGGCCACATGGGTTTGTCATTTCTCCTTCTCAGATCACCTTGAAAATCAGCTGCACCCTGGGGATACCAGGCTCTGCTCTTCTCCAGAAACAAGTAAGGAGTGCCCTGGGAGAACACCACCCCATCACTCTCCTGGCCTTGATCTCGTCTACTCCCCACCTATGACAGAGTCATCTCCCAAATTGTTGGCTTTTTAAGTTCATAGAAGGAATGATTTTTAAAATTACAAGATGTAAGCATCAGGTTCCCAAACCACATAGCCTGGGAAGGGCAGGGTGAAGTGGCTGGAGCGTGGGGCCAGCCAGCATGGGCTGCTCCCTGGTACCCCTGCTGGGGGCAGCATTGAGAAGGGAAGTCTCAGCCCCTTGGTATCAGTGTTTGAGGAACAGGGCGCCGTCTTCTCTGCAGGTCTGTCTTGGGCTGAAAGTGGGGGTTCAGTCCATAACCTATGGTGCGTGCAGTTGTTGCTTCCTACTTTTTTTTTTTTAAGTTTGTTTATGAGAGTTGAGGGGAAAAGGAAGGTTAGTGAACCTAGCAACATTTTGTCTGGGTGGTGAGGTTGTCAGAATTTTTAATTCTATATTTTTTGCACACATAAAGAAATGACTATCTTGAACATTTATTGTTTCATAATCAGAAAAGGTAAACACTATTTTAAAACGATCACAGATCAGAGAGAAAAAAATGGTGCTGATAGCCCCCAACTCTTTTATATAACATGCTTCTTCACTCCCTCCAAGGAAGGAGGTTTCTTCAGCCTTAAATGTCTGTTAGCCATCTGAGCACAGTGAGTTGACTGCACCACGTACATGCCCACCTTGTCTCAGGTGGAAACCAGGGCCGCCAGGCGGTGTTTGCCAACTTCCCATCTGGACTTGCCGCAAACGATCCAGAATTGTCAGTATTGGTTCTTATTACCAGTGCATTATGACTGACCTTAGTTTATTTTTTTTTAGATGAGTGTGCATGTGTGTGTGGATATATTTGACTTTCCTAATCTCTCCAGAGGCTTTGCATATCCTTAATCTTATGGAACACTAAATCAGACTTCTCATAAAGGTCGGGTTTTATAAGAGGAGGAAGGCTGTATAGTTGGAACAGCAAGATTTATAAGGCTGTGTCGTGTGTGTGTGTGTGTGTGTGTGTGTGTTTTCTGTCCATAGATCAAGCGCTTGTCCGTGCTATCTGGTCTTCTTTAAAGGGACAGTTGTCGATGTCTGAAGTGGACCGAGGGCATAGATAACTTTGATGAACTCAACAAGAAGCCAGTGGGCGTGCCATTGTGAGCAACCGTTGGGATCTTCCTGCACTGATGCGCTTGAGCTGGGTGACTCTGGGGTGGGGTCACACACCCTATAGTTCTTAGAGGACAGAGTTACAAATAAGAATTCTTAAATTCTTAATTCTCAGGAGTACAATTTTATTTATATATTATTTTCTTATTTAAAAACATGGAAAGTTTTTTTTTTTTTTTTTTTTTAACTTGAGAAGCATAAGTTCGTTAAGAAAAGCTTTACTGCCCATCATCGTCTCTTCACTGGGGGGACATGGAATGGAAGAGCAGCAAGTAAAGTGAGTGAAAAACCTGACAGCTTTTTAAGGCCTGAGTTGACTTGAATGGCAGCTTGGAAACGAACATATTTTGGATCTTAAAAATGAGAAAACGTTGAAATGAGAAGTGAGGTTTCTGAAGTTGAAAGGGTGATTGTTTTGCATTTAAAATGTATTTTTTTAATGTTCATATTTGTTCCCAGTTTTAATTGACGGTTATCTTCCATTAGATTTTCCCTTCCTAAAACAGTCTTTTTTTTTTTTTAAATGGTACATACTGTGATATGTATTACAAGCTGATTCCGATCAAATAAATGACACGTTTCTTGTAAGGCTGCCTGTCTTAATCATGGTAAGCTCTTGCTATAGATGGTATCATAAAGGGGACAAATTATTCCCTGTTTAAAGTTTTTAGTCTTAGAGAATCAGCTATTCTGTCTCATTGGCACAATCCTGATACAGCCTGTGGAAAGCTGGGGCTGGCTAGCTGGGGAGTCATCTCTCCCCTTGGTCCCCAGCAAGCTTCCTTGGGACGCCTAAAGAGGGTGTGTGTGCGCAGTCTTTTACCTGCATTTTTTGGAGGCACAGGTCTATTATGTAAAACCAAGTACTGCTTAAAAAAGTGTTGAATCCACTTCAACTGATTTCATATGTGATTTATAAAAATTTCTCACTTGTTTTTGAGAAATTGATACTAGTTACTACTGTGCAGATAAACTTAGGTAGACCCTCTGTATCTTTTTTGGTTTAGTGTATTTTGGTTAACAGTCACAACAGTACAGAATTGTGAGTTTAGAATCTCTTAATAAAACAAATGACTACCATCATTTTATTGAGATATGGTTCAATAGTAACAGGCAGTGTGTTAGGTGATCCACTGGCGCAGTGGAAACTCAATGACCCGCAGGTGTCACTTTGTGGGAACAGCTGGAGGTTTAAGTTCTGCTCCAGGTAGGCAGCAGCTCTGTGTCCAGTGCCTGCTGTCCAGCCAGCAGGTGCTGGGTGCTGGTCTATGGTTGGTCCCTTTTGGTTTGGTCATTGTGCCCACTCCAAGACTGCACAGCTCTTGGTGGCTTTGGGGGCAGTTTTGAGGAGTACACAGCTGTGTGTGGGGTGAGGGGCTGTGTCTGCAGAACTCGAGAGAGGCCAGTTTGTCCAGCCTCTGTGCTCAGCTGAGCCTATCCTGTGGTCCCTGGTGCTGCTGGTGGGAAATGGATCCGAGGACTGTGTCTTGTGTTGTTGTTGTTTGAAGGTGAGGGCTTGTTATCCTGATAACATTTTCTTAGCAAATTGCAGTTGTATTTCATGGGCCTGCCAAAGTGATTGGCAGCTGGTGGGGTGATTGGGGCTTCCGGAGTCAGCCAACCCAGGTTTTAATCTGTCACATAATAGCTTTGTGACCTTGGGCAAGCTAGTTAACTTTTCTGGGTTTCAATTTCCTCATTTATAGATTGGAATAATAGCCCCTAGCTCACCTAGCTTGTGCGAGGGTTAAAATAATAAAAGGAAGGTAAAATTCCTATTAGTGAACTCTTAAAAACAAACAAGGTGGCTGTGGTTGAGAATTACACAGCACAGACGCAGAGCCCCGATAGCGCAGGTGGGGTGACGCACCATTTGTTCAGGACCTGAAATGACACTGGCCCTGCAGGGTCCACGCCACTGCGGAAGGCGCTGGGCCTGATCACGATTCATATGCCCAGGGAGCACTGCTGGGGCGGCTGGTCCCTTCAGCGTGGTCATTGCGTCAGACGGCCCCCCCCCCCCCCTCCCCGAGCCAGTGGGGGCAGCGCCTCCCCCGCTGTGACAGAGCCGGACGCAAGACTCCAGTGTGCTTTTAGGAATTTTGCTGTAATCTCCCTGTTCCGGGTTTAGGGCTGTTGCTTGAAGAATTCTTTTAATGTAGGCTTTTCCTTGTGTGATTTTTTTTTTTTTACCCCCTTTTATCCTTATCTGAGGATGTTAAAAATTTTGCCTTGTTCCTTTATTGTTAGAAAAAAAAAAAAACATTTGCCGAATGAGTGAAAAAATAAATTTAGATAAATGCAGGGAGTGGTGAAGAAAAGCAGTATACATTCTCTACCCAGTTCTGCAGTGCGATTTAGAAAATGTACAAAGTCCTACCTGTAGCAGACTTCTATATGCTGTTTTCCATTATTTCCTGATCATCATTTGCATCTTTTGAAACTGGCGTTTATAAATTCTGAACTCTGGAGGGGTACCTCAAGATCCTTTCAGCTGTTCACTGCCTCCAGGCAAGAGAACAGTTTAACCACACCAAACCTGTGATTTCTCTCCCATTCTTAAAAGCTTTCCAAGGCAGTGTATTCCATAGGTAAAATAAACAAGTACTACGGAGATCATTTGAAAATAAGGGAAAATGTTGCCTGTGGACATTTAACCAAAGAAAGGGAGTGACAGTGTAAGATTGCCTTGAGATTTTAAGGATTGCTTTTGCCAAATGGTAGATAATTTGCGGACTGTTTTAGGCAGCTCTTTGACACATTTTAAACCTGATTAATGATCTTGTGACTAAGATAACTGGATCAGCCCTATTTACGAAATAAGCTAAGTGTCTGTAAGTAAACCTTGAAATGTTTGCATTGGTTCCATTTATAGCCTAGAATATTTTCTTTTTTAATGTGTCTGATCAAATGAATTGCTGAGTTTCATGCCACCCCATCATAGTACAATACTAAGGTTTTTCTTTTAAGGATCTCTTGTTGACTTTTTCATTAACATTTTCATAGCCAGATCAAGTCAAATTCATATTCACAAGTATGTCCAAGGAAATTAAGAAGTGGTACGTGGAAAGATAGGAAAACAGTTCCATATCCTAGCAGTATCAAAAGCAAGTTTGTAATCCAGGCAAGTGCATTTGCTCCTCTATTTCTGTCTTAGTGAGCGACATTTAAAAGGGAGTGAGAGTGTGCTTGTCTGGACTGAATTTGAATAATTTTTAATGTCCCTTTATTTCTTTGTAGCTCGCTGATGATCGAATGGCTCTGGTGTCAGGCATCAGCTTGGACCCAGAAGCCGCAATTGGTGTGACAAAGCGGTCCCCTCCTAAATGGGTGGATGGAGTGGATGAAGTAAGTGGAATGTTCGTTTCACACTCTCTTATTTATTGAGGTAATTATGACATTAATATGTTTTAAGGTATCTGCCATAAAGATTGATTTGGCTGCAACTTGAATGCATGTCCTTGTAAGTGTGTTGGCTTTAGAATTATTCAGGTCACACACCACAAGAAGGGTGTGTATGTCTGTGGGCATGCTTGTGATTTTGGTTTTAGTAGTAACTGGTGGCTCAGTGGTAAAGAATCCGCCTGCCAATGCAGGAGACTCGGGTTTGATCCCTGGGTTGGGAAGATTAACCCCTGGAGAAGGAAATGGATACCCACACCAGTGTTCTTTCCTGGGAGATCCCATGGACAGCGGAGCCTGGCACGCTACAGTCCATGGGTCACAAAAGAGTTGGACTTGTCTTAGTGACTAAACAACACCCGAATTACAGAAAGAAACTGAAGAACTGTGTAACCAGAAAGAGTGGTATTTGAATGTCTGGTGGTTTGAATTAAAGGTTGCTCAGTCAACTATGAATTGGCTGAAGACTGAGCTCCATACTCTTGCGTGTAGCTGGTTGTCTCAGAGGCAGACAGACACTTGGAGGGAGAGAGTAGAGCTCTGGGATTTCATTTGTTTAGATACAGTATGATGTTGGGCGGATTAAACAGAAGATGAAGGAGTTAGCCAGCCTTCATGACCAGCACTTAAACCGACCTACCCTGGATGACAGCAGCGAGCAGGAGCATGCCATTGAGATAACCACACAGGAGATCACCCAGGTGAGGGGGAAGGGGTCCTCAGGTGGGAACTTGGTCTCCCGGCCTCCTCACCCTCTCAAAAGCCAGCCCACAGAACAGTGCTAAATGAGGCCTAGAGTTTTGCTTCCCAGCTTGAAGTTCACAGAGGGACCCAGGAGGCCCTGAGCTCCTCCAGGTTTCAGCATCTGCACTCCTTGTCCTGCAGGAGTGGGGACTGTTTTTTGATTGTTTTTAAATACTACTGTGGATTGATCTGAAAATTAAATTCAGAGCATTATTGAGTTCAATCATTTGATTTTAAGATATGTAACTTCTATTGTATACTAGTTTGCAAATTTTTTTCTTGTTTAAAAAAAAGGGTAGTTGTAATTGAACAGATGGGGAGCAGTTGCCCAGGCTGAATCTCTTGATATCCCAGAGAAACTCAGCCTCCTGGAAGTGTCTCTTGTAAAATGTTAAACTTGAGTAATTTTAAAATAATGTGACTCAGGACTTCCCTGATGGTCCAGTGGTTAAAAATCCGCCTTGCAACACAGGGGACACAGGTTCCATCCCTGGTTGGGGGAGCTAAGATCCTACATGCCCCCTTGCCAAAAAAAAAACAAAACATAAAGCAGGAACAATATTGTAATAAACTCAATAAAGACTTTTTTAAAAAGATACTTTAAAAATCTTAAAAAGCAGTGTGACTAGTGTATAAATAAGCAGTTACATTTTTCATTTGTTTACACCTCCTGGGTTGCTGCTGCACAGGGATGGGGCATGATGCGTGGGGAAGCCCTGGGGTGTTAAGAGCATCTGGGTCCTGGCTTTTAGCGATTAACAGTAATATGATTCTCCTTTAACTTCTCAGACCCCAGTGTTGTCATCTGTAAAATGGAAACGATAATAGTAGTACCTGCCTCTTAGTTAGGGTGGCTGTCGGGACTAAATGAGAAGGCTGTGAGGAGCAGTGCGCACGCATGTGCACACTCAGCATCTGTTCAGGTCTGGTTCAGCTGCGATTTCCTGGCCATCCTCAGCGCCAGCCTGTGCAGCCAGAGCCCCTGTGTGTCTCACTCCGGCATGCAGGCACCTTGGGGCCCCCGGCCCACTGTGAGCGCCCCCTGTCCTCCCAGCTCTTCCATAGGTGTCAGCGTGCGGTGCAGGCGCTGCCCAGCCGGGCCCGCCGGGCCTGCTCGGAGCAGGAGGAGCGGCTCCTCCGAAACGTGGTGGCCTCGCTGGCCCAGGCCCTGCAGGAGCTGTCCACCAGCTTCCGGCACGCACAGTCCAGCTACCTCCGACGTGAGTGTCCACCCCCGCCAGGCTCTCCAGTGACGAGCGTCCCAGCGCTCAGGTCACAGGACAACTCTGTGTTTTGTGTCTTCTTCTGCTGGTTCTCCATTTTGTCCTTTGCTTTTCATGGTTAGCCTTTGCATATCCTCTTACTTCGCGGGGTAGAAAGTAGCTCTTTCTGCCCCCAGAGGTAGCCACATCCAGGTTGAGGCCACCCCATGGGGCATTGACAGTCCTCCTCTAAAACAACAAAAGAGAAACTCTTTTGTCAAGTTTAAAGTATTTGAAAATCAATCTAGCATATTATAAAAGCATGTAGTTTTCTAGGTGTTAGGCTTGCAGGAGCTGCTGATAAATGGGTAAAAATAGTTGTAATCATGTTGAAGCTTTATATTTGCCTATCTGTCTAAACACCTTACCTGGGAATAGTTAAAGCAGACACATTCTCTCCCAGCCTCCCTTCCTTCCCAAATAGTGCAAAGTCAGGTTTCAGCTACATCCTCATTCAGAGCACCCATAAACTGGCTTTTTCTGTATTGCCATTGTAATCAATGATATCCCCATATGCTCCCCCAAAAGCTAGTTCTCCCTCCTGACAACTGGCATATTTGTGTTTGTGCTTTCATTTTACTACTTCTAAAATTTGATTAGGGCCACTTGGAATTCTTAGCAGATATACTTTTAGAGAGAAATACTTAATGTTTTAAATGTTTTTAGCAGCAGCTAAGTGTTTCTGCTCCACTGAGAGCGTCTCAGATGATGGTGTTGCATTGTCACTCACCTGGCACCCAGTGAACTGTTCACACTCGCAGTGTGGTTTCTGTCCTAAGTAACCCCAAATGCTTGCCTGCTGTTGCATGGTTGTGGTCCTTTACTGTCCCCCATCTCTGCTGGAGGTGAGCAGGGCTGCTTCTAAAGTGGCCAAGAATGTCTCCATTTTGACTGTTGAGTTTTACTCTAGATGCCCCCTTTTAATGGTGGAACAGTAACCAGAACGGTTTCTGTATTCAAGTAAAGTGAATTCCTATCCACGACAGGCATGAAGAATCGAGAGGAAAGATCCCAGCATTTTTTTGCTACATCAGTACCGCTGATGGACGATGGCGAGGATAATACTCTGTATGACCGGGTACGTGTCGGGGCCACAGACCCGCCTGCTGCTCATGTGCACTCTGCTCTGTTTCCTTCTCTTTTCGGACCTTTAGCTTCCCTGAGACACAGCTGGATTGGCACTGTGTGGCGTGCACATCCATCAAGTGCTTTGCAGCTGGCGGGAGAACAGTCGTGGGGGCCATACTGTTTCTTCCTTTCTAAAGACTGCACGGAGACCTTGTCAGGTGCCTTCCAGAATCTTCTGGAAAGCAGTCTGCACACCCCACTCCCAGGAAGAACCCTGAGACACGCAGGCTTCTCCCTGGTGCTTTTGCCGCTTGGCTCTGGGGCAGCTGCCGACAGGGGTTCTCTGTGTCCCCGCTTTGGCCGGTGGTGCTTTAGAGCCCGCTGATTCAGGGAGATCTTTCTTGTTAGGAAAAATAAGTGCTTGTGTGTGGTGTGCTCTATAGAAATAGTTTCAAATTTTATTTTCTTTAAGTTATATCTAAAATCGTACTTCATGTGCACATTTCGTCCTTTTTGTTTGGCTAGGGCTTTACAGACGAGCAGCTAGTGCTGGTGGAGCAGAACACGCTGCTGGTGGAGGAACGGGAGAGGGAGATTCGCCAGATCGTGCAGTCCATCTCTGACCTGAACGAGATATTTAGGGACCTGGGAGCCATGATCGTAGAACAGGTGTGTGCATTTACCTGCCTCGTCAGTGGGCTCTTTTGCCCTGATACCTCATTCTTCCCCAGGCTTTTCGATTCTGCACTTCTGTCAGGAAAGCAGTTGTAACCCATTCCTTCTGTGTATATACAGTGTGTGTGCTCAGTCATGTCCGACTCTTTGTGACCCCATGGACTCTAGCCTGCCACGCTCCTGTGTCCATGGGACTCTCCCAGGCAAGAATACTGGAGTGGGTTGCCGTTTCCTACTCCAGGGAATTTTCACGACTCACTGTGTATGTGTGTATGTATATACGAGTACAGATTCTATGCAGACTGCTGTCATGCCCCATAAAAATACTAATAAACTATTTTTTAGATGAGAAACAGGTGTCAGTGACAGTGCTCACGTCCTCTGCCTCCATCCCAGGGCTGCTCCCAGGAGCACCCCGTGCCGGGAGCCTGGCTGGCTCTGCCCACGCTCAGCGGTGATTGTGACGATGGATAAGTTTTCCCATCTAATTTTGGCAGGTTATTGTGTAAAGGCAACTGGAACCACTAGCCCTCAAGTAGAATTAGATTGTTTGTTCACTGTTAAAATCTGATTAGGGTGTTTTATTATCTTGCCAGTGGGGATTTGGGTCCTGATCCCCCGAAACCAGCTGCAGACTAGAGCAGACAAGGCTGTAGAAGATCTAGTTAGGTTAATTACTCCCGTGGCTCTCATGGAACTGTTCGTGCTGTCGTCTCCCAACGCAGCACACTTCTGTTCAGAGCCCCATCCTTCCGTGGAGCCTGGTGTTCTCTTCTTCCTGTTTGAACCCAGCAATTAAAAAATTACAGGCAAAACTCTCCTGGAGGCGAACGTGTGATTTTACATGGTGTATTGGAGCTAGCCGTGTTTGCTCTGACCCATGGAGGCGTGTGGAGATTCTCAGACATGATAGTAAGTTTCCAGACCTCATTCTAATCAGGCCTGGCTTAACTGGCCTTCTCTGCTTCCTTGAACCTGTGAGTTTAAGCCACAGATGGGCACAGAAGCAAGCCCTTCACCACTCAGAGCCTGTTTCCACTGAACCATGTATTTCTTAAAGCCCCATTAAGCCTGAATATGGAGTATCCTGTAGTGGCTAAACCCAAAAAAGAAACCTCAATTTGTCAGTATTTTCTTCTCATGAGCTAGGCTTTCCTGCAGCTAACGGCGGCACTCTGCCACTGAGCACCTCACTCTGCTTGGTGATGGACTCCAGAGCTGACAGGATGTCCCTTTACCCCACAGTCAAGTAGAACAGATAATCCCGTGGATGACAATGCCTGCAATCTGCATCTCTCATTTCTGAAGCTCCATTTTCCCAGTTGCGCTTGTTGATTGTCTGTGACTGTCATTTATCACCCAGGGTACCGTCCTCGATAGAATCGACTATAATGTTGAGCAGTCCTGTATCAAAACTGAAGACGGCTTGAAACAGCTCCACAAGGTAATGGCATATCTTTCAGTAGCTGAGAATTTGAAGAATTGTTTTCCCGTATCAAGAATTCATACGAGGCTTGTCTTCTGTCTTAACTGTCCCTAGCACTTTCGTCTGTCATCAGCTCGAGATGGGGCTGTGAAAATGCAGCCTGTCGTATTCTTCAGAGCCCACCGTGTGGGCTGTGGCCGTTTCCCTGCAATTAGTGAATCCCAGTGCACCCCACATGCAGAGTTGAAGTTGCTGAGAACCCCTTTCTGTGACAGCAAACTCTGAAAGAGTCGGGGTTTTCTTCCTTTTAGAAAATACTTTATTCCTTGGCTAGGCCCTCTTGTTTTAGGGAATCGATTGAGTGGGTGTTTGTTAAAACCCGTGTTGCGCGTTCTGTCTGCTGGTAGCTGCTGACTCAGGCCTCCCTTGTTGTGGTACTTTTCTGATGAATTGCTGCTGGGGATTCATTCTGGAGAAGATAAAAATCTAATTTTCTCTTTTAATTACCACAGTATATCTGTGTACCACCTTGAGGAGAGAGTAGTCTGTTGAAGTGAGAGTATTAGCTTTCTCATTCTTTGCTAATACTCTGATGGCTGTCTCCAGAATGTTTTTCATGATATTTGTTAAAAATAAATGGAAAACATCCTTAAAAATCTTGTAATCAACCATGAGAAGCACATATGTACACTGCTGAGTGACTCTCATATATAATTGGCTGCATGTTTTCTTCAGAAGGAATGAAATACTTCACAGATGAAATAAATTCTGTCCATCTCCTCATGGACAGCGGTACTCCTAGCCATGTGTGATGGTCATTTTCTCGATTCACTAATGTACTTCTCTGTCATCTCTCTGAGACCAGTCGCTTCCTGTGGGAGAGGTGACCATACCTGGCCGTGGTGCCAGGTTTATGGAAGGTGAGGCCTCGCACAGGTCTGACCAGGAACCCTCACCTTCCTCTTCTATATGCTTGTTACCACGTGCAGGGCAGGAGTGGGTGGGACGCCAGCAGACACTGAGAAAGAGGAGGTCTGCCTTGTGGACATAGGAGGCTTTTTAATTTTTTTAAGCATTCGGTTCATTTGGTTGCCACATTTTATGTATTAAAAACGTGAAAGCTAACTTTAGTTTCTCACTCTGTAATATCTGGGCCTTCATATGCTGTTGAATTATGCATCGGTTTTGAAGTTTCTTAAATAAAAACTAGCAAAATATGTTTTGTAATACAACAGAGATAAAGGGGAACAGCTTTCTCCACGAGGGTGTACATATCTAGTGGGAACTAAAAAATTTGTTTAAGGTTTGACTTTATAAATCATTTTGAGAGGTTTTAAAGTGTATCACCTGGTGTCAGCTTCAGTGGTGGTTACTGACTACAAGAGTGAGCACGTACTGTCCTCTCTTCGGCTTGGCTGGCCATTACCTTGGCGATCAGCTCATCTGAAGCTGGCGGGGCCTTGGAGTCACTTCTTCCGAGCCAGGCTCTCCAGATGGGTGAACGGGTCCTAAGGTTTCCTCCTGTGGATGAGTGGCCTGGTGGGTGGGCGGGCTCACTTAGGACACAGAGCTGCTGGTCAGAAGGTTGGTGGGGATGCAGAAGTGGGCGTGGGAGGCTGGACCTTCTGAGCAGGTGCTGCCCTCAAGCCGTCCCCTCGCTTTCACTTTCACCTTTGCCATGAGGCAGTGCCGTCCACAGAAGTGTGGGGAGTGTGCTCTCCCCATGGGCGGAGGGGGAGCCTGGTAGGCTGCAGTCATGGGGTCGCTAAGAGTCGGACATGACTGATCGACTTCACTTTCACTTTTCACTTTCATGCATTGGAGAAGGAAATGGCAACCCACTCCAGTGTTCTTGCCTAGAGAATCCCAGGGATGGTGGAGCCTGGTGGGCTGCTGTCTATGGGGTCCCACAGAGTCAGACACGACTGAAGTGACTTAGCAGCACCAGCAGCATGTGGTCAGGGACACTTCGCTACTCTCTCCTCCCCTCTGCTTTCTCTGAGTCACGTTCCTGCACGATAGGCGTGTGTCACTAGCCACACAGGATGACTCAGCTTGGGTGGGTTCTTTCTGCACCTGACCCCATGGGGCAGCTTTCCTGTTTCTGTTGGGTTGATGGAAAAGTCTGTTTGGGTTTTCCTGTAGCATCTTATGGAAAAACCTGAATGAACTTTTTTGGCCAACTCAATACTTCCATGGATGAATTTCTTCTTGTTTGCAGACTCAGAGGAGGTAGAAGAGCTTCTCTGGGGCCCTCACTTCTCTCCCTTCTGGCTGGTGTCACTGGAGCCAGAAGTTTGACTTCTCAATGAAGGAGCTGTGCATTCCTCCAAAGAACCGTGTCTGGAAGTGAGAGGCTTCCATAGAAAGAGTGGGTCCTTGCGGTCAGTGGAGGGGGATGTAAGGAGAGGCAGGCTGTGTGGAGCTGAAGGCAGAGCCTTAGACTTCTCCCATGGCCCTCAAGTGATGGTGGATCCCCAGCAGGTGCTTCATGAAGCCTGTAGGTAGGGAACTCGGGGGTCACGGGAGTCAACTGAACTCTAGGAGTTAATGGCAGTGATTGTGATGATGGAGCCGGTGGCAGAGGTGTTGGGTGTGCAGGTATAGCCAGAAGCTAGGACCAGAAACGAGGCAGACTTGATTTTGGAGAAAATGATGACCCTTTCTCCTTCCTCTTTCTGTAGGCAGAGCAGTATCAGAAGAAGAACCGGAAGATGCTCGTGATCCTGATATTGCTCGTCATCATCATCGTCCTCACTGTTGTCCTCGTCGGCGTGAAGTCTCGCTGAGCGGCATCGGGCCAGTGTGTGTGGTGCGTGGACCCGGGCACGAGGCCCGGCGCCCGGGGGCTCTGGCGGAGGTGCGGCCCCGGCCTAGCTGGGGTGGCGGCGGTCCCATGGACTCCTCAGCCCGGTCATGCTCACACGAGGGGAAGGGGCATCTGTTTTCCTTCATTGGCAAGACGTGAAGGACCTTGGATACTGCTGCAGAATAGAGATGAGTTCTCGCTTTGGTTTTGTTTTGTTTTGTTTTGTTTTGTTTTCAGAAAGAAAATATCAGTTGAACGTTTACAGGCCTCGTCACGCTGTTCGATGTATCATACCTGTATATGCTCTTTTTTTTTTTTTTAAGCAATCATGTTTGAGCAGCATGTTAAAAGAATTTTTGGAAAAAAATTTTTTAAACCATCTGGTTTTTAAGAAATTTGGTACCAGAAATTTATGAGTAGAGGCAAAATTGCCTCTTCATCTTTGTCTATGTATTTTCCAGTTGAAAACAAACTGAGAAGTCCTTTAAGAATTTATAATCCGTTCCCCATTAACTTAATTTAACTTTTCCATCACTGTTAATGATCAGAGTAACAAAGTGTGAAAAATAAGAAACCATCATTGATGTTAATTAACACATTTAGATGGGCCAGTTAAAACAGCTTCATAAGTTTAAATTAATTGTAAATGGAGTATTCCTCATCTCAGATTTGTGCACTGCATTTTCTCCTGTAAACCGAAAGGGGTTACTAAGCAGAACCAGCCAAATGCAAGAGTTGATGATTTGAAAGAACCTCACATTAAAAGGGCACTCGGCAGTGTCGGAAAAGTCACCAGAGCTGGCCGGTGTGTCCCCGTGCCCATCCCCAACCATCCTTGCTCAATCCATTACTTATATAATAACTACATAAAGACCTGTTCAAGCCAGACACCATTTAATGGACTGTGAATTTACATGGAGGCCATTCTAAATGGGTCACCCTATTTAGGATTAGTGGGTCTCAAATTATTAACCAAACATGACTCCATTTCAAAGTAAAATATTCCCCCAGTGGTTTGATTTATTGGCCCTTCCATTGCCATTGAACATGCCCAGAAGGTAGGCATATTCCTGCTGTTTGTGAAAATCTTGGCTCAGAAAACCCCTCATTTGTGTGAGCATGAATCCGGTCTCCAAAGCAGGACTTTGTTGTTCACTTACCTATTATCAATATGGTGCTCAAACATATTCCTGGACCTGTGGAGTAATGTGGAAAGTGATGATAACTTTGAAACCTGAAGTTGTTTGTGTTTTAACGGGTCTTGAGACACCAGTATAGTTTTAATGGTCTTTGTGTCATTTTTGATGGCTTTCCATTGTTTTTACCTCTTGTAAAATGTTTTAAAAGAGCATGACCTCATTAAGTGTGCTACGTTTTATTTGGACCAGTCACATAACCTGTCTCTCTAGAATTGACTTTGAAGTTATTTCCAGAAATTTAAACTCAAACCCCGAGATTCAAGTTGTCCAAACAGGTCATGTGCTTAAAACGCAGACCACTGCCCAGCCTTCCCGTCCCAAGTGGTTCATGAAGCCGGGCAGTCCCTGGTTCCCTGTTCCTGACGTGGGCGTGGGGTGATCTAAAGGCATCCCTGGCATATCAGGAAGTAGCATGGCATTCCCTGACAGCTACTTACTAAGGAGGAAGGCCGGGAATGAGGTCCAGCCCCTCCTCAATTGCCCCTGAGATGGGGGGCTTCCTTGGTTCCTGAGAGCAACTGTGGGCTCTTTAGCCTCAGTGGTTTTGAGCTCAGGGAGTCAAGCTGCTCCCAGGATGGGGGCTGTCCAGATGAGGGGCTCCCCTCCTAGACAGCCTGGGATGGTGTTAAGGGTTCTTGTAGGGGAGCTTTTCCAGTGCTTAGGCTCACTGACTCTTGAAGGAACGTAATCCTTTAAGAAAGGATCACTATTTATTTGTATTTATTTTTAGTGAACAGGGTGATTAGTTGGATTTTTTATCCAATTCCTTTGGGTAAAATAATGAATCTGACTAGGGATGGCTTGAAGGATCCTGTTTGGGATCCGGACAGCTGCCCCCTCTGACTGGATCCCCGGCAGCACCAGCTGAAGCCCAGCCATCGGCTGCCATCACCGTGTCCCCAGGCCAGCAGCAGCTGGAGCACGTGTTCCAACTTGCCAGGCTCCACCAAACACTCCTGTTCTGTTGCCACCTCCTGGGGACAGATCAACAGCAGGCAGGCTGGAAGGGGAGGTTAGTGATTAGTGTCCTGGCACCCAAGGGTCCTCTCTTTCCTTGTCTCGCCTATGGCTCTGGTGGCAAAGGTGGCTCTTCCTGGCTCTGCCCTCGCTGCTGCCCGTTGTGACGTGGCCTGCACGGCTCTGTTGACCGGGGCTGGAGGGGGGACCCATAGACGTTGCCTGTCAGGTCCCTGGAGCTCCTCATCTTTCCCGAGATGGGGACTGAGCACTACTGTCTCTTGTTTTATTAATTTGGGGTGGGGGGAGGTGCTGACTTGCTGGCCCTGGGCGTGAAGCCGTGTTCATCTCTAACGAATTTACCACAGTCTCTGCTAATTGAGAGAGCATTATTTATTTGTTTTGACACAAGAGCTTTCAGTGTTTTATGCTAGCTAATGGCTTCTTAAAGGTAATAAAAACCTTCCAACCTAATTGGTCAGATAAGACTTTTGTGTGTGTGTGCTTAAATAAAGCAATTAGTGAAGCGCTTCTATCCAAAACGACTTTTTTTTTTGTCCTTTTTAGAAAACTAATTTACTGTTACTGGAAACTTTTTGTACAATAAAGCAATCATCAGATTCAAGAACACTCTGTTATCCTAGTAGTAATTTTAATGATGGGCTGCCTGTTTTCCTCAAGTGCATCCATGTTTCAGGGGAGCCTGGCCTGCTCTGTGACTGTTGGGGACCGATGACTGTTTGTTGTGTGCTGAGGCCTTGGCCTTAGTGTTGGGGAGTCTGTCTGTCTGATAAATGCTTTCAAGGGGACCCATCAATATGCTACCCACTGTCCCATGGACAGAGGAGCCTGGTGGGCTACAGCCATGGGGTCACAAAATGTCAGACATGACTGAGTGACTAACACTTTGACTTTTGTACAAAAACGGCAGATAATTACATTTCTTAGAAAAATGTATGCTTTGTGTACCCACCAAGAAGCACTGGAGATCTTCAAGGAAACCTAGTTACATGTCCTTGCTTAGAAGTAATTCTTACACACGGGCTCCCAGAGACTTGAACTTCTTTGAAGTCCTCCTGCCCTGCTAATCTGAAAATTTCAGGGGTAGTGTTTGCCAGTATTACTCAAAGCTAGGACTGTATTTCTTCTCAAAGGCCAGGATGGTTCTGTGTTAACTCAGTGCTAACTCTCACCCATGTGTGCCTGATGGGAGGTGCCATCAGGGGATGGGGTGCACCAGGCATCTATCTTTGGGTACACCCCAGGGTCTGTACACACGGATGTGTGAGCTGATTGCAGGTGGTCCCCTGGGCCAGCTAGGCTTTCAGTCCTTGGAGGTTGCCCCATGCTCAGGGCAATGCAGTATCTTCAGAGCCCATTGAACAATGTGAAAGAAACAACCACCTCTTCCTGTGCGCTCACCTTGTTTCTGGACTGGAACTACAGCCCCCGGCTTGCTTGTCAGCCGCTGGCTCTGTCCGCTGTCAGTTCTGCTCTCCAAGGGCTTCCCTCGTGGCTCAAACAGTAAAGAATCTGCCTGCAATGCAGGAGACCCAGGTTCAATCCGTGGTTCAGGAAGATCCCCTGGAGAAGGGAATAACAACCCACTCCAGTATTCTTGCCTGGAAAATCCCGTGGACAGTGGAGTCTGGCGGCCTACAGTCCATGGGGTTGCAAAGGGTCGGACACATCTGAACAATGAACACGAGACATTAAAGAAACCTTCCGTCCTGATGGGCTGCAGGAGAAGTAGCTGCTCACGTGTGCCCTGCTGGGCTCATGTTCTCAAGAGATGATCTTGTGGGTCGTGTTCCCACTGAGGTTTGGGTGGCTTTCTCTTGAGGTGGCCCTCCAGGCATCTGCAGGTACGGTGATTGGAAGCATTGCCTGCTGGGCAGCAAGCTCCCTGGGTGCTGGCCCTCAGGCATGACTGTGCTGCGCGGACCCACATTGGTGGTAGGACAGGCCGTGTGCAATTGACCCTGTTGATGTCCTGAACATCCTCTCAGGACTCTGATCCTAACCCAGAGCTGGAGCCTAGAACTCCTCTTGGTTTGTCTGTCTTAAGTCGTGTAGCACCAACAGAATGACTTACCTGGGCTGGCACCATTTGTTTCTCATTTTATCAGCATATTACTCTACATGCTTAATTTTGATCACCAGGATCCCCTATTCTAGTCAAAATGTGGGCACCATCTGGAGAAACCGGCTCCCTGTCTCCACAGAGGAAACATTCATTAGTTGGGTGTAGGGAGGATGGGACAGTCCTTTGGTACTCTGATCCATTAATTAGTTTTCCTAAGTGTCCTCTTCTCAGACTTAGAGGACTTGGTATGTTTAATGTCAGTCACACTTTGAAACTCAGCCCTGTGGACACGTGGGCCCAAGTTGTAGATTCCTGTGTGTGTGAGCCTAAAATACCTAATTTCCTCTCTCCACATTCCCTTGACCACCCAAACACTACCTCTCACCTTGCTGCCTGATGTTTTTGTTTAGTTTTGTTTTCAAATTGAGGGAAAATACCTCCCTTCAAAATGATGGGTAATGAGAGTAATAAGGGTGCTGAGTGGGCATGTGGAACCTCCACCTGTTGACGTCAAACTTCCTGAGTCCTACACTGACCACCCCCACCCCCAATCCTATATGTTCACGGATGTGATCTCAGTGGGCAGAGTCCTCAGCAAAAAAAATGTTTGGGGGTGGGTGATGGCTAATTCCTCTCAAGTCTCGGGAAGTTTTCACAGGTCCTCTCATCCTGCTGGTTGGGAACAAGAGATTTAGAGAGCTGTAGGCGGGGGAGGCAATGGCACCCCACTCCAGTACTCTTGCCTGGAAAATCCCATGGACAGAGGAGCCTGGTAGGCTGCAGTCCGTGGGGTCGATAAGAGTCGGACACGACTGAGCGACTTCACTTTGACTTTTCACTTTCATGCATTGGAGGAGGAAATGGCAACCCACTCCATTGTTCTTGCCTGGAGAATCCCGAGGACAGAGGAGCCTGGTGGGTTGCTGTCCATGGGGTCCCGCAGAGTCGGACACGACTGAAGCGACTTAGCAGCAGCAGCAGCAGGTGGGGGAACTCTTGGGTGACATTTTAGGGTATGTCTACTTAAAAACAGTTTCTCTAGATCTTTTGGGTCCCTTGAAACCGTAGAGTTTGGCTAAGTGGAATGATGGGGAATGATAGATCATTTCCAAAGAAGATAACGTCTGAAAGTGCTTCCGACTCAGGACCTGGAGTTGGACAGTGGGCATCAGCTGTATGCAGAGCCCTCCCTGACTCCACGCCACCGCCGGCAGTCTACCAGTCTTCTTACAACACAAAGGGACATTCCACAGCATCAGATGGCAAGGACTTGTGTAACAATCATCTGGTCAATTGAGGCAAAAGAAAATAATCGTTTGTCCCGTTGTCCAAATGAGCTTTCTGGCCTGTCCTGAATGTTGAGGATAACTGCACAGGTCCCTGTCTCAGCTCCATAATCTGCCTAAAATGGATCCCTTAAGCGGGATGGCATTCAACACAATGCACGTTTAAACAGGGCTTAGTTAACATAGACTCCTGGGCTTAGCAGTTTCTGTTCATCAACTTTTTCTACAACTGCTTTTAGCTAATTGTCCAAATTCCGCCATCAGCAATCACTGTTTCTCTCGTTTTGTAGATGTTGTAATGGAGGTGGAGGCAGAAGGCCTCTGGGTAGCATCATTTCATCTCTTTTTCTCAGAGGAAGTGCTGAGGGAATCAAATGTATTTGTGTGTGTGTGTGTTTTAACTTGGTGCTCTGACTCAGGGCACCATCATAGACCTCCATTTTCATCAGCGATCAGGGAGATAGAGCAACTCCCTTTCTCCCCCAGAAACTTCCCCTTTTTCCAGATGGGGAAACTGAGAGCCCACAGAGGGCTCGCCAAGGTCACATGACCAGCGAACCCCACGGCTGGAACTCACATCTTCAACGTTGTCATTTCCAGACCAGCACGTTTTTGCTTATGCCCTTTTAATTGTTCATTTCTTTCCATAAAATTAAATGACCTTCTTCCAGAAAGACTTAATGGTCAAGATGTGATTTGGTAAAAGCTTCAAGGATTTTTTTTTTTTTTCTTGTTACAGAGATTAGAGCAGACTAAGGCTAAGAGATTTGCAAACAGTGGTATGTCATTACCCCGAGTTCAGTTTTTTGTGTAACTGATGTGAAGAGATTGCTGCCAATGACTCAGGTTGCCACTGAGCAGACAGCAACGCTGCTTTGGTGACCTGCCTCAGTGTGCATGTATGTCCGTCTGTGCTTGTTTATATAAAAGGTGTGCGTCTACACAAAATGCTTGCCGAGATGGATCGTGTCATGTTCGTGTTGTAAATAATAAAAAATAGTCCCGAGCAGAACTGATTTTACAATTGCCTGAGAATGTAGCGCTTCATTTCTACGCTAGGCAGTGGCTAGAAATTGATTTTTTTAAATCCAATTAAGCCTCAAGGTTGGTTATCCATTTAAAAGGTCGGCTGAGTTAAACGATGACAGTACCTTCAGTTCATGCTAATAATTAAATTTACACAGGACTTCAGCACTTACACAGTGCCTTGTTGGAGGCCCATGTTGTATGTTTCTGCACAATAATGCCAGGGAAAAATCCTCACTGGGGGTGCATACACAGGGCAGATCATGGTACCTGAGTTGGTAAGTTCCAGAGCTGGTTGCCACCCAGCCCTTGTCACTCCTTTCCCCTCCAACTGCCAAGTCCCCCACAGCAGACACTGCTCCCCACCCACCTCCCCTCTCCCTAGTCTATGCCTCCAAGAGTAAGATGAGAAGTAGCCACTCATTGAAAGAAAAGGCAGGGCACCTCTTGGTATATATGTTCCTTGGTTTCATGTGCTGCTGAATTTATAACAAATCAATCATGTTTTAAAAATAGCACTTTATAGTACATATTTACTATACATTCCCTAACGTGTTAAGAAAAGGACTTGAGAATGTCTTTTATGGTCCTCGTAGGTGATATTTAAGTGTTAGTGAATTTATGAAGATGTTAAGAGAACCACAGACCTGATTGGAATGCTTTTTACTCTGTTTGGGTTCTAATGTCACTCAAGTTTCATTAAATCACTGAGAAGGAATAAGTGAGCTTATTTTAAACCTAGCATTTTAACCTGCATGGTGATACAGGCAAGGTTGCTCCATCTTTGTACATCCCACCCACAACTAGGAGTTGGCCCCAAATATGCAGCCTTCCAGATTCAGTGAGAAAAAAACACCGAATTTCCTTCTCATGGGCCTTTAAAAAAACCCAAAAACCAACAATTTCTGGTTAGTTTTCCCTTCCCCCACCCTTACCTCCACCCTGCTCAGCTGCCAAAATCATGAGCAACAGATTCAGGGTTCTTTTTCACTTTTTAAGAGATCCACATTCAGTTACTAAGATAGATGTGTTGCTTTCCACAAGAGCGTTTCTGGGAAAAATGTGACTCAGGTTTTTGAAGACTGAGTCATTTTCAAGGTACTTGCGAAGCCTACTATCTCAAAGGATCCAATAAATGAAGATTTTCTTAAAAGAAACTATTTGTTTTGGTTTGATTTTTGTAACTTCTAATTTTGTATTGGGGTATAGCCAATTAACAGTTTTGTGATAGTCTCAGGTGGACAGTGAAGGGACTCAGCCATACATATACATGTACCCATTCTCCCCCAAACTCCCCTCCCGTCCAGCCGGCCCCATAACACTGAGCAGAGAGTTGCCTGTGCTATTCAACAAGTCCTTGTTGGTTATCCATTTTAAACACAGCAGTGTGTACATGTCTATCCCAAACTACCTAACTATCCCTAGCTCCCCTGCCCGCCCCCCACAACCATAAGTTCACTCTCTGTCTGTGGGTCTCATTCTGAAGAAACGATTTCTTGATCAAAAATAAATACAGACCCCTCATTTTGTTTTTCTATACGTCTTCATTTTATATGCTGGGTTTGCTTCAAGGAATGTAGAACCATGTTTGGTCTGTTAATGATTTCTCTCTTAACTTCCTTCAGCCCCCTTGTCCCCAGGCTCCAGGTCTTCAGTATGCCCTTGAAAACTTTTGCAACCATGAAAATAATTTTGCTGGTGTTGAGAAGTAAATAGAAATCTAGTTCCCAAGACGTGAGGGTTATTACTATCTGACACTCTGCCCTTCTGGGAGAGTAATTTCGGCTGCTAGCACACCAGGGGACCTCAGAGCAACTCATTCAGCCCCTCATTTTATCTAGAAGCCCTAAAAACTGATGTTAGAAGGAATGCTTTTGGTTGTTAATAAATGATTCCACTAGTAACATTTTTATTAACACATTCTGTCATCTAAGTGATCCTGAAAGGTAAAAAACACAGTTTAGATGAGATTACAAAATGTGCTTTTAAAGCAAAGTGCAAAAGATTTTGTGCAATGTGCTGTCTTTTGCGTAAGATCCATGAATATACATAATCTTGTTGTTTTTATTTTTCAAAAAGAAACAGTTTTTTTTATAAACTAAAAAGTAATAAAAATGGTTCCCGTGGGAGAATGTCAAAAGGGATGGACTTCTTTGAGTGTTCCTTTTCACAGCTTCATCTCTGGAACCATACAAATGTTTTACATATTGAAAAACTGAAAATGTAAAAAACCACACATATACAAAACAGCTATAAAACAAGAATGTTGCCCACCATCCAATTCTGGCTACTGTACAGCCTAAGAGGAATTCAGGGTGGAGATCAGGAATGAGGTCCTCTGTGTACTGAGAAAGCAAGCAGAACTGGCCCTCAGATAGATACTGTCAGGAGAAAATTTCACGAGCATAGATTCTTACATACTTAAAAAAGCACTGAAATCTTGAACTGAGATATCTGTGCCTCGTGACTAACAGTAACCTACCACCAATAAGTGTGCTTGATTTCACCTACCCCTTCTTTAAAATGCCATGTATACTGACCTTCCCCACACCTGTAGGGAGCCCTTCTCAGAGCTGAGAGGCTGTGTCCGGGGCTGGAGTCCTCAGTAGGTCCCTGGGTAGAACCGAACTCATGGCTCTTGTTGTGCATTATTTCAGTTGACCCAGCAAACCCTTATGTTGAATAGACAGAAACAGGAATCTTGATGTACATCAGATAGACCACACACACGAAGGAAATTTGGATATATCCTTGGGATGCATTCTAAGGACAAGGAAGGGAGAGAGGAGGAAGGAAAGAAGGAAAAAATCTCGAACTTGATGTGGTGGCTTTATCGTCAGAGTGGAGGCTATTTGGTGAGAATTGTAGACATGAACAACTGATAATCCCTATAAAGCAAATCCTACTGCCCTCCTCTAAGAGGATCAGAAGCAGTGACACCCAGGGAACTGTGAGCACCTCTGGTATGCAGTTCTGGGTTTCTAAATAGAAGCTCTTACTTAACAGCAGTTATCCCAACCAAAAGGTAACAGGGTTCTTTGGAGAAATGACTGATTCTAAACTTGGGGCAATGAAGGGATAATATGAGTCCGAGGATTGTCTTACTGTTTCCGAAAGGGCAAAAGTACACAACACCCAATAGGAACATGTAAAAAAGACATAGGAGCCTGCCTGATAGGCGATCGCTTGCCTAAATGGAGATGCTTGAGCAGAAACACTGAGAGAGACACTCTTAACTGGGTCCATTGGGCTTCCTTGGTGGCTCAGACAGTAGAAAATCTGCCTGCTGTGCCAGAGACCCAGCTTCAATCCCTGTTCCTAGTTCACGAAGATCCCCTGGAGAAGGGAATGGCAACCCACACCAGTATTCTTGCCTGGGAAATCCCATAGACGGAGGAGCTTGGTGGGATACAGTCCATGGGGTCGCAAAAGAGTGGGACACGACTGAGCAATTAACACTTCCACTGTTCATGGTGGGGGCAAGGCCAGCGTCCTGGGTTTGCAGCCCTGCCAGCGTCCTGGGTTTGCAGCCCTGTAGTCACACAGACCCTGTTTTGGATTCAATGCTCTGTCACCATCTTGAAACTCATTTTTGAAAAAGAGGCTCTGCTTTTTTATTTTTGCCCTGGTCCCCACAAATGATGGTGTTCTATACTCAAGAACACCAGGCAGCAAGTGTAGAAGGGATGAGATAGCTGGAAAATAACCACATTGCAACCAATCCTTGATTCAGGCAGAGATCATTATTGGATTTGAAAGCTGTGGGGGAGAGGTTGTCAGGAAACAGAACATTCTAATAGTCTCAGAGTGTCACTCCATGCATTATAAAGAGGAAGCTGATTTCCACTCTATCAGTTACAAAGGGGCACGTTTACCTTTACCGAGAAGAGATCTGGCTGACCCCACTCAAGCCAAGTAAACAGCCTTGGCCAGTAAGGTGAGACGCCTAGGTTATGTGGCTCCTGATGGGGTGCCGTGGGAAACGCAGTGGGCATAGTTGCCAAAAACGTTTAACCCGAATCTAATCATAAGGAAGCAATCAGGCAAATCCAGGCAGTGGGACCTTCTGGGAGTCGAGTCAAAGTCAGAAAAGACAAAAGCAGGGATTGTTCTGGATTAAAGGAGACCAAAGGGACTTGACAGCCCAGCAGAACGCCTGATCCTTATTTGGATCCTGGATTTAAAAAGAAAAGGCCATGAAGGACATTTTGGGTACAATTAAAGAAATTTCAATGTGTACTGTATATTAGATAACATTTAGAATGGCCTCAATGTTAAATTTCCATGGCTCTTGTCATCATGAGGGCTAGAGTCTCCTGTTTCTAAGAGATACACACAGGCATTTAGAGTTAAGCATATGCAGCTAACTTTAAATGATGCAGAGAAAAATACCTATATGTACACAAATACACATACACACACACATATATATATATGAACCTAGGTAAAGGGTATACAAGTTTATTGTACTGGTTTCTCAACTTTCCCATAAGTTCATGCATTTTTCAAAAAAAGTGTTTAGGGAAATGTGATGTTTATGGCAATTAGTTAATTTTTAATCCTTTGAGGATTGCAAATCTTCCAACTGGCAAGTCAGATGCAGTATTTACTAAATGTTACAGGGAGGCTCCCGGAGCTCCAGGCGTGGTGATGAAGGGCACACACTGGATACAGACAGCCTTTGGGGAGGTCGTGAACAGGTCTCCCACCGCCTTTCTTGGATGGGGGTCACTTCCAGGCCACCTGCCCCGTGGAGAGTGGTTGGAGCTAAGCCTCCCTCCATGTCCTCTGGGCATAGGAAGTAGCAGGCCATTCTCAGCCAGGAACAAGCCCTCCTTTGACTTCAGGTTGATCCTGACTGAGGCACATTCACTGGCTTTCAGTGGCCACAAGGTCAAGTCCAAATGCCAGGGCTTAGCATACATCTCAAGGCACACTGTATGTGCAGCCATGGGAGCCACAGTGGTTCCAGAATGCCCCACATCTGCCTTCAAGACACACACACACACACACACACACACCACCCCCAATGCCTGATCTGGCCTGAAGCTCTTCAGAACTGATAGTTATATATTTTGATTTTATGTAGATACTCTGGCATGAAATTAACACAAAAATGCACATGTCATACACTGAGAGCCATCTAATATGATATGACTAAAGAAATATGTTCTATGGTCTAGATGAACTTATTTGCAAAGGAGAAATACAGACACAGACATAGAGAACAAAGGTATGGATATCAAGGTGGAGAGGAGGGTTGGGATAGATTGGGAAATTGGGATTGACATATATGCCCTACATTGGAAAAGACTGTGATGCTAGGAAAGATTGAGGTTAAGAGAAGAAGTGGGTGACAGAGGATGAGATGGTTGGATGGCATCACTGACTCAATGGACATGAATTTGAGCAAACTCAGAGAGATAGTGAAGGACAGTGAAGCCTGGGGTTCCTGTAGTCAGGGGTTGCAGAAAATCAGACATGACTTAGCAACTGAACAACTACAAATGTATAAAAAATACATAACTAATGAGAACAACAACAACAAAAAATGTTTTAGAATGTGACCTGTACCAAAATCTTCCTAATATGTCCTGGGAACTTTATTCTGATTTCTTCCAGAAGTTTTTAGTCTTTTCCTCAATTCCTAAATTAAGTTTGAAGACGCAGTTGAGTTTGGAATCAGTTTCAAGTCGTCAGAAACATGAGTTACTTCTTGGGTTGCATTAAAGAGCCTGGTAAGTTGTTTTAAATTTTCATTTTTTTAAGAAAATTAAATTTAGGTGAATTTTTCATTGACAGTGAAGTATATACTAAGCCATGGATTAATACCTTCATAAAAACTTATCTAAACAAAGTGGGGCCTGCCTTATTTATGTTGAAGTCTGCAAAGTCCACATTGAAAAGGGGGAAAGTACTTTCCTGGAATATAGTTACATCTGTCACAAGCAGCATCTTGAGGAAATTGGCAGGCATGTGAAATGGAGTCATTCCTCAGTGTCTGTTTAGTTTGGATTTCTTCAATTCAGGAGTGGCTTAAAACCAGAATCAGGAATATCTGCTTCTAACAAGCGTCTCCCATTTTCTCTTGCATTGTGTACATAAGTGTTCAATAAATGTTGGTTAGATTGAATCATCTTGTTCACCCTTTCTTGGGGCCATGGGGGTTATTCAGTGTATTCTTAAATATAGAAGAATTCTAAAGGGAAAGTGCTCTCTCTACCAACAGTTTCTCTCCCCCTCCAACTCCCTGTACACAAAAACTGCCAGATCCGGCTTTCTAAAACGTGGCTTGGATCCTCCCTCAGTTTGCAAAAGTCTGTGGATTGAATCAGACTCCCCATGTTCCCTCCCCACCCCACCCCCCGCCCCATGCCCTTCCTGTTCCCTAGTCTCTGAGCTCTGGTTCCAGAGCCCTATGGACACTGGGTCTGTCTTGTTAGCCTGTAAGTCCTGTTTCACCCATTTGGGCAGGGCTTATGTCCCTCACCTTCTAGGAAATCAACTCCCCTGCAGAGGGCCAACTGCCTGTCTGCAGTGTATTTGCAAACAAGAGTGAGAGATCCTCGTACATGCTCTTCATACCCTTTACAAATGTGTGAAAACATTCAGCTGCTGTAAAATCTTTTGAGGAAAATAGGATCCAATTAGCACCGACTTTTGTGTCGGGAAAGCTGAGGGTTTCGAAGGAATTCCTTACACTAGTTCAGAAACTGAGTGCCAAGGCCCTGGAGAAAAAGGCAGACACAAAGGCCTACCTTCAGAAGGCTGGAGCTCTAGTCCAGGGCGATGCTTGGGGCCATGGCTCAAAGCCCAGGGACAGACATGGAGGGAGCAGACAGGGAAGATGAGAGTGTGGCTTGAGGGTGGGTGGCAGTTCATGGAGTCGGGGACACGCTGGGAGGTCAGCGGCCTTGGCTGCCACACTAGACAGTTGGCTTTGCTGTTCTTTAAAGTTGGTTATGACGAGGAAATTCTAAATATGAGGATGGCTGCATGGAACTAGCTGAGGTTACAGAGAGGGGTGCCAACAAGGGGCCCTTGAGCAATGAGGATGTGGACACCATGGGGCAACAGGATTTTTTAAATGACTCCTGGTGGAGGAGCTTCCTCAACTGCGTCCTTACCCAGCGACCCTCGTATCTAAGCCGGGAGCTGGACATACCCACTATCCACCAGACGCCTGCTAGCTTCATCCAGGTCCGCCAGCCCAGTCCAGGGGCCCTCCACTAGCCTTAGATCCTCAGTGAGGTGGGCTCAGGGGTCTTGTAAGCTACCAGG
Source organism: Bos indicus (assembly GCF_029378745.1). Taxonomy (NCBI): domain Eukaryota; kingdom Metazoa; phylum Chordata; class Mammalia; order Artiodactyla; family Bovidae; genus Bos; species Bos indicus. Next base: position 57,721,032 of record NC_091772.1, on the reverse strand, counting down.
TACCCTTCCTCTCTCCCTAAGTGAGTGGTAGGCTGCAGGGACAGCTTTCAGCCCAGGGTGGGCTGGACAGGCCCCACACACACACCCATGGGTGATGCCTGGCTTTATAATTGGCCATCCCAGAAGCAGCGACCTGGATGGAAATCCAGACCCCCATGCCCTCTCACATCAAGGTCAGTGCCCAGCAAATAGTGGGGGTCTGAGAAAGGTTAAGGAACTCACTGAGTGAGGAGAGGGGACCGTGGAGTCCAAGAATCCCCAAGCCAGTCCAAACTGACAGCGTGTGGTGGGGAGAAGAGTGGGGCGGGTTCCCCTGGACCACCACCACGGCTCAGAGACCCAGGGGCGGGGCGCGCCTGTCCTTGGGGCTGGGCTGGCTCAGGCCTCACGGAGACTCTGGTCTGGTGGACAGGGCTGGGGCAGACTTGACGTTGGGCCCGCATCTACTCAGGACCCGCTGGAGGTCAGAGCCACCAGGGTCCACTGGCAGCCTGCCAAGGCCGGGGCCCCATCCCGGAAGTGCAGTGCTTCCTCCCTGGCAGCGGGAGGACCAGGAGATCAGGGCCGGGGTGAGCCGGCCTGCGGCGATCTGAGGCCTAGCAGGACCTGGGGCCTGCCGGGGACAGGGCCTGGTCGGGCCAGGCCTGCCCCGCGCGGTCTGGGGCCTGGCGGAACTCGGGGCCCGCTCTGGGCTGGGGCCTGCCCTCCGCCCCGCCGGCCCGGCGCCCCCTCGCGCCCCGGGCGGGCCCTGCACGTCTCGCGAGCGGCCCGGAGCGGCGGGGGAGGCGGGGCCGGCGGCCGGGCAGGGCTGGGGCGGTGCCGAGGCCCGGCCGGAGCGGGAGCCCGAGCGCGGCGGGCGCGGCGGGCGCGGCGGGCGCGGCGGCCGGGGCGGGGGGCGCGGGCCGGCGAAGATGGCGAACGTGGGCCTGCAGTTCCAGGCCAGCGCCGGGGACGCGGACCCGCAGAGCCGGCCGCTGCTGCTGCTGGGCCAACTGCACCACCTGCACCGCGTGCCCTGGAGCCACGTCCGCGGGAAGCTGCAGCCCCGGGTCACCGAGGAGGTGAGCGGGCCGCGCCGGCCGCCATGCGCCGCCCCGCCGGCCAGCAGAGCCCGGGCGGGGCTGGGCCAGCGGAGAGGCCGCGGAGGCCCCGCCTCGGCCGCCCGGCGCCCCCAGCCCGCCAGTCAGCCGGCCGGGTGTGCCTGGCGGACTAGGCCTGCCGGCGAGGCCCGGGGCCGCCCGCCTCCCGAGAACCCGAGGCGTTGGCTCCCGTCCAGCAGCCTCGCCCGGAAGCCACTCATGCCCTGCACCCACCCGGGCCGCAGGCTCGTGGGCAGAGCTGGCAGAGCCCACTAGGTGCGAAGGAAGTGCCCTCGAGGGGCCCTGACGCCGCCTTCCGAACCCTCCTTCCGGAACCCTCGTGGTGGTGACGCCTGCCCCTTTCCAAGACCCCTGCCTGACTGGTCTCACCCCAGTGCCTTTGTGGCAAAGCAGCCCCCAAACTGGCCGTTTAAGTCCCCAGTGCTTAATCCCACGAGGGTGGACGTGTGCCAGCAGACGCACACGCGCTTATCTAGTGAGATGTGACACGTCTTAATTAGGGATCCAGGGTGCCAGGGAAGCTGCAAAAGTGCCCATTTTAGTGAGCAATGCCGGTGTCCACACGCAGTGCTCCTGGCAGGCAGCCGTTTGAAGCCTGGTGTCTGTCTTGTGTCTCCCCTTCTGATCCAGCTCTGGCAGGCCGCGCTAAGCACGCTCAACCCCAACCCCACGGACAGCTGTCCCCTGTACCTGAACTATGCCACCGTGGCCGCCCTGCCCTCCAGGGTGAGCCGCCACAACAGCCCCTCGGCTGCCCACTTCATCACCCGCCTGGTGCGGACCTGCCTGCCGCCGGGGACCCATCGGTGTATTCTGGTGAGTGCTCCTGAGAGGCTGGCCCCACACCCGCCCCACCCGGGCTGCCGGTTGTGTGCAGTGTGCTGGCCGTACTGGCCATGATCTGTGTCTCCCACGGCTCAGTCTTGGGACCGCAGAGCACTCTGGCCACAGTATCTTCAGAAGTGGACGTTGGTCCACGGCTGGACATTGCCACCCCTGCTTTACAGACAGGGAAACTGAGGTCCCAGAGACGTAAGCACCCCAGACCAATGTAGGTGGCAGATCTGAGACTCCGACCCAGACCTCCTGAGCCCACATCCACCGTGCGGCCCTGCACGTCCGGCTGTCGGGTCTCGGGAGGCGGTGGACCACATCTGGCGGCTGACATTTTCTTTCTCCCATCATGGGACCATGGTTCCGGGGAAGGCCCCTGGGATGCAGGCCCTGCTGGGGCATCTCTGGCCAGATTGTTTCCACCGTGACCTCTGACCCGGCTGTGGGGCCCAAGCACTTCCTGACAGGGGCTCCCATGGGGCGACCCCGGGGTCCCCTCCCCCGCTCCGCTCCCCTCACCACAGCTCTGCTCTCTGGTGCTGCAGATGGTCTGTGAGCGGTCTGACGCCTTCGCCTCCGCCTGCGCCCTGGCCCGCGCTTTCCCCCTCTTCACCCACCGCTCAGGGGCATCTCGGCGCACAGAGAAGAAGACCGTCACGGTGGAGTTTTTCCTGGTTGGACAAGACAACGGGCCAGTGGAAGTGTCCACTTTGCAAGTGGGTGTCTAGAAGCTCAGACCGTGCCCCCTCCACCCGCCAGCTTGGGCAGTGCTCTCTCCCCCACACTCCCTGGGAGGACAGGACAGGGCTGCTGCTGCTGGAGAGAGCAGGCCCCCGGGGCCTTTCCAAAGCCAGGCCACAGGCTCCCTCCCACAAGGTGGTCTTGTTCTCAGGATTCAATTCCATTCAGCCAGTGTTTATGAGCACCTACCTCGCACCAGGCGCTTTCGTGTTTTAATACTAATAATCCCGCCCGTGTATATATCACATTACCCTTTATGGTGCGCTTTTACATATGTTATTTCATTTGGTCCTTCGAATAATCCTTTTGAAGCGAGGCAAGGCTGGAGGTAATTTCCAGCTTTGAGTCCATGTGTGGGCTGACTGCCAGGTGACCCTCCCAGACCTGTGGCTATGATCTCACCCTCCCACCTGCAGCCCCCCTTCCAAATGCCAGACTCAGGTGGTCCTTTCTGCTCCCTCACACTTCACTCTCTCAGGCCCTGTTAGCACCCCCTCATCCACTATCTCACCACCTTGCTCTTCAAACCTTTAATAACATGGTCTGATTGCTTGGCCTGTCTTAACTCCCTTCCTCACTCAGCTCACCAGCGTGGAGTTCGCCCATCCCCTTCCTGACGTTGTCTTCTAGGGGCCAAACGTGCCAGACTAGAGCACTTGTCATCCTTCCTTGAAGGGCCCCCACCCACCTGGAACCCTCTCTCCTCCCCACACCCTTCCCACCTGCCAGCTGAGAGACATCCTCACTTGAGATTGTACATCTGAGTTTAGCCTCTGTGCCTCTCACTGGTGTGGGAGCCCCATGCCCACCTCCAGAGTGGGGGGACTTGGTCCCGTGCATATTAGTTCTCTTGTGTGTGATAGAACCAGTGAGCTGGTGAGTCTCCCTGGCTCTGACACCCCACCCATCCTATGGTGCCTGCCTGGTTCTCTGGGACCAGGCAGCAGCCTCCTAATGGCCTGGCTGCCTCAAGATGCCCCGCTCTGGTTCCCGCTTCCCACCACGTCATGACCAGTGCTTCATGGGTGCTTGTCAGATATCGGGCTCTGCTCTGAGCACACCTGTGTACAAACACCTGATTTCCACAACTGCCCATGAGATGGGTATGTTTATCCCCGCTTGAGAGCTGAACAAACTGAGGCTCAGAGACACTAAGTGATTGAGCGCAGCCACACCAGCAAGGGGTAGACCCGGGCCTTAACCACAGCTGCCATCCATCAGCCGTCTTTTCCTCCCGTCTGGGATCGTAAGTGTGAGGTTCTGACGCCGCGTGTGGCCTTTCCCTCCCACCTGGGTCCCTGTGGCCTCTCATACCCTCCTCCTCCGTCGCATTTAATGTTGTGAGTCTCTGCTGGACTCACGTCCTTGGGCCTCTTTGGATTCAGAGTCTAGTGTGGAGCCCGGTGCACGGCAGGTGCTCACATAGACGTGGGTGAATGAATGAGTGAGTGAATGATGCTGCTTTCTGACGCGATCAAGGCACAGTGAGGTGCGCCCTCTCACCTGAGCCACTGCTGCGTTGCGTGGAGGAGCCCTGCGTTCACAGGGTCATGAGGCCGGCATCCTGCCTCCCTTGAGACAACCCTCAGGGTGCTGATACACTCCCCAGACAGCAGCCAAGGGTCTCTGATGCCCACAGGTGGGGACCCTCACCCTTCCTGGGGAGGGCCTGCTGCCAGGCTGTGGGGACCACATGGCACGCCTCAGATCTGAGCTGTCAAGTGTCTGCCTCTGAGGTTTAGGGGTTAACTACCTGGGAACATGCAGGGACCTGGGAGGGGACTGGGCTGTTGTTAGGGACCCAGAGCTGGCCTCCCCACTCCTGTGGGCCTGGAAGAGGCAACAAGAAACTGGACGCTGTCCACATCCCTGCCAAACCCACACTCCATTTCTCTCTTAAGGCAACCAGGCCCTGGGACGGATGCTGGGGGGCCAGGTGGGACAGAGCAGGGAGGCAGAGCTGAGCATCAGGGCTGAGTCAGGTACATGGGAGCTCTTGGCAGAAGCTTTGAGGGGAGAGAGACATGAGCATGCCCTCTGCACAAGGTGCAGCTGTCTGTGTCCTTCCCTTCTTGCCCTGTGGCCAGAGCAGTGTCGCATCAGGTGCCCAGGAAGAAGGGTGAGGGTCTGGGATACTCCCATGGGGCCCACATGAGAAAAACGCCTCCCCAGCGGGTCCAGGGGCCTTTTCTCCATTGCAAGGCTCCAAGAGGCTCCTGGAGCATGTGGCCTTTGAGAGAAGTACCTCGAAGGGTGTCTGGGACCCTGGCTAGAGAAGCAAAGGTGTTTGGTCTGCCTGGGCAACCATGACAGCAGCCCCTCAACAGGGGTTTAACCCACAGGTGCTTGTTTCTCAGACTGCCAAAGGCTGGCCATCTCAGAGCCTAGCCATCCCAGATCAGGGTGGCTTCTGCAGCTGCGTCCTTTTCTTACAAGGGCACTAATCCCATCATGGGGTCCCACCCTCTTGACCTCACTGAAGCCTGAGCACCTCCCCAAACCCTCCTGATACCCTCCCCTGGTGGTCAGGGCTTCAGACTCCCATAACAGAGGGTATCACCTCCTCCTGGGAGAGGGGGATGGGGTTGGCAGAGGCTGGATGAGGTGTGCACTCAGGGCTAGGCAGGAGGCCACCCACCACCAGAGTAAGGGGCAGAACAGGAGACGAGGCTCAGAAAGCAAGGAGGGCCCCATGTAAATCAGGAGAGGATGCTAGGCCAAAGGGCTACTCTATGGTTCTGCAGCCATAGGGGTCTTTCTGTAGACAGCTGGGGTCATGGGTACAATTCTTGCTTCCCTTCCACCTGCTCTCGTTGCCCAGCCTTCCCTGGGAGATGTGTGCCTCTGACACTTGTGGGTCCTGGCTGTTGGCAATGAGGGACACTTTCCACCTTGTGCCAGGACCCCAGTGACAGCCTTTTGTTTCTCCTAGTGTTTAACAAGTGCCACAGAAGGCGTGCGGCTGGCAGCCCGAATCGTGGACACACCCTGCAATGAGATGAACACAGACACCTTCCTTGAGGTTCGTGGCCCTGGGGTCCGCTGGGGTGGGATGGTGTTGATCGACCCCAGGGACAGTCAGGAATCCCAGGGCTGCCAGGGGATGGTCCACAGTCTCTGCACCTCATCTGGGGAAGCCATGGGCTGCTGCAGACAGAGTCCTGCCATCCACCCGGAGCCGAGGGGCCCCCGGTCCTCAGCCGGGGTTGGAGGGAGGACACAGCCTCCTCCTTGAGGCCCCCATGCAGGACTCGAGCCATGAGCCACAGGAAATCGCAGAGTTTGGAGGTGATTAAACCTCCTCTCCTGGGTTTAATCATGCTTAGAGCCGAGAGTCAGGGCTTCAGCTTCCCGGCCCACCCCTCTCCCACCACAAGGCATCTGCTCACCCCTGTCCCTGGCCTCACCCTCATTTTAAGCCATCTTCACGTGTTGTATGTTGTTGTTTTTTCCATGAACGCATCCAGGAGATTAAGAAAGTTGGAAAAGAACTGGGGATCGTCCCAACCGTTATCCGGGATGAGGAGCTGAAGGCGAGAGGATTTGGAGGTGGGTGGGGGCCAGTCCTCCAGGGTCCTGGCCTCAGCAGAGGCCTGGGGTACTTGGGGGGCTGGGGGGCTGCCAGGCCATATGTTGTGCTGTCCCAAGCTTCACCCCACAGGAAACCAGCCTGTGTCCAGCCCCCAGGCCAGACCCTGGGAAGCAGCTCATCCCCGGGGGAAAGAGGAGGCAGCGATTCAGATCCTGATTCAGATCCTGGAAGCCACAGGGTCCAAGTCCTTCCCCGTCCGCCCCCTCTGCAGCCTCCCCCGTGCTGCTCTCCTGCTCCCCAGGCCAGCCCAGCAGGGCCTTTCTGTTCCTCGAATACGCAAGCTCATATCCTCATCAAGACCTGCTCTCATGGCTCTTTCTCCCTGGGATACTCTCGCCCAGTATGATCTCACAGACCACCTCTTCAGAGAGCCCTCCCTGACTGCCAGGCCCATCCTTCCCACCTCCCAGGCACCAAGGCGCAGTGACAACTAGAACAGGGTTGGGAAGGTCACTGTGGTTGTTATCTGTGGCTGCAAAACCAGTTACCCCAAAAGGCAGCAGCTGAGAGCAGCACAGTCCTTCCAGTGCAGGTCTGTGGGTGGGGAACTGGGTGTGACTTAGCTGGATCCGGCCCAGGGTCTCTCCAGGCCGTGATACCTGTGTTAACTGGGGCTGCGGTCACCTGAAGGCTCAACTGGGGCCCAAGACGGGCTCCCAGCAAGTCTCACTCATGACCCTGCCATCAGAGACCTAGCCGGCTGCTCCTTGTCGTGTGAGCCTGTCCTTGAGCAGCTTGCAACGTGGCAGCTGCTGCTCTCAGATTGAGGTCTCTGAGCAAGAGACAAGAAAGAGCACACAAGCCAGAGGCCTTGTTTCTGTAACCTCCTCTTGGACGATTCCTGCCACGTCCCAAGAAACTGAGACACGCCGTCCTGCCCTTATAGGGGAGAGGAGAGGACCCACATGATCATGAATGCCCAGAGGGGATCCGTGGGGGCTTGTTCGAGCTGCCTGTCACAGTCATGTAAGCCAGTTGCAGCTGGAGGCAGTTCTGTCAGGGAACGCTTCACAGAGGAGGTGACATTTGCAGCAGGTCTTGCAGGATGAGTAGGAGTTTGTCAGGCAGCCATTACTGGCTCTTGTCCTGGTTGCTACAGTTGTTCGGTTAGATTATCAGGGTACCTTGAGGTGTGACCTCTGCCCACAGCAAGCCATGGTTTTCTCAAGAAGTTGGGGCGTGTAAACTGACAGCAAGGCAGCAGCTGGGGTGAGCCGGGAAAGGGAGGCGCCTGCTGAGTGCATGGAGGGGTCAGTGATGGGGGGGGTGAGTGGGGCTGGAACGGCCTTGAAGCATTATCCAAAATCTCTTCATTTTGCAGTCCTGTTCACTGCTTTCTGGGAATGATACAATTTTTTTTTTTTTTTTTTCTCAGCGAGTCTTCTTGCCTAACACTACTTCACACAGAACTCAATTGCATCCCCCAATCCCACAGCAGCCAGGGGCAGGAGAGGGCGGGGAACTTGGTTCACATGGCCAGGCTCTGTGGCCCAGAGGAACACCCACAGGCCAGCAGCTGTTTGTGGGGAGAGCAGTATTTCTGGGGGACTCCCAGGAGTCCTCCACTTGGCCCAGCCTGAGCCCTCACTGACGAGTCCTATGCTTTCCCTAGGAATCTATGGTGTTGGCAAAGCTGCCATCCATCCCCCGGCCCTGGCCGTCCTCAGCCACACCCCAGACGGAGCCACCCAGACCATCGCTTGGGTTGGCAAGGGCATCGTCTATGATACCGGGGGTCTCAGCATGAAGGGAAAGGTGAGGTGCAGGACCAGGGCTGGGGGGACGTGGGGGGGAAGGGCGGCCCCTTCTCAGGTGTCGGAGGAAAGAGCAAGTTGTTGGGGCATCCAGGAGGGAGGACCCGGGGCCCCGTCCCCTCCAAGGGGCAGACCGTTCACACCTGCACTGAGTCAGGACAGAAAATCTGGAGAAGAGGAAAAGGTCCTAGGGTGATGCCCACTGTCTTTGTGACCATCTGCAGTAAAATATTATGAGTATTGTAGTACAGGTAAAGAAAACAGCCATCGGTTAACACTTATAAATAGCATTGAGTAATTTCTGACAAAAAAGCTGACACCTCCACGTCATTCTCCTGGGGTGGCGTACACCAGCATCACAGCCCTGCCGTCCAGCCTTCAGTTCGGCCAGTGTCGGTGGCTCTTTCACACTGGTCTTCTTCACGTGTTTCTGCTCGCTAGATGGACATGCCAGGTGTGTCAGTCTCTGCGCTGTAGTTGATCCAAAAGAGCACCGCTGCTGCTGCTGCTAAGTCGCTTCAGTCGTGTCTGACTCTGTGCGACCCCATAGACGGCAGCCCACCAGGCTCCCCCGTCCCTGGGATTCTCCAGGCAAGAACACTGGAGTGGGTTGCCATTTCCTTCTCCAGTGCATTAAAGTGAAAAGGGAAAGTGAAGTCGCTCAGTCGTGTCCGACTCTTAGCGACCCCATGGACCGCGGCCCACCAGGCTCCTCCGGCCATGGGATTTTCCAGCAAGAGTACTGGAGTGGGGTGCCATTGCCTTCTCCGCCAAAAGAGCACAATTAACTTTAATTTTGAAGACTTTCTGTCACATGAAGCAACTGATACACTCAGGGAAAGTCTCTAACAGAAGGGTCCCTCGGCAGAGACCAAAAAAGACCCCACTTCCCAAGAAACTCCCCAAATCATCAGTGTCCGTGTTTCTGGTTCTTTGAGATGGACCCCAGTAACTTTCAAATGTCTGTGGAGTAAAAATGTCTTACACAGCACAACCCAGGTGGTTCCCCTAGACTGTGGGCAGCAGCAGGGCTCACTGCTCCCGGTGTTTACGCCGAATCCGCCATCCGAGGGCAGGAACTCACTGTCAGAGGTGCCGTGGACACCAGCCACCTCCAGAGCCTGCCTGCCTCAGAACCAGAGTGCCTTGAGGAGTCTGTGCCCCTGGCGGTGATTAGTGTCCACGTAGGATAATGTTTCTGGAAGGAGGAGGAATTAAGACAGGCAGGTCTGAAGTTTTTATTTATGTGGTAAGGACTCACTTCAACCAACAACAGGGTTTCTTCTGGAGGAATTCTTTTACCACTGATGACAACAAGCAAACAAGCTTTTGTTGCTGTTCAGCTGCTAAGTCATGTCCAACTCTTTGTGACCCCAGGGACTGCAGCACGCCAGGCACCTCTGTTCTCCACTATTTCCTGGAGTTTGCTCATATTCATGTCCATTGAGTCAGTGATGCCTTCGAACCATCTCATCTTCTGTCGTCCCCTTCTCCTCCTACCTTCAATCTTTCCTAGCATCAGGGTCTTTTCCAATGAGCCGGCTCTTCGCATCAAGTGGCCAAAATATCCGAGCTTCAGCATTAGCCCTTCCAATGAATATTCAGGGTTGATTTTCTTTAGGATTGACTGGTTAGATCTCCTTGTAGTCCAGTGGACACCCAAGAGTTTTCTCCAGCCCCACAATTTGAAAGCATCAGTTCTTCAGTGATCAGCATTCTTTCTGATCTAACTCAGCTTTTAGTTGGTTTATTATTGTTCTTAAATTCTTAACACCTGGTGTTGACCCTCCTCCCCCACCCTTGACAGGGGCTCTTGCCCCATTAGCAGCTGCATTTTGGGGGATGGATCTGTGGGCTCATTCAGACGTTGGCTTGTTAGAGGGTGGAGTGAGAAGCAAGGCTTCCTGAGGGTTAGTCATTTTGCTGGTGGCACCCTCTCCCAATTTTGCAGGAACAGTCCTGGCTGTTTTCAGAGATTTTCAAGGCAAATCAGGATCAGTGTGAATTAAGGGGCCTCAGATGTGTTCATCTCAGGACTTCTTCCACTCTTAAAAAATACTGATCTCAAAAGAGATTTTATTTATAAGGGCGATGTCTGCTAGCTGTCTACTAGAAATTAAAATTGGGAAAATTTAAAGATAGTTATTAATTCATTAAAAAGACCAATATGACCCCATTGCATGCCACTGTAAATAATGCAGTCTTATGAATAGGACTGTATTTTCCAAAATGAAAAAAAGAAATTAACCAGAAGAGTGGTACCATTTTACATTTCTGCAGCTCTCTTTACTGTCTGCCATAGTGGACAACAGCTGTGATCACACATCTGCTTCTGCATTTAGTCTGTTGCGATATGTTTTAGTTGAAATATAAAAAAGAAAATCTGGCCCCAGTCCTTCAGCAGTTAGAAAAAGGAGAAGCATTTTAATACCTTCTTCAGGTAACTCAGGACCTTCTTCTTTGCTGTTACACCAAAACTCAACAAGTGGGAGTTTTTAAAAGGTAAGTTATAACAGGGGATCTGAAGCCACGCCTGTGAGCTCTGCCACATTGAAATCTGTGGGTCCATCCTGAAGTCTGAATGCATGGTTTTATGATATCACATATGAGCTATTTGGAAAACACTGTTTAAAGAGTTATGCCGTACCTCCAGATTTTAACGCTTTTCAGTATACAATATTTTAAAAAGTTACATTTATTAATATCATCATCTATCTCATGTAGGAAGTTGAGTATTAGGTTGCCATCATGGAAGCAGATACAAGTTTTCCAAAACCCTGATTTTTTTTTTTTTTTTGCTTGAAAGCTCCAGTTTTACCAAGTAATGCCAGCTGTCCTCCTGGAGGTGAGAGGCTCACTCTGGCCATTTTTGAGAAAATGTCTGCATATACCTGCATCTGGATCCCCAGAGTCTGTCAGTGGTTCCCCCCACCCCACCTCCAGGACAGTGGTAGTGGGAGAGCACAGGCTCACTGAGCTCAGGACTTGGTGCCCACTCTTGCTTGGGCTCCAGCTGCCTGACCACAACCGAGCGCCGGGCATCAGGGAGCAAGCACAGGACCTCCCCTACCCCTTCCATGCCACCAAGACAGTGTTGGGAATGACTCTTCTCTACGGTTGAGGTTTTTAAAAAGCTAATCATTTCACTGCTTCAGCAAGAAGACTTGAGTGAAATTGGCACCACCTTGTCTCCTAAAGGCCTGGAAATTAACCCAGTGACCACCAGTTCCCACAGGCCCCAGGTCGCCACTGCCCCATCGGTACAAACAGCAACCCAACAGTGATGAAAGCGTTCCTGTGGAAATAGTTTCTTTTATAAAAACAGGAATGCCAGGTGGGATCCACGAGGCTGACTCAGTCTATGGAGCTGTGTTGGTGGTGCGACATTTGTTCTGTGTCCAGGGACACAGGGATTCAGTGGCCATCTTCAGCCATTTTCCATGTGGCCATCCTGCAGGAGGTTTGATTCTCAGTTTGAGGCCCCGTTATTCCATTTAAACAATCTCGTGGTTTCTCGCAGGTTAGGTCAAAACAGCTTATTTCCAATAGTGCTAGCTGAGTCATTTTTGCTCAACTTAATTGTAAAAACAGCTCAGTTTATATCTAAAAATACTTTCCATTAAAACTCTCAGCTCGTGTAATCCAATAAGGGCTCAGAAAAATTGGTACATTTTGGTCCCGAATCCTTACATCCGATGACCTGTTGTTAATTTAAAATATGAGCCTGTCAATTAGCATCGGGAGCCCATAAACCGTAAAAGTGCTTAGCTGCTCTCAACTAGTGTACAGGAAATGGTGTTTACTTCTATGGCAAGAGGGCCCCTCGGTCTCCAGCGACTCCCTCACTAGACCCCGTCACCCAGGAAACGTGAATGCAGACAGGTGGCAAGTGCCCTTGGGGCAGGAGTGGGATTGATGGTATCACAGTGACTAATGACATTTGGGAAGAGCTCACATTAACCTGGATGGGTGGTCAAGGTCGTGACACGGAGGAACTGCAGACAGACCCCCAGGCTGACTTGGGCACAGCTCAGCCTCTGACCCAGGCCACTCTGGAAGTCCCCACTGAACCTCACACAGTTCTGTTCAGTAACCCCCAAAGCTCTGCTCAAGCTGGACGTGCGTCCCCAACCTGGTAAATTTGACTCTGGCTTCTCATTGCTTCTGGAGGATCCCTGGGTGACTAGTGGCGTTTCCTGGGTTCTGTAGGCACTCAGGTGACTTGGCGCCAGCTCCTGTGCCTCTGGGGCCCTGGTGTGGGGACTGGAGTGGAGAGCACTGTTGCTGGGGTGTCAGCATCCACTCACCTCTCTCTCGCCCCTTCCTGCCCCCACAGACCACCATGCCAGGGATGAAGAGGGACTGCGGGGGCGCCGCAGCTGTCCTGGGGGCCTTCAGAGCTGCCGTCAAGCAGGTGAGGGGGGCCCTGACTTCCTCCCTGGTTCTCCTCCCCAGAACCCCCTGAGTCTGCGTGGTTGGCACCGTCCCCCTCCACACTCCCGCGCCGGGTCCCTGGGGCCCCCAGAGCTCCTTGCTTCAGTCAGGGCTCCTCACGCCAAGAGCGTCACCCCACCCGGGCATGTCACCTCTCTGCCTGGCACCCGCTGGCATCATGGGCCCTCCGCTAAGTCCTAAGACCCCTCCCGCCCCAACCGGAATGGGAAGGGTGCTTTGGAGCTGGCTGGCTGCCTGCTCAGCCCTGGGCTCTGGCACTCAGGGCAGGGTTCTTTGGAGGGGCTGGCTGCTGTTTGGTGGAAGAGGTCTGGGGTCTGTCCTGGAATACCAGGAGTGGCCACACTGAGCCCAGACACCTGGGCAGCCAGAGGCCTCCGTGCTCCCCACCCAGAACACACAGGCCTCAGAGAGCCCAACAATTGGAGCCAAATTCCCGAGCTGGGGGCCTGGTCCATAAGCAGTGCCGTGGCTGTTCCCCACGTTTGCCCTTTGACACTGTAGAGCATGTTTGTGGAGCAGAGGCATGGGACGCCCTGGCCATCCAGGGCCGCTCACCTCTCAGCATGGCTGCTTCAGGTAACTCTGAAAAGCCCAGCCCTTCCAGTCACCAAGCATAAGCCCCTCTTCCTCAAAGGTACAGCCTGAGCAGCATGACCCCCAGGGGGAGACTTCCAGAGAAAACAAAAGCAAAAAGATCTTGGCAAATGATTTCTGCCCAGCCACGCCCACGAGGGGAGCAGAAAGGCTGGAGGGGAGGAGGGGCTCGGCCTAAGGGGTGCTGGGCGGGGGGTGTCTCAACTGTACTGGGGGGCGTCATGCAGCCCCCATTCAGCAGCACCCAGCCCACCTGACCAGATTCAGCCAGGCCTGCTACCTACTCCATTAATCAGCTCGTCAAGTATGCAAGGGACATACCCAGCCTCCGGGGCTGGGGGGCACTCTGGGAAGGGCTCGCAGGAAAGTGTCCAATAATAGGAGCCAAATTCCCAGGCGGCTGCACTGCCTGGTGTCTCAGCTATGGGTTTGGGGTGACTGCGCGCATGGAGGGTCTGTCCTGGCATCTGGACAGGTGGCTGGTGCCCCAGCAGGTAGACCCTTCCTATGGGCGAGGAACCACTTGGCAATTAAGGCTGGTTCATCAGCTGGTGGTTGGAAGTGGTCCTCGGATTCCTCCTGCTTTGTAACTCATTTTTTAAGAAAAGGAATGTGCCTCCATTTGAGCCCCAAAGTATATAATGAGGGTCATCACTCACAGAATGAAGTAAGAGTCCATGCTCACACCAAGAGGAACAAGTCATCTCCTCACAGTGGCCTCCCAGTTGCTAACAGTACAAGGGAGAGAGGTGGGAACCCACCTTTTGGCAAACAACAGCACAGTAATTGTCTCAGGTGAGAGTGACCAACAGATGCTAACGTCAGAGTCGAGTGTGGTGAGCGTGGGAATGAGAAGGGGCACCCACACAGGGGTTTCTGTGGCTGCCCTGAGGGACACTGGGGGGTAGGGGGGGGTCACTGTGCCTCCAGGGACTTAGTGCACTCAACCTGAGTGTAGGTACAGGGAAACAGCAAAGGGTCAAGGTCATCAAAGTCAAAAGCCCTACCTCAAAAGCTAAAGATCAGCAGGTTTGTGAGGTTAGACACTGACCGCTGACCACATTGTATGGATAGGAGGCGGGAGCTGAGCACAGACTTGAACCCAGCAGGCAGCTCCGCTTCTAGGGTACATGCTGCGTCGCCTGGCCTCTGTTGGGACCCTGCTCTAGGGCCCACCGCCAGGATGGTGGGGAGTGCAGGGGGCTGTGATCTTTGCTCCTTGGACCCATCTGTCTGTCTCTCTGTTGTGTGTCAGAGAGCTCCAGCCTGTCACCATCCTTCCTGCCCCTGATGCTCCCAGCCTATAACTGGAGCCTCTGCCCTTTTCCCTCCGGGTTTTTGTTTGTTTGTTTGTTTTTAATTGGAGGCTAATTACTTTACAATATTGTAGTGGTTTTTGCCATGCATTGACATGAATCAGCCATGGGTGTACGTGTGTTCCCCATCCTGACCTTCCCTCCCACCTCCCTCCCCCTCCCATTCATCAGGGTCATCCCAATGCACCAGCCCTGAGCACCCTCTCTCAAGCATTGAACCTAGACTGGCAATCTATGTCACATATAATAGTATACATGTTTCAATGCTATTCTCTCAAATCATCCCACCCTCGCCTTCTCCCACAGAATCCAAAAGTCTGTTCTTTACATCTATGTCTCTTTTGCTGTCTCACATATAGGGTCATCGTTACCATTTTTCTAAATTCCATATATATGCGTTAATATAGTGTATTTGTTTTTCTTTCTGACTTACTTCGCTCTGTATAATAGGCTCCAGTTTCATCTATCTCATTATAACTGATTCAAATGCATTCTTTTTGATGGCTGAGTAATATTCCATTGTGTACATATACCACAGCTTTCTTATCCACTCGTCTGCCGCCTCTAGGGTTTCAAAGACACTCTCCATGCAGTGTTCTGCTTGGCTGAGAACTCTGTGGGGCCCAATGCCACAAGGCCGGATGACATCCACCTGCTGTACTCTGGAAAGTAAGGCCAACCCCGCCCACCTGCCTCATAGCACCCACGCCACTGTGCTGTCCCAGAGCCCCGGGTGCCTGCGATGGGGGCTGGGTCCCTGTTTGAGGTGTCAGGGGCCCACGGGGTCTGGGGACTGCCCCCCAGCTTAGGGGGCCAAGCCCTTTCCAACCTTTAGGCACTGCATTGCAGTTGAGGACAGGGAGGAGGGGCTCTGAGTGGGGTGTCTGCTGTCCCCAGGACTGTGGAAATCAACAACACGGATGCTGAGGGCAGGCTGGTGCTGGCAGATGGCGTGTCCTACGCCTGCAAGGACCTGGGCGCCGACATCATCCTGGACGTGGCCACGTTGACCGGAGCTCAGGTGGGCCCCACTGTCCCTTCTGCTTCATCACCTGGTCAGAGCTTGTCTGTGAGGGTGCAGGCACACAGAGCCCATGGACCTTGGAGGGAACACTGGCACAGGGCCCCTGTGGGGGCCCTCTTTCCCTGTCTCTTTCTCTGCCTTGTTTTCTGTCAGCCCCTCTTCTGTCCTCAGTGTCCCCCAACCCGCCAGATGATGCTCTCTACATCTCTCCCGCATGCCCAGGGCATCGCCACAGGCAAGTACCACGCGGCTGTGCTCACCAACAGCGCCGAGTGGGAGGCGGCCTGTGTGAAGGCCGGGCGACAGTGCGGGGACCTGGTGCACCCGCTGGTGTACTGCCCAGAGCTGCACTTCAGCGAGTTCACCTCGGCCGTGGCCGACATGAAGAACTCGGTGGCGGTAGGTGTGGAGCAGGGTGGACCTTGGTCCCCCTGTGAGGGCCCAGATCTGGGCTCTGAGTAGGGGAGGGGAGAAATCAGGGAAGGGGATGGCGCTCTCACTGGTCTCCCCACAGCATGTCCATTCAGCAGGCACTGGGGCATCCTCCCCGCTATGGAGTCCCCACTGGGTCTATCGCTGGCTCCCCCTTTGCCCCCATGGTGAAGGCAGACCCCCTAGCCCAGCTGCCAGGCCCACGGGGACCCTCTCTGCTGCTCTCCACACTGGGCCCTCCACCCCAGGCCCCTTCTTGCAGACACTGGGAGAGGTGGTCGCTGAGGATGGGGGTCAGGAGGGCGCAGGGTGTCCACCGTGGCCACCCCCACCATGGCTGCAGTGGATGCTTACAACTGCCTTCTACCCCAGGACCGGGACAACAGCCCCAGCTCCTGCGCTGGCCTCTTCATCGCCTCACACATCGGCTTCGACTGGCCTGGGGTCTGGGTCCACCTGGATATCGCCGCGCCCGTGCACGCCGTGAGTCTGGGCCCCGGGGGTGCCCCTGCCCACCCCACCATTAGGCCTTCCTTGGCCGGCCAGCCACTCTGCTTCCCTTGCTGGCCCCTCCCCACGGGTCTGGCTGCTCCCACTCTCTCCTGCATCCAGAGCCCCTCTCTGGCTCCAGAGCACAGGCTGAGCTCATCGGAAACATTCTGTGTGAGGGTCACACGGCCAGCTGTGGTCCCCCCTGACCTCTGGTCTCCTCGTCCCTGGGAACAGTGTGGCTGCTGTGTGCAGTCCTTCCCAACCCGCCTGTCCTCGGCAGGAGGCCCAGGGGCCCTGGTCTCACCCTTTTCCTCCCCGAGGAGCCAGGAGAGGGGAGGGGAGGAGAACCCAGGGCTGTGTCCACAGCTCGTCCTCCACTGGCTTTGAGTGGAACAGGACAGGGAAGGGGGCTGGGGGGTGCATGGGGGATCAGATGCCCTGGTCCAAGAGCCCTCCCATGGTGGCGGGTTTGCTAGGGTGGGGGGCTTGGCCGCACAGGTTTCCACTGTCTTCACCCACAGGGCGAGCGCGCCACGGGCTTCGGTGTGGCCCTTCTGCTGGCACTCTTCGGCCAGGCCTCCGAGGACCCTCTGCTGAACCTGGTATCCCCACTTGGCTGCGAGGTGGACGCCCAGGAGGGGGACGCGGAGAGGGACTCCAAGAGGCGCAGGCTTGTGTGACGCAGCCGCCCTGCCCAGTGACACTGGGCACTTTACCTCACTTTGCACTGATTAATTCTAAGCAATTGGAAGATTATACTTTGAGATGTTTTGTTTTTAGTTGTCATGGTGACGGAAACAGCTCCTTCTTGTGTCTTAGGAGACAGCTCAGGGTTCGGGGGGCCCAGGGAGGGGTGAGTGGGCAGCACTGGGTTTGTTTTATGTTTGATTCCCCGCCAGCTTCTGCAGACCATGCCCCTCTCTGGGGCCCCTGCACGACCCCCAGGCTCCAGAACGCATGCACGGCCCTGATGCTCTTGTCCACGTGGCCCTCAAGACCCCCGCCTGTGCCTGGGCCCCACGGTGGGTGCCGGTGGCCCCATCTGCAGCCCCAGGCTCCGTACATGGCACCCACATTGCAGGGCACCCAGGCCCCACTCCAGCTGGGGCAGTCCCTGCCTCCAACAGACCACCCCTTTGAAAGGATGGGGCGACTTGGTTCAGGTTTTATGGAGCAAAAGGAATGTCTACTCGGGCCCCTCTGAGTTCACTGCAAGTTGAATTAAACATGGCTAAACCACATCACACCTCTGCCTCTGTCTCCCTCTTTCTCCAGCCCGTTTTAGCAAGCAGCCCAACAACCTGCCTGTGGGTCTGAGGCTCCGGGTGCCACCATCTCCTCCCAAACCAGCACCCGACTTTGAGGTGAAATTTGCCAACCTCATTCCTGCAGATGAGAGCCCAGGGCCAGCTGGGCTCTGAGGTTCGGAGTGCAGGCTCTGGAGGGCGGGCACCTCGGACTTTCCCACGACCCTCAGTCTGCAGGGAAGGTGTCCTGATCCCTGGCACGGCACAAGGCGAGTGTTACACGGGGTCAACCGAAAGCCCCCTGGGCAGGATACTAGGAGCTGAAGGGCATAGCCTGGCCAGGTGTCAGGGAGACCCCCAGCCTGGGCCCTGCAGAGGAGGTCCAGGACTCAGGCTCTACCTGGCATAGAGCCGGCACCTCCTCTGCAGGCGACGGGAGGGCGAGAACATGCCTGCAGGCCACACATTCCCTAGCTGTGTCTGGGCTCCTTGACCTCGCACCCCTGCCCAAGGCTCCCTAAACTTCAGGTCCCTTCCCCTGCCCTGAAATCAAGGTGACTCTTTCTGGGCATGATCTCAAGCATGTATTTATTAACTGCCTGCTGTGTGCACAGCCCCAGGCTGGGCCTGGAAGAGGCAAGCGGCAGTCCCAGGGCCTCCGCCCCGTCTGGGAAAGCCCTGGCCCGACGTGTTAAATTGCAGTAATCATGGTCACGAGGCAGTCAGTGGGCTCAGGGAGGCACGGGGGCCGGAGGGGCCAGGAGCCTTCATGGGTCATTAGCGTGCTTAATGGCCTTGGCGTTGGCAGCTCAATCCAGCTTCTCCCTGAGAAGCCCTGAAGGAGCCAGAGGTCACTGAGGTGGCCCAGCTCCTTCTCCTGGCAGCTGGCACTGTCCACACCCCCTGCAGGGGCTACAGGGATCCGGGGGACTGAGTGTCCCTTGTGCGGGCACAAAGGGGGCCTCAGGCCCAGGGACCCAGCTGGGCAACAGCTGCAGGCCAAGGGCCTGGCAGTGGGGGGAAGCAAGGATGAGGCAAAGACCCTACTTCTCTGAGGCCAAAGGGCTTGAGGACACGACGGCTGCTTCCAGCCACTCCACTGGAGCCCCAGCAACAGGGTCGGCAGGGGGCAGGCAGGGAGTGGGTGGGCGCTGGCACGTCCACTTGATCATCGTCTCAGGCGCAGTACAGGAAGGTGAGTCTGGTGGACAGCTCCTGCTCCAACTGCAGCTCACCCAGCCTGTGGACCAGGAAGATGTCCGTGCAGAGCCCCAGCATGTGGTCCACATCAGGCAGCTGGTCATACATGATGGAGTGGGCAATGCGGAGGAAGTGGTCTTGGATGAACTTGGCTGCAACCATCACCACCGACACGTAGAGCCCGACAATGCTGGGGGGATGAGGGGGCTTCAGTACTGCTGTCCCAGGAGAGTAGAGCACAGCCCCTACTCAGCCCAGTGGGATGCAAGTGCTAACCACTCGCAGCCCCCACGACCTCTTGTGAGTGGGACTGGGGTTCCAGTCCCCACCTGGGGTTGGAGGGCCAGGTGACATGTGACCCTACAGACGGGAATGAGGACAGTGGGAGTGCCCATTTCCGCTAGCAGCTTGTGTGACAGTAAGTCACCATCCTGGTGTATTTCTGGGGCTAAGGGAACAGGGACTTGTGAGCCCCCCGCTCCGCCCCCACCCCATCCCAAGCAGTTCTGGTGAGCAGGGGCAAGAAGGGGCGGAAAGTTCTGAAGCCTCTGGGCCACAGGGCAAGTTCTTGGGGCTGGGGGAGCCTTACCCGTATCCTGCCAGGAAGCCCAGGCTCTGGGGGCTGATTTTGTCATTAAAGATGACGAGCTCCTGGTCCTGATGCAGCCCCAGCTCTGGTCACAGCCTGGCCGCCATTCCTGGACCACCCACCACTCAGCTGCTGGGCTGGCCATGGGGGCCTCCACTGGCCTCAGCTGCTGCAGCTGGATGGTGGCATTGCGGAAGGCCAGGCGGTCCACATCCCATGGCCTATGGGAGTGGGCTGTGTAGGAGAGGCAGCATCAGGCCCTGGGGATGCCTGCAGGCTGGGAAGACCCCATGTCACCCACGGCGACCAAGTCAGGGGACTTGCCTCCAAGGGGCTGGGATGGATGCTGATTGAGCAAAACCTATGACACTCTCCCACCCTCCCTGCAGGCAATGCAACCTCTTCTTAGACTCAGCCTGGCCCCTTACCCCCAATGCACCCCTTCTTCCTGCCTTATTCAGGGGCCCTCATCTGGAGGCCCCCTCCCCAGCAGCACCTCCTGAGGAGCCAGTGTTCAAGGTCTCCCTGGGAGGGTCAGCCTGGTCCCCTGGTGCACACTGATGCCCCTCCCCAAAGGGACTCTGCCCCCTCAACCTCCCCCCACCCCATGAGCACATCCATCACCCCAGAAGCCCCTCCCCCAGTCCACACTGGTTGAGCTGGAATTTGCTGCTGAGATGCTCTGCCCAGAACCTCTGTTCGTACTGTTCCCGAGTGAATTGATTTCAGCGGTTTTGTTTATTTGTTTGTTCTTTAACAAAAGGTTGTTTTGGTTTGAGATTCAGCAAAAACACACGCCGCCTTCTGCTTCCTCTCCATTCAGGATTCAGTAAATTAGCTGTTTTCCAGTCGGCTTCGAGGCCTCGCCTCAAATGAGCCTCCAGCGAGATAATGCATTTAAAAGCCCTTGGAAAAGTACCAGGTCCCACGCACATTGGAGACAGTGTCGACCTGCCAGCGGCTGGCTCAGCCCTGCACCCCAGCCAGGAAGGCTCACAGGGGGCCCTGCTTAGGCCCACCTGCAGGGCTCAAAACAGGGTAGGGGGGGAGCTGCCCTCCCCCGCCTTCCCTGGCAGCACCATCTGGGGGCAGGGATGCATTGTGGGGCAGGGGGGGGTCCTTACCAACTTCTAACTGGTGGGCCATTTTCACTTCAGTCCCCTCTGTGATCCTCAGGGCTTTGGGAATAAGGCCAGGGAGCATTCTTCAGGCAGGAAAACAAAGTCAAAAAAACTCAGAGGTCTGGTTTACATTCACCTACATTTAATGCAATTCAAACATGGTGAGGGGGGCCGCTATCTGAAAGCGTGTCTTCCTGTTGGCTACATGGGAAACTCTGTAGCTCAGACACCTCCTCCTCCCCCTCCCCTGAGTCAACTTACTTCCCCCAACTCTATGACCTTGGGCTTTTTTATCATGCCTGACTCCCCGGCTTTGCTAACGGGTTGGGTGAGTTTCTGTGGCGTCCACAAAGTTGGTCCAGTGCAGGGACCGCAGGAAGCCAGCTTCCTCTCCCAAAAGTATTTATTAAGCACCACCTGTATGCACCCCTGAGAAGCTCAGTCTTTTCCTGACTGACAAGCCAGAGCCAGCCTGTGGGAGGGGGCTGGGCTGCATGAGTCCAGAAGAGGCCTCCAGGCCAACCCCAAACACTCTGCTTCCTTGTACCATCCATGGAGATGTCATTAGCGACTAATAGACTAGCGTTTTGTAAGCAATTTGCCTCGTGCAGGGCAAATTATCTTGTTCCCACCCAGGGGTGCAGAAGCACATGTGTGTGTGTGTGTGTGTGTGTGTGTGTGCATGGAGGGGACACCTACACAGGCTCTTTCTGGACAAGGCTGAGTGTGTACACCCGTTGGTCCCGTATCTCCGCGTCTGTGTAACACACCATGTGTTTGCCAGATGCTTCCACATTCTTGACCAGAGACCCATTCCTGAGGGTGGAGGGAAAGGAGACAAGAGGCTGAGAAACAAATTGGTGGGCACGTGGGGCAGTTTCCTCTGGCCCGGCTGCCTGCGCTCCCCATTAACATGCAGAGTGACCCCTCTCCCGCCACTAAGATGCATTGGGTGACCACCGTGTTCATCTCAGGCCCTGAAGCCAGAGGAGAGGGCAACAAAGGGCCCTGCCATCAGGGAGTCTGCGGTCTTCATCAGGCAACACCCGCCCCCCGCCCTCTGTGCATCCATCTTCCATCTGGGCCTCACCCAGCCCTGGACTTGCACCTGGGCGGGCACCGTGGCTCTGCACAGCTGAGCATCACTGAAGGCCCAGGAGGCTGGCAGGTATCAGGCTCATGTCTTCCTGCTCCCTCTGCCCAGAGGCTGCTGGGAAGATGCCAGGTGGGCACTCTATGCAGAAGGACAGTGGACACGTCCGGGCTGCCTGCCTCGGCCCCTCGCTGGCCCCCAAGCCTTGGTTTCCACCTTGTCTGAAGGCGGGGGAGGCAGCAGCAGAGCAAGTGCTCTGAAATAAGGGTTTCCTGGCATTTAGACCACAGGAGGTGGCCTGACCACATTTTACAAGATGCGAACATCCTCAGCAGAGGAACCCCATCACGTGTGAGAGCTGCTATCCTCCGGGCCGAGAGCAAGAGACAGCACAGAACTCAGAAGCCCTGCATCCTTCCCTCTAGCCAGCCGTCCTGGGAGCCCTGGGGAGAAGGTTCTGAGTGCAGGGCCCCCCAGCTTCAGCTCTTGGGGGTGCATGAGGGAGTTGTCAGCAAGCAAGCAAACACGCCTTGGGTTGGACCTGGTGAGCACAGTCCCACAGGCCTGCTGGGCCCCAAGGAAGGTGTCATTTCCTCCTGTGGATGGAAGACAAGGCAGCCCCACTTCCTCCCCAGCTCTGGTAAGGAAACGTGCTATAAATAATCAGCCCACAGATGAAAGTCATGGCAGAGGGGATGATCCAGCTCGGAGAGGGGTCTGAGGAGAGGGCCAGGTGGGAAGGCTTGCCCAGAGGAAGTGCTGTCTGAGGTGAGATTGCAAGGATGAGTGGACGTTAGATGGTGCAGACGATGGAGGAAACCAATTTCAGGCAGAGGGAATGGCCTGTGCAAAGGTCCTGGGGTGGCCAAGGCCGTGACAAACCAGAGGAGCAGGAAGGAGGCCAGTGAGGCTGGAAAGGAGAGAGGGGTATGAGGATGAGGGTGGGGCCGGGATGTGAGCAGCATAGCCTTGTGGGCCACAGGCGGGAGCCAAGTTTTTATTCTAAGCACAAGGGGAGCTGTGGATGAGTTTCATGCAGACTAGAGGCAGGCTGAATTGATGCCTTTGGGACAGTCCTCTGCTGCACGTCACCAGATACCTGCCCCCTGCCTCCCATGTGCGGCGGGAACCCCCTTCAGCACCCAGGGGTCATCCAGGCTGCAGTGAAGTTCACTGCTTAAGGATAGCCGGTGAGAACCAGCATCATAGAGCTGTGCGCCACCTCTGCAGTCGTGGACGCCTGTCCCAGTCCCACGCACGGCACGAGTGGGACAGGCTTAGCGGCCCTGCCACTTCCTTGTCATGTGACCTGACCCAGTGTCCTAATGGGCCACACTGAGTCCCTCCATTGGTGAAAAACAGAACAGGGTCCAACATTCATCTTGAGAGGGTCCAATGGTGTCATGAAAGACCCATGGTGGGCAAGTTTAAACTTTTAACAGAGAGGAAAGACAGCTGTTTGAAGATACTGGAGGAAGACAGTGAGAAGTCCCTCGAGCCTGGGGGTGGCGGGAATTCCACCAGAAAGCCGCTGTCCTGTGGGCAGGGGTGCATGAAAGGAGCTCAGGGTCATGGTGATGGAGTTGCGGGGGGAGGGAGGGCTAGGTGTTCTGCCTGGACAGAAGCAAAAAGCCCATGTTTAAGCCAGCCTCCCCGAGTGGGTCTGATACGCGTTTCCAACCACCATGAAGGAGGGGAACTGGATTCACCCTCCTGCCCTGAGCAAGTAAGAAAAGCAGACAGATGTGCCAAAAGCAACGCTTTTCCGACACTAGAAAACGGGTGCATTTGAGGACTATCCTGGGGGGCGTGGGGCAAATGCGATGAGCAGCGCAGATGCCCCAGCTGATAGCCCAGAGCACCCCTCACCCCAGGCTGCATCACATCCCACAGGACCCCAGTCAGAGGGGGCCCCCTGAGCGGCAGGGGGACAGAGCTGAGGATTCGGGTAGGCTGAGATGACCAGGGTTGCCAGGTGGACACCTGGAAAGCAGAGACGTGCCCACAGAGAGAACTGCAGAGTCCAGCAGAGGTTCCCCGAGGCAGCAGCTGAGTCCTGCAGGGCCCATGGCTGGAGGGACAGGGGTGCCCGCGGGAGCACAGGTGCACAGACTCCCGTCCCAGGGCCAGGGGCTTCGGGAGGTCCTCAGAGCTGAGGCCTGAGACACCAGCACTCGAGTCCACGCTGACCTCCAAGTGGGATGCACGTAGGCACTGGAGAACAGCACCACTGGAGCTCGGCAGGCTGAGTGGGCAGGAGCCCAGACCCACAGAAAGAGACAGAACTTGCTGCTAAAGGTCTCCCACATTGCAGGCGGATTCTTTACCAGCTGAGCCACAAGGGAAGCGCAGAAAAAGGATAGGGGAGGGGGAAATGGAAAAAGAAGAAGGAAGCGTGCATTCTCCAGGGCGTTTTTAACAGGATCCAGTCTTCTCACATAACACAAACAAACAAGATGTCCAGAATAAAAATCCCGCGTTGCTCAGCACACCAAGAACCAGGAGCATCTGATCAAATCTCGAGGGAAAGACCATCAAAAGATGACAACCCTGAGACGACCCAGTTGCTGGGATTATCAGACAAGGCCTGAGAAGCGGCTGTGCTAGTTACCCTCTGTGAGGTAAAGCCGGACAGGCTCGAAATGAATGGAAAAAACAGAAGTTTTGGCAAAGAGAGACAAACTATAATGAAGGATCACTAAATGTGATGTGGTTTTGTATCCTGGATTGAATTTTGGAAATCTACTCCCCCGTCCTCGACAAAAAAAAAAGACATTCATGTAAAAACTGGTGAAATCTGAGTACAGTCTGGAGTATAGCATAATAATGTACCCACGTTGGTATCTTAATTTTGACAAATATGCCACGGTGGCAATGAAAGATGTTAACATTAGGGGAAATTGTTGCTCAGTCGCTCAGTCATGTCCAAGTCTTTGCAACCCCGTGGACTGCAGCATGCCAGGTTTTTCCTGTCCTTCACCACGTTCCTGAGAAGAACTAGAGTAGCCCTTATAGTCAACAAAAGAATCCGAAATGCAGTACTTGGGTTCAGTTTCAAAAATGCCAGAAAACTAGATGAGGGGTATTTGTAAACACTATCTATTATCTTCACAGCCTCCTGTAAATGTAAAATTTTATTAAAGAGAACACTTATTTAAAAAGAAATAAAACTTTTAGATCTGAGAAGCAAAGGAGAAGCTATAAACATTTCACTGAATAGGCTAAGAGAAGAACGAAGATGACAGAGGACAGAGTCAGTAAACTTTAAAACAGATCGATGGAAATGATCTAATCTTAGAGCTGAAAGACAGGATTTTTAAAAATGAGGGCCTCAGGGACTTGTTAGTCAATATTGTAAGACCTAATATGTCACTGAAATTCCTAATAGAGGAAGAGACAGGGTCAGAAAAAAAAATTTAACTACTTTAGGAAAATATGACTGACATAAAACTTTATAGATGGCCAATTCAGTAAATTATAGATTTAATTGTAATTTACATTACAAATTATAGATAATTGTGTCTGGGGCTAACAACATGCCCTGGGACACCATCGTCACTATCAGATCACTATCAATGCTGTAACCTTACCTTACATCACCTTGCAAAGGATCCTCCTGCTTCTGTTTTTGTTTTGTTTTGTTTTGTTTTCCTTTTGTGGTAGGAACTTTTAACATAAGATCTACCCTCGTCACTATTTTTTTTTTAAGTATACAATTTGTGCTTTTTAAAGTATACAAGGACTTTCCTTGAAGTCCAGTGGTTAACTCTGTGCTTCCAACGCAGGGGACGCATGTTCAATCCCTGGCTGGGGAACTAAGATCCCACATGCCATGTGGCGTGGCCAAAAAAGTAAAGCATACAATACAGTATTGTTAATCCTAGGCCCTGTGTTTTACAGTAGAGCTCCAGAACTTATGTATTTTGAGTGGCCAAACATTCACAATTTCCACCGGAATCCAAGCAAAACAGTTTTTTCAAAGAATAATGGCTAAACTTTCCCAAATATGTCAAAAGACATAAATTTTACAGGTTCAAAAGGCTTTAAGACCTCCAAACAGGATAAACTCCAAGAAAACCACACCCAGACACATCAGAATCAAGTGATTGAAAGCCACAGATAAAGATTGAAAGCAGACGGAAAAAAATGATGCCTTCCCTGAAGGTGAGTAACGCCTAGAGACCATTCAGCAGAAACAATGGTGGTCAGAAGACAAGGAAATAATATAGCAACCTTGAAAATTCACAACAAAGGAAATGTCAACTCAGAATTCTAAATCCAGCAAAAATATTTTTCTTAAGAGTGAAGGCAAAATAGAGACCTAGTCAGAAGAAGAAAAAAACAAAAACGGAAAGAATTCATCACCAGCAGACTTGCTCAAAAAGAAATCTGAAAGAATGTTCTCCAGGCAAAGGGGAAATGATATCAGAGGAAAACTCAGAACATCAGGAATGAAGGAAGCGCAACAGAACAGATAAATATCTGGGTAAATATAATAGACACTTTTCTTCTCTTGAGTACTTTTAAAAATGTATGACTTTACAAAGCAATCTTGGTGACATTGTCTGGAAGATTCAATGTATGTAGATGTAAGATATGTAATAATTAAAAGGTGAATTATAGAATCGAGATGATAAAGATGATTAGAAGATTTCTATATTTTACATACAGCAGTACCATATTAACACTAAACAGATGGTGAAAAGTTGGAGAGATAAATATTATCTAAAGCAACAACTCCAAAGTAACATAGAGATACAGCCAAAAATCAAATAGACAAAATAAATGGAATACTAAAAATAAAGGGCTTCAAGTAATTCAAAAGAAGTCAGAAAAGGGAACAGAGAAAAAAATGAGAAAGATAGAGAGATAATAAAATGGTAGACCTAAATCCAACAGTAGCAATAATTGCATTAAACCTGAATGGTTCAAATACAGCAATTAAAAACAGAAATTGGATTGGGGGAAGAAATAATCCAATTAGACATTGTCTCTAAGAAATGCATCTTAAATTTAACCAACAAACTTGCTCACAGGACAAATCCCGAGAATGGTTTTTACAATTGCTGAGGGCTGTGAAGCAGAGGAGGAAGAGAAGGAGAGAGAGGCCATATGTGGTCACAAAGCCCAAGATATTCACTTACTAGCCCTTTGCTGAAAAAGCTTGCTGGCTGCTCACACTGACAGGCTAAAAGTAAAAGGATGGAAAAAAAAATACACAGTTAACACAAATCAAAGCTGGAAAGGAGTACCCTGGCAGTCCAGCATCTAAGACTTCACCTTCCAGGGCAGGGGATGCAGGTTCAATCCTTGGCTGGGGAGCTCAGATCCCACTCATCCCACAGTCAGAAAACCAAAACACAAAACAAGCAGTGTTGTTACAAATTCAATACAGACTTTAAAAATGATCCACATAACAACAAATCTTAAACAAACAAACAAACAAACAAAAACAGAAGTGGCTATATTAAATAAGACAAAGAAGACCTCAATAGAAAGAAAACTATCAGGCATAAATAGGGCCATTACATAAGGAGAAGAATTTACCAAAAAGATATAACAATCCCAATTATGGGTGCCCCAGTGGCCAGGGACCAAACTCTACAAGATAAAACCTGATTGAAGAAGAAATGGACAAACCCACAATTATATTTGGAAACCTCATCACTACTTTCTCAGCAATCAACAGAATAAGCAGACAGAAAATCAGCAAAGATATGGAAGAGCTGAACAACACCATCAACTTGACTTAGTTGACATTTATAGACCTCTTCAGCTAATGGTAACAGAACACTGATTCTTTTCAAATGTAAGTGGAACATTCACCAAAATGAAGAACATTCTGGGCCATTAAAAAGTTAACAACCTTAAAGGAATTAAAATTATACAGTGTATTTTCTCAGACCACGACAGACTTGAAATCAATAACAGATATCTGGAAAATCCACAGATATTTCTAAATTAAGCAACTCATCTCTAAATCACAGAGAGGTCAGAGAGGAAGTATCAAATGAACAACCTAGAATTCCACTTTAGAAACAAAGAGTAAATTAAACCCAAAGAAAGCAGAAGGAATGAAACAATAAAGAGCAGAAATTAGGATAACTGAAAATAGAGAAAATAAATTAATTTTTAAAAGTTAGTTATTTTAAAAATCTATATACTTGACAAAACTCCAGGCAGACTGACCAAAATAAACAGGGAAAAGACACAAATTATAAATATCAGAAATGGAAATGGACTATCATGACAGAAGCTACAGAAATTAAAAGGATGTTATGATGAGACTTCCCTGATGGTCCAGTGGCTAAGACTCTCTGCTCCCAATGCAGGAGGCCTGGGTTCGATCCCCGGTCAGGCAACTAGATAGATCCCACATGCTGCAACTAAGACCACCCCCCACCCCTGCAACACACACACACACAAGGATGCTAAGGTGATCTCTACGACATAAATTCAACAATTTAGATGAAATGGACAAATTATTGGAAGACACAAAACACCAAAACTCAAGGAGGAGATAACCTAAATATGCCTAAATTTACTGAAGAAACTGAATTCTTACCTTAAAATCTTGCAACAAAGAAAACTTGGCCCAGATTGTTTCCAAGGCAAGTTCTGCCAAACATTTTATGAGGTAATAATACCAATAATGCCCAGGCTCTTCCAGAAAACAGGGAAAGTGAGCACACTTTTGAACTCACTTTATGAGCCAGCATTCCCCTGACGTCAAAACTGAAGACATTGGATGACATGCCATACCCATGCTCACAGCAGCATTATTTGCAACAGCCAAAGGCGAACGCAGAGCGAGTGTCCATCACAGATGACTTGATAAACATCATCTCGTTCAATAGTAAAAGACTGCAGGATTTCCCTCTAAGATCAGGAACAAGCAAAGGACAAGCCATTTTCACCACTTCTATTCAACATAGTACAGAAAGCTCTAACCCAAGCAATTAGGAAAGAAAAAGAAAGAAAAGACCTCCAAATTGGAAAGGAAGATGTAAACTTATATCTGTTTACAGATGATATCATCTCGTATGTAAAATATTCTAAAGATTCCACAAAACAATTATTAGAACTAATGAGTGAACTCCACAGAGTAGTGGGGTTTAGAGTCAATACACAAAAAGCAGTTGCATCCTATACACTAACAGTGAACAAAAAAGAAATTAAGAAAACAATTTCATTTATAATAGTGCCAAAAAGGATAAAATATTTTGGAGTTAAATTAGCCAAAGAGAAGGATGGTACAGTGAAAGCCACAAAATGAAAGGAATTAAAGAAGACATAAGTAAGTGGAAACACATCCCATGCTCACAGGCTGGAAGACTGAATATTGTTACAATGTCAATGCCACCTTAAGCAACCTATAGAGTCAATGGAGTCACTGTCCAAACCCCAATATCATTTTTTGCAGAAATGGAAAAACCCATTCTAAAATTCATATGGAATCTCACAGGCCCCCCAGATAGCCAAAACAATCTTGAAAAAGGAGAAAAAAACAGAAGACTTATACTTCCTGATTCAACACTTACTACAAAACTATAGTAATGTAAACGATGTGGTATTGGCATAAAAACAGACATATATAGACCAGTGGGTTGGATGGCATCACGGGCTCAATGGACATGAGTTTAAGCCAACTCTGGGAGATAGTGAAGGCCAGGGAAGCCTGGTGTGCTGCAGCCCATGGGATTGCAAAGAGTCAGACGTGGTTTGGTGACTGAACAACAACACAAACTCATGCATACATGGTCAAATGACTTTTGATGAAGATGTCAAGACTGTTCAATGGGGAAAGGACAGTCTTTCAACAAATGATGCTGGGAAAACTGGACATTCACGTGCAAAACAATGACGTTGAACCCTAGTCTAAAAACATGTCCACAAACTAACACAAAATGTAT
Organism: Bos indicus; assembly: GCF_029378745.1. Classification (NCBI taxonomy): domain Eukaryota; kingdom Metazoa; phylum Chordata; class Mammalia; order Artiodactyla; family Bovidae; genus Bos; species Bos indicus. Next base: position 57,691,535 of record NC_091772.1, on the reverse strand, counting down.
AAAAGACTTAAGGCAAGACTTCAAATTACAATATTCTTAGTGGAAAACACTGGGCAAAAGCTTCATGATATTAGATGTGGCAATAATTCCTTGGGCATGGCACCAAAGACACATGTAACAAAAACATTTCATTAAAATTTTAAAAACACGTGCCTCAACTGACACGCGCCTCTATTCACCCACAGAATAAAAGAGCAACTCATAGAATGGAGAAAATATTTGCAAATTGTATAACTGATAAGGATTTAATATCCAGAAAACAGAGAGAATTTATATAACTTACCAGAAAACCCCAAACAATTCGATTTAAAAAAAAAAAAAATGGGCAAAGGATTTGAACAGACATTTCTCAAAAGAAGATATATGAATGACCAATAAGCACATGAAAAGATTCTCAATCTCAGTAATTATTCAAAAAATGCTATCAAAACTAAAATGAACTAACTACCCTAATACCCATTAGGGTGCTGTGCTTAGTGGAGTCCAACTCTTTGCGACCCCTTGGACTGTAGCCCGCCAGGCTCCTCGGTCTGTGGGGATACTCTAGGCAAGAATACTGGAGTGGGCTGCCATGCCCTCCTCCAGGGGATCTTCCCAACCCAGGGATCAAACCCAGGTCTCCCGCTTTGCAGGCGGATTCTTTACCAACCGAACTACCAGGGAAGCCTCCCATTAGGGTGACTAGTATAAAAAAATCAGAAAGTAATACTGTTGGTGCGAACGTAGAGACATTGGAACTCTAGAGCACTGTTGGGAATGTAAAAGGATACAACATCTGTACATAACATTATGGTGATTCCTAAAAAGTTTTTAAATAGAATCACCCTGTGAACCAGCAATTCCACTTCCAGGTTTACACCCAAAGAAATTGAAAACAGTGTCTCAGAGAGATTGGTATAAATGTGTCCCTAGCAGCATTATTCACAAAATGTGGAGGCAACCCACGTGTCCATCAATGGATGAACAGATAAGCAAGATGTGTTGTATACATATACTAGACTTATTCAGCTTTAAAAAGGCAGGATATTCTGATACCTGCTACAACATGAATGAATCTTGAGACCATTATGCTAACTAAAATAATCTAGTTACAAAAACACTGTATGATCCCACCTACATGTGAGGTTTTTAGAGTAGTCAAAGTCACAGAGACAGAAATAGTGCTAATTGCTAGACACTGGGAAAAGGGAAGAATGCGGAGTTAATGTTTAAGGGGGACAGAGTTTCAGGTTTACAAGATAGAAAGAGTCCGAGAGGTGGATGGTGGTGATGGCAATGAGTAATGAATGTAGTTAAGACCACTGAAAATAGCTGAAGTGATTAGATGGTAAATTTTAGGCCTGTTTTACCAAAATAAAAAAATTAGGGGAAAAGTAATGCCTATTATAATCCCTGGAACAGACATTAAAAATGAAGCATAAAGATGCATATTTGAAAAGAAAATAAGGAATTAAAATGGAATATTAAAAATACAGAAAAGAATTTCTGTTAATCCAAGAGAAGGCAAAAAGCAGAAGAAAAAAAGATTAAAAACAAATAGCAAAATGATAGGGTTAAGGTTTCTTATTTACAAGAAACATAAGAGATAAAAAGGAACATTTCATAATGATAAAACATTTCATAACAATAATGAAAATACTTCACAGTTCATCAAGAAAACACAACAACCATAAATGTGTATGTGTCTTAAAGCTGAAGTTTCAAACTGCATGACATAAAACCTTGACAGAATCAAAGGGATAGAAAATTCCATAATCATAGATGGATTTTAACACTTACTCTCTGAAATCAATAGTAAACCTGGGGACCCTCAAAATTAAACATACAAAAGATTTCAACATTATCAACTATTTTTCCTTATGACATAGCCAGTACACCATACCCAGTAGCTAGGAATATAGATTCTTTCATGTAAACATGTAATATGTATCCAGATAGACCATGTGCCGGGTCATAAAATGTCTCAATACATTTCAAAAGATTGAAAATTATAGAGGTTTCTTTTCCCCTAAGAACAGAATAGTGGCTCAGCAGTAAAGAGTCCGCCTTCAATGCAGGAGATGCAGGTTTGATACCTGGGACAGGAAGACCCCTTGAAGGAGGGCATGGCAACCCACTCCAGTATTCTTGCCTGAAAAATCCCACAGACAGAAGAGCCAGTCCAGCTACAGATCACTGGGTCACAGGGAATCAGACACAACTGAAGTGATTGACCATGCGCAAACAGAATATAATTAAATTGGAAATCAAAAAAGACATATAGGAAAGCTCCCAAATATTTGTAAATTAAGCAACACATGTTTAAATAACCCATGACCCAGAGATGGAATCACAAAGAAACATTTTTAAATAGTTCAACTGAATGACAATGAAAATTCAACAAGAGCTGTCAGACACAGTTGAAACAGTGCTTAGGGAAATATTTATAGATTTTAATTCATTTTGGAAAATAGAGAAAGGTTTAAAATCAATGATATAATTTACCATTTAAAAAGCTGGAAAAAGAAGAGCAAATTAAGCCCAAGTAAGAGAATAAAGGAAATAAGAAAGATAAAAGCAGAAACCAATTAAATAAAGAACAAGCAACACCTGAGACAGTGGTCCCTGCTCAGGGACCATACTCTATATCCCATGTTCTATGAAGTCTTTCCACTATGGGTCACAGGATTATAAATTATTTCTGACCATTTGGAGCTCCAGATATTATTCTCCCTGTTGCTTTCCAGTGTTTTTTGCTTACTACCTTGATAACTTCCTTGATCAACACTCAGCTACAGACTCAGAGGAACTCTCCACAGATGTCCAATATTTTTTCTGTCTTCAGCACTCTCTCCTCCCTACTCTGACTTGCAAACTCTCACCATCATGGCCTCCAAAGACCCCAAACTCTGCTCAACTCATGAGGACCACTAGAGTTTACTTGCAGTTCTACCCCCCGTGCTGTGGCCTTAAAACTCTTTCCAACCACAAAGAAAAAGAGGGAAAGGGAAATGGAAAACAAATGGAACATATTAACAAATGCAACAAGAAAACTCAAACTCAGCCATGTCAATGATCACATGAACTGCAGATAGTCTAGATACACGAAGGAATCAGCCATGTCAATGATCACATGAACTGCAGATAGTCTAGATACACGAAGGAAGTGACTGTAACATCGGATATAAAAACAGTAACCAACTCTGTGTGGTCTATAAACCCACTTCTAAACTTATAACAGGATGGGAAAAGATACATTGTAACACTAACCAGAAGAAAGCAGCTGGAGCTGCTATACTGAATAGGTCAAAGTGGATTAAGGACAATGACAATTACAAGGTTAAAGAGGACCATTTCATATCCCACAAGGACCTATTGTATAGCACAGGCAACTCTGCTCAAAGTTATGGGGCAGCCTGGATGGGAGCGGAGACTGGCGGGAGAATGGATACATGTATATGTATGGCCGAATCCCTTTGCTGTTCACCTGAAACTATCACGAAAGTGCTCATTAGCTATGTGTATGTGTGAAGTCCGTTAATTGGCTATACTCCTTGGACTTCTTTGGTGGCTCAGATGGTAAAGACTCTGCCTGCAATGCAGGAGACCTGGGTTCAATTCCTGGGTTGGAAAGATGCCTGGAGGAGGGCATGGTAACCCACTCCAGTATGCTTGCCTGGAGAATCCCATGGACAGAGGAGTCCATGGGATTGCAAAGTGTTGGACACGACTGAGCAACTAACACTTTCACTTTTTTAACAATACAGAATTGAAAGCTTTTTTAAAAAAGCTTTTTTTAAAAAAATAGAATTATTTCATAACAATAAAGGGGACAGTTCATCAAAATGACCTAATCGTACTAAGTATTTATTCACCAAGTAATAGAAATTCGAAATATATGAAGCAAAAACGGACAGATTTCAAAGGAGAAACAGACAAATCCAGAGTTAATTACAGTTTTTGATGGTCTTCCCTCAATAATTGATAAAATAGGCAGATAGAAAATCAGTAAAGATAGAGAATTAACAGTACTATCTGTGGCAGAACACAATTCTTATCAAGGACACATAAAATATTCATTAAGACAGGTCATATTATGGACCCTAAAATAACTCAATAAATTTAAAAAGACTAAAAATTCCACAAATAATATTCTCTCACCACAATGGAATTAAATTAGAAATCAGTATTGGAATATCTGAAAAATTACAGATTTTGAAACTAAGGTGTATACTTTTAAATAACTCATGGGTTAAATAAGAAATCCAAATAGAAATAACAAAATATTTGAATTGAATCAAAATTAGAACATGACTTAAAATGTATGGGATGCTGTTAATGCTTTAAGGGAAATCTCAAGCATTAAATGCTTATATTAGAAAAGTAGGGAAATCTCAAAAGACCTAAAGTTCCACCACAAAAATCAAAAATAAATAAATGAAGGTAAAATAAGCCCAAAGTATAAGAGAAAACTGAAAAACAATATAGTAAAATCAATAAAAGCAAAAAACGTATTAAAAATGTCAATAAAATTTATAAACTCCTGGTCAGATTTATCAGGGGGGAATAGAAAGAAGATATAAATTACCACAGCAGAATTAGAGACATCATTAAAGAGCCTATAGGCAAGAAAAGGATATTAAGTGAATATAACGATTTGTCAATAAATTCAACTGAGATAAAACTTGCAAAGACAACTGCAGGCCAAAATGGCTGTGCTAGTGACTTCTACGAAATGTTTAAGGAAGAAAGAATACCAATTCTATGCAAAATTCCAGAAAACCGGAGAGTACACTTCCAAACTCATTTTATGAAACCAGCATTACTCTAAGACTAAAACCAGATTAACATAGGAATGGAAAGCTGTAGCACAGTATCCCTCATAAGCACAAATGCTTAGACAGAATACTTCCCAGTTGCATCCAATGATATATATACATATGTATAATACTGATACTCGCAATGAAGTGGGAGTTTATCCTGGAACTAAGACTGGTTTAACATTGGAAAATAAGTCAATGTAATTTCTGTCTGCAGACCACAGAAGAGAAGCACAGGATCATCTCCCCAAGTGTAGGAGAGGCCTTTAACAAAATTCAATATCCATTCACAATAAAAACTCTCAGCAAACTAGAAATAGAAGAGATGTTAAACCTTTAATAAATGTTTCAAAAATCTCTAGCTAACATAATTCATGGGAAGGGATGCTTTCTTCTTAAGACTGAGAGCAAAGCAAGAATGTCCAACTCACCACTGTTACCATAGAACTAAAAGTTCCAGCTACTTTAATAAGACAAGAAAAAGGGAATTCCCTGGTGGTCCAGTGGTTAGGACTTTGCTCTTTCACTGCCAAGGGCCCAAGTTCAGTCCATGGTTGGGGAACTAAGATCCTGCAAGCCAAAAACAAAAAAAAACAAGGCAAAAACATAAAAATCAAGAAGGAAAAGAAATAAAAGGCATAGAAATTAGAAAGAATGAAATAAATGAAATAAAATTGCATTGGACATGACACGATTGTCTACATATAAAATCCAAAGGCATCTTCAAATAACCCTCCTAGTAGTCATAAATGAATTTAGCAATGTTGCAAGACTGGCATGCAAACATTGACCACATCTGTATATGCCAGCAATGAACATAGGGAACAAACTTTGAAAGACAATGTGGACTTCCAGTTTCCAGTCTGGCATGTGAGAAGCTGGAACTGGCCACTCTTTGTACTTAAATAAGTACAAAGATAAGCATACTGAAAAACCAATAAGTCGTCTTAGACCTGTCAGAGAGGTGAGGTCACAGGGCAGACTATGGCCCCCTAAACTGCAAAGACCAAGAGGCAAATACAGAGAATCACAGCTTACTGGAGTTGAAATTCACAAGCACAAACCTGGTGGGAATCAGTGATAAGGTAAGGAAAACTGGGCTGTAAATGACGAACCATGGAAGGCTCAGTGGGGACAAGTCTCAAGGATAGAAATGCCAAGGGGACCCACACTTCTGTGGCTTTTACCTCCTAGAGGTAGACCAGGTCCTCACAGCAGATGGAGAAAACCCCACCTTGTACTCTTGGCAGGAATAGGTGAAAGGGAATTGTTCTGAAATATGAAAGAGCATGCTGCTTGTAACAGAGGGGGCAGTTTGCTGGGGCTTCCCAGGTGGCTCAGATGGTAAAGAATCCATCTGCCAATGCAGGAGACGCGGGTTTGATCCCTGGATTGGGACATCCCCCGGAGGAGGAAATGGCAACCCACTCCAGTATTCTTAACTGGGAGATCCCATGGACAGAGGAGCCTAGATGGCTACAGTCCATGGGGTCACAGAAGAGCAGGACTGGACCTAGTAACTAACAACAACAACCTCTGAAGAAACTAGTTAACCAGAGCTTAACCTGCTGGGCTTTTACCAGAGCCTAACTGACCTGGGGGACAAGAAATACCCAACCCCAGTCCACAACAGCCATCCAGGCCCACTTAAGGAGTCTGGGGGAATTCAGAACATGTGTGAAGCTCACCAAAGGCACAGTCCATGAAAAGAAAGAACTGACAGGCTGTATGTCATTAAAATTAAAAAAATTCTGCTCTGTGAAAGACACCATCAAGAGAATAAAAAGTCAAGCCACAGACTGAGAGAAAATATATGCACAAGGCATATTTGATGAAGGATTGTTCTCCAAAATGCAGAAGGAACTCTTAAAGCTCGTGTATGAAAACATAGACACTCCTAGAAAATGCAAACTAATCCCTAGTTACAGAGAGCAAATCAATGGTTGCCTGGAGATGGGAGGGGAGGGAGAGAGGAGTTACGCTGAGTCATGAGTAGACTTTTGTGGGCAATGGAAGTGCTCATTATCTTGATTGTGGGGGTCTTTTAAATTGATTTTTATTGGAGAATAGTTGCTTTACAATACTGTGCTAGTTTCTACTGTACAGCAAAATGAATCAGCTTTACATAAACATATATCCTCCCCCTTTGGGACTTCCTTCCCATTCAGGCCACCATATTTCATTACACAGAGTTCTCTCTACTCTACTGTAGGTTCTCACTAGTTATCTATTTTACACATAGTGTCAATACTGTGTGTGTGTCGATCCCAGTCTCCCAATTCCTCCCACCCTTGATCGTGCCTTTCATTTCACAGATGTACAGGAATGTTAGTGCTCATCCAATCATATACTTTAAATTTATTAATTTTATTATGTCCATTATACCTCCGTAAATCTTTTCAAATCCTTAGCAGAGCTGAGTGAGAGAAAAGAGGAAAACTCACAGATAACCAGGATCAGAAATAAAAGAGAGGATATCATTACAGATCCTACAGACACCAAAAAAAAACAAAAAACAAGGAAATTTTATGAGACTCTATGCCAATAAACTCAGCTACATACATGAGGGGAACAAATTCCTTGAAAAAGAAACTTATCAAAACTGATACAGCTTGAAATAGATGCTCTGAATGGTCCAATATCTATTAACACAACTGAGTTGGTTATTGTTTCCATGAAAAGAATTTCCAGGCCCAGAGTGCTTTTCTGCAGGGGGGAGGTATTATTAAACACACGAAGAAGAAATAATACAACTCTTACACAAACTCTTTCCAAAAACTGAGAAGAAAATATTTCTCAGATCATCTTAGGAAGTCAGCATAATCCTGATACCAAAATCTGACAGAAGCATTGTAAAAAAAAAAGTACAGACCAAAATTACTCATGAAATAGATGCAAAAATCCCTACTATAATACTAACAAATGAAATCCAGTGATATATAAAATGATAATACATCATAATTAAGTAGAGTTTTCCCAAGGAACGCAAAGATGATATAACATTTAAAAATCAGCCAATATAACTGACCATATTGACAAAATAAATGGGTAAAATAATATGATCATTTCAAAAGATCTGACAAAACTCAGTGCCCATTTGTGACCAAAACTGCCAGCAAACTTGAATGAGAAGAGCACCTTTTCAGTCTGAGAAGAGAAAAATGAAAATGCTAGTTAACATCATATTTATTGCTAAAACATTGAAGGCTTTTCTCCTGAGACTGCGAACGAGGCAAGAATGTCTGCTTTCACCTCTCTTCTTCACTATTGTACTAAAATTCCTTGCTAGTGTTAATAGAGCAAGGAAAAGAAAAAGTCGCATAGATTGGAAAGAAAGAACGAGACTCCCTACACTTACAGATGCCATGATTACTTATGTAAGGGCTTCCCTTGCGGCTCAGCTAGTAAAGAATCCACCTGCAATGTGGGAGACCTGGCTTCAACCCCTGGGTTGGGAAGATCCCATGGAGAGGGAAAGGCTACCACTCCAGTATTCTGGCCTGGAGAATTCCATGGACTGTATAGTTCATGGGGTCTCAAAGAGTTGATGATTATTTATGTAAAGATTTTTAAATAATGTATGAAAATAACTACTGGGACTCATAAATACCTTTAATAAGATCATAGGATACTAAGTCAATATGTAAAATCAATTCTAGCAGCAAATAGTTGGAAATGAATTTCTAAACAATTTCATTGATAATAGTATAAAAAACATAAAATATTTAAAGATAACTAAATGTGTGCAAGACCTGTATCTTAGAGAGTAGAATGTATGTGTTCATCCCAAACTTCCTAACTATCCTTTTCCCTCATCCTTCCCCCCAGCAACCGTAAGTTTGTTCTCTAAGTCTGTGAGTCTCTTTCTGTTTTTACAAGTAAGTTCACTGCTATATTTAAAATGCGTAACCAACAAGGACCTGCTACCTAGCACATGGAACTCTGCTTGATGTTATGTGGCAGCCTGGATGGGAGGGGAGTTTGGGGGAGAATGGGTGCATGTCTATGTGTGGCTGAATCCCTTCACTGTCCACCTGAAACTACCACAAGATTGTTTGTTAACTGGCTATATGAAATTAAATGTTTTAAAAAAATCATGGCCAAAAATAAATGAATAGAAAGTAGAAAGTAATGTGAACAGAAATTAAAGAGCTAAATGAATAAATAAACCATGTTCGTGGCTTGGACTACATATCATTACAAAGCAAATTCTCTCCAGGTTGAACTATGAATGTTTATAGTTTCAACACAGTTCCAACCCAAATATCAACAAGACTTTTGTTTTCCAGAACCGACAAGTTGTTTCTAAGATTTAAGCAGAAATACAGAGTAGCTAAAATAGCCAGGTTTCAAAATAAACAGCCTAGTGGGAGAACTCACACATCCTGATTTCAAAGTGTGTCAAAAGCTACAATAATCAAGATGGTATCCCAGAGAAATCGATCAGTGGATCATAATGAAAATCCAGAGATAGATCTATCCATATTCAGTCAATTGATTTTTTACAAAGGTATCAAGGCAATGGCACCTTCAATGAAAAAGAAACATCTTTTCAGCAAATGGGCTGGAAAAATTAGGAAAAAGTACAGAAAAAAAAAATGACCCTTGTCCTTTACTTCACATCACACATTAAAATTAGTTTGAGCTAGACAGGAGATCTCGGAGAAGGCAATGGCACCCCACTCCAGCACTCTTGCCTGGAAAATCCCATGGACGGAGGAGCCTGGTGAGCTGCAGTCCATGGAGTCGCTAAGAGTTGGACACGACTGAGTGACTTCACTTTCAGTTTTCACTTTCATGCATTGGAGAAGGAAATGGCAGCCCACTCCAGTATTCTTGCCTGGAGAATCCCAGGGATGGGGGAGCCTGGTAGGTCTACAGGGTTGCACAGAGTCGGACACGAATGAAGCGACTTAGAAGCAGCAGACAGGAGATCTAGACACAAAAACTAGAACTTTAAAGTTCCTGGCAGAATACATAGTATAAGAATATCTTCATGAACTTGAGACCAGCAAAAATTTCTTAGAAAGGACTCACGAAAGCACAACCACAAAAGGAAATACTGACAAACTGGACTTCAAAACCGAAAACCTCTGTTCATCAGAACTCCACACTGAGAACACAAAAGTGCAAATCACAGATTGAGAGAAAATATTTGAAATACATACATCTGACAAAGGGATTATATCCAGAATATCTAAAGAATTCCATACAATTCAAAAATCAAACAAACAAAAAGAACAAGGCTGAGTAAACACTAAGAAGATACGCAAATGGACAATAAGAACATGTAAAATTACTCAATATCATTAGTAAACAGGGAAACACAAGTTGAATGCACAATGAAATATCACTTACATTTGTCAGAACGGTCAGATTCAAAAGCTTGATGCTCTCTGTGGTTGGTGAGGATGCGGAGTAATGAGAACTCACTTGCATTGCTGGTGGGAGTATAAGACAGTTTACTCTTTTTGGAAACTGTTCCTAAGTTTTTTAAAGGTTAAGCATATAGCCATCCCATCATAAAACAACTCCTCTCCCCTGAGTGCTCACTCAGGAGAAAAGAGAACATATGTCTATAAACGTGGATACAACCCAAATGTCTGCTAATAGAAGAATAAATAGTTAGATTGTTGTATATTTGCTCACAATGAGGCATTACTCAGCGTGTTAAAGAAGAATAAACAGCTGACACATGCAGCAAAATAGATGACTCTTAAAAGCTTTATGTTGTACAAATGAGCACATATTCTATGATTATGTGCACGTGGAGTTCATGAACAGGCGAAGTGTTTGCAGTGTGCCTGGACTAAAAGAACCACGAGGGAACTTTCTGGGCCAGTAGAGATGCTGTCTTCTGACTGGGGTGGTGGTGACATGCTATTTGCATTACTCAAAACTCATCAAATTGTACTCTTATCTGGGAATTTACTGTACGTAATTTTTGCCTCAGTGAAACAGTTTCCATGAATATACATTGTTGTTCAACCTTGTTATATGTTGTTATACCCCAAAAAGTTCCAAATTCCTTCCGCAAAAAACCTACAACAAAACACAAAAGAGACCATAAAGCCAAACTATAATAAACAAACAGTCTATTAACACAATGTCAAAATATTTGGGGGACAGTAACATATTGTTTGTCCCTTAGAAAGTCCATTTTAAAACCATATTCTTGGGTTCTGGTGGTCCAGTGGTTAAGACTCTGTGTTCCCAATGCAGGGGCACTGCTTCCATCTCTGGTTGAGAAACTAAGGTTCCACATGCCATACAGTGCGGCCAAAATAAATAAAATAAAGAGATGCTAACTTGCTAAAAGGAAAAGGAAACATTGTGTTAAAAAAAAAAAAAACATGTCTTTCTAACCATATAATTAAAAATAAAACAAATGGTTTTTTGTTTTATTCTGGTATTCTGTATCACAAAATAAAAGCAAAATACAGTGACTGATTTTTTGAGCCAAGCAAACCTAATCTGTATTGTTAGAAGTCAGGGTGGTGGCTTCCCTTGGGAGAGGGTACAACTGAGGGAAGCACAAGGCGGGCTTCCTAAGGGGTGGCAAGGTTCTGTTTCTTGATCTGGGTGCTGATTACACATATGTATTCACGGTGTAACAATTTATCAAACTGCGTTTATCATATATGCTCATGAGCATTTGACTGTGTGGATCACAATAAACTGTGGAAAATTCTTCAAGAGATGGGAATACCAGACCACCTGACCTGCCTCTTGAGAAATTTGTATGCAGGTCAGGAAGCAACAGTTAGAACTGGACATGGAACAACAGACTGGTTCCAAATAGGAAAAGGAGTTCGTCAAGGCTGTATATTGTCACCCTGCTTATTTAACTTCTATGTAGAGTACATCATGAGAAACGCTGGGCTGGAAGAAGCACAAGCTGGAATCAAGATTGCCAGGAGAAATATCAATAACCTCAGATATGCAGATGACACCACCCTTATGGCAGAAAGTGAAGAGGAACTAAAAAACCTCTTGATGAAAGTGAAAGTGGAGACTGAAAAAGTTGGCTTAAAGCTCAACATACAGAAAACCAAGATCGTGGCATCTGGTCCCATCACTTCATGGGAAATAGATGGGGAAACAGTGGAAACAGTGTCAGACTTTATTTTTTTTGGGCTCCAAAATCACTGCAGATGGTGACTGCAGCCATGAAATTAAAAGACGCTTACTCCTTGGAAGGAAAGTTATGACCAACCTAGATAGCATATTCAAAAGCAGAGACATTATTTTGCCAACAAAGGTGCATCTAGTCAAGGCTATGGTTTTTCCTGTGGTCATGTATGGATGTGAGAGTTGGACTGTGAAGAAGGCTGAGCACCGAAGAATTGATGCTTTTGAACTGTGGTGTTGGAGAAGACTCTTGAGAGTCCCTTGGACTGCAAGGAGATCCAACCAGTCCATTCTGAAGGAGATCAGCCCTGGGATTTCTTTGGAAGGAATGATGCTAAAGCTGAAACTCCAGTACTCTGGCCACCTCATGCCAAGAGTTGACTCATTGGAAAAGACTCTGATGCTGGGAGGGATTAGGGGCAAGAGGAGAAGGGGACGACAGAGGATGAGATGGCTGGATGGCATCACTGACTCGATGGACGTGAGTGTGAGTGAACTGTGGGAGTTGGTGATGGACAGGGAGGCCTAGCGTGCTGCAATTCATGGGGTCGCAAAGAGTCGGACATGACTGAGCGACTGATCTGATCTGATCTAATCTGATATATATGCATCCACTTTTCTCAGTGTTTCTCAATTGTACTTGTATAAAATTAAAAACAGAAACAAATTAACCCTTAAATGTTAATCATAGTGAAAGACTGGCCAAAGATGAGTAAATTCAAAGTAGAAATTGGGGTTTTTTTTTCGAAAGAGAGACGAGCAAAGAGTCAGAGAGACAGGAAAGAAGGAGGGACATTGTGCCTGACATTCGTGTGGTCCTCATTCAAGGTCAGTCATTACGACTATTACTTTCCTAAGGTTTATCTGTAAGATCTCACAAACAGCTGGGGAGGAGAATTAAGACAGGGCTCTGGGTTTACGTGGTGCCAGGTTACCTCTGAACAGCCCAGGAGGGGGTGATGCAGATGGCAGTGGTCTTGGCAAGCTCCTGGACCATGGCTGATAGGTCGGTGGGGCTGATGCCCCAGAGCAGACTGGCATGACTTTTGATCTTGGCAAGAACAATGTCCTCGGGTCTGTAGTCCACTAAAAACTATATGGCAGACTTGGGCAAAGGAAGAAGGGGAGCGTGTATCAGGAGGCAATGCGCCTCTAGGGTTAGGGTTAGGGTTAGGGTCCATCATTTGGGTTCATCTCTGTGTGCTTGTTGAGTTATTTGCCTCCTCTTTCCCCCACCAGGTCTATTGCATTTTAATAGCTGGAGCATTATGAAGTGTCAATATCTGGTTGAGATGTGAGAGAGGAAATGCACAGGTGGGGCCTGGGGGGCTGGGGGCTCCTCTGGACTCGCGAGACACTCACGGGGTGGAGAGCATATTGCTGGGTCAGCTGGTCGTAGTCTGTGTCCAAGAAAGGGACCAGGTTGTGGTGCTGAGCACTCATGGAGAACAGGGTCTGGCAGAGAGGAGGAAGGTAAAGTAGGTGGGCTTTAGAAAGCTGGCCGTGCTAGTGACAGAAACGGGGGCAAAACCGCTGAGTTGTCCTCAAAGAACCTCTGTCCTCCCTGGGGTAATGGGCGTCGGAACTGAGCACACGAGGTGCGATGAGCTAAGGTGCCAAGAAGCTAGACTTGGGGAAGAGATTCAGATCTCTTCTCTTGTGAAACCAGCAGGAGAAGAAGACGGGAAGGGTACACATGGGGAAAAGAACCAGGATGAAGGCTCAGAAGCTGGGGTCTGAGATCTGAAGCCACACCAAGGACCACAGCTTGCAGAACAAGGAAGCAGGTGCCAGACCATTCCCTTCCTCCGTCCAAGCACAGGCACCCTCTCCCTGCCCTCCCCTCCAGACACCTCGTAACCGTTGATGGCGATTTTGACCGACACTTGCAGAGGCTGGTTGGTCACGCCGCCCACCGTCTTCACCAGGGACATGAAAACCAGGGGGAACCACATGAGGAAGACCAAAGCAAATGTGGTGATGCCTCTAAGCCCATACTTCATGGCCCTCTTCTGCGGCCGCCCAGGAGGCTGGGGGTATTTCTGCAGGAGTGGAGGGCGGCAGGTCAGGCCAGGCAGATGTGGACTCAAGGGATGCAGGTTGGTGAATGACCCCCCTGAAAATTGAGGGAAGGCTGTCAATTCAGGGAATGTCCAGTGGTCCACAGCTGGGCTCAGAAAGAGTTGGACCCAAGCGCAGACCCCACATTTTTCCCGCTGTGTCACCTTGAGCAAAAAGGCATGCTGAATGGCCTGCCTTTCTGTGAAATGGGAATAAAATGGTACCTGTTCCATCAGGGAGTGGAACACTCATGAGGTGGTGGTAGCAGAGCTTAACATAAGGTCTGCCATTTTATTGAGGATTTAACTACAAACTCCTGAGTCTCAAGTGAAGCTGGGCCAGGGCCGTGCTGAGATGAGCACCTTGCCTGCTGGGCAGGGCAGGACATTCATTGCTCCAGGGAGATAGGGTTAAGAGCAGGAAACTTGCTGCATGCCCACCTTCTCAGACTCCTGGTGGCACTTCATGATGAAGATGTTGGTGTACAGGTCCTCCAGGCATGTCCAGCTGGACAGGCTGAGGGAAGTGTTAGTCCACATCCAGTATATGACAGCCCTTAGCTCTAAGAGGACAGGTACTACGAGGAACCTGGGAGTGGGGAAGACCATGGGAAGCTGGAGGGTGCTGGTCCATCTAGCAGTCCTGCCCGTCCATCCATCCCACCTGTCTCTGTGATGCTGTCTAAGGCCTATCCTTTCCCCTACCCCATCCATCCGTTCAGTGCCATCCACCATCTCATCCCACTCCATCCCAGCCACCCCATGTATTCTCCATCCTTTCAGCAAATAATCTTACACATTACCCAGCCTTACGCTAAGTATCTAGGTTATGTGGGTGAACAAGAGAGATAAACACAGGTGCACAAACACAGCCAGTTCTCCCTTGCCCTGGTTCAGGCCGCATGCGGGTCCTGGGACAAGCCCGCGCGGCACGTGGCCAGATTGGAGAGACCCGGTCCTCCCAGATGTGGGCCCAGAATTTGTCCTGGGTGGGTCCTAAGAGTCCCCTGCGGGCCCCCGCCGGGTGCATCTGAAATGTCTCGCTCACCCTTTGAACAAGATGAGGTTGACGAGACTGAAGTTTTTGGTCAGGCAGTTGCCAAGGATCCAGTTTGGGTAGCCATGCCTGATCTGGTAGGCGGGCAGGCCAAAGTAGATGCACTTCACTAGGTACCAGGTCTGAGCCTCGTGGTTGAGGTTATACCACCTGCAAATGCCCAGAAAAGCAGGTTATCCTGGCTGTGCATGGGCCTCTCTGCTCAGCGGCCTTGGACCCTCAGGGACCCACACTGTGCTCTGGACTCATCAAAACCAAGAGATTTGGGGCTATTATTTCAAGAATAATTGTTAGTTGGGGGAGAAAGGAAGAAAAAGCAAAAACTGTTTTTCCTCAAATGATTTGATTTGCAGGTGGCCTCTGGGGACACTTGGGCTCCCTGTACTTTCCCTGGAAAAGGTGAGTTTCTATTCCCCCTTCATCGCCTCCTGATGGAAGAGCCGGGCCGCAGCTGCCCTGTCAGAACCATGCCCCTCCAGGGATGGCTGCTGCTGATTTATCATTAAGATAATCCTTAAATCCTCTCGTCAGGCCAACAGAGACAATCTAATCAGAGGGGCCTCAGCAAGCTCCTGACGTGCTTCTTGGCAGAACAGGGAGAAATGAGCCCCAGCAAGGCTGCTGCGAATGTCTATTTCAGAGAAAAGTTTAGAGCTGGGCCCTGGGGTCCATGAGAGGTTTCATGTCTCTGCTGCTTGAAACCTGGGCTTGGAGCCCCAGACCCAGGGCCACCCAGCATCCCAGTGCTTCTCAGCTGGAATCCCACTGTCTCCAAGTCTCCCCAGCAGGCCAGGAGTTGGCCTTTATGTTGGGGTTTGGGGCATGAATGTAAGCTGGATGGAGCCAAGGAGGTCCTTGGGGGAGGTGTACAAGGCCTGATAAACATTCCTTGGGCTTATGTACAAAGCTGCTCAGGGGTCCCTCGGTGGTTCTGCCCCCTGCTTCTCACTCCCCTGGAATTGAAAGACGCTCCCTGAGCAGGTGGTTTGTTGCCTTTTTCTCTTTGGGGGTGTTGTGGGGGTTGGGGATGGCAGGGAGAAAGGAGGGCCAACAAGGTGGCCAAGATACCTCGTGGTGACACCGGGCAGGATGAAGAAGAGCCAGAAGTGAGTGCCGAGGATGAGGAGGAGCTGGAAGGCGCACTTGCCCAGCACGGCCTTCCTCAGGTACAGGGCTCAGTCCACCAGCATTGTGCCGAAGTGGACAAGCACCATCACCAGGAAGGCCCAGGGCACCATCTCCTCCGACAGCAACTCGGCCAGGTCGGCGGCCGAGTGTTTCTACGGGAGCCAGAAAGACGTCTTAGGAAGCGGCCGGCGGGGTGACGCGTGGCTGAGAGCCCCTCCTGGTTGTGTCCCCACCAGCCTTGCTCCTCAGACGCTTCAGGAGGCATCTCCCTTCTTAGCCTGGATCGCGGGGCCTCTCCGCCTCAACCTGGGGACCAGCCTCCAAGTCCTCTCTCATAGAGGCATCACTCTACTGGCATCCCTGCTCTTGAGTCCCTCCCTCGGCCCCTGAAAACCCCTGGACTCTGATGCCCTTCTCTCTCTGTTTCTCCTGATGCCCTTCGAGGCTTGTTCCAATGCCTCCAAACTCCAGAAACCCTCCTGAGCTCCCTTCCCATCCCCAGGTGCACTGCTTGGGGATGGGATGTCACCTCCCCTCTCCCCTCAGACCATGGAGCATATGCCAGAGCTGAGGGAGCTCCGGGCAGGTGAGGCCTCCCTCCAGCCCTGCTCCCACTGGCAAGGGGCACCGGTTTCAGGAGTAAAGGTTTGGGCCTTGATGAATTCTGGGGATGGGGAATGAGGACAGAGGCTCTGGACCAGAGAAGGGAGCCATCAACAGTGGGGGAGGCCCTGTGTTCCCACCAAAGCACCTGCCCCATTAGTATCCAGCTTTCACCTTAATTAGTACAAGCTTTTCCGAGAAGCAATAAAACAACAACAAGCTGGACAAGCCAAGGAAGACAAGAGATTTCAGTAATGGTGTTGTTGCCGTTGCTGTTCTAAATAGATGGAGGGAGAGGAAAGAGTTGGGGAGAGGGAGCAGACCACCTCTGCTATTAAGAAAGCCAGTCATCTTCCCGGTTATTAAGGAACTAGTGGTCACCCACCCCACCCCACCCCCCACAACTGTGGTGGGACACTGCAGCCCCAAGAACCCAGGGGTCTGGGCAGAGGCTCCCAGGAAAGCCAAGTGCTCAGTGGGGCGGTCTGGAAGTCTGTATGGGCCTGGGACTCGCAGGCTCACTCCAAAGGCCCAATAGCTGAAGAGGATGATAACCAAGTCGAGCACCTCCTCCAGGAAAGCCAGGGTGCACACATCGTGCACAGGGCTGGCTGGGGGCCGGCGGAGGTTGGAGAAGAACCGGCGGATGGAATGATAGATCCGGAGGGACCTGCGGGAGACACGGTGGTGCTGGATCCGGCCCTCCTGGTTGACCACACTCAGCACTGGCCAGAAAGTTCTGGGAGGAGGTTGTGGCTGGGAGATGCAGAGGCTGGGGACCACGTACAGGTTCATTTTCCCAACACCTGTATTCTCTTCATCTCCAATTCCTCCAATTCCATGAAGGCTGGTCACTTGAGGTCCAACCTCATCACTAACCCAATCATAGGCTCTCGAGGATATTGCCCAGAGGCCAGCCAGATGCAGCCTGGAGAAGGGCTTGGGGCGGTGGACCCTCTCCGCACCAAGTCCTCCCTCTGTGACATGAGGCAACTGGCTCTACTGCTGAGTTTCAGGCTCCTCACCAGCCAAGTGGGGATGATACGCCCCGGCCCAACTATGCCATGGGGTGGCTGTGGGGGTAAAATGTTGGAGTCGCTGTGAAACAGTTCTGAGAATGAGAGAGAGTACAGTGTCCGTGTGTGATTACCTGTGATGTACAGGGAGTCCTACAGCTGAGCAAAAGGAGGGCAGCCAGGTGACTCTGGGTGAGAGGGTGGATGGATGCATGGATGAGTGGATGGATGAGTGGGTGGATGAATGGATAGGTGGATGGATGGAGGGATGGATGGGTAAGCGGGAGGCAGGTGGGTGGGTCAACGGATGGGCAAATGGAGAGATGGTTAAATGAATGGAAAAGAGGAAGGAAGAGAGTTTGCATCCAGAGACAATAGATCAATGGAAGGAAGAAAGGTGGAAAGATGGGTAAATGGATGGATAATGGGACAGACAGATAGAAGGA
The DNA here is from genome assembly GCF_029378745.1 of Bos indicus. Classification (NCBI taxonomy): domain Eukaryota; kingdom Metazoa; phylum Chordata; class Mammalia; order Artiodactyla; family Bovidae; genus Bos; species Bos indicus. The sequence goes on along the minus strand of NC_091772.1, from coordinate 57,673,295 downwards.
GAGACCAAAGTGTGAACTGAGAAATGCTTGGACAAAAAGCAAGGATGGTAACAGCTTCGCTGTCGTCCTACAGACAGACCAGCAAGTGGGAAAGTGTGCTGCAACTTCCCAGATGCAAGTCTGGGATCTGACGCGCACGTGGTGTTCTTCCGTGGCCCAGGAAGATGCAGGCCCTGGTCCTCATTCAGAGGCACCAGGCTCCCCAATAACCATGAGGTCTTCGTGGCAGATCTGCCTGCAGGGAAGCTTTCATTCTGGGGAGGGGGGATAACAGGAGCTCCTAGGACTCAGCTGGCCCCCAGCTCCCGGAAGAGCTCCCCTGATCACCTCCTAACACCCAGCTTCCTGGTTTCCTCCAGCGTCTGCAAAAAGCTTCTGTTGAGTTGCTTTTGTCTGAGTGACTGCTTCCTAAGGAGGCTCCATTTCTTCCTGGATCCTGGGTCTTGGGGACCCCCTGGCAAGACACAGAGACACAGGCCTTCCCCTTCAGCTTTTCCTCTGAAAGCTGTTTTGGCTGGGACCACCCTGCCCCCCACCACCCCAGGGCTGGGAGGGAAGGAACCAGGTGCCACGTGGTTCCACCAGCCTTTGAGTCCAGGACATGGGCTCACACTGTTGCCTCCCTGATCCTGGGGAACCTGGTCTGGACCCCAGGCTGCAGAAAGGAAAGCCTAATGGGGTGAGGAAGCTGGCAGGGTGGCCTGGGCACTGGGTGAGGAAGAACTAACCCCAGACCCTTTCCTGGCCCAGATTTGGGGACGCCAGTGGCCTACATTTTCCCAGGCTCTGCACTGGTCTCTTTGTTGAGACCAATGAGGGTTCCTCCTTGGGCCAGACCTTGGAGGGCTTGTGGCCCAGGGCAAGTGGGGTGCAGCCTGCCTCTGTGTCCCGTGGCCCACCAACGCCTCCAGAAGGCCCAGTGGGGGGCTGGCGGGGACAATGGCAGCTCCTGGGAGGAGGGGTCCAGTCGGCCCATCTCCAGAGGTGCCCACTGCCTGGAGCCTCTCCACTGGCATTTCTTCTCTGCCTCCTGCTCTTTCTGTCCCCCTTGCAATGAGACTGGTCATATGGTGGCTGGTCCCACAGCCCCAAGCCCTGGAGGACAAGATGGGCATGATGAGTTTGCACCACCACTACTACACACACACACACACACACACACACACACTCACACTCACACACCCAAACCAGCTGGAGGCCAGGGGGATGGGAAGGGTGCAGAAGGAGGTTTCTAAGGAAGGCCAGGAAGGTGTCAGGGAGAAGTCTCTGCAGTGTGGGGCCGGATGGGGAGAGAATGGGAAGGGGCAAGGGGCTCCGAGGGTCCAGGGGGTGGTGGCAAGGGGAGAAGGGCCTGAGGGTGCAACCAGGTACAGAGTCAACTCCTGGTGGGGAGGGTTACTGGGAACAGGAAAATCTCAAATCAAATGATTTAAACATCATAGAAAAGAAAACACCCTCCAATGGGCAACAGAGCAGCAGTACGTCTGGAGGCTGAGCTGGACATCCAAAATTTAATCATCAGTCTCTGCAGCCGAGATGTCCGGGTCAGGGGGACACCCTTTCCTGTTCTGGAGAGGGGAATGGGTACCCTGCTGATCTCAGCCAGTCGGCCTCTCATGGTCGTGACTAGCAAGTGAGGACTCATGGGGAGTGGAGCCAAAGGTCACAGACCCTCAGAGAAGAGGTGGACGCACCTGCATGGTAGAGCGATGGGAGAACAGGGCCAGCAGCTGCACGAGGTCGCCCAACATAGAGCCGTCTCGCTTCTCAACCCTGAGGATGCTGGGCAGAGAAAACGGCTTTTCCCTAATGATGCCAGCGTGGTGCTTTGTGGTCCACGGAAAAAGTCCAAACTGTGAAAAGTGTTTGACCACAACAGTGGCCTAAAGAAGGGAAGGAGAGAGAGGTCATTGCGACTGACCTGAAAACACACACAGACACAAACACACCACTCACACAAACAACCATAAAACCAGTGAATACCCAGGAAAGCTACCAGGCTTCACAAATGTAAGGAACTGGCTGGTCATCAGCAGAGGCTTGAGAGTAAAAGGAAATTAAAAAAGCAGAAGCTGCCATGAATACATAGGGTGGCCCCATGGGCCCCTGCTGAAGCCTGGTCAGCCTTTTTTTAATTTCTTTGAGTTATTATTCCCTTTCTAATTTCTCCTGACATTTGTTGACTGTTAAACCAATCTGATGCATGGTAGGCAGATTAAGGAGCTTCCTGGTGGCTCAGAAGTAAAGAATTCACCTGCAGTGCAGGAGATGCAGGGTTGATCCCTGGGTCAGGAAGATCCCCTGGAGAAGGGCATGATAACCCCCTCCAGTATTCTTGCCTGGAGAATCCCATGGACAGAGGAGCCTGGTAGACTACAGTCCATGGGGTTAGAAAGAGTTGAACACGACAAATGACTTGGCACATAGGCATGCAGGCAGATTAAGATGGCTCTCCCAGCCTGCCTCTTCTCACAGGCCAGTAGCAGAGGATTTTAAGAGATTGTCTTCTTATGCTGAAAGTGCTCAAAAGTCGGTTTGCATGCAGAATCTCTCCAATGCTTCTGTTTCACAAACTTCTAAAAGTCAGTCTTTTCGGCCAGGAAAACAGTCTTGGGCCACCAAGGGCCTCCTCAGGAGTTGAGCGGTGATGTTTCTGTTTGGAAATGGAAGGAAGTAGAGAGGCACCTTCTGTCCCCAGGGGATGGGCAGGGGGTGGCCGTTGTTCCTCTGTCCCAGGATTGCTGGCAGCCAGTGGCAGAACCATGGATGAAGGACCCCCACCTCCACGTTCAGTGTAGAAAAGGGGGTCCAATATTCTGTCTGGGACCCAATATCCTCTTGGTTTCCTCATCTGTAAAATTAAAGAGCCGGTCTAGAGCATCTTTTAGGCACTTTCTAGTTTGGCCCTCGGTAGTTCCTCTAGTAGGAACACATTTTTTTATCAGTCCATCCGAAGAGGGCGGCGGAATCAGTCCTGTGGGTAAGGGTGCCCATGTAGCATCCACAGCCAATTCTAGGCTGATGAAACCCCTGGACGGTTCATTGTGGGGTCAGGATCAGACGCTGGTGTCCACTGACTATCTTTCTTTTTGTGTGTGTGTGTGTGTGTGTCATATTTTGTTCAGCACAAGTGTCTTTAGAGTTGCTATATATTTGGAGATATAACTGACCTAAAATTTTTGGAGATAAAATTGACAAAATTTTTGAACTTTAAAGTACGTGTAATGCTGTTTGTCTAAGATGTATGGTGTGTTAGTGTGATGCCTTTATAGCAAAGCATTTAACACTGTAGCATTAACCAACATCTCCATCATGTAACCTGATTACCATTTCTTTTTGTCTTGAGAACATTTAAGATTTACCATCTTAACAACTTTTGGATTTAAAATACGGAGATTAATTCTTTCATATCCTCCTTTATTTCTATTAACATTCTTTTCATTTTGAAGAATTTTGTTTAATATTAGTATAGCCATTCCATAACTTTTATAATTATTGTTTTCATGATGTTTTGTTTTTCATCTTTTTTGTTTATAGAGTCTATATTTTTGAATCTAAAGAATGCCTCCTAAAGAGAATATATGGTTGGATCTTTTAATTTTATTAAATCTGATAATTTGTGCATTCTGATTATTTAATCCAGTTTTGTTTAATGTTACTATTTTATACATCTGCCATTGTACTTGAAAAAAAACTAATTTTTAAAGTAATTTTTATTACTTTTTAAAAATTTTTAAATACTTTAAAAATTTATTTTGACTGTGCTTAGTATTTGTTTTGTATAGGCTTTCCCTAGTTGCAGCAAGCAGGAGCTACTCTTTTCTGTGGTACATGGGCTTCTTATTGTGGTGGCTTCTCTTCCACTGACTATCTTTCTGTCAAGTACCCTGTGTTGAAATGCCATCAGAGGCTCTGCCCTGCAGGTAAGAGCTGGTGCTTCAAAGACCCGGGGCAGGAGTGAGTGGGTTGCACCCTGAGGACCACATCAGATTCCTAGGAGGTAAAGGTAAACCTGGGGCAGTAATGGGGTATCACGGGGGAGAGTGCCCTACCCGGGTGGATCAGGAAAAGGGCATGTGCACATTAAAGAGTGTGGTCCTTTCCTGCTAGAGAGCAGACGCCCAGAAGCGTGGAGGCAGGTGGGGGGATGGTCGGTGACCTCAGGCCTGTCACCCTCTGCCTGGTGGCCCCTCTATCTACAATCAGAGACGAGGCCTGGCTTGCCTTCCAAACACCCAACCCAGAGACCCCAGTGGAACATGTAGATTATCCAGACTAAGCCCTTCAAGTGCAAGATGGTATTAACTGAAAGTCAGAATTGTCAGAAGACTTTTAGGGAGATTAAATTTTATTGGACTCAGTTACAAGCAGTAAATCCAAAGAGATCAGGTTCATTTGTAATTAGGAGGATCTTCTTATACACACAAAATGTACCATGGACTTTTAAAAGCATATTCCTTCCAGGGGATTAAAATATTCTTTATAAGAGTGCTTATTGTTTTTTTTTTTTTTTTTTAAACCAAAAGCTTTGTTCCTAGCTCAGAACTGTTAGGGTGGCAGAGCTTAAGGAGACCTAGCAGACAGAACCCAGGCTGGTGGCTGCCTCCCCTGGGGGTGTTTTCAGTGACTCTGTAGGGGGAACCCAGAGCCAGGAGGCTCTCCTCGCTCCCTGTCCAGGACTCTAGGAGGCAAGGGAGCCATAATTCACACCCCTCCTAGGCTGATAAAAATGATGTGATGGGAGAAACAATCTAATGACAGGTACTTAACTTTTGCACTAATTAATTTCACGGACAGGCTGTCTTCAAGTTTACAAATGTTGCAGCTGAGTCAGAAAGTGCAGCAGAGAGCAAGGCTGGTGGTAAATTATGTCCAAGATGTCAAAAAATTAAAATAATATAAACATGAACTGACGGAGCCCGATGGGATAAATCCACACGTGCTTATCGTGTACCTATTACACGTACGGTGCCTGGAAGCACTGTTCATAGCCGCATCCAACTCTCGAAAGCTACGGTGCTCTTGGAGGGGTGGTGTGAGGGCCAGAGCGGAACATTAGGGGTTCCATTTGTTCTCTGGGTTCTCCCAGCCTCCTCACTCACTTGACACCAGCACTCGATGTGTTGCCCCCAAGGCTGCATCAAAAGTGTGTGAGATGGGACTTCCCTGGTTACCCAATGGCTAAGACTCTGTGCTCCCAATGCAGGCAGCCTGGGTTTGATCCCTGGTCAGGGAACTAGATCCCACATGTGCAACTAAAACTCAGAGCAGCCAAATAAATACACTCGAATTTTTTTTAAAAAGTGACAGTGGCAGCAGGTGGGGTATCCATCCATTGGCAGGGGCTGGGTCTGCCAGGGGGTCCCCTTGGCATCTACCTCTGTGTAGTAGATCGCTGCCATCCAGAACCATTTGGAGGGCCTGGGGACAGAAAGCATGGCCCACAGGAAAGACAGGATGGGGAGAACCATGGAGAGGACGGAGGCCGAGAGCAAGTGGTCGAGAGCAATCACAAGACCGCACAGAGCCCCGGATTTGGCCTCGGCAGCCTGGGCAAGGCAAAGGCGAGCCTCACCAGGCAAGGCGGGCTCTGCTAGGACCTGTCCAACTGCTCTAGCTCGTCCTCCAGGGGCAGCCTAGAGGGAGGGAGATACCTTGCTGTAAGTCCAGGAAAGATAGGCCCACCGCCCTGGATGGGCAGGTGTGTCTGGGCCTCGAGAAAATCCAGTAGGTAAAAAATAACTGCATTTCCCCAAACTCTATACTGGGAGCAATTTTCCACTTTCCCAGAATGCTCAGCCACAAAGTTTTCTATTGAACATGCACTCCCCAGATGCATTAAAAAAAATATGTGATTTGGGTGGGAAAAAAAAACAAAAAACGCGATTGCTCACAATTTCTCTATTGAGTAGTCTTTTCAAGCAAGTAATCAAGTTCAAAGAACCACTTGCTTTGCTTCCTAGCCTGTGGAGGGCAACACCTTCCGACCCAGGAACAGCAATTTGGGCAGCCACCTTGAGCAAGAAAAATGTGCTTCTTTCTGACTCGATTTACAGATAATTCTTGCCTTTTAAGTTACAGATCATTAGCCGGAAACATCCTAAAAGGAACTTCCTGCTGGAGCTGCTGGTCTGTTTGAGTCTCTGAATGACGGGAATGGAACAGGATGGTTGGTGGTGATGGCAGGCGGGAGCGGGGCGTAGCAGGTCTTGGACTTGCCAGCCCACTGTCTTTGAGGGACATCCTGCCAGTGGTGGGGTCTTGCTCAACCCTTCCTCCCTTTCGGCTGACCCCTAGCTACTGTGCCTTACCATCTCTGTGACCTCTGTAGACCCTAAAGACATCATTTTCTAAAAACTTTTGATGACTAAGTGATTGGGCTTTTGCTTCAAAGGACATCCTAAAATTTTTTTTAAGCCTCATGAATTTGGATTCCAGACTCCTCTCATCTGGAATTTGCAATCACTGGGGATGGTCTGATATTTATTCCTGCATCCTTCATGAAGGCTGCATTGCTTGGTTGAACAAGCAAGCCCTGGAAGGCCATTATGTTCTAGACCTTGAGTTGGGCCACAGGGGCACAGAGATGGACACGGCAGACCCCTGTCCTCACAGGGTTCATGTTGCTGGGGGCAAGAGTCTGGGGCCAGGGGTCTGAGTGAGAGCCACTTCTGAGGAGTTGAGGAAGTCCAGAGGAGGACAGGGTGCTGGGAGGCTTCCCAGAGGGGTGGCTGGGCTGGCTCTTGTAGGACAAGAGCAAACCCTCCAGGCAGAGAGGCAGGGAGAATGGACATTCCAGCTAAGTGTTAGATCCTTTGCAATTCAGAAAACAGAGCGCAAGGACTAGAGTCATCAGGTCATGAGGGGCCTTGCAAACCAGGCTGAGAGTCTGGATTTCACTCTGCAGGAGACAGGAAAGCCCTGGAAGGATGAAGAAGGAGGTGACAAGGGCAGGCTGGGGGGAGTTGAGGTTGGTGTGGAGGGTGTATCAGATGGAGGAGCTGGTGGCAGGCAGGATGGGCTGGTAGGGCAGGCTAGAAGCAGCGATGGTCAGAGCGAGGCAGTGGACACAGAGTAGAGGCTGTGGGTGGAATCCAGAGAGACATTTTCAAAACAGAGCCCTGGGCACCGCATCCCCTGCTGGACACGATGAATAAGAGAAAGAACGATGCTGGCATCTGCTCCTGGGCCACTTCACTAGAGGCTGGATGGTTGTGAAGGTTTTGAGAGAGATTTGGAGTAGGGCTTTTACCCACAAAGACTATGCTGGGAGCCGGAGGGGAGGGGCACCAGCCCGTGAAGAAAGGAAGTAATGAACTTGAGTTTAACAAGGTCAGAGACGGCTCCTAAGCAGGTAGGACCCCAGGACTGGAGCTCAGGACACGTGCTAAGGAAGGACAAGAAGGGACAGGGAGGGGACAGTGGGGGAGGGGCCCACAGAATGGTGGCTGCAGGAGCCAGAGGGTCCTGTAAAAACACAGGAGACGGAGAGGAAGCACAAGGCTCATGCTGCTCCTCCGCCCTTTCAAGATGTCTGGTGGCCAAGAGACGTGGAGGAAGGGAGCGATTTCTGCAGTCTCCAGAGGACCCCAGCCTGCTGGGTTGCAGAAGGGAGTGGAGGGGAAGGGACTGGGAACAGAACCGATGGAGAAAGTGGAGCAGATGGGCAAGAGCCTAGGATGGGGGAGAAGCCCTGACTCCTGGGACCGCGGTGAGGGTGCAAGGAGGCAGATGGGGGAAGGGAAGATGAGGTGTTCCTTCTGGGATGGTGGGCCAGTCAGGGCTGCATCCGCAGCACCTGGATGTCCAGGTGAGATGGCAGAACACGGCTACATGAGATCTTGAGCCATGGGCTCAGTTCCCTCTTGTTTCAAATGGGGAGAATACTCTTACCTTCCTCCCTGGGCTCTCAGTAGCTAAGGGGGTTAATTGATGCAAAATGACTCAGGACCAGTCCAGCAAAGCAGTCAGTACGGGGAATGGCCATTGTCCCCGCCCACACAGCCATCACCATGGCTCTGTCCTCGTCTGTCCCCCAGTGTCTGGGACACAGCTGAGATGGTCAGGGGATGAGCTTCCTCAGGTTCCTTGATGAGCATCCCCCCAACACTGCCCACTCCCGTCAGGTGTGCAGGTGGCACCTGATCCACCCAGGCCTCCCAGGTATTTTTAAAGGGACCCGTTTACAAGATCACAGCTCCCACATGGCTCCCTGAACATGCCCAGAATAAGGGAGCCCATCCACATCCACCGGGCCTCTCTGAAAGCCGCACTTCATATTTGAGGAAAATTACTTCTCTACCTGCCAAGGGCCTCTGTTGTTCGGACACAGAGAATAATTTTGTGGCATTAGTGAAAATGATCCCTTTATAGCCCTCTAAATATCCTTGGCCCACAACACAAGGTCTTGACTTTCGGGGAGACCAAGGTTTCACCGGGGGCCCCTGGCACCTGGGGTCGTCCTGGGACAGGGAGGCTCCTCGGGGCTGAGGGCAACCTGCTCCCCGCCTCAGGGGGTCTTCCAGTGCTTCCTCAGGTGGATCCTGCCTGGACCTGCAGGTGTTTCTGCGAGGATCCTCTGGGGCTGTGCCCTGCGCCATTTCTACAGGCAATCGGGCATCTCCCGGACGAGACCCAGGTAACCCTTTGCCTTCTGGATGCCCCTCAGGCTTCTCTTCCCTCCTGGCTGGGGCCGTGCATGAGGACTCTCGCAAGCAGGCATGACAGCCTCTCAGAATGTCCTCTGTGGTGGCTTTCTTCCCCTACAGAGAAATGTCAGAGTTTCATCATACAAAGGAAAAGAAGAGGGACTTCACTGGGAGTTCACTGGTTAAGACTCCATGCTTATAATACAGGGGGCACAGGTTACGTCAGGAAAACTAAGATTCTACATGATGTGAAGAGCAGCCAAAAGGAAAAGAAAAAAAGAGAGGGAAGCAGATGTGGATAAGGAGGGGAAAGTCCAGGAGGGAGCTAGTGGGTATACTTTGTGTGACAGAAAACGGACGGAACACAGTTCCTCACAGTCTGCATCTCAGGACTGGAGCTGGGACCACCAAGGGGCCCCAAGGCCCCTCCGGGAGTTCTGAACACAGGTGGCAGAGCACCGCGTCCCTCCCCGCACCGGCCACCACAGTGGCCCGAACCAGCAGGGAGGGTGGGTGCAGGAGCTACTGCGAGGCATAAATCATGAGTCAGCGATGGAGTAGCTCGTCCACAAGGAATAATTAAAGGCCGTTGATATGGCAGGAGGTGCCAAGCTTGCCTGAGTGACAGCTTGCCAGCAGCCATGGCGCAACCCCCGGAGGGCCACGGACACCCGGGCACTGTCCCCACTCAGTGCATGCAGAGCTTCAGTGGCATCGTCCAACAACATCTGTCCCAGGACCCCACACAACCGGGCCATGGTGACGAGCCTCCAGGCCAGGCTTCCTGTGGAGAGAGAGCACGAACCACACACGCTACCCATGAAACCCCACCAGGACCATTGCTCTTTCTTTTCGCCAACTTGCCTCAGAGCGACAAGACAATAAACTCCATCCAGTCCATCAGCTAAGTCTTGAGGGGGCTGCCCTGCGGGAAGAATTTCCCTAGATGTCATGGATTCTCGTCCAAAGTGGGGGCCCCAGGTTTAGCAGACGGGCACCAGGGCGGGCCTGAGAGTGACTGTCTCTGAGCACCCTCGGAGGAGAGGACCACACTGTTATCGTTTGCATTCTGAATGTTCAGTCAGTAAGTCATGTCCGACTCTTTACGACCCCATGGACTGCAGCACACCAGGCTTCCCTGTCCTTCCCTATCTCTCAGCGTTCGCTCAGACTTATGTCCATTGATTCAGTGATGCCACCCAGACTTCTCATCCTCTGTCATCCCCATCTCCTCCTGCCCTCAACCCTTTCCAGCATCAGGGTCTTTACCCAGCATTCTGAATAGCTAGCACGAGTTAAGCACTTACTGTGTACCCAAAACTGGTGTTATCTTATGGTTCAACCCTTCAGTCCTACAGCATCCCTCTTGCTCATGGTCTCTTAGCTGTCTTCCTTTCACAGAGAAACCGAGGGCCAGAGAAGTGAAAGGGAGGTGGGTGGGAGGGAATCTGATTGCAGCGGGTGGGAGTGGGTCTGATCGCAGGCCACCCAGACTTGCACTGAAGGAACGGCCGTTAGAGACAAGGGATAGGGAGGACTCTGGAAAGGATGTCCTGCCACGGGATGAGCTGGAAGATGAGAACATCCCTTGATGGGAGGTGGAGGAGCTGGCTTTGTGCTGAGGGGCCTTGAGCAAGGCATTTAAGCACTCATCACTCTCTTTAACTGGCCTTTCATCTCTGAGTGAGGTTATCTGACATCAGCCCTGATCCATGACATGGTTTCCCCTCCTAGAGTTTTCTTTTTTTTCTGTTTTGAATATGGCAGGACAACCATACCTACCAGGTTCATCTGAATTTTCTGCTCTGGCCTCAGCTTCAATCTCACGAGTTGCCAGTCTCTCACCTCCTGAGTCACCAAAAAAAAAACCCAAAATAGACTGGAAATTCCTGTCTGTTTTCAATTGATGTTTTTTGGTAAATGTTTGTTACATCCCCATGGGGGTGTCTGTGTGTCTAAGGTGGGCCTGATGATGGGAGTGTGGAAATTACTCCTGAAACATGCATCACATCATGGGCCCTTTACTGGGGTCACTGGGACTCTACAGGCCCTGATGTCAAATCAGCTGGTCTTCATTTGCAGATGCTCAGCAAAGCAGGTCCACCTAGAGAGGAAGGCCTTTCAAATTTGTATTGGCTGCTGACCACTACTTGTCAGGGTCCAGGGCTTACTGCCAGTGAATGCCTCACTTAGGAAAGATTGGACACCCGACAGACCACATATTTCTCTCTCCCTGGGTCTGGTTGATGCGTTCCAAATCTCAAGTCATTATGGAAAACACACTTGGAAAAATGCAGATTCTCTACCACCACCACCCCCTCCATATCTCAGAATAATCAATCGGCCCGTCAGCAAATAACCCATTGTCCAAGCTGTGTGGACACCTCCATAAGGCACTCCCTCCACCATCGGCATGTATAAAAGTTCCCCTAGGCTCCTATACGCACCTATGACCTCATCTTCCCTCCACACTCCACTTGCTGTCAATGGACCCAGCCACCAGCAAGAACTGTTTGACGCCAGTGTTTCCTAGTCGACCATCTGTTGATCCAAGTTACCACACAAACCCCGCTTTGCTGGCGACAGTAGTACCTCCACTGTGGCGCCGCCGGAGCCCCTCTTCATCCCACTCGGGGTTTCCCACCCCTCCTTCATCCTCCATCCTCATCTGGAGAGCGCACGCGGCACCGTTGTCCAGGCTTTGTAGGCGAGCTGCAGGGAGACAGTCGTAAACCCGGCTGTGTTCTCCGGCAGTTCCAGGCCCAGACCCTCCTTTTCTTCTTTAAAGGTCACAAAATCTAATTAGAACCATCGCTAACTGTATATTCTCGTTGTCGGTAAGCCTTAAATAATAAAAATCAGACCAAATGAGACTAATCAAGGGAGATGGAAAATCAATGTCATATTTGTTCCAAGTAATTTCCTCTTAGAAGAGGAAAGGCTCTTAGGAGCGGTTTGTGAATTTAAAAGATGTTTAAAGTTGCATCTAGACATCAGAACATCAAAGTCAAACCCAAACGGAATTTTGCCGGATGATCTCCTTCCTTGTTCCCAGAAAAGTCAGTGCTGCTTGGTATAAAGGATAAAGTGGGTGACAGCCTTTCTTGTGTCTGCTTTTAGTAGTTCTGGTTTTACCAAAAAAAAAAAAAAATTGAAAAATGGATTCCTTAAGACAAGGGCAAAGAGTAAGTAATATATGGAATTCTTTGCTCTTCCTTCAATATTTTTCCAAGTAGCTTTCAACTAAAATGCACACTTCAGGAAAAACTCTAAACAATAGGATATAACAGAGACACACGTGTAGGCATGGTAAAGAAAATTAAGACATGTCTTCAAATAACTTATCCCTTTTCCTGAAATACCCCCAAGATATTGGTTGACATCTCCAAATGCGCACCCCTGTTCTCCACTCGGTTTTGCATGTGCCCATGACAACAGGAGTAATTTATACTAAGAGGACTAGTTGAGCGATTTTATACAGGACTAGTTGACTGGCTTCCCCATGAGTCCGCTGCTTTTCCCCAGTAGACATCAGGGAGCCCCTACAAGCAGAGATCCTCAGAGTCACTCCCTCATCACACGTTAACAAGCATCCAGCATCCAGAGCCATGGGCCTCTGAGGCACCCATTGTTCTTTTTATAATAGGACATCTCCCAGAGGGATCCAAATGAACTTGGGCTCAAGTTAAGCTCAGGTCGTTGTTCTGCATAGTCTGCTCCACCACATGCAGGTCCAGCCATGCCGTGGGCACACACGGAGGCTTCTAAAGCAAGAGCATCCTTGGTGAGGACCACTCAGCCCACAGAATGTGTCTACTTCACCTGCATTAGCTCGAGTCCAGGTTAAAGAAAACTTACCTGGAAAGCTGTTCTGGGCTTTGGCTGATGATCTGTTATTTCTGCCTCGCTTCCTTCTTGAGGCTCCTCTTTCTTGCTGTCAGTCTCAAAGAAGGCGTAGCTGCCATCCTGGAGCACTGCAAAGCATGTCCACAAAAAGAATCTGGAAGATATGCCTTCCTGCCCCGTTGCCCACAGACCTCACTATGAGCCTGGCCTGGCCTGAGACATGCTGGGCGTCTCACTGACCTGATGGGTACCGGGTTATTTTACATGTGGCGTTTCCTCCCTTTTGGCACATTCTACCACAGAAGGGAAATCTGTCAAAACAGGTGTATCTCATTCCCTAACTGGATTTAAATTATGTATTAGTATTGACATTTCACATTAGACGCCTGTGGATTTCTGTCTCCCCTCACCATCAATCTCCCTTGTTAGTCACGGAATCTGCAATCTCCCTTCTTCCTCGGCTGCACACACTCCACGAGTCTTGTCCCATATCATCCATGGCCAGCTCACCTGCTGCCGTGGTAGATGGAGGGGACCCTGCTCCCTCACTGTCCCCAAAGACACAAACACACGACCTCTCACGTCCTTATGGGGCAGGCGGCGTGAGCCCTCTGCCTGCCTCCTCACCACAACCTTGTTGCCTCAAATGACAGGCATGTCCTAGGGAACGGACCTGTTTTAGGGAACCCTGGAACCTAGTGGGCCCCCGCTTCTCAGAGTCCTGAAGGGCTATGCTCCAGGCAGCTGTTAACAATCCCGGCTTACTGGAAGGATGCTTTGTCCAAGGCTGCCACCATTTTTTCTCCTCTTCATTTTCTGTCATACTGAGATCATCTAAATAAAGATGAAACCCAAATCCATCAGCCATTCCGACCCTGGACCACATTGTGCTCATTCCAAAAAGGGACCAGCCTGAAATGTCTGCTGAAGAAATCAACATCACCTTGCTGAGTGTTTACTGACTGCCCTCCCCCATCCTTACACAACAATTCATTTGAACAAATCATTTGGTGCAAATAAAATCTGAGAAGGAAACGTATAAGAGACTAGAGATAAAACGTGTTTTCAAGACTGCCTAGCATGTAAGCTGACAACCTCTTCTCTCCTCTGCTTCAAGGAGATTCCCAGGGAGGTCTGTGCTGGGAGGTCCTTGAAGAGACCAGTTCTAACGGTTTCAGGAACTCGAAAGCACTAAAATGGAATCTTTCTTAAACGCACCGTAATTCAGTCTTGTCACTAATTCAGACAGTGTGTCCCCCAATTAGGAAGGTTAACCCATAGATGACATCCTGTGTATGAATTGCCATATAAACCCAGTCCTCTCAGAGGTTGGTAGCCAGATGATGACACTGTTCCCTCCAACTTGTTCAGCTGAAAGGAAGAGCAAATCCAGTCCAATTGAAAAAGAACAACTTTTTGAAGGATATCTTATTTATTTCATGACCAGTAAAAAATGAAACGACTTTTGTCTTTAGCTACAGGCCCTTGGAGGAACTCGTTTTCTGGAGGAAAAAAAAAAGTCTCAAAACTGAAAGGAAGAAAATACTGTTTAAGTAAGTAATCCATGGATTTCCAGGGAGCCAGGGCCTGTCAGATGTGTTTTCACTTTGCAAACAGGGAGGGATCCTTTCTGGGACTTCAGTCAGAGTTCAGAATTTCACCTCTGAGCACCATTCTGATTGTAAACTCTTCAGATGCATCAGACAAAAAGATAACTCGAACTCCTCAGATCCGAAGACCCGTTTTCTTATTAGCTTGGGGCGGGGCAGCTGGTGGCGCTGATGGCAGAGGGCTCAGTGTAATATTCCTGTTTCAAGCTGGGGGTGGGGGGAGGCAGATCATGTCCCGAGCTCACCTGGAGTGCTAGTCCCTGTGGCAGCATCCTCCCTGGGCAAACAGCTCACACTCACCACCGGGGAAGCAGGCCTCCTGCTGCCTCGCTGCAAAGCAGCAACTTTCCTTTGCTGTGCTTTGCTTTGATCTTCTCAATCCTGGCAATTGAAGACACAGAAGGCCGTTTTCTTCTCCTGCGGTCAAAACATTTTTGCCATTTTGCTTGGCTTTGCCCCTAAGCCTCAGACAGAGGAAGAGCTGCCTAGCTGTCCTCTCCCACCTTTCCTGACTTAAGAGGCGACACCCCGCCCCACCCAACAGCCAGCATCTTGGGCACCCAGATGGATGGGATCCTGCTCCAAGTGCTGCCTGGGGTCCATGGTGGGAGGCACAAGGGCTGACTGCTCTCTGCTCCAGAAAACAGAGCAGCATCTCAAGTGGGTTTGCTAGCCCCAGACGATAGCTGGGCAGCTGAGGGACTGGGGCTGGGGGTCTTGGTGGACTCAGATAGCCTGAGAATTCAGACTTAAGCAGGCAACAAAACAGAAAGAACTCTGCCAACTTCATCATGCACATATCATGACTTCTCCAATATTATATAATTTTTACAATTGATTACAGTCAAGTCACTTTTATGACTTGACATTACCCTAAGCAATCCTTAAAGTCACTCAATGAGTTGTCTAGATGTTCCTTCCCCTTACCTCTTCCGAAGTGCATCAAGATAAATGATGTAGCCTTTAAACAAAAAATACATACATGCATGACCACCAAAACCTTCCTGGGTACCACCTGGGGTGCACGCATTGTAGAGCATTGGAAGACAATGGCTTAAGCAGAGTAGCAGGTGGCCCCTCTTAGCCAGGAACAGCTTGAATCAAGGCTCAGAGCAAAGAAAGCAAATGGCCTTTTGGGGGAACAATGACTTTAGCCAAAGCAGAAAGTCTGAGCCATCAAGAGCTCAAAGCATCTCCTCCTCATCTAAGAATTACATTAAGTGATGGATCTTTCCAAGGGAAACTCATGTTCCCATCACACTCAAGAGCCCTGCCTTTGTTTTCCGGTTGGAAGAATCAGCCTGCAATTTCTGCCACCTCCATCCACTGATTGACCCACATTCACAGCTCGTTAGTGCCCCGTAAGCTGAACAATGGCACATCTCAGGTCTTAGGCTTTTTTTTTCTTAGAGAAATTCAAAAATAAGAGAAAGAAAGAAGTCTGTGACAAAGAAAGAAATAAGCGATAAGATGGCATCTCCTTTGGAAGGGCCATGTTTCCAGGATGAAGAAAGAAAAGCCAACATAACTGCCTCATGATGACCTAGAGGCATTTTCTTTCTTGTTTTCCTCACTGTGTTCCAACACCTCCCTGAAGGACAGTGCCAAGAGCTCAGCACCCCTGTGTGGGCAAAGAAATACATTTAAGAAATCATCTTGCATGTATTTTAAGTGTCTTATGTATCTTCCAAGATATATAAGAAAAGGATATATATGTATATAAGATAGGTATATCTTATAGGTGCCTTATAGAGAATCTTTGTAGATTCTGTTGGTAAAACATCACTATCACTGTCAGGTTTTGCACTAAAATTCAAGGTGAAATGTGTCAGTTCAGTTCAGTTCAGTGGCTCAGTCGTGTCCGACTCTTTGCAACCCCATGAATCGCAGCACGCCAGGCCTCCCTGTCCATCACCAACTCCCGGAGTTCACTCAGACTCACGTCCATCGAGTCAGTGATGCCATCCAGCCATCTCATCCTCTGTCGTCCCCTTCTCCTCCTGCCCCCAATCCCCCCTAGCATCAGGGTCTTTTCCAATGAGTCAACTCTTCACATGAGGTGGCCAAAGTACTGGAGTTTCAGCTTTAGCATCATTCCTTCCAAAGAACACCCAGGACTGATCTCCTTCAGAATGGACTGGTTGGATCTCCTTGGAGTCCAAGGGGCTTGTCAACCATATGTCAATTCATAAAACAAGATGGGGTCCAGCCAGCTGCTCAAAAGAATTTTTTTTCCTCCTTTCTCCCCAAAGAGCATAAACCTCCAGAACATCAAGACCAAATTTAGCTCAACTGATTGAGGACAGAGCATGCAACAAACCATGGAGGTTTTGTATGGGAGAGGATGTTTGTAACTCGCCTGAGGATGGGCCATGCTCGAACAGGCCATGCTCTCAGGGTGAGAGGCTAAGTGGAGTTTGAGAGAACAGTGTGCTCAAGGTACATCTGAATTCTGGCCTATACCCTGGAAACAATGGGGGACCCCTTGGAATTGAGTCTGTCCCTTCTCCCTGGGAGTGGCACAGGTGTGGCTCCCATCATTGCAGGTGAGCACCCTAGGGCTGCTGGATGATCAGTTTGTATCAGATGAGGAACTAACACTAGAAGGGGCTGTGTTAGTTCCACAAGCTGGCCAAACAGACAGGTAAACCAGGGCAGAAGCCTGAGACTGGGGTGGCAGGGCTGCCCTGAGAAGCTCTGGAAGCCCTGGACTTCTGCAGGGCTGGGCTGGTTCTTCACAGAAGTCCACCAACCTCCTCCTTCGACCCTGAGCTGAACTTGGTCCCTCATGGACTTGGGGTTACTGTTGGCAAAGAGAGCTGGTCTTTTGCCCTTGCCCCTCCTCTGTGTTTACAAGTCAGTATAGTACCTCCTAAGATCTCATGGCCCTACACAATTTGACCAGGATCAAATCCCAGACTTGAGAGGAAGGAGCATGTGTTGGAGGGGCTGTGTCACCAGGCAGGTGACCCACTCTGAGCATCAGCTCTTCCTCTGCTGAGGGGAGGGGTGAGATGAGATGGTCTGAGGTTTCTGGGAGTTCTAAAGGGTGGTGATCCTTTAGCTAAAGCCTCCTTCGTGTCTGGTCAAGCCCCTGACAGCTGAGGTCTTCCTCCTGGGTTTCCTGGTACCTGGATGCTAAGGCTTGAGCAGCTTCCAGATCAGCCACCTCGTAAAGGTGGTAATAACTCAGGAAGATCCGTCGCTGGATGAGCAGGAAGATGAGACACACGGTGTCCCACAGGATCCCCGCTTCCTTTTCTGGGGGTTCATAGGCTTCGTCCCCGGGGATGGCTGCATGGAAGACAGGAGAAACCAGGAGTCTTGCGGTCGGGGGAGGAGCCCGGGCTCCCGAGGGCAAAGCCTGCTCTGCTTCCTGGTGACTTCTGTCCTTTCCTCCCCTTCCTGCCCCCACTGGTGATTTTCTCAGGGAACCAGGAGGTGAGGCCCCCCATCTGCACCAGCCCCTCCCTGGAGCCTCAGGCCCTCCCTTCTCAATTCCTTGAGGGGACCCAGGCAGAGCCCTAGGTGAGCAATGGAGCTGACAGTGAGGGGGATCGGTAATCCATAGGACTTGAGAACCCCCCGCCCCAATCTCAGCCTCGTTGGGACCTTCAGAAACCTACTCCCTATGGCCATGGCACTAAGCCCTGAAGCTCCAGGTTTGATTGTGAAAGACGAGAAATGTGATCTCACATGTTTTTTTTTGACAAACCGAGAGAGGGAGAGCCAAGGCCAGGATGTCACTCAGAGGCAAAAGTTAAAACAAACACATTTCTCCTTCCCCTCCATTCATAAAAGGAAACCGGTGACAGGTCCAGTCGGGCAGAACCCAGGTCTCCTCCCTCTCCAAACAGGCCCGAAGCCCGGGAGTCGGCAGCGTGGCTGGGGTTTCGCAAACCCCACGGAAGTGCCGTCGGCACAGACCTGGAATCGCCCCCTCGAAGCCCAGGGCCACGGACTGGAGGCCACCATGCCCTTGACTAAGCACTGGGGAGCAAGGCAGAAGCACCCTGCTTTCTCTCTGCTTTTCATCTGGTGCCTGGCTTTTCTCCGAGAGAATGGAGGTCTCCTAATTTCTCCTGGGGTCTCCTCCATCTCCCATCGGAATTGGCAAAGCAGTCAAATGCAGCCCTGAACCTGGACTGGATCCTGAGTCCAGATAATACAATAATAATAATAAATAGTTGTCAGGACCCAGTGAGGAGTGACTGGGGGCATTGGCATGTAGGCTGGGCATTAGGTGACTGGGGGACAGGAGCTGGTTTTCTCAGGATGAGCTGATGAGAACCTGGTTCTGCAGGAGAATGTCTTGGTGTGTGCTTCATTCCTTCTGGCGATTTCACAAAAGAAATGTACATAAACCCACACACAGATGGGGCAAAGATGGCAGAAGGTGCTGTAGATCTCGGGCGGGGGTGGGTGGCTATTGTGCAGTTCTCTCCACTCTTCTGTCCCTTCCATCTTCCTATTCTGGTGACACACGTGGGCTCTACACGGGCTGTGCTGAACTGGGGGCAGCAGGGGGTTGGCGGCACTTACCTAGCTGGTAACCTGGGACTGTGCAGGACAGGCCAAAAGTGTGGACCAGCCAGCAGTGCATTTTGAGTAAGGCCTCCAGGTACATACATGCACCAACCTGCAAGAGACGAGGAAAGACAAGCTGCCTGCTCCATTCCCAGCGTGCATTTGCTGTTCAGTGTCATCTACCATTTGTCTCCCTAGTTGTAACGTCCAATGCGCTGGTCCCCGAGAAGAGCAGCATTTGGCCATCCACCCTGGGAGGTCTAATCATGCTTCTTCCCAAGAACACAAGGAGGGGTTAACCCAGAGGCCACGGAAGCTTCTTCCATGTCGATGGACCAGCAACAGCAGTCCAGCGGCCATGAGCGACGGTGTGGCCCCAAGTGGATCACTGTCCTTCTCGCCCCTGATTCCCCATGTTCTCATCTGCAAAGTCACCATGTCATCTCTGCAGACTCCTTCCCACTCTTACAACCTGTGATTTTATAAGGAAGACCTACGAGCCATTAGAAGGATGAAGTCCTAAGATGTATGACAGGAAAGGACACGGTGGTATCCCCACCCATGGAGATGCAATAAGATAAATTGAGGTGATGATTGTCACCATTCCAGTAAAAGCTGGTTTGTTTGATAGGCAGTCACTTGGAACTTTTCAAGCCAATGAGGACCAATATTCTTCAGGATGACCTGAGGCTTGTAGACCTCCAAAGAATGACTGCATCCTGCTGAGCAAAGTCCTAATGTGTCCCTGGGTTGCGAGTTGTGCCTGAAGCATGGCAAGTCAGACAAACAACCAGCAATGGGTCTGGAGACAGGGCTCCCAGGGTCAGCTAGCCCAGGGGGTGGTACTGGACTGGCCTCTTCTGGTACTTCTCTGTCTGTATCTCTCGTGTGGAAGCCTTAAGTTCTACCAACCCAAGATGGGGGCAGTGAGGGAGGCCCCTTCCAGTTTCAGACCTGTGACTTTCCTAGCCCTCAAACTGCTGCATTAATCTACGCGGTTCTGTGTTATTCCACTTCTCCCTTTGATATGTGAGTGCGGTCCCGCGCAATGAACACGGGTTCTCTGGAGCATCGTCTAAGGTGATTAACTAGACCATAAAGCATGTTTTCTGTTGCATGTCCTCCCCTTCCCCTCTTGATTTCCTTGGGTTCAGAGCTCTTCAACATCAAAAGCTACTCCCCGAAGCACGGGCGGCATCGTGCGTGACACACGGCGGATCGTTTTACCTCTTTCCACCTTTGGTAAACATATCTTTGAAAAAGGCCTTTTAAGACGACTGTTGGTTTTGGCAGTACCTTTTTTTAGGGTATTAAGACAGTCAGGCTAGGAAAACAAAGAGCAGCCTTGAGAGAAGGACTATCCCATACCAACAGGAAAGTCTTCACAGCAACCACCAGCGCCGAGTAGGCGACCAGGCAGTCCCACGACTGGAGGATGGTCTTTGCCGGCTGCAGGAGGAGATGGCTCCCTTGCAGCATGAAATATCCAAAGGCCACCAGGTACCTGACACTCAGGACGTGGATCCGTGTTGTTCCCACAAGAAACACCAGGCAAAGCACAATCCAGAAGTGATAGCAAAAAACAGCAACCTTGACCATGTCCAGATAGGAGCTGGAAGATTGAAGAGGCCAGTGAAAAGGAAAGATGATGTAATTTAACAGACATAAAAGTGCCTTCCACAGGTCATCTTAAAATAGAAGGAAACACAGAAAACAGACAAAGAGAGAAATGGAGTGAGTAGGAGACCCTCAGAGACTCATGGCCATGCCAATGCGATGGGAACATCCACGAGCCTAGGGTCTTTTGCAATGTCAGGCTTATCAAGGTGCAGACTGCATTCAAGAGTATAGTTCTTTGAGGTTTGACAAATGAATACAGTCCTGTAACCACCATCCTGATCAAGATACAGAATATTTCCATCAGCCTCGAATTTCCCTGTGCCCTTTGTAGCCAATCCTCTCCCCAACCTCCAGGCAAACAGCAATCTGTTTTCTGTCCCTATAGTCTGGTCTTTTCCAAAATAGCACACAAACAGCACCGGGCAGCCCGTCACCCTTTGTGTGTGGCACGACACTGTTGCGAGTCCCACTGGGTTGTCATGCGTGTCAATAAGTCATCCCTTTTTCCTGCTGAGTGGTGGTTTGTGGTATGGATGCACCACAATTTAGCCACTCACCAGTTAATAGACACTTGGATTGTTTCCAGTTTTCGGTGATTATGAGTAAAGCTGCTATAAACATTCATGGGCAGGTTTTTGTATGGAACTAAGTTTCCATTTCACTTGGGTAAATACCTGTGAGGGCAGTGGCTGGGTTGCACAGCCAACGTACATCGAATATTAGAAGAAACCTGCCAGAAAATAAGGTCCTGCTGAATAGCACAGGGAACTATATTTAATAACTTCTGAGAAGGAATTTATTGGTTACCAAGGGGGAAGGGTTGGGGGATAGATGGAGTAGGAGGTTGGGGTTAGCAGATACAAGCTTTTATATATAGAACAGATAAACAAAATCCTACCGTAGAGCACAGAGAATTATATTCAATATCCTTTGAAAAACCATAATGGAAAAGAATATTTTAAAAATGTATATGTATGTATAACTGAATCAATTTGTTAAACAGCAGTAATTGATACAACATTGTAAATCAATTACACTTCAATAGAAAAAGAACATATATACAAATGTGTGTATATATACAGTATATATATTTGAATCATTTGTTTTACACCTGAAACTAACACATTATTGTAAATCAACTATACTTCAACTATATAGATACAATATTTATATGTATATATATATATTTATATATACACACATTCTTTATAACAGTCTAAACAGTCTAAATAATTATATGTCAAGGTAATTTCTGATTAAGCAAATTAGGACATATTCAAATGATGGCATATAAAGTAGCCTTTCAGTTCAGTTCAGTCGCTCAGTCATGTCTGAAGCACGCCAGGCCTCCCTGTCCATCACCAACTCCCGCAGTTCACTCACACTCACATCCATCGAGTCAGTGATGCCATCCAGCCATCTCATCCTCTGTCGTCCCCTTCTCCTCCTGCCCCCAATCCCTCCCAGCATCAGAGTCTTTTCCAATGAGTCAACTCTTCGCATGAGGTGGCCAAAGTACTGGAGTTTCAGCTTTAGCATCATTCCTTGCAAAGAACACCCAGGACTGATCTCCTTCAGAATGGACTGGTTGGATCTCCTTGGAGTCCAAGGGACTCTCAAGAGTCTTCTCCAACACCACAGTTCAAAAGCATCAATTCTTCGGCACTCAGCTTTCTTCACAGTCCAACTCTCACATCTATACATGACCACTGGAAAAACCATAGCCTTGACTAAACGGACTTTTGTTGACAAAGTAATGTCTCTGCTTTTGAATATGCTATCTAGGTTGGTCATAACTTTCCTTCCAAGGAGTAAGCGTCTTTTAATTTCATGGCTGCAATCACCATCTGCAGTGATTTTGGAGCCCCCCAAAAAATAAAGTCTGACACTGTTTCCACTGTTTCCTTATCTATTTCCCATGAAGTGATGGGACCGGATGCCATGATCTTCATTTTCTGAATGTTGAGCTTTAAGCCAACTTTTTCACTCTCCTCTTTCACCTTCATCAAGAGGTTTTTTAGTTCCTCTTCACTTTCTGCCATAAGGGTAGTGTCATCTGCATATCTGAGGTTATTGATATTTCTCCTGGCAATCTTGATTCCAGCTTGTGCTTCTTCCAGCCCAGCGTTTCTCATGATGTACTCTGCATAGAAGTTAAATAAGCAGGGTGACAATATACAGCCTTGACGTACTCCTTTTCCTATTTGGAACCAGTCTGTTGTTCCATGTCCAGTTCTAACTGTTGCTTCCTGACCGGCATATAGGTTTCTCAAGAGGCAGGTCAGGTGGTCTGGTATTCCCATCTCTTTCAGAATTTTCCACAGTTTATTGTGATCCACACAGTCAAAGGCTTTGGCATAGTCAATAAAGCAGAAATAGATGTTTTTCTGGAACTTTCTTGCTTTTTCAATGATCCAGCACAATTATGATTACAAGGCATTTTGAAGTCACGAGTAAATGCTTACAAGTCAATGGTAAGTGATCTATCCGTGGTGGCTGTTATTAGCAAAAAATTAGAATACAAAATTGCTCACAGGACCTGAACGCTACTATATAAAAATTATTTTAAGAGACTGGAAGGAAATATGCTAAGATTTTAGCAGATTATGTCTGAAATTACAATAATTTTTTTTCTGTTTATGATTTTCTCATTTAGATTAACTTTTTATTCGCTTATTATTTTATTGGCTTTTATTGTAGTTACTTTAAAGTGTTAGTTTTACTGGACAGCAAAGTGAATCAGCTATATGTATACACACATCCCCACTTTTTTGGATTTCCTTGGGTCATTTGTGGAGATGTGGATGAACAGAGAGACGGTCACACAGAGTGAAGTCAGAAAGAGAAAAACAAATATCATATAGTAACTTGTGTATGTGGAATCTAGAAAAATGGTATAGATTACCTTATTTCCAAAGCAAAAACAGGCACAGAGGTAGAGAACAAACATAGGGACCCCAAGAGGGGAAAGGGGAGATGGGATGAACTGGGAGAATGGGATCAACATATATACACTATTGATGCCATGTGTAGAATAGATAACTAATGGGAACCTATTGTATAGCTCAGGAAACTCTGCTTAGTGCTCTGTGGTGACCTAAATGGGAAGGAAATCTTTATAATTTTCTTATTTTTACAAATTATAGCAAGTAAGTGTCATTACTTTTACAAATTAAAGCAAGTAAGATCAGAATGAAAGTTGAATGTTATCGCTGAAAAAAAAAAAAATAAACTGCCCAACTATCTTCCAAAGTGGCTCTGTCATGCTGCCTTCCCCCTAGCTTTGCACGAACATTTCTCCTGTCTGAATTCTTCCCAGGACTTGGTATTGTCAGGTTTTCCGTGTTTGGGGTTTTTAAAAATCTTAGCCATTCTAATAAGTATGTTAGTATAATCTCTCTTTAATTTGAATTTGAATTTCCTTAGTGACTAATGATGTTGAACATCATTTCAAAATATGCTTATTCTCTTATCTTTTTTGGATTAAGTCCCTGTTCAAATCTTCTGCCTGTTTTAAAAATTGCATTGTTTCCTTCATATTGAGCTATAGACATGCTTTATACGTTCTGGATACAAGTCCTTATCAGACATGTGTTTTGCAAATCTTTCCTCTCTGTCATTGGCTTATCTTTTCATGATCTTAACAGTGTCTTTTGAAGAGCAGAATATTTTTTATTTTGATGTAGTGCAATTTATCAATTTTTTCCTATGGTGGCTCGTGCATTTTGTGTCTTTTGAAATCTTTCTTCAACTCAAGGTCACAAAGTTCTCCTTTTTTTTTTTTTTTTTAATAAATGTTTTGGGTTTTACATTGGGACCCACAATCCATTTTAAGTTAATTTTTGCATATGATGTGAAGTACAGATAAAGAGTTCCTTTGTGCATTGGGGAGGGGCAGTGGATACGGACTTATCCAAAAATGTTCCAGCACCTTTGATAAGAAGATTATCCCTTCTGAACCATCTATTCCATTGATCTAGGTGTCTAGCCTTTTACTAATAGTATAGTCTTGGTGAATGGACTTTAAAGTCTTCAAATCATGTGGTATTAGTATTCCAGCTTTGTTCTTTTTTTGTAATTGTTTTGGACATCCTAGGTCCTTTGCTTGTCCATATAAATTTATCAATTTCTTTTTTTTTTTAAATGTATTTGTTTATTTATTTGGCTGCACCAGGTCTTAGTTGTGGCATGCAGGGTCCTGAATTGGGAGCATGGAGTCTTGGCCAGGGGACAACCAGGGAAGTCCCTACTGATTCCCTTAAAAATAAAAAAAGTGCCTGCTGGCTAAGAGCAAGGATCTTTCTTCCTGCTGAATTCCTAGAGCTTTAAACAGTGCCTGGCACATAATGCTGCTAAGTCACTTCAGTTGTGTCCGACTCTGTGCGACCCCATAGACAGCAGCCCGCTAGGCTCCTCTGTCCCTGGGATTCTCCAGGCAAGAACACTGGAGTGGGTTGCCATTTCCTTCTCCAGTGCATGAAAGTGAAAAGTGAAAGGGAAGTCACTCAGTCGTGCCTGACTCTTAGCGACCCCATGGACTGCAGCCCACCAGGCCCCTCCATCCATGGGATTTTTCAGTCAAGAGTACTGGAGTGGGTCGCCATTGGCACATAATAGGTGCTCAGTAAATAATTTTGAATGCAAGAGTGAGTGGATAGCACAGGGCCCAGTCAACTTATGGTATGTTTCTAGGAGTGGGGCACTCAGAAATTCATAGACGGTGGTACAACTACTTTGGAAAACTACTTGACATTTCTTAAACCAATAATATGCATTTCTCCCATGATCCAGTGATCCAACCCCTAAATATTTATCCAGAGAAATAAGACATATGTCCACAGAAATCATGTGCAGGAATGTTCTCAGAAAACTTATTTATATTAGCTCTGAGCTGGAGACAACCAGGTGATGCTCTTCAGCTCCTCATGGGTAACCCAGATGTGGAATATTCATACAAGGGATGCTATTCAGCCATAAGAAAGAATGATTTACTGGAACATGCTGAAAAATGGATGGGTCTAAAATATACTATGGTGAGTAAAGGTAGCCAGACACAAAAAAGCAGATTGCACACAATTCCATTCAGATGAAATCCTACAACAGGTAAAATTAAGCTGCAATGCAAAAATCGAGTCAGTGGTGGCCTGAGGAAATAACTCCTGAGAAAGAGGAGAAGTGGGTGTTAGGGATGGGTAGGAGCTGACAACATCCATGTTTTGGAAGGACTTTCTTTGAGGCAACCCCTGGAAATCTGATTTGCAAATCAGCCATCCGCTTTGTATTTAGGGTCTAATTGAATCTCTGGATTTTAAATCATCTATTGAAAAGTCCTTCCCCACCCTCAGCCCCATCAGAACAATGCTTATGAATTAAAATTCTCTCCAATGCAAGCATTTTTTAATTAGATTGAGACCTTGGAACCTGGTAACTATATTTCTTCTCTGAGTACTGTCTGGGTGATTACACGAAGATGAAATGGAGAAATATTGGAAGGAAGGTTGTCCCAGGTTCTCCAGCACCTGCCCAAGTGTACAGGTACTCAGACCACCTCAGTACTCACGGAATAACAGATTGGCATCTGGCTTCTTGGCATAATCGGGGAGATAGAACCACCTAATGAGATCTGAATGTATTTCTGTACTTGTGGTTCTCCACGGGTAATCTGTAAAGGCAGGAGGAACTGTCTTTTCATCTTTGTTATTTTTCTAAAGATCATCAAGTCTGTGTTCTAGGAATGCTTCTTTCAAATTATATGGAATGACTAAGGTGCCGGATATGATTTTGGGTCAAGAGAAGGACTTTAAGTTCAGAGGATGCTAGAAACTGCTTCAACCTCTGACCCACACTGGCTGACTTGCTTGGGGACCCCAAAGCGGTCTACCTCGTGGTGCTGGGGGTCCTACCTGTAGACAGCTGCCCACTCAGGCTCCATCTGCAGGGGGCAGACCCGGGTGGACTACCAAGTCCTGCTGAGGATTGAGAGGCAAGGGCTGAGCAAGGCTATGGGGTGAGGGGAAGGTGTGATTAGGCTAAAATCTTCAGCCTTGATCTAGGACAAAAGGGGGGCAAAGGCAGGAGGGAGGGTGCTGAGACTGTGCAAAGATGGGAAGGTAAGGAACAGGGAGCGTAGTGGGGAACCAGACAGAGAAAAAGAGGGGGAGGGAGGAGAGTGAGGGCAAGAGGAAGAGACAGGAGAAGAGAGGAGGTAAGGAAGAAGAATCTTGTGTTGGGAAGAGTCGAGGAGGAGCAGGAAAAGAAGGGGGAGGGGAGAGGGAGGGCGGAGAGGCAGAGGGGAGAAGGGAGCTCTGCAGGGAGAATAGGAGGGAGACAATGGACATGTCCTTAGGGAGGGTCACTAACAGCCAACACTTGTGTGAGCCAAGAAAACAGTATCCAAGAAGAGCAAAGACTGTCAATTCAACTCAGGACAAGGTTTTTGACTCTTTACTGTATGGGGACAGGAAAGAGGACCCAGGCCAAAGTCCACAAACATGGTTCTCCTTGGTCCTGGGCCCCCAAGAGCCATTTTCCCCCGTGAAGAGGTGACAGCAGCTGGCACTCCCTTCCCACCCAGCCTAGCTCCCTCATCTGTTCAGTGGGGATGCAGACGTCTGACTGGCATGACCTGACAGGACTGCTGTGGGGAAGAGCGAGGAGAAGTGAAGGGTGTACGAGATGGAAGGGCATCATTCCTCCTGTTTCCTGCTCTTTTCATTTTAATTTGCTTTTTTGGGCAGAGTTGGACAAACCCTTCCTCTCATGGCAACTCTGGGTTAGCTTGGTGGGTCTGACTGCGCTGGGACCACATCATGGTGGCTATTGATCCTCTAGAACCACATGGCCCAGATATTGGGCCAAACCATCTCCAAGACCGCATGATTCCGCAGTGAAGCAATCTCCCTACAAAAGGCACAGAGCCCTAGTTCCTCCACCTGAGGTCCTGATACGTCCAGGGCAAAGTCAGCATTTGCCAAGACTCAGTGTTTCCACGGAAGAGTCCTGTGGCAGGCAGGTTGGTTTACCTTTGGAGAGTGCAGGAGACAGCCCCAGACACAGAAAATACTGGAAGATGATCAGACTGACGAGGAAACCACAGTATCTGGGCCAGACCTCAGTGATGGCTTTTCTCCACCAAAGATTCAGCAGATAAACCAGCCGGATGAGGTGGATGAGGGCGTAGAAATCCATGCGCTGCCCCACGGTGTGGAGGGCGGCTATGAAACACAGCTGGAATGCAGGGCGAGAGATGCAGATAAGACCAGGAACAAGCTAACAGCTGGGGCAGGAAGGGCTGTCTCCCCCCAATGCTCCAGGATGAGATGGCGGTTGAGATTTGGGGATGGTGGGGAGCTGGGCTCATTTATTTGTTTTCACTTTATTGCTTTTACAAAGCACCCCCAAAGCCCAGAAACTCATCACAATCATTTGATGCATTAGCAAATTGGATAAATCACAAGATCAGTTTGTTCAAGATGGTCCAGAAAGAAAAAAGAGCAGAGTCTCAACTGCGAGGAGCTATGGAGACTGAGGGACAGTCAGTGGTCAGCACTGTGGCTCCACAGGGCCCTCGGTGGGTCAGAGATTTAACAAGACAGCAAGGCAGAGGGCAGGGCCCCTTATAAAGACCCCTGGTCGTGAAAGTGGGACATTCCCACTGGCCAGAGATGGGGCAATCTGAGCAGTATTGGGACAAGAGTAAATGGATTAAAATGCTGGAAACTCATTGGGCTTCTTGGAAGGGTCCTACAAAACCAACTCCCACATTTGAAAAATTTAAGCATTGTTATCGACTTAAAAAAAAAAAAAAAAAGAACTGTATCTCAGGAAAATCGAATAGTTGGGGAGAGGATGTCTGTCTTCATAGAAGTCTTTAGTTAAGGAACAAGGAGCTCATGATGGACCCAGAACACCCCCATCTCACAGGAAACCATGGGGATGCAATCAGCAAAGTCCAGACAATGAAAAACCCCACAGCCTTTGATCAATTTCCTTGATTACACAAATTGCAGGGATAGAAAGACAATCTCTAGGTGAAGAGCTCAAAGGATGTATCAACCAAGTGTGTGGAGTCTATTTGGATCCTGACTGGGACAAATTTTCAAGTTATGAGCCAATACGGAAAATCTGGACACAGATTTAATGTTTGATTTTGAGAAATGGTTCATTTTTCATGGGCGGGTAACGGTCTTGTTTTTCTATTTTGGAGACTTTGCATCTTTGAGAGATAAACAAGGAAGTATTCATGAAGTATGGCCTTTACTTCAAAATAATGCCTGGGTCCCAGCAGAGGCTTCCCTGGTGGCTCAGCTGGTAAAGAACACCTATAATGCAGGAGACCTGGGATAGATCCCTAGGTCGGCAAGATCCCCTGGAGAAGGAAATGACTACCCACTCCAGTATTCTAGCCTGAGAAATCCCACAGACAAATGAGCTTGGCGGGCTATCGTCCATGGGGTTGCAAAGAGTTGGACACAACTGAGTGGCTAAGACACACACACATCCCGGAGAGAGAACAGAAGGGTACAGGTGAGCCGCGAGTTGATCATTGCTAAAGATGCTGAAGGATGCATGGCAGCTGATGATATGGCTCTCTCTACTTTTGTATATGCCAGATGTTTCTCTTGTTTAAAGAAATAAAAAACAAGGTATTGATAAATGGAAGCAAAAGCAGAGAGGTCACCTCAAGCCCAAACTTGTAAAATCCCAAGTGGACGAAATACTACAAGGCGCTCAGCAGCCCGTGGTCCAGGTGCGCCCGGGTGACGGTGTCCAAGGTGGCGCTGGCGAGGTGCCCCAGCAGTCCTTCCCGAAGTCGGTGGACGCTCTGGCATTGGCTCACTGTCACCTCCAGAGTCGTCAGAGCCAGGACAGCCAGCTGATTTTGCCAAGCACAGAAAACCCACATCAGCGCCGTCTGGGGCAGAAGCCCAGTTTCCCGGGGCTGCCCACTAGGCAGACCACTTCGCTGGACACCCAGACCCCCCACCTGCCATTCTCCAGCAGCACTATGGTTTGGGTCATCAGCCTGCCAGGCTGCCCACTCCCAACAGAAAATGCTGGTTTCAGCACCAACTCTTATGAAGGGAGGGGGGCCTGCTTCTTCACTCAACCTGTCAGAAGGATAACATCCCCTCCCTGTCTCTCAAACATTTCCTCTCATTTCTCCCCATCAAAGATGCTCTCTGCAAATACAGAGGTATTGATTTTCCAATTGATCGAGGTGGAGAAAGCTTCATACAGTTATGATTCTTGACAAGCTGGGAATAAAAAGCCAATCATAATGAGTTCATTTACTTTGGTTGATTGTGTTACTTTATAACACAAGGTGTACACCAACACCCGCTTCCAAGGACGACTCCCTCTCGTAGCTGCCGGCTCTTCACAACGCTGCTGGTTTGTGCTGAAATTCATCTTGTGGCATGAGGTGCGAATTTAAAGATCTTCCTTAGCCGGCTGCATCTTTTTTTTTTTTTTTTTCAATGCAATGGCCATTCTAAGGAATCTTTCCTGCACCCAGGATGACTTGATGGATGGAGGAAGAACCACTCAGATGCGGGGTTTATAAGAGGGTGTTTGTTGATGAGCGATGGGGGGAAGATGCAGTGAAAGCCTAATTGTTGGTTATAAATATGCTGTATTTTCCCTATCGATCATGTGACACGGAAGTGAAAAGGATTACCTTATTAGATCATATTTATCCATAAGTATGCCCTGTGTGCTGTAACACGAGGCCACTTGCGAGAGACTGACCAATTATTCCAGATGAAGAGAGAGGTCTGTTCGGAGCCCCAGACGGTCCGAGTGCGTCCCGGTTCCTATGCAGATGTGGCCGGCCTCCTCGCCGCCTTTCATGCCCTTCATAGAGATTCTCTGTTCCAAGCAGCCTCCCGTGGCTGTGCGGAGACCCCAGTGCAAATTAGGAGATGCGGACTAAATAGGACTTCTGTTTGACGGCTTGGACGGCTGGCTGGTCCTTTTCCAGGAGCTTCTGGGGGCAATGTCTGGAGTTGCGTGGTAACCAGCAGAGGCTGACACGTCTTAAAATAAAGTGTCTGACAATGAACCTCTGCTCCCCGCGTTCCCAGGAAATGGATGAGGTCAGGGGGAGCTGCCTGCGGTGACTCGGAGGACAGCAGAGCCTTGTTGTCAATCTTCTCGGGTAGCTTGTTAAAATAAACCAGTTCTGCTCTTCCCTGCCTTCCTAACACTGTGCACTTAACGCCACGCCTTCCTCTTTGAGGACCAAGGGTGCCCTCCCCTGCCACGTGGAGTGCAGCCAGGTCATGGCGTCCCTCGCCCGTGGTCTCCTTCTGGGAACAAGCTCTAGAGCTGGGCCAACATGGCTTCCTCCTTCTGGGGAGCTAGAGGGGTGACCCGAGCCCTCTGGATCCCAGGCCTCCTCTGAGAAGTGCCCTTGGTGGAGGGCAAGGGGCAGAACCCAGAAGCAGACGCAGGGTTGTCCTGGGAGGATGCCAGGGACAGGGCCCCAGGCTCAGCTGGTTACCATCACCACCCCAACTTCTGACTAGAGACATTCCAGCACTTTGGGTCCCCACCTGCTTGGACAGCAACCTGCTTTCATTCGCTACCTAAGTCCTCTTTGTTCTAGACTGAGGCCTGGGAACCCTGGACCAGCCGGAGAGAGGGGGCATATGTGTCCACCTCCCTCCACGCTCCTGCAGTTGCTACCTGGTCTCCTACTGCTTTGGGGGGACACCCCCACTTCCTGCTTCTCAGGTGTGACCCTGCAGGATGGCCTGTTCCAGCCAGCAGGTGACCCTGAGCTGGCTCTCATTCCTGCCACGCTGTTACTGCTCTGTGTGACCACAGACAAGTGCTTCAGCCTCTCTGAGCCTCAGAGTCATTGGAAGTAGGGCCCCCCAGTCACAAGGCTGAGCTGAAAGAGTGAGGATCACAAGCGAATCCCTTGCAAACTCCCAGCACATTGGAAGAGGCCCCAGAAGGGGAGCAATTAATCTCCCCACCTACACAGGCAAGGCGCGACCAGACTTCGATTTTGGCTGAGTTGTTTAATTTTCACTTCTGCTAACAGCCTGCCTTTAATGTCACCTCTGTCCTTATTCATTCCTGGCTTTCCAAGCCGCCACGGAAACCTCTCTAGGCAAAACAGTAAAAGAGAATGATAAGTCGGAGCCAGGTTCATCGCGGTAATATATAACTTGGCCACCAAAGCAATTACTTAATGTAATGTTCCCTGGGAAGGAAGGGGACGCTAAGTTTATGGAGAGGGTGCCCACTGCATGCCTGGCCTGGCCAGCTTCTCCATCTTGTCCCGTCCTCCCTGGCACTCAGACCCCGGAGGTTCACGCTGCTCTGACATCCCCGTTTGTCTGCTCCCGCTAATCACGGGCGTGATGTCATCCCTACCTTCAGACAAGGCAGTGCTCTGCCATCACACTTCCTTGATGCTCCGAGCCACTCTGCCGGGTCCACAGGCTGTAGTAAGACCATCAGTCCTCTGGCGAGCGGGGCTGGTGGGCGTGTTCTGTTTGCTTGCCACACCTCGGGGGGATGCAAAAACAATGACGGGGCACAGGGTATGTGGACCCCAGAAGCAACTCAGCTACAGGGCTGCCTGGGAAGCACTTCAGCTGAAAGACCCCAAGCAAGGCCCTGTGCCTCAGTTTCCCCATCTGTAAAAGAGCCAGATGGACCAGACAGCCCTTCTGGCACCTCCACTGGGCTTCCCCCCTCACACTCCCCAAATACAGAAGGGTGGCTGGGCATCAGCTCCCTCTGGGACCAGAGGTCCTGGCCACCAGGCAGGTGGCTTCTTACCTTACCTCTTGACGCACTGTCCATAGGCTGGGCATGGGGTGGTGGTGGGGGCTCTCCTACCTGCCCGGTCCCCTCCCTGTGCCTGCCCCACCCCCTTCCCAGACTTAGCAGTGTCCTTTCCACCCTCCTCCCACCACCTCCAGCCCCAGGGTGTCTATGTCCTTGCACGTGTTCATCTGTCCCCTTGGAATCTCATCTGCAGCATCTCCCGAGCACTCGCCCCCAGCACAGCGCCTGGTGCAGAGCAGGCTTGCTATCAGTGTGTGTTGAATGATTAAATGGACATAGTATGGCTCTTAGGTGAGTCGTTCACAACCTTCCCAAATGGGCCTCAACTGTCTCCTTGAGATGGCCGAGATTGCACTAGCTGGCTTTTCCCAGACACAACAACATTGTGTTTTGATGGTTCCTCTGATAACTGTCCTTAGAGAGAGGAAGGCAGATGCTGGAGAGGTGAGAATTCAGTCCCTGCCATTGCCTGGAGCCCTCCTGTCTGGCCAGGAAGAAGCTCCGGCTCCAACAGAGCTCACCTGTGTGCAGTTTGAAGCACAGGCGGCGGGTACGACCCACTTCAGTTGGTACATCACTTTGCAGACCACTATCACACACGCCCAGACTGCGGAAACACGGGATGCGAGGGGACGTGATGTGGAATAGGGCAGGGACAACACCCAGAGGATGTAAAACACAGAGTTCATCAAGGAAACCTACAAGGAAAGTATTGAAGTCTGTGAGCACCTTGGCTTGGCTCTTATTCCCTGCCTGTGATCGGAGCAGCTCAAATTAGGGGGAAATGGGAGTTAAAAATACACCCACTGGACCTTCCATAAGAGGTCAACACCATGCAGAAGAAACAGAAGGGTCTTAGAACCTGAGGGCAGTGGTCCTCCTGAAAACCACCGACCTCCTGCAGGGTTAGCCAGACAACCACGGGGGCTACAAGCTTAATGCTATGTGTTTCCAGCACACAAGAATGCTTGAGTCCCATTCACCATTTTCTAGAAACTTCTGAAAGCCAGCAGTCAGCTTGTCAACTGCCAAGTCCGGATCACTCGTTTCCTCCTCTGGGGGAAGAGAAAGGCTTTGACCAGATGTCCCTGGTGATGCCGTGGGGTCTGGCTTTGTTGTTGAAAACAATGGGAAGAAGTCTGCATCTCGAAGGAAACCAGAACAAAGCAGAGAAAACTAGGAAGACAGTGCTTTTTTTTCTAAAGAAAGCTGTTTTCCAATAACACTGAGTGCCTGTGACCAGGCC
Organism: Bos indicus; assembly: GCF_029378745.1. Classification (NCBI taxonomy): domain Eukaryota; kingdom Metazoa; phylum Chordata; class Mammalia; order Artiodactyla; family Bovidae; genus Bos; species Bos indicus. Next base: position 57,639,990 of record NC_091772.1, on the reverse strand, counting down.
CTTCGTCCCCACTCTGGCTTCCCTCCTCTCTGCTGCTGGAGCTGCCTGCATGGCCCTCTGTCCACATCCCAGGGGCTGGTAAACACTCCTGTTTCCCCTCTACACCAGGGCTGTTTCTACAAAGATCAATGCACGTGTGTGCTCAGTCATGTCTGACTCTTTGCGACTCCATAGGATGTAGCCAACCAGGCATCTCTGTCCATGGGATTTCCCAGGCAAGAATAGTGGAATACGTTGCCATCTCCTCCTCCTGTGGCTCCTGCATTGGCAGGTGAATTCTTTACCACTGAGCTACCTGGGAAACCCCACATCGTAAATATTTCAGACTCAGGTCATAGTGTCTGGGCCACATACTCTTGCAGCACTAAAGCACCTACAGGCCATATGTAGACGGGTGTGGCCTTATCTGCAAAGTCAGGAGGGTCAGATTTGGCCCTGGGGCCACAGTTTGCTGACTGGGCTTCAGGCTGTGAGTTCCTTAAGGGGAGGGGCACCAATTATTTCCCTCTGTCCCTTCAATGCTCAGCACCTTGTCTGGCACACAAAGCACCCCCCCACCCACCGCCATCCCCATACCAAATGCTCAGAGCCATGGAGCATGAATGAATAAAAAACAAACTTCCCAAGGGGTGTTTAAGTGTGTACTTTGACAAAATGAAAGACACCAGCGTGTGTTGAGCGCTCAGAATATGTCAGGCGCCATGCTAAATGCCCTCCCATTCGTTTCTTGTTTCTGTCCAAACCACAAGCGGAATCAACAACAAGCATGGCCCCCAATTCCTTGTAAGCAGTGGCTCCCCAGGTAAGCAAAACAGACCCTGGGAACCTCAGTCGCTTGTAACTCAAATACTGTGTCTTAATTGAAAATAAAATGTCAGCCGTCTGCCCAGCTGCTGTCAGAATCTGCAGGACCAACTGATGCGAATGGGCTCCCCATCGGGCATGGGAATGAACGTGGGTAGGAGGAAACAGGCAGATGGCGCAGGGCCATGACATCCCAGCCCCCTCACACCTGGGACACTTGGCCTGCCCCCAAAATAAAATGTGAAGACAGTATGCTGAGACCATGTTGCATCAGGGAACCAGGTCAACAATCTGGGTGGATTATTTTTTTGTTTTAATGAATCAACCGTTTGCCTGGGTGCCCAGAATTCTTGGCAGCTCTGGAGAGGAGCCCCCGGGCAGCGTCATGCAGGGCTTCTAGGGGAAAGCGGCATCTCCCACCTGCTGGCACCTTCCTCCCCAGCCTTCCAGACTCCTCCGCCTTCCACTTGGAAGTGCTGGCCTTGTCGGCACAGTTCTGAGTGGCCTCCTCTTCCCCACTGTGTCGTAATCTGAAAACCAAAGGCAGAGAACTGAGGGACTTTCAAGTAGGGGGACTGGGTACCAACTTATTAGCCTGTGTTATCAAAGCCCATAAGCGCAATGGGTCCATGCCACGAGCAGACACGGGTAGGGAATAGAATCAAGGACTTGACCATAAGGGGAAAGTTGTGTTTGACCTGCACCATCAGGAATCACATTTATGCTTTGCTCGGGGCACAACTGACTCCAGAAATCAATTTCTGGAAAAGAGTGCATTTTTCTCTGACTCTTTAGTTCTTACCTCTTCTGAAGTTTCCCAGGTATAACCTTAAGCCTGAAAGAGATACACAGAGAGAGCTCTATTTATAAAAGTATTCCTTTCTCATTGGAGTTATTTAAACAGCAAACTCTAATAAATTTTTACGCATTTACTCATTTGTTATATTGACTGGACAAAGCACCATTGTTGCTTAGTTGTTAAGTTGTGTCTGACTCTTTGCGACCCCATGGACTGCAGCACGCTAGGCTTCCCTCCTGGAGTTTGCTCAGATTCATGTTTATTGAGTCAGTAGTTTAAAAAAGTAATTCAAAGGGCACAAAGGGTACACAGTGAAAGCAACTCTCCTTCACACCTCTGTCTCCCTCCCCAAGGCAAGCACCATGACAGATCTCTCGTGCATTCTTCAAAAGACGCGTACTTCACATATTCAATATAGGCCTGTGTGTGCAGATATCTTCTCCTTGGACAAATGGGGGCACATTCTATACACAGTGTTCTGCCCCTTGCTTTTGCCACTTGGTCATCTAGCTTCAGTCTCACTCCAGATCAGCACACATGGAGCTGCCTCCTCCTCCTCCTCCTCCTCCTCCTCTCAGAGCATCCTAGATTCTGAGACACACCGTCATTTGCTTAGTCAGTCCCCTAGGGATGGGCATTGATTCTCTGCTGGAATTTTTGTAAAGAATGAGATCAACACCTGAATGCTCAGGGAACAGGGCAGCTGAGCCAGGGGCAGCTCGTCTGGTGCACCTGACGCAGGGCATGTTCCCTGGGGAGGGCACGCCTCGCAGGAGGAATTTTAAAGAGAGGCACTCACACGTCTGGTGGGAGATGCACGTCGGTTTCCTTCCTGTTGCCGGGGGAGACAGATCACAGGGTGCTTAGGTTGGAAGTACAGCGGGGGCTGGAGCTCGTATTATGTTGCCATGGCAACCCGGTCCCCAAACATCATCAGCCACCTCTGAAAACCCTCACCCCTTCACACCATCCCAGTTGACCCAGGGAGGCCTGGGAGCCTCAAAAGAGAACTTTTCTCCCCAAGTGTTCTCTCTCCACAGCAGGCATCCTTTCCGAATTACACATAATTTTGGGGATGGAGGGCAGGGTGCAGTGGAGGAAAGAGCACCCTGCTCACAGGCAGGGCCTCCCAACCTCACCCAGGGACCAACTGGCTCCCAGCACCCTTCCTTTTCTCTAAAGCTTTCACATCCCACCTTGGATACAAACAAAGCCGAGTAAAAACCAAAATCAAACCGCACGATGTTGACAAAAAAGAGTATTTGACAACCCCTGGGGATAAAAAGAATCAAGCCGTGGTATTTTGTGTACTTTTTCACAAAACATGTTAGGAGCGTGGCAAAGTTTGATCCAAAAAACAGATGCAGGTCTTGAGGCTTGAGAAGGCCACAGCCTCCCGCCTAACTTTTGAGTAAGAAGCAAATTGCTCTGGTGACGCACCGCCTTCTAAAATAAGAATTCTGCAAAATATCCTATCCTATTAGTGACTCAAATTTTAGAAAGTCTTTAAAAGCCAAGTTTCACAGCCAATGTCTTAATTTAGTTAGAGGCCAAAACAGTAAAAACGAAAATAAAACAGACCCTCAGGCCCACAGACCATCCGACAGGCAGACAGCACTGACCCAGAGAGTCGCAGCAAAAGCCAAGTGCACATTCCCGCCCAGAAGCCCCTGGCCTGGTCCGTAGACCCTCCAGAGACACACAGGGTCTAACTTTCCCCACCAATGTCTACAGAACACCTACAGATGGTTGATTCAGTGCACAGGCCTGACTCTGAGCCTGCCATTAGCAAAATCTCCAAAGGCTGCCCCGGGACAGTGGTACCTGTCAGACGAGCCCTTCCATGTAATGGGGCTATTACGCAGGCCAGTGGTCTTCCTGAGGTCTTCATTACGGTAACGACACTGGAGGATGCCTGCCAGCAGGAGCGCAGTGGGCAATAGGAGCTCAGCAAACAGCATGGCCGCATGGAACCGCTGCAGGCCCAGGTCTCGGAGCTTGGAACGGATCAAGGTCGAGAGGCTGCTGTTCCCTGGGTCCTGCCTTCCTTGAGGGGCCGGCCTGCCCTTTCTCTCTTTTAAAAGACATATTTATTTACTTGGGAGGCTTCCCTAGTGACTCAGACAGTAAAGAATCTGCCTGCAATGCAATAGACCTAGGTTTGATCCCTAGGTCGGGAAGATCCCCTGGAGAAGGAATGGCTACCCACTCCTGTATTCTTGCCTGGAGAATTCCATGGACAGAGGAGCCTCGTGAGCTATATAGTCCATGGGATTGCAAAGAGTTGGACATAACTGAGAGACTAACTCTTTCTACTTCTTTCTATTGATTTACTTGTCTGCACTGGGTCTTAACTGTGGCACGCAGGATCTTATTTGTGCCATGTGGGATCTGGTTCCCTGACCAGGGATCGAACTCAGACTTCGTACATGGGGAGTGTGGAGGCTTAGCCACTGGACCACCAGCAAAGTCCCTCCACTGCACTTTGTCTTGATCAATTCAGTTCAGTCGCTCAGTCGTGTCCAACTCTTTGTGACCCCATGAACCACAGCACGCCAGGCTTCCCTGTCCATCAGCAACTCCTGGAGCTTGCTCAAACTCATGTCCATTGAGTCGATAATGCCATCCAACCATCTCATCCTCTGTCATCCCCTTCTCCTCCTGCCTTCAATCTTTCTGAACATCGGGGGTTTTTCCAATGAGTCAGTTCTTCACATAAGGATGGCCAAAGTATTGGAGCTTCAGCTTCAGCATCAGTCCTTCAGTGAATATTCAGGACTGATTTCCTAAAGGATTGACTGGTTTGATCTCCTTGCAGTCCAAGGGACTCTCAAGAGTCTTCTCCAACATTACAGTTCAAAAGCATCACTTCTGCACTCAGCTTTCGTAATGGTCCAACTCTCACATCCATACATGACTACTGGAGAAACTGTAACTTTGACTAGACGGACCTTTCTTGGCAAAGTAATGTCTGCTTTTTAATATGCTGTCTAGGTTGGTCATAGCTTTTCTTCCAAAGAGCAATTATCTTTTAATTTCATGGCTGCTGTCACCATCTGCAGTGATTTTGGAGCTCCCTCCAAAATAAAGTCTCTCACCGTTTCCATTGTTTCTCCATATATTTGCCATGAAGTGATGGGACTGGATGCCATGATCTTAGTTTTCTGAATGTTGAGTTTTAAGCCAACATGTTCACTCTCCTCTTTCACTTTCATCAAGAGGCTCTTTAGTTTTTCTTCGCTTTCTGCTATAAGGGTGGTATCATCTGTGTATCTGAGGTTATTAATATTTCTCCTGGCAATCTTGATTCCAGCTTGTGCTTCATCCAGCCCAGCATTTCACATGATGTACTCTGTGTATAAGTTAAATAAGCAGGGTCTGGATAAGCAAGTGATATTTGATTGTGAGGGGTCCTGGAGAGCCTTGCTGTTGTTCGGTCCACTAAGTAGTGTCCAACTCTTTGCAACCCCATGGACTGCAGCACGCCAGGCTCCCCTGTCCTTCACTGTCTCCCAGGAGAGTTAATGATGGCTAAAGTCCTGAGGCAGTTGGCCTATCCACAGAATCGTTGTCTGATCTAGGAAGGAGACTTCCCAGGGCCCTGGGACAAAACTGGTCCTGAAATGCCTCCCAGACGTTGGTTGCGTTTATGACCGAGAGGAGGCGCTGTGGACAAAGAACTCGCTAACCCCACACGAAATAATTGTAATAGTGCGACTCTGGGTATGGGGAGAAGCAGTAGGACAAAACTTCTGGATTACGATAGATATGTGAGACAGGTGATCCAGAGAATTTTAGATTGTCAGCAGGGGCCGTGAATCTTAAAATGAAAACATCGCGTGGCCTATCCACAGAATCTTTGTCCGATCTAGGAAGGAGACTTCCCAGCGCCCTGGGACAAAATTGGTCAGGAAATGCTTCCCAGACGTTGGTTGCATTTATGACCGAGAGGAGGCGCTGTGGACAAAGAACTCACTTGCCACACCAGGAAACAGGATGCTGGGGTCATCAAGTTTCAGTCACGGCAGCCACCTTCCCCACACCCACTCTAAGATGCACCCTGAGGGGATTCAGTAGGGAGAAAACAGGGCGCTAGCCCTAGAATCCGGCTCTGGGCCACAGTTCTGTGAAAGGTGGGCTCACATGACCTGGAGAAGCCCAGCGCCCTTGCGGGAACCTCTGGCATGTGTGCTCTCCGCATAAAGAGACTCACAGCTAAAACTCAGGCTGCGAGCTGAGGACGGGGTTTGCCTGAGTCTGGTGAGAGCCCAAGGTGGGAACACGCTGGGGTTTCAAGTCCATGGGTCCTGAGACCCCGATAGAACAGGAGGGACCTGGCAGCAAAATCTCCAGGGGCTCCTCTTCCTGGGCTCTGATCTTGAAACTTGGAGCTGCCAGAGGCGTCTCCCCAGACCTGGAGGGGCTCGGGAGCTTTACAGAGATGCCCAGGGAGCACAGAACCAACTAGAAAAGCCCCCTCCCCATTCATCAGCCCAGGGCCTAAGGCATTCTTACCCCTCTTCAGACAGTCCTAGGGTTTCACTGAAAAATTCAGAAACAGCTTGAAACTGGAAAGGGTAGACAGCGGAAAGGACCATCATGGGTTAAGAGACCATGACCATCCAGAAGCACTTGGAGCTCCTTCTCCAGGAATTATGGTGTATCTGTAATTCAGACACAGTCCTGATGAAGGCGAGGCAGGTTTAGAGAGGTGAGCGGGGCAGGGGCGGCCATGACCAGAAGGGCTGCAGGGGAGTGTACGAGACCCGCTCCCTGTGCAAAACTGTTCTTTCCAGCAGAAATCTTTGCTGCTTGGAGCCCAAGCTCATTCCTTATATATACACATACACATACACATACACATATGGGCTTTCCTGGTGACTCAGATGGTGAAGAATCCGCCTGCAATGCAGGAGACCCAGGTTTGGTCCCTGGGTCAGGAAGATCCCCTGGAGAAGGGAATATTTACCCACCCCAGTATTCTTGCCTGGAGAATTCCAAGAACGGAGGAGCCTGGCAGGCTACAGTCCATAGGGTTGCAAAGATTTGGATATGATTGCACAACTAACATTTTCACTTTCATATATATATATATATACACACACACATATATGCACACACTCACATATATACACACACACATATATATGTACATTTATTTGGCTGCATCGGGTCTTAGTTGTGAGGTATGGGATCTTCAGTTGTGGCATGCAGGATTTAGTTCCCTGACCAGGGATTGAACCCAGCCCCCCTGCATTGTGAGTGTGGAGTCTTAACCACTGGACCATCAGGGAAGTCCCCAAGCTTATTCTTATATGAGGGTCTAGATAAGTTTTAACAAGACATGCAAAGTGAAGTCAGGGGTCCAGGCCTTCAGTTAAGTTTCCTGCAGAAAAGCAAATCTCAGCATTGGGAAGGGTAACCCCCTGCCCAACCTGCCGCCCCCGGACAGCCAGAAAGCTGAGGCATTGGGAGTTCTGTCTGTATATTGAGCAGTCCAGGTGGTATTGGAAATTGATCTCTTCCTCTGTCTGTGGCTCCCGTGTTCCATGCACTCTCTCTCCACCCATGTGTTGGAACGCTCACGTATCTGGAGGCAGGGTTGGTGCATCTGGTCGTGGAGCAGGCTGTGTGGACTTGTTGATAAATGTGAATGGGCACCCGGGTCAGAGGCTTGGCAGAGCAGCTGTGGGTGTGAAGCCTGTGAGCTGCGTGGTCCCCTCTCCATGAGGAGAGTGCCAGCCCCGAGGCAACCACACATGGCAGGGCCAGAAGTCAGAAAGCAGAAGGAGGAAGCAGCCTGGGGCAGAGAAGCAGGGCAGGGACTGGGGGCTTGGGGTCCCACCGGGGTTTACCTGGTGCCAGGTCACCCAGAACAGGAAGAGGAGGACGTAGATGACCCTGTATACCACCACCTTGCTGGCAAAGCTGACAGCAAAGCACAGGGCGGCACCAAGGCAGAGCCGGTACTCGACTAGGAGACTTGAGGATGCTGCCGGGCCCTGTGCAGGGGGAGAGGCAGGGGAGCACTCAGATTTCTGGGACACTGGCCACAGTGCTTCCCCGTTCCCTTCTGACAGGAGACAGGTTGGGGAGGTGGTGTCTCCAGGGCTGGGACACTGGACTCTGAACCATGAGGGCTCAGAAAGCCTCCCCCAAAGGCCCCTCCCATCCAGGGCCTCACTTTGCTCAGGAAGGGGCTGTGGCTCATATCCCATCTGGGGCCAGAAAGTTCTAGATCTGAATTCTTGAAGAGCAAAGCTGTGTTGCCGGGCACCTCCTGGACCACAGGCTGCCCCTGCACCCCGCTCTGAGTTTCCAGGTGTGACCCAGGTCACCTGGGACCACTCGCTGTGTGTCCTTGGAGAGCCAGCAAGGAACCAGCTAAAGGCAGACCAGAAACAAGGGCCTGGAGGCTCCTTTAACCCTAAGATTCTGGGATTCCTGGGGGAAACGGTTAACTTCAAACATGCACATAAATGGCCTGAGAAAGGGCAGGAGCCAGTCCATCCAGCGTCCTCACCGCTCACATCCCCGGGGTCCCCTCACCAGGCCTCCTCCTCCACCAGCCTCCGGCTCTTGGAGACCCACTGCCACAGCAGCAGCCAGAACACGGATGCATAGAGACTCTGCAGTGGAAACACACACTTCCTTTACGGCTCACGCTGGATCTCCCGGAAAACAAGCCATGGGTCTCCCTCCTGCCACAGGGGCTGGGGCTGGAAACAGGCTTCTGTCTCTCAGAGCCCTGTCGTCTAGGGTGCAAGAGCCACAGCAGCTCCGTGGAAGGGGGAGTCGGGGGCCAGCTGGAACGTGTCCCCCCAACTGCATGGTGCACCCTGGGCTCACATCACCTGCCCCTCGGAGACAATGGGGGTCAGAGTGGAGGTGCTCATGATGTTCCCCCTGCATCTTGTGGAGTGAAGACAAAGGCACACAGGGTCTCCAGGAGCCGGGCACTGAGCCAAGGTGGACCCCCCAGCCCTGCCTCCTCCTCTGCCCCCATGCCCCACTGTCCCCAGCCCTCAGCTGTGGTCTTTTCTGTAATGTTAAATCCCCTGGCTCTAATCCCATCCCCAGAGCGCATCTTGGCACCCAGGTGGAGACATGGCTGCAGGTAGGGTTTCAGGTCCAGGTTGGTGAGGAGCCAGCCCGGGACCCCGGGGAACAGCTCCTCTCGGGACACATGGAGGCCCACCATGAAACTGAGGATGATCAGGAGGCTGGCGTAGCCGACCAGGAAGGGTATACTTCTCAGGGCCAGGCAGCAGGGGTCCCGGGCCATCCAGATGACACAGGCCCAGAGCAGCAGCAAGCAGCCTGGCCAGCCTGTGAAGCAGATGCTCCACACCTGCAGAGAGGCAGCTCCTCTCAGAGCACGTCTCAAGGCCCAGGGGCTCCGAGCCTTCTTAAAACTTCATTTCCAGTGCTTCCTTAGTGGTCTAGTGGTTAAGAATCTGCCTTGCAATGCCAGGGCCACAGGTTCGATCCCTGGTCTGAGAAGACCCCACATGCCGAGGAGCAGCTAAGCCCACACACCACAACTACTGAGCCAGTGCTCTAGAGCCGGGGAGCTGCAACCTCCGAGCCCACGCGTGGCAACCACTGAAGCCTGGTCACCTAGAGCCGGTGCTCCACAACAGGAGAGTAGACCCTGTGTGCTGCAACTAGAGAAAGCCTGCATGCAACAAAAAAGACCCAGCACAGCCAAAATTAAATAAATAGATAAATGTTAAAAAAAAAATACAACTTCATTTCCAAATCTAGCCCCATCCCCTACACCCAGCGGGAGCCCCCATTATTTGGACAGATAAGCAGGGCTTCTCCTGTGCAGCAGCCATTAGTATGGTCCCTCTCTCAAATCCACTTTGGATGTAAAACTTCGGATAAATGCATTTGATCAACAGCCAAAGTTCCCTTTTGAGCAGGGTAGTGGGGGACTCAGGGTTTCCAGCCCTACTCCCCATCTCAGAGCCGCTGTGGGGAGTTACATCCCAGCAAGACAGGATGGCTGGTACAGCCCAGCCCTCCCCAGAGACCCTCTATAACCAGGAGACTTGTCCCTTACAAGAGGTGCTTCCTTCCCTTGTAATGGTGATACAAGCTTGGCCATCCCAGTGATAAGGACAAGCAGAAGCATTTTACCACACACACAAAAAAGCCTCTCTGAGAAGGACACATGGGCCTCCAGGCCAACCCTTCCTGCCCTCAGGCCCCGGTCAGGACACCCCCAGCTCGCATGGGATCTTTCATCAAGTATGCCAAGTGCTTTCCAGCTCTCTGAGCTTCATTGCAAGTGCCAGGACCCACAAATATACGATGGAGAAAAGACAGTCCCTTCAGTAAGTGGTGTTGGGAAAGCTGGACAGCCTCATGTAAATCAATGAAATTAGAACACTCCCTCACACCATATACAAAAACTCAAAACGGTTTAAAGATCTAAATGTAAAACATGACACCATAAAACTCCCAGAAGAAACACAGGCAAAACACTTTCAGACATAAATCGTAGCAACATTTTCTTAGATCAGTCTCCCAAGGCAAAAGAAATAAGAGCAAAAACAAACAAATGGGACCTAATCAAACTTAAAAGCTTTTGCACAGCAAAGGAGACCATCAACAAAACAAAAACAACCTACAGAATGGGAGAAAATATTTGCAAATGACGCAGCCAACAAGGGCTAAATTTCCAAAATACACAGCTCATGCAGCTCAATATCAAAAAAAAACAACTCAATCAAAAAATGGGCAGAAGACCTAAGTAGACATTTCTCCAAAGAGCACACAGATGGCCAACAGGCACATGAAATGATGCTCAGCATCACTAATTATTAGAGAATGCAAATCAAAACTACAATGAGGTATCATTTCACAGTGGTCAAAATGCCCAGCACCAAAATGTCTACAAATAAGAAATGCTAGAGAGGATGTGGAGAAAAGGTAACCCTCCTACATTGGCAGAAATGTAAATTAGTGCAGTCACTATGGAGAACAATATGGAGGCTCCTTAAATAACTAAATATAGAACTACCGTTTGATCCTGTAATCCCACTCATGGACATATATCTGGAAAAGATGAAAACTCTAATTCAAAAACACGCATGCACCCCAGTGTTCACAGCAGCACTGTTTTCAACAGCCAAGACATGGAAGCAGCCCAAATGTCCATCAACAGATGGATGGATAAAGAAGGTGTGGTGTGTGTGTATATATATGTATGTGCTTAGTCACTTCAGTTGTGTCTGACACTTCACGACCCCGTGGACTGTAGCCCCCCAGACTTCTCTGTCCATGGGATTCTCCAGGCAAGAATACTGGAGTGGGTTGCCATGCCCTCCTCCAGGGATCTTGCCGACCTGGGGATCAAAACCAAGTCTCCTGTGGCTCCTGCACTACAGGTGGATTCTTTGCCATTGAGCCACCAAGGAAGGTCTCTCTCTCTCTCTCTCTCTCTCTCTCTCTCTATATATATATATATATATATATATACACACACATATATATAATATATACATATATACATGTATGTATAATGGAATATTTCTCAGCCATAGCAAAGAATGAAATAATGCCATCTGCAGCAACAGGGACGGACCTAGAGATTATCATACTAAGTGAAGTAAGTCAGACAAAGCAAAACAAGTATAATATAATATCACTTATATGTGGAATCTAAAAAGAACGATACAGGTGAATCTATATACAAGACAGAAATAGACTCACAGACATAGAAAACAAACATGGTTACCAAAGAGGAAAGGGAAGCAGGGGAAGGATAAATTAGGGATTAATAAATTCAATTCAATAAATTGGGATTAATAGATTCAAACTACTATATATAAAACAGATAAGCAACAAGGATATACTATATAACACAAGGAACAATAATCAATATCTTATAATAATCTGTAATGGAAAATAATCTGAAATATATATGTGTATCACTGAATCCCTTTGCCATACATCTGAAACTAACACAACATTATAAATTATCTGTTGGTGTGTGCATGCATGCTCAGCCTACCTCCCCAGGACTCACCATCATGGTGATCAGTGCAGGGACATGGCTATGCCTTGTGGCGAGGTAGCCCAAGACCGAGGTGCAGCTCAGCCCTGACTCTGTGTGGGGTGGCGGTGGCAGCGTGTCCTGCAAGCAAAGGGCACCGACAGGCTTCAGGTGGCGGGGCGGGGCTGTAGCAAGATGGGCACACCCAAGCCTGTAACCTGCGGGAGCCTGTCAGAGGGTCTGTCCTCAGAGCAGGGAGGGATCAGAGCACCTCACAGCTCCTGTGCCCACACAAGAGCAGCCTGGCCAGCATCAGCCCCACCACCCACCCACACCTTCCCTCAAAACAGAGAGCACACCCTTTGAGTCCTGCCTGAACCTATCCATGAGCCCAACAGCACCTTTGCCAACACCCTGAAGCCAACGTGGCAGGCGTGAGCGCTACTCCTAGAGCCCCTGAGGAGCTGGCCGTCGGTTGGTTCTCAGTGGATGTTTCCAGAATAAGGGAACAAGAGGAATGTCTCCACTGCAGCAGCCCAGTGCAGGGTTAGGGCTTCTCTCTACGTGGTCCATGGTATGCTATCACTCAGGAAGCTATTATTAGGCGCCTTCTTTATGCCCAGCCTGTGCTGGGCACCGCAGGGTTCGCTAAGCAGCATCAGCCCCCATCCTCCAAGGAGTTGAAACCTAGTTGGACAGAAGGTCCTGGGAACTCGTTGGAGGACCAGGGAAGGTGGCTCTTGGTAGCAAATCTGTCTGTGCTGCTGGGAACCTCTTTCCCAAAAGGAGGTGAGGACAGGAGATGGGAACCTAACTGCACTCATGACTCAGGTCATCACAGCCTTGTGAAGGACATTCTAGAGTTCTCAACCAAGGGTGGCTTTATCTGTCCCCCGCAGGGGACACTTGGCAGGGTCTAGAGACATGCTGGCATGAGGGGAGAGGGGATGATGCTGGCGTCTAGTGGGTGGAGGCCAGGGAGGCTGCTCAACATCCCACATGGACAGAACGGCCTCCTACAAAGAAGAATCCCACCCAAAATGTTGCTGGTGCTGAGGTGGAGAATAACCAGCTCTCGCCTGGATTAAGTTAGGATTAGGTTAAGAGCAGGCCTTTTAAGTCAGCCGGACATGGTTTCCTGCGGGCCGGGGACTTAAGCGCTATGATCCCCTATTTCCTTCTCGATAAAGTGAGCTAGACAGTAAAACCAGTTTATGAGGCCCCTTCCGTCCAGCAAAGACGGAAAGAGGGGCTGAGCATCCAGGGCCCCGGGCTTGGCTCACACATCAAAAAAGTTGCCGTTCTCGTCATGATGATGGACTTAAAAACTGCCAGATTTGTTTCTGTTCAAGTCTGGCAGTTTTTAGGTCCATCCTGCCCAGTTTTTTCTGCCCAAAGAACGTTCCCTTAGCAAGTGTGAGGCATGACGTAGTGTCTCCTGCATCCCGTCTGAACTCAATGGTTTGTAAGCCAGGTGGGTGAACAGCCCATCTCCAGGGTGAAGGCTCCCATCTGACTGCCCCCGCTGAGGAGGCCTCCTGTTTCTATGTTGTCTGGGAGATGATAGGCTTTGCTACGATGTATCTAGGACCTGGGGTGCTAGGGGGTTGGCAGGCCCTCCTTTGGGCTGTGGGTCTCTTACCTGAGCTTGTCTGACTCTTTTCTGGCACAAAGGACACTGGTGGGTCCAGGCCAGGCATTGTCCTGGGGCTCCACGCAGAAGGGGGAGGTCCTGCCAGCTCCCTCCTGGGAGGGGCGTCACCTGGCAAAGGAGGGAGGGCTGCTTAGGGGAGTTCCTGGATGGAAAGCTGGAGGTCATAGGCACCCCAGCACTCTCTGAAGGCCCCAGGTGAGCCCAGAGGAGACAGCATGAAGGCCAGTTTTCAGTTAACTTCCTGGCGACGATTTGTATAAAAGCCAGGTGAGACTCCGAGGCACGTGGGTTACCTGAGGCACTCGAGTCCAAGTTGGGGTTTCTGAAAGCCTGTTTCAGACCCAGAACCTCCTCCCCACTTTCCCTCAGACTCCTGAGCTTGATCTGACCTGAAGGATGGCAGCGACCTCTTCACTGCTTTCGATGCTCCTGACCTGGTCTCTGGTCTCACCTGCTCTTCCCTGAGCCTCTGGGGAAAGAGTCCCAGAGTGTCTGCTTTACATCACTCCTCCCCAGCAAGCCCACCCTTGGCACCGACAGCCCCCAGCCCACCATGCACTCCCCACCCTGTGTCTGTATGGCACTGTTTAAACTCTGGGCCGCAGCCAGGCCTCATGCATCCATCCTTTTCAGAACCCGTGACGCATCGCAGGCACAGTGAGCAAAACCACCCCGTTCCCACACCCACACGTTGTCCAGTGTGAGGGTAGCGACAGCAGAGACCCTCACATGTAAAATGACAGCTGTGTCAGGGTCACAGCAGAGGCACACCATGGTCAGAGCAGCCTGGGTGGCTTCGGAGGAAGGAAGGAACAAGGGAATCACTGAGGTGAGGGGAAGGCAGCCAAAATGAGCCCGAACATGAGCTCATGAATGAGCCAAAATGAACCCTGTGTAGAGGAGGATGGTCTTGAGGAAGGATCCTGGAGGGCTGGAGCCCAGAAAGCTGGAAGACCTGAGAGGTCACTCAGGATCCCAAAGGCCTGGCCAAGTGCCTTAGTGTTTATTGCAAGAGTGGTGGGAAGACACTGAGGGCTAGAGAGGCGGGCAGGACAAAAGGTTAGATTCACTGGAAAGAATATCTCCAGCTGCCATGCAGTGAATAGACTATAGGGGACAGGTGCGCATGGCAGACCCAGGGGGGCACTGCCTGGGTCTGAGGAGAGCAGGGGACAATGCACTGGTGTGGTAAGCTGATCTGAAGTGGGAAATGAATGAGTTTGGAGTAACTTGGGACAATGCAGAAGCATCTTTTTGGTGCATTCAATATGGGTTGAGAGTAGGGAAGAGACTTGCTTGCAGAATTTGGATGGACAGAAGTACTGTTCTTCAAAGCAGGATGTTCCCGATGGAGACCAGATCAGGCAAGGTGCCCTGAGCCTTGTTTGGGGCAGGCAAGGTTTGAAGGCTTTGAGGACATTCTTCTCCCTTTTAGCCCAAGCTCTTCTCAATCAGAGAGCTAGTCACACTTTTGCTGTTTAGTTGCTCAGTTGTGTCCAACTCTTTGCAACCCAATGGATTGCATACGCCAGGTTTCCATGTCCCTCACCATCACTATGGCACACTCAGTGGACATGAGCGTCTTTCACTCCTGTCCATTGAGTCAGTGATGCCATCAAATCATCTCATCCTCTTTCACCCCCTTCTCCTCTTGCTTTCAATCCTTCCCAGCATCAGGGTCTTTTCCAATGAGTAGACTCTTTGCATCGGGTCACCAAAATACTGGAGCTTCAGCTTCAGCATCAGTCCTTCCAATGAATATTCAGGGTTGAATTCCTTTAGGATTAACTCGTTTGGTCTCCTTACTGTCCAAGGGATTCTCAAGAGTCTTCTCCAACACGACAGTTTGAAAGCATCAGTTCTTTGGCACTCAGCCTTCTTTATGGTCTAACTCTCCCATCCGTACATGATTACTGGAAAAACCATAGCTTTGACTACATAGACCTTTGTCAGCAAAGTGATATCTCTGCTTTTTAATATGCTGTCTGGGTTTACCATAGCTTTTCTTCCAAAGAGCAAGTATCTTTTAATTTTATAATTGATATTTATTTCCCACCAAAATATGTAGGCTTCACCTGGGATAGTCCCCTAACCAGCAATGAGCTCACCACCACTTCCCTCTATAGAGACCCAACCCACACTTCCAGCTGAGCTCTTCTGTCTCCTACCCCAGACCCTGGTTGAGGCTATGTTGAAGTCCCAGGGAGGCCCAGCTACTGTCTTCCAAGATCACAGCCAACAAGTATCGCCTCCCTCTCCAGAGAGGGTTCCAAGCTTGCTTCTCCTCGCCCTGCATTCCAGCTAGTCACACACATGCCTCGGTGCCCTTCCTGGGTGGTGGGTTCTGGAGAACGGAAACCCAGCCTTGTGGTCTCCATAGCCTCCACACCCCCATGCCTGGGGTCCCCTCACAGCCTTGGCAGTAGACAGCCACAGAGCCATCTCAAGGAGTGCGTTCCAAATAGGCTGCGGAAGGTGCTTCCTAGGGCACCATTCCATCCTGTGCGCAGAGCCGAGGTCGAGCAAATGCCTCCGTGTAGAAAACGCTGTTTAGAATGCATTACGTGCAGGGGTTTAAAGAGATGCCCGCTGCTCGGTGAATTTCAAAAAGGAGCAAGTGGGTGATGAATGGCCTTGGCTTCCTACCAGGCTAAGGAGCGAGGGGCTCTGTCTGTCTGTGGTAAATAAAGTGTGGACATATATCACCTATGGAGCCCTGCTGGAGGGAGAGCCTGTTGGACAGGGAAGCGAGGTTCCCAGTTCATTTGAGCATCACACAATGAGGCTCTCATTTTGGATGAATCATGAAAGGAGTCACAGTGGTGATGGTGGGGTCCCCTCACCCACCATGGGAGGAGGCAGGGTCTCAGCTTCATGCTCCTATGTAGAGAGGAACTTCTGGGAGGCTGCCTCAAAGCATGGACAAACGGTGATTGCTTTTTGGGTTTTTTTTTGCCTTTCAACTAGAGTCTATGTTTAAACTTTCCCATCCAGGACAGTGCTGTGAGATGGGTCTAAGGGCTTCCCTGGTGGCTTAGATGATAAAGAATCTGCCTGCACTATGGGAAGACCAGGGTTCAATCCCTGAGTCAGGAAGATCCTCTGGAGGAGGGAATGGCAACCCACTCCAGTATGCTTGCCTGGAGAATCCCATCAACAGAGGAGCCTGGTGGGTACAGTCCATGGGGGTCACAAAGAATCAGACATGACTGACCGACTAACACTTTCACACTTTAAGCCAGTTTTAACCTAGCCTCGCTTAGTGCGGGGGTGGGGAATAAGAGTTCATCTATAGGATATTAATACCATCCTTCAGTTTCCCCACCTGCTGGAGCTCTGAGAGACTAAACCAGCGCGAGCTGTGAGCATCTGCTATCCACCACGCTCTGCATCTGGAACATTGGGTTAGGCACGGTGGGGTGAGGAGGAAGGGTGTCAGGGGGTCTGTACACACGTGTTACTATGAAGCTGCACAACCCCAAGTCCAAAGTGACAGGCTCGACCTGAGAAGATGAACTCAGGAAGGAGCTTTGTCCGCAAGTGACGAGGCAGAATCGGGAGATTTGCTCTTGCTTCAGGGACTACAGCTGGCTGTTCACAGGTTTCTTTCTTTCTGAATTACAAATCTGTCCCCGAGGTTCCTCTGGGCCCCAGGGAACTCGGAGTTGTCACGGGGCTGCACACAGACACAGAACTGAGATAAAGGATGAGCCCATCCTGCCAAGGTGAGCGTAAGTCTAATCACCCTGAAGCAAGTGATGCGGGCAATTATTCATACAGACTACTTCTGCAAAGACAGACAGCTTCTCATCGGGGATGAGGAGGCTGGGTTGATGACCTTGGGCAAGTTATTTGCTTCTGGGATCCCTCACCCCGCACCCTATCTGCAGACGAGACGCATATGCCAACCAGTGCCCGGTGAACCCTCACCACGCCTGCTACTGCAGTATTCCTACCCACGTCTGTTACTCAAAATGATGAATGATGCATGAGTGTCATGCTTCATCCCATGCAGATGGGCTAGCCCCTTGCTTAGCTCCCCTGGGCGAGCAACACTCACCACTCGGTGTTTGCAGGCCAAGGCAGGATTTCTGGCTGTGCTGCGCATTGGCACCATCTTGGTTTGCTGAGCTTGGGATTTTCCTGGTGGTTTAACGCAACTTTGTCACCTTTTTACATTAAGACAGAAGCTCTGGTGTTGTACTGCCCGGTTCAAATTCCAGTTTTACCGCCTAATACCAGCATAGGGAGTGACGCCCCCTCTGTCTCAGTTTCCCTGTCTATACCATGAGGATGAGGACAATGTAAAGCACTTGATATGGCACCAGAGGGATGGCCCTGGTGATCCAGCAGTTGAAAATCTTCCAATGGAGGGGATGAGGGTTCAATCCCTGGTCAGGAAACTAGATCTCATGTGCCACAGGACACCTAAGCCCACTAGAAAAGCCAGCACATTGCAAGGAAGAGGCTGTGCAGCCAAAAAATAAGTAAATAAAGTTAACATTTAAAAAGAAAGAAATGGCACTGGACATAGAGGAAATCCTAATAACTTCCCTTCTTATTGTAGCTGTTACTGTTATCTTTCCATGCAATGAGGCTGCCTCAGTTGGTGCCCCAGAATGGGGCAGGGAAGGGTCTTATCTGCTCCTCCTCGCTGCCTGAGGTCCACAGAACAGAGCGCAGCAGCTCCTGTTGTTCACCTCTGCTTGGCGACCTTGTAGGGACTGCCTCCCTCTCTCCCGGCTTCTGGGAGAAAACGCAGCTTTCAAATCCCCAGCCATTGGCTAAATCCCATATATGAGACTGCTGGGTACCTAAGATGCCCTCCCCCGACAGGAAGAAGAGGCCTCAATGGGCAGGGATGGGGGTGGGGGTGGGAGGGTTGTTCAAAACTGAGACTTTCCCCAGACTTTCCCTCTTCCTGAGGTCTCCAAGACCATTGGGTAGGAGCTGAAGTGTTAGTTGCTCAATCATGTCTGACTCTGAAACCCCATGGACTGTACCCCATCAGGCTCCTCTGTCCATGGGATTCTTCAGGCAAGAATACTGGAGTGGGTTGCCATTCCCTTCTCCAGGGAATTCCCTGGAGAATTCTTCCCGACCCAGGAATTGAACCCACATCTCCCGCATTGCAGGCAGATTCTTTACCATCTGAGCCACCAAAGAAGCCCTTCCCATGATCCCCCCACTCTACTCAATGCTTGGGGCAGGGGCTGCTCTCCACCATGGCGGGGGGTGGGCATGAGCCAGGTGCTGTTTGAAACACACGAACACTACTCTCTCCACAGGTGAGTGGTAAGCAGCGAGAGCTGACACTCCTTTTGCCGTATCAAGTTTTTTCCCAATCTGATGCATGTTTTGCTCTTCTAGCATATTGCAATTTGGATGCTAAATTTTTGTCAGAAGTACTCGATCTGTATTTAGATTTCATAAAATGTAAAGTGGAAAACACAGATCCACGCACCCAAGTTGTTCCAAACAAATTTCAAGTTTCCCAATAACCGAGTCGAGTGTTAGTTTTTAAATTTTCATTTTAATTAAGCAAAATGAAACATCTGCTTACCCGGTCGCAGGAGCCACGATTGAAGTGCTCAGAAGCCACACGTGGCTGGTGGCAGCTGGTGGGCTTGACGGTGCTGATGGAGAGAGTTCTCTCCATCATCATAGAAAGCTCTGTTTACTGGACAGCCCTGCTCTACATCAATGCCCTGAGGGCCCCAGGGAAAATGCAGACCCTGACGGGCAGGTGGGGGGTGGGTGCTGAGAGTCCCCATCACTGACAAGCTCCTGGCCAGGTTCACAGGCCAGGCTCGGAGTAATGATGCTTGGGGGACACCCATGCATCCTGCTCCAGCCCTGCCTCCTAGGAAAGCCATCCACCCCTCCCCCATTTCCCCAGGGCTCCTGCCCTCTTCTAGTCAGGGCCAGCAAGGTCTCCAAGAATTTCTGTGAACAAGTCATAAGATAGGAAAGCTTGGGACCTCCCTGGTGGTCCTGTGGTTAAGAATCTGTCAGACGGCGTGAGTTTGATCCCTGGTCAGGGAACTAAGATCCTGTGTACCGCAGAGCAACTAACTTTAGCGCTACAACTAGAGCGGTCATCCACAATGAAAGATCCCACATTCTGCCAAAAAGATCAAAAATCTCGAGCGTAGCAATTAAGACCTGGTGCAGCCAAATAGATAAATATTTTTTCAAAAAGAAAGACAGGGCTTGTACAGGTGATTCACAGTGGCCTGTGCCTCCATCAATGAGCAGCTGTAACTTTTTGCAGTCCTTTTGTGCGTTAAACTGAAAGATGCCTCTTTGTAATTTACACCCTCCCACCTTCCGTCTGCTCCCTGGAGCTGAGTGGAGCCAAGTTGTCTCAGCTGCACAATAGCCCTTTAAACCTTCGAAGGCAACTATCACATCTCCTTACAGCTTGTCTGTTTAGGACCATGGGAGGAGAAACCAGTGAGCAGCTATCAGTCATTCACACCCTAGTGAGAATGTGCTCATCTGCTTGCTTTCCTCTGTGTCTGGCAGGTGAATAAATGATCCCAGTTCTCTGGGGACAACTTACCCCAGGCTGCAGGGCCTGCTGTTGCAGCAGGAGGATCAGTGTGTAGTAGGACAGCAACAGAATCAGGGGGTTTACAATTTCTGGCCAGCTGAGACCGGGATGGAGGTGGAGCTTCCAGAACCCTGTGAGGTTGGTCCTGATGAGGGCGGTCATCCCCAGCAGCCTGCATGCACAGAGCCACCAGGTGCTGCCATGGACCTCCCTGGTTGGGCACCCCTTCTGGGAAGCACCTACACCTTAGCCTTCTCTGCCTTCTGGAGTCCTTTCCCTGGGGGTGGGGGGATGATCAGACTCAGGGTGGAGGGTGAAATAGGGCACTCCATGGGGCCCTGGCTGCCTTGCAGCAAACCTGCTTAGATGGCCTTTCCTCCCCACTGTGCCCAAAGGGCCACACCAGGAGTGCCCATTGTGTGTTCCCTCAGCCCCCTCCCCAACTGTGGGACTCGTCACGTTGTCCAGCTGCTCATCTGCCTCCCCCGTCAGATGGTGAGAGCCATCTGCCTTGCTTGTTGGCCCTAGGGCTTCACTGACCCCCCAGTTGTCAGTCTCCATCCTCCTGGAGGGCACTAGAAGCCCGTCTGTAGGTGAAAAACCTCCGCAAGGCCACATCTCTCTTGTTTGTCTCTGTATCACCTGGGCCAGCACCTGGGATGCTATAGGACTTGATGAGGCTTGTGGAATGAATGATTGACAGCAGACAGCCAAAATGGAGGTAGGTGGGGCTGCTCTCCTTCTGAACAGAGGCGACTGTGGGCACAGACCACAGATTCCCACCCAGGCGTGGCGTCCTCCCAAGCTGACCACGGTCTTAGCATCAGCCTTCAGGACAAGGAAGCTGATGGACACCTCCTGTTCTCACTCTCTCTCATGTGGTCAAGAAGATACCAGTGGAAGAAGGCTTTGCTCGCCTGAAGCCGGTCCTTTTTAGGGAAAGGAAAATGCAGCCATGGCCATTTAAAGGGCAGTACCCACTCCTCAAGGGAGGCTGGACCCTCTGCCATCCATGGTAGGGACAGTCTGGTCAGTACCTGGCGTAAATGTCGTCGGGAGGCACGCAGTTCTGGAAGAAGGGTAGCTGGTAGAGGTACAGGCCCCCCAGGTGCCCGGCAGTGAAGATGGCCATGAAGACGCACAGGGTGCTAAAGGCCACGGTGCTCAAAGCCCGGCCGCACGCCCACCAGGAGCCCAGGCCCGGGAAGGCCCCAAAGTACACGGCAGAGGTCATGGAAGGGGAGATCATCCGTGGGGAGACAACCCCCACCCACATGATGGGCAGCCTTGCCTAGCCTGGAGCCCCAACTATGTCAGTCTAGGCCATGACTGAGGCCTAGACTGGCCACCACAACCACAGGCCCCAGAGAGAAGGGGGGATGCTGTAGACCCCCAAGTTTGGGTTTCCTTGGGGTGGCTCAAGCTCTTGTATCTGATCAGCAGTGGGAGTTGATAGGCCACACCCCCATGGACATTCCACGGAGCCCAGGGCTGTGGCTCTCCGTCTCTCTTCTGCCCTGGAGACCCACAGTCCAGTCCTCAGCTGGGCCTCTGTGTCCCCTTTCTCTCAACAGCTGTGGCCCCGTCCCCTGAATGCCCCCAGCCCCCCAGCCACCCCAGGGTCTGTCCCCCTCCCACGGGGACCTCTTGCTACCTGCTGCACCCGGTAGAAGGGTCACCAGGACCTTCCACGTGGTGGGGAAGAAGGGCTCCAAGACACCCTTCAAGCTTGATGTGAAGGCAGCAACTTTTAGGACCCACTCCTCCCTTGTCCCCTTGGCCTCCATAGCCTTCTCGCCACGAAGGTCAGAGCACCAGTTGGTGACATCGCCCTCAATATTGCTCTCACAATGCTGGAAAAGTCAAAGGAGAAGCCAGAAAGAACCATGGGGTCCTTCCCTGCCTGACAGATGAGCGGCTCTCTGACCTGGAAGGGTTTGGATCAAGCATCTGCGGTGCAAGCGGCCCAGAGATGGGGAATGACTTGCTGATGGTCACACAGCAGGTTCACACTGGGATGCAAGCCATGCCCCTGGGAGCCAGTCTCAGCACAACCTGCACTCTGCTCTTTGCCTTCCTCTTCGCCCTCTCATGGTGATAACCTGACTGTGAGGACAAAGCCTTGCTGAGAGGACTTCTAGCAAATTCCTAAACCTGAGGGTGGCCTTGGGGGATTTCAAGAGGTGTCGTGACCTCACCCAAGTCCATCTTCCACCTGGGCCTCTGTTACTACCCCAAAGGGAAAGGGAAGTCGCTGTCGTGTCCGACTCTTAGCGACCCCATGGACTGCAGCCTACCAGCCTCTGCCATCCACAGGATTTTCCAGGCAAGAGTACTGGAGTGGGGTGCCATTGCCTTCTCCGTTACTACCCCAAAGTGAGGAATAAAAGCCAAAAAGTCTCCCGGTCCTTCCAGAAACACGTGCTCAGTCATTCAGTCATGTCCAACTCTGTGACCCCAGCCCACCAGGCTCCTCCGTCCATGGGATTTTCCAGGCAAGAATACTGGAGTGGGTTGCCATTTTTCTTCTCCAGGGGATCTTCCCAACCCAGGCATCAAACCCCCGTCTCTTATGTCTCCTGCATTGGCAGGCAAGTTCTTTACCACTAGCGCCACTTCCAGGGATATCTGCCCTTAAATCCCCTGTGTGTGTGCACTCATATTTCAGCTGAAAGAATGAATCCCTAACAGTGGAACTTCAGTGGTATGGGGAGAGTCAGGGAACTTCACCAGCTCAGGAGGTATCCTTCCCAGCCCCCACCCTAAGGACCATGCCCCATAAAGTGGGCATTTCAGGCGGCAAGGGAGCCCCCCCAGGCTGGTTCTCTGCTGCCAGTTCCAGCCCCACTTCCAGTGGATGCTGCTCCTCCTCTGCTACTTACTGGGCAGCTGGTCCAGGCCTGCTTTGCCCAGGTACTGGGACACAGAGCTCAGTGGACAAGCTGCCGCCGGGGGAGCCACATCCTTCCGGGAGGGTCAGGGTGCCTATCTGCCTCAGAAGTGCTGACGAGGCCTGCAGGGTGGACCATTTTTAACTTTGAGGAACTCTGCATTTCTCCTTTTTTTGTGGGAAGTGCTGATAAGGCCTGCAGGGCTGACCCTTTTTGAGGAACTCAGCATTGTCTGTTGTGAAGGCCACTCAGCATCTTGTGGGGCGCGTGGCCCCAGCCACCTCC
The DNA here is from genome assembly GCF_029378745.1 of Bos indicus. Taxonomy (NCBI): domain Eukaryota; kingdom Metazoa; phylum Chordata; class Mammalia; order Artiodactyla; family Bovidae; genus Bos; species Bos indicus. The sequence goes on along the minus strand of NC_091772.1, from coordinate 57,616,995 downwards.
TGGCACCCCTTCTCCTACTTACCTCCATGCTGTGTCTCTCTCCCGCCATCTCGTCCTCCTCGTGGTCCATGGTATCGAAAGGGGAAGGTGCTGTGGTCCCAGGAGGCCTCACCAGCTCATGGCCCAGCTTGGAGGTGACCAGGCCCACACGTGCCATCCCAATGTCTGGGGCCAGGAGGCGCACAACGTCCTTCGCATCCACCCAGCTGAACCTAAGTTGGGGATGAGGGGCTGAGAGAGGGTCTAGCCTGGTTCCCTGCCCCCTCCCACCCACAACCCCCACCCATCAGTTTTGCCCCTCTTCCAAGAAGGCTGACTGTGTCCCACCTATCCTAGGAGGCTTCCCTTTGCCTCTTGCCAACCCCCAGCCCTTTCTGGATCTCCCTGTCACTTGGTTATCTTCCTCAGGTATGGGGCTTGCTTCCCCCCAGGACTCAGGTCCTCTGGGGAAGAAACCAGCCATATTCTGCTGTCTGTCTCTGAATACTTGCTTGGGTCTGGGCATCTAGACACTTCTCAATCAACAGGGGTCAGTGGTCTGAGTTTCCCCCCTGCAGCCCACCCTCATGCCCGAGTCCCCCTCACCTAACGATCTCCAGATGCTGGACGGCCTCTTCCCAAACAGCACCTGCGGAAGACACAGTGGCTCAGGCTCCAGCCTCCAAGGTGCTCTGGACACTGGGCAGCCCAGGCAGGGCTGGCCTCTCCCCTGGCCACCTCAGGACACTTAGGGACCTCGGCCCTCCCAAGAGGATGGGGATGGTCTTGTCCACATATCCTCCTGGTGCTACGGGCAGGTAGGGGAGCATCATGCCCTCATCTCTGCCCACGACTGGCTGGTTCTTGCTGACAGTCAAACACAGACTCAGGCATCACCCAGGGCCAGAAGGGGACCCAGGAGGGCTAGTTGGGAGGGGTCTGAAGTGGAGGCAGGCAGGGGCATCTCCAGACTGAATCCTGCAGAGAAGGGTGGGGAATCACCTGGGAAGTGGTGGGGTCCCAGAAGCCAAGTGTCACCCCCGTGGATGCTGTCCCAGACAGGAAGTCAGAAATGGCCCCAGGAGCATGCTCTTTAGAAATGTAGGAAGAAAGGGCTAAAAGCACAGATTAGGGCCAAAGGGTGGGATAAAGGACCATCTCTTTCATGAGGAGCAAATGGAACTCTTCAGCTTTTCAATTACGCATGTGCATTACTTTGATAAAAAGAAAGAGCTAGAGCTGTGCTAGACTTCACGTGATGGGAGTAAGAGGTTCTGAGATGCCGAGATATGCAAGCAGGTCACATCAACTGCATCTGAGGGTCATTACTTACAGGCTGGTGAGACCATCAGTTGAGCATTCTAGGCCGTTAAAAAGAACGAGGTAAATCGGATCTACTGAGCTGGAAAGTTGTCTCCAGTGCCTCACTTCCCAGAGCCTGGTGGACTTAGTGACCTCATGCCTAGGCACAAGCATGGGAAAACACAGAGGGTCTGACCCACACAGCCCGGGAGGACCAGGTGGTCCCCAAGCGGCCAGATCATGGACGCTTGCCCTTCATGTCTTATCCATTTCATCCAGGGTTTAAATTTTTTACAGTAAGTGTGGATTTCTGTGGAATCAGAACAGAGCTTATGCCATAAAGATTTATAAAAATCAATTCAGGGGAAACAAATGTAACGTCTTATTTTGACTAGACCACCATGTGACTCAGGAAGCACTGGGGGTGGGTGGGTGGGAGGAAACAGGAGAGACGGAGGCACCAGCTTGGTGGTAAGGGAGGGGCTGTGAGAACCAGATGCATAGGGGGCCAGTCCCCTGTCTCTTCCCATCCTGGTGGTGATCCACACGTCCCACCAAATCACGCTGGAATTTCAGATGAACAATGGATAAGTTCCAGTACGTGTCTGTCCCAGGAAATATGTGGGACATCCTCATATAAAAGTGTCTTTCTTGTTTATCTGAAATTCTGATGTAACTGGGTGTCCTGTGTTTACATGTTCTAACTCCAGTGACCCTGTGACTTGGGAACCTGGGCTCTGGGAGGACGTGATGAGAACTGTGCGCCTTCCTCTGAACAAATGCCCAGCCCCCACTTTGCAAACAATTCCAGGGAGTTGACAGAACCCTGTGCAAACCCATCCATTGGTTTGGACCAGGACTCAGGAAACTTATTCTATAAAAGCACCCGATAGTAAAAATCTTCAACAAAAGCAGCGACGCACAATACGTGTACCCCGCCGGGTGTGGCCACGAACCGATAAAACTTTATGGGAATTTCAAATTTCAGTTCCTGTAAATAATTTCCTTGGGTCAAGAAAAATATTCTACTTTTGATGTGGTTTTTCTTTTTTTTCTTCTTCCCAACCATTTAAAAATGTAAAAATCCTGCTTGGGACTTGACCCTGGGGCCATGGTTTGCCCACCCTGGGTCTAGAGCCCCCAGCTGACTCCCTCCTTGGCTCCCATGCCCTCTGTGTCCTGCTGCAGCCCTGGTGCCCCATGAATGGAGAGGGCACGCGTGATGCCCCTATGAAGCGCAAGATCTTTCAGAAGTGGCAGGGAGGGCTTTTAGGGAGACAGTTGTCATGGACGGAATAAGAGCTGGTACCAGTGTGATCTTTCTAATGATTAAATCACTCGTGGGTCCACAGCCTCGGAGTCCTTGCATCCAAGCTGCTGGGGGGCAAATGGGAAAGTGGTCTTTACCTTCGGGTCCAAGGGAGATAAAGGCAACCTGTAGGGCGCCCTGCAGCAGTAGGAAGAGGACACTGGTGGCCCACACGGCTCGCAGGAAGAGCTTGGTGCTCCCTGGAAGAGAAGAGGAGTAGGAGAATACAGGACAAGGGTGCCAGGCAGCCTGGGAAGGCCCATGCAGCTCCCTTTCTGATGCCAGGCTCTGCCCTCAGCTCTCACTGGATCCCTGGTGATGCATCCCCAAGCAGGTGGTGGCTTAACTGGGGTGTTGAGGAAAAATGAAGTGGGCCGCCCCTCCTATTTCCTATCACCCCGTCTCCTGAGCTGTAGGACTCACAGGCACTCAGCATCCAGCCCAGCTCCACTGGACCCAAGTGTGGGGCCATATTGGATTTGTGGCCGTGCACATCACCACCTAGAGACACGTGACTTCCCTGTGCAGGTGTTGAGGGGGAGGGCACAGACTTGCTGGTGAGCACAGCAAAGCCTCTCCCAAGGTCAGTCCCGCTCCTCAGGGACATGAGCCCAGTGGCAACAGTGAGCTTTTCCAGAGGCTGGCCATCCTCGGTTCGAAGGGTGGTCTTCGCAGGCAGCGGGACCTGGCTTGGCCTGAGTCCTGAGCACCTGGGAGGTGCCCAGAGAACACTGGTCGAGCGAGTACATTATTTAATCAGGCCTGAGATTCAGTCCTTCTTGTTCAGGTCGCCCTCGGGGAGCCCAAATGCTCTTTTTTTTTACAAGATGTGGCCTGAGAAGGTAACTGCTCCTTAATGGCCTTTCCTGATGAAATAAAAAATGGCACTGTCCCCTCTAAACTTTTTTTTTAACGGGACTATAAAATCCCAAATGTAGGGATTGGTGCCTTAAGTGAAGAGTAAGAACAAGCTCCCAGTGTGTTCGTTTACTGGGAAACGAGGATCCCTAGGGCCCTGGGAATATTCTATATTCATCCATCGCTCCCATCACCTCCGAAGGACTTTATGACACAGATGCTTCGGTCCCTCCGCCAGCTTTGTAAAACAAGGCATCGAAGAGTGTTTGACGTTGATCCCTGGGAAGATACTGAGGAAGTTCTCTGGGTGCAGCCAAGACACATTAAAAGGCTATTTTTTTAAAGGCTGGATGACAGAGTCCACAAGTATGGCATGTGATTTTTTCACCTCCCCTTCCCAATCCACCTGCTTGCCATCGGGGTCGCCCTACCTCTCATGCAACCAGCCGAAGGTGCCTGCAGCAGTGGGCTGAGCAGAAGAAACACCAGGTAGACCACTGAGAAGCCATTGTACCTGGATAAAACAGCTGAAGGACAGGGGGGAGGAAGTGAGCTGGGTCTAAGGTACCCTGAGAGCCCCGCAGTGGAAATGAAGACAAACAGGAGAGTGAGCAGGGAACAGATGTGCTGAAATCTCATTAAGAGGGTCTTAAAAATCAACCTGCCAGGATTAGGTGCTTGTTCTTTCCAAGTGGTTTTTTGAATTCTTGGGTTTTTGTTTTTTTTTTTAAGAAAATAAATAATTCTATAGATTCTTCTCCCCAATCAGTTGCCTGCCTTTGAAATTAACCATTTCTCTGGCTCTCCTTCTGATTGGGATCTTGTCCCCCCTCAGTCTTTCTTAAGTGCTATTGTGCCAGGCGCAATTCGTTCAGCCACACACAATGTAACTTTGAAATGTGATGGAAAAAAAATTAGCATTTTCAGTGAACTGGAAAGAATGCATCTGATTTCAAAATGTGTACTTAAAAAAAAAAGAAAAAGAGCACCCAAATTGATTCTACCAACTATGGTGCTTTTTCTGCCAAGCCAAATCTGAAATGCATTTTTGCAAAGGGACAACTTTATTTACGAATTTTTTTTTAGAGGAAGGAAATATGAAGATCCAGGCACAAGGAGAAAAAAAAAAAACATCTTGAGGATTTAATATAGCTTGGATTAATCAAAGCGCCAGCTTTTAAACTGTGTGCCCCCATGGAGGGGTGAATTAATGAGCGATTTATACAATGAATATATTTTTTTCTTTAATTATCTAGGTATTTCAGATGAACCTGCTTTTTCTGACTTGAATTCTCCAGATACTTCTCTGAAATTTTAGCTTCACTTTGCATGTATAATTACAGCCTCAAGTTGTTCAGAGAGCAAGTCTCCAGGTGGAGGGAAACTTATCTGGTCCTCCTACCCTCATGCAAATCAAGCTGGTTGCTCACCACTCAATCTCAACTCTCCCCTGAATCCTTCTGCAATGAAGAATCCATTTTGAAATTATCGTTTGATCAGGGTTTCCAAGGCTGGCTTGGTGGGGAAATGAGAAGAGGTTAATCAGAATCCAGGCGCTGGACCCCATGCCTGGAAACTCAGAACCAGCAGGTCTGGGGCGGGGCCTGGAAACATGTATTTCTAAAGATCCACCTAGCAGAGTGGTCAATAACCCCTTCCTGCCTCTGCACTCACACACACAGCGAGAGCAAGAAGAAAACGCTCAGTTAGACAAGCTCACTTGTCTGCTGCCTTTCAAGGGCAATCTGTAGACCCAAGGCTGAAGCTGAAGGCTGAGAAGATAGATTTTCCCCTCTCACAGCCCAAACTCAGTTGCAATTTAGATCTCCAAGAAATGGCAGGGGTTTGGGGGGGAGCGGGGTAGACTATGGAAACAACTTGTGTTTGCAGCCTGCATGGCTCCCTAACCACACTGGGTTGGTACGCCATCGTTGTCCTGCCTTCCAGAAAATGGGGAGGGGGCTGGTGGCACATGGTGGTGGAGTTCCCAGCCCAAGCCCCCTCAGGGGTCAAGGTCAGCCTTATCTTCCCCCTACAGCTTTGCCAAAATGGACAGCCAGGTTGTGAGAATCAAGGGAGGAGGACCACCGAGGCAGCTTGAGCTACCGGGAGCTCAGGGCGGCAGACATTAACCAGTGGGATGTCCCTTCCTCCCTCAGAAACAACCAAGCCATCTTACCTGAGAGCAGGGAACACGGCAGCAGGACCCGAGGAGAAGCCTGGACATCACCTCTGAAGCCATGGGCTCTGGGCTGCCCTGCGACACCTGCATCTTTGCAGGGCGTCCTGCCTGTCCTTTCCTCAGCACCCTGCCCGCCTGGGAATGGGTGTGGAAACATTACATAGTTACGGGCAGCTGCTCCCCCAACCCCAAGAGGCAGCCAGAGCACCTTCAGAGTCTGGAGGGGTCTGCCTCTGGGGCCGACAGCCCAGGGATCAATGTTCTCGATGCTGAAACAGCCACCTGTATACACTCACTCACCAGCATTTATCAAACACCTACTTTGTGGTGGGCACTGTTCTAATGACTGGACTTCAGCAGGGAATCAAGGAAAGCTGTCTAGTCGGTGATGACATGTGCGGCTTCCAGTATTCGGTAGTTTTTGACCCATGAGGCCAGCTACCAGCCCACTGGTCCCCAGCCTTGGCTCTCCTCGGGTGCCCTCTCAGGACAACTGTGCCTGGCCTGGCCCCTTTCCCTTGTCTTGCCTCTCGGGGTGGTCCCTGCTCCTCTGACTCTGGAGTCAGATCTGGATTTGAGTTCTGTCCCTGTGATCTTGGTCTGTGTGGCCAGGAGCAAGCTGCCCACCTTCTCTGAGCCTCTGTCTGCCTGTCTGTGAAAGAGGATCATTTGAGCACCTTCCTCGTGAGATCCAGTGGGGTGATGTGTGCACGTCGGTGGTCCATGCTCACCATGGTGCCAGCTGGGCTTATTCACTGTTTCCAGGGATGAGCTGGAAACCCCTGGACACACTCCACTCGTGTCCATCTATGCCCAGTAGCTTCCAACACTATCTAAAACCTCAAAGACCTACGAGAAACTTCTCCACAAACCAGCCAGATAATCTAGCTCCCCAGGCACCTGACTTTCCTAAATTCAAACCTATATCAAAGTTCTTTTCTTTGTTATTCAGTCTCTAAGTTGTGTCCGGCTCTTTGTGACCCCATGGACTGCAGCACACCAGGCTTCATTGTCTTTTACTATCTCTCAGAGCTTGCTCAAACTTATGTGCATTGACTCAGTGATGACATCCAACCAGCTCACCCTCCGTTACCCCCTTCTCCTTAGGCCCTCAATCTTTCCCGGCACCAGGGTCTTCTCCAATAGGTCCACTCTTCATATCAGGTGGCCAAAGTACTGGAGCTTCAGCTTCAGCATCAGTCCTTCCAATGAATATTCAGGGTTTATTTTCTTCAGGATTGACTGGTTTGATCTCCTTGCTGTCCAAGGGACTCTCAAGAGTCCTCTAGAACCACAATTGGATTAACTAGGCTTTCGATAGAAGAAAATAACCAACCAGTGAGGAGATGACCATGAGCTCATGCACAAGGTCCATGCTGTAACCAGCTCCAAGTGAGCGGGCACTTGGGGTATCCTGAAGGTAGACAGTGGACTGGGGTCCTGTGAGACGCTGCTTACATGCACCAAGCAGTAATTCCACTTGGCACTTTCAGCCCGCCCTGCTGAAATTCCAATCGGGAAAAACCCTTAGGACCTTCTCCCTTGGAGCCCTCCATGTGTTTCCACAGTGTGATTTAGAGCTCACTTGCATCTAAGGATCCTATAAAACAGTATTGCCATCTCACTGGTTAACCAGTTTTTAGATCTTCTGAGGGGAGCTTTGTCTCAGGACCCATGTCTGACCCTAGCTGTCTGCATGGTCTCTGAGAATGAGCTGCAACCAAATGTTGATCCAGCTGAATGCTGGAGGTTCAATAGACTTACCTTATCAGCTGGAGATTTGCAGCACTTAGACATCAGAGTGGACAATACGTTCTAGGACAGAATGGAAAGTACCTTCTAAAACAGAATAGAAACTGAGGGTCATCGTCTCTGCACAGAGGTGGACAGACCCAGCCAAAGAGCACAGTGTACTTTGGGGCACCTGCCCCACCCACCTAAGCACAAGACACCTGGATTTTCTCCTCAGCACAGTAATTAAAATCTCACTACAAAGGCCCGTTTATTTCCTTCTTTCTTGATCCGATTGCATGAGAGTCCAGGAGACCAGGTCATCAAACGTCAAACAGATTTGCAGAGGAGAAGGGGCCGTGTTGTACAGAGCTGTGTGTCCCCAGCTTCAGTGCCCAGGGATCTAGCTCTGTGCTTTGTGCTTATCTGCAGGCTTAGCTGTGCTATTGTTCACTCAATACTGTTTTGCTCTTGCGTTACTTAAATTATTTGAAAGGGAACTTTGACACTCCCATAGTGGATGGAAAAATCTATACCACTTGCCACACATAGGAAATATCCATAAAAACAAGTCCATGCTTATCAGCCTAATAACCTAGCCAGATATCAGCCTAATAACCTAGCCATAACATAGCAGCCAGAAGCAGGTTAAAGGGGTTTAAGAGTTCTAGAACAAGTCACCACCCACGACTAGAGGCTGTCATCAACACGTTGTAATTTGAAGACAACCAAAGATCACAGCATATTAGCAAAGCAAAGTGTCTTAGAAAACAACTGCAAAATGAAAAATTCCAAGATGCGGAGAGGGGCCCAGGTTTGCCCAAGGCGATACACTGGAGTCGGTTTCATAGGAATTCATCATCCTTTCCGCGTGATATGTTTTTCAGAACAAATTAGCATGGTGTGTGGTTGTTTTCTCTTTTTAAAGGAAACTTAATTTTATGTATTTATTTCTGAGCACTTATTTCTGGTTCAAAAAAATCAAAACACAGAAAAGGCTGTGCGGGCAGCACGTCCTGTGGGCTCTCTCCTCCTGGCCTCCCCCTTCCCCTCCTGGGACCCAGCCAGCCCAGTCCACTGGTCTATACAGACTAGGTGTACACAAGCCAACGCACACGTGCATATTTTTTCCTTTCTTTATAAACACAGATGGTAGCACACTGTAAACATTGCTCCCCACCGGGCCTCAACAATGTGGCCATGATGACGCATCTCCTCTCACTGTGCAATGCATCTCCGGGTCTGTTTTTAGCGCAACATGGTAATTCCATGGGCAGGGGAGGAATGGGGTTATTTTAACTGGTTCTCTATGGCGGGCATCTACGTGGTTTCCAGTCTGTTGCTATTACCAACCGATCCTCAATGAACAAACCTGTTTATTCATCACCGCCAGCCCGAGCGAGAGGACAGCGGCAGAACAAATTCCTGGCAGTGCAATTAGCATGTGTTTCAGAACACTGTTTTGCAGGTGTTTGTAATGTTCCGTCCCCGCGGATTGGAGACCTGGGCCAGGGAGGTCAAGACCAGGGGACATGAGGGCCCAAGAGTTGCTTTTTATTTTCTCCATTTCAAGAAATTGTCTCTCCCAGCCAAGGTCTTTGGAGGAAAAAAAAAAGAAAGGATAATTCAATTTGAACTGCACACCCCCTGACTAGGTTCTCTATGAATTATGGATTTTTAAAAAGACAGAAAGGGAGGTGAGATATTGAATTTCCAAACTGGTTTTATCTTACTCAATTTAAAGTTCATCTCCTGATTCTTGTGTAGGTGTTGGCGTGCCAAGTGGCCACAGCCCTTGTCCCACAGCCCTTGTGTCCCGGCCCTGTCCCAATTAGTCGGGGGCTTTGTTTGCAGGGCCAGCAAACACCGGTTTGCCCTGTGGTCACTCAGCTGGAGCACAGCCTGCCCGCCTGTCATTATTTTTTGAGAAAGTGGAGCCCCAGTCCTCACCACCTCCTGGTGAGGCTCATCCAGGGGACTCCGGGGCTCGCAGACCATCGGGAGTTCCCTGCTTGGGTGAGGGGCTGTGTCTCAGATTGGATAGCCACAAAGGGAAGACTTTTGAAGATGGAAAACACAAGCAGTGACTCAGAAATGCAGCAGACGAGCCTCCTGAGCCAGGAGCCTGTACCACTGCTCTGAGGCCTTCTCGTTAAAACACCAGGCATGCCTAGCCAGCCCAGTGGCTCTGCACCAGCGTGATCTTCAGCTCCCCCACTGCACCGTTTGGCCTTGGCTAGAGACATTTCTATTTGTCACGGACTTGGGGGAAGGAGGGGTGGGTGCTATTAGTACATCATGGGCAGAGTCTGGGGTTGCAGGTGCTCCTAGACACCCAGCAGTGTCTCTGCCTGCCCCCTCCATCCTCAGAGCAGGGAATATCCCACCTGAACATCAACAGTGCCCCAGTGGAGAAATCCAGCTCTTAGCCTGGCCTTGAGATGAAATCAAAATGATCTGAGTGCTAAATGCTACCTTGGGAAGGTGGAAGCCCCAGTTCTGCCCACCCTGAGCATAAGAGATTGTGGACCCCACTCTAGTTCCCAGTTCTGGGCACATAGAAGACCCTCCCTGAATGCCAGTCTCCCGAATTTCTAGGCTGCAAAAATGTACACATTACATCAGAGGGAAGATGGATACATGGGAAAAGCAATAACTCAACACTCTCAACAATTCTTCTCCTCTGAGCTCAGAGAGCCTCTTTCCAGGACACTGTTACTTTATATTCCTACAATATCACTCAGGAAGGATTGTTCTTCTCAGTTTCCAGATAGACATATTTTCCAGAGAGCTGTTCCTGACAGCTAGTTAGTGAGGCAACCGGATCAGAATCGATAAGTCCTGGATCCCTTTTTCCTTTTTTTTTTTTTTTAACAAAATGAAAACAGTTCTTCTCGGATTATTAAAATGATACATGCACCTTGTTCCTTACAAAACTCAGACAGTACCAAAAACACGAGGAAGAAAAATAAAAAATTACCCAAACCTGTTCACCAAGAGATAAACAAATGTAGACATTCTAGTGCTTATCTTTCCAGCCCTTTCTCTGAGCCTGAGCATAGGCATATATTTTTACTGTTTTACCCACATCAGGGTTTCCCCACCTGGATGCTGCTGCCATTCTGGGCTGGATAATTCTCTGCTGTGAGGTGTCCTCTACATCGTAGGATGTTTAACAACATCCCTGGCCACCAGATGCTAATGGCATCTCCCTACCCCTGAGCAGTGACAACCAAATCTGTCCCTGAAAGTGAAAGTGTTAGTCACTCAGTTGTCTGATTCTTTTTGACCCCATGGACTGTAGCCTGCCAGGCTCCTCTGTCCATGGAATTCTCCAGGCAAGAATACTGGAGTGGGTTGCCATGTCCTTCTCCAGGGGCTCTTCCCAATCCAGGAATGGAACCCAGGTCTTCCGCATTGCAGGCAGATTCTCTACTATCTGAGCCACCAGGGAAGCTCAGAACTGTCCCTAGACATTATCAAATGTCCCGGGGGCAAGAAGGAGCCAGACTGCCCTGAGTCAAAAACCATGGATATCAGTGGAATCCCATGCCAAGCGTTGGGATACTTGGCATACACACAATGTTGGGAGAGAGAAAATGGTGAAGTTTATGACTTCCGTGTCCTTTGGCATTAGCGTCAGAATTGGGCATCAAAGTCCAGCTCTGGTATTTACGAGGTAAGAGCTCTAGGAAATGAGCTGGCTTCTCTGAGCCTCAGTTTCCGGTCTGCAGACTGGGACAGGGATAGGACATTGTGCCAGGAGTGATCTCGAGGGGCCCATCCACAGACCTCACCCAGATTGGTCCCGTGTATGCCTCTCCCTGCACTTCCTGCCGCAGGGACCCCAGGACCAGAAGGAGGCTGGCCCCTGGCCAGGAGGGGGAGGCAGGCTGAAGGGTGATTTATTGCAGGCACCTAGGCGAGGGGAGCAGTGAGGGGCCTGGCGCAGACGGCGTCGTGAGGTTCTGTTTGTGGGCTTTGTTTTTTAATTCAATTCTTTTGGAAAACAGATAAGTGCACGTCTGCTTCAATCTAGTATACTAGGTTTTTTTCTTTTCGTGTAAACTTTGGTTTCTTTTGAGCTTCAGATATTAAAAAAAAAAAAAGACAAATGTACTAGATCAGTGGAGGTTTAAGCAAATTGGTTTATTTCACTGCCGGGGGAATTGGGCTGGATGAGTCACTATCCTAGACTTGTCGGATTCCTACCAAGAAGTGCATGGTTTCCATGCTGATGAGGAAGACGAGGCCCACAGCCTCCTATGGGCCAGCAAATCAGGCCCTGAGCCCATGGGCCCTTCGGGACCCTCCTTTCACGACCCCAAGTGGTCTTGGCTGGGCCTCTGCTTGCTCTGGTCTATGGTTGTGCTAAGTCCCTTCAGTCGTGTCCAACTCCTTGCTACCCTATGGACCATAGCCTACTAGGCTCCACTGTCCATGAGATTCTCCAGGCAAGAATAGTGTAGTGGGATGCCATGCCCTCCTCCAGGGGATCTTCCCAACCCAGGGATCGAGCCTGCGTCTCTTATGTCTCCTGCGTTGACAGGCAGGTTCCTTAACACTAGTGTCCCCTCCCTTGTCCATAAAATGATCCCGCAGACAGACCTGATTGTGGCCCACCCACTCCCTCTAGCATCAGTGCACCCTCTACCTTCAGAACACTAAGCTCATCCTCTCCAAGGGCTCCAGAGCCTTGAACTCTGAGCCCTGCCCACTGTTCTGCCAGCTCACCTGGCTGTCCGTGAGCCCTGCCTGCCCCCGGGTTCTCCCTCAAGGGGCCTTTGCACCTGCTGTCACACAGCTCTGCAGGCGGAGCATCCCAGCTCCCAGCCTCGAATCACCTCGTGGGGTGGGGTCTGGGGGACCATCCTGGCATGCACCCACATGTGCAGCAGTTTGGTAGGTGCTTCTGTGATCAACTAGTCTGTCTCTGGTTCGGACACAAGCACCGCCCCCCTCCCCGTCTAGTTTTGTTCTCTGTGGCATCACCAGCGTTTCACACGATGCAGGGCACAGTCAGTAAATACAGTTGGAAGGAGGGAAAGTGACCCTCGCATCTTTGAAAGAGAGATTTTTCTTTTTTACCCTCAACATCTCACTTTTCCACATTCAAGTGGGACTTGTAACATAAGCTCTCACCCTGCCCCAGGGCTCCTGGGCCCGAGGTGAGCGTCTCCCATTAGTGATGGGGAGCCGCATCCATTAAGCCACCTGCGAGGGCCGGCGGCCGCCAGCCGGCGCGTGGGCGGAGCGATGACTCAGCGCTTCCCGGCTCGGGTGTCCACGCCGCCGCCCGCCTTCCCGGGGAGCCGTCCTAGCCAGTAATGGAGAAATTATGTGAGGCGTAATTTATAGTAAAAATCAAATGAACATTAATTCTAGTGAGTCACCCATGCAGAAAGGGCACCGGCGGCTGTGGACGTGGGCTGCGGGTGAGGACGGCTGGATGTTTAATCAGAGGAAGGAGAGACTGTGCTGCCTGGTACCTAAAGTTTGGGGGGAGGGGGTGGGGACTCGAGCCCCTTTCGGTGACCACAGCCGCACATCAGCACCATCCCCAGGCTCCTGGACTCGGAGGGGACGTGGCCAGTAGCCTTTCCAGCTCCCTATTTGACAGGTGAGGACTCGAAGACCAGAGGGAGACTCTTAACTTGTCAGATGTCTGGCCCCAAAGCACCCTTCCCGACCTCGCCCATCCCTGCTGTCTCCTGGGTGGTCCCTCTCAGCAGTCCCCACCGTCAGGGCCTCCTGCACCCAGTGCTGTCTCTGCATTCCTCTCCCCTCCTCCTGGCTGGATGCTGCCACCTCTCAAGGGGCAGCTCCAACAGCTCCTCCCCCCACTTGTGTCCCGGCTTCCCCTCTGGCCTGAAATGGCCTTCTAGAAGGAACTTTCCAAAATGCAAATGGGTTGTCATTTGTCTGAAGCACTTGGGTAGTTCTTTCTTCCCTGCCCCCTCAGTCTAATCCAAGCTTGGGGTGGGACTTGGAGAGGGAGCGGCTTTGCAAGGTCAAGGCCCTTCCACTCGCTGCCCCCTCCCCCATGGGCACACTTCCCTTCTACCTAGTCATCTGGCTACCTCCTCATCTCAGGTACATGCCACCTCCTTCAAGAAGCCCTCCTTGCTTTCTCCTGGCCAAGACCCTGCTATACCATGGCCAGGGTCTGTGTCACACCTGGGCTCTACCCTCCATGAGAACAGGCTGGTGTCCAACTTGTCCTCCCCTGTGTCCCTGGGGCCCAAGTCAGAGCCTGGCTTGCAGTGGGTGTGCTTATGTCTTTTCACACTGTCTGCAGGGAGAGGTGGGTAGTGATTGGCCACAGAGAGCTGGTGATGGTGCTGGGCAACCCCGCTCTTCTTCTTCTGCCCAGAAGGAAGCTGGTTCTCAGGAAAGTTGAGGGGTGCCTTTGCTCACATGGACACCCCCTGCCCTGCCATCACAGCCCCTCCACCTGGCAGCACACCACACCCTTCCCCCCAGCCTTCCTCACATCCCGCTTAGATGTGAAGGAATAGGTCACAGATGACCACTTCCGCAGGTGGGTGCGAGTGCCCAGGACAGGGGCACGTCCTCTTTTTATCAGATGTCATTAGTCCCAAGTCAGTGATGAAAACATCCTGCTTCTTGAGAAAGGGAAAAATTTGGGGAAGGGGGATGTTGGAGGCAGACAGGGCCTCTCCTAATTTCCTTTTCCAAGCGTGTGCTCTGAGTTTTGTTCATCTTGTGGAAACTCCGACCAGCTGCCAGGAAGCCTGGCCCTATGGAGTTCTGGCTATGGGGCAGGCTTTGCCAGGGAGCTGACCAGGAAGGCTCTGCAACTAGTGGTTCTGGCCCAGTGAGGTTGTGGCCTTTCCCCCAGGCTGTCCTGGTGGGCATGTTGGGGGCACCTGGAAGCTGCCAGGGTGCAAGATCCCACCACACCTGTCCTGTGCCTTAAACACAGAACCAACAACCACTCCTCATTTGCTCGCTGCCTGTCTTTGGTGCTGAAGCCCCAGGTGCCTCCTGTACCCTGACTTCCCACTCTCACCCACAGAAACCCCCTCGTAAAGGACTGTCTCCCTCGCCTCTTCTACCTGGATGTCGGCTGTGCACCTGCTGGGTGGCGGTACACCTAGGACTTGGGCCGAGCAGGGCTGAGCCCCACCGTGCAGCCTGCATCCTGGCGGAAAAGGACCCCCAAGCCCTGTAAACAGGCGAACTTTGAAGTGTGATGCAGAGACAGAGCAGCAGGAGCTGACTGGAGTGGGGGTGGGCGGAGGGCCTCGGGTGGTTCTCTCTGCAGCGCCTGGCTCCGTCCAGGAAGGCCTGGTCCTTTGTCACTCTTTCTCATGAGGCTGGGCCCAAAATTATCTCCATATGTATATATATCCATATATATTATATGTATATCCATATATATATATGGATGTATGTAAATTATGGTGTCATCTATCTTTATTTCTGTATTTTCTTTTTTTTTTTTACATTTTGAAGTGCCTTTATCTTTTCTTAAAGTTTTATTACAGTATAATTGATTTACAATGTTGTGTTAGTTCCAGGTACACAGCAAAGTCATTCAGTTAGATGCATACATCTGTTCATTCTTTTGCAGAATCTTTTCTCATGTAGGTTATCACAGAATCATGAGTAGAGTTCCCTATGCTCCACAGCAGGTCCTTGTTGCTTATCTACCTTATATATAGTAGTGTGTGTGTGTTCATCCCAAGCTCCTGATTTGTCCCTCTGCCTTTGGGGAAGTTTGTTTTCGATACCTATAAGTCTGTTTCAGTTTTGTAAATAAGTTCATTTGTATCATTTTTTAAAAATTAGATTCTACATGAGTGATATCATATGCTATTTGCATTTCTCTGTCTGGCTTACTTCCCTTAATATTATCATCTCTAGGTTCATTCATGTTGCTGCAAACGGCATTATTTCGTTCTTTTTATGGCCAAGTAGTATTCCATGGTACATATATTTGTTGTTGTTTTTTTAATCACTAAGTCATATCTGACTCTTTATGACCCCATGGACTGCAGCACACCAGGCTTCCCTATCTATCACCAACTCCCGGAGTCTGCTCAAACTCATGTCCATTGAGTCAGTTACACCATCCAACCGTCTCATCCTCTGTTGTCCACTTCTCCTCATGCCCCCAATCTTTCCCAGCATCAGGGTCTTCTCTAGCGAGTCAGCTCTTTGTATCAGGTGGCTAAAGTATTGGAGCTTCAGCTTCAGCATCAGTCCTTTCAATGAATATATTCAGGGTTGATTTCCTTTATGACTGAGTGGTTTTGTCTCCTGGCTGTCCAAAGGACTCTCAAGAGTCTTCTCCAACACCATAGTTTGAAAACATCACTTCTTCGGAGCTCAGCCTTCTTCATCTACATCTGTACATGATACTTGGAAAACCCATAGCTTTGATTTTACAGACCTTTGTTGGCAAAGTGATGTCTCTGCTTTTTAATATACTGTCTAGGTTTGTCATAGCTTTTCTTCCAAGGAACAAGTGTCTTTTAATTTCATGGCTGCAGTCACAGTCCACAGTAATTTTGGAGCCCAAGAAAGTGTCATTCTTTCCACTTTTTCCTCATCTACTTGCTATGAAGTGATGGGACCAGATACCATGGTCTTGGTTTTTTGAATGTTGAGTTTTAAGTCAACTTTTTTCACTCTTTTCACTCTCCTCTTTCACTTTCATCAAGAGGCTCTTTAGTTCCTCTTCGCTTTCTCCCATTAGGGTGTTATCATCTGCATATCTGAGGTTACTGATATTTCTCCCTGCAGTCTTGATTCCAGCTTGTGATTCATCCAGTCCGGCATTTTGCATGATGTACTCTGCGTATAAGAGAAACAAACAGGGTGACAAATATACAGCCTTAACATCTTCTTTCCTAATTTGGAACCACCCTGTTGTTCCATGTCTGGTTCTAACTGTTGCTTCTTGGAACTGCATACAGGTTTCTCAGGAGGCAGATAAGGTAGTCTGGTATTCCCATCTCTTTAAGAGTTTTCCACAGTTTGTTGTGGTCCACATAGTCAAAGGCTGTAGCACAGAATATATTGTATATATTCACCACATCATCTTTATCCATGCCTCTCTATATTTCTTTTTTTCTCTATCGTAGTTGATTTACAATGTTGTGTTAATTTCTGCCATATAACAAAGCTATTCAGACATAGATATATAATGGAAAAGAATATGAAAAAGAATGTATGTGTATGTATATTCTTTTCCATTATGGTTTATCACAGGATATTGGATATAGTCCCTGTACTCTACGGTAGGACCTTATTGTTTATCCATTCAATGTTTAGTAGTTTTCTGTACACTTGTATTTTATCTTATTTGACTGCACTGTGCAGTTTGCAGAATCTTAGTTCCTGGACCAGAGATTGACCCAGGACCGTGACAGTGAAAGGCCAGAATCCTAATCACCAGACCACTAGGGAGCTCCCCATACACCTAAAGTTTTAGACTTACAGAGAAACTGCCACTGCGTGTGCTCTGCACTATCACGTGCCAAGGTATTAATAATTCATCACAACTAATGAGCCAGTGGGGCTGCCCACTAGTGGTAAAGAACCCGCCTGCCAATGCAGGACACATGAGAGATGCGGGTCCGATCCCTGGATTGAGAAGATCCCCTGGAGGAGGGCATGGCATCCCGCGCCAGTATTCTTGCCTGGAGAATCCCATGGACAGAGGAGCCCGAAGAACTACAGTCCATGGGGTCACGAAGAGTCGGACACAACTGGAGTGAGCGCGCGCACGCGCGCACGCATACACACACACACACACACACACACACACACACAATGAGCCAATACTGATACATTATTATTAACTGAACTCCACCCATTATTCTGATCTCACTAGTTTTTCACTCATGCCCCTTTTCTGCTCCAGAATCTCCTGGGGGACCCTACATGACACTCAGCCGTCGCGTCTCCTTAGGTTCCTCATGACTGAGATACTTTCTCGCATTTTCCTAGTTTTTGATGACCATTTCAGGGGTGCTGGCAGAGGTTGTGTAGGGTACCCCTGACATCTGGGCCAAGGGTTTGGGGGAGGCCTTTTCATCATATCCCGTCAGTTCCAGGCTCCCAATGCGGCCCTGCCACTGATGGGGGGCTCGGCTTGGATCGTGACGGTCCTCCCCGTCCTTTCTCCAATGGACTCTGGGAGCAAGTCCCCTTGTCCTGCCCAGACTTCAGGGCTGGGGAGTTGAAGAGGCATCTGCATGAATTCTCTGGTGTTACTAACATCCGTGTGGCCTTGTAGATGTTGGTTTTATACACTGGGTTATGACTCAGTTCTACTTGGCTAGTCAGATGGTCCTAGTCTGGGTTCCACACTTGTCCTGCAGTCCTGGTCCCAGCCCAGGAATAAGCCCTTTTTTGCAAGGTGCCTGGTTCCTTTTATTGGAAAATGGTATTAGAAGCCAAAATCTGAGTGTAGGGTGTGGTTGTTGCTGCTGGGTGTCATTACTTCTCAGAGTCCTGGATAGAGCTGGGAAACCTGTGTTTGTACCCTAGCTTGTGTTGACACACCAGCCCCTATAGACACACTGTTCTGGGACCATCTCTTCATCCATCAGTCTCTACATTCAGCTAAACATCCTCAATCATCAGGACCCTTGAAGGGCATTTTTTTTCAACTTTTTATTTTGTATTGGGGTATAGCCGAAGAATTGATGCTTTTAAACTGTGGTGTTGGAGAAGACTCTTGAGAGTCCCTTGGACTGCAAGGAGATCCAACCAGTCCATTCTGAAGGAGATCAGCCCTGGGATTTCTTTGGAAGGAATGATGCTAAAGCTGAAACTCCAGTACTTTGGCCACCTCATGCGAAGAGTTGACTCATTGGAAAAGACTCTGATGCTGGGAGGGAATGGGGGCAGGAGGAGAAGGGGACGACAGAGGATGAGATGGCTGGATGGCATCACTGACTCGATGGACGTGAGTCTGGGTGAACTCCGGGAGTTGGTGATGGACAGGGAGGCCTGGCGTGCTGTGATTCATGGGGTTGCAAAGAGTCAGACACGACTGATCAACTGAACTGAACTGAACTGAATAACTGAACTGATGAACATTGGAGTGCGTATATCTTTTCAAACTCATGTTTTCTTCTTCTGGGTATATACCCAGGAGTGGGAATCCTGGATCATATGGTAGCTCTATTTTTAGTTTCTTAAGGAAATTCCATACTGTTTTCTGTAGTGGCTGCACCAATTTACATTCCCACTAACAGTGTAGGAGAGTTCCCTTTTCTCCACACTCTCCAGCATTTATTGTTCGTAGACATATTGATGATGGCCTTTCTGACCAGTGTGAGGTGATAACCTCACTGTAGTTGTGATTTGCGTTCTCCAATAATTAGCAATGTGGAGCATCTTTTCATGTGCCTGTTGACCATCTGTATGAACTATGTGGTCCATACAAACCACATTTGGAAGAAATGTCGATTTAGGTCTTCTGCCCATCTTTCAATTTGGTTGTTTTTTATGACTTTTTTAAACTTAAAAAATTTTTAAATTTGTATATATATGAATCACTTTGCTGTACGCTTGAAACTAGCACATTGTAAATAACTTATATGTTTTTCAGATTCTTTTCCCTTGTATGTTATTACAAGATACCAAATGTAGTTCCCTATGTTCTACAGTAGGTCCTGCTCTTTATCGACTTTTATATAGTAGTGTGTCTGTGTTAATTTCAAAGTCCTATTTATCTCCCACCCCACCCCATCCCCTTCGGTAACCACAAGTTT
This sequence comes from Bos indicus, assembly GCF_029378745.1. NCBI lineage: Eukaryota > Metazoa > Chordata > Mammalia > Artiodactyla > Bovidae > Bos > Bos indicus. The sequence continues at coordinate 57,597,878 of NC_091772.1, read as the reverse complement.
GTTTTCTGTGTCTGTGAGTCTATTTCTGTTCTGTTAATTTCATTTCAATCATTTTTTTAGATTCCACATATAATATGATAGTAATAGTTGTCTTTCTGACTTTCTTCACTTAATATAATAATCTCTAGGTCCATCCACATTACTAAAAATGGCATTATTTCAATTTTTATGGCTCAGAAATATTCCATTGTATACATGTACCACATCTTCTTCTTTATCCATTCATCTGTCAGTGGACATTTAGGTTGCTTCCATGTCTTAGCTATTGTAAATTATTCTGCTATTGGTGAAGAATCTGCCTGTAATGCAGAAGACCTGGGTTCGATCCCTGGATCCAGAAGATCCCCTGGAAAAGGGAATGGCTACCCACTCCAGTATTCTTGCCTGAAGAATTCCATATTCAGAAGAGCCTGGCAGGTTACAGTCCATGGGGGTGGCAAAGAGTGGCACATGACTGAGTGAATGGCACTTTCACTTCCATGAACATTGAAGTGCATTTTTGTTTTTGCTTTTTAAAAAAAATTATTTTATATTATAGTATAATTGGTTTACAAAGTTGTTTTAGTTTCAGGTGTACTGGCCAGAACCTGAGTGCCAATGCAGCAGACTCGAGAGCCGTGGGTTCAATCCCTGGGTCGGGAAGATCCCCTGGAGAAGGAAATGGCAACCCACTCCAGTGTTATTGGCTGGAGAATCCCATGGACAGAGGAGCCTGGCGGGCTACAGTCCATGAGGTTGCAAAGAGTTGACGACATGGCTGAGCACACCCAAACTTGTACAGCAAAGTGATTCATTTATACATATACATACATCCATTTTTTCAGAGTCTTTTCCCATATAGGTTATTTCAGAGTATTGAATAGAGTTCCCTGGGCTATGCAATAGGTCCTTCTTGATTATCTATTTATAAATCATAGTGCATGTATGTTAATCCCAGGGGTTCCCTGGTGGTTCCGTGGTAAAGAATCTGCCTGCGAATGCAGTGCATGGGGTTGCAAAGGAGTCTGACGTGACTTAGCAACTAAACAACAACAAATATGCTAATCCTAACCTCCTTATTTGTCCCCCCCCCAAAAAAAACTATCCCCTTTGGTAGCCATAAATTTCTAAGTCTGTGAGTCTTCTTCTGGTTTGTAAATAAGTCCATTTGTATCATTTCTTTTTAGATTCTGATGTAAGTGATATCATTTGTCTTCCTCCGACTTCACTTAGAATGGCCATCTCTAGGTCCATCCATGTTGCTGTAAATGGTATTATTTCATTCCTTTTTATGACTAATACTCCATTGTGTACATGTACCACATCTTCCCTATCCATCTGTTAGTAGACATTTCGGTTACTCCCATGTCTTGACTATTGTAAATAATACTGCTAGTTTTTCTCCGGATATATGCCCAGGAGTGGGATTGCAGGATCATAGGGTAGCTCTATTTTTAGTTTCTTAAAGAATTTCCATACCGTTCTCCACACTGGCTGTACCAGTTTACATTCCCACCAATAGTGTAGAAGGGTTCTTTTTTCTCCAAACCCTCTCCAGCATTTTTTATTTGTACTTTTTAATAATGGGCACTCTGACCAGTGTGCAGGGATACCTCGCTGTAGTTTTGTTTTGTTCATTTATTTGTTTGAGCCGGGTCTTAGTTGCAGCACGCAGGACCTAGTCCCCTGACCCAGGTCAAACCCGGGCCCTCTGCAGTGGAGCACTGAGTCTTAACTGCCAGACCACTAGGGAGTCCCATCACTGTAGTTTTGCTTGCCATGCCTCTAATAAGTAGTGATGCTGAGCATCTTTTCATGTGCCTATTGGCCATCTGCATGTCTTCTTTGGAGAAATGTCTGTTTAGGTCTTCTGCCCATTTTTTGATTGGGCTGTCTTTATGATATTTTTTAAAACATTAAAAAAATTTTTATTCACATAGATACATGAATCACTTTGCTGTACACTTGAAAATAACACCACGTTGTAAATTAATTATACATATATATTCTTTTTCAGATTCTTTTCCATTATAGGTTAATACAAGATATTGAATATAGTTCCCTCTGCTATACAGTAAACCCTTATTATCTATTTTTTCCTTTAACTAAGACTGCAAAGAGAGATGATTTATTACATACATATAGTATATATACATTCAACCACAACTGAGAAGAGAACTAGTCAAGAATGGGACTGTCACAGGTCCAAGGCAAAGCCAGGTGGATCTCGCAGAGGTGGTTGAGGTGATCAGAATGGCCGTAAATGTTCCAGACCCATTGAGACAAGTTCTAGACAGTAGGTACGCAGTCCAGCAATTTGTACCGTGTGCCTCGCCTCTGACCTCCTTGTTTCCGCTTCTGTGACTCCCATGGGTGTATCAGTGTACTTGCACCTCTGTCTCATCTTTCTTCTTTTGCGCTTCAGCCTGCACATCCTCTTCTTCCTCCACTTCACCCTCTTGGCGTGGAGGTTTCTCAGAAGATGACACTAAGGCCTAGAGTTATCTGTTTTATATACAGTGGTGTGTAGCTGTTAATCCTAAACTCATAATTTATCTCTCTCCCCCTTTTCACCCATAAATTCATTTTCTATGTCTGTAGGTCAGTTTCTGATTTGTAAATAAGTTGATTACATTACTTTTTTAGATTCCACAATATGTGATGCATAATATTTATCTTTCTCTAACTTCATTAGGTCCATCCATGTTGCAGCTAGTGGCAAGAATTCATTCAGTGTTATGACTAATACTCCATTACCTACATACACACATATATAACCATCTTCCTTGTGCATTCATCTGGTGATGGACACTTAGGTTGCTTCCTTTTCTTGGCTGTTGTAAACAATGCTGCTGTGAACAGTGGGGTGCATGTATCTGTTCAAACTAATGTTTTCTCCTTTTGGATGTATACCCACGAGTGGGAAGGCTGGATTATACGGTAGCCCCATTTTTAGTTTCTTAAGCAAACTCCATACGGTTTTCCAGAGCAGCTACACCAATTTACATCCGTACCAACAGTGTAGAGGCTTCTCTTTCCTCCACAGTCTCCAGCATTTACTGTTCGTAGACTTTTTGATGATGGCCTTTCGGACCAGTGTGAGGTGATACCTTATTGTAGTTTTGATTTGCATTTCTCTAATAATTAACAACGTGGAGCATCTTTTCATGTGCCTGTTGATGATCTGTATGGACTGTGTGTTCCATACAGACTGTATTTGGAAGAAATGTCAGTTTAGGCCTTCTGCCCATTTTTTTCATTGGCTTGTTTTTTATATTTTAAAAAACTTTTTAAAAAATTTAAATTCATATATATATCACTTTATTATATACTTGAAACTAGCACTACATTGTAAATCAATTGTAATCATTGTAAATTGTAAATCAAATTTTGTAAAATTTTGTAAAAAAAATCATTGTAAATCATTGTAAATCAAAAAATACATATACATTTTTTCAGACTCTTTTCCCTTAGAGGTTATTACAAGATATTGAATATAGTTCCCTATGGTCCACAGTGGGCTCTTGCTGTTTACCTATTTTTATATAGTAGTGTGTGTAATCATGGGAAATAGACGGGGAAACAGTAGAAATAGTGTCAGACTTTATTTTTTTGGGCTCCAAAATCACTGCAGATGGCAATTGCAGCCATGAAATTAAAAGACACTTACTCCTTGGAAGGAAACTTATGACCAACCTAGGTAGCATATTAAAAAGCAGAGATATTACTTTGCCAACAAAGGTCCATCTAGTCAAGGCTATGGTTTTTCCAGTGGTCATGTATGGATGTGAGAGTTGGACTGTGAAGAAAGCTGAGTGCCGAAGAATTGATGCTTTTGAACTATGGTGTTGGAGAAGACTCTTGAGAGTCCCTTGGACTGCAAGGAGATCCAACCAGTCCATCCTAAAGGAGACCAGTCCTGGGTGTTCATTGGAAGGACTGATGTTGAGGCTGAAACTCCAATACTTTGGCTACCTGATGCAAAGAGTTGACTCATTGGAAAAGACCCTGATGCTAGGAGAGATTGGGGGCAGGAGGAGAAGGGGATGACAGAGGATGAGATGGCTGGATGGCATCACTAACTCAATGGACATGAGTTTGAGCAAGCTTCAGGTGATGGTGAAGAACAGAGAAGCCTGGCATGCTGCCGTCCATGGGTTTGAAAGAGTGGGACATGACTGAGCGACTGAACAACAAAAGTGTGTATATGTTAATTCTAAACTCCTGTTTACCCCCCACCCCCAGCCCCGCTACCCCCTTTGGTAACTGTCAGGTTTTTTTTCTATGGCTGTGAGTCTATTTCTGCTCTGTAAATAATTTCATTTCAATCCTTTTTTTAGATTCCATGTATGATATCATATGATAGTTGTCTGACTTTTTTCACTTAATATGATAATCCGTAGGTACATCTGTGTTACTGCAAGTGACATTATTTCATTTTTTATGGCTTAAAAGTATTCCATTATATATATACACACACACACACACACATATATATAAATATGCAATATATCTTCTATATCCATTCATCTGTCAGTGGACATTTAGGTTGCCTCCATGTCTGAGCTATTGTGAACTATGGTGCTTTGAACATTGGAGTGCATGGGGTTTTTTTTGTTTTTTTCACTTAAAAAATTTTATATTGTAGTATAGTTTATTTTGAAATTCCCTGGTGGCTTAGATGCTAAAGAATCCGCCTACAGTGCAGGAGACCCGGGTTCGATCCCTGGATCAGAAAGATCCTCTGGAGGAGGGCATGGCTACCCACTCAGTATGCTTGCCTGGAGAATCCCATGGACAGAGGAGCCTGGCAGGCTACAGTCCATGGGGTCGCAAAGAGTCAGACATGACTGAGCAACTAACACCTTCACTTTCAGTTTATTTTGGAGCAGGAAATGGTAACCCACTCCACTATTCTTGCCTGGGAAAGCCCTTGGAGAGAGGAGCCTGAAAGGCTTACAGTTCCTGAGGTTGCAGAAGAGTTGGACATGACTTAGCAACTAAACCCCAACAATATAGCTGATTTACAATGTTGTTTTAGTTTCAGGTGTACAGCAAAGCAATTCAGTTACACATATATCCATTCTTTTTCAGATTCTTCTCCCATACAGGTTATTTCAGAGTAGCGCTCCCTGTGCTATACAATAGGTCCTTGTTGATTATCTGTTTTATATACGCCTGCATGCTAAGTTACTTCAGTCATGTCTGACTTTTTTGACCCCGTGGACTGTCTAGCCCACCAAGCTCCTCTGTCCATGGGATTCTCCAGGCAAGAACACTGGAGTAGGTAGCCATGCCTTCCTTCAGGAGATCTTCTCAACCCAGTGATCAAACCTACAGCTCCTGCATTGCAGGTGGATTCTTTACCACTTCAGTTCAGTTCAGTCGCTCAGTCGTGTTCGACTCTTTGCAACCCCATGAATCGCAGCACGCCAGGCCTCCCTGTCCACCACGAACTCCTGGAATTCACTCAAACTCACGTCCATCGAGTCGGTGATGCCATCCAGCCATCTCATCCTCTGTCGTCCCCTTCTCCTCCTGCCCCCAATCCCTCTAGTATATATATATTAATCCCAACCTCCTTTTGTCCCTTCCCCTACCCATCCCCTTTGGTATCCATAAATTTTTTTGGTTTGGTCTTTGAGTAGGCCTACGTAGGTCTTTGAGTCTGTTTCTGGTTTGTAAATAAGTCCATTTGTATCATTTCTTTTTAGATTCCACATGTAAGTGATAAACATTTGTCTTTTTCTGACTTCAGTTAGTATGATCATCTCTAGGTCCATCCATTTGCTGTAAATGGTATTATTTCATTCCTTTTTATGGCTAATACTCCACTGTACACATGTACCACATCTTCCTTATCTGTTCATCTGTTAGTGGACATTTAGGATACTCCCATGTCTTAGCTATTGTAAGTAGTACTGCTACAAACATTAGGGTGCATGTATCCTTTTGGATAATGTTTTTCTCTGGATATACGCTCAGGTGTGGGACTGCAGGGTCATATGCGTGTTGTGTTAGTTGCTCAGTCGTGTCTGACTCTTTGGAGGCTCCTCTCGCCATGGAATTCTCCAGGCAAGAACACTGGAGTGGGTAGCCTTTCCCTTGTAGCTCTTCTAGTTTTTTAAGGAACCTCCATACTGTCCTCCATAGCGGCTGCATCAGTTTATATTCCCACCAACAGTGTAGGAGGGTTCCCTTTTCTCTATACTCTCCAGCATTTATTATTTGTAGGCTTTTTGATGATGGCCATTCTAATCAGTGTGAAGCGATACCTCATTGTAGCTTTGATTTGCATTTCTCCAATAATTAGCAAAGTGGAGCATCTTTTCATGTGTCTCTTGGTTATGTGTATGGACAATGTGGTCTATATAGACCATATTTGGAAGAACTATTTAAGTCCTCTGCCCATTTTTTGATTGGGTGTTTTTTTGTGATATTTAAAAAAACTTTTTAAATTTGTTAATTCATGTATATATGAATGACTTTGCTGTACACTTGAAACGAGCACTACATTGTCAATTACACACTTTTCAGATTCTTTTCCCTTATAGGTTATTACAAGATAGTGAGTATAGTTCCCTGTGCTCTAGAGTCCTTGCTGTTTACCTATTTTTGTATACTACTGTGTATATGTTAATTCCAAACTCCTATTTCTCCCCTGCCCCCAGTCCCACTATCCCCTTTGGTAACCCTAAGTTTGTTTTCTATGCTTTTCTATGTCTGGGAATTTGTTTCTGTTCTGTAATTCTGTCTTTTTTTTTACATCTCGCATATGATATCATGTGATAGTTGTCTTTCTTCAGTTAATATGACAATCCATCTATGGTGCTGCAGATGGCATTATTTCATCTTTATGGTTCAAAAATATTCCATTATATACATGTACCACGTCTTTATCTGTTCATCTGTCAGTGGACATTTAGGTTGCTTCTGTGTCTTAGTTATTGTAAATGATGCTGCTGTGAACGTTGGAGTGCATTTTTTTGCTTTTTAAAAAACATTTTATATTATATTGTAGTATAGTTGACTTACAATGTTGTTTTAGTTTCAAGGGTACAGCCAAGCGATTCAGTTATACATATATCCTTTCTTTTCAGATTCTTTTCCCATATAGGTTATTTCATAGTTTTGAGTCGAGTTCCCTGTGCTATACGGTGGGTCCTCGTTGATTATTTTATACATGCATGCATGCTAAGTCACTTCAGTCATGTCCAACTCTTTGCGACCCCATGGACTGTAGGCCGCCAGGCTCCTGTCCCTGGGATTCTCTAGGCAAGTATACTGGAGTGGGTAGCCATTCCTTTCTCCTGGAGATCTTCTCGACCCAGTGATAGAACCTACAGCTCCTGCATTGCAGGTGGATTCTTTACCACTAGTGTATATATTAATCCCAACCTCCTTTTGTCCCTTCCCCTACCCATCCCCTTTGGTAACCATTAATTTTTTTTCTACATCTTTGAGTCTGTTTCCGGTTTATAAATAAGCCCATCTGTATCACTTCTTTTTAGATTCCATATATAAGTGATAACATTTGTCTTTTCCTGACTTCACTTAATAAGATCTCTCTAGGTCCATCCATGTTGCTGTAAATGGTATTATTTCATTCCTTTATATGGCTAATACTCCACTGTACACATGTACCACATCTTCCTTATCTGTTCATCTGTTGGTGGTCATTTAGGATACTCCCATGTCTTGGCTATTGTAAGTAGTGCTGCTACACACATTGGGGTGCATGTATCCTTTTGGATCATGTTTTTCTCTGGATATATGCTCACGTGTAGGATTTCAGGGTCATATGGTAGCTCTATTTCTGGTTTTCTAAGGAACTTCCATCCTGTTCTCCATAGTGGCTGCACCAACTTACATTCCCACCAACAGGAGAACATTTCCCCTTTCTCCACACGATCCAGCATTTATTGTTTGTAGACTTTTCAATGGTGGCCATTTTGACCCGTGGGAGGTGTTACTTCACTGTAGTTGATTCGCATTCTCCAGAATTAGCCATGTGAAGCATCGTTTCATGTGCCTATTGACCATCTGTATGGAGTAAGTGTTCCATACAGACATTTGGAAGAAATGCTGATTTAGGGCTTTTGCCCATTTTTTGATTGGGTTTTTGTTTTTATGATATTGAGTTGCCTGAGCTGTATATTTGGAATTTAAGCTCTTGTCAGTTGCCTCATTTGCAAATATTTTGTCTTGGTCTATAGGTTTTCTTTTCATTTTGTTTCTGCATACCTTGTTTTCTTGTTTCTTTTAGGCTGCTTCACTTTTCTGCAGAATTTATCAGTTTCTAATGAGGCTTATCTTCAGTCTTACTCTTGACCTGCCCCAGAACCCCTGGTCTCCCTGTCCTGTCCACCCAAGTGCCTTTCTGCCTGGTACCCTGCTGTGGGGGCACTTGAGCCTGGTTGGTATTAACTGCTGGAGCAGAAGAGGGACAGCCATCTCCCAGGCAAACCCCCAACATGAGGTGACTGGAGGCCTGGCACTGTTCCTACAGTTCCTCCTCAGCTCCCCTTCCCAGCCTGTGGAGCCAGGCCACACCCAGCAAGGTTTGTGAATGGGCACTGGGCCCCAGGAATTGTACATCAACTCTAATTGCTGTTGTGATTGGGTGGGGGGGTGGGGAGCGGTCAGTTTCTCAGAGGAATTAATCTGCTATACTGGGAACAGGGTGTCCTCCTCCTGCCTCTGCTCAGATCGCTGCATCCTGGGCCACCGCTCACCCCCACACCTCCCGCCCCTGCCCAGAGCGTCCCATCAGCTGTTGGGAGGCCACTCTGCACTTTTCAACTTCGCTGCCTCTTGCACATCCTCAAGTGTCTGAGTCTGTGTTCTGTGCCTCCATTCATCTGCCCACCCATCCCCTCATCCAACCATCACCTCAATGCCTACTCTGCTCTAAGTGTGCTCTGGGATGTAGTGTTAGGCTCCACGAGTCAGGAGCGCCTGCGGGAGGGCAGACCAGGATCTGTGTGCACGCGGTCTTGCAGGGCTCCCATGTGTGGAGCTGCGCTCCATGCACAACGAATAAAGAGAAAGAGACCCATCTACTCATTCTAAACAGGTTTATTAGGCACCTACTGAGTGCCACGTGTGGAGAAAGAAGCTGGAGGGCCATTCAGTCGGCACAGCAGCTCTGGCCATCCCCTGGGTGCTCATCCAGAAGAACTAGAAGCCATGGACAGCAAATAGGCTTCCCCAGAGAGATCAGACGAAAGGGATGTGATGTCCAAGGAGGGCTGGACGGTGAGAGAGGCTTCCCAAGGGTGGGGAGGGCTGGCCAGGCCAGGGGTCCAGTTGGGGTGAGGGAGAAAGACCCCAAAAGCGGGTGCACAGGCAGGTGCAGACCGGCCGACAGCTGCAGGCTAAAGAATGTGAGGAGAATAGGGAGCTGTGGGTGCTCAAGGCCAAGGCTGGGGTCAGGGGCCTGCGCTCCTGGGTTTTCATCTTGATGCTCACTGGCCGCCACAGGGCAGTTGACCAGGTCGGGCCTCCATCAGGGAAGCAGGCAGACACGCGGCCAGGCCGGGCTGGCCTTCCCCTCATCCAACCCCCCACGTCCTAGCTCCTGAGTACACAGCCTGTGGGTGCTGCTCTCTCAGACCCTTCAGGAAAGCCTCCGCCCAACCCTCTGAACCAAGCACAACAGGATTGGGGGGGGCCCTCCGGAAGGGTCCTTCATGGTCACTTTCCACAAGGCGGTGCCTGACGCCCCTTCCCAGCCCTGCCCACGTGGGGCCAGGTAGTGCCCAGGTGGACATGGACCCCTCTCCCCAGCCCAAGTTTTCACACCATCATAAACCAAAGAACCCCTACCACCCCTTCAAACATGCACATGGAAACGGGCCTCCCAACTGCCCGCTTCCCTTCCCAGCTCAAAGGCGGCACCATTAACTTTGAAGAAACAGCCTTTGAACGTGGGCTTGGCAGCAGGCTCAGGGCACCATGGGAAGCAGAAGAACTTGACCGTGGCTCTGCCGTGGCCTCAACATTTCACTTCCAAAGGCTTTTCTGCGAAGGTTCTGGCACTGCCTTGGTCTGAATGACGGGTGGTGTTAACAATGTCGTCCTGCACAGGGGGCCCCAGAGAGAGGGCCATGGCCATGCCCAACCCCCACCCTACCACCCAGTGCCATGGCGATGGACAGAGACCCTGCCCAGAATCCAACAAAAGCTGCAAATGAAAACGGGGCTGGCAGCTCACCCAGGCGCCAAGCAAAAGGCTTGTCCTTAGCAGTCACAGGAAGCCCTCTTCGGCCTGTGCTCCTGTGTCCTGCCCTGCAGGCTGGCCTCCGTGACAGGTCCATGAGACTGACCATGAGGACTCTGAGCTGATGGGATGGACATCCTGCTGGGAACAGTCTCTGGGGTCTAAAGAAGAGTTAGAAACCCTCAAACGCAGCCAGACCTGGACGAGGGGCCTGGGAGCAGCCAGGACGAGTGATGCTGGCTGTGGCAGGGTGGCAGGGGGTGTGTGGTGGTGCTCTGTCCTCCACAAATCTGGCGCCCCGGGTGAGAGGGGTGGAGGACAAGCCCGTGGCCACCTCAGCCGAGGTCACTGCACCCAGTGGGCTCGTTTACTATGCAGCAGTACAAAGTGTGAGCTCTAGGGCTGTGCCGCTGTTAACTTTTTATTTTTAAACAGATGGTCTGGAGTTTCCTGCTTATCAACTAATACAGCTTGGCAATAAACTGGTACAGTAAATCCTCGTGTCTCGGGGTGGCTATGGGTGACGGGGCACCATGAATTAATCAGGCCTCTTAGAGAAGCCCAGTCGTGAACCTAAGGTCAGCTGTGATAAGGTATTTCTAAGAGGCCCATTGCTGGCCCAGACAGGACCCCAGTCTAACTGATATCTGCAGACCCTGCAACATGGAGACCCTTAAGTATAGGTGGGTTCTATTGGAGGGTGAAGACCACACCTTACCTCCCAGGACTCTATTTTCTGAGCAAAGCTCTCCTTCAAGGGCAAGGTGAGATACCCATCAAGAAGAGGCTGAAGCACTAAGATTTCACAGCAAGGAGGGACATTAAGGAGGCTCAGTAGTACCACACAGAGTAGTGTCAGGGCTTTGTGGGGGACACAGCTGCTGATGGCTCCAAGGACACTGAAAGCAGAAAGGCTTGGGGGAGAGAGAGAGAAGGGGGCAAAAGGTTAACACGATAAGCAACCCCCTCACACACCACAACATGCCCACAGCCCCCAAGGTCACACCTGGATGGATCTTCAACTTGGTGTCCTTTTTCCATTAGCCAAAACAGCCCTCAGTGCAGCAGACATTTACGGGTGATCTTCAGGCTGCTGTCTGCTGATTTAGAGAAGTAGCCATGATTTTGAAAACGGGCCCCTTTCTCAGGTGAACGCGAGCAGGCTGTAATGAAATGGGCCAAGTGGAGCTCTCCCAGGCCTCCAACATGATCTCAGACAGATCACCTGTGTGAAGTTAACTCCTGCGGGCCTTATCCTTCTACTTGGCCAGAGAAAGGAGTCAGAGTCGTGAGGCCCTGCTGATGCTATAGAGCAGGGGTGGGGTGGGGAGCTGTATGGCGTGGCCTCCTTCACAATGGGAGGGAAAAAGCTGGTGGAACCCATGATGCGTCGTCACCCAACCATCATGCAGACAAGGAAACCCACATGGGTCACGTCACCTACCTGAGACCACAGGGCCACAGGTCCAGAGCAGGTCCAAGAAGTGTCCAGGGTGGGAGAGTGTGGGTGGGCCTAGGAACCTACCTTGGAGAGTCTCCTAAGAAAGAGGCACCACCTGTTAGGCCTGGGGCACTTTGTGCCAAGGCTGTAACCCTGGCAAGGTCAATCACCCAGAGATCAGTACTATGGGTGGGGCTCCAGCGAGATCATGGGGGTGTCCAGGAGCCCCCATCATAATGGACACACTGCACCAGGCACCCACCCACCCCGCCCCCCACCCAGCTAACCCCCAGGTACCTGCTGTTCCCATTGGGACTAGAGGTGGTGCTCGTACTGATCTCTCTCTAGGATCACTTTCCTCACTGGTCAGAAAACCCGGGAAAATCTGTATCACCCTGTTTGGAAGATGAGGATGAGCGGCCTCCTCAAAGGGGGCCAGAGGAGGGGAGGCACTGCTGGTGTCCGTAAGGCCAGCGGGGTACCCTCCCCACCATGTGGGCTCCAGGCCCCAAGGAACCAGCTCAGGACAGACTGAGCCCCAAGAGCTGAGGAAGGGCCCAGAAGCAGCAGAGACCCTCTACTACACAGTCCACAGAAGGTCTCAGAGGGAAAGCCTCCCAGACACTGGCTTCTGGAAGCCACCCCAGCTCCAGCCTGACCCACCACCTGAGTTCAAATCTGGGCTCTCCCACTTTCCTCCTGTGTGGCCTCAGGAAAGTTATTTGACCTCTCTGTGCCTCAGCTTCCCTCTGAGACTACTGTGAAGATTGAACGAATGAACGTATTCTCCTGGGACGGAGAAGGCCCCGCTCGTTGCGTGTGCTCACTTGTGTCCGACTCTGGGACACCCATGGACTGGAGCCCCCCAGGCTCCTCTGTCCATGGGATTTTTCAGGCAAGAATACTGGAGTGGGTAGCCATTTCCTCCTCCAGGGGATCTTCCCGACTCAGGGATTGAACCCGTGTCTTCTGCATTGCAGGCAGATTCTTATACCCGCTGAGCCACCAGAGAAAAGACTCATCAGAGGGGAACAAACAAGGCAGGAGGAGAGCTTCCCTAGGCCAAGCTCCTCAAGGAAAGAGGACCTCCCAATCCCCCAGGAAGGTGTCCCTGAAGGCCTAGCAGTAGTCACAGCTGCCGTGGCTCTTCCCAGGGGCCTGGACAAGCAATAGTGAAGTCGGAACCACAGAGGACCAGGAGTAAATTCTGCACAGGAATAGGAATTACTCGAGAGCTGCCCACAGCCAAGGCCCTGAAGGCCCCAAGAGACCCCCTCCAGCACAGCGCCCTCCTCCTCTCCCTCCCCTGTGCCTTGAGCCACACCCAGACTTCAGCCTTGCCCCAGCCTCCTTGGTGCCTTCCTAACCACAGCTGAGAGGCCCAGAGCTGCACAGATGTTGGTGTAGCTGTGGTCACTACCCTGGCCCTGTGGAGTCTGTTCAGACTGCTAAGCGGCCACTGGAGAAAACCAGGCCACCTTGCTGGCCCCATGGGCTCAGCAAAGGCCCAGGGAGGGCTCACTGCCCCCTTCTTCCACTGCCTCCTCGCCAGGCCAGGCCACTCCAGGCAGGTCCATGAGCCCAGGTCTCCTGGCCCAATGTCAAGGCAAAGTCAAGGAGGCCCTGGGCAGCCGCTCAGAGGCTAATTCTGATGGCCCTCATTCCTCCCGAGATAATAATAGCTCCACTTTACTGCAGGAGGCAAGTGCAGATGCCTACAGAGGCCAGGCCTGCTCAGCCTTGACTGATGGGGCCAGGTGGTGGCGGGTCTGTGGCTCACCGACAGGGGGCGGCCGCCCCTCAGCTTCAGGGCCTGTGGACAGTGGGCCCCAGACACCCAAAGGCTCCCTTAGGCCCAGAAAAGTCAAATCTCCAAAGCTTTTGGGAAAATCTCCTATGATCGAAACGTTCGCGACGAACAGAAGTCAGACTTTAAAAAAATCTGTGCGGATGAAACACATCCTGGGTGGGTTCAGGCCTGGGGGCAGCGTCCAGCTCCCCTCTGGGGTGGTGGGCATCCACAGATGAATTTCTGCTGTTAATAACAGCGGTGGCACTTCGGGGCCTGTGCGGGAAGGGAGAAAGGTCCTAGGCAGAGGAACAGCTGCCCAGGGGGCACTGGTGGGGCGCTGAGGCAGGTGCTCAGGTCTGTTCTACAGCCAAAACCAGGGCCTGAACCAAAGCTGTATCCCCACTCCCCTCTGAGCTGGGGGATGGGTCCTGCTGACCTCCCACCTCCAGACCTGTCCCTTGTGGGCCGTACCCTGTCCCCAGCACCCGCTCAGAGTCCTCACCTGCCCCTCCTCCGCTTGCCAGGACGTTTAGCTCACTCACATGACCTTCTCGCTACCTCTTCACATGCTGGGCTGCTTCCCAGACCTAATCCTGCCCTGCTCTCCTGACCATATCTGGCCATGGTGAGGCGGCGGCCTCCAAACCCTGCTGCCCCTCTACCCTGCCATGACTGGGCTTCCGTGTGTCCTGGGACATTAAAAATATCTGTGCAGCCTTGGCACATAAAAGCCCAGTGCCCCCAGCTGTTGGAATACAGGGCCTCACTGGCCGGCACATGCCACCGCTTCCAATAAACGTCAGCTGACCTGGAACGCGGTGGCCAAGCCCTCCACCCCATCTCACAGCTCTTAACTTGGCTCCTGTGTCAAGGGTATTGTCAGCCCAGCCCGTTCCCGACCCTACAAGGAGAAGACAGGCGCAGGCTGGGGGCCTCTGCGCCATCTGTGTGCCCGGGACACAGAGCACATGCCTGGAGTGTGGTGCGGTATCCACCACAGCTGTCCCTCTGCCTGGCTGCCGACCCCGATGGGCCCCATGGCCCTGGGATTAATAGAGCACAAGGGGGCCCGGCAGCTGGCGGGGGCAAAATCTTTCCACACGGACGGTGACAACTGACATCACGCTGATTTGGGCCCCGTAGGCTCCATGTGTGCATTCTTTTGGAAAGACCACAGCTGCAACCTGCCTGCTCACTGGAAATGCGTCCACTTCGCTGGCGAAACAGAGGACATTTCCAGTGAGCAACTGGGGGCCTTTAAGAGGGAACTCAGATGTTGGGTGGTGGCTTTGGGAGACTCGGGCTCGCAGGAGTGAGGTCTGCTCCTCAGGCCAGGTCCCCTCGGTCTGTGCCGTGGTTACACATCTTGTGGGGAAGAAGAAGGGAAAGCAGGTTCATGACCTGACATGCTCACCCCCGGGGAATGGAGGAAGAGGGTGGCCTCAACAGCCCCCAAAAGAACTCAAAAAGAGTAGGGGTGAAATGAGATGATTTCTGGAATTGAGATCCTTTAAAGTCCACTCAGAGAAAAGGTAGAGGCAATCGAGGGAAGCAGGGCAGTGGGGCTGATGGCCATGCAGACGTGCTGGGGCCCTGGCCCCCTCTCTGCCTCGGGGCGCTTGGAAACTTCCATAACAAGTTTAAAAATATACACGTCAAAAAAGTATTCAACAGAAGTTTGCTGAGGGCCTAGTGTGTGCTGGTACTCTCTGGCAGAGAAGGGAGTGAGGCCTGGCAGGTGACGGAACATCGGGTCCCCTCCTCGCGTGCCCTGGATTGGTGTCAGATGTCCCATTCCACTGGCGCATACCTTTTAAATTCAGTGTTTAAAAATACCACAATGAGCCTTGTAACCCTCCAGCTGACCCAAGAAAGCACAGGCGGTAACCTGATCAACTGGACCCCCTGTTCCCCTGCCCACCTTCTCATGGAGGCAGTGAAGATGTCACGCGAGTTGATCTGGGTTGACCACGTGCTGCTCATGTACAGCACTTCGCCTTTATCATGCATAGACTGCTTGCTTTTGAACTTCACTGTGTCTGAATACGGCCTTTCAGGCACAGGCTCTCTTTCCTGGCATTTTCTGGCAGTCGGTCAAAAACAGAAAGCGCAATGGAAGACCCGCTCCCCCACTAAACCCCTGAGTGAGAAGGGCAGCCACAGCCCTCCCAGGCCCGGGGCGCTGCTTGTGAGGCAGCTCTGCTGAGGCCAAGGGCATGGGGTGAAGCCCCCTGTTAAGCCTCATTCTTGGCTGTGTCTGCAAACGGAACTGAAGTATGTGAAGTGACAGCAAATGTCATGGTAAAAGCAGAGCAAGACAACTGCGTCTGTCGATGTATTACGAGAAGGCAAGTGTCACTGAAAGCAGACCCGCCCCAGCCACTGGGTCCCGGTGAGACTCCACAGGGCGCTGCAGTGTGGGAGAACTCTTCTTACCACATGTCCACCAGGAGAGGCCTTCCCTGGTTCTGGCGTCAAATCTAACCTGTCCCCTTTGATGGTGAGGGATACAGGAAGACCACCTGTCTTCATAACCCCTCTGGGTTCCACATGAGTATCTATCAGGGAAAGGAGGGTGCTGGACTGGATGTAGGCAGCGTCTGGGCTGATTTCCAGAGACGAGGACCACCGCTATCTGTTTTAAGAGCTATGCAATGATCTTGGCATATTATATATGTATTTAAGAAACACTCAGCCAGGAGCTAAGTGATGGTGGTATAACTGTCCTTTAAAACCAAACTCATTTATGTAAAGAAAGCAAGTGAACCTAAAGAAAACCATTCCATGGCTAGAGTGTGGCAATATGGCAAAATCATGAAGCTACAAGAGCAACAAGTTTGAGCACAAATGATCTCGACACTTCTAAGAGACTGCAAAAGCTTCTCTAATTTCTAAGCTGCTACTGAGCTCAGAAAGTTCTGACTACGTTATCTGCTTAGAAGTGGCCATTCCACACAATAGGCAGCTACCTGGCTGGACTGAGCCTCCTCGGCTCCCCGTCCTGTGCTTTGGAGCATTTCCACAGCTCTGCCAGCACAGAGCCCACCGCCCACCAAAGCTGCTGCTGAAGGAAGCCCTCAACAACAGGGCTCAGCTCTTGGTCAGGAGCCCCAAGGAACCTCTTGGAAAGCTCCCGTTTTTCTCTCCTGAGTTTGCTCTTTGCCCCAAGTTTCCATAGTGACTTCAGAAAGAAACAGACAAGCACATTACTCTTCATGCAGGCAGTTCACCCAACTCCACAAGTGCTCTCAACCACAGACCCTCTCTCATCACACACAAGCCTATTTGAAAAATACTTTGAGATGGGAATGACTTCTTTTAAACATCGTTAAAAGTAATTGTATTATTAATTGTATTACCTCCCTTATGCATTTTAGTGCCACATTATTAATACTATTAAGGGAAAGCCAGGGGTCACCTGTCATCTCAGCACCCTTCTCCTCATTAGCACTGCCTTCCACACTCAAGTATGTCCCATTTGGATGACAGCGACACAGTCACCCTAGTTGTGCTCCATGACGAACTTGTCTATGCCTGCAATGAGTGGCTGGGTAGGAGCAGGGGGAGGACAGAGATTCAAAAGGCCGAAGAGCATTGTTTAAATTGCGGCCATTCCGAACTTAAACTGTCCAGATCCAGGATTAGGAAAAGAGGTCTACCGCCTGGGTTCAAAACTATCAGCTGCCACGTGGTAGCGGAGTGAACAGTGCTATTTCTACAGGAGCTCAGTTACCTTCAAGAAGAACTAAAAGTGGCCCTGACCGCAGAATACACGGCCTCTCTCTTCTCAGATCTTTTATTGAGGTTTTTCTACCCTCTGTCTTCGTGGCAGACTCTGAAATAAACTTCACTGAAATTCAGTGTTTTTTCTTGATCCATTAGAGACAAGAATAATGAAGGCCAGGTCACGACCCCACAGACCCAGCCCTAAGCCCTCACTCCCACCCTGGGGAGGTCTGGGCTTTCCAAGCCAGAAGAACAGGGTGGTGTGGAGAGTGGAGTCACATGTGCTGCTGGGGATCAAACTGGTGGCCTTGTATTGAAGGGCGGCTGAGCCAAGGCCCCGTGTCTACCTGTGACCCAGGTAGACAGTTAGATCTACCTCAGCAGTCGCAACCCTAGAGAAGCCCCTGTGAACACATACATAGGAGCAGATTGAAAGGACAGGGGCGATGGTCTTCTAACAGGGACCAAGTGCATGGGGTCGGGGGTGGGGGTGGGGTGGAACTATCAGCATGTTCTCTTCAGACAGAGATGATGACTGACAATCTAAGAGCCAGGCAGCTTCCGTGACCCAGCTAAGGGTCTCCAAGATACAGGGCCAAGTGAAAAGCCACAAAGTGGCATAGACATTACTTCCATTGTTTTTTTTAAAGCAATTTTTCTGTGGAAACTGGCCAGTATGTGAAGTTGGTAACCTCAGGGGCATTCGAGAGGTGGGTTATGGAGACAGTCACAAGTTGAGGGTTATTAAGGCAGACTTTGGCCTTTAGCTCTAGTTAGTATTTTAAACTTCTTATGTAATGTACTAGTTCATATATTATACTTGTAATTAAACATTAAATATCTCAAAGTAATGCCAGAGAGGAGCTGCTGCTATGTCACAGGTTTCATGAAGCAGACATCTTGAGAAAACTGACTTGTCTTTCTTGTTCCTAACTTCCATATTTGGGGGACAAGCTTTAAGTAGTTAACAGGTGCTTTTGGAGTTGGGTGAATTTTTGAACCACCGGCAGAAATAAGTGTCACCAAATTATCTTCACTTTAACCTTGCCCAAGCCTTTCCTGGCTGCTGGGTGGACTCTGCCAGGCTTGATTACTAAGGGCAGGTATAGTTCTATTTCTAGCTTCCAAACCACTTCTGGTCAGTTCCTGCTCTGCTCTTTCTTTAACAAAAAGCCGGCAGAATGTCAGTTCTACAGTGATCAAGAAAAGAATGCGAAGCTGGGAACTGTCCATTTGGATGCTCACAGAAAGTAGATCTGACATCAAGGGGCTGACATCCGAGCCCTCAGCTTACAGTCCACGTCTCAGGGAAGATGCCTCACTTGTCGGAATGAACAATAAACTAAACCTGAATCACAAAAGTTCTCATCTAAGAGATGGCTTTGCCATTCCAAGCAGGTCCCACCTCTGAGCCTCAAGTCTCCCAACCTGTACTGCCAAGGAGCTAAGATTTCATCTCTCAAGGCACATGAAAAGATACCCAATATCACTGTTGCTGCTAAGTCTCTTCAGTCGTGTCCGACTCTGTGTGACCCCATAGACGGCAGCCCACCAGGCTCCCCCGTCCCTGGGATTCTCCAGGCAAGAACACTGGAGTGGGTTGCCATTTCCTTCTCCAATGCATGAAAGTGAAAAGTGAAAGTGAAATCGCTTAGTCATGCCCGACTCTTCGTGACCCCATGGACTGCAGCCCACCAGGCTCCTCCGGCCATGGGATTTTCCAGGCAAGAGTACTGGAGTGGGGTGCCATTGCCTTCTCTGAACATCACTGTTAGGAAAATGCAAAACAAAACTACAATGAAGTACCATCTCACACCAAAGAGTCTACAAATGACAAATGCGGAGAGGATGTGGAGAAAAGGGAACCCTCCTACTGCACTGCTGGTGGGAATGTGCATTGATGCAGCCACTTATGGATAACAGTATGAAGTGTCCTCAAAACACTGAAAACAGAGTCACCATATGACCCAGCAATCCCACTCCTGGCCATACATCAGGAAAAGACAAGAAGTCCAATTCGGAAAGATACATGTTACACTATTTACAATAGCCAAGACATGGAAGCAATCTAAGTTTCCTTCAAGAGATGAATGGATAAAGATACAGTACATAAGAGGCCACTAAGACACAAGACCCAACTTGACTGGCTGCCCCAACTTTACATTAGGTTCTTCTTGCCTCTCTGGGGGAAGCACAATCGCCTTCTTGGCTTCTTGACCTTGACCACCACCACCAACTGAGCTGCAGTCAATTAAGCTATCATTTCAGCAGCTCAATACCAGTTTGCTTGCTAATTCCTTTCCTCATTTCATCACCTTCACAACTCTGGAGGGTAGGTTTCTTTGGACCCTAGAAGGACCTTATTTTGCAACTGTGGAGGCAGAAGATGGGACAGGTAGTGCCACTGGTTAGCTATGAAGCAGGAGGCAAGATGTATCTCCAGCCCCAGCTGTTCCCAATCCAGCTTCTTGTCTCTCATCCTAGCCTTTCTGTTGAGTTCCTCTCACAGGATACCATCTTATTTCCTTTTATTTTATTATTATTTTTGTACACTTTTGGTCATGCCACACGGCATGTGGGCTCTTAATCCCCTGAACAGGGATGCATTGGAAGCTCAGAGTCTTAACCGCTAGACCACCAGGGAAGTCCCTGTTTCCTTTTAAAACCCACCTAAGTAGCTTCAGACAAAAGACATTGAGAAAATCCCTTTAAACAAAGAAGCACAGTGAGGATGCCCCACTGCACCCATCTCCTCTAGAAAAGGAGCAATGACTCCTGTCTCTCACATAGTCTCAGGAACATGCCAACACACAAAGGAAGGGTAAAGAAGCCAGGAAAAAAGGAAGGAAGAAATAAAAACATGAATCTAACTACATGACAAGACTAACTAGAAGAAGACAAAAGGATAAACCAAAATTTATTTTTAAATTAAGAAGAAAGCCCAGAATTACCAAATAACACAGAACTGTGAAGTCCAAAAGAACATGAGTTGGAAGTTCCTGATTTTGACATTTCAGAAAACGCTAAAATGTTCAAATTACTATGGAATGCCAACCTAGGTTGCCAACGAGGTTTTTTTTTTTAATATGCTGTCATTTAAAAAACTAAATAAAAACCAAATTTTAAATAAACTTCTAAAAAGTCCTCTAATATCTTCCAACAAAAAGCCCCAAGTTGCTATCAATTGTCACCCAAAAAGAAATGACACTGAAATACCGAAAGGTAGGAAGCTTCTGCAGCCTCCATCTCAAGGACAGCCCCTTCCCGGAATACGCTTAACCTGACGGAAACCCCACGACATCATCTTGATTTCTCTCACTCCACTGTGCGTTGGCATCTGGCAACCAGTGACTTAGCAGGACTCTCTCCTATGTACGGGATTCTCTTCTACAAACCTTCCCACATCCACCTCTCAGCGTTTGCTGGAGCAGCTCCTGGATGCCTCATAAACCAAGCAATTGTAAAGGGAGCAAAACAAGAGAAAGATGCACAAAAATCAATACCATTTCTATAAACAATAATCAACAGCCTGAATATAATGATAAAGCAGATTCTGCTCACAATAGCAACAAACATATCAAATGCTTGGGAAATACTTGATACATATTCATATATCAAACTCCACAAAGGATATATTAGAATTATATAAAGAAAACACAAATCCTTAATGTATGAAATAGAAACTCAAACGAAGAAGAGACCAAACTTCTGGCTGAAGGCTTAACAACGCTATTTCCCAACTTAATTTATAGATTGACTCAAAATCCAGTCAAGGCATCACCAAGGTCATTACAGAATTTGGTAAGAATGATTCTTGAATTCTATAGAGAAATAAATGGGCAAAACAATCAGAGGATTCTGAGAGCACACAGAAGATTCTTGTCCCAGAAGATCCTGAACTATAGTATGAAATGATGATTGTTAAGGCTATAAACCAACTAAAACACTGGGAAAAGACACCACAACTTAATACAGCAGAATCAAATTCGTTACCAATAGAAAAATACACGGGCCCCACTACTGTCCCCGTAGTCTGAAGACAGAGTGATAGTTTTCAAAACCTTCTTGTCTCAATTTGGAACAGGACATTTTAGAGTTTCTAAGTATTCTTGCCTGGAGAATCCATGGACAGAGGAGCCTGGCAGGCTACACGGTCCATGAGGTCGCAAGAGTCGGACACGACTTAGCGACTAAACCAAACCAAGCAATACCAGAAAATTTCAAAGTGACAAAGATGAAGATTTCTTGGCAATCTAAAAAAAACCCTTTTGAATTCCTGTGTGTTTCCCTAGGGTCATCTCAAGCCCTACCTCCTCATTCCTAGGCTGTCCAAATCACAATTTGAAATTCATTAGATTCATCTTGTTCTCTGTGAGTGTGAGGATGGGGTGGCAGAGGTGCTGGCACCGGGCGCCAGAGAATTTTCCAAGTTCTTTAGTCAGGGGCCCTGGCCCACCTGCCTGGCATCCAGCAGGCCCCACGCAGCCCTCAACTTCCCAGCTGCACAGATTGTTCCAGAAAGTAATTAGGAATTCTCCAAGTCCTCACTTGCCACAAACCAATCAAACTCAGCCATTTGGAAAACAAGTCTTGTTTTTCCTTCTCTCACCAGTGAAGAGCTGGGAGGGAAATGTCAGCTCTTTCAGGAAGAAATTTCTAGACCAGCAAAGGGAAAACCTCCCAATTTACAATGATTTTAGGCTTCCCCCTCAAAAAAAAAAAAAACCCCAAAACAAAAAACAGATGGAAGTGAGAGGGCCCAGAAGTCATCACCAGTCAAGAGTGAGCTTTCACTTCTGATCTAAGAAGACCTGCTCTCTCATTCTTCCAGTTCTGGGACATTTTCATTAACCCCAGCAGTTCGTGTCTAACTGTGGGCCTGCTGAGACCTGTATAATCCTGGCCCTGGAAGTGACCTTGTCCATCCTCTGGCCCAACATCTCAGGACGAGCAGGCACAAGGGAAGAAGGGGAGGCAGGTATCCACCAGAAGCAGGAAGCAGAGGGCGGACCCCAGCAGGCCGGGGACCTGCTCATAGGGTGGCTCATAGGGGTGGCAGGTCCAGAGCACCTGCCACCCCTGCCTGGCTGACAGGTCCCACAGCCTACAGACACTCGCATCTGTGTCAGTAGGATGGCCCTCCCCTGACTGCCTTGGGGAAAAACAAAGCCAAGTGCAAATAACAAACAAATACCTTAGAATCCTCCTCAACTCAAGCACCACCACCATGAATGAGGCTGATTCCCTAGTTATCAGAACGGACTGATTACAGAGCCCAGCGTCATTTGCCTGAAGATAATTGCCTCAATTCTCCACTTCACTTTGCCCATATAGAAACAGTCCCAATCTACCCAAGCCTCAGTGACTAGGCGTGTAAAATTGGTCTAATCACATCTTGAAGAGCTTGGGCTCAAATGATGGCTCCGAGCGCCAGCCTGAACCATGACACCAGCAGACTCTCTCCCTCCCTCTGGCGCGCCACTGCCTCACCCCGCCCCCAGCCAGGACCAAGCCTGGAGAGGTGAGTCAGACCCTCAGCAGAGCAGAGAAAAACAACGTGGAGGCTCTCTGTTAATGCCAGTGGCCAGGGGACAAGGTGGGAGTCAGGGTGAGCTGAACAAAAGCAAAGCGGCGTGCCGAGGACACTCCTGACGGCTGAGCGTCCTCTGCCATCAGTAGCGCTTTCACCCACCGCCCACCATCCCCACGAGGGGCTGCCACGGAGGGCAAAGGGTGCAGCTCACACTACATCACCTGGGCCGTGGGCAGCGCTGGCCATGGAAAAGCACCAGGCAGGCTGGGGCAGGGCAGGTGACCGAGCCCAGTCCTCATTTCTCCAGGACAGAGTAGGCAGAGAGCCAGAGTCCAATGTGAACCTGGGACCACACCACACGAAAGCTAAGAGCCAGAGTCAAGACAGAGAAAGGGAGGCGTCCCGCCTCAGGAGGCCCTGGCCACCCAAGCTTACACCCTGCCTGGGGGAAGGGCCTTCCAGACACTTTCTGTTCGATCAGTAGCCTAGAAATTGCTCCGCCCATGACAGGAGCAGGTGGGCAGGCGGGTGGATGCAGGGTTGGTGGGAGAACCTCGAGAGAGCACAAAGCTAAGGCGAACGAAGGCCACTCGTGAGAGGACAACACCAGCAGCGCTGCACGGGGACACACAATAGAGAATCGCAATCCCAACAACAGAAGCCAGCCAGGTCAAAAAGATGATGACTTCCTCCTGTTGTCTGCTTCTGCTCTGGATGGGAGTGCTCCCAAAATCACAAAATCAGGGGCCTGGCCCTGTGGCCCTTTCTACTGGTGAGAGCCAATCAATGCCGGTACTGCTTGAGTAAGTTACATGGTGCCCAGAGAAGCGAGACAAACCCAGACCTCTGTAGGGGGCAGGCAGGAGGGCTGACGCCAAATTCCCAGGGCTGGAGGGGTTGAGCCTTCTGGCTGATTGCCACAGTCAGGGGCGAGTAGCACTTCAAACTCCCTGAATTCATTTCTACCCAAAGGAAAGTTTGAAAAGCTCTCCATCTTCAAAAATAACCTTTTCGAATGATTGTCCAAAAAATATGTTCAAGAGTGATTGTACCCACTTGCCTGGAGGAGCAGAACCGATCTTTTATCTTCCGTCTCATCTTGGAAAATGTACTGGTGTTGAGGGGACCTGTGACAATGCCCCAGCAAGCCTTCTGAGAATTCCTGTGAGTCATCTGTCTCCCCAGAGGTACCAGAGCAGGGCTTTGCACACAGTAGGCACGTGGGTTGAAAGCCTTCTAATGGGCTCCAAACAAAAGAAAAGAAAAGAAAGCCTCAAAGTCAGACGAGGGAAGACCCCACCTCCTGCAGAAACCCACCAGATGGACACTCCCTGACATAACCACTGCCCGCTGGCTTCCCTCCCTGGTTTGCCCATCTGGGAAGGATTGAGGATTTGCCACCTGTTGGCAATCCACTCTCTAATAATTGGGGGCATTTCCCACTGACGTGCATGTTGTCAAATGGCAGGGCTTGGTCCCCTCTCAATCACCTCCATCTCCCCACAGGCCTGGAAGACTGTCCTGGTCATAGAAGTGACTCAATGTGCAATTGCTATACAGCTAATTTCATTTTTAATTTCTGAGACAGCTCAGGGCAGGGAGGCAAAGAGGCCCAATATAATGAATAGACAGACGGCTAATTTCTCTGCCAGTGAGTTGTGGAGCAGAGAGCCACAGAGTCCCACCTTGGTTACAAAAGGCCCACCCACCACTGGCTGAGGCTTCCCAGTTAACACCTGTTTGCTTGCGTCCTAAAACTGCCACCCAGACATTCCTTCCTGCCATTGAGCCACCTGCACTTTCATATGCCTCTGAAATAGAAGCCGAGTTGGAAGAACACGTCCATTGATAGAGCCCTCAGCTCCTCTCCCAGGGCCTCCAGACCCCTTTCATGAAATCAGATTCTGACTTGAAAAGAACTCAGTGAGCGTGGGGTTCTAATCCACCCGGCTCAGGAGTCCTGGGGAAAACATCTCCAATATGTGGTCCTCTGTCTTTTGATTTAATGCTGCTCCTGACAAAGAGCCAACCACCTCCTGACAGCCGTTGCATTT
Organism: Bos indicus; assembly: GCF_029378745.1. Taxonomy (NCBI): domain Eukaryota; kingdom Metazoa; phylum Chordata; class Mammalia; order Artiodactyla; family Bovidae; genus Bos; species Bos indicus. The sequence goes on along the minus strand of NC_091772.1, from coordinate 57,573,131 downwards.
CACAGTCCTAATTGTTTGAATACTCTTCCTTGGGCTGAGCTGACATAGCCTGCTGGAACTATGTTCCGTAGGTTCTAATTCTACCCTCCCAAGCCACATAAAAGACATCTTAGTGCCTCTTCCCCAGGATGATCCTGTAAAGGGCTGGAGACAATACTCTTCAGAATGAACTGGGAACTGCACTTCCCTATCCCATGGGCTCAGGGGCCACCCTCCGGCCGAGCCCCGCAGGTGACATACATCCACACTTTATTTACCACAGACAGACAGCCCCTCACTCCTTAGCCTGGTAACAACCCGAGGTCGTTCATCACCACTTGCTCCTTTTTGAAATTCATCCTGCAGCAAGCACTTTTAAAGTCATACACGTAATGCATTTTAAAGAGCGTTTTCTGCATGGAGCCATTTGCTTGGCCTCGGCACTAAGTGCGAGATGGAACAGTATTTTAGTGTGGTCCTCCTGCTCTCGGAGCCCGTGTCAAATGAACGCCAGAAACGTACCTGTAACTATACATGACTGGGGCTCTAAATGCGGTGCTTTGTTAAATGTTCGTTTGTTGATTAAAATGCATCTTGCAAAGAAAGTGCATTTCTAATGCAGACTGTAGTCCAAAACTATGTATTATGTAATGCACATTTTTTAATAATGCAGGCAATCTCGTGTATCTGTATTAGTGGATCAGCTCTGAGCTGCCATCTCCATTACAGGCAGAAAGCACTCCTGCAAAACGAAGTACTTTCTTATGTCCACTAAAGAATCATAATCCCCCTCATTGCTGACAGCTGGCATTTGTCTCCATTGAAAGGGCATTCAGCAGCACCCACATCTGCCTGATTTTTTCCCAATGTGCCCTGAGAACCACTTGAGTGATGTCTTTATGTTCCACTCACTGTCAGGGGGGCTGCACTGATTGAAAGAAAGAAAGCAGATGGGTCAACGTGAGCAGAACCTTTGGAAATGTCTCAGGGTGGGGCTGAGAGATCAGGATTTGAGATCTATAGCTCCAAAGGACCCTGTCCCCTGTCCTGTAATAACATCCATATGTCACAGATCCAGGCATCTGTGACAGTAAACCCCTTTTGGTCGCTCTGGACCAAGGAGGAGGAAGAGAGCACGACAAGAATGCAGACATGTGCCCTTTGACGAGGTTTGCAAATCGATTCCACTTTATTAGACTGATCAGTATTTTAATGCTACAAATGAACTCAATGAACTCAAGACACAAGACAGGCACTGCTGAGAAGCCAGGTCAGGAACATTCAAGACCATTCACAGCCAAGACGCAGATATAAAACCTTCACATGTCCACAACAGTGGCTAGGATCTCACTAAGGTCTTAACTCTGGGCTTCACAGCTCTAAGGCGAACATGGAAGGAAAGGGGTGTGTGCCCCACCATGCTGAGGAACCACTGTGGATGCAGGGCACTCTACTGTGGACTACCACAAAAGGTAAAGCAGAATCACCTCATAGAGGAGGGACCACCCTGATGGTCCCGTGGTTAAGAAACCGCCTGCCAATGTAGGGGACACGGGTTCAGTCCCTGGTTTGGGAAGATCCCACGTGGCATGGAGGAACTAAGCCTGTGTGCTACAACCACTGAGCAACAGAAGTCACCTCAATGAGACGCCCAAGCACCATAACAAAGAGTAGCCCCCGCTTCCCACAACTAGAGAAAGTCCAAGTGCAGGAATAAAGACCCAGCAGAGCCATAAAGAAAGAAAGAAAAGAAAAAGAATTACCTCATGGACTCTTGAAGTCTCTGCCACGTTGACTCAAAGACAAGAAAAACCACCTGTGCCACTTGGAAGCTTGTTGGTACTTGCAGACTTGAGGAAGATGGTTTTGCTGAGTTGTACCACGGGTGGACCTGTCACTAGGGCAAAAGGGATGCTCTGTATCTGAATAAGGTGGGCAGAAGCAGCAGTCAAGTTGCAACTGGAACCCTTGAGCTTCCAAAGTACTACCCTTTCCTAAGCAAGGACCACTCCAGGGACCCCCTCCAGGAGAACGTGGACCTCGTTTGATTTTCCAGGGCCAAGAGATGGTCTCATCTCCTTTGGGGTTCAACGATATGACCTAGGGGGTCTAGCTGTCCCGTAGCCCTAATACTCTGGTTGACCCAATAAATTTTCTCATATTGTAGAATGCATACTGAATCAAACAATGCTGATGGGTAAGGAGTGAGTCCTGAGTGGTTTAATGCTCTGATTAACATAAGATTAGTCCTAAAGATTCTCTCCTTAATATGAGATTGCCTTTCCTTTCCTCTTCTTCCTACTCTACCACCTTCAGCACCTAGAACAGAGGTTGGCAAGAGCTAGGCATTCAATATTTGTTGAATGACTGCACTTTGTTGAAAACCTGTTTATGAAAAGAGCTGTGAACGGTACCCTGCGGTTTCCTTGATAGCCGAACGCCCTGCAGCGCCCTCCAGGGTCGGCGAACTGGTTTGCACGTACTGAACCATCAGCACAGATCTTCCTTGAGGGATGTTCTGGGCAAAGAGAGACTTTCAGCCCTCGTTCTGCGCTAGAGCTCAGGGTGGCCCACCAACGGGTTTGGGGACGTGTAAACCATCACCTCGTCTGTCTGTGGGCGTCCTTCTTAGCGAAGATGCTTATCTAACCATTCCGTAATTAATTAGTCGCTTCAGACCGCATTGGGGAAGGATCTGGAAACGTCTCAAATTACAGTTTCTAGACCAGATCTGCCAAAGGTGTCTCACGATTAATGATTGCCTGAGATTACCCTTTTCCAACTATAATATTAAGCCCTTGGAAAATGCCCTGGACTGGATAGTTAATAGTGACGTACAGACGCTCATTCCTCCAGAAGACAGAATATCGGCAAATTTTTCAGCTGCTTCAGGCTTTGTTCAATTTATCAATAACCCTGGAGAAGCTGGGGAGGGGTCCGGACACCATGGAGAACCCATGCCCCGCTGCGCGCACACTCTAACCTGTGGCTCGCTGGCTGGCTGGCTCGCTTGCTCCATGGCACCCGCCTGGTCCCCCCACCGCTCGCGTCGTCCAAAACCTTTCAAACAAGGTTCCCTCCTGCCACCTGCCGGTCCACTAGGGTCTGAGCCGAGGCTCCGCGCCACCGCGCAACGCGCGGGGACCCGCCCCCGCCTCCCTACTGCACATGCCCGGCAGAAGTCCGGGCGCGCAACTTTGCAGAACCTCTCAGCCCCGTCTGTCTTCGCCTCAGTCTCCTCTTTCCTCTCCCAGGCGAGAGGACCAGCGGAGACACCTCTCCGGAGTCTTAGGCTGCAGAGTCTAAGACTTAGAGAGAGGGGCCCCGGAGGAGACGGACTTTCCCACCCCTTTTCCCATCCCTTCTTTATGCCCAGAGAGGCAAGCAGAGGCGCGGAGCTTTAGAAAGTTGAGTGGTCAGGAAGGTAGGTGCTTCCCTTTTTCCCCTCGAGCCGAGGTGGGGCTGGGACCGCCGGACCCAGCTTCTTCCCTCGCGAGGGGCACCTTTTTCGGCTCTAGCGGCCGATGCGCTTCGGAGCTGCTCTCTGCAGAGCCAGAGGGTGGGTCGGATTCGCCGAGTGTGCGTGAGGATGGATCGTAGATCCCGACCTCAGCTAGGGCGCCGAGCTCGCCACAATTACAACGATCTGTGCCCACCCATAGGCCGCCGGGCAGCCACCGCGCTCCTCTGGCTCTCCTGCTCCATCGCGCTCCTCCGCGCCCTTGCCACCTCCAGCACCCGCGCCCAGCAGCGCGCGGCTGCCCAGCGCCGGACCTTCCTGAACGCCCACCACCGCTCTGCAGCCCAGGTATTCCCCGAGCCCCCTGAATCTGACCACGAGGACACAGATTTCGAGCCCTCCCTTCCCGAGTGCCCAGAGTACCAGGAAGAAGAGTTCGACTACGAATCCGAGACCGAGTCCGAGTCTGAAATCGAGTCCGAGACCGAATTCGAGACCGAGTCTGACACCGCCCCCACCACTGAGCCGGAGACCGAGCCCGAGGACGAGCCGGGCCCCGCGGTGCCCAAGCGCCCCACCTTCCACCAGTCTCTCACCGAGCGTCTCAGCGCCCTGAGGCTGCGGAGCCCCGACGCCTCCCCGAGTCGTGCGCCGCCCAGTACTCAGGAGTCTGAGAGCCCCAGACAAGGGGAGGAGCCCGAGGACAAGGATCCGAGGGACCCCGAAGAGTCAGAGGAGCCCAAGGAGGAGGAGAAGCAGCAGCAGCACCGCTGCAAGCCCAAGAAGCCCACCCGCCGTGACCCATCCCCAGAGTCCCCTTCCAAAAGGGGGGCAATCCCCATCCGGCGTCACTAATGGAAGACGCGCCCCGGATTCTCCTTGTGTTCTTTGACCCAGGTTGGTTGCCCACCGTTAAACTGGCGAGTCTGGGGTCGGTGCAGGACCGGCGGGAGGAAGGGAGGGAGGAAAGGCAGGTTAGAGGGAAAGCGGGAAGAGAGCGGGCTCAGTGAGCCAGCCCGGGAGGGGCAGGGGCACAGGGCCAACTGGGAAGGGCTCCCCAGACCTCCCCCAGGGTGCCGGTGGGCGCCCAGGTGGCTAAACGCTTGTTGGACGGTGGGGCGTCTTTGCGCCCCTCTGGAAACAGCCAGAGGTCTCCGAGCTGGTGTCCAGGACGCGCGACTGAATCCCGGGCGCACCCCAGGTTTCGAGCTGCACACCCAGAAGGCACGGGTAAGTCACTTATTTTACGTGCATTTTTCCCTCCTAGAGAAACTAGTCTCAAACCAGTTGGCCATGGCGGGTGCCAAAAACGTGGTTCGGAAGTGCTCGCGCCAACTTTCGGAAAGCAGGGCCGCTGCGCTGTAGCGACACTGTTGCAATGTGCGAAAAGTAATCAGGCAGGGATTGGGTGAGAACTCCGGAGAGTTGCCTGCTCCCGGAAAGTCTCTCGCGCGCGCGGCGATTAAAGCACTTGGAGCCTGGAGCCCAGGACCCGTTGCTGCCAATTTGGAGCCGCGGGACCTCAGCGCCAGTGCCCCTCGCGGCTGTGCGCCAGTCCTGGCCGCCACAGCCCGTCCCCGGGCGCTCGCGGGGCCAGAGACCGCTGCAAAGAGCGTGCGCACCTGCCTGTGCGCCTCGTAGCCGACCTCTCCGAGCCAGCCGGCGGTTTCCCACGAATCACCTGTGCTTGGAGGGCAAGCAGAGGAGGTACGGGAGTCTCAGGAGGTGCCCGACGGGCTACCCGGGTTGGGGGCACGGACACAGTCGTGTCGCGGTATCGCCAACCTTTTGGCGCAGCTGGTCTGATGGCGACGCTGGATACATCTTGGCTGGAGAGGTCCCGGGCTTTTTGCGCAGCTGCCTGGGGATGTTAGATAGTAGCTAAAAAGTCAGCGAGGTGGTCACGAGCCGAAAGGTAAAGCGGAACAAGGAACAGGCTGGAGACGGAGTCGCGCCTATCATCAGGGAACCCCACAACGCACCCGTAAAGAGCGCATAGCCAAAGAGCGCATTCCGAAAGAGCGCAGCACCCGCCGAGCTGGGGAAAGGTGTAGGAGCCGCCGCAAGTCCCTGGGCAGTTAGTTGAGAGAAGGAAAGGGCCAGAGGCTACGGCAGCCTCAGGGAGGGGAGGGCAGGCGGCACGTACCGGCCATTTTTGGCTCGGGTGGGGCTAAGTTTGGAATCTGTAACCTGAAGGCAAAGCTGGAGCACGGAAACGGCCGCAATCCGGTAACGCATCTTCGGTGCGTAAAGTGTGCCTTTCTCGCCAATCCTGGGGGGAGAGACTGGTTAGTGAAAATGTATTTACAAAACCTCCCCCGATTTGGAAATTGATCTTTTTCTTGGTGCGCGTTCGTCTCGTTTGGTGCCGGTTTGAGCTATTCAGATGAGAAGAATTTGGGGGGAAAGTGAGGCGTTTGGAAACTTGAAAAGGCGGGTCGGGTTCTTAGACTCCTAAAATAAGGTTTCGGCGTATATTCAGAACATATCTTAAGGGGTCTTCCTTCCAGGTCTCCGCCCGGGGGAAGGCGTCGCGCAGCCCCAAAACTTAGCTCTGGTGGGCTGCGGCGCTGACTAATAGCTCTTGGATGCTGCCCTGATCTTACCTAGTAAACAGCGGCGAGGGGGCTTCCTTGGGCAGCGGGGTAAGTGTCCAGAAGTCTGGAGGCTGCCTAGGACTTGGGGGTCCGGCATGCCCTGTCTTTGGCTTGAAAGCATTAAACTACCTAGGTGAAATGGGGGTCCCCAAAGCTAACGTTTCTACTTAGTGTAAAAACGGCGGCGCAGTGTTCCTATTGGAGGCATTGGACGTGCTGGCTTTTTCTCTGTTGATGTCTTGGAAGCCTGAGCTCACCCAGTAAAAGGTCTCTGGTGAATAGGCGGCTGCGGTCAGGATGCCCTTGGCTTTTCAGTGTGGGGGCTGCCCTCCCAGGTTGGAGTCTAGGGGAACTGTTTTCCTGCAGAGCTGGGTTTTCCATTAGAGAAACATGTTGCTTTAGCATATAAAAGTTGAAAAAAAAGTCTTCAGTGCAACGCCCACACCTGTCACCCCAGTCTCGGGCTGTTTTTTAAACAGAAGCCTGCGCGGGAGAGGGTGACTTTCTTAACTGTAGGCATTTTACCAGGTTAGTTGGGGCGGCTGGGTCCCCCCTTCCAGGAACGCACTGTGGGCCATCTTTCAGACATTCCTCCATGAACTACCTGATAGAGAAAACCTGTTACCCTCCCCCCACTCAGTTCCCTTCCCCCACCCCCTCCCTCCTTCCATCCTGATTCCAGGGTGGAAGAGTCATTAGGAACATACAGAACACCTGAGGAACATACCAAACCCCTGTGAGGAGGACCCCCACCCCACGGAGAGGGGCTTTTGCTACACACAGGATTCAAAAAGCCCTCTTTCTACCTACGGCACTGGTGTTTAGCTGCCTTTCTCTGCCAGAAGCGTTTCTGGCAAGTTCTCCAAGCATTCCCCACTCTCTCGTCTCCCAACTAGCCCTTTGTCTTGCCCTGCAGCACTGAGGTATTAGCATTTGAATGGCCTTATTTGCCCTTGCAATTTAGGAAATTGGCTCCCAAAAAGCAGCCCTTAGAGTTGACCACAGGGGTGAATTACCAGCCAGTTACTAGGTTTCAACTGGAGAGGAAGAAAGGAAGAGGAAGGGAAAACTAGTAAAATAAAGCTGGTTAAATGGTCTGCTCCAATATTCAGGATTTTTTGTTTTGCTACATTAATCATTTGCTTAATAAAAATGTGCTTTTTCTTGGACAAAAGTGTTCTTTTAAGTGAACTTGAGTTGGAAAATCATGCATCAGTGTTCAAATACTGTGTGGTGTCAACAATCTGATGCAGGTTTATTTCTGAGGTTTGGCAAAGAAAACATTTAATCTGTGTTTATCAGAATTCGGGAATTGGGAATTTTAAAGTTTGGAATTGTTTTAAGATAATGTCTGTTTAATGCACTAGAAACTTTTCCCCTGGAACTGCTATCACCCCTTTACTCTTTAGCCTCAGTTTTAGCAGTTTTGATAGAAGGTTTAATGAGGAAGAAAGCTGAAACGTCAAGGTTGGTAAGAAATGAGCTTTAAAAAAAAATGCATGGATTTTACTCAGTTTTTCTATATTATCACTGCGCTTCAGGTAAAGGGAGGCTACAGAGAGGAAACTGAGCAAAAATCTTGGTGGCTGGGAAAGTATGTCTCTTAACAGAAAGATTACAAACAAATCACTATAATCAAATCAAACTTCCAGAGTGATGTCATATGCCAACTCAAGGACTGCCCTTCCCTTAAAAATTGTCCAGCAAAAAGGCAATGAGATTCTCAAATTACATCTTTAATCCCGTTTTAGAATGAGGGCTGGAATTCCTCATCCTGTTCTTCGGGTTTGCCATTAATGTCGCTGTTTTCTAAATTCTGATGCCCCAGAGCTGGACAGCTGGGTCTAAGACCTCAGGCTCATCGACCACACCTGCCTGCAGGCTGAGGTCAGGCCCAGTGGTCTCTGCCTCAGTTTCTTCATATGGAACATGAAGGAGCTGAAGAGTGGGTCCTAGCATCCCTTTCTGCTCCCAGTACCTGCAGGGTGACTAAGTAAAGCCCAGAGTTTCCCAGTTTGACTCAGATCAATGATTTTAATGCTAAAGGAGCCCCACCTCCCCAAATGAAAGGTTGATAAAATAAAAACACCAGTTGTGAAGAATTCTTTCTCTTTTGTGTTTGTCTAATTTGATTTTCTCAAATCTGATTTTGCATTAGGGGCAAAAATGGTGCAGAAGCAAGTCAGAAAAAAAAAAAAAAATCCGTAAATAGGATTTAGAGAATTCAGGCAGACAGGTTAGAGAATTCGGGATTCCACCACAACCTCTTACTAACAAGGATGGGGGGTGGGGTGGGTGCCTAGATTTCTGAAGAGCAGCTGTTAAGCTTAAGAGTTACTGTCTGTTGTAGGTGTGCTGTTGCTCATCTGCCCTCCTTCATCGCAGGGTCAGAAGATAGGCTTTTCAGGGTGGGGGCAGGCAGCCTGGAGATGCTCGCCGTTTGGGGAGACAGCAGACAAATACTCCCAACCTCAAACTGACCACAAGTGCAGAGTATATGTTCTAGTAACACTTAAAAGTGTCCTGATGAGGACTGACCTGAAAAATTGGCTCAGAGGCTGCAGCTAATTAGGATAAACCAGTTTTCTTTCAACCTTCTCCCCCCCCCCCTCCCCCATGATCGTTCCCTCCCAGGAGCTTTTTCAGACATTTTTTTCCTGAATTAGTCCTCATTCATGAAATGTGAATACCACAGATTCAGAGATACACCATGTATCTGCCTCTCTACTGTGGGCTCCTGGAATAGCTAAGGTTTTTTTGCACTCTCCCCCAAACCAATCTTAACTCTGTTGCAAATGCATGAGATTGTTTTTTTAAAAGTGTTTAAGAAAAACTAATTTATGTCAAATTAAGTGATTTAACATCCCATTTTTGTTCTGTATTTTAACCTTGTTGGGGGGGGGCTACGTATTACAAGGCTATATATAACATGAATTTTACTGATGTTTGTTTTCTTTAAATCTCATGTTTTTTCCCCCAAGACCCCCGATACTGGTGCTAGTGAATTCACATGGCAGAGAAGTCCAAGTGAACAGCCTAGTGACTTAGTTCTTCCAAGGCCAAGAGTATGCAGTGCGGGGCCACTGTCACCTGCTGAAAGCACCCAGCCAATAAATGCAGGACACCTGAGAGGAGCTGGCACTGCAGCACCCCCACCTCCCCATTCCAGGGCATGCAGTGCTGTAATTCAGTGGGAGATTTGAGGACTACAAAAGGAAAGTGTAGGGGAAGTCAAAGGAAAAAGGAAAGATGGAGGGAGATGAGACACCTGAGAAGAAAGGAGGCTGAGGTTTGGAGATGGGGATCACAAAACCTGTGTTACGGCTAGAAAGAACAGGCTGAAGCAAGAGATTTGGGGAGGAAAAGGTTTAGAGGAGCCTCCATGGCAGTCTTCAACATCAGCTTAGTATTAGGAAGAGCGTTTTTCACAGCTGAGGGTGACGGTGGGTTAGTCACCCTACAGTCACTGTCCCCCTGAGAGTCTCTTACAGGCCTGGCCCAGAAATTTCAATTTCATAGATGCAGTCGAGCTGTCATATATACACCTCAAATGCTTCAATCAAATGGGAAGATTTACAACCTAGGAAACCTTGCTTTATATGGTTTAAATCCTAAGTCCTGGATTCTGGATCAGGGAGAGTCCCTGAATCTCAAACTTGAGGGGTGTGAGGATCACAGAGTCCAAGACTGCCCCCCACCCACCCCCAAGCTGAAGAAGACAAATTTCTCCTCCCCCAGGCAAGAGCCGGCTTCTGAGTGCCCTGGCTTATGTTGCTGTCTCAATTAGATTTCATTAGGAGACTTTGCTCTGGGTAATTGAGGTTGTGCACAAAGGTGAAATATACCATTCCCCTTACAAAGTCAAGAGGAATAACTCATGCAGCCAAGAAGCCCCTCGGGGCCTGGAATTTCCACCAAGAATTACCGAAATTTCAAATAGAGCTTCCACTAAAGCCAAATGTCTCTTCTGGGATTTCCTCCCACCATTCCTACCCCCAACTTTTGCCCCTCTTAGTCCCCGTTCCAGGGTGACATTGTTCCTCTAATCTGGAATAGCCACTTCCTCCCCTGGAATTCTCAGCTGCACCATCAGCCAGCCTAGAGGAGGAATCCACAGCTCCGTCCAGGTGGCTGTAAAGAATGTCTGGACCCACCCTACAAGCCCAAGGGGGTCAGGTGCCAGCCTCGTGTCTGGCTGCAGAATGGGGTGGCCGTTCCAAGATCAGGGCCACCAAGGACAGCTAATGAGCTGAACGAAGGGGCTAGCTGAACGAAGAGGGCTGGATTCTTGGTGGGAATCCTTGGTCCCTGGGGCTTTTTAATCTGAGATCAAGTCTTTTCACACCTCTGGCTGCCATTGTCTGTAACATCCGCTCTGCGCCTGCTCCTGAGCCTCATCCACTGGAGACATTTTCCCTGCACTTGGCATTTGCTGAAATAGCTTGGTCACGCAGACCCTTCTGCAGACAGCAGTAGACTGCTGCTGCCTCCACCGGCTGAGGCTGGCAGAGGAGATGCTGGGAGGTAAAAGGATGGGCACAGCGAGTCCTAATTGAACAGTAATTAATTGAACAGCATCAAAGTCTTATTGCTACTCAGTCAGCACTCAGAAAACATTTGTCACTGGGAGGCTGAGAAACATAATCGTTGCCTGAATTCTCTTCCCTTTGTCCTTTCATTTCTGCCTTTGCCTTTTCCTCACAACTGGTGAAAAGATTCTCCTTTCCTCACCTGACAGTAACCCACTGCCAGCTAATGACACATGGGGGCTGCAGAGAAGGCTTTGCAAACTGCCCCACTGCCAAGCATCCCCCCACCTTCCGGGAGGAAATGCCACCACCAGAGGAAGAGGGATCGTTAATTTGTCCTGGTTTCTGCTCTCTTCTCTCTTGCCTACCTCTCCTCCCTCTCAAGGGACCCTTTTCCACTTTGCTTTCTCTTTATTGGATACAGGGATGAACTAAAACAGAAAGCTGATAGGCAGCTACTTACAGTCTGGATAGGCTTTAGCAATGAAGAAGAACTTCCAGACGTAAGTACACTGACGATCGTTCACTGATTATGACGTGTGCTGCCATGGAGGCGTCAATAGAGCAGAAGACGGAGTTGGTGGGCGGGCGGGCAGGGAGTCATGTGGGGCCGCCAAGGAAGGGGGCCACGTCCCTGCAGGTGACATTGGTGCCGTTTAAGAGTCAACAGTGAAGAAATACTGTCTTTCCATTTGGGGTTACTTCTTTACAGAAAGCCAGCTCATCACTCCTGTGGCACCTGGGCTGTCAGGTCTGAACAGACTGACTTCCTTAGAAACGCAGTGTTTGACTGAAACATGTGTAGTATTTCCCATCCTTTCTCAATGCATGAAGTGTAGAAACCCTATTCTTTTTAAGTAGTTGAGGATACACAATTTTCAAGAAACCTCCAGCTAGCTTCTGACAGCCCAGGCTTTCCTCCTCTCAGAGTACCATTTCACTGCAGACCCTAGCACAAGCCCTGCTGGGTGGGCGCCAAACCCCAGCCTGCAGCTTCACCCCAGTTCAGTCTTTCTTCAGGCACCCTCCCTAGTCTCTGCCTTCCTCTTCTGGGCTACATGAACCCATTAACTAATGTTCCTTCCTCCTTCGTGCTCATTTCTAAAAATATTTACCTTTTCCCTGATAGAAATCCATTCAGAATTGGAAATCGATGCCTAAGGTGATACTTTGCAATTATAAAATCATAGTGGCAGATCTTAAAAACTGTGCCCTCTGGCCACCTCCATCCAGGTCAAGGCCATGTTTCTATCTTGGCCAACAAGGTCACCAGCCCTGAATGGGCTCGCCAGACAGTCCCACCAATCTGAGTGGCCACCAGTTAGCCCCTCTCAGCTGATCACCCCCAGCTCTTACCATATGGGTGTCTTGGGTCCCTGTGGCGAGGCTACCCAGCTGCCTTTCAGGTTAGCCAGCTCTTCCAACATCTGGCTACTCTTCTGCTAGTCTCTCAAGTCCCACTTCTGATTTGTGATGAAGCTTCAGCTCTGATCCCCACTCATCCAAGAGATTTGGGGTTTTCAGATTCTGGTAGCCAGTCACTACAGTGAAATAAACAAGAGTGGACAAAAGGGGGACACTGGAATTAAATGCCGCAATCTTTTCTTCCTGATCCTAATTTACCTTCAAATTAAGGTAATTGCTACTTGAGTCTAAGGGTCCTTTCTCAGCCCACAGCAGTGGTTTCAACTGGGGGTGGTTTTGCCTCCCAGAAGACACTTGGCAAAATTTAGAGACATTTTTGGTTGCTACAACGAAGGGGATGCTACTGGCATCTAGTGGGTAGAGGCCAGGGATGCTCCTAGACATCCTCCAGTGCCCAGGACAGTCCCCACAGCACAGAACTCCCTGGCCCCAGAAGGCAACTTGTGTAAAGGCAGAGAAACCGCCATCTAGACGAGCTATGCTGACCAATTCTTAAATTCTTCCCTCTGGCGGCTCCCACCCGGCCCTTCCTAGGCCCAACACTCTTTCCTGTTATGTCCCCCCTTTTTCTCTCCAGTGCTCCAAGTGTTTGAGAGTCTATCACCAAATTTATTTCTCCCCTTGAAGATTTTATCTGATCGAGTGATTTCATATCCTAATAAGGATAACTGTCACTTTGAATTTGGGGTCTTGTCTTGACTTTGGTCCCGTCCTCCTAAATAATAGGCTGAAAGAAATCTCCACCCAGACTGTACCTCCTTCTCCCCTCTGTCAGGTCCAAAACCAGACTGGCTAGGCACCATGCCAGCTTTTCTCCAGGTCCTGACTTCTCCATCCCAGGTGCCAGACCTGGGCTCCCCTGCCCCTTGCATGTTGCACCGGGGAGTTGCTGGAGGGTCCTCTGGGATCCCTCTGAGTCCCTTCCTCCAGTCTTCTTGCCTCCTTCACTGTGCCTGTTTCTCTCTCCCTTAAAGGTCATGACCGGCCAGGGCCTCCTTTGTTCTCTTCGGCAGGGCCATCCTCCACACTTCCCCAATCCCGCCCTAAAACAAGGCTCAAATCCTCACTTGGAGGATTAAAAAAAAAAAAGTTCAATATCTGTTCCATTTCCTACCAAAGAAGCCTCCAAACTGCTTGCCCTGCTATTCCATGGCATCCTCAGAGAAACACTATCAGTATTCCCTGCTTCTCTCTCCCACTGTTCCCCCAGGCCCGGCCGGGTGACCTGTTCTCTTTATCTAGCCGTGTGCCACGTTTCTTACTATTGGATCTTTGTTCGTGGTAGGCCGAAGTCTCCCATCCCCCCACTTTTGCTCACAGCCTAGCCATCCATCCCTTCGTGGAGGCCCATCTGCAACTCCATTTTCTCCATCAAAGTCCCCCCCGCCCCCGCCCCCGCCCCAGTTGAGGGGTCTTTTCTTTCATTTTTATGTTGCTTAGCCTCTAGGAAGGAAGATACTGTCGGCCTGATCCTCATCCCATCAGTGCGTGTGCTCTCCTGGCAAATAATCCAGGTGCTACAGGCTCCTGGGGATGCAGAACAGACACTCTGCACCCATTCCTGTTGAACGGTGCTGTAGGAAAGAGCCTCGGTGACGTGGGCTGCGCGCGAGGCCTGGCGAGTGTAAACCGTCCCTTTAGGGCCCCCATCGCGGCCTCCTTGAGGCTCCAAACCGCGACGCCTACTGACCTTCCACTTCGGCAGGGCTCAGCATCCCCACGACCTCAACTCCTTATCCATCTGGGGCTGTTCCTCTGCATCGGGGCAGTGAGCCCCCTCTCTCCTCAGGGTCTTGGCCCTCTACCTGCAGGCCCTTCGCCGCCTCCTCGCCTCGCCCTGGCAGCGGATCCCTCTTAGGGGTTTGCCCACCGCCATCAGCGAGAACGAGGGCTGCTCCCTGAGAGACCCCACCTCCCCTTTCAGCCTCGGTGACCTGGGGCATCAGGAAGTGACCCCACAGCGCCAGCCGGCCTCGTGGCAGCCCAGGCCTGGCCGCCATACGCCCGCCCACCAACCGCTCTTAACCACCCCAGCGGCACAACCTCTTAGGGCGTTCCAACGCGGCGCCCCCTATTGGACCTCCCACTCATATCCGGTTTCCGGTCTGACGCCCCCCGCTCATTCGCTAGGCAGCCTTGATTGGCGTGACCCCAGCCCAATGGCTGACCCAGCACTGGGGTCGGAGGGGAGTGAGTTGACTGTTGCGACCCAGTTGGCACATTCCGTGGATGCTCAAAAGGTTGAGCCGTTACGTGTGGGGGTAGTTGTCCAAAGTTTGGACCAAAGTTCAGTGTTGGTACTTGGAAGTGTGTTGACCCGAAGAGCTGAGATTATACGCCCTTGGGGTGGGGGTGGGGGGCTCCAAACGTTACCCGGGGTCCGACTTTGTCAGTTTTCCTCGGCACAGCTCATCCGCATGGGTGGTGGTTTACGGGGGGGCAGTGATGCGCGGTGGCTCTGACCCCCTCGTTCAAAGAGGGATGTGTTAGGTTTAGCGAGGTGGCAGTGTGTGTGCGTACGTGGTTCGCCTGACTGTGGCTCGTAGATACAGCGATCCAGGCGATGCGACCTAAGCGATGCGCCCCGCTTGCCGCAGCCCACCTTGCACGTACCCCGCCATCCCTCCCCACGCCCTAAGGCCAAGTGATCACCTCCTTCTTGCCCAGCTACCTTCCATCTAAAAGTGGCTCATGGGTCCATGTCACCCACTGGCGAGACAGATATGCTTGAGTCCCGGGTCTTACATGAACCACACGCAGCAAATTTTTCCTGGGGCTCAAATCCCTCCGCAGACCCCCAAACCTTGATCTGTGTCCATGCACACGCCAAGCCCACCCAGGTGGTGTTTGCATTTATCCCTGCCGGCTCTGAGCCCACCACGCACTACAGCGACGGCGATGGGAGCTCAAGCCGGACGAGTGCCGGGTTTGTGGCCGGACTTAGTGCCGCCTCAGCGGGCTCAGGCATTCGAAAAGTAAAGCAGCTGTTCTGGGGGACCCATAGTGAGACGAGAAGAACTTGAAGGGGGCTGGAGAGGGGCTAGAGGAGCTGACTGATCAACCCCGCAGCCGGTGCCCGAAGCGGGGAACAAGCGCACAGCGGTCGCAGCTGCCCGCACGGCACGGTTTGTATCTTTGGGTTCGGTGCGCACGGGGTTTTTCAGTCTCTGAGACCACCTTAAACCGGCCATAAATCTCAACTGAAATTCCATTTAGCCCTTTCCCAGAACAACAGGACCTCTGGAACTCTGGGGCCTTCAGTCTGTGGGGTCCCTGTGTGCGTCCCGCAACCCCCAGTTCCGTGCCGCGGCAGCTACCGCTTGGGAGGGTCTTGGTAGTAGATACCCAAGACCCTCTTACTCCCTTGTATTTATCGTCGTCCCCATGAACGGGGAAGAACCCTGCCTGCGTCACCCTAGGCCACTGCAGAGACCCCAGAATGTGGTGGGGATGGGGGACATTGATGTGCTAATTTATAGGAGCCAGCCTCGGCAACCGGCAAACAAAAGCCGTAGAAGCGATGTAAAGTACCCCCAACACATTTTAAAAACAAATTGCATGCTCACACTCGTCAGCCCCTTTGCCCTCGCCACTTGTCTGCTCCGCCGGTGGGCTCACGACCACCTGTCGCATCCCCGCGCGCTCCTGCACCCCCTTTGCACGCGCCCGAAGCCTTGCGCTCCAGACTCGGGACTTAGGATCTGAAGATGCCCAGGGCTGGGGGCTGCGGCTCAGAGGTTCAGGGGTAGTTTGGGGTTACGAAACACTCCTGCAGTCCCCCCTCCCCCCGAGGAGAGTCTGTTGGGTCTGGGAGGGAGGGGTTCAGCTCCTGCGCTCCCGCAGCCCGGGGCCCACGTCTTGCGTCACGTGTCCTGCAACGCAGGAGAGCGCTCTCTCTGACCAGGGGAGAAGAGAGGAGAAACACTCCAAATCAGTCAGGGAGAGGACTGGAAGGAGCCAAAACGTCCCTGCGAGGCCTGCGCGCATCAGCCCCCTTACCCAAAGTCTGGGGCTCCCGGAGCCTGGCGCCGGCTCCCAGAGCCATCTCGACACTGAACCTGCGTCCTCTGGTGGCCGAAAAAGAGCACGACGAGCGATTTTCGGACCGAATCGGCGCGCTCCTCTGATCCAAGCAGGCGGGGCTGGCCTGGGACTGAGCAAAAGAGAAAGAAGGGGACAAGTAAGGCCAAAGGTGGTGGTGGGGGGGGGGCAGGAGCAGCCTGAGGGGAGAAAAAGTGATCAGAAAGGAGCCAAGACTCAACCAGCAAAAATAGACTTGTTTTTGCCATGGTCTGGGGTTCAAGGCCTTGAACCCCTGAACCCCTAGACCTCACTAGGGTTGGAAAGTGAGGTCGGAGAACTTTCCAGCTGGTACTTTGATTTAAATTTTTTGAAAATATTTTTTTCACCCTAGTTCGGTTGGGTGCTCCGTCTCACGGGGCCCCAAGTTTATTTTAAGAAGCCGCCACCGTGTTATGGGCGTGCGCAACTGCCTCGACGGCAATAATATGTCAGGACAACGCAATAACCCCCCTGAACTCGGGGAACAGCCCGAGCAACCACCTTTGGAGGCCCCAGGGGCAGCTGCCCCCGGTGCTGGGCCTGGCCCAGCCGAAGAGATGGAGACCCCACCGCCTCACAGCGAGCCCATCCCCATCGAGACTGAAGGCGAAGCCTGTGGACCCCCAGAGGTCTCCAGACCCAACTTCCAGGACCTCGGCCAGGCCATCAAGGAAGCTGGAGCCCATGGAGGGTACAGCCCACCTCCCGAGGAAGCCATGCCCTTCGAGGTCGAGCAGGCCAGCTTGGGAAGCTTCTGGCCTACCCTGGAGCATCCTGGAGACACCACTGGGACCAGTGCAGGCCTTGAGGCCTTCAGCCCACCGGTCATGGAGCCCGGAGCCTCCCCTGAGGCCGTTCCAAGCCTGGGAAGCTACAGCCCTCCACCAGAAGAAGCTATGCCTTTTGAGTTTGAGCAGCCAGACCAGGGAGAGAACCAACCTCCCTTGCAGGTCTCAGACCTTGCTCCAGGAGGCCCAGGTTCGGTGGTCTTCAGGGCTCCTCCCGAGGAGCCCCGAGCCATCAGACCTGAAAACGCAGGCATCAGAGGAGGATGCAGCCCTCCCCTCGAGGAGGATCTGCCATTCGAGTTTGATGGAGCAGCCTTGGGGAACGACAGCCCACCTCCTGGGCTCCCCCGAGCTATCCCACAGATCGACGGCGGTGGGGGCAGCCAGATCACGACAGTCGCGTTCTCGAGTGCGATCCTCCTCACTCCCGCCGCGAACGAGCCCCCCCTCTGGGTCCCCGGCATCATCGGCAGCCCATCTCGAGAGGCTGTCAGACCTCTTCCACACTTCGCGGGAGACAGCCCCCCGATGGAGGTCTCCAGACCCCCGCGCGAGGTTGGCAGCGCCCCCGTTGGGGTCGATGACGCTCCCGGCGACATGGACAGCCCCCCAGTCGCGCTTGATGATCTGCGCATCGAGGTCTCCGGAGCTCCCGTTGAGAGAGAGCAAGCAGAGGGAGAGAGACCCCCAGCCGAGGGAGAAGCAGCCGAGATGGAGGGAGGCTCAGCCACCACAGCCGCAGAGGGAGGCAAGGTCCCCGATCCCGGGGACGGAGCCCCTGCCGCCGCCGCCGAGGCAGCACTGGCCGCTCCAGCCGCCGAGGCAGCCTCGGCTGCTCCAGAACCCCCTGCCGCCGGAGCAGCCCCTGCCGCTCCTGCTGCCCCAGCCGCTCCTGCCGCCCCTGCCGCCCCAGCCGCTCCTGCCGCTGGGGCAGCCCCAGCCGCTCTTGTCACCAGGGGAGCCCCTGTTGGCCGGGCGGCTCCTGTCCCCCGGGCAGCCACTGTCCCCCGGGCAGCCACTGTCCCCCGGGCAGCCTCCGTCCCCCGGGCAGCCTCCGTCCCCCGGGCCACTCCTATCACCTGGGCAAAGCCCACCTCGGGAGCGCGACCCGAGATCAGTTTCCTTAGACCCCCCAGCCCGGAGATCCAGGCTGCCGATCCGCCTGTTCCGCAGCCTCCGCGCGCATCTGCCTGGCGGGGCAGGTCAGAGCCCAGCTGCTGCTACCTCTACAACGATCAGATATCGGTCAGCAGCGACAGCGAAGACGAATCCGACGATGGGACCTTCGGATGCCGCCGCTGGTTTTCGTCCAAGCGAAACCGCCGCCACCGAAAGCCCCGGAGCAACTTGCTCCCCAACTTCCTCGTCAGGGCCTTCCGAGGCTGCGTCTTCGGATCCGAGAGCCCCCAGTTCAGAGGCTCCTTCAGCCCCAAGGTCAAGAAGGTTGCCTTGGCGGAGAAGCGCAGACAGGACCGCAAGGAAAACGCGGGGAAGCGTGGCCAGAAGTGGTCCGAGAAGAGACACAGCCAGTTCACCAAGCAACTCCAGAACAAGAAGATGGACAACTCGCATACGCAGCGCATGCTGTTTCTAGGTAATGCGGCGGACTTTGCCCG
The DNA here is from genome assembly GCF_029378745.1 of Bos indicus. Classification (NCBI taxonomy): domain Eukaryota; kingdom Metazoa; phylum Chordata; class Mammalia; order Artiodactyla; family Bovidae; genus Bos; species Bos indicus. The sequence continues at coordinate 57,554,675 of NC_091772.1, read as the reverse complement.
TGGGGAGCAGGGCCACCCTGGAACCCCGGGAGCGGGTGGCAGGGCTGCCCGATGGGCCTCCGGGCCTGGCGGCGGGAGGGGGGTGTCTGGGCCGAGGCGGGAAGAACCTGCCAGAAAGTTCCAGCATGGGGCCCTAACTTTGCCCTGGGAGCGGGAGGGATCTTGGGTGGGCTTGGGTGGGGGAGTGTGTGCCCTTTGGGAGATAAACATGGCGCAATACAACACTTGAGGGTCGTTTCCAGCTGGACAAACCAGTGCCAGCGATCGTAAGACCACGTCGGCGAGTCGTGGGGTGGGGGACGGCAAGAAAGGCGGGGGCTTCAGGTGAGCCAGGAACTGCGGGGCGGGGTGGTGGTGTCTGGGGGGTGGGGCGCTCAGGGGTCGCTCATGCTAGCTGGCTGGGGCCATCGGTGGGTTGGGGGTTGATGGAGAACGTGCGTCCCTGCCTCGCCCAGCTCAGCTTCCTGGTATCAGACAGCTTGTTGTGGGTGTGCATTGGTGTCCACATTGTGTCCGCCTGTGCATGGTATCCTCAAGTGTTCTCCAACCCCCATCCCTGGCACCCCCTAAATTACCCGCCGACTGTGTACTTGTACCGGGGAATGGGCTGTCTTGTGTTTTGCGCCATTGCGCGGGCAAAAACTTTCCGTGAACACACAACACTCCGGCGGTACCTGTGTGCTGGCGCTGGCGCTCTGCAGCGGGCGGCGCGAAACTGGCGGCGCGAAAAGCCTGAGAAAGTAGCGGGAGATGCCTGGGAGGATGTGGGGCCGCTGGCTGAGCTGGGGGCGGGGGCCGCCTCCGGGCGGCCTCCATAACCTATTTTCTGTCTGTCTTTCTCTCTTTTTTCCCCTTTGCGCTAAGCGTTTCCTCACTTCTTATTCGTTCGCCAAACCCTCCCGCCTTTACGGTTGAAAACCAGACACGCAGGTATCTGGGGCTGCGCGCAAAAATTTGGTATTCTGCACACATTCAGCTTACCTGGTGGGGGATGAAGGGAGGAGGGGCAAAAAAACCCTACAAACCACACCGGGACTGGTTCCAGGGGATGGGCGTGGCTATGTTTAAGAACTATGAAATCATTTTTTTTTTTAACCTAGGGAAGAGCCTGAGGTAAGCCAATCCTTTACCCGTTTACCAAATACAGTAGGAGGGGCTTGGTTCTAAGAGAGAGGTTATGCGTTGGGAGTTGAATGCCCATCTTGTGTTTGAAATGCAATTAAAATAAAACTTTTTAAAACATGCTTCCAGTGTATTTTAAGTGTGTGGATAAAATGCGAAAAAACTGTGAGACATGTAAATGTTTACATGTGAATTTTTTCAAGCAGCTTTAGCTGGGGGCAGAGAGGCTCAAAGGTAAGACCCTCTGCATATGGGCTTGGGATACAAAAACATTAAAAGATCTGTTAATAATTCCATTGGGAGGATACCGTTGACGGCCCTGGCCTCCGCCCTCCTCCTCCCCTCACCTTTCCAACAGCCTCCTCCTCCCCCCGCAACAAGACCCTCTGGTGCATCTCCCCAGTCCCTCCCTGGCCCCGCCCAGTCCCCCTCCCTCCTTCCCCCTCCCCTAGATTCTCCTTAGCTCAAATCTGGGTCTTGATTCCTGTGCCACAGTTAATCAGAGCAGCAATTAGCAAAGATCTGAATGTGTGGCTTAAGTGAAGATTTCAAAAGTGAAACTCCACAATCCTAATTTCTTTATTTTGCTTATTCTCTAAGCCCTCTCAAGGAATTTAAAGGTTACAATTTTTCAGGCTGTGCTACATTTGTTAAATATTTTGTAATGTGCCATATAACTGTGTGCTATTGTGATGTGTGCTTCTCACAAGTCACAGTTTTAAATGTGATGGTCATTTTATTCTTGCCCACCCAGGGAAATAAGGACAGCATCATTTCCCTCAAAAACATCCAGGAGGGAGGTAGTTTTACACTTCAGATGCCCTAACTGCACTAAAGGCCCAGAGCCTCAAACGACAGTGTGTTCTTCTCCTGCGGACAGCTGATTTTGCCACAACAGTTCCATGTCAACATTCCAAACATAGCACTGGGTAGCACACCTGTGATGGGGAGGGGCCATAACTAGGGGCAGACAGGAGAGCCAAGGCACAGTGTGCACTTGACGCCTAGTTGGCAGTGTCCCTCACATGCTGCAGCCTCAGTTGCCTCATTTGTAAAAATCTTTCAAGCAGATCTTCACTAAATTCTCCTTTGCTCCATTCCCGGAATCCCCTATTCTGGGGCTTTAGGGTGGGGAGCATCATCCACTTAAATCAAGACTGGAGGCTTCTGCCATAGGTTATACAAACATCTACCCTGCAGCAAACAGTCCATGTCTGAGGCTGAGCCTTAAAGAACATTAGAAGTTTCCCTTGCTTACTCTTATTTTGATGCAGGGGAGAAAATTTGCCTTATAAAGAAGATTAGCTGGGCTCACCTGCATCACCCTGGCCCTACACCCAGGTCGAGCACCTTTGCATGCAGTGTAGTCCAGTGAGCCTTGAGCCCTGTCTATCAGGAAAACCTGAATTCAGAAAGCCAGGTTGCCTGCCGTGTCCATGTGGCTTGTTGAGCCAGGCTGCGATCTGATAAGATTTTGTTTTGTTTTGTTTTTTTGCTGAAGTGACAAGAGAGGTACCCCACTGGATCTGAATGACTGATTGGGGACGGGGAGAGAAGGCAGGGTGAAGACCCATGTACATGTAGGACAAACGTTTTCACTAATATTTACATCCTAACACATAAGACATCCGTACATGCCCACCCCGGAAAATGCAGACCAAATGACCATCTTTTTGATAATTTGTGACATACAGATTCAACTGCTGCTTTAACAATGTGTGTGCATTCTGTGTATATAGCTTCCCCATTTTTATTGCCCAAACAGCTTAAACACATTATAGAGAATCTTAAAAAGATAAATGGTTAGATAGTCGATAACATGACTGAAATTCTAGAATGGCTAAAAAAAAGTGAAGCCCATTTCTTACTCAACACTATCCAATGGTAGGTTTATTTCCACGTTTCTGTTGCCTTTCTGAGTAATTTCAGTGGCTTAAACATGTTTTTTTGGAAACCTAATTTGGGTGATTCTGTCATTTTCCTTTAAGAATTGAAGGGACTGCTAAGTTAGAATTTCTTAGTAGCTACTACATTTATTAAAATTGTGCAGGTAAATGCTATATATATAATAATGGCTATTCTGCCATGACACTTTATTTATACAGTGATTCTCAATTGTATGATCATTTATGCCACCAAGCACAACAATGAGGGCTCCATCTCATCCTGCTAGAGTACCCCTTTCCTTTTTTTTTTTTTTTTTCCTTTTTCAGTTCAGCCCTTTTTTCCTTATTCAAAATGCCTCCACTGAGTCATTTGCTGCAGTGAGAAAGTCATGGCTTATCAGGCCAAAAATCTCTTCCTTGCCTTTTAAAATCCAATTTCCTACAGATTCTCCTTCAAATAAAACCATTTTTCTATATAGCTATGTTAATTTTTATCATTTGCCTACATTACAGATACCTTGGAAAACTGGTATTAAGCAAAAAAAAATAAGGTTTGTTACTTTTTTGTTTATTCCTCCCACCTCCTTACTTCCCCACCCCCAGCTTAAAAGGAACAGCTTCACTGCCTTCAAAGTTATTAGTAACCTGTAATAGTAATGATTACGCATAATGATAGCACATTCTTACTGTATTTTTAAAATGCCTTTGCAACAGTCTTGGGCAATAAAAATGTGATGGGACCCCATTTCATAGGCAAATAAACCAAAAGCCTAGTGATTAAATGTCAGGTACTTTTGCTCAACTCTGCAAGATCAGTGAGGGAGTCTCAAGTTTCTAATTCACTGCTTGTCCCCAGAATGCGGTGATATGCTACAAGGCGTCGTTTTGTAAGTGTGCTGTGTGTTCCCTAATTCCCTTGTCGGATGACAGGTGTCCAGCAGTCTTCTGCTTCCTGAATTATAGCCAGAACCAGACAGATCCCTGCTTATAAATGTCCACTGTGTGTCCGTGAAACGTGAGCCTCCCCATTTCTGGAATACCTGTCACTGTTCTGGTGGTATTTTGTTTCCACATTTGTTGTAACCCATCTGCCAACACCACTGCCTTAGTTTGTTTGTTGGACTTCTTTTTTTAAAAGCAGGTTTTCCTTAAAGTCTTTTAAAAATTCCCCAGAAGTATTCGTTAGCGAGGTCTAAAGTTTTTCTCTTTACTCAGGTTTCTATTAAAAAAAAATATATATATATATATATCATCATCATCATCATTTAAAAATAGTTGCTTTTATGCCTAGCCCCCTCCATTTTTAGTGTTCCAGTGTAATAGACTTGTTTAGAATCTCCTGGCCTGGATCTAATGACCCTATTAAAATAACTCTTGCTCAATATTCTTCATAGTGATTATTTTTTAAAAAGTATTCCTTCCTTTTAGTCAGGGTTAATTCCTTCTTAGTGAGAGTCAGTGCATAATCTTAGAAATCACCTTTGACTTTTATGGAGGAAGGTTGATATTAAGCAAAAAAGAAAAAAAGAAATCTTTTTTAGAGAAGGTAACCTAACTGACTAGATTTGAAATTCTCCATATCAACCATGCATCTTTTTAGAGTCGATTTCCCCACCCTATGAAACGTACCTCTCACCCCCAGCAGAACTGTGACCCTCCAAATCCCTCCCCATGAAGTGATTTTGGGAAGATGTGTAGATTGCAAAAGCAAACTGTCCTCTACACTTCTTGGGTTCTTTAACCTGTGTCAGAGGTGGAGTTCATCCCAGCTCACCTTGTGCCTCTTGGCCTTCCTAATGGACTGTGAAATTAACATGCCCATTGTCCATTTCAAAATCTAATTCCTCTGAAAGTGTAGGGATTTTCAAAATAGAAAGGGCAGGGCCAATTGATGTGACAGGGTCCCCACTAACAATGAAAAAAGTTAGTTGAGGAGGAAACTGCAAGCACTGGTCAGCCTAATTAACCCTGTCCAGCCCTGGTGGCCCCCCCAAAGAAGAGGAACTCAGACTCTGGCCCTGTTAACACCAACCTCAACAGATTTCATTGAATGAGACTGAAAGAGTCTTTGTTCCATCAGATTCCTGTTCTGGCCCATGGTCACGCGGGGCATGAGATGGTGAAAGTCGGGCCGGGGTCTCTCTTTGGGATTCCTCTAAAGGGTCAACTAGTCCAAGTGGCCTTTATAGAACTGGGGAAGGCTAACGGGAAGCCCCAGATACAAACTGACCATTGGCGTAGGCCAAGGAGCCTGTGAAAAGGGAGGGGAGGGGTGTTTCCAGAAGAATCAGAGAAGGATGTGTCCTTTTCCTTCATTGTCTAAAATGGGCATCAGGTACTAAAAACTGAGAGGAGCCTTTAACTAAGTGCTTGGCACATATAAGTGTCCGATAAATGGCAGCCATTATTTTTAGGAGTCTACTTGTCTTCCTGGGTTTTTCTCTCCTTGGTCCAAGTGAGGGTTTTTATTTGCTTGTTTGCTTCATATTTTCTTGGCTTGTGGGATCTTAGTTCCCCTACCGGGGATCGGATCCACACCCCCTGCATTGGCAACGCAGAGTCTTAACCACTGAGCCACCAGGGAAGTCACTGCTTATTTTCTTTGTCTACGGTATTCCCTGTGAGACTTAAAATTCTAAAAATCCTAGGCACCCATCCTGTCTTTCCCATCTCAACATTTCCGAATACACTCTTTATACAGGTTTTATAAACAAGAGTCAACCCAAGCAGTAGACCGACACATTTATGATGGTGTGGAGTCACTGTTAGGTGAGTGACAAGATGAGGTGGGAGCTTATTTTTCACCTGTCCTGAGAAAGCATTATCTACTCCCCTCTTGGATCCCCCGCTGCCGCCACCCCACCTCCTCCTCTTTATTAGCCCTTATCTATAAATCCTATCACTACTGTGGTTGAGCCCGGGGTCCTGAGCACTGATTGCTCTGTGCTTATTACACATGCAAAAAAAAAAAAAAAGATTGTCTCTAGTTTTCCTTCCGACAGCCAGATGGAGAAGGCGGCCAGCCACTGGGAATGGAAGATGAGAAGACCCTCCGAGAATGAGGTAGGGAACAACACGCAAAAATACCCACGTTTGACTTTTCCTGGTTGCTGATGACATGCTCAGCTGAGACCTGAGACGCTCTGGTCTCTGACAAACAGCAAACCCTTGAGAGGCGCAGCCCCCTCCAGTCAGAATTCCTGGAGTACTTTCACCCAGGCAGCAACTGGGGGCTGTAACAGAGAAGGACAGTAGGGGACTGATCTGTGACAGAGCAGTGAACGTAAGGGAGCATGCGCTGCCATCCCGCCTTAGAGGAAGAATGCACTGCAGGGTAATTTGTTAAACCTCAGGAGAATTCTCAAGCCTTTTGACTCGTGGAGTTCTGCCCACAGAACTTGAACATGAGATCTTACTGAACGTTTCTTAATGATTCAAATTGGGGCGAGGAGGGAGGTATAAAGGCATAAATTGTTATCGGATCCCAAATTTATTATGAGTCAGTCAATGTTTCTGAAGTTGTCACACACACTTGGTGTGTAGGACAGAGTGAGTACCTTAAACTTCCCTTAATGAGTTGATAATGGGAAGGGAACTCTCGTACTCACTTTTGAAGGCGTGCCACAGACAAGCTTTCCCAACCTCCATATCAGCACACAGCGCCAATTCTTCTAAGGGAAAAAGAACTTGATTTATCCAGCTTTCACCTCTTCCCTTTGATCAGAAGACCAGAGCACCTCACTTCTCTTTCCTCTCTGAGCAGTTTTGCCTTGCCTCAAACTGATTGCTAATTTGCAAATGACTGTGAAGATATATATATATACATTTTTTTTTTTACAGGGAACCTTCATTCAGGTAAGTTTATAGCTGTGGGATTTTTTAAAAGAAACAGTAATTCCTGTGATGAGGCACACAGACTAAAAGCACACACTGTAATGTAGTCCATGGCCAAGACAGGCTGCTTGCCAGGGCTCTGCTGAAGGATACAGAGCGAGGTCCTGCATCTCAGCAAGTCTCCATCCAGGCCCCACTGACCTGGGGGACCACAGGCCTGGGCCTCTGTTTCTTTAGCCATGCAAGTAGCTAACTGGTCCATCTGAAAAAGAAAACAAACCAACCTGTTGAAATAGGCCGTGTCACTTATGAGGTACACAGCCACTGAAATTGCTGGGGCACATGGACACTCTGTTTTAAGAAGATGCTGCTTGTTTATCTGCGGTTCCGTAAGGTACCTCCTAAGTCTTTTTGGCCTTTGTAGTTTCTGAAGTTATAGAAAGTGTCCATGTTAATTCTCAATCAGTGTTCTCTGGATAGGTCTGGGAGGCCCACAGTCTACTTCATTAACTTATTCATAAAATCATATATGTCATTCAGGGGTCCTTCCACCCACTGCCCACCCCCAAATATGAATTGTTTTTTTTACTGACTGACTCTAGAAGGGCCAAGAGATGGTGGGAGTGAGTTGGTATTTCAGGTGACCACTAGATGGTGAGGTGGTACAGGCAGAAGAAAGGTGTTGCATCTGTAGTGACAGCGAGAGGGGAAGAGGAGAACCAGCCAAGACAGAGGAGGGTCCCTATTCCCTGCAGCCCCACCCCAGGACAAAGCCCAGGTTCTGGTCAAAACCCCTTTGGATGGTAAGGCCCTGGAGCTTTGGTCAAACCTAGTCTCTTATTCTTAAACTGTGACTTCTCCTTGCTGGCTCTCTGCTGGGATTTTAGCATTTTCAGGGGACTCTGTATAACAGAGGGGTCCTCCACAGGCAGACCACTGACATGTTGCCATGGAGACCAACCTGTGCAATGTAGAATGTGTGGGAGCATCTCTAACCTCTGCCTACTAGATGCCAGTAACACACATATACACACAATACACACATACACACAATACACACACACACATACACAAAAATACATACACATACACACACACAATACACATGCACACATACACACAGACACATAAACATACACACATACACACAAACATATACACATACACACAAACACATATACATGAATGTACACATATACAAACATGCACACAGACACATGCATACATATACAAACAAACACAAATGTACACACATATACACACAATATACATGTACACAGAGACACACACATATACATACATGCATACATATATATATATACACTAACATATATACCTTCTCCAGGGGATCTTCCCAACCAAGGGATCGAACCCGGGTCTCCAGCATTGCAGGCAGATGCTTTAACCGCTGAGCTATCAGGGAAGCCCACACATACATACATATACACACAAACATACACACAGTTACAGACACACACACAGACATACACACACACACACCCACCCCACCCACCACCACCACATACACACAGTGTGACAATCAGAACTGCCTCCAATCATTGCCAAGTGTCCCCTGAAAGCAGGGGAGCAGAAACCACCCCCAGTTGAGAACCACTGCCTTCACATCAACATCAAATCCTAGGAAAGGCAGAGCTCATACAGATCATAACCTGACCACCTTAAAAAGAAAGCTGTTATCTTCAGAGAAAAAGTTGCTAACTTCAGTTACTAGTAACCACTCAGAAATGTTAATTCCAGTCTGGGTGATCCTACATTATCCGGTAGAACTGATTTCCAAAAAATCTCTGAGAAGAAGGTGACCTCCGGAGGTTCACTAGATGACCCTAAATGGAAGAGAAAAGGAAATTATTCCAGGCAAGGAAATAATGAATCGGTCTAAGATTGCTGATTACGCAAGTCATTCTGTAGCTAATCAATAGTAGATCAGGGCATAAGTAGATTTTAACCCTCCAGTGATCTCATCTACCACTTAGGGGTTCTTTAGGGGCTTCTGTCTGAAGCAGGCAGGGGATGGGATTCTCCCTATCTGATGTGCATAAATTGATTCACTCTGCATCAGACAGGAGTATGGTCAGGATAGTAAGGACTGGTACTCAGATGGCTGCTGGTCACATAACAGCTCTAGGTGGCTGGGGCCCCACCTGTGTGTGTCCCACAAAAAAAACACAAACGGAGCCTGTGATTGGTAATGTGTGCACTGCAGCCATAGGGTGTAAGCCCTGCTAGCTGGGTCACTGTAGTCCTAGCCCTATGGGAACCAGCCCACCGCATGGGGGTGACCCCTAACCATTAGGACTTGAGATTTCAAGGCAGGAAGTTGTAGGGGTGGGTAGGGGGCAGTGGAAGGAATGCCTCTGAATGACTGTACTGATGAAGGTAAAATAAGGTAAAATAAGATCTTTTAGAAATAAGACATACTTGTGAACAGAAGTGAGAACCCAAGGACGTTTCCTGTTCAAGAGTTGCACTTGGTTTTTGGTAAGATGGTAGATGCACCCACCCGTCCATACCCCCATTGCTAGGGCAGATTCTATAACCAATATCTTGGAATAATCATAACAGGACTAAGTGATTTTTAAAATTTTTTACAGATTATTTTTTTACTCAAGTATAGTTGAATAAGTCATTTTATTTTTAAATAGTGGTCTGGCAACCCCCAGCTTGCGCCTAACCAGCCCCCCTCCCCGCCCAATTAACCCTTACGGAAGGAGACTTTTTGCTTCTTTATTATATTTTGAGCCTAAAACACTTACATGTTTGCCCCCTTCTGGTCTTCCAAAAGAGCTATTACAGATTCATTTGAGATTTATTATTTTTAAAGAATTTTTTTTTTTTCATTTTCCTTAGCAAACTTGGAATTTGGGGCCCTTAAGTTAATTGCAAAGTCTAGAAGGGAAAAAAAAAAAAACCCTACTCTCCATTCTACACACCTATGAGAACTTAGATTTTTGCTTTTACTATTAAGATTACTTTAGGATAAAGGGTGAAAACTGGTTGGTAGTTTAATAAATTATCTACTGGACATTTAAAAAAAAAATAGGTTCCAAGTTTAGTTAAGCAAAGTGCTCTCTAACTAAGATCTGCTTATTGCAGAATCCTCGAAATTACCCAAGGCGTGTTTTTTTTTTGAATGTTGATTTTGACTTTTTGCCTGGGACCAAGTGCAACATCTTTCCAAGGAAATGCTTAGAAGGCTCCGGGCAGAACCCAAAACAAATGCCAGACGCTAGGGGAAAAATTTTAAAAGTTGGATTGTCATAAAACTAATAGCTGTTTATAATTCCACACTTAGGTGATTTCATTTCTTCCTTTTTAGCTGCTAAAAGGGAAGCATATTAAGATTATTTTGTTTTGCAAACAAATGGCTAGTTTTAAGATGGACACTTGACGGAGGGTTCTCTTTTCCAGTTGGAGGGTTTCCTGATTCCAGAGGGCTCTCGGGATCTTTATCCTTGGGAGGTTTGGTCCGGGGTGGACTTGTTGTGTTCATCCTTTGCCATGCTCCCAAGTTACCCGGATTGTGGAGGGGGTGGGCAGAGAAGGCCTGGCTTCTCTGGAGGGTCCCAGGATCATGGAAAGGGTACACTGGGTGAACATTAGCAGGCTCTCATTTCCAGAACCTTGGTTGATTCCACTGCTCTATTCAAGGATTCCATGAATTTGCCAAGTGACAGCCAGGAAAGGCCAAAACTTGATTCTTAAAGTACGAACAAGCTTCCTCGTCCTGAAGATTCTGCCATGGTCAGGGGAAATACTTAAACTTGGTGGGCAGTCCTAGAGAGAGCCAGGAGGTGCATCTGTCAGTGTTCAACTTTATGTAGAAAGAGGTAATGACCCAAGGGACAAAGCCAAATACCTTGCAGACGTCTTATCCTGAGATTTAAGTTGACAGGTGGCACAGGTCTCGCTTTTTATTCTTTCTGACCCTAAAACCTTGATTCCCCAGAGATAGGGTCTGACTTCCCATATTAAGGCAGGCTCCAAGCTGGGCGCTGACCTTTCATTCTGCCAGGAAGTAAGGGTCGGGGAAAGGCCACCAGGACTGCTTCATTGGAGAAGGGCAGGGAAGGGGGGAGCTGTCCTATTCTCCCCGGAGGTCTGCCCAGCTCAAACCTGGGGTCAGAAATCAGCCTCTTAAGAGATTGCCTCATTTTTTCTTTGCTTTCTCATTTTCTCTTCCTCTCTTTTGAAATTAAAAAAAAAAAAAAAAATTCTTATTTTAGGGAGGTTTCTGAGCAAGCAATACCTTTTTTTTCCTTTCTTTTTTTTAAGGGAAAGGGGCCAGAACACCAACTATTTAGGGCTGGGAAGTGGAGACAATAAAATAAAGCAAGGCTGTTCAGATCTGGCTGGCAGATGGCGCTCGGCTTTTACAATTGAGAGCCTGGCTTTCCAGAATTCATAGGGAGCTTGCGCCCAAGACAGAATTCCGCAGCCCCCTCCCCTAATCCTCTTTTCCAGGGTCACAGTCCCCGCCCCTCAAGGCCCAGGGATCATTTTCTTTTTTTTTTTTAAGGTTTTCCAGTGGAACAATGGATCTCTAAGGACAGATATCCCTTTTAACTAGTGGTTCTGTTAGACCATGGCCCGTGCAAAAAAACACTATCACAGTGACCTCTAACCTCCCAGCCCTTTTGCATGCCCTGGGTCTTCCAGGAACCAGTTCTGAGACCTTGGGCAAATTGCTTATCTTATGGGTTCCAGTTTTTCTCATCTGAAAAAGGAGAGGACTGTCCTTTTCACTTTAAACTTCTTTAACTATCTTCTTAAAAGTTTTAATAGGACAGGTATGCCAAATAACCATCCTGCCCCACCACACTTACACACACACACACACACACACACACACACACACACGTCTTTCTCTCTTTTCTCTTAAAGCATCCTTTCCAAAATAGCAGCTTGTACAGGAAATATTAGGCCTGCCTTTTGCCCTTTGGTACCGAATTAATAATTTCTGGGTACCCGTCATTGGGAGAACTTCTGCAGGATGCACAAGAGGGTTGGATTCTTTCTCACCCCAATCCAGGGCTAGAAAAGAAATTCAGAGGTGGCAGAGGTCCTTTTGTCCATCAGAGAAACCCTGGGAGGTTCCTGGAGGAGTTAGCATTTGAGACAATATGGGAAGATGCTGGGAGATGAGGGAGTAGATTTTGGGATAGATACTCAGTGCTGTCTTATAGAGAAGATACTGGTTGAGGGTAAATCCTTACAGTTTTTTCCATTCACGAGAAAATGGTTGGGGTTTTTGAGGGTCTCTGAGATTTCAGGGCTAGTTTTTCTTTTCTCCCCTTTATGACCTTTCTCTGCCTCTCAGGGCTGCAAGCCTGTTGAGCTTTCAGGGGCATTCTTACTAAGAAGAGTTTTCCCCAGCTGAGGACCCCCACCCTCCATCTCAGGCCCAACCCTGGTCTTAAAGGAAGGTCACGTCCGTCATGATGAGGCCAAGTCCCGTGGAGAGACAGTGAGATCTGATGGTGTCCAGGGCCAACTTCCTTGGTTCCAACAGAATGGGCACCCCTTCCATTTCTCTTCTCCCCTCCCTGCAGCAGCTGTAAAATCATGAGGTCATCTATTTGAGAAGGGCCACGTGAACTTCCTCCCATGCCAGGACCTACCAAATCCTGTCACAGGAGTTCATTCCTGTTCAACAAAACCTACCCTCCACACACCATTCTTAAATACACCCTCTCCCCTTCCCCTTTATAGCTGAAAAAAAATAAATGAAACTGAATAAAATAGACTCTACGCCAACAAGTTTCTCTTAAACTCCCAATTTCCTGGGGCTCCTTTAAAGTTTTTTTTTTCCTGCCCCCACCTTCCAATCCATAGCCCTGAACTTTGGACAAGGCAGGTTAACAAGGCTCTCCCCTTCCCCCAGATGGGGGTTCCTCTGGATGTGGGGTCCCTTGGAAAGCAGGGCAGGTGGGCTCCCCTGTTAAAGACACCTTTTCCGGGCCAGTAGAATTCTCCCCCACCAGAGGTCAGCAGAGAGCTCAGAATGACTGGGATGCCCACAGGAAGTGGGATCACTTAGAATTTTCTAGATGAAGTGTAGCAAGGCCTACGGAAAAAAGCCCCAGGTTTTAGGGGGTAGGTACCTCAGATTAGGGTCTCATCCTGTTCTGGGTCCCTGGGAGTTTAGTTTTAACACCAGTGCTGCCATTTTGTACTTTAGGGAGACAGGGAGCTTAGGTCCATTCATTTGGTGGGTTTCTCTACCAGTTTTCCCCCCCTAGACAGCACACACATCTTTACCTTCTGGGGGGCCATGTCCTCTTAGAACCCAGTCTCCCACATCGGGCCAAACTACCCACTTTCGCTGCCCACAGGACTGGGAATCCACACCCCACACTTTCTCTGACCCCTTTCCCTTTTTCTTCCAGAAGTTGTACTTATTGTTAAAATGACATTATAATATTACAGGAAATCCACCCCCCGCCCTGCCCTTATCCTGTCAGGGTTTTATATCTCCTTATCTCCTCCTGTTCTCTACCCAGACATATGGATGTTTCTAAAGAGGGTACTGATGGCGGTGCGCAAACAACTTCACCTTTAACTCACCCCCCCACCCAACACTCACTGACTTCCTGAGCGCATTTCCCACATTCTCCATTGTGTCTTTTCAGGGTTCTTTTACTTGCTCAGCGCTTTCCCCTGGGGTGGGACAAGGGGGGAAGGAATCTGAATTCCTTTCTTTTCTGAACTTTTGTGAACTCAGAAGTGGAAAAACCAGCTCCCCTCCAAGCCAGTTCTTTCTAGAGGAAAGAGAGAAAAAGAAGGTACAAAAGGAAAGAGAGAGAGCAACATAGAGATGAAATTAAAAGTTTGAAAGAGAAGGAAAGAGGGGAAAGAGAAAGAAAGAAAAAGTACTTTTGTGAAATGTAGCTCTCAACGGGAGCCATAGTCCCTGCCCTCTAGGAACTTAGAATCTGGGAGGAGGAGGAGGAGAGGGGTCTGGTTACAAGGAATGGAAGCTGCACTAGGTCGAGGATGGAGCGCTGTCAGTCCAGGCTGAACGGCCAGCGCAGCTGAGGGGCCAGGCTGCCCTTGACTGAAGGCCTGGGGTGCAGGCCCAGGAATCCAAAGGGCGGGTGGGGAACGACACAACACATCGCTCCCTCCCCATCCCACCACCCTTCAGGACCCCCCCCCCCACCCAGTAGGACAGGGACTGGGGGCTGGTGCCGAATGCCAAGACCAATGCCCCTACCTCCCTTCCCCACCATCCCCTGAGCTGTGACCTCCACTCTTTCTACCACAGTTGGCCCTTTTTCACTTGCTAGAACATTCTCCTGACCCTAAAATGATTCCTCTATTTTTTTCCCCTTAATTAGTAATAAGCCCCCTTCTGGCACAGCCTGATTTTCTGAGTGTTTTCACAAGCCTTACCCAACTGAGTGGTTTGATTTTTAAGAAATCTGGCACCCGTTGGACCTTTTTGACCTTAAAAAAAAAAAAAAAAAAAAGCCAATCTTTATGAGTTCTTTGATTTGATAACTACTCAAAACAAAGCAAAGTAAATTTTCAAGTTGAAAGTGAACACCCTGTATATTACGTATACCTCTCAGACGTTGAGGAAATCCTCAGAAGTTTATAGGTTAGTGTCCTCCAGAACTTGGCTCCTGCCAGACCCAGTATAGGCATTGTGTGCTTTTTTTTTCCTTCCTTCCTCCCTTCCTTCCTTTCTTCCTTCCCCAAACTTTTGAAAAACAAGTTTTATTCTCCTGGGTATGTTCATTAGAGAGAGGAGACAATTCTGTTCTGTGAGGAAGGCGGAGGGGGCTTCTGCAAGAGGAGACAAGATTGATTGCTTTGAGCTGGGGGGGCCCTCAAGCATATCACACCCAGATGCAAATCTCTCAGGCTATTAAAAAAAAAAAAAACACACACACACAAAGGCTGATTTTAGCTTCCTGGCATTACTGGGGAAAATATTCCGTCAGCTGCCTCTGTGTCCTGTGCTTGATTCATTAGCTCAAGCAAAAAAAATAAAATTAAATTAAAATCTTATCCTAATTTGTTGTAGTAGGACCCCAGTCTCCCCAGTTTCGGCCTAAAGCAAAAATCAACAACCAAAAAACATAGTCCACAGAGGCAGAAGACTTTTGCTAGGTTGAACAGGATTCGTTTGTTCTCAAGGTTTTAACTTCCCTCCACCAGGAAAAGTTCACCCTTTTCCCAAGCCCCCAAGTTAGAAACGTGTTACTAATTGATTGGAGCTAAATTTGCATTGCTTTGAAACCCAGCAGAATGGCCGATTAAGGGGCGAGAGGGGGGGAAATGTAATTGCTAGCCTAATAGCCCAGAAAGCAGCCTCACCACCAATATGCTTATCGAATGGGCCTTCTGTGACCTTTAAGAATCTTTGGTGGGGGGGAGCGGTGGTGTGGGAGAGAAAAGAATCCTTAGGGGTAAAGGGTCATCATGGCTGTTCTTCAAAAAAAAAAAGAAAAGAAAAGCTTGTTGGGAAATGTTTAATGGGAATTTAGCATAAAATGACACACCTAATTGAAGGAAATCATGGTTCCAAGTGAAAACAGTTGTCACGAATTAATTTTTGACTATTGGCAGATCTGAGGTTTACCTCATATGTAGACTGTGTCCAACTTGGCAAAGAGCATGGAATACTGCCCAGTTCTCAGTGCAAATGCTCCCATTTTCTCTCACTGATAAGTCACTGCCTAATTGGGGGGTTAAATGAGATGTCGAAATGGCTGTGTTTCCTTTTTGCCTTTCTAGTAGCATCTCTTAAGTTGCAGTAGCCAAGCATGTGTCTGCCAGGCCTCTCAGAAGCATGAAATCCTTGCTGGGTCGGTGAGTTTGCCTTCATTTGGGCATTTTTGTTTATTCATTCATTCACTCAATATACACTAATAATGTGCCCTTCCCCATGGGGAAGACAAAGGTATAAGGCATTGCTGCTCTCTTTGGTCTTAACAATCAAAACAATCCCAGGAAGTTAACCATGCACCATTGCTGCTGGGTGATTAAATAGGAAATAGACACGGCAGGTAAGAAAAGATAGAAAGGTTGTCAAAAAACACAGATGTTGGTGGCCTTCCAACCCTTCCTCAATCGAGTTGAGCAAAGCAAATCAATGGTCACATAAAATATGTTGAGTCCTGATAATGAGACTGTAGAAAACCCAGAAGGATCAAAACAGATGTCCATGTGTAGATTCGACAGGCACACGGTTCAGATTTCCACATCAGTCCAGGACTGAACAGTTGTAGGTAAACAGCAGGGGTGGGACCTTCTCGAGGCCCAGTGTGGGTCTCAGAGAAGCTACCGAACCAGGCCTTTCTTTAGGAGGTGTTGCTGGGGGTTTGCTGGGCGAACTGAGGGGTGGACTTGCTTTCAGAAGGGACTCCAGAGGCCTGACCCTGGGATAGTGAAGCTCCTTCTTCATCCAGCTCCTTTAGCCAGCTCCTTCCCTCTTCTCTGATTTGTCTGGAGCCTGAGCCTTTCAGGATCTTCTGGGACTGAAAATCCTCTTAAGGGATAGCCTTAAATTCTTCCACCTAAGCTTAGAATCTTCTGTTTATGTCTAGGATTTGTATTCTGAGGGGTCGGGTGAAAAAGCATTCACAGTTTGCATCCAGAGGTCCTGAGGTACTGTGAAGTGTTTTCATCTTAGCTTGGGTCCTCCATCTTAGCTTCTGGGATCCCCTCCATTTTGGTTTTAGTCAGTCCTCCATTTTAGGTCCTCAACTGCCCTCCATTTTTGCTCCAGTCCACCATCTTAGGTCCTGGCCTGCCCTCCATCCTAGCTTCTGTCTTCCATCTTAGCTTCTGGGCTCTGGGACTCTTTTTCCTATTTTCCTAATGGAAATAGAGATACTCATTATTCAGGTTAGTATAATTAACCCCCAGTCTTTGCGGAAAGAAAAGTGCAGAGTTAATTGCAGAATTTAATTTCCAGCTTTTCTCTCACAAATACTTTTCAGTCATCTCTTCAGAGCCTTGGAAGAGTTGTTTTATCTATAGGGCTCTTGTAATACTCAGCATAGGATATGCGGTTTTTATAAAAATACGTGTGTGTGTATACAGATAGGTAAATAGAGAATTCTTATTTTAGATATAAGAGGAGGGAAGTGCTTTTGTGAAGGCAATTGAACTGAAGGAACTCCCCAGACAACAGGGACTGGTTTTATTTCAGGAGTCAAATTCAGATTTACAGAATTAATAAGTTTGGGCTTCTCCTTGTTTGTGACATTTTCATACTTTTCACCTGAGAGGCACACTGCGAAATCAATGTGAATGAAAACCCATTTTCAGGGCATAATGTGAAGCTTGTTTACCAGCTCAGGGGGAAAAAAAAAAAAATCAGTTTGCCAAGTCACTTTGAAAACGTCCTTTATTACAAGTGGCTGCCTCTGTAAATGAATTAGTTATGTGCAATTACTTCCCCACCGCGGCCTGATGCTCTCTTGAATCCGGACCACTCTGCTAGGATACCTTGAAAACGTTGTCCATCCTGAGAGAACTGATTGTTAAGAGATGGGGCCACCAGGGCGCCGAGAACTGCAGTGAGCAAATGGTCCCACTGCTGGGACTCGGGGGCCCCCGGCTGCAGAGTCCCTTTCAAGGACATCTGGACAGCTGAGGCTGAGAAGACTGGATTTTGCTTCCTCCTGCTCAGGGGTGAGCCTGTAGCAAATTGGAGAAGGGGGCTTCTGGCCCCAGGCCTCCTCACCCCCCTGCAGGTGGTTGTGTTCTGTCAGTTAATCCCATTAGCTAGCAAAGGCTTACGGGGCTACCCTTAAGGGACATTTGCATTTTAATAAAGAGCTCTCTGAGGCCAGAGAGCTGAAAGAGTCACGTTTTTAATAGTGAAATAGAATTCTAACAAGAGGCTGGGGAGGGAACATTTGGGCAGTTGACACCCGAATGCTTCCCCCACCCCCAGCTCTGTGCACCCCCAAGCAGTGAATTCAGCAAATTGGCTCCCTGCCCCCACCGCCCCGTGACCCCAGGGCTTGCTCCCCGCACCGCCCCCCCCCCCCCCCCACCAGCTCTCCAGGTACAGCTCAGCGGATGTAGGAGGGGGCCTCATCCAAGTGGCAGAGTCAGGTCCACATCGAAGCTTCAGGTGCCTGACTCATTCCGGCTCAGGCCGGTAATAACAAGCCCCATGTTTTTCTCCAGCGTCCACTTCTCTGACACACAGAATAGTCAGGAAGTAAAAGATTCGAGTACTATACAGCTGCTTTGCTTTCTCTAAAAAGAAAAAAGAAAAGTCGGGGGTGGGGAGGGAGAAAGGAGCAAGGAGGCAGGAGACTAGGCCGGCAAATAATGATGCCGCAAAAACAAGCTTATTGCTGGTGTGTTACATAAACAGCCCCACCATCCTTTGCTGCAGCCCAGGGAAGAAGCTGTGCTGTAGTGACACTTGGGCTAGTTTCACACCTGAGCTTGGAGTTACTCAGAGGTGCATTAACAACTAATGATTCAATCGAGGGAGGCCTGGATTGCCATTTTGACTTGCCACATATTAGCATACCCTTCTAGAAACCCGGAACCTTCCAATTAAGCTCCCCAGTGAAACTCAGAAGGGGCCTTTCCAAGATGCCTGATATTTAGGAAAAGGAAATTAAGCTAATTGTGAAAGCGCCTGACATGTTTCCTTAATATCTAGGTAGTTGAAGGCTAGGATTGAATATTATGAATTCCTCACATGATAAGTGTTTGAATATATGTCATGGCTTCCACACATGGTTTTCCAAAGGTGCAGCTCAGAACTACTCAGGGCCCTGGCTTACTCTGCCTTCTTTTTTTTTTCTTTTCTTTTTAATCTCCTTTCTTTCCTTTTTCTGCCCCCCCCCCCCCCCCCCCGCCCAATGTTACTGCATTGCTCACCTGAAATGTCCTTTTCAGAAAGTTCTCTGATAGCTCACAGGCTGGTGACGTCTTCACAAAATGAGAGGAGCTGAGATTGCCAGACAGGGCCCTGGGCACTGCAGTGGCTGTGACAGGCAGGAGTGTCACCCGGCGGAGCTCTGTAGCCCTCGGCAGGCAGGAGGAGGGGGGCGCATTTCATTATGTGTGGAAGTTATAGCTTTATTTCAAACACAAACATGCAGGCCAGCCAGGATATTAAATACGCAGTCACGCTTTCCCTCTGGGCGAGGAAGGCGCTCGGATTTTGTCTTCATTCCAAGCAGCTTCCTTCTGCCCCTTAGATAAGTCAACAGGGAGAATCGACCTCCAAGTGTGGCTACATTGCGACCCCCTGACAACGCCTGGGAGGGAGGGAGCCGGCATGATGAGCTGAGGGCACCCTTGCTGACGGGGAAGACGGCCTCACAGCACCTTGGCTGCTGCCGCAGAGAGGCCGGCTCCAAAAACATCGATTTTTCTCCCCACTCTCCCAAGGTTAGGATTCTGCTTAGAACTCGCCGCTTCCTGCTAAAATTTCCATCACCAAAGGGCCTGATTTCAGGCAGAGAAAGGACCACTTTAGCAAATGAGAGGAGAGGAAAGCTGAGGGTCATTTCAACTGCGGCAAAAATCAGCCATGCCATTTTCCCTGACAGCACTTTAATTATGATGAAAGAACAAGATGGGTTTTGGTTGTTTTTTTTTTTTTTAAACCAAGGAGGCTTGTGCTGGGGGGAAGGGAGGGGGCTCTGAAGAGATATGAGGGGAGTGCCAAGCGGGCTGTCACTGCACAGTGATGGATACGCCGAAGGAGGGAGGGAAGCCCCCTGCCCGTGGTCCCGGGTCCCTGCCCCAGTTGTGCTGGTCAGGCCGGCTGTTTGTAGCCAGGGCTGAGCCTGGCCTGGGAAGAGCCCACAGGACAGGCCTTAGCCAGTGCCTCCTGAGTGCTGGCTTCTCCTTTCCCCTCTGTGGAGTGAACTGTGACTTTAACCTCGAGCTGGGGGAGTCTCGCTAGTGTTCTGCTCCACTGGCTTTTAAAGCAGCTGAGGGGTTTTCAGTGGTCACATATCTCATTGTTGAAAATGGTGGGGGTTTTTTTTTTTTTCTTTTTAAAGTCAGGTTCTAGGGCCTGGGAGCTGCAGAGGAGGCCAGAGAGAACCCTGCAGGTCTGAGGGCTGAGGCCCGAGCTGTAGCAATGGGAAAAGAGGTGGAAAGCAGATGTTAATCAGTTTCTTTCAGCTCTGGCAAGAATCAGGGAAAAGGCCCATTTCCCCTTCCACCCACCCTGCCTTGACCTTCGACCTTGAGCTCTCAGGAACTCCTCCCCCACCCACCCCCCCAGCCCCTGAAGGTGGCCCTGGGATTCAGACTGGCAGTATTTAGAGAAAAAGAAAAGTGAATTCCAGACTCACTCTCAGCTGAAAAGAGCCTTAGCTCCTGGGCTTGGGAATGTGAGGAAGAGAGCAACATGGATCCATGGGGATCCTGCCCATGGGGCCCAGGAATGGAGGGAGGTGGTGGGGCATTATTTCAGCCCCCTCCTCCGTTTTAGAACCTTTTCATGTCCTGCAGACACCAGGTACTGGCTGCTGGAGAGCCTCTAGGACAGAACTACACAAAGCAGGAGACGTGCTGTGACCCTGACTTTGTGCCTCTGAATTACCCAGTGTCTGTTACACACGCAGGCAGAGCACCCCGGAGGCTGCGGTAAACACTCAGGGCCGTAGTTCCCCCAGCCCTCGGGGGTGGGGTGCTCTACGCCAGCAGGTTCTTCCAAACAGTCCATGACTTTTCCAGGGTCCCTTCTGCCCCTCTGTGAACCGTCAGGCTGATACAGACCCTTCCGGTTGTGATGACAATTACCAGGCAGAGGGTAGTGAGACAGCAGGGACCTAGGGCTCTATGGCAGGAGAATAATGGGCGTTTCCCAGTGAAGCCACTTTATTTCTTGCACTTCGCCGAGAGAATTCACAAGCCAAGTGCAACACCCGCAGGATCTCACGGGAGGTGGCAGTGGTCTCAGGGTGCAGAGACGCCTCCTTTTTCTAGAACAACTGCAGTGTCCCCAACTGAGCCCCGCCAAAAGGCAGATTCTTTATCTAGATGCTCGGCGACTCTGCCTGCTGCAGAGATGGAGGAACTGTGATCCTGCTGATTTCAATGGACCGGTTGAGAAAACACGAGAGAAAAACAAATCTTTTTCTCAGTTTTCTCTTTTCTGCTTGGGAAACAATATTAGGGGCTGGCAGTTGGGTCTGCATGGAGAAAGATACAGGGGCAGCATCCTGACCTTCCGCTGTGTTGGGGGTCTGTAGGTATTTTAGAGGGATTTTAGTTGGGAGGGGGGAAAAAACAGACAAATAAGATAGAGTCTATGGGGTCAAAGCAGGCCACATTAGGAGATTGTACCTTTTCAGTGTCTGAATAAGAATCGTCTGAGAGGATTTTGGGTCTCTCTTAGAAATAAATAGGCACTTTGGAAAAGGAAAATATCCTGTTCTTTAAGAAACGGGGGTGATCGGTTAATGCCAGGCGGCCGTGATCTTAATCCTGTCTGAAGAATTGGTCTCATTTTTCATGTCAAAATTAATATTGGTTGAGATTAGATGGCTTCTTAATTTAGACCATTTGCATTTTACAGAGTGCTTAAAAGTGGTGGTGGTGGGGGGGGGTGGGCGTCAAGCCATTTTATGACGGCACCAGAGCCAAATAAATAGGACCATATAAAAAGGTTATATTGATAACCTTTTACAACATCCATTCTTTTTGCCCTGTCTTCGCTCTGGCAAACTTTGAGTCATTTAGCACAACCTGAAAACTCGGATTTTCCTTGCTCGAAAAATGTAACGCTTCCTACTATAGTATGTTTTTTCTTGTCGCCCACAAACTTCCTCTTCTGGTGACCCTTCTGACTTTTTGTGTTCTTGACACTGAAGCATCCAATCAATTTGGTCAAAAGTCCAGTTGTGAAAAAGCATCTGGATGTTTTGTCCCCAGACAGCCAGTTTGTGGAATATTTGAGGATCAGCTCATCTGACCCCCTCCCCTGACATTCCTCCCCCGCTCCCGCCCCACAAGTAGACTTATTTTTAGGGATCAGAGGAGACAGACCTAGAAAGCCAGCCTGCTCTTTGAGGAATGAGGAACTAGAAGGGGCATGAATAAGACGTGAGACCCTCGTGCTTTCTCTGCAGTGGCCACCTGGAGTCTGCTGCAGAGGGGCAGAGGGTCACCAGTCTTCACAGGCAGGCACACAGAGGGCAGTCTTTGTGATTAGGCTCTTGGCAGCACCATTGTCAGGGTCAAGATTTATCTGGTGCCTGTGGCCACCTTAGCATGAAAAGGAGGCTGAAGCCACCTGCCCTCATTTTGTCTTAGATTACCACCAGCTCAGGGCAGCTAGTGAAAAATACGGACGAGGAGTATTGCTTTCATAGGAAAAAAAAAATTGGTCATGATTCAGTTTCTTGAAAAAGTGCCCCCCCCCCCCAATCCTTTATTCTCAGTCACCAAAACTAGGACTTGATCGTCAATCTCTTCTCTTTCTTTCTCATTTGGCTAGCTGATTCAGACTCTCTGGGCTTCAGTTTCTTTCAATAGCCAGGCAGGTGGGGTAGGAAGGGGATGCTAGCGGGGGCAGAGGAAGGGGGAAGGGCTCCTTGGCACCCCTCCCTCCTGGACTTCAGTCTCAGGCAGAGTAGTTCTATTTGCAGACAGCTCAGCCAAAGCAGAGCATTGCTATCACCCCCAGATGCTGTTTCCAATCGATCTTACTCATTTTCCCTCTGGGGTGCAGGCAGGGCAGAACCCAAATCTGCTCAGACTTCCCAAGCCACCCAGCCTTAATCTTTTATTTTTATTTTATAGTCACAGAACCTTGAAGATACTTTTTTAGCAGTTTAACCACATACCGAGAATTCCAGGGGGAAAAGGTCAAGAATTGATAACTTTCATTTATTAAGAGTTCATTAAGCAGACCTCTGAATTCTAATAATGACAAATCAATGTCACATTGCTAAGAGGAAAAAAGTGACAGCTGGGTGGTTTCACAGAACTCAGGTGTTGGGAGGAAGGTACAGCAAGGGTTCACCTATAGAGTGATTTTGTTTGTTTCCCTGGGGTTTTCATGTTGCTAGCACCTTTTTTGGTGTTTGTAGTTTTACTGAAAACGCATATAGTTTTCTCTCACTATCTCTTCTACTTTGGCATCCATTTTAGAAATTAAATTTTTGTTGTAGAGTTCTATTCTTTAGCTTTCTTCCTTCTTTTTTACAAAGTTCCCTTCTCTGCCTTCTGTACCCTCAGTAAATCTAGAGGATATATAGTTATGCCAAGGTGAGGAATACACATCTATTTAGCACATTTAAGAATGTGCAAGGCAAATGAAATATAAAGTTATCTTATATCTGAGATGAAAACATTAAGTGTCCTTGGGGATCACCCTAGTTAGTTCACAATTTGGGGTTTTTTTTCCCCCTGTTGCATTCAACTAACTTGTGGCAGATCACTAAAATGTATTTAAGCTGATTACTGATTTTTTCTCAAAACTATTTAAGAAATTCACTTTGAAGGCTGAGACTTTCAGTTCCCCTGCTCTGGAGCGCCCCCCTGAGGTCTGGGTTAATAATAACACCATGATAGGAATTTGCAGCTAACTAGTCGGTCTTTGTGCCCAGTCTTGAGTAAACTCAGAGAGTTGGTGATGGACAGGGAGACCTGGCGTGCTGCAGTCCATGGGGTCGCACACCACTGAGCGACTGAACTGAACTTGAGTTAGGTCTTTCTAGACTTTAGGATGCTTTGAATGGTTATGAGTAAACAGTATCCATTTAGCTTGAAGATTAGATGTCTCTGCATCCCAACTAAGTTTTATATCAGCTTCCTCTGAAAGATTCTTTCACGAGCTTTTTGAAGCAGCTCCCAGGGAATCCAATTATGAAAGCATCCTGTACTCAGAAGGTAGAGGTTCACCTTTTCAGAATAAGGGAGCAGCAGCTGCAACCATCATCTTCATGAGAAGCATCCTTATTGGAACCAGGCCCCAAAGTGGGACATTTGTCAACTTCTAGAGGTGGTTCTCTGTTCATCAGCCACCTGGCACCATCTTGCCAAAAGATAGGGACCCCATGCCTTTGTGGCTGGTGGCAAAGACGAAAGAAAGCTTCATCTGGGCTCCTTCTTGACTACCCAGCCTTCTTCTTGCCCTCTCCAAACTACTAGGACACCCTATAGGCATTTTGCTCAGGCCAGACTTTTGACAATGCAGAGTTGCTCACTTCACACCAGAGCTCCCAAGGTTTGGTCTGGAGCCTTCACTGGCTTTCCTCAAAAATCAGCTGCCTTCATGAGTGACTGCTGATGTCTAACCCCTGGTCAGATGAAGGGACCTAGTGAAACCTTTGCCCTGCCACCCCACTCTCAAGGTGTTCATGTCTTCTATCGATGAAGGGCTAGTTTTCATTTCTTGGTGTTAGGTCACTGCAACCCTGGGATAAAAATAGGTATAGTTAGTATGTTACAGATTAGACTCCGAATTTCCAGCTTTGTGCCACTTCCTCTAGTAATACCAATTTTGGTGACACATTTCCTAGAATCCCAGGCTGGCTTCATTTGCTAAAATCCTCCAAGGACAGATCTGTTTGCTTTAAAACCTAGAAGGATTTCAAATCAGACTTCTCAGCTCCCACTTCCTCTTCCCCGTCTTCTGTCTTGATTTTCTCGTTTTATATTCAGGGAGCAGGGGCCCCATCCACCCCCTCCCCACCCAAGGCTGGCGTTCTTGTTGACGGCTGAGCACACATGGTCTTCGATGTGCAAAAGGCCCTTTCCTGGCTGGCTCCAGAGTTGCCACCAACGAGTCGAGGGGGAAAACTTGAGTTAGGCCTCACAATTTCAGCCAAGCTGGGCATACATCGAGTACACCTGTCACTTGAACCAGTGTCCAAAATGCAGCCCTAAGGGTCACAGCTGTGGCATTATTTCAGCATGAGCAATTCAGTATTTAATGTTCCTTGGAAAAATAAATCATTCCAAGCAGCTACTGTTCACCTATTAACCCTTAGAGGATTTCATAGAAGGAGCACGGGGATGCCATCCATAATCTTCTTGGCCAGCAACATGCACTTCCCAGTTCTGTCTTTTAAAAGACCATTCCTTATATAATAGAGAACAGGGAGTTGCAAAAACAGCATCCTCTTGCTTTGTGGCAGGCGCAGCCTTCCGGGGTGAGAAGTTAGACTTTCTTTTTCTCTCATTTATATTTTTACCTGCGTGGTACATAGCTTTCTACACAGTGGCATTCCATTTCTTTCCTCTTTTCATGGTAGCTTATATTAGCCTGCTATCACTGGCAAGTCTTATTTTACAATTAAGCGCTGTGTGTGTGTTGGGGGTGGGGTGGGGGGCAGTTCATCATTAATCAGATCTTGGGATTTCATGTGAACGGCCCCCCAGAGCGACCCACATTTTAAATGTATCCTCTTTTCTGTCACCTGGGTCTTCATAAATGAATTGTCCGTCTGCAGTTAATCCAAACAGTGCAAATCATTCTGAAGGCTGAGTGGTCCCCCTTCTGAAAGAAAATGGCTATATTTAGTTTTTTAAGCAAGCCTGCTTTGTGTTCTTTGTAAAGTCAGCGACATTCTTTCAATTTTTTCGGTGTAATTAGCACAAAAGGAGCCGTAATCTGAGAAGGTAGTAGAGACTTCAGCGACCAAGAAACAGGAATGTTCGAGAAAGCGGGCAGAGGCCGCCTTCCCAGTTCTGGGCGGCAGGCAGAGACCCTGGGACGTGGCTGTGGGCACAGCTGAGGTCTGTAGCTCGTGAAAACATCTCCTTTCCATCTGATTCCAGCCTGATTGCAAATGCCCGTTGTTTCAGCTGGCTAGTTCTCTCTTCCTCATAACTTCCAGAGGTCGGCAAAGACCTGAGGAGCTGCTGTAGCATCTGGGCTTTGCTGAGTTGAGTAGCTCCTGGCTCATCAGGCAGAGGGCTGTGCACACCGCCCAGTCCTCCATGGACCGCCGGCAGAGGCGAGGGCACTCTCTGGGCAAATACTGAGTTGTGACCAAACAGAGGCTAAACAGAGATGGATGGGGGAGGGGCAAAGCTGGGGCTTCTCTGGGAACCAAGCATTTGTGCCCCTCAAAATAAAAACCCAGGGAAGGAGGCGGAGCTAAACTATAATTACACATTTTTCTATTTCATTTTCAACATGTGTGGGCAAACACAGAAAGATGAAAATATATCCACAGTTTTAGATAAATGTGTGACTAATTATGTCCCATTAATTGCTTAATTCTGGGTTTACCAACAACAGATGGAAGTGGGTTTGGTGGTGGGGGGCGTCGAAGGCAAGTAACACCCACAGCCCCATCAGAATATTACTTGTCCCAAACTGAGGCTAGTAACTAATTGCAAGCCTGTTTGAAAACAGTCATCTACACTTGGTTGGTAGGTAAATACAGTAAAAACACCAAGATGGTAAAAGTTGTATTTAGCAGTTATTTCCTTTATACACAAAACAGCACTTAATTAAAGGAAATTTATTACCTGATTCATCCAGAGTATTTAACGCTCTAAACACTTAATTATATGGGGCTAAACTTGAAGAATTGAATGCAATGGGAAAAAAAAAAATCCCAAAATCTTTAAAATCAGAACAATTAAAGGATTTCTTTTTAGAAAGTTATCTTATTAGGACTTTAGGGCTCTCTTGATTGCACCAACTTGCTTTTTGTTTTTTCCTGTTGGTACTTGTTTAATAAGATGTTGAATCAAAATGCCATTTAACTAAGACATCTTGTGAACAAAGACACAAGTGAGCTGACCCAGTACCTATTGTTAACTAGTCCTCCCTGCATTATTTTCCATCCTGGATGAATTTCTATCCTAAAGGCCAAATTAAAAGTTTGAAGCAACAGGCTTTCCCATTACCTAACAAAAGTTAATTTGGTTTAGGAAAATTAACTCTTCTGCTATAGAGTGGTAACAGTTTTACATAACTCACCCCTCAATTAGGACCTCCAGTAAGAGGGTCCGTTGATCTGTGGTTGATGTCAGTAAGCCCCTCATCCAAATTATGTACCTTGAATCTTTGCAGGGCTATCATGTGTATCATTATTAAGGTTTCAGTTTTTAAAAGGAACAGTGTAGACTCTACTTTATTGTGTCCCTCTTTCAAAGTGTTTGGTGACTTTGTTAAAAGTCCAGTCCTGGGAATGTCATGAGAAAGGCACTAAGGGTCTTGGGAACTGGGCATCATAGAGACCAGGACATTCCTCTCTTTGATGGTGTCCATCCATCAGAGTCAGGAAAGATCCATCAAGACACTAAAGACCCAATTTCCCTCATTTTGTGAACCATGCTTTTAAAATGTTTGATCCGTATCCCAAAGCCACTGGCTCAAAAAATTGGGTCCAAACACATTGGCCAATGTGCCTCCATATTTTGTTTTGATTAGAGTGTATTCTAAGTTAAAAATAAATTATTTTAGAATTAATAGGAATCAAATTGGGGAATTTCATGTGGCCCTGTAGTTAGTTCCTTGATATCAGCTTTTGAAAGGAAGTTTTGCTAACTTGAACACCATGTTTAGCTTTGAATGCAAGTTTAGGGTTACCTTGTGGTTGTCACTGTTAACTGGTGAGTGTGACAAGGAAAAAAATGCCCTAGATAAGCAGTACATTAGATTTTTAAGAACTTTATGGGATTAAGTAACAGAACCTTCTCATCAGGGATTAACTAGGAAGGCTTTTTACAATACCTGCTTCATCATGTGTATAGTACAGGTTTCAAGTCACATTCATTTGCAACAACAATTTCTAGTTGTTGCAAATTTCTAATTAGTTCTAATTTCTAACTAGTCATTCTAGTTAAAGTGCAAAATGTACTTTAAAAGACAGAAAGCACCATTGAAGTACTAAACATTATTATTAAAAACTTACAGCTAAAAGGTTTCTGTTTCGGTGGAAACCTATTTGTTTCCTAGGCTATTAAAATAATATCATAATTTTATTTTCTCTGGAACCTCACATGACCCATCTAATGAAAGTCCAAGAAGAACACATGCTTGTCCAAAAACTTAATTACACCATTAAGTGTAAAAACGTTTTCAAGATTCTGAGCTATAGCGAGTATATTGCTTCTAAAAGCAGACGAGGCATTCTTTCTCAGACAGGAAGATGCAAAAAAGCCAAGGAACGCATCCACCCATAAATATGAAGTTTACAAGACCACTAAAAAAGAAAAAGAAACCCCTTGCCAATCCATCCATTGTTGTAAAGTATGCTTTGCTGGAGGGAGCTGTTGATCAGTGTGTATAGCATGGGACCCCCGCTCTGTTTCACAAAGTCATAGCCGGGGGTGACCTAGTGTTTAGGTTACGGGTATGTTATTATCCCCACTTGCTGGCTTTGGCAGGGAGCAGGTCACCTGAACCAGGCACTTTACACCCGGGACATTCTGGCCCTTTGCCCCTCTTCAGAGCTTGAAATTTCCACGACTTCCATCTCTCCCTGAGCCAAACAAGAGGCCCCTTCCACTGGAAAACTCTCCAGTCTGGACTGTTCCAAGAATTATGCTAATGGATTGCTCCACTCTCAAAGCATAAACCAGGCACTTAAAATGGTAACAACCTATTAAATAAATCACTAATTCATATGAAAAGGTCATGCATGGTGGCCTCTGAACCTGAAAGCCTTTTTTAAATTTTTTTAAAATTAAAACTTTTAAGGCCCTGGGTAGGTCAACTGCTAGAGTGAAAACTGTAGACAGTATCAGCTCACCATGCCAATTAAGTAAAATCTCATCTTTCACTTTGTGTCGGGTGAAAACAGACAGCCGAACAGACCACAAACGAGCTTGTGTTTCAGAGCTCTTAGTGGCCTTTGCTTACCTGTAAACCATTGATTCCACCTGCTGTCATATATTTACAAAGTAAATGCTGTATTTGTTCATCAGTGGTTGGTCATAATATAGGTGAAAGCTACACTAAAAAAAAAGAAAAAAAAAAATTTTTTTTTCCAAGAATGGCCTGCCAGGTTAGAAGTTGAAATGGCTGAAGCCTGACCTTGCTTTATACATTCTAGGACAATAGTCTTGATTGTACTTGCCTGGAATATGTGTCAGCATATGACATGGGACAGCTTCACTCCTTTCAAAGTTCAGGCGGCATATTTATCTAAAAGGGGGGAGATGGTAACCCAACTCAGGGATTTCCAAATAAGAAGACTTTTCATTATATTCTTTGTAGTAATGTGTAGCTCCTGGCATAAGTATCAAGGTTGTATTGGTTACTATTTACCTTGTTCCTCTTAAATACAATGTATTTGCTCTTCAGCCACATTAGAAGCAGGAAAGGAAGATGCTTTGGAACAAATGGAGCTTAACTAAAATCTGGCCTGTTCCTCCTCCTCATAAGCCTTCACCAGTTTTTAAAAATGACAGTCGATCAATTAATCAAATTCAAGCAAGAGGTTTTTATTTAATAGGTAAAGATAAAAACTCAATCTTTAGGTAGTCTCTAATCTAGCTGGTGAATGACTAAGTCATAGTTTCAGGCAGCCTTACTGTGGAATTTATTTATGAGAACATTCTGGTCTATAGGGTGAATATTTTTATCCGTTTTTGTTTTGGTGGATGACAGTTCCTTTGAGGTTTCTGTCGACAGAAGGTGTATATTTGTGTGGAAAGAGAGGACATATCCAGAGCGTGATCAGAACCTGGCTGATTTGGGAATGGGGGTGGAAGGGCAAACACAGCAACTTTTCTGCAGAGTCCGACAATGTCTGGGCCCCGCTGTCAGGAGAGGTAGCAGATATAGATAGACCATGAGAGTCTGGAGTGAAGATTTCGCTTCCTGTTCTTAATTCCGAGTGTTCTCTGCTGACTTTGAATTGCCCTGCCATCTCTCAGGTTCACGAAGTGAGGCCTTGTAGAAGGGGGGTGGGCGTGGGGTTTGGAGGTGTACCTGATGGGGTCAACAACAAATAATAGGGGGCACCTTCATCTGTCACACTTTTTCTTATTTTGAGTTGAGCAAACTGGGGGAAGGGGGGAATTTCAACAGTCCCGTTGAATGATTAACAGTGCCTTTCTATTTTCAAAGAAAAACTATAGGGACAATTTACTCAAGGCCTCTGACCCAACCAATCAATCACCCCACCCCCTAGGTATGTTAGCTGTGTTTCCATTTACAAATAGACTGTTTTTCTCTTTTTATCCTCCCAACTTTTATCCAAAGTTTTAATGACTGTTTCAAAGTGAAAGAAAATTAAAGAACGGAGAGAGTAGTAGTCGTGACTACTTGTGAATTTGGGTTGATTGGCAGGTGACCCGTGAACCACCAAAGGCAGTTGCCAAGGTCTTAGACTGGACGTCCTGGCTACTCTTGACTCACCTGAGTACCAGGTGGGCTGCTGGGACCAAACATTTATTGAATGAATGAATGAATTGTACCCAAGCAGACACCCGCTTGACTTCAAACGACTCAACCAAGGTCCCAGGAAAAGTGAGCCACCGCCCAGCCGTTGAGGACTGACTCGGTGTCACTGCCCTTAACCCACTGCGCTGGGTCTGCAGTATCCTTAAATGGGACAGTGCTGGGGTGGGGTGGGGGAAACACTTGAAAGTTTTTAAACAATTCTCAAACAAATTCGTGATCAATAAACTACTTTTCCATCTGTTCCAGAACACCCCCAGCCACCGCGGCCCGCGGGCCCAGCCACGGATAACTGGGACACCCTGGCCCACCACCTCGCCAACCCGGGAGGACTCCAAGGGCGCCGACCCCGTGACCTGGCCACCAGCGCTCGGCTCTCGCGTCGCCGGCTTCACCTGGCGATGATGCTCGTTCCGCGCTCATATCACACCGCACATCGCCTATCACGCGCCGCGATTAATTAGTGCCGACACCTACCTCCGCGGGTGCGCGCCGCTGGGAGGGAGGGCTGGGTGGCCGGCCCCGCGCACGCTAACCGGGAAGCGGGAGGTAAGGAGGCGCGCAGCCGGGCGAGCGCCGCCGTCGCACACTTTGCACGCCGCCCAGGGCTACACCACTCACCGAAAATTGGGAGGCAGGTCTGGGAGGCGGGGTCCGGCGCCCACCGCCTTGGGCGCCCCCAAGCCCCCCAGCGCCGCATCCCCCACGCCCCGCGCCCACACCTGTGTGGCCCCCCGCACCCGCCCGCACCCCCGGGGTGCGCGGCAGCCCGTTTGGGCACGTCCCCGGCGGGCCGATTTTTCGGCTTCCCCTTCGGTTTATAGGGGCCGCCGCGGTGGGTCCGTCCTCTGAAGAGAGGCTGGGGCGTCATCGGGCCGCTTAGGAGCGCTGCTCTCCGGCTGCACGCTCAGTCGCGTCGGCACCGCGGAGCGGGCTGCGTCAGGTGGCCGGCCCGGCGCGCTGCTCGCTAGCTGGCTCTCCGGCTCCGGGCGGCGGCGCCGTGGCTGGAGCGAAGCCTCCCGGCGCGGGGCGGCGGCGGGCGGCCGGCAGGCAGGCAGGCAGGCACTGCCTTGCGTGTGAGTGCACCTCACTCACATGTAAGTCCGGGGGCACCGTGGCCTCCCGCGGAAGTGCGAGTCGCCCGGCGCGGGGCAACAGCCACCCGGGCCGGGACAGGGCAGGGGCGCCTCGGCGCTACCGCCCTGCCCGAGCCTTCGGGGCACCCCCCAATTCTCTCTCTTCTCTTCTCTTTTCTCCATTGGCGTGCCCAAGAGCCTAACCAAGGAGCGCCTGAGGGTAACAGCAAACTCGTGCCATCGCGCCTTGTGCACTTTTTCTTTTTTGAGTTGTTTGACATTTCTCGGTGCTTTTTGATTTCTCGTATTGTTGGGTGCTTTTTGGTTTGTTCTCACCCCTTTTTCGTTTGCTCATCCGTTTTGGCGCTAACTCTTAGGCAGCCAGCCCAGCAGCCCGGACGAAACCCAGCAGCCGCGCTCCGCGGCCCCCGGGACAGAGCCGCGGGGATCGCAACAGACTCCCCCGACACGGGGCGCACGGGGTCCGGCCAGCCCGAGGCCGGGGGCAAACAGGGCGCCCGGGCCAGGCGAGAGCCAGGCACCCCGAGGTGGCCGAGCCGTCATGCTGAAGATGGCCATGAAACTCAAAGCTCGAGCGTTGGAGAGCGAGAGGAAGACAGCGTTGGCTGCGGCCGAGGTGGCTGCCGAAGCTGCGGCGGTGGCTGCAGCGCTGGCCGAGCAGCGCGCGTCGCGGAAGAAAGGGGTAGCCGAGAAGCCCCCGAAGAAGTCGGAGCAAGAGGCGCCCGGCGAGAAGTTGCTAACCGAAAAAGAGAGGCGGAAGATGGAGAAGAAGCTGCTGGAGAAGAGAAGAAAAGAGGAGAAGAAGAAGGAGAAGGAGAGGAAGAAGTTGGAGAAGATGCAGAAGAAGATGAAGAAGAAGGGGCTAGAAGCCCAGGAGGAGGCCCGAGGCCCGGAGGTCGCCGCCGCAGCCGGCGCCGCCGCCGCCGTCGAGGGCGCCGCGGAGGGCGCCGCCGGGGTCGGCGTGGGCGCCGGCGCCGGGGCCACGAGTAGGATCTGGATTGAGTGGGACACGGACTCGAGTGACGAGGACGACGACTACGACGACGAGGAGGACGACGACGACTACGACGACTTGATCGACGCCCTGCGAGGCTTCAGGAGCGCCGTGTGGGGGTCCGGGCGGCTGGAGATGAGCGCGCTGAGCGCCCACCTGCCGCTGCTGACCTTCCTGGTCTTCTCCGTGCGCAACCCCGCGTGGGTGCTGGACTTTCTGCTGCACCCAAGCCCGGACGAGGGCCGCGGCTGCGGCTTCTTTTTTGGGGCGACCTGCTGCTTCCGAATGTTCCTGGGCTGCGCCTTCTTCTCCTTCGTGGGCGGCCCGGCCAAGGCCAAGCGCAGAGAACGAGGGCACTCCGGGGCCTCGGGTGCCTTCGGATCCCGCCCTGGCGCCCGTCGCCGGGGGCGCGAGGAGCGGCTCATCTAAGTCGGACCCCCTCCCCCTCCCCCAGACACCACCATCGCTGTGTAGTGTGGAGTTTTATTGAGTATTTGTGTATGTGTGTTTGGACACATTTTCCTTTTCGGTTGCTCTGTCCTTTGGTTCGTGCTCGCCTCGCTTTTTCCACACTTCCCTGCTCTCTAGCTCTCTCTATGTCTCTCACTTCTTTTCGAAAATTTTCCTAAGTCCGGGCTCTGGCTCGCACTCCCTCCCCTTCCGCCCACCCCGGCCCCTCGGCGGCGCCCGCGGGAGGGGAGGGGGGCGCTCGGCCTCGGGGGCCGCAGGGCGACGCGGCCCGGGGGGTGGAGCGTTGGCGTCGTGCGAGGGGTCGTCACCGGCTCGGAGACGCCCCCTCTCCCCCCGGAGGCCGGCCCCGCTTGGGGCCCAAGCCAGGGGGGGCGAGGGGGCGTCTCCCGGGCCTGTCCCGTCCCGGGCCGGACGCGGGCGGAGGGACCCCCCTCCCCGGGTACCCGGGGGGGCGCCTCCCTCCGCCAGCTCCCGCCCTCCCCGCCGCCGCGGCCGCTCCTCATCCCTCCTCCTCCTCCTCCTTCCACCCCCCTCGCCGCCGCCGCCTCCGCCTCCCCCCGCCTCCCCCCGCCCGCCGCGGAGCTCTGGGTCGGGGCGGCGGCGGGGCTCCGGCCGAGGCAATAAGAGCGGCGGCGGCGGCAGCGGCGGCAGCAGCGCCCGCAGCTCCGTCTAAGGTCCGCCTCGCTCCGCGGCGGCCATCAGACCCTTGGGCTCAGGCTCGAGGGGCTGGGAGCTGCGCGCTCCGCTCAGGCAGAGCGACACCGCCCTCCCCGCGCGCTCCTCCCCGAGGAGCCGAGTCCGCGCCCGGCCCGCCCGCCCGCCCGGCGCTGCCCCGGCCCTCTCGGCCCGCGTGAGGCCGCCCGCGCCCGGCCCCGCCGCCGCCGCCGCCGCCATGGGCTGTCTCGGAAACAGCAAGACCGAGGACCAGCGCAACGAGGAGAAGGCGCAGCGCGAGGCCAACAAGAAGATCGAGAAGCAGCTGCAGAAGGACAAGCAGGTCTACCGGGCCACGCACCGTCTGCTGCTGCTGGGTAAGGGCGGGGCGGGGGGCGCCGGCCCCGGCCCGGCCCGGGGGGGCCCCTCGGGGCGCCCCGCAGGCCGCGCGCGCCGAGCCCGTCCCCCGCCCCGGGCGCGCGCTCCCGAGCCCGCCGCCCGCCCGCGGGCTCAGCCTCCGGGGGGCGAGGCCGGAAGGGGGACCCCGGGGCGCCATTCGGCCGGGCGGGGGCCTGAAATGGGGCGGGGGGCCGTGGCGACGCGGGCGCGGGGCTCTCTGCCCTGTCTGCCCGCTCCCGGTCGCTCTCCCGTCCTCCCCGCGCCCTCCCCTCTCTCTCTTTCTCTCTCCGCGAGGCCTACACGGCGCCGGGGCTTCGGGTGCGTGTTGGGGAGGGGGAGGGGGAGTCCCACAGGGCTCGGGAGACTGCGACAAAAAGAGGGTTTCGGGGACAGGAAATGGGGTGGCGGGCCACGGGAGGGGGACCCGCCTCCGTGGGGTGTGTGATTTGTCGGGAGAGGGACAGGGAAAAAGCCAGCCAGCGGGGTGGGGGGGGAACGCCGCGGTGGCGGAGGGGGCATCGTCGAGGGGAGGTTCGGCGGGGGAAGTGGCCGCGGAGAGTCGGGGGGGGCGGGTGACATCAGCCCCTCGGAAGGGCTCCGGGTGGTAAAGGTGGTGCAGCGAGGGGGAGGGGGCGCGGGCGAGTCGTGGCGCCGGAGCCGAGGGGGGGGCGGGGGGCGGGAGGAGGCTGCGCGGCGGGCGCTGGGCGCGACTTGGTGCGTTTGGGGCAGGACACCCTGTGTGCGCGGAGCAGACGTGTCCCGGGCCGGGCCGGGCCGTGGAAGGAAGCGAAGGAGAATCGAATAAAATAAGGCCGAAAAAAAAAAAATGGAGTTAGTACGCTGAAGTGCCCAGTGAAGCCAAATGACACGTCATTTTACAGTATGACCTTTTTTTCCCCTTCCAGATATGCAGGCTTTTTGAAAAGCAAAGAAGAGAATTAATTGTAGCAGCTGCCGCCCACCCCCCCCGCAGCAGCGTCCCCCCCCCCCCCCCATAAACCATTAGCACACACACATTTTCCTGTTAGTCGGCCACATTGAGAGCGCTTTGTGAAAAAAGGAAAAAAAAAAAAGACATGCACAAATCAAAACTGGAAAATGACATTTGTCTGTAAATGGCTTCTTGGTCTGGAAATGGCGTGGTTTTTTTTTTTTTTTGTCCTTTTCAAGGTGTGGGGGGGGGGGGAATCCAGCGCACTTGAAGGAAAAGACTTTTTTTCCAGGTGGAAGGAGAGGAGAATACATGAATTAGTTGTTTGTCAAGTGACATTTGGTTGGTTGGTTTGGGTTTTCTCTTTTGATTGCGGTTTTTCCTCTTTGGCAAAAAAAAAAAAAAAGGCGTGGGGGTGGGCTGTTAACTCTAAGGAGATGGCCTTTCCCCCATTTTTCTTAAAGGTGCTGATTTGGAAAAATAAATAAAAGAAGCATAAAAGAAATTGTTGAAATGACCAGAAGAATTACACAAGCATTAATTAGTATGGAAGTTTTCCATTTCCTTAGTAATTTGGCTATCTGAGTGAATTTGCTAGGTTAAGACCTAGTTCAGGGTCACATATCAACAAAACAGCTTGATTATAAAGAATAAAATGTAAAGGGCTGTTTTTCCGTTGTGGTGGTGTCTCCTTTGCTTTTGGGGGACGGGTCATGTCTTTGTTCTCCTGGGTCCAGATTTATGTAAAGCAGAAAATTAAGTGAAAATAAGTCGCTTTGGTGTTTATGCATTTGCAATTACAGTAATTAAATGGTACATATGTTGAGCTGTTGTCAAAAACTTCTAAAAGTGGAATTATGGTGTGTGAATATTAATTGCGTATAATTTGATTTCAAAGTATAAGCCTAGAAAAGTCTAGAATCTTCCCCAGGAACACTCTTGCTATCTGAATAATTTAAAACAAGTGTGATGCGAATGGTACCTTAAATTTCTGACACCTTTGCACAGTGGTCATAGTCTCCCTTTAATTTGAGACTGATGACTCTGAATGCACCTGGCATCACTCAGCTAACCTGCCCCAGGTGTCCTAGTCCTATTATCATAGAAAGCCTCTGGCGTGGGGCTCTGCAGCCCGGGTCAGTGCCATGCGTTTTACGTCTTTAAATGGTGATTCTCACTGAGTGATGCCCCTTACCCAAAAAAAGAGGAAACATGATGATGTCCTTTTTCATAAAAGAGGATCATCTTTTTTAATTTAATGGAATAAAATTTGAATTACAGAGCCACAAAAGATCTTGCAGTAGTTTTTCAGTTTCTCTGATTTCCTAAATGTGGAAACTGAGGCACGGACCTCTGTGTGCATGTAAAAGAGAGGTGCTACGAATTTTAACACAAAAGAAGAATATTGGAGATTCTGATTAATATTATGTACCATTAATATTTTAATTTGTGAGAGTTAGGCTCATTAAGATAGAATGTTTGCTTTGAAATCAATGTTTCTGTGGAAACTAATTTTAACTTTTTACAGATATTGATTACAGCCTTGTGAAAAGGCAAGAGAAGGAGGAATGCTTGGCTCTCTGGGCAGTAAAACAAAACAATAAAAAGTGAAGAGGGGCTAAAAAACCAAATAGGTTTGTGTGGGAGGGGGACAAAAATTGTCCACTCAGGATTATCTGTTGGAGAGAGGATCCATTTACAGAGGCCGAGAAACTAGCAATCCTCCTCCTAGCTTGGTGGAACTATGTTTTTTCCATAAAACATGTTTTTACAAATTTAAGGTGATTTCAAATGGGGCATACGCCCTTTTTCTAGCTCTGTTAGTCGTGAAGGGCTTGGAATCATAGAAAATTCAGTCGTTTTCAGGAATATTTTCCCTTATGATTCAAGTCTTGTCCTTTTTAACATGTTATTAATAGGGTTGTCCTCAAGCACTGTATTTAAATATTTTTCAAGAAGACAGCAAATCGATGGTCTTTCATCTCTCCCCCCCCCACCCCCAAATGGTTGTTATATCCAGAGAGAGTTTACCTTAGAAAAATAAAGTTTGCAGTAAAAGGGGGGAGGGGTGTGGAGAAGTGGATCAAACGGCATATTGTGGGGCTAAGGGGGTGATTTTTAAGTAGCCCAGGGGACAAGAACCCTGCAGACAAAACAGCTACTTTAAGAAAATGTTGGAGAGCTGCTGCGTCAGTTTAGATCTGGGGGCACCACAGGGGTCTGGGCATTGTCTGTGAACCCTGGGGTATTTTAACCACGAAACAGCTGACAAACAATGAATTAATGTGCCCATATACATTAAGGTGTACGTTTTTACCAGTGAATGCTCGTAGTTCAAAGATCCAGTTTCATAGTTATAACTAATTTTCCTACCTCTCCCCACCATGACAAAATTGCATCATTCTCTCTGTGCCCACCCCACAAATTTTAAAACAACTAAAGAAAACACCTAAACAAACCAAAACCTTTAATTCTTGTTTGTTGTTCTGATGGTGAAATACTGCAGGTACACACAAAGTTGGATGTTTATTTCATTTTTTCTGCGTCGAAATGTCGAGGAAATTTGCACGTCTCGTATTTTGCTTGTGTTTTGCGTGTTGCTTCTATGGAGAAAACAGCAGTAGTGTCTTTCTCTCTCTCTCTCTCTCCCCCCCCACCTCTCTCTCCTCCTTGCCCAAAGTGTGTAAAATGTCTCTTTCTTAACCTGAGACTTACTTTCATTTTCTAGGTGCTGGAGAATCTGGTAAAAGCACCATTGTGAAGCAAATGAGGATCCTGCATGTTAATGGGTTTAATGGAGAGTAAGTGTCAAATCTGTACCAAGGGCACGGTCAGAGTACCACATTTTATACTAACCTTTAGGAAGTTTAGGTAGCTTTTAGGGGCTGGGCAGCCAATGTCCACTTAATGTTTTCAGCCTACATATCAGGAAAGAGCTCTTTAGGGGCTGTTTTCCTCCTTTTTTACTCTTTGGTGCAGCAACAAACAGTAATAGTTATAAAGCCCCTGCATTGGCCCCGTGACAGGTCTGCGGTAGGTTTTGGTGCAGTGGGTCTCCAACGTGGCTAACACCGGCCCTGGCCATCCCTTTGCCTAGCCACGCTGACCACTGCAGAGCTGGTCCCCACCCCCAGCACATTTCAGCGCAATGCACCAGTGCAGGATGTTTTAAACTATTAGGGAAACATTGTTTCAATAATATTCTCACATAAAACAAAGTGGAAAGAGTCAGCCCTTGTTAGTAATTCATCATCCCCCCCCCCCCTTGGAATTATCATGGGCAAATCATCATTTCCCTTTTTAAAAATCGATGATCTTGCCTAAAGAAAAGATAAAGATATTTAAATGATGGAAAGGCTGGGAGTTAGGTACTTCTGGCCAGACCTAGGGGCACTTTTGCCTTTGAAAAGTCCTTCAAGGCATCTTGCTTTAGGACAATGTGACAATACCGCAGTGAGAATAAAGATGAAAAGAGAGAGTGCGTATATGAAGATGTAAGCTATAGGAGAAGAATGCAAATAAGGGGCATAGGTCTCCCCAGACCCACTTCTACTTTCACGAGGGTGGGAGGGCTGGTAAGGGTAGTTAACCTTACAGACACTTGCAGGCACTAGTTTGTAGTTAACTAGTTGGTTAACAGTCCTATTTTTCTTAAATCTGGGTTCAATTTAAAATTGCATTCCCCTTTAGTTTCCAAAGGGGAGGCTGAGTCAGAGGGGCATAGTTTTAATTCAGTTATGCACCAACTGCTCCCTCCAGTGAACTAATAAAGACCAGTTACTGTCTCCTCCTATGCACTACACAAGGGGAAACAGATGAATTTTATCACCTGTTAGAAGTAAAAACTGCAGGAGGCAGCTCTTTATGGAAAATTCCAGAATTTCTTAGATCAAATAATCATGGAGGGGGAAGGTAGAGAAAAGGATGACATCATCCATACAAATGGACATTTAGTTTAGGATGCTTTTTAAGTTTAAAATTCAGAGGGATGAGCTCTTTTACCAGTTTTATGAATGGCTCTCCCGATGAGTTAACGGTATGCAACTAACTACATGTTGATTAAGTCACGTTAACATGTCACAAACAAATTCTGAAATTCTTAATTTGACACACCTTTCAGTAAAGCCCTGCCACCAGAGACTGTTATCTTTCAATTAAAACAAAAAGCCTGAAATAGGCTTTTTGCTGTGATTTTGTAATTTAAAGAAAAACCTTGCATAATTTTCCCCCCAGCAACTTTCCGGGGAGCGCTGCTTCAGGAGGCTTGTTAAGCAAAAATAATTTGACCATGTACCCTCTAGATAAATATTTTGATTAAAACTGGATGTGGCCTGCATTTTTAAAAGGATGCAGCAGCCACTGTTTACCTTAGCTCAGGTCCAATAGAAGATAGGACATCCTTGAAATAATTCACTTAAAGTTTTATTACTCTGTGGATTGCCGTAAATTTTTTTAATTTTTAGAGAAAAGTTTCTCCCCCCTAAGTGAGCCTGTCTGTAATGCAGACGAGGCATTTAAACCAGCACTTCTCTTTTCTGGGTTTTTTTTTTTTTTTGTCCTCCCCGCCCCCCTCCCCTCCCAAAAGAGGAAGAGACATTCCCAGTTTGCCTGTTTGCAGAGGAAACCATAGGTAATCTCTGAGGATGTTAAATTTAGCCTGTGAAAGTGACATACAGGGGAATTCTTTATGTGAGCCTAGAAACCTTATTTTTATCTCATACAAATGAGCCTCCTTTTTTCTTTTTCCTCGCTGCGGTATTGCAACAAAGGCGGTTTCCTTCTCCACTAGGAATTCCCTGCCAAGTGAGGACATCCGTCCACCCAAGGGGATTCTGTGTGGTGGCTCAGGGTCTCTGCCTCCTTGCTCCGTAAACGTGCGCTTTGTCAGGACTGGGCTGAGCTATTACATTTGCCTTAACTGTCCGCAGACTGCTGTGCCGAGTACCTCTGCAGAGTAACCATGGCATATTAATCTGACCTTCACAAACACAGAGGTCAAATGCGGATTTTCCTAACTCAATGCTAGCTAACTCTGTTACATTTGGGGGTGGGGGGAGTGCCATTAACACTGGATGAGCTAATAAGCTAATCAATTACAAAACCTGGTAGACAGCTTAAGCCATCCTGTCCCTCCCACCTTTAAGGAGGAGTTCCTGCCAATCACGAAGATTGGGTTTGGGGAGGGAGGGGCTTGGTGGTAGTGGGTTTTATTCTTTTAATCTTTTTTTTTTTTTTTTTGCTGTGTGCCTCATAGTCCAGGCACACTTTTAATTGATGACAGTTTGTGGGGAACAATTACATAGAAATAAAAACATAGGTAGCTGCCCAAGTCCAAGAAGGGAGGAAATTAATAACGCACCAGAAAATCACGGGCCAAAAATCATGGACCTTTTGTGTGTTCAGTACAACACGGCGACTGAGGTCTGGAGCCATCAGGGGCCTTACGCGCTGCTATATTCTCCAAAGAACTGTGAGATAAATCACTGTGTTAGCTCCCTGATGCATGTACATTTAGTGAAAGCACAAGAAAATAATTATCCGTCCCTCCTGTACCTGACGAAGTCTCCAGAGGG
This sequence comes from Bos indicus, assembly GCF_029378745.1. NCBI lineage: Eukaryota > Metazoa > Chordata > Mammalia > Artiodactyla > Bovidae > Bos > Bos indicus. The sequence goes on along the minus strand of NC_091772.1, from coordinate 57,514,370 downwards.
TTCTGCTAATGCTGCAGTGAAGGTGTGGAATTCTTCCCTCCATGGCCTGCAGTCTCAGTAGAGGTGCCAATTTAGCCAGGAAGGCGACCTAAGAATTAATGGGAGGATGGCGGCCGTTTGTGTAGGAATGTAGGGAGGCTGTGTGGGGTTTTTGTGAAATTGCGGTGCCTTGCAGATTAGGTGAGCTTTCAATCTCTCTTTAAAAGGGGCGGCGAAGAGGACCCGCAGGCTGCAAGGAGCAACAGCGATGGGTAGGAACATTCAAAAACAGAAAAACTTTTTTTTAACACACACACCTGACACACACAAAGCTCATACTGGGAAACAGGACACAGAGACCCGGGAAGAAAACCAAAATCATTTAAGGGCCATCAGCCATCTTGGTATATACATCTGCAAACAACACAATTTCTTGTCATTTCAGAGCAAGTGAAGTGCAAAACAGGGTGGTTTTTGTTTTTTTTTTTTTTTGCCATCCTTAAAGTATAATTAGATCCAGCTGGGGGAAAGCTATAGATTTCAGCATTAAGACGGTCAGTTTAGGATTTCAAAAATTGATGGTTTCTATCCCCCACCCCCAGCTCTCCATTTGAATTGGCTACTTGTTTTAAAAACTGTCTACTTGTTTTTAAACCTGCTAAATTCTGTCTACCCTGTGGCTGGTCTGATGTTAAAATTTCAGACCTCTTTGGGGGGAAAAAAATCTTTTTTACCTCTATTAAAATACGTGGTGCCGCACCGTCCTTAATTGGGCGGGGGGAGATAAATACTTGGCACCTTGAGGAGGAGGGAGGTCATTGTTGAGAATGATCTGGAAAAGTCTCTGGTCTTTTTAAAACTGTCATTTTATCCAGTGGATAGGAAATTAGTGATGGCCTCCATCTTTTTCCACTCATTATCAAATTATTTTTTTCTGCACTTCCTGCATCCGCACTGCCCATCACACTCATGCACACATACATACACGCATGCCAGGTAACCCTCTCCAAACACTGCTCTTCGTATTCAGCATGCAGTGAGGGAGCAGCTCTTTGTCCTGAGAACATGAAGAGCCAACTGACCTAGCCTAGGGCACCTCAAAAATAGCTTCTGTGGCTCGGGAGGGGAGGGGCAAAGGAGACTGGGGGGTCGGGACCAAGTAACTGACACATGTTTGTTCATTTGTTTTTTTTAGACTATATAACCCCTAGATGATGGCTTCAATTTCTCATCTTCCCGGCTATGTCCTATCACACTTTGCATGCTGGAATTGCCCGTCTTAGGAACTTCTAATAAGAATACTATTCTGTTGTGGGGGGGTGGGGGGATGGGGCCCCAACACCTAACCTCTAAAGATAACTGAAAAAAAAAAAAAAATTTAAAAAACAAACAAAAAGCAACAAAAAAAGTAACCCCTAATTGACAAATATGTAGTGTATCAACCACCCAAAGCATCTACATAAACAGTGATTGACAGCTTACTGTACCAAAAGTTGGCATTTGAGAGCTATGACCCTTCTCTATTGAACCCACTTCCCTATTGAACCACCTCCTGTATACTTCCTAGATGCTATGCTACATCCCTGACTGAATCCTACTAATACCTACTAACGGCCTGCTCTTCTATCTGTGACTCTGTTCTACAAGTAAAACTTAAGTATTAGGCCTGCTCTTCTATCTGTGACTCTGTTCTACAAGTAAAACTTAAGTATTAGGCCTGCTCTTCTATCTGTGACTCTGTTCTACAAGTAAAACTTAAGTATTAGGCCTGCTCTTCTATCTGTGACTCTGTTCTACAAGTAAAACTTAAGTATTAACAAATGTGATAAATAAAAATTCTCTGCATGTCTCAGCAATCCCTGTATCTTGCGTCTGTCTTCTGTCTTTCTTCTTTCGTCTGTCTGCCCACCAAAAAAAAAAAAGCATAAAGATAAAAGATATAGAAGTCAGTATACAACATAGCCTTCCCCTAACACACGGGGGAGGGGGTGACCATCTCTTAAAATTTGAACCCAGCATATAAAGCAGCCCTGATCTCAGGCTTTATACATGTTGGAGGGGAGGGGCAGTTACAAAATCCAAACGGTTCTTCCAGCCCCCACTTTTCATCCATCAGAATTCTGTATGTAGTTGATATACATTTTGGCTTTCATTACGTCAAAGACATACGAAGAACTTTATCAGAGAATGTCACAATCAATGTTAAATTCATTAAGCGATAGTAAAAATTACAGTAAACCTGCCAACCCCCAGTATAATATCTCCATCTACATAGTAATTGCTTCAATGGAGGAATTTTTGTTTTAGTATTACACACCCGAATTAGATTTCAGATTTCTATTTTAGCTGTTTTATACTTGATATACTCCCACACCTATTCACATACGTAGATGAATACTGAGCACATTCTCAGAATATCCGTATTTAAGACTGGAAGTTTTCCAATTACCATACTACTACTTAGACCAAAATATCAAACTGAATGAAAGAACCAGGTTCCTGGAAATAACTTTTCTCTTGTTTTGGGCTCATTTGGGCATTAATACCCAGACATAAATAATTTTAACTATTGTGGGACCTTAAAACCAAAGCTCCAAGGCTCTCATTACCATGGAAATGGAGCTTCTTTCTAATGAATGGGAATGGGACTGTCCTGTGGGGTTTTAACTTTGAATTTCTGTGTGCAACTTGGGAACAAACACAAGTCCGTTTAAAACTCCAACATCTAAATACCTGATTTAGGCCGTAGCGCCAAGTCGGGACACGATTAGGAATTTCAGAAACTCACCAAACTCTCAGAGGGGTTCAAGATGAGATCCCTTTATATTGATGCTGGTTGCATTAAGAGTCGGGTTTGGGGCACAAATCTTCCACTCCTGGTTGGCGGCACAGCTCTCCTGGAGTTCTCCCGCCTTGCAGCACTTTTATTAAAGAGCCATGAGGGGGTTGGTTCCTGGTACCATCTGTAGACTTGCACCCGCAAAACATACACCTCTTCAGCCCCTGATGAGGGCAGTACCTCTAAACTAGCTCCCCCCATTCAGATACGAGACGGGCAGGGTCTCGGAGGCCAGTTGCACCCTGGGGAAGGGATGAAATGAGATCATTTGGAAAACGAGGGCCCACCGCTCAAACGAATATGCAAAAGGATTATTTTGAAAGGGTGAAAGGCCAAGTTCTCCAGGGGGTGGGGCTTTGCAGGTGATCACATGGCCACACACCCCACCCCACCCCACCCCCGGCCCAGGAGCCGCCTCCCCCTCCCCACGTCACACTGACCTCCCGGGCTAAGCTGCTCTTGTTAACATCCCCTCCCCGCGTGTCCTCTACGCTAACGTCTTGTCGTGTCCTGCCCCTGAGGGGCTACGTGTTTAATTACCTCCATCCCAGTACTCTAGGTGAATTAACCCCGTGAATACATCAACAACTGGATTCCAGAGGTTTCTTTAAAAAACCCCCAGCAAGAAAAATATAAGCCCTGTCCCCCTCCTGCCTCTGTCACCGGGACCCTCCGTCCCCTCCCCTGAGGACAGCACCTTCCATCTTTGTGACACCACTGTCACCCCCTAGGACCTGATACTCAGTATGTGTGTCGTGGGTGTGGTCCAATCCCCTAGCCCACAGGTGACCCACTCTGGGCAATACTGTGGCAAGAACACAGCCCCAAAGAACCTTCCCTGGCTGTGTTTGATGATGGACAGTGTCTGAAGACACACGGGGATAAGCACAATGACAGGGTTCCCCAGAGTCAAAGGGCCTTTACCTGTGTCCCCAGGGACGCTGAAAGTGGCTGGTTCCACACAGACCATACCTGCCCTCCCAGGTGTGCAAGTTAAAATCAATTAAAAACTGATGAAGGCACTAACATCTACCTAACTGTGGGGCATAGGCCACACCGCCTCCCTCCCCTTCCCCCCATAAGTCCCAGATCTTAAAGACTTCCAGGGAGGGGTGGCAGAATTCCATTTTACTCTGTTCACATTGAGGGATCAATGTATATTAACATCAACTAGAAATATTGTCCACTGCTGCTGGCCGCATCGAGGGACAGTGACTATTCCAATAAATAAAAACGGGGCCCTTAAGTCTGTAATTAACACTACCACCTGCCTTTCATTCACTGCTGGTCCCTATGCTAATCCAGTGACTGAAGAAGCCGCAAGGCACACCATGACCTTTCCCCACCTCCTTAACCCTGCAATAACACTTCCCTGCCCTCACCAAAAGCTTCGGGACAGGGATGCCTGGCGTGCTGCAGTCCATGGGGTCGCAAAGAGTCAGACACAACTGAGCAACTGACCCTCCAATAGGGATGCTAATAAAGGCCAATAGGAACTTTTAGGAAGTGCTGGTATGCAGTGGGGGCCACAAGAGGGTGGAAGCCCCTCTGAATAGTAAATAACCAGTCCACACTTCTGGTACAGTAGCCACAATCCTTATCTAGATGCTTGGGGTTCTGCCCCACTTGGGCGTGTCCTCAGGACACAATGGGTGGTTATCATTTGAAACCACCATTATTCGGGAACCTCCAACCTCAGCCCAGATCTGAACCCACCACTCCTTCAAGAACAGAATACTATTTTAGTTGGAAAGTCGTGGTTGAGACGACACTGTGAGTCAACGTGATGCAATATGATTTTTTTTTTTCTTTTCAATCCCACTGTAGTGAGAAGGCCACCAAAGTGCAGGACATCAAAAACAACCTGAAAGAGGCCATTGAAGTACGTGCCTGGTCCTTTTCTGTCCTTTCTTTTAGCCTCCCTTTCAGACAGCGCTCTCCCCCTGACCTTTGCTCCATCATTTTCAGACCATCGTGGCCGCCATGAGCAACCTGGTGCCCCCTGTGGAGCTGGCCAACCCAGAGAACCAGTTCAGAGTGGATTACATTCTGAGCGTGATGAACGTGCCGGACTTTGATTTCCCTCCCGTAAGCCAAGCCTGCACCCCCTCCCCACACCACCAGGGACCCCCCTCCGCTACTCTGCCACAAAACTCAGTTTGCACACTGCCAGCAAAACCTAGTTCTTTGACACTGTTAGGAAACAGTTAACCCATTAAGAATCCTTATTCTTAAAATGACAGCAACAGCTAGCAGTAAGCATTAGGGCTTTAGTCAAGATGGAGGAGCAGAGTCCTGTCACCCCGTGTGTAAGTCTTGACTCACTCCTCTCCACAAGTAAACATCCCAGTTCAATACCGCCATTCCCACTGCACTGGACTGTAAATTTTCACAGAAGAAAAAGTCATGACTTGTGGCAGCCTTAATTACTCCCGTATACACATCTTGTCACAAAGTACTGTATGTTGAGTATGGCACAGAAATGCTAATCGTCTAGCTGATTGAAACTATTCTGAGATACCAAGGAATGAGAGATGAAGTGCCAGCTCTGAGATTTATAAATGGGAGATATTCTCATTTTAAACAATTTGCCATTTAACTTTTATTAATTTTTTCTAAAATCAGTCCTTGCCTTGGGCTAAATGAAGTCTTTTCTCATTAATTAAAAAAAAAATTACAAAAGGCCCTCACCTAAATGTCATAACACAGGGATTGTCTTCTGTGTTCCCTGGCTGACGTGCAGGACACTTTTTGCACAGATTTGTCGGCTCCGTAAAGAACTATTTTTAGGGAACAGAGAACTGCCCATGCCCTAAGCATATATGTTTTGACCCTTAGTGAGGGAAGAATAGTTTATAAGAGGGGAACAGGAAACAAAATGGAAAGATGGGCAAGTTTATAAGGTCCAGAAGGAAAAGACTCGTCTGCAGCAAAAACAATGACTTATTGTCGCCTTTTGTCAGGATTTCGTGGGAATTTGTGTTTGTATATTTTAAATGGGTTTGGCTGCAAACTTCTCCTATCCAGGAAGCAGTATTAATAAGTATGGCTAGGTAAATTCTCTTAAATAGGAAAAAATAAAAGAAGAGTCGAGCAGTAAACACAGCATACATAATGCCCAACACAGGCTTTTCTGTGGTTCTGTAGCTCTAACAGAAAAAACGAAGCCCATTAAAAATGCACTACGATGGTGACTCTTAAGGGTCCTCCCATTTAGCTTTTGACCCTTTTCTTGCTGCATTCACATTGCAGAAAAACCTTTTCTTCCCTTGTAAGGGGAGATTGCCCCCATATAATTAAAAATGTTTTTACTCAAATGACATATGAACTGTGACGTATTGCAGTTTTAAAACCAGGCAGAGGTCATTTGCTCCTTTGATTGATAGGCATTGACTGACAAGGTCAGATTTGCCAACGGCTCCCAATTATAATATTTTTGCTAAAATTCGCATTTTCCTGGAAGGAAAATTGCGGTCTCACCACATCTTCATAAATGAGACGTCTTATCTCCATGACATCAAATCATTTATTGGCAAAGTTTCCTAATTAGCTTGTATTCCTCCTAGGTAAGCAATTGGGTGAAGAAAGAAACTTATTCAGTAGTTTAGTTTGGCCCTTCATCCCATTCCCAAAAAGTATAGGATGAAAACTACCCAAGACCAGTAATCCACAATAAGAGATCAGCTGGTCTCAATTTCCAAGTATGTGTAGCACGTTGAAGTTCTTTATGAACACTCACTCCTTAGTTTGCCTCGAAACAGGGAATAATTGCACCCAGGGTTGGTGGCAGGGTGAACTCTGGTCTCACTGGGAGCAGCCCCCGTGTCTAAACATTCCCTCTCTTGTTCACTTCCAGGAATTCTACGAGCATGCCAAGGCTCTCTGGGAGGATGAAGGGGTGCGTGCCTGCTATGAGCGCTCCAACGAGTACCAGCTGATTGACTGCGCCCAGTAGTAAGTACACGGTCTCCACAGCAGCGTGCGCGCATGGGCGCGCACACACACACAAAAACGCATAGAGAACATCCTAAAAACCACAACTCACACTGTTCAAGTTACTTCTTTTCAGAGAAGCCAGCCAGTTATTCCCACCTGCAGTTTGAAAGTTCTAGTCTGATTCACTGGTTTTATAAAGCCCTTAATTGCACTTTTTAGTGCAGTGACATTATTTTTATACAAACAGGTAATGCCTGGTAGAGCAAATGATAATTACCTGCAGTAAAGTGATGTTCATAATTAATTACCTTGAAGTAATTAATTGAATTGACCTCCAAGCATGTGGGGAGATAGGACAGCTTTCACACTTTGGATAAGGTAGAAGTATTATATTTTATTGCTGTAATTTAAAACATGACAAAGAGGAACAGTGTGGCAAAAATATGCCTCCCCCTTCCTTCATGGCCAGTCCGTTGCTTTGCTGTTTCCTCTATCAGGGACGTGACTGTAGTAGCTGCCAGAGTCCAGTATGTCTAGTTCATCTAGAGTTGGGTATTGTGTTGAATTCCATTTCCTATCCTTATTGATTCATTCACACTGGGCTTAATTTGAGGATGCTCCCCCCATGGGGTCCTTGCTGTGTCCCTTCATGGGCTCCTTCCAGTGGATGTGATAAACACAGCTGGAAAGTTGCCTTTTAAATAGTTTACGACCTTCTTTATCCTGTACATAATATAGCAAATATGTGATGTTCAGAGCCATAAAAGATATTTTAAAGGTATCGTTTGTTTGCTGATGTTGCACAAATGTACTCAGCGGTCTCAGTTATCATATATTCTCAAGTTGGATTGTCTTTTATGACTGGGGGAAGGGCAAGAGATATTTGTGATGTTTCAGCCTCTCTTATGTAAGTAACTGAAACACACAATTTTGCTATTGAAAATATTAAGTAACCAGGAACATGGTACCCGGCTGGCTCACAAAAAGCTAAAATTGCATTACTTAGGAGCCCCACGCCTGAGGAACTTATGAAAACCACTTGAATAAACAGGAGGGAGGAAGAGGTGACAGCACTCCAACTGCAAACACAAAGCAAGGGCCCCAGATTCTTGTATCTACACATCACAAGAGCTTATGTTAGGGGCTGTGAAGCCTATTAATTTCTCTCTCCCTGACCCTGCTTTCCCATTGGAAGTGCATGTGATTATTTTCAATTGTCACACATATAGCTGTTTTGTGATTTCATATACAAGCAAATCTGTATATTTTTTCAACAAGTAAGAAAAAAAAAGTCCATCTTGGCCAGTCTCTGTGACCGCCCCCCCCAACCCCCACCCCCCTCTTCAACAAAGTCTCTGATTTTCTCAAAAGTTTGTGCTTAAAGCTGGAAGTGCTAATTATAGTAAGGCAAAACAAATGGAAATCCTGGAATTGTTTGCCTTTTGTAGTTTGGATCCAAGTCAGAAGTACAGGTACAAGATTAGAAGGATTTAACCACCCCAGTTTGGAGTGCTCTGGGAGGGGGGAGGGTGTAACAACTTCATTAATTAACAGTTTAGCCAGCTTTTTTTTTTTTTTAATCTCACACCATTTAAAAGTTTTTTTTTGTTGTTATTGTTTTTTAAAGCAACACTCAATTACTCCTGCAACTTTATCTGAAAAAGGCAACATTTGCAGTTTATGGAAAGTTTTAAGGCAACTCTAAGAAAAAGAGAACACAGCTCAACTTTTATAAAATGTCTTCCCCAGCCCGATGCTTGGAAAGCAGCTCTGCCCTGCAGTGACCAGTGTGTGTCTGGTTTCACTGCCTTTATGTTAAAAAGTTGATCTACTGCTATCTTGCCCATTTCTTAAGGTGCCTGTTTTTATTTGTTGAGCCCGGGTTTGGCTGGCCCCACTCCAGATGTCTCTCTCACAAGATTTGGTGCTGATGATCTATTTTTAGAACTGTGGTTCTGTTGCCATGGCAACATGCTGGAGGCCAGGGCGGCTGGGGAGCTATTTCTGGACTGGTACTGTAATGTAAGACTGATTGGGCAAGTTAGTATATCCTCTAAGCCAGACTAACTTTAAACTGGTAAAAAGGAAGGAGGAAAGAAGAAAAAAAAAAGGTACAGAATTTCTTTAAATAGACTTTTCTTTGTGATTTTTCTTCTCTGATTAGCCCACTTTAAAATAATTCCAGACCCCTCCCCCCAAGGAGGAAAAAGAAAAAAGCTGGTTTTAACATTAACACAGTAATTAGTGTTTTAAAAGTTATTTTCCTAACAGTGTTATCTAGTCTGGCAACACAAGCAAGGTACTTTTTGCTTTGGGGACAGTGTATAGCTGTGGAAAGGGAGGTAGAAAACACTGCTTTTCCCCTATAAAGCTTTCTCATCGTTAAGGATGGCCCCTAAGATCTCCACCCCTCTACTGTGCAGGCTCCCAGCCTGAATAAGGGCCCCTAACCTGGGTGGCTCTGAGGGTTTTTGAAAACGCTAAAGTTTAATATCTGGACTGTGCTATTTCATAGACGAAGTAGAACGGAAGGGAACGTTGTGTCTGTTTCCTGTTCAGTGTGGTAAGGGCCCGGCCCCTTCTTACAAGTAGAAGGAAGGGATACCCTTTCTGAGTAACTCAGACAATCTCATTTTCATTAGTCTCTTGGGAGGGAAAAAAATCCTTGCTGCTCTTAAATGTGCCATTTTTTTTTTCCATTTTTTAAAACTCTGCATGACAGGAAGGGTACAATTTTCATCCTACTTGCCATTTTAATCAAAGCCAAACAATTTGAATTTAACTCAGTCATTATCAAATGGCACAAAATCAATCAGCTGATTGATCTGCACAGAACCAGCCTTTTAAAATTAAAACAAGGCCAGGAGAGCCCACTCCTAGTTCTGGATTCCTAGACCTACTACTGCTCAGCCAAGTACATTTATCTTGTATTCTCTTTGCTTTAACCTCTCTAAAGCATAAGCTTGGAATCATAAGCTTAATGAACACAGAAAATTCCCACCGACTTAATGCCATGTAACTGTGGGGTGGTCATTTCCATCAGCTGGTCTTTGCAGAGAGGCAGGGATAGTGGGTGGGCAGAGTGGCATGAGCACGTGGTCACCCTGGTGCATCTTTTCCTCCCAGCTTCCTGGACAAGATTGATGTCATCAAGCAGGATGACTACGTGCCCAGCGACCAGGTATGCACACGTTCTCACAAGCAGAGGACTCGGAGCCCTCTGTCCCAACTAATTGGCAACTCCAGATTGGCAATTATAAATGAGTTTTAGTTGGTTTCGGTGAGATCCCTTGACCCAAGATTCTGTTTTAGGATCTGCTCCGCTGCCGTGTCCTGACTTCTGGAATCTTTGAGACCAAGTTCCAGGTGGACAAAGTCAACTTCCAGTAAGTAAACGGTTCCCTTTAAAAAAAAAAAAAAAAAGATATCTTGACTTTCCCTCTGGTAGGGAGAGCGGTGGACCAGCGTTGGCCCTTGGAGTGACCAGGTATCATTTCTCTCCTGCAGCATGTTTGACGTGGGCGGCCAGCGCGATGAACGCCGCAAATGGATCCAATGCTTCAATGGTACGGAAGCCATGGGCTTCTCTGCTCTCTAAGGACAGTTTGCTTTTCTAATTGTTAAGGATCACTTTCTCTGCTAACATGCGTTATGTTTGCTTTCTTGTGCTGAAGATGTGACTGCCATCATCTTCGTGGTTGCCAGCAGCAGCTACAACATGGTCATTCGGGAGGACAACCAGACCAACCGCCTGCAGGAGGCTCTGAACCTCTTCAAGAGCATCTGGAATAACAGGTTTGTGCAGTGCCCGCCGCCCACCTCCATCTCCTCCCTACTGATGTCAAGGTCAATAGAAAAGAATCTTGTACAAGTTCTTGTACAAGCATCTCAAACTACTTGCAAAAAGAATACTCTCTTCCTGGGCAATAAACCCGCTTCCCTCTTTCTTAGATGGCTGCGCACCATCTCTGTGATTCTGTTCCTCAACAAGCAAGATCTGCTGGCTGAGAAAGTCCTTGCTGGAAAATCGAAGATTGAGGACTACTTTCCAGAATTTGCTCGCTACACTACTCCTGAGGATGGTACGTATGGCCTTCTGCAGTTGATTAGTGCCCATTGGTCCCACAGGGTCTTGCATATGTTAAAGATTTCTGTTCTTGATTTTAAAAATGAATGATCTCTAAGAATGGAACTCTGCTTCCCGAGCCACCACCACCACACTATAAGGGGTCTATAGGGGGAACAAAAGAATCTCATTCTAATTACTTAAGTAACAAAATATTTATATTCTTTACAGCGACTCCCGAGCCCGGAGAGGACCCACGCGTGACCCGGGCCAAGTACTTCATTCGAGATGAATTTCTGGTGAGTAGAGACTGTTGTTTACTTAATTCTAAATCTGAGGATCAAACCATCCAGTTCCTCCATGTTATTTCACCGATAGCCAGCATGACTCTTAGCCTTTGTGCCCTTCAGTTGGGGATTGTTTCAACATGATGTCAATAACTGGTGGGCAGAGCTTGGTAGATGACATCCACTGGTGAGTTACTGGCGAGGGGGCACTGACCACGGTTCCTTTGTCCCCACAGAGAATCAGCACTGCTAGTGGAGACGGGCGCCACTACTGCTACCCTCACTTCACCTGCGCTGTGGACACCGAGAACATCCGCCGTGTGTTCAACGACTGCCGTGACATCATCCAGCGCATGCACCTCCGTCAGTATGAGCTGCTCTAAGAAGGGAACCTCCAGATTTAATTAAGGCCTTAAGCGCAATTAATTAAAAGTAAGATATAATTGTACACGCAGTTGATCACCCACCATAGGGCATGATTAACAAAGCAACCTTTCCTTTCCCTCAAGTGATTTTGCGAAACCCCCTTCACCTTACAGCTTGCTTAAATATTCCAAATTTAGAAAGCTTAAGGCGGCCTATAGATTAAGATTAAGAAAAAAAGGCCACAAATGTTCCCTTCTCTCTTTAAGTAACTACAATAATAGCAGCAAACAGAAATAAATAAATGAAATAAATGAAGCAAATGAAATAAATATCGTGTTGTGCAGCATTAAAAAAATCAAAATAAAAATTAAATGTGAGCAAAGATGTGACTCCTGTGAATTATTTGCGGTTTCAAGCACACACACACACTGTTCAGGGTTTGCTGCTACTGCTAAGTCACTTCAGTCGTGTCCGACTCTGTGCGACCCCATAGACAGCAGCCTACCAGGCTCCCCCGTCCCTGGGATTCTCCAGGCAAGAACACTGGAGTGGGTTGCCATTTCCTTCTCCAATGCATGAAAGGGAAAAGTGAAAGTGAAGTTGCTCAATCACGTCCGACTCTTCGCAACCCCATGTTCAGGGTTTGGACTACATCAAAAGTTAGGAGGCCCCCGTATTTAGGTGACAAGGCCCCAAGGTTATAAGTGGGTGTAAAATCTTGCCATACTTTTTGTTGACCTAATCTTGGGTTTCTGAAAATGGTTTTCAGACAATATCAAATGTTCACCCTGTCCTCCTCCCAAACCCATGCCCTGAAGAAAACCACTAAGGTCCATCAAAAAATTCTATACTTTGATCATTGCTGCCCTATCCAAGTATTCTACCAATTTATACCTTTATATACTATCTCATGGTGTGTCTACGTACCTACTCTCCCCAAAATAGGTGTCTGCTTTTCAGCTCTCTGTCCGTCCAGCATCTCAATTGGGTGGGAGTAATTTAGTAATGCAGGTTCAAATCAAGTGGATTTACTCAAGAAATAGTGTACAATGTATATTAAATCATCACACTGTACACACTATATTAAAATTTGTCAATTATAACTCAGTAAAAATGATGGGAGGGGTGTGGGAGGTAGGGGGTGGGAAGGAATAAACCTGATACAAAGCTATCAAATAGTTAAAAATAAATGGTGTAGTGATTTGGGGGAAAATTAGGCTGGATCCCTATCTCATTCCACATGTAAATGAACTCAGTGTGCAGCAAACATGTATGTTTAAATACATAAAGTTACTTTAAAAATGGCTATCTTTACAATTAAAATCTTGGTTTATAGATGGCCTCTCTAAGTGTGACCTAAGATTTTAAAAATTTAAATGGGGGGAGGACTGTAAAAAAATTAAATATGAGTGGGGGCAGGGGTGGGGACTGGGTAAAAAGTAAGAAAGGATTCATTTCCCTAAGAGGCAAAGAGCTCTTAAGCATTAATAAGCAAGCCCATCACAAAAATGGGCAAGGTACATGAACAAGCAATTTTACTGTTTTAAGGTACAAATAACTAATTACCTCTACACCTCATCTCATACACAGATGAACTCAGTGGGTCAAACACATATGTTTAAATATAAAAATGTACTTTTAAAAAAATGGTGATTTAAAAAATGATGATTTTTACAATTAAAATCTTAGTTTATAGAAGACCTCTCTAAGCGTGACCTAAGTTTACAAAATATAAAGCGGGTGGGGAGATGGGAGAGGACTGTACATAAAATATGGATCAGGGAGGGGGTAGGGGTGGAAATTGGGTAACAATATGTAAGAAAGGATTAATTATCCTAATTAGCAAAGAGCTCTTAAGAATTAATAAGCAAGCCATCATAAAAATGGGCAAGATACATGAACAAGCAATTTTACTTTTAAAAAAGGTACAAATAACTATCTCTACCTCATCCCACACACAAATGAACCCAGTGTTGGTCAAATACATGTTTAAATACAAACGTACTTTTAAAATGGCAATTTTTACAATTAAAATCTTACGGAAGGCCCCTCTAAGCATGACCTCAGATTAAAAAAATATAAAATGGGGGTGGGGAGGTGGGGTGGGAGATGGCTATACAAAACTTAAATAAGAACGGGGTTGGGGTGGAAACGGTAAAAATACGTAAGAAAGGATTAATTTCCCTAATAAGCAAAGAGCTCTTATTTAATAAGCCATCACAAAAATGGGCAAGATACATGAACAAGCAATTTTACTTTTTAAAAAAGTACAAATAACTAATTATCTCTACATCATCCCATACACAAATGAACTCTGTGTTGGTCAAACACATATGTTTAAATACAAACATGTACTTTTAGAATGGTGATTTTTACAACTGAAATCTTATGGCCCATCTAAGCATTACCTAAAATTTAAAAAACGTATAGTGGGGGTCGGGGATGGGGTAGGAAAGGGCTGTATAAAATGTAAGATCAAATATGAATGGGGGTGGGAGTGGAACTGGGTAAAAATACGTAAGAAAGGATTAATTTTCCTAACAAGCAAAGAACCCCTAAGAGTTAATAAGCAAGCAATCACAAAAATGGGCAAGGTATATGAACAAGCAATTTTACTTTTTAAAAAGGTACAAATAACTATCCCTACCCTCATTCCATACACAAATGGACTCAATGTGGGTCAAAAACATATTTAAATATAAAAATATATCTTTAAAATGGCTACCTTAAAGATAAAATATTGGTTTATAGAAGGTAATAAGCATGACATAAGATTTAAAAACCATAAAGGGGGGTTGGCTGAGCAGAATGCAAAACTTAAATATGAATGGGGGTGGGGATGGAGACTGGGTAAAAATCTGTAACAACAGGTTAATTTCCCTAATAAGCAAAGAGTTCTTAAGAATAAACAAGCCCATCACAAAAATGGGCAAGGTACAGGAACAAGCAATTTTACTTTCTAAAAAGGTACAACTAACATTGGGGAAACCATGCAACTTTACTCATAATGAAGTGAAATACAAATAAAAATCTTGCACCATTGCTGGGGGAGGGAATGGGCACCAGCACTCAATAGGTCGCACACCAAACTCACTGAATCCTTGACGGGTCATGACTTGGACCTGAGATCCTCTTGGGCTCCCTATAGTTCTTCATCCCCAGGCTCATCCCTTAAGCTCATGGTCACCCATGGTGTGGCTTCCTAGAAGGTTGGGAGGGAGAGACCAGCTCACCCCCAGCATCAACCATTGCACCCTCTGAAACAGGCCAAATGGGACATCAGTTAAGTTGACTCTACCTCAGGCCCAAACCCTACTTCCTGTTCTATTTTCCAGGTCAAATTAATCCCAGCCAATTAATCCTTAAGCTCAGTACTGCAGAGGTGAGCAAAGAGTGTGCCACCGAGGGCAAGAAAAGTAGCAAACACCCCCTATCCATTAACCTTCCCAAAGTTCCTATGTAACATTCATTCCACATACAAATTGTGTGCTTACTAGCGAGATTTCATCACAAAATGACACTCAAAAGCCGCCCAAATGAACACACAATCGACATGAGTGCTTGCTATCCAGATACAGCCAAAGACCCACCCCTTAAATTTGCATAATCCCCCAAAGTACCCCAAATAAACACTAAACCCTGGGCAACAATTACAGGACCAGCCCAACCATAAAAACACCCAGCCAGGTAAAGTGCTGGCAGAGAAGAGTTCCCAAGCCCCTCTTCCAAGATGGCCAGCCGGAGGCCCCACCCATCCAGAGATTCTAGAACCTTCTTGGAATAATCCACATTAGGTTGCTATAGCGCTGGCCACATATCCATCACAATTAGAAAACAAACTCTCAGGCTATAGAACATGTATACGTGAAAAATGCAATCCCAGAACCCCAGGCCCTGCTGATCAAAACTGGCAGAGACTATGATGACGTCCAGAAGGATGGTAATAAAAGTCACAGTTATCCAGCATCCACCAGGCACCCATCAGCGCCTAACCAGGCAGGGTCCACTTTTTTTTACCAATGACTAAACACGGCCTAGAGAGGCCAAAGTAACTTGCCCCAAGAAAGATTAGTAAGCAGGGAAGATGGGCTTCAAATTCAGGTAGCCAAAGCCCACTGCTTGGCTGCTATCATATCCTGTAGTTCTAGAAGATACAGGAAAAGAGAGAGGGTCTCCTGCTAGTCTTTCCAGATGTCAGTTGTGGGGAGACCATGACCCATGGTCTCCATTGGATTCCATAGCCGGTGGTGATGGGGGTAGGGAGATTCGTGAGTAGGCAGCAGAGTGGAAGGGAGGAGTGCCCTCCTCCCTCAGAGTGGCACTGGACACACGCCCCCAACCCAGGGATTGAACCTGCATCTCCTATGTCTCCTGCATTGCAGGCAGATTCTTTACCACTAATAATAAACCACTAAGTGGCCTGATGAAGCTTTAGTTTGAAGGTCTAGAATTTTTACCCATCTTCACTTTCAAAATTATCCCCAAAGAAATGGCCACCACAGCACAGCCCTTCTATGTCAAATGGTATTCTCTTATCATAATAGTTTCTTGGACATTTTTTGGTCTTTTTATTCAACAAATAGAGAGCAGAGAATCTATGGCAGCCACTGGGAGTTCAGCTCTCACGGGGTTTATGTCTATCAAGGGAGACAAGCATTTACCAAATAAATAATTGAATTACAGATGAAGACAAGGCCTCTGGGCTAGTAAGCAGGTTGGGGGAAATGGGGAATGGGAACGGTTGGAGGGATTCCACTTCAGATAGAATAGCCAGGGAGGGCTTTTTGGAGGAGGAGGCTTTTCTTACTGGAATACAAAGGATAAGAAGGAGCTAGTCATTTAAGTATGAGTTACCAGTAGCAAACATCACTCTTCTTTATCGATATTGATTATTAAAATATTATTAGCATTTATGGAGCACTTTACTGGCACTTTATGTGCCAGACAGTGTCCTAGGCCCTTTATAGGGTTTATTCCACTTAATCATTTTGAAACCCTAGGAGGATGTACCCTATCATCCATGTAAGATGTGCACAATCTGTTATCCCACTGAACAAAAAAAAAAGGTAAAATATATCTAAAACATTGTGAATAATTTATGCAAACTATGCTTTTAACACTGGTTATACTATAAAGGTCATGCAATATTCACTTAATTAGTGTAACTGCTACTCAGGTTGCTAACAGAGAGTTGGGAAATTTAGTGTCTCTACTATAATTTTTCTGTGTATCAACATTTATGTACTATGAACAAAACAGTTATCTGATTTTGCCTGTCTTGTTCTCTGTATCAGTTAGGAATGTATTCAGCCACACATAACGGAACCTGACTTGGAGTGGAACAAACAGGCTTACATCTCTCACCAAGAATTCTGGAGGTAGGTGTTTCCTGGTTTTATCTTAGCAGCTCATCAAACCGCAGAGCCAATGCCTCCACAATTCTCTTGGCTTCTCTCTCCTGGTTGCAAAATGGTATATCTTAGCCTTAAGCAGAAAGGAGAACAGGACGTCCCAATCAGCTTTTTCATCTGGAATGCACATGCTTTGTAGATGCCCTTCATTCTCTCTACCATGTGAAATATACAGAGATACCAGGATAGCAAGATGGTTATAAGGCTAGATAAATAGCTAGCCAGCCAGCCATAAAAGTATCTGTTCAATAACACTATTGCACATTCATGCACACACACACACACACGGATTTGTAATCTTTTGTTGCACGGACCTTAATGGAATATCTCCACCCAGAACCTGTTGTTTTTAAGGATTAGGGAATACAACAGGTAAAGCATTCAAATCATAAAGGACTAACTTGCAAAATTATAAATCAGTAAATCAGTTTGAAAGCTTGGATGAAATAGATAATTTTCCAGAAAACGTTGGTTAATCAAAATTGACTGGAGATAAAAAAAAAGACGTAAGTGGACCATATAACATAGAAAAAAAAATTACAGAGCCTAGAGAACACTATGACCAAAGGGCTTCAGGCTCTTGTGGGAAGCTAGAGAGTTCAAGAAAATATGAAAGTGGTTTCTGGGGTGCCAGTGTCTGTTTCTTGATACAAATGCTGATTAAGCAAGCATATTCTATTTGAGAAAATTCACAGAACTATCTACCTATGATTTGATTTTTTTTCAGTAATGTATACTTAAAAAAAGAATCTAGGATGAAAGGGAAGAAAGGATTCTTTATATATAATGAGGAAACGGAAAAAGGCAGACCCAGGTAGTTATATAGGGGAATTCTACTAAACCTTTAAAGTTCAAATGATTCCAATGCTACTTAAATTATTCAAGCATATAACCAAAGGAAAATTTTCAAAATTATTTTTATAAAGTAAAACACTGATTCTAAAACATGCCAAAGATTGCATCCAAAAATAAAATTACAGACCAATCTCATTTAAGAATATCAATCATAAAATTTTAAAATATAAGCAAGCTGAATCCAATATTATCCAATCTAATATTAGATTAAAAAAATAAAACATCATGCCTAGGTAAGATTTATTCTTTGAATTCAAGGTTGGTTCAATATTGGCAAAGCAGTAATATTTGCCAGAATTTAATACCTATTTATATTTTTTAATAATCCAATAAAACAGTGATCAATGGATGCCCCTTAATATGATGAATTTATGTAACATATACATAACATTAATTATATTATGTAAATGTTATATATAGATAAATTATTATATATGATACATCTATAAAACATATTTTTCTCCAATACTCAACAATTTACTTGATGAAGAACATCTAAAACTTTTCCACCAATGTCAGAAATAAGAATCAAAAAAGACAAGTTTGCCTCACATTGCCATACTATATCATTTTATTGAGCATATAAGCCAATTCAATTAGACACAAGAAAAAATTAGAGGTCTGAGAATTGGAAAGAAGTAACACACAAATGATATAATTAAATAACTTAACTCCCCCAGAAAGTTCACAGAAAAACAATTTCTAAAAATTGAGAATTTAGCAAAGAACAGAGTTCTAAGATGAACATGTAAAAATCAATAGCCTTTCAAATTTGATTTTCCTTCTGAATGATCTACCCAACAGCTGACTTGAACAACATAACAAACACATAGACACTAAGACTTAACAGATATGTGCCACTGAATAAATATCATTCTCAAACGCACATGAAATATTCTCCAGGATAAATCATGTCATAAAACATATCGCAATGAATTTAACATTAAAATCATTCTAAGTATCTTTTCCATCTAAAATGGAATGAAGCTAGAAATCAAAACAGTAAGAAAATGAGAAAATTCACAAATAGGTGGACACTACACACATTCTTGAACAATGATTGAGTCAAAGAGAAAATTAAAAGGAAATTTTAAAACTGTGTTGGGATAAACAAAAATGAAAATATAACACGCCATAACTTACAGGATGCAGTAAAAGCAGCACCAAGAGGAGTGTTTATAATGACGGATTCCAACATTGAAAAAGAGGAGAGACCTCAAACAAACAACAGAACTTCACATCTCAAAGAACTAGAGGAAGAACAAACTCAGCTGAAAGCTACCAAAAGAAAAGATACAATAATGATTAGAGCAGAAGTAAATCAAACAGAGGGCACAAATCAAATAGAGAATAGAAAAACGGGGGGAAACTAGGAATTGGTTTTTTGAAAATATAAACAAAACCAACAAACCCTTAGTGAAACTAACAGGAAAAAAAGACTCAAATTTTAAAAATCAGAAATGAAAGAGGAGCCATTACAACAGATGCCTCAGCTATTAAAAAGATAGTAAGGGATTATTATGAACAATTATATGACAGTAAACTGGATAACTTAGATGAAATATATAAATTCTTAGAAACATACAACCCGCCAAAACTAAATCTAGAAGAGACAGAAATTCTGAACAGACGAATAACAAATCAAGCAGATTGAATTAGTAATCAAATCCTTGCCAACAAAGAAAAGCCCAGGGCTAGATGGTGTCATGGATGAATTCTACTAAACATTCATAGAGAAATTCATACCGATTCTTCTTAAACTCTTCCAAAATAACAGAGGAAGAAGGAACACTTCCAAACTCATTTTATGAGGCCAGCATCTGATACCCTGATACCAAACCCAGATAAAGACACCAAAAGAGAGAATTCCCTCGTGCCCCAGTGTAGGATTCTGCTTTCACTGCTAGGGCCTGGGTTCAATCCATAGTCAGAGAACTAAGATCCTGTAAGCCACATGGCATAGCCAAAACTACAGACCAATATCCCTGATGAACATAGATGCAAAAATCCTCAAAACACTAATGAACCAAATTTAATAATGCATTAAAAAGATCATATACCATGAACCAGTGGGATTTATCCCTGGGATATAAAGATAGTTCAGCATGAAGAGTAAAAATCACATGACCATCTCAATCAAGGCAGAAAAACATTTGACAAATGTCAACATCCATTCATGATTTAAAACTCTCATCAGGGGCTTCCCTGGTGGCTCAGTGCTAAAGAATCCGCCTGCCAATGCAGGAGATGTGGGTTCAATCCCTTGTCCGGGAAGATCCCACATACCTCACAGCAACTAAGCCTGTGTGCCACAACTGCTGAGCCTGCGCTCTAGAGCCCAAGAACCACAACTACTGAGCCCATGTGCCACAACCACGGAGGCCCACCTGCCCCACGTCTGTGCTCTGCAAAGAGACACCACTGCAATAAGAAAGCCCGGCTACTGCAGTGAAGAGTAGCCCCTGCTCATTGCAACTACAGAAAAGCCCGGGCAGTAACTGAGACCCAGTACAGCCATAAATAGATAAATAAAAAATATTTTTTTAATCTCTCAACAAAATCAGTGTAGAAAGAACTTTCCTCAATACAATGAGGCCACCAAGGAAAACACAGCTAATACCGTAATAAATGGGGAAAAACTGAAAGCTTTTCCTCTAAGATTCAGTATAAAACAAAGATGCCCACTCTCATCTGTTTTGTTCAGCATAGTACTAGAAGTTGTGGCCAGAGTATTGGACAGGAAAAAGAAATAAAAGTCATCCAGACTGAAGGGAGGAAGCAAAATTAATTGTGTTTGCAGATGACATGATAGTATATGTAGAAAATTCTCAAAACTCAACAAAAAACAAAAAAACTGTTAGAACTAGTATGATTCAGTAAAGTTGCAAGATAAAAAACACATTAAAAATGAGTCTCAGTTCTATACAAGCAACACATTATCCTACGAGGAAATAGAGAAAACAATTCCATCACAATAGCAAGAAGGAAAAAACAACAACTTAGAAATAAACCAAAGAGTTGAAAGACTGGTACACTAAAAATTATAAACCACTGATGAAGGAAATTAAAGAAAACATAGGTGAGTGGAAAGACATCCTATTTTCATGGATTAGAAGAATATTATTAAAATGCACGTACTACCCAAAACGGATCTATAGATTCAGCACTGCTGCTAAGTCACGTCAGTCGTGTCCGACTCTGTGCGACCCCATAGATGGCAGCCCACCAGGCTCCCATCCCTGGGATTCTCCAGGCAACAATATTGGAGTGGGTTGCCATTTTCTTCTCCAGTGCATGAAAGTGAAAAGTGAAAGTGAAGTCGCTCAGTCGAGTCCGACTCTTTGCAACCCCATGGACTGTAGCCTACCAGGCTCCTCCGTCCATGGGATTTCCCAGGCAAGAGCACTGGAGTGGGGTGCCATTGCCTTCTCCTAGATTCAGCACATTCACTATCAAAACCCCAAAGACATTCTTTACAGAAATAGAAAAAAAAATCCTAAAATTAACATGGAACAAAAGACCCCCAAATAGCAAAAACAATTTGAATAAGATCAACAAAACGGGGGTAACACACTTTCTTTTTAAAAATACACTGCAGGGACCTTCCTGGTGGTCTCTATGGTAAGACTGTGTGCTCCTAAGGCAGGGGGCCTAAGTTTGATCACTGGTCAGGGAACTAAATCCCACAAGCTGCAACAAGAAGATCAAAGATCCTGCATGCTGCAACTGAGACCCTGCACAGCCAAATAGATAAATATTCTAAAAAACACATTACAAAGCTACAGTAATAAAAACAGTAATATATATGTAATAGATATGTAATTATGTAATACATACTTATTTGATATATATTATATAATGTATATAATTATATTTTTATATAATATATGCCCATATAACATAACTGTTTATTTTACATTATATGTATTTCATATCTATGGTTATGCTTCTATGAGTTTCACTCTGTTAGATTGATCCCACACATAAGGGAGATCACCCAGTACTTGTCTTTTTGTGTCTAGCTTATTTCAGTTAGCATAATGTCATCCAGGTTCATTCACATTATCATAAACAACAGGATTTATTTCTTTTTTTTTTAAGCTGAATAATATTCCATTGCATATACAATCTTTTTTAAATCCATCAGTAAATAGATCAATTTAGATTGTGTCCATATCTTAGCTATTGTGACTAGTGCTGCAGTGAATGGGGGAGGGTTATCTCAAGACACTGATTGTATTTCTTTCGGCAAGTACCCAGAAGTAGGACTACCGGACCATATGGTAGCTCTATTTTTAATTTTTCAAAGAACCTCCATACTGTTTTCCATAATGGCCACCCCAATTTATACCCAATCAATAGTGTGTTCAGTTCAGTTCAGTCGCTCAGTCGTGTCCGACTCTTTGCGACCCCATGAATCGCAGCACGCCAGGCCTCCCTGTCCATCACCAACTCCTGGAGTTCACTCAGACTCACGTCCATCGGGTCGGTGATGCCATCCAGCCATCTATCTCATCCTCTGTCGTCCCCTTCTCCTCCTGCCCCCAATCCCTCCCAGCATCAGAGTCTTTTCCAATGAGTCAACTCTTCACATGTGGTGGCCAAAGTACTCTAGTGTGTAAGTGTTCCCTATTCTCCACATCCTCACCAACACTTACATTTTACCTTTTTGATAATAGTCACTCAGACAGGGGTGAGGCAGTATCTCATGGTAGTTTTGATTTGCATTTCCCACATGATTATTGATAATGAATGTGTTTTCATACACTGTTGGCTGTGTGTGTGTCTACTTTTGAGAAATATCTATTCATGTCCTTTGCCTATTTTATATTCAGGTTATTCAATTCCTTTTTTTGAGTTTTATGAGTTCCTTACCAATTTTGCATATTAACCACTTATGCACATCTATTCTTCTATTCCCTACATTGTCTTTTCCCTCTGTTGAGTGTTTCTGTGCTCAACCTTTTTGGTTAAATGCAGTCTCACTCACCTATTTTTGCTTTTGTTGCCTGTGCTTTCAGTATCCAAAGAATCACCACCCAGACCATTATAAAAAACTTTTTTCCTATGTTTTCCTATATTAGTTTTATGGCTTCAGGTCTTATGTTTAAGTCTTTAATCTATTCTGAGTTGACTTATTGTTTTTTTTTTTTTTTTTACCATTTTTAATATTGAAGTATAGTTAATTTGCAATGTTGTGCTGGTTTCAGGTGTACAGCTGTCTATGGACAAACAGATAAAAGAAAATACTGTATATGCAATGGAATATTATCCAACCTTTAAAAAAAGAAGTAAATCCTGTCATTTATGATAATATGAATGAACCTAGGTGACATTATGCCAAGTGAAATAAGCTACACAAAAAGGCAAGTACTGGGAGATCTTCCTTATGTGTGGGATCTAACAGAGTTAAACTCATAGAAGCAGAGGGTTAGGATTTGTGGTTGCCAGGAGTTGGGGTTATGCAGGGAAGGGGAGGGATAGTTTAGGAGGTAAAGTTTCAGCTATGCAAATGAATAAGTTTGGGGATCTGATGTACACAATATGACTGTAGTTAATACTGCACTGTGCTTTGAATTTGCTAGGAGAGTGGACCCTAAGTGTTCTCACTACAAAGAAAAAACAGAAAAGAAAACATAACTATGTGAGATGATGAATATGTTAATGAACTTGATTATGGTGATAGTCTCACAACGTATATATATACCAAAACATACATACATTTTCCATAGTCCATGGAATTCTCCAAGCCAGAATACTGGAGTGGGTAGCTGTTGCAGAATCTCCCCAACCCAGGGATTGAATCCAGGTCTCCTGCATTGCAGGCAGATTCTTTACTAACTGAGCAACCAGGGAAGCCCAGGAATGCTGGAGTTGGTAGCCTATCACTTCTCCAGAGGATCTTCCCAACCCAGAAATTGAACCAGAGTTGCTTGTATTGTAGGCAGATTCTTTACCAGCTGAACTACCAGGGAAGTCCTTCCATTATCTATTACACCTCAGTAAAAATGGGGAAATTCAATTAGCATGTGAAACGTAAAACAACAAAGCTTTTAGGAGAAAACACGGGAAACTACTGCTTGGATAGGACTCACAAGTTGTATTTCATTTATATGACTTTTTAAATTTTATATTGGAGCATAGGGCTTCCCTTGTGGTTCAGATGGTAAATAGTCTGCTTGCAACGCAGGAGACCTGGTTTCGATCCCTGGGTCAGGAAGATCCCCTGGAGGAAGGCAGGGTGATCCACTCCAGTATTCTTACCTGGAGAATCCCATGGACAGAGAAGCCTGGTGGGCTACAGTCCATGGGGCTGGATAGGGTCGGACATGACTGAGCAACACACACACACACATAGCCAATTAACAATATGGTGGTAGTTTCAGTTGGACAGCAAAGGGACTCAGCCATGTACAGACATGTATCCATTCTCCATTAAATTTTGCCTAATTCATAGGTTTCTCCCTCTCTTCCTTTTTTTTTTTTCAAACAACTCTTATTACAATTTATTTAGTTGTTGAAGGAAAAGGGTTATTTGTCCTCTAGAGTTTTCCCTAGTTTAGATTTTGCCACCCTGCAGTTCAGACCTATTTGGAATTCTTATTTGAACAAAGCAACAATTATGAAAAAAGTAAAAATAGAAATATAAAAAGTAATGAAATTATCAGGGAAATCTGAACACATGGATATTTGACAATATTGTAAAAATTAGTGTTAACTTTTTAATATGTGACGAGGGAATTATGGTTTTATTTTTAAAGGAGCTGTAATATTTTAGGTGTACACACTAAAGCAAAATAATATGACGTTCCAAAGGAATCTAATGGGCTGGGGGTGGGAGTTGTAGCAGCAGGAGTCTGGTAATTCCTTAACAACAGGCTCTTCCAGCACAGCAGTGGGAGCAGGGGAGAAGGCTTGATTTGTAGCCCTTGCCAATTTCCATGATGTAAATACTCCCACTATGGTTGGCTGCAAACTCCCAGCAGCGTGTCATTGAACACAGAATTGGGAAGAGAATCTTGGGTCTTGGAATGGAACATGGAACTGGGTCTTGGCAGGCAGAGCAAGTCAGCTCCAGGACATGACTGGTATCGGGCAGAGGTCAAACAAGACTAGCTTCGAGTCCATCCTGGTTGAACCTGAAAGATGAGTCCTTGAGGGTTCATTAATTATTCTAATTTAAAAAATTGAGACATAATTGACATACAATGCTATATTTGCTTCAGGTGTGCAATGTAATGATTTGACTTATTTATTGCACAATGATCACCACAATAAATTTAACAGCCATCCATCACCACACAGTTAAAAATTTTTTGTGATGAGAACTTTCAAGATCTCTCAGCAACTTTCAAATAGACAATAATCTTATTAATAATAGTCATCATGTTGTATGACACCCCCATCTAATTCTGTATATGCTCATTTTGTATCAAAATTTTAAAAACAAGAAAAAAGAAAGAAAAATCCTAAATCTCAAGATTAAACTTTATGTTTTTTTTAGACTTCCAGGGTAATGAGTGGCCATTGCAAATAATTATAAACAAGAATTAGGACTTCCCTTATGGTCCAGTGGTTAGAAATCTGTCTGCCAGTGCAGGGGACATGGATTCGACCCCTGGTCCACAAAGATCCAACATGCCGTGGAGCAACTAAACCCATGAGCCACAACAACTGAGCCTGTGTGCTCTAGATAGAGCCCATAGCCAGTAGCAAGAGAGGCCACTGCAATGAGAAGCCATGCATCACAGCTAGAGAGTAGCAGCCATTCTCCGCCGCTTGAGAAGGCCAACTCACAGCAAGGAAGACTCAGGGCAGCCAAAGATCAATACGTTTATGAAAAAAAAAAAAAAAAAAGAATTACATGTAATCACATCAGTGGTCCATGAGAGACTTGACAAAGTAAATTAACGACAAAAGTGAGAGCTACGGTATTACTCAGTGCCCACTACCTGCTTGACCTTGTTTAGTGCTTTACAAGGAATAACCCAAGGGGCTATTGTCATCCGTGTTTCACAAACAAGGAACCCGACAACCAGACAGCTGAACAACTTCCTTGGTCTACAATCAAGCAGCCATAAGGGGTAGTACTGGGATTCAAATCCAGATAATCAGGCTCCAGAGCCTGTGATTTTAAACTCTGACCTAAGACACTTGATTCCACACCCAAATTTGTTGGATTGGAGATAAATCAGTGATGTTGCTGAAAGACAGTCAATATGTGTTGTACTGTACTCAGTCGCATCCAACTCTATGTGACCCAGCCCGCCAGGCCCCTCTGTCCATGGAACTCTCCAGGCAAGAATACTGGAGTGGGGTTGCCATTTCCTTCTCCGGGGGATCTCCCCGACCTAGGGATTGAACCCAAGTCTCTTGCCTCTCCTGCATTAGCAGGTGGAATCTTTACCACTGCTCCCCCCGGGAAGTCAACATGCCGTCCAGGAAATCCTTTCCCCATTACTGATTCACTCTGTGGACCTGTGCTGGACCAAATGATGTGCAAGGAGCTCAAGCTGCTGAGCACAACCCCAAGGAAGTCTGGATGCCCTCCACGTCTTTAGAGCACATATTTTGAGACACAAATGTGGTTTTGTAATTAGGGACTTTGGGTCTTGCTGTGTAGGTGGTCTCCAGCCTTGCATCCCAGATTTCTTCCTCTCTAAAGTGAGAAATACCAACTGAGAGCCATGATTCTGGCTGGGAGGGCACACTTGGGAGTAGGTTTAGGAAAAGAGTGAAAGAAAGAAATACTTCCATCTAAGAATCTGGAATCAACGGCCTTGACCATACAGCCCAGAAGAGTACTTGTCATTCAAAGTCATGAAGAGTTTGAAGATGAAATACCTGGAGAAACAGGAGGGCCTTTCCATGAATCATCTCTTGAAATTAATGAGATCATCACGGTGGCTCTTTCAATAAAAGAAATGTGAATGTAGACCTCCCTGACCCTACCTACCAAAATTTTTCTCATGGCTCTCAAGATTCTAATGCCTTAGGTTCTTTAAGTTTGATGAACCCTTTAATGTAGTTTCATTCAGATGATTTGATGATGCATTTTCCCCTTAATTTCAAGCCAAAAAAACGTTTTTAGTACCAGATTGCAAATAGACTGGCCACTAAAAAGCTGTAGATCAGAGAAAGAGAAGCTCCTAAAGAAAAAAGTTATGACCAACCTAGATAGCGTATTCAAAAGCAGAGACATTACTTTGCCAACAAAGGTCCATCTAGTCAAGGCTATGGTTTTTCCAGTAGTCATGTATGGATGTGAGAGTTGGACTGTGAAGAAAGCTGAGCGTTGAAGAATTGATGCTTTTGAACTGTGGTGTTGGAGAAGACTCTTGAGAGTCCCTTGGACTGCAAGGAGATCCAACCAGTCCATCCTAAAGGAGATCAGTCCTGGGTGTTCATTGGAAGGACTGATGCTGAAGCTGAAACTCCAGTACTTTGGCCACCTCATGTGAAGAGTTGACTCATTGGAAAAGACCCTGATGCTGGGAGGAATTGGGGGCAGGAGGAGAAGGGGACAACAGAGGATGAGATGGCTGGATGGCATCACTGACTCGATGGACGTGAGTTTGAGTGAACTCCGGGAGTTGGTGATAGACAGGGAGGCCTGGCGTGCTGCAGTTCATGGGGTCGCAAAGAGTCGGACACGACTGAGCGTGAACTGAACTAAAAGAAAAAAATGGTAAAAAGGTGAGGGGGAAATCAAACTGGTGCAGAAAGTTTTAAGGAGAATTTCAAGTTTTCTCGCCTTCTCAAAAGAAAAAAAAAGAATTATTGTCACTGAAGTAGCTGGAAGAATTCTTATTTGTCTCTAGGAACCAGAATCCAATGAATACATATTGCAGAAATGAATACATATTGCAAAAGAGAAGGGACCTTTCTTTAATTAGTAACTGTGAAATCTAAAAACCAGTAGATAATCCAGGTTAAATTCAAAATGATAGTACATGATAACAAAGCATTAAACCTTTACCCATAAAATTATAACTCATCATACAATCCATTGACAAATCACCCCATAAAGAATTCCATAATTGCTTCTCTCTGCAACTATAAACATCTCCATTTTCTTCATATAGAGGTTCAAATATTCTTATAATAGTTTCAGCAATAAATCGAAGTTGTAGTAGTAGCTTACCCTTTGCCTTATGGCTTTTAGTTTTATTAAGTAGTATTAATAATAGTAGTAGAGACACAATGAGGTCCCTGGTATGTGCCTGTGATGAGTTCAATCGATCAAGGTTCAACCCTTGATGAAATCCATCGTGTCTTCAAAGTAAAACTGTTCTTTCTATATAAAAGAGGATTTGTTTCACATCTACATACTGAAGAGAAAAATTAAACTTATGTCACTTTTTACCCCCCAATTAGGAGTTTTAAATTCAGACATGGAATTAACTCACCCTCACATATGACCATGATAAGAGTTTTTCCAGGCTTGATTCAGCGAATCTGCAGCAACTCAAACCTTTATTGTAAGATTTTAAATTCAGGTGAGTTTCAGGAGTCAGTTTCTGCCCTTGTCCTCAAAATAAGCAATTCTGCCAGTTTCCCTCTGCATTCCATTGTGGCTTTAGGTTCATCAAAGCTGGTTCCACCAGTTGGTGCCATCTGGGGAATCTTATTACCTTGGGGTTACTTCTGCCTCATTTAGTTCTTCCCCCAAATGATACTGATCCTTTGTTTCCAGACCCTGATGCTTGATGCACCTCTTTACAAATGAAGAGATGAACTGAATTGTAGTAAACAAGATCCAGACCACAGAACGTGGGGTTTAGGGACAGAAGGCAAAGGATGAGCATCACAAATCAGCCAGTATGTTTCTCTAGTTAATAGAACAAAGGAGAAGAGCCTTCAGTAACTCATTGGGAATTGAAGAGGCATTTGAGAGCACTAGGTCTCTTCCTGGTTCGTTTATTTTTTTTAAAGGCCTTGGCAGAATAGTAATAAAAGGACACTTCCTTAACATCACTGGGAGTGAGAATGGATCCGACAGCCAGCAATACGCAACCTTCTTGAAGTCAGGAACAACAAATTTCTGTTCTCATCACTGTTATATAATTTTGTTCTGAAAACTGCACTTCTAGAACAATTAGACAAAACAATAACAAATGGAATTAAATACACGAGAAAGTGGAAGGTACCATTCTCATTTTGTGTGGATGAGATGATTGTATGACGTAAGAAAATCCCAAAGAAAGCTTGCAAGAAAATCCCAAAGAAAGCTTGCAAGAATATCCCAAAGAAAGCTTGCTGAGTGTACTACAGTATGAAATTAACACGAGCACTGGGCACTAAGTGCTTTAGTACTCACCTGCTACATACCAGTAGAAGATAACATCTATGGAGTCGTTACCCTGGGCCAGGCACTGTTTAATTCTTTGCTACTCATAAACTATACAACTATAGCAATAAAATTTTATACTTACTGAGTGTTTATTATGGGCTAGGCCTTGTCAAAATACTTCAATACGTTTGACAATTGTAAGAGGCTTTAAATCCTGTTTGTGTCATATGATATTATAGATTAAAAATGTGTTGTTACTACATATATAACATAGCTTATAATTACACATATATGTGAATTTACACATTATCTATTAAATTATATATAATGTGTTATACTATGCATTATAAATTTTATTACCAATTAGTCATGGTTAGATTTTTACATTAGTACATACTTATATAACATTTCTCATGCTATAATTACATATAAAGTAATATATTACCAATTATATAATTTATTATGCTATATTTTGTTATATAGATTAATATCTACTCATGTGTTACATTTAGGGCCTCCTGTGTGCCAAAGCGGGAGATGCATGAGACTCGGGTTCGATCCCTGCATTGGGACTGTCCCCTGGAGAAGGGAATGGCAACCCGCCCCAGTATTCTCGCCTGGAAAATTCCGTGAACAGATGAGCCTGGCAGGCTACAGTCCATAGGGCCACAAAGAGTTAGATATGACTGAGCACACACAACAATATGCTACGTTACTACATAGTTATATATTTCATATCATAGTTACATGTGTATAATGGATACAATTGTACACATTAAGTTATATATAACTAAACTACATCATACTACATTATGTTTTCAATCACACCATCTATGGAGGAGGAAAGTGAGGTACAGGAAGGCATCCTTCATTTGAGGTCGCGAGGCTCCTGGAACTCCCATGCCACTCTGCTCTGGCTCCAGAATCACTCTTTATTTTTGGCTGCGCTGGGGGCCACAGCGCATGCAGGATCTTAGTTCCCACACTGGTGATCGAACTGGTGCCCTCTGCAGTGGCAGCCCTAGTCCTAACCACCGGACCACAGGGAAGCCCCCAGAACCCCTGCTCCTCACCTGTGCGCTCCCCGCCACCCTCTCTGGTGCCGCTGAGCTCTCCACTGACTGTGGGGACCTCTACCTGCTCTGTGCCTGGAAAGAGACAGGCACAGACAGACACTCTTGCATCTCCTGCATTGGCAGGTGGATTCTTTACCATTTCCTGGTGGGCTGCCGTCTGTGGGGTCGCACAGAGTCGGACACGACTGAAGTGCCTTAGCAGCCACCAGGGAAGCCCTAATGTTTCTGCCAAGGGTCAAAAGCTCAATGAGCATGTCATGTGTGATTTTAAAATTCCAAATGGCCCCATTCTCCCAGCTACATGGTACTGAAGGTGGGAGGAACATATGGAAAGGCAGGGCACGTGCAGGACACAGAAAGGGAGGCAAGGCCATTGGATTTCTTCCCTCAGGATTGTAAGGAAAGAACCACTGGTGACAGATGCTGCAGAGGAAGCATGTTGGGGGAGCGGCAGCTGGACCACTTTGGAGCTGAAATGGTAACCAGGAACTGGTGGGAGGAGCCAGGTGGCCGAGCTGGGCAAATGGAGCTGATAAGCAGGTAAGCAGAGGAGACACCCAGGAGAAAGGTCTTGTGGGCAGCTTCTGGGCTCTCACCAACCTCCCAGGTCCTTGCCTCTGTGGGTGGTCTGCATTCCCCTCAGCCACCACTCCATTTCCTCCCCTCCCCCCCACACACCTTGATTACTTCCAGGGAGTCTATATTTCTTGGTGGCACTAGTAGTAAAGAACTCACATGCCCGTGCAGGAGATTTAAGAGACACAGGTTCAGTCCCTGGGTTGGGAAGATTCCCTGGAGAAGGGCATGGCAACCCACTCCAGTATTCTTGCCTGGAAAATTCCACGGACAGAGGAGCCTGGTGGGCTATAGTCCTTGCAGTTGCAAGGAGACAGACACGACTGAAGCAACTGAGGGCACACACACATATTTCTTGCAATAATTGGTGTGTGTGTTAGTCGCTCAGTCGTGCCCGACTCTTTGCGATCCCACGGACATAGAAGTCCATGGAATTTTCCAGCCAAGAAGACTGGAGTGGGGTGCCATTCCCTTCTCCAGGGGATCTTCTCAAACCACGGTCTCCTGCATTGCAGGCAGATTGTTTACCGTCAATAATTAGACCCACCCTGAAAACCACCTGATGGTTGGGGACAGAGTAATCACACTCAGAGTTTATAGCACATGTATCAACACCAATACTAACCTCTTAGAAAGTAAAACCAGAAAAAGGTACAAACCACAACAAGAAAAATTATAAAATATTTAAGAACAAATTTAACAAGCGCAGGTTTTTATTAGATGAAACTGTAACTTTACTGAAATACAGAAAAGAAAATTGGAATAAATGGAAAAAAAAAACAACACCTTCCTTGTGCTTGGCTAGGAGGATTCCACATTGAAAGATGACAATTCTCTCTAAACCAACCTCTAAATGTAACACAACCTCAGAGTACACTTTTTTTTTTTTTGTCGCTCCATGTGGCTTGTGGGATCTTGGTTCCTCAACCAGGAATCCAACCCATGGCCCCTGCCATGGAAGGGCAGAGTCCTAACCACCGGACCTCTAGGAAATTTCTTACCCTGATTTTTTTTTCCCTACTCTGATTTTTTGAAAGCAGCTAAATTATGCTATGTAGCTCACCCTGGAGATTGTATCATACAAAAGAAAAGCAGATAAAATTCTGAAAATGAAGGTTATGGACAGGAGACTTGCCAACTAGATATAAATAATAATCTAAATATTACAACCATGTGATAAAGAGAAGGAGCATTAGAACAAAACACAAGTCCAGAGAAGAGACTAAAGTATTTGGAAATCTCATATATGATCCAAGTGGTATTTGAATGCATTGGTCAGGATTCATCAGTTACATGTTAACAGAAACTCAACATGAAATAGCTGAAGCAAAGCAGGGATTGGATGGAGATTCGTAACACTACAGGAAGATCAAGGGCAGATATCTGCATCTTGGATTTATCCTCCCAGTTTTTTTTTCCCCATATGGTGAAAACCCTGTCCCATGGCCCAGTTCTTCCAATCTCACCATCAAAACTTGACTGAGAAACAAGAAACAAGCAACAGACCAAGGGCATACCTTCACACACGCTTCCATTTGTATGAAAAGCACGCGTGCGTGTGGTGTTGGGGGAGCATGTGTATCTGCGTATGTTTAAACTATGCCCACTCCAGCAGGATGCATAGTAAACAGGAAGTATTGGATGCCTCCGGGGAGCAGGTGCAAGGTGAGAATCACTTTCCCTTCACTGGGCCTCAGGAAAATCGTTAAGGACGGTCCCCAGGTCACAGCCTGGCTATCACTGGTCTGTGCCAGTGCATCTTGTTTTATTGATCTACTTACTCCCTTTTACCTGCAATTTCCCTTTCCACCATTGCCAGCAATTCCAGGATGTTAGATGTCCAACCCTTTGGGGTGTGTGTGTGTGCTTGGGGAAAATGTGTAAATTGTCTGGGGGCACATTTTTTAAAAAAATGAAGCAAGTTTATATATTAAAACAGTGCAATCACAGCAAGCAGCATATCAGATGTCATTTACTTGGACCCATTCTGCATTTTATGCACCTTCACCGAATGAAACTCTTATAAATGATTGGCTGTGGCTTTGAAGCCACTTATCTTGAATTTGCATGTTAGTATTGAACATGCTTCTTAATAGATATATCTGCAATATTTGGAAGAGAATACATGCATTTGCTCAGTGTTTGCATTTGTCCAGTGAGTTTGTAACTTCATTTTTTTAATTTATTTTTAATTGGAGGGTAATCAGTTTACAATATTATATTGGTTTCTGCCTATATCAATATGTACCCTCTCTCTTTAGTCTCCCTCCCACCCCACCCCATCCCTCTAGGCTATCACAGAGCACCAGATTTGAGCTTCCTGCGTCAGGCAGTAAATTCCCAGTGGCTTCTAATTCCACATATGGTCACGCATGTGTTTCAGTGCTACTCCCTCAATTCATCCCACCCTCTCCTTCCCAATGAGTTTGTAACTTTGGATTTGACAAATGTGATCGTTCTAAGAATAAGTGGAAAACATGTAGGCCAACATCAAACAAGTTGATGTCTTTAGGATTAAATATGTTAGTTACTATGCTAGTTATCTTATGGTATCTCATTAGTCACCCCAAATTAGATGGTGTATGGCAACATGTACTCTGATCAACCAGCAACAACAAGTCTGGATTCAGATTAACCACCAAACTAACCACAAACATAACAGACTTCACCCACCACTCATTATTCCTTCAGATTTCACTTTTAATCTTCTATTCTGGTTTTTTTATTCTCCTTCAGGGATCACAGTTCACTGTGCATCAGTTTCCAATAATCCCAATAGGCTCTGTTTGCCTATCTTCATTCATTAAAAAAAAAAAAAAAGATTTGGATAGATTGGGTGCTTCCCAGGTGGCACTCGTGGTAAAAAACCCTCCTGCCAATGCGGGAGACAGAAGACAGAACTTCCCGATCCCTGGGTCGGGAAGAATCCCTGGAGGAGGGCATGGCAATCCATTCCAGTATTCTTGCCTAGACAATTCCAGGGATAGAGCCGCCTGGCAGGTTATGGTCCATAGAGTCCCAAAAAGTCGGATATGACTGAAGCAACTTAGCATGCATGCATGTTGGATAGGTCAAATGTTTTTAAGATTTTTCTTGAGGTATAGTTGATTTACAATATTGTGTTAGTTTCGTGTGTGCAGAACAGTGATTCAGTTATATACATCCGAATCTAAAGAGTAATATACATTATTTATATTTATATAGTTAGATTTTTTTCCCTTATAGGTTATTACAAAATATTGAGTATTGCTCCCTTCAGTCATTCAATTTTACTCATTGTAGAAATAGGATGGTTGCTCTGCTGAGAAGCAGCAGCTTCGTTCTGTTCAGTTCAGTTGCTCAGTCGTGTCCGACTCTTTGCAACCCCATGGACTGCAGCACGCCAGGCCTCCCTGTCCATCACCAACTCGCAGAGTTTACCCAAACTCATGTCCATTGAGTCGGTGATGTATCCAACCATCTCATCCTCTGTCATCCCCTTCTCTTCCTGCCTTCAATCTTTCCCAGCATCACGGTCTTTTCAAATGAGTCAGCTCTTCGCATCAGATGGTCAAAATATTGGAGTTTCAGCTTCAGCATCAGCCCTTCAATGAATATTCAGGACTGATTTCCTTTAGGATGGACTGGTTGGATTTCCTTGCAGTCCAAAAGACTCTCAAGAGCCTTCTCCAACATCACAGTTCAAAAGCATCAATTCTTCAGCGCTCAGCTTTCTTTATAGTCCAACTCTCCTATTTATACATGACTACTGGAAAAACCACAGACCTTTGTAGGCAAAGTAATGTGTCTGCTTTTTTAATATGCTGTCTAGGTTGGTCATAACTTTTCTTTCAAGGAGTAATCATCTTTTAATTTCATGGCTACAATCACCATCTGTAGTGATTTTGGAGCCCCCCAAAATAAAGTCTGTCACTGTTTCCATTGTTTCCCCATCTATTTGCCATGAAGTGATGGGACCAGATGCCATGATCCCACTTTTCTGAATATTGAGCTTTAGGCCAACTTTTTCACTCTGCTCTTTCACTTTCATCAAAAAGTTCTTTAGTTATTCTTTGCTTTCTGCCATAAGGGTGGTATCAGCTGCATATTTGAGGTTATTGATATTTCTCCTGCCAACCTTGATTCCAGCCTGTGCTTCATCCAGCCCAGCATTTCTCATGATGTACTATGCATATAAATTAAATAAGCAGGGTGACATTATACAGCCTTGGCATACTCCTTTCCAAATTTGGAACCAGTCTGTTGCTACATGTCTAGTTTTAACTGTTGCCTCCTGACCTGCATACAGATTTCTCAAGAGGCAGGTCAGGTGGTCTGGCATTCCCATCTCTTGAAGAATTTTGCACAGTTTGTTGTGATCCACAACAGTCAAAGGCTTTGTCATAGTCAATAAAGCAGAAATAGATGTTTTAATGGAACTTTCTTGCTTTTTCGATGATCCAACGGATGTTGGCAATTTGATCTCTGGTTCCTCTGCCTTTTCTAAATCCAACTTGAACATCTGGAAGTTCACGGTTCATGTACTGTTGAAGCCTGGCTTGGAGAATTTTGAGCATTGCTTTACTAGCGTGTGAGATGAGTGCAATTGTGTGGTAGTTTGAGCATTCTTTGGCATCGCCTTTCTCTGGTATTGGAATGAAAACTGACCTTTTCCAGTCCTGTGGCCACTGCTGAGTTTTCCAAATTTGCTGACATATTGAGTGCATATGTGCTGGTATATTGCTCCCTTCAGTCATTCAATTTTACTCATTGTAGAAACAGGATGGTTGCTCTGCTGAGAAGCAGCATAGTATCCAAATTCCATTTTTCATATTTCCAGGAACCTTCAACAGAACTTTCACATCAGACCAAGAATAGTTGATCAAATATCTTTCCATCAGGAGCTTGTCAGAACTGCCCTCTCTGAACTTCCCTTTATCCTGAGCTGCCCTTGACATATTGACATGAGGATGTGATGCTGATTCTTGCTTCTGACCCCACTAAGCAACATGGGGTATGTTATGTTTAATTTATATAAATGGTGTTATGGTACAGATCTCCTTCAGTTTTTTATCTCATCCAACACTTTTAAAAAAGTATTTTACTGAAGTAATAGTTGATTTACAATGTTGTTGATTTCTGCTCTATAGGAGTGATTTAGTCATACCTATATATGCATTCTCTGTCATGTTCTTTCCCACTGTGGCTTATCACAGAATATTGAGCGTAGTTCCTTGTGCTATATAGAACCTCGTTGTTTGTCCACTCTGTGCATACTAGTTTGCATCTGCTAATCCCAAACTCCCAACCCATTCCTCCCCCCCAACCACTTCCCCCTTGGCAAGCACAAGTCTGTTCTCTCTGTGCATAAGTCTGTTTCTGCTTCATAGGTAGGTTCATTTATGTCCGATTTTAAGATTCCACATATAAGTGACATCATATGGTATTTGTCTCTTTCTGACTTCATTCAGTATGATCTCTAGTCCATCCATGTTTCAGCAGATGGTATTTCATTCTTTTGAATATGTGCGGAACACTCTTGTGTGCTTTATCCATTCGTCTTATCAAAGGACATGCAAGCTGTTTCCATGTCTTGACTGTATAGTGAAGGACAGGGAAGCCTGGCATGCTGCAGTTCATGGGCATGCAAAGAGCTGGACATGACTTAGTGACTGAACAATGACTGAACAGCTGTTTTTAAGATCTATCCCCAATGCTGTGTATGTGCCTGGTCCACAGCTTCCACTGTGTACATGTATCAGTGAGTTAGAGTAGGTTACACTGTATCAGTCAGTCAGAGTAGATTACACTGCAGTAACAAATACTCCCCAGATTACAGGCATATCTTGTTTAATTGCACTTTACTTAATTGTGTTTTGCAGATACTGCATTTTTTAAATAAACAAATTGAAAGTTTGTAGCAACCCTGTCTTGTCAGATGGCGTTAATGCTTTTTAGCAATAAAGTATTTTAAAATTAAGGTATGTACATTGCTTTTTTAAAACACAATGATACACATTTAATAGACTACAGTATAAACATATTTGTATATGCGCCCTGAAACCAAAAAAATTCATGTGATTTGCCTTATTGCTGTGGCTTAGAACTGAAAGTGCAGCATCTGAGGTATATCTGTGTAATAGTTTAAAACCACAAAGGCTTATTTCTCATAGATGTTGCACGTCCACTGCAGATAAAAACACCGACCCTTGACTTCCATTTGCAGCTGACATCCACTCTGCCCACATTCTCATGACCTTTCACTTTTATTTCACATGGTCCCACCTACCTTACATGGCAGGGAAGTTCAGTCCCATCACGTGGTCATGGAAAGAGAAAGCTGGAGTATTTGTGGACAGTCCTAATGACCACCAGGGACACTCAGACTGCCTTCAGCTCCCTGTTCCCCCAAACAATGGCATGATAAACATGTGAAACAAACCTGTACTTGTTCCATACAGGCCCATGGCCACTGTTTTAGACATATGCCCAGGCGTGGGATTGCTGGGCAGCACAGCACACATTTCATTTCCCTCAGGAGTACCAGGCGATTCTCCAGACAGCTGTTGCAGTGCGAACTACAAGCAGGCACAAAAGTG
The DNA here is from genome assembly GCF_029378745.1 of Bos indicus. Lineage (NCBI taxonomy): Eukaryota > Metazoa > Chordata > Mammalia > Artiodactyla > Bovidae > Bos > Bos indicus. The sequence goes on along the minus strand of NC_091772.1, from coordinate 57,477,108 downwards.
TGTCTATCCCCACATCCCTCTGATGTGGAGGAAATAACCACCTTTCAAAATTTTGCCAGTCAAATAGGGATAAAGGGATAGCTACTATTGTTCTTAATGTGGTCTCTTGTTTCTAATGAGTTAAAGCATCTTTTCATATACTTTTCAGCCTTTTAGATGCCTTCTTCTATAAAGTGCTTGTTCATAACTTTTTCTTATTTTTTTTTCCTATTAGGGTTACTATAGTTCTATTGTTGATTTTCAAGAGTTCCTGGTAGAAATTTTTTACTGTATGGCCTTCAATATCTTTTGGATTTAAACAACGTGAATATACTTCTGTCCCCCCAGAAAGTTACATATTATTTTAATGGCTCACCTATCATCTCCCAACACTTTGCGGGGGAAAAAAATTAAAGAAAGGAAGATAGAACAGGCTTGAATCAGAAGCCATACCTGAGCCAATTGAAGTGGGCTGAGAAGGTGAGACTTATACAGTGACAACTTCTATTTAAACCACAAAGTTGAACAGAAGAAAAAAAATTTCCCAGAATAAAGGGGAGGGTTGAGGGGGAGAGGAAGGGAAGGATGTTCTTCTTTTGGGCAGATAAAACAACAGATGATCCCTGGATCGGCATTTGATATAAAAAATAAGGCCATACATCCATCAAGATCCTTTTGATTGCAAATGACAGAAACAACTGAAACTAAGTTTTAAAAAAGGGATGTGCTGGTTCAAGTAACTCGAAAGTCCAGTGGATGGGACAGCTAGATCCACGTGTTCCCATAATGTCTTCAGTCCCCGTCTTTGATTCCATCTCTCTGATAAGCTCTCTCCAAGGTAGGCTGTCTCCAACAGCCAGACACACATAGAACCTTAACAACAGCAGCATAAAGTGGTTTTTTCTTGATCTCTGTGGTAAAAACACATCATAGGGAGGAATTCTCATTGGTCCAACCTACAAGACACACCCTTTTCTAAACCAATCACTGTGGCCAGTGGGATGGCGTTGCCTGATTGGTCAGATATGGGGTCAGGGTAGATGATGGATAAGCCACTTCAGACACAATGAGAGGGTGCCCCATAGAAAAGAAGGAGAGAGTTCGTGCCAGAAGGAGAGAGATGACATGTTGGACAAGCAGAACCCAGAAGTACCAGATCCAGGCCAGATTTCTACCTCATTCCTTACATCAATATGCATTCCATATGGACAAGGACTGGGGCGAATGGGAAGAAACCACAGGAGAGTGAGAATATAATACTGGTGACTGAAAGAATTAGGGGCTCAGCAAATGCCCTTCCAACCAAGACACTAAAATCAGACACTATGATGACAAAGACTGATGCCTTCTAAACTTCCATAGCACAAACACAAAACAGTCAGACTCTCCATAGGCAAGATCAAGAGACTATTGACAAACTGAGAGGAAAACATTTGTAACCCACACGTCAAAGTATTGGGATCCCATATGTGCCAAAGAGTGCTTAAGAGATTCAGACAAGGTGGACGGCTGCATGGAAAGCTGAGAAAATGACATGAATTAATTCAGAAAGTGATGGTGCAAGTGCAAAAGCTGTCTGAAAGATAGGAAAAAAGATAAAAGTTTAAAAAAATTGCTAACTCTGGGTAGAAATACGAATGTGCTCAGACCTCCTTCAGGCCCACCCTCCAAAAGCAGATGGAGTCCTGGTGTGCACACTCTGAGCCCGAGGAGTGGCCAAGGGGGTGGACAGAGCTTGGAGATGTGGGCTGGGGTGTTGACACATGCGTGTCCAGTCCCTTCAGGGTGGGACCTAGACAAGGACGGAAGAAGGTGCAGACCCAGGTACCTCTGTTTATACTCTTGCTTCGGGTCCCTTGGATGCTCAAGGGGTGGATCATTCAGAGCTTTTGAGAGCCAGGTTAGAATTAGGGACATTATCCTAAGAGCAACAGGAGGCCCTCCTAAAGGATTCTTGGTAAAGAGAAGGACAGGAATAAATTCGGGTTTTTAGAAGATCCTTCTGGCTTCAAGGGGGTGAATGGGTGTGACATTAGAAAGAAAGAAGAGGGAAGGGTTGGGAGAGTGCTGTCATAATTCAAAACAGAGATGATGGCAATTTACATTGGAAAAACAGGAAAAAGTGAGGAGGAGAGACAAACATGGTCATGGATGCTATATGGGGTTGGAGAGAGCAAGGGATCAGGGGTCACTTTTTAGGCTTCTGGCACCTGTTACTGGTGGGCAGTGGTGCAGTCTATTGGGACAGGGAGCTGGACAAAGATTCAGCTTTGGTGGGAGGTGGGGAGGGAGGGGGGAGAGGAGACCACAGACACATCGAGCTCATTGCCTTTGAGACATCTGAGCAGGGATGCCAAGCAGGCAATCAGATGACTAGGTCCAGAGCTCTGGGGACAGGCTGGGTTGAGGAGACACGTGGTGTCAAGACTAGATTTTACATCATCCAAGGTGCCACCTACTGGAAGCTTTACCATTATTTCAGATAACACTAAAAAAGAAGAAAAAAGCACTGATATTCAGCTATACTATGCCCCAGACTGAATAGTTCTGATTTCAGATAAAATGTAAAAAAAAAAAAAAAATGCATCTGAGAATTGATTAAATTGATTGTTAGGGTGTAAGTCTGGCTTCTTCTGATGAACTGAAGTGACAGGGACATGGTGTGATTGAAGGTCCCTTCTGTGACGTGGAGAAGCTGGAAAAGGTACTACGGCCTTGCTGCACGAGGGGTCCTGGGGCCCCTTTGTGTGTCTCTCCTTCCACTTTATGGTGCACCCATCTCCAGAGCTGTTATCAATTTGCAAAACTAAAACTCGGACCCCATTAAACACTAACCCCGCACTGTCCCAGCTCCCTAGCTCCTGGCAACCACCATGTGATTTTCTGTGTCTGTGCATTTAACAACCTCTGGTTCTCTTTAGTATGCTCATCCTCAGAACCCAGCTGCCCTACTGGGAAGAAGCCTGAAGTAGTTCATGAAGAGGTCACTTGGGTCCCTAGCCCCTGTTCCAGAGACCACTGGCCAAAGTTCAGACACTGGAGCAGAAACAAGCTAGCCCCACTGTGCTCAGTCTGAATTCCTGACCCAAAGAAACCATGAGAATAATCCATGTCACTAAGTTTGGGGGTCATTTGTTATGTAGCCACAGTAACTGGGACAGTAGGTAATTCTTACAAGCAGTTTCTCTTGTGAAGGAGAGGAGGAAACTCGGGGAAGGGGGTGACCCAAGGAGGGTAAGTCAAGGACAGCTGGTCTTTGTTTTGCTTCTTTAAGCTGGAAGCAATCTGAGTATGTTTTACAACTGAGGGGAAAGAAATACCCATGTGAGGAGACTTGAGTGATTTCCCTGGTGGTCAGTGACTTAAGACTTCATGCTGTGAATGTAGGGGGGCCCAGGTTCAATTCCTGGTGAGGGAACTAGATCCCACAGGCCACAATGAAGACTGAAGATCCTACATGCTGCTACTAAGACCCAGCACAGCCAAACATATTTTTTAAAAAGGAGACTTGAATATTCGAATGAAATAGGACGAGTCCATGGGTAAGTTTTTCAATGGATTGGGTTTGATCCCTGCCAGGGAACTAGATCCCGCATGTCACAACTAAAGATCTCATATGCTGCAATGGAGACCCATCACAGACACATAAATAAAATACATTTTTTTTAAAAGGAGACTTGAATATTCAGATGAAAGAGGCTGTGTCCATAAGGTAAGGTTCCTGATGCGGTAGAGTGGAGGCGGTTCTAAACACAGGTGGAGGGCTAGCCCACCTGTGAAGAGGGACCACTTCCTTGTTATCAGGTGTAGGAAGGGTGTGCTGTAGGAGAGAACCAGGTGTTCACAAGGCTATACCTGTAACGTGGAGAAGGTGGTGGGGCAATTGTGGGATAGCCGCTCTATTCTCTGTGAGGACGTGAGTGGGGAGGGTGAAGTCAGAGGTTTGGGGATAAAGTTGGAAATATCTCTGCAAAGAAGGGGAGGATATGTTGACCAGACAAAGCAGCAGGACATGAGGACCGGTGGCTTACTTGATGCTGGTGATTAGGAATCTCTAGGAAATCAGGTGATCCTGGTATGTGCTTTTTTTCTCTATAGGAATTATCTACCCAGGTGCAGGCATGGTGGAGTCACCCAGGGCTGAGGTTCTGAAAGCTCATGTGATAAGATAACAGGGCAGTGGAATCAAGGCTTTAGCAAAAGAATGATTGTACATGATGCAGCATGAAAATTAAGCTGGAGAAGTACAGAAATTATGGCGGGTTGGGGCAACTGAGGCATTTTGACTCAGCATTCCCACTTCTACAAATTTATGTGGAAAAGAACTTTGTGCCTGGGTGTCCAGCAGTTAAGACTTGGGGCTTTCACTGCCGTGGGCCTGGATCTAACCCGGCTTGGGGAACAAAGATCCATAAGATGCCCATGCTCAGTCACTTCAGTGGTATTCAACTCGTTGAAACCAGATGGACTATACCCCACCAGGCTCCTCTGTCCATGAGATTTCCCAGGCAAGAATACTGGAGTGGGTTACCATTTCCTACTCACAAGATGCACAGTTACCCCACTTTCCCCACCCAAAAAGAGAAAGAGTACTGTGAAAAAAGAGAAAATGTGGACCACTTCTGGTTTCCAAGTCCCTATGTAAAGAACTTAGAAACAGTCACTCCGTCCTAACAAGTAAAAAGCTGGGCAGATTATTAAAAACAAAGAAAACCCAACAACTCTTCTTGGATCTCTAAGATGGAAGAGGACACAGAACAAACTTCTGCCTTGAGACTGGAGAGACCAAGAAGCAAATGCAGCAATCACTACTTACCAGAGTGAGACTCACAGGTCAAAACCCTGGGGACCAATGTCAGGCAAGAAAAGCTGAACTGTAATTGAAAGACTGCTGGAGGCTCGGTGTGGATAACTCTGAGCTTAAAAACCTAAGACCACAGGGGTAGAGGGACCCCCAAATATCATGAGATTCACCAGCAGGAGCTCAGCAGTGGTGGTGGTGGGGGCCCAAATATCATGAGGTTTACCAGCAGTAGCTCCACCAGTTCCCCCTAGTATTAACAAGTATCTGAGAAGAATTCCCTCAGACTACCAGCATGGAGAGGGGGGAAGGAACCATTTTAAATACTCAGAACGATCTGTTCTTCTTAACAAGGCCTGACCTTCAGGGGAAGCAAGTACCAGCACCTGGGGAAGGGAAACACCCAACTGTAGTCCATTGGAGTCATTTGGTTCCGCCTAAGTGTAAGGAGATCAAACCAGTCAATCCTAAAGGAAATCAGACCTGAATGTTTACTGGAAGGACTGATGCTGAAGCTGAAACTCCAATACTTTGGCCATCTGATGTGAAGAGCTGACTCATTGGAAAAGACCCTTATGTTGGGATAAGAAGGCAGGAGAAGGGGATGGCAGAGGATGAGATGGTTGGATGGCATCACTGACTCAATGGACATGAATTTGAGCAAGCTCCCGGAGTTGGTGATGGACAGGGAAGCCTGGCATGTGGCAGTCCATGGGGTTGCAAAGAGTGATCCCATGGACTGAGTGACTGAACTGAGCTCAAGTGTGGAGAAACACGGGTGAACTTCACAGTCCAGAGACACAAGCTCAGGAAAGACTTAATTACAGGACCCTTCCCCTCCCCTACTCCTCACCACCATGTTACTAAAGGGCTATTTACAGCATTTCTTTTTTACCTAGTACATCATATATGCCTATCAAGAAAAGAAACACCTGCAGCAAAGAAAATTTTAAAAGGCATACCAAGTAGCAAAAATCACAATCTGAAGAGATGGAGCAAGCATCAGAACTAAACATGGCAGAGATGTTGGAATTATCAGACCAGGAATGTAAAGCAATTAATATACTAAGAGCTCTAATGGATAACGTAGACAGTAGGGAAGAACAGATGGATGTCAGCAGAGAGATGCAAATCTTAAGAAAGAACTAAAAAGAAATGCTAGAGTTTAAAAAAAAAAAAACAAAACTGTAACAGAAATGAAGAATACCTTTGATGATGGGCTCACTGGAAGACAACATGATTCCAGGAAGAGTCTCTGAGCTGTAGGATGTACCAATTTGTTGTATTAAGTGGCTAAGTTACGTCCAGCTCTTCACAACCCCCGGAACTGTAGCCCACGAGTCTCCTCTGTCCATGGGTTTTTTTTCCAGGTGACAATACTGGAGTGGGTTGCCCTTTCCTTCTCCATAGGATCTTCCCAACTCAAGGATCAAACCTGTGTCTCCTGCATTGGCTAGTGGATTCTTTTACAGGCAGAATCCTGAAAACCCGAAAAGCAAAGAGAACAAAGACTGTAGTTGTGTAATGTGCATGGAATACCAGGAGAAGGAAAAAAAAGAGCAGAGAGATATTTTGAAATGATACTTTCAAGAATTTCCCCAAATTAATGTCAGCAGGCCACCCATCCAGGAAGCTCAGAACACCAATTAGGATAAATGCCAACCCTCCTCCCCACCCCAACTCCGGATAACCCCTATACCAACATAGATCATTTTCAAACTACAGAAAATCAAAGATGCATAGAAAATCCTGAAAAAGCCAGAGGTGGGTAAGGGGTTGGGCGGTGGGGGGGAAGCCCATCTTAACTAAAGAGGGAAAAAAAGGTAAGAATTATATTTCACTTCTCATGCAAGCAAGAAGAGAGTGAAATGAATTATTTAAAGGGTTAAGAGAAAACCCCACTAACCTACAATTCTTTATTCTGGGACGTCATCCTTAAAAAATTAAGGAGAAATAAAAGATTTTCTCAGAGAAACAAGCAAACAAAAAAAGTAAGGAACTCTGTTGCCAGTAGACCTGTCTTGCAAGAATTATTAAAAGTTCTTTGAAAAGAAGGAAAATAAAGTAGTCTACATAAAGTAAGGAAGGGCACTGAAGTAGAAATAGTGAAAATAAATACTTTCTATTTTTTTTAACTTGGCTGGGCCTCGAGACATGTGGGATCTTAGTTCCCTAACCAGGAATTGAACTCTAACTCCTGCATTGGAAGAATGGGGTCTTAACTACTGGACTGCCATGGAAGTTACAAAACTTCTATTTTTGATGTTCTTAGTATAGCTAACAGATAATACTTTGTTCAAAATAATAATAGCAACAATATATTTGATTATATCTGTTAATGTGCATATATGCTTATATGTGATTAGGTATAAGCAAAATGAATGATAGCAGTAATACAGGGTTAGGAGGAAGAAATCATGAATAGTTTCTTATTATAAGGCATTCGTACTACCTGTGAAGTGGTATGATGTTATTTGAAAAACAATTTGGATTGGTTGTAACTGTAGCCTGCCAGGCCCCTCTGTCCACAGGAATTTCCAGGCAAGAATACTGGAGTGGGTTGCCGTTTCCTACTCGAGGGTATATTTCTGACCCAGGGATCAAACCTGCATATGTTGCAAACTCTATTACCACTACAGAAAACAGTTGGGGAAAAAAGTACAATTGATAAGCTAAGAAAATAGAGAAAATGGAATTAAATACTCAATTGAATTGACAAAAGACACACAAAAATAGGAACAAAAACAAAAGCAACAAATAGAAGACATTAAGGAATATAGTAAATATTAATCCAATTATATCAGTAATCACTTTGAACATTAGTGGTCTCACTGTACCAATAAAAAACAGATTGTCAGAGTGGGTAAAAGCAAACAAACAGATCAAAGTATATGTTGCGTACAGGAGATCCTCTTTAAACATAGAGACACAGATTTAAAGTACAGTTGACCCTTGAACAACATGGGCTTGAACTTCATGGGTCCACTACATGCAGATTTCTTTCACAAAGTATATACTACAGTACTGCATGATCCAGGGCTGTTCGAATTCATTGATATGGTGAGTCAATTGGAAAGTTGTACCTGGATTTTTGACTGCACAGAAGGTCAGCTCCCCAATACCCAAGTTGTTCAAGGGTCAACTGTAAATGGATGAAGGAAAATATACTATGCTAACACTAAACATTGGCACCCACTCCAGTACTCTTGCCTGGAAAATCCCATGGACGGAGGAGCCTGGCAGGCTGCAGTCCATGGGGTCGCAAAGAGTTGGAAACGACTGAGTGACTTCACTTTCACTTTTCACTTTCATGCATTGGAGAAGGAAATGGCAACCCACTCCAGTGTTCTTGCCTGGAAAATCCCAGGGACGGGGGCGCCCCGTGGGCTGCCGTCTATGGGGTAGCACATAGTCGGACACAACTGAAGCGACTTAGCAGCAACACCAAACAAAAGAAAGCAGGAGTAGCTATATTTGTTTTAGACAGAGCTGACTTTAAAGAAAGCTTTATGGTAGAAAGTGAAGAGGAACTAAAAAGCCTCTTGATGAAAGTGAAAGAGGAGAGTGAAAAAGTTGGCCTAAAGCTCAACATTCAGAAAACTAAGATCATGGCATCTGGTCCCATCACTTCATGGCAAATAGATGGGGAAACAGTGGAAACAGTGTCAGACTTTTTTTGGGCTCCAAAATCACTGCAGATGGTGATTGCAGCCATGAAATTAAAAGACACTTACTCCTTGGAAGGAAAGTTATGACCAACCTAGACAGCATATTGAAAAGCAGGGACATTACTTTGCCAACAAAGGTCCATCTAGTCAAGGCTATGGTTTTTCCAATGGTCATGTATGGATGTGAGAGTTGGACAATGAAGAAAGCTGAGCGCCGAAGAATTGATGCTTTTGAAGTGTGGTATTGGAGAAGACTCTTGAGAGTCCGTTGGACTGCAAGGAGATCCAACCAGTCCATCCTAAAGGAGATCAGTCCTGAGTGCATTGGAAGGACTGATGCTAAAGCTGAAACTCCAATACTTTGGCCACCTCATGCGAAGAGTTGACTCATTGGAAAAGACCCTGATGCTGGGAGGGATTGGGGGCAGGAGGAGAAGGGGACGACAGAGAATGAGATGGCTGCATGGCATCACTGACTTGATGGACATGAGTTTGAGTAAACTCCAGGGGTGGGTGATGGACAGGGAGGCCTGGCGTGCTGCAATTCATGGGGTCGCAAAGAGTCGGACACGACTGAGTGACTGAACTGAACTGAACTAAACCAGGGATAAGGAAGGGTATTACATAATGATATACAATTCTCCAAGAAGATGTAACAGTCCTCAATGTACATGTGTATCAAACAACAGAGCATCAAACAATGTGAGGAAAAAACTAATAGAACTACAAAGAGAAACAGATAAATCCACTATCATAGTTGGAGACTTAACACCCCTGTATGAGAAATAGATTCAGCCAACAGAAAATCAGAAAAGACACAGCTGAACTTAACACTAGCCATCAACTGGATATAACTGACATCCTCAGACTACATACATCATCCAAAAACAGTAGTTCCTTCTCAATTTCTCACGGAACATTCATTAAGAGAGACCCCATTGTGGGACATAAAACACATCTTCCCAAATTGAAGAGAAATCATACAGTAAGACATTCAGAACCCAATGGAATTAAACTAGACATCAAGAACAGAAAGATGACTGGAAAATCCCTGTGACTGAACAAAACACTTCTAAATAACACACGGGACTAAGAACAAATCTCAACAGATAATTTGAAATATGTGAACATGAAAACACAGCTTACCGAAATTTGTGGGATGCAGCAAAAGCAGAGCTCGGGGGAAATTTAAAACATTGAAAACATACATTAGCAAATACAGAAGATCTAAAATCAATCATCTTAGCTTCCAAATTAGGAAAATAGAGAAAAAAAGAAAGAAATGACACTGAGCAGAAGAAAATGAAGAATTTGAGCAGAAATAAATGAAGTTGAAAACAGGAAATCTATAGGAAAATCATGAACCCAATGCTGGTTCTTTGAAAAGATCCATTATGGCAATAAGGACTTCACTATAGATTCTATAGACATCAAAATGATAAAAAAGGAATAGTATTATTTGATAATGATGAAACGGGCCAATTCTTTATAAGATAAAATCTACTAAAATACATGCAAGAGTAGACAACCTGAAAAAAATAGGCAATCTACACGAACCTATCTATATTAAAGAAATTGAATTAATAATCTTCCAAAACAGAAAACAAGAGCCTGAGAGGGGCTCACTGGTAAATTCTGCTGTTGCTGCTGCTAAGTCACTTCAGTCATGTCCGACTCTGTGTGACCCCATAGACGGCAGCCCACCAGGCTCCCCCGTCCCTGGGATTCTCCAGGCAAGAACACTGGAGTGGGTTGCCATTTCCTTCTCCAATTCATGAAAGTGAAAAGTCAAAGTGAAGTCGCTCAGTCATGTCCGACTCTTAGCGACCCCATGGACTGCAGCCTACCAGGCTCCTCCGTCCATGGAATTTTCCAGGCAAGAGTACTGGAGTGGGGTGCCATTACCTTCTCCAACTGGTAAATTCTACTAAACCTTTAAGGAAGAAATTATACTCATTCCCTACAACCTATAGTAGATTATATATTTTAGAAAAATAAATATTTTAGAACTTTGTCTTCTGATGCACAAAATTTTAAAAGATTTTTAGGAAGTCCAATTTTTCTATTTTCTTTCTTTGCTGTGTCTTTGGTTCATGTCCAAGAAATCATTGCTGAATCTAGCATTGTGAAATTTTGCCCTATGTTTTTCGAGACTTTTACAGTTTTGGGTCTTCTTATATCTTACATACATTAGATCTTTGATCCATTCTGAGTTAATTTTTTGTATGATGTTAGGTAAGGGTCCAGTGCCATTTGTTAAAAACTATCCTTTTCCTCACTGAATGATCTTGATAGTCTTGTCAAAAATCATTTAATGATACACGTGTGGGTTATTTCAGGTCTTTGTAGTCTATTTCATTGGTCTATAGGTCTCTCTCCATGCTAGTACAATGTTAGCAAACACTGTTTTGATTTACTGTAGCTCTGTAGTAAGTTGAGTTTCAGTGCTCTAATATGTAAACTTTTAAGAAAGCATCTGATAGTAAATATTTTAGGTTCTGTGGAGGAAGACCAAACTCAATGATGTACATACTTACATAACAAGAGAAGAAACAAACAAGTTTTTAATTGATGAAATTAAAAATATAATAACTAATTTTTGTTATATAGGTCTGCTAATGAGAAGAATGGGGTACTTTCAGAGGGGATAATGGTTGCTTAGTTGGTGATCAAAGTTAGTGTCCCCTATAATCCAATGCAAATATTCATCTGTGAACGCTGATCTGTGATGCGGTTTTGTTTTCCATCTTTGAAAATGCCCTTTCACACAGACAGGCACTTCCCAAACTGGCATCAGTGCACAAGCATGTGATTTTAATCGAGCATCTTCATCACATACAAGGCAATCGAAGAATTCTAGTAGGTTCTTCTCCTGACATTTCCATTTAGCATGTCATTGCATTACAGGTTAATCACTTCCCATTGAACGTTGGGCAGAAGCTGCTCAGTTACAGAGTTAAATCGATTTTTGAATATGTAGATTTCCTTTGAGTTTGCATCAAAGTCTAAAAGACACTACTTGAACTGCAGTTTGAACTCAGAAACTAAATACACTGTGAGTTCATTTGAGATTTGAGAGCTTCACTCTTGTTTCAAATTTGGAGCATGAGAGGTAAAACAACTTGACATTGCATGTGATTCAAACACTTTTAGTTAGTAAAGCTGAAATGACTAAACCACAGTATATTTTACATATAAACTCTGTATAGCCTTTTAAATATTAGTTTGAATTCATTAAAAAAATTTTTTTTCAAGTCCACAGCAAAATTCAGTTTCCAAAGCCATTCAATATTTGTAATAGTGGTTGACGGAAAGAGGTTCTTCTTATTTGGAAAAATTTTAGTCTTGACTCAGAGCTCAAAATATCTTGATAAAGCTTGGCTAATGATAAGCCTTCAAATTTTTGAGTTACAACAAAGTTACAATATTCTGAGTTCAGCATATCCCTCTTACAGTTCCGACAAAAATGTCACAGAACTGATGTTCATGTCCACAAGAAGAAATGTAGTTCACTATTGATACTGATTCAGTAATACATGATAGATTCAGATATTTCCCTTGAAGTACAGTGAGTTACCATAAACACCTTACATTTTCACAAGCTTTGCATATTTTCCAGCCAAGCCAATTGCTGTCTCACCCATATTTTTTTCCCGTTTTATTGAGAAATAATTGGTACACAATCTGTACAAATTTAAGGCATACACAGTATGATGATTTGATTTACAGATATTGTGAAATGATGACCACTGTAACTCAGTTAACAGAATATATTTTCATACAGATACAATAAAAAGGGAGAAAAAAGGAAAGAAGTGGGGAACTCTCCTTGTAATGAGAACCCTTAGGATTTGCTCTCTCACCTCCCCTGCATGTCATGCATTACTGTTAGCTCTAGTCCTCTTTGCCTCACACCTTCAGCACTCTGCATCTTATAAATAACTGGAAGTCTATACAGTGTGATGCACATATATTTTAACACCTCTGGTTGTAACACACCTTAGTTGATTCTACTTCAGGCTGTGCTGAATTTGTGTTTTATTAATGTCTTTGAGAGCTTCCAGGTGGCCCCAGTAGTAAAGAACCCGCCGATCAATGCAGGAGACATAAGAGACGAAGGTTATTCGAACCCTGGGCGGGGAATATCCCCTGGAGGAGGGCATCGCAACCCACTCCAGTACTCTTGCCTGGAGAATCCCATGGACGGAGGAGCCTGGTGGGCTACAGAACATGGGGTCACAAAAGAGTCAGCCACGACTGAGTGATTTAGCCCTCACCATGTCTTTCAGTAACTACAGGTGAGACTATTTTCAATCTGACTATTTAAAGAAGCTAATTCTGTCGTCACTTCTATCTAAGCACTGGCTCCTTAAATAAACACCAACTGAGTAGTAACATCTGCCCTGTTTTTAAGTTGTTCTTGTTCCCAATGTCCTAAATTCCTCAAGCTTCTATTCTCAGTATGAGGCTAATATTCTTTAAAAACATTTTGTTTCCTGGACCCATTTATTCAGCTGTTGCAATCAAACACCATTTAATTAACTTACCACTTATAAATGGCTTCTTTCTTGGCTAAGAAATGAGCCCCTTGACAACCAATTTTGGTATCGGATTCTTTTTCATTTTTTCCTGTGTGTTGAAGAGAAATTCTGTCACAAGATAGAATTTTCTCTCACAAGAAAATTTAAGACAATCTTAAATTTTCCAATCTTTCTAATCTCCCCTTTGATTTGGGAATATTTGGATGAATGCTTAGTGTGGTTGTGGTCCCACTAATGTATGCTGTAGTTTTTAAACACAGCTCTAGTGTCATCACACAACACAACATCTTGCCGTGTAATGTAATAACAACAGAACCCACACTCCATTATGCTGTACAAGCATGATGGTCAGTCCACTTTGGTCTTCTTTTCTTGTTCTGACATAAAGATGAGCACTGGAAACTTCTTGTTTAATCACAGTATGGCAATATGTGTGGTACTCCAAGTGCCGCTGAGTTCTAACTGTGTGACTGCAATTTGCATTGTTCCAACCACTGGCATAAAACCGCAAGCGCACCACACAGTCTCTGCTACAATTACTCACCTTTGCTTCAGTAGCAGGAAAACACCCACAGAAAGTATGTAAACAAATGAGCACGGCTGTGTATCCTTAACAGTCTATGGACATTGAAACCTGAGTTTCAAATACTTTTCATGTGCTGCCAAAGAGTCTTCTTTTATTGTTTTCAACCATTTAAACCTGTTCAGAATGAAACAATGCCATTTGCAGCAACACCGACGGACCTAGGATTATCATACTGAGTGAAGTCAGTCAGAGGAAAACAACATGCGATCACATATCACGTCTACGTGGACTCTAAAATACAACACAAGTGCACCTACTTATGAAACAGAAACAGATTCAGACTCAGAGAACAAAGTGGTGGCCATGGGGGAGGGGCTGGGGGGAGGATGGATGGGATTAACGGATGCAAACTTGTATATACAGGACGCATAAACAACTCAGATCCTACTGTATAGCACAGGGAACTATATTCATTATCCTGTGATAAACCATAATGGAAAAGAATATGAAAAAGAATGTGTACATATAGAGACACACACACATAACTGAATCACTTTGCTGTACAGTAGAAATTAACACAACATTGTAAACCGACTATACTTCCATTTTTTTTTTTTAATGTAAGAACTGTTCGGCTGATGTCACACAAAAATAGGCAGGTCAGATTTGGTTCACAAGCCATAGTTGCCAACCCTTGCTTGTGCTCAGTCATTCAGTTGTGTCTGACTCTTTGCAACCCTATGGACTACGGCCTGCCAGGCTCCTCTGTCCATGGGATTCTCCAGGCAAGCCAACCCCTGCTATATGTCAATAAATGTAATTTTTATTTTTTAAACTTCATTTCATTGTTTTTTTTTTTTTTCATTATTTGTATAGGTAATTATTTTCACATGACCTAAAATGGAATAAGTTCATGAAAGGCAGAGGGTATAACATCTCCCTTCCACCTTGGCCACCAGCTCCTGATCTCCCTGGAAGAAAATCAAGGTTGCTAGTTTCTCATGTAATGTCCCAGAGCTATTCTGTAAAATAATAAGTAATTACACACGTTTATACTCTTCTTTCCTCTTCATCTTTACATAAAAGGCAACATACTCCACACCCACTGCCATGGCAACAGTCAAAGGTGGACAGTAACAAGTGCTGACAAGGATGCAGAGAAATTGAAACCTTCACACATTTTTCGTGGGAATGGCAAATGCTGCAGCTGCTTTGGAAAACAAATCGGCAATTCCTCAAAAAAGTTAAACAAAGAGTTTATAGACAACCCAGAAATTTTGCCCCTGGACATAGACCCAAGAGAAATAAAAATATGTTAACACAAACATTTATACACGCATGTTCTTACCAGCATTACTCATAATAGCCCCAAAGTGGAAACAAATAACCATCACCTAGTGAATAAACAAAATGTGGTCTATTCATATGATGAAATATCTTTTAATCATGAAAAGGAAACGAAGTACTGATATACAACATGGCTGAACCTTGAAAATATCACAGTAACTGAAAGAAGCCACATACTATATGATTCCATCTACAGGAAAAGTTCATAAAAGGACAATCCAGAGAGAAAGTAAGTTAGTGGTTGTTGGGGGCTGGGAGGCGGGAGGACTAGGAAGTGGCTGCTAATGGTCACAGGGTTTCTTCTTGGGGGGCTGAGAACATTCTGGAACTAAACAGTGGTGATGGTGGTACAACATTGTGAATATACTAAAAACCACTGAATCGTACACTTTGAAAAGGTGAATTATATGGCGTGAGCATTATTTCTCCATAAAATAAGGTAGCATCCTATACACACACCCTTTTCCCTTAACAGTATTCAGTGCGACCCCATGGACTACACAGTCCATGGGACTCTCCAGGCCAGAATACTGGAGTGGGAAGCCGTTCCCTTCTCCAGGGGATCTTCCTAACCCAGGGATCAAACCCTGGTCTCCCTCATTGCAGGCAGATTCTTTACTAGTTGAGCCACCAGGGAAGCCCAACAGTATCCAGAGGCCATTTAAATGGGGTGAGAAATGCAGAAGCTGGGAAATAGAGTGGCTGCCTCTCTGGGCATCAGCAAACTTTAAATTACCAGTAGCCCAAATCTCGAGGAAGGGAATAGAATCCCAGAGCCTTTCTACTATGTTCAAAGACCTTTGAACTGACTATAAGAAGGCCCAACACCACTGAAAACCAAACCATCACAGATGGATCCTGTGGCTTGCCGAGTTCACTGTCTACAGAACATTTAACTGAAAGTTACAGCAGTAGTTGAGAAAGGCCAACAAACTGAAAATGAAATTAAAACATGCAGGAATAGTCTGTGATTCCCTGAGACCCCATCACCCTGAAACACCCCTCACTATTTAGGGTCTTCTCCCTAAGACCCTCCCCTTGCCAGGAAAGACACCATCCCCCATCCTCCTCTCTCCAAGGTTTGCTTGGCTGGGAAACAGCATCCAAATCCAGGGTGGTATGGGAGCGAAATGCAGAACAAGAAAAATGCATTCCACTGTGGAAGAGGGGCAGGAACTGGCTAGCACATAGAGGTACACACCTTGGAGGCACCGGTGAGAATGGACTTGGGGTGCATGGAGAGGGAAGGTGGGGTTCTCTTTTCCATTGGAATGAGGTTAGGGGTTTGAGTGCATTCTTTAGGAAGGCATGACAGCTGCTTCTGCAGCTTGCTGTTTTAACTAATGTTCTGGACACTCCTCTGTGCAAAGTGACACTGGGAGGCCAGTAACACTTCGGCATCAGATAGAGAAAAGGATTCAAAGACTTCAGGAGAGAGGAACGCTGAGACTTGAATGAACTCCCCCAGTGCCCCCATCTCCCACCCCCGCTCCGTCTCCCATTAGACCTGGAAAGACCACGTGTTCCTTCACCTTGAGGAATGGTCTGGGGAGAAAGATGTTAGTCTTTTAAAATGGGCTTTAATTGACTGTTTTCCTAACTAGGGAAGGCTGGTGGTGGTGGGGGGGCTGCAATGGGCCTTCCTGATCAATTGCAGCAGGGATGGGTGGAACCAAGGGTGGCTGATCCAGGTGTTACCTGCCAGAAGTAAAGTGGACCTAGTTATCGTAACTGGCAACAGAACAGGTATGTTTATTTAACTTCACGAATTGGTGTGGTGCCCAGCAATCTTTAGCTGTGATTAATTCATCATAAAGTTCTCAGGAATTAAAGTGACAGATGACTCATTTTTTTCCCCCATAAAATAAGTCCAGGTCTAATGGGACTATGCCCAACTTAAGAAAACCAACAAATTCTATGTAATTCGTAATGCTGCATCTTCACTGATTCAATCTCCATCTATACTGAAGTAGATGTCAGGTAGCCTTGAGACCTACCAAAGCATCATAGCAAATTATAAGTCTGCTTCCTCATGTTCCCTGAAGAGAAATGTGCCCCAGAGGAATGAACATACTCAAATCTTTGGTCTACTGGATACTTATTCCAAGTTAATGCTAATCATTGGGATCCTATAGATCTTGTCTGCCTTCTGGAGTACGGGCTATGTGGATCTAGAAATAAATGGACCAGGTGTACCTATGGCAAGCTCGTTGTTGTTCAGTCGCTAAGTCCTGTCCGACTCTTTGCAACTCCATGGACTATAGCCCACCAGGCCCCTCTGCCCATGGATTTCCCAGGCAAGACTTCTAGAGTAGGTTGCCATTTCCTTCTCCAGGAGATTTTCCTAACCGAGGGATCAAACCCAGTCTCCTGCATTATGGCAAGTTCATCCAAAGGCTATTTTCTGTCCAAACAGAAACAGCTGAAATGGATTGTCAGCCTCAGGGAAAAGCCTGGACTGGCTTTCTAAGGCATGGAGTGTCACTATGGTATGCAGAGTCAAGAAGAAAACACCGGAACTCCTTCCTTTCAAAATAGCAGTCAAAAAGCAGTATCACCTCTTGAATAAAAAAGTACGGATTGTTATAACCATCAAATATTTAAAAGGGCTATGTTTGGTGGTTCTCACTGACATCCCCACTGAATCCACACAGCCCATCACATAAGATGTCAGTGAATTAACACAAACTTCAAGTGGATTCTCCTTACCCAACCAAAGCAACAATGTTGTCTAGAAACTGGTGCGTACTTTGATTTAGCAAATGTTTTCTTAATTCCTTTACAGTCCTTCCTCAAAGCCCTCTCTCACTCTAGGGCTTAAATTGGTCCCATTAAATAAACACCTTACACTAGCTGGTCAGTTACACTGAAAGCATCATTTTTTGGTTTGTTTTGACTGTCCCATGCGGCTTGCAGGATCTTATTTCCCTGACCAGGGATTGAACCCTCACCCTCAGCAGTGAAAATTCCCCTGGACTTCCAGGGAATTTCCAAAGGCCTCGTGTTTGATAAACAAGGAAGGTAAGAAGTAACAGCTGCCATGAAAATTTCTTTAGGGTTTTTCTGCACCAAGAGATCCTTGGAGGGGCAGGAGTATGTTCATTCATCACGTAGTACCTTGGTTTCTGCAGCAGGACGAGTATTATTCAGACATGATCAAACCAGTCAGTCCTAAAGGAACCAATCATGAATATTCATTGGAAGGACTGATGCTGAAGCTGAAGCTCCAATACTTTGGCCACTTGATTCGAACAGCCAACTCACTGGGAAAAAAAAACTCTGATGCTGGGAAAGATTGAGGGTAGGAGGAGAAGGGGGCAACAGAGGGTGAGATGGTTGGATGGCATTACCGACTCAATGGATGTGAATTTGAGCAAACTCCAGGAGACAGCGGAGGACAGGGAAGCCTGGCGTGCTGCAGTCCATGGAGTTGCAGAGTCAGAGACGACTGAGTAACTGAACAACAACAACAACAAAAAGCCATGTGTGTCTCTCACCCAGAGAACCCAGGCTTGCAGCTCTGTTTTAATTGGCTATGACTTTGCATTATCTTCATTTGGAAAGTAAGCAAGATTCTGGAATTATCTAGGAGATGGGCATGGAGGAATTTTAAATGTTATACGGGATTATGAGCAAGTGTCTATGCAAACACACATGTGTACATGCACACATGAAAGCTAAGAGGTGGATGCAGTCAGCAATTACTGGTTTGGCCAGGCACCCTGATGCCTTTAGGGAAGTTATCTCCAGCTCCATCCAGTGGCGTGAAATGGGTGCCAATCAGAGGACCTCATTCTGAGTTCTAACCAGGACTGGAAAGTGACTCAGGCCAACCATAATTCTGTATTGGTAGGAACACTGTAAGTGTCAATACACAGAAAACCCAACTAACGTGCTTTTGAAAGAAGAAAAACTAAGGGGTGTTGATAGAACACTACGCAACAAGAGCAGAACACATTTATTTCAAGGACACGTGGAACACTCACCAAGCTAGACCATACCGTGGGAAATAAAGCAAATCTCAACAAATTTGGAAGAGCTGGAATCATACAAAGTGTATTCTCTGGCCACAAAGGAATTAAACTAGAAACCAAGAACAAAAAGTGTTAAATACCCTCAGATATTTGGAAATTAAATAATGCACTTCTAAATAACCCACAAGTCAAGCAAAAGTCTCAAGAGCAATGGAAAATATTTTTTGAATTCAATGAGAATGAACACACAACTAATCAAAAGTAGAATGAAGCTAAATAGTGCCTCGAGAAAAAAATGATAGCGTTAAATACTTACATCAGGAAAAAAGAGTCAGTGATCTATCACCTTAAGAAGCAATAAAAAGAGTAAGTTTAAACACACAGTAAGTAGAAACAAGCAAATAATACAGATAAAAGTAGAAACCAATGAAATTGAAAACAGAAAAATTATAAAGTCAATTAAACCAGAAAGTAGTTCTTTAGATCAATACAATTTATAAACCTCTAGCCTACCTAAGGAAAATAAAAAGGCAGAGATAAGATAGAAATTACCAACATAATAAAGAATGAAAAAATAAAAAGAATGAAAGATCTTACACTATCGATCTTAGACATTAAAAGGATAAGGAAGTATTTTAAACATTATACCTACAAATTTGATAATTAGATAAAATGGACAGATTCTTTGAAAGATATAAACTTCCTCAGCTCACTAAAGAGGAAGCAGGTGGTCTAGATGGTCCAATATATAATCTAGAAATTGCCTTGTAGTTTAAAACCTTCCCCTCAAAACCCTAAATCAAACCAAACCAGAAGTCCAGGCCCAAATGTATTCAGAGGTGAATTCTACCATTTAAGAGAGAAATAATATACGTTCTCACAAAACCTCTCAGAAGATGGAAGAGAAGAAATTGCTTTCTAACTATTTCTGAGGGCCCTACTTACTGTCAAAACCTGAGATAAATATTACAAGAAAAAATAACCTTCAGACCATATCCCTCATGAACACGAATACAAAAATTGTAAACAAAACATTACCAAATTGAATCCATCAATAGATAAAAAGAATAATGTATCCTGAAAAAGAAAAGGAGATTAGATTACCCAGGGAATGCAAAGTTGGTTCCATACTCAAAGATGGATTAATTTAATATGGAATTCAATAAAGCAAGGAAGAAAATCCATATGAACATCTCAGTGCAAGTGAAAAAAAACTTTTTAAAACATTTAACAGAATCCAACATTAATTTGTCATAAAAAAAGCTTTCCACAAACTAGGAATAGAATGAATTTCCTTAAACCACTGAAGGCAATTACAGAAAACCAACAGGTAATGTTATATTTAACTGTGAAAGATTTAACGCTTTTCTCCTAAAAATAAAAACCATGGAAAAATGTTCACTCTCATCACCTCTATTCAACATCATTTTGGAGGCCCCAGCCAGTGGAATAAGGTAAGAGCAAGAAATAAAGATCATGTAGGTTGGTGATAAAAAATAAAACTGAGTTACAGATTACATGATTGTCTATGTGGAAAATATAAAGATTCTATTTTTAAAAACTTTCTAGAACTAATAAATGCATTTGGCAAGGCCACAATATTACAAGGTCAATGTAATCAATTAAATTTCTAGACACTAGCAATGAACAATTACAAAATGGAGATTTTAAAAGTACCATTTACAAGGACACACAAAAAAATCATGAAATGTACAGGCTAAAATCTAACAAAATATGTGTAAGACCTGCATGCTGAAAAATACCAAACACTGATGAAAGAAATAAGACCTAAGTAAACAAAGAGATATTTTTTTGCCTTCATGGGTTGGAAGACTCAATATTATTAAGATGTAATTCCACCACAATTGATCTATAAATTCTATAAAATACCAAGCAAAATCCTAGAATGATTTTTGTAGGAATATATATGCTGACTCTAAAATTTTTTTGGTAAAGGCAAAGGAACTATAAGTGCCAAAGTAATTTTTTGAAGAAAAAATATGGGATTCCTGGTTTCCTGTCTGGCATGTAAGAGCTTAGAAGTCACCACTCCATCCTGAACAAGTAAAAAACTGAACAAACTGAAAAATCAACCAGTCTTGGCTCCCAGTTTAGAAAGACACACAGGCTGACAGAATCACAACTTAACTCGAGCTGAAACCTCCACGGAAACCAGCGCCTAGGCAAGTAAAGTCGAGTTCGGAAAAATCTCAACTTTTTTGGACAGATTGCTGGAGGCTCAGTATAGACAATTCTGAGAGTTAAAGACTTCAGGGAGACCCAGTGATATGAGAACACCCAAACTTTCCTGGTTTTGCCTCCAGGAGCTTCAAGGGGGTCCTCACAGTGACCACCAGAGAAAAGTTCCTCCGCCTTCCACTCGCAGGTGGAGGCGAGTTCAGTTCAGTTCAGTTGCTCAGTCATGTCTGACTCTTTGTGACTCCATGAATCGCAGCACGCCAGGCCTCCCTGTCCATCACCAACTCCCGGAGTTCACTCAGACTGATGTACATCGAGTCAGTGATGCCATCCAGCCATCTCATCCTCTGTCGTCCCCTTCTCCTCCTGTTCCCAATCCCTCCCAGCATCAGAGTCTTTTCCAATGAGACAACTCTTCACATGAGGTGGCCAAAGTACTGGAGTTTCAGCTTTAGCATCATTCCTTCCAAAGAACACCCAGGACTGATTTCCTTCAGAATGGACTTTTTGGATCTCCTTGCAGTCCAAGGGACTCTCAAGAGTCTTCTCCAACACCACAGTTCAAAAGCATCAATTCTTCAGGGCTCAGGTTTCTTCACAGTCCAACTCTCACATCCATACATGACCACTGGAAAAACCATAGCCTTGACTAGACGGACCTTTGTTGGCAAAGTAATGTCTCTGCTTTTGAATATGCTATCTAGGTTGGTCATAACTTTCCTTCCAAGGAGTAAGAGTCTTTTAATTTCATGGCTGCAATCACCATCTGCAGTGATTGATACATATATATATATATATATATATATATATAAAATTTTTAAGCAAGAACCAGGAATCAAACCCACAGACTAGGCATCAAACACCCACACACACCCCAATGCACTGAAAGTGTAGAGTCTTAACCACTGAACCACAGGGAAGTTCCTGGAAAGCTGGCTTTCAACAAAAAATGAAAAGGCATACTAAAAGGTAAAAAATGCAATTTAAGGAAACAGAGTAGACATCAGAACCAGAGAGATGGCAGGGAGGTTGGAATTATCATATCAGGAGGTTTTTTTCTTTTTCTTTTTTTAATCTGCTAAGAGCTTTCATAAAAAAAGAACTAAATAATGTCATTTGCAGCAACACGGATGCACCTAGAGATTATTGTACTAAGCCAGAAAGACAAATACAAATACCATATGATATTACTTACACGCGGAATCTAAAATATGACGCAAATGAACTGTCTATGAATTAGAATCATGGGCATAGAGAACAGATTTGTGGTTGCCAACAGGGAGGGGGTTGGGGAGGGTTGGGATTAGCAGATATAAGCTATTATATACGGACTAGATAAACAACAGGGTCCTACTATATAGCATAGTAGGGTCCTGCTGCTGCTGCTGCTGAGTCCCTTTGGTCATGTTCGACTCTGTGCGACCCCATGGACGGCAGCCCACCAGGCTCCCCTGTCCCTGGGATTCTCCAGGCAAGAACACTGGAGTGGGTTGCCATTTCCTTCTCCAATGCATGAAAGTAAAAAATGAAAGTGAAGTCGCTCAGTCGTGTCCGACTCTTAGTGACCCCATGGACTGCAGCCTACCAGGCTCCTCCGTCTATGGGATTTTCCAGGCAAGAGTACTGGAGTGGGGTGCCATTGCCTTCTCCGAGTAGGGTCCTACTATATAGTGTATATACCTGTAGTACCTATAGTAGTATATATACCTATATGGGTATATATATGTATAGTACCTATAGTAGGCTGCTACTATATAGGTATCCTTGGAGAATCCTACCATATAGGTATACCTGGAGAATCCCATAGACAGAGGACCCTGAGGGACTACAGTTCATGGGCTTGCAAAGAGTCAGACACGACTGAGGGACTAACACACAGTATATAGCATAGAGAACTATATCCAATATCCTGTGAGAAACCATAAAGAAAAAGGATATTTAAAAACATATATATATGCACAACTGAATCACTTTGTTGTACAGTAGAAACTAACAACATTGTAAATGAACTCTATTTCAATTTTTAAAAATATTAAAATTTTAAAATAGGCTAAAGGCTTTAATGAAAAAAGTAAACAGCATGCAAGAACATAAGAATAGCATAAGCAGAGAGATGGACACTCAAAGAGTAAAAGAGAAATGATGGCGATTATTAAAAAAAAAAAAAACACCCCACAACAGAAAGGGAGAATGCTTTTGATGGAATCATTAGTACGCTGGACACAGCTGAGGAGAGACTCTCTGAACCTGGGGTTATGACAATAGAAACTTCCAAAACTGACAAGCAAAGAAAAAACACTGAAAAAAAAAAAAAAGAACAGAGTATCTATGAACTGTGAGACACCTATGAAAGGTCATTTTGGGAAAGTCATTGATGGGAAAGCCAGAAGGAGAGGAAAGAAACAGAAGAGATGCTTTAGAAAATGATGATGACAATTTCCCCAAGTTAATATGAGACAAAAAAGCACAGGTCCAGGAAGCTCAGAGACCACCAAACACAATACAAACAACAACATGACGACCCTGGGTATATCATATTGAAACTTAAGAAAATAAAAATGAAGAAAAAGGGAATTCCCTGTGGTCCAGCGGTTAGGGCTTGGCGCTTTCACTCCTGGGGCCAGAGTTCAGTCTCTGGTTGGGGAAATAAGACCCCATAAGCTGAGGGCAAAAAAAAGATTAAAAAAAAAAAATCGGAAAGAAGCCAGAGGAATGAAACCACATTATCTATAGAAGATCAAAGATTTCCATTCATCTTCTTCTCAGAAACCATGCAAGCAAGAAGAGAGTGGAATAAAATATGTGTGTTTAGAGAAAAAGAAACACGCACCTAGAATTCTGTACCCTCAGAAATGATCCTTCAGAAGTGAAGGAGAAGTGAAGACTTTCTCAGAAAAACAAAAATTGAAGATATTTGTAGATCCAGTAGACCTGCCTCATAACAAATGTTAAGAGTTCTTTAGAGAGAAGAAAAGTAATATAGGTCAGAAACTTGGACAGACATATAGAAAGGAACAGCACTGGAGAATAAATAAGTAAAGGTGAAAAATCCAAACTTTTATTTTTCTTATTTTTTATTGATCTAATGAATCCAAATGGTTAATCCAATTGACCTTAATTAATGCAACAGTATCAATAGTCACATTAAATAGCAATGGTCTAACTATGCCAATTGAAAGAACTAGTCACAGTGGATTAAAAAATTACTTATCTTCATGTTGTCTGCAAGAAGCCCATTTTAAACATAAAGACATATAGATTAAAAGTAAGTAGCTAGAGGGACTTCTCTGATGGTTGGTTAAGACTCCATGCTCCTAATGCAGGGGGCCTGGGTTTGATCCTTACTCAGGGAACTAGATCCTGCATGCTCTAAGACCTAACATGGCCAAGTAAATAAATATTTTAAAAAAGTAGATCAATAGAGAAAGCTATAGCCTGCTAATGCTAATTAACAAAATGGGGGTAGCTATATTAATTTCAGACAAGGCAGACTTCAGAGTAAGGAAGGTTACCAGAGATAAAGAGAACGTTAGTGCTAGTGCTAAGTCGCTTCAGTCATGTTCAACTATTTGGCATCCTATGGACCATAGCCCAGCAGGCTCCTCTGTCCCTGGGATTTCCCAGGCAAGAATACTAGAATGGGTTGCCATTGCCTCCTTCAGGGAATCTTCCCAACCCTGGTAGTTCAGATGGTAAATAACACTAGGACCTAAGAAAAAAATCTTAAGAGAAAAAATTTTAATTTTGGCCTAAATGAAATACAACTTTTCAAAATTTGTGGGATGAAATGAATGCAGAGCTTAGAGAAAAACTTACAGCATTGACTAGATATATTTGAAGAGAAGAAAGATCTAAAATAAATCATCTAGGGACTTCCCTGGTGGTTCAGTGATTAAGACTCTATGCTTCCACTTCAGGGAACATGAGTTCAATCAACATGAGTTCAATCCCTGTTCAGGAACAAAGACCCTGCATGCCACATGGCCAAAAGAATAAAAAGAGAACTACAGATCTATATCTCCCATAAATATAGATGCAAAAATCACCAACAGAACATTAAGACATCAAACCTAACAATGTATAAAGAGAATTCTGAATCATGACCATGTGAGATTATGCCACGTCTGCAAATTTTGGTTCAACATTCAAAAATGGATGTACTCCACTGTATCAGTGGTGAAGGACAGGGACGCCTAGTGTGCTGCAGTCCACGGGGGTCAAAAAGAGTCGGACTGAAAAAACAACATCATCAACAAGCTAAAAAAGAAAAGTCATGTGACCATATCAACAGATGCAGAGATAGCAGGTGATAAAATCCAAAACCCATCCATGATTAAAACTTTCAGTAAATTAAGAATAGAAATTAAGCTTCCTCAATTTGGCAAAGAATATCTACCAAAAAAAAAAAAAAAACCCTCTACAGCTAATATCATACTTAACGGTGAGAAACTTGAAACTTTCTCGCTAAGATCAGGGCTAACCAGGTGGTACAGTGGTAAAGAATCTGCCAGCAAATGCAGGAGACACAAGAGATGTGGGTTCGATCCCTGTGGGGAAGATCCCCAGGAGTAGGAAATGGCAACCTACTCCAGTATTCTTGCCTGGAAAATTGCATGGACAGAGGAGCCTGGTGGGCTGTAGTCCAGTCACAAAGAGCTGGACATGACTGAGCAATTGAGCACAGCACTAAGGTCAGATTCTAGGCAAAGATAACTCCTCTGTTTTTCAACATCCGCAAGTCCTAGCTAAGGTAATCACACACAAATATAAAATAAAAAGGTATACAGATTGTGAAGGAAAGAAAATAACTGTCACTATTTGCAGATGACATGATTGTCTACAAAAGAATCGACAAAAAACTCCTGAAACTATTAATAAAAAGTGATTATAGCAATATTGCAGAATTCAATGTTCAAAAGGCAATTGCTTTCCTGTATACCAGCAATGAATGAATGGATTTAGAAATTAAAAACACAGTACCATTTGCATTAAGACCAAAAAAAGAGATGTGCTTTGGTATAAAACAAACAACAAAAAAATATGTACAAGATCTATATAAGGAAAACTAAAGACTATGATGATCAAAATCAGAGAATTAAATATGGAGAGATATTCCATTTTATGGATTGGAAGATTGAATAAGGTCAAGATATCAATTCTCTCCAACTTGTTTGAAAGATTCATCGCGATTTCAATCAAAATCCCAATAATTCTGTTTGTAGATACTGACAAACTGACTCCAGAGTTCATGTAAAGAGAGAAAAGACCCAGAAGAGGCAACTCAATATTAAGGGAGATAAATAAGTCAGAAGACTGACATTAGCCGACTTTAAGACTTACAATAAAGCTATGATAATCATGCAGTGTGATATTGGCAAAAGAATAGACAAACAAGGTGATGGAAATGAATAGACAGAGCAGAAATACACCTACATAAATGTGTCACCTGATTTTTAACAAAGGATGAAGAGCAATATAACGGAGAAAAGAGAATGCCTGTAACAAGTGGTTGGTACTGAAACAACTGGACATCCACATGCAAAAAAAAAAAACAAAAAAAACAATCTAGACACAGCCTTTATACCCTTCACAAAAATTAACCCAAAATGGGTCATAGACTTTGATTTAAAACACAAAAGTATAAAATTCCTAGAAGATAACATAAGAGAAAGTCCAGTATTTCCTCGTGGGTCCAGTGGTTAGGATTTCGTGCTCTCAATGCAGGGGATACTAATTCAGTCCTTTGTCTGGGAACTAAGATCCCACATACTGCACAGTGTGGCAAAGAAAAAAAAAATCCAAATGACGTTGAGTTCAGTGATGTGAAAGAAATCATCGATAAGCTGGACTTTATTAAAATGAAGATTTCTGCTCTGCAATAGATGGTGTCAAGAGAATAAAAAGACATGCCACGGATTGGTAGAAAATCTTTGTAAAAGACATATCTGATAAGGATTCTTATCCAAAATATGGAAGGAACTCTTAAAACTCAACAATAAGAAAACAAACAAGCAAAAAGCCCAGTTATAAATTGGGACAATGACTTTAACAAACTTCCCAGTAAAGGAAATGTAAAGATGGCAAATCAACATATGAAAGATGCTCCATATTGTATGTCATTAGAGAAATGTAGACTAAGACCAAAAGGCGGTCCCTTGTTAGAAAGGCCACAGCTCCTCGCACGGGCATCGCCGACTATCGGCGAGGATGTGGAGCAACAGAAACTGTCATTAACTGCTGCATGCTGAGTTGCTAAGTCCTGTCTGACTCTTTGTGACCCCATGGACTGTAGCCCGTCAAGCTCCTCTGTCCATGGGATTTCCCAGGCAGGAATACTGGAGCGGGTTGCCATTTCCTTCTCCAGGTGATCTTCCTGACCCAGAGATTGAACCCTCATCTCCTGCCTTATTAGCGGGCAGATTCTTTACCACTGAGCCACATGGGAAGCCCCATTAACTGCTGAGGGGGATATTAAATGATACAGCTTCTTTGGAAGAGAGTTTGGTGGTTTCTTACAAAACTAAACATACACTTACCATACATTTCAGCAATCAAGTGTTAGAGTTACTGAGTTGTGTCCAGCTCTTTGTGACCCCATGGACTATAATCTGCCAGGCCCCTCCATCCATGGGGTTTTCCAGGAAAGAATACTGGAGTGGGTTACCATTTCCAGGGTCAGCAATCAAACTACTTATTATTTACCCAAAAAAGTTGAAAACTTATGTATACACAAAAACCTGCATACAGTTGTTTAAGCAACCTTATCAATAATTGCCAAAACTTGGAAGCAACCGAGATGTCCTTCAGTAGACACATGGATAAATAATCTGGAGTACATTTCAACAACAGAATGTATTCAGTACTAAAAAGAAATGAGCTATCTAGCCATGAAAAAACATGGAAGAGATTTAAATGCATATTACTAAGTGTAAGATGCCAGTCTGAAAAGGCTAAGTATTGTATGATTCCAAATATATGACATCCTGGAAAAGGATAAGACTGTGGAAACACTAAGAGGAGGGCATGGCAACCTACTCCAGTATTCTTGCCTGGAGAATCCCATGGACAGAGAAGCCTGGTGGGCTTCTGTGACAGTCCATAGGGTCACAAAGAGTTGGTCACGACTGAAGTGACTTAGCTCGCACAAACCCATGGAGACAGTATAAAGGTCAGAAGCTATCAGGGCTAAAGGGAGCTGAAGAGAGAAGTAAGAAAAGCACAAATGACTTTTAGGGCAGTGAAACTACTGTGCATGATATTGAAAAGGTGGGTATGTAAGTATAAATTTGTTCAAACCGCTAGAGTATACAACAGCAAGGGTCAACCTACGGTGAATTATGGACTTTAGATGATGAGGATGTGTCAGGATGGAATCATCAATTTTAATAAAGTGCCACTTTAATGGAGGATCGGAGAAGGCGATGGCACCCCACTCCAGTACTCTTGCCTGGAAAATCCCATGGATGGAGGAGCTGCACTCCATGGGGTCACTAAGAGTCAGACACGACTGAGCGACTTCACTTTCACTTTTCACTTTCATGCATTGGAGAAGGAAATGGCAACCCACTCCAGTGTTCTTGCCTGGAGAATCCCAGGGACGGGGGAGCCTGGTGGGCTGCCGTCTATGGGGTTGCACAGAGTCGGACATGACTGAAGTGACTTAGCAGCAGACTTAGCAGTTAATGGAGGATATTGATATTGGGGGAGTCTACACACGGGTGAAGCCAGGAGAAATGGGAAATCTCTGTACCTCCCATTCAATTTTTAAAAATGAATGAATGAATCTTTGGCTGCTCATGGGCTTTCTCTAGTTGCAGCGAGAGGGGCTACTCTTTAGTTGTGGTGCATGGGCTTCTCACTGTGGGGGCTCCTCTTGTTGCAGAGCATGTGCTCTAGGCCGCTCAGGCCTCAGTAGTTAGTTACAGTTCCCAGGCTCTACAGTAGACTCAATGGTTGCGGTACACAAGCTTGGTTGTTCCACACCGTGTGGACTCTTCCTGAGCCAGGGATTGAACCTGGGTCCCCTTAACTGACATGCAGATTCTTAACCATTGGACCATCAGGGAAGTCTTCCATTCAATTTTGCTGGGAAACTAAAGAATAAATTATATTTAAAATCAAAAGGTAGTGATTAAAAAAAAAATGCTAGTCAGTGGTCAGGCCCAGGAAAAGCCTTATCAACATTTAAGGAGACCAGATCTTATCCTTAGAACATTAAAAAATGGCTGGTGGATGTGTTAGTTTCCTATGACTTCTGTAACAAACGACCACAACCTAGGGACTTTAGAGAAATTTGTCCTCTCATAGTTCTAAAGGGCAAAAGTCCAAAATCAAGGTAGGGGCAGTCCTATGCCTCCTTTGAAGACTCTAGGGGATTTTTTTCCTCTTCCATCTTTGCCTGGTTCCAGTATTCCTCGGCTGTGTCTACCAACAAATCTCTCCACCTCTGTTTCTGTCTTCACCCAGCCTTCTTCTCTGTGGATAAGGAAACTTGTCATTGGATTTATGGCCCACCCAGCTAATCCAGGATGATCTCCTGGATTAAGTTAAGATCCTTAACTTAGTTGTATCTGCAAGACCTCTTTTGCAAATAAGGTCACATTCACAGATTCTGGGGATTGCGACATGGACCTAGGTTTTCAGGGACCACCACTCAACCTACGGCAATGTTAAGCTATATAACACACATCCGTAGGGTTGCTGCGTTAGTTAAGGCTCCTTAAGTGCCATATGAAATCTACTCTGGCTGAACAAAGCCAAGAAAGGGAGTAAGGAAAAGAGGGTTATTGGAATACTACTGAGGTCACAAAGTTGACAAGAAGTAGACAAGCTGACTTTAGAGAGGTCCATCCAGAGCAGCTCTAAGGACCTCAGCAGTGAAAATTCATGAATTATGCTTTAGATCAGGGATTGTCAAGTATTTTCTATCAATGACCATTGTATATATTTTCAGCTTTGTGGGCTACACAGTGTCTGTTGCAACTATTCAAATTTGCTGTTGTTTGTGAAAGCAGCCATAGACAAGATGTAAATTAATAAGTATGGCTGTTTTCCAATATTTATTGCATGTTTATTAATAAAACTTTCCAACTTTATTTTCTAAAACAGAAAAGGATTTGATTCAGTTCAGTTCAGTCACTCAGTTGTGTCTGACCCTGCAACCCCATAGACTGCAGCACACAGGCTTCCCTGTCCATCACCAACTTCTGGAGTTTGCTCAAATTCATGTCCATCGAGTCGGTGATGCCATCCAACCATCTCATCCTCTGTCATCCCCTTCTCCTCCTTCCCTCAATCTTTCCCAGCATCAGGGTCTTTTCCAATGAGTCAGTTCTTCGCATCAGGTGGCCAACGTATTGGTGCCTCAGCTTCAGCATCAGTCTTTCAAATGAATATTCAGGACTGATTTCCTTTAGGATGGACTGGTTGGACCTCCTTGCAGTCCAAGGGACTCTCAAAAGTCTTCTCCAACTCCACAGTTCAAAAGCATCAATTCTTTGGCATTCAGGTTTCTTTAGGGTACAACTCTCACATCCATGCATGACTACTGGAAAAACCATAGCTTTGACTAGACAGACCTTTGTCATCTATTTGTCAATTACTTTAGCTATCTCCTATAAGCGGAATTATTGTTTGTCTTTTTGTGACTGGCTTAGTTCATGTAAGTGCTTCGCTGGTAGCTCAGATGGTAAAGAATCTGCCATAACGTCCTCAAGTTTCATCTATGTTATAGCAGGTGATCAGACCTCCTTCCTTGTGAAGGCTGAGTAATATCCCATTGTTGTATAGACCACGTTTTGCTTATTCAGTCATCCATCAGTGGACACTCGGGCTGCATCCACTTCTATTCTTCACTATTGTGAATCATGTTGCTACAAACATGAGCGTACAAATATCTCTTTTAGTTCTTTGAGATATATACTCAGAAGTGGAATTTCTGGATCATATGCTAATTCTATTTTTAATTCTTTGATGTTGCTGCACTTTACAATGCTATCCTTGCTGACTTTTTTTTTTTTTTTTTGGTCCTCTTGTCCACCAATTGTCAAGAGTGAGATACTGAATTTTCCAATGATTGTTGTTGAATTTTCTATTTTTCCTTTCAATTCAGTCAGTCTTTCCTTCATTTACTTTGGGTTAACCGATAGAAGTTGACACATACATACATATTTATAATTGTTACACCTAACTCTTGTATTGACTCATTTATCATTATGATTTATCTATAAGACTTAAAGTCTCTTCATCTGATACTGATAGAAAAAACTCCAGC
This sequence comes from Bos indicus, assembly GCF_029378745.1. Lineage (NCBI taxonomy): Eukaryota > Metazoa > Chordata > Mammalia > Artiodactyla > Bovidae > Bos > Bos indicus. The sequence goes on along the minus strand of NC_091772.1, from coordinate 57,445,800 downwards.
TCTCTTTGGTTACTGTTTGCCTGGTATACCTTTTTTCTATCCTTTTACCTTCAACCTACTTGTGTCTTTGAATCAGAGTGTTTCTGTTAAAAACAGCACATGGTACAGTCTTGCTTTTTCATTCAGTCTCACAGTCTCTGTCTTTAGAGGTTTTTAGTCTTTGCACATTTAATGACATTCCTGATATGATTGGATTTATGCCTATTATTTTGCTATTTGTTTTCTATTTGTCTTTTGTCTCTTTTCTTCTCCTTTACTGCCTTATTTTACATTAAATGTGTTTTCATGAACTACTTTATCACTTCATTCTTTTCTACTTTTTAAAAGTTATTTTTTTAGTGATTGCTCTGAGGGATTATAACCTGCATCTTAATTTAGCACAATCTGCTTCAAAATAATATTAACTTCATTTCAGCAAAATCTGGAAACTTTGCTTCAATATGTCTCAACCTCTATCTTTTGTGCTATTGCAAACCCAGCCATACAGTGTTACAAATAGTGCTTTGTCCAATCATATATTTTTTTAAAGGCAAAAGAAGAAATGGAATCTATTTAAAGAATCCTTTATATTTGCCATTCCTGGTTTTCTTCCATTCTTCTTGTGAATTCAAGTTATGGTCTAGCATCAATTTCAGCTTGAAGAACTTCCTATAGTATTTCTCATAAGGCAGGTCTGCTAGCAACAAATTCTTTCAGTCTTTGTTTATCTGAGAATGTATTCATTTCACCTTCATGCTTTATATTTGCTAAACAGGGAACTCTTGTTTGATAATGTGTTTTGTTTCAGCATTTCGAGTATGTCATTCTGGTGCCTTTGGTCTCCATTGTTTCTGATGAGAAGTTAGTCATGAACCATATTCCCCTTGTTGCTTTTGGGCACAGAAGCCTTCTCAGGCAAAAAAAAAAAAAAAAAAAATCTGATTTTCATACTGTTCTTACCTGAACTTTGGTGTGTGTGTGTGTGTTAGTTGCTCAGTTGTGTCTGATTCTTTGTGACCCCGTGGACAGGCTCCTCTGTTCATAGGATTCTCCAGGCAAGAAAGAATACTGGAGAGGGTTGCTATTTCCTCCTCCAGAGGATCTTCCTGACCCAAGGATTGAACCCAGGTCTCCTGCATTGCAGGTGGATTCTTTATTGTCTGAGTCATCAGGGAAGCCCTAAATCAACTATACTCCAATACAAAATGAAAAAAAATTGTAATAAAAAAAATGAGCATAGAAAAAAATAAATAAAATATTCCTGTTTTGAATTTCAAGAAAACTTTATCAGCACTTCTGTCACAAAAAAATGTCAGTTTTATCTTCATATTTAAATAATCTCTCTCCTTAGTAGATTTTCAGCGTCTTGATGGCATGCGTCATAGTCACCTTGGTCACCTTGCTTCCTCTGTGGTGTGTAACCTTGCATCTAGAAGTTGAGTAAGTATTTGTTCATTTTAATTGCATCATAGGGCACAAATTATAAGAAAAAATGAACATCTTGCAATCTTTGGATTCTTTTCTTTATGGTAAAGTGATTCAGCAAAGTTAAAAAGAAGAACATTGTGGATGTTTGGAGAATAGACTAAGTGAGGCTCCTGTAGTATCTCGGTGAGAGTGGAAACCTAGACAGTGGGTGGCAGAGGAGATGGACAGAAGCGAGAGATGTGAAGTGCATTTTTAAAGTGGGAATGAGGGACTTTCCCTGGTGGTGCAGTGGTTAAGAATCCTCCTGCCAATGCAGGGGAGACAGGTTTGATCCCTGGTCTGCCAAGATCCCATGTGCTGCGGAGCAACTAAGCCCTTTGTCCACAACCACTGAGCCTATGTGCTACCACTATTGAAGCCCACTTGTCTAGAGCCCATGCTCTGCAACAAGAGAACCCACCTCAAGGAGAAGCCCATATACCACAACGAAGAGTAGCCCCTGCTTGCTGAAACCAAAGAAAGCCCTTACAGCAACAAAGACCCAGCACAGCCAAACATAAATAAACAAGCAAATAAAAAGTAATAAAGTGGGACTGATAGAGGATTTACCTTTGGATTGGATGGAGGAGGGGAAAGAAGTTAAGGATGACTTATAGGTGTTTAGGGTTGGTAACTGGAGCTGGTGGCTCCATTTCTTGAGAGGGGATGGAGGCAAAAGCACCAGGTTTGGGGTGCTCATGGAGATGCTGAGGTACCCATGGGGAAGCCTAATGGTGAAGTCAGGGGGCAGTTGGTTGGGTAGATACATGAGTTGAGATGAGAGAAGACACAAGGGCTGCAGGTACAAATTTGAGAGTTCCCAGCAGAGATGGCTTCAAAGATTGGGGGTGGAAAAGATCTCCTTGGGGAAAGTGGGAAAGAGTCCAGGCCTGGGTCCTGAGGCTCCATGGTGCCTAGAGAACTAGTAGAGGGACCCCAGGGGAGGAAGTCTGAGACAGAGCGGCTGAGGAGGAGGAGGAAAACCAGGAAAGCGAGGGGCCGCCAGAGCCGAGGAAAGACAGCATTTCAAGGGCAGAGCCGCCTGTGCCAATTATTGTCAACAGATCAAACCAATAAAGTCTCAGAAGTGTTCTTTGGGTGGGAAAGGAGGGTTGCCATTGGCAGGTGTAGTTCAGTGGCATGAAGAAGACGGGAAGACAGAGAGGGGACTTCCCTGGTGGTCCAGTGGTTAAGAACCTGCCTCACAATGCAGGGGATGAGAGTTTGATCCCTAGTTGGAGAACTAAGATCCCACAGGCCTAGTTATGTGGCACAACTAGGCCTGTGCAGCACAATTAGAGACTGTGCACCGCAACAAAAGATCCTGCGTGTCATAAGGAAGATCCAGCATACCACATCTAAGAACTGACATGGCCAAATTAATAATTAATATAAAAACTCACATTAAAAAAAGAGAAGACAGAGGAGAGGGCTGAAGCATGACCAGAATATGAAGAACTTAAATATTGGGGTGTTTAATATACTGGATAAGACCATTCACTCTCTACCTGTCCAGCTTCCTAAGCCTCTCCTAAGTGTACTCACTTCATGCCCATGGCCATCAAGCCTCACCTGGACATTTCATCCACAACATCCTAACTGATACCCAGCCTCTACTTTGCTCCCTTTAAGCCCTTTCTCTATGGGGCTAGAAGAACCTTCTGAAGACCCTACCTTTGATCATGCCACTCCTGTGTTTAGACACTTTTGATGGCTACCCATGACCCGGGGATAAAGTCCAAGCCACTTGTAAGTTTTTAGGTCATCTGGCTCCTGCCTAGATCTCAGTATTTCTCTGGCTCTCTCTTCCCATTTCATCTCTGCTCTTCGATCATTTTCTTTTACTGTCATCTTGTATTTTCTCTACTGTGCCCTACTCTCTTTGTCCTCCAGGTTCAAGTCTGAAGTCTCAGATTAGACATCATTGCCCTAGAAAGGCTTCCCTTGACCTCTATGAGGTCAAGCCCTCTCCTCTCCACACTTCTTCTATCATCAGAAATGACATTTCTTTTCTCTTTTCCACCATTAGCATTAGATGAACTGTTTCCACAATTATAGCTACATCACAGTCCATGACACTGAGTAGGCACTCAGTAAATATTTCTTTAATAGATTAAGTGAAACCACATTCTCATTCTCCACCAGAATTTTTCTGAAATAGGAAAATCTCTTAAAAGACTTTAGAGCCCTTATTTTCAGTAATGTAAACTAATTTGGACATTTTAGACGAGGCTTTTCAAAAACAACGGGTCAACAATATCTTAGGAGGTAAAACCTACAGACTCAATTTTTCTAAATCATCACTACTTATAGTCTGAATGCAATGCTTTCATTAGGGCTTGTTTGTTAATCTGCTTAATAGTAAGTAATCTTTTGGTTGAGAGAGAGGTAAGTTAAATAATCCCTGATTCCATAGAAGCAATTAGTTATACATACATTAATTTGCCTGCTTTCAACTCAGGTACTATTAAAAAAAAATACAACAGGAGAAGTAGTGGGAGTTTAACAGCCATCTATTCTTTGTGACATTTTCAGAAAGCAAATGAAAATAATCCCTGAAACAAGCCAACCGCAGGGACACTCGTTAACTTGATATGCTTTAATCTTGTGAATAGAAGCTGGAGCCGAGTCACTGAATCAAGAACTGCACACTCCCAGCTCTGGATGCCTGCAAGACATCCAGGCATGAGTGTTCCGACTGCACCTCCAATCAGCACGACCCAATCTGAACTCAGTATTGGACTCGTGAGGGTCCCCTGCAAAACCTGTACAAACCCTGGACTCCCTACCTCTGTGGTCCTCCATGCCTGGCACAAGGCTGCAGGTCTCAGCAGCATCCTCCTGGGCAGGCTCCTCGGCCATTTCCAAAGCTGCCGCGTCCTCAGGACTTAACCCTGTGCTATATAGTAGGTCCTTGTCGTTTATCTATTTTTTATATATCGTTATTGTTCGGCAATTAAGTCATGTCCGACTCTTTGTGACCTCATGGACTGCAGCATGCCAGGCTTCCCTGTCCATCACCAACTCCTGGAGCTTGCTCAAACTCACGTCCATCAAGTCGGTGATGCCATCCAACATCTCATCTTCTGTCACCCCCTTCTCCTTTTGCCCTCAATCTTTCCCAGCATCAGGGTCTTTTCTAATGAGTCAGTTCTTTGCATCAGGTAGCCAAAGTATTGGAGCTTCATATTGGAGCTATATATTTTATATATAGTAATGTGTAATGTGTAATTTGAATGCAGAGTTCCAAAGAATAGCAAGGAGAGATAAGACTTCCTCAGCGATCAGTGCAAAGAAATAGAGGAAAACAATAGAATGGAAAAGACTACAGATCTCTTCAAGAAAATTAGAGATATCAAGGGAACATTTCATGCAAAGATGGGCTCAATAAAGGACAGAAATGGTATGGACCTAACAGAAGCAGAAGATATTAAGAAGAAGTGGCAAGAATACACAGAAGAACTATACAAAAAAGGTCTTCACGACCCAGATAATCACAATGGTGTGATCACTCACCTAGAGCCAGACATCCTGGAACGTGAAGTCAAGTGGGCCTTAGGAAGCATCACTACGAACAAAGCTAGTGCAGGTGATGGAATTCCAGTTGAGCTATTTCAAATCCTAAAAGATGATGCTGTGAAAGTGCTGCACTCACTATGCCAGCAAATTTGGAAGACTCAGCAGTGGCCACAGGACTGGAAAACGTCTATTTTCATTCCAATCCCAAAGAAAGGCAATGCCAAAGAATGTTCAAACTACCGCACAATTTCACTCATCTCACATGCTAGCAAAGTAATGCTCAAAATTCTCCAAGCCCGGCTTCAACAATATGTGAACCGTGAACTTCCAGATGTTCAAGCTGGTCTTAGAAAAGGCAGAGGAACCAGAGACCAAATTGCCAACATCTGCTGGATCATTGAAAAAGCAAGAGAATTCCAGAAAAACATCTATTTCTGCTTTATTGCCTATGCCAAAGACTTTGACTGTGTGGATCACAACAAATCGTGGAAAATTCTGAAAGAGATGGGAATACCAGACCACCTGACTTGCCTCTTGGGAAATCTGTATGCAGGTCAGGAAGCAACAGTTAGAACTGGACATGGAACAACAGACTGGTTCTAAACAGGGGAAGGCGTACGTCAAGGCTGTATATTGTCACCCTGCTTATTTAACTTATATGCAGAGTACATCATGAGAAATGGTGGGCTGGAGGAAGCACAAGCTGGAATCAAGATTACTGGAAGAAACATCAATAACCTCAGATATTCAGATGACACTACCCTTATGACAGAAAGTGAAGAACTAAAGAGCCTCTTGATGAAAGTGAAAGAGGAGAGTGAAAAAGTTGGCTTAAAGCTCAACATTCAGAAAACTAGGATCATGGCATCTGATTTCATCACTTCACGGCAAATAGATGGGGAAACAATGGAAACAGTGACAGACTTTATTTTGGGGGGCTCCAAAATCACTGCAGATGGTGACTTCAGCCATGAAATTAAAAGATGCTTTCTCCTTGAAAGAAAAGCTATGACCAACCTAGACAGTTTATTAAAAAGCAGAGATATTACTTTGCCAACAAAGGTCCATCTAGTCAAGGCTATGGGTTTTCCAGTAGTCATATATGGATGTGAGAGTTGGACTATAAAGAAAGCTGAGTGCCAAAGAAGTGATACTTTTGAACTGTGGTGTTGGAGAAGACTTTTGAGAGTCCCTTGGACATGAAGGAGATCCAACCAGTCCAACCTAAAGGAAATCAGTCCTGAATATTCATTGGAAAGACTGATGCTGAAGCTGAGGCTCCAATACGTTGGCCAACTGATGCGAAGAGCTGACTCATTGGAAAAGACCCTGATACCCACCACTCTGCTGTGGGTGTGTGACTTGCAGCAAACTAATCAGATCGTTTTCCAAAGGCTCTTCAGCTTCACTCATGGGAAAAGACCCTGATGCTGGGAAAGATTGAAGGCAGGAGGAGGAGGGGATGACGGAGGATGAGATGGTTGGATGGCATCACCGACTCGATGGACATGAATTTGAGCAAACTCCAGGAGTTGGTGATGTACGGGGAAGCCTGGTGTGCTGCAGTCCATGGGGTTGCAGAGTCGGACATGACCGAGCGACTGAACTGAACTGAACTGAATGTGTATATGTTAATCCCAAACTCCTGATTTGTTCCCTCCCTTTCCCCATGTTTGGTTTTTATGTCTGCGAGTCTATATCTGCCTTGTAAGTCCATTTGTATCATTATTTTAGATTCCACATATAAGTGATATCATAAACCATTGTTGCCCTTCTCTTGAGCCCAGGAGTCACGTGAAGAAAGTGATGCTCAGAGGACCAAAAGTCCTGGTGAGAAAGACATGGGACCAGAAACCAGGCCCTGTGTGAGTCTAGTTTGAAACTTCTACCTATCTAGAGCCAACATCCCTGGGGCCCAGCCAGGTTGCTTTGGGGGATCAACTCCAGCGGTTCCCTCTGCAATGTATAGGTCGCCCTCTGCACCCCGCCCCTTCGCTCCGACCACGCCCCTCCACCTGGCCCCGCCTCTCCGCCGAGATCCTGAGCTTCCCGCCTGGGGACGAGGCGCGCGTCCGCAGGGGGCGGGGCCTCGGGGCCGCGCGTGCGCTCGCCGGTTCACCGTGCGCATGCTCAGTGTTCTCGCGCGCGCTCGCGAGAGAGGATGGCGGGGGCCGCGCCGGGCGCCATCATGGACGAGGACTACTTCGGGAACGCGGCCGAGTGGGGCGACGAGGCGGAAGGCGGCCAGGTGAGGGGGGGCACCGGGCACCCCCGACGAGGAATGTTGGTCCCCGACGCTGGCTGGCCGCCCCTGCCCCCGCCGCGTGATCCAAGCACAGCCCGCCCCGCCCCCTCCCGCCGCGCGCTTCGCCCCTGCCTCGAGCCCGCCCCTCTTGTTGCCGCCACGGGGACCCACCGCGCCGCCTCTGGGGGCGGGGGCGCGGGGCGATGACCTGGTCCCCGCAGGGACAGGCACGGGCGCCGCCCCCCAGTCGTCACCCGAGCTGACCCTCCGACCACCGTGGGGCGGCCTCGGAGGCGGGTCCTGGGAATTCTTAGCCCCCTGGGCGGGGCGAACAGAAGCTCCAAAGAGAAGGATGGGGCTCAGACAGTTTAAAAAGTAGTCATACTTTAAAAAAAAAAAATCCAACTCAGCATCAGGAGTGGGGAAAAGTGCAACTTTGGACTTTCTCACACGTGCTTTACTGTTTGTAAACCACACTCTTGGCGTTCTGGCTGATTCAGTCAGTCCTTGGCCTAAGTAATGACAAAAGGATTGTCCATCCTTGACCTTCAAAAGTTTGCTGTGGATGGTGAGGGGGCGGTCACAAGCTTCTCTTCTGAAGTCAGGGCTGCAGGTCCCAAACTGGGCGCTCTCGCTCGGCCAGGGGACCCCAACCTGATTCTGATCCGAAGACCCTGCAGAAGTGATGTTTGAATCCCAGCTTCTCAGGCTTCTCCCTTGGGGACTGGAAAGCAGTTGGTTTAGAGGGCAGGAGGCGAGGAACCTGCCTTTTGTTTATCTGTTTATTTAACATTTATTGGAGTATAGTTGCCTCCATGGTGGGTCAGCGGTAAAGAATCTGCCTTCAGTGCAGGAGATGCAGATTGGATCCCTGGGTCTAGAAGATCCCCTGGAGGGGTATGGCTACCCAGTCCAGTATTCTTGCTTGGGTAATCCCATGGACAGAGGAGCCTGGGGACTACAGTCCATGGGGTCACAAAGAGTCAGACACAACTGAAGTGACTTTTAATGCAGGGGGTCTAGTTTTTTTAGTGTTGTGTTAGTTTCTAGGGTGGAACCTACCTTTTGAACAGGAGTCAAGGTTAGGTGTGTGTGGGACAATCGAAGTTATGTTTTAAAGGAAAAAAGCCTGCAGCGGCATGTTCTCCCTTGAAAGAGGCAGGTGGGGCACAGGAAGACATCGAAGCCAGGGTGCAGGGGTGCAAAGGTGGGCACTGTTTTCCAGGACCTGAAAGGAGGCCTGTGTGCTTAGATGTCTGGTGGAAGCAGTGGGTTCTAAAGGGCCTTTGAGAGCTGCTGAAAAGCATGACTTGTTCAAGAGTTGGAGCAGGGAGTGACACTCCAAGATTCGAGTGTTGGCTCATTCCATGGTGTTGGAGGCTTAGAGTGGAAGGATGGAGTCAGATTTAGCTAACGTAAAATCTGGGCTGGTCAGATGATTTCATGCATTTTCTCATTCCACGGACAAAATACTGAGTTGGGTATTACTCTGCTCATTTTGTAAATGAAGAAAGTGAGACAGGAGGACCTGGTCCTGCCCATAGTCAGGAAAGTAATACATGAAGGAAGGGGATCTCACCTACATCTTTTGTCTCCATTACCACTCTAGCAGATGCTGGACCACCAAGGTGATCCAGAAGAGAGACACGTAGGGTATCAGTCAGTTCAGTGGTGGGTGGTTCAAGCATTTGTTCAAAATGCCCTAGTGTTTGTCACATTAAGGCTTCCAATCATAGTGATACACCTGGGGCATGTCTGAGGGCTGTCTAGTCAGTGCCCTCATTTTATAAACTGAGGGCTTATGCTGTTTTGAATAGCAGAGCCAAGCCTAGACCCCACAGACAGGGGCTGACGGCGGGGTCTGGGGTGAGAAGGGACATGCACTGGTTTGGGTCTCAAACTTTTACTCAGATGCCCACTTTACCACTAACTAGGCTGGTAGCCCCAGCCAACTCCCCACCCCCAACCCGTGACACTTAATCTGTGAGACAGAGGAGACTGACCAGACATTTGTAAAGGCTTCTCTGAGAACACATTGGGCTCTGTAACACGTTCCTGCCAAACCCTAAAACACAGTTCTCCCTTGAAAGAGGCAGGTGGGGCATAAGAAGACATAGAAGCCAGGGTGCAGGGGTGCAAAGGTGGGCTCTGTTTTCCAGGACCTGAAAGGAGGCCTGTGTGCTTAGTTGTCTGGTGGGAGCCTCCCCAAAGTGAGGGGACGCTTACTTTGGGGAACTTGAAGCACGATCCTGATCTGGCCCTACTAGGCTCCCACGATGGAGGGTGGACTAGATGTTCATTTCACGTTCAGTCTAACCATGACTGTGGAGGAGGGAGAGAAAGCCAGCCAGTTTAATGATCCCTGGCCCATCTCTTACCGCAGTGTGTAAGGGTCAGTTGCACTGAGGTTGGTCTCTCCTACTAGTTTGTAAACTACAATAATTTTCCTAGTGACAAGTACAGTGGTCAGTACAGAGTGAATGTTCAAAGAGCATCTGCTTGGTGGTATAACAGTGTTAAAGCTGGACAGACCTTGGGGTCATTGAGTCCATCGCCTCCACATCCTCATCCTGCTTTGCCCTTAGATTCAGTGAATGGCCTAAAATAACTTCTGTGCAGAATGGGGACTAGAGTCCAAACAGCAGATGGATGTTGTGTCTTCCAGAACCACTTCATCAGTCTTTGCTGGGAAGCTTTCCGTGGCACATAAGAGAGAGTAATAGTGGAGACAGTAATCGTAGCTGAAATATGCTGAATTCTTACTGAATGTCAGGTTCTAGGCATGGCTTTTCCAGAAATCAGCTTGTGGGATCTCAAAGCAGCCCAGTGGGCAAGGGCACTGCTCTTACCTTTGTTCAGGAAAAGAGAAACAGGTACTGGATAAGGTGTCCTCATGAGATGCAGTAACTTCTGTGACCCCCGTACACGTTACGCAAGCGTGGAGTCATGCTGCAGGCCCACTTGGTTATGATTCTCAATTCCGTTCTCTTGGTCACTTGTTACTTGAAAGTTAAATGAAATGATAAATGTGGAATGCTTGACGTGGCTAGCGTTACATGGGCTTAAGGTGAAATTTCAGGGTGTCTGTGGTAATGAAAAAATAAACTGGCTCTTTCTGCCAACCACAGGAGGATGACTATGGAGAGGGAGAAGATGACGCCGAGGTCCAGCAGGAGTGCTTACATAAGTTTTCTACCCGGGATTATATAATGGAGCCCTCCATCTTTAACACTCTGAAGAGGTACATGAGAAAGTCTGGCTGCGTTGGGAGGAGAAAGCTGCATGAGAGACCCAGAGATGACATGTATAGTCAGAGGGACATGATGCATGAGTGGAGGGCTTCCAGGGGCCCCCACTTTAAAAGCATGAACAACCCATCTTCCTCCTCCCTCCCCGCTGTTGCTGTCTGTCCGCATGCCCTCTGTGTCCATTCGAGTGCCACAGCTTGTCTGTCACTTTTCTAGGTATTTTCAGGCAGGAGGATCTCCAGAAAACGTTATCCAGCTCTTGTCAGAGAACTACACGGCTGTGGCACAGACCGTCAACCTGCTGGCCGAGTGGCTCATCCAGACAGGTGCTTTGTGGGGGGCCTAGGGCCTGCCTGTTCCCCACCCCCATCTTTCCAATTGGATCAGTTTTTTTTTAACTTTATTTTATATTGGAGTATAGTTGATTAACAATGTTCTCTTGTTTTCAGGTGTACAGCAGATTTACTTATACCTATACATGTATCTTTTCTTTTTCAAATTTTTTCCCATTTAGGTTGTTACATAATATTGAGCAGAGTTCCCTGTGCTGTACAGTAGGTCCTTGTTGGTTATCCATTTTAAATATAACAGTGTGTACATGTTGATCCCAAACTCCCTAACTGTCCCTTCTCCCGCCCTTCCCATTCTCTCAAGTCTGTGAGTCTGCTTTGTAAGTAAGTTCATTTGTATCATTTATTTTTTGATTCCTCATATAAGCTATATCATATGATACTTGTCTTTCTCTGACTTAGTTCACTCAGTAGACAAGTCTCTAGGCCCATCCATGTTGCTGCAAATATGGATCATTATAATGCTGATAAATGGGAAAGCTTTTGTTTGTTTTTCTGGTTTTAAGACTTCTGTAAGTAAGAGGGACTTCCCTGGTGGTCCAGTGGCTAAGATTCCATGCTCCCAGTGCAGAGGACCTGGGTTCAATCCTTGGTCCAGGAACTAGATCCCACATGCCTCAACAAAAGATGTCATGTGCTACAACTAAGATTCGGTGCAACAAATAAATAAATAAATAAAGACTTCTCTAAGTAAGAATTGAACTTCTTACCCATTTTCATTTGCTTGATTGAATAATTGAGGTTTACAGAGAGCTTGCGAATGTAATTCTCATTGAGCTGTTTCCTGCCATGTTGGAGAATTAGAGGGTGTATGTTCAGTGTACCATTTTTAAGAAGTCTGTTACAGCGAGCAGTGGATGATGGGTAATTGAGGACCAGGTATGATTATGGCTTTTAGCTAATACGATCAAAGTAGGGCCTTACTGGAAATCGGCTCCTTTGAGTAGGGATGATATTGTGGGGTAAGTGCTGCCCAGAAGCAAGTCGATTTGCTGCTGTCATGGTTCTGGCCTCTTGGCCGGCATCTGTTCTGTGGTGGGGGCTGTTCTTCTGTCATCCTCCCTATTTTGGCAATCTGTCCTTGTTCCCTGCAACCTCAGAAGACATCACCGTGCTTTACACGTAAACGAGCACCTGTGTCTGTTTCGCCCTGGTCTCCTTTTGGGGTCTTACCAATATGTTAAATACATGTAATATTAATTTTAATAAGAAACTCCAAATCCTAAATGGTTAGAAGCAGTTTTGTAATACATGATTTGCACATGGACTTTTGATCTACTTTCTCTGAAGTAACATGAACTGAGAAGTAGCCATTCTCTATCTCGTTGCTTTCATTCTCTTCCAGGTGTTGAGCCAGTGCAGGTTCAGGAGACTGTGGAAAATCACCTGAAGAGTTTACTGATCAAACATTTCGACCCCCGCAAAGCAGACTCTATCTTTACTGAAGAAGGAGAGGTGAGGAACGTCCCCCCCTCTACCCCGGCTCCTGGCGCACGTTGCTGGCTCCACATGCCCACCGGCACCTGGCATTGCCAGTCATGAGAGAGCTGGGGGCTGCAGTCAGGCTGGGAGGCCCAGCTTCTGAATCGCCTGCTAAATGCCCCTGCTTGGGGCGCGAGAGGCTGGAGCGTCTAAAGTTGGGGTGGAGGTGGGAGGGCATCCCCTGGCTCTACCACTCAGCCCCATATGACCTCACCAGCCCTGGGCCTGCTTCCTCCTGCACAGGATACCACAGCTGAAGCCAGGAGCCCAGGGACTCCTCTGTGATTGTTGGCACAATGTAATCTTCACTTAAGCTAGAGCCAGGCCTCTTACCTTGCTGTTTGTTTGTTATCAGACCCCTGCTTGGCTTGAACAAATGATTGCACACACCACCTGGAGAGACCTTTTTTACAAGCTGGCTGAAGCCCACCCAGACTGTTTGATGCTTAACTTCACTGTTAAGGTAGGAAGGATCCTGGAGTCAGAGAAAAGATAAAGGTACTTATGAATGAGGGTTATTTTGAGTTGGTTGGTTGGTGGTCTGTTCCCTCTGAAAAGGTCCTATGTGCTTTTTTGGTAAAGATCTTCATCGTTTCACTTTAGTAAGTCTTGTTAAATGTTGAGAAAGAAAAGCACAGAATGTGTATATTTTGGGGTCGACATGGACTGTGTTTTAGGGTTTGGCAGGAATGTGTTACAGGGCCCAATGTGTTCTGAGAGGAGCCTTTACGAATGTCGGGTCAGTCTCCTCTGTCTCACAGATTAAGTGTCACGGGTTGGGGGTGGGGAGTTGGCTGGGGCTACCAGCCTAGTTAGTGGTGGAGTGGGCACCCGAGTAAAAGTTGGAAATGCAAAACCAGTGCACGTCGCTTCTCACCCCAGAGCCCGCCATCATCCACCTTCCTGTGGACCTGTGACCATGGCTCATGTGTTTGGCTTCTTATTTCCGTGTTGTAGCTTATTTCTGACGCAGGATACCAAGGGGAGATCACCAGTGTGTCCACAGCCTGCCAGCAGCTGGAGGTGTTTTCTAGAGTGCTCCGTACTTCTCTAGCTACCATTTTGGATGGAGGAGAAGAAAACCTTGAAAAAAATCTCCCCGAGTTTGCAGTAAGTACTTTATGTGGCTCAGATTAGAAGTAGGCCATTTGGGGTCATGTGTTTTCAAAAGCAAAATGCTCTTTACTCTGGAGAATGTCTGGGTCAGAGGTCACCTCCCCAGAAGGTGCTGAACTGTTGGCATCTGACTCCCATCTGCCTTTGCTGTTGCTGTGGTCACAAAGCCCAAACACGCTCTTCTCTCCATTCTGCAGAAGATGGTGTGCCACGGGGAGCACACGTACCTGTTCGCACAGGCCCTGATGTCTGTGCTGGCTCAGGAGGAGCAGGGGGGCTCGGCTGTGCGCAGGATTGCACAAGAGGTTCAGCGCTTCGCCCAGGAGAGGTGAGAGGTAGTGTCTCTGCTCTCTCACCCCACACCATTGCCCTGTTTCCACAACTGAAAACCCTAGGTCCTCCTGTTTTGATGTAACTTCCTCTTACCCGTAGAGCTGGGAAAGAGCTTGTGTTCTAAAGTTTTGCTTTGATGAATATTTTGTAAAGGATTTACGTACAGTTTAATTCACTGTATTTATGAATTTATTTATTCCCAATATATTGGGACTCATCAGTAGCAGATGACAGTAGTCTTGAAACAGTTCTTCAGTGGTCCGCTTGTTAGGTTGTGGTCCATCTTTTACAGAACAGAATGATTAGCTTTATTAGCTAATAAAATTTTATTTTTACTAATTAGCTTTATTTTCTACTCATGGAGTCTTAAGATACTGAAAAGTGCATGGTTCCTTTTAGGAAGCCCGTAAGCTGCACTGGATCCTTCTTTCCCAGTTAGCTCCAAATGTTTTCATGGGTCAGTAGGTAAAAAAATACCAGTGGACGAGAGAAATATGAAAAAACAAAGAGATTCCAACAATTCAAAGCATAAATGTGAAAGGCGGGAGGGAGAGAAGGTAGGAGAGGGCCGGGCAGGGAGCCACCTTATCGATGACGGGATATGTGATATTGTTTCATCAAGAGGCCACGACGCCAGTCAAATCACACTGGCACTGGGCACAGCTGCCTCCTACCCCCGGGCGTGCCAGGCCCTTGGGGCCATGCTGTCCAAGGGAGCCCTGAACCCGGCCGACATCACAGTCCTGTTCAAGATGTTTACGAGCATGGACCCGCCCCCTGTTGAACTCGTGAGTGGCCTTTCATTTTAACCATAAGGTGGGACACCCTCAATGCCAACTGGAAGTATATTCTTCTGGAACGTTGGTGCTCCTCTTAGTTCTTTCAAGTTAGGGAGTGCACGTGCCTGTTGAGATGTTCCTGTCCTTTGCCTGGTGCTTATCACGTCCTCGGTCCTCAAGCCCCCTGGAGCACTCTCAGCGAAGGACCTGAGCTGGCACTCCTGCATGGGTGTGTGTGGACTCACCCCCATCTCGTTCCTGCTTTCGTTTTCACTGAGTTGTGTTTCTTTTCAGATCCGGGTACCCGCCTTCCTGGACCTGTTCATGCAGTCACTCTTTAAACCCGGGGCCAGGATCAACCAGGACCACAAGCACAAGTATATCCACATTTTGGCATATGCAGCGAGCGTGGTGGAGACCTGGAAGAAGGTAGCGTCTATGCTGAGAGCGCACGGGCTTTAGGGAGACATGAACCACCTCTGTTTGGTGTTATGTGTGAATTTTGGCTGTAGAGTCACAGGCCCAACTACTGTCTGAAATGTCTTTTCTGGTGTTTCTGCATAAAATAGCCAACGTGCTCAGTGTCTTAAGGAAATGTGCATCGCATCTATGATACTAATTCAAACTGTAATCTGAAGTGTGACTAAAGAAATGAAACTGATTCCCTAGGACACTGACAGACAGAGGTCCCCCTGGTCTGCAGTGTGTGTTCGCTGTGTGACAGGGACACTTGACTTCAGAAACAGGGGTTTGCAGAGGGAAGGGTGGAGGCTGGGTTACCCTGACTTCAAGGACACGGATGCCATCAGGATTCACCAGCTTGCTGTGTTTTCAGAACAAGCGTGTCAGCATCAATAAAGACGAGCTGAAGTCCACGTCAAAAGCTGTTGAGACTGTTCACAACCTGTGTTGCAACGAGAACAAGGGGGCGTCGGAGCTCGTGGCTGAGCTGAGCACCCTTTATCAGTGCATCCGGTGAGCAGATGAAGGTTCTAGATGTAATTATCTGGGGAGGAGCTGGTTTGAATTTTCATATTAACAGCTCAAAATATATCACAAAAGATTCAGAGGTACTTATTCATTTCATTTGTTTTCTCTTCTGTAAATATATAGAGAGAATTTTGTTTTAGCAGTATGAGTAATTTTCAGATATTTACCTGCCAGAAATCTGTTCACAAATTAGACTAAGAAGAAGGAAGACCAACCAGAATTTAAAAATTGCTTTGAAGAAGAGGGTCTATTCAAAGTAAAAGTTAGACCAACAGAATTTTGCCTGGATAGATGTGTGTTATGCCAGTTCTGTGAGCACTCACTAGGAAAGCTTACGCATAGCTGTCCTCTTAGGCATGTGAATTTTTGTCTGTTAATTTGTACTAGAGACTAAGAGCTTGCTTCAGCCCAGTCCACCAAGCTCTCAGAGTGCTGCATTAATGGCTTTCTTCTTCTAAACCAGCGACGTTGGTCTAAAGTCAGTAGAGCATGGGTTTCGGGTTCTGGTGCCCCACTCTCATCAGCCTGTTTGCACTTACGGCGTCTCCCTGGCAGAGCATGTCGAAGAGTGAAGTGATAGGCTAGACTGAGGTGTTTGGTTTCGGTGTTTGCATCCTGCCTTGTTTCCCCGTAGGTTTCCAGTGGTGGCCATGGGGGTGCTGAAGTGGGTGGACTGGACTGTGTCGGAGCCGAGGTACTTCCAGCTGCAGACTGACCACACGCCAGTGCACCTGGCGCTGCTGGATGAGGTAGGGGCTGCGAGGCGCTCGCAGAGCTCTGCGTCCTCCCCTCCCACGTGTCTTCCCTGCCTTCAGAGGACAGTCTTTTCAAAGCTAGTTATTTCTACTCCAAATGAGGAGTTTCCGTTTAAGGAATTAGTTTTGTTGACTCTGTAGACTTCTCAGTTTCTATCAAGTGTTCCTGAGAGGATGAGGAACGGGACAGAAGTTGACTGGCCCCAGGAACCACTGTTTTCCGCCACGAGTTGTGTTTGGTGGCGCTTCCCTGAGGCCTATGGGGAGCCCGGAGCCGCAGCCATGTGGCTCAAGGTGGCTCCCTCTGGCCTCTCTAGATCAGCACTTGCCATCAGCTCCTGCACCCCCAGGTCCTGCAGCTGCTGGTGAAGCTCTTCGAGACAGAGCACTCGCAGCTGGACGTGATGGAGCAGGTGAGTGGTGGCCTAGGGTGAGCTGGGCAGTGGGGAGACGGCCCTTCTCAAACTTGTCACCCCACACCCGCAGCTTGAGTTGAAGAAGACCCTCCTGGACAGGATGGTGCACCTGCTGAGCCGGGGCTATGTGCTTCCCGTGGTCAGTTACATCCGCAAGTGTCTGGAGAAGTTGGACACTGACATTTCCCTCATTCGCCACTTTGTGACCGAGGTCAGTGCCCTGGCAGTGCCCTCTGGGCTTGATGTTGTCACCTTGCACCCAGCAATAGTCACGGTGATGACAGTGATGTGGATACTGGTCTGTCAGGCACCTCCTATCTGCAGGAGCTGTTAGACCTTTATGAGCCCTGCCCGTCTTCATGTTGGAGTTGGGATGGCCTCCAGGAAGAAGGGGTGGGCGTGGGGACGGGTGGGGTCCCTCCACGCTGCTGCCCTCTGACCAGCTCATAGGCTGTGCTCCCACAGGTGCTGGATGTCATCGCGCCCCCCTACACCTCTGACTTCGTGCAGCTTTTCCTCCCCATCCTGGAAAACGATAGCATTGCTGGCACCATTAAAACCGAAGGTGAACATGACCCCGTGACGGAGTTCATAGGTAAGGCTGGCGTGAGCATCTCTGGACTGCAGTTTTCATGTCGTCATTTCCCTCTTGTTTCTAACCCAGGTCCCTTCTGTTCTTACAGCTCACTGCAAGTCTAACTTCATCCTGGTGAACTGACTCAGAGCATCCCCAGAGTGGAGCCGGCCCCTCCGGGAGACCCCTGTGGAATAACCCTTTGCAGAAGCCGTTGTTGAAGAGGCCCCGTCAGCGTCTGGGAAATGGGCTCTGATGGGAGGAGGTGAAGGATTTCTGTGTAAAGGAAAATGTTAGCAGTGTAAGGGGAAAACTTGGGAGTGGGCCCTCTCCTTGTAAGTCCAGGACTGCCCCCTGGATCCCGTCTACAGTAGTCACTTCCCCTGGTAGTGGACTGGGCTCCCAAGACCCCTTAGGATGTAGCCAGCCGTCAGCCCTGGTAGAATTCAGAGACTGAGACACTCAGATGAACTGTTTTCAAAGTTGACTTTTGTTTTTGCACACGATTTGATTGGTTAGTTCATATTATTGTGATTACTTTTATTTTCCAAGAACATATAAAAGCTTTTCTGTGGTGGGAAGGCGTGGATCCCGATATCATGTTGTTCTTATGTGTAAATAAAGCATTCAGATTCAGTTCTGGTGTGAAGTGTGCATTTTATTCATCACTTGGGCAACTCGAAATTACCATCTCCCCCCTGTGCGCCCCATTGGTTTCAAGGTGACAAAGGAACTGGTGGTGAGTGCGAGCTGTTTTTCCTCCCAGACCACAGCTGCCAAGTCATCTGCTACGGAGGTCACATCGTTCACTGCCCCTCGGATCCCGCTTCTCCCGGCTGCTCTCCCGGCAGGAAGCCATCCAGTGCAGGCGCGGAGCCGGCGGCTCCCCGGCTCGCCCCCATGTCAGCCTGTGTGGCATTTCCACCGTGCCTGTCCTCGGTGCTCAGGGCCATCACTGGCTGTCACGTGAACGTCAACCCCCAGTTCCTTCAAACCACGGCAGCGCCACCCCGGTGCCTGTGACAATGGGATCCCCTCTGGTTCCGGCTCTCGCGATCCTTTCTGTAAGAGCTGCTCTGCCTTAAACAATGGGGTCCCCAAACGTGCAGCTCTCCTCGATGGCCAGGTTGTAACGGGCGCCCTCCCCACCTTTGTAGGTGCTGGTCACGATCCGCATCCAGCCGTGCTCGCCCTATGAGGAGTGGGACTGTGCGTGAGGACTGGGGACCCCCGCACACCTTGCATCTCCTACCTCCCCTATCTGCTCTCAGAGCACACAGACCCTCTCCTCCCTGTTCAATTCACCTCGTGCTCAGGGCACCTGCAGTGTCCAAGCCACCCGCTCAGCTGCCTCTCCCCTTTCCTAGGACCCCGTTCAGATAGCGCTTTCGTGAAATATTTAAACTTGGTTAATCCTTAACACAGTGGGTACATGGGTCTGTATACCAAGAGCTAATTAATGTAGCTAAAATATTGACTCTTGTGAACCAGATGTCTGGACTACCTATTAACACCCCCATTTATAGTCATTGAATAAAAAATACTGACGTTTCATCACTTTGACATAAATCATCTTCCCTGGATTTCATCATAATGAGTTAGTGTCTGAAGCTGTAATCGTTAATACGAGGTTTCAGAAATGAAAATTCTGGCAGTTGCTGTAACTCCCCTGGGTTTTTAACCCAAATCAAATAGTGTTTTGAACTTCCCTGGTGGTAGAGCGGATCCCCTGCCAATGAAGAGGATGCAGGTTCGATCCCTGGTCTGGGAAGACTGCACACGCTGAAAAGCAACTAGGCCTGTGTGCCACGACTACTGAGTCAGCTCTAGAGCCTGGGAGCTACAACTACGGAGCCCACGCGCCACTACTCTGAAGCCCAAGTGCCTAGAACCCGGTTCCAAAAGAAAAGTCACTGCAGTGAAGAGCACCCCCTGCTCACTGCAACTAGAGAAACCCCGTGCAGCAACAGAGACCCAGCACAGCCAAAATTAATTTTTTTTTTAAAGTATTTTTGAGGAAACCCCGGTTGTTACTTAGGAGACCAGAAAATATGACAAGAGAAAGAATGAGATGGTTGTAAAGGAATAAAGCAAGCTAAATGGAAACTTTTAAAGTCGGGCTCCTCAGCCAGGGTCTTCCCCACTGCCATGAGATGACTGGGGATGTTGTGGTTGTCACAGCTGGGAAATAGGGAGAAGGAGCATCTGGCATCAAATGGGTAGGGGCAAAGAGGCTGCTGAACACATTGAGATGCCCAAGACAAGCCTCCTGCCCCCACCACGCAGGACAGAATCCCCCCAGCCCCACATCTGGAGCCTGAAGCCCCACTGCTCAGGGCTGCAGTTCTCAGCTACAAACCCCCCCAGACCATCCATGTGAGAGCTGTCCCAGTAGATGTGTCTTACCCATGGTTCTCCCCACGAGTTCCGGACAATCCAGTACTCCATGCCATCGCTGACACCCCACCCGGCCACGGAGACGATGTGGTTTATGAAGGCCTGGTCGTTGTATTCGGAGTAGATGCCACCAGTGTAGTTAGACATCTTTTCGGTTGCCATTATGCCACAGCTGAGAGCAAGCAGGGAGAGAACGCACACTTTCAGCGGCCACTGTTCACCACGGTTAGGAACAAATCACATAATTCACACCTGATGGTTCTGTCCAAACTTCTGCTGTTACTCACCTGGCGTCCCCGCTATGGTTGCTGTACTGGCAGCCCCGCAGCATGGGCTGCGCCCTGGGACCTTCCCACACACGTGTGCCTCCTTCCCAATAATCCTACCAGGGGCACATAGACTGTTGAGCTTTACTTTTGATTAGCTGCTAAGTTGTGTCAGGCTCTTTTGTGACCCCGTGGACTGTAGGCTGCCAGGCTCCTCTGTCCATGGGATTTTCCAGGCAAGAACACTGGAATGGGTTGCCATTTCCTTCTCCAGGGGATCCTCCCAGCCCAAGGATCAAACCCGTGTCTCCTACATTGGCAGGCAGGCTCGTTACCATTGAGCCACTGGGAAAGCCCTGAGCTTAATTTTGAGAAAACTCATGTGGCAGCTGTTTCTAGCCTTGCGGGTCAAGTTGGCCAGAAGAAAAGGGGTGATAATGACCTGGGTCCCCTCGACCTGAAGCCTGCGTGCCCACCTAGGGCAGGGGTCTCAGCTTCATACCTGATGGGGCCGTTGGTGTAGATTTCTGCCATCATCTTCTCCCTCCCCGAAAGGGAGCCGTAGTCACCGACCTTCCAGAGGGTGTAGTTCTTGATGACATGGCACTCTTTGAATTCAGTGCACGTCCCACACTGGTTAAACTTGTCACACTCTGGGGACCGCACGGAGAGGCAGCGTGAGACCTTCTCCTCGTTAAGACGCGAACAAAGCAGCGCACCCAGACCCCAGTCTTCACTTTTCTAGCTGAGTGCGCCATCCACTAGCTAATAACAGAAATCACCTTGCGCTCAGGTGTTTAATTACCCTCTTCCTTCAGCTACAGGAGTCACGGTAACCATTCCTTCCCCAGCTCTCAGCAAAAAGACAACACTAATTAGCACAAAGCAGGCGCTCAAAAGCTCGACTTTTCCTGAAAGCCAGAAGAAAGGCCTTTGCATAATACTCTATAGCTGAGAATAGAGAGTAATTAAATTCTTAATTTTTAATAATTTTTAGTAATTTCCTTTGATTTCCAAGGGGAGCAGCCTTTTAAATAAGATTATATTGTTGGCTAGTGAATAGGTCAACACATCTGGGGGGAAAGTAAGCATTTTGAATTAGGGTTCAAAACAAAGTGCAGCTGTTAGATCTGGAAGACTCCATACTGTCTCATGTGTTCTCACCTCGTCCATCCTGCCTTGAGCCCGCACCCCCACTCTTTACTGCTTTCATGTTACCTATTTCTGCCATAATTTTCATATCTGTCCAGATTCCTCCCCCCAGGACAGTAAACTCTTCGAGGATTAAGCTGTTGGTTTAATTCACCCCTTGGACACCAAATGCCCAGGACACCCTGAAACATGGTGGATCTGTGGCCACATTTGCTAACACAAAGACCAGACCACTTACTGCAAACAACCAGGGGCCGGTGAATTCCATCTGGCCCTATTGTTCTAGGTGGGCTCGAGGGCCTGGCTGAGGACGGACATGACCAGTTCTGGACAGAGCGGGGCCCCAAGACCACCTGGGTCCCCAATTCTGAGCCCTCAGGGGCCCCCCTTCTCCTTTTCACCCTGGGCACCTCTCTCTGATCCTCTGACCCCTGTGGCATCTACCACTTCAACAAGACTCACTCAACCAGTCTGGGGGGATGCTTTCTGGCTGGGAGTATGGCCAGGAGGCAAGGCAGAGGCACCCGTGGGCGTGGGATGGCGCCTTCAGAAGGCTCAGGAGCAGGAGCACACGTTTTATAGATGGGGTTGGGGGCAGCAGAAAAGTCATCCTCCCCTTTCCTGTCTCAGAAGGCCTTTTGAGTTGGCCCCAGCTCTGTGCTCTGGTTACGAGGGAGCCCAGACAGGAGACTTAAAACTACCCACTGTGGGTCTGGGGTTTGGACTATTTCTCTCCTTTGGTTTTGAAGGGGAGCAGGTTGAAAGGAACGTGCCAGCTCCAGGGGCTGGAGGCACAAGCAGGCCAGCTTGTGCCCACTGGTCCATACAGTGCCCTCAGCCCAGGGTTGTGACTCTCAGGCCAGGCCCTCCTGCTGCCTGCCGGCTCTCCCCACCCGGCTCCTGGAAAACACTCTTCCCTGGACCCAAGTTCCCCTTACAAAGGCCATGACACCACTAAAATGCTAGATGCAAACACCAGGGCCCGGCCTGGCCACAGTGCGCGCAGGCTGGAGAACCCTGCCCCAAGTCCTTTCTCAACAAGGACGCCAGGCCCCCATTTCCTGATCCTCAGCCCCACCCAGGGGGCTCTGTCCCATCCTCCCCCGGGGCCGGCCACAGGACCTGAGAAGTGTGTGGGCCTGGGCTCCGGACCACACCTGCCCTGGGCAGAGGGAGGCATGCGTGTGCCCGTATGCGTGTGTCTGGGGGCAGGGGGGCGAGCGGCGCCTACCTTGGTCCTTGGCCTGGTAGTTGTTGCAGGTCTCGTCGGGGATGCCGTGCCGGTGGGCATACTCCCACACCGGCAGGTCGTTGCCCCCCTCACAAGAGCCCGCGTCGCCACAGTCGATCACGTGCTGCACCGACAACAGTGTGGACGGCCACGCCCCCTTCCTCTTGATGTTGATCCGGTCTGCAGGGGCAGCAGCCACATGGGTCGGCACCCACCCCCTTTCATGCTGTTCTGGGTGGGGGGGCCCTGCATCCCGCTCCGCAGGGCGCTCCCCTCCTCCCGTGGGGCCTCTGCTCTCTCCTCATGCCCCTCTCAGCCCTGAGGCTGGCCCCTACTGCCAACTACCAGGACAGCTCCAGGGGAGTCCTGCCTGAAGGCTGCTAGTGACCAGCCGCCTCTAGGGCACTGGAGAGTGCAGACCAGGGGCCGGTGGGGTGACCCTTCTCATTCCCCACGCGCCTAGGCCCACACACCCCACAGGCAGCTGAGGGTGGCCACACCCCTTTCCCTGCACATGCAGGGTCCTGGGGACCCTACAGCCAGTCCTACCCTGGCCGGCCACCTCACTTGCCACCTCCTGAGGTGATGATCCCACAACCATCCATGCTGGCCCACATCTTGAGATCCCACCTCCAAGTAGGAACTCACCAAGCCTGTTCTTTCCCTGATTACAGTGAGCAAGCAGCCAGGTCCTCCACCCCCCAGCAGCCCCCTCCAGGTGCTTCCTTCCTTCCCTCCCACAGTCCCATGCCCCCCTACATCCCTGGGGTCACCTCCCAGGCTCTGGGCCCACAGGGCTCTACATCCGCCCCTGTGACCTGCCCTCGGCCTTCTGGAATCCACAGCCAGTCACCAGCAGTGCCCCAGCTCTTTCCCCAGTGCCGGGACCACGCTCCCCCAGGGCCCTACTGCAGACACACCTCTACAGAGCCTCGCGTGGCCAACCCCTCCCCCCGACAGGTCTCCCCAAGCCCCTTCTCAGCAGCCTCCCATAGCCGTCTGCTCTCAACCCTCACAATCCCTCCCCAGCCTTGCTGACCCTCCAGCTGACATCATTTCGCCCATTAGCCCTACCCCTTAGCCCCGTTGTTACTGGACCATCTCCTTCCCGCAGTGCTGGCATAGCGTAGCTCCTAAGCTGCCTGGCACATCGTTGGTGCTCAGTAAATAAATGCATTTAGTCGTGTCCGACTCTGCGACCCCGTGGACTGTAGCCTGCCAGGCTCCTCTGTCTACAGGATTCTCCAGGCAAGAATACTGGAGTGGGTTGCCATTTCCTACTCCAGGGGATCTTCCTGACCCAGGGATCGAACCTACGTCCCTTGTGCCTGCTGCACTGGCAGGGGGGTTCTTTACCACTGCATCACCTGGGAAGCCTGCTCAGTAAATACCAGCTGCCTAAATGAACTCACCGAGGTTTTACTGATTGCAGCCTCACCCTGGAAGCCCCCTTGCCATGAACGTGGAGGTTCTCCATCCTGGCTGCACGCTGGGCAAGGCCTGGAGGTGGGATGAGGGCCTCCTTCACCCCCACTGCTGTTTCCCAACCAGTTTGCACCTGACCCACCCCCGGAGGGTTGCACCTGGCACTTCCCCTTTCCGCCCCTCATCTGCCCCGCTCATCCACGGCCAGCTCGTCACCTAATGTGCGCCAGGCCCTGTTTAGTGAGCAAAACAAAGCTCCCACCCTGTGAGCTCCATGTGGTCGGGGAGATGGGCCACGGCAGCAGTAGATGCAGTGCTGCCAGGAAAAGAGGGGAGAGGAGGGGGGGTACCTACGGACAGTGGGGGGCACCCATGGGAGGGGGCAAGGGCCGGGCCTGAGGGCACCCTCCCGTTCTTCAGCTCTTGACATCCAAGCTGGGTCCCAACACCAAATAAGGAGTCAGCTAACATAGGGTCTGCAGGCAAGTCAGGGTTTTGGCTAATCTGCCTGAAGTCTTAAAACAGTTTCAAGCAGGACAGAAAGGGGCCCAGGACAGCCTGGGTCAGAGCTATTTGAGGCCTGAGGCGGGGCGGCAGGGGAGCAGCAGGTGGACCGGTCAGGCAGCTCCAACAGCAAGGCCAGGGCCCAGTTCCAGCAGAAT
Organism: Bos indicus; assembly: GCF_029378745.1. Lineage (NCBI taxonomy): Eukaryota > Metazoa > Chordata > Mammalia > Artiodactyla > Bovidae > Bos > Bos indicus. The sequence goes on along the minus strand of NC_091772.1, from coordinate 57,421,414 downwards.
CCTCGATATACCTTGAAGGGAGAGCCCAGCCCTATGGCCTGATTGTCTGAAGGTGAAAAACAGGTGGCCGACGTGCTTCTGGGCTTCAGCCAGAGTGAGGGAAGGAAGGTGTTCTCCTGGAGCGATCAGGAGGTTGGGGAACTGGTTTGGGGGTGAGGGTGGTGGTGGAAAGGAGGAGCAAGTGAGGTTTGAGGTGTCAGGCGTCCAAGCGAGACGGAGAGCATCAGGTGGAAGTGAAGGCCAAGTCCAGCCGTAGGGTCCTGGGAACCCAACGTTCAGAAGTTAAGTTGGGAGGATGAGGAGCCCATAAGAGGGTCTGAAGGGGCCAGAGAGGCAGAGATCAGGGGCCCACTGTGACTGAAAGCCAGGAAAGCATTGGGGTGGGGGGGTCACAGATCAAGCACAATCATGCAGGGCGAGGCCGGGCGGTGACCACCTGGCCTGACCATGGCAGCCCCATGCTGGAGACCTTGGCAAGGAGCTGGAGGTGCGGCTGGAGGTGTTTGAGGAGGTAAGAGAAGAAGTGGGGGCTGCAGGCACCTCTGAGAGCCCAGAAATGGGGTGGCAGCTGGAGGCGGAGTGGGGTTCAGCGATGGGCAGGGGTGGGCATTGGCAGGGGTGGCCTTGGCCAGGGGCTCAGATGCTAGACACCCAGGGATGGGAGGGCAGGAGAACTATGACCAGCTGTGGTAGGCAGCAGCTGGGCCGGCACCCTGGAAGTCCCCTTTCGGGGGCTTCTGTTTTCTCAGCGAAAGAGGAAGAGGATGTCTGCTGCTAGGGAGGACATTCGAAGGGTCGGGAGGGGGAAGCCATTGTTTGTCTGCCCAGGAGGATCCACTCCAGTCAGTGGAGGGTTGACTTCCGAACAGGGAAAGGTCAATGGACCAGACAGACCTTCCAGGCACTGTGTTCCTTTACAGATGCAAACCTTGGCTTGTGACTCCCTCCTGAGATCCCTCAGGCTTCTGCCAGGCCCCTCCCCTGGCTGCAGGGCCCCTGGTGACCTTTTCAGCTTCCCCTACCACACCCTAAGGCCCCCCCAAAGGCCCTCTCAGTTCCTCTAGGCCAGTGAGCGCCATTCTTGCCAGGCCTTTGCCATGAGCTTTGAGCTCAAGGCCGCCCACACCCTGCCTGCTTGCCCAGCCCAGACGTCTCCCAGTGGCTCCTTGGTTAAGCCTCTGGCTCCACATTCTCCAGGGGCCCTCTCCATCTCCATTCCAGTCAGCAGGGGCCTCCCCAGGTAAAAATGGGGCTCAGCCTACCAGCCCCTTCCCTCCTCCTTCCTGAAGGGTCAGAAGTACCACCCAGCCCCCAGGAGAGATGGGGCAGGGCCACCGCGGAGACCTACCAGGTGCTCCTGCTACAGTGGTGGACCCTGGGGTCCAGATCCCACCCCCTCCACCCCACTCCTCACCCTCAAGGCAGCCCAGCTTCTGGGCTCAGGTCCCGGCTGTCACTCACACTCACACAAAGGCCTAGTCTCCTGACCACTCAGCCAGGAGCCTTGGTTTCCTCATCTACAAAGTGGGAGCAATCACAGGGCAGTCAGGAACTTCAATGATACGCGGAATGTTGGCCAGCGGCAGCACCCACACTGTGGTCGGTCTGCTTAGCACAGTGCCTCAGGGGAGGAGTTTCACAGATTTCAGTGTGGAACCCCTGGGTTGCCAGAAGACCCAGGCTGGTGTGAAGTCTGCAACCCACCCTCCCAGGCAGGCCCAGCAGCCTGCTCAAGTGATGTGAACCTCTGATGTCCCCTTCCTCCAGGCCTCAAGACTTCCGGCCCTCACTGTGGCCAGGTGGCTAAGGTCCAGACGAGAAGAAAGCTGGCCTTTCTCAATAGCCCCAGCCCAGAACAAGCATTCATTTCAAATATTAACTACCCTGAAAAGCAGCTTCACGTTCACAGGCCCAACTCCAGCAGGGGGTTGGGCGAGTCTGTGGTTTGGGCCCCAGTGGCTCAGGTCACAAGCTTTGAGACAAATAAGGGTCCTGGAGCCGTTTGTCACTGGGCTTCAGTTCTGTGACCGCTGGGCACGCACAAGGCCCCAGATCGGCTCCCCAAGGCCTGACACAGACACCCCCCTCCCCATCCCAGGTTGAATCCCCGCGACCCTGGGCTGCAGCCACTCATGCTGACAGGAAGGCAGCTGGACGGGCCTCGCTGGCCCTTGACCTACCCGCCATGGCACTGGTGCTGCCATGCGCCCAGCAGGAGCCACAGTACTGGGGGATGTGCTGGTTTCTGGTGACACTGGCGTAGTTGACCCCATTCACATTGCGCCAGTCCCAGCTCTTGGGGAGATCCGACGGGGACAGGTACTCATGAGGCCGGGGGTACGTCCTAGGAACAGACACCATCAACAGAATCAGCACTGGGCACCTCTCCCCTTTCCCAGGGTTGGGGTGGGGGGGCCCAAACATCTTCCCCAGTGGGAGGGTGAGAGGGAATGGGGGCGACCCATCTCTCCCCGGGAGATCCCCGCCCTCTCAGACTCAGCTGGCAGGGCACCCCCCCACCCCCACCCCCAATGCAGGAACCAGACTGCTCCGGCCAGCAACGCCCCAAATGCAAGTCGGCGAGGTTGGCTTGCTTCCAGCACGGGTGAGGCCCGTCCAACCCCACACAAGTGAAAGAGGGCGCTTCCAAAGCCTAGGGGCTGGCCCTGACCCGCAGAGGTCAAGGGAAGCAGGGCGCCCTGGTTGCTGGCACCCCAAGGAGGCGGCAGGGTTCCCCAGGCAGCAGAGCGCGCACAGCCCCGGGAGATGGGCAGACCCCCCCAACCCCAGCCGCCCCGACCTGCGCCCCAGTTGGGTGAGCCGGTCTCCCCGAAGAGGCCGGTAGCAGCCGCGGCCCGGGCGGAAGTGGAGGCCGGCCCGCGCCGCGCCCGCCAGCAGCACGAGCAGCAGCAGCAGCGGAGGCACCAGCGGCCCGGACGACGCCATGGCTCCCTCGCCGGTGCGATCAGACCCCGACTTGAACTCTAACTCAGATCTCGCGCCGGTCACCCCTCCGCAGGCTTCCTCCCCGGCCCGCAGGCCCTTAAGGTGTCTGCGCCCGGCGGGACACTCCCCCGGGGCGGGGCGCGCTGCTGCCCCCGGTGACCCGGCCCCGCCCCGCCCGGCTGCCCGGCCCGTCCGGACTCGGGTCACGCGCCAGGCCTCGGCGGACCCCGCCCCGACCCCGCCACTTGCCTCTTGCCTCTGATCTATCAGACCTCATTCATTCTTAGGGCCCCCCGCCCCCAGCCTTGGCGTCTTGGGACCCTTTGGTCCGGAGAGATGCCCCGGATCCCCGCATCCCGCCTGGGTCCAGCCTCCAGGGATGATGGGCAGGGGTCTCTCTGCAGAACTGCACCCTATTCTAGCTTCCTGATGGAGGAGGGCATGGCAACCCACTCCAGTATTCTTCCCTGGAGAATCCCATTGACAAAGGAGCTTGGCAGGCTACAGTCCCAGGGGTTGCAAAAGAGTCAGATATGACCGAGCACCTGAGCACCCTAGCTTTCCCTGAGGCCGAGACTCTTTCTGGAGAGACGTTGCCCCAACATAGAGAAGGAAGACTGAATCCTTCTAGAAAAGGCCCCTCAAGGAAAATCTCACTTGGAGCCTGAATCTTCTTTCTCCCTGCCAACTTCCAAAGCTGCCTGGGGAGGTTTCTGCTAACAAAGCATTTCATTTTCAAACAACCGAAAGCAGAAGTGCGACCCCAGGGGCCTGGGTTTCATAACTCAAGAGTTCCCTCCTCCTCCGGCTCCTCGTGACTGGTGGTCACCTGAGCTGGCCGCAGAATGGCCTCCCTGGTCTTGGGAGAAAAGGGTTCAGGCTTTTTGTCCTAGGGTCCAGTGTTAGTATAGGGTGCTCTGATGTGGGGACCCTGCTCTTACCACATGGACACCTCCCCCTGGTCCCTGTCTTTTGCTCTGCTGGCACCAAGCCTGCACACAGAAATCACAGTAGCTGCCTTGCGGACCTCCAGCCATTTCTCTGGCTGCCCTTGGCAGCCCTCAGGTGCCCATGGAATCCCAGTAGGGCTTGGTCCCAGTTCCCAAGAGGCTGTCTCTGAGGTGACATGTAGACACGGCCTCTATCGATACACTGAGGTGTCCTTTATCTTCTTGGAAAGCTGGCTCCTTGGTGCTTGCCCCAGCATGTGTCCTGGGCCTGGTCCCAAAGCCTTTCCCTTTCCCTAGGTGCAGCAGGTGTGGGAAGGGAGTTTCCAGCCGGGGTTTCCCCATCTCTCACCTCTCTCCTCCAGAGCCAAGGTGAACCAGCCAATGGGTCCTCCATCCATAGGAGGAAACAAGCCAGCAGGGTTGTCCCTGGGTGACCCCGGTGACGTCCACCATCCAGGTAGGGTCTTCCTAAGAGGTGGGTTTTGGGTCTCCTTTAAAGAAAAATATGAGCTTCTCAGGTAGTGCAGTGTTAAAGAATCTGCCTGACAATGCGGAAGACCTGGGTTTGATCCCTGACCTAGGAAGATCCTGCATGCCATGGGGCAACTAAGCCCATGAGCGGCAACTACTGAGCCTGTGCTCCAGAGCCCGTGCTCCTCAACAAGAGAAGAAGTGAGAAGAAGCTCATGTGCTGGAGAGTAGGCCCCGCTCGCCACAACTGGAGAAAAGCCTGAGCTGACACGAAGACCCAGCACAGTCAAAAATAAATAAATAAACATTAAAAAAAATCATAAAAGCTCATAGTTGCTGAAGAATGACCACAGTGGTCCCCCTATTGTAGGGTGATGAATATTGTGGGGACCACCCGAGTGCCCAGATGGTCAGGGCCCAAGAGCTGCAACGTGGGGTGCAGATGGCCCCTCAGCCCCACCTCAGGGGGGTGCTATGAGGTCTGGGGTGCATCCCTGATGCTGGGTGGAGATGTGCCAGGTTATAAGCTCTTCCGTTCCTGCAGTGTTGGGGGACCTGGATGCTCGGAAGGTGTCCTGGGCTTCTCGTAGGAGGTGCACGTGCGTTGGTATTATGATGGTCAGGGCCAGTGTCGTGGGCGTGTGACGCCCGACTTCAACAGGGCCCTGAGCACTTGGTGAGATGCTGGTCTGTCAAGGCCCCCCATTTTCATTTTGAGCTGCACATTCTGGAGCTGGGCCTGCCTGATGACACAACCTCCATAGGCCAGGGTCTGCGGAAGGGGCAGAGTGGGGCAGTGGCCATGCATTGGGCCCTGGAGAAGGCAGGTTAAAGGGAGGGACAGTGACATTCTCAGGCTGACTGGTGGTGGTGTACCAGGGTTTCCCTGCCCTGGAAGCTATGCAGACTCAGAGGATGATGGGAAAATCTAGCAGGTGGAGTGGGGAGGGAGGCCAGACATTTGAAACCACAACTTTCAAGGCAAGAAGAAGCAAGTGAGTTCTCTTGTGACCCGCTCTGCCTCTTCAGCACCTGTGGTGCGTACGCCACGTGGAGTCAAGCCTCTGGGCCGTTTCTTCCACCTGAAGTTGGCTCTGGTCCACAGATATACGTCTGCCTGGCTCCCAGCTCTGCGGACAGCTGGCTGCATCACTTTGGGAGTCCCTCAGGGCTGCGGTCTGTTGAGGGAGGGGCCCTAGCTCTGGCCACTGCTGTGAGCGGAGGGCGTTTGACTCCAGGAGCTCTCTGAAGGTGCACGGATGAAATGCAAAACCTCCTGGGACTGCGGAGAGGAAGGAGCTGCTGGACTGGCTGCCCCGCCCACCTGCTCCTCTCTCCGCAGAGCAGGTACACCTGAGTTGCAGGTTTGGGGACCCTGCGGATATGAAAGCTCTGTCTCTTCCTGACGCTGCCACTGCTCTGCATGTCTGGGAGGGTGTTTTGTGGATAATGACTCGTCTTATCTGCCTGGGACAGAGGCTCAGGGAGCCGGCCTGTAACTGAGTAACTGATTCCTCCCTGCCGCTCAGCCGTGCCTGAAGGCAGATACAAAGTCAGCCTAGACAACTCCTGTCTGGGCAAGTCTTCTCTCCTTTGATCCTTGGCACAAGCCTGTGAGGTGGGAATCCAATGCCGTCACCCATTTTACAGGTGGGGAGACTGAGGCTCCAGCGAGGACGAGAGACTTATACTCAGACTGAGGTTCATGGGTGGCAGGTTTGAATCTGGGATGTTCTCCTTTTTTATTGCCCCATAAAGTTTCCTGGCAAACACGTGATGCAAGGCCATGACACAAAAGCCTATTCATTTCTAAAAATAAGACTGACTTGTCCCCTCGTCCTGATAAAGAAATCTCTCACACTTTACAGCCAGGCTGGGGCCGACCCAGCCTCCCCACTTGCACAAGGAGAACACAGGTGAGTTTTCATTTACTGTGGACTTGCCTCCGAGCCCTCTCCTCCTTCTTGGCTCATGCCACGCTGCCTGCCCTCCACCGGCAGACGGAAGACACTTCCTATTCTCTCACCTCCCTGGGCTGAGCCAGGTCTTGGATACTGCCTTTATTGTGATGGGTGCTGGCGTGCTGGGAGGCATGTCTGGCTCGTGGGCAACATGGGTCCCTCGGCAGCTGCTCCTCTGTCCACACAGTCACTCTGTTAGATGTTCACGCTGACCCTGTGCTGTGAATGTGGTCCCCAAAAGCCATTGCCACCACACCCTCTGCTGGTCACACAGGCTGGCTTGGGAGGGGAGTCGCCTCCTGGGGGTCACATTTGTGAGACTGGCCTGTCAGTCTCACCTTCAGAGCATGCCTCCCACCGTCCACTCGGCAGGTCCCATCAGGCCCACCCAGGAGCCTGCCCAGGAGCCCTTGGAGCGTGGCCTGCCTCGTTCACTGGATCCAGTCTTCTGGGACCCAGAAGGGAAGTTGGCAAGCATTCCGAGAACCTAGGATGCGCCACGTCATTGTCCCAGCCCTGGGGACACAGGAGTGTCAGTCCCCACCTGCCAGGAGTGAACATTCTGGTAAGGGGCCATGTGGAAACAGGAAGAGTGTCCAAGTAGAAAGAGCTGGATCCAGAGACGGGGCCTCTGGGAGTTTGCTCCGGGGTGGTTCTCTTAGCCATCCTGCGAGTTGGGGTTGACTGATGAGGACGCAGCTGATGGAAAGTGCTGGACTTTTCAAGCATGTGCAAGGACCTTGAAAGGCGGACACTCTGGGTAGGTGTGACCAAGTGGCCTCAGAGATGGCTGGAGAAGAAGGAGCTGGGCAAGGTCCCTGGGTGTAAACGCACCTCTCAGCTGCCCTGCTCTGGGATCTAAGGCCAGCTTCCTGCTTCCCAAAGGCCACTGTCCTCAAGTGCAAGGCTCCTCCTCCGCCACCAGGTCCCACCCAGCCCTCCCTTGTCCCTCCCTCCCTGGGTCAGGCCTGTGTCTCCGCCTCCTTTGGCTCCCTCCCTGCTCCCCACCCACCCCAGGGGTTTCCCCATCAATCGGAACAATATATCAGCTGCGGTGAGAGGGGTGGTTTTACCCTGGTGGCTGCTGGTTTCCTGGGGAGCAGTGGTGAGGTCTTTATGCTCTATGAGTTCCCTCTGGGAGGAAGGATGGTAGGATGGAAGGCTGGGGGGTGGTGGTCAGTTAGAGGCTATTGCGGTTGTGGGCAGGAGAGCTGCTGCTGCTGCTGGTGGGTCACTGATTCTGCTGGAGAGATGCTGAGATGGGTGGCAGCGCTGGCAGGACCCAGTTATGGACCAGAGGTGAGGAGGAGGCCTGGCTAAAGGCTGTCTGGCCGACCTGCCTCTCCACACCCGGAATCATCTTTTTAGAACCATCTCTGGTTCTGCCGTGTCATCCTGGGACACGTGTCAACCAGTCAGGTCCCTCTCTGAGCTTCAGTCTCTTCCGCCAAATGAAAGAATCATCCCCTGACTTGTTCAGTCACTAAGTTGTGTCCGACTCTTTGTGACCCCATGGACTGCAGCACACCAGGCTCCTCTGTCCTTCACTATCTCCAGGAACTTGCTCAGATTCACGTCCATTGAGTCGGTGATGCCTTCTGACCATCTCATCCTCTGTCCACATCCCCCTTCCCCTCCTGCCCTCAATCTTTTCCAGCATCCGGGGTTTTTCCAATGAGTTGGCCCTTCGCATCAGGTAGCCAAAGTATTGGAGCTTCAGCATCAGTCCTTCCAACGAATATTCAGGGTTGATTTCCTTTAGGGCTGACTGGTTTGATCTCCTTTCTGTCCAAGGGACTCTGAAGAGTCTTCTCCAGCACCACAACTTGAAAGCATCAACTCTTTGGCACTCAGCCTTCTTTATGGTTCAACTGTGATATCCGTACATGACTACTGGAAAACCACAGCTTTGACTCTACGGACCTTTGACTGGAGGTGGGTGCAGCAAGAGAGGTGGTGGCAGAGCACTTGGTAAAGGGCACGGAAGGGAGGTTTGGCACGTGAGTCTCTCCTCCCTGGAGAGCAGGAACCACATTTCCCACATTTCTGAGGTCCTTCAAGCTCTTCTGAGTTCCTCAAAGAGTATTCAGCCAACATTTGTTGGCTAAACAAATAGATTTCTGAGGCTTGTACAGCGGAGGTTGCTTGGACAAACACTGGGCTTGAGGAAATATATATTTTTGTTTGATTTCATCCGTGTTGTGCTTATCTCTCTTTCTGCCACTGAACATGGCTTATCAGGAGCTGCACACCTTGGGAGATGGGAGAGATATGAACGAGAAGGTTAATGTTTCCGTACACCTCAGAATCATGATGGCTCACGGGAAGCGTGTGTGTGTTTCCTCCTGCAAATAAGAGGTGCCACAGCCCAGGACGCTGATTCTCAATGTACCTAAGAGATGGCATGTCATCCCCACTTTGGACTTGAGGCTGGAGAGGGATGGGGAGCCATTGGCGTGGGGCACCCAAGGGAGAGAAGGTCTCAAACTCTTCCGTGGAGCTGGGCAGCCTGGCTTAAAGAAAAACAGTAACTAGTTTCTTGGTTATTTTTTCTCTTCTTGCAGTTACTTATTCATTCTCCCAGAACTTTCTTTTACAGTAGGAGAATGCACGAGGAAGAGAGTACAAGCAAGTGGAACTCAGTTCATCTGATGATCTGCCCACATCCGCTGAGTCACTCCTAATGGCCCCTCAGATGTCATTTTCTTACTAAGACATTTGGAAATTTTTCTGCCTGTGAATCAGAAGCAAACACTGTAATTCACCAGTCTTCTCTAAGTTATGCAAGGAACTTTGATGTGCTCAGAAGTGGAAGCTCAGGGAGGATGAAATCAATGAATTCTCTGAGAACTTTGTTTTTCTCCTACTTGAAGTTCGTTTGCCAAGTGGAGGATGCGAAGAGCTCAGTCTGACCACTGGAGTCACCTCTGCAGGAAGTCTGGGAGCAGCTGATGTGGGGTTTCTTGATGACACTGGTTTTCCTTATCATCTTGGTCCTGTTCCCATAATAGACCCGAGTGTCATCCAGGAAGGGGCTTTCTGCCACAGCATCTTGTCGAGGGCTGTTCCTCACAACGAAGGGCTGGCCTGAGGGTGCTTAATCATCTCCAGGGTCCTCGGGTGTGTGGGGTCGCCCCCGGCGTGCAGGGGACGCCTGCCCTCTGCCCCCCCGGAGCTCAGTTCAGGGCCTATCACTGTCACCTGCCTTTGTCACAGCCCTTCTTGGGGGAGAAGATGGCTTTGTCACTCATCACGGATGGTCGCTTTAAATCCCTTGCTGTGCTTCAGGGCAAGGGGTCACCTTCTGCCTGGCAGAAGTGCAGACCTTTGGTCACCCAGGGGGGCCTGTTCACCTGTGAGTCAGGAAGGGGTCACTCCCAGGGGCCTGAGAAAGCCACTGTGTCTCCACCGCCTCACTGGCTCTCGATGACCCGGCAGCCAGAGGGCTGCGTGTTCCCCAGGGGAGCAGGTACCTTCATAAATAAGGACAAAGGGGCAGAGACGGGCTGGTGTCAGCCCCACTGCGTGTCCTGCCTCTTGGTGCTCCCCAACATGCTAACTCCTGAGCCCTCAGTAGCTCAGGCCAGACACACAGTAGGCACTCAGGACGCAGGCCCAGGAGACAGTGGCGTCTACACAGTCAGTTGCATCGCTGCCTTCCATCATGTGAAGCTGACTCGAAAAACACTGCCTGTGCAATGGTTGAGGGCTGCTCAGTTCTTACCGCAGACTTAGGCCTTGGGACCACTATTGGGCTTTCCAGGTTTGAGGGAGGTAGGCCCCCAATCCCAGCCTCCCTGCCTGGCATCCGCCCCCCCCAACTAGCCCCCACCCCTGACAGCTCATGCCACCCAGGCTGAGTAAACACCGCTGGCCCCACCGGAATCAGAGCAAACAGGGTTCCTCTTCTTCCCCCTTTTTGCCACCATTAACAGAAAAACCTTTTAAGCACTCATCTGGAATTCTGACAAACTCAGGTGACCCAAGGAGGGTGCTCCAGGGTGGAGGCTGGGGGCGCCCAGCTTGCTGGACTGCATTCCTCCGACATAGAGTGAAAACGCAGGTGGAGGACACCCCCAGACCCTCCCAGCAGCTCTGCCCCCCTCCGCCTCCTGTAACTTTCCAAAGTAGGTCTGTGCTGACTCCACGTACCGTCCCCGTTCCCCGGAACCGTTCACATGGTCAGCCTGGATCACCTCCTAGGGAAGGAGGAGAGAGTCCCACCCCGCCCGTTAGAACACACTGCTGAATAAACACATTATTGGCTGTGGGGAAGCTTGCCCTTCTGAGTGGGGCTGCTCACCCTCGCCCAGCTGTTGGTCTGCACTCAGCAAACATTGACTGAGGCACTTTGGGGACTCGAAGGTGAAGCGATGCAGCAACTCTCAGGCTGTTGGGGAGATAAGGCAGGAATATAAGTGATGAGCAAACAAGGCTGAGTGTTGGAAACTGCCACCAAAGCTCTGGGGCCACCGGAATGGGGGGTGTCCCTGACCCCCCAGGGTCTGTCTCCTGCTCCAGCCTCAGAGACGCAGGGGCCTGCCAGGCCGGGGGAGGATGGGGAGGGCAGGTGGGAGCACCGAGGGAAGAGGAAGGAGTAAAGGGGAGTGGGGTGACCTCCATGGGAGCTGAAAGGCTCATTCTGTGTGTGTGTGTGTGTATATATTTCTTAATATATATTTAACTATATTCTGTTAGTTTCAGGTGTTTAGCACAGTGATTCTTTATTTTTTTAATAAGTATCTATTCTTTTTCAGATTATTTTCCCATAAAGTTTATTACAAACTATTGGGTAGAGTTCCCTGTGCTGTGCAGTAGGTCCTTTTGGTTATTTACTTTATATACAGTAGTGTTTATCTGTTAATCCCAACCCCCTGGGACCTTCCTGGTGGTCCAGTGGCTAAGACTCCACTCTCCCAGTGCAGGGGGACCTGAGTTCACTCTCTGCTCAGGGAAATAAATCTCATATGCGGCAACTAAGACACAGCACAGCCAAAAAAAAAAAAAGGAAGACTCAACTTCTGAATTTATCCCTCCCTGCTGTATATTTTTTACTTTGTGAAAAATACTGCTAAGCACATGCATATTTCTTCTCTTGGGTTTACACTGTCTCCTCTCTACCTTGGGGGCAGCCAAGTCTGGAGCAGACGCAGGTGTGAATGAAGTGGTCATTCAACTTGGAGCAGGAAGAACTTTCCAAACTAAGAGACATGTCTCAAGAGTCCTCATTTCTAAGTTTGGAAAGATTCACTAACTCTTAACACGTCCCAGTTTGCTTAACCTCTCTCTCCAAGTGTTACTCAGTCATTGTTGCCCTGCTGTTTCAGAGAAAGTTGCGTGGTGACCTTGAATACCTCAAAGTGTCTACTGAAAATAAGGGCTTGCATGTGCGTAGTCCCCAGGCCAAGATCAAGTTCAGGAAATAGAAGGTGGCTGCAATGTTATTATCCTATCTACACAGTCTGTGCTCAAACGTCCACAGGTGTCTCCTTCGTGTCCCTTACAGCAACTCTTCCCTGGTCCAGGACCTGACCGAGGGTCATGGAGCTTTTAGTCTGCACGTGATGTGTGAGATCACCGGACAACAGACAGGAGTGGGCCTGCGGCGGGCACCATGGGACAAAGTCCTTCTTCCCTACCTGTGGGTTTCCCTCCCAGCGTTTGCCTCAGCTCTTCGCTCTGTGGTTGAACTCCTCCTGGGAGGAAAGGAGACTATTTTTCCCAGAAAGTCCACTGGGGATAACTTCCCTGCTCATGTCACTGACCTCACATTGGGGTTTCCCAATGTGTAGGAAGGCATGTGGTTTAGGAGCTGATGGTCAGGCTGAGGCTTGCAGGGTGAGAGGTGATAGGCAGGGGGCTGGTGGTGAGCCTCGTTTGCTGGGAACATGGGGCTGAGCATCTCCTGTGTGGCTGGCCCTCACTGGGTGTCAGGGAAACGTGGCTGGGACTCTGGGTCTGAGGGACTTCATCGTTTGGTAAAGGAACCAAAGTCACTGAGACCCCCATGATGAGAGCAAAGGGGCAACAGAGCAGAGTTGGGGGGGCGGTGCAAAGGGACAGCCAGGCTGTGTCCTGGGCAGAAAGGTGGGTGGGGCAGTCACAGGCTTTTATGTTAAAGGGGGCCTTGTCATGTCAGGGAGGGGCGAGTGACCGCCAGTATGAACAATGTGCTGGGAGACAGCAGTCGTGGGCTGAAAACCCCACGGCCCAGTGTGGAGGAGGGAATATTCCAGAACCCTGACCATGCAAGACCAAAGTCTCGAGGGGATGCTGAGATGGAAGCCTGGAGCCAGGTTAGCAAAGGCCTTGATGGCAAGCTGGAGAGTTTAGATCTTATGTCTCCATTCTGGTTTCCCAAACTCCCAAGAACATGTCACCCATACAAATTTGGCCAAGCTGAAAAAGCAAACTTTCTCTTATTATCATTCTACTATTGGGCTTCCCAGGTGGCGCTAGTGGTAAAGAACCTTGGGAGACATAAGAGACTAGGTTCGATCCCTGGGTCGGGAAAATCCCCTGGAGAAGGGCATGGCAACCCACTCCAGTATTCTTACCTGGAGAATCGTCATGGACAGAGGATCCTGGTGGCCTACAGTCCATAGCGTTGCAAAGAATTGGACACGACTGAATGACTTAGCAAGTTTTTTTTTTTCTATTAACATTAGAATACGCAACATAAAAATAAGAACTGTCCATCTATGTTCCACCTCAGCACCATCAGTGGCTTTTAGAAAAAGCACAGCTGAAGACGAGGGAGCCATGGCAAGTCTAGAGGGAGGATGGGGCGATGTCTAATTGGTTGTATGTATGGCTGTAGTGAAGCCACTTCATACTCTGGAATTTGTGGACTCATCTGTCATGCGATGCATTTAGACAAATGGATTTCTAATAATACAACTGGCTTGGGTGGGAAAGGTCTCTGGAGGTGGTCCTGGTCTCCCCAGTGAGCTAGGAGTCTGACCAACTGGGGGCCCAGAGCCAGTGCTGGTGCCCAGAGTCTACCATGCAATGCCGAGGCCTGGTGCCAGTCTTGTAGGCAGCGCACACAACAGCAGCCTTTGGTCTTGAACTCTAGGAAATGATCGGGCAATATTCCGTGTTGGGAGAGGAAGAACTCCCCCTTCACAAGGATGACAGAGCAGAGAGGGGCAGGGGCTGGGCCTCCAGGCTGGACACACCCTTGGGTCACTGCGGGAGGCAGCCTGGTCAGTGGGTCCTGTCACTGCGATGACCAGAGTTGTGTAAGGCTTGTGGCAGTGACCAGCAGCTCTCCCAGACTGGGGACTCACTCCAGGCAGGTCTGATCCTTGGGTGCAGAGCAAGGATGCGTGAGATTGTACACATCCAGATTGGCCAGTGTGGCAACCAGATTGGAGCCAAGGTAAGGAATGTCCAGTTACTAGTGTTGGCCTGTCCATGATCCATAGCATAGCCAGCTCAGAAAAGCCTCTAAGGTAGCAGGGAGGACCTGAGCCCAGCAGATCCATGCACTTGTCCAGTGTCTGACTTACTGATGTCAAATGACGCCTTTAGTGGTTAAAGAGACTGAGGGCATAGGAAAAGGCTTAAAGGGTAAATCTAACTCCTGTTAATTCTGTGGACAGTTCTGTGTGTATAAAACACCTGTCAATCGTTTTTACTTTGATCACCTCTGCGTTCATATCTAAAACCAGTAATTTTGTCTCAAAATAGTTTTCCAAAATTTCTTGGGAAAATTTTTCCACTGTATCACTAAGATAGCTTTCCCTCCCCTCCTGTATTTATGTTCCAGTTTAAAAAGATCAACTACTATTTTATTTTGAATGCAACCAAAAATCAAAGTGGTAAACCTAAAATTTTGGGGGTTCAGCAGCAGAAATAATTAAAATATATCCTTTGTGATATAAGTTTTTCTCCTCCTCCATCACATTTTTCTAAAAAGTACTTGGTTCTATTGACCAATGCTAAAAAACAGATACCAGAGCCCAATACCTCCAAGTCTAAGTTTTAAAAATTTATTTTTTTAAAGATTTATTTATTTATTTTTGGCTGTGGTGGGTCTTTGCTGCTGCACATGGGTTTTCTCTAGTTGTGTCCAGCAGTGGCCACTCTTCATTGCAGTAGGGCTGGATGGGGGAAGCTTCTCATTGCAGTGGCTTCTCTCGTTTCAGAGGATGGGCTCTTGGGAGCCTGGGCTTCAGTAGTTGCGGCTCACAGGCTTAGTTGCTCCATGGGATGTGGGATCCTCTCAGACTAGGGATCGAGTCGGTGTTCCTTGCATTTCAAGGTGGATTCTTAACCATTGGACCGCCAGGGCAGCCCTCTTCAACTCTAATTTTAAAGTGATCGGTTCTACTATGAAACAGCTGTCTGATTATTCTCTTTACTATTTTGAAATTACTTCTACTAGTATGAATTACATTAAAAACTTTACTGCATTACAACTTGAAAGTTTATATGTGATAAGATGATGTAAAATTTACCATCTGTAACCATGTTTAAGTATCTACTTCAGTAGTGTTAAGTACATTCACACTGTCATGTCTCCAATCTCCAAAATGCTTTTCTTGATAAACTGAATTTAAAATCCTTTTTTCTTGCAAAACTGAAACTTGGTGCACACCATTAAACACTGCCTCCCCATTCCTCTCCCCTGCTCCTGGCACCTGCTATTCTACTTTCTGTCTCTATGAATTTCATGAACATATAACAGTATTTGGCCTTTTGTGAGTGGCCTGTTTCACATAGCATAGTGTCCTCAGGGTCCATCCCTGTTGTAGCACATGTCAGAATTTCCTTCCTTTTTAAGGCTGAATAACAATCCAGCTGTATAGATAGATCACATTTGTTTATTCAGTCATCTGTCCATGGGCAGCTGGATTGTTTCCAAATTTTGGCTACTGTAACTAACGCAGCTATGGAAAAAATGAAAGTCTTTTAATACAGGTGTTTAAAACCCGGGGCAAAGAAAATGACCGCTTACAAGGAAGATGTCATCCTTCCTTGATGGAGTGATAAGACGTTCAAAATTAAAACACACAGAGAAGGGAGGCATGGGCCCTTACTGCTCTGAATTTGGAAGATAAGGTGAAGATAGGATCCAGGCAGGGAGTGCAGGGTCTAGGCAGGGTCTCAGCTCTGGGTCCAGAAATGGGCTGCCTAATGGTTAAAGACCCAGCAAAAACTTATTATTTGGGGCCATAAGAACTTTTAAGCCATATTTTTTTTTTAGTCTCACTCCTGATTTTATTTTTTGGTATTTAAAAAAACTTTTAATTGGAGGATAATTGCTTTACAGTGTTGTGTTGGTTTCTGCCATACAGCAATGTGAATCATCCATAAGTATAAACAAGACATTTAATTTGTGGTTTCAGAGAACTTTCTTTTTTTTCTGCTGATAATTTACTATAAAACAGAGTCTTATATTAATAAGATCAAGGCCAAGCAGAGCTATCATTCATAAATGTGGTTAGAAAAACAGCCTTGGGGATTGAACATAAACGAATACATTTTCATGTATATTTGTGCTTCTCCAGGGTAATGAAAAGGGGCCATTTCAGTAACTGTATCCATAAAAGCCTGGCACATATCTATATAAATAATATGTGTATGTGACTGAAGGTATAATATGTTTCAAATAGTTACCAGAAAATGGCTATGCATAATTTTGAATTGAGGTCATATCTGATCATCCAAAATGCGCGCTGTTTAAAAGCATGCATAGGTGTCCTCGTGATGGGCTTTTGGGAAAAACTGCATGAAAATAAATCCGCAAAGTGGAATGAGATGTTATTGTGCAGTCAGATAAGAATTCAGTTTATTTTCACTTAATGGGATCTATACTCTGCTATCTGGATGCATTGTAAGGATGCAAGTGTAGAGATACACTGTCTGATGTGAAATTCTAAAAGAACAGCATTAATGTATACAAGGGCCTGAATTTCACAAAAACGAAATCCAATTTGACATTTTATGTGTTGTATTGAAGCAGTTCAGGTGGATATAAAATGCAGTCTTCATCTTCATGGCTAGCAGCAGGGACAAAGCATAAATTTAGGAAGGGGGGGCAGGTGGGAAAAGGGCCCCAGTGATAAATCTCAGGGAGGAAAGCGGACCCAGAGCCCTTGCTTCCTGTCTTTCTGCTCAATCTGCCGGCTCCAACGTGGCCTTCAGCAGGATCCCTCTGCACACTGACCTTCTCTCCTTCTGCTTTCAGTTCTGGGAGGTGATTGGAGAGGAGCATGGGATAGACTGGGCCGGGAGCTACTGCGGGGACAGCGCTCTGCAGCTGGAGAGGATCAGCGTGTACTACAATGAGGCCCATGGTAGGACGCCGCACTGTTGGCCTCGGTCACCAGCCCCGGGGACACAGCAGAGACAGGAGGGCCTGCGAGACCAGAGGGACAGGCGGGTGATGTTCTGAGAGCTACAAAGGGTAGCCCTGGCAAGGCTGTCTCTGGTCACTGGAGGGCCACGCTGCCAACACAGACTGTTTAGACCCTGACCTTCCTTTCTGGTTTTTATTATTTTATTTTTTCCCTTATCTTCCTTTTCTGGTTTTTATTTTTTAATTATTATTATTATTATTATTTTTTGCCATGCTATGTGGCTTGTGGGATCTCAGTTTCCGGTCCAGGGATTGAACCTGGGCCCTGGGCAGTGAGACTGCAGAGTCCTAACCACTGCACAGCCAGAGAACTTTCCCTTTCTGGTTTTTAAATACAAAGTAGAGTCAGTTCCAATAGGAACAAAATCCTCATCACTGGCAAGAGAACAAACAAAATGGACAATGGTGGAAGAAGTGATTTCTGAAGCTTTTTACAGATTTCTGTGATTGTTGTCGGGGTCTAAGCTATCACTGCCAGTCTATCTACCCAAGACACTTTCTAGAAGGACTTTTCCCCCTCACCCAGGTTCTACTTTGATGAAACATGAACCTTCAGAAAAATAAGTTAGAAGTTTGCTAACTTCATATCTTTCTATGCAGGTAAGAAGTATGTGCCCCGAGCAGTCTTGGTGGATCTGGAACCCGGGACCATGGACAGCATCCGATCCAGCCGAGTGGGGGCCCTCTTCCAACCGGACAGCTTTGTCCACGGTAGGTTTTTCTGGAAGGTTCCACCGGGGAGAGAGCAAGAGTGCCTCCTGGAGGTGTGCATCCTCCCCAGCCCCCATGCCCGGTCCTGGGGGGGTGGGGGTGAAGAGGGGTGTGACCGAGTCCCCTGTGCCCACAGGTAACTCTGGGGCCGGTAACAACTGGGCGAAGGGCTACTACACAGAGGGCGCCGAGCTGGTGGACAGAGTGCTGGACGCAGTGCGCACCGAGGCCGAGGGCTGCGACTGCCTGCAGGGCTTCCAGCTAGTGCATTCGCTGGGTGGGGGCACGGGGTCAGGGATGGGCACACTGCTGCTGGGCAAGATCCGCGAGGAGTACCCCGACCGCATCCTGAACTCGTTCAGCGTGATGCCCTCACCAAAGGTGTCGGACACTGTGGTGGAGCCCTACAATGCCGTGCTGGCGCTGCACCAGCTTGTGCTCAACTCTGACGCCTGCTTCTGCATCGACAACGAGGCGCTCTACGACATCTGCTTCCGCACGCTGCGGCTCAGCACGCCCACCTACGGGGACCTCAACCACCTGGTGTCCCTCACCATGAGCGGCATCACTACCTCTCTGCGCTTCCCGGGCCAGCTCAATGCTGACCTGCGTAAGCTGGCCGTGAACATGGTGCCCTTCCCGCGCCTGCACTTCTTCATGCCCGGCTTCGCGCCGCTCACGGCCCAGGGCAGCCAGCAGTACCGCGCGCTGACCGTGGCCGAGCTCACCCAGCAGATGTTTGACGCCCGCAACACCATGGCTGCCTGCGACCCCCGCCGCGGCCGCTACCTCACCGTGGCCTGCATCTTCCGGGGCCGGATGTCCACGAAGGAGGTGGACGAGCAGCTGCTCAACGTGCAGACCAGGAACAGCAGCTGCTTCGTGGAGTGGATCCCCAACAACGTAAAGGTGGCCGTGTGCGACATCCCGCCCCGGGGGCTGAGCATGGCGGCCACCTTCATCGGCAACAACACAGCCATCCAGGAGCTGTTCGGCAGGATTTCCGAGCATTTCTCGGCCATGTTCAAGAGGAAGGCCTTCGTGCACTGGTACACCGGTGAGGGGATGGACATCAACGAGTTTACTGAAGCTGAGAGTAACATCCAGGATTTGGTGTCCGAATACCAACAGTTTCAAGATGCCAGAGCAGATGTGGAAGAGGAGGAGATCGGGGGGGAAGCAGAAGTGGAACCGGCAGATAAGGAACATTAACTACGAGAGGCCCTGCCTGAGGCTGGCTCTTCCGGAGCACTTTCTATTAGGATGAGCAAGTCACCCCTGGGAAGGCAGGCCGATTCTGTACTGCGACACAGAGACCCACCTGCAGCCACTCAGCCTTAGCTTTGATGGGGGATTTCGGAGGGGGGGGGGGTGGGGGGGAAGTACTGACAGGCACTAGGGTCTTTAAGAGTGTGGTATTCTATGCACAAGCTTGATTTTATTCTTTTTAATAGGCAGGTGAATTAACTGTAAAGTGCTCCCTTTGTTTAAAGATTTGATTTGGCTGTTTGCTATGTGTGGAGATGGACTGTGTGGATGGGGTGGGGGAACCCCTGCAGGCGAGGTTAAGTTGTATAGGCATCAGCTACCCTGGTAAGTGCCTGGGGATCTGTACTTGTTGGGATCTTGGGACTGTTAAGGCTCTCACTGTAGGTTCTCTCTCAATGCATGGCCTGCTGCCCACTTGTTCACATCTGCTGACCTCCAGGAAAGTCAGGTGACTGCTTGATGTTTGGGAGCCACACAGGAAAACAGGAGTCAGTGACCACTAGTAAATTGTGGAGATTGTGTGTACACTTCAGCGTACCAACTGCAAAAAGGAAAAGGGAGGAAAGGAAAGTGGGAGTCCTTCCCGAAAAAATACCCAGGCAAAAAGCCCCACAAAATGACAACTCCAGTCTTCTGATCTTTATGTCTGAATAGCCACCTTTTAAAAATATTTTTAAATTGGCTGTGCTGTGCAGCATGTGCGCTCTTTAGTTCCCAGTCCAGGAACTGAACCTGCATGCCTTGCACTGAGAGCTCAGAGTCTTAACCACTGGTCCACCAGGAAGTGCCCTGTATAACTAGCTCTTAACATATATGTAGATACTTTAAAGTTTCTTATTAATGTTTGATTCTGGGAATTCATTCATCATCTTTGGTTCTTCTTGTAAAGGCTATTTTGAAATGCCCTTTTCACTTGAATGCAGAAACCCTCCTGAAGGGGCTTTGCAGCCACCCTGCTCTTTAGAAAGGGCACATGCAGGCCCAGCGACCACTGAAATGGAGGAATTAAGCAGCGGTGGCTGTAGTGTCCTTCGAGGTTATGGAGGACACTGTCTCATTAGGGAACTTTTACAGTTCAAATTAATTTGCAGAAGTTGCCATAAATGTTTGCATGATGACACAGCTTTAGCCATTACACGATTTTAATCTGTTCACATTACAACGGACCAAATACACAAGAGCGTAATCAAATCATCCATAACTTCTTAATTACAGTTTACCTATTTCTGACATATTGCACTGCCATCCCATCCACGAAAGGTTTTAATGGCTTTCTAGAATTACCACAGAGTTATCCAATTGGATCCATGGGCAGCCAGTGATGGGAGGAACTATCTACTTGCAGGCAACTGGGTTTTCATCTCCTATTTGCTTTGTAACCTGCAGTAATAGGGCAGCCAGTGGGTGGGTGATAGTAGCTCATTTTGAGAAACTTCACTCTCTTCACGTGCGTATCACGAGGAAATAACCAAAATATGCACCAAGAGAAAAATTCTCTCGATGTTTGTATTGTGACATGCCTTTTATCTACAGAATTAAAAAAAATAAAGTTTTAAACACTTTCTACTTGTGGTTCAAAAAGCACTAAAACCGAAAGCAGATTTAATAAGAAACTGCACCTGAATTACTTAGAGTTCATAACTTCTTTAGATGCTAAAAAGAAACATAACCTGTGATTACATAAGAATTTATACGCATGCTTCCTCTGGCACTTTTTTCACTTTCTCAAATCTAAAAAGGCAATTAAATAGATGCAGAAAAGGATACAGATCTAAAGTTTAAAAAACACCAACAAAAACCCTGCTGATTTATATTACTGTAAAGATTTTTGTTTGCTCAATAGTAATCATTAAAGTACAAAGAAATTCAATTTTAAATGGCTAAATTGCTTTATCTCAGACTAAGTAAATTCCTTTTCTGGGAACCTAACTGCCCAGACTTATTAATGTTGAGTAGTTAAAAATATTTCAAAATGCATCCCACTATCCTACTCTTGTCTGGTGAAGTGAAAGTTGCTCACTTTCACTTCTGACTCTTTGCGACCCCATGTCTATGGAATTTTCCAGGCCAGAATACTGGAGTGGGTAGCTGTTCCCTTCTCCAGGGGATCTTCCCAACCCAGGGATCAAGCCCAGGTCTCTCCTATTGCAGGCAGATTCTTTACCAGCTGAGCCACCAGGGAAGTCTAAGAATACTGCAGTGCAGTAGCCTATCTATTCTCCAGGGGATCTTCTCATCCCAGGAACTGAACTGGGGTCTCCTGCACTGCAGGCAGTTTCTTTATCAGCTGAGCTAAGTAGATATAGATTAAAAAAAAAAAAAAAGCAACACACACTAAAACCAAAAGAAATCTGTCCCAATTTTGAAAGGCCTCTTCCTTTAGCTGTACAGTGGTTACAGCAACATTGGTCTCTCCAAGACCGAGATGGTAGACTCAGGATTTTAGAGCATGTTTGATTCCTTCACTTCACACACAAGAACCTTGTTTGAATGAGGAGACTGAATCCCTCACAAGTCACGCAGGTGGTTAGTGAAATACCCACAACTTGATCTGACCAGGCCCCCTGGTATTCTGGACACAGTGGTCCTGCCAGCTACCCAGTGGGGCGTGACGCAAGGCCTCATGGTAACAGTTCAGGATTTTTTTAATCATGGAGAAAGAACCGCACAGAATCTCTACTGAGCAGTGAATCTGTCCTTTACTCAGTTAACTTTAATCCTTTCCTTATCACAAGGCCTGTCCCTAAGTCTCGACTCTAATTATTCCATCTGCCTCCTGAATAAAATGACTTATCTCTAATTAACTTGGCTGGAAATGATTCAGCCCTTTGCCTATCAGTTACTTTATTCGTCTGGTATCAGAGGCCCCATGGCCTTGTGAGTCATTTGTTTCTGTCCCAGTAATGAAAGATGCCTCCTGGTACCTTAATTGTGGGGACTGAAGCATGACAACTGAGGGGCCCTGACTTCAAAAGCTCAGGACAAAAGCCTCAGGCACAGGGCTCAAGGGGCTCCTAAGCTGCTTCTGTTCAGCACCCCCGCTCCTCTTTGCATGCCCTGTGCCGAGAATGAGATAAAACTTACATACAGGTCAAGAGTCTGGGGCAGGAAGTCCTCTCCAGAAGCCAAGAACAAAAACGTTCTCTTGGGCTCGTCCTCAGCGTGGCTGAGTGGCCCTGATAAATTATATAGTGAGCTTAAGTATCAAGGTGAGAGCCGTTCCTGGGGCAGAAGCTGAAGTGTTTCAAAATTTCCTGTCCAGCTGTATTTCTCCATCCTCCAGAAGTGGTTAACAATCAAGCAGTTCTAACTCTGCAGTGGGATTTTATTTAGCCAAGTGCTTTCAAGTTTCAAAGAAAGAGAAACACTGCACTTGCAAAAATTCTTATCTCTAAGTATTTAAAGGGTAAATGAATTACCCCAAAAAGTACACTGGACGGCTGTCCTAAGCACGCCTGAGACCTGCAGTCCAGAGCCTTAGATTTTCATGTCAGCTCAGCCATCAACTCTGTAAGCAAGTTAATGAGTGGTTTTGTCTAGTTTCCTATGAGAAACACTCCCAGGAAATAAAAGTTCATTTATAAGACAAAGTAAAAGATATTTTGTGCTTGATAATTTCAACATTAAAAGTACTCCTCTATAGGTTTTAAGTGCATGATAAGAAATGAATACCACAATTTAGTATTTTGTTTCCTAATCTATGTTTTAATAATCATTCTCACTTAGTCTACTGGCTAAGTGGCACCACGTGGATACGACAGGTGCCTGCAAAGGAGGATGAGGCCAGCAGACAACCCACTTCCCCTCCCCCACCCCTGGCCACTAGCTCTGACATGATGTCTGCAATTTGAAGATAAGGAGTAAGACAGCTTTGATGACAGAGCCCAATTCTGTCAATTTATGTCATGAAAAAGAGCACTATTTTGAGACATTTTCAAAATGTCTCCTGGATCCCTTTGGTCACTAGATATGACATCTCTTCTTCCTTTAACTTTTTGGGTTTTTTTTTTTTTTGGCGGCTGTGGGATCTTTGTTCCCCAACCAGGGATTGAACCCATGCCCCCTGCAGCTTGGAGTGCTAACCACTGGATGGACAGAAGTCTCTGTTCTCCTTTTATCATATTCCTGCAGCCGTGCAGATGGCTCCCATAAAGAAGAAGTCTGACAGAAATCAAAAATCAACAGCTAGAGTGAACTGTACTTTAATTCACTGGCATTGTCAATCTATGAACAAGACAGGTATTATTTTGTTTTTTTTCCATGAAGGGAGATGGTTTCCAATCTGCTATAATATGTGCCCACAGCTTCACCTTGAACATGCAGCATTCAGGCTGTACTCAGGGTCTAGAAGGAAAAGAGAAAATCCAAGTTGCTAGTCCTTTTGTTTTCTTAAAAATCCAACACAAATAGGGGAAATAACTTCCTTACAACAAGCTGTATAATACGATTGCGGCTTCAGTTCACTTGGCTGGTGATAAACCTTGGCTCTCAGATGTAAAAAGTGTGGGTTCACCTGAGAGGCCCTAGCCAAAGAGGCACTTCCTTGCTAAATAAAGCCAAACACTCTCCCCACAGTTAAGAAACACTCTGTCTTTAGAAGACGTTGAGGCAGTGGGGACTCATTCCCTGTACAAGGTATAGACAGTGGTCACTGTGCTGTTTACTGGAGCCAAACCCTACTTCCTGGCCCCAAGGACATCGCAAGGTTGAGGGCAATCGAAGCAGGGTTTCGATCAGCCATGCTGCAGGCAGAAGTGGGGTGATTTTTCTCAGTTAGCTCACTGTTAAAACAAAAACAACCCAACCTAAAGGTCTCATTCCTCAGAATGATGAGATTAGACAGAGAGCCCCAACAGAAACAGGGCTCAATTCAAAACACTGCATCTCCAGACTTGTAATAAAATATTTACTAATTTAAAATGAAAATGAAGAATGCTTAGGGGAGACAGTTCCAATAAGTAAAACTGCTCATAACCACAAGCTGCCAAAGGATTAATATTTATCACATTTCCTGGCTACTGCTGAAAATTTTTTTTTAAAGCAAAACAAGAAAATTAAATCTGAAAAACATCCCTCTGGTAATTTGCCTCACTTTATCTTTGAAATAATAATGTCAAAAAAAGTGGTTTAGAGATCAAATCACTTTAGTAGTTTGAACTTATCAACTGTACGAAACTGTCTTACTTTGCAATGCCAACATCAGAGGTGAAATGAACCAAACTCTGAAAGCATAATAAATTTAGCAAAACAGTATTCACTGCAGGGTCTTGATGATTTTAATGCTTGATAAGAAATCAGGACCCTTGCCTGTACTGGCAGCCCTTATGCTTGAGAACACTAGCAGATGTGGGGAAAATAAACTCTTAAAGAAGAGTAATTTTTCAAGCTTCTGAAGTAGTTACATAACTCCAATAACAATTATAAAGTTGGGAGTTTATCCTCCAAATATTTGATTTTGTGTAGACAAATGAAACAGGTTTAATTAAAATAAGATGGTCGATGGCTCTTTACCTAAGCTTCGCTAAATGAACTAAAAATCAATGTGGCAATTACTTCTGCTTGTCAGGGCCTCCCAGTGACATTCTTTGATTAAACCATGGGACTTCTACAACCTGTGTGCCTCAAATTATCATCCCACTAACTCTAAACGTACCAACTGACCAAACATGGACAGCTATTTTTGAGAGCTGAAATTCGATTTTTTAAAGCTTTCTAAAAACTTACGGTGCAACTCTTTTTCTAAATGTATCAGTAACTTACAGATTATTCCTTTTTCACTTTCACAATTTTTATGGTGCTGCCAGAAGTCTTCATGGCGTTTGCTTTGAATTCAGTCTTCAGTGCATCTCTGACTGCTTTTGCACAGATCTGGGAGTATCGGATGTAGCTGGGAGGAAATGAGAGAGCAAGAAAGCTAATAATCAATGATCCAGCCAGACTGGTTGTGTGACTGTGCTTTTGTTTTCCTGCCTATACTTTTGGTTTCACTGTACATTATTGTAGAACTGAACTTTAAAATAAATGAATGACGCAAAAGGAATATATACAAAGAGAAATAAGACCAGAAAGAAATGTATCAAAGCCTTCATTGGTATTAGAATGGGAGATTTTTTATTTTTCTTTGCACTGTTTTCTCTTCAATACATATGAATTTGAACTAAAAGATGCATAGATTTATTAGAGGGAAAAACCCACAGCACAGTCCTAAATGTTAACAAAGGGTATAACATGACTGTACTTTTTCCCATTTGATTTCAACATTTTGTCTTTTATTATTCTTACAAGATAAAGCATACATAATTAAAAGAGGAAAAAAACACACCTATTTTGAATGAAAAGAGCTCTACTTCTGATTATTTAAAGGTTTTCCTCAGAATACTGGATTCTGATTCACAGGTATGCCATTGAAAATAACTTCCCAATCAAAGTTTCTAAGTTAAACTGAGAAGCCCTTAGAGAACATCATCAATTCGAGCAAAATATCTGACAGCCTGCTTCCTGTTTGCTACGTGGGACTCCCATCAACACCTTATTTTCCAGGAGATGTAAGCTCACTTTTAACACTCTTTGAAAACAGGAAGGGGAGTTTGCTGCTGACTATTTTCTCATATTTTCAGGTTTGTTTTTTGGGGGACCAGAGATAGGAGTTCAGATTCTTGCTTCCACTCCTAGGAATTGGTGACCTTTGCATCTTTTTGTCTAATTTGCTCACCTGTAAAAACAACAGCACAAAGCAGAAGGATAACAATATTTGTCCCACTGGTGGCTGGGAGGATGAAAGACCAAGTGAGGTGAGCAGGTCTGCCCCACCTATCACGTGGTAGGTGCTGCCTCTGAGGGGGACCATCATGCCTCCAATCCTACAGAACTCTACCTCGACCTTGAAAATCAGCAAACTCTTGGGTTGCCCAGTCATATACCCACAGGTCACCATTAGGAGGTGCTACTTAATCTAGTCAAGTAACAAGGTGTGTTAACCTGAGCCAGGTGAGCAGCTCAATCGGGTGTACGGGCAAAGAAACCAGGTGTGACACCTAGATCCACGGTTTCTCCATCTCACCAGAAGCCGTGGCCTCCAGTGTGTTCCATATTCTGGCTTCCCAGGAGCCACCACTCACCTGTGGCAGAGCTCTTTACACCTTATCAAGGGCTTTCACCCGTTTTACCAATAAACCTGACAACAGGAGTTAATTTTTAATGATGCTAGAAAGAAACAGCTACGGTGACCGTGGTTACACCCAGAGAACCCCTCCGCTCTCTCGAGCTCTGTTACTTCCAGAACCTCAACTGAGTCCAATTCAAAGGCCAAAGGCCGCGCGGGTGAAAAGCGCCGTCCTTGAGAAGACATGGCACTTGTCGAGGGCGCTCCTGGGAGCACGCAGGTGCTCGGTGACACTCGGCAGGTGCCGGCAGGTGCTCGGGCCCCGGCGGCCGTGACCCTGGCCCAGCGTCTGCAGGCCGCCATCTTGGGACCTCACTCGCCGTGCCGACCCCCATCCGCGAAGCGCCCGGCGTGACCTCCGACCCCGGGCCGCCCCGTACCTCCCCGTGCCCCAGAGGTCCGCCTTTCCCGAGGCCTGGCCCTACCTGAGTCCAGCCTGTCGCCAGTACGCCACCATGATGTCGCGAGAGGGGGCGCGTCGGGCCGAATCGCGAAGACCTGTCAATGTCGGCTCGGCGCGCGGCCCGGCTGCCGGAAGGTCAGGTCTGAGAAGCGGAAGGGGCGGGGCTCCGAGGCTGCCAGTCCCGCCCCGCCTTCCCGGACGGCCTCACCGCCTCGTCGCAGAATGCTCCCCGCGCCGTGAGCCAATAGGGGCGCGCGACCCGTGCCGCGGTTGCCAGTGCAGGTGTGCCTCGCGGGTTTCCGTAGTAGCCTTGCCGGGGCTAGAGGGGAGGCGTGACCGCCTGGCTCCGGTAGCGCGGGACTTTGAACTGCGTCGAGGCCCGTGTTCTGGGCGCGCCACCCCTTTCCCGCCCCGGGACCCGACGGCCGGGTCCGGACCTTGACGACGCGCCAGCACTACCGTCCCGAGTTAACAGTTAACCATGGCAAGCCGACCCTCGACAGTTCTGGGGTTTCAGGCCAGCCCAGGGTGGGTAACCAGACCAGGCAGCAGAGCCCGGCCAGGGGAGCAGACCGGACATCGGAGGAAGGGAGGGCCGAGGCGCTGCGCATCCAACCTAGAATCTAGATCTTGGGCGCTGAGCCGGCTCCAGCACGTGGCATTAGGCGAATTCTTACAAGGATAAAACACTTTTACTCCTTGCAGTTATTAGAAAGAAATTATAATCAGGAAAAACATCATAGTTAAAAGGAAGTTTTTATTAACAGGAAGTTTTTAAATTAAGATCCACCTTTAATATTAAAAAATATGCTACATAGTCTGAGAGCCTTAATTCTAACCCATGAAAACCAGTATTTCAGTCCTCTCAAATGCTTAACAGGTAAAAGCCATTAACTACCAGCTACTTTACTAAAAGTAACTACACTGGAAAATGAAAATTTATAGATTATTAGAATAAAAAAGTCAGGATAACATTGTTTAGAAATCTTTTTATCATTAGGCTATTCTGACACTTTCCAGAACAAGTATAATTTCCAGAAATTATACAGGGTAATTTATTAAATATCAATATTTAGCAATGTTTTGTTTAGTTGAAATGCTATTCTAATTGTAAAAAATGTTATAAAAATAATAAAAAACCTTATTGGCTTTAATGTGCTTTTACAAATGTCCTAAGAAGCCTCAAGCTAAACAGTATTTTAAGTAGAAAAACACTGATTTTTAAATTGGTATATGATTTTTGTGGTTTATATACCTATATTAACTGGTTTCTTTTGTAGGAAAACTGACTAGAAGTTTATACATTAAGTACTGTGAAATAAAGGCAAGAGCTCATCACCTTTTAATAACAGTACTCTGTACGCAACAATTCCAAGGATCATAGATATTCTTACTTAGTGGTTGATAATTAATTGCCTGTTACAAAATACACATATTGGACTGTTCATCCAAAGCAAGGATTTCCTATAAATAGCTGCAAAACAGCTCACAGGGTGCTTTAGGCCAATGTCTTTTTTTCCCACCCTATTATTTTTTTCTTCTCCACCACCCCCATCCCCCGCAGTGACACAGTGTTATTAAAAACATTAAGTCCCTGGGATTTATGCTTCAGATCAAGACATCATTTGAGTAATTTCAAATGATGTACAGCTCTTCATGTAACAAAGATGTTTTGTGGTCATAATTACTTCACAAAGTAATTATATTCAAATAACCTGACATATCATGCTTTAGCAATTACAGAACCGTGATTTTGACACATGGCAATTTAAGTTAAGCAAATGTGAAATGCTAAAAGATGTGAACAGCTGTTCTTCTGTTTAAGTTTAAGAGTGCTGCAAAATTCTGGTAATGACTTTATTTCTTCAGTTAACATAACCAGCCCACGATACAGCATACTAAATCATAAAGTACAAATCCAAGGAAGGTAATACCTTTACTAAGTTACAAAACTTTGGCAAATCAGTACAGTACCCTTTATAACACAATAAAATGTACTTTTGTTGGAGTCATTTATTACTTTCGTGATAATTTTTACTCCAAAAAATGCTGAGTATGAAATTAAAGCATTGTGATTTTTAATGGTGGTTTATAGCAAATTATTTCATACAATTAATGTCTTTTTAAAACGATAGTTCCTCCTTTAACAGTGAGTTCCCTCATGGAAGCTCTCCAAGTTTACTGCAGCAGGGCAGTCTTGCGTACGCAGAAGGGGCTCTGCTTGGTTCTGGGGTTGGTCCAAAGCCAGGTAAGAGTTCCAATGCATGAAAAGCTTTAAAATTCTACCTTAAGGAGGTTTCCTCAGCCAATACCAATTTCCAAGCATACTTTTCAAAAAGCTTAAAATTTTGCATAAATACTGGAATCCTCAAAATCAGTCATTTCAGACAATACTAATTTCAGCTGATCCCTTTTATTTAGAAACCCTGCACCTCTGTTTGATCAAGTCACATAGCTTTTCTTCAGCTTATTTAAAAAAAAAATTCTACCTAAAATAGAGTTGTATTTTTTAAATAACAAATAAATATACTGCCAGCTTGTAGAGACCTGGGGAACTGGGTGCCATCTATCAACTTCCATTATCATTTCTCCACAAATGCTGCTGCCGCCATTGGTGTCCGTATGCTTCCTCTTGCTGAAGCTGTCAGTTCCTCAATTTCAGCATTTAATTTATGTATTACCCACTCCATTGCTTCTCGGCCCTTAAAAAAAAAATCCAGTATGTTTACTAATAACCAAGTGAGGGCAAAGGCATGCATGAATAGCACATCAGGAAGTCACAATGGGTGGAACAAGCGTAACTAAACCTCACTAGGACAGTTTTTCTCTTTGTATTTTCTTCTTTAACGTTATTTACCAAATATCAAATGCTTTGAGAAACTGGCTTGATCTAAAACTGGTTTTTGTTTGCAAAAGATGTTCTAAAAAGAATCTACAATTAAATGATAGTCATGTTTTACTTTATGATTAGAATGGTCCCCCTTCTGATGGTGAGGTCAAACTCCATTTCTCTTTTTATGTCCATATTTTATACCAAAATGCTGTCCGAGGCTCTGGTCTAACTTGCTCTCCAACCCCTCTCTCGTGGGACTCTGTGTACTTCCCTGAGGGACAGAATGAGGAGCACTGACTGCTTCTGGCCTTGGGGCCTTTGCATGTGCAGCTGATCCACCTGGACCACTCCCTAGCAGACCCCTCACGGCCTACCCACCCCTCGCTCAGAACTCAGCAGCAACACCACTTACTCAGCACTCATGAAGCACTCTCGTACCTTTCTGTACTTTTCCTTTCCTAATGCCGTGTTGTATGATTAATGTCGCCTTCCTCTTAGTTCCACGAGGGCAGGCACCACGTTTGTTTTGCTCCCCGCTGTCTCCCCAGTCTAGCCTAGCACTCTGCCTGACATAGAGAAGGCATCTATGAATATCTTTTGACTGCTGAATGATATTACATGTTATAAAACAGTGCATTAGGCATCTCTTTCTCTAAACTTACTTTATTTTAAATCATACATTTTCAATGGGGCAAAAATTAGTTGGGGGGTAGTAGGGAAAAATCTCATTCTTTTAATATATAAAGCACAGACGCAGACCCATATATCTCTGAATCTGTAGACATAATGTTTGGCATTAAATAATTTCTCAGGGTGGGGATAGTTAGGAGAAAATATCTACAGTGGATCTGGGGGTGAAGGGAGATGATAATGAGAAACAGGCTGAGAATCTATGCTTTCAACAGTGACACACATCTTCACCTTCCCCTGCCCCCAAATGCTGGGCCCCCAGCCACAGATTTCCCATGATACCTCATTTACTCTTCATACCCAACCCTGTAAGGTGGGTAATTAATCTTCACTTCACAGATAGGAAACTGAGGTAGAGAAAGGCTCACTTAGTTAACTGCCCAAGATGAAAAGCTGGTCAGAGTTACAGGTGGAAATTACAGGTGGAATGTGAACTCAGACACACTAGACCCAGTAACAGCCCACATGGCGTCATGTTGCAGTGGCTCAGACAGCTCACAAGGACAGCTCTTCTAAGAAATGACCCAGGAAGAAGAGCAAGCGGGAGGGACTTCCCAGGTGACCCAGCGGTTAAGACTCTGTGCTTCCACTGCAGGGGACCTGGGGAACTAAGATCCCACAAGCCTGTACCCCACCCCCCCACGTTAAGTGAGAGCAGCCTTACTTACTTTATTAGCATTTGATGATATCGTACTTGCCATCAGCCCTTCAAGGTAACTGCCAAGACTGACTCCTTTCACAGTAATTATGGCTTCTTGAGTCAAAATAGTTCTAGAACAAAACACATTCGCACAGCTTCAGGATGACCTAATTTTCATTTTTCATACTTAAGAAAAATAAAAATATATTGTAAAATAAGCTTGTTAAAATACTTTTCACTTACTTTTCTGGGTCTTGAGGATGTGGTTTGTATATAAGTCTCTCATCTACTGAAACCATATTTGTAAATGAAATCTACAGAATTAAAAAAAGTCAAATAATGTCGGGAATCAAGATTAAAAACATTTCCTAAATTAACTCACAAACCAAAATCTTGCTGGGTAAATATGCAAAATAGCATATAAACCACTTTGATATTACTATGTAAATAGAACTTTTCAATATTCATTGCTTACTTTTTATTAAAAAAGTAATAAATTTGACAAAAGCACCATAATAGTAATAATACACAGTGATTCCAAATTCATTTTATTGAATGCTATCTCCTAGAAGTAACAGGCAGGCTCATTAGAGTACTGAGGCTGCAAACAGGCAGAGACGGTCCAGCATCTGAGTAGGAATTTCTTAGACCAGGCTGAAGAGTGTACGTCCACTTGTGTATCAACTACAAGAGGGAACGGAGGAGGGAGTGGCAACCCACTCCAGTATTCTTGCCTGGAGAATCCCATGGACAGAGGAGCCGGCAGGCTACGGTCCATGGGGTCACAAGAGTTGGACACGACTTAGTGACTAAACCACCACCACCACCACCACAAAAGAAGAAAAAACTAAGCCAGGTAGTTACTTACATTTGTAGATTTAAGTTCCATTGTTTTCTCTACAGGATCCACTACAGAATGTTCTTGCACATATGTTTTGGTTCTTGCCGCACCAATAATCTAAGTAAAACATTTGGAATTAGTGATCAGAGGAGGATTTCTTAACTAGTGTTATCAATGTTTTATTTGTAGGTAAAGATGTGTTAGTATTTTGAACCAAAAATGTGTTTTCATAAAAAACACAAGGAATGAGACAAAGATCAGAAAGGAGGACCACTTAAGGGAGAAGATGAGACTCCTAGACACAAAAACCTTCCGCAGAGACAATTTAGCCACCAGCCAGCTGAAAACGTATGCAGGACAAGGCAGGATGCGGAAACTGCCAAGGTTGCCGTGGAGCGGTGAGCCTGACATTCGGGAAACATAGATGGAGAGAAAGGAGAGCTTCAGAGTGTCTGTCAGGGCTTCCCTGGTGCAGTCCAAGGGGGAGGATGCGGTGGCTCTGCTCTCCAGGCAGAAGACCAGCCACTTCACAATGAAGGTAACACAGCACATGCAGGGGCACTCTCACGCTGACCCCAAGCCCATCCCAACCCTGCTCACTTCTTTGTCCTCATCATCTAGTGCAGCAGTTAGAACAAAGGAAGCAGTTAGCACATTCCTGGTGAAAAACATGTACTTCCGTTTTCTGCATGGGCCCACCTTCTATGAAGAGGGTTTCTACAGATAACTTGGTCCACTTATACTAGGATTCTCTCCCATCATGATAGACTGGATCCCTAAAACCTGCTCCCTTGAAAGAGCACAGAATTACATTTTCCAATGTACAGGCAGAAGCACCAGATCTTGGAACAAACATGGCCACGGCAAACTGAGATTATGCCTCACTTAACGTCGCAGCACCAATGACCCCAGCAGCTGCCCACTAACCACCAGCACCAAATCCCAGCTGCCATAGCTCAAGCTGTTGGCAAGGTAGGAAAAGCAGAATAAAACTTTCAGATCACAGAGCATTAGCTGGCTTCCTTCAGAAGGTTTTATCAGGTGACTTCATGAAGACTGTAATAATATTTCTAATTCATTATACACTCATAACTCAAGTTTATTATAATACAATTTGAACTGATGCAAAAATGACATTCCAAATTGGCTCCCACCACCTATTTGAAATTATAATGTGATCTAGAAAACTTCTCTCCAGCAGTCACACTGCTTCAGGAACAAAGGCACACTTACAGACTTCACAATGGAAGGCAGTCCCCACTCTGTGCTGAGAAGTCTATGGCTGTGCAACTTTCCAGAGGGATCTATGTGTCTGTCCAGTACATCAACTCCAACCACACTCGGATTCATAGGATTTGGGTATTTCTGCATTGCAGCTGTTGTAACGGTTTCCCATGGATGGCTGCAGACACGAATCAAAAATCAAACCTTTAACAACATGCATATAAATTAAACCATTTATATAACTCATCAAATTATTCTTTACACTTAAAGTTTACTTAATTTACCTAGGGAAGATTATTTTCTGAAATGCTGACTGGAAGATGATTTCAGGGGACTCAGTCTACATTATGGACGTGTACAGATTTCAGTCTTTTTTTCAGTACACAGGCTATGTGTCACAGCTGATGCCTGCAAGGTTAAAATAACCTATAGAACACTCCAGTAGTTTCCTGAGTCATATTTTCCACTCACCAGTATCCTCTCACACATAAATTTTGTTTCTAAGAATCACTGATTCATATTAAACATGTACTTGCCTCTAATAATGTAATAAATAATTGTGACCCCTCCAGCCAATCTTTTTATTCTTTACTTTCCTCCAAGGAGTGGTTCTGACATCTGTTTTGAAAAGGTCACTCAATATACTGTTTTTTTTTTAAGATACTCCTAATGTGCCATTTTGGAGAAGGCAATGGCACCCCACTCCAGTACTCTTGCCTGGAAATCCCATGGATGGAGGAGCCTGTTGGGCTACAGTCCATGGGGTCGTTAAGAGTCGGACACGACTGAGCGACTTCACTTTCACTTTTCACTTTCATGCATTGGAGAAAGAACTGGCAACCCACTCCAGTGTTCTTGCCTGGAGAATCCCAGGGACGGGGGAGCCTGGTGGGCTGCTGTCTATGGGGTTGCACAGAGTCGGACACGACTGAAGCAACTTAGCAGCAGCAGCAGCAATGTGCCATTTTCTAATAGTCTCTCTTCATCAGCCTTTGCTTATGAAGGATTAAGATGGCAACAGCATCATGGAACTTGCAGCATCTTTATATTACTGGAAAAACACGTGTACTTGGGTGATTTACAACATAATGTGCATTTGTTCTCTTCACAGTTTACCTGAACAATATACAAAAGATACCCCTTTCAAGTGAGCCTCTGACTAATTACAATGAGCATTAAAAGTGACTGATTCTACATCTTCACTGAAAGAAAGACAAGATCTGGAGATGGTGTTTCAAACTTCACTTACTGATAAACGACACAGCACGGCTTTTTATTTTTCTAAAAGCAAAACAAGTAGGTACTAATCTATTTTAACTTTTCAGAGAACTAAGCCTAATAACTTTTTGTGGACAGAAGAAAAATCTCAACCCCACTCGCTTCGCAAAACCCTGGACAACCAAAACCTTTTTTTTTTTTTAATTTACTTTTAATTGAAGGATAATTGCTTTACAATATTGTGCTGGTTTCTGCCATACATCAGCCATAGGTATACCTGCAGATATATGAGAGAGGAGAGACCTGCTCCTCTCTCTTGAACCTCCCTCCCATTCCACCATTACTCTTAAAGCTTTCATTTTTGCTATACTATTCAGAAATGAATCCCATTGTATTTTTAATCTCAAGCCTTATTCAGCATTAAGTGCAGGTATACAAGCAAATCTATTTCACAAATCTAAACAATCCCCACAAAAAGAAGTGATAGGGGACAAGCACTCTGACTGTTACCAAGGCAACTAACTAAAATGAGAATCAGATGAGTGAGCCCATCCCTGTCTCCATCTAGTCAGAGACTCTGGATAGCTGGCTTCCTGGAACTTATTCTCTTCCTCACCTCCTCTAAAAAAAATTAGCAATTGCAAGATTTCAGGATGGTTGTATGTTATTTGTAATTCAGTACTTCTCTCCTCTCTGGGCCAACCTGAAAACACTGATGTTGACTTAGCTTTATAAAACACGTCTAGCTCAAAAATCACAAAGGATATATATGACAATAAACAATCTTCCAGAAATTCATTTTAACTGAATTAATGTAATCATGTGAAAAGACTTCACACTGCAAGACATTCAAAGATTGTGCCAAAGGGCAGTCAATAAGTGGAACTGGTGCTGGCCTGGTGAACTGTCCAATTGTTTCACCTATAAAATGTGGGAACACTGTTCACTGAGGCAGCAATGATGTCTTGATTATTTACCAAAGTGGAATCGATCCAAAGAACAGCGCCTGGTGCCTAGTGGGCTTTCATATTTGGTGTAAGAATCAATGAATGACTTCAACTAGATACCAACTACATGCTAGGCCTCAGAAGGAAGTCTGGCAACTCAAAGATGGGAAAGACACAGAAAGTCATCTAAGATGACTTAGATGTTGGTTAGTAACATCCTTAAGATGGGAAACATAGGAAAAGTGTAAAATTTGAGAGCGGAGATAAACAACTTCATTTTCAGGATGCTGAGTTTGAAAAGCCCGCAGAACACTGGAGCAGAGACACGCTGCTGAAACCTGAAAATAAGGATTTGAAGGTCAAGAGAGGCTGGAGCCCTAGGTACAGATTTGGCTGCTGGAAATGTGTATGTATCAGCTGGGACCTTGATCAAGAAGTCAGATTATCTGGGGAGAATCAGGGCTTCTCCCGGAACATACAGAGCATTTATGTGAGTATGTCTATGTTCTGGGAGCAGAGTCTCAGAGCCTTCATCAAATTTCAGAGAAGTCTGCAACAAGAGAAAAATTAAGAATCTCTGATGAAATGCAAGAAGGCCAATAGCAGAATTTCACTGAGCATTTACACTGAAGGGGAAAAAGAGAGGGAAACATTAAAGAAAAGGGCAGAATGAGTGAAGAGGAGGGGTGGGGAACAACCTAGGGAGAAGAGTGTTAAGGAAGAAAGTTATAAGACACAGTGGAAAGAACTTAAGCATTTAAACCCAGAAGAAAACTGCAAAGAAGAAACCACCCATGATCCTAATGGTTCAAACAGAGTAGAAGAATGTGACCTGGTTAAAGAATATTAAAAAGACTACAAATTTAGGGTCTCCCCCCTAAAAAATAGTAAACATTAGGGAGAAAAGAAACTTTCCCTCTGATTCTAACATTCTCTGCTTTCTAGGATCCAGCGAACTCCTGCATGTGTCTGATTTGATAAGAATGTAAACAGTCTACAACATGTTTTAACACTGCCTTCAGAAAAGTCGTTTTGTTTTTAAACCAAATGGTTACACTAAAACATACTACCAAAGCTATAAAAATTAAAACAGTGTGGCAACAATAGCAAGATCAGTCAAATAGGGCAGACAGCTCAGACATGGATTAAAATATAAATTACAGCAGTGTTTTAGGATGAAGGCAGCATTTCAAACCGGTGAGAGGAAAAATTATTAGTCAATAAACAGTGATGAGATAATCGATCAACAATTTGTTCAGGCAAAAACGATACAGGGGATTCAAGGCATGGTTCTTCTGCACAATGAATCATAGAAGCAGCAAATAATTTAATTCTCAACATCCAACTGGTTTAAGACCTTTTTCCTTAGTAAACATTTCCCCCTAACCAGGAGATGTTAATAAACATGGCCTCAGAGACATCTCAGTGCTGTCAGGCCCTGACAACACCGTCATCTTCCATGTCTCAGACGACGGAAATGGGTAACCCAAGGTCACACAGCTTGTCAGAGTCAGGGCTGTACCTTGGACTCCAATTCCAAGGCCATAAATTGCAATTCCTCAAGGCACGAAGCTGCTGGAAGAAGTTCCACTTCCTGGTCGCCTGAGCTCACCCTAAATTCACATTCCGAGGTTAAGAAACTCTACCTGAAGGTGGCGGGGCGACCAGAATCTCGACAGTCCACGCCTTTCTCCAGGATCCTCGGGCCTACGGGGCTGTCAAGGACCTCGTGTTCGGCGCCGCCCCTGCCACCCGAGGGGGCGTCCCCCAGAGGAAGGCCGCAAGGGCCCCATCCCCAGTCCCCTCCCGTCCGGCCGTGTCCCCTGGGAGCCCATTTCTGGGGTGTCCCCAGGGTCGTGACCTTGGACCCCACGCCCCGGGCTCCGAGGCGCTCGGGCCCAGCTCCCCACACTAGGCCCGACGCCCAGAAGCTTCCTGAAGTGCGCCGGAGCCTCGCCGCGACTCCGGGCCCAACCTACCCTCCTACCCCCAGTTGCCCCGTGACCCCCGCCGACCTGCTCCTACCCCCAAACTTACTCAAAGACGTGCTCCGAAGTCCAGATCTTCATGGTGTCGGCGGCCAGCACGGTGTCCGGGCGGCGTTAGGGCACAAATGAGGCAAAGAGGCCACTCTTGCCCCCGCCCCGCCCCTCAGCCGCCCAGCCGGCCATCCAGTGCGCACGCGCCGTCGGGCCCGACGCGAGGGACGTCCCGACGCGCTGCCCCACGCCCTATCCCGGCCCGGGTTTTGCCCCAGCCTTGCGCGCGGCGCAACGGAGCCCCGCCCCTTAGCGCCTGTCGCACCGCGCCGGCGCAGTTCGAGGGCCGCGCTCGGGGCCGCAGGCGCGGGCGTTGTACTGCGCAGGCGCGGCACAGGGCTTACGGCCCGCCCCCTCGAGGGCGTAGGCAGGAGCGCTGTCGTCAGGGCAGAGTTGGGCCCGGCCCAGCCGGTTCTTCGGCTCACAGGCAGGTCGCCTCACCTCTTCCCATCCCAGCCCGTGCTTGCCTGGGGTTCTGAGGCCTGTTGACTGGTTCAGTCCGGCCGCTTACGCCGACTGCGCCTGTGTGTTTGAGCAAATGTTCATGGTCACATATTAAGAGCTTCCTCCTATCTCCTATCCCATTTCACCTGCCTTCCGGAGATTTTGCCCCTGGGCGGGGAGCAGATACGCAAGGTAGACCCGGAGACGCTAACATCAGGCAGCACATTTAGTGTCCAGTGGAAGGAGGGTGTTAGGTTAGGAGATTAGGAAGCTCGAGTGCTCATGGAAGAGATGGAAAGCCTCCTGGCCCTGGCTTAAAGGATGGATCTCAGCTCAAGTGTCATCCCATTCCCCCGCCCAGAGAGCCCTTATACTTCATCGCCCTCCATCAGCTTGGCAGTTCCTCTAGCCTTAGATCCTCTGTTACATAGCCTGTTGTATTTTTCTTAGCACTTCTCAGTCTTTGAGATGATCGTTTGTTTAACTTCCACGCAAACATAAGCCCTTGAGGGCAAGGATCTTGCCTGTCTTGCTCAATAATGATTCTTGGTAAAGACTCAATGGTTATCTATTAAAAAATGAAAATTCTTTGTGGAATGAATGAATTACTGGAATCGTCTAGTTTACCTGTTTGGCTTCCACTAGACTGTGAGCTCCTAATGGGGAGGGCCTTGCCAGACTTGTCCAGCAATCCCACTGCACTTACATAATCATTGTTGTATAAATGATTGAGTAAGATGTGAGCTGGTGGGAAGGAATGCCATGCGGTTTCATCCATAGAGGAGCCTCCTTCAGTGGCTTGTCCTTTCTTCCTGGTCCCCACCACACTCCACAACCTGTACCCCTTAATAGAACAATTTGCCGTTTTAAATGATGGCTCTGTAGGAAATTTTTTACATCTAGTTTCTTAGAAGCTAGAAACACTGCCTCATTCTTGTTCTTAGCTCATTCGATTGCTGAAAACAAAAGTCAGGTTAATTTAGGAGTGAGGATAATTTTTTAAAATAGCCGAGGTCCTTTATATAAAGAAACAGAAAAATTACATTAGACAGGAAGGAAATAATATGGTTGGGTAGTTGCTAAGTGTAATTTGTGGTACCCAGGACTTTAAAAACAAAACCTACAGTACTTAGAGGGAAGTCTTGGTGAGGTAACACTTTATTGGCTGCTCAGAGTGCCTCAGCCTCCATTAAGATGCAAAGTTAATGTCGCTGGGTGTTTAAAATACTGGTTTGGGACCCATCAGCACAGAACAGTCTGTCTCTGCTATTCCTGGAGATCCCTGAAGCTGTTCACCATCCAGGATCCCTATTCTGTTTATTTTAGAGAAGGTTATTCTACCCCTTGAGTCGTGAAAATTAAATGATGCCTACCCTCCTATCCCTCTATCAGTCTATCGATTTTACTCACTAAAGCTGGAGTGATGGGGGTGGGAGTGCGAAAGGAAGACTAGAAGTCTAGGTCCAAGGGTCTCTTCTGTGTGGAAGTAACACTGCCTTGGACTTGGACTTGGAGAGCTGGACCTTTACATAGGTTATCTGCTGGAGACTCGCTCAGAAACACACAGAGGAAACCGACTCAATGGACATGATGAATTTGACCCAACTCTGGGAGACAGTGGACAGAGGAGCCTGGTGTGCTGCAGTCCATGGGGTCGCAAAGAGTTGGACACGTCACGATGACTGAACAACAAGAAAGCCTTGTGTCACTTACCGTGCCTCTCACAGAAACAGGGAAGTCATTAGTAGGTCATTAATTTGACTGGAGGTTCGGTAGGTGACTTGCTCTTATGGCACTTAATTACTGGAGTGACAATGCCCAGAGCCTCGTGCCCTTCCCTGTGCCCGGGGTGGGGTGGTGGATTCCTTCCAACCAGAAGCTTCACACCTGGCTGAGCCAAAACACAAGTCAGAAAATAGCTAGAAGATCAACAACAAGGTGCTTTTGTATAGCACAGGAACTATAGTCAACCTCTTATAATAAATTATAATGGAAAAAAAATCTGAAAAAGAATATAGGTACAGCTGAATCCCTGCTGTATGCCAGAAACTAACACAACATTGTAAATCAGTTATATTTCAATAATTTTTTTAAAAAGTAGAGGGCATTTAAAGCGGGGGTGCAGGGCTTAGGTGTTCAGAACAGTGGCCCGTGGTTGTGAAGATAGCTCTTCTTGTGAGATGGTGGGTGGAGCCTTGTCATCCTGGGCTCAGATCAGGGGCTGGGAAGTGAGGCAGCCGGCAGCCAGCCCCGGTGGCAGCAGAGCCCTCTTCGTTCTTTTGTAGGTAGGGCTCAGAGACAGACCTCGCAGGAAAAGTGGGTGGAGTCACGTGCCTCAACTTCAGCTGGGCACCAGCGCCTTTTATTCCCAGACTTCAGTCATTCTCATGCCATCTTCACAACGTGCCCTGTCTTCGTACCATCTGTTCCATTATTAAGTTTCTTATACCAGCATTCTTACAAATACACTTTAAATGAAACTTTATGTAACTACCATCACTAGAAAATTGTTTTCTTTTTTCTCCTGGTTTTCATGTAACACATAACTATTAAAGCCAAACAGTAAGTCTGTGGGCTCCCCACCATCTTTCACAGAGTCCAGGAGTGGGTGTGTCTCACATTGGGGTCAGTTTCCAAGCTGCTTTTTTATAAAAGATTTTTTTTTTTGATGTGGACCTTGTTACAACATTGTTTCTGTTTTACATATTAGTTGTATGGCCCAGAGGCACATGGGATCTTAGCTCCCCAACCAGTGATCAAACCTACACCCCCTGTGCTGGATGGCGAAGTCCCCACTACTGGAAGGCAGGGAAGTCCCCCTAACTTCTTAACTGCTCTTCAACTCTCACCCGTTCTCTTCAAACTCCAAACTCACCTTGACCTCTGACCCTCTCAGCCGTGATGTCTGTCTCTGAATTTACTGAGAGCTTCTTCAACTTGTGTCCCCTCCTCTTGAAAATGTCTTGTCATCTCATTGCATACGTGCTGTGCTAAGTCCCTTCAGTCGTGTCTGACTCTTTGTGACGCATGGACTGTAGCCTGCCAGGCTCCTCTGGTTATGGCATTTTCCAGGCAAGAGTACTGGATTGGATTGCCATGCCTTCCTCCAGGGGATCTTCCTGACCCAGAGACTGAACCTGCATCTCTATGTATCTCCTGCATTGGCAGGCAGGTTCTTTAGCACTAGCACCATGATAATCTCATTAATACTCTTAATTTCTCTGCATTCAGACATTTTCTTCCCAACCTTTTGCCTGTGCTCCTTTCATTTTTTTATTCAATGAATAACCACAGGTCACCTATTCTAGGTCCTCCCCACACTCATGGAGCTGATGCTACAGCAGCGGTTCATGGTCAGCGGTGATTTTCTCCAGGAGACACGTAACAATGTCTGGAGACCTTTTTGGTTGTTACAGTGAGGGAGGGGGGTGCTCCTGGCATCTGGGATGCTGCTAACACCCTGCAGGACACAGGACAGAGACAGCACCACCCTCCCCAAGTCTA
This sequence comes from Bos indicus, assembly GCF_029378745.1. Classification (NCBI taxonomy): domain Eukaryota; kingdom Metazoa; phylum Chordata; class Mammalia; order Artiodactyla; family Bovidae; genus Bos; species Bos indicus. The sequence goes on along the minus strand of NC_091772.1, from coordinate 57,380,792 downwards.
AAAAGTGCCAGTGTAAGTGTCAGTAGTGTCCTGCTGAGCTGCGTCTAACAGACTCTTAGTCTACTTCCTTGGACTCCATCCATCTGTGTCCTTCCAGCCGCCAGGTCGCTTGAGCCCCATAGCGATTACTAGCTGTCCCTCAATAGGCCACACAGGCCACACCCTTGAACTATGTACTCAGTGTTCTCTGCCCAGAAAGCACTTTCCCCTTATTTGCTTTAAAGAGTCTTGCTCCCGTCTTGATGCTGCAAATGTGCCCTGTCCACACCCCGTCTGCCTCTCCTCTGCACTGCCCAATGCTTTGTTTCTTCTTCTGTGCTGTTGGCATTTAATATAGACCTTAAGATCACGGTGTGTGTGTGTGTGTGTGTGTGTGTGTGTGTATATGTGTCCACAACTGCAATGTAAAGTACAAGGTGGTGTATATTAGTTCAGGCTGATATAACAAAATACCATAGGCTGCTTGGCTTATAAACCACAGAAATGTATTTCTCGCAGCTCTGGAGGCGCCATGGAAGTCTAAGATCAGGATGCCTGCAAGGTTGGGTTGCTGAGTTCTTGTTGCAGCCTCTTGGCGTATACGGGGGCAAGGGTGCTCTCTCGTGCCTCTTTTGTATCAATCTCATTCATTTGGGGACCTCCTAAAGGCTCCACCTTCTAATGTCAGCACATTGGGGTTTCAACATGAATTTTTTTTGGGGGGGTGGAGGAATGGGACACAAACATTCAGACCATAGCAACCTCTGTGTTAGAGGGACGAGAGGGCCTCCTTGTCCAGCTTTTCATTTTTCAAGTCCTTACTTTAAAGTGGCCATACTGGGTAGCAAGAATCATCCAAACATGAACGTATTTGCTCCTGAGCCAAACACTTAGAAACTTAGCACCCTCTGAAAACACTAGCCTAGACTCTGTTGAGCCCAGCTGTCTTCTGCTTAGTCTCTCAGTACTTGTCCATGGCTGAAGGCACACCACTCATGGCTGGACAGTAAAGTGGCAATTCTGAGGAAAGATGCAGGATTTTATCAGGTTTGTGCAGGTGACCCTCAAGACCTCCTCCATCACAGGTGAACCCACTGGTAGATGACTTCCTGTAGAATCAAGGCAGCTCACAACTGAGAAGAGAAAATTGATGAGAGATGGTTCCTAAAGTAAAAGTGTGTCATAAGGCAATGCTTTGAATAGCTAAGGAGTAGGAGGGACCCATGGGAAAACTAATCAAGTCTTTGAATATTTCTGCAAACATCTTCATCCCTGTAATTGGGCTGTGAAATTCAAACATATTGTGTAGCACTTTTTCCAGTTTGGTGGGGAAAATGATGACAAAAACCAGCCCTTGATTCATCTTATGTAGAAGAATTTGCACAGAGTTACAATTTTAACCTAAATCATGCATGTATGTGTCTCATACAATATATAAACATGTGTTAAATATATATGTATCACTTCATATATGCATATGTATACATGTGCCTGTGTGTGTCTGTCTCATTTTCCAGGATGAAGTCCTAGCCACACGTTTTTGCTGTTCATTCTTTACTATGAAGCATTGGTGTTGACTGTAAGTGGACTCAGTGGGTTGACTGGATACCAGATGGATGCTGAGAATGAGGGCTTCCTTAAACCTCAAGAGCTGAGACTTCTCGGGGTCACTCAGGGAGATGGTTTAGGAGGAAAATGCAGAAGCATTCAGTAGTTTGGGTGAGAAAGAGTAGGAGCAGAGATGGAAGGAAGGGAAGGGGTTTGAGGCATGTCTAGGCCATACTCTTACCTTTCCACCACCTTTACAAATGGAGAGGAAGGGTCTGTGTGGCCAGGGAATAAGCGGGAGAGAAGCAACCTGCACAACAAGCCCAGGACTTCACCATCCCATGGCCTCTGCTCCCTGGGGATTTCACTGGCCAGGAAGGAGAGGCCAGAAAGTGGGAGGGACCCAGAGGCCTGTGGAGACCCCAGAGACCACCTGCTTGACTCTACGAAGGGCATTTCCTCATCTCAGGAATCTGTCATTACTTTTCATTCAACAAGTATCTTGAGTCCAATTCAATTTTGCTCCCATTAGTAATTGCAGATTTTGGGTCCAGAGCTTCCTATCTATATGATTCTCCCTCCCCCTGGCCACCACTCTCTGTTTACCTAAGTACCTAACCAAGTTATCCCTAAGTTCCTATCGTAAGAAATGAATCCCTTCTCCTGGGAGGACTTCGACTATTCCAGTAATTCCTCATCCTGAGAAATTAAGGATAATTTCTTCAAGCTAAATCAATTTGTCTTATGAGCCATCTTCCCATAACTGGGCAGTCCATGTCGAAATTAGCTTCACTCCCTTTCTATGCTGAAAGCTTTAACTCTGAAAAGACTCCCTTACACTCACACAAAGACATATAGACCTGGCCAGAAATCCTTCCTGTGATAATAAAAATGTCACCATCATATATGTCTCTGAGATAAACAGTTGTAACAACCTTTCTTTCATGGTCATTTAATGGACTTTGGTTCCTGCGACCATATCAGGAGATGGAGAGGTGGAAGGAGGTGCCCTGACTGATTGCCAAGTGTCTGAAGACCAGAGAAGTTTCATAGCAGTGTCTACCTCCATGTAGGTAGGGTCTGTGTTATCCATTTTTCTTGTCTCTTATAAAGGACATTCTTATTTGAAGTCACCCAGACCATGACCTGCTGTTTGGTGATCATGGTCAACATGGCAAGACCATGGCCAACATAACTCAGCTCTGTGCCATCAAGAGGTGGGGGTGGGACTTTCCTGGTGGTCCAGTGGTTAAGAACCTGCCTGCCAGTACAGGGGACACAGGTTCGATCCCTGCTTCAGGAAGATCTCAAATGCTGCAGAGCAACTAAGGCCGTGCACCATAGCTACTGAGCCTGTGTGCCCTAGAGCCCAAACTCTGCAGCAAGAGAAGCCACTGCAATGAGAAACCTGAGCACTGCAACCAGAGAGTAGCCCACGCTTGCTACAACTAGAGAAAGCCTGTGAGAAGCAATGAAGATCCAGTGCAGCCAAAAATAAATAAATAAATTCTTTTAAAGAGTGGGGGGTGACAGTCTGCACTGAGATCCAACCTCTTAGTGAGAAGAGTCACTAGATTTACAAAAAAGGGGTCAGCTATACCTCAATTTAAAAAAATAAAAAGAGGACTGAGCGTTTTCTTTGCTGGCTGTCGAACTTGGCAGTCTCTTCCATTTTGCTGGAGGCAAATTAGTTCTTCCTCTTTGCTGGTGGGCTTCCCTGGTGGCTCAGACAGTAAAGAACTCCCCTGCAGTGTGGAAGACCTGGGTTCGATCTTTGGATTGGGAAGGGAATGGCGATCCACTCCAGTACCCTTGCCTAGAGAATTCCATGGACAGAGGAGCCTGGCAGGCTACAGAGTTGGATACCACTGAACGACTAACACTTCACTTCACCTTTGCTGGAGGCATATGGACCAAGCAAGTCAGAAGCAGAGGGTCCTTGTTCAGGACTCCCTTTCCTCATCCACAGGGGACCTTGGAAACGGAATTACAAATGCAGCCACATACTGGCCCCGGGATTCAGAGAGCTTCTTTTTGTGTGGCCTATTCTCTCTTGACTTTATCTGGATGACCTTTTGGATCTAACATTTCAGTGGTTGACAGCATGAACACCGAGGGAGCAAGCAATTACTGCCACGATACTCTTCCTGAAAGAGATCCAGCTGACTACAGTTTCAAAGGATCAAGCTGACACCTCTTTCAACCCTTTGGGGTCCAACCCATTCAGTAACGAGTGTTTGGGCAGAATTCTAGGTTGAATAAATACCTTGCCTTTCTCCAAGGCAGCTCGAGCCATCCCATACATCCTCTCATTGGTCAGTGTGACATCTTGTAAAGAAAGGAGGTAGGGACTTTTCCCTGCTTTACAGCCAGAAAAGAGTTGGCAGTGCCTTTTCCATCACACGTGCCTTCCACTGGCCAGCCTTGTCCTCTCACCGGATTGTGTTGTGGGGACCAAGGGGGCAGGGCAAGGGGGCGACTCAACACAGAACTTGTGCAACGTACTTGCCTTGTTTCCCAGGTTGGAGGTGGCAAGATCAGCCACCCAGAGCTGGATGGTGTGAAATCCCAGAATCTGACCTGCTTGGTGACTGCTGTTCATTTGGTGAGGAGGTGGGTGTGTTATAATGTTCTGAACATAAGTGGAAGTCCAATAAATATTGGCTGGATTCTATTCACAGAATTTTGGGTAGAGCCAGCTCTTATGGTCTTCCTGAGAGGTCCCTTCTGCAGAAAGGTGACATCTTATGTATGCTCAAGAAATTGTGTGAAAAACAAGCACAGAAGTATGAGAGGAAAGTCAGTGGATTGTCATGAAACATCTTGAAATGACTGATGTGGATCTTTTTTTCAAGATTTATTTATTTGACTGTGTTGGGTCCTAGTTGTGGCATATGAGATCTTCCTCATGTCATGTGGCATCTTTTGTTGTCTCACATGGACTCTCTAGTTGTGGTGTGCAGGCTCAGTCACTCTATAGCATGTGGATCTTTGTTCCCTGACCAGGGATTGAACCTGCATCCCCTGCATTGCAAGTTGGATTCTTAACCACTGGACCTCTAGGGAAGTCCCTGGGTCTTTTGAAAAAAAAAAACAAAAACATAACTTTATCATCAAGACTCAACTCCCTAGTACAGAAGGACCACATGATACTGTGGGCCACACTGAGGTGCTTCACAGCATGTGGGTAGAAGGTTCTGGAATATGGGTCCAGGAGGAGTTATTTGATGATTCTTTTCCAAGGCCCTGAATCAGGAATACTAACCGGTACCTGTGGGAGTCAGTTGCTTTCATGTTGACACGATCCTTAAACTAGGTGATTCAATTGGTTAGTGAAAGGAAAACAAAGTTGGATTATTGGCAGCCAAGATGGAAACCAGGATACTGGGTGGTCATCCTCCCTGGCAGTGTGTGGGCTCAGCCTGCTGCCCCCGGCATCAGGTTGGAAAACCTCTAGGAAGAGACAGTGCACCGAGATGTCAGCTTCCCTTCCCACACTGTGTTCTCATGCCTCCTCCCAAACAAAGCAAAACAGTGTATCCTTCCTATCTTCATGTGAGCTTCTCCACTGAGAAAATGGGTCTATTCACATCTGGATGCTCCGGCATGATGTGGGAAATTTGCCAAGAGATCTTTCTATGGAGGATAAACTCATAGTATTCTAGATTATGAGGCAAACCAGACCTCAGCATTTAGGCTCAGAGGGACTTGGCAGCCTATAAGAACCAGGGTTTTGATCTTCTTAGTTCCAAGGGACCCACTTGGACAGATGGAACAGTCCAGAGAGGTGGTCTGTCTTGTTGACAGCCAAGTCCCCAGTGCCTACCCACAGTGCTAGGCACACAGTAGCTGCTGAATAAGCATTGGTTGAATGAATAGAAGAATTAATGGAAAGCAAGCCAAGCCCTTGCCTTGGTGACACTATGCCTCATGTATTAATGTCTCCCCTGTCCTTGGAATTTTCCAGGCAAGAGTACTGGAGTGGGTTGCCATTTCCTTCCTGGGGAATTGAACTTGGGTCTCCCACATTGCAGCCAGACGCTTTACTCTCTGAGCCACCAGGGAAGCCCCTTGTATTAATGGATGTCAGTAACAGTGTTGACAGCTTTATGAAGTTGGGTAATTACAAGAATTTGGAACTTGCAAGGCACAGTATGAAGGCAAAAAGCTGGAAAGAACACAAGGGAACTGGGAGAGAACCAGCAGGTGCCTGAGTCTGAGCAGTGCTCCCCAGTGCTCTATGATGGGTCAGTTGCGGGAGCATGATCTTGGAGGCTGGAGCAGAGAGGAGCAGGGGCAGTGCTCAAAGCAGGCCTGGAGGGAAGCATGTGCCTGGAGCCCAATCTGCTGTCTTTTGAGAACAGCTGTTGGTGAAAAATGCTGAGCCATGTGTCCTTATTAAGTCAGTGCCAGGCCACTCAGAAAAAGTGCCCAAATGATTGATTAGAAAATAATCAGCTGGCCCCTGTGAATTACTTTACTCGTGTGCTGTGAGGTAGTTTAATGTCAAACTGCACCAAAACCTACTCAACTCCATCCACTTCCAGTTTTCATCAAAGAAATGTCTGAGAAATGCACATACTGTAACCACCAGGGAAGAGGGGAAACTCAGTTTCTGAAGGGCTGGGTGGGGTGCAGGAAGGAACCATCAACTCCAGCAGAAAACATGCCCTTTTACGGATTGTGTCTTGACGTTAAGATTAAAATGTTTATGAGTGCCTGCAGACTGATAAATCATGATGGAATCTTACATTTACATAGATCTTCCTTCCAGATGCATCAGACACCTAACAGACGGGGAAACAGAGGCACCAGAGCCCCTGTGTTGAGAATCTTTGGAATGCACTCGAGTAAGACCATATCGGCATGTCCAGGCTTCTTCCTTTCCTGACGTGTCTGTTCACTAAAGAATAATGCAGAAAAAGCCTGCTGTATGAAGTCATTTCAGTGATTTCTCATTTCTTTATTGACTAACTCTGAATAAGGCAAGATCCTCATATAGCTTTAGTTATTCCCATCAGCCGACCTGGTGCTCAGTACAAATACATACAGATGTTTACATTTTTACCAGTGTCAATCAGCACATAGAATTGGTTGTAGGTCCCCTAAAATTGTACTTTAGGTAACTGTGATTTATTTGAAAAGCTAATATGGAATTGTTTACATTTAACTTATAACTAATCAAAAAAAATAGAAAAATTAATAGCTTTCTTTTATACCAGTAATGATTACGTATAAGGAATAATGAAAAATTTCCATTCAAAATAACACCAAATATGAAATACCTAGGAAGAAATCCTAATGAGATGTATAGGATGTATATAGAGAGAATCATGAAGTTTTTCAGAATAATATAATAGGAAACTTGCATAGAGGAACAGCTACCATGCTTCTGGGCAGGAAGATTGAATGTTTTGATACAGTCAATTCTCCCAAAATTAGTTTAATGAAATTCCAATCAAAAGCCCAACAGGAAGCTTTTGAAACCTGACAGAGTGATTCTAATGCTCATTTGGAAGAAGAAAGAGTTGAAAATTGCCAAGAAAATTTTGAAAATACAAACAGGAAAATTTGATGTACAACATCTTATCTAGTTACAGAAGCCAAAACAGTATGATACTGGGCAAAAATGGGTGGGAAGTAATGGAGAGCTTTGAAATTAACCTTAGTATATATGATATTTTAACATTTGATTTTTTTTTTTTTTTTTTTTTTTGCTGAACTCTGTGGCACGTGAGATCTTAATTCCTTGACCAGAGATCCAGGGATTGAACCCGTGCCTCTTGCAGTAGAAGCATGGAGTCCTAACCACTGAACTGCTGGCAAGTACTAACATTTGATTAAAATCAGCATTTCAAACCCAAGGGGAAAGGACAGCTTAGTACATAAATGGTGCTGGGACAGTTAATTAAGTATTCAGAAAAATAAGTTATATTATCTCAGGCTACACACCTAAATCAGTTCTTAATTAACTAAAGAGATAAATGTTAAAAATCTAATTATTCAACTGTACAAACAGCACAGACTCATAAAAGTAGAAATCATCAAAAACAAAACTGAAAGGAAAATATTGTATGGAAATATTTACTACAAATATGGTGGGTTAAGTATTAATTTTCTTAATATGCAAAAAACTCACATAAACTATTAAAGCTCCACTAAAATCTTTTGGAAAATAAAAACACCACAAACAGACACTTGGTAGAAAAATAAAATAGTGATGAGATGTGAAGAAATGCTCAACTGTACTGGTGATCGAAGAAATAGCAACCAAGACAGTATACAATTTTATTATTATTATGATTTTTGCCTATGAAATGAACAATGATGAAAATATAGCTCTTATTCAGAGGTGATGCTGCTGCTGCTGCTGCTAAGTTGCTTCAGTCGTGTCTGACTCTGTGCGACCCCATAGACGGCAGCCCACCAGGCGCCCCCGTCCCTGGGATTCCCCAGGCAAGAACACTGGAGTGGGTTGCCAGTTCCTTCTCCAATGCATGAAAGTGAATGAGTGTGAAGCAAAGCAGGCACTTTTATCTGCTTCTGTTGAATGTATAAATTGGTACAGTCTCTCTGGAGAGCAATTTGGCAACATCTCTTCAGAGACTTAAACGTTCTTCTTTGTTCTTCGTGATTCCTAATGCAGGAACCTACTGTGATGAAGTATTCCAAGACTGCACAAAGATCTATCTAGATCACAGAATTATTTGTGATAATGTAAATTTGGAAAAACTTAAATGTTCATGCAATTATTCCGTGGTTGGATTGGGAAAGAACACAAGCTTTTCAAGGGGAGGGAAGAAGGAGAAGGGGTGGAATTCTAGGGAGAAAAAAGAGGTGTCAGGGGTGTGTGAAAATTCAGTGCATGGTTAATTTGAGACTGTCATGGGCTCTGTCCTGGCGCACATGGGGCATGTGGAGGGGTAGGAAGGGGTGACGTTCAGAAGCTCTTATGCAGTTGCCTATCTCTCTCATGGGTTTCCCTGGTGGCTCAGGTGGTAAAGAATCTGCCTATAATGCAGAAGACCTGAGTTCAGTCCCTGGTTCAGGAAGATTCCCCTGGAGAAGGAAATGACTACTCATTCCAGTATTCTCTTACCTGCGAGAACTTAAGATGTAGGGATTCCCTGTCGGTCATCCTTTTCTTTCCAGCGTTTTTTCTTTTTTTATGTTAGTCATCTTTCTGTCCTCCCAAGTTCCTATTAGGTGCTTAATAAATGAAAGCATCACTACGAACAAAGCTAGTGGAGGTGACAGAATTCCAGTTGAGCTATTCCAAATCCTGGAAGATGATGCTGTGAAAGTGCCGCACTCAATATGCCAGCAAATTTGGAAAACTCAGCAGTGGCCACAGGACTGGAAAAGGTCAGTTTTCATTCCAATCCCAAAGAAAGGCAATGCCAAAGAATGCTTAAACTACTGCACAATTGCACTCATCTCACATGCTAGTAAAGTAATGCTCAAAATTCTCCAAGCCAGGCTTCAGCAATATGTGAACCGCGAACTTCCTGATGTTCAAGCTGGTTTTAAAAAGGCAGAGGAACCAGAGATCAAATTGCCAACATCCGCTGGATCATTGAAAAAGCAACAGAGTTCCAGAAAAACATCTATTTCTGCTTTATTGACTGTGCCAAAGCCTTTGACTGTGTGGATCACAATAAACTGTGGAAAATTCTGAAAGAGATGGGAATACCAGACCACCTGATCTGCCTCTTGAGAAATTTATTTGCAGGTCAGGAAGCAACAGTTAGAACTGGACATGGAACAACAGACTGGTTCCAAATAGGAAAAGGAGTACGTCAAGGCTGTATATTGTCACCCTGTTTATTTAATTTATATGCAGAGTACATCATGAGAAACGCTGGACTGGAAGAAACACAAGCTGGAATCAAGATTACCAGAAGAAATATCAATAACCTCAGATATGCAGATAACACCACCCTTATGGCAGAAGTGAAGAAGAACTAAAAAGCCTCTTGATGAAAGTGAAAATGGAGAGTGAAAAAGCTGGCTTAAAGCTCAACATTCAGAAAATGAAGATCATGGCATCCAGTCCCATCACTTCATGGGAAATAGACGGGGAAACAGTGGAAACCGTGTCAGACTTTATTTTTTGGGGGCTCCAAAATCACTGCAGATGGTGATTGCAGCCATGAAATTAAAAGACAGTTACTCCTTGGAAGGAAATTATGACCAACCTAGATAGCATATTCAAAAGCAGAGACATTACTTTGCCAACAAAGTTTCGTCTAGTCAAGGCTATGGTTTTTCCTGTGGTCATGTACGGATGTGAGAGTTGGACTGTGAAGAAGGCTAAGAGCCGAAGAATTGATGCCTTTGAACTGTGGTGTTAGAGAAGACTCTTCAGAGTCCCTTGGACTGCAAGGAGATCCAACAAGTTCATTCTGAAAGAGATCAGCCCTGGGATTTCTTTGGAAGGAAAGATGCTAAAGCTGAAACTCTAGTACTTTGGCCACCTCATGCCAAGAGTTGACTCATTGGAAAAGACTCTGATGTTGGGAGGGATTAGGGGCAAGAGGAGAAGGGGACAACAGAGGATGAGATGGCTGGATGGCATCACTGACTCGATGGACGTGAGTCTGAGTGAACTGCGGGAGTTGGTGATGGACAGGGAGGCCTGGTGTGCTGCGATTCATGGGGTCGCAAAGAGTCGGACACGACCGAGCGACTGATCTGATCTGATCTGATCTGAAATGTCTGTTAATTTATAAATAAATTTCTTTCAGATGATGAGTGACTTTGAGTTCCATGTTATTGAGTTGTGGTGTTACTCTACCAACAGTAAAGATACCGCAAAGTTTCTTAGGAAGAAAATTGATAAACTCCTCCTAAGTAACTATTGATTTTTTTTTATGACATGCACTAAGTGATATTTTAAAATTAATTATTTGAACTTCAGTCAGTAGGGGGTGCACCAATGCTGGAAATTCTAATATTAATACAGACGCTTATTTGTTAATCTTATGGTCTTTATCCTGGTTACACTCTATTTCCTCTGTGTCCCTCTGTGTCCCTCAATTTTTCTATCGCATACGTACATAACTATTAGATAAATAATGCGTCAAAACCACCAGTTACAAAACTGGGTTTTAAAAAGAGCTAAGTTAATATTGCTATTTATTATAGTTGTTACAGGTAAGTGGAAGATTTAAAAAAATTAGTGCCATAAGGAGAAGAGTTTAAATTATGTTTATCATTTACTCAGGACAAATTTTCCATAAGAATAGGTGGGAAGGTACTAGGAAAAAATGGAGGTGGTATTTTAATGGTCCATGTGAACAATATTACTATAATTGGAACAAGAATAATAGTGACCACTAAAGAAAGAATATTTCATAAAGCATTCATTAAAAAAGAAGGAATTGGCTTTTGAGACATTTTTTTCTCAAAGTTTTTCATGAAACAATAAAATTTTATGGTTTATACTGAAATTTAAAAACAAAAAAAGGAAACTGTTGTGTAGAAGAGTTAAGAAGAAAGTAAAATGAGGTTTATATACAGTATTTTTAGTACAGAAAGGAACTCGAATGACATATTTAAAATTTGAAGATGATAGCTAAAACCATCGGACCAGAATAATACATCTCAAAATCAAAACATAAGAAATAAGAATCAGCATTTGAAGACAAATGAGCAATTATAGAATTTAAGAAAGCACAACTCAGTACAAAAAGAGAGCTACTTGTGGTGGTGGGGAGTTTGGAAACTTGGAGATGTCTACATTTCATTAGTCAATGCTGTGCTCTTTTGAAATGATGATATAAGGAACACTAGGGATTTTCTCTCCTTCAGTTCCTTCAAAATGTTTATAAAGTGACTTAAAACAAAGAAAAATATTAGCTATGAAAATGATCACTCAGATGAATCAAATTCAATTAAAGGTTTAAAAACTTTTCTAGAAGGAAAAAGTATGAAACTAAAAGAAAAAGAAAAACATCAAGTGGAACCCTCACTAAAAGGCAAAGATGCTCAGAAGGAATTCTAAAAAATAGTTTGGCATTGTCCTGCTCACAAATAGCATACATATAAAAAATAATGCAGACAACCTAAAATTAAAAGTGTCTGCAAAGATATAGCAATGATAATAAGTACAGTAAAGCTTGGAATAATAATTTCAAATAATTTAAGATAAGATATATTAAGTGAAATAAGTGGGTGGTTATACAGAGATAAACATAGTACATACTTAAAGGTATAATTATTATGAATTCATATGCACCAACTAACATAGCAACAAAACACACAAAGCAAGAAGTGTAAGAATTTCATGTAGAAACAAAAATTCAGTTATAGGGAAGAATTAAATTCCTTATAACCAAAACTATAATAAGTAAGCAAACTTCTGTCGTATATAAATAAGATATAATTCTTTAAAGAATTACTCAAAGAACACTTATCAATCTTACCTCTTGGTGGTTTACATAAAATTAAATGAATAAAATTCACCAGAGGTTTTATAGGCTACATTCTAACCAAAATACAACTAAAACTTAAAATCAGAAGCCCTAAGAATAAAAAAAACAAAATCGTAAATTACTTTGATATTTTAAAATAATCTCTTAAAGAACAACTGGGACAATGGGAAAATCAAGAACTCAATAAAAGACAATTTAGAAAATATAGTGATAATATCCTGCATACCAAGATCAGTGCTTAGAGAAAACATCAATAATAGTTTTAAATGTTTTATTGTTTTAAATGTTTATCTTTTAAAATTAAAAAGATAAAGCAAATAAATTATTCAGCTTAATATCTCAGAGAAGAAAACACACAATGAAAGAAATGAAAGATAAAGTCATAAATTGGAAAGCAAAAGACAGAGTGAACAGATACAAGAGCTGATTCCTTGAAAGTCTAATAATATAAAAAAAAAAATTCTAAAAAAAAATTCTGATAACTCTAATTAAGGAAAATGGAAAAATCTCTGAAAAGTAGAAATTAGAAAGGAAAAAGAAACTATTGAAATAAAAACCATAAGAAATAAATATTGAAAGTATGCTATTGTATTTGTAGTTTTCAAAGAAATTCCATATACAATAAAAATTTCTAAAGTTGATGCAAGACAAAGATAACCTCTACAGATTGATAAGAGAAGAGAAAACCACAGAAGTCATCAAAGAAGAATTACAATTTCATAAAAAAGTCTCTGAATATGACTGAATTTTTAAAATGTTTAGAAAATAGATAACACTATGTTACTAAGTGTGCTCTTGACTAGAAATACTTAGTACAATACTGATAAGGATAAGCACTCCAAACAAATAGCCAATGTCATAAATATAGATGAGGAAGTCAAAAACAAAGCCCTTTAAAAGGGGATTGCATTAGAAAGTAAAATGTACTCCTGGAATTCAAGGATGGTTCAATTGCAAAATCGAAGACATCAGTGAGTTAAATGAAAATTCACATATGGTCATTTCCATAGAAGTTAAAAAATAATCTGAAAAAATCCAATACACATTCCAAGCACATATTTTGTTAAAAGGACTAAACATATTATGAAACTTTTTTTTTTTTTTTAAATCAAGTGAAGTGAAGTGAAAGTCTTCCAGTCGTGTTCGACTCTTTGCAACCCCATGGACTATACAGTCCATGGAATTCTCCAGGCCAGAATACTGGAGTGGGTAGCCTTTGCCTTCTCCAGAGGATCTTCCCAACCCAGGGATCGAACTCAGGTCTCCTGCATTGCAGGCAGAGTCTTTACCAGCTGAGCCACCATGTTAAATCAATGGACAATCCTAGAGATAGTTCTTTAAAAGCAGAATTAAATTAAGGTGCTGCCTTGGTTTAATATTGTTTTATTCTCTTCAATAAAATTAAAACATAAGAATAATACATATTGGGCCCATAAAAACAAAATATTCAATTTCAGGTGACTAGAAATGTAAATAAATCTGCAAAAAGTTGCCAGATGTAGAAGAAATGTGTAAAGTCAATAATATTCTTGTGTAGTAGCATTAACAGCTCTTTAATTATAACAAGAAATAAATTATAAAAAGAAAATTAATTACAAGTCTATTACTCAGGGATACATTTAATAAGGGATAGATGTATGAAAATAATAATGTACTGGAAAGTATAAAGGGAGATAAGGGTTTCCCTGATGGCTCAATGGGTAAAGAATCCACTTGCAACACAGGAGACGTGGGTTCAGGAGACGTGGGTTCAATCCTTGGGTCAGGAAGATCCCCTGGAGGAGGAAATGGCAATCCACTCCAGTATTCTTGCCTGAAAAATCCCATGGACAGAGGAGTCTGATGGGCTACAGTCCAAAGGGTCGCAAAGAGTCAGACACGACTGAAGTGACTTAGCACTGCACAGCACATAAAGGGATATGATGGAAGATAGAGCAATCTGTTCCGGAAAATAATAAATTTCCTAAGAATGATAATTCTCTCTAACCAGAGATTGAACCTATGCCCTCTGCAGTGGAAGCGCAAAGTCCCAATCACTGGACCACCAACAAAGTCTGCTAGACCACTTTTATAAAATAAAAATTAACCAAATAAAAAAGGAAACAACTATTTGGGAAAAAATGTAGGAGACAAATATGACAAAGGGTTAATACCTACAGAAGCCACTTCAATACACATCAGTGAAATGATGAGTCCAATAAACAAAAAGACAAAGTTCATAGGGAGACAATGTACAGAAGAACAGATATATGAAAAAGTGCTGGGCTTCCATGTGAATTAAATGTTAAATAATGTACAATAGGTGCTATTTAAACAGTTTATATTAGCAAAAATATTTAAAAAGGTGATACCTATTGCTAGTATACTGAAAACTGTATATGTTACAGGTGATACTTTTGAACAGAAATAAAAGGAATATTTGCAATATTAAAAATAGAATAATAAAAATGCTTCTACCTTCTAACTCCATGATCCCACATCTGAGAAAAAGCATAGTATCAGAAGAGAATGCAGAATTTTGAGCTGGAAATTCTAGGTCTGATTTCTGATTCTAATACTTGAAGGCTGAGTGACCCTGGGAAAGCTGTTTAATTTCTCTCTGATGCTCCATTTCTTCCAAGGGTTTGAGCGATGCAATCGTGCGCGTCAGCTAAAAGCCCTGTGTTCTTGTGACAATTTGTACCTCTGTCCACGAGACTCAGTTTCCTTATCTTATCTGTTGAGTAATGATGCCTATCTCAACAAGCTTGTTGGGATAGTGAGGTCAGATAAATGCATTAATTCATTTAGCCGCCAGGCTTGAGTAGTTACAGGGCGCTGACTCGTGCTGTCCACACTGGGGTGGACCAAGTATACCCAATCGGCCATTCCGTGTCCAGCTGGAGCTGAGTTCAGGGATAGTTTTGCCCCATGCTGCAGTTCTCAACAGACACGACCACACTGTAATTAATTAGCAGTTCTGGCTTCAAGGTGCAGACCACACTCAGGGTTCCTTAGAGGGGATTTCACATTTGCATTCCGTTTTTGCACCCTCTGAAAAGAACAGGGGCTTCACTTAATATTCCATCCATTGGGAGGATGTATGCATGCATGCATGCATGCATGTGTTTACAGGAGGGTAATTTGTTTTAATGAATAATCTGGAGTCACCTAGATGTCCAAAACAAGAGAAGTGGATAAGCAAATGATGTTGTAATCACTTAGCAGAAGAGTTTGCAGCCATTAAAATGGAAAATTATGAGGGTCATGAAAGACAGGAAAATATTTGATGTAATATTACAGAGGAAACAAAAACAGAATACAAAATAACATCTACTTCCCAGTCACAACTATAGGTCCAAAATGAGAGCAGATACTGAAAAACAAACATTTCTATTATAGTCAGGAGATACTGGTGGATTTTAAAAATTCTTTTTTAATTATTTGAAAATATTATTTTAGCAATAGAATTACTAACATTGAGAAAGAAAACGGCTGCTGTGCAGAGAGGGAAAAAAATGGGTGTTTTTACTTAATTTTTGGTTGAGGTATAAACTTACAAAGAGTAAAGTGCTTTTAAGTGTTTTTACATATGTATTATTTTACATACGTATACAGCTGTTTAATCTCCACCCAGGTCATTTACAGAACACTAACAGTGGGTGGCATAAAAAGGAGAAAATGTTTTTTTGTGTGTACTGTGGGGTGGACAGAAAACTAGTGGTTGATATTATTTTGCAGAAACTATCCTAATGTGGAGATGAACTGTGAGAATGAGTGAACTGAGCACAGACTCTCAAGCCCATTTTCAGATGGAGGTCAGAAGCTGACAGTTTTTCCAAGGTAAAACAATGTGAGCAGACTTCCCTTTTACACTAAATGGCCCAAATGGAGGAAGATCCCTTTAGAATGATTGCCTACAATATGCATAAGTACATATTATCTTATGTACTGCATCTGACTCCCTCAAAACAGATGCAGAATCTAGGTTTTCCTTCCAGCAGGATAAACAAAGCCACACAGAAAATCCAACTGGAAATATGACCCTCAAATGCTATAGCCCAACCCCCGGCCCCAAACTGGGGACTGGGAAAAGAGGAGAGACTGAGAAGGAAGTTGGAAACCGGAAGCCTAAACCTGTCCTGTTTTCTGCCCCCATCCTCCCCTGGCGCGTCCTTGCAAGATGAGAATACTCATTTCTATATTCCTCTCACAGCCATCCTAACTCCCCAACCGCAAACACTGACGCCTTCTGTAATTTCACAGTGTTTTCTTTTCGGTGGGTAATTTATCTGAAGTGTTGCTTGGCTGCTTTATCTTCCTCTCCCTGCACGGCCTCTGAAATTGCTTGAGCAGATCCTAACCTCCCAGGAGACGGGAGACAGGCGCGCAGCTCTGCGCGGGACGGAGCAAGGCCCCGCGTCCGCGTGGGCGCTGAGTGATGCTGCGTGATGGCAGCGTGAGTCACCGAGAGTAGGGGGAGTGTGGAGGAGGGCGAGGATGAAAAGGGCTCTGGCACCGCGGGGGATGAACGCAGGTCAGGAATCCTGACGTCAGGCCCGAAGCCGGGCTTTAAAAATAGTGAAAATTCACTGTGAATCAAAATGATTCTATGGGGGAAAAGAAAAACAACAACAAAAACTAAATGGACGATGCAAGGTTTTGTGGCTTCGTGAAAGTAATTTGTGCTTGACCTCCAGACAAGCAAAAGTTACCCATCAAAGTAGATTCAGAAATGCTTTAAGTATTCAGAAACTTAACAAAAAGAGTTGGAGTGAACTTACTGTGTTCTGTACAAGTGAAGGTGATTGGAGAGTCTTGAAGAGAGAGATACCTGACTCTGTTCTCACTCCCCCTTCCCCTGGGGTCACCTGCTTGGGTGGAATGACTGGCTTCTGCTTTAGGACAAATAGCATGCCTCTGTTGGGTCCTTAAGAGAGAGAATTCAGGATGGGGTTATCAGTGAGTGTGGATGACAAGCCTTAATTGCTGAAGTTAACCCCAAAGAGGAAAGGACCTGAGTCTGTTTTAGGGTTACATAAGACACCCAGACTTGAATAGTCCAGGCTGCTTACTTGGTATCTACCTATAAGCTTCCCGGGTGGCTCAGATGGTAAGGAGTCCGCCTACAATGCAGGAGACCCAGGTTCGATCCTTGGGTTGGGATGATCCCCTGGAGGAGGGCATGGCAACCCCCTCCAGTATTCTTGCCTGGAGAATCCCATGGACAGAGGAGTCTGACAGGCTATAGGGTCCATGGGGTCGCAAGGCCTCAGACAGGACTGAGCGACTGATACTTTCACTTCACTTTCATCTACCTACTCTGCCAGATTCAACCTGAAGAAGGACCAAAATCAATTTGATTTTCCTCTTTTGATGGTAAATAGAAATGTATTAGTAATTGTTTCAAATTACCCCCCTCCCTGGAAAGTCTTTGTGAATTCTCTATCATGAGGTGGTTAAGTTCTTTAGTGAATGATTCTGTACAAGCGTTTAATCACAAAAACAATATTTTTGACACAAAGCTGGCATTTAATAAATCACAAATAACGAGTCAGACCATATCAGTGGTTCTAAATTTAAAAATCTATTCTGTGACATTAATAATAAAAGCAATCACCTGTGAGAATTAGGTTTTTTGTTTTCTTTTAGTGATTCACAAGCCTGTGGTACTAAATGCAAAAATAGGATTTACCTACAGAATAAACATGTTCTATTCATAAAAACCAAGCAAGACCAATAATTAAACCCTATAGTTCTTTAAAGTAGCATTTAAATTTTAGTCTTTTTATAAAATTAGCTCTAATATTTAAATGATAAATGGAGAGACTAGAGGACCTTTTTTTTTTTTCCTTAAATAGATGGAAGCAGCTTAGGGACAAAAATTAATTTCAGTTTCTGTTGTTAGTCTTTGTGTACCATCAAGCTGGGGCCATAAGTTGTGAGATGACAGGGAAATGGTAGTTTTAATGAAGCGCCCTTGATTTTTCCTGTTTCCTTTCATGTACGTTTTGTCCACATGACAAAACAGCAATGTAGAATTAAATATTAGCAAAAAAGTTACAGGAAGTAAACACGCTCTAAGTTCAGTTTAGTCGCTCAGTTGTGTCCGACTCTTTGCAACCTCATGGACTGCAGCACACCAGGCTTCCCTGTCCATCACCAACTCCTGGGGCTTATTCAAACTCATGCTCATTGAGTCGGTGATGCCATCCAACCATCTCATCCTCTGTCATCCCCTTCTCCTCCTGCCTTCAATCTTTCCCAGCATCAGGGTCTTTTCAAATGAGTCAGTTCTTCCCATCAGGTGGCTAAAGTATTGGAGTTTCAGTTTCAGCATCAGTCCTTCCAATGAATATTCAGGACTGATTTCCTTTAGGATGGACTGGTTGGATCTCCTTCATGTCCAAGGGACTCTGAAGAGTCTTCTCCAACAGCACAGTTAAAAAGCGTCAATTCTTTGGCATTTAGCTTTCTTTATCGTCCAGCTCTCACATCCATACGTAACTATTGGAAAAACCATAGCTTTGACTAGATGGACCTTTGTCAGCAAAGTAATGTCTCTGCTTTTAATATACTGTCTAGGTTGGTCATAACTTTTCTTCTAAGGAGGAAGCATCTTTTAATTTCATGGCTGCAGTCGCCATTTGCAGTGATTTTGGAGCCCCCCAAAATAAAGTCTGTCACTGTTTCTGTTGTTTCCCCATTTATTTGCCATGAAGTGTTGGGACCAGATGCCATGATCTTAGTTTTCTGAATGTTGAGCTTTAAGCCAACTTTTTCACTCTCCTCTTTCACTATCATCAAGAGGCTCTTTAGTTCTTCATTTTCTGCCATTAGTGTGGTGTCATCTGCATATCTGAAGTTATTGATATTTCTCTGAGCAATCTTGATTCCAGCTTGTGCTTCATCAAGTCCAGCATTTCGCATGATGTACTCTGCATATAAGTTAAATAAGCAGGGTGACAATATACAGCCTTGACATACTCCTTTCCCGATTTGGAACCAGTCTGTTGTTCCATGTCAAGTTCTAACTGTTGCTGCTTGACCTGCATATAGATTTCTCAGGAGGCAGGTCAAGTGGTCTGGTATTCCCATCTCTTGAAGAATTTTCCACAACTTGTGATCCACACAGTCGAAGACTTTGACATAGTCAATAAAGCATGCTCTATTTTACCTTTTATTTTCCCTCCTTGTGCTCAGTACTATCAAGGAGTTACAGATAAGGGATTGCTACCAGGATCAGTTTGTGCTGTTGACTACAGTTCTAATAACGTATATCAGTAAACGCTGAAGCACGTGGCTTTAGGGAAATCAGGTACACCTACAGAGAAGAAGAGGATGTGCGCATGTGCACTCAGTGGTCAGTCGGGTCTTACTCTTTGCAACCCTCTGGACTGTGGCCCTCCAGGCTCCTCTGTCCATGGAATTTTTGTCATGGGAACCTGAGTTGGGAATTGCAAAGTGAAAAGAGCCTGAAACGTAAACCTTTAGGCTTCATTATATTTTTCAAAGAAAATCACACGGATATCAAGAAAGGTAAAGATTCTGACTCTAGAGCTGGACACTATGACTCTAATTCTCCGATTACCATAAAGATAATGTAAATGGCCCCAGGGGATGAAAAAGAATTGTTTCTTCAGATGAAATCTCATGACTTCTCAGAGGGAAACCACATCTGTGTCATACTGAAGAAGAGACAGTCACTGTCTTCTTTTCCTGAAACGATTCAGAGGCATAGAATACATTTATGATAAATAGGCAGCTATTATATTGGAGTGTGCAATGATTTAGAATGGTTTAGAAATGAAATATGTTTAAGAATACTCTTGCACTCTTCTCCAAGCTATTCTGAACAACTGACTCTATAGACTGGATGAAAACTGTCAGCCTAAAGGATAAACAACAAGGATACTGGCTCAGAATAAATAAGTTCAGTATTCTCCCTTATGACAGAATAATGCTTTTGCTTTCATGATTATAAAAATTAACCAGAAATATTTTAAAAGACATATTTAAGAAGAAGGTAATTCAGAAACTGCAGTATGTTATCCAAAATGTCTGGCATATAGTAAGAAACTAGCTGATTTGAGAACAGACATGAGATATGACTGTCCAACTGGAAGTTCAAAGAATCAGTAGAAGCAGACCTGGAAGTTATTCACATACTGGAGTGAGTAAAAAAAAAAAAAAGTACTTCAAAAGAACTGAGTAAGAAAATAGAGACAAATGTGGATAGATGAAAAGATGAAGTATTTAAAAATAAGTTAGAATCTATCCAAAAGCTTGTAGTACTGGCTACAATCTCCAACACAATATCGACTAGCTGTAGTCATAATAATCATCTGTATCTTGCTCCCAATCATAGTAATGATGTTAGCTAAAGGGTTTTGTTAGCTGCACCCTTAAGATTGGAGTACTGTACTATCATAAGTTATATCACAATAAAGAAGAAAAAGAAAAGAAATATCCTAAGAGGTATTTTTACTTGGGTGTTAAACTGTTCTGAATGGATCTAACTTCTATCCTTTATTTAAAATATGCAAAAACGCACAATCTAATCTCTTTCTAGTTACTGAGAAATGTAGTTTTAGGATCTTGATGGTCTTCTTAAATTATTAGGGACATTTAGCTGTAAATAAAACAGGAAGCAATTGCTTGGAAACCTCAAAACTGATATAAAATTATTCCAATCAAAATATTTTTACTGAAGTGTTATTGTTTCAAAATTTGGCAGTTGGTTTTTGGTCTCACCACAATGCCAAGTACTGGTAAAAGTTAAATATTCAGTGTGTTTGGAGGAGGACTTGTCAATTAACATTTTGCTGTTCAGTTGCTAAATCGTGTCCGACTCTTTGTGACCCCATGAACTGCAGCACACCAGGCTTCTCTGTCCATCACTATCTCCCTAAGTTTGCTCAAGTTCAAGTCCACTGAGTCAGTGATGGCATCCAATCATCTCATCCTCTGTTGCCCTCTTCTCCTCTTGCCCTCAATTTTCCCCAGCATTACGGTCTTTTGCAATGAGTCAGCTCTTTGCATCAGGTGGCTAAAGTATTGGAGCTTCAGCTTTAGCATCAGTTCTTCCAATGAATATTCAGGACTGATTTCCTTTAGGATGGACTGGTTCGAGTTCCTTGCAGTCCAAGGGACTCTCAAGAGTCTTCTCCAACACCACAGTTTGAAAGCGTCAATTCTTTGGTGCTCAGTCTTCTTCATGGTCCAACTCTCACATCCATACGTGACTACTGGAAAAACCATAGCTGTGACTATATGGACCTTTGTCGGCAAAGTGATGTCTCTGCTTTTTAATACACTGTCGAGGTTTGTCATAGCTATTCTTCCAAGTCAATTAACATAGACTTAAAATCTCTATTGCATGTCCACGTTGCTACAAATGTCAGCAGTTTAGTAATTGTGTGATTGAACATGGGCTGGGGATGTCACTCACTGATGATCTTACTCCCTTTCCATTCTCTTTCTCAGCTCAAATGAGAACCCAGAGGAAGCAAAACACCCTCAAATCCAGATTGGGGGAGGTGTCTTCATCTCTCAGCCTCTAACCCAAGAAGCCACAAAACTCTTCATTTATTGCTTTCGTTAGAGACTCAAACACAGGCAATGAAACTTGCAAAAGATTTTTTTCACAGAAAAGATTTCTGATGGCCATTTCATAACTTGTTTCAGTTTCCTGTTCCTTCCTCACACTGCTGTCTGGGAGCAGCATTTAAATGTAAGATATCATGCATCCCCCTCCCCACCCCAAATATCTTCACTACCTGACAGGAAACATGATGGCCTATTCTTTTAACTGAGCAGGGTGCTTGTTTCCTTGGTTTTCAATGCTGTCTCCAGCGTTTCCATTTTCTGAGTATTCAGAGGCTTCCAACTGACTGATTTTCCTTTCTTCAAAGGTTGTCAGGGCTGCTGCAGGCCTCAGATGCTGACTCTCTGCAAATTGTTTTGCTTTCACATAATAGACAAGGATTAGATTCTTGCTTCCTGAGTTGCTGCAGGCCTATTTTGCAGTTATATACCTCCATGTACAGAAGTGCTGTGGAAGAATGTATATGGATGCTCTTAAGCATGAGTGGGCAAATTCAGCCAGCCCCGTTTTTGCACAGCCCATGAGCTGAGGATGGTTGTTAGATTTTTGAGTGGTTGGGGGAAAAATTAAAAGAATAATACATTGTGACACATGAAAATAAGAGATTCAGATTTTATTGTCCACAAAAAATGTTTCATTGGAATGGAGCCACCCCCACTCGTTTGCGTATCATCTACCGAATATTTCATGGTGTAGCCACAGGCAGGAGTAGTTGCTGAAGAGACCCCATTGCCAGCAAAACCTCAAAGACTTACTATTTGGCTCTTTATGGAAAAAGATGGCCCACTGTTACAGATTAAACTATGCTCCCCAACCCCCAAAGATGCTGAAGTCCTATACCGGCGAATGTGACCTTACATAGAAATAGGGCTTTTGTAGGTCATTAGGATGAACCCTAAACCAGCATGTCCTTATAAAAAGGGGAAATCTGGATACAGACATGGCCCTACAAGGGACAGTCACATGAGGATGAAGGCAGAGATGAGGCGATGCTTCTGTTAAGCCACGGATGTCCCAGATGGCCAGCAAAGCCTAGGAAGCTAGAGGAGAGAACAGATCCTTGTGTGGACTCCATGGAATCCTCTCCAATATCTTTACGGTACCCAGACTGCATCCCTCTTTTGAGGTGCAGCTGAATTAATGTCCATTTCCTCCCCAGGGTTTCATGACAGCTGGGAGGACCTTGCTCAGAATATCAAGTGCACGTATAAATCTTTCCATCCATTTAGCCCTTAACTGTATAATTTTCTAATCTTTGAAAGCAGGCTAAAAATGAATTCCATAAATTTATTGAGGTCAAAGTTTATGTCTCAGTACATTTTTTCCTTCATTGCACCAAATTTAGAACTTGGTCTCTAGAAGTTTCTCAGTCAATCTTTTGCTTGATTATTTGATTAAGAATTGGAAGCTTTTATTTTTTTTAATAGATGTGCTCTGAAATAAGGTAAAACAGTGAAATCATTTGCAAAAGAATCCCAAAGCCCTATTGTTAAAGTGAATAAATCACCCCTTTTTTTTCTAGCTTATATTTCATACCCATGTTGATGTTCATTAACAGCTTATATTTGTATTGGAATACCTTCCACAAATGATTTAAACATTTTAAAAAACTGTAACTAATTGTAGAACATAGATGGGGAGAATTTATTGTTTATTCTCAATGGTAATTTTGCTTTCATCAACTATTTCAACTGAAACCTCTTTGGAAAGAGGGTTTGGTTCCTTAAAATGTTTTTTAAAAAGAACTCCAAACATTTATTTCCTTGTTTTGTTGTTCAGGGCATTTAAATGAAAAGTTGAAAGTTTCCTTGTGTCCTAGGATTTTACTGGGCACTTCCACCGGTGAATGTTCTCAAAAATATTGGTAGAAAGAACATCACACTCAGTCATCCTTGTTTTATCTTTTAAAAGAAAGCCTCCCTATAAAAAAATTAACTTTTGAATAGGAGGCTATGAAAGTTGGTTCAGGTGGGAGTTTAACTGTCAGTTCTTAATTCATTTGTTATTGGGAAAAATAGGTGCATGTCACATGTGGGGAGTTTGCAGGTGCACAGGGGGAAGCCAGGCATTACTGAGGAGCCTCAGGACCAAGAGAGAGCCCAGGTCGCTCAAAGTGGGAGGGAAGGCAAGACCTGTCCATGGTGTTGTAGAGATCATATGCTCTTAAGAATGCTTCCAGTGAGCAACCTAGATGTCCATTGGCAGACGAATGGATAAGAAAGCTGTGGTACTTATACACAATGGAATATTACTCAGCTATTAAAAAGAATGCATTTGAATCAGTTCTAATGAGGTGGATGAAACTGGAGCCTATTATACAGAGCGAAGTAAGTCAGAAAGAAAAACACCAATACAGTATACTAACGCATATATATGGAATTTAGAAAGATGATAACGATGACCCTATGTGCGAGACAGCAAAAGAGACACAGATGTAAAGAACAGTCTTTTGGACTCTGTGGGAGAAGGCGAGGGTGGGATGATTTGAGAGAATAGCATTGAAACATGTATACTATCATATGTGAAATAGATCCCCAGTCCAGGTTCGATGCATGAGACAGGGTGCTCAGGGCTGGTGCACTGGGATGACCCTGAAGGATGGGATGGGGAGGGAGTGGGGAGGGAGGGTCAGGATGGGGAACACATGTACACCATGGCTGATTCATGTGAATGTATGGCAAAAACCACCATGATATTGTAAAGTAATTAGTCTCCAATTAAAGTAAATAAAAAAAAAAAGATTAAAAAAAAGAATGCTTCCAGTGATGGGAAAAGGGCATGAGCAGCTTTCAGTGGATGATGTTATGTTTTTAGATTGAGAGTGAGTGTTTCTAATTGCTAGGGTTGCCATGAGAAAGTACCATAGCTGAGTGGCTTAAACAGCAGAAATTTATTGTGTCATGGTCATGGTGTCTAGACGTCCAAGATGAAGATGTTACCAGGGCTTCTCGACAACCCCCCTGTCCACCACTTAAGAAAGGGGAACCATTCCCATGGGCTGGCAGCTATGGTGCTACTGACCAAGAAGAACTGCCTGGGTAGTGGCTTCTGAATAAACCAGAGGGCAGGCACCAGGCTGGGGCAGGGCCTGGA
This sequence comes from Bos indicus, assembly GCF_029378745.1. NCBI lineage: Eukaryota > Metazoa > Chordata > Mammalia > Artiodactyla > Bovidae > Bos > Bos indicus. The sequence continues at coordinate 57,356,150 of NC_091772.1, read as the reverse complement.
GGGCCCCAAGAGGACAGGGATATGTTAATGGCAATGGGTGGGATGGGGGGAGGGAGGGATGTCACGCATTAATTAATAAGATGTACAACTTCAAAGTTACCTTTTCTGTGGCCCTAGGTTTCACCCAGGTGATAAACTGTTAACATCTTGCCCTCAGTTTCCCAGGCTGGGGACCTGGTTCCTGTGACCCCCTCTCTCTCCCTCACTCTTACCCACCTTCATCCCATCAGTTCCAAATTCTAACATGAAAGTAACATCGCTGCTGTGGCCACTAAGCAAGTTCAGACTTGAAAAAAAATTCAGCTAAGGTCACACAGCTCATCACCGGCAGCTCTACAGGCTTCAGACCCCACTTGTCTTCCCTGACAGCACCAGGTCTCCTCCCTGGTCCATGAATGGTTAAGCCAGCACAGCTCCTGGTTCAGAGCAATGCTTTGTCAGTGTTTCCTGACCAAATGAAGAATAATATCTTTCCTTCTGATTCCGCTTAGTAGCTTCTTCCAAATAGGATGTTTTCAGATTTTGAGGACCGTCTTGTTGTTTGGTCACAGAGGGCTTGATTTCCACCATTGCTTTATGTTGCTGCTTTTTAAGAGAAACAGGGCATAAATGGAATTTCACAGCAATCTTTGGAGTACATGGGATTGTTCTTGGGAGTTCATTAATCTCTTTCTTGGGGAGGTGGGTGGGAGAGGTATGGGCAGGGGAAGATCAGCTGAGGACATACAGTTCTTAGATCAGGGAGCATGGGATAATAAGGAGTGTGGGAAGGCTTCCCTCAACTGGTAATGACAACGATGAAATGTACAGACACCATACGGGTCACTTGGTGATACAGATGAAGAGAAAGTGACCTATGAGCCTTTCTACCTCTCAGAAACAAGTGAAGGGCAACTCAGATCAATTCAGAAACACTCTACTGAAAAAGTAGATGTCTTTTCCTCAGGCACTCTGCCTAGAAGGCATTGTTATTTGATTCTATGGACTCTTAAGAAAGAAGAATCAAAATCAAGACGAATTCAGTGAAGCAGTACGTCAATGTATGGAGTAAGGAAGACTGAAATGCATTAAAATATGAGGTCACATAAAACTCCCATTTCACTGCTTGCCACACAGTAGCACCCCTCACAGTACGCATCTTATCTGTAAGATGTGACTCCTCCAAATATGTACTTTTATGCTTGAAATTCAGTATAAATCTACTACATATACTTTATTCTGATCAACTCCTTAGCTCCTCTGAGACAGAAAAACTTGCTAACTATCCTCCTGGCTCTCAGGCACCAATGGGGAAAAACAACCTTCAGAATTACCCTGTTGAACTTGGATGCTGCTCAGAAAGTTCCTGCTTAATTCTACAGCTCTTATGCAAACTGGGTGGCACACGATTTCATTTCAACTTATTAAGTCAATTACCTGAAAAATAGACACCAAATTACAATGTATACTGTTTTTTTCCCACTCTATAGAGAATCAAAATGTCACAGGTAGGTGGGATACAACAGAACTTAAAAAGTTTTCTGCTTATGAATGATACATAATTTCAAGTGACTCATAGCACTTGTTGAAATAAAGTATCCAACCTGGCTGACTCATAATAACACTGACACTGGAGTTTCAAATAGAGTTTCATAATGACACACACAAAAAAATTGACCCGACGTATGCATTGCAGAGAGTTATCTTGACCATAAGAAATCATGAATGATCAGGCCATCAATCATTAAAAAAAGCCATACTATTCCAAGATAATGCACTTAATTACCTAACCTCATCTGTAAGTTCCATAGGTACCACTTTCATAACTTTTACAGAATGCAATGGGATACACTGAAAAGTCTTTTTAAATGCAGGCTCTATTGTCAAGCTCTAATGAGAAAGGAAGGCTCTTTATTCGGCTATAATTTTGAAAATGGCCTCATTTATTCTCCAAGAACAGTCAAGACGTTTTGGATAATTTAAGAATACTGTATTTTTTGAAAGCATGGTGAGAGAAATGTCAATGTCTGGGAAGGAGAAATTTGGGGTGGCTTTATTTGTTTCATCTCCTTTTGCACTGACGGAGCCTGGAGAGATGACACAATGAGTTTTTCACTTTGGTGTCTTTTCAGTGACAGGGTATTAGAAGAGAAAAATAGAGCCCAAAGTAATTAAGACTGATTCACACTTACCAGCTCGCAACCATGTTCCTCTTGCTTCTGCTGACTAATTTCTAACGCCTTTATGAAAAGTCAGATCTCCTCCATTTCAGTTTCCTGCTCCAATATGGAAGATGGAGATTTCACTTTGGCAGCAAAACTTCAAAGCATAAAACTTCAGAAACAGACTGAGTGCTCTTTGCATTCTGTCTTCGTTTACAAAAGAGGAGAGAGACTAATGGATTTATGCGAGGAAGGTTAGCAGGTTAGCTTTGATTCAAGTCCTGTATTCATATCGTTCAGCTTCGCTGACTTTCTCCATGTGAAAGAGGCACCTGCTATTTTTTCTTCCAAAGGAAATTTCCATGGAGGAATTAAGAAGTTCTGAGGAAATAGTATGAATCTCCAGAGAGAGATGATTTTTTAAAGACTTTTCTACAGTTCTAATCTAGGCATCTATGCATTCAACCAGTATATATCTAGTATCTACTATGTGTCCATTGAAAGGTGAAAGGTGAAAGGTGAGAGGGGAGTTGTTCAGTTGTGTCCGACTCTTTGTGATCCCATGGACTGTAACCTGCCAGACTCCTCTTTCTGTGGGATTTCCCAGGCAAGAATACTGGAGTGGGTTGCCATTTACATGCCCATTAGAGACCAAAAATGAGATGGCATCTGACCTCATGGAGTTTTCCCTCAGTTGGTGGTGGTGGTGGGGGAGATTATTCTAAACAAGCAAACATTTTGTTAATTACAAAGCGTGGGAGAGCACGAGAGATACAAATATGGTCAAAAAGTGAGGATGTTGTGTGGGAGCAGAGAGGCAGATGGCTCCTGAGGCAGGTCATTTTGGCTACCTGAGCCTGACACTTAACCTGAGATTTGAAGGGTAAAAAAGATGCAGCCCCTGGCTGGCCGGAAGAAGAGTTTTCCAGGAGAGGCGATGGCTGCTGGACCCCTGAGGTTGAAATGACTGGGTTATGTGAAGATGTAGGAGGCAAGAGAAAGGAGGGGCAGCATTCATGTTTCTTCTCACTCTGGTTCCGCACCCCACGTCCCCTCCATTCCTAGGAGGGAGACAAGTCAGATTCCAGTCTGTGTTTCAGAGAACATGTGCATACATGGGCCCCTTTGTACGTGAAAGTGTGGGTTTACACAGGGGCCTGCTCCTTGGCTGTACCAAGACTTGTCTGGGAGGCCCAGGACCTCTGTGCCACCCGTGTGTTCTCGTGTCAGTCAGTCTATGCTTTGAATGGCATCCCTTTAGGTGTGGTGCAGTGCACAGCCTGGACACTGGTACATAGCTTCCCTGGGGGTGAGGAGACCATCACAGGTGAGGCAGGGGTGTGGCTTTTACCATTATCGAGCAGGGAGAACTTGAGGACACAGGTGAAAAGGAAAGAGGAAGAAAATCCTCCCCTGATTTTGTGGCTATTTTTTTCTTCCAGTTACACAAGGTAAAATGTCACAGGGACAATGTGCAGTCTAGATTAACCTGTTCACCCTTGAAGCCCAAGGGCAAGCCCAAAATCCATGTGAGCTCTAGCACTGCTGTGCAGAAGAGTGAAGCCCGCAGGTCTGAGGTCAGACTGCTTTGGTTTCTTCTGGGCCTCACTATTAGGTCCCTTAACTTTCTGAGCCTCAACGTTGTCATCTGTAGAGTGGGACGTTCACATGGTCCATAAGAGGAAACATTCGGGTTGGGACCCAGGTCTTTGTGATTTCAAGGGGGGCTGTTTCTTGTTATTCTACACTTTGATTTTTTCACCTCCTCTGTATCTGGATTTGCAGACCCATGTTCTTGGTTGGAAGGGCATTTCTTTAAAGAAAGCATTTAAATTTTACTTTTTTGAATCTTTACAAAAGAAGTAAGGTTAGAAGTAAGATTTTCCAAGTAAATGAATTTTAAGTGCAGCACGCATGCGTGCCCGCTGAGGTGCTTCAGTCGTGTCCAACTCTTTGCAACCCCATGGATGGGAGCCCACCAGGCTCCTCTATCCATGGAATTCTCTAGGCAAGAATACTGGATTGGGTTGCCATGCCCTCCTCTAGGGGATTTTCCCGACCCAGGGATCAAACCCATACCTTTTCCGTCTCCTGCATTGGCAGGTGGGCTCTTTGTCACTAGCACCACCTGGAAAGCCCCAGATGCAGCATATTAAATTTTTAAATCAATACCTCTTCTTGGTCTATGTAACATGTGGTAACAATTTGCAAACTGTTACAAAATATTTTTCCTCTTTGTAGGAAATTTCCTCTTTATAGGAAATTAGAGCTAAGAAATGGTTTCTTTTTTACCTTGCTCAGATATAAAATATTAGTTGAAATGAAGTGTCCAAGAGTGTAGCATAGTCATAATGAAACTTGAACTTCTGTTCTATTTTTCTGATTCTTTTACTTACCTCTTTACTTTTTTTTGGAGCCAGTAAAGCATGACAAAGAGTACTTAGATTTAGGTGGGGGAGTGGTGGTGAGGAATTCTGAGAACTCTGAAACAATGTCAATGCTACTAGGAAAAAGGAGTTAAGGACAAGAATGATCCACTCAACATTCAGCCCATCCTGAGAGAGATCTGCATTTAAACCATGTAAAATTTTTTTAAGGAAATCACTGACATTTTAGTTGCTTTACTTTCTCTTTCAGCAGAAAGGTTTCTCTCTGCACAGGATGACACTGGACAACTGGCCTCAAGATCAAACTGCAGTGATAAAACTACACATCACACCAGTCACAAGGGGCATCACCAAAAATTTTGCAATTGATAAATTCTAGAGAGGGCGTGGAGAGAAGGGAGCACTCCTACACTGTTGGTGGGAATGTAAAATTGGTGCAGGTTCCTTAAAAAACTAAATATAGAACTACCATATATGATCCAGCAATCCCACTCCTGGGCATATATCTGGAAAAGAGGGAAACTCTAATTTGAAAAAATCTACATACCCCCGTGTTCATAGCAGCACTATGTCCAACAGACAAGACATGGAATCAACCCGGATGTCCATCATCAGATGAATGGATAAAGATGATGCAATATATACATACGATGGAATACTACTCAACCATAGAAAAGAATAAAATAATGCCATTTGCAGCAACATAGATGGACCTGGAGATTGTCATACTGAGTGAAGTAAGTCAGGCTGAGATGGACCTGGAGATTGTCATAGTAAGTGAAGTAAGTCAGGCTGCTGCTGCTTCTAAGTTGCTTTAGTCATGTCCGAGTCTTTGAGACCCCATGGACCATAGCCTGCCAGGCTCCTCTGTCCATGGGTTTCTCCAGGCAAGAATACTAGAGTGGATTGCCAGGCCTTCCTCAAAAGGAGCTTCCCAACCTAGGGACTGAAGCTACATCTTTTAGGTCTCCTGCACTGGCAGGCAGGGAAGGACAAATATCATACAATATCACTTATATGAGGGATCTGAAAAGAAGTGATACCAATGGATTATTTAAAAAACAGAAATAGGGCTTGCAGACACAGAAAACAAACTTATGGTTATGGAAGGGGAAAAGGGGGGATAAATTAGGAGCTTGAATTTGCAGATATACACTATTATATATAAAACAGATAAGCAATAAGGACCTACTATATAGCACAGGGAACTATATTCAATATATTGTAATAATCTATAATGGAAAAGATCTAAAACAGTGTGTGTGTGTGTGTGTATATATATATATATATATATATATATATATATATACCTTTTTTTAGGGTTTCTCTGGTGACTCAGATGGTAAAGAATCCACCTGCAATGCAGGAGACCTGAGTTCGAACCCTGGGTTGGGAAGATCCCCTGGAGAAGGGTATGGATACCCACTCCAATATTCTTGCCTGGAGTATTCCAGAGAAGGTTGGTGGGCTACAGTCCATGGGGTTGCAAAGAGTTGGACACGACTGAACGACTAACACTTTCACTTTCACTTTATACATATATATATATATATATATATATATATATATATATATATATAGGCTGGAGAATCCCAGGGACAGAGGAGCCTAGTGGGCTGCTGTCTATGGGGTCACACAGAGTTGGACACGACTGAAGTGACTTGGCAGCAGCAGGATCATTTTGCTGTACAGCTGAAGCTAACACAACACTGTACATCAACTATACTTCAATTAAAAAAAGCAACAGAAAATACTGGCATGCTCTTAAACTATATATATATACACACACACATATATATGTATATACATATATAAACTGTATATATACACATGCATATTTATGTACACATATATATACACATACATATAGTGTTTTTTTTAACCACTCTCCATGAGCTCTTTGCACATCACCATCCTCAACAAGAAAATGATTCTTTCTGGCCAACTTAGAGGGATATGGCCCAACTTAGCTGCCTATCCTTCAGAGAGTCTCTCTGGATCAGTCAAATGAGAACGATTTCCCCCTTCCTACAGGCCCACGACTTTTTGGCTTCTGTTTCAGCTGTAGGACTTCGAGTGAGCTGCCCTGCAAATGTGATCAGATGGATACATGTCTTCACTAGATTTTGGGTCCAAAGAAGAAAATCGAAAACATTTTTAGCCTTTCTTCATTCCTCAGAATAATGTCTTAAACAGGATCATTCCTCCACAAATATTTATTGAATTTGAATTTCAAATTTACTGTCTATTAATAGATTCAATCAGTGACAAGCCCAAAATTTGTATCTCAAGTTTAACCCCAGATATAGACGATTTCAATCAAGGGTTCTGATTACCAAACAACAGAAATGGATTCTGATTAACTGGAGAGGACAGGAATTCATTGAAAGGTTGTCAACAGTTCACAGAACCAATGAGAAAGCTGGTGATGGAGTCCTGGGGTGTGAGCCAGCTGTGTAGGGTCGGGAAGCTGAGGACACCAAGACCATACCAGAAGGAGAGTCTCATTATGCCTCCCCTCTGGCATCTGTCTGTGCACTGGCCACCCCTCGGCTTCTAATTCTGCAGCCATCGTGCTCAGTACCCTGTAGGTGCACCTGTTTCTTAGGGTCACTCCCTAAAACTTCAAAGCCATGGACAGGAGTGCCATTAGGCTGCTCCTGAGTATGTTCCCATATCCTGGCATCTGGGAAATGGGGGGAGGGGACATCTTCATCCCTGCCTTGACTCCCTTCTGAGAGGCAGGGACCTCACAATGGAGAATTTCACCAAGATAAGAAGGGTATTTTCAGAGTGGAGAGAGTGTGGGGAGGGAGAGAGGGTGGGGAGGAAGGAGGAGAAGGAGGAGGTGACGTCCGCTAGGTTAGGGAACAAATTTTGCTTTTGTCAAACATGATTTTTTAAAGCAGGTTGAACAAATTCTTCTCAAAACACATGAGCCTTTTCTGAACAAATTGATCTAAAAAATCTAAATGGTTTGTGTGAGTAGAAACAGCTTAACTAATTATACAATCTAAGTGACAAACTCATATTAACAACACAAAAGACAAGAAACTTTAAATATTTAATAAAGCTGGAATGCAGAGAATGAAAATTATTCATTATTTCAATACTAATAAAGAGGGAACTGTTTTAGAATAGAAATCAGAAAATTAGATATTAACTAGAGAGTTATTAATTAGGTCCCAGTGGTTGAAACAAATGAACTGTGTGATAAATATTCTCATAGTTTGGCTCTACTTGGGATCTCTCTGTCCTGAGATAAAGACCAGTTGTGACATCAGGAAGTAATATGCTCTCAAAACATGCTAACATATTGGGAGTGTCAATTAGGAATCATTTCGTTTTCTCACAGTAAATCTAAACTGTTCTTCCTAGGGCAGAAATGATCTGGTCATTATAATCATAATGATTGTCTGTGCCACATATCTAGGCTAAAAATTCCCCTCTTTAATATCTTCCAGTTTCTTTCCGTCTTCATGAATTAGTTATGTTAATGTTCCCAAATAGTCCAGCTGAACTCAAAACCTCTGCACACTCTTCAGGCTACAGTAACACGTTCCTTTAAAAATAGGGCCGGCCATTACTTATGCCGCATCAACTTTATTAAGTCATGCCTCAAAAAGATAAAATATTATGATAAAATAGCACGCTGTCAAAAAATACCACCAATTCATGGTTACTAAGTTTTTCTGGAAGTCAGCATCCAAATTCATGTTATGTAATTTATTCATGTGTGTTAGTCACTCAGTTGTGTCCGACTCTTTGCAACCCCATGGACTGTAGCCCTCCTCCAGGGGATCTTCCTGACCCAGGAATCGAACTCAAGTCTCCTGCATTTCCTGCATTGGCAGAGAGATTCTTTACCATTAGCACCACCATTGCTCAAGCCAAATTACTGAACCTGAACAACTCAATAGTTGTATTTGACTGACTGTTTATAAATTGAGCTGTCTCGATAAAGGGTTTTCCACTTATATTTAAGAAAGTGTCATATCACTTCATGGAAAATAGATGGGGAAACAATGGAAATGGTGACATACTTTATTTTCTTGGGCTCCAAAATCACTGCTCCAAAATGACTGCATCCATGAAATTAAAAGACACCTGCTTCTTGGAAGAAAAGTTATGACAAACTTAGACAGCACATTAAAAAGCAGAGAGGTTACTTTGCCAACAAAGGTCCATCTAGGCAAAGCTATGGTTTTTCCAGTAGTCATGTATAGATGTGAGAGCTGAACTATAAAGAAAGCTGAGCACCTAAGAATTGGTGCTTTTGAACTGTGGTGTTGGAGAAGACTCTTGAGAGTCCTTTGGACAGCAAGGAGATCAAATCAGTCAATCCTAAAGGAAATCAACCCTGAATATTCATTAGAAGGCCTGATGCTGAAGCTGTCAGTTGCTCAGTCATGCCTGACTCTTTGCAACCTGCAGCCCACCAGGCTCCTGTGTCCATGAGATTTTTCAGGCAAGGATACTGGAGTGGGTTGCCATTTCCTTCTCCAGGGGATGATGAAGCTGAAGCTCCAATAATTTGGCCACCTGATGTGAAGAGCTGACTCATTAGAAAAGACCCTAGTTCTGGGAAAGATTGAAGGCAGGAGAAGAAGGGGACAACAGAAGATGAGATGGTTGGATGGCATCACCAACTCAGTGGACATAAGTTTGAGCCAGCTCTGGGAGATGGTGAAGGACAGGGAAGCCTGGAATGCTGTAGTCCATGGGGTCGCAAAGAGTTGGACACGACTGAGCAACTGAACGACAACATATCCTTCAGATATTTTAAAGCACAGTACTAGTTGTCCTTTCTAGCAAAACCATAGAGAAAAATCCACGTGTGCAAGTAAGTGAGAGGGATTTATACAAACTTAGTATCAGCAGGTTTTAATGCAGGTTGTAATTTTTTAAAAATCTGTTATATATTTTGGCAGAAATTAGTAACTTACCAAAAAGAGGTCAGATATGACAGGAAGTGTAAATTGGATTGATATTTTTTGAAGGCAATTTGTGAATACATGTTCAAAGCCTTAGCTTTATTTTTGCTCCAACAAATCCACTTTTAGAGATATATATTAAAAAGACATATAATCCATTTGTGTAAAGATTGTGTGAGGAGGATGTTCACTACAGCATTGTTTATAAAACCAGAAACTTGTTATTAATTAAGTGTCCACCATCAGAACACTAGGAAAATAAATCCTTCACAGTGGCATGCTAGGCAGATATTAAAAATTAAGCTGGAGAGGACTTGCAAATGAAACCCACATGATACCACTTCATACCTGCTTAGCTGGCTGTATTAAAAACATTGGAAAATAACATGCTTTGATGAGGATTCGAGAAAGTGGAATCCTCAGATGTTGCTGGTTTAAATGTAAAATGGATCAGCCATTGTGGAAAATACTTCAGCGGTTCTTCGAAAAGTAAAACACAGAATTACTGCAAGACCAAATAATTCCACTCTTGAATGCACTCCAAATAAATGCATTTGCAGACAAAGATTCAACACTGGAACATGAATGTTCATAGCAGCAGTGTTCACAACAAACAAAAGGTGGAAACAATCCAAATGTCCATCAACAGAGGAATGGGTAGAGATGATGTGATCTAGCCATACAATGGAATATTCTTCAGCTGTAAAAAGGAATGAAGCCTGATATACGATACAACATGGATGAACTTTGAAAACATTATGCTAAGTGAAAGAGGCTGGACATAAAAGGCCATGTATTGTGTGATTCTGTTTATATGAAGTGTCCAGAATAGGTAAATCCATAGGGACAGAAAGACCGCAGGGGCTGGGGGGAGGAGGAGGAAATTGGAGCACAAAGGCTGAGAGTTCTGGGCTTCCTACTGGGGTGATGAACATGTTCTGGAACTAGACTGATGGTTGCACACATGGACTAGATGCCACATAACTGCTTGCTTTAAAATGGTCAGTGGTTAATGCTTAGGTTTACATTATGTGAATCTTTCCTCAGTATAAACAAACGATAATGGAGAAGCACATATCATGATAAGAGAAACGTCTATTATATATTCAGTGGGAAAAAAGTGTCAAAGTAGACAGGAAAAGAGTGGATATAGTAATTTATTTTGCTTGCTTAAAAATTATATATATATATATATATATATATATATATATATGTATCAATCACTGCAGATGGTGATTGCAGCCATGAAATTAAAAGACGCTTACTCCTTGGAAGGAAAGTTATGACCAACCTAGATAGCATATTCAAAAGCAGAGACATTACTTTGCCAACAAAGGTCCATCTAGTCAAGGCTATGGTTTTTCCTGTGGTCATGTATGGATGTGAGAGTTGGACTGTGAAGAAAGCTGAGCGCCAAAGAATTGATGCTTTTGAACTGTGGTGTTGGAGAAGATTCTTGAGAGTCCCTTGGACTGCAAGGAGATCCAACCAGTCCATCCTAAAGGAGATCAGTCCTGGGTGTTCTTTGGAAGGAATGATGCTAAAGCTGAAACTCCAACACTTTGGCCACCTCATGTGAAGAGTTGACTCATTGGAAAAACCCTGATGCTGGGAGGGATTGGGGGCAGGAGGAGAAGGGGATGACAGAGGATGAGATGGCTGGATGGCATCACCAACTCGATGGATGTGAGTTTGAGTGAACTCCAGGAATTGGTGATGGACAGGGAGGCCTGGCGTGCTGCAATTCATGGGGTCACAAAGAGTCGGACACGACTGAGCGACTGAACTGAACTGAACTGATATATAATTACACCAAAACATCAACGATGGTGATTCCTAGGTTGGGGGTTTTAGGGGACTACGTGGTGAGTTTCTCATTGACTGAATTCTTTTCTTATCTGTATTTCCAACTATCTCATAATTAGCATGCAATACTTTGTATTAAGGAAAAAGTATAGGTCATATAATGAAAATAGGAATAGAAAATCAGGATTAGTTCTGATGACTCACAGAGTGCCTCCATAGAACCTCGCAGTAACCTGGGGAACTTTTACATGAGCTCATTTGTATTACTGGGTGAATTATGTCCTGTGAGACAAAATAACACAGTGAAAAGCCAGATATAGCACGCTGAGCAAACACTTGGGGCTCTCCAAAGTGCTCTATGGCATTTCTGTGCAAAGACTTAAGCCTCTTAGTTGAGATAATATTGAGGCAATTACAGTAACATAATTATGTTACGTGGCTTTTGAATGCACTCAAAAGAAATCTACTTCCAAGAGATAGCATGTCAAGAAAGTAAATTCACAAACTGCATTTAATAAAGCATAATTTAATAAAAATATAGTTTGCTTATTAATAAGAGCCCTTTATTTTTTCATAAAGTGTATAAAATAGATCAATTTAACCAGAATGAAATAAAATATATTTTATTTACCACTTTCTGAATAAAAATGAAAAAACTGGATAAAAATGCAAAAACAGGGAGATCACATGAACAGCAAGGAGAGGGAGTTGCTCTATGAAAGAATGAGCTCTTCCAATGCATTGTGGAATTTACAGTTTTTTTCCCTTGTGTGGGGTTATTGCAACTGTATGTTTCTGTCTATATCCACGATTATTTGTCTAGATGGTACTAACTGTTATCATAAAGTCCTGTCCATCCACCCCTCCACCCCCTCATCATGTCGGATTTTCTCTTCTGTTAGCAGAGACTGACAGCCACTCTTTCACCAAGGGCTGAGGATCATCTGCCATGCTCCAGGCAAGGTGCCCAGTATTGCCAGGGAGATAGCTAGGGCCACAGGGTGAGGCTCGGCAGAAGGGAGGGGAGGACTTGTTATCCCTACCAGGGTAAATGGAGAGCTTTGGAGACTATTAGGTGGGAAGCAGGGACTTGTGGACCTACACCAAAGGCAGCCCAGAGAAACGGTGAAGGCGCCGACCTGGCAATCACACCGTTCTAACCCTGGAGAATGAAGTACTTAGATGGTGGTTTCTTACTGTTATTGTGAGATGCTTTCATCTTAGTACAATTTCAGGCAATGTGATCTGGAGCAAGACTGAAAATGAGAGGCACAGAAAAGGTTCAGAACGGAAATGACAGGCAGGTAGGCCTAATAGTTGCTTAGTCATTTCGTAGGGCGATTTTCTGTTCCAAGCTGGTGATAACTGGTTTTTCCGTCCATGTTAGTTTTATGAAGCTCGCTTTGAAAACAGATCTATTTAGGTAAAATAAACAAGTCTACTTTTGGGAAAAATGTAAAGTGAGTAATGGTACAGATAATTCAGGGCTATGACAAAGACAGTAAAGACTCAGCGTAGATGAGGGAAGACTGGATAATATTGAACTTGGGAGTATACTTCCTAGTTAAAATCATTTAAAATTTAACATTTTTTAAAAAGTACTGTTAATTGTTTCACCTGGCCAGGCAGTGCCACATCTCAGCCAAAAGCAATACCCACCCTGAGAGAAGAGGGGGGCTGAGTCCCTGGAAGAGTTCCTCTGGTGTTGGCAGAGACCACGGTTTAAAGAAGCTGTCCAGCCATTTCCAGCTGTGCACCCAACAGGTTCCCTATAATAAAAAAAGGAAAAAAAGAAACAGCTGAGCTACCCTTATTTCAGTACTCCATTTAAACAGTTTTTAATGTTCCTTCTCAGGCATTTATCATTTCATCCGCTCCATATATGTGAAGCATTTCAAAAGAAAGTGGAAAATAAATCTTCGCTCTAAGAGCCAAGTACCAGAGTAAATCAAAATTTTATCCAATTATGTCCTCTGTGGCAGACATTACTGTGTTTCTTTGGAACATTCCAGACTTTTGCTCGTTACGACACTGATTCTGGATTCTGGGACTTAAAGAGACCTTAAGACAAATGCTGGCTTCTTATTAGGTTTTGATTTGTTCAGGTTTCCCTTGGGATACTGATTGAGCAGTATATTGGTTGATTTACCAATTATCTCTATTTAACTCTAGAAAATCAAAGGATACCTGCCATGTAGAGATGAGAATATGGTAAGTCCCAGGCCCCTTTCCTTCTACTGAGGCATTCAGGGGGTGCTTTGTAAGTTACAGACATATGGTGCAAATAAAAACTCTGACATAAAGGGAAAGTATGGACCTGCCTTATATATTGGGTTTTATTCACAGATGGGGCAAATTACCTTATTCATTTCCAAATTTCTTCCAGCAAAATATCATTAGCTGTTGAAAAAAAGAAAACTAGGAATAAGGTACTCTAGCCTGGGTCTTCTGGATCTCCAGTGGCTGTAGACCTACCATGGTTGATGACTGTCTGTGGCAAAACAAATGCATAATCTCATTTAAAAATGAATCTGCTTGATAAACACAAGACTGTGTCAATACTCCACCTGTAAGATTCTTAAGGAAATTGGGATACTGAGTAGTTTATAATCTCAAAATAAAGATATTCCCTCTTATCATGAGGGAAAAGTATGATTCAAAATGAAAATATTTTACATAAATGAAGATTTGGCTAAAAACCCATGAGCCACAGTATTAAAAAAAAAATCAAAAGTCACAGTCTTGATTGGTCTTACCGTCTAGACAGTTTTTTAAAACATCAAAAAACATCACGATACAGTTATATAAACTGCTTTCAAAATAATATCCTTGATTACTGATACCATGAACTGGATAGGAAACAAATTTCAAATGTCATAAAAACACTAGATCTGATTTTATAGCATTCCCTTCAAAAATCTAATTAAGTTAAATGCAAATAATGTAAGCATGTATCAGCCAGAAAGCTTATAGCCCTTCTAATAAAATTTATACAATTCTTTAGGAGATTTTATATAGAACAAGACAGACGTTAGAATGAAAATATAAAAACATGTACTTTCCTAAAACTTTTGAGATAATAACCAGAATATATGCCTGGGAAAGCAAGAATTCCTGTGGGTAGAAGAGAATTATGTTTTCATCATTTTAATGTCTGTTAGAAGGCTGCCCAGATAATGATAATAAAAAAACTGGGTTGGTAAATTTTTGTAACTAAACTATAAAGATGACTTATGTACCATATGACAAAGTATTAAACTGTTGTAACTTACTCAGATGCAATAAAAAGTTTAAGATTTAATACATTTCTTCATAAATATCCTTCAGTATACAATCAAGAAAATACCGAATAAATACTAGTAAATGAGGCAGAGAATAAGTAGGACATACGATAGATAATATAAATAATAAGATACTCATTCCAAGCTGAAGATAACCCTAAGGCTGCTAAGATAATGTTAGGAATGTAGGAATAGAATTATGAACTCCATATTGTTGCTTGACATTTTTAGTATGTAGAGTCCAAAACTGTTTTCCAAAATTGAAGGCACCAATGGAGAAAAATGGTTCACTATAGTAGGGGTCAGCAGATTATAGCCTGCAAGCCAAATCTGGCATGTCATTTGGTAAATAAAGTTTTATTGGAAGATGGCCACATTTGTTTGCTTACAGACTGCTTCTGGAAGCTTCTGTGTTGCAACAGCAGAATCTAGTAGTTGTGGTGGAAACCTTCTGGCCAGAGGTATCTAATGTATTTCCTCACTGGCTCTTTATGGGGAAGTTCACCAACCCCATAGAATCATTCAGAATAGTGATGATTTATATGTACTTTAATATTCACTGATGATAGTGGATTGGCAAATTAATTCATTTTGCTTCTCTTTGCTCTTCTACACTCAAATTAAGTGTTTATCTTAGAACTCGTGCCTGATCAATGCTCAAAAGCAAATAAGCAAAATCATTCATCAGAACTAAAAACTCTGCAAGTTATTTTCATAAAAATAAATGAGGCAGAGAATAAGTAGGACATACGGTAGATAATATAAATAATAAGATACTCATTCCAAGCTGAAGATAGCCCTAAGGCTGCTAAGATAATGTTAGTTACTTATAGGAAATGATTAATCTCCTTTGCGATGTACTCATTCTCTCCTCTATGAAATAAACATTTCCCATCAAAGGCATAATGACTATGTTAATGTAAATAAAGCTTGAAAAGTTCTATATTGAGTGAGAGATGGGTTTGGATTCTCTTGCTGTGCTGTTGTTGTTTTTGTTGTTTATGGTGAAGAGTTGAAATTTTAATGCTATAGGTACACACTACTAATTTTTGAACTTGGGATGCAACTGTAAATAAGTATATAATAAATAGTCTCTAAAATATAAGATATTCAACAAAGGGTTAAGATGAAAGTAATCTCAACTATCAAAACAATTTAAAAAACCGAGATAAAATGAATTGCTTGGTGCATCACAGCAAGAATAGAATTCTCTGGAATCTGCCATGAGCCCTGGTCAAGAGGACCACCAGGGGGCGCCTCGTTTCTAAGATTTCCCCAGGGGTTGTTCTAGTTGGGCTGCGCAGCATTACTTTGCCAACAAAGATCCGTCTAGTCAAAGCTATGGTTTTTCCAGTAGTCTTGTATGGATGTGAGAGTTGGACGATAAAGAAAGCTGAGAGCTGAAGAATTGACGCTTTTGAACTGTGATGTTGGAGAAGACTCTTGAGAGTCCCTTGGACAGCAAGGAGATCAAACTAGTCCATCCTAAAAGAAATCAGTCCTGAATATTCATTGGAAGGACTGATGCTGAAGCTGAAACTCCAATACTTTGGCCACCTGATGCGAAGAACTGACTCACTAGAAAAGACCTTGATGGTGGGAAAGATTGAGGGCAGGAGGAGAAGGGGACGACAGAGGATGAGATGGTTGGATGGCATCACCGACTCAATGGACGTGAGTTTGAGCAAGCTCCGGGAGTTGGTGATGGACAGGGAAGCCTGGTGTGCTGCAGTCCATGGGGTTGCAAAGAGTTGGACATGACTGAGTATATACCATTCCACTGCGCATATAGATCACAATTTGTTTCTCCATTTATCTGTCCATGGGCATTTGGGTTGCTTCTACCTTTGGCTGTTGTGAATAGCGCTGTCATGAAAATAGGTACAAATTTTTCTTTGAATATCTGTTTTCAAATCTTTTGAGTATGTACCTAGGAGAGGAATTGCTGGCTCATTAGGGTAATTCTATGTTTAATTTTTTGAGGAACGGCCAATTTTTGACCACTTTAAAATGATTTGCCTTTTGTTGGTGTGTTGTTTTTATATATCGATACTAGACTTCTTTGATACACGCTTTGCAAATATTTCTCTCCATTCTGTAGGCTGTCTTTTCACTTCCTTGGTAGCATCCTAATTACTTCTCCCCTTTTTAAGGGTCAGATTTATCTGGTAGAATTTACATACAATAAAATTTACCCTTTAGCCGCATTGAGTAGCCATGACTTTGTTTACAACCAGCACTGCAATCAAGCTGGAGCATTTTTATCCCCACAGCAAGTTTCTCTTGTGCTCTTTCAGAGTTGATTCCTTCCAGATGCTAATTACTTGTTAACTTTTATCATTGTACCACAAACTTAGGCTTCCTGAAAAATTACCAGGGAACACCGAACAAAACAACGGTAGATGAATGATGCATGATTGTATTATTTGTACCGACACCATGTAACTTCTGGAGTACTGACATTTCATATTTTTAATTTTCTCTTCCCTGGCACCCTGCTGCAAGGGTAATACTTGTTTCAGCTGTGTAGACTTGGAGCGCCAGCAGGAAGCATCGGAACTCAGCTTCTCCTCGTGATTCACTAAGAAGACTCGCTGGCGTCGGAACGTAGAGGTAAATTTCACCACATGCCATCCAAATTACTTCACGTGCAATCTAAAAAGATGTATGATGAAGGCCGAAATATGTCTTTAGTAATGTTCTTTTCTAAGAGCCAAAGAGGACTCATGATTTTCTGGTTTCTCAAGAGATATAGGAAAATTATTTTTAAAAGAACTGAAATTTTCACACTAGTATGAACTTGTACTGACAGTTGTCATTGC
The DNA here is from genome assembly GCF_029378745.1 of Bos indicus. Lineage (NCBI taxonomy): Eukaryota > Metazoa > Chordata > Mammalia > Artiodactyla > Bovidae > Bos > Bos indicus. The sequence continues at coordinate 57,338,779 of NC_091772.1, read as the reverse complement.
TTTTGGACACCTACCTGAAACCCTGAAGTTCCTATTCTTCCCTGGAGTTTTCTAATTCCTTGCTGAAACCGTCCTAGAGATGTCTTGTGCCATTCCTACACTGCAGAGGGTCTTCAGTTATTATCTTTTATTTGAGCTGGGTTGAGAAATGTAGATTTTTTGAAGTTCAAAGAGCCTGATTCAAACAGAACTGATACAAAGAGGGAAGTTTCAGAGAGCAGGCCTGAAGAAGAAAGAAGAAATTTGGGATGTCTGTAAGATTATCAGCATGTAGTTGGCCACGCAAAAGGGAGAATGCGCTCCAAATCCTATGAGATGCTAGTGCTCTGTGGTAGTGAAATACTTGACTGAACTGATGCTAGAGACTCAAGCCCAGGGCTTTTACGTCTCTGAGTAGTGAGAATAAGATGAACCAGCAGTGCACTAGGATTCCGCAGGTGAGCAATGGGTCTCGGCATTTATGCCACTGACCACTTTGTATTGAAGTGGTCTGTGTTCCTATTGAAAAGATCTGTCATCTCTTCCGGGGCAAGGGTCAGTTGCATTTATAACCGAGTGTCTCTGTAACTTAACAGGGGATCACTCAGATGACATCAGGCACCTGAGCACAGGGTTCTCTTAGTGCAAGTTCAGCTGTTCCTTTTCAGGGTTCTTTCTATCTTTTCCATACTTCCTTAACTTCCCTGCCAATTCTCAAGATACCTTCACTTCAATTACACTCCAAGCATCTTTCAACTAGGCCAATGGATGTTTAGTGCTGATGTCCAAGATGTCCAACTTAATAAAGAAGAAGTCAAAAGTCAGTTATTTCTGGATGCAAGGCATCATAGTGGATTGGACACTGGGCCAGAAAAAGTTGCTCTGAAGGACATTGTTGAGACGGTGGGAGGAGGTGGAACTTGGAGCAGCACTCATTATTCATCTGCCCTCTGATTCTGTCTTTTCTTTCATCCCAACCATCACCCCCCACCTCGCAACTGTAGACTAGGTAAGAGTATTATGTTAATGAACAATTTCTTGAATGTGATAACTGTGCTGTCATTACATTAGAGAATGCCTCGAATGCACACTGAGGTGTTTAGGGATAAAGGGACAACATGTATGCGGTTTAATCTCAAATGGTTCTGACAGAGAGAGAATGATAAAGAATACACTGCAAAATACTAGCAATCGGTGAATTTGGGTAAAAGATATTGGGAACTCTTTGTACTATTCTTACAACTTTTATGTAACAAAATTATTTCTAAATAAAAGGTTATCATTTCTAAGATCATTAAACCTTTTGTTCGATGCACTGTGAACAAAGGCACAGGCCACAGATATCCAGGACTCAGCAGCTGGAGCAATACGTCTTTATCCACCCATTTCTCATTCTTCCTTCTGCTTTATCCGCGCTCCCCTCTGCCCTTCCTAACTTGCTTTTGTTACCTAAATGTGGACAAGCCTTGAGGCCCCCTTTTTGCTTTTCCTTTAAAGAGGAAACACTACACTGTCTACACTGTCCAGGTGCTCTTAATTGTGCTCCTGGCTTCTCCGGTGGCATTTGCCTGATGTTGTTGAATGGTATTGTGAAGGGTGTTAAGGAGACTTGTAGACGTTCAGTTTATGGTATTGTAGATAAGGCAGGTGCCCATAGGGTACTTCTGATCTGGGTTTTAAAGGAACTATGGCTACTAAATGAAGATGGAGACCTTCACCTCACTACCTACTCATTGCACACAGCTAGGCTGGTTTTGGTTTTTGTTGTTTAGTTGCTCAGTCATGTCCAACTCTTTTGTGACCCCATGGACTGTAGCCCACCAGGCTCCTCTGTTCATGGGATTTCCCAGATAAGAATAGTGGAGTGGATTGCCATTTTTTTCTCCAAGGGATCGTCCCAACCCAGGGATTGAACCTGTGTCTCTTGCACTGGCAGGTGGATTCTTTACCACAGAGCCACCAGAGAAGTCCAGTTTTGGTTTTTATCACCACTCAAATCAGTTGCCATTTGTAGGATCATCAAGAACTAATTGCAAATCCAATGGGCAGTTTTCAAACTTTGTCACATTGACCTCTTTGGAAGGTGCGTGGCCCAGAATAACAGTAATAGCAAAATACCGAGTGGACTATAACAGGCTCTGTTCTAGGCACTTTTTCATTACTTGCTGATTTGATTCTCTCATCTATCCTAACTGGATGTTACTATCTCAGTCCATTTGGGCTGCTATAACAAAGTACCACAAACACGATGCTTCATAAACAACAGAAATTTACTTCTCACAGTTCTAGAGACTGTGAAGTTCCAAATCAAGGTACCAGCACGACTGGGGTCTGCTGAAGGCCCTCTCCTTGGTTGCAGACTGCCACCTTCTGTGTCCCACATGGTGGAAAGGGACAAGGGAGCTCGCTGGACCTTCTTTTCTAAGGGCATGTAACCTATTTCTTTTTCTTCATCTTCTTTTTTTATGATTTTTTTTAATGTGGCTCATTTTAAAAGTCTTTACTGAATTTGCTACAGTATTATTTGTTTTATGTTTTGTTCTTTTGGCCAAGAGGCATGTGAGATCTTAGTCCCCCATCCAGGGACGGAATCCATACTCCCTTCATTGGGAGGCAAAGTCTTAACCACTGGACCACCAGGGAAGTTCCTAAACCTATTTCTGAGACTCTCCCTTAATGATCTGCTAAGTCACTTCAATCGTGTCCGACTCTGTGCGACCCCATAGAGGCAGCCCACCAGGCTCCGCCATCCCTGGGATTCTCCAGGCAAGAACACTGGAGTGGGTTGCCATTTCCTTCTCCAATGCATGAAAGTGAAAAGCGAAAGTGAAGTCGCTCAGTCGTGTCCGACTCTTCGAGACCCTATGGAGTGCAGCCTATCAGGCTCCTCCATCCATGGGATTCTCCAGGCAAGAGTACTGGAGTGGGGTGCCACTGCCTTCTCCACCTTAATGATCTAATCACTCCCAAAGGCCCCACCTTCTAATCCCATTACCTTAGGGTTTAGGTTTCACCATAAGAATTTTTTTGGGGGGGGACACATTCAGACCCTAACATTTTCATTCCCATTGCACTGCAAGAAATAGGCACAGAGACATAGAGGAACTGGCCTCATTTAGTAAGTCCTGGTGCCAGGACCGAAGTTTCAATCTGTGCACTTACCTGCATTATACCCCATGTAAAGTGCTTACCACGGTCTCTGGTATTCAGCCAGCACCCAATACAGGTTAGCTCTTATAGCTATTATTATTAATAGCTCTCAGGACTGGAAGGTTTGTGGCTGATGATCTCGCGCTATGCTTTCCAACACCATCTCTGAGCCCCATGTGGCTACCAAGCCATTGAAATGTAGTTGATGCAAACTGAAATGTGGTTTAAGTATAAAAATATACATCACAGCAAAGATTTTATACACACACACACACACACACAATCTTGATAACTTAAAAACAGTTCAGATATAGTGGCTTAAGTATATTATTACAATTAATTTCACATTCAAAATTTCACTTGAAAATTTATTTACTAGAAAATCTGAAGTTATATTTGAGGTTTGCCTGGAATTTCTATTGCTCAGTGTGTGCCTAGGGCCTGAAAGGTAAGCACGAAGCCCAGAGCTTACATGGGAAGAAGCACGACGCCCTCTGAGATTATGAGTCTGGGTGCTGGGCAGAAAAACTGGAGGCAGCTTCGGTGCAAGAGACCTCAGGAATCCTCACAATTGCCAGTACAAGCACACAGGGCCTCCCCCAAGCAGACAGTAAGGGCTGCAGAGGAAGGAGGCTGCACGAGCCCTTTCTGTTTCCAGTAGAATTTGGCCATGCACTGCCGCCATCAGAGACTGAGGGGACCAAGAAGGCCACCATGTTGCCAGCCTTCTTCAAGCAGAAGAGGTGCCTTCCGGCCTCAGCGGAAGTCCCGCCCTTCCTCGTGGAGTGAGGCACCTTGAGGTATTCTCAACGCGCATGGCAGCAGCTGCATCCTCATGTGGATTGTTCTGGAAACCCTGATTTTCCTAGGGCACTTGCAGTTTTCAGCGAAAGGGTTACCTCAGAACTTACCTGCTAGTCTAATAGTTTCTCCTCCTCTTCCAGGCTAGAGATGAAGGGAGGGTGGCGCACTCCCATCACTTGCAGTAGACTCCTTTTGAAACATCTCCACCTGGCTCTGCCCCAGGAGTGCCTTCCAAGTCTATCTCTCCAAAACTGATTGCAGAAGCTGTTCCCTGTAAGTTGCCTCTTTGGTGTGCTGGCCTAAGTAAATTCCCCCACTGCTCCTCTCACCAAAGCCTAGGCATGATCTTGGAGTCTCTAGCTCCTTCGATCTGCTCTTCCAACCAATTGGCAAGCCCTGAGCACTCTACCTTATAGATATATGTGGAACTTCTCCAGTAGTGGCCTCCCATCCTGGGGGGAGTCACCTGGATGACTGGAAGGACATGGAAGTGTCTTCAGGGGTTTTCCCATTCAAATTTGCCTTGCATGCCTCCATCCATCCTTGCACTCCAGCCGGGGGTACTTTCTAAAGGGTTTGATGATGTCACATGACATTATTTCCCTAAGATACTTGCCCCTTCAGGCGGCTGGCTGGCAGGACTTTGATCAACAGACTTGTCATTGACTCATCAGTCTTCTTGCTCATGCTTCTTCCTTTCCCTCTTTACAGTTCAGGCATCTAAGTCTTCTTGCTTTTCTGTCCCAAGTTCAACTTCTATCAATACTCATTCTGTGCCCCACCCCACACCTCCACTTCAAGCAAGCTTGCTCTATGTTCAGGTCTCATTTAACTATCTTTTGCTCATCCCATCAACTTTGCATCCTGCTTCATAGGCTGATGTTGAGCGTGGCCTGCTCCTGACCCCCATGTGTGTCTGCAGAACTGGTAAAGTCTCAAGGACATAGCAATTGCCCTTAAGTATCTATTACATAAGTGAGTGGATTCAGGATAGCTGACTACTTCCAGAGGGCAGCGAATACTCAGGTCCAAAAGTCTTTAAAGCTAAAGCTAGGGGGCGACAGAGGATGAGATGGTTGGAGGGCATCATCAACTCAATGGAGATGAGTTTGAGCAAACACTGGGAGATAATGAAGGGCAAGAAAGCCTGGAGTGCTGCAGTCTGTGGGGTCACAAAGAGTCTGACACAGCTTAGTGACTGAGCAACAACAACAACAACAACATATGGCTGCTCAGGCTGGCCTGATTTCTAACTTTATAAAAAGATAAAACTGCCAAGGTCAAGGGCATTAGCCCACTAAAATCCAGACTCCTTTCTTGGGTAGCTGATGAAATGTTCATCTCTTCAATCCCCAGGGTCCTTACTTGCTCCCTATTGCTTATGTTTTTGAGGGTGGCCAGGCTAAGAATGTGTCAATAGAGGTGTTGCTGGGGAGAAATTGGGTAGAAATGGTTGCTGCTTAGCTATGGAGCATGAACTAACTTCAAAATTGTTAACTACTTAATACTTTTTATCAGCTTATGCTTTTCAAGTATTGTTCCCAAATTAAATTTGAGTCATTTTCAGAACCCGAAATATCCTTCTGAATTATTGGATGTGGCTGGGAATTGTGTTCTCAAGGAGCCCCTTGTAAATTTCCATGAGCTCTGTTATCCTAAGTCACATGAAAGCAGTAATCCATCAGAGTTACCCCATGTGCATGAAGAAGGTCTGTCTAGAATCTAATTTTATCTCTAACTCTATAAACAGCCAAGTGGCACCATTTATTATTTTACATAAATCAATCCTGAGACCAAATTCTCCTTTAAAATGTGTCCTTCCATCTTTTCCAATACTGCTTAAAAAGTCTCCATAGCTTGAAATAGTTCTGTGGCTTCTGCATTCAGGGAAGGGGAAGGGGCAGGAGGAAGGACAGAAATTAGGGTCTTGAGAGGCAAGCGATGACCCCTCATCAGCAAAACTGTCAGACAAGACTTTGGCCCCATGAGCCAGCACACCTGGATGTAAAGCAAAGCATCAAGTCACTGGCCAGCCTATTCTCAACTCGACCAGATGCCTTTTTCTATTCTCTTTGAAAATATCTTTTGGAAAATAGGAAATTGTAGGTCCACATTAGTCACCATTAGGAAAGCTTGTACAGGAATTTGCTCTCTAGTGACTTGACTTGGAGAGTGGCCGGTATCCATGGGTCGTTAATAAACGTTAGTGAGAGATCAAGGCCTTGATGAAGATTGATGCTAAATGGGCCATATGCTTCCTGTGGCTCTAATGGAAATAACGTTGCATTTAGCATAATGTTAATATGGAAAATCCACTTCCTTCTCCCAGCCATATTTTTACTAATATAATATTGTAATATGATTTCTCTTGTTTATCCCGTTATTTTTTATAGTTAAAATTTTAATTTGGTGTTTAAATGTAATTTGAGGACTGCCTAGAGCTCTCCAGAGGCAAGGTGATATCAATTCTATGCAATGGGATAATTGTAATTTTCATATCGTGTTGGATGGCGACTAAGGATGCAGGCTACCTCATGACTGGGTATCTGTAAGCTCCTTCCGTCAACTTCAAAAGGGCCATCCTGGGCAAATGAGAAACCGATAAAAATAAATGGTTCTCTCCTTCCAAATTCAGTTACCAGAGTGGAAAATCGACTTGTTATCTTTTCTTGCCATACTTTATAGGATGAAATTCTAGTCTTTAAAAAATATTTAGGAGTAAATAGCCTGGTTTCTTCTTTCTGTTCAGCTAGGGGCTGAATTTCTGGGCAGGTAAGTCAACTGTAAAGCTTAATCCTTTTCCTGTCTGATTTTGGATGCTCTGCTTGGGGACAGATTATATTCTTGTTGTTCTCACTTGTTTGTCATTCTCAGTCCAGTGAATTCTCCTCCAACTTCCATCTAGGGTTAATTTACATTCCCGGTGTTGGGCGTCCTTGGATGAGATCAGAAATGGAAAGCAATTTTTAGAACTTTGTGTTCATATGGTTTTAAATGTTTGCTTGTTGGATGTTGTTGGCCTCGGTTCAGTTGTAAGCTGATACTGGTTTTGGAAATGAAAAAAAGAAATCTCAGGGAAAAGTCAGCAACATAAAAACCAATTATTCCATGAGCATTAATTGAGTGCCTCATTTGTACCAGGCTCTTATCCTGGCAATAACTTTACAGAGAGGAGTAACACAAGACCTCTGCCTGCAAGGGAGGGGAGTTCATCTGTCTATCTATCTATCATTTATCCACGTTCAGAGACACACACAGTGGAATATTACTCAACCATAATAGGAAGGAAATCCCATCGTTTTTTACAACATGAAAGTAACTTTAGGGCATTATTTTTCTGTCTGTCTGTCTATCTATCTGTCTAGCCACACATAGTGTAATATTACTCAGTCATAAAAAAGTAAAGTCTATTGTTTGTTACAACATGAATGTAACCTTAGGGCATGATGATAAATTAGATAAATCAGACAAAGACAAATACTGTATGATTTCACTTAAATACACAATATAAAAAAAGTCAAACTTGTAGACACAAAGAGTAGATTGTTGGTTGCTGGGAGCTCAGGGTGGGAGAAGTGGAGAGATAGGGGATATAAGCGTCTAGTTAGAAGATGAATGAATTCTGGGTCTCTAATGTAGAGCACGGTAGCTGCAGTTGACAAGATTGTATTGTAAGCTTGAAAGTTACTAAGAGAGGAGACCTTAAATGTTCTCACCACACACATTAAAAAGTAACTATGTTCAGTGATAGGTCTGTTAACTCATCTTATTGTGGAAATTATTTTATAATATCAGATTGTCATATTATACAATTTAAACTTACACAATTTTTTTTTAATTTATTGAAGTATAGTTGATTTACAACATCATGTTAATTTCTGCTGTAAAGCAAAGTGACTCAGCTATGCAGATACACATATATATACACATATATGCATTCTTTTTCATATTCTTTTCCATTATGGTTTATTACAGGGTATTGAATATAGTGCCCTGTGCTATACAGTAGGATCTTGTTTATCCATTCTATATATAATAGTTTGCCTCTGCTAATCCCAAACTTCCAATGCTTCCCTTCCCCACCTACTTTGGAAAGGCATACATTTCTATATCAATTGTATCTCAAAAAAGCTGGAAAACTCTCTCCAGGGAAATGCTTCCAGGAGAGTTCATGTTTGCTTTTAGGATGAAAATGAAAAACTCTAGATGTTAGACACTTTTTGAGTAGCAGGTGATTGAACTCCCATAACTTCTATGGCTCTAGAACTTGAGAGTTTTAAAAAGTAATTTAGAGGCCTTCCCTGGTGGCTCAGTGGTAAACAATCCATCTGCCAACGCAGAAGACATGGCTTCGATCTCTGGTCCGGGAGGATCCCACATGCCACGGAGCAACTTGGCTCATGGGCCACGACTATTGAGTTTGTGCTCTAGAGCCTGGAAGCCAAAACTAATGAGTGCACGAGCTGCGACTACTAAAGCCCATGCATCCTAGAACCCTTGCTCTACAAGAGAAGCCATTGCAATGAGAAGCCAGTGCATGGTAACTAGAGAGCAGCCCCAGCTTGTTGCAACTAGAGACAAAGCCCACACAGCAATGAAGACCCAGCATCAGTTCAGTTCAGTTCAGTCGCTCAGTCGTGTCCGACTCTTTGTGACCCCATGAATCACAGCATGCCAGGCCTCCCTGTCCAGCACCAACTCCCGGAGTTCACTCAGACTCATGTCCATAGAGTCAGTGATGCCATCCAGCCATCTCATCCTCTGTCGTCCCCTTCTCCTCCTGCCCCCAATCCCTCCCAGCATCAGAGTCTTTTCCAACGAGTCAACTCTTCGCATGAGGTGGCCAAAGTACTGGAGTTTCAGCTTTAGTATCATTCCTTCCAAAGAAATCCCAGGACTGATCTCCTTCAGGATGGACTGGTTGGATCTCCTTGCAGTCCAAGGGACTCTCAAGAGTCTTCTCCAACACCACAGTTCAAAAGCATCAATTCTTTGGTGCTCAGCCTTCTTCACAGTCCAACTCTCACATCCATACATGACCACTGGAAAAACCATAGCCTTGACTAGACGGACCTTTGTTGGCAAAGTAATGACTCTGCTTTTGAATATGCTATCTAGGTTGGTCATAACTTTCCTTCCAAGGAGTAAGCGTCTTTTAATTTCATGGCTGCAGTCACCATCTGCAGTGATTTTGGAGCCCCCAAAAATAAATTCTGACACTGATTCCACTGTTTCCCCATCTATTTCCCATGAAGTGATGGGACCAGATGCCATGATCTTCGTTTTCTGAATGTTGAGCTTTAAGCCAACTTTTTCACTCTCCTCTTTTACTTTCATCAAGAGGCTTTTTAGTTCCTCTTCACTTTCTGCCATAAGGGTGGTGTCATCTGCATATCTGAGTTTATTGATATTTCTCCCGGCAATCTTGATTCCAGCTTGTGTTTCTTCCAGTCCAGCGTTTCTCATGATGTACTCTGCATATAAGTTAAATAAGCAGGATGACAATATACAGCATGCTGCTGCTGCTGCTAAGTCGCTTCAGTCGTGTCTGACTCTGTGTGACCCCATAGACGGCAGCCCACCAGACTCCCCCGTCCCTGGGATTCTCCAGGCAAGAACACTGGAGTGGGTTGCCATTTCCTTCTCCAATACAGCATAGCCAAAAATGAATAAAACAAAATGGAATAATGTATTAAAAAACAGTAATCTTAAAAAAATAATTTAGAGTCAAACAAGGTCAATTTTGTTTGAGCTTCTCAAAAGTTCAGAGCCAGCAGGGCAGCGATAAGGAAAGGCAGAATCAGAAAGGTGAAGGGGTCAGCTTGAGGTCAGACTGCTAGTAAGTCACAGAGCTGCTGCTTCTCCACCAGGAGTGGACATCTGGCAAGGTTGGGGGACATTTCTGGCTGTCAGACTCTGGGGGGGATTCCCCTTGGTATCTAGTGGGTGGAGGCCAGGGATGTTGCTAAACATCCTACAGTGCAGAGGGACTGCCCCCCACCCCCCACCCCCGCAACGGCAACAGATGTCAATGTAGCCAAGGTTGTGAAACTGCTTCTAGATCCTTCCTGCTCCAGTCCTGTGCCTTTCCAATACTTTCTGGCATCACCCTCCTAAGTTCTGCAACAAGTTCTCCATTCCATCTTGTTGAAAAGGGAGAACAAGCTGTCAATCACACCCTCTGAAAAGTGCCAATGGCTGGGAATGGAACCCTTTTTGATGTTCTCTTTGGCTTATAAATAATCCTTCCCTTTATTACAATGTTCTGTCAGATAATGTTTAACTTGGTCCTAATTGAGAGTGTTATATTTGTATGTGTTTTCTTCAGGAGCCTATTCTAATAAAATAAAAACGGTGGTGGAGCTGACTGGGTCAAGCAGGAGGCTGTGCTGCCAGTGCCTGGGAAGGTGTTTAGAGGATGGATGTTTCATCATCTCTCCCCAGCTCCTTGCTGCCCATTCCCAGGCACTTTCTCATGTGGAAAGCAGTGGCATCTTCTGTTGTCCTTTGCTAGAGCATCCTGGCTCTGGCCACCCCCGTGGCCCTTTTTCTAAACAAGCCTCCTGACTTAACCTTGCCGTACCAATGTGGTCAAGGGGAGGGTGATTTGGCCCAAATTCTGGGCTACCAAGCTGTAGGCTTGATGCAGAGATTTAATTTTTGGAGAGCTGAGGATTCTAAATTGGTGGATGAGACTTCCTTTGTGGGCCAGTGGTTAAGAATTTGCCTTCTAATGCAGGGGACATGGCTTTGATCTCTGGTCAGAGAGCTAAGATCCCACATACCACAGAGTAACTAAGACTGAGTACCACAACTAGAGAGAAGTCTTCTCAACAAAGATCTCACGTGCCACAACTGAGACCCAATGCAGCCAAAAAAATTAAAAAGAATTAAACTGGTGGGTGGACATGGGTTCTTGGACTTCATGGAATGGGTGGTATTTCATGATTAGTAAAGTGTTTTCAGCTTTTCTCTGGCCTTGAAATCTCTCTGGGTCTTATCAGAAACCTGCTACAGTTTCCTTGGATTTATTGTAGGCTTAGCCTTTTGTTTGTTTTCTTTTCAGTTATTGTTATTTCCCTGGAGTTTTGAGGCTTTGAGGGCAAAGATAAGGGTGCTGAGCATCAGCTGGGAAACCTCAGAGACAGGGACATTGTATCTCATGTCTGGGGCGGATTTGCTGTGACCTGAAATGGCCACTCCCAGGTCTACCAGCTCAATCCTCACTGTCTCTATTTAAAGTCAGCCTCTTTTTATCTATAAGTCAAGAAGACGCTCCAAGTGGATTAATGGATAAAGAAGATGTGACGCTTACTCCTTAGAAGGCAAGTTATGACCAACCTAGATAACATATTCAAAAGCAGAGACATTACTTTGCCAACAAAGGTCCGTCTAGTCAAGGCTGTGGTTTTTCCTGTGGTCATGTATGGATGTGAGAGTTGACTGTGAAGAAGGCTGAGTGCCAAAGAATTGATGCTTTTGAAGTGCGGTGTTGGAGAAGACTCTTAAGAGTCCCTTGGACTGCAAGGAGATCCAACCAGTCCATTCTGAAGGAGATCAGCCCTGGGATTTCTTTGGAAGGAATGATGCTAAAGCTGAAACTCCAGTACTTTGGCCACCTCATGCGAAGAGTTGACTCGTTGGAAAAGACTCTGATGCTGGGAGGGATTGGGGGCAGGAGAAGAAGGGGATGACAGAGGATGAGATGGCTGGATGGCATCACTGACTCGATGGACGTGAATCTGAGTGAACTCCGGGAGTTGTTGACGGACAGGGAGGCCTGGCGTGCTGTGATTCATGGGGTCGCAAAGAGTCGGACACGACTGAGCGACTGATCTGATCTGATCTGATATGTATGTGAATGGAATATTACTCAGCTGTAAAAAGAAATATAATTGGGTGATTTGTAGTGATGTGGATGGACCTAGAGTCTGTCATACAGAGTGAAGCAAGTCAGAAAGAGAAAAACAAATATCATATGTTAACGCCTATACAAGGAATCTAGAGAAATAGTGTGGATGAACTTATTTGCAGGGAAGGAATAGAGATGCAGACATAGAGAACCAACTCGTGGACACAGAGGGGGAAGAAAAGGGTGGGACAAATTGAGAGAGTAGAATTGACATATATACACTACCATATGTGAAACAGATGGCTAGCGGGAAGCTGCTGTATGACACAGGGAGCTCAACCTTGTGCTCTCTGATAACCTGGAAGGGTGGGATGGAGGTGGGGTGGAGGGAGGGTATGTATGTTTATGTATAGCTGATCATTCATGGTACAGAAAGAACTAACACAACACTGTAAAGCAATCATCTTCCAATAAAAAAAAAAAAAGAAGATGCTCGGCGATAACGTCTTAGGATACAAGGTGTTCCCCCATCCCTTATTCTGTAGAAGAGAATGCTCTCCTGGAGTCCACACACTAGATCCTAATGCATCCACATCTCTCAGCACCATAACCCAATATAGCCTCCCAAATACTGATTAGCCTCTATTCTGCCCTTAATGCGCATCAATAGGGTCAAAACCACAGTGGGTAAGTGTGGGGCCTGGGTTCTTATCTTTCCCACGCTGAGGACAGCCTGCCTGCGGGCATCCAGCACAGCAGCCCTTCTCCCAGAGAGGCTGGACGTCCTTCCTGTGTTAGTCTTCTGTGCTCTGTAGCAGATTACCACACATCTGGTGGCTTGACATGACATGCGCATTTCTTCTCTCACAGTTTCTGTGAGTCAGGAGTCCGGGCACGGCTCAGCTGAGTCTCTGTCCAGGGTCTCCCCTGGCTGTCATCAAGGCATCAGTTGACCTACATTTCCATCTTGGGGGCCGAGGTCTTCTCACATGCTTACCTGGTGGCTGGCAAATTCCGAATCTATTTCCTTGTGGTGCTAGAATGCTGGGCCCCAGCTTCTTGCCAGCTGTTGGATGGGGGCTACTTTCAGGCTCTAGGGGAGCTGACAGCTCCCAGCTGTTAGGGCTGAATTCTGTTCTCCAAAGATGTTGAAATCTCAATGCTCTAGTACCTGGGAACGGGACCTTGTTTTGGAAACAGAGTTGTTGCTGATGATCAGGTTCAGATAAGGTCAGAGGGGGGCCCTAATCCAATATAATTGACTGTGTCCTTTTGAAAAGGGGAACTTGGGACACAGAGACAGCCATACACAAACATCTATTGTTTAAACCACCCAGTGTGAGGAATTAGCAGCCCTGGAAAACTTTTACACCTGCCATTTGAGCATCTACCACATGGTTGCTAATTCCATCAAGCGCATAAGGGGAATCTTTCTCTCCAGTTGGCCAGGAGGGAGTCCTACAAAATGTAACCCAATCTGGGGACTGACCTCCTGCCACCTTGGTCATATTCCATGGGTTAGAAACAAGTTGCAGCTCCCGAGGGGAGAGGGTTACACAAAGATGGGGCTACCAGCAGGGGTCACCAGGGCCATCCCTCCTCACGGATGGAGGACCAGGTCAAGCTTTCACATAACTGCAGCCAAATGTAGCCTCGCTGTCTTCAGTCAGACATGGGGGGGGCAGAGCCTTCCTAAAAGTTAGTTCAAAACCAACTTTTCACTTCACTGGTGAAATAAGGGGGAAAAAATAGGTTCAAGGTTGTGGGTTTTTCCATTAAGCTAGACTTATTCAATTTAAAGAGAGAACCTCATTTTTCAGTATGAACTGCCCTCAACCTCCACTTTAAGGAAATAACAATGACAATCGAGTGGATAAGGCATTTTGGCAGAGGGATGAGGGATCTGTATTTGGCAAAATAAAAGTTGGAAACTCTATATCATTTCCTATAAATAAGGAAAGTGAAAGAAGGGAAAGTAGTAGTTCAGTCGTGTTCGACTCTTTGCCACCGCATGGACTATATAGCCCACCAGGCTCCTCTGTCCACGGGATTCTCCAGGCAAGAATACTGGAGTGGGTCGCCATTTCCTTCTCCAGGGGATCTTCCCAACCCAGGGATGGATCCCAGGTCTCCTGCATTTCAGGCAGATTCTTTACTGGCTGAGGCACCAGGGGAACCAACTTATAAATTTTTCAAGTGTGAGAGTCCCCGGACCAGTGCAGGAGGCTTTCCTCTGAACAGGCAGTGCAGCAGAGCCCGTTGCCTCCAGGGCGGTAGAGCCCGCCTTCTGATATGTTGGCTGCTCTTTGGAAGGACTCGGCTCCCGAGGACAGATGGGCTGCTGGTTGTCTCCATTCCCAGAGCCCCACCCTCGACAGGGCCAGCTTGCTGGAAGGCGCAGACCTGGAAACACCCTGCAGAACTGCCTTTACAGAACAGGATTTAACATCACACTCTGAGCTTTTATCCACCATCGATAGGAGAAATGGCCATTTTCTGAAAAACTGTTTTCAAAAATGCCAGCCATGAATTTCTTCTCTGCCCTTTATTCACAACCCCTGGGAGAAAGGTTGCTTTACAGTTAGGGCTTGGAAAAAGCTTGCTTTTCTTGGCAAACTTGCATATATTTTTTCTTCTTTAGACAATAAGAGCTCTGTGACCATTAGAATTTTTTTTCTAATTGTTTCTCTTTTTGCCTTGGTTTCCAGGAAGCTTAGAGAAAGCTGTTGTGTTTAGCTGGTCTGGTTTTCCACAATGAGGTTGTACTTGACCTGCTGCCCTCACCCTCCACCTTCTTTTAGGCTTGTCTTCAAAGTTTTATGGGTTGATGGTATCTGAGGCTGTCATCATAAGTCAACCCAAGTCTTTGGGGGAAGTATATGGATATAAATAGATGTCACGTTTCTCAGGGCTGCTGTAAGGATTAATGAGGTTGTGTGCCTGAGAATGTTCCATAAACAGTGGCTATGGAAACACACACATACACCTCTCTCTCTCTCTCTCTCACACACACACATATCCACACACATGCACACGCACACACACATATACTTCGGTATCCAGTTCAATTAAACGGGGGTTTGAAAAGTAGTAGCAGAAGTCTTGTGAGTTTCAAACACAGGAAGTACTAGATTTTCATCATTCTTAACAAAAATTTATTTTATTGAAGTATAGTTGATTTGCAATGTTGGTTTACTTTCTGCTGTACAGCAGAGTGATTCAGTTATATGTACATACATATATGCTTTTCCACATTCTTTCCCATTATGTTTTATCACAGGATATTGAACATAGCTCCTTATGCTATACAGGAGGACCTTGTTGTTTATCCATTCTATGTATCAGTATAATAGTTTGCATCTGCTAATCCCAAACTCCCATCCACCCCTCATCACTTTTAAAACATCATGTATTTATTTATTTAAAATGGTTTTGGCTGCACTGATCTCTGTTGACGTGTGCAGGCTTCCTCTAGTTGCCAAGAGCAGGGCATGCTGTCTAGTTGTGGTGATCAGGCTTGTCCATGCAGGCGCTTCTCTTGTGGAGCACAGGCCCTAGGGCACGCAGACTCAGTAGTTGTGGCCCAGGGGCTTAGCTACCTCAAGGCATGTGGATTTTCCCAGAGCAGGGATTGAACTTGTGACCCCTGTGTTGGCAAGTGGATTCCTAACCACTGAACCACCAGGGAAGCCACACTTTTAATTTGTGGTTCTCAATAGGCCTTTCTATCCATGTGGATACATCTTTTCCTCTCTGGATAGACATCAAGCTGTTCTGCTGTCCCCATGACTTAGTTGCCTTCTTTTCTAGGCTTGGTTCCCTGAGATAAGGATTTGGGGGTAAGGAGCTTATGCGAGAGGCAAAGGAATTACTGCTGGGGAGGGGGCCTGTCAGTGGTGAATTCCACCCTCCCACATGTTCTGTCACATCCTAACCCCAGTTCCTGTGAATGTGACCTTATTTCCAAGTTAATTAATTTAATTGAGCTATAATTAAGCTAAAGGTCTCTTTTTAAAAAATATTTATTTATTTTAATTGGAGGATAATTACTTTACAATATTGTGATGGTCTTTGCCATACATCAATATAAATCGGCCACAGGTATACATCTGGCCCTCCATCCTGAACCCCTCCCACATCCGTCCCCACCCTAACCCTCCGGATTCTTACAGAGCACCGGTTTTGGGTGCCCTGCGTCATACATCAAACTTGCACTGGTTACCTGTTTTACATATGGTAATGTATGTGTTTCAATGTTATTCTCTCAAACCATCCCACCCTCTGCTTCTCCCTAAGCCGAGGAAAGATCTTGAGGTGACATCATTGTGGGTTTAGGCTGGGCTTCAATCCAGTGACTGATGTCTTTATAAGAGACATAAGAGGGAGATTCGATACTCAGAGTTGCAGACAAGAGGCCATGGGATGATGGAGGCAGAGACTGGAGGGATGTGGCCACAAGTCAGAGAAGGCCTGCGGCCCCCCAAAGATGGAAGAAGCCAGGATGGACTCTGAGATAATAAATTCCTATTGTTGAAGCTTGTCCTGGATCCAAATTTAATTGGAAATAGCAAAATGTGCTCAGTCGCTCAGTCTGACTCTTTGTGGCCCCAAGGACTTTGCGGCCCCAAGGCCCCACCAGTCCCCTGTCCATGGAATTTCCCAAGCAAGAATACTGGAGTAGTTGTCACTTTCTACTCCAGGCGATCTTTCTGACCCAGGGATTGAACCTGTGTCTCTTGTGTCTCCTGCATTGGCAGATGGATCTTTACCACTAGGGCCACCTGGGAAGCCCAAAAATAGGAAAATAAGATTCTAATTCTATTATTCCTTTTTCACTCAGTAACTAAAATTCTTCTACAGAGAACCTTCCACCATCAACCTTTGGAGAAATACAGTATAAATGCTTATTTCTTTTTCTTTGTTTATAATTTTTCAGACTAGGCTGGTACCATATCAGTCTTTAAGAGTGACTACCCTTATGGCAGAAAGTGAAGAGGAACTAAAAAGCCTCTTGATGAAAGTGAAAGAGGAGAGTGAAAAAGTTGGCTTAAAGCTCAACATTCAGAAAATGAAGATCATGGCATCTGGTCCCATCACTTCATGGGAAATAGGTGGGGAAACAGTGGAAACAGTGTCAGACTTTATTTTTGGGGGCTCCAGAATCACTGCAGATGGTGACTGCAGCCATGAAATTAAAAGACGCTTACTCCTTGGAAGGAAAGTTATGACCAACTTAGATAACATATTCAAAAGCAGAGACATTACTTTGCCAACAAAGGTCCATCTAGTCAAGGCTATGGTTTTTCCAGTGGTCATGTATGGATGTGAGAGTTGGACTGTGAAGAAAGCTGAGCACCAAAGAATTGATGCTTTTGAACTGTAGTGTTGGAGAAGACTCTTGAGAGTCCCTTGGACTGCAAGGAGATCCAACCAGTCCATTCTAAAGGAGATCAGTCCTGGGTGTTCATTGGAAGGACTGAAGCTAAAGGTGAAACTCCAGTACTTTGGCCACCTCATGCAAAGAGTTGACTCACTGGAAAAGACCCTGATGCTAGGAGGGATTAGGGGCAGGAGGAGAAGGGGATGACAGAGGATGAGATGGCTGAGTTTGGACATGAGTTTGAGTGGACTCCAGGAGTTGGTGACGGACAGAGAGGCCTGGCGTGCTGCAATTCATGGGGTCACAAAGAGTCGGATACAACTGAGCAATTGAACTGAACTGAACTGAATGAATTCTGTGGAAACTTCTTAAACTGTGGAAAAATCTTAAAGAGATGGGAATACCAGACCACCTGACCTGCCTCCTGAGAAATCTGTATGCAGGTCAAAAAGCAACAGTTAGAACTGGACATGAAACAATGGACTGGTTCCAAATTGGGAAAGGAGTATGCCAAGACTGTATATTGTCACTCTGCTTATTTAACTTACATGCAGAGTACATCATGCGAAATGCTAGGCTGGATGAAGCACAAGCTGGAATCAAGATTGTTGGGAGAAATATCAACAACCCCAGGTATGCAGATGACACCACTCTTATGGCAGAAAGTGAAGAGGAACTAAACAGCCTCTTGATGAAGGTGAAAGAGGAGAGTGAAAAAGTTGGCTTAAAACTCAACATTCAAAACACTAAGACCATGGCATCCGGTCCTATCACTCCATGGCAAATAGATGGGGAAACAATGGAAACAGTGACAGACTTTATTTTTTTGGGCTCCAAAATCACTGTGGATGGTGACTGTAGCCATGAAATTAAAAGATTCTTCCTCCTTAGAAGAAAAGCTATGACCAACCTAGACAGCATATTAAAAAGCGGAGACATTACTTTGCCAACAAAGGTCTGCCTAGTCAAAGCTATAGTTTTTCCAGGAGTCATGTATGGATGTGAGAGTTGGACGATAAAGAAAGCTGAGTGCCAAAGAATTGATGCTTTTGAACTGTGGTGTTGGAGAAGACTCTTGAGAGTCCCTTGAAATGCAAGGAGATCAAACCACTCAATCTTAAAGGAACTCAGTCCTGAATATTCATTGGAAGGACTGATGATGAAGCTCCAATACTTTGGCCACCTGATACAAAGAGTTGACTCATTGGAAAAGACCCTGATGCTTGGAAGGATTGAGGGCAGGAGGAGAAGGGGAGGACAGAGGATGAGATAGTTGGATGGCATCACCGACTCGATGGACAAGAGTTTGAGCAAGCTCCAGGGGATGGTGGAAAACAGGGAAGCTTAGTGTGTTGCAGTCCATGGGGTCACAAAGAGTTGGATAGACTGAGTGACTGAACTGAACCAGTTTCTAATTTTTTTAAGTATCACTTTGACCTTATTGATTTATTTCAATCAGCTGCAATTGTTACTCTTTTTGTTGCTCAAGCTGGTCCATCTTTGGCTAGTGGAAGGAAGCCCAGTGTTATCCTGTTTTCTTTCGACAGGATCCTATCGGTCTTTGATAGTTTTCTTGCTTTCCTGCCGAACAGAATCTCCTGTGTTTAGCTTGTATATTTCCTGCCCTAGACATGGAACTGGCCATTTCTCTGAGAGGCCTTCGGTTCTTTATAGTAGAAAATGTTAATTTGAGATCACAATCTAGATCCTTGGGGTGCTCAGTGCCACTGGTTTAATAATTATTTCCAGTGGACACAATTAAGAACTATGTAAGCTGTTTTTTGAGGAGAAAATAACTTACTAGTTCATACTGATGTTTTCTGATTCATATTTTAAGATGATAGAGTTCTACATCTTTGGGTGTTATATGTATATCTCTTTACCTTTAAACTTAAAATTTTAGTTCCCCATGATATTTTCATAATTGCTCTTTGCTTTGCTTTAACCTGCATTATTCATACCCACTCCAGTGTTCTTGCCTGGAGAATCCCAGGGACGGGGGAGCCTGGTGGGCTGCCATCTATGGGTCGCACAGAGTCGGACACGACTGAAGTGACTTAGCAGCAGCAGCATTATTCATGTAATAGTTTCAAAATAGCAATACCAATATCTTTACTGAAAACAAGACTTTTAAATATGAGTTAAGATTTATTTACAATTCATTTTATCCTGGATAGACATTATTAGGGACAGACAATCCAGATACTGTGTTTTAAAATCATTTAAATAATTCCTTTTGTGTGTCTGGTTGGGGACCAATTTGATATTCACTCAGATTCATTTATTTCAGCTCATTGTCAGTTTTTAGGGGTTGATCTTTTAGCTTTACTTTTAATTATGTAAAATATGTACAAGGTTCCAAGATCAGTTCTGTAAAATAAAATGTTTTCTCACAAATCTCATTACCAGTCCTGTCTCCTTCACCCGTGTCCCTTTCTTACCATCTAGCTACCCATGGGAAGAAGTTTTGGTTTCTTTTCATTCTTTCTTTTGTTCTTTATGAAAATATTAAACATATACATATATATTCTCCTCTTTTCTACACAAAAAGTAGAAAACTATTACTGCTATTTTGCACCTTGGTTTTTTTTTTTTTTTTTTTTAGCACTTAACAATATAAGCTGAAAGTCGCTCCATATAAATATGTAAAGGTTTTCATTATTTTAAAAATAGTTGCATAGTGCTGTACCATTTGGATTTACCAGAAGTTATTCAGCCATGTCCCCTAATTGATGGATGATGTTTGGTTTTTCTCAGTCTTTTGCTTTTACTAATTAAAATTTTTTACATTAAAAATCGTTGCGCCTCATGCAAAAAAATGCACTTTTTTTTTTTAACCATTTAACTTATGGTTAAAGTGAAGGATGCCAGTGGGAAGAACTATTCCAGTTTTTACCATTAAAATGTCACTATTTGGACAAATCTGAGAGGTGAGCAGAGTGGCTACTCAGTTCTGAGAGGCAAGGCAGGGTGGTGGCCTAAAGCTCGTGCTGAGAACCACGAAAGCCTGAGCTCAGAGGACCCAGAAGTGAGGCCTTGGGCAGGTGGCCGGACTTTTCTGAGCCCCAAGCCCAGCAAATGTAAAATGGAGCATGATGGTACTGGACCCCCCTAGGTATGTTGTGTTTTCTGTCTAGATTAAATGAGACATCCCACATATAGCCTTTTATTTTTTTAAATTATTTTTTAGTTTGGCTGCGCCAGGTCTTAGCTGTGGCGCATGGGATCTTCCATCTTCATTGTGGTGTGTAGGTCCTTTAGCCGCAGTGTGTGGGATCTAGTTCCCTGACCAGGGATCAAACCCTGGGCCCCCTGCATCAGAAGTATGGAAAGTGGAAGTAAAGTGTTAGGCACTCAGCCACATCCGACTCTGCGACCCCGTGGGATTCTCCAGGTGAGAATACTGGAGTGGGCTGCCATTCCCTTCTCCAGGGGATCTTCCTTACTCTGGGGTCGAACCTGGGTCTCCTGCACTGCAGGCAGATTCTTTACTGTCTGAGCCACCACTGGGAGTGTGGAGTCTTAGCCAACAGACCACCAGTGAAGTCCCCCCACATATAGCCTTTATCACACAGTAAGTGCTTGGCAAATTTACATATTATTATTATTGTTATCACCAGCTTTTTAAAATATTCTAAAAATGTTTTATCATAAGACTAGGAAGCCCTGGATGAACAGCAGGCTGTCCTAAAGCAGGCAAAGGGCAGGTATATCCGCCATGCAGTTACGATCAACACCTCACCCTGCTCCACTGACCCAAAGGGTCCAGGTAAGGGAGTCATAGGAGATCAACGTTCCCTGCAGAGGATTTATTCCTCCTGCTCTTGCTTTGGAAGTAGGAACACCATCGACATTGTCTTTATTCTGTAGGAACACGTCTAAATAAAGATTGACCTTGCTCTGCAATTTCTTGGCTCTCCAAAGTGACCAGTCACCTCCAGTCCCCACCTCACCCCCCTTTTTGCTGAACAGTGAGAGCCAAAACCCCAAGTTAATGAGGGCAGGCGTCTGTCCCCAGACCGCTTCCAGGCCAGGCCACACTCATTCAGACCCTCCATGGAGCCATTTCACCCACAGCCGTGACCTCAATGCAGCCTGGGAACTCTGGCTCAGGAACGTGTAACTTTCCAAGAAAAAAGCTGGTCCCTGCCAAGAAATAGCATGGAGCCGTCCCCTCAGCTGACCTCCATGAGTGCTGGCACAAAGGCGCGCCATTGGGAGGTGCTGGCTCTGCCGTAGGAAATGTGTTTCTACTGGTTCTTGGGATGCTGCAAAATGCCTCTAGGGGTTTCAGCTGGGCTTCTGGCTTTTTCAAGGTCACCACAAAATCAAAGGCCACTGCCTAGGGCCAAAGTGCTGTCCTAGGCCCAATGTGGAGACAGCAAAGCAACACAGTGGCTTCATTTGCACAAAGCAGTGGTCCTACAGCTGAATCCTCCATGCCCAGCAACCCCCCCAAATGATTAGTCCAAGCCAGGCCCTGCCAGAGATGGGATGACCATGGATGTGTGACTCGTCCTGGCAGTAGGGGAGTCTAGGAAATATCCCCGTGGGAAAAAGCTCATCTAGAATGGAGGTCGCCATCTTGCTCTCACCCAAGGCTGAAGCTGACACCTGAGGAGGCCAGGAGCAAAGCCAATCACGTGCTGAGTCCAGAGTTCACCCACCTCTGGACTTCCTATTGGGCAAGAAATACATCCTCTTATGTTTTAACCTGTGCCCAGCTCTTCTGTCACTTAAAGCTGGGGATGAGCAACATTCACTGAGGTCTACTCCCAGGATGAGGAGTCAAGAGCAGGACCAAATGGGGCTCCTTGGCCTCTGGGATTCAGACAAGCATGTGGGTGATTACCATATAGCCACCATGCTAGGGAGAAGTGTGCTTTCAGGGCTCTAAGAGGAGCAGCTAACTTGGCTTGGGGAGATCACAGAAGGAGGTGATCTCCTGGAGGAGGGGGTGGCTCAGCTGAACCCTGTGGACCCAAGTCCCTAAGCGATGGCCTCCATCCCTGTGCCTGGTGGGATGGTGTCCCTTCCAACTGCAAGTCCTGCCCTGAACCTTGGACTTTGACCTTATTTGGAAATAGGGTTGTTAACAGATGTCATGAATTAAGATGGGGTCACACTGGAGTAGGGTAGCCCTAAATTCAATGTGACTGGTATCCTTGAAAGAAGAGGAGTGTGCATGCTCAGTCATTCAGTTTTGTCCGACTCTTTGTGGCCCCATGGGCTGTAGCCCATCAGGCTCCGCCATCCATGGAGTTTTCCCAGCAAGAATACTGGAGTAGTTTGCCGTTTCCTTCTCCAGGGGATCTTCCCCATTCAGGGATCGAATCCGTGTCTCCTGCATCTCCTGCTTTGTGGATGGAGTCTTTATAGCTGAGTCACTGGGGAAGAGGAGACAGAGTTAAAGACACAAAGGGAAGAGGCCACATGACAACAGGCAGAGACTGAAGTCCTGCAGCCACAAGCTAAGGGCACTAGGGATTGGCAGCAACCTCCAGAAGGTGGAAGAGAAGCATGGAGCAGCTTGATTCTGGGCCTCTGACCCCCAGAATTGTGATAGAATGAATCTGCTGTTTCAAGCTCCCCAGTTTATGGTGCTTGTTATGGCAGCCCTAGTGAACTAATACAACTGGGGGTTCCTGTGTATGGTCCCTACTTCCCCTGCCCAGCGCCCTCGTTGGATCTCAGTGGGAGGCGACAGCTATTGTTGCAGGATGCTGATGTTGTTGATGACAAGGAAGAGCCTTAAAAATGGGCTATGTTGGGACTTTCCTGGCAGTCCAGTGGTTAAGATTCTACCCTTGCACTGCAGGGGCATAGATTTCATCTCTGGTTGGGAAACTGTGATCCTGCATGCTACATGGCATGGACAAAAAATAAAATAAATAAATAAAAAGCTGGGCTATATTGACTCAAATCAGGGTTCATCTATTTGGGTTTTTTGACTTGGCCACATCTTCGTTACTCTGACAATATTTCTAATTTATTAGATTAGGCCCCTCCCACTCCCTACTGCACACGTGTGCACACACACACACATATGTGCATGTGCAGATGCACACACAATTTTGCTTCTAATACTCTGAGCAACAGTATCCAACTAGTGGCCAGAATAATCCTGAGATAGCAAAACCCCGGGGAAAAGCCAAGAAGACCACAGAGCGATGAAAAGTAATGATTTCTTAATCAACTGGCTTCAACAAAACACTGCAAGCCCGTCATGCAAATAACTGGAAGGTTGGTTCCATGTGAGTTAATCTGGAGAAAAGATAGTTTCTGGGTCAGAAATTGATGCCATGGAGCATGGGGATTGGAGTTGAGGTCCCAGCAAGGTGTTTTGGCAGCTAAGGTATGTCTATTTCTCCAAACACCCTGTCCTCGTCTCATTGTCTTGCTGATTCCCGGAGCATAACTTTGACTTTGCAGAGTTCTCCTTGGTGGGGCTCTGGCAGCAGGGGTTCTAACAAATGCAGTTCGGTGGTTCAAAGGAGCTCCATTTCCTGGGTTCACTTTCCTGTCCTGACTTCTCAGACTCCTGGATTGGCCCAAGAGGTTACTAAGACAGCTGTTTCCAGGTGCAAATGAGGCCCCCAAAGACAGGAAGTGATGCTGAATTCCAGTCCTGGGTGGGATTCAAGGGGAGCAGGTAGATGAACAGGTGTCTGCAGTGCCTGTGGATATGTTTTGGCCAAGGGCCATAATGCTACCCTTGAAAGTTTGGGTGGGCCAGTTTGTGTTACCTTGAAGACCTAGGGATTTTTTGTAACCATGGAAACAAAAATCTAGGCATTAAGAAGCCAGGGAGAAAAGCTGCTAGCGTTGCCTTGACAACAGATAAAAGCCCGAGTCTTTGTTGTTAGGAGTAGAGATAATGCACCTTCAATCTTTTAAATTCATTTCCTTGTGGGAAGAAACTCAAGTGGGCTTGAGTACCTTCCCAAAGCAGCTGATACTTGGAAGCCTTGATTGGGGAGGGGGTGTCTTTCCGAGGCTGAATCTGCTGAGGGGCGGAGTGTCCTGTTCTGCCTTCCGGTGGCTGAGATGTTCCTGAGAGTCTGTACAAAGGGCTATATCCTCATGCCCCAAGGAGGGCCTGATTTCTTCACTCTGTGGGTCATCAAAGTGCGTGACCTCTGTTCATGTGCTCTTTCCTGTTTCCAAGCTTACTTTGAGCAATGTGGCTTCTTACAGGGAGCAGAGTTCTTATTGTTATTGGGACAGATACTCAGATACCCTTTCCTCTTTCCAAATTCCCACTGCTCGGTGTTTGTAAGAACGGGTACAAAATGTCCAGATGGATTACTTCTGGTGAACCGAGCTCCCAGCTTTTATCACCCAGCAAAAATCACCCTTGAGCCTACAGATAAGTGCCCATAAATAGTCAATAGCTCTGGGCCACATGGAGACTTAATTACTGTGTGCCACCAAGAGATTGTTTTTCTTCCTTAATAACCTCAGAGGATATTGGACCTCGATGTGGTGTGAAACTTTGAGTTGATGCCCAGATGAAATCTGCATGAAGAGAGTCCTTGAGCCAACTTCAAGGGACCGGTGAGAGGCTTCATGTTCTAACTGGAAGAACAATGACGTTGCATCTTCTGGATGCTAAGTGCCAGTTCTCTGCGTGGGGGAAGACAGCACCAATACATGAAAGGAAAATTGGAGGAAAAGCTTTTTGAAAACCATTATACTGACATGTGTGGGATTTTGGACCCCCGTTCCGTCTAAAGGACACTGAGTAAAAGGAGAAAGAAGCTCACACCAACATGTTTATGACATGGCTAATGAGAAGGACAGGTGGAGAGGGTCCCCATCTGTCCCTCCCCAGACCCCAGCCTTGTCTCCAGAAGGGATGCCTTTCAACAGTTAAGTTATGTTTTTTAACCTTTTATTTTATATTGGAATATAGCTGATTAACAATGTGGTGAAAATTTCAGGTGGACAGCAAAGGGAGTTCGGTTCAGTTCAGTTGCTCAGTCATTTCCGACTCTTTGGACCCCATGAATCACAGCACGCCAGGCCTCCCTGTCCATCACCAACTCCCGGAGTTCACTCAAACTCACGTCCATCGAGCTGGTGATGCCATCCAGCCATCTCATCCTCTGTCGTCCCCTTCTCCTCCTGCCCCCAATCCTTCCCAGCATCAGAGTCTTTTCCAGTGAGTCAACTCTTGGCATGAGGTGGCCAAAGTACTGGAGTTTCAGCTTTAGCATCATTCCTTCTAAAGAAATCCCAGGACTGATCTCCTTTAGGACAGACTGGTTGGATCTCCTTGCAGTCCAAGGGACTCTCAAGAGTCTTCTCCAGCACCACAGATCAAAAGCATCAATTCTTCAGCGCTCAGCTTTCTTCAGAGTCCAACTCTCACATCCATACATGACCACAGAAAAACCATAGCCTTGACTAGACGGACCTTTGTTGGCAAAGTAATGTCTCTGGTTTTGAATATACTGTCTAGGTTGGTCATAACTTTCCTTCCAAGGAGTAAGCGTCTTTTAATTTCATGGCTGCAATCACCATCTGCAGTGATTTTGGAGACCCCAAAAATAAAGTCTGACACTGTTTCCACTGTTTCCCCATCTATTTCCCATGAAGTGATGGGACCAGATGCCATGATCTTCGTTTTCTGAATGTTGAGCTTTAAGCCAACTTTTTCACTCTCCTCTTTCACTTTCGTCAAGACCATACACATACACGTATCCATTCTCTGCCAGACTCTCCTCCCATCCAGGCTGCCCCATAACATTGAGCAGAGTTCCCTGTGCTGTAAAGCAGGTCCATTTTAAATATAGCAGTATGTACATGTCAGTCCCAAACTCCCTAACTATTCCATCCCCTCATCCCTCCCACTGGCAACCATAAGTTTGTTCTCTAAGTCTGTGAGTCTGTGTCTGTTTTGTAAATAAGTTCATTTTCAATAATTATTTTAATTGAATGTGTTTATATATTGAGAATAATGTGTGGAGAAATAAAGAGAAGGTGAGAAAGGACAGAACTTTTTATATATCAGTGGTTTGTTTTTTAGCTCCAGCCTACCCTAGGACTTTTTCTCCATAACCTGAGAAGCTGGGTACCCACTCTGATACTTCCAGAAAACTCAACATGAAGAATTCTGGATTATCCAGATTTATCAATTCAAGGACTACTTGTTACAATACTAAAGGAGTCTTTTAAAGTAGATTTCATTTATTCAATGGCTACAGCCAACCTACTCCTATGCTGGGGATATGGCCAGGGTCAATGCAGGAAGTTAAATATGCTTGTCTCAACTGTGCTACAGCGATTTAATGGACAAATGTGGAGATTTCACAAATGTATTATAAAATATGAAATATATCTGAATCACAAAACAAACACACAAAAACACACAAAGCCCATGGGGCTGAAAAGATTTAAACCAAGTTAAAAGCAATTATTTACCTAAATTTACAAAACCATGTTCCCTGACCCACCAGGTGACCAAGCCTCATACTTTTTTTTCACCAGTCTAATTTTCTCATATTAAATTTTGACAAAATGAAGCATTGTTGTTGAAATCAGAACATTTATAAATGAGAAAATGATCAGAAAGCATTAAAAACACAGGAGAGAAATCAATTTTGACATATTGCTCTTTTGTTGACTTTGTAGCCGTTGGACTTGCGTCTGAGCTGAGTACCTTTCATAAAAAGCTGCTTTATTAATAAAGATTAGACCGGATCTCTCTTATTATGTCTCTGGTAAGAGGTGAAGCCATGCAAGGGTTATTTCGGGTGACAATTTCCAGCCACTGTTTTCCACCCTGAGTGAGACAACACACGTTAATCGTCACTGCCCTGGGGATGCATTGTGCAAGTACCCTTAAAAAATAATAAAGAGAAAGTATCCAGAAAGTTCCATCCATCATCTCTTGTCTTCAACTTCTTCCTTTCACAGGCTGTCATGACTTCATCTGGTGATATTCTTCCTGGCTTCCGTTTAAAACATCCACCTTTGAGAAAAAATAGGCTTTCAACTGGGGATAAGGGAATTGATTACGCGGTGACATGGTGCTCCTGACATTTTCAGGAGTGGGAGGAAAGCGGGAATTTTAAAGTGGATGAATCACCGGGGAATAAGAGCAGGGGAAGAACAGCTGGAGAGGGGACCTCACAGCGGAGGGCACGGCACATCCCGAATGCTCACAGCGCTGTTCTGCATTTTGAAGGCCAAATGGTGGAGGAGAACTTATTTTACTGACTCATAAAGAACAAACGGGGAGGGGGTGATGGGGCACAGACAGGAGAGGTGGCAGATCCCGGAAGCAGGTTAACCCTCTCCTTGCTGCTGAGGGGGGATGCTGGGAAGGAGTCCCCTGGGCTTCTGTCTCAATCCTTCTCGGCTCTTCCCTGTCAGGCAGATAGAAGAGTTTTCACGTTTCCAGGGGAAAAACACCAAGTCACCCAAGGAGTTCTGATGCATGAAAAATTTCTTTTTACAATCTTTTGTTCATTAGTTTCTTTTCTAAGCACCCACCAGTGCCTGGGACACTAGGTCCCAGGCATCATAGATTTCAAGATTTCTGGGGTGTGGTGAGCGAATCAACCAGAACTTGGGAGGACCTTGTTTTTGGCCAGAGGGACACAGGGAGAGATGAGGCTGCAGATGCCATCTGTAACTCTAACGAGAGAGATGAGGCTGCAGATGCCATCTGTAACCCTAACCCGGACATACCTGAATCTATCTGCTTGAGGCCCACCTCTCTGATTTGATAAACTCCTTTGAGAAATAAGACGATCTTGGTTGGACTTCTGTCACTTAGCACCCAAGGGACATTGGGGAACAGGAAGCTAACATTTGCTAGGTGGTGGCAGCTCTGGGCATGCAGCAAGCACTCATTAGAGGGTGGGATTCACCATCATTTAGGGCAGATGGTCAACCCCATGTATGCCATGACTCTCCATTCTGTGGTATTGCATCCTTCATCAGCCACTAGAGAAAGGCAGCTACTCCTGCTTTCCTAGTCTAAGATAAGGCCTGCTATTTCTAGAGTTGGTTTTTAAGAATAGTTTTGATAAGAGTTCTGAAACCTGCCCCAGGTTCACAGGTGGAAGATATTTCACATGATAAGAATTCAGTCCATTTAAAGAGCAGACTGTTGACCCGGGGTGGATTCCTGGCTCTTGGCTGTGATGGTTGGACTGTTGGGTGAGACCTGCCATAGTCATCTGTTAATTTCAGCTGTGCAGCATTCATGTCCCCCCTCCGCCCCCCCCCCCTTTTTTTTTTCTGGTGACAGCATCTCTCTTTTCTACTGGGAACCTACTGCATTCTCAGTGCATGTGGATCAAGTGGCCTGATTCACAAGCATGGAGGGAGGTGATGCCACAGCTAGAATCTGAATGGTTGTGAGAATTAGAGAATCCAGAGCTCTTTCTAGAAGGAGCCAGGGAGATGAGAATTCTGAAGGTTCCATTTCCTTTGTACTAAATGATGACTTCTTGGCTATTGAAACTTGGTTTACATGTAATTGGTGCCTGAATCTTTCCACAAGAAATATGGAGATTTGTGGCAGATTGTTTGCTAAAATGGCCACATTTCTCTACCTCTTCTCTGGTCATCTCCCTCTCTTGACCCAGGAGCCTGCTTCCCTCTTGTGAAAAAGTCAGGGCTTGCTGAAGGATGGGAGACTCTGGAGAAGACAGCTGGATTGTTCTAGCTGAGGACATCCTCTTCCACTCTATGGTCTGATGACCCCCAGGTATGTAAGTGAGTTCAGTCAAGGTGAACCGGGCTGTATGTTCCCACCTGGAACTAACAACCCATGCACGAGTGAGCCTGGCTGAGACCAGAAGAACGACCCAGCTGACTTTTAGAGCAATCATAAATGTAGTGTTTATGTAGCAATCATAGATGTAATGTTTTAAACCACTAAGTTTTGGGATTATTTGTTACACAGCAAAAGCTGACTGTTACAGACATCATTAGTTAAGCTTGTTAGGTACTACATTTGTTGCTGTGCCTAAAAATTTGTCAAAACATACTTTATTTTCACAAGTCTCATGAAGCTTTGGGAGGTCACTGACTTTGAAAACTGCAAAGTATTCCTGTTGCTATGGATACCCCCATTGAGACAGGAGAGTGCAAAGAGAGAAACCTAGGGTTGCCTTGACAACAGATTTGAATATTCATGTCTGGAAAGCGCAAGACTATCAAAAATAGGAAGACTCAGGAGGAGGGGGGCGACATTAGTCTGGAAATGCTCACCTCTTTCAACACTTTGCCTCCATGGAGTCTCAGGCCGTTACAAGCAAGCATTGCCTGAACTGGGGGCTAAAAAGGGAGCAGCAGGAAGCTTCTCTTTCCATGGCCCATGCCTACAGTGGGAGGAAATTGCACAGCCAGCGAGTGGCGCGAGGCATAGAAATACTAAGTGCTGCCTTGAAGAATTTGTAGTTCGCTCTCAACCAAGTTTCATTCTAAGAATGAGAGCGGGCCTAGGCTGGGAGGGGTCTTGGAGTATCTGGTCCCTTCCTCCTTGTCTCCTGCAGAGAGGGAAACTGAGGTCCAGAGGGCGCTTGGGCTACTTGAGGTCCCCGTGACATTAGGACTTTGGTCTAATGGAGTGGCCAAGTGCTCCGGCTGTGGAGTCAGCCAGCCCTGGGTATATGTCCTGGTGCTGTTGAGTAGTGTGTGATGTTTCAGCAGCTTCCTGACCTCATAGAGTTGCTCTGTGAGATGGAAGCTGTAATAATAATGACTTCAGATATGGTGGGAACGCTGTGAGCTATTGCACAAAAGGCACTTAGCCCAGCAAGCTGGGTCTGACCCAGCAATGCTGACTATTATTTTTACTATTATCTTGTCACTCTGCCTCTGCTCTTCAGTATCATGGAAGTCATCCTGGGGAGGCCCTACCGGATCCAGAATCTTCTCTTGGAGACTTGATGGTGTCTTTTAAGATGCCCACTGTCATTTTCTGTATCTTCCAGTTGGAGGTCACAGCTTATAATTTTCAAAATAGCCATGTCTTTCATTTCCTCTCGTAGCAGCCTAGCCAGCCATGCAGGAGGGGGTCACAGTGCTTCAGTTTTTTCACTTTGTCAAGGAGGAAATTGTGCAAAGTCCCTTGGAAATTTCCATCTGCCCTGGGGGTTGAAGCCCTGTTCCCCAGACTGTATCTCCTCTTCCCCACCTCCTGGCCCAGAGGCAGCTGTCCCTGAAGAGTCGTGCATCCACACAGATGGGCCCAGACATGGGGTTTAACACAGCGAGAGGAAGGAAGTTTGGGACATCTGTTTATTCAAGAAAATCACCAGCCGTGCATGGACATCTTATGCATAGCAAATAATTGTTGGGCAAATATCACTTGCATATTCAGAGGCGACTTTCAGACCTGAACATCCAGTCCCACTGAAATGACGTGAGCTAAGAACTTTTGTAAGGGTGGGGTGGGAGAGGGGAGGGTTTCTGTGCGTGGTGTGGTGTGATGATGGAGAAGAGGGGTCCACAGTGGTCCAAGATGTTATCTGGGAAGGATGGTTTTGTGGAGCAAATTAGCAGCTCCAGCAAGAAGGAAGCAGGGTAAAGGGCAGTGGGCTTCAGTGGCAGGGTCCACACAGTGGAGGGGAGAGGGCCACCCGTCCATTCTGAGGGGGCTGGTGGGCTTCCCGAAGCTGCCCGAGTCAGCAAGTAGCAGCAGGGTCTTGTTTTCCCATGGACATCTCTGCTCTGGGTCTCTTCCTTACGGGATAACCTCTGGGTTCTGCCCAAGCTGCTTTTTCACAGAACAGACCCAGATTAAGAAATTGCAAAGTATCTTTGAAGTGGGGGCCATTTGAAAGGATAGTGAAGTTTCGACTTCTAACTAGCTTGGCACATGAGAGGAGGCAGCACAGACCTTCCTTCTGCCTGGAGCGCCTGTGTCCATATTCCCTCTGATGGTCAATGGTGTTGGTTCAGGTGCGTGGAGCGAGGAGCAGGGGAGGGAAGGCCTGTGATGCCAAATAATCCGTGTTGGTGGCAATGTCGGCTGATCAGCCAACAGCTCAGGAAAAATAAACTTTCTTCCTATGGCTGTTTCTTTTCATAAGGTTCTGAGTGGGAGACAGACACAGGGCTGTCTGTGTGTGTGTCCTGTAAAGTGAGCCCCCAGGGTTGTGGCTCAGGCCCCATTGGCAAAGAAGAATGGTCACTGTGTTGGTGGCCTCGCCTGGCCTTGGGTTAGGATGGGCGGGCTGGAAGCACAGCTGGCTACGCATCCCGGTTTTGAATAAGATTGTCACCTCTCTTGTCCCTCGGCAACACGCCACGCAGGGTTTGTTTTTGTGTTCCCGACTCGCCATCTGTCTCTGGGTTAGTGATTCAAGCTCTGTGATCATTCAGACTTCACAGTCGTGATTAGCGGTTGATCTGACTTTTATTGACCCTAAACCCTCAGATGGGCTTCCCCAGTGGCTAAGCCGTAAAGAACCCGCCTGCCAATGCAGGAGACGCAGGTTCGATCCCTGGGTTGGGAAGATGCCCTGGAGGAGGGTATGGCAACCCACTCCAGTACTCTTGCCTGGAGAATCCCATTGACAGAGGAGCCTGGTGAACCACAGTCCATGGGGTTGCAAAGAGTTGGACATGACTGAAGTGACTTAGCATGCACATAAGCAAACCCTCTCTGATGGGGAGGACCAACGTGTTGAAGTGAGCACAGCCATGTTGTCAGAGACCTTGGTGGGTACAGCATGCCTGGAGGGTCTCCTTCTCTCACGGGCTTCCCATCTGGGCTGGGAGGAGGTGACACAAAGCAACACTGAGCTTAGGATCAGAAGACAGGGCTCAGCTCAAGCCACCTCCCTGTGATGCTGAGTTTCCTCCGCAGAAAGGCGTGGCCCCTTGGCGAGGCCCAGCCTAGGATGCAGCGGCTGTTGCTGCAACAGGTATTGTTGGCCAGCTCACCTCATCCTTGGTGGTGGAAACTATCCGGTGTGGGTGCCCACCCTCCAAATCAGGAATGTGTTCAGGGGTAACAATCCCATCCCCACTCTGGGGTTGAATTCTGATTAGGGCCACTCAGCTTCGACAAGCCCATTGCTCTGACCAGCGCTAGCTTCAGGGAGCAAGTGTCTTGGGTCTGGCTAATGAGGCACCAAAGCGATCCATCAGGGCCCCTGGGAAGGGTTTATCGAAAAACGAGGGTCCAGTCTCTTGTATTTGGCCGGATGCTGTTGGGACTGGATATAACTCCTGGGATGGCTTTGGCCATCTTGTGACCGTGATAGCCTGAAGACAAAGCTTGCACTACAGGGCTGCAAGACCAGAGGGAGAGAAAGGAAGGACTCAGGCCCTTGATAGGGGCTCTGAGTTTGCCATCCCTAGTCCTGCCCTGCTGTGGGGGTCTCTTGTAAACTGAGATAAAAGCAAGTCCTTCTCCTTTGAGCTGGTCTGGTGTGCCGGCTGCTGTTACTTGCAGATCAGCGCATCCTCAGTGCCCTGTTCTTCTGAAAGTGGTCCCCGATTAGCAGCATTGGTGGAATCTCAACTCTGCCCCCAGACCCTACTCTTCATGGAGATTCACAGGTGATTCACGTCCACCTAAGCTTGAGAAGCCCTGCCCTAAAGGCTGTACTTTTGGAACAAGTCCTCCTGAGGAGAACACTGGTTTTGACAGTGATGGCCTCAGGTTCTCCCCAAGACAGGTAACAGGTGTTAGGGCTACAGTTTCTGACAAGTGCATCTCAGATATGCCAACAAGCTGTGGAAAAGCACAGGAAGGTGCAGAGGCCTTGACCGGTGCCTCAAAGGAACATACGAGAGAATGGTTGATGAGTTTCTGCCTCCCCAACTGTTTTCCATCGACCTGCATTTGGGTACAGCACTGATTTTCATCTAAAGCCATGAGGGCAGTAAAATCTCAGTAATTCAGGCCTCACCAATTTCGAAGTAATAATTTAAACTGGGGCCAGGCAGGCTGGACTGAGAGCAAGATTGAGAGCAAACTCTTGTTGGGACTTCGGCTTCCTAAGTGGAGGTGATAAGATGCTTCCAATTACACACGAACCTCGGTGTGTTCAAATTTAGGAGGAACTGTACTTGAAAATCAATCCATCAATAAATGTTTATTGAGTGTCCCTATGGACACATTCCTGGCCGGCAGAGCACGCTTGGTGAGAAATTACTTTTAATCATTATCCACGCTGGAAAGTAACGGATTTCTTTAGCTAACGCAATTTCTTAAACAGTCTGTGTTCCCATCAGTGGCCAGTTCTTCCATGTGTGTGTATCCGGCTTGCTCCTCACTCTCCTGAGTTGTCAGTTCCCCTCTTCCCAAGCTGTTTATCACTCAATGTTATTTCTGTCATCTTGAAATAAAAGGACTAATCTCCATCCACATTCTCCATCACCATCACCCTATTTCTCTGTTCCCCTTGACCTGAAATCTTTTCAAAGAGTTGACCATTGCCCCCATCTCTACCCACCCTCCGTTTTCCTTCAAGCCTGAGCAGGTGGTCACCTGACTCGTCTCCTTCCACCCCACACATAGTTGAGGGGTGGTGAACACCAGGTTGTCTGGGGACTTGGGCTCCCCCCACTTAGTGACTAAGACAGGCCCTGTGGATGTGCCCTCGGACTGCAGATGTGCTCAACTCCTCCCAACGTACGAGAGCAAGGAGTGTCCTCAGGACTTTCCTGGTGGTCCAGTGGTTAAGAATCTGCCTTGCGATGCAGGAGACATGGATTCAATCCCTGGCTAGGGAGCTAAGATCCCACATGGTGGCAGGCAGGTCAGCCTACATGCCACAAGGACAGAGCTCGTGTGCCTCAACTAGAGAAACCCACACACCACAATAAAGATCCCACTTGCTGAAACTAAGACCCAATGTAGCCAAAAGTAGGTAAAGAAATATTTCTTTTTTTAAAAAAAAGCAAGGTATTTTCTCTCCCAGAGCTTGACAGTGACCTTGGAAGCCACTGGAGAGTGGATTAATCCAAATCTGAGCCCCAGAAGTGATAAAATGTCACTAATTCACCCTGGGTAGGAAAACATCTGTAATTTGAGTGTTTAAGAGGTACTGTTAATGGTCCTTAGACGAAAGGTCAGGACCTTTCCCAGGTGTCCGCCTTTAGGACTCAGGACCCAGAATCCAGGTGGAACTCCTGTCTCTGCACTTACCAGCCCCGTTACATTGGCTGTCACTCAGGTGCTGTTCCCTTCCTGAAAGGGGAGTCCTGGTTACCTCCCAGGTTTCTGGGAGGCCCAGGAGAGCTGAGTGTGAAGCGTGGGGTGCACAGGAGGTTCTCAGCCTCCATTTGGGAAGCTTGTGGGAGGGTGAGTGGGATGCAGTGATGCTGTGTTTCTGCCCACCTGCCAGCATCTCTGGCTTCCCCACCCACATCCCAGGTTCCCGGTGGCTGACACCCAGTCCCCAGGTACTTAAGGTTCGCCTCCAGCCAGAGTCTCAAGTTCCTTGGGGGACAGGAACCACAGGCCTAATAATGATAGTGATTCTTTCTTACCATCTGCTCCTGCATGAAGCCCAGGCCCTGGTGTGGACACTGTGCTCAGCCATCTTGAGCATCTGTTCCTGGGATCACCCGATGTGATCTGGATGGAAGCAGAGATGGAGTTCCTTGCTCGCTGATGCTCAGCCGGCCAGATTGGTTCCAGAAGCCTGGCTTTCATTGGGTTTCCTGACCCACCCTGAACGATGCCCCAGGGGTGATCCTCACCTCCTCGTCCTGCACTTCCCAGACCCATGCGTGTGAGGGGTCTTTCTGGGGCCCTCGGGGAGAGCAGGGACCCTGCTTCCTGGTGCATGTGGCAACCTGTGCGTGTGTGTGTGTTGGGGGCTGGACTCGGGGGGCAGTAGCGGAAGGTCTGAGGCAGCAGGTGCAGGCGGCTATGGGTGTGCCGGGGTGAGTGGGTAGGGCAGCCTTGCAGGGTCCTGGCTCGGGAAGGTGTGGGGCCAATTCACCTCCCACCCAGATATGGCCACAGCCTGATTCTTTGTGCCTTACTGAATTCGCTCCCTTCTTCAAATGGAACCTGTTTTTAATTGTACTTTTTCTGATTATAAAAATGATACATGATCCTTGCAAAGAATTCAACACTAAAGTCTCTCCAGTTCTTCCCCCAGAGGATAACACCGCGGCCCTGTCATCTGGAGGGTCTGACTGCACACGGCACTCACACACCCCACTGCAGGAGCAATTTTGCACAAATGTGATTGTCATCGTGCCCTGCTCTGAAACTTGCTATTTTCTCACTCAATACTCTAATAGCAGTGTCTTTCTTTCTCAGCCAGATCATGTAGCGCAATACCAGCATTCTACATGACTGCGTCACATTGCAGTGTGTGCATGTCCTGTGATGAAGCTGGTCAAGCCTTTTATTGTTGGGGCTTTAACTTTAAAAAAAAATTTTATTGGAATACGGTTGATTTACAATGTTGGTTTCAGGTGTACAGCATAGTGATTCAGTTATAGATATACATATATTCATTCTTTTTCAGATTATTTTCCTCTATAGGGTATTATAGAATATTGAGTAGAGTTCCTCTGTGCTATACAGTAGGTCCTTGTTGGTTATCTGTTTTATATACAGTACTGTGTGTATGTTAATCCCAAGCTCCTAATTTATCCGTCCCTGCCATGTTTCCCCTTTGGTAACCATAATTTTTTTTTTTGAAATCTGGCAGTCTGTTTCTGTTTTGTAAATAAGTTCATTTATATCATTTAAAAAATCAGATTCCACATATGAGTGATATCATATGATATTTATCTTTGTCTGGCTTACTTCACTTAGTATGATCAACTCTAGGTCCATCCAAGTTACTGCAAATGGCACTGGGGTTTTAACTTTTTTCAGGGGGCATTTTCTGGCTTCAACAAACCACGTGGTACAAACACATTGTGAGTTTGTCTGATCACAATGTTGGGAAAAAAGTTCTGAGATGACTGATCGCTGTGCCAACAGTGCCAAGTTGGACTCCAAAAGGGTGACCGATTTCCGTGCCTATCAGCGGGGCAGGGGGAAGCCTGTCTCCCATGCCCTCTGCACCCCAAGTGTCAGCAACATTTTACTTTGTTGTGATCTCACGTTCACATGCTTATCTCTTGGTGGTCCTAGAGGTGAAGCATCTTATCATGTTCTTCTTGTGCATCTGCGTGCCTTCTGGAAACACCTTTCTCCATTCTGGGTTCTTTATTTGTAAACTGCTAAATTGCTAAATTGGTGAATTGACCCCAATCCTCGGCAAACTCTCAACTTTATCTCAAGCGGGCTTTGACTGGAGGAAGGAGAGCCAGTGAGGGGTGAAAGGCTGCTTCTGCAGCCACACAGGCCCCAGCGAGCGAGGCAAGACCCTGCCGGGCTGGGGTTCGGCTTCGCCTAGGGTCCCAGGACCTGACAGGGTCCCCTTGTGCTACTGACCGCAGCTGGAAGCTTCTCAACTGATCTGTTAGGGCCTATTCAACCTCAGGTCCTGCATGACTTCCGTGGGGTTGCCTTGGGCTATTGCTCTGCTTGTTTTTCCAGTAGGAAAACACACCTCACCTGTCAAGCTCTCCTCCAAAGTCAATTTTCGAGGTGATTTAAAGTGATGCAGGCTAATGCAGATCTGCACACAGGCACCTTCGTGCAGAACCAGACAGCCCTCCCCGTGGGCGGGCCAGTGGCCCCGTGTGTGGCTCCATTTGACAGCTGCCAAGTGGGAAGAGGGAACCCAAACATCCATGCCCAGTTATGAATGCAGGGCTGGGCACGCGGCAGGCAGGGACCACGGCTGGCTGAACTGGGGAGGAGTAAGCATGGGTCAGCCTCCAGGATGGGAAGGGGACCCACAAAAGCATCTCTCTTCCATCTTTCATTCTAAAGTTTGGAAAGCAGGATTCAGAGAGGGAGGGATATTGATGGCAGAGGCTGGCGCTGGCTGGAGACCTCACACCTTCCTCCTTCATGTCCTGCTGAGCATCCATTCTGCTGATTCTAAGCTTCCAGAGATTAGAGTATCATTGCCATGAAGCTGGGGTCACTGAGGACAGCAGAGAGGATGGTATTCTGATGTGGGGACAAGGTGAAGCCCAGACTCTTTCCTGGTGCCTGAGGGATGTCTTGGGTATTACCTTCATGCTGGCTTCCCAGGGCTTGGGAGGCCACCCCAGACCCCTCTCACATGGACAGTGATGCCTGGAATCTTACTGAACAGTGGACAGAGGGTAGTGGCGGCAGCAGCCAGTAGACCCCCAACTGCAGTCCTCCACAGGCCTTGAAGCGGCAGGACCCAGGCCAGAAAGTCTGCTTCTATCCATGAGATAGGATTTACTCCTATGGTTCACCTACCTTGCTTTGATCACTTACAATGGTCCTCGGGTTTCCCTGGGGGCTCAATGGTAAAGAATCTTCCTGCTAACGTGAGTTTGATCCCTGAGTTGGAAAGATTCCCCTGGAGAAGGAAATGGCAACCCACTCCAGTAAAATTGCCTGGGAAATCCCATGGGCAGAGGAAACTGGTGGGCTAGAGTCCGTGGGGTTGCAAAGAGTCGGACACGACTTAATGACTGAACAACAATAGCAACGGTCTGATTTTGATTCTTGCGCTGACCACTTTGCAGGGACCGTGTGCATCTTGCTCACCCAGCACCAAGGACAGTGGCTGGCATCTTGAAGAGGTCAGATGATCGGTGAATACATGGACGATCTCTGTTGGACTTTTGGTCTGCTTTTCTCTCTTCTGGCCTTTAAACAAATGGAAGTTGTGGCTTTTCTGCTTGAGCAGCCTGCTTGTGGAAGCTGAGCAGCGGGACCCCGGCTTCCCTGCCATCTGGGAAATATGAGAGGAAACCATCAGCTGCACTGTAGGCCATGGCTGGAAGGCTTGTGGTCATCATTATCTCAACCCAAGATCCACTTGACTCACTGCAAACTCTCTGTGGGACTCTAAGGCTCCCAGTTTCTTTTTGCTCATCTGTACAGTGGGGGTGGGCTGGGGACATCGGCATTCCTGCCTCCCAGAGCTCGAAGCCACATAGCTTGCGGTGTCATTTCAGCTTTGTCTCCGAGCAGCTGTAGAACCTTGGGAAAATCATTTCATATCTTTGTGCCTCAGTTTCCTCTCTTGCAAAAGGGGCTAAAATAGTTTCTGTCTCTTTGAAAAGATATATGCATCTAGTGTTCATAGCAGCGTTATTTACAATTGCCAAGATAAGGAAGCAACCTAAGACTGTATCAATAGAGGAATGGATAAAGAAGATGTGGTGTATATATACACCACACATATATATATGTGGTATATATATGTATGGCGTATATATAGAGAGTATATATATGGTGTATGTATACACACACACACACACACACACACACACACACACACACACAGTGGGATACTACTCAGCCAGTAAAAAGAATGAAATGTTGCCCTTTTGATGTTTGAGCAAATAAGCAGGGGTCTGGAATCTTGGCCGGGGTGGGGATGTCTCTTTTGAGTCCTGCTTTCCACAATCGTCCTGAAAGTAAGCAGTGGGGCAGGCTTCAAGCTCTGGTCTGTGACCCCGGAACCCATGCTGCCTTCCTCCACCCAGCTTGTCCCCATCCTCTTGAGTTCATGTTTAGGCCTCTGACTATCCTTTGCGGTAGATCCTGTAGCTCCCTCTGGATAGAAGTCCCCAAACTCCCTCCTCCTCTAGACTTCCGTCCTAATAGGTGTTTGGCTCATTCTAGGATGAAATGTTGGAATCCAGCCATGTGCTTTTCTGCCCCAGCAGACTCCACACTCCTGGAGGGCGTTGTGGCACAGCCTGTGGGTTGCCCGATATCATGTTTCCTTTGTATCTCAGGGTAACTGATTCCCTGGTTTTTATAAGAACACCCGGTCACCCAGAATAAAAATAAGACATTTCATCTTCTCTTGCAGCTAGATCTGGCCCTATGGCTAAATTCTGGCCGAAGAGCTGTGAAGAGAATGAGATATATACTTTCTAAGTCAAGCCCTTACAGGGAAGGAGTGCGCCTGCCTCTCATCCCTTTGTCCGTCTAGAAAGGAGACGGTGTGCCATCTTGGGTCACTTGGGCGGGACATAAGCTAGGAAAGCATACCAACCAGTTAGAAGAAGCCCAGCTCTCTGATCTGTCACCCATGTTTGCATTGCCAGTGTTGGAACTGTTATACAGCAGAAAAATAAACATTTATTTTGCTTAAGCTATTGTTATTTTTTATTGGGCTTCTCTTGTGGCTCAGCTGGTAAAGAATCCACCTGCAATGAGGGAGACCTGGGTTCGATCCCTGGGTTGGGAAGATCCCCTGGAGAAAGGAAAGGCTACCCACTCCAGTATTCTGGGCTGGAGAATTCCATAGACTGTATAGTCTATGGGGTCGAAAAGAGTCGGACTCGACTTTCACTTAACTATTGTTATTTTGGTTCTCTATTACAAAAGTTGGATGGCTTCACCAACTCAGTGAACATGAGCTTGAGCAAACTCCAGGAGATAGTGAAGGACAGGGAAGCCTGGTGTGCTGCAGTCTATGGGGCTGCAAAGAGTCGGACACGACTTAGCGACTGAACAACAAAAGTAAAAACTTTCATCCCAAGACAGCCATTTCCAGGTTGTTGACATGTCATATATGCTAATATGCCTGAGATGTGCTCTATAAACCCTTTTTTTTGGGGAGTGAATCAATGAAGCATAGCTGTCCGTATCAAAACACTTGCATTTCCATGACATTTTTCTATTTTGTGTGATAAATCCCTCTTCATTTCTGTCCACTGGTGAGGTTGGGATGAAGAGGTGGGGCAGTGATATTACCTGATGTCTCTAGGTCCCAAGAAGTGTTCAACCCCAAACTCAGTCTTTTCAGGTTCTCTTGGTGGCTCAGACTTTATGGGGATATGAAAGCTGGGGTCCTGGTCCGCACTCCATCCCCCAGAAGTTTCTGTTAGCTCCTCAGCAGTTAAGCGGGGTTAGGGCAAAAGGGTGCTTGTGTTGAGTGGAAGTTGTGAAGAAACAGCCCACCTGCAGTTTTCAATCCTTGATTTTGACAGCATCACCAACACAGCCACATCCTGGCAGAGTCTCCGGGTGAGGGGAGCAACATCCACAGAGGATTTACAGCAGCCCAGTGCTGGGTGGAGGATCAGAAAGTTCCTGTAGGTTCTTTTAGGGACAGCTTGTTATTCTAAAACAGAGTCCCTCTGACCTGTGTGGAACCCCAAGCCCTTCATTTTAATGCCTGCATCATCTCTGTGCCCTTGAAGAGCCAGGCCCCTCACTTCCTCAGTAACACCCCCTGGGCTTCACCCATTGGTCACCTGCTTCCAGACATGCATTAATTTCCAATTCCCAGGCGCCAGGTGTCAATCGTGTTATCAGTGACTCAGTAGATTTAGTTGCAGGATTAATGCCAAGACACGGTAAAGTATTTAAGGACATATTCCATGTATTAGTTTAAAACGGTGATTAACACTGGTTTTGGAGCATTTTGAAAGATTGATTAAATGACTGAAAACCACCTTCTGGCTTTGCCGTGTTTGTTCAACAAAAGCGTTTGTGGAAATTAGGTGTAATTCAACCACCTCATTATGCAATTAGTTGCTTAATTCTGTCTACAGGTATTCAGGGTCATAGTTAGGATGAAATGGTGGTTTCTAGAGCATGGCTGGGCTTTAGAACAGGTCTCTGTGCTTTTTAGGGTGCTGTGTCCTTCTGCCCCCTGTCCCTCCATCCCCACTGGTCCAGTCTCCCTGGCCTCCCCCTGTCCCCCCAGTCACCATGCTTCTCTGTAGCCCACTGCTTCGGTGCTGGCTCCTCTGCCTGCCTGTGTGGTCACCATTTCTGCCGTTCACCACGTCATTTTAGTTTTTCTCAGAAGCACGTGGTAGACGGCACTCCTCTCCCTACCCCTGGAAGCTAGATGGCCCTAGTAACTTGCTTTCACATCATAGACAGAGAAACATGTTTCTGGGCAGAAGGTCGCACAACCTGCATGAAATTTACCCCCATCCTTTCTGTTTGCCATGACAACTAGAGATCTTCCAGACAGCGTTTTCTCCATCAATCTTGGGTCTTGAAGTGAGAAAGATATATTGCAGCCTACAGGCTTATGGACACCAAGCGTAAATTGGAAACAAATCTTTATTTCTTACAACACAGAAACTTGGAGGTTGTTTTTTTCTGAGCATAACCTAACTTCTCTTGCAGATAGTAGGGGGCAATTTCCCCAGATTTTCCTTTGGCTAATGACTTTTTATTTTTGAGACTCTTCTCAAATATCTTATCCTCAGAATATTTTGCTTTGTCTGTCTCCTCCCAGCCAATTGTGATTGTAAGTCTTTTCTTGGTTTTCTTCAGAATACGTACAGCCACCTGACATTATTTCAGTTGTCGCCTTACTGCGTTCCATTATTTGGAAGTTGTGGGGTTTCCTTAGTAGCTCAGTGGTAAAGAATCCCCCTGCCAATGCAGGAGATGTGGGTTTGATCCCTGGTCCAGGAAGAGCCCCTGGAGAAGGAAATGTCAACCCACTCCAGTATTCTTGCCTGGGAAATCCCATGGACAGTGGAGCCTGGTGGGCTATAGTCCATGGGGTATTAAAGAGTTGGATATGACTTAGCAACTGAGCAGCAACAATTTAGAAGATAGATATTTTTTCACATGATCATACAGGTAAAATCAGAATGTATCTTACAGTCCATGCTGTGTTATGAAGGTCCTGACATTTTTGAATTGACCATGTGTGTGAACATCAAAATAACCATCATCCAAATCTGAAGTTCCCTTCTGCAGCGGACACATGTAACTAATATGCAACTGACCAGGGTCAGCATGCTACAAGAAGATCGTGGATTGGAGGGGAAGCTTCTGTAACCCTTATGCATGTCATGGTTGTAGGGATGGAGTGGAGAACTTGAGCAAATCGTAGACATTTAGCAACAATCCTGAAATGGGAACCAAAGCAGGAAAACCATATACGATTCTAAAGTCTGCTTTGAAGAGTCCAACACTTGGGACTTTAAATCCTTTGATGGATTCTTTAAAGAAATGCCACATCATCAGGGTTATGGATGAATGCATGGAGGATGGGAGGCCATGGAAAAAACCCAGACACTGATGACACAAAAGTCAGACTCTGTGTAAAGAAGTTCGAGGACTAATGACAATTTGTTTCACTTGTATTTTCATTTTTATGTATGCACAATAGTAATATGTGATAAAAAATATTTGTCTAAAGAAGTCTCAAAGAACCCTTTCAATAAGTAAAATTAAATGTTCTAAGTGATAAGAAAGCATTTGTATCATGGTTTAACTGGCAGTGTATTTTTCTTTAACAGTGGAACAAAAAATAACGGTGCCTATTGCAATTGTGTGTCTTAAGAGTTGATGAAATATGGTATTTCTGGCTGGGGCTGCTCTTATCTAATGACATCTGCTGTGTCACTCAATTCCATTTCCGTGGAGTTTAAGCAAGGCCTCTGGCCATTTAGAAAATTGGCTCGCTTGGCCTCAGAGGCGCTTTGATTTTAAATTTTACCACCTCAGAACCACAGAAGGGCTCGGATTTTGCTTTGGATGTCCACTGGATGCCTAAGGCTTGGATGCCCACAGGTTCTGCCCCGGGATGGGACTGGGACCCTAACCCCTAGAAGAAATTCATCCATTCCTAGACCTTGGGTGTGTCTTATGTCACTATCACAAGTTTTCTACTGAATTCATGAATCACCTGTACTATCACTGAATTAATACTTTTCCCTTTGGAAACCTTTTTTCAATAATTACAAAAAGAGTAGAGAGAGCTTCTTCACCCTCTTTCATTGGTAACATCATAATAACTATAGTACAATATCAG
Organism: Bos indicus; assembly: GCF_029378745.1. Lineage (NCBI taxonomy): Eukaryota > Metazoa > Chordata > Mammalia > Artiodactyla > Bovidae > Bos > Bos indicus. The sequence continues at coordinate 57,295,818 of NC_091772.1, read as the reverse complement.
AAGTGGGAAGCTGACAATACAGCTTATTAAGGTGCAGACCTTAGTCAGGTTTCACCAGTTTTTGCATGTATTCATTTGTATGTGCAAATACAGTCTACGCAATTTTATCACACGTGGCCACTGTCAAGATACAGAACTGTCATCTCCTGGTTTATAGTCTGTGGGAAACTAAATAGAATTTGTATCCTGCTGTTGTATGAAAACTGCATAAATCTTATGTTGAATTGGTTCATAGTGCTTTTCAGGTCTACTATATCCTTCTACTTTGCTATTGATTCTATTAATTTTTGAGAGTATGATATTGAAACTCCAACTAAAAATCTTAATTCATCTACTTAAAAAATAATTGTAACATATAGTGGAACTATATGGAACTCTATTCTATATTTTCCAGGTCTTATGTAAATGTGTTATCATACTTTCATAATTTAAAAAAGAAAGAAGGAAAAGAGATATAAAACTGTCAGTTACTATGACCCCTTCGTGGTCTCACTCCACCCTCCATCCCTATGCCCCAGTCCACTAATCTGTTCTCCCATCTCTATAATTTTGTCATGTTAAGTTGAATCACACAGGATGTACAACTATTTTTTTTTCCACTTAGCATAATGCCCTTGACATTCATCCAAGTTGTTGAGTGTATCAACAGTCTTTTTTTCTTTATTGCTTAATTATATTCCATGGTGTAGACACACCACAGTTTATCTACCTGTTGAAGGATATTTGGGTTGTTTCCAGTTATTGGCTATTACAAAGAAAGTATCTATAAACATACATGGATGGATTTGTATGTGAAAATAAAATTTCATTTTTCTGGGCAAAATGCCCTAAAGTGCAATTGCTGAGTTGTCTAAATAAGTGCATGTTTGACTCAGAGAAGGGACCTATGGTTGCTGGGCTTGGGGGAGGATGGGGGAGGCAATAGTTAGGGAGTTTGGGATCGACATGTCCACACTCTATATTTAAAACTGATAGCCCACAAGGACCTACCATGTAGCACAGCGACCTCTGCTCAATGTCATGTGGCAGCCTGGACGGGAGGGGAGTTTGGGGGAGAATGGATACACATATATGTATGGCTGAGTCCTTTTGCTGCTCACCTGAAACTATCACAACGCTGTTCATCGGTTATACTCCAACACAAAATAAGTTAAAAAATAAGTGCACGTGTAATTTCGTAAGACACTGCCAAATCGTTTTTCAGAGTGACTGACCCATTTTTCACACAAACCAGCCACTGGTGGGTGATGCGGTTTATTCACATCTGGGTCAGCATCGGTACTGTGTTTTTTATTTCATCTTAGCCACTCTGACAGGTGCACAGTGATGTCTCATCATGGTTTTAGTTCACATCCCTTGTGGGAGATCCATTGAGCATCTTCTCAAGTACATCCTGGCCGTCTGGCCGTCCTTTCGATGGAATATCTGTTCATGTCTGTTGCCCATTTTCTAATTGGATTATTTTTTTCACTGTTATTTTTGAGAATTCTTTATATATTCCAAATACTAGTCTTTCGCCAGATACATGGCTTGCAAATATTTTCTTCTTCTTCTTCTTTTTAAAATAGAGACTTCACTTTGTGAGGAGCAGTTTTATGTTCACATCAAAACTGCAGAAGTCGGGAGAGTTCCCATATGCCCCCTACCCACCCACTCTGGGTCAATATCCCCCATCAGACGGTGCTTTTGTCAAAACTGATGCACCTACGCTGACATATCACTGCAACCCAAAGACTCTAGCTTTCCTTAGTGTTCATTCTTGCTGCTGTATTTCCTTGAATTTGGAAAAATATACAAAGACGTGTGCCCATCATTAAAGTAGGCTTCCTTATCACACATGCCCTGAGAACACTCTGTGCTCTGCTATTCCTCCCTCCCTCTACCCCTTCAGCTGTTTGCTATCGCTTGGATTTTTTTTTTAACTGTCTCTGTAGTTTTGCCTTTTCCAGAATATCATCTAAGTTTTCTTCAGTGCTATTTTCTAAGAGTTTGATAGTTTTGCATTTTGCATTTAGGTCTATGATCCACTTTGAGTTAATTTTTGTGAAGAGTCTAAGGTTTGTGTCTAGATTCATTTTTCTGGCATGTGGATGTCCAGTTGTTCCAGTACCAGCTGTTCAATAAAGCTGTTTTTCATGTTCTTAATAGCATCTTTTGCAGAGGAAAAGATTTAGTTTTAATGATGTCTAATTTCATTGGCTTTTTTCCTTTACAGATTGTGATTTTGGTGTCGTGTCTAAGAACTCTTTGCCTTGACCTTAGGTCCCAAAACTTTTCTCTCATTTTTTTTTCTCTAAAAGTTTTATAGTTTTATATCTTACATTTAAATCTACAATCCATTTTTGAGTTGCTTTTTGTATAAATTGTGGGTTTAACATAGATTTTTTTTTTTTTTTTTTGCCAAGACATCCAATTGCTCCAACATCATTTGTTGAAAAGATTATCCTTCCTCGATTAAATTGCTTTTGTGCTTTTGTCAACATCAGTGAAGCATATTTGTGTGGCTCTATTTCTGGTTCTTTGTACAGTTTTATTGATCTTCATGTTTATCTCCATCAATACTGTACTGTCTTGATTACTGTAGCTATAGAGTAAACCTTAAAATTTGATAATGTGATTGCTCCAACTTTATTCTTCTTTTTCAAAATCACTTTAGGTCTTCTAGTTTGTTTGGATTCCCATATAAGTCTCAGAATAGAATTTTTATTTAAATTGGCTATTAAGATGCATTTAAAAGGGATATACACAAGTTGGATCTGTTATTTTTATCAAAATAAAAATATAACTAGTACAATTTTGAAAAAATCATCTGGGACTTCCCTGGTGGTGCAGTGGATGAGAACCCACCTGCCAATGTAGGGGACAAGGGTTCGATCCCATGTCTGGGAAGATTCACATGACACGGGGCACCTAAGTCGTGTGCCGCAGCTACTGAAGCCTGCACGCCTGGAGCCTGCACTCTGTGATGAGAGAAAGCCGCCAGAACAAGGAGCCTTCACACCACACCAAAGGGAAGCCCCCGCTGGATGCAACCAGAGAAAGCCGTTGCTCAGCAACAAAAACCCAGTGCAACCAAAACCAAATACATAAAAATCAGCTGAAGACCATGTGACATGATCTCAGAAGCCACTCGATTGGCCCAGACGGTTCCCTCCTGGCACCCGTGTATTGGGAAAGGGGCTCTCTGTGGAATGCCGGTGGTGCTCCCTGGGAAAACACACAAGACCCTGCTCCCTCGTCTGGGGCTGGCTCAGTGGTGGCTGACCTCACAGTCATCTGTAGGATGGCTTGAAGCCTAGGAATTGGCCCAGAAGGTAGGCTCTGTCCAACTGTGAGGTCTTTTATGAACCAAGTGAGGCCACTGGATACTCCCTGGGCAAGTGGGAGTGTCGGGTGAAGGGGGCTGCCGGTGGGAACAGGGTGGCAGCCATGGGGGAGAGGACATAGGAGGGAGTGAGACACTCAGAAAGCAGCAGCCACTCCTGTGAAGAGCAGCTGGTTCCCCAGTGGGACACGCCTGAGCGGGGAGCCCTGGACCTCCTCTGGCACGTCCTCACAGGGAAGGCGGCAGAGCTAGACCACCAGGCACACTGTAAAATCCATTACTCAGAACTGCACTAGGTTCTGTTTTTGTTTTTTTTTTTTCCCTAGCATTTTATTTTGTATTGGAGTATAGCCAATTAACAATGTGATAATTTCAGGTGGACAGCAAAGGGATTCAGCCATACATATCCATATCCGTTCTCCCCCAAACTCCCCTCCCATCCAGGCTGCCACATGACATTGAGCAGAGTTCCCTGTGCCATGTGGTAGGTCTTTATTGGTTATCCATTTCAAATATACCCAGTGTGTACATGTCCATCTCAAACTACCTAACCATGCACCCCATGTAAACAGAAGCAGAGATTAGCTTTTGTTTATCCATCACCATTTTGCTCCTAGTGCCAAAGTGCTGGCATGGGGAATTTCTCAGATACACGGCCATTGCCTGTTCTGGTTAAAGAATGGGTAAGTGGTGAGGGTGGAGAAGGACATGGCAGTCCACTCTGGTATTTTTGCCTGGAAAACCCCATGGATGGAGGATCCTGGCGGGCTACAGTCTATGGGTCAGACACAACTGAGCGACTAACACACACTCAGTGGTTGGGGAGGCACTGGGCTGTCAAGACTCGCAGGCGGCCTTGCTCTGCTTTGGCTCCTGGAGGAAGCTGATGTAACTGGTGCTTGTGGGTCCCATTCTGTGTCCACACCAGAAAGCTGGCTGGTTGTTTTTCCCTTGAAAAAATAGGCCTGACCGGTCCTGACCCTCACTCCAGTCACAGCAGGACAGCCCCTACCTGCCTCTCCCGGGCTCCCACCTGTACTTCTTCATCATCCAGGAAAATCTGTTTCCAGGGCCAAGATCCCAGGTCCTGCCCTCGGGGTCCTACCAGAGTTGGGGTGCAGAGTGAGAAATGGGCAGTTTTCTTCCTCAAGGTTGGGCAGTCACCTGGAATACACATCTGAGCTTGAATTTCACTTTCCTTTTGTCCTCCAATAATTTGCTGTGTGCTGGGGCTTGCGTGGCAAGCCTGGCCCCAGATTTCTTTGAAAGAAAACCCCCGACCAGGCCAGATGCATTAGTATTGTCAGCACAACTGTTACCCTCCTTCAGAGAAAGGTCAACAAATAATTTCAGCTTTGTTTAAAGCTTCTTTAATGGATTCTGTAAAATGCTCTAATTACCAATGATTATTCATCGAAGTGCTTGCGAGCTTTTTAAAGCTTTTCTGCACCCATTTCACTTTGTTCACATGGAGTTCAAGTTCTCTGGTGTACTTAAGCAAGAGGAGGCATTTCATTTCTTTTTCTTATTTATTTATTTTTTTTAATCATGTGATTTGGAGTGTTTTCAGGGCCAGCAGGCTTTCTCTCTTCTTGGTCTGAAGCAGAAAGCTCTTACACGACTTCCCATCTGTTTCCATTTTGCCCCCCAATCAGAGATGAAATGCCACCTAAATGATAAGGAAGTCTCTTTCTTGCCAAATGTAACATAACTGCCTTCTGCTTTACTCAGAATCCTTGTGTGCATGGTCTCGCTTGAGCCCCACCAAGGGGGCTGAAGGACTCACCCGGACTGGGTCCTTCACTTCTGCTGGGCTGTTGACCTTCAGGATGGATCATTCTCTGTCTCGGGCCGCCCTGTCCATCTTCATGGGCATTCGACAGTATCCCCAGCCTCTACCCACCAGACGCCAGTAGCCCTGTCCCTAGTTGTGGCAACCAGAAATGTCCTCAGATAGTCTCAAATGCCCACGAGGGCAAGATCACGCTTGTTGAGGAGTTTTCACATGAAGAGGCCAACGCCCAGTGTCCAACGCCCCATCGACAGTGAGCCGTAGAGCTAGAGTCTGTCGGCACTGATGGGCCCAGCAGCCCCCAAATCCAGTAGGGCGCACCGTCTTGTCCTCCCCTACTTCTGTTCAACTCCCTCCATCATGGTCCCTTCTGACCTGAGCTTCTCTATGCAGCAGGTCTCTCTCTTGGAGTTTCTATGTTTCACGCTTCTTCTATTCTGGTTCCCTAAGTCTCACACTGTCCAGGATCAGATATGCCACCTGATCCTTAGAGTGTCCATCAAGGGTCTGAACAGGGTGCCAGAAAGCTCCCCCAGGGAGTCTGTCCCCCAACCCCACCTCTGCAACCCTGCCAGTTTGGGTCAGCTCTGACCTCAGGCAACCCCCATCCCTGGGCTGCAAAAGTGAGGTGGAGACCCACTGGAAGGGAGAGAAGCTGCACTGACTCAGCTCCACACAGCCCTGAGGAAATTGTCCACTTCCCTCATGTTCCTTGTCCAGCTGGAAGCACAGTCTCCAGTTCATGGTAACTAGCCAGAGCACCCGTGTTAGTAACAAGCTTAGAGTGTTCTGAGATGGTGACCTCTGACCTGCCTGGTTCCCAGGATCTCACTTTACCTGTCCTCTCTTGGCTGAAAGGGTTGATTTGGGGTCAGGCCTCCACTGGGGGTGGGGTACATGAATGTGTGTACAAAGTGTGCATACATATGAGTGTGTTGTCATGGGTGGTGGTGGTATTTGGGGAGAGGGGATTCTTTCATCTAAGGTCTACATGTTTTGGAAATATTGGATTAGACAAAATTACACAGGATTCTTTATTGAAGGACTTCTCAGTCTTTACTTGCCAACATGCTCTGCGACTATCTTAGAGTGATATGGGATGCAATAGTTTCCAAGGTAATTTGTCCACAGGATTTTTTTTTTTTCCCTTTTCATGGAGTATCTTATGCCACCATTCACAGAGTATTCCTTGAGAAGGCATTCACTGGATATGAAAGTGCACCTCTCTCCCGTTCGTCAGCCAGTTCCAAGGTAGCTTTGCAACCAGGAGGGATCCAGGTGGCCAAATATGGATGTACAAACCCTCCTTGGGTGTGATGGGTCTCAGTGGCTGGAATCAGGGCAAGACCCCAGAAAAGAGAAAATCCTTCCCAAATGTCTGGGCATGCCCACTGCCTGGGGGTTGGTCTGTATGACCTGACCTTCCCGTCCAGCTCAGTGGCCCTAAGGGTAAATGGTGTGGCCAGAAGACATGGGGTGATGGGGTGGGGGGAGCCGAGAGAGAAAGAAACCCACCCTTGCCCACCTTCTCCGAAACTCCAGAAGAGAGGTGCAAGGGAGAGTGTGTGGGGGGAAAGAAAAACAGAAGATTCCATTTGTACCGGATGGTTTTGTTTTTTTATCTGTTTGCAAATGTTCAGTGTAATGGTTTGAAACCCAGCCGTGTAGCTGCCGCCGCCCACACACAGAGCTGCAGTAGCACTGAGCATCGGCAGGCAAGCCGTATCTCCAGCATCGGCCATTACACCCGAACCCACACCAGGGCAGGCTGCACCCCTACCCCCCGGGTCCCTCCACCACCCCCCACCACCCTGCACCCCTGACACCCACCATCCTCCACACACACAATTAAAAAAAAATTTTCCAGCACTCGGTTTCCTCTAGAGAAGGCAGAAAGAGAAGCAAAGGCAGACATGGGACGAGGAGGGAGGAAACTCGTGCCTCATCGGAGCCACCAGTTTTCCGGAGAGCGCGGCAGCCCCCACCTGCCTGTGGACTGACCACTTCAAGGTGAGAGAGGTCTTTGTGATTTCTTTGTGCACCTGGAGGTCTGGGAGGCAAGGCCAGATGAAGGGAGCTTAATCACTGAGCCTTGTCTGTCACCTCCTGAGTGATTCTATCAGGCAAGCATGATGGATGCTCTCTTCCAAGCACACGCAGTTTTCTGTGACACAAGCCCCCACTCAGGTCCCCGTGAGTGCCTTGGAGTCAGGGGGCTTCTCAGGCCCCCTCCTCCACCTCTCAGCACAGCCTCCTGAGCCGAGACGTGGACTAAGGGCTGACCCTGCCTTTGGCTTGACCTGTTGATTTCCGACTGAGGCCACTGACCTTCCTCCTTGGAGTGAGCGCTGACCCCAAAGTGGGTCCCTACAGAGTGGTTCTCCATCTATGGGACTTTGGGAAACCTGTCTGCCCAGTGGCCCCAAGCCCGGTAATCAGAAGCAATCAGACCCAGCTGTCCAGCTAATCTCTATGAAATAGGCTTCCTTCCCAGTAGAAATCAACAAAGTTTAAAATAGAACGGACTGTAATCGGAAATGAAGCTATAGAGTTGTGTGTGTGTGAGGCAACACAGCAACATCCGTATGGAAAATATTAAGGACAAATTACATAGCTCACCGCCATGGGAGCCAGGAAAAGAAATGATTTCCTTGCTTATTAAGCATGTTTGTGGGTCGAAGGGGAACCGAGTGGGGACATCTCCTCTGGACACTTTCAACCTCTGGACCAGAAGGAGAGGGATTAGAGAAGAACGACAAAGATGGAGGGAAAGGAAAAAGGCCACAATGTAACGTACTTGGAGAAGAGAAGCAGAGAAAAAAAGCTCCAAATTCTGTGCAGTGAGGGATGAATCAGTTGGCATAGGTTTATTTTTAGTCTCTAAGATCTGCTGTTACAGTTTGCCTGGCATTAATTAATGTCATAGGCGTGTTTCAGATTCTGAAGGTCCTGAGCGTGTCATTCAAACCGGGAGGTGTCGACCCTCATGTCTGGGCGCTCTCGGGCCTCGGGGTCTGGTCTCCTGCACAAACACGAGTCCAGAATGTTGCGCTCTCTGACCTTGCCCTCTCCGGGTGTATCCGTTCATCTCCTGGCTCCAACCCGTGGAGGTCTGGCCACTGGCCAAGGGAGAATTGCAATTGTTATGCTTTGTTTTTCAAAAAGGAAAGGCTGTACGGAGTCGAAATTGGGGGGAAAAGATGTTGGATCATGGCTTGGAAAAAAAAAATGGCTTTAGAGGCATCTCTACCACTACAGAGAAGGACGGGGCTCCCTAATCTCCACACGGGGTGAATATTGACGAAGTGTGTTTTGTAAACAGAGAATCGCTCCCAAGGTAGTTCGGACGAAGCGTAATATTTTAGCAGGAACTCATCATGGGACTTGGAAGTGGTCAGATGTTGGCTGAAATCTCACCTGAGGCTACTTACCCTGAAAACGCCTGTTCATATTTTGGAGCCCAGGCTGTATTGAAAGAGCAGTTTAGATGCCGGAGCTGTCCTGAGCAGGGTGCCTCGCTCTCTGAGGTGAAAACAGGATAACAGCTGGCATGAGGAAGAGGCAAGCGTGAGAAACAACGCCGAGCAGTAGTGGAACCATTGAGACAACTGTCTTTGTACATTTGCAACAATTATTAGGTCAGTAAGAAAGTGTGAATGCATCCCAGCCCCTGATTCGAGAGGACATCTCTTGTCCTCTCTTAAATTCATTCAAATATCCCCCCGCGACCCTACAGTCAGACTCAGTCATTGACGACTAGGTGTTCAGAGCCGCCTATGTATGGTCTTCATTTAGCTCCTGAGTCTTTCATGGTTGGTCCATCTGAGACAGGGGAGTGGACAACCCCACCCAGGAACATTCCAGAGCAGTGGTTGACCTCTCTATCAAGTGAAGAAATACAAAGAGTGTGGCTGATCTCTGATGGCCACTGGGCAGGTTCAGTGCTCGGGTCCTCAAGAGAGATTAGCATCACTGAATTTGAGCAGTTCTTAAGAAGGAGGGTCAGGACCACCGAGAGGGTGTGAGTAGGCAGGGAACTGACTTGGGTGTTTTGTCGAGATTGGGTTCTGTCCTTCAACCCAGGCAGCGGACTCAAGGATCCCTAGTCCATGCATGTGAGCTGTGTGTGTCTGGGTGAGTCATTCCTTCCTGACCACACCAAGCTCCTTGAACATGGCCCATCACATCCTCTACCAAAGCTTCTTCAGCAACCACAGTTGGATTTTTCTGGGCCGGGAACACCTAGCTAGCAGGTGGTGATGAGTGGGGATCCAGTGGATGGGTAGCGGGAATTCCGTTCTAATGGGAACCTCTGGTTCCTTCCAGGTTTGCCATGTGTGTGGCCACTGATGTACGAGATGGGTGCCCACCTGGGCACATCAGACAGGGCAGATGACAGACCTTCAGGCTCTTGTCACCTGCTTGAGACCTGACCAGAGGATGCCCTTAGAAAATGAAGTGAAAGCTTCCCCCGGTGCTGAAAACCTGGAGTCTTTAGCAGCTTTGTAATTTGTTTAAGTGCAGAGAGGTCTGATATGCCAGGCCAGTTGAAGGGATAAATCCAAAACTATGATCAGAGAAGGTGACTGCTGCTGCTGACTCTGACTGCCCAGTGTTATGCCCGGGAAGGAGATGCTTTGCCTGCATCTCTTTTTCTAGTCCTTGTAATGCCTGGGAGGCTGCAGCCATCCCATCACCTTCTGATGGAGGAGGAAACGGAGCCTTATGTATGTTATTTTTTGCATTGCCTTCCATAGTAGATCCACCGATCTTACTATAAAATAACTCTTTCCCCTAAAAAAGGCTTGATGAAGGATTTTCCTCTCCCTCACTCCTGGGCGAGGCACCTGTTTACCTGTGGTGTCTGCAGGCAGAGTCCTGCCCATTCTGGAAGTACAGGGGCCCCATTGGAAGAGCCAGAGCTCAGCCCACTGGAGGGAGGCCTGTGGGGCCGGAGGGGTGGCCTCCCTGCAGGTGAAGGGCAAAGGTCCCCAGCCCCGTTCCTTGCCTGCTGAGTTCCCACCCCCAGCAAAGGTCTGCAGCTAGGCGACTGTCACCTATGGTCCTGGGAAGGGCCAGTTGTCTGCAGTGCAATGCGGAAGCTCGACGGGGTGCAGCGTGGAGGCGGGCGTCCCACGTGAGGGGCAGGGTTCTCCAGGGCCCCTAGCTCCCAAGCAGCCCCATCTACAGGTCCTCCCTGGCCCCCTCCTCCTCTGTGACCGCTGTGGGCCTCACATCCTGGGGGGGTCCCTAGAAACAGGGCCTGTTGATGCAAACACACGTGTCTCTCGCCACAGGAAACGTGGGCTCACGTCCACAGTGATAACCACCGCGCTCCTCCCAGACACAGAAGAGGAACAGCTTTTCAATGTTTAACTAAATTAGGAAACATGTGTTCTCCCTGCCCCTGTGTCTCCTTCTGGCGGTTCTCAGTTGACCTTAGGTGGAGCCTCTGCTCTAGCTTTCTATCCTACAGTGGGAAGCTGGACAGTTAGGCAGTAAAGCCCTGTTCCTCTGGTCTTAGCTAAAAGCTGGGAGAAAACATGGTTTTAGTGATACTAGAAACCAGTGGATCTGGGGTCCTAGGTAGGGCTGTCCGAGAGAATACAGGGTGCCCAGCTGGACTTCAGGGACGCTGTGAATTCTCTTATAGTATAAGGATTGCACAGGATATACTAGCTTGTTCTTTGTTGTTTCTTCTAGACTCAAATTTAACTAGGCATCCTGTATTTTTAAATTTTTTAATTTTAAAAACATTTATTTTTATGTATTTATTTGGCTGTACCAGTTCTCAGTTGCAGTACGTGGGATATTCAGTCTTGGCTGTGGCATGCAAACTCTTAGTTGTGGCATATGGGATCCCGTTTCCCAACCAGGGATTGAACCTAGGTTCCCTGCATTGGGAAAACGGAGTCTTAGCCACTGGACCGCCAGGAAACTCACCCTTCTGCATTTTTTTTCCTTTTCCCTTTAAAAAAAATAATTTTATTTATTAAAATTTATTTTATTTTTTTGGCTGTGCTGAGTCTTTGTTGCTGTGCAAGCTTCTGTCTAGTTGCAGCGAGTACGGACTACTCTCTGACTGCAGTTTTCTTAGGTTCCTCGTGCAGTGGCTTCTCTTGTTGCCGAGCACAGGCTCTAGGCAGCAGCAGCTTCAACAGTTGCAGCATGTGGGCTCTGTAGTTGTGGCTCCCGGGCTCTGGAGCACAGGCTCAGCAGTTGTGGCACTCAGACTCGGTTGCTTCTTGGCATGCGGGATTGTCTTGGACTAGGGATTGAACCCATGTCTCCTGCCGTGGCAGGTGGATTCTCATCCACTGAGCCCACCAGGAAAGCCCCCCATCATGCGTTTTTTTTCTTTTTTTTTAATTTTCCCATCATGCATTTTTAAAAATTGATGTATAGTTTATTTACCATATTAGTTTCAAGTGTGCAGCACAGTGATTCATTTAAAGGTATATATATGCCCACATACATATATGTTTTTTCAGTGCATTCCGCATTTTTATATATTTGCTACAAGTAGTAGTAGTAGTATGGGCTTCCCTGATAGCTCAGTTGGTAATGAATCTGCCTGCAATGCAGGAGACCCCGGTTTGATTCCTGGGTCGGGAAGGTCCCCTGGAGAAGGAAAAGGCTACCCACTCCAGTATTCTGGCCTGGAGAATTCCATGGACTGTGTTGTCCACGGGGTCGCAAAGAGTCGGGCAAAACTGAGTGACTTTCACTCACTCACTCACTCAGTAGTAGTATCTGTAGTACGGGGTATGCCCATGCAAACTTGAAAAACTTGCTCTGGGAGGAGCTGGGGTCAAGTTCTCCATCAGATTAGCTCCCTGGGCCCTGAGGAGAATAAAGTTGCCTATGTGCTGTAGTGGGTACCTGGCTCCGGGCACACAGTAACATTTTATATGCAGGGTGGTCTCCTTGGGTCTTTCCCGGGGAGGCATGATGAAATTCGCTGTCCCGGGGAGCAGCCAAGACCCAGGGATGCTGGCCTGACTTTCCAGGTGCTCAGATTCTGCCTCCCTGCCTAGGACTTTCTTAGAGTGGGTGGGTAAGCAGAGCAAGCGCCTAGGAAAACCAAGCTTTGGAGGAGCAGTAATAACAGGTTAGCTTGGAAACGCTCTATGCAGAGATGGGAAGGCTGTATCAACACATGCAAATTATATGCAAATACACTTGGCCGCCTGGCAGTGTGTACCTGTGGGAGGCCATGAGCTCATCCCACCTGCACCCCACTACTGTTCTGGGTCTCTGGCTATGGCAGGTGTACTGGGCTGAGTGCCACTGGGACCTGGTGAGGTCCACGTTCCTGGAGCATGTTTGGCCTGGAGCAGGAGGTGTGTGTGTGTGTGTGTGTGTGTGTGTGAACAAGCACACACACATGTTCTCTGGTGTAGCTGAGGATGCAAGGGGGCTGGTGTGGAGGTGGATGCATGAGGCAGGGGGAACACACTGATGTGTGCGTGACTTGCCATTGTGATCTGTGCACACCCAGCCAGAAACACAGCTCCTGTCTCTCAGGATAAGCCCTCCTCAGGATCTCTCTCCAGAGAGGAAGAGGCAGTCCCTCTTTCTGGTCATCCTCCTGCCAAGATGCCCAGAATGGGTGCTGTTGATGAGAATAATTGCAGCTGTAATGTTCCCACTGGCTTCCACCATGGCTTCCCAGGTGGCTCAGTGGTAAAGAATCTGCCTGCCAATGCAGGATATGCAACAGACGCGGTTCAATCCCCAGGTTGGGACAATACTCTGGAGAAGGGAATAGTAACCCACTGCAGTACTCTTGCCTGAAAAATTCCATGGACAGAGGAGCCTGACGGGCTGCAATCCATGAGGTCGCAAAGAGTTGGACATGACTGAGCACACACACACAAAAATGCTCCCATTAACACTGACTGGGGTTAGAGATCCACCCGCCTTTTGGGGAGCACCATGAACTTAATTAATTCAAGTGCCTGGGGTTATTATCGTCCCTGCCAGACAGAGCAGTCTGTGAAGGCTTTGAAAGACAAAGGAACTTGTCCACAACTAGTGAGAATGGAGCCCAGGTTCAACCTTAGGTGCCCTAAGACCCCTGCTCTGAGATTTTGGGAGCTTGGTAGAGCCCTGTCCACTGAGGATTGATACCTGAATCTTGGGCACAGACTTTTTGGAGAGAGTGAATTCTCATGGGAAAGTCTTCATGGAGATTTGCAAGTTTTAAGTGAGATGGTTTGGGATTTGTGCTTTTAGAGTTAACAGGGTTGGCCCCAAATGTTGGTGCCAACTGCACCCCCATATGTTGAGAGATGTTCCCCAAGAGAGTAACTGAGCCCAGAGACTGATGATGGAGGGGTGGGCTGCCCCAGCCCCTCTGTCTTGTCTGCTGAAGAAAGGAGCTCAGGTTAATGGCTAAGCATGGTGACATGAGCTTCTTCTCAGGCTCCCCAGAAGACCCCAGATCTGAGTTAGGTCTGAAGGTCTGGAGCAAGGCAATGAGATGTAGACGGAAGGACGGACACAGAACAAGTCATGGGGCCCCCACGCCAGCAGGAGCTGAAAGGCCATGGTGGGCTGGGATGCAAACAGGAAGTGGGGTTTGGGACGGAGCCGCAGAGGTGTGCAGAGGCCAGCACCCTGGCGACAATGCAGGTGGCAGAGACTACTTCAGGGAGCTGTGACTAGAGTGAGGATGTTGGACGGAATTTTGTTTGAAAATCAGCCCTCTGGTCATGGGAGGAGTGTGGTGTTTACAGGGGGCCTGGGGGTGAAGGGAGATCACTGGACCTTTGCTGCTGGTGGGCACACAATCCATTCCCATCCTGCTCAACTGCCTTCTCCACCCACAGCCCAGCAGGCTGAGCGGCCCCTGCAGACCGTGTTCCTGAGTTCACCGCTCTTGGCTCCCTCTCCTTCCCGCCTACAGAGAACACGTGCACTGGCTCCCAGCCCGCACTGCCCTGAGTTCTTCCCCTCGGGGCCAAACTCGGCACAACTGGACCCCACGAGAACAGGAAGAAGTCAATGCAATATTAAGCATGCCTGAGCCCTGCTGCCTGACTTTTGAGAAGGTCAGGGCCTGATTTGTGTTTGGCTCCCACTTCCCTGGGCTGGGCTTCCCATGGAGCAGAAGTCATGGTGGGAGGAACCGATTGCCTCACCGAGCGGTCTTGCTCCCAGGCCCACTGGGTGAAGTGCTTCATGGTTCAGGATGCTGCCCCCAGAAGCCTGGGTCTCCCAGCTGCCCAGACTTGATCGGGAGACTGGACAAACACACCTGATGGTCCTAGCCACCCCTGCCCCCACCAAGTACACCCGAGGAAGGACAAGTCAGAGGTTGAGCATCCCTGCCATGATAAGCTCTGGAGAACAGGAAGGTCCTAGAGGGAAAAGGACCTGGTAGGAAGTTGCTTTGGCCAGCCCAGCCTTGGAGAGGGAGTTACTGCCCCACTGTTTCGTGCCAGGGGGAACTCTTTCTTTGAAAAAGCTACAAACAACCTTTGCTCTCCCAGCACAGCTGGGAAGTCGGTCTGACAGTTGCTTACCAAGTACCTGTGTGGAGCTGGCTACATGTGTGTGTGCTAAGTCACTTCAGTTGTGTTCCACTCTTTGCAACTACATGGACCATAGCCTGCCAGGCTCCTCTGTCCATGGAATTCTCCAGGCAAGAATAGTGGAGTGGGTTGCCATGCCCTCCTACAGAGAATCTTTCTGACCTAGGGGTCGAACCCATGTCTCTTACATCTCTTGCATTGGCAGGCGGATTCTTTATCACTAGTGCCAGCTGGGAAGCCCCGTGGAGCTGGGCTAAGAAAGTTAAAATTTGTCACCATCTTCAAGGAGTGCAACTGGTGACAGAAGCTGATGGGTAAACCAATCATTGCAACATGCTGTTTGAAGTGCATGGGGAAGGATGTGCAAGCTACAGGAGCTCCCTGAGAGAGGACAAGTTCCCAGGGTGCCTGGACAATTGGGTCACACCTCACAGAGGATGCAACATCTAGCCAGGCTGGATCACTTTTTCCTGCTCCAGGGAGAGGAATCGTGAGTCCAGAACATAGTCACACACATGGGTCGAGCCTGTAGAATGAGTATGTAACACCTTTGGAACAGGAACTCATGTGGTCCAGTCTCAAAGCAGCTTTACAAGCCCCAGATAGGGGCTTGTAGGAGACAGCAGGTGATTTATCTGATAGGCAAACAGCAAGGTCCTTTGCTTGAGTTTCTTCAGTGCTGGGGAGGAGTCTCATGATCCACAGCAAAACTTGAAACATTTCTTCTTCCTTTTTCATCCACGTTCCCTCCTCCAATGTCCCTCTTCTCCAAACTCCAATGAAAAGCTCGTTCCTCTGTCCTGACCCTCTTTCTCTCAACAGATTTCCCAGCCTCCCTGCCATGTCTTAATGTTACTGTTAGTCGCTCAGTCATGTCCCACTCTTTGCGACCCTGTGGACTGTAACCCGCCAGGCTTCTCTGTTCGTGGAATCCTCCAGGCAAATACTGTAGTGGGGCTTCAGTATTGCCATTCCCTTCTCCCGGGGATCTTCCCAACCCAGGGATCAAGCCTGGGTCTCCTGCGCTGCAGGCAGATTCTTTACCATCTGAGCCACCTGTGGCCTCAAAAGCTCTACACCCCTTGTCCTCTGATTGGACTTTGGCCTCATCTTGTAGCATCTTCCTCTTTGCTATTGTTATGCATATCCATCAGCCTTCTGCTGGTTTTAAGTTGCCAAGTGGGTGCTCACCCTAGGACCTTTGCACATCAAACTCCCTCCATTTGGAACAACTCACCCTCAGATTTCCCCTTGGCTGAATCATCCTTGCATTTCAGCTGTCCTCATCATGTGTCACAGCACTCCATTCTTTTTTTTTTTATTCATCACTTATCTCTATCTGAAATGACTTCACTCACTTATGTGTTTTCTTCTATATGATTGTCTCCTACTCCAAAAGGTGAGCCCACAAGTGCAGGGGCCTTATCTTATTCTCCCCTGATCCTTTGACCTAGAACAGAAACTTGGAACCTGTTTGGTGTTCAAGAAATAGTTGGTGAATGTGTGAGTAGCTGTGGAATGCAATTTCCCAGGAGTGGTTCTATTTTCTTCTTCATGGCTTTTTTGGGTTGGTATCTGCCTGTTTGGTTTTTGTCCTTATTTTTCCTCAAGCATCTTGAACATGTATCACAGAAAAGACGAAGAGCAGTTTGTTATTGTCCAGTTCAGTCACTCAGTCATGTTCGACTCTGTAACCCCATAGAGTGGAGCGTGCCAGGCTTCCCTGTCCTCCACTATCTCCTAGAATTTGCTCAGGTTCATGTCCATTAAGTCGGTGATGCTGTCTAACCATCTCATGCTCTGCTGCCCTCCTCTCTTTTTGCCTTCAATCTTTCCCAGCATCAGGTTCTTTTCCAATGAGTCAGTTCTTAGCATCAGGTGGCCAAAGTATTGGAGCTTCAGTTTCAGCATCAGTCCTTCCAGTGAAGAACAGTTCAGTGATGGCAAAACCTTCTCTGGGCAGTGGGAGGTGACAGGGCAGACTGGACAAAGCACAGCTTCTCCTGGACAGGAAAACAAGCCAATCCACTGACTCAATGGACATGAGTTTGAGTGAAGGACAAGGAAACTGGGTGTGCTGCAGTCCATGGTATCGCAAAGAGCTGGACACAACTTAGTGACTGAACAATAACAACATGGAAGGGACACACCCGGAGGATGGGATGGTGGGAAAGAAAGCCAGAGCACGAGCTCAGAGGCCACTGAGAGAACAAAATCCCTGGGGTCTCCTAGGCCAGGACTTGGACTTGAGGAACAGTCATCATTCGGTTTCATGAGGACAAAGGGATACTTGGCTTGGAGAAGTAGCTGGCAGAGGCTGATATACAAATCTTGGTTTTAATCTGTTTATTGAAATGTTTAAACATATCATTTTTGTAAATACATCTGAAAGACACTGATTAATCCATCTCCCAAGGGGTGGGTGGGGTGGGGGTCTTAGCCCCACCATTTTGTTCCCCATCTGGATCAGTGAGCTCTTCCTCTTAAAAAAAAAAGAACAAGAAAACAAACTCATTACATAAGAAACTTTTGACAGGGGGTGGAAGAGGGGAACCAGTTTTTCTTTTTATTGCTGAAACGTGGGGCTTTTTCTTTCTGGTCTAAAAAATTAATCTACAGAAACAGTGGGTGACACTGACAAAAATCACTTCAGATGCTGGGAATGATTTCATTTTTACACTTGATGATTAAAAATCAGATCAGCCAAGTGCTCAAGAGCTCCAGCATGCCTTCCTAAATAGGGGTACTATGGGTAGGGAACGAAATGCAATTGCCTTCGCCTGGCTTTTGGTCTGTCACTCAGGCACTTCTGTTCTCTCTAGCTCTGGGAAAGCAGAGTCAGGGTGACCGTCTAGGAAAATGAACTGCTCAGGCAATTACGGCAGGAGCATCAACAACAAGGCAGTAATGGGCCCCGGAGGCTCTGAATCTTTCCCCGGATGTAGTACGATCATAGCCTGATGTGAGCCGGGAAGCTGGAGTGATGGGAGCTGTTCCGGAAAAGGGAGGGGGCATTTGTTTGCTGACCAGGGGTGGAGGAGGACAGTTTTGGGGAAACTGTCTTGAGAGTCAGAAGGACATTGTCCTGATGAACCTGTGCCCCCCGCCCACCGAACCACAGCCAGGGGCGTCTTCCTGCTTCCTCGTTCAACCCTCCCCTGAATGGGTCTGGACCAGAGAAACCAACCCAAACCCAGCCCATTCCCGATATCAGAAGAGTCTAAAGGGCTGGCACATTGTCTGACGTGACATTTCCCAAGATTGGTATCTAGACCTGGGGTACTGTATTTTTTTTTTAATTTCTTAACTTCTGTAAATTTAGGTGGAACCATTAAACACTATTATTATTTTTTTAATTGGAGGATAATTACTTCCCAATGTCATGTTGGTTTCTGCTGAACAACAATGTGAATCAGCTATGTGCTTGCATGCTAAGTTACTTCAGTCGTGTCCGACTCTTTGTGACCCCATGGACTGTAGTCTGCCAGGCTCCTCTGTCCATGGGATTCTCCAAGCAAGAAAATTGGAATGGGTTGCCATTCCCTTCTCCAGGGGATCTTCCTCATCCAGGGATTGAACCTGTGTTTCTTACGTCTCTGTCTCCTGCATTGGCAGAAGGGTTCCTTACCACAAGCGCCACATTGGAAGCCCTGAATCAGCTATACATATATACATTTGTGTCTATACTATATACATGTACAGATGTATCCCCTCCTTCTTGGGCTTCCCTCCCCTATGCCCCTCCCCTCGAACCCCACCCCTGTAGGTCCTCACAGAGCCTTGCGCTGAGCCCCCTGTGCTGACAGCAGCTTCCCACTGGCTCTGGTTTACACGTGGTCGTGTATGCATCTCAATGTTTCTCTCACAGTTCGTCCCGGCCTCTTCAGGAGAAGGTGTGTCTGCAAGTCATCTGCATCTCTGTTAAACATTTGAAGATAAACTTTATATCTTGGAGTCATGTTCCATTTACAGGAAAGTTGCAAAGTTAGCCCTTTGTCCCGCTGTGAGCATCTGACATGCACACAGGGCTGCACAATGACAGAGATGTAGTATGTTGACGCACGACTGTAACTGAATTCCAGATGTTATCTAGACTTTCAGTCTTCCCTGGATGCTGGCTTTCTATTCTAGGATCCAGACGAGGGTCAAGTGGTGTCTTCTGACATATCTTTTTAAAAAGTGACTACCTAGGGAATTATTTTAATGGATATTACAGAAGTATATCATGACCACATCAACTGTGATTACAGTTTGTAAACAATTAAATGACAAAAAAACATGTCAGTTTGAAGAAATATGTTAGAAGTATAAATGAAAATGACGCTCAGCTTGGGGATGAGGATCCGGCATGCAGTGGTCTGGCTCCTTTTCATCACCACCGCCCTTCCCCCGACTGAAAGGGAGGGCATGGTGTACAGTCCCCCAGAAATCTGGTTGTAGAATCCTGACTGTGGAACTGGCCCAAGGGAGCCTCCAGGCCAGCAGCTCTTCCACGATCCAACAGCGCCTCCTTCCTCAGCAGGAGGAAGGCAGGAGGTGGAGGTGGAGGTGGGGGAGCGGGAGACCCTCTGGTGGGAATAAAGTTTCCATCTCAATTATTCTGCTGACCCTTGACCTCCATTATCATGGATAATCAAAAACCGGCTGGATGCGGCATGTTTTAAATAAAAACATGGTTGAAGTGGCCCAGAGGACACTCAGGCAGTTAATTACACGACCACTCCTGCAACTGCTCTTCAGGGGAGTGCACTTTTCCATCTGCACAGAAATGAGAACAACGGCCGTGGGGACGCGTCCCAGCCCTGTGGAGGGCTCCCCTTAAGAGGAGCTCTACAGGTGAACCTCATTTCTCACTACACGGGGACTGTGGTTACAAACCTCTTTTGACAAGGAGAATGTTAAGGGAAATGGAATCCAGAGAGGAAAGAGGCTTAAATGAAAACCCGATTGCATGTTCCCAAGAGCGCGTGTGTGTGCCCCTGCCTCCCGCTTGAAGCCCGCTGTGAACACTCTGCAGTTGATAAGCTTGGAGACTTGGAGGTTTTTCCATCCCAGCAGGTCCCACCTGGCTGGTAGGTCTCTACGGGCCCCCATGCAAGGTCTGGGTTTGGCTCAAGGCTGGAGAAATCTGATGGGGTTTGTCTCTGGGTAGATAGTGTCCTCGGGCTGATCCTGTGCAGGCCATCAGGTGACAAAGAGGGAAGCCCAAACAATTACTTAGGACACCCGGGGAAGACAACCTGAGAGGGACAAGAAATGTGAGGGTCCATCTCAGAAGAGTCGAAGGAGAAGGGTGGCTGTCTGTCCTGACTGGTCTTGCATAGTCTCTTCACAAGTTGTCCTGCTGCTGCACAACAGTGAAAACAAGCAAACGACAAACAGACACATCCACTCATTTCCTTTCGTTTAACACATGCCCTGGGGACTATGATCTGCTCTGGACCCAGTTCAAGGCTTTGCAGAGGCCCCTGGAGGTAGGGGAGAGAAGGGCTGGCAGCAGGATGTGGAGAGAGGACCACATCTGGAGGCGTCTTGCAGTCACTTCAGATTTGACTCATCCGAAGCCTCGAGATCTTCTTAGCGCCCTGCTTGCTGGTGAGGCTGAGCCAGGTCCCCGGGCCCCAGATTTCCTGCACAGACTCATCCTTCTGCTGAGTCTTGGGGGAGAGCTGCTCTCAGAGCTGCAAGAAGGGGGCCAGGTGCAGCCACCCTGGGGATTTGTGCCATGTGGCTGCATCTCTGGGGGCCAGGGAAGATTCTGGGCACTGAATCCCAAAGGCAGGGGGTGATTAGGCTCCCCCTGGCCCCACTTCTGGACAGAAATTCATTGAACCCCAGAGGCACGGGGTCATTAGACTCCCCCCGTCCCCACTTCTGGAAGGGAACGTGTGTCAAAGGGGCACAGGGGCCATGCAGCATTGCTCCTCGTGTAAGTTCCTCTTCCCATCCAGTCTTCCTGGACCTGCAGGACATCTGCGTCCTGTCCTGGTTTTGCTGTCTTTTAGCTGCACCTGAGAGCTGTTCTTTAGAGAACTGTCATGACAGACTGCAATTTTGCCAAACGAGCCTTACTCTTGGCAAGGGAGTGATATATCTTTTTTGTTTGTTTCCTTGAGGGAGGAAAAAAAAAAAAAAAAGGCCCAAGAAAGCAAGTTCACAATAATTCGGAAATGATTTTTCTTTTTCTTTGGTGACTGTTGTCACATGCTTACTGGGTTAGTTATCTGGTTCCCAATCTGGACAGATGAATTATGTGACAGTACTTAGAAAAATTGGGAGGGGAGGGATTGTTTATTATCTTGAGATATAATTCACATACCATAATGTTTCCGTTCTAAAGTCTATGATTTAGTGGTTTTTAGTGTATTCACAAAATTGTGCACTTATCTCTATGATTGAATTCCAGAACATTCCACCCCCCTATCCCAAATAACTTCTGCACGTAGCAGCCGTCACTCCCTTCCCTAGCCCCAGCCCTAAGGAGCTATAACTCTACTGTCTGTCTCTGCAGATTTGCCTTTTCTGGACATTTCATATACATGGAACCAGACGACATGTCGTCTTTGGCGTCTGGTTTCTGCCGCTCAGCATAGCTCTGGGGTCCACTCAGTGTAGCTCTGGGTCCACTCAGCATAGTTAGGGGTCCACTCAGCATAGCTCTGGGTCCACTCAGCATAGTTCTGGGGTCCACTCAGCGTAGTTCTGGGGTCCACTCAGCATATTTAGGGGTCCACTCAGCATAGCTCTGGGTCCACTCAGCATAGTTCTGGGGTCCACTCAGCGTAGTTCTGGGGTCCACTCAGCGTAGCTCTGGGTCCACTCAGCGTAGTTCTGGGGTCCACTCAGCGTAGTTCTGGGGTCCACTCAGCATAGTTCTGGGGTCCAGTCAGAGTAGCTCTGGGGTCCAGTCAGAGTAGCTCTGGGGTCCACTCAGTATAGTTAGGGGTCCACTCAGCATAGCTCTGGATCCACTCAGCATAGTTCTGGGGTCCACTCAGCATAGCTGTGGTTCCATTCAGTGTAGTTGGGGGTCCACTGACATTGTTCCAGGGTCAGGATTTCATTCTTCTGTTGCCTCATGTCTCCATGGCATAGATATGTGAGATTTTTAATCTAATCATCCATTGATATGTTTATTTTCAATTAACTCCAAAGTCATGATTTTTTAAGTTACTTTTGTACAGGGAAACTTTCCCATTAAGCTATCTTCATGAAGTGTATTCACACTGTAACTTAGGAGGAAAGAGAAAATCAAAGCCCTTTCCGGATGTAGAGACAGATTCTTTTCTGAGGGCTTCCTTGGTTATGGGGGACTGTCTACCTACCGCCTTCTCAGTCCTTTCTGCATCCTCCCCCATGGCTCTCTACTTCTGGGAGTTTTGCCTTACTCCAGGGGCAGGCCCAGCTCTTCAGCTCTTCCAGTCTTCTCCTCTCTCTTCCTTGCATCCACAGCTGTCCCATGGCCCTCCCTCTCCCTGTCGGGGACAGCCAGACACTCACAAACCTTTGACCTTCGTGCATTTCCAAGCCTCCCCAGCTTGCCTCTTGCTGCTACACCTGCCCAGAAAATTCTTTAGCATCCTGCAACACCCAGCTCATCTATTTTATCCAGGAAGTTCCCCAAACTGTCTTTCCCTGGGCTTCCGTGATGCTTTATTTCTGTGTCATGGTCAGGGGGTGGTTCTATGATATTTAACAATGGGAAAATTGTTAATACCAATAAATTGGATTGGATGCTGGTGGCAGTGCTGGGATCTGGGATGCTGGAGGGTCCTGGGGAGGGGAAGGGACATTGGAGCTGTGCTCATGCTACACCACTGAGACATTGCTTCCGGCTTTCCCAGTTTTACCTGCATACTACCTGTGACCACTTGCACACCTGGTGGCTCACATAGCTGGGGAGGTGCCTGAGCGTTGATGCTAGAGGTATAGGGAGTGGAATCCATATGAATCTTCAGGATGTGGTTCTTCCAAAGACCAGCTCACTCACCCAAGTAAAATTCCTCCCCAAGCCCAATCTAGCTCAGTGTGAGGCTTAGATACATGACCAGCTGGAGGTTGACATGCAGAGAGTCTTAATCACTGGACCACCAGGGAAGCCCTGAGACTCTTTTTTGTTTTTTTTAACCATACCAATAGCTGCAATTAAAAAAAATTGAAGTTGATTTATAATGTTGTGTTTCAGGTACACAGCAAAGTGATTTAACTTTACATATATGTACATGTATATATGTATTCTTTTTAAAGTTCTTTTCCATTTTTGATTATTAAAGATACTGAATATCTTTAATATCTTCAGTTCCCTGTGCTATAGGTCCTTGTTATTTATTTTCTATATAGCGGTGCATGCGTGCTCAGTCTCTGAGTCACATCTGACTCTTTTAGACCCCATGGACTGTAACCCGCCAGGTTCCTCTGTTCATGGGATTTTCCTGGCAAGACTACTGGATTGGATTGCCATTTCCTCCTCCAGGGGATCTTCTCCACACAGGGATCAAACCTGTCTCCTGTGGCTCCTGCATTGGCAGGAGAATTCTTTACTACTGAGCCATGTGGGAAACCCATATATAGTGGTGTGTATCTGTTAATTCCAAACTTCTAATTTATCCCTCCCCACCCATTCCCCTTTAGTAACCATAAGTTTGTTTTCTATGTGACTTAGAGATTCATTTTGCCTCTCAACTTCCACCACTGAGAATAATTATTATTTATGTACTGAACTTGTACATACTGTATTCTTACATATTTATGGATTGTATTTATTATACTTTTCAATGCTCCATCACTCCTGTGTTTTCTCCTTACAAAGTAAGAGAGAGCAGGGCAAGGACTAGAGTGGGGAGTCAGAGAAAACTCCACCATGGATGCAGAATTTAGGGGTGCCCCAAACTGAAGTCATCAAGATAATGTTTTCATGCGATGTATTGAAAATAAAAATTAATGGTACAGCAGAAACCAACACAATATTGTAAAGCAATTATCCTCCAATTTAAAAAGTAAATTAAAAAAATTAAAAAATTAATGCAAGTGATTCCAAATTGAGCAAAGTACCAGTACTTTAAATAAAGACAGCATCACAGAGATCCTTGTCAGGCCTTCTTCACTTGCAGTGGAAATACCCTACCTGGGCCCTGAGAACCTGCAGTATTATGTGGGGAGGTTCTTGGACGCTTCTTCCAACCCCACCTCCAGGAAGACAACGACGCTGGCTCTACTTCTTACCAGCCTTCACAGGACAAACACGTCTCTGATATGCTGGGTGCCACACCTCCATTTCCCAGCAGCAGGCTCGGTAGATGCGCTGTTAGATCAATAGTCACAATTACTGAAGGTCTCAGCAGAGGCTGTATTTTTTTTCTCTCCCTCTCTGCATCTCTCTCTTCCTGTTTTTTAAAGGTTGTTACTGTGACATTAAGTGATGTATAGAAAAGAATTGACTTCCTATTTCTGAGCCAGACCAAGTTTCATCTCTGCATGTGTCTCCTCCAGGTTGTTCAAAACGGTGCTTTTCTCAGTTAAGCCCAGTGTTGACTCAAAGGCCAAGCCACAGGAGGTCATCCTCTTTTACTTTATTTTCTAATACACAAAGAGGGTGCCTCTGCCCTCGGAGATGCTGCCTGTAGAGTGGGCACCATTTCAGCAAAGAGGGTAGGAGGCAGGCTGGGCCAGCGCCTCTCTGCTCTGAGTTCTTTTCTGGGGCCACGGATGTCTCCCCAGCTTCAGGCCAGGTCATTCGTGTTTGAGTTGGAGCACCACTGGCCGCAGGTACCTCTCTCTCCATCAAGGTATGTAACATACTTCACGAGGTAAGCCTATAGATAATGCTAGTTTTTTAAAAAACAAACTCTTTTTTTTTCCTCACCCTGTACTCTTAATGATGTATTTATCTTCAAGCATACAGTTAAAAAGAAAATGCTGCATAAAACTGGGCTTGACCCAGTTCAGTAATTGTCCTGTGTGCTTACCATCACTGTTCTTTTTGTCAAAATATTTACTGCAAATCATAATGGCTGTCAGAAACCGAGTCTGCAATCCGTGTTCTCCTGAACATAGAAAAACCTATAAGGAAATTTGTTGCTGTTGCTTGGTAAGCAGTTCTTTTTTTTTTTTTTTTTAGTGATGGATCTAATTAAACTGAAGGTGTGAATTGGTTAGGAACATTAGTTCTATTAGCCCAAGAGTCAGAAAAAAAAACATACAGTATAATCTAAATATCAAGGTATTTGAGAGTCATACTATTTATAGCAGCTCTACTGAGCAACCACCCAAGGGGAGCATTTTTCAGTGAGATTTACAAGGGACCCTGGACCTGGGACCATGTATTTATACATATATTTGGGTTCCCAGCGTCCAAAATAGCTAAGAGCTGGAGGGTCTGTCAGATAAGCCCTGGAGCCCATGTCCTGAGAGGTGGCATGCCTCTCTGCTCCCGTCGCAAATCTTCCTGTAAGAACGAGAGCCAAGATGTTATCTGCCGGAATGCAAGGGGAGACAGGATGCAACTTAGAAAAACGATAACGTCGGGAGACTGGGAAAAGCAGAATCGACGTCAGGGCCAATTTAAAATAATGTGCCTTTTAACTAATTCTGGTACCCAACTAAGGGCAAGCTTTTAGGATCACAAGACTGATACCCATCAGAGCAAGCGTTTGGGTTCTGCACAGGCTTGGGGACTGTGGGAAGATTCAGAGAAGCCAAGAGATGAAGGTTTGCTCCCTCGGTTTTACTTTGACCAGAAAGACAGGGGAGGGGGAATCCCCCAAAACTTAAATAATCACTGCCTAGTTGCCAAGGGGAAATGAGGCCACCAGGAGAGCCAAGTGGGTACCAGCCAGAGGCCCTTCTCGTGGCAGAAACCACAAGCGTGTATGCAGAGAACCAAGACTGTAGAAGGGGGTGGGGAGGTCTGTGTCAGATTAACACAGAGAAAAACACCCAGTGCAGAGTGCTCACCACCATACACATCTGCCAGTTGTCCGATCCTCTGAACAAGTGGGCATAAGCCCTGACCTTCAGAGAAGGAAAACATGGCAAGGAGAGTCGAGGCAACTTTTTCAAAGCCGTAAGAGGTTGGGAATTCCCTGGCGGACCAGTGGCTCGGACTCATCACTTTCACGGCAGTGGCCCGGGTTCAATCCCTGGTTGGGGAACTAAGATCCCACAGGCCGTGTGGCATGGCCAATGATGCCTTGTATGTGCATGCATGTGTGCTCCGTCATGTCTGACCCTTTGTGACCCCATGGACTGTATCTGCCAGGCTCCTCTGTCCATGGAATCCTCCAGGCAAGAATACTGGAGTGGGTTGCCATTTCCTCCTCTAGGGGATTTTCCTGACCCAGGGATTGAACCTGAGTCTCCCACACTGGCACATGAATTCTTTACTGCTCAGCCACTGGGGAAGCCAGTGATGCCCTACAGTGCTTTAAAAAATAGTTTACAAAATCATAGAGCTTGAAGGGAGCTGAGTAAAGGGTCAAAGACAGGTATGGTCTTCGAGGTCTGGGAGTTCTGTCCTTCTGGGTGTGGCTGAGCAAAGATGACCAAGTTTCTCTGAATGGTCACAGTCAGGAATCTCTACAGAGTCTGTCAGGGTAGCCTTTCCTCTGCTCTGACTTGCAATGAAGTGAGAAGTCTCTGAGGGTCTTCACTGATATCATATTATCATTATAATCATTTGCACTCATATAATGGGGGAGCCTTGCCATTTATGGCAGTGATGTAAAAATGTCCTCTGAATATAAGGGCACCTGAGGACAAGTGAATTGACCTAGAGAAAATGATGCAGAGGAAAATGATATGCACCAAGTCAGTGTTTCTCCAAGGGCAGCCTTATGGCACCCAGGCCGAGGGATATGGTTTTAGGTCTCTAGATGCTGCAGTAAATAACATGGGCTCACATGCTATGAAGGTCACTTCCTGTTTCAGTGCTCTTTCTTTCTGTTTATTTACTATTTATTATTTTTATAAATTAGGCTTTTTGTTTTGAGATAATTGTAGGTTCCCATGCAGTTCCCATGCAGGGCTTCCCTGGCAGCTCAGATAGTAAAGAATCTGCCTGCACTGCAAGAGATCTGGGTTTGATCCCTGGGTCATGAAGATCCCCTGGAGAAGGGAATGGCAACCCACTCCAGTATTCTTGCCTGGAGAATTCCATGGACAGGGGAGCCTGGCGGGCTACAGTCCATGGGGTTCCAAAGAGTTGGACATAACTGAGCAACTAACACTTTCACTTTCTTTATTTCATGCTGTTGTAAGAAATAATCCAAAGAGATCCCATGTACCTTTTAGCCAGTTTCCCTACATGGTAACATCTTTCAAATCACAACCTGCATGTTGATTTAGTCAAGATACAGCCTGTTTCATCACCACAGGGATATCTCGTGGCCACACCCACTTCCCCCTCTCAACTCCTGGTAACCTTTCATCTGTTTTCCAGCTCCATAATCTGTCATTTCAAGACTATTACACAAGTGAAAAAAAAAAAAAAAAGAACTTCCACAAGAGGTAGCCATTCTACTCCTGGGTATATATTGAGAGAAACAAAAACATTAATTCTAGAAGATTGATGTACCCCAACTTTCATAGCAGCATTTTTTTTTACAATTGCCAAGGTATGGAAGCAACCTAAGTGTCCACCAAGAGATGAATAAATAAAGAAAATGTGGTATATACACACAATGGAATATTAGTCATAAAAGAAGGAAATGATGCCATTTGCAGTAACATGGATGGACTTAGAGATGATCATAAACCATAAAGTGAAGTCAGAGAAAGACAAATTAACTGAAGTCAAAGAAAGACAAATACTGTATAATATCATTTACATGTGGAATCTAAAATACAGCAAACCAGTGAATATAACAACAGAAAAGCAGACTCACAGATATAGGGACAAACTAGTGGTTTACCAGTGAGGAAAGGGAAGGGGGACGCGGCAACACACATCTAGGAGATTAAGATGTGCTAACTCTCAGCGGTAAAATAAGCTATGAGGGTATACAGTACAACAAGGAGACTATAACCAATACTTTATAATAATGGAATGGAGTGTAACCTTTAAAAATTGTGAATCACTGTATTATACACCTGTAATTTATATAAGATTATACAGCAACTACACATCCATTTTAAAATGGAAAAAATAAGAATAAAATAGGAAAAAAAAAGAAGAATGTCGTATAAATGAAATTACAGTGTCTGGCCTTGGGGTGTGGCTTTTTTCACACAGCATAATGCTCTGGAGATTCATCAGTATTGTTCCATGTAATAGTTCACTCCTTTTGATTGCTGAGTAATAAGGACATGGCTGGACCACAGCTAATTTAAATGTTCGTCTGTTGAAGGACATCAGGGCTGAGTTCAATTATCAGCTATTTACACATAAAGCTGCCATGACCATTTGTGCACAGTCTCCTGTGTGGATCTAAGTTTCCATTTCTTTGGAATAAAAGGCCAGGAAGGTAATCCCTGGGTTAAATGGTAGTGGCAGGTTAATTTTTTTTTTCAAGACGCTGCCGAAGTTGTGTCCAGAATGGCCTTATCACTTCGTATTCACATCAGCCATTCATGTCGTATTTCCACATTCTCGCCTGCACTAGGTGTTATCACTGTTTTTCATTTCCGCATCCTGATGGGTGTGCAGTGATATTTCGCTGTGGTTTTCATTTGCATTTCTCTGATGGCCAGTGGTGCTGAACATCTTTTCATGTGCTTGTTTCCATCTGTATATCTTTGGCAATGTGTCTTTCTTCATGTCTTTTGCTCACTTTTTGATTGGATGGTTGCTGAATTTTTTAAATTTAATTTTTATTGTATATTGGCATATAGTTTGAATTTTTTTTTAACTTAAATTTTTTTTTTATGTTAGGTTTTCATTCTCTAGGTTTAATTCCCTGGTCTAATATATGGCTTACAAATACTGTCTCCTGGACTATAGCTGATGTTTTATATCCTCTTCAAAGCAGGGGTTCTCAGAGAGGAGATATTCTTAATTTTGATGGGATTCAATTTATACATTTTCCCTCTATGGCTCATGCTCTTGGTGTCAAGTCCGAAAACTCTTTCCTATGCCCTGGATCCTAAAGAGTTTTCTCTTGTTTTTTTATTCTAGAGTTTATAGTTTTATAGTTTCCATTTAAGCTTGGTTCACATTTAGAGTTAATGTTAATATAAGTAAGGTCTGAGGTGTAGTTGAGGTTATTTTTTATCTCTGGATGTCGGTTACTCCAGCACTGTTTATTGCAGAGATTACCCTCCCCTCACCAAATTGCTTGAACTTATGTTAAAAATCTGTTGGGCCTACTTGTGCAAGTCTATTTCTGTTTTTTTTTTTTTTTTTTAATTCTGTTCAATTTGATCTATGTGTCTGTACCTCTACCAGTATGGCACTGTCTTCTTTACTGTAGTGCTGTAATAAGTTTTAAAATTTATTGAAAATTTAAACTGATTCCTCCCATTTTATTATCCTTCTTCCAAAACTGAGTTACCCTAGTTCCTCTACCTTTCTCAGTAAATTTTCAAATAATCTTGTTTATGCCCACAAAAAAAAGCTTATGGGGATTTTGATAGGAATTGAAGTAAGTCTCTCTATCACTCTGGGGAAATCTGACATCTTTACACCTCTGCTATGGCTAGTCTTCCAAACCATGAACACAATCTATCTCTTTATTTCTTTAGATTTTCTTTGAGTTTTTCATCAGTGTTTTGTAGTGTTCAGCATATAGGTCCTGGTTATGCTTTGTTAGTTTTACATCTAAGTGTTTCAGTTTTTTGAGTGCTTGTAAATGGCATTGCATTTTAAATTTGGGTTTCCGATTGTTCATTGCTAGTATACAGCAGTGGGATTGATTTTTGTGTGTTGATCTTGTAGACCATGACTTTGCTGAACTTGTTAGTTCTAGAAAGCTTTTTTCCTTTTCTCTCTCTTTTTTTCTGATTTCTTGGGATTTTCTACATAGATGATCGTGTCATCTGCAAATATAGAAAGTTTCATTTCCTCCTTTCTTGTCTCTGTATCTTTTATTGTCTTTCTTGCTGTGTGGCACTGGCCAGAATTTCTACATCTCTGTTACATAAAAGTGCTGAGTGATCTGTGTATAATCCTGTTTCTGATGTTTAGGAGGAAGTATTCAGTTTTCCATCATTAAGGATAACATCTTTAGATGCACTTCATCAAGCTGAGACGCTTTCCCTCTATTTATATTTTCTGAGAAAGTTTATCATGAATAGGTGCTGACTCTTGTCAAAAGCTTTTTCTCCAGCAATTGATATACATGTGATTTCCCCCCTTCTTTCCTCTGTAAATATGATAGATTACACAGATGCAGGCCTGGGGCCCTGGGTCGTGGGGTGTGTAATTCTTTCTACATTGCAGAATCTAGTTGCTGATACTTTATGAAGGATTTTACATCTACATTCATGAAGGGATAGTGCTCTGTAGGTCTTGTTTTGCTTTGCTTTTGGACTATCTTTGTCTGATTTTGGTGTCAGGGTAATACCTAGCTTCATGAAATTAATGGGGAAATGCCCCCTCCTCTTTTGTTTCCCGAAAGAAGTTGTATAGAATTTGTATTAATTTTTATGTAAATTCTAGGTAGAATTCTTCAGCAATACTATCAGGATCTTAAGACTTCTCCTTGGGCTGTTTTAAAATTACAAATTTGGGGGACTTCTCTGGCGGTCCAGTGGTTAAGACTTTGCTTTCTAATGCAGGGGGTGTGGGTTTGATCCCTGGTTGGGGAGCTAACATCCCACATGCCTTGCATCCAAAAATCCAAAACAAAGAACAGAAGAAATACTGTAATAAATTCAATGAAGATTTTAAAAAGATAATAAAATTACAAATTTGGTCTGCTTAATAAATACAATGCTAATCAAATTATCTGTTTTATATTTGGTGAATTTTTGCTAACTTGTGCCTTTCGAGGAATTGATCCATCTCATTCACGTTATCACATGCATGTGGATGGAGTTATTCATGGTAACCCTTGTGCTGTCCTTTGGATACTGCAAGTCTGTCATGATATTCTGTTTCATTCCTGATGTTAGGAATTTGTGTCTTCTGTCCTTTTTCCTTTCTAAATCTTTGTAGAGATTCTAAGTAGGATTTATTTATTTAATTTTTTAAAAATTTATTTTATTGAAGTATAGTTGATTTACAATGCTGTGTTAATTTCTGCTGTATAGCAAAGTGATTCAGTTATACATATATACATTTATTTTCAAGTTATTGTCCATTATGGTTTATTACAGGATAGTGAATATAGTACTTTGTGCTATATAGTAGGATCTGGTTTTTATCCATTCTATATGTAATAATTTTCATAAAGATCAATTTATTGATATTATTAAAGAACAAGCTTTATTTTTCATTGACTTGATTAGTTTTCTGTTGTAGTTTAGTCATTTTGTTTCCTTTTCTTCATTATTTCCTTCCTTCTGCTTATTTTGGGTTTCCTTTACTAGGTTATGGGTGTAGGAGCTTGGTTATTGATTTGAGATTCTGTCTTTTCTTGAATAAGCATTTAACACTATAAATGGCCTCTCAGCACAGCCTTAGCTGTGTCCCATAAATTCTGAGATGTTATATTTCCAGCTTCATTCATTCGCTGTGTTTTGGGCTTCCCTTGACACCTCCTTTTTGACTTGTGGGTTATTTAGTAGTTTGTGCTTTAGTTTCCAAGTGTTTGGAGATTTTCCTGTTGTTGTTCAGTTGCTGAGTGTGTCCAACTCCTTGCAGTCCCAGGCGCTGCAGCACATTAGGCTTCCGGGTCCTTCACTATCAGAGTTTGCTCAAATTCATGTCCACTGAGTTGGTCATACTATCTAACTATCTCATCCCCTGGCACCCTCTTCTACTTTTACTTTGAACCTTTCCCAACATCAGGGTCTTTTCCAATGAGTTGGCTCTTCGCATTAGGTGGACAAAGTATGGGAGCTTCAGCTTCAGCATCAGTTCTTCCAATGAATATTCAGGGTTGATTTCCTTTAGGATTGACTGGTTTGATCTCCTTGCAGTCCAAGGGACTCTCAAGAGTCTTCTCCAGCACCACAATTCGAAGGCATCCATTTTTCAGTGCTCAGCCTTCTTTATGGTCTGACTCTCACATCTGTACATGACTACTGGAAAAACCATAGCTTTGATTATAGAGTAATAGTACAGGGTTCTTTCTGAAGGGCACTTAGGCTTCCCTTCAATCAGAGGCCTCTGGCTCTGTGAACTGACTAAGGTCTGAAGAGTGGACGAAGGGGCATGATTCTCTCTGGTGACTCAAGTCAGGTTACTAGTGACCACACAACCACACATAGAGTTTCTTGTTATCCAGACCAAGCCATATCCTAGGGGCTGACCTCCTATTTTATCCCTAGTGGCGCCCTGGTCAGTCAGCTACCACGGAAGATCTCTAGGACCCAAGGAACTCTGACTCCTGGCCCCTCCCCACGGCCCTGGCTGAATATGCCCACTTTCTCATGGACAGTTAAGTGCTCCCGCTTGGCCTCTGCTCTCCTGGGATTCCCAGTGAAATCGGGGAGCCCATCTCAAGGCTGACACCCCCTAGACATACCTGACCTCAAAAGAGAGCAACCACAGAGGTTTTCAGGGATGTGAGTGCAATGCCCTAGAGAGGAGAGGGCCTTTGGGTCTTCTAGAAAATTGTGGTTGGGGAGTGGGTAGGTAGGTCTGAACGTGGCACACGGTATACCCAGGCCAGCCTTCTTAGTTACCTGAGCTGCTGAATTCTTGCCTCCACATCAGACCACAGGAGTTCTGGCATCTCAGTCTCATGAAATCTAGGTCACCACTAGATTTCTAGTGGTGGGTCCAGGTTTCTGTTAACCAACCAAGGAAGCTGCAAAACCACAGCCAGCCATTCAATGAATACATTAAGATGAGAACTTCTAATAAGCACCCCATCAATGAACGTGGCCCAATCACTGATGTTCTTTGTACCCCTTCTGTTATAACACTCTTAGGATCCACTCCCACACATGGATTCTCAGGTTTCTGCTGATATGTGTTATCAAGGATCTACAGCTATTTTGGTATATAAGCTATTTCCTCCTGGATAAAGCTCAGGGGCATCATGGGCTCAATGGACATGAGTCTGAGCAAACTCTGGGAGATAGTGAAGGACAGGGAATCCAGTGTGCTGCAGTCCAGGGGGTCACAGAGAGTTGGACAAGTCTTACAACAATAATATACAATAAAAAACAATAAGATAACAATAAGCAACAATAACTTAGCCTGTACCTGCTCCCTGAGTCATGCTGACATGCAGCTCTAGTTACTGACAAAAGGGTGGGGGGCTGTGGTGGGCTCTGAGAAGAGAGAACATCCCCATTCGAGGCGTCTATTAATGCCTCAAGGGAGCATACCATGGGGTTTTCAAGCTGAGGAAGACTGGTCTTCTTGGACCTTGGAGGAAAAGCTACTGCTACTGGTCAGAGAGGTTCAGAGTGACTTGGAGTCAATATTGTCAGTTTCTCAGGTCCAATCAGATGGCCTTATTCCAAGTTTCAGGATCTCATTCTTACCTGATTACTGACCTAATTTTCACCCTAGACACTTGGTGAGACTGTGAATCCAACTGCCATTTAAATGCACAACTTGCACCATTAAATTTTGTGTTTGATCTTCTGTCATGTCAGCCCTGAAATAAATTCTTTCAGGGCTGTTGTGGAAGCTGTCTGAGTCTCAGATCAGGACTTGAGGTGGGAGTTAATAGACCTGGGTTTATAGTTTTCTAAGTGCTCAATGGCAGTCAGAAAAGTCCATCTCATACCATGTTCCTGATTGTCATCATCACTGATGTGTGGCTGGTATTCCCAAGGCACGTGCCCCCATTGGCACTTTATCATGAGCAACCAAGGGTAATAGCTTGATTAACTGTGATGACACTGCTTGTCATGGGTTGCAAGCATCCCGTTTCTCATAGGCAAGGATCTAACATCACACTTAAGTTCAAGGGCATGATCCCATCTTTAGGGATCTGTCCCTTGGGGCCCCTTCCAGTACTGATTCTGTAGTATGTGTATCTAATCAGAAGATAGACATCACATAGTTGGTTACACTGGGGAAGTTTAGGATAAGGATGATTAACTAAAATAAAAGAGTAACTATAAGACATAAGAGGGCTTCCCAGGTGGTGCTAGTGGTTAAGAACCTGCCTTGTCAGTGCAGGAGACATAAGAGAGGTGGGTTTGATCCCTGGGTCAGGAAGATGCCCTGGAGGAGGGCATGGCAACCCACTCCAGTATTCTTGCCTGGTGATACCCATGGACAGAAGAGCCTGGAGGGCTACAGTCCACAGGGTTGCAAAGAGTCAGACACAGCTGAAGTGACTTAGCACGCACGTATGCACAAGACTTAAGAACATTGTTTATAGTCCCTAGGATTGCAAGAGATTGTCCACTAAAGGGCAGATTTTGGATGGAGTTCAGACTTCATTGAAGAAGTTGTGACTTAGTCACCCAACAGCAGAGATGTTGGCTAGTTTAGCCCGACTGGAGCTGGTCTGGAATTGCTGAGCACATAATAGGTAACCCTCTGGAGTGTGGGTAGGAAGCAGGCAATGACAAAAGAGATGAGGGTGTGCATTGGGAATATGGACGCTAGTGGGGACAGAGGCAGTCAGAGCTCATGGGCTGTGTGGAGGGAAGTCAGGCTTGCAGAGGGACTGGCCAGTGTGTGTGGACCCCTGGCCACAGACAGCTGTGCTTTGCCTGCATGGGTACCCAGTTTCACTGTCAGGAAGGCTGCAGCCACATCCTCTCCAGCCCGAGCTTCTATGGTTGCAGAGAGATGGCATCTGTGGCCTGTGGTTCAGGCAGGCTCTGTCGGATATCCTCGTATTGATTATGTGGTCACTGTTAGTATTGCGTTATAGATTCATAACTCATCATAGTCTATTAATGTCACTGCTTTACCAGCTGAAGTGAAATGTAGAAACTACCTCCTCTACCTTCTCCCACCTATAATTGTCTTAAATATTTCTTCTAAATACATTAGTGTTTTCTGTTTCAGACATCATTTGGAAAATTCAAATGGAAATATTGAATTTATCTATATTTTTTCTCTTTCCAGTGTTCTTTCTCCTTCTTGAAGTTCCAAGTGTCCTTGTTTTAGTAGTAGTAATATTATTTTTACAAGAATGGATCACACCATTAATTTATGATGACTTCTTATTTTATGCTATTTTATTTGAAAATTTGTTTGCCACACCACATGCCTTGTGGGATCTTTGTTCCCTGACCAGGTATTGAACTTGGCAGTGAGAGTGTGGAGTCCTTACCACTGTATCACCAGGGAACTCCCCCTCCCTTTATTATTTCCTTTCTATGTAGAGAACTTCCTTTAGCCATTCGTGCTGATGATAAATTCTCTGTGTTTTATTTGAGAATGCCTTCATTTCCCCTTCCTTCTAGAAGGGTCTTTTTGCTGGATATAGAATTTGTGGTTGACAGTTCTTTTCTTTAGGCCCTTGAAAAATGTTGTGCTACTTCCTTCTGACCTCAAGTTTCAGACGGGCTGAAATGCCAGACGGGCTGGCATTAGGATTTGTTTTTCCCCATAGGAAAGTTGTCATTTCTCTTTTACAGCTTTGAGGAAATTTTTCTTTATCTTAAGATTTCAGCAGTTTGGCTGTGATGTGTTTTGGTGAGGATTTCTTTGGTTTATCCTGTTTGAGATTCACTAGTGTCCTGATTCCATGGGTTTATACGTCTTTTGTCAAACTGAAGTTTTCAGCCATATTTCGATGAGTATTGTTTTTCTCCCAGTCCTCTTTCTCGTCTCCTTCCAGAACTCAGATGATATGAACGTTATAGCTTTTGTTAATCTGATAGGTCCCTGAGGCTCTGTTCATTTTTTATTTTTCAGCCTATTTTCTCTCTGTTGTTCAGACTGGGAAACCTCTATCGTTCTATCTTCAAGTTCACGGCTTCTTTTTTTCCCTCCCTTCTGTTCTGCTGTTGAGTGCACCCACTGAATTTTAAAATTTGGGGTTATAGTATTTTTCAGTTCTAAAATGTCCATTTGGTTGTCCTTTTACTTTTGATTTCCTTCCTGAGACTGTTTTTATTTGTTTCAATGCTATTTGTAAGTATTCATGGAGACATTTTTTCATGATGGGCCCTCTAAAATCTTTGTCAGATAATTCCAACACCTCTTGCATCTTGGTATTGGCATTTATGAATTATCTTTCATTACTCAGTTTGACATCTCCCTGATATGAAAAGTGATTTTGATTGAAATTTAGTCACTTGGGTACTACATTATGAGAGTCTGGATGGATTAAACCGTCTGTTTTTACTGGCTTCCTTTGATGCTGCTCTGGAGAAGGAAATGGCAACCCACTCCAGTGTTCTTGCCTAGAGAATCCCAGGAACGGAGGAGCCTGGTGGGCTGCCGTCTTTGGGGTTGCACAGAGTCAGACACAACTGAAGCGACTTAGCAGCAGCAGCAGTTTGATGATGCTCAGCAGGGGGAGAAAATGGAGAGAAGTACAGATTGCCCACTTGGTTTCTGTTGACCCCAAGGATGAGCTCCTCATTACTGCTTCATGGGGTGGTCATTCTGGCTCCCCACTCAGTTATCATGGGTGTCTCCCTGGAAAATTGGATGCCATGTTTTGGCTCCTCACATGGCTTCCACTGACCCCATGGGTATGAATGGCCTTATTGCTACTGAGTGGTGGTGAACATGCTGGTTCTCTTTTGGGTAATGGTATAGTCCTCCTTTGTTTTCCCCTCCAGTTATTATAAGCATTTATTTGTTGGTTGTTTTTGTTTTAACTGATAGCAGACGTGGCATGATGACCTATGCCTCATACATCTTGGCCAGTGACAATAAATGTCTTTTCACATGTCTTTAAAAACTTAATTGCTTTGGTTTTTAATTTTAAAAATTAATAGATAATTTTAAAAGAGTGGTTTAGATTTATAAATGGGCTTCCTTGGTGGCTCAATGGTAAAGAATCCACCTGAAATGCAGGAGCTGTAAGAGACACAGGTTCAATCCCTGGGTTGGGAAGGAAATGGCAACCCATCCAGTGGGTTCTTGCCTGGAAAATTCCATGGACAGGGGAGCCTGGTGGGCTACAGTCCATGGGATCACAGAGAGTCGAACATGAGCACACATGCACCCATAATGACATGTACCCAGTGCTACAGTATTATGCCGGACAGTTTTATTACCCTCAAAATCTTCTGTGCCCCATGTATTCATCCCTTCCTCCCCCCCATCCCCTGGAAACCACAGATCTTCTTACTGTTTTCATAACTTTGCCTTTTCCAGAATTTTATATAGTTGGGATCATACAGTCCAACTATATAGCCTTTTCAGATCGGCTTCTTTTGATTAAAAATATTCATTTATGTGTCTTCATGTTTTTTCATGATTTGATAGCTCCAGTCTTTTGTCATTAAAATTAAATTTTAATTAAAATAATTTCTTTTTAATGTTGAATAACATTCCACTGTCTGGATGCACCATGATTGACTTATTCACCCACCTACTGAAGGGCATCCTGGTTGCTTCTAAGATTTAGAATATTATGGCTTATTTAGAATATTTAGAAAATTATGAATAGAATCAATTGTTGCTTTAAACATGTTTGCAGGCTTTTGAATGAAAATAAGCTTTTGGCTAATTGGGTAATGATATAGTGAAGAAAGTGAAAGTGTCAGTCACTCGGTTGCATTCAACTCTGTTACCCGTGGATTGTAGTCCGACAGACTCCTCTGTCCATGGGATTTCCCAGACAAGCACACTGGAGTGTGTAGCCATTCCCTTTTTCAGGGGATCCTTTCAACCCAGGGATCCAACCTGGGTCTCCCACATTGCAGGCAGATTCTTTACTATCATAGCCACCAGGGAAGCCCAGTGATATAGCATCACCTTTCTTTTTACTTTTTAGAAGTTGTAAAATATGCATAACAAAAAACTGATTATCTCAACCATTTTAAAGTGCAGTTCTGTGCTGCTGAGTACATTCACATTCTTATGCACATAGTTCCCTGTTAAAGTAATGCTAGCCCAGGTGCCCAGGGATTGGGGGAAGCAAGTGGTTGCCTCACACAGCACAGCAGGTGACAGGCACGCAGGATGGACTGACGTTTGGGAAACTTGCAACTAGAATGACAGTCTTGGTACCCACGTTCTTTCTGGAAGTTCTATCTGCTGAAAGTTCCATCTTCATAGTCTTGTCTCTCAGGCCCAGAAGGTGAGTTTTTAAAACCTATTTGCAGCATGCCCACTTTGTCTTTTTGCCCAGGCCCCCTTGTGGGTTGCTCTGAAGAAAGGGGCCTTTGGAAATAGTCACTTTCCTCAGGTTCCTCCCACCTTTCTGTTCATCTCCCCGTGGGGCCACACACAAGCTTAGAGGAACATAGCTTCGGTGAGTGGGAAGCCCACACGTGACAGATGGAGGAAGCGAGGAGTCCAAGAAGCTCTCTGCAGGGTGGACCCTCAGGAGGGCGACGGGGAGGGGGCAGTGCTTGGCAGTGGGTCTAGCTGAGCAGGTGGTCCTCCTAGAGCCTTCCTGGGGCACCTGCTTGATGGCGATAGGATGGCTTCCCACCCCCTTGGTTCAGAGTGAGAATCATCAGCGCAGCCCTTTGTGGTTTTCCTGGGAAAAGTGCCATGTCCCCCCTCCCCAACCTCCGGAAGGTGCTGGTGGGCTTGCTACCTTCCTGGCAGCGATCAGCTGCTACTAAAAGGTGTCAATTTTGCTGTGATCACGCAACAGGCTGCAGAGAGCAAAATAATCATCGTGGCAGGTGTGTCAGAGATGTAGCGCTCTTTTTCTGGAATTTCTATTTTGAAGCCCCACTCCTCCCACCTCAAGGCAGTCAGTTCTGGACTTCTTTTCTCTCTCCCCTGATGATGGGCTTATTTCAGGAGACAGGTGGTGCTCAGCCCCCAGCTCCGCTCACAAGCCAGCCCCCCCTCGCTGAGTCACCCCTTCTCCTGCATTGCCCTGGGTCTGACCCACTTTCCGGGTCACTCCCAACCCCCTCTTGGGTACTATGGGAGTCGTCCTGGGCTGTAGCCCTCTGGGCTGTAGGGTTCTGGGCATGGAACCTTGGGGGCTTCTTCCATCCCTCCCACTGGACTCGTCTCTGCAGCTATTGCTATTGTGGGTCTTATCACCTCCCTCTGGCTTTCCTCCTTCCCACTTCCTCCCAACCCAAGGATGGTCCTCATCAGAGTCCCCTTAGGGTTTAGGCTTTGGAATTTATAAGTCTGTCCTCTGTTTCTGCCATAATAACTCCATTGGAAGCCCTGGCCATTCATCCTTCTCTGCATTTACCACTTAGGAACAAATTGCAGGCAGTCTTGCTGGGCATGAGATTTTCTGGGGCTACAGAGCCCACTGGGTGTGTCTCCTTGGCCAGCTGGCCATGCCAGCCATTGCGCCTTCAGCCCCCAGGGGGTAACATGTTTATATGATCTCTTGTTCCCCAACCTGGTTAGGTGAGCTCTAGGTGCCCTCAGTGAGGACTTGCTTGACGATACACTCTCTCTTTTTTTTTTTTTTTTTTTAAATATTTTTTATTGTGGTAAAAGTCACATAATATAAAACATACTATTTTACTATTTTAACATATTTCACTGTATAGTTCAGTGGCACTAAGTGCATTCACATTGTCATGCAACTCTCACCATCATCCAACTCCTGAATTTTTCACCTTCCCAAACTGAAACTCTGTCCCCATTAAAGACTAACTACCCCTCCCCGCTTGCCTCCTCTCCACCCTCCCCAGCCTGAGGCATCTATCAGTGTACAGTCTAACTCTGTGAATTTGACTATTCTAAGTACCCCGTATAAGTGGAATCAAACAGTGTCTGCATCTAATGTATATTGGAATGTATTTTAAGGTTAACTTAATCTATGGATGACACACTCCTTAAAGCTTCCTTCACCCTGCTTTCCCACTTCCCTGTCAGTATTACTTGAAATCACCTCCTAAACCGAATCCTTATCATGCATGGCCTTCTTTCTTGGGAACTGCACCTGAGACAGCCTCCCTTCCCGGAGGCTCTGAAGGGAGTTGGCTGCGCTGACTGATGGGGAAGAGACAAGGGGTAGGAGGGAAGGTGGGGAGGGGAGGATTCGCTCATTAATAGTTCAAAATATTATGGCGTATCACTGGAAACTCAGATGAACCAAGCACTTCCTCCCTGCCTGATGCCACCCTCGATGTTTTCATACACGTCATTCATCTGATCCTCCCAGTAGCTGTGCCCGAGTGACCTGGGAGCCAGGTGAGCAGAGACAGGAAGGCGGGCCTGATGGTTCTCCTGGGAAGCACCTGGAAATTTCTCAGCTAGTAGGAAGGACACGGCACCTTCAAGGAAGCCTCATCTTCTCTTCACGGCAGTGCTTAGGAATTCTAGTAGCTCCTACCAATCCCTGGGGATTTCTGTCTTTAAGTCTTTCCTTAAAAAATTACAAGGTCTCAAGTCTGTGAGATCTACAATGCAGACAGGTTTATGAGGAACAGAGAATGGGAACGACAGTCTTGGGACGAAAAAGAGAAAAATGATTAATTGTAGCATTTGCCAATTTCTGTGGTATAAATACTTCCACTGAAGCCAATCCCAAGCTATGACTGTGACATGTAGCTATTAAGTTGTGTCCAATTCTTGTGATCCCATGAACTGTAGCCCTCCAGGCTCCTCTCTCCATAGGATTTCCCAGGCAAGAATACTGGAGTGGCTTGCTACTTCCTTCTCCAGAGTATCTTTCCCCTGTGTTGTTGCCACCTTTTGGCTCTTTTGAATTGTGGCTATCAACATTTATGATTTATTTATTTGAATACCTATTTTTAATTCTTTTGGGTATATACGAAGACGTGGAACTTCTGGGTCAGGTAGTAGTTCTGTGTTTAACTTTTTGAAGAGTTGCCAAGCTGTTTTCCACAGTGGTTGCATCATTTTACATTCTCACTAGGGCTAAAATTTTTCCACATCCTCAGCAACATGTTACTTTCATTATTATTATAACAATGTGCTAGTTGACATGAAGTCATATCTCATTGTGATTTTGATTTACATTTTCTAATGACTAGTGATATTGAACATCTTAACATGTGTTTTTGGCCATTTGTGTAACTTCTGGGAAATAGATGGGAAGACAGTGGAAACAGTGTCAGACTTTATTTTTGGGGGCTCCAAAATCACTGCAGATGGTGACTGCAGCCATGAAATTAAAAGACGCTTACTCCTTGGAAGGAAAGTTATGACCAACCTAGATAGCATATTCAAAAGCAGAGACATTACTTTGTCAACAAAGGTCCATCTAGTCAAGGCTATGGTTTTTCCAGTGGTCACGTATGGATGTGAGAGTTGGACTGTGAAGAAAGCTGAGCACCGAAGAATTGATGCTTTTGAACTGTGGTGTTGGAGAAGACTCTTGAGAGTCCCTTGGACTGCAAGGAGATCCAACCAGTCCATTCTAAAGGAGATCAGTCCTGGGTGTTCATTGGAAGGACTGATGCTGAAGCTGAAACTCCAACACTTTGGCTACCTCATGCGAAGAGTTGACTCATTGGAAAAGACTCTGATGCTGGGAGGGATTGGGGGCAGGAGGAGAAGGGGACGACAGAGGATGAGATGGCTGGATGGCATCACCGACCCGATGGACATGAGTTTGGGTAAACTCCAGGAGTTGGTGATGGACAGGGTGGCCTGGTGTGCTGCAATTCATGGGGTTGCAAAGAGTCAGACACGACTGAGCAACTGAACTGAACTGATATCTTCTTTGGAGAAATGTCTGTTCAAACCCTTTGCTCATTCTTTATCTGAGTTGTCTGTCTTTTTGTTATTGAATTATAAGAGTTCTTTATATATTCTGGATTTATCCTGCATATGATTTGCAAATATTTTCTCCCATTCTGTGAGTTTTCTTTTCACTTTCTTGATAGTGTCCTTTGATGTACAAAAGCTTTTAATTTTGAAAGAATTCAATTTATCCTTTTATTTTAATTGCTTGTACTTTTTGTGTCATAACTAACAGCCCATTGTCAAATCCAAGGTCATGAAGATTTATTCTGATGTTTTCTTCTAACAGTTTCATAGTTTTAGTTTTTACATTTAGGCTTTAGATCAATTTCAAGTCAATTTTTGTATGTAGCCTGAGGTAGGGATTCAATTTCATTCTCTTGCATGTGAATATCCAGTTGTAGTAACTTTGCTTTTAACATGCTTTATTGAATTGCAGATTTATATAATTTAACTTTTAATTGTGGGCACATTTGGACTTCCCTGGTGGCTCAGATGGTAAAGAATCTGCCTGCAAGCAGGAGACTTAGGTTTGATCCCTGGGTCGGGAAGATCCCCTGGAGAAGGAAATGGCTACCCACTCCAATATTCTCACCTGAAGAATTCTATGGACAGA
The DNA here is from genome assembly GCF_029378745.1 of Bos indicus. Lineage (NCBI taxonomy): Eukaryota > Metazoa > Chordata > Mammalia > Artiodactyla > Bovidae > Bos > Bos indicus. Next base: position 57,253,761 of record NC_091772.1, on the reverse strand, counting down.
GGAGCCTGGTGCGCTATAATCCATGGGATAGCAAAGAGTCAGACATGACTGAGCATGCACACACACACAAATAATGCATAATTTTCTAGTGTAAGCAAGACCAATGCAAGAATTGAGACATAGATACATGCTAAAGAATTATTAATTGTTTCTCTGAAATTCAAATTTAACTGGGAGTTTTGTATTTTCATTTGTTCAGTCTAGTAAGCATCCCTTCAGATCAGTTTTCTTCCCTGTTGTCCTTATCCAACAGCAGAAACTCAGCACTCCAGAGTGGAAGATGCTGATTCTCTGCCCACTCTACAGATCTAAAAACCGAGGCCCAAATGAAGAAAGGGACTTGCCCCAAGGCATGGGGTCACTGTGGACTTTGAGGCCCTTAATGAGCTGCACGACTTTCTTTTGTCACGAAGTCAGCACATGTTCTGAGTGTCCCCTCTGCACAGGGCACTGTGCTGGGTAGGGGGATGTCACTGACAAGCCCACCATGTACCTGTGTGCAGGGCAAGAATCAAGAGTTCTCTTTGGAAAATTAAATAAAAGACAGGATTCAGACAGACCTGGGTCTGAACCCTGCTCTATCATGTTTCAGCTTCACGACAAGTCACTTCCACTTGCTGAGCTTCAGTTTCCCCCCTGTTTTTTACAAGAGCATAAGGGCATTTTTTTGCGGGGTGGGGGGGAATTGTTGTGGCTTCAGTAGAGGTGATGAAATGCTCAGTGGGGGCAGGCAAGTGTGTACTGTACAGTGAGAGAAGAGAGGTACCCACAGTAAAGTCCGGTTGTTGCTCACAGGTTTCCCAGCACCCCAGGCCACCCAGATGATGTGGGATGGATGTGCCAGAACTCGCCTGTCCTACCTCGCCTGCCAGGGACCAGCCGGCACCTGCTTCTGGCCCCCCAGGGGCCCCGGGTGGGCAGGCATCGCCTCACTTGACCCTGGGCCCCGTCATCCTGTCTCGGGAGCAGGGCCTGGCCCCCACCGTGTTCCTGAAGGCCCTGCCCATCCCGCTGTACCACACAGTGCCTCCGGGAGGGCTCCAGCCACGTGCTCCCCTCGTGACAGGCAGTCTGGACGGGGGCAGCCTGCCCTTCGTTCTCGGCCCCCTGCTGCAGCCTGAAGGGCTTGGTCCCACCCGAGCAGGGAAGCCGGTGGCCCCGGGGCTCACAGTGAACATCGTGGGTGCTCTGCCCATCCTGTCACCGGGCCTGGGGCCCGCTCTGGGCAGCCCAGGCAAGGTGCGCAACGCTGGCAGGTACCTGTGCCCACACTGCGGCCGGGACTGCCTGAAGCCCAGCGTTCTGGAGAAGCACATTCGGTCCCACACAGGGGAGCGGCCCTTCCCCTGCGCCACCTGCGGCATTGCCTTTAAGACCCAGAGCAACTTATATAAGCACAGACGGACCCAGACACACCTCAACAACTCCAGACTCTCTTCGGAGTCTGACGGTGGAGGGAGCAGCCTCCTAGAGGAAGGTGAAAAGGCTGCTGAGCCCACGGGGGCCGACCGGGCGCTATCACAAAGACCCCTTTCTCCCGGCACCCACGCCGCTGGGCACTGCCCAGTGCCCACCGTGCATGTGTCCCTGGTTGCCAAGAACCTGGATTCGAAGTTGGACGCTGTTCCCTGTCGGGGGTCCACGTTTGATATCAAGGAGGCCCCTGTAGACTCTGCTCCCGGGCTCCCGCTGGCCAGCCCGCAGTCGAGGTGGAAGCTGCCAGAGCCTCGGTCCCCGACGGCCAGTAGGCCGAGCTCAGCGCTGCAGCAACAGCAGGTGGAGAAGCCTGGAGACTCCAAGCCCTCGGAGGGCCGGCTGCGGAAGTGCGAGAGCACCGACTCGGGCTACCTGTCCCGTTCGGACAGCGCGGAGCAGCCGCCGGCCGCCGGCAGCCCCCTGCACAGCCTGTCGGAGCACAGCGCCGAGTCCGAGGGCGAGGGCGGCCCCGGGCCCGGGCGCGCGGAGCGGGTGGCTGGTCTGGAGCTGGAGAAGAGGCGGCTGGAGGAACGCATCGCCAGGCTCATCTCGCACAACCAGGCTGTGGTGGACGACCCCCAGCTGGCACACGTGCGGCCCCGCAAGACGGTCCTGTCCAAGCAGGGTAGCATTGACCTGCCCATGCCTTATACCTACAAGGACTCCTTCCACTTCGATCTGCGGCCGCCGGGACCCGGGAGGCTGCCGGCCGCCCTGCGTGCCGCGCGCTCCACCTGCACGCCCCAGGACAGGGCACGCCCCCTCTTCTTCCACTCGGTCCCCACGCAGCTCTCCACTGGCACCGATTGCGTGCCAGTCACCAGGAGCAACTCACTGCCCTTCGTCGAGGGCACCGGGACGTGGCCGGAGCCGCCGGAACCCCGGGACTCCTGGCCCCAGAAGCAGAAACCTCTGAGCCCCAGGCCCACCCCCGCCCGCCTAGCTGATGCCCCCGGCGGGCACCCTCGGGCTCTAGTCAGACAGGCGGCGGTGGAGGACCTGCCGTGTCCCCTGACCGCAGATGCCCTGGCCCCCGCGGAGGACCCAGAGGGAAAGAGACCAGCTGCTGAGGAGGGGTCTGCCAGCAAGGGCCAGGCAGCTGCTAAGAAACGCGGCCAGAGGAAACTGAAGATGTTCTCACAGGAGAAGTGGCAAGTGTATGGGAAGGACACGTTCAAGAGCATCTACCAGAGAGCGAAAGCCAGTCACCGTGGAGGCAGGAAGGCTACCGAGGTGACAGTGGGCGGTGGGGCAGCGCTGGAGCGTCCTCTCCAGCAAGAGGCCTCAGGTGGTGGGGACACTGTTGTGGGGGCCAAGCCAGGGCCGTGGGCAAGTCCACCAGTCCTGGCAGGCCTCTTGGTGACTGAGCCCCATAAGCAGAGGGAGACAGTGGCTGGAACAGGAGGCCCTGACCAGCTGGGCTCTAACAGGGCCGTCTCACCCCCAACCCTCAGCAGTGGAGAAGCCCTCTGTTTGGACAGCAAGAGCCCTCTGCTTCCTCCACATGAGGGCCCGGAGCTGGAGTGTCAGCAGTTCCCAGCATCTGGTCCCCCCAAAGGGGGTGACCTAGAGGCTCCCAGGCCAGACTCCAAGCTGGAAGGTGGCACCTGCGGTGGTGAGGGCACCAAGGAAACCTGTCAGCAGGCCCATGTGGTCCCGAGAGGGCCTGGTGGGAGCTCAGGAGAGCCCAAGGCCCTGGAGGACAAGCTCCCCTCAGAGAGGAAGAAGCTGAAGGTGGAGGAGCTAAGCTGCCAGGAGCTCCTGGGAGCAGGAGGAGAGATTCCTGGTGGCCCCATGCAGACTGCCTCACCACCACCTCAGAACCAGGACACTGACCCTGGGGAAAAGCCAGGGGGGCTGCCTGGAAGTGGCAACTCCACAGAGAGTGTCATATCTGGGGCCCTGAGGTGGGAGGGTCCTCAAGACACGGAGCCTCCACCACGTCCCCCTGGGTGTCCCTCCCAACTGGCCTCCCACCCTCCGGCTCCTCACACCCTCACTGACTCGGTGGACATGGTCTTTCCTCCCCAGTACCTCCTCAGGTTTCCCCAGAGAGACACCCGCCCCCTGTCACCTCTCCCCCAGAAGCTGGACCAAGGCCAGGACTCTATCTGCAAGAGAAGGGGGCCTGAGGTACAGACATCCTTTGCCGAGTCAGGGCAGGGGGCCCTCCTGCCTCCCTGTCCTATCTCAGGCCAGGCCCCAGCTGGAGAAGACAGCTGCTGGAAATACCCCAGCTGGTCCAGGTCATGTGACCAGAGAAAGGGGCTACAGAGAGAGGAGAGGGGCGGCTTGAATGCTGGTATACCAATAGCCAGGGCCCTCAAGGGGTCAGCCTCCTTCTTGCCTGCCTCAATGTGTGAATCCTGGAGGAGTGGGACCCATGACACCCAAGAAATCTCCAGGAGCAACACTGTGGCGAGGGCCGGGCCCTCTGGGGGTGTCCTCAATTCCTGGGAACCCACTGGAGAGCTGGGGGCACCTTCTGAGAGTGCTACTCAAGCCCCTTCTTCAGGGTCTCTAGCCTGCTGCTCCCACCAGGCTGGCTCCTCTCTCTCGGCCAGCATGGCCCCCCACTGGCCTGAGTTGGCCTTGCGCACCAATGCAGAACCTGCCAGGAGCTGCGGGGTCCAGGGCTCTTTTCCATCGCTGAGGGCCGAGCCCCGGCTCACGTGGTGTTGCCTGAGCCGCAGCCTCCCCCTGCCAATGGAGCAGAAGGAGAAGGATGCTTCTGTGTACCTGGGCTTACATTTGCCTGGAGGTGGCCTCCAGGGTGAGGGTCCGGACGCCTGGCTGGTGAGCAAAACAGTGTCTGGAGCATGGACCAGGATACGCCCTGGAGATGGAGGGCAGATGCAGATGTCGAAGGTAATACCAGCTTTGCCCCAGGGCCCTGGGAGCCGAGGGAGGAAGTTTGGCAGGCAGGACTTGTGATAATGGAGAGAAAGTGTGAGGCCGTCTGGTATAGCCTCTGCTGTCCTGTAGAATGTCTTCTCAGCCCACTTCCAAGGGAGTGAATAGAGGCCCCAAGAGTAAAATAAAATGAAAGAAAATCATGAAAAAAAGAAGTTTCAAAGGAAAGTATAACTGTACCTACCACTCTGGGTGAGATCTTTTTCATAACAGGACATAAACTTTGACTAGGAGCTTCCTGGTAGCAGAGGCAAAAAGTAAAAATGAAATGCTGCTCAGGGGAGCTCCCTGGGTAGTCAACAATTATAAATCAGAAACCCTTACTGAGAGACAGACACCAGGAAAAAACTCTTCAAAAGAGAGCATTATCATTCCAGGGATTCCAGAAAAATAGTTGCTATAATCAGATTCGACTGATTCCTGAGTTTCCTGGGAGCAGTGGCAGAAAGGTTAAGGAGCTGAGTGCTCTAGAGGGTTGATTAATCCTTGGTGATTAAAAAGGCTTAGAGTCCCACCATTAGAGGGACCCCATGCACCTGGATTGTATCATCAAGGATCCTGTCCCACCCTGGGATGTCTTGGGCCAGCGTGACTGAAGAGGGTCCTGTAGCCTCTGTTCTAATTTAATCGTGTGGAACAACAGGGCCTGGGTCCCTGTAAGCAGAGCTTACAGGCTGCTCTCCCTGGTAGTACTGTCTTCATCCCAAGAGTGGTGGATTAGGAAAGATTGTGTTGGGCCTGAGAAAGGCGGAATCTAAAACCCAAGTTAGCCTCCTTCCTCCAAAAGGCAATCAGTTACTGGGAGTGGATTTTGCTGAAGGAGGGCAAGGAGACAGCCATGGTATCACCAAAGGTCAGGGCTTTCCTCTGTGGATCCAGCCCAGGCAGGTTCCAGAAGATTCTGCCCAGGAATGCACAGACCAGTTAGCAAGGCAGTATTTTGATGCCTGATTTCTCCGGGCAGGCGTCCTGTCTGCAGTGGGAGACCCCTCTGTGTTGTTCCCACCACAAGGGCTGTGAGCAATATGACGCCAGTATCACTGGTATTTTCAGCTCTCTGACCCAACAGCCCGAGGGATGCTGTCCCGGGACCGGGTGTCTGAGCCAGAGTGGAAGAAACGACGGTCTCGTAGAAGAGCGAAGATGCCTCGTGGGAGCAGCAGGTGGAAACATCTGAGCACCCACTCTAAAAGGTAGGGCGTGTGGCCTCCTCTGTCACTTCCCCATCTGACGCTGTAACTGCAAACTGCAATTTCAATAAACCTGCAAAGAAAACTTCACCAGGGATTCAAAAGGCATCTCTGTGCCCAGAGAGAAAGGGAGAGAGAGCGAGAAAGAGAAACAGAGAGAGAGAGTCCTGTTTAGGAACTGGGGTCTAGAGTTTCATGGTTGTAAGACTCAAATGTTTCCCCATCAGTCTACTAGCTCTGTGTTTTTCAATGGTGCCCTTTTTAAGGCCAGGCATCCAGCAAATATTTGAAACAACTGAGTGGAAAACACATCCATCCAGTGTAAGTCCTGAAGAGAGAGCGTGTTAATTATTTACAGGTTTTATTGCTTTTTTAATTATGCAAGTGATGCATGTCCTTTGCAGAAAAATTAGAAAATGCACATGAACAAGGAGAAGATAATAAAATATCTTAGTGATCTCACCATTCAGAGACAATCACATTGAGGTGTGTGCCCTTCTAGACTTTTCTCTGTGATCTGAGTGCATATGTAAACTCCCAACTGCAAATGAGGCGGGGGGTAGGGGCAGGTGGATTTTAACACTCCTCTTTTAGCATGTCATTCTGATTGTCTTGCCCCTTTGCTCAAAACCCTTCACATTGCCCACTGTGTGCAAGTTACAAACCAAATTCTTTAATCAGCACCACGACTCAGCTGCTAAACAGCAACGCTGCCCTGCACCCGCGGCAAGGTTTTTCTGTCCCGTTTTCCCACGGTTGTTCCCTTCCCCCTCAGTGTGACTTGTGGTCCCAGTCCTCATCCATTCTCCATTTGACACTCTGAACCCAGATCCCTGAGGCTCTCTTGCACCTCCACACCACACCTCGCCCCCGCAACGATGTCTCCTTCCAGGAATGCTTGGCCTTCTCCTCCTCTTGTAGGTGTTTGATCCAGACCTAGGTGCTCATCAGGAGGCCACGCAAATCCCTAATGCTTGCCTACAACTACTCAGAGTCTCCGTGGCTGGAGATGACAAACCCTCTTTTGAGTCCCCTGCCCTTGTTTTACATGTCTGCCAGGACCACGTTTCCAGAGCTGGCATCACTGAGGGTTTACTGTGTGCCAGGCTCCCCATTTTTCTCACGAGGACACTGTGACCCCCAGAGGGATTGGGCAGCCTCCGCAGGGACCCAGATCTGAACCAGCAAGCCTTCTTCCAGTGCTTGTGTGTGGAACGGCAGCTTGCCCTGGTGTTCCCAGCCCATAACAGACAGGAAAGTCGCATAGGGTTTTCTGTAGATTTTTTGTGATGCTGTGTCAAATTCAGTGGGTCCGAGTGCTATCCAAGAGTCTGTATTTTTTTTTAATTTTTATTTATTTATTTTTGCTAATTCTATTTAAAATTTTTTAAATTGATTTTTTCTTTGTTTTTAATTGAAGGATAATTACAATGCTAATTCTATTAAAATTTTTTTTTAAATTATGAAAATGTAACACATTTACAGGAGACTTGGAAAATGCAGAACAAAGTTACATATAGTTTCATGATATATTATTTTTTTAAGTAGATAAAATTTTTAGTTCGATTTTCAATACCAAACTCTCAAAAATTAATAGAGTAAATATACAGAGAAGTAGAAAGATAGAGTAGACCTGAAAAGCATTATGAACCAATTCAACATAATTGAGATCTATACAATTTTCATACAACAGTAGCATACAAATTCTATTCAAGTTCCTATAGACTGTAAAGTAGGGGACACTGGAACATATCCAGGGACATAAGACCAGATACAAAAATTTCATGATCTAAAAGTATTGAAATCATATAGAGTCTGTTCTCATCACTGTTAAATTATGTTAGTGGTCAATATCAAAACATATTTTGGGATAGGCTACCCACTCCAGTGTTCTGGCCTGGAGAAATCTATAGACTGTATAGTCCATGGGGTCGCAAAGAGTCGGACACGACTGAGTGATTTCACTTCACTTTCACGTATTTTCAAGTGCAATATGACATTTATTGAGAGAGATCTTTGGAGAGTCTGTACTTCTAACATGCTCCTCAGTGATGCTGAGGATGCTGGTCCAGAGAGTGGGCTTGGAGAGCAATGCTACATCACCTTGACCACAGCCCAGGAGCACTGGTGTGTGGCTTTGCTCCCACATATCAAGCTACACACTACACTACATCTAAGTGACAATAATCACATAAATCTCCAGACCTCAGTCAGGGTCCCAGGAGATGTGAGGAGGGCCACAAGGCTGGGGGTGCCTCGTTTATAGCTTTCTGTTCCCAACACTTGAACTAGACTGGTTGAACACACGTTCATCACGATCACGTCCGCAAAGTCTCTCTAGCCATGGAAGGTAACATATGCACAGGTTCTGGGGATTAGGATAGGGCCATCTCTGCAGGGGTGAGTGGGTATTAATCTGCCTACCACACGCTCTGTCTCCATCTATCCCCTAGATGTGAATGACTATATTATAGGATGTGTGTATCCATTTATATATCCATCTACCCACTCACATATGTATGTATGTTTGCATATCTATATCTACCTATCTATCAATATCTATCCATCCATATACCTACCTACCTTGTCTATCTATCTATTGATATCTGTCTGTCCATCCATTCATCCGTCTACCTTGTCTATCTATTTATCTATCTATCCATCCATCCACCTATCTATGCTGTCTATCTATCTATCAACCTGTGTGTTCTCTCCTTAAGAAAGAAGCCCATTTTAAAATTCATGCCCCCATTTTCACTCCATTTGTCTTTAATATTCTACAGGAAATGAAATACTGTGGCAGAGATTCCCCTATGGGTCTCAGCTCACAGAGTATTGGAAACTCATGTATCAGCATATTCTCTCTCTCTCTCTCTTTGCTGTGCTGCATGGTTTGCGGGATGCACTGGAGAAGGAAATGGCAACCCACTCCAGTATTCTTGCCTGGAGAATCCCAGGGACGGGGGAGCCTGGTGGGCTGCCATCTGTGGGGTCGCACAGAGTTGTATACGACTGAAGCGACTTAGCAGCAGCAACAGCATCTCCCCGACCAGAGATTGAACCTGGGCCCTTGGCAGTGAGTGTGGAGTCCTCACCACTGGACTGCCAAGGAATTCCCATCTTTTTCTCTTTTTTTTTGGAAAAATAAAAATAAAGAAAAATACAGAAAAGTTTAGAAAATCTATAACAGATTCATGAGTGCTGATCCAGAATTAACAGATGTTAACATTTTATCATATTTGCTTCAGAGCCTTAAAAAAATAAAACAAATAAAATATTACTTTATGTAGTATTTAAATATTACATAAAATAAAGGAAATAGAACAAAAAGATAATTATGTAGCTTTATATGTTTGGTGCTATTTCCATCCATGTGTTCATACCTTATAATCAATGTATCCACTAATATATAAATTGTTTAGTATCTTTAAAATATATGTGTATATTAATATATATATCACATTGAATTTATCATCTTGCAGTTTGATGTTTAAACTCCATATTGTGTTTTTGAAGATATAGCCATGTTGATACATTCAGATAAAACTCCTTCATCTTAATTGCTATAGAGTATTCTATCCCGTGAGAATTACACATTGCATTTTCCATTCCCCTATTTATGGACATTTAAATTGTTTTCAGTTTTTTGTGTATGTGTTAACTTTGCCATGAACATGCTTATGTGTGCCTCCTTAAACACAATGTGAGAGGCTTTCTAAGAAATATACCTTAAAGTGGAATTACTGGGTTATAAGATAATCACACTTTCAACTTGACAATGTGAGAGTTTGCACGCTCCCATATTCTTACTAATGTTTGTCAGGAGCAGACTTTTCATGTTTTGCCGACCCAGAATGTGTAGGATTGTGTATATATCCTAGAATTGCATATATCCTTTGCCTGTCATACATAACTACAGGTACTTCCCAAGTCTGTTATCTGATGTTTAAGCCCATGCATTTCTATTTACCCACGAAATTGTAAACATCCTGCCTCTTCATTGCCTTTGGCATGTCAAGTCTTTATTCTGGGATTATTTTCTTCTGTCTGAAGCATATTCCTGGGAACTTCCTTTAGAGAAGAAAAATTTCACTTTTTATGAGTCTTAAAATGCATTTATTTCATCCTTGTTGTTGAAAAATATTTTTGCTGTGTCTCCAGTCTTAATTTCACTGTTATTTCCTCCTAATCCATCAAAGCTCCTACTGCATCATCATTTAGTTTCCGTTTTATGGAGAGAAGTCAGCGATTCATCTGCTCATCTGTCTTTTGAAGGTCTTTTTTCTCTGGCTACTTTTAAAGATCTTCTTTAATCTTTGGTGTTTCATACTTTTACTTTGATGTCTCCAGATGCACGTCACTGTAAATTATCCCATTAGGAATCCCCTGGGCTTCTGGTATTTGTTTCCTTGTTTGACATCGCGTGTATGCAGGCTCAGTCGTGTCCAACTCTTCTGTCCGGGGGGGTTTCCCAGGCAAGAATACTGGAGTAGGTTGCTATGTCCTCCTCCAGGGGATCTTCCTGACCCAGAGACTGAACCCGCATCTCTTGTGTCTCCTGCATTGGCAGGCAGATTATTTACCAGCTGAGTCACCAGGGAAGCCAGTAAGCTGAGGTTTTGGGAACTTCGTGGTGGGTTTCTCCAGTAATTTGTTTTGCTTCTGCTAGGTACCTGGGAGCACCCATTGACAACTACTTTAAAGAAAATTCTTACTTGTAGTTTTTTCCATGTCCCAGGGTAATGTGAATTCAGATTGCAAACCCATGAGAAGATAGACTCAGTGTTATAAAATTAACAGGAGACACTTTTGCCCTCTTTACTCAGTGATAAGATTGGAATTAAAAAAAAAGTTCTCTGGGCTGGTGTTGGGGGTAGGGTGTATTATTCTGAATTCACCGAGATATTGAGGATATAACCTCTGAGGTCTCAGCTTTACGCAGGACAAGAGGTTGGGTCTTCTGGCCACCTCTCACACAGGGTAGATTCTGGGTTTGAATTCTGCGCCCCACACTGCCCCACCAGACCATGAACACGGAACAACAGGCTCCTGTGGTTTGGCAAATGCCCTCAAAATGAAAACATTCTCACTTATTTAGGTTTCTATTTTCACTTGGGTTTTGACTTTTAAATATATCTTACCTTCTAATCAGAACACCAGTACATTTAAATATAAGTTGTAAACATTTTCATATTTTAATCTGCATTTTTAGTTGGTTTCAGTATCAGGGTAAATAGGAAGGTAGGCAACCAGAGTAGCTTAGCCCACTGTTCTGTGGAAATGGGCTTCTTATTTTTTAACCTTGTTTATGCTTCTCTGGCTTCCGTGGTAGCTCAGGCAGTGAAGAATCTGCTTGCAGCGCAGGAGACACAGGCAACACCGGTTTGATCCCTGGGTCGGGAAGATCTCCTGGAGGAGGGCGTGGCAACCCACTCCAGTACTCTTGCCTGGAGAATTCCATGGACAGAGGAGCCTGACCGGCTACAGTCTGTGGGGTCGCAGAGTTAGAAACGACTGAGTGACTAACACTTAACACTTAGACTTCTCTGATCATCAAGAAGTTGCATATTTTGATGTAGTCAGATGGAGCTCCCTTTTCCTTCATGGTTATGATTTTCTGATCTTGTCTAAGAAATTTTTCCTTACTGTCAGTCTCCCGGGGTCACAGATACAAAATGATAGTCTCATGTTCTTTCTCTATCTGTATTAACATAAAAGAAGGGTTTATTTTTATATTTACGTAGAAAACAACGGACCTTGGGTCAAATTTAGCTCTTGACTTGTTTCTTTATACCCTTGTGAGGAAGGTATGGTTTCTACATTTAGAAAAATGCATATAGGCATATATGTATATATACACATATATTTGCATAAAAATATATAAATGTATACATATATGAGCTTCCTTTGTGGCTCAGACGGTAAAGAGTCTGCCTGCAATGTGGGAGACCCAGGTTCAACCCCTGGGTCGGGAAGATCCCCTGGAGAAGGAAGTGGCAACGCACTCCAGTACTCTTGCTTGGAAAATCCCGTGGATGGTGGAGCCTGGCAGGCTAAAGTCCATGGGGTTGCAAAGAGTCAGACACGACTGAGCAACTTCACTTTCACTTTCATATACATATATATAAATATGTATTTATGTATGTGTTAAGTTGCTTCAATCGTGTCAACTCTTTGTGACCCCATGGGGGGCCCAGGAAGTTCCTTTGTCCATGGAATTTTCAAGGCAAAAATACTGGAATGGTTTGCCATGCCCTCCTCCAGTGGGTCTTCCTGACCCAGGGATTGAACCTGCATTGGCAAGGAGATTCTTTACCACTAATGCCACCTGGGAAGCCCATAAATATATGTGTGTGTAGTATATATACACACATAAAAATATGTGGTAGAGACTTTATATGGCTTGTAAAGTCTAAAATATTTATTATCTGGACCTTTACATAAAAGGCTTATAGACCCCTGGTCTAATCCACTTTTTTCACTTTTTTGCTGTATTTTAACTTCCTGTGTATACTTGGAATTTATTTCAGGGCCCTCTATTCTGTTTCACTCATCTCTCTGCTACCATCTCAAAATATGTAATGAAAATGGGTGTTTTCATTAATGAAAGTACAGGAGTTAAGGGAGAGGGATTAGAAAAGACAGGATCTGTCTTCAGAGTGGAAATCGGAAAATGTAAAAAGTTCATACTTGGACACCTAATTGCCCTGATGTTAACTAGTAGAGGTATAGAGATTCTGAGCGTCCACAGAAAATGTCTCAGCCGTGCCCAGAGCAGGCACTGGACCATGGAATTGGATTTTATTGATTAATTTGTAACTGTGTACAGTGCTATCTGAAGCATGAAACGCTCAGAGACTGGTTCTAGGAAGCTCCTGACAAATGAACAATGAATTGTGAAGCCCTGAGTGAACTGGGATGAACAAGGAGGAGATTGGAGGTTATGTGGGCAAAGGGCGCTTTGTAAACCCTAAAATGCCCGTTAATCACGGAAGCGGAGAACACAGGAGAAAACATTGAGGGCAGAATTCTCCTAATTGATGGTGTTTTTCCTTGTAAAGCGGAAGTCCGTGTGTCTGCTCACTTAGTCATGACATACTCTCCTCATTCAATGAGATAACTCTGAGGTGAGCTGTAGGCAGAGAACTAGTGCTGAGGCTCTGTCATGCTCTCCACGGCACCAGAGCCCTGATTCCAGGTCCTGTGTGGTAAGGGCGCTGAGGATCTGCTATGCCTTCCCACCGTTTCTGTTTCCTTTATTACTCCTTGTAGGATTAAGGGAGGGTCACGCGGCAGACACGTATTCCTTTTCTGGGATCAGCACATATCAAACCTGCAAGTCTGCCACTTGGGATCTGCCTTCCAAGACTTGCCTGATAGAAAGGGCGGTGGGAGTGGGGGTCAGGGTGGGGTTGGAGCAGGCAGGGTATTCAGTGGCTTTCCACCAGCATCGAGATACATGACAGCCCTACCTGGCCTGCTTTTGTGAGCCTCCCAGTGGACTCCAGAAAAGCTGATGTCCATTGCACTCGTGGCCTTGGTCCCCTGGTCATCAGGGCCCCAGCTGATGCTGACCCAGAGCAAGAAGGCTTCTTTCTGATTGGTCTTTCACGAGGTCTATCAATGAAGATACTGTGCTAATCTTACATAAGTTATGTTGGCTCTTAAAGGAAGACCTACAGAGAGAGACCAAGAGAGCAGAGGGTGTGTCAGGTATGAGTTGGATTTAAAATCTGGCCCTTAAATAGCCGACTCAATGACATGAGTTTGAGCAAAAGGACAGGGAAGCCTGGAGTGCTGCAGTCCATGGGGTCACAGAGTCCGGACACGGCTAAAGCAAATTAGCATGCACATGCATATTTGAGGAGGTTTGGTAAATGCACCTGAGTGCCGCTGGGGGAAATAGGTGGGCAGGATTCAGAGGAGGAGGAGCAGGGATGACCCTGGAATCTTGCATCTGAGGTTGGGCTCCCCAGAAGCAGGGCCTGAGATGGGGATGTTGGTACAAGTGGTTCACCTAGGGAGGGTTCTCAGGAGGCTCGTGAAGGGTGAGGGAAGCAGGCCAGGCGAGGGAAGAACTCAGAAGAGATGTGGGGTTGGATGTCCAGTCGTGCTTGACCCCACAGGAGCTCTAGAGTGTGACATGTGTCACAGAGATTGTCCTGCTCTGAAGCAAAAAGACTGGGGTCTCACACCCGGTGACAATGGCTCAGGGCCCTTCCTGGGGGTGTGCACACTCTTCCAGGCCTTCCAGGCAAGTCGGTTCCCACTGGCCAAGGGCCACCCTCTTGAGAAGGTGGTAAGAGTGCATTCCTGGCAGCTGGCACCCCAACAGCTGACATGGGCGAGTAGCCAAGGTGGAGGCAGTAGCTGAGGCACTCGTGGTACCTGCTGGAGCATGAGGGGCCTCGCAGGACAGTGATGGTGAGCTTGCAGTCCTGCCCCATCCTGGCTGTGCATCCCAGGGGGATGCTGCTCTAGGAGGGGCACTCGAACAATGTTCTGGAGAACCCAGGAGAGAAAGAAATTGAGCTTTCCCACGATTAAACAAAATTGGCTTTGAAGATAATGCCAAAGTCCACTTGGGCTCCCCGCCAGGGCCAAAAGGGTCTAGATTCCACTGCAGTGAGACCCGAGTCCAGAGGCTGCAGCTCTCCTGGCAGTCTCCTAGTTATTTCCATCAAATGCAGTTCTTCGCTTTTGTCCGTTTTCCAAAAGCAGGCCTCCCTGCAGTTCAAACTGTGTCATTCTTAACATCTGTGAGCTCGTGTCAATTACCCGCTGACTGGAGACAAAGGTGACCCACGGCACACAGGTGAGGAAGGTTCCCGCATCCCCGCACCATCCTTCCTGCCTTTGTCTCTGTACTTAGAAGTCACTCTCCCCCAGGCCTGCAGCAGCACTGGCTGGTCTGACTGGTTTATGATTAGCAGAACAGCAGCCCTGTGGCTCTTCACCTGGGCCAGATCATACTTTCAGGATCCTGAGGTCTTGACAAACAGGGACGGGCTGCTTCAAAGAACCAGGCAGGCACCCATGGGGAGTGACAGCTCCTGCCCAGGGCCAGGGAGGCAGGAGTGCTTGCAAGTGGAGCCTCTTCCAAACACGAATAAGATGAAGAAAAAGTCACTTTGTCCTTGTTGCTGCCGTGAAAATCAGCGCCTAGGAGGATACGGCACTCTGCAGATCTTATTTAAAATTCTGCCAATGGCCCTGGTGATGAGGGGACTGCGGCTGGATGTTGGCAACAGCTCAGACAAGTGAGAAAGAAAAATCGCCAAGCAGGTTGCCTTACCTTCCTCTGCAACCAGGTGGTTCTTAGCATCATGGTGGGAACAGAATTCTTGTAAACTGAGCCTTGGGAAGGGAGACCTTGTAGCTTGACCAGGCAGCTAGAAGTGGTGCAGATTTCTTTTCAATGGGCTGACCACCAATAATGGTCAAAATGGTGCAGGAACCTGAGTCAAGAGTCCGGTAGCAACTGGCTACAGGGTTGAGAGTCAGGGTACATGACAGGTGTTTGGTCTGTCTTTCAGTTCCTTCACCTGCCATTAGGGGGTGCTAGACTAGCTTGCTGGTCTGCTTTTGGCTGCACATTCCTTACTGGTAAAACATTTTTAGCCTGCACCCAAGAAATGCATGGAGAAGGAAATGGCAACCACTCCAGTATTCTTGCCTGGAGAATCCAGGGACAGAGGAGCCTGGTGGGCTGCTGTCTATGGGGTCGCACAGAGTCGGACACTACTGAAGTGACTTAACAGTAGTAGCAGCAAGAATGCATAACTGTTTATTTACCAGAGAAGGAAATGGCAATCCGTCCAGCACTCTTGCCTGGAAAATCCCATAGACGGAGGAGCCTGATAGGCTACAGTCCATGGGGTCGCAAAGAGTCAGACACAACTGAGCAACTTCACTTTCACTTTCATACATATGTTCTACTCCCCTAAAGTATTATGTACATTATAAAGGGCATGCAACAATAGATATAAGAAACTCCAGGTGAAAATAACTGTAAACAGAAGCTCAGTATTTAAAAAAAATTGTTGAAGTAGTGTTGATTTATAGTGGTGTGTTAATTGCTGCTGCACAGCAAATTGAATCAGTTTATATTCATAGGCCTTTGCAGCTCAGCAATAAAAATTTGCCTGCGATGCAGGAGATGTGGGTTCAATATGTGCATGGGGAAGATCCTCTGGAGAAAGAGATGGCAAAACCCACACTAGTATTCTTGTCTGGGAAATCCCATGAACAGAGGAGCCTGGCAGGCTAAGTCCATGGGGTGGCAAAAGGAGTTGGGCACGACTTAGCAACTAAACAACAACTGTATACATTGTTTGTTATATTCTTCTCCAGTATGGTTTATCACAGGATACTGAATATAGCTCCTCGTGCTCTTCAGTCCCACCTTGTTGTTTATCCATCCTACCTATAATCGTTTGCATCTGCCAATTCCAGACTCCCACACCCACCCTAACTCTTGGCAACCGCAAATCTCTTCTCTCTGTCTGTGAATCTGTTTCATAGGTAAGTTTCCATTTGTGTCATATTTTAGATTCTACATGTAAGTGATATCACATGGTATTTGTCTTTCTCTTTATGGCTTACTTTACTTAGTATGATATTTCCTAGGTTCATCTATGTCCCTGCAATGGCATTCTTTTATTCTTTTTTTACAGCTGAGTAGTATTCCATTTGGAGAAGGAAATGGCAACCCACTCCAGTGTTCTTGCCTGGAGAATCCCATGGATGGAGAAGCAGTCCATGGGGTCGCACAGAATCGGACACGACTGAAGCGACTTAGCAGCAGCAGTATTCCATTATATATATAAACCCACACCACATCTTTTTTTATCCCCTTAATCTGTTGATAGATATTGAGGTTGTTTCCATGTCTCGAGTATTGTGAATAATGCTGCTAAGAACACAGAGGTGCACGTATCTCTTCAAATTATGGTTTCATCTGGATATATGCCTAGGAATGGGATTGCTGGATCTTATAGTAGCTCTATTTTTAGTTTTTTTTATGGAATCTCCACACTGTTTTCTATAGTGGCTGCACCAATAGACATTTCCACCAGCGGTGCAGGAGGGTTCCCTTTTCTCCACATCCTCTCCAGCATTTGTTATTTGTAGACTTTTTAATCAGGGCTGTTCTGACTGGTGTGAGGTGGTACTTCATTGCAGTTTTGATTTGCTTTTCTCTAATAGTTAGCAATGTTGAGAAGCTCAGTATTTTCTTTCTCTGCCCTTGTTACACACCTCCCCCTCCCCTGGGATATGAAGGCTCTGTTTTGGAGGTTAGACCTGATGACCTGGAAGGGCTTCTCTATGTGGAATGTCTGTGCTGCCCAGTTTTTTCAGTGGAGACCCTTTGGACCCAACCAGTCCAATAATGGTAGCTACTAGTCACTTGTCAGAGAAGGCAGTGGCACCCCACTCCAGTACTCTTGCCTGGGAAATCCCATGGACGGAGGAGCCTCGTGGGCTGCAGTCCATGGGGTTGCTAAGAGTTGGATATGACTGAGCGACTTCACTTTCACTTTTCACTTTCATGCATTGGAGAAGGAAATGACAACCCACTCCAGTGTTCTTGCCTGGAGAATCCCAGGGATGGCGGAGCCTGGTGGGCTGCAGTCTATGGGGTCACACAGAGTCGGACACGACTGAAGTGACTTAGCAGCAGCAGCAGCAGCAGCAGCAGTCACTTGTGGCTTTTTAAACCCATTAAAATGAAATTGACCAGAAAGCTCAGTTCCTCAGACATATGAACTACATTTCAGTCACTACAGAGATGCCTATGGTTAGTGGCTACCATGTTGGTCAATGCAGAGTATAGAAGGCTTTCATTACTGTATAAAGTTCCACTGGACAGCCTGTCACATAAGTAGTCATGGTCTTATAATTCAGTGTTTAATTACAGCAACTGACCTTGAGTAAGCCCTGCTGTGTGCTAGGTGGTGTGGGAAGCATTTTCCAGGTGCTGTCTCGTTTTATGCTCACAAGAGCCCCCTGAGTTGTGCCCTGTGGTCATTCTCACATCCTGGCAGGAGAATGAGGACTGGAAGGAAGAGGGGTTCCCGAGAGCTGACGAGCTGCCTGGACCTCATGCCCTTTGTGTTCTCCCAGACTCCACATGGGGACCTGGACTTTTCTCTCTGGGCATCCCGTTTGGAATTTCCATGCCCACGAACTCCAGGGCACAGGCTTTCCACGGTGTTCATGCCGCCTGTGCTTCTTGTTCCCCAGGTACAGAGGGAATTTCTTGCAGAGCCGTGTCCAGCTGAGAGTCACTAGACTACGGAAACCACACTGGGTTCTGAGAAAAGATGGCCACCCACCCCGAGCCAAGGGGCCGGACCCATGCAGGACCCAAGGGCAGGCTTCTTCAGAGATGGCAGGTAAGACTTGTTCTCCTTGGAGATGGATCCAAACTGGGCACCTGGGAACATGCTGCTGGGAACGTGAAATGCTGCTGGGAATGTGAAATGAGCAAAGGCAACTGTCCTTGCTGTCTGAAGCCTGACATCCAGCAAGGGTATTGATGGCATATGGGGTGACGACAGAAGTGTTACCTCTGTGGGGCGGTCAAGACCCTAAACTGGGTGGGGATATTGGGAATCGAATATTGAGATGCAACAAACATCCTTGAGTATGGAGGGCCTGAGTCAGAACTCTGGGTGCCTCCACCTTCCCCCCATCATCTTCTCTGAAGAAGCTCACTGGCCTCTTCCTGCAGGGCCACTGTGAGGCTAAATAGGTCAATGGATGGGCTTTCGAGTGAACGTGAAATAAAAGTAGCAGGAGGAGTTGTAATGAGACAGCGGCTGGGAACATTGCTTCCATGGGGCTTACAAAAGGGGCTCTTCGTGATGCTCGGAAGTAAACAAAGGATGAACTAATGGAGACTGCTTCCTGGAAATGGGCTATTTTAAGTTGCAATCACTGGGCAAATCAATTAACTTCTCTGGACTGCAGTTTCCCCTCCTTCCTCCCTCCACTGGGCATTCGTGAGCCCAGCCTTAGCCTTGTGGACAGTGTTTTGATGGAGTCAGACCAAGACCTTGTGTGAGAAGGTGGTGGGGTCCCATATGGCCAGTGGTGACTGAATTAACTGTCTTTTGTGGCTGATTGTTGTCCATTTGGCTCAAGGGCTGACCCTGGGTTCTGCCTGCTGGTGGGGACAGTTGGTTAGGGTCCCCTCCTCTCAGTCTCTGCGAAGCCCCACCACCCCCTCAGGAAGATAGTGCTTCCATGCTGCCCCTTGAGCCCTCGCCACCCCCTCTCCTTGCAATCCCCGTGCCCTCTCTTAGGCAAGGATGAGGACTCGTTTTTTTCCCTTAATGAGAGTTTAAGTCAAAGTAGGTATTTGCTCCAATGGATGACCAGTTGTAGAAGGAAAAGCACTGTCTTCTGATGGAACATCAAGGGTTAAGACTTTGGTGGGCAGCAGGCTAGACAAAAATGCAATCAGGGGACCGGGCTTTGCCCTTTCTTCATTTTCTGTGACTCCTCATGTTGAACTCCATTACTTGCCTCCTTCTCAAGGAGATACAATCCAGGAACCTACCCATTAGGGTGTGCTTGGGTGATACCACTCCCAAGAAAGTCCAAAAGAACCCACCAGAATTCTACCAGTTGCCCCAAATGGCAGTGCTTTCCCACCAGCTCTTTTCCCAGCACCATAGAGAGCTGAATCAAGCTGATCCTGGAAACTCACATCAGCTACCATGTTTCTATTCCTAAGCTCCATGCAGAACTGAAAAGGAGAAGAAGACAGTGCCTGCCCTTGATAAATGAGGTACAGGGTAAAGACAGACAGACAGACAGGCTCTCTGTCCATCCTTTGCTTCAATCATGTGGGGAGTGACCCTGGAAGTCAGCGAGCTCCCTCCTGGGAACCTTCTATCTGTAGAGAGGACGCTGATAGAGGTCTTACCCCCACAGTGGCTCAGGGTGAGGGTCGAGCAAGGTCGTGTACAGCAAGGAACTTTCAGACTCTAAAGTAGATGAGAAATGTTGATTCTTAGCTCTGGAGCATAATAAGCGTACGTGTGTAAGGTCTGCGGCTTCCCAGGTGGCTTGGTGGTAAAGAATCCACCTGCCAATGCAGGAGACACGGGTACAGTCCCTGGGTGAGGGAAGATCCCCTGGAGGAGGAAATGGCTACCCATTCCGGTATTCCTGCCTGGAAATCCCATGGGCAGAGGAGCCTGGCGGGCTATAGTCCATGGGGTCGCAGAGAGTTGGACACGACTGAAGGACTGAGCACGCACACATGTGTAAGGTCCGGCATATGCTGAGTGCCGAGAGCATGTGGGGTGCGTGGCACTTAGTGTCCCTGTTGTTTAGTGAAGGATGAGGTCAGTGTTTCAGGGAGGAGCCCAAGGGGGAGATTTCTCAGCAGAGATATGGCTTCTTCTGGATGTTCAGACGTAGGGGGAATAGAACAGATGCTCTCTGGATTGGTAAATTGCTTTGGGCTGTGGAAGAAATTGCCACAAACGCGGTGGTTTAAAATAACAACAATGTATTATCTCTCAGTTCTGGATGCCAGAAGCTACCAATCTCTCTAGAGCCTCCAGGAGGGGATCCTACCCAGCCTCCCAGTTTCTGGGGGCTCCAGGTATCCTTGGCTTGTGATTGCACCTCTCCAGTCTCTGCTTTCATCTGCACACAGCTTCTCTCCTGTGTTTCTGTGGGTCAAATGTTCTCCTGTCTTTCTCTTATAAGGACGCTTGCCATTGGACTAAGGGCTCACCCTAAATCCGGGATGATCTTACCTTGAGACTCATAATTTAATTTCACGTGCAAAGATGTTTTCCCAAGTAAGGTCACAGTCACAGGTTCTGTGGGTTTAGGACTTGGATATGTATGTTTTGGAGGGATAGGCACAATTCAATCACGAACCACCTCA
This sequence comes from Bos indicus, assembly GCF_029378745.1. Classification (NCBI taxonomy): domain Eukaryota; kingdom Metazoa; phylum Chordata; class Mammalia; order Artiodactyla; family Bovidae; genus Bos; species Bos indicus. The sequence goes on along the minus strand of NC_091772.1, from coordinate 57,233,268 downwards.
ACAATTTTCCCCCGGTCTGAGAACCAATAGAAGGGACCTCAAAATGTGTTTCTAAGTGGAAAAGACAGTGGCATGCATGGACACTCATCGTCTGTGCTCTCCTCGTGTGCAAATGGCTCTGGCAGAAAGTTCTCTATAAACCTAAATCAATATGTATTCGTTAAAACAGGATCATGCAGCCCACCTCCCAGTAGGACATATTCACACGTGCAGGCATGTGGTCCAAGTGAGCTTCAATCCTGAGACCGGTGTGCTGGGTCAGGGGGCCCCCTTAGCTTCTCTTTGGGAGAAAGACCTGCTGGCAGTCTGGATGAGGGCAGGCAGGGCTCCACATGTGGTTGAAATGCAGTCACCACCTGTCGGTCCAGCCCTTTGCTCTGCCTGGGGAACTGTCAGCCCAAAGCAGGGAGCTCTTCTCTCCTCCCAAGAGGGTGGGGGCATCTTCCATACGTCCTCCAATGGAGGCGGTCGCTTCTTCCTAAGATGCGCGTGTACCCCCTGTGCTCATGGTGACCCAGGGGCCTCAGTACTAGTGGAGAGACCAGCTGGAAAGTCTCTGATCTTTCATGGTCCTCCTCATCCTGTCTTCCCTTCAAAAGCTTCTCTCGACCTCAGGGACCAGCCCTGCTACTCCGTATTGAGAACATCACACTCAGTAGCTTTCTGATCTCAACACCAGCCTGTTCTACCAAAATCCAGGGAATGGGGGATAAAACCAGCCCCAAACAGAAAAGAAAAATCAGAAACAAAATCTAAATGTGGAGCTAAGATTGGGAGGCCATACGCAGTGCAAAGCCCACTGGGAACATAGTCCCCTTCCACCCCCACCCCCATGTAGGTAATAATGTTGCAGCAGCAGAGCAAGTGGTAATAACAGATGACTGTGCTTTCGTGTTTGTTGTTGGAACAGTTAGTTGAGCCAGAGGTCTGGGTCACAGGTGCCCATTTTCAAAGGGCTTCCTCTCCCATGATTACGAAGCACATGGAATGTGTCCATCAAGGGCAGTGGGAGTCTGTGGGGTGTGGCCCCAGGGAATATTAATCACCCCTCATTCCTGATTGAAGTGTCAAAGATGGAGCAGGGATGTTGGGTCGGATAAACCAGCAAGCATGGGGTGAATGGGCCATTATGGACACCATTGCGTTGGAGGTGGGGTAGAATGCGTTAAAATAAACACCCCCTGGGAATCAAAGGAGCTCAGAGAGCTTACTGCCACCACCACCCAAAGCCAATATTTCACAGCAGAGTGACAGACACTCTGAAAGTGTTGGGTGTCTGAAGACGGAGTGCCATTAATAACTTCAAAGGAAGCTAGAGATAGGCCTTGGTCACCCACGATTTACAAACAACTTTCTTGTCTTCTTTGACCTGGCAGGTCCTGGTTAGAGAGATCAGAGCTGGCTTCTTGGTGAGAGAGCTGACCCCACTGTGTTTGTGTGTGTGTGTGTGTGCGTGTACGTGCAAGTGTGCGTACACACAACTTTGTGAGTGCGTGCGAATGTGTGTATTTTTGAGGCGGGAGGACCTGGTTTCCTCAGCATGACAATGATAGGGTGATTTGTTTGGGGTGACCTGAGGGGCTATAACGTGGCGGAATTTGAAACCCAGAAATGAAATGGAGAGTAATCTTTTGATGGGGGTGTGGGATGGAATTTCCCAATTCAAATCTGGGAAAACCTTTGGCTCACATCCTTGAAGGTCAGCTAAATCAGCAAAACATTTTCAAAGAAGTGGCCAGGAATATTTGTGTCCAGGAGCTGAAATAAGATGTTGTTATGGATTCTTTCTCCCTTTTATTTTTGGAGAATCTTCCTGTCAATAATTTATGAAGATGAGAGAGAGGATGTTTTTGAAAAATATTTTTTAAAAGGATGCTTAATTTCCCTCTTTCAACTATTCCAATAACTTGGGACTAATCATTCGAATTAACAGATGGCTTGGCAGTGAAGTCTTCTGCAAGCAGAAGGCCAGAGGAGTTATGAAGGATGGAGACCTAATTTATAAGATTTTATGATGATTGGCATCTTTAAGACTCTTCTGAGAACTGAACTTTTTATTTTTATTTTTTTGACTTTCCAACACCACTGAATTTAATGTTTTTTTTAAAAAAATTTTATTTTATATTGGACTATACAACGCATATGGTTGTAAAGAGTCAGACACGACCGAAGTGACCTAGCATGCATGTAGTCGATTTACAATGTTGTGTTAATTTCAGGCTATAGATAGCCAAGTGATTCTGTTATACGTATACATGTATCTATTCTTTTCCCATTCTTTTCCCATTTAGTTATTATAGTATATCGAGCAGAGTCTCCTGTGCCATACAGAAGGTCCTCGTTGGTTATTTGTTTTAAATATAGTAGTGTGTCTACGTCAGTCTCAAATCCCCAGTTTATCCCTCCCCCTCATCTTTCCCCTTTGGTAGCCATGTTTGTTTTCTATGTCTGTGGATCTGTTTTTCTTTTATAAATATTAGTAATATTGTATCTTTTAATTTTTTAGATTCCACATATGGGGTATCTGGTATCATATGATATTTGTCTCTCTCTGACTGACTTCGCCTAGTGTGATCATCTCCAGGTCGATCCGTGTTGCTGCACATGGCATTATTTCATTCTCCTGGTATGAAGGTCACATGCCTTTTATTTATTTAAAATGTTTTCATAGTCCTTTCTATGATGATTTATCGCAGGATGTTGCCCTTGTTGTTCATCCATTCTATATGTAATAGCTTGCAGCTGCTGATCCCAGGCTTCCAATCCAACTCTCTCTCCTCCCACGTGGCAACCACCAGTTTATCCTCTAAGTCCCTGATTCTGTTTCTGTTTCATAGATAGGTTCATTTACGTCATATTTTAGATTCCAAATGTAGGTGATATGATAGGGTATTTGTCTTTTTTTTACATACTTCACTTAGTATGATAATCTCCAGTTGTATCCATGTTGCTGCAAATAGTAACATTTCATTCTTTCTCATGGTCCCATAGTATTTCATTGTATACACACACACACACACACACACACACACAAATACCACATCTTCTTTATCCATTCATCTACCGATGGACATTTAGTTCCTTCCATGTCTTAGTTACTGTAAACAGTTGATGCAGTGAACACTGGGGTATATGTATCTTTCAAACTATGGTTTTTCTCTGGGTATATGCCCAGGAGTGGGATTGCTGGGTCATATGGCAGCTCTATTTTTAGTTTTTCAAGGAACCTCCATACTGTTCTCCATAGTGGCTACACCAATTTACATACCCACCAACAGTGTAGGAGGGTTTCCTTTTCTCCACACTCTCTCTAGCATTTATTATTTGTAGACTTTTTGATGATGGTCATTCTGATTGGTATGAGGTGATTTCTCATTGTAGTGTCAGTTTGCATTATTCTAATAATTAGTGATGTTGCGTGAAAGTGTTTAAAAACCTAAATTCAGTGATCCACCATCCAAGTTTCCAGCAAAGGAGTTAGGGGAGCTGGAAGTTTCTTTGTAGATTTCAAGTAGCCTTGACTTACCAGACACTTATCAAGCATAAGAATAGGAATGGTGTGTACAACTCTGAACAGAGATTCTTATACATAACATGTTTGACAACCACTGAGGGCAAGGAGGGTAAGCAAAGAGGCGATCCATCCATCCAGGCTGCCCTGACAACAAACAGCAGTTTCTAGCAAGGAATTTTCAAATGTCCCTGCTTGCCCATGAGGTGTATGCCGTTTAGTTTCTGCGTTAAGTGCCTGAAGTTGTGACGACGTCTTAATGGATTGGCTTGTTGGGGGATTAACTAAGATATTGGAGTGTGTCTTCTGCGTGGTGTGGGAGGTAGTGTTTCAGAAATCAGGGTTTAGGTTAAATGTGCGATAGGTCCTTGCTGGAGTGGTTTCTCTTCTCACCTGAGCACCTAATCTGCCTGATGCCATTTGAAGAACCGGGGGAGTTGTTTTCCATTTTGCGATTATTCCTTGTAATTGACGTCAGTAAAAGACCATCTTTTGTACCTGAAGGGGAAGTTCACTACTAAGCCTTGTCATGAAAATGATTATTTCCCAGGTTAGGGTCTTAGGGACTTAGGAAAGGAAGCTTTGCAGGTATGTGTTGTGTGCCCGCTTGCACATTTGCCTGCTCACATTGGAGTGTTATTTTTTCATTAGAAAAAGTCACTGAAAACTCACACGTCCATACAAAATGGGTAAAACTACCTGAGCAAAAGCCTCTACCAAACGATTCGCTTCTGTTGTGGTTATACAATTCCTGATGAAGTCACCGTTCCGAAAAGAATACTTTTCAGAACATGGGGAGCAGCGGGGATGAACTCAACATCATTCAATTCTATTTGCATTTCAAGTGGGACATTCTAGTCTCCAGGAGCTTAAAACTCATCAGCAATCAGCCTATTACCCTTTTCCTAATATCACAGTTATTGACCCTGGGCTGCAAAAAAGAATCTCATAATGAGATTTGTCCTGTTTTTGTGTTTATGTGCGCATTTCTTTCTCTCTAGTAGATGACATATCAGCTTTTATTTATTTTTTTATTATTGAAATCCTTTGTGTCAGAAGGACCTGCTCCATTAACTGAATCCTGTTCTATGTACTCTGATGTGCGGATACACGAAAACACTCCTTGGTATAAAGAGTGTTCTTATATATTTCCTTAGAAACGCATTTCGCGGAACTGAATGGAGAACGCTGATGTGGTTGAGGTTAATTATTCGGACTTTTGTGGGCACATTGGAAGTCGTGCTGCTTCTGCCGGTACACAGACTAAAATTGGAACACTGAAGAGGAGCCCAGCGTGGCCCTGTGCCCAGATGACACATCTAAAGTCATATTGATTGAGAGAGATGCTTTATTGAACGATAAGAACTCCATCGAGTTTCTGGTTTTGCAATTTCCTGCAGCTGGTGTGGCTTCTGGCAGTAAACACCGTGAGATTCAGGGTAACATTTCAAAGTGAGATTTTAGAGAAATCTCCCAATAACTAAACTCAGAAGGCACTTTCAGTTCAGGAGCTGCACCCACATCTAATCCCCCCAACAGACTTAAGATGATTCATTTTCATTTTCAGAGGGAGAAACTGAGACTCAGAGTCTCCAAGTCATCCAGTGACCTGCTCAGGGCCACCCAGATGATGAATCAGGGGTCCATGGTGTTTCCTAAATTCAATAATTCATGGACCATCTTCAGAAATGTCCCATCTGCATGTCATCTGTGTGATAATTTGCTTATGTGATCCACTTAAGCTCATTGGCAAAACCCATAAATTCTTTTATTTTCAATAGAAACTGTTTATCAATGCTGGAAATGGAAAGCCAGTATCATATGCCATTAAGAGAATGTTTTCCTGGCAAATAAATTCTGTCTAGATGGTTGTGGGCGAGAGCCCTAGATACACTCTCTTTGCTTAAAAAGAGACCTGGAAGACTTTAGATATACATTAGCATCCAATTGGGACTTTCTTTCCCCAATCAGAGGGTAGTAGGGAGAACAACCTTTTCATTGGGTGATTGCATTTTATTTAACGCTAAGCTTGTGACTCTTCCCCCACTGGGGGTCTGAGTCCCTCCCTGGGACTTTCTTGTGCTGTCACATCTGCTTTCCTCTGTCAATAACATTCCATTGGCTTCTGCTGTCTTAGCTAGGATTTCCTCAACTCTTGTAAGGCTTTCACCTGTATCAATTTAAACTCTATGTTCATCAGAGTTGGGCTGTAGAAGCTGTGAACCAACATTCTGCAAAGACCCTTCTTGAAGACTGAATCTTTTCTGCCTCATGGGGGTGGGAGCTTAGTGGTGTGAGAGGTATCCTAGGCAGTGGTGTGAGAGGTATGCCTAGGTATCCTAGGCAGTTTGAGGTATCCTCAAACTCTGCATTTATAAGTCTGAGATGCTGACCCAGAGCCTTCTGTGACCAAAGGAGGGATGATGGGAAATGCCCAGGGTGCAGAGAGGAGATGGAGGGACCAGGAGCATCTGAGACTTGGGTGGGGGCTCATCCTTCTCCTGAGGACAGTGAGGGGCCATTGAAGGATGAGGAGGGCAGAGGGCAGACCATCCATTGTAGGTGAGTGTGGAGAAATGATTGGGGCAGATAGAGTGGATGCTAGGAGGCAGATGAGGAAGTTCTTGAAACAAGTTGGGCAGGTTTGTGTTGAAAGTGAACTTGGAAAACAGGGATGCTCCACCTAGAGGAACAGAAAAGTTTAGTTCTTAATTATGTGAGTAATGATGAATCATACATCTTTTAACACATTCAATTATGGTAATGAGGCTCATGTTCACTTTGACCACCACCCCCATTCCCCATGCCCCCTGCCCCCTCCAGATGAAACTACAGTTTGGGATAGGAAGGCACCTGCCAGAGTGTTGTTTCTGTGCATGCGTGTGTGTGTGTGTGTGTCTGTGTCTAATAGGAATTGTACAACACTACCCATCTCACTGTGCAACTTGCCTTGTTTTACTCAACACCATTTTGTGATCTTCCCATACTGTTAATACATACGGAGCTATCCCAGCCTTGTAAATAGGGACGGAGCCTCTCTGGGTGGGGCTGCTGTGACCCTAGGCAGTCATTCTCTTAACAGTGAATAGTTCATCTTATTGCCAGTACTTCACATGGAACTACTGTCCATGACTCCCAGGCCCAGGTAGGGGGGTTTCTCTAGGGAAGACCCAAGAAGAATTGCTGAGTCTTTGTTATGTTGCATGTTTAAAATACTTTATTTTGTATTGGAATATCGTTGATTTATAATGTGTTAATTTCTGGTATACAGCAAAGTAATTCTGTTATACATATATATAAGGGATATATGTACCTATTCTTTTTCAGATTCTTTTTCCATAAGTTATTACGGAGTATTAAGTACAGTTCCCTGTGTTATACAGTAGGTCCTTGTTGATTATCTACTTTATGTACAGTAGTATATATACATTGACTATCTACTTACGTATAGTAGGCTATATATATTAGTGTATATATAATCTCCTTATTTACCCCTCCCCTCTCTCTCCCCTTTGGTAACTGTAAGTTTGTTTTCTACATCTGTGAGTCTGTTTCTCTTTTGTAAATAAGTTCATTTGTATCATTTTTTTAGATTTCACATATACATGATATTGTATGATGTTTGTCTTTGTCTGACTTATTTCACTTTGTAGGATAATCTTTAGGTCCATCCATGTTGCTGCAAATGGCATTATTTCATTCTTTTTTATGGCTGAGTAATATTCCAGTGTGTATATATACACCTCATCTTCTTTATCCATTCATCTGTTGACGGACATTGAGGTTCCTTCCATGTCTTGGCTGTTGTAAGTGCTGCAGTGGACACTGGGGTGCATGTATTTCTTTGAATTATTTTCTCCAGGTATATGCCCAGGCGTGGGATTGCAGGATCGTACGGTAGCTCTATTTTTAGTGTTTTGAGGAACTTCCACACTGTTCTCTATAGTGAAAGTGTTAGCTGCTCAGTCATGTCCGACTCTTCGCAACCCCACGGATTGTAGCCTGCCAAGCTCCTCTGTCCATGGAATTCTCTAGGCAAGAATGGTGGAGTGGTTGCCATTTCCTCCTCCAGGGGACCTTCCTGACCTAGAGATCGAATTTGGGTCTCCTGCACTTCAGGAAGATTCTTTACCATCTGAGCCATGGGGAAGGCCCATGTTCTCTAGAGTGGCTGCCCTAGTTTACATGGAGGAGGGTTTCCTTTTCCTCACACCCCCTCCAGCATTTATTGTTTGTAGACTTTCCGATGGTGGCCAGGCTGACCTGTGTGAGGTGATACCTCACTGTAGTTTAGTCATGTTGCACATTTTTAGTAGATATTTCCAAGTTGCTTTCTATTTCACATTCCCATCAGTACCATATTAGAGTACCTTTTCCTTCTTCGATCTTATCAAGCTTAAAAAAAAATCCGAAGATGTGTGACAGATGCTAACTGGAAAGCCTGTCACCAGGAGGGCCTTTCCACCCCAAGCTTGCATCTCACTGCAGGGAGAGGGGGTCCACTGCCAGACAGACCGTGAGCAAGGCTGGCAGAATCCGGTGGAAAAAAACATGGAGGGGTGAATAGACTATCTTGTTTTGAAATCACAGAGAAGAGAGTTTCTCTTGACCAAACTTTAAGTCCTCTGGGTACAATTTGATGTTCTCTCCAAATATTAATAGATTTGTTCCTCGGCTGAGGCACGATGTCTCAGTCTGCTCCGAGAGAAGTCCGTCACTGCAGAGGACACAAGGCCACATAAGACTTCCTCTGTGCCGAGCCAATTCATTAGACCTGGTGAGCAATTTGCAGAAGAGATTAATTGATTTGCAGGCTGCTGAGCTCTGAGCATTACTCAGCTACCTCCCAGAATGCTCAGGCCGCCTGGGAACTCGACCGAGCAAACAGCAATATGTGAGGCTTTAGTCAAAACCTGAGTGGCATCTTCATCCCTCATTATGGACAGAAGCTGAAGAGATGAATGTCTCAGTCTTCTCTGGTTTAGTGTGGGATCTGGGGCCACAGTCCAGACTCCCGGAATAAAATGAGAAGGCTTGCAGAGAATATGATAGCAATGTTTCTTTTTGCAAGCTTTGACTATCCCCAGACAGACACCTTGCTTATCTTATTCTGAAATGCTGCTACCAGCAGTGGATACCTGTATCTTTGGGTTCTGAGGAAAGAGACTCAGTTTAAATTGGCCTAGACAGAAACAGTATCTCAGGGAACAGAGAAAGGGGCTTCAGGCTTGGCTGGATCTAGGGGTACGAATGATGTCACCCAGATTCAGTTTCTGTCCATCGCTTGGATCTTCTCCTGGGGCATCATCACTGGTTCCTCTAGGACTTGCCTTGCCTGAATATGCTTGACTCCTTTCTGTAACCCCAGATCTCTGAGTCTAGGTGGCCTAGTTGGGAGCAGGTGTCTCTCCAGAACCAATCACTGGTTGAGTTGAGTGACTTGAGTGACCAGGTCTAAGTCACACACCTGCCCTTGTATGGAGGGATGGGTTGGGACCTTTAAGAGTAGAGGAGAGACAGTTTCCCAAAAGAGAGAGGGGCCCAGATGTCCAGACCACCTCTTACTCATGGTTGAATGGGATTCAGCTTCTGTGTGTCAGAGTTATGCCCTTAGAGTGAGGAGAAGCAGAAGATGCCATGAGTACTCTCCTAAGGAGCTTGGGGACCGGTTGGTGGATTGAGACACCTTTGTGAAATAGATGAGAGTTCATATGCAATTAGTCGGGCCCGCTCTGTGCCAGGCAGTGTGTGGGAGCAGGAAGAGAGGCAAACAAGAACACGCCACGGCCCCTGTCCTTAGGGAGAGCCCAGTCTGGCAGAGGCAGCCGGCACAGACTGGTAAACAAGTCATTACACATGCAATGCGGTAAGCTTGCTGATATGATTAAGCTTCCAAATGAGGGATCCTGACAGGGCCGGCTGGAGCGGGGAAGGGAGAGTGGGCTAGCGTAAACAGGAACAAAACAGGAGGGGGCCGCGCTTCCGCCACATCTCCCCGTGGCCCCTCCATCCGGGCCCCCACTGCAGGGGGAGCGCGGCCCCCTACAGAGACCTGCAGCCTGTCACTGCATCATCCCTTTTTCTCCTCCTTGGATCATAAAGAATCTTTGCTATCCACAGAAAACTGCTGGAAGTGGAGGCGCGCAGCACTTAACTACTATTTACTTATTTATCTAAGATGCTAAGTGTTTCCCTTGGCAGTCGCTAATAGATTCCTGTAGAAACGGAGCGACACATCCTGAATTCCAATTTCTGCACCAACAGAAGTTGGGAGCACAAGAGTATGAAGTGCACTCGTGCCTGGCTCCACTGGGGAGGCCAGAGGTCAGGACCACAGAGTCATTTAAAGAGGTTGAGATTTGGAAAGATAAACTGTATTATGCTCAAAATTTTCGTTTAAAACAAAAGAGGCACATGCCTTTGATCACGAATCTGAACTGGAGACTGTTCTGCTTTGGGAGGGCTTTCTGGAGACTGTCCTTACCTTGGAGTTGGGGGAGCCTCTTCTCAGCAGAACCCTCAAAAAGAGTCTTATTCTAGAATATTCTATGTTGAAGGACTGGTAGACAAATGGCATCAGAGGATGAAGCAAGAGGAGAAGTGATGATTTCAACAGACCTACCAATGGGGGACAAAACAATGGAGGGTTCCGGTCACCTTGTTGGGTCTTTCCTCTCTGACCTCCACATGGGACCTGATCTTCCGGAGGGGCCAGGCTGTTTTGCTTTGGGGAACAGGCGAGCCTTTAGGGTTAATTTTAAAGGTGAATTTTAACTAAGGGATTAGTAGCAAAGTGAGACCTGAATGGCGTCAACAACTCTTAAGTGATAAGTAGACCAACTGCATTGAGTCACAATGAGAAGGTCATTTGTAAGCCTCAGTTCCTTTGTAAGCCTCTTGATTACATCACAAAGGAAGTCACCCTTTGATGCTAATACATCTTTAACACCTGCCTGACTAAGTCTTGAGAGAGGTTGGGTTTCAACCTCTAACTAGAATTTGAGAACTAGGTTCTGTTTTTTTTTCTGTCTGTAGATTTACAGGTACCCTCTTAGGACAGATACTTCATCCTACCCAGTTGCTTCCTACAATAGACCTTGGAAAGCCAAATAATTTAAAAAATGCCAAATGCTCCTTCTTCCTCCCTCTCTTTCAGCCCCTCATTCGGCCAGTAGTAGTGCAGGGCAAGAAACTTTGTTTCTGGAGTCTGAAGAATTCAAGTCCTGACTTTTCTTCTTACTACTTCCTTGGCCAAGGTCATCCTTTCCCTTTCCCTCAGATCCTGATCTGTAAAATGGGGCCGTGTCTGAGTCCATAGGTATCAGAGACTCACTGACCTGGCACTTGAAGAGCCCATGAGGCCAGTCTAGATAGCCCACTCATCTGTCCAGGGGACTGGCAAGATACCCAATCTACATGAGATGGTGAGTTAGAAAGAGGCTGTGTCATGCATTGAAAGGACTTTGTGGGTGTCACAGTGGTTATCCTGGCTGACAGTGGGGGCTGTGGGTTATCCTTCCACCCAAGTCTGGGAAAGACTTCTACAGGTCAAGGGGATGAATCAAGGAACAGTGAAATTCAGATGGGGAGCTAGGTGGTATGGAGTCAGTGGGTGCTCGGGAGCACATGAATTTATGCACTTGGGTACAGATGGCCTGTGAGTGAGACTGGCCCCAAAGGTAGAGGGGACAAAGGGATTTGAATAATCCTTTGGGTTCTGGCGCCTTCCTGGCACTGTGAGTTCTGCTTAGGGACACTGCCTTTCTCTAAATAAATGCATTCACTGTGGCCTTTGCCCCAAGGTTGGATGCTGGCAGGGAGCACAGGGGAATCGGGTCCAACAAGCTTTGCTTCCTGCTTGAGCACTGGAATTTCTTCTAATTTTCAATATGGCCCCTTGGGGTCAGCAGGGGGATGTCAGGGCCATTCTCCATTCTAATTAGGAGTCCTGCCCAAGTTCAAACATGGAGGAAAAGAAACTCAAGTTGCATTCTAACGCTTTTTCTCTTTTGCTAAAACTCTATATTTTTGCTTGTTTATTTCCCTAACTTTCAGAGACACGAAGAAGTAATTTTTGTGCCCCCACCCGCTCCGCACAGACATTAGCGATCATTTTCAGTCACTTCAGCTCTCCCTTTTTGCTACGAGGCACCTGGCATGCCGGGAATGGACAAAAGCTATTTCTCTAAGTACTCGCGTTTGAAATTATTAAGTGTTCATTAAGCACCCCCGGGTGCAAAGCACTCTCGGAGATGTTTGTTTCTCAATTTTCTATAATTTCCTGATTTTTTTCCCCCTTCGCAAAAGGCAGATTGAAAAATGAACTCAGTGCATCTCAGCCTCTGAATCATAGTTAATGTACGACGCCCCCTCTCATAACCGCGCTGTTTTTCTTCTGCCTCCTCTTGTCTTCTTTCTTATCAATCTGAGATAAAGTTCTTATTCTTTTTAACCCCTATTCCAGAGTTGGGGTTGGTGGGGGTGGGGACTGGAACTTTTTTTGCTTTGTTCTCGACTCCCTGCCAGGAAGAAAGGAGTGCAAGAGCGGTGACCAGCACTCGCCGGGACTGCGGGTGGGCACCTCTGATGGGCATTGGGGCTGTGGGCGGCTCTGTGGCACCCGAACAGGTGCATCAAGAGAGCTGGGACTCTGCTCCCCGGGGGACCTGCCCCCTAGCTGGTGGGCAGCAGGGACCACCTCCCCGCCCCCGCCCCGAGAATCCCCCTGTGTGCGGACCCTAGTGGAAAAATACAGAAGCCCGAAGCCCCGACTCCCGTCCGCCCTCACGCCTGGTGATGCTGAGTCTTACATGAGTACAGAGAAAGGCTGTTTTTCTCTTTCTCTTTTTCTATTTTTTTTTAAAACAACAACCTCATATAACCTCAAAAGTTGCCCATGAATTTACCAAAACTTTTTTTATGAAACTATTCTAACCTCTGATGGGGGTTAAAAAACAAGCCCTGTGAATTTATTACCGAAGCGGGGAAAAAAAAAAAAAAACACTTTTTATTTGATGGAAATTGTCTTCCAAGCTTCAAGGGCGCCCCCTAGCGTCTAGGAGCAGGCAGCGAGGCTGGCTCCTTCCGTCCGGGAGCCCTGCTGAAAGCCCAAATTCGGGGTCCCTCTGTGGGGGACTCTGATCTCGCCCAGTTGTGGGTCCCGTGTGGATCGGACCCTGACTCACGTGGGGAGGGGACTGCTCTGACTACCAGAGGACCCCTTGGCACGAATTTATTTTCTGTTCTTTGGAATTTAGATGACTATAGCCCAGGGATGGGAGAGGAGGGTTTTCATCTTAAGACTCCCTCCCCACCCCATTTTTGAGATAGGCAGGACCACTTCTGCTCAAGAAATGGCCCTTGCCACTGTTTCAGCATGCAGGGGACCCCGGCTCTTTCCTGTCCTCCCATTTTTCTTATAAATGAGAAATGCCACCCAGATGTGCAAGAATAAAAACCAAAGCTAAGAGAGGAGGCAGAAGCCCCAGCCGAGGATGGAGGGAAGGAGAGGGGAAGAAAAGAGAAGAGTGATAGGATGAGGGTGAAATAAAGGACTAAACGGGGCCGGGCAGGGGTTTGGGTGGGCTGCAGGACCTTGGCCGGCTCCCCATCCTGGTATGTGAGCAGGATACGGGATTCTGCTGCAAACGCAGACTCCTGGCTCCTTGCACAACAAACAGGGCTTTTCAGTCTTTCTGTGTCATGTATGTGAGGTGTTTCTATCCTCCCCAGCTTGGAAACAAACCAGTTGTCCTTCAAAGCTGACCATGTTTTTAAGAAGCACACGTTAGAAATATTAAAAAAAAAAAAAAAAAAAAGGAAGCAAACGTTCTAACCCAGAGATGCAGGGAAGGAGCAAGCCTGCAGCAGCCAGCCCAGCAGGGGCACCAGTGGGACAGCATCTCCCGAATCGGTTTGGAGGGAGGCTGCGGTCCTGTGTCCTCGGCTGGTCTCAGCGGCACCCTTACCTCAGTTTCTCCATCTATAACTCCAAGACGAAAAATGCCAGTATCCATTTGATAGGGCTGTTGAGATATCGCTTATATCTATCGTTTAAAACAGGGCTTAATATCTTATTTGACAGTGAGCATCCCAGATCATGACTTTTAATCTCTACCAAGGAGCCAGAAACCCAGAATTTTCCATTAAGTTATATCTCCCGATTTTTACATGACAAGAGTGAATTCACATTTAAAAAAACAAGCGCATGCATACACACTGGTCTGAGCCCCAGTATTGTCAGGAGCTTTGAGACCTTTGCCAGCTGCCAGGGGGCTTGGGAAGGCTGCCCCCACTCCCTATGTCAGCCCCCACCCCTACATGCTGAAGCCGGTGTGCTTACAGTTCTTTTAGCATGAATGGATTTGAGGGAAATGACCCCTTTTCCTCCCCCTTCCCCGAGAATGTGGGAGGGGCACTTTTGAATCCATGCACACCAGGAAGCCACAGTGGAATGTGGCATGTGGGCACGCATGTGGGCAACCACGGAGACGCGGGAAGGGGAGACTTCTCCTCCTTGTCCCTGAAGCCCTCGCTGGCCCCTCCCAATAAGTGTGTGCTTTTCAGCCTTGGTGCTTCAAGGTGTGTCTTGGCTTCTGTCCTGGTTTTGGTGGCATCACCTGCCAGGCTGGCTTATCATGTGTTCCTGTACCAGGGGAGGCCTCCCCTCTGCCCAGCCCCTCCTGGGTTTCCTGTGTCCCCTCCTGACTGGCGTGCCCTTCTGCCCTGATGCCTGCACACAGCGTCCATCTGCTCTTGCTGCTTGGATGAGCTGGTTGCTCTTTGCACATGGCCCCACTTCCTTCACTCGGCCCTCCACGCTCTCAGGGGCCCTGATGGAGCATCTTCTGTGCTGTTACATTGTCTGACGGGTAAACCAAGCCCATTTCACTGAGCTCCCTTTGTCTCCAAAAATGTTGAGACCCGAGCTTCTCCAAGTGTCATAGACAAAACAACAACAGAAATTACATGGCACAGTGATTCCAAAAAGCATGAGAGAAAACACTACCGAGAACCAGAGACACGAATTCCCATTTATCTTTGTTCGAATGGATTAAATAGAGTATGCTATTGATTTTTTAAAATCCACACATTAATGGTTCAAAAGAAATTCGTTTTGTATGTTTTAATATGAAAGCAATTATTTTCCTTTTAAAACTGCTTCCTGGGTCTGTTATGGTTTGTTCTTTTCTTTCCCTTTTCATTCTGCAGAGCAGAATACTGCATGTTGCTAAGTGGAGGGAGGGGGGAAGCTCTTCATTTTTCCCTTATTAATCTCTATCTGCTATACATTTTAAATGCTACATTCTATAATGCTTAATTTCAATTAATTTGGATTCATTTAAGTAACATTTCATTATAGATTCAATGCACTCATATTTTTCTGTAAATTAAGAAATGAGGAACATTATTTAGTGACTTAAGTCATCCTGTCCGGAGAAGGCAACGGCACCCCACTCCAGTACTCTTGCCTGGAAAATCCCATGGACAGAGGAGCCTGGTGGGCTGCAGTCCATGAGGTCGCTTAGAATAGGACATGACTGAGCGACTTCACTTTCACTTTCACTTTCATGCATTGGAGAAGGAAATGGCAACCCACTCCAGTGTTCTTGCCTGGAGAATCCCAGGGACGGCGAGGCCTGGTGGGCTGCCATCTATGGAGTTGCACAGAGTCGGACATGACTGAAGTGACTTAGCAGCAGCAGCAGCAGCAAGTCATCCTGTATCAAAACTAAGAAAAACCACGTAGCCTTGTTTAGTCTGGAAGTTTCCTTGAAGAGGAAGAAGTTCTTTTGGGTTTTGTGTTTGTTTACCTTTCCCATCTCTTCCTGGATTTTCTGCAGCTTGTTTAGTAAGACTTGCGTTGGTTCTGACAGCTTGAGGCTTTCAATGCTTCTGAGGACAGAGGACATATTTCTCTCCAGTTTTGCTACTCAATAAATGTGAGGAGTCATGAAGCCGTCATCTGCGTAGTTAGATAAGGAAGAAAATGATGATTGCTCTATTATTTTGCTTCGAAGAATGGGAAACTAGATTAATCACTGTCCATTGGAAGTGCCTCTTTATAGAAGAGACTGGCTCCTTTCAGTGGAGTCATGATGTGTCCCCACGTTGGATGGTTTTCTGGGGACTAGGAGCAGACAATCAAGCTTTGAATTTTAAGTCTGTCACTAGGCGAGGTTTGGTAAATTCTTAATCCCACTTTGAATATGGTTAGGAAAGTGGTAGGGTGGGAGAGGGGAGGAATACCCATGGCACCCACCCACCTCCTTTGCTGGGACAGAAGGAAAGTAAGCAATGTCTGTAAGAGGAAAACAGTTTGTCATGGCTTATTGATATAATTGTTGGTAGCATGGGACCAAAATCCAACTCAAAAAGATTTAAGCACATAATTGCTTGTGAAACAAGAAGCCCAGAGACTCAAACAATATCACCAAGGCTCTGTTTATCCCTCTTCCTATCTGAGCTGACCTTCTTGGTTGGGCGGGGGGGTACTTTGTTCCCTGGCATGAAGTGGCCCCCGGCATGCATCCTACCCTCTTAACAATTGCAGTAGGAAGTGTCCTATTTGAATTGAATTGAAATCCAGCACCAACTCTGACTTAGTGAGATTTGGGTCATGTATCTAGCCCTGAGCCTTCTGTTTGTCCAAATGAGTGGATTTGCTTGCTCCTGGAGATGGGAAGTGGTGATTGGTTAAAAACCAGCCCACTTATATTGAGAAGAGATATTCCAAGAAGGTGGAGGAATGACTGCTGAAATCAAGGAACGAAAGACATTTATCACAACCCATTCTTTTTAGTTCTTGTTTTTATTTGTTTCTAAATTGGAGTGTAGTTCCTTTACACTGCTATATCAGTTTGTTCTGTATAGCCAAACAGCTAAATGTCCACATCAGTTCAGTTCAGTCCAGTCGCTCAGTCGTGTCTGACTCTTTGCGACCCCATGAATCGCAGCACGCCAGGCCTCCCTGTCCGTCAACAACTCCCGGAGTTCACTCAAACTCACGTCCGTCAAGTCAGTGATGGCATCCAGCCATCTCATTCTCTGTCGTCCCCTTCTCCTCCTGCCCTCAATACCTCCCAGCATCACAGTCTTTTCCAATGAGTCAACTCTTCGCATGGGGTGGCCAAAGTACTGGAGTTTCAGCTTTAGCATCATTCCTTCCAAAGAAATCCCAGGACTGATCTCCTTTAGAATGGACCGGTTGGATCTCCTTGCAGTCCAAGGGACTCTCAAGAGTCTTCTCCAACACCACAGTTCAAAAGCATCAATTCTTCAGCACTCAGCTTTCTTCACAGTCCAACTTTCACATCCATACATGACCACTGGAAAAACCATAGCCTTGACTAGACGGACCTTTGTTGGCAAAGTAATGTCTCTGCTTTTGAATATGCTATCTAGGTTGGTCATAACTTTCCTTCCAAGGGGTAAGTGTCTTTTAATTTCATGGCTGCAATCACCATCTGCAGTGATTTTGGAGCCCCCCAAAATAAAGTCTGACACTGTTTCCACTGTTTCCCCATCTATTTGCCATGAAGTGATGGGACCAGATGCCATGATCTTTGTTTTCTGAATGTTGAGCTTTAAGCCAACTTTTCACTCCCCTCTTTTACTTTCATCAAGAGGCTTTTTAGTTCCTCTTCACTTTCTGCCATAAGGGTGGTGTCATCTGCATATCTGAGGTTATTGATATTTCTCCCGGCAATCTTGATTCCAGCTTAATGCTTCTTCCAGCCCAGCGTTTCTCATGATGTACTCTGCATAGAAGTTAAATAAGCAGGGTGACAATATACAGCCTTGATGAACTCCTTTTCCTATTTGGAACCAGTCTGTTGTTTATGTCCAGTTCTAACTGTTGCTTTCCTGACCTGCATATAGGTTTCTCAAGAGGCAGGTCAGGTGGTCTGGTACTCCCATCTCTTTCAGAATTTTCCACAGTTTATTGTGATCCACACAGTCAAAGGCTTTGGCATAGTCAATAAAGCAGAAATACATGTTTTTCTGGAACTCTTTTGCTTTTTCAATGATCTAGTGGATGTTGGCAATTTGATCTCTGGTTTCTCTGCCTTTTCTAAAACCAGCTTGAACATCTAGAAGTTCACAGTTCATGTATTGCTGAAGCCTGGCTTGGAGAATTTTGAGCATTACTTTACTAGCATGTGAAATGAGTGCAATTGTGCAGTAGTTTGAGCATTCTTAGGCATTGCCTTTCTTTGGGATTGGAATGAAAACTGACCTTTTCCAGTCCTGTGGCCACTGCTGAGTTTTCCAAATTTTCTGGCATATTGAGTGCAGCACTTTCACAGCATCATCTTCCAGGATTTGAAATAGCTCAACTGGAATTCCATCACCTCCACTAGCTTTGTTCGTAGTGATGCTTTCTAAGGCCCACTTGACTTCACATTCCAGGATGTCTGGCTCTAGGTGAGTGATCACACCATTGTGATCATCTTGGTTGTGAAGATCTTTTTTGTACAGTTCTTCTGTGTATTCTTGCCACCTCTTCTTAATATCTTCTGCTTCTGTTAGGTCCATACCATTTCTATCCTTTATCGAGCCCATCTTTGCATGAAATGTTCCCTTGGTATCTCTAATTTTCTTGAAGAGATCTCTAGTCTTTCCCATTTTGTTGTTTTCCTCTATTTCTTTGCATTGATCGCTGAGGAAGGCTTTCTTATCTCTCCTTGCTATTCTTTGGAACTCTGCATTCAGATGCTTATATCTTTCCTTTTCTCCTTTGCTTTTCACTTCTCTTCTTTCCACAGCTATTTGTAAGGCCTCCCAAGACAGCCATTTTGCTTTTTTGCATTTCTTTTCCATGGGGATCCTGTCTCCTATACAATGTCATGAACCTCTGTCCATAGTTCATCAGGCACTCTATCTATCAGATCTAGTCCCTTAAATCTATTTCTCACTTCCACTGTATAATCATAAGGGATTTGATTTAGGTCATACTTGAATGGTTGCAAAGAGTCGGGCACGACTGAGCGACTGAACTGAACTGAACTGAATGGTCTAGTGGTTTTCCCTACTTTCTTCAATTTAAGTCTGAATTTGGCAATAAGGAGTTCATGATCTGAGCCACAATCAGCTCCTGGTCTTGTTTTTGCTGACTGTATAGAGCTTCTCCATCTTTGGCTGCAAAGAATATAATCAATCTGATTTCGGCGTTGACCATCTGGTGATGTCCATGTGTAGAGTCTTCTCTTGTGTTGTTGGAAGAGGGTGTTTGGTATGATCAGTGCGTTCTCTTGGTAAAACTCTATTAGCCTTTTCCCTGCTTCATTCCGTATTCCAAGGCCAAATTTGCCTGTTACTCCAGGTATTTCTTGACTTCCTACTTTTGCATTCCAGTCCCCTCTAATGAAAAGGACGTCTTTTTTGGGTGTTAGTTCTAAAAGGTCTTGTAGGTCTTCATAGAACCATTCAACTTCAGCTTCTTCAGTGTTACTGGTTGGGGCATAGACTTGGATTACTGTGATATTGAATGATTTGCCTTGGAAATGAACAGAGATCATTCTGTCACTTTTGAGATTGCATCCAAGTACTACATTTCGGACTCTTGTTGACCATGATGGCTACTCCATTTCTTCTAAGAGATTCCTGCCTGCAGTAGTAGATATAATGGTCATCTGAGTTAAATTCACCCATTCCAGTCCATTTTAGTTCACTGATTCCTAGAATGTTGATGTTCACTCTTGCCTTCTCCTGTTTGACCACTTCCAATTTGCCTTGATTCATGGACCTAACATCCCAGGTTCCTATGCAATATTGCTCTTTACAGCATCAGACCTTGCTTCTATCACCAGTCACATCCACAACTGGGTATTGTTTTTGCTTTGGCTCCATAGCTTCATTCTTTCTGGAGTTATTTCTCCACTGATCTCCAGTACCATATTGGGCACCTACTGACCTGGGGAGTTCCTCTTTCAGTATCCTATCATTTTGCCTTTTCATAGTGTTCATGGGGTTCTCAAGGCAAGAATACTGAAGTGGTTTGCCATTCCTTTCTCCAGTGGACCAAATTCTGTCAGATGTCTACATACATCCCCTCTTTTTTGGATTTTCTTCCTATTTAGGTCACCACAGAGCTTTGGTTGGAGTTCCCTGTGCTCTGCAATAGGTTCTCATCAGTTATCTCCCTTGCACATCACTGTTACTGTTCAGTCTCTAAGTCGTGTCTGACTCTTTATGACCCCAGGGACTGCAGCACTCCAGGCTCCCCTGTCTTTCATTATCTCCCAGAGTTTGCTCAGATTCATATCCAATGAGTTGGGGATGCTACCTAACATAGTAGTGTATACATGTCAGTCTCAATCTTTCAATTTACCCCATCTCCCCTTCCACCTTTCACCTTGGTATTCATACATTTGTTCTCTATATCTATCACAGCCCAGTGTTGTTTCCTGGTAGAGGAGAGCAAAGAGCAAGACCATTTCACTCTGTACTATAGGGTGACAGTTCTGGTGAAAGCCACTGGTGTCCTGCCCAGATCCCTTTTCAGACTGGGTGCACATCTCTTTATGTGTACCTTCTCCAAGGGATTGGCCCTTGACTGATGGGAATTACTTTCCCCCAACATACATGTAGTCATGTATGGATGTGAGAGTTGGACTATAAAGAAAGCTGAGTGCTGAAGAATTGATGTTTTTGAACTGTGGTGTTGGAGAAGACTCTTGAGAGTCCCTTGGACTGCTAGGAGATCCAACCAATCCATCCTAAAGGAAATCATTCTGGAATATTCATTGGAAGGACTGGTGCTGAAGCTGAAACCCCAATGCTTTGGCCACCTGATGGGAAGAACTGACTCACTGGAAAAGACCCTGATGCTGGGAAATATTGAAGGTGGGAGGAAAAGGGGATGACAGAGGATGAGATGGTTGGATGGCATCACCAACTCAACGGACATGAGTTTGAGTAAACTCCAGGAGTTAGTGATGGACAGGGAGGCCTGGTGTGCTGCAGTCCATGGGGTCACAAAGATTGGACACGACTGAGCGAATGAACTGAACTGAACATACACACAGTTGCTGAAGGGTGGTCCACAGTCCTTGATTGATTGATTGATGGAGGGACAGGACCACTCAGGCTTTTTGCCTTCAGGAAGAATGAGTTTTGTGATTATGGTTTGTTCTCCAGAGCTCCCTGTGGCCATCTCCCAAAATCCTTGTTGTCTAAACTTCTTCTGGCTTCTCTCACTCTTCCCAAGTTTCTTCTGTAACTGACTTCTTGATAAGTCAGTTACACAAGAGAGCAAGACACCGACTATCTACAAATCGTGAATCACAGCTATTAATGTTTACTAGTTTTACCTCAATATAAGGCAAAAGGAGAAGGGGGTAGTAGAGGATGATATGGTTAGATAGCATCATTGACTCAATGGACATGAATTTGAGCTAACTCGGGGAGATAGTGAAGGACAAAGGAGCCTGGCGTGCTGCTGTCCAGCAGGTTGTAAAGAGTCGGACACAACTTAGCAACTGAACAACAAGGCTATCTCCTATTTTCTCAACACAAAGATCCAAAGGAGTTTCTGGACCACCTGAAATACAACCTCAATATGGAGATGAAGTAGGCAAACTTCTCCTTATACTGTTTTATGTATTCAGCTAGTTGCACACAGTCCTTTAAACCACACATTACATAAAAGATCGGTGTAGGGACATTATGTCTTTTACTCACATTTCACAAAGCCATTCTGGCTGAACTTGTAGCATGAATCTTTAAGATGGCTTTTGTCATCGCCAGAGCCCCTGGTTTGAGTCACCTAATAGAGATTTCCGAGCACAGCATCTTCACTTTCAACTCAGCTCTTTGAGATTTAGTACTTTTAGAATCTGAGCACAATGCCATCGTAGAAATTTATCCACCACGTGAGCACCCATTTACATAACATTAGGACAGTCACTTTCATTTCTCAGGTAGATGCCTGTTTGAAATTTCCACGAAATAAACACATCCTATTTTGTTTTTTAAAGCAATCTTCAAGGGACTTGTTTGCAACAACACCCAACGCTTATAACTGTGTCCTCACCTCCCAGGAAAAATGACTAAATGTGTATTCAAGGTCCTCCCTCCCATCACCTTTTTGAAACCAAGTGATTCAGTTTACATATATGCATATCCATTCTGTTTCAGATTCTTTTCCCATATAGGCTATTACAGAATATTGAGTAAAGTTCCCTGTGCTAATTACAGTGGTTCTTGTTGATTATTTTATATATAGTGGTGGGTATATGTTAATCCCAAACTCTTGATTTATCCCTCCCCACCATCAAGTCTCCTCTTTGGTAAACATAAGTTTGTTTTCAAAGTCCATGCCTTATTTTAAAAGGACTTCCCTGTAGCTCAAATGGTAAAGAATCTGCTTCCAATCCAGGAGACCTGGGTCGGAAAGAACCTCTGGAGAAGGGAATGGCAATCCACTCCAGTATTCTTGCCTGGAGAATCCCAGGGACAGAGGAGCCTGGTGGGTTACATCCATGGGGTCTCAAAGAGTCGGACACAACTGAGTGACTAACATGCATTATTTTTAAAAGTCATTCATTTCAAAGTCTTTTATTGTAAACACTTTTATTCTCAAACTTCAATTCCATTCATTGCTCAGACAAATTATAATTTGTCTGCAGTGTATTATCTAATAAGAACCACAATAGGAATAATCCTAGCTAATATTGATGGGTGGTCCCCATCACTAGTCACTATTCTGAGCCCTTTTATTACCCCTTGTAAAATTCTTGATGGAAATACAAAAGTGCTAAAATTATACTCATTAAAATTTTTTTGTTGTTTTTTAATTTTTACAATGTGTTGGTTTCTGCCACACAACAATGCAAATCAACCATAATTATACTCTCCTACACTCATTTTAAAGATGCAGAAATAAGATTATACAGCAAGCAAGTGCTAAAATATGTGGGCAATCTGCCACTAGACCAAGGTTATGAAATCTTATGCTTCTCGTTCCCAATCTCATTAGTTATCATTGGACGTCCCCAAATGTAATATATTTACATCCAATATTTATAAACAAATATTCTGAAGGAATTTGTGTCATCCCAAAATATGCATATTAATCATCATAAATACACATCTCTTGTATCAAATGTAATGACACATATATTTACTATATAGCGGTATCTGTGTCAAACATAGGTTTACCTGTGATATGTTAGCTACTGTGGTGTAACAAAACACCCCTAAACTCAGTAGTTTATGAGTATTTATTCTTGCTCATGAATCTTTGGGTTAGTGGGCTATCAGGTTTGGCTGAATTGGCACTCAAGTCTTGCTGGGTTTGGTCATGCATCTGTGGGGTCCTTGTGGGAATGGCTGACACTGGCCAATCTAGGATGGCATCACTCACATCCTGGAAGTTGGTTGGCTATAAGCAGGGAGAGTGGGGCTGGTGGTCTTTCTCTGTAAAGGTCAGATAATACATGTTTCTTTAACATTGCTGACCATAAAGTCTCTGTTGCAACAACTCAACATTGACATGTTAGGGAGAAGATGGCCACAAACAATATGTAAATGAATGGGAATGGCTGTGTTTCAATAAAACTTTATAAAAGTAGACAGAGGGTCAGGATTGGTCTGCAGGCTGTAGGTTGCTGATCCCTGGCCCAGATAATTTGTAGATAAGAAAAAACGGGTGAAGGCTTAATATTTGTTGGTCAACAGGCAAACCAAATTTGTCAAGACTGTATGGGGATAACCAAAGTTTAGGGCTTGCCAGGTGGCTCAGTGGTAAGGAATCTGCCTACCAATGCAGGAGACACAGAAGACATGGGTTCGATCCCTGGGTCGGGAAGATCCCTTGGAGAAGGAAATGGCAACCCACTCCAGTATTCTTGCCTAGAGAATCCCACAGACAGAGGAGCCTGGAGGGCTACAGTCAATGGGGTTGCAAAGAGTTGGACATAACTGAGCACGCACACACATGCTAACCAAAGTTTAGATAATAGTCTAAAGTTTATTAGACTCCTACAGTAAAATATTTCTCATCACTGTGGTACTAAGTATGATAAAGCTTTGGCTTCTCTCTTGAAAAGTGAAAATAACTGAATTTAAAAGGATATGAAAAGTTTTATTCCTCTCACAAATAACTATTGTGTGTAACTAGAACAGTCTAGGAGAAGGCAATGGGCACCCCACTCCAGTACTCTTGCCTGGAAAATCCCATGGACAGAGGAGCCTGGTGGGCTGCAGTCCATGGGGTTGCTAGGAGTTGGACACGACTGAGCGACTTCCCTTTCACTTTTCGCTTTCATGCATTGGAGAAGGAAATGGCAACCCACGCCTGGAGAGTCCCGGGGATGGCGGAGCCGGGTGAGCTGCTGTCTCTGGGGTCGCACAGAGTTGGACACAACTGAAGTGACTTAGCAGCAGCAGAACAATCTAGGATGGTGGTTTCATGGTAGGGACCCAGGTTCCTCCTGTCTTGTTGCTCTGCTCTCCTTGTCTCCTTGCTTTTCTTGTTTTGTGGTCTAGGATGGCTTCTTCAGCTCCTGCCATCACGTCTGCAGTCCAGATACTGGAAAGGCAAAGGAGGACTGAAAGGGGACCAGCCCTTCCTTCAAGGGCCTGCCTTGGAAAGTGCATAGATCATATCCTCTCGCATCTTTTTGCCCAACACTTAGTTACCTAGTCATGGCTGCAAGAAAAACTGGAAAATGTCGTTTTTAGCAGAGCAGCACACCCTATCCAGAAAGTGGGTTTTCGTTGCTAAGAAAAAGGATCAGAAACAGGGAGGCAACTCTCAGGCTCTGCCACAAGGGCTAGAGATATAGACGGGGTAAAAGTCCAAACTTTAAATTCAATGAATATTCATGCCAGGAATGCCATTCTCCAGGTGCTGTGTATGTGCTAAGATTTTCTCTCTGTGCCTGAGCTCGTCTCTCTGGGCAGCAGTGACATCTTATTCCTTACCCTACTCTCCATCACAAGTTAAAACAAAAAAATGACAGAACTTTAAAATTCTAGTTTGAGAAAAAACATGTTTTTGTTTGTTTATCTCCAGAGAGCAAGTGATACCACTTGAAGAATCTTGTTACTAAACACCCGTGTTCATGCTGACAAGCTCGGGGGTGTGTCTCCTCCCCAGGTTCTCTCAGTCTCATGCGCTTCTGCTTTGAATCCCTTTGGCATGCTCCCCCCATGCCTGTGATGGCCAAACAAGGAGCCAGCTTGCCTCCTAGGTCCCCACAATTCCAGAGCCTACATCTCACAGTGCGTGGCTTCATCCTTTCTCTTCTGTTAGGTCTTTGCAGCTTTTTCAACATCGCCCACTGATGGAATCTCAAATTATATGGTGAGCTACAGTAATAAGAGTAGGAAAAACACCTTGCTGTTATTTACCCAGAACGAGACATCAAACTGTCATAACTGCGTGAGGGTGTCCCATTATCTACACGTATCCTACTGTTTCCTCCTGGTAGCCCCCCTCCCCCACTCATCAACCAGGGAGAGCTTGTGGTTATACCTATGTATCCCTGACAAGAAAATTAATTTTGATGGAATAGAGAGGGTGGAAGCTGTATGGAATGCGGAAACGTGAGCTGGCTTGTAAGTTTCAAGGCTCTGTTTCTCTTCCTGAGGAAAACAGGGTTGTGGTCACCTTTAATCTTCTTCTTCAGATTACCTTCAGGCTCAGAACCCGTTACCTTCAAAATTCATATGGAGATTTTAAAGAGAACAACCCCTTTAAAGAAAAAAAAAATTCTTGATGAATGCAGATTGACATTAAATGCAGTTTAAAAAAATGATCAGGGTTTTTAAATATGATTATCATCAGTGGGAATAGTGGAGCAGAGTCAAATCATTACTGATCTCATTCATGGGGGTGGCATGGAAGGACTGCTGTGAATTCATCAGAAAATGAGCTTTTCTCTAAAGCCTGACCAACTGCGGATGCACCCTGGGACCCCTGCCTGAGGCGCTGCGATGCTGCACACATATTAACCCTTGCAGAACCTCTCTCTGGAGATGCATCTACAGTCACAAAGGGCAAGAAACGTCTGTGCAGGAGTGAGAGCTGCCATTGGGAGGAATGAAGGTGAAAAGCAGCATCTGGCCTAAGTTTCAGAGTCAGGCTGACGAGGTTGCACTCTCATTCCAAGGGTATTTATCAAGCAGCTAATATGTGCTGTTCCCTCAAGCCCTTTAGGTGCTGGAAAAACGGGGACCACTGAGGCAGGTCAGGTCCCCTCCCTCCTGGAGCTGATGTTCTAGGTCGAGGGAGATGGGCTATAGACCACAAATTAATGACTAAGATAACAATATAGACCTGAGTTTTATCCCAGGTCCTGAGCATGGTGTGTGTGGTACCCACTCATCTAACTCAAGCACCCCAATAGGCAGTGCCGGGTTCCTCACACTGCACAGACTAGGATACAGCAGCACAGAGGGAAGGCATCTGTGCGTGAAGGTGAGTAAATCCTTCCAGCTCCTGGTTGACTCAGTAACCGCCAAACAGTTGGCTTTATGCCGCACAGGTTCGCCATTGTGGCCAGTGGTCTCCTCCCCACATCTGCCTTTTTGCTGCTCTGGGTACAAGGCTGGGGGGAGGTTGAGTGGCAAGGTGGCCTTGCCAGAATGCAGGGGAACTCTGCTGCATCTGTGAAAGAACCTACAACTCCATAAACAGGCTTCCCTGGTGGCTCAGATGGGAAAGAATCTGCTTGCCAGTGCCAGAGATGCGAGTTCCATCTCTGGGTCGGGAAGATCCCCTGGAGAAGGAAATGGCAACCGACTCCAGCATTCTTGCCTGGAGAATTCCATGGACTGAGGAGCCTGGTGGGCTACAGTCCAGGGGGGGCCGCAAAGAGTGGATCATTACTGAACACACACATACACAACTCCATAAACACAGGGACTGTGGTTGGATGACAGTTTTATTTATCAAACCTAAAGCCTACCTGTGCTTTATCCCAAACACATGGCAGAAACTGGGGACAGACTTTGAAGAATTCTCTCAAGGCCTTTCCAATTTTCCCAAGGGCCAAAACTGACAACTGCCTTCATCATGTGTCTGCTGTTGAAAAGTTAATCCTTGTGTGTGTAGTGTGTGTGTGTGTGTGTGTGTGTGTATGTGTGTGTGTATGTGTGTGTGTGTGACAACCACCACTCCTCCAGACCTTCTGAAAATGAATAAAAGAGAAAACAACCCAACTGAGCCTCTCCTTCCCACAGAATCCCTCTCTCCCCATTGTGGACTTTGGGTCCCTCCCTGAGAAGAAAGGTCAGCCAGGGGTCAGGGGGTCTCGGGGTCCTTTGGGGACTAACAACACAGAGAGGTGTGTTCCTCAATTTGAAACACAGTCTCGCCTCAGTCCACATAATGCCATTTTACAAAAGCTCCATTCCTCAGCTCTTTCTGTCCTTGAAGAATTGTTGTGTTGGTTCTTTTCCTTGTTGATGTGAAGATGGGCTTCTTCCATCTTAGCAGTCAATACCTGCTGAGGGAAACCCTAGCGTGCCTGGGAGCTGCGCAGCACACAGGGCCAAACTCGGAAGGCCCCGTGCTTGCTCTGCTGGGCTGCCTTGAAATTCTTTCTTCCTTCCAGTTTTACTGAGAAACAGCTGACACACAGCACTGTATCAGTTTAAGGCAGGCAGCAGTAGGAGTTGACTTACACACATTATGAAAAGATCACAATAAGTTTAGCAAACATCCATCCTCTCATAGAGATATAAAATTTAAGAAATTAAAAAAAATGTTTTCCTTGTGAAGAGAACTCTTTGTCCATAACATAGAGCAGCGTTCATTATGTTTATCACATTGTACATTACACCCCTAGTATTTTATAACTGGAAGGTTGTACCTTCTGGCCATCGTCATCTAATTCCCCCTCCTTCCATCCCCTGCCTCTGGTTACCACAAAACTTATCCCTTTTCCTATGAGTTTATTTTTGAAGTATAATTGACCTCCAACACTATGTTAGTTCCCATTATACAACATAGTGATTTGATATTTCTATACATTTCGAAATGGTCAGGATAAGTCTAGTTACCATCTG
Organism: Bos indicus; assembly: GCF_029378745.1. Classification (NCBI taxonomy): domain Eukaryota; kingdom Metazoa; phylum Chordata; class Mammalia; order Artiodactyla; family Bovidae; genus Bos; species Bos indicus. The sequence continues at coordinate 57,205,736 of NC_091772.1, read as the reverse complement.
TCCTCATACAAAGATATCACATAATTATTAACTGTGTCCCCCACACTGTACATCTCATACCACAACTCATTTAGTTTGTAGCTGGAAGTTGGCACCCTGTAATCCCCCTCACCTATTTCTCTGTGCCCCCCATCCCTGTCCTCTGTATCTATGACTCTGTTTCTGTTTGGTGATCTTTGTTCACGGTTTTCTTTAGATTCCACATGTAAGTGATATCATGTAGTATTTTTGTGTGACTTACTTCACTAAGCACAATACCCTCTAGGTTCATCCATGTTGTTGCAGATGGGAAGATTTCACTCTTTTTATGGCTGGGTAATATTCCATTGCATGTATATACCACATCTTAATATCCATTCCTCCGTCTATGATGGGCATTTTATCCATTCATCTATTGGTGCTTCCATATCTTGGAATTCTTAACCATTTTAAATAACGGCCCACATTTTCATGCTCAGTGAGCTCTGCAAATTACATAGTTTGGGCAGACAGCACAATACCCTGGCTACTGTTAGAGAAACTGGTTTGAAATGGGAGAACTGAAAAAATACATATATTTTTTTTTACTTCAAGACCCATCAAGGAAGGAAAAATGCTTTCCTGACATATCTCAGAGGAAAAGCTGCATCGCGGATCCAAGATCTGAAGAATAAGGAGAGAAGTGTGGACTTCCAGAAGGTTCTTAGGTGCCTCTTGTGTCTGACGGCATCTCTAACTTTCCTTGTATTCTATGTCCTCGACAGTTGGGAGGACTCTTGCTCCGTGTTGTGGAGGGTGTCCCTCTACTGGGGTTTGTCTCATGGTTTTATCATGGTTAGACTGGGGTGGGGGGGTGGCTTTGGCGAGTGAGACTCCAGAGGTGAATTGACCTTCTTGTCACATCCTATCAAGGGTGTGCCATCACATGACTCACCGTTACTGATGTTGACCTTGATCACCTGGCTGAGGTCTCTCGGGTTCTCCCTTGTCAAGTTATCCCACACCTGCTCCCACCATTGGACTTTTTACCCACAGGAATTCTGCTTCTCTCTCCCGGTTATATCCAGGATCTCCTCTGCATCCCTGTTCCACCGCTGATTGCAAGCTCTGCCCTGAAGATCCCCACTCACCCCATCCTGTCCCTGTGATGCATGACGTAATTATTATTTCTAGAACAAAGATAATCCGGAGCCGTGACCAAAGACCAAGTAGTATCATCTCTACCCAAACCAAAACATTATTGGAAAAGTAAATTACTTTTATTTGCATTGAAAATATTTGATAGGAAGTGCATGAGAATGCTCACTGAGAAAATAGACCCAGAACCTATCATCAGAGGAATGATGTTATCTATAAAAAATAGGGAAGAACCATTGGGTACATTTCCACACTGAAACCTCTTTCGAATTTTATCCTTTACCCTGTACTCTTGCATCCATTCTCATCTCCTCTCCTTGAATTTATGAGCACAGGTGGGCACAGCCTCCTTCCCCTTGTCATGATGAAACACACACTCGATTCTCTGTCATCAAGGGCAAGGCAGTGGGGGAGGGTGATTTCAGTAGAAAATGGGTTGCCTTGGGGCCTCATCTAGGGGGAGAAATATTTCTGCACAGCCAGTCCCCAGTTAGATCCCCTTCCCCACACCCTGTAGGGGTGGGGACATAGTTAGCAGATGCAAATATAAGGCACCCAGTTAAAGCTGAATTTCAGATGAACTAGATATAAGCATCTGAATGCAGAGTTCCAAAGAATAGCAAGAAGAGATAAGAAAGCCTTCCTCAGCGATCAATGCAAAGAAATAGAGGAAAACAACAGAATGGGAAAGACTAGAGATCTCTTCAAGAAAATTAGAGATACCAAGGGAATATTTCATGCAAAGATGGGCTTGATAAAGGATAGAAATGGTATGGACCTAACAGAAGCAGAAGATATTAAGAAGAGGTGGCAAGAATACACAGAAGAACTGTACAAAAAAGATCTTCACGACCCAGATAATCACGATGGTGTGATCACTGCCTAGAGCCAGACATCCTGGAATGTGAAGTCAAATGGGCCTTAGAAAGCATCACTACGAACAAAGCTAGTGGAGGTGATGGAATTCCAGTTGAGCTGTTTCAAATCCTGAAAGATGATGCTGTGAATGTGCTGCACTCACTATGCCAGCAAATTTGGAAAATTTAGCAGTGGCCACAGGACTGGAAAAGGTCAGTTTTCATTCCAATCCCAAAGAAAGGCAATGCCTAAGAATGCTCAAACTACCACACAATTGCACTCATCTCACACGCTAGTAAAGTAATGCTCAAAATTCTCCAAGCCAGGCTTCAGCAATACGTGAACTGTGAGCTTCCAGATGTTCAAGCTGATTTTAGAAAAGGCAGAGGAACCAGAGATCAAATTGCCAACATCGGCTGGATCATGGAAAAAGCAAGAGAGTTCCAGAAAAACATGTATTTCTGCTTTATTGACTATGCCAAAGCCTTTGACTGTGTGGATCACAATAAACTGTGGAAAATTCTGAAAGAGATGGGAATACCAGACCACCTGACCTGCCTCTTGAGAAATTTGTATGCAGGTCAGGAGGCAACAGTTAGAACTGGACATGGAACAACAGACTGGTTCCAAATAGGAAAAGGAGTACGTCAAGGCTGTATATTGTCACTCTGCTTATTTAACTTCTATGCAGAGTACATCATGAGAAACGCTGGGCTGGAAGAAGCACAAGCTGGAATCAAGATTGCCGGGAGAAATATCAATAACCTCAGATATGCAGATGACACCACCCTTATGGCAGAAGGTGAAGAGGAACTAAAAAGCCTCTTGATGAAAGTAAAAGAGGAGAGTGAAAAGTTGGCTTAAAGCTCAACATTCAGAAAATGAAGATCATGGCATCTGGTCCCATCACTTCATGGCAAATAGATGGGGAAACAGTGGAAACAGTGTCAGACTTTATTTTGGGGGGCTCCAAAATCACTGCAGATGGTGATTGCAGCCATGAAATTAAAAGACGCTTACTCCTTGGAAGGAAAGTTATGACCAACCTAGAGAGCATATTCAAAAGCAAAGACATTACTTTGCCAACAAAGGTCCGTCTAGTTAAGGCAATAGTTTTTCCAGTGGTCATGTGTGGATGTGAGAGTTGGACTGTGAAGAAAGCTGAGTGTCGAAGAATTGATGCTTTTGATCTGTGGTGTTGGAGAAGACTCTTTAGAGTCCCTTGAACTGCAAGGAGATCCAACCAGTCCATCCTAAAGGAGATCAGTCCTGAGTGTTCATTGGAAGGACTGATGCTAAAGCTGAAACTCCAGTACTTTGGCCACCTCATGTGAAGTGTTGACTCATTGGAAAAGACTCTGATGCTGGGAGGGATTGGGAGCAGGAGGAGAAGGGGACGACAGAGGATGAGATGGCTGGATGGCATCACCAACTCGATGGACATGAGTTTGAGTGAACTCCAGGAGTTGGTGACGGACAGGGAGGCCTGGCGTGCTGCGATTCATGGGGTCAGAAAGAGTCGGATACGACTGAGCGACTGAACTGATATATATATTGTTGTTGTTTTTTAGTTGCTAAGTCATGTCCAACTCTTTTGCAACCCCATGGACTGTAGCCCGTCAGGGTCCTCTGTTCATTGGATTTCCCAGGCAGGAATACTAGAGTGGGTTACCATTTTCTCTTCCAGGGGATCTTCCTGACCCAAGGATCAAACCCACGTCTCCTGCATTGGGAGACGGATTCTTTACCACTGTATCATCAGGGAAGCCCCTAAACACACACACACACAAACACACATACATATATATACACATCCGTATGTGTGTGTTATATATATTAGCATAAGTATGCCCCCAAGCTTGGCAATAGGATACACTTATGTTACAAATGATCCATTGTTGACCTGACGTTCAGGTTTAACTCGGCATCCCGTTTCATCTACTACCCTTCCCTGAGGCCCTCAGACCACCGTTTCCAGCCTCTACCATCCTGCAGGAGGGGGGCTCCATGTACTTGAAAACGCACCTGACGGTTCTTTCAAATCTAATTCCACTTCTGCAACTTGATCAGTGTGGCGGTGCCCTGTCCTCCATGCCCAGTCTGGGGGGGCACAGGGCACCACCTTTTTTTGCAGATGGGTTGGCTTCTGGGCTGTCTGTTGTTCAGACTCCTAACCTGTTACCTCTGAAGAGGCTGGTTCAGGGTCAGCTGGTCGGATCACCTGTTCTGGGTCACCTGGGCACATGCATCTCCCCATTTGCCCTGCAACTGGTTCTTTTTGCTGTCTCTCTCTTTCTCTCCTTCCCTTTGTGTCTCTGTCCATCTCTGCCTTCTGGCTCCTTCCCCTGGATAAGGCTTTTCTTCCTGTGGCCTGAGGCCACTCAGCAAGTCACCTGGACCCCAAATGAGGTCAGTGGCAGGGGCAGGCATCCTCCAGGCTGTGTTACTCCACTAGTGAGGACAGGCCATCTTCACTTTCTCTCTTTTCCAAGCCAAACCCTGGAAGGAAAGGGCTTAGTTTTCTTTTCGAAAAATCCATGCGGGAGGCGGCATCAAATCTGTCAGTTCTGGCTAAGAAAATACACTCAGAAGCTGTAATCAGGGGCGAGTCTCGACCTTCTAGACACGGTATATCTCTATACTAAAACCTAAATTTTATCGTCTCCCGCATGCTATTTCATTTCCTCCTGCCCTCCCCACCTCTTGTATTTATTAGACACTGGGTATGGATTTCTTTCCCTGAGAGAACTTTCATAATAATGAAGTATACTTGGCAGACACTCACAGTGAATATACAGGGTTGGAGGCTATTCTGCAAGGAAAATGGTCAGGCTTGTTTTCCTCTGTGGGAGAGAAATATTTGAGATCAGGTAGACTAATCATTTCTCAAGATAGAAGTTTTGAAGGTTGCTTTTGCCTAAAGAAGTTGAAAACTCCTTGAAGGGGCAGAAAGTTTCTGAGATGTTCACCCTTATGATTTCCCTCCGTGGCAGTCTGCCATCATCCTGTCTCTCTGGGTACCAGCATCCTCTGGGGCTCAGTCCACTTCACATCTTTCTTCTGCTCTCCCCACGCTGACTTTTTTTTCCCCTCTTTTTAGATTTTCACGAGGGGTCTGACTGAGAAAGCCAAGAGAACCACTCTTTGTGCTTCTAGCCCTCATTCTTTGATGGATATTCATGCAATTTTCTCATTTTTCTGTCAGCATTCACAGAAAACGTGTAAACTACTTTATTTCAAAACCCTTAAGTTAGTTTACTCCATGATAATTTAAGCCATGTATTCTTTTTTCTGATTTGAATTTAGTAATAACATATTTTAAACAGAAGTCAAGATTTCCTGAATAAATTTTCGATGATGACTGCTGACGTTTCTGGGTTCCACCCCACCTCCTTCTTTAATATCCTTTTATTGGACCTTGCTCTACATATGTGATGAGTTGTCCTTTCTTTCTCCGGGCGTTTTAAACAGACTCTGGGACTTTTAGGAGGAGAAAATTTTGGAGGGGAGTGGTCGTCTTATCGACCCAGCTGTCTTTGATTCAAGAAAATAACCAAGGGGACTTCCCTGGGGGACCAGTGTTTAAGACTTCGGCTTCCAATGCAGGGGGTGCGGTTCAATCCCGGACCTGGAAGCGAAGATCCCATATGCCTCTGAGCCAAAAAAACAAAGCATAAAACATAAGTAATATTGTAACTAATTCAGTAGACTTAGAAAAGAAAGGAAGAAAATAACCAGGGGCCAGATGTGTGGTCAGGTGCACAGGTGCCCCAATCCCAACCCTGCCGGGGACCACCCCCAGGGGGGATTCCAGGGACTGCTGGAAGACAGGAGTTTGTAAAGATTGTCTTCTCTCCCTGTAGCCAGTTTTGCCTATTTTAAATTCTGTTTTTTCCCCCAGCCCCTTCGCCTTTGTGTATAGTGCAGAATTTTGTATCTGCTCCAAGTCTCGTCTCCCACTCCATTCCTTACCTCTTCCCCACGTGGAATTTTCTGGATTCCCGACATTATTTCTACTCCTTTCCAGGCAACAGTTAGAAGTATCTCCCACTTTCTGTTAGATCTGGATCTCCCTTCCTATAGTGCTCTTGACTTGCAAAACAGATTCCCTTTGTGGGTGATGGAGGAGAAATCTTCAAGGAATGATGTAAAGATTTCTTATATGCTTGAAAGCCTTGACTTTCTCCATGGTTCTAATACGTCAATTGCTGTTCTTAAAAATCTAGAAATCAAATTTCTTAATGAATTTCGCAGCATGAGCATTTATACATTTATTTCTATGGAGGGATATTCTTGCCTTTTTATTTTCTCTTTCTCCTTCATGTTGCTTTAGGAGTCCTATCTGTACTTCCAAGAATGCTTTCAGTTGTGTAACTGAGGTTTTACATTTCCAGGGCATTTTTAACCAGACTGATTATATGTAGAGGAAGACAAAGTCTGTGACTCCAAGACTGGGAGAGTTTCTGAAGTTCAAAAAAAAAAAAAATCCTGTAATTTAAGTTTCCCGTTATAAAAGGCAGAATTTCTAAAGCTGCTGGGAGGACAAAAGACTGACTTCCTAGGATTCTAAAAGAATTGGGTCCATCTCTTCCTGTTAGTACTCTTTCCCCTTTGTTACACGCGCTTCCAAGTTCCACGTAACCTTGAGGTTGGAGCCTCTTCATCACAGGGCAGAGTCAACCCTTGATATTTTATTTCCTGCTTCAGCTGAAAGAACTCATGACTGTCCCCCTTTATTTTCCTCCAGCATCCATAGAAACCACATCGAGGCTTTTGCTCAAAACACACTCCTTGAGTCTCTTTGCTACGGAATTGCAGTCGCAGGAGGGCTCTTTTCTTTTGAGGTGGAAATCTTGAGAAAAGCTGAAGCCAAGTTGAAAAGTCCTTCCATTATGGGCAAAGTCCGCCCGGTTGAGTTTCTTTCATTATTGAGAAAACCACACTTAGGAAATTGGGTTGAAAGCATACATTCTTGAGTAAATTTTGGTCTGAAAAGTTTTCAAAGAGTCTTTTGAGTTGCTTTTATTCCTTTCCTTTTCTCCCAGTCCCCTTGCTCCTCTATAATAGAGTTTAAGAAATGCTGTTGAATTCTGGGTACGGGATTTCACATTAGTGAAATATTTTACACTGACTCCTTCACTAATGTTGTTTAGAAGAAATATCTGAGTGAGAGGAAGTTTTCAGCTTTCTAAATACTTGCCTTTCCTCAAAAAAAGGTAAAGGCAGGTGTTCTGGAGAAAGACAAAATGCCCGAGTAGCACATGCGATGTAGTATCTAAACACGTTACAAAAACAGAAAAATGTTCTCTTGTTTTGTTTCCTGGGTTTCTTGTCTTATTGATTTTACTGCATTTTAGGTTTGAGGGAAGACAGAGATTCTCCCTGGATATTATCTTTTCACAGAGGCTAAACTTACAATGTTTCTTTCCTAAAGTGATTGGAAAACCAAAATGGATTGAGGCCAATGCCAATATTTTCTTTCTTGCTTTTGTTTCTAGTTAGAAATTAGTCCATTTCCCCCCTTATCAGGATTAATGAAGGAGAAAACAAATGCTCTTTCTTCTCAGCTATTATCATTGAAATGGATCAATTTCTTCTTTTTAAGAATGCAAATCCTGAGGACGAATTGAGCTTCTCAAATATCTCAATTGTATTTCAATAAATGGACAGTCTTTTGCAGCCTCATTTTATAGGCTCATAAAGAAACATTGAGAATCATAATTCAAAGAGGATATACTTTTGATTTCCATCTCGGTGTTACAGATTCCAAATAGTATTTTCAGTAATTGTATTTTTTTTTTCTCCTTCACCTCATGCCCACAGTGGCTCTCTAAATTTTAGGTACATACTTATGGTCTGGGAACAAACTTGCAACTTCAGGGTTGATTTTAAACACAGCTTTCCACTCAACATCTTTCAGGGGAAAAAAATATCTCTGAGAGGGAAATCTTAAATTGATTGCCTTTCATCAAAGAAGAGAAGTAAGTACCGCTAAGAGTAGTTTCTGAAGGAAAACATATGATTGCTTAGAAAATTGCATTAGGAGAGAGAAATACTCTGGCATGGAGTGGGATTTAGTAAATGTATTTTTCTGTCCCTCTGGTGGGTCCTTCAACTATATTCTCTCTGAAGAACCCAGCTGAGGTTTCATACTATTCCTTTCCAGAACAGAGGGAACCTACCTCAACAAAATAAAGGCCACACATGACAAGCCCACAGCTAACATCACACTCAGTGGTGAAAAGCTGAAAGCTCTAAGATCGGAAACGAAACAAGGATGTCCGTTCTCATCACTTTCATTCAACACAGTTTTGGAAGTCCTAGCCACAGTAATCAGAGGAGGAAGAAAGGAATCCAGATTGGAAAAGAAGTAAAACTGTCCGTGTCTGCAGATGACATGACACCATACATAGAGAATCCTGAGGATGCGAGCAGGGTTTGGTCAAGTTTCAAGATACAAAATCAATGCACAGAAACCTGTTGCAATTCCATAAACTAAGAATGAAAGATCAGAAAGAGAAATTAAGGAAACAGTCCCATTTACCATCTCATCAGAAAGAATAAAACACTTGGGAATAAACCTACCAAAGGAGGCAGAAGACCTGCACTCTGAAAACTATAAGACACCGATGAGAGAAACGGAAGCAGACACTGTGTTCTTGGGTCGGAAGAATCAATATTGTCGAAATGACTACACCACCCAAGGCGATCCACAGATGCAGTTCAACCCTTGGATGGTTCTGCAAGGTGACATCTTGATTCCTCAGGCTGGTCACTTCCTCTCAAGCCTAATTAGGTGTCCTCATGCCATGATTCATAACCCATCTCCTCTGTGGCATTTACCACAATACCAATCTTTATGTAATTATGTCTTAATTTTCCTCTCTTCAGCTACGTGTACACTACATCAGTGAGGCGGAATTGAGCTGCTTAAATCATTGACAATAAACCCTTATTTAATTCCAGGGTGAAGGAGGCACTTCTATGCTTTCTTTCTCACTGGAATCTTTTCTTTTGAATTTTCTGTCCATACCTAAGCTTTTAAGTGACTGAAATATTTTAACTGATTTTTTTTCCCATTAACATAGTTTAGGAAAAATTCTTCTGAGGCAAACATTATCAAAACAGCTATCTTTCATTGAAAAAAAAAAAAAAAAGAAAGGTAAAGAGAACTTCTCTGACAGGTACTTCCTGAAATAAAAGGTTTACTGAATCCTATTGAAAAGGTGGAATAGCTCAATATTATATGAGGATGGTGATGTAGTTCTCTGAAATTAAGTATACTTGAATTGTTTTTATCTTTTCACCCTTTCAACTTCTGTTAGTCATGAGTGAACTGGGACTGGTGGAGATGGAAGGTGGGTGTTGGTTTACTTCATGTCTCTCCTGACCTGCTCCCTTTGTCACAAATCACCTCCAAATGTTTCCCTGAGAGAAACAAAATGGCAGCCTGAACTCCAGGGTTCCCTCACCCACCAACTCCCTCTCCGCCTCTGACTAGAGCTAATGGCTCCGTACCATTATTTTTCCTGTCAGATTTAATGGGGAGATATTCTTTTCCTAAAGCCATTAGTTAAGTAATATTGCTTACGGAATCACTGAAACAAGGATAACACCTCCTTCTAAGGGTGTAAATCTTAAGAAATGATGAGGCAATTGCCTAAACACATCAATTATATTCCAAAAGCCTGAACTTCTTTTTTTTCTTCTACAATTTTCATTTAGAGTTAAGAAAGTTTGAAAGTAATGATCTCTAAAGTAGGTTCTCTTGATTCAATTTTGGCACTAAATAATTCAAATAATATTAGCTGGGTTTTTTTGTTCTTCATTTCATTTTCCTTCTTCCCCACAATTTGTCCTCTCTTTATTTTAAGGCATTCTCTTTTTGTCTGAGGATGATTTGAAGTTTCAACTTACCAAAAGATTTTAAGCATACTTTCCCACTAAATATGTTTTTTTGGAGAAAGTGGTAAGTGAAGTGTTCTCAAACTGATTGCTTTTCATCAGAGAAGGAGAAGAGAAATTTAAACCATAGAGAAAAGTGGTTTCTGGGAAAAAAAAAAGAGATTGGAAAATGATTACTTGGAAGTAGCAAAATTTCATACAAAAAAATGATAGAACAGAAGTACTTCAGATTTGATTAAAAGATGGAAAAATATATTTTTCTTTTCCTTTTGTGTGTCTCTCAACCTTTCCTCTGCCTAAGAAATGACCTATTGTTATGAGAGTATGATGGTCTTCCTTGTTCTGATAAAAATGATTTGCCCTGCACAATCTAGAGTTTTTCCTCATGACTTTCAGTCTGAGTTTTAAAGCCAACGTCATTATTGGCCTCTAATTTTTCTTTCAGACTAATAAAACCATACCATACTTATTGCAACAAAGAAAGCAACACTGACATATGCAAGGAAAATTTGACAATCCCCAGCCTCATGAACCCTAGAGGCTGCCAGAGTTGGGTTGATGCACCATCACGCATTTCTCTACATACATAAAAATATGGACAGACACTTTATTTTGTTGTTTACACAAAATAAGAGATCACACCATATTCAGTCATCTACAACTCTTTTCTTCTTAATACATCTTGTATGTAACTCTAGGCATATATTACAGATTGATGGATAGATCATTTTAATAATGGCACAAAAATCCCACAGTATAGCTGTACCATAATTTATTTATTCAACTCTTCCTTCATTGATGGATGTTCCTGTTGATTGCTATTGCTTTTCCTACCACAGCTATTGCTGCAGTAAATATTCTTGCTCAATTTCCCAGAGAGCAGTTGCTGGATCAAGGCACGTTTTATAATTATAAATTTCATTTTATAAGACACTACTAAATTACTTTTCAAAAACAGGATTACTCTCCCATAAATATCTTTTTGACAGTATTTTTTAAAAGAAACTTTGCTTCTGCAAAAGAGCAGAGGCTGAGTGGAGACTAAAGCCTTGCCTTCATCCTTGGTGCCCCCGAACCTCTTCCCCAACAAAGGGTCACTCGTTGGCCTCTCTTGGCAGCATTCAGGCCACAGATAGGTTGGTTAGCACAGTGATGTGGTTTGAAAATTAATTTATCAGTGTTTAAAAGGGAACCATGGAGCTCAGATTTCTGGTTTCTCATGAAAAACTGATAGCTCCAGCAAATTTGCCTCTTGGTCCTTGCTGGTCTCTGTGAGTGGGGCGTTGAGGGGCAGCCTGGCCCTTGAGGCTGGGCCAGTCCTTCTTCTTCATCCACAGCCCTCGTTTCTGTTACTGATCTGGCCCTGTAGCTTTTGAGTTTATGGTTTTTGGTTTCAACCAGGGTTTCCCAGTCGTGACCCTGTTGACCTTTGGGGTTGGGGCCATCCAGAATGGGATGGGGGTCTATCCTGTGTACCACGCATTGGAGAAAGTCCCTAGACATCACCTCTGGCTGAAAACCACTGTCTTTGACCCACTAGACACATTTTCTTCAGGAGCTGTTCAGAAAAGCTTTTCCAAGAGTGTTCCTGAGTCGCTTTCATTACTTGTCTTTATCCCGAAGGCATCTGTCTTGCTTCCTGAAGGAACATTGTTGAACTCTATACACGACCAAGCTTTAATGTTACGGCAAGATTTCAAACCAACCCTGTTCGCAGAGTTGGAAGAAAATATCTGAATGGAGAATGTGATCAAAATGCTTTGCTTTCATCTCAGGAACAGAGGTGTAGACATGGCCATGATTACAGGTGGTTTCTCAAGTAAAAACTCTTCCTAATTACACTCACATAAAAGGGCCAATTTCCAAACACTGGATGAAGAGGCTTGAATACGTCCCCAGAATAAAGGGTGACTGTGCCTTTTTTCCTGGTTTTCTGTAGCAGTTTCTTTTTGTGATTCAGGGCCTCGGGCCAGCAACCTTCTCCCCTTTTGTTCTCAAAAGAGTCCTCAGCATGTTCCAGAGCATCCGAAAGAATTTGGAAGGCAGAGAAGGGGTCTCTCCTGGGCTGTTCTCCCACTTAGCCTTCGCTGTCCTCCTCTGACAGGAGCTAATGACTTTCCTACATCTTTTCTCATTAGAATTAATAGAGAAGTATTCATTCTTTCCCTAAAGCTATTATTAATAGTTAAGTCGCCAAGCTCTGGAATTGCTGAAACAGAGTAATTTCTCCTTCCTTCCAAGGTGTAAATCTCAAGGAAAGATGAGAAGCCATCGTGAGTGTATCAGTTAGGTCCTGGGGAAGGGACCTTTGTAGACAATTGCATTTAGCAACAGGAAACTTTTAAAATAACGATACGGAGAGTGGATGGATTGCATTTAGTCTCAGCATTTAAAGTCTCAGGTGGCCATTTCTTTGATCATCTCTTTTCCTGACATGGTTTCATCATTCTATTTTCAATCTCCATTATAAAGTCACTCTCTTGTTGTCTGGACAGGATCCAACTGTTAACTTCAAGCACGATTTTAAACAGCAATTTCCACTAAACATAGTTTAGGTAAAGAATTTCTGTGCAGGAAGATTTCTTGTCCTGATTGCCTTTCATCAGAGGAATAGAAAAGAGATGAGAGCCACGAGGAAAGTGTTTCTGAATAAAAGATTCATTTGTGATTAGTTAGAGGCCAACTTTCCAAAGATTGCATTGGGATAGCACAAAAGTGCCCAAGGTTGCTCTGGATAAATACCTTTTCCTGGTTCTCTCTCTCCAGTCCCTGTCCATCTATGGAACTAGAATCGAGCACTACTTGCTCCCTATCACCCACGGCCCACCCACTTCTGATCATTTTCTGATTGGAATGAATGTCCCCAGCCTGTGCCTGCAAATAAATCTTCTTCCTTCCATCATTTTCAGCTGTACTTTTTTCTTCTCTGGAGTTCCTTACAAACAGAAATTGTAATAGAATGGCAGAAACGAATGGATTTGCTTGCAAAAAATTTTAGTTCAATCTGAGAGCCTTAAAACTATTGGTTGAATAACTACTTAAATGAATGATTCAGACTAGGTGGAGAGAAAACCAGCCCTAAACAGGTAGTGTGGGTTAACAGTTTTACAGCATGCATGGTTTTACTCCTGTTCATGGATACAGGTGGGGTCAGGACCCCCTTGTACCATCTTATCGCACCCTCTGCTTTTTCCTTCTAGCATTTGCTACACCTACTTGGTGATTTTTTTAATTGAAATTTTATATTTTGAAATATTTCTTCACATTCTTTTCCATTATGATTTGTTACAGGATATTGGATATAGTTCTCTGTGCTGCACAGTAGGCCCTTGTTGTTTATCTATCCTGTATATAATAGTTTGCAGCTGCTAATTGCAAACTCCCAATCCATCCATCCTCCGAGTCCCCCCACCCCCGCTTGGCAACCACAAGTCTGATCTCTGTCTGTGACTCTGTTTATGTTTTGTAGACAAATTCATTTGTGTCATATTTTAGATTCTGCATATATGTGATATCATATGGTATTTTTCTTTCTCTTTCTGACTGACTTCATTTAGTATGATAATCTCTAGGTCCATCCATGTTGCTGCATATGGCATTATTTTGTTCTTTTTTATGGCTGAGTAGTATTCCATTGTACATATATACCACATCATCTTTATCCGTTCATCTTTTGATGAACATTTAGGTTGCTTCCATGTCTTAGCTATTATAAACAGCTCTGCAATGAACTCTGCTTGGGGTGTATGTATCCTTTTGAACTATGGTTTTCTCTGGATATATATGCTCAGGAGTGGGATTGCTGGATCATATGGTAGCTCTACTTTTAGTTTTTTAAGGAACTTCCACAATGTTCTTCTGAGTGGCTGCACCAATTCATATTTCAACTGACAAGTGCAGACGGGTTCCCTTTTCTCCACATCTTTTCTAGCATTTGTTATTTGTAGATCATTTTTTGGTGTAATGATTTGCTGGCTGAATTTCTCTGCCATTAGACTGTCATTTCCATAAAGGTGTCTGCCTTGGTCACTGAATAAACTGCCTGTGTTCAGCACAGTTCCTGGCAGAGTGTTGACTGTGGTCAGTAATAAATATTTAGGCACAATTATATGGACTCATAAATAGCTCAAGAAATAGGGACTCAAGGACTTTCCTGGTGGTACAGTGGATAAGAATCCTCCTGCCAGTGCAGGGGACATGGGTTTGATCCCTGGTCTGGAAAGATTCCACATTCCACAGAGCAACTAAGCCTGTGAACCACAAGTACTGAGCCTTGGTGCTTACAGTTTGTGCTCTGCAACAAGAGAAGCCACCCCAAAAGGAGAAGTCACTTCAACAAAGAGTAGCCCTTGCTCACTGCAACTAGAGAAAGCCCAAGTGTAGCAGTGAGGACCCGGTGTAGCCAAAAATAAATATTTTTTCAAGTTTAAAAAGCAACAACAACACAAAACAAAAATATGGACTCAAAAAAATGTGCTCAACTAGTATTTGGATGAGCAAATAATTGCCCACATAGTGACTCCATTTAGAGCTCTGCCCAGCTTTCCTGAAGTAATCGCAAATTTTAAATGCTAGCCCATTGTGCATCTTTCAGTGGCAGGGATGCTTGTAAACAATTTCGTATCATATAAATTAGTAGTCTGGTGATTACTCCTGGGATCTTGTTGACACTTACAGTTTACTTAACGAGGCCCACGTGGAAGACTCCTTTTTACTCCTTTCTTATAATTCATCATCTTTGGACTCTAAATTCATGGAGGTTTGGGGTGGTTTGGGGCAACTGATGAAAAAGCATTGAATTTCTTACATTTCAAGATAATGATATTTGAGTAATATGTCTATTAGCATTTTAATATGGCCTCGCCATGACATAGCTGGCAGGAGGCTTGGCATTAAGGGTCTCACCAGTTAAGCTGTAAGTTTCATGGTGTCATTTCTTCATTCCATTTTCCTTCTAATTATTTACAGTTTCCTATTGCTGTTTTGAGATGGCTAAATTTAAATTTGTTGTCACACTAAGCAGTCTCTTCCTCTCTCCATGTGGTTCGGCAGTTATTTCTGAAAGTGAAAGTGAAGTCGCTCAGTCTTGTCCGACTCTTTGCGACCCCATGGACTGTAGCCTATTAGGCTCCTCCGTCCATGGGATTTTCCAGGCAAGAGTGCTGGAGTAGATTGCCATTTCCTTCTCCAGGGGATCTTCCTGACCCAGGAATCGAACCTGGGTCTTCCGCATTGCGGGCAGATGCTTTACCGTCTGAGCCACCAGGGAAGCATGTTATTTCTGAGGGAAATTATTAAACATGCAGCCGTTAATGGGGAGGGGAACAGAAGTGATGAGACATGAGTTCTCTAATAATAAGATGCTGATGATTGCATAAGAGCGGTTGAATCTGCAAAGATTGCCATAGGACATAGAAATCCACAATTTCTGAAGGTGTATGAAGTGATTCATAGAATGATGCCAGAACATAAACAGGACCCTGTTCTGTGCTTTAACATTGGACCTGGAAAGTTTTTGAAATGGGCCATCCATCTAAAAGCAAGGATGCTGTCCTTTCCCAAGAATCTCAATTCATTTAACACACTTTAGTGACATTATTTGGGCATTTTTCACAATGATTAAAGATAACTCTCTTTTCTCTGTAAGACTGTAGGTCACAAGCAAATTAAATCAATGGATTTTCTCCTCTCGCTTTCTCTGATGAGTCAGAAGTTATTGGTCAAAGGCACACATGGCCTTTTCGTTAAGCTTAAAAACCCAAACAACCTGCTGAGAAGATGCTTGACCAATCTGATTATTTTCTCTATACTAATTGGTTTTCACTCTTCATTGAATTGAATGAATTGCCTGATGGTTTTGTCACTGTAAGGGCACGGCTTAATCCACTTAGAGTGAGGCGCGTGGGCCTGGGACTCTAGAAACGTCTTTCATCATTATTGTCTTTGGGTGGTTTTTCATAGATGAGAATGAAAATGATCTCAAGTCTATGTTCTCCATTTCTCTCCCCACTGCCCTAGACATGCCATCCCCCCAGTCCCCTAGATGACCCTGGGAACCTTGTAACTGGTTTTCCCACCGCAATGCCCTCTCCTCTAATTCAGTCTCTGTATAGTAACCATGTGCATCTTTAGAGGATGTAGACTTCTTGATGGAAACACTGGTTTCTTCACAATGAATGGTGAATAAAATCTAATCCTTTCCCAGGGCTTCTTGCATCCTACAAGACCTGAGCCCCCTGCTCTCCACTGTGCTTCCAGCAAAGCCTCCTTCCACTGGGTCCATCCTCTGAGCTCCATCCCACTGCAGGTCCCCTGCCTCTGTTTCTCTTTCGTCTGGAATGGCCTTTGAGGGCTGCTGGTTCTTCCTGATCCTGAAGATCTCATTTCAGGTGGCACCTTATCAGAGATACCTTCTTCTACTAGGCAAGCCAGTTAACTGTCCCACCCCAGTTACTCTCTGTAATCTGCCCCTTGGATACTGCTACTCTCTATAATACTCTGTTTATTATCACTCTCAGTATCGTTCTCCCTTCCCTGTTTACTGCATCTCTGTCATAGCCTCCTCTGTATTGGTCCTCCCTGGAGTAGTCACCCCTCATTTCTTTCCTTCTTGACCCCCATCACAACCTCAATTATCTTACATGCCTCTGTTTCTCTTCCTTGTTGGAGCAAAGTCTCATAAGAACCAGGGCATCTTGGTCTTGTTCTCTGATTCCTTAGGGTTGAACATGGTGCCTGGTTCCTTGGAGGAGCCCAAAACATGTTTGTTGAGTGGATGAATGAAATACCAAAATCCTGGTGCTATGTCTTTAGATGACTGTGGTATTGTGGTGCTCAAGTAAAGATTGTATTAAAGGGAAAATTACAATTTCCTTTGCCAAATCATTGCAACTTGGATAGATGTTTAAGCTGATTTGCTCAAGATTAGTGCGTTCAGGTCATCTTGTGACCTGTCCCGGAGGTATAAAAAGTGGATCTGTTCCTTTGGGTTCAAGATGGAGGAGAGAGCATGTTCACTTTCTTCCACTTTCCCCTAAAAACCCAGAAATTAGTGAGGAATGTGTTTAGAATGTCCAGGCCTATGGGCACTAGGTAACCAGAGAAGAAATAGTGCCATGGTTGTGGGAATTAGAATGCAGAGGCTGAATGGTCACTGAGTAGCAGACCCAAGCGAACTTCATCCTGATTTAACAGTGGTCAAGTCAAGAATATTAAGAAATTCATGGTACCAGGTGGGACTGAAAACAGGAGTGTTGGTTGACCACTCCCCACCCCGCGGAAACCTCCACCCCACCACTGATTCTCAGATCCTGGTCACATCCTTCATTTTCACTCCCAAATAATGCTTGGGGCTTAGTCTCTGGAGACCCTACAAAATGCTGGGGAGCAAGAGGACTAGGTTGAAAACAGAGGGTTTAACCAAAGGTTGGCACTGGATGCTGAGCCCCTCCCTGCCCAATCCCAATTCGGACTACAGAATGCTGACACCTGCCTTACAATTTCCAGGCAGGACATCAGAGAACTCCTTCTGCAAAAGTCAACTAGCCTGTGTGGAGACCCAAAGTGGATGACTTCAGGGTTTTCCACGTCAACAAGGCGACAAGATAACCCTGCAGGGAGGTCCACGATGGACACTTTACATTTGTAGAGTTTCTAACCAGCTTTTCAGTACCTCTTTCTAAAACATGGGCAGATAGATTGCTGGATATCTCAGGGAAGCCTTTAAATATGAAAGAGATAAAAGCAAACAGAAACAAAGGAACCTAGAAGATAGACAGTGTAGGGACAGGCAAGTTTCAGCAATGACAGCAATGGCAACATCTTGCCTGAGACAGGTGAGAAGATGCTGGAGCCATGAAGTAGTAACAGGATGCTATAAAGAAGGGACAATAATAATAATTAATATTAACTATTATTATTAATCATTGGAATAATTAATAATCTTGAAATAATTATTCCAAGAGTGGGCTCTTGGAAATTAAAAACATGATACAGACATATCAATCCTACCTTTAAGGAAGACTGATGCTGAAGCTGAAGCTCCACTACTTTGGCCACTTGATGTGAAGAGCCAGCTCATTGGAAAAGACTCTGGTGCTGGGAAAGATTGAGGGCAAGAGGAGAGGGTGGCGACAGAGGATGAGATGGTTGGATGGCGTCACTGACTCGATGGACATGAGTTTGAGCAAACTCTGGGAGATAGTGAAGGACAGGGAGGCCTGGCATGCTGCAGTCTGTGGGATTACAAATAATCAGACATGACTCAGCAGCTGAGCAACAACAACAGACATAGACACTTGTAAGTTGGAATAGAAAGTTGAAGGAATTCCCCCAAAAGAAAAGAAAAAGAAAAAGAAAATAGGAAAGAAAAGAAAAATAGAGGGTTAACTCAAGAGGTCTAATAACCTAGTAAGAGCAGTTCTAGCTAAGAAAGAAAAAACATAAGGAAAAAATATATCAAAGAAATAATATATTTTTGTAAAACATAAAGACATGGTTCAGATTGAAAGGACCCATTGAAAGTGTACAGACAACGAATGGAAATAGATGCAGGACCATAGTGATACTCTCGTAAAAAGGAGCTTAGGAGTTTCCAGAGAGAAAAACAAAACGGTTTCCTCCAAAGGATTGGGAACAGTAAATCATGTTGGCTCCAGACTTCTCAACAGCTAGAGCTCTGTGGAGCCACATCTTCAGTTCTGAAGGAAGATGAATTTTAATTCAGATAGCTATCAGACAAGCCGCTAGTAAAAGTCTAAAGAATTTTATTTCACCCTTTCTCATGAAATTGCCGGAAGTTTTGCATTAGGAAAGAACACAAAGAGAGAAAACCCAGGAAAAAGAAGTATGTGTGTGTCTGTGTGTGTGGGGGGGGTGTGTGTGTCCAGGAACCAGAGGTGAAAAAAACTGTTAGGATGGAGGTGTAGGGAGATGCACTGGCTCAGCCCCACTTTGGGCCTAGTGAGCAGTGGTCCACTGGGAACAGGTCAGAAAGTTCTGAGTGAGATGTTTCCAAGGCAATGAAATGAATGAATAAAATGAAATAAAAGACAATTGGGAAGGAAATGGGAGGTGGTTTTGGTAATAAATTCGTGCAAAAAACTAGGCAGAAGAAGAAGACAAAATAATGATTAATTTCAGGAAAAACAGTGTTGGCCAGAAAGGCAATGTAATCACAGTACACCATCTGACTTGGTGGTGAAAAGCATGTTCCTGAACATAATGATGTAAACATTGCATATCCCCAACAAAATCTTGACAGCATAGTCATATAACATATAACTGAAGAGAGGAGAGAGGGGAGGGATGTGTGCCCACGGGTGGGGGTAATGAGGCTTGTGGATGAGGGTTCTAAACCCGCCTCTCCCCTCATGATATCATCAGCTGTTCTCCAAAGTGGAAAAGGGGAATCTAAAGTAATGCTACATGCTTGTCCTTAGGAGAAAAGGAGATAAACATGAAAGGAATCCCAAGTGGGA
The DNA here is from genome assembly GCF_029378745.1 of Bos indicus. Classification (NCBI taxonomy): domain Eukaryota; kingdom Metazoa; phylum Chordata; class Mammalia; order Artiodactyla; family Bovidae; genus Bos; species Bos indicus. Next base: position 57,186,378 of record NC_091772.1, on the reverse strand, counting down.
AAAAATGAGTGGGTGGGCTGTTTTTCTTAAGTAGAAAGACAACTTAAAAAAAAAAAAAACAAAAAAAAAAACAAAAAAAAAAAAAAAAAAAAAAAAAAACAAACCCTGTGCGTGTGTAATGTTAATCAAAATAAAAGCAGATTTAAAAGTAGATTGACAAGGGGGGAGTGGGTGGGGGAAGGAAGGACTGGAAGTTTGGGATTAGCAGGTGTAAACTACAAGGTCGTACTGTAGAGCACATGGAGCTCTACTACACTCAATATCCTATGATAAACTATAATGGAAAAGAATATAAAAAAGAACGTCTATATATGGCTAGGGCTTCCCAGGTGGCTCAGTGGTAAAGAACCCGCCTGCCAATGCAGGAGACATAAGAGACGCAAGTTTGATGCTTGGGTCAGGAAGATCCCCTGGAGGAGGGCATGGCAACCCACTCCAGTATTCTTGCCTGGAGAATCCCATGGGCAGAGGAGCCTGGCCGGCTATGGGCCATAGGGTTGCAGAGAGCCGAACATGACTGAAGTGACTTAGCACGATACATGTATAACTGGGTCACTTTGCTGTACAGCAGAGATTGGCACAAAATTGTAAATCAGCTATGCTGTTGTTGTTCAGTCACCTAGTCACATCCGACTCTTTGCGACCCCATGGACTGCAGCACACAAAGTTTTTTTAAAGTTCATAAACTGAAAAGTGGTTTAAACCCTTTTCTCTGGCAACACAGTCCTTATAGAATGCTTTTCCGCTCTGCTCTCATGATGGGATCTACATGCTCTGAAGTTCCATGATCCTTCTGACCTATATCCCAGGCCAAAATGATAAGATGGAAGAGAGAGTAAGGTTCCCTTGAAAGGGAGATGATATTTGGTGGGGACCGTCAAGACCATGTCTTTGTCGCCCCTCTTCCCACACTCATCACAAAAACCACCACAAAACAACAGCAACACAAAAACCCATCACCCTCCTGCTGTCAGTGCTCTGATGGAGATCAAGACATCCAACATAACAGGGAAATTTCCTTTCTCAATATTTCTACTCTGGCCTCAGTTGAATGACCACAGAATTCAAGCCAATCCAAAATTAACCAATGTGGCAAGGAAGATGACTCTAATGAAAAAAAAAAAAAAGATCCATATGAAATATTTATTAAAATCTGTAATCAAAGGATTTTTCTACCTTAGGAATTGGTTTTTCCATCTCTCTCCTTAGCAGAAGTGGAGACATTTTATTTACAATGTGAACTGATTCAAGGTAAATCGAGTTGGTGGACATCCCATGTAGGACGCAGTTGATGAGCTCGGAGCTGGTATCGAAGACATAGGTCAACCCCTGGGAAGTGGCTATTGGCTGATTTTATAATTTCAGGTGTGTCTCTGTGTGCCCCCCTTCAGGTGTGAATCCGTCAGGGGAGCCCTCTTGTGTCACCTCAGAATCATCTGTTTGCATTGAGAACAGAGAGCAGGAGGAAGAGGAGAGCGGACACGTCTCCAGGAGTTTCTGTCCTAACACAAGCTTAAGAACCATCGGGGACACAGACAGACCGATCGCAAAGGTGGGAATTGTGATTTCGAGTTGTCTGTACCCATCTGTGGTCCGGATTTATGCCTCTCTTTTCCTTGTTAGTGTCCAGTGTGGCGGAACTCACTCAGGACACCTAGAGAAGTTTCCTGGCATAAAAAGCCCCTCGAGGCAGATGCCTCAAACATGGTGCTGAATGAGTGGACGGTGAACCATTGGGATGATCTCAGAGTTGGTTAAAAAAAAAATCCCAAGTCCCTTTATAATTCATACTTGAATAAAGATGCTTCCCAGTTGGTGGCGGTGGTAAAGAACCCACCTGCCAATGCAGGAGATGCAGGTTTGATCCCTGGATCAGGAAGATCCCCTGGAGGAGGAAATGGCAAACCACTCGTTTTCTTGCCTGGAGAATCCCCCAAAACAGAGGAGTCCGGTGGGCTACAGTCAGGGGGTCGCAAAGAGTCGGACAGGACTGAGCATACACACACACCGAGTAGCACACATTAAGTAATGATCTAAAACTGGATGCTCAGAGCTGGTTGGATAACTGAGTGATTGAGTTTTCTTAAATCCAGATAAAAATACAGAGCAGTCTCAGTAGCTTATTGTGTGTCAACAGGGAACTCTCCTAGAGTTAATGCATCTATTAGTTATTAATGGAAACTGAGGAGAACATTGTATCGAGGTTCACACTTGGTAAAGAATCAGGACCTCCAGACCTTGTTCTCAATGAGGACCACATCTCTGACCACAAGTTTTTTGATACCAATTAACTTTTTTTCCCTCCATTTATTTTCCTTTGCACTTTGTTGCAGGAGATTTCATCTGCTGGCGAGCATGGGGCTGGTTGTCCTCTAATCACGGCTGTGGGGTCAGGTTTATCTCTGCCATCTGACTCCTTGGGGGCTAATGACAGCCTTCCAGCCCACAGCAAAGGTCTCGACGTGGGATCATTGGAGACTCACCTGCTGCCGTCCCAGCAGCACATCTCAACAGACCCTACACCATGCGTTTTCTCAGATGCTCAAGAGCCTTCTTCCTTTGTGTCCAAAGGAACCTCTCTCGGCCATGACCTTGCTACCTCTGCAGCTGCCTTCTGTCCTTCCCTGGGGGCAAGAGCAGGCCACACAACCCTGGGAATTCACAGTGTGGAACCGCAAGACCACAGCCAGGGTGAAGAGGAGACTCTCGCACAAAGCTCTCCAGACAGAAAAACGATAGAAGAGGGTGTGTCCCCAAACCTTTTGCCAGGGAAGCCTTCATCTGGGCAGAGAATTTCAGGTTCAGTTACACCAGGGTCCACTGGAAAAATTCATCTTGAAATACCAGCTTTAGGACCAGCTTCAGCTAGTTCACACCAAGAGGAAGGGAAACACAAGTCATGTTTTCCTTCTGGGGGGCAATGTGGGTGTAGGGAAGGACTGGTCCCCTGCCCTCTGGTAGGACCTGACAGTGTGAAATGTCAAGGAACTGGATTCATGGCTCTAAAGGATGATGCCGTCCCTTCTAACCCAGGGCTGCCCACGGAGGTCCCTGCAGCCTCTTTGAAAACCCTCAGGAAGAGAAGTTTGGAAGGAATGAGAAAGCAAACTCGTGTGGAGTCCAGCGACACCAGCAGCGATGATGAAGATCGGTTAGTGATAGAAATCTGACGCTTCCAGAGAAAGATGGTGTCTGTCGTCAAAGATGGTTGATACTTTGCAGTCGATGCCATCAAGTGGGCGGCAGAAATGAACTCTATTCATGAAGCCCCTGCAGAGAGGAAAGCCATCTGGGGTTCTTTCTAAGATGTCCCCAACCCACTCTGAAACCCAAGCTCAGCCTCACTCCTCCCCAGATGCCCTGCTCACAAGGTGCCAGCAGGGCAAAGGTGGCAGTGAAACAAAGTGTAAGCAGGGTTGACCTGCATGAGGACTGTGGCTTGACTCCTAGCTGCGTCCTCTGCTTTGGTTCCTCACTGCCTTACCCAGGAAACTGGCATTGACCCAGACAGCCACAATTGACTTGCTTCTGAACCAGGGTCAAGGTGACAGGTCTCCTCCATCAGTGAGCTTGGGGTTGGCTTCAGAGAGGGTAATGGTACTTGGGAAAGTTGGGGGAGCCTGCAAAGGAGCTGGGCAGTGAGATACTTCTGTTCATTCTGGATTCCTCCCAAAACTGAAGTTTGGGCTTAGTAATTTGCCTCCTTAGTGGAAGCTGTAAATACACTTCAAAATGCCTATGATCTGATGAAATACTGAGTGTCTCTCAATGTTGCACACATGGTCAATGCTTACGTGTGATTCAATGACACAGCATGTTTCGCTTGTATTCCTGGTGCCTTTTCTGTGGAGACCTCTGGAACCCGTGGTTTTTCCAGCTCTTGCAAAAGGAACATTGTGTTAAAAGTTGATAGAACAGTCTCTGTAATGAGTCATTTTTGAGGGGGAAAATTCACTTGTTTTCCTCCAATTCTCTCTGTCATATTGTGCTCTGAGCAATTTCAATTAGAGGGTTACATTTTAGTAATCTCTGCAGCTTAAACTGATGCCTGCTCATCGTGATGGGAGCCTTTCAGATTTCCTCCAGAAGCTTCAAGGTTACAAAACTAATTGGAGTTTTGACGCTGTTTTACATCTTGGTAATTTTATTTTGGGGGCTTGGTGTTACTTTGCTGTCAAATTAAATCAGCCTCTGTATTGTGCAAGTCAGAACAGCACAGAGAAAATTCCCCAGGATTCCAAGCCCATGCACCGCTGTGCAGAAGAAAATAGCTGATATACGTCAGTGGTGAGCAAAGCCTCCAAGTTACCACGCTCTTCTCCTCTTTAAATGGGAGAGGAGAAACTTCAGGAGATCCACACTGCTGCATTTCAATAAAATTTTATACTTGCTTTTGGTATGATTTTGTACCATTTGGAATTTATAGCCCAGCTCTTTTGGCTTCACTTTGATGTAAGGATGTTCCTACGACATAGTTCAAACGCAACGCAAAACATCTCGCACGGTATGAAGATGCTTTAATACGTCCTTGTCTGTGATGAAGGACGGTCAGATTTCAAGAGTCTTCAAGTGAAGTTTCCAATTTAAGGGTTGTTTATACAGAAACTCTGTGGTAGGGTCAGCTTCTCCCAGTGACTTAGCTTATGTCTGTGGTCATTTCAGATGTGCTTCGACATAACCTAGTGATTTCAAGTCCAGTCAAGGAAAACATAAGAAGGAGGCTAGGCGTTTGCTTCCTGTACTTTCTAAACCAAACAAAAGTGATATAATTATCTACCCTTTGATTTATCCTTGCCACTATAGTGAGAAGTCTAGCAAAGTGTTCTGAGTCCTGAAGGAAGAGGGAGAGAAGGCCTGACCTTGTGCAGAGCTGGCTAGGGAATCTTGGTGAAGACTTACGCCCTTTCGGCACCTTTTTCTCCTTCTGGGAAGGAGAGAGTATGACTAGATGCACTGAATGCTGCTCTGGGCCCCGATTCTCATGAGCGTGGCTTGGAGGAGGGCCTCATGAGGAGTAGTCTTGCACCCAAGAAGTTTGGGAGGGGGATGTGGGGAACTAAACCCAATTATTATTTTTTTGAAGAATGTGGACTCAGGGAAGCTCTTCTAATTTTTTCCCCAGAGTTCCAGGTTTAGGGGGGTGCAGTCAACCCATTTCTAAATGGTGGCTTATGATGTAAAAATTAGAAGCAAAGACAGAACACTACTGTGTAGGAGGAAGCCAGCATATCTGTAGGATGAGCTAGTTACTTTGTCTTGGGAGGCACTGGTCAGGGGGGAAGACTATGGTCTAGACCCTTCTTTCCCGGGTGGTTGCTGAGCTGCTGGCTGCATCACTGTACTGAGGTCAGTACATCACAGCTCCCAGTAGCACGACCTCAGGAGAATCAGGTGGGAGCTCGATCCTTCTGCAACCCATCATTGCTGGCTGCCACATCCCAAGCTCCATCAAACATGGCAGAATGCTGATTCCATCGCTAACTCTCTGTGCCTCTCATACAAAGGTGAGCAGGTCACCGATTTTCTTCTCTCCGATGGTCCTTTAAGCTAGTTGGTGGCAATGTTTACAAGTGTACCTTACTTCATATCAACATGAATTTGTGAAAAGCTGTATTTGAATGGATTAAAAAAAATTAAAAAATGTAGTTTGAATGACCCTAGAGGACTTGGCTCTTGAAAATCATCCCAAGGTAAATATTTTTTTAATGAAAAATTCTTTTATAAAGCAACAGACAATCTCTGATTTTATAAGTCTTAATTTTCTCAAGTTCTTAAGGATTTTCTTAAAGTGAACTGCAACTATAGGGGTACATTTTAAGGATATTATTGGTGAACTATAACCCAGTTAGGGTTATCAAAAATAAAATTTCAGGATTATTGATTGGTCATTGCTGCTATGACTGTACAAGTGTGTGCTGTGGAATGGTTAAGGGAAAGCAAATTTATTTTAGAACAGGGCAAAATGGAGTCTAAAAATCAGGGATTCCCCTTTCTTCCCAGTGCTGTTAATTTCATTGTAGCTTGAGGTAAGGGTCTTAACCAATGGGTGTCTCAGCTTCTCCCACAGAGAATAACTCCCAGGATGCTGTCATAGACAAAGATAAAGTGCACTTGGAATTCTTTCCTATTCTCTTGGAGTGAGGTATACAAATGCCATGAACTGTGATACTCAAGACACCACCAAGTGTGCCCCTCCAGCTGTACCTACACCCAGCCAGATCTCACTTGTTGACAATGCATAGAGAAAAGAGGTTTCACACTCCCCCGCTCTTGGCAAACTATACTGTTAAGTGGCTCTTAATGCCATGTGCTTTTTGATGGACAACCTGAATCTTCCTTGATGTAAGGCATGATGGAGACAACTCATGCCTCCTTGTTGTAAGACTTGATAGAGACAACTCATGCCTCATGATAGAGACAACTCATGGCCTTTGAGATTCGGGACCAAGCTAATACCCCTCATTTCACAACCCAGGAGAACTTATGGTTCCTCTTCCAAGAGGCTTAAAAAAAAAAAAAAAAAAGACAGGGGATTGGTGCTTCTGTGTTCGAATCAAAACCCTGTCAACAGCATGATGGGTAACTAAGGGCAAGTTAAACTTCCCTCTCCTGAAATCCCTCCTCTAGAGCTCAGATGAGGAGTGTGGCTTTGTACAATCGCATTGTGACCACAGATCTTGCCATGACAGATGAATGATTTCTGTCTCATGCCAAACTGTATTTCCTTGCATTTACATTCATTACTTAGAATGACCACATTATTCATTTTTTCTCCCAGCATAGAAATTTGCATTTTGCACAAAAATCTGCCTGGTGCAGCAGATTTTGTAGTTATGGAAGCTGTCATCATTATCGGAATGTACCGCTGCTCAAATCTCCAGACATAATTTAATCTGGTGAGGAAAAAAAAATGAGCTGCCTGGCTCTATGGAGGTCATATTTCTACAGCCATGGCAAACAGGGCTTGCTTATTTCTTCTCACTTCAATTGTAACTCCAGAACGCTTGCGAGGGAGACTCTTTGGCATTTGAAACACTACATTTCTCAATCTGTAAGCACAGCCTTTTGCTCTTCTTTCCCAGATACTCATTAAACCTAGATGTCAGGACCCAAGAAATCCTATGCGCTAGATCTGTACCCTGTACAATCCTTTTCATCCATGCTTTGTATGTTTGTGGGGATACACATAATTCAATCTGAAGTATAGGATGTTGAGTGTATTACTTTACCACTGAAAGAAAAAAGAGCCAGGGAAAATAATCAGCTTCTGTCATTTGGAGCCCTAGAGGATGACTCAGTACTTATATATGCAGCCAACTCTTTAGAACTTACTACACTATCCGTTGTTCAGAATCAAGAAGCTGTTGGCTTCTTGGTTGGTTGTTTAATGTATTTCCTTCTTTATATGGTTAAATTATTTTGTTTTGATAAAAATAAAACTGAAAATAAAAATGTCTTGTTTGATTTGTTAACATTTTAACTCAAACTACCACCAAAAATATATCCTAGATAAGTTGGATATCTGAATATTCCTGAAAAGTTGACCAGACATTTCATCCGCCATATTGGTATCCCATTCCACTCAATGAAAGAATTGGGTAATGGCAAATTATCACATTTTCTTGTGTTGCTCTTTTACCCCATGTGTCCCTTCTGTCATTGTCTGCCATATTTCAAGGCTCGTAACTTAGAAATGTGGTTTTAAATGTAGCTAGACTTTAAGGCCACATGAGGGCACTATCCACAGTGCAATAATCCCAAACTTTTCCCTGTGGAATTGATGTTACTTGGATATTTAATACTATTCATTAACTGAGAAAACATCCTTATTTCAAAAACAATGCCTCCTTATGAGTATAAATCATGTACTCTTGGCAAGAATAGTAGACTTATTTTTACATACCAACACAGTATTCTTTGTCTATACCTCCTGGAGCCATTTGAAGTCAACGGAGACATAATGCATTGGGAGAAAAAGTGTGAATGGAAACACGGGAAGAGCAGATATACTGACTGATGGATTTTCATAGTCTTTTTTTTGCTAACTCATCAAACGCTTATAGTCATAAATTGATCTATTCTTTCCAAACTTCCATCATTTGAGAACCATCTTACTGCTTTTTGCCGTATTTGTCCACACGTGGGTACATTCTTTATTTAATACTTTTATTTAAATCATCTCTGTTTAAAGAAGCTACTCTTTTTGTAAATTATAGTATCTGTGAAATCTCAGCCTTAATTTGGTAGTTGTGTGTATTTTCCAATGTGAATTAAAAGTATTAAGATTGATCATCGCATACCAGTTAAATATCATCTCTGTACTACCCAGGATAACCCCTCCCACACACACACTCTGCGGGGAAACATGGAACTAATCTAACAGATACTTGTGTTAGTTTCTTCAGTTATTCCAGCTTTTATTAAGCTCAGCTCTCTCTCAAGCCAACAGAACTGGTGAGGGCAAGTTGCACTGTAGGTTTATCAGATAAGTGTCTTCAGTCAAACTTTACAGCAGAGCAATTAACATTCCAAGTCAAAGGACGCTCACATCCATTAGTCTCGAAGGAACAATCATATAATAGCTGGTTGCGTCAATATATTTTTTCAGTGTTTTGTTGTTTTATTGGTTGGTTGGTTAATGAGTGCAGAATCATACACAAGAAAGTGTATTAGGGATTCGTGCTGAACCACCAGCAGTCCCTTCAGTTCTGGTGAAAGACCAGCTTCCTTCCTCTTGAATTTGAAGCAAATGGATTTGGCTGTGCTAACAGCCACCGAGAACAAGTCTCCAGTCGCGTATTTGGGGACAGCCTGTTAATCTCCAGGCTGCAAACGCAGAAGGAACTGCTTGGTGGCGTCTAAGACATTTGTCCCCAGCTGTGAATGACGTCTGTTCTTGGTCTCCCTCAGCTTCTGCCAGAGGCAAATTCAACACTCTTTACCTCTGAGGATCAAGCATTAGTCCATGTGATTTCTACCCATAAGTAGAGGAACTATTCTCTGGATAAATGCAGTTTTGAATGGTTTCCTATAGGAAATTGGCAGCTTTGTACATGCAGCATCTGTGGATGGGACTCAGTCCTGTCTCTGATCTCAGTGGCAGCCAAGTTGTCTTCTATGTGTATGTTGCATGAAACTGGGAAGAGTTCATTAGAAGTCAGCAGAAATTCAGACAGAGTCCCTAGACTTCATCATAAATAAAAGGTCAGGTATCTAGGCTTTTTTTTTTTCTATATGTTAGAGTTCCCATAAGACATGTTTGCTCTAAGGAGTCCCACCCTATGCCTGTGTGTGCACACGTAAGCCGTACTCTACTCAGAAAGTCCCCTTCTTGTTAAAATAAAGAGCTGGGTGGTGGAGGTCCATGAAGTACATAATGAGACAGCCACATAAACAGCCCCAAAGAGACTCCCTTGGAGGCAGGGCATGGTGTCTTGAGGTTCTTAGCAACTGGGACAATGCCTAGTTCATAGCAAGTATTAATGTACATCTACTAAATGAAGGAACAGAAATGGCTCACTAGGCATCAAGGGGAAAAAAGAAAGAGTCTAAGATGCGTGACTTGGCTCCACCCCTTTTCTGATTATTGCCTCATTATCAGAGACGAACAAAGTCATCTAGAGATGCTGCTCAACATCCTATGAGGCACAGAATGGTCCCCACCAAAAAGTATCCAGTCTCAATGCCAATACTGCTGAGGTTCAGAAATTCTGATCTAAGAAGCTGAGGTCACAGTCTATTAGAGACCCCAGAGCAGCCTTATACTTGGACTGGATGACAAGACTAGAATGGGGAGAAAAACTTGCCTTGGCAGGACAAGAAGCAGAGTCTAGGCTCCATATCCCAGTCCTGATGCTTTCTGTTACATCACCTCTGGAACTTCCCCAGTTGTGTTCAGTTCAGTTCAGTTCAGTCACTCAGTCCTGTCTGACTCTTTGTGACCCCATGGACTCCAGCATGCCAGGTTTCCCTGTCCATCACCAACTCCTGGAGCTTGCTCAAATGCATGTCCATCGAGTCAGTGATGCCATCCAACCAACTCATCCTCCATCATCCCCTTCACCTCCTGCCTTCAATCTTTCCCAGCATCAGGGTCTTTCCCAATGAGTCAGCTCTTTGCATCAGGTGACCAAAGTATTGGAGCTTCAGCTTCAGCATCAGTCCTTCCAATGAACATTCAGGACTGATTTCCTTTAGGATTGACTGGTTGGATCTCCTTGCAGTCTAAGGGACTCTCAAGAGTCTTCTCTAATACCATAGTTCAAAAGCATCAATTCTTTGGTGCTCAGTTTTCTTTATGCTCCAGCTCTCACATCCATACGTGACTACTGCAAAAACCATAGCTTTGACTAGACGGACCTTTATTGGCAAAGTAATGTCTCTGCTTTTTAATATGCTGTCTGGGTTGATCATAGCATCTTTTAAATTCAAAGCAAGTGTCTTTTAATTTCATGGCTGCAATCACGATCTGCAGTGATTTTGGAGCCCAAGAAAATAAAATCCGTCACTATTTCCCCATCTATTTGCCGTGAAGTGATGGGATCGGATGCCATGATCTTCGTTTTTTGAATGTTGAATTTTAAGCCAGTTTTTTCACTCTCTTCTTTCACTTTCATCAAGAGGCATTAGGACATGCATTTTGAATCCATGCAGTGTAGACCATCTATGGGTTATGGTCCAATTAACTTCATTTTTTTCACTCTTCATTCCACTTTGAGGAGAAAGAACTAGGACATGGGAATTTAAATCCATGTGAACAGATGTTTGAATATTGACTAGACATCTAGCAAATACAGATCTAAAGATCAGTTTTTACTGTGAGGGTAGATGCAACCCAGAGCCCCAAACAGTCTTCACTGACCTCTATAACCAAATGGAATGAAAGAGTATGAATACTGCTTCTGGGAACCAAGGAGTTTTCAGATCTGGTTTTGTTCTTATTTAGTCACTAAGTCGTGTCCAACTCTTTGCAATCTCATGGACTACAGCACACTAGGCTCTTCTGACCTCCACTATCTCCTGGAGTTTTCTCAGATTCATCACCATGAGTTGGTAATGCCATCCAACCATCTCATCCTCTGCTGCCCCTTCTCCTCCTGCCTTCAATCTTTTGCAGCATCAAGGTCTTTTCCAATGAGTTAGCTCTTCGAGTCAGGTGGACAAAGTATTGGAGCTTCAGCATCAATCCTTTCAATGAATATTCAGGGTTGATTTCCTTTAGGATTGATGGGGATGCACCAAATCTGAAAGGTTGTTTTGCATCTTCTTCTTTGTAGAGGAAATTGAGAACCTGAGGATGTGGTCCTGGCTTGAGTCAGAAGCAAGGATATGACTGATATCAAAGCCTCAAAGTCCAACATGCTTGCCATGACATGACTAGATTCTGCCTCTGAAATTGTCCATTATCTCCACTCTCCTTGATAAGAGCATCAAGAGGATCAATACATTTTATAAAGATTTTCTGCATCAGGGTTGGGAAATATCAGTGGAGTTCTGGTTAACTGGAAATCAGCCAGAATAAATATATTATCCAGACTAACCCATCCTCCAAATGTTCCAGTTAATCTAGATGTGACTGTGTTGGTTTTGCAAAAAGAAAACTCTCTCAAGACATTTGGACTCAAACAGATGTGATTGGTGCCTATGTGGTCCCATAATTTATGTATTTGAGTTGCTGTTCTATGGGCAATTTGGCAGGGATCACAAGTGTAGACAAAGAAGATGTTAACAGCAAAAAAGACATCACCAAAAGCATTTGGAAGACAAACACGTCACGTCTTCAATTATAAGACAACCTGATGCAGGGAGAGAATAAATTAATTTAAAAACCTCCTGCACAAAGAAGATAATGGAAAAATACATTACAAATAGTTATCACTTTCATGCTAAAAACAAGTGACTTAGAGAAAACAACTGATGGAGCTGAATGTTTTAGTCTTATTATCTTTCTCTGGTTTTAAATTCTTAGGGGAGAAAGAGAGAACAGGAGAAAAAAAGAGAAGCTTTCATTGTTTCAACAAACATTTGCTGAGTACTTAGTATGTTGCCAGGCACCAGGACTTTCTGTGACTTTTTCTACTTTTAAAATTACTTTCAGTAGAGAACTTCAAGTGCCTCATTGCTGATTCCAACAGTTCTAGAAAGGCCCTTCTTCTCAGGTTTTTGCCTAAACTGTCAGCTTTAGAGATGCAGCTGGGAATCTCGCTGAGTGTCCCCCTATCCACCGCCACCAGAAGCCTGACTTTTAGGGCTTGGTCCATCCTAGGCTTAGGGGGCATCCGTTTTCTAGGAGAGGCTTATGAGTCTCAGGTTAGCTTTTCCCATAAGCAGACTCTGAAACAGAGTTTAGTGCCTGAGGTCTACCTGGAAATGCTCTCAAGGTCCAGCCCTGTGCAAAGGAGAATGAGGAAACACGTTGGGCAGAGGGAGAAGCTGAACTCTAACACAGACTATGACAGCCTTGGCCAACCTGTGGAATGCTCTGGAGAAGGGGTGTGACCTTGGGGAGGCAGCTGTCTGCAGCTGAGGCAGTCGCCATAGTGACCAACAGTGCCGACAGCACTTCCAGGGGCCGGGGCAGCAGCCCTTCACTAGAGGAGATCTGGGGGTGCCTCACAGTATCCACCACAGTGAGGCTCCGCTGCAGGTGCATCTACGCTCTCTCCTCCCCTCCCTCTCCCGGCCTCCCTTCCTCCCTTCTTTCCATCTTCCTCCCCTTCTTCCTCCCTTCCATGCATCCAACAAACTATTCATTGAACTCCTGCCATCTGCCAGGCACAACCTGGTAGAGAAGATGTCGCGAAACAAAATATTACACATTATTTACTTACAATTTTTCAAATGCTAAAAGGGGCCATATCAAGTGAGAAAAGAATGGGGGGAACCCACAGAATCATGGTACCTTGAGAATGAACGCTGAAGGATGAATTAGAATGAGAGGAAAATGGATGTTCCAGGTGGAGGGCGCTTTGAGGGGAAGGAACCGAAAAGACAATGGGATGGTCCCCAGGCACAGAGGGGCACAGGTGTGGACTGGGGAGCAGGAAGTGAGACTGCAGGGGGCAGGGCTGGACCTGGGGGATTTTATGGGCAGAGTTAGAGTATATTTTATCCTAAAGCTATGACCAAGAAATCCACACCATGCTTGGGGATCTAGGAAGGAGGTTCTTCTGGAACTGAAAAGCTGAAAATTGACCTAAAATGTAAATGCACACTCGTGTCTACAAGGTGTATACTGTTCCTGAGAATGGGAAGTACCTAAGATGAAAGTAGCATTTCCAACCAGCTCAAGGCGGAGTTGTGTAGAGCTGCGCAAAACTCTATATGGACACATTTAGGGTTTTCTGTCAGCATCTGGTTTAACCTGACTTTCCCCCCTGCCTTCTTTAATTTTCTCAACAGCTTGCCCCAACTGTTAACACGTGAGTAATCTAAGGCTTAAAACAAAATACTTAAAGGGTCCGTTGACCCCAAGGCTTGAGAACTGCTGTCCATAAACCCTCTGATAAAGGAGTAGATGGCTTTAATCGCCTTGCAGTTTTTACAGTCATCTGGATGAAAGGGAAAAAGTCACCGTAATAACAGAAAAATCCGAATGCCTGCCATCCGGTGTTGAATCTTGTGAGACGCATGGAGCGAGACGGTCTCTTCTGACTTACGTAGGGACAGAAGTGAGACACCCTGGGATCTGATAAAATTCAAGAGGCTTAGGTTTGTATTTGGAGTCTTCCTCTTTCTCTCTCATTCTCTCTTCATTGAGATGGGGAAGCATTTGAAAAACAAGCCTGTTTTTGGCTTGAGAAGGAGCGGTTCTATCCCACGTGTGGTCTCACCCAGGACTCACTCTAAACACCCCGCCCACCGAGGCTGCTTTATTTTGTTCGGCCATCTTCATTCTGATTTCACATAAAGTTTGAAAAGCTTAACCTTTTCCATTAGTAGCTGAGTCCTCCCCACTACCCCATAGAGATCAGCCAATTAAAAAAAGCCAATTCCTGGATCAGTGTAGATGAGTCATCTTTTGTTTGATGCGTATAAAAATGGTCCGCATCCGATGAGGAAGGCATCGGGAAAAAGCACTTCAAAATGTGCTGCCTTCAAAGTGTCAGAAGAGACCCCTTCAGGGCTGGGAGCCTGGGAACAGAAGGCGCGTATTGGTCTTTAATTAAGAGAACTGTTGAGAAGGAAGAACATTTAACATTTTATCTTCCGGTGACTTCATGGCCACATGAAGCACCTGGGTGGCGAAGATGGGCTTGTTGCCCTGGTTGTCCTCATACCTGCCTTGGTCTGTGCAACTGACCCAAAGCTAAATGCTTCCCACCAGGGGTTGGGGTGATTAGAAATGATCGTGGACTCCCTGTGCTGTGACAACTCAATTTTCACCAGCGGTGCGGGAAGCAAAGCTGTAGTCCCCCTCCTGCGGGACATGTCTGCCACAAAACATTAACAGAACTGGAGAAATAACGGTTCTCTGCCTGGACATTCCCGCAGACCTGGGAATGTGCAAAGGGCGCTATAGGACCAAGGATCGGAGCCTCACTACACAGATTTCAACACAATTTCATCTGAGGGAGAAAGAGCTTCTAAGAGTATGAATGGAGGGGAAAAAAACCCTCTGGGTTGTACTTTGATTTTATAACCAGATTGTTGGAAATTACTGACAGATGGAATAAAATAATATGCTTTGGAGCAGCAGGGAGCTTCAAGGTGGAAGTCTAATTGATTTCTACCCTAAACCTAGGCGCTGGGGAGTGAGGTGGGAGGAGCTATGTTATTAATCACTCCTGTGGTCACTGCTTGGTGGTTTCCTGCCTAGTGGGAGGAAATGTCATTTTCAATTACATACGTATGAATTTCAGATGACACCTGGTGTACCAGAGGGAAGAATTTGTGTGGATAGACAGTTACAGCCCATCTCTGGATGCGCTTGGGCAGAACCACATCACCAGATAAAATAGTGCAATTATAAAGCATTAGGGGTGGACTCAGGGAGGTGGTGAAAAGCCCCCATCTGTAAGAAGCCCACCTGGTCAGCTGTCTCTTGGAGCCATGTGCTGTTGTCCTTCCTGCAAAGCCTTTGCCGTAGCCCTGGCCTGAATAGACTGCAGATCTGCCTCGAATATGAAATACCTCTGGGGGCATTCAGCCATTTTCTACCCTGCAAGTCAGAGAGACAAAAGGCAGATTGTGTCTGTATTTAAATGACCTTTCAGGGGTTCACTAAATGTCGAGATAAGATGAAGGTCAGCGAGGGAAGGTTTTTCTGAATTAATATGAATTCTTTAGCATCCAAGTTTGATAGGTAGTTTTCTGTTACGCTTCCAGGGCTTTCTTCCGGTTTTCAAAAGACAAGGATTTTGTGATAGGGTTGATTCTTTGAACAAGAAAGTCTTTGGGCTTTTATGGAGAAGAGACCCCTCAAAATCATCAGGCATGTCTGATTTGCTTACAAGTAACTACTGTGGGTCCAGCCCGTTTCTAGACATCCCAGATTCCAAGACCAAGTTAGACCTATTTCTGCTAACGGGAAGGCTCAATTATACCCACCTGAGTTGGAATGCTGATGTTGTGATGGGGCCCACCCGGCATGCACATTTGTGGAGAACAAACAAAACTTACACATGTAAGGGAGAGGGGTGAAAGGTCACATCAGCACAGGTCTCTCACGCTTCAACCAAAAACATGGGTAGTCGATTCAAATGACTTGCAGCTGGTGGTATGCTCTGAGGCCAAGCAAAAGCAGAGGCATGTGTCTCACATTAAAAAAAAAAAAAATTTGTGGACCACTTTTGGCTCAAAATATGCCAAGAGTTTGCAACTCACCTGTTCCCGTTTGCTGGTTCAAAAGGAAAAAAAAAAAAGGAAAAAAACCAGCATATTAGAATTCATGGGAGGACATGGGGTTGTTCTGAGACCCTGGCAACTGGATTTCTTTTATTAGCATAAGTGAATTATTAATTCAGCATAAAAGGAACATAGATCTTTGTCATATAAGAATTGCCAATACCACAAGGGACCTTCATAGACTAGGATGAAAATAATATCTTACTTATATTTGCATAATGCTTTGCAATTTCTGAGGCCCTGCCATATACTCTGGTGGCTGGTGGGTTTAGCTCTGGTGGTTGCCTGGAATGGAGTTTTGCCCCATGCAGGATAGCAGGGTGATTTGACTTCATTACCGTCAAGCCCCCTATCAGACATAAACACCCTAGATTTAATCAGAAGCACCTAGGCAGGGAGGAAAGTCATTAATATTTAGGGTTTTTTTTTTTTTGCATTCCCAAACTCCACCAAACTTTTCTAGAATGTGCCTTTGAGACTCAAGGTACATGGCCCCAGCTTTGGGGAGTGGTCCAGTCTGAGCCTTCATGAGCTCCATCCATTCTTTTATCCCTAACAGGGTAGAGATGTTTGGCATGGTGACCAGCTTGTCTTGGTTTGCCTGGGACTTCCCCCATTTTAGGACTGGAAGTGTAACATTCCAGGGTCCTCCTCGGTTCTGGGCAAAATAGGAAGGTTGGTCATCCTGCATTTGCCAAATCTCTGATATCACACACGTTGTGCCCATTATGGCCCTCTCCTGCAATGCTGAAGACCCAGGTTCCATCCCTAGGTGGCCCTGGAGGAGGAAATGGCAAGCCACTTCAGTATCCTTGCCTGGGGAATCCCGATGACAGAGGAGCCTGGTGGTCTACAGTCCATGGGGTCACAAAAAGCTGGACTCGACTGAGAGACTAACAGTAATGTATTTATATATCTTTATCCACTCATATGCTGATGAACACTTAGATTGCTTCTATGTCTTGGTTATTGTAAATAATGCTGCTATGAACATTGGGGTGCATGGATCTTTTCAAATTAGTGTTTTTCTTTTTTTCAGACATCTACCCAGGAGTGGGATTGCTGGGTCACATGATAGTTCTAGTTTTAATTTTTTGAGAAACCTCCATAACGTTCTCTACAGTGGACGCACCAATTTACATTCCCATCAACAGTACACGAGGGTTCCTTTTTCTCCACATATAGAAATGTGTTTTCCCTGAGAAGCCAGAAGTTTGTGGACAAAACAGCCCCAAAGGCAATGACCTCAGAAGGGCCTGTTTGCCTGTGAGGACGTCTGACCCACCCTAGAAGTCGACGGCTCAGAACACAGTAAGCCTCCTCTTCCTGTGCAGTTCTGGGAAGATCCAGAAGGTTGTACTGAGGAGGATTTAGTAGCTAAAGCTGATAGAAAAAGAAAATAAATGAATAAAAGAAAGTAATCACTGTCTTTCAGAATGTAGCCTGAAAAATAACAACATAATCCTGATTTCATAATAATTCAAACCAGATGAAGAGAACTTCACATCTACCCCACACCAATTGCTCTGATTTCTAATCAATTATTGCGGAGGTAATCCATCCGTCACCCACCCATCCATCATCCATGCACCCACCAACAGCCTCTGGGAAGGGGAGGTGGGGGTGCTGAGCACAGGCTACAAAGTCAGGCAACACTGGAGCCAAATTCCTTTTTTCCCCCCATATATCAGATCTACGATTTGGGGCAACTTACTGACTTTCCCTGAGCTTCAGTTTTCTCATCTGTAAATGTGGGCTTCCCAGGCAGCGCTAATGGTTAAGAACCCATCGACCAGGGCAGGAGATGCAAGAGATGTGGGTTCATCCCTGGGTTGATTCCCTGGAGGAGGGCATGGCAACCCACTCCAGTATTCTTGCCTGGAGAATCCCATGGACAGAGGAGCCTGGTAGGCTACAGTCCATAGAGTTGCAAAGTAAATGGGGATAGTAATTGTTTTTGCTTCACAGGGTTAAATGCACATAAAATTCTAAATGCTCAGAGCCTGACACACAGAAGGTTCTCACTCACCAGGAGCCCTCTCCTCAAATTTCACAGAACAAGACTCAGGGCACCATCAGGTGGTGGCCACAGAGAGGCAGGGTCAAGGTGTGCGACAGCAGAGCTCTTGAGGTCCATCCGTGGCGTGGTCACTGACATTTTCCCTTTCAACTAACATGTCAACTTCTAGACTTTGTCTTAAAAAAGTACATTGACAGGTGCACCAAGGCAGTTGTAGTAGAATGCAGCATAAATGCCCACCAGCAAGTAAAAAGTTCAATAAACCGGAGTACATCCATTCAAGACATATGTCTCAGGGTCCAAAAGAATGAGTCGATTGATAAATATGGTAGGGAAGGGCCACCGAGTCTAGCATAAGAGTGTTTATCGGATGTCCCCATTTTTATAAGAACAAACAAGAAGGAATAATGTGTTGGAACAGAGCCTAGAGGAAAACAGTGGAATACACAGGACAATGTATCACACAACAGTTGGTAAGTTGAAAGGCTGACTTTTTTTGGGGGAGGGTGATGTCATAAGGAGCATGGTCATATCTTTCAGCAGCCAACAGAAGCCCCCTGGGGTATCACAGGGGACTTTCCTTGGCGTTGAAGAGCACTCAGGACCCTCATTTGCTGGTGACAAAATCCCTGGCAAATCTTCTTGGTTCACATCCCCCTCCCACAAACCCATATTCACTGGGACTGTGATTAAGCCAGGCCTGAACAAGGGAGGGAAGGCCTCTCCCAAAGAACCTTGCAGGTAAGGAGCCAGCTGTGGGGATGAAGTACCTCCCAAGCTGTCATGGGAGAAAAGGGAGACTGGATCCTGAGGAAACAGAACCCATAGTGCCCAGCACGGTCCATGGCGAGTTTTTGCAGCACTGGAAGTTTATAGATCTGAATGTCATTGGGAGAAATTCACTGGAATGACGCAAACACCAGAAGCAAGGGGACCTTCCAAGAAATCCCAGTGGATAAGGCTGGAGCTGCTGAGGACTCAGAAAAGAAATAACATGGTGAAGAGGGAAAAGAGGGAAGGGACCACGGGCCCCAGGCGGTGAAAGGGTGTGTGTTTTCTTCCTTGCATGGGGCGACGGAGTGTGCTTTGAAGAGCCAGCCATGGGGACCGTGGAGTGAGATGCTCCGGAAGGAGGGTTTGCTTATCCTGATTGGAAGCAGCTGTGGGTCTTGGACTTCGCAGAGAGGCAGAAAAGTTGGTGTCTCGATGGTGTGAGAGGTTACTCTGGATGATTTCCTGCTGCCCAGGCCTCACAGAATTGGAACAATTTTTCAACCTCCTCAGACATCCAAGACTTCCCAGGAGTTCTGAGGAGGTCTCTGAACATCCCTTTAAATCAATCTGGCGATGTTTTCCTGAGCTCCCAGACCTTGTCAGCTTGCTCTCTGCCCTTCAGAGCAACCTGGGTGACTCAACTTTTCAAGCAGAGAAATGACCCCTTCAAGATCTGCTCTCGCATTTAATTCTCAGGAGGCTTGGGAGGGTTTCCGTGGTGTTAACAGGAGCCTCAGAGCAGGGTGGGACAAACTGCTAGAATGATAAGCAGGTTAGGAGACAATAAGTTTTGACTCCTCTGGGTAGTAGTCTCACCATCAAATTGGGGCAGTTAAAATCCCTACTTTAAAGGGTTCTTTTTTTTTTTTTTTTTAAGCAAGCTTTCTAATTTAAACGTGTTTTTTATTTTAATATAGTTTCAGATTTACAGAAAAGTTGAGAAGATAGTACAGACAGTGTCCATAAACCTTTACCCAATGAAAAATAGGGGTATTTTTCACATCTTTCGTTTCTGTAGTACATTGGTGACAATGACAGTTCCGACAAGGGACTATGAATGAAACGCCACAGTTTATTCAGATGTCATTAGTTTTCACCTAAGGTCCCTTTGCAGGTCCAAGACCCCATCCTGATCACCCCTTTGCATTTGGCCATCATCATGTCTCCTTAGGCTCCTCTGGGCTGTGATAACCTTGACAGTTTGGAGGAGGATCGGCCAGTTGTTTTGTGGCTTGTCCCTCCATTTGGGTTTGTCTGAGGTTTTCCTCATGATTGACGTCCCTGGTGGCTCAGATGGTTAAAAAAAAATCTGCCTGCAATGCAGGAGACCGGAGTTCGATCCCTGGATCAGGAAGATCCCTGGAGAAGGGAACGGCTGGCTACCTACTCCAGTATTCTTGCCTAGAGAATTCCATGGAAAGGTGGGCTACAGTCCATGGGGTCACACAAAGAGTCAGACATGACTAATACTTTTTGGGGGCTTCCCTGGTGTTTTCCTAGGGATTAAGCTGCAGTGGTGGGCTTCGTGGAGGGAATCACATAGGTGAAGGGCCCTTCTCATCACATCATATTAGGAGTTAATGCCATCTTCTAGCTTGATCATGGAACATCACTGTAAGGATTCAATGTTATCATGCTTGTAAGTTGCTTGGAAGAGTTCTTGGCCCCTAGAAAATCTGTGATGATTTGACAAATGAACTAACAATGGACCAAGTGGTTATTGAGGATTTTCATCTTGTCAGTTTGTGTGTCTGTTTCAAAGACAAATCAGCCCCCATTCCTACCCTCCAGGACACTCCAGTCACGAATGTAGACAGCCACCTCCAACTCCAATCCATAATGCTTTGTTTATGATGCCTTTCTTCAGCTATTTCTGAGTTAGGGCTGTAACTGCTGGCAACTGGAGTGTGTGCGAAACCAGAACATGAACCTACACAACAACTTCTGGTTGGGGATGAACAGCCCCACAGACAAAGGGATGGCAACTTACAGAGCCGCCGCTCAGCATGCAGTGGAGACAGTGAGTACAAGAAGGGAGGGGATCCTTCTGAAAGAGCTCTCAGTGGAACCCAGAAGCTGAGAGGAATACCCGTAGGGTGTTTTGCATTGATTTCCACCTTAACCTTGGAAGCAGCCTTCCAAAATGGCCATTGTTGTTTCCTTGAATGCGAAAACAGGGACAGTCCTAGGGGAGCGTTCTTTCTCCCCAGGTTCTCTCCAACTTAGGTTGATGAGACTTTGGGTACAGGGAGACACAGAGACCAAAAAGCCCCAGTCTTCCTGCCTCAAAACCTCAGCTTTAGAATATGGTGAGACTCAAAAGGTACAAAACATGTAAAAAGTGCTTTGAAGGAAAACAGTGCAAAACAAATGTAAGGTTTCTAAATAAAAGGCTGAGGTGGTCTCACCTGTCTTTCCAGTCCCTTTTTCTCACCAGCCTGGTTACACCATTCTATATATCAGATCAGATCAGATCAGATCAGTCGCTCAGTCGTGTCCGACTCTTTGCGACCCCATGAATCGCAACACGCCAGGCCTCCCTGTCCATCACCAACTCCCGGAGTTCACTGAGACTCACGTCCATCGAGTCAGTGATGCCATCCAGCCATCTCATCCTCTGTCGTCCCCTTCTCCTCCTGCCCCCAATCCCTCCCACCATCAGAGTCTTTTCTAATGAGTCAACTCTTCGCATGAGGTGGCCAAAGTACTGGAGTTTCAGCTTTAGCATCATTCCTTCCAAAGAAACGCTTTGGAGTTTTTGCTGCCTCTGAGTGGCCAGACTGAAGGGAAATTTCCATTTCTTACAAGAAATATGCAATTTTTAGATGATAAGCTTTTAATCAAACACAAAATGGTTAGTGTGATTCCCTGACACCCAAACCTGTAGTCTCATCCTTTTTTAAAAACCTTGGAAGATATGCTTCGGGAACTTGTTTCAATTCAGCAAACAATGGTTTTCAGAGGAGCATCTAACAAGTTCCCAGCACTGATATGGGGGGATTCTTTAGTGGCAATGAATGTCCAACTAAACTCAAATGAGTGTTTATATTTTTGGCAGAAGAAGCAACAGCAATGGGTATGTGTAGAATGTTCCTTCTGCTCTTTGCAATTATGGGAACATGTTAATCATGACTTCCTAATCAGTAAAGAGCTCATGACATATGTAGGATCATGAGTGAAAATGGATACTAGGAGAAACCAATTATTTTTTATTTCTGAGGGCAAGGGGAAGATGTTAGCTTAGCACTTGTGGACTTATAAATGGACTTAGGACTCATAAATGCTCCAAAGCTCACCAGACACCCTTTCAGCACAGTTCTGATGGGCAAGGCTGTAAGGAACATTTCCAAAGTAATTTGCACAATGTATATGTTTAAGCTCAAGAGTTTGTATAAATTACATTTATTTTCACTATGATTTTCCAGGGAGAAGTTCAAACCTCAGAGGTGAAGTAATCAATCCTAGAGCTAGCAGACAATAGAAAATCAAAGGGCTCCAGCATTGCTTTTTTTCTTTTCTCCCAGCCTCCACTGACGAAGAACAGAAGTTCTGCCCAGATCAGGCAGAGGATCTCAGTAGGACAAAGCCCATAAAATGAATGCATACCTGAGGTTTGTTTTTTTTTTTTCCCCATACCTGAATTTTTGTTTGCAGACATGTTGGCCCAAGTGAGCAGAGTTAGAGTAAGCATACCAGGGGTACTCATCAAAAGTTTTTATTGTTCAGTCACTCATTCGTGTCTGACTCTTTGCGACCCCAAGGACTGCAGCACACCAGGCTTCCCTGTCCTTCACCATCTCCTGGAGCTTGCACAAACTCATGTCCATTGAGTCAGTGATGCCATCCAACCATCTCATCCTCTGTCACCCCCTTCTCCTCCTGCCTTCAATCTTTTCCAGCATCAGGGTCTTTTCCAATGAGTCTATTATTTGCATCAGGTGGCCAAAGTATTGGAGCTTCAACTTCAGCATCAGTCCTTCCAATGAATATTCAGGGTTGATTTCCTTTAGGATTGACTGGTTTCATCTCCTTGCAGTCCAAGGGACTCTCAAGAGTCTTCTCCAACACCAAAGTTTAAAAGCATCAATTCTTCAGTGCTCAGCCTTCTTTATGGTCCAACTTTCAAAAGTTACGGATGTCGATTTTAGTTGCTAGAGTCACTGGGGTCCCTGTAGTGCCTCAACTGATTTGCATTGGATTTTGTGTCTTGTCATCTAAACCTCCCTGGTTTCTAAACACAAAGCCTGGCTTGCAAAGGGCTTCTCTGTAGGCATCCCTGTCTGAATGACTGACAGCTTTAGAGGACACGGTCCTGTCCAGGATTCCCAGCCTTGGCACATTGACGTTTGGGGCCAGAGACTTCCTTGTAGCACTGCTTTGTGCACTGGAGGAGTTTATCAGCACCCCTGGCCTCCATCCAGTAGATGCCAATAACTAACCTCCCTCCCCCAAGCGGCTGTCACCGAGCCCAAGCTCATTCTGCTTGCCACACGACAGGCCAATAAATTGGGAGATGAGTTCTCTAAATTTTTTATTTATTTTGGGCTTCCCTGGTAGCTCAGATGGTAAAGAATCTGCCTGCAACGCAGGAGACCTGGGTTCAATCCCTGGGTTGGGAAGATCTCCTGAAGGAGGAAATAACAACCCACTTCAATATTCTTGCCTGAAGAGTCCCATCAGAGGAGCCTGGAGGGCTAAGTCCATGGGGCCACAAAGAGTTGGACAAGACTGAGCAGCTAACACTTTCATTCTCATAGCCAAGTAACAATGTTGTGATAGTTTTATATGAACAGCCAAGGGACTCAGCCACACATATATTAATACATGTATCCATTCTCCCCCAAACTCCCCTCCCATCCAAGATGCCACATAATATTGAGCAGAATTTTATCACCATTGCCTGTGAGAAATAAGATCTTGACACAAGAAATAAGATCATTTCAATTCACCTTATCTCATTTTATTTTATTTTTTGGAGTTCTCATCCAGTCCATGTGGTACTTTTTATAGGTGATGTTCAATAAATTCTTCAAAATGAAATATTGCAGGGGAGTTTACATCAGTGACTCTCACCTAGGGGTGATGTGCCTGCCCACACCCCACGCCCCGCCCTGGGTAGTTGAAACAAGGACTAATGATTTTAATGGGAAGGCTAGCAGACTAAGAAGATGGCAGACTAGCATCTAGCATCTCAAAAAACCATCTTCCCTTGGTCTGAATTCAAACTCCTTTTACATATAAAGGTGGGGGGTCAACTGTGGTGCCAATCAATGGCTGAGTTGGGCCACTGTAACTGGTACCTGCCTCATTGCCACTGCACCCCAGGTCTGAAGGACCCAGCTGATCCTGCAACGTTGTCCTTTAGCCCTCGGTGGAATGAGGTGTGCAGATGGCAGAGAGCACGGTGGCCATGTGGAGGGTTGTCAGGTACTGTGGGTTCAGCCCACCCTGGCCCCAACAGTCAGCTCCTGACCCCAGAGATAGGCCCAGAGCTGGTGCCCCCAGGGTGGAGCTCCTGTCTGCTTGCTAGAGCAGTGCAGTGGGTAGGTGGCAGGAGTAGGCTGGCCTGATGGGCTAGGAGGGGCTGTGGACCGAAAGGTCCTTGCCTCAATGGAGCACTTGGGCCAGTGCACTCAGGCCAATGTCACGGAAGGAAGGGCTGATTACACATCAGGTTGGGGTGGGGGAGGCCATCACTGCATGGTGACAATCAGAAGTGTCTTCAGACACTACCCAGTGTCCCCTGGGAGCCAGACACACCACTCCCAGGTGAGAACCACAGATATAAACACACTTTCAGTACTTCATTTTGAAGAATTTATTGAGCATCTCTTATTAAAAAAAGTATTGGATGAGAACACCAAAAAATAAAATAAAATGAGATAAGGTGAATTGATCTTATTTCTTGTGTCAAGATCTTATTTCTTGTGTCCCTTTTGGTTTAGAAGAGGTTTTGTAATAGAGCGTGGCCCAGTACAGCCCTAGCACCAGACCGTTGCTATGGGCCATTACCCCTCCTCCCCCACCACCCTGTTTCCAGGTGATGATTACTGCAGAGCAGTTAGTGGTCCCCGTTCAGCTATTGGTCAGCACTGCAGTGGCCCCTCCCACAAGCAACCAGCTGTCAGTGAGTGACCCTTAGTCTGGGCATTCAGCCAATGGTCTGTGGAATGGTGGTCCTCAGACTGAGAGTAGGATAAGAGATGGAGCCCAGCCTTCTCCCTGGGGCCCTCCAGTTCTCCTGGCCTCGGCCCAGTGGGTGAGCCAGGAGCCTGGGGAACAGGCTGCAGGCTGTGTCCTGCAGGTTCCAGAGCCCTTGCCAAGGCTGCCCAGTGCTGGGCCCAGGCCTTGAGGTGGTTGTGGTGACCCTCTCCCCAATCCCTGCCTCAGCCATCTCATGGCAGCGGCTGTCTGCATAGGGTGCAGCCTACTGGCCCCCTCCTTACGGGCAGCCTGAGGAGCCTGAAGGCCAGTTGAGTCCCAGGCGCCTGGCTCCCTCAGCGATGGCAGCTGGACAGGATCTGGGGACCTGGACCTTCTTGTCAGAACAGAGAATAACATTCATTTGGTATAGATTTCCCAGAACCTAATTACCTGACCATGACCTGACCTCAAGAACAAAGGCTGTGATGCCAAGATGTTTGCAACCTTGTGCCTCCTTCACCTTTCCTAGAAAAGGGTTTTGCTGAAAGCCTTCCAGGACCAGAAGGCTGGTTATTTTTATTTAATAAATTAATTAAAAGGCTGGTAATTAATTAAATTAATTTATTTATTTTGGTTCTGCTGGGTCTTCATTGCTGTGCAGGTTTTCTCTAGTTGTGGCAAGTGGGCTTCTCACTGCGGTGGCTTCTCTCATCACGGAGCAAGGGCTCTAGGGCACAGGTTCAGTAGTTATGGGGCACAGGCTTAGCTGCCCCAGTGCATTTGGGATCTTCCTGGACCAGGGATCAAACCCATGTCTCCTCTGTTGGCAGGCAAATTCTCTACCACTGAGCCACCAGGGAAGTCAGAGTTTGGTATTTGTAAGGAATGAGCCACCGTCTCCTTGCAGGACCCTGCAGTAAAGCTTTCTCTGTTCCAGTCTTGGATGTTTTGGTCTTGTTTGGCCTCACAATGCGGTGGACACTGTGCTGTTGCCCTCAGTCACAGAGGTGTGTCCAAGTCTTTGTGACCCCATGGACTGTAGCCCGCCAGGCTCCTCTGTCCATGGGGAGTCTCTAGGCAAAAATACTGGAGTGGGTTGCCATGCCCTCCTCCAGCGGATCTTTGCAACCCAAGGATCAAACCCAGGTCTCCCGCATTGCAGGTGGATTCTTTACCATCTGAGCCACTTTGCATTTCAGCAACAGTTTGCCATCTTCAGTTGCCAATGCAGAAGCTGATCCAAGCCATTTATACTCCAGAAGCTTTGGGAGAAAAATTGGTTTCATTCATCGGAAGCTGCCAGTCGCCCTCCACCCTCTGGTCTGTTTTGGAGTCATTTACTTTCTTACCAGACTCTTCCTGTCCCACTCTGTCTGTATCCTTCTCTCTCTTAATAATGAAGGGGTTTCGAGGAGGGAGATGTGTGCTTATCATCCTAATTGTACTTATTTAGAACATCGAACTCCTCTCGAGATGACGGATTTGCTTTCTGCCAAAGTTCTGCAGCAGAAGGTTTATAACACATCCTGAAATTAACTGGGTCCTGTCACAGAATGCAGCCTTCCCTTTTCTCTGGTTTGCAGGTAGGAGAAGTCCCAGAACTGGCCTTGGCAGGTGAGGCTTCCATCAGCTTTAGCTCACAGGGATGCAACCTTGTAGGCTCTCCCTGTATTAGGGGAAGCACACTGATTAAAACCACCCACCCTGGCCAGGCACTATAGTAACCATTTACATGAGTTGTTTCATGACAGGAGCGCCTGATAAGGAATATAGAACTAATAAGCCACCACCAACCAGAAGAGTTCAGGAAAGATCTAAAGGAGATGCCGTGTGTCGGTCCACTTCCCAGAATCCCTCTCGCTAGCATCCATCTTGGCTGAGTGATGTGTGCACCACCAGGAAAGACTGAATGATTGGCCAAAGACCACCCGGAAACTAATCCCATCACCATAAAACCAGAGACTGCGAGCCACGCGGCAGAGCAGTTCTCCTGCATTCCCTTACCCTACTGCTCTCCACCCGGGAGTCCTTTCCCAATAAAATCTCTTGCTTTGTCAGCACATGTGTCTCCTCGGACAATTCATTTCCAAGTGTTAGACAAGAGCCCAGTTTCGGGCTCTGGAAGGGGTCCGCCTTCCTGCAAAAAATGGCGACTCTGGAGGGGACTCTTCTTTGCTAAGACTGACATCCTGACCACTCGGGGAACTCAGGGGCCAGCTTGCCTGCCAATGGACCAGACCCAGCGGCCTCAACTGGGACCCTTTTGTCCCTGGTCTCCTCCTGACGTGGACAACTGGCCAGAGTGCCCCGACCAGTAAAGAACAAGAGACTTTACTGACCTCTTTCCCCTTCCCTCTCCTTAACCCTTCCTATCCTTCACTGTTTTTCTAGTCCCCTGGTCCTGGACGAAGGAATCTGGTCGAAGGGCCCTCAGCCTGAGCTGAGGATTGGAGATTGATCACTTCCTCTTGGCAGAGAACTCGAATTCTGGTTCTGGTCTGGTCTGATTTCTGGTAGGGCCAAGCTCCAGTCCTCCCTTCTCTGGAGGCTCAGGGAAAAGTCCCATAAAGCCTGGGTATCTGTGGGTGGCAGGAGATGTCTGTAAGGCCACCCCTTTCACCCCCTCTCCCAGCTCCTCCCCCTTCTTCTTTCAACCTGGCTTCCTTTCCTCCCTTTGAAATCTTTGATGTTAGTACTTGGATCTGAAGTTCTGTGTCTCTATAGGAGGTTTTCTGAGAGACTGTATTGTATTTAAGGGAGTGTCTGATGAGGACTGCCAGGTTTATATGTGTGTGTTTCAACTCTGTGTTCTGTGTTGTGATTTTTGATGGCCATTTTGCTTTGTCTGGCCAACATTTGGTTTAGACCTGCCACCATTTTGTTAGAACTCGATTTTCTTTCCCTGTTCCTTGAGACCAGGGCTCTCAGGAACACTTATCTAGACCATCTCTAACTCCTGAGACTGAGGGAAAAGGGGAAAAAGACTTTAAAATTTTTATTTATTTCAACTGTTTTTTTAATAAACTAGTAAATTTTATATTGTAGTATCTAATTCATGACTAAACTTAGAAAATGAAGCTAGATCTTGCACTGTGTCTGTCTAAATATGTCTTGGTATGTCTTTGTCTCTGGGTAATATTTTTGAGGTTAATTTGTAAATGAGCTCTATTTAACTGGCTTAAAAAAGGTAAGTGCTTACAAGTCAAATAATTCTAAATTAAATGATAAATTCCAGGTTCATGTGAACTGGGAAATATTCAGTATTAAATACCTGATATTAATGTTTGTTTGTTGACCTATCTAATATAGACATGTCTTAGAGTAATTAACATTAAGTAGAATATTTTCATTGTACCTAGGTTTAATACAAGTTAAATATTATATCTGTTACAAGTTTGTCAACAAGGAAATTACCTCAAGTGAAGAAACTTCTAAAAAATGTAAATGAGATATGAGCTTTTATATAAACTCTATTAAGAATAATTATTCTTTAGACATATCTGTCTAAAATAGTCTCTCCAGATTGGCGTAACTTAAATTTCTAAGGGTTGTGCTAAGTGTGCTAAGGGTTGGAAGTCTATTGAATAGTTAGGTCATTTCCAAATAAAGTAAGATTTTGAAATATTTACTACTAAACACTAATTTCCTTTTACAGAGAAACTAAAGAGATTTGGGACTATAAATGAATAATGTTTGGTGCCATTCTAAAATGTTCTAAGAAAGCAAGAGTTTTAGAAATTATCACTGGTATTTATGCTCACCAATCTATAAAATGCTAATATAAAAGTTAGTTCTTGGTTTGCTAAATGAAAGTAGGAAGTGTGTTTTCAGTATTAAAAAAAAAAGAAAAAGGTGTGAAAAATACTAAAGAGTTATGCATGATCAGGATTTTCTAAAATTGGATTACAATTAGTTAGATAAATGGATTTTGTTAGAAATGACACAGCCATAAGAAAACTGGTTAGTCAAGTAGGTCCAAGATGGCGGAGCTGACCTTCACTAGACCTTGAGCCTTGGTTTTTAGGCCTATTGTAACATATCAACAAGCTAAATGATACACCCATCAACATTGACTAAATCTGACCAAATGTTCTAAACCCTTTTAATTGATCTTTTTGATAAAACTTCCTAAATAGAATTCTTCTGAAGTTCTTTTGACCTCTAGCTAATTTTGGGGTGCTTCAGAGGGCCCCTGAAACATCCCAAAGAGAGATATTAAACTGTGTTTATTTGGTTGGTTAAATTACATGAAAAAGATTATCAAATGAGTAATAAATCCGTTCATGTTATAATGTATGGTAAAATTACGAATACAGATATCCTAGAAATTATATGGAGTTCTTACCATTCTGATATGTCCTGGTACTCTAATGGAAAACCTGATGACTTCACAAAAGTTAACAGAAGGACTGAATGGACCAGTGAATATGCTTATAACTTTTATGGTTTGTATCTGAAAAATTATGGGTTTTCAGGGAGTAGGGAAAACCTTCCTCTCAAACAAATTATGACAATACTTTGGTAAAATTAAACGTTATAAACAAAACAATTATATTTTCTCTCTGACTCCTCCAAAAATTGGAAATTCTTAGGTTTCCAGTAAGTTTATCAAATGAGTTAGGAAGGTTATCTCAGGGGTACAAAAATCTCAAGAAATTTTTGAGACCTTAAAAAAGGAAGAATTCACCTAGATTTGTTAGGCAAAATCTGTGATAAGCCTTTGGTGTGAGTTTCCCAGCCTTGTTTTATTTTAAAAGTTCAGTCTGAGACTCTATAAATGTTTCAGCATATTAAAAGTCTATAATCAATTATGGTTATATAAATCATCAGACCAAAATTAGTGAGAACAGACCTATTTTGCAAACAAACTAGGCTTAATTTGGTTATATTTGATAAAAATGAGGGTAACTTTAGGGAGAAAAAGATATTTCAAAAAATGTTAAATCCCAGTTTGTTAATGGAGGTCTGCGTCTAGTAAGACTTATCTCTTAGATAGTTCTTTGCTGTTATGTGATATTAATGTAAAATTTAATTGAATGCTTAAAGAACACCTTAAGTTTGTTTCTGAAGCTTATCTCAGTAATCTATCTTTGGATGAAGATCAGATGCCTCATGACCTGCAACCAGGACTAGAAAAAGACATAATTTAAGGCACTGTCTCCAACCTGGATGGAAGGACTTTTTATCAGGAGAAACTACACTACACCAGGATGAGAAGACGATGACATCAGACGTAGACAGCTTCCCCAAGATGCTGGACCTGATTCGTATGATCATTTATGTTTTCTTGACTTCTTAGACCTTTGCATATAAATCAAATGCTTTTCTATCATAGGCCTGATTCTATGCTAGTTTCAGAAATCAATTCAATTGTTGGGTTTGTGGCCAATTACCTGTGTCTAGTTCTGGGTTACCTTGGTAAATTTCTCTACTACAAGACTCTAACTGGTTGGCCCTGAGAAAATTTACTTAAAAAAAAAATTATAGTCATACTCAGGTTACAGTGATCGTACTAGATGGGATCCCCTCACCGGGCCAATTAATAATGCCTGCTCTGACTCTGGCCATAAATTTGAGCTTTTTTCTATTACTCAAGCTCAATCAGAGCAACGAGAAAAGTTTCAGCACAGAAGGAAAAAATCTCCCACAATTATGGGATGGATTTATATAGATAACACCAGGCTATGATAATTTAGGTTTAAAGTCTCCTCTGTGTTGGAAACAATTAAATCATACTAAGGACAATCAGTCTAGTACCACTAGAAAATGGGGCTATGTGCCTTATAGACAGTGCCAATATATAATTTCCCTGGAAGATAAAGATTCTACAGAGCAGACTAAATCAGATGACCTGAGATATACTGGGCTACATCTAATGGAAGCTCTTAAGTCTTACTTGTGACTTTACTAATACTGCTGGCTATGTTATTTGTATTTCACCTGTTTTACAAAATTACTGTTTCTTACACCATCAAATGTGTGTGTGAGGCCTCTAATAGAATAATATATAGTCCCATATGAGATCGATGATGGTAACAGTGTAACTCTAGATATGGGAAGAAGCAACAAGACGGAATATTTTCCTGGACCAAGAGGCTAGTAAGACAGGTGGTCCAGAGAATTTTGGATACTTTTTTATGGCCTAGTCCAGTAACAGCACATTGAGTGGCCTGTCAACAAAATCTTTGCCAAACCTGAGAATGGACATTCCCAGCACCATGGGATAAAATGGTCATGAAATGCCCCCCTGAAAATCATGGTCAAGTTTATGAGCAAAAAGGGGTTCTGCCAACTGAAGACTGACACTTGCCAGCTACATCTACAAAGATTAAATCATGGCCGCTGCAACTGCTGACTTTCAACGCCCCTGAAAGGAGTTCAGGCTGAAAATCAGGAATGAGGCACTCTGTGTTCTGGGAAAAACTGGCAGAACAGGCCTTCAGATAGTTAAATCTTTTCAGGAGAAGATTTTATGGTCCCAATTCTTGCATCTTCTCATACCTAGAGAAACACTGATGTCATTAAGGAAAAGTTTACAATTAAAAGTCAAAATAGAGTAGCTATGGTTCAGATATCCTGGGAAATAATTAGGTGATGCTATGGGTGTACTTTCAGATTAGACCTTGTATTGCTAAACACTTGAGTTTTCTGAATTGTGTCAGGCGTGGATGCCACCATTCTCAAAATAATGTCTGCTGGAAACTAGTAACCTTATTTTTTATAAAACTAGGCAACTGGCTACCCGGCTACAAGTCTCCCTGAAGTGCCAGCTCTGGACTGGGTTTCAGGTCTATTCTTCTAAAAAGAAATGAGATTTATTTTGTCTACTAAATTCCAGTTATCACTCCTCCAACTACTTCTAATTGGGGTCTGTTACACCAAAATGGCAGACCAAGGGATTGAGATTTTGTAATCATACAAGACTCAGATCTAGAACTTGGAACTCAGAAATACTTCCAATTCAGTGTCTATACTCCAAGCTGAGGCAGCCCAATGCTCCATTTTGACAGGAAGTTATCACAGTCATAGTTGCCTAGTTCCCTAAATTAAAACTGAGTATAACTCTGTGGGGCTCTGGAGTAGAGATCTGTTCTGTGTTCTTCATTTCTTGTCTGTAGGATATATGCTTCATTCAGCCTCCTTGACCTTCCCTGAGTTCCAAAGGGTGGATTCAAACCCTTGCTAATCAGGGAAGGGAGGGGATACAGAAACAGGAGCAACAATCAAAGGTTGGTACAGCCTCCAGACAGAGTCCTGGTTCCTACTCAAAGAAATATGCATAACAATGTCTTTGCGCCCCCACCCAGGTGGAGGTTGGTAACTTCAGACTGAACACAAGATTCCTGGAGCACAGCTCTGTTGCCTCACCACCAACCAATCAAAAAGGGTCACAAACCCTGCAGCCCTCACCCCAAATGTTGCCTTCTGTTTCCGGGGACCAGAGATGACCATCCTGTTAGGTCTCCTGTTTGGCCCTTGTCTATTTCATCTCTGAGAGGGGCCAACAGTTTCAAGCTAAATTGCTGCTACTACAAGGGTGGAAGCTGGTTTCAGATGTGGAACACCCCAACTTAGATCAGGTAGAGAGAGACTTCTGCTCTGCTACGCAGGCCTACGCCCATGCACAGCAGGAAGAAGTTACAGAAGAAAGAGACCTCCGCCCCAATTCCCAAGAAGTATCTTGAGTATGAAGTCTCTCAGGGGGAAGTTGTTAGGGGAAGCACACTGATTGAAACCGCCCACCCTGGCCAGGCACCATAGTAACCATTTGCATGAGTTGTTTCATGACAGGAACTCCTGATAAGGAATACAGAACTAATAAGCCACCACCAACTGGAAAAGTTCGGGAAAGATCTAAAGGAGACGCCTTGTGTCCGTCCACTTCCCAGAATCCCTCTCGCTAGCATCCATCTTGGCTGAGCAATGCCTGCATCACCAGGAAAGACTCTGAATTAGAATGATTGGCCAAAGACCACCCAGAAACTAATCCCATCACCATAAAACCAGAGACTGCGAGCCACGCGGCAGAGCAGTTCTCCTGCGTTCCCTTACCCTACTGCTCTCCACCCTGGTGCCCTTTCCCAATAAAATCTCTTGCTTTGTCAGCACATGTGTCTCCTCGGACAATTCATTTCGAGTGTTAGACAAGAGCCCAGTTTCGGGCCCTGGAAGGGGTCTGCCTTCCTGCAACACCTGCAGCACCTTAGTTTCCCACTTTAAAAAAAAAAAAAAAATTGAAGTATTAATTGCTTTTCTATGTTGTGTTAGCTTCTACTGTACTCTCGCCTGGAAAATCCCATGGATGGAGGAGCCTGGTAGGCTGCAGTCCATGGGGTCGCTAAGAGTCAGACACGACTGAACGACTTCACTTTCTCTTTTCACTTTCATGCATTGGAGAACGAAATGGCAACCCACTCCAGTGTTCTTGCCTGGAGAATCCCAGGGACGGGGGAGCCTGGTGGGCTGCCGTCTATGGGGTCGCACAGAGTCAGACACGACTGAAGTGACTTAGCATAGCATAGCATATATATATATCCCCTCCCTCTTGAATCTCCTTCCCACTGCCCCTACCCCACCCCTCTAGGTCACCGCAGTGGCTTTTGATGCTGGGCACATTTCCCTTTGCACACAGCCATCGCCTCTACTGAATCTGGATAGCTTTGAACTTTCACTACAGCACAGAACTGGGCTCTGCTTTGTGCAGAATTGTTATTTCTCAAAGCTTGTTTAGACAACCTCTGCCCTCGGTTTTGGTTGATGTAAGGATGTTCTCCCAAGGCCCTGCCTTCCTTCCCTGGGTATCTGAGGCTACTTCTAACCATGAAATCTTATTCGTAAGTCTATTGTGAGACAGAACAAACGCACCAGGGCTGTAAAACCTCCTCAGAAGCTAGAAGCATCACCACCCCTTGCCCGATCACTCCCCACAATGCTTCTCTGTTTCCCAGAGAAAGCGTCAGCATCTCTGTGTTGTGGAAAAGCACCAGTGCTGAAAGCCAAATCTGAAAATCTTAGAGCCAGCTGTGTACTTTACATGTTAGTATTTAATTTCATTACCCCTGCTTTGCCCAGATTTTTTTTTTAATCTACTGACACAACTTCCCAGGGACTTTCGCCACCTCTTTCCCATCCTGAACACACACACTTTATAGAAGCATGGGCAGGGTTGAGCTCCAGAGAATACATTGGGCAGTCAGCAGGAACGATCATGTGTTTCTCAATGACACATGAAAAGAATGAATTTAAATTAATTTAAATAGCCAGCGCAGGAAAACAAAAACAAAAAGCCCCCAGCAAGACCCATGGACAAATATGCCAGATTTTTAAACACATTTGATGAGATCAATGGATGACCCAGAGGTCTTGCTTGGAAGAACCCACATAGCGTATGTTTAAACACTAATTTTTCAAGGAACTCTAAGGGACGGGTACAAAATAAGTATTTAAGGCAAACAAAAAAGCCATGCACACAGCAAATAATCTTGTTTCCTGTCCCTCACAACTCCATGAAGTGATTTAACCTTTAATTTGTTTGAACATCGAAGGAATCCATTCACTTGAAATATTTTCCAAAATGTCATGAAATAATGTTTCTCTTTCAAACAATGCCCAAGCTAGCATGGAAGCCTTCATTTGTATACCTATTGGTATTTAAAAGTAAAATTCCCCTCCAGAGAGAGAAAGTGCTCAAAGAGAGCTTGTTTCTGGCCAAAGGCCAGACTAGTTCAAAAATTATAATTCAAGTGACCCCAAAACAAAGGAGGTGACACCTACCAGGGAAATCAGCATCACACAGAGGCCAAGGGGCTTTTACTGTTTCTAAGGGCAGGGTATGCAAAAGAAGTATTTTCTTGCCTCGGGGAAAGAGACCATTCCGCCTAGGAAATCAGCACCTGTTGAAACGTTTCATCCAGAGTAATGTATTATTCTAAAGCAACTTCGTGTGGTTTGATCGCCCCGGGTGGCAGCCACATCTGGACAGTCTCTGCTTATTATTCATGAGGAGCCACAGCTAGTGATGGGCCCTGGATTTAAATTAAAAAGTCAAGGCCACCTTGGGATTTGTGCCCTCCCCCTTCATTACCATGTAACCTTTCTTCCCTGACCTTTCTCCTGACATTTTTTTTTTTTTTAATAAGAGATCTGGAACATCTCTTTCGTTTGAAACTTGTATTATCTTTCAAGTCCCCACTGCCACCCTGCCTTTATTTATTTATTTAAATTTATTATTATTATTTTTTTAATTTTAATTGGAGGCTACCCTGCCTTTATAGAAACTACAGAGAAGCCTGGAAGTCAGTCCAGCAATGTTATCACATTCCGAGTGCCTCGCCAGGTGCTGGGCATGGAGGGACAGATTTACAGCAGCAGTAAGATGAGGATCGAATTTCAGGGGCCCCTTTCTGAATCACATGCTCTCCTTCACCTCCCCCTTCAAGACATGGTGGGAGCAATATGCTGAGCGGTCACTGCAGACCAGCTATGCTTTGTAGAGGAGCTGAGAGGGGTTAGAAATGATTTGCCCCAATTACTCTTTCAAAGACTAACAACCCTCTGTCCGTGGACTAAAGAGCTCTGAAAAAAAAAAAAAAAAAGAATATAACAACTTACTTGGCCATTACTGTCATCAGTTGGTCACCCCTGGTAGCTCAGCTGTTAAGATTCCTCCTGCAATGGAGGAGACCTGGGTTCGATCCCTGGGTTGGGAAGATCCCCTGGAGGAGGGCATGGCAACCCACGCCAATAGTCTTGCCTGGAGAATCCCACGGACAGAGGACCCTGGCGGGCTACAGTCCATGGGGTTGCAAAGAGTGAGACACGACTGAATGTAACTAAGCATGCACGTCATCAGTACCTTTGGGGGTGTATGGGAGGATTTCCACCCCTTTTTAATTTAATTTTTTAATTGTGGTTTTATATATATATATACACACACACACACACAAGATTTACCATTTTGCCATATCTACGTAACATAGTATTTAACGTTTTAATCCATTTTTAGTGTACAGTTTTGTGGCATTAAGTAAAATTCTTATCACTGCTCAACCATCACCACCACTACTGGAACATTTTTTTGTTGTTTAGTTGCTGATTGTGTCCGACTCTTTGCGACCCCATGGACTGTAGCCCACCAGGATTCTCTGTCCATGGGATTCTCCAGGCAAGAATACTGGAGTGGGTTACCATTTCCTACTTCAAGGGATCTTCCTGATCCAGGGCTCGAACCTGCCTCTCATTTGCCTTCTGCCTTGACAGGCAGATGCTTTACCACTGAGCCGCCTGTGAAGCCTGGGACTTGTTTTTTTTAATTGAAGGATAATTGGTCTACAATGCTGTGTTAGTTCCTAGTGTATAGCAAAGTGATTCCATTTTAGATTCTTTTCAGACTCTTTTCCATTATAATTATTACAAGATAGTGAATATAATTCCTGGTGTTATACAGTAGGTCTTTCTTGTTTATTTTATATATAGTGATAGGTATGTATTAATCTCAAACTCTTAATTTATCCCTTCCCCTCCCCTTTCTACTTTGGTAACCGTAAGTTTAATGGGCATTTGGGTTGCTTTAACTTTTTGGTTATTGTGAATAATGCTGCTATAAACAGGGGTGTAGAAATTGCTATCTCATGGTGGTTTTGATTTGCATTTCTCTAATAATTAGGGTGCAGAAGGAAATGGCAACCCACTCCAGGATACTTGCCTGAGAAATCCCAAGGACAGAGGAGCCTGGTAGGCTACAGTCCATGGGGTCGCAAAAGAGTCAGCCATGACTTAGCAACTAAACAATCAGCGACAGTGATTAGTGATTCTGCTCCTCCTTCATGTGCTGATTGATCATTTGTACATTTTCTTTGGAGAAATGTCTATTCAAGCCCTTTGCCACTTTTGAATCTGTTTCTTTGTTGAGCTTTAGTATTCACTACATATTTTAGATGTTAATTCCTTATCCGATATGTGCTTTGCAAATATTTTCTCCCATTCTGCATGTTGCCTTTTTGCTCTGTTGATAGTGATCTTTGATGCACAGACGTTTTTGATTTTGATGAAATCCAAATTGTTTGCATTTTATTGACTTATAATTAATATACAATATCATATATATTAGTTTCAGGTATATAACATAGTGTTTTGATATTTTTATACATTTTGAATACATTTTTATATATTATGAAATGATCACTGCAGTAGACCATTCACCATCAATTACCATACAAAGCTGTTGCAATATTATTGACTGTATTCCCTAGGTGTCCATTATATCCCCATTATATCCTCATTTATTTTTTAGCTGGGAGTTTGTACCTCTTAATCAACTTCACCTATTTTGTCCATTCCCCCAGTCCCCTCCTCTCTGACAACCACCAGTTAATTCCCTGTATTATGAGTCTATTTCTGTTTTGTTTTGTTTTTTAGATTTCACATGTAAGAGAAATCATACAGTATTTGCTTTTTCTCTGACTTATTCCACTTAGCATAATATTATCCAGACCCATCCATGTGTTCACTCAAGCCAAGATTTCATGTTTATGGCTGAGTAATATTCCACTGTATATATAGACCACATCTTTTTATCCATTCACCTATAGATGGACACTTACGTTGCTCTGTGTGTTGGTGATTGTAAATAATGCTGCGATGAACACTGGGGTGCATATGTCTTTTTAAATTAGTTTTTTTTTTTCTTTTCTTTGAAGAAAATGCCCAGAAGTGGAATTGCTGGATCATACAGTACTTGTAACTTTTAGCTTTGACCCACAATGAGATAGCACATCACACCTGTCAGAATGACAACTATCTAAAAAGACAAGAAACAACACACATTGGCAAGGATGCAGAGAAAAGGGGACCCTCGTATACTACTGGTGGGAATGTAAATTGGTGCAGCTACTATGGGGAACAGTATGCTTCTTCTTTCTGTTCTTTCTGTACTTTGGTGTCGTATCCAAGAAATCATTGCAAAATTCAGTGTATTGAAGTTTTTCCCCTAGTTTTCTTCTAAGAGTTTTATAGTTTTAGTTCTTAGGTTTAGGTCTTTGAACCATTTTGAGTGAATTTTTGTATCAGTTCAGTTCAGTTCAGTTCAGTTGCTCAGTCATGTCCGATTCTTTGCGACCCCATGAATCGTAGCACGCCAGGCCTCCCTGTCCATCACCAACTCCTGGAGTTCACTCAGACTCACGTCCATTGAGTCAGTGATGCCATCCAGCCGTCTCATCCTCTGTCGTCCCCTTCTCCTTCTGCCCCCAATCTCTCCCAGCATCAGGGTCTTTTCCAATGAGTCAACTCTTCACATGAGGTGGCCAAAGTATTGGAGTTTCAGCTTCAGCATCAGTCCTTCCAAAGAAATCCCAGGGCTGATCTCCTTTATTACGGACTGGTTGGATCTCCTTGCAGTCCAAGGGACTCTCAAGAGTCTTCTCCAACACCACAGTTCAAAAGTATCAATTCTTTGGCGTTCAGCTTTCTTCACAGTCCAACTCTCATATCCATACATGACCACTGGAAAAACCATAGCCTTGACTAGACGGACCTTTGTTGGCAAAGTAATGTCTCTGCTTTTCAATATGCTATCTAGGTTGGTCATAACTTTCCTTCCAAGGAGTTAGTGTCTTTTAATTTCATGGCTGCAATCACCATCTGCAGTGATTTTGGAGCCCCCAAAATGAAGTCTGACACCGTTTCCACTGTTTCCCCATCTATTTGCCATGAAGTGATGGGACCAGATGCCATGATCTTCGTTTTCTGAATGTTGAGCTTTAAGCCAACTTTTTCACTCTCCTCTTTCACTTTCATCAAGGGCTTTTTAGTTGCTCTTTACTTTCTGCCATAAGGGTGTTGTCATCTGCATATCTGAGGTTATTGATATTTCTCCCAGCAATCTTGATTCCAGCTTGTGCTTCATCCAGTCCAGCGTTTCTCATGATGTACTCTGCATATAAGTTAAATAAGCAGGATGACAATATATAGCCTTGACATACTCCTTTTCCTATTTGGAACCAGTCTGTTGTTCCATGTCCAGTTGCTTCCTGACCTGTATATAGGTTTCTCAAGAGGCAGGTCAGGTGGTCTGGTATTCCTATGTCTTTCAGAATTTTCCACAGTTTATTGTGATCCACACAGTCAAAGGCCTTGGCATAGTCAATAAAGCATAAATGGATGTTTTTCTGGAACTCTCTTGCTTTTTCAATGATCTAGCAAATGTTGGCAGTTTGATCTCTGGTTCCTCTGCCTTTTCTAAATTTTGAGCATTACTTTACTAGCGTGCGAGATGAGTGCAATTGTGAGATAGTTTGAGCATTCTTTGGCACTGCCTTTCTTTGGGATTGGAATGAAAACTGACCTTTTCCAGTCCTGTGGCCACTGCTGAGTTTTCCAAATTTGCTGGCATATTGAGTGCAACACTTTTACAGCATCATCATCTTTCAGGATTTGAAATAGCTCCACTGGAATTCCATCACCTTCACTAACTTTGTTCATAGTGATGCTTTCTAAGGCCCACTTGACTTCACATTTCAGGATGTCTGGCTCTAGGTGAATGACCACACCATCATGATTATCTGGGTCGTGAAGCTCTTTTTTGTACAGTTCTTCTGGGTATTCTTGCCACCTCTTCTTAATATCTTCTGCTTCTGTTAGGTTCATACCATTTCTGTATATGACTTTTTGTATATGGTGTTACATAACTATTTTTTTGTATGTGGATTTCCAGTTTTCCTGGTACCATTTGTTGAAAAGGCTGATTCTTCCCCCATTGAATGGCCTTGGCACCCTTGTTGAAAATTATTTTGGGGAATTTCTCTGGTGGTCCAGAGGTTAGGACTCCGTGCTTCCACTGCAGGGGATGTGGGTTCAGTCCCTGGTAGGGGAACTAAGATTCTGCAAGCAGCGTGCCTTGTGGCATGGCTGGGAAGAAAATCATCCGCATATGTGTGCAAGGGTTTTCTTCTGTTCTTTCACTCATAACTTTTACTGTATTTATGCGTTATTTGAATCTGCCATGTTTTCACAGCAATTGCATGATCTTGGTTCCTATCTAGTTGTTCCACTGGATCTTATAACCTGTTTAACAGTGGCGCCTAGATTTTCTCATTATTTTGTATCTTGGTATTGCCTACTGCCCTCTTTTTCATTTAAAGAGATGGATTGGATCAGTGTAGTCAGATGCACATATTGACCTAAGTGAGCTGGTGGGTGGGTCCCCATGGATCCCTACTCATCCCCACCCTGGGCATTTCATAGATAACTTATGCAGAATTCTAACGATTTTGTACCATCAGTCCTGTCTTCCAACCAGTGAGCATCTTGACAATACCCTCTCCATTGTTCATGTCTCAAGAAGTACTTTTGAGTAAGCAGATGAGCCAGTGCATAAACGGCGTTGGAAATACAGGGGAGACCACAGATGTGTGGGTTGGTACCCTCCCTCCATTACCAGTGCAGGGCAGTGTGCCAGTTGGGTTGAATCACAGCTGGATTCTCTTTTCTGTCCCCTTTCCTGAACCTTTCTAGCTCTAAACTTTGGCTCTCCCCAGTTCTCAATCTCTAGATATCTCCTTTTTAAAAAATAGATCACATTAAAAAATATTTTATTTATTTTTATTTTTGGCTGTGCTGGGTCGTCATTGCTATTTGGGCTTTTCTCTAGTTGCAGCAAGTAGGGGTTACTCTCCAGTTGTGGTGCACGGTCTTCTCATTGTAGTGGCTTTTCTTGTTGCGGAGCACAGGCTCTAGGGTGCGTGGGCTTCAGTATTTGCAGCGTGTGGGCTCAGTAGTTGTGGCTCCTGGGCTCTAGAGCACAGGCTCAACAGCGGTGGCACACGAGCCTAGTTGCCATGTGACATGTGGGATCTTCCTGGATCAGGGATTGTCTCCTGCACTGGCAGGCAGATTCTTTACCACTGAGTCACCAAGGAAGCCCTCCAGAAGTCTTCTTGATCCACATTTATTTCCACAGTGAGCTTATCCCAAAATCTTTGTGGGAAATCCTGCTGGGGACAACTCCCAAATTCAACCTCCAGACTGTGGTTGAGTCTCTGAGCCTTTCTGAGCCTCAGTTTCTTCATCTGTTAAACAGAAATAAAATGACCTTCCTTGCTGCTGTGTATTATACATATTGTAAGTTAATATGGGGCACCCAGCAGGTAGTAAGCATTATTTTAAGCTTATCTTATTAAGGTTAGGGCTTCCCTGGTGGCTCAAATGGTAAAGAAACCACCTGCAATGCGGGAGAGCTGGGTTCGATCCCTGGATCAGGAAGATCCCCTGGAGAAGGGAACAGCTACCCACTCTAGTATTCTGGCCCAGAGAATTCCATGGACAGAGGAGCCTGTCTGGCTACAGTCCATGGTCACAAAGAGCTGGACATGACTGAGCGACTTTCACACTATTAAGTTTCAGCTGTAGGAAGGCCCCAAGATCACTTCTATGATCAGACATTCGTTAATTAATAAATATTTGGGGGGAAAATTGAAAGCAATAATTAAAACACTGTAGATCCTAGCATCTCTTGGCTGTTCTTAAAGTCTGCGTGCAGGGCAGACAGCTAAAGCCAGCCTTGATGGCTTCAGTGTGTGCTGCTTCATGCTGTTTGTTCTTTTCCTTGTCAATCTGTTTTCCCAAAGGGTTTTCATTTGTCACTTCCTTTTGTCTTCAAGCAGTTGAGAGCAGGGATGGTAAGATACCAAGATTATTATGAGATGCAAATGACTGTGGTGTTGAGAGGGGGCGTGGCTTGGTGAGAATGAGTGGGTCACAAGACCCTTCACTTAACCTGTTCCTGGGGTCTGTTTGCTGGGCTGACAGATGTGGGCTGGGGTGGTACAGCCAAGCACAGTGTCCCCAGCAGTGGGTGTGAGGGGGATGGGTAGGAGGCCCCAGAATTGGAGAGAGGTGTTCCAGCACTCTGGGTTATGGGGCTGGCCTCCAAGATAACGCTTTTCTCTTTCTCACACCCCTAAACTCTTCTGTGGGAAAGCTGCTTTGAATCTGAAGTGGGGATGAGGGTTGGAATAAAACTAATTGAGCGCTAAGGGAAAGGCCTTTGGGGGGTGACCTTCTAACCTTGGGGTGTAGGGGCTGGCCACCTCCTAGTTTCAGTTTCTGAAAGGGTGTGAAAAATCCTCTTTACTCAGACAGAATTCCACACATTCCAAAACACGCCTGCATCCGTCTGCCTTTCTAAGTTTCAGGCCAAAATCCTCGAGGGCGTTTTGAGTTCTTTCTATCACTCTTTTCTTGCTTCCCAAGTTCAATATCACAAAATCCAGTTGGCTCTGCACCCAGAATATTTTCTGAATCTGATCTGACCATGATTCCCTACTCCTACCATCATGATCCAAGATTAAAGCACCAGCATCTCCTGTTTGGTCTGTGCAAGCCTCCTGACTGGGCTTCATGCTTCTGTCCTTGAAATCCACAATGCAGTCTTTACTGGCTTTTCACTTACATACATTGGAGAAGGAAATGGGAATCCACTCCAGTATTCTTGCCTGGAGAATCCCAGGGATGGGGGAGCCTGGTGGGCTGCTATCTATGGGGTCACACAGAGTCGGACACGACAGAAGAGACTTAGCAGCAGCAGCAGCAGCATGGCACCCCACTCCAGTGTTCTTGCATGGAAAATCCCATGGACGGAGGAGCCTGGTAGTCTGCAGTCCATGGGGTAGCTAAGAGTTGGACACGACTGAGCGACTTCACTCTGATTTTTCACTTTCATGCATTAGAGAAGGAAATGGCAACCCACTCCAGTATTCTTGCTTAGAGAATCCCAGGGATGGGGGAGCCTGGTGGGCTGCCATCTATGGGGTCTCACAGGGTCAGACACGACTGAAGCGACTTAGCAGCAGCAGAGGGCCTAGGGGCAGAGCCCACAGGTACAGTGGGTGGGGCCAAGAACCACAGAGGATTATTCTCAGGCCTGGAAACCTTACCTGGAAGATTCCAAGGACAAAGGACCCTGTGGGCTATTGTCCCTGGGGTAGAAAAGAGTTGGACAGGACTGAGCGCTTGAGCACACTCACTGGAAACCTAATGGAATATGCCCTGCTGGATGTCTAACTTGCTTGGGGCCAGTGATCCCTTTACTTCCCACTTGTTCCTCCCTTTCAGAATTGTAGTGACTATCACATACCTGTCCCACTATTGTATTCTGGACGGAGGAGGAAATGGCAACCCACTCCATTATTCTTGCCTGGAGAATCCCTGGACAGAGGCACCTGGTGGGCTATAGTCCATGGGAATCACAAAGAGTTAGACACAACTGAAGCGACTTAGCACAGCAAAGCACATACTTGTCCCACTATTGCATTCTGGGAGCAGATAACTTGTTTCCTAGTGCACAGATAAACAGGTGGAAAATAATTTTACCGAGGGATGGATCATAAGCAATGTCTCATCTGTTGCTTATTTAGATGACAAGATTTGAGACTTTTGAGTTGATAATGTAATGATTTGAGATTTGGGGGGAATTGGGATTGTGGAGAATGCACTTTCCACATCGGATGGATGTGACTTTTGGGAGGCAGAGGCCAAAATGTAGGGAGTTCAATGGTGATCCTCCACAAAAGACATGTCCTCACGGAACCTGTGAGAGTGACCTCCTTTGGAAAACGAATCTTCACATTTATAATTAAGAGACGAGATCATTCTGGATTAGGGTGGCCCTAAGTCCAATGTCA
Organism: Bos indicus; assembly: GCF_029378745.1. NCBI lineage: Eukaryota > Metazoa > Chordata > Mammalia > Artiodactyla > Bovidae > Bos > Bos indicus. The sequence continues at coordinate 57,142,914 of NC_091772.1, read as the reverse complement.
AGTGTCCTTTGCAGAGGCTTGATTCCACCCTTGCTGGTCTTTGCAGGTCTGCTTTGCTTCTGAGCAACTGGACCTGGGAAATTGAGAAGTGGGTGGTGGCTGAAACAAACCTCTTAATGTCTTCTGGCATTGTCATGGGGTCCTACTGATCCCATTTTGCATGTTCCCAGCCTCTGCTCCCAAGACAGTGTCCACTTGAGTCAGCTGTGGGTTGAAACAGGCACACAGGTGCCCAAGGCCAGGGAACTCCCGCCTTCTCCTCCAGAGAAGAGCTGGGTCAGTTTATCTCTAACATAAACCCCAAACATTAGAGCACCAACCACTTGGTTGACACCAACCACTCCTCATTTGCAAGTTTGTGATGTCAGCTCCAGTGGACCACAGTCTGTCAGATCTCTCCACCATGACCCGCCCGTCTTCGGTTGCCCCATGGGCATGGCTTAGTTTCTTAGAGTTAGACAAGGCTGTGGTCCTAGTGTTATCAGATTGACTAGTTTTCTGTGAGTATGGTTTCAGTGTGTCTGCCCTTTGATGTCCTCTTGCAACACCAACCATCTTACTTGGGTTTCTGGAGAAGGGAATGGCAAACCACTTCAGTATTCTTGCCTTGAGAACCCCATGAACAGTATGAAAAGGCAAAATGATAGGATACTGAAAGAGGAACTCCCCAGGTCAGTAGGTGCCCAATATGCTACTGGAGATCAGTGGAGAAATAACTCCAGAAAGAATGAAGGGATGGAGCCAAAGCAAAAACAATACCCAGCTGTGGATGTGACTGGTGATAGAAGCAAGGTCTGATGCTGTAAAGAGCAATATTTCAAAGGAACCTGGAATGTCAGGTCCATGAATCAAGGCACATTGGAAGTGGTCAAACAAGAGATGGCAAGAGTGAATGTCGACATCCTAGGAATCAGCGAACTAAAACGGACTGGAATGGGTGAATTTAACTCAGATGACCATTATATCTACTACTGTGGGCAGGAATCACTCAGAAGAAATGGAGTGGCCATCATGGTCAACAAAAGAGTCCGAAATGCAGTACTTGGATGCAATCTCAAAAATGACAGAATGATCTCTGTTCATTTCCAAGGCAAACCATTCAATATCACAGTAATCCAAGTCTATGCCCCAACCAGTAACACTGAAGAAGCTGAAGTTGAATGGTTCTATGAAGACCTACAAGACCTTTTAGAACTAACACCCAAAAAAGATGTCCTTTTCATTAGAGGGGACTGGAATGCAAAAATAGGAAGTCAAGAAACACCTGGAGTAACAGGCAATTTGGCCTTGGAAAACGAAATGAAGCAGGGCAAAGGCTAATAGAGTTTTGCCAAGAAAATGCACTGGTCATAGCAAACACCCTCTTCCAACAACACAAGAGAAGACTCTACACATGGACATCACCAGATGGTCAACACCGAAATCAGATTGATTATATTCTTTGCAGCCAAAGATGGAGAAGCTCTATACAGTCAACAAAAACAAGACCAGGAGCTAACTGTGTCTCAGATCATGAACTCCTGATTACCAGATTCAGACTTAAATTGAAGAAAGTAGGGAAAACCACTAGACCATTCAGGTATGACCTAAATCAAATCCCTTATGATTAAACAGTGGAAGTGAGAAATAGATTTAAGGGACTAGATCTGATAGATAGAGTGCCTGATGAACTATGGAATGAGGTTCATGACATTGTACAGGAGACAGGGATCAAGACCATCCCCATGGAAAAGAAATGCAAAAAAGCAAAATGGCTGTCTGGGGAGGCCTTACAAATAGCTGTGAAAAGAAGAGAAGTAAAAAGCAAAGGAGAAAAGGAAAGATATAAGCATCTGAATGCAGAGTTCCAAAGAATAGCAAGGAGAGATAAGAAAGCCTTCTTCAGCGATCAATGCAAAGAAATAGAGGAAAACAACAGAATGGGAAAGACTAGAGATCTCTTCAAGAAAATTAGAGATACCAAGGGGACATTTCATGCAAAGATGGGCTCGATAAAGGACAGAAATGGTATGGACCTAACAGAAGCAGAAGATATTAAGAAGAGGTGGCAAGAACACACAGAAGAACTGTACAAAAAAGATCTTCACGACCCAGATAATCACGATGGTGTGATCACTCACCTAGAGCCAGACATCCTGGAATGTGAAGTCAAGTGGGCCTTAGAAAGCATCACTATGAACAAAGCTAGTGGAGGTGATGGAATTCCAGTTGAGCTCTTTCAAATCCTGAAAGATGATGCTGTGAAAGTGCTGCACTCAATATGCCAGAAAATTTGGAAAACTCAGCAGTGGCCACAGGACTGGAAAAGGTCAGTTTTCATTCCAATCCCAAAGAAAGGCAATGCCAAAGAATGCTCAAACTACCTCACAATTGCACTCATCTCACACGCTAGTAAAGTAATGCTCAAAATTCTCCAAGTTAGGCTTCAGCAATACGTGAACTGTGAACTTCCAGATGTTCAAGCTGGTTTTAGAAAAGGCAGAAGAACCAGAGATCAAATTGCCAACATCTGCTGGATCAAGGAAAAAGCAAGAGAGTTCCAGAAAAACATCCATTTCTGCCTTATTGACTATGCCAAAGCCTTTGACTGTGTGGATCACAATAAACTGTGGAAAATTCTGAAGGAGATGGGAATACCAGACCACCTGACCTGCCTCTTGAGAAATCTGTATGCAGGTCAGGAAGTAACAGTTAGAACTGGACATGGAACAACAGACTGGTTCCAAATAGGAAAAGGAGTACGTCAAGGCTGTATATTGTCACCCTGCTTATTTAACTTCTATGCAGAGTACATCATGAGAAATGCTGGACTGGAAGAAGCACAAGCTGGAATCAAGATTGCTGGGAGAAATATCAATAACCTCAGATATGCAGATGACACCACCCTTATGGCAGAAAGTGAAGAGGAACTAAAAAGCCTCTTGATGAAAGTGAAAGTGGAGAGTGAAAAAGTTGGCTTAAAGCTCAACATTCAGAAAACGAGGATTATGGCATCTGGTCCCATCACTTCACGGCAAATAAATGGGGAAACAGTGGAAACAGTGTCAGACTTTATTTTTCTGGGCTCCAAAATCACTGCAGATGGTGACTGAAGCCATGAGATTAAAAGACTCTTACTCCTTGGAAGGAAAATTATGACCAACCTAGATAGCATATTCAAAAGCAGAGACATTACTTTGCCAACAAAGGTCCGTCTAGTCAAGGCTATGGTTTTTCCTGTGGTCATGTATGGATGTGAGAGTTGGACTGTGAAGAAGGCTGAGCGCCGAAGAATTGATGCTTTTGAACTGTGGTGTTGGAGAAGACTCTTGAGAGTCCCTTGGACTGCAAGGAGATCCAACCAGTCCTTTCTGAAGGAGATCAGCCCTGGGATTTCTTTGGAGGGAATGATGCTGAAGCTGAAACTCCAGTACTTGGGCCACCTCATGCGAAGAGTTGACTCATTGGAAAAGACTGTGATGCTGGGAGGGATTGAGGGCAGAAGGAGAAGGGGACGACGACAGAGGATGAGATGGTTGGATGGCATCACTGACTTGATGGACATGAGTCTGAGTGAACTCTGGGAGTTGGTGATGGACAGGGAGGCCTGGCGTGCTGCGATTCATGGGGTCGCAAAGAGTTGGACACGACTGAGCAACTGAACTGAACTGATGTCAGCTCAGTTCTACAAACACACCTGATGAGCTTTGCTGGATGCCAACACCTACCAGGTATTGTGAGATGCTGCAACCATGAAGGTGATGATGGCATGGTCTTCATCCCAAGGAGCTTCCATTCCATCAGGGGTGACATGCTGGCAAGAGCGATACTACCGAGAAGGGAGCATGAGGATGTCACGAAAAGTCTGGATTTGGTGTCAGATAGACTTGAACTCTCGGAGAAGGCAATGGCAACCTACTCCAGTACTCTTGTCTGGAAAATCCCATGGACGGAGGAGCCTGGTAGGCTGCAGTCCATGGGGTCGTAAAGAGTTGGACACGACTGAATGACTTCACTTTCATGCATTGGAGAAAGAAATGGCAACCCACTCCAGTGTTCTTGCCTGGAGAATCCCAGGGATGGGGGAGCCTGGTGGGCTGCCGTCTATGGGGTCATACAGAGTCGGACATGACTGAAGCGACTTAGCAGCAGCAGCAGACTTGAACTCTGGCCCCGGTGCCTCTATTTTTTTTTTCTTTTTTAGCTTTCTGACCTAATGCCAGTTACTTGATCTTTCTGTACTCCAGTTTTCTGGATGGTGAGAAGAGCATCATAAGGATACCTATCCCATGACTGATGTCAAGATTAAGTGAGATGAGATATGGGAAGAGCTTAGTGTAGTGACTGGCACATAGCAGAGACTCTAAGCAATAGCTTTTAATCCTAATAAGTTATGGTTCATACTCAACTTCATAGAAACCCATGGACTGTAGCCTACCTGGCTCCTTCATGCATGGGATTTTCAGGCAAGAGTACTGGAGTGGGTTGCCATTTCCTTCTCCAGGGCATAGAAACCCACCTCCCGGGTTTTGTGTCTGGCCATGCAGAGGGTAAACTGTATCCCCTCTCCTGCTTGCATAAAACTCAGCATCACTGTGGTTGAAGGTTGCTCTGGAGTTGCATTTTGGGAGCAAAGTAGAATTCTTGGTTTTGAAATTGCCTGTCTTCTGGAGTTGTCTCCAGACTGTCTCTGCTGCTGCTGCTGCTGCTGCTGCTAAGTTGCTTCAGTCGTTTCTGACTCTGTGCGACCCCATAGACGGCAGCCCACCAGGCTCCCCCGTCCCTGGGATTCTCCAGGCAAGAACACTGGAGTGGGTTGCCATTTCCTTCTCCAGTGCACGAAAGTGAAAAGTAAAAGTGAAGTCGCTCAGTTGTGTCTGACTCTTAGTGACTCCATGGACTGCAGCCTACCAGGTTCCTCTGTCCATGGGATTTTCCAGGCAAGAGTACTGGAGTGGGTTGCCATTGCCTTCTCCAGACTGTCTCTGAGGTACCCCTATATCTCTGGAGATACCCCTATGTTTCTGGAGGTGCCTCTAGGTCTCTGGAGGTGTCCTTAGGTCTCTTGGAGGTGCCCCTAGGTCTCTTGGAGGTGCCCCTAGGTCTTTGGAAGTGCCCCTAGATCTCCTGGAGGTGTCCCTAGGTCTAGGGGTGCTCCTAGATCTCTAGAAGTGCCCCTGTCTCTGGAGATGCCGTATGTCTCTGGAGGTGTCCCTAGGTCTCCTAGAGGTGCCCCTAGGTCTCCTTGAGGTGTCCCTATGTCTCTTGGAGGTGTCCTTAGGTCTTTGGAGGTGCCCCTAGGCTCTGGAGGTGACTTTAGGTCTCTGGAGGTGCCTGTATGTCTCTGGAGGTGCCCTTAGGTCTCTGGAGGTGCCCCTAGGTCTCTTGAGGTGCCCCTAGGTCTCTTAGGGGTGTCCCTAAGTCTTTGGAGGTGCCCTTAGGTTTTTGGAAGTGCCCCTAGGTCTCTTGGAGGTGTCCCTAGGTCTTCTAAAGGTGCCCATAGGTCTCTGGAAGTGCCCTATGTCTCTGGAGGTGCCCCTAGGTTTCTGGAAGTGCCCTTAGGTCTCTGGAGGTGCCCCTAAGTTTCTGGAGGTGCCCCTAGGTCTCTGGAGGTGCCCGTAGGTCTCTGGAAGTACCCTTAGATCTCCTGGGGATGTCCCTAGTTCTCCTGGAGGTGTTCCTAGGTCTCCTGTAAGCAGACAAGATACATCAAAATTTCCAACTTTATAAATAATTCCTGTACTTTGCAAAAGGAGTGATTCCTGCGTTACTTTGCACTGATATCTGGGTGTGCTTGGCTCAGGTTCCATTGCTAGGTGGTCGGCGAGGAGCTCTTGTGAGGAGGCAAGGTTCGCTGGGTGATGGGAATGGAGGCTGGTGGCAGGACTTCACCCCGGCAGCAGCCAGACAACACCCAGGCAGCCCTTTGGAATGGACACATTGCAGGCCTCCCAGCTACACCCTCATCCAGGATCAATCGGCTCCTGGTGAAGCCAGCATGGCCTTTGCCCAGAGAGACTCTGGGTGGAAATTCCCAGAGCCATCTGTCTCAGCCAGGTGCTTGGAGCTGCTCTCCCATTGGCTGCCTGGACCTGCTCATTTGCATGGCAGGGGTGTTCCCTCTCACCTGTTTTCCCCTCACCAGCACTGGTGCTTTCCCAGGAGATCAGCTCTGACTCCCCAGACCAGGTTGGCTTACTCTGTTCCAGCACCTCGGGCTGCTGTCATCAAAGTTGTCATTTTGCTTTTGTGGGACCGGTACTGCCTGCCCCACTGAAGTCTAAACTCTAGGAGGAAAGGGACAGTGTCTGCAGAGAATGAATGGTGGATAAATCAACTTTGAGCCACTTGTCCTGGCAGGCAGACTGTGGGTCCCAGTGTTACCACCACCATCATCATCTCAGCAAAAATAAAGCAGCTTAGAGTTGTCGAGTTGTGCTGTGTTATCGTTGCACATAAGTCACCTCACATAAAGTCCTCCTGATCATTATGTGAACCACTTAGGGGTCATCCTTATCTCAGTTTTTTCAAGGATGACACAGGTCAGGGGCTCAGCACCAGCACTTGGAGTGGCATCTTCACTAGAGCTGGGGTGCTGACACCCTTTCCCTGCAGGTGTCCCAGGCAGTGCAGACGGTGCGAGGAACACAACAGAAACACCGATCACCTCACGATAAGGACACGCCCGAGTTCTATGTCAATCCTGATTGCCTCCAGGACAGTCAGTCTCTCGCTACCAACAGCATAGCTTGAGCACCTCCCTAGCACTCTCTCACTTCCTGTTGCTGTTGTTTGTTTGTTTGTTTTCTGAAAGAGAGGGCCAGCCAAAGAGCTGAGGGTCTTTGGCACAAGACCAGGAGGTCTGGTTAGATGTTGGATGATGCTGTTTTGTGCTTTCGTTAGGTTTAATTTTATAGTTCTTTTTCTCTTGATGGCTCATGAGACTGGTGTCCATGTAGCTAATGCCATCTCTTTCTAGAATAAAAATTATGAGGAAAAAAAGTTACAGGGAAAAAGGAAGAGCGGAAGTGAATAACGGTAGGGTAGGTATGATAGGGGAGAACCGTGGTGGAAGAGTTTGTGTGACAGCCCCGAGAACTGGTTTTGCCTCCTCTGAATGCCCATCCCCCGTGCAGACCATAGGACACCACTCAGCCCTGATTGCATCTGTCTTGCATTGTGCTCAAACAATTCCCCGTCTTTTCCTTCATCTCCCTGGCAAATCACTGGCTTTTAAAGTGCAGAGACTGTGTCACACTCCTGCCTGCCCCTGGGCCCGAGCACAATGGTCCTGAGTTGCCAGGTGATTGATGGATTCATCTCTTGTGGGCTTAACGGCGATCACATGACTGTACCTGACTTCAGCGTTTGACACAAATTAATCATTTATTCATGGTATTGAGGAAAAGGCAGACAGGGCTCAGGATTTTCTTACCATCAGACTCTCCAGAGATCTCATTCCTTCTAAGTCTGTGGTGGCCACAGCAGGGAGTGGGGACAGCTGGTCTGCCATGGGGAAATTTGAGCTGCTGAGGTTAGACTGCATGGGAGGGAAGCAGCCTTGCTAGAAAACTCGATGTGTGACCAGCTCTGGTAAAATAAGTATGTATTTGTATCTTATTTCTTCTATAGAATAATAACTCCAGTAGGGATGGTGATGACTGTTGCTGCAATGTTTCACCAATTAGTAAACATTGATATTGCGAGTGAAGACGCAGACACGCTGCCTCAGAACAGGAAGTCTTGGCCGTCCAGGGGCAGGTCTGATTCAGGTCAGGCTAACCCAGGGCCTCAGAAGTCACTGTGGACCTGCTTCTCTTCATGGCCCCATCCTGTCTTCCATGGAGGTGGCTTCTCTTCTCCAGAAGCCCCAGCAGTGTTGCCCAGCTTCTCACTGTCTCTGCTTGGGGTCCCGTGCCCATCCCTGAGCTTAGCACCCAACCAGAGGGTGGGACTGCAATGTTTGGGTTTTAAAGTCAAACAGACCTGGATTAAAATCCTGATGCTCCCTCTCCCCTGCTACCATGAGAGCCTTGGCAAGTCACTTCCCCATTCTGTCTTCAGTTTCCTCATCTTTGAAATGGGGAACAGCAGTATCCACTTGGAAGAGTTGTTGTTAGGATTAAAGGAGAGAATTCTCGCACAGAAGGAGCTGAATGCATTTGCGAAGATGCCACTAACTGTCAGAAGGCCCTGGAGTAGGCTTTGAAGCCCCAGCAGCAAATAAGGACATGTGGTCCATGTCTTCTAGTAATGTCGCGGGGGCAACAATCACTCACCAGATCGTCACAGAAACAGGCATGTGGTCACAGCTCTGAAAAACACTAAGAGGGACAAACCTGAGGTCTCCCCAGGAGCAGCAGGAAAGGGAGACCCCCACCCAGCCTGAGAAGGCAGGGAGGTTGACCACCCCCAATCTGGGATCAGAAGGTGGATCAGATGATGCTATGGGAAGCAACTAACAGACTGGTCTTGCTGCTTTTCCCAGAAAGAGCCATGTTCCTTCCTGCCCTGCCGTTCCATGTGTCTGTAATGTTCTCCCGTGTCTCTGCATGGCCTGGCTTTCTCCTTTAGCTCTGGGTCTCTGCTCAAAAGTCCCATCCTCAGAACAACCTCCCTTTCTACTCTGCTCGAAACAGGGGCCCCTCTGATAAACCATAATGGAAAAGAATATATGTATGTATCACTGAGTCACTTTGCTGTACAGCAGAAATTAACACAATATTGTAAATCAGCTATACTTAAAATTTTTTTTAATAAAAAAGAATAAAAGAATCAGGGCCCACTCCCTATGCTCTTTGTCACTCTTACTCTTTCGGCTATGCCTTTTTCTTCATGGCACTTATCCCAACCCCACATCATATGGATTAATTGTCTCTTATGTCTTGGTTATTGTCTTTCTCACCAATAGCCTGCAGGCACCATGGAAGCATCCATCTCATTCAAGTCCTAATATTAGTACCTAATAGAATAGTGTCTGACTCCTGACAGGTTCTTCATGAATGGTTGTTGAATGAATAAAGAAACAAAATGCAGTTGCATTGTAGTGCCTGTGGACCTCTCTGGAGACTAAGAGTTTAATCCTAAAGGTTTTTTTTTTTTTTTTTAAAGGCAAACTATTTCTTTTTCCTCCCCTAATCCATCACCCCTTTCCTGTGGGAGAGTTTGCTGCCACTCAGGGCTCCCTGGCTCTGAGAAAGTATCAGCTCAAATCCTGGCCTCTCTGGATTTCTGAACTTGGCTTACGACTTCGAGACTCAATTCATAACTCTTTTGTTAAACTGGTGTCCTGCTGAGGCGGCTTTCTCTAGTCTTTTAGAAGGAAATCATTTTTATAGGAGAAAATATGGAGCTCATTAAAAATATGATTGTGAAATGTCTTTCAGAAGAAAATGCATCCATGCCATAACCTGAGGGGTTCTGTAGAGTCCCTTCTTTATTCTAACTTTGGAAAGTTCCAGAATCAGGCGACCCCCTCTCCCCCACCAAAATTTCTTCTTCCCCCCATTTGTTTTCACATCCCTCTCACACTTGATCTCCTTACTTCTCTTGAGAGTCTGGACCATTCCCCAGGTGTGCGGGAGACCTAGATGAGAAGAAAAGTGTGTGACAAATCAGGGAATTTAGGCAACTGGAATGCGTCTTTTTTTCCCTCTCACCCTGGGAACAAAAGTTTAAAGATTCCCATGGAAGGAAATAAAGTCAGCTGTTTGTGGGAGGAAAAAAAATCCAAACCTCAGTAACAGTGACTCACCTATACTCTATAAAAAAAGAAAGAAAGTGAAATCGCACAGTCGTGTCCGACTCTTTGCGACCCCATGGACTGTAGCCTACCAGGCTTCTCTGTCCATGGGATTTTCCAGGCAAGAGTACTGGAGTGGGTTGCCATTTCCTTCTCCAGGAGATCTTCCCGACCCAGGGATTGAACCCAGGTTTCTGCACTGCAGGCAGACTCTTTACCCTCTGAGCCACTAGGAAGCCTGTATTCTAAATTCCTGTACTTTTAATCGCCAATTCTGATGCTTGGCAATATTGGTAACTTGGGTTTGGAGCCCAAGTTTGTGATCAACTCAGCCAACATTTGCTGATTTCTCAGGGTCAGTTTTACCTACCATTTTAAGCATGTTAGAGGGTTTAAGTTCTTGTCTGCTGTTGGTTGCAGATGGGCCCAATTTCACGCCCTTGACCCTGTGATCTTGCTGTGTCCTCCTCCCCAGTCCTGGGGTTTGGCCAAGGGAGTTGCTTTGGCCAATGAGATGCTCACAGACATGGCATCAACAGAGGCTTGAGAAGGCTCAGTGTGTTGGGTTTTCTCTCTCTGGAATCCTGTCTACCGCTGTGGGAAGGACCTGCTGGGGCTGGTCTGCTGGTGTTAAGGATTATGAGAACAGAGCTGAGTCATTTTTGTTGTCTCAGTCAAAGTCAAGCTGGCTCCCCAGCAATCAGATGACCCCCAGATAGATGAGTGAGCCCAATAAGACTGCAGAGCTGCTTGGCCAATGAGTGTTACAGTATGGGGGATGTTTGTTATGCATACTATTGTATAACTAGATAATGAAAAATCCACCCTCAAAGGACTTATAATGGCTCAGGAAAGAAAATTCTGCACACAACTGTAACCATTATAACTACTCCATGGCTGGATAGCATGTATTAAATGCTTATTTATTTTGCTCAAGCCTATTATTCAATACTTCACCTATAGTCTCACTGAATCCACTAAGTAGCTACTACTCCTATTCCCATTTCAAAGATATGGAAGCTGAGACTCAGAGAGATGGAGTGAACTGGCCGAGGTCACACAGCTAGGTAAGGTTAGGAGGAGTCAGGATTTCAATTCAGTTTCGTTCAACCCCAAGCCCACAGTGCTGCAAGTTTTCTTAACTGCAGGTCTAAGTATTTCAGCAGCTCTAAAAGAGTTGGAAGGTACTCCCTTTAAACAAGCAAATCAGAACTTTCTAGAAGGGGCAACATTTGGGCTTTGAAGTGGCTTTGGGCAGGATTCGTGACTGTTTTGTGAGTGTTTTTATTCTGCAAACAGATCGAGGCATTCTGACAGCTGCTGGAATCAAGTTTCCCAAATGCAGTGGTTGGTTGCCTTTGCTGGACATGGGAACTTGCCCCTATCTGAGCTTTAGAAGGATACAGTTTGTGAGAAATTCCTCTGATAAAAGTCAAGGCTACTTCAAGGTAAGTAAAAGGAGCAGGTGTGTTTGTGGCATGTTGACTTAACTTGCTCAAAAGTCTTTCTCCCATTAATCTGCTGGGATGCCTGAAATTCCCACATTTAGGTAAGGTACTGGAGATAAGATGAGAGTGGGTGTGTGTATGTGAGTGGTCTGAGTAGGGGCTCTAGGAGAGGGTGGGAAAGGCATGAGTTGAAGGCATTGCTGAAGGAAAATAGGAACCGAAATGTTGAGCAGACACTCCCAGACTAAATCTACTTCTGCCGAGAAGATGCTGGAGAAGGTGGAGTCTCTGTACCCTTCCATCAGGCAATAGTCCCTCTACAACTTGACGCTTGTGCCAGGCAACCACGAAGCTCTGGGTTGGCTTTGCATTTTACGGTTATATATCATGCTGCTTCATGGTTCATATAGTTCCCCCGCCCCATCCTGTGTAGTGTCTGGATTTTGAGTAGGCACTCATGTCTTTTGCCTGTGGGAAGTATGGAACCTCAGGAGTTCTAGAAAAGCTTTAAATATTTATTTTGATAGTTCTTCTTGTCCCCAACCAGTCAACTAACATGATGTTCTTCTACGTTCTTTTTTTTAAGTTTAAAATTTTTTTTATTTTGTATTGGGGTATAGCCAATTAACAATGCTGTGATAGTTTCAGATGGACAGCAAAGGGACTCAGCCATACATATACATGTACTCACTCTCCCCTAAACTCCCCTCTCATTCAGACTGCCACATAACACTGAGCAGAGTTCCCTGTGCTATATAGTAGGTCCTTGATGATTATTCATTATATATATATGCTACTCTTTCTTGAGACATCCACCAGTAGCCATATCTATCACCAGCTGCTACTCCCTGACCCCCACCCCTGTACCAATTGTCTTGACAACTTACTCCAATGTCACAATGACTTGAGAAAAACCATATCAGGGTGCTTATGACTGCGAGTGGCAGAAATCTAATTTGAACTGGCTTTACAAAGATGGGAATGTAGTGGCTGATGTAGGTGAAAGTCCAGGGTGTCATGTTGGATCCAGGGGCTCAAGACTTAGTCTTTTTTTTTTTTTTTAAGACTTAGTCTTATCTCCCTACTTCTGCTTTGTACTTCTTCTCTCTTTGTATTGGCTCTGTTCTTGGACAGATTTTTTTTTTCCCCCTTCATGGTGACAAGATGGCTGCCAGCACCTCCCAGCTTCCATCTGGTCCTCTTAAGCAAGTCCATGGAAAAAGAGAAGAGTTTCCCACCCAAAGTCCCAGAACTGAATCTCACTGACTCTGATAGGACTGGGTTTACCTCATGGGCCTGTATCTGAACCAATCTCTGTATTTTAAGAGTTAATTTCCTCTTGCTGCTATAGCAAATTACCTCAAATGGAGTGGCTTTTTAAAAAGCAAGTTTATGATCTTATAATTCTGGAGATCTGCCTGTCTCAAACATGATGTGATGCCCTCATTGGTTGATCTAGAGACACAAGCCTGGCCTTGAAGCCCCACCCAAACCATATAATGTTGGAGGGGCTGTTTTCCAGGGGAAGATGTAGTCTGAACCAGAGCTGAGGGACGGGATGCCCAAGGGGCTGCAACAGCAAGCGTCCATAATAGGAAACAAAGGAAAGACTCTGGTGCTCTTTTGAACAAGTTTTTGTAAGACTTGCCATCAGATTCCTTTTAGCCCATAAAGTTGGCAGTGCTGAAGTTTGGAATTCATTGTGATCAATTTATTTCACTGAGAACTTTATGTCACTTTTAAAGCAAGAAATTTAGAGCTTGGTATCTTCACCAGCAGGTCTCAGTGACCATGTGAAGCTGAGGCAGTACACAGCTAAGACTTGGACAGCATGAAAAAGCACTTAATTGTCTGACTTCTGGGCAAGTTCAAGGTTTCCACTGGTGAGGTCAGGCAAAAGGAAGAAAGTCCAGGATAGTGGAAAACTACATAACATATTATGTTACTCTCAGTTAAATCCCATAATTTTAAGGGAAAACAATCTTCAAAAGAGTCATAAAGCACATGAAGAGGCATCTTGAGGGGAGGCTTATCTAGATAAATCACAATATTCTTAGCAGCTGGATTTCGAGTCAAAATTTAACTGAGAGGTAGTCTCAAAGATCTAGCTGCACATCTACCAGCTTGGAAAAAGCCGAAAAATAAACTAAAGGACCTTAGCTATGTAGTTGGCCGTGGCTCAGAAGTGTCTGGACAGATCACTTCTCTTAGAAGCGCATCTGATGGCAGAGACAGCAAAGGATGGCCAAGGAGGGTTGGGAACTTGAGAAAGGGAGAAGGACCCTTCCTCAATGTCCTCTGCAGGGGAAGCACATGATCACCACTCCTTCCATGACCTTTCATCAGAGATGATGGGAATAAAGCAACAAGTTGACTGGAGAGGCAGTGACTTGCTGATGACACACAGAAGGAAATGAGTATGATTATAAGCCTGGGGTATGCATGGTATGAGCTCTAGAGGCAGTGCTGCCTGGTTATGAACTCTGTCCCCAGAACTGGATAGAACTGCATGTGAATCCTGATTCTTTCAATTAACAGCTGTGTGACTGTGAAACATTCACTTTAACCTTTCTGAGCCTTCATTTTTAATCTGCAAAAGGAGGATTAACGATGGTACAAATTAGCATTAGCGTTTACAAGTCAGCATTAGGCAAAACAATAATTAAAGCCCTCACCACCAGTTTGTGAATTATGTTTCCTTTGCAAACAGTGTAGCCTGGAGCCCAGGAAGACTGGTGGTGTCCAGCCCGGAGTTTTTTCAGTTGAAAGCAACAGAATCCCAAATAAACTTTAAAAAAAAAACAAGAAACTGCGAGCTATTTACAAATGAAAAGTACAGGGATGGTGTGGATCTTAGGCCCAGTTGGATCCAGGGGCTCAAATCAGATCACCACCCAACTTCTCCAGCTCTTGACTCCAATTTTTAATTTAAAACAATTTAGAGAGAAATTTATATTGCTACCACATGTGCCAAAAACAAAAGATAAATAATTAAATTAAATGCAATGAAAGCAATGTCACAAAGTCCTAAGTACAACAACAAAAAAGCCCTCAAACAACCCAATTAAAAAATGGGCATAGGACTTCAACAGACATTTCTCCAAAGAAGATATATACTTACAAATAATAAGCACATGAAAAGATGCTAAGCATCAATAATCATTAAAGAAATGCAAGTCAAAACTCTTGGGCTGGCCAAAAATTGATTTGGGTTTTTCCATATTATCTTATGGGACCATTTCATAACCATTCAGATGGCTACTGTTCAAAAAAACAAACAAAAACTAGCAAATGTTGGGGAGAATATGAAGGAATTGGAACTCTTGTGCACTGTTAGTGGGAGTCTAAGATGGTATAGCCATTGTGGAAAATTATATGGTAGTTACTCAGTGGCTCAGTGGTAAAGAATCTGCCTGCAATGCAGGAGACTGCCTACAAGGAAAGAAATGTGGGTTTGATCCCTGGGTCAGGAAGAGCCCCCCAAGAAGGAAATGGCAAGCCACTCCAATATTCTTGCCTGGGAAATCCCATGGTCAGAGGAGCCTGGCGGGCTACAATCCATGGGGTCGCAAGAGTTGGACATGACTTAGCACTAAACCACCACCACCACCACCAGAAAATTTTAAATTGAATTACATAATAATCCAGCAGTTCTATTTTTGTGTATGCACCCAAAAGAAGTGAAAGCCGGGTCTCAAAGAGACGTCTGTACACCATGTTCATAGCAGCTTTATTCACATTGCCTGAAACATGGAATCCAAGTGTCTACTAAAGGATGAATGGATAAGCAGTCTAACCATATAATAGAATATCATGCAGCCTTAATAGGGAAGGAAATTCTGATACCTGCTATCACATGGCTGAAACTTAAAGACATTATGCTATGTGCAATAGGCCAATCACAAAAGGACCAACATTGTATGATTCCACTTATATGAGGAACTTAGAGTAGTCAAAATCATAGAGACAGCTTCATTAGAGAATGATGGTTTCCAGGGCTTGTGGAGGGGAGGATGAGGAGTTAATGTCTAATGGGGATCAAGTTTTAGTCTAAGATGAAAAGAGTTATGGAAATGGGTGCTAGTGATGGTTGCCCAAACTTATGAATATATTTCATGCCACTAAACTGTGTACTGAAAAGTGGGTAAGATGGTAGATTTTATGTTATGCATATTTTACCCCAATTAAGAAAAAATCTGGGGAAAAATTCCTATCTAGATTCTGTGGCCTGCCCAAGACTCTAAGCATGAAAATGAGAGATAGAATGTTAAAGACACACCCAACTGTGGAGTGTCCTCGGTATAGTCAGTAGGACTGAAGGAGTAGAGGAAGGAAGACCTTCCTCACCTGGAGGGGATGCTGTGGAGCGTCACGGTGGGCACACTGCATCACAGTCCTCTGCTGCTGAAGGACCTGCCTCTTCTGACCCTCCATCTGATCATACTTCTCTCAACTTGGGTGATGACTCCTAGTCTTAGCCCTGTGTCCTTGGCCCTCTTATCCCTGGACTTCCTCTCTCAACTAGATTACAGGACTCTGAGGGCAGGGCCGGCACCATGCTAGTGTTCTGTAGCTTGCACGTGCCTGGCAGGCACCCAGGGTGTGTTAGTTTTAGTCCAAGTTGTGGAAGGCAGCAGACCTAGTGAGTGGTCCAAGAGCTCCTGTGTCTGAACATACCAGGAAACCACCTTCTACCTCTTTTCTCTTTTTTGGCCGATTAATATATTTTCTATTTCTCCAGCCATCCTACAATCCAAGATTTTTTTATTTTGTAGGTGATGGATATTCTAAGTCCAAGGAGAGAGATATAATGAGGTGATCCAGATCCTAGCCTGGTAGGAGCAGAAGATAATCCTAGTCTTGGGCTTTTCTAATTTTCAAAGTGTGGAACACAGAAAATGAAGCAGAGGCCCCTACAGAGTATTTGCCTTGTTTGGTGACAAATGACCCTAAAAGAGGGGCTTTCCAGGTAGGTGCTAGAGGTAAGGAACCCTCATGCCAGTGCAGGAGACATAGAGACATGGGTTCAGTCCCTAGGTCGGGAAGATCCCCTGGAGGAGGGCCTGGCAACCCACACCAGTATTCTTGCCTGGAGAATCCCATGAACAGAGGAGCCTGGTGGGCTACAGTCCATAGGGTTACAAAGAGTTGGATACTACTGAAGTGAGTTAGCACGCACACACGATCCTAAATGATGATGTCTTTCCCTCTCCACACCCTGACTTGAACTCAGGGACTAGGTAGAATGAAAGGAAGATAGGGTGATGGAGAAATTTAAGCATCAGCTCAGTTCTGGGTGGTTGGGTACTTTTCTAGTTACTGCAGCTCTGTAACAAATTACCCCAAATATAGTGGTGTAGGTGAGTTGGTGATAGGGAAGCCTGGCGTGCTGCAGTCCATGGTGTCACAAAGAGTTGGACACGATTGAGCAACTGAACTGAACTGAAGAGTGGTGTAGAATAACCATGCGTTATGCCCATGGGTTCTGTGGGTCAGAATTCAGACAGGGCATGGGGAGAACAGCTAGTCCCCAGTTGGACATCTTCAAGGTTGGAGGCGCCAGTCACCTCAAGGCTCATTCACTCACATAGAGGTTGGTATTGGCTGTTGGCTGCAAGGCCTCAGTTTCTCTCATGGACTCTCTTTCTGTAGGCTTGCATGGGCTTCCTCCCAATATGGAGGCTGTATCAGAGAACGGGGATCCCGAGAGAGAGAGCACGTGGATGCTGTATCAACTTGCACAACTCTGCTTCCAAAGGCACTCAAGTCACTTCTGCTACTTTCTACTTTTTCCCAAGTGGGTCATTCAGGCTAAAGGGGAGTGGGGTGATATTCAACTTTATCTTCTGGGGGAGGAGTGTTAAAGGATTGGTGGACATTGTCAAGTCACCACAAGTGTCCTGAGATATGAGAAGTGATTTCATGACTTCAGACCTGTTTTTCTTCCCCTGTGTGGCCTGCGACTCCCTGCCATGCCCCAGGTTCCCAGGGAAAGCAAACTCCAAATCAGTCAAGCAGATGGAACAGCCAGCAGCTAAAAGGGAAGTGCCTGATGCCGCCTGGAGTGCTGCCTCTCTTCCCTCTGCTGGGGGAACTCTGGCCAGGGAGGGGCTCTAAGGGCTTCCTGATGTGCTCAGAGGTCAGTAGTCCAGGGCGGAGTCCACAGGAAGCATTCATTGGTTCATTCATTCATTCATCCACAAATCTTTCTTGAGCATAGTTTTCAAGCGCCCTTCTCAGCAAAAAGGGTGTTAAACAGATTAACCGACCCTCTCGCCTGTGCTGCTCAGCCCAGGGGACCAGTCTCAGGGAAGCTGGGAGAATACCCTACACGTGAAGCTCAGAAGACCACCTTGGGCGATGAGGAGAGGAACCTGCCTATCACTGGAGCCACTTCCCCTGCACAAGGAAGGGGCTGTGAGCGAGCTGGGACACCCCAGGACCGCTAACCCTACTTCTCGGTTGACTTTGCTCTTGATTGCTGCCCACACCCACCGGCTTTGAGCTCCTGGGAGAGGCTGGGAGACTCTACCGGTGCCCGTGAGTCACGAGTGTAAAGTACGCCCAGGGCCTTGGCAGGCAGGTCTGTGCAAGGGTAAGGTGTCATTAGGTGAACGCTGACAAATGCTGCTTTCTCGAACCCTGGAGATAAAAGATAGGCTTCCTGTGCAGTCTTTTATCTCTCCCACTGTGCTGGGGTGGGAGCTGCAGGTCCCCGGGCAGCGGGGCAGCCAGGCAGCGAGGTGGGGGTGCGAGCGGGAGTGCGCGCGTGTGCGTGTGTGCATGTGCGTGTGTGCGCGCGCGTGGCCTTCCGGCAGCTGTCCCGGCCCCCACCCCACCCCACCCCACCCATCAAACCCGGCCCTGCGCGCCGCCCCCACCCCTCGCCGTGCTGGGTGCGCCGCGGGCCGCTGTGCGACTAGCCGGTTCCCCAGCGCCTGGGAGGCGACCCCCGTGCGCCCGGGGTTCAAAGGCCCCCGCGCTGCAGCTCCAGCCCCTCCGGGGGGCGGGGAGGCGAAAGGGGTGGTGCGGGAGCCAGAAAAGCCCTAACCCACAGCCGGCAGCCCTGAGCCGGGATGGGCAGCGCGCTCTGAAGTTTGTGACGGTCGCAGCCGACTCCTGGCCGCAGCCCGGGACGCGGCGAGCCAGCGGCCGGCCTCGAAGCATCTGCAGTTGGAGGGTGAGGCCCACTGTGCCCGGTCCGAGCGCCCTTTGGCGGCCACAGGCGCCCGTCCTCCGGCGCGGTGCGCCCGCGCCCGATCGGGGTTCATGGAGCTGGGGCTGTGCTTCCTTTTCGGGCTCGCTGTGACCTCCGCCGCAGGTAAGCGGGCCGGGAGGCGCGCGTCTCCTGGCGCGAGCGCACACACAAAAGGACCCCGGATCGGGGGCGCGGGGAGGGTGCCTCGCCGGGGGAGCGGCCTGGAGGCCGGCTAGAGGGCAGAAGCTGAGGGCACGGACCACCCCGCGGGCCCGGGAGGTTGCAGCCCACACGCAGGCAGGAGACCTGGGGCCCGGGCCCGAGTTGGTCAATTTTTCATGAAGTCGGGAACTTTTCCAAAAGTTTGCAAACGATTCAGAAACTGTGCAAAATGACTGCAAAGTGTTCAGAAAGCCTGCACAATGCTTGCACGTTTTCAGTGGGTGCAGATGGCTTGCACGCTGTGCAGTAAGTGAGAAGAGCTCCCCAGATTGTCACAAAGTGTGCACACAACTTGCAAGCTTTTCAGAAACTGCTGCACATAGCTTTGCAAAATTTTCCGAACATTGGGAGTAGCTAGGAGACTTAACAAAAAAGTACCCTTAGCTTGCAGACTTGGCAGAAAGTTTGATAGTCCCCTTCCCCAGGTTCTACGGGATGGTGGGTGTAAGGGTCTGCATTCCTAGGAACTCAGGAGCCCCTCCATCTGCCTCCTGCAGGATGGGTGCCTCACCCCCAGTCTGGGGATGCTGGCAGGAGCAGCATGCCCCGGGCCCCCTCTGCAGCCACATCGGAGGAGGACACCAAGGAGACTGTGGCCACCATGGCAGCCCGGGGTCCAAGCCCCAGAAGCCCTTGGCGGGAGCAGGGACCAAGTCAGTTCGGGAAGCAGGGGGCCGAGGGGGTCCCTGTGCACCACCGAGCCCGGCGCTGCACATGTTTTACCTACAAGGACAGAGAGTGCGTCTACTACTGCCATCTGGACATCATCTGGATCAACACCCCTGAGTGAGTCAGCCCTGGGGGGAGTTGGCCCGGGGGAGGGGAGGGGTGCTCCTGGCTAGGACCCTCTCTTCACACTGAAGGAGGACCTAGTTCCTTCTGAGCCCAGGCAGCCCACAGCCCACTTGGCACAGCCTTCAGCCCTCCTGCCAACCCAGGTCAGCTCTGCAGGTCAAGGGTGTGACTCTCATCTCCTCTGAGGGCCTGGCCTGGGAGAAACCCAAGCCCAGAGTGTCTGATCTGGTCGAGGGGTGAATGAAATGAGCCAGCCAGAGGGATTAGACACCTGAGAAATCCCTCTGGGGGGAGGAAGCCCCGAAAGTTACTCCTGCCCCCGGGCCATGTGGGTCCTGCCCCTCTGCTGACCCTGCCAGGCTCCAAGGAGTTTCAAATTCCTTGAAGGCAGCCTGTTCTCTAGGGAGTGCAGGGGTGGGCTAGGCAGGGCCTAGTGAAACCTCCCCCACAGGGTGACATTCCATGGAATTCAGGCTCCTTACCTCCTGGGTGGTGAGCCCACAGTTCCTCCTCTTTCCCATGTCACCCCTGCACCCGACAGCTCCCCTTCTCTCCTCCAGTCCGTAAGAACTCTCTTACTGCAAAACTGAGACAGTGCCACCTGAGTCCCTCCTGGAGTCTCCTTAATGTAAAGTCGCCCCTCTCCCGAGGCTGTGGGTAATGACTCAGCTCAGGAGCCCCTTCTAAAGAAATATCCTCCTGCAAACTGTGAAGAGGGCTTGACCTCAGTCTGGTCACCAGGCTTTGGAATTTGCTTTCCTGGTCTCTAAAATCCAGGACTTGGACCAGACGTCTCTAGGTGTCTCTGGGTATTCTTGGGATACCTTGGGCATCCTGCTTAGCCTTTCCAGAGCCCTGGGCCTGGACAGGCAACTTTGCTTCAGTGTTTGGGTCCCCTTGATCCAGGGGTTCCTTTGTCCCCGAGCCATGTGACCTCTGAGCACCCTGGGTGACAGCTTGATGGGCCGCACATACCTACCTTGTTTTACCGATACCCCAAGGATGAAGTGCAAAGGAGACTGAACCTAGGGGGTCGGATATCTTTCAAAACCAGGTCGTGAGTCCTCTGAGTACATCTGGTCTAGAAAGTCACCTTGCTGTCCTGCATGGCAGGCAGGACTGGCTCCACTCAGGAGCCTGGACACGTGTACAAGGTCCGGGCTCAGAAGGACCCTCACAGTCTAAAGTGTATTGTTGATGTCTTGAAATGCTTAATACTTTTTACATTCAAGTATAGTTGATGTACAGTATTGTGTTAGTTTCAGGTGTACAACACAATGAAATGCTTAATATTCTTTGAAGCAAGGGCTCTACATTTTCATTTTATCCCAGGCCATCCAATAGAGAGCTGACCCCAATGCCAGAACTTGCTTGCTGGGTTATGTCTGGTCGGCACACAGAGGGAGGGATGACCAGGCCAGATCTTAAAGAGAGGTGTGCTGGGGAGGGACTCCTGGACAGGCTGCCACTGACAGCCTTCTATTCCCAGACAGCTGTCAGCGTCACCTTCTCCTGCGGTCTCCATCACCCTGACATTTATCCTCTCTGATTCTTATCCTCTTGGCATCGTCCTCTGACTAAATTAGCTTCGCAGAACCCAGGGCAACCTTGGCAGGAATCCCCGGCTGTGGTTCTAGAAGGAGAAAGAAGAAAGCAAAGCCAGTTAGGGGAAGGGACTTTGCAGAGGATAGGAGGGGAGAAAGGAGAGGATATTGGGAGACCACCTTAGTTCTCTGCCTGTTGCCAAGCTCTGAGCACTCGCTGCATGGAAGCACTCACCCCATCCCCATGACCTGGTAGGAATCCTGTCTTCCCCTTCTGAGCTGTCATGTGTGACCTGAGATGAAGCCATGGGTCTTTGGCTTTTCCCAGGATATCCAACTTGCTAATGTTCCCCTCACAACTTGATTTACCTCTTCCCTTCTTCCCAGACCCTGATTCATTTTAAACACTAGAGGGAAGGATTAAATATGGTGTTTGGGAGTTTCATGAGCTACCCTGGGAAACAAGAAGTGACAATAGCCAGACTTGAGCATTGTAAAGTCAGACAAGCAACATAACCTTTACACGGAAGATGTTCCCAGATGGTCTTTCTCTGCCTTCCTTTCTTTCCTGTCCTCCCTCCTTTGCTCTTTCCTTCCTTCTGAAAATTGTCTGTTGCTGTATGGGCAACTTCACTGGCAAACTTTAAAACATCTTGGACAAGATTGCAAAGTGAGAGAGTGGGCTTTAGGGAACTTGGGCTTTCAGAGAAATGGAAGCATCTGAAAATGACTGGAGTGAACTAAAGGGCAGGGTGACGCACACTGAGGACTGAGTCTGCTTCCCACTCCCTCCCCAACCTACCATCAGAACCCTATGTCGAGGGCTCCTCTCTCTTAGCTGTCACCCCTCTTCTTCAGCAGACCTTCTTCATCTCCTGGGACTTCTCCAGGTGTGATTTGCATCCTGTCCCCACCACTGGCTGTGCTGGGAGACCACAGGAGTCTGGGTCTTCATGCCTAAATTGAGAGTCTGGAACTTTGGGTGATTTTCAGCTTCTAGTGTCTTTCCTTCTACTGCCTTCCAGTTGCACGGAGGTAGAGGTAAATCCTGCTTTATCTCAGAATGATGCTTGGGAAGTTGCAAGGCCTTCTTGGAGAAGGTCATTTCAGCTGCATTTAAGGACCTGCAAGCTGCTTAAGGGGGGATGTTGTTCTTGCATCTCATGTGGAAAGTTAAGGTTCTAGAGAGCAGCTGCTCCCAGAGGTGTTTTCCAGGCATGAGATCCACGTTCTCTGGTTTCCCCACATCCTTCTAAGCACTTAGCTTTTCCAGATCTGAGCTTGATCTGCACCCAGCACATAGTAGATGCTTAGTAATGCTGGTCTTTGCTGTCACTGAGGTTCTATCTGCAGGACTTTCTCCCACAAATGAGGTGTCCTGTCCCAGAGGTCTCACATCCCTAGAGACATGTGCAGGAATGTGGATTTTTCTGGGGCTGTTGCTCATAGCTTCCATTGTTTCCTCCAGAAGATCTCAGGCCCCGAAGAGAAATGAGCCAACTGCATCCCGGGCAGCTGCCTTCTTAGACCTGGGGAGGTGCGGAGACGGCTGTCCGCCCACGAGGCGAGGGATGTTCATGGCTCTCCTTGGCCCTGTTAGGAAGCCACCGCGCCTGCCCCTACCCCCAGCAAACCCACCATTGCCAACGAAAACAAAACCCCACCTCAGAGGAAATACTCATCTCATCTCATGGTCATGGAAAATATGCTAAGAATAAGATCATAAGGAGAGAAATAGGGACAAGAAGGCCACATACTGGAGAAGGCAATGGCACCCCACTCCAGTACTCTTGCCTAGAAAATCCCATGGATGGAGGAGCCTGGTATGCTGTAGTCCATGGGTCGCTAAGAGTCAGAGACAACTGAGTGACTTCACTTTCAGTTTTCGCTTTCATGCATTGGAGGAGGAAATGGCAACCCACTCCAGTGTTCTTGCCTGGAGAATCTAGGGATGGGGGAGCCTGGTGGGCTGCCGTCTATGGGGTCGCACAGAGTCAGACACGACTGAAGTGACTTAGCATCAGCAGCAGGCCACATACTTACATCCCTATGCACTCGGGGCTGTTCCACAAGAATACTTCAAAAACAGGAGTGTCCTGTGACATGGTGAGGGATTGTCTCTGTTGGGGTTTCCAGAAAGACGGAACTAATAGGATGTGTATATATAGATCTCTATGTGTATATAAACACACTACACACACACACAGAGGAACTGATGTTTCAGTCTGCAGTCTGAGGCATCCTGAAGGCTGAATTCCCTTCCTACTCAGGGCATCTCACTTCTCTCTGTCAGAGCCTTCGCCTGATTAGATGAGGCCCACCCACATTATGAAGGGTAATCTGCTTTACTCAACATCTACTGATTTAAATGTTAATTGCATCTGAAATATACCTTCCTGGCAACATCTAGACTGGTTTTTGGTCACAGATCTGGGTACTGTGGTCCAGTCAAGTTGACACATACAATTAACCATCACAGAGTTCTCAGTGCTAACCATACTCCACAGCAGGGCAGCCCCTCTGCACCTGCTACCATCGATCCACCTGCCTGCAGAGTGAGACCACTAGCTCTGACAGCCGATGAAGCCGCAGGGCCCCCAGCAAGGAGCCCCGCTCAGTCTCTCCCACTTTGTTCCTGAGAATTGAGTGGACCTGCCATCTGTTAATCCCTCCAAGGATGCAATGACAGAGGCACTGTGATGCTGTGACCGTGACAGTGTTTCCAAACAAAAATCTGAGCCACATGGTCTGACAAGCAGGAATGTATTTCTGGAAAGAGCAGTGCAGGATGCTTGGAATCACGGCTGTGGTGGAAATCTGGGCTCTGTAGACTCGTGAGAAGACTCCAGCCCCAGGAGCTCTGCCCGGTGTCCTGTTTGTGATTTGCTGCATGGCCTGGGGATGGTACACCCTCTCCCCATGCCCCCAGGTAAGGTGCAGACATCAGTGTGACTCTAGGATGGTGACCTAACAAGGTGACCAGCCTGGCCACACTGACTCAGCCAGCAGGAACGATATTTTTCCCCAAAGAAGAGGTGTAAAAATAATCATAATTATTCAATATATTCTCCCACAGAAAGGCAACAATTCGACAGAGTCATCTTTGCCCCTCCTGTTGTTCAAGAGAGGTATGCCACATGTTTCTAGGGAGGGGACATTTTAAGTTTGAGAACATCCCAGTGGAATGGATGGATCTGGTTCTCCAGCCTCCCGCTGATGTGGGAATGGCTGTCCACCCACTGTGTGATCACAGGGATCCCAGTAACAATCATGTGACCCGCAAGTCAGGACTGGGAGTACTGTTGCTGGAGATACAGCTTTTGAGGCAGAGGGATAGTCTTTTGAGCATGATCATGATCTTGCAGGCAATGGTCCACACTGATGTTGGCCATGACTCCTGTGAGTAACGACATGTGAGGATGACACGAGAGAGTGTGCGGAGTGTGCTCAGCACAGTCTCTGAACTCTAGTGGGCTCCGTATCTCAAGATCGCAGGACCATGTGGATAAGTGTACAACCCTGGGGGCTGCATAACCTTCCCTGCCACTCCACACAGTCTGTGATTGGAGGAGCCTGGGACGAAGAAGCTCAAGTCCTGCCGAAGTCAGCTTCCTTGGACCCTTAAACCATGGTCTTACCCAGCTTCCTGCAGTAACACTGAGGAGCTTGCACCTGGGTACCCCAGTTCCTCCCTACACCATGCCTCTTGGTGGGTGATCGCTTAGCATTTGTTCTGCATCAGGTTTACAGACCCTGGGAAAAGGTGTGTCTGGCTGACTGCCCTGCTGATAAGCAGCTTGATAAGCACCCTGGTGGCCAAAGGTTGTCCAAGCTTGATGAGATTTGGTCCTGCCCTTTTCTGCCCCTCCTTTGTTGTTTGCTTCCCTGGTGAATAATTGGAATGTTTGGGGAAAGGGGCATGGTGTTCTCTGAAGGCATTGCTAAATAAGCAGGTGGGTACAGTAACAATGGGGGTGGGGCGGGGGAGGGCTGGGGTGATGTGGCAGCGTGGTAGGGTCTGGCTGTGCTGTGCTCAGTCGTTCAGTCGTGTCTGAGGTTGTAGCCTTTCAGGCTCCTCTGCCATGGGGATTCTCCAGTTCAGTTCAGTCTCAGTCATGTCCAACTCTTTGCGACCCCATGAACTGCAGCATGCCAGGCCTCCCTGTCCATCACCAAATCCTGGAGTTTACCCAAACTCACATCCATTGAGTCGGTGATGTCATCCAGCCATCTCATCCTCTGTTGTCCCCTTCTCCTCCTGCCCTCAATCTTTCCCAGCATCAGGGTCTTTTCAAATGAGTCAGCTCTTCGCATGAGGTGGCCAAAGTACTGGAGTTTCAGCTTCAACATCAGTCCTTCCAATGAACAACCAGGACTGATCTCCTTCAGGATGGACTGGTTGGATCTCCTTGCAGTCCAAGGGACTCTCAAGAGTCTTCTCCAACACCACAGTTCAAAAGCATCAATTCTTCGGCGCTCAGCTTTCTTCACAGTCCAACTCTCACATCCATACATGACTACTGGAAAAATAATAGCCTTGACTAGATGGACCTTTGTTGACAAAGTAATGTCTCTGCTTTTTAATATGCTGTCTAGGTTGGTCATCGGAGAAGGCAATGGCACCCCACTCCAGTACTCTTGCCTGGAAAATCCCAAGGACAGAGGAGCCTGGTAGGCTGCAGTCCATGGGGTCGCTAAGAGTTGGATACGACTGAGCGACTTCACTGTGACTTTTCACTTTCATGCATTGGAGAAGGAAATGGCAACCCACTCCAGTGTTCTTGCCTGGAGAATCCCAGGGACGGGTGAGCCTGGTGGGCTGCTGTCCATTGGGTTGCACAGAGTCAGACATGATTGAAGCGACTTAGCAGCTTAGCAGCAGGTTGGTCATAACTTTCCTTCCAAGGAGTAAGCGTCTTTTAATTTCATGGCTGCAATCACCAATCACCATCTGCAGTGATTTTGGAGCCCCCCCAAATAAAGTCAGCCACTGTTTCCACTGTTTCCCCATCTATTTGCCATGAAGTGATGGGACTGGATGCCATGATCTTAGTTTTCTGAATGTTGAGCTTTAAGCCAACTTTTTCACTCTCCTCTTACACTTTCATCAAGAGACTCTTAAGTTCTTTTTCACTTTTTGCCATAAGGGTGGTGTCATCTGCATATCTGAGGTTATTGATATTTCTCCTGGCAATCTTGATTCCAGCTTGTGCTTCTTCCAGCCTAGCATTTCTCATGATGTACTCTGCATATAAGTTAAATAAACAGGGTGACAATATACAGCCTTGACGAACTCCTTTTCCTATTTGGAACCAGTCTGTTGTTCCACATCCAGTTCTAACTGTTGCTTGCTGACCTGCATACAGGTTTCTCAAGAGGCAGGTCAGGTGGTCTGGTATTCCCATCACTTTCAGAATTTTCCACAGTTTATTGTGATCCACACAGTCAAAGGCTTTGGCATAGTCAATAAAGCAGAAATAGATGTTTTTCTGGACCGCTCTTGCTTTTTCGATGATCCAGCAGATGTTGGCAATTTGATCGCTGGTTCCTCTTCCTTTTCTCCAGGCCAGAATATTCGAATAGGTTGCCATGCCCTCCTTCAGGGGATCTTCCCAACCCAGGGATTGAACCCAGGTCTCCTGCATTGCAGGTGGATTCTTTACAGTCTGAGCCACCGGGCATGTCAGGATAATTTGAATGATCTGCTTGGAACCCCTTTGTTAAATGATGAAATCTTAGTAAGGCTGAGTCCCAACAGAGCAAACACAATGCCTTGCAGTCATTTCTCATTGTACACAGCACCTGGGTCTCAGGACCCAAGACCTGAGTGTGGGCCACCAGGAAGGGATCCCAGGGAATAACTACAGAATCTGTTTACCAAAAATGGTAAATACATAAGAACACATAAAAAAAGATGGTATTGGGACTTGCCTGGTGGTCCAGTGGTTAAGACTCCCGCTTTCAATTCAGGCGTTGCAGATTTGATCCCTGGTCAGGGAACTAAGATCCTATACATCGTGGGGTGCAGCCAAAATAATAAAAAGAGAAGACAGTATCAGCCAGACTAGAAATGATCTTGAACTCAGTTTTCTGACTGATCATGTTTTTACTCTCTGAGTCATTTCCCTCCCACGTAACCCTCTCCTGCTTAGAAATCTATACATGTTTACATTCCAGTTTTGAGTTTGGGTAGCAGCAGCTCAGAACATTTCACGGCAAGATGCATTTTTAAAGTTTGATAGCCGTGAGGCTAAATTTCAGAGTTTATTGGCAAGGTCAGCTCACGCAAGGTGACCTCCTGGTTGGGTTCAGTTGGACCTAACGTCTTCTTTTCTACCCCAGAATAGATGTGAGGAGGTGAGATGTCTGGGGGCAAAGATGGGTTCATTGAAATGCTGCTGATCCCGACTGGATAAGAAAGAGACTTGAGGCTGGAAAGCAGGTTGATTTGCATCGAGGAGATCATGACCCTGTGTGCCCCTGAAGGGAGAACTTGGATTTTTGCTAGACGAAGAGGATGTTGCAACTAGGAACTTGGCCTTAAATTTGAAGGCAGATGAAAGGCTGTGACATCTCTGGTGTGGTTTGTTCCTGCAAGAATTTAAAACAAAGGAAGCTGGGAAGCAAACAGTGCTTTCCTTAGGGGGGCCCCACAGCCGGTTGGAACTCACAGGCTTTGTAGCGCCAGATCGCAATCCCGTCTTGGATCCACAGCATCTCAGCAAGTTTGATGGGGGCTGCCTGTGCTCCACTTCCTCCCTCCAGGTAGTCCCCTGTAAGCATCGCTCAGCTTTGGAGTACATTAGAAGTAGATTTACTGTTTAACAGAAGGAAATAACCCTCTCAGTCTAAGCCATGTTTCGGTGGAAACAGAATTCCTTAAAACGGGACACACACGTGCGCACACACAATTTCCCTCTATTTAGGACAGGAACCAATTTTATTTAGAAGGAAAATAAATCTAGGCAACGGCCACAATGTAGATAAGCTACTGGTCCAGACAAGGTTCCAGGGGCTTCTAGAGTCCTGCTGCCCCACCAAGCCCCCAGGAACGGACAGCAGAACAGGGCATCCCCACCCTTTCTCGTCTGCCCCAGTTTGGAGTCTCGGGAGAGCCAAGAGCATTTGGAGAACCTAGCGATGTTCAGAGTCCTGGAGGCACAGGTCTTCCCTTATTTTATGACCTCTTAGGGCCAACTGAGCAGGAGGCCTTAATAAACAGTAACTCTAGAATGCGGCAGCCAGCGAGCCCTGTGCCTGGCTCAGTAATTTAAAAAACAGAAACAGATTCATGCACCCATGAGAAAGGCTCAGAGGCTCTCAGATGTGGCCAAGGTGTTGCGGTCCTGTGCTGCTTGGTGATGGCATGAATGACCCACAACTTGGGGAGCAGTGAACAGCTTTGCCAAAAGCCAGAAGCAGGTCGGTGAGAGAGCAGAGGTGTCTGTAGCTTTTCTGGGTTTTTCTACATCTGATTTCCACAGATTTCTTGTAGGGTGGCAAGATAGGGTGAGGCTCGTGACATACTCTTTCAGGAGCAAACTTGAAGGGGATGCCATAAGTTAAATGAAAGGGAATGCGATGTTTTTTAAAAATGATAATGAGTGCAGAAGTTTCATAATCAACCAAATACCAACATTTCTAATAAAGACAGGATCTGACTCTGCTTGGTTCTTGTTTTGGGATAGAGCCTGTGTCTCTAGAGGGACTTAAGTTTTCTTAGCTCGAGGTAAGCAATCAAGTGATCAGAGTGACCACAACAATGCAAAAAATTAGATTAGGAAGAAAATGGGTGTCTTTATTTTTGTTGCCATGGCAAGTATGTCTTCATTCAGTAAGGTTTTTCCATTCTAAAGATGAAATCTTATGAAACTTAGCGAGGGTGTCTTCTTTCTGCTGCTGCTGCTGCTAAGTCGCTTCAGTCGTGTCCGACTCTGTGCGACCCCAGAGACGGCAGCCTACCAGGCTCCCCCGTCCCTGGGATTCTAAAGGCAAGAACACTGGAGTGGGTTGCCATTTCCTTCTCCAATGCATGAAAGTGAAAAGTGAAAGTGAAGTCGCTCAGTTGTGCCTGACTCTTAGCGACCCCATGGACTGCAGCCTACCAGGCTCCTCTGTCCATGGGATTTTCCAGGCAAGAGTACTGGAGTGGGTTGCCATTGCCTTCTCCAGGCTCTTCTTTCTGAGGGTTGTTTAAAGGGATGTGTGATGGCGTCTGGACTTTTTTTTTTAATCCCCCTACACATACCCCCATCCTTAAAAAAATACCTGCTCCTTATTTTACTCCTTCTGTTTCCACTGCTGGTAACTATTTTGAGCCACATCTGTCTGCAGCTTTGCATAAAGTTATAATGAGCCTGTGCCAGACAGACGTGGATTGCTCATGCCCACATTTGACCTGGAATGTGTTAGGGTCACTGGGGGTTGGGGAGGGAAACTAACCTCACTCACATGGATGCATTTGGGTTATAGCAGACAGGGGGGAAACCAGCTAACCTGTTGGATTCCCTAAATGGCTTCAGTTGCGAATATTGCAGGCATTTGTTGCCCTAACTTCTTGATTATTTTTTGAGCTGTCACTCTTGGAAATCCCACCCCACACACAGCACACACAGAAGGATGTTTCTGTTACTCTCTGTGGCTTTGACCACTTGTGCTTCCTCTAAATAGACTTCATTCAGAGCCCGTGTGCCTGTGTGAGGGGAGGAGGCTACTGTGTTGAGGGACCTGATGGCACGATTCAATCTTTGGCTTTGGGATTATTTCTAAGCTCAGTTATATGGCGGTAGGATGTGGAAGAGTCCTACTCTTTGGATGAAGCTTTCTGAAAACAGTGGGTAAGATCCTGGGACTCTCTCCACTTAGGGGTAGGTAGGGACCCCACATTTCATTGTGGTTTCATTGCTGGAGAGAAGCCCTACTCTAGCATCTGTGCTATTCGGAGATGCTCAGGTGTAACAGTGAGGGCATATGGGAATCTCTCCATGGAATTTGGAGTTGGACGGAGCCTTCAGAAATCCAGCCCTTTCATTTCTCAGCCCCAGAAAGAAACCACTCAGCCAGGGCCTCTCTGGGAGCTAGTCTTCAATTTGGACCAATATCCTAGGTCTGTCAGCCTAGGGAGGCCTCTGGTTTTGTCTCTGAGACTTCATCCTTCCAGGCAGCCTGGTTTTTCCTCATGTGTCTGCAGAAGTTACTATCAAGATGTGGTATTTCCATTTTAAGTGATCTAGAGACCATATTCCCTCCAGGACAATGATAGTAGAAATCCAATACATCAGCTAAGAATTCTAAACATTTGGGAGATTGGGTTTGGAATGAGAAGTAATGGCCAATTAAGACCTCCTTCCCTCTCTCCTTCCCTGATAGCTTCCCTGATACCTTCCACCTGCAATGCAGGAGAAAGTGAAAGTGAAGATGCTCAATCGTCTCTGACTCTTTGCGACCCCATGGACTGTAGCCTACCAGATTCCCTCCACCCATGGGATTTTCCAGGCAAGAGTACTGGAGTGGGTTGCCATTTCCTTCTCCAGGGGATCTTCCCAACCCAGGGGTCAAACCTGGGTCTCCCACATTGCAGGCAGACGCTTTACCCTCTGAGCCACCAGGGAAGTCCTGTTCAATTCCTGGGTCGGGAAGACCCCCTGGAGAAGGGATAGGCTATCCACTCCAGTATTCTTGGGCTTCCCTTGTGGCTCAGCTGGTAAAAAATCTGCCTGCAATGCGGGAGATCTGGGTTCAGTCTCTGGTTTGGGAAGATCTCTTAGAGAAGAGAAAGGCTACCCTCTCCAGTATCCTGGCCTGGAGAATTCCATGGACTGTTTAGTCCGTGGAGTCGCAAAGAGTCGGACACAACTGAGCAATTTTCACTTCACTTTCCTCCCCTCCTTTCTTCACGTAACAGACCCTTGCTATTGAGATGCTGTAGTATTATTATCGGAGAAGGCAATGCAACCCACTCCAGTACTCTTGCCTAGAAAATCCCATGGACGGAGGAGCCTGGTGCGCTGCAGTCCATGGGGTCGTTAAGAGTCGGACATGACTGAGTGACTCCACTTTCACTTTTTACTTTCATGCATTGGAGAAGGAAATGGCAACGCACTCCAGTGTTCTTGCCTGGAGAGTCCCAGGGACGGGGGAGCCTGGTGGGCTGCCGTCTATGGGGTCACACAGAGTCAGATACAACTGAAGCGACTTAGCAGCAGCAGCAGTATTATTATGCACCTGCTCTGAGCCAGGCACTGCCTGGGCTGCCCTGGATGCTGAGGTGGACAGGCAGAGGTCAGCTGTTACGTACCCCAGGGGACAGGAAGGAAGCCACACCTGCAGCCCAGGTGAGGAAACACCCCTTCTTCTTGGGTCCGACTGATGGGGGTCAATGATCTCTTTGAAAATACATGTAATTCTGGTAAAATTCCCCAACAACCAAGTCCTGGATAAACTCATGAGTTGTGGGTTGCTTTCTTTGAGTGGGGGATGGGGGGGATATCTTTAAAAAAAAGTTAACTACCAACCCACAGCATGTTGCTCACTGTTTTGATATTTCTAAATATTCTGGTCATTGGCTATTCCTGAGGCTGCAGGAGGACTTCCTCCTTTCGTGGGTGGTGGAGGAACAGTCTGCCTTGGGGGCCTCCCACTTAGAGATGCGGCAATTTTCTGCAGAAGCAAAGCTGCAGATTGCCAGTTCCCTTTATGTTGTTTGTGAGCAGGAAGATCATGTCGTGTTCTTTAGAACCAGAAAGCATGTGTTTCTGCTTGTACAATGAGGTCACTGAGGAGATGTATTTCCTGGTTATTTTCTTTCCTAGAGGTTGGAAGGGCACCCAGTGGTTGTCTGGCATGAGGCCTGTCCCAAGCCAACTTTCACAGGCATTTGATGAGTGGACAAGGAGTAAATTCACTGGAGGACAAGCCTCCTGAGGTGGTTAGCCAAGTATCTCTGAGCATCATGAGGTCGTATGCTTGCTCCCACCTGTCCAAAGGACAGTGTGATCCAAACCAAACATTTCACAGTGGGCACACCTGGGAAGAAAGGACTCCAGCTAGCTTTGTTGGCTGTGTTTTGTCCTGAATTGGAACACATTCTTTTGTATTTTGTTGCAATGAAGAAAATCTCTACTTGTCCTTGGCAGCTGCAGAGACTCCTGGTCTTTCTATGAAACCCAAGAGATCATGGTTGCATCCATCTTGAGAGAGTGAGTTCCAGGGTCAGCTTGAGGTCACTGGTTGCAAGCAACAGAAACTTAAATGTAGCTCACACAGCACAGGAGTTTATTGGAAGGACATGGTGTGATCTACCACCTGGAAGGGAGGGAGAAGCAGGACCAGGCTTAGAAAGAGAGAGAAACCAGGACAAGACTGGGGGTCCCAGGGCACAGACAGACAATGCAGGATGCTTAGTAGCAGCTCCAGACTATTTTCTTTTTTTTTAATTCTTGGTTGCACTATGTGGCACGAGGGATCTTAGTTCCCCGACCAGGGATCGAACCTGTGTCCACTACAGGGGAAGCTCAGAGTCCCAACTGCTGGACCACCAGGGAATTCCCATCCAAACTATTTTCTGACCTCGAATTGGTTTGCTCAGGTGTCTTGGGAAGGAGAGGGTGCCATGAGCAGCTTGGGTCACCTGATGAGTCTTGAGGTGTGGGAAGGCGAGATACAGTGATTGACAGTCTCATCAAGACCTCACACAGGGAGAGAGGGACCATTCCCCAGGGGAAAGACAAGAGATTGGATTCCAGGAGACGAAAACAGCCAGCATTGAATTCAGGCTCTAGAGAATCCTGGGCTTTTAAGTTTTTCAAGGCGGGTGATTCTGTCTCTGAGCTATTGTTTCCTCCTTGTCTCTATGACTATGTGCAAAGTGGAAGTGGGGAGGGGCAGTCCACTAGATGTTTCTTGCAGTTAATGGATGCTTTTACAGGTCTTTGAATATTCAGTCACTTTCTGTAGTTACTTCATTCTGTCTTATTCTTCTAACAGAGTTCCTAGTTCACACTTTTTCCTGATTAAGTTTTACAAAGACAGTCAATGAAGCTGATCCATGTTTTCTTCCTTGCCCAAGAAGGTGTTTCAAAACTTGAGAGAGCAACTGAGTGGTACCTTCTAAGGAAGAAATTTAATAAAATCTGAAATTGAGCCTTAGTTAGAAAGCCTGTTGGAGTCTGGAAGTTGATTCTCCGGGGAGCTGTGAGGGGCAGTATCTGATGACCGCTGGTGCCTGGCAGCTGGGGGGCCCCCACCGTCTGCCTGCCATTGGCAAACAGTTGTTCCTCTTCCTTTCGGCTGCAGGACCGGTCAGCAGCGTCGTGCCTCCTGTACGATGTGTCCCAAAGACGGTCCTGACCTTGCTCTTCCGTTTCAGAAGGAAAACGTGAAGTGGAGGAGACAGCATCATCTTGGCATCTGAGTGTGAAGTGAAAATGTTGATTGTTGAGGAGACACCAGAACCTGGGCTTTTTAGAGTTGAAAATGACAACAGTTTGTAAAAATAGTAGCTGGTGCTAATTTTATCACCATGTCACATGATCTGTCTGGCTTTGCTTTATGGAACAAGCCACTAGAGCAGGGATTGTACCCTGAGATGCCCATGAAGGCCAGACAGGTAAGAAAAGCACAGGAGTAGGGACTGGGACCAAACAAGAGTGTTTGAGCCAGGCTCTGATGGTACCACTCAGCGGCAGACAGCTGCTGCTATGTTGGAGTGTGGGACTGGAGTGAGTATAACTGAGAGAAGATGGAAATTGGGATATTTGTGTGAAATTTTCAAGTTAAAAAAAAACAACAAAAACACCACCCTCTTGTGATTGGATGAAGCCTACAGGAATGCCAATTTTCTAACCTCTGCACTAGATTAAACTGTGTGTGTACAGGGCCATGGGCCCGTCATGAATCATCAGAAGTCTAGTCCAGGCCCGTACATTGGAAACCACTCTGCAAATATTTGTTGAGTACTATTCAGTTTGGGGTGGGTAGGTGGGGTTATGAAAACTGGGCTTTCTAGGACAATTCGATCGACTTTGCTGAGAATTTAGAGTCTGGCTGGGTGATGATGCAGATGGAGAATGAATACAGGAGATTTGAAAGTTTAGTATTTACTAACGTTTATAAATGGGAAATAAGGAACACTGTGATAAGTATGATCTTGGCATCACCATCACTGATCAAATAATGAATGTTCTGAGCATACGCTGAGGACAATTTAATATCAAAGACACACAACACTAGACATTGCCAATGTGATTGTTTTGGGGTGTTTTCTTTTGTCTAAGAGCATTTGGACTGATCTTACCTGCTTCTCTTTTGTTTGGAGTTCTGTATTATAACTGGAACATGAGCAGGTTGAAATGCTGCCTACTTTTATAAAGAACTGTGTTCTTTAAGCCCCACTGTAGAACAGGAGGCTAAACCACAGGTCAGACGGTGTGCTGGTCAAAGTTCTCAGCCAATTTAACTTCATTTTCAGAGTTCTTTCATTAGTTCCTTCCAATTCACCGTTCAAGAGACATTCGTTTCTTTATCATTCAAGAAATGACAAAGGTACCAAGACAACAGCTAAAACATGAGTGCTTATTGGGCAGACAATGTAGAAAGATGGCCCAGCCAAAGGAAGCCTGACAAAGAATGGCACTGCTGTGCCAGGTGGCATTCTGGTTCCTTCTTACTTGTCTTTCTTACTTAGTCACACATCTTAAATGCAGGGCTGGTAGATAGGGTTTTTTATGCCCGGTACAAAACTCACTTGAATTCCCAGACTAAAAAAGCAACAGCAGTAGCCACATTCATTCACTGCTAGGAGCTCTTTGCTAAGTACTCTTCATGCAGTGCAGTGTATCATTCAGTCCAACAACTTTTGTAAATCAGGAAACTGGAGCGGGTGGAGTGATCATCATGTAAGTGCTACACAGCGGGATCCAGGTAACCTTTCTCTGTGCTCTGTGTACCTTGTACATACCTGTGCATATTGGCTGGTGAGGTTTCTTTATCCTGTACTGTTTTAATACACCAGTAGTATGTGAATGCCCTAAGGCCTTTCTGCGTCCTCATCACACTTGGCATAATCCCAGGGAGATACAGGCAGACCTTGGAAATACTGCACATGTGGTTCCAGGCTACCTCAACAAAGTGAAAAAGCAAGTCACACGAATTTTTTGGTTTCTTAACACTTATGAAACTTTTGTTTATTCCATACTGCCATCTATTAGGTATGCAATAGCATATCTAAAAAATGTACATCCCTTAAAACTACTTTATTGCTAAAAATTCCAATCATCATCTAATGCATGTGGCCACAAAACCTCAATTTGTAAAATTCATATTATCTGTGAAGTGCAGTAAAATAAGGTATTCCCAGATATAGTGGATGCTTGGCAAATGTTAGAAATTCCTTGTAAGGAATTTTGTGGTTGTTGAACATTGTAGGTTGGAGAGAATCCAGTCTTACTGGTCTAGTTTATCTCACGCTCAACAACCAGTTACTTAATTAATAGTCTTCATTTTCTCAGCTTTGTGCTGGGTCCACAGCAGGTGCAAAAGACGGAGCCCTGTCTCCTACTCTCTTGGAGCTGGTGTCCACTCTCAGAGCTGGACAAGAAAGACCCCTGCCTTGGTTCTGTGGGGTAGAGGGCGTCTCTGACCCTCCTCTGGCCCTATCTCCTACCCACTGCAAGGAGTCTATGGGACTGAAAGCCATATGCCCCTTCTTCTAGACCATGTACGGAGTATTTATAACCCTGGAATCCCCCCTCCTCAGGTGTCTCCGAGCCCACTTCAGGGTCTGACGTCCATGGACAGAACAGGGCTTAGGGCACATCTCCCAAGGCCTACAGGGCAGCCAAGGCGCAGCTGCTTGCAGGATGGGGGTGGGGGTGGGTGGAGCTTGGGGTGCACTTGGGATCGAGCAGGATGGGAAGCTGAAGTGCCGAATCTCCCAGTGCTGCCATGTGGCAACACAGGACTCCAGGGAGCCCCAGAATCCTAAAATCAAGTTCTGATTTCCAAGGTATTCTGAAGCCAAACTCTTATTTAAGCGCTTATCAGATTTTAAAAACCTTTAAATTTTCAACCTATTCGAAGTGCGCCTTCATTGGAGCTGGAATTGCTATTGTGCGGTGCGGAGCGGAGGGTGGGCCTAAGGTGGGCAGGACCATCTCCCAAGTCCTTTGGTTCTCAGCTTGCATCACCTGCTACCGGCTCCTAGGTCAGCCAGCAGAGTGCACACCTAGAACACCCAGGCTTGGAGCAGGGTTTTCTCCCTCCATGAACATTCCTGGAAAGTTTCAAGGGCTCATTTGCATACTAGCTCCTCCCACTAGGCTGCTGGGAACGTGCTTAGCAGTTCTGTTAATGAATACCGGGTCGCCCTGTTTCCTCACTTAAAACACTTCGTTTGTGAAGTTGACTGGCTCTGAGCACACACATGCCTAATCAGCTGACAGCAACTTCAAAATTGCAGGTCTTGCTGTTGATGGAAAAATGGGAGCCGTGGTTGTTAATCCTTGTGTGTAATTTTCACCAAGAAATGGGGGCCTGGGTTTAATGTCAACACCTAGAGATTTAATGTGGCCCTATTACTAGAAATCTATACCTTTAGCCAAATCCTGCCTCCTCACAATGTCGGTATTGTCTTGCTACCCTACCCCTACCATTTCCCATTCCTGAGAAAAGATGAGGTTTTAGCAAAGGTTCCACTCAGAATAGGGCCTTCCCAGGCAGCTCAGTGGTAAAGAATCTGCCTGCCAATCCAGGAGACACAGGAAACTAGGGTTCAATCCCTGGGTTGGGAAGATCCTCTGGAGAAGGAAATGGCAACCCACTACCGTATTCTTGCCTGGAGAATCCCATGGACAGAGGAGCCTGGTGGGCTAGTCCATGGGGTCGCAAAGAGTCATACACGACTGAGTGATTGAAAACACGTGCACAGCTCAGGACGGGAAGGGCCCCTGCTTGCTTTCTCCATCCTGTGAGCACAGACTGCTCCGTACTGGGCCTGCCTGGATCCAGGAACCATTTCATAACTAACTCGGGTAGGAGCGAGTGGGGAGAGGGGAAGAGAAAGAGGGTGGGGGTGGTTATGTTCTCAGCTCCAGTCTCCAGTCCAGCAGGGAGCAGGTTTCTCCCAAGCATCAGGTCAGGATGAGGCACCCCCCACTTTGTCCTCACCACCCCCAAAAGGCACCATGGCATGTGTTTTAAATTAAAGGAAATTCAATTTGATGTTATTTTGAAAGCATGCAGAGGATGTCAGAACCCCCTTTGAGGTGGCTGATTGGTGATACTTCATGGGGCTCACAGAAACCAAGGTGGTTAATCCTGGGGACTGGAAGGAAAGCCAGAATTTATTGGAAAAGTAACTTTTGGCCACGTGTGTTTCCTCTAGCTATTATTAATCTGCCCCAAATCCTATTCAGTAGTGCTAATGAATTAAGCAGCCGCTTTTAACTTTTTCCCACTGAATTGCTTGGTAGTGTCCTCCCATCCCCGGAGAGCACTGGTTTGGATGGACATGAGCATAAGAAACAGATTAAACATTTATTGTTTCAAGTGACACCGCCACCCTCATGCCAGCTCCAACCATAAATGAAATGGGTAAATAGTTTCAGGCATTTATTTCTTCATAAGAAGACTTTTCCCAAAGCCACTTCTGTCTTTGGCTATGTATCTCTCAGGGCACAGAGGCGTCCATGTCTGCGTCTCTAAGGAAGCCTTGTTCCAAGGCCACAGTGTGTTTCAGCGGCCAGAATTGAATTTGTATTCCAGTTAGCACAGACTACACATTTGGTGTATGCACAGAAGAAATTCAGTGCCTGGCGGGGCAGGGACAAACCAGGCTTTGGGCTGCGGGGTAGGAAGGCATCGTACTGGTATGGATGACCAGGCTCAGGTGCTGCTGGCTGAAGGATGAAGACTGGGATCAGCATTTGGGCCAGCAGGAATATCCATGTCAGGGGTTTGGATGCAGGAAGGGGAAACCAGAACTGCCCTGCAAGGATCCGGGATGGGAGGCGTGCTTGCTGAGGTTAGGTCTTGAAAAGACTGAAAATGCACACACGCACACACCTGGCATTGCTGGCTCCTGCCCAGAGAGGGCTGGCTGCTGGGAGGGTGCAGACAGGCCATCCTCCATCCTCCACCGGGACTTCCCATCTTTCCAACCCTGAGGCTCCAGCGCACTGCCTGGGGCTTAGGGGAGAGCAGGAGACAGGGAGTCGGGGTAGTAGGGGTGAAGGGTTCACTCCAGAAGCTTTCCAAGGCTCAAAGCCTGGGGAGGGTGTGGATCCCAGATCCTGGGACGTGGCTGCAGCGCATGCCTCACCCATCCTGTGCCCACCATCTCCCATCCCTTCGCCAGCTCCACACCTGCCAGCGCCCAAGAGCGAGGAGGCCCAGGAGTGGCCCTGACGTTGCTCTTTCCTTTGCAGACGGACTGCGCCCTATGGACTGTCCAGCTACAGAGGCAGCGGAAGCAGGGGCAGGAGGTCGGCTGGGCAGTTCCCACAGAGCCCACAGCCGGTGAAGGGGACGCTGCGCTGCGCCTGCACGGAGAGCGATGACGACGCCTGCTTGCAGTTCTGCACCTGGTCCCTGGCTGCCCGCGGGTATGACCCCTTCCCCTGCTTTCCGCACTTCCAGAGATCCTTGCCCTAGGCAGTGTGGGTACAGGAGGGCTTGGCTTGTCCTGGGGGATACCATTTGACGTGCGGTGAGGGTGGGGACCGTGCAGAGGGGATGTGGAGCCCCGGCTCCTGGAGGGCCGTGGGCATGGTATCCCATCCCCTTGCTGCCTTTCAGAGCAGAGCCGCGGCCTTGTCTGGTCTCCAGAGGTATTTCTTCTGGATTGCATAGCAATTTGCCAAAATCTGAATAAGTTGCTAACTCTTAAAAATTAAAGAATACCACTACCACCCCTACAAATGCACATTTTTAGCTTCTTCAAAAGTAACAAATGGGAGCATCTGGTCTCACCAGCCCACATGCCCTCGCGGCCAGATAGGCTGGTACCGAGTGAAGGCCACAGGTGAGATGTGCAACGTCCATTCACCTGTGTTCCTCATCGTCTTACTTTGTGGCTGCCTCCCCCGTCCCTGAGTTGGAGACCCTGTAGTCTCCTACAAGCAACTGGAGGAGCTTGTGGGTCAGTGTGGACTCAGATAAATCAGCAGGCCCTAGGTCTGCCCTGTCGTGGCCATTTAAGTTGGGTTTTACCTAATAGCCATTCCTATTAATGCTCCTCGCTCCTGTTTTTCATTAATTTGGGCCAAGACCCCGCCAGGCAGAGCTACCCTGCTGAGCCTCTTCTGAGAGCCGTCGCTGGTGGGATGGCACCTCCAGGTGCTTCCTGGGCAAGTAAGCACCAGCAGGGGGGCTCTTTATGCAGCAGGTGCCACCCCAACCAGGCACCCAGGGCCTGCTGTCTGGAACCCCCAGCACAACCACAGTTTTCTTCTTGGCTCCTTAATGTCCAGTGGATAACTGAGGAGTGTGGGTGGAGGCTGGATTTTAGTGGGACTCCACCCCCGTGTGCTCAGCCTTCGGAAACTACCCGAGAGGCAGTCCTGCGGGACCATGCTTATACTGGTGGAAAGACAAGCCTTACTGGATGCTGGAAAACCAGCCACATGGAAAGTAGGTTGACTCATTTGAACTGGCTCTCTCCCCACAGGAATTCAAGGTCGGCAGAAACATCTGACAAAGAAGTGGGAAAGCAGACTGGTGGTGCCCTGGCGGGCGTGCGTCCGAGGAGGTGAAGTTGCTTTCTGAGTTGCTGCCCCTTGGGTGGCATGGAGGACATGTGGGGTACATTTGGTCTGTGCAGGCGGCTAGCGGGAACCCCACTGCATGTGGGGGTGTTGCTTTGTCCCCTGGGATCAGAGCAGCCAAAAGCTGTGGACAGCCTGCTCTCTGTCTTAGGAGCTGACCTCTGCATTCTCTGTAGCTTTTGAGCAGTGATGTCCAGCCCTGGATTTCACCAGGTCTGGATCAAGCTCACCAACCACTGCTTCTTGGAGTCCCTGCAGGCTCATCTGCTGGGGCCCACATTATGCTTCTGCTCCCATAGCAAAATGTGATCTTTAGAAAAAGAATCATTTCTTCTTTTCAGCAGCTGATTCTGGACAGAGATGAATTACAGCAGCTGGGCACCAGGTCCTCCAAGTCCTCCAGTTCATTTTATAAAATTTTTTAACCTGTTTGTGGTTTTTGTATGATCCCAAGGGCTTCTAGCAGCCCAACTGGGTTTATTTGTCATTCTATCAATCAGAAATTATTATTAATGAGTTGTCTACATATCTGCAATGGGATGGTAATTTATGTTCATAGCAGTGGCCTGGAGGGGGTTTGGGTTCCTACATGGTTTGATCAAGGGAGGGTTAAACCCTTCTGGATATATACAAGACATTCCAAATTGGTAGCAGATTGCTTCGAGTCATCTGGAGAGGACTCTGTCAGCATCCACAATAAAAACGCAGAGAAGTGGCAGAGGCAGACCCTGGAGAGGATGAGTTAGGCCCCCACCAGTCCCCACTTTGCCTCTTTTTCCTCACCCCAAACCCAAACCAGTCTCAGTGAGGGAGTAGTGTGATTAAACCATCCACCTATTATGTCATTTACTCAATTCAGCAAGGATTCATTGAGCACCTGTGAGGTACAGGGCACCATCCTAAATGCTGGGGACACTACTGAGAATACGGCAAAAGTTCAGCCTTCCTGGCACTTAAATAGTGGGAGGAGCAGATAGCAAACCAGTACATAAAACAGAGCAGGGCATGTGAAGGAGAGCAGGAGCAGGCTGCGGGTAGGGAGGACTGGGGGTGGTTGCAGGTGGGGTGGTCTCACTGGCCAGGTGACAGTGGCATAAAGACCTAGAGGAAATGGGGCAGGGTGAGCCAGAGTGATGAGGAAGGGAGGCTTTCAGACAGGAGGGTAAGCGCATAGGCAGTGCAGTAGGAACGTACTGTGCTGGGCACGTTCTGGGAAGGCAGGGGAGGCCAGTGCTGTTGTCATTGTCCTGGCTTGATGTTCAGGAGGTGAGGACATTGGCACAGATGTCCCACCCGGGCCCGGAAAGGATCTGCTTCTAGGCTTTACAACGTTGCTTGTCAAGCTCCTGTAAGAAGCTTTACTTGGAAAGAAAAAGTCTTTCCTTATAAGCATGGTCCTGACTTTCTTGCAAGACTGGAGTTAGTCATCCCTAGTTTGACATTTTCAGAGTGGGACTTGCCACGGTCCTGAGTTTGTGATCCTCAAAGATGGGACCAGGCTGCAATAGAGAGAGAGCTCCCAAGGCTCTGTTGGCAGCGATGACTGGGTGTACACCTTCAGGCGAATGGCAGGCTCTGAAATTGCCAAGAAGCTCTGCCAAGGAGCTTGTTCAAAACAAGGAATAGGCTGAAGAAGGATGGGGTGGCTCCCTTTCAGGTAGTGGAGAGCTTGGCTTTTGTTATAGGCTTCTTTCTTCTCTTTTGCATATCCCTTCCGCCTTTTCTGAGGTAGGCTGAAGTCAAGGCCAGACAAAGCAAGTAGGCTTTAGACCTCCATCAAAGTGGACGTCCCCGCCCCGTGGTCTGCCTGCCCCTCCACTGGCCCTTTCGGGAGCTCCCTGGGGAGAAGGGCCTGCAGCAGGAAGACCTCAGTTATGGCTCCTCCTTGGTTCACATTTCCACTTCTTTGAGGAAAAGAAATGAGTTTTGCCTGGGGGAGAAAACCCACTCAAAGGGTCCTCACTTAACAATACAGCCCTTTCCCAAGAATGCCCCATCCAAAGACCCCAGCTTCCCTAATGGGTAAAACGATCCCAGCTGTGCCTCAGGGCCCGCAGCCCAAGGCTCCGGTTTCACTCAGGAAATTGTTTTTGGAGAGGTATGGCATGTCGCAAAGCCACTTCTCTCTGGGAGTGAGTGGACCCCAAGCTAACTCTTTGCAAATGTAAACCCATGTCCATCTGGGAACAGATGCAGGCTCCGTCGGAGCATGTCGACGTCCGACCCATCACAGGGGGCAGGCACCAGGGGTGAGCTAGCAGATCACAGCTCTACAGGAGTTGATGAGTTTGAAGCTTATGGGATTTAGACAGACATTTTCAGCTGTGTTTGGTACCCACTAAAAGAATACATCTAAAAAAGAAAAGGAAAGGAAGAAAGAAAGGATTCTTGATGTTTGTGATAAGAAAAGGAGGAAATGAACACCCTCAGGTGTTGAACCCCAGGCCGTGCAGCAGAGGGACTTCTGTGCCCTTTGCCAACAGGCACACTGATGAACCATAGACCTGGTTCCCTGGAAGCCGCTGTGAAGGCAGCCCCAGCACAAGGCTATTTAGAGTGATATTTGTTTTCAGGAAGAAATGTGGATCTTTGGGGAATGGCTTCAAAATAAGCTACAGACACAAGCGCTTTGTAAATTATGTAAATTTCTATTTATCTATATAATTGGCAATAACTGGGAATTGTAACGCCTGACAGTTCGCAATCTCTTTCAGCTGCGCTCTAGTGGCTACGCTGAGATTACTGAGCAGCTGAAGAAGACGGTGTTTTTCAACCGCAGGGAGGGGGAGAGGCCGCCCATCCCCTCTCCCTTCCCCTGCCAAGGTGCTAATGCAATGGTGGATGCTGGGGTGTTAGCCTTGGCCAAATGCTAAATTCTCAATGAGTAGTATAAGGTACGAATGTGAATATTCATCATACGGAAATGGAAAGGACTGATGTGCCAGCGAGATGGTATACAGTTTCGAGAAGCGATTATTTATTGTGAAACTGGTCTCTACATCAACTCCTTTCGGTGGATGTGTTCGCAGCAGAATCTCTGTACATAGAGATGTTAAATTCTGTTCTGAATCCCAGCTTGTGTTCCTTAGGGCTTGAATTATATTTTTGTTAAACGCCTAAGCACCGTTTGGCTCTGTGGCAGGATGGTATCTCGGAAACGCATTCATTGTGCTAACACTCAGAAAATACTGTCAAATGCAAAATAAAAAAATCTCAAAGTTTGCTCTGATTTGTGGGTTTTTCTGG
Organism: Bos indicus; assembly: GCF_029378745.1. Lineage (NCBI taxonomy): Eukaryota > Metazoa > Chordata > Mammalia > Artiodactyla > Bovidae > Bos > Bos indicus. Next base: position 57,099,979 of record NC_091772.1, on the reverse strand, counting down.
CTGGTGTGATACACATTGTTTCACATCAGCTTTCTGTGGGCCCTGGGAGAGGACGGAAAACAGTTCCAGTTCCAGAAGCAGATTCATCTAAAGTCAGTTATGGAGCAAGATGAGCAAGGGGGCTGCTTGAATTGTAAGGAAGGAGCAGATCTGGGGGACTGTCTGAGGAAGATAAAACATTCAAGGTGGTTGGGAAGAGATATATTTGGGGGAACGATGGCTCCTTCCCCTGGTGCCACCCTTGTCGGCTTCGTAGCGATGCACACCTTTGTCTTCTGGCCCCACAGGCACAGAGGTATTGAGCAGGATCCCAGGGAGAAGACAGTCGTAGCCAACAGTGGACCTTCGCATTTTATTTTGCCTTGCTACTCATGATCCTTGAGTAGCATTTTATTTTGCCCTGCTACTCACGATTCTTGAGAATTAAAAGCCAGAAGTGACCATGTTTGCTTGATCTTCTCTATCAATTACAATGTTTTTAAGCCTCTGAGACTTACAAGACATCTGGGGGGGTGGGAGTGCCAGGCTCTTCTCCCTTCCTTCTTTCTTTTGAGTCAAGCATTGGAGACCATCAGGGAATGGGACTAAGAGACTCAGCCAGAGAGCCAGGAGAAATCTAGTATTCTGGGGTTTTGAGCACATCTAACCTGAGAAAGCCCAAGAACTTCTTGTTTTAATTAAACAAACTTTAGAGAGTTTCGACTTTGATGAACTGATAGAATTGGGTACTGATTTACCCTTCAGGCTGTTCGGCAGCACGGGAGGAGCTGCCAGTGTTCATGGGAAGCACTCCTCCTGGGCTCGAGCCCTCATAGCTGCTGCAGACCCAGAGAGGAGGAGAAGGGTCAAGGAGTGCCAGGAGCTGGGAGACAGAGAGTCCCAGTGCTCCTGGGATCTGTGTGGAGGTCTAGAAGGAGAGTCCATGGAGTTGTGTGTGAGATGGGCTACAAGGCTTGCAGGATCCAGTGCAGAACACCCATGCAGGACTCCTTGTGAAACCATGGGTACGCATTAGTTAAATCCATTACACCTGTAACCTGCCTTCACACATCAAGGTCATTTAAATCATTGCTTGTCCTCCAAGGGGCACCTAAACAACAAGATATTTGCATATGTCCCAAGAACTTGGAGTCAGCTGTGTCTAGTTCAAGCTAAGTCGGTTAAGACTGGATGGGACAACCACCCCTCCAACTGGCCATGTGTGAGTGTCTGCCCGGTGACCTTGTGATGTCAGGAAGCTGAAAAGCCCACCTCCGCTTGTTAACATGCAGCGGCCTGGGGCTTGGTTACACTGTGTAGGTGACAGTTACTGCACCTTTTTCCAACCAGCTTTCCCCTCGCCTAAGACTGCCCTTTTTTTTTATCCCATGAAAACGCCCAAACCCCTTGCCTCCAGGAAGGGTCGCCTGGGAGTCGGTCTCTCATCTCCTCACCTGGCTGCCATGTGAGTAAACCCTTTCTTTGCTGCACATCTTTGCATCTTAGCATTTTGGCTTGTGGGTTGGACACTGGTTCAGCAACACTGAACAAACACAGTTGAAAATTACTGAGAATTTCAAGATGGCGATGGTGGAACCAAGCTAGGAGCCCTTCTGAGCATGGGGTCCATCACCTGGCCAGGTTGCAGGCCTGGGAAATCCAGCATAAGGGGCTTTTCGAGCTGGAGACCTGCCTTTGCTGCCTGCTAAATCCCCGCAGGGAACAAACTTTACACTGAGTCTCAGTTTCCTCATTTATAAATGGATGTGATTACTGGCTACCACTTATCTATCAGCCTTATTAGGAGGCCGAATGGAAAGAAATGATGTACATAGACAATTATTTTTTTAATCCTAATCTCACACAAGGAAAAGATACAGTCTTCAAAGTTTGCCCTGAACTTTAGTCACTCCTATTTTTACTTAAAAGTTTCTTACGGAAGCGTATCTTTGAATGTTCTTCAAAGTAATGGAATTGGACTTATAGAAATTGTCAGGATAGTCAATCATCCCACCCCACCCCCGGAAGACATGTATTCTCTAAAGCCCCAAATCCTTTTATATGAATTCTTAAGTATCTCAAAGCTGAAGCAAATCAAGTTACCTGTTATTCACACCATTATGAATCCACTTGGGTCCTTCTGTCACTGAAGATGTGATTTCTTTTCTCTTCGCTGGCAGGAATGCTCAGAATTGTTGAGATCTGAGTGGTATTGAGTGCGGGGAAATTGTAAGAATTAATAACTGCGGGGGGCTGGAATGAATGAATGCAAGCAACTTTCTGCCAGGCGTGTGTCATTAATCCTTGCAGCATTCCAGAATGATGCTCTAAGTGACAAGAGGTGGGCGAGAAACGGAAGAGGCAGAGGGATCAAGAATTCGTGACAGGGGGAAAGAGCCCCATGGGATCGGGGAGGTCGTGTATCGAACACGAGCTCATCACCTCCCCTCTCTTCCTTCCTCCCTTCTCCTCTCTCATCTTTGAACAGACCTCCATTATGGAGTATGTCAATTCCTATATATCTATACAATTGGCAAGAACCACCAAGGTCAAGTCTGGTGCCCAGTATCAGCTCCCCTTCAACACCACCTGAGGGAGCTGGCATGGTGGTGGGGGGTGTATTTCGTACCATCTGCAGAAGCATTAGAACTTTCTCTAGCACACTTCTGTTCATCTCATGTAAGGTACTCACAGCAAAGGCTTTCCGCGTCTTCCTCCATGGTAGATTGCATAGTGTGAATGTCCCCTTTGGCTATCGTGGTGTTAGATATGTATCAGTCTCAGAAAGTGGGTGGAGAGAAAGCCCACCTGGACACAGAGATAAGCAATAGAGGCACTCCAGAGATGCTTACTACTAGTACTACTACGTCACTTCAGTCGTGTCCGACTCTGTGCGACCCCATAGACGGCAGCCCACCAGGCTCCCCCGTCCCTGGGATTCTCCAGGCAAGAACGCTGGAGTGGGTTGCCATTTCCTTCTCCAATGCATCAAAGTGAAAAGTGAAAGTGAAGTTGCTCAGTCATGTCCAACCTTCCAGGCTCCTCCGTCCATGGGATTTTCCAGGCAAGAGTACTGGAGTGGGGTGCCGTTGCCTTCTCCACCAGAGATGCTTATAATGTAATATATAATGGGATGAAGAAGTGGGTATTGACAGTCTGCAGGTGAGGAAAACTTCCTTGGGGAGGACATAAGTAAGAATAAGCCAGGCCAGGCGATGGAGTACGGGCGCCCCAAGTGATGGGTAGAGCCTCAGCAGAGGTTTGGGGAAGGTCCATGTGGGGCACTGTGCTGGGAAAAGGCCAGGGAACTTGGGCTGTTCCAGCACCAGTTGTGCACTGGGGAGAGGTGGGAGAGAGCAGACGTTGCTGGAAAGAGAGAGAGATGAGGAATTCATGACCACCTCCATGACCCATGAGCTATCTCAGAGTGCCAGCTCCCTGTCTGAAACATGAGCTTCAAAGGGGACTGAGTTGTCTAGGTCAAGACAGGTTTCTATTTTGCTGTTTTCAGACACCTCTGTGGGCTCCACCTCCCCAGGTGCTCCCTGGCACCATCGCCCAGAAAAGAGGGGTGGCTGTTGAGCACAGCCCTTGCTAAGCTTGTCTGTCTGGACCACGAACCTGCCATCCTTCATCTCACCGTGTTTGGGTCTGGCACACGTGGCGGGTGCTTATCTAACGTGTTGGATGAATAAATACACATGCAAATAATGAGTCCTACAGAGCAGGGATTAGCAAAACTTTCCTGAAAAGGACCAGATAGTAAATACCTTTGGCCATCTGGGCCATATACATCTGTTGCAGCTACTCTGCTGTTTTAACTGGAAAAACAACCCTCGATAATACGTATGTGAGTGGATGAGATGGTTTGGCTGTGTTCCATAAAGCTTCATTTGCCAAAACAGTCAGTGAGCTGCAGTTTGCCAACGCTTGCACTGGAGTACTCCATGAGGAGTGAGTTTTCTATGTTCTTGTCCATCTGAAATGTCTTTACTTTGGAATTTATAGATTATAGTTTGGCTGGGGATAGAATTTTAGGTTGACAGCTGTATTCCCTCAGTTGCTTGAAAATGTTATTTCATTCTCTCCTGGTGTCAGTTATTAATGGTGGAAAATTTCTAACAGTGCCTTTCTTATGTGCATAATTTGTCTCTTCTCTCTGTTGATTTAGGAATTTTCTCCTTATCCTTGATGGTTTGCAGTTTCAGTAGCAAGGGTCTAGCTGGGGATTTTTTTTTTTCCCTCCAGTGTGTATCAATTAGTACTTGGTATCTATTTTCAATCTGAGGATCTCTCCCACCCATCTCCTATTTTAAAAGTTTCTGGAAGGCTTTTTGCTCTGCCCCCAATACTGCTGCTTTGCCATTCTGTTTCTCAGGAGTGCCTATGAATTGAATTTCACTTTTAAGGTATATTTCTTATTAAAGTATAGTTTGATTTACAGCGTTGTACAGTTTCAGGTATATAGTAAAATGATTGAGTTGTCCATTATATACACATATCTATATATATAGATATAGATATTTTCTTTTTCAGATTCCTTTCCCTTATAGGTTATTACAAAACACTGAGTATAGTTCCTTGTACTATACAGCAGATCCTTGTTGGCTATCTATTTTATATATAGTAGTGTGTATACATTAATCCAGAACTCCTAATTTACCCTTTCCCTCCCTTTCTCCTTTGGTAACCACAAGTTTTTTTTTCAGAGAGTCTGGGAGTCTGTTTCTGTTTTGGATATTAGTTCATTTGTATCATGATTTTTAGATTCCACATGTAAATGATACTGTAAGACAAATATATACTATATTTGTTTTTGTCTGACTTAGTGTGATAATTTCCAGATCCATCCATGTTGCTGCAAATGGCACTATTTCATTCTTTTTTTATGGCTGAGTAATATTCCATTGTATATACGTACCACATCTCCTTTATCCATTCCTCTGTCGATGGACATTTAGGTTGCTTTCATGTCTTGGCTCGGAGAAGGGCAATGGCACCCCACTCCGATACTCCTGCCTGGAAAATCCCATGGACGGGGGAGCCTGGTGGGCTGCCGTCTATGGGGCCGCACAGAGTCGGACACGACTGAAGCGACTTAGCAGCAGCAGCATGTCTTGGCTGTTGTAAATAGTGCTGCTATGACCATTGTTGTTGCTTTTGTTCAATTGCTAAGTTGAATCTGATACTTTGTGACCCCACGGATGGCAGCATGCCAAGCTTCTCTTGCCTTCACTATCTCTGGAGTTTGCTCAAACTCATGTCCACTGAGTCTGTGATGCTATCTAACCATCTCATCCTCTTTGGTCCTCCTGCCCTCAATCTTTCCCAGCATCAGGGCGTTTTCCAATGAGTCAGCTCTTCAAATCAGGTGGTGAAAGTATTGGAGCTTCAGCACCAGTCCTACCAATGAATATTCAGGGTTGATTTCCTTTAGGATTGACTGGTTTGATCTCCTTGCAGTTCAAGGGACTCTCAAGAGTCTTTTCCAGCACCAAAGTTCAAAAGCATCAGTTCTTTGGTGCATTTATTTTCTTGAATTATGATATTCTCGAGAGGTGCTCCCCTTTTTTTCCCTCAGATGAAGTCCTTACCAGGAGACATGAGAGCATGAAGCCTGGTTCTTGGTGATGCTTTGTCTCTGGCTCTACTTGTTGTGATTGCTGGTTGGCTGTATTTTACACTTGGATTTCATAAAATAGCATGTTCTTCTCTTAGAAAAATCCCTCCAGTTCCTGAAGCTCATGTAATGGGATACAAGTTCAAATGTGGGCATCCTCCTCTAACTTACCAAAGAGGATCCAGTAATTACCAGTTCTTATGGCTTCAAGTCCAAGGGAAAAGAGAGAGGTTTGAGTCCATTGCTCCTATAAAGTCTTGCATTCATTGGGACTGGACCAAATTGGGTCATTGGTCTATAGCTGAACCAGTTACTGGGTCAAGAGGATACAGTATAAGAATTGGCCTGGGCTCTGATACTCTCTCTGCTCATGGACCAAAGGAAGTGTAGATGCTCTTCTCAGAAAGTGAGGGAAATGAGATATGGGCAGCTAAATGCATAGGGCTCTATTCCAGGGGGCTGTAACTCAAGGGTGTTGATTAAGACATCATGTCTGCCTTGAATTAAGGGAACTAAGTGCTTGCAAGAGAAACTATGGTTTTCATCAATTTCCAGCCTGCCCATGTGAAATGCATCTTGACGGACATATTCAGGAACTTTTTTTTTTATTATTTTTTAAAATTTATTTATTTTAATTGGAGGCTAGTTACTTTACAATATTGTCGTGGTTTTTGCCATACATTGACATCCATCAGCCATGGGTGTACATGTGTTCCCCATCCTATTCAGGGACTTCTTTCTAGGCACATCTTCTAGCAATTCTCATCAGAAGAGACTTGGTGCCATCTTTATTTCTCTCCATGCCCTGTGACCCAAGAAAGACCCTTAGACTTTAATTGGGGGAAAGAGAAAACTCAAAGGGAAAATATGCCTTCTTTTTAAGAAAAGTATATTAGAGGAGACTGCCTCTCAAACAGCAATGAGATCAATGAGTGTGTGTGTGTGTGTGTGTGTGAAACTTTACAGGGTCGCCCAAAAAACTATCACCTACAGCCATACCCAAGTCATACCCAGGGTCAGAGTGTCAAGTTTCAAAGTCAAACCTTTCATATTTTAAGTACTTGTGTACTCAGTTGCTTGAATCAAAAATCAGGGGAAACATTTTCCTAGTAACTAATAGATTTACTTGGGATCAAGGAGTCCTAAATGCAGGTAGAGGTTAGAGATAAGAAAGCAGCAGTATGAATCAGAATTACTCTTGAATCTTCTTCAAAGTTATTTGGTAACAGAGGGACTTCCAACTGGCTCAGGAAGTTTAATTGTGATCCCAGCTTAGAACTGGGATAGGATGAGTTCTAGAGGTTTTTACCTTTTCTCTTGGTCTTCCCTGGTGGCTCAGATGGTAAAGAATCTGCCTGCAATGGAGGAGACCTGGGTTCGATCCTGGGGTCGGGAAGATCCCCTGGAGAAGGGAATGGCAATCCATTCCAGTATCCTTGCCTGGAGAATTCTATGGACTAGAGGAGTCTGGCAGGCTACAGTTCATGAAGCTGCAAAGAGTTGGACACGACTGAACAGCTAACAGTTTCACTTTTGACTTGGTTTCTATAAACATTAAGTCAGTATTTGGGGGGGAAAAAGTCAGTTCCTAAGAATGCACTATTTACCAGATACTCTTAAGGTAAAGTGAGTGCAGATCCTTCATGTGGCTGTGAGCCCATATTTGATCTGGTCCTTCTTCATCCACAATCTCATCTTTTTAATTATTTTTAAAAGTTAACTATCGTTGATGGACAACATACATGGTCTTAGTTTCAGGTGTTACAATCTCAGATCGTTTTCCATTATAGGTATTACAAGATATTGACTATAGGTCCCCGTGCAATACCTGGGGACCTATAGTCAAATACCTGGTATTTATCTATTAATATAACAACCTCATCTTGCCCAGTTACTCCTGATGCTCCAGCCACCCAAGACTCCTTGCAGCTTCCTGAATTCCTCTCCTCCTAGTGACCTTCACTATGCACACCAAGTCCTCATCCACATGGTCCTGTCTCAGGAGGGAGCCACAAAGAGGCACAACTCAGTGACCAGAAAGACTTGAGTCCTTTACTTGAATATCCCAGATGTGGGGAAGGGAGACTGAGCAGATGGATGCCTGTGAGCATCTCCCCGCACACCTGCCCCTGCTCGCACCTTCTCCATATCTCCAGTGAGCTGAGAGCCCCTCCCCAGGGTCACCTCGCAGAGGGCCCAGAGAGCTGGCCTATGAAGGGTTCACCCTTTGGGGCAGGTCGGTCAAGGAGCCAGAGGGAGAGGTAAAGTTGAGGGTGCAGGCCTCCTTGTTCATTCATGAGGACTTTGCCCTGCACACACTTCCTTTGTCACTTTGCTTATTGTCGCCTTCATCAGGTAGAGCTGAAGTCTGCCATGTTCACGGCGTGATCACAGCACTCAGCCCACCACTTAGCGCTCACAGGAAGCACTGCCTGGTTCCTGCCTGCAGGGTGCACCATCCAGCAGAAAGCAAGCCAACAGACTGAGCATGATCAGCCTGGGAGCTCGGTGACCTGTAGGATGCTACAGGAGCAAGGGCCAAGCAGACCTCTTCTCCGGGGCACCTAACAGGTACCTGCCAACCGCAGGGCTCTTCCACTCTCTCACCAAGAGTCCCCACATTCTGGCGTGTTTATTGATTCAGATCAGTGCTAATGTCCCCTTAGGAGCAGTTAGCCTCTCAAGTTCTCACTTTTTTCATCTGAGAAGTGAGGATGCTTTCCCAGAGCTGTTCATAGGCTTCCACAGGCCTCGGTCACGGTCATGGTCAGCAGACTCGGGTTACTATGTACCGACTACAGGAAGTGCACCGGCAGCCGCACAGGATGACTTTACGGGGGCTGCAAAATTCCCCAAAAGCTTTGTTTTTCTTTGGACAGGTATCTGGAATTAGGTTCAGTGAAGGTGGAAAAGATCACAATGCAAACTCTCATGATTTTCAACATTTGGGTGTTTTATTAAGAAGCAATTATTCATTTGGGTTGGGCGTGTTGAATTTGAATTAATTCACACAGTTACGTGCGGATATGGTAGAGTTGTACTTACTAGTTGACACAATGCTATGTTTTGAAGGCATGTAATGAAGCATTTATCAATTCTGTTTTGCAAGGTTTGTTTGTATTTTTGAGCCAGTAGATTTTTTTTTTTTCCAGCCTTGAAATGCGGTCCCTTGGAAGTTTTCTCACCCAAAACCTTGTTCCTATAAGGAAGTGCTTCAGGGTAAAATGGCTCCAGATTGCCATTTGGGTTCTTTTTTTCTTTATCTTTTTGCTACTTGGGTTCTTAATTATTACGGCTCCAAGAACTGCCTACATTCAAATGATCAGTCTTTGGAAATAAAGCAACATGCTTCAAGTTGGGGGTTAGCTTCTGTGAACAGTTCAGTTAGCCATTACTTTGCAACCCCCATGGACTGTAGCCCACCAGACTTCTCTGTCCATGGAATTTTCCAGGCAAGAATACTGGAATGGGTTGCCATTCCCTTTTCCAGGAGATCTTCCCAACCTAGGGATCAAACCCGGGTCTTCCACCTTGCAGGCATATTCTTTACTGTCTGAGCAACCAGGAAAGCCTACTTTGTAGCAGATCATCCTAAAATTTAGTGGATTAAAAAAATAGTCATTTGTTATTTTCCTCACAAGTCTGTGAACCATCTGTGTGGTTCTATTGACCAGGCTTGGCTGCTGTCCGCAGGTTGGCTTATAATGTGCCATCAGCTGGTGGCCTGGCTCAGGGCTGTCTGAGCCAGCATGCCCTTGGCTGAGCTGACCTGGCTCCTCTCCATGTGGTCACTCGTCTTTCCACAGGCTGGCCTCCTGCTGGAGGCAGGAGTGTGAAAGAGAGGGGTGATGCTGGGTGTCTGGGGGTGCATCAGCTTCTGAAAGCAAAGCACAAGATGGCTTGTATTCGAGGAGTCCAGAAACGAACTCTCTTTCTGGATATTAGGGGCCCTAAAATCCTATTGCAAAGGGCGTGGATATGGAGAGAGGTGGGAAATTGGAGTTACAGTTGTGTATTTATCAGAGATGGACAGCAAATCCCTCATTCATGTTTCATATTTCACCAAAACCTTTAGCTCTGGCAAGAAATGGAACCTCACTCTATCCCAATTCTGTCTGTCCCATATGATGCAATTTATGTTGCCTGGACCTTATGTCAAGTGGCAAAGATGCAACCTGTGCATTCACCAGCACCGAGTGGCGTGGTGGTCAAGCGTTCATGTTGGTTCCGAAGTCTTAGCAGAGGACTTGGGCTCTGAGGTTTGTACCTCTGCTGTTCACTAGCCATCTGCCTTTGAGCCAATGAGTCGATCTTCTGAATTCCGGTTGTTTTCAAGATGGAGTGGCAGTGTTGTCTCCCTCAGAGGGCTGCCATGTGGACTTGGGTGATATATGCTGAGGGCTTGACATGCTCATTAACATCTTCAATAAATATAACTGTTCTTGCTGTTTTGCTGGCCCCCTCTGGAGCCCAGCACCATGTCTGTGGCTGGGGAGGTCTGTTGCATGAATGAGCAAATGATTTGAGACCTGCTCCTCAAGAGCAGAGCAATAGAGTGCAGGCCAGAAAAAGAAGGCAAGGACGGTTGGCCAGGCTCCAGGGGTCTCTTGAGGAACGACACAGAACCCTGGTACCCTGTTGTGTGTCGAATGTCTGGACTGCTACAAAGCTAATGGGTGAATAACCCGAGGCTTCTGAAGGATGGGAAAAGGGCTTTTTCTGAGAAATCTGAGATGATGCTTTTCTCTTGTTGTTGTTCAGTCGCTCAGTCATGTCTGACTCTTGATGACCCCATGGACTTCAGCGCACCAGGCTTCCCGGTCCTTCACCATCTCCCAGAGTTTGTTTAAATTCACATCCATTGAATCAATGATGCCATCCAACCTTTGTCACCCTGTTCTCCTCCTGCCCTCAATCTTTCCCAGCAAGAGGGTCTTTTCCAATGAGTCAGCTCTTCTTTTCTCTGATAGAACGTAAAACCACAGTGACAGCAAAGGGTAACCTAATACTGCTGGAGAGGTTCCAAGCTCTTTCTGAACCAGGCACGGATGAAGGTCTGGGCAGAAGCCTGTCTTCTGATGGACAGTCCTTGCTGAAAGACAGATGGGGCCTCATTGCTACGGGAGGTGGCGGGGGCCGGGGGCTTTAGTGGGAGAGGATTAAAATGTTCATGGGGTCAGGAATGGGCTGGGAAAGGCACTGGTTACATCCGAAATGGGACACTTGGACCCTTTTGGCTCACGAGAAAGCTTCTAGGCCTGGGAGTTCCTGAACGCAGATGCTGGGAAAATCCTCAGAAAACTTTGGGACTTGGCTCCCTGCAGCTGGGCAGCAGCTGTGTGCCTGGAATTGGAGCCAACCACAAGTGGTGCCCACCTGCTCTGGTTCTCACATTTACCCCAACCTCATTGGGGAGGAGTGGCCTGCCATCTCCCACTGGGGAGTTGTGGGGGAATACGGAGGAAGCTGGAAAGCAACTGTATGTTGAAAGGATTAGGGAGATGGGTGTTCAGCCTGCAAGCCTCCCAGAGCCTCAGGGTTAATTAGCAATAAGGTCCGGAACAGGAGAATTTGCACTATTTCGCACTCAGGTTTGAATTAAATCATCCCCTGATGTCAGATTTTCTGCACCTGCAGAATTGTGTGGCCCGCACTGGGTAATGTGGGCTCCATAAATTTCGAGTTTATAATTGTTCTAGTAGGGAACGGATTGGATTTTCCAATTATCTGTGAAAAAGCAAATTAAGAGCATAATCCTGATGGCATGGGACGTGCCTATAGAAAGAAAGTCCATGCCCTTTCTGCACATCTGTTACTGTGTCGTAAATTAATAGGGTAATTACTGATGAGTCTTTTCCAAGTTGATCAGGATTCTGGTGGGCGACATGCTCTTGGTTTTGGTTGTGCCTTGAGTCACACACAGAAGCACTTGATGTAGCTCATTACAACTGTTTCCTTTTTGATGCACTGGGAATAGTAAATCCACAGTGAAGCTGATAAGGAATTTAGGGCTCATGTCCAGAGTCAGGTGGCCTGGGTTCCAGCCTCAGTTCTGCTACCTGCTGCCCTGGTTGAGTCCTTACCTTTTCTGAGCCTCAACTTTTCCACCTGTAAAATGGGGGTAATAGAGCCTCCTGCCAACAGTCATAAGCAATGTGCCAGGTTGGCCAGAAGGACCACTTTGGGGGTGGATCCTCCAGCATCGAGTCAGAAGCCTGCAGCCAAGGGCCAGTCCTAATGGCAGCCTCAGGAAAGACCCCCAAGCAGGAACCACTCAACTAAGCCCTCCTACATGCCTGACTCCCAGAAGCTTTTCTAAAAAGTTTTAATTCATTTGACTGCATTGGGCCTTACTTGCATTTCTCAGGCTTAGTTGGTCCAAGCCATGTGGGGCTTGACCAGGGATGGAACCTGTGTTTCCTGCATTAGAATGTGGATTCTTAACCAGAAACTTTTAAGATAATAAACTGCTTAATTACTGTAAGCCAAAAAATACTGCTAATAGTAATACTGACCAATAGGGTTAGTCTGAGGATGAAATGAGTCAATGTTGGAGAAGTGCTTAGGATGGTCTTAGCATAGTGTAAGAGCGTGTAAATGTTAGAGGTAGTGAGCTTCACTCTGATGTGTGAAGGAAAAGAGCAGATAAATGGGGGATTGAGTTGCTAGATTTAGCAAACTAAAGTGTGGGAAACCCAGTGCAATTTGAATTTCAGATAAACAATACATTTTTAGTAGAAGTCTATTCCATACAATCGTTGGGACACACTATGCTGAAAAATTACTGGTTGTTTATCTGAAATTCAAACTGAACTGTGTGTCCTGTATTTCTTCTGGTAACCCAAGATCTAGGGGATTTCGTTCTACACTTTCCAACAGATGTCTGTCTCTGGCCTGGTTCAGCCCCTTTACTCCCTAATTGGAAAACAAAACAAAACAGCAGTTTTCTGAATATAGAACTGACTTGGGCAATTACCAAACCTGACAGGAATACAGAGGAATTACCATTTGCATCGCATCCTGGCAGAAGTGCAAACTGGAACGATCCATCTGTAAACAGTCTGTCGAAATGATAGGAAAACTTGCAAATGTTCATACCCTGAACTTTGATCACAAAGGTATTCATCACTATGTTACTCAAAATAGCAAAAAACCCGGGGGAAAAAAACCTGTTGCATAATTTGAAATATTCCCCAAAATTTTCTAGCAAGAAGCAAGGAATCTGATGATGGCTATCAAAGATTTCGGTGGGGTTAGAAAAAAAACCATGATGTAGTCTTCTGGTTGGGCTGTTGTCATCTTGGGGATGGACATTTGGAGGTGACTGTCCATGTTCAGAGGGGTTCCTCCTGCAGATGCACTGGCCCCTTTACCATTCAGAGTTCACTCACACACCATCAGCTGATTCCTTGACCCAGCGACTTACGCTCATAGAAATGAAATCAGAGTATTGGATTGGTGTCTTAGGAAACATATAAAATGCATTGAAAATTCCTTTCACGAATAACCCATCAGGAACAACAGTTTTGCCTAATGACAACGTCTGAGGTGGTATAAGGGCTCCAGACAGGCTCAGGTCAGGCTGGCAGCAGTGCACCGGGAGGGTGCTCTTGTGGTTTCAATTCCAGCGTGGGGTGAGGCTCCCTGTTGCCAAGGCAGTCACAGGCTTGCCAGATCCTGGAATGCTGGGGGACGGGGGAAGGGGGGTCGGTAAACGGTGGTCTGGCCAAGCTGAGGCTGGAATCTAAAGCATTGCCTCACGTTTGGGGAGTTGATGGGCTGTGGGTTCCCTATAACGTTGATGTGTGTGAAAGAGTTTGGGGCAACAGAGGCTTTCCTGTAGGGCAGAGACAAGGCAGGAGGGTTCTGTGGGGTCTCCCTGATCTCTCTTTCTCTTGCCCTGTGGACTCGAGCTGCAGTTTCACAAGACTGTGGAATCAGCCCCGGGGGCCAGGGTTCAGGATAGGGCTTCTACCCCATTTGTGCTGCAAGCCCAGAGTTCAGGGCCAGCACCCCCACTAGACACAGTGAGCAGAGCGCAGGGGCATGTAAGGCTTCCAGGTCCCTTTGACAATGCTGACATTTCAAGTCAGAAGAAAAATGAACATTAGGAAAATAAGTATCTAATAACACATCCCGCCTGGGTTACATTCATCCTTACACCAACGCAGTTGTAAAATACACTATTCCATACTTTTTTATAGAAGAAGGGGACCAGTAAGGAGAAAGTGCCTGGGAGCCACTAAAACCATCACGTGGTTCTGGGCACCTTCAACATCTGCTCAGCAAGGTCTTTCTCTGAGGATGGATTTTCTCCTGGAAGTTCAGGAAAAGGAAGGCAGGGCCGGTGTCCTGCTAGAGGCTGTGCATGGCCTTGTGTCTGTAAAACTTGAGAGGACCGTGGGGACTCCAAGAAATTCTACCTGTGCAGGTGGGGGCAGAAGCCAGGAGGCAGCATTGATGCCCTGCCGTCAAAAGCTGGGCTGGGGTGCAGCCCAAACATCCAAGCATCACCTTAATCAGCAGCACCCCAGGAGGTCCAAGGGCTCGGAACTGGAAACCTGGTCTCCTCATATCTCTGGGTGCCCACTGCAAGCTCCTCGATCGCTCTCTACCTCAGTTTCCCCATCTGTAAAGTGGAGTCAGTAAGGATACTTCCTTGTAAGATGGTTATGAGGGCTATGGGAGCTGGTGCTTGTAAGCACTTTGCAGGGTCTGTGCCGGGGTCTGTGCCCGTAGCATTCTATGTGTCTGCCATGCAGCCCTCCATCATCTGGTGGCCCACCTTGTGTGGCCTGAGAAGTTCCCTCTGGCCGCGGTAAGCCCCAGCCTGATCTGGATTATCGGAACAACGTGTACCGTGGCAGACCAGGAATCCCTGACTGGTCATCTCTGCAAAGAGTCATGTGTTGAAAGACCAGCAGAAGGCAGGGTGCTCACTCGAGGGATGCTGGGGTTCGCTCATAAAGGGCAGTGTGCTGCTTCAGCCTTGTGGTGAGGCTGGGGTGCCTGCCTGGGAGCAGCTGGGGAGATGGATGCGGATGAAAGGGGAGTCTTCCAGCTTGTCCTTCAAACAACTCAGAATCACACATAAACCAAAGCGCCTGGTGGAAACAGTTCAGAACTGACTGGGCGCCAGGCTCTGGGCTTGGCCCTGGGGCTCTGGGGCTGGGCCTTGCCTACTAGAATCCCACAGCAGTATCCAGGAGCCATTGGGAGCGTGATCAAAGTTTAAGAGACAGCAACGGACTTGGGGGCAGGGTGATAAGCATTCTGGAGACTACAGTATAGGGCAGTTGTTAAGCCTCTAAGCCCAAAGCCTAATGGCCAGGGCGTAAATTTGGGCTCCCCACTTACTGGTTCTCTGACTTAGGGCAAGTTACTCGGCATCTCTGTGCTGGTGGTTTTTGTGAGCGTTAGATGAGGTACTACATCTAAGTGTTTGGAAACCTGGCACAAGCTCCCTGTTATTTTTTTTTGCCCTGGGATTGTGGGAAGGCAGCCTGTAGTGAGGCCTCAAAGGATGAGCCTCCTTGGGCAGCCATAAAGTGGAGGCGGGAGGAGAGAAGTTAGGTTCACTCTAGAAGGGGCGGTTTTGGGATTCCTCACCAGTGGTGGTGGGTTTAGACAGAGCCCCAGAGACCCTAGGGCGCTGCGACAACAGTCCAGCTGGGTACAAGGTGACAAAGGCTGGGGGCTGCTGGCAAGCTCCCAAGTCTGCTCAAGAGAGGTCCATGGGTCACAATGCGATGTGTCTCTCTCCTGGCCTGTCCCATGTGGAGGGAGCTTGGCTGCTGCTGAACTCAGGTGCACGTGGAACACAGATTCTTTCCCAGAAAACTCCAGAGCCCCGAGTTCCTTTGTCAAAGAAAGTGCCGCCTGGCAGCATGGTGACCGCCATCTGATGGGCGGCTGGCTCCCCACTTACTGGCTCCGTGACTTGGGGCAAGTTACTCAGCTTCTCTGTGCTAGTGTCCTCATCTGGGATTTTTGTGAAGGTTAAATGAGATCATAATCTTAGCGTTTGGAAAACTTGCACAAGCTCCCTGTTATTGTTCTGCCCTGGGATTGGGGGAAGGCATCCGGAGAGCTTCCTGGAGAAGGCAGCCTTTAGTGTGGCCTCAAGATGCTTGTCCCCAAAGATGGGGACGAGGTGTCCTGGGGAGGTCACAGGGCAGTGGCATCTGCTTTGAGTCTGCCTTGTTCTCACTTTGCCGCGTGAGCTGCACACTTGTCCAGGAACAGCCACTTGGGCATCTGCTCAGAGACATGGGTCTTGGTGATGGGGGTCCTCGTCATTTGCTCTGGGCTAAGGTCCCAGCTGCCTGTTTCATCAGATCGAACTCGTCTCTTATGTCTCCTGCATTGGTAGGTGGATTCTTTACCACTAGCGCCACCTGGGAAGCCCATCTATGTCTCATAGGCAAGGAAACAGGAAAGGAGAGGGATTCAGGAGAACGGGTAGGGGCTAATATTGAACTGTGGACCTTGAGCCACTTCTGTAGACCAGGGTTTCTCAGCTCCGCTGCAGCTGATGTTTTGTTTTGGGTCCTTCCCTGTCGTAGGGCTGTCTGTGTATGCAGGGTGTTTAGCAGCATCCCTGGCCTCTACCCACGAGATGCCAGTAGCACCCCCCAACACTTGTGACAACCAAAATGTCTGCAGATCTGCCAGATGTGCCCTGGGGGCAAAATCAATCTGGCTGAGAACTCATGCCTTAGGGAGGCTAAGGTGACCGCAGAGTGCCTCCCACTGCCCCCTTTCTTCCGACCCATCCCCAGCACCCACCCTCCCTGTGGGTCTGACCTGCTGGGCTGTGACATGCCTGACATGGTCAGGCTGTGGGCAAAGGTCTCCCAAGGGTTGAGACTTGCATGTGCCTTTCTGATTCATATTTTGTTTCACTGGCACTGCCTCAGAGCCTGAGTTAGTCTTGGGGGATTTCCATACACCTTCAGCCCCTTCCTGTTCCACATTATCAAGGCACTGGTTGCATTCAGGTTAGGCTGTTCAAAAGGTCAGGCATGGGGCGAAATCCCAGGGGTCTTGAAAGTTGCCTGCATGCTGTAGGAAAGAGTGTGAGGAGGTAGACACCTTGATACACAGCTGGGAGAAGCCGGAGTGATGGCCTCCTTTCTGGAGGGTCATCAGTGGCTGGGGCCAAGACGTGGAGTTGGTGTATTCTTGGATTCGGTGGTTCACCTCCAGGAAGAAACCCCTCAGTAGTGCAGGCATATAAGCCCAAGGTTGTCCATCCCAGGCCCGGTGAACAATGGAAAGTTGAGAGCAATTCAGTGCCCGCTGGTAGCCCACCAATCAGGTAAAGGCAAACCCCGGGACCTCCTGGCACTGGCCACCTTTAGGCCCAGATGCATATTCATATTTAGGGACATGGTGTTCCTGGAAGATGAGAGGAAGTAGACACAGAGGGAGCAAGTCTGGGGCTGGTTTGTTATGCAGCAAATGCTATCTGATGTACAGGAGACAGAGGAGACACCTGTCACTGTGTGACAACCCAGAATCACACAACTGGTGGATGCTGGGTCCTGAGTGTAGACTCCAGCTCCAGTAGAGCCAATCCCTGTAATAACAGAACCAGAGTCAATAGGAGGTTTGTTTCAATAACCTAAAAAAAAAAACTTACCAGAGAAAGAAGCAGCATCACGTCTTGACTGCTCATGGCCCGGAGTCTCTGCAGTGGCCCTTGTCTCCCAGGCTGAGCAGTGAGAGAACATCAGGCATGTTTGTAGCTCAGACTCTGTTTCTTAGCACTGCGTGGGGGCTTCTGGCTCATAGAAATGAACATATTGGGCTGCACTAAGGCGAGAGAAACACAACACAGACAATGATTCCAAAAGCAGCACTAATTGGAGTAACAGCAAAACTCATTTGGTGAAGCACGCAGCTGGGAGGAGCTCACAGTTCTAGAAAGTGCAACTGAGGGCAATGGACGTGAATGCTCTTCTGTGTCCACATGGCCCCTGGAAATCAAAGCTCTGCCAAGCAAAGGGGAGTTCAGGGGAGTGTGGGCAGGTGAGTCCTGAATCCTGGCCTGGACCCACTGCCACCCTCAGGACTTCGTGAGTCCTGACTTTGCCATTGTAATGTGGGATAATAACTCTGCTTACCCACGAGGCAGAGAAGTGAGAGAATGGTGTCCAGAAAGATGGACAGGCCTGTAAAAAAGTGTGGCATCAAGGTCACGAGCATGGCCTTCAGGTCAGGTCAGGCTTTCTCCTGCCTCTTGGCAGTTGTCACTTAAGTTTTCAGAGCCTCATTTTCCTTGTGGTAAAAGGGAAGATAGTAACACTTGACCTTGAAAACCAAAGGACAGATTATGGACAGAGGCTACATTAGGCCTTTCAAACACCAAACCTCCCTCCTCCAAGCACCTAGCACATACCTGTTATGTGTCAGGCTCTTGATGGACAGTGGCTGAGCTGCTAGAAAACCTAGGGTAGCTGTTTACTGAAATTTCCTATTGTATCTCCAAGTATAACCCACTACTTGATGGATCACTTTCACCTCCCCTCTTTGCTTATGCCATCTAACAGTGACAAATCTACTGTCCAGAAAGCATCAGCTTCCTCCTCTGTAAAACACAAGGAAAGGGCCATCCAGGTTGCTACCAACACTGACACCCTAGGACACCAAGATAAAATAAACACAGGTAAGCAGGTCACTCACTGAGGTTCTGTTTTTGCATTTGAATACGGCAGGGTTTTCCTAATGGATCTTAAACATGTATTCTGTAACGGCCTTTTACCTTTTCCAGGGATTATGTTGTAATCTAAACAAATACATAAGGAACAAAAAGTAGGCATGATGACATGAACATTTAATGTGGCCTGCCCAAGGCGCTGGGCTGCTTGTCACTCTCTGCACAGATGGCATCATGCACCTCTCCTTTTCTCCCCTGAAGATATACAGCCAAACAGACCTCTTTTATGGGGGGACCATTTAATGTATCAGAAAAGCTATGAGTCTGTGCTTCAGCAGGCCACCCAGAAGACAATCTGGCTCTTAAAGATGTCAGTTAAGACAAGAAGGCCTGGGGCAAGTTCAGAGTAGCCCTCAGCTCTTTTATAGGAATTCCTCCTCACCACTTGCCCTTCCAAGGGGTGATGGTGTTGACAGATTGACTGGGCCAGGTCACCATTCTACAGCTCTCTGAGTAACCTGTGCATGGATGCTAAGTCACTTCAGTCATGTTTGACTCTTGCAACCCCAAGGACTGTAGCCACCAGTCTCCTCTGTCTATGGGATTCTCCAGGTAAGAATACTGGTGTGGTTGCCATTCCCTTCTTTAGGGGATCTTTCTGACCCGGAGAGCCAATCTGAGTCTGTTACGTCTCCTGCATTGGCAGGTGGGTTCTTTACTTTGCCAGTTACTAGTGCCTCCTTTTCACTTTCATGCATTGGAGAAGGAAATGGCAACCCACTCCAGTGTTCTTGCCTAGACAATCCCAGGGACGGGGAAGCCTGGTGGCTGCCGTCTATGGGGTCGCACAGAGTCGGACACACCTGAAGTGACTTAGCAGTAGCAGTGCCTCCTTAACCCTTTCCTTGCCTTCTGCTCTGCTTCTCCCACATCCTTACCCAGTGGCAGCCAGAGAACAAATTAGCCAGAAGCCCACCTCCCTCCCCACCTAGACTTGAGTGTCAGGGCACAGGAACTGAGTGTGTCTCATCACCAGGTAGGCTGGGGCTGTGCGCTCTCGCTTGATAGATCCTGGGTTCTTGAAGCCTCAGCACTCTCATCAGTAAACTGGAGGCAACAATACCCCTGACGCAGAGGCAGGATTACTATTTTCATTTTATTTATTTGTTGGCCTTGCCCTACGGCATGTGAGATCTTAGAGGGATTGAACCTGAATCTGCTGCATTGGAAGAGTGGAGTCGTGGCCCTTGGACCTCCAGGGACATCCCACTATTCCCATGTTGGAGATGAGGCATCTGCACACTAAAATTTGATGACATTGCTTTAATTATCAGCAAGTCTTCCTTGCTTCCTTCCTTTGATCTACCCATCCAGTACCACCAAGTACCTCCATGATGTGATCTTCGCACGAAGCCCTTAGGAATACAGTGGTGATCCTTCGAGAGGTCCGTCGCTAATCATGGTGGGAAAGGACAATCAAATCAATACCTCTTTTTCAGCTCAGTCGTATGAAGGGTGGTAACAGGTCGTGGGGACGCAGGGGAGGGAGGGCCCATTCTCCTGCGGGCAGGGCAGTGCAGGGGCAGAGCGAGGCAGGTGGGAGAAGCATGTAGGGGTGGGTGAGGCATGTGTGCCAGCTTGCTGAGTTGGTACCCCACCTGCCAGCAGGAGACTTGTGCAAGCCTTAGCAAGTGAAGCGAAGTTTGAGGAGCGAAAAAGAAACAAACAGAAAAATGGCTTTCTCTCCCTCTGGAACCGCGGTGGCGTTTCATAATCCCTTGGAGGCCTTGGAGTGGTTGAAACTTGCTTTCCCTGGTGGAGTGTGGTGGCAACTGTGCCACTCTTGTCTTGAAACCCTTCACCTGAGGATGGGCGGATGCTGTGCGCCTCCTCCCAGGGCGGGCGGGTGGTGTTCATCCACCTGAGCCTCAACCCGACTCAGCACTGAATTGTTCAAGGAATCCAGGACTGGTGCCACCGGAATGATCTGGGTCATTAGTAATTTGTTCCCAGGGGATGGCGGGGCTCCTTTCCTTCTTGCGGAGCACGTTGCCCTCTGCCCTTCACTCTGGCCTGCTGGATTCTGGCTGGTTCTATTTTTTCAGTGATGGTTCTGGGGGTCTCCTTGGGTAACCCTGTTCTCTGCTCCTCACAGCGTTTGGCCTCCCCAGATAGTGTTAGTCAGTCATTTCTTAAAATAGTCATCCATGATAGATTTCGCTGACCCCCAGTTGGCCACTGCTACGACCATTTGTTTCATTCTATCTGCACAGAGCAGAGACTGGTGGTCCCTGTCTCCTTAGCCAGAGCCCTGCTGGCCCACATGAGAGTCACAGCTGTGCCCTCTGCTGACGTGCTCTTCCCAACACACTCACCTGGCTGGCTCTTCCTGCCTCAGCCAAAGTACCCCTTTCGCTATCCCCTTAGGCCTTTAATTTTGTTTTTTAAATGAATGGAACTTTTTAAATGAAAAAGCAAAGTCAGGAGTATGCCTTTTGTGATAAAAGCCACTTCCCCTTCAGTTCAGTTGCTCAGTCATGTCTAACTCTTTGCGACCCCATGGAATGCAGCACGCCAGGCTTCCCCGTCCGTCACCATCTCCCAGAGCTTACTCAAACTGATGTCCATTGAGTCAATGTTGCCATCCAACCATCTCATCCTCTGTTGTCTCCTTCTCCAGCCTTCAATCATTCCCAGAATCAGGGTCTTTTCAAATGAGTCAGTTCTTCATATCAGGTGGCCAAAGTATTGGAGTTTCAGCTTCAGCATCAGTCCTTCCAATGAATATTCAAGATTGATTTCCTTTAGGATGGACTGGTTGGATCTCCTTGCAGTCCAAGGGACTCTCAAGAGTCTTCTCCAACACCACAGTTTAAAAGCATCAATTCTTCGGCGCTCAGGTTTCTTTATAGTCCAACTCACATCCATACATGACTACTGGAAAAACCATAGCCTTGACTAGACAGACCTTTGTTGGCAAAGTAATGTCTCTGCTTTTTAATATGCTGTCTAGGTTGGTCATAACTTTTCTTCCAAGGAGCAAGCATCTTTTAATTTCATGGCTGCAGTCGCCATCTGCAGTGATTTTGGAGCTCCCCCAAAATAAAGTCTGTCACTGTTTGTATTGTTTCCCCATGTATTTGCCATGAAGCAATGGGACCAGATGCCATGATCTTCGTTTTCTGAATGTTGAGCTTTAAGCCAACTTTTTCTCTGTCCTCTTTCACTTCCATCAAGAGGCTCTTTAGTCCTTCTTCACTTTCTACCATAAGGGTGGTGTCATCTGCATATCTGAAGTTATTGATATTTCTCCTGGCCATCTTGATTCCAACTTGTGATTCAGCAAGTCCAGCATTTCTCATAATGTACTCTGCATGTAAGTTAAATATGCAGGGTGACAATATACAGCCTTGACGTACTCCTTTCTCAATTTGGAACCAGTCTGTTGTTGCATGTCCAGTTCTAACTGTTGCTTCTTGACCTGCATACAGATTTCTCAGGAGGCAGGTCGGGTGGTCTGGTATTCCCACCTCTAGAAGAATTTTCCACAGTTTGTTCTGATCCTTTTCAATGAAGTATAATTATACAAATGTATGGTATTACCTAATAAGGCTGAGACTGGATATAAACAGTTCAAGTTTGGGCTTCTGTAACTGCCAGGCTGAAGCTGAAGCTCCAATACTTTGGCTACCTGATGCGAATAGCCAACTCACTGGAAAAGACCCTGATGCTGGGAAAGATTGAGGGCAGGGGGAGAAGGGAATGACAGAGGATGAGATGGTTGGAAGGCATCACCGACTCAATGGACATGAGTTTGAGCAAGCTCCAGGAAATGGTGAAGGACAGGGAAGTCTGGCGTGCTGCAGTCCATGGGGTCGCAAAGAGTCAGACATGACTGAGCGACTGAACAACAACAAACTGCCCCACGTCACCGGCCTGGAGTCTTTGTTTTGGGTGAGTCTGCTCTCACTGGGGAGGCAGGCCTATCTGGGGATCCTTTCTAAGTGGAGAGACTCTTCCACAGGGGGTCTAATCACTGAGTTGACTGGTGAAGCAAACAATAGGCAGGGTCACAGGCTCAGTCTTGCTGTCCCAGCTGGATGACCTTGGACAGCGGGCTGCTGGACTCCTGGAGCCTCAGTTTATGCACCTGAAAAATGGTTGTGACTACAGCGCCTCTCCCAGAGTGTCTGCTGGAATCATGGCCAGGGCTCAGGAAGTGGCTATTTTGAATATCCTCAGTGTTATTATTAACAGTGCACATGGGGAAGGAGAAAGTGGGCCTCAGGGGAGCCCCCATTATCATGGATCTATCACTGGGATGCAGGGGCTCGGGCACAGCCCCAAGGGAACCACAGGGACATGTGCCAAGGGGCTCCTGGAGTTCAGGACAGCAGAAGGGAAGTGCTGCCTGGCCTTCCTGACCTCTGCACATCTCCCCCGCCCCACTCAGCTGCATGGAAATTGGGGCCAGGCTTCTCTGCTGTGCTCACCATTGTCCCCAGGACAGCTACCCCCTCTTTCTCCATGTCTGTCTCCCTGTCCCCACCTGCTCACAGCACTCGCCCTCTGAGAAACAAAAGACTGAGATGAAACACCAGGAGTTCTCTCCAGACATGGAGGGGGCCCCTGCCTCCACCTGGTGGGCTCCCAAGTGGGCTTGAGCTGCAGCTCTGGGAAAACCTGGGAAACTTGCTGTTGGGGGTTTCACTGTGGCCCAGCCTTGGACCCCCTCTGGGCACTGCCCCAAGGCCGCATCCTGGCCGGATACGGGGACGAGGTCATCTGTGGTGTATTTCATGCTGACCGGATGAGGGCTGGACCTCAGACAGAAGGAAGGAAGCTGAAAGGGAGCCTGGTTGTATGAAGCCCTGGCCTCCAAATGCAGCAGCCCAGCACATCCCCACCCCCATCCACGGGGGAGGCAGGGTGGTCAAGGCCATCGGCGCTCAGGTTGGACGTGACTGTTCAAATCCCAGCTGTGCTGTTCAGTGGCCACGTGGCCTTGGCTGTTCCTCGGCCTCTTTGAGTCTTGGTTTCCTTCTCGGGGTCACGAAGGCAGAGCTGGAACTGGCTGCATTGGTTGCTGGGCTTACTGGCAGGGACACAGCATAAACAGGGCTCGGGGGCAGCCAGCCATGCTCGAATGCAGGAGCTGTTCCATCCCCGCTGGGGGAATCAGGTAGCGAGGCAGCAGGGAGTTCAAGGGCTGAAGGGAGCCTGTGCAGGCAGTGGGTGGGGAAGGGTCTAAGGATGAACTCCACTCAGTGTGAGCCAAGGTGCACGGGACACAGCAACAGAAACACACCACCGAGGTCGGTGTAGCCCCAGCCCCTAGAAACCAGAAAAACCCCGGAAAGACACCTTGGCTGTCTCCCCTCACCTTCAAATCTTACCCATTCACACGTCCTGAGCACCGTTTGGTTTCCAGCACCACGGGGGCAGTAGTGGAGGGGGCATCCATTACTGAGTACCCACCAGACCTGGGAAGACTGCCTCTTTCCTGTGGATGGGCTTTCCTGTGTGATGGTTCATCACCAGGTCCCCAGACCCAACGTGGTACTTGGACCACAGCAGGAGCTTCATACAGGCTGAGAATGAGTTAATGAGCTTACACAGCAGGATCACTCTGTCCTTCCCTATAGATGAGAGGGTTGGATGGCATCACCGACTCAATGGACATGAGTCTGTGCAAACTCTGGGAGATAGTGAAGGACAGGGAAGTCTGGTATGCTGCAGTCCATGGGGTCGCAAAGAGTCAGACATGACTGAGTGACTGAACAAAATAGAATGTGTCAGAGCCTCATAGAAACAGAATAAATTAGTTTGCCTGGTGAACATTTGTTGAGGGGCTAAGACCAGGAGTAGGGATGGTGCTCATGTGGCCAGTGCAGGCTGAGTGAGGGGAGAAGGCAGCCCAGGGGCCTCAGCAAGGTTTGGGCATTTTCCAAGGACAGTGGGATGTTCATACTGGCGGCACACGCATCTGGGCACAAGCCAGGGTGGCCTCTCACTGTTGGAAAGTCTCCTGCCTCTCTCTGCCCACTGCCCACAGCTTGGTGGGAACATGACCTTTGTTCCAACAGCAGGGCCCCTCAGTGTGTCTCTACCGCCTCCAGCTGAATCCTGGGAGAGGGAAGAAGTGAGGAGACCCTATGTGATGTCCCCTGGATTCCCTTGCTGAAGATCCATTTTAAAAAAGGTGTTAAATATTAATGTACAAAATCTTAAACTCTCAGCTTGGTGGCAGAAGGATACACACAGGTGCACTTTGTCACGGTGACAGATTCGGGGCATTCATTGCTTATGGGGAGGACATCATTTGAATGAAGACAGCCGCCATCAATTAAATAAATAGTCAGGCGGTTTCCAGGGCTAGCCGGGCTCAGAACACCGCCTGGCTGCCCCCTCCTGGGGGTTGATGGCTTCTGAACTCTGATGTGTGTGCGGTTCACTCAGAGCCCAGGGGGTGGGGTGGGTAGGGGTGCATTCCTGGAGGGAGGAGGAATTCTGTCTCATCCACAGACTTCTGAGCTGGTCATGGAAGTTTTAAAATTCAAACTGTTTTTCAAAGTCTTATAAAATATGTGTTCATGACAGTACAAAAACAAATTAATCATGACAGGAGGAAATACAATAGAAAGAAAAAATGTTCCCCCTTTCTTCACCCTGACATTACATTTTCTGAAAGTCTTCCATATCTACTCACCTGTGTGTATGTATCTTATATTTTAACAACTACAGTGGAACTGCATGTGTGCTGGTTCCCACTAGCTTTGTCTCCTCTGAATCTGCTGGGACTTCTTCCCATATTAGCCCAGAGGTGTGGAGGCCCTACTTTGCTCACTAGCTCAGCACCTGGCTCCAAGTAGCCCCCAGGAAATACTTGGGAAGAGTGAAGGAATACAGATGAGCCTCCTTGTTGGCTGGCTGTGGGGTTCTCATGATGGATGTGACACCCCCTTGTTGTTCTCAGGGCCCTACGGAGCTGGCAGTGGGGCTTGTGAGAAATTCTGCTTTGGCAGCCTCTTGCTTCTTAGACGCATAAACCAATGAATCCCTGGAGGCGGAGTCCCCAAGTCAGACGGGCTAAGTCATTAATTCTGATGGATATTGCCATATTGCTGATCCATCTGAAGAGATAGCTCATCCTTGACTCTTGAAACAGGTTTTGGTTTTCCCCAGAGTCTTAAACAGACAGTCCTTCCACCTGACCCTCCGGGCTTGGGAGACAGCACGGTAGAGATGGAAGACTCTAGAGGCTGCTGCTCTTCCAGCTGACATGGACTGAGCCCTTGTACTTACTTTAAGGAGTGTTTTGAAGCCCCATGGGCAGCCACTAAGTAGGGCCACCCCTCCTGATGGTCCACTCCTCTGTGAAATGGTTTCAAGTCCCAGAGATGAGGTGGTCTGTTCATTTTCAGGCGAACAGGGGCCCAGTGAGGCAAAGTGACTCGCCCAAGGTCACCCAGCTTGTCAGATTCCCAGGGGAAGCTCCATTTTTCGCTTTGAGCACAAAATTCTGCTTTTTGTTTTAAGCACAAAATTCCTATTTTTTTCTTATATAAAAGAAGAACCACGTTATCACTGTGGGGGCTTCTCCAGTGGCTCAACGGTAAAGAATCTGCATGCAATGCAGGAGACACAGGAAACGCAGTTTCAATCCCTGAGTTGGGAAGATCCCCTGGAGGAGGGCATGGCAACCCACTCCAGTATTCTTGCCTGAAGAGTCTCATGCATGGATAGAGAGGCCTGGTGGGCTATAGTCTATGGGGTTGCAGTAAATCAGACAGGACTGAAGCGACTTGGCACCAATGTATGGCTGCAGAGACAGCCAGCCTTATTTGAATCCTCACCTGCTGACTCTGGGCAAGTCCCTTCACCTGTGTGTACCTGTGGCGCTCACAGATGAGGGGCCTAATGGGGTGAGTGCCTCCTTGGGCCCATGCAGGGGAGACTCGGCTTCTGGGTGACTGTGGCCCCAGGCCTGCGTGAGGGCTGAACCGGGTCAGTGCTTCCGGCAGGTGCCGGCCCTTCACCCCACTCCCTCCCCGGATCTGGCAGTGAAGGTGCCCAGGTGACAGAGATGGGCTGGCAGTCCACCTCCTCGGGAGCCACAGGTCAGTCCAGGCCACGCCGCAGTGGATGGTGGATGGTGGATGTTCATCGCAAAGGCCTGGCGTTGAGCAATGTGATCGACGTCCTGTAATTCTCCCACTACGTCTGACCTTTGGATTCAAAGAATAATTAATGGGGCACTTCGGGCGGCGCTTGTAGTGTCAACCTTTTAATTAATACGCTGGCCTGAATATATTTAGCTGGGCCATTCGGCCCGGTCCATCTAATTACCCAGACTCATTATGCAACTTGATTGCGTTTTCCATTACTCAGTGATTTTGCTAAATGGGCGGCCAGGCTGCAGACAGCAGCCAGCGCCAGCATCGATTAGAAGACACAGTTTATTACCCTGTGGAGGCGATGCTCTGGGCTGTAAATCTTGGGCAGGACGTGGCTTCTCTGCGGCCTCCAGGTGGGGATGGAATTGTGTGTGGATGAAGCATTTCAGCCATCAACCCTCCTTCCAAACTTCCCCTGTGTCCTGCCTTTGGTTTAATTGAATTGCCTTCCACCTGCCAACTCTCCCTGTAAGTATAATCAGGGACCCCTCCTGCTTTAATAGCGGAAATGATACAGGGCATTTTTCACCTGTCCCCAGGATCCAGAACGACACAAAGCATTAAACTTGCCAGGAGCGCCTAGGAGATTACCCACGGGAAGATGCTCAGCCTCCTGCTAGTCTCACCAGGTGGGTCTAATGCCAGCCCCCCTATATCTCCTGCTTGGCATGGCCCTGGGGAGAAGGTGGCCCCAAATCCCTCATTTGGGAGAAGTGGCGGTGCATTCAGCTGGTGGTCCCAGGAATTTGTTTTTAAGGTTGTGACTGTAACTCCAAGGGGAAGAAACATGCCTCCCTTCAGGGAATCACCACCGTGCTTTCGTACACCATCGGCTTCTTTAATGTACATCACCCCTTTAGAGCTGGATCAATCTGTTTTCCTAATCTGAAACAGAGTACAGCAGGGGGTAGAGGGGGAAAAAAAAAAGATGAAGCGATGTTTGAGCGATGAAGCTCCTAGGGCTAACGACCTAGGAAGTTAGTGCTCTGGTTAATTTTTTTTTTTTTTTACTTTTAATTTTTAGATCAGTTGAGATTTAGAAAAGAGTGGCAAAAATAGTATTCCTATAGGCCCCCTGAGCCAGTTTTCTGTGTTAACATCAAAGTGTTTTTAATGGACAGTCTCTAAGAGAAAGTTTAGGCCCAGAGAGGTTAAGGAAGCTGCACAAGGTCACACAGCAACGATGTGAGTGTGAATCTGGGTGCAGCTTTGCCTGTGGCCCTTCAGCTGCCTGTCAGTGTGAACAACCAAAGGGCTTTAAAAGGAGCAGCAGGGGCTTGTCTTTATCAGAGGTAAGGAGCAGAGCTGTTGGTGTCTGCAGAAGGTGATGTCTAGTACTTAAGAGCGGAAATGAGGGCAAAGCTTTATTTCTATCTGAGATGGACTTTGCTTTGCAAGGGACTGGAGGAGACCTGAATTCCTACAGGGTAGGAGGGACAAGTACCACACAGCCAGCAGCCAAGGTCCTCCGTACCTTATTCATACTTTATTTGTCTTGATTTGCTGACCCCAAACTCTCCCCAAGGCTCTGCTTGCTCCCTGCTCACTTCGCAGGAGCCAATGAACAACCAGCACATCTAATTGAGCTGGTGTTTTGACACCTGTTGGCCAATTAGCAACAATTAACCTTGACAATAAATGAATCCACAAAAGGAATGGTTTCACTTTTCCCAAGCAGGGCAGACACCCTTTCAACAAACTGTTCTGATTTTCTGGGCACTCCTAATGGGAAAAGGAGCCGCCAGTGGTTTAAATGCATAGACTGGTAGGTCGAAAATAAATCCCATTTATTAAACACATACTAATGCCAGGCTTGGCACTCAGCACTCTGCATGGACTTAGTTCTCTGAATCCCATCCAACTCTGGTGAAATCTATGCTGTTATATCCTTAGGAAAACAATCTTTTTTTAAAAACATTTCATTTTATTGAATATAGTTGATTTCCGATGTTGTGTTAATTTCTGCTTACAGCAAAGTGATTCAGTTATACAAATATATATTCTTTTTCATATTCTTTTCTGTTATGGTTTATTACAGGATATTGAACATAGCTCCATGCACTAAACAACAGGACCTTGTTGCTTATGAAAAGCAACTTTTAAATTTTGAAATAGACAGGAAACTGCAAACAAAGAACAGAGGGGTCTCATGTACCCTTCACCCAGCTTCCCCCAAAGGGTGGTATCTTATGTGACAACAGTATAGTATTGAAGGCAGGATCTTGACTGGTTGAATCTGTAGCCCTTATTCAGAAATCACTGGTTTTTCGTGCACCATTTGTGTGTGTGTGTGTGTGTGTGTGTATGCATATGTGTGTGTGGTTCTATTCAGTTTTGTCACTCTGATATCCTTTTCATAGATGAGGAAACTACACTGTAGACAGGCTGAAGAGAGACTTGTCCAAGATGACATAACTAGTAAGTGGCCAAGCCAAGCAATATCAAATTCAGATGCCTGCACACTCCACCTGCCCCTCTAGGCTTTCCAATACACACCCCCCTCCCAGTTGGGAACATGATTAATATGTGGGAACTTGACTAGTGGATGAATTTAGCACTTGAACAACAAACACAGTTTGTGGTTAAAAAAAAAATGTCTTCTTATCAATTTATCTCCTCTAAAGATGATATGCAAAGAACAGAGCTTTAGGGAAAAAATCAGTGTGGTGCAAGTGTCTTACTGTCTGGGCATGGCCTTAATGTACCTGAACAGGTGGAGTGTCATGGAGAAGGGGCTCTTTGTCACATGTCTCTAGTCTAATAGGGTGGGCAAAAGTGACCAGGGACAGTCAGGGTTGGGGGAGAAACCGCTGGCAAATGGAAACCCACCTCACACAGGATGAGGGTTGGACTGCAAGGAGATCAAACCAGTCAGTCCTAAAGGAAATCAACCCTAAGTATTCATTGGAAGAACTGATGCTGAAGCTGAAGCTCCAATACTTTGGCCACCTGACGCGAAGAGCTGACTCATCGGAAAAGACTCTGATGCTGGGAAATATTGATGGCAAAGGATAAGGGGCGGCAGAGAATGAGATGATTAGATGGCATCATTGACTCAGTGGACATGATTTTGAGCAAACTCCGGGAGATAGTGGAGAACAGAGAAACCTGGCGTACTGCAGTCCATAGGGGGTCACAAAGAGTTGGACATGACTTAGCAACTGAACAAAAACGAGGCCCCCCTCACACCAGAGGGAAGGTAGCTGCTCACATCCAAGGACTGCAAATTAATAACAAATTGCAAAACTAACACACCCTAGCCCCTTGTCTTTGTTCTTGGAGCTGTTAGGAATTTAAAAGGTCATTGAACTACAATAAATAATGACCAAAACACGCCAACGTTAGCACAAAGCACAAGTTATTTGGAGGAAATATGAGACCTCTGCTATTTGGGCAGACAACCCACAGTGTAAACAAAGATTTCATCCACATTTTAGGGAAAAGACTGAATATTCTAAGATCAGTTTTAACAAAGAGAAAACTGAATTACAATCTTGCAGTAATATAACATTTGTTGGTAAAGGAGTCATAAGACTTTAAAAAAATCTTAAATGAGTTTGTTTCTGGAAAAAAAAAAAAAAAGACCAGAAAAAAAATACATCTATTTTGTGCTTGAGAGATGGGATTTTATTTGGGGGGGCGGTGGGTTGGGGTGGAGGTGTTTTAATGGCTCTGGGGATGGGGGTTGAAATCATCTACTTCCTTCTGGGAGGCAGTGGGCTGGAGACTTACTACAGGTTAAATTTTTTTTAAAAATCAATAGCATTTCAGGTGATTGTGAATTAAGGGCTATTTACTGAGGCTTAAGGGAATTAAGGTTAAAGCCTGTGGATGATCAATGGGCAATTACTGCCATGTTGGAGTGGGGGACAGCACATTGTAGCCTTGTGGGCAGGGACTTCGGAGGGGGGCTGCTGTGACTGCACCCCTTTGACTATCAGAGGTAAGCAATATGTTGGCAAGTGCCAAATCCAGGGAACCAGGGCTTCAGTGCATACTGGGAACTGTTGCTGCTTCATCAGCCGCTTGGAGATGCCCAGCCTTTGCCCTCCCTTCTTCATCACCCTGGAGAGGACCCTACCAGGGAGGAAATGAGACCCACTTCACAGCTGCACCTGGAGAGACAAAGCCAGAGGTGCTGACCTGAAGCTGCCTCCATGCCAGTCAATCCTGGGGCTGTAATAACTACAATTTTCTAGTTTGAAGGCAAAACCAAATAACCCAGAGGAGTAATTCGGGCCACATGCAGCCCTCTTCCTGCAAAGGAGCACAAATTGATTTTTCTTTCATAAGCCCAATTTTATGTGGCTTGTCGACCCCCTTCCCTCATTTCTGAGCTCTTTTCTTCCTTTCTGCTTGAGGCACGACTAACAGAGTCTCAGAAAGTTTCTCGCTTCTGAGTTCTCACCTCTGTTGGCACAGCTTCACTTCTGTGCCTAGGGAAGGCAGAGAAGCCAGCAGCCCTGGGCCTGTCTTTAGAGCGTTGCTGATCCTTCAGGGTCTCAGTTCGCTAGTGTCCACCACCGAGGGACCGGAGCCTGCAGAGTGGTCTACCTCTGCCCAAGAACTTACCTCTTCAGAAATATTGACAGCCTGGCTCTGCCCAGGAGCCATGATTTAGCATCTCCAGGGGTCAGTTCCTATCTGGCTCCTACATCCACGCTTTTTACCAAAATGAACCTTAAACTATAAACCCTGGCTCAGAACTCACCAGCAGCTCCCAACTCACTGGGAGTGAAGCCAGGGGTGGGGACAGTGGCCCAGGTCCTCCTCTGTCCTCTCTGCCTGCACCCATGCCTCCCCTTCCCCCTTCACTCTCCTAAGCCACTCCAGGCTTTGCTCAGCCGGTGGTACTCTCTGAGTAGGTTCCCACCCCAGGCCCTTTGCACATGCTTATTCCTCTGACTGGAATGCTCTGATCTGCCCATGGCCAATCCGTCGTATTCTTTAATCCTCAACTCAATGGTCACTTCTCCAGGTTACATTGTCTCCCTTCATACGGCATCACGCCTTATCATAGCCTGGAATTTTATTCAGTTTGTTTACCTGCTTATGTTCCTCCTGCCCCACTAGAACATGCCCTTTCATCCTTGCATTGGCATACCTGGCCCCTTGTCTGGCACAAAGAAGATGTTCAAAAATGTCAGTGGAATGAATGAATGAACGTGCTCTGAGTTTCAGAGGCCCTGGGGCAGAGCCCAGTTATCATTATGGGCCTTTTGTAGCCATGACATTTTATGAGTCCGGGCTCATCTCTCTAGAGCTTCTCATTTTGCAGCTGAGGGAGGGAACAGAGGTCCCAGTGGTTTGATCGCCCTGGGAGGGTTCTCCTGGCAGCTATTAGTGGGGTCTCCACCCTGGGGGCACTCTCCAGGCAACTCTAGATTTGTAAAGGAGGTAGCAGGTGTCCGATGGCCTCTGATTCTGGCAGAAAGGACTTCAGGGTTGATGGGCCCACCTCACCTTGTCGGTGACCAAGGCCCCTGAGACTGAGGAGTTGAAACTGGCACTAGGAACTCAGTTCTGGTGAGAGGCAAGACAGAAAGAGACAGTTTTTCTGAGGGCGTGGACATCTGCTGGGTGCTTCCTGGGCTCTTAATCCTTCACTAAGAGCTGCCCATCAGCTCACCCCTGCCTGTGGAAAAGAGTTTAGGATCACCTATCCCCTCTGGGCTTCCTTGGTGGCTCAGTTGGTAAAGAATCCGCCTGCAATGGGGGAGACCTTGGTTGAACCCTCGGTTGGGAAGACCCCCTGGAGGTGGGCATGGCAACCCACTCCAGTATTCTTGCCTGGAAAATCCCATGGACAGAGGAGCCTGGTGAGCTGCAGTCCATGGAGTGGCAAAGAGCTGGACATGACTGAGCGACTAAGTACAGCACAGCACATCCCCTCTGGCCCTCTGGTGGGCACTGTGCTTGAGAGTGTTCCAGGCTGGAAACCGAGCCCAATCTTCCCAATTTCAGGCTGGGAGGGGGCCTGACTGGGGCTTCCTGGTTTTGGGCTGGGGTATGCTGGCTGGCCAGAGAAGGCAATGGCACCCCACTCCAGTACTCTTGCCTGGAAAATCCCATGGACGGAGGAGCGTGGTAGGCTGCAGTCCATGGGGTTGCTAAGAGTCGGACACGACTGAGCGACTTCCCTTTCACTTTTCACTTTCACTCATTGGAGAAGGAAATGGCAACCCACTCCAGTGTTCTTGCTTGGAGAATCCCAGGGACAGGGGAGCCTGGTGGCCTGCCGTCTATGGGGTCGCACAGAATCGGACATGACTGAAGTGACTTAGCATAGCATGCTGTCTGGCAACATGTTTACTGCAAGTCAGAGGTGACCCATTCTATTTTAAAACCCACCTCCACTGGAGGTGGTCTGTCGGGGTCTCTCTAAATTTCCTCTTCTCTTCTTCCCCCACCGCCAGGAACAGCAGACAGAGAAAGAAGCCCAGGCATGGATGCTGACACTTTGATTTATACCCTCAATTTCTTGCGTTGCAAGCTTGCCCCCTTGCTTAGCTGCAGAGATGGCCCTGGAGCCCTGGCGCCCTCCAGTCCGGATCCAGGAGTGCTTTCTGCAAGCTTCCAGCCGGACACGGCTGTCCCCTCAGCCCCAAGTGGGGACAGGCTCACGCTACACAGGGTGGTCAGGGGCAAAGCCAGAGGCCCAGGCCCTTCCCACACTGCACCCTCACCTGCAGAAGAACGTGAACGGGAAGAGCCATCGGTACTCGCCGAGCCAGCAGTACCCTGCCTGGCAGAAGCAAGTGGGCCACCCATTAGTCATTATGGAAACTCATTACCCCAAGAGGTCAATCGGCTGAAAATACAATTTCCAAAAGGTTTTAGTGACATTCATGGGTGACAGCCATAATGGCATGATCTAGAGAGTAGGATGCACCACTGATGGGGCCATGGGCGAGGCCTGGCTCCAGTCAGGTGGGAACCAGCCCGCCTACACGTTTCTGCAGCCCTTGCCATGGCCTGAGGTTGGGCTCATGGCAGGACCTCCTGAAAACCTGAGTCCCTCCAGCCTGAGGGGAGCTCCTCCACTGAGAGCTCCTGCTCTCACTCAGGGCTCAGGAGGGGGAGAGAAGAGATAAGGCCATGGGCCCCCTCTGGACTCCCCGGCAAATTCCTCCTACAAAATGATACAGAAAAGCACCCTGTGATGGATGACAGTATTCGATGACGATAATAACAGCTATATGCTGATACTCTAGTCCCAAGTATCGCTGTTGTTGCTCTATTGTTATTAGTGATCGTTATTGACCTTAATTACTTAGTTGGTAAAGAATCTGCCTGCAATGCAGGAGACCCTGGTTTGATTCCTTGGTTGGGAAAATCCTCTGGAGAGGGGATAGGCTACCCACTCCAGTATTTTTGGGCTTCCCTTGTGACTCAGCTGTTAAAGAATCTGCCTGCAATTTAGGAGACCTGGGTTCGATCCCCGGGTTGGGAAGATCCCCTGGAGAAGAGAAAGGCCACCCACTCCAGTATCCTGGCCTGGAGAATTCCACAGACTACAGTCCATGGGGTCGCAAAGAGTTGGACATGACTGACTGACTTTCACTTTTGCTTTTCACTAACCGTAACACTGAGTACCCCTCTGGGCCAGGCCACTAGTGTTTTGAGAACTGTAACTGATCACAACCCTGTGAGGCAGGCACTGTTTTCACCGTCAAGGTAGAGACAGGCTAACAGTTACACCCTCTAACCTCCTTTCGTTCCATTAACAATGTATCTGGGGCCCTGTGCCAAACAGGATTCTCTGGCTCCCTAAAGCACTATCTTTCTCTCTCTCTCTCACTTTCACCAGATGTCCATTCAACAAGGTTTTCTTGAGGTCCTACTGCATGTTCCATATTGTTCTAGATGCTGGGGAGACAGGGTAGGGCCCATGCATGGACTGTTTCCTGCTGGGTTCGCTTCCACTCCCTGCCCAGAACCTACAGAGCATCTCTCCCGAGAAGCCTTTCCTGAACATGTTAGCTGGAGGCAGGGGTCTCTTTGATGCCCCCTGGATTCTGTGTCTCCCCACCCCAGCTCTTAGAGGTCTGGGGCAACTGCTCACTTTGCATCTGTCTCTCCTGTTTCAGGGCCAACCTAGGCAGTCAGTGAGTATCTGTGGGATTTTATCATTAGGAAATGAGCTCCAGGAAGGCTGGGTCTGTATTGTTCACCACTGTATCTCCTAGAGGGCTTCTCAGGTGGCGGTAGTGGTAAAGAACACTCCTGCCAATGCAGGAGATATAAGAGTTGTGGGTTCGATTCCTGGGTTGGGAAGATCTCCTGGAGGAGGGCATGGCAACCCACTCCAGTGTTCTTGCCTGGAGAATCCCATGGACAGAGGAGCCTGGTGGGCGACAGTCCAAAGGGTCGCCAAGAGTTGGGCATGGCTGAAGCAACTCAGCATGCATGTCCCTCCTAGAACAGTGTCTGGTCCAGAGTTGGTACAAGATGTATTTGTAGGATGGGTGGATAGTTCTGTTTGAATGGATGGTTGGATGTTGAATGGATGGTTGAATGTTAGATGGATGGAAGGAAGGGCAAACAGATAAACAAATGGGTGGGTGGATGATCAGAAAGATGGGTAAATGAGTCAATGCCAGGACAGTTGAATATATGGATAAACAAAATGTTGTTTATTAGGATAGAGGATGGCATGATTAAATGGGTGATTCAGAATCTTAGCATTGATGAACAAAATGCTTTCCACTGGCTTGATTCTTGAGAGAGAGAGAGAGAGATGGGTGGGTGAAGGAAAAGAGAGACCCCACCATCCCGCATACACTGCATTCCTGTTTATCTCTCACTGACCTTTCTCAAGTTTGTTTCCAGTCCCGATGTTGAAAAGCCAAACCGTGGAGACAGCAGTCTCTCCTGGCTCCCGTCCTGGGCCCGGCGCTCTGCCCTCCTGTGTGCAGACAGCTCAAAGCGGAATACTGACCTCTGCCTGGATTTCCTCAGCTGCCTCTGATCATGTACTTGTTCTCAGAGCTGTGAAACTTCACATGCATTATCTGGAGACTTTCAACTCCCAAGTTTGCTCGGCCAAAACAAGCCATCATTGTTTAATCTTGGGGGTTCTTTCCCATGGAAACAGCTGCTACAAGTGTGGCCATTTCTACAGGCTTGGTGCCCACAGGGCTCCCCACATCCTCCCATCCCCCCTGAAGATCCAGAGTTCCATTTAAGTTCTAAAGAGAAGTGTGTATTCTGCTGCCATTCCAGTGGCATTTCTGGAAAGTGAGAATAGATGGGGACGAAGGGACAGGTGTCAAGGATTGAGGGGCCCTGGGTGGCCTCTTAGAAGTAGCTGATTTCCTCCATAGAAATGGAACAGCAGCCTTGAGGGTCAGAGGATCCTAAGTTGCTACTTGTCCCCATGTCCTGAATGTAGCTTCCTGCGCCTTTACTTGCAATGTGCTAAGTCGATTCAGTTGTGTCCAGCTTTGTGCGACCCTACGGACTATAGCCCACCAGGCTCCTCTGTCTGTGGCATTTTCCATGCAAGAATACTGGAGTGGGTTGCCATGCCCTCCTCCAGGGGATCTTCCTGACCCAGGGATCATACTTGGTTCTCTTATGTCTCCTGCATTGGCAGGAGGGTTCTTTACTACCAGCACCACCTGGAAATGCCACTCAACGTGGCCAGGTGTTGGCAGGGGTGGTCTTGCCCAGTGAGGTCAGGGAGGGGAACTGAGAGACTCTCTATGTACAAATATGTTCAGTGGACCTTCTGAAGCTGCAGTTTCCAGAAGGGACAAGGACTCCAAGGGGTAGACAGAAAGAGTGCTCAGAAGTTGTGTCAGCCATATGAATGATTAGGAGGACATTCATTCATTCATTCAACAAACACCTGAGAACTGGACTGGGCTTGGGGTTCGCTCCCACCCTCTGAGCAGACCCCCTGATGTTCCTCCACCGCCATCCTCATTCCCACCCTATCTCTTGACCTCATCCCCTCCCACTTGAGCTTCTTGCTACAGCTTCTGCGTCCCTCCTGCTCCTCCTCTGCAGCCCCTGCTCTTTCTACACATCCCCCACTCTGCTCTGAGTACCTATGACTCCAACATTGTCTGCTTAAAATCTCCCTGCACCATTTGGCTTCACCATGCCTGAAGACAGGGACTTGGTCTCATGCACAGCTGAATCTCAGGTGCCATGCATGCAGTTGGAGCTTAATAAATGTCAGTGGAGTGGATGAATGCAAAGAAGGCAGAATCAGCTCCCCGCTTTATGGGGGTCTTAGCACCACAGGGAGAGAGGTGTTAAACAAATATACAAAAATAAACATCCAACTACAAATTCTGACAAGTGCTCTGCAGAGAAGGAAAGGAGGAACCTCTTGAAGCGGGTGGGGAGTGTCAGCTTGTGAGGTCTGGGGAGGCACCTCTGGGCACGTGGCATTTGGATGGACCCTGCATGGTGAGAGCCAGACAGCCTTTCTTTTTTTTTTTTTTTAAAGCTTTTAAAAAGTCAACATTTATTCCTTTTTAAAATGCTCAAGAGACTAAAAAGGTCCAAAGGCCTAAAGATATCCAGGCTTCAGATAAGATGAGAGGCAGCTGCTGACTCCTTGACTTAAGCTTAAACTTCCACCTGCTCGATTCTGTACTTCCACGACTCTTCCACCTTGGGAGTGAGGAGCTGCTCTGACTTTCGGCAGACTTCATCGAAGACTACCACTCCGATAACAATGAGAAACACAGTGGCCGTAGCAGTCACTGTCATGGCAAGGGAGAAGGTTTTGTGATCCAGAGAGAAAGCTACCATGGCAATGCCCAAAATCAAAATGCTTAATCCAGTGAAGAATATGAAGACTCGTTTGTAGAATCTGTATGAACACTCGCCTTGCATCGTTGGCGATATGCATGCCTGGCCTCTGGCCCCAGTCCACTGCCAGGTACAGATTCCTACGTCCACCCAAACTCAGGTACTGAGTATTCACAGAAGAGTTTTTCCCCAAGAGCTCAGGCCTGGCGCAGCCCAAAGACTGGTCACTAGACACGAGATGAACATATCATGTCCATCCCCATGACAGAATCCTGTGCTAGTTGCCATTGGCAACCTCTGTGACCTGGATGAATCCCAGACTCGGGGGGTGAAGGGAGCCAGGTATTTCAAAGGTCTGCTCTGAAAGGTTCCACTTAACAATGTGCCAAGAGTTTAGGTGATGCTGGTGGGAGTCAGGGTCATAACTGCCCTTCCAAAGGCAGTGGTGACTGCAGGGTGGTGACATGGGGCTTGAGAGCTCGGTCACCGGGTGTCATGGCCTGGAGGATCAATGAGTGCCTCAGGGTGCTGTGCCCCTCTCTGTACAGTTGCACAGAAGTTTAAAGATGCACCCCCAACTACTACTCTGAGGAGAGCAGAGGGGCCACCAGGAGGCACAGAGAAGTTGTCCTTTGGGGCCAGATTTGGGCTACTTCTCCTGGACACCCTGCTCAGGACCAGCCAACCTCTCCTGCACTGCACCCTTGCTCCCGGGCTGGCCTTCCAC
This sequence comes from Bos indicus, assembly GCF_029378745.1. Classification (NCBI taxonomy): domain Eukaryota; kingdom Metazoa; phylum Chordata; class Mammalia; order Artiodactyla; family Bovidae; genus Bos; species Bos indicus. The sequence continues at coordinate 57,062,045 of NC_091772.1, read as the reverse complement.
TTCTCTCTCCGACTGGCCACTGATCAATCCGACCCCTCTACAGCCAGGCCAGTTGGGATGGTGGGGTTACAGAGGAGCTCTGAAAAAAAACTGCACCTGCCAAGACCGAGCATCTCTGATCTTGAGAGAGAGAGGAGGCAGATGTGGATGCTGATACGTGTGGTCCATGTAGACCTAAGGCCCCCATGAACATGGGGAAGAAGTTCAAATCGCAGTTATTGAAGAAATCACTTTGACTCCCCAGGAGTCTCTTGGGCTAATTTCTGAGCAAGAAGCAGCAGCCTGGTGCGCAGAAGGCCTGGTCCGTCTGTTCCGGCCCTCGGGTGAATTTGCAGGCGCGGGGGGCCTACCCTGGGGAGTACTGGTTAGTGAGGGACTGGAGCCTCATTAAATTCCCAATTGGATGTTCCGCCACCCAGCAGGCGTCTTCCGCTCAAACTGAGAGGGGCCCCAGAAGCTGAAGTTATCATAGTCATAGTTTCTCATTTACTGTTTATATTAGCTCTTCCTTTGAGTGCCAGAAATTTGCATGTTGAAGACTTTCTGGAATCTGAGGGGTGGGGGTGGGAGGATGGGGAAATGGCTGTCTCATGCCCCCAGTTTCAACAGGTCCCACTTTGCTCACAGCCCTCCCTTGCTTTCTCCTTCCGTGCATTTTAATATAGATTTGTATTTAGAGTGGGCATTTTGAAAGAGAAGTTAGCATAATTTTTAATTTAGAATATCAGGAATCCAATTTCCTTGTTCCATCAGTTCATAACATTGGCTGCTTGATAAGCACGTTCCTGTTGGCCCCCGTGGCTCTGGCCTCTCCAGCCCAGGGCGATGGCAAGAGAGAAGTCTACTCAGATAGACTGAGTCTGGGCTGGGTTGGACTGGCCTACAATGGACTGGGCTGACCTACACAGGCTGGGAGGGACTAGTCCTGCATCTCTGCTTTACATAGAAGCTGAGGCTGGAGCTGGCCTTGGTGTCCACACAGCAGGTTCATTTCCCATTCAAAGGGTGGCTCCACCAGGGTCCCCGAAGCTATAAATTTTTTTAAAGGGCTAAGAAGGAAAAGTGTGAAAGTGAAAGTGTTAGTCACTCTGTCATGTCCAGTTCTTTGCAACCACATGGACTGTAGCCCACCAGGCTCCTCTTGCCTGGAATTTCCCAGGAGAGGGTTGCCATTCCCTCCTCCAGGGGATCTTCCTGACCCAGGGACTGAACCCATGTCTCCTGCATTGCAGGCAGATTCTATAACATCTGAGCCACCAGGGAATAATCAAACCCCACATAGGGCTGAGAAAGTCGAGAGAAGGAGTTGAAATAGAGGCAAAAAGCAAAGGGATAGAGAGAGCAAATGAGAATCCATGGGCCGGAGCACAGAAATGGGGTAGGAAGTAGTCCTTGGTGTCTGTGGGGACCCAGGGTGGGTTCACCCCCGCCCATGCACATCTTGGGACACGCCAGCTGTCCAAGTTCAGCATAATGAGCCAAATGTCCTCCCAGCAGCCCTCCTCGGGGAAAGCTGTCAGCCCCAGAACTTTAGAACTCCAAGTTCCTCCTGGAAACTTCCTTCCCAGCGATCAGGGCAAGCAGAGAAATTTCGGAGCCACCTGCCCACTCCACTCTCTCCTAGTTGACATCCAGGAAGCCAGACTTGAGTGGTAATGATATCTCACCACCGCATTTTTTACTCAGGTAACACACCGTATTTTTTAATTCCAGGGATGAAAACAGTTGATAGATTGATGAAGTCGAAATGACCTTGTAGTTGAGAAAAGACCCCTCTGTGTCTCGTCTCCCTTCTGGCTGCCTTCACCAAAATGCTAATCACCATCCTTTTAATTGATTGGCACGTGGCTGCTCCCCGGGGTGTTTGCGTTGCGTTGGGCGTTTGACATTTCGCAGCCTCTCTGCTCCAGCTTAGGATCTAGGCTCAGCAAACGTGTTTCCTGGGCAGACACTAAACATTATTTAGAGTTTGATCTTTAGCTGACATAGTGGGCTCACACACAGCATCCTTAATTGATGGAGGAAAAATCGAATCCGGAAGAATGTGTGTCCCCAGGAGACTCCTAAAACAGATTGCCGAAGGGGCACAGGCCAATCAGTCCCTCAAACCATAGAATTGAGCATCCTCTGCCCCTTCATCCCCTTCATCAGTTCAGCCCTGAACTCTGTGCTATGAAGGCCTCTGACTAGGATCAGGTGTCCAGAGATGGGGACTCTCCCAGGTGTCATGAGAGGTACCCACTTTCGATGGTAAATAGTCCAGGATATGCAGCCGGTGCCAAATGCAGGGAGGTGGTGGATGAGGGTCTGGGCAGACACGGGAGCAGAGGCTCCCAGAGGGATGGAGGATTTTCAGGGTCAGAGGTCACCTGGCTCTGCTGTTCTTTATCATGTGAACCTGGCTGGTTGCTGCAGGACAGCTCTGAAGCCTTGACCCTCTTCCCTACACAAGTGAGCTTCTTTGGAGTTGTTGGAAAGGGGAAGATGCAAGAGTTGGGGGGCAGAATATGTAACAGTTCCAACATAGAAAAGTGTGGCCAGGTCAAGACCAAATCTAACTACTCCCCAGGGTTGTCTGTGTCTGGAGGCCCAGCCCAGCTGGGTGCAGCCAGCACCTCACTTTCCTAAGCCTTTAAGCCATTAATTTCATCAATCACTTGTAAAGGGATCCTACCCATCAGCCCATCAGGCTGGTCCAGGGTACCTTGCTCCCTGTAAACAAAATTCCATCACTGATAACACAGACCCTCCTGGGCCTCTGTAGATGGCCCCAACAGGAATTCCAAGGCCAAGAAATGGCACATGTAACCTCCTCCTTATTAGGCAAGAAAATACCCAGAAGTGTTCATATACACAGAACGATGCCCTATGTGTCCACCTCAGCATCGAAATAGCACTGAATTATTCTTAAGTGCCCCAAACTGCTTAAAAAAAATTGCTTAATCATGTCAGCTGTCTGTGACCCCATGACTATACAGTCCATGGAACTCTCCAGGCCAGAATACTGGAGTGGGATAGTTTTCCCTTCTCCAGGGGATCTTTCCAACCCAGGGACCGAACCCAGGTCTTGCACATTGCAAGCAGATTCTTTACCAGCTGAGCCACCAGGGAAGCCCAAACTGCTCAAGGGATTCGCTTTTCAAGTGCGTATGTTTGGAGCACAGGAGGACCTCCACCACTAGGGTCTTTGGGTTCAGAGATATTTCCAGTCAAAGATAAGAAGCACTGGTGAAGGAGCCAGGCTAGAAACCTTGCCTTAGAAAATGTGGTTTGAGGTATATTTACAGTCAGTGAAATGCTCACATTTAAGACTGCAGCTCTGGAAATTCTACTAGGTATCTACCTGTGTGACTCGCATCCCAATCAAGACATAAAGCTTTTCCAGAAAGAAGGGATATATGTATATATATAGCTGATTCACTTTGCTGTACAGTAGAAACTAATACAACATTGTAATTTAACTGTACTCCCTCAAAATAAAAGAAGACATAAGGCACTTCCTTCAGCCCAGAAAGTCCCCCTCTCTATTTCCAGGTGACAACCATCTACCCCTCAACCCTCGTAACCCAAAGACAACCAATGTTCTGACTATTGGTACCATAGACTAATTCTGCTTGTTCATGAACTTCATGTAATTGGGCTGATACAGACATTTACAGGCTTCCCACGTGGCTCAGAGGTAAAAAAAAACCCGCCTGCCAATGCAGGAACCACAGGAGACCCCCAGAGTACAAAATGGCAATCCACTCCAGTATTCATGTCTAGAAAATCCCATGGACAGAGAAACCTGTGGGCTACAGTCCGTGGAGTCACAGAGTCAGACACGACTGAGCACACCCACACGCATAGATATACATGGTCACATCTGGCCTCTTTCACCTAGCTTAATGCTTTTGAGAACCAGCCATGGTGTTGTCTATATCAGCAATTTGTTATTTTTTTCTTGTATGAATGTATTTCATTGTGTGGATATACCTCAAACTTTACTATTCTCTACTATTGAGAGATACTTGGGTTGTCTCCAATCTGGGGACTGTTATCCAAAAAGCTGGGCTTCCCAGGTGGCGCTAGTGGTAAAGAACCTGCCTGCCAATGCAGGAGACGCAAGTGATCCTGATTGGATCCCTGGGTTGGGAAGATCCCCTGGAGGAGGGCATGGCCACTCACCCCAGTATTCTTGCCTGCTGCTGCTGCTGCTAAGTCACTTCAGTCGTGTCCGACTCTGTGCGACCCCATAGACGGCAGCCCACCAGGCTCCCCCGTCGCTGGGATTCTCCAGGCAAGAACACTGGAGTGGGTTGTCATTTCCTTCTCCAATGCCTGGAGAATCCTATAAACAGAGGAACCTGGTGGGCTACAGTCCATAGGGTTGCAAAGAGTTGGACTCGACTGAAGTGACTTAGCATGCATACACACACGCATGCGTCCATAAAGCTGCTCTGAACACATTTGTACATGTGTTTTCCTTCCTTTTGGGTGAATTCCTAGGAGTGGAATTGCTGCGTCACATGACATCTGCTGGTTAAACTCTATCAGGAACTGTCCAAAGGTCCCAGAGTGGCTGAGCCATTTCCCTCCATCGTGGTTCCTGAGAATTCCTGCTGCTCTGCATCTTTGCTGACACTCAGTTATGATGGGCTTTTCTATGTTTGCTGTCCTCTTACATGTGGAATGATATCTCACTGTGCTTTAATTTGCAGAAAAAATGTGAGTTTGTAATTAGGCTTGGTTGTTTCTACCTAGGGTACTCTGTGGGAAAAGGAAAACAATCAGTCGACGGTCTCTCTGAGTTGGAATGAATGGAGGGTTGTGAGTATGCTTTTCTCAGTTAACACAGTAGAAGTTCCCCAAAGAGGTGCTGTCAGGCGGCCAAGAGAGAGACAGCAGGCCCAGATACCACCAGGGCGGCCCCTGGGACAGTGTTCTTCCAAAGTCCCCAGTTTCAGGATCACACAGAGCAATTGAGGATCCCATGTGGACAGGGCCTCTGTGCTCCAGGACTTCTTTCTTTTCTTCGATGGCCCATGGGTCACGTTGCCCAGGCTCTGCCCCATAGCGTCCAGGGCCAAGTCTCTCAGGCCAACTCCTGAGGATGATAAGCCATCACTTACGCCTTCACTGGGTGGATATATTAATGGGAGGGGGCTGTGTGGACCACAGTGGCAGCTGCTGGCCCTGCAGGATGCTGGCAGGCACAGGGAAAGGTGATTGTGATTGACACCTGTCCAGCAACATCAATGCGCCACCCCCTGCCCCACCCCAGGATGGAGTGCCTGCTCCATCCTGCCAGACAGCCTTAGCCACCTGGGGCCTTTGATGTCTCGCTCTCTGCAAACCCTGAAGCACAGGGAAGGGTCAGCTGGTCTCTCCTTGCTTGGGGCGGCCTGTTGGCGCAGCGGCAGAGCTTGGCAAAGCAGACGTGCTCACAGGCTCCCACAAAGGATGTGTGCAGCTGAGTCAATCCATTCAAAAGTGGTGATGAGGGGGATGATAGTGATGATGACAGCTGATCCTTGATTGCTTACTACGCTGCTCAGCTCATTCCCTCAGTTAACTGTCACAACCACCAGGTGGGAAGAGCTGTGTGCTGGGCGGGAGAGCTGAGCTGTGGTTGAGGAACTCTTGTGAGAGCCCGGGAGGATCAGGGTTTGAGCCCTGCAGGGCCTTCTTTCCCATCCTGCCTTGCAGGGAAGCAGGAGGTCCTGGCTTTGCCCCAAACCCACATGCTTGTGCTTGCACGGGTCAGAGAAACGCAGCTTTTGACTTGAGTGTCTCCGGGGTTGGCACAGGTGAGGGAGGGTGTGTGTTCTCACTGGATAGGCCAGGAAGGCCACCCGGAGTGGGAGGCAGCCTGAAGGCCGGTCGGAGTTGCCTAGGAAAGGGGTGTCCAGCGTGTGAGTGACAGCAGGGGGATGATCCAGAGGTGAAACCTGGTGTGTGTGTCTGATGGGCTGCAGGCTCTGATGGGGGGAGGGTGATGGCGGGGGAGTCTGAACTGGCTAGGAGCTATGCGTGCCAGACATCGGCTCCTGGACCACAGAGGACAGGCAGGGGGAGTGCTCTCAGAGGTTCTGGAGAATCGTTTTAAGAGAGAACACATTTCCTGTGTGCTCTCATCAGCCCTTCAGCAGATGTTGGCTGAGCTCCAATGAGCACAAGACACTGGGGAGGGACCCTGTCATGGTGGATAATCCCAGTTCCCTGGCCTCTAGGAGTTTATAATCCAGGGAGACATAGATGATACGTAATCACACAGTTGTGACCGAGAAGACTGGGTGGGGAGAGGCTGCATGGCCGCCCCGGTCGGGGAGGCGCGGTTGAGTGAGGATGCAGTGTTTTGAGTTGGGGCAGGGGTGCTGAGGAACAACAGCACCGGCTCGCTGGGAGGTCCTGAGCACACCCCTTGTCCCCCTTCAGGGGATGGTCCATAGGATTCTCTCCAGACAGAAAACTCCAAATCCTAAATGTTGGAGTCTTGGGGATGATGAGATAAAGATCTAGAAGATTCTAACATGTAGTGGGTTTAGGGGAAGCCGTGAATCGTGACTCGATGAGATGGAGGATGGAGCTGATCTGAGTTGGAGGAGCAGGTGGAGACAAGTGAGCGTGGAGTGTGGACAGGAGGTCCTGGGGGAGCACGGAGGCTGGTGAGGGGAGGGTATGCTAGGCTTGTGGGGCCACTGACACCCCGCACCCTGTGGCCCAGATCTGCCTGATCTACTCTGACCCTTAAAAACAAACCCAGGTCTGACACTCCCCCCACCACCGTGGGGGTTCCGCAGGACAGCTGGCAAAACTGTCGCCTCCCTGGAAGACACAAACCATGCTCCATCTTAGCTGTCTTAGATCAGGATTGTCCCCATTCTACAGATGAGGAAACCGAGTCCCAGACTCCAGCGAGTGTCATAGCGCAGCTGGCCCTCAAGCCAGGTCAGTCTGACATTACAGGTGGTGATCAAATTTGTTATGTAACATCAGTACCTGCGTAAATGTGTGGGTGAGACACTCACACCTAAACAATTCCAAAGGAGAACAAAAGGTGGGAAGGAAAATCAGTTTCTAGCCCCTCCCAGTCCCCTTCCCAGTTCTCTAGTCTCCCTCCTCCAAACAACAGCACACAATTTCTTGGACATCCTTCCAGGGCTATGCCATGCATATGCATATTCCGAACATATGTATGCATGTGCTGCTACTGCTGCTAAGTCACTTCAGTCGTGTCCGACTCTGTGCAACCCCATGGACTGCAGCCTACCAGGCTCCTCTGTCCTTGGGATTTTCTAGGCAAGAGTACTGGAGTGGGGTGCCATTGCCTTCTCCAATGCATGTGCTAAATCAAGACATTCAGTCGTGTCTGACTCTTTGTGACCCTCTTAACCATAGCCTGCCAGGTCCCTCTGTCCATAGGATTCTCCAGGCAAGAATACTGGGGTGGGTGGCCATGCCCTCCTCCAGGGGATCTTCCCGACCCAGGGATCAAAACCATGTCTTTATGTCTCCTGCATTGGCGGGCACCACTATTTATACCTAATCACCCTCCTTTTACTTTTTATTCAAACAGCTGCATCTAACATGTACTCTTCTGTGCCTCGATTTACTCAATTGACAAGCGACCTGGGGGACAGTTCTGAATCAGTGCAGGTGGACCTGACTCACTCTTGAGATGGCTTGCAGAGAGGTGTGCATGAGCCATAACACAGAGCCATGCTGTGTGCCTGTGTGTGTGTCTGCCTAGGGTCAGTCATCCTCCTGGTACCTCTGTAGTTTCTGGCAGGGGAGAATGTCTTTGGGGCAAATTCCTAGAAGGGAGTCGCCAAGTCAAAGGGTGTGTCCATCTTCCATCTGAATGGATGTTGCCAGTGGTGGTGTTCCAGGGTGTAATTAGGCCAAGTCATGGCAGGATGTTGCCAAACACTGCTCTCGCCAATCTGATAGGTGCCTCGTTTGCATTGTTCTTGCCTTGAGTGAGGCTGGGCAGCTTTTCTTTTACTTTCACAGCCAACAGTAACCGTGGCTTCTCTCTTCAAGTCTTTCAAGAAACACACCTTTGTCGTTACCCTACCCTGCCCCTCAGACACCTTGTGTGGGATGATGGGGAGTGGTCTTGGGTCAGGGGTGGGTAAAGGATGCCTAGGTCTTGGACTCTAAGACCAGCACTGTGTCCAGCTCTCTGTGTGGTCTTGCAAAGAGCTGTGCCCACCTATGAATGCAGTTTCCTCCAGGAAGAAGGGTTTGGATCAGATAATCCTACAAAACCTATGAATCTCTGCTTATTGCATGATGCTTGTGGCTGGCAATTTGCTATCTACTCAGGAGGAAATGGATCTGGGCTTCAGGAGAAAGAATTTAATTTAGATACTGTGGAAAACTTCCTGATGTCTCAGGATATTAAACTCTGGAATGAATGATGACGGTCTGGGGCTGACTACCTCTGTAATACCAAGAACTTCAAAAACAAGATGACTCACTTGGCCTTGTGGGAAGAGTTTCATTCGGGCTCTGAAATGGGCATCTGAGGCAGCAGGGGGGTCATTTCAGGTCTCGGTGCACGATGGGGTTCATGTTTCCAGGGCCGAGGGCCATGCTGGTCAGTGATGCTCAGCCAATTACCTGGAGTTTGTGCATCACCCGATTTCCTGACTTGGCTCATTACATGTGTTAGAAGCAAGCACACTGTCAGGCCTCACTTAATGAATTCCTAAAATTAACATTATTGAAAAAATAAACTGCAAGGGAAGCTGCTGATTTGAATCAATAGTTCAAGTGAGCGTGGTCAAAGACTGTCAGAACTCAGCAAAACCACCTAGAAGCTTGGCATCAAGGCCCTGGGCCTGGCAGGGCACAGTGCTCCAGACAAGTGAGCTTTCGGGTAAGGGGAAACAGAAGCCATTCTAAGCACCCAGACTTCCTCTCTTTTGGCTGTCCCTGGTGGATCTCACTGTGGATCCTTCTCGGGGGCTCCTGTCTTAGTTAGCAGAACTCATTCAGCATCCTTTAACCTCTTTTTAATGATGCAGGGTCCTGTTTATTACTAACATCCATGACTAATGCAGACAGCTGACCCCACATCTGCAGAAATATAAAATATTCATGTTATTTCGGGGAGGGGACTTGAATTGCCTACTGTGGCTTCCTTCTCAGTACACAGGAGCAACTTTCAGCATCCCCCAAAGAGCCTAAACGACCTCCACCAGGAGCCCCCAGTGTCTGGAAGACTCACTGCCGTCCTGCCTCTCCGTCCTCCTCTCCTCCTCATCCCCAGTATTTACCAAGCAGCACTGTTCTTTGGGCTCAGGAATCAGTAGCAAAGACAGCACAGTCCCTGCCCTCAGGGAGCTTGATACATGCTGTGGTTACAGGTCGTAAACAGGCTCCGGCACAGCTAAACGCACAAGGACAGACTCTTAAAGTGCCACCTTTAAGGAAACGCACAGGTCAGGGCTGAAGGCAACTGGCCAAGAGAGATGCAGGAACAGGGGACTTACAACAAGGTGGGCAGTCTGGAGGATGCGGCAGATACTCTGATGCAGAGATCAGAGAGTTCCAGCGAAGAATTTCCCAGGCCACAGGAAGACGTCCCATTTATTAAGCACCTACTGTGTACCAGTGCTGGGCCAAGTGTTTCCGATGCTTCATCAACTTGGCTTGGATCTGCACACCCACTGCTGTGGGAGATTTCTGATGGAACTCAGGTGGAGAGCTTTGGTTTTCGTGACTACTGGGCTATTGATATTAGTTGGTTTTAGAAATGTTTCTGGCTCCTCCTACCTGGGATTTCATGGAGAGCGTTGCTTAGGAGCAGGTTAAGTTTTAAACAGTCAGTCCATCTGCAGTTGATCCTATAAATGGTAGAGAGGGCAGGCTGAGGAAAGGCTAAGGTCACAAGACAGGTGAGTCAGACGCGGAGGCCCTGGCAGGTTCCTAGGAGGCTGCAGCCTTCTGGCTGATTCCGAGCCACAGCTGGAGTTCTCTGGGTCCTTGGGTCCCTTTGACGCTGGGCTTTCCTCCTCCTCAGGGTGTTGGCGCCACTGCTCAGTTGAGACACGGCCAGTGTGTTCTCTGTGCCTTGGTCATTCCAGCCCTCTATCACTCTGCTCTGCTCCCTGGGTGCCCCCAGTGTGGCCAAGACGAGGAAGTACGGAGGGCAGCAGGCAGGTGGGATGTGGTGGCAAGCTCTGGGTCAGGCCAAGCTGAGATCCCAGACTTTTTCACTCTCAGCCATGCGGTCTCTGGCTAGTCCTGCCCGTTCACAGGCTCCTGGTCTGTGGAACGGGAGGTCACATCTGCCCTGCCTGCTCCAGGGCAAACTTGGAGTCAAGCCATGGAGAGGGGTCACCCTGCGATGGGAACACAGACATGTCTACCTGGCCAAGAAGCAAGTCTCCTCCTCACCATCACTGTCACTGCCTCCTGGCCTGCAGGCCCCTTATTACTAGGCTGAGGACCTGGAAACTGGATGTGGCTGGTTTTCTAGCTGCCCCTTTGGGTTTGGCCTGTGTCCAAGGCTAGAAAGACATTCCTGGGGCAGATGAAGGGCTAGGGCTCTGAGGAGGAGTTTACGACAGGAGGACAACCTGGGCACAGAGCTGTGAGTGGGAGGGACACCCAAGAACAAGGATGCTAGATGCTTGGGGCACAGGGCTCCCCATCTCTGCTACCTGGTACCCCCACTGTCTGTGTAGAGCAAATTGAAGGGATGCTCAGTGGACCAGGGTCATCACCACCTCCTCCCTGCTCTGCCCCAAGTTCTGACACCCAGGATACCACTTTCCCTGGGAAGACAGCTGCTAATAGTCGAGCTCAATAGAGAGGTACTTGTCTAGGTGAGGGGTGGAGCCGCTGATCCCGCCTTTTCTCCGCCGCTGCCCATGAGGGGCAGACACAACCCATGATCACAGCATCAGGCGTGTACCTTTCCATGGCAGATAATTTGTTCTTATAAGAAAAAATCTATAGATACAGATATATGAAGGGTGGTTAATATGGACCTGAAGCAGTGGTCTGAGATGATGGCAAAGTACAGATCTTCAATTTCCTGCTCAGTTGCTTTAGCTCTGAAATCAGGCTGCACTGTCATTCCTCCTGGGCAAGAAACAGACTGTTCTGAGAAACCACATTCTCCATGATTTATGGACCAGCCTTTTGGGAACCAAATTAATTGCTGAATGTTCTATCGAGTAACTGGTCTTTGGCATTGAAGAACCCGGTACAGGGTGGTAAAGGGCCTCATAGTCCTTTTAGGAAGCAGAGTCCATGTTCCAGGGACTGGCTCCAGGGACTGACTCCCAGCCTCACTGCCTCGTTTCTGCCTCCTCCTCCCTGCTCTGAAGGCTGCCTGCCTGCAGCTCTTGTGTGTCTGCAGCTCTGGGCTGCTCTAGAACCAAGGGCTAACCCCTCGTCTAGAAGGGCCAGTTTTGACAGAGGAAGGAGGGCCAGGGGCCTGTTCCCAGGGCAGCTACAGACAAACCCCAAAGAGATGGGCAGGTTTTCCTCCAAGGCCAGGAAACCACTGCCCTGGCCATGTGACCGCCGCTGAGCTTGCCTGCCCAGATCCTGGTTATGAGGTCCCTCTTGTTTCAGCCACGCTGTATTCCTTCTTCCTGAAACCTCATCAGCAGACCCCACCCTTAGGTTTGGACACGTGGGACATCTTCTTTAAAAATCTCTCCCTGTTCACCCATCATGAACAGATGATTTCAGCTGTACATGCTTGTCCCAAACTTTGAACCGTTTCCTGAGCCACAGGGACACTAAATTTGGGAGGAAGGCAGGTGGTCCGGGTCCCGCATTTGGGGATGCACTTGCCATGCCAGCCCCGCTGGATGCAAATGGCATCACTCTCATAAGCGCATTCTCTTTGATACTCATCAAAGTCATTTTCTGATGTTTGTTTCTAAATCAGTTCGCCTTAAAAAAATTAATAGATTTCTTTACAAAGGGTTGGAAGTAGAAAATCATTTTTCCTTGCCATAATAAATAGATGGGAACTGTGAAAAGAAAGGCAACGGAAATGAAACATTATGAAATCTGCCTGGAGACCTTGCCCAAAGAGTCTGAGCGCAAGCCCTGCTTTGTTTGAAACGGAGGTTTTTTTGAGGGTTCGGGGGTAGCAGACATGAGATTGAGACTCTTCTTGATGTAATGAGAAAATGTCAAAGAATCAGACAGGAAATCAAATATTTCCTTACGTGATCCATCCTTGCCCCACCACACTTCAGCAAACTTGGACCGAGGGCAGCCCTTCACACCCTAGATGGGGAGACTGAGGCATTGAGCTGAAAGGACAGAGACCCTGGGTCAGAGGGAAAGTGCATGGCCTTAGCAGATCGGGCATCTGGGAAGGGCATGAAGCCTACCCCAGCTCTACTCTGGCCCCAGGTGCTCCCTTATCTCTTCCTTTGCCTACAGTGACTCTCTCCACGCAGTTGCCAAAGAAACCCACAACAGTCCTGTCCTCAGACATGCAATGTTGGTGGGAAAGGCACATTCAAACTCCACCCATTCCTTCTGGAAAACCAAAGGGGATGTTTAAGTGAGCTGAATGGAGTGAAAGTCGCTCAGTCATGTCTGACTCTTTGCGACCCTATGGACTTGATTCAGTCTATGGAATTCTCCAGGCCAAAATACTGGAGTGGGTAGCTGTTGCCTTCTCCAGGGGATCTTTCCAACCCAGGCATCAAACTGGGGTCTCCTGCATTGCAGGTGGATTCTTTACCAACTGAGCTATCTGGGAAGCCCAGGGGATATTTAAGTGAGCTGAGTGGGGACGGGGGGTGGGCACTGTGGGGAATGGAGGGAGTGGCTGCCAACAGGAAGGTAACTTCCTTCAGCTTGATGAAACACCTCACCTGGCTTCTTGGCCGATTGGGCAGTTTCCTTTCCCCCTCTTTCTTTCCTGATTATCCTAACATTTGGTGAGTGTTTGAGTGCCAGCAGGGGATGGAAAGACGGACGATCACCTGGTTGTCCATCCCTCAGGGGGGCTAGCAAAAAGCTGCTGGAGCTTGGATCCATCACTGCCCCCTCCCTGGGCCCCCTGAGATGCTTCGGAGAAGGTCCTGACACCTTTCTGCTTCCCCAAAGAGAGTTTAGCATCTTGGGAGGTGGCAAGGACACACCACAGGGACATGTTAATCACCAGATGAGCATTCCCTGTACTGATACAAGAGGACCCAAGAACAAGGCAGGTTGGCCCAGCTGGTGCAGACAGAGGGCAGAGGGAGTCTCCTTAACTCCTCGGAAGGAAACATCCAAAATGTCTTTCCATCTCGTCTCTCCAGCAATGCTTCTCAGCTCTCCTCCAGCCACTCGCTTGCCTTGATGGGTCTTGGCTATGGGGAGGGAAAGGGGAGGCCAGGAGCCACTGGCACCAGTGCTCGGGAGATGAGCCTCTGAGAGATGGTGTGGAGCAGCCCTCAGAGCTGTCCCTCCAGAAGGACAAGGCAACAGGGTTTTATTCATCAACTCCCATCACCTGAGGCTGAAGACTGCTTCCAGGCATGGGAACTACTTAGCACTTCTGGTTGGGAGAAAAGTCTCGGTGTTCACAGAAGGGCTCTGTCGGGATGTTCTGGAACAAGGGCTTTGGGCAGGGAGGATTCAGGTGGGCACAGCAGCATTTCCCCCACTGGTCCCCAAGGTAGTAGTGGCACTGCCTGAGCCTTGGGCCGAAAAGGGCAAGCCCGCCTCCTCTGTTCCTCCCAGGTGGGATGCCCTGAGCTTAATCAATATTTGTTGACTGAAGGATTGAGTAGTCACCATCCTCAGGAAACTTTACTCAGTCACTTCAGCCAATTCCAGTATCTCCTTTCTCTGAATCAGTTCATTGTTATTAATAATAACAATTGTGTCTCTGGAGAGACATAACATATTCAACTTTTATGATTTATTGAGGTTCAGTATTTGATTTTATTGGACCTTGAATTGTCATCTATTTCCTGTTCTATCTCATGCTCCAAACTGATGCAAATGCCTCAAATTGTGGGGCCGCACCCCATTCCTCATGGGATCACCAAGAGCAGAAGGCCAGGGTGCTACTTTAAGGGTCAAATTTTGCTTTTTTAATCTTGTAAAGTTACAGTAATTATTAGCAATTACTGAATTCTACCATGAGTCTGCTGCTAAGTCACTTCAGTCGTGTCCGACTCTGTGCGACCCCATAGATGGCAGCCCACCAGGCTTCCCCGTCCCTGGGATTCTCCAGGCAAGAACACTGGAGTGGGTTGCCATTTCCTTCTCCAATGCATGAAAGTGAAAAGTGAAAGTGAAGTCGCTCAGTGGTGTCCGACTCTTAGCGACCCCATGGATTGCAGCCTACCAGGCTCCTCCTTCCGTGGGATTTTCCAGGCAAGAGTACTGGAGTGGGGTGCCATTGCCTTGTTCTAAGTGTTATTTTGAAGTTTTTTTTATTAAGAGTCTTTCACTCACTCACAAAGAGAATAATTCAAATGGCTTAAGCTCAATCGAGGGGACAGAGGAGCCTGGCAGGTTACAATCCATGGGGTTGCAAAGAGTTGGACACGACTGAGCAACTTTCACTTCATTGAGTCCAAACCAGACATCACTGGCTGACATATCTGGAAGGCCAAGGGGCATTCCAGCTTCAGGTATGGCTGGATCCTGCCACACAGGGGTCATCACAGGACTCAGAACTCTCTTGGCTCTGCTTGTCTAAGTGCTGGTGTCAGGGCTCTGCTCCTGTAGCTCCCAGGGGGGAAGGACATCTTCTAGTCACTCCAACAAAAATCTCAGAGTTCACTCAGATTGGACAATCTGGGTCACTATGGTTACAATGATGCTGGCTGATTTAGGGCTGAGTTGCAAAACCCCTTTCCTAAAGATCTAGGGCAGTCAGCCCCACTCAAACCACATGGACTGAGAAAGGAGAGTGTATTCTTCCAGGAATGTCAGGATACAGTTACCAGAAGAAAGGGAAGGGAATTCCCTCGCTGTGCAGTAGTTAGGACTCTGTACTTCCACTGCAGCAGACACGGGTTTGATCCCTGATCAGGGATCAAAAACCCCCCCACACACTGCAGTACACCCAATATATATACACATATGAAAGTGAAATGGATGCTGAGTCATCCGAAAGAACATTTGTCCTCTGTGGTCCTTTTCATGCAAACCCAAACACCACCTTCAGGAGCAAGTCCAATTATGGCGCATTTTGCAGGTGAGGAAGTGAGGCACAGAGAGGCTGCTTGGATAAGTTGGCAAATTATAAGACACCTCCAACCCAGCTGCAAGGTTCTTTGTAACGACCCGAAAAAACAGTTTTGGCTGTTGTTGATTCTCTGATCTTCTTTATTTACAGCTCCTAGACACCAGCAGCCAGGTGCAGAGGAAGCCTGAAAGCGCTGCTCAGGCGCATCTATGAATGTTTGCTTCTGATGTTTGTGTGACTGTTCATGTTTCAGAATTTCCAAAGACTACAGAATGTGTCCAATGGCAAAACACACGAATTTTTACTGCAAATTATTTTTGTTAATAAATGATACATAGGTTTATACATCCTAATTAAGTAAAAATTATTTATCACAGCAATTAAAATGAGGTCATGTAAATGACTGCAATTTTAAGTTCTTGACAAAGTGATAAAGTCCATTAATGCTTCGTGACCTCACTCGGGCTCTTGGAAACCCTGCCAGCAGCCAGCTGTCCTGCCCTTTACTGAGCTTGCAAGAGACAAATTCAGAGAGTATCTGAGTCTGAGTCCTCTGGGGAACTAACTCCCAGCTGGAGGTTGCTCTGTACCCTCAGAGAGCCGACAGTCAACATCTTCTGATTTGCTTATATGGCGGGGAGGCGGGGGCGGGGGAGGGGTGGAATTATAAATCATTAGACCATCCATCTAGACACAGAGATAGGGGAGGAAGTCACACGGCGTCTCACTTTTGGATGACCCAGAAGTAACACGGTTTTTTTGTTTTTGTTTTTGGTTTTTTTTGCTTCTAATCTCACTGCCCTTGCCTTGTTCCATGACTTGCTGGGACCAACTTGAAATGTCCTCTCACCCATCCATCCATCCACCCATCTAATTACCCATTCATTCACCCAATCATCTATCCATCCATCTCTCCTTCCCCCCCTCCCTCCCTCCATCCATCCCACCATTCTTTTATCCATCATCCATCCATTCGTTCCTCCATCCATCTATCCATCCATCCAGTCAATCACTCATCTATCACCAAAATATTTATTGAAACAGGATGCCAGCAACTATTTTCCAGGGCATAGGTCCACATGGTTTTTTTGGATCAAAACAACTCCTATTTATTGAGCACCTGCTGTGTGCAAGGCAGGTCCTTCTTTACCCTTAGACAAACTCTGCCCATTTTTCTGGGTTTCCTCATCTCTTCCACCTTTGCCCACTTCAGCATCTGTCACAGTCTCACTCCTTCAAATCCTGAACCCCACCTGCCCTTATAGGTGAGACCCCACCACACAGCACCAGCTACCTCTCTTGTTTTAAAGGTACTGGTCTTGCTTTCTCTTGGATACAGTGCCTCAGGAAAGGAGTCTCTTGACATGTCTTCTTTTATTCTGAAAATTGGATGCAAGCAAGAAACCTGGATCATTCATTCATTCACTCAAGTAGAAACACTCATACACACCAACTTTGTGCCAGGTACCAGGGGTAAAGAAAGACTAGGATGAGACTCACCTCTCTCATCTGGGAAACGAGAGATGCAATCAGGAACCTGGACTCTGTAGAGAGCAGAGCACAGGCTTCAACCAGAAACATTCAAGATCCAAGTTTAAAAGAGCTCTGCAAGTCACAGAAAACACATCTGTGGGCCAAATGTGGCCAAGGGCTGTTAATTTGCAAACTCTCATCCTTCTAGGGTTGTTCAAAGGATCAACTTGGATAACAAGATTAAAGGGGAACAGACATGCCCAGAGGAGCAGTGGTTGAGTCGGAGCAGAGAAGTGGCAGTTAGGGCAACTCTCAGGGCAGAGGTCATGCCCCATGTTTGCTGTTCTGTACTCCTGTTCTTCAAGCCCCCGTCTTATTAGTCTCTCTCTTTGTGACTGCCCCCTCCCTGCCTCATCTTCTGCAGAGACCTCCACATCTACACACGGCCCCCACCACTCCTAAATGCCACCCCCACCAGCAGTGGAATGAAAAAGGTTTGCAGTTTTTTCCAAAGGGCAACTCCTAGGAGGCCATGTTGAGACTCAAGTTTGGGGATGAGATAGACTTGAACATGAACTTGAGAGTTAACTCTCCAAGTACCGTTAGCAAGGTGCCTGTGGGAGGCTTTGTGTCCATCTGCCATGAACTGGGTTTAATGTTTGGACCTCAAAGAGCTGTAGTCCATGCTTCCTGAATGCCAACTATTGTTATGGAACCAGCAACCCTGAGCAAGGTTGTTTATGCCACAAGAGGATCCACCCTAGGACTCTCAAACACAAAAGCCCTTGGAGTTGAGTTCTTCTAACACAGGGTTCGTTTGAGGAAAGTTGAATTGATTTGCAGCTGTTTTCGAACCCTTAGCTTCTAAAGAAAGAGAGGTCAGCACAAGGCTGTTTGCTTCCCTAGAAAGTACATAAGACATTTTAGTTTGTTGCTTGTTTCAAACCATTCATCCATCTGGAATTTTTCAGAATGACAAGCGTAATCCATTCTAAAGATACGTTGGTCAAAATCCTTATGGTGGCAGGTGGTGAATTACCTAACTGCAAATGACTCAAATAGCAAGGCTGACTAATCATGTACCAATAGCAGCCAAGAGATGGGCAGTAACTCAGCAATATAACCAAAAACTCACACTTTCCATCTTTCTGCTTTGTCATCCTCATGGTCACAATGAGGCTGCTAGAGCTCCAAGCATCATATACTTACACAATCACATTCCAAACAAGAAAATAGGGGATATAAGCCAAAGATCCTTCTGTTTAGGACTCTGTCTTTATTCTGAGGGATAATCTCCTCCAGAAGCCCCCCAAGACTTCCTCTTGCATTTCATTGTCTAAAAGTAGTAAGTTATATGCCTATCTCTACATCAAACAAGGCAATAGAGAGTAAGGTTGAAATGGCTTAAACAAATCAACCATCTTTCTGTAGAATTGGGCATATTGTCACACAAAATCAGGATTCTATTCACAAAAATGGACTTTTCAGGTGGTACTAGTGGTAAAGAACCTGACTGCCAATGCAGGAGACAGAAGACTCTGGTTTGACCCTGGGAAGATCCCCTGGAGGAGGAAATGGCAATCCACTCCAATATTCTTGCCTGGAGAATCCCATGGACAGAGGAGCCTGGAGGGCTATGGGGTTGCAAAGAGTTGGACAGGACTAAAGTGACTTAGCACATTCACAAAAATGAAGGGAAAATTACTCTTTGGGGGAATGGTTAGTATTTCTGTAGCTGGTAATAATAATGCAGACCAAAGACTCCATTTGCTGAGCCCAGTCACTGAGTTAAATCCTCCCAGCAGCCCCTCTTCAGCCCCATCACAGCCAGACAAGCTGCAGTCTTGATCCCCATCTGATGGGGGAGGCAGGGGAGCGCATAGGGCCACTGCAGAGGTTAGTCCTGGGTTCACAGACCGCATCCCATCAGTCAGCAAGGTGGTAATGAAAACCACAAGCTTACCAGTAGCCCCACACCCCTGCTCCACCGCAAATTCCACACATTGTTGCTCAGGTCTTCTCAAAGATAGACCCACCCTGACTTCCCAGCGTGGCTGGAGGAGGGGTCGGGGCAGACCCTCTGCTCCAGTTACATATTTCCGAGGCAGGCAGCATATTGGCACTTTGGCCTATTTCTGACCCATGAAAGGGAAGTTTTGTTGTCAGGAGCGGGACAGAGCAGTCAGCAGCGCAGGGCCGGTCACCTGGTCCTGTCCTGTATCCATAATACGAAGTCTGTGTCTCTCTCTCTCCCACATACATGCATACTCCACATTTCACAGTTCATAGAAAGTTCTGTGTGTGTGTGTGTGTGTGCATGTACATGAGTGTCTCTCTGGACAGAGAATGTTTCTCCCTCCTCCCCACTCTCTGGGTTGTTCCTGTTCAGTTGCTAAGTTGTGTCCAACTCTTTGTGACCCCATGGACTGTAGCCAACCAAGCTCCTCTGTCCTCTGCTATCTCCTGGAGTTTGCTCAAATTCAAGTCTTTCCCAGCATCAGAGTCTTTTCCAATGAGTCTACTCTTTGCATCAGGTGACCAAAATATTAGAGCTTCAGTTTTAGCATCAGTTCTTCCAATGAATATTCAGGGTTGATTTCCTTTGGGATTGACTGGTTTGATCTCCTTGTTGTCCAAGAGACTCTCAAGAGTCTTCTCCAGCACCACAATTGGAAAGCATCAATTCTTTGGTGCTCAGCCTTCTTTATGGTCCACATCTCACATCCATGGTCTAACATGACTACTAGAAAAACCATAGCTTTGACTATGAGACCTTCATCAGCAAAGTGGTGTCTCTGCTTTTTAATATGCTGTATAGGTTTGTCATAGCTTTTCTTCCAAGGAGCAAGAATTTTAATTTAATTAATTTAAATTTTAATTTTAAATTAAATTTAAATAAAATTAATTAAATTTTAATTAAAATTCAAATATTTTAGTTTAATAATTCAATTAAAATACATTTTAAATTTAAAAGTGTCTTTTAATTTTAATGACATGGCTCAAGTCATCATCCATGGTGATTTGGAGCCCAAGAAAAGAAAATCTGCCACTGTGCACTGTTTCCATTGTTTCCCCATCTATTTGCCATGAAGTGATGGGATCAGATGCCATGATCTTAGTTTTTTTGAATGTTGTGTTCTAAGCCAGCTTTTTCACTTTCCTCTTTCACCTTCATCAAGAGTCTCTTTAGTCCTCTTTTCTTTCTGCTGTAAGTGTGGCATCATCTGCATATCTGAGGTTATTGATATTTCTCCTGGCAATCTTGATTCCAGCTTATGCTTCCTCCAGCCCAGCATTTCTCATGATGTACTCTGCATAGAAGTTAAATAAGCAGGGTGACCATATACAGCCTGAGGTACTCCTTTCCCCCTTTCCCAATTTGGAACTAGTCCGTTGACCCCTGTCTGGTTTTAACTGTTGCTTCTTGTCCTACATAGAGGTTTCTCAGGAGGCAGGTCAGGTGGTCTGGTATTCCCATCTCTTGAAGAATTTTCCACAGTTTGTTGTGATCCACACAGTCAAAGGCTTTAGTGTAGCCAATGAAGCAGAAGTAGATGTTTTTCTGGAATTCTCTTGCTTTCTCTATGGTCCAATGGATGTTGGCAATTTGATCTCTGGTTCCTCTGCCTTTTCTCTCTGGGTTTAACAGGCCATTTTTTGGTTGTTGTTGGATAGATTTGCATGTTTTGGTTTTGGACACTATTTTGGTTTATTTTTTTGTTTTAATTTTTATTATAGTTGATGTATGATACTACGTAATTTATAGTGTACAATATACTGATTCACAATTTTAAAAGGTTATACTCCATTTGTAGTTATTGTAAACTATTGGCTATATTCCCCTTGTACAATATATCCTTGTAGCTTATTTTATACATAACAATTAGGAGACACCAATTTTTAAGGCAGTGTTTAAAGGAAATGTCACACACTCTGATCCTGCCTGCCCCAGGGGGAGGGCGTGGGTACACACACGTGTCTGTATAGGTAAGAGTCTCACTGCTGGGTAGGAGGGACCCTCCCAGGACAGAATAGTCTATATTTCTTTCGCTGAGTGTCCACCACCTGAAATGCCGAGTCATCCCCATCTGTTTTTCAGCACACAGGGAACCATTCAGGTCCCTAGTGAAATGCTCCTGCCCCCCAAAGCCTTTCTCTGAAGACTCTCACCTCTAGGTAACAATGCCAGGGCCCCCTCAACTCCCCCACATGTGATTTCAGTTACCCATGGTCAATCTTAGCTCAAAAACATTAAGTGGAAGATTCCAGAAATAAACAATTCATAAGGGTTTTTTGGTGGGGGGGTGTTTGTTTTGGATTGAATTAACCTTTTCTGTTGCAGCATAGTTGACTGACTCTGTTGTTAGTTCCAGGTGCACAGCACAGTGATTCAGTTATATTTTCTTTTTCAGACTCTTTTCCCTTGTTGTTCAGTCACTCAGTCATGTCTGACTCTCTGCGACCGCATGGACTGTAGCACGCCAGGCTTCCCTGTCCTTCACCGTCTCCTGCAGCTTGCTCAAACTCATGTCCATTGAGTCAGTGATGCCTTCCCACCATCTCCTCCTTTGTCATCCCCTTCTCTTCCTGCCTCCAGTCTTTCCCAGCATCAGGGTCTTTTCTAATGAGCCCACTCTTTGCATCAGGTGACCAAAGTTTTAGAGCTTCATCTTCAGCATCAGCCCTTCCAGTGAATATTCAGGTTTGATCTCCTTTAGGATGGACTGGTTGGATCCTCTTGCAGTCCAAGGGACTCTCGAGAATCTTCTCCAGCACCGCAGTTCAAAAGCATCAATTATTCAGCACTCAGCCTTTTATAATCCAACTGTCACATCCACACGTGACTACTGGAAAAACCATAGCTTTGACTATATGGACCTTTGTTGACAAAGTAATATCTCTGCTTTTTAATATGCTGTCTAGGTTTCCCTTATTGGTTATTACCAAATGCTGAACATAGTTCCCTGCGTTACACAGTGGTTCCTTGTTTATTTCGTATGTATGTACATGCTGATTTATCCCTCCCCACCCCTCTCCCCTTTGGTAGCCATACATTTGCTTCTCATGTCTGTGGGTCTATTTCTGCTTTGTAAATAAGTTCATCATATGCTGTTCTGAGGAGCAGGGTGATGTTTCGCACTGTCCTGATCCTGCTCTGCCCTGTCGCCCCTGCATCAGCCCTGAGGTGCCCGTGGTGCCCACTCACTGGTGCAGGAAAAGCAGGAACACAGAGGGCTTGCTACCATTCCTGCTTGCAGCACCCACTGGAGTGGAGGGGCTTGGGCCACACCCCCGACAGAGCAGGGGGACCCCTGTACATCCTGTTCCTTAAGAAAAGTACATATGAGAGAGGAATACTTAAAGAAGTGATTCTGCATGGGGTCTTTTTTCCCGTGGAAGCTGAAATATATATCTGTGATTTTTTTTTCAGGAAGGAAAAAAAAAATCTCTGTCTCTCTCTGTCTCAGTGGTTTTCTGTTTCTTTATTTCTGTCTCTGTGTCTATTTCTGTCTCTCTCACACACACACATATGCCTCCCCCCAACACACACACACACACAACACGCGTGTACACACACTCAGGCAGAAAGTTCTCTCTATTGGGTTTAAAACTAGATAGAAATTACTTGCGTTATCTAGGGAAATATCTTTGGAGAAAAACACTCTATTTCTCAGCATACAGAAAAGTGTTGTGTGTGTGTGTGTGTGTGTGTGTGTGTCTATGTGTGGGTGCATGTCTATGTGTGTGTATCAGGTAAAAATTATTCTCAGGGTCTCCTTCTAGAGCTTGTTCTCACTGGGCAGAGATGCCGGCTGCCTTGAGAAAACACACATACCGCAGAGGAAAACATAAATTCTCTGTCCCAGGAGAAAGCTGTGTGTGTCTGTGTGTGCGCATGCAGATGTGTGTATAGCAGATACACGTCTTTCTGGGTTGATTTATCTCTCCCCACAATGAAGGGAAAAATATGCCCTTTCTTTACAAAGAAAAAGTACCATTTTTGTCTCTCTCACACACAAATGTCTTCCCTTCCCTCACTGAGTGTCTCGCTGACAAAACACCCCACTCCTAGGATGTGGGCTAACACGTGTCTGCAGGCAGGAGCCAGAAAAGGCCCCCCTCTTATTTTCTTCATCTTCTTTCCCTTTTTTCTTTCTTTTTTCCCGTTTTTTTCTTTTTAAAGATAATTGTCTTTCTCTCTCTCTGTTAGTCTCTTTCTGTTTCAGAAACATCTCTAAAGGTACACACACACTCACACTAAGAAAATTCTCTAAAGATGCACATACACTCACACTAAGAGAAAGGCTTAATCTCATTCTGATAGCAGGAATAAAAGTGTGTGTGTGCACACGTGCGTGTGTGACCATGTCTATTGGCAAAGAGACTTTATCCACAGACTGTCTCCCTACAGGCAGGAAAATCTATGTGTCTTCTCTCCAGCAAAAGAATCTGGAAAACACACACACACATATACACTGTCTCTCAGTCAAAAAGTTCTCTATTCATTGTTAAAACTAGGCAGAAATTACTTCTCTTCTTTAGGGACTTTTCACCTAAGAAATAAACACTCTATCTCCCAGCTTCTTGAAAAGTACACGTGTGTGTGCACATGCATGTATTTTAGGCACAAATTATTTTTTCTGAGTCTATCCTGTAGCTAGTTCTCACTGAGCAGAGATACTAGCTCCCTTGAGAAAATACGTACCAGAGAGAAAAAACATACACATAAATTCTGTCTGGGCAAGAAGAAAATTGTGTGTGTGAGTGTGCACTCGTGAATGCGTGTGTGTGTGCTGTGCAGGAACAGACGAACACAACAGAACAAACAGAAACCTCTCTCTGTTAGCCCAAGTCTCCCTGCAGATGGGGAGGGGATGTGCCATTTTCCAGACAGGAAAACAAACATCTCACACACACACACACACAACCAGACACGCACACACTCTGAAGCAAGGCCTGACTTTGTGCGCCTTGCCCCCCACCCCCTGGAAAAGCCAGCCCTTCCACACTGAGAAGGTTGTGTGTGTGATTGTGCCACACAAAACACACTGCTGGTATTGGGCAGACTCGCTGCAGGCTCAGAAAGAGGTGGATCTGCCAGATAGGAAAACAAAGCAAAACAGAATAAAACAACTGTCTTTACAACACACACACACACACACACACACACACACAGCAAGAAGCGATGCATATGCGAGGGTGCTGGGGATACAAGCACAAACATGTCTTTGTTATTTATCCATTTCCTGCAAGCAGATCTCTCTCTATCTCACACACACACACACACACACACACACACACACACACACACACACATTTCTCTCTCCTCTCACTAAGCACTGAGCCCCTGACCACTACTTTTTAGCTCATGGAAAATTTTGTGTGTCTGTTTATGAGCAGAAAATGATTTCTCATGCGCAGAATGCCTATCCCCAAGGCTGCCCCTACTCTCTTGCACCAGAAAAAAGCTTACTCATTCATTGTACAGAAGCAACATGTGTCTACTGGTCTGTCTCTTCGGCCAAAAGAAAATGTACCTGCCTTTTTCTTGGCAGAAAAATCTATCTTCCTCAAAAAACACGCGCATGCACGCGCGCGCACACACACACACACACGTCTCCCTTCCTCTCCCTAAGTTTATATCACCTGAAAAACCAAGATCTTTCTCTGGAATTCTTGGTTCTCAAGAAATCATGGAGACTCTTGCTCACTGAGAAGGGTCCAGAGCTCTCTGTCACACACACACACACAGAGTCACATGGAGACTCACAGCAGGAAGAACACTGTGTGTGTTTCCACGCATCCGTTACCCTCTCTGTACACCTACACGCACATGGACTTACATTCGGGAAGAAACGTGCCCCCCACCCACGAAGAGTGTAGCACTCGGAAATCAAGCCTCTTTCTTTCTCGTGCTTGGCTTACAAAAAATCTGTCTGCAAATGGAAAATGCCTTCTTCTTCTAGAAGACTTTCTCGAAAGTACATTATCCCTGGAGACAGATGACCCCCCAAAGGAAGGGCGCTGGAGAGAAAACTCACACCCACTCTCACCGCCTTTTTGTATCTGGAAGTTGTGTGTGTGTGTGTGTGTGCCCACAAAATCACTGTTTTGGGGGGTCTGTCTTCTTACAACCCCCAAAGTATATATCTTTTCCCAGAAAGAAAAACTCCCTGTCTCTGTGTCTGTGTGTCTGTCTGTCTCTCTCTCTCTCACACACAGAAGAAGAGAGCTGTGTGTGCATGTGGATATAAGCAGAAAAAGTCTCTCTGAGATGAGCCAACTCCTTGCAAGCAGAAAAAAGGATGTTCTTTTTCCACAAAGAAAAAAAAATACTCCCAACACACGCGCGTGCGCACACACACACACACACAGAAATGTGACTCTCCTTTACGTTTGTATTATCTGGAAAATGAACGGACAAACAAACAAACAAACATTCTGTTTCTCAGCTCACAGAAAATTATATGTTTGCTTGTCTCTAGGCAAAAAAAAAAAAAAAGTCTCTATTTCCACTCTGAAAAGTCACTTTTTAAAAATCACTGGGCAGAAATGCATCCTCCCCCATAGAGACCACAGCAGATAAAAACATACATCCTCAAATTCAGAAAACTGTGTGTGTGTGTGTGTGTGTGTGTAGGGGGATAATTCCTTTATTAGACTGTCTCTTCCTGAGGGCCAAAAAAAGGCATGTTTTTCCCATGGAGCAAGAATGTCAGGACACAGACACACACACACGGGCAGAAGGTCTTTGTTTTCTCATTAAGTGTGCACCACCTAAATTCCCAGCACTGTAATTCTCAGTTCACAGAAACATGTGCATCTCCAGGTAGAAAATGTTCTTTTTTCCCTTCCGGCAAAGTCTTCCCCCTAAAGCTTTTCATCATCAGGCCAAAATCATTCCCCTCTCCTCAGGACAGCACGGATAAGCCAGAAAGAGTGCACACTGGGAAAGAAGAAAACTGTGTGTGTTTGTGTTTTCACACGTGTGTGGTTACGAACAAACTGTCTCTCTGTGCATTTCCTGATTTCGTTGATTTTGTTCAAGCAGAAAAATATACGTGCTGTTTTTCCCGATATATACAAAAAAACTCCTGTCTCTCTCTCTCTCACACACACACACACACAAACGCACACACACACGCACAAGGCCTCCTTGTCGCCTGGCTCCTGAGCACATGGCTCCCACCCCATCACTCAGGCCGCCCCAGCTGAGAAGCCACGCTGTTTCCCAGTTTGCAGAGGATTCTGTGTGTTCGTGTGGGCAGGAGATGCCCCCCTTCTTCCCCCTTTCCCTCCCTCATCCCCTCCTGGAAAGGGCTCCTCTGCTGCAGCCAAGAAACACAGGGCGGTAGGAAACACACGTCCTCACCCCCACCACACCCGGCACCACCAGACGGGACCCTCCGGGCTGTGAGAAGGCCCCTGTCTGTCGCTCTGTCTCTCCTGCTCAGGGAAACACGTGTGTGTGTGTGTGTGTGTGTGTGTGTGTGTGTGTGTGTGTGTGTTCTCTGGGAAGAAGATCAATCTATCCATTTCTTTCTCTGTCTCTCTCACTCCGCAGGAAAAATCATGGTTTTTTGCTGTGGACCACCGTGGAAACACCTCCCTCGAGGGCTGGAAACCCCACCACCGGCTCTGTTCTCCCTGCGCCCAGAGTCTGGCTCCGTAGCCTCTGTGAACACACACACATACACACACCCTACCCCTGGCTCTCAAGAGAGAGATACACACACCCCTTTCCCTAGGCTGAAAAGTGCATTCGTGTCACTGTCCAGGCCCCAAGTCTCTGTGGTCCACCCAGCACCCTGGCCCACCAGTGACCTTGGCATAGGGAAGGGGCAGAAGTGGTGGATACTTTCTCCCAGGGCCCCCAGCCCTCACTCCCAAGGCCCCTCCTGGGGTCCCCTTCCACCTGAGCCAGGCTGCTCTGTCCCCCTCCACACCAGCCAGGGTACTCAGTGTCCCAGTTGAGCACTTCCCTGCCCCTCCAGGCCCGCCCAGAGGGGACATGGGACCCCCCACCCAATGCCCACCTCCCCGGTGGCACTTCACTGCCCCCAGCCTGTACAGGCAGCCTGAGGACTCGGCGGAATCTGGACGCCCCCAGGCGGGTAGCTGTCCGCCCGAGTAAGCTGGTCCTGGCCCAGCCCCCTCCCCCCGTGGGGTATCTCTCCCTCCAGCTCTTCTCCCAGGGGGTCTGCCTCCCGACCCGCCTCCTCTGGGCTCCATCAGGGGGAGGCCTGGAACTCGCGGTGGGCGATACCGCAAGCAGGACCAGTGCTGGGGGCGTGGGCCAGAAGAAGGGGAAAGGGCCACCAGTAGCCCCTCGCCCGTCCGCTGGGCTCTGCTGAACCGAGCAGTCCCGGCGCCGCCGCCCCCCACGCACTGCGCTCACTCGCTGCACAACAGTGCGCCCACGCGGCCACAGACGGAACTGCAGGTAGCGACCGTAAAACTCTCTGCGCAATGTTTTCTTAGAGACTCAGTCCCTTCTAGAAGCTTCCACCAGTCTTTCCTTGTCTTAGAGGCCCCGACTTGGGACCCAGGAAGAGGGGCTTGTCTCCAATCTCCTCTTCTTGAATATACGGATTTCAGGTGTTGCTCTCTGATCCTTATTTAATGCATTTGTGCCTGCAATCCCCCCCACCCCCCAAATAAATAAACAGAAGATTTCCAGGCTGCCGATCCATGCCATTTCACTGGAGGGAACACAGAATGAGATCATAGACTTGATCGACTCTCTGCTCTTTCTCTTTCTGACTAGGGGAAACTGGGCAAGTCACAGGGCCTTTGTGAGCCTCAGTTTCCCCATCTGAAACACACAGCCCTGGAGGAGTTGCTGACAGGGTCACAGGACAGGGGGGAAGCCCGGAGACCGTGCTGGCTGCGGATGGCCTTCCCAGGACAAGATAGTTCCTCCCCGTAGGGGGTCCCCTTGTGATGATGAGCTAACAGCTCCCAGACAGGGGTACATGAGGTCCCAGGGCCACTGGCCACCCAAAGGATGGTCGTGGGATGGATGCCTCTGTGCTATTCAAGTGGGGGAGTTCCTTGGGCGGGGGGGTCTGGGCTCCTGGAAGTGGGGCGCGGCTTGTAAAGATGCGTGCTCCTGTGGCCCAGCGAAGAAGTTCTAGGCCAAGGGTAACTTCTCCTAATGACCCCCTTGTCTCTAATCAACAAGGATTAGCTCAGCCTTGTAGACAGACTATACAATATGTCATCCCAGTGAGGTCTTCATCAGGTCACTAATGGACCCATACGGGGTTGGGTCCACTGGGGCTTCACCACTTTTGGGACGTGGAGCACAGACGCCATCTTCCTCACTCCTCTCCCCACCATGCTACAACTGGTTAGGTTAAGTCATCATCTTTATCTCCACTCTGGCCATACGTGTTTGTGTGGCTCAACGCTCCACCCCCCCCCCCCCCCCCCCGCCCCCGTGTCTTATCCCACTTCTCCTTCAAAATCTTCCAGCTTTAGGAGATTAAAGAAAAAGTCATTTCTTTGATAGTTGTTTACTGAGGTCCTGCTATCTTTCAGGAACCCTGCCAGCTGCTGGGGATATGGCATAGACAAGGCAAGTCTCCATTTTCTCAAGGATCTTACATTCTAGTGTGGGAGAAGGCAACACACAAGCAAATCCATAAGTAAACAAGATGATAAAGCCTATGAATGAAGCAAAACAGGATTGAGAGTAATCAGGAGAGGCTTCTTTAAATGTGGGGGTCTGGGAAGGGTTCTCTGAATCATGAGAAGGAGCCCGCCATGTGCAGAATAGAAGTAAGGATGTTCTAGGTAGAGAGAAGAGAAAGTGCAAAGACCCTGGGGTGAGGATAAGAGGTGGGAGTGGGGGCAGTATCGGGAAGCAGGCAGGACCCACGTGTGCTGGAGGTGAAGACCAGGTGAAGGATTGGGATTTTCATCTAAGTTTGGGAGAAGCCAGTGGATTTCAAGCAGGGAATGACAGAATCTGATTAGTGGCCTTGAGGTCCTTCTGTGACAGTGTGGAGGGGTCAGGGCTGGGGAGCAGATGTGGACACAGGAGGTCACATTTGCTGAGGTCCGGGTAGGAAAAAATAGTTGGAGATGTTGGAGGTGGAGAAATGTATTCAGATTTGGGAGATAAAGACAATAAAACTTGGAATAACATCGTTCCATTTCTCAGACATTTAGGCTGTAGTATAAAGCAAGGCTCTATGGTTGGGCTGAAATCCCACCTCCTACTGTAGGGAGGGTCCTTACCTCTTCAGTCCTAATTGTCTGCTGTCTTATCTGCTGATGCTTTGAATAACATAAATGGTTAGTGCTGCTGAGTTTCTCCTGGGTTTACATCTTGCTTTCTAACTAAATAAGGAGCTTCCTTGAGGAGAGGGCTAGTAACTTACTTTTCCTTTCTTCCCAACCCTGTAAGGTCTTACCCATGGCAACTTTCCTAAGTAGCTATTGAGATGTCTGCTGTGTTCACAGCTGTATCCCCACTGCCTAGGACTGCACATGCCATGGAGTTGTCAATGCTATGCTATGCTAAGTCACTTCAGTCGTGTCCGACTCTGTGCGACCCCATAGACGGCAGCCCACCAGGCTCCCCCGTCCCTGAGATTCTCCAGGCAAGAACACTGGAGTGGGTTGCCATTTCCTTCTCCAATGCATGAAAGTGAAAAGTCAAAGTGAAGTTGCTCAGTCGTGTCCAAATCTTAGCGACCCCATGGATTGCAGCCTAACAGGCTCCTCCGTCCATGGGATTTTCCAAGCAAGAGTACTGGAGTGGGGTGCCATTGCCTTCTCTGGAGTTGTCAATAGATATTTGTTGAATGAGTGAATGCATAATTCAACCTAGCTGTGAGTGGTTGACCAGATGGCCAACAGTTTACCAAGTCAGAATCACCCTTCTATTGTCTTTCTCTTGGTGGCATTGGCTGTCCAAAACCTCTTGTTTTGGGGTTTCCTTCAAAACCTCTCTGGCTGCTCCTCTGAGGGCTGGGTTGACCCCTGAGAAACCATTTCCTTATGGGCATTGCTGGTGTTTTCACAACATTCTTACATGTTGACCTTGAGATCTTGAACTTTCTTACAGTGCAACTGAGGGAGTGGGGCTAGACACACAGTATGGACTGCTGGCTCCAACTTTGAAATAAAATGTTTAAATAGCATGTCTCATGATACTGAAAGCAATAGTCTAAAATGTGTTCTGTAATAGTCATTGATACAAATGTATCATTTCTAAATTACCATGTTTCAGAGTTCACAAGAAAAGAGGATGGTTATGAAACAGCCGCCAATCCCAACATTTCCTGGATGGCCAGAACAATCGTTCTCACTGGGTTTCACTTGAGAATCACTTTCAAGGAGGAGACTTTTTCAATTTGCCATAAATCCTACAATGTTTATTTTTAGATGTTCCAGTTCCATAATAATTTGCAAATGAGACATGCTTTGAACCCAGGTTGGACTTGGCTGAAACTCCCCAAGAGGAGACTTGATATCATTTGGCTAAAGGGAAACAGAAGTAGAATTTTTGAAAATACCAGTCTCCTTGTAGTGAGTCCTCCCACAGTGTTTGTGCCCTGGTTGTGGACCTTTATCTGCAACATTCACCTCCTGGAAATAAAATCATGTTAACCCTTCACACTTTAGTTAGAATAAGATCACTTGTTTCAGCTTTTCACCGTGAATCCCTGTGAAGCCCCTAAATGAGATCTCCTGAGAAATGGGCATGGGGTTACTAAAGCCTGAAGATGACTCCAATACTTTGGCCTCCTGATGCAAAGAACTGACTCATTGGAAAGGACCCTGATGCTAGGAAAGATAGAAGACAGGAGGAGAAGGGGATGACAGAGGATGAGGTGGTTGGATGGCATCACCGACTCAATGTACATGAATTTGAGTAAGCTCTGGGAGTTGGTGATGGACAGAGAAGCCTGGCATGCTGCAGTCCATGGGGCTGTAAAGAGTTGGACACGACTGAGTGACTGAACTGAACTGAACTGAAGATGACTTTGGAGGCAAGACACACTCTGGACCATGAGGGCCTTCCAGAATCTCTGAGAAATCCACCCTTGGGGTTCTGGAAAGCTATCCGGTGCAATTCAGGGACTGGTCCTTACAAGTGAGAACTCCCTGAAGTAGAGAGAAGATAGCTACTTAGGAAGCAAAGGCCTTATCT
Source organism: Bos indicus (assembly GCF_029378745.1). NCBI lineage: Eukaryota > Metazoa > Chordata > Mammalia > Artiodactyla > Bovidae > Bos > Bos indicus. The sequence goes on along the minus strand of NC_091772.1, from coordinate 57,031,242 downwards.
TGGAGTCTTGGCTCTCCTTCTCACTGACCATGTGACCTCGGCCAAACTCTAGGCCCATGGAGTTATCCTTTCTGAGTGTCCATGTAAACCCAGAGGAATCTTCTTCCTCACATGGGTGTGAGTAGGACAAGCCTTCTTTCTAATCCAAAGCTGTCTGTCCACTGAGAGAGCTTCCTAAAGCTCTCTTTAGGAGAAAGGGCTTCCTAAAGCAGTGGCAAACTCCTTCCCATCTGATTTTATCTGAAATGAGGAAATTCAGTTGGAAAGCGATAGCAAAACGCTGATCTTAACCTCACTCTCAGAGCCTCGTACCTGGATGTAAGGTTTCTCTGAGGGTATGGCTCCCCCTGGTTGCCACAGCCCAAAAACAACTGGAAAACTTCAGTTATCTTCTCTCCAAAATGGTAAATGAGGAAATAAGACAAGTAAAGAAATGAAAGAAAAAAAGAGGAAAGGAGAAAAGAGTTGACTTGAATCAAGGTGAGTTCATTTAAGCCACAAAATGAGGGAGGGCTTTCCATGAAAGCCAGATTCTTTCTGCCTCATGTCCAAAATTCAAGTAATTATTGAGTGTTTAATGTGTACCAGGTGCAGTTATTGAGTGTTTACTGTGTACCGGGTGCAATTATTGAGTGCTCACCATCTACTACATCCCAAGGTTACAAAAGGTAGTGACACCTGGCCTGTGTCCACAGGGAGATCCCAGGTTCCCATGCAACACCTGTACTCAAGTTACAGAAACAGTTTTTCCTTTGCTCCTCTGTTTTGGTCTTCCCTTCTCTTTTCCTCTTTAGTCTCTCCTCCTTTTCCCTGGCTTTGTCTCTGCCTCTCATTTTTCCCTTCTGACCCTTCTTCCTTGTCTCTCTTTGGCCACGATGCACAAGTATGTTTTCATCCATTGAATGCATTGAATTGAGTTGATCTTGTGTGTGCTAACTCCCTTCAGTTGTTTCCAACTCTTTGCAACCTTATGGACTGTATCCCTCCAGGCTCCTCTGCCCATGGGATTCTCCAGGCAAAAGTACTGGAGTGGGTTGCCATGCCCTGCTCCAGGGGATCTTCCCAACCCAGGGATCAAACCCATGTCTCCTGTCTTGCATTGCAAGTGGATTCTTTACCTGCTGAGCCACTGGGACATTCTTTAACTTAGAAGTGAGTGATCATGCAGAGCCTTGAAACTCTCACTCCACACACAGCATTCATTTGCTTTCTGGAGTATGAAAGTCTTGATGAAAAAAAAATTGTGGTCTGAATTTAAGGATGTGTCCGTTGTACCTTCTAGAATAGGACTGAAATTTCCATTGACCATGTTTTTAATGTGAAACGTGGAGGCTCAGAAAACCACCCAGGAAACTAGGATTCTTCGCAGGGATCTTGGGAGAGATCTCTGGTGAGAAAACAATTTAGATTCAGAGAGGTTATGTGCCCAGACTGTTTATTTCATGAGTGAATGAATGACATGGAGTGGCAGGACCCAGCTAAAGTCTTTGTTGCTCAGAAAAGGTCTGTTAGTTTTGCCTTTCCCAGATGGCAAAAAATGTTCTTGATAAGTCTGATTTTCTGTTTAGGCAGATCCATCCCTTTGCTGTCAATGAGAACACAACCAAAAAGGTCATGATTTTTCACTGTCAGCGAGAAACAATGAATGAGTGTATTAGGGTCGCCGTTGGAAAAAGAGGAACGAGAACAAAACTTTCATCCTCACCTTTTGCTTCCTGGTCCCAGTGGGCCAGTCAGCTCCTACTCTTTCAGGGGTGAAACCTTCTCAGTTTCAATGTCTCTGTGACCTTCAGGCATTATTTCACTGCATCTCCTTTGCAAAGAGAGAGCAAAGGAAGAAGAGTCAAGTGAGAAGAGGGAGGTGGACATATGCGTGCAGGTACATGCACTCTTTTTTGGACCCGCCATCTACATCTCTTGATTTGACTTCCTTGACACACATCTGTCACTTGAACTTGAACTTTCATACTCGTGATCTGCTCTCCAAACAACAGACATTTAAAAACAGTGATCTGGGAAGTTCATTCACAGGCAGGCAACCTCATATTCTTTGGATGAATTTCTGCTGCTTTTCTTCACGTACTGCGAGGGCAGTCATGCAGCTGGCAAGCAGGAGTGGCCCAAGGCATGGCAACGTCCTGCTACACAGAGTCTGGGTCCTCACTAGCATAGAGATCCTTTAAGCACCAGGCAGAACCTTTGAAGATCACACGGAGCAGAACTAACAGATTTGGGAGAAAGCGATGAATGTGTGCATTACCTTTTCACGTTGTGAGAAGCCAGAAGATCAACTATGCTATGAATGAGGGAATAAAATATCTGACTGGTGATAATGACAAGATGAATCCAAGAAGGATTATAAACCCTGGAGGTTATAAACCCTCAGTGGCATCTTTATGAAATGTAGTCTCCTTTTTTTTTTTTTTTTCATAAACGTAGTCTCTTACTATTAAAGTACAGTCATTATTTTCTTAAAAAACCCAACAAGTTGGCATCCATGTTCAAGTCCTTTTAATGAAGTTATTGCAGAAAAAAATGAGAGAGCAGAGAGAGACCCTGAAAAGCAGACTTAGCAGGAAGTTGTTTAAAAGACCATGAGAGAGTCCATCAAGAGAGATGTAGGGAAAATTTGCCAAGAGAATTCGTGTTGGCTCAGCAAATAAAATACCCCTGAATAAGCTGATTAATGTTTATTTGCATCCACCGAATGTTCAGGCCCCGGTGACTGCAGCAGAACAGCTGAGACAAGCACTCAGCTGTGTGAGGGCCCACTCATTAAGGGCCACCATCGTCCCCACCTGTCACTTTATTTTCCCCGGTTCATTTATTCCCTTTGAAAATCATGACGGAGAATTGATGCCTCAAAATGTGTGCCTTGTCACGACCAATTTCCCCTTGTTTGTGGAGAAAGCAGGAGCATGTCCCCTGTTGCCTGGAACGAGGGCCCCTGTGTGGGTCCTGGCCCCCCGGGCCGGAGCTGCACCAGGTGCTGTTGACTCTGCCACCCCCGCCTCCCATCACCTGGGAACCCAGCCAGGGAACCCCAGCTCCTCTGCCTTTTCGAGAGAACGAGTGTATCACACACTGTGGCTCCATCTGGGACTTCAGAGTTCAGAGACCATGCTGCCACCATCTCCCGCCATGGCCCACAGAACTCTGCCCACAGACAGCATTTACCAAACACACAGATGGCACCCCACAAGCCAAGCCAAGAAGACTTCTACCTCCCCACATCACTCACCTCCTGGGGCATAGCTGGATGCTCCTGGCCCATCTCCAGCTGCCATTCTGGGTCCTTCCTGTCAGGGCACTCTCTGGGCCCCTCAGCATCCACTTTGCCTCTTCTAAGAGCTTGATGTTTCCAGGCTGGGAGGCTTTCGTTCCCGAGTATGGTGATGGCGAAGGGAGGTGATGTTGTACTTGGGATCACAAAGACCGCACATCATCCTGAGAGCACTTGGGCAGAGGCTGCCTGGCTCCCCGGGCCTGGTTAAGGATGCTTGGTGTTTCTGCAATTCTGTCATCCAGACTCCAGCAGCAGCCCATTGAAGAGCACTGCTGGGCATAAAGAAGCAAAGGGAGAAAAACAGCCCCAACCCAAAGTCCCATCAAGTCCTCCATAACCCAGCGTCTACCAGGGAGGAGCAACTGTGCAAAGGGCCGGAGAGGGGAAGGGAAATGAACAATTGGCCATGCTGCGGCCCCATCACCAGTGGATACAATGGTCATAAGTCACAGCCTAGGAGGCAGTTAGGGCGGGGGCTCCCAGGAAAGCGAGTAGCCCCCTCTCAGAGCTGGAGGAGATGCAGACAGAGTTTGGCAAGGAGTCTCACCCACTACAGATTCCAAGGGCTTTTTTTCTTTTTGTTTTTAAGGTGAACACTTCCCCTCCAAGGCTCTGAAGGCTCATACGTAGTAATGGGTTGAGTCCTTGCGATGGCCCTTGAGGTCAGGTATGCTGTCTGGCGGGCTTCCCCAGTGGCTCAGCGGTAAAGAATCTGCCTGCAGTGTAGGAGCCGAAGGAGATGTGAGTTCAATCCTGGGTTGGTAAGATCCCCTGGAAGAGGGCAAGGCAACCCACTCCAGTATTCTTGCGTGAAGAAACCCACGGACAGAGGAGCCTGGAGTCCACGGATGGCAAAGAGTCAGACACGACTGAAGTGACTTAGCATGCATGCATGGTGTCTAGCAATGTCCAGAGACGTTTCTGTTTGTCACAACTGGGAGAGGACCTCTAGTGGGTAGAGGCCAGGGAGACTGCCAAGCCAAGCCTACAGGGCCGGGACAGCCCCATCAATCAGTGCGGCCCCAGGGGACTGTGGTGAGCATCCCTGAGGAGGAGCTATGTCATCAGCTCCGTTTTCCAGTGAGAAGATAAACACACAGAGAGGGGAAGCGACTTGTCCGTGGGTGCACAGCTCACAGCTGGCTATGTGTCTGTGCTAGAACCCCTGACAGGGCTGTTTCTTGGTTCCCACTAGGAAAGGCCACCGTTCATTCCACCGGGAGTGTGTGCCTTTGCACCATCACGACCTCTGTTTCTCCCCTTGGCTAGAGACCACCCTGGGAGCAGAAACCTGCTCTGAAGAGCCTGGAAGTCCAGCACGTGATGTGCAGACCTCTGAGCTCCTGGAATCAAGATATTTGGAAAACCATCAAAAGCAGCGGTCAGAGACACCCCACCCTGTGGAGTGAACGTCAAGGGAGCCTGTGCCAAGCGCAATGAAGGATTTTTGCCTAAACCTCACATTCTTGGATCATAGAAAGAGCAACATCTGCATTTTCATATATCTTAGCATTAATACTCCAAGAAGTCTGAATAATAAACATTTGGATAGGGTAAAGCTCTTCCCCCACCAGACAGACAGGGCCTGGTCTGATGACTTGGTGGGATCTTGCTAGGGACCTCCCGTTAGGGGGGCAGATGGCAGCCCAGGGTCCCAGCTGGGCCCTAAGCTGACCCACAGTCATGAGGCCCTGATGGCAGGTGTCATGCTGGGTTACCAAGGGGACCGCAGGTATTACAACTGCAAGGGTCCATTTTATTTTTCTTTGATTCCACTAAGCTGGACAGTGACCACAGTCTCTTAAAAAAAAAAATCTTGCCAAAAGAAAGCCTCCCCAACAGCTGGGCTGTTCTGTACATTTAATCTCTGCCTGGAAGGAGGAGAAACAGCCTGGCTGGTAAACACCGGCTGCCGCTGGCACGACCCGCAAAGCCTGCGCCCACACCCCTCTCCTGGAGTCCCTGCACCCAAAGCCTGGGAGTTATCCCTCTGTGAGAGAAACAGAGGTTTCATTTCATCATCAGGGTTCAGGATTAAAGTGTCTGGAACAAGGATGAGGGGATTACCCTTTCCTTGTCCCACGCTCTGACCTGTGTGAGGACAGACCGCATGAAAGAGTAGAAAATGGAATCCCCCTAATTCAGGAAACGATCTGAGGCCACAATCCCCCCATACAACACTTTGTGTGCGTGCTTAGTCGCTTCAGTCGTATCCGACTCTGCGACCCCATGGACTGCAGCCTGCCAGGCTCCTCTGTCCATAGGATTCTCCAGGCAAGAATACTGGGATGGGTAGCCATTCCCTTCAACACTTTGCTCACACTCCAGAACTGGTTCTCCTGCCCTAGAACCTGGGTGAGAAGGGCACCAGGAGCCCAAGAAAGCATTCCAGGGCCACCTTGAGTGTCCCAGCTGCAAAAGGAGCCAGAGCACCCAGAAGCTACAGGTCCTGTTTATGAGAGCTGTCCCCTGATGCGCCAAGCTGTGCTCTGTCTCCTGGATTCCAGCCCCCTGCCTTCTGCTCTTCTTGGAATTTCCATGTGACCTGCTGACCCCACATCAAAGGAAGTGATCCCAGGCCTTCAAAGTGGAGCTTGAGCCAAGCTGGGCACGTGGAGTGCTTCCCCCACCCACCCTGGGGACCCAGGGGCTGACCCTGCCCAGCAAAGAGGGTGCCCACAGTGGGGCCAGCACCCCCTGCCCCCCCACCAGGCCTGGGCTCTTGGAGCTTTCAAGTGTCACTTAACAGCAATTAGATGGTTGGGAAGGTAGATTTGCTGACAATTAGTCCAGGGCCAGGGATAAGAGGGACTTGCTCAGGCAGCAACGTCTTGTTTAGAAAGCTGTCTCTTCTCCCACCCTGTTTTCCTTCCAGCTAATCAGCCACCCAGCACTCTCCCTCCAAAGTGCCAGCTGGGAACCGTCAAAGCCCCATGCGCCCCTCATGCAGTGCAGGCCCAGCCTCTCCAGGGGGCTCGGGTTTCCAGCCCCAAGGCTGGTTTCTGTCTAACTCAGGTGGTTCCATTTAACACGGGAGGGACCGAAGAGCCCAGGGCCATGGGGGGCTCCCCGGCCTGCTCTCCATCAAGACGGCCTGGTCCCTTTCGAGGCTGCATGTTCTCACCCTCAGCCCCTGCCTGCTGGGGACAACCAGGGGGCTTAGAAACCTCCTCTAAGAGGGTACCTGGTGCACTTCTTACAGCTTCTCAAAAGGAACAAGCTTGTCTGGGCCTTGAGTAAAGCAAGTGTTTCTACAGCTGTTCTGGTTGGGGTAGGATGGAGGGTTTGTTTGTTTTGCTTTGTTTCGTTTGACTTTACGTGGGATTTATTAAATTGTTTTCATGTTGAAGTTTGATACTCAGATGGTGGTGCTGCTCCACCAAGGGAGGTTTTGCCTTCTAGGGAACACTGGCAGTGACTGGAGTCGCTCTGGGTGTCACATCTGGGGGTGAGGAGACGCCATTGGCATCTCGTGGATGGAGACCCAGGAGGCTGCAGCGCAGAGGTCAGCCCCCTCCATACCGAGTAAGCTGACCTCAAACATCAGTAGTGCTGAGGTTGAGATACGACCTGACATACAGCCAACTGTGCAAATCTAAAGTGCACATATCAATACATCCACTAACTTGCAGATAGCGACATATTGTACTAACTAAGTTTCTTAACACTGCTGTAACCAATTACCACAGACTTAGTGGTTCAGACGGTAAAGAATCTGTCCAAAATGTGGGAGACCTGGGTTCAATTCCAGGGTCAGGAAGAACCCCTGGAGAAGGGAATGGCAACCCACTCCAGTATTCTGGCCTGGAGAATTCCATGGACAGAGGAACCTGGCAGGGCTATAGTCCATGGGGTCCGAAAGAGTCAGACACTGAGTGACTAACACTAGTGATTTAAAACAACACGCATTTATGATTTTATAATTTTAGAAATCACAAGTCCTAAAATCAAGGTGTCAGCAGGACTGCATTCCTTCTGAGGCTTTTTTTTTTTAATATTTATTTTTTATTTGACTGTACCAGGTCTTAGATGCGGCATGTGGAATCTTTAGTTACAGCAGGCAAATTCTTGATTATGTCATGCGGGATCTAGATCCCCTACCAGAGATCAAACCCAGCCCCTCTGCAATGGAAGCTCAGAGTCTAAGCCGACCACTAGGGAAGTCTCAACATACTTAATATAGTTTTTTAAGCTCCTGGCATTAATATACACACAGTCCTCCTGGATGAGGGGTCGGTGGGGGTGGGGAGTAGGCTTGACTGATTTTGTAGGTCTAGGACTGTAGGCTTAAAGATGGCAAGTTGCAAACATTCACACTATTTCTCATTTACTCAACAATACTGGACTTGGACTTGGGGCTATGCACCAAGGCTTAGAGGTTGGAGATGGAGATCAGAGCTGGAATGCAAAAGGGATCCACCCCAGTTGTTATTGGAGTCACAGCTTCAAGGAAACAGATGGCAAACTAGAGTTTGTGATATAATTCATTATATTTAGTGCTAGAGTTCAGGTTCAGGTGGCTATGGGACCCACCCCTCATCCCCAATCATTGATCTTTCTCTCTCTCTCTCTCTCTCTCTCTCTCTTTTTTTTTTTACTATCTCCATGGCTTGGCACCTTCTAGAATGTCATGTAGTTGGAATTGTACAATTCATAACCATTTCAGATTGGCTTCTGCCACTTAGCAATAGGCTTTTAAGGTCCCTTCCTTGTCTTTTTGTGGCTTGCTGGGTCTTTGAATTGTTAAGGTATCATGTTAGCAAGATGATTGATAAGTCTAAGATAAAGAGAGGTTAGTGGAAGCCAGGAGGCATGAGACAAGTCAATAAATGAGCAAAGTGTTTGGGAACCAAAGGTTCAACCCCACACCTTATCCAAGTCTTTTTGAAAAATGAATATGTTAGTTTTTGTCTTCCTGCTTTAATGTCAATCATATTTAAGGTGTGTGTTTTTTAAATTTATTTATTTGGCCACGTTGGGTCTTAGTTGCCTCATGCGGGATCTTACATTGTGGCAGACGGGCTCCAGAGTGCATGGGCTCCGTAGTTGCTGCCTGTGGGCTTTGTTACTCCAAGGCATGTGGGATCTTACTTCACCAACCGAAGATCGAACCTGTGTGCCCTGCATTGCAGGGCAGATTCTTAATCACGGATCACCAGTCTTGCCTCCAGACATACATGTCCAGTTCTAAGAGGTCAACATCACGACTTGTCACATGCTGCTGTCCTGGTCCAGTGGTGATCCCAGAGCCAGGGTGGCTTTCCCAGGGGACCATGGTTACCTGTCTTCATGGATCCGAGCTGATGCTCAGAAGAAATGTCTCTGTTTTCTTACTCCTGGACAGTCTTATGTCAAACAGTTCTCAAGACTTCCAAGTCCAGAAGTGCTCCTGAGGGGTGGGGGTAGATAGTGAGCACTCAGCAAAGGTTCTTGGTTGTTTCTCCCCATCGAGACCCCTGTGCTCCAGCAGCCCTGAGCCCCACTTGTTGGTTTCCCTGCCGACTCATCCATTTGACTGCCTGCCTGTATGAGCTCACCCTGAGATATACATATATTGTGCACAGTCTTTCAAATGTTTTTTTCTTACTAAAACAATAATAGCTGCACTACAAAACTATTAATCTGGCAGTAAATTCTTACAGAAAATTTATTGCTAAGACTGTATTTCAGGAATTGGTTGCGTTATCCCAGAAGGGGGTTCAATTAAACACTTAAAAATAAAAGTCACACAGGATTTAGATGGCGCCTCTTGGATGAAGGTTTCAAAGACTGTCTATCCTCTTCCCATCAGATTCTCTACAGATGATTTCAGAGGCTGAGAAATGGCAGAGCTAAGTCCAAGGTCAACCATGAAGTCATCGGCAGCATCGACTTATCTCATCGTTTGCTCGGCTGTGCCCTGTGCCTCTCACTACTGCTGGCTTTGGAGGTGTTTATCCCATGCTGTAGCCTGTAGGCCAGCAGAGTTTCTAATGGTGGTTTGATCTTGATTTGCAGCTTTCATCAAGGTCAAGGTATTCCCAGTCCAGCAGGGAATTGGGGAACAAATGGGGGAATTTTATGGAGAGATATAAGGAAGAAAGTGAGAAAGTGAAGGGGAGAAATAGCAGTATAAAGGACCTCTTTACAGAAACCCCAAGTGAAAATGCCCAAAGAGGGAAAAGTAAGAAATGGGTCCTGTTTGGGGTAGAATGGAAGCACATATATGTATGGCTGAGTTGCTCTGCTATCCACCTGAAACTATTGTTGTTGTTCAGTTGCTAAGTTGTGTCTGACTCTTTGTGACCCCATGGACTGCAGCACGCCAGGCTTCCTTGTCCTTCAGTATCTCCCAGACTTTCCTCAAATTCATGTCCATTGAGTTGGTGATGCCATCCAACCATCTAATCCTCTGTTGTCCCCTTCTCTTCCTGCCCTGAATCTTTCCCAGCATCAGGGACTTTCCCAATGAGTCATCTCTCAGTATCATGTAGCCAAAGTACCAGAGCTTCAGCTTCAGCATCAGTTCTTCCAATGAATGTTCAAGGGATGATTTCCTTTAAGACTGACTGGTTGAAACTCCTTGCTGTCCAAGGGACTCTCAAGAGTCTTCTTCAACACCACAGTTCAAAAGCATCAATTCTTCAGTGCTCAGCCTTCTTTATGGTCCAATATAGAATAAGAAGTTTAAAAAAATAAAGACTGCATATCAAAAAAAAAAAAGGAAAAGAAATGGGTCCTGGAGAAGCCCTAGGCTATGGCAGGATGGGAGCAGTCCTAAGTGTAAGGCGGGTCTCCACCATGGGGAGCTGTCCACATACTTGGGGACCTGGGAATGTACACACTCAGGGTGTAATGCCTCCCCAATAAAGGACCTGGACAAACCGCTTGTGGACTTCAGGGGAGAGGGACAGGCTTGGCACTGGTTCGGTCCAGTGATGGATGGCAAGGGCAGAGTCCTAGGGTGGGGAGATGTTTCCAGTGAGGTAGGTGAGGGTGGTCAGGTGGCTGCAAGCCTAGGTGGATGATGGGGGTGGTGAGGTCTTGAAAGACAATGGGAGAATGCCATTTATTCAACCCTTCCATGCATATCTATGGAGCCCCCAAGCTCTGTGCCAAGAGACAGCAGGTTCTGCCCTGGGCAGTGGACTCTGGTCTGCAGGCAGCTGGGAGATGGGCGAGACAGTGTACAGAGGACTCTGGGGTTTTGGAAGGAAGTTTGGGAGGCACTTTGCTCCCTTCCCCACCTATGGCTGTTTCCTGCCATCCCTCTGGGGGTTGTCTGTGGGATGGAGCTCCCGGTCTCCCCTCCCCACGTTCTGACAGTGAGAGTATCAGCTCCCACCTTGGGAGGCAGGACCCGGAGCCATGTTCAGGCTCGCTGCTCTTTCATTTCTGGGCTGGTCGGCTGCTCACAACAGTGTCCGAGATGGACACCGCTCAGGTTCTTGTGTTATAGTTGGGGAAATTGAAGATTCAAGAGAGGCAACAAGTGCCTTTCCCAAGGCCAACCGGCCGGCATCACAGACAACAGTCAAGCCCGTGGTCGCCCCCATCATGGGCCCTGTGCCAGCTTGACCCCAGTGCTCTCACATGCCGAGGAAATCCCTCTTCTGAGTGCTGTGGGTCTTCTCTCCCTTGAAAGAACACAGAACAGCCCTGCATATGGAATGAAAAGAGCTGGCCTCACACATCAGCAGCTTTCCTATCAAGCCTAGAGATGAAACAGAGGGAAATGCAAACAGCAGAACCTGGGAAGAGAGAGGCTGGCTTATCTCTATCGCCTCTGTCTCTGCCCTTCCCCATTCCTCTCTCTGCTTCTTGGGCTGAGTCCAAGCCCGTATCTGGGTATATTCTATATCCTGGGTTAGAAAACCAGAGCCTGGGATGAAAATCGAGTTGATATCTGCTGTGTTGGCTTTTCATCCTGATCTGTCTGATCTGTGTACATGGGCCAGCTACAGAGGGGACGGGAGGAGGCGCAGACAAGGCCTGGGTTCTTGCTTTTTTCTTTTATTTATTTTTAACTGAAGGATAATTGCCTTACAATATTGTATTGCTTTCTGCCATACATCGACATGAGTCAACCATAGGTATACATACGACTCCTTCCTCTTGAACCTCACTCCCCATCCCACCCCTCTAGGTTGTTACAGAGACCCAGTTTGAGTTCCTTGATTCATATGGCAAATTTCCTTGGCTATCTATTTTACATAGGGTAGTGTTTATGCTTCCATGCTACTCTCTCCGTTTGTCTCACCCTCTCCTTCCTCCCCCACGCCTGTGTCCACAAGTCTGCTCTCTCTGTCTGCATCTCCATTGCTGCCCTGAAAATAGGCTCATCAGTACCATCTTTCTAGATTCCATATATATGTGTTAAGATATAATCTTTATTTTTCTTATTTCACTCTGTATAATAGACTCTAGGTTCATACACCTCATTAGAACTGACTCAAATACGTTCCTTTTTATAGGCCTGGGTTCTTGAAGGGGCCAGTTACAGTGATGGGAAGGAAGCTTTAATGGTGCGTCCGTTGAGGCTGTGACCTGTCCCAGTTTCCTATTTTTCTAACATTAGGCTGTCATTATCCTGTGGTGACTCCACCTGGGTCTCTCTAAAGGCCAGCTGCCCCTGTGGCTTGGACCCAGGATCCTTGGAAGAAGCTAGTTTGGTCAACTGTGAGGAAAGGGATGTAGATATTTCAAGCTTTCTGTGCACATGATGACCTCTGAATAGCCCCTTTCTTCCAGATGCACTCAGAGCAGCTAGAAAGCCCGAAGGAAACACTCCCTCTTGTCTATTGGTGTGCCAGAGTCTAGCTCCAGCATATTGGGAAGCCTGGCATTCTATAAGAAGATCTAAAAAAACTTTTTTTGAATCTTAAAGGGAAATACCTCAAATGTGTGTGTGCACGTTCAGTCGCGTCCGACTCTTTGTGACCCCATGGACTGTAGCCCATCAGGCTCCTCGGTCCAGGGGATTCTCCAGGCAAGAATACTGGAGTGGGTTGCCATTTCCTACTCCAGGGGTCAAACCTGAGTCTCTATCTTCTCCTGCATTGGCAGGAGGGTTCTTTACCACTAGCACCACCTGGGAAAGTGAAAGCAGGGGTTGCTCAATTGTGTCTAACTCTTTGCAACCGAATGGACTATACAGTCCATGGGATTCTCCAGGCCAAAATACTGGACTGGGTAGCCTTTCCCTGCTCCAGGGGATCTTCCCAACCCAGTGATAGAACCCAGGTCTCCAGCATTGCAGGCAGATTCTTTACCAGCTGAGCCACAAGGGAAGCCCAAGAATACTGGAGTGGGTAGCCTATCCCTTCTCCAGGGAGATCTTCCCAACCCAGGAATTGAACTGGGGTCTCCTGCATTGCAGGTGGATTCTTTACCAATTGAGCTATGAGGGAAACTCAAGGGCAGAGCCACCTGGGAAGCGTCAGATGATGCTCACCAAAAGCTAGGAAGATGCCGGGACTGCACAACTGGCCAGGACCTGGAATGAAATTCAACAGAAACAAGCAGAAACAATGGGAAATGATTGCAAAAATACTCTCTCCAAGTTGAGGAGGGAGGAGTAAGGGGAAGAGAAAAAGTAGGTTATTAGAGATTGGGGAAAGGGCAGGACGTACGCTCATAAATGTCTTGCAAGAAAGCGAAGGAAGGAGTGACTTTCTTGGACCCATAACAGATCATGCACTCAATAGGCTCCAGGGATGTAGAATCCAGAGAGAAGTCCGGATTCTATCTGAGTACAGTGGGGCAGGAGCTCATGAACAACCACATGCTCTCAAATAGAGCAGATGAGGCTGTGTTGGAGGCAAGAGCTGCTGCTTCTACTCCATTTCAGAGGTTTTGTAGGGTAATGGTGATAATGTCTTCCTTTCTGCTTTTCCCAAGGTGGCCATCTTTGAAAATAGGTCAGCAATGCATGAATCCTCAGCCCCCACTTTACAGACAGGAAACTGCAGGCTGAAAGACCCACTGAGGTAGGCAGAGGCGGAAGACAGGGCAGAGTGAGGGGCTTCAGAGTTCCCAGGAGAAAAGCCCAGAAGGCTTTTCTTCACCTTCCATGCCACAATTCCTGGTCCCTATTCTCCTCCAGAGACTGGAAACTCTGGCCAGGACTGTTCCACTCCGTGTCAGAGGGGTCCTCCCCTTCTGCCTTCCTCCCATCCTTCTTTTCATCCATCCTTCCATTAATTTGTTACATTTGAAAATTGGGAGGATTCCTGTTGTTGTCCAGATCCACAGCTTCTCTCTCAAAGAGTCAAGGATATGGCAGCAGTAGCCAGGCTCCCATGCAGCACTGGCACTTAGACGGGGCTGACACCCTCAGCCCACATCCCTCATTCAGGATCTAGCATCTGGCCTGCCCTCTCTAGGTGCCCGCGTGTGACCTGTGTGCTCTGCCAGCACCCACCTCTCTGGGGGCAAGCAGTCTGCCACACCTTCAAGGGAAACAAAGAAAGGAGATTGAGAGAATTGTCTGGGTAATTAAAGGGGGACGTTTTAGCTTTTGAACTGTGCACTCTAGGTAACAATGGCTCCGTGGGGGCACAGGCCAATCAGATTGCCACCATACCCTCTGAAGCTTGAATTTACCCCCAACAACTCAAGAGTTCATGGAATGGCTCAGTTCCAGCCAGACTATGTCAGCTCCAACTAACCTGTTGGATCATGCAGATGGTATTAAAAAAAAAAAAAAATGAATGCCTATCAGTGGAAAGCTGGCTAAATAAAATGAGATAACACACATGATGGAATTCTAATGAGCTGTTAAAAAGAATGAACTTCAGTTCCATGGACAGGTATTTAAATCGACACACAACGTAATACTGTACAACAGGACTTGGCAAAGTACCACGCACTGCCTGTTTTTGTAAATAAAGTTTTATTGATACACATCCACACCCATTTGTTCACATATTGCCTGGGGCCGCTTTTACACAGTAGTAGCAAAGCTGAGTAGCTGCCATGGAGGCCATGTGGTCCCCCATGCCAAAATGTTTATTAGCAGGCCATTTCTAGGAAAAGTTTCCTCTACATTATTTTGGGGCATATATAAATATTAATGTATACTGTTCAAATATTTCCTATATAGACATCTGGTTGAAAAGATATTTAAGTTCATGGCAGAGGTTGCCTCTATGTGGGAGTCCAAAGACAGAATAAATACACAAAATTTTCTTGATCCTAAAATTCCATTTCTTTACTTAAAAAATAAATATTTGGGGCAATAAGAAGAAATGTTCACAACTGTCAGATTTTCAGTGGAAGGTTCACAGGTGTTTGTTTTATTAGTCTTTGAACTTTTCTGCCTTTAAAATGTTTAAAATAAAAATTACCTCATAAAAGAACAAAACATTTAGGAATGCAATAATTCCATCTACATGATAAAACTCCTAGAGTGACATTATAATTATATCTTTAAAATGATCTACCATAGCTCTCTTCTTAAACACTCAGTGTATGATCCTCAGGCTTTAGTCTAAATTATTTGGGAAGAAAGGGTTTCGGTTTCAGGTTTTCTTTATACTCGTATGTTTTATGAATTCCCTTCTGTAGTTTTATAAATAGTTCCTAGATGCAAGCGACAAGTTCGCTTAATTCAAAACCAGTTTTCCCCTCATGGTCCTGTTTTATTTTCCCTCAACACAGAAGCAATGTATAGACCCATCCAAGAGGAACCGCTCAATTATGCAACCAGTGCCTTCCAACGTGTAAATACCACGTCTAGAAATCCAGGAAAAACAACCAGCCTTGTCCCACTTACTCAAATCACACGGACAATTTACGCCCATGAATTGGAATTTCGATTTGATCTGAGTTTACATGTAGAAGCCAAGGCACATTATGGGGGAGAGGGAGGGGGGCTGACCAAGTTGAAGGCTGGAATCAAAGTAATGGGGAACAGACGCCGAAACTCGGATGGACGCCAAACTAAAGCCAGGTGCTGGCTTTGGGCAGGTGACCTGGGAAGCCTGTCTCTCGCTCCTGGGAGAGACAACTCTAGGAATGATGGGTGGGTGGCACCATTTGGGGTCTATAGTTGCTCCCTCTGTGGCTCTCTCCATCCAAGGAGTTGACCACGGGGCCTGGAAATGTCAGCAGAATACATCTTCTTCCATACCTGAATGAGGGATTATTCGCAGAAGGCAGGGCAGCCAAGTAGGCGTCTTTTGAAAACAGACTTCTGGAATTTCCCAGACTTCTTGCAAATAATCCACAGTACTTTGTCAGGGTGGAAAAACCTGAAATTCTTCCTCCTCTGTCTGGAATATATACAGTAAAGTCTTTGTGACTTGGCAGGGCGTGCCTGGCTGGGAAGACCTCTGTTCTTGGCTGGGCTGTGCAGCAGTGAACTTGGTGACCCCGAGGAGATGAGGCACCTCCGGGGGCCTCTGGCTGATGGGCTGTGGGGTTGGGCGGCTGGGGGAGGGCTGGGGGCCCCAGTCTTTGTCCTGAGATTTCCCGAAAGTCAGATGACCTTGGATGTGGCACATGATCATTGCAGATGTGGCAGGTGGGCTGGGTGAGTCGTCAGCTGCTGCAAGTCCTGGAGAAAAAGCAAGGAGGAGCCAGAAAGACTGAGCAACAGGCTTGGAGTCCAGGGGGAAGGGCCCCCTCCCCTGGAAAGCATGGCCTGTAGCCTTTCCCAAGACTCTGCAGCCACACAGAATCATGACTGGCTGGCTGGGCTGCCGAGGTGGGGGCTTATGCCCAGCTGGACCCAATCTTCCCTCGGCCTGAAATGTCCACATGTAGTTTCAGCCTGTTTGTGAGCTCCCAGACCCCAGCTCCCCACATGGCCCGCACCGCCCCCCCACCTCCGCCTACTCTTTCGATCCCCCCCGAGAAGGCTTTAGGAAAATGAACTTGGACATAAACCCAGGCTCAGTTCCCATCACTGCCTCTCGCTAGTTCTGAAAACTTTTAAATGTACTTAACTTCTCTGAGGCCCTGGCTCCTTGCTTGGGAAACAGGGCTGGCCTCAGGGTCCTCTGCACACGGACCTGGCAGAAACTGGGGCCAAGGGAACCAGAGCTCAGAAAGGGAGGGGGCACTGTTCCCAACCTGCCCTGCCGACCGCAGGCTAAGGTCCTGCTTTTCTCACTTCGACTTCTCTTGGGCTCTGGTTGCTATACATCCCCTCACCCCTCACCCTGGCCCCTACCTCGAAGACACAAAGCATGGCCCCCACACCCGGGAGTCACTCCATTCACTCATTCAGGGGGCACTTCTCCTGCCCCGGCGCCGTCTGCACACCCAGGGAAACGGCCTTGACCAAGGAGACAAGCACCTCGATGAGGCTGTGTGTCTGTGGGGGAAGATAGTGAAATGACACGAGTTGGTGGGAGGGACAGTGGGGGTGGTCTGGCAGGCCACCCAAGGAGGAAGTGGTTTTGGAGCTGAGGGTGGCAAATGGCCATCAGAGGAGAGACCCTTCTGGCTGGTAGAGGGAATGGCTGGTGCAAAGTCCTGGTGGCAGGAGGGAGCCAGGCATTGTGACCATTGGGTACAAGTCTGGAGAAGGGGAGAGGAGTAAGGAAGATGGGGGGCATGCAGGCAGGCCTGTTTAGGGCACAGCCAGAGGGGTCAGGCAGAAGGGGTCAATCTGTCTGGGGATCATTTGACAAATGTGATTTCTACTTCAGAAAGAACATCCCTGGGACTTCCCTGGTGAGCCAGCGGTTAAGATTTCACACTTTGACTGAAGGAGGCACAGGTTCGATCCCTGGTCGGGGAGCTCAGACCCAATCAACATGCCAAGAAAGGAAAAAAAAAAAAAAACTGAAAGAAAGAATTGCTGCTTGGGGCTGGAGAAGGAGCTGCAGGAGCAGACTCACGAGAAAAGAGGCTTTCCATCACCTCTGCTGCCCTGTACTGGGGCGAATGGGGCTTGTTTCCTAATTTCAGTTCTAGTAAATTAAACTAGTTTCATGGGACCTAAGAATTAACTGGAGGTCCGACGACTGCAATGCAGCAACAGACAGAACCAGAAAGCCCTCGCATGGAGATCATGAAAAATGCTTAGGGTTGGGACCTACTCATCCTCAGGGGGGCTTAAAAAAACCAGCACATTGGGGACTCCGTTGTAGTTCTCTTTCTCGAGACGACTCCTTCTATTGAGAAGTGTGGGGTCTCCTGGAGCTGTTCCAAAGCCCCTTCCTGCTTTATCACGTTTCCCAGAAGTCCCTCCTAAGCAAAGCCACAACTCTTTAGGGGAAGGGGCCCACAATTCCATTACTGAGAATTGCTCTAAGACTCGTGTTTGTCCTCACATTACTGAAAAGCGATCATGGTCATAATGAGGACCGCGTGGGTGCTGGGTCTAATTAATAAATCATTAAATGGTTTTATAATTCCTATTAGCAACCTCGCCTAGAAGGTCAGATGAAAAAAGGCAAAAGGACGTTTTTTTGTTTCTTTTTCACTCCAACATTTTCACTTCTCTCCATACCCTTCGCTCTAGCCCAAGGAATGGCAGAGTGGGGGCCAGGCTGGCACAACCAGGTGCCCGGGGTTGGCCTTTGTGGTTGGTGGGAGCCTGGAAGGATGTAACTAAGATCCCTGACAGCTGGAAGCAGGTCAAGGGTCTCTGCTGGGCCCGACTGCTGGTGAGAGGCACTCTCTGGGCCAAGTCTGGGTGCCTTTTCTGATTGGGCCTTCTTGTCTGCATCTTATCCTTGGATCTGATCATGAACCCTCAGGCCCTCCCAGCCCTCCCCTACCTGCTTTCGTTCAAATCCTCCAAAAGGCCAAACAGAGCAGTGAAAGTCAATCTTGAACACAATGTCAATGTTGAACAATGTGCCTGAAAGGTGTTAGCACTCCAGCCAAGGGGGGCTGCAAGTTGCTTCACTCCTAATATAGTTGAAGGGCTTCCCAGGGGGCACTAGTGGTAAAGAACCTGCCTGCCAATGCAGGAGACGTGAGAGACGCGGGTTCGATCCCTGGGTCAGGAAGATCCCCTGGAAAAGGGAATGGCAACCCACCCAAGTATTCTTGCCTGGAGAATCCCATGAACAGAGGAATCTGGCAGGCTATGGTCCATAGGGTTGCAAAGAGTCAGACACAGACGACACCACTTAGCACTCACGCACGCATCTGGCCTTTCCCTCTGAGCATCCTTTTAAGTAGTCTTCTTTGCCCCCTACCCCCGTACACAATATATTCCATCCTGCTTCTCAGGGAGATGATTCTTTGGTGGTGTTTCCTTTTTCCTCTTACTTACTGTTTATCTGGACTTTCAAATTAAGATGGAACATGTAAACAGCAAAGCTCACAAATCTTAATTTTTTGTCTGTATGGATGAACCCTTATAAGGCATTAAACATTTCCGTCCTCTCGGAGATGCTCTGATGTTGCCTTCCCGTCAGTTTCCACCCATGTGTCACCATCCTGATCTCTAGCATCATAGCCTCCTGATCTGCAGCAGTGCTTTATCTCAGAGACACTTTCTCGTTTAATTTCCCAAACCCTCTTGGAGATTATTTAGATCCTTAGGAATCATGAACATCTTAAATGAGAGAAATAAAGATAGAACTGTTTTAGATAACTCTGGACTCTGGCTGTGACAAAAACACCCCAAGCTGAAAGGATATCTGAGTCTTTCCAATTGCGCAAGATGCTTTCCTGTTTTGATGATCCATTTCTACAATGAGATACTCTCTTCTTTTACAAGATGCTTTCAGGGATCCGGAATCATATATTTTTTGAAATGATATATTATTTTAAACGGTCTTAATTGTTTCATTAACATGAACTTGATATAAAGTAACCTCTTGAAGTGCATTGCTAAGGAGGGAAGGGAGATTAATAACCTAATCAAGCATTTAGAAACAACTGACATGCCCCGTGGAAAGGGTACTCTAAAAATTTCATTTAAAAATGTAATTATACTGATTAGAAAGACATATTCCTTTGTTTTAGAGAGAGGATCTTATAGTTTGAGAGCATTTAGCTGAATGGATAGGATTATATTTAAAATGCTCTCTTCTTAATTGTATAAAATTTCCAGGCTTTTTAGTACAGAATAAGATGGATTTCTGGAGTTTTCTGCCATGTTAATGTTGATCTGGGGGTGACTACTAGGGGTACAGGGGATCAAAACCATAAATATGAGAGAAACAGAACGTATCTAATTTAATACATTTTATTTTATTTATTTATTTTTTTTAATTTAATACATTTTAATGTCAGAACCCACCTTGCTCTAGGCAAGGTGGCCACGGATTTGCAGGTCGGGTGGGCTTCCCAGGTGGCTCAAGTGGTAAACAACCACCCGCCAATGCAGGATACGCATTGGTTCCATCTCTGGTCCGGGAAGATCCCCTGGAGAAGGAAAGGGCAACCCACTTCAGTATTCTGGTCTGGAGAATCCCATGGACAGAGAAGCCTGGGGGGCTACAGTCCATGGGGTCAGAAAGAGTCGGACACAACTGAGCATGCAAGAAATTACACAGGTGTGCGGGAGTGGGCCTGTGTGGGCAAGAAGAAGGGCCCTCTGGGGTGGGGGGTCTCTGAAAAGTGGGCTCCCCCAGCGAGCCTGAGCCCCTGTCAGCACAGCTTTTCCTCTGGGAAACCAAGAACTTGGCACAATTTGAAAATCTTTGTAGTGTCATATTTACATTCTTTGAGTGAGGGCTGGATTTCTTGATCTAAGTCATTAGAGCCAAGACCAGTTAGTGATAAGCTAGGAAACTAATGCTCTGAGATAAGCTAGTGGACAGTAAAGTCTGTTCACAAGGTCCTGAGGCTGACTTTCTTGTGTGCCTTCAAAAGCTCACATCCTTTGATCCTAGGCATCCTCTTTTCTCCCAGTTATTTTTCCCAAGGAAAAAAAGAAAGTACTTTAGAGGGGAAAAAATGCTGTCTGCATGAAGGTGTTCGAACACAAGAGAATCATAGCTGAACAAATAAACAAGCAAGAAAACCAAAAACAACCTAGGCGCCTCTGGCCTGTCCCGCCAGAGCTCCTGTGTCCAGGAGCCCCGACGTGGACATTGTGAAAGCTGCCCAGACATACGGAAATGTTTATGAGATAATGTGGGGGAAAGCCCGAGAACCTACAATTTTTAGGTACCCTCTGCTGTGGGAAAAAGGGAAATGGCTATTGTGTCCGGGTAGCACAATTCTAAGGACAGGACTTCTCCCCTCATTTGGGCTTAAAACTGTGCCTTTCTGACAAATAGGCAAAGAACAAAGAAGAGAGTCCAGGTAAAGACTAAAGCAGGTGCCACTCTAGCAGAATTCTGAAGGAGCAATGACAGCATTTCAAGCAGTGATGTGTCCCTGTTGTTATTGTTCTGTTGCTAAGTCATGTCTGACTCTTTGCAACTCCATGGGCTGCAGCAGTCCAGGCTTCCCTGTCCTTCACCATCTACCAGAGCTTGCTCAAACTCATGTCCATTGAGTCAGTGATGCCATACAACCATCTCATTCTCTGTCATCCCCTTCTCCTCCTGCCCTCAATCTTTTTCAGCATCAGGATCTTTTCCAATGAGTAGACTCTTTGCATCATGTGGCCAAAAAAACTGGCACTTCAACTTCAGCATCAGTCCTTCCAGTGAATATTCAGGGTTGATTTCCTTTAGGACTGACTGATTGGATCTCCTCTGTGGAGATCCAGAGAAGACTGAAGAAGACTCTTGAGAGTCCCTTGGACAGCAAGGAGATGTGTCTGTAGATTGTAAATAATTTCTTTAGGTAAACATAGTGGAAGGAGGTCAAAGGTGTTTGGAAGTAGATGTTTTTTACACTGCTAACAATAATAACCAACATTTGGAAAGTTCACAGAAAACCATTCATTTAAAAGCACGTGTTTGCTCCATAGTCGTTTGCAAGCACTGGCTTGCTCCGTACAAGCCAGTGAGGGCATCACCATAGACAAGGGGGACAATGGGTCTAAGAAGGCCATCTGTGTTGACTTTGCCAGGGTCCAAGATAACGTGATGAGGCTTCGCATATGGAGCCCAGTGTCCTGGTCAGAGGCGTCATCAGAGAGAAATGGATGTGAGGACTCTCCAGTTGGCTCTGTCCTCTGAGATAAGGAAGCTCTCTCATCCACACCCCACTGGCTTTCCAGTTTTGCCCAGGATTGGCTCCTCAAAATGCCTGGTTCCTGTCTGATCTGATTGTCCTTGGAGGTGGAAGATGAAACCTCAGTTCCAGGCCACAAGCTCACAGGCTCCGTTCCCTCAGAGGCCAGAGCTGGGCTGAGAGTCTTTCCTGTTGTTTGCGAAGTGCACAGAAATGCGGTTCCTTCGTTCCTCCATAGAGATGTGTTTTCTTCCATTTCTTGCTTGAAACATGCAGTGCTCTTGATTTATCTGTACCCATTTTTGATGGAGACTATGATCAGGGGAAATATTTCTCTAATTTGAGGAAAATACCCTGCAACTAAGTGATAATTGGCAAGGAAAATAGCCTCAGGGAAACCACAGGGCGTGGTGGAGGATGTGGAAAAAACAGCTGCTTGCTGCCATGCTTAGAAGTGGGTCCCTTGCTGTTACTTAGTCTTATTTTCAAAGGGAGCAGGAGACCTGAATATTTATGTAAACATCTCCCCATAAATGGGTTTTAACATTTAAAGACTAAGAGTGGTTTTCATTTTAAAGAATTTCAAGAAATCACATCAGTTTAGGGTCTTGGTTTGGGTTCCGCCAAAGAGCAGACTCAGAGATGAGGATTCAAGGGCAAGCAGTTCTGTGGGGGAGGGAGTCCCAGGAAACACCCAGAGATAAATGGAAAGGGAGGTTTGGAGGGTTGATGCTTCTCTGGGGGATAAACTCCACTTGCATCGGTGGTACCTTGCTTGCTAATGTGCAGCTATGGGCTTCCTCCCCTCCATCTCTCATTCTCCATCCTCTTTCGGTGTTTCCCAGAATCACCTTCCAGATCAACTACTTGCATTTGAGTCCCTGTGTCAAGGTCTGCTTCTGGCAGAAGCCGACATGGGTGACATGGGGCATTAGAGCCAGCATGGGTCCACGGATCATCTGCCCAGAGCTGCCCAACCTGCGGTGCAGCTGGGTGTGGCGTGTCATATGTGTCACCTTGGGGTCACAGCATCTCAGTGGCAGGTTTGTCTTCTCATGGTCTCCTCTGCCCCCGAGAGCTGGAGGGGAGGGAAACAACCAAGATGACACCAGAACACAGAAGGTGTGGGTGTCAAAGCCAATGCCAATCGGAGAGTAAAACCATCCCACCAAACGATTCAACTGTGCAGACACACCTGTGGGCAAGAAGCAAATTTTGATGGACAGACATCGCTCAGTATTGCCTGGTCTCAGGTAGAGTTCTCCAGAAGCAGTTGTTGAAATGGAAGTGTGAGATGGTCATTAGGGACTCGCCCTTGTGAAAGGAGGAGGCAGAGATGAGCAAAGGGGAAAGTAGAATTAAGACCCAGTTGGGAGTCCCCCAGACCCAGCTGATCCAACAGGAAGGAGTATGAGAAGCTGTGCCCATCAGGCTGAATGGCCAGGCCTCCAGGTCCTCCCCTTACCATTGCCGGATGGGTATTGGCTGTCCCAGGAAAGGAGTGATGCTGCTGAAACAGCTGAGGCTGCCCCAAAAGGAATGAGAAGCTCCAGGCTGCCTGCTGCCCACCTTTCCTGCAGTCCTGCAGCTGTGAGCCAGTCCCTCTTTGATGGGGGCCCTGGGAGCTTCCATCAGTAAGCAGAAGGGGCATGGCTGGTGGTGGGAACATGGGTGTGCTTGAACGCTCTGTCCTGCCTGCACCATTTATGCGTTATAGTGGCTACTGTGGTGCCAACTTAGCCCCGTGGTTTGGTGGAAAGATAGCTCCCAATGGATAGTCATGACATTGTGTTTACACGATGTCCTGTGGTTAGGCATTCCATCTCTATCAGGAATGGAATTTTTAACACACTGTAAACCATTCTGTTTAATTAATTAATGTATATGACATTCACGCATAGTCTAAAGAAAGCATTGGGCTTCCTTGGTGGCTCAGTGGTAAAGAATCCACCTGCCAATGCAGAAGCCTTGGGTTCCATCCTTGGGTTGGGAAGATCCCCTGGAGAAATAAATGGAACCCCAATCCAGTATTCTTGCCTGGGAAATCCCTTGGACAGAGGAGCCTAATGGGCTACAGTCCATGGGGTCCCAAAGAGTCAGACACAACTGATCAGCTGAGCACACACATGGTGTTCAAAACTGAGGCTTGTTATTTACTAAAGATGGATGTGCATTAGTTTTATGGCCTTTTTGGTGTACCGAGGCACTTTAGGACCTGTTTTCCACCAAGTGTGGGAATCTCCAGTGAATTCTCTCCTCACCACTAACACCTCCAACCCCGTGGCATTTGCTGGATTGTGGGGCCCTATCACCAGGATATGAAGACTAAGTACCCAGGTGTGACCCACCAGGAGCTGTGCTGCTGCCTCCACGATTAGGACAAGGGGTCAAGATTCAGCACTGTCTCCTACCTTAGGGAGAGCGTCTTGGCATGCCTCTGACTGTGGGAACCCTGAAGGTATAGCAGGCCCTGCACCTCTTTGTGGGGCCCATCTTGAGCCCCTGAAGCCCGTGTGTCTTCTCATGGCCTTGTCACACTGGCCACCTCTTGCACATTTGGCCTGATCAACGTCATATCACCACTGTCATGGACCAATGGGACTCTCTGAGGATGTCCAGATGGCCCAGATTTCATTAGGAGAGAAAGCGGGGAGGGTCACTCACCCTGGGACAAATCTGCAGGTATATCTTGCTGTCCATTCCAGATGCATTTGTGCAGTCTGGAAAACCATCTCTGGACCTCTTTTCTGATTGGGAGGGAATAGAGCTCAACTGTCCCTTCTGTGGTTCCAGACCTTCACTA
The DNA here is from genome assembly GCF_029378745.1 of Bos indicus. Lineage (NCBI taxonomy): Eukaryota > Metazoa > Chordata > Mammalia > Artiodactyla > Bovidae > Bos > Bos indicus. Next base: position 57,007,129 of record NC_091772.1, on the reverse strand, counting down.
AGTTCCTTCACAAGGATGCCACGCCTGGCACAGAAACTGATTAGGGATCCTTATGAACAGTTATCCACAGTTACCCTCCAGGACTCCTCGTGATTCTGTGAGGGCTGGTTAGATGAATCCCAGCAATATGATGGGAACCTTGTCCCTGGATTTTTTAGCGCTTTTAAGAGTGATGCTCGGACTTCCCTGGCAGTCCAGTTGTTAAGACTCTGAGCTCCCAGTGCGAGGGTCACAGATTCAGTCCCTAGTTGGGAAACTAAGGTCTCACATGCCACATGGCATAGCCAAAAAATTTAAAAAAATAAAAGGGATGCTGACCACATCTCTTCCTGGAGTATGATATGTGGGCTGGAGGGGATGAAGTTCCCGTTTCCACTTGACTTCCTCCACTGATATGGCTTTTATCTTACAGAACAAGGATCAGCTGCCCAGAACAAGAATCCTAAATATGCACCCAGGAATCAGAGCAATGGCCCCTGTAGGGGTGGGGGATCCATGGGTCCTGTGGGCCCATGATACAACAGAGTTTTGCCATGACTCCATTTATGATCCAGGACTCAACTCCCATCTCTGATCAGGAGGGAACCTTGATGAGGCCCCTGTGGTTTCTGAGCATCATCTCAAACGTTGATAAAATGGAATAACCGAAGTGTTTCCTATAGCATCACTGACTATTGCTGTATGCAGGGGAAACTGACAAGATAAGTAGCCTGTGGAGAAGCAGATCCTTTGGCTAAGGGATATAGTTCATGCTCCGGGCTCTCGTTGTGCCATGCTGTGCTAGATTCTCCCTGCCAGCATCCCTCTCTGGACATCTGCCTCCTGACTCTGGGCAGTGATCTACACTGATGGGCTAACATCTAATCAGCACGTTTGAAACAAGGGGTGGATGTGCTCAGGGTTTGGAAAATCCGAGGCAAAGGTGTTTTCCAACCCTGGAGGGAAAAGGGACCTGATCAGTCAGGTGGGATGAGGACTGAGGCAGAGGGAGAGGTGACCACTGGCTGGAAGATGTGGAGAGTGGGTGGGTGGGAGGGAGGGGGTCCCTGAGGAAAGAAGGTTCCCAGGACATTGTGAAGACACTAATGTCAAGAGGCAGAGAATTCTCTTTGTTCAGGCTTTAAATCTGATGTTTCTGTTCCTGCATGGAAGACACATGAAATTGTTTTTTTTGATCCTCTCAGAAATACAAGAGCAAAGCCTGACAACCATAAGGCCCTTCAAATGAGGCTCTGGCTAAAGGCACACAAGATGTCTGTGAAGGGGCTTCAGAGGAGCTCCAAGTCCCCAGGTCGGCTGTTCCTTTGCAGAATCGGGCTGTTGGGACATAGTAGTTACGATCACTGGAAAACCAGCTCTCAGGATGACAGCTCCCATGCTCTGGGTGTATTTGACAAAGCCTATTATTTAGATAAACCGAGCACCCTTTCTGTTCTGATTCTTTGACCAAGCTCTAGTGGAGAAATTGCCTGGGGTGAAGCCCTCAAGATCTTATAAATAATTGAAAGTGACAGCCCAAGGTGGGGTTTTCTGAGTTTTTTTTTTTTTTTTTTTCCTCTCCATCTTCCTCCACCATCAGCATCTTTTTCACCCAGGAGTTGTACTGGAACATCAAGCTTCTCAGGACCATTAGCATCTACCATTCTGAAAAGAAATGGAAATGAACAGACGTCTCATTTTTGTTCATCCCACAATCTGATTAAACTGGCCACTCGTCCAAGGCCCCAGCAGTGGCCCCAGCCAACAAAAGCCACCCGCCACACCAATGCAGGACCACTCAGCAGTAACTTGCACATCTGTTTCATGTCTGATCTCCTGAGCCACTCCTCACATGTCCCTTCCCTTCATGCGTGTGTCATTATGTGTCAGAATATATTACCGTGCTCAGCCGTGGATCTAAGCTATTCTTTTTCAGTTTAATTACCAAGCTCAAATCACTGACCCCGTGTCTGTTTTATTAAGATGTCACTGAAGATAATGAGTAATTTGAGAGGGGAGAAATTCCAATTTCCTGTCGAGTTGCCTTTGCTTGAGGTCCTTTCCAGGATGGTAACTGCACTCGCGTGGATCTTGTACTCAACCCGTCTGACCAACTCGCCCCAGCCTGAGCCTGTCACCTCCTGTTTTGTGGGCTAAGATAAAGTACTTCCCTTGAAAGGTGTTTATTATTTCTGTAAAAACGTCGAGAAAGCTACTGGAACCAAGTCACCTGCTCTGAAGATCAAAAGCCATCACACCAGCTCCCTAGGAAATGGAGTTGTCCCAGCCCTGGGGGCTTGGAAATAGAAGTAACTGGTTCTGCCCGGTTTTTGAAAGGAGGGTAATTCCTCCATGGACTCTGAGAGAGTTTGTCTCTGCCTCAGGGTGCCTGCTCCCCATGGAGTCCACAATTCCATCATGAGAGTGATTTTATGGCTACCCCAACCTTCTTCCTGACAGCCAACTCCACAGCAGGCATGCTGGATGCAATAAATACTATTCCCATGACAGTCCATCCCTCGCTGGGCACTCGGGCTCCGTTTTGACACTAATAAAGTTAGTGCATGGAGATCCGATTACGAGAAGGAGCAAATGAGATGTTTCATGAAGTGAGTCTGTGATGGTCCATTTCAGCTGGGAATAATTGTATCTCCCAGTGTATCCTCAAAGAGTTTACCAAAATGTATTCATTTACACAGAAGGCAGGAGGCAGGCATGACTGCTTTTATTTCTCCAGTTAAGAAACTGGAAAACCTGGTGCGGGGCTCTAGTGAGCTTGTGCACTGTAGATGTTTGTCTTTATTTGGGGGCCGGGATGGGAAGCAGGTGGGAAAAAGAAGAAGTTGAAGGGAGGAGATGGAATAGATCTGCACACTTCTGGGCTTCCCAGTTGGCGCTAGTGGTAAAGAACCCACCTGCCAATGCAGGAGACATAAGAGATGTGGGTTTGATCCCTGAGTCAGGAAGATCCTTTGGAGGAGGGCATGGTAACCCACTCCAGTATTTTTGCCTGGAGCATCCCATGGACAGAGGAGCCTGGCAGGCTACAGTCCTTAGGGTCGTAGAGAGTCGGACACAACTGAAGTGACTTAGCAGGCACACACACTTCTGAGTCCCGCTGACATTTCTACCCTGCTTAACTGCAGAGAATTTTCCCCAGGGCTTTAGAGTCATTGTACATGGCGGGGAACCTAGCATCCTTTGGGTTTTCTGGTTCCACGAAGACCCCTCTGACCCATGCCTCTCCCTTCCCTGCTCTCATCAGCTCCATCTCTTCCAGCCTCTTTGCTTTTAGCTCCTCACTGACCTCTTTCTGACACCCTGCTTTGCACTTTTCCTTCGCCTCTTCTCTTCCCGTCCCCTTCTTCCACTCCGAAGTAGCCCCGTGGCAACCAGCAATGCACATACTCAATAAAAATCCCTCAAACAGAACTGAACTGTTAAAGCAAGAAAGTCTAGCTGCTTTCGACCTGGTAGCCAGCCCAAGTCCAGAACAGCAAATGCGAGAGCTGGCTTACCCCTAATCCATATTTCAATACAGTTCGCCTAGTTCAGTTCAGTTCAGCTTGCCTAAGGATAGGGTTTAAACCTTCATTAAAAAAAAATAAATTGCTTGTTTGGTTGCCTAAAATAGGGCCCAGAGATACTAACTAATGAACCCTTGGTAGGCAGATTCCTCCTTCCAGCAAAGACAATGTAGCTAAGACACTCAGCTTCCCTGGTCCATAATACTGTACTCTTAATGGTCGAGACCTACCCACTTCTCCCCACTGTGTTTCTAGTGTGTCCTTTTGTTGATTACAATTTGCCAGGTATGGCTAAGTGCAAAATGGTGCCCACAGAAAGCCATCAAGCCACATTTTTCTACCTTGAACCAGACGTCTCTCCATGGAGGGCGTCCCATGTGTGAAGCAGCATGTCTGGCCTCTACTCCTTAGATTCCATCAGCATCTCTGCCCGTCCCCACCAGAATTCTAACAATGGAAAATGTCTCTAGACGTTAGCCAATGCCCCCCGGCTGAGGGTGAGGGTAAAACCACCCCAGTGAAGACGTAAATAATAGACACAGCTGAAATGCCAAGGAATTAAACTTTCTGATTAATTTGGCCTACTCACTCACAGTTAACGAATATCCACAAACAGCTAAACGTACTCACTGTGCCTTCCTTTGTGTTTCTAGTCTCAGGGCCAATGATCTATTTAATTAAACCTTTTTGGTTTCATCCAACTTATGGTGGTGGTTTCGTTGCTAAGTCATGTCTGACTCTTTGTAACCCCATGGATTGTAGCCTGCCAGGCTCCTCTGTCCATAGGATTCTCCAGGGAAGAATACTGGGGTAGGTTGCCACTTCCTTCTCCACGGAATCTTAGACTCCTGGGTGACACCAACGTTTGTTTTCAATTAATTTATTTATTTTTGGCTGCACTGAGTCCTCGTTACTGCCCAAGAGCTTTCTCTAGTTGTGATGTGCCAGCTTCTCATTGCAGTGGCTTCTCTTGCTGTGGAGTGTGGGCTCTAGGGTGTGGGCTTAGTATTTGTGTCTCATGGACTTAGTTGCTCCTTGGCACGTGGGACCCCAGTTCCCAGACCAGGGATTGAACCTATGTCCCCTGCATTACCAGATGTATTCTTAACCACTGGGCCACCAGGGAAGTCCTGACACCAAAGTTCTGGTGAAACCCTGACAACCCTGCTATGAGATGTGAGGCTGCGGACACTGAGCCAGGCTGGGGGCTGAGCCCACACTCCACTCACTAGCAACTGTTTGATGACTTCAGGAGAGGATGGAGACTGTGTGTATCTGAGCAAATCCATCTAAGTTCTGGTTCAAGGGTGGAAAGAGCATGGGGCAGTGAAGTGGGACCCCACACTCAGCAAACACCACTTCCCCAGCCAGTCCCCCACCACCCTGACTTCAGTCTCCTTGCCGCCCCCACCCCGCCCCCCACCAACCCAGGTGTAGACATCACTGTGCCTTTTTGTTTTTCTCACGTGGCTGCCACCAGGCTCCCTGTGGGTTACTTATACGAAAGCACCTTGAGGAATAGAACACTTGGAGCACATGAAAGCTTTTTCCTTCTTCTTTGTCTGGGTCCCATCTTCTAGACCCTGGAAGGATACCAGACTTTGCAGATGGCATTTCCTGTTTAATCAGCAAGCACTCCGTTTCAGACAGCTTAATGGCCTGTGAGTATAAGGAAGGTGTCACATTGCAGAAGACAGTTTATCATCTGCCACTGTTGACATCTTCCAGAGGAGGGACTGGAGGAACGGCCCCAAATACAGATCTTCAAAGTTGGACTTGAAAGTGATTTTTATGCATTGGGCTTATTGGCCTGCTTTAAAGAAAGGCGATATGGAGCTTAAGGTTGTATTTATTTCAATAACGCAAACCTTGGGAAAATATGCTCCTTTGAACCCTTTGAAAAAAAGTCACCAAACCTAAAGTTTGAATCAGTTGTTTGTGAGAGCAAGGATATTTCTCCTTACATCTATTTTCTTAAAATAATTTTCTTATTGTCAGTTCCACTGATCTTTTCATTTTTTGTATAATTTTATTTACTTTTTTACTTTTGGCTGTGCTGGGTCTTCACTGCTCTGCGGGCTTTTCTCTAATTGCAGCGTGCGCGGCCTATTGTCCAGTTGCGGAGCACGGGCTTCTCACTGCAGTGGCTTCTCTTGTTTCAGAGCACAGGCTTTAGGGTGTGTGCGCTTCAGTTGTGGCTCCCGGGCTCTACAGCACGGGCTCAATAGTTGTGCCACACAGGCTCAGTGGCTCTGCAGCATGTGGGGGTCTTCCCAGACCAGGTATCAAACTCCTCCACTGCAGGAGTGCACTGGGCCTGCAGAGATGCTGGACTGATGGACAGTTCATGCCCTCGGAAGCAGCCCTTAAGCATGGCGGTGGATAAATACCCCAGGTTCCCTACCCCTTGGATAGGGTCATTCTGAGCTGTGGCTTACAAAAGTCCGACAACTCCAAGTGTGGTCCCGGCACCAGTACTGTTTTCTGAGCTGTTTGTTACTGATCTATGATGAGCCAGGGACTGAAACTGAACGTGAGAGATTAGAAACTTTTAGAGTAATTTGATATTTTAATTTCACGACTGTTGCCATGAATAATAAGGAATATGGGGCTTGGATTTTGCACACTTTTTTCCTCCATCTTGTTGTATTTTACAAAAACATCAGCCCTCCTGAGTTTGCCAAGACGAGTGAATTCTGCATGACAGAAAGTGAAGAGCACTGTCCTGCACCGTCTCTGAGCCTCTGCTGCCCACAGAGGCCAGTGGTCCATCAGGGACCCGCCCTCGGCTGCTTCCTTTCCTGCTCTTCTCCAGGTGTTTTCTGGGACCCCATCCCCGATAAACTGCTTGCCCTCAAATCGGCATCTCAGGCTTTGCTCCTGGGGGAACCCAACTTAGCACACTTAACTGATGGGGATGAGAGCTGCTTCCAGGAACAGTGACTCTGGTCCCTCAGGGGTCTCCAATTGGAGGGAGAGGCAGCCCTTGCGGGTGGAGGTGAGGATGGGGAGAAACAGAACATCTGCCTCTAACACTCCTCGTACAGAGGACAGGCAGTAGCACTTACTGAACATTGCTCTTCAAGGCGACTCACTTAACACATGCAAATAGGTTGCCTTTTGAAAGACTCTGGCACCCCTTCCCTCCTGCCTTTCACACCCCTGGTCCCCAGGCCCCATGCTAGTCACCTGGGATTAACAGTGAAAAAGTCGCAGCTGCCCTAAATTTCTCAGTTCAATGCAGAAGGACAGACAGATTGGAGTGAATGATAAATTCATAGACCCGAGAGGGTACTGAAGACCCTCCTTTCCATGTTTTAGAATACCCATTTAATTTGAGCTTTTGTCTGCTTGCTTTAATATTTATGTATTTGGCTGCACCGGATCTTAGTTGTGGCACACAGGCTCTTCCGTCTTCATCCTGGCACGCAGGTTCTTTTTAGCTGCGGCATGTGGGATCTAGTTCCCTGACTTGAGACCCACTGGACCACCAGGGAAGTCCCTGTTTCTTTTTTAAAATTTACTTTTAGTTTTATTGAAGCATTGTTGATTTATAAAGTTGCGTTCATTTCTGCTGTGCAGCAAAGTGACTCAGTTATACACATGCATATTCTTTATCATATTCTTTTCCATTGTGATTTGTCACAGGATTTTGGATATAGCTCCCTGGGCTGTACAGTAGGACCTTGCTGTTTTTCCATCCTGTGTATAATAGTTTGTAGCTGCTAATCTCAAATTCCCGATCCATCCATCCCCCAAGTCCCTCCACCCCTCCCTCTTGGCAACCACGAGTCCGTTTTCTAAGTTTGTGAGTCTGTTTCTGTTTGGTAAATAAGTGCATTTGTGTTATATTTTAGGTTCCACATATAAGTGATACCATATGGTATTTGCCTTTTTCTTTCTGACTTACTTCACTTAGTACGATAATTTCTGGGTCCATCTACTCCACTGCCAATGGCATTATTTCATTCTTTCTTATGACTGAGTAGTACTCCTCCGTTGTGTATATGTGGCACATCGTCTTTATCCGTTCATCTGTCGATGGACATTAGGTTGTTCCCGTGTCTGGGCTACTGTAAACAGTGCTGTTATGAACATACGGGTGCATGTATCTCTTCCAATGATAGTTTGTACGGGTGTTGCTGTATCATATGATAGTTTGGTTTTTAGTTTTCTGAGGAACCTCCATGCTGATTTCCGTAGTGGCTGCACCAATTTACATCCCATTTTATTTGGAAACAAGACATCTCCAAACACTTTTTTGTAGTGAGTGGAGCAACTCACCCGTGTTCACGTATGTCTGCCTGTACCAGCAGGTGGGTGGGGCCCTGGGGAAACCTGTGTATCACAGGGAAACGAGTGGGGATTGATTTTCTCTGCCTTTCAAGAGACCTCCTGCCTCTCAAATGCAAACACAGCCGATCTCTCTCCTCCAACTTTAATAACAGTTCAGTGAAAACCCTGGGGACTCTTTCCCACGCCTAACCTTCAAACCAGATTTACAAGTCAAGGAATGTTGGAAATGAATTAATTACCTCACTAAATACAAGCGGGATGCAAATGAATGTAAAAAGGAAGAGAGAGGCTCTTAGTTCTCCTGCAGAAAATGTTACTAGAGAGATGCTCTTGAATTATTCTTCCTTCTGTCTCTTCTTCCATACTTGAATGCTGGATGCACCAACTCATTTGCATACATTATTAGAAGACTCCCGCCCTTTGCCTCTTTTCTCCTACAGACAGACACCCAACAATATTTCAACAAAATACTGAAATACATTCCTCTCTGTTGTGTTCAAGGGTATATGGGGAAAGCCCGTATCTTTCTATTCAGCAATGGACTTTCAATGGCTTTGTTGATGTAGATGTGATTTTCCTCTATGACTTCCAGCATCTGAGGAGGCAAATGTTTAGGTGAGATATGAAAGTGCCTACACATTTTGTCTCTTGAACCTCCTTTCATTTGGTTCAGCTTTGATTTTGCCCACTCCATCAGAACCATCTCTGGAAACTTCTCATGGAAATTTTTAAAAAGATAAAAAGAGGAATTTCCTGGCAGTCCAGTGATTAAGACTCCATGTTTTCACTTCTGAGAGTCCCAGGTTTGCTACCTGGTCTGGGTGCTGGAGAAGACTCTTGAGAGTCCCTTGGACAGCAAGGAGATCAAACCAGTCAATCCTAAAGGAAATCAACCCTGAATATTCACTGGAAGGACTGATGCTGAAGCTGAAGCTCAAATACTTTGGCCACCTGATGCAAAGAGCCAACTCATTGGAAAAGACCCTGATGCTGGGAAAGATTGAAGGCAGGAGAGGGGGCAGCAGAGGATGAAATGGTTGGATGGCAGCAGCGATTCAATTGACGTGAGTTTGAGTAAGCTCTGGGAGATGGTGAAGGACAGGGAAGCCTGGCGTGCTGCAATCCATGGAGTCACAAAGAGTCGAACACAACTTAGCGACTGAACTACAACTGGGAACTAAGATCCCACATGCTGTGTGATATGCCCCCCCCCGCCAAAAAATGAGAATAACAACCAGATTTTCACTGTCCATTGCCCTGTGAACTGGCCTTGCTTGGGGTACATTGATTTCAGGGGAGGCCTGTGGGGATTAAAAAAACAAGAAAATCTTCACCCCTCTCCTTTCAAGCATTTGACTGAAAGTTGCACGATAGAAAGAAGAAACATGTGAAAGACACATGCGCAGAGAAATAGGTACCGAATCTTTCCCACATCAAACTGCACTTCTAAAGTTCTGCCGTCGAAGAAATGCTAGAGAAATCAGTTTGGGACCACGAGTGATGTTATGACAACCTTGTAGACTCTGCCACTTTAGAATGAAAGTTTCAAGCTGTAACCAAAAAAAAAAAAGTCTCTGGAGCCACGGTTTATCCAATATATTGAATCCAGATTTTGTAAACCACAAAAATGTCATCCTAGAGATCATATGTAGAAACATGTTTTCTTCAGAAGTTTTAAAGTGGAAATCAAATATACAATGAAGACAATTAGATGAAATTTGGAAAAAGCCAAGCCCAGGAGATCTGGGGCAACTTCAGGCTGGGGCCAGTTTGCAAAGGGAATCTATGCTTCCCAAACATGGTGGAAGGGGAGGGTTCCAGGATGAAGAGGTAAGGGTAGGGTCGCAAATGGAGGGATACAGTTCCCAAGGCTAAAGAATCCCAAGGATTTGAATAAGTGGGAGAGAGCAGGATTTTATTTTATTTTTTAAAAATCTGCAGTGTTGCAATTTTACTGTGTAGGATTTCATTTTATCTAATCTTGGTAATTCCGTGTTGGATGATGCTGGTCTCCGCTGTGTGCTCTGCCGCCAGGCCAAGTTCAGTCCTGGTGAAGGTTTGCAGTCACACAGGGGAAGAGTGATTTCCAAAGTTTGTTCTGAACACAGATTAGCAGGGAGGCCTTATGTGAGCTCGAGTGGGGAAATGCCTGCAGTCTGGGCTGGGGCGGCGGGAGATGGGGGAACGGAGCGCTGGGGTAGCAGCTGCCGTCCATAGAGGCCCCGAAGTTCTGACTCCAGACCCACCATCTCCTTTTCTTGCTGCAGCTCCTACACATCTGAGTCGAGATACGTTCTGTAAATGGGGAAAACGATGCCCACTTTTCTAGCATTGGTGAGGATTACAGAGAAAGGATGTGAAGTGTGTTGTTAAGAAGTTGGTTTTCTTAGCAATCACTAAGGTGATCTCTCACCTTGAACCTTGTCTCCTGAATCCTGACCAGGCCTGTCCCAGAAGCTGAAGTTTATTGAAGCATTTGCCCCATGCTAAGCACACTCCAGGGATGATCTTCTTGAATCCCCACAACAGGGTAGGGGCCACATCATCTCCAAGATGGGAAACTGAGCCTCAGAGGAGTTGAAAGTTTACACTGCTGTGATGGGGATTGGAGCATACCCAGTTGGGCTCCTGCATCCCTGGACCACCGCACCCCACTGTCTAAACCACACTGTCCTGTTCCCTGCAGTTACCACCAGCCATATGGTACAACTTACATTTGCATGAATGAAAGCTGAATTTAAAATTCTGTTCCGCAGTCACACCAGCCCCATTTCACGGGCCCACCAGCCATGCATGGTCAGGGGCCGCCATATGGCCCAGCCCTGAATCTCCCCATCACTGTGGAAAGTTTCCCTGGATGGCACAAGGCCTTCCATTTCTACCTCAACCTTGGGACAGATAGCTTATAAAATGGTAAATTTGGTTTTGATTATTCACATGTAAGAAAAGAATTGTGGACTCTCCAAAGGAGCTGCCCAAATGATTTCCATTAATCAGAGGATTGAAACGTCTATTTACAGATCATTAACTGCCTGACAGATGAGGCCTTGTAGGGGTTGGGGACGGGGTGGGCGTTGGAGCCCGAGTACTGTCTCCAGCATTGGAAGATGCTTTCAACCAAGGAGTGGTTAGAAATGAGGATGGAGAAGAGCCCTCATTTGTAGTGGGTGCCACCAGGTCACTGGGCTCTGGTCACTGGCTCTGAATCTTCCTCTGCTTGGATTTCAGTCTTAAAGACTGAAAGCACTGGCTGATGCTGCCCCAAGGGTTTGATCTAAAGTTACATTATCTTCTCCCCACCTTCTCATCCTGGCTCAGACACCAGCATGCTGTGCAAACTTTCACAGGGCCTTTGACCTCTTTGCCTCTGCCTCCTCATCTAGAGATGGGAGATGGGGGTCCTCATGTAGCACCCTACAAAACTCCCTCGTCCTTTGAGTAACATGAGGTCATCATGGTTGTTAACTTCTTTCCAGTCAAAGTGTGTTTTGATTAAAATACTTATTCTCTTTTTATTTATTTATGGCTGCACATATGGGATCTTAGTTCCACCACTAGGGATTGAACCCATGCTCCCAGCATTGGAAGCACGCAGTCTTAACCACTGCATGGCCAGGGACATCCCCCCTTCTAGTATTTATGCCGGTCCCTAACTAGCCTCTGCTGCATCCTGCCCAGGAAAGACAAGAAGCCATCTGGCTCTGTCTTGAGTTGGCTGGGCCATGATAAATGATGGCACGAAGGTTTCAGGCCACACACACAGAGCAGAAAGTTGCCTCATTAACAAAGTGTATCCTCGCCTGTTCAGAAACCATTCCTCCCCAAGGGGGCTGCCTTAATTAGATATATTTTCATTCAACACCAGGCTGTGGCAGGACCCTGGGCCATCTGGAGACAGGAAAGAGACACCCCATTGCCTGGTTCACCGACGTGCTTTGCAAAGCCTGCTAGTGAAGTGCCCCGGAAAGACAAAACCCCATAAAAAGCATGCGTTCTGGCTGATGCAAACTCCTCCACTGAGTTTCCAACCTAGGCTCTTGCCCTATACAGACAACACTTAGCTAATTAGTGGAAACAATCCCTTGTGACAAGACAAGGCAGTCTGGGAGACCAGAAAGAACTCTTTTCCTGCCAGACTAGAGAGAAAGGAGGCGTTTTTAAAGAGCCACTCTTGTCTTTCATGATCCAAGTGGATTGAGTCTGTGTCTTGCCATCTGAGAGCCCTCTGGCTGCAGCTTTTCCATCCTTGAAATCTCAGATGCCCCCTTGTAGCAGCCTAATTAAATATGACAATGATGGCAGTGATCAGAACGTCAGGATGTGCGCCTCTTCTCTGTAAAAGGCTGGGCGTAGAGCTGGGCCCACCCTGGTTTCTCAGGTCTGTAACACGGATACCAAGGTGGGGGGCGGTGGGGATGGAAACATCCCAGGAGATGAGTTGGGGCTGAGATGGATCTGAAGCCAAAATCCCAGCTCTTTGAGACTGACATGTACGCACTATTGATACTACGTATGACTCTTCACTGAGCTTCCCTGGTAGTTCAGACAGCAAAGAATCTACTTGCAATGCGGGAGACTCGGGTTCAGTCCCTGGGTGGGGAAGATCTCCTGGAGGAGGAAATGCAACCCACTCCAGTGTTCTTGCCTGGAGAATCCCATGAACAGAGGAGCCTGGTGAGTTACAGTGTATGGGGTCACAAAGAGTCGGAAACAGCTGAAGCGACTCAGTGTGCACACACGCATGAAATAGATAACTAATGAGAACCTATTGTATAACTCAGGGAACTATACTCAATGCTCTGTGGTGACCTAAATGGGAAGGAAATCCAAAAAGAAGGCATATAAATATAACCATAGCTGATTCACTTTGCTGTACATTAGAAACAAACACAATTTTATAAAGCAAGTATACTCCAATAAAAAAATTTTTAAATAATAAAATAAAATAATGCAAAATTTTCATGCCAAATCCCAGCTCTGCTAGTTTTTGGCCATGGGACTTTGAGTGATTCACTCAGCCTCTAAGCCTCAAGTTCCTCATCTGTAGAATGGGAATACTTAGGTCAGTCATAAGCATGCTCGGGAGAATCACTAGGTGTGCAGCATGAGCGTGTAATAAATGCTGGCTGTTGTTATTATTGCTAATAGCAATCATGTCCTGGCCTATAGTTGACGTGAGACTCAAAGGCAGAGGCCTAAAAAGATATTTTTCTTCCAGGAAAGCAGCTCATTTCGAGTGTACTTTCTGGAACTTTCTCACCAGTGTGGACATTTCAGATTCTGGTCTTCACGTTGCAGCAGGGCCTTCTGCAAGGCTGTCGAGGGGATGACCCCACCTGGGAACTGGGCCTGTCTTGTACTTGGGAGAGGTTTATGGAAAGTAGGGGTCTGACTCAGTTTTCTTCCAGGAAACAGGGCCCTCACCTGGGAGATGAGCAGCCGAGAGCATCCTAGACCCAGGAGAGTGTTCCTGGCCTTTTCTGGAAGATGGAAAGGCTAAACATGTGAGAGTGACGCTCAGCTGGTGACCCCAGAGCTCAGACTTCTTGGACTCTGATCCTCCTGCTGATAAGATACAAATGGATGTTAAAAAAAAAAAAAAAGACTTCTAGCCATCAGGGTTAAGGAGAAATCATATGTTGAGCACTTTCTTTCCCAAATGCTGGTGTCTGTAGGACTTAGAAAGTAAAATAACCTTGATTTTGCACTCCCCTGGGTTACATTTCTTCTGTCTTTGGACGCATTTCCACCTCGCTTCTCAGCTCACATATGTTTCATGGGTTTAATTAAGATGAAACCTCCCTGATTCACCACGATCTCTGGCAATGAGGAAAACGGGCACAGAAGTCAGGAGAAGACAGGAAACCACGTTTTCAGGCAGGGCTCTCTCACCTGGGGATCGCAGAGGCTCCTCTATGGCCCTCAAGAGCAAAGCGGGGGAAATCACCTTCGAGTGAAGGGCACCGAGGTCGTGAAAAGCAACCCCCTGTCCCTGGAAGAGTCTCAGCACGGTGGCTGTGGATAACAGTAGTCTGTTGTACATTTAGAGTTTGCTCAGAGGAGGTCTTAAGTCTTCACACACACACACACAGTAAGTATGTGAGGTGATGGGTGGGTCAGTTAGCTCTATTAGAAGTATCATTTCACAATAATATGTGGATCAAAGCATCACCCTGGACCCTTACATAGAAACATGCGTACCTATCAATCCTGCCTTGAGCAAGCCAGGGGAACTGAAGAGCTCCCAAGCTCACTGCCAGCCCCTCCCCCACGCCCCATGCTTCTGTCCTGCTGATCCACGGAGCCCTTTTGTAAGAAGGGAAAAGCCATTAAAAACACTCCCAGAAACCCATCTAATGGGCTAAATGATTGAATTCAACCACGTGTCTCTTTAGCTGAGTTCTCTTGTCGAAACACGGCATGATGAGCATTTGTTTTTATTGTAAATGAAATATTTTCCAGGCTGCTCTAATTTGGAAGACGTGATCAATTATGAGCTTGTCCCCTTAGCCAGGCTCAGGGGTGGGGGTGGCTGTGTGGTTATCAGGTAAGTTGCCAAGCAGAGTGTCTGGCAAGTCACAGAGCCTGGTTTGAAATAGAGGAGATGCCATCCAAATTTCTTCTTCTTTTTTTAATGATTATTGATTTATTTGGCTGTGTTGGGTCTTACGGCACGCAGGACCTCTGTTGCATCATGCAGGATCTTTATCTTGTATTATGTGCTCCGACTCTCTAGTTGTGGCGTGCGGGCTTAGTAGCTCAGTGGAATGTGGGATTCTCAGTTCCCTGACTGGGGACTGCACCTGAGTCCCCTGCATTGCAAGGTGGATTCTTAGCCACTGGAACCACCAGGGAAGTCCTGCCATCCAAGTTTATAAATGATGACACCAGAAGGTAGTCTTTGGACTTGACCATTTTCCCGACCAGATCCTTTTCTTCCCTTGGAGTCAGAATGTTTTTAGGGGATTCTGAAATTAATCAAGGCACACTATTAGAATGATACAGTTTTCAGGAAACAGGCATCCCTCTTGGAGTTTAGAGGAAAGATCAACTTGGTGCTTCTTGTTATTCACTCCTGATTCTTTGGACCGGACCTTAAAGTTTTCCCATCCCTGTCCTGTGGATAAAGGACGTCATGTGTCCAGGCTTGGAGCCCCAGTGGTGTTCTCTGGGGCTCCTCCGTTCCAGAGAAGACGGATCATGGCAACGCCATTCTTGGGTGCTGAACCAAAGCTGTTTAGATGTGAAAACGTTCCCAGATAAACAGAAACAACCCAGTCATCAAATTCCCCCTTGACCACTGTGATCTAGAGGCCATAGTGTCTGGAACGGGCAGTGCTGTCGAGACCGGGGTGCCGTTTTGAATGGGTCTGATTCAAAAGAAGAGAAAGTCTGATGGAGATAAGACTACGGCCATCTTTCTGACCTAGACAAACTGATCCACGGGGTGGACTTGTCTTTTCTGTCCACCACTCCCTCCCTCTCTTCCTTCCTTCTCTCCCCTCCCCTTTCCTTTTCCCATTCCCCCCCCTCTTCCTTTCCTCACTTTTCTTCCTCCTTCCTTCATTTCTTGTCTGGAACATTCCAGTTCAGTAGTTTGTATAGCTGAAATCAACTGGCTAATTGTCAGTTTTTCTCTCTGCTTTGTAGCAGGCAGTGTCTCACCTGAGCTGAATGCTTAGTCACGCAAGATAATAAGAAATACGGAAATACAGAAAACCACAGAAGCATTTTGGAGACAAACAGGTTATGAAATTGCCTATCAGGAGCTCTAATTGGAAATCACTTCCGAAAGGTTCTGCCTTTTCCCTCTGCGCACCCAGCTGCCACCCCCTCCTTAAAATTCCCAGCGCTACATATGAAATGGGAATGTTGCAAAAGGTCAAGTCCTCAAGTCTCAATTACATTCTCCTGAACGGAACAGAGGGTGAAAAACAAAGGCACCAACATGATCTTCAGTGGGGATTTTAATTAGAGACCAAAAGGCAAATGCAAATCTCAGATTTTTCCAAAAGCTAAAACGAAATTGTTTACCCAGGATACCTGTTGCTGTGAAAACAGGTCGGTGGCTGGGTTACACACACAAAGAGACATCTATTTGGCATAAGTCTGTGTGCATAAAGATACTATTATATATGAGACAAAAACACATTCAAATGGGTTTTGTAACCAATGGAAAGAAAAATGTGTTATTTGCATGTCATGTTAATGTGTTTTTTTTCCCTGCCACTAATTATGCTATTTCGAGAAAATAATTGGAATTGGCTAGAAGAAATTAAGAATAGAAACTTGCAAATTATATAACCTAATGAATGTAACTTTTGGTAATGAACCTAGTTGCTACTTAACACGCATCACTAGAGCCTGCATTAAACAGAGGAGCCCTCCTAATTCTTTTAATTCAACTGAACCATTCTTAATAATTCATAATTAAGTCTGGCTCAGAAATGATAGTCTCCATGGCAATATTGATTTCTTTGCTTTTTGTATCTCTGCCAAATGTTGAAAATGACAGAATCCTGAGTCTCAGAAGGCGAGTGCCATCAACAAAGATCACAGACTTTAGGAATAACAAAGGGCTTTACCAAAAGCCCTTTCTCTCTTAACTTCCAAAAAGATGAGACAGAAAATGGGAGGAAATGGAAAGTGGGGCTTATGGGCTCACTGGTGTGGTCTGAGCGTGACCTAACAACAGCGTGTAGCTGCGGGTAGTGGAAAAATACTGTCTGTGTTACGAGAGCAAAGGTCTTCCTTCTGGTGGCTGTGGAGTCTGGCCCCGCAGACCCCATCCCCGGCTTACTTTCTGCTTGAAAGACCACCCTAGTCTGCACTTCCAGGGAACATGAGTTGAAGGAGGACAAAATGAAAAACAAAACAAAATGCCCTATTTGGTCTTCATTGTCTTCTCCTTGGGTCCTTTAATTGAATACACTATCAACTTGAAAATGTATGCTATTAACATAGATTTGAAAAACCCCAAATTGCCCTCCAACTGTGATCACTTGTTTTGCCTGCTCTTCATAAAAATGTCATTCTACTAGGGCTGAAACTCTCCCTGAGGACCCACCACCTGAACCCTGAACTCTGACCCTGAAGGAAATGCAGTCAGCGCCAACACACAGGTCAGGACATGGCACCGTTATTTTTAGACCACGTGGTCATGAAAACAGTAATACTTATAATAAAAGTAACAGACTCAATTGAAGTCTATCTTCAGAGATATACGCAGGAATCATCGTATTTTAAAAGTCTAATTAAGCGCCTGCCTCTAAAGGAGTTAGGAAAAGAAACCTGGGTTACATTGTGCCTGCTCCAATGCCCAGCGTCTTGGCATTCCGAGTCCTAAAGTCAGAACTTCGTTAACTCTTGAGGATCTCCTGTTTGTGATTTACTGTGTTTTTTCTTTAATCCCTTACAGCCAGTTGGGAAATTACGTTTTATTGAATGTGAGTAAGATTTGTGTTGCATCCTGTACTAGGGACTCTTAAAAATGCCTTAAAATAGCTCACGGACAGCAACATTTTCCAAATGAAACCGCTAAAGCATCACACAAGCAGACTGGGGTCTCCCGTTAGGTGAGACCTAACCTCAAATCTTTTCGAGGCAGGTTTGGCTCTCACACATGAACCCATGCACACACTGCACACCTGTGCCCCCCAGGTGTGACCCCAAAACTGAGCGAGCTTGGCCAAGAAGTAGACAGACCTGGGTTTAAACCCGACTTGGCCAACAATGCTGTGTGATCTTGGCTACAGCCGCTGCACTTCTCTGAACCTCTGTTTCTTTGGCTGTAACACGGTGATGACCACCCCTACTCCACACGCTTTCCAGGTCACTGAGAAACTCAAAGTTCATGGGCAATGTGCGAGCAAAGCATAGAATATAAAGCAGATTGCAAACAGAGTCCCAGCTCCTTACATGTATCGACTGTGTGACATTCAACAAGTTACTTAACCTCTCTGTGCCTCCAACTCCTTATTTATAAAATGAAGATAATAGTAAATCAGTGTCTTTGTATTTAGTGATTATTAAGTGAATTAAATGAGGTGCTATAATAGTGCTTCTCGTTACTGCCATTAACAATGGTCTGTTTAATCAGCTACGCTCCAATATAAAATAAAGAGTGTAAAAATATATTTATACTGCTGATTAAAATTTGTTCTTACACTTCAACTAGTATCTGGCAAACAAACAAAAGAACAATGTTTTGTTGAAAAGGAAAGTGAAAAACAGATTGTCCGTTTCTCTCTGAGAGGGACCCAGCTTACATCCACAGAGACATGGAGCATTTATGAAGCTTCCTGGGAAGCCCCTGCAATAAATTCTGAAGGACAACAGGGCCATGAAAAATGGGGTCAATGATGTCATTTTAAAAACATGTCATTCCCACAACAATTGGAACAAACGAGATTATAACTCTCAGATAAATGCATGGCGTTGCACACGTCTGTCTCCACAGGGTCAAAACGTGAAGAAACAAGCAGTGAACTTTTGTTCCTTCCTTTAGAAGCTCGCATCTGCTGGGCTCCTCCTGGGTGTGACATCCTTGCTAAGATGGGGGGAACAGTAACAGGGGTGTCTCGGATCTTTGTGGAGCTCAGCACGTGGCAAGGAGAGTGACGACAAGAAACAAGCATTTGTCAAGAGAGCAACAAAAGGGAGGTGGTGGTGCAGGGACCCAAAGGAGGGGTGGTGGGTGCAGAGGAAGAGGGTGGGGACAGCTCAGAGCCGGAGGAGGCATCTGGCTCCAATGAAGAAGTGTCAGCCCGCATGACAGAGCACAGAGCCCAGAGGCCACCCTGGGGCGAGGAGCTGGCTCCAAAGAGCTGAGAAGTGGGAGACAAGGAGGAGCTGAAGCCCAGAAAACCGTGCTGATAGGATCTGGTGCTGTGGCTTGAGCTGTCACAGAGGCTGTACACTGGGGCAGGATGTCTCACTGATCAGTGCTCAGTCCAGGCGGTGTGAAGGTCAGACCAGGAAGGGGAGAGATGAGCAGGCGTTAGAAGTTTTGGCAAGAGACCACTGGACTGGCTGCCCCCACCTCCCACATCTCATCCTCTGATGAGAGCCCAGGAGGGCAGTGCGGGGCAGGTGCTTCTCCCCAGCATCAACGTCACCTGTGCTGGGCTGGGAACTCCAAGGAAGAGGGAGAAAGTGGAGATGAGGACAACCTCCCTGGTTGGTGTGGGAGGAGGCTGAGGACCTAGACAGGGTCTGAGGACCTAGACCCCACCCTGGGCTGGACTGTCCCTTTTGAAGACAAGGATGAAGAGGTCTGGTGTGAATTCCCTGGGATGAGATACTAGATGAAGTGGCACCCCTTACTGGACCAGTCTGGATGGTCTTAGGAAAATCACTTCCTCGCCCTGGAGAACATGCTACACGTAATGAACACTACTCGATTCAATTCACACCGAATAAATTAATTGACAAAGGGGCATATGGAGAGATGCATAAATTCCTCATTGAGATGCATCATCGAAAATAAGGAACTGATCTGGAAAAAGATTGTGTGAGCATCTTCAGTAACCCTGTGGTGGTCAGAAAACTTCAGACGCATCCATAGATGATTAGAAAACCTCCCACGTATCTCTGGTCCCTGTTCCTCTGGCTACCACTGCTGCTTCTACTTTCATTTAAAAAGCTTTCGATGGCCTGGTGCAGAGATCCCTGTTTTTCTATTCAAACAGCTTTCTGGAAGTTTGGAAAACAAAATATTCCCCTGGGGTGTAAAGAACACACACGTTTCAAGAATGAGTAACCTGGCAGAGAGAAATTAAAAAGTTGGCTGTGGGTAACACAGCTGTCAGGCACCAGGGTTTGATTATCAAGGTTTAAAACTACATGCTAAGTAAAAATTCCTTCCACTGGGGTATCAGGAGGGACTGTTAGCTCCCTCTCAGATTCAGGCTTTTTTAGCCCCTCAAACATCAGCTTCAACACCTGTTCAGCTTAATATCTTATGCTTTTCCCCCTCTCTCTCTCCTTCCTCTTTTTGAATAAGCAAAGCTCACTGCGTACTTGCCATTTCTCCTCCTCTGAAATAGCTAAGATTTCAAGTGACAACAAAATCTGAAATACAAAACAAATCAGTCACTCCCCAAAGAGCCAACAGCAAAGCTGCTGAGAGTTACCAAGGGGCCCCTCCTCCATCACCACTTGTGAGATTCCGGTGCATCGCATCAGGGGCCAGTCCGCGGGCAGCCTGGGCAAGCGGACCAGCCATACCAGAGCCCAAAACCGCGGACAACAGAGTGACACTTAGAGCATTTTTCAAATTTCCTAGGAGATGATTATTGCTCTTGGCATGGGGACATCTGGATCCCCTTTCCCTCCCGAGGACACAGTTCTGCTCAGACAGAGCTGGAATAAACGTTCAGCTGGGGAGGGAAGGGATGAATTTATGGTTTTGCCTCACACAAGATGGGAAGCATTTGTACACAGGCGGTGCGCCCCCTGGTGGTCATAAAAGGCAACTGACTGTGGAGTCAGAGGGCTCAGGTGGGAAAAGGCTTCTTCCTGGTTTTACAATTCAGAGGCCAAGCTAAGCCACCTCGGGCCTCGGTGTCTTCATTTATAAAATAGACTAATATTGTTCATGGATGCTGTCAAGATCACATGGGAGAAAGGAAGGGTAAAACCGTGGCATGATGTCCAGCCTGTTTATCCCCAGCTCTCCATTTCTTATCTGTTCACTCTTTCACTAATTCATTCATTCACTTATATGTCCTAAGATCAGTTAAGGTCAGGGTCAGAGCCAGGGTTAGAATGCAACTAACCCTGTTAGGGACCAGGCACCACAGAGGCACTGGGAAAGGAGCCATGAACAAGAGAAAAAGTTTCTTTGCATGAGACTCTCACGGCCTGAAGAGGAGCAAGAAAAAATTCAGACTGGGTTCCATCCTGGGAATAGACCGCAGCTGTAGTGCCTTAAGGAGGGCTGGGCCAGGAGGAGATGGTCAAGGCCAGCGCTCTGTGGTTGGGATCAAACCCAGGCGATTTTTCAGGAGTTGAGCCCTAAAGGCAGAGTAGGCAAAGAGTGTCCAAAGAGTGGAGGGAACCGCCTGAGGGACACCTGCCAGCCCAGGTGGGGCAGTTCAGGTCCCCAGGAGCAGAGGGGAGAGCACTGGGAACCAGGAGGAGATGGAGATGGAGGGGAGGCAGGCCACCCAGGACCAGGCCAGGTTACCCACTGCAACCTCTTTCTTCAGACGTGAGGGGCAGGATGGAGCGCTGGGCGACCACTGTGAGTCACGCAAATTATCGGGGCAAGAGCCGTATCTGCCCTCAGGATGCAGGCCTGGTCCTCTGGATCCTTCTGCTCCCCTCCCCCACACTTCTAGTCCTCCTTGGATCTGAAAGGACCACAAGGGGTCCAGTGTGTCGGAAGAGCCCAAGGGGGGCCGCTCCCCCTGTCCCAAGCAAGCACTTCCCTTGTGTCACCTTCCAGAGGTGTCTTATCAGGATAGAGGTGTGTTCTGCCTTCGTTCTTGGTGCCCAAATGGTACCGGACTGTCTGCATCACTGGTTACATTCACCCACAGCAGAGGAGCCTACGTGTGAAAGCAGTTATGGCAGCAATGTTGCTAACAGCAAAAATATTTGGAACAACATGGATGTCCATCACTAGGGAGCGGGTTGAGTGGGTTATGGCTGCATCTCTCGACCCTGGGAATATTGATGTTCAGGGCCGGGTGATTCTCTGCTGTGGGGTGTCCTGTCAGTTGTAGGACGTTTAGCAGTATCCCTGTTCTCGGCCCACTAGACACCAGCGGCCCCCCCTTCCTAGCTGTGACAACCAAAATGTCTGCAGAGTTGTCAAATAGCCCTGGGAGAGAAGCCCTGCTCCCCCTGGGGTTGAGACCCCCTGGATACCCTGTCACATTACACAGCCCCCCAAAGAAGGGAGAAAACCTTTACTGATTTGGAAGACCCTGAGAAGGGCCCAGAAGAAGCCCTCTCTCTTGAAGTTAGGGAACAACCATGGGAAGAAGCCCCAGGCAGGCTGGATGAGGCCTGGGGGCAGAGAAGATCACCCCCTGCGAACGGCCAGCAGAGCAGACAGAGGCCTCCCAGAGAGAAGGTCCCCCTGCTGGTTGGCTCTGCAGCTGCAGAAAGCATCCAGAAAGCTGGTGAAGCCGAGAGAAGCCTCCAGAACATGCATCCCTTGAAAGTCTGCATCCCCTTCAAGTGTGTGGGGCAGACCCTGCCCTGGGAATTCAGAGGCCGAGGGGCTGAGGGGCCGCTATTTTGTCCACCTCCTCAGGATCCAGACACAGGCCAAACCTTCCTGAGGACCAGCCCTCTTGGAGTCCAGCGGGCACCACTGGGCAAATGTCAAGCCATTTAGAACATTTAGAACTCCCCCCCGCCACCCTCCATCTCCAGAGTAATCTGAAGCCCCCAGGATCTCAGTGTGCCCAGCGGATTCCAGTTGGCGGCAGACGAACATATTTTCCCTAACAACGTTCAATATTTGCAAGTGGTCCTCATCAGCTTTATTGACAGAAACTCAGAGTGGCCCCGAGAAATGGACTAGATGAACTGGCAGAACTGTCCACGTTGGGGAAAAAAAAGTCCGCTTTTGTGGACATTGAATTGACGTCTGTGTTTCCATAAACCCAGGCGTGGGAGGAAGCGTGCTCACGGCCGCCTTGTCCATTTTCCATGCCGTGCTCTCTCTTTTTTTAACACATAAATGCGCAAAGAAAACACATCTTTCGCCTCCTGTCCTCCCCCGCCTGATGGACAGCCGGAGCGTTGCTGATTGCTGGCTCAGCGGACGGCGGGGGCCCAGGCCTTGGCCTCCTGTCCTGGGCTGCAGTGTCAACCAGGTGGCCTGAGCTCGGCTTCTTCCCTTCTGTTCTTCCCCTCCTGAAAAATGGGGAAATCGGTTCCTCTTAGGTTAAAAAAAAAAAACAAAAAAAAAACTGTGGCTTAAAAACCGAGAACATCTGGCTGGAGATGATTGTTTCATGGAAACTTCTCCAGGAGTTCTGTGCATGCCAGACCCCCTCCAGGGCTGCTTGGACATGAAGTTTCTGCAGCCCAGCCAGGAGAGGGAGGACGAACCAGGACTCGAACTTCCAGATCCAGCCAGCACCACATCCCCAAATGGGGAGGCCAGACACCTACTCCCCTGCACAGAGACAGGCAGTCAGTGTGCAGAAATGCCATCTGAAGCTTGAGGCCCCACGGCCCCCAAACACTGTTAAGGGAGTGCAGAGGCCCATCGACCACTCTGGAGCCACAAAGACCCGGGTCTGAAGGCCACTCTCTTTCTGCCTGGACACCCCAGGTCTTGGGCAAGAGACAGATATTTTGAGGTTCTGCAATGCAGAGACCACCCTGTCCACCCACTGGGGTGACTGCAGGGAGTCCAGGAAATGTCTGGAAAGCATTTAGCACAGGGTCAGGTGTTGCTACCCTGTGACACATTGTAGAAGTTTGTGATAACTCAAGGCGGGGGCACATTGACTTGCATTCCCAAGCTTTGGTAACTCTCCCCCACTTCTCCCCAGCCTGTGAGGGTCTGGAGGGGGCCTTTCCTGGCCAGTAGGAGAAAGGCTGAGGCTGTCAGGACTCTCTGTTCCAACTGCCTGTGGATGGAAATTTCTCGTTCTTGGACCACAGATAGAGATTTTTTCCAGCCACCACCTTGGGCAACTTATTTGTGAGGCAATAGCACCCTCCTCTGGTCAGAGAGTGGTATTTCCTCTAGAACTTTCTCTGGGTTTCAGACAGTTATTCAGTTGCTCAGTTGTGTTGGACTCGCTACGATCCCATAGACTGCAGCACGACAGGCTTCCCTGTCCTTCACTGTCTCCCAGAGTTTGCTCAAACTCATGTCCATTGAGTCAGTGATGCCATCCAACCACCATATCATCCTCTGTTGTCCCCTTCTCTTGTCTTCAATCTCTCCCAGCAACAGGGTCTTTTCCAGTGAGTCAGTTCTGCATCAGGTGGCCAAAGTATTGGAGCTTCAGCTTCAGCTTCAACACAGCTTCAGTCCTTCCAGTGAATATTCAGGGTTGATTTCCTTTAGGATTGACTGGTTTGATCTCCTCGCAGTCCAGGGGACTCTCAAAAGTCTTCTCCAACACCACAGTTCAAAAGCATCAACTCTTCAGTGCTCAGTCTTCTTTACTGTCCAAGTCTCACATCCATACATGACTAATGGAAAAACCATAGTTCTGACTATAGGGACCTTTGTTGGCAAAGTACCTATACCCCAACAGTAAGAAGACAGTTGCTGAGTTCCTGGTGGGGGAGTCTTGCCAAGGGCAGGATTCCTCCAGGAAAATAAAGGCAGCCTGGGTTCCTGCCCCCATAGTTGTGGTCATGGCCCCCTGCCTCTTGATCTTGCTCCTGAACTCTGATGATGGGGAAGGACAGGGGGGCAGAAGGGTCAGAATCTGAAGGGTCCATGGTTCACCCTCCTGGTCCTCCCCCACCCCTCTCCCCTACTCCCCCACCCCCAGCACTGACTGAGCACAAGCTCATTGTGGACTTTTGCCACCCTAGGGGCTGCCTGGACCCCTGCTGGCACTGATGCCTCCCCAGCAGGCACAGCGACCTTGGAAACTTGTGTGCTGTGTGGTTTGGAAAACTCCAGAGAGCCAGGCTTACCTGGGGTCTGTTCATCTGTCAGAGACTCCATGGGCAATGTCTGAAGAAAAGGGAAACACAAGGTCCATCCATTTGGTGGCACCACCCCCCCACCGCCCACTCCGTCCCCCTGCCCCAGATTAGCAGGGTTTTCAGTGGCTTCCAGGAAGGTCTGAGAAAGGGCGCAGAGGTGGAAGACGTGGCCTCCACTGGCGGGCTATAGTCCATGGGGTTGCACAGAGTCAGGCACTACCTAATCGAGTTAGCACACACGCAGGCATGGTTTGAAATAAAATGACAAGTTGATGCGATATTAAAAGTCATCAGGAAAGAGGAAGGCTAGATGGGGGTGGGGATGGGGGGCAGTGTGTGTCAACAGAAGACCAGAGACCCAAATAAGGAAGCGTGAGCTGCTTGGCAGGGATCTGGGGGGAGGCGCCTCTACTGAGGAGACCAGGGCAAGTGCAAAAGCCCTGGGGCAGGGACAAACCCTGCAGGTTCCCCGCCCTGGTCTTCCAGGCCTCATGGGAAGGGAGACTGTGGAGACCCAGAGAGAGCCAAGGCCCCACAAAGTAAGGCAAAAGCCAGCATCAGGGCTGTGGCCTCTGCCCCACCACTTGACCCTGGCCTGCGCCAACGGGCCGTCACGCAGGGTCCCGGCTTGTGGGCGGGGGGCCTTGGAGCCCACCCCGCCCCTCAGCCCCCTGAGCCTGAGGACCAGCTGGGATGAGCAAAGCAGGCAGGCGTTTGTGACATCGCCAGATGACACGGTGACTAACGGCTTCGCCAGGTCCAGAGGACACAAGGAAGGCTCAGGGTGGCAGATGTTTGAGATGATGAGGGAATGGAGGCAGGTGGAGGCCCCAGAGCCAGTGGCTCTGCACCCGCAACCGGCTGGACCGACGCCTGGGGGATGGAGCCATCCTGCGCATGTGTAGGTGGAAAGGCGCGGGAAGACGGATGGATTTGTGCTCAGGCAATCTACAAAGAGGCCCCCCATCTGCTTCCCATTAACGACACAGCCTTGCTCTGTCGTAGTTGTAAACTTAACCAAAAATTCATTTTTTTTTCTCTTAAATGAAGTTAATAGTTTTTAAAGCCGCCATATATCAACTTGGGTTGATCGCTTTGCAGATCCCTTTGCAGAAGTTTATGTAACCCCACCTTTTTTGAAGACCAAGCCCCAAAAGTGCCTTTGTCAACCTGAGATGAGTATATCTGAAAAGGGAGTCCCTAAAGGAGAGTGGTCCCTTCTACTTCCCAAAGAAGGGGCCCTGGGCTCAGTGGGCGGCAATCTGGGCCCACTGGGCCACCTGCTCTTTGAATTGGTTGTACATTGGAATGATGGGGGAGTTGGAACAATGCAGATGGCCCGGCCCCCCAGGGTTCTTCTGGTCCCTTGAGCCTGGGAATATGGTTGCAAAAATCTCCCTGCTGCTGCTAAGTTACTTCAGTCGTGTCCGACTCTTCGCGACCTCTAGGTGATTCTAATGAGTTTTCAAGTTGGCAAACCACGGTCCTACCTCCGAGGGCGGCTGTAAGGATAAAGCACTTACAAATTCTGCTATTGTCCTCATCATCATAATGGCAATTATTACTTTTATTTGAGCAGAGAAAATTGAGGCTCAGAGAAATCAACTGGTCCAGCCAATCTGGGCTGAGCACCTGGGTTTCTGTGATTCCAAAGCCCCATGCTACGATGGAAGCTATTTTAACTTAGCCAAAGTAAGAAAATGTGTATTATTTCTGTCCTAGCCCATAATCAGCAATCACTTTACAATTTTGTGTGTGTGTTTCAAGCAGATGACAGTTTGCAGGGTTAAAAGAATCAGAGGGAAATTAAAAGTTTTTCCCTGAATTGTGCCCCAATTCCAGATTCTGGAGCAGTTTGTGGAACCTGGAATCTGTGAAGCACTGCTGTAGCAGAAGGTTCTCGACTTGGGGGCCTGGGGGGAGAGGGCAACAGGGACCCTGCCCTGTGCACAGGTGCAGGCTCAAGGGCCTGGAGCCAGGGAGAGAGGCAGGAGCCTGCCGGAGCTTTAATGTCTCCGAGGTTGCAGGTGAGCACCCCCGGGCCAGGGAGGGAAGAACCCTGGACCTTGTGGCTTGGTGATCAGCAGCCTGGGCCTCCCACAGGCAGAGGAGGGGAGTCTCAAGTCAGGGCTCCTGGAACTAAGAGGTGGAAGTCCAGGATTCAGGAGTCGGTCCTGGAGGCTTATAACTAGCTTTCCTTTATTCATCTTTTTACTTCTTGCTCTTGACAATTGTTACCTTATATCTGTGGTTGGGCATGCATCTGAGTCATTGGGAGGGCTTATTAAAAATAGACTGCTGCTCCTCCTCACCCTGAGGTCCTGCTTTACAACGCATCC
Source organism: Bos indicus (assembly GCF_029378745.1). NCBI lineage: Eukaryota > Metazoa > Chordata > Mammalia > Artiodactyla > Bovidae > Bos > Bos indicus. The sequence continues at coordinate 56,980,347 of NC_091772.1, read as the reverse complement.
GGGTGAAGGAGAATTTATGCCTAACCATCCCCAGGCAATGCTTGTCCAGAGACCGGTTTGAAGGCCACCATTTTGACTGACATTAACAACAGCCTTTTGAGGGAGAGAGGAAAGAGCAGACGTTCAGAGGGCAGAGGCAACGTTCTGGGCCCCGTGGCTAGACACTGACAGAGGCAGGACTGTAACACAGGCCCACTGATCTCGAACCCAGCGGCCACAGCCAGGCACCCTGCTGCTCACTCCAAGGCTGCTTCTCAGAGAGGGTCCCTGAGTCAGGGCAGCCTCTGAGGGGGCAGGCCTCAGATCAGACTGCACGGTGAAGCCCCTGGCCAGCTTTGTCAGGGCTGTCTCCATGATTTTCGATGCATGTAGCAGTGAGCAGTAGTTTGCAGTGAGCAACGGCTAAAAGCAAGACCATAGTTGCTTGACCCAGAATCAAACCCTGGTCATCTGGGTGGAAACCATGAACCCTAACCACAAGACCTCAGAGGCCAGTGCTGCAATCTAAGTCCCTAGTCCTTGTCTACCTTGAAAGGAGGAATCTGACAAGGAGACAGAAGGTATTGAGGGAAAGAAAATATTTATTAGAAAAGCAGAGTATATGGAGAAAGAAGCTTGGGTGAACTCTGTGAGAGAGTCGCCTTTGGAAAGTTTAAGTCCTTTATAAGGGGGCAGTCTTCTGGTTCTTGGTCTTCTTCGTGGCCAATCGTCCCATTTTGATTCCCTGGCTGCCCTGCCTCAGGCCCGTCCACTGGACGCATGCACACACCTCGGTCAAGATGGACTTCGTCGCAGAGGCAGATGGGAGGAGAAGACCAAGACGTACTCGCATCCTCTGCCTTTTTGACCCTGTGAAGTCTTCTTGCACGTATGCAGTGTCTGCCTTGCCCCAAGGATGGGAAATGTATGACCTCTTGATCTTCCAACAGGGTCTAGCCCCTCTCTGTTCCTGCCAGAAAATGTCCAGTGTCCGGTTGTCCGCCCTATTCCTGTTGTTGTTTCTTATATCCACGCAGATTTTGAAATGTAGTCAGGAGTCTGGTCATAAATATGTAGCCTGGAGCCCATTTGTCTTTTGCCTCAGGAAATGTAGATAGGGAGCTGGTAGTCAATGTCCGGCCTGGAGCCCATCCTTTTGTTACCCCAGGAAGTGTGAACAGGAGGCCAGTTGTACATGTCCGGCCTGGAGCCCATCTATCTCCTGCCTCACTCAGACCAATTCAATCCAAACCCCTGGGGTGGCACCAAGTGTCCGGTGATTCTACAATGCAGGCACGCTGGAGACCCTGAACTCCCGGGGAACCCAGGCTGCCTTGGAAGCCAAGCTGGACTTCAGGAGGGGCCAGGGGCTTCCCTGGTGGCTCAGACAGTAGAGAACCTGCCTTCAATGCGGGAGAGCTGGGTTTGATCCCTGGATCAGGAAGATCCCCTGGAGAAGGAAATGGAAACCCACTCCAGTATTCTTGCCTGGAGAACTCCATGGATAGAGGAGCCTGGCAGGCCATAGTCCATGGGCTCACAAAGAATCAGACACAACTGAGCAACTAACACACACATGCAGGTAGCTGACCACCACCCAGCACAGGGCAGGTCTTGTACGGTCAGCTGTGCCCTCACACGAGGCTTTGGGGGCAGTCAGGCCCCTTTGGTGAACAGGGTGATAGAGGAAAGGGTCACACTGGACAGAGGTCCAGCTGGGGTTGGCAGATTAAAATACAGAATGATAGATCTGAATTTCAAAGAAACAGCATTTTAAAGAGTACAAGTTTGCCCCGAATATTACATGGAGCAATCTTCTGCTAAAAAGAAAAAAAAAAAAATTTGTTGTTTATCTGAAATTCAAATTGATCTGGGTGTTCAGTATTGTTGTTTGCTAAATGGGGGCAACTCTAACCAGGACCCCACTCAGAGGACGGGCCCCAGCCCCTAGGGGGTAACTGCAGAAGCAGGAATTCAGCCCCCTGGACAGCATCTGACAGTGGGTACTTCCTACCTGCCTCTGGTGTGCTGAGATGACACAGGGTAAAATTTAGTATTTTAACCATCGTAAAGGTGTACTATGCCATTAGAACTATACACCATCAGAACTACAGGTTTTTAGAAATTAGTTAATTGATTTTCTGCTGTGCTGGTCTTCGTTGCTGTGCACGGGCTTTCTCTAGTTGTAGCAAGCAGGGGCTGCTCTTCAATTGGGGTACGTGGACTTCTCTTTGCGCTGGTTTCTCTTGCTGTGGAGCATAGAGAAACCGGTGGGTTAGAACAGCATAGAAACCCTATGCACATGGGTTCAGTCATTGCAGCTGGAGGGCTCATTTGTTGTAGTGCGTGAGCTTAGCAGGTCCCCAGCGTGTGGGATCCTCCTGGACCAGGAATCAAACCCACGTCCGCTGCACCGGCAAGCGGACTCTCAACCCCTGGACCACCAGGGAAGTCCTGACAACTGTAGATTTGTAAAGGCACAGTTCTTTTGCATGAAGTACATTCACATGGTTGGGCAACCACGAATAGAACTTTTTCATCTTCACAAAGTGAAACTCTGCCACCATTAAACAACAAAAGTGAAAAAGTGAAAGTGTTAGTCGCTCAGTTGTGAATTTGCTCTTTGTGAATCCATGGACTGTAGCCTGCCAGGTTCCTCTGTCCATGGAATTCTTGAGGCAAGATTCCAGGAGAATCTTCCCAACCCAGGGAACAAACCCAGGTCTCCTTCATTGCAGGCAGACTCTTTACTGTCTGAGTCACAAGGCAAGCCCCTGTTAAACAATCATCCCCCCCCATTTCCCCCTCTCTCCAGCCCCTGGTAACCCCCATTCTACTTTCTGTCTCTATGAACTTGACTTCTCTAGGAATCTCATATAAGCAGAATCATACAGTATTTGTCCTTTTGTGACTGGCTTATTTAACTCGGTATGATGTTCTCAAAACTCATGCATATTGGGGCATATGTCCCACCTTCCTTTTAAAGGTGGGATAATACTCCACTACATGGATATACACCTTTGTTTATCCATTTATAACAGGGAGTTTGGTCCCCCATGTTGGCTGTTGGGGATAAAGCTGCTATGAACGTGGATGTACAAATATCTCTTTGGGTGCACACACAGAAGTGAAATTTCTGGATCATAGGATAATCCTATTTATTGTAAGGTCTCACCATGTTAATTTCCACAGAGACTCCCCCATTTTGTATTCCCATCAGAAACACACAAAGATCCCAGCTTCTTCACATGCTCACCAACACTTATTTTCTGTTTGTTTGTTTTTTTTGATGAGTCACCCCAGTGGGTGTGAAGTGGTATCTCATCGCTGTGGATTTAATTTAATTTTAATTTGTGTAGTTGGAAGACTAGAATAATATTCTTCATTATGATATTCAATTTTGTTAAGATTTCATTTCACTAAATTTTCAGAAAAGCAATTTTTATATTAAAATAAACAGTTGTATCATCTAATAATTACAAACCTTAAATGTATTTTATGGGAAAACAAGGTACTTCACAAAGAATCGGTGAAAGTAGTGGCCAGGGGCTGGGAGGTGGGAGGAGTGGGTAAAAGGTACAAACTTTTAGCTGTAAGATGAATCAGGTCTGAGGATCTAATGCGAAACAAGGTGACTGCAGTTGATAGCATTATTATAACTGAAATATCCTAAGAGTGTAGAGCTTTAATATTCTCTCTCACGATAAATATACACTGTGATGGATGCTAGTTAAGTAGACGCGAGGAACCCTTTCACAGTGTAGACATACATCAAAGCACCACCGTGCACCCTTTAAACATCTTGTCATTTCACTTGTCACACTTTAGCAAAGAAGAAGAAAAAGAAACGGTGCTAATGTTAAACCCCCTTTGGCTTCTTCCTCTAAGTTCGTGTAAGAGCTGCTTGGGAAAGCTCATCAGAAATTTTCAGGAATTGTATAGGCTGCTTATTAACGTTATTAAAAATCAAAAATTTCATGGTACTTCCCTGGTGGTCTGGTGGTTAGGACTTGGCGCAAGGGGCATGGGTTCGATCCCTGGTTGGGGAAAACATCCCACATGTTGCATGGCATTGCCCAAAAATAATTAAAAATAAATTAATACAATTGTTTTAAATTAAAATTTTCACACATCGTGATTAAACAAATTATATAAAAAACAAAGAAAATAATTGCTTTAAAGCCATCACTTACTATTTGACTACACTTTAGTGTGCTCTGTGTCTGTGGGCTGTCTGTGTCGGTTGCATCAGGATAGTAGAAACACTTCAAAGGTGCACATCTCTGCCCAACTCCATTTCAGCAATGTCACTTCATAGCTCTAAATCATCGACGGTGGGAGTATTTACACTCTGGAAATCAGCCCTTGTTATATTGTTTCGTTGATTGTCTAGACTTAAGCAAGTGGTTGGGAAAATGTTAATAATGCAAATTAACCTCCAATCTGTGTCTTGTCTGTGGCTGTTGCATTGTGAACAGCACAAAACGTGGAGGAAATATTCTATCCATACTTGAAAGCTATTATCTCCTTCAGCAAGGAAGTTACTCCCATCATTGTTGAGTGAGTCAAGTCTTGATAGCTGTCTCTGCTAGTTCACTTTTGTATTACTCGTTAACGTAAATGAAAATATCAACCAAAATTACGGTCAGAACTAGAGTTGTTTGTCAATGATGTGAGCCAAATTCCTTGCTAAGTCAGATTTCAATCAAGCGATCCTTTGCCACCTGCTCACCTGCCTCTGCGGTTGGCAATCAAATTTGAAAACTGACAATGGATTTTGCAAGAAATCTGACTTATACTGAAGCTAGAGTTTCATGCAATTTACAGTAGAGACTTGTAACATCATTTGTGGGTTGTTTGCTACAAACTATTCAGTAAAATTTATAACAAACATAAACATATATACGTACATATATGCACACATTTTTTTTTCCCCCTGGAAAGCCAATACTTAAGCATCTGCCAGTGAGTTATGGGTCCTGCCCCACTCCAGAGCTCACAGATAGACATCACTTTCTGCTGGTTCCAGGAAGGCATGAGAGGAGTTTGGAGAAACATAGCTGAGACCCAGGGATGCTCCTGAAGGACACAGCTACATATCTAAATCAGCCTCAACTAACAGAAGGTTCTTGGGCTCTGAGGTGACCAGCTGGTCCTAGAGCCTTTGGCTTCCTTGATTTTGGCCTGGAATGTCCTATATGCTTTTGTGCTTGTTTCCTGACTGTGGAGGGTGCTAAGTCGCTCAGTCGTGTCCGACTCTTTGTGACCTCATGGGCCATAACCCACCAGGTTCCTCTGTGCATGGGATTCTCCAGGCAAGAATACTGGAGTGAGCTGCTGTGCCCTCCTCCAGAGGAATCTTCCCAACTCAGGGATCAAACCCAGGTCTCTTTAGTCTCCTGCAGTGGCAGGTGGGTACTTTACCACTAGCGCCACATGGGATTGCAAAGTTAGTGACTTCAAACAACACAGATGTGTTCCTTTGGCATGCTGGAGGTCACTAGTTCTCAAATAAGTCTCACAAATAAGTTAAAATCATAATTATAGCAGAGCCTCATTCCTTCTGGAATGTTCTGGGGAGAATTCCTTCTTTACCATTTTGAGCTTCTGAAACTACCTTCATCCTATAGCTTCTGGTCCTTCTCCCGTCTTTAAAGCATCTCTCTCTCTTTCTGACTCAGTCCCTCCTGCTTCCCTCTTGTAGAAGCTTCTGTGATTCCTTTGGGCCATCTGAATAACACAGGATAACCTTCCTATCTCAAGATCATAAACTCATTAATATCTGCAAAGTCCCTTTTGCTGTCTAAAGTAACACATTTACAAATTCCAAGAATTAGGATGTGGACCTCTGTGGGAGCTCTTATTCAGCTAGCTCCATCCAGGAAACCCTACAATTCTGGATAAACCAGTATGGTTGGCCATCTATTAGGCCACTCCACCTTCCCCCAGAATCACTGTTCCATTAAAGCCATTTTCCTGGGAACCTGGATACAGGATGCAGCCTGCCTCTCTGCTCCCGGGACTGCCAGGAGCCCTGGATCCCAGTCGACAAGCAGGGGCAAACGATTTATCACCCAATTCTGGTGACCCCTGTGTCTTTCCACTTTGGATGTGACCAAAATGATTCATCTCTGCCTGGCAGTGTGACCTTGTGAAAATTAATTAACCTTTAGGGGCTACGATGGCCTCTATTAAATGAAAATGACAGTAATAAACCTTCACCTTTCCATCGGTGTGGGATGAAGTGGGGGAGGGCGTGGCATCCCTCACAGGCCATGGAAACTTCTAGAACACGGGGCTTGGGTTTCAATCAAATCCCCATTGTCGTGGGCTTGTTCACACACTTTGTCCTTTCAAAAAGGGCTTCTTGGCTCCTAAAGAAGAACAGCAGAACCAAGACCGGTTTGGAGCAGGAGAGAGGCTGCCCAGGGAACAAGCCCAGGGCGAGGGGTGGAGCTGGCACCCAGGAGGTCCTGTTGGTCCCCACTTGTGCCCCGGGTCTGGGCCACATGCTGGGCTCTGAGCCTGCCCCTCCAAGGTCCCTAACTCTGTGTCCCTGTGCTGGGGATTATGTAAAGCCAGGGGACAAACCCAGGCACTTTTTCATTAAAAAACTGCACGTAGAAAATCTATTTCTAGTAAAGGCTGCCACCTGGTGGACATCAGGTTACATGACACAAAGTGAAGTGAAAGTGAAGTCGCTCAGTCGGGTCCGGCTCTTTGCGACCCCACGGACTGTAGCCTACCAGGCTCCTCAGTCCCTGGAATTGTCCAGGCAAGAGGACTGGAATGGGTCACCATTTCCTGCTCCAGGAGATCTTCCCAACACAGGGATCAAACCTGGGTCTCCTGCACTTCAGGTAGACACTTTACCGTCTGAGCCACCAGGGAAGCCCCACAGGACACAAACCTGTCACAAAAACACAATTACTGTGTGGTTCCACTCATTCATTCTTACCTGAGAGAAATGAATTAACAGAGACAGAAAGTAGAAGGGTGTTTGTCGGGGCCAGAGAGAGGGGGAAATGAAGGATTGCATCTAGTGTGGACAGAGTTGCGATTTGGAAAGATGAAACAGTTCCGTGGACAGCGGTGATGGCCACACAGCAAAGTGAATGCAGGGGATGCAGGTGAGCTGTACCCTTATGAACGGTCAAAACCGTCACTTCTTTGGTAATTTTATTTATTTATTTATTTTGGGCTGTGCTGGGTCTTTGTTGCTGCTTGGGCTTTTGTGTAGTTGCGGGGATCAGGGGCGGGTGGGTCCTAATTCAACATGACTAGTGCCCTTACAAGAAGAGGAAAAGAGACACAGGCACACACGGGGAGAAGCCGCATGACAACAGAGACAAGAGAGGTTGGGGTGATGAGCCAGGGAATTCTGCGGACTGACCCCACTTCCCTTCCCTCCCCGCTCCCCCAGCCACCCAAAGCTGGGAGGGAGGGTCCAGCCAGGGGCTCAGAAGGAGCGAAGCCCAGCTGATTTCTGGCCTCCAGACTGAGAGACTCAGTTCTTATTTTTTAAGCCACTCAGTTGTGGTCCTTTGGCCACGCAGGAGACAAACGCAGAGCTGCACCTTTGGGGCTGGGACAGGGAGTCAGGGTTTTAAATCCCTCCCTTCCTCCCTTCTCATGATTCCAACACAGAGTCAAGCTAAGTGCTGCCCAGGGAGTCGCGGGTGGGGAACGGGGCCCCTCCTGGGGTCTCAGTGTGTGAGAGCAAGCAAGCCATCTTGGGAATCTTGCTTATTCTTGTCATTGTTATTTTTATTCTCTTCTTTCTCTGTTGTTCCTCCGGAGATAGGTGCCCCCAGGGTGACCAGCCATCCTGGTTTGCCTGGGACCAGAGTTCCCAACCAGTATGTGGACTTTCACTGCTATGATCAGGGAAGTCCTGGGCAAACAGGGGTGAGGTGGTCCCCCCAGGCCCTCCCATGCTCCACCCCCTGAATTCTCTCTCTCTGTAAATGGGGTGACCCGCTGTCCCAGCCTGCCCAGTACTCGCCAGTTTAAGCCTCTAAGTCCCTTGCAAGCCTGAAGTGCAAGTGGATCACCCTAGTTGCAAAAGCCTGTGATGCCTGTGACCTCTTACCTGGGAGAAAGGCTGCCCTGCAGACCCAGGGGCCCAGCCCCAGTTGCCCCAGTGGTCTCCAAAAAGAGTCTGGAAGCACATGCTCTGCAGGCCCCAGAGGGTGTGATGTAATAGCCCTGGGGAGGGGCCTGGGCTGCTCATTCAGATTTTTTGTATTCTTGCCTCAATTTTAATTAGGTATGTCTATTTTTAAAAAATCGTCCATTATCAAAATGTTCAAGTTTCTTGGCATAAACGCTTTCTAGTAACCTCCCGTCATCTTCTTAATGCTGACAACAGAAAGGTTCTATTTTTTCGTTCCCGATGCTGGATGTCTGTGCTTTCACTTCTCTCCCTCTTGCCTGTGTCACACTGCGTGTGTGTGTTTATGTGAACAAATGAATGGATTTTTTTCCTCTCTGCTCTCATTTTCACCTTTTCTACTTCTCAGTTATATGTTTGCAGGTAGATTATACAAACTCTTTGGGCACATGGATCAGTGTTGTAAAACACGGGCGGTGATTTCCACCTGAGCCCACCATCTTGAGAGTGTGATGGAGTGGATGGACCAGCCTGGCACAGTGCTGTCAGGAAAACTAAGCCATTATTGTTTCAAAGCTGGCATTCAGTGGTCGTGAAGAAGTATAAAACAGAGCAACAAAAAATTAGAGGTAGGTAATAGAGAAAATTTAAAGTGAGGCAAACCAGGAATAAGAAATGTATACCTGCTAGAAGGGACCTCTGATTTGTTTCTAAACCGTGTGTGTGTGCTCAGTCGTGTCAGACTCTTTGTGACCTCAGGGACTGTAGCCTGCCAGGCTCCTCTGTCCATGGGATTCTCCATGTAAGAATACTGGAGTGGGTTGCCATTTCCTTCTCCAGGAGATCTTCCCAACCCAGTCATTGAACCTGCATCTTTTGCATCTCCTGCACTGGCAGACGCATTCTTTACCCCTGTGCCTCCTGGGAAGCCTCTATACTGAACTTGATCCTAGACTAAAGGCCTAAAGACATTCTTGTCAAACTGGGGCTTGTCCTGCAAGGAGCACAGGCCACACACCAAGAGCTGGGGAACCTGCGGGATGATGTGTTGCACCTTCTGGGAATACCAGGATATGAACAGTTATGCACCGCACTTGCTCCACCCAGCGCAATTCCAGATATGGTATATGGATTATGTCTTTTCATCCTAACAATGGTGCTGTGATGTAGATTCAGCTATCATCCCAGTATTACCACTGTGCATAGACTGAGACACAGTGAAGTTAAGGTTTTCCTTAAGGCTTTAAAAATGGAACTAATGAAAACCAGAGCCAGGGTTTGGTCCCCTGTTGAGGATCTCCCAGTTCATACTTTCAATCTGTATGTACAGCCCGGTATTTACCTTCAACCTACGTACTCCGCTGCCTTGACTTTACTGAGAACTTGTATTATATGAAACCTTATTTAGAAATGCATTTTCCATGTAAAGAAAATCAGTTGTTTAGTGGAATACACACTTTGAATGCCTTTTGAAGAAATAGTGAAAATGTCGGGACTTTTGCGTCCCACTGTCCCACGTCAGATTCCTCCACCCCTCCCCAGATCTCCTGGAGGAAGTTGTTTTTTTCCCCTTGAACCTCTGAGACACATTGACAGAGAATCTAGAAATGCAAAACTGTCCATTCTCTTTCCATCATTATGGTGAAATTTCATCTGTTCCATCAGTATTTCTGAAGCTCAAGCCAGTTTTCTTTCAGAGGCAAAGAAATTGCACCAAGCTTTCAAGGTGTCTGAAGACCCCGGCTGAAATCTACTGATTTAAGAATCTCACATTAAAAAAAAAAGAACCTCATGTTTCGGAGGATGGAAAATGCCTTTCAATTGTAAATGAACAATTCAACAGAGCAGATTTCTTTCAATTTGTTTAAAAAAAAATTGTTAAAAGATTATTACTGAAAGAAACCAGAAAATGACAAAGCATATTACAGAGTGCCCCAAAGGTCACACGGTTACAGGGTCTGCAGGACCTGTCTGAGAAATACTAGGATGCAGGGATGACACTGTCGCTCTGGATAAAGCAAATCTGATGCTCAGGAAAAATGAAAACGGTGACCCTTGTCAAGGTTGATGCTGTTAATTCAACCTCTTCCCTGGCGACTCCCTTGGCTGAGTTGGATGCCCTAAGTCTGTTAATTCAGTGTCACTAAGGAAGGTGGAAGGGCTGCCACCCCCACCTCCCCTACTCTTGGCAGACATCACTAATCAATCATAGCCCAACTGCCCGCAGGCCTGAGGAAACCCAGCCATCCTCTGAGATGTGCTCCCTGTAGATGGAGCCTGCTGCTCTCTATACCTACGTGATGGACACAGATGTCTGTGCTGGTTGTTGTCTGACCACTGGCAAGATTGTCTGGTTCAAGTTCAATTCCACCAGCCCCATGACCTCATGTAAAGGAATTAGCCTTTCTGATGTCAGGGTCCTCTCTCAAAAGGGGATGGACACTCCCAGTGAGTGCTGGGGGCTCAGCAAGGAAGCGAGTGAGAAGCCCTCATGCTTTCCCAAAAATGGGAGCTCCTGGTTTAAAGAGGGGAGACTGGAAGCTCACCGGGGATATGAACTTGAAAGGTAAGTGAGAAAGTGAGGCCTCAGCAATGAACTCAAGGATGAGGGCCCCAGGTGGCCCCAGGGGAAGGCAGGAACCCAGATCACACCCCCCAACCCCCAGCCTGCCTACTGTCTCAGGGCAGGCCCTGCTTCAGGGAGGAGGGTCACCTGGGCTGTGCACCTGTGCTCTGCAGACAAAGACCTCTTAGCCTTGGGCTACTTGGCCCCCAGGCTGGGGTGGTATAAAACCCCAGGACAAATGTGGTTCATCTTCTAACTCAAAACTTTGAAGATTAAAAAAATGCCATTATTTTATACCCAAAGAAACATGCCCATATTAGGGAGTAAAAGCTGAAATTTCCATTAATTTTAAAGCTCAAGGGGAAAAAAATGAAAGAAATTAAATGCTTTCATGCTATTACTCCAGAACCCAGCAGGGCAGATGCTGAATTCTATTTGTTCGACTTGGGAGGACTTCGATGGGAAAGCTGGTGAGGCTTTGCTATAGTGCCTCTTGCCGCCTTTGGAAACATAATCACCTCCATGACTCACAGCACCCAGGGATGCGGAGCACGGCAATCTCACGGAAGCGTGAGTGTTCTGGATGGGTTTTGATATTAGAATTGCCGCCGCTTTCCTGCGCCCCTCCTCCTAGCGTCAGCCAGGTGCCAGTACCCTTCCTCCTCCTATTACCATGTTACCATGAGGCGGGGGTTCTTGCTTTCTGTTGCAGAGGGGGCTGTTTTCTCACCTACGTCCTGAGAGCTGGCCACCCGCCAGGCACCTGTGAGCTGGATTTGAGGACACTCTGGTACTGAGTTTTACCCCCACAGAGCCTGGCTTAGGTGGACAAGGGGACCGAGCACGGATGGTCCACAGAGTCTCAGGTTTGGCCGAAGTGAAGGAACTGCTCCCCGACCTGAGCCAGACAGTCAGATCATTCTAGTCACCCTTGAATGGGGCTCACAGTCAAATCCCCCATTTATTCACATGCTCTCTTGTCTTCAGGTGGATTTCAGAGGGTCACGATGGCACACAGATCAGAGCAGGTCAGGCTGGGGGGCCGTCAGGACATGAAACAGGAGAGGCCTCGGCACACCCACCCTGCACCCAGGACTGGGCACATGCCTGGCAGGAGGGCTGCACATGGCTAGGAGCCCAGATGGGGGTCGCTGACCCTCAGGAGTCCTTGCCCCGATGCTGGGACCACCTGGAGTCAAAGGATACAATTGATGCTCCTCTATCATCCAGTTAGAGGAAAATGACATCAGTTTTCACAAACATCTCTAGGCTATGGAAGCGAAGATGTGATGTTTTCATGGATTTCACAGCATGAAGCAAAATAAATCAAAGACATTTAGGCTGTGCACCCTTGACTCAAGGGGGCCGACCTCTGCAGGCCACCTGGGAACCTCTTGAAAGGACTGATGGACCAAGAAGCCGAAAGAGTTGGCTGCAATTCCTGTAGTATCCACCAGAGGGCCATGCTCTCGCCTCCCAGGACTGAGCAGTTACCTGTGAGTACTAACAGGACTGTGGTGTTGGAAAAGACTCTTGACAGTCCCAGGGACAGCAAGGAGGTCAAACCAGTCCATCCTAAAGGAAATCAACCCTGAATATTCATTGGAAGAACTGATGCTGAAGTTGAAGCTCCAATACTTTGACCACCTGACGGAAAGAGCTGACTCATTGAGAAGACCCTGATGCTGGGAAAGACTGAGGGCAAGAGGAGAAGGGGACGACAGAGGACGAGATGGCTGGATGGCATCACCAATTCAGTGGACATGAATTTAAGCAAACTCAGGGATATCGTGAAGAACAGAACAACAACAAAAAACTATTGTCCAACATGGATACCATTTCTGTTTTCATTTTTGTCCTTTTTTGTCCTTCTTCTTCCAGTTTTATTCACATATGATTGACATACAGCACTGTATCAGTTTAAGATGTACAGCGTCATGATTTGACTTACACCCATCATGAAATGATCATAATAAGCTTAGTGAATATCCATCTTCTCACGTATATGCAAAATTAAAGAAACAGAAAAGAAAATTGTTCCTTGTGATGAGAACTCTTAGAATTTATGCTGTTAACAAATTTCAAAGATAACAGGGGCAGTGTTAATTTTATTTATCATATTGTGCATTATATACCCAGTGTTCATTCATCTGACCACCTTCATCCAATTCCATTCCTCCCACCACCTCTGGTAGCCACAAATCTGATCTCTTTTCCTATGAGTTTGTGTGTTTTGATTTTGAAGTATAATTGACCTCCCACACTATGTTAGCTCCTGTTACACAACATCATTATTCCCTATTTCTATACATTTCAAAATGATCACAGTAAGTCTGGTTACCATCTGTTATCATGCAAAGATATCGCATAATTTGTGACTATATTCCCCGCACTGTACATTGCATACTGGTGACTCATTTATTTTGTAACTGAGAGTTTGTACCTCTTAATCTCCCTCACCTACTTCTTTCTTGTTTATATTTTAATTGTTAATATTATCACTGTCCTTAACAATTCCGTTATTTGGGTACCACTGCTTGCCTTTCCCCCCTCCTGCCTCCATCAGACGCCACAGATTCATTGCGGACTTCCCGCCTCCCACAGCACACTCGCACTCCCCATGGCCTGGTTCCCTCCCGAAGTTACAGGATGCTCCTCAGCCTGATCCATCAGACACGTCACAGCACAAACGCACAGGCATGTGTGATCTGTGTAAATGCATTATCCTTTCTGGCCTCCGTGTGTGAGAGGAAGGTGGAGGTGCAGAGACAAGCCACTGTCCTGGCACACGATCTCCCAGGTGCAGAGCGAGCTCTCATCTAATCACATCACCTTTGTTGTGAGTTTCCAGGCTCCCTCTTCAAAGGTCAGGACGTGAAAGGAGCCACAGAGAGGCTGGAACTCAGATCATTTCCAGGAGCCGCGGAGCAAACGTAGGGGCTGGACACCGGCGGGCTCCCAGCTCCAGCCTGGGGCCTGGGGCACGTGTGTGCTTCCTGTACTCTGCCTGTTCTGGGCTTCGGTCAAGCGCAGGGAAACCAGACACACATTTGACATCAAGGCTCTTAAAATAAAATTTAAAAAATCCGTCTTTCCTTCTTTCTTCCTTCCTTCCCTTCCATCATTTGTCAGCTAGCATCTATTGGGTTGGCCAAAGTTTCATTCTGGTTTCTCCTAAGATGTTACAGGAAAAAACAAACAAATGTTATGGCCAACCCAATATCTGTCTCTCTGTCTATCTGTCACCTACCTACCTTCCTGGCACTTTTGGTATTACAAGGAGCATCCCTATAGTAGGGAGTGCAATGTGAGCATCTTCTAAAATTTAAAACAAACAAAAATGATTATCAGAAAGGTAATGCTTGTATCCCACCACTGATGGGGCTTCTGAGGGTCCCTGGTGAGTTTGCTCTGTCCGCCTTAGCTGAACTGGAGGGAGGAGCCCTGCTGTAATCTTGCTCACAGACTCTGCTCCCTGGAGGACTTGGTGCCCAGAAGAGACAAGAAAAGCCGCTGGTCTGACTCAGCTCTTCCTGATTAATTCGCATAAATTTTGTCATCTCCATCATCTGACGACTCTTTCTTCTTCTGCTCATCCACTCCACCAGCCATCTCATGCCCCAGCCCCTGCCCACCTGAGCTGTGTCCCAGCCTCTGGGAGATGAGTAATGGTTCTTTCCTCTGGGAAACCATGGTGCCACCTTGCGTACCTATCAGACATGTGTGGTATGTGGTGGGGGGAGCTTTTACATATGTTGATGATCAGTTATTCTAATTTAACTATTCTGATATGAACTCAGCATCTACATTTTCTAAAAACTCAACCCTGGGCTGTGTTTAGTCACTCAGTTGTGTCCGACTCTTTGTGACTCTATGGACTGTAGCCCGCCAGGCTGCTCTGTCCATGGAATTCTCCAGGGAAGAATACTAGAGTGGGTTGCCATGCCCCTCCTCCAGGGGATCTTCTAACCCAGGGATTGAACCCAGATCTCCTGCGTGCAGGTGGATTCTTTACCAACTGAGCCACCAGGGAAGCCTCAACCCAGCTGATTCTAACTGAAATCCTATGTTGAGAGCTGCTGTGTTAGTCACTCAGTCGTGTTTGACTCTTTGCAACTGTATCCCTCCAGTCTCTTCTGTCTATGGAATTCTCCAGGCAAGAATGCTGGAGTGGGTAGCCATTCCCTCCTACAGAGGATCTTTCCAACCCAGGGATGAAACGCATGTCTCCTGCATTGCAGGCAGATTCTTTACTGTCTGAGCCACCAGGAAAGCCTGAGAGCTGCAATACCAGGGCAAAATGTATAAATGAACAGCTCATATACCACCATCCCCACCTTGTCCTGTCCGACGGAGATCTCTAAACCAACCACTGTGATAGGCAGACTCTAAGGTGGTCCCATGATCTCTGTTGCTTGGAGTTAAGCTCTGTATAATCCCTTGCCCTTGAGGGAGGGTGGCAGCTGTGACTTGATGGTAGTCAAAAGACTACACGGCAGTCCATGGGGTCACAAAGAGTCAGACACAACTGAGCAACTGAATAACAACAGGCTATAGCAAAGGTGATGGAATGTCACTTCCTTGATTGGGTTACAGGACCTAAGACTCCGTCTCACCACGTTGGAGAGAGACCCCCGCTGGCCTTGAAGAGGCAGACAGCCACATTGTGAGCTGTTCATGGAGCAAAGAACTTCAGGTGCCCCCAGGACTGAGAGCCAACAACCAGTAAGGAGCTGATGAGTCTGCCAGCATCTGGGCCACTGAGCTCTGAAGTGTCCCTTCTCCTGTTGAGCCTCAGCTGAGGATCCAGCCCCAGGACGATTCCAGCCTCGTGAGACCCCGAGCAGAGAATCCGCTGAACTCAGTGCCAGGTCTTGTGACCCACAGATCTGTGAGATACTGAATGGGGGCCTCTTTAAGCTGCCAAGTTTGTGTGTATTTGTTACCGTGTAGGAAACTGACTGGGCTTCCCTGGTAGCTCAGCTGGTAAAGAATCTGCCCACAATCCAGGAGACCCCGGTTCTATTCCTGGGTTGGGAAGATCCCCTGGAGAAGGGATAGGATACCCACTTTAGTATTCTTGGACTTCCCTTGTGGCTCAGACGGTAAAGACTCTGCCCACGATGTGGGATACCTGGGTTCGATCCCTGGATTGGGAAGATTTCTTGTAGGAGGGCAACCCACTCCAGTATTCTTGCCTGGAGAATCCCCGTGGACAGAGGAACCTTGCAGGCTACAGACCATGAGGTCACAAAGAGTCAGACGTGATTGAGTGACTAAGCACTGCACAGGAAACTGACCAAGTCATGAACATCATCTTCACCTGTAACAGATGAGCCCTTGCAATCTTCAAGTCTGTACTCTGGGAAGCCCATTTCTGTAGATTTCAATGTGGCCTCTGAGATGACATCTGTTGATATATGTTTACTATGACAATGAATTACCACAAGTTTAGGGGTTTGGAAACAGGAATTTATTGTCTCGCATTTCTGGAGGCCAGAGCCTGAAATTGGCTGAAATCAGAGTCGGCAGGTCTGGTTCCTCCTGGAGGTTTCAGGGGACTCTCTTTCCTTGCTCTTCAGCTTCCAGAGACACCTGCATTGCTTGGCTCCTAGACCCTTCTTCCGTCTTTGAAGCTGGTGATGGACAGTGTAATCTCTCACACCCCGTCACTCTGACTCTTCTTCTGCCTCCTCTTCCTCTTTAAAGGACCCTTGTGATGACATTGGGCTCACTTGATCATCTAGAATAAGGTCCCTGTTTTAAGGCTGAATTCTCCTTTCCCACATAACCTAGCATACTCCAGGTTCCAGGGTTCAGGCTATGGACATCTTTCATTAGGGTTGGAGGGGCATTGTTCTACTAGCCAATGGTTGCATTCATCTGGAGCCCTCAATCATCTTTGTGAGCAGTTGTGCATTCAAACCTGGACCCAAATAAGAGGCTTTCATCTCAATCACTTGATAGTTCTTTTCAGTTTCCCAATCCATCATCCATAACCTCTTGGAATCTATCTGTTAACATAATCAGGTCAGTTGTCTGGAAAGTTTCCCACAACTTTTTGGATTTTGCTGACTGCATTCCTATGTAATCTCTCTCTCTCTCTCTCTCTCTCTGGCCATGCACTGTGCAGCGTGTAGAATCTTGGTTCCCCAACCAGGGACCAACCTATCCCCCTGCATTGAAAGCACTGAGTCGTAAACAATGGGCCACCAGGAAAGTCCCAGCGTAATCTATTGTTTCTCCCAGTGCAATCTTTTAATACACTCTTCTGTTCTCTACTATTTCTGTATTTCATGAAAACTGATAGCTAGACCTGGAGGCTTGATTAATTTCAAGTTTGCTTCATTCTTGGGGAGATGGAGGATGAGAATCTTTCATAGGTCAAGTTGTCTACATGTACCAGAAGCATATAATGTCTGTTCCTTGTCTCATGATGTTTCAAGACTCTTAGGGCTGTTGCCTAAATCTGCTATTTCATTAGGGGTTGCAACATAGCAATACTTTAATTCCATGACTTCTTTACTTATTACCTGGAGCTGAAATGC
The DNA here is from genome assembly GCF_029378745.1 of Bos indicus. Taxonomy (NCBI): domain Eukaryota; kingdom Metazoa; phylum Chordata; class Mammalia; order Artiodactyla; family Bovidae; genus Bos; species Bos indicus. Next base: position 56,963,141 of record NC_091772.1, on the reverse strand, counting down.
TTTATAAAGTTTGCCCAACTGTTTGTTCACCCCGTGGTATAGTTTGTACAGGGAAGGCAGGAAGTCTTGACCCTCTCTCTCTTCTTTAATTAATTGATGTTTTATACTTCCTTTTTTATTTTTCAATTTATTTTGATTATTTTAAAAATTTATATATTTTTTTACTGAAGTATAGTTGTGTTAGTTTCAAGTGTACAGCCAAGTGATTCACATATACAAGTGTATGTACATATATATTTATTCTTTTTCAGATTCTTTTCTTCTCTCTTTTTTAAAACCAATTTCCAAACTACTGAATTGGTTTCTAGACTTCTTAGAATATGACCAGTGAGGTTCTCTTTAGTGCCATGGTGATGCCGTTGATTTAAACATTATTTGAATGTTTCAGTTTATTGAAAGTGAAAGTCGCTCAGTCGTGTCCAACTCTTTACGACCCCATGGACTCTATAGCCCATGTTTATTCTTTTTCAGATTCTTTTCTTTTCTCTCTTTTTTTAAACCAATTTTCAAACTAAAGTACCTCTTGACGAAAGTGAAAGAGGAGAGTGAAAAAGTTGGCTTAAAGCTCAACATTCAGAAAACTAAGATCATGGCATCTGGTCCCATCACTTCATGGCAAATAGATGGGGAAACAGTGGAAACAGTGGCTGACTTTATTTTTTTGGGCTCCAAAATCACTGCAGATGGTGATTGCAGCCATGAAATTAAAAGACACTTATTCCTTGGAAGGAAAGTTATGAACAACCTAGACAGCATATTAAAAAGTAGAGACATTACTTTGTCAACAACAGTCTGTCTAGTCAAGGCTATGGTTTTTCCAGTAGTCATGTATGGATGTGAGAGTTGGACTATAAAGAAAGCTGAGCACCAACGAATTGATGCTTTTGAGCTGTGGTGTTGGAGAAGACTCTTGAGAGTCCCTTGAATTGCGAAGGAGATCCAACCAGTCCATCCTAAAGGAGATCAGCCCTGGGTGTTCATTGGAAGGACTGATGCTGAAGCTGAAACTCCAGTACTTTGGCCACCTGATGGGAAGAGCTGACTCATTTGAAAAGATCCTGATGATGGGAAAGATTGAGGGCAGGAGGAGAAGGGTATGACAGAGGATGAGATGGTTGGATGGCATCACCGACTCAATGGACATGAGTTTGGGTAAACTCCGGGAGTTGGTGATGGACAGGGAGGCCTGGCGTGCTGCAGTTCATGGGGTCGCAAAGAGTCCGACACGACTGAGCGACCGAAATGAACTGAATTGGTTTCCTAGGCTTCTTAGAATACGAGCAGTTAGATTCTCTATAGTGCCACGGTGATGCTGTTGATTTAAACATTATTTGAATGTTTCAGTTCATTACAGTTTGTGTTCATTTGGATGCTTAAATTAGCCCACTTTGGGGTAGAGCTTATTCAAGTCAGCCCCTGAGCCTTTTTTGTACAAACTTCAGTTCAGTTCAGTCACTCAGTTGTGTCTGACTCTTTGCGACCGCATGAATCGCAGCATGCCAGGCCTCCCTGTCCATCACCAATTCCCAGAGTCCACCCAAACCCATGTCCATCAAAGTGGCACTATAGAGAACCTAACTGGTCGTATTCTAAGAAGCCTAGGAAACCAATTCAGTTCAGTCGCTCTGTCGTGTCAGACTCTTTGCGACCCCATGAACTGCAGCATGCCAGGCCTCCCTGTCCATCACCAACTCCCAGAGTTTACCCAAACTCATGTCCATTGAGTCGGTGATGCCATCCAACCATCTCATCCTCTGTCATCCCCTTTTCCTCCTGCCCCCAATCCTTCCCATCATCTGGATCTTTTCAAATGAGTCAGCTCTTCCCATCAGGTGGCCAAAGTACTGGAGTTTCAGCTTCAGCATCAGTCCTTCCAATGAACACCCAGGACTGATCTCCTTTAGGATGGACTCTCCTTGCAGTCCAAGGGACTCTCAAGAGTCTTCTCCAACACCACAGTTTAGAAGCATCAATTCGTTGGCGCTCAGCTTTCTTCACATTCCAACTCTCACATCCATACACGACTACTGGAAAAACCATAGCCTTGACTAGACGGATCTTTGTTGGCAAAGTAATGTTTCTGCTTTTTAATATGCTGTCTAGGTTGGTCATAACTTTCCTTCCAAGGAGTAAGCGTCTTTTAATTTCATGGCTGCAATCACCATCTGCAGTGATTTTGGAGCCCCCCAAAATAGTGGGTTTTAAAAATGTAATTCTCCTAGGACCATCTGGGACATTTCTTGCCCTAGATCTGGAATCATTATTTCTCCAGAGGTTCTGGTTCAGTTTAAAGGAGAATGGAATCGACCACAGTGTGTGTGCTTGGGGCTGTTCAACACTTGTGTGCATTGTCCAGGCCATTGTTTCTAGGCCTTTCCAGTGGACACAACTAGGAACCACACAGATTTTAAAGGTAAGATACCTTCTGAATTTCCCCTGAGACTTTCAAATCAAATACAGATTTATGTGTAGGAATTTTACTGACCTTATTGACCTTACATCTCTCCCTTCTTTCTCCTACTCCGAAAATTCCAGCTTCTGATGGCAAAGCAATCACTCTATTGCTTTCTGGTACAATACACACCAAATAAATCAAAACCAGCAAAGTTAGGATTACAGAAATCAATTTTTTTTCCAATATTTTTTTCTTTTGGTGTAGTTTACTGGGGCTATTCCGTCAAATAACTGTGTTTAAAGTCAGCAAAGAGAGTTCCTTCATGCAGCTGTTCTACCAACCAATCACTAATTAGGTTTAGTTGTTTCATCTTCATTGCAACTAGTAGGGACTGATTTTTAAAAATAATTATCCATATATAATTACATAATTATTACTTATTGTGTTAATTTTACATAGTTAGGACTAGTTTGTATAACATATAAAAATATTTGCATGGTTCCACAGTCATCTCTGTAAACAATACATCATGAGAAGTCTAGCTCCTAATCCTGTCCCCTCCACCCTGGTCCCCTTCTCTTTCTATAAGGAGACTTATATTTTTAACATTTTTGGTCTTTCTTTTTAAATTATGGACAAGTACACACACACACACACACACACACACACACACACACACACACACCTGCACTGCCCGTCTTCTTAGATTAATCATAGTATATCATGAAAACTTTTTTCACTTGCATTTTCAATTAATAATACATCCCAGACTCACTCCCCAGCAGTAAATAAAGACACTGCTCATTTCTTTTTCAGCTGAATGATGCTCAATTGCGCGTAGTTGAATTGCTTCCAGATGTTTGACGCTGCAAAAAGAGACGCAAGGAATAGCCTTACACGTATGCCTTTTTGGGGTTTTGCTCATGAATCTTTAGAGTAAATCCTTCAGAGCTGAGTTGCTGGGTTAAAGGATAAATGCACATACCATTTTCGCAAACAAAGAAATGTCAAATCCCCCTTCCTCGGAGCTGTCCAATTTTTCTTCCCAAATAGAAACTTATGAATATCCCTGTTTCATGGTCTTGCCTACCCAGAATGGAGTCATATTTCTGGATTTGAGGCAAATTGACCAAAGAAAATGGTGTATCAATTAGTATCAATCAGCATTTCCTTTGTTCCAAGGAAACTTCAGCTTCCTTTTGTTTATTCCAGGCCAATTGCATGTCTGTTTCGGTGCACTTCTCTGCTTCCTGTTTATTGCATATCCATCCCCCTACTCTCTGGTGCAGACGCCCCCACTCCAGCACAGACCTGTCATCTATTCACAGTTGTTGGAAGGACTCACATTCTGAATCTGTGTAGTAACTTACATCTTTTGCTGTATTTTTGTAGTTTTTACGAATAGATAACTAACCCAGAAGTATCACTAGATTCAGCTTCAGTGTATGACCCAAGCATCTTGCACAGGTGGGTGCTGGACCACCAGGCACGCGATTTATCATCTCACTTTGGGGATGATGAACACACGTGGGCTTTCTTCCCACGGTGTTACCTGATCGAGCCGGTAAAATGGACCCTGTTATCTCACTTCCTGGTTTCAATGTCCCTTGATAACTATTGCCTAGTTCCACTACTATTAGGGGAACAAAAGGATGATTTTTAAAACTCCATCATTCCTCCTAAGTATATGTTAGCTGGCATGCACGCTTGCATGCTGAGTCGCTTCAGTCGTGTCTGACTCTGTGACCCTATGGACTGTAGCCCACCAGGGTCCTCTGTCCATGGGATTCTCCAGGCAACAATACTGGAGTGGGTTGCCACGCGCCCCCCACCAGGGGATCTTCCTGACCCAGGGATCGAACCCATGTCTCTTACATCTCCTGCACTGGCAGGCATGGTCTTTACCACTGTGCCACCTGAGCATTTTCCTCCAAAGAAGGCTTTTCCTCATTATCTATCTGGTGGCTCTGAAATATAGTCCAGTCCATACAAGACTATCGAGACCATTGTTTTATCGTTTCCAGTTACGTATCAATTTTTCAGAATAACAAGATGGGGACAGTATTTAGGGACTAAACTCTGTACCCTAACAGCGCTCATTTTTAAGTACTACTGGGTTCTAGTCTTCTAAGTCTTTTTAGGAGACAGAGAAGATATCTTGCAAAGAAAATACGTGTTTATATTGATAGCTTCACTTTAACACTAAGATTACCGGGAGTTGCTCCTTTTTCTTATAATGGAGTATAGCTGATTTACAATGTTGTTTTAGTTTCAGATGTGCAGCAAAGTGAATTAGTCATACATATTCATATACCCCAAACATCCCGCATGTCCCTAGTGGGTCTGCACATGTGAATTTGAGAAGGACTGAGTTACTCAATTTTACTGTCAGATAACAGCAACCTATGCTCTCTAGAGAAATCCAGCTTCTCCATGTGGGATGGAGAAATGGCTCCATCCCACATTGTCTGCCTCCTTGACTCTTGTGATACTAGAGCATCATATGGTCTTCCCCAAGGGTACGGGGGCAGCTCACTTGTGGCACTGCAGGCAGCCACTCCCTGGAGTGGGCAGGAACAGCTGCAGGACCCCAGGGAACTCCTTGTTCTGAGGATGCGCTGGTCCCTTCATGCCCAGTTGGGCAGACCCCAGGGCAGGGTGACTCGTGAGCTCCGTCTCCTTGTGGCCTCTCTGAGCACCTGTGTCCTCTCCCGAGTGGACAGGGGCCTCCACCTTCAGGGCAGCTGTGACGTCACACAGGGTCTTCAGGAAGCAGAAGCTAATTTATAATCGCGCTCCCCTTGCTAGGTGTTCGTTCACACTCCTCTCTTCTGTGGAGGGACAGAGATGGGGAACTGTGAATGAAAACAAGGGTCTGGCCATGAAATGGTCCTGGGCAAGGTTCGGGTGACCCACCGGGTCCCAGGACCAGCCACACGGGTGGCACATGCAGACTCTGAGCTTGTGACTCTCAGTGACCAGGTGGATCACCAACCGTGTGGTCTTCCGCCGGGCCTCGGGGTTATGTGAACCTGGGGTCCAAACCCCGTGCATGCTTTACCTTTAACATTTGAAAATTTTAAATTCCATTTTAATTGCTTTGACCAAACATCCCTATGTAGGCAGTTAATTTGGAATCAGTATGTAGCAGTTAATCTGGAAGCTCAGCAGCTTGGAGTATAGTATCGTCTAGTGCATGTGCACTCAGCCTTCTTCAACTCTTTGCAAGAGACTATCCTGTCAGGCTCCTATGTCCAGGCTCCAGGCAAGAATACTAGAATGGCCATGCTCTGATCCAGGGGATCTTCCCAACCCAGGGATAGAATCGGCTCTTTTGTGTCTCCTGCATTCAGCAAAAGCATCCCATCTTGCTGGCCCACCTGGAGCTCTCTGCTGGGCACTTGGCGTGTTCCTTTTGTGAGATTCTGATGCAAGCTTGCAGAATCTTGACTGCAGTCTTCCCAGCCACCACTAGAGGACAGCATGTGTATATTTAGGATTCCTACGGCTTTCTTGAGAATAGCGCAGGAGTATACATGGGCTCTTGAGAAACCTATATGCAGGTCAGGAAGCAACAGTTAGAACTGGACACGGAACAACAGACTGGTTCCAAATAGGAAAGGAAGTACGTCAAGGCTGTATATTGTCACCCTGTTTCTTTAACTTATATACAGAGTACATCATGAGAAACGCTGGGCTGGAAGAAACACAAGCTGGAATCAAGATTGCCGGGAGAAATATCAATAACTTCAGATATGCACATGACACCACCCTTATGGCAGAAAGTAAAGAGGAACTCAAAAGCCTCTTGATGAAGGTGAAAGTGGAGAGTGAAAAAGTTGGCTTAAAGCTCAACATTCAGAAAATGAAGATCATGGCATCCGGTCCCATCACTTCATGGGAAATAGATGGGGAAACAGTGGAAACAGTGTCAGACTTTATTTTTGGGGGCTCCAAAATCACTACAGATGGTGACTGCAGCCATGAAATTAAAAGATGCTTACTCCTTGGAAGGAAAGTTATGACCAACCTAGACAGCATATTCAAAAGCAGAGACATTACTTTGCCAACAAAGGTTGGTTTAGTCAAGGCTATGGTTTTTCCTGTGGTCATGTATGGATGTGAGAGTTGGCTCCTCTGTTCATGGGATTCTCCAGGCAAGAATACTGGAGTGAATAGCCATTTCCTTCACCGAGGGGTCTTTCCAACCCAGAGATCAAACCCGCGTGTGTGTCCTTCACTGCAGGAGGATTCTTTACCACTGAGCCACCAGGAAGCCCAAGTGGAAAGGCTGGTGTCTACTAAAAATTGTATTGCAGTGTGTTCAAGTAGAGAATGTGCTGGTAAATATCCAACCTCACAGATGATGTGAAGTTCCTCCAGGTGGCAAAATGCATGCAAATTCCTCCAGGCACAGTCAGCCAGTTAAAAGATGGCATTGAGCCTGTTACATTTAGGGAAACACAACCCAGACTCTACAATGATAGCTGTGAGAAGTCAGTTACAAAGGCGATAAAGAGCCATTGTCTGTTGTTCCCACAGACACTGGCCTCATCTGCTGCCGCAGCCAACAGAGCCAACAGCATCTGGGCAACGACTTTAACGGAGTCAATTAGCTAAACTAAGCTGTCATGATGACCTTATCCCAAACCAGAATAAGGCTAAATCCTGAGTTCTGCAATAGTTTTCATCATGTATGTCGAGGGGCAAGGAAAAGGAAGAAGGCCTGGGGAAAGAGTCTAAAATAACCAGAGGCTATTATTAAAGAGGGCTTCACAGGTGGTGCTCATGGTAAAGAACCTGCCTGCCAATGCAGGAGACATGAGATGCAGGTTCGATCTCTGGGTTGGGAAGATACCTTGGAGGAAAGCATGGCAACCCAGTCCAGTATTCTTTTCCCTATAGAATCCAACAGACAGAGGAGCCTGGTGGGCTACAGTCCATGAGGTCACAAAGAGTTGGACATGACTGAAGCCACTTAGCACACAGCACATGGGTGTTAAAAGCAATTGGAGGGAGTTCCCTGGTGGTCCAGTGGTCAAGACTTCACCTTCCAATGCAGGGGGCGTGGGTTCAATCCCTGGTTGGGTAACTAAGATCCTATATGCTTCACAGCCAAAAAACCAAAACATAAAACAGAAGCACTATTGTATCAAATTCAATAAAGACTAAAAATGGTCTAAATAAAACAAAAATCTTAAAAAAAATTGGACTGGTTAGTATACAGAGTTCTGGAAAGATTAAGAAAATGTGATCGAATCTCTAAAATCATGGAAGTTAGGGTTAGTAAGAATCCAGATTCTTGAAATACATGTTCAGTCCTGATATTAGTCTGAGTTTCCTGTTGCCTCAAAGTCACTGACTACAACAAACACATCTCTCATCTTACCCTTCTATTGCATACAGGGGCTTCCCCGGTGGCTCAGCTGGTAAAGAAACTGCTTGCAATGCAGGAGACCTGGGTGGGATCCCTGGATTGGGAAGATGCCCTGGAGAAGGGAACAGCTACCCACTCCAGTATTCTTGCCTGGAGAATCCCCATGGTCAGATGAGCCTGGTGGGCTACAGTGTTGGGGTTGCAAGAGTCGGACCTGACTTAGAGACTAAACCACCACCACGGTGACATGGGTTTTGCAGGACTGGACTCACAAGTGTGGGCAGAGCTCATGCATTCCTTCCTGAGGTTCTTGGGGGGAATCTACTTACAGCTGCCAGCGTCTGTCTGTATCTTTGGTTCCTGACCACTTCCTCCATCATCAAAGCCAGCCAGAGGGTTGGCTCCATCAGCTCAGGCTGAAATAACACAAAGCTACAGGCTGGGGACTTAAACCACAGATGTTTACTGTTTCACAATTTTGGAGGCAGGAATCCGAGCTCCAGGTGCTGTCAGGGTTGGTTTCTGGGGAGGTCTCACTTCCTGGTGGCCACGTTTCCCTTCCCACTGTCCTCGGGTGGGACAGAGAAGGAAACCTCCTTCTCTGCCTCTTTTTTAATGTTTTAAAATTATTTTTTTTTAACTTTTTGACCACACCCTGCAGCATGTGGGATCTTGGCTCCCTGACCAAGGATCAAACCCACACCCTCTTGCATCACAGAGTGGAGTCTTAACCACCAGACGGCCAGAGAAATTCTGCCTCTTCTTACAAAGGCACAATCGAAGCCCCTGCCCCTCTGATCTCATTTAACCTAATTACTCTCTTCTTGTTGTTGATCAGTCGCTCAGTCTTCTCTGACTCTTTGTGACCCCATGGACTGCAGCATGCCAGGCTTCTCTGTCCTTCACCATCTCCCAGAGTTTGCTCAAACTCATGTCCATTGAGTTGGTGATACCATCCAACCATCCAGCTACCCGCTGAAGTCCTGATATCGTAACACAGTCACTCTACCAGTTAGGGGATCAACTTGTGTGGGAGGTTGGCACGCAATTCAGCTCATCCTGCAGGACAACTCCCTCTGATGTCCTCTTCAACTTACTTCTTTCTATTTGTAGGCTGCTTGTGCTCAGGCTGGGCTCACCCCAGAATTCATGAGCTCTCTCCACATCTGAGGTCAGCTCATTAATCACCCTAACTCATCAGCAAACTTCACTGTCCTCTGCCACGTTGTCTAACAGGATCACAGGTTCTGTGGCTTCTGGCATGGACAGCTCTGGGAGGTCACACAGTACACAGAAGTAAGGAGTGCTACCCAGGGGTCTGGAAGCAGTGGTTTTAGGGCAAATAAATGGAAATTCTTGTTGTTGTTGTTTTATTGTGATAAAAACACACAGCACAAAACCAGACCCCATTTGAGTGTGCAGGGCAGTGGTGTCATTTCTGTGTATATTGCTAGGCATCTGATTTCCGGATATTTTTTCCCTCAAAAAACTGAAACTCTACCCTTGGAGCAAGCCTTCCTCCCCCATCTGAGGCCTCAGAGTCAAACTTGCTAAGACTTTGACAGTTGTAGGTCCTCAGGGAGCGGTCTCACGCCGGGCATGTCTCGTGTCTAGTTTGTTTCAGTTGGTGCGAGGGCCACACGGCTCATCCATGTTGTAAGTAGCACAAAGAAAGGCAATGCCAAAGAATGCTCAAACTACCGCACAATTGCACTCATCTCACATGCTAGTAAAGTAATGCTCAAAATTCTCCAAGCCAGGCTTCAGCAATACATGAACCGTGAACTTCCTGATGTTCAAGCTGGTTTTAGAAAAGGCAGAGGAACCAGAGATCAAATTGCCAACATCCGCTGGATCATGGAAAAAGCAAGAGAGTTCCAGAAAAACATCTATTTCTGCTTTATTGACTATGCCAAAGCCTTTGACTGTGTGGATCACAAGAAACTGTGGAAAATTCTGAAAGAGATGGGAATACCAGACCATCTGACCTGCCTCTTGAGAAATCTGTATGCAGGTCAGGAAGCAACAGTTAGAACTGGACATGGAACAACAGACTGGTTCCAAATAGGAAAAGGATTATGTCAAGGCTGTATATCGTCACCCTGCTTATTTAACTTATATAGAGTACATCATGAGAAATGCTGGACGGAAAGAAGCACAAGCTGGAATCAAGATTGCCAGGAGAAATATCAATAACCTCAGATATGCAGATGACACCACCCTTATGGCAGAAAGTGAAGAGGAACTAAAAAGCCTCTTGATGAAAGTGAAAGAGGAGAGTGAAAAAGTTGGCTTAAAGCTCAACATTCAGAAAACGAAGATCATGGCATCCAGTCCCATCACTTCATGGGAAATAGATGGGGAAACAGTGGAAACAGTGTCAGACTTTATTTTTGGGGGCTCCAAAATCACTGCAGATGGTGACTGCAGCCATGAAATTAAAAGACGCTTACTCCTTGGAAGGAAAGTTATGACCAACCTAGATAGCATATTCAAAAGCAGAGACATTACTTTGCCAACAAAGGTTGGTTTAGTCAAGGCTATGGTTTTTCCTGTGGTCATGTATGGATGTGAGAGTTGGACTGTGAAGAAGGCTGAGTGCTGAAGAATTGATGCTTTTGAACTGTGGTGTTGGAGAAGACTCTTGAGAGTCCCTTGGACTGCAAGGAGATCCAACCAGTCCATTCTCAAGGAGATCAGCTCTGGGATTTCTTTGGAAGGAATGATGCTAAAGCTGAAACTCCAGTACTTTGGCCACCTCATGCGAAGAGTTGACTCATTGGAAAAGACTCTGATGCTGGGAGGGATTGGGGGCAGGAGGAGAAGGGGACAACAGAGGATGAGATGGCTGGATGGCATCACTGACTTAATGAACGTGTCTCAGTGAACTCCGGGAGTTGGTGATGGACAGGGAGGCCTGGTGTGCTGCGATTCATGGGGTCGCAAAGAGTCGGACACGACTGAGCGACTGAACTGAACTGAACTGAAGACTTCCTTCTTTGGGCTGATACCGTTCTCCTGATGTCTGTACCACGTGGTGTGTACCAGCGTGGTACAGTTTTCTCCTTTGTGAGTGACGCTGCGGTGAAATGTGTGTAGCGCTTTGAGATCCTGTTCCCAATTCCTCGGGCTTTATGCCCAGAAGTGGGGTTGCTGGATCATGAGGGATTGTTGCGAGAGGCAGTCTCATATGTGCAGTTTCTCCACCCAGCTCATCCACTTCTGGAGGGCTTCCCTCATAGCTCAGTCGGTTAAGAATCTGCCTGCAATGCAGGAGACCCAGGTTCGATTCCTGGGTTGGGAAGATCCTCTGGAGAAGGAAATGGCAATGTCACACCAGTATTCTCATCTGGGAAACCCCGTAGACAGAGGAGCCTGGCGGGCTGCAGTCCATGGGATCACAAGAGTCGGACAGGACCTAGTGACTAAACCATCACCATATACTTTCGGACAGACCTTGGGCCTGGAGCGTGTCGTCCCCAGCAGGAGAGGATCAGGCTCCATTGCTCTGTGTCACATGGCACCCAGCCGCCCACTGCTCAGGGGAGGGGTGCAGCCCTTCTGATGGGCACAGGAGGGCTGTGCCAGGCCAGTGGCCCTGGACGGCTTCCCGCACCCAGGGGCCACGTCCGCTGCGGAGGCTGATCCGATGTGTCTTCTCTGAATGGCTCGGTCCAGAGCTTGGTGTTTTTTCCCTGGCGACTTGGGTACCACACAATGCCAAGGGCAGGATCGTTCAAACATCTGCTCCTGGTAACAGATGACAGAGGCTGTGACATCCTTATTTATTGATGTGGCAAGAAATACTCCATTTCTCACCAGTACACGATGACTGGGACCTTCCCCAAGACCAACAAGATTCAGCGAACTAGCCAGCCAGTTGTGCTAAGTTGCATGTGCTAAGTTGTGCTTAGTATGCATGCTAAGTTGCTTCAGTTGTGTCTGACTCTGTGCAACCCCTTGGACTGTAGCCCACTTGGCTCCTCTGTACATAGGATTCTCCAAGCAAGAATACTGGAGTGGGATGCCATGCCCTCCTCCAGAAGATCTTCCTGATGCAGGGATCAAACCCGCATCTCCTGATTGGCAGGCATATTCTTTACCACTGAGCCACCAGGGAAGCCCAGCCAAGTGGTGATGGACAGCAATATAACCTTCTATGATCTGCTGGCAGAGCCGGTAGCACCTATGTGGTTGCCAACACCGCTTGCTGTGTACACATCAATCCTTCAGGGGAAGTAGAAACCGACAGAAGGTCCTCGCATGGGCAGGTGGTTATCAGCTGCACACCTGCCAAATCTGGGGCTCCAGGTTGAGGTCTGTTCCCTGGAGAGGTCTGAGTCTGATTATCCTAATAACCTTGACAAAGTTCTGACTCTAAATGACAGACTGTGTGAGCAAAGTGCGTTCTTACAGGGGTCAGGGCCCATCGAACCAGCTAGTCTCCAAGTCAGAGCAGATGGGGGTCATACAGGACCTGACAGGCTTATTTCCAGTCTTCTCCCAGGCAATGTTGGGGACATACTTATACTGAAAAGTCATTCCTTGTTTACCTGAAGTTCAAACTTAATGGAGTATTTCATCTGACAGCCCTAATGACAAAGCCTTCTCTGCCTAGAGACTAGAGAGCGGGCAGGAATTTATCTCTAAGACCCTCCTGGTAAGATGGCCAGATGTGCACTCAAAGGGGCCCTCAGGGACCATGTGGAGAGCTTTATTTAAACAGAACAAAACAAACATGTCCTTATTTAAAACAAACATGGTTATGTTTTGAATTAATATAAGAAATTAAAATAAAACTTATAAGATAAAGTGGTTTTTTAAAAAATATATTTATTGTACTCCTAAAATGTCCCCCTTGGAAGAAAATCTATGACAAGCCTAGACAGTGTATTAAAAAGCAGAGACATTACTTTGCCAACAAAGATCCATCTAGTCAATTCTATGGTTTTCCAGTGGTCATGTATGGATGAGACAGTTGGACCATAAAGAAGGCTGAGTGCCAAAGAATTTATGCTTTTGAACTGTGGTGTTGGAGAAGACTCTTGAGAGTCTCTTGCACTTCAAGGAGATCAAACCAGTCAATCCTAAAGGAAATCAATCTTGAATATTCATTGGAAGGACTGATGGTGAAGCTGAAGCTCCAATACTTTGGCCACATGATGCTAAGAACCGAATCATTAAAAAAGACCCTGACGCTGGGAAAGATTGAAGGCAGGAGGAGAAGGGGATGACAGGATGAGATGGTTGGATGGCATCACCAACTCATGGTTGGATGGCATCACCAACTCAACAGGCGTGAGTCTGAGCAAGCTCCAGGAGATGGTGAAGGACAGGGAAGCCTGGCATGCTGCAGTCCATGGGGTTGCAAAGAGTCGGACACGATAGAGTGACTGAACAACAACAAAATGTCCCAGGATCCACTGGTCACAAGTTAAGTTCTTTTGGGAAAACTTGTGACATTGTTGTGCAATCCTTCCAAATGGCCACTAGAGGGCACCATTTCATGATTCACAGCATCCCCACATAAGGATGACCTGCTGCTGCTGCTGCTAAGTCGCTTCAGTCATGTCCGACTCTGTGTGAGCCCATAGATGGCAGCCCACAGATTCCCCCGCCCCTGGGATTCTCCAGGCAAAACACTGGAGTGGGTTGCCATTTCTCTCTCCAATGCATGAAAGTGAAAAGTAAAAGTGAAGTCGCTCAGTCGTGTCAGGCTCTTAGCGACTCCATGGACTGCAGCCTACCAGGCTCCTCCAACCATGGGATTTTCCAGGCAAGAGTACTGGAGTGGGGTGCCATTGCCTTCTCCGAAGGATGACCTAGACAATGTATTAAAAATCGGACATCTAAATAAAAAAAAAAAAAGTGGACATCACTTTGCCCACAAAGGTCCATATAGTCAAAGTTACAGTTTTTCCAGTAGTCATGTACAGATGTGACAGCTGGACCATAAAGAAGGCTGAGCGCAGAAGAACTGATGCTTTCGAACTGTGGTGTTGAAGACTCTTGAGAGTCCCTTAGACGTAACATCAAACCAATCAATCCTAAGGGAAATCAACCCTGAATATTCATTAGGGGACTGATGCTGAAACTCCAATACTTTGGCCACCTGATGCAAAGAGCCAACTTATTGGAAAAGACCCTAATGCTGGGAAAGATTGAAGGCAGAAGAAGGGGGTGACAGAGGATAAGATGGTTGGATGGTATCACCGAGTCAACGGACATGAACTTGGGCAAAGTCCAGGAGTTAGTGAGGGACAGGGTGGCCTGGGGTGCTACAGTCCATGGGGTTGCAAAGAGTCGGACACAACTTAGCAACTCAACAGCAACAACAGCAACAAATTAACAGGATGGCCAGTGCTGATTCGACTACTGGAAATTGAATCTTAGCATCTTTCCATCTAATCAGGTCAGAGAACAGATTCCAGAAACCCCAGAACTGATGCAGAATACTCATCCTGAACTTTCTGCTCAGCAGCAGCATGTGTGTTAGTCAGGATCCTGCAGACCCAAGAGGCTAGAGAGAGACACAGAAGAGGAGAGTCATTGTAGGAATTGGTTCATGTAATTATGAGACCAAAGAGGCCCACGGTCCACTAATTCCATACTGAAGCCTGGAGAACACAAGGCCGGGGCTTAATTCAATGCAAAGGCTTGAGGAGGGGGCACACAGTGCCAGTCCAAAAGCCCAAGAACCAGGAAGGCCAATGCCCATGGGCAGGAGCCAGACATGCAGCTCAGAGAGAGGCATTCCTTCCTTCATTTCCATGTTCTATTCAGGCATCAGGAGGCTGTGTGATCCTCACCCACACTGGGGAGGGCACCTCCTTGCTCAGCCTCTGATGCAAATACTCACGTCTCCTGAAAGCCCCTCTCAGACACACCGGAAAGATCCTCCTACCAGCATCTGGGCTGGGCCTCCCTCAGCCCAGGCAAGTTGACGCATAGAAGCAACCATCATGCCAGAAAGAACGGGTCACCCAGACGAGGGCACTGTGGGGAGTGAAGGCAGTGATATTAACGATGAGTCCAGGCCAGCACGCACAGGAGGGGACGGTGTGAACTGGGGTTTCCGGCACAGAGCTGACCATCCCTGTCGAAACACCTGCCAACTCCAGCAGTGGAAGGAAACCAGGGCCAGAAACTGGGATGAGGGAGGGAGAGCTGGCTCTCGGAGATATCCCATCTGGGTTGATCAGAGCTCCAGGCCCCTCACCCTCCTGGGGCCCCTGGTCCAGCCTGGAGACTGAAGAAGGCTGACAACTTGTCCCCAGAGAATCAGTGTTAGGGGAGGATTTGGAGGGAAATTTTCAGTGTGGAGATTCTGCCAAAGTCTCATGGATTTTTATAACAAAAGTTTTTGTCTCTGTGTGTGCCAGAAGTTCTTCCACATCCTCATGTCCCCAGGGGGTTAGACATGACAATGACATATGCTCTCCTAGAGACCAAGAAAGGGGCTATGAGACCATCTGCTGCTCCTGCTGCTAAGTCGCTTCAGTAGTGTCCGACTCTGTGCGACCCCATAGATGGCAGCCCACCAGGCTCCCCTGTCCCTCAGATTCTCCAGGCAAGAACACTGGAGTGGGTTGCCATTTCCTTCTCCAATGCATGAAAGTGAAAAGTGAAAGTGAAGTAACTCAGTCATGTCCGATTCTTAGCGACCTCATGGACTGCAGCCTACCAGGCTCCTCCTTCCATGGGATTTTCCAGGCAATAGTACTGGAATGGGTTGCCATTGCCTTCTCCGATGAGACCATCTACATGGCTGTAAACCCCAACCTCCCTGCAACTTATGGACTAGCCAGGCTGGGGTTCTGGGATCAGGGATGTATGTGTGTTTAGGTTCTAGACCACTGCAGGGCACACCTTGATTTTCTTCCAATGTGGGTTTCAGTTCATTTCAGTCTCTCAGTCATATCTGACTCTTTGCAACCCCAGGGGTTGCAGCAGCCTGGGCTTCCCTGTCCATCATCAACTCCCTGAGCTTGCTTAAACTAATGTCCATAGAGTTGATGATGCCATCCAACCATTTTATCTTCTGTCATCCCCTTCTCCTCCTGCCTTCGATCTTTCCCAGCATCAGGGTCTTTTCCAATGAGTCAGCTCTTTGCATCAGGTGGCCAAAGAATTGGAGCTTCAGCTTCAGTATCAGTACTTCCAATGAACATTCAGGACTTATTTCCTTTAGGATTGACTGGTTTGATCTCCTTGAAGTGCAAGAGACTCTCAAGAGTCTTCTCCAACACCACAGTTCAAAAGCATCAGTTCTTTGGTGTTCAGCTGTTTTTATGGTTCAACTCTCACATCCATACACGACTACTGGAAAAATGACAGTTTTGACTAGATGGACATTTGTTGGCAAAGTTATGTTTCTGCTTTTTAGTATGCTGTCTAGGTTTGTAATAGCTTTTCTTCCAAGGAGCAAGAATCTTTTAATTTCATGGCTGCAGTCACCATCTGCAGTGATTTTGGAGCCCAAGAAAATAAAGTCTGTCACTATTTCCATTGTTTCCCCTCTATTTGCCATGAAGTGATGGGACTGGATGCCATGATCTTCTGTTTTTTAATGTTGAGTTTTAAGCCAGCTTTCTCATTCTCCTCTTTCACTTTCATCAAAGGCTCTTTAGTTCCTCTTAGCTTTCTACCATAAGGGTGGTGTCATCTGCATATCTGAGGTTATTGATATTTCTCCCAGAAATCTTGATTTCAGCTTGTGCTTCACCCAGCCCGGCATTTCGAATGATATACTCTGCATATAAGTTAAATAAGCAGGGTGACAATATACAGTCTTGACGTACTCCTTTCCTAATCTGGAACCAGTCCACTGTTCCATGTCCGGTTCTAACTGTTGCTTCTTGACCTGCATACAGGTTTCTCAGGAGGCAGGTGAGGTGGTCTGGTATTCCAACCTCTTTAAGAATTTTCCAGTTTGTTGTGATCCACACAGTCACATAGTGACTTTGGCATAGTCAAGAAAGCAGAAGTGGATGTTTTTCTGGAACTTTCTTGCTTTTTCTATGATCCAGCAGATGTTGACAATTTGATCTGTGGTTCCTCTGCCTTTTCTAAATCCAGCTTGAACATCTGGAAGTTCTTGGTTTAGACATTAAGAATCTCTGTCTGGAGGGAAAACAGATTCTCAGTGGCCAGGAGAGAAACACACACACACACACACACACACACACATATCCTATGATCCCACGACCCCAGCCTGACTTGTCCATAAGTGGCAGAGTCATTGGGTTTTACAGCCATATAGATGGTCTCACGGCCCCTTCCCAGATCTCAGGGAGAACGTGTGTCATGGTTGTGACTGACTCCTTGGGGACATGAGGATGTGGAGGAATTCCTGGCACACACAGAGGGAATGAACTTGGACAGGCACTACTTTGGGATTGTGCGTCCATGTAATGAGGGGAGGTTGCTCAGTGCCTTGAGCTGCTACCCAGCCTGCAAATGAAATGCAGTGCCCATAATGCACACTCTGTTAAGAGCTGCAGAATGGTGACAGCAGAGCAGTAAACCACGGACCGGCCCGTCTGAGTGTGGTGCGGGTGTGCTCAGTCACACAGTCCTGTCCGACTCTTTGCAACCCCATGGACTATAGCCCGCCAGGCTCCTCTGTCCATGGGATTCTCCAGGCAAGAATACTGGAGTGGGTTGCCATGCCCTCCTCCTGAGGATCTTCCTAACCCCAGGGACGGGATACATGTCTCTTGCATTGGCAAATGGGTCTTTTACCACTAGTGCCACCTTGGTAACTGCCCAGGTCACACACCCTGGAGCGGCTCTGGTCACAGCCAAACTGCCCTACTTATCTCTGACACGTGGCTCGGAACAGCACGCTCTAGCACAGATCTTTAGAAGCAAGAGGAACTGGCCTGGAGCGCAGTGTTCTGGGCCAGCACTTGGGTCCTCTTGTGCCCCACCCCTCCCCCAAGTGGTTGGAGCACCTCCCTTTCCCCCATCTCAGATCCTGAGGGCCAGGTGAGCAGGTCCTACCCCATCTCCATCCCTTCCCCTGGGCCACCAGTCCTGACCAATCAGTAAACCTTCCATCCCTTGGGGATAACAATTGGTTCAGAGGCAGTCCCTGGCCATGGGTGTAAGACCAGCTACTGGGCTCATGCAGAGGAGAACAAAGGTCTCTTGATATGAACTCTTGGATCTAGTTGTGCCTCCTCGCACCCTCCTCCTGGACTCTCGTGAGCTCATGCATCCCCTTTCTGATCCAGCCTGATGTTCTTGGACTTTGGCCCCTTGGAGCTGAGTGAGTGGACTCCAGTGTGGGGCTGGACGGCTGGGCCAAGTGGATGTCCATTTGTTGTGGCTGGAGGGAGCCCCAGCTGCCCCGCCCCTCGTAGCCCTGGCCTGTCCCACCCCGCATCAGCAGGGCCTCCTGCTGCCCCTCCTCTGTTCCATGGTCCAGTCACATTCACGGACATTCCAGGCCCTTCCATTGCTACAGTCTGTGGGAGGTCCTAGGGTGTCTGTCCACTTTACCAGGAAGGGGCTGTTGCGGGGCACCTACTGCCAGCCTGCTGGGACTCTGGTCTAAATCAGTACACCTGTGGGCCCTTGTGGACGGGAGATGCTGCACACAGGACTGGTCTTAATGGGCCTTCAGGGGCCTGGGAGAGGGCTGCTGGGGTCTTAGGACTCTGGGTTCCTCACAGGGCCTGACTAGCCTATATTCAGCCTCCCAACTGCCTACAAGTAACATGTTCCGTGGCCAGGAGCGTGGGTCCCGGAGCCCAGCTCCCAGGCTTGAGCCTGGTCATCCAGGCATTAGCCGTGGGGCCTCAGTAACCTCTGTGAGCTTCCGTTTCCTGATTTGTAAGAGGGGATAAGTCGTAATCCCTTCTTTGGATTGTTGTAAAGATTAACTGGGATAAAGTGTTTAGCACGGCCGGCAGTAGGAAGTGTTCCATAAATGTGAATGATCGTCATGCTTTCCCCCGCCACCCTGTCACATGCTCTCCTGAAAGAAACTGCTCAGCCCCCGAGAGACCAGAGACCCATCCCCAGACCACAGCAGCTGGTACGGGGCATGTGCTGGCCCCAGATGAGGCTGGTCAGCTGCACTCCCTGTTGTGCAGGTTGAGTAAGACCCTGCGGTCCTGTCCTGTGGTCTGGCATGATGTCACCTGCAAAGAGATACGAGGTGTTGAAGGCACTGGTCTGTGGACAGGCAGGGGAGCCCAGGAGCTGAGAGGGAGGGAGAAGGAGGGACAGAAGGACAGAGAGAGGGCTGGAAGGACTGGGAGGTGGGGAGGGAGGAGAGAGAAGGATATTGAGAGAGGGAGACCTGTCCTAGTACCTTTAATTTTTTTTTAAATGACATCTTTACTATTTCACTGTCAATTCCCATCAACAATATAGAAAGCTTGCAATTTCCCTACATCCTCACCAACCCTTGCCATTTATTCTTATCCCATAGTAGCCATCCTAATGGGTGAGAAGTGATGTCTCATTACAGATTTGGTTTCTATTTCCCTAATGATGCTGAACACCTTTTCATGTGCTTCCTGGCCATTGTAAATCTTCTTTGAAGAAATGTTTATTTAGTGAAATCCTTTGCCCATTTTTGAATTAGGTTGTTTCATTTTGGTTTTCAATATTAGGAGTTCTCTATATGTTCTGAATATTAACCCCTTACCAGATGTATAATTTGGAAATATTTTTCTCCCATTCTGTGGATTTCCCAAAGTACACTTTTGACTTGTGATTACGTTAAACATCTGTCTACTTACTCTCTCTTTCTAATGACTTCTTTCCCACAAAGGATGAAGTGGAAAGGAGACTGCAGGGAGTGTGACTGTAAATTCTAACCCTACATGGATCTGCCTTCAGGCAAAGCTGGATCCAGATACTCAGCCCCAGCACCTCTGGAATCCTCCCCCTTCTGTGTCTTTTCAATTTTGAAGCATGTGATGGCTCTCAGAATCCCTGATCCCAGAATCAGGGCCAGTGGATTAAAAGGGTTTCTCTCCCCACCCACTGAAAGTCTCAAGAGTATACCTCTCTGAACAAACTTTCCTGATCATCGAGGTCAGATGGATAGACTATGCTGATTGTTCAGAATGGGTCATGAGCCCACCCCTGGCATTTGGGAGGGAGGGAACTTGGCTCTACCAGCCCTGGGGAGGAAGCTTCCCAGAGGCAAATGGATTTTTTTCCCTTTTTACTAGCAGAGAAAGACAGAGGCTGCAAAACATATGCTCACTGACCCTGAGTGGGCCTTGGAAGGCAGTGACTAGGATCAACACCTGTCTCCTAGAAGACCAGCCCAGTGGGGATGGGGCAGGTATGTGGGTATCTGATGGCACAATGCCCAACAGAAAGTGAAAGTGAAAGTGAAGTTGCTCAGTCATGTTGACTTTTTGTGACCCTATGGCCTATAGCCTGCTAGGATTCTCCGTCCATGGGATTCTGCAGGCAAGAATACTGAAGTGGGTTGCTATTTCCTTCTCCAGGGGATCTTTCTGACACAGGGCTCAAACCCGGGTCTCCCACACTGCAGGCAGACTCTTTACCATTGAGCCACCAAGTGCCCAACAAAAGGTGCACTCTATGCTGGGGGCATGGACACAGGAGAACCAAGTGCATAGGGAGGAGAAACAGGGATGCTGAAGAGCAGAGGCAGTGCTAAGACTGAGCCTTATAGAATGAGTAGGAGTTCATCAGGGCATGCCCAAGTGGGCATGGCGGAGAGCAAGGGCACTGAGATGTCAACTGGGAATTGAATCCTGATGCTTTCTCACCCTAACTTCCTAGGGAAAGTTCCCTCATTTCTCTAAGACTCAGTTTCCTCCTCTAAAAATAGGGGGTGATTATTGTGCTCTCTTACAAGAGCTAGTAGATGAAGCAATAGATGTGACAAGGTCTCAGCTCTCCTGGAACTTGTATTTTCTCATCTGTAAAGTGGGGAATTGATGTTTCCAAACTGTGGTGCTGGAGAAGACTCTTGAGAGTCCCATGGACAGCAAGGAGATCAAACCAGTAGATCCTGAAGAAAATCAACCCTGAATATTCAGTGGAAGGACTGATGCTGAAACTGAAGCTCCAATATTTTGGCTACCTGATTCGAACAGCCAACTCATTGGAAAAGACCCAGATGCTGGGAAAGATTGAAGGCAGGAGGAGAAGGGGATGACAGAAGTTGAGATGGTTGGATGGCATCACTGACTCAATGGACATAAGTTTAAGCAAACTCTGGGAGATAGTGAAGGACAGGGAAGCCTGGCATGCTGTAGTCCACGGGGTCACAAAGAGTCGGACACAACTTAGCAACTGAACAACAACAGAAGTGGGGATAGTAACTGCAACCTGCTCAAGGGTTTGTCATAAAGAGCAAATGAATGTATGACTACACATCACGGTGCCACATAATGTTAGCTGGTAACTTATTATTCTCACAAAGTTCTGAAGATGAGAGTGAGTTGCCTTCCAGTGGGGGAGATGCTGGAAGCAGCCAGTTGTGTGTGTCCCAGGGAGGATGCAGATGGGTGGGACTGCTGGCTCCATCCCAGTGCCCGCAACTGCATTCAACATCCCCATGGCTGTGGACCAGGCTTTCCTTTTTGCTGCCTACCCTTCTGCATCTGTTAAATGGACCTGCTCATGTTTGCTGCTGGGCCTGAATAGGAGGACCTCTGAGGCCCTGAGCAGAGCTGCACGTGGAAAGCTCTCAGTGATGGGGATGGGGTGGAGGTGACCACCTTTGGGGCTCTCAGGACCTATGCCTGTTACACTGAGTGAGTCAGTCTGATGGCTTTGGTGCTGACGCGGTCCCTGAGCCCATTTCAGGCCAGAGACTCTACCTCACAGGCAACCTCCACCTCAAAGTGAGCTGGACATCCTTAGCTTTTCGGGACTGAAGGCTCCCAGGTGCTTGAGAGTGGAGAAAGGGTTGTGATGGGAGGAGAGCTAAGAGGGCCTTGGGAGGGGGGCCTGGGCACTTAGTTCTCATCAAGCTAAATAGTATGTTGTTATTACCTTTTTAATGAGAAGCTCATTCTGCATTTCACAGCAGTTACACCAAAGGCGGCCAAGGTGCCGCCCACATCCGGAGGGTCAGGCCCCGTGTAGAGCTAGGCTCACTCTCATCTTTCACCTTCCCCAAGCCCGTGAACACTGGGACTCAGAGAAGTCAAGCGACTCGGGGGCCAGCGTCGCACAGCAGCTCAACTGGGCAATCTCTTTACAAGGTAATTTAAGCGGGCGGTCCACCTCCGGCCCGGCTGTCTTTTTAACGTGTCCAGAGCGTCCTGACACTGAGGTCCAGCATCCTGGGCTGCGGAGCGCGAGGGGTCCCTAGATCAAGGTCACGGCGGCGCCCCCGCGAGGTGGAGAGGCTGGCCTCGAGTGGCGGCCCCGCCCCCGGCCCCGCCCCCGGCCCTCCTGCAGCCCCGGCTTCGCCCCGCCCCCGCCCCGCCCCCGGCCCTCCCGCAGCCCCGGGCTCTGCGCGGCGCTGGGCTGCCCCGTGGACGCCTCCCGGAGCTGCCCTCCGGTGGGATGCGTGGGCGGGGCGGGGGGCGCGCCCGCTGGCCGGCGCCCGTGCGCTCGCTGCTGCGCGCCTTCGGGGCCCGGGACGCCGCCGCCACCGCTCGAGGCCCGGCGCAAGGTAAGCGCGCGGCGCGAGGGGCGGGCGTGGGGCTGGGGGCCGGTGGGCCGGGAGCCTGCGTCCTGCCCTTGACCGCTGCGGGATGTCTCGGATATCCGCTGCGCCCCCAGCACAGAGGTGGCGCCTCCTGGCTCGGGCTGTCCCGGCAGCCAAGGCGGGCGACTCCGTTCCCAAACAACAAGGGCAGGCAGTGGGCGCAGTGGTCCAAAGCCCTGCTGGGGTCGGCGGTCCCGGGATGAGAAGGCTTCTGTGGCTGCGTGACCCGGTGCTCACGGCACTGGACTTCACTGTGCCTCAGTTTCTGCGTCTGTGAGATGGGGTGCGATCCAACACTTAAGTCTTGGGGCAGTAGCTGGGATCACGTAAGTAGCGCTTGCCACCTGGTGAGAGTTCCACATGTGTTCATTGTCCCCCCAGGGAGGATCGCGGGCCTCCCTCCACTTGTGCAGGCAGGCGCTGCCAGGGCCCCTGCGGATAGACACCTGCTCCTGGAGCCGGTCCAGCCAAGTTAAAGGGACAGGATCTCCGGAGAGGAGCTAAGAGAAGCTGGAAGCGGTGCGGGCTCCCCCTGGGCCAGGGGAGAGGACCTGGGAGTGGACAGAGGATTAGATCTCCCCTTGAGGGGGCCAAAGAGCTTTGCCTGGATCCCGTGGAGGTTGGTATAGTTGGTGACTAGGCTGAACACTGGGGCAGCCCAAAGAGAGTTAGTCCAGTGTTCGAATTCTCTGGGGAATCCAATCCTAGGCCTGCCCCTTAGAATCTCCTGGAATCTGTATTTTTAAGCCGTGCCCCAGGTGATTTCAGGCCGGTCTGGGAACTCTGGATTAGAAACACCGGTGGTTCTCAACAGGGGGATGTCCCCCGAAGCATCTTGTGGGAGAGAAGCCTGGGATGCTGCCAAATATCCTGTGACTTTCGGGAAGCTCCCCTCTCCCCAACACCCCCCCTCCCCAGAAAAGAAAGAAAAAGAATGCCCAGGACCAGGGCAACCGTGCGGAGGTTGGGGAACTCTGAGATACCTGGAGTTATAGAGTCGGGAAGGATGGGATTCTGGGGTTGTTGAGACCAGCAGGCGTCATTTGAGAGCCTGTTACGTGCCAGACCCTCTGCGGTGCCCTGAAGTCATATGAGAGGCCCACACAGAAGCTCCGGGGCACCTCCGTGTGGTGAGTGGAGCCCCATCTAGGGGTTGGACGGCCCTTCTGTTGACTCCACCCAGCATTAGTATCAAGCACCTGCTAACGGGAGACCTTGTGCAGAGCCCGGGGGTAAGGTGGTGAACGAGAGGGGGCGCACTCACCCTCTAGTGGGGTCGAAAGCGCCCTCAGCCCATGGCTGCACAAGGGGAGTGTCGGCACACTGCACCAGTGTCAGCTTCCTCCCCTGAAAGCAGCGCCCCCGCAACCCGTGCAATACTTTGGCACTGAGTTTGTAGCGAAGCATTTTGGGGTCAGATTTTGAGAGCAGACCTTTCACATCCTGACCTTCAGCTTGGCAGCGTATTCAGAGCTGTCACAAGTGTATGACCTGCCTGTGGACATGATGCAATTCCTGCCCCACATGCTCATTTCAGTTTTTTGGCATTTTTAAAATAGCTCTATGGCTTCTGCCCGGGCCTTGAAGGATGCTGGGCTCAGCCGCTGCTAACCCACTTTCGCCAAGGAGAAAGCCAACTGAGAGACGGCCGGCAGATGTTTGTATTAATTGCTGAAAATGGCTCAGGCGCTGACCTATATGCTGGGGATGCGGCAGAGCAGGGGGTCAGCTCCCTGCCCTCAGGGAGCTTTAATTCTGGTGAGGGGAGCCCAATCTGTCTACAGAGAAATGTTAGAAGAAGACCGGGGTGGCGGGTGGGGGGTGGCAAGGGAGGGTCTTAAAGAGGGATGTTTGGGTGCAGACCTGAATGGGGAGAAGCAGGAGCCATGTGAGGAGAGGGGGTGAGAGCATTTTCAGCAGGAGGAAAGGCAGTGGCCCTGCATGGAGTTGGCTTGGTGGAGTTGGGGGCCAGAAGAAGCTCATGAGGCTGGAGACCCCAGGTGAGGGGAGATGAGGACCCATGCCTGGCCAGATGGCTGGTAGGCCCTGGACCTGTTGATGAGTGGTGGGGGTTCCACGTGTGCAATCTAAGGCCATCAGTGCACTTTAGCCTCAGAAATGGTATGACCAGCCGGTGGTGTCCTGTGGCACCAGGCTCCTGGTGGGGAGGGGCCACCTGCAGTTGAAGGGAGGACAGTGGTGGTGGAAGTGGGCAGCACAGGGGCTGGAGCCCATAGGGCCTGCTGAAGCCTTGGGGGTCTGAAATCCAGGATTGCCATAGGTTTTGTGTCTTAAGCCTGGTGGGTTGGGGTTCCATCTATGAAGCTGTGGTAGGCTTGGTTGGAGGAGTGGGGAGACTGGTCAGGGGGTGAGGGGTTTGGGGAGAGGAGGCCACGTCCACTTGGACAGGCTTGTTGACGTCTTCAAGGATGTGCCAAGTAGGCCTCTGCCTATCTGAGTCTGGAGCTGGGGTGGGCAGGCAGCCTGCAGCCTCCCATCTGAGAGTCCCTGGTGTGGGGCTGAGGCTTTGGTTTCACTGTTGCCTTTCTCTGTTGGTCCAACTGCCAAGTTTCAGAGCGAGGTTCCAGAGACCAGGGTACAGCTAGGCTGTGTGCCCACCGCTCTGGGCATTCTGATGGCTGGACCTTGACGGGGGGTTCTCTCACCTCTGGAACTGGGAGAATTTGTCGGGCTGCCACCTGTAGTTCTACCCTTTCAGTCTCTGCAGCTGCTTCCCAGAGCTTGCTTGGGGCAAGTCCTTACTCCCAACCCTGATGGGCTCTTGGACTATTTCTGTGGCCAGCGTGAATTTAGGAACAAATATTCTTCTGGACTTCAAAGTTGATTTGGAAGCCCTGACTCATACTAGGATATTTCTGTACCAAATTAGTTTTTTTTTTTTTGAAGGGAAAGGAGTGATTGATGAGAGCATGGCATGTCCCAGCTGGTGTTCATTACAGGCTGTGGCTTTAGGGGCTGCAGGAGGCAGTTGGAAATGCAATGCCCCATCTCCCAGGCTCACACAAGGGCTCAGAGTTAGGAGACTGAGCTGCTAAACTCTTTTGAAATTGTCAGGATGACCCCCTGTACCGTGGAGGCCTTCCTGCTAACAAGTGACAAGCAATTCAGGAAGCTGGAGATTCAAAGAGTGACCTCATAGCTTCAACTAGTGTCCTCTTGCCTGTCTGGGGCTCAGGCTGGGTCACACCACTTGCCCTTGGGAATGGGAGTGGGGGTGCACGGGCGAGTCCCAGGCAAGGATGGAGCCTGCGTCCCTTCAGTAGCCAGACCTGAGACCCCTCTTCCCCCAGCCCCAAGGAAATCAGGAAGGGGCACCCTTTCCAGGGCCCGAGAGCGGGCTCTTATCTAAAACTCGGAAATGAATTGTCCGAGGAGGCACATGTGTTGATAAAGCAAGAGACTTTATTGGGAAGGGGTGCCTGAGCAGAGAGCAGCAGGATAAGGGAACCCAGGAGCACGGCTCCACCATGTGGCTCACAGTCTCAGGTTTTATGGCGATGGGGTTAGTTCCCGGGTTGTCTCTGGCCAGTCACTCTGACTCAGGGTCCGTCCTGGTGGTGAACACATTGGTCAGCCAAGGTGGATTCCAGCAAGGAGGATTCTGGGAGGTTGGTAGGATGTACAGACTGGCAAATTCTCTCTGCTTTCCCAAATTCTTATGGTTGATGGTAGCTTGTTGGTTCCACGTTCTTTTCCAGGACCTCCTATTGTTAGGATAACTCATACAAGTGGTTATTCTCTTGCCTGGCCAGGTTCCAGTCAGTGTTTCCCCTAACGGGATGACAGCGGGAGGAGAGTCGGTGCTGGGTGTTGCAAACCCCAGCATGTTTCCAGTGCCCCACCCCCAGCAATATGCGAAGCCCACACCTGTGTGCACCTGACCTGAGAGTCCCCCCTCCTCCCAGCATCTGGATCATCCTCCAGCCTCAGTCGTCTCTCTTGTGACAGGTGTGCACTGGGAGGCGAAGGCAGGGTTTGCCACCTCCAGGCAGCAGTGGAAGACCCTGTGAGGGTCTGGCCAAGCTCTTCCCTCTCCTCCTGTCCCCTTCCCCGGGGCATTCTCCTGCCACGTATTCTGCATCCAGGCAAAGTGGTCCTCACCCCCTTAAGGATGGCGGATGAGCTTGGCCAGATTAATTGGTCTATGGCTCCATTTTTGGTTGAAGGGAAATGAGTGATCCTCAGGTTTTAGAATGGGTCTGTCTGTAGCTGGTAAATACTTGTCAGATGAACGCCTGAGGTGTTCTAGGCGGGCAACAGGTTTCTTTGGAGAAAAAAATTATATATAATTACTCTAGTATTTCATGAATGGGCTTCCCAGTTGGTGCAGTGGTAAAGAACCTGCCTGCAGTGCAGGAGGCCCGAGTTTGATCCCTGGATTGGGAAGATCCGCTGGAGGAGGAAATGGCAACTCACTCTAATATTCTTGCCTGGAGAATTCCATGGAGAGAGGAGCCTGATGGGTTATAGTCCATGGGGTCGCAAACTTTCTCCAAGTGGGAAGTGAAAGTGACTCCTTCCTCTCCTTCCTGGGAGAGAACCCCTGTTACCGTGAATCTTTTCCCACCAGACTGTCTTCATGTGTGTGTGGGGGATCTTGATAGAAGCTGTACAGAATGGTTTCCTGTACATGTTTTAAAGAGATGGTGTCTGAATACAGCCGTCTTGTTCTGAAACTTACTGTTTTCATTCAGCAGCATGTCTGGGAGGTTTATCTGGGTTCGTAGAGTCTTCCTATTTGATTTAGAATATTCCACCATCTGCAACCTTTCTGTGGCTGCTGCCCATGGAGGGCGTCCCCAGTCCCTCTTGTTACAGGCTGTGTCTCTGAGCATCCTCTTCGTGCACTTATACACGAGTTTGTCTTGAGGGCTTGTTCTAAGGTGTGGAATTTCTGAGCCTGTAAATTTCTCTTGGTTTAGCAATATTTTTCCCCAGAGTGGCTGTATCACTCCCATCTGCAGTGTCTGAAAAGTTCTCTCGTTCAATTTCTTAAATATTGTCAGTCCCACAGCAGAAGAGGGGGATTTTCTTGGTTTCATTTGTATTCTCTCAATTTCTGGAGAAGGTTTTTCTTATGTTAATTGGCCATGTGGATTCACTTTTCGTGAGTTGCTTCTTTTCTGTGGGGTTGTTGGTTTCTTTTTTGTGATTGGTGTCTTGAGAGCTCTGTGTGTATTCTGGGTTCTAATCTGCTTGCTTGCAGAGATATTTGCTCTCCCTGTGGCTTGGCTTTTAATTCTGTTTATTGTGTCTTTGGTTGAGTAGAAGTTTTAGTTTGCTCTTTAAAGGTATAATTGACATATAACATGTACATTTTAGGTAAATGATATAATGATTCACTGTATATATTGCAAAATGACCACCACAATGAGTCTGGTTAGTGTTCATTATGATAAATAGTTATAATTTGTGTGTGTGTGTGTATGTGTCATGAGAATGTTTACAATCTGCTTTCTTAGCAACTTTCAAACCTATAATATACTTCTGTCACCACCAAGCTGTACATTTCACCTCCATGTTTTCAGCTTTGACGTAGTCAAGTTCATTAAGCTTTTTCTTTACGTCTTTGCCTTTTGTGTCTTCTTCAAGAAGTCTCTTTCTGCCTCAAATTTAGAGTGAATGTCTTGTCCCAGGATGCTCAGGGTGGTCCTGGTTTTCGCGCTGAAACTCCCATGTCCTGAGAACCGCTGAGTCCTGGGCAAACCAGGATAACTGACTCATGAACACCTCCACCCGTTTCCTTTTGATGAGTGTATAGCTTTTTTCTTTACATTTGTTTCTAATCTGCTATACTTCTGTGAATAGTATGAGGTAGAATACAGATTTTTTTTACATTGAAGTATAGTTGACTGACAATGTTGTGTTTGTTTCAGGTATACAGCAAAGTGACTCGGTTACACATGTAAATAGATGGATGTATTTCAGATACTTTTCCATTTTCCAATATTACAAGATATTAACTATAGTTTCCTGTGCTATACAGGCAACTATCTGTTGCCTTGCTGTTCTTGTTGTCCTTGCTGTTCGTATATTTTATATATAGTAGTGTGTATCTATTAATCCCAAATTCTTGATTTATTTCTCCTGAATACAGATTTTTAATAGGAATTCCAGAAGTCAAAATGTTTAACTCAGGGAGTCATTGGTTCTGATGGAAAGCTCCAGCCATGTGTTAGCAGAGAAGGAAAGGTGGCCTGCGGGAGGGGAGTGGACATGTGACCCCAAGGCAGCCTATGTCTCCTGAACCTTAAACTGAAGCAGGTTTGGGGCAAGAATTTGCTTTCTGATTCGATAACTTATATGGTTTTATTGATCAATACTTCATTTTGCATTTAAGAAACCCCTTTTACCCAGAGAACCTCCCTGGTGGCTCAGATCATAAAGAATCTGCCTTCAGTGTAGGAGACCTGGGTTCAATCCTTGGATTGGGGAAATCCCCTGGAGAAGGAAGTGACAACCCACTTCAGTATTCTTGCCTGGAGAATTCCATGGCCAGAAGAGCCTGGCAGGCTACAGTCCATGGGGTTGCAAAAAGTCAGATATGACTGAGCAACTAACGCTTTCACTTTTACCCAGAAACACCAGCCCACAGGGTCAGGTGTTTGGAGAATCCTAGGTGCCCCTTCTTGCTGCTCAGCTGCTGTTGAAGGCTGAACTTGCCCTGCCACCCGACCCCGGAAGGAGCCCCTCCCTGTGTACCTGCACAGACATGCATCTCAAGACTTAATAAGCCCAGGGCACTGGGTCCCCAGACCCCTCCTCTGTTTGGGCTTCATTAAGGCAACCTGCTGCCTTTGGGATTTCTACTGAATACAGTTGCAATTTATTTTAAGGAGGAGCAGTAGCAGCAGTGTATACCCTTTGCACACAACTCCTCCCAGCTGGGCTTGGGTGTTTGCTGGGGCTGTGGTGACCAGAGGGGCCTGCAGCCCCGGAGACCCCATACCACAGCCCTCTGTCCACTCCCTTGTTAGTACTCCGTCCTCCGCGGCCAGTGTGGACTGGTCCTGCAGCAATCTGCTCACTGCTCTGGGCATGCCCATGTCCTGCCACACACATAGCAGGTGGGCTTCTTGAGTGCCTGGACAGCAGGTGGGGCCTGGGAAATCCTGCCTTTTCTCAGCCTCTGGAGAGAGCTGCCCTCGGGCTCTAGAAGCTTCTTCCTTTGGGCAGCATCTGATCTTACGTGGAGCCTCTGGTTTCTCCCCAGAGGAGACCCATTTTTGCAGAAAAACCCCCCAGTTTGGCATTGATTTCCCTCCAGAGTTATAGGAAGCAGCTCGCAGCATCTCTATTTGAGTCTGCCCTGTTCTTCTGAAAGCACATCGTATTTCTAGGCTGTTTCCAATTATTAACACACCCTTGCTGTAGCAAACTTAAAACAGGTGAGTGGAGGCCCGCCTGGGCCCTCTCCTCCAATACTGACCCCTTGTACTTTGTATAGGTACAGACAGGCACCCTTGGCAGTCACCTCCTTCCCACCCTCCTAATTTATTACACTTACTCCTAATTTAGAAGCTCCTATCAAAGCGTCTGCCTCACCTGCTTCCCTGTCCATCTGTGTCCCATTCTGTCACCAGCAGGTCTCCTGGAAGCCAGGCAGGCGCCCTGCTGCCTGCATTGTGTGCGTTGGGATGGTGGGGTCACTGCCGCTGCCCCGCAGGGCAAGGACCAGAAGTAGACCCTGCCCGCGATGAGGTTTCTGGTACGAGTGAAGGACTGCCTCTCTTTCCACTTAAGAGTGTCCCGAACATCTGTGTGAAGAGAATGTTATCTTTCATCTGTGGCCACATTTCTTTTAATTCTTACGCACTCAGATAATGAGGATGTTGGCATGGGTGAGGCTTGTTGCAAATTTCTATTTTTGCTTTAATCGCTTTTCTGTCTGGTGTTTTTCCTATGAAAAAGTGAGTGTCTGACTTGTTGTGACCCCATGCACTGTAGCCCGCCAGGCCCTCTGTCCATGGAATTCTCCAGGCAAGAATATTGGAATGGGTTGCCTTTCTCTTCTCCAGGGGATCTTCCAATCCAGGGATCAAACCCAGGTCTCCTGCATCGTAGGCAGATTCTTTACCATCTGAACCACCAGGGAAGCCCCCTTTTCCCTATAAGCCACAGTAAAAACTCATGGTAAATTAGCTTCAATATTTTACCTCTTGATTAAACATTGGGATAATAAAAATTAAGAGGAGGTATTCTTTCATTTATGGAACAGAATTATTTCTAACTTGGAGAATTACGGTGAAAGTGACAAATATTTGGTAACAGTCATTTGCATTGGGTCTGCGTGGGAGTTACCATGGTGGGAGAGGCCAGGTTGAAATCTCCTTTGTGGGAATGGAGATGATCCAGCAGCCAGGGCTTGACCTGTCCTTAGCTCTTCCCCTTTGTCTGCATGTCTCCATGGGAGGCGTGTGCCCACTTGACAGATGAGGAAAACCAAGGCTCAGAGAGATGGAGTAAGTAGCCCAAGGTCGCACAGCTGCTGGAGCTGCCCCTGAACCTGGGTGGTCAGCTTTGGCAGCCTCTGGATTCTTAGCCTTTGCTCTCCTGCCTCAGGATTTATGTTCTCTGCCTTTTATCGTGGAAGACAAGGCTAGTTCTTGGTGCCTCTTGGGGGAGTCCTTTCTGGGTGCCCCAACTTTGGCTGCACCTGGGAGATGCCTGATTTGGAAATAAGGTGGCTGGTGGGAGGAGCGAGCCCTGCCCCTCAGGTGGATGTCTGTGCCCCGTAGGTGGGATGCCAGGGCGGTTCTCTCCCCAGTCCCCCGGCATGGGTCATACCCTTCATTTGAGTCTTGGGTTGACCTTGGATGTGCGCACATCCCTCTTTGCAAATGGTCTGTGTGGGGTCACCCAGGGCTGTGCAGCAGTGGGAGAAGGACCCTTGGAGAGCTGCACGACCTTCCCCTCTGAACCTCACCCTCCTTGTGGCTAGAGGATGACACCGGGACTGGAGGCCTCAGACACTCAGGAGAATGGATGGGAGGATGTGTGACTGCTGAAACGGAGGACCACAGACTTTGCAGGCAAAGGGACGCCTGTTTATCGTCATGTATCCTCCCCTGGGCTGGAGGTGGACTCAGCCGGTGCCCTGCTCTGAGTCCCATGGGCTGGAGCTGAGGTGTGGCCAGGTCTGTGGTCCTTCCTGGAGTTCTGAGAGGGGAGCCAAATCCAGCTCATGAGTTGCAGGACCTGGGTCCCCGTTTCCCTGCAGGCTGTTGGGGGATCATTTCCAGAGGCCACTGTGTTCCCTTGTGGCTCCCTCAAGGCCAGCAGTGGTGGGTTGCATCTTCCAATGCCTCGTCTCTCCTCTGCCCACTCCTCCCCTTCTGTCTTCCCTCTGCCTTGAGGGTCCTGTGATTACACGGCCAGGTCCGATCATCTGGGATAATCTCCCATCATCAGGAGACTGATGGTATCAATCAGGCAGCTGATGATAACCCAGTTTTTGTTCACAAAAGCCTTCCCTGTAGTGCCTAGAGTCGTGTTTGCATGAGTAACTTGGGGCTGGAATCTGAGGGTATTCCCGTCTACACTCTTGGGTAAGTTGATTAGCCCAGGGTCCAGCCCACAGTGAGCACTAGGTAAGGACAGGGTGAAACCACTGTGGTGGGCCAGGTTATACCAGCTCCATGAATTTGTGTTGGGAGAGGGGGCAGTCACATCCAACTTCAAGGAACAACCCCCTTGCCCAAATTACAGAGCACAGGAATCAGCTGGTAACTGTCTGAATTGTAACAGTAATCCTGTGTAGGAATTTTCTTTATTACAGTTCAGCTATTGGGTACCTTTGCATCAAGAGTGGCTGGAACATACACAGTTACAATGCACGTGGGCTCCGTCCACCACTCTGCATTCCAGGCTGCCTGTGTCTCTCCCAGTCCAGTGCAGCAGCCCCTAGCCCACCCCCTCATCTCCCGGCCCCTCTTTGCCTCCCATAACCTCCCCAGAGAAGAGAAATTCATTCTTTCTTTCCTGGCTGGGGACCTTTCTGGGTTTATCGTCCCAGGATAAAATCTGTGCTTTGCACCATGGGTCATGAGACCACTTGGGTCCTGGGCCTGTCCCCCACCCTCCCTGCATGCCACCCTGCCCTCAGCGCTTCAACCACCCAGCCCCTTCTCAGCCCTTCTGACTGCCCAGTACTTCCACCCCGGGGCCTTTGCATGTGCTGTTGTGGGGAGGGACCTTCCCCTCCCCTTCCCTGCCCCCTACAGTGCCTGGTATGTGCTGTGCATGAGTGAATCATGCCTTTTTGAATGCAGTGCCAGCGGCCCCACCCCCTTGGGTCTTTGCTGTGTGTTTCAGGTTCTGGTGGGAGACAGAACCCACTTCACTCGAGATTTCGGCCCCTCCACTCTCTCCTGCTGATAGACCCCCAGAGCCCATTCTCCTAAAATCCTGGGTCTCCCAGGTGACCCTTCAAAAAAATGAAGTAGGAGGGTGAGCAATCCCCCAAAACTACAATGTGACGTACCAGGAGTAATCTTCGTTGCACCCCAACTCGCTGAACTGATGAAGCCTCTGCTAAGCACATTTATGAGTGCTGTCTCCCCGTGTGCCATGGAAGTCATAGGAGCTCTTGCTAATGTTCCAGAATGGGGCCTGGTGAGGATGCCAGTATCTAATTGCCTAAATAACTTCCCCTTCCCCCATGAAACCCCAGTGGACCCACCAGCTTTAACCCACATACGAATTTAGTGAATTATGGGCCCTGAAAGAGATCACGGCTTCTGTGAAAACACAGACAAGCCATCATTATTTATAGGTTTGTACAAGTGGGTTCTTGGAATTATCACTCCAGCTGCAGAACTTAAGATGTATTTTTAAAGTACTACCGATAAGCCTTGTGCTATGGATTTTCTGTAATTTATGGACTGGGCGCCATGCCGTGTTTGAACTATTCTACGATGAAGTACTCTGTCTCCCATTCCTGCTGCGATGGGGTGTTGGAGGCATAAATCTGTGTGTGGTGAGGCAGTGAGCCCGGCTCTGGGGTCTCCATGGGAAAGGAAACCAGTCCCTTTAGAATATAAATCCAGCAAACATTACAGTGTACACGCTGAATTGGAGGAAAGAGCCAGTGTTTGGGTGACAGTGACCTTTATTTAAGCGTGACTTATCTCCTTTTAAAAGAGTCAAGTGGCCGGATGGTCGAGGCGGTGAGCGTGACTTCCGACGAGCGCTGTCCTTGTCCCTTTTACTTGTGGTCAGCATTCTAAGCATCCATGTCCTTCATAATCCCTTTCTGCACAGTTTGGGGCATCCCATCCTCATGTGTCCCCCAGGCTCACAGGGGGCCGCTGGGGCCCCAGGGCCACACAGGACACTCAGGCAGGGAGCAGGGACAGTGCCATCAGCGTCTGCCAGGCTCATGGCGACAACTGCCTTTTCTCTGTGTGACTCTCCATCAGCACGTTTCCCAGGGGCCCTGCACCAGCCCCTCTCCCTGCGTTTGTTGCTGCTGTTCAGTCGTTCAGTCGTGTCCGGCTCTTTGCGACCCCATGGATGCCAGGCTTCCCTGTCCTTCACCATCTCCCAGAGCTTGCTCAAACTCCTGTCCATTGAGTCGGTGAAGCCATCCAACCATCTCGTCCTCTATCGTCCCCTTCTTCTCCTGCCTTCAGCCTTTCTCAGAATCAGGGTCTTTCCTAATGAGTCAGCACTTCCCATCAGGTAGCCAAAGTATCAGCGCTTCAGCTTCATCATCTGTCCTTCCAATGAATATTCAGGACTGCTTTCCTTCAGGATTGACTGGTTTGATCTCATTGTACTCTAAGGGACTCTCAAGAGTCTTCTCCAACACCACAATTCAAAAGCATCAAATGTTTGGTGCTTCCCTCCATTAGCTGTAAACATCCTCCAGCAAGGAAGGAAAACAGGATGAACCAGGACAGGACGGGAGGGTCCATGACACAGATGAGCCTGCCTGGGGCTGTTTTCTGTCTTTCCTGCAGCGGGCACCCCGTCCCTCTCCTGGTCAGGCGTCTTGTTCCCCATTCTTCTGCCTCCATCACTTCCATCCTATGTGGTCCTCCCTGGTCACCTGAAGGTGCTCAAGGCACTTAAGGTGTTAGTAGGTCAGTGTCTTGCATCAGAGGACTTTTGTGTCCTGAGAGCTGGGTGTCCTGTCGAATGCCCTCACCCTCTGAGCAATGCTCTTCCCCCACCCTCACCTAGAGGGGAGACACAGAAAGTGATCAAAACCCTTCTCCTGCCTGGATCTCAAACTCTGGCCTGGAAGGGCTTCTGTAGCAACCTGAGCACAGAAGACACTGCGAGGCAGGCTAAGCACGTTTCTCAGGCCAGCTCTGGCTGCTGTGCCTTTCAGGGTGGGGACCATGGTTGCTGACATGAAGGATTTTGTTTTAGAAGAGTGTGTTTAGAAAACAGCCTCAGCTGGCACTACATGAATCACCACCCTGGGTAGCCTAATGGGCAAGGCCAGTGCTGGAGACCCCACCAAGGGCAAAGGGCAAAAGAAGCCAAGTTCAATCAAGGCTAGGTCAGCCCTCTGGTCAGGGAAGTTCCCAAGGGCCACAGTTGGGTGCAGTTCCTCCTGTAAACAGCAGAGGGCAGGGCTCCCCTCCTCACGGCAGGTTCTGGGGGACCTGCTTTGTCTTCACTCTCCCCTTTCCTCTGGTCTTGAATCCCCATCCTGGGGTATGACCTCTGGACCCTCTTTCATTGGTTCCCTATGAGCTTGGCTAGAATAGTTATTTTTAAGCATTTGAATTTGCTGGTTTAATTCTGTTCCTGTGATGGGGAAGGACAGTTCCCTGGAGCCTCAGGAGAAACATCAGGATGGGGGAAGGAGGGTCAGGAAGTGACCACCTCTGTCCCTGAAAGCCTGGAGCTACTGGGGTTCTGAAGATGCTGAGCCCCTTTTCCTGGAGCAGCTATGTCTTGACCCCACTGTGTGCCTACTCATTGGTTCAGTCAACAAACACCTGTTCCCTGGGCCCCTGCAGAAATCTTGAGGACAGACAGTTGGTGACTTTCACAATTTATTGGGGATCCTGCAGGCTGGAACTTGCAGACAGCAGCCTTGTGCACACTTCGGGGGCCACATCTTTGCAGACTTCCTGCTGGCCCCAGTCTCAGCGTGGATGACTTGAAAGGTCCAAGTTTCTCCTTCTGGCAGTTCATTGGACTTTTATTTCTCCTGATCAGTAGAGGTCAGGTCACTAATTCGTTTTAAACCTGAAACTGTTTTTATTATGGAACATTTCAAAGCTAGAGAAAAATACAGTGGCTATCTCTTTCCCTACCTGGCTCAAACAAATCAATAGGGTACTGACATATGTGTTTGACAACTACACTTTGGTTGTTCCCTCTGTCTTCTGCCCGCGTGCCACACCTCCCCCCACCCCCTGCCAATCTCCATGTGAGCTCCTGGAGCAAATGCTAAGTCTTATCTTTTTCTGTGCCTTTAAGTCTCACCATGCACTTAAGGGGAGCAGGCACAGCTGTGTAGACCACCCAAAGGAACTAGAAATGGTTTTGGGTAGCATATACTTGGACAAGGCATTGGGGGAATATTGGCAACTATAGATAATCCTTGTGTCCTTCATCCTCCGCAGGTGTGACAGGGAGGCTACATTTCTGTCGCTGGAGTGATGCTTTCCTTTAAAATGCATTTAAGTGCTGAGCCATGCTGTGCTGTGCTGAGTCACTTCAGTCGTGTCTGACTCTGTGACCCTGTGGACCATAGCCCACCAAGCTCCTCTGTCCATGGGATTCTCCAGGCAAGAATACCGCAGTGGGTTGCCCTTTCCTTCTCCAGGGGGTCTTTCCAACCCGCGAACAAACCGATTGATTAAAAGAAAAATATTGTCAGTAGCAATACAGGTTCTGAGTAGGGAAAGCCCCAAAGCATGAGGGTGGGGGGTGGGGGGACACAGCTGGAAGCCCGTGAGTCCACCTTCCTTCTCGCCTCCTTTTGCCCATGACCCTGGGCTGCTGTCTCCCCCACTCCCCTGCCCACCTCAACCCCGCTGGTCCATCTCTGCATCTGCTGCTGGCTAGCCCGCTGCAGGCCTTGTCATGTAGATGTGGGAGGCACTGATGATGAGGTTGAGGGCGTCCTGAGACCTGCCTGTGTTTGGGCCAAGACTCAGCAAGGCTCTTGGGGCTGCCTGAGGACACACTTGGAGAGACCCCAGACCAGGGGCATCGGCCCTGCCTATCCTGGCTTATGACCTGGGCAGGTACACTCACCTCTAAGGTAGCTCACACCTCCGAGGCTTGTGAGGAAGAAATGATACCCCCTCCTACCGCCACCCCAGAAAAGGGCTCAGCCCGGAGCCAGGTATTCCCCATCCAGCACATTTTTATGTGGATAAAAAGTGTTTAGTAAAATGTCCTACCAAGTTCCTCTTTGCCTCATGGTATGTGTTGATGCTGAAGCTCCAACACTTTGGCCACCTGATGCAAAGAGCTGACTCATTGGAAAAGACCCTGATGCTGGGAGAGACTGAGGGCAGGAGGAGAAGGGGGCAACAGAGAATGAGGTGGTTGGATAGCGTCACCAACTCAATGGACATGAGTTTGCACAAGCTCTGGGAGATGGTGAAGGACAGGGAAGCCTGGCGTGCTATGTCCATGGGGTCGCAAAGAGTCGGAGACCACTAAGTGACTGAAAACAACAACAACGTGTTGACAACTCCAGTGAAATGTTTTGGGGTCCCCTGTTGATTTATTGGCCACCATTGTCGGCTCTGTTCTCCTGCCGCCTGGAAGACCCACTGCGAGGGTTTCTCACTTGTTTCTGTTGGATCCCCAGTGTCTGGCAAGCCCACCACCTACACAGTGGGCTGTGGGGGTTTTTGGAAGGAAGGAAGGTTTGGTTTCTCTGAGGCCCCTGCTCCTAAGAGCCCAAAGCCCCGTATGCAGTGAGGACCGTCATCTCCTGTGTCTCAGTTCTGTCCTTGGTCCTTCTCCCAACGCTGCCAGGTGCCCCTCCTGCACCCCAGCCCTGCTCCAGGGCTGGGCATGAACGAGCAGCCCAGGAAAGTCCCTGGGCCCTGCCCAGCTGCGGGACCCCTGGCATGCTCCTGCTTTGAGCCCCAGTTGGTTATGTCATCGCAGTGGGGCTGAGAGCCGCACCTGCTCCCTGGGTGGTTTGAGGGGCTGAGATGGGATCCCGCCCATTGGAGCTTGATGCACGCCCCCCCCCCCCCCCCCCGCCCCCGTGTCCCTGGGGGCCTGCGCTCTAGGCGTCTGGCCCCCTTCCTAACCCAGGCTGTTGACACCACTCCCCACCATGTCCCTCTCTGTGCACTTTACAAGGCTGGCCTCTTTTTCCTTGCGCTGCCTTAGCTGATGTGGGAGTTGCCTGTGTTTCCCCGCCCCCTGGCACCCGCCCTCCCCCCCCCCCCCCCCCCATCTAGCAGGGTGAGAATTGCTCGTTAACACCTCGGGGGACACCTCTGTAAGTGGCAGCCCTAGCGGGTGTCACCTCCCTCCCCTGGCCTCCTCAACTCCATCAAGGAATCTGGGGGAAGCCTCCCTGGAGGAGCCAGGCACCCCTCCTGCCTCTCTCCTCGGGGCAAGGAGGGGTGGGGCAAGAAAGGGTGGGCAGAGAGGACGAGGATGCGGTGGGCGGGGATACAGGTTGGGAACGCCCCGCCCCCTCATTCCAGGGGGCTCCTGGGCAGCAAGACCCCGGTCTAAATCCCCAAGAGTGCAAACCCGGGCCGGGAACCTCTGGGAAGCTGCTGGGGAGATCAGGCCCTGCCTCCACCGAGGGAGGCACCCTCTCCAGCTGGGGGAGGGGGAGGAAGCAGTATGTGGACTCCTTGTTTCTAGAGCCTGGCTGGGGTGGTGTTGGGCGATCCAGAACTCAGGAGTAAGCCCCCACTTCCCTCAGGGCTGGCGGCGTGCAGTTCAGGTATTTGAGACCCCTCCCCATCACGGCGCTGGCTCTCACTCCCCTCTCTCGTGACGTCAGGCTCCTCTCGCGCGGCATGATGGGAGAATCCTAATGTTTTCCAACAGATGCTCCAAGAACAGCTTTCAGATTAAAGCTATTGCCAGAGCAAAGATTCTTCTTTTTTCCTTTCTTTCCCCGGGGGGTGGGGGGTGGGGTGGGGGGAGGGAGCGCCCCCAGAAATTCCTGGACATCACCCCCTGCCCCAAGCACGCAATAAACACTGACAAGAAAAAGTTTTTATTTCCTGGTTCAACTTTTTTTTTTCCTGGAATATAGACTGAAGAATGGGAATAAACACGAATAAATAACGGAGCGAGGCCGCGCGCGCCGGGATGCGCCTGGCTGCCGCCGCCAGGCTATTGTCTCACCGCCCTGAAGCCAGCCCTGGCCTCGTCCTCCTGCTCCTTCCCTTTCCCTGTCCTTTTTGATTTTCCTTTTTTAAAAAACGCCCCCTCCAGCCCCCTGGCCAGTGACCTTGGCCGCCTGGATGCTCTGATTGCACGCGGCTCCCTCCAACTTGCCCCAGCGCCGCCGGGCCCATGGCTGCGTCCGAGGACGAGAGCAGCTGCCTCGTGTCGCGGGGCCGCTCTCAGAGTGACCCCAGCGTCCTCACCGACTCCTCGGCCACCTCCTCCGCGGACGCCGGGGAGAACCCAGGTAATGGGCGGGCGGGGGCGGCCGGGCAGGCGGGGAAGGCCAGGGCAGGGGGCGCTGGGCTCACGTCCCCGGCGCTGCTCCGCGTCGGGTCTGCGTTTGGGGAGCCGCGGCAGGACTCGGGCGCTCAGGCTCCCCGTAAGGCGTCTGAGAGCCCTTTGTCCGAGGAGGAGCCGGTTTTCCTGGTTGAGACCGGCGCTCCGCATCCGCCCTCCTTGAGGATGGGTGGGTTCTGCTGTCCTCTCCGAGGGGCTGCCTTCCTTTGGGTGCTGACCACCTGGGGGACCAGAGGCAGAACCGTAGCCGCCTCCACCAGTGCCGGCTCCGAGCTCTGCCTCCCTCCCCCGGACCGCAGCTCCGGTCGCCCCGGCGGCCTGGCTGGGGCGTCCCCTCGCGGGCAGGGAGCGCTCGGTGCGGCCGCCGCGCAGAGGGGCTTCCGCGGGGCTCCCAAGTCGGCGGGGCCTGGCGCACCTGGGCGCGCCCACCCGCCTCCCGGGACAGGTGTGTTGGCGGAGCTGCCACGGGGAGATGAAGGGCGTGCGTGCGCCAGGACGGAGCCCGATTTCATTAAATTATATGGACTTCGTTCACTCCCCCACCCCCACAGCAACGTCGATTGTTTAGGTGATAAATCCGGTCACAAAGGCGTCCATAAGGCTTGATTGATGACTTTCCAGAGAGGAAGAAAGGCCTAATAAAGCGGAGGGTGGGGGGGAGGTGGGGTGGGCTGTGCGCCTGTCACCATGGAGACGCAGGAAGCAAAGTGATCATTAAAACCTTTCTCCACCAGAAGGCAATTTTCACTTCACAGGGAGAAGTCTGAGCTTCTGAAATGTAGGGTTCAAAAAAAGAATCAAAGCTGGTGTTTTGGTATGGAGCCACAGGACTCCATTCGTATCCTAGGGAAGCAGGGTCCCTTCACACGTTCTGTTTTGACAATAAGTTGCTCTTACCTTCCTCTGATGACTCTTTCTCTCTGAAGGCACCAGACCCAGATGGGGACTTGATCACCTTAACTGGTGGGCGTGCAGCTCCACAGGGCCCCTGGGGCTGGGGTGATCCAGCTTTGTGGGGAGATTCCTTCACTTTGCTGGAACACAGAGCAGCTTCACTATTTAACTGCAAAGAAAGACCCGTTAGAGGCAGCTCTGTGGGCGCCAGGGCCCAATCTGAAATTTTAAACAATAAACCCATACAAGGCTTGTAAGATTTCTTTGTTAAGACTGTTGACAGTGTGTCATTTGGTCAAACTAAGGTACCAGCCTGAGGAAATCCCTGGCTTTTTGTTTTTGGTATCTGGGAGGGCAAGTTAATTTCCTTGGAGTTTCAGGCAGAGGCAGCTCTAAGCAGACCCTTAAGGCTTTAATTAATCCTTTTATTAGAAATCAGGGATTAAGCCTTCAGCACTCCATGATGGATTGGTTTTCTCTGTGTCGGAGATGCACATCCATGATTGTTCCAATTATGGAAGTTGAGTGGCTCGTCAGGAGAGAATCCTTCTCAGCTCCTTTTGTCTCCCTGGCAGTGAGAGGACGCAAACTTGAAATGGGAATTATGCAGGATTTAGCTTTTCGGCTGTCTGTGAGTTGATGTCTCCGTGGGTGGGAACACGGGGCTTGGCAGGTGACTCGTGCCGGTCCACTTGGGGGAGAGGGGAAAGGGCTTGGATGTCGGTGATGCAGTGACGGCGTGGGAGGATGAAAGCCCAAGTTAGTCTCAGGTTCACATGCACAAAAGGGGACCCAAAGAGCAGAGACCTGGGGTTAAAAGTCTGTATGTATAGAATGCTGCGAGTGGTAGAACCTTACTGAAAAGGAAAAATGAATGAAGTATTTAAGAACTGGGTTAGACACAGGAGTTTCGGTGGAAAGAGATTCAGAATCTTCAGGTCGGAAGCAGCCTGGGAGCTTAAAGTGGGAAGGGTGGATTAGGGGAGCATTTTCTACAACTGCTTTGCTTAGTTGGCTCGGCGGGTGCTTGCATACCTCTTTTGATGGGGAACTCACTTCTTTCTGAGGCAGTTCATGCTTCTCTATGGGCAAACCCATTTAAAAATTCGTTTTCAAATGGTTCGAAATGGCCTGCTCTGTTAGTCGTGATGGGATCATCTCCCGATGCATGGTACCTTGGCTTCCAGAGAAGCTGGTGGTGGTGTCACACCCACCTGAGGCATTTCTTCACTAGACTGTAGAGTCCAGCCCTTCAGTCCTCTTTCCTGAAGAACCTCTCCCATTCGCCCATCTGCTGCTCTGAAGTGAGGCTGGTGAGCCAGCTGTGGAATGACCTGGTGTGCAGTCACCTGCCTCCATCTTTGGAAACAACAGTTTCTTTGTTTTTATAAAACAGCTCGCGATGGCATTTGCCCTTTTCCCCTCCAAAGTGCATTTTTAGGGCATCAGTATTCTCACAAACTGATCACAGAAACTCAGA
Organism: Bos indicus; assembly: GCF_029378745.1. Taxonomy (NCBI): domain Eukaryota; kingdom Metazoa; phylum Chordata; class Mammalia; order Artiodactyla; family Bovidae; genus Bos; species Bos indicus. The sequence continues at coordinate 56,921,659 of NC_091772.1, read as the reverse complement.
ACATCACAGGAAAGTAAGCAGTGACATCTCTCTCCCTCCCTCTCCGGATGTTATCTCTGTGATGAGCTCTGTGGAGCATCTCCACCTTTTCCTGCGTGTTTATATCTACAGGTTCTTGGGGAAAGGCATTTAAGAGAACACAAGTGGTTTCACACCACATGGAAGGTTTTCCAGTTTGGGTTTCTACTCAACACTGGATCTTGGAGGTGGTCTCACCACGTGGCAAGTATATCTCCATCTCCTTTTCTTAATAACTGCATAGTATCCTGAAGAATATGTTTTTCTCAGTTGAGCTATATGTGTTTCCATTTTTTACCCATTACAAGCAATACAGCAGTAGTCATACAGGCAAAGCCTCCTTGTGCTCCCATGTGAATTTCCTATAGGGTGTGTCTAGGTCACAAGAGGCTCACATTTAAAATTTTTCTGATATCGCTTCCCCCTGGAAAACGGACCCATGATGCTTCTTCAGAATCTGAGCGCATCCTTTCTCCAAAGCCTTCCCGATGCCTGGAGTGGTCCATCTGGTTTTCTGTCTCATGAAGGGTGACAAGGGGCATCTCGTTGTGTTAGTTTGTAGCTCTGTGATTGATGGCAAGTGTGAGCATCTTTTTGTGGCCTTATTACTGTGTTAAATCTCTCTGTGACTGCACCTATGGCTGTGGACTTCCTGGCAAGGGTGAAGGCCTTTCCTTGAGGACCGACCCTCATGCTCTTTCCATATCGTTGCTCCACTCATGATTCTGTAGGCAGCTTTCCAGGGTTCCTGTCTGCAAATCCTCACTCTGTGCCCACAAGTATGGTCAGGATTTTTCCCACAACTTAAAATTTTAAAAAGGCAACTTGGCATCCCCATTGCCTTTCCTCCTCTGAGTTCCTAGTCTCAAGGAATTCTATCAGCTCTCAGACTGTGGCTTTGGCCCTGTGCGGACCTCCTACCCATCTAGTCACGTGCCACCTCCTCATTTCGTCCCTTTGCTGCTCTTCTGGTCCCCTCTCCCCACCACTCTCTCCTCCCTGGGTTTTCGCTGCATTGCCTTCTCTCGGCTCCCTGCTCATCCCTCTATTCCTCTCCCATCCCAAAACACAGCGGTCCCTGCAGGGCCATCCCTTGCTGTCTTTTCCCTCCACTCTCAGCTCTCTTTCTGGTTTCCAGAGACTAAATGAAGAGTTACCAGGGTCAGCTGTTTAGAATGTTTCCGTGGGGACTTGCAACTTGTCTTTTTCTGTGCAACCAGATAGGGGACCTTTCGATCTCAAGTGGGTTTCTCAGCACCACTGACATTGGTAACGGGGTCCTTCTCTGCTATGGGGTGTCCTGTGCATTGTCAGATGTTTAGCAGCATCCCTGGCCTCTGCCCTCGAGAAAAACAGTAGCAGCCCAGCCCCTGGTTGTGACCATCGAAAATGTCTTCAGACTTGCCAGGTGTCCCCTGGGGGCAAAATCTCCCTGGAGGACTGCTGATGTAGCTATTTCATTCTCAAACCCTGGTGTGGATTAGAGTCACCTGGAAGTCACCTGTTCACCCCACCCCCTTTGTTTCTGGTTCAGCCTGTGGTGGATGCCAGTGAAGTGCATTTCTAACGAATGACCAGGTCATGCTGATGGTACGGGTCAGGGGACCAGATCCAGGGACCCACTGAGTCTAGTCCTCCCTGAGCCACTGTCTCAGTCTCTGCTGACAACTTCTGTGCGCATGTGTGTGTGTCTAAGTATGTGTCCAGCGGGTTCTGCCCTGACCTGTCTGCCTCCTGAGCCCCAGACCGCTGTGTCCTTCGACTCCCTGCTTGCCCGGGTCTTGATCTGATGTTGCCTCCTCAGAGGGCCCTCTTTGTTCATCTGATGAGATTAAGTAGCTGCCTTGCCCACACTACTGAGCTCTCATCCCAGCTTGTTCACGATGTTCATTACTGCCTGGGATTTAGGTCTTCTTGTTCTCAGTGGACTGTCCCCACTAGGCTGAAAGCCCATCGCCAACTGCTCACTGGAGGCTGTGGTAAGCATCTGTGGGACCAGGCACAGTGTCTGAGTGAATGAGGCCTGGGGCTGGCTAGATGGCTGGATGGGCCCACTGTGGGCAACCTGCTCAGGGGCAACTTGAGATGGCTGGAGGCTCAGTGTGGAGGGGGCAGGGGCCATGCCCCTCTGCAGGGACAAGTCCACCTCTGCTTATGGCCCAGAGAGGGTGAAACCCTCAGAGCATCCACTCCCATCCTGAGCTGCAGACAGACACACAGACACAGCCCCACCTCAGACTCTAGGCTTGGCGTTCCTTTGCTGTTTATGGGTGCCCCGCGTGGGGTGGAGACGAGGGGTCTCAGCCTGCTTTCTCCATGGCCTGGTTCTCCCGGGCTTCTTTCCTCAAATGCTCTCTTGCTCTGAAGTCCTGAGTTTTGGGGTTCTCCCTCTGGCCCCTTGCAGAGCGTCTCCATGGCTTAATTAGCAATAGAACTCTGCAGTAATTACCTCGTCAGCTTCTTCTTTGGGGTTATTAAACATAAAAGCTGGGTGCTTAAAAAAATACAGAGTTTAAAAACTTAGAATTTTTCCTGGTTATGAAAACAACTGCACATTCCTCGTAGGAAGTGATTGAAAGCTTTTGAAACTTCTGTTCCTCATCCCCTGCTCCCTTAACAGGACACAGAAGGCAGTGACAAGGGACAGCTTTGTCCCTGGGACCTTCCCAGGTGCCAGGCGTGGCAGAAGGTCAGACACAGTCAGGGTCCAGGGTTTATGCCCTGCCCCCACCCCATCCCTTGTGGTCACTCCAGCCACTTAGCGTCTCCTCACTGATCACTCTTTGAAATGATCTCACTTATTTGACCCACTTGCTTATGCTCTGTCCCTCCTGCTGGGTAGCACTCTCCAATACCGTGGTCATTAGCTACTTACAGCGATTTACATCTAAATTAAATAAATCAACCTTAAAATTTCCTTTCCTCGGTCACACTCGTCACATTGCAAGCGCTCAGTTGCTACGTGTGGCTGGCAGCTGCCGTGTTACATAGCATGGATCTAGAATATTCTATCCTTGTGGGCGGCTCAGTCAGCGCTGCTCTGGAGTGGAAGACCCTATGGGTAGGTCCTTATCCCTTGTTCCTTGGCTGTGCAGCCTGTGGCTGTTCCCCAGTGGTTGTCTGTTGACTGAACAGACAAGCCAGAGTGCAGACAGAATGGACATGGTCTAGGAGGCCTTGTGCTGGAGACCCTCAGCTGATCATCTCACATCCTTAAGGGGAGGACACCCAAGCAGAGTTCATTTCTTATCCACACAAGATTAATTTATCTCAATTCAATGAGCTCCTCCAGAGAGCCTACAATGTGCCACGGTTGGCTCTGGCTGGATGGGTCTCTTTGACAAAGAAAACAATGACATCCAAAGAGATTCTTTGCCTGGAGTTGGATGGAGTCCCAGATCTGGCTCTGCCACATACATGCTGTGTGACCTTGGGCAAGTTGCTTCACCTCTCTGAATCTCCATTTCTTGTTTGTAACATGGTGGTCAGTATTGTCCATTCCTCCAGGTGGGTGAGGATCACTGAGCTATTGTCTGTAATAGACACTGTCATTGGTTCCCAGCTTTGAAGGGGCAGCAGTCTCCTCAGACATCTCCTAATCACCTTGAGACCATTCCATCCTCTGGGAATAAAGTTGGGAGGCAGTGGACCCTGTGATGGAGAGGTGGGGACAGCCTGTGGGTTGATCTGCAGCCCCTTCTCTAACTGGCTGATAACCTGGTAAATTTTCAGTGGCTGAAGTGAAAACATGCTTGTCAGCTCAGTGTTACACTGGGGTATCTTGCTTCCTTTTATTTAATCTTCCTCCAAACCCTTGCTGCTGCTGCTGCTAAGTCACTTTAGTCGTGTCTGACTCTGTGCAACCACATAGACGGCAGCCCACCAGGCTCCCCCGTCCCTGGGATTCTCCAGGCAAGAACACTGGAGTGGGTTGCCATTTTCTTCTCCAATGCATGAAAGTGAAAAGTGAAGGTGAAGTTGCTCAGTCGTGTCCAACCCTCAGCGACCCCAGGGACTGCAGCCTTCCAGGCTCCTCCTTCCATGGGATTTTCCAGGCAAGAGTACTGGAGTGGGGTGCCATTCCTTCTCCACCAAACCCTTGAGGTAGGGTCAAAGGGCCAGATGGCCCTAGGGACGTTTGTGTGGAGAGGAGTTAGAATCTAAGTGAGTTTCAAGCCTGGCCCACTCTGCATGCCCCACCAACTCTGCTCTGCCCACCCACCAGCCCCTCCCACTCTGCCCCAGTCACTCTACGCCCTGCCCACCTATTACTGGCTTCAAAATGCATCTTTTTACAGGAAGGCCTTCTGTGCTTTGGGCTTCCCTGGTGGCTCAGATGGTTAAGAATCTGCCTGCAATGGGGGAGACTGGGGTTCGATCCCTGGGTTGGGAAAATCCCTTAGAGAAGGGAGTGGCTACCCACTCTGGTATTCTTACCTGGAGAACCCCATGGACAGAGGAGCCTGGCGGGCTACAGTCCAAGGGGTCACAAAGAGTCAGACATGACTAAGCAACTAATACTTTCACTTCCTGTGCTTTAGATGAAGCAGATTCATGGGTTTATCCCATTTCTGTTTCAAGCAACCTGTGCCACAAATACATACAAATCTGTAGTCACATAAACACACAGGCACAGATGTACTCTTCCCTTTCCTAGTTCATTTAACTAGAATGGCCACCAGGATAAGATTTATTTACTGGAGGTCAGGCAAGGAGCTGGCAGAGAACCAGCCATGGGCAGAGTTGCTGCAGGTCTTGTCTTAATGGGCTGGGGTGAGTGTCCATGTGTGTTAAAGCAAGTCATTTGGGTGGGTCGCTTGGCATCACACCTTATCTCGTGGCTGGGACATAAGTAGACTTGGGCGTCGATTGGTCAGCTGTCAGAAAATGAATTTGCCAAGATCTGAGTAGAGAGAGTGGCAGCTGTGGCTACAGACTTAATAAATGTATTTATCACACATTGTTATGCAGTTGTTTTAAATGTAACAGTTTGTTAAAGTTGCTTTTGGTCTTAATACTCTTACTATTGCGTTGTATTGTCATTAGTTAATTTTTTGTTCCCATTACTTCTTGGAAGTTTATAGCCATGTGCAGAGAAAATTTTTGCCTTGCTGTAATCACTAGCTCAGGAGATTTAAATAAAGGCAGGAAGACCTGCCAAAAATGATCTTTCTGCTTCCCTTTGGCAGGAAAACTTTGTCTTGGCAATGTTAATTGCAGGGTGACTGCCTTTCTGCAGTCACATGGGGCAAGTGACTGCTGACCTTGGCTTGTTTGCTGGCAGGGTCTTTTGTGCAGAGCTCCCCAGCATCAGAGATGTCCCCATCTGAGCACTGCTCTGTAGGGTTCCCTCAGCCGCCCCCACCTTCTAATGAAGAAGGGAAATGATTCCTGTTATCATCCAGGTAAATGGGGATGCACTTCCATAGAGACTGGTAGGTTGCAGTCCTCCTTTAAATCAAATTTATTTGCAAACAAAAGAAGATGGGCTTCAAATATTAATGAAGTAGTTACGGTCATCCACTGAGGAGACACAGGTGTGGCGGAAATCGCTGAGATGGGGTGGATTTCTGTGAAGTGAGAGATGTTCTTGTGCATTGTCGTCTTGACCTGTGACTCTCCCATTCTTATTTGTTTATCTGCTGATGTAGGAAATGCCCCTGTGTGCACGGGTCATGATGGGTGTGTGGGGGGTGATGTAAAGAAGGATTGCTTGTCCTGGAATCTCACCCTCTGGCTACGGGGTTGGGGGGGGCGGTTCATATGGTGTTGACTTGTGAAATGACAGGACACATGGATAATAAATACCAGGCCTCCCAGATCTTTCCTCTTCTGTGTGGCATCCAGTGTGTCCTCTGATCCTGTAAGGACAGTCTGCAGACCTTTGTGCTGCAGGCTGGGTGCTGTCTCCTCTGCTGTCTGCAGGTTGGCAGGGTTGACCATCTAGGCTGGGCTCAGCTGGGTGGCTCTTCTTCACCTGTACCTCATCCTCCTTGGACCCAGCAATGTTGCCTCCTGGCTGGGGGGATGGATGGGCCCTCTTAGGCTCTGTGGTCCTCACTTCTGCCTGGTTCTGTTAGAGTGGGAACATGCCCAGCTTAAGGTCAAGGGGAGGGAATACAGTCCACCAGTTGATGGGAGGGGCTTGGTCACATTCATGCTGGGATTTCCTGCAGCCTCTATTCTCCCATGGTTGGGCCTTGGCCTTGGGAGGCCAGCAGACAAGGTGTTCAGGGGAACTGGCAAGTGCGTGGACTCTTTGATGTTACCTGGGACTACGTGACTTTGACAGTCCTACCTAACATCTCTGAGCCTTGTTTCCCCCCTGTAAAGCATCCCTGCATGGACATTTGTTGGTGAGGAATCAATGGGTTGGTTTCTGTAAAGCATTTAGCAGAGCGCCTGGAATACAGGGAGACTGGGTCATGATGAGCTGGTGTTTATCCCCACCTGTCATTATGGAGACATTTCCACCAGAGGCTGCTTGGAGGCCCTTGAACGTTTTTGTTGATAACAGTGGAAATCCCTGATTCTGTGCAGTTCTGAGGCTCCCTCGTCGTGCCTCTCGATGTTGAAAGAAGGGTCCCTTCTGGCCTAAGGTCACTCTTGCTGAGAGATATCAGGTAGCCTTGTAGGATTCCCCCACCCTCCCTCCTGCATGGCCCTGGAGCTGGATCCAGGGGTTGCTAGTGTGCGCTGGGGGCTCCTCTGAGGGGATTGTGCCCATCTTCCTAATCAGGGAGCTAGTCCAGGGGAGCCAGAATGCAGGGCTAGTTTAACTGGCCCAAGTCAAAGGTCAAGGTCAAAGGCTGAGTCACACCCTCACAGACATGAGGTTGCAGTGTGTTTAGCTGACTCCGGGCTCCTTGAGGTTGGCTTTGGGCTCAGGAAGGAGGGCATATGGATAGTGGAGGCAACAGCAGTTTGTTTTTCAACTTCTGTGTTTTTTTCCCCTAATTTTTGCAACTAGAAGCCTCTGCCTTAATAGGAACTAATGCAGGATTTAGGGATAATTTATTATTTATCTCATCCTTTTCAGAGGGAAGGGTGAATAAGGGGGGGGGGCATCTAATAACATACCACATGGAACAAACCAAGCTCTGCTTCTTGCCTGCATTCTCCTGGGCAGGCGCTCTGGGTGGGGGATTCAGGGGCCAAACCCTGTTTGTCTTCCCCTGGAATCTCATGGAGCTTGTCTCTTCCTTAAGACCCTTATTGCAAACAGCACTGGCGTTTTAACGTGATTACTTTCCTCTAATATTTTTCAAACTCTTTCTGGGAAACATATTTGCATCTTTTTACTTTAAAGATAGGTCTTGTCCACTTTTGTGTCTTTGGCTCCAAAAGCCAAAGTGTGAGTGTCTTGCTCATAGAAGGTGCACAAGAAACCACTTTTATTGTAAAAACATGGTAACGACACCCAGCAGCCCTTTCTTATTCCCAGTCCCGTGTACCCATAAGGAAAAGTAAAACGGAGGGGAAAAGATGACCAGAAACGCAACAGCAAAGCACGATGAGCAGGTTAAATGGTCTTGCCCTGTTGGAAATTCCTGGAGCTGATTGACAGGCAGAGGGGACAGTAGCTCAGAGGACAACTTATCAGTAATACGCCAGGCTAAAATAAGCCTACAGATTTGTTGATAATTGGTCTCTGTGTGGTTTTTTAAATTAACTAATAACGGTTTATTCCAGGAGGATATTAGCACAGAGCAGCTGTTCGCTCGTAGGAAATAGAGATTCTAATCACTGGTGTGTTGGTTTGTTTTTCTGTTTCCTTTTTCTGACCTGGACAAAGCTGACTGCTGCATCTCACTTGCTGACCTCTTCAGGCGGGAGGCGGTGAGGGCCCAGTTAACACTGCCCAGGGTGACATCCCGGGAGCCAGTGCAGGTTGGAAGGAGAGTGTGAGACAGGAGATGCAGGATGATGCCCACAGCTCATGGCAAGTGAGATTCCTCCCCACTTCCCACCCACCAAATCAAGGGCCTTCTGTTAGGCCACAGAGAGCAGAAATGTGGCCCACCCTGTGGGTTGTCTAGTGGGGGTGGGCTCAGATGCTACTCTCGGGAAAGTGGGGAGGGCTGCTCTGGGGCTGGCAGGCTGGGGTTGTTTGAGAGAAGGTGTTCAGGGGCAGTGAATTGAGACCCAAAAGGTAATTTGAGTCCACCAGGCCGAATGAGCAGGAAAGGTGTGCCAGGCAGAGAGAACGGCTGGACAGAGGCCAGGAGGCAGGAGGGAGCTTCTGGAGTGTCATGGGCTGAAGTCAGCTAGTGGCTGGAGGAGGATGGAGGGTGGATGAATGAGTCATGGCATGCGTGTGTACACGTGTGTGTGTGTGTGTCCTGTTGTAACTTACCATTTGTCAAAGCCACAGGCGGTCGTGGACACGGTCAGTGACATGGCCCTTGTCCCTCCTGCAGGCAGCTAGAGCCATGGTGCCTGGGGCCTTGGAGCTGGCCTTGCAGTCAGTCTGGAACCGTGACTCAGGTCCCTCTAGCAGGCATCACCTCACTTTCCTCCTTCGTAGAATGTGGGTGGTTGTGAGGCTGGGTGAGGTGTTTGACCGCAGCCCAGCACCTGCAGCTGGTGTAAGGTAACTGTGTTCCTGCCCCCAGGTGTGTGGTCCGTGAATTCAGCTCATAGAGCAGAAAGCTCAGCCTGGGGGAACGATACTCTCCACCCTTCTCCTGGGTCATGCTGGGCAATGGATCTGGCGAGGAGGTCACCTTGACCTGCCTGCAGAGGGTGATTCTCCACAGTTGCTAGGAGACCTTGACCTGGTGTAGTTAACCATCTCACCACACACAGAAGGGCTTCTCATGTTTCTAGCCCCTCCAGCTCCAAGAGTCAGAGATGTCCCATGAGCTGTTCCGGGCGCCAGTCCCACAGGAAGGAAGGTGGCCAGGCAGCCAGGGTCCTCTCTCTGGCCAGGCTCTGGTTATTCCTGGTGCCTCCAGGAGAGGCATGTTCCTCCTGGAAGCCATGAGCTGCCCTCTGGAGAAGTCCAAGCTTATCCTGTTGGAAGCTGAGTGACCTCTGCTGGGCACACCAATGGCTTGTGTAGGACTCAGAACTTGAATTCCAGGGTGGGGGCCGTGGGGGTCAGAGGGAGGTTGCCAGGTTATATTGTGGGGCTTCCCATCCTGATTCTGTGTGACCTCAGGCGAGTCTCTTGCCCAGTCTGTGCCTCCGCTGTTCAGTGTGTTTCTACAGGTGGCCACATTGTTCCCTCCGACCCCACTGCCCGTGTGCAGTGTGACTTTGTCGCGCCTCCTGTCAGGGGTGGGGGAGACTGTCTCCTGCCCCCTGGCATCCACATGTCACACTTGCTCATAGTGTACCAAAAGTGACACAGTGTGACTTCTGGACCCGGGATTTGGATGCCCAGCAGCCTCCGTTTGGCCCTCTCACCTGCCACCAGTTTGGATCATCCTGCTGGGGAAAACTGGGTGCCCCAGCTGATGCTTCTTGAGAGGGGAGCCTTCCAGGTGTCTCCAGCTTGGCTGGCACCACGTCCAGCAGAGGGGCCCTGCCCAAGCCCTGCCCACAGCAAGTGAATGATATAATGGTTATTAATCAGGGCCATTGAGTAGTGGAGTGGTTTGTTACGCCTTGTAGGTAACTGAAACCCACTCCGACCAGTACATGTTAAGAGGCTAGAGCCACTTCTTGCCCTGAGTTACACAGTGATCCTCTGTTCCGAGCTGCTGGGCAGGTGCTGAGTTTTAAATGAGGTTTCTCTGTGCCTGGCGGGCTCTGACTCTGCATTGAATTTGGAGCAGGTTCCCATTACATCTATGGCCATGTGTCCCTGTGTTGTGGTGGCAGATGTGGAGGTTTCTTTCCTGACAGCCAGGGTCTGGGAGATCCTGGGGCTTGTTCTATGCTGGGGCTGGCTACCCTCTCTGGGGGCTCCAGGGCTGGGCTGGATTTGAAGGGTATTCAACCCAGGAGTTCTGAGCCAGGAGTGGTCTTCATGACTCCCTCTGGGGAGCTTAAAAATGCAGTCAGTCTAAACTTTCTCCCTGGACTTTGTGATTGCCAGGCATTAATGAGTATTTATTGGGCACTTACTGTATACACCAATGTATACACCAATGCTGTATGCCTGTCATTGTTTTGGGGGCTAGGAAGGTCACAGTAAGGACTATGATGTCTTTCCCTTCAAAAGGTGAATAGTCTCCTGGGACAAGGGGAAGTAGTTAAGAAAGAAATAGGTGTGTGATGAAATGCCAGGTTGTTTTCAGTGCCTGCATCCAGACTGGAGGAAGGAGAGTGGTTGGGAGGGGTTAGAGGGCCTCTAAGCAAGGGCATCTGTAGAGATATGAGGTGGAAAGGAGAGAATCAGCCGTGTAGAGACCTTGGAGAGTAGCCTTCCAGGCAGAGGGAGCAGCAGGTGCTGTCTTTCTGTCTAATGCTCATCACCTACCTATCGATCTATCAGGTACCCGTTTGTCCATACATCACTTGCTTACCTCCAGCAGCCTTGGCATTCCTGCACAGAATCTAGCCCCTGCTTTAATGCCCCAGTGATAGAGAAATCTCCCCTCCCCCACCCTGAGTTTCCAACTCCTGGGACCACTTCCGGGACCGTGCCTCGCTCCTGTTTCCTCCCCCCAGGGTTTATTTACACTCTCCACTTGCCAGGAGAGGCACTTAGGAGTTTGGAGCTGTGCATGCTCCCAGGCCCCCAGTGAGAGCGGGGCAGGGGGAAGAATGGGGCCAGTCACTGGGGAGCAGGGGGAGACACCCCCATCTCAGCTGCAACTTCCCTGCTCTTGGCTCCTGGGCAAGAGCCTCTTTGTGCTCCTCCAGGACAAGGCTTGCCATTGAGACAGGCCAGGGGACGCTGTGCCTGAGCGAAGGATGGCTAGAAGCTAGAATTAGGCATTGCACAGGGAGTAAGCCCCGCACCATCTCCCAGTGGGCTTCCGAGAGCCTGGACGAGTCCTTGGCCAAGGGGCTGCAGCTTGAGCAGGCTCCTCTCACTGGGGCGAAAGCCCACACTGTTCTTTCCCCAGTGAGCCCAAACACCGAGCATTGAAAGTGTGGGAGAATTGTTCTTTTTCTCCTGGCTCCTAGTGGGCCTCCAACCCTGTTCAGGGGTGCAAAAGTGTCCTGGAAGGTTCCCCGCAACTCATATTCAGAGGGGCCAAAAGAGGCTGGCTTTGAGAAAGACTGATGGGCTGTTAATAAGGCAAAGGAGAGTGGGAGCCACACGGAGGAGGTAAGACTTTTTACATTTTTGTGTATTTCCTTTGTTTTTATTTTGAAATACTTTTAGGGACTTCCCTGGTGGTCCAGTGGTTAAGAACCATCCTAGAATGCAGGGGATGTGGGTTCCATCCCTAGTTAGGAAACTTAGATCCCATAAGCCTGGAGCAGCTTAGTCTATGCACCACAGCTAGAGAGTCTGTGTGCTGCAATGGAAGATCCACATGATGCAGCCAAGATCCCGTGTGCCCCAACTAAGATCTGATGCAGCTGAATAAATATTCTGAAAAATAAATACTTTTAAATTCACATGGAACTTGCAAAAAAGTAGTGCTTAGAATTCCGCCAGCTTCTCTCGATGGTGACCCCTGACCTGGCACAGGACGCTAGTGGATGCAGGGCACAGCACTGTCACTAAACCAGGGGCCACAGTGAATGTCACCAGACTGTACATGCACCTTTTGGGGTGTAAGTTGCAGGACACTCTATTACACTTATAGAATCACCACGATCGGGTGAGGAGACTCGACTCTTAGATAAAAGCCCTTTGGCCCTTTGGTCAGGGATGTTGGTGCCCAGGCAGCAGGTGGTGGGCCCTTCCCCCTTGGATCCTGAATCTACGTTGTGCTCCCTCCATGCCCCTGGATGGGGAGCCGCCTCCTCTGGACCCCCAGGCCCCACTTCCTTGGTTCCCAGCAAGGCTCAGTACCCCTGCCCCTTCTGCACATTTGAAAGGCTGGGCCTTGGGGAGGCTGCTTTTTCTCTATCCCTACCCCTTTAGGGGCTGCCACGGTTTCCTGGGACAGTCCTAACAAAGAGCTGCAGACTGGGTGGCCTCAGGAAGGGAAATGGATCCCTCCTGGTTCTGGAGGCCAGAAGACCCAGCTCCAGGTGTCGGCAGGGAGGATTCCTTCTGAGGCTGTGGTTCATTCCAGGCCTCTGCCTGCTAGTGTGCAGACGGCCGTCTCCTCCCTGGGTCTTCACATCTCCTTCCCTCTGTGCGTGTGTGGCTCAGGGTCAGCTGTAATGTATCAGGCCCACCTGAATGGCCGCATTTTAACTCATCATCCCTGTAAAGACCCTCTCTCCAAATAAGGTCACATTATTAGAAACTAGTGGTTAGGACTCCGGCTTGTGAATTGCATGGAATTTTAGGGACACAGTCCCAATATCACAGTGGCCCTCTCTCCCATCCCAGAGGGCAATGGCAGCCCACCTTCTTGAACCATCCCCTCCTATTAGGCCTCCTTGCCCCACCCCAGATGCCTCTCAGGTCTCTGTTCCCCCCTCCTTCTCCCTTGGATTCAGACAAGAGGTTCCTCACCTTGGCAACAGTGACTTGTGACCCTGGCTACCACCTGTGCCACCAGGGTCTGCTTCCTAGCATGTCGTCCCTCTCAAAGCTGAGCCAGTCGGCCTTCAGCTGCAAGTAACAAACATCCCAATTCAACTTGGCTTTCCCTAGGGAGGTGGGGGGACAGTGGGAGATAAGCCTGGCCTCCTGTTTCCTGACCTCAGCCATGTCACTGGAATCTCTTTCTCTCCCTCCCTCCTCTCTGCCCTTGGACTCCTTCTCAGGCAGGCTGTCTTCATAGGCTGGCTCTTGGCAGTTCCACACTCATAACCTTCCAGCTCAACAATCTCAGCAAAAAACAAGTTCTCCAGAAAGGCAAATAAATTGCTTGGGGTTGATGCTGATTCAGCTTGCCTCAGCCCTGTATCCAGCCTTGACTAATCACTGGTTGGGGAGTGAGGATGGAAAAAGCTCACTGGCCAGCCGGGTAACACACCTGCCCTGAGCACCTGCAGTGGGTCAGCTTCACCAAAGCCTGAGGACTGAGACGGGGAGGGTGGATCCCAGGGGAAAGCTGGATGTGGCCAGATACAGGGAGAGTAGGGGCAGGGGGTAACTGTCATGGCCACTCAGTGGAGTGGAGGGTGAGCTTTTGAGGGCAGGTGTCCAGCCTTTGTTCCTGGGTGATTCCCAGCTGTGTTTGTTGCAGCTTTCGTGCCATCAGCCACCTTCATCTTCAGAACATCTCCACTTTGGACTTTGGCTGTGCTTCCATCCCTGGCCCCCTCTCTTCCATTCTCTCTCTCAGAGCCTGTGAGCATTCTGTCCTAACATCCTGTTCCTCCATTAAATACTTTTTTTGCTTTTATAATTTGTCCATGCTTCTAGAGATTATTTGTTTACCATTTCCCTCTCCCCCTGCTAAGTCGCTTCAGTCGTTTCCGACTCTGTGCGACCCCATAGACGGCAGCCCACCAGGCTCCCCCGTCCCTGGGATTCTCCAGGCAAGAACACTGGAGTGGGTTGCCATTTCCTTCTCCAATGCATGAAAGTGAAAAGTGAAAGTAAAGTCACTTAGTTGTGTCTGACTCTTCACGACCCCATGGACTGCAGCCTACCAGGCTCCTCCATCCATGGGATTTTCCAGGCAAGAGTACTGGAGTGGGGTACCATTGCCTTCTCCACCCTCTCCCCCTGCTGCTGCTGCTGCTAAGTCGCATCAGTCATGTCCGACTCTGTGCAACCCCATAGACAGAAGCCCCCCAGGCTCCCCTGTCCCTGGGATTCTCCAGGCAAGAACACTGGAGTAGGCTGGCATTTCCTTCTCCCAATGCATGAAAGTGAAAAGTGAAAGTGAAGTCGCTCAGTCGTGTCCGACTCTTAGCGATCCCATGGACTGCAGCCCACCAGGCTCCTCTGTCCATGGGACTTTCCAGGCAAGAGTACTGGAGTGGGGTGCCATTGTCTTCTTGCCCTCTCCCCCTACTACCTCTCCAATTATGAGCTCCAGGGAGGAAGAGAGCACATCTGTGTTGTTCTGCTATAGTGACCAGCACCTAGGACAGCGATGAGCTGCTTCTCAAATAGCTGTGTTGCCTGGGACAAGTTACCTAACCTCTTTCTGGTCTTGGGTTTCTGTTGATCATGGGTCTCACTTCACAGGTTTGTTGTGATAATTTCACAAGACAGCCTATGGAAAAGCATGTAGGGCTTGGCACTTAGGAAGAGCTGAACAAATAGATCCTGTTACAATACATCCTGTGGCTCTTGTGGCTGGCGTGGCTGTGAGAGGCAATAGGATGTGGTGATTAAACTGCCCGGGTTCTAGTGCAGCTTCTACCACTTACTAGTAGGGTAACCTTCTGCAAGTTCATCAACTTCTCTGTTCCTCAGCTTCCTCATCTGTAAAATGAGAGTAGCGGTTACACTAACCTACAGGAATTATTTATTAGCAAAGCACCTGTGACCTTGCCGACTTCCCTGGTGGCTCAGATGGTAAAGTGTCTGCCTACAATGTGGGAGACCTGAGTTCAATCCCTGGGTCGGGAAGATCTCCTGGAGAAAGAAATAGCAATCCACTCCAGTATTCTTGCCTGGAAAATCCGGTGGACAGAGGAGCCTGGTAGGCTACAGTCCATGGGGTTGCAAAGAGTCGGACACGACTGAGTGAGTTCCCTTCCACTTTCACTTTCGTGGCCTCGCCTGGCTGGGTGAACCTACTGAGCGACTTCACTTTCACTTTCACTTTTGTGGCCTCGACTGGCTGGGTGAGCCTACAGAAGCGGTCAGTGCTGTTCTTGTCATTGGGTGTCTGTTACTTTCATGTTGCAACTCACATGTCGCTTCTCTGGAGCTAACTGCTTAGAAGCAAGGTTATGGCATCTTGTAAGAAGTGAACAAAGTCCTTAGGATCTGGGTTCTGTTTCTACATCATGTTACTCTGCTTCAGTGCTCAGTCGCTCAGTTGTGTCTGACTCTTTGTGACCCCACGGGCTGTAGCTCACCAGGCTCCTCTGTCCGTGTAATTTTCCAGGCAAGAAAACTGAGTGGGTTGCCATTTTCTATTCCTGGGGATCTTCCTGACCCAGGGATCAAACCCTCGTCTCTTGCATCTCCTGCACCGGCAGGCTGGGTCTTCACCACTGCGCCACCTGGGAAGCTTTAGTATTAATCCCTGAAGATCTGCTGTCACTCTCCCTGTCATCCTTTTCCCCAGGTCACGTTACTGGGCTTTATCTTTTGCTGTGAGAGATGAAGTGAGTTCTCCCTGTTTACCTTTTGAGTACATGTCCCGCCTCTGTGGTCTTTGCTAAGAGAAGTCCCATGGGCATGAAAGCTACATGTCTGTTACCAGTGGATCCCGAGGGTCTAGGCTGCTGCCAGACGCTGCACAGGGGCACCGTCTAAGGGAACCTTCTGTTTCATGTCAGAAAATGGAGCAGAATAAACACAATTGTCTCTCTGGATTCAGAGATTAGCTCTTATGATTCTGTGTAAGTCATTCAAAACATAAAAAGAAGAAAATCCGGTTCCATGGTTGTCCTCAGAACAGTCCCAGTGGGTGACACTGAACGAGCCTCCTGCTCATTAAGACAGCCACTGCGGATTTGAGTTCTGATGCCCATGACTGATGGAGAGTCGTTGAGGGGAAGCACCCCAGCTCCTGATGACAGTGATGATAAATGACACCCACAAGAGTGGTTATAGACCAAGATTTCCCTGCAGCTGAAGGAAGAAACACTTGGGCAGGATTAAGAACACTGGGCAGTGGTTTAAATCCCAGGCCACCACGGGGAGGTTTCGATGTTCACCGGCTTCCCAACCAGCCCATTAGGAGGTGAGGACTGATTTCTGTGGGCAGAAATTTCATTTCAGTCCCGGATCAGTTGTGAGTGAAGCTGGTGCACCCCTGTGTTTCTCAGTGAATTACTTATAATCCCTTTAATGCTTCTGCTGGTTGGACATGGGGTTCCATCACTTACAACCAAGAGCTCCAATTGTCACAGGGACTTAGAGGGTGGAAGTGGTTTTGTCCAGGTCACAAGACTAATGGAAGTGCTGGCGCCAAAATCCAAAGACCCTCCTGCTTCCTCTGCTTTATGCTCTCCATCCTTCTCCCACACATCTGCCCAACCCCAGGGAGATGCCAGAGCATGACCCTTCTTCCCCATCAGTCTTTGGGGTGCCTGGCTAGCTGGAGATCCCTGAGGATGTTGAAAAAAAAGAAGTGTCCTTGGAGGACTGTGGGAGTTAATGGGGGCCTGAGAGGAGGCAACTCTGGGGCCTCTGCTTCTGGGAGGACCTGTCCGACCCCTGTGACTTCAGTCATGCTGGGGGTTCAGGTTTTTTTCACGGATGTGTGGCTTTGCTTGGACACTTTTATGTTGCCTGGTCTTGTGTGTCATGGAGGGCTCTGTAAGTCACCGAAGGGATATTCTCAGGAGTTGCTAATGTCATATTTAATTTCAATAATGAGACACCTCTGCTCACTATTTATTACCCACTGTGGCTTTTGACTCTGGTTCCTTGAGTGGTTTAAGAGTTCGAGGTTAATGGATCACACAATTAATTATTTAGAATGTGGAGACAGGAGGCTCTTAGAAAACCAAGACTTTGTAATAGATTAATTAATAGGTTCCTAACTTAATTATCATTTTGAATTTTGCAAAAAATACTTTCTCCAAAACCACTCAGCTGTAGAAAGTTATTGGGAAACATCTGATTTTTACATAATTTCTTTGCAAAGTTTAAATATTAGTATTCTTATTTTTCCAAAGCCATTCAGTTCACAGCTTTTGGTCCTCTTTTTATTGCTTGTGAAATACATAGAGTGGATTCAGACTTTTTGAAGCCCATGGAAATGGTTGCAACACGAGGCAGTATTTCAATGCTCTGGAGGCCAGAAATCCCGTGGTGAAGTTTCCTTCCATTCTCATGGGACTGTGGGTGGTTTCAAGTGCAGCCTTTAGGGCCAGGGTGACCTGGGTGCGGATCCCAGCCCCTCCACTTGGGTTGGTTACTAGACCTGTCTGGCTCAGTTTCCTCCTTTGTACAATGGGGATGCTGCTGCTGCTGCTAAGTTGCTTCAGTCGTGTCCGACTCTGTGCGACCCCATAGACGGCAGCCCACCAGACTCCACCGCCCCTGGGATTCTCCAGGCAAGAACACTGTGGGTTGCCGTTTCCTTCTCCAATGCATGAAAGAGAAAAGTGAAAGTGAAGTCGCTCAGTCGTGTCTGACTCTTCGCAACCCCATGGACTACAGCCTACCAGGCTCCTCCGTCTATGGGATTTTCCAGGCAAGAGTACTGGAATGGGGTGCCATTGCCTTCTCCGGTACAATGGGGATACTGGTAGTCTTAATCTACTCGGATCACGTGTGTGTTAGTCGCTCAGTCGTGTCTGACTCTTTGCAACCTCGTGGACTGTAGCCCGCCAGGCTCCTCTTTCCATGGGATTTTCCCAGGCAAGAATACTGGAGTGGGTAGCCCTTCCCTTCTCCAGGGCATCTTCTTTACCCAGGGATCGAACCCAGGTCTCCTGCTTTGCAGATTCTTTACCATCTGAGCTACCAGGGAAGCATAGTGAACAAATTAAAGCATAAATTTAAAGATGTAGTTACAGCATTTCCAGTGGTACCCAACATGGGATAACAGGCTGTTGGCTATTAGTGATGATGATAAATACTAATGTTCACTAGAGCAGGCATTGGCTGACTGTGACCAGGGAGCCCACCTCCTGTGTTTGTAAATAAAGTTTTATTGGCACACAGACATGCTCATTCATCCACATATGGCCTGTGGCTGCTTACATACTTCAATAGCAGAGTTGAATAGTTGCCCGGAGATGTCTGACTCACAAAGTCTAAAATATTGCCTCTCTGGCCTTTCATAGAACTTGTTTGATGCCCCCTGCACTAGAGACATCATTCATGCTTTTGTCCTTTCTGGTAACACTTGAGAGGTGTCCTCACAGATCATCAGCAGCAGCTTTCTGCATTTGTGCTATGCTTTCTATGGCACCCACTGGCCACCGGTGGCTACTGAATACCTGAAATGAGGTCAGTCCATATGGAATGGAATTTTACATTTTATTTAGCTTGAATTAATTTAGATTTATTAGTCAAAGCTATGGCTTTTCCAGCAGTCATGTATGGATGTGACAGTTGCACCATAAAGAAGGCTGAGCCCCAAAGAATTGATGCTTTTGAACTGTGGTGCTCGAGGAGACTCTTGAGAGTTCCTTGGACAGCAAGGAGATCAAACCAGTCAATCCTAAAGGAAATCAATCCTGAATATTCATTGGAAGGATTGATGCTGAAGCTGAAGCTTCGATACTTTGGTCACCTGATGTGAAGAGCTGACACATTGGAAAAGATCCTGATGCTGGGAAAGATTAGGGCAGGAGGGGAAGGGGGTGACAGAGGATGAGATGATTGGATGGCATCACTGACTCAGTGAACATGACTTTAAGCAAACTCTGGGAGACAGTGAAGGACAGGGAAGCCTGGCGTACTGCAGTCCTTGGGGTTGCAGAGTCAGACATGACTGAGTGACTAAGCAGCAAGAGAAAAATGCAGTGTACACCAAACAGCGTATTTTTTGCCCTAGTATTGCTGAAGGCAGAGGTGGGGTAGAGATGGCAAGTCAAATGATAGAAAGAAACAGAAAATACGCATGGCCAGACTGATGAGTGCCTCAAACCAACAGAAGGCAGCAAGAGGGGACGTGTGCTTGGTTTCTAGGGAATCACCTGGGTGGCCGTGGTGGTTTTGCAGTTGTAAACTTTCGCCTTGCCTCTTCGAGGAATGCAGTACAACTTTAGAACAGGGGTGTTGCAAATGTAACAAACTATAATACTGAAAAATATACCTGCCATGCAAAAGGCCCATGAATGTGTCTTTGGAGATAAGGAACTCAGCTTATAAGTTACCAGAAATGGACTAGCAGGGTAGGGACACATAACTGAATGTACAGTATTATTCTTATACCTCTCCTCCATCTCCCTGCCCACCTCCACCCCTTTCCTCCCCACTCTGTCTCTGTTTTTCTGTGTCTCTATGTCTTTCTCTCCCTTGGTAGAGAAATAGATGGATAAATAGATCTATGGATATGTGTGAATCCAGCACATATGTATATAACATTTAATTATCTTGTCAAGGATATCTCAGAATTTTCAGGGAGCAGTTAACTCTGACTTGGTGGTTTTCAGTGTCTGTTTATGTACAGATAAATTATACAGTGATGATGGCCTAGTTCTGCTTTATTTATTACTCCTCTGTTAGTCTGTGTAAAGTCAATTAAGGTTCTCAGAGTCCCAGTCTTCCCATGAAAATCAGGTCCCATCACTTAGGAAACCTGATGACGAGTGGCTGTTCTAGTCTCACAGAGAATGTGGACAGCTTCCCTTGTGACCGACTCCCTGGTTGTCCGGATGACCTTGTCCTGCTGAGGTCTGGACGTAGAGTAGACTGCTTCTCTACAAACTAGATTATGGGAAGAAGAGGTCAGAATTACATAGAAAAGGGGACTCAGATACGTGGACAAACTTGCCAACCCCCATTCTGCCTTCTTTGGTGTCCTTGATGTGGACGAGTGTTGGGTTATTTCACCATTTTTAAAAATTAAAAAAAATTTTTTGGCTGTGCAACACAGCATGTGGGGCCTTATTTCCTTGACCAGGGATCAACCCTGCAACCCCCTGTACTGGAAGCATGAAGTCTTAACCACAAGACCGGCAGGGCAGGCCCTTCACTATTTGGTTATTTGCTTGTTTGTCTAATGCCCCTTTATTTTGTTTTTCTTTTCAGGCGTTTTTTTTTTTTTTTTTTAAGAAATACTCATTATTGAAAATTCAGAAAACACAAAAATAGTGCAAAAGAAATAAGAACCATTCACAAACTCTCCACTACCATCCAAAGATAACTGTTAGGACTACTTTTAATGTTTCCTTCCAGACATTTTTTGTGTAAAAATACTTTACACAGGGTAATTCTTACTGTATTGTGATCTTTCAGTCTCTCCTTTATTAAATTAGGCTTCCTTGGTGGCTCAGATGGTAAAGAATTTGCCTGCAATGCAGGAGACCCAGGTTTGATCCCTAGGTTGGGAAGATCCCCTGGAGAAGGGCATGGTAACCCACCCCAGTATTCTTGCCTGGAGAATCCTGTGGACAGAGGAGCCTGGCGGGCTATAGTGCATGGGGTTGCAGAGTCGGACATGACTGAGCAACTACCACTTTATTAAATTAATGTGTCATACCATTGCATTGTGTCTCTCTGTATACTTGAAACTATGGTCTCTAATGGTCTCCTAACATCCCAGGAGACAAACTTGCCAAAATTTATTGATTGCCCATTTGCCTTTCATGGAAACTTAGTCTGGCTTGAGTCTTCCGTTTATTTTTTGTTTCTTGCTGTAATAAAGACCTCCATATTGGACTTCAGACTACATATCTTTTCTGGGTATCTTTGATGATTTCTTTAGGAGAAATTCCTGGAAATAAGATTCCTGAGTACCGGGGAACAAAGCTAACATGTAGATATAGTGTACCAGCATGTTCTCCAGCTAAAGGTGGAGTATTCATGGAGAGAAAGCAATCCTGTTGAAGCAGATAGCATTAAGTGGCTTAATTCTGTTCCTGAAAGCTGGGGTTCAGAGCGGGTGGAAATACCTAGCCCCACACCCAGCATGCAGCAGACACTCGATGAATGCCTTTCCCCTTTATTTCTAGTAACTTTCCCCATCTGTGAGAATTAAAATTACACCTGCTTTCTTTATCTTTTTAAATTGGCCTTAGGTGAGGAGCCCTGGGGGGATTCAACACACACACACACACACACACACACACACACACACACACACACACCGCGATCTGTTTTTGTTATTATTTCAAGCATCTTGATTTAACCAGTTTGGTTAAGTTTTGCCTATTTTTTGAGCAGTTCTGCATAAAACTGTGTCCTTACTCCGAGAGGAGAACAAATATTTGCCTCAATCTTCATGGGATAATTAGACTCTAAAATTAGAAGGCAAACGGTGCACGTTCAAATGCATCTAAATAAAACCCCAGGCGGGGGGACTCAGCCTTCCTGGCAGCGCTGGTGAACTTTGGTGCACGCCTGATGGAGCAGCGCGAGGCTGAGAGGGAGGCATGGGGGCTAGTCCTCATGGGGCGCTCAGGGCACATGCCTGCAGGTTGCTGACACAATCCCTTTACTTTGTCTAAAAATACTGGGTTCCAAACTTAAAGGAGGAGGGGTTGGAGACCTTCCGGAATGTCTTGCGTTGGCCCAGTGTGCGGATCCGATGTGGGCAGCCCCGAGGGGGTGTCAGTCCCATTTCCTATTGCTCTGTGAGCTCCTTGGAGAGCATTCTTGGCCTCGAGGAAGGAGGGTGGTCAGACAGCTCTGGGCTGAAGTACCCTTTTCTGCCTTAACATGTTGTTTAGTCACTCAGTCGCGTCTGACTCTTTGTGACTCCATGGACTGCAGCATGCCAGGCTTCCCTGTCCTTCACTATTTTGTGGAGTTTGCTCAAACTCATGTCCGTTGAATTGATGATGCCATCCAACCATCTCATCCTCTGTCGTCCCCTTCTCCTCCTGCCCTCAATCTTTCCCAGCATCAGGGTCTTTTCCAGTGAGTCGGTTCTTCACATCAGGTGGTCAAGGTATTGGAGCTTCAGCTTCAGCATCAGTCCTTCCAATGAATATTCAGGGTTGTTTTCCTGATTTGATTAACTTTGATCAAACCAGACTGACTGATTTGATCTCCTTGCTGTCCAAGGAACTCTCAAGAGTCTTCTTCAACACCACAGTTCAAAAGCATCAATTGTTTGGTGCTTAGCCTTCTTTATGGTCCAGCTCTCATCCATACATGACTACTGGAAAAACTATAGCTTTGACTATGTGATCCTTTGTTAGCAAAGTGATGTCTCTGCTTTCTAATACACTAAGATTGTCAAATATTTTCTTCCAAGGAGCAAGCACCTTTTAATTTCATGGCTGCAATCACCATCCACAGTGATTTTGGAGCCCAATAAAATAAAATCTGTCACTGTTTCCATTGTTTCCCCGTCTATTTGCCATGGAGTAATGGGACCAGATGCCATGATCTTAGTTTTTTGAATGTTGAGCTTTGAGCCAAACTTTTTCACTATCCTCTTTCATCTTCATCAAGAGCCTCTTTAGTTCCTCTTTGCTTTCTGCCACTGGAGTAGTGTCATCTGCATATTTGATGTTGTTAATCAATTAATCTTGATTCCAGGTTGTGATTAACATAGCTGACCCTGAATGTTCCAGAGCAAACCCTCCATCCACCGGACCACTCTGCAAATGTTTATTTCATGATTTCTAAAGGTCGTGGATGCAATGGCAGCTTAGAGTCTAGTGGGGTGGAAAAGACTCCTTTAAGAAGTTAAGGTCCATCAGAGGCCTGCTACATGCAGGCACAGAGCTGGGGCCGTGGCTACCCCAGGATCAAAAGGGACATGACATCCTCCTCATGGAGCTGGCCCTCTGGTGGAAAAGATGACTGTTTATCCATGAATCACCAGCAAGTTTATAGTGAAAGGGAACTCTGTGTGCGGTGTATCTGGTGTATGTGCTGTGTTTTGTGGTGAAAACAGCCTTGATGAACATCTGTGTGAGTGCGTGTGTGCTCAGTCACTGCAGTTGTGTCTGACTGTGACTTTATGGACTGTAGCGTGCCAGGCTCCTCTGTCCATGGGATTCTCCAGGCAAGAATACTGGAGTGGGTTGCCATGCCCTCCTCCAGGGGCTCTCCCTGACCCAGGAGTTGACTCTGGGTCACCTGCGCCCCCTGCATTGCAGGCAGATTCTTCACCCAGTGAGCCACCTGGGAAGCAGACTTCTGTCTCTTGTGATGTAAAATGAAATGAAGGATGGAGAAAAATGCCCATCGCATTAGTTGTTCAGTGTCAAGTTCCTCTTTCCTTCCTTGTCTCTGCCTGCCCATAGCCCACTATACTGTAAACTCTGAAAAATTGGGAGCCCAGGGTCTAGTCCAGCACGTAGTAGTGGGAGCTGTGTGTCTGGGATGGCTGGACAGGGAAATGTTAAGTCTACATAACACGCCAGGGACGTGTTGAGTCTACCACTCCTCCCAGGCAGCAGTGTGTCTGGGCACCTGGAGGTGGCGCTGTGGAGAAGAGGTGTGTTCCCAGCCAGAGCTGATTCCTGTCACTGCCTTTGCACCTGCCACTTCCCTTCATATCAGCTGCTCCACCTGGCTGGGACTGCCTAGCAGGGCTGGGCTGACCTCCCTTCTTCCAGATAACAGGTGCTCAGTCTTTTTAGAACAAACAGAAGTCCTGTTTAGACTCAGCAGGGAGGGGAAGGAAGGGAGGGAGAGAAGAAAAGAAGGAAGAGCTTGCCTGGAGCAGCCTTGCCTTGGAACTTAGCATCCCTGGCTCCTTCTCAGTATTCCCATCCCTCCCCAGCCACCCCTGCACTCCCCTCCTGGTCCCACTGCATTCTCTCTGGACACACTTAGCACCATCCAGAAATAGATTATTTATGCACAGTTGAATATTGCTTCTATCGCGTATACAGGAAATGCAAATATATATGATACACATCGTGTGTGCATGCCTGTTTTCATCACCTGAAGCTCATTTGAATGAAAACAGTCTTTTCCAGCACCAAGTGTAGTGCCTGGCATGCAGTGACTGCTGAGCTATGACTGGAATGCGTGAATGACTTTCCCTTTTCCCTCCACTTGCTGTATTTTTCATGAGACTGTGAAGCCCAGAAACCCTGCCCACCGCTCGAGCCCACCCAGCAGGCCCCGTAGTCCAGAGGGTGGGGAGTTGATGATGGGGAGAACTTCTTTCAGTGCCTTGTGGGCCATTCCAGGGTCTTAATGCCCCTGATTTTTTGAGGGGACCACATGTATGTCTCAACAGAGATGGTGTCAGGCCTGCCTGAGTCCCCTGTGATCTTTTTTCCCTTCCTTTTTCCCTTTCCCCTGATTTCCCAAATCCCTTTGATGGACAAGTTCCACAGTTTCAGGAGGGTAGAAACATGTTATCGTCATGTTTCCACACGTGGGCACACATGCCATGTAGAAAGTCATCTCCCACAGCATCCAGATTCCTAATCAGGTTTCCCGAGTGTCACCAGGATCAGGGTCCCTGAATCCAGGTTCCTGTCCCGTGTCCCACGTCCCTGTTGCCTGTGACCTTGTGGCCTTTCTTGGTTCTGATACCTCAGATCTAGGACTTGAATCATGTCATTTCTGCATTTTCTTCCAGCTTCAAAATTTTCCATGTGACACTGTTCTCTGTAGCCTGTTGATGGTGGAACACGACCTTGGGATTAATTGTGGGTGATGGAGACAAGATGCCTTCCATTCAGAAGGGTTTTCATCTCATTGGTCAAGATTCTTTGGTTGCTTGTGGCTTTAGATGCTGTTGTGAAACCCAAGTACACTGGCTTCATGTAAAGGGTATATGTTGGCTATCAAATCTGATGAGTCCAGGGGGAGACTGACGTAGGCCCATGGATCCAGAGGATCTTATTTCATCAGCCTTCGATCCCTCTCCATCTCCTGACCAGGAACCCTATGCTGGGCCCACTCCTAGGCCAGCTCTTCTTTCCTTTGGGCCTCTTGTAGGCTGCAGGCTCCAGCCAACTCAGGAAAAGAAGAGACTTCCTTTTTTCTATTAGTTCAAAAAGAAAAAACAAAACTCCAGGAAATTGTGTCTTGTTGGTTTGGAGGTGGTCAACCTCTTTGAAATCATATGAAAAGAAGGGGCAAGGAATGGGTCCCTCAAATGAATGGGTCCCAGGGCTGCAACCAGGAAAAGGGTGTAATGGCTGTTGGGTAGGAAAAAATAAGTCCATCTCGTGGTCTTCAAAAAAGGTGTCCTTTAAAGGTGTCCTTTAAAACTTCCTGGGACTTCCCTGGTGGTTGAGTGGCTAAGACTTTGCCTTCAAGTGCAGTAGGTGGGGTTCAGTCCTTGATTGGGAGCTAAGATCCCACATACCTTGTGGCCAAAAAGCCAAAATGTAAAACAAAAGCAATGTTGTATATCAAATTCAATAAAGACTTTAAACATGGTCCACATCAAAAACAATCTTTAAAAAAGAAAATAAAACTTCCTAGTGATGCCTTAACCCTTGAGAGGCTGGCTTGAGTCGGGGGATGGGGGAGGAGTTGGGAGACTTGACCTTCTGGGGCCGGTGGTCCTATTTGCTTTCCTTCCTTGAAATGTACTTGTGCTGACCTTGGTGCTTAACATGGGCTTGTCCTTTTCTCAGCTCACCAGCATCTGTCATTGTCACATCGTCTTGGTGCTAATTAAAGGGGACACATTCGGATTAGTAGGATGATAGATTGGGTCGATGAGATTCAGTGTGGGGTGAGTAAGAGTGGGAGAGGCTTGCTCTTAGAGAAATGACCTCCAAGGAATGATAGAGAGCCTGCCTCACGTGTGGAAGAGCTGGGGATGACTTTGGAGCTACCGCCTCCAAAAGGCTTGCTTTCCTGGTGGTCTAGTGGTTAAGACTCTGCACTGCCAATGAAGGGGGCGTGGGTTCGATTTCTGGTTGGGGAACTGAGATCCCACATGCTGCATAGTGTGGCCAAAAGATTTTTTTTAAAAACCTTGCTTGTATTAGGGGGACCTTCTTTTCCTCTGTTTGAAAACACCTGGGATGGAAAGATGAGACAGGAAGTGTGGCCATTGAGTCTTCAGTTTCCCTTGCTCCATCCAGCTCAGTAATGTCACTTAAGAGTACGATCAGGAGTCAAGTGATTCCCCCCACCCTCCCAGGGTTTATGTGCTGGGTAATTGCTTACTGAGTTAATTTCTAAGTTTTCTTTATATGACTTGACCTCATATTTTTAAAAAAAAGGCTAATGAGAGTGAAATTTTATGCTAAGCATACTGAAAAGCAAATAGCAAATAACCCATCTATGAAATTGTTATAAGAAAAGTTATTATGGTAATGGTTAGAGTAAAACAACTCTATTTAATGCTTGATGGTTATAGAGATTCCAGCCAAGATACGGAATTATATTTTTCTTAAAGGATTTTTTGAGTGCATGAATTTTCATATGAGCTCTTCATACACAGTCACTTGCATTAGTGAAGTAAATTCATCAAAGGGTAAACCATATACAGCAGCCTGCTGTTTTCTTTCTTTAGATACAGTGTATGTTTCATGTTGTGAATGGGGGCTAAATTATACAAGGTAGATTTTGTGGTCATATTTTTATTTGGGCTTGAAGGACTTCTCTGTACCTCATTAAGAAGAATCATCCTTTTAGAATCACAGAAATGCTTATTCCTATTAAGAAGTCAGATGCCAGTACAAATGGATGATTTGAAGACTCTACTAGTTCAAGACTCAGTAATATTCAGTGGTGTCTTTCCTGTAGTGCAGAAGCGTTACTGTTAAGTTGGCATGTACCTTCTATACAAGATGCAAATGTCCTGTATGTATCTGGTCCATGTTCACCTTCACATGTGCAAAATAAGAAACAAAAACCTCATAATGTAGTTTTCCACGTTATCTTTGTTGGTATTGATAATACTTTTACAAATTAGCTTTTATTTGACTTCAGTTCAGTCGCTCAGTCATGTCCGACTCTTTGCTACCCCATGGACCACAGCACGCCAGGCCTCCCTGTCCATCACCAACTCCCGGAGTTTACCCAAACTCATGTCCATTGAGCCGGTGATGCCATCCAACCATCTCATCCTCTGTCGTTCCCTTCTCCTCCTGCCTGCAATCTTTCCCAGCATCAGGGTCTTTTCAAATGAATCAGCTCTCCGCATCAGGTGGCCAAAGTATTAGAGTTTCAGCTTCGGCATCAGTCCTTCCAATGAATACTCAGGACTGATCTCCTTTAGGATGGACTTGTTGGATCTCCTTGCAGTCAAGGGACTCTCAATAGTCTTCTTCAACCCCACAGTTCAAAAGCATCAATTCGTTGACACTCAGCTTTCTTTATAGTCCAACTCTCACATCCATACATGACTACTGGAAAAACCATAGCCTTGACGAGACGGACCTTTGTTGGCAAAGTAATGTCTCTGCTTTTTAATATGCTGTCTAGGTTGGTCTTACTTGAGTTATTTTAGAGATATTATTGTGTCTTAATTGCTCATTTGTGTCCGACTCTTTATGTCCCCAGGGACTGTAGTCCGCCAGGCTCCTCTGTCCATGGGATTTCCCAGGCAAGGATACTGGAGTGAGTAGCCATTCCCTTCTCTAGGGAATCTACCCAACCAAGGGATTGAACCCAGGTCTCCTGCATTGCAGGCAGATTCTTTACTGTCTGATCACCAGGGAAGCCCCAGAGATATTATTTCCTATTATTACATACTTGCTAATAGGTAGGTTTCCAAATTCTTCAGTATTGAAACTCACGTGGCATTTTCCTGCATACTTTTTCCCTTAAGGTCAAAAGGTAAATTTCTCAAAATACAGATGAATAATTTGTAAATGTGAATGTATTTTATTTTTATGGGTATAGAAATAGATATCAAGGGATTTGCAAAGCATTTCTTTTGGCAAATGAGCATAAAAAATCAAACTATAAAAAATGAAATACTAGGCTCTGGGTACAGGAAAATAGTCATAACAGAAAATGTGGAGAATTTTTTGGTCATGTTTTCAAAGACACCATTCTTAGAAGTCTATATTTCTTCTGTGAAACACAGAAAACAAAGAAATAGTTAACCATCAGCAGAACTACCAGTTAAAACAAGCAAATCAGGGGAAACTCCAAATGGATCTGGGTGATTATCTTTGCATTTCTCTAAAATTAATGAAGTATATTCTTTCTATATATGCACATATCCAAGATTTATATAAGGGGTTATAGACATAAAGATGCTAAGTTCTGAAGAATGAGAATAGATATATAAGCTGTTCCCTGTCTTTTGCATTATGCTGATTTTTCCTGTAAGGGGAAAAATTAATTTTAAAAAGCCAATGGAAAGTAAATTTTCTCATTCCATGAACATTTAAAACAGTGAGATACTATTTCCACTCATGAGACTGGCAAAAGTAGAGACATATGACGATGGCAAGTGTTTGTAAACTTTGCATAAACAGGAAATTTTATGCACTGCTGATGTTAGCATGAATGAGTACAACCAGTTAGGAAATTAACATGGCATACATTCTTGAGTTCAGAACACTGACCTAGGAATGCCCAACCACACCTTTGCCCTGGAGAAGATCACATCATGAGTAGAAGAACAGTCATCAAGGGATATTTATCATAGCATTGATTCAATAGCTAAAAAAGGGGGATGTGTGTGTGTAATAGAGAAACAGGAAATCATGAGCAGGAAAATTGACAATTTAGTCAGTAGAGTCATTGCACTGCAGTGCTGGCAGAGTTGGGAGTTGTGATTGGGTTCCTGAGGTTACTGCAGGGGCTTAAACTCCGTCTGTAATTTTTTTTTTTTATTCTAGTAAAAAGAAAACCCATCTTAAGCATCTATGTTAAGTGTTCATCTTTGCACATTTTGGCTATTGGATACATGTTTCTTTGCTGTGCATGTGTATTATTTACAAGAAATCAATCCATTCATACTGCATCCTCTGAAGTAGTGGAACTTATTATATTAGAAACTAGAATAAGTCAAAGCACTGAAGTATGTTGTAAATCATGAACTACTGCATCTATAGTTAGTTGTCAGAATGTCCTGCTAGTGTGTATTACCTAATAAACCATATAAAAATAGTTAAAAAAAACGAAAACACTTTTCTATTGTCATTACAAAGCAGCTGCATAAAACTTATGGAAGGCAACAGGACTGTATTTAGCAAAATTACAGGCACAGATGGTAAAGAATCCGCCTGCATTGCAGGAGACATAAGAGACGTGGGTTCAATCCCTGGGTCGGAAAGATCTCCTAGAGATGGGAATGGCTACCCACTCCAGTATTCTTGCCTGGAGAATTCCATGGACAGAGAAGCCTGGCAGGCTATAGTCCATAGGGTCACAAAGAGTCAGACATAACTGAATGATTAACACTTCACTTTCACCCTTTGAACCCAGTAATCCCACTTCTAGGAATCTATCCCAAAATATCTTGGCAAAATATAAAATAGCATAAATGCAAGCCTCTTCATTTTGCCATTACTCATTGTAGCAAAATGTTGGAAACAACCCACATGTTCATGATTAGTGGATTGGCTGGATAGACAGTGGTATGTCCACACACTGGAATGTGGGATGGCTGTAAAGAAAAATGAGGCTGCTCTGTGTACCATCATGGGGTGATCCCCAGAATATTTTGGCAGTGGAGGAAAAAATCTAGAACAGTGTTTATAGTACACTACCTTTGAAGGGGGATTGTGTGCATGCATATGTACATGTGTGTATGTGTATTTAGATTGTCCAAAAGAAACTCTGGAAGCACAAAGCAAAAACTAAGGAAGATGGTTGCTTACTGGGGAAAGAGCCATGGAGTACAGGAGATAGCTACAAAAGTGAGACCTCTATGAGTGTACTTTGTTACATAATTTTAAGCTTTGGAACATATATACTTTATATATTAAAAAATTAAATTAAGGGGAAAATTGAATCACATGTAATCATTGAACCTAACCCTAACTGTATATCAAGTTGGTGGCTTAACCTTGGGGAACGTAATTTCTCCAAGTGACTTTAAAACCACTGATTTTAACTATCCATCCCTAGTGGGGTATAGTTTAAGGACGTGTGTGAGCGTGTGCTAAGTCGCTTCAGTCATGTCCAACTCTTTGTGACCTCATGGGCTGTAGCCCGCCAGCCTCCTCTGTCCATGGGATTCTCCAGGCAAGAATATTGGAATGGGTTGTCATACTTTCCTCCAGGAGATCTTCCTGATCCAGAGACAGACCCCATGTCTCTTAAGTCTCCTGCATTGGCAGGCGGTTTCTTTACCACTAGCGCCACCTGGGAAACCCAGTTTAAGGACACACATGCTTATATAAATGCCAAGAAACCATAAACTACATTTGTTAATCTCATTGTGAGCTGTGACATTGATATTGTTACTTTGAAATTATTATGGGAATAATTTTGGAAAAAGCGAATAAGAAATACATTGCTGTTGTTAGGAATCAAGATTCTTAGCACAATAGAAAAGATACAATTTTTAAAGCTACCTAGAGTCCTATAATATTAAATTTGAATGGGAAATACCAATATGCATTCATAATTATCTTTAGTCTTAAAAAGTCTACTTTATAAATCTGTTCACTGAAAAAGACCTGCAAGTAGTGACAGCCCTGTGGCAATGAACACCCCCTACTGCCCAGATTTTGCTAGCTAAGTCCCATTTCTCATTAAAAGGGAGCAGTATTTCTTGGAGAAATGACTGATTCTTGGTCTGAGATGCTTTATCACACCAGAAAGCAAAGAAGCTATCAAAGATTAACAAGGTTATGTCAAAAGAATATAGGACTACTCTGGTGGTACAGTGGATAGGAATCCACCCACCCATGCAGGGTACATGATTTTGATCCCTGACCCGGGAAGATTCCACATGCTCTGGAGCAGCTTAGCCCATCAGTGTGCCAGAGCTGCTAAAGTCTGTGTGCTCTAGGGCCCGCAACCGACAAGTACTGAGCCTACGTGCTGCAACTGCTGATGCCCGTGTGCCTAGAGCCGATGCACTGCAATAAGAGAAGCCACCACAGTGCACCGCAAGGAACAGTAGCCCTCTTTTGCCACAACTGGAGAAAGCTTGCACGCAGCAACAAAGACCCAGAACAGTGAAAAATAAATACGTAATTAATTAAGAATATAGGAACCAAATTGAATGATTTTCTGCTGGCTAAACTGAGGTGCTTGCATATCAAAGAGAATAATGGTTAAAATTGATTGAAATACATCAAAATTATTTTTTTTTTAAAAAACCCATGCCCTCAGAATGATACTTGTAAAGATTATTGGTCACCATTATATGTTTCTAGGGCACCAGCACAGGCTTCTCTGGTAGCTCAGCTGGAAAAGAATCTGCCTGCAAAGCAGGAGACCCCAGTCCAATTCCTAGGTTGGGAAGTTCCCCTGGAGAAATGATAGGCTACCCACTCCAGTATTCTTGGGCTTCCCTGGTGGCTCAGCCAGGAAAGAATCTGCCTGCAATGTGGGAGACCTGGGTTTGATCCCTGGGTTGGGAAGATCCCCTGGAGGAGGGCATGGCAATCCACTCCAGTATTCTTGCCTGGAGAATCCTATGGACAGAGGAGCCTGATGGGCTACACTCCACGGGGTTACAAAGAGACAGACATAAGTGAGCGATTAAGCACACGGCACGGGGCGGCAGCACGCTATTCTGAAAGTCACTAAGTAAGAATCAAGCATTTATTCTGCCTTCTGTATATTTCAGGGTATCCGAATAGTTGATGAGGCAAAGTTTTCCTTTATCGAAAAGTTCTAATTAATAAATATAGAAAGAAAGATTAAATTAGAAAATTACCTTTTGGCCACCTTAATTAAAAAACTGGTCTATGTAATTATCATTGAGTGTTAACATCTTTTCCTACCCTTTTACACTCAACCTATTTGCATCCTTGATCTAAAGTGTTTCTCTTGTAGACACGGTAGAGTTGGATCTGATCTGACTTTTTATTCAGTCTGTCCGTCTCCCCCTTTTGTTGGGTTGTCTCATCTATTCGCCTTTAATGTTGTTGACATAGTTGGTTTTGTATCTGGTATTTCACTTTTTGTTTCCTATGGCTCATGTCTTTTTTGTACCTCTGTTCCTCTTTCACTGTTTTCTTTTGAACTGGTGAATTTTTAGTGTTACATTTTTATTTCTTTAATTGTTTTTTAGCTCTTTTCTTAGTGGTTTCTCTAGTAAGGTCGCTCAGTCATGCCTGACTCTTTGCGACCCCGTGGACTGTAGCCCACCAGGCTCCTCTGTCCATGGGATTCTCCAGGCAAGAATACTGGAGTGGGTTGCCATTTCCTTCTCCAGGGGAACTTCCCGACCCAGGGATCGAGCCCAGGTCTCCCGCATTGCAGGCAGACGCTTTAACCTCCAAATACATTTTAATTTATCAGAATACTTCAGATTTATGTTAATTTCAGTGAGGTAGAGAAACATTACTGCTATAAAGTTCTTTCTTTTTCTGCTATAGTGATTATACATATTATATCTGTATATGTTGCAAACCCTGTGGAACAGTTTGACAATTATTGCTTTATATGAACTTATATATTTTAAAGAAGCTAAGAGAATAAAGGATATCAAGTGGATATTTATAATGTTTGTTATATGAACCTTCTTATTTACCATTTATGGTTCTCTTCCTTTGTTACTGTGGATTCAAGTTACCATCTGGTGTATTTTTCTTCCCCATACAGCTTTTCCCACACACTTAGTTTGTATTGTTATTGTTATGTAATTGTTTTTTAAATCAGATAACAAAAGAAAGCAGAAGAATATGCATTCATTCTGTCATATATTGGGTTGGCCAATAAGTTCGTTTGGGTTTTTCCATAAGATGTAATGGGAAAACTTGAATGAACTTTTTGGCCAACCCAGTATAATTACTAACACACATTTATAATTACATAATCACTGGTGCTGATGTTCTTTGTTTTTGCATGTATGTTGATTTGAATTATTGTCTGGCATCTCTTGCTTTCAGCCTGAAAAACTTTCCTGGCATTTCATATAAGGCAGATATGCTAGCAATGAGTCCTATGCTTTATTTATATAGGAATATCTTAATTCACCTTCATTTTTGAAAGATAGTTTTGCTGGATATAAGTTTTATGGTTGACAGTCTTTCTCCTTTTTCTGCAGTTTGAATGTGTCATCCCACTGCCTTCTGGCTTCCATTATTGCTGATGAGAAGTCAGCTGTTAATCTTGGGTCACCTTATTTGTCACTAGTCAGTTTTCTCGTGCTACTTTCAAGATTTTCTCTTTGTCTTTCTCTTTCAACATTTGTATCTGGATGTGGATCTCTTTGAATTTATCCTCTGTAGGGCTTTTTGAGCTTCTTGGATTAATTTTTTTAAAAATCACATTTGAGATGTTTCAGCCATTATTTCTTCCAGCATTTTCTTCCTGTTCCTCTCTCACATGGCTCTCCTGCTGGTACTCCTGTTATGCATATGTTGGTGCACTTAAGGGTGACCCCAGACTTTCTGAGTCTGTTTGTCTTTCTTTGTTCTTTATCTTTACTTTTTATCTTTGTTTTTCAAATTGAATACTTCTCACTTTCAAGTTTGATATTTCTTTTTTCTGCAAGTTCAAAACTATTATGGATCTCCTCTTGTAAATTTTTCATTTTAGATATTGTAATTTTCTGTTGTAGAATTTCCATTTGATTCTTTTAAATAACGTCTGTCTCTTTATTGATAATCTCTTTTTGGTAACACATTGCCATTAGATCTCTCATTTCCTCTCAAAGAATAGTTTTCTTTAGTCTTTGAACATCTTTATAATAGCTGCTTTGAA
The DNA here is from genome assembly GCF_029378745.1 of Bos indicus. Taxonomy (NCBI): domain Eukaryota; kingdom Metazoa; phylum Chordata; class Mammalia; order Artiodactyla; family Bovidae; genus Bos; species Bos indicus. Next base: position 56,888,184 of record NC_091772.1, on the reverse strand, counting down.
GTCTTTGTTAAGTCTGACGTCTGGGTCCTTTCATAGACTGTTTTGTTTGTCTGCTTTTTTCCTTATGTACTGGTTACATTTCCATGTTTGTTTATACATTTCATAACTTTCCACCCCCCCCCCCAACTGAGGGTTTTAGATAATATATTTTAGCAACACTGGATACTGATTTTCCCTTCCCTCACTCTTGCTGTTTTCTTATTTGTATGTTTTGTGACTTAGGGAGGCTAGTTTATTGTTTTACCACCCCCACCCCCACCCTCACAACCATTGTGGAGCCCTTGATGTTGTTTCTCAGAGGATGCATCCTTGGAGCTGTGCACAGCCACTCTGAGATGATGGTACTTTTAGTAGGTCTCTCTTTGAGGGTTTCTTCCCTAATTTTTCTTTTAAGCTGTTGGCTTCTGTTGGTATCACACCAACCCAGCTATTAGGCTCCACTAATTGCCAGCTGATTGCTCTATTATTTCCAACAATATACAAGGGCTTAAGTTCCTCTGTAGTCTGATCCAATTATATTTGGATTCTTTTGCAGAAGAGCCAATCTTTGGCCAAAAGGGCTATTTTTTAGCCTGTCTCTTTCTTTGATAATATATCTGATCTACAGTTTAGCTTGTTGCTATCATGGAGCCTTGTATACCAGTCTTTAGATTCACTGGTCATTTCCATTGCTCTACCTAATCCGTCATTAAGCCCATATAAATAATTCTTTATTTCTGACATTGCATTTTTCACTGTAGCATTTCTGCTGGGATCATTCTTATGGTTTCCATGTGCTTCAGTTCTGCATCTCTTGAGACATGTTATCTACCATATACACACTATTCTTTAGAATTTTTTATCATAGTTACTTTAAAGTCCCTATCTAATCATTTCTATAGCTAAACTATTGAAATTAAGAAGAATTTATAATTGGGTCCTAGTCAGATCTTTTATTGTCTATTTCCACTCTTGATCATGGGTCAAATTTTCTTGCCTCTTCGTGCATCTTATTTTTTACAACCTGTATGACATTTTGTACCAAACAACATTATATTACTCTTCTTTCAAGCTGTCAGAGTTGGAGCGCCAAGTCAATCTCATTCATGGTTGAACTGAGTTTGGGCTCTTTTTTAGGTTTGGTTTGATTCAGTTCACTACAGGTTTCAAGTGCTTTGAAAGGAGGGTCAGGACTTTCCTTCCACATAGCTTGGGCTCTGTTCACTAAGAGGCCTCCTTGTGCTTTACATCTGAGGTCCCACCTCTCTGAACCTTGAGAGTTCTGTCTCCATGTTACAGCCCAGCTAGCAGATACAGGGGCCCTAGAGACTAATGGTTGACCTCTGGTTCTACTGGAGAGTTTCTCAGATCTGCTCCTGCGCCCCTAGACTTTGGAGGGCAGCTGTCTCACACTCAGTGTAGGTCTGCATTGCCTTGAAGTGGTTTCCTCCAACTCTCTCCTGTTCTCTGGGTCTCAGTAGCTGAAAGCCTGGAGTTTTTTTCCAGGTTGGATTTCTCTTGGGTTTCCTCCTCAGCCCTCCACTTCCATAGAGGGAAGACCCTACACATCTCAGGGGTCTTTCAGTTTTCTGGCTTCAACTGTGGGAAAGAGTAGCCCATTTGTACAAACTCATTCTGTGACTGGAGCTTCTTCACTCTCTAATTTGTCACCTGGCCATCAGAGATTCCTTCAACTATCAGAATGTTTTTCCTCCTTCTGTTCTTCCCTTACTGCTCTCTCAGAGGTGAAAGCAGTCAGCTGGAAAACTCCTTAAATAATCTTTTCTGTCACTCCACTTCCATACTCTGGATTTCATACAAATGTTAGTCATATGTAAACACTTCATATTCACAGTAAAGGCATCATTTTCTTGGAGAGCCAGAAAGTGAGTTGTTTTTTTTGAAACATCTCTAATTTAGTCAATTTTTTTTTTTTTAAGACATGGAAATTCTGCAGTAGTTGTTGCCTTTGTCTGTGAAAATTATAGAAAAGAGAAACCAGGAGACTGTCACTTTACTTCTGGAAAGTACTTTCTGTTTGCACTGCTTATGTCATTCACTTTTTCACAATTCTGATGGACGAGGAAGAGAATGGGGCTGTCTGAAAGTCTGTTTGACCAGATCTCCTCACGTGATATGGCTTCTCATTTTTCTAATATCAAAGTTTCAGAATTTTAAAGCAGGCAATGGCCTGCTCAAGTTTACAAAGCTTCTTATTAACCTGGTAGTGAGAGGAAAATTGGGCTGAAGGCTGATCAGAAAAAGAGTTCACCCAAGTACCATGACTTTGTTCTAATTTAAGGAAGTTTAAACCAGAGAAAGTGGTCATTTCCAACTGGGCTGTTCTTGTATTGCTGTGGTGTGTGGTGTGTGATCATAGTAGGGACAAATCCAGGTGGTCACTTCTATCATGATGCTCCATGGATAGTTGCCAGGATTCTTATTTTAGGGCTTGATTCTTTGGCCCCATGACTGCAACGTGTGTCCACCAATATGTTTGGCTGAATCTTCTTAACCGTGTTGGGAACTGGTCTGGCCTGGCCTCCTGTAGGGCCCTCTTTCTGTGGCCAAAGATGCCAATACAAGTAGTTTCCTACATGCTTGTGGCCTCGACTCCCTTGGACGACAGGCTGGCCATGCAGTGACAGACCTGCCTCTCAGTGGGAGTTTTCAGGATGTCTAATCGGATGGAAATCTGATCTGGATGCACGACTGGCCTTGGCAGTTGGATGGTGCAGAAACCCAAATCTGCCCTGGCTTTACTAGCTCATAAAATGACCACCGCCATCAGTCCTGCTTTGTGGGCCCATTGTCTTCTGGTTGGATGGCTTGGGTTGGATCCATTTCTCAGGAACCTAAAAAAGGGAAGCAGTGCTACCAGGATGTCATGTGGAGGCACAAACCTGGAGCTCCAGGGACCTTCCGGGTGCATCCACTTTCCAGGTGAACCATTCATTCATTCACACACTTATCCACATCTGTTGGGGACCTACTATGTACCAGGCTTCATGCGAGGTCGTGGGATGATGGGGGTAAGCAAGCAGGAGACAGTTCTGCCCACAGGGGACTCATAGTCTAGAGGGAGAGATGGGCACTGAACAAGAAATGTCAGATGGGAGTGTGTGCAGAAGCCAGGGTCTGATGGGCACTTAGCAGGGAGGCTTGACCTAGCCTGGGGTGGGGGTGGGAACAGAGGTGTTTTCCCCCAGGGGCCCTCCAGGCTCCTCTGTCCATGGAATTTTTCAGGCAAGAATATTGGAACAGGTTGCCATTTCCTTCTCCAGGGGATCTTCCCAGCCCAGAGACTGAACCCACATCTCTTGCATCTCCTGCATTGCAAGTGGATTCCTTACCACTAGTGCCACCTGGGAAGCCTTTTTTGTATAGTGGGGTTGAAAACACCAACAAACAGGGCCACAGAAAGAATCCCATAATGCTTGAAAGTGCTCAACACGTAGTCAGTCTGGTTTCTGTTTTTAGTTTTAATGAAGGAATTCCATATAAGGAGTCTATTTCATATTTCACCAAATATATCAACTGAGAGTGTCCATAATTACGTGATGCTTGTTGAGACATCCACATTTCTCTTACATGTGAATTACTGACAGGTGCTTGAGGTTCTTCCTTTCCTATGCTCAGGAGAGAAAAACCCCATTTCATTGTAAACTCTTTTTTTTTATTTATTAAGGAAATACTTGATTTGGGAGCTTGGGTAGTTGATGGATAAATATGGGGTTGGACAAAACGTTTGTTCGAGTTTTTCGTAAGATGTTAGAGAAAAACTCAAATGAACACTTTGGTTAACCCAGTAATAAGCAGATAGATAAGAAAAAACAGTAAGCTACCCCATAAAAAGAAGACAAGGAAGTGAAAAAAAATCCCCTAAAGGAGTGATAATGCTAAAGGACTTTGCATTTTGAGGGAGATCAGAAGCATAGCTGTCGGTTCCTTCATGCATGCACACTCAGTCGATTAGTCATGTCCGACTCTTTGTGACCCCATGGACTGTAGCTCTCCAGGCTGCTTTGTCCGTGGGATTCTCCAGGCAACAATACTGGAGTGGGTTGCCATTTCCTTCTCCAGGGGATCTTCCTAATCCAGGGATCGAACCCGAGTCTCCTATGTCTCCTGCAGTGCAGGCAGGTTCTTTACCACTGTGTATCTCTTCAGTGTCCTTCAGTTCTTGGCTTCATTGCCACACCCTTAGAAGGGTTCTTCCTCCAGAACTAAACTCAAACAGCCAGCGCTCTGTCTAGCCCCACCTGTTCTCAACCTCCATGTGACACTGTCCTCCAGTCCCCCTTCTTGTCTCATAGCCCTTTCCTGGCACAGTTTTCTCACTGACCCAGCCTGGAACCCAGGACCGTGTGGGGTCTCACTTTCCATTAACCTTCCCTTTCTTGGTCCTAGGGATCTGGCTTCTCATTAGTGGCAGAAATCACAGCCATGCTTTGGCTATTTCCCCAACCTTGACCAAGGTCAAAGGGCTGCTTGCCCATCCTCTTGTATATCCTGGTGTCAAAAATTATGAAGACCTTGATTCAAGTCTCACAAGCATCACTTACTGAAAGCACCAGACATCTTCTGCCAACTGTCTGGCTGCCAAGACGCCATCTTTCACAAGTCAGCTCCCGGAATCTGACCTCCCCTGTGAAACCTTCTGCCCTGATTCATCAGAGGACAGTGAATGTCCTTCTGTTGACCATCATAGCCTGGGTGTAGACTTCTTCTGGCCACTTTCACGTTCTCAACCCTCATACTTGCATTATGTGCTTGCTCTCATCTTCCACCCTGAGAGTATAACATGCTTACTCTGCACCTGGTTCACTTTGTTTTATTTTCTTTTGTCATCGCATGAAAGGATTCATTTCAAGTAGTTGAAATTGGAGTTTAGTTTCCAAAATTGCAGGCATAAGCAGGGTTTCAATGGAATACTCACTTTAGTGAAATTTACTTAACTGGCCCTCCTCCTGTTGGATAATTTCAGTGCTTCAAAATCTTCAGCCTGATTACTAATAAAACTGTGTAGCCCTCACACATGTGGTGTTCTCTGTATTTAGGGCCCTTTCTTCAGGATAGATTCTGAGACATGGGTTAAAGGAGTTCAGTGTTCTGTACCTCTTGAAAAATAATACAGAATTGCCATTCTGGAGGGTTGCGTTGATCTACAGTGCTTCTAGAAATACACAAAGGTGTTTGATTTCTCTGCTTCCCCTGGAGGATTGGAAAATGAGATAGAAGATCAGCTGGGGATGAGGAGAGAGCCTGTAAGTGCTTAGTGTCCAGTTGAAGTCAAATAAAATGAATTTGCCAGGGAGCATGGTTTTGGTCTTTTTCTCCATTCAACTTGGAAGCAGAAATGAGAAAGAGAAAAAAAAAAAAAAAACAGAAGGCAGGGGCAAGGAGGGTGTGGTGGAGGTCAGGGGAGTGAGACAGTCTTGGGTGCTGGCAGGACATCCTGGCCATGGGGCCCCAGGTTGAATCGGATGGAAGCAATACTTGGGAGGGGCTGGCTGAGGGGCCAAGAGCAGGAATGAGAACCTTGTGGACTTGAAATCTCTATAGATGGAAGGATGGGTGATTCAGGTGGAGGTGAGACATGGGAGCTTCACATGTTCAGTAGGGGGGCAGATCTCTGGGGAAAGCCATCCTATGTTGGCCATGGTCATGGTGACTGGAGGTGGGGTTTGTATTGGGAACATCAAGGATTCATGACGCCAGGGGCTGGACTGGTCCTCACATGGGCATCGGAGCTGTTTGGGTGATGGTTGGGAGGATCCTGAAGCCATCTGCTGGGCACTGATGCCCCTGCGGGAGTGTTCAGGATGAGGGTGAGGATGGGTGGAAGTTAGGACTCATGGAGCTGCATGTCTTGAGCTTCCAGGAAGGAGGGATGTTCAACACAGGTTGGTGGGAAGGTGGGGTGACCTGGGCAGAGGATCACAAAGATGCATTCAGTCCACTGGGGCTCCAGACCCCAGGGCCAAGGGAGCATCTCCACTGTGAGAGGAGAAGGAAATTGGTTAGAGTTCAAGCTTGAAAGTTAAATGGATCTGCTCTAGGCTGTTTGTCAGTGGTAGTTTGGGGGTCCTTAGGGACTTCTTAGGGACTTCTCAGTGGCACTAGTGGTAAAGAACCTGTCTGCCAGTGTAGGAGAGGTAAGAGACATGGGTTCGATCCTTGGGTCAGGAAGATCCCCTGAAGGAGGGCATGGCAACCCACTCCAGTATTCTTACCTGGAGAATCCCATGGACAGAGGAGCCTGAAGGGGTTCAGTCTATGGGATCACAAAGAGTTGGACATGACTGAAGTGAACTCAGCATGTAGTGTGCACTTAGGGCCCAGTAAAAAGAGCAAAAGGTGGCTCAGCAGAGCAAACGTGGTGGGAGAGAGCCTGTTCTGGCTGGATGAATCCAGCCCTCTTGGTCACAGAGGGATGGTAGGAGCGATTCTCTGACCTTCCCCTCTATCCTGAAGGTCAGATAGATACCAATCTCATAACAACTCAGTGGGTCACCTGTCTGTGGGGTTTAGTCTCGGACACCAGAGGATGTGGGAGTGCAGTGCTGGCCACGCTGCCAAGCAACTGTGCAGAACTTCATTATCAGCTGCAGAGTCCCTGTGAGTCTGACCAAGAGCGTGTGCTTGGAGAGTGAGCTTTGCATGAGTCAGTCAGACCCTGCTATTGCTTCAGAGTCAGGGTTGTCTGCTTAATTAACAGCTGGAAATGACCAGCGGCTTCTGCTGAGTCGGCCGCAAGAGGAGTGTTAGGCTCTTGGCTAAGTCCAAGTGGGGCTTGTTAGTTTTGTGGAAGTGGTATAGCCCCTTGCTTCCAGTCCCCCATCAAAGATATACATCCTCCCTTTTCGTGGAGGATCCTTCTTCCATATGAGACTGGGTTCTCTCAAAGTCAGGTCCTTCCTGAAAATGATGGAGAGATGGACAATTCAGTTGAGCAGTGGAAGCTTAAGCGTTGTTAGAAGACACATGTCTTCAAATTCTGCCTCTCTCATTGTCTCACTGTGTGAGTTCAGCCTGGTGGCTGAAACTCTCTGAGCCTCACTTCCTGCATCTGTAAAATGGGGACAGAGGCTGTCTCTACCTGCTGGGGCTGCAGGCGGAACATTTCATTCGCTCTCCTCTCCTCACCAGAGAAGGTCAAAAGTAAGAAACAGTTCCCCCTGAGCTGTGATGTGTTCCCCTCTCTCTCTTAAGCGTGGGTTGAAAGCCACAAGGTGTAGAGGCTGCCCCGGGACATGACCCACCTCTGCTCCTCTCTGAATCTAGTGGAAAGGATAGAACCCTGAGGTCCAGGCAGCCTGGGGGCCATGTTTAGCCTGTAGATGTAGTTGTTTGGGGTTTCCCAGGTGATGCTAGTGGTAAAGAACCCACCTGCCAATGCAGGAGATATGAGATGTGGATTTGATCTCTGGGTGGGGAAGACCCCCTGGAGGAGGGTGTAGCAACCCATCCCAGTATTCTTATCTGGAAAGTCCCATGGACAGAGGAGCCTGGTGGGCTACAGTCCCTGGGGTTGCAAAGAGTCAGAGACGGCTGAGCGAACGAGCACGCACTCACTCAAATCTTTTTAGTTGGCACAACTGGGAGGGAAGTCTTGTTGGCCTCTAGAGGGTAGAGACCAGAGGTGCTGTTCAGCATACTGCAGTGTGCGAGACTGCCCCCACTGCAGAGAATCGCTCGGCCACAGCGTCTGCAAGGAAGTCCTGTCCTGGAGCCACGACACGGGGGTGCTCCCCCAGCTCTGCTTCCTCATGTGGCCTTGACCTGTTGCCTCTCTGAGCCTCAGTTTCCCATCTCTGATTTGGGGATGATAGAAGTGTCCATCCTTGTGGGCATGTGGGCTGTAAAGGAAGTAATCTGTGTGCAGAGACATTCCCAGTCGTCCAGGACTGGAGCTCTGGTTTTCAGAGAGGTGGCAGTCTTCTAGCCCCCTGCTGCATGTTAACCATAACCTTGGGCTCGTCACATGCCCTCCCTGAGCCTCAGTGTACCCACCTGGATATCACAGAGAATGATAGTATACCCTTCTAGGATGTGAGATAAAACAGGACTCTGTTGTTACCTGGCAGATGGGGGATGAAAATAAGTGTGAGCATCCTGTGGTCCTGGCCTCCCCAGGCATAGCCGGGCCCTTTGTGCAGCTTCCACCTCTCTCTCTGCCCCACATCCCTGTTCTTTGTCCACAAGGCAGGTAAACCCACCCCGACTCCACATCCCTGTTCCTCATCCACGAGGTGGGTAAACCCACCCTGACCCCACTCTCCAGGAGGATTCAGGAATTCTGCTGTGCCTGGCCTTTGGTGAGTGGACAGTAAAGGGGTTTCTGGGGGAGAAGTAGGTGTGGCTTAGGCTAGGCTGCTGTTGATGGGGAGGTAGGGATGGAATTGAGAGAGACCCTGGAGGGTAGAGCCCAGAAAGTTGCCAATGAGTCGATCAAGGGGTCTGTTCCAGAATTGGGAGGTATCTGAGGACAGGAGGGCACCTCATTTCACTCATGTCTCCTCATCATCTGAATCAATACAGTTGGTGGATTTAAGTAAGCTTGGAGCTATTGGGGCATCCCTCTGGGACGATCGTGATTCATCTGTCATCTCTCGCTTGATTTAGGATCATTGTGATCAGATCAGATCAGATCAGATCAGTCGCTCAGTCGTGTCCGACTCTTTGCGACCCCATGAATCACAGCACACCAGGCCTCCCTGTCTAAGACTCGGTTGGGGTCTCTCTCCCCACCTGAGCCTCTTTGGGTCTCAGTTTCCCTATCTGTACAAGGGGGATGGAGTACCTCCCTCAACAGCCTCTGAGAGGACTCAGTAAGACCTGGTACAGGGAGCCCCAGCAGCAGTGATGGGCTCCCTAGTACAGACGGGAGGGCGTGACTGTGGATCATCCTCCTGAGAGCTGGTCCCAGGGGGCTGCATACCTCCTGGGAGCCCTGCACTGGGCTAAGCGGCATTTCTGTGGTTAACCCCGTCTAGCTCAGTGACTTGGCCTGGGGACTACCTTGAGTTCTCATTTTCTGCTCACAGCTAGGTCTGGGGCCCAGCATGTGGCCAGTGCTCGGCTGACTTGGGGGCTCACGGGAGCAGGCCTTGGATCTGACCTTATTTGGTGCTCCCTTGGGACTACCCCTGAGCTGGACAGTGACTTGTGGCCCCTTGATGTTGTCCCCTCAGTGCTGCAGTGGTCCAGGTCCACTTCAGAGAGAGGTGGTTTCTGTGCCTGGCCCCCCGCCCCCCCGACCAGCTCCTAACGTGTGGCCTGGGAGCAGCTTATTCTACCTGTCCAAGCCTGAGTTTCCCCACCAGACAGAGGGGTCACAGAAGGGCCTGCCTTGGGATCATCAACAGTGAGGGTGAGACCAGGCCTGGCTACCCAGTGAACTGTAAACTGTTTATATGCTATCCTCTGCCTTCGGCCAAGATTCTAGTCCTCGGTTTTCTCGATGCTGAAAAGGGGCAGAAATCAGCTGCCCCTCAATTGTAAGAGCCTCAGGCTGGCTCCTCAGTGCCCAAGGTCTCCTCCCCACGTCTCCCAGCAGGAGAACAGAAAGGTATCATTAGCAGGGCCAGGCCTCTTTTCTGAAAGGCAGAAGCAATGTATCTGTGTCTGCTGGAATTAGAGGTTTTCAGACAGATACTGGAAGGGGTTGCCATTTCCTTCTCCAGGGGATCTTCCCCACCTAGGGATTGAACCCCGGTGTCCTGCCTGGTAGGTAGATTTCTTTAACTGAGCCACCTGGGAAGCTCTCAAATGTGGAGTAACTCCCCAAAAGTGTTCCGTGTTCACGTTCAGTGCGTTCACTACAGGGCTGTGGGAGGGGCCTGACTCCCCTCTGGGCCCTGCTCTTGGGGTTGCCCTCCTCCCTTGTTTCCCCTCCCCTCCCCGCCCCCCAGCTCCTACGCAGTGAACCTTTATTGCACTTTGCTCACCTGATCTCAGCTCACCTCACTACAGCCCTGGGAGGTGTACACTGGGGTAAACCCCAGCAACAGTGTGGTGGATGCAGAACTCGCACCTGGGTCAGCTTCACTCCAGAATCCAGCCCTCATCCCCGGGTTTATCTCCATCCTCAGGAAGGATCTGGGCCCCTCTGGGTGCAGTGAGGCTGACCCAAGAGTAGGACCTTCGCTAATCAGTTCCTGGCCCTAGACTGAGTGCTGGACAGCCTGTTACCCCACTTTGCAGATGAGAGCACCAAGGCTCAGCACAGTCGCTCTCCTAAGTCCACACTGTTGTGAGGTGGTGGGACAGGATCCAGACCCACAGCTGCCATTCTCTGGAGCAGAAATGTCAGCCAGGGGCAGTTCTGTCCCCCAGGGGATATCACAGTGGCTGGAGAGTCGTCAGAACTGGGGTTGGGGGCTCCTGGCATCTCGTGGAGCATGAGAATCAGGAGACCAAACATCCTATGATACTCCGGCCCACAGTGGAGAAGGGTGTGGCCCCTGATGTCGACAGACAGTGCTGAGGCCCAGTAACCCTGTTCTGGGTCCTCCTCGCTGGGCGGAGCCCCTGAGCCAGTCACACAGGTACAGACAGAATAGATATTGGGCCTTCACGTGCGCCCCTTACCTATCTGCTGCCCATCCCAGGCCTGGGATAGAAGGTGCAGAGGGGTCCTGCCCTCAGCATCCTTGGACTGAGGTTGGAGGTCAGAGTCCTGTTCTCCCACTCTGGTCCCTCTGGGCTTGGCTCCAGGCTGCCTCCTGACCTAAGACTGCAGCGGCTGCCTCTTGGCTGTGCACAGCCAGGGCGCCCTCTCCCCAAGGTCAGCGAGAGCAGTGGGGGGTGGGGAGAGCACCCCTGTAACTGATTGACCGTGCCTGAGGCCAGGAGCAGTGGCTGGAGCAGTACAGTTTAGGGGCTTGCTTCAGATTCTGGCCAGCGCCGGCCGGGCAGTCTCCTGACAGTGCCGGGGGGACAAGCCGTGGGGACCAAGCAGAGCAAGAGGGACTGGTCCCGGCTGGTTCTCAGCCCTGGGCCGTGCTCCTCACCCCACCCCCGGCTGCACTCCTGCAATGTCTATATTTAAAAATGTTTTACGGATAATAATGGTGTTCAGCCCCCAAAGGCAGACGGGAGCGTCCTGACAATTGCAGTGCTGCTCCGGGTTGGAGGTTTTTTCGGGGAACTGAGCTAGTCCTGAACGCTGCAGGGCTGTTTGCCAGCCACTCCCTCGAAGGGAGGTTTGGGGAGACGGGGATCTGGGCGCCAGCGGGGAGGCAGAGTTTCCTGGGAGGATGAGGGCCTTAATTCCCTACCATTCTTTGACCATAAGGTGAGTAGGATTCCCCAGACACCACCACGGGAGGGAGGGCAGTGGGTGTCTTTCTTTGGGGGGAGGCCTCTTAAAGGCAGACTTTGCAAATGAGAACAGCAGCAGGCCCAGTCAAAGGGGGAAGAGTTCCCCTCCCCACCCCCACCCTCCAACCTTTTGAATCAAATGGTCAAATTGGAAGCCTAGGGTGAGGGGTGGGTGTGCCCTGCTCCCCACAGATAGGTCATTTTTATGCATCTTATGCTTCTGGTGGGTCAGGCCAGAATTAGCCAGCTGTCCTGCCCTCCAGCCACAGAGACCAGAAAAAGAGTCTATTGTTGCCACAGCAATGCTATTTTAACCTATTACTTCTGGGCTAAAAATAAAAATTTCACCTGGATGCCTTTTCATCTCCAACTTGTAAGATAATTTCCAGGAAATAATAGATTGAAATCGATGTGCATTTTGACTGCACCGGGTCCTCTTCTACAGCCGGGTTTTGTCGAAATTCAAAGTAGGGGAAGTTCCCAACCATGGAGGTTTAAAGCTTCGTTTAGCATCTGGAAAAAAATGTTGCACCCGCAGAAGTCATTATCCCTTGGAATCTCCTCCACAGAATCACTGCTTGGGAGGTGGGGGATGGGGAGGAGCCTGCTTTTCTGTGAGTTTGCACTGAGCACCATTTTTGTACTGGGGGGTTCAGAAAAATGGCTTGCCAGTGAGGTTAGTTGTCTGGAGTTGGGGCCAAAGAGGGAGATGGGAAGGCTAGTTCTCAGTGTTAATGTGGGTCGTGGGAAGTTTTTGGAAGCAAAGGTGGCTCCCGATCATCATTCCCTACTGTCTTTCTAAACAGCAAGTTTTTGGGCCCGGAGGGAAAGGGTGATATAGACCCTAAATTCTTCAGGAGAGGGTGGTTCTCTGAATGCCAAATCCTATCCCCCAAATGCTTGCTTTTTTTCTTAGCTGGGCATGTGGTGGAGGTGGGGGGCACATGGGGAGAGGGTGTGGGGTAAAGATGGTAATGTAGCAGTCCTTTTGTGGGATGTCTTTGGCATGTTATATTGTGAGGATGAATTACAGATTTATGCAAATTCATAATGATGGTAACCACTTACAGAAATCTAAGCATAACACATCATAAAAAAAACCCAAAGCACCATGCTTGAAGTTCATTCAGAAATCATTAAGGGTACATGGTTTGATTAAGCAGAGAAAGGGAACAGTTGTCCTGGAGCAATCATTTTAGCTGTCACCTCGGTGTGACTCTCCAAGAAGCGAACATTCCCGGAAAAGCAGACACGCTGCAAAACTGCTGCTGTTTAATTTCACAACTTTTTCCAGGCGAGCTAACAGAAGAAGCTCTCATGACAATGTACTATTTCCTTACCATAAATGACCTTCTCTCCAGAGCCATACCCATGGGCAGCTTGCAGTTTGAGTTCTCTGTCTACATGGAATAGATTTAGACTTTTTTCCCTTGGTTATTATTATTATTATTATTTGGTATTAACTCTTTGGTTGCCAAGCAATTGAGCCCTGAGTCTTTGCGATCGATTTCACAGCCTATGACTTACAGGATTGTTAATTACATTGTTGTTATTACATAAGGCGATAGTTTTGCTTGTGGGGTGACTGTTCATACCTTGCACACACAGAACGTTCTATTTTTAAACTATAAAATATCATCGTTGGAGCAACCTGCTCACTCCTGCCTCCCTTGGAGTCCTCCCCTTTGCACCCATGTAGCTGTGGGCATGAGGGTACGTGGCATATGGACAGGCCTCTGTCCGGGGCCTCCAAGGACCTGAGGCGTGGCCAGAGGATGTTTTTCTTTCTGGTCCTGGAGTTGATGAACCAGAACCCTTTCTGCTCAGCCTGGTGGTGCTATTTTTAGCTCTCTTTCTTCACTGCATCTTGACATAATTTGACATGTCACAGCTGAACCCCATCTACTTGCAGAGCTTAGTATGTTTTGCAGTCTGTTTTTTTGTGGGGCAGGAATAGTCTTTGCCTGATCATATCACATTGTTATTACTTAGGCAGGAGGTTAAGGTATTACCCATTTACTTCTAAAGATACATGCAAAATAAAATCTAACCAATTATTTTATTTCTTTGTTAATTTCCCAGCTGACACAGTGAGTACCAGAGGGGAGGAAGTATTCTTTGAGATGTTAGCTCAGAGAGCAGGGAGCAGTGGTTCAGAGTTTGTGAACCTGCATCCGAATTCCCCAGAGAGGGGGCAGGGCTTGTCACACCAGCCATTGCAGCCCCACCTGCAGAGTTTCTGATTCAGCGGCTCTGGGGCAGGTCTGGGGTGACTGCAAGGGTTTCCGTTTCTAGTGCGTTCCCAGGTGATGCTGCTGGTCAGAGCCACTCTTAGAACCACTGCTGTAGAATCACAGTGAAGGTCAGGGAGTAATTAGAGTGGGGAGAAGAGGCCTGGTTTTAGAACCATTTTAGAAAATGTTCAGACAGCAGAGTGGGTGATTTCTCTTGGTTTGTATCCTGTCTACATGGATGAAGATGAACTCAGTTGAAAAAGAAATGCCAAGTTTAGAGAAAATTTTTATTTGATAAAGGGGCTGAGTATTACATGATCCAGGGAATTGGTTCGATGTGACATTACTTTAGGGCAGCAGTCCCCAACCTTTTTGGCACCAGGGACTGGTTTCATGGAAGGCAATTTCTCCACACACCAGATTGAGGGGATGGTTTTCAGATGATTCGAGAGCATTACGTTTATTGTGCACTTTACTTCTATTATTACATCAACTCCTCCTCAGATCATTGGGCATTAGATCCTGGAGGTTGGGAACCCTTGCTTTAGGGGGCTGAAGACGGAACTGTTTAGAAGTGAAGTGTCACGATTTTAGAAAACTTACTTCTAAGATGGTTGAACAGGGCCCATGGTCTATAAGAGAAGTATGTGTGTAGGAATATATGAAATACATAGAGCAAGATATTAACTGTTGCTGACCCTGGAGGGTGTTTGTTATATACTCTTACCACTTTTCTGCAAGAGCAAAAAAATCATATTAACACATTGGGAACCATAGTAGGACTGAGGGTTCCTTAGTATTTTCTTGCACGTGCACCACGGTGGGTTTAGAGCTCAGTTGCTGTGGATGTGTCAGGCATGTGTGTGCACACACATGCAGCTCTGTTGTCACAGTTAGTCCCTGGGACACCATTGCTCCCCTGGTTCGTTTCTCTTCCGGGCTGTCTTACTGGCGCTGCTATAAATGTCCTTCCTGAGCTCGGCTCAGAGATGTCGATTCTGCCCTGACGTATAAGCTTCCTACTGCAGTTGTGCCCCTGTGGTTTAACCCTGGTTGTTAACAGGAGAATTCCATATGCTCAGGGCCTGTGACACTGTGGGGAAAAGCTCCTAGAAGCTGACTGGGGACAAAGAGATGGGTGGAATTAGCAATAGCTGGAGAAAGTTCCAGAACAGAAGGGAGCATGCAGTGAAGGCTGCAGGGTGCTGACCACGGGCCCCGGGGGGGCGGGGTCACTGCCCCCTGGCCCTGAGGATTGTCTGCTTCCTCCCTTCCTCGAGCTCCCTTCTGTCCTTGTTTCTCTCCTCCTTTCCCCCACATGGCTCCTGATCCAAATAAGTAGCACAATAGGAATCCAGAATTGTTCAGTTTCACCATGGTAAACAAACAGCTCACCTGTGACTTCCTGGCAGCACCCTCGGGGAGCACACACCACATGCCAGCCCTTTGCACATCCCCCCTTATCCTCACCAGGGCCTGGGAGGATGGTCCTACCATTGCTGCCATTTCACAGATGGGCAAACTGAGGTTTCAAAGCTTAAGGAAGTTGCCCTCATCCTGATCATGAGCCCATTGACCCCAAACACACAATCTTCCCCAACAGTGTGGTGGAGAGAGCAGAGCAGGGTGAGGGGGTCTTCTAGTGTGTTCTGGCCTCTCCTGCCCACCCTCAGGCCTGGCTACTCACTCCCTCCAGGCAGGGTGACTGAGTGCTAAGCCTCTGGGCTTGGAGGCAAACTGCCCAGGGCTGCGTCCCCAGCAAGTAATTCATGTGAACCTCTGAACAGGAGTAGTAGACAGACACCGTGTTGCTCAAGTGCTCAGTCTTTTCCGACTCTGTGACCCCATGGACTGCAGCACACCAGGCTTCCCTGTTCTTCACTGTCTCACGGAGTTTGCTCAAACTTACATCCATTGAGTCGGTGATGCCATCCAACCATCTCATCCTCTGTTGTCCCCTCCTTCTCCTGCCTTCAATCTTTTCCAGCATCAGGGTCTTCAGTCTTTCCCAGCATCAGGGTCTTTTCCAATTAGTCATCTCTTCACATCCAGTGACCAAAGTATTGGAGCTTCAGCTTCAGCATCAGTCCTTTCAGTGAATATTCAGTGTTGATTTCCTTTAGGATTGACTGGTTTGATCTCCTTACTGTCTAAGGGACTCTCAAGACTCTCCTCCAGCACCACGGTTCAAAAGCATCAGTTCTTTGGCACTCAGTCTTCTTTATGGTCCAACTTTCACATTTGTACATGACTGCTGGAAAAACCATAGCTTTGATTAGACAGACCTTTGTGGGCAAAGTGATGTCTCTGCTTTTTAAAACAATATAAAAAGGCAAAAAGGTAGAGACCATAGGCCCATTCAGCTGAAAATATTTGCTATCTGGCCTATTGCAAAAAGTTTGCTGACCTGTGATTTTTCCTATGAGGTCGCTCTCTGGGTGGAGGTCAGACACACACACAGACACACACACACTCAAAGGATATGCAGCAAGATGTAACAATTTTGGAGTCTCAGTGGTGTATATGTAATTGTCCATTTTACTATTTTTCTCTACCTTTTGCTATATTCAAAAAAATGGTAAAACATTTTGATAACTGCAATAGTAATGACCCCCAGTTCTCTGGAGGAATGCCACAGGGCTGTCTCCTAAGTTGTGAACCATCAATATTTGCCTTAACAACCTGGCAGGTTAACAATTGGGTAGATGATGGAATTGATAAAAGCATTAGCGGTGTGACTAAGCGTCAAACTGTCAAACACACATCTCAACAGGCCACTTGGGAGGCTGAGCCAACATGGAGAAGTTTAATGTTGATAAACTTCAAGTCCCCAGTTGGATTCACAAAGCCCAGGTGCCACTAGGAACAGACACGGATAGGAATCAGGTCTCTTCGTTGAGCTGAGCTGCTGTCTGTCGCCCTAGAGTGTGGGCACTGTTCTGGCTGTGGGGACGTCAGTGAGCAGAGCAGGCATGTTAGCTGGTCCTGGGGCCTGGCGTCCAATGGGGAGATCAGCAGCAGCTGGTACCCATCATCAGTAGGGAATCACCCTGCCTGCAAGGGGAGGGAGGCCGGGGGAGGGAGGTCAGGGGGAGGGAAGCCAACCTGCGGCACAGCTGAGCGTTTGAATGGAGCATCAGGGTGGGCCTCACTGAGGAGGTGACACTGGAGCCAGCACTAGAAGGAAGGGAGGAAATGAGCCATCAGATGAGGGGGGAGAGGCTTCAGGGGAAAGGCCCCCAGTGGGAGCCCCTGGAGGGTCAGGGAGCAGCAGGAGAGAGCTGGACAGGTTGTGGGAGGGGGCTACCAGGAATTTGGGTTTTGCACCCAGTATGGCAGGAGCCATTGGAGGGTTTAAAACCCAGAGACTAGAGACTGGACATAGGATTTCGGGGAACCCCAGGCCCCTGAGTGAGGGCAGGCAGGTGTCAGGGTGGCTCACCAATTTAGAGGTCACTGCGGTGGTCCAGGCCGAGATGGTGGTGACTGAGTACTGTGGGGGCAGTGGGCACAGGTAGAGGGGCAGCCAATAGGATCAATCGGGAGACGGATCAGGAAGAGGGGGACAGTGCCGACTGATGGTGACCCTCGGGTTTTGTCCTGAGAATCAGAAGGATGCAGTTCCCTTCCTGGCCTGGGAGGGGACAGCTCGGGAAGGAGCAGGCTATGGGGAAAGAGAAGTTCACTTGAGGCATGAGTGGGACACCACGTGGACACGGCAAGTGGCGCCTGGTGGCCTGAGCCGGCATCCAGCAAAGGGCTGAGCGGCGGCTCTACATCACAGATGCGGCAGACTGACAGACACCGTGTGCTCTGATGCGCCCTCCTCAACCCACACATCTGCCACCTTTAGTGACTTTGCTGAATATTTTCTTTTACTTTTTATTAAAAGAAAGTGTGTTTTTACCTAAAACCCACTTTAAAATGAAATCTTTTGCTGCGACTTCAAGTGGAAAACCAGTATCACTTGCTTTTGATAAAAGTTAACCATAAAAGTTAAACAATGAATATAAAATAACATTTAGTTAGACATGGTCTCCCTTTGGGGCTTCTCAGGTGGTGCTAGTGGTAAAGAACCCACCTGCCAATGCAGGAGGCATGAGAGATGTGGGTTTGATCCCTGGAGGAGGCCATGGCAACCCATTCCAGTATTCTTGCCTGAAGAGTCCCACGGACAGAGGAGCCTAGTGGGCTACTGTCCATAGGGTCACAAAGAGTTGGACACAACTGAAATGACTTAGCACACACATTCATGGTCTCCCACTAAGGTTTCTGACCCAAGGGACCCTCTCTGCTTGTTAAAACACCAAGATCTGCAAGGGTCTGGGGGAGTCAGCATCATCTTAGCACGAAACTAAGGTTCTCCCTTAATGTTGTCTGGAAGCGTAGAGGATAATTGAAAAGGGACTAACTTCTGTGACTTTGCCTCAGGTCCCTGAGCCCCTAAAACCACCTTATCACCCTCATATCTGTGCCTGGATCTTGCTGAGCTGAGCAGCTGATAAATGGAGATTGTATATAGTAATGGAGCTTGGGGTCCACCTTGACCCTCTGCTCAAGGTTGAGTTCCCTTGAGACGCTATGTTTTCTAAAGGACTTTGGCAGACTGGAATTTGCAAGAATACTGAGAAGGACTGTGGCTGTTTATCAACAGGCTTGGGAGATAATAATCCTAAAAAAGAGGGTGGGACTTGTCAGTCCTGGTTGCAGAAGGTGGCCCGGGACATGCAGTGGTGGGGGTAGTACAGCAGACAGCTTTCCATTCCCTTAGAGCACACGCTTTCACTGTGAGAATCCTCATTGGCGTTTGTGTTTTTAAATTAAATCATCCGCTTCCTGACTCATCTCTTTCTTCTGCGGTTTTTCTTTTTTTCCTGTTTCTTGTGGTCTCTTCTTCACAGTGCAGGCTTACCTCCAGTGCCATGGGTGACCTTTTCTGCTTCACAAAGAAGCCACAGAGAGCTGGACAAGCACATGGGCCAGGTGCTTGCCTCAGGGTAGGGTGCTGTCCTGATCTGGAGCTGACTTCTGTGCTGAGGGCACCTGCAGAGTCTTCTCATTACGGGTGGTCTGGAGGCAGGCAGAGGAAGATGGGAACTGTCTGTGCTGTTTGGCTGACGGTGAGAGAGGAGTTCACTGTCACAGGTAGTATGTGAGCTGAATGAGGCTTTTCTCCGTGATAGCAGGGCTTCTGGGCCCCTGAGGTCCTGCCTGTTGTGCGTCTGTGTAGTTTTGCCTCTGCAACCTCTCCTGCAAGACTCCTTCCCTGGGTGGGGAGCGCCTGAAGGGTCACACCTGCTGACCTGCTGTCACATCACTCCCAGCCCTGGTCAGGCTCTGAAATGCTAAATGGGTGGACGGGTGGTCGGATGAAGATATCTTCCACTGAAGCAAGCTGTCTGACTCAAGGTCACTGGGCCCAACTTGGCCCCCAGGTCCAGCCCCTGTCTTAGCTGGAACATCCTCTCTGCTTTCCCAATCCTGCCTGTGTAGCCAGGCCCCCGTGATGCATGAAATCTTGACCCACCACTTCTACCTCTGCCCCCTTTATGGCCCCTCTGCCACCATCCAGTTCCAACCCACTGTCACTTGGCTTCTGGTGGTCTCTCTGCTTCTGCGCTTGCCTCTGGGGAAGCCAGGTCAGTTCAGTTGCTTGGTCATGTCTGGCTCTTTGTGACCCCATGAACCACAGCACGCCAGGCCTCCCTGTTCATCACCAACTCCTGGAGTCTATCCAAACCCATGTCTATTGAGTCGGTGATGCCATCCAACAATCTCATCCTCTGTTGTCCCCTTCTCTTCCTGCCCTCAATCTTTCCCAGCATCACAATCTTTTCAAATGAGTCAGCTCTTCGCATCAGGTGGCCAAAGTATTGGAGTTTCAGCTTCAACATCAATCCTTCCAATGAACACCCAGGACTGATCTCCTTTAGGATGGACTGGTTGGATCTCCTTGCAGTCCAAGGGACGCTAAAGAGTCTTCTCCAACCCCACAGTTCAAAACCATCAATTCTTTGTTGCTCAGCTTTCTTCACAGTCCAACTCTCACATCCATACATGACCGCTGGAAAAACCATAGCCTTGACTAGACCAACCTTTGTTGGCAAAGTAATGTTTCTGCTTTTTAATATGCTGTCTAGGTTGGTCATAACTTTCCTTCCAAGGACTAAGCGTCTTTTAATTTCATGGCTGCAATCACATCTGCAGTGATTTTGGAGCCCAGAAAAATAAAGTCAGCCATTGTTTCCACTGTTTCCCCATCTATTTCCCATGAAGTGATGGGACCAGATGCCATGATCTTAGTTTTCTGAATGTTGAGCTTTAAGCTAACTTTTTCACTCTCCTCTTTCACTTTCATCAAGAGGCTTTTTAGTTCTTCTTCACTTTCTGCCATAAGGGTGGTGTCATGTGCATATCTGAGGTTATTGATATTTCTCCCGGCAATCTTGATTCCAGCTTGTGCTTCCTCCAGCTCAGCGTTTCTCATGATGTACTCTGGATATAACTTAAATAAGCAGGGTGACAATATACAGCCTTGATGTACTCCTTTTCCTATTTGGAATCAGTCTGTTGTTCCATGTCCAGCCAGAGAGACTCTCAAAGTGCCAATAGATCTTGTCCCACTCTGTTTCCCATTAACTCTAGTAATAGAGTGTTACTCACTCAGTCTTGTCCGACTCTTTGCCTGTAGCCCACCAGGCTCCTCTGTCCATGGGATTTCCCAGGCAAGAATACTGGAGTGGCTTGTCATTTCCTTCTTAGGGGATCTTCATGACCCAGGGGTTGAATCTGGGTCTCCTCCATTGCAGGCAGATTCTTTACCATCTGAGCCACCAGGGAAGCCCCAGTACCCTTGGATAAAGCCCAAACCCCCAACATGACATCCGAGACCTGCCTCCCTCAGGCACCACATCCTCCATCCCGTGAGCGGTGACCGTGAGGCCCTGGTTGGGAGTGTGGAATTGGAACCCTAGGCTGCCTGGGCTTGAACCCACTCCCTGCATGCTAGCTTTGAGACTTCCTTCCTCATTTGCTTCCTCTGTAAACTAGTGATGCTGGAAGTACCCACCCCCTAGGCTGTCCTTCAAGTCAAGGATGAAAGACAGTGCAACTCCAGGCTCATGGTTGGTGCCACCCAAGTGTTTTCTTGCTTCTCTCCCTGCTTTGCACAGCCTTCTTGCCCCTTTAGCTTTTTTTTTTCCGTGTTCCTTGAACTTGTCAGACTATTTCTCATGGTTGCTCCTCTTGTCCTTTCACTAAGGACAATGTCCCCCAGCTTGTTACTCACTCAGCCCATTATTTTGCGGGTTTCAGGTCAAATGTCACCTCCTCTCTGACCACCCCACTTAAGGTAGGCACCACCCTGCTTATGTGATGCTTTTGTCTGCTGGTGAGTTGTGTTTGTGCCAACCAGAATGTGCTTGTCACAGGGTGGGGTCCTTGCCTGTAGTTCCCTCCACTGTTTGGAGGGAGGCCACCGATGATTCTGTTTGTTACCAAACCAAGTACATCCAGTCTGGTGGCACCGGATTGTGGTGAAGGAAAATACAGCATTTATTGCACGTGCCAAGCAAGGAGTTCAGGCAGCTAATGTTCAAAAAGCCTGAACTCCTCGATGGGTTTCAGCAAAGCGTTTTTTGAGGCCAGGTGAAGTGGCCGGGCTGTGGGATCAGTTTGGGAACAGTTCTCTGATTGGTTGATAGGTTACAGGGCGAGCGATGTCACAGTTAACATTATCCTCAGTGCCAGTAGATCTGGGGACTACATGCTCATGGTCATCAAGTGGTTAATGTCTTCCATTTGGTGATGGTTTTGGCATCTGAAAAACAACTCAGGAGATGTGTATTAAATACTGTTATCCAGGGACTTGAGACAAGAGCTAAAGAGGAAGACATGCGGGAAGAGTCTGTCCTGGTAGGGCCCCAGAGGGTCCTGCTGGGTTACATGTTGGATGGATGGGTGAATGAATGGAGGCGTGAACACACAGACACTGAACAGTGGTGGGAGGGGCTGTGTCACTCACGCGGCGTGAGGTGTGGGCTGCACCCTGTGCCTAACTTTTCCTGTGTGTTTTCCCTCTGATAAGCCGCACGGACAGGACTGCCAGCTTGCACCGAGCAAGGTGCCTGGTTCATAGGTGCAGCCTCATGTTGTAAGACTGAAAAGGGATGAGCAAAGTGGTGAGGATCATGGACCTAGAGGTCATGTGATCCTGATCCCTATACCGCATTAGCTCGATGCCCTCAGCCAGCTTTATCCCTCAATGCCATAGCCTCCTCATCCGTAAAATGAGAGTAATCGTGCCTGTCTCAAGGGTTGTTGGGAGGATTAAATGAGTTAGTTATGTTTAAAGGTTTGAAACAGTGTCAACATCTGGCACAGTGGTGATTGCTGTGTACATGGGCGCTGATTCAATGATGATGATGATGATGCTTTTTAGTGGATTTCAAAAGGCAGAGTAGCAGAGAATTAAAGAAAAGCCTAATGAACTAAAGAGAGGAAAGCCAGGACCCGGGGAATGTTTGCCAGGGAATGAACGAGCCCTGTGTGCAGTATCAGTTGGATTCAGACTCATGAACTTCACTGACACTGAAATGCACTGAAGCTGATGACGGGACCCATTTCCCAGAGTGTGGACACTGCCCCCCGCAGATATCAGAGATGATTCTCCAACAGTGCTTTTCATATTCTCTGTGGAGTAGGACCTGTTTGTAAATTTCCAGTGTGTTACAAGCTAATGTCTTTAGTGTGCAGGGAAACGCTGTGGCACTTCGCTGTAAAGGGAAGAGGGTGGTGCCTGGGACAGACCCTTACCTGTTTGCCACTGGCCACACACACTTGCCAAGTGGGCAGTGGGCAGGATGCCCTGTGGGCACTGTTGTTTTTGATATAACTTAGATGGGGCTTTGACTGTCATATGGGAATCCCGTGGTGAGAGGGCTATTCTCTTTGAATTGCCTTTCAGTCTTCTGGTTGTGGATCAAGGAGGAAATTTTAGTTTGTGGCTGGTGTGTCTTTGACACTGGATGCTGGCTGGTTTCCCTCTTCTAACAAGCAGAGAACAGCCTCAGGCACCGAGCCCTGCAAGGGTACAGTGTCTGCCAGAATATAATTACATTGACTTGTTTCCATTGTATTTACTTTGTGGCCGCTTAACATTTCTGGAAATTGATTCTGACTTTCTTATTAAAGCGGAGGAATAAAGTTTTATGTAGGTCCAAAAAGTCAGTAGACCTAAAATATAAATTAGCCCACAGCTGATTGTACATATACGACAGAACTAATGAAAACTGTACAGGAAGGATTCTTGACAAATTTTCAGAAGACTAATGGAAAGCAGGGTCAGGAGATGGGAATTGATGGAGTGAAGTTCGGGGGTCATTTGGGGCTGTGTGAGCCCCTCCCCCTCCCTGGTGGGACAGCATAAAGAACATGCCCACTCCATCCTGAACATCCACTAGTGAGAAGCCAGAGGAAGACGTTATTCTTAGTACCAGAGTTTGCTTCATTTTTCAGGTTCTGAGAATGTGTCTAATTGTGTTTCTGTCTTCACCAGGGTTGCTAGGAAGCCCAGTGTCCAGCTTCATCTCAAATCTCCAGTCTCGGCACAGAACCCTATAGTGTGTTTTTTTTTTTTTTTGTATATCTAAGCCAAAATCATGTGTTTTCTTTCCTCCTCTTGTTTTATCTTTTTTTTCTTTTTAATTGCCATAGGCACTTTTGTAAGCCTCTGTACCTCCTTTTTTGGAGCACGATGGAGGTAGTGAATAAATGCTGAATGAATTAATGATGAGCCCTCATACTGTGAGGTTGGGGGCAGCTCTGTTACTGGAGTTATCTGGAAGTGATCAAGACCAGAGGCAGCAGAGCCCTGTAGGCTGCAAGCCTTTGTTCTGGGAATCGGGCTAGATGACGTCACAGTTGCTGTGAAGGCTAATTTCTATTATTTGGTGGTGTTCATATCTCAGGCCTCTATTTAGGATACAACATAGATTTCAAGGCATATATTTGCATTCTGTGTGGGCTGAGGTGCCTGGCTTCATTCTCTCTATATATACCCACACCATCCCATGGGTATTTTTAAATGCACATCTTAAGAACCAACTTTTCTGCAGGAGCGGGCTTATCATTGTGCCAGGAGAGTTGCCATGTGGGTTTGTGAGGGCTGAGGGCAGAGACCTTAACCCCTGGGGGAAGAGAGGGGAGCTCTTCCCCCTTGTAACCCGTGGGAGGTCGCTCCTGAGCAGGGCAGGACTAAGTTCCTAGTGTCTGTCCTCACAGTTGCTGGAATGGCCAGGAGGCCAAATGGCCTGAAGGTCATGTCTGAGGCCAGGTAGAGAGAATGACTCAGGAGAAAGACAGCTTGTCAAATGGTGGAGTGTGACAGAGGCAGCAGGGCTGGGCGAAATTGAGTCCTGTGTCTTTTCACACATGTCTGAAGATGGTTCAGGGTTTTGCAGGGGTGGTCCCCCAGGGGAGCCTGCCAAGCTATGTGGGCTGAGTGCTGTGTCCCTTGTGTCCTCCTGTGTGATTTGTTTGGATATTAGAGTGCTGTCTGGATTGGTTGGAGGCCCAGACTTGGGTGATGAGACAAGGGGGAAACTCCGCAGTAGCCCAGCCCCCTGACTTGACACTTGGGGAAACCGAGGCTCAGAAAGAGACCCAAGGCTGCAATTTCTCATCCTCCTGGAGTGTTCCCAGGAGAGGCTCTGCATCCTACCTGCTAACAGAAGCCTGGGAATCCACCTGACTCGGCCTCTTCCCTCCTCACCCCACATACCTGCAGTATTCCTGCATCCTGCAGGCTCCACCCCTAAATATCCATCTGCTTCTCATCACCTCCAGCCCCGACCACCAAGGTCCAGGCTTCCTCCTGCCTCCTCTGGAAGGATGCGGCTGCATCCTGACACCCCCCTCCACCCCACCTGCTTCCTCTGGTAGGCTCACTTAATTGGGTTTTACTGGGTAATTGGAGTGATCTTTTTAAACCTTTAATCTCATTATGGCAATATCCAACCACCCCAACCCCACCCCCTCCGCCATGTTTTTATCTTGCTTAAAATTTCTCAGGGGCTGCCCATGATTTGTGAGACTAAAAAACACCCCAACTCCTTACTGTGCTGGCCCCACCTGCCTTCTCTGGCCCCTCCCTGCCTCTCTGGCCTCATGATGGCGTGGCGATTCTTCCAATCTCATGACCTTACACCTGCTGTAACCTGCATTGGAACCACCCTCTCCAACATGTACACACACATGTGTTTCCTGGCAGGCTCCTGCTCTCCCTTCCCATCCTGGCTCAAGCCTCCCTTGCTCATCTGGCCCCAGTGCATTCCTGGTTCCCTGGGACACCCACAGCCAACTGTCAGTGTCCAAGCTGGGGCCCTCTCCGTCTTTCTGTCTCTTACCCACTGGACTGTCAGCTCCATGGAAGCCAGGCATACCTGCCTCATGCTCCCCAAATTGCAGCATATTCCAGCGTGCAGTCAGTATGTGCCGAGGAGACAGAGACCTTAGATGTTGTGCAGTGATGGTGTGAGGTACACAGAAGTCTTAGGTCCAAGCAGAAAGTGTCTTCCTTCTCCTCTTCATCCTGCTGGTAAAATCTTTGCTCGCCCGGTTACCAAAGCATCATGTTGTGAGCTCTCAGATTTAGGGACCCCAGGCAGGGGGACCATCTTCAGTTCATCATCCTCAGAGCCCCTGCCCTTTGCACACTAGAAGAGTCTCCGATGCTGCCAGGACTATGGCCACTAATCTATATTTAATTTATAGATTTATATCTATATTAAATTTATAATTTAATATATTACTAAATTTATATCTATATTATATCTGATTGTTTGCTATCTGTCGTATTGCCAGAGCCTAGCCATCAAAAGTCACCAGCAATGTTCTGCAGTCAAACAAAGCTAGGTTGATTGTGGGAGGGTTTGTGCAGGAGGGCATTCACCCAGGGGCCTTGATAGCATACTGGCCTGGAGAGCTGGGAGGGGCTTCTTACAGGGTTCAGGGCTTGAGATGGAGAGGAGGAAGCCAGGGCCAGCCCGAGACTGGGTATCGTCAAGTGTGGCCTTCCACTGTGGGGATCTCGGTGGTCTTTGGTGAGCAGCTGAGAGAACAAATTGGACGGGTTGTCTTGGTAAGGAGTCAGGATTCATGCATAGGAGGGGTCTTCTGCGCCTCTCCTGTGGCCTCATGTGTGTCGTGGTGGAAACCTAGTCCTTCTCCGGCTGGACTTGTCCTTCACTTTGCTCACCTCTCTACTGTTTTCCACCCCCCGCTTCTGTCTCTATATACTCATATATTAGGGAGCTTAGCTCTTTGTTTGAGATATGAGTTGCAAATATTTTTTCATAATTTTGACACTCTTACTTACAGTGATTTTGTCATACAGAAATTTTCATTTTTATGTAGATGAATATATCAGGATTTTCTTTCTTTTATGGCTTCGGAGTGTCATGGCATTATTAGAAAGGGCTTCTTTAGTCCGGATTTTTTTTTTTTTTAATGTTTTAGTAGGAATATAATATTATACACGTGAAGCTGATATAATGTTATAAACCAGTGTGACCTCACTAAAATTTTTTTAAATAAATGTTTTCTTTTACTTTTGCTGTCATTTTCTTTTTATACTCAAACCTTTCACAAATCTGGGATTTATCTGGATGTAAATGCGAGGGACAGACCTGTCCTACTTTTATTCCAGTTTGCCAGCAATGGTCCAAGCTCCATGTATCAAGTCAGCCCACTTTCCCCCAATTTTCATTGCCTTCTCTATAAATATATTAAGTCTCATGTGATCTGAGGTCTATATTTGGTTTTTCATTTTGTCCCATTGAAATCTGTCTATTCTCACAACGAAACCACATTGTTATAATTATCGTCACAGTATTATATGTTTTGATAGGAAGGAAGTCTGTTCCCCTCATCCTTATTCTTCTCTCAGCCTTCTCCTGGTTCTTTTTATTATTATATTTTTGTTTGTTTAAATTTTTGCTTGTCTACTGTCTGGCCTTTTTTTTTTTTTTTTTTTTAACTCTCTGTCTTTTAAATCTCTTATAAATTTAGCAGGATTTTAATCCCATAGGAATGACTAGATTTAAACCTGAAAGAAGGCTTGGACAGCCCTTGTCTAACTCTCTCATTTTCTAGACAGGACAGAGATTCTTCCAAGTGATGCTGTACACTAGGAGTGGTGATGAGCCAGGAAGTGCCCCCATTCCTGCTCCCCACCCCGATTCCCTACTCCCCAGTCAGAACCTCCAGCTCCAAGGCTGGTCTTGTCTGTGGTCAAGGAGATACTTCATCAGTGAGGCTAAGTGCACCTTGATGATTTAAATTTGATCTAAGTCAAAGCATTGCCTTCTGCCAGTGCTGATTTCAGAGAGGATGGAGCTAAGGGTTCCACCTGATCTTCATTTCGCTCTTCACTATCTGAGCAAAGCTACAGTGTAGCCACCACCACTTTTTTGTTTCAGGGTCGAACTTCCTTCCACTGGAAGGGTCAGCTCCACTGAACTTGTGGGCAAAATTTTAAAATTACCCAGAGCAAGGCATTGAGCAAGGAAGCGAGTTGTGTGAGACCGAGTCTGAGGAACAAAGACATCGCAAGCATTGACCCAGTGGGGCCGCTGGACTGGAATCGTAATAAATAGAATTGGGTGAGGATCCAGAGGTCACACGTGGCTCGGCTCTGGAGGTGTCCTTGTTTGTGCTTGCGCAGAGTGCGCGTCAGCTTATAAATAGCATCTGGCCAGCTGCCCGATGATGATTTGGACTGTCCCTTGCTGGAGGCCTGTGCTGGTCGTGAGTCTCTGTGACCTCACTTGGAGGGGGAGGGGAGGCAATGACAGATGCTGCTGATATTAGCAATGAACATTCTTGGACCGCATGCCCAGCGCCATCCTCCACACACTCTGGGAATTAACCCTTCAGTCTTCACATAACCCTCTGAGGCAGGTGGTGTTTTTATCCCCGTATTACAGATGAGCAAACTGAGCCCCAGAGAGGGGAGGGCAGAGCCACTTGCTGCCTGTGGCTTCATGCTAGGATGTAGGTATGTGAAAATAAAGACAGCATCAGACAAAACCCCACAACCCAAAGATGAATGCTGTTGACATCCTGGTCAAGCCTGTCACAGTGTTTTCCTCTGTGTGTGTGTAGGTACAGATTCTATCGGCGAAACTGCACTCATGCTGCATCCTGTGTCTTTAACCTCGTGTTACTTTGTGAACATTTTCACATGAATATCTTATTGGCTGAGTATTTTTGGCTCAGGCATTTGTATTTTATCTCTTGAACTTAATTTCCATCTAGAAAGTTCGGATGGTAACAGGATCTACCTGATTGAAGGTGTCTAGTTTGCTTTGATTTGGGGAGGATTAAATGAACTCATGCACTTAGCCCCGTCCTGTGAAGCTCTAAACTTTTATACATGTGTGTTTATTTGGGATGAGGGCAGACAGGATGCTAGGCTATGTGAAAGGTCCATGTCACCATATTATATGTAGAGAGAAGGGCTTCCCCAGTGGCTCAGCAGTAAAGAATATCCCTGCAATTCAGGAGAAGCGGGTTTGATCCCTGGATTGGGAAGATCCCCCGGAGAAGGAAATGGCAACCCACTCCAATATTCTTGCCTGGAAAATCCCCTGGACAAAGGAGCCGGGTGGGGTACAGTCCATGGGGTCACAAAAGAGTCAGGTATAACTTAGTGACTAAACAACAAGTGTAGAGAGAAATGTTTTGAAGGCTTTGGTATTAGCACAAAGTAAAATTAATTGGAGGTTGAAGCAGAGAGCACTCAGGGATTCCCAGCGTGTCCAGAACAGGGGTTGGCTGTAAATTACAGAAATGGTCCGGAAGTGCTGCCTTTAAGATTCTGAACACAGCATCAATTAGCACCAAACAATGGACAGCCAGCCTCTTTCAAGGCTTACCGAGCGCCTCTAGAGAGTGGCGACAAAGGAGGGAGAGATTGAAGTGATGACCTGAGTGCCTCCTGTAAGTGTGTGTTGACCCACCCAGAGGGAGGGACCTGCCGGTTCTTCCTAAGTGGCTGATTGTGGTGGGAGTCCGCTGCAGGCTGTATTTTTTGCTTCCTCGCTGCTTTGGGATGCTCATCACACCTCATTGGAGTTTGTGCATTCAAGTTGGGGCGTTTGTATTCCAGCCACTTTGCTCAGAAGGCGCAGGGGTGGCTCTTTGAATACTAAGGAACAACCCCTGCTTTGGTCTAGCCTGGGCCCTCCTCCCTGGGCAGCTGTCCAGGGAAGAACACATGCCAGTGGTCTTTGATGAGAGGCTGGTCAGCTTCTGACCACTTGCGGTTGACAGGTCCCAGAGCAGCCCCTTGGCATACCCAGATCTGCTTTGGGGAGACCTTGAAGGTCATGAATTTTGTCTTTGCTTCATTCGTACTTTTGTCATTGTCATTGAGTTGTTAAGTCACGTCCGACTCTTTGTGACCCCATGGACTGCAGCATACCAGGCTCCCTTGTCCTCCACTCTTTCCTGGAGCTTGCTCAGATTCGTGTCCATTGAGTTGGTGATGCCATCCAGCCATCTCATCCTCTGCCACCCTTGTTTCCTTTTGCCTTCAATCTTTCCCAGCATCAGGGTCTTTTCTTGTTGTGAGATATCTGGCTCACCATGTGGATGGACACTGAGGCTGTCAGCAAGGATAATAAAATAACCACAGAGTTGAACAGAGGATGCTGGGGTTTATCCCAGACGTTTGCGCTGAGAGGAGGAGCCAGGCTGGGGACGGAGTCAGAGGATGATGTGACAGGAATCAGTCACGTATGTCTTCCCTTTTGCGTCTCGCTAGGGACATGTGAGGTTAGTGTTGCCCCACTTACCAGGTTATGAAACGTAGGCTCAGGGGTGGAGGTAATTGCCCCCCAGACTTGGCCAGGACCCAGGAGCCATTCTCCAGAGCCTTCCATAAAAGCTGTAGGCACATGTGGTCCCAGTGGGGATCTCCTTGCAGCTTTTCTTCTCAGTGTGTGCGCTCATCGTGTTTGATAGATTGCCACTGGAAGACTGAATTCAGATGCTCCCTGGATCCATGTCATAACTATATGGAAACAGGAAAATCTTACTAATTTTTATGGCGATTTAGACCTACTTCTTTATTCCTGCCCTAGACCCAGAGGGGCCTAACAAATATCAAGTGGGGAGAGGGGACTTTGGAAGCCAGGAGACTTGGCTGTAGACCTAGCCACTGTTTCTTTGTTATGGGGCCTTTGGCAAGTCACCCCCCTTTCCTCAACTTCATAGGAACTATGGCTACTAGTCACGCCACCCCCTACTAGGAAGGAGGGGGAGGTGGTCATGTGTGTTGTGGATGTCTGGACTGGAAATGGTTAGAAGGAAGAGGGGAAATAAAGAAAGGGCAGGGCATCTTCCACCCGAGAGATCAGCAAAAAAACCTTTTAAAATTTGACAGTGTCACATGTTGGCAGAAATGCGGGGAAACAGCTTTTTTACGTTTTCAGCTATAATTTGGGATGGCCATTTTGGAGTGGCAACCTGGCAACATCAAGTGAAACTGGCAATGTGCATACACCCGCTGTCTATTTCTAGGCAAGTATAAGCGGGCGAGGAGGGGTGGGCTGTGGTAGTCTTGATGATTAGAGCGTTGTGTGTGATGATGAAACGCTGAAAACACCCTGAATGGCTACTAGCGAGGGGTCAGATATGTCAGAGGCGATGTGTCCCTACCTTGGGACGCCAGGCAGTAGTTTAAAGCAATGAACTAAATTTCTATGACCAAAAGAATTTGCAGGACAAAATTTACAGTGTGATATGACGTGTGTGGGCTTCCCAGGCGGTGCTAGTGGTAAAGAACCAGTCTGCCAATGCAGGAGAGGCAAGAGATACCAGTTCAATCCCTGAGTCAGGAAGATCCCCTGGAGAAGGAAATGGCAACCCACTCCAGTATTCTTCCCTGGAGAATTCCATGGACAGAGGAGCCTGGTGAGCTACGTCCATGGGGCCTCAAAGAGTCGGACACGACTGAAGCAACTTAGCATACACATGCACATTACATACATACATGCGTTATGTATGTAAACCTAACTGCCCCCAACAAAACAATATGATGCATGTCAGATAAGTGTGGTATGAGGAAATGGGGAGGGGAGAGAAGGAAGGAGGTGGGGAGGAGAGAGAGAAAGAGAGCGAGCAAGTGAGAATAAGTGAGAGTGTGTTAGTGAGCATTCTAAATATTGAACAAAATCCCATGGACAGAGGAGCCTGGCAGGCTGCAGTAGTTGGCATGGGGTCACAAGAGTCAGACATTACTTCGAGTCTAAACTACCACCAGAAGGACATATGCCAAATCCATGACAATTGTCACTTTTGGGAGTGTTGAATGGAGTAAAAGAGGATTTTACCTTAATAATGCTTCATTGTATATATTATAAATATAAGTGTGTAGTAGTATTATTATTATACACTGAATATATTATATATGTCATTATATGCCATATATATCATATACACTGTTATATTAATATATATCATTGCACACTATGTATTACTATATTATTACATAATATCTATATTATGTATATATTTTATATATATATATATATATATAGCTTCCCTGGTGGCTCAGCAGGTTAGGAATTTGCCTGCAATGTGGGAGACCTGGGTTTAATCCCTGGGTTGGGAAGATCCCTTGGAGAAGGGAATGGCTACCCACTCCAGCATTCTGGCCTGGAGAATTCCATGGGCTGTATATTCATGGTGCCCCAAAGAGGTAGTCATGACTGAGGGACTTTCACTATGTGTGTATATCATAAACGCATACATGCACACACACCAAATGACAGCTTTAACAACTCCCAGTTTTATATTAATATATTTGATATGTTGTTCTGTGTACTTTAAATTTTTAAAAACTTATTCAGAGAAATTAGAAAAACAGTTTTAAAAGAAAGATTTATTTGGGGAGGGGAAGAGGCTGGATACGTGAAGATTCCTATTTTAAGTTCAAGGTCTAATTTGACTTATTTTGGTAATTTTCTTTTCTCCTAGAGAGTGTTTTTCAGCAGACACTTATTAATTGCCTGTTGTGTACACAGTCTGCAGAACTGTCCATGGTGCTAGTTCCTCGACTACTAGGCACACAAAACCCCTCGTTACATGAGCTCATCTTTGATGGTCTTTTTTCTGATAAGGGTTCACATCGTCATGTGTGGCCCACATAAGCTATGGAATATTGAAAACAGACGATCACCACCTGGGACATACTTTTAGAAGCACGACTTTCCCAGATGTTCCAGTATTTCTGCTGATCCCAAATTCCCAAGGCCAAAAAATAAGTACAAAAAGATCATAAAATTGTTGGCATATTACATGGAAAGGGATGTCATTTCTTACTTTCTATGAGCCTAGAAGACTCCAAGAGTAGGGAAACAGCTCAGAAGAGCACAAACGTGCCAGGCGCATGGCTGTCACCTTTATCTGCTTCCATGGCGTGGGGTTTGGGGTGTGGCTTGTAAGGAGACAGCAGTACTTTCTGATCTTGTTTTAAGTCCTGGGCTGGAACCAATATGGCTTCCTCTAGATTGATGGCCCAGAGCTACAGGAAACACGGCCCCAACCAATCACTTCCAATCCAGAAGTCACTGGTTCTTGAGGAATCCGTTGATCCCCCACTTAACCTTTGTGACTGGTGAAGACCTGGCATTCCTTTTTATGCTGTTAAAACAAGGCTACCAGTTCTGTTGATGCTGGTCTCCTGTATGTTGTGATTTCTTTCAAATGTCTGTATGTGCTTGGCTATTACATTTGGTCTGGCACATATTTTTTTCCCTTCCTCCTTACATTTATTTTAAAAATATTTGACTAGATAATACATGTTGTTGTTGTTCAGTCACTAAATCATGTATGGCTCTTTGTGATAATATATGCCTGTAATAAGAAAAAAATTAAGCATCATAAAAAGATGGGCATTTCTATTGTGAAGACTATTACTACCCTCACTTTTATTAGACAGTAGAAAGTGAAACGGAGAAGGCAATGGCACCCCACTCCGGTACTCTTGCCTGGAAAATCCCATGGATGGAGGAGCCTGGTAGGCTGCAGTCCATGGGGTTGCTAAGAGTCGGACACGACTGAGTGACTTCACTTTCACTTTTCACTTTCATGCATTGGAGAAGGAAATGGCAACCCACTCCACTGTTTTTGCCTGGAGAATCCCAGGGATGAGGGAGCCTGGTGGGCTGCTGTCTATGGGGTCGCATAGAGTCGGACATGACTGAAGCGACTTAGCAGCAGCAGCAGCAGCAGAAAGTGAAAGTCACTCAGTCATGTCCAACTTTTTGCAATGCATGGACTGGAATTCTCCAGGCCAGGATACTGGAGTGGGTAGCCTTTCCCTTCTCCAGGGGATCTTCCCAACCCAGGGATCGAACCCAGGTCTCCCGTATTGCAGGTGGATTCTTTTACAGCTGAGCCACAAGGGAAGCCCAAGAAAACTGGAGTGGGTAGCCTATCCCTTCGCAGTGGATCTTCCTGACCCAGGATTAGACAGTAGAAAGGCTCCCTTCTCTGCTTTTCTGGTGGTCCAGTCCTCCCCACCCAGGGAACCACTGTTATGAGTGTCGTCTTTGTGACTCTTGGCAAATATCCTCAAGTCATGTATGTGCATATGTGACTCTGCTTTTCTCACGCTAATGATGGTGTGCGTGCATGCTAGGTCACTTCAGTTGTGTCCGACTCTGTGCAACCCTATGGACTGCAGCCTTCCAGGCTCCCTCTGTCCATGGGATGCTCTAGGAAAGAATGCTGGAGTGGGTTGCTGTGCCCTCCTCCAGGGGATATTCCCAACACAGGGATTGAATCCATGCCTTTTACATCTACCTGCTTTGGCAGATGGGTTCTTTACTGCTAGCACCACCTGAGGAGCCCTAATGATGGTATCCTTCACATTATTCCATCAGGGTTGCATGGTGCCTTTTCTTATTCACGAGTATTTTTCATAGATCATCCCGTATCTGTTCAGGTCGATCTTCTTTACTCTTTTTACATGTTCCTAGTATTCTAAGGAGAACATGTAGCAAAAACGGCTCTTCTGCAGTACCCCACTGGCAAATAGGCTGTTTCTAAACATTTGTCGGTAGAGTCAGCTCTGCCATGAACAGTCTTATCCCTGTGTGTGCGTCTTTCTTCTCAGGTTCAGACTTATTTGTGACATCTGTTCTGATGATTGTAACTGCTGAGTCGAATCATGCATGCGTTTTAAGTCTGAATAGATATGAAAAATTGGCCTGCAAATATATTATGCCAGTTTATAATCACACCCAAATTAACAGGCACTCTGTTTTCCAACCCCCTCACTAAGCCAGGTCATTGAAAATTTTAAGAGATGTGTCAACTAGGGTGGTCCTTAAAAAGACATTTTTTACTTAAATTCAAGCTGTATTAACCATGGAAATGATATAATGGCTTGCCTTTTCTTCAGTATAATGCAGTGGGGGTGGTGAGTGGGGGTTGGTAGGGGTGTATAGGAGAGGCGATTGCCCACGTATTAGGAGTCCTTGAAGCCGAGCCATGGGGATGTGGCAATTTGTTTTTTTCATGATACATACTTTTGTAGGTACTTGCATTTCTTTGTACTTTTTATAACGGGGATTTTCAAGTCACAGGTGAAACAGTTTTACCATCTGACCTACACAGAAAAAGTTTGGGCGGTAAACTATCATGGATTTTTATTTTTCTGCCTGCATTTAGTCAGAGCCCATCGTGTGCCAGGCAACAGATGAAGTTCCTGGTGTGATCATCTTACTCACTCTTGGCATCTCTGCAAGGTTAGGAGGTGATGATTTTATTTCAGTTTTACAGATGAGAAAACAGAGGTTCTGAGAGATTCACTGGGTCCAGGACCAGGAAACCCAGACATCTAACACAGTGCCACACCATGTATGACTGGCAGTCCCTTTGCCTGGCAGCCACTGCTGAATGCCACCTGCCTGCCAGGCTCTGGAGACACTGGTCACTCTTGAGGTCTAGTCAGTAGATTGACTCTTAACAGGACAGGAGAGACTGGAACTAATGTGAATGGATTATTCAAGCATCACAACAGCAACTCATCTTTTTAAAGAGATCGGATTTTTTTTTTCTTTGTCCACAGAACTTTTTTTTTTTTAATTTTATTTTATTTTTAAACTTTACATAATTGTATTAGTTTTGCCAAATATCAAAATGAATCCATCACAGGTATACATGTGCTCCCCATCCTGAACCCTCCTCCCTCCTCCCTCCCCATACCATCCCTCTGGGTCGTCCCAGTGCACTAGCCCCAAGCATCCAGTATCGTGCATTGAACCTGGACTGGCATCTCGTTTCATACATGATATTTTACATGTTTCAATGCCATTCTCCCAAATCTTCCCACCCTCTCCCTCTCCCACAGATTCCATAAGACTGTTCCATACATCAGCGTCACTTTTGCTGTCTCGTACACAGGGTTATTGTTATCATCTTTCTAAATTCCATATATATGCGTTAGTATACTGTATTGGTGTTTTTCCTTCTGGCTTACTTCACTTTGTATAATAGGCTCCAGTTTCATCCACCTCATTAGAACTGATTCAAATGTATTCTTTTTAATGGCTGAGTAATACTCCATATCTGATTTTTTAAGAGTGATTTCAGGTTTGCAGAAAAATTGTACAGAAAGCACAGAGTTCCCATAGATCTTCCCTACTCGCCCACTTTTTAAAAAAATTAGTGTCTTGTGTTAATGTGGTTCATTTGTTATAATTAATAAAGTGACACCGACACACTGCTATTAACTCAAGTGCACATATGAGGGCTTGCTCTTAGTGGTGCATGTCCTATGGGTTTTGACAAACGTGTCATGTGTAGCCACCACTGTGGAATCATACAGAACAGTTTCATGGTCCTGAGAGTCCCTTTTGTGCAACCTGTTCACCACCCCCCCCAAACCCTGTCACTTTACTGCCAGTGCTGTTTTGCCTTTCCCAGGGTGTTGTATCATTGGAAACATGTATTTTGCAGCCTTTTCTTAGCACACACTGAATTCTTAGCACACACTGAATTCTTAGCAACACACCTGTAAGTTTCCACCATGTCCTTTTGTGTCTTGATAGCTCATTTTATTTTTATCACTGAAGAACACTCCATTGCATGGATGCACCACAGTTTTCCCATTTACCTATTAAAGGACGTCTTGATGGCTTCCAATTTTTGGCATACAAAAAATTTTTGAAATTTACATTTTCATAGTGGTTAGGTTTTATTTGTGAATCTTGTTGCACTTAGAGCACCATCAGACGCTCCCATGATCTGAGGTCCAAATGGCCTGGTCGCCATCGCCCTCACCACCCTGCCTGGCTTCATCCCTTCCCACCCACAGCTACTCTTCTTCCTGTTTTTCCACCTGCCCTGCTGGATCCTGCATTAGCACCTTCCTGCTTTCTCTGCCCTCTGTCCAGACAGCTCTTACCCCAAGCCTCGCTGTTTAGATCTCAGCTCAAGAGACACCTCCTCTGAGAAGCCCTTCTTCACTGAAAGAAATCCACGCTGTCCAATAACCTTCCCTCACAAACTCCAGTTCTGATTTTCCTTAGTGTGTGTTTTGCTCCCTGAAATGGTCTTATCTGTTTGTTTGTTTGTTACCTGTCTCCCCACAGAGCACGGAACACCATCAGGTTCCTTTCTGGTCATATTGACTGTGCTAGAACGATGCCTGGGGGTGCAGGGAACAAAGAATATTTGTGGGATGAGTGAATGATTCATTCCCTGGTATGACTTCTCTAATGCCCCTCAAATTGTTAGCCTTACCTCTACATGGATCACATTCACCCGTTAAAAATAAGATAGGGACAGCGCATCTTCAGTGACATGAATTGTGTTTCCAATAGCTTGTGGGGAAACCGTAACTCGTTTTCATGCAGCTTCTGCTGGAGGTTAGTTTACGCATCCCCTCCCTTCATGACAGAAGGGATGGAGCCATCAGTATAACAGAAGGGATGGAGCCATCAGTATTGTATCATTCATTCTAAACCACCATGGTGCAAGAATCAATTCCAAAGAGATTCTTTAGAAATGCCTCTTCTCTCCTTTTCCTCCCCATCACTTTAGACTTTGAAAGGTGTTTATGTGGATTCTGCCATTCTCCATTCCTGAGGTTCAGATAAGCACCATAAACATGTTAGTATTGAACGGGTCTTGAAATTTACTGACATAATTTCCATTGTCCTGTCAGTTCTCACAAGCACGAATGGCCTTTTTTTGGTGTGGTGAGTGATCCACAGTTGGGGACGGTTTAAAGGCATTTTTATGAGGATGTTTAGTCACTGGGGATCAGTTGTTCCTGACTCATGCATTTATTTTAAGTCTAAATCTTTTGAAAGGTCATTTAGATTTTTCAAACATAGTAGGCGGATTCCTGTCTCACATTCTTTCTCCTTGCCCATTCTTTCTTTTAACAAAGGAAATTATTTTCAGGGAAAGAAGATTTAGATGAAACACAACCAGCCCAGGAGGAATATAGCTTTATACACACGTTGGTGAGGTGTTTGCATCTTTTCTTAGAAGAAGGATAGTGTTCAAAGTAAGGAGTGATGAAAATTTTAACTGAAGTCTCATTTTTTAGTTATGCAATTCAGACGTGTATTTTAGAAACATTTTCAGGTAAGTGTAAGAAAGAAAATAATTATTATGCAAGTGTATCTAAATATCAGTAACATTTTGGTGTGTATGTGTGTGTGTGTAATCTCATTAGACTGTAAACTCCAACCAGGCAGCCGCTTGTCTGCTTTTTCATTCTCTATGTCTATCCCTGAGAAGATACTCAATGCCAATTTACTGAATGAACTTAGGTATGTGTCACATCTTTCAAAGCAAAATTTGGATAGTTTTCTGTATTTAGTTTTGTATTTTGCTTTTTTTTTTTTTTTTTTTTTCCTATTCAATGCCAGCCATTCCTCACTTTCAAAAGGTTTTTTTGAAAACAAGATTTTTAATGGTGGACTGTTATCTCATTGAATGAAAAGCTGTGTTGGAAATCCTCTTCGTACTGCAGAGTTTGAGATCATTTTCATTCGTTTCCTTACAATCCATCTCTAGGAGTGGAATTCTTGGGAAAAGGGCCTGAACATTTTTAAGGCTTTTGTACATTTTTGCTAAATAACTCTCCAGGGAGAAAGTGCTGAGGCTCCTTTTCATGAGCAAAGAAGAAACTCGTTCCTGTACTCATGCCTTTTTGAAATGCAGGGCGTGGGGGGTCCTCTTACCATATTGATATATTCCTAAAATGTATGTTAAAAGCATTTTCTATAGTGACTCAGGAGGATTCTGGGTTGTCTTTTAATGGTATATTTTCACGCTCAGAAGTTTTAAAAACTATTAGAGCAAATATATTAGTATCTTTTCTTTATGGCTTTGTCAATTTCTTTTATACTTAAGGTCATCCCCACCAGAAAGACCTTCTTCTGGTTCTTTTTCTTAATTTAATTTTTTCTTTTTATTTTTTAAAAAAATTATTTATTTTTATATTGAAGGATAATTGCTTTACAGAATTTTGTTGTTTTCTGTCAAACATCAACGAGAATCAGCCATAGATGTAAAGAATTTTTTAAATTCTGTTTTTTTGTCTGTGCCACACAGCAGGTGGGCTTTTAGTTCCCCAACCAGGGATCAAACCTGGGCACCCTGCATTGGAAGTGTGCAGTCCTACCCGCTGGACTGCCAGGGAGGCCTCTAGGTTCTTTTTCTTTATATTTGACCTTCAGCTCATGCGTTTTCATGTGAAGAGTGATGTCCTGACCTTCTGAGTTAGGTGAGAAACTCAGCCCCATCTTTCAAATAGCTCATATTCGTCACTGATTTGAAATGCATGTTTTATAATATACGTACTTCTTTTATTTATATTAAGTTCTCCTCCTCGACTTTTAACTTTCTTTTATTTACCTGGGTCTGTCCTTTTAATTGGAGAAGGAAATGGCAACACACTCCAGTG
This sequence comes from Bos indicus, assembly GCF_029378745.1. NCBI lineage: Eukaryota > Metazoa > Chordata > Mammalia > Artiodactyla > Bovidae > Bos > Bos indicus. The sequence continues at coordinate 56,849,646 of NC_091772.1, read as the reverse complement.
TTCTTGCCTGGAGAATCCCATGGATGGAGAAGCCTGGTAGGCTGCAGTCCATGGGGTCGCACAGAGTCGGACACGACTGAAGTGACTTAGCAGCAGCAGCAGCAGCAGCAGTCCTTTTAATAACTACAGTTTTAGTATGTATTTTAATATCGAGCCTCCCTCAAAACATATTTATATGTTAAAATTAATTGTAATTATACATTCATTAAAATATACTTAGTATATACTTTAATAGGAGGCCTCCCTCATTCTGTGTTTCTCAACATTTTCTCAACATACTATATTCTATAGGAATTCGTATTCTATGAGAATTATTATGAGTTATATCACACTAGATTGTAATATACAGTTAGAATTGCTTGAGATTTGCAAAATCATTTTAGAGAACTGATATCTTTACCAAATTGAATATCCCATTCAAGAACCAGATACATATCTTTGTTTTTTGAGACTTAAAAAAATCAATGTAATTCTCAGTTTAGATGCTATCATTTCCTCCTGAGGAATTCAGCATTTTTTTATGAGTTTTATGTCTCTGTGTTTAATATTTTGCATTTGTTACTGTGAATGGGATTTTCATTTTCTTTGAGTTAGTTGGGTGACTATTGCTAACTAATTAGGAAAAAACAGTGGTTTGAGTCCATTTTGTAACAAATTGTTTTGAAAACTCTCATAGCATTTGAAATAGTTTTCTAGTTGGTTCTCTTCCATTTTCAGAGCATAGATTGATTGATGAGCTGCCCACATAGCCAGTGATGAGTGGCTCTTCCTGTAAAACATTCAGCCGTGTCCACTCAACTGAGATGGCCCTGGTTCAAGGGCAGCTCTGGTCCACAGCTCCTAATACGTCTTCTGTGAAGATGCTCTGACTAGCGTTAATGTGCTGTTTCTCTCCTGTATTCTGTAAGCCCCAGGATGACTGAATAAAGTTTAAGCAGCTCACCTGCGGTCAGCAGTGTGGTCATGTAGGGCTGGAACCAGACTTCTGAGGGCCAGGGCATTTTCATTTCTCCCCACAGGACTGTCAGCTCCCGAGGGAGGGGCACTTGTGTCTCGTCCACGGTTGGGGACCAGTCTAGAGTGAGCACTCTGTGTTTGCAGCATCTACCTGGCAGGTGTCTGGGGAATAATGAGAGAGTGACTGAGAATTCAGGGTTCCAGGCAGGTCTGTTTGTTATCTGAGTTTGTCCCCACTCAACAGGCAGACAGCTGAGGGTGCCAGACGGCAGTGTCTCTGTATCCTCAGAGGGCAGTTGATTGGGGAATTTCTGACCATGGGTTTCTGTCACTTGTATCCAGAAGAATACATGTGCTGCTGACGAGGCCCCTCAGAGGGTAGCTGAGGTCTGGGCTCTTCAGAGGAGGAAATGACACAGAGGTTCCAAAACTGTAGCTTTTCAGACTAACTCCTCCTCCGTGCCTCTCTGACAGTCTTTTCTGAGGATTTTGAGAACATGGCAACAGTGACAAACAGCACCCTGACCCCACCCCAATGGCCAGATGGAAAGATGTGCATCAGCGCCCACCCCCCACAAACCAGAAACCAGGCATTTCCGGCTCCCAGAAGCCAGAGGGCCTCAGCCTCCTGCCTGGATCCCATTAGCATTAATGGACATCACACTTGGGCCTGAAAAGATAATTGAGCTGTTTCCCTGAGAGCTGTTAATTGGGAAGGGAAGTGTTTGTTCTGCTTTGCTTGTTCCAGTCTTAACGTTTTGCTTAGAATGTGAACATATACGCTCACACACATGTGTGAAGAACCAGAACAACTGAGCCCTTCTGTGGGAGAACCCAAGCTAGCCAGATGGGAGGGGAGCTGTCCTGAGCCTCGCTCCCTAGGGCGTGGCCCTGGGTTCTTCCTGGAACCAGATGACCTGGGGGGAGCTGGTCAGCATCCTCTCCTGGGTGTAAAACACCCACCACTGCTCAGGCCTTCAAAGGTCTGTGGGCCTTTTCCTCAGAGCTTCTCTGAAAGTGTCCCACTGCTTTCTTTCTTGCTGTTGTTCAGTTGCTAAGTCGTGTCAGATGTTTTGTGAACCCATGGACTGCAGCACACCAGGCTTCCCTGTCCTTTACTGCCTCCCAGAGTTTGCTCAAACTCATGTCCACTGTTGAGTTGGTGATGCCATCCAACCATCTCATCCTCTGCCACCTCCTTCTCCTCTTGCCTTCAATCTTTCGCAGCATCAAGGTTTTTTCCAATAAGTCAACTCGTTACATCAGGTGGCCAAAGTACTGGAGCTTCAACTTCAGCATCAGTCCTTCCAATGAGTATTCAGGGTTGATTTCTTTTAGAATTGACTGGTTTGATCTCCTTGCTGTCCAAGGGACTCTCAGGAGTCTTCTCCAGGACCAGAATTTGAAAGCATCAATTCTTTGGCGCTCAGCCTTCTTTGTGGCCCAACTCTTACATCCATACATGACTACTGGAAAAACCATAGCTTTGACTAGACAGATCTTTGTCAGCAAAGTGATGTCTCTGATTTTTAATACGCTGTCCAGGTTTATCATGAGAAATGCTATCTGTTTGTGTTTCCTAACCTGTGCCAGGGAAGAAGGGTCTGCCTTGAAGTGGTGGGAATGAGACAGGCCACTGATGGGGTCTCAGGGCTGTGTCAGGGTCCCAGTCCCTGCCCTGATTACTCATGGTCACTGGAATGTGGTCTTTTATGGGGTCCTCACATATATTGTATTGTCTGGTCCTTTGCAGAGCCTGCTGGGTTATGGTTTTTCTTATCTGGGAGGAGAATCAATCTGGTTTCAGGGAAGGCATTGATGAATTGCAGAGTGTGGACTGGTGACCAAGTCTTCCTGGCTTTGAGTTTTCCTTCTATGTTTACAGATGGTTACTGGAAAGGTTTATTTAAATCTTCAGTTCAGTTCAGTTCAGTCGCTCAGTCATGTCCGACTCTTTGCGACCCCATAAATCGCAGCATTCCAGGCCTCCCTGTCCATCACCAACTCCCAGAGTTCACTCAGACTCATGTCCATCGAGTCAGTGATGCCATCCAGCCATCTCATCCTCTGTTGTCCCCTTCTCCTCTTGCCCCCAATCCCTCCCAGCATCAGAGTCTTTTCCAATAAGTCAACTCTTTGCATGAGGTGGCCAAAGTACTGGAGTTTCAGCTTTAGCATCATTCCTTCCAAAGAAATCCCAGGGCTGATCTCCTTCAGAATGGACTGGTTGGATCTCCTTGCAGTCCAAGGGACTCTCAAGAGTCTTTTCCAACACCACAGTTCAAAAGCATCAATTCTTCGGTGCTCAGCCTTCTTCACAGTCCAACTCTCACATCCATACATGACCACAGAAAAAACCATAGCCTTGACTAGACGAACCTTTGTTGGCAAAGTAATGTCTCTGCTTTTGAATATGCTATCTAGGTTGGTCATAACTTTCCTTCCAAGGAGTAAGCGTCTTTTAATTTCATGGCTGCAATCACCATCTGCAGTGATTTTGGAGCCCAGAAAAATAAAGTCTGACACTGTTTCCACTGTTTCCCCATCTATTTGCCATCAAGTGATGGGACCGGATGCCATGATCTTTGTTTTCTGAATGTTGAACTTTAAGCCAACTTTTTCACTCTCCGCTTTCACTTTCATAAAGAGGCTTTTGAGTTCCTCTTCACTTTCTGCCATAAGGGTGGTGTCATCTGCATATCTGAGGTTATTGATATTTCTCCTGGCAATCTTGATTCCAGCTTGTGTTTCTTCCAGTCCAGCGTTTCTCATGATGTACTCTGCATAGACGTTAAATAAGCAGGGTAACAAGATACAGCCTTGATGTACTCCTTTTCCTATTTGGAACAAATCTGTTGTTTCATGTCCAGTTCTAACTGTTGCTTCCTGACCTGCATACAGGTTTCTCAAGAGGCAAGTCAGGTGGTCTGGTATTCCCATCTCTTGCAGAATTTCCCACAGTTTATTGTGATCCACACAGTCAAAGGCTTTGGCATAGTCAATAAAGCAGAAATAGATGTTTTTCTGGAACTCTTTTTTTTTTCCATGATCCCCTAATTTTTGGAGGTTGGTTTATTCTTTGGGAGACAGGATAGGGCCGAGTTGGGGTTCAGAGCATCATCTGACCTGGCAAAATGAACCCAGTAACAGCTGAGTTCACTCTTCACCTCCTTCAGGCAGACACACGCTTTCTAATTCCCCACAGTCTCCAGTTAGCCTTTTATTTTTATTTGTTTTTTTCACTGAAGTATAGTTGAGTGACAACATCGTGTTAGTTTCATTTCATTTGGCAAAACGATTCGAATATATATATATATTTTTTCAGTTCTTTTTTATTATAATTTGTTACAAGATATTGAATATAGTTCCCTGTGCTATTAGTACATAAGGGATATGTAAGTATATAAGGCATATATAAGTATATATAAGGGGCTTCCCAAGTGGCATTAGTGGTAAAGAACCTGCCTGCCAATGCAGGAGACATAAAAGACATGGGTTGGATCCCTGGGGTCGGGAAGATCTCCTGGAGAAGGGCAAGGCAACCCACTCCAGTATTCTTGCCTGGAGAATCCCATGGACAGAGGAACCTGTCGGGCTACAGTCCGTAGGGTTGCAGCACAGAGTTGGACACGACTGAAGTGACTTAGCAGATGCTATAAGTAAATTTTTGTTGTCTATTTGGTATATAGTAATGTGTATTTGTTAATCCCAAATTCATATTTTATTCCTTCCCAGGAAACCATAAGTTTGGTAACCATAGTTTGCTTTCTAGGGTAACAGTTTGTTTTCTATGTCTGTGAGTCTATTTCTGTTTTTTATATAAGTTCCTTTGTATCGCTTCTTGTAGACTGCATGGATAAGGGATATCATATGGAATTTGTCTTTGTCTGACATTTCAGTTACTATGATAATCTCTGGGTCCATCCATGTTGCTGCAGATGGCGTTATTTCCTTCTTTTTATGGCTGAGTAATATGCCATTGTATGTATATACCACATCTTTATCCATTCCTCTGTCATTGGACACTTCCACATCTTGGCTGTTGTAAATAGTGCTGTCCAACTAGCTGTTTAAATTCTTTCTCAACTCTTGTTTCCTGGAAATAGTTGACCTCTTTCAATAGAGCCTTCAGCTCTGCCAGTTTCACAAGCGGTTCCGTCAGTGACTTCCCAGCATCTTTTTGCCTCTTTTCATCCTCATTAGCTGTTATTTTGGCATTCATGTCTCTCCAGGGTCTGCCCCCACCTTCCCATCTCATGTCTCTCTCCACTGCTTCCTCTCACCCCCCCAGCCCAGCATCTTGGGATTCCTACATCACAGCTTTCCTTTCATCTGAAAGCTCTTCCACACCTCTCAGGATTCTATCCAGACTTCAAAGGCCAGGTCAAATGCTACACCTTCAGGAAGACTTTAGGGGGAAAACTGGAATTCTTTTTCCTGCATCTGAGAGCATCACAGGCTTATTGTAGAATATTTATAAATAAAACAAAAATCATCTTCCATCGTGTCACCCGAAGTTAATCACTGCAAATATTTTCATATATCCCATTCATCCTTTTAATCCAAACATATAGAAAAACTCCTTTATAATACTGATACCATATTTTAGAATAATTATAGATATTTATTTTAAATATAGGATTACATCTTGAAATTTTTCAGCATCATAGCTATTTTTTAAATATGTGATTTTTATTGCTTGCTTGAAATCCTGTCCTCTCTTATCCAGTGTGTCTAAACATTCCTCTTCCTGTGGGACTGTTTAGGTTTAGTGTTATGCATGTATGTGCTTAGTTGCTCAGTTGTGTCCAACTTTGACCCTGTGGACTATAGCCTGCCAGGCTCCTCTGTCCATGGGATTTTCCAGGCAAGAATACTGGAGCAGGTTGCCATTCCCTCCCCCAAGGGATCTTCCCAACTCAGGCACAGAACCCACAGGCATGTCTTATGTCTCCTGCATTGGCAGGAGGCTTCTTTACCACTAGCGCCACCTGGGAAGCACACGTGTTATGTTATTTTGATTTTAGAGATTCTTTTGGAGTTCCCAAAAATGTTTCTCTAGGGAAAAAAATAGTTTCATTTCTTCCTATCCAGTCCTTAAACTTTTTGTTTCCTATTATACTGGTTAAAGATCTCCAGTACAATTTTAGAGAAAGCCACTTTTGTCTCATTTACAATCTCAGAAAGAAAATTTTCAGCATTTCGTCATTCTGAGTTTGTGACAGCTATTTTGTATGTATTCTTTTCGAGATGAAGGAAGTTTCCTCCTTGTCCCAATTTTCCATCATTAACTTTTAATGATGAAAGGGTGTGACATTCTAGAAAATTCTATTTTTATATCTATCAAAATGATCGTGTGACCTTTCCCCTTCTAGTTAATGTGCTTTATCCACTGACTGATTTTTGAATGTTGAACAAACCTTATGTTTCTGGAATAAGCCCAGCTGGTTTGTGATGTTTGTCTTTCTACACATCTCTCTGATTTTAACTTCTGTGTAGGTTTCTGTGTCTGTTCACAAGAGAGATGGGCCTCCTGTTCTCACTTCAAGCGATGCCCTTTTCTTGTCCTGGCATGGAGGTAGGATCCTGGCCTCCTAAAATAGGTTCCCTCTTTTTCTATTCTCTCCGATACTGATGTTATTTCTTCTTTAAGAGCTTGGAGGGATTCTCCATCAAGCCAACGCATCCTTCAGCGGATACTTGAGTGTTTAGAAGAGGTGACATCATTCTGAGATGATTGCACATTAAGAAAATGAAAAGAGGCAAAGGCAGAGGTGCCTGTCTGTGTTCCCCTTAGTAGGAAGGATTCATTCATCCAGCCGGAACGTTCTGGTTGTTGGCCTGTACCACGCCGTGCCAGGCATCAGTGCAGTGAGGGAGCCACACACAGAGGCCCTGCCCCCAGAACAGAGGACTGTTCTCAATTCAGAGCTAAGCATGTGTCCATGCACTCAGGACCCCTCATCCTGTCATTGAGTCCAAGCTCATACTGCTTGCCTCGCAACAGGCCAGTAAATTGAGAGACAGGTTGTTGGGGCAAGGAATAGTGACTTTATTCAGAAAGCCAGCAGACTGAGAAGAGGGTGGACTCCTGTCCCAAAGAACCATATTGCCTGATTTGGAATTCAGGCTTCTTTTATACTCAAAGGGGAAGATGTAAAGTCAAACACTTCCTGGTTCTGGTTAGGTTCCAGTCAGTCTCTGGTCATCCTGTGGTGGGGCCGTGTTAATTTCTTCCTCTCTGTAGCCGTTCACAGGTGGGCCTGCTCAGAATGTTTCCTGTGGGCTAAGTGAGTACTTTAGCTTAAGGTTCATTACCTGGGAGGCAGGGGTTCCAGAGATGGGCCATTGTGTTTAAATTTATAGTCATCATGCCTTTAGTGATGAACTTGTAATAGAAACTTTTTTATTTGTGGCTCTGTGTAGAATGCTTTATCTCATTTAACTGTCGTGTTCTAAGGCCTCATGAAGTAAATTGTCCTTGGCCTTGCAGATGCAAAGCAGTAAAGCTGAATTCACGCCAAGAAGACTGACATTCCAGCCTGTGCTTTTAACCATGTTGACGGGAACCATAATTTGGGATCTGCCCCTCTTTAGAGAAGAAAATTATTTTGGGAAAAAAACAACTGTGTTGTCAAGTGTGTGTTTTTTTTAAAATATTCCTTCAGAGTCATATTCTCTTAAAGCCTAAAGAAAACTTCCAAAATTCAAGGCACCCAAGTATCTGAAGAAGCTCTTTTGAGTTGATGTGTGTCCAATTTATAGTCTTTCAACTTAGCGGGGTTAAGTAGATGGAGTTCTCCTCCTAGGCAGTGACTTCACATCCTGGTGGAGCTCCCCATTCCAGGTTTGGGGAAAGGTCCCAAGTGGTAGGTAACCTGGGTTGGCAGTATCCTCGTGTGTTCTTAGATGCTTGGTGGCTGGGGCAACCTAGAAGTTAGGTGTGTGCATGTGTGCCCCGTCGTGTCTGACTCTTTGCAACCCCATGGACTGTAGTCCTCCAAGCTTCTCTGTTCCTGGAATTTTCCAGGCAAGAATACTGGAGCAGGTTGCCATTTCCTTCTCCAGGGGATCTTCCCAACTTCCCAGGGATCAGAAGTTATGTGGCCAAGAACAAAAAGATAGTTCTTCTGTTTTTCCTCCAAGCACTTTGTCACTTGGAAGGTTTGAGATGGCTCCTGCGAAGCCTGAGGGCCGGACAGTGGTGTCAGCGGCCTGCGTAGTCTCCCCTGCTCATGGAACGCTGTCCAGGGCCACCTGGTTCCTCTCTTGGCTGCTGTGAGGCTATGAGTGACCCTGGACAAAATGCTTCTTGCTGCCGACATTTGTGTCAGTCCCATTGGGGAGGGGATATGTGGATGCTATATTTCTGGCAAAGCGTCATTGGGACCCCAGCCCCAGAATCTCTGGCTCTGCCCGCCTGGATTTCCTGCAGGAATCTCTCCTTGTGTGTGAGAATACCAGTGAAGGACAGTCAGTGAAAGTGGAGGCCCCTCTTGCTGATGGAGAGAAAACTCTCCTGCAGATAGTTCTCATCCTTTTCCATCTTTGTTCATTTACAGAATAAGATCTAATTTTAATTTCTGTTAGGCTAGTCTGTATGAAACTGCCATTTTTGTAGGTCAGCGACGGCCGGATTTGGGCAGTTCCAAATGGCTCAATCTAATCTACAGCAAATTAAATTAAACTGGAGGAATATGCAAATCAACTCTTCGCCTGGCTCTGGATTTTCAGAAGGCCGTCAGGTTATTTCAGCCTTGGTTCTGCTGTGTGTTGTGATTCACTGTTGATGGTAACATCATTGTGGTCGCTCTACACGTGGCTTCCTCTTGTCACTGAAAACCTCCCTGCTCTCCAGGTGGCGGGAATCTCATCTGCAAGGGATGTTACTTATCTAAATAAGAAGCCATCACATCTCATGAAAACTTAATGTGGCCAAGTGTCTAGTTGGATAAGGGTTTTTTTTTTTTTTTTTTTAAATAAGTTAGTTCTTGCTGCTGCTGCTGCTAAGTCGCTTCAGTTGTATCCGACTCTGTGCGACCCCATAGACGGCAGCCCACCAGGCTCCCCCGTCCCTGGGATTCTCCAGGCAAGAACACTGGAGTGGGTTGCCATTTCCTTCTCCAATGCATGAAAGTGAAAAGAGAAGGTGAAGTCGCTCAGTCGTGTCCGACTCTTAGCAACCCCATGGACTGCAGCCTACCAGGCTCCTCTGCCCATGAGATTTTCCAGGCAAGAGTACTGGAGTGGGGTGCCATTGCTTTCTCCGAGTTAGTTCTTAGCCCTTGGTAATACCAGTTGCTGTTGTTCAGTTGCAAGTCATGTCTGACTCTTTGTGATCCCATGGACTGCAGCATGCCAGGCTCCTCTGTCCTTCACCATCTCCCAGAGTTTGCCCAAGTTCAAGTCCATGGAATTGGTGATGCCATCCAACCACCTCATCCAGTAACACCAGATAAATATATTAATAATGGACCTCCCCCAAGGCTGTGGTGCTGATAGCAGACTGGGGTGAAATTCATTCTCTCTCTCTTTTTTAAAAATATTTATATATTTATTTCTTTGGCTACACCGGGTCTTAGTTGTAGCTTGTGGGATCTAGTTCCCCAACCAGGAGCCGAAGCCAGACCCCCTGCATTGGGAGCTCAGAGTCCTAGTTACTGGACCACCAGGGAGTCCCCACTCTCTCTTATTTGTGGTTTTTCCATAAAGGGATTTCCTGTCTTTTGTTTTTCTTCCTGAGGTAAATTTCAAGTTTGACAGATTCTTGGGCATTTTGACTGGATTTCATGCTTTTACCCTGCGGGATGGAGTAGTAGAGCCTGTCAGCTCACCTCCCCAAGGGACGTGGATGAATCAGACTGGCAGTCCCCAGCTGAGCCTCAATGTGGGGGGCTTTAAACAGGCTTTGAGGGATTTGCCAGGCTCGCCCATGCATGCGCCTTAGAAGCTGGCTCCTTTTCAGGCCCATCACAAGAGTGACTGATGTTGACACAGCACTGTCACATGTCACCGTCAAGCATCCCTGGGAGACCTGGAGAGGACTGGGACCTGCCTGCAGTCATGGGGCCAGTGTGACATGGAGCTACCCGTCTCTCCTGCCTCTGGAGCCCAGGCTGCTTCCAGGATGTCAGATGGGACCGTGCGCTCCTTGAAGGCAGGGGCCCTGTGCTTACGTGTCTCACTCTCCCCGCAGCCCCCAGCTCTCTTCCAGGAGGCTGGCGGTGAGTGTGGAAGAAAGGCACACTTGTGCTGGGATGGGGTCATCCAGTGAGGAAGAGGCAGCACCACCAAGGTGCCACAGGAGGCAGCGCGTCTGACCATTTCTTTGGGGGAGGCTGACACAGAGTGGAGCCGCCACGCTGGGTGCACACATGTATCAGTAAACATTAAAGCCACCCACAAGGAGCCCAGGGGCTCACACGGACAGGTATGTGGAGCCTAAATCAGGTGGAGGCCACGGCTTCTTACGTCTCCCGGTTCCTGTCCCCTTTTGCTTTTGAGGGCCCGATATTGCAGCGGTCCAGTGATGCTGGTGACGCACAGCTGCCTGCATCCAGTCAGCACGCTGCCATCACGTTAGACGGTCCCTGTGTCTGTGCATTGGGGCTGGCCTTCCTTACTCAGCCCGAGTTCTCAAGGAGGGTGAGCCACACAGGGTTTTCTACCTTCCTTTGATCTCAGGACTCTGGTTCTTCCCAGTTTTGTTTGCTGTTCATTTTCCCTCCAGATCTTTAAAAAGAATTGTTCTTCCAGGTATCTTAAGTGTCCTGTCATCATGGCCACTTCTCCTGAAAGCTTCCAACCCAGTCCTTGCAGAATCCAAAAGGAACCACTAATCTTTTTTTTCATTTGTCTTTGGTATTTTGCTCTTAGAAGGGAATACCCATTCTGTTGAAATCAAAAGACTTGGTAAAAGTGCTTTTGATGATCCCCTTGAAAATCATGAGATTTGGGCCAGGTTCTCTGAGGTATCGTTACTCATCCATCAGGTGTTTACTGAGTGCCTGCTGTGTCCCCTGAGACTGTGATCCAGGACGCCCAAGGAGCCTAGAAAACGGATGGCAGAGAAAGGTGCTGATGGGAGGTGACGTTGATTAAACCTTGCCATGTGCCAGGCACCGTGTTAAGCCATCCACACGTGTGAACTCATCTAATCCTCCCAAAAACCCTTTGCAGTAAGTACTAACGTCATGCCCATGTCATGGATGTCAGGAACCCAAGTATTGGAGAGGTGAAGTACCCTGTTCAAATTGCAACGGTTAATAAAAACTGGGTGTCTGCGCACCCAGCCCATTCTGACTCCTGGAACCTGAGCGTGGCAATGCTACACTGTGCTTTGTAGGATAAACCCACATCGGCTGCCGTCACGTCGAAGGCCCTTCCTGAGGACTGACTTTGTGTGATATTCTGGCCTGATTGGTGTGAGTGGGCAAGGCCCACGTGTCTCTCTGTCTTGCGGTAGTCATTCCAGCCAGAGAGCCAAAGAACCAACAGTTCAGATGCTGTGTGTGAGAGGTGATGATAGTGGGTGATGATGCAGGGGCTGAAGGTGCACAGGGCAGAGCCCCCACTTCTGAGCTGTGAATGGCTTTTGTAGGATGTAAAATTTAAACTGTGACCCAGAACAGGAGTTGGCCAGGCCAGGAGAAGGGTTTTCTAAAGGAAAACCCAGGTAAAATCCTTGAAGCCCCCCCCCCCCCCCCAAAAAAAGACCCTGCAGAACAAAGTTGCGGCCGGTCTGGTTAGGGTGGTAAGTGATGAGGTGGATAGAAGGCAGGACCAGATGCTGTGGGGAGAACACTCTGGGCCTCTTGCCATCCCCGTTGTTCCTGATATTAATGCTGGTAAGACGAATGGGCAGTGAAGATGTTCAGAGAATGGCGTGACTGTGAATAGACCAAGCTGCCTCTTTCCAGGGAGGTTTGCACATTTTTTTCCCCTGGATGAAATTCCCCAGCCTAGCTCATCCTTCTCATCTGGTCTGGATAACCTCCTCTGGGAGATTTGTCTAGTCCCCCATCACATGCTCCCATAGAGCTCTCTTATGTGTGTGTTCTAAATAGCTTCAGTCGTGTCTGACTCTTTGCAACCCCATAGCCTGTAACCCACCAGGTTCCTCTGTCCATGGGATTCTCCAGGCAAGAATGCTAGAGTGGATTGCCATTTCCTTCTCCAGGGGAGAGTGGTTTTGATTGTCAGATAGGGTCTTGCCTCCACATGGCAAGGGCTTGAGCCCAGCTTACGGTCCCTGCAGCCAGAATGCTTTGAAATGTGTGATCCTGAATGAGTTTTTAATTTAGGGGGATTGCAAAGTTTGCACATTGCATGAGGCTTTTTGTTTTTACTGCTCTTTTACGGCGTGAATCCCAGCCCTGATGTGTGTGGGGGTTATTGTTTGGCATCCTGGCCAGTGTTCTTCTGGACCCCAGGGTCCTGATTCTACAAAGAACTGGGTTAACACGTGTGAAAGACGGCCAGGCCTGGAGGCAGCTCGGAAGCGAGTTGACAGAAGTCCCCTGGAAGGCTGCTCTGCCCGGTGCAGACCTGCTACGGACGGAATAACCACATCACTTACTCCCAGGGACACCGGGCTTCCTCGGCACGAGGCCAGGCCCCACTCAGATGTGGGCAGGCGGGCGGGAAACCACATAACTCTCTGTTCCTGGCTCTACCCAGAAACCACTGCTCTGCTGGGTGGGCTTGGCAGGTCTGTCCCTGGCTGCAGGACATGTCAGGGAGCTCTGCGGGGCCAGGGCATGCTTTTTGGAGTTTTGTAATTGAGATAAAAGGCCCATGACATAACATTGGACATTTTTTTAGCTATTCTAAAGGATACACGTCACATTGTTGCATAGCCATCCCCACTCTCTCATTCCACAACTTTTAAGCGCTAAATGGAAACTCTAGACCCATTTTAATGGCACCCCCGCTCCAGTACTTTTGCCTGGAAAATCCCATGGACAGAGGAGCCTGGTGGGCTGCAGTCTATGGGATCACTAAGAGTCAGACACGACTGAGCAACTTCACTTTCACTTTTCACTTTCATGCATTGGAGAAGGAAATGGCAACCCACTCCAGTGTTCTTGCCTGGAGAATCCCAGGGATGGGGGAGCCTGGTGGGCTGCCGTCTATGGGGTCGCACAGAATCAGATACAACTGAAGCGACTTAGCAGCAGCAGCAGCAGCAGCAGCAGACCCATTTCATGCCCCTTCCTTTCTACCCTCAGCCCTGACAGCCATGCATTTATTTATGTTCTGTCCCCGTGGATTTACTTCTTCTGGGCATTTCATGTCGATGGACTCAGATGCTATGTGGTCTTTGGTGACTGGCTTTGTGTATCCCGTGTTCATCTGTGTCGTAGTGTGTGTCAGTGTTTCATTTCTGCTGGAGATGTAAACAGTGCAGCCCCCGTGAAGCACAGGCTGGCACTTCCTCAAAAAGTGAACCTGTACCAAAGAGGGAAGTAGGGTGGGCAGAGGGTAAAGTAGGAGTTTGGGATTAGCAGACTCATAGATTAGATATATTTAATATAAATAAACAAATATAAACATTTAATATAAAATAAACAATGAGGACCTGCTGTATAGCACAAGGAACTATATTCAGTATTTTGTAATAACCTGTAAAGGATATATGGGAAGCCCCGGTAGCTCAGTGGTAAAGAATCCGTCTGTAGTACAGGAGATGAGGGTTTGATCCCTGGGTTGGGAAGATCCCCTGGAGAAGGAAATGGCAACCCACTCCAGTATTCTTGCCTGGAGAATTCCATGGACAGAGGAGCCTCTCCATGGTGAGCTATAGTTCATGGATGTGCAAAAGAGCTGGACACCACTCAGTGACTAAACGACAGTAAAGAATATCACTGAATCACCTCGGTGTACACCTGAAACTAACATTGTAAACCAACTGGCCTTCCGATTTTTTAAAAAGTGATGCTTAAAGCTGCTGTGTGCTGCTGCATGCTAAGTCCTTCAGTCGTGTCCGACTCTCTGCGATCCTGTGGACTGTAGCCCACCAGGCGCCTCTGTCCACGGGATTCTCCAGGCAAGAATACTGGAGTGGGTTGCCATGCCCGCCTCCAGGGAATCTTGCCAATCCAGGGATCGAACCCGTGTCTCTGTCTCTTATGTCTCCTGCGTTGGCAGGTGGATTCTTTATTGTCTGAGTCACCAGGGAAGCCCGTAGGATCCAGCGATTCCATTCCTAGGTATATATCTAAAAGAATTGAAAATAGTTGTTCAAACAAAACTTGTACATGAATACTCATAGCATCACTATTCATAACCACCTCAAGGTGGAAACCACCCAAATGGCCATCATGGGATGAATGAAGAAACAAAACTCTATTCATATGATGGAATATTACCTTTTTTTCCCCGTATTTATTAGAGCTCACTGAACTCCTACTGATGCTTCAAAGCTTACTTCAGGTGTCCTCAGTCTCCCAGGAAATCTTCACTGAGTCCAGAGACCTGTCCTTTTTCTGCCCACAGAGTCCTGTCTCACTCTCGGTCAGAGTGCCTCGTCCATCATCAGTCTGTTCACTGATTGCTTCCGGCGTATCTCAGGAGCCCCCTGTAGCCAGGCCTGCATCTCCCCAGTGGGCAGAGGCTGGGAGATCAGCTCATCTTGGGAGTCGGGGGGAGTGTGTCTTGCTGGGGTAAGGTGTGCTGGGCCTGGGCTTGGTCTTGCCAAAGCTCAATGCACCTCCCCGTGGAGGAAACCGTGGTACCAAGACCCAGGAGATCAGAAGGAGGCAGCTCTTTGCAAAGGTAGGAGGGAGAGGGGTCCTTCAAGGTCCACCAAGCACGGACCCCTGTGGGTGGGAAGGAGCGAGGGGAAGCTGATGACCCCCAGGGCCAGAGCTAGTGGTGAGGGGAGGGGTCATGGGGCGTGAGGAACCATGTGGGATTTTATTCCAGTCGCAAATGGAAGCCATGGGAGGGGTTCAGGCAGGGAGAAGTGGGCACCAGGGGACATGACCCATGGAGGACATTGCGGGAACCTGGGAGTGATGGGGTTGACCAGGACTGGGGTGGGTGGCAGGGGAGGGTGGAGTGGTAAAGCCCACTGTCGTAATTGTCTATTTACATGACTGTCTCCTCCCTCACCTCTAGCCCCTGGGACTGGATGGGCAGGGGCTGGGTCTCAGGTATGGTGGAGATGCTCAGGAAAGCGGATTGTAGTGTGAGTGGGTCCATCCAGTGCGTGTGTGGTGGGGAGTGGACAGAACTGGCTGCAGCCCCTACCCAGGGTGACTCTCTGGTGGCCCAGAATGTCAGGGAATGGTGGCTGCGAATGGGACTACTGGGGCTAGCCCTTGCTGGGGGTGCCAGAGGGGGCTGTCGTCCAACAGCAGCAGGAAGCCCTTAGGGATGGTCTGGGCAGACAGATGTCACCTGCAGGGGCAGGTTTCCAGGACTGGCCCATCACCAGCTGATGCTTGTTCCCAGGAAGCGTGCGTGGTATGGCTACGAGCTTGTCTATTGTCTCCCTCTCGTTCTGGTGCTTCCATGACAGTCACCAGGCCCTGGGGAGAAGCAGGGGCCATGGTGACATGCAGACACTTGTAGGTGTTCAAGCGTCACACTGTTGGCTCTTGGGTAAAAGTTGTTGGTGAGTAGCTGCAGAAACATATTAACAGTATAGCAGGAAACCTCATCAGATTTGCCAGGGAACTCTACTTGGTAAATCCTGAGAACCATGCCTCATTGTGGTAGGATTATAGCCTTCAGATGTTCCTGGACAGGTCCCCATGGGCAAGGGCTGTGAACTTGAGCACAGAAAAAAGAAATCTTCAGCTTCTCTCAAGTACCTGCTGAACCCACCTGGACTGTTTGGGACATAGGGAGGCAATTACACAGGACACATTTCGTCTCTGCTTGTAATAGGGAAGAATCTTTGTATTCTGTTACAAGTTCATCACTAAGGGGATGCTGCCTATAAGCTTAAAATGATGCATAATGGCCCATCTCTGGAAACCCTGCCTCCCAGATAATGAGCATTAGGCTAAATGCCTTTTGCTCCCAGGAAACCTCCTGACTAGACCTACCTATGAGTGACTGCAGGAAGGAAGAAATTAGTACATTTCCCTCCAGAGACTGATGGGAACCAGAAAATGCTTGACTTTACTCCCTCCCCTTTAAGTATAAAAAGAAGCCTGAAGGGTACTCTTTCTGCCCCCTTCTGATACCTATGTCAGAAGCTTTTTCTGTCTCCTTTATACTTTAATAAAACTTTATTACACACACACACACACACACACAAAAGAAGCCTGAAGTCCAACCTGGGCAAGATGGCTCTTTGGCACACGAGCCACCATCTTCTTGGTTTGCCAGCTTTCTGAATAAGTCGCTGTTCCTTACTCCAACAACTCGTCTCTTGATTTACGGGCCTTTGGTGCAGAGAACAGTACAAGCTTGGATTCATTTACATGCTCTCATGGTTAAATAGCCAAGATGGACATTAAACTAATGAACATGAAATCAATAGCTAGTTATAAATTGTGTTGAAGATTGTGGTAGAAAAAATAACAGGAAACCTAACAGGTGAGCATAGACAGTGGGGCCATATGGAATGAGTAAGAGTTTTTCAGGGAAAAGTGTTACTGTTAGAGTGATTGGCCTGGGAGGCAGCCCTGTGGTGGGAGGAGCAGAAAGAGACAGAAGTAGAGCACAGTGGGGCATGGCATGGTGTGAAATAAGCAGAGGCCAGGACTCTGGGATCATAGCTGAAGTTGTGTATTTCATTCTAGAAGCCGCTATGACATTAAGCAGGGAAGTGATGCAAAGCCCTGTTTGCTTAGGGGAGCAGGGTTAGTGGATGCCTGGGAACCAGGGAGGAGGCTGCAGAGTTAGGTGGGCAGAGTGATGCTGGCCTGGAGCCTGGAGGTTTGGAGTGGGCTAGAAGGTAAAAGCTCAGATTGGAAAATGTTCCTTTTCTCTCTTTTTCTTTTACTACAGGAGTGTCCTGTAGTACTTTTCCCCTGAAGACATTTCCAAAGGGACCGTTTAAGGCAGCAGTTGGCAAGCGACAGCCCATGGACCAAATCCTCCTGTCACCAGCTTTTGCAAATAAAGTTTTATTTAAATATAGCCACACCTATTAATTTACAAACATCTACTGATGTTTTCCGGAGAAGGCAATGGCACCCCACTCCAGTACTCTTGCTTGGAAAATCCCATGGACGGAGGAGCCTGTTAGGCTGCAATCCATGGGGTCGCTAAGAGTCGGACACGACTGAGCGACTTCACTTTCACTTTTCACTTTCATGCATTGGAGAAGGAAATGGCAGCCCACTCCAGTATTCTTGCCTGGAGAATCCCAGGGACAGGGGAGCCTGGTGGGCTGCCGTCTATGGGGTCGCACAGAGTCGGAAACGACTGAAGTGACTTAGCATAGCATAGCACTGATGTTTTCATGCTACAGCAGAAGAGTTGAGTTATCCTAACAGGTTGTTCGGCCCTCAGAGCCTAAGATACTTAGTATCTGGCCTTTTTCAGAACACATTTGCTCATCCTTGACCTAAGCAAAATTGGGTCTGGGACACACTATCTAAATACATATCTGTTGGTTCAGAATCTTCCCAGAATTTATAACTTGTTTAGTTCCTGTGAAAAATGCTAAAGTATGCATATTTTAAAATTAACATTTGTATATCCTTAAGCATTGACTGACATTATTTAAGAATTTCAACTTGCATTTGAGGTTTGGAAAGTCAGAGTTGGAACTTGGGCTTTGAAGATGTTGGGTGATGTTTTTTGTCTAAATTTATCCTGCGATGCTAAACTCTCCTGATGTCTTATTTCACTGTTTATGTCTTCTCTCTGAAACACTCGTTTGTCTCCACTCTGTAAAATAGGATCTTTAAGAGGACGCCTCTAAAACCAGCTTTTAGGCTTTGCAAAGTCTCTGGGCTTCTTGAAGAATCATTTTTATGAGTGTTTACTCATGTGCAGAAAAAGCCCAATGACAACAAAGCTGATTTTCTAGATCCCACCTTTTCCCTTGCGTGACCCTGTCCTCTTCATGTTTCAACTCCTGGTTCTAAGCTCTGTGGAGCCTTTTTGGATCCACTTGATTTACAGATTTGAGCTGATTTCACTTGGAGAATTGGCCATATGTCTGGCAAACACCCGCCACCATTGGCAGAATTATGGAGTTGATGCTAAACAGATGGGCTTTCTAGCTAGATGTGCTGTTTTTTCCACGATGCATATGAGGGAAAAAAGAAGCCACTTTAATAAGGTCTTGATTTTTCCACTGGTGTCAGAGGCATGAATGATGCCCATTTATCTAGAATTAATTTCAGCATCATTGCTGTGCAGGGGGCCTGAGATAACTGGAAGAGGCTTAGAGACTTGGGAAATTTAGAGACACCTCTGCTAAGACCTTAGTGAATCCCGTTACCTTTGGAAACAGATATTGGGGAAAAGACTTTTAAATTCCCTAAATAAATTGTCATTAGTGCAGAATATATTCAAGGGGCTTAATCTCAGGTTTATTGCTCAAGCTCCATTTGATGGTTTGTGTGGTTGTCACTGTCTGGGCAGCAAGTGCAAATAGGGATTGGCCGGTCCTTCTGTTTGGGAGAAGCTGGCCAAGTGGTTGAATGAGACTGTTTATTGCAGGACTTCTCAGAGCCTTTCCTACGATGGTATGTGGTGGGGCTCTTCAGGCAAGACTTTCCGTGTAGACAGTGTTTTCCCAAGTGTCTTCATTCACAAAGTATTGCCACTGCTAGGGCTCCATGGGAGACTCTTTGGGCAACACAGTGTCATGCCCAGATGGGGAGCTTTGGGTCAGAGAACCTGGCATCCAGTGCCAGACCTACCACTTCCCAGCTATGTGACTTTCCCCACACGGGCCTCTCGTAGCCTCTGCTTCCTAAATGTAAAATGGAGCGGAAGATGTCCCCACCTCCTGGGGTTGTTTCTTTGAACTGAACACCCAGAAGAGTTTGGTGGCCTTCCTTTGAGCATGCCAAGACATGTTCTTCTATGATGAAGCATTTGTTTAATTCTCAGTATTCCAGAGACCGGTTATTCACTCTAAGCTCAGCCAGGGCCTTGTGTTTCCTTCTGTATGTTCCTTAGCACCTCGACTAATGAGGGAGGGAGAGAAAGGAGGTGCCGTCTGCTTAGGTGGCAGCCAGGAAAAATGATGGGCCAGCATGCGGCCAGGAAGTTGCTCAGGAATAATTATCTGCCCTCATAAAGGGGCACAGAGGTGCTCAGGTCTTTGTTAAGTACCGTTGACCTGCATTCTGATTCCATTTCAGTTTTTGTATTCCAGGATCCATTTCTCATTCATTCATTCTCTTCTTCATTCATTTACTCCTGCACCCGCTGCTGTGCTGGGCACCTGCTGTGGGGGTCCCTGTTCCCTCCCAGCTGGAAGGCGGCAGTTTTTCCATCGCAGGGGGCGGTCACTGTTCACAGGTTCTGATGGATATACTTGGAGAACTGTAGAGAGATGTCTGCAGAGTTGCTGGGCATAGAGCCACAGGCCTTCAGGAATTCTTCCCCCTCCCACCCCACCCCCGCTTTAAGTAAATTCATTCTTCTTCCTAATCCCTGCTCCCCTGCCCCACTCAGCAACCAGCTTCTTCCTGCATTCTGAGCAGCGTGACCCTGGGGATGTGGTCTCACTGCTCCCTGGAAGCTGTCCACATGTGGCCCAGTTCTTCTTGGGTTTATCAGTACCCCCCTAACATATCCTGCTCTTGGACTGATACTCCAGAACTTTCCAGGAGGACAGGAGAAGGTCAAACCAAGACTAGTTCTGTATTGGGCAACTTCAAATCCATTTCATGAATTTGGCTTTGGACCTTCGGAGCCATCCAGATGGTGTGTCTATGAAAGCACCCAGCACTTTCTTAATAGACAGCAGCCATAAAGCCACATCTCTTGCAGACTGGGCACAAGTTATTGGTCTTTACACCCTAAATGCCATGATTTTCGTGTACATTGCTTTAATGATGCTCTCTGCTCCATTTCTGCTTCTCCTCCTTCATCCCGTATCCCAGGTAACAGCGCTGTTATCATCTGCTCCATGGGGTCTGACGTTGGGGTTAGGACGAGGGCTTTCAGAGCAGGTGTCCTGATTTCCAAGCCCAGTCTATCACTTTAGCCGCGTGACCTGGGAAAGTTGTTTCTCATCCCTGCTTCCATTTTCTTTACTCTGATGTGAGTGATGAAGATAGCGACCTGCCTTCTCAGGTCTTGACGGGAACGGGATGAGCGGATCCATGTCAGGTGCTCAGAACACAGCTTGTCACGCAGCAGGTGCCCAACAGATGCTGCTGTTGCTGATGACAGTGACGACAAAACAAACCTTGGTTTTCTGGAGTCTTCTGCCTGTGTTCCTGGCCCCTTGTTTTCTCACCAAGATCTGGTGAAGACTCGGCTGCAATGACGTCCCTGGACCACCCTGCTCTTCCCTGCTGTCCCACGGCCCTCACCCTGCCTGGCCTCTCTCAGCGGGCCTCCTGGCCTTCAGCCTTGTTCCCTGAAGCTGCTGCCCACACTGATGTTCTCTGCAGCCGTTCCATGTGGCTGGTCTCGAACCAGATCCCTACGTGGTTCTCATGCTCTCAAGGCGCCATCGTGGCCACACACGGCTCTTCTTGGCTGAACCCCTCCATCCTCTCCATCCAGAAATGGAGAGCTCCAGCCTAAGGGTTTTCAGATTCACATACTCAGACCCATGCCAGCAACTTAAAAACAATAAGGACAACACTTGCTATTTTTTTCATTTATCCATGTATTTATTGATATAGCAATAAGAAAGATTATTTTCTTACTTTGAGATTATCTTTTCCTATTATTGATAGTCAGTGGTGATGATAATGATGATAATTTTATGTCTGTGTATTTGTGGGTGTATGTTGGTCATGAGTTGGCACCATAGACAGGTGGAATCTCTGTGTAGATCCCAGTTTTATATGTGGAGATTTTATGGGGCATCTGAACCTCAGAGACTGGAGGCGTCATATCTTACTCCCCCGCGCTCTTTGTTATGCACCAGACACCACCTGCGATCATGCTTTTATGGGTGTGCACCTTTTATTCAGCTCCTAGTTAACCTCCAAGGCCCAGCTCCAGTGTCACCCCCACCCCTGGTAGCCTTCTCAGAGTTTTCCCAGCCCAGGCAGGAAGAGTTGCTTCCTCTGAAGTTATAATTCTCCGTCTTGGTTCTCCCTGGTGATTCAGTGCATCTTGATTTCCCCCATAGTCAGTGAGTCCATCAGGGCAGGGGAGTGTCCGGCATCTCTGTATTTCACCTCACACCTGGCACAGTGCTTTGTTTACATAACGTGGGCACTACATATTGCCAGGCGGATTCTTCGGGGAAGGCAAGGACTCACTGAAGAAACAGAGGCCACACTGCTGACCCACATCCCCACTTCTCGTTTGCTTCTTTCATAGCTCATTTCACGCTCTGGAGTCACTGTTTCCTTGCTTCTCTTCCTCCTTCGTAAGCAGGTGAGCTTCATGCAGAGCAAGACAGTGTATCAGTTGTGTTTACAGCTCTGTCTCAAACTCAGAGCAGCCCTGGCACACAGCAGGCCTCAGCTGATGCTTGATGAATGAATTCATGAATGAATGAGTGAAACAAGCAAAAGGTTGTGTTTCAGTATTGTCTGATACAGATGGGGCCTGTTTCCCCTGTGAGGCCCGTAGCTCAGCACACGGCACCTGGTAATCAGTGAGGGGGGCTTCCCTCCCAGTGTGTTTTGGGGAAGGTGACCTGGGGAAGCAGAAGGAGACAGGGACAGGTCAGTGGATAGAAGACAAGGAAGCCGAAATGCCTGATGTCACTAAGAGGAGGACTTTGGAGTTAGGAGGATGGGGGCTCCAGCCCTGGCAGCTCTGCTTCCCAGATTCACAGATCAAGCAGGTGTTTATTTGAATGCCTCCTGGGTGCCAGTTGCCTGTGAAGATGCCAGGGACCCGTGATGAACAAGATGGCCACAGTTCCTATTCTCATAAAGCTTATATTTGTTCTGATGGGAAAGATAGATGATAACAATAAACAGCACATCCCAAGATGAGATCTGACTGTGATCAGAGCTAGGATGGAAGGGAGTATTAGGAATAAAGGAGCTGGCCCTGAGACAGACATGGAAATTAGCCCATAAGCTCAGTGACCTCCTTGGCCGTGGCATTGGTATCCTTCACTGCCTTATTCTAGCAGTGCCTGACTTGTAGCTTTGTGGGATCTATCAATGGGGGTGGATGGGCATTGAGTCCCGGGGAACAGGTGTCTCCCCTGCTGTGAGCCTCAGAGGGAACCGGGAGAGGATTGGAGTTGTCTAAGGCAGGGGTCCCCAACCTGGGAGCCACAGACCCTTACCGCTCTGCAGCCTGTTAGGAAGTGGGCCTCACAGCAGGAGGTGAGTGGCAGGTGAATGAGAGAAGCTTCATCTTTATTTACAGCTGCTCCCCATCACTCACATTACTGCCTGAGCTCTGCCTCCTGTTCAACAAACTCAATAAATGTGATGTGCTTGAATCACCCTGAAACCGTCTTCTGCACCCCTACACTGGTCCATGCGAAAGTTGTCTTCCATGAAACCGGTCCCTGGTGCCAAAAATGTTGTGGACCGCTGGTCCAAGGGACCAGAGAAGGGAGGGGCTGGGGCCGGCCCCTTCAGCTCCAGGGCAGGGCGCCCGCCCCATCCATCATGTGGGAGCCTGTGAGGTGCTCCCGCCTGCCCTGTTGCTGCAAGCTGTACTTCCTCAGCAGATGTGGGGAAAACAGTTTTCATTAATTAACTGCTAATGCCTCACAGGTGGCAGAGGTGCCCCTGGAACTGAGTGCCACTGCACTATTCAGAGTCTACTAATGTGTCTGCACCTCCAGGAATCCTCTCTGATGTGGGAAGGAGGCTCCCCAGCAACTCCAGGGATGCTGAGCAAATTAATGGGCTGGAGAGAGGGGTGGCAGTCCCCCCAGCCTCTCTTCTCTGTGTGACACATGTGTATGGGTGCACATGTGCACACCCATAAAGGCTCACACATATACACACCCTCTCTCCTAGATATACACTTGCCCACATTCACTCCCACCTGCCAGTGTGAGTGGGCCATGCAGTGCCCAGGAGGACCACCCCACTTTTGCTCACTCGGACCTCCAGTCACACCATCAGTGACAGATTCATGCCCTTGGGTGGCTTGTAAGCGGTTCCTTCGCTGACTGCGCATCTCTTCTGAAGTTTCTGACCTTGGATTGTAAGTCACAGCCCTCACCTGGTCTAGCCCTCACCTAGGGGCAGGCAGGGAGAGAGGGAGGTGGAGGCACAGCCTTCAGACCTATGGAGGGGGTCCCCACCAGGGCGCAGGGGTCTTTACTCCTCCCATGACAGCAGGAAATCCCCCACCACCCCCACAACCTCAGGGAGTCACTCAGACTAAGGTGTCTTCCTGGTCACACACATTGGATATTTGATAAATGAACAAATCCAGTT
This sequence comes from Bos indicus, assembly GCF_029378745.1. Lineage (NCBI taxonomy): Eukaryota > Metazoa > Chordata > Mammalia > Artiodactyla > Bovidae > Bos > Bos indicus. The sequence goes on along the minus strand of NC_091772.1, from coordinate 56,826,214 downwards.
GTTTGAGCTGAAGAACCCCGGAGGCTCCTGCTGGGTTTTGAATCAAGTTCAAGCCTCTGCCTGCCTCCCCAGCTCATCCACAGCCCTCCCCTACTGTGCTCTTCCTCCAAGCCCTTGAGCTCACTCCTCCTCTGCCTGGGACCCTCTTCCCTGCTCCACTCCTGTCTACACTGCTGGCTCCCTCATCCAGGCTTTTGCTCCAATAGCCCCGCTTAGAACAGCCTTTCATAACCGGCTGTTTACAGTCACCCACATGTTCTCCCAGCTCCCTGAGAAAGTGCTGGGTTCTGTCAATCCATCCTCGTGTCTGGAAAGATTGCCTTCAGCACGTGGGTTCTTGCCTCATGTATTCTGGACACCAGGGGTTTGGCTGCAAACCAGATGTCAAAGCAGACCCTGCCTTCCAATTAGGGAGGTGACTATGAGCAGCAGGCAAACAAGTAATTGTGCAGGGGTGTGTGTGTGTCTGTGTGCATACAGGCACATACACACACACGTGTGTGTGTGCTTAGTCACTCGGTCGTGTCTGACCCTTTGCAACCCCATGGACTGTAGCCTGCCAGACTCCTCTGTCCATGGAATTCTCTAGTCAAAAATACTGGAATGGATTTCCATGCCCTCCCCAGGGTATAGTCCCAACCCAGGGATCAAACCCGCACCTCCTTTATCTCCTGTATTGCAGGATTCTTTACCAGCTGGGTCATCAGGAAAGCCCATACACCAGGTGATAAATGTGATGGGGAAAAATCAGGAGAGGAAGGCATCAGGGAACAAGGTGGTGAACAGGGCTGGTTTCTTAATAGCCACACCTGTTGTCCATCTTGCAGAAGATAGACCTTTGTGGGGATAGAAGCCCCACGAAGGTAGGGATCCTTTCTGTTCACTTCTGTACCTCCTCCTCCTGGTGCAGTTCCTGATACATGCCTGGTGTCAGTAGGTTTTTGTTGAATAAATGAATGAGTGAGTTCTCTCAAGAGGAGTGTGAAGTGAAGTCTGCTCAGTGGCCACAGGCTGCCTGTGTCCCAGACTACTGTGAGGACCCAGGTGTGTCGAAGTGAGGTGGGAACCACAGTACCTGCTCCAGCCACTAGGGGGCAGAGGTGAGGTGGGGGGAGCAAGGAGACCATGGATTAAAAGTGATGGTGGTGATGGCAGAGGGAGAGGGGAGGGGGCGATGAGGGAGGGGCTGCACTGTCCTTCTGCCTGCCCCTCATGGGTTCAAGCAAAGCAGACGAGGACTTGGGAAGTCCCCTGTTCCCTGTTCCTCCAGCAAGGCCATGGCAAAGGTGAGGATGCAGAGGGGAGAAGGAGGGTGGTGTGAGCCCCTCAGCCCCAGGGGGTGAGTGACAGAGCTGAATGAGTGAGCCCCAGTGCCTGGTTCTGGCACCTGCATCCTAACACCTGTGACATTCTGGTTTCTATAAGTGCCAGGGATACTAATGCATAGGATGCTGATGATGAAATGGGACAGGGGGGCCAGTGGGCAGGAGTGAGGTGGGCATGGGCAGGAGCAGACCTCAGAGCCCTTTGCAGGCTTGGTAGTTTTGTCCTAAATGAGAAGAGAGGTCACGGGGAGTACGCAGGAAAGTGATACGGGCAGAGTTTCACTGTCGGGGTTCACAGAGAACACCAGTTCGAAGGCTTGTATGGGCTTCTGTTAGAATGGTTGATGTTGTGTTTTTTGGCAACTTCTTGTGTAGTTGGAAGAGGATCAGCTTCAATGATCTTCTCAACTGGTTGTCGTCAACTTCCAATGGCAGCCATTGTGCTCCTCATCTTCAAGGCTGTCATCTCCTTTGCAAACTTCCCGAATCACCACTGCACTGTGTGTTTCTTAGCATTGAAATCCACCTGCCTATGCAGGAGACATGGGTTTGATCCTTGGGTTGGGAAGATCTCCTGGAGAAGGAAATGTCAACTCGCTCCAGTATTCTTGCCTGGGAAATCCCATGGACAGAAAAGCCTGGTGGACTGTAGTCTATGGGTCATAAAGAATCAGACACAACTGAAGTGACTTAGCAAGTGGGCTTCTGGGATGGAGATGCTGATGGCCTGGGTTGAAGTCCAGCTATTCCAGGTTTGGGGTCTGATTTGTGGTTTATTCTCTGGGCTACTCCTTTTTGCTTTGGCTGTTAGGAAGCTCTGAGTGACACATGGTGTCTAACCCTTGATGCAGTGACCCTGTCCATACTCCTTTCCTTCGGATTTCCTCAGACACTCATTGTATCTTGTCGGGCATGTGTTTATGTAATGGCCACACATCCTTTGTGGAGTGAGATGAGGCATTAATATAAACAAGGTGATGGCTATTCTTCCCCATCCCCATGTACATCTCTGGGGATCTTTGTCTTTATCTTCAAACCAGCCCAGAAGCTTGGGGAGACCTGGCCAATTCTTTCCCCTTTGTGCCAATAATGCCTTCAGGACAGTCAGCTTTCCTGGGGCCACGTGGTTCTGGCCGTTCTGCTCCCATCTGGCGTCCGTGGGCGGAGGAAAGAAGGGAGAGGATGTAACATGGAATAAACCTCCTCTGGGGAGAGAAGGACTGTCTGCAACCTGCACGCCTGGAGCATGGAGCTGGGGATCCGCGACCAGTCCTTGGACTGCCCTGACTCACTCCCTGACCCAAAAGTCCTGGGCCCCTCCTGGATATTCAGCCCTGGGGTCTTAGGTGAACACAAGAGGTGAAGACAAGGAGGATGGCCTTGGCTTAGGAGCCTGGCTGGTTCCTTGGGTCTGTGGGCAGAAGTTCTTGAACAAGACACCCCTGGACTGTCTGTCCACATGGGATTGCTTTGTGGAGCCAGTCCCGGGTATATATTTAACATTTGATTAAAAACCACTGGAGAGGGACTTCCCTGGTGGTCCAGTGGTTAAGACCCCCATGCAGGGGGCATGGGTTCTATCCCTGGTCAGGGAACTAAAATTCCAAATCCCCCTTGGTGGTGGTTTGGTGGGGGGGAGGGTGCGGGGACAGCTAGAGAGAGAGTGGTTGGCTGGGACCATCTTAGTTTATGTCTCTTGTTGTGTTCCATCCATCCATCCATTTGGTTCCTGCTCTGGGCAATAAATTTGTATCATCACCCTAGAAGCAGTTTAGCAATATGAGAGAGGTTTCTGGAGTCAGACTGCCTGAGACCAGAATTCTGTTGCTCTGACAGCCTCAGTGTGCCCATCTGTAAAATGGATGTAATAACAGTCTCCACTTCATAGTTTTACTATGGGAATAAAATACCGTAGCACCCAGTCCTGAACAAGCAGTGACTTTCACTCCATAAGAATTATTATATTGCTTATATAAATTATTACATGAAAATTTCTGCCGGAAGTCCCCCATGCTGGTGTGCCGTGTTAATCAGAGTGTCTACAGTTTCAAAACATAAATAATAGTACTTTACATGGATTGTAACATGCTATCAATAAACTGTGTATTTCGTGTGGTTCTGTATGACTTCAGACTTCATGACCACGCTATGGTCACACAAAAACTTCCTCTCCACCCTAGGTATGGGGGATGGCCATTGTTTTCCAGATGTGGACACTGAGGCTCAGGGGGCTGAGTGGCTTGGGCTGCTGATAAGAAAAGCGCTTGGGAAGTCAAACCTTGGGGGTTTCTCTGGAGGCTGCTGGCCAGGGGACCGGTCACATGGGGCATCAGGCTGGGTCTGGTGATGACCAGCCCGCCCCAGACCCTGGCCCCTCTGACTGCTGGTGACATCCTCTGGCCTGGTACTTGCTCATTCCAGCCCTGCTCTTCTTGTGTCTTCAGGTCTCTCTGGGGTTTCTTGGTTCTGGAAGAACTCAGGCTCCCAGCTCCTTCTCACGGGGGCGAGAGGTGAATTAACCTGCTTGGTGTGCACTCGAACACGGGCTGGCATGCGATGGAAGATGAGAGTGTGCCCATTGCCTGGACCGCCCTCTTGAGCCCCAGGCTTTGGAGGATCACTGTGGTCCCCAGGGGAGGGGGGTCACCTCAGGCCCCCCAGGGTGTCGTGTGAGCTTGGTCATCACTGACCCCTCTCTGGGTTTTCTCCTTCCAGATGAAATGGACCAAACCCCCCCAGTGCGCTCCGAATATCTGGTCTCAGGGATTCGAACTCCCCCCGTGAGGAGGAATAGCAAGCTGGCCACCCTGGGCAGAATCTTCAAACCCTGGAAATGGAGGAAAAAGAAAAATGAAAAACTGAAGCAGACCACGTCAGGTGAGTATGGGTGTGGGAGACAGGTTGGGGGGTAGGCAGGGTTGGGGTGGAGGCCCAATGTCACTGTCAGCTCGCTTTCTTTTGCAGATGTTGGGAGGGGTGGGTTGTGCTCTGTGGGCCCTATGACAGGAGCTGTTCCGCCTCCTGCAGGTCCCTTCCTCCTCTGGTCCCTCCAGGTCCCTGGCTGGGGCTGTGGCAGCAGCAGCAGGCACACCCGTAGCCCATGCACCACCCAGACTCCAAGGGGCACACGTGACCCCCTTGACCTAGTTACGAATGCAGACTCGGGGTTGGTGCAGGGCCAGCCTGGTGCGAGACCCAGCTGGTAACCATCTCTCCTGACTGACCACACCTGAGCATGAAACACCCTCCCTTCCACACCTGGAAACTCACTTTGATAACCCGGGGCCTGGAGACAACCACCGACCCCAAGAGTCCCCCCAGTGATTCAGATGATGAGGGCCATCAGTTTAGCTGCGATGCCTCAAGGCTCCTGCCGAAGAAGGCCTCCACTGGCCAGCTCCTAAACTCTTCCTGAAGAGACTTCATATCTGGGCATTCCACCCACTGAAGGTTCTAGAAGCCCCCCTCAGGCACCTTCAGCTCTGTGGGAAGTTGGCTAACAAGAGGCTGTACCTCTGCCCCTGCCCCGGCTGTGAGCCAGACCCACGGGGTGGATTTGGTGACAATGACACAACTGTCAGGGTAAAAGCGACACATCACGTTTCTAACCAACTAAATGCTCAGAACCACCCCGTCGCCCGCGCTCCTGCCATACCAGGACGGGAAGTGGGATGAGACGGGCAGCCGCCTCCAGGGCCGAGCAGTGGTGGGTCGTGGGGCAGCTGGGTTCGGGTCTGGCTCCTGGGTGCCAGGGTACCTTGGGTTAAGGGGAGGTCGGTGCCCTGGGAAGCAAACCTGGGGGAGGGGGGGGAGAGAGAGAGAGAGAGAGAGAGAGAGAGAGAGAGAGAGAGAGACTCTCAGCTCCCACAGGCCCTGTTAGCTGCGGCTGGAAACAATTAGCGAGGGACGCGCTGGCGTGGAATTAGTCCTGGCCCCCAGGGATCTGCCTGAGAAGTGCCCTTCTTGGGCTGCTGCCTCTGGCGGTCCCTGGGGGTCCCAGCCTTGAAGTGGCGCAGACTCCAGCGCTCAGAGCACGGCAGAGGCAAAGCCACTTGTGAGGAGTGGGGGGCTCCTAATAGCAGCAGCGAGTCTTCCATTCACACTTTGTGTTTCACAAGGATATGTTTCTAACTGCCCGAGTATTTGATTGACAAGCTCTCCTCATCAAGAATGAAAGCAGAATACTGATATTCAATGAATCTGATGCAGCTTCATATGCCAGAGAGCTAGGGAGGGGGACTAGACCCTGCCTGCTTGAAGCTTTCCTCCAAGGGGGTAGTCGGGAGACGGACAAACAAGGGAACGAGCATGTGACAGCCAGGATCTTGGTGCAGGCGCTGGGGAGCAGGTGGGTGGGGTGGGCATGGCCTTGGGATGGGTGGCCTGAGAAGACCCAGGTGAGGGGGTGACACTGAGCCAAGGTGTAATTGACCCCTGGAGAAAAGCAAGGAAGAGCATCGCAGCTGTGGGAATAGCCGTGCAGGTGCGCCAGGTTGGGCATCAGTGAAAGGCTCGGGGGCTGGAGTAGGGTGATCTCTGTGACCCCAGAGAGCCCTGGTGCTCTCTGAGCTGTGGGATAGGAGGGTGGGCTGTGTGCTCTTGGGACCTTGTGCTCCTGGTTCACTTGGCACTGGGCTGCAGGAGGTGACCTGTGAGCTTATCAGAGCGCTGCGGGGACCCTGCCAGGGGACTGAGGGTCTCCAGGTGAACACCTGCAGCAGCCCCACTTTCAGGCAGGCATCCCCAGCACTGGGTCCTTTATCAAGCATTTGGAATTCTGCAGACAGCACTGCATCTTATTTATTTATTCTAAACCATCCTTTCCCCCCAAAGTGTGGGATGTTATTTACTTCAGCGTATCAAATCCTTGATTTCACAGGCATCCTTGGCCAGGATGAGATGAAGTAAAAATAATGATTTAAAGGGAAAAACAAAGCAAACTGTAGTTTGGCCAGAGTGGGGATTGGGCAACACCATGAAGGTGGCTCTCAAAGCCTGAAGTCTGGAAGTGGCATTGCAGCCTGTACCTGCTGGGGGTGAGTGTCCCTGAGATATGGACACTGCCCCTGGCTCTGCCTCTTACATCAGGAGGACTCACAGACAGTACGCGTAATGCCCTGCACCCAGGCCAGCCTCCCGTAAGCACCTCTCAGTGCTGGTCGGACGACAGGGTCCCTCAGTTCAGAGACTCCACTCTGGTTCTGCTCGCCTCTGTTTTTGGGCTGGACAGCAGCCTCTTCGCTTGTCCCTCCCAAAGCCGGAGTTCCACGAGGCTTCCCTGATGGCTCAGACCATAAAGAATCTGCCTGCAATGCAGGAGACCTGGGTTCCATCCCTGGGTCAGGAAGATCCCCTGGAGAAGGAAATGGCAACCCAATTACTCAGTTTTATCCACACTTCTGGCACCTGGAAATTGGCTTGGAAATTAAGTTCCCTTTGCCCCAAATGTCTCTTTGCTGATACATTTGGGGTTTTCCTAGTCATCCCTGAGTCAACGCCCTCAGGAAGGCCACCGGAGTTCCCTGGATGCCCTGTCCTGGGCTGTCTGGTTCTGGTTGATGCCACTGGCCTGCTTGTAATAGATGTGAGTCCTCTGTGCCAAAGTGCTGGCCCACAGGCAGAGCTCATGCCTCTCTTGCTCCCCCATGCCTACACAGAGTAGGTGCTCAGAAAATATTTTTGAATAAATTCAGTGACTCCTTTGTCATCATCCGTTTGTCATCGGCCACTGGACTTTAAGCTTCACTGGTTGGATGGCAGTTCCATTCCCCATTGTAACCTACATCGGGCAGAGCACTCACACGTGTGGGGGACTCAGGGCCCTCTGTGACCCAGGCTCATAGCTGGCACTTTGCATCTTTTAAAGAGAGGGTCTGAGGAATGATGTGGGTTTGTGTTTTGGAATTGCATTCTACTGTAGGCAAATTGGTTTCTGGGCAGTTAGGGGGAAAAGGAGCTCATCAAGCAAGTGAGCTTGGCCCCTGGGAGGGGAGAGGCGGAGCGGGGGCAAGTTGGAGTGCTTTGCTCTGGGAGGAGGGCCAAAGGGCTATTCTGAAGAAGAAATTGACAAGGGCCCTTCTGCACATTAGAATCAGTGGAGGGGAATAGGGGCCAGCCCGCCTCCTTCCTATTTGACTGGCACAGTCTTTGAAAGGGTGAACCTGGGATTCATTGGAGGAGCCTCCAGTGGGGCAGTTGTGCAGAAGGCTGATCTGTGAACAGACAAAGGGCAGCCAAGATGTATAAAACCACAGACATGCACCCCAGAGCATCGAGGGCAGAGAGGGAACAGGGCCCTGGGTTGGTAAGTGAAGGCGAATACGGCCGAGGAATGGCCAGTGAGAACTTAGAGGGCGGTGTTTGGGGCATCGCTTCTCAGATGAGCCCGGAAACCACTGCCTTAAACAGAATTCATTCGCCTCCCCAAGGCCCAGCTTTCCCGTACACGATCAGCACACTGCTTGGTAAGGGAGCTTGGGTTCCTGACCGCACCCCTGCCTGGTAGCCCCCTGACCCACGGTCACCTGTTGCTTTACTGCTCTCTTCCCGAACTGGAGGTGGCCTTGGCCGAGGCTCCAGGTGGGGCCTGAGATGCGCAGCCTGGGACTCACCTGATGTTTGTATTTCGTGCAGCCTTGGAGAAGAAGATGGCCGGCAGGCAGGGCCGGGAGGACCTCATCAAGAAGGGGCTGCTGGAGATGATGGAGCAAGGTAAGTGGGGCTGGGCAAGGCTGGGCCCGGGAACACAGAGCTGGGGGTCTCATGGGGGCCCAGCAAGCCCCTCAGGGTGGAGTGTCCCAGGAGTCTGTTGTCCGGATGTAGCGGCTGCACTGGATTCTCTGTGGTTAGAGAAGTTTTCCAAGTCAGGACCCATGGCTCAGCCCCTGCCCCTGAGGACCCCTCTGTGAGTGTAGGAGTCAACCACTCCCGGGGCTTGAGCTGAGCGCACCCACTTGCCCTGGGGAACGAGGGGTTGCTTCCCACCCCAGCCAGGTGTGGATGGAGTTAGTGGTTTGTCCCGATTCCTCTGGAGTTGTAGCGGTGACTTTTGTTTCTTCACATTCGTAGTTTAATCCTTGATTTGTTGAGTCTTCGTTCCCCACGACGACTTAGAACTGCAGCTGCCATTTCTTAAGTGTCAACTGTACACCCACTGCTGTGCTGGGTTCACCTTCATCCTTTGGTCCTTGCAGCATCCTCGGGACTGGGTGTGGTGGTACCCCTGTCTCCAGATGAGGAATGGAAGTACCTGGGAGGTGGCTGCCCTGGGTCATGCAGCCGGAGGCAGGGCCCCGATGCTGTTCAGTCTCTGGTCCAGAGACAGTACTCAGCATGGCATCTGTGTGGTTGCCTGTGTTTGCGTCTTTGAGAAACATCTGGTTTTATCACCATCACAACTAATTTACAGAATGCTTGAGTTTCCCTATCTTCCTCCTTTGGTGATAGTGTGAGGCATAGGACTTGGATTCTGACCTTAAGCTTCTTGCTTTCTAGTTCCCTGAAGCTTGGCGAGAGTAGGAAAAGGGGGTCTCAGAAAACCTCACTGCTGTTTACCAGTGTCTCTGGAGCTGAACCAAGTTCTTGCCCCCTTGATTGAAAGAATTCAGCCTCACGGAGCTAGTTCCCCCAAGGACACATGACTAAATGGAATTCCTATCTCCATAAGATATTAAGATATATACTAAGATAAGACACTAAGATATTCCTAGTGTCTTGGTAATTTGGCCCAGGCATCAGGAAATAGGAAGGGAGCCCATGGAGTCAGTGAACCCAGATTATTAGATGGTCTGCTTCAGGCAGGCTCCTCATATCCTCTCTCTTCTTTGGATTTAAGAAGAAAAGTAGTTTGATGATACTGTTTTCAGGGAAAACTGCATGGGAAATTAGTGCTAAAAATCCAACTTTGCCTGGTACAAGAAAAAAGGGGGGGTTGGTATCAAATCCTGGGACTTTCAGATGCTAAACGGTCTAGTCTGTGTCTCAGATTTAGGAGAATGTCATCGCTGAGATGGGAATCTGGACTGTTTTAAGTTTATTGTTGTTCAGTTGTACAGTCGTGTCCGACTCTTTGTGACCCCGTGGACTGTAGCCCTCCAGTCTCCTCTGTCCATGAGATTCTCCAAGCAAGAATACTGGAGTGGGTTTCCGTGTTCTCCTCCTGGGGATCTTCCCAGCCCAGAGATTGAACCCGGGTCTCCGTGCATTAGCGGGAGGATGCTTTACTGTTCAAGCTACCGGAGAGCCTGACAGTCTGGTGGGGAACAAAGATTGGGTAATCCCACAGGTCAGCATACAGTCACAGCTGAGCTGAGTGTGCTGAAGGAGAGGCACGGAGCTCATGGAGAACGTGAGCGGGGCTGATGCTGGAGGGGCCAAAGGTGGCGGGAGTCAACAGGCTGCTTCTCGAACTTGCTACAATTAGGGTCACCTGGTAGCCCTGCTGGCCAAGGTGCTGGGGGCGGGGCTTAGGCGCCCTGCTTTATAAACCTCCCCAGCTGGCTCTAATGTTGGTGCTGCCAAGGGTGAGACGCGAGAGCGATAGGGAATCGGGTAGTGTCTTCCAGCCCCATGGAGCAGCCCGTGCAGGACCCCACAGGGGAAGGGAGCAGGCACCTCAAGAAGGAGCTGCTGAGAGAAGGTGGGTGGGGAAGTGGGGAGGTCAGGAATGGGGAAAGGGAGAGAGTCTGGCATCTCACAGGGCCTAGCGCCCTCCTGCCTCTTCCTTCAACATGGACAGAGCCAAGAGAACAAGACTCCCCAGGAAGCAGCTGGGTGACAGGCTCCTCCGGGGCCACGGGGGCCCAGGAAGCCACAGGGAGAGTGGGAGGAGTCTGGGGTGAGCCTGCTGGGGTGCTGCTGGGGGGCATTGCTGGTTGGGGGCATGTCACTGGTTGGGGGTGTGTGTGTGAGAAGTCGGGCAGCAAGGGTTGCCCCAGGAAGGGACCTGGGTCAGGGAGAGGGGGCAGGGATGTGGGCTGAGTACCCACTCGTACCCCTTATACTCTGTGCTGACTGTGTAATGAACACACAGTGATGAGAGGAGACCTGAGGATGTTTGGCTGCAGCCTCCTGGGGTAAATGCCTGTTGGGCCGATTGTTTCAGTCCTGCGCTTGTTCAGAAAATGCCTGTACCCACTGCAGGTGAGGTCCAGCTCTTGGTCAGGCCTGGTCTCTCCCTAATTTGTCCTGCAGCTGGGACAGCGTGGTTCCTGCTGGATTGATAAGAATCTGTGGCCTTGCGAGTTGAACCATCCACCTCCCACACAATTCAGAGATGGCCTTCCCCACCCCACCCGCCCACCTGGGCTGGTAGTAGCCAGAGCTTTGTAGCCAGAAGTGCCCCCTGTGGCCAGCCGCCCCCACCCCAGCCTGGACTTCACACTGGGGGGTACCTGCGACATCAGGTGAGCCTGTGATAGTGACCCAGGGGCCCCGAGTGGCTGGAGTCCTTCACAGCCCCGGGAACTCGTTCTGGGACCCCCTTGGCCAGGCAAACCCAGGAAGGGCCTCTGCCCTGCACAGGTGTGCACTCACGTGTACATGGACGTGCCGCCAGCTCCAGAGTTTGCCCACAAGGCAATTGGATCACGGCAGCATGAGCTGGCTGTGGACGGGCCTGCAGGGGTGCCTGTGCATCCCCAAGATGAGCCTATGTCCAGCGAGTGGGTTTGCCCTCCCCGCTCCTCGTGAGGGGGGTGGTGTGTTATTTTGTGATACTGTGAACTCGTGCTTTGTATGAACCCCTCTGAGCTCGCCTCGGTTCCTGAAGCTCTAAGAAGCTGCCGGATCCAGGAAGGAAACCTGTTGGCATTGCTAGGAGACTCGTGAGATGGGACCGGGTCCGCCTGGGTGAGGAGCTGACCTTTCCCTCACTCTGCCTTCACTGCTTTGGCTGGTGACGTGTCTGTGTCAGGCAAGGGCTGGCCGGCATCCTGGCCCCACATGGGGTTCCCTGGTCCAAGCAAATTGAGTAAGGACAGGAGTACCCCCACTTCTCTGTCCAGTTGCTCTGTCTGCTCCTGAGTGACATTCCCCGATCTCCTGTGCGTCCTCTTGGCTTTGTCTTAAATAATTTAAGGAGTTTCATTCTGCATCAGTGGTCTGAGAAGGAGGTGGTGGTTACCCCTGTGCTGTGTTCAAGTGACCCGAGAGACCACGAGGTCCTTCTCCTTGGGGCAGTTGGCAGTGTCAAGTCAGGTCTGGCAGGAACGCCGGGGGCTGTGTGTGTGTGTGTGTGTGTGTGCATGCATGCATGCATGCGTGTGCTTTCACGGTGTGTGTTGCATGTTTGTGGTGTGTCCCCTCTCTCCATGGTTGCTCTGTGAATGACCCCGGCTCGTGCTCCTCTCTGCTGCCCTTGGAAGGGCCTGGCGGGGACAGAGCACCGACGTACAGTGAGGGGAGCAGGGGACCAGCTGCCCGCAGCTTCCCCACCCCCCAGCGTTGCTTAGCAACGACCCTGCCACCCGGGCTATTTTGAGAACTGTAACTTTTCATTGAACATGATTATGAGCCGGAGCTCTGAGCACAGCCCAAAAGAGTCATGCAAGCCTGCTAAGCCATAGAAGCAGGTGGAGGAACCCCAGAACCATGTGTTGGGGTGCAGCATTTCTTGAGCCCTGTGGAGGGTGGGGACCTTTGGGTCTCTTTCAGGTTCAGCGTTCTGACCATTTTATTGATGAGGATGGAGATACCTTTATTATTAGCAGGCATCATCACCAGCGGCAAATGAGCCACACACAGCTTCTAAAATTTGGGGTCCCCATCTATAAAGGACCTAAAGGGGTGGGGGGCTATGATGCTCAGGTAAGCTGGTGCCAGCAGAGCGCCTACAGCCCTGCAAAGCCTCAGTCAGTGCTGGCTGTCACCTGTAGCCAATGGACAGGTAAGCTGGTAGCAGGGACTGTCACAGCTGTGGGTCAGGTGTGTGTACACTAGTCATGAGAGAGGGTCCGAGATGCTGTAGTTCTGAGCCTGGTGACCTCTAATTGTGTCCCCTGGGCAGGTTCTCTTGGCTTGTGTCTTGGTCTTTTCCTGGGGTGGAGTTGGTTGACTGCTGGTCAGATCTGGCTGATGATCTGTTTTTGTAAAGCCCCTTGAGCTTAGAATGGTTTTAAACTTAAAGGATTTTTGTAAAAATAAAAAAGGAGTATGGAGCATGGATCTTGTGGCCTGTGGCCCAGAGAGTCTAAAATACAAATACTGGCCGCTTCTCTTTTCTGGGGAAGGGTCACCAGTACCTGGTCTGGATCCTGCCCCCAGCCGGGTGACGTGGCTGCACAGATGGCATCTTATGGGCCCCAGATCTTCAGACTTCTGTCTTTTCTGCCCTCTCCACCCACCTCCCTCGAGGGGACATGCAGCAGAGGGAACATGAACAACAGTGATGACAAGCGTATGTCCCTCCAGGGTCTCGTCACAGACCCGGCCTGGGTTGGGGAGGGCTCTGTTCAGGGAGCCTGTTGATAGCACGTGGGCAGAGGGGGCCAGGCCAAGTGGTCAGACCATCGCCCTTGTCGCCCTCTCCCTCGTCCCCTTCAACAACAGCAATGAGGGTAACGAAAGCCTGTGCATGGCGTCCGCTTTATGTCAGACGCTTATAGACAGTACTTCACTGAATCCTTGCACTGACTTCTCTGAAGCAAGGAGTTATTAGCCCCATTCGACAGAAGTGGAAGTTGGGGGCTGGAGCCGTTTGCTGCCTGGGCACAGGAACTAGGGGCAGTGGAGAGGGAAACCTTATGCTTTTTGTCCCACTGGGACACCTGGGGAATGGAAGGGGCACTGCCATCTGACAGCAGGTAAGAATTGGGACTGACGTGGGCAGCGGACCTCGGGCTCTGAAATCAACCTCTCCTCCCCTCCACCCACCTGCGTGTTCTCCTAGCCAGGCTGCCCCACCCCTCCCCGCACTGTGCTGAGCAGGCCAGCCGTGTGGATGTGCACAGATTACACTGACACCCTGCCCCATGGTGGCCTGGATGAACCGGCTCTAGGGATTAGGTTGTGCAGGGGGCCGTGTGGGTGCTGCGAGCCTGGAGCTAGGAGCTGCATCTCAGAGTTGACCGTGATTGACTGGCTGAGCCTCCAGCCTGGACCTGTGCTGTGTGGTTCTTATACCTGGACCAGTCAGTCATTATGCTCCAGAGCATCAAGCCCCTCAACGCTGATATGACCCCATGGGGGCGATCAACCAGGCAAGGGCCAGACCCTCAAAGCCTCCAGCCACTGAGCCCCAAGCAAGGGGCGGTGCTGATCCTTCTTGAGGTGTCCTGCTAGGAGTCTGGTATCCTGCGTCCTGGGATGGCCACTGTCTCGACCAAGGACTCCCTGATTCCTGCTCAGCCCTGGGCTGTGCCCTGTTTCTGGGCTGGTGATGCCATGTGTGGCTGCCCAGAGTTTAAGCCTCCTGTGGGAGGTGGGTAAGGATTGTCTTGTTAACCTCCAGATTTCCGGGGTTGGCACAATGTCAGATCTGACATATGAGAAGCATTTGTGTGTTGGGGACCAAATGGTGGGAAGTGGGTGCTGAAATGGAAGGTTATTTATAGCCACAATGGTACAACCTAGCACCTTGGGGATGGACAGCAATCGGCGCTTGTCATCACCTGTGTGGGTGGCCTTGGCTGGTGGGACAGGGACACCACAGAGGCTCAGATGTGGGTTGGAAGTGGTACAGGCAGAGGCCGGGGCAGGTGTGCTGTGATGCTTGGTGCTGCCCTAGGAAGACAGTGGAGATGGAGAAGAATTCCCAGGGTGTGTGGGAGCAATGCAGAGTACCACCCCAGCCTGGGATGGCGTTCTTCCAGGAAGTCACCTTGTGTGAATGCGAGCCGGTAGGAAGGGAGTCAGGCTTGGCTGACAGCTGACATTCTTGCAGATGCTGAGAACAAAGCATGCAGTCCCGATGGAGAGCCCCGTGCTGCACAGAGCGAACCCTCCACACCCCGGCAGGAGCCGCTGACTTCAGAGGAAGCGCCGCCGGGAAGCCCTTTGGCCACAGGGACAGACCAGGCCTCCCCAGATGAGCCGCTGGCCTCGGATAACCATGCAGACGATGCAGGTATTGACTGGACGCTGGGGTTGAGCTGCTCTGAGGATGACTGTTGACCTAGGTGGGACGAGGGTCCCGGCCCGCGCTGGGCAGCAGCCTTGGTGGAAGGTTGTCCTTAGAGGCAGTAGGGCTGGTTCATTCCTTTGAGGTGTGGTCAGCGTATCAGCAGCTACTGATCTTTATCGTTACTCTGGTGACCAGAAGAGCCAACGCGCTTGGCTGCTTGTGTGCATGACGCCGTTCTAAGTGCGGTCACGTATGTTGGCACGTGGAACCCTGGAAGAACACCCAGATGACTGATGCTGTCGCCCCCTTCCACTTGTTGATGAGAAGGGGGTGCACAGGTAACTCATCCAAGGGTTTTGTTGTTTTAGTTGCTCAGTTGTGTCTGACTCTTTGTGACCCTGTGGACTGTAGCGCGCCAGACTCCTCTATCCATGGACTTCTCCAGGCAAGAATACTAGAATGGGTTGCCATTTCCTACTCCAGGGGATCTTTCCTACCCGGGGATCAAGCCCATGTCTCCTGCACTGCAGGCAGATTCTTTACCTTTGAGCCACCAGGGAAGCTCCAAGGGTACAGAACTAGAAACTTGAGAGCAGTGTCTTTGACATCAGCCTGACCTGGGTTTGAGATGTGACTGAATTCCTCACCAAGCTGTGTGGCTGTGGACAAGTCACTTATCCTCTCTGAACCTGTGTCGCCAACCATAGATGGGGTCACGTGGCACACACTTCTTGGGGTTGCTAAAGTGAAACCACTCGGCTCAGTTGTCGCTCACACTGAGCGCTCACCCAGCGTTTGCTGCCGCCGCCAGGGGTTATCATCATCACCTTTATCGTCATCATCACTTTTGTCGTCGTCATTGTGGTGGCGCTAGTGGTAAAGAATCCGCCTGCCGATGCAGAAGATGTAAGAGATGCGGGTTCAGCCCCTGAGTTGGGAAGATCCCCTGGAGAAAGGAATGGCAACCCACTCCACTATTCTTGCCTGGAGAGCCCCATGGACAGAGGAGCTTGGTGGGCTACAGTCCATGGGGTCACAGAGAGTCAGACACAGCCGAGCACACACATACATTATGGAAAAGCAGCCCTTTGGGAGAGGGCGATGCAGTAACTCCTGGTGTTGGGTTGCTTGCCAACGCCCCCCAGAGGCCCTGGCGCTAACAGCACACGTGTTTGGGGGTGTGGGTGCCCCTGAGTTTTGCTTTGAATGGGGACTCCCCCGGGTCTCTGGCAGCCCTGTAGGTCACAAACCTTGCACCGAGAACACGGACCAGGACTGCAGCTCCAGTCTCTTCTGGAAGCCTGACCTTGAGCAAAGCCCCATTCAATGAGTGGATTGAAATCTAATGCAGAGACCTGAAACTCGCCACTTCCAACATTGCCTGGGCTTAAAACTCGGGAGCATTCGCAAAAATCTACGTGTGTAGCTAGCTGCTTTTCAGCCATCAAAGTCCACGCCCCCTGGACCCTTGTTCCCACACAGTCACTGTGGCTGGGAGCTGAGAAGATTGGATTCAGTGATTTGGGTTGGCTTTGGGCTTTTGTGTTTGGGGTGATCCCTGGTTTTGTGTGGATGGTGTGGCATCAGCCATAGAACATTCTCCAAAAACCCCAGGAGGACCCGTTGTTTTGATGTTAGGTGGGACAGGATTCTGTGGGACTGGGGCTGAGCGCTGGTGTTCCCAGAAGTACACGAATTTAGAGGAAAAGTGGCATTCAGTGAGCATGTTCTCTGTGTGCTGGATTATCTTAGCCCCATTTTTAAAAATTTTATTTTATTTTTGGTTGCGCGGAGTCTTCATGTCTGTATTCATGTTTTTCTCTGTTTGTGGTGAGTCGGGGCTACTCTCCAGTTGCAGTGCTGGGGCTTCTCCTTGCAGCGGCTTCTCATTGCAGAGGCTCCAGGGTTCACGGCTCAGTAGTTGGGGTGCACAGGCTTAGTTGCCCCGCGACATGTGAGCTCTCAGGTCCCTGACCAGAGGTCGAACCTGCATCCTCTGCATTACAAGGAGAATCCTTTCTCATTTTACTACCAGGGAAGGCCCCCATTTTGTAAAAATTAAATTTACTTATTTTTAATCGAAGGATAACTGCTTTACAATATTGTGTTGGTTTCTGCCAAACACCAGCCTGAGTCAGCTGTAGGGAAGTCCCCCATTTTTTTAAGATGGACCAGAGAGATTAAGTCACTTCCCTGAGGCCGCAGAGCCTTCACATCAGTGGTAAAGCTGGGATTTGATTCGCAGACATGCTCTTAACATTCGACAGCCCCAACTATAGCCAGACTTTGCTGTGCTTCTGGCATGTTCTGGAATGTGGGTGGTTCTGTCATCTAGAAGAGGGTCAGCAGATTGCTGGCTACAGGTCAGACCCAGCCTGCCTTTGTCTGTACCATCAGCTCGTGGGCTGGCACCGTAAACCTGGGGACCAGGCAGAGACAGCTCCCTCCCTGTACCCAACACCAGCCTCTCAGCAGGTGTCCGTACATCACCGATGTGCACTGCTTGGCCTGAGCTGTGGAACCTCTTTTCTGAGAGTTGGCCAGTCTCCTCGCCCATGTCCAAGCATGCTGGGTGTCACTGGGGTTCAGTGAAACTGACCACAGCAGCTGTCCCCCCAGCCCACCCAGTCCTCCTCTCAGGCTGGTCTCTGTCTCAGTCTCAGAACGTCTCTGGTGGGTGATAACAGGTTATAAAGCAAGCCCCCCGAACCACCAGTATGTCCCAGGCAGACTTTGGCTTGTAGCTCAGTGGGTGAGCAGCGACCTCTGCTGGTCAGGGCAGGAAGGGACACCCTGAGGGTGGAATTCCAAATGCGGCGAACATGCAAAGCTGACGTCCGCTTTTACATTAAAAAAAAAAAAAAAAGTTCAACACAGTACTTGAGATGTTAATGTTTCAGGGTCACAGTATTCTGGAATACAGTGGTAGCTACACGTTCACACGGGGTGCGAAGGAAGATGCTGATTTAGAGAGGAGGTGCTGAGATACCAGTTCCCCAGACTAGGACCCTTCAGACTGGTTGGGGTGTGAGGGCTCAATGTGTGATGAGTTTTGAGGAGAGAATCACAGGAGGTTAGGGGTGCAAGTGCCTGGTGTGTTAAGTCCCAGATCCCTAAGAGCACGTTGGGGGACCCACATTCCATCTTGGGCTGGTGGGGTGAGGGGACCTCCACAGGTCTGCTGGAAGCTTACCCTGAGATCTCTCTGGTTGAAGGGCTGTGGCCACTGATTCCCAGAAATCCAGAGCCACCCCTGTCCACTAGCTGCGTGGTGATTTATATTAATTTAAACCAAAAACAATTTAAAAATCCAGCTCTCCTGTTCCATCAGCCACTGGTCAGGTGCTCACTGGCCAGCGTGGCTGCTGTAACAGAGAAAGCGGAAGCATTTCCATCATCTGAGAAAGGTCTACTGGGCAACACTGAGGTGACAGGTGGCCCCACATCCACTTGGGTGGGCGGCCAGGGGAGTTTGCTCTTTGTATCCACCAGCAGAGTTTTCTGCACCAACAGAGACCTTATAAGCTGTAAAGCTGAGCCCTTTACAGAGAGGTTTACTGCCCCTATTTTAGACAATAGATTTGGGCCATGATATGAAAGTGTTAGTCACTCAGTCTTGTCCAACTCTTTGCAACCCTATGTACTGTAGCCCTGTAGCCCACCAGGCTCCTCTGTCTATGGGATTCTCCAGGCAAGAATACTGGAGTGGGTTGCCTTTCCTGAGACCTTATAACCTGCAAAGCCAAAGCCCTTTATACAACAGTTTGCCACCCTCTTGTTTAGAGACTGGATTTAGAGCATCATGGGCTGGAGGACAGGAGCTTGAAGGCCACTGCTGAGGCCCATTGGAGTTTCCATGGTGACAGGACTTAATATCAAACAGCTGTGGGTGTCTTGAGGGGCCGCCCTCTCCACAAGACCCCACAGAGCATCTCCTCGGAAGTCTGAGTAATGTCTACCTCAAGCAGGGCCCCTCAGCCTTGGGCATCCCTCTGGAGGGGACACTGGGCAGCGTCTGGAGACAGTCTGGTTGTCTCACAGCATCTGGTGGATGGAGTCCACGGCTGCTGTTCCAAAATGTTTTTCTCCCTGGCAGAGTGGCTTGTAACTGTCCAAAGTGCTGAATAGCTTCTAACAACTGCTCTGTGATCTCATGGAAGTCTCCCTCCCTGCCTGGTGGTGGGCAGAAGCAGGTATTTTATACCGATGAGGAAACTGAGGTTTAGCGATTGGAGACCAAGGTCACACTTCTTGAATAAGTCGATCACAACAGAGGAGAAGGATGGATGTGGGAGAGTGGGGGGCCTCAGGTCAGGCGAGTCATTCCTCTGTCACCTGTCTCCCCTGAAACCATGACATGGGGAGCATGCTGGGTGCTCAGAGGGTAGGAACCAAGCTTGGAACTAGTCCTTCAAGCTCACGCCAGCCCATCTGCTGGTGCTTCCAGCTGCAAGCACGGCCGCTGAGGGCCTGGGCCAGGAGCATGGCGGCCCAGGGATCGGGGTCCACTGCCCTGCGCTGATTTACACAGACCAGGAGACCCAACACAGTCACAGGGCTGCTGCCCACGTGGAGAAAAGGGATGGTTCTCACTTGCTCTCGCTCAACAGGAAACCACACGTCTGTTTTTACCCAGAAGCAGAAAATGTGTTTTCATATTTTTGCAAACCTTTTTCACTAAAACAATCAGAATTGTAGACTCTTCGAAGTAACAGGTAACAGTTCATAGGATATAACAATAGTCTTGAAGTCTAGGAGTCTTAAAAAAATTCTGTGAACAAATCATACTTTTGAGGACAGTTTTACTGAGTCAGTTGCAGTGTGGTGGATGACCCTAGAGCCTATTATACAGCGTGAAGTACAGTCAGAGAAAAACAAATATTATGTATTAATGTATGTGTGTGTATATACACACACACACACACACACACAGAATCTAGAAAAACGGTACTGATGAGCCTATTTGCAGGGAAGCAATGGAGATGCAGAAGTAGAGAATGGAGTTGTGGACACAGCAGGGGAAGGAGGGGTGGGGCAAGTTGAGCAAGTAGCATTGACGTGTGTACACTATGATGTGCAAAATAGACAAGCAGTGCTGAGTGTGCATGCATGCCCAGTCACGTCCTGCTCTTTGCAACACCATGGACTGTAGTCTGCCAGTCTCCTCTCTCCATGGAATTCTCCAGGCAAGAATACTGGAATGGGTTGCCATTTCCTCCTCCAGGGGATCTTCTCCGCCCAGGGATCCAACTCACATCTCCTGCATTGGCAGGCAGATTCTTTATTGCTGGACCGTTAGGGAAGCCCTCTTCTAAGTGGGAAGCTGCTCTCTAACACAGGATGCCTGGCCTGGCTCTCTGCGATGACTTACAGGGGTGGGATGGTGGGGAAGGTAGGCTCAACAGGGAGGGGAGATATATATATATAAAATTGTGACTGAACCACATTGTTGTATGGCAGAAACCAAGACAACATTATAAAGCATTTTTCCTCCAATTAAAAAAAATTCAAGTTAAAAGCTAAATAAGGCAGATGTAATAATAATAAAACCGTAGTGTTTTTGCGTGCATATCCATACAGGACATAAAGTGAGGATGATGCTATAATGGCTGTTCTCAGTGATACCATCCTGACTGACACTCTGCAGTGAGTGGGAAGGGGACGTTTCTTTTCTCAGATCTTGATCATCAGGATTTGGGAGGCCCAGCCCTTCTGCATCTCCATGAGCTTCACAAGGGAGAAGGTCTGGCCAGCGAGGTCCTCAGCTTCCAACAGGGACAATGAGAAAATGGAAACGGTGATGACAGTGGGGTGTATGGGACGTGCAGTGTCCCTTCTATAGTTTCAGAGATTTGTGAGGACAGGATCAGGTTTGCCTCAGTCAGCACCATGGACAGCACCCCTCCCTGTTAGGAATACTCCCTGACTGATGGGTGAATCCTTCACAGAGACTTTGGGGCCAGCTTTGCAGAGGGAGTTAGGATCTTCTCTCATAGGTGGTTGCAGAGATGAAATTACAGGATGTGGGGCAATGCCTTGCCCAGGGCTTGGCACCTGGGATGTGGTCTGAGAGGGTAGGGAGGCTGGGGTCCCAAGGTGGGGATGGGAGGCTGCCTCTCTTCTTGTGTCAAGGGAGAAGGAATGGTATATTGGGGATGGTAGGTTTGTGTTTGAGCTCTCCTGCACCACTTGGTCTGATGACCTCAGTTTCCTCTGTAAAGCTGGAGGTAAGGCTGCAAGGGAGGGAGAGAGTAAGAAACTGTGGAGGTAGGCGAGACACAGAGAAGGTCTGAAGCTGAGTGACTGCAGGATGGAGCAGAGCCAAGGGCATAGAGGGAGGGGTCCTGAGATGCCAGGACTGGGACTCCTGTGTCACCGTCTTTCTTCTATAGTGCTCCACAGTGACAGGAGCCAACAGATGGAGGCTGCATCCAGAGATGGGGTTTTCCTAATTAGCTAAGTGGAAAGGAAGTGTGGCATAGGGCCTGAGGGGTGTTGGTGAGATGGTGGTTGAGGGATGGATGATGGAACTTGAGCTGGAGAAAGAGAAGGGGGGAAAGAGAGGGTTGATGGGTGGGGAGAAGGCACAGGGGTGGATAGGCAGTGCTCTCGGAGTGGGAGGAACCTGACCAGCCGCTGGAAGAAGAGGGGATGGGGGACGCTGGGCTGGCTGACCCTTCCTCAAAGCTAAATACCCTGCTTCTCTCTCACCACTCAGCTCAGGCTCGCCCAGGGCAGGGCTGTGGAAAACCGGGCACAGAAAATCAATAGCTCAGGGATTTGAGGGTCTGCAATGTGCTAGACATGCATCTCGTTGTTGCTTCTTGGTTAAACCTCACAGCGATCCTGGGAGGGACTCTGGCTGTTACTCCAGTGTCATCTGTGGTGAATGGAGACACAGGAGGTCAGTAACTCATCCAAGGGCACAGAGAAAGTGCAGGGCCAGCTCAGGTCTGATTCCAGAGCCTATGTTGGTGACCAGCAACCCCAGGTGAGGTAGGAGCCTCATGCCACCAGCTGAGGGGGAAAAGGGACAGAGTCACCCACACTCTTGAAGTTGTCTCCCTCTCCCTTCCTTCCCTCCTCTCTCTGCTTCTGATATTTCTGCTGATTTTTGAGCTTCCTGGGAATGGTGTGTGTATGGGAAGTGACCCCTCTGTACTCTGTCCAATGATGACAAGCCCACCCAGCCAAAGCCCCCGCACTGTCTTCACGCCTGCCCCAGTCAGAGAAGCAGTGGTCTGTGTACTCTGTTTTTCCTTTGAACCAGCCAATATGTCGTCAGCATCCAGAGAGGAAGAAGCAGACACCGCCGGCAGCCTCCCACCTAGCACAGATGAGCCCTCTCAAGCCTTAGCTGGGTCCGACTCCCTGGACAGTCCTCCCAGACCCCTGGAGAGATCCGTGGGCCAGCTCCCAAGCCCCCCGCTGCTGCCCACCCCACCGCCCAAGGCAGGCTCCAGAACCACAAGAAGTGTCACAGGTGGGTCTGCGAGCATCTACCCATCCACCCTCTGTCTTTCCTTCCTCTCATCCATCCATGCCTCCCACCGGTCCTGACTGGGCTCTCACTGTGGACTGGCTCTCACCCTTTGCTTCTGTGGGTAGGGCTCTGGGCAGGTCCTGGGGAGCAGAGCTGGAGGTGGGAGGGCGGCCCTTGTTGAGCTTGGTTGACAGGAGCAGGGGCTTGGGCTTCTTTAAGCAAACATGGGGCAATTGTCAAAGATTTCTTCCAGAATCTGAAGGCAGGAGACACAAGCACACCTTTCTATCTGGGTACTCAGGTGTCTGACTGCCCTCCTCTGCTTCTGGGTCAGTGTCTGTCTCTTTCTTCTTACCTTCTCCCTCCCTCCCCTTTACCTCTGGCACCCCCTCTTCCACCTCCCTTCCCCTCCTTCTCTTTCGATCTCTCTGTTCCTTTCCTCCCTTCCCAACCCTGTCTCCCCTCCCTTTCTTTCTCTCTGTCTCACTTCTGATCTCTGCTCACCTCTGTGGGCGCTCCAACCGGCAAAGCAGGCCAGGAATCCACACCAGACTGCAGGGTGGTGGTCAGAGCTGGGAGCCCAGCTAAACAGAGGCCTCCAAGGGCATCTCCTTCTGTAGCTTTGGCCACCCTGGCTGAAAGATCCCAGGACATGGAGACATTGACTTTTCAAGTTTCGGTACATGTTGTCTCATCACTGCTGGAAACAGGAGACACTGCTGCTGTCAGGAAAAGCAGGCCCTTCACAAAGAGCTGATTGTTTTTAAGAATAAATCCTTACACTGCCTCTGAGGGCAGTGGGCATGAAGATGACAGTGGACTGCAGAGCTCAGCCTCTAATCCCTGACCGCCAGTGATAATATGACAACTCACCACTTGTCAGGAGCTGCCCAGCCCCAGGTACTCCCAGGAGCCCAGCCCTTGATCCCTGGACCAGCCCTTCTAGGGAGGGAACTCTGCCCTCAGCCCCAGATCCCAGTGTCTGCATACAGCAGGTGCTCAGCAAGTGCAGGTGACTGATCAAAGGAACAGTCAGGTGATGTGACCCCCTTATCTGCCTCCTGCCTCTTTCTGCATCTCTGGGAATGAGTCAGAGCGTTCAGTCCTTGGTTGACGTGGTCACACAGATGAAGTTTTGAGGCAAATAACACTGTCCTGTATTTTGTTACTATCTTCGCAGTAATCCCCATTCCATCCATTGAAACATAAATCAGTGGCTAAGGAAAATCCACTGGCTAAGGCACCATCCCCCCACTTTATTCTGGCTCCTGTGTAATTTGCTTAGAGACTTTCTTCCCACATTGTGCTTGGATGCGATCAGACCTCAGCCCATTTTGTCTCCCATGACCCCTCCACTCTCTCCATGTCTTAAATCGTGGGTCCTAGGGGCCTGTGGTCAGCTCCTCTGACTCCCACCTGCCCCTCAGGGGTGAGGAATCTGAGGACTGGATTAGGAGTGGGAGAGGACAGGAGGGTTACCTGCTGCGGACTTCTGCCTGGATCCCTTGTAGCTGAGTCTGCATTTTGGCAACTTTGTCTTAATTTCCTTTAGGGGCGCGATGTTTGCTTCAACATGTGGCCACTAGGCGGCAGCAGAGGAGGAGGAAGGGCAGAGGAGCCTGGTGGGAGATAGTCCATGGGGTCAGTCCCACTGAGTACACACACGCATGGCGTTTAACACTTTTAAAATATGTTGCCTATTTTTTAAACATATCAAAATATGTCTCAATATTAAACTGAATCACTTAGCTGTACACCTGAAATTAACACAATATTGTAAATCAACTACGTGTGAGTGTTCAGTTGCAAAGTCGTGTTCAACTCTTTTGCAACCCCGTGGACTGAAGCCCACCAGGCTCCTCTATCCATGGGATTTTCCAGGCAAGGATACTGGAGTGGGTTGCCATTTCCTTCTCCAGGAATCTTCCTGACCCAGGGATCGAACCTGCATCTCCTGCATTGGCAGGTGGATTCTTTACTGCTGAGCCACCAGGGAAGCCCGAATCAACTATACTTCAATTTATATAAAAAAAGAGAAGCGTATTAAAATATGATTGGGAACAACCTGTGGGGCCCTGGGACTTGTCATCAGCCCAGATCTTGTCCCGAGGAGAATGGGAGAGCCATGATCAGAAGACTCCCACAAGGAGAGGTGCAGATTGGAGGCAGACGCGAGTGGGTGATGGGGAAGCAAAGGGAGGCTATGGTGGTGGTCCAGGCTGAGCAATGGCTATAGAGCTTGGGGAGTTCTTCCAGCTTCTGCAAGAGGAAGTATGGCTTCAGGAGGTCAAGTTTGTCATAGAGAAATAGGAAGGGGGCTTTCCATGCCTGAGACCCCGCCAAGGGCCTGTGGGTACTGCCATCCATTCAGCTCAGGGGTCCCAAGGATGGAGGGGAACCGATCAGGGATGTACCCATCTCCGTCTTTGCAGGGAGGGAGCTGGGCACAGCATCTCAGATAGGATGCTAGTGAGTTCACCTGGCCTGGAGCCCTGCGTCCTCTCTGCTCACGGGCTCCTGTGTTTCAGCAAAGCCCCTCATTTCTGACCCCAAAGACTTATCTTCTTACTGGTTCTTCTCATGCCCCAGGCCAGGCCACACTCTTTCAAGGCTCTGGCGGGAAAAGTACTGACTCTTCCCTCCGAGGACAGCTTTCCACGCCCACGGGGTCTCCTCATCTCACCACTGTCCACCGGCCTCTGCCCCCCAGCCGCGTCATTGAGGAGCTGCACAGAGCACTGGCCACCAAGCACCGCCAGGACAGGTGAGGCCCCTCCCCTGGCAGGGGGACCTGTGTGCCTGAACCCCCCATCCAAGGCCAGTCTCACTGGGGGCAGTCACAGGGGATGGGTCCAGGCTGGCCTCATAGCTCTGCTCTCACTATCCTGGAATTCTCAGTTGTTGAGCAAGGTGCTTCCTTTTTCAGTTTTGCACCGGGCTCTGCAGCTGGTTGGTAGCTGGTCTCAGTGGCCACATTCTGAGAGGGATAGGGTGGGAATTGTACACATGAGAACCAGGCACAAAAGCCCCTGTGTTTCCCCTGGAAGGTCCAGGGACCCAGGGTCGAGTGGGAGCATCACACGAGAGGATTGAGAGGGAGAAGTAGCCGTTATGTTGTCTGGGGACTCTGATCGCGTCCCATTTTCATCTGGCGAGAGCACAGGTAACCTGCCCGGAAGCTGACTCTTACTCTTGACCTCACATGCCTCATAGGCTGAAGACTAGTGAGTCATTGGACGGCAAAACAGATACCAGAATACGTACGTGGCTTGGCAGAAATATTGGGCAAAGAAGATGCCCTGCTTGGTTCTTAGGAAATCCTTGATCTGCACGTTGGCGGTGCTGTCTCAGCAGGTTTTGTTACATGCGTGTCAGCATCATTCAGAGCAACACATTCTGAGCAGCCTTGGGCTGAAAGCCCTGTGAGCCCCTGGCACTTCTTTTCCTGAGCATCAGTTGCACACACTCGGGGGCCGTCTTTGCAAAGCCCGTTGTAAGTCTTCAGGTCAACTTTGCAGGGTGTCCAGGTGACGGGGACAGTGAATAACCTGTGCTGCATCTCTGATTCAGCTTCCAAGGCAGGGACAGTAAAGGGTCCCCGAAGAAGCGCGTGGACGTCCGGCTGTCGAGGACGTGCAGCGTGGAGCGGGGCAAGGAGCGGGAGGAGGCCTGGAGCTTCGACGGGGCCTCTGACGGTAAGCGGACTGTGGCCAAGGAGTCTGAGGAGAATAAGGAGAACCTGATCCTGAATTCTGAACTCAAGGACGACCTGCTCTTGTATCAGGACGAAGAGGCCCTGAACGACTCCATCATCTCTGGTGAGCAGAGGGTGGGTCTCTCGGGGCGGGAGCCTCCTTCCAGAGGCATGGAGCCCAAGTGCAGGTTTGGGGGTTCTGCTGCTGCCAGAGCCGAGGGCACAGGGTGGAGGGCATGTGCCAGGGAGTAATGGAGAGAGATGCCCCATTGTATGTGAGCTGCGGCCTGTGGGCTGGCTCAGGGCACAATTAGGAGGAACCCGAGGAGACGTGTTTGATTCTGACAGTCGCATATACATCTTCATGTGTATTTGAAAAAACAAAGGGGCCTCAGCCAGCGACTGACAGGGTCAGTGCTTGGGAGGATGTGGCAGGATGTCGTGTTGGTGGCACTTGGATTGCCAGCATTTGGAGGATGTAGCAGAAAATGTTAATAAGAAAGCAAGATGAGATGGAAGAGGGAGGGCAGGCTGATGCCAGTGGTCATCTCAGAACTACTATAAAGCCGGCAGCGTCTGCTTGTTCAGGACCATGTGTCCACCAGGTCCTTGGAGGTCTGTCTGTCCTCAAAATGTGTTCTCCAGGTTAGAATATTTGCTCTGTTTTACCCTTGAGGATATGGGGGCTCGCGAGACAAAGCACTGTAGACCCTCGTGATAATGGGTACTCAGTCCTGATGTGAGCTGTGCTGAGCACCGTCTCTTGTAGGAGGGTCACGAGTGACACGACTGTAAGGCCTTTAGGGGAGGCTTATTGTTCCTCCTGAAAGCATCTCATGGGGACAATCACGACAGTCTGCAGGGAGCCCCTGGGGACCTGGTCCCAGTGTTGATGGAAAACGGAAGTGTTGGTATTGACTGTGACTTGGTTGGTAATAAGGGGATCAGGCGGGGGCAGCCGTGACCAGGTGGACAGACCAGGAGCCCAGGACTGGATACTGGCCTTGGCTGTCACCCCCTCCTGTGACCTTGCATCCCTCTGGACCTTGTCCACTTTGGGTCTGGCGAAGCACTTCCGGGAGCACCAGCTGTAGTGTGTGTGTTGGCGGGGTCGGGGTGGAATGAAGCTCACATGTGGTTGGAAGTGGCTGACAGAAGTCAAACCAGGGTCTTCATGTCAGAAACCTAGAGCCAAAGACCCTGGACATCTGAGAAGACGCTGAAGCCTGTGGTGTTTCCCAGACTTACCTGGTTCTGGGACTTTTCCCCTTAAACACCCATCAGCCTCCTACAGGACAGGGTGACATCTGAGAATGGCTGATGTAGGCAGGGATCAGGGTTGAAGCAGGTCCCTCAGCCTCGGCAACACTGAGGCCTGGACGATCCTCTGTGTGGGGCTGCCCTGTGCCTTGTATGGTGTTTGGAGCTCCCCTGGCCTCTGCCCACTGCTCAAGGGAAGGACCTCCCTGCCTGTTTGAGCTGCGAGGGGCTCCAGCTGGCTTTGCCTGTGGCTGCATCACTCAGATCGCTGCCACCGTCTTGCATCAGCTCTTGTGTGTCCTCTCCTTCCCTTATCTTGGGATTTAGGGCCCATCTGGATGATCCTGGATGATCTCCTCATTTTAAGATCCTTACCTTAATTACATCTGCAAAAGCAAATTACATCTTTTTTTTTCCCCCAAATAAGGTCACGTTCCCAGGTTCTGGGTACACCAATCTTTGGGGGTCGCGGTCCACCTGGAGCAGCTGCTCCTGATGATGTAACATATTCCTCTTCCCATGGAGCCAGGGTCACCCCCAGGGCCTTTTACCCCCCAACCCTACCAACCCCATCATCAGGCCCTCAGCTGTGGGACCACCTGCAGCCTGGGCGGGTCCCCACCTACCTCTGCCTCCTCCTCACTGATCAGATCAAACTCCCTCATCCTCCACTCTAAAGACAGCACTCTGACCCTTCCTTCAGTGCTCCGCACAGTGGTAATTTTACCGTGATTTTTGTGATTATCTATCTTCCAAAGTGAAGTGTTTGTTGCTCAGTTGCATCTGACTTTGCAGCTCTTTGGACTGTAGCCCGCCAGGCTCCTCTGTCCATAGGATTTTCCAGGCAAGAGTACTAGAGAGGGTTACCATTCCCTTCTCCAGGAGATCTTCCTGATCCAGGGATCAAACCTGGGTCTTCTGCATTGGAGGTGGCTTCATTACTGTCTGAGCCTCCAGGGAAGTCTCTCTGTCTCTTCACAAATCTATCCATTATTCAATTATTATGCGTTTCACTGCTGTCCGCGCGAGGGCTGGTGCCTCTCATCCACACACACCCAGGTCTATGTAGGAGTGAGTGGGTAGCTGCTGGGTGAACGGCTTTGACTGCCATCTGCCTATCCAATGGTCCTCCAGCCCATGTGCCCTGAGCTCTAAGAGATCCCCTGTGGACTCAGCACGTCCACTGGAGTCTTGGAGGTGTCTCTGACCTGACCCCTTCGGATCTAAGCTCTCGACCTTTGCCTCCAAACCCAGACTGTTCCTGTCCCCATGAGCAGGACCTCTGACCTTCCATGACCTGGGGCCATCTCACCACTCTTGGCCTTGCACCTGACATGCAGATGGCGCCTCCTTGGAGATGTCAGGCCGATTCTCCTCTGTTGAGCTGCTCCGTCCTCTCTCGCCTGGACTCAGCCTCCCCCGGGCCCCCCTGCCTCTGCCATCACCCCTGTTCTAGCCCCTCCACACAGATGGACATCGGGCAACGTCATCCCTTGCTCACACCCCTCCAGGGGCTTCCTGCGGGTTTAATGCAGGTCCTCACCACGACCCCTGTGGCCTGTCCCCGTCACCTGGCTTGTCTCCTCCTGGGCCCCCGGGGACCTGGCCACAGCCGCTACCTCCACATGCACTTACCACAGGGCTCCCATTCCCACTGAGTAGGAGGTATGTGCAGCTCCACTGGGTTTAAAATGCCACCTCCTCCAGGAAGGTGGCAGGCATAAACAGGTGACTTTTCCCCACCACGGCCCTGCTGGCCCCTCCCTCACCTTCTGTCCCTGAGTCCTCTCCCCACCAGCACAGATGCCTGAAGTCAGGGCTTCATCAGGTAGAGGTTCCTGCCACGTCCGCAGCCCCACATGCTACACACACAATAAGTATCATGTGTGACTGGGTGTTGGGATGGAAGGAGGTGGTGTCTGTAGTCTCCTGTGGGGATCAGCCACTTTCCTCCTTTGAGGTTTCTCCCAGGGTGTGGGTCAACCCTGAGTCTCTTGTTGTTTGTCTCCAAAAACCGGTGTCCTTAACTGAACTTGGAGATTGACAGTGTTGGGAACGGGGAGGGTAGAACTCATTCTAGAAGCTCTGCTGATGTTATCATGCCCAGGGTCCCACCAGGCTGTGCTTGGGAAGGGCTGCGCTGATTATATTTGCAAACCTGGGCAAAGCTGCCCCTCCTGTGGGTACCAGCACTGGGGCTCAAGGTCGAGGGCTCACATCCAACCCTTCGAGCATCCCTGGAGGGCTGGGCCCGTTGCACACAGTGAGGCATACCTGGAGAGCCCCACATCCAGAGGAGCCCTGACATCTGTGGCTGAGGCCGTGGTACACAATCTGGGATCCCTGAACCCTGAAATCCAGTACAGAATGTGGGCTCTTCACCTTTATTATGCTCTCGTGTGTGTCCGTAGCTCCCTCAGAGTTACGGATCTCTGGGACAAAATGCTTGGAGGGAGAAGTTCCATATCAGTTCTGGAGAAAGTCTACACATCTTACTTTCGGGGGAAAATGATTCACCATGGGAAAAACTCATGAACACATTCTGCTTTGCCCGGTAGGGCAGCAGCAAAGATCAGCTTTTCTTGGCTTCTCTCGAGTTCAAACCCCACTCCTAGGGTCACAGCTGGTATGTTATTTGTAGATCTCTGAGGTGCAGAGGTGGTGCTAGTGGTGAAGAACCTGCCTGCATCCTAACCTGCAGGGATTAAATGCAGGAGACATAAAAGACGCAGGTTCAATCCCTGGGTTAGGAAGATCCCCTAGAGGAGGAAATAGCAACCCACTCCAGTATTCTTGCTTGGAGAATCCCATGGACAGAGGAGCCTGGAGGGACTACAGTTTATAGGGTCACAGAGAATCAGACACAGCTGAAGCAACTTAGGACTGACAGACGGAGGTGCAGAAGGAGAGAAGTGCCAGGCGGCAGCTTCATCGATTATTCATCACAGACACTGCACTCAGTTCAGTAGCTCAGTCGTGTCTGACTCTTTGCAACCCCATGGACTGCAGCACGCCAGGCCTCCCTGTCCATCTCCAACTCCCAGAATCACTCAGACTCATGTCCATTGAGTCAGTGATACCATCGAACCATCTCATCCTCTGTCATCCCCTTCTCCTCCAGCCTTTAATCTTTGCCGGCATCAGGGTCTTTTCAAATGAGTTAGTTTCACGTCGGGTGGCCAAAGTATTGGAGTTTCAGCTTCAACATCAGTCCTTCTAATGAACACCCAGGACTGATCTCCTTTAGGATGGACTGGTTGGATCTCCTTGCTGTCCAAGGGACTCTCAAGTGTCTTCTCCAACCCCACAGTTCAAAACCATCAATTCTTTGGCGCTCAGCTTTCTTCACAGTCCAACTCTCACATCCATACATGACCACTGGAAAAACCATAGCCTTGACTAGATGGACCTTTTGGCAAAGTAATGTCTCTGCTTTTCAATATGCTGTCTAGGTTGGTCATAGTTTTTCTTCCAAGGAGCAAGCGTCTTTTAATTTCATGGCTGCAATCACCGTCTGCAGTGATTTTGGAGCCCCCCAAAATAAAGTCTGACACTGTTTCCACTGCTTCTCCATCTATTTGCCATGAAGTGATGGGACCAGATGCCATGATCTTCGTTTTCTGAATGTTGAGCTTTAAGCCAACTTTTTCACCCTCCTCTTTCACTTTCATCAAGAGGCTCTTTATAGTTCTTCTTCACTTTCTGCCGTAAGGGTAGTGTCATCTGCATATCTGAGGTTATTGATATTTCCCCAGGCAATCTTGATTCCAGCTTGTGCTTCATCCAGCCCAGCTTTTCTCATAATGTACTCCGCATAGAAGTTAAATAAGCAGGGTGACAATATACAGCCTTGACATACTTCTTTTCCTATTTGGAACCAGTCTGTTGTTCCATGTCCGGTTCTAACTGTTGCTTCCTGGCCTGCATACAGGTTTCTCAAGAGGCAGGTCAGGTGGTCTGGTATTCCCATCTCTTTTAGAATTTTCCACAGTTTATTGTGATCCACACAGTCAAAGGCTTTGGCATAGTCAATAAAGCAGAAATAGATGTTTTTCTGGAATTCTCTTGCTTTTTCAATTATCCAACAGATGTTGGCAATTTGATCTCTGATTCCTCTGCCTTTTCTAAAACCAGCTTGAACATCTAGAAGTTCATGGTTCACATATTGCTGAAGCCTGGCTTGGAGAATTTTGAGCATTACTTTACTAGTGTGTGAGATGAGTGCAATTGTAAGTTAGTTTGAGCATTCTTTGGCATTTCCTTTCTTTGGGATTGGAATGAAAACTGACCTTTTCCAGTCCTGTGGCCACTGCTGAGTTTTCCAAATTTGCTGGCATATTGAGTGCAGCACTTTCACAGCATCATCTTTCAGGATTTCAAATAGCTCAACTGGAATTCCATCACCTCCACTAGCTCTGTTTGTAGTGATGCTTCCTAAGGCCCACTTGACTTCACATTCCAGGATGTCTGGCTCTCGGTGAGTGATCACACCATCATGATTATCTGAGTCGTGAAGATCTTTTTGTATAGTTCTTCTGTGTATTCTTGCTACCTCTTCTTAATATCTTCTGCTTCTGTTATGTCCACATCATTTCTGTTCTTTATTGAGCCTATCTTTGCATGAAGTGTTCCCTTGGTATCTCTAATTTTCTTGAAGAAACTGCACTGGTATTTATTTATCCTCATAACTTGGCGTTGACGGATCCTTTGCATGTGATGTCTGTCTGGTGTCACCACTCCGGGAAGTGTTTGTTATCAAACATCTCATCCACCAGAATCCTCCAGTAGCATCTACATTAGGGCTTAATTCTTGAGGTGGTGGGGGCCCCGTCTGAGGCAGACCTGCCCCTGACTCAGCTGTCCTGATCAGACTGTCCTGTTGGTTCTGGTTGAAGTGAAAAGTGTTTGCTGTAGTCTGGGTCTGACCGTTGGATTTCCATGCAAGGCAAACATGGTGCCTTGATCAGTTCAGAGAGATGTGTTACGGGCTATGTGTTTAAGTCTCCTGCCACGTGTACATGCTCTCAGACACGTTTTCACACATACCCGGGCACATACCCGATACCTTTATGGGCATGTGCAGTCAGCGCCAGACAACGGCAGGACACGCAGCATGTTCTCAGGTCCATCAAAGGTAACTTTTAGAAAAGATTTTGCTTTTTAGTCCCTGGTGATCTAGTGGTTAGGATTCGGTGCTGTCACCGTCATGGGCCAGGTTCAATTCCCCAGTACGGGAAGCATTTGTTTGGACTTCCCTGGTGGCTCAGACGTTAAAGAATCTGCCTGCAATGCAGGAGACCTGGGTTCAATCCCTGGGTCTGGAAGTTCCCCTGGAGAAGGGAATGGCAACCCACTCCAGTATTCTTGCCTGGGGAATTGCATGGACATAGGAGCCTGACAAGCCTGTGATCCATGGGATCACAAAGAGCCGGACATGGCTGAGTGAGTAACCCAACAGCATGCTTTTTAGAGCAATTTTAGGTTCATAGCAAACTAAGAGCGAATAGTTTTCCCCTATCCCCGGCCCCATACCTGCACAGGCTCCCCACCCCAGCACATCATCAACACCCTCTCCAGAGTGGCGGCATCTGTTACAACCAATGAACCTACATTGACGCATCGCCCGAAGTCCGTACTTTAATTCAGGTTTGTCCTTGGTGTGTATGTGCTGTGATTTTGAACAAATGGACAGTGACATGTCCATCTTTATGTTGTCAGTAGAGGGTTTTCACCGCCCTGACGATCCTCTGTGCTCTGTCTGCTCGTTCCTCCCTCTCCTCGACCCCTGGCAGTGCTCATCCTCTTTCTGTCTCCATGATTTGCCTTTTCCAGCGTGGCACAGTCGGAGTCACACAGTAGGCAGTCTTTTCACCTCGGCTTCTTTCTCGCAGGAATATACATTTTATGTTTCTGCTGTGTCACTTTGTAGTTGGATGACTCTTTTAATTTTTTTCCTTCCCCCCCTTATTTTTACTTCTTCCTAGTTTTTTTTTTTTGTGATATAATTGATAAATAATTAGTAAGTTAGGTGTGCAGCATAATGTTCTTCACTTACCTACATCCTGAAATGAATTTCACAAAAGCGTAGTAAACATCTATCATCTCATATAGATACAAAATTAAAGAAGAAACATTTTTTTCTTGTGAGGAGAACTCTTAGGACTTACTCCTTTAAAATTCATATATAACAAACATCAATGTTAACTATTGATCATATTTATCATGTACATTACATTCCTTGTTTATCTTATAGCTGGAAATTTGTACCTTTTGACCACCTTCATCCAATTCCTCTTCCTTCCACCCCTTGCTGCTGGTGACCTCAAGTCTGATCTCTCTTTCTGTGAGTTTGCTTTTGAACCTACAACACTATGTTAGTTCCTGGTACACAACAGAGTGATTCAGTATTTCTGTACATTTCAGAATGGTCTCCGTAGGTCTAGGTACCATCTGTCACCATACGAGGATATCGCTTAATTATTGGCCATGCTCCCCACACTGTACATTTCCTGCCTGTGACTCACTCATTATTTAACTGGGAGTTTGTGCCTCTTCATCTCCTTCACCTGTTTCTCGCCTCCTCACACCCTCATTTCTTTTTCACACAGAATAATATTCCACTGTCTAGATGTACCACAGTTTATTTACCCTTTCCCCTACCAAAGGAAGTCTTGGTTGTTTCTAAGTTTCAGCAACTATGAACAAAGCTGCTGTAAGCATCATGTGTAGGTTTTTGTGTGGATAAGTTTTCAAATCCTTTGGGTGAATACCAATGCATGCAGTTGTTGGATCATGGGGTAAAGAGTTTGTTGAGTTTTGTAAGAAACCCCCAGTCTTCCAGGATGACTGTACCGTTTTCTGCTCCCACCAGCACTGGGAGAACGTTCCTGTTGCCCCACATCCTGACCCTCATTTGGTTGGCTGTTGGTGTGCTGGATATTGGCCATTCTGATAGGTTTGTAGTGGTATCGCATTATTGTTTTACACATTTCCCTGGTGGCACATGACATGGAGCATCTTTGGCAACCCACCCCAGTATGCTTGCCTGGAAAATCTCATGCACAGAGGAGCCTGGTGGGCTACAGTCCATGGGGTCGCAAAGCGTCGGACAAGACTGAGCGACTAGCGCACAGTGACACATGAGATGGAGCATCTTTTCATTTGTTGATTTGCCATCTGTATCCAAACAGTGAGGTGTCTGTTAAGGTTTTGGGCCATTTTTTTAATTGGGTGGTTTGTTTTCTTATTGTTGAGTTTTAAGCGTTTTTGGTATATTTTGGATGACATTTGTTTATCAGATATATTTCGAAAATGTTAATTCCCAGTCCATAACTCTTCTCATCATACTCCTAACATTGTCTTTAACAGAAGTTTTAACTTCATGAACTCCAACTAATTAATTGCTTTATTCCTTGAAGTGTGCCTTTGCTCTTGTATATAAAAAGTCATTGCTATGCTTTAGGTCACCTTGGGTACTTCCTGTGTGATCTCGGATTTTTATCATGTAATAGTTTGTATCTTGGTCTGTGATCCACTCTGAATTCATTTTTGTGAAGGGAGGAAGGTCTGTGTCTAGGTTCATTTTTTGTTTTCAGTTTTGTATCTGGGTGTCCAGTTGTTCCAACACCATTTGTTGAAAAAGATTATAGAAGTCCATCTTTGTCTCTCGTTACTTTTGTGACTTGAAGTCTGCTTTCTCTGATATAAGTATGGCTACATCCACTTCCTTTTAGCTGCTGTTTGCTTATAGTATCGTCTTCTATACCCTCACTTCGAACCTGTGTTTGTCTTTAAAGCTAGGACATGTGTCTCCTGGAGGCAGCATATGGTTGTCTCGTTGTTTTTTGTCTTTCTGCCAAAACAAAAGGCTTTGTTGAAAAGGGCCACTTGAGCGGAGAGCAGCAGGGTCAGGGAACCCTGGAGAAGTGCCTCGTGGGTCTTACTTTTCAATTCAGTGGTCAGTCTGTGTCTTCTGATTGGAGAGTTCCATCTATTTGCATTTAGGGTGATTCCTGATACAGGAGGATGTGTTGCCGTTTTGTCCCCGGTTTCTCCCTTGTGTTTCTGGTATTTGGGGTTGGTGGTTTTCCAGGACACTTTTTGTTTTCTCTTTCTCATGCTTTGTGTCTCTGCTCTAGATTCGCGTTTTGTGCTCACCATGTCCGTGTTAATCGTATCATGGGTACAGTAGTCCTCTTTCTACTGGTAGTGTTCTCATCTTCTTTGGCCTATATGCTTTCTGTCCTTTTTCTTCTTCCCCTTTTATGTTCCAGTTTATTTTGGGGCTTCCCTGGTGGCTCAGATGGTAAAGAATCGGTCTGTAATGCAGGAGACCCAGGTTCGATCCCTGGGACAGGAAGATCCCCTGGAGGAGGACATGGCAACCCACTCCAGTCTTCTTGCCTGCAGAATCCCATGGACAGAGGAGCCTGGCGGGCTACAGTCCATGCGGTCACAGAGTCAGACACAATTCAGCAACTAACACTTTCACATAGTTATTTTTACTAAAATTCTCTTCTTTTAACCTTTATGCTTAGTTGCTCAGTGTGTCTGACTCTCTGTGACCCCATGGGCTGTAGCCCTCCAGGCTCCTCTGTCCATGGGATTCTGTAGGCAAGAAGACTGGAGTGGGTTGCCATACCCTCCTCCAGGGGGTCTTCCCAACCCAGGGATCAAACCCAGGTCTTCTGCATTGCAGGTGGATTCTTTACCATCTGCTGCTGCTGCTAAGTCACTTCAGTCGTGTCCAACTTTGTGCAACCCCATAGATGGCAGCCCACCAGGCTCCACCATCTGAGCTATCTTAAAAAGCCACTCTGATACGGAGTTGCAGTTTCTGACTCTGCCTGTTACCATGTTACTCACATAGGTGTGTGCTGTCCCCTTTTTGCTTCAGGTGGAAGAGTTCCTTTCAGCATTTCCTGTAAGGCAGGTCCAGAGCAGGTCTGACTCCTTCAGCCTTTGTGTGTCTGGGAAAGCATTTACTTCTCCTCCCTATTGGAATGATAACTTTTCTGGATAGAATCTTGGGGGCCAGTCCCTCTCTTTCAGTATTTTGAGAAGGCCAGGCCACTCCCTTGGCCTGTAGAGTTCTGCTAGCAGCCTGATGGGGTTCTTTTGTAGGTGACTTTTCTTTTTCCTTGGGATACTTTGAAAACTCTTTGTTACTGACTTTTGACAGTTTTAATACAGTGTGTCTTGGAGAAGAAGGTCTCTTTTGAGGTAATTAGGTGTTCCCTTAGCTTCATGGGCTTGTCTGTTCTGTTCCTTACCCAGGTCTGGGGTGTTCTCAGCTATTATTTCTTGTTAGAATTTTATTTACTTTTGGCTCTGCTGGGTCTTCATAGCTGCAGCGAGCAGGGGCTGCACTCTCGTTACAGTGCGTGGGCGTCTCATTGAGGTGACTTCTCGTTGTGGAGCACAGACTCTAGGTACCCAGGCTTCGGTAGTTGCTGTCACAGACTCAGTAAGTTGTAGTGGATGGGTTTATTTGCTCCGTGGGAGGTGGAATCTTCCTGGACCGGGTATCGAACCCATGCCCCCTGCATCGGCAGGTGGATTCTTAATCACTGGGCCACCAGGGAAGTCCTCAGCTATTATTTCTTTAAATAAAATCTTGCCTTCTCACTCGCCTAATATCCCTCCTAAAAGAGTCGTAATAATGTTCTTTTAGAATTTCCTCATTTTTTGAGATACTCTCTCCTCCTCTGGGCTTCCCTTGTGGCTCAACTGGTAAAGCACTCACCTGCAATGCAAGAGACCTGGGTTCGATCCCTGGGTTGGGAAGATCCCCTGGAGAAGGGAATGTCAACCCGCTCCAGTATCCTGGCCTAGAGAATTCCAGACTGTATAGTCCATGGAGTCACAAAGAATTGGACACGATTGAGTGACTTGCACTTTCTTTCACTTTCTCTCCTCCTCTAGAGGACCTGAATTGTTTCTAGATTTCCATCTCCAAGCTCACTAATTCTCTCTTGCCTGTCGTTTCCTCTATCTCCAGTGCTTTTCACTTGCATTCTCTATCTTATTTATTGAATTTTTCAGCTCCATAATGTTTGTTCTTTTCTAGAGTTTCAATCTCTTTGGTACAGTATTCTGTCTGTTCTTTACTTTTATTCCTGAGCTTGTTGAACTGCCTTTCTGAGCTTTCTTGTAGCTCATTGCTTTTCTCCGTGACAGCTGTTTTGAATCCCCTATTGGCTGGATCACAGTATTCCATGACTTGAAGTTTGGTTTCTGGAGAATTGTCGTGTTTTGTTTGTTTGTTTGTTTGTTTTGTGTGTGTGGAGCAACATTACTGTGGTTCTCCATGGCACTTGATGAGTTGTTCCTCTGCCGCTGCATTTGAAGCTGTGAACAACTTTCTTCTCTAGGTAAAGCTTTTAAATTTTTTTTAAACTTGATTCTAACAATTCAACGGACTTCCCTGGTGGCTCAGCAGTAAAGAATCCGCCTGCCAATGCAGGAGACGTGGGCTCCATCCCTCGGTCAGGAAGATTCCCCGGAGAAGGAAATGGCAACCCACTCCAGTATTCTGCCTGGAAAATCCCATGGACAGAGGAGCCTGGTGGGCTACAGTCCATGGGGCTGCAGAAGAGTGGGACATGAGTTAGCCAGGTGAGAAGTAAGAAGCTTTTCTTTCCTTTCCCAGTAGGTGGTGCTATAGCACACGTTTCTGGCTTCTCTTACTGCACTACCTCTGTTCCTAGTTGAGAATCAGCACTTTCCACCCTCCACCTAGTGCCCTGGTTGCCTCTGCTTGTATGTCTGGGGTCTTAGTACCTTGTTGCTTCTGGTCATCACCCGGGACACACATGACGGACACTTCCACTGCGTGCAGGGTCTCCTGAGTCCCAGGCTCCACTGTGGCAGGGGGAGCCTGGGTCCTGAGTAGCTCTGGTGTGTCTGGGATCTTGGGGTTTATGTGCACTGCTGCTGCAGGTTGGGGGAGGTCATTTATGGGCACTTCTGTGACCAGAGGGAGGAGGTCACCAGCCCTGACTCCACTGCCATCTGGTTCCTTGTGGCCGTGGGCACTACTGTGGCCAGGAGACTGGAGTTGTGTATGTTGCCTCCTCTGGTGCTACTACTGGGTTCTCTGGGGCTGCAGGCTTGGCAGCTGGGGGTCTGGGATCACAGGCCCCACCTCTGCTGTTGCCCAGGTCCCATTGCCTCTATGTTTTCCAGCCCACCCCCCTGTAGATGCACAGGTGTGTGGCATTTTCCAGGGTCCTGATGTGGTGGGCAGAGGCAGCTTTCTTGAGCTGTGGTTGTAGATTGACAGGGACAGACAGGAGCTTCTCGTCCACCGTGCTGCTGACGTCATTCTTTGCTGTTGTAGTTCAGTCGTTCAGTTGTGTCCGACTCTTTGAGGCCCCACGGACTGCAGCACACTTGACTTTCCTGTCCTTCACCATCTCCTGGAGCTTGCTCAAACTCATGTCCATTGAGTTGGTGATGCCATCCAACCATCTCATCCTCTATCGCCCCCTTCTCCTCCTCCGTTCAATCTTTCCCAGCCTCTTTCCCAGTGAGTCGGCTCTTCACTTCAGGTGGCCAGAGTAGTAGAGCTTCAGCTTCAGCATCGAAGCTGAAGCTTCGATTTCAGCTTCATTCATCTTCCAGTGAATATTCAGGGTTGATTTCCTTTAGGACTGACTGATTGATCTTGCAGTCCAAGGGACTCTCTAGAGTCTTCTCCAACACCACAGTTCAAAAACATCAATTCTTTGGCGCTCAGCCTTCTTTATAGTCCAACTCTCACATTCATACATGACCACTGGAAAAACCATAGCTTTGACTACATGGACCTTTGTTGGCAAAGTAATACCTCTGTTTTTTAAATGCTGTCTAGGTTGGTCATAGCTTTTCTTCCAAGGAGCAAGCATCTTTTAATTTCATGGCTTGGATTTCATGATGCCATTCTTTACTAGTTTTTAAAGTCATAAATGGGTGGTATTGGGTCTGTCAGATGCTTTTTCTGCATCAGTTAATTTGATCATGTGATTATTAGTTCTTAGCCTGTTGATGTGATTCATTATATAAATTGACTTTCAAAAGCTGTACCAACCTTGCATATCTGGTAAAAGGACATTTGGTTGTGGTGTGTAATTCTTCACACATTTTTGTATTCAGTTTTGCTAATCTTTTGGGACGTTTGCATCTGTGTTCATGAGAGATGCTGGTCTTTGATTTTCTTTTCCTGTGACATCTTTGGTTTTGGTGTCAGGGTAATGCTGGCCTCATAGAACGAGTTGGGACGTAATCCCTCTGCTTCTAAACTGTGAAATCGATTATAGAGAATTGATGTAATACTTCCTCACGAGTTTGGTAGAATTCACAAGTCAAGCCCTCTGGGCCTGGTGCTTTCTGTTTCAGAAGATTATTGTTTATTGATTCATTTTATTTAGTAGAGGCTTGTTCAGATGATCAATTTCTTGTGTCAGTTTTGGCAGATTGTCTTCTACGAATTGGTCCATTTCATCTAGGTTATCTAATTTATGGGCACAAAATTGTTTGTACTGTTCTTTTAGTATCCTTTTAACATCTGTATTATCTATACTGATAATATAATATACTGTTATCTGTACTATTATAGGTAGTATAGTATAGAGAATATACTATAGCTAATATTCTATTATCTATACTAATAGTCCCTCTTTTATTTCTGATTATTAGCAATTAGTGTCCTTCATCTTTTTCTCTTAGTCTGGCTAGATGCTTATTGATTTTATTGATCTTTTCAAAGAACCAGCTTTTGGTTTAGTTTTTTCCATTTTGTTCTATTTTTAATTTCCCCCATTTCTGCTCTAATTCTTACCATGTTTTCTGCTTGCTTTGGATTTAATGAACATGTCTTACTTTTATCATTAGCAAACCAATAAGCATAGGTATTTTTTTATTTAAAAATTTTTATTGACATATAGTTGATTCACGATGTTATGTTCATTTCTGCTGTATAGCAAAGTGACTCAGTTATACATATTCTTTCTCATATTCTTTTTTTTTAATTTAAATTTATTTATTTTAATTAGAGGCTATAGGTATTTTTTAGAAAAGCCTTCATTCCTGCTTTGGGGGAGTTCTCAGTCTTATAAACACACAGATAGGCAAGAGTAACACAACAGAGCCTGCAACAGAGGGGCTGATGCCTGGGCTAAGAACAGGTTAGGTGGTGGGCAGATGTCAGGAGGAGGACCAGAGGCTGTTTCATAGGGTTTTGAGGAGTAAGTAAGAGTTTGCCAGGCAGGTGAAGTCTCAGAGAGATGGCAGCGGTGGGCGCACTTAGGAAACTAAAGCTGGCGTGGACCACCTGGAGCCCAGAAGGGCTCCAGTCTGGAGAGTCTTTGTTGGTGTGGGCGTAGGGTTGATGTGAGAATCTCCTCCATCAACGCTTTGCAGTTTCCTAAGTAATCTGAGAAGGCTGAGAATCCCCGCTGTGATGTCACCAGTCAATATTGCTAATGGTGAAAAATATCACTACTGAGTGGTACATTGCATCTGTTTGGGGAAGAGGACTTCCTCTATGGCTCGCTGAGTAAAGAGGCTACCTGCAGTGTAGGAGACACAGGAGACCTGGGTTCGATCCTTGAGCCAGTAAGACCCCCTGGAGAAGGAATGGTAACCTACTCCAGTATTATTACCTGGGAAATCCCATGAACAGAGGAGCCCGGTGAGCTGTACAATCCATGGAGTTTCAACGAGTCAGATACGACTGAGCAACTAAGCACACATCTGTTTGGGGAAGAATGTAAGTAAAACCTGAGATTCTGAGTGCAGTGATTTTTGAGGGGGCCCAGCAGCACAGCCCGGGCAACAGCCGCAGGAGAGAGAGGCCCCGGTGCGGCTCAAGGGCAGCTCCCACACCCGCCTGATCCATCAGCTGAGCTGTGTCACCTGTTGGGGGAGGAGCTCCTGGGAAGCCATGTGACCTGCTTTGAGGACTTGCCCAGTGGGAGCCCTGGGGCTGCCCTGTGTCCTGAGCAGACAGGTGTGGCATCTAGTCTGCTATAGTCTTAGGATTCTAAATGTTTGTTGTTGTTCAGTCGCTCAGTCATGTCTGACTCTCTGCAACCCCATGGACTATAGCCCTCCAGGTTCCTCTGTCCATGGGGTTTTCCAGGAAAGAATACTGAAGTGGGTTGCCATTTCCTCCTGCAGGGGATCTTCCCGGCCAGGGATCAAACTCACATCTCTTTCATTGCAAGCAGTCTCCTGCATTGGCAGGTGGATTCTTTACCACTGAAGCACCAGGGAAGGCCATCCAGATGTTTACTTGAACCTAAACAGAACCCCCAAGATAGGCTCTACAGCTGAAGACACGCAGGGGCAGGATTTTACCCTGGAAACAAGGGACCTAGCAAATCATTCTCAGTGAGGCTGTGACCAGATAAGCGTTTAGAACCAAGTGTCTAAAGAGAGGGTCACCAAGTTTTCTGTTGGTGCATCCCAAGAGCATACACACACACACACACACACACACACACACATATTACATTTGTATGTTATTTCATTATGTATTATATTTATTTTCACTTATTTATTTATAAACTATGCTGAAGCTGAAACTCCAGTACTTTGGCCACCTCATGCGAAGAGTTGACTCATTGGAAAAGACTCTGATGCTTGGAGGGATTGGGGGCAGGAGGAGAAGGGCACGACAGAGGATGAGATGGCTGGATGGCATCACTGACTCGATGGACGTGAGTCTGAGTGAACTCTGGGAGTTGGTGATGGACAGGGAGGCCTGGTGTGCTGCAATTCATGGGGTTGCAAAGAGTTGGACACAACTGAGCGACTGAACCGAACTGAACTGATACATGAGTTGCACCCTACTAATATATTGCTAATATATTAGTATATTATATATATATATATAAAATATATATACTAATATAAACGTTATAAAATGTACACGAAAGTAGTAATGAAGGAAAGATGACATGAAATAGCCATTGTGTAAATATTTTTATTTTCTACCACCGCCTGACTTCCTGAATCTTTAAAGTGAGGCCGAGAGATTGGCATTTCATAAAGAACATAGATGGGGTGGGGGTTGGGTGGTTAGTGATTCTGGAGCACTTTGTCCAAAATCCATCCTTGATTGCTGTGGTTGTTCAGTCTCTTGGTCACATCCCCATGGACTGCAGCACCAGGCTTCCCTGTCCTTCACGGTCTCATGGAGTTTGCCCAAGTTCGTGTCCATTGAATTGGTGATACTATCCAGCCATCTCATCCTTGATAGGTCCACCCTAGTATACAAGCTAAAATTTGCTACAGTGTCTTATACAAAAATCTGCTTTGTTGTTTATTGGACAAGCATTGCATGTCCCAGCTCTGGGTCCCTGGGTATTCTCGGAAAACTGGAGCACCCGAGGGAGCCCATGGCTACACTGAAAGCTGCCATGAAGGCAAAGAGGAGGAAGAGGGCCACGTCTGGATGAGAAATCCTGACATATCGGGCTGGACGATGAGATGACACAGGGACATCACCGTGGGGAGCGGCATGGCCAGGCACTTGTGATCTTGCCTGAACTGAAGGAAGGGGTGGCCCTCTTTGCAGACTCTGACAGCCTTTCCCCTGGGACACAGCTGGTGAAACATGAAAGCTAAAGTGTGTTATGTTATTTGAATCCTATTTTAAATGTGGTGGAGGGTCTGTTGAACAGCCCCTGGCAGTGAATCCTCTGATGTGAAGAGTCACCTGCAGTCTGATGAGGTGAGAACTCGCTTGTCCTCACGAGAGTGAGTGCACAGACCACCACTGGTCACTGCTCCTGCTTGGCCTGGGGCTCTGGGTTTGGCGTTACCTGGAAACTGGCCATTCCCCACATGCACACCAGGTGGCGCTGCAGAAAGTCACTGGGATGCAAGATGCTCCCAAGACCAGCATCCTGGGATGCTTGGCCACCAGCTTTGGGACAAGCGTGTGGGCTGTTTGTGGTGGGGCCTGTGAGACTCTGGTGGTTCTTGCCAA
Organism: Bos indicus; assembly: GCF_029378745.1. NCBI lineage: Eukaryota > Metazoa > Chordata > Mammalia > Artiodactyla > Bovidae > Bos > Bos indicus. The sequence goes on along the minus strand of NC_091772.1, from coordinate 56,783,416 downwards.
AAGCACCAAGCAGCAGAGTTGTGTGTGGGACTCATAGGCCCAGTGATAATCTGATACAACAGAGCTCCTATTGTATCTACGACCAATCCAAACTAGGCTCCAGACTCCAGAGAATTCTGGGGATGTGGAATTATAGTAATGCACAGAATTATCCACTGAAATTGCAGTACTAGCTCACATTTGAAATTCACTCTTATCGTTGGATGACAGGGGAAACAGTGAGCCCCACAACTGACTGTCCACTTTCTGCCTGGAGCATCTTCCTAGGCTGGAGGGTGCAGGGAGGTGACCTCCAAGCAGAGTGGTGGTCACATTGATATGGGGAACAAATCACAGTTCTGTGGTGCTGAAGCAGCTGGAGTTTGTAGGACAGGGTCCTGAAAAAGGGGGATATGTGAAGGGGCCCCGGAAGTTCATGTGGAAATTCAGCCAGCCAAAGGCAGACAGAATTCCTCAGGACTTAGCAGAGATCACCTGTAGGAGCAAGGAAGGTGTGTGATCCTGGAAACTGGGGATGCTGGGATCAGTCCAGACCACAGAGAGATTTCAGTGAGCACAATGGACCATCTTTTAAAACCCTAGAAAGGCCAAATCTTGCAGTAAGGAGTGTGCTGTGGAGTAGACAACCATGTTCAAAACTGAAGTAGACCTGCCATGGTTGCAAACATGTTGAGAGCCTTAAAAAACAGGATGAATGAACAGATGGAGAATCTTCACAGAGAGACAGACACTATAAAAGAGAACCAGATGCAAATTCTAGAATTAAGAAGTATAATATCTGAACCAAAAAATCCACAGCAGCTTTAAGACGGCCCCACAGCATCCATGCTGTGCCAAGGCAGGTGTGAGGGCTTCTCACCGGGCCCCCTATAGCTCGTGGCAGGTAGGGGGACATTCATATCTTCCTCCTCCCACCCATGTGGCCTGAGGCTTCCCCCCACCCCCCGCCCCCCAGGATCACCAGTCTGGACATGCAGTTTATTGGGAAAAGGGCTGCATTAGTGGTGTGGGGATATGCATCTTTGTAGCTAAGGCTGTGTATGTCTCCATGAGTATTTCCTTAGGATAAATTCTGAAATGTAACTAATTGAGAAAAAGATCTCGTGTTGAGTTTATTTTTAACTCCTCAGCCTTCTGTTCATATTTATACACGACCCCATTTACGTTCCTCCCTCTTCTCAAGATGGTACTCAAGACTGGGTTTCTGGGAGGAATAGCGAGGAGATGATCCAGGGTGGAGAGGGGAGAGGAGCGTCTGTCTAAACCTAAAATACACAGCAGCTTTGGCTCAGGAATGCTTGCCTTCTAGAAATGGAGCTGATGGGAATATTCATTCATGCGCAGGGAAACACAGAAATGAGGGCAGTCCCTGAAGCTTTGCTTAAAAAAGCCAGAATAAGCACTAACCTAGATGTCCATTCACAGGGGAGCTGGATCAACAAGTAATGGGATCAGGGGACATCCACACTCGGGGAGTATCTGGAGCCATCGAAGGGAGAGAGTTGGGTCAGGCCGTCCTGCTTTAGAATTGGATGTGGGAGCGAGCCAGCCTTTGCTGGGCTGTGTGTGGTGCGATCCCACTTCTGTGAAACAGTTAAATGGGGCTGTCAGTTGTTAATGGCAGACAAGTTAGGTCTGGAAGCAAGTCCCACAAAATATCCACAGTGGTTTCTGCTGGAGATGAGTGGTTTCTGCTGTGGGTGGGGGAAGGGGATCCTTTCCTCTAACTGATGCGGTTGGGCTTTGGTTGTTTGCACTGTTCTCATAGTTGAGTGAGAGATCAGGCTTCTTTGAGCCAGAAAGCAGCCTGCCTGAGCTCTGCCTGGGACAGCTCCCACCTCCATGAACCTAACCTTCCCTCTTGTTAACTCACCAGTAAGACACCAGGCAGAGCCCAGGGGGGCCAATCTGCTCTGATAGAGTCGGCACCCCATAAATCAAAGGGTGATCTAATACTATATTTTTTCTTTTCTAAAGTTTGTTAATTTGGCAAATGACATGGGTTGCTTTTCAAATGTTAAACCACCTTGCCTCCCAGTTGGTCATTTTTATCAATTGTTGGATGTGATTTGCTACTGTTTTGTTGAGAATTTTACATCATTGTTCATGAGGGCAATGAGTCTTTAGTCGCCTTTATTAGGGTATCTTTCTTAGTTTTGACATCTCTAAATTCTAGCCTCGTAGCATGAATTTTACCATCTATCCTTCTTTTCAGTGTTCTGAAATATTTTGTATAGAATTAGAATTATTTACTTCTTACATGTTTCACAGTGGCTGCAGGTTTGTTTGTTTTTTTTAATAGAAGGTTTTAAAGTAGAAATTGTATTTATTTAATAGATACAGATCTATTCTGGTTGTATGTATCTTCCTAAGTGAGTCTTAATGGTTTGTGTTTAGATGGATATTGCCCCTCTAATTTCTGACACTGATAATCTGTGTGTGTGTGTCTGTGTGTGTCTCTCCGTGTGTCTTTCTCTTCCCTTCTCACTCTTACCTCCCCACTTCCCCTGAGAAGTCTGCCTAGAGTTTAATTGGTTTTATTGCTCTTCTCAAAGCATTAGCTTTATTGTTTTTCTATTTTCTGTTTCATCAGTTTCTGTCCCAATCTTTATTATTTCTTCTCTACATCCTTGGTTTTAATTTGCTCTTTTTCTGGTTTCTTAAGATAGAATCAGGGGTCATTGATTTGGGCCTTTTATTCTCTTCAAATATAGGCATTCAATGCTGTAAATTGCCCCCAGTATCACTTGGACATGCTGTATTTATTTTTACTTCAAAATACTTCCTAATTTCCCTTGTGATACCTTCTTGGGACTGTGGGTTGTTCAGAATTTTAAAATTTAGTTTCCAAATATTTGGGTATATTTCTAGAGATCTTTTGGTTATTAATTTCCAATTTAATTTCACTCTGGCCAAAGAATATACTTTGTATGACTTGAGGACTTTTTAATTTACTGAGACTTGCTTTACGGCCCAGAGTATGTATGGTCTGTCTTGGTAAATATTGCCTGTGCTCTTGGTAAGAATGTATTTTTCTGTTGTGTGTTAGGGTGTTTCTATAAGTGTTCATTGGATCAGATTTCTTGATAACAGTGTTGATCACATCTTCCATATTCTTACGCATTTTCTATCTACTTGTTTTGTCAATTACTCAGAGGTCTGAAATCGCCAACTATAACTATAGATTTATGTATTTCTTCTCTCAGTTCTATTGGTTTTTGTTTCATATATTTGAACCTCTTATAATAGGGTCATAAATATTTAGGATTGTTTTGTCTCTCTGATAAGCTGTCCCCTCTGTCATTTGGGATGATCCCATTTATCCCTGAGAAGCCTCTTTGCTTTGGAATCTCCCTTGTCTGATATTAATGGACCACTTCAACTTTCTCTTGATTAATCTTCGAATGGTACTTTTTCCCTTTGTAATGTTCATCTCTTTGCATCTTTTTATTTATTAAAATTTTTATTGGAGTATAGTTGCTTTACATGAATTTGAGCAAACTCCAGGGGATAGTGGAGGACAGAGGAGCGGAGCCTGGCATGCTGCAGTCCGTGGGGTTGCAGAGAGTCAGACACAACTTAGTGACTGAACAACCACAACAGTAGTTGCTTTAACATGTTGTGTTAGTTTCTACTGTACAGCAAAGTGAATCATCTACTTGTATGCATATATCCCCTCTGTTTTTTTAATTTCCTTCCCATTAAGGTCACCACAGACACGGAGTAGAGTTTCCTGTGCTGTGCATTAGGTTCTTATTACTTACGTATTTTATACATAGTGTATATATGTCAAAGTCAATTCATCCCACAGCCCCTTTCTCCCTTGGTATCCATATGTTTGTTCTCTGCCTCTGAGTCTATATTTCTGCTTTGTAAAGAGGATCGTCTATATCAGTTTTTGCAGATTCCACATGTATGCATTAATATATGATATTTATTTCTCATGTTTTTATTTAAGTGCATGTTTTATAGGCAGCATGTAGTTTGTGCTTGCTTTTTTGTCCTTCCTGGGAATTTTTGCCTTTAGTTAAGCTATTCAGAGGCTCAGACAGTAAAGAATCTGCCTGAAAACAATTCAGGAGACTTGAGAGCGATCCCTGGGTCGGGAAGATCCTGTGAGGAGGGAATGGCAACCCACTCCAGTATTCTTGCCTAGAGAATCCCACGGATAGAGGAGCCTGGAGGGCTGCAGTCCATGGGGTTGCAAAGGGTCAGACATGACTGAAGCAACTTAGCACCCACGCATGCGCCCTCTCCAGTATTCTTGCCTGGAAGATCACATGGACAGAGGAGCCTGCCGGGCTACAGTCCATGGGATTGCACAGAGTCGGACACGGTCACTTTCGCTTTCAAGCTCTTCAGACTGTTTACACTTCACAGATCCCTTGATTTCATTGGGTTTAAATCTCTTTAGTTTTGCAGATCTCCAGCCTCTCTCTGTTCCCCCTTCCCACCCCTACCCTGCAGACTCTCGCTGTCTCCATCTCCTTGGTCTTCAGACTTCGTCGTCTTCGCTCAGGGGCTTTCCAGGCTCTTCCTGGTGCCTCTCCCTGGTCCATGACCTCAAGACCTAGTCAGCTGGGTGATCATAGGGCTCACTGTTTGGTTCCCATCTCAAGGGTCACTATCCTTCCCAGTGTCATCAAAACCACTGTTTCATATATTTTGATTTTTGTTTATTTGTGGGTGGGAAATTCAGCATGTATTACTCCAGAAGTAGAAGTCAAAATCATCACTTTTCCTTTGGATCCCTGGATAAATTTTCATGGCACATCCTTCCATGGAAAAAACTGTGTTCTGATATGACAAATCCCCCGAAGGGAATCCTTCCTCCAGGATCCAGCCCCAATGCTGCTTCCTCTAGAAATCCTTCCTTGATCTTGACTAAGTCCCCTTCCTTGTGTGGCCTGTTTTCTCTTGCCTGCACTATGGAACTCAGCAGACATTTCCTGAGTTTGTGCAGGAAACAAAGTGAAAAAGGCAGAATTCTCTCTGTGGATGAGCTCACCAGATTTGTTTTCCTCCATTGAGTGAAATGTTTCAAGCTTGGATAATGACCATGGTTAGAGAAAGCCACACAAACAGATAATTGGGATATGTTGTGAGAGTGTGCAAATAGGAACACACATAATGTGTTTGAGATCATTACAGGTGCTTGTTTTCACATCTCCTTCACCCAAGTGAGCTCAGCAGGGTATGCCCCACCTGGTCATTTCTCTTCTTGGGCTAGGTGTGCAACAGGAACAACAGGTCCACTAGAAATGGTGCCTTACTGAACCTAATAGATCCATGAAGGGCACAGCTAAGAGTGTGGATGCTGGGGTCAAGCCCAGGTGTAAGTCTTGGCTCTGCTGCTTAACCTTCAGCAAGAAAGCAGGAGCTCGGTTATGGCCATGCTAAGTTTGAGATGCTTGATTGGGACCTGAGTGGAGACAGCCTGAAGATGCAGCATGGATTCAGGAGAGAAGATGTGACTGGAGAGGGAGAATCTGAGTTTTAGTAGTTGGTCCCTAGTGTCATGGGGCAGGTGAGGTCATGTAGGAAGCAAACATGAAGGAGGGTTTGAGGGCTGAGTCCTGGGCACACCCTCATCTAGAGAGGGGATGATGAAGAACCAGCCAAGGACACTGATGGGAGGACGCCGGCCAGTGCAGTGTGTAGGGAGAGAAGAGGTAGGCTTGACAAGGAAGAGAGTGGTCCAAGGCCTGACATCCTGCACGAGCATCCTTTCCCTACTGGGTGGATAATGGCGCTGATGATACAGGGCTGGGGGATGTTCTGCATTCCACACTCGCTGGTGGTGAGCCTGCATGGAGTCAGGAGGTTGCCCCCTGCCCGGTGAGGTGGAATCCAGAGCTCTGGGGTCTGCTGCTCTCTGGCCATGCTGGGCCCTGGGAGAAGAGCCAGCTTTGCCTACCATGCCTGCTGAGCCCTGTCTGCCAGCCAACCATGCCTGGGAAAGGCTCTCCAGCATTGGCTGGAATGGAACTGGATCTGTAACATCCTTTTTTATATATAATTTTATTTATTTCTTTTTGGCTGTGCTGGGTCTTCATTGCGGCGTGGGTTTTCTCTGGTTGTGGTGTATGGGCTTCTTGTTGCAGTGGCTTCTCTTGTTGCGGAGCATGGGCTCTAGAGCACATGGGCTCCAGTGGTTGTGGCTCCCAGGCTCTGGAGCACAGGCTCAGTCATTGTGCTGCATGGGCTTAGTCACCCCATGGCATGTGGGATCCTCCCATACCAGGGATCAAACCACGTGTCTCCTGCATTGGCAGGCAGATTCTTTACCACTGAGCCGCCGGGGAAGTCCAAGGTTTTACTTTTAACTGACTTAGTATTTTTGGCCCATGCGTTGGTTTTTATTCACTTTGGCCAATTAAGAACTCCATAGAGTATTGAGCAAGAGTGGTCTGAAGATAAGTGAAAGCCTTGCACTTGGAAAGACAGTATTGTTTCAACCAATGCCCCCAGGGAGAAGACATTTTGCACTGGGCTGGCTCTGAGTCAGATCCAAGGCAGGCAGCCTTGGATGGGGTGGGGACTTCAGGGTACCAGTGGCAGGTCAAATGATGCCGCTCTTTGGGGATGAGGGCCGTTCCTCTCCCCACAGTGGCTCCCAGGCACCCCGTCCTCAGGAAACAGCTAACTGCTGCAAGGGTGCTCCAATCTAGAGAGAGGGGCAGGGGACTGGATGGAGCAAAACATTCTCACTGAAATTCCACCAGTTCCTCTTGAATAAAGACCCCCTGTGCTGCTTTAAATTACTTTATGGAATTCTGAAGACGTTGACCCTGATGATATTTGCAATTTTCTTGTTGTTCTTATGGAGGGGAGAATTTTCTACCATCTTCACTACTTTTACTCCACAAAGGTCTTTCTTTTTAAACAATTATTTAGAGATAAGGAAACTATGTTGATGATAAAAATAAAATACAGATAAATTAATAGGTAAAGTCCATTTCTAGTGTCTATGCCAATTTATAAGAAGATTGTATATATTTACAAAATTAAATGCAAATGTAGATACAGATATATATCTATATCTATCTATCTATATATATATATAAGGTGCATAATTTTCCTACAAGTTATTTTTCTTAGCAATGTATCGTGACTGTCTTTTTGTCTCTCAATAATGAATGTAGCACTGTTTTTAATCGGGGCTTCCCAGGTGGTTCAGTGGTAAAGAATCTGCCTGCCAATCCAGGAGATACAGGTTCTGTCCTTGGGTCAGAAATATCCCCTGGAGAAGGAAATGGCAACCCACTCCAGTATTCTTGCCTGGAGAATCCCATGGACAGAGGAGCCTGGTGGGCTATAGTCCATGGGGTCACAAAGAATCATACACGATTGAGTGAGTAAACAACCACCACCACCGTTTTTAATAGGTTGATGATATTCAGATGACGCACCATAATTTGGCACATGCTGTCTTGCTGGGATATGTTGGCTGTGTTTGTTGTTGTTGCTCAGTCACGAAGATGTGTCCAACTCTTTGCAGTCGCATGGACTGCCACACACTAGGCTTCCCTGTCATTCACTGTCTCCCAGAGTTTGCTCCGACTCATGTCCATTGAGTCGGTGATGACATCCAACCATCTCATCCTCTGTCACCCCCTTCTCCTCCTGCCCTCAATCCTTCCCAGCATCAGGGACTTTTCCTATGAATCGACTGTGTTTAATTTCTTTATTTTGTAAGTAAGGCTGGGTGGACACCCTCGTATGTGTGTTTTATGTGCTTGTCCCGTTTGTTTTGGGAGCAGACTCTTGGAAGGGGGATTTCTGGCTCCAAAGATAGGATCACAAGTGTATTTGGGGTCACTTGCAGAGACGATGGTCCCCACAGTCAGGAAGGGAAGTTTCCTGGCCTCCGTTTCTCTGTATCACACCCTACTCTGGATCACCTGCTCATTTAGACTCATGCTGTCAGTATGGTAGAAGTACCACTCACATTCATGTAAAACCTTCATTTTAAGCCATTTGTCTGGAAATTTCTCTTTGACTTTTAAGTAACCAAACCTGGTTACTTAAAACCTGGTAACCCCCGATAGCCTGGGAAAGACTGTCAGCCCAGACATTTTCATAATGGCCCTATAGGTGCCCAAGCTGTGCTCATAGAGGATTGAAGATTAAGCAGAGAATTACCTGCTCTTAGAACTAAGACTTCCTGTGTAGTGAATTCTCATCACATCTAGAAATCTCTGATGGAAAGGGTCTTTCAGTTAAGAACAAATATGCTTAAAGTTTGTAATGACAAGCCTGAGACATTTGCAGTAGGCTTAAAGACGTTCTTTATCAAAAGCTGAAAAGATTAAACCGCCTTCAGTGTCATTTCATGGTTAAGCATATTACACTCGTCTGAAATGGCAATCCCTCTCGCCTTCCCGCCATGTATGAGACCCTTGACATTCACGAAGGACGTGTCCCGAGACCTTTGAGGCTCCCTCAATTCATAAATGCCAGTTTGGCTTTCAATTTTCCCCAGACCATGCAGCAGAGATCAACAGAAAAATGCATGTAACTGCTTTAGGCTTTTATGATTCTATAAATACAGGACTCCAATCATGTATAAAGCTATTAAAGCAAATCAGGCTGGAGTCCTGGCCAAAATGGTTTCTGGGGTCATTATTTTTCTCTTTGTCTATAAAACACATAGTAAACAAGTTCACATTAGAAAGTCAAGTTTCAGTCAAGTACGATTTTTTGTATCTTACTTTATCCCAAATTTCTGTTAAACTATCACTTTGCTGGACATATTTCTTACTTTGCGTATCTGTACCCCATGCCTGGAATTGACTTTCTTTAGGGAGAGGCAATTATTAATACATAGTTTGCCTCCAGCTGTGGGATGACCACATTGGATGATGGTTTGAACTCCAAGAATTAAACCTATCCCCTAATAAAAGTGCAAAACCACACACCCTCAGAATTGCAGTCTACGTTGTATTAATACTTGGAGTTTTTTGCCAGTTGTCAGCATGCACACTGGCTGCTGCAGGTAGGGACTCTGGTGTTCAGGAAGCTCAGTGCCATGTCCTGGCACCTAAGGCGTGACCCTTCTCTGACCCTGAATGCAGCCAATCCCCATTTCTGCTATTAGCGTCTTACTGACGAGAGAGATGTTACTACTACTTCTGTTACCCAACTTCCGTGGTGGTTCAGATGGTAGGATCCATCCTGCAATGCGGGAGACGCGGGTTCAATCCCTGGGTTGGGAAGATCCCCTGGAGAAGGAATGTAACCCACTCCAGTATTCTTGCCTGGAGAATTCTGTGGACAGAGAGGCCTGGCAGGCTATGCAGTTCATGGGGTCGCTAAGAGTCAGACTCGACTGAGCAACTAACACTTTTACTTTCTTTTGTTACCCGAAAGTTAGTGACTGGAGTGTTTCAATGTTCTCTTACGTAAATTGCCAGCTAAAGGTGCTAGTTTCTGCAAAAATCTCCAAGTCAATAATGCGTTAGGTAAATCTGAACATCATTCCTTAAGATCTTACATTTTATGTGCACTCAGATGTCACTCTGCTGCTTCTGGACATGGAGAGAGATAAAGATCAGTGTCAGCCTTCTAGACCCTGAGTCAGGCTCACTCAAAAGGATAACCTGCTGCGTCAACACTGTTCCAGGACCAAGGAGAACAGACTGTCATGGAACTTTCAGTCTAGTGGAGGAGACAGATGATAAACTAAGGAACCAGAAAGATCAGATAAGGGAGGAATTGATCCTGAGGGTGACGGAGATCAGAGGACCTATTGGGTCTCTGAGGGCCGGGTTCCAGGCCAACGACATGGTTCAGAAGGTAGCCAGCCCAGGATGGTCCAGGCAGAGTGGGGTGCTCAGCACTGGATGGACATGTTGCTGAGACCCTGAGCTGGGATGTTCCAGGAATGAAAGGGGATCCAGGTGGCCATGGGGTAGCAGGCAGTGGGGAGGAAGGGAAGGGCCACCATGGATAAAAGTAACTAATTTATGACCCGAACTTGGACACTTTTGAAAGAGAAGGTGGTGCTATTGATAATTGCTCTGGGACAGCAAGTGTCTCTCACGATGGTCAGTGGAGACCTGCGTGCACAATCGGTGCCCCACCCATGGAAGGTGTGGGACGAGGAGGCTTTGTGAAGGAGGCCCCATTCTCTAGGGAGCACTACAGCTGCCGGACTCACCCCTGTGGCTCTGGTGCAGGGTTTCCCTGCAGTGGGGATGGGGAGCGTCTCCCGCGGCAGCCGGCACCTCCTGACACCTGTCATGTCATCGCCCCTTTTCCCAGGGACCCTGCCGAGGAAATGCAAGAAGGAGCTCCTAGCGGTGAAGCTGAGGAACCGGCCCAGCAGGCAGGAGCTGGAGGACCGAAATATCTTCCCCCAGAGGACGGATGAGGAGCGGCAGGAGATCCGGCAGCAGATCGAAATGAAGCTCTCCAAGTAAGTGTGGGTGCGTGGGCCCCAGAGGGGCTGGTCCCACCCGCCCACAGCCCAGCCCTGTGTTGCACCCACCGCCATCAATGTTTGGGACTGAAGTCTCTTGCTGTGGGGGCCGTTGGAGCATCCGATGCTTGGCGGCCTCCCTGGCTTGGACACACAACATCCCCTGTGACAACTGACATGTCCCTAGATACTGCTGAGTCCCTCCCACCCGGGGCCAGTCTTCCTTGTGGAGAAGGACTGGTTATAAAAGCAGGGCCTGTGGTTTGGACAAGCTCTGGGGGGACGGGGTAGGGTCTGCTGGTCTGTGGCACCCTCAGAGAAGCGGGGCTCTAAAGCAGGGGCTCCCGAGCTCAGGGGTCCCAGTGTTTTGGCCGGGTGTCTCTGGTGTCCTATGCACCGTGGGACATTTAGCAGCATCCCTGGCCTCTGCCCTGGAGATGCTCACAGCCCGCCCCCCCCACCCCCCACCACTGTGACAACCACACATCCCCTGGGGACGGAGCCACTGCCACCCCGTCTAGGACCACTCCCCCAAAGGTCTCCCTGGGCTTCCCCTCCAGGTCGTCCCTCTGCCTGAGGCTTATGCCTCCTCACTGCAGGCAGATGGGCCCTTGTTCCCTATCCTGCTGGGGGCTTGGGCCCAGTGTGTCACCCTCTGAATGCCTTTACTTCCGCTTTTTCAGGGCCGAGGGCAGTGAGTGGAAGTGGGTAAAGCCCAGCACCCAGATGTTGCATTTCTCTGGGTCTCAGTTTTCTCGCCTGTGAAATGGGGATGACACCAGCTGTGGGCTCACAGAGAAGGAGCAGTGGGGTCACATTTCTGCAGGCTGTGAGGTCCCCGGCTGGGGTCCTGAGGGCCTGGAATCACATAGTCCCAGTTTGAATCGCCGCTCTGTGCTAATATGCTGGGGATCTTGGGCCAATGGACTCACCTCCCCAGGTCTTGCTTTTCTCATTCATGAAGTGGGGTGCTGATGCTGTCAAGGTCATTGTGAGTTGCAGGGAGGTCCCATAAGGATGGTGCATTGCAGACCTGGGGCATGTAGTGGGTGCTCAGTAAGTCAGTGCTCAGGCTTTCCTGGTGGCTCAGATGATAAAGAGTCTGCCTGAATGCGGGAGACCTGAGTTCAACCTCTGGAAGATCCCCCGGAGAAGGAAATGGCTACCCACTCCAGGATCCTTGCCTGGAGAAGTCCATGGACAGAGGAGCCTGGTGGGCTAGCATCCATGGGGTCGCAGAGAGTCAGACATGACTGAGCAACTAACATTTTTCAAATCAGTGCTCACCATAGCTGGTGTGGCCTGGGAGCCCCTCCTTTTGTGTTGGCTCTGAGCTGTGTGGCGAGGGTGTCCACTGTGGATGGCTGTTGAGGTGCCCATGGTGACCAGTGGCCCCAAACCCAGAACAGGGCTCCCTGTGGAGAAGCTTTTTAAAATACTGATTGACGAGCCCCGCCCCCCACCGCCAACCTGGATCAGTCTCTGGGGAGAGGGGGGACTTTAATGAATTCCCTGATTTTAATGGGTTGAAGGAGTCTCTCCAAGTTGGATGTTCCTAGCCTGATTGCAGTGAGACTGTCAGACCCCCAAGCACTTGTCTCTGTGTCTGGTCAGTCAACAAAGGCTTATCTCACTCGAATGAGGGGCAGGCCGGTGCTGTGGTTGTTGCTGCAGATAGAGCTGTGGGAAATGAGGGAGAGAGGTCCCCTGAGCCCCACACCCCTGAGAGCATCTTCAGACCTCTTCCTGTGTGGTGGTACCCACTCTCGGGCTTGGTACCAACCAGATGCTCAATGAGTGCATGTGGGTGGGAAGGAGGGAGGGCTGGGAACACGGCTGCATGTATCTCATGACCGAAGGGATGTGCCAGCCGATCAGGCTCTGTGTCCCGGCTGCCTGTCTCATAATGCCATGCACTATCACAGGAGGCATGGTTTTCCATCTCTCTCATTTCTAGCGAGATAAAACTTTTTTTTTTTTTTTTTAGTGCTTATTAGCTTTTTCAGTTCCTTTCCTGCCCATTACCCAAAGTTTTCTTTATCTTACTGATTTGAGGAGTTTATTCTGGAAATCGCAGCTCCCAGCCCTCTCTGGGTCTGCACATGTTACCTCTTCTTCCTCTTTGGGGCCGGCCTCATCATTTTGTTGATGTTTCCTTTGCTTTGTGAAAGCTCTTCATTTCTAAAGTCACCAGATGATCGATCATGTACTTCTGGTGTCAGCAGATGTTCTCCATGAAGAGCTGGATACGAGTATTGCTCGGGGACCTACCGTGTCTACCGTGACCACACAACTCTGTTGTCACACTCACTCAGTCATGGCCTGTGTGTGGTGAGTGTGTGCGGCTGGGGTCCAGTGGAGGTTTATGCACAAACATAAACAACAGCCCACCCGGCCCCTGATGTACTTTATGGTTCACACTATTTGTGCCCAGTCTTAAAACATCCTCCCCTGTCCAGATGTTAAAAAAAAAAAAAAAAATGATTTTTACACACGTTGCTTTTGCAGTTGTCGTCTTTGCCAGTCGATAATGGTTTTCTATTTGCTAAACAAAACCAGGGGCTTCCCAGATGGGGCAGGTGATAAAGAACCTGCCTGCCAATGCAGGAGATACTAAGAGATGCGGGTTTGATCTCAGGGTCTGAAAAATGGACCCTGGAGGAGGAAATGGCAACCCACTCTAGAATTCTTGCCTAGAAAATCCCATGGACTGAGGAGCCTGGCAGGCTATGGTCCATACGGTCACAAAGAGGCAGACACGACTGAAATGACTTAGCACGCACACACTCAAACAAAACCAAGTTTTCCTTCAAAATGAGATATTAAGCAAATTAAAGAAAAAATAGTAAGCATTTTAAGTACATGTGATTCAAGGAAAACAAAATGATCATGATGATGCTTGACTTAAGAGAACTCTGGGGACTCCACTCCTGTCTCCTAGGGCAGACAGGAGGTGGGAAAAGGTAGGGTGCTGGGACCTCGAAGTCCCTCTGATTAAGTGATACCCCAAACCCAGGCTCTGGACTGGACCTCCTCCATTAGTCACTGAGTCTGTAGCTTGTTTTAAATCTTGAGTAGAACATAGTAGCTCTTTGGCTGTTTGTCACCATGTTTAAAAATGGAAAAGCAAGCCTGGAATTAGACGCGGAGGGGCCATGGCTGAGAAATCACATCCCGGGGGCAGACACAGCCCTCCCGGCTGCCTGGTTTGTTTCCCTACAGAAGTGGTTTAATTGGATCCTTTGTCTTTGTTTTGCCTCCTTTCAGAGATTCTTCTGCCTTCACTTGCTGAATAATTCAGCCTCTGGTTGCCATGGCGACCCGCCATTCACCATATCCTGAAGTGCAGTTGGTGTTTTCGTCTTGTGTATTTTTTTTAAATTTCCAGACCCTGACTCTTTCATCTTTTGGGCACTCCTAGAGCGTTTTTGGATGAAGTGGTCTTGGTCTCCCCCACTCTATGTGCTGCTCCTTGTTGTGGAGGGGGGGCGGCATATGAAGTCAGAGTCAGCTTGGGGGGAGTGAAGCCTCGTGGTAGTTCTCACCCCCTTTCTGTCCAGCAGCCCAGCCCACCTTTACTGTGTGTGTAAATGAATCTGTAGCGTCTCACAGACCCAAAGCTCCAGGGCCTCGCACAGTGGGCGAGTTCTGGAAGTTATGGTCTTGCTTCAGTACAGTTGTGTGCTCACCGTTTAAGAGGAGCCGGTGATAAGGGTGCCTGACAGCTTTCTTTATTACTGTTGTTGTTATAAGCTTGAGGTGTCCAGCACTAGAATTCAGCATTTGTTTACAAAATTATCAGATGACAACTTTGCCTCTAAGTGCAGAGCCCGTGCAGTGAGTTTTGCTTGCTTTCCCTCATTTCATTTAATCTTTGTAGGAACCGATCGTCATCATCTCCATTTTACAGATGAGAAAACTAAGACTTGATGAGAGAGGTTTAGAAACTTGCCCGGGGTCACACAGCTCTGAGGAGGTGGGCTAGGTTCCTCAGAACTCCCAGCCTGGGTGGCAGGGGAAGCAGGTTCTCAGAGGCGGTCTCTGGCTTATCTGAGTCTCTGGGTTTTCTCATTTTGTGTGGCTTCCGTCAGGACATTCAGGCCTCCAGCCAGGCCTGGAGCCTCTGTGCAAAACGCTTCATGCCTGTGTTAAGGTGGGGATCACTGGAGGGGATGCAGATGTGCCCCCTATCCCTGAAACAGCACGGTTAGTGAAAATATCCAGAGAGAGACTCTGGGCCAACCATGGGCTTTGGGGAAAGGCAGCCAGGAGGGTTCAAATCCCAGGCTTCCCTCACAGTGCTGTGGGCTTGTGTCAGCGCCGCCTTCTCCGAATCTCCCCTGGTTTGTAAATTCAACACCGTAGCAGCACCTTCCTCCTGGGACCTTCGGAAGAGTCTAGGATAGTCCCTCTACAGACAGGTGAAAGTGTGTTCCTGCTGGGGAGGGGAGGGGCGTGGAGCTGCTGCTGATGGTCCTGGCTGGATGCACTTAACTAGTGGTCATCTAGGAGGGGCGGAGGCCAGGCCAGGGTGCTGAGCTGCTGTAGAACGCAGGTTGTGTTAGTGTAGTTGTTAACGACCTTGCTTTTGTTCCCCGAGAAAGTGTTAGTTGCTCAGTTGTGTTTGACACTTTGCAACCCCATGGGCTGTAGCCCATCAGGTCCCTCTGTCTGTGGGATTTCCCAGGCAAGAATATTAGAGTGGGTTGTCACTCCCTCCTCCAGGGGATCTTCCCAACCCAGGGATGAAACCCAGGTCTCCTGCATTGTAGAAGATTCTTTACTGTCTGAGCCACCAGGGAAGCCCTTATGGTGCAATTTGCCTGGAGCTGGGGGGCGGGGTGCCAGGAACCTCCAGAATGCTGCATGACCTTCTATTAAGTCTCCCTTGGGGGCTCCTCTGCTCTAGGACCGCCTTGTGAGAAGCTGATGAATGCTCAGTAGTGTCCTCCAGGAGCTGGTAGTTAGCACGTTTGTGTGGGCATTAAGTGCTCCTCGAGCTGGTTCCTCTGCACGTCCTGTTCTCCTGTTTCCAGAACAAACTGCCGCCACTCAGGCCTCCAGGAAACGCAAGTTCCCAGAAAACAAGTGTTTTGTGCTACTGCTCCCCTCCCCCACACCTGTTTTGAAAACTGCAGAACTTAAGGAGGCGGCTTGTTGCTTTTAAAGATGGTGGTGGAGATTGGCACCCCTGATAATCATGCCGTGGGGCTTTGTTTCTGCTAAAGGTGCCAGGAAACCTGGGGCAAAGAGCAGGGTCTCAGTTCTATGGACACAGGGTTTTGAAAATATTGAAACCTGACTTTTTCTGGGCTTAGCAGGAAAAAAAAGACTTAATTGCTGGAAAGGAAGCTGCTCCTTTGGGAAGTGTTGAGGCATCCTTGCAGAGGGCGGGGGATTGTATAATAACGGATATTGATAAACACTTGCTGATTTTCCTCTTCAGCAGTGCTGGGTAAGAGCCCAGCTCCTCCTGGGTGTCTTGAGTCCAGCCATGCAGACATCATATAAGTGGGGACAGAGAAGCATGGTTATTAATGATGGTCATTGTTAACACTTATTTAGTGTCTTCTGTGTACCAGCTTCCTGCCAAGTGTTTCAAACACATCACCTCCTTGGAGCCTTGTGAGAGCTCTCTACGGTAGGAATTGTTAATAGTCCTATTTTCGGATGAAGATAACTGGCTCAGGACAGTGCAGTCCCTTGCCTGTGCTCATACAGCAGGAAGTATGGGGGGCGGGGTCATCGGTCATCCCATCCACGCCAGTCCCCACATCAGAGCGTCCATCCAGGTCACCAGGGAGTTTTGTGAAAGTGCTGATTCCGAGGCCCCACCCCAGATCTCCTGAACAGAGCCCTTCGCTTGAGTCTCGCTTCTGTCTTGCGCTGAGCCGTATTCCCTCCCTCAGGACCCTTGGGAGACTGTTCTCGGAGACCTTGGGACCAAAATAAGCCACGCTTATTACATTGGTGTTTTAAGGAGCGTGCATGTTTGTAGATAATCGTGTTTCCCTTCTTGTCCTGGCTACCAGGAAGCTCGGAGCCAAGTGTGCAACTAACTGCCTTATATCATTTGGGTTGTGTGTCTATGTTTAACCTTCTCTTGTATGGCCTTTGTCTTAATTTCATCAACTTTTTTTTGGAAGGAAGGAGTCTCACATTTATTGATCATACTATGTCTAACTCACCTATTTACATTTTTGTCATGGTTACCAGAAACCA
This sequence comes from Bos indicus, assembly GCF_029378745.1. Classification (NCBI taxonomy): domain Eukaryota; kingdom Metazoa; phylum Chordata; class Mammalia; order Artiodactyla; family Bovidae; genus Bos; species Bos indicus. The sequence continues at coordinate 56,766,771 of NC_091772.1, read as the reverse complement.
AATAGGTATTAAAATAGACTCCTGTCATTTGACTTAACATTGGAGATTTTGGATAATTGCCAGTAATTTCTAAAGTATAGAACTTGAAGTTTTTCTAAAGCATTCATGCAAAGCCGATGCCCACCTGAGGCTGAGGCTGTGGAGAGAGGGAGGAGCCAGGAGTGAGACAGGATTACTGGGGAGCATCTCTGTTTCAGTTTGAATTTTCTTTTCTTACCTCTCTCTCCCATCTGTTGTAGTTCTCCAGATGTGCTCTGGTTGTATTCCTTTAAAAATTTGTTTTATTAGAGTATAGTTGCTTTACAATGTTGTATTTTCTGCTGCATAGCAGTGAATCAGCTGAGAGTGTGTGTGTGCATATGTGTCTATGTATCCCTTCTTTTTGGGGTTTCTTTCCCATTTAGTTCACCACAGAACATTAAGTAGAGGTCTCCATGCTGTACAGTAGGTTCTCGTTAGTACCTATTTTATACATAGTGCTATGTACTGTTAATCCCAATTTCCCAATTCACCCTGCCCCTCTCTTTCCCACCTCGGTGTCCATACATTTGCCTTTACATTTGTGTCTCTCTTTCTGCTTTGCAAATAGGTTCATCTGTACCATTTTTCTAGATTCCACACATATGTATTAAATATATGATATTTGTTTTTCTCTTTGACTGACTTCACTCTGTATGCCAGTCTCTAAGTCCATCTGTGACTCTGCAAAAGCACGGTCTCGTTCTTCTTTATGGCTGAGTAATATTCCATTGCATATATGTGCCACAGATTCTTTATCCATTCTTCTGTTGATGGGCATTTAAGTTGCTTCCACGGCCTGGCTATTGTAAATAGAGCTGCAGTAAACATTGGGGTGCATGCCTCTTTTGGAATTATGGTTTCCTTCAGGTATGCGCCCAGGAGTGGGATTGCTTTGTTGTTTTTTTTCTCAGTGTTACTTTAATTTCCTCAACTCTTAATTTTATCTTTAGAAAGTATATTTTTCTATACATGATTTCAAATCCAGTTCTCAACTTTAAATATAAAAGTATAACTAAAAATACATATTTTTGTGTATACACAAAATAGCATACACGAGATTTTGCCACTAGCATCGTGGCAGAGGGTTTTCCATTCTTCTGCTAGTGTTTAAATTTTCATTTGTAATAGTGGTCTAGTGTGTAAGGGACAGACGGGCACCTTTTCCCTCTTGCTGTCAAAATCTTTACTTTTAATATAGAACTACATACAGTGCTTACTTCTTTTTATGTGTTATTCATAAGAACAGCATTTCTAGAGGGTTTCCCTGCTGGCTCAGTGGTAAAGAATCTGCCTGCCAATGAAGGAGACGTGGGATCTGGATCTCCCTGCATCAGGAAGATCCCCTGGAGGAGGAAATGGCAGCCCACTCCAGTATTCTTGCCTGAAAAAATCCCATGGACAGAGGAGCCTGGCAGGCTGCAGTCCATGGGGTCGCCAAAGAGTTCCACATGACTAAGCAACTAAAACAACAACATCATTTCCAGAAATGAGAAAAGAGGAGGGAAAACGCAGTGAGTGAGATGATTTCATCATTCATGAATGAAGACCAGTTGTTAGCAGAACTCCGTAGATCACTGGGAAATAGCCTAGAATTCATGGTTTGGGAAGGAGGGAGCAAAATTTCTAAATAAACATATGAAGATAATTCAGCTTCACTAGTAACTAGAGATGTGAACAATTTATAATAACAAAGAAACTTTCATCCCCAATTAAAGTGACTGGAAAGTTTTTAAATATTTTAAAATATTTTTACATTATATTTTGCTAGCATAAATACTGATAATGAACTAAAAACACCCCATCCTAGAGGGTGGTGGTTTACATGCCACCCACCACTGGCAGGCATGTGACTCAAAAACAGCCAAGCGGGTGAACAGCCAGGATGGCAAGTCGAATATTTTAACCAAACACTCCACTCCAGGGCAATGGCACCCCACTCCAGTACTTTTGCCTAGAAAATCCCATGGATGGAGGAGCCTGGTAGGCTGCAGTCCATGGGGTTGTGAAGAGTCAGACAGGACTGAGCAACTTCACTTTCACTTTTCACTTTCATGCAGTGGAGAAGGAAATGGCAACCCACTCCAGTGTTCTTGCCTGGAGAGTCCCAGGGATGGGGGAGCCTGGTGGACTGCCATCTATGGGATCACACAGATTCGGACACGACTGAAGCGACTTAGCAGTAGCAGCCACTCCAGGGAGCATCCCTTTCTGGTGCATCAGAACTAACAAGCGGATAAGGTCCACATCCTCCTCTGGTCTTTTGTCTGCTTCAGTGTCAGCAACTCTAGAACCTTCCTTCTTGTTCTCTGCCATGTGGGGCCATGTACACCTGCTGTAGCATCACTGAGGGTGCAGCTCCTGAGGGCCCGGTGCAACCACCCCCGGCTCGTGTAATGACAGCTGTTAGCACCACACTTCAGTACCTTGTAGATTTGCCTCCTACCCCACGGTGTATGCACACTCACTGTGATGTAAGGGGATGTTGTGATGACTTAACGGGGAATCTGGTTGAGACTGCAGCAGAGCAGGCCTGTTTCTCCCACGGCATCGCTTCCACGCCCTTGCATGTCTCCGGGGAGCACAAACCCCGTCACAAACCTCGGGTCCCTGCAAAGCGTAGGGGCTGGGTGCCGGGGTGCAGAGGCGCATCAGGAACCATCATATCTAATCAGATACGTACAAAATAGACATATGAATCAGCCACGGAAGCGAGGGTCTAGGAGGAAGAGATTAAGCTGGCAGGAGGGAGGCAGAGTTGGGGTGAGGCTTTGAAGAGTGGGTAATGAGGAGCATGGTCTTGATACGTGTCAGTCCACATGGTGGGCTGGTGTGCAAGGATGTCCCAGGCAGAGAGCAGCTGCAAGAGGGTACCGCAGCCTGAATCCGCATTGCCTCTTGGAGAATGTGGTGTGGTTGTGAGGAGCTGGGGTGGGCAGGGTGGGGGAAGCTGAAGGGCTCAGCAGGACCAAGGGGTGGGCGCCCTCCTGCTCCTGGGCCACACACAGCCACCTCTGGTCCCTCCCAGAAGGACCCTCCCTTGATGCCCCCACCCCCATCCTCCCCAGGGTCATGGCCTCATAGCCTTTCTCTCCATCCCATCATCCCACTGTTTTCTTCCCTGCAATAACTGCTGTCTGAAGTTACCCTTTATTCCTTCATTTGCCAGTTTGGGGTCTGGCTCCCTACTAGAATGCCAGGATCCTGTCTGTTCTCACTTGATGGTCCCTCATCCATTGAGCAGCCACTCCATAAATTGGTGCAAACAGTGGCCAGAGACATCTGGCCTTTCCTGAGAAGCAGTGAGGGTCCCAGAGGGGTTGCAAGCAGGGGTGTGGCAGGGCGAGGGCATATCCGAGGACCCCTCTGCCTACATGTAGGGGGTCAGCAGGGGGCCTAAAGCGGCCACGTGACTGGTCTGTACGAGATGAGGAGAGGAATGTCAGCACATGACAATGGGACTGGAGAGGGATGGACTGAGAGCTGGGAGAGGACAGGGAGCAGGATGTGGGTGAGGGCTGGAGGAGGTGGCCCCAACAGGATGGAGTTGATGCTCTGCGCTGGGGGAGGGAAGACAGGAAGAAGGCAGGCAGGTGCAGGAGGGAGGCTCTGTATCCACGTTTGGACACGCATCCCTGGCACTCTTCCTGGGGGTCCAAGCCATGAGCAGGAGTGGGAGGACCATGTGGAGGCACCTCCCCGGCGGTGTTGAACTCAGGATGCAAGTTACCAGCAGCACCAGCTCAAGATCAGGGTCACTGAAGCACCAGCACATTTTCCGGGTTGTGAGGTTCCTTTGATCGTGGGTGCGTTTCCTACCGCAGGGTGTTCCCTCCAAACATGCAGCACAACAGAGGGACAGCAAGTGGCCGGCTGTTTTCCTGAGAGGGACCCCTGGGGACAGAACAGGTGTGTTGGGTTTAATAGGTCCCGTCCATCTATGGGAACTGGGCAGCATTAAATGTAATCCAAAGGAAGTGAGGGAACTTGAAACCCACATTCCTCTGTTCCATCAGCCTGCAGGCCTCCAGCCACGAGGTGATGCTGAGTAATTTGGGGATTTCGGTTGGTACACTGGGGCAGGTGTTTCTGCTTGGATGCAATGGGACAAGGGCAGCTGAGTCCTTCCTCATGTTGCTGAGGAGGGGCCAGGCCTGGGCTCCCTGACTTCGGGAGGTGGAATCTTGCAGCCAGGCTGGGACTGCCGCTGGGGGCCCAGCTGGACTGAGTCAGGAGAGGCTGCTGTTGAAGGAGGCTGCTGGTTAATGAGCCGCCGTCCGCAAGGAAGGCACAGGGTGTTCTCCCAGCCCAGCTCGACTGCACGGCCAGAGCCTCAGAGGGCTGGACTCAGCATTCCAGGGCAGACACAGGACAGGACATGTGTCTGCCCTGGCTCTGAAATGGCCGGAGGGACAACTTCTAAAGGGCTTTTCAGACAATAGAGGAGAAGAGGGAACTGATGGTCAGCAGTAGAAGCATCGAGAGCTGGTGTGCACCAGCGTCCCGTGCAGCCCCGACGGGTCTTATCGTTGCACCTGGTGGGCGAAGGGGCTGACCTGGAAGACCTTGTGTGCGACCCCCTTGGCTCTCATCCTGGTCAGAGGAAGTGTCTCTGTGTGGTGGGGAGAGCATGGACTCTGGGCAGGATGTCTTGCTTCCTGTCTTGGCTCTGCTGTTTTCTGGCTGTGTGACTACAGGCAGGTGACCTCTCTGGTGTGTGCCTCATTGTTCTCTTCTGTAAAATTGGAATGATTACAACAAAGCCTATCTCTTAGGGCTGCAGAAAGGATGCAGAGAGACGGGATACGTAAAATGTCTGGACTTCTGTGTGGTAGGGAGGAAGCACCAGAGAATAAAACAAATAAATATGGAAGTAGGGAATTTCTTTTAACAGTGTGAAATGTAATTTCCATACTGTACAATCCACCCTTTCAAAGTGCACAGTCGAGTGGTCCTCGTATATCCGTGAGTTGTGCGTCCATCACCACTAGCAATTTTAGGACGTTTTCATCACCCAAAGGAGCCCCTCACCCCTGAGCCTTATCTCCAATCCTTAGAACAGTACCTGGGCCTTGTGGGCACTTGGTAATTTCTCAGTTACTGTCACAAGGGTTGAGGGATATGCTTGTATGAAGGCCCATTATCATGATCAGTGTCACCATCCTGTTCTTCACTAACTTTATTCTCTTCCTCAGCATCTTCATCACCATCACTGTCTTGATCCTCTTCACCATCTTCACCACCTCGTCCGTCACCTTGTCCATCTTCATGACACCACCATCATTTTCATCAGTGTCTTATCCATCTTTTTCTTCTCTTTCTACATCATATGTCTTCATCATTTTTGTTGTTATCTTCTTCTTCATCTTCTTTCCCACCATCTTTAGCAACATCTTCATCTACATCTCTATCATCACCATCAGCATCTTCATTGTCCGTCTTTGACACATGGGAAGCACTTAGGAAACAGTGGTTCTCGGTCTCCTTGAGGTCCAGGTACCCCACTTCCAGAATTGAAGCCCACATCTGAGCTTCACGCTGACTCTTGCTTGGAGAGAAATGGGGCCTGAAGTGGTGGAAGGCTGAGGGAGGGGCGAGGACCCCTCAGACCCTGCCAGTCCAGCTCAGGGTGCACCCAGTACAGTACTGGTTGGGGTGGTGATCTCGAGTTACCAGCCACCCTGAGAGGTGCAGGGTCCAGGTCTCTACAACCCTCCGAAGAGGATTTTGAGATCCCAGGAGCAAAGACCTTTGTATTAGCAGTTTCTCTTCTTTTTTTGTGTGGAGAAGCAAATTTACCAGACTTACTTCCCCAGCCCTCCAGGGACTCTGGGCATATTCTCGGGGCTCTTAGTCTCCCTCTGTTGAGAAACCTCAGGGGACACAGAGGCCTGTTCTACCCAGATAAACCATCCCGGCCCCTAGCTTGGTGCCACCTCCCTGCTCCACTGCTGTGGCAAGAGGCCCGTGTGAATATGATGTAGCTTCCAAGGTCAAGAGGAATGCTGGGGTTAACTAGCCACCTGCAACGATTTGTTGCAAAAATACAGAAAGGACTCGTAGGGCAGGGCTGAGAATGGGCCCTATGGGATGTTGTGGGGGAGGGTAAGACGAGACCTCCCTCTCCCGACTCTGGAGGGAGAGATGCGGTGGTCCCACAAGGTCTGGGAGGTGGGCGAGGCCAGGACAATGCAGGCAGAGCAGTGGCTGTGAAGCCTGGGTCTCACGTGTTCTGCTTTTCACTGGAAGTAGCTAAGCAATAGAAAATAGCACTTCCAAATCAGGAAAGGTTTAACAAAATCTAAGCCTCCGAGGATATATGCGTACAAATTGGACTTGGGGTAGAGCACATGGTGTCCAGATAACCATGTTGTCTGGCTCATTATGGCTTTTTTTTTGTATAGTTCTGTGTATTCTTGCCATCTTTTCCTAATCTGTTCTGCTTCTGTTAGCTCCTTACAGTTTCTGTCGTTTAACATGCCCATCCTTGCATTATGTATTCCCGTTGTATCTCCAGTTTTCCTGAAGAGATCTCTAGTCTTTCCCTTTCTTTTGTTTTCCTCTACTCCTTTGCAGGGAAGGAAGAGCAGCATCCAGGGCCCCAGGCCCCCTGCAGGTGGGGCTCAGGCCCCCTCGTTCTCATCAGCTCATGGCCTTTGAGATTTCCCATGGCGTCAGCTGCTCTTGGTTTTCCTCAGTTGCTTGGGAGTCTGTCAAGGAAAGTACAGCATGTTTTATAAGGAAATGCAAAGCAATACCAGTCTCCCTTCAGCATCAATAAAACATGATCCATACCCAGGGGCGCAGGTGGTCTGGTGGTTGAGAGCTCACGTGGCTGGGAGGTGCAGACTGAGGGAGCCCAGGGTAATCACTCCATCTGTCTGAGCCTATGAAATGGATGGTGATGCTTGCCTGCTTTACCCAGAGTCTGAGCTTATCCTGCACAAGTTATAGTCCCAGTAGTAATAGTGCAGTGGTAGCTTGGTTGTTGTTTGGTTACTAAGTCATGTCAGACTCTTTGTGACCTCATAGACTGCAACACGCCAGGCTGCCTTGTCCTTCACTATCTCCCGGAGTTTGCTCATATTCACGTTCATTGAGTCAGTGATACTATCCAACCATCTTATTCTCTGTCACCCCCCCTTTTCCCTCTGCCCTCAATCTTTCCCAGCATCAGGGTGTTTTCCAATGAGCCAGCTCTTTGCATCAGGTGGCCAAAGTATTGGAGCTTCAGCATCAGTCCTTCCAATGAATATTCAGGGTTGATTTCCTTTAGGATTGACTGGTTTGATCTCCTTGCAGTCCAAAGAACTCTCAAGATCTTCTCCAGCATCAATTTTTCGGCATTCAGCCTTCTTTATGGTCCAACTCTCACATCCTAAGCTGTCTTGATTTGTCAAAGCTTTCCTTCCAAGGAGCAAGTGTCTTTTAATTTCATGGCTGCAGTCAACATTGGCAGTGATTTTGGAGCCCAAGAAAACCAAATCTGTCACCGCTTCTACTTTTTCCTCTTCTATTTGTCAGGAAGTGAAGGGACTGGATGCCATGATCTTAGCTTTTTGAATGTTGAGTTTTAAGCCAGCTTTTTCACTGTCCTCTTTCACCTTCATCAGTGGCTCTTTAGTTCCTCTTCACTCTCTGTCATTAGAGTGGTATCACCTGCGTATCTGAGGTTGTTGATATTTCTCCCAGCAGTCTTGATTCCAGCTTGTGATTCATCCACCCTGGCATTTCACATGATGTACTCTACGTAAAAGTTAAATAAACAGGGTGACAATATATAGCCTTGTCTTACTCCTTTCCCAATTTTAAACCAGTCCATTGTTCCATGTAAGGTTCTAATTGTTGCTTCTTGACCCACATACAGATTTCTCAGAAGACAGGTAAAGCGGTCTGCTCTTTCCATTTTTTTAAGAATTTTCCACATTTTATTGTGATTTACACAGTCAAAGGCTTTAACATAGTCAATGAAGCAGAAGTAGATTTTTAAAAAAATTATCTTGCTTTCTCTGTGATCCAGCGAATCCTGACAATTTGATCTCTGCTTCCTCTGCCTTTTCTAAACCCAGCTCTTAACATTGGGAAATTCTTGGTTCATGTATTGCTGAAGCCTACCTTAAAGGATTTTGAGCATAACCTTATAGCATGCGAAATGAGCACAAGTGTAAGGTAGTTTGAACATTCTTTGACATTGTCATTCTTTGGGATTGGATGAAAACTTTTTCCAGTCCTGTGACCACTGCTGAGTTTTCACAATTTGCTGACATAGTGAATGCAACACTTTAACAACATTATCTTTTAGGATTTTAAATAGCTACGCTGGAATTCCATCACCACCACTAGCTTTGTTTGTGATAATGCTTCCTAAGACCCACTTGACTTTATACTTCAGGACATCTGGCTCTTGGCGAGTGACCACATCGTGGTTATCTGGCTCATTATGACTTTTTTTTTTTGTATAGTTCTGTGTATTCTTGTCATCTCATCTTAATCTGTTCTGCTTCTGTTAGGTCCTTACCATTTCTGTCCTTTATCATGCCCATCCTTGCATGATTTGTTCCCATGATATCTCCAATTTTCTTGAAGAGATCTCTAGTTTTTCCATTCTTTTATTTTCTTCTACTTCTTTGCATTGTTCATTGAAGAAGGATTTCTTATCTCTCCTTGCTAGTCTCTGGAACTCTGCATTCAGTTGGGTATATCTTTCCCTTTCTCCCTTGATTTTTGCTTTTCTTCTTTCCTCAGCTATGTGTGAAGTCTCCTCAGACAACCACTTTTCCTTCTTGCATTTCTTTTTCTTTGGAATGGTTTTGGTCACCACCTCCTGTGCAGTTACAAACCTCCGTCCATAGTTCTTCAGGCAAGTTGTCAACCAGATCTAATCCCTTGAATTTATTCGGCACCTCCACTGTATAATCATAAAAGATTTGATTTAGGTCATACCTGAATGGCCTAATGGTTTTCTCTACTTTCTGCAATTTAAACCTGAATTTTGCAATAAGGAGCTGATGATCTGAGCCATAGTGAGCGGCAGGTATTGTTTTTGCTGACTATATAGAGCTTCTTCATCTTTGACTGCAAAGAATATAATCAGTCTGATTTTTGTGTTGATCACTTGGTGATGTTAATGTGTAGAGTTGTTGCTTGTGTTATTAGAAAAGAGTGTTTGCTATGACCAGTGCATTTTCTTGGCAAAACTCTATTAGCCTTTGCCTACTTCATTTTATACTCCAAGGCCAAACTTGCTTCTTATTCTGGATATCTCTTGACTTTTCACCTTTTGCATTCCAATCCCCTGTGATGAAAAGGACGTCTTTTCTTGGTATTAGTTCTAGAAGGTCTTGTAGGTCTTCAAAGAACTGTTCAACTTCAGCTTCTTCAGCATCAATGGTTGGGGCATAGACTTGGATTACTGTGATGTTGGATGGTGTGCCTTAGAAACGAACCGAGATTATTCTGTCATTTGACATTGTACCCAAACAATACATTTTGGACTCTTTTGTTGACTCTGAAGGCAGCTCCATTTCCTGTCAGGGATTCTTGCCCAGCAGTAGATAAATGGTCATTTAAATTAAATTCACCAATTGCCGTCCATTTTAGTTCACTGATTCCTATGAAGATGTCAATGTTCACTCTTGCCTTCTCCTGCTTGATTGCATCCAATTTACCTTGATTCATAGACCTAACATTCCAGGTTCCTGTGCAAATTTTGCTTTACAGCATCAGACCTTACTTTCACCACCAGACACATCCACAACTGAGCATTGTTTCTGCTTTGGCTCAGCCACTTCATTCTTTCTGGAGCTATTGGTAATTGCCCCGAGCTCTTCCCCAGTAGCATATTGAACACCTTCTGACTGGGGAGGGTGGGGGCTCATCTTCTGGTGTTGTGTCTTTTTGCCTTTTCATACTATTCATAGTCATGGGGTTCTTGCAGCGGGAATACTGCAGTGGTTTGCCATTCCCTCCTCTAGTAGACCATGTTTTGTCAAAACTCTTCTCTATGGCGTGTCTGTCTTGGGTGGCCCTGCATAGCATGGCTTATAGCTTCATTGAGTTACACAAGCCCCTTTGCCATGACAAGGCAGTGATCCATGAAGGAGGGTAGCTATGTTAACATTTATTAAATGTGGGTTGTATGCTAGAGACTGTGTTCTGCCTGCATTCGCTGAAGCCTAAGATGTAAATGCTATTGTTAGCTGTCTTTCATAGCTTAGGAAATGGTGGTTCAGAAAGGTTAGGTAAGATGTTCAAAGACATATAGCTAGTATGTCCTATAGCTGAGATTTGACCCAGTCAGGCTGGTTCTGGACACTGGGTCTGGAGGCACCCTGCTTCGTGCAATGGTTGTAGACAGACAGGCTGGCATGTTTGTTCCATAGTCACTGATGATCCAGGCTTCCCTCTGTCTTCCTGCCCAGTTATGCTCACACTGACACTTAACCCTGTATGGTCCAGGATGGCTTCAGGAGCGCCAGACATCACATTCAACTCTCAAAGGTACATAGATCCCAGCTGAGTCAGCTCTTCAAAAGGACTCTCTTTAGAGGCTTTTTGGCACACTTCTCCCTACGGCTTCTTCGTCAGAACCTCTTTCATATGGCTATGCTTAGTTGGAAAAGAGGCTTCCTTGAGTAGAATCGGCTTTCTGATACTGTGTACTTAAGAGGGGAGAATGAAGACTGTGTAGGTAACTAGAGGTCTCTGCTGTTGTTGGTGTCCAAGCTAATTTTGTTGTGAGAGAGACTGAACGAAGTAGGGAAGTGGGGGAGCAAACAGATGGATGAGTGAGTGAAAACCCTGCATCTGTGAGGTCACAAGCTGGGGAGTCCCTTGGAGCCCCTGTAGTCGGCATTTCTAGGTGCCTTGTGTTCCCCATTGTGCAGTGCTGGGCCCAGGGATTTCAGAGGTGGCAGGAAGCTGGGGCTGGGGGTGCAGACTCTGAGGGGCCCCTGGGACGACGGGGTCAGACACCAGTGTCCCTTCCTCACTGGTGGTGTTGATGGTGGAAGTCACTCCCTTGTGTCCGGCTCTGTGACCCCATGGACTGTAGCCTGCCAGGGATTCTCCAGGCAAGCATATTGCCAGTCCATTCTCCAGGGACTCTTCCCGGCCCAGGGATCGAACCCAGGTCTCCCGCACTGCAGGCAGATTCTTTACCATCTGAGCCATGGGGGAACCTTCTCATTGGTAACCCCTAAATGACATTGAAGCTCAAGGAGAGATACTTCCTGGGCAGCCTCGGTGTACCCACCTTGGCACGTAACACTCAAGATGGAGGAGGGAATGGGAGAGATGCAGGAGCCACGCTCAGGACATGGCATGGGGAGGGAGGTCAAGCAAGAGAGAGAGTGGTCCCTGCAGCACGAGGGAGACACAGGAAGTGGCCTGTGAGGTGCTCAGGGCACTGTGGAGGTCCTGTGTTGCCTCCCACTCACCCCCGGGAGATCCTAACCTCCTCTCTCCCCAGGCTGGTGAGGCCATGGCTTCTTAGCAGTGCTTGGGCGGTTCTGTCTCCTGTTGAGACTATTTGGTGTGTGGGGTGATGCCCTTTCCTTTTTTTAAACCAAGGGCAGTTTTGTGGAGTTTGTGTGTCTCTTTGCCCTGCTGTTTCCTCACCTGATATTTGCTAGTTCACTGCAGTCTTGCTGAGCCTCCGCCCTGGGCCTGGGGCACTGTACTAACCTGACTTCCACTCCCGGACCTGCTGGGTGGGGGTAGCAACCAAGAGATGCAGCCCCAGCGCATGGTTAAGATCTTGGCCAAGGAGGAGCCTGGGGTTCAGGGCCCTGGGGAAGTAGCAGGATGTTCAGGATACCCCAGTTGGGGAGATGAAGAGAGGGATGCAAGGGGGTGGCCTTCCACCACCCACCACCCAGGAGAGCTGCCCCAGGAAGGTGGAAGGGAAGGGAAGGGAAGGGAAGATGTGGGGAGGGCAGGAAATGCAGTGTTGGAGGATGGGGAGGGGCAGGACCTGGTTCCAGCAGGGGCTCCATAAATGTGTGGACCTGAGACCAAGTGATCCTCATGCTGGAGGCAGCAGCGGGAAGCATTGTGTATTACTTGAATTTCCCAAAACTGAATAAGGGATCAACACTCGTGATAGATCTTAAATAGCGCGTCTCACTCCCACCCCATCAGAGGCTGCCAGTGTCCAGGGGCTGTTTGGAACCACCCGGAGGCGAGTCTCACCCCCTGTGCTCAGTGGACACCCTCCCCATATGGGGGCCGAGCATCGCTGAGAAGAGACCACAGACCCATGAGGGAGGGGAGCAGAGCCCTGTCCTCTGTACGCAGCACTGGTGATAAACCCCAAAGGTGGCTAAAGGAAGGAATGATCAATGTGACCTAAGGCATACAGATGTGCATTTATTCTGCTGTCTTTTGAGGTGGAATCAAAGACTTCTCATTGCAGAAGCCTCTACAATTAGTGTTCTTTCTTTCTTTCTTTTTTTTTTTTCTGTGTTTTTTTTCCTTTAATTTTATTTTATTTTTAAACTTTACATAATTGTATTAGTTTTGCCAAATATCAAAATGAATCCACCACAGGTATACACGTGCTCCCCATCCTGAACCCTCCTCCCTCCTCCCTCCCCACACCATCCCTCTGGGTCGTCCCAGTGCAACAGCCCCAAGCATCCAGGATTGTGCATCGAACCTGGACTGGCATCTCGTTTCATACATGATATTTTACATGTTTCAATGCCATTCTCCCAAATCTTCCCACCCTCTCCCTCTCCCACAGAGTCCATAAGACTGTTCTATACTGTCTCTGCTGTCTTGTACACAGCGTTATTGTTACCATCTTTCTAAATTCCATATATATGCGTTAGTATACTGTATTGGTGTTTTTCCTTCTGGCTTACTTCACTCTGTATAATAGGCTCCAGTTTCATCCACCTCATTAGAACTGATTCAACTGTATTCTTTTTAATGGCTGAGTAATACTCCATTGTGTATATGTACCATAGCTTTCTTATCCATTCATCTGCTGATGGGCATCTAGGTTGCTTCCATGTCATGGCTATTATAAACAGTGCTGCGATGAACACTGGGGTACACGTGTCTCTTTCCCTTCTGGTTTCCTCAGTGTGTATGCCCAGCAGTGGGATTGCTGGATCATAAGGCAGTTCTATTTCCAGTTTTTTAAGGAATCTCCACACTGTTCTCCATAGTGGCTGTACTAGTTTGCATTCCCACCAACAGTGTAAGAGGGTTCCCTTTTCTCCACACCCTCTCCAGCATTTATTACTTGTAGACTTTTGGATCGCAGCCATTCTGACTGGTGTGAAATGGTACCTCATAGTGGTTTTGATTTGCATTTCTCTGATAATGAGTGATGTTGAGCATCTTTTCATGTGTTTGTTAGCCATCTGTATGTCTTCTTTCTTGTGTGATGCATTGTCTAGGAGTGAGAGTTAGACTCACGGAAGCTGAGTGCTTCCCGAGGTGGAAGCCCCACCATTTACAGCTTCCTCTCCCACACGCCTGCATGGCCATGTTTCAGCATCTCACCTTTACCGACTCCAAGGCAGCCAACTCAGTTCTCCTAGAAAGAATGTTTTCTTTTTCCATCCATATTGAATCGTTTAAATCAATGTACATAAATTCTGATTAAATCACCTAATTACAGATACATGTTCACCTGGTTCGCATAGATTTGGGAACACGGGACCTGTGTTCCTGACAGGGACCTGCTTGCTGACACGGGGCCCGGGGTGCCAGTCACGTGTGCTCAGTGGGGTATGCTTTTCCAGAAGGACTGGGAGCATCGGTTAATCCAGGTTAGGTCAGTGGAGGTAACTCGAGAGAGCTTTTCCCACGGTATTGTCATCTTTGTTTATGGAGAAGGAGGCTGTGCCTGTGACATAGAAACCCAGCTCCAGGGGAGGTGGTGGTGGTGTTTACTTGCTCAGTCATGTCTGACTCTGCAACTTCATGGACTATAGCCCACCAGTTTCCTCTGTCCTTGGGATTTCCCAGGCAAGAATACTGGAGCGGGTTGCCATTTCTTCCTCCAGGGGATATTCCTGACCTAGGGATTGAACCCACATTTCCTGCTTGGCAGGCAGATTCTTTCCCAGTGGAGCCACCTGGGAAGCCCCAGGGGAGGTGTGTATTGAGAGATTTATGGCAAGGCGTTGGTGGCAGTGGTTGTGGGGCTGGCAGCACAGGTCTGGCCCACCAATGGGGCAGGTAGTCAGGAAGGGCCGGAACTCCTGTGCATGGACTGAAGCTGGTGTCCACAGGCAGAATTCCCTCTTCACCAGGGAGCCCCAGCCCTGCTCTGCACGTCCTTCCACTGATGGGACCAGGCCCACCTAGGCCATCTAGGACTGTCACCTGCTATGGATGTTAACCTACAAAACACCTCCACCATGGCTCCTAGATGAGTGACTGACTGAAGAACTGGGTCGGGGCCTCATCAGGTGAACTCCACCGACTGATGGCCCGAGAAGGTTGTGAACAGACGGGGTGGCGGTGTTCGAGTTCACTCCATGACTGGATTTAGAGCTCCAGTGCTTAATCGTGGCATGATTTTGCATCTTCTGAATTGATTTCTGCTCCAGAGACCAGCCAGGTGGTCCAGGGAGGACCAGTCTAGACATGCTCATGCTTTTTTACACATGCCTGGAGCTGTACTGCCAACTGACCACAGCATCTCCACCCAGGCCCTTAGTGGGTGCCAGAGCTCTGCCCTGAATCTAGCTCTCACACACTGTGTCCATATGAGCTATCCAGAGAACATCCTCTTAACCCTCAACTGTTGGGCAAAGGATAAATACCTGCATTTGTAGCCTTGTACTGTGCTATGTTGCCTCAGCCATGTCTGACTCTTTGTGACCCCATGAACTGTAGCCCACTAGGCTCCTCTGTCCATGGAATTTTCCAGGCAAGAATACGGGAGCAGGTTGCTATTTCCTTGGATCTTCCCAACCCAGGGATCAAAACTCTATCTCTTACGTCTCCTGCATTGGCAGGTGGGTTCTTTACCACTAGTGCCACCTGGGAATCCCAGGTGCAACCTTGGTAAAGACCAAAAAGTCATCACCAGAGTTCACCCGCTCAGCACACCCCAAGGCCCAGGGTTGGAGTGAAGGTTGGGCCGCCTCCTCCAGCCTGGGGTCTTCCTGGAGGAGGACAGGTGTCTGCCTGGGAGCACAAGGTTTAAGCCAATGGTGCCCCTGGCTCACCTGGGGAGATTTCGTGGGCTGTCACTGGAATGAGCCAGGCCCCAGCCCGGGAGACTTGCCCCCGCCTCTTTAGACGCTCAAACAGAACCATCAAAAACAGGACACAAACAGTTTCCCTTGGACACTCAAACAGGAGGGTCCAGAGCTATTAGTATGACTTGAGCCTGCAACCCGGGTGTGTGGTGGACATGCATGCACAGAGGGGTTTGGCAGAGCTTTGTTGCTGAGTTTCCCTGAGCATTAGTGTCTTGGAAATTGATGGAAAATGACACACCTTGTTTCATTCAGAACTTTACCAAGAATCACTCATTTCAGGAACAGCTCCCCCAAGGTGGCATCTCTGTGGGTGTGTGAGTGACCAGCATGGACCCCGTCTCTCTGTTTGTAGTTGATGTTGTTGTCATGGCAACTGTTTTGTGTAGCCACCTTCACCACGTCACCTGATGTGCTCCTGTTGAACAAGTATGTGTTGAATGGATGTTATTGGATTAAAACTTCCCTTCTTCCTCCTGCATGTTACAGCCAGGTGTCACATCAATTTTTAAAAAGTATGCATGTTCATGGACTGGAGTAAGGGAAATGAGACCGAATTCTTGTTGTAAAGAGGATGTAGCATCTGAGCTTGTGGCCCTGAATTAGGAGAAGGATGGCTGTGCCTGAGGGAGGCAGTGTGGGCAGCTCAGTGTGAGGGTCACAGTGCACAGAGTCTGGGGAGGGGACCCCGCAGACTCACTGACCTTGTGGGGCTTGTCTTGAGTTTGGTGGGGACCCCAGGTTTGAGGTCATGGTGAGAGTGGGGGGTCATGTTTCATGACCAGCCTGCTGCCATAGGGCATCAAGGAAGCCAGGGGCTGGCAGAGGCTGGTGGCCTGGGGATGGAGAGACAGATGGACATATGAGGTATTGGCTCTAGAACCCAGTGGACTTGGAGATCCCTGGGAGCTGGGAGTGTGGAGCCAGAGGGACAGAGGGTGGCCCTGGGTCTGGGATGAGTGTATGACTGGCAGTGGGCACCAGCTTCTGAGTTACGGATGCTGGACAACGGGGACATGTGAGGAGGTGGGGTTGGGGGTCCTGGGTTGTGAGATGCCATGATGGGGGACCAGCAGTCAGCACCTCGCTGGATAAACCCTCAGTGGGCTGATAATTCATCCTCACCAAGGTAACTGCAAGGACAGAGGGGGCTAAGGTCTGGGGGTCTACTGTTCCCAGCATGGATGAGCTGCACCCCTCAGAGCCTGTAGCCTGGCTCTGGTCTATCCATGGCCTCATCTTCATGTTACCTCCTGGAGAGGGCTCCCCTCCCTGATTCTTTCTCCCTGGCCCATCCACATGTCCCTGGTGGTCTCGCCGCCCAGACAGCCTCTGTGGGAACAGAGGAGCTGTCTTCTCGTTCACAGTCCTTGAGCCACATGTCTGGCTCAGGAGTCATGATGATGATGGAGGGAGATGCACCCCCCCAACTCCCACCTGCTGGGGAACCCTGTCCCAGGCGGGGACACCAAAATCCTCCTTGGTGACTCAAGGCTGGTGGTGAAGCAGGATGGTATTCCCAGGGAAGAGCTCCCAAAATAGCAGGCATCTCTGGGGGCGGAGAGCTGTCTGTCTGCCACTACGGCTTTCCCTTCCAGGAAGGCGTTCTGCCTTGCTTAGCGAGATTGCGGCTCAGTTCTGTCTGATGCTGTTGCTCAATCACTTGGTCTTGTCTGATTCTTTGCAACCCCATGGACTTCAGCATGCCAGGCTTCCCTGTCCTTCACTATCTCCCAGAGTTTGCTCAAACTCATGTCCATTGGTGCTATCCAACCATCTTCATCCTCTGTTGCCCCCTTCTCCTCTTGCTCTCAATCTTTCCCAGCATCAGGGTCTTTTCCAAAGAGTCAGCTCTTTGCATCAGGTGGCCAAAGTATTGGAGCTTCAGCATCAGTCCTTCCAATGAATATTCAGGGTTGATTTCCTTTAGGATGGAATGGACTGGTTTGATCTCCTAGTGCTGTCCAAGGGACCCTCGAGGAGGGGTGTACAAAGGACAATTCAGGCATGGCCACTGACATAGACAGGCCTGGAGTGCCAGGTACCTGGTTGGTGCTTTTCGGGCCATTTCTCTTACCTCACAGCAACCCCAATGGGTGCCTATTGTCGTCAGTCCATTTTAGGAGAGGAAACAGGCTCAGAGAGAGGAGCTGGCTCTGCCTGTAGACTGTGTGAGGCAACTGATGGAGACGAGTGTGCCTGGAAAGAGTCTAACTGTGTGTTGAGCCTCCCTGAGGGAGACACCAGCTGCCGGATGCTCCCTTGGGTGGCCAGCCAGGGCCACTTGTCCACCACTGGCCTCAGAGCTGAGCTTTGGACCTGCTGTCCTCAGGTCGCCTTCCCACCATGCCTGGTGCTCCCAGGAATGCAGCCACTCCCATCCAGTGTGTATGGGAGACAGAAGAGGGTCACGGGGTCCTCAGGACAAGGAGGGGATTCCTGGGCCCCCACTCACTCAGGAGCCTGGTCCCATGGTGAGGCAGGTGGAGTGTCCACAGGGGAGCGAGGCCACTGGAAGGTGTGGGCCGTGGGGACGGTGAGGAGCCAAGTGCCCCCTCAGCCCGGCTGCTGCTCTGCGGAGCTGGGGGTGGGGTAGGAGTGCTGATCGATCTGAGGAGCCAGCTCTCCCATGTCTTCAAGGGGAGCTGATGTTTTTAAGAGTGAAAACTCTGATTTGATTAACATTTGCTTCATATTCACATTCTAAAAAGTATCATGGGGGCAGTGATGAGGCTGCTGGCTGGATTTGGACCACGGTCATCTGATGGGGCTGGTGACCAGGCTGTCCCCCCTCACTGCAGGTGGGCTCAGGGAGTGGGGAGCTTGCATACGACTTCCGAGGCTCCGGTGCCCTGATCTGCGCTCGGGAAGGCTCCAGGCTGGACCTGGCTGCGGGCAGCAAGGGGGAGGTGGCTCTGGCCTTGGTTGCACGGTGCCCTGGGAGACAGGGCCAGCATCATGGCCAGCTGTGCATTCGTGTACTAGGTTAGGTGCAGCTGTGCTGCAGTGGAAACCCCCGGATCTCAGGGTCTTTACCCAGAAAAGGCTTATTTCCTGCAGGAGAAGTCCGCTAGTCTGGGTGACCCTCCAGGGCAGCCAACCTCATGCACAGGCCAGCCAACCTCATGCACAGGCCAGCCTGGCTGCTCCGTGTGGAGGGTCTGCCATCTTGCCGTCTTGCCCATGGCCCCCTGGAGGGAGGGGAGGGTTCCCTCTCCTATGTGCACAGGTGGGGACCAGCCAGGGATGGGGCGGGAGGATGGGCAGGTGCCTCTCTTTCTCCTGGTTTCTTTTCTTGGTGTCGCTCCCACGCCCACGCAGTGCTGTAACTGGCTGCCACACTCGTGCTTTCTCAGAGGGGAGAGTCAGAAATAGACTGTGGCTTCCCCAGTTCCAGGCGGCACCTGCTCATCACCCACAGCAGCAGCTTCTGAATCAGGAGGGAGCGGACCGCGTGGGCAGAGCTGGGGAATCCCTCAGGGTGCTGACCCTGCCCACCCCTCCCGAGGCTCCTCCCCTGCCTTCCCGAGGCTCCGCCCCTCCCCTCCTGAGGCCACGCCCCCTCCCCCCTAAGCGCAGCCAGCCTGGGGCTATGTCTGTCCCGGTCCCGGTCCGGAGAGCCATCTGCTACTGAGGCTCCAAGGATGTTTTAGCAGCACCCTTCCAGGGCCACACGGAGGGAGGGGAACCGGCGCCCATGGTTTTCTGCTTTGTTCAGGCCAGGCATGTTTGTCTGTGCCAGGCTCTGGGGTCTACACGAGGAATAACACCTGCTTACAAGTTTGTTTCTCTGAGCCCCGCCGATCTCACCTGTAAAATGGGCATAATCCCGTTGTCTGTCCTTGACATTAAGGTCGTAGTCACTCCTGCTTTGGGAAGCCCCATTACCACATGGAGAATGGAGCCCAGTCTCAGGTAGTAAATGAATGGAATATTGTGTTTAATATGTATTTAGTCCAATGTGTATTATGTAATTTGTAATTTGCACTGTTCTTACTCTGGAGCCAATATCTCCCCCTTGTCTGGAACACTTCACTGGCCTTTGACCACTTGTGGGCCTGGCTCCCGGAGGTTCCTGTCTGATGGGGATCCCTCCCCACCTACTCCACCCCTGGCAGCTCCACGTCTTCTGTGGGGAGGTTCTGCCCTGTCCTTCCTTGGACTGTAGTCCAGGAGAGTCTGGAGGTGCTTCCAAAGACAGATCCTCTCCACCCCGCACTGTCTGCTTCACACCCTTCAGCACATTTGGGGCTCCAGAGATCCAGACTTGCAGGCTGGGTGGGTCCTGACCCCTGCCCCATAGGTGCACACACACCTCCACTCAGTCCAGTGACACTTAGGAAACCTCATCTCAGGACCTGTGCTCCTCCCCTCCCTCCGGGCTCAGCAATCCCCACTAACCCTTCTGATCTTGACTCAACATCAGCTTCTCAGGCCACCTGTCTGTCCAGGTTGGCCCACCTACCCCCTACGCTATCATGATGCTGTAGGATCCTCCTCTTAGTGCTGGTCACTATGGAAATGAAAGGTGGTTTGTGTGACAGCTTCACACTGATGCTGAAGCTCCAATACTTTGGCCACCTGATGTGAAGAACTGACTCAAAAGAAAAGACCCTGATGCTGGGAAAGATTGAAGGCAGGAGAAGGGGACAGCAGAGGATGAGATGGTTGGATGGCATCACCGACTTAATGGACCCGAGTTTGAGCAAGCTCTGGGAGTTTGTGATGGACAGGGAAGCCTGGTGTGCTGCAGTCCATGGGGTTGCAGAGTCAGACAGGACTGAGCAACTGAACTGATTGACTGACTTGTGTGATAACAGACTGAATGTCTGACCCCTCTAGAGCCTGTGCTCCCTAAGGGCAGGGCTGGGTCTAACTTCTTCCCATGATATCCCAGGACTGGGCATGTCCTTTGTGCTCACTAAACCTCTGACACAAGAGGCCTGGTGAACCCAAGTTAGTTCTCAGTCTCATGAGCTGGGGTGTCAGGTACAGTTAGGTGTGAGTCCAAATGGGGACTCTTGACCTGCAGTACTCGCTTCCCTGTGATTGGGGTCCCCCAAGGAGCAGCTCTGGCTGGCAGTCCAGCTGTGGGCTCCTGGGGTCCCTCTGGGTAGAGGGGCAGGTTGCTGACAATCCAGCAGGCTGCATGTTGTTCACAGCTGGTGGACTGCCCCTTCTGGGCCATTTGGGCCATTTGGAGGTGCTTTGAGGGCCTGCTGTGGCCCTCACCCTGGCAGGCCTGCCTTCACCCCTAGAGCTAACGGTGGAGATTTTGGTGGTGAGATATCCACACTTTTCTGAGACATGCAAGTTGGATGAAATGCCTCTCTGGGACCTCAGTCCATGATCAGCTGACAACGCACAGGTTGGGTTCTCTCCAGACATTTCTTGAGAAATCTCTGTCCCAAGCAAGCTTGGTATAACAGATGTATTTGTGCATTTCCTCATTCAGTTCTCTCACCTTTGTGAAGATCTATGACTAGTCCTCGTTTTAGAAGAGAACACAGGGCTCCAGTAAGAAAAAGCCCTCCATGGGGGCAACGTGAGTAGAGTTTTGGGGTACTTTTCAGGCTTGAGGAGATGCATGGTCTCCATCCTCAGCTGTCCCTGCGGGAATCATAGCTGGTCAGCTGGCATCCCCTGAGCAACAGGCTCTGCACCTTTTGTGGATTCTCCACAACACTGCCAAAAGTTTCCTCTTCCAGGAAGTCCTCCTTGATCACTGCCCCCACGGCTGTCTCCAAGTCCAGCACCTGAACAGTTAGGAGACACTGTCTAGAAATGTGAGCTTCTCAAGGCTGGTTCCTTGTTTTCTGCTGTCTCTTAGGAAATGGACCTCCCCTGCCCCTGCCTCCTCCCTCCTCCATCACGTCCCCACCCCTGTTTTCTCTTCTCCATGGCATTGCCCACTCCCTGGGATGATTGCTCACTTGCTGTTTGTCTGCCTTCCTCTCTAGACTTGAGTTTTTCAAGGGCAGGACCACTGTGTCCTGGGGCTTGGGACAGTGCCTGGTGCAGAGCAGATACCCCCGCCCTGCCCCAGTCACTTAGTGAATGAATAAATAGCATCTGGGGGGTTTTGACCAGGCTGAGGGAGCCCCACCCAAACAGCTTGGTTTTGTGCCTGCTGCTTGCCAGGGAGCGGGAGGCCCTGGCCCCTGGGTGCCAGCCAGGAGTTGTCTGAGGGCACGCTGAAGTCTCAGCAGACATGCAGACAAGATTTTAAGCAACCACCCACCAGCCCGCAGACACACAAAGCCCGCCTAGGAGTCCGACAGCACAGTGTCGCCTAGAGTGTGGAGGGAGGAGCAGCTGAGCACCCGGGGGCCCTGGGCTTTGTGCTGGGACAGGGGTTATAAATAGGATTATGGCTCCGCATTGTGGGCATTCAGAGGCTCCGCCTGTCACCTCCCTGCAGTGGCAGAAGGATCCGGAAGTGGGGACGTTTTTGGCTCTACCCCAGGGATAACATTATTGGAGTTACAGAAATAATTGGAGCTTGGCATTAATGTTGACTAATTATGCCTCCCTCTCCTGACAAGCCTTTTATTTGTGTATGTATTTCTTCTTTTTGGCTACGTCCTCCAACTCCCTCGATGAGAAGCCATTTAAAAGGAAATGATAATTTGTCCTCCGATCTCACCAAGCGGACGGGCAGAGCAGGCGGCGGGCGGGCGGCCGTGGGCGTGGCCCGCGCGCGCTCAGCCCAGGAGATTCCCAGCTAGGATTGGATGCGCTTCTTCCCTACGCGCCTGGGCTCCGCGCCCGCGAGAGGCAGGAGCTTCCCCATCGCCTCCCCGCAGGCAGGGTCGGGTGAGGCCGACCGCGGCTGGAGCAGGACCGGGGCGAGTGCCAGTGTCCGGGTCGCTGGGAGCTTGGGACACAGAAGCTGGAGACGCGGCTGCCCGCCCCTCCCTGCGACCCCAGATAGGGGACCATCTCCCGGCTAGATCTTGGACCCGCGCCTGGGGAGCCATCCAGCCTGCCGGGCTGGCAGCAGATCTGGACATGATGAGCTGCTTGTCCGGAGTGGGAGCGGGAGCGCGGGCTGCCCCAGCCGCCCGGTGACAGAGGGCCACGTCCCTCCTGCGCGGGGGTCGGACTCGATTTGCCAGCAAGAGGCTGCCTCCGACGGAGGGCCCCCCACCCCTCCACCTCCCCCGCTCCCGTTTTTTGGGAGGCGATCTTCAGGGGGTGCGCCAGCCACCTCGGACCCTCACAGACCCTGGATGCAATTTGCTGGCAGCCACCATGGTGCAAAATGTAATTTTGGTGTTTTTCCGCAGACGACTGAGCCAAAGACCCGCGGTGGAGGAACTGGAGAGAAGAAATATCTTGAAACGTGAGTAGTGGCGGCCCCCTGGGGTTCCCCTCACGTGTGCTCCACGGAGGCTGCTGCGGGAACCTGGCTCTGCAGGCTGGCTGAGCCCTCCTGTGTTCCCCTCGCCCTGAGCTGCTGGGGAACTCTGAAAGCAAGCCCCCGGGAAAGTTGAAACACCCAGCAACATCCCATTGAAAATTAAAAAGGAAAAGGCTCTCCTGGCATCATTAAAAATGTCCCTACTTCGGGGTTGTGTCATGAGTCAGCTCTGTAGTTGGAAGGGAAATGATGTCTTTTGGCAGGCTGGGTTTCAAGCAGGTGTCCCTGGCAATTTGGGACTAGGGCTCCCTCACGGTCACGGACATCACAGGCAGGTGTGGACAGAGTATAAAACCTACCAGGGAAGAGCTCAGCCCTCTGTAGTTCCCTCCCTGGGGAGTAAAGCAGCAGCTCAAAGGAACAGAGAAGCCTAGGAAGTTGCCTGTGGCTTAGAACTCTACAATTTTAGATCCTCACCTCCTTCACATCCCCTGGGTTTTCCCAGGGAGGGCTGTGGTTGCAACATGTGCTGAGCACCAGCATCCAGGAAGAGCCTCCCTGGTGTAGAGAACACTGTTCCATCTCATTAAAGGCATTGAGGATTTGGGTGGTAGAACCTTCTCAAAGGTGTTTCCCAGATACTTCTTACGTATCTGGTCAACAGACTTCGTTTGCGAGGTATTTTCTATAGCATGTTTTCTAAGGGCCTGGATTTTTTAAATGTTTTCCTCTCTTTAAGAGTGAGCACTACAGACATTCTCTGAATTTGGTTTTTCATTCCATGAACGTCTTTTTACAAAGTTAAAACAGTCCCATGGCTGACCTTCTGTCCAAAAGTAGAAGACAGAAACTCTGGTCTGGGTGCTGAGTCCTAACTGACTGCTTCATCTTTCTTGACTTTATTAATTGCCTGGAAGACTCCCCCTTTAAGGACTGTTGGAAATATTTAAACCCTAAGATTATTAATTCTTTGTTTTAGGGACTTCCCTGGTGGTCCAGTGGTTAGGACTCTGAGCTTCCCCTGCTGGGGGCACAGGTTCAATCCCTGGTCTGCTGCTGCTGCAAAGTCGCTTCAGTTGTGTCCGACTCTGTGCGACCCCATAGATGGCAGCCCACCAGGCTCCTCTGTCCCTGGGATTCTCCAGGCAAGAATACTGGAGTGGTCAGGGAACTAAAATTCTGCATACTGAGCAGTGCAGGAAAAAAAAAAAAAAAGTTTTCTTTTTAAACTAGATATGGTGACTGCTATTCTATATTACATCAACTAAGCCGTATCTGAGAATTTCAAGAACATCTTTTCATGGATAGCATACTTAATCAGGTGGGCATATACAAATGTGAAGCTGTTACCGAATATTTGAATTTTAAAAAATTAAGTCACTAACTTATAAAGCTCATCAGTCACAGATGCCCCCTCAGGTAGTGATCTAAAACTCAAATGGGGCAAGTTCAAGGCCCAAGTAGTGCTGCCTTCAGCCTGGTTTGCTGCCCAGAGTGGGCAGAGGCTTTTCTCTCAGGAACCATTTCTCCTGTCAGTGGTCACTTCTTCTTCGCTCTAGTGGATGGCCAGGTCCTCCCACCAGCAAGTGCTTCTAATTGTGTTGATCTTTGCACATAGACACTTGGACATGAAAGCCTGAATATCAGAACTGTGCCTGGTGAGCAGAGATGGCAGGTGGATCCCGGACTGACGGCACTCATCTCCAGGGCAGGAAAAAGGCTCCCTGTGTGGCCCTGACAGTCCCTTCCTTGCCACTCAGCCAGTCAGGTCCGTCCCTAGTTGGAAACTTCCTGAGTGCCCTGGGCAACATCCTTGAGAATGTCACTGCTAGTTTGGGGTGGGTGGGTGGTTTGGTTTGATTCTGTAGAGATGAGGATCGACTAACTATATATAGTTCAGCCTAGAGCATCATCCCCACAGCCCTTGACACTGGCTTGCACTCTTGCTGCATTTTCTGCTTTGAGTCAATGGCTTAGAATATCAGCACATTGTATCTGCTCCCCTTCAAGTAGGGAACTCATGGCTAACTGAGATCATGTTGGAAGAACACTTGGGCCTGTGCGTTTGTGGATACGAGTGTCAAGACACTAGTGGCCATATTTTATATGGTTGTATTAGAAGTGGTCATTCAGAGGGGGGCCCACTCTGTGCCGGGCATTGTACTCAGTGCTTGCCTCTCTTCCCTCGCTGAATTGTTACCAGACAGTCGTGAGGTTTGCATGGCTGTTCCCATCTTCCTAGTGAGGAAGCTCAAACTTCGGGAGGTAATAGGACTTTTTAACATGAGTGTTGGCAGAGGGAAGGAGCTGAAGTTCATGTGCAGGTGAATGGCTCCATCATCCACGTTCTGACCACTGCCTTAGGAGCAATAGTGCATCTCTGATTATTTACAGAAGGCACTTGTGTGACTGTCCAAGCTACTGGCACTATTTCCAGAAAATCTGGGTATGGAGGCTCTGATTATGGCTCCCTTGTTTTGTATAAAGCACAGGGCTTTCTGAGTCTGAGAATAAGAGATCTATAAACCCATTGCTCAGGGGAGCTCAGAGTCTGTGGCTTAGGCTCTCAGGAAGGACCTTGGAATTGGCGCCCCACCGAGCACCTGGCCTGCAGGGGGACACTCCCGGGCACCTCCAAGACCCCTGCTGTGCTCCAATGACCTTGTAATGATGCCAGTGTTGTCCACAATTTAAAAAACAGAAAGATCTGCTCTTGTTTCAGTGTTTTTATATGGAGGGTGTACTTAGGATTTGTTCATGGCCTATTTTTAAGACATATGAAGAATTATGGGACTTCCCTGGTTGTCCAGTGATTAAGACTCTGTGCTTCCACTGCAGGGGGCACAGGTTTGATTACTGGTCAGGAACTAAGATCCTGAGTGCCACGTGGCATGGCCAAAATTTTTTTAAAAATCTAAAGAATTAGTTTCATATCATCATTTAAATCTCTTATGGTTGGCCTTCTGTGTGGTATTTTCACATTTTTTTCTAATTGTATTATCAGCTTTCAGATGAGAGCTTATAATTATGGTTTCTTCTGGTTTTTCACTTAGATTAAGAACAAGGAACATAACAGGGATTGGTTTCTTTTTCTGAAACATCTGAATGAAAGATGAATCTTTTTAAAGAAAATTACCGAAAAGTACAATGACTAGTATGTTAAATGCCCATACACCAAACCTCCTAAATGCACAGATGTTTAAAATGTTTCAAAGAAAGACAGGTAACGTGAGCTTATGTTAACGGCGAGTTGCAGAATTTCCTTTCCTCAAACCTGGCGGTGTTTCTAGGAGTGCTGACAGATGAGGTCCCTTTCCCAGGAATGGAATTCTGGGCCCCCTCCAGGGACCTGAGGCTTTATTTAGCAACAGTGAGAGCCAGAAATAGGACATCCATTATCTCTTATCCCAGGGCGGAGCTTACGTTTTACACTAAGTCTCAGCATTCTGCTCCATTTTTAGCTTCCAAGTGTAGGTGTAAGCACGGCTTGCATGTTAATAGTGACACTCACTAGGCAAAACCAATTTTGGTGAGAGACTTGGTTCCTATAAAAGGCAGGTCATGTGTCTCACTTCTGCAGTGGAGAATCAGCTGGGTTCCTGGGTATGTTTGGACTTGAAATGTATCCAGAAAATATGAATTCCAGGCAGGCATATGTTGCCCAGAATCTGAGGTGAATGTTCCTTATCTTATGTTGGTTGGCTAAAAGCATGAATCCCTTTTACATGGAAAAGCAGTGACAGTTCTAACAATATTCATTCATATATACTTGAATATAGTTTATATATATATATATATATAAAACTTATCCTACTAAAACATTTTTGTTTGCCATCTATGTTCCTGGTTGTAAATATACACAGAGATGATATTTGATTAGGAGAGAATTGCTTCCTGTTTCTCCTGCAAATCAATGCCCAGCATCAATCTGTGTGGTTATTTCTAACACAGAAAAGGGCCCAGGAGAACCAGGCTGTGATGAAGGCAAAACTTTCTTCTACAAGTGTTTCTGTGGAACAGTGAGACCATAGTTTCCTGAGCAGTGACTGGCAAAGTGCAATGATATGGAAAAAAGTGTCACTTGTCAGGCGTCCTTCCTGTTATACCGGTAGCCCCCACAAATGTCCAGATCTGAGCACGTGTCCTTGCTAAAGAGGAGAATGTCTCAACCTGCTTCTTTGTTTTCATCTTTCACAGAAAGGAACGATCAGACAGAGCAAGAAGAAAGAAGAGAAATCAAGCAAAGGTTGACAAGAAAGGTATGATCATTTAAGCATCTTGCCTGAATATTAAGGTAGGAAAGACTGAGATGGGTGATGCAGGCCATCCCTCTGTGATGCTGACCTGTGACTTCTTGGGCAACAGTGAATTTTGACTGGACATTCAAAAAGCAGTGCCTTTTGCATCGACCTGGGGGGTGACTGATGGCCCTGTGGACTATGTGCTCACCCAGCCATGGAGTACACGACTGCGGCCGTGTGGCCTCGATGACATTGCCATTTGTTTCCGGGAAGTCAGATGCTGACTGGCATGCTCTTCATTTATTTGAGCTCTTTACACAGTGCTCAAGCAAAGCATGCCTGGATATCAGTGTGTCAGTTTACCTTTCACACTCTTTGGTTCCTTCCATTTGTCTAGAAGATCCTGACTACAGAAAACTTGATTAGCTTCAAGGGTTTGTGTCTGAGACTCAAATAGTTAAGTCAAAATGTATTATGGCCGATATAGGTAGCAAGTCTGTAAAGTTTGGTCTCCTTCTAAAGCCCTGACCATCTCTAAATTCAAGTCTTCTGGTGTTCCCTTTCTCTACTGTATTCTGTAATAATAATATAATAAATTCTTGTCCTACTTCAAGTTAGTAGAATATCCTGAGCTTATGAGTGCTAGTGGTAGTATTTAGTATTTCAACTTTATCAGTAGCTTTTTTGGGAAAATCTTACCTAATGATAGTTGAAAAGCAACAGCTGGTGCTGTAAAATTTTTCCTTAGATAATTCACCCAGCTTTCCTTGAGCTGTGCTGTGGTCAGGGCACTGCTAGCTTCCTGGGGGTGTGAGTGCTCATGACAAGATATGTTAAAGGGAAGGGATTGTCATTTAAGAGTGTATAATTTAAGCCCTTCATGTTAGAGTTTTTTTTTTTTTTGCATTAGGGTTTTATTTCAGCTTCAGAGCTTACATTTATTTATAGACAGGTCCTGGTTTGCTCAGGGTACTTAAACAAACTAAGAAAGCTAGTTTGGCATGTGAGACCTAACTATGGTGATCTTTTATTTTAGCTTAATCAGAGACCCACGGTTGATGAACTGAGAGACAGAAAAATTCTGATACGATTCAGTGATTATGTGGAGGTGGCGAAAGCACAGGACTATGACAGACGGGCAGACAAACCCTGGACGAGACTGTCGGCAGCAGATAAGGTACTGAGCAGACGTGTGCACGTTGGCTCATGGGCGTGTATGTGTCAGAAGACAGTGGGCACCATCAGCTATTGAAATAAGGCCATGCTTGACTGGATGTGGCATCACAAATAGAACCTGGGCTTAGGGTCGTGTTTTCAACTAGGGGATGGTTTTGCCCTTAGGGACATTTGGAAATGACTGGGACATTTTTGGTTGTTACCAAGTGGGCTTCCCTCATAGCTCAGTCGGTAAAGACTCTGCCTGCAATGCAGGAGACCCGGGTTTAATCCCTGGGTGGGGAAGATCCCCTGGAGAAAGAAATGGCAACCTACTCCAGTATTCTTGCCTGGAGAATCCCATGGACAGAGGATCCCAGCAGGCTACAGTCCATGGAGTTGAAAGTCGGACACGACTTAGTGACTAAACCACACCAAGAGCCCTCAGGCTGTCTGGACTGAACCCAGCCTGCCAGGTACTTAATCCTCCAAAATATCCCTGAGAGAGGTGTTGCTATTATCCCTGTAGAGGTGCCATCAAATAGGTGGCTGGGAAAAGACTGACAGGGCTTAGACCCGGGGGCCTCTGTCTACAGTCTCTCCTACCTCCCCACTTTGAGTGACTTCCAGAACTTTTAAAGCCTCCCTAAAGGAGAGGAACATAATACATTCAGCCAATGAGTGTGCTGAAATTGCTAATGGTTCCTTGTCTTCATAAGCTGAGTGTGAGTCTGTGAGGTTATATATGAACACACATAAGCAGTGCATCCTCTTGGAACAATGCAGACAGGCTATAGTTGGTTACCCAGGGTGGACGTGCTCAGAGGAGCCTGGCCGTGAAGGGAGAAATTCAGGCATCTTTGGCAGCCTTTCCTTGCCTCTGAAGCTGTGTCTGCTGTTTGTCTACCCTGGCCTAAGAGTTTATCGGAAAGACGCACACGATGAAAGTGGGCGTTGGGAAGCTGGAGGAGGGCCAGATGAGAAGCCCTGAAAATACTGAGATGCACATCTCACCCACATGTAACAACAAGATTATGTTTCAAATGACACAAAATGTAAATGTATCCTGAAGTTAGAATAACTTCTAGATTAGTTGTAAAATTCCAAGTAAGTTCACCAAAAGCTGAACCTCACTCATTATCCTAAGGTCCTTACTTTATAAGTGCCCTGAGCATGTGCTTGATCTATCTGTTATGTATCCTGGTGACATGGGATGGGGGTGGGGCGGGGTCAAGGCAGGGGGGTGATATATTCCCACTCGAGCACAGTAAACAAATTGACTAAATACTTCCAGAACACCAGCTCTGCACTAGGTTGGTAGGGCTATAAAAATAAGTAAAGGCCTAAATGCTAAGCACAAAATTTTTTTTACTCTATCACAAAATAACAAAATCAGCAAGTATTACGAATGGCTGTCAATCCACAACCATGATACTCATTTCCCATGCTAGCTTTCTAATGTCCTGAAAAATAATGTGCTCTTTTTTAAATTCCAGGCAGCAATTCGTAAAGAACTGAATGAATACAAAAGTAATGAAATGGAGGTACATGCATCAAGCAAGCATCTGACAAGGTCGGATTTCTATTTGTATGAATTTCATGATACTTGCAATATGGTATTTTTTTTTTAAGAGAAAATAAAAATGTCACAAATCACTGTGTTCGGATAAAAAGCAATTCAGTATGTCTGCAGAGAATTGTCTTGAACAGACAGAATGCAACTCAATTGAAAGTGCTATTGGTTCCTGTGGTTTCACATAGGGCTTGGCAGGCTTTCCTGGTGGCACAGATGATCAAAGAATCCATCTGCAATGCTGGAGACCTAGATTTAAGTCCCTGGGTTGGTTGGGAAGATGCCCTGGAGAAGGGAATGGCTGGTTACCCACTCTAGTATTCTTTTCTGGAGAATCCCATGGGCAGAGGAGCCTTCTGGGCTACAGTCCTTGGGGTCAAAGAATTGGACATGACTGTGGGACTAACACTTTTGGTGAAGGGTGGGATGTAGAACAGTACTACACATTGTTTTATTTAAGTAGTTAATGTGTATTTAAAGACATTAGTCTCAAAGCACTGAAGGTAATTTGCCTGTATTCCCCTTCTCTCATATTTAGAGACAGAATATGAGAGACTGCCCGCCCCCGCCCCTCCCCCAATTTATTTATACATAGAGGAGTGCTATGAAATTACCGATCTCACTTGTCGCCCACCTTATTTAAGTTTATACTCACATCTTTAACACGAGCTCATGCTCCCCTGAAGCTCTTCCAAACCGCCTTTGTTCCTTCAGCAAATACATATCACTGTGTGCCATTCTTATGCTGCGAGTCAGCTGTAAGTAAAGGAGGGTCCCGTCTCCAAGTGGCTGATTCTTCCATAATCAAGACTTTTCATACAAGGGGAACACACCCATGAACAGAGGTGGCACAGGTTGGCCTGCTGATGCCAGTGTGCTCACAGATGGCATATTCCCCCAGCACTTCCCCTTCCTGTCCATGAAGAGCCATGATGAGGGTCTCACACACGTTTATCCTCAAAGGACTGCCTGATGCCACAAGCTGTTTGTCATCTCTCCCTTGGTCTAGAGATGCTCAGGCCCCAGACACAAAGAGAAAGGAAATCCTGAGTGGAGATACTGCCTTAAACCACAACAGTGGACTCCTTTTCTTTTCTGTTTGGCACAAAATGGCCACTGTGGTTGTTATTTATAAGATTTACTCTGTAAAGTGTAATATGGCTATGGAATAGAAAGCAGGCAAACAGAATTCTGTCCTATGAGATAGATGACTTTGAATATATCAAAGGGAGGAAAAAGAGGTTGGAAGAGCAGGAAAAATGAAGCAAGTAGTTTGTTTAAAGATGTTTAAGGTTTTCCCCCATGACTGGCACACTTTGGGGCAGGAATAAATCATCTTACTTTTGAGTGTTCAGAACACTAAAAAGTGTTTAGGAAATAAATACTCTGTAAAATATTCAGTTATTTTTAATGTTCAATCCTGTGTTACAGAAAAAAGATGTAATTACTGCATATTCTATCTATGGTAATGTGAAAATATTTAATACATTTCTATTTATACATTATTAAAAGATATTTACTAAAGATATGTACTTTCTCTCATAAGTCCTTGATAGCTTTTTTAGATGACAGAATTTTAAGAGTGAGCCCAAAACTTACACATCAGGAAGTGTTAAGATTTTTATACCACATTTTAGCATTTAATGTCAGCTTTTAAAAGTCAGAGCAATGATTTTAGTCATATGAAATTTTAATTGCATTAAACAGTACCACAAACACATTTTCAACTCTACAAGAACAAAATTATAACTCTACTATATCCAATCATTTGTTAATCAGTTCATTACCTCTGCTGCTTCAGCAAAGCCCTGCTGTTTTTGTGAACTTCAAGGGCCTACCTAGCAGTTTTCAAGCTAAGTTTTAGATAGGCTTAAGAATTCACCATCTGATTCCTTTTGTGTTATGATGGGGCCTGAGCGGTGGGTGCCCTCCGAGGCTGTACACCACTATAACCCAGGCAGGTCCATCCTCATGTTTTACATGTTGGACTTCCACAAAGATTTTAATAGCAACAGAATAATTTGTGGAAAGTTTTTTGCAATTTAAACTTAGATATGTATAACCTTGTCTTTTTACAACTTCTAGATTCCACAGGCCATAGAGATTTTCTTCTGAGAAGAATTGTGCTTAATTTTTGATACCAACACTGAACATTCATCAGGGAGCTTTCCTGAAGTTCAGCTCATGACTACCTGCTGTGTTTGCCAGAGAAGCAGGACCACACACACAGGTGAAATCCTGGCCATGCTCACCTGTGAGAGAATGACCAGAGGACACCCTTCACTCTCTGGGGCCTGAGGAGTGTCAACTGTTGGGGTCAGAAGAGACCCCAGGGACTCAACCTGAAGAAAACTGTTGTTTGCCTTCCTGCCTTGTTTTGCAGTTCTGCGGTATGACTGAGGATGGTGACGTGCGTGTGCAGGGTCACCACACTGAGGCTGTGACCAAGGGATGTGTACGCAGTGTCTTCAGTACCATGTGGAAAAGACCTTTTTATTCTCATCACAATTAGAGAACTCTTTAAGTTCCTGTTATACAAAATGATTTACTGTATTATACTTTTTCTTTTTTTATATAATGTCTAACAAAAAATACAGCTGCAACATTTTGATTCCTGTTAATTTTGTTCTTTAATTAAATGACTACTTATTGCAGGAAATTAACCTGGGTGTTACAGTTTCTTGGGGTGGGGGTAAGAGATTTTTTTAGAAAAAGGATCTGTGAAACAAGTCAAATCTTATTATTTTTGAGCCATCAAAAGCCAAATACAGGAGAATTCAAACTTTTTGTGTGTTTTGTAAATTCTTTTAGTATTTGTGGTTTGTGCCTTAGGAAATCAAATTATCTTTTCAAGTTAAGTTTTTAAATCATTTGAGTAATAAACCTAGAAATAAGTAACAACTTGTTGAAAAACTACTCAAAGGAAAATGACGACCTCTGAAAGTATTTTTAATTTCTTATTTGCAAACATTATTATAAGACTCTGTTGTAAGAGACAAAGGTTTAGATTGAGTGGAGCTCTAAGAGGATATTTATCCCAGCACAAACATAAAAGGTAACCTTGGCACAAAGAGGGGAAAGTAAGTTAAATAAGAATAAATGTTCCCTGGAATATATTTTTACTTAGCTTTTGAGTAAGTATCATTGCAAAAATGAGCCTGCCCTCCTGGTCCACTGAGTCCAGGAGCACAGTGCTTCCATCACGCCGTTGGGATCTTGCAGAACCTGTGCCCAGATCCCAGCTCTGCAACACTCAGCAAGGTGTTTATTTCCTCTGCCGGAAGCTCTCCCACCTGCTCCCCACCCGACCCCGCCCCAGTCTCTCTCACACACACATACCACAATTGGAATCTCTAAATGAGAAAAAGGAGGGAAGTGTGTGTGTGAAGTACCAGCAAAGTGCCCAGTCCATCATGTGGGTGTGGTTGTCAGGTAGCTGTGGAGCAGCTGAATGTCCTCTGTGACTTCTCACCACACAAGCTACCTCACTACTTCCCATGACCTTTCTTGTGCTGCTCTGTGGCTGCAGTGGGTCAGGAGCCCACTGCTCAGCCCTTGTGGCAGTACTCTGTCTTAAGGGATTTGTGATCAATCCTAGATGTAAGCAAACATACTGTTAGTTTGCCGAACTGTAGTCTTTTTATAAGAAATCAGTGTACGGTAGAAAAATTCTAGCTCTGCCTCTTCATGCTGTGTAACCTTCTGTGAATCGCTTGACTTCGCTAAGCCTCAATTTCTGTGTCTATGGAATGATATCTAAATCTTTTCTAACTAGAAGCCAATCTCTTAATTTTATAAGCATTTATGTGTGTGTGTATATATATATTTTATATTTATGTATGTATATTTTATATGTAAGCTGTTATTTGTGGCCAGTCAACCCTCTAAATACTTAATTTCTATTTTAAGCTACATAGTAGCAGCTTCCTATTTTATATTTTATTCAATTAAAAATATTAATTGGAGCCAACCTATATAAAAATAAGATTTCAATCTTCATCACATAGAAATATCCTGGCCCCCAAAGCAAAAAGGATCACTGCTGAGAATATATCTAAACTGTATGTAGCTTTAGTTAAAGACAATCTGATAGATGGGGCACAAATTCAGGGTTTTTGCCCAACTAAAGACGCACAACTAATAGATAAATAAAGATTTATGATAAAGTACAAGATACCCAAAGCAGAGTTTGGTTTGGTTCTAGACTCAAGGGTTCTAAAATATAAAACTGGAAGACATTTTCATTGTAATCAAAATATTTGCAAAGGTATCTAACTTCTACTACTGTATTTGTATTAATCATAAACTATTACCCTAAATTATATTTCCATATTTCATGTTCTTAGCAGGTATTTTAGAGGTTGAGATAACCTAAAACTGTGAATCAAGTATGCATGTTTACTCGGCACCTAAGTGTGTGTAATCCTACACTAAGTAAGTATATGATGTGGCACATCTCTAGTCTCTCATCCTAGTTAGCTGGAGGAACAGAAACAAAAAGCAATTCATTGATCACATGATACTGGTGATATACATGCATATGGATATAAATTTAAATTTACATATATTGTGTAAATTTGAAGAGAAAGTTTATATACTTAGGAGCTGAAGACTTAGAAAAAATAATTCTTATTCAATAACAATTAGATATAGTATCTGAATTATCATACTATTAGTAGTCATTAATAAGGTTCTTGTGCATTGACTTGACAATTTGATTTTAACAGAATAAAATGACTATTAAAGTAACAATATTAAGTCATTAAGGAAATTATTTTTAAGGAGTTAAAAAATTTTTTTAAACTTAATTGGTAATTTTGTGACAAGAAACTGAATCACAGCCAGAAGCATCAAGTTTTAAGCCAATATGATAGGAAGAATAGTACATCCTATGACTTTGTAAAAAGTACATTTAAAAAATTTTAAAGGGGCTGTGGACAACTGAATGGATTAAAAAAACAGCTAACATAGAGGGTCCACCTTGTGGAAACACAAGGTAATTACAAGTCTAAAAGGTATCCTATTGTACAGTCGAAGTTTGAAAGTCAGATTTTAGCTATATATACACAGTTCTTCAATGGCAAAGTCAAGTTCAGAAATGCAAAATTCTAATTATACTGCTAAAATTACTAGTTCAACATTATTCCAATACCTATTTACCCAGTGTTTTTTTCAGAATATCTTTTCAGAGTTCTTCATGTGAAAGAAACATCTCAGAAGATGCTCATAAACAACTGAAAATACAGAAAGTCAAATTTACTTCAGGTCTGACAGGAAGGACCTAAGAGCTTGCTCCAATTTTTACAATACTAAGGATCATTTCTATTTTTTTTTTTTTTTAATGGCCACTCCTCACAACCTGTGGATATTTGTCCCCTGACC
The DNA here is from genome assembly GCF_029378745.1 of Bos indicus. Classification (NCBI taxonomy): domain Eukaryota; kingdom Metazoa; phylum Chordata; class Mammalia; order Artiodactyla; family Bovidae; genus Bos; species Bos indicus. Next base: position 56,731,812 of record NC_091772.1, on the reverse strand, counting down.
TGGGACTGAAGCCTGGGCCCTCAGCGGTGAAAGCTTGGAGCCATAACCACTGGACCTCCAGGGAAGTCCCAACAGTGCTTAGTATTCTATTTTAAGTGTTTATTCATGGCACTTATGATTCTCCCATGCTTACTGACATTTTAATCAATATTAATGAACCCAGACCTAACTGTGACTTGGTTATTATGTGGTGGTGATGGGATGGCTAAAGAAAACTACCTCTAGCATCTGTAGAGAGCTTCACCCTAGGCCCTGAGGCCATAGAAAGCAGAATTCATCACCCTAGACTAGTTTTAAGAAGGAATTAAATGCTAGATAAAAACCACACAGTCTACTGCCCACACATGCTGGGCATCTATGGTGTCAGGAACATGTGGCTTTTAAGTCTCTGTAATAATGTCTACAGAGTTTAGTATTTAAGTTTCTGCCTGGCGGTACTAATGCTGCAAAATTTTTCTCTCTTCCATGTCCTTTCCAATGCCTTCTGGAACAATTTGACCACAGTGTGGTAAACCTGCACCAACGTGGTGTTAAACTGTGATCCAGGTAAGACACAGAAGTCATTAGTTACAATGCTTATTTATTTTTTAATATGTCTGAAATGGGAAAATCAAGAAGTGTTAGCTATGTTAATTAACATGATCATTAACCTCTGCTAATGCAAAACTGCTTTAACTCACTACAGTAAGATAAATTGAGGAATAAATTTTGTAATAAAGAACAGAGATATCTGACTTTCAAATGTTTCTTCTAAAAGAGGGGTCTTGCAAACTATAGCCCACAGACCAGATCTGCCTTTTTTTTTTTTTAATGGTCTGCAAGGTAAGAATGGTCCTTACATTTTTAAATAGTTATATTTGACAAGTTTATACAAGTACATACATGAGATCTTTAAATTTACCTTTTAGCCCTTAAACTTTTTTTTTTTTTTTTTTTTTACTGTATAGCCCTTTAAAAGACAGTTTGCCTACTCCTGCTCGAAAATCTTTTTTTTTTTTTTTTTTTAAGTAAAGAATAGAAGATGCTGAGTTACACAGAACAATTAGGTTTGTTTCTAAGCTTAAAATTTTTAACATCAATTTTGTTACAAATTTCAAACTCATTATAAGCTCACATTGACAATAGTACTTTGACATGCGTAAAGTGCAAGTTGGGTAAATAACAAAGGCGCTACTGATATCAAGGGCATATGTTTCATTAGTATGACCACTCACTGTTCCAACTTCCTTTTATTGAAAATTATTGTTATCAAATCTTAAACCAAAACTATGTTATCTACAGTTCAAGGCAGTACAACACACAGATCTCATTCAACAATCTGTATTCCTGAAGAAAAAAGATATTGAATTGTTGGTCCAATCCCTGGGTTGGGAAGATCCCCTGGAGAAGGAAATGCAAATCCACTCCAGTATTCTTGCCTGGAGAATCTCATGGACAGAGGAGCCTGGTGGGCTACAGTCTATAGGGTTGCAAAGAGTTCGACATGACTGAAGCGACTTAGCACCACATGGCAAATGTTGTTTTAGAGTATTTCTATTGGCTTTTTTGACCCAATGTATGTTTTTAAAAACAAAAACTAACCATTACAAATTTATTATCTTCTTTGGTAATGAAGCCTGTGAATATCTGATTTGCCTACACAATTTGTCAAAGGTGCCAATAAAATAGAAATCCCTGTGATTTTACATGACTTTTAAAAATACATTTTTAAGTACATGGAAATAGTTCATTTATTATCTCTGTATCTAGAGCTGAGTACAGGCATGTCATATAATAAGATGCTCATATGACTGGCTGGCTAATACTTTGTTATTAACTTTGATAGAAATACAAACACTATACAGGATTTGAGGAACTGAAAGTTTTAGAAGGCACGCTGGTCCTCCAGGAACATACTACATCTGCTCACTCACTTATTCATTTTGTGCAAGCCTATGTCTCCAAGCACTCTTTTAGGTTCTAGAAGTAAATATATAAAAGTTGGCTTTTAGGGCACAGGAAACCTCTGAAAAGGTTCTTTGTTGTTTTGCTGTTATTTTTAACATTCAGGTGAAATACAGGTAACATAAAACTGACCATATTGAAGAATAAATGATATTCAACACACTTACAAATTCATATGGCCACCACTTCTGTCTGGTTCCAGAACATTTTCATCATACTTGAAGAAGATCCCATGCCTAATTTGCTGTTTCTATGAATTTATACATTCTGGATATTACAGTAAATTAAATCATGCAACATGTGACCTTTTGTGTCTATTTTCACTTAACATGTTTTTGAGATTCATCCATACTGTCAGGCTAATCAATACTTCTTTCCCCTTACAGCTAAAAAATATTCCATTACATAAATATACTACATGCTTACTTATTTGATTGCCATTTGGGCTGTTTCCACCTTTTGGCTATTGTGAATAGTGTGCTATTTTGAATATTCCTGTACAAAAGTATTTGTTGAGTATCTATTTTCAGTTCTTTTGGGTATATAACTTAAGAGTGGAATTGCTGAGTCACATGGTAATTGTTTAACTGAGGAACGACCAAACTGTGTTCCATGGCAGCTGCATTATTTTATATTCCCCTGTCCCGACCCTCCGCCAAAAATAAGACGCACAAGGGTTTCAATTCCTGCCCATCCTTGCCAAACTTGCTTTCTGGTTTCTAACTATCATAGTGGGTATAAAGTTGGGATCTAACTATGGTTTTGATTTCCATTTTCCTAATGATGCTCAGTGTGTTTGTGTGTTTGTTAGACATTTGTGTGTCTTCTCAGGAGAAATGGTGGTTCAAGTCCTTTGCTGATATTTTAATTAGGTTTTTTGGCATTTTGTTTTCAACCTATAAGAATTCTTTGTATATTCTGGCTACTAGACCCTAATGAGATGTGACTTGCAAATATTTTCTCCCATTCTGTAGTTTTTTTTCCTTTTATGAAAGTATTATTTGCATGAAAATCCTTTTTAAAAAAAAAATTTCTTAAGTCCAAATTGCTTTTTTTCCCGTTGTTGGTGTTTTTGGTGTCATATCTAAAAATCCATTGCCAAATCCTACGTCATGAATCTTTATTCTTATGTTTTTTTCCTATAGGTTGTGTAGTGTTAGCTCTTATAGGTTTTTGATCCATTTAAATTTTATATATGGTGTAAGGTAAGGGTGTCCCATTTTTGCATGTGGCTATCCAGTTCTCCCAAAACCAGTGGCTGAAGAGACTATTATTTTTCTATCAAATGGTCTAGGTACCCCTGATGAAACTCAACTGGACTACAGATGAACAGGTTTATTGCTAGACTCTCAAATCTATTTCATTGGTCTGTATGTCTGTCCTTATGTAGGTACCACATTATTTTAATTTAGCTTTGTAGTAGTATGGAATTGGGAACTGTGAATCCTCCAACTTTATTATTTTTTTTCAAGATTATTTTGCTATGTTGGATCCCTTCCATTTCCATGTGTTTTTCAGGACTGGCCTTTTCATTTCTGCAGGAAGGACTTGGGATTTTGATAGGGACTGCATTAAATCTGTAGACTGTTGCCATTCAACAATATTAAGTCTTAGAATCAGAGGGGATGACCATGGGATGTCTTTCCACTTAAGTGTTCTTTCAACAGTGTTTTGTAATTTTTAGTTTTCAGATCTTTCAACTCTGCTTTTAGAAATTTTAGTCTCTATTACTTAGTCTAACAAATGGCTTATCAATTTTCTTGATATTTTCAAAGAATCAACTTTTGGTTTGATTTTCTGTTTTTCTATTCTTTTTAAAAAATCTAAAATATCTATTGTTTCCTTCCTTCTGATACTTTGGGTATATTCACTCATTTTCTAGTTTTTTAAAGTTGGGTTATGAACTTGAGATCTTTCTTCACTTCTTAAAAAAAAATATATATATATATAAATGTACAGTTATAAATTTCTGAGCACTGCTTGGAGTATGCTGCATTTTCATTTGCCTCGTGGTATTTTCTAATTTCTCCTGTGATTTCTTCTTTGACCCACTGGTTATTTAAGAATGTATTGTCACTGGAGAGTTTTACATACGGAAGTCATAAGCATGGTATAATTTATGAATTAGCGAGAATATATTGGCTGCTAAGTAAATAAGAGGCTGTAAATTACAAGGCAAGTATGAATGCTGGGAAGCTATTTAGGAGGCTGTTGAAATTGTCCATATGAGAAATAATGCTGCGACTGTCAAAGGTAGTGACAGTGGAAGTGACAAAGTAGGTATATTTGTAGAACATCTTTTGGTAGTAAAATCTACAGGACTTGTTGATCAATTAACCGGCCAAAGAAAAAGAGGCAATCAGGAATTACTCCTAGGTTTTGGCTTGTCTAGTTAGGTGGATAAAAGTGACATTTACTGAGATGGAAGAAGAGGTTTATCTTTTTTTTCCCCCCTTTGGTGGTGAGAGAGACTGCTGAGAAAGCAAGAGTTGGAGAATTGAGATGTTTATTAAAACTGTCAGTAAAACAGTATATGATGTTTAGTTGCTCAGTCATGTCCAACTCTTTGAGACACTATGGACTGCAGCCCACCAGGCTCCTCTGTCCGTGGAATTTTTAGGCAAGAATACTGGAATGAGTTGTCATTTCCTCCTCCAGGGGATCTTCCTGACCCAGGGATTGAACTCACATCTCCTGCATTAGCAGGCAGATTCTTTACCACTAAACCGCCACGTAAGCCCTAAAACAATGTATATAACACACTAATGTCCAAAATAAAGGTCAGAATGTTTCTACATTTAGAAGTTATTAATATAGAAATGGTTATTAATTGGTACCAGATGAAAACACCTAAGGAGAAAGTTTAGATTGAAGAAAAGTAATAATATGGAGCTCATTCCTAGTCTTAAGAGGTAAAAGGGATGTTAGGAATAAGATAAGAAAGAATGGAAAATCTGTGTCAGCCAAGGGTTTTTAACCATGGAATGGCACTGAGAAGCTAAGACAACAGAGGTAAGGTTTGGTAAAATTACTGGTGATTTTGATAAAAGCTGTTTCAGTGAAATTATAGGGATAGAAGCTGGACTCTATGAGGGATGGTAAGGAGCAAGTAAGAAGTATGAATTGAGATAGTAACTAGAGAAAACTCTCTTGCTACGCTCTGTGTAAAGCTAGGTTGAGAATTACATATGAAGGGCAGCAGTTAAAAAGGAACGTGATGTTAAAGTCCATTTTAAAAAAATGTTTTTAAATAAGCGTGGGCTATACACACCAATAGGGAGAAGTCAAAGACAACAGGATTCAGAGTACCTCCAGGTGATTAGACTGTCCTGAAATAATGAGGGTTATCTGCTGTTGAAACGTGTGGGAAATCAGAAATGGCAGTATTGATGCAGGTAACATGTTAGATTTTAGGGAGAAGAGATGAGGAAAGTATGAGGTAAGGCCATACCCTAAAAGGTAAAGAATTAAGGAAAGAGGTACTGATATACAATAATGCTCTGGAAATGTGGTACAGGCAATTAAACAGGGCAGGATAAGGATTGCTGAGCAATGCAATATAGCCATTTGAAATATGTGGTCATTGAAACATGTATAATATCATATATGAAACGAGTCGCCAGTCCAGGTTCGAAGCTCGATAGTGGATGCTTGGGGCTGGTGCACTGGGACGACTCAGAGGAATGGTATGGGGAGGGGGGAGGGAGGAGGGTTCAGGATGGGGAACACATGTATACCTCTGGCGGATTCATTTTGATATATGGCAAAGCCAATACAATATTGTAAATTTAAAAAATAAAAAAGCAAGCAAAAAAAAAGAAATATAATTAAGGTTTAAATTTATGACCACATATTTGTTTTTCTCAAGTGATGTTCAAGTTGTGGAATGAAGGGTTTGAACTAGTAGATAAAAAGCTGAGGAAAGGTGAGAGGGTGAGAGTACTGTCTAGGACTAAGGACTCTAAAATCGGTAAGGCAAGGAAGGAAGGACAAGAGGGTTAACAAGCATAGCAGACAGTAGTGGAGTAAACAGCCTGGGACTACTCTAGAAAGCAGGGTGGGACGATCAACATCTGAAGTGAGATTCAGGGCACAACTACTGATAATGACAAGGTCAAAGCAGAATGGTTTAAAGAGCTGGGAGAAAGCGGGCACCTGGGTGGGATTACACATACAAAACAGTATGGGAATCAGCATGGGTTTAGAGGTCTTGGAGTCTGGCCAAGGGGGGGTGGAGATAAAAAAGTATGTGTGGCATAATGGATTAATTTTGAAGTCTCATGGGGGAACACAGAGTTACAACTCCTGAGTTGTTTTAATATTATAGCAGACTTGTCACTGTTTCCTGAAGTAGAATTTCTGCTATGCTATCAATAAATCTTAGCTGATGCTAACAGTGGAATAAAGCTATGATGCAAAGGTTTTTTTTTTTTTTTTTTTTTGCTTATTTAGATTAAGAAGCCACTTTTACCACTGTACTTAAATACTGGTAAAGTGAGATGGTGTGATGGTATACTTCAGATGTCTGACTGGAGGATATTCAAACAAAATGATTTATAGAATAACTTATAACAATCAAGTTACAGCATTTATTTCAACTTTATTACACAATTAAAGCAAACTAAATATGTATTCATTTTCATATATTAATCTAGCAAAATATTACAGTGAACCCTAGGGCTTAAAAAGTACTTGTCAAAACAGCCTGCTTGAGTTAATAATATGCCTACCTAGAATTAAAATGGTAACTCTGTTAGGCTATTTAGTGCCTTCTAATACAATGGAGCCACCGCTGAATAAATACTCTCTCCAACAGTATGCTGAAAGTACTGCTGTACACTCAGGTAAGCATTTTAAATCGGACTTCGTCCCCTTCTATGCATCACTAAATTTTATTATTTGAACCATGTTCTAAACTAGTAAATTTTAACAATACTTTATATATTTAGTTCAAACTGTTTGCATTTAAAATATATTTTATATGATAGATTTTAGTAACTAGTTGTATGAATATAGTTAACTTGGTAATATTTGTCTCATGTAAATATTACTATAAAAGTAAGCCAATTCCTTCTACTGATTGGTTTCCCAAAGCTTTCTGAAAAAAGTATTGCACAGACAAAAGGCTTCGGGGCTAAGTCATGTTATGGTGATTACAGGTTCTTTCTTATCCAGCAGAGGACAGACAGTTCTTTGAATTTAGAGGGTTCTACAGAGGTACTCTTGCTTGGGTAACATGTCTTTTCTTTATAGAGCTATTCTGGTATTTCCTAAGCTAAACAGGAATAATTGGATAAAACTTGTTGAGAACAACTAGACATCAAAGATTGTTTCTCTCATGAGCCATGAATAATGACCTCAGTCCTCTGCGTACAGTGTGAAGCTCCTCTTCTTGCTGTGGCCAAGAAAAAAAAATATCACTTTGAACAGTGATTCACTGTAAAACTATCATCCTATCCAATCCCCTAAAGGCTGTTCCTAGGTATCTACAGAACTATATGCTTATTACTGATATTTTAGATATATATTTAGATGATCAACTGAGAGATCAATTTTAAACCCCAAATCAATGAAATTTTTTACTTCCTTTAAATATGAAATCCTCAGTCTAGAAAAGAACTTCAACAAGGATCAGTCTAGTTAGTTAGCTTATGTGCTTCCAGCTAAACTGGCTTAGTAACAACTATCGTCTTAGCCTCTACTATCAGCATACTGAGGTTCTATTAAAATTTAATCAAAGTATATTAAAATATCCTGTAGTATACACAGAAATGCCTCTATCTCTGAGGAAACACCAAAGGCATGTTTCCCTTGGACGGCACCTTTAGACACCTTCCCTGTTCCCCACCCTGGCGAGCTCTTCCCCCCAGAATCCAGTTGCTTGTCTACTAGACCTCTGCAAAATCAGCTAATTGTATCCTCAAATCTAAGTAAAAGAAAATTCTTTCTTGCTCTGCCTGACACCCCTTCTCCTTCAGAAGACACAGCAAGACTGCTGTGGTGTACCTTGCTTAGATACATACAAGGAAATAATTATTCTAGCTTCCTTTTAAATTGCTCTTTCTTTTAAGGAGACACTCATTTAAAATCACCCCTATTTTCTACTATAAATTTGCTCCCATTTTAAAGAACTAAAAGAACCCCAGTGGTTTCAATCCAAAAAGAAAGACCTGTGGAAGAATTTCTCATTTAAACACATAAAAAGCATGACTGATCATTCCATTTGAAAAACCCAAACTAGATATTGATTTACCATTTCCTTAAGAAGTCTGTCTTGCAGAATTTTCATGTTTTCTTTCATCAAACACATCTGTGAATAAATAATTTCTTCCATGGAATTTACTTAGTTCACAGCAAAAAGTTGGACTAACCAATATTGAGAGATTACATACAAAAATACAGAATTTATACCTGAGATGTAACAATATTTTCTTCACAATCAGTGCTGTAGAAGACATTCTTGTCCAATGAAGCTTTTAAAAGGTGAAGTCTAAAATAATGAAAGTTACCTGTGCATTTACTTCGGTACTTAACAAATTAAATTACTATAATATAGTATATATAATTTTAATTTTTTGACCAAAAAGTCTTGTTATATATTCTAATCATTAAGAATGTCATACTGACCTCTGTTGTTCACGTTTTTGATAGGCACTGAACTGCTGGAATACCTTTTCCCGAAAGTCCTAAATTTAAAAGTACAAAACTAGTTACACTGTAGTTATGACTAAAAATTAAAACTAAACAGTAGAATTTACTATATTTATTTCTAATTTAAAAAACAACTTGGCTATATGCTAAGAATATTGCAGATGTCATAAACTCTTTCAGACTTTCTCCCTGTAAAAGGTAGTCATAAACTTTATATATATGTATTTACTAAAGTACAGTTGATTTACAATGTTTCAGATATATATATAGCAAAGTGATTTTAGTTACACATGCATACATGTATTTTTTCAGATTCTTTTCCATTTAAGTTATTTCAAGATATTGAATATACTTGGCTGTATAGGTCCTTGTTATTTTACCATTTTATATATAGTAGTATGTTAATCCCCCTTGATCATAAACTTAAGTCTGTATTTTTAGTGTATGTACATGAAACTAACTAAAAATCTAGGATAAAACTAAATTATGTCCTAAAAAACAAAAACCTTTATGGTATAGTCTAAAAGTAGAAGGTTAATAGAAGTTGTCCTGAGTGCAGCTCTTTAAAAATGAGGTTTTACAATTATTTTTAAACTCTTATAAGCACAAACCACAAATTCCTTCTCCAAATCTTTTAAATACTGTGAATCTTTCTCAAAATTCTCTAGCTCCTCTATGATGATGAATTGGAACTTGTCAAGTTTTTTGATCCTATTAAAGAAAGAAAATGAGATTTTTTAAAAAAAATGACAGCACTCAGAATACAAAGCACCTAGGATATTTCAGAAGGGATTTTTAGCACAGACCTGTACTCCTGAATCTTCTGGTTGATTGCTTTTATATGTTGTTGAATTGTTTTCCAAGTCTGTTTAGTAAAATAATCCATCATTTTGTGGCGTATCTGAAAAACACTCATTTTTTAACTTGAAAAATCTTTACAAAATAATCTAACCAAGATTATATTAAGACCAAAGCCTTTTCCATGAAATATAAATGACTAACAACTTAGAACAGTGAAAAATTAAAAAGTCAAGTGATTTAAACTGAAGTGTTAATGAATAAGCTCAGTCCCACCAGGAAGGCTCTGACTGAGGGTTGGAATTGCTAGTTATTTTCATAAGTACATTACATTTACCAAAATGCTAGTGATTATAGTTCTTTTCAGGAACACAGCCCAGGAGTCACACTCAAAATTACTACCATTTTCCATAAAACATATCCACATCTAGTCACAGATATGCAGAATGTACAAATCAGGACTTCTCTGTTTAGACGAGGGTGACCTTGGATAAATCAACTCAAAAGAAATCTACAGAATCTTAAATAATTTCAGAGTTTACCCATGAAGAAAAGAAAAAAGCAAAGAAAGAGAGCTGATAACCTGTGCAGGAAAATGTCTTAACAGGAGGGGAAAAAGAACTGTCTAAATACAGGCATGTGAGAAAAAGAGATGAGTGGATAAAACAGTAATTTAGAATTACTGTATTTTAGAAAGTATTTTTGCAAATATCACCTCACTGGAACCACAATAACTAAGGAACTTAAGTACAGAACTGGTGAAACGAAATGGGTTTCTGACTGAGACTGTTCATCCTCTATACTTTATATAGTACCCTCACAAGCAGTTACTGCTGTGAGATTTTAAAAATGTATTAAAGACTAGGCAAAAACAGAAAATTGTTCAGAAAAAAGAAAAATCACAGAAGACTCAAAACGTTAAACTGTAAAGGAAAATACGACAGAGAGAACCCATAGGTAAATATGGGTAATATAAAATTTTAGAAAAACTTGGCTCATAAATCATTCCAGCTTTTTACCAGTGCATGAGGAAAGCTTAGTTCATGAATGGGTGTTTTGTTGCCGAAGGGTTAACTGAACTGACAGTCTAGTAGAAAGTGTGGCATATTATCATAATTTAAAGGATGACAACTCACATTAACTTTCCTCTGAAACTCTGTATTGAGCTGCTCGCACATCATCATCCCTACATCTGAAATTTCAGTTTCCCAGTTCTCCAAAGGAATAGAAAAGTCATTTGCTGATAATGGAGATATACTTTCGGACACTAAAAAAATGAAGACAATCAGCTAAAATTAAGATATGCATTGTTACAAATTTTACCTTCTTTGTCATGAGACTAAGAACAATGTCTTATTTTCAGATTCTATATGTAATCTAAGGATTATAAATCATAGGCATATTTTTCATTTAAAATATTCTGACTTATAAAAAACCTTTCAGCATGGGAATTAAGGCAGAAACAGTAATATTAAAATGGAACATATTTGGATTGATTTTTTAAAAAACTAATTCTTTACTACTTGCACATTAATAACCCAACTATTTAGTGATATGCTAATCTATCAATTAATACTGTAGTAAAGCCTATATATATGGTAGTGATGAGGAAGATTTATGAGTAAAATCATGCTTACTATAACAGTAAAATACAGTGAACTTTGTGATAAAGCATCCTCCTTGGATCTATCCAAAGTTATCTTTACAAAGGAATTTGTTTTATGAAAGAAGTCACTCAAAATTGAAGAAACCACTTTCCAAATTAATTGCATTTTGACATAGACATCTGATCTACCTACCTTTGTAGGTGTGATGATCTGCATCTTTGCTTTTACAGAGTTTTTTGGGAAGCAAGTTTGCTCTTTCTTCTTCCACTTCACCAGAATTATTTAGACTATCTTCCGTGTACATTCGTTTGCGACTAAGATGTTGTATACAGCCTTAGGAACAGTAAATAACAGTGCTACAATCTTAATAAAAAATACCTAATATATATATATATATTATGTAAATATAGAATAAAATACTATATGGGTTTTTAACTGTAAAAAAAAAAAAAAAAAGCCCTTGTTTCCGTTTGTATAGTTTTAGACAACTGCATTAAATCCTATATAATTTTGACATTAAATTGAATAATGGTATAATTATAAAAATATAATTCCTTTAGGTGAAATTTCACAGTAGTATTTCAGTAATTAATATGCGTTTTTTAAAAAGCAAGTCTTTGACCACAAACCTGACATATGTGTGGAGTCACTGGGCATGCCATACCATGTTTTCTCTCTTTCTTCACTAGACGTGGATAATGGAGATGCTGAATGACTTTTCTAAGATAAGTATCAGAATTGGAAAAACATTCTGTGTAAGTACTCCTGGACACCTTTGACCATCTCTCTCAAGTTCTATAGACAGTAAGTTGCAAATGCTATCAATTTGGTTTTTTTCCTCGCATTGTTTCTATCCCTTTTTAATCTCTCACACTGCTATGCATTTTCCTAAATCCTTATGTGAACCTCAATCTTAAATTACAGCAATAGTTTTGAGCTGCTTTTTAAAACTAATCCTATTTTTCAATTCTTCCTTATTAGGAGTTTGATTTCTTTGAGTCAGGAGGGAAGCCAAAGAAAAGTCTAAACTACTTCCTTCAAATTATATCTTTAAGCCACATCTTTGTCCTCTAACCTTATGTCTTACTGATTCAAATACAAATGTGTTAGCCAAATTAGTCTTTTTCCTGTTTTCTGAAAATCTGTGTCCATTTCCAGTCCCCTTCTATACTTAAGTTAATGATGTTTCTCTACTCAGTCTATATATACCAACCTGTCCTAAGTGGAGGCTGGTATAGCCCAAACAAAACCCAGCCCACTCCAAGCTATAATTCTGTATTAACATTCTGTATTTTATAGGTTATTAAATATTAATCTTTTTGTTGGTTGACTTTTATAGTGGAAAAACTCAACCAAATTTCTATATAATCATGAAACCACTAAGTCTTAATTATAAATATGTAAGTCAGTGGTTTAAAGCGATAGCCTATTTAAGACTTTCTCGTTGTAAGTATTTCAACTTTTTTTCTATGATCAAACCATCTTACATATTTTAAACATCACACTTTCAGATAACAGGTGAAAAATACTAAATTATTATAACTATTACTAAAGGCCTGTAATCTGATTCTTATTAAGAACTATTTTAGTTTAAGGAAAGCTTACTGGCTGTAGTACCATATGACTTTCATATTTGGAGGTTCAATTTCCATAAATTTTTCTTGAAGTATAACTGTTTACATCTGAATAGCTGTTGCAATTGGGCTTCCCTGGAGGCTCAGATGGTAAAGAATCTGCCTGCAATGCAGTAGACCTGGGTTTGATCCCTGCATTGGGAAGATCCCCTGGAGGAGGGCATGGTAACCCACTACAGTCCATGGGGTTGAAAAGAGTTGGCAACTGAGCACAAGTACATTCTCCCCTCAGTATCTGTGGGGGATAGGAGGAACTGGTTCCAGGACCCCTTGCAAATACCAAAATCCACTGATGCTCATGTCCTACATATGAAGTACTGATTCACAGTTGGTTGAATCCATGGTTGGCTGACAAAGATGTGGACCTATAGATATAGAGGGTCAACTGTACCACATGTGTATTACTTCTATTCACAACAGTATTATACTTAACTGTGCTATGAATGAACAAGACGTACAGAAACCCAAAGGAAGTTAAAAAAAACTAAAGAAAAATACAAAGACATTAAAGTAAAACTACTTAAATTCTGAGGGAATAACTAGTTCACTGCTAAAACTCAACACCCATTCATAAGTGAAATAAGGCATTTAAACAATTAGAACATTAATTTGCTAACAAGTATCTATTAAAAACTATCGATAAGCATACATACTAGTACGATATCTATTTAACATTGCTCCACATGTCAGAGTCACCTTGAAAAGACCATGTATATAATAAGGATTGGAAGAGAAAATGAGAAAATGACCATAAAAACAGTTTGATTACCTATTTTGAAAATTCAAGAGAATTTAAGCAGGTAATTATGATAGAATTTGCCAAGGATGTGGGAGATATAAAAATCAACAGTGTTTCTATACAAAAGCAAAAAGTTAAAAATGCAGAAAACAATTTAAGTTTTTTTTTTTTTTAATACAGTAAAGTAAAAAGCCAATAAAGCACTGCAGAAGTATAACTTTCTTTGTGGAAGATTTTGCACAACTTTGTTGGAAATAAGACCAAACTGTAGAGAGAAAAATGAAATATATGGATGAGAAATCTCAGTATTGGTAAAAAGCAATTCTTTCCTTAAACAAACTAATTCTAAACTATATAGGCCAAGTACAGGGCTTATAATTTGGAAGTGTATTATAATATGGAAGTATGAGAGGAGGGTCAAGATGGGGGTGGTGAAACCACTGTATGCATAAAACTATTAATATACAAACTGAAGTAATGCTGTGTTAGCACAGAGACAGAGAGAGGTACTATCCTATACTTTACTGGGCGAACAGCTGACCCATGAGCTTGCCAAGGCAGTGACCCAAGTGTCATCACAGATGGAGAAAGGAGCAGTTATCCAATGTATGACATTGTACTAACTCACTATCCATATGCAAAAAGAGGAAGCCTAGAAAAACAGAAAAACCTCAAATTTAGAACTAACATTTGTAGAGAAAATATATTTATGACAATAACTGAGGGAAGGATTTCTTGAACAAAAGATTGGTAAATTTCACATTTTGATTTAATTAAGTGAAAAGACAAGCTATATTCTAGAAAAGGAATGTTTGCATTGGATATAACCAATAATTAATATCCAACATATAGTAAGAACTCCAAATTTATAGGAAAAATCAAACAATACAGTTTTAAAAATTCAAAAAGGCAATTTACAAAATGGCCAATCTGAAAAATGCAAATTAAAGTCAGACACATTTTAAATTCATCAGATTGCCAAAAAAGAAAAAACTAAAACACAGTAGAAAAATGAGCAATATCACATAGCATTGCTGGAGAGTGTAAGCTGGTACAACAAATTTACATAGCAAATTTCCAATACCTAATGAAGAGTCAGACTTCCCTTGTGGCTCAGCTGGTAAAGAAAGAATCCGCCTGCAATGTGGGAGACCTGAATTCAATCCCTGGCTTGGGAAGATCCCCTGGAGAAGACAAAGGCTACCCACTCCAGTATTCTGGCCTGGAGAATTCCATGGACTCGATATAGTCCATGGGGTTGCAAAGAGTTGTACATGACTGAGAGACTTAGAATGAAGAGTCAATAGTAAATTGGAAACACAGTGTCTCCTGTAAATGTCCAGCCAATAAATATGTAACAAAATTTCATCTAGCAAACAGCATCAAAGTAGGTGAGTGGGGATGACTTATGTGCTGAGATTTGCAACATGGGATACTAACGGAAGAAAGGATTCAGGGAAAGGAAGGATGATGAAGCAATACCAAGAAAGGACCATGGCATGGCTGTCTAATCAATCAATCACAAAGGGTTTTAAACTGTGGTCTGTAGAAATTAAGAGTCTTGCAAAGGTGCCTTTGGGGGATTATCAGAGAGGGAAGGTATGTAGGTCAGGGTTCAGACCTATCTGCTTTAAACAGTACAGCTGCATTTTTACAGTTGGCACATTGAAAGTTTCATATAAAATTTTGTTTGAAATATATGCTTTGTGAAAACTACTGGTTAAACAGAATAAAAGGTCATAAAACACTGCAAGAGTAAAAACAGTTCACTAACAATGAAAAATCAGAAAAAGAAATTAAGGAATCAACCTCATTCACCATTGCAACAAAAAGAATTAAATAGGAATAAACCTACCTAAGGAGACAAAAGAATAGTATACAGAAAATTATAAGACACTGATGAAAGAAATCAAAGATGACATAAACAGATGGAGAGATATATTCCATGTTCCTGGGTAGGAAGAATCAATATTGCAAAAATGACTGTACTACCAAATGCAATCTACAGATTCAATGCAATCACTATCAAATTACCAATGGCATTTTTCACAGAACTAGAACAAAAAATTTCACAATTCATATGGAAACACAAAAGACCATGAATAGCCAAAGGGGTTTTAAGAAGAATGGAGGTTTTAAGAGGAATCAACCTTCCTGACTTCAGATTATACTACATAGATACAGTTATCAACACAGTATGGTACTGGCACAAAAACAGAAATATAAACCAATGGAACAAGATAGAAAGCCCAGAAATAAACCCAAACACATATTGGTATTTTATTTTTGACAAAGGAGCCAAGAATATACAATGGGGCAAAGACAGCCTCTTCAGTAAGTGGTGCTGGGAAAACTGGACAGCTACATGTAAAAGAATGAAATTAGAACACTTCCTAACACCATACACAAACACAAACTCAAAATGGATTAAAGACCTAAATGTAAGACCAGAAACTATAAAACTCCTAGAGGAAAACATAGGCAGAACACTCGGTGACATAAAGCAAGATCCTCTATGACCCATCTCCTAGAGTAATGGAAACAAAACCAAAAGTAAACAAGTGGACCTAATTAAATTTAAAAGTTTTTGCACAGAAAAACAAACTATAAACAAGGTGAAAAGACTACCCTTAGAATGGGAGAAAATAATAGCAAATGAAACAACTGACAAAGGGTTAATTTCCAAAATACACATGCAGCTCATGTAACTCAATACCAGAAAAACAACCCAATTAGAAAGTGGAAAAAAGACCTAAACAGACATTTCTCCAAAGAAGACATACAGATGGATAACAAACACATGAAAAGATGCTCAACATCCCTCATTATTAGAGAAATGCAAATCAAAACTACAATGAGATATCACCTCACACCAGTCAGAATGGCCATCAGAAAGGTTACACATGAGAAATGCTGGCAAGGGTATGAAGAAAAGGCAACCTCTTGCACTGTTGGTGGGAATGTAAATTGATACAGCTACTATGGAAGATGGTATGGAGACTCCTTAAAAAACTGGGAATAAAACCACCATATGACCCAACAATGCCACTCCTAGGAATATACCCTGAGGAAACCAAAATTGAAAAAGACACACGTATCCCAATGTTCACTGCAGCACCATTTGCAATAGCTAGAACGTGGAAGCAACCTAGATGTCCATCGACAGATAAATAAATTTTGGTACATATACACAATGGAATATTACTCAGCCATAAAAAGGAACACATTTGAGTCAGTTCTAATGAGGTGGATGAACCTAGAGCCTAGAAGTATTGTACACTAATGCATATATATGGAATCTAGAAAGATGGTACTGAAGAATTTATTTTCAGGGCAGCAATGGAGACACAAACACGGAGAACAGACTTACGGACACGGGGAGAGGGGAGAAGAGGGTGAGATGTATGGAGAGAGTAACATGGAAACTTACATTACCATATGAAAAATAGATAGCTAATGCGAATTTGCTCTATGTCTCAGGAAACTCAACCAGGGGCTCTGTATCAACCTAGAGGGGTGGGAAGAGGAAGGAGATGGGAGGGAGGTTCAAGAGGGAGGGGACATATGTGTACCTATGGCCGATTTATGTTGAGGTTTGATAGAAAACAAAATTCTATAAAGCAATTATCCTTCAGTTAAAAAATTAAAATATTAAAAAAAAAAACAAACCAAAACACTTGACTCAAAATCATGGGACAGAAGGCTGGCTGGCTTTTTCAGAGATTTTAGATTGTGGCTATAGGTGTGCTGAACTTCCTTAATTCCATTTTTGTATACAGAAATTAGCACATATCAGGGGAATAATATATTTGAGGATTTACTGTATATCAGGTAATGCTTACATAATCAGTCTATTTAGTTTTTCATAGCCTTGTTTTACAGATGAGAAAATTGAGGTGCAGAGGGATTCATTAGCTTATAAAATGTTTCACAGCTAGCAAACAGTGGACTCAGGGTTTAATGTAATTCTAACTCAGAACTTTCAGCTAGACTCAGTTATAATGAACTATATTATCTTGGCAATCAGTTCTGTAACTTTATTACTACTTCAAAATTTTCCAAATCAAGCCATCTATAAAACCTAAGCCAAAAAAAGGGTTGGAGGTGGTGGGGGGGTGCATTGTAAACTGACACTGAAGTACAAACAACTTAAAAAAGAATTCAAACTATAAACTACTACTTGTAGACATTATATATTTAGCTACCCTCACTTTGACCCATATTTGATCCCTATATCTAATGTCTTTTTAAAAGACTTGACTATATGTACATATTTTATCAATAAGAAATGGTACAAATAACAATATCAGTGGCAGAATAAAGAATTTTTCAATATACCATTAAGTTAATAGTCATACTGTTTAAAACTAATAGGTAAAGTTCCTCTATAAATCTTTAAAGCAAATGCTATGGTCATACTGTTTCAACTACATTCTTTGTCAACTTGTGATTTAGTAACTAAAAGTGTACAGATTTTGAGTTTTGGTAAAACCTGAAAGAAGTGCCTGTGCTGCAGGAAGAAGCCTATTCCAGTCTAGGAAATGCAGTTCTGACAGGTAGACAAACAAGTAATACCTCTTTGGAAGGGACTGTTTCTATTACAGAATTCTTATCAGTACTCCGTAGTTCTCATATCACTGCACTGTCCTCCTGAACATATCAGTCTATTAGTTCACCGAGGCTATTTTACTTATTGGTAAGTTCCTCTCTCCCCAAGACCAAACTCAGAACCTTAAGTAGACAAGCACTGTGTATTTGATTTAGAGGCAAATGATTTACTTCCTTCAGGTATATCTGATAAAATATATATACACACATTTTTTTTTTCTTACCAAAAATAATGATTGTGCAATTGATGAACTTTCTCTTGTACACAGTAAATTTTTCTCACTGTTTTTGGATGACTTTATTGGACCTCCAACTCCACTGTTTAAGGATTCAGGTGATGAAGTTTTTGGATCAGGTGATTCTGCTACACAGTCACAATCCTGAGTAAAGTCCCTTTCTGTTATTTTCTCTACACCTATATTGCCTCACAAAATACAAAAAGAGATGACAGTTGACATCTTAAGAAATAGTATTAAATTCTAAAAATATGATAATTTAGCAAATTCCCAAATTTTAGCTGTATTTAGAAAGGATAAACTTTGAATATATCAAGATAAAATTATATATAAAATATAAGACTTTAAAAAATTATTCCTCAATTTAAAACATAATTGTAACAATAAGAACTTTCAAACATTTTCAAACAAAAATATCTATAGTATGGGCTATACTATAATGATCAACATAATTATTGAGTATTCTAACACCATAGGCAGTACTGAGATATTAAAGTCACAGAATTTTATGGTAAAATAGCTTGGGAAATCATCTGATCTAAATCTTTTATATGTGGATGAGAAAATTCATGACTGAAATAAGTCTTAGTGTAAAGAATTCTCAGAAAGATAGTTTTCAGATCAAATCAGGGCATGTGCAACTGTCTTCTGAATGTGTGCCTGTCTGAGATGACAGTGGTCTTGAGCATTATGAAAACATTCTAGAAAAGAACAAAATAACTACTTTAGAGGAAATGTACATTAATTGGTATAAACCTTCAATTTTAGCTAAAATGACACTTATAAATGCTTTAAAATATCCATAAAAGGAAAAAGGTATTAAAGCTAGATACTTATTTTTATAGTTTCTATACTTGAAAAACATATACCTATGTCAGAGCTCCAGAGAAAACTTTTTTCTTTGCCAGTTATTTTTAAATAAAAGCAAAGCCTCAATTGTTTATGAAGATAATCCACTGTGAGTCTACAGAATCAACATGATATTCCTTGGGGACTTTTGTCAATGTAATGTAAAAATGAGAAAACAGAAAGCCCCATAATTATTTCCATTTTATCTGGAAAATGTATTTGGTCTTTAACTTCCTAACTTTAGTGTCACAGTAATATTGTTGCCAACTAGCCTTAGCAAGACCAAGTTACTAGCATTAACTAACATAAAAATGAAGTTTTGACTAGTAGAAATCTTAAATATACCCCCCAAAATTAGTCTTCAAATTGTGTTTTCACATAGAGATATAATATAGAAAGGGCCTGGGAAATCATCTAAATATTCAACTAGAAGAAAAAAATGACACTGACATCTCATTACTTCTATAGATGATGGACTCCCAGATAAAGACACAGGAGATGGGTCAAGACTATTATCTCTTCCAGCATTTTTCAGGAGAGATGAAATTTTCCATTCTTTTGATACATCCTTTTGTGTTTTGGCAGTGAAGGAATTCTGCTGTTTTTTTGGCAGTTTCATGGTTTTGCTTCTGGAATGAATCTTCTCCTAAAAATATTGATAACTTTCAACTTATTCATGAATGCAAATGATTTATACTTGGACACATAAAACAATTTAAATTACATTGAAATATTTATAAAATGCCTTATTTCACTACATACAGGTATAACAGGGGCCTCAACATGAGTAGTGAAGACTTTCTAATATACTAGAAAGCATATGACAAATTCACAGGAGACTATGAGACCATAAATATCCTAACAGATACAAATAAAATGCTATAATGGTTCAAAGAAAATGATTTCCAGTTTAGGGAAATCAGAGTTCCCATATTTCACTTAAAATTTTAGAATTCAAAATTGTTTACAATTGTTATCAATTTATGTTTTCTCACATAGGTTAACTCTTAAAAAGAAGTGACAAGATAAATCTGACATTCTTACCAAAATATATATTTAACATTTTAAAAGGGTCTTAGAAGCTAATAATTTGAATTGTATCTATTTACCTGTACTAGAACTTTTTCTTTAAATGAACATGAAAATTCTTGTTCACCCTCTGATTCTGAATTTGAGAGGTCTTTATAATTTTTTTTGGTTTTTGCTGCTCTTCGTGGAAGTCTGGTTCTCCCATATGCAACTGTCTCATCTACCTTTTTGGTAATGATTTTGTTGGATGTCTTTAGAAGAAAAATTCCTGAGTATATTAGATCAATATTTTGAGATACAAGCTATTTGCTATAAAATTGACACTATGACAGAATCTATATGAATACTTGTAGGAATAAAAAGATTCTTGATTAATACTTTTAAAATGACTAAATTTTCTCTTTTCATTTAAAATATATTCTTTATCAACTTTTTATCTGAATAATTAAAGTTCTATGAGATCTGATATATATTATGTAACTTAAGAAAGGAAAAGCTGTCAAAAATATCTATAACCACAGAGTAAAATAGACTTAAAACAACATGATTCAAAAAGGCAGAAGTTAAGTGTGCAAAGCTTGGAACAATTAAAGGAAACAAGGAACTGATACCAAGGATAAAATTATGAGATGACAAATGATATTTTTTCATTACAAGGAGAAAGATAATTTTAAAGGGATGTTCAAACACAGATTTCCTGGTTTTACCATTTTAGATCTTGGTTGTGCCCTTTCCAAAGATGGTCCTGCAATTCAAGAAAATAAGGTTAAATTTTTCAAATAGACAAGAACTGACATTAAAAATTGGTAGAATATGTCTGCAAATAAGTTAAAATCATAAAAGAAAGCATGTACCTTCAAATGCATTCAAAATTTAAGTATAATTTGGTACAACATGAATTACAAACTTCCCTTCTCCTTTATATTATAAATTTTTAAAGAAACAAAAGAATATGTTAACACACTATAAAGTCAATACCCATGAATTTACTATTCCATTCAGGAACTAGATTATGAATAATACTGAATCTACTTTGTGTACTCCCTTATAAGACCCTGTGTAGCCTATAGCCCCTCTGCCAAAAGGCCATCACTATCCTTAAATCTGTTTCTTAGTCACTTGACCTTACAGTTTTACTTCACAGATGTATATCCCTAAACAATACAAAATAGTCATGTCATGTAATATACTATGATTTGCTTTATTTTTCCCCCATCATTATGTTTCTAAGATTTACCCATATTATGAGAATTGCCTCAGTCCCTATTCCCTTTTTTGATTTCTAGCACAAGTTCA
Source organism: Bos indicus (assembly GCF_029378745.1). Lineage (NCBI taxonomy): Eukaryota > Metazoa > Chordata > Mammalia > Artiodactyla > Bovidae > Bos > Bos indicus. The sequence goes on along the minus strand of NC_091772.1, from coordinate 56,710,421 downwards.
ATTTTCTAAATATTCACTGAAGCCTTAATAATTGGGATAATCCAAGCCAAGGAAATAATGAAATTCTGGAAGAAAGGTCCTCCAATCCTGGCAATAAGCCAGCTTGTACATATTGGCTTGTCATTCAGGTACATAAACAAAACAACTCACTCAAAAGTGTTCAATTTTAAGAGTATTTACTGATTACAGTATTCTATCTAACCTTTAATAACTCCCCAAGATTTCTAGTCTATGTTATAAATATCTTTACTTACACATCTTCCCACCAGGCAATAGCTCCTGACTATATAATCTTACCATGTTTCTCCTTGGCTTGTAACACATTGCTTCTAAGTCCACACACTGTGACTAGAGCCAGCAGCATTTTTCAATATTTTCCCACAAGTCTGACCTACATTTCAACTACTCTGACACTGCACTTTCTGCATACATTGTACTATTTCATACTGTCTCATAAATGTGATAATCTTGCTTCTCTTCTTTATGAATATGATTGAACTCTCATCTGTTTTCTAAATTCAGTCACATTTCTAAACATATGCCAAAGTTCATTCCTATTTCCTCTACTTTTTCCTATTTCCTTTTTACTTCTTTGTAAGCCATCATTCCCTCCCTCAACTCCCACAGGTCACTAACCAATATTTTTATCCTGAAATAAAAATTGATTCCCTTAAAATAAATATAAACTTAAAAGCTTAGTTATACTACCTTCTTTTAAAAATGGAATATATGAAGTCTTTGTGGTTTAGAAAATACTGAAATAGATGTTAAGCTATGAAAATGGACATTATGTCTAGCCAAAAATGTATACCTCAAACACTTATCCAACTACTTCAAGAGATTCACTAAAAGAAACAGAAGATTTATGCCAGGAAAACATTTGTGAAAGATTTAGACACAAAAATGTCTGCAATAAAATTGTTTTCCTTTCAATAAATTTTTATTGCATCTATATAAATTCCTAAAATGTATGTGTGTTGGATGTAGCTGGGGGTGGGGTGCTGTCCAAAGTTTGATTTTGTTTAGGATACTGGTCTCATGAATATTTAATACATTAAATAACTGAAGTAGATGAGTAGATGAACAATGAGAGTGTGTCGTGAACCAAAGATTACAATAAGTCATATTTGGTGTCCCTAAGATCCCAATAAAAAGATTTAAATATAGTACTAAAAATCATAAAACAAAAAGAAAAACTGCTGTAGTGTTTTGGTATATCTCATTCATAAGGGTCGGCAATTATAAAAAGTGATTTCTTACTTGATTTCTTCCCATTTTTATGTTTCTTCACATTTTTATTTCTGCTGTAGTCCATCATCAGTGGTTTTGATTTTGGTTCTCTTAGCCAGCTAATATCAGTCTTGCTGTCATCACATCTATATTCTGTGTCACTATCACTAAAGGGATTTTTCTTTTTACAATCTGATCCAATCTATAGTAAAAAAAACAATCCTTATAATAGATGAAGTAATCTGGCTTGTTATATGTCATACAAAGCAAGTTAAGCAAAACAAAACAAAACAAAACAAACCTACCAATAAACTCAGAAAAACTAGTTCTTCATTATTTTAGCATGCTAAAGAATCCATTTGGCATTAAGGACCTATCCAATAGACTCTGAAATCCAGATCAGAGACTGACGTATTTTGCTGTCCATGTTTTTATTAATTAAAAGTTAAATCAAAACAGCTTATTTCCACAAAAACAAAACCTAACACCATTTAAGAGAGTAGAATTGTCATATCGTCTATTACTAATGATTACAAATAGCTCAAAGACCATAAGAAAAATTTAACAGGAACATGGATAATCTTTCCAAAGTAAAAATAAAAGTGATCCTAATATTTTTGTGTTCCAGTCCTGTGATAATCTTTGGCGCTGAAAAATTATTAAAAACAAATATTGATTTAATAGATACATTAGGATATTATTACTTACTCTTTTATCTTTTGCTTTGAGAGAAGGTTCAAGTTCATCATGATTCCTTAAACCTACCCTTAAACAAAAATATGCATTAATTTTAATCTTAATTACTTGTTTAAGGTAGAATGTGAGTGGACAGTTATACCTGTTTTCTTAGAGTCTTCTGCCTTAACTCTTTCACTAACTCCCTATATAATTATGCCCAAGTCACTTACTCTCTGACCTCAGTTACTTATTAATTAACAAGGTTAGATGAAAAGATTACTGAGTCCTTTCAGCTTACAGCTAATATTAAAAGTGTACAGACTCTGCATATTAATTTCAGAAGTAAATGCTAAAATAATAGAATCACAGTAGGAGTAGTTAGGACAGTAGCATGTTATTCACTCTTTTGATATGTTAAAATGTCTCAGACAAACTGGAAGGAAATATTTAAGAAAAAGAACAATTGAGGAAACTGTATTTTAAACTGATCCATATAATTATAATAAAAATACCTACAATGTTATTGAACTATCCATGCAGGCTTCTCTAGCTGTAGCTTGAAATTCTTGCATCTATATTGTGAATAAGCATTAAAATTTTTTTCTTAGTGTTAAATGGTAAACAACAAAAGAAATTAACATAAAAATCTCATTTCTATCACGTCATATGAGACAAAATCTTACTAAAATATTTTTATATTTAAGAAAGCTAATAATATAAACTATATTAAAAACAAGAGTAGTAATTTTAAATCTTGCATCAGGAAGGAAAGTGACTTTCTTATTGCCCCAATTTCTCATTTCTCTCTACTTAGTCCAAAAGGTTTGAAAGAAAATAAAAAATACCTACGTTGGTACCAAATAAATTTTAAAAAATTTAATAATATACTTTAAAATATTTTAAAGCAAATATAAGAGGATGGAAATCAGAAAACATATTCTAATAATTGTATGGTAAATATAAAATAAATACTGAATAAATACAAAATAACTTCTGATTTCCAGCTTACTCCAAGTTTAATAACAGGCTCATCAGCTCCACTCAGATTAAAATTGTAAACATCATCCCTGTAAAAATGAAGAGAAACATTAACTCCATTATACAACAAAATTTTTCTTCAAATGTGAAAACTTTTAAGATTTATGAAAAATTACTTACAATGGGCATTCCGAAGTAACATTAACAAAAGTAGTCTTCAATTGTCTATAACTTTTTTTCTGAACCTTCTCCTAAATACAAAGAAATTAACATAAAACCATTCATACTTGCACCTTGCTTGTCAAACAGCATATACAACTAAACTTTCATATATTATTCTAATGGTGTTTTCACTAATATAAATTTTACATCTGTGACAGTTTCTTTAATCATCCACACTTTAAAAAAAATTGAAGACTTAAGTACTAAGAACATAATAGAAAGTATTATAAATCAAATACAAAATTAATATCCTTGTATCTTTAATATTTATTGACATTATTGTACATAGGTAAATGACCTCACTGGTATTCTGAATTCAGTGATTCTAGGATTACAAAACAAGCATGCTTCTACTCCCCTCCCCCGCCCCCCTCCAGAATCTCATTTGCTTAAACTGTTAAATAAAAAAAACTTTGGGAGAGGCTAAGATTTATGCAAAATCTCAGGTGAATGAGTCAAAACTGTATCAGCCAACTGTTAATAGTATTATTAGGGAAAAATGTATGTAAATTTACTTCTATAGCCTACTGTTCAAAGTATATTCAATATGATCAAAAAGTAAGCACAAAAGAAGTAAAATAAAATCTTAACATATTTAAGTAATTATGTTATTGACATAATTTAACTATATCACTAAATGATTGATTACTGATCAGAAATAATTAAAGTCTAATTTAATATCTGGAAGTTGGAAATATTAAAACTAAAATACTCATTTTAGTTGTGATTCCTCTTCAATTTTATTTATTTATTTTGGCTATTTTATAATAATTTGCATTATTCCAGAAAGTTTACCCTTCAATAGTTTACTCTTTTAATTACTTATCTGACTTAAACTTGCCAAAATGACTTTTACCAGTGTTTAGATACATTTGCTCAATTTATCTCTTGCAGGTCTGTTTTTGCTAGTTATTACAGAAGATACAAAAATAAGCAACCATATTAAAGAAGGTACAAATGTGAGCAAAGATCTTACTTATACAGGATACAAAGATGATTCTAAACAGTTACATTCTAGAAGACAGAAGAGAGAAAGAAAAAACTGCAACAGTGAATAAAATATCAAAAAAAGGGAACAACAACACTGCTGCACAGATTCAGAATTCTTGCCCATTTGGATTTTGAGTCAGGGCACCTTACAAAGTTTTCTTGGAGAAGGCAGACTCTGAAGCAAGGTCTGCAAGGAGGAATAAAGTTCTGACGCTGAGAAAAGAGGTTAAAGAACCTGGTGACTCACTTCAAAGTTCTTTCCAAAGGGGGAAGAAAAAGAATAAACACAGGAAAGACACTCCAGGGAATCTTATTCTGTTTCAGCTAAACAAGACATGTCTAGGAAACTAATTCTGCCAAGTAATTCAGACTTTTAAGAGGTCTAGGGGCCAGCTTGGGAGCCTGCTGGGCTGCCGTCTATGGGGTCGCACAGACTCGGACACGACTGAAGTGACTTAGCAGCAGCAGGGGCCAGCTCAGGTCTCCACCTAATTCAATAAGCAACAGAGACCAAAGAAAGATTTTTGAACAACAGAATGACATGACTGAAGCTGTGTGCTTTGCAAAGTAAAAAAGCTAGTACTGAGGGCAATGAATGGATTGGCACAGAGAAAATATTAGCAATAAAAAGAACTGCATAAAGCTGGGGATTAGAAAAAAAAAAAAAAAAAAAAAACGAGTTGGCATGGTCAGGAGAAGGAAGATTCAAGAGCAAATTACAGAAGGAGAATCTCAAAACTTGAAATTAAGTCGCAATAACTGTGAGGAATAAATCAAAGATAAGTGACATTTTAAACCTGGCTGAAGAGTAAATGTTTCTAACAAAAATATGGACTTCAGAACAATCTTATTGTCAAGAGAGATAGGATGAGCTAGGAAAAAAAATGGTCTGAATCATATACCAAAAAGTAAAAATATCACACATATATGTTAAGCATTTTCTTTGAAAAGCAGAACGGAAGTTTAAGGGGCTAGCTTGAGTGTCAGTTGTTTAATCTGTTTTTCAATATGCTGAAAACATTAAATCTATGTCCATCCTACTACTATTTTACTGTAAAGTCAAATTATCATCTTTGACTATACGTTTGGTGTAATTAAATAAATGAAACTTACCTTACCGAGCTGTAGATCTGATTTGTTTGAAAAATCACTGTAAAAAAGGTTTTGTCAAAGTTAAAAAGGCAATTAAAATGTCAGTAGAGTGTATTTCATAAAAGCCATTTTATATAAGGTAAAACATATTTGGGTCACTAAGTCTATATTTAATATGCTACGAAAAACTGAAACGTGACAGTACTAGTCTGAATCCTTTGCAACTTCAGCCATAATAAACAGCAACAGTAACAGAATCTAAGCTAAATCACTTATGCAGCAGGAGGTGCCAAGCAATTTAGAATGAATGGTTCTGCCATAAGACTAATTTTTTCCATGCCATATAAAGCCAAAATTAATTTAAACATGAACCAACCACCTGGAAGACTATAAAGAAATATTTTATAATAAAATAAAACTTTCAAAAAGACTGCAAACAAGGAAGACATTATTTGCATATATAAAATAACTCATTTTAGCTCATTTAAGTTTGGTATTTTCTTCAGCAATATATTTAAATATGTTTAGTTTTACTCATCATAGACTCAATAAATAAAATTTCTAAAATGTCTATATCCTAAAGATTTCTGAAATGGTATGCTGCATCAATACTGTATTCTTAAATGACGACTTCTAATTTTAGTTCCCTTTCTATATAATTTAAGCAGATAGTATTTATAAAAGTAAATAAGTACCTGTGTTTTCAAATGGAAAGTTACATTATCTGCAAGTATGTTTAAAACTAACCTTAAAACTATATAAAATAATTTAGAAATGAATATTTTCCTGACACATACAACTAAAGTTTAAGAGCATACCTGTCAATCAAAGACTCCTTTGATTTTCTTGCAGACTGTATGCTGTCCTTTGGCTGGTATCGCTTATTAATTTGGTTTATCAAAGATTCTGCTGCATCAGTAAATCCTTTCCCTTTTGATTTTTCTCTCTGAAATAATTTATAAGTTACTTAAAAACTCTACCAGTTAACCTTCAAAGTAAAAAAAAAAAAAAAAAGGCTGAAAAATTTTAAGAAAAATCTGGTTCATTAAATAACTACAAAGAGGAATAAAAGGGTTCAGAAATTTATTGTTTTAAAAAAGAAATTATTTAATAAATTTTGGCTTTGTTAGGCACTAAAACAACCTAGGATAAAGTCTTTTAACATATAGAACTGTTCAGAGTGCTTGGTAGCAGTTAAAAAAATGTTTCTATCTATGGGGGGAAAATTGTAAAAAACTGAAAGAAACCAAGAGTTGGTTCTTTGAAATTGTCAATAAAATTGATAAGCCTCTGGCCAAATAAGAAAAAAAGAGAAAAAAGACAGAATTTACTAATATCAGAAATGAGAGGCAATCACATGGATAATAAATCACAAGGCTAATAAAAAAGTATTATGAACAACTCTATGTTAATGAATTTGATAACCAAAACTGACCAATTCCTTGAAAGATAAGTTTTACCAAAACTCACACGGAGAGAAATAAATTACCTGAATAGGCCTAATCTATAAAAGAAAGTGAATCAATAATTAATACCTGCCAAAGTACAGAGCAACAGGCCAATGGGTTTACCTTTGGGTTTTACTGAGCATTTAAGGAAGAATCATAATTTTTCACAACCTTTCAGAAGATAGAAGCAGAGGGGGTACTTCTTAGCTCACTGTATGAAACCAATATACCCTAGTACAAAATCAAAGAACTTACAAGAAAGGAAAACTACAGGCTAGCATCTTTTATAAATGTAGGTACAAAAAGCCTCAACACAAAGTTTAGCAAATTGAATCCAACAATGTAGAAAAAGAATTATGTACCACAACCAAGTGGACTTAATTTCACATATGTGATATTGATTCAACATTTGAAAATCAACTAATATAAGCCATGCTAAGTAAGAAACATAATAAGATCATATCAATAGATGTGCAAAAGCATTTGACAAAATCCAATATCCACTCACAATAACAATTCTCAGTAAACTAGGAATGGAGGGGAATGTCCTCAACTTGATAAAGAATATCTAAAAAAAATTATGGCTAACATTACAACTTAAAGAAGAGAAACTAGATATTTTCCCACTGATAAGAGAAACAAGGAAAGCTCTCTGCTGTCACCACTCCTATTAAACAAGGAAAGCTCTCTGCTGTCACCAGAAGTCTTACAAAATGCCCTAAAATAAGAAATGGAAATATACTACATACATACTGGGAAGAAAGAAATAAAACTGTCTTTGTTCACAGATGATATCACTGTCTATGTAGAAAACCTAAAAAATCAACAAAAATTCTTGAAGTTAAAAAAATATATATAGCACAACAGAAAGATACAAGGTTTGTAAACAAAATCACTTTCTTATAAACCACTAATGAACAAATGGAATGTGAAATTACATTTTGCTTACATCAGGTCCCCCAAAATGAGATATTTAAGTGTAAATCTAACAAAGCATATAAATAGATCTATATAAGGCAAATGACTGATGAAAAAAATCAAAGATTATCTACAACAACAGAGAACAGATACATGTATAACTAAACCACTTTGTGGTACACCTGAAACTATACAACATCATTAACCAACTATATGCCAAAATAAAATAAAATTTTTAAATAAATAAATGGAGATATTCCATCTTCACAGATAAGGAGCTCAATGTTGTCAAGATGTCAATTCTTTCCAGCTTGATCTATAAATTCAATGTAATCTCAATCAAAGTTCTAGCAAGTTATTTTTTGGTTACTGACAAAATGATTCTAAAATTGACATGGGGAAGCAAAAGACCCTGAGTGGCCAACAGAATATTAATAGAGAAGTTTGAGGACTGACCCTACTTTAAGACTTAATGAAAAGATACAATGATCAAAACAGTGTGGTACTGGTGAAGGAATAGAGAAATACAATAATGGAACAAAACAGAGAGCCCAGAAAGAGAGCCACATAAATACAATTAGCTGACCTCTGACAAAGGAACAAAGGTAGGAGAAAAGTTAGCCTTTTTCAACAAATGGTGCTGGAACATCACCATGACAAAAAAAACCTAGACACAGATCTTATACCCTTCATGACAATTAACTCAAAATGGATAATAGACCTAAATGTAAAGTGCAAACTGTAAAAATCCTAGGAGATAACACAGGAGAAAATCTAGGTGACCTTGGGTTTTGCAATGCCTTTTTATTTGCTAAGCCAAAAGCACAATCCATGAAAAGAAAAAACTGTTAAGTAGGACTTCATTAAAATTAAAAATTTCTGCTCTGCAAAAGACACTGTTTGGAGAATGAAAAGACAGGCCACAGACTGGAAGCAAATATTTGTAAAATATATATCTGATAAAGAACGGGTATCTTAAATACACAAAGAACTATTAAAACTCAACAATTAGGAAACCCAATTAATAACTGGGCAAAAGATCTGAGGAGACAACTCACCAAACAAGATATAAGTATGGTAAATAAAGATACAAAAGATGCTTAACATCACCTGTCATTAGGGAATTGCAAATTAAAACTAATACCATCAAGCACCCATGAGAATGGCTAAAATCCAAAACACTGACAATACCCAGTAGCAAGGATGTAGATCAACAGGAACTTTGATTCGCTGCTGCTGAAATGCAAAAACAGTACAGCCACTTTTTCCATTTATGGAAGAAAGGCAGTTTCTTATAAAACTAAACATACTCTTACCATATGACCCAGCAATCATGCTTCTTGGTATTTTCCCAAATGAGTTGAAAGTTTATGTCCACACAAAACCTGCACATGAATGTTTATAGAAGCATTATTCTTAAGTTTCAAACATGGAAAGAACCAAGATGTCCTTCAATAGATGAACAGATAAACAAAATCTTGGTATGTCCATATAAAGGATTCATCATTAACAACAAAAAAGCTGTCAAACCATGAAAACATAGGGAGGAAAATTCAATGCATATTGCTAAGTGAAAGAAGCCCAATATGACTTCATATGATTCAGTATGTAGCCTAAATATACAGGCTACATACTATATGATTCCAACTCGATGGTATTCTGGAAAAGGCAAAATTATGGAGACAGTAAAAAGATCAGTTTTTGTCTGGAGTTCTATTGGGGAGAGAAGAAACAGGGGAGAGATGGACCATGGGAATTTTAGGCAATGAAACTATTATTATGCATGATACTCTAAGGGTCAATATCTGTTGTTATACATCTGTCAAGACACATGGAAGATACAAAGAGTTAACTATAAGGTAAACTATATACTTGAGTTAATAATGTATCAATATTGGCTCATCATTTGTAACAAATCTGTAACACTAATCTGTTACTGATAGGGAAAACTGGGGTGCAGTGATGGAGTAATATGGACTCTGTATAGCTGTTATCTCTGAAACTGCTCTAAAAATTATATTAATTTTTTAATATAAAGACTACAAAGTAAGAATTATTGTCTGCATAATTTTAGATAATTTGGTTAAAAGAAAGTCTGAATGAGAGTCTTAAAAGACATGAGTTCTCTTGCTTTTAGTTTTACTTTTTTCCTGGGAATCAGGCATATGGGTTTTTTTAATTGTGGTAAAATATTTTGCCAAGAGAAAGCACTGGTCATTGCAAACACCCTCTTCCAACAACACAAGAGAAGACTACACATGGACATCACCAGATGGTCAATACCAAATCATACTGATTATATTCTTTGTAGTCAAATATGGAGAAGCTCTATACAGTCAGCAAAAACAAGACTGGGAGCTGACTGTGGCTCAGATCATGAACTCCTTATTGCAACATTCAGACTGAAATTGAAGAAAGTAGGGAAAACCACTAGAAATCAAATCTCTTATGACTATACAGTGGAAATGAGAAATAGATTCAAGGGATTAGATGCGACAGACAGAGTGCCTGAAGAACTATGGACACAGGTTCGTGACACTGTACAGGAGGCAGGGATCAAGACCATCCCCAAGAAAAAGAAATGCAAAAAGGCAAAATGGTTGTCTGAGGAGGCCTTACAAACAGCTATGAAAAGAAGAGAAGTGAAGGGCAAAGGAGAAAAGGAAAGATATACCCATTTGAATGCAGAGTTCCAAAGAATAGCAAGGAGAGATAAGAAAGCCTTCCTCAGTAACCAATGCAAAGAAATAGAGGAAAACAATAGAAAGGGAAAGACTAGAGATCTCTTCAAGAAAATTAGAGATACAAAGGGAACATTTCATGCAAAGATGGGCTCAATAAAGGACAGAAATGGTATAGATGTAACAGAAGCAGGAGATAGTAAGAAGAGGTGGCAAGAATACACAGAAGAACTGTACAAAAAAGATCTTCACGACCCAGATAATCACAATGGTGTGATCACTCACCTAGAGCCAGACATCCTGGAATGTGAAGTCAAGTGGGCCTTAGAAAGCATCACTACGAACAAAGCTAGTGGAGGTGATGGAATTCCAGTTGAGCTATTTCAAATCCTGAAAGATGATGCTGTGAAAGTGCTGCACTCAATATGCCAGCAAATTTGGAAAACTCAGCAGTGGCCACAGGACTGGAAAAGGTCAGTTTTCAATCCAATTCCAAAGAAAGGCAATGCCAAAGAATGCTCAAACTACTGCTCAATTGTACTCATCTCACACGCTAGCAAAGTAATGCTCAAAACTCTATAAGCCAGGCTTCAATAGTATGTGAACCATGAACTTCTAGATGTTCAAGCTGGATTTAGAAAAGGCAGAGGAATCAGAGATCAAATTTCCAACATTTGTTTGATCATTGAAAAAGCAAAAGAGTTCCAGAAAAACATCTACTTCTGCTTTATTAACTATGCCAAAGCCTTTGTGTGGATCACAACTGTGGAAAATTCTTCAAGAGATGGGAATACCAGACCACCTGACCTGCGTTCTGAGAAATCTGTATGCAGGTCAAGAAGCAACAGTTACAACTGGACATGGAACAACAGACTGGTTCCAAATCGGGAAAGGAATACGTCAAGGCTGTATACTGTCACCCTGCTTATTTAACTTATATGCAGAGTACATCATGAGAAACGCTGGGCTAGATGAAGCACAAGCTGGAATCAAGATTTCTGGGAGAAATATCAATAACCTCAGATATGCAGATGACATCACCCTTATGGCAGAAAGTGAAGACAAACTAAAGAGCCTGTTGATGAAAGTGAAAGAGCAGAGTGAAAAATTTGGCTTAAAGCTCAACATTCAGAAAACTAAGATCATGGCATCTGGTCCCATCACTTCACAGCAAATAGATGGGGAAACAGTGAAAACAGTGACCAAATTTATTTTTTTGGGCTCCAACATCACTGCAGATGGTGACCGCAGCCATGAAATTGAAAGATGCTTGCTCCTTGGAAGAAAAGTTATAACCAACCTAGACAGCTTATTAAAAAGCAGAGACATTACCTTGCCCACAAAGGCCTGCCTAGTCAAAGCTATAGTTTTTCCAGTAGTCACATATGGATGTGAGAGTGGGACTATAAAGAAAGCTGAGCGCTGAAGAACTGATGCTTTTGAATTGTGGTGGTGGATAAGACTCTTGAGAGTCCCTTGGACAGCAAGGAGATCCAACCAGTCAGTCCTAAAGGAAATCATCCCTGAATATTCATTGGAAGGACTGACGCTAAAACTGGAACTCCAATACTCTGTCCACCTGATGCAAAGAACTGACTCATTTGTAAAGACCCTGATGCTGGGAAAGATTTAAGGCAGGAGGAGAAGGGGACGACAGAGGATGAGATGGTTAGATGGCATCAACGACTCAATGGACATGGGTTTGGGTGGACTCCGGGAGTTGGTGACGGATAGGGAGGCCTGGTATGTTGCAATCCATGGGGTCGCAAAGAGTTGGACACAACTGAGTGACTGAACTGAACAAATATAGCATGACATAAAATATACTATCACTTTTTAAGTTCATATGTTTTTATATATAGTAAATAATAAGTTATTACTACCTCCTCTTGAGATTACCAGAACAAAGACAGGGTATACTCACCTTGATAAAAATGTGGCAAAAACAAACCTCCCCTATAAGAGTGTATTAAGAACTTTGACATAATTGGAGTCAATGTGGGAAATCTGTACTACTGAACTATAGAGGTTCTATTTCTCTGGGCTTATCCAGTGAAAGACAGGATCAGACAGATGACTATCTTGGAGGACAGGAGCAGAAACTCTAGCATAGTAATAAAGAGAGTGCACTATGAAGGAGTGAAAAGAACTTCTGAAAACAAGAAGTTGATTTTTTAAAAAATCAAGAGCACAGCTTAGAAAAGATGATCGAGTTTTGGTGCTTCCAGCAAAAAAATAATCACTAGATCAGAAAAATTCCATGGAGTGATTCTAAATTCCAATGAAAACAGTTTAAAATTGAAGGACAGATCAACACTCAGACAACAAAAACCTTACTTCCACTGGGTCTGAAGAAACTAAATAGCAGCTAAGACTAGAAAGAAGAGCATACTGATAAGAAAAAAATAACCAAAAGTATTTGGTTAAAAAAGAAAGCAGCTAAAATAGATAGAAAACGTGATTTGCAGGTTGAAAACAAAATAAAGAGTAGTCTGGTCAAGATAAATTCAGTTCAGTTCAGTTCAGCCGCTCAGTCGTGTCCGACTCTTTGTGACCCCATGAATGGCAGCACGCCAGGCCTCCCTGTCCATCACCAACTCCCGGAGTTCACTCAGACTCCCGTCCATTGAGACAGTGATGCCAGCCAGCCATCTCGTCCTCTGTCGTCCCCTTCTCCTCCTACCCCCAATCCCTCCCAGCATCAGAGTCTTTTCCAGTGAGTCAACTCTTCGCATGAGGTGGCCAAAGTACGGGAGTTTCAGCTTGAGCATCATTCCTTCCAAAGAAATCCCAGGGCTAATCTCCTTCAGAATGGACTGGTTGGATCTCCTTGCAGTCCAAGGGACTCTCAAGAGTCTTCTCCAACACCACAGTTCAAAAGCATCAATTCTTTGGCGCTCAGCCTTCTTCACAGTCCAACTCTCACATCCATACTTGACCACAGGAAAAACCATAGCCTTGACTAGACGGACCTTTGTTGGCAAAGTAATGTCTCTGCTTTTGAATATGCTATCTAGGTTGGTCATAACTTTCCTTCCAAGGAGTAAGCGTCTTTTAATTTCATGGCTGCAGTCACCATCTGCAGTGATTTTGGAGCCCAAAAAAATAAAGTCTGACACTGTTTCCACTGTTTCCCCATCTATTTCCCATGAAGTGATGGGACCGGATGCCATGATCTTTGTTTTCTGAATGTTGAGCTTTAAGCCAACTTTTTCACTCTCCGCTTTCACTTTCATCAAAAGGCTTTTTAGTTCCTCTTCACTTTCTGCCATAAAGGTGGTGTTATCTGCATATCTGAGGTTATTGATATCTCTCCCAGCAATCTTGATTCCAGCTTGTGTTTCTTCCAGTCCAGCATTTCTCATGATGTACTCTGCATATAAGTTAAATAAGCAGGGTGACAATATACAGCCTTGACGTACTCCTTTTCCTATTTGGAACCAGTCTGTTGTTCCATGTCCAGTTCTAACTGTTGCTTCCTGACCTGCATACAAATTTCTCAAGAGGCAGATCAGGTGGTCTGGTATTCCCATCTCTTTCAGACAAATTAAATAGTATCTAATTATATAAAACTGCAAAATTAGCTATTAAATATTTCACTTGTACACTAAAATGCTCCAATATATAAAACATTTTACATTGACTCTAGAAATCTGGCTACCCAGGTATTAGTAATACTCTGGAAGATAAATGAAGGCCTATAGATACTGGATCTTTTAAGGCACAGTGAAGAAAAGGATTGCATTATTGCCAGTGGAAATGTATTCTCATTAGAAAATTTTCTTTAATCTGCATCTTGGTAGCAATGACCAAAGAAAAGATTTATGGTAACTGCAACAAAAAGGAAACTTTTTGTCTCAAAATATGGTGTATACTAGCTAAAACTGTTCTGGAGATGTTCTACAGACAATGAATCTGAAGAAAAGGAGGCTCCAATGAGGACGAACAACATGTTTCCTCCACTCCATTTACATCCTTTCTTGAAAAACCTTGTCAAACTTATAGGCAAAATCCAAGAAATGTTTCAGACACTACTATGTGCAAAGCTGTGCTAGGCCATACAGGAAAACAAATGTTGAACAAAACATAGTCTCTATACTTTAGTAGGTTAAAACAGGGGGGAAAAACCACACAGCCATTTATTGAAAAGAAAGATAAGCACATAAGAGAGCCACAGACAGTTCTATACCATATTCAAAAGAATCTGGGGGACAGAGTGGGGAGACGCAACAAGAGGAGACAAGGAACTGCAGGGCTCATACATGCTGTACCTATTTACATGCCTGCTATGCACTAGTGGGCACATGAGTTCTATCACTATGGGACTGGGGACAGGTCAGAAAGGAGTTCAGGAGCACTCATTCTCAGAGTCTAAGCTTGAATTAAGGAACAGGGTATTACTTTCTTGGCTACCAGTGGGGAGAGGGAAGAGGAGAGGGGTAAGATAAGGGTATGGGATTAAGAGATGCAAACTACTAAGTATAAAATAGATGTGCAACAAGGGTAAGTCACACAGCACAGAGAAACATAGCTGTTGTTTTGTAATAACTTTAGAAGGAATATAAGCTATAAAAATATTGAATCATTATATTACACACCTGAAACTGATGTAATACTATATAAATCAACTACAGTTCAATTAAGAAAAGCACAGGGGAATTATAAACATTAAATTTGTAGCTATTAATCAAGCTTCTTTCACTTTATGTTATTAAGGAGGCATATTATAGGTATGCAGAAATAAAACACACTGAAAACTCACCGTGTTTTTTTGTTTCAGATCCCAGGAATTAAACTCAGCTGTCAATCTTCTCCCTGATTTTCTACGACTTTTTGCATTTTTTTGAGGAGAAGGGCTTTGATCACAAGTATCAGTATTCACATCTTTTGACAACACGTATTTCTTCTTGTAGATCACAGATTCTTCAACTGTCTTATTTAGGAGAACTGATTTAAAAGTAGTTTCAGATTCGATACACCAATCACTCTGCTTGGCATTCTCAATACTTTTCTCCTCCGAATGTGTAGAGTGACCTGGTTGTTGTCTGCTTCGGTGGCAGTCATCTGCTTCTGCTTTATCTGTTCTGTTATGCTGCATTATCTCCTTCCTATACTGTACCTTTTCTGTTTCCTCAGAATTATCATCAGATATTGAAGAGGATGACTTTTGTTTAGGAAGTTTCTGGTTGATAACAATATCTAGTGGGAAAAATGAGAAATTAATCCTTATTAAATTTATAAATTGATCATATATAAAATTTATTAAAACCAAAATATTTGTTAAGACAGTTCAAGCAGTAAGTATTTCCTGAATATTTTATATACAGCGAAAACTGTTTCACCTTGATTAAATGTGTCTCTCGATGAAGTACTTGCTCTTTGGTTATTACACAGCTTAATATTTGTTACAGGTGTCCAACATGCCCATTTGGAGTGCATCTTATCTCCACAGGTACTGTCTAAAACATCAGGTAACCTGAAAAATGATTCATTTGCTCATTATGAAACATCAGCCTATGACTCTGGTATAAGGTCTTGACTTTTTCTTAGTCAATGTTTATTGATAGAAATTTGTTAAAGAATGAAAAAATTTTCATAAGTCATGATGAAAATTAAAACTTACTATATAATTTATTAAAGAATATTATTTTAAAAATTCCATTATTGTTTCTATTTTGAGATCTACCTAAATACATCTCAGGTATCTGACATATATCTTCATGGGTATTTAAACTTGGTTAAATTTCTTCTCATTCATGCTTTATTATTTTAAAGCTTTTATTCATTTTAAGTCTCTCAATTTGAAGAGTTATATCAGTTGATACAGAAAAAACATACAAGCTATTCGCCACTGTACTATCATAATACTTGAAGATGATTAGTTCTATAACCAATACTACAGTCTAAGAACATAAAGGCCTCTTCCTTTAAATTTGTTTATCAGTTGCTAAGTCATGTCTGACTCTTTGCAACCCCATGGACTGCAGCATGCCAGGTTTCTCTGTCCTTCATCATCTCCCTGAGCTTGTTTAAACTCATGTCCATTGAGTTAGTGATGCCATTCAACCATCTCATCCTCTGTTACCCCATTCTCCTCTTCCCCTCAATCTTTCTCAGCATCAGGGTCTTTTCCAATGAGTTAGCTCTTAGTGTCAGATGGCCAAAGTATTGGAGCTTCAGCTTCAGCATCAGTCCTTCCAAAGAATACTCAGGGTTGATTTTCTTTAGGATTGACTCATTTGATCTCCTTGCTGTCCAAGGGACTCTCTAGAGTCTTCTCCAGCACCACAGTTTGAAAACATCAACTCTTTGGTGTGCAGCCTTCTTTATGGTCCAACTCTCACATCCATATGTGACTACTGGAAAAACCACAGCTTTGACAATATGGACCTTTGTGGGCAAAGTGATGTCTCTGCCTTTTAATATGCTGTCTAGGTCTGTCATAGCTATTCTTTCAAGGCACAAGCATCTTTTAATTTTATGGCTATAGTCAACATCTGCATTGATTTTGGAGCCCAAGAAAACAAAATCTGACAGTTTGCACTTTTTCCCCATCCATTTCCCATGAAGTGATAGGACCAGATGCCATGATCTTTTAAATTTGTTACATTCATCTAAACAGAGTAACATTATTATAGGCTAAATGACTAGATGGATATTCTCATACTTACACAGGTTTATCTATTCTTCCTGCTGCCTGTGAATTGAGAACAATTTCCTGGAGTTCACCTAAATGAAACAAAAATTATGGTATCCTCATTTTTACATACAGTTGGTAGGGTTAAATGAAAGCTAGTATAGAATTTGATCAAAGTTCATATATTGGGATGGAGAGATTGGTTGACCTCATCTTCCCACTCCCAGACCCAAACTTCTTGGGAACAAAGGCTGTTATTATACTTCCTCATAATATCTAAGTTCTCTGCATAGAGCTGAATGTATTCATTATAAATCTTTTTCAAATAAATGAAACTCAGTGAAGTTAATCTATAGAAATATATATATGTGTGTATACATACATGTGTGTATGTGTGTATATATATATATAAGAAAGAATGACAAAAACTGAACCAAAAAGTACTTACTAAAATTTTGGTTTGCGAATTCAGTGTCCTTATTTTCTGTCTTTTCTACAACTTTAGCAGCTTTGATAGGCTATAAACAGGAGAAATTTTAATATAAATTTGAATTAAGGCATTATATGAAAATGACTTTTACAAGTTAGGAGTATTAAAGTTTAAAACTTTAAAATTTTGCCTTATGATTAAAAGTTGGATAGTAGTTCTATTTCCTTCATAAAATGCCCATTCTAGAATACTCCCTTATCCTAAAACACAAGAAAGTAACTTTACTGCAGATTAGGAGGCATTACAGCCTACAAATTTTCTGACCTCAGCCATAGCTAGAAAAATAATGTAATTTTTCTCTTTGAGAATTTCTGGAACCTCCATGCCATGTGATCTATTGCTCTTAATCTCACAGGCTGCATTTATTCTGTCTTTTCTCAATATACATATGAACTGAAGTGTCAAATGATCTTGTAAAGTTTTGGCCACTGCACAGGTAACTTCTTGATGACAGCAAGCTTCTTTTCACAGCCACATATACACACTTATTCAGATAAAATAAAAATATTCCATGACTATCAGAAAAATATACTCCCTAGCTAAGATATTCTGCCTCATCCTATCTTCTCTAATCTAGCCAGTGGTTCTCCACACTGGGAGAGGAACAGTATAAAAGTGTCCAAGTGTACAGGTGTGTTCCATCCTTATCTTTCTGCCACATAACCATTACATATTTTTTTTACATCCACCATCTTTTTTTTTTTTCCAACTGTAACACCAAGACTGCTAAACTTTACTTGAGGAAATTATACTTATTACTGAACTAATGCCATGATAAGATTTATAGTCTTTAATGTGAACTGGGCCCTCAACACTGCCTAACACTTATTCTTAGCCCTCTCCACTATCCCTCAGTGCTTATTCCAAATCTTCATGTGTCCCTGAGCCCTCTGCATCAAGAGAAGCTCAACATCCTCACACTTCAGAGAAAACACAAACTTTGAGCTGTTCATCTATAAACTTATCTGTATCTCTTGATCACCTATTTCTCCAAGATACAACTTTCTCTTATCCATTCCCTGCTCGGTCCCACTTCTTCAACTACCTGGAAAGAATGTGCTCCTCGATATCCATCTGACTAATAACGTTTACTGACTCCAAAAATCAACTCACTCTCCATCTTCTAAATGAGCATTTCCTGATCTTTATCTTCCTCTCCAGCTCTGGGATTAGAGAGAATTGTCTGCCCTCAGTGCTGTGCTAAGTCACTTTAGTCATGTCCAACTGTTTGTGACCCCATGGACCATAGCCCACCAGGCTCCTCTGTCCTTGAGATTCTTCAGGCAAGGATACTGGAGTGGCTTACCATGCCCTCCCTTCTCCAGGGGATCTTCCCAACCCAGGGATTGAACCCAGTCTCCTGCATTGCAGGTGGATTCCTTATCACTAATGCCATCTGGGAAGCCCATCTGCCTCTCTATTAGGCTTTTACTGCATCCTGTATGTATATCTGAGAACACATACAACAGAATACAAGAATGATGGCAAGTTCATTTCTCTTACTGAACATATAAATCAAGAGTTGAATAAGTATTTCTAAATTTTATTGTTAGCACAGTGAGTGATAAGACCTTACTTTTAAGGACAAAAAATGATATGTAAAACAATTTTGAAAGCAATACTTTTAAAAAAAGTAAGAAACTCACTGCTTAAGAAAAGTAAGACCCTGTTTGCAGAAGTTAGTTCAATAGTATTTCTACAATAATGTGATAAAAACTTAATATTTAAAAATGCTTTCAAAGTAAAGTTACTTTGTCTGTATTATCTCTTCTCTTTTTTTCTTCAGATGGTCTAGATTTAAGTGATACAGCATAATCCACTCCTTGTTCCGATGTTTTAGAAACACTAGGTTTTTCTGTAGAACTCATCATTTGCAGTGGTGGTTTAATTCTTCTTTTTCGTGGTGATGCTAGAATGGAGGACAAGGGACTTATATTTGTCAGATTTTAAAACTGTATGTTGCTATCACTGAGATACTTTTTGCTGAAGAAAGTTAAAAAGGGGGGTCTTCTAGGATGGGTCCCAGGTTTCTGATTTAAATGAGTAACTCAATATGGATTCCATTTACCAAGGTAAGAAATGGAGAGAAACTGGCAGGGAGGGTGGAAAGATGAATTTATTTTGTATTTGTTAAGTCTGAGAAGTGTGTGAAACATTAATTTCCCAGTAGGCAAGCATATTTTGGGAATGGAAGGTCACTATTAAATTGTCATAAAGATTAAATAATGCTGTGTTTACAGCAACTAGTATATAGCATTATTTTTGAACTTTTATTTAGCTCTTAGTATGTACCAGGTACTGTCTAAATGTTGCACAATACTTATTTAACGAATAGTTATTTAATCCTTTATAGACTTTGATGAGGTTAGACACTGTAGTCCCATTTCATAGAAAGGAAACTGGTTCTAAACTTAGCTATGGAGTACACACTTGGAAGTGGGCAAACAAGCTCAAGCAGCCTGATTAATTTAATGTTTTATCCACTATGTTATGCTGAGTCCTGCTTAAATAATAATAAGCTCTTAATACAGGATATTAATATTTTAAAAAATATTTATACAGATACCCATTAAATCTCTCACACATTTGATATTTTTTGACAGAAGACATCTGCGGTTCATATTCTATCAATTTTTCTATCTCAAAATTATCCTCTAGGTAAATTAGGTCCAGAATATTCATAAGTTTTAAAAATGCCTGCTTTAAATAATACTTGTTAGAAATCTTTTAAGATTCTAAAACTTACATGTATTGACTAAAAGTATTGGACTTCTCACAGTGTATCTATCTGCACCAGGAACAATCATTGATGCTTCAGACATTTTTCTTTTGCTAGGAGTAATTATCTAAAACCATGAGGAAAAAAACCACAGTAAATACACATTCTCTCTTGAAATTAAATATCCTACAATTTTATTCCTAACATTTTACCTTGACTACGCACAAGAGATGTATTTTATAAATTATATGATATTCAAATATTTCTGCATTTCGTCTGATTTGAAGGATTTTATCCTAATATTAATAGTCAAAATGAGAATATTGTTTTAAAGAATATCCAGACTTAGAAATACAGTAACTTTATATGTTTGCTAAAAATATTTTATTGATACTCAGTTTATCTAGTTAACCACTGGCTCACAGTTTCCTATTCTATTTTATAAGGACAATGTTTGAAACACATATTTATATAAACTTGTTTGTGAAAGCTTTCATAATGTTAAACATTCTTCAAAATTCTGTGAAGACTAAATTGCCTTTAGAGTAAAAAGCAGCTAAAAAAAAACAGGAGTTAAAAAAAAAAAAACAACCACCAGGAATTTAGAGATTCAGTGGCACACAAGCTAGTGTTGCAAAAAGGTTTGCATTTTCTAACTTTAGCCTATAATGACTGATAAGAACAACAGAAGTAGATAAGCAGAGGTGGGACTACAAGGGATTGGCATTCCAGAGGATGCCATACAAAGGAGTACTGAAGACAAACTGTAAAGAGGCAGAAGGTATTTATTTTTAAAAGGCATAGGAAAAAATACTGATGGGATTTTGAGTAGGTATGTATATGGGGCATGGAGGAAAGGTTTCGAAGGATAGGAGAAAAGTGAATTTTAAGATTAACCAGAAATAAGCTACTGAACCAGCAGATCTGTCTTAAAGAAATTACAGTTCCTAGTGTTTATATATATGGAGAAGGCAATGGCACCCCACTCCAGTACTCTTGCCTGGAAAATCCCATGGATGGAGGAGTCTGGTGGGCTGTAGTCCATGGGGTCGCTAGAGTCGGACACGACTGAGCGACTTCACTTTCACTTTTCACTTTCATGCATTGGAGAAGGAAATGGCAACCCACTCCAGTGTTCTTGCCTGGAGAATCCCAGGGATGGGGAAGCCTGGTGGGCTGCCGTCTATGGGGTCGCACAGGGTCGGACACAATTGAAGCGACTTAGCAGCAGCAGCAGCAGTGTTATATATAATGAATGGGATCCCCAAAGTTACTTATTTATATAAATGCTTCAAACGGCTAATCCTTATTGAAAACATAGTAGGTATTTAACAATAGTGCAGTGTTTTTCAAACTTTAGTGTGCTTAAGATCTTTTCCAGACTTTGTGTTATGATTCAATAGGTTTAAGGTGGAGAGTCTAAGAATCTGCATTTTTAATAAGTACTCAAGTTATGATTCTGATAAAAGACCCCAAAAAAGGCTTTATAATCTAATCACCTGATGGAACTATAGTTGACAAAATGATATTTTTAATTTAATGAAGGACACAGACAAAAGGGATAAATAGTGAGTAACAATGTATGGAGGAGCCTGTGAGAGTTACAAGCAACTTGATGAGAGATTAGTAAAAACAATTAATCAGTAAAAGCTCCATCAATAAAGTAAAAATGAACAAAGATTTACAAGTTTAAGTACACTTTAGACAAGAAGAGGTAAAAACAGCATGAACGAAGGTACAGAGGCAAGAATGAGTGTGACAAAAAAGACAGAGTAAAGCAACTGACCATTCTAAAGTGGAGGGTATTTTGAAAGAGTAAAATTAAATTACAGAAGGTCTTCAAACTAAATCAAAATTTAGATATAATGGGATAAACACAGAGATCACAAGGCTTTCTGAGCAGAAGAATGCTACTAGGATATTGGTATGAGAAAAATCAGTTGTATACCTCACAGGGCGGCTCACAGGATGGACCAATAATGTCAAAGACACTACTAGGTACACTAAAATGAGTAACAGTGAAGAGAATGAGGAGGAAACCATGTGAGAAATATTGTAAAAGAATAATCACTAGCACCTTGGTTCTAGGTATAGGACGAGAGGAGGCTGGAATCAAGGACATCATCAGAAAAAATAACAGCAATCTTACTGAAGCATGGAGGCAGATGCAAATTTGAGGCAAAAGATAGAGTTTGAGGTTAGACTTTAGGGAAGGGCTGAGAAATGGTTCTATCAAATGTGGCCTAGAGGAGATCCTTTATGAAGGAGGAGGAGGAAAAAGAACCTAATATTTTGCTTTTTACTCGTGCAAATAAACTGAACATTACATTATAAATTTGTATTCTACATTAAAGCCAAGTGCAAAGATAGGACAGAAAGGATAAATGCAAAAAGTAGTACTTTCCTATCTAACTCTAATTTGAAACCTACATGGATATAGTATACTCTGTCCTAAATCCCTAACCCTTGCCTATAAACACCGTGTGCTGAAACACTATCTTTTGTTTGTATTTGTAAAAGGCAGGGGAAATATTCTAAAATGTTACTGACATTTGCATTCTAGATACATTTTTCTATAATAATGATTTGCCTATGCTGCTTTATAAATGATGGTTTTGACACCATATATACCTCAGGCTGGCTATTTTTTCTATACCCTTGATTACTGTTTTTGATATATTTTGCAGGTTTAGTAAATTCCTCTTGGAGGTTAGCTGTTTCTTTCAAACTAATATGTTCCTCTTCAACTGGTGAGAGTTGACTTTCTGGGACTAGAATCTGTTGGAGAATAAGGAAAAACTGTTTAAAAGTACAAACCATAGGAAGTCCTCAAATATGACTGGATGTCTTCATAAAGCACTCATTCATCTCACACTCATAAAGGTTAGTTCTTTTTGTCTTATATCTATGTACTATTACAATTTTCAGTCCTACAAAGTGACCCAACAAAAAGCATCCACTTTTTCAAATGTTAACAGACATAAAAGAGGCTTTGGCATTAGTGGCAGAACATATATTTCTGATTTTTAAAGTTACCAAGACTGGTATTAATGAATAACAATCTACCTTCTGTACTGAAATAAATTATTATTAATAACACGTTTACAAAGGTGAAGTCGCTCAGTCGTGTCCAACTCTTTGTGACCCCATGGACTGTAGCCTATCAGGCTCCTCCATCCATGGGATTTTCCAGGCAAGAGTGCTGGAGTGGACTGCCATTTCCTTCTCCACTTTCACTTTCACTTTCTTTACAAAGTCACATATACCTTGTTGGGGCACTGACAGAATTTATTTATTCTCCAAGACAAACTTATAACTGTGCTATTATTAATTAGGGTTAACCTTAGACCAGTGATAGAAATCAAGTAAGTGAGACACATACCTGTGATCCACTTGCATCAAAAAGAATATGCACAGATGTTTTGGCAACGGATATACCTTGTTTTCTGGTAAATTCCTAAAATTAAATTAATTCAACAGGGTGTCATTTTCTCCCAGTTCTTTCCATTTTTAATGCCAGTATTTCCTACACCTGCTTCTTTCCAAATCACCAAATTATCTTAAATCAATTTTAAATACACATAAATACTCTTATCAGGGCACTTCAGTGACTCCCTAACTATAGTCTTACCCTGCAATTTTGGTAAAGGTTCCTCACAAGCATATTATCTGCTATTTTTCACCATAAATCTTTTCCATGTTATAGACTGAATGTGTCTCCTCACAATTCACACGTTGAAACCTTGTCCCCAAGAATGGTATTAGGAGGGCAGGCCTTTGGGTCATGCTTAGGTCATAAGGGCAGAACCTTTATGAAGGGGATTACTGCCCTTATAAAAGAGACCTCAGAGAACTCCCTCACCATGTACGGACAGAGTGAAAAGACTGCCACTGATAAACCAGAAAATGGACCCTCCCCATACACTGAATCTGCTGGCACCATGATCTGACTTCTGGCCTCCAGAACTGAGAAATAAATGTTTCTTATTTAAGACACCAAACCACAGTATTTTTGTTACAGTAGCCTGAACAAACTAAGACAGGCATCACCCAAACTTGTCAACTGAACATCTCCCTAAATATAACATGAATTGTTATCTTGATTCCTAAACAAATCCGACTCATTATGTTTTCCACAATCCTGAAAAACATCTTATCTAAATTTCATTAATTTCAAAGGCCATTTCAAGGTCCAACTCCATAGCCTTTCCTTCAGATCTGACTCTTAATGAGCATTCTCTTTGTTCAATTTCTATGCATCATTTTCTATACACCACTTACTTCTTCTGAGATATATTCTGTAATTCTCACAATGTTTAGTATCTTAAAAACAAGGCTTTGTCTCATTTCATTTTTTAAATGCCTGGAAGGAATTCATCATTAAATGTTTTGAGTAGCTGCTGCTAATTTTGTCATCTGAGATTCATTCTAATAGATATCTGAAAGGGTATGGCTGATAATATGATGGTTATTCCACAACACAAATTTAAAGAACTAAAAATCTATATGTTATTTAAGAATTGTAGAGAAAAAAAAAATCACTGAAACTTACAGTCCTAAGTAACTGAAAGTTCCCAGAATTATGAAAATATTTAAAAGTTTAACTTACCTTATATTTACTTCCACCAAAAATTTTTTGTGCCACATTAGTGATTTCTAATGATGCATCAAAATACAAAAGCAATTCTTTCCCTTCTCTTTTACTAATTTTTACTATATTTTTCAGAATTACAGTCAGTAGCTTCTTCGATTCTCTCACTGTACACAAATAAATCACACTGATTAGTTTATATTCATTTCTATGATACCACTCTATAGGTATATTATAAATAAGAAAAGCATGCAGCATACCAGTTAAAATGAACTGAAACAAAATTAACTTTTAGGATTTAACAGTATTGAGTCAATTCTGGTACTAACTACTTACAGAAACAAAAATTGTCCATGGAGTCTTTTATATATTCCTGTAAATTGAACAAAGGGTCTAACAACACCCTGCGGAGCTGCTACTTCACCATTCCCCTAGTCTGCAACTGTAGATATTCTTTTTCTCTAGAACCATTGCTTTCATTCCAATCCCAAAGGGCAATGCCAAAGAATGTTCAAACTACCGCACAATTGCACTCATTTCACACGCTAGCAAGGTAATGCTCAAAATCCTGCAAACTAGGCTTCAACAGTACATGAACCGAGAACTTTCAGATGTCTAGCTGGATTTAGAAAAGGCAGAGGAACCAGAGATCGAATTGCCAACATCCTCTGGATCACAGGAAAAGCAAGAGAATTCCAGAAAAATATTTACTTCTGCTTCATTGACTATGGTATAACCTTTGACTGTGCAGATCACAACAAACTGTCGAAAATTCTTAAAGAGGTGGGAATACCAGACCACCTTTATCTGCTTCCTGAGAAATCTGTATGCAGGTCAAAAAGCAACAGTTAGAACCAGATATGGAACTGACTGGTTCCAAATAGGAAAAGGAGTATGTCAAGGCTGTATATTGTCACTCTGCTTTTAACTTACATGCAGAGTACATCATGCAAAATGCTGGGCTGGATGAAGCACAAGCTGGAATCAAGATTGCTGGGAGAAATACCAATAACCTCAGATATGCAGATGACACCACCCTTCTGGCAGAAAGTGAAGAGGAACTAAAGAAAGAGCATCTTGATGAAGGTGAAAGCAGAGTGAAAAAGCTGGCTTAAAACTCATTAAAAAAAAACTAAGATCATGGCATCCAATCCCATCACTTCATGATAAACAAATGGGGAAACAATGGAAACAGTGACAGACTATTTTCTTGGGCTCCAAAATCACTGCTGACAGTGACTGCAGCCATGAAATTAAAAGATGCTTCCTCCTTGGGGGAAAAAAAAAAAAACTATGACCAACCTAGACAGCATATTAAAAAGCAGAGACATCAGTTTGCCGACAAAGGTTTGTACAGTCAAAGCTATGGTTTTTCCAGTAGTCATGTACAGATGTTAAGAGTTGGACCATAAAGAAGGCTGAGTACTTAAGAACTGATAATTTAGAACTGCGATGTTGGAGAAGACTCTTGAGAGTCCCTTGGACTGCAAGGAGATCCAACCAGTCAATCCTAAAAGAAATCAACCCTGAATATTCTTTGGAAGGACCGATGCTGAAGCTCCAATACCTTGGCCACCTGATGTGAAGAGCTAACTCATTGGCAAAGACCCTGATGCTGGGAAAGACTGAAGGCAGGAGAAGGGGGTGACAGAAGATGAGATGGTTGGATATCATCACCGACTCAATGGACATGACTTTGAGCAAGCTGTGGGAGATGGTGAAGTACAGGGAAGCCTGGTGTGCTGCAGTCCATGGGGTTGCAAAGAGTCAGATGTGACTGAGCAACTAAAATGAACTGAACTGACTGCTTGATATCCAGAATCCATCTGTGCCAGTTATGTAGAAACTCAGATCGTGCTTGTTTCATACAGGTAGACAACATCACCACTTTAATATAAACGACAGTAAAAGATACAAATGAATAGTCAGATGAACAGAGAGAGTGCAAGGTCTTGAAGAGTCCTGAGCACAAGCCATACTTTCCTTGTGTGTGTGCCACAAAGGGTTAGTTTAAGGACTGAAGCATGTATGTATGTATGTTGGTGTTTTCATGCAATAGAGTCATGTCCAACTCTCTTGCAACCCTATGGACGGTAGCCTGCCAGGCTCCTCTGTCCATGGGATTTCTTAGGCAAGAGGACTAGCATGAGTTGCCATTCCCTTCTCCAGGGGATCTTCTTGACCTAGGGATCAAACCCAGGTCTCCAGCACTGCAGGCAAATTCTTTACCATTTGAGCCACCTGGGAAGCCTGTATGATCCAGTAATCCCACTGGATTGCTTATACTCAGAAAAATCAGAATTCTAAGACACATGTACCTCAATGTTTACTGCAGCAAGGACATGGAAGCAACCTAGATGTCCACTGACAGATGATGGACAAAGAAGCTGTGGTACATATATATAATGGAATATACTCAGTCATAAAAAGGAATGAATTTGAGTCAGTTATACAGAATGAAAAGATGAAAAAATTCCGTCGACAAGGCAGCCTGGCAGGCTATAGTCTATGGGATTGAAAAGAGTTGGATGTGGGTGAGCAACTAACACTTTCATTTTTTCATGGTATATTTATTTCTAGTTATTTAAGGAATCCTCATAATGTTCTCTGCAGTGGCTATATCAGTTTACATTCCCACCACCAACAGTCCAGCATTTATTGTTTATAAATTTTTTGATGATGGCCATCCTGACTGGTATGAGGTGATACCTCATTGTAGTTTTGATTTGCATTTCTCTAATAATGACCAATATTGACCAATATTGAACATCTTTTCATGTGTAAAGTTTCAGTAAGTCAGAGAGAGTCAAACATATATTGTATATTAATATAGACCTATGGAATCTAGACGGAGAAGCTAATGGCACCCCACTCCAGTACTCTTGCCTGGAAAATCCCATGGACGGAGGAGCCTGGAAGGCTGCCGTCCATGGGGTCGCTGAGGGTTGGACACGACTGAGCGACTTCACTTTCACTTTCATGCATTGGAGAAGGAAATGGCAACCCACTCCAGTGTTCTTGCCTGGAGAATCCCAGGGACGGGGGAGCCTAGTGGGCTGCCATCTATGGGGTCGCAGAGTCGGACACGACTGAAGCGACTTAGCAGCAGCAGCAGCATGGAATTGAGAATAAAAGGTACTGATGAACCTATCTTTAGGGAAGGAATGGAGACAAAGATGGAGAGAATGGACTTATGGACATAGCAGGGGAAGGTGAGAGTAGGCTGAACTGAGAAAGTACCAGTGACATATATACACTATTATGTGTAAAATAGTTAGTGGGAAGTTGCTATGTAACACAGGGAGCCAAGCCTTGTGCTCTGTGATTACCTAGAGGGGTAGGATGGGGGGAGGGGAGGGAGGGTCAAGAATGAGGAAACAGATGTAATTATGACTAATTCACGTTGTTTTGTTTGGTAGAAACCAACACAACATTGTAATTATCCTTCAATTATAAAAAAAAAAAATCCTAGGAAACAAAAAAGGACCTGCCTTTCAAACAGGGGACATAGGTTTGATTCCTGGTCTGGGAAGATTCCACATGCTATTGGGCAACTAAGCCTGTGTGCTGCAACTACTGAAGCCCTCATGGTCTAGAGCCCCTGCTATGCAAGAGAAGAAGCCACCGCAATGAGAAGCCCACACACTGCAACTAGAGAAAGCCTGTATGCAGCAATGAAGACCCAGTGCAACCAAAAATAATTAAAAAATCAATTACAAATAAAAGTTTAACCATGATAAATTGTAAAAATAAAACAAAAAATACTTTTTCAAAATATAAACAACAATTTTCTGACATTAAAAAAAAAACTTATTTGCAGTACAAGAAATATTAGAGAAGTCAGTCGGGCAGAAGGAAAATAATACCAGATGGAAATCTGCATATATTATAAATGAAAGCTGAACACTGGAAATGGTAAATATAATGCACTATTTAAACTATTTTAAAAATCTTTTTAAAAGTTAATTGGTTCCACAAAGAAAAATATTATTATACCATAGTATGAGGTCTTTGACACATTCAAAAGCAAAAAGATTTTTAGTCCTATTGATAGTAGTGGCACAAAGGCCAGGGAAGCAAAAGCAGAGGTTGACTGTTTTTACAAGAACCTATCAGGTTCCTAGGGGGTATAATATTACTTGCACACACACACTATTAAGTTAAATATGTACAAAATAAAACCTAAATCAGCCATTTAAAAAGTGAATATAAAGCCAACAAAAGAAGTACAAGGAACCCCTGAAAATGAAGTAACATGAAGAAAAAATAAAGAAACATGGCAGACAGGATGGTACATAGAAAGAACAAAAGCTAGATAATAAATTTAAAGCAGATCAACAGTCACCTTAAAAACCACAAAAGGCAGAAACTGTCAAATTACATTTAAAAGAAAAATGCCCAGTATATGACACCTATAAGAAACCCTCTTTAAATATACAGGACATAAATTACTTAAAAATAAAGATATGCCATACTATAATTAGCCAACAGAAACTTGGAGAGAGTATATTAGTATTACATAAAGTAGATGACAGAGCAAAGAATATTACCACAGGAAAAATAGTCATTTCATAATGATAAATTTATGAAAAGATGTTTATAAAACTAATAACAGAAATTCAAAATACCGGAAGTAAAAAATAACAGAACTGAATGAATAGAAAAAAAATCACAACCATAGTGGTGACTTCAACACCTCTCTTTCAATAATTGATAGAACAGGTAGGTAGACAATGAGGGTGTATGACTTGAACAACAGATTAACCCTGCCCTCCACCCAAGAACAACAGAAAACACATTCCTCTCAAGTGCATTCAGACCATTTACTAACACAGACCATATCTGGGTCATAACCTAATAGTCAACATATTGGAAAGGGTTTTCAAATCACACAAAGTATATTCTGATAACAATGAAATCACGTTAGAAATCAGTAACGTATTCCTGAAATCTCAAGTATACAGAAACTAAATAAAGTGCTTTTAAATAATCCGTGGGTCAAGGAAGAAATCAAAAGAGAAATTTAAAAGAATCACATGAATGAAAATGGAAGCACGGCATATTGCAATTTGTAGGATGCTGCTAAGGACGTACTTAGAAGAATTTAAAGCACTAAAAGGCTGTTATTAGAAAAGAAAAAATGGTCTCAGATCAATGACTTCAGCTTTCCCCAAGACACTAAAAACAGGAAACCAAATTAAAAAAAGTAAGCAGAAGAGAAGAAACAACAGATATAAGAGCAGAGATCAATTAAACTGAAGATCAAAACACTAAAGTGAGAAAAATCAATTAAACCAAAGGCTAGTTATTTGAGATCATCAAAAAAATTGATATACCTCTCATAAGACTGAGCTAGTGGAGGTGATAGAATTCCAGTTGAGCTATTTCAAATCCTGAAAGATGATGCTGTGAAAGTGCTGCACTCAATATGCCAGCAAGTTTGGAAAACTCAGCAGTGGCCACAGGACTGGAAAAGGTCAGTTTTCATTCCAATCCCAAAGAAAGGCAATGCCAAAGAATGCTCAAACTACTGCACAATTGCACTCATCTCACACGCTAGTAAAGTAATGCTCAAAATTCTCCAAGCCAGCCTTCAGCAACATGTGAACCATGAACTTCTAGATGTTCAAGCTAGTTTTAGAAAAGGCAGAGGAACCAGAGATCAAATTGCCAATATCCGCTGGATCATGGAAAAAGCAAGAAAGTTCCAGAAAAACATCTATTTCTGCTTTATTGACTATGCCAAAGCCTTTGACTGTGTGGATCACAATCAACTGTGGAAAATTCTGAAAGAGATGGGAATACCAGACCACTTGATTTGCCTCTTGAGAAATTTGTATGCAGGTCAGGAAGCAACAGTTAGAACTGGACATGGAACAACACACTGGTTCCAAATGGGAAAAGGAGTACGTCAAGGCTGTATATTGTCACCCTGTTTATTTAACTTATATGCAGAGTACATCATGAGAAACGCTGGACTGGAAGAAACACAAGTTGGAATCAAGATCGCTGGGAGAAATATCAATAACCTCAGATATGCAGATGACACCACCCTTATGGCAGAAAGTGAAGAGGAACTAAAAAGCCTCTTGATGAAAGTCAAAGTGGAGAGTGAAAAAGTTGGCTTAAAGCTCAACATTCAGAAAACGAAGATCATGGCAACCGGTCCCATCACTCTTCATGGGAAATAGATGGGGAAACAGTGGAAACAGTGTCAGACTTTATTTTTCTGGGCTCCAAAATCACTGCAGATGGTGACTGCAGCCATGAAATTAAAAGACGCTTACTCCTGGGAAGGAAAGTTATGACCAACCTAGACAGCATATTCAAAAGCAGAGACATTACTTTGCCAACAAAGGTCCATCTAGTCAAGGCTATGGTTTTTCCAGTGGTCATGTATGGATGTGAGAGTTGGACTGTGAAGAAGGCTGAGCGCCAAAGAATTGATGCTTTTGAACTGTGGTGTTGGAGAAGACTCTTGAGAGTCCCTTGGACTGCAAGGAGATCCAACCAGTCCATTCTGAAGGAGATCAGCCCTGGGATTTCTTTGGAAGGAATGATGCTCAAGCTGAAACTCCAGTACTTTGGCCACCTCATGCGAAAAGTTGACTCATTGGAAAAGACTCTGATGCTGGGAGGGATTCGAGGCTAGAGGAAAAGGGGACGACAGAGGATGAGATGGCTGGATGGCATCACTGACTCAATGGACGTGAGTCTGAGTGAACTCCGGGAGTTGGTGATGGACAGGGAGGCCCGGCGTGCTGCAATTCATGGGGTCGCAAAGAGTCGGACACGACTGAGCAACTGAACTGAACTGAAAAACTTCTTAGGTCACACAAAGCAATAACCATGTAACAAAAAATACTGATCATGTGGACTTCAAATTTAACAACTTCTGCTCATTAAAAGCAGAAGTTGCCTGGAAAATCCCATGGGCGGAGGAGCCTGGTAGGCGCAGGTCCATGGGGTCGAGAACAGTTGGACACGACTGAGCAACTTCACTTTCACTTTCCTGCATTGGAGAAGGAAATGGCAACCCACTCCAGTGTTCTTGCCTGGAGAATCCCAGGGACGGGGGAGCCTGGAGGGCTGCCGTCTATGGGGTCGCACGGAGTTGGACATGACTGAAGCGACTTCGTAGCAGCAGCAGCAGCTCATTAAAAGAGACCACTGAGAAAATGAATAAGAAAGATATAGACGGGGAAAAAATACTCATACAACATGTATTTGTCAAAGGATTCCTATTCAAGATACATAAGAACTCAAAAACTTAATAATAAAAAGATAGTCCAGTAAAGAAATGTAGTCCAGTAAAGAAACGCACAAAATATTTAAACAGATAATTCAAAAAGAAAATATGTGAATGGCCATTAAGCACATGAAAAAGTGCTCAACTTTCCTAAAAGTGGTTTTAGGAAAATACAAATAAAAACTATCATGAGATAGCACTACCTGTCTACTGAAATAAAAAATGTCTTGATATCTGATTTTGCAGTGGTGCCAGTCTGCCAAGGTAAATGATTTCTGTCCAGTACATATTGAGAATAAAGTGACTAATCACAGGTTTTAGATTAGATAAGGAAGGAAATAAATACAAGATATTGGGGGTAACACAGGGTCAGGGAATTTGATGATAGTGACCATCACATTTATGAATGTGAACATATGAAAATGTTGATCTGCTTTCATCAGTCTACTGAGTTTTTCCATAGAGTATGCAACTTCTACTCCAACAGAAATGATAGAAAACAAGTTTAATACCTTCAATGCTGTATATCTGCACTTTTTCTTCAGGCACAGTGACTGCTTCCCACTGATGATCCTTAAATTTAAAAACACGTTTTGATCATAAATAATTTAATCTTGCTTTAAAGCTCCTTTAAACACTATCTTCAAGTTATACAAACAAAGGGGTTTTTTTTTTTTTTTTTTACTATCATTAAGTAACTGGTTGATATATCACATTTTTTGTTCCATCAATTGACTACATAATATATTATACTTGTCACATTTAATCTATTTGTTCATTCTTAAAAGTGATATTATTGATTAATGTTTTTCTACTTTTAATGGTTTTCTACTTTTAATCAAAAAAAGAATGACTATCCATTCATATTAGACTATAACCTTTTTAAAAAATATTACCAAATCCTGTCATCTCTTCCTTTGAAATGTTTTGTGAAATCATATTCATCCCCCAGTTCCCACTCATTAATTGACTGTTCTTAGATTCAAACACTGAATGCATGTTAATAATAACCTAAAATGTTTTCCCCTTCCAAGTATTTTCACTGAAAATTTGTATAAATGAATAAATAATGTGAATTCACACAAAAAAGTTATAGTAAAAATTAGAACCATTCCAAAAAGATGATATCCTAAAACCTTCCAGTAATCTTATGATGAAAATAGATCCAATTCATTTGCTATTTAAGGACTATTAAAATTCCACTAAATCCTCAGTCTCTTCACTAACTCGCTCCACTTAGTTGCCTTAATTGAAACCAGTGTATATTCTGAGAGAACCAGTACCATTTAACTACAGCATTCTCCAGTCAAGGTGTTAATTCTCCCAGACCTTAAAACCTCAGGGTCAGGAGGAAAAGGTTGGTATCCTCCTTTCTCCTTTGAGCATCTTCCTATTTCTCTGTGTATAACACCTGCTGCTGCTGCTAAGTCGCTTCAGTCGTGTCCGACCCTGTGCGACCCCATAGATGGCAGCCCAGCAGGCTCCCTGGTCCCTGGGATTCTCCAGGCAAGAACACTGGAGTGGGTTGCCATTTCCTTCTCCAATGCATGAAAGTGAAAAGTGAAAGTGAAGTCGCTCAGTCATGTCCGACTCTTAGCGACCCCATGGACTGCAGCCCACCAGGCTCCTCCATCCATGGGATTTTCCAGGCAAGAGTACTGGAGTGGGGTGCTATTGCCCTCTCCGGTATAACACCTACTCATCATCATCTGCTAACTTTAAAGTGACTCTTCCTCATATACATAGGTACTTGGTTCAAAGCTTTCCTTTTGGAAAAAAAGTCTACATTATATAAATTTTCAAAAAGATTAAAAAAAAATAGAAATCATTATAATGAGTCCAAAACAGGCCCTTACCCAGGTTCAACCGTTTACCAATATATTGTGCCCACCAATTTCATTTTCACCCCCTACTTTCCCTCCATTATGGTCTCTTCCTCTTGATCTCAACTTTTTTATTCATTGTTACTCTAGCCATCAGTTTTAAAACACTCATCCTTAAAATAAAGTACCTAACAAAAATCCCTCCCTTGAATCTACATCTCATTTTAGCTTCTACTGTGTTCTCTTCTTCTTGTCTTTACTTCCTCTACAAATATTTCAACTTTCCAGGAATGCCTAAATCCTATAGCTTAAACAAAATTGCTCTTTCTTGGATGACCAGTTTTTATTTTATTTAACTGTGTTTTGACAGACTTGATCATTTCCTCTCATAAAACACCCTTCCTTTGCCTTCTGTAACATGATACCCTTTTAATTTGATCTTTTCTGGCAGACTTGTCAAGCATCCTTCAGGCTAGTCTCTTCTGCCTATCCTGTATCCATCTGCCTATCGACGCATCCATCTGCCTATCCTATATCCATCTGCCTATCCACGTATCCGTCTGCCTATCCACGTATACATTTCTTACGGTTTTGTCATCTAGACACTCACAGAAACCCATGGTTTTATTTATCTTCAGTATACAGACAGCTTCTGAATTTCCACTTACAGCTCAGTTCTCCCATCTGAACTTCACACCAATATATTCAACTACCTACAAGTTATTTTCAGCTGAATGCCCCACAAGCACCTCCAAATCAAAACATTCAAAGCTGAATCATCATCTTTCCCCTACAAAATTGATCTTCCTAAAACAGCATCCTCATCCATTCAGTTACCAAAGTTTTATTAATCCTTCCTCTTTTTACTACAAATTACCAAATCTGCTCAATTCTACCTCAAGAATTTTTCTTTTTCTGAAGCCTATCCATTTCCATCCACCCCACCATCACTTTCCAAAACTGTGCCACCATGATTCCTCTTACCTGGATTACTGCATAAATCTAACTGCTTCTGGTCTTGTCCCTTTTTAATCTCTTCTCCCCAACCAGGAGAATCTTTTACATGAATGTGATGCTCAACGCCTAGTATATATCTGGCACATAGTAAGTTCTTATTAAATGTTTATTGAACTGATGTTGTCTCCTACTTATAATCTTTCTTTGGCTCTACACTGCCTGCCTTCTTTCCAATCTCCTTTGAATTCTATCACTAACACAGAGCATTTTTCAGTTGAGTGTGTATTTACTCATTCTTAAATATGAGCCCTTGAATGGCTATAAATGAGAGAAGATGGGTCCCTGATTCAATAAATCTTACATTCTATGGTGGGGGGGTGGTGTAGACAAAAAACAACAGATAAAAGGATTTTAAGTAGCAATAACTACTACAAAAGAAAAAAGAGGACAATGTGATATAATATGGCTGGATAGCTACTTCAGACTATTTAAATAGGATGCAAAGATCCTGAGGCTCCTAGGCAGCAAGTATAAAGACCTGAAGAGAGCATTATCTAGAGGCAAAGAAAAAAATGAATGGGGGTTGAACACAGTAAGCATGGAGAAGAGTCTGAGATTATCAGAGAAACAGCGAGGGCCTAGGTCATAAAGGCCCTCGAATACCAACAGACACAGGGAGGGTTTTAAGCAGCCACAATAGGGGAGAAGCTTTGAGGACAGTGAGAGAGAACACAGGGAGAAGGCACTGCTGCCACAGAAATCCAGAGAGGAAAGGAGAGTCTAAATGTATCTGTGGGAAGAACTTTCTCCCAGCCTCTCTAGATCAGTGTCTAGAACACATGAGGCATTTAATACTTATAAATGCATTTTATACTATCCCTATCATGTGTAGTACTAAAATTACTTGTTTTCTTCCCTGAATTATCCATTAGACCAAGCGAGTGAAGTCAGGAACCACTCCAATCCTATTATATCCTCTTCTCTGAAAATGAAAGTCTACTTCCTAAAGAAAATCCAGTTAAAAAAACTCCTATGAAGCCTGCAAGAATAAATACACTAATGAAAACTGTCAGTGCCTCTGAGAAGTAATGTTAGGTTTTGGAACTCATTATTAAGCATTCTAAGAAGGTACTCTAAAAAGAAAGAAAGATATGTGGAATTCCTAAGAGGCATCTTTGTCTATAAGTTTACCTGGACAAAAAGCATCATTATTATCAGCAATCACAATCAGATCAGTAAACTGCAAACCAACTCTTACTCAGATCTCCGCTCTACAGCTTGAGCTAGAAGTACACCAATGTAGCAAATAGTAAGTGGTGGCTATTTGGAAACAATGGCTCAAAAATTTTCCTCAGGTTAAAAAGGGGTCAGTAGAAAACACACCACCTGGTTGGAAAGTTTAAGCATAACTACAATTTAGTACAGAAAAGAACTAAAATTCAGTTCTAAATATGACCATAAAAATCAATTCCTCAATATTTTCAAATAGAAGATGCTATGAAAGAATAAAATAAGACCATTTGTCATTGTTTGTTAACGCTATTTTTAACTGAGTGTTTGTGTACTTGAATAACTGTTGTCTTTTCTAGATTCAACTCACTTTGTTCATCTGAATGTTAAATTTTATCATTAATGTATAATTTCTGAAAGGCTTATATTTAAAAACTAGTATTAAATTTTAGCTTTTTTCTGTTGCTATAAAACATCAGAAATAATTTTCATTTCTAATTAGCTTGATAGGTTACCATGCTCATCAAAATTATTAGAGCTAACACTGAAATCTATTAAAAGCGAGAAAATATACAAAGAAATCCATATTCTTAAACTGAATTATTATATACATACATATACACACAACTCAAAATGATACAGAGGGAATAACACTTACATCATTGTCTCCAGCAATGTAGAATGATAGAGTCTGGCTCCCAAGATTAAAATCTACCCAAAACTCCTCCAGTTTTTCATCTGATGGTATTTGCAGCTAATAAAATAAACATATAAAACTAGAACATACTATGCTTTTAAAAGTGACAACAGAAAATTATGACACATTATAATTATGCTATATATAAATATAAAATTATGACATTCATTCATGGTTGAGTTTTTTTTAAAAAAAGAAAAAAGTAGAGCTGGAAGGTATAGGAAGATAAAGAGAAAGCAAGTATAGCATTTAAATCAATTTAGAAACAATAAAAAAAAAGCTGCTTACTATTTTACACAGAAATTAGCCAGTTCCAGAAAATCACAAATACTCAAGTACAAATATAGGCTGAAGATAATTTCACATTTGAATATATTCATGAATAATAAACAATAATGGGCTTGAATAAGGAAACGTAAGATAATTTGAAGTACAGCTTTATATTTTACTTATCCCTGGCTACAAATACGTCATTTCATAAAATATCACTTAGATCTAGAATATCAGACCAGCTGTTATTTGTGATTTAATTATGACTAATATTAATGTTCTTGTCAAATTATAACCTACAATTCAGTTGACCTCTACATCAAAAATCACCTAATAACTAAAAAAATGTATTACATTTTAAAATTTACCTCATATTTATCAAGAAATGCTGACAAACAAGGAAATGTAAAGACCCTGAAAGAAAAAGTAGTTTGAGTTAAAAAAAACTAATAAGCCTCCACAGCATAATTTTGACTTTCCATACAAATCATACCTAGGATCAAAAGGAAATCAGTTGGCAGTGACAATTTAAACAAAATCATTAGTTCCTTCTTTATTACTCTTTAAAGTGAGAATTTAGTGGAAACCTGTTTATGAAAGAAAGCATATTATTTTGAGGCTACTACTCAACCTACCATTTTGACTAAAGTTAACTGTACCAAATTACTTCTCATGTTATTGACTATGAGCAGAGATTCCCAATATAGTTTATAGTAATATAATGGAAGTTCCTACAGGATTAGATAGGAAGAGTAGAAGTGAATAATACTGCTAATAAAAATGGCAGAATTCAATGAATACTTTCTTGGTCAATTACTATTTAAGGACTTACATAGCTATCTCATTTAATCTTCACAACAAACATGGGGTAGATATTATTGTGGGCTTCCTTGATGGCTCAGATGGTAAAGAATCTGCCTGCAATGCAGGAGACGTGGGTTTTATCCCTGGGTTGGGAAGATATTATTAGTATTCTTATTTTATAGCTATGGAAACTGAGGAAAGTGAGATTAAACAACTTGTCCAACATTAGAACAGGAAGAGGGGAACCTATTATTCAAATTCAAATAGTATGACTCCTTGCACTTAACCTTCACCCTATCTTTTCTCTGTAGTCGGTACCTATCTTTTCTCTGTAGTCGGTAAACTCATTGTGAGTTGATTCATCCAATGTGTCCTGAGCATTTATAAGGTGCCAGGCACTGCACAACAAAAACACTTCCTATGTCATTGTCAAAAGTGATAAAAATTTGTATTACCTAGACCATTCTTGAGATTTAATAACCTCAGAAAGAACATCCTTACAGTGTTAATTACAAAAGAAAATGATTTATATTTGCTATACATTTTTATTGCAGTATATGGATAGAGGTAGCTCAAGTAATATTTATATTTAGGCTTTTATTATTCCTTAAACACCAAATTTATAATGCATATACAATTCTGAAATACAGTAAACCAATCTTAGAAAAATTTATTAATTCACGTTAATTAAAAATGTATTTTCCCTCCAAAAAGTACAAAGCAAAATAAGACCAGTGGAGGATTATTTCAGACTAACATTGTGTGCTTCCCTCTTGAGCTCTATTTTTTATCATTAAATGGTTGTATTTTGCATTAAATTTACCTTCTCTTGTCTCCAAGCATGCCATTTACAAGGTTGAGAAATATCCTGCAATCCTAATTTTTAAAAAAGAGAGAGCTTTTAAAAAACACAGTAATTAAAAAAAAACTTGTTAATTTGTTATTTTATACTACTTACTGTTTCAAATTCAGAGTCTTTAATTCCTTTAAATGCATTAGCAATAAAATCCATTGAGAACCACTGACAAGCCAGTTCTCGTCTTTGCTTTTCTGTGGTCATTCTACATAAAGCTTCGACGATACCCGCTTGCAAGTCATAATCTTAAAACAAAGTTAATTATTTGAAATTATGAAAATTAAAGTTTATGAAACTCTATATTTCATAAGGTGTTAGAACAAGCAAGAGAAATAAGGAACACAGTGCAATTTACTCATCTTTTACCATTTTCTTCATATAGATTAAAAATATCCCACCATTACATGGCATGAACACAGCCCAAACAACAAGACAAGTTTGTCAACAGAAAAAAGGAATAAAACAAAAAATTTTAAGGACATTTAAAAGAAACTCCTAAATATGCAAAGATACCATTATTCCATTATTATTAGAGTTGTGAATTGTAAAAATAACTGACAAGTCTATAAATCATAGGTAATCTTTGTTTTCCTTTTGTATATCATGATATCTACAGTTATTTTAAAGTACTTGAAGCCACTGGTTTGTTCTATATGTAAATCACTACATGAAAATTTTCTCATATGAAACTTAGGAAAGAAAATTTCAGTTATTTTAATAAAGACATCATTTACAAACAAATCAATCCCAAGAATATTAAACCTAATTTCATAACATATATTTGAGAAATTTCTTAGCAAAAGGAATTAAAATCTACTGGAAAATTAAGTTATTATTCATAAACCTACTATTAGGCACAAATTATATTTGACAACTCCTGTTATCATACTTCTTTTCTTAGTTCCATAGATATTTATCCTTTATTTATTAAGGTAAATAAAAACTGCTTGATTATGTACAGTTTATAATTTTTCATATAATTTCACATTATATTATTATTTTGACAAATATTATATTCTATTAATAAATTTGGAATAACTTCAAATATGAGCATTTTGAAAAAACATACTTACCTCCAGCATCTAAAATCCTTTCTCCCATACTACTCCTGTGAATCAAAACAGCAGGTTATATAGTAGACAAGTATCACTTAAATAGAAAGTTCATATGTTTAGGGTAAAAAACTTCACTAAAACTTATAATTCATAATAATTATAACTAAAACTTAAAGTTCATATGTTTAGGGTAAAAAACTTCACTAAAACTTACAATTCATAGTATTAGACTGGCAGAAAACATACCCATATGCAATATTAGAAACCTGTAACAGTTGACCAATTTTAATTACTAATGCAACTTATGGTTGCCTTATTTGCCTTATAAAACATCCTTTAAATTCTTGACTTGAACTACTAATTAAAGCAATATAGTACAGATTATTACATGAGAATTAACATTTGTTGGTTACAGAGTATTTTCCTGGCATCTTGAGGCATTCTGTCAAGCATCACATTCATTTTTTTTAGAGTCTAGAAAAGAAAAAAAGAGAGTCCATTAACTTTATATATTCAGTGGAACATTAGTATGTTTTCAGAGATAGGTACATAAATTTAGAAGCCTCTTTTTCTTAATCACAGCATTTTATGCAAGGAATGAAGGGTGGAGCAAAGAATATAAAGCATAAAATAGTGAATACAAGAAAACATAAAACAAAGGCTATCAAAAATAGAATATACCACGATTCCTATGCTTAAAGCACTCATACTCTGCAGTATGACATGTTCATTATTACTCTATCATAAGAACTAAGGAAGCAAAAAACATCTTATTAATATTTATTCTTATGACTATACACATGTACATATGCATTATCAATATATACTATAAATTATTTTTATTTTTAGCATGTAAATACTGAGGAACTAATATCTAGATGGTATAGTTTATTTTCATATGAGCTATATTCATATACATAAATCCACATGGTTATAAATGTTCAATATATATTTACATAATATATTCATCATGTCAGGCAATGAATTTCTCCTCCTGAAACCATAAGTTGTGTCTGACTCTTGTGCCCCATGGACTATAGCCTGTTAAGAATTCCGTCTGTGGGATTTTTCAGAGCGGGTTGCCATTTCCTTCTCCAAAGCAATGAATGAAGAACACAGAAATACACTACATGATAATTCAGTGCCAAGATAAAATAATTATTCAATTTGACAAATTGCTACCCAATTGTCTCTACTTTCTCTTTAATTTTTAAAAGAAAAACTAAATAATGGCTTACCTCCTGCTGAATACAAATATTCACTCTTGAGTCAATAACCAGAGCACAAATTCGAGGCACGAAACTTTCCACTATTTGCCTTTTACCTGAATAAAAGTTAATTATTGACAAATACGTATTTTAAAGGACAACCTTTTCTTATATGAGTGAATGGAAAGGACATACTAGTTCAGTTCAGAAGAAGGCCTGCGGACTGCCCTGGTCACCAGGAAGCATGAAATTCAATCCTGGTTCTGCCACTAATCAGCTGTGTAACTTTGAAAAAACACATGTACACACCCATGGCTGATTCATGTCAACGTATGGCAAAAACCACTACAATACTGTAAAGTAATTAGCCTTCAATTAAAATAAATTAAAAAAAAAAAAGAAAAAGAAAAAACATCATTCAACAGATGTGCCTGATCTGAACTCTGGCAAGGGAATAACCCCAGATCCAGTTTCTCCTTTAGGCACTTAAAGCAGTATTAGTGTTTTGGATAAACATAGTTCAAAACTGGAAACTTCTATTTTAAGGTTTTTATAAAAACTGGCCTCAATAATTTATAGTCATACCTCCAAAATTTCATAATGGTCATTAATACCTCCTCATGAAGATCTAAATAACATTATCTGTTTCTAAATTTGACCCTAGTCTCTCAAAAGACAAGGCTTTATTAATACCAGTTAAGAGGAATTTGCCCCATGCTAATTCACGACATAATTTTTAAGAAATAATTTTAAATAATGGCAACATAGGAACAGAAAATGTACAATTTCACAGTGACTACATTAAAAGAAGAAAAAAATCACTGCATTATCTGAAAAGATAAAATGATTTATTTAAAAAAACTAGTTGGATCACTTCATAATCATTGGTGCTTTAGGACTGTTTTCTCCCCTAAAAAGTGAAGAATTTAGACTAGATTGTTAGTTAAGTGCAAAAAAACACAAATGAAAACGCAGCATTAACTATTATTGAAATAAAGAGCAATCAATCTTTTAAAATGTTTTGGCTTTGAAGGCAGCAAACAGTTGTTCCTTCATTCATTAATATAAAGGATTCACCAGCCTCAATTACCAATCCTAGGTAATTCTTCCCCAACCAACACAGAGATAAAATAACTTGAGTTTATTGTTAGGTAAAAGGCACTACCAAACACAAGTTGAGATGATGAGTTGTAACATGTTCTACATTCTCCCTGTCCTACTAAAAATTTCACTAGATCAAGGACAAACTATGGCCCACAAACCAAATCCAACTCACTGTCCCTTTTTGTATGGCTGTATTCATCAGCAGGTACTCTGTGGAAATATGCGAATGTATGATGTTTTACTGAATTAGTAGTCTCAGGTGAATTTCATTCATTCTTAGGAATTCAGCAATCATTAGCCACCTCTGAATGAATGGCTTTGGTAATTAGCTTGGGCTGCAGAGTCGATAAGATTTCTTAATGAATTCAGCCCCCAAATCCAAGGAAAAATAGTGCTTATATGAGATACTTATACTTCAGTAAAGTCATTTCAATGAAACAAAGGTCGTCTGAATCACAAGAGGCTTTCAAAAACTAAGACAAGAAATGACATCTCCATTTCCAACAGAAACATAGGTAATAAACTTTTTCCAAACTCCAACTACAGACCCAGCAGCGTTTTGGGACGCTGATGTAAGTGTAAAGGAAATTTCCATATTTCAAAACTGATTTTAACTGTGCAACTGAGGAGCTTCCACCTAACCTTCAACTGAAAGTGGTTAATCTGCAGTGCAATATCATTCTAAAAAGTAAACATTAAGAAAAAAGTAAGTCTTAGTTGCACAGTTGTGTCTGACTCTTTGTGACCCCATGGACTGCAGCCCACCAGATTCCTCTGTTCATGGAATTCTCTAGGCAAGAATACTGGAATGGGTTGCCATTTCCTTCTCCAGGGGAGATCTTCCCAACCTAGGGCTTGAACCTGGGTCTCTCATACTGCAGGCAGATTCTTTACCAGGTATCTGAACCACCTTGAGCATGACTTTTAATTAAGCACAGTCATCCCTTGGACAGCATTTATTAGAATGCTTTAGAATATTAGATTATTAGATTATTATTATTTGAATAATATTAAAGAATATTAGACTTTTTCCACACATATATATACTCTCCTCTCTCTCTATATATACACACTGTATACATATATACACACATATAACATAATAACATATATATATATATATACAATGCAAATATTAAGGAAAAAACCTAATTCTATAGATCTTGCCAAGTGATGACTATGCTCAATTAAAATACATGTTCATGAACTGATATCAGTATTTGGCATTATCTGCATGAGTGTGAAAAGACATTTTCTAATGTAATATACACAAAATCTCATTATAGATGAGCATGAACAAGTAAGACTTGCAATCAGTTTTTACAACAGCAAACACTAACTCTGAACCTTAATTAAGATACACTGTTACCATCTCAAAAAAGAATGCTATTCTCCTCATTAGTATTATAAAATCATTATACTCAATCTTCATTATACTTTGAGTTGCATCAATAAAACATCTGTGGAAATGTGTTTTCTTTCTTGTTAAATAAAGTACCTGTGTAACAGTGTCAATTTCTTTCTAGGCCCACAAAGCCTAAAATATTTTCTAATTCTTTACAGAAAATATTTGTAGACCCCTGAATTAGGTAATGAATTACTGTTAGGATAACACAGCAAGAGTTGAAAAATTATACCAGAACTTTAACAGCAAATTATTGTTCCAATAGAAATAAAATGTTTATTATACCTTCATCATCGATGTCATGTATGACCTGAGAAGAAAATGAATAATATTTAAAACTTACTTATAATAAAAACCATTAAAAATAGTACTAAAATAGGTTACTTCTGAATTTACCATAAAATTATTTAAATTTTATTATTAACTAATTAATCAGGATAAATGCACTAACCAACCTGTTAGTGATTTTTGATCTCAGACCATATAGAACACAAATGTTTTTAAATGAACATATACATGCTTCATAACATCAGTGAATCAATACGGTTGTTACCATCAAAAGATCAAATATGTCTTCTATCATATTTATAATATAGAACACAATTTGTTTTCAAATGAACACATGCAAATTATTTAACTTTTATGTACTAACCAATTAATCAGATAAATGCACTAACCAATCTGTTAATGACTTTTGATCTCAGGCCACATAGAACACAAATGTTTTTAAATGAACACATACATGCTTCATAACATCAGTGAATCAATATGGTTGTTACCATCAAAAGATCAAATATGTCTTCTATCATATTTATAACAGCTTCATCTTTTGAATTTCCCCGACTCAGAATAATCTCCTTGGATTTTTCAAACCAGGCAACCATGTAAAAAAAAGAAATGTATACATTAGTCACTTTGAATTCACTTAATAACTTTAAAAATGTATTTATAGAAACAGTAAACCTAAAAACAAACATTACAAATAAAAATTCCAGTATTGAATCAAAATAAGTTTATCCTCTTAAACATCTTCACTGTTTTTGCTTTTTGGTAACTCACTACATGTTCCCCATTTTTTAGATGGGGATGAATGAAGTTCCAATTCCAAGTAGAAAGTCTTTATTACTCTCTTCAAATTCTTAGTTCATGAACATTCATACAATAGATAAAAAGTAAATTATCATTACACATTAGATCATTTTGTCATTGTTACTATTTGAAA
Organism: Bos indicus; assembly: GCF_029378745.1. Classification (NCBI taxonomy): domain Eukaryota; kingdom Metazoa; phylum Chordata; class Mammalia; order Artiodactyla; family Bovidae; genus Bos; species Bos indicus. Next base: position 56,665,867 of record NC_091772.1, on the reverse strand, counting down.
AGTTTTGGCATTACTTTTTTATTATTGAACTCAGATGTTTGAGTACATGCTATGCTTTAGGGACTGTTCTTGTTGCTGGGAATATAACAAAGAATGAAAAGGACAAAAATCAATACATTTAAAAATGGGAAATATAATAAACAATATAAAAAGAAAAATAAAAGTTAGACTAGGACTAAGATGAGCTAGAGAAAATAAAGCAAGTTAAGGCTTTTTGGAGTTTTGGGACCTTACAATTACATGATCATCAAGGACCCTGTATAGTTTCCTTGTGATCTTTAATTTTCTAACATATACCACAGGTTATAAAAATATCTTATCCCAAAGTTTTATATACATTTCCCAAATTTATTTTTCAAGAGTATGAACCGCTTAATTAGAAAACACAGCTTTAAACATATTTCCCTCACATGAATATGTTACATATTCTATACTTATCTTTTGGACTAGTCCTTGTTTTATCATAGTTAGAAGTCCAGCTTGCCCCAGTATAGTGATATTTTTGCCACATCTTCCAAAAGAAACCAAAATGGTTGAAACAGTTTGGATATCTCTTTTATTAAGCTCCTAAAATGCAAATCATAGATTTAAACATTTGCAAATACAAAATAAAATGGAACTGGCATTATGCTAGGAATGTTATTAATATAATCATCATAAATCCTGAGTGTTAGTCATTATCATAATCTCCATATCGCAAAGGACAAAAGTGTGGCTTTAAAAGGTGACTTCCTTACAGCCCCTCAGCCAGTGAACAACAAACTCAGCACAAAAATGCAGAATTATATAATTTAAGAAACTTTATACTTATGAGGCAATGAATCAGTTACCTTCCATTCTAAAAAGTTCTATGTATTTAACTAAGGGATATAAGAAATTTTAATCTTAGATTTGTAACAATTATCAAATTCTGGTGGAGACTGTCAATAATCACTTGCATAAAAGTATAAAAATACTTTATATACTACAAATCAAGTCAAGATTTTAGATGATTTTTGTTTCTACTTGTTTTATTTTTGCAAGCAACAAGCACTGTCCAGACAACATGATTAATATGCTAACAGGTTTTCAAAAGGTAAAGCACATTGTTTAAACCTCAAGTAAGTACCCTATTCTCCTCCGGTTTAAATAAAGTTAATAATGGTAACACTATGCAAACATGATTTTTGTATATACTACTTACAAAACAACAGTCCAACATGTTATTTGGTACTCCTCAAACAAATACACACAAAAAAGCAAGTGGTGAAAGAAGCATTTATTTATACAAGTGAGCCTGCTGAAGTCTTTTTATTCATTTCTTCCAATGGAGAATCTCCTCCTAAAAAGTAGAGTGCTATCTAATAACCGTAACAATCATTCAACGAAAATGAGTATTTACCCGGCACATAAGGTCATCTAACTTGTGGAAAAACTGTTTGCTGCATTTAATCTTCACATCTTCACAAATATCAATTTGTAGAAGTGTTTTCAAAGGTTTAAAATCATTTTTCCTTAAAGCATCATCAATGCATTTTTCCAACTGCTGAAGAAATATAGAAAATACCACATATACTGAATCAAAACCAACATTAGTCACCTTATGGAATCAAGTAATTTAAGAATTGCTTTCACATTTGAAAATTCTCAAGAGCTTATAAAACAATTTATTTAACCGTCCACTATTAAATTTGGAGTAACAAAATTAGAGATTAAGTTTCTTTGATAACAATATCTGTATAGGAAAATGTATTTTAATAATTTCCACTTCATATCTCTTATTGAAAAGTCATCATTAAGTTAAAAACAAAAACCTGTTAATGAAAGAAATAAAAATCAGCTTTATAGTAACTAACCCTTAATACCATGGATAAAACCCTAACATATCTGTCAACTTCTTCATGAGGTTTAAATATTAATAGTAAAAAAAAAAAAATGCATAAAGAAGGTAAAAGCACTTCTTTAGGAGCTATACCAACCAAACTAACTTAAGCATTACATGCACACATAATTTATTATTATATTCTATATTTATAAGCTTTACAAAGTCTGCCATTCCTGCTATTAAAGTACACCTCATTAACAAGGAATTTTCATACAGTAATATGACTGACCTAAATATAAGTATCTTACAATTTTAAAGCCTAACATTTAAGTATCCAGGCATAAGTTATATATAAATCAATGCATAATTCACTTCTATGTAAAAGGTATATATAAATAATCTTTAATACTTTATATTCTTAAAGCTTCTGGAAACAAATCTATTGAAAAATAAAAGGATAATATTTTTATTTAAATTATTTAACTCTTGACCGTTTCATAGAAACAAGTAAGTTTTATCTTTCCTAAAACTATAGCATTTAATATCTATAAATAAACAAAAAGTGATTTTAGGAATTAAAATACTTCCTTTTGGCCTAGGACCACCTACCTGGAGATCTGGTCTTATTGGCATTTTGACTTAACTTTAAAACTTGAACAAAACACCTATAAAAGAAAACATATACTTCCTGAATCTTGCAATCTATATGTTTACAGTTTAAAAATCTTAAAACACATAAATAAGCACTGCTGCTTATACCAAAGGCAATAAATGTTGTCTCTTTAAGTTCCTCACTGTTTATGAAATTACTCATTTGACTCTGTCAAAGAAGTTTCTGGAGGAAGCCTCAAGATCATTTATTTAAGCCTTGTCTTTTGATAGATGACTTAAATGTCAAAGTCCTGCCAAAAGGTAACAAAACTAGTCAGTGAAAGAATATAAATGTGGACCTCCCTCAAAGATTCCAACTTTGGGAACAGGAAGAAAAATAATCTTGAATCAATGTCTAAATGAAATTTAAGCTCAGTTCAGGTCAGTCGCTCAGTTGTGTCCAACTCTTTGAGACCCCATGAATCGCAGCACGCCAGGCCTCCCTGTCCATCACCAACTCCCGGAGTTCACTCAGACTCACGTCCATTGAGTCAGTGATGCCATCCAGCCATCTCATCCTCTGTCATCCCCTTTTCCTCTAGCCTCGAATCCCTCCCAGCATCAGAGTCTTTTCCAATGAGTCAACTTTTCACACGAGGTGGCCAAAGTACTGGAGTTTCAGCTTGAGCATCATTCCTTCCAAAGAAATCCCAGGGCTGATCTCCTTCAGAATGGACTGGTTGGATCTCCTTGCAGTCCAAGGGACTCTCAAGAGTCTTCTCCAACACCACAGTTCAAAAGCATCAATTCTTCCGCGCTCAGCCTTCTTCACAGTCCAACTCTCACATCCATACATGACCACTGGAAAAACCATAGCCTTGACTAGATGGACCTTTGTTGGCAAAGTAATGTCTCTGCTTTTGAATATGCTGTCTAGGTTGGTCATAACTTTCCTTCCCAGGAGTAAGCGTCTTTTAATTTCATGGCTGCAGTCACCATCTGCAGTGATTTTGGAGCCCCCCAAAATAAAGTCTGACACTGTTTCCCCTGTTTCCCCATCTATTTCCCATGAAGTGATGGGTGCGGGCGGCTGCGATGGTGCACAAGCGCGGCCGAGAGAAGCTACCCCACGTCCGAGGTCAGGGGCAGAAGCCGGGAGGACCCCATGCCCGAGGGGTGGCGGCCAAGAGGAGCTATCCCACGTCTGAGGTCAGGGGCAGCAGCCGAGAGTGCCAGGCTGTGAAGGTGCAGGAACAGTCGAAAGGATACCCCATGCACAAGGCCAGGGGCGGCGGCCAGGAGGAGCTACCCGACGCCGGAGATTAGAGGCGGTGGCCGAGAGGACCAACCCCACATCCAAGGAGCGGTGACTGCGTGGGCGCAGGAGGGCCTAGAGGAGCTACTCCACGTTCAAGGTCAGGAGGGGCGGCGGTGAGGAGATACCCCTCGTCCAAGGTAAGAAGCAGCGGCTGCACTTCGCTGGAGCAGCCTTGAAGAGATACCCCATGTTCAAGGTAAGAGAAACCCAAGTAAGATGGTAGGTGTTGCAAGAGGGCGTCAGAGGGCAGACACACTGAAACCATAATCGCAGAAAACTAGTCAATCTAATCACACTAGGACCACAGCCTTGTCTAACTCAATGAAACTAAGATATGCGCTGTGGGGCCACCCAAGACAGGCAGGTCATGGTGGAGAGATCTGACAGAATGTGGTCCACTGGAGAAGGGAATGGCAAACCACTTCAGGATTCCTGCCTTGAGAACCCCATGAACAGTATGAAAAGGCAAAACGATAGGATACTGAAAGAGAAACTCCCCAGGTCAGTAGGTGCCCAATATGCTACTGGAGATCAGTGGAGAAATAACTCCAGAAAGAATGAAGGGATGGAGCCAAAGCAAAAAGAATACCCAGCTGTGGATGTCACTGGTGATAGAAGCAAGGTCCGATGCTGTAAAGAGCAATACTGCATAGGAACCTGGAATGTCAGGTCCATGAATCAAGGCAAATTGGAAGTGGTCAAACAGGAGATGGCAAGAGTGAACATCGACATTCTAGGAATCAGCGAACTAAAATGGACTGCAATGGGTGAATTTAACTCAGATGACCATTATATCTACTACTGTGGGCAGGAATCCCTTAGAAGAAATGGAGTAGCCATCATGGTCAACAAAAGAGTCTGAAATGCAGTACTTGGATGCAATTTCAAAAGTGACAGAATGATCTCTGTTCGTTTCCAAGGCAAACCATTCAATATCACAGTAATCCAAGTCTATGCCCCAACCAGCAACGCTAAAGAAGCTGAAGTTGAACAGTTCTATGAAGACCTACAAGACCTTTTAGAACTAACACCCAAAAAAGAAATTTAAGCTAGTAATACAATATTTTAGAAGGGAAGTATATGCAAGTATATTGCCAAAGAATAGTATATACAAGAATATACAAATCTGCAATGAAAGGAGGAAAAGATAATCTAAGCACATTTTTCCTTCAAAGGAAAATGGAAACGGTAAGCAACACCCTTATAGGAAGCAACATGCTTACATTAAGCATCATCTTAACAAAAGCATCTAACATTTCCAAATGCAACTTGGAGGTTTGGAGGTTAGTCCTATAAAGGAAAAGAAATAAAAACAATCTAGAAAAGATCTTTTCTAGACATCATGAATAGAACAACTTTAATCAGTACCATGAAGAGGTTTGTAATAGAATCACAAGAAATCCAATGTAGAGGGCAGTTAATTAATTAAACCAAGAGGAATATAGGACCGTCTATCTTTAAACCACAAAAGACACTAGTCAGCCTACTTTCTAGCAGACATGCCAGGAAAAAAATTTAAGTGCCAATGAGAACATACATAATAGGCATACAAAAAAGGATGAGTAAAAAAAATAAATAAATAAAAAAATCTCCTGCATTTCCAAAGATTAACTCTAGAGGGAAAAAAAAATCTGATCCCCAGAAAAACATTTATTTCACGTGCATAAGGAGACAAGTTTAAACACGTTTTTGCAGCACTGTTCTGAGTTCACTTCACTCAGTTGTGTCTGACGCTTTGCGATTCCATGGACTGCAGCACACCAGGCTTCCCTGTCCATCACCAACTCCCGGAGCTTACTCAAACTCATGTTCATTGAGACAGTGATGCCATCCAACCATCTCATTCTCTGTCATCCCCTTCTCCTCCTGCCTTCAGTCTTTCCCAGCATCAGGGTCTTTTCCAATGAGTCTGTTCTTCAAATCAGGGGGCCAAAGTATTGGAGTTGAAGCTTCAGCATCAGTGCTTCCAAGCACTATTCAGGACTGATTTCCTAAAAGATTGACTGGTTTAATCTCCTTACAGTCCAAGGGACTCTCAAGAGTCTTCTCAATACCACAGCTCAAAAGCATCAATTCTTTGGTGCTTGCTTTCTTTATAGTCCAACTCTCACATCCATACATGACTACTGAAAAAACCACAGCTTTGACTAGACAGATCGTTGTTGGCAAAGTAATGTCTCTACTTTTTAATATGCTGTCTAGGTTTGTCATTGATTTTCTTCCAAGGAGCAAGGGTCTTTTAATTTCATGGCTGCAGTCTCCATCTGCAGTGATTTTGGAGCCCCCCAAAAATAAAGTCTCTCACTCTTTCCATTGTTTCCCCATCTATTTGCCATGAAGTGATGCGACCGGATGCCGTGATCTTAGTTTTCTGAATATTTAGTTTTAAGCCAACTTTTTCACTGTTCTCTTTCACTTTCATCAAAAGGCTCTTTAGTTCCTCTTCGCTTTCTGCATAAGGGTGGTATCATCTGCATATCTGAAGTTATTGATATTTTTCCCGGAAATCTTTGATTCCAGCTTATGCTTCATCCATCCTGGCATTCTACATGATGTACTTTGCATATAGCTGGGTGACAATATACAGCCTTGATGTACTCCTTTCCCAGTTTGGAACCAGTCTGTTGATCCAGGTTCTAACTGTTGCTTCTTGACCTGCATACAGATTTCTCAGGAGGCAGGTACAGGTGGCCTGGCATTCCCATCTCTTTAAGAATTGTCCAGTTTGTTGTGATTCACACAGTCAAAGGCTTTGGCATAGTCGATAAAGCAGAATTAGATGTTTTATGGAACTCTCTTACTTTTCTGATGAGCCAGCGGATGTTGGCAACTTATCTCTGGTTCCTCTCCTATTCTAAATAAGCTTGAACATCTGGAAGCTCACGGTTCACGTACTATTGAAGACTGGCTTGGAGAATTTTGAGCATTACTTTGCTAGCATGTGAGATGAGTGCAATTGTGTGATAGTTTGAACATTCTTTGGCATCATTCTGAGTGGGAAAACTCAAAAGCACCTAGATCAATGCTGGGAATGGGAGAGGGGGTAAGGAATGAATAAATATAATGTGGCATAAAATAATCAATTTTGTGAACACAATAAACCCAAATTTTAGATATGTGCAAACAGTTTTAGTGATTAAAAAACATGCTGCCCGATAATAAATACAGCATAATGCCACTTACATGAAAAAAGAAATTTTATATTCTTTACAATTATCTCTAGATACAATTTAAGTATACACACAATTCTGTGCATCCACCTGTGTGTATATATAGAGAGATATTCACTTACACCACTTAGGACAGTTTGACTATTTGTCAGCTTATTGAGGAAAAAGAATAGAGAGTTGCACAAAACTGTGATCAGCTATTTGTCGAAGGGAAACTTCAGTTTTATTTGCAATTTATACTTATTTAACCTTTTAAAAGTAAATTCACACTAAAATATAGGTAGGTAGGGTCCAAAACTAGGGATCAGTGAAAGGTAGGTTTGGGTTGTTGTGAGGAAAGTGAAATTACCAAGAAATTACCAGTCTTTGCAAATAAGTAGCTAGTGTCCAGATGCTCCATGCAAGTCTATCCAGGGCCTACTGTGGTCTTGCCCCATCTGGTTTTGTCTATTCTAGCTTAAATACTAAATGGGTGATTCTAGGTCTGTGGCTTTCTGGGAATTCCAGAATACCAGCAATGATTCCAAGATCTCTAAATAGTGGGCAGCTGTTTTACCATTTTGCCTGTAAAATACTGGAAATGCAGGGACCCACAGTTTGCTTTCCCACTTCCCAAGAAGGAGTGTCCCTATTTTCTACCTGGCTTCACTCTCTTTCTCATTCTCCCCAGGCCATCACAGAGAATGAAAATTTAGCCTGTAGTAATGCAATTATGGAGGTAAGAAGTAAGTATTGGAGGTCAGCAACCAACAGGGAGATTAATAAGGAACCATAAGGGGAACAGCATAGGCTAGAGAACCCTGAGCATTCACCACTACCACTATCACCACAGGCCTGAAAGCTTCAGGAGGGAACATTCCTTGGAATAAAAAGACAAAGTGGAGGGTACCATTGAATATCACAAAGGAAGTACAGAATAAAAAGTTGAGATAAGAAGAACAGATGCATACATCCCAATATCTATTCTTTAAGAAACCTAGAAAAATTTTAAAACAAAAAGAACAGTGGGATGGCAACAGTTGAACAATAGCTAAGAACATTCCCAAAACAAACACAAACATCCACAAATTGTAAGATTCCATGAAATTCAAGATAAATAAGAAAAATTACATCTGAACACATTGTAAGGACATTTCTGAATAAGAATAAAAGAGAAAATCTTAAGTCACCACAGCAAAAACAAAATGCAATGCATGCAAAAGAATAAACATAACAGATTATTTTTTCACAATGCAATAAATTTAGAAATCAGCTGCAAAGGCAGCTTCAAATTTCCTATCTATTCAGAAACTTAAACACATATATTTGAATAGTCCATGGGATATTAAAAAACAGAAGTGACAAAATGTTTAAGTGACTAAGAAAACATTAACATACAAAAACCTAATGGATACAAAGATTTATAGGCTGTAACCAATACTTAAAGTGCAATTCATAGACTTGGATGAATTAATTAAAAGGTGAAAGAACTGGCCAAAAGAGAGACCCACAGGACCTCCAGTTGGTAGTTATCAGAAAAAATACTTCAAAATAACTGAGTACTATGTACATAATGATTTTAAGACTGAGAATGGTGGCAGAGACTGGAAACTGGGGTGGGAGATAAGGAAGTCCAAGGAAATCTGAACAAAAGACCAAATAATTCTAGAAACAAAAATAGTCAATAACAAGATTATTAAGAAAGAATAAAATGGATGGTTTTAATAGTAAATTAGACAGAGATGAAGTAAAAGTTTGAGAAATGAAGTGGTACCAGAAGAATATATCCAGAATGAAGCAGAGACAAAAATATGGCGGGATTGGGGGGGAGGGGAGTATCAGAAGTCAGATCAAGAACACAGGATAAGTTATTAAGCCCCATGTATGTGTAACTATAAATCCAGGAAAGAAGATAGTGAATGTGACAGAATCAATACCTAAGATATGATGACTGACACATTCCCCAAACCAACAAAATGCATCAAACAATAGATTCAAAAAACCCCATGAATCCCAGCAAAGGAAAAAAAAAAAAAAACCCAAACCTGGGGTAACACAGAAAACTGCTGAAAATCAAAGTTCAAAATAAAAAAACAAACTGCTGTCAGAGAGTAAAAAGGTTATTTTTAAGCAGCATCAATAAGACTAGTAGCCGACCAACAGAAACTATGAAAGCCAGAAGACAGAATAATAACTTCTTCAAAGTGCTCTAAGATTGGACTTCAACTACACATTAGATAGACAGATCTAACAGACCTATATGGAATTCCTGTAGAACAGCAGTAGAACACACATTCGTCTCAAGCACACATAGAATACTCTCCAGGACAGATCATATATTAGGCCATAAAACAAATCTTAATAAATTTAAGAAGACTGAAATCACATCAAGCATCTTTTTGGACCACAAACTGAATAACCTAGAAAAAATGGAACCAATAAGAAATACATACAACCTGTCAAGACTGAGTTATGAAGAAACAATCTGAACAGATCAATTATTAGTAAAGAAATTGAATCAGTAATTGAAAACCTCCCAACAAGAGACGTCCAGGGGGCTTCCCTGGTGACTCAGTGGTAAAGAATCCATTTGTCAAGGCAGGAGACCAGGGCTCGATCCCTAGCCTGGGAAGATCCCACATGCCATGGAGCAACAAAGCCCATGTGTCACAACTATCAAGCCCGAACTCTAGAGCCTGGGAACCACACTTATTGAGCCCTCACACTGCAACTACTGAACCTGTGTGCCCTAGAGCCCATGCTCAGCAATAAGAGACGCCACCACAACGAGAAGCCTGTGCACCGCAACTACAGAGTAGCCCCCACTCACTGCAGCTAGAGAAAAGCCCTCATAGTAATCAAGACCCGGCACGGCCAAAAAAAAAGAAAGGTCCAGGACCAGACCACTTCGCCAGTGATCAAACTCTTCCAAAAAAACAGAAGAGAAAGGAACACTTCCAAACTTATTTCATTAGCCAGGCTTATTCTGATACCAAAGCCAGACAAGAACACTACAAGGAAAGAAACTAAAAAGTTCTTAAAGAAAAACGGCAAGCTAGAATTCTATGAACAAAAGTACTATTTAAAAATAAATGGAAGAATCATCCTCTTTGCTATCAAAATACATTACAAAGTCACAATTACAAAAAAAAAACCATACTAAAAATAGGAAATAAACAAATGGATCAATAACCAAGAGAATCCAAATGCATATCCAAGCATATATTTGAACTTCATATATGAGTAAGAAGGTTTTGCTAATAATAAATGTAAATTAATCAATAAATACCCCAAATGCCCAAAATGACATTGGGAAAACTAACTCAAAATATAAAAAATAAAATTAGGTCCCTGCTTCCCCCATTCATCATTCACAAAATAAACAATGAATTTACTAAAATGAAAATGTTTAAAAACCATTAGAAGGAAACTCAGGAGGATCTCTATGACTTTGAATGGTGAAAAAATCTGAAATAAAAAGCACAAAGCATAAAAAGTAATAGATTTTAACTTTTTGTATATCATTGTCTCTCTCTCTCTCACACACACACAAATTTCATTAAGGACTCTCTATTTAAGAGAGGATTAAGGATTCTTATTTACTCAGAATCCAGTACTCAGTACTGACCCAGCAAGTTCTATAACCATGAACACATTCACTCTCACAACTCATACCCTTGAAGCCCCCAAGAAACACTCCCCTTGCCTATATCTTTAATAGAAGGGGATAGGACTTCCCTGGTGGTTCAGGGCTTATGAATCCGCCTGCCAATTCAGGGGATATGGGTTCGACCCCTAGTCTGGGAAGATTCCACATGCTGAAGGACAACTAAGCTCGTGAGCTACAAGCACTGAGTCCTTGTGCACCCTAGGGCCAGTGCTCTGCAACAAGAGAAGCCATTGCAATAAGAAGCCTGAGCACGGCAACTGGACAAAGTCTACACAGCAGCAGAAGACCTAGTGCAGACAAAAATAAATAAATATTATAAAAATAAAAATTAAAGGAAGGGACTGCAGTTAACTACACAAGTCTGTTTATTCTGTATGTTCGAAATCTTACATAACAATAAGTTTAAGGGACTTGGGGTGGGGTGAGTGAGAAGCTGAAACAATGCAGAGAAGACTGCAGGTTGTGCTGATACTGACATTTTAGTCCCTACTTCAGAAAGGAGATAAAACTTGAGCAGCCCAAGTGCTCAGATAAGAGAAAAAGACATCAGTCAACTGTCAAATTCTTTCTCTGGTAGAGCGAAACTAGTTGATTCTTGCATAAGGAAAAGCTGCTTCCTAATCGTGCCAAAGGTCCATTTTCTTGCTTCTCTTTGTATTCTAACTTGTGGCTCTGGAAGTACTCTCAACTAAGTGCACAGTGTTTGCAACAGTTGCACATGGTGCCAGAGAAACATTTTGTATTTCTAAGCAACCCATTATTGTTTAATTTGTTTCTACATAAATCTGGAAAACTGCATGAACATGATATGGGCTATGCACAGTTAGGCGGCAAACACAAGAATAGTGACTTTTTAGAAAAATATTTAATAAGATTTATTAAAAATGTCAGTACTATTAGAAGAAATTATGATTAATGTTCACTAATAATTTGTATTTACCTTAGTTTTAAGAAAATTTAATAGTGCACTACTTTTTACACTTACATCATGTTTTTGGTGAAAATATACTCAAATTAGTACATTTTGAACAAAATTACATGTTGTTTTAATCTTTCAATCATACTGTCAATACAACAGTAAAAATCTTGATTTATTGATTTTACTAAAATGAAAGTTTGTGAAATATATACTAATTCATGAATTATACAGGTCATTATACTTCTCAAAAAATTCAGTCCATCAAATATCCATAATAAATGCATTCAAGTATCTTTGATATTTTTGCCAACACTCAAAAATAAGAGCTTCATATGCATTTTTCTGTTTTGTTGCAAAGAAGGTATCTGTCTGAAACGAAAGACTAGAACATTTTATTTCACAATTTGAAAATGTAATTAAAAAGTTTAAATACTTAAAATATTTCAGGGGCTCTATTTGTACTTTTTCCCTACTGTCAGCAATTGTTGGGGCAGACCTGTCTATTATTTTACACTTTTCAGCATCACAACCACAACAATGTGAATTCGAACTTACATGTAATTTACAAAGTACTCTGAGACATGAAATACAACACAGAGGAATTACTTATGGCCAAGAGGCACACAAAGCTAAAGAGATGGTTTAGTTCCTACTCTACTTTTGTTCAAAAAACCATTCAAGTGGAAGGAAAATTAATTAGTATCTACACAGGAAGATTTTTTAAGTAAGGAAACTGAACTCAACAATCCAGTTAACTCCTCCCTCCCTTCCAAGGCTGAATGCAAATTGACTTTAACAGAGCCCCAAATTGGGTACTAGCCATTAAATAAGACAAACATTTGCAGCTGAGAGGAAAGGCTGAGTCTAGAGGGTAAAGCGATACACTTCTTTCTACCATCACGAGTAAACAATTTTAAATATCTTTAAATTGCTTTGAAGTTCTATTCACTAGAACAAGGAACAACAGAACGATCTAGGAGACCTAGCACGGAATAATAATTTTTCAAGAGTCTGCGTGCGTGTGTGTGTGGGAGGGCGGGGGCGTCAACTAAGCAGGTTTGGCGTTACAGGCAAGCCTTACAGGATGAATGTGTATATGCAGGCCGATAAAAAGGTTAAGGTTTAAAAAAACACTCAACAACTTGTCAGAAGCACACATTTCCTCCCCAAAGCTGACTCAATCGAACAGTCCCCTCAACCACCAGAGCAAACTAACAGTTTCGAACGTGAATCCGGACTCTTCCCAACACGACTCAAGTGTTAACACAAGCTATTTCACCAACAGCTGCAAAATGGCATCGCCTGTGACCCCCAGACCGTAACACACAGACTCATCTCATCACCCTTCTGCTGGTACCGTGGACTTCACGACCCCACTCCGGAAAGGGGGGGCCACGGAGAACACACTCGCGAAGAATGGGTGCGGGACGGGGGGAGGGGAAATACGTGTGTGCACTGCTGCCGCGAGGCAGTACACACACACACACCCACCCACACACACACCCACCCACCCCTCCCCCAAGCGCATTTACACCGTCCCAGAAGCTAAGCAGTGGGGGCTGGAGGGGGCCAGTCTCGGCTTCCGCGCCCGTTCCGAAACTCCGACCCGCGAGCGTCTCCACTCTCGTCACCATCAATATTCTGATTCTGATGAGTGCTCGCGTTCGCGGTCATCCCCGGGCCCGCGAGCCCGCGCGGCACCCCGCCCCTGACCTCCATCCCCGTCCAGGACACCAGCTGCCCAAGCAAGACCAGCGCGGTCCAGGCCGCCGCCGGCCCCTCACGACCACACTCCCCGAGACTCGCTGGCGCAAGGCCCTCACCACCGACCCGACGCCCCGCCAGAGGCCGACCCCACCCCCACCTCTGGCTGCGCCACTGCGGCCATTTCCTCAACGGCTCCGCCTCAACGGTTAGGAGGCCGTTTGCTAGTTCCGCCGCCCCGGGAGGCCCAGCGAACGCCGCAACTCTCCCCTAACGCGCCCCACCGTCAAGGAAGCCCTCCCGGGCACCCAGCTCAATCTGTCGGCTGGAAGAGGCCTCCGCGTGGATCTCCTAGATTCGCTGCAACCGGGCGTCGAGTCCCCGAGCCTCCGTTACCGCCTCTACGCCTCAGGCGGCCAAGGGAGCGCGGGAAGCGCCCGTCAAATCGGCTTCGCGTGCGGTTCGGCACCACGTCCAATCAGCGCTGCCGCCGGACAGGCCCCGCCCCTCGCACTCGCGCAGGCACCTCCTAAGGCCGGAAAGGGAGCGCCGAGGTGGGCGCGGCTCGGGGCTTCAGGTAAGTGGGAGGCCGCACGCAGGCCAGACCCCGACCTCTGACCCCGCTCGCCCAGCGGCCTCGCCGCGAGAGGAGGCGCCAGCGTCCTTCCTCTGCTCTCTCTTCCCTCCCGCGGTGTGGACGCGCTGGAGGGGTCGACCGGGCCTGCTCTGCCCGCAGGACGTGAACCTGAAGGACCAGAAGCGCCGGAGACCGCCGGGCTCCCCACAGCCACCCGGGAAGGCTGGACGGGACCGCAGAGACACGAGGGCCCTAGACGAACCTGCGGGGACGCGTGGTTAAAGTTCCCTGAAAGAGGCCCACGCTGCGGGCCAGCAGAGGGCAGCAGAACCACTCCTGATCAGCCTCCACTGACCACCGCGCTCCGCCCCGCCCTCCAGGCTACGCCCACCTCGCCAGGGCCCTGGCCCTGCGGGGGTTTCCTAGAAGCAGGTTCTGTGAATGAGTGCTCTCGCTAGCTTGAATCCCAGACCCCTAGGGGACAGAGCACTGAGGTCGTCTTGGCTTGGCACTGAGCGAATCAAGTGTTTCCCCAGGGATTTTAGAATATTTCAATTATCAGTTTAAATGATAAAAATAGATGATTGTCGTGTAAATTAGGCAGGGAATTCACAAATTACAGCAGACAAGCAGGTCAAAAATTAAAAAGTGACTCCTCACCTTGCCATTTTTTAGTAGAAGAAAAACGTTTAGAGCCCTTTTTATTGTTCAGAAAATCCAAGGGATTATGTCGTAAACGTCACTACTACATGGAAGAAAATATCACTGATTTAATTTCATTTGACTTGTTTTTAAATAGGTCTTTAGATTATGTTAGATGGAAAACCTTATCGGTCATAATCCGAATGGACGTTCAATTAAATTTAACAAACTCTTACTGGGAGAGTCTTCTCACATGGCAGAGAGGTGGGTTTTGCAGTGGGTTTGAATGCTAACCTTGCTACTTACCAGCAGTGGAGCTTTAGGTGAATTACTTAAATCTCTCTGCTGCTGCTGCTAAGTCGCTTCAGTCGTGTCCAACTCTGTGCAACCCCATAGACGGCAGCCCACCAGGCTCCCCCGTCCCTGGGACTCTCCAGACAAGAACACTGGAGTGGGTTGCCATTTCCTCCTCCAATGCATGAAAGTGAAAAGTGAAAGTGAAGTCTCTCAGTCGTGTCCGACCCTCAGCGACCCCATGGACTGCAGCCTACCAGACTCCTCCGTCCGTGGGATTCTCCAGGCAAGAGTACTGGAGTGGGGTGCCACTGCCTTCTCCGAAATCTCTCTGAGCTTCATTCTTTTCAGCTGAGAAATGGGGCTATTATCTACCAGGTATATCCGGGAGTTGGTGATGGACAGGGAGGCCTGCCTTGCTGGGATTCATGGGGTTGGAAAGAGTCGGACACAACTCAGCGACTGAACTGAACTGATCTACCAGGTAGTGCAGTTTTCAGGATTAAATGACATCAAATACAGCACCATTGTAGGCCAGCAAATAAGAGAGGACATAAGTTGGTTTCCTTTCCCTGTGTTCAAAGCTCTGTAATTGAGTGACAGTCATCATGGCTGGGGGTGGTGAAGATACTCATGTAGTTATTCCTACATGGGCTTCAATAAGCAGTAAGATGAAGTACAGTAACTATTCCATCCCCTGTGTTTTCCTAGAGCTTTCTTCCTATGTAATACTGACCTGGCATAAAAGGATGCATCTCAGTTTCTCAAAGATACACATGACTGTGCTGCTGAAGCCCAGATGCCATCATAGAATGCATTTATTTATATTGGCAAGATACTAAATGTGACAGCATTCTAGGAAGGATAAGACATGTGAAATGTCTTAATCAACACATTTCTAAAGGCTTGTTTCACACTAATCAGGCCACAAGAAAAACACACTTCAACAACTTGTGCACATATACTTTAATAGTGAGGCTTAGGTGAAGTCATCTTAAATGGCAGGAATTAAAATATGTTTGGAGAGACCCAACAATTGCACAGGTTACAACAAAACTTGAATATCCAGGCTATGTCACTGTGTTTTCAGGCCTGAAAATCTCCTTAAGCTGTCCCAAAGCTTCTTTATTAACTAGGCAGGCATATTTAAGCTTTAAAGTTTTTAATTCAAAGGCACATGGAGGTTCTTTTAATATTTAAGATATAACATTTACTACATATTCTGTGACCACACCTTTTTGGGCAAATGACCTTTACACAGATTAGAAGATTCTCCACGTGCCTTTACATAGCAATATATTTGCCAGCTCTTGCTCATATGTGAACACCCTGGACAACTGCTTTGCGTACTGGGCTAGGATCCAGGGCATAGTGGCCGAGGCCCTCATGGGCTTGGAAATGCGACCAGGCTTCTTTGCCTCTTGCATGTCAATGGAGTACATAGTGCTAACCGCCAGTGATTGTTCAATTCAGTCACAATGTTTTAAATCAGAGTTCCATATTCTTAGACCAGTACCAAAAAGCCATCCTTGTTGCTGGAATTTTTTAAAACACTGAAGTTGCCATTATAAAAAAAGAAATTGGTTAAAAGGCAAAATGCATCCTTTGCATACTTATTTGACAAACGGTAACAAGCATTCAAATATTTAGAGTTAATTCACTGGTAACAGCTATTACAAGATTTATCACACTGGCTTCAGCTCTTGGAAACCAGCTTCCCAAGTTGGAGACCACATCTACCTTAGTTGGGTTTTCACACCTCTGTGTTAGCACCTGCTGTCAGACCACCACCAGCACCAAGAGAAATAGCCCCTTGCTAAGAGTTTTAAGTTGTTGTGGCACTCTGCAGGAGACAATGGCCTTGAATTCTTGGTTGGAAAATTAAAAATTAAAAAAGCATTTAACATTTTAAAATTGGAAAACAAGTCCAGACAAGGTTACAAAGTTATCTATCTGAAGGCACAAAGATGAAAGTTGGCAGGTAGTTGATAAAACCAGGCATATACAAATACAGCTTAAAACAATTAAAATGTATAAGTATTTGTGTATTGTTTTTCCTCCAGTCTTGTTGTTGCTGAAAATACCTGCTAGTTCCACTTGATAATGTGACTTCTGAATGATGACTGCTGGAACCCTGGACACTTAAGAAGACATCAAGAGAGTCACCATAACCGTCAAAAAGGTAACTGCAAAGGGCACTGTTGCCCAAATTCCACAGAGTTGCCTGAAAACTGAAATAACTTAAGGCAGAATTTCTTTAAATACTTAGGTAGCTCAAACCTAAACAGAGTGGCCTGATAAAGTGCAGATACACAATTATCAAACATGTACAATAAAATACATAAAGTGCAAAGGAACACTGCAGAAGGGGCTGTTTTGCAAACTAAAAGTTCTAAGTGTTTTCCTGCTTGGCAGTTGCTGATGGAGGAGACACAGCCTAATGGGGCAGCCTGAACTCCCAGGAATGATTGTATGATGACCGAAGAGGCATCAATTTCTTGCCTATTAATAGTTTCCCCGCTGTTAGAAGCCTACAGACATTGGCATGCAAATGTGACTTCAGGTTTTCCTTGTCCCAGGGCAGGAATGCTTCAAGGGACCATGATGGGGGTCACAGCATATACATTCGGTTTACAGTGGGCACACACACACAAGAATGACTTTTTTTTTTTAGCTTATTGAATTCAGAATGTTCCCAAGAAGGCATCGGCTAAGGGTAAAAGGTTTCAACATCGCAGTGATGATAAATAAGAGCTATATTCACAGAGACGCGATCAGGACACATGCAAAAGCCACAGGCTTTCCCAGTGAAGGGTGCAGGCCTTTCCAAAACCACCTGCCTGGGCCTTCTTCATAGGGCCAACTCACTGGTGCATCTACTCACCCAGCACCCCACCCAGCACATGACACAGCCCAGCCTTCTGGCATCGGAGGCCACGGTTTAGACCAAGTGAGCCAGACGTTTCAAGTAAAAGACAGCATAGGCGGGCCACAGCGAGCACACCTTGCAGCTGCGGGAAGCAAGGTCCGACGGCCCCGGCTTGGGGGTCGGGTGTGAGGCAGGGCCACCTCCCAGACGCGCGAGCCCCGCCAGGAAGTTCAGATAAAGTGGATCCAGCTCTCCTCGCACTCCCCGCGCGGCATGTGCAGTGCGTGGTTGCGGCACGTGAGACTGTAGTCGCGGCCATCGTTGTTGTCCCAGTGCTCGGCTCCGGCAACACGGTAGCGCAGCGCAAAGTGCACGCGGGAGCCGAGCTCCAGGAGGAAGGGCGGCACCGGGAAGCCGAAGGCGAAGACGTCCTCGGAGCCCCCAGAGCCTGCCGGCCCGCGCCACCGCGCCGCCACTTCGTGCGCGCTGCGCCAGTCTGAGAAGGTGTAGCGCACGGCCACCTGCTTCTCGAAGGCCACGTTGCGCACGCGCACCGTGCCGCTGATGCCCAGGTCCGAGCAGGTGACGCGCTCCAGGCACACGAGCTGGCGCCCCAGGCGCTCGCCGAAGTCCGGGGCCTCGACGGGAGGCGGGAAGTCGGGCACCAGGCATTGCAGAGTGAACTCCAGGTCCTGGCTGCTACAGCACAGGTCCGAGTTGATGGCGAGTCGCGACAGCACGTGCAGCGGCACGGACGGGTCTTCGCCCGCATTAAACACCTTGACCTGCGCCAGCTCCAGGCCCAGCGCGTCAGCGAAGCGCACGCGGTGCTGCCGGCTGCAGCCGGGTCGGCACGCAGCGCCCGGAGCGCCCGCGCCCTTCTGGCGGCGCTCCGGCGAGCTGGGCAGCGAGCGCGCCCGCCGCAGGATGATGGGCCGTAGGTGGGGGTCGCAGCCGGACGGCGCAGGCGGCGGCGGCGGCGCGCTGCCCGGACTCCCCGGGGGCCGGCAGGGCCGCGGCTCCCGGGCCGCGCCGCCGTCCAGGTCAGAGAGGCAGCTGAGGCTCCGCGGGGCGGGCTTCCGGAACCCAACGGTGGCGGGGAGGACCGCCGAGCCCGGGCCTCCGGACATGGCCCGGCCGACTGTCGAGAGATGAGGAGGCGGAACCGAAGGGCGGTCTCCCTCCCGACCCTGCGTCCGCTCCTTTGGTGTCCCGGGACGTGCTCAGCGACCCTGGGGAGGGTCCGCTGCAACCGCCGGTGCAGAGGACGCAGTGGGCCGGCTGCGCGCTCCCCACGTCCGCCACCTGGTCCCTCGAGTCCTCCCCCTGGTTTTCCGCTTTGGGCAAGGAAAAAAAAAAAAAAAGCTGGTTTCCAGGACAAATGCTTGCTCGCGCGGACGCTCCTCGGGGCCGCAGCGGAGCGCAGGGTGGCGGCGGCGGCCTTGGGCTTCCTCCGGGTGCGGGGAAGGGAGTGTCCGCCCAGGGGCCCCGCCCAGCGGCCCCTTCCCGGCCGCGCGTTACTCACCCGGCCGCGACTTGTCGGAGCAACTTCCCGGCGAGCCTCCGCCCCGCCCCTCGTGACGCGGCCGGCGCGGACTCCCGCCGCCCAGCGCAGCCGTCTGCCTCCCGCCCAGCCCCGCGTCACGTGTCCTCCGCGGCCGCGAAACAGGTCTGGTCAGTGTCTGTCTGCGTCCGGCTGGCCGGCGCGCGGATCGGTCCCAGATCGGCGTCTGCTCGCGCGGAGGACCCGGAGCGTGCACGCTGCGGTCACCGGATTTCTGGGCTAATGCGGGCGGGGGAGGGGCGCGCCACTCGGCCTGCCCGGGAGCCGGTCCCCGGCTCATTTTAAGCCTCGAGGGTAGCCAGCTCTCTGGACGTTTGCGCTGCAACACGGACCCTAGGCCAGACCGTGGGAGCCTGGCTGCGTAGACGCGAAGCGTCGTGTCCCCGCATCACCCACAATGCTTTGCCGCGGGGACCGCTGGCCCTCTCCCTGGGGGGTGGGGAGGGGGCGGCGCTGCTGCTACTACTGTCTCCACAGAGGCTCCAAACCGGAGGAGAGGAAGATATGAGAACAAGGGTTAAGACCCTGTGACAAATGATAAGGCTGCCCTTAAGCAGCCTCTGGCGCTTGGGACCCATTTTTGTAGGCAGAATCCAGACTTTTAGCTTTGTTCCCGAACCTTCGGGGAAACCAGAGCTTGCTTTCTGCATCTTTAGGGACCCTGCAGGCTGTCACCTCTCCTCTCTCAGTAACTTTGTCCAGAAAACACCACAGCCCAGGGTGTAAAGCCTGCCAGGTGAAATGAAGTGGAGAAGATGGGAGTGCACTTTCTAGAGAGTTCTAGAGAGTTCTAGAGTGTTCCTGTACAATCCAGAGGGACAAGGCAGCAGGAAAACCAGACTAATGAAGGGGGTTGGTGAAGAACGTTTTCTACATCTGAAACGAATCGAGCAGTTGATTATGGTCTCATTCATTCATTGTAAGGGCCTGCATGTGATTTTCCTTCTCATCATACTTACACAGACCAAAATGGCATACATCCTTATTTTGAAACATAGCAGAGTTTTAGGAAGGAAATAAAAATGTATAATCCCAACTCTTCCATTTTTTCAGAGGCAGGGGATTTTATGGAAGAAAGAAGATTCACATTCGAATGGGGCAGTTTTAGTAGGCCACTCAAGAGGGGAGAAGCAGCCTTGGGTGGTACCAGTCAACAAAATGTCACAGAGAGAGAACACTGTGTGATATGTATTATACTGATAAAGTTTTCATGGACTGATGTGATAGTGAAGGCAGGAGGCCTGAAAGGGGGCCTTTCCAATAGCGTTCAAGCTCCATGAGAGTAGGATAGGTATCTAACCCTGCTGTTTTCTAGGCACTCTATTTGTGGAAGGAAGGAATGAATGAGAATGGACACAGGAACTTTGGAGTAACAGCCAAACTTAATTAGTCCCACAGATGTCCTGTATGTGCATGCAGGTGTATGTGTGTGTGTGTATGGGGAGAGAGATGAAATCCATTTATAGTAGTGTGATCTTGTATCTAATACCCACTGTGAAAAACAAAAATAGATTAAACCATAAATAGAAGGCAATATTCCCCCATTCAAACTTTTTATACAATTTGAATATTTAAGAACAAAAAAGTGAAAAGCAACATGATAAGGGTGATAGGGTGTTTGCAGTTGGTACTTACCAACACTGTTCTGTTGCTTCTAGTTCCGGTGGTAAGGCACCCTGCCCGAATATTAGAGGAGGAAAGAAGTCACTTCCCCTGCTGTCGGCATCTTCCAACAGATTGAGCAAGAATATTTCAAGCACTACAGAAAAGGTAATGTAAACTTAAGTAAAATCTCATTTAGATTTGTTCCGGTTTTTCATGTTTCTTGTTTGTGTGTGTGTTTAGGGTATTTATTAACTGTATGTCTTTCTCTTTAGACAGTCTATCCAACCCTAAATGATGATCAGCCATGTGACTGTTTCAAGAAAGGGAATAGGGTGAATGAATCTTATCAGAAAACCAGGTAAATAGTTTTTCATGTAATTACTTTATCTAGCAAAGGGAGCAGTAGCTCAGTTCTCCAGATTGATATGTGTGGTTGGGAGAAAAATATGTCTGTAGACCTAAGTATATACACGATATTTCTTGTCTGACAGAAATGGTTTTAAACATTACTAGTTTAGCGCCCCACTCCAGTACTCTTGCCTGGAAAGTCCCATGGATAGGGGAGCCTGGTGGGCTGCAGTCCATGGGGTCGCTAAGAGTCGGACACGACTGAGCGACTTCGCTTTTACTTTTCACTTTCATGCATTGGAGAAGGAAATGGCAACCCACTCCAGTGTTCTTGCTTGGAGAATCCCAGAGACAGAGGCTCCTGGTGGGAGGCCGTCTCTGGGGTCGCACAGAGTCGGACACGACTGGAGCGGCTTAGCAGCAGCAGCAGCGTAGAACTGGTGGAGAAGGAAATGGCAACCCACTCCAGTGTTCTTGCCTGGAGATTCTCAGGGACGGGGGAGCCTGGTGGGCTGCCGTCTATGGGGTCCCACAGAGTCGGACACGACTGAAGCAACTTAGCAGCAGCAGCAGCAGCAGCAGCATTTGGTAAAAATTCTAGGAGGTCATAATTCTTGCACTGTTAGCAGAATCCACAATTTTGGGTAATCATCTTTCTATGTTTGTTTCCTTTTCTATAAAAAGGATACTAGTAATAACTTTTATGGATGCACATAGACAGCTAGAGGTAAAGAAAGGTTTTAACAATGTTGGTTATGAGTTCTAAATCATGGCAATTACTTTATCTATTTCTTCATTTTTTTCAACATTTATTGAACACATGTTATGCTGCTGGCAATGATTTAACCTCCTCCATGTTTATTAAGAGGTGGCACATTTTCAAGTAATTGCTTATTGTGGTGGAGACCTCCAGCAAATGAACCTCTGAGGTTTCCACAAAGCCTGTTTACCATCTTTTTTTTTTTTTTTAAACCACACCAGCCTGATGTTGCTGAGTATTATTCATCTTGGTAAAGTGCACTGTTCTTGGTAAATAAGTTGAAAAGAAAATATTTTCACCTCTGATATGAGATGCTGCCTCAGAAATAAATTAGAGGAAGAATCAGTTGCCCTGCTAGTAATGTGTACAGTACTCATGAGATCTGCCTCCCCACCATTCAAAGGGCAGTATTAACAAGGCCCTACTGCAGAGCACGGGGAGCTGTGTTCAAAAATATCTCAGGATAAACCATAGTGGAAAAGAATATTTAAAAATAAAGAATGTATATGTATGTATAACTGAATCACCTGGTTGTGCACCAAAAACTAACACAGCAGTGAAAATCAACTATACTTCAATTTTTAAAAATGATAAAATTTTAAAGAAAAAAAAATAGCATGTAAGCCTTTAAAAAAAATTTATATTGTGTTATAAGGCATTGTGTGATTTTATTACTATCCCCCTAAACACTGTTTTCCCTAGTGTGTTTTCTATTTGAAGATACTCTGACACTTTAATAAGATTTTGGCTTAAGGTGTAGGTTGTATATGCTACAGTTTTCCTTAGGATATTTGCTGGCTCAGAGTTACCACCAACCAGCAATTAAGTTCTGTAAAATATGTATTTTACATCCTGTCCACATTTAATTTAAACTAGGCATATAAAAGAAAGGTGTGGATTTTACTTGTTTGTGTTATTAAACACTGCTCATCATTAACAACAGACTGAGTGTTCTGCAAGAGATATTTTTCAAAGTACACACAATGGGTTTAAGATGATAATATAAGTACTTTATGAAATGTTAGTGTTTTTCTTAAAAGCTAATATTTGATGCAAAATGAATCCATGCATTTACTTATGGCACCTGCTTTATATTAATATTATTTCCTAAATAGAGTATCAAGTGGAAAACCGTCCTGTAATTTGCGAGTTTAGAGGCCTCAAATATTCTAACCCGTTGTCATACCTGAAGTGTACAACTAGAGGCTTCTTTTGATTACTTTCTTAAAATCATCAGAAGGCCAGTTTGTGTCACATGGACTAAGAATTGCAATTTTATTTCCTGCAGCAATATGAATGCAGGCCCATCTCGGACTAAAGTACAACATCCCAAGAATTCCAGAAAAAGACAGAGTAAACCCCAAGTCCCCCACATTTCTTCCCAGCTGAAAAGCAGTCTCAGAGGAGGTGTCCCCCAACCAACTGAGGATAAGCTGAAGGAAAGCATTTCCCCAGAAGGAAACCCCGAAAGGAGCCCCCTCGGCCCCAGGTATCACGGGCTCTCAGGGAACAAGCTGTTTCTGGACTTTGAGTCCATGAAAATCATCAAAGAAGATGACGAGGAGGAGGACAGTGCCAGTGACCTCTCTGATTCAGAAAGGATTGCCATCCCCCCATCCCCCCTCACGCCTCCTGATCTTCACCTTCGAGCGGAAGAGATTGACCCGGTTCACTTCGATCTGCACCCAGGGCAGGGCCCCACCTGGCCTGAATACTGTTACCCCGACTTCCTCCCACCCCCGTGCAACTCCTGGGACCTGCGGGATATGGCCATGCTCCTGCACTCCGAGCGCAGGACAGAGGCTGTGCCCAAAACCGGGGGGCTCCTGGGCAAGTACATCAATAGGCTCGTCCAGCTCGAGTGGCTGCAAATCCAGACTATCCAGTGGGAGAAAGGCAAGGTGGCCAAAGGGAGGCCTCCCACTGGGACCTCGGGGGCCCTGAAGAGCCCTGGGAGAAGCAAGCTGATGCCCAGCGCTCTGTCCAGGCCTCACCAGGAAGGGCCTCTGAAGTCAGGCCCTTCACGAAAGAAAGACATGCTCTGCAAGGAAGTCCATCCATTCTGTTACACTGGTGAGGCTTCCCCCAGACCTCTTGATGTGCTGAGCAGTAGCCGATTATGTTCTCAGAAGCAAACCCTGGAGGTGCAGACAGAGAAGAAGAAAAAGAAATCCAACAAGAGCCCCAGGCTGCAGCCCTGGGACTTATCCTGCGGGGACGGTGGCCCCAAGATCGAGAGCAATGGGAACCTCCGCGCACCCCGGCCGCCAGCCATGATCCTGGATCCCACAGACGGCTGCAGGGCTGCCCGGGCACCAGCACACACAGGTCTTAAGAA
Organism: Bos indicus; assembly: GCF_029378745.1. NCBI lineage: Eukaryota > Metazoa > Chordata > Mammalia > Artiodactyla > Bovidae > Bos > Bos indicus. The sequence continues at coordinate 56,641,715 of NC_091772.1, read as the reverse complement.
GAAGGGAAACGTGAGTCACTGTGCTCATGCCACAATATCCAGTGAGAAAAAGCTCAAAACGAATGGAGGAAAGCAAAATACGTACAAATTTAAGAAATAACTGAGATGATGAGTTGGAAGAACCTGCAGATGACTCAGTATTAAAGCTCTTCCAAAAGTTCCCCTCCAGTGAATTGTTAGAGACTTCAGGTTTACTGAAGGGGTGGACAGTTCTTTAGTCCACCCACCCTCACCTCCACCCCGGCCACACAGGGTTGTTTTCAAAAAAAGAAGTCTTTAGGTAATCATACTTTGTGTTGACAGTCTTAGGCAAACTTGAGGTAAACATCAGCCAAAGTCTGTGCCACAGAAAGAAATAAAACCACTGCTCTCTAGAGGGACTTGAGTGAACTCCACTTCTGAAATCTCAGCCACAGCATATGTGAGTTAGTGGGTACGGCTTCAAACAGTAGAGAATCCTGAGTATCTGAGACAGGGCTCTCTGCGCCCTGGCCCTAAAGGATTCAAACAAATGTTCTGGCTCTTTCACCCAGGGGAAGCTTGGGCCCTTCCTCAACAGCATCTATTTTGAGCAAAGTCATTTATCACTAAGTTTCCTGCTCTTGGGAGACAGTAGAATCTAGGGCTTTCATGCGCTTTCCCTAACATGGGTTTTGTTTTGTTTTTAAGAAGGCCTTTTAGAGGTGGTGTGAAGTCAATTTTTTGTATTCTGTCAGCATGCAGACTTCATCCCAGTGGAGGTTGGTGGGTCTAAGCGTGGTTGTTGGCAAGTGGTGGGAGGAAGAATGAAATGTTGACACCTGGAATTTCTGGCAGGTGGTGTCTCTGAAGAGGTGCCACAGGTAAACCACCTTTTAGAGTTTGCAAACGCAGGGCCTATAATCAGACAGATACACACGGAACCACTTTGAGTGGAACCCTTATTACATTCCTGATTTGGGACCTGGCCCCTCTCTGTTGTAAAATGATAATCTGTCCTCATTTGCAAGAGCAGGACTTTATAATTTTGCTTTATAATCTCGTGGGGGGAGCATGACTAAAGTTACTGAATGAATGTCTTCACATCCTTACATGGCCCTGTGGCTTCATGAGCTTCCTAAATGCTTCTTATTTAACTGCTGTTAAGTCACAAAGATAGAAGGCAGGAGGAGAAGGGGATGACAGAGAATGAGATGGTTGGATGGCATCACTGACTCGATGGACATGAGTTTGAGCAAGCTCCGGGAGTTGGTGATGGACAGGGAAGCCTGGTGTGCTGCAGTCCATGGGGTCACAAAGAGTTGTACAGAACTGAGCAACTTAACTGAACTGAAGTCACATCTACTTGTCCCTATGGTTGTGTGAGGAGATTGCTCTTGATATTATTGTAGAAATCTTTAAAACCTTTGGTTGACAATTCTTGATGTACAGTATGTTTTAATGACTATAGCTGATTTTATTCCTTCAAATGATTCTTCTAGTTTTCTTTATATATATGTTTGTTTTTAATCTTTGGGGCAAATGAAAAACTTGGCACATTTCATTTGAAAATATTTACCAACTGGCAGACTTTTCACCCAACAATTCAGTGTCATCCAAGTCACTGTTTAAGTTACCATAAAGACAGGATGCATTTATACATTAAAATAATAGGCCAAAATTGAATATTAAGATGCCATATGAAAATCTGATCTTAATCATATTAAACAACAAAAATGTTGATGGTAGTCCTTTTCTTTTAAGACTTTATTTCCCAATTCCCTCTTATATTCTTTCTTCCTCACACTGCCCTACTGGAGAAAGCACTGGTTACAGTAAGATTAAGATCTTTTTTTAAGATTAAGGCCTTTTTATAAATGAACAAAAGATGTATATCTGGCCAGCATCAGTTCTGTGGTTCACGATTATACTGTAACATTTGTACTCAGTGTAAGTATGGTATTTTGAAAATATAGTGTTATTTATAACTTTTCCTTCCTGTGGTTCCTGAGCATTCACCCACATGTCCTTCAACGGCCCTGCTTCTGTGAGCACTGATAGGCGAGTCCTGTCTACACCCCACTCATGATTTCTTTTTCTGCTAGATGTTCATTCAACTCTGTATGAAGTTTCAGGGCCAATAAATCTCTGTAAGCATGTTACACACACATGTATGATCCTGATATTAATCCGAATAGAAACCCAGGGTTTCTGCTGAGCTGCTGCCTCTCGCAGTAGCACACCTGTGCAGGAGATCTGGACGGTGACATGGTTCACCTTTCCTGGCCTCGTGTATGTCTGAGCTGATTAAGAAATGTTGAGTTAACACCTCGGATGTTAAATTTCTCGGATGTTCCTTGCTCTTTGACTTGGTTGCTTAATTCGGAAGCATAGTTATAATGTCACGTTAGGACAGTTTGAAAAGCCTGAAAAAGTGGCTTTGCTTGTTTACTTTTTTGCCTCTGGTTGGTAATTGTGATTGGCTCAGAGCTCCTAAGGAATGTAGGTTCATTACAGAGCAGAAGCACACTTCTGTGATTTCTGATGCGCACATCTTAATGCACTAAATGCTGCAGATAAAAATCTTGCCACTTGAGCAGGCCACATTACAGAGTTGAGTCGTGAACTCATTCAGTCCATGAGATCGAAGCCATGGAATCTTGTGACATGAGTCACTGTATTCCTAAGTAGTGCCTGTCATTTCTGTGCAGTTGTTTACATACATGTTGCATTTAAATCAATTAAAGAAACCAATAAAATGGTAGCAAAAAAACAACTCCAAAGTTTAGAAAAAGTGCTAAGAATTGTTGCAGGCTTGGAATCAGGGGGAAAAGTTGTAAAAACTGCAAAAGTGAACTACAAAAATATATCAATATTAGCTACAATTGTTTAGGTTGGGACTGTTTCTCCTTAATGACTATAAACTGACTGAAAGTTTGTAACTCAACTGGGATAGCATGGGATTGGCAACCTATGACAAAAAAGATGGGGGGAGAGGGTATCACTCATGTGTAGTGGTTCTTGGGCCTATTTGGTTAGTTTCCAGAGAGAAGAATTTCTACCATTCATGTTTAAATATCACCTATTTCCTCTTTCCTTTGTGCTCATTTATAAGAATAGTAAAACAAAAATATAAATTTCTTGGTACTGTATTTCAAGGTAATAAGCAGTATTTATTATTTATTCATGAACATGTACAGAGCACCATTCAAAATGCAGCATGTTTGTTATTTGCTATGCAATTATTATATGCTTGGTTTTGTATATAATAAAACAATACACAAAGGCTTTTGTGAGTCTTGGCTTTTTCCTTCCTTGAGATCAATTGAACATTGGGAAAACACTATGTGGATTTTTCTAGTATGGTTTTGATTTACTTTTTATGCAGTTCTATTTCAGAGTTTGTCTTCGTTCTCCATGATTAGTTCAAAATCTGCTGAGGGGGAAATTCTGTCCCAATTACTTTCTTAATTCTGAGCAGCAGACATGACAACAGGACTAGACACATGTGAGGAAGATTCCTGGCTGCACCTTTCCTGAGTCCCTCTTATTATCCCCAAGGGTGGTTAGGGACACAGATGGAAATTCAATAAAATTAATATGTTAGAAGTAAATTGCATTTTAATGTACATGTCCAGAAATGAGCCGTGTGTTTTCGAGGGGGTCCCCAGGTTAGGAAATAGCAATTGTGAGCAGCTACTGCTGTAACCATTCTGAAAACCTTTTTGGTCCTCTTTCTAAATTCACTGTGACAATGAGGTGCCCTCTTTTGGGTCTGCCAGACAGTAGCGGTTTAAAAAGAATAATTTTGGGGGTGTTAAAAAACAAGTTCACTGAGTAAATTTAAATCCTGTTGGCTTTATCCTGTGATTAATGGATTGACAGCATCCAGCCTAGCAGACAGAAAGGAGCTGTCTGGGAGGGGCTGCACAAAATGGAACCTTTACAAGCAGAAGGGACCGGACAAGAAAGTTATACCAGCAAAGAGAAGATTAGTTGTGGCAAGGTCACCTTCCTTTAGGGGCCAGGATGGCAAGGGGCAACCAGGCAGATGACTTGCCTGACTAGGCTATTCTTGATGGACTGGCTTACGGTTCTTTTTCAGGAGAGCTGAAGCGGTAAGTCTCAGTTGGGTGAAGTGGGGCTTGGCATAAGCGACTCATTTGGGGTCTGCTGTCTCATTTTTAACAGGGGGTTTACAAATAACTGTTTGATAGTTTGAACCATGCTGGAGGTTTCACATCATTAGTTTGTACATAAAATGGCAGATTATTTTTGGATGTGGTGATTTTCTTATCCACAAGGTGGCGACTAATCCTTTTCAGGCAGCATTGAATTGATTCTGTGATGCCTTCTGGTCAAATGAAAGATTTTTATTGTGATCCAGAAGACATGGGGAGGGAGGAGGAGTGTTCGATTTCAGAAACAAAAAAATTTCAAGCTTTTTCTCTTTGAAATATTTGAGAACTCATTTGAGCAAAAATCAATTTGTATTGGGCAGTACCAAAGGCTTAGAGGTTAGGAGCACTTCCCAGATAGGACCTGAAGGCAAGGAGAAGATGCAAAACAAGGAAACCGTTTGATTGGCTGTGGCTTAAGTGGTTGTACCATTTGGGAAACCCTGACTGGCTGTTTGTGATTGGGTTGTTTTTCTTACTCTTGAGGCATTTACAGGAAATTCTCCACTTAGGGTTTAGTTTCATTTGGTAGGCAAGGAAAGAGTAAAAACCACCTCAGTCCAAAAGCCTCCTTGCATCATTACTTTGACATCATAAAACACTGTTTATAGAACAATGCTCAATGAAGGAACATAAATCATTCGTTTTATAAAAATCTTCATAGAGACTCAAAGGATCCAATTCATACATCTCTGTCCTCAGCAACTTGATGTTTAAGAGATTAACTGAGATAATTCTGGAAAATACATTTGGAATTTTAAAAATGGGATAGTCATATATATCATTGTCCTGGCTTGTAGGATATTTTAGAGAAAACTAACGATGCATATTTAACGTTTGATTCCATTCAGCTAGCACTATTCTATGCCTGTTCCTCATATTCTGAGCCCCACTTCAGACCCACTGAATCTGAAGGAGTTCATAACACACCACATATGCCAAAATCGCCCTGGCGTAGGGACGATTTTGAGTTAAAGGCATTTGAAAGCAAATATGAGAAAAACACTCTTTCTTCCTTCTTTTCTTTAAAGGCAGGAGATGAAATTCCTGTAAGACGTGTTCCCTATATCAGGAGGAAAGCAACATATTTATCATCAGAGATGAGAAGTTGAGGCCGAGAGAATTCTTCACAAACTTTATTTATTCAAACGATACTCATCATCTCATCTCCCCCCAGTTTCATCACTTTTCCACTTTGTTCAACCTAATATGAGAGCAAGGAAGTGTTGCCATTTCTCTGGGTCTTCATTCTTTATGAAGTCTCGTGTGTCATGTATTAATATTAAATAAATTGGTGTGCTTTTCTTCTGCTGACCTGTCTCTTGTCAATGTAGCTGTCAGGCCCAGTCAAAAAAAAAAAAAACTGTAAGAGGGTGAAGGAGGGCAGAATCTGCCATTCCAAAATATGCCTCATTGGTGTGGGGATTGTTTTCTAGGCTGGTTATTTTTAAGAAACAGCAGATACTGGAGAGGCTCTGAAAACTGAGAAGTTACCTTTTAGTAAAAGACATTTAGATTTGTAAGGGAAATCTCCATTTGTAAGGGTGTCCTCCTGTCTGTACCTGGAAGAGGAGGATGAACTAAATCTAGAAATTTCAGAAATTCCTATTCATCTTATCAACTCTGATCATATTAAGGCAGGAGTTAAATCTGCCAACAACTATACTCTCATTTTCTGTGCTTTTCCTGACAACCTCCTGTCACTCACTCCCCCAAACCCAAACGTCCTTTCTCCTCTTTGGCTGGAGATGTTATTTCTGGCAGTTCAGTCTTTTTTGGGAGTTCCTCACTTTTCCTGAGTCTCTCCCACGTGTACAGGGGACACACAGCTTACTACAGTTTTGTTGGTTTTTCTCTTGTTAATCTGTCTTTTATTACAGGGGCTGTCAGCCAACACACCAGAAGGGCAGGGGAAACATGATCTTTCCTTCCCGATGAGGGTAAAGGTAAACGTTGACCTCCAGAACCAGAGGCTGCATTTTAAGATCTCTGGAGGTTAACGTCTGAGAAGTCCACCTCTGTAGCACTTTAAGTCTACGAGGTTGAACTGGCTGCTCTCACAGCATTCCACCTGCCGGACCAGTCCCCTCTTGTGCTCTGGCCACAAAGTCTTCTGCTTTTTTGCCTCACTCTGCTTTCTCGAGGGTTTAAAGGCACCTAGCTGGCTCTTTACCTCAAGAATAGGTCACTCATCAGTCATTAAAAAAGAAGGAAATTTTGCTGTTTGCAACCACATGGATGGACCTGAAGGGCATTGTGCTAAGTGAAATAAGTCAGACAGAGAAAGAGAAATACTGTATGATTTCAGTTATATGTGGACTCTAACATAGTGACTAGTGACTATAACAGTGAAAACAAGAAGCAGACTCGCAGATACAAAGAGCAATCCAGTGCTTACCAGTGGGGAAAGGGGCAGTATAGGGGTGGAGGATTGAGAGGTACAAATTGTTATGTATCAAATAAGCTACAAGGATATATGTACAGCATATGGACTGTAGCCTGCCAGGATCTTCTGCCCATGGAATTTTCCAGGCAAGAATACTGGAGTGGGGTGCCATTACTTTTTCCAGGCCATCTTCCCGACCCAGGGATGGAGCCCAAGTCTCTTATGTCTCCTGCATTGTCAGGATTCTTTACCACTAGTGTTATCTGGGAAAGCATTTAGGGAATATAGCCAGTATTTTACAATAACTATAAATGGAATAAAATCTTTAGAAACTGTGAATCATCTGTAACTTATGTGTATTGCACATCAATTATACTTCAATAAAAAATACTTCAATAAAAAGGGAAAGAAAGGAAGACTTGGCTTTTTTCCTGTGTTGGTCCAATTTTCTCAATACTGCAATGAAATACTTTTTGCTAATAGGTCTTCTGCAATAAGGAAATGAGGGCTGCCCTGCTGGCTCAGATGGTAGGGCACAAATCTGAATACTTTATGGCTCTGATGATCTAGGCCACAGGTGAATATGAAGGAGTGGAGGTTTTTCAGAACATGTCCACCTTGAGTATGCTTTTTACATCCACACTCTTTTGATTTTAAACTTCAGGTGTGGAGAACTCACCCTGCCTTCAGCTGATTTTTTTTTTTTTTTGACACACTTCATTCAATACTCCAGACAGGTCTGGAAGGGTCATCACTGCCTTTGGAAGGGTCACCAAATTTTTCCTCTAATCTCTCTAGAGACGTTCATCTTAATGTAAAGGGAAAGAAAGGAAGACTTGACTTTTTTCCTGTGTTGTTCCAATTTTCTCAATAGTGCAATGAAATGCGTTTTGCTAATAGGTCTTCTGCAATAAAGAAATGAGGGCTTCCCTGCTGGCTCAGATGGTAAAGAATCTGCCTGCAATGCAGAAGACCTGGGTTTGATCCCTGGGTGGGGAAGATCCCCTGGAGAAAGGAATGGCAAAACTCCAGTATTCTTGCCTGGAGAATCCCATGGACAGAGGAGCCTGGCGGGCTGCAGTTCATGGGATCACAAAGAGTCGGATATAACAAGTGACTAACACACATTCACAATAATTAAATGAAAGATCCACCAAATTTAATTGAAATATATTCTAATTTTAAAAGAAGCATACATTTTTACCTCAAGAGGATGATTTTGATGTGGGAAGACAAAATAAACAGCCTCAAGTCTTTCTTTTTATCTCCCCTCTTCTTCCCCCAAAAAGCACAGAAAAATCCACATACGTAAACAACTCAAGAAAGAGCTTGGTAACTCCACTATCAATATTATTAGTATTAGACGATACTTGCAAAAAGTGAAAAACACTCCAATCTGTTGTATTTGGCAGCATTTCCCTCCCCTATTGCTCATCTACAATGATTAGTTGAACAAATAGGGATAAGAAATTAAAACCTTTCAAAGGAAAATTTCCAACCAGTTCTTGAGGGAGGACTTGGAATACTGAAACATAAGGAACCACTTCTGATGAACCTGAGTGACTTGAGTCACTGAAAATAGATCCAGAAATACAAATGATGGATTATTTTATTCCGATGTGAAATCTAACAAACATTAGGTGTGTTGGCTCATACTCATGTTAGACACTGGGCTACAACATTGATGTTGGGGTAAGATGGCACAATAATAACTTGGATTTGTTACTGCTGGAGTCAAAATCACTTAATGATTTTCCTCCCAACACTGTATTATAAACAAATCTTGAACATACGGAAAAGTTGAAAGAACCGTGCCGGAAACACCCACAAGCTTAGTACCCAGGGCGCAGGTCCTGTCTGTTCATCCTCGGCCCGTCCGTCCTCTTCTAGGAGCCTGGCTATCTCCAGTTTCTGTGTCTCTGGTCTCTCTCCAGAGCCTCCACGTAGTCGCTGTTTTACATGTTGTTGAAAGGGGATCATTCCTCAAGGCAGGGCTGGGCTTGTGTGAACCACCTCCTTATTTCTCTAAGCACAGCTCTTCCTTGGGTTGTTTTGTTCCTTGGAGGCTGTTCTCAGAAGTTAAGCTTTTTGCATCACTGTGAAGAAATGGACTATCCCCTCTTCTCTCCAGCTCCCGCCAACACGGGAGGGTGTGGCTGGGGTGGTCCCCCTCAGACACCTCCCCTCCCTCCCTCTTCTCTGTTCAGGTGGTCACTGAGGTTGGCTCCCCTCTGTAGAGAGGGCATCTAAATGTCTCCCTGCCTGGGGGCTGTCCTCTGCCTGCCCGCAGCAGCATCCCTCTGGGGAGGCAGGAAGAAAACTGGTAATGGATCATTTCCTGTCTTCCATGTAGACTTGACCCACAGGAGAAACTGTCTCCTCACCGTGCCAGATGGAGGAAGGGATGGGCACTTTTTGTTATCCTTCTCTGAGTCCTGCTATCCACCACAAGGCCCTCATCTCAGCTGGGCACAGGGCCACTGACCAAGCAGAAGTCGGAGTTGGGGCGGTGGGGACCCTCCTATGAGACCAGTGATTCTCAGGAAGCTCCCGTCACATTCACTGGAGAAATCCACACCCTCCCACCCCTCCATCCCTCCACTCCGCTCTACCCCAGACCCCCATCCCTCCTCACACCCCGCTGCACTTTCTGAGGTGGAAAGAAAGCATCTCATGTGTCTGCAGCGGGGAGGGTGGGATCAGCCCTCAGTGCAGTTGAGGCCCAAGGAGGCCAGCTGACTCCGCCGCTGACTCCTGACTGGTGGGCGGGGCTGGACCAAGAGACTGGGCTGCGGTGCAGGCTGGGGGTGACAGGGTCGGTTCTGCCATTCAGGGGACCCCAGAGGGGTCTGGTCCTGACTCTTGGTGTCTCTTTAGAATGTCATGAATTGACTACTTCTTTACTTTCAGTGAAGGGCTCTACTCACTACTTTCTAGACAAGTAGAAACCTCCCAGACAACACACTTTTCCTAAAAAGACGGAAAATGAACCTGATTCGGTTGTCTTGACTGACAACTCTGAAAATGCAACTCACTACATACCTGTGCCTGGCATTTTCAGGAACCTGAAGGACAAAGATAATTCAAGACAAAATTAATCCTTGCTTAGAAGCAGTCAGGATGCATTTATATTATTAAAAAACTTATACTGAGAACTTGAAGTGGGTTGGGCTCCCCTCGATGCCCAAGGTGAGACTGTAGAGTAGAATGCAGAATGTAGGAAATTAATTCTCATCCTGACCTTCCTTTTAATCAAGTGACTTTGATCTCACTACCACTTTCTTCGGACTTCCCTGGTGGCTCAGACGACAAAAGCCTCTGTCTACAATGCGGGAGACCTGGGTTCCATCCCTGGGTCGGGAAGATCCGATTGAGAAGGAAATGGCAATCCACTCCAGTACTATTGCCTGGAAAATCCCATGGACAGAGGAGCCTGGTAGGCTACAGTCCATGGGGTCTCAAAGAGTCGGACACGACTGAGCAACTTCACTTTCCTTTCCTTTCACTTTCGCTTTCGTTCGTTTAGGCTTTCATTGAGCCGGGAGCTGCCATCTTGTGGCCATAAGGTATTACTGCACTTCTAAGAACACAGGAACACCGACGTCTTCTTTGGAATCGTGGATACGCAGAACAGAAAGAGAAACGACATCTTGGAGCTATGACTCACTTAAGAAGTGAGGCAGGTGAAGCCTAGAGTCACCAGCTAAGTGAGTTACACAGCCTGAGAAGGACTGTCTTATGGAAAACTGGCTTCTTGTTCACTTTTAAATGTTGGAGAGTGCTGAAAATTTGGCTGTTTTTAATATATTAAAATACCAATTTTTTACAACTTAAAGCAAATATAAAAGTGGAACCCTTTGCTTACATTCCCTGGCCCCTCTCTGGATCTCTGCAGGCCAACACAGTTTATTTTTTCTTTTTAATTTTTATCTTTCAATTGGAGGAAAATTGCTTTACAAGGTTGTGTTGATTTCTACCTTTTTAAAAGTTTTTTTTAATTGGAAGGAAATTGCTTTACACACTGTCTTTCTTGATCAACATTATCAGCCCCAGTATTAGGGGTGTACAACATGCATCTCTCACAAACATTCCACATGGCTTAGCTTACTTACCTGATCTATAAGTTCTGAATTCATGACTCTAACAAGTTTTTCAATAGACTTCAGTTCAGTTCAGTCACTCAGTCGTGTCCAACTCTTTGCAACCCCATGAACCGCAGCACGCCAGGCCTCCCTGTCCATCACCAACTCCCAGAGTTTACCCAAACTCATGTCCATTGAGTTGGTAATGCCATCCAACCATGTCATCCTCTGTCATTCCCTTCTCCTCCTGCCCTCAATCTTTCCCAGCATCAGGGTCTTTTCAAATGAGTCAGCCCTTCGCATCAGGTGGCCAATAGATTTACATGGAATAAAAATATCCATCTTGAAAGTAAATGCAAGGTTTATTCATTCAAAGTTGTAAATTTGATAATTATTATTCTGCTTCTTTTTTAAAAATTTATTTATTTTAATTGGAGGATGAATAATTACAATATTGTGATGGGTTTTGCCATACATCAGTATGAATTGGCCATAGGTATTACACTCCTCCCACCCTCCTCCCCACCCTATGTACAGGAAATATAGAAAGGTTTTAAAATTACATTAGTTACTCCTTTTAGTAACAAACAACTTGGATTCAGATTATAAACAATTCAAATTAAAAAGTGCAGCAACCTGTCACAGAGCCATGAAAATACATTATGACAAGATAAAGATTATCTTTTATTTCACCTCTTGAAGAACTGTTGAGTATTTTCAACAAGGTGATGTGATCACAGGTAATACGTTAAGGTAATGAGGACTAATGAGTGTCAGATCTTGTTTTCCACTTGGTCATTGCAGCCTGAAGTATTGGTATGTTAGAACCTCAACTTGTCTTTTTCTCGGAATCCTAATGTGAAGACCCCAGGTTGGTACAGAGACCATCCCACAGGGAGCCTCTCTCCCATCCCTCCTGCCTCTTTCTTTCATCTCAGAATCAAAAAGCCAGGTTCATCTAAATGTAAAGGAGATTTTGGTGAAGTCTATAAACCCCAGAGCCTCAAGACATGATTGGGATAAAGATGGTTAATGCTTTGGAAAGTAAAATTATACTTTTTCTTTTTTTTTTCCCCCTCCCTTAATAAAGTTATCCTTTTTTGGAGCCCTTTTCCAATTCTTTGATTTCAAGCAATAGAGCCTATAAGGAAATGAGCATTAAAATACTCTGCTACAAGGAAGAGAGATCAGTAGGCATTCCACTAATTTTGGAAACAAAAACAAAGAAACCAAACCCCTACTTCCCCATAGACACTGGCTTCACCCTGCTCTGACTAAGCCCTGGTCTCCTGGGGTCAGATTCCCGAGAGGATGTTGTGTGTGTTGCTGGGGCAGTTTTATTTCCCCCACTCCCTTCCTGAGAATTCTGCCTGTGGTTAATAAGGCCAAAGGCTAAGGCTCAGGCCCCTACCCCACCCCTGATAAATACAAGAATGCTGGGAGCAGGGAGGGGAAGAGTTGAGAGAGTGTCTGTGACAAGGTGACCAGACAGTGATTGGAGAAGAGAGCCTGCTGGGAGAGAAGGGCCCAAGCCGGGAGGACTCGCATCGCCCGCAGGCTGCGGGTGTGCACCAGGCAGCATGTGCTCCAGGGTTCACCCCGCGCTGCTGCTGCTTCTCGCGCTGCTGATGTTGGTGAGCAGGGACTGGTACCCAGAACGTGGGATTTACCTGCCAGGGGCCCGGAGCTGACCGCACAGCTCCAGCTGGCTCTGCCTATTCGAGGATGGGGGAACCGGGCTGAGTGTGATGTCCTGCAGCTGGGGGCAGGGGGTGGGAGCTTTAGTACTTTCTTTAGGGAAAGAAGAGGGGTTCCAGAATTAACACCAAGGAGGGGTTTAGCAGAGTAGTGGGAACAGGCTAAGACCGGTTTATGTAGGATACACACGTTTAGATTTGTACCAACGCGTTTCCTAAGGACATTTCTTTTCATTTTACATAAGACTGAAAAAATCTCAATTGTGTATGTCTAAGAGGGTTTGAGCAAACCCATGGGGGTGGGAGGGCTAAATCCCCCTGCCTCCCCACCCCCCGCCCCCCACCAGTTGTCATGGCTCAACCCGGAAACAAACAGTAGAATCAAGATGGAAACATCTGGGCTTGCTGCTTGTACTTACCGTGGACAGAGTTTAGGCTGCACCTGCCTGTGGGGGCACTGCCGCTTAGCCCTTTCAGCAGAAAAAGAGGGAGAGCTGTGGGGCTCTGGCACTGCTCCTGGGTTCTCCCTTATAAACAGTGGGTGGGGGTCAAGATGGTGGGTCTGCACTGCATTGTAACCCGGCTTGGCACCTGGGCTGTCGCCTGGCCTCGGTCCTCACCTTGGTTAAGCTTGACTCTTCTCAATGCTGCGAGAGTCCCAGTGCCCAGAGGCCACTCACCCCTGGATTCAGCAGAGCTGATCTGGGGACTGCGGCCTGGGCATCTGGGTTTTCACGGCTCTACCTTCATCTCGTTAAGCCTCATTGCCTCCACCTGAAAATGGAGCTACCGCAGGCACTTACTTGACCTGGTGGTTGTGGGAGTCAGTGAGGAAGTGCAGAGGATCTTTTCTTGCTGGTTTCCGCACCCTGACGGGATGGTTGTTCTCTTCACTCGGTGCCTGGGCTGCTACTGTTGGTGGGACACTCGCTCTGGGCCAGGAGCTTTCACAAGCGCTGGGTATTACGGTAAACAGAAGAGGAAACAGAAAGTCCCTAGTCGTCTGGCCAACTCTGCTTCTGAAATTTGATCCCTGTTCGCCACCCTTTGCTTAATATTCAGAAATTTTTCTTGGCTACTTTAAAAAAAGTTTTAATTGGAGTATAGTTGCTTTACAATGTTGTTACATTCTGCTGTATGGCAAAGAGAAAGAGCTAAATGTATACATTTTGGGGGGCATTTCATTCCTGTTCAGGTCACCACTGAGCACTGAGTAGAGTTCTCTGTGCTACACAGTAGGTTCTCATTAATTATCTATTTTATACATGGTAGTGTGTGGATGTCAACCCCAGTCTCCCAATTCATCCCACCTCACACTTCTCCCCTTGGTGTCCATACATTTGTTCTCTCTGTCTCTGTCTCTATCTCTGCTTTGCAAATAGGTTCATCTGTACCATTTTTCTAGATTCCACATACATGTATAATATATGATATTTGTTTTTCTCTTTCTGACCACTTCTAGTAGAATTCTGTTTCATTAGCTCACATTAGCCTGGATTTAAATATGTCACAAATCAAACCTTGTTCCCATCTTTCTCTTACTCCTGCTCTTACCCCTAACTGGACTCATTAGAAAACAGAGCTGTCTTTTCCTCATTTCTGCGTGTTAGCATAGAGCCCAGGCAGGTTAATTCATGACTGAGGGTGTGGTGGGTGGGGTGGGCAGTGGGCAGCAGGCCTGGACTGGTAGCAATTCAGTGTTTGGTGGAAGCAACTATATACAGATTCCGGAGATCAAGGCCGAGGGAGATAATGGAATACACAAGTGTTCTGTGGTTTTGAGCAATCTGCACTCTGGACCCTCAACTGGAGAAGACCTTTGTGTCCAAGAGGTGCCCAATTTTTTGCTGAATTGGCTATAAGTAACCTATTCCTTTCGGCCCCTACCTTCTCCCACCTACACTGACTTTGAACCATTGATGATATGCAAATAAGGCACCCACTACCCCTCCCTTGACCTCCAGATTTAAAACTGGTACCCATTCTGCTGAAGAGCTGAGATGTCTACAACAGTGTTCTCCCCAAATCTCCACCCTCACGTTGTCATCCTGACATGAAGCAAAGAACAAGTTGCGACTCTGCTGCGGGTCTTTGTTCCAAATCCCACGACAAGCCGCAGAAGCAGGGTCCTATCCCCCTCTTTGCCATTTCCCACCCTGAGAGCTTGCACACCCTCGGCTTTGGGCTGGGGCAGCTTCTAGGACCTGAGAGGAGGGAGGGTTTGAGAATGAAGTTAGTCAGCAATGTCTGTTATGGTTGGTGGGTTGCTGTTGCTATTTGATCTGGGAAATTCTGAGTCGAGTTATTGTTAAAAAGTATGTTAGCATGTATGATCTGCCCAATTAATTCACTCAAACCCCTCATTCAAGAACAAGAGTCAGTGGATTGCAGGACATGAGGAATTGTGTGGTCAGAGGTGATGCTGAGCCCTCAGCAGAGACTGAGTGGCCAGGCTCTGTCCTAAGAATCCTGGGAACCCTGTTTTCTGCTGCCCCGTGCTGAATCTGCACTCGTAAAGGATCAGCCAAGGTTCTGTATGCAGAGACTGTGTTTGGACCGCATGCTCGTCTCCAAGGGCTGCCATAACAAAGGACAGACTGGTGGCTTAAAGCAGCTTAAGTGTACAGCATGGCGGCTCTAGTTCATAAGACCATACGCATGTATAAAATTCACTAACAGAGTAGATGATAAAAGTTCTCATCAGAAGAAAAAAAACCTGTTACTATAAATGGTGACAGATATTAAGTAGACTTATTGTGATGTGGCTCAGATGGTAAAGAATCTGCCTGCAAAAGAGCAGACCTGGGTTTGATCCCTGGGTGAGGAAGATCCCCAGGAGAAGGGAATGGCCACCCACTCCAGTATTCTTGCCTGGAGAATCCCACAGACAGTCTGGTGGGATACAGTCCATGGGGTCTCAAAGAGTCAGACATGACTGAGTGACTAACACTTTCACTACTTTTCAATGTGATGATCATTTTGAAATACATACAAATATGGATTGAATCATTGTACTAAAGAAATATAACTACTACTACTACTACTAAGTCACTTCAGTCGTGTCCGACTCTGTGTGACCCCATAGACGACAGCCCACCAGGCTCCCCCGTCCCTGGGATTCTCCAGGCAAGAACACTGGAGTGGGTTGCCATTTCCTTCTCCAATGCAGGAAAGTGAAAAGTCAAAGTGAAGTCACTCAGTCGTGTCCGACCCTCAGCGACTCCATGGATTGCAGCCTTCCAGGCTCCTCCGTCCATGGGATTTGCCAGGCAAGAGTACTGGAGTGGGGTGCCATTGCCTTCTCCGAAGAAATATAACGGTGTATGTCAATTATACCTCAGTAAAAAAGTTGTTCTTGAATTCAAATTTGCTATCAAAAGTGAAATATTGGCAGGAAACAATTATTTACATATTGCCTTCTTAGTATTTAGGATCTTGTATAAACACAAAGCCTTTATTTACTCAGATAGCTTCTTCCCTGAGGTAACTAGGGCTACTCAGCCAGGCCAGCACAATGCCGGTGACATTCCCTCAAGTCCAGCAGCACCTTTCAAGTGATAGGTAGGTTGGATCTTGCAATGACTGCCCACCTGCCACACTCCCATGAAATAGTCAGGTGGACACTGCAGCCAGAGACACGCTTTGAGAACATTTTTCTCCCCCACTGAATTATAGGAAGCATTATGGAAATCATTTGAATGGCATCCTCTGAAAGGTTGCTGTTGAATCACACGAAGACACAGGGATTCTTGGCCCCCAGAGAAGAATTCAATCCAGGGCCAGAGATGAGGCTTGATCGCTCAGAGCTTTTGTGTAATAAAGTTTTATTAAAGTATAAAGGAGATAGAGAAAGCTTCTGACATAGGCATCAGAAGGGGGCAGAAAGAGTACCCCCTTGCTAGTGTTAGCAATGAAATTATATCCTCTCCAATGAATCCAAAGAATGTCTAGAGGTTATAAAGACCTCACCAGACCTACTCCCATAATCTACATTTTAAGATAACCGAATTAGCCAGAAGTTTTAATCCAGAGACCATCTTCAGGCAGGACACATTATTGTTATATAGTCCTTGTAAAGACCAGGTCTACTCCCATAATTTACATTTTAAGATAACAGGATTAGCCAGAAGGTTTAATCCAGAGACTGTCCTCAGGCAGGATATATTATTGTTATATAATCCTAAGGAATGTAGAGAAGGAGAAGTTTGTCCTTTCTTCCTCCTTGAGAATTCCAGACCCCTCTCTCCTTGGGGATCCCTAGACTTCTTATCAACCTGCCTAGGAAATGACTCTCATCCTCTTTGGACAAACAGCCTAAAATTGTCAAGGATGGGAAATACGATAAGCATACTTAAAAGATCATTTCGGCAAATGTAACCGTTTTCAAGTCTCTCTGCCTCACGCAGACGAGATGATGCAAGTTAATTCTAAGCTGTGCACCAGAGGAGAAGTAATACACTTGTACATCCAGGATGTGAAATTTGAGGCATCTCTGGGTGAAGAAACACACTATCTCAGGCCTCTTTTCCAGCTCTCCAGCCACTCCTATGTGACTGTCGGCTGTGCCCTTATGTGTCATCCTAGGAAAATGAGCCTAGAGCTTTCTGGTTGAAAGGGCCTTAAAGGTACCTTGCCTCACACCCTTGCTCACAGAAGGGGAAACTGAGGCCAGAGAGGAGACAAAACCTTTAGGTATTCTTTGTTCATGGCCTGGGTCGCCTGGAAATACACCTGTTTTAGAAATGGGATGAATTTTTCATGCTGTCCCAGGACTGCAATTTTCTCCTCGTTAAAACTACACACCTGGTTGTGTTAGTTGCTCAGTCGTGTCCGAGTCTTTGTGATCTCATGGATTGTAGCCGGCCAGGCTCCTCTGTCCATTGACAGAGGCAAGAATACTGGAATGGGTAGCCAATCCCTTCTCCAGGGGATCTTCCTGACATAGGGAATGAGCCCAGGTCTCCCACTCTGCAGACAGATTATTTACCATCTGAGCCACCAGGGAAGCCTCACACACCTGGTTAGGCCCTTCATTTAAAATTAGCTACATGAATCAAGAAACAGTTCTCTGAATAAATCAATATTTGATATTTTGGAATGGAAGGAGTTAAAAAAAAAAAAACTTTGCCTTTAGGAAAAAAGACAGAAATAGAGTCTGTGGCAGGAAACAAATATTATGGTTACATTTGACGTTAACAGAACCAGATGATGCAATAACATCCCCCACCCACCAGGAGGGTGGCCAACCACAGAAGTGAAGATCTGAAGGATATTTCTTCATGCTCTATGACACTGTTATCTAATACACAGTCCTTTATGCTGTGACAAGCTCTTGGCTAAGGATAGATTGTTACAGGTTGGGGCAGGGACATGACCACAATGAAGGATGTTTGGCAGGATCTAGGTGGGCTGGTGATGGCTCACCCTGTCCCCAGGAGATTTTAGGTATAAATCCTAGAGTGCTACCGTGCTATGCTGTGCTAAGTCACTTCAGTTGTGTCCGACTCCTTTTGACCCTATGGGCTTTCGCCGCCAGGCTACTCTGCCCATGGAACTCTCCAGGCAAGAATACTGGAGTGGGTTGCCATGCCCTCCTCCAGGGGATCTTCCTGATCCAGGGATCAAACCTGCATCTCTTATGTCTTCTGCATTGGCAGGCAGGTTCTTTACAACCTGGGAAGCCTCATAAATCCTAGAGTAGCAGTTATCAAGCCTCTTACTCTCAGGATGCCTTTCCACTTGTAAACTTTAGGCAGAACCCAAAGAGTTGTTGTTTATGTGGTGCTCTCCATATTAGAAATTAAGACTGAATTTTTTTTTTTTTTGGCTACATTATTCAGCTTGTGGGATTCTAGTTCCCTGACCAGGGATCAAACCCAGGCCTCCTGCAGTAGAAGCACAGAGTCCTAATCACTGGACCACCAGGGAATTTCCAAGACTGGGAAGTTTTAAATGTACTTCTCAATTCATTAAAGATACTGATTAAAATAGACAACTAACAAGGACCTACTGCATAGCACAGGGAAAATATTCAATATCTTATAATAATCTATAAGGGAAGAGAATGTAAAAAAGAATATGTATATATATGTATGTATATGTATGACTAAGTCATTTTACTGTACACCTGAAACGGATACATTGTAAATCAATTATATTTCAAAAAATTTTTTAATAAAAATAAATTTTTAAAAAGGAGTTTGGAATTAGCAGATAGAAGCTACTATATATAAAATATTAACAGATAAACAAAGACTTACTGTCTAGCATAGGGAACTATATTCAACATCCTAATAAACCATAATGGAAAAGAATATGAAAAAGAATATGAAGATACATATATAACTGAATCACTTTGCTATACAGCAAAAACACAAATTTGTAAAGAGATAATGATAAATCCATCACAAATTAATATAAATCAAGCATCTGTGAAAAATTAATGTATTTTCCACATTTTAATTTAGTGTGAAGAATGGCACAATTTCATATTTTTGCAAATCTCTTGGCTGTCTGGCTTAAAAGCAGACACCTGGACTCCCCTCTCTGATTCTGAACTCAGTCTGTTCTAAATGCTGTTTGCTTCAAGTATATGAAGCAATTCTTGCTTCACATAGGTATGTATATGGAAAGGGAGGAATATTTTTATAGCCTGGAACTGTGGGTACTCTTTTGATGTCATGCCAGAATTTGACAAGTAGTCCATTTTTAACAGTCACTTGCCATGTGGAGCCTGAAAGCATACTAATGACTTTCGTTACTCTGTTTGATTAAAACCATTGGAGTCTCTTGAATTTTGAATAACTCTCACCTGTGTGTGATTTTGGACTGTGATATCTTAATCAGTAAGAAACTCTTTGCTCACTGAGCTATGCAGTTCTTCCACATGTTGACATATTTCATTCTAAAAAATCAAAAAGTCACATTCATTAATCTGTCCACCAATATCAGCAGAAAAATCTTTATGTGTTGGGAAGCTGTCAAGCTCAAGTTTTCCAAAGTTCTAATTTTTTGCTTGAAAGCTTAAAATTTATCATCGGCAACATGACACCGTCCCATTGTTTTTCTTGAAGTGATGGGCTGACTTTGTTCATTATCAAAGATGTGTCGATCAAGTAATCATTCCTGAACAGCCATGGTTGATCAGTCATTCTTTCGGGGAAAATGCTGCTTCATTAAAAAAAAAAAAAAATGTGGCCTATTTAGCTGTCAACTCTGACAATCACACACGTGCTTTTCTCTGAGACAAATCTTCTACACTGATGGGCAGCGCTGGGTTCATACCTCCATCTAGACACACAGAGTGTCTAAAGGATACACACACAGGAGTGGCATGGGGTATAATTAATAGTTGAAATTCACCTCATTTCAACAACGAGGTGAATTTATCAATTATATCATTCTTAAATGAGACTGGCCCTTTTCCCTCTTCCTTCATTTCTCCTTCCTCCTTCTCTCCTTCCTTTCCTTCCACCTCCCCTTCTTCCTCCCTCCTTTCCTCTTTCCTACCTCTACGTGGTGAGGAAGCATGCGAGACTATCAGAGGAGTTTGTGTCATGGGTCTCCAATGGTCCTAAGGCACCAGCATTTTTATCACCAATATTTGTTACCATTAGTGCAAATGTCACACAGAGAAATAGACAAGCAGTGTCTTTGATTATTATAAACGTGTTTGGCCTTGTGGAGTCTCTGATAAGGTCAGGGACCCCGGTGAAACAAACTGAAAACTGTCCTCCAGAGAAATTTTCTACATGTGTATTCTGTATACAGCATCACCATGTGTGTGTGATAACAAACAACTGGAAGTAACCTAAGTGGCCATCACTAGAAGAATGACAAATTGTCTTCTTTCATATAGTTAAAAGTTATATGGTAGTGAAAATGAATGAGGTAGAAATATGAGTGTCAGTGTACACACACACACACACATGCACACATATACACAGACATACAGGCGCACGTGTTTTGTGTTGGTTTGACATGCATTGCATAACTTGTCTCTTTCAAGTTCCACACTCTTACTGTTCATGTGTGGAGATTTTTCCAGAGGGGGAGTGTTGTTAAAAAAATGATAAATAATTATCAAGGCTTCCCAGATGGGAAGGAACCTGCCTGTCAACATGGGAGACATAAGAGACAGGGGTTCGACCTCTGGGTTGGGAAGATCCCCTGGAGGAGGGCATGGCAACTCACTCCAGTATTCTTGCCCAGAGAATCCATGGACAGAGGAGCCTGGTGGACTACATTCTATAGGGTAACAAAGAGTTGGACACCACTGACGCAACTTAGCATAGCATATCATAATTATCGATGCAAATCATTATGTAACTGTAAGGTACCAAATTCCTTAGTTTTATTATCTTATGATAAAGTCTAAAAATAAGGGATAAGTCTACAAATAAGGGAGAAATAAAAAACCTAAAAAAAGTCCCACTACCAATTAACATTTGGTGTCATTTTACTTGTGCCCATATAAATACACTTGGCTCACCCTGAACAGACAGTTTGACTTCCCACTTATTAAGTTATGCTCACATAACAGTAACAGGTAGGGCTTTAAATGTCCCTACCATTGGTAACAGTAGATCAGAATTTTCTGGTTACCTCTTTTACAGTCACAGAAGGGAAATGGCAATTTTGAATTGAGATGTCAAGAGCAAGAAATTAGTTATCAAAACCGAATGCAGTTCCTCTTTTTCTCTGCTCTAATTCTAGAAGATTGACTTCGGGCAGGGCCTACCTGGTTCTGCTAAGTACACTCCCTGCTAATTAATGTCATTTTTATTTTTAAGGTCAGCACTGTCAACAGTACCCGACAAGAAAACGATGATCTTACTAATCAAACAAAGGTAGGGTTTGAAATTCAGTTTTTCAATAAACCCAGTGAGATTGTACTTTACTTAGAGGCTGCCTTGCAATTTTGAGTTTTTTAGTGCCCTGTCAGTATTCAGTTGCCACAAAATAGATTAGTACCTAGATGTGGGCTTTTAGAATCTTGAAGGACTGTGGAGACTTGCAGAGGATGCCTTTATGTCTAATTAAATGAGGAGCAGTCTGTGAAAGTCAGAAGTTGAGTATACGGTCCTGGCCCAGGGGGTTGCCCACACTCTTTTCCACTTTGGGGAGCTAGAGGAGGCAGTCTTGCTGTCTTCCAGCGTGTGGCTGCAGGCCAGTGCAGGGGACACTGTCGCCACCACCACTTCGAGGTTTCGCCACATCATCATCCACCTTGGGATGATTTCCTTCCTGTAGTTCCTATGATCAACTCACTGTCTAATTCAGTAATTTTTTAGGAGCACATCTTCTGAATAAAAATGAATGTGGCTAGATACCAGCTATACTTATATTGGGTTGGTCCAAAAGTTCGTTCAGGTTTTTCCATTAACATCTTATAGACCTGAGCGAACTTTTTGGCCAACCAAAATAATAACTATATGCTAAGAGTAAAACTGGAAAAAGTCGGTTTTCATTCCAATCCTAAAGAAGGGCAATGCCAAAGAGTGTTCAAACTACTGCACAATTGCACTCACTTCATATGCTGGCAAAGTAACGCTCAAAATCCTCCAAGCCAGACTTCAATAATACGTGAACCGAGACCTTCCAGATGTTCAAGATGGATTTAGAAAAGGCAGAGGAACCAGAGATCAAATTACAAAAAGCAAGAGAATTCCAGAAAGACATCTAGTTCTGCTTCACTGACTACACTAAAGCCTTTGACTGTGTGGATCACAACAAACTGTGGAAAATTCTGAAAGAGATGGGAATACCAGACCACCTTACCTGCCTTCTGAGAAACCTGTATGCAGGTCAAGAAGCAACAGTTAGAACCAGACATGGAACAACAGACTGGTTCCAAATTGGGAAAGGAGTACATTAAGGCTGTATATTGTCACCCTGCTTATTTAACTTATATGCAGAGTGCATCATGCGAAATGCCTGGCTGGATGAAGCACAAGCTGGAATCAAGATTTCTGGGAGAAATATCAATAATTTAAGATATGCAGATGACACTGCCCTGATGGCAGAAAGTGAAGAGGAACTAAAGAGCCTCTTATGAGAGTGAAAGAGGATAGTGAAAAAGCTGGCTTAAAACTCAACATTCAAAAAATGAAGATCATGGCATCCGGCCACATCACTTCATGGCAAAAAGATGGGGAAACAATAGAAACAGTGACAGACTTTATTTTCTTGGGTTCCAAAATCACTGCAGACAGTGACTGCAACCATGAAATTAAAAGACGCTTGCTCCTTAGAAGAAAATCTATGACAAACCTAGACAGCATATTAAAAAGCAGAGATATTACTTTGCTGACAAAGATCTGTATAGTCAAAACTAAGGTTTTGCCAGTAGTCATGTTATGGATTATGAAAGCTGTACCATAAAGAAGGCTGAATGTTGAGGAATTAATGCTTTTGAATTGTGGTGCTGGAGAGTCCCTTGAACTGCAAGGAGATCAAACCAGTCAATCCTAAAGGAAATCAATCCTGAATATTCATTAGAAGGACTGATGCTGAAGCTGAAGCTCCAATAGTTAGGCCACCTGAGGCAAAGAGCTGACTCATTGGAAAAGACCCTGATGCTGGGAAAGATGGAAGGCAGGAGGAGAAGGGGACAACACAGGATGAGATGGTTGGATCGTATTGCTGACTCAATGGACACGAGTTTGGGCAGGCTCTGAGAGATGATGGGGGACAGGGAAGCCTGGTGTGCTGCAGTCCATGGGGTCGTGAGGAGTCAGACACAACTGAGCAACTGAAGAACAACAGTAAAATATATGTAAAACAAATAAAACCCCATTGTTCAATTCTATCTATATTCCTTTGCCCAACAAATCTCTGACCCTCATGTTTGGGTCTGTCTCAGTCTCTGTCATGAGGGAGATGAGTAGACAGAGAGGCATTGAAGACCCCACAGCACTGAATGGAGGCTTTCTCAACCAAGGATTTCAGAAACTTGGAGAGAAGAATGTGTGTTAGTCACTCTTGCAACCCCATGACCTGTTGCCTGCCAGGCTCTTCTGTCCATGGGATTCTCCAGGCAAGAATACTGGAGTGGGTTGCTATTCCCTTCTCCAGGGGATCTTCTCCACCCAGGGGTCTAAGCTAGATCTCCTGCACTGCAGATTCTTTACTGTCTGAGCCACAAGGGAAACCCAGAGAGAGGAATAGAGAGGGGGTAATTTTCTTATTGATCCCACAACTCTGTGCATGTCGACTTTAGGTGTCAGCACACACTAGACAATGATCTTTAGCATTGTCCCCATAGCCCCTTAAACATGTCAGGAGCCACATATAAATGTGAAATCCCTGGGCGTCACGTGGCCCACAGTTTAGTACTGACTGTAGTTGTAAAGAGAATGGGCGCTTGGGATTTTTAGGCGTTGGAGACTGTTGTGAGGATGAGAAAGGGAAGGCATGTCAATCACTGTGCCCCCCGCCCCAGCCCCTCACCAACATCCTCCCCCTCATCACAGTCTCTGTGATCCCCAGGGAGACAGCCGGCTTCTACGGCGATCCAAGAGAAGATGGGTTATTACCACGTTGGAGCTGGAAGAGGAAGACCCGGGACCCTTCCCGAAATTTGTGGGTGAGGTAAGGCAGCTGCTCTCGGGAAAGGCCCATCACCCTGTCCAATTCAGCACGTCCCTGTTGGCAGGAGGCTAAGACGCCAGGCAGAGCAGTGGTAGGAGGCATGGGTGTCATGGGAGGGGAGGACCCCTATGAGAGTCTTCCAGTAAGGATGGACATTTATGCTGTTTCCAATTCTTCACTATTACAAACCAAACTGCTGCTGTATTCCTTGTTCCTGCATCTTCCCCTACCTGTTTATTTCTTTAGGACAAATTCTCAAAACTATAATTTAAAACTGCCTTTAAATATTAGCCTAGATATTTGATAGGTATAGTAGTTTACTCCCACCCTGTTTGTTTCCCCTCTCCTTTTTTTCCCTTCCAGCTGTTCAATAATATGTCCGCTAACATGGAAATAATATATTTAATCAGAGGACCTGGTGTGGATGAATATCCAGAGATTGGTTTGTTTTCTATAGAAGATAATGTGAATGGGAAAATATATGTTCACCGCCCTGTTGATCGAGAGAAAACACCGTCTTTTAAGGTACCTAAAATGTGATGCATTCTAAACTTGGGCTTCTCTGGTGGCTTAGATGGGAAATAATTTGCCTGCAATGCAAGAGACCCCGGTTTGATCCCTGGGTCAGAAAGATCCTCTGGAGAAGGAAATGGCAACCCACTCCAGTATTCTTGCCTGGAGAATCCCGTAAACAGAGGAGACTGGTAGACTATAGTCCATAGGGTCACAAGGAGTCCAACATGACTGAGTGACTAAGCACATAAGCTAGAATTTACTGTGAAGATTGTGTAGGAGTATTGTATTTGGCAAGCAATCTGTAAGCTGGCTGTGTGCCAGGCTCTGGGAGTTTGACATCTTATAAACTGTGACATGCTTTAGTAATGTGCCTGGGACCTAGAGATTAATTTTGTAATCTCTTCAAGTTCTGGACTTTGGCTTTGTCATAATTTATGTAATCTGTGAATCGATGCAGGTTTATCCTGATATGATCAGGATATTTAAACATATAAAATGTTTATAAAATGGGCTGATTTAGTTTTTGGTGAGTCACAGATGAAATCTATGGAGAGAGGCTACAAATGGACTCCACGGATTGCGTAGTTACCTGATGAAGGAGGAATTACAGCCCTGGCTATGGTTTGTTCCTATGAGTCTATGTATTCTTTATGATTTATCACCCCAGTAATATGGTCTGGGCTTCCCAGGTGGTAAAGGATCTACCTGCCAATGCACAGGTCTCAGGAGACGTGGGTTTGATCCCTAAATTGGGAAGATCCCCTGGAGGAGGAAATGGCAACCCACTCCAGTATTCTTGCCTGGGAAATTCCATGGACAGAGTAGCCTGGCAGGCTATCTATGGGGTCACAAAGAGTCGGACATGACAGAGCAACTGCGCACATACCATGGTCTGCCATGAGGCTGAAATTCAAGTTCAAAACTGCAAAGGAAACTTGAAATAAAAATGCCCACAACAACATGGTAGTATCTTGTGCTACCAGCCAAAGCTTACAGGGCTTCTTAGAAGTCTGCAGCCTGTGTTCTGGTTTGAATTCTGCTGGAACCTGGGCTCTGTTCTCGGGCCTGCTTGCCTAAGCATTTCCTCCTTCAAGGGGGGAGATGTTTTTAATATTGGCAAGGAGTAATTTGTGAAGCTTTTCTCCACTGACTTAGAAAATTCATACACATGATAAGCTACATACCCTTAACACATTAGTGGTCTTGGACTCTGTAATTTTTAAATAGGCAGAAATTCTCCGAAACTTCAAAAGGACATGCAAAGATGACAGTCTAGGTCTTCTCTCTCCATATAATCCCTCAAACCCCTCCATAAAGTGTGCAGTTTTTTAAAAAAAGAAGGAATATAGAGACTTCTGTGATGGTCCAGTGGTTTAGAATTCATCTACCAATGCAGGAAGCCCAGGTTCAATCCCTGGTCCAGGAAGATCCCACATGCCACAGGGCAACTAAGCCTGCGCACCACGAATACAGAGCCCCTGCTATAGAGTATGGGAGCTGGAACTACTGAAGCCTCTGAGCCTAGGGCCTGTGCTCTGCAACAAGAGAAGCCTCCACAATGAGGAACCCACATACCACAACTAGAGAAAGCCTGTATGCAGCAGTGAAGACCCAGCCCAGCCAAAAATAAAATAGATAGATAAATAACTAAAATAAGATGGAATATAAAGTCATAAGGGGGACCTTGGGACAGCACTTCTCTATCTTTACTGAGCAAACAGGTCACCTAGGAATCTGGCTAAAATGCAGGTTCTAATCAGTAGGTGGAGCAGCCCTGAGCTCCTGCATCTCTCACAAGCTTCCAGGAGATGCTGCTGCTGCTCCCCAGGCCTCTGCAGGTTGACGGTGGAGGAGCTAGGACACAACAGTTAACAGGCACAAGCTGTGCAAGGATGGAACAAAACACGTAGTGCTTGGGGCGGTTTTATTTTGGTTATTGTTGTTTGATTGCTTTTAACATCTTTAATAATGTACTAAGGCTGGCATTTGGGATCCCCAGGTAGCAAAGGATACTGAGTCAATCCCTGGGTCAGGGAGGAGGGAATGGCAACCCACTCCAGTATTCTTGCCTGGGAAATCCCATGCACAGAGGAGCCTGGTGGGCTAAAGTCCATGGGGTTGCTAAGAGTTGGATATGACTGAGCATCTGAGCACCATGCTGAATTGGGTTAGGTCTTAGTCTAGTAACCAGCATCCTTGTAAGGGGAGGGAGATTTGGACACAGAGAGAAAGAAGAGGAGGCCATGGGAAGCTGGAGACAGAAACTGGAGTGATGTGTCTATAGGCCAGGAAACACCAAGGATCGCTGACTCCGTGGGAAGTAAGAAGAGGGGCCTGGAGTGGGCCATTCTGCAGAGCCCCAGGAAGGAACCCACCCTATAGACACCCCAGTTTTGGTGCTGGCCTCCAGAAGCACAGGAGAATACATTTTCGTTGTAGGCACCCAGCTTGATGCAAAAATCATAGGGGACTAACCCAGGGGTTTAGCTACTAGTTAGCAAGATGTGAGACAGGCTGCTGAGGATTATCAGCCCTGAAGGTGGGACAAGCAGAGTGTCATAGGCACACTACCCAAACCGAGTGCTCTAGCTTAACTACCGGCTTCTCTAAGAATGCTTACTACTGCTTTTTGACTGTCCTTAAGGACAGGATGTTATTAAAAATTCAGTAAGTCTAATGTATTGGCAAGAAGACAGCTCTAGCAGCACCGCTTTACTCTTGCAGATAGTAAAGGAGACACTGCTGCTGCTGCTGCTGCGTGACTTCAGTGTCCGACTCTGTGCGACCCCATAGACGGCAGCCCACCAGGCTCCCCTGTCCCTGGGATTCTCCAGGCAAGAACACTGGAGTGGGTTGCCATTTCCTTCTCCAGTGCATGAAAGTGAAAAGTGAAAGTGAAGTTGCTCAGTCGTGTCCGACTCTTAGTGACCCCATGGACTGCAGCCCACCTGGCTCCTCTGTCCATGGAATTTCCCATGGGCAAGAGTACTGGAGTGGGGTGTCATTGCCTTTCCCAAAGGAGACACTCCTGCTGCTGCTGCTGCTAAGTCGCTTCAGTCGTGTCCGACTCTGTGCGACCCCATAGACGGCAACCCACCAGGCTCCGCCGTCCCTGGGATTCTCCAGGCAAGGAGACACTAAAGCTGGCTAAAACTTGTGTTCTGAAGGTGACAGGGTGGCTGGAGGAGCTAATTTCTGGTTAATCCCATAAAAAACCTGCAAGAAAGCAGTAGCAGGGGCTTCCCTGGTGGCTCAGTGGTAAAGAATCTGCCTGCCAATGCAGGAGACCTGGGTTTGATCCCTGGTCTGGGAAGACTCCACATGCTCCAGAGCAATTAAGCCTGTGCACCTCAAATACTGAGCTTGCGCTCTAAAGATCTGCAACATAGAAGCCACTGCAATGAGAGGCCAGTGTGCACCGCAACTAGAGAGTAGCCCTCCTCACTGAAACCGAGCTAAAGCCTGCGCAGCAATAAAGACCAAGAACAACCAAAAATAAATAAGTAAATAAAAATTTTTAAAAAAGAAAGCAGCAGCACGAACTGAGAATTGCTGGAAGATTTAAGACTGAGAGAAGGAAAGTCTTTTTTCTGTGTAGAGATCTTTTCTATTTATATCAAAATATGCTCAATTTCATAGGGTACAAGTACACTCAAGAAAGTCACCTTTTTACATTCCTCATAATAATTATTTGTGGCTGTTTATCCCAATGTAGTTATCTTCACCTACTTCTAAGCTATCCATAGATGTGTTTGTATTGTGTGTTTGGCATTTAAGATGTTTCTTTCTATATGCTTGTGTCTAGAATAAAGGATCTTGTACATGTAATTTCATGTAGCTATCACATCAATGCCCTGTGGTGTGTTTACCCAAGGATATAAATCTGAAGGCTGTAACAAAAGTCTGAAAACCCTTTAAAAGTGCGGAGAATATCCATGACATTTCCTTTCCCCATTGTGATTCTGAGTTCCTAGGAATTCCTAGCATCTTGGCAAAAACAAATAGCACTTATGCCTCTCAGGCATCTTTCAGAACTAAAGGTCTCAGATGTAGCTTTAGGATAATAAATGTAACATAGAATAATAAACATAAAACAAACATGTGGCTCTTGTTTTTAAGTGGGAGGATTATAGTTGGCACAGACTTAGAGCCAGAAGTCAGGGTGATTAAGGAGCAGAGCTTTGCCAGCATCGTCATAAATTATGGAGGAGCATGTGGAAACAGTGCTGCAGAAAGCCAGTTAGCTTGCACAGAAATTTAAAAATGTATGTTGGAGTCCCCAAAGCGGACAAGTTCAGGACTAGCAGCCTCGCAGCATCCTTTGTCTCATAGAGGGAGAGGAGAGAGCTGAATGAGAGTGGACATGGGGCCCAGGACAGCATCTTACGATGCTGAGCAGGACCACCACGGTGGCTGCTGATCAGCGAGCAGCCAGTCTGCTGGGAAAAAGGCCTGAGGAGGTACAAACAGCGAAGCAGATCAGGCCATGTGGGCTATGAGGAAAAGTGGAGGGTGGGGCAGATGGCTGCCTGAAGCTCTCAGGGTCCTAAGACGGCTATCTGGTGAAGCAGCCTACTCTGGACTCTGAGGCCGTAGAGGGAAGAGATGAAGTACCAGCTGGTGGCACCATCAAGTCGACCCCACACCTAACTGCACTTGAATCTGGGCTGCTTTGCCTCCAGGCTCTGAGCCTGACAGTCATGGACCCTCTCAAATAATTCAGAGCAGGTGGATTTCCCTGGTGGTCCAATGGCTAAGATGCAGTGCTCCCAGTGCAGAGGGCCTGGGTTCAATCCCGGGTCAGGGAACTAGAGCCCACATGCTGCAACTAAGGGTTCATAAAGGTCTCCCCTGCCACAAAAGGACCTGAGATTGTGTGTGCCCCAACTAAGACTCACTGCAGCCAAATAAATGAATATATTTTTAAAATGTTGCAGAGGAGGAATACAAGGGAGCCTCCCTCCAGGACTTATGAAAGAAGAAAGGAGCTGACTTATGTAAGGGCTCAGCCAGGCCCCGGGCAAGTCCACCCTCCCTGGGCCTCACTGGAGCTTCTTCTCTGGCCATAAACCCCATACTTATCGTCCCTGAGCAGGGCTCTGCATCTGGTCACCAGAGGCCCCTTGAGAGGAGAAACCAGCATTCCCACTGTAAAGGATCATCTGCTTGAGAGCTCCTTGGTGCTCCTTCTGACTCTCTGTGGACTCCCCAAAAGCTTTTCACTCTTCAACAAATAAAATCACCATTTTTCCTAAAGCAATGAGAGATTCAGTAGCAAGTCAGAGTAGACCTACTTTATATACATATACATATATATATATATACACATACATATATATATGTATATATATATGATTGCGTATGCCTTATTTTGCAAGCAGGGGCCCTTTTTTAAAATTAATAGATGTTATTTCTTAGAACCACTTTAGGGTTACAGAAAAATAGATAGAAAGTACAGAATTGCTATGGGCTTCCCCAGTGACTCAGTGGTAAAGAATCTACCTCCCAGAGATGCGAGTTTGACCCCTAGGTCAGGAAGATCCCCTGGAGGAGGCTATGGCAACCCACTTCAGTATTCTTGCCTGGAGAATGCCATGGACAAAGGACCCTGGCGGGCTACAGTCCATGGGGTCGCAGAGAGTCAGACATGACTAAAGGGACATAGCACGCATGCATGCACAGAGTTCCTATATACCTCCTCACTTTCCCACTCATCCCATAGTTTCCTCTATTATTAATATTTTGCATTACTATAGGACATTTGTTACAATCGATGAACCAATGTCATACATAATCATTAACTGAAGCCCATCTTTTACGCGTGGATTCACTCTTTGTGCTGTACGTTCTCTGGGTTTTGGGAATGTATAGTGCCATGTACCCGCCCTTCTGCCATCATGGCTTCACTGCCCTAAGTTTCCCCTGTGCTCCATCTATTCATTCCTTCCCCTCCTCGGAGCCCTTGGCAACTGCTGATCCTGTTACTGTCTGCATAGTTTTGCCTTTTCCAGAATATCATAGGGTTGGAATGGTGCAGTCTGTCACCTGCTCAAGATTGTCTTCTTTCTCTTGGCAATATGCACTGAAGCTTCCTCCATGTCTTTTCATTGCTGAAAAATATTCCATTGTGGAATACTGTGGATGTACCGGTCTTTGTTTATCCGTTCACCTGCAGAAGGCCATCTTGATTTCTTCCAAATTTTGATGATTATGAATAAAACTGAACATCCATGTTCAGGATGTAACATGATTGTTGGATGGTGTGGTAAGAGTATGTTTAGTTTTGAAAGAAATTGCCAAACTGTTCTTCCAAAGTAGCTACACCGTTTGCATTCCCACAAGTAGTGAATGATTCTTTCCTGTTGCTTATCTTACTTTTTAGGTGTAAAGCTAATAAAGGCTTCTTATGGAATTTAAAACTCTATAAGAATTTATTTACTTATTTATGTTAATGGTATAGTCATTAAAAACCTCTCCTCACTCCCAAATTTCTTCTCTGATCTGATTCCACAGAGGTGACCTCCTTGCATCTATGTCCTTGCAAGCATTTGTACTGTCTATTGTCAACATACATAGGCTAGAAATTTATTAAATTTTATGAAAATTAAGGATTCCATTTAAACATTTTGACCTCGTGCAAGAACAGTAATTTCTCTGCATGAACAGTCTCTAAATCTTCCTGACACGACAGATGCATTTGTGATACTGGAGAACTGCTCACTCTTCAGGGAGCAGGGTCATTGCTGGAGCCCTCTGATGTGGTCTCTGAGACACTTTCTGTTTCTTCTGCCCTAAAGATAAGTGACTAAGACAGTGGTGCGTCGTCCCTTAAATCCTTGCCTTCAAGTTCAGTTCAGTTCAGTTGCTCAGTCGTGTCTGATTCTTTGAGACCCCATGAACTGCAGCACACCAGGCCTCCCTGTCCATCACCAACTCCCAGAGTCCATCCAAACCCATGTTCATTGAGTCGGTGATGCCATCCAACCATCTCATCCTCTGTCGTCCCCTTCTCCTCCTGCCCTCAATCTTTCCCAACATCAGAGTCTTTTCAAATGAATCAGCTCTTCGCATCAGGTGGCCAAAGTATTGGAGTTTCAGCTTCAACATCAGTCCTACCAATAAACACCCAGGACTGATCTCCTTTAGGATGGACTGGTTGGATCTCTTTGCATTCCAAGGGACTCTCAAGAGTCTTCTCCAACACCACAGTTCAAAAGCATCAATTCTTCAGCACTCAGCTTTCTTTATAGTCCAAATCTCACATCCATACATGACCACTGGAAAAACCATAGCCTTGACTAGACGGACCTTTATTGGCAAAGTAATGTCTCTGCTTTTTAATATGCTGTCTAGGTTGGTCATAACTTTCCTTCCAAGGAGTAAGCATCTTTTAATTTCATGGCTGCAATCACCGTCTGCAGTGATTTTGGAGCCCCCCAAAATAAAGTCAGTCACTGTTTCCACGTTTCCCCATCTATTTGCCATGAAGTGATGGGACCGGATGCCATGATCTTAGTTTTCTGAATGTTGAGCTTTAAGCCAACTTTTTCACTCTTCTCTTTCACTTTTATCAAGAGGCTCTTTAGTTCCTCTTCACTTTCTGCCATAAGGGTGGTGTCATCTGCATATCTGAGGTTATTGATATTTCTCCCGGCAATCTTGATTCCAGCTTGTGTTTCTTCCATTCCAGCGTTTCTCATGATGTACTCTGCATAGAAGTTAAATAAGCAGGGTGATAATATATAGCCTTGATGTACCCCTTTTTCTATTTGGAACCAGTCTGTTGTTGTTGCCTTCAAGAGTTGGCACCAACTGCCTCATTGGTGCTGAGGCAATCTCACGGACCACCCTCCTGAATGAACCATTTGAGGAAGATGCTCTCTAAATGTCCTCAGGAGTGGACTTAAAAACGTTGCTTTTGTTTATATGTTTTTATATTTAATATTTTGTGTGTGCTTACAGCTTCACATGGGGCTTCCCAGGTGGTGCTAGTGGTAAAGAACCTGCTTGCCAATGCAGGAGATGCAAGAGATGTGGGTTTGATCTCTGGTTCAGGAAGATCCCCTGGAGTAGGATATGGCAACCTACTCCAGTATTCTTGCCTGATGAATCCCATGGACAGAGGAGCCTGGTGGGCTACAGCCCATAGGGTCGCAGAGAATCAGACTTGACTGAAGGACTTAGCACGCATGCATGCACAGCTTTACATAATCATTTGCAAAAAATATGGTAACAACAGGGTGTAACTGGCTTTCAAGGAGACAGAAGGACCCAAGGATTCCCACTGGCACCTCAGCTGTCTTTGCACACACGCATGTATGCACGCATGCATGCACACCAATTTTAGCATCTGCTCAGAGCAGAATGATGGGAGGAGCTCTGCGGCGGGGGTCGTGTAAGAACACTTGTCCTCTCAAGATGCTTCCATTCATTTACATCTTCAGCAGTTCCAGAGAATGCCCTTTCCAGCAAGCAATCATTAGTCAGTGCTGGGATGGGTACTGTTATTTTAAAAAAACAGAATCAAGGCTCTTGTGGTTCAGGCTGCCTTTTGTTGGTTTCCACATATAACAGCTGTTTTGTGTAAGTGGGTGATGATGCAGTTCCTGAATCTCTTACAGATGTGATTTGGCTGAGGCAGAATGAGGGACCTGGCCCATGAGCGTTCTGCTTTTGACAGTGATTCTGTTATGGGGCACAAATCAGGGACATAAACAAGACCTTGTGAGATCATGATCCCTCAGATCAATGACGCCTTCGCCATGTTTGTTCCTTTGTCGGTGGCAAATGTGTGGCTTATTTTCTTTCTACCTTTCATTCCATAAATACTTCTCCAACATGATTCACTGTGAGTTGAGTTTTGCAAGACTCCGAAGTCTCCGGGAATGCTACTGAAGCAGAAACTTTTACATCACCACACTGTCAGAAAGACTTCCGGTTACTTCTTCACACCCAAGCCTTTGATGTGAAGAATAAAAGAACCGCATGTTTATTTCACTAAACATTTTGTGTAAGCAGAATATAATTCAGGCAAAAGTGTCTTGGTAACATGCTTTCAACAGGGAATTTGAGACCTAGAAGTTATAGCACAGGCAAATCTCAAAAATCCCTATTGCCAAACACAGAACTGGTTGGGTGTCTGTAAACAATCATTTTGCAAGCTTTTAGTGAGCTGCTGGCTTCTACAGAATCAAAGCGTGAAGAGAAAATCTGAGTTTGATATTTGAATGATGAGAGGAAAATGCATTTCGATTTGTTGTGTTTTAATTACCATTCAGTTCAAAATATTTTCTGATTTCCATTGTGATTTCTTCTTTGATCTGTACGTTATTTAGAAATGCTTTGCTTAACTTCCAAACACTTGGGGTTGTAAATTATCTTTCTTAATGATTTCTAGCTTATTATACTCTACGTGTTTATGTGTGTGTGTGTGTGTGTGTGTGTGCGTGTGTGTGTGTGTTTAGTTGCTCACTCATGTTGGACTCTTTGAGACCCTTTGGATAGTAGCCCACCAGGCTCCTCTGTCCATGGGATCTTTCAGGCAGGAATGCTGGAGTGGGCTGCCGTGCCCTCCTCCAGGGGCTCTTCCCAACCCAGGGATTGAAGCCTCATCTCCTATGTCTCCTGCATTGCAGGCAGATTCTTTACCCACTGAGCCATCAAGGAAGCCCGTAGCTGTCCTGGTTTATTTATTTACTGGTTGTGGGGCTTGCGGGGATCTCAGTTCCCTGACCAAAGACTGAACTTGGGCCCACGGCAGTGAAAGCACTAAGTCCTAAGCACTAGAGCTGCAGGGAATCCCTAGTCCTAATTGCTTTTAAATGTTCCCTCTCCCTAAAGCTTAAGTGTTTTCTCTCTGCAACGTTTCACCAGTATTCAATAGTGTGCTTACTTTTCATTACAAGACATATAGTATATAGGAACTGAGGCTCATAACAACTTGCCTATGTTGATACAAGTGGAGAAATTGAGATTTGAACCTACTATTAATAATAATAATGAATGAAGTAGTTTTTCAAGTCAGCTCATTGATCTGTCCTACAAACACTTGTTGAGTGCCCAGTCTATGCTCAGTCCCTGGGGTCGCAGGGTGAATGAGAGCCTGTGACCCCTGCCTTCAGGAACTTTCAGTCTATGGAGGACACCGATGCAGGATACACAGTATTACTGACTGGGATGGGATTCATGCCACCAAATCAATGGTTCTGCAACAGTAATATGGTTTCTCTGCTTCTTAGGTTTATTTTGATGTTGCCAATCGCTTAACAGGACACATCGTAGATAAATCCTTGATTGTCAACATAAGGATCAAGGATGTGAATGATCATGCTCCTGAGTTCCCTGAGAAGGAATTTAACATCAGTGTGAAGGAGGACCACGCTGCAGGTATACAAGGTGGGGCTGAGGGGTCCCTGTCTTCTCTGTGCCGTGAAGGTTTTCCAGCTTCTGTAGTGACAGGGCGCCTCAGTCCTACTTGTCTTCAGGGAGGCCTCTCACTGTTCACATCCCAAAGGTCACAGGCCCTGGATGAGAGCAAAATGCCATGAGGTCTCCACGCTTCATTTTGTATCAGCAGCAAAATGATGTGGAAATTGTCAGTTGGAAGAGCTGATCCGTAAATATCAACCTAAAATAAATGAACGGAGGAAGAAGAAGCAGAGGTGGGTGGTGGGATCCTGCATATCCCTGAGAAATTCTCATCTGTAAACATCTGTAAAATGGCAGCAAGATGGCATCTAAAATTCCTGACCTAGGATTCTGTGAGTCTTGAAACCTGAACCATCCTCATTAAAATGAGCATCTATTTGAATAACAAAAAGCATTATTTATTTTGCAAAAGTCTCTAGCAAATTTGGAAAATTCCAAGAAACAAAAAGACTAAAATAGGAAGCATCTTT
Source organism: Bos indicus (assembly GCF_029378745.1). NCBI lineage: Eukaryota > Metazoa > Chordata > Mammalia > Artiodactyla > Bovidae > Bos > Bos indicus. The sequence goes on along the minus strand of NC_091772.1, from coordinate 56,606,408 downwards.
AATGCTACCAATTAGAGATAAGTACTGTTAATATTCTCGTTTATATTCTTTCAATATTTTTCTTTGCACCTTACATATGTGTGTGTGTATACACACATGGCATGTTACATTTATATGTGTGTATATATTCACAGATTTATACACATCATTACAAATGTATATTTGTATATCTACATATTTTTTTCATCTTTATCATAGTACAAAATGTATATGTGTTTATATTACATATGTATAAATATATGACCTGAAGAAGGACATGGCCACCCATTCCAGGATTCTTGCCTGGGGAATCTCATGGACAGAAGCCTGGTGAACTATGGTTCAAGGGGTCACAAAGAGTCAAACACAACTGAGTGACTAACACACACACACAAATATATGAGCACATCTTTTCATGTGTGCATATTTAAGAGTTTTCTCTTTAAAAATGCAATTTTACTGTTTATAACCTAACAGTATTCTCCTAGAGCATCTTGTGTGTCATATTTTATTTTATGGATGTGCTTTAAGATTTTTAACCAATCTTCTTTGGTTGCACATTTACATCTCATTGTCACATTTTGTTATTTTTACAAAACATGCTTCAGTGAACATATCTGAGCTAGAAGCGTGTGCCATTCAAGCATTGCCTACTTAGCACAAATTCAGACAGGTAGAATTGCTGCTCCAAACCACACACACAACTTTCGTGTTGCAATTTATCCACAGCCCAGCAGCATATGACAGGGCTTAGTGTACTGTTCATCTCTAGTTACCAAGTGCTTGGACATGTGATAACTTTCCTGGCCATTTCTAGTTCCCTTGTCAGTTGCTCGTTTCTTTTCTTTGTCCACTTCTGTTAGCGTCATTGTCATTTTTCTTCTTGACTTCAACCTCCTCCTTTGACATTAAGAATGTCTATGTCTCTGTCTGCCAACATGTATTCCAAATATATTTTCCTGGTTTATAGTTTTGTTTTTTTTTTGCCACACACTTAAAAATTGATCTATTGATTTTATCCTTTAAGCCTCTGTATTTGCAATCATGATTAGAAAGTCCTTCTTGACCTTATGACGATTTAAATATCCCTCTTCACTTTGTCTAGTATGTCTATAGCTTGACCTTTATATTTACGTACTCAATCCGTTCTGGTGTAAGCCCCAGTGCCATTCAGCAAAGAATCATTCTTCTACTGGTTGGATAGGCTGCTGTTGGCCAATAGTAACAATTTAAAAAATTCTTTCCAGGTCAACCTGTTTTTCAGATGTCAGCAGTGGATCTGGATCAAGAAAATACTCCAAACTCTCAAGTGCTTTACTTCCTTGTTTCTCAAACACCCGTACTGAGAGAGAGTGGTTTCCGGATTGACCGTGTTAGTGGAGAAGTGCGACTGTCAGGATGCTTAGATTATGAGGTTATGTGCACTTTATTGCTTTGGAAAATAAAATGGGTTCTCCCTCTCTGAGCATTTGCATTTGCAGTGGGAAACCCTCTGTGGCTAGACTGGCTACTGAAATTGCTAAAATGGAACATTTCTGTATTAGATTTCCTTTTCCTGCGTTTGAAAGGTTTCACCTACCTTTTCCTCCTTGTGTAGATGGCGCCTCGGTTTACACTACTCATTGAAGCGAGGGATTGTGGCAACCCGCCGCTGTCATCCACAGCCACTGTTCATGTACACGTGCAAGACAGCAACAACCACATGCCCAGGTTCACCCAGGACCACGTAAGTCCCCTCACGAACAGTCTCCATGCCCCAGGCTCTGTTTGCTGAGGGAATTCCTCCATCACCCAAGATACAGGCAATCTCCAAAATAACTTCAGCTTAGAATCAAGAAGTCAACTGCATTGATAGGGAACCAGTTAATAGCAATCATGTGAGCCTACATTTGTTACTATTTTGTGCCAGAACGATGTTCAGAGTATTGACAGGAATCCCTAGGTTTTCACTGATTGTAGCTGCTGCGTTTTCCATCCTGCAAATAAGAAGGCTGAGGCTCGGGGAGGACAGAGGATCCAGGCTCCATCCACTTCAGGGCCTCTCACTTTCCACACTGATGATGTTTTGGAGATGGAGGAAGGGCACAGGGAGGGTGGGGAGGGGCTGCCCAGTGACCTGTAGCATGTTGAACAATAGCATCCTTGACCTCTGCCCACTGGAGGCCAGTAGCATCCCAAGTCGTGACAATCAGAATTGGCTGCCACCATGCCCAATTGTCCCAAGCCTGACCCACAATGTTCGGAGCTCTGAAATAAGATGGGCAGGCAGACTCAGGCCAGGCTTTCCCCAGCTCACCTGGTTTATATATTGGGCTCCATACAAGATTTCACAGGCTGCTAGATCCTCAGGCTTAAAGAAGGTGCTGGCACTCACTGTCCCAATCAGTTTGGGAATACGAAACCACTTAAAATGCAGAAGATTGCTAAGAGAGGAAATAAAAACCAGTCATGATCTGCTTTTAGTTTCTTAATTTTTCACTCTTCCATATGAATTTTTAAGAGGAAAACGTCCATTGTATTTCTGTCTTTCTTCTGACCCCTCTCAGGGAGGTCTTTTCTGATGACCTGGTTAAATTCCCAACCTGAAAAAAAAAAAAAAAAATCCCAACCTAACCCCCCAACATACATACACTCAGTTCTCAGCTCCTTGGGGATGGGATTTTTGCTGTTTTGTTCACAGCATCTAAACCAGAATCTGGTACACAACAGTCTTTGTTGAATAAACAAATGCTACAAACACTTATTTTTTGTAAGTGCCACTTAAGAAAATTAATTGTATAAACAGAAGTTTAAATATTTCCAATGAAAGCACCTCACTTAACAGTATGTAATAACTGAAACATATTTATTATATCTGAGTCTTGTTTCAAAATCCTTCCCCGACTTAGTAAAAAGCTGTACTCTCGAAAGTAGGGCTGGAAAAAATACACATTGTTATTTTGATGTGCTGGAGAAATTATCTTGTCACCAAAAGTATTGAATAAGGAGGTATTTTAAAGATCTATTATGTATTAGAAAGATTATCACCTTAATTAAAATACATAAGAGCACTATTTTAGTAGAGTTAGATTTTTGTAGGCAGCATAAAATAAGGTGTGTACTATTATTCTAGAAGTGGTGCCTTGCATTGGATAGAAGTGCACTTTTAAAGTTATGCAGCTCTTCAGTTATTTGGATATCCAGTCACAGGGACGAGATATTCGTTGTTGACACATTCTCTGCTGTAACAGACTTCCAGATCCTTCGTGGTCAAGTTCAATCATAGGAGAAGCATCCAAGTTGTTGTCTCTCTACGTTTTCTTTCTTCTTCTCTGTTTTCTTTTCTGACTGTGTTTCTTTTTCTCCACGACAATGATGATCATCTCTCTCAGTATAACGTTCAGATTTCAGAAGGCTGGGCCAGCCAGGGTGTGTTACGTCTCGGGGTTCAAGATGGTGATTCACCATCTACAGCAGCGTGGAGAGTGAAGTTCAACATAACGAATGGCAACGAAGAGGGACATTTTCACATTTCAACAGATCCTGAGACCAATGAAGGGATTTTAAATATTATCAAGGTAAATGCGTCTGAGCAGGTGGCTGTAGATACCGAGGCCCTTTCTGTAGGACTCCTGACAATGAAGTAGGTGCCAACAGATGATCTATGTGTTCTGAGCACATGGACTGCTGGGTCACAAGTCACCATGGCTAGTGAGGAACGCAGGGCTGCATGGATCCTCAGCTCTTTGCCTTCATGGCTCCTCCCATCAAAATCATATCAGTATTCAAGATTATTTTTGATATGACCAGTTACTTCAACATTAAATTCTTTGGGTCTGTTTTAGACAAAACTTAGTAGGTTTATGTAGTCCCTAACATGTTTCTTTCTCCTGATGTGATAAAATAATTTACGACATTTTCTCGAACCCCATGAGTTCATTTTTCTTCTGGGTTTAAAAGAAATTGGAACATTTGCACAAACCTTTAAAAATACTGTGGGCTCCTGACACTCTGCCTGCTGTGCCTAGTAGAGAGTTGGCCCTGCAATAAAGTATTATTATCTCATTTAATGATGAGGAAACTAGAGGCTGGGTTGTTTTCACAAAGTCACATGACTGGAGTAGGGGTTCTGACTGGAGCAGTCTGACTCCAGTGCCTTTAGTCTTAATTGCTCTCGATAGACCCTAGAATGACCAGTGCCTCTGGTATAGTGCAAGTGAGTCAGCCTGGGGCTCAGCTTCAAAGGCAGACCTGAATGAATATATCTGGAGTGGGGCCGATTCTGCTTGTCAGTGTAATAAGCTCCCGGATGATGCTGAGGGGACATACCACGCTGTGAATAGCAGGGCTCTGTGGGTTTTCCATGCCAAATGCCTGGGGCTGGATTTCCCAAATATTCCTAGTCTTTCAACCCTTTTAAGTCACTGACCACTTTGTCCCCTGAATAGCTATGATCATTAATATCCATATTTCCCTAAGCACCACTGGGTTTTTGCAGGAGAGTTGTCACATTAATGTTTCATTAGGTTATGGTTTTTGTTGCATTTTTCATTACCCTCTGACTGATGGTGGCTCTTTTCAACCAGGAGGAGGGAGGGGAAAAAAAAGAACTCTATAAATGATTTGAAAATGGGCTGACAACTGTCTTTTGATCATTATCAAAGACAATGTAAATAATAAATGAAGCACAGAAGCCACAGGCGCTGGGTTAGCAGTGACAACTCATGCTGAGAGGCTCCCTCCGGCCGGCAGAGCCGCGGGGACTAATGAAACCTTCTCTCTGGGGTGGCAGCCTTTGGACCATGAGACTCAGGCAGAGTGGAACTTGGTCGTGGCTGTGGAGAACGAAGAGCCACTCTTCTCGTGTGATGCGGGGCAGCTGCAGAGGCCCCGGCAGGCCTCGGCCAGCGCCACCGTGAGTGTGTGGGTGACCAATGTCAACGACCCGCCCACCTTCCACCCGGGGACCTTCATCGTCAGTGAGGTCGATGGCGCAGGGCCGGGGACTCAGCTGGGAATGTTCAACGCTACAGATCCAGATAGAACCGCCGCCGGCCAGATAAGGTGGGGAGACTGGAGTGGGAAGGGTGGGAGTTCATGCAGAATTAGCCATGTGCTGGAGAGGGTTCCTGTTCGAAACTGGCTCCTTCTATGTGCTCCTGAGGGCGACTCCATCCCAGTTGGGAAAATGCCATAAGTCACCCACCCCAGAACTCCCCTAGCCCAGGTTCAATGCTGTTTTCCTTCTGTAGTGTCCTCTGATCCTCGTGGGAGGAATTCACGTGTTCATTTCCTTTGCATAGAGCACAAAATTATTTTACAGTCTTTTTCCTGTATTAAAATAATTTGTTATGTATTTCTAGTCCCTCTTTACCAAATGCTGTAAACTGGCAGCCCTGTGGCTTCTGGCCAGCGGAAGTGTTTTCAATTGTGGCAAAATGTACATAGAGTTTACCACTCTCACTGTTTCAAGTGTGTGGTTCAGGGACTTTGAGTACATTTATACTGTATGGCACATTGCTCCTTCCCACCACCCATCTGCAAAATCTCTCCTCCGTCTCATTTCCCCAAATTAAAACTCTGCACCCAGTAACCAATAACCCACCCCATTCTCCCCCACCTCTAGGACCCTGCACAACCATTTTACTTTCTGTCTCTATGTATGTGACTGCTCTCAGTACTTCATATAAATGGGATCACACAGACTTTCCTTTTGTGACTGGCATATTTCACTTAGCATACATAGTGTCTTCAAGTTTCATTCATGCTCTAGCATGTGCCAGAATTTCCTTCCTTTTAAAGCTGAATAATATTTCCACTGTGTGTATATACCACGTTTTGTTTATCCATTCATCTGTTGATGGATACTTGGATAGCTTAGTGTTTTGTTTTTTAAAAATGAAGTTGCCACAGTCCCCAGGAAGGTGGCAGAGTGGAAAGCGCCAGGAATCGGTCTCCCCATCCGGACCATGACGGTGCTGGCAGAATTTGTCTGATGGACTGAATTTGGAACTCAGGAATCTGTGGAAGGATTGCAACTTCCAGGGAAGACAGTGCAAACCATGGTTCACTGCGGTTCATCTCGGCTCTTAGCTCAGTACCTCCCTCACATCCAGCCCCATGCAAGGCAGCTGTGCCTCTCTCACTGGAACTGGTTACACAGCCTGTGAGAGCCGGGGTGGGTGAAAAATTAACAGACATGAATTCCCTTCTCATCAGTAATTAATTTAGACATACAAAGATTAAACTCTCCAATTAAAAGACAGAGCTTGGCAGAACGGATAAAAACACATGATCTGACTCTGTGTTATCTTCAAGAGGCTTTCTTGATATCCAAAGACATAAACAGAAAACCTAACACCATATACAGAAATTAACTCAAGGGTTTCCCTGCTGGATCAACGGTAAAGAATCTGCCTGCCAATGCAGGAGACATGGGTTTGATGCCTGATCCGGGATGATTCCACATGCAGTGGAGCAACTAAACCCATGCATCACAACTGTTGAACCTGTGTTCTAGAGGCGGATGCCACTGTTGAAGCCCTCGTGCACCAGAGCTTGTGCTCAGCAACAAAAGAAGCCACTGCAATGAGAAGTCTGTGCGCCGCAACTAGAAAGTAGCCCCGCTCGCCGCAATTAACAGAAAAGCCTGAGCAGCAACGAAGACCCAGCACAGCCAAAAATAAATAAATACATTTAAAAAAATTAACTCAAAATGGATCAAGTAAGTAAATGTAAGACCTAAAATAATACAACTATTAGAATAAAACCTAGGACAAAACTTCACAACCCTGGATGTGGTGATCATTTCTTGGAAATGACACCAATGGCGCAGATAAGTCAAATCAGACTTCGTGAAAACCGAAACGTTTTTTTTTTGCATCAGAAGACACTATCCACCGAGTACAAAGGCAGAATGGGAGAAAATACTGGCAAGTCATACATCTGATAAGGGATTAATATCCATAAAATATACAGAACTTCAAAAACTGAACAAGAGCAACAACAACACCCTCATCTAAAACCGGACAAAAACTGTGACATTTCTCTAAAGAGGATACAAGTGGCAAACAAGCACACGAAAGATGCTCAACATCACTAATCATGAGGGGAATGCAAATCAAAACTGCAGTGAGATACCATTTCACACTCATCAAAAAACCCCAGAAAACAACCTCTAGGTTCATCAGATTTGAACCACCTCAGTTCAATTGCTGATTCACACTGTTGTACAGCAGAAAACAACACAACATTGTAAAGCAATTATCCTCCAACTAAAGAAAAAAACACCAAAAAATGGAAAACAAGCGTTGGGGAGAATGTGGAGGGATTGGTATCCTTGGGCACTGCTGATGGGAATAGAAGGTGGTATAGCCTCTGAGAAAAACAGTAGCGGAGTTCCTCAAAAAATTAAAAATAGAACTACCATATGATCCAGCAATTCTACTTCTGGGTACATGCCCAAGAGAACTGAAAACAGGGCCTCAAAGAGATGCTTGTACACCCATGTTGATAACAGCGTTAATCACAATAGCTAAAATGTGGAAGCAAGCCAGGGAGCCATTGATGATGAATGGGAAAACAAAACGTGGTCCATACATGCAATGGAATATTATTCAGCCTTAAAAATGAAGGGAATTCTGCAACATGCTCCAACATGGACGAACCCTAAGGACATTGTGCTAAGTGAAATGCACTAGTCACAAAAAGACAAATTCTGTACAATTCCACTTATAGGAGGTACTTAGAATAGTCAAAACTCATAAAGAAATAAAATATAATGGTGATTTCTAGGGGCTGGTAGGAGGGGAAATGGAAAGTTATTGTTTAGTAGGCACAGAGTTCAATTTTACAAGAATGAAAAGAGCTGTGGAGATGGATGGTGGTGATGGTTGCATAGCAGTGTGATGAATTAATATTTAATCCCACTGAAATGCAATTTAAAACAGTGAAGGTGGTAAATTGTATGTTATGTGTACTTTACTGCAATAAAAAGAAAGAGATAATAAAGCTGCCAGCATTTAAAAATCAAGAGTATGCTAACAACCTGAATTATCTGAATGTTCTTGAAACAGAGGAAGATTTGGCATTACTGAGTCAGTGTCCAATGGGGTCATGATCATCGGGGGCATGGGGAGAGGTCCCTTTGACCTCTCGCTCATCAACTGACATCAATCCTTATCCGACCAGCTTTGCTCATTTCTTGCACCTGCTCGGGACACCCCTGTGGGCACTAGAGTTTGAGATTCTTCCTTAGAAGAATGCTTCTCGACTTAACCATTGAGAAGGACCAGATTTGCTTTTTAAAATTACCAGTTCACTGTGGAATAACAATTTCATAAAATATTTTAAAATAAATTACAAAAAAATGATCATGTGCTTGGGGGTCACAGTAATGCCACTGACTATAAAAATTTCCTGAAGCTTGTTTCTCAGTTTTCTCTCTTATCTCCTTGGGTGCAGCTAACCTGGAGTTCTAGAACACCACAGGTCTATGCAGGCAAGTGCTGAGTTAAAGAGGCCCAACTGCAGCATGAATCAGAGTCACTTGGAAGGCCTGTTAAATGCGCTTTGCTGGGTCTCACCCTTGGGGTCTCTGATTTTGAGGTCTGGGGTTGGGACTGAGATTTGCATTTGTAACAAGCTCCAAGATGATGCCAATGCTCCTAGTCCCTGCCTGGACCTCTTCTGGGGGATACCCACAGAGACCCCAAATCTGATTCAGGGCTATATTCCTGTCCCTAGAGTATGGTTGGTTCCTTTGTAAACCCTGACTTGACAAATATCAGACAGGGAGAGTTACTGAACTTTTCCAGGGCCTTTAAGTGATGAGGAAGAGAAGGCACATGAAACCCCCAGTCTTCAGATGTTTTGGGGAGCGACATCTTTTCTGTTTGCCTGTGGGTCCAGGCCTTTCCTTCTGTGGGTCTCTCAGCAGGTAGGTTGGGTTCCGATGGTTCCACTTGGTTCTGATGGCTGCCATCTGACTCTGACAGGTCTTGGGGAATTCTGGAAGGCCCGGTGTGCTCGCGCATTAAAATGGTTACCAGGTGCACACAGATGAAGCAGGATGTAGATAACCATGTTGCCTGGCTGTATTACCCACGTGTGAATCCTCTAGGCTCCAGGGGCAATGCAGTCTTGTGCTTCTGTTGCACGGCCAGGCTTGGCTTAACATGAAGCCACCAGCTCCTGCAGGCAACTGAAGACTGGCTCTTTTCCAGGATGAAAAATTTTCCCCGAGGTGGACAGAGTTATGTGCAGCTCGACAAGGACAGGACACCTGGTGTTCAGTGAATATTGATCTGACACTCTGGTTGGATCTCAGGTCTCTGGGGCCTTCATCAGAGCCAGAAACACTCCTAACAGAGGTTCTTACAATTTCCCAGATTCACAAGGGGAATTGTGCCTGCTGTGGTATATTTGGACTTGTCTCTTGATGTAACTTTTTAATTTTAAAAATTACATGTGTTTTCTTCTGCAAGATACAAACTGGCTTATGATCCTGCAAACTGGGTCAGCATAGATGAGCGCTCTGGGGTGGTCATCACTGTGAAGCCGGTTGACCGCGAATCTCCTCATGTCAATGACAGCATTTACGTAATCATCGCTCATGCTGTTGATGATGGTAAGCACTGACCCAGAATTGTCAGAGGGGGCGATGGTTTCTTGCTCCTAAGGGAAAATGACACAGGTGAATGTCTTTCAGCACAACTGGGAAAGATATAAACCTTTTTATCATTGTGCATCTACACTGATGATTATTTTTGATGATAATTCTTGAAATGGCAAACTAGGGGGCTATGCCATAGAAAGAGGGGTAGTGTTCATTCAGAAGAGACGATGAGCCTGATAAGGATACAGCCACCACCACAGCATCTTTTTCATCTGTTTATAAGACAACTCTCTAGCTCTTTGTCAAAGCCAATTGTATATGATAAACATGAGCAGTTTCCCTGCACTTGGACTGCCTTATAAGCTCAGGAAAATGTGACTGTGCAGGACAAATTTGTCATCAACCATTTTTATCAGCATGTTTTAACACTTTTCTCTATACTCTCTCTCAAGGCTGTATTTCTAAACCTACCAAAGCAGAAAGCTAGAAAAATAAAATATTTCCAGTAATTTTAATGATTGTATTTGAGAAAATCTGTAAATTAGACTTGTAATAAGAGTTGTCTTATGAACCCAGATTCCCAAGCATACATGGTTGTATATCCCATTTGCATAATTAACAGTTGTATAATTAATGTTGCTTAGGGAGATATTAAATCTGTGTTCCTAATTGGCTTTAGGTGAGGGTTCCATAACTCTGTTATGGATGTTTTAATGAATGGCACTGTTTTTTCAGTGGAATAGTTTAAAAAAAAATAAATTTTTATTTTGAGGTCATTGTAGACTTGCATGCAGTTTTTAGAAATAAGGTAGTGGGATCCCAAGTACCTGTTGCCCAGTGTCCTCCAGGGGTGACACTTTGCAAAACTCTAGTGCAGGATTCAGACCAGGATTACAGTGTGGACCCAGTATAGAAGCTGAGGTCCGCAGAACTACATCACATCCATCCCCGCTGCCGCCCGCGCCCCCGCCCCCGCCCCCACTCCTGCTTTAACAACTTCCATGGCTGATATTATCGTCTACTCGATAACTGTCCCTCATTCAGCAAGTGTTTTATTAACTTATCCTACCCAGATTTTCAAAAGAGCAGGAAGACAGATCCAGCCCTTGCAATAAAGCTTATTGAAAGGGAATTGGCTTCAGTGTCTCCGCGGAGTGGTTCTTTTCTGCAGAGGCCGAGAGCACTCATTCGCAGGCGTCTGTGTTCTGGGGCAGCCTCTGGAATTAATCAGCAACCTTGCTGGGACGCCCTCCTCCCCACCCAGGTGTCCCTCCGCAGACGGGAACCGGGACCATGCTGCTCTTCCTGTCAGACGTCAACGACAACGCTCCCACACTCCGCCTGAGCTCTCAGCACCTGGAGGTCTGTCAGTCTGCGGGAGATAAGTCCCTCCTCATTGAGGCGGAGGACAGCGACCTAGAGCCCTACTCCGACCCGTTCACCTTCAAACTGGACAGCACGTGGGGAGACACAGAAGACATGTGGAGACTGGGGGAAAACAGGGGTGCGTATCACACTGGCCAGAAAGGCTGGGAAAGGACAGAAACCTGACTCACACACACTCAGGCCAAGAGGAATATGTTAGCTTATGTCACCAAGAAAGCGGCAGGTAAGCCTGTGTCCCAGCAGACCTGGGTGCCCAGAGGACTTCCTGGAGGCAATGGCTCCCGACCTTGGCTCTGTGGTCCCTTCATCTGCAGCCAGGCTCTCCTTTGGAGACAGAAGCGTGGTGGCTGGGAGTCCCTGGGACTCTCTGGTGCCTGGCAAGAAGGTGTGCCTCATCACAGGGCTTGAGCCACCTGCCCTGCTCAACACTGGGTAGGGGTTGGGAGGGCAGATGTACTGGATGGCTGGTTCTGAGCCCACACCTGGACCTGGCTGCGATCTGGGCTTAGCCCCTCCTGATCCACATGGGTGAAGAGTTCAGAAAGTTTGGGTGCCCTAAAGAAAAACTGGGGTGCTGTTTCCATAGCCATGAGTAGACAGTTTGCAGTGAGTCCTGAGCCTTTCTAGAGAATCATCAACCTGAGGGTGGTCTTGGGAACCACTTTACATGCAGCTGGTGTCCATGGGAGAGAGTGGTCATGGCCACCTCAAACTTCCTACAGAGCCTGGCACAAGGGAGGCATTAAGAAATAACCCCTGAGCAGCTGAACAAATGAACACATCAATGCAGCTAAGGTCCCCCTCCCTCTGCAGGTTGTTCAGTGGAACTTCTAATGCAGAGAAGCCTTCCACTTGGTGACTACTCTGTGCCGCTTCTCATCGGAGACAAACAGGGACTTTCCCAGAAGCAGACTGTCCACGTGAGGGTCTGCTCCTGTCCCGATGGATTCACCTGTGCGGAGCCCCTCATCGCGAGAGCTGGGGTCATGAAGGGCGCCCTGGCCCCTCTCTGTGTAGCATTCATGGCTCTGGCAGGTCAGTATAGATAGGAGCTGTCCTGGGAATGCAGCTCCTCTCCCCGGGCTGTAAGCCAAGGGCATAGAGTCCTCTGGGGTGGGGGGCGCAGGTGGCCGAGGTCAGCGGGGTGCCTTTGAGAATGACCCCCAGGCTCACAGGAGGCCCAGGCTCAGATGGGAGGTTTCCACCCTGGTCAGACAGGCTGCCTGCCTGGCAAAGGGGGCTTCTGCTCAGTAGCAGACTTTACAGCAACGGAACCTAGAGATAGACGCCGTTTAAGGACAGTGGTCCACTGTCTATGGACTCCTGCTAAGCAGGAGACGCGGGTTCAATCCCTGGGTCTGGAAGATCTCCTGGAGAAGGAAATGGCAACCCGCTCCAGTGTTCTTGCCTGAGAAATCCCATGGACAGAGGAGCCTGGCGGGCTAGAGTCCATGGGGTCGCAAAAAGTCAGGAATGACTGAGCAACAGAGCAGAGGTGATTTTAATAGCTGAGGACGGCAATGTACACAAGCTCCCAGGCTTGGCAAAGGCTAACAGGGAAGCTCAATTTTCAAGCAGACAGTAGAGTATTACTGGTCACATAGTATTACTCAGTCTGACAAATAGTTAGCTCTCACCTACTGTGCCCCAGGCTGTGCTAAGCACTGAGGCTGCAAAGATTGATGAAGGCTCAGCTTGCCCCCATGAGCCCCCAGCCAAGTTATATGCCAGCAGCACAGGCTCCTGTGGGAGGGAACCTCTGATTGGCCAGAGCTCTGGCATCTCATCTCTCCCTTGTTTCGTCATAGCCGCTCTGCTCCTCCTGCTGCGATGCCGCCTTGTATCCGAAGCCAACAGGCAGGGTCCCTCTGTGCCACAGGATGAGGGCATCCAGACCCTGCTCGCGTGGAATGAGGAGAGCAGAGCCGATCCTCTCCAGGTAGTGGAGCTGGACTGTGTCTCATGAGGACCATGTGGTAGGCTCTCCATACTGCTCTCGTTCACTGCCCCCTCATGTCATCATCTCGTCACACTTGTCTAGGGCGCTGGCTCTCAACTGGGGGCGATTCTGACCCCCATCCCCACCCCAGGGGACATCTGGCAGTGTCTAGAGGTGTGTTGGTGGTTACAACTCAACTGGGAGTGAAGAGTTGGCCGGGATGGTGGGGGCGGATGATGCTTTCGTGTCTGGTGGATAGAACTAACTGGGGGGACACTGCACGCCGTTCTGCTGTGCTCAGGACAGCCCCCATGACAGAGAAGTCACCCACCCAAGTGTTAGCAGTGCTGAGGCCGAGAAACTTTATTTAGGGCAAATGACATTTTTCAGGTGAGTTTCTCTAGTATTACTAACAGCAGCTACCAATTATGTCCTTGTTCAGTTCAGTTCAGTCGCTCAGTCGTGTCCGACTCTTTGCGACCCCATGAATCGCAGCACGCCAGGCCTCCCTGTCCATCACCAACTCCCGGAGTTCATCCAGACTCACGTCCATCGAGTCAGTGATGCCATCCAGCCATCTCATTCTCTGTCGTCCCCTTCTCCTCCTGTCCCCAGTCCCTCCCAGCATCAGAGCCATTGGTAAATAAGGCTGCCACTGTGTCCACACTTCCCTGTTATTCCATCTTATGTGAATACACCAGCCTACATCCACACACTGGGGACACTGCACACTCTCAAGAAGATTCCCTTCATCTAGACACCATCACTGATTCCACCCGCCTTGTCCTTTTCTGCCATCGGACACACTCCCTGATCAAGAGGGTCTGCAGGACAGCACGGGGTCCTCCCCTCTCTGTGGGGAAGCCAGTGAGCCCTTAGGAAAGAAATCCAGGCCTTCCCTGGTGGCCCAGTGGTCAAGAATCTGCCTGCCAGTGCAGGAGAGAGACACTGGTTCGATCCCTGGTCTGGGAAGATCCCACATGCTGCAGAGCAACTGAGCCCATGGGCCACAACTACTGAGCATGTGCCCTAGAGCCTGTGCTCCGCAACAAGAGAAGCCACCACAATGAGAATCCCAAGCACTGAGACCAAGAGTAGTCCCCACCTAAAGCAACTAGAGAAAGCCCTCGTAGCAAAGAAGACCCAGCACAGCTGAAATAATAAATAAATAAATCTTTTTAAAAGAGAAGAAATCCAGCACTTCTCAACATCTGAGTCCCTCAGTGAATATTTGTTGAGTGAGAAATGGATAAGGCTCCCCACATCACTGCCCACTGTGGTGACCCCAAGAACCATCACTGAGGCTTAGAAGAGGGCAAGGACCAGTTTTGAGATGCTGAGGCTGATTGATACGAGGTTTTCTCTTTGGTTGCTTGATTTTTGTTGTTGCCATCACTTCACGTGAACCGCTAAACAAGAAACTTCACTTCCTGACCAGCGATTACAAAGCGTCCGCTTGCCAGGGTTGCCCTCCTGCTTCACAGCGCAGGCTGTTTTCCAGGGTCAGGATGCTGTCTGTAATGCCAGAGGGGAGACGTTACTCGCTGTCTTCTGTGTTTAATGCCGCCATCTGTAATTTCAGCCCTAGTCATATTTCTTTCCTCCTGTCCCACAGGGAAGGTCATACCTCGGGGATCACATGCCAGCCCTGTCCATCAGCGCAGCCCAGGCGGGCGCCAAGCTGGGAGCTAAGGTGAGTGTGGCTCGTTTGCTGCTTGTGTTGAAACAAGAGGGGTGACTTTGGTGACCGTTCGATGCGAGGGGGACACCATGGCTGCTCCCCCACCCACATCCTGGGATGTCCCCCTACAGGCCCACCCCTCGCCTGCTTTCACCCCAGCCGCTCCTGCAAAGCCCCTGCAATTCTGCTCAACCTCACATACCTTTGCTCCCAGCTCAAGTGTCGGATGGCTCAGGGCCACACTCCAGTCCGTCCAGCGCTAACTTCACGACTTTAAACATTATTTTCCTTTAAATGGACTTGTGTCCAAAAGAAGTGCATTTCTTTAAACAGGAAATTTTATATTTCAATTGTAAGCAGAAAACAAGTTTTACTTGTATAAAGAGCAGGTGAGTGAAACACAGACACAATAGAAATAGAACCCTGTAATTCTAGGTAGAAAATGTGGGAAGAGAGAGAGAACCAGGACAGGCTGGCACCTGACGGACACTTCCTCCTTGATGTCATTAGGAGCATGGAAGAGGAATTAGACAGGGACTGATTTTTCTCACCACGCAGTTCAATGTCATTTGAAACCCTGTTCCCAGTCTGGCTAAACTTTCCCTTCTCTAAGCGGACGAAGACTCCACTTTGGAAAAGAGCGAGTTGACCCAGGGCTGGTGTCATTTATTGTGCAGACGCCTGGCTGGGGAGAGCAGGACCAGGTCCAGAGGGCATCTGCCCACCACTCCATGTTCCCAGGGGGAGGGGGCACAGAGACTCCTGTGGGGGGGCTGGCAGGGGCTTCTCTTCCTTGACTGGTCTATAAGCTTCTGGAGGCCAGAGCTCCTGGTAGGCACAGTAAAAACTCTGGTCCACTAATCGTGCCCTGGGATTTGCACTCTGCAAGTATAATCCCATTGCATCTTTACCAAACCCCTGCCGGAGGGTACCTTGCTCCCCCAACTGCAGGGGAGGACACCAAGTCTGCTCTTCTATTTTCTGGTGAGTCTCTAGGTTCCCTTTATGATGTCCTGCAAATAGTCAGTGTACCTGTTATGGCTGGATTGATAGTCAGCCATCCACACACCTTCCCTCAGTGAGATTGTCACTTACGATTATCAGGTGACCTGCTATTTTAAAATCTGTGACAAGGCACGGACTTCCTTAGAACTGTTACTGAGGACCTGTGCCTGCTTTATTTTTTCTGAAATTTTATTTCATGATTGAAGGGCTTATATTAAAAATAGAAACCCAAAGCAAAAGTTGTCCACAATCCCATCCCAGATCTAAACAGTTTCATCTGTCTGTGTCAGCTTCTAGATCTTGTGTGCATATTCAGTTGGCAGGTGTTTATAATATCATCCATAGAATGTTAGAATCTTCAAGTCACGTTGGGTCACACATACCCACTTTAGTTTATTCTTTTCCCTTTCCTTTTCTTCTCTTCACCTTTCCTTTTCTACTTCCATTTCCCCTCCCCCTCATCATAATGCTAATTTTTATTTGCATGTGAGTATCTGAGGAGGAAAAGGTGTAGCTTCTTTGTTTTCACTTAGAGGGAAAT
Organism: Bos indicus; assembly: GCF_029378745.1. Lineage (NCBI taxonomy): Eukaryota > Metazoa > Chordata > Mammalia > Artiodactyla > Bovidae > Bos > Bos indicus. The sequence goes on along the minus strand of NC_091772.1, from coordinate 56,590,282 downwards.
GCGTTACCTTTGGAATAAACCAGCATTTTCCCCTAGGATAGAAAATAAACACTACCTTCTCTGTTGAGTGTATCTGACCAAGTACACCTTGTCCTGGGAACTCCAGTGAGTTGCATGGCTTTGCTCCTGCTGCTGGGACTTCACTGGTGATGGACAGTGGGTTCCCTTCTAGAAGGTTCTGTGACTCTGGTAGAACAAACACACAGTTGTGAAAACCTCATGTATCTAACTAACTATTGTGATTGTTGGGTGTTACTGAGTTGTTGTTTGATACTATACTATACAAGTCGCTTCAGTCATGTCCAACTCTGTGCAACTCTATGGACAGCAGCCCACCAGGCTCCTCTGTCTACGGGATTCTCCAGGCAAGAATACTGGAGTGGGTTGCCATTTCCTTCTCCAGGCCTTGTACTTGGTTAATACTCTCCTGTCATCATCTTGAATATTTGATAGCTCTGATCAAATATGACACCCACAAATAACTGCATTTCTCTGTATTCATGTCTGGGTACCAGAGGTCATCTACAAGATCAAGAGCAGTGGCCTTGGCCCTAACCAACTTCCAGTCCATTGACTCCACACCTCCTGCCAAACTGAGCCATGTCCTTATATACTCCATGTACACATTCTAAAACTATAGCTGTGTTTTTTAACATGACTTTTCAGACTCACGCAAAGTTGTAAAAATAGTTCAGAGTTCCTGCGTACCTTCCACACAGCTTTCCCCCAGAATAATAATCTACATACTATGTTATCAAAACCAGAAAACTGACTTCGGTATGACACTATTGACACAGGCCTCAAATACAGACCTTATTTGGACTTCACTAGTGTAACTAGCTATTAGTTTAACAAAAAATTTACTCTTCTGACAAGAGCTAAAATGGTTTCTCAAGGGCCAAAGAGTCACTGTTTTCATGACAGAAAGCTTTTAAGAAAGAATTCAAGACCTCTATAATTCATTATTTTTCTCAGGCTACATTTGAGCCAAGATAAAAATGAGTTATTCTCTTTTGCACAAACATGATTCCATGAATCCTTGAAAGGGCTTGTGCATTGATAGGTATGTCCCTCTGACCGTGGAAGGGTCAGCTTCATAGGCATGGAACCCAGTCAGTCCCATAGGCCCCTGTGCTCAGAAGGGCCTTGTACTTGGTTAATACTCTCCTGTCACCATCTTGAAACACTTTATATCTGGCAAGGGGCTCACATTTTTTATGCTGGGTCCTTCCAATTATGTAACCAGCCTTGGGTCTTAGGGATGAATGGGCCACATTCACAGACTTTGAGGCCACACTCTCAGCACACTGTGAGTCTGATGTGAATTTTGTAGACCCAAGATGGGCTTGAAAATCTCATATGTTCATGCTCCATCCCCACAAAGCAACTATAAAACTCACCCATGGATTTCTGCTAGGAATACCTACACTATCATCAGATACCTTTAGTGCAGAAACAGGAGGCCTCATGGTTACAAGAATTTCTAGTTATGTGTTTGCATCTTTGGGTAATTTATATGAAACCAATAAACACTTATTTTTTTTTACTTTAATTAATTTTTCATTTTTAAAAATAATTTCAGGGTCATGGTGTGTTTTTTGAACCAAGTGTGAGAAACAAATACTCTACTCCTGTAAGTATCAATGAACAAGTTACCATGAAAAGAGTTACCTTACAGTCCTGGCAGCCGTGGGAAGCCCTGAAAATGGGAAGCTGGGAAGGGGGAAGGTGGTAAAAATATATCCAACCAACATCCAAATAAGCTGAAAGCAGTGAATGTGGGAAGCAGTGAAAAAAGTGAAAGTGTTAGTCACTCAGTCTTGTCTGACTCCTTGCAGCCCTATGGACTGTAGCCCACCAGGCTTCTCTGTCCATGGGATTCTCCAGGCAAGAATACTGGAGTGGGTAGCCATTCCCTTCTCCAGGGGGTCTTCCCAACCCAGGGCCTGAACCTGGGTCTCCTGAATTGGCAGGTGGATTCTTCACGGTCTGAACCATGACTTCTAGGGAGCAGATGAGAACTAAATAAAGTACTTACCTCCAGACCTGAAGGCACCAAAGGTTTTCAGTCCCTGACAAGTTTCTTTTGCTGCTGAGAAGCTAGGAACTTGGTGAAGGCCTGAGTATTCTTTTGCTTTGATTCTTTATGGATTTATAGAAGTTTTGAACTAAGGGGAATATAGAGGCCACTAGTGCATTTCCTCCTAAACCTTTCTAACAGCAGAATCCTTCTTTACAAATGAGATCTTACAAAGAATGCCATTATAAATAAAACAGAAAAGAGCTGTTTTTTTATTAGTACTGATTTTGAAGTGCAATGACATTTACAACATACACCTGTTGCCAAAGCAACAAATAAAAATAGTGATTCAACTGGAAACAATAACAACAAAAAGGAAGCTGGATATTGTGGAGGAAGTTTGCAGAGTTCTTCCTTAGCATCTAATTAATTGCCTCACATTGTTGAAATTGATTCTTCAGGTGTCAAGAAAATTTCAATTTATGATAATAAGCAGTTTCAGATATTTTTAAGGGAGTTCAGCTTATCGTATCAGGTTCTCTTTGATTAAGCAAACAAGCGACAAAAAACTTCGTTCAAGTTTCATAAAAGCAATTATAATATTCTTGCTTTTATTCACATGTTGGGAGGGCTCAGTTAAAAAGATGTAAGCCCTTCTCCATTATATTAGAAAAATAACATTAAATATTATTATTAAAATAACTTTCACATAATTAGAATGAAATTCAAACACTCTTGCTGAAGTACCATTGAGGAGTTGTGGGTCCTGGGAACATGCCTGAAGCCAGGGCTTCTGTGCCGAGTGGCCAGGGGAGGGAAACTGTGCTCTTGGCCTTGACAGAGTCACATGCAGTAAATGTGGCAAAATGAAGCAAAAGCAGCAAAAAGTGGTGTGTGGTGGAACCTAAAATCTACTCAAGAAAAAATCGACCCTGAGTTTCCCTGGAGACTGGTGTCATACCTTCCACTGGGCTGGGAAGGATCACAGGGTCTGACCAGCAAGCACATTGGAGGAAGGGCCTGTGTGTCTTGTATCCTCCTCCGAGAGGCTCACGGGAGCTGGAGGGCAGTGACTGAGGACACAGCATCACCAGGCAGCAGGTCTCCAGGGTTGTTGGTAGGGGTTATCCCTGCTATCTCTTTGGCTAAGAGCGTTTAGTTCAATTCGCAATGGTGGGATGGGATGGGTTTATGTGTATAGACAGATACGGGTACAGACAGGTGTGTGTGTATATATATATCTTCATGGACATGTAAAATTATCCTAAACTTCACAGTGTTTTATACACATCTTCTGGAGTATACAAAGTACCCCTAAATTCAGGGGTGATCAGAAGTCATTGCAGCTGTAAAAGTCACCAATGTGTTTCTGAAAGTGAAAGTGAAGTCACTCAGTTGTGTCCCATTCTTTGGGACCCCATGGACTGTAGCCTACTAGGCTCCTCCATCCATGGGATTCTCCAGGCAAGAATATTAGAGTGGGTTGCCATTTCCTTCTCCAGGGAATCTTCCCAACCCAGGGATCGAATCTGGGTCTCTGGCATTGCAGGCAGACACTTTACCCTCTGAGCCACCAGGGAATGCTCTCATGTCACTCTCCAATTTAAATCCACCTGACAGCTGGCCGTTGTCCTGGCATGGTCTGCAGCCCTGAGATCTGGGATCATCTGGTCCCTCCTGCGCTGTCCTCCGCCTGCAGGTCTGGGCTGCCTCCAGCCTCCTGGCCTCTGCTGGCCTTCCCTCCTCGTGGGCCCTCCTCTTCCTGAGAGGCCCCGGGTGCAGGCGGCCTCTCTTGCACCTTGCACGCTCATCACTATGTTCCTCTCACCCTGGGTGGAGGCCCCGCACCTGTGTGAGCCTGAGTGAGGGGCTGCTTGGCCTCACATGCACGGGTCTGACTACATGATGCAGGTGAGGCTCTCTGGGGTCCCGGGTGGCCCCCACATGGAGCCTCCTAAGCCCACCTCCTCATGGCTCTACCCCACGCCTCAGCCAGAACCTGAGACCCAGGTCCATGAGAGAGAGAAGGCAGCAAGGCACCCTGTGTGCACGAGGTGCGGCTGACCTACCAAGGCAGGAGGAGGGGGATTAGAACCTGAGATGAGCTGTGCGTTGTGGGGACAGGTGGTGGGATGAGCTTCCCCATGTGGGGCAGTCAGCCTCTTGCTGATTCATGTTTGTGGACCAGACCCAAACTCTGCTGGCCAGGCTCCCTCGGCTTCCTTCTTCCCTGGAAGCCAAGGCGTGGAGGGCCCACCAGTCCATCAGTCAAAACCGGCAGGACTGCCCTCTCTCCCTGCACACACGGAGGTGACATCTGGTTAAATTGCCCTTGGCCTGTTGTCCCCTCCAGGAGAGCTGAGACAGTCCTCCACCTGGTGGTGGCCCCCGTGTGCCCGCCAGCGGAGGCCATCAACTGAGGGGAGCTGTGAGCTGACTCCGACAGGATTAGGACTCTTTTCTTCGCTTTTCAGGTTTGCCTCAATACCGTGGTGCCCAGAGGACCCCTGGAAATGAGAGCAGGAGTGATGGCAAAGGTGCTGAGTCAGGTAGGAGGCCCCCAACTCTGCAGATGCTGCATTAGAGAGTCTGGGTGCTCATCAGAGCCTCCTGGGGACCTGTTTTGTGAGACGTGCCTGGGGGCCCCTTCCTCGGGTTGTTAGAGTGGATGAAGATGGGTCACGGGAAGTGAGAACCCTTATAGTCTAGTCCCTGGTTATCATCACGTGTCTTACCCACATTCACATCTGTGTATCTGCCCTCTCCACCCCACACAGCTTGCCCTGTGGATGGAGCGGGTGGGGACCAGTTCACCATCTGACTGGGCCGAGGAAGGCTGCTTCCTGCTGAGGCCCATCCTCCTGTCCCCCAGGCAGGCAGGGAGCATTCATTAGTGCAAACTTGGAGCTGAGCTGGGTGGTGTGAGAGGAGGGAAAAACAGCAGATTAGAAGGCCCAGTGCTTTCCCTTGTGAGCCTTCTAACTTAGTTGGGGTTTATGATGAATTATTGATCTCACAAGGCTTCTAAACTGCTGAATCAGGGCTGGAAGCTTCTGCTGTCACAGGCCTCGGGAGCTTTGAGCACAGACCCCCTGCAGATCCTGGTTTGCTGTGTGCTCACCAGGCCCATCCTTAGTTATCTACTTGGCTGCACTGAGGGGACATGATGGAACTGATGACACCCCAGTCACAGCCCCTGGATTCACCTTTCAGCTGGCTTCCTCCCCGCCACCCATGCCCCAAGGCATAGGGCCACACGGTGGCCACAGTCCCTGCAGGTGTGTGATGTAAGGATGAAGGTTCCCAGGTACTGTGGTCAGCAGGTCTGGGGACCAGTAGATGCAGGGCCAGGAGACGATATTCCCACTAAATGGAGAGCCTGGAGGAGCCCCCGCAAGCGGAGCAAGGTGGACACAGCTGGCTGAGAGCCTGGGGACATGGTGGGGGATGGGTCTGACTCTGAACATCTTCAGGCCCTAGATGAGTTCACTTTCACACGAATGCTGGAGCCAGTGATGGCTTAGAAGAGTCTTGTAAACCCATCCCCACCTTGGTCTATGAAACAGGCTCTATGAAACATTAGAGACCTTCTAGGGTATTTGGCAGAGAAGGCAATGGCACCCCACTCCAGTACTTTTGCCTGGAAAATCCCATGGATGGAGGAGCCCGGTAGGCTGCAGTCCATGGGGTTGCTAGAGTCGGACACAGCTGAGTGACTTCACTTTCACTTTTCACTTTCATGCATTGGAGAAGAAAATGGCAACCCACTCCAGTGTTCTTGTCTGGAGAGTCCCAGGGACGGGGGAGCCTGGTGGGCTGCCGTCTATGGGGTCGCACAGAGTTGGACACGACTGAAGCGACTTAGCAGCAGCAGCAGCAGTAGGGTATTTGGAGGTCAACAGGGAAAAGCCCTTTAACCTCACCCATCCGTCCATCCCACAAACATGTATTGGGGATGGTCATTCAAGGTGACAGCAGGCTTAGGGCCAGGAGGGGAGGTCTCAGGCCTGGGTGAGGGATGAGTCTACCCTGTAAGAGGGTAGAAGGGGTGGGTGGTTTTCTTCCATGTCCCCGTCATCCTACCCAGGTCAGGGCCACCGTCATTGTGTGTTCCCTCCCTGAGATCAGGAGGAGTGTGACGGGGACCCTCCCTTCAGTTTGCTGCCGTATCTGAGTCTGTAGAAAGGCCTGTGATGGGACAAGGCTCACAGGCCATGGCACTCACCTCCTCTCCTCGGTTCCCCTCCAGCAGCTCTGTGGCACCCGTGACCCTGAGGGTGATCCTGGCTACCCACCTCATGTCTACGCAGAGGAGGGCGAGTGTGAGCAAGCAGACAGCCTCAGCTCTCTCACCTTCTCTGAACATGACCTACCACCCGACGTGCTGGACTCTTTGGGGCCAAAGGCTGCTCCACTAGAAGAAATATATTCTCAGTCAGCCTTTCGTTCCTAAAAAATGCATATTTTGGTGAATTGGAATAATTCACAAGGGGAAATCACTATTCTAGAATGCCTTTTTCCTTTTGTTTTTTAAAAATTACCTTCTAGTTTTTTTTTAATTTCTTCTAAGTCCTTGTTAAACCTTTCTTGCATCTTCTCAATCCTTGTCTCCAGAGTTTCATCTACTAAAAAAAAAAAAAATATTACCTTCTAGTTCTAACAGAATGAGGGTAAACTGAGTCTGGATTAAATGATTCGACATTCTGGGACCTCTTGAACCAAAACAAAACAGCAGGTCATACTTTTTAAAAAATTTGTCAGGCATATTTTCTAGAGAAATTTGAATTTAATTGTGTAATTCCTTGCTTCCATGAGCAGCCCAACTCCGAGACTAAATGAAATATAATCCACAGATTACCCCAATTATTTGAGAACAACAGATAATGCTGGGGAAAACAACAGGTAAAACTGGGAAAAGATTTTTAAGTGCTTACTTAAATTTCTTTATTATGGTTCTGCTTCAGTTTAAGTGAAAAACAATAGGGTAATATTTTGTAGAATATTTGCAATTAGTATTTTTAGTGATTTTTAAAAATATATTAGTCCCATTGCACTTTTTGAGTAGATAAATAGATAAAATTTATTACCATAAGAGAAATAATTAAAACTTAAAACTTTATGAGTGGTAAATATTTAAAAAAACTGACATAATTTAACTTGCATATACTATGTAAATATATTAAAATAACTTAGGAGCCTTTGAGTGACTCAATTCTGATTAAATTCTATTTTTATACAACATCACAAACTTTAATTGATTTTTACATGTCCACTTATCACTAGTGTAAACTGTGGGGGAGGTGATAGTGTCCTTTATCTAAAAAAAAAAAAAAAGTAAATAGTAGGACATGTGTCTTGTATAGACTGTTTTCTTGGCTGTGTAATATATAAGAAACTGGTTAAGCAAAATTTTAAAAGATACCAGGGCACTTTAATGTATATATTAGATATCTAAAAGCCTATGGCAAATTCTAAAAAACATTATATAATTAATGAGCATACTCTTTTGTGCACATCCTCCTGAATTCGAGTCCAACTCTTTGTGATCCTATGAACTGTAACCCACCAGGCTCCTCTGTCCATGGGATTTCCCAGGCAAGAATACTGGCATGGGTTTCCATGACTTCTTCCAGGGGATCTTCCTGAGCCAGAGATCAAACCTGTGTCTCTTACATCTCCAGCACTGGCTGGCAAGTTCTTTAACACTAGTGCCACCTGGGAAGCCCCAAGTTTTAGCTGATGCAGAGTTAAAACTTTTCTTTCTAAAGAAGCTGTGGAAATACTGAAAGAGATCACAAGAATTAGTACATAGTCATTTCATGTGTCACCTAGTGCATTGGGTAACTGAAAAAGAAGAAAACCATCTCCAAAGGATTGGAAAGTCTAAAACTGGCTCACAGTTGTGTAGAATAGCTGTGCTAATTCTGGAATGATTCTGAGGAGAGCCTACGATGTTTTCTGGGGAATTCAGGATTCCCATCTTAGTCCTATCTTAGAACGGTATACTTCTTGAGTCTGAATGATTGGTGAGGGTCAGTAGGAAGTCATTGGACACTCCTGGATCTGAGGCAAGGGACAGAAAACTATGGCCATGGGGAACATCTGGCCCACCATCTGTTTTTGTAAATAAAGCTTTATTGGTACACAGCTGTGCTCATATGTTATTTAAGGGCCATCCATGACCACTTTGTGCTTCCATAGCAGTGCTGAGTAATCATGATGAAGATATATGGCTCACAAAGCCCAACACATTTACTTCCTGGCCTTTTAAAGAAAACAAGAACACTGATCCCCTTGTCTAAGGCATTCTTTTTAGGAACTCCGCATCTTATCTAATATTTAAATATATCCATAAAAACTTAAAAGTGAAAGTGTTAGTTGCTCAGTCGCATCCAACTCTTTGCAACCCCATGGACTGTAATCTGCCAGGCTCCTCTGTCCATAGAATTCTCCAGGCAAGAATATTGGAGTGGGCGACCCTTTCCTTCTCCAGGGGATCTTCCCAACCCAGGGATTGAACCGGGTCTCTTGCATTGCAGGAAGATTCTTTACCTCCTGAGCCATCAGTGAAGCCCAAATATATCTATACTCTGTGTTAAAGTCAAATACATTGCCGTACAACTCTGATAGGTTTTCGATAAGTTTGCTTTTGGCTGTAGGTAACTTGATTCCTTTACTAATGGTTATGAAATCTTGGCAGTTGTGCCTATTAGTGCATTCTTACATTATGAGGCTCTCTCCCACTAATTGTTCTCAAAAGTAGTAAAATACTCATGAAAAATTCAAGAACGTGGAATTGAACAATTAGCAAGAACAAAATGTTATATTTTGTAGATATTTAATTAGACATTTATTAATTTTGATTTTGCTGTTTTCTTTGTGTATTCTGAAGCCTGTATATATGTTTTTGTAGGTCTTGAGCCTTTGGGGTATATTGTCCAGTGGAGACACTGGCCCTGTTGGCATGTTTATGAAGCCCACCTGGTATAATGCTTTGACTTTCCCCTTTAGATTCCAGTCTATGTTGTATATTATCACCTGCCCCAACTGACGTCTGCAGGGAGCATTCTTGAATATTGGCTGGTTCTCCCCATAGGTTGATTCCCAGGTCTATCTCCATGCTTTAAAAGGTTTCCATTAGAAACAGCCTCACCAGGAAGTTTTGGGAAAAAAAATGTTAGCCTCCAGTGGAATTTATGTACACTCGTGAATGAAACCAAGTCTTACTAATGGCAATGAAGAAGGCAATAAAACAGAAATAGTAAATATTTTCCTAGAAAATGTGATTTTTTTTAAGAACATTAGCCTCCAAATTACTTAGCAATCCAAAGATAGCTGCCGTCTCATAAGTTAAATATTTATTTTGCATTTCATCAATTTTGGGTTTCCATTTCCATTTACAGTCTCATTGGCTTTATGGAGTTTTTCATCAAGGGAGTTTGTTTTTCTTACTTTTCTAATTTACTAAGCACAGAAGCTATCTTGGTTGTTAAAAGTTTCCCAGCTGAAACACTAACCCAGGAAACCTTATCTTATGTCCTTGTTGAGTAGGCATAGCAACAGTCCCCTGAAAGATGGCATGTGGGCAGAGGATGGCAGACCTCGTGTGGTGGTTGTCTCCTCTGAAATGCGTGTGTTAGAGGCCAAATAAATCTGCCTCTGCCGTCAGGAGAAGAAGGAGGAGGAGAAAGAATGTTGGAGCTATAAAGACAGAAAAGACTGGTCCTTTCACTTTCCCAGCGTGAGGTCACTGGTACTGGAATGTGACAAGAATATGCAGCTGCAGCATAATTGCTTCAGTATCTGTTACCTCTCCTTCCTCAATAAAAGACCCAGAATGTGTGGCCATCCAGAATGGGAAGGACATTTCCCATCCTCCCTTGCAGCCAGTGTGGGCATGTGACTACATTCCAGTCAATGGAGGGCAACTTCCAGGAAGTGTCCTGGAAGGACGGAGCTGTAGACTCATCTCTTCCCTCTCTTCTCTTTCTACTGGTTGGAATAAAGAGATGATGACTGGCACAAGGGCAGCGGCTCTGGACATCGTCATTAGCTGATGCATGATGCCTGGACAGGATAGAAGGGGTGGAGGTCTCTAACACCAGGGAGCCCTGCTGGACCCATCCCAGGACCCCATCTCCTCAAATGAAGGAGAATTAAATACATTTTGTTCAAGCCACCGCTGTTTTGGATTTTCTGTCACTCAAGGCCACATGTACTTTTAAGTGTTATAAAATATAGGAGCAAGATAAGCAAGCTGTAAATAGAAGAACTCAAACTTGGGACATGGGCTTGTAGACGCATCTGGGGGCAGGGATTCAGGCAGTGGGTCTGGAGGACAGGTGGCCCATATCAAGCAGAAACAAAGCATTTACTAACAACTCTCATCTGTTGTTTTTTGGAAAGCAGCCCTTGGTCTTCCCTGGTGGCTTAGACGGTAAAGAATCTGCCTGCAATGCAGGAGAGGGGCTTAATCCTTGGGTCAGGAAGATCCTTTGGAGAAGGGAACAGCAATCCACTCCAGTATTCTTGCCTGGAGAATTCCATGGACAGAGGAGCCTGGTGGGCTACAGTCCATGGGGTTACAAAAAGTCAGATATGACTGAGTGACTGACACTTTCACTTTCCTTGTTCTGAAAAAGGATTGAGGAAGAAAGTTGTGGGAGAAATTCATACTGTAGAAATGCATTAGAGTAAAGTCCCACAGGAGAGATGGACATGGCCGACTGCTGGCCAGGGCTGGAGTGGCATGAAGTGTAGGCAGCTGTGCTAATGGAGACGGTCTTGCCTGCAGCCTGCAATCTAAGTTGACTGAGAGCTGGGTAATTTGGAGCCTTGCAGGGCTGAAAAAGCAACTGCTGTGTCTCTCAAATGACATCAGTCATTGGAATGGTTTTGTGCAAAGCAGTACACTTAGTGGAAAATAAAACAAGTGCCCCATCCCACCAATCTGTGAGCCTGGGGGCAAGAGTCTCTCTAAGGATTTTGCCTTCCTACCCAGGGCCGTCATTTTGGGTGACTTGAGGTGGGTGGTGCCATGTACCAAGGGACGGAAGGTGTCAGCCGAGAGAGAAAGCAAGCTTGGAGGCCAATGAGGAAGGTCAGACGCTCCAGGGTTATAAACTACGTCTCAACAAAGAGAGCCCACTGGAAACAAATAGATCAGAAATCTTTATGTTTCTGAAAAAGAGCTTTGCCTAAGAAACCACAGCCTGGTCTGAAAAAGCCTGTGATTGTTCAACTCTAGAGCAATCCCTGAAAACAAGGAGCAAACTGTGGAAACCATGCAGGTCCCAGGAGGGGCATCCCCTGGGGTGTCCATCCCAGCCCAGTGCAGGGGAGGCAGCAGATGGAGTGCAGGTGGGGCCAGGCATGGCGATGCTGCCGAGGGGCTGCCGCTGTTCCCACGTCCCTGGGTTTGCTCCTGCAGGTGGGTCACTGGTGACGCTGTTCAGTATTTTGCTTTTTTCCAAACGGCCGCATCCTCCTGTTCGTACTCATCGACCTCATGTTCAGTGTGCTGAGACCAGGAACTTATGATCTAGTTTGTAGGTTGTGAAATCATGAAGAACCTCATCCATATCTGTTGGAGAGGATGCTGCTTTGCCTGGGATCCTGGATTGGGAGCCAGGTGCAGAAATTGGCTGGGGCCTTGTAGCCGGTTCCCTTGGAGGATGCAGGGGAGGGCGTTCTCTGTGTGAGCACAGATAGGTGGGCGCCCAAGGGTGGGTGGCAGCAGAACTACTGTCCCCTATCCTCACTGTCCCTTCTGTCCCTCTTTCCCAAGTCTGAGCAAGGGCAATGGCTTCCCTAAGTGACAATGACATTTCCCAGCCCTCCTTGAACTTGATGTGACCAGGTGACCATGTTCTGGCCAATGGACCTCACACCGCAGCAGCACATCTCAGTCGATGCTGAGATGGAGGAGAGCAGGGAGTGTCTCTCCAGCCCTCTCCCCTCCTTGCTGGTGGGAACGTGGCCATGAAGGAAGGCTATTGGGGACCTTGGGAATGGAGACTTCCCAGTGGGGAACGATGTGTTAGAAGAAGCCTCACCCCTCACCTCGGAGACCACGAGGGCCTGAATCAACTCACTTTCATGAGCGAAAAGTACATTTGTCTCTGTTTACTGGGGGTTTGTGATCTGTCATTCACAGCCAAACTGAGTACTGATTAATGCAGGTTATATGACCTACAAAGCAAACCAATAAATAGAAAAAACATTGACATAGCAAAATATGTGTGTCATACTTCAGAGCATTTACCTTGTTTAGTTTTCTTCATTGAACAGGTTTTTTTCCATTTTGTTCAAATATTTGTACAGGGCAGGTTTCATTCATCGTGTTGCATGACTTACTATAGTTCTAAAACTCTCCAAAATGGCTGTTGCTCCCCTGTGACAAGATTATTTTAAATATTCTTTTTTTTCTGGCCACATAGTACTTTTTGAGCTTGGGATTTGACTTTTGGAAAGAGCCAGAAGTCATTCAGGGCCTCGCTGGGTAAGCAGGTGAGGAATTAGCCTGAGTGACAGTTCTGTGGGCTGAAAGTGGGGTGAAGGGGGCTGGGGTTCAGAACCTGGGAAATGTTTGGCATCATTGTGCAGCTGGCCCAGGTGAGTGGAGAGTGCTCGTTTGACATCTGTATTCCCCATATGTCTATTTAAAAACAATCAATTCTATAGTCATTGCCTTGTGGGATTCCCTGGAGAAGGGAATGACCACCCGCTTCAGTATTCTTGCCTGGAGGATCCCATGAACAGAGGAGCCTGGCGGGTTGCTGTCCATGGGGTCGCAAAGAGTTGGACATGACGGGGTGACTAACATTATCACTTTTTCACTTTTACTTTGTGATGGTCACAACCAGGCTCCTAGGTTTCTGTGGCTAGGTAAGTGGATTCACATACCTCGGGAGGTGGTGTTACCAGGACACTTGTTTTAAGAAAAAGGTAATTTCCTGAGGATGCTATGTCTGCCAATCAGGAAAATCCACATAGAAATCTGAACCCGTGAAGGAGCCTTCACCAGGGAAAGATCACTGGGCAGTTCCCGGGTTTTAGGAACAATATTGTCCACTGCTCATGGTTTCCAGATGCTGCAGTTTCCATTAATTGATCATTTATAAAACTAACTGAGGGGAAAAAAAAGAGTGATTTTGTTGTTATTCTTATTCCCATCATCCTAATGAACCACCTCCGAGAGTTGAAATTCACTCTGTATTTTGCTGTCTCCGTGGGGAGAAGCCCAGCTTAATGAAGTTGGAGTCAGCGGCCACAGAGAGCTCTAGGGGGCTGTACTTTAAAGGCATGTTCCATAGGCCAGGGGTCCCAATCATGGCAATTTTGTTTCAGGGGCCCTGGGCGATGTCTGGAGACAGTTTAGTTGTTACAACTCAGGGAAGGGTGCTCCTGGAATGGGCGGAGGCTAGGGATCCTGCTAAACTACCCACAGGGCACAGGATGATGCCCACAACAGAGAATGAGCCAGTCAAGAAGGCCAGTAGAGCCAAGGGTGGAAAACCCTGCCATAGACCCATGCGGACCCACTCTGAGATGGCATTCAGATGGCAGGAAGCTAATGACCTCTCTTTTAAAAGAACATCCCCCCTCAGATGAGCTGAGACACATAAGCTGTGCAGTCAATCGTGCATCTCAGGGGGTCCCTCTGGGCCAGGGCTGCCTCCCTCCCACCACTTACCCTGGTTGACCCTGCCCTGTCATCAAAATGCTCTTAAGCCACTTCCTGCAGGGAGTGAAAACAGAATAAAGATAATTAGACAGGAGCTGCTTGCCCCTGACCAAACAAACCTGGAGTAGACAGAATTCACATGTGAAATGCTTTCAACCCAGCAAAACGAGCTCATTGTGCCAGGTACCATGTTAAACAGAAAGTTGATGTGGAATCTGTAGCGTTTACGGGGACCAGAGCCATGCACAGCCCACAGAGGACATGTGGTCTGAAAAGGGGTCCAGCTCTGCCTCTCCCTTGCTGCAATCTTCCCCAATCTGTGCATCAGCATCTATTTTTAAGACTGAGGTTCCATTCTGATGGATGGTTTTCCCACCTCAGCTCCCCAGAGTCTCAGCATTTTCAAGGACATCAATGTGACCCAGAATCAACTATGGCAGGGGAACTTTGGTATGTTGGTATTGTAGGAATCTGTCTGTAGGACTATCTTTCCAACACATCTCTTCAGTCTTCTGGGAAAGCACATATGGGAATTCCTTTGGGCAGTCCTCTTTCTTCATCCCCTGATCACATGGGCTCTAGAGGTAGATTGTGAATGACCTAAGCTAGTTAGGATCACAACCATAATCGGCTCAGAGATGAGCATATCAGCCAATCTGAGGCAATGAGGGTCAGGCCCAGGAGTTCTTTCTACTCAAGTCTTTGGGTAGGGAACCTGAGTGGGTGTAAGTGCAGGGGCAGTGGCAGCCATTTTGCAACCATGAGGGGAAGCTGTGGTGCTTCGAGGGCCAAGGGCACCATATTAGGCAGCATGGAGGGGAGCTGACAAGAGAGAAGGACAGAGGCTGACCCCTAATAATGGCTAACTCCATTTCTCTGGTCCTGCACCAACTTGTGATGCCACAACCTCCTGGACAATTATCTGTACCAATTAGCTTACTTCTGTGCTTGATTTTGGTTTTTAGAAACAAGCCTAAGTAAGAAAACTCCCTTTAATGAAATGACTTGCTTCAGAAGTTTTAACTGGGAGTCAAACTTTCCCAGAGACCCCTGGGACCCCCATGAGCTGCTCCCCCTGCTTTGAATGGCTTAAGGGGGCCACATGGATGAGACAGGCCACAGCTGGACAGGGGCTGCAGCAGAACAGTTATGAGAAAATGATGAAACCAAGACTAGCAGAACCTGGAAGATGGAAACACTGGGCTTTGACCCAAATGCCCAGTAAGTTCTTCCTTGCCATCAAGGTCTGAGTCTATGAGTTTGTGCATGTAATGGATTTCTCCTCCTTCAGAAGATTCAGTTATGGATTCAGCCATCTGAGATTTAATACTTGGGGGTTAATTGAATTTAATTAATTATTTGTAAAAACTTCCTTAGGTTCTTTAGATGAAAGGAGGGTGATATTCTTGAAATTCTGTTTGTAATTTCCACAGAAGTTGGTATTCTTCTCTTGTGTTTTATGCGCAGCTTTGCAGGATATGCAAGTTTCTTTGGAAGACAGGTTGAGGGAGAGCAGGAACGGGACAAGGTGAGCAGCTACAGGACTCCTGCCCCTACTCTGGGCTTCTCTAGGTGTTTATTAGAGGCCACGTGACCAGCACTGTCTGCCGGGGTCCAGCCCCGGCTGATCCAGGGTGTTCGAAGCAGGGACGGCGTCGGCGAGGATCAGGATACAATAGCTTCAATTAGATATTAATTAGAGATGTAAAGAGTAATAGAATGAGGATAGCTCAGTAGGAAAATTCAGTGGAGAAAAGAGGCTGAGTAGCTTGGTTTACGCGGGAGACCAATAAAACTTCAAGACAAGAAGTTTGCACCACTTATGTAGGCTGCAGGCGTCCTTCCATTCTCCCGAAGGAGAGGAGACACTGAGGCCTCCCCGGTCGGATATTAGAAGCCCAGGCATAATTAGTAAGCATGGCAGGTTCCGTGCTCCAGATGGAGACTCAGCCAGAGTGAGAGAGAGAGAGACATGGGGAGACCAGTCTTTCGAGGAACTGATCCCAATTCTTTATTTTCCAGAGTCTGTTTTTATACACTGAGATGTTATACAAAAGTCACATGGGGACAGCAGTCCTGACTTTTATTAAAGTCAGGTGCTTCATACAAATGTATACAGAGGTCTTAGGGGTGTTACAACATCTTCTGGCCAGGGGGGCCTGCTGACAATTTATGACCCTCTCCTTGTGACAGTGGTCAGTCAACCAGGACACTTTTTTCTCCAAGGGTGATTATTCTTAAAACAGACGCCACCCAAATAAAGTTACACTCCTATAGGGTGAGGGTGTAGTGGGTGTTAGTTAAGGAAAGAATTTACTTAGCCTAAGATCTAACATGATTAATATCAAAGGTTAATACTTATTTCTTCTATATATTCATTAATGTGTGTAAGGGCAGGAGATGTGGAGACTTAGTAACAAACATTGGCTCAACAAATGAAAAACCCTTCACCAATACAATTTCTAATCAGCCCATTATACTTATACTAATAGTTTTCTAACTTTTCTAAGGAACCTGTTTTTAGAAGGTTTAAAGCATCTTGTGCCTCTCACGGTTGGGAGGCTGTGAGCAATCACATGTGGCCGGACAAGCCTGTCAGGCAGGCTAGAGAACCTTCAGAGGAGTTTGTAAGTTGAAACACTCCTGTCACGCCCAGGAATTATTATTAACTGGAGCTCTAAGTTAACTCCTTCTCCGAAAGAGGTGGTGGGAGACAGCCCCCCGTAAAGTCAGAGGTGTAGGGGAGAGCACAAAGTAGTAAAGTAGGCAGGCTCTGGTTATGGGGGTAGATGCTTGAGAATTTCCAGGGGGACTCCTGAGGCTCGATCCCGCCTTTGCGTATGTCGAGCCTCCTTCCTCATGACCTTTGTCATGGGCGGAGTGCCTCACGCCGGCCCCCAACAACTGTCTTTGTGTTTTCACTTTCTGGATCTGCCTTTTTGAAGCTTTTATCTCCTACTTTGGAAGCTTATTAACTTAATCCATCACATGACTTGTAAATCAAGACCCAACAGGCAGCTGTTTGCTTCTCTTAGCTTTTAATAACTTCGGTGACATTGACTGTAAGACTTGACACATTCTATAGGTCAGTTTTTAAACATGGAGCAAACACTGAGTTGTTCCTCAGAAGCCAAACAGGCTAAGAATAATTTTAAAATAATGCAGTAACTCTAATTATTAAAATGCCACCATAAAGGCTTGAGCTTTGCAATGAATGGGAGAAGTTGGAATGAGAAATTAACCCTGAAATTAATCTCTGTGTGCAGCCAGGGAAGTTAAAGCAAGCAGCTTAAACAGATAAATCCACAAGTTCCCTTAACGTAACAATGCTTTATTTCTCATTTTGACAAAGGCCAGTAATGGTACAATTTGGACTTCCAAGTTTGCTGCAGTGGGGGAAAGATGAAGAAACACAGTGGCTCTTTAATCCTTTTGGCTAGAAGTGGTCCCTTGGCCACAAGCGATTTTCACTGAGAGATGGAGAGGAACACACAGATATTAAAAGCATGTTACCTCTCTACCACCATGAGATGGATTTCTATTCCTGTGTCTGTTAGTCAGGAACTAAACTTGAGACTCTGATTGAGATGGTAGAATTATGGAGAACTCGAATGTAACCCTAACAAAAGAATCATGTTTCCAGCCCTGGTGTCCCACAGGGGATGAAAACACTGTATATATATTAACAGAAGACATATTGTAGGTGTTTAGAACATCTGCTGTGGTTTGGGAGAAAGCCAGGGCTTGGCATCAAGTCTATCATTTACCTCCTGCCTGATTAAATTTATTCAACAGTCTGAGCCCTTGTTGCTTGGTCTGTAAAGTGAGGAAAACAACAGTCCTTCTCTTACAGGTTTTCAAGAAATCGTTGATATCACCATCATTGGCATCACCATCTTCATCATCACCATCACCTCCACAATCACCATCACCTCCACCACTACCGTCACCTCTACCACCACCATCACCTCCACCATCACTGTCACCTCCACCATCACCATCACCATCACTGTCACCTCCACCATCACTATCACCATCACCTCCACCACCACCATCACCATCTCCACCACCACCATCACCTCCACCACCACCATCACCTCCACCACCACCATTGCCTCCACCACCACCATCACCTCCACCACCACCATCACCGTCTCCACCATCACCTCCACCGTCACCATCACCTCCACCGTCACCATCACCTCCATCGTCACCATCACCTCCACCGTCACCATCACCTCCACTGTCACCATCACCTCCACCATCACCTCCATCTTCACCATCACCATCTCCACCATCACCGTCACCTCCACCATCACTATCACCATCACCTCCACCACCACCATCACTATCACCATCACCTCCACCACCACCATCACCATCACCATCTCCACCACCACCATCGCCTTCACCACCACCATCACCTCCACCACCACCACCACCATCTCCACCATCACCTCCACCATCACCATCACCATCTCCACCATCACCATCACCTCCATCGTCACCATCACCTCCACCGTCACCGTCACCTCCACCATCACCATCACCTCCACTGTCACCATCACCTCCACCATCACCTCCACCGTCACCATCACCTCCATCTTCACCATCACCACCATCACCATCACCTCCATCATCACCATCATCTCCACCATCACTATCACCTCCACCACCACCATCATCATAAATAACATTAACAAACTTGTATTTTTAGGGTCCTGAACAGATTAGTTATTATTTGGGCACCACATTCCCATAGAATGGTCTCCAAATACTGATATCTACCGCCTATGACCATAGCTCCATAGAGAACTCCACTGCCACTTTAAGCAGTGGTACACCAGGTATGATGGTGATGGGAAAATGTGAGTGGACCTGGGGACTTTGCATCTGTGGAACTATCTCCAGGCTGTCAGTGGTCATTGAGTTGCTGAGCACTGTCCCTATGAAGAAACAGCCTAGTTCTGAAGCAAGACAACACACCGAGAGCTTGCACGAATACAGGTTCTAGATCTGACTTAGGAAGTCTGGCTACAGGTCTGGGAACCTGTCAAATGGTGATAATGGTGATGCCAATGATTTCTCAAAAACCTGTAGGAGCTCTTAAATAGGCTATGGAATATTGTTTAAGCTCAGTCTGTATACAGATGGCATGCATTCAACAAATATTTACTGAGCACTGATTTAAGTGCCAGGCCTGTGTTAAACATTTGCCTACATTATTTCTCACATTCTGTTATCAACCTCACTTTGTAGATGACAGTGGTAGACTTGGGGAAAACAAGGAACTCACCCAAGGCCACACACCTCAGAAGTGCATAAGGAGGGGAGCTGAGTCCAGAGCTTGCACTCCTCATCACCCCTTAACAGGAAGGGGTCTTCTGCAGGAGCCACAATAGGTAATAACACTGTCAGGCCACCTCAGGGCTGAGGAGAAGGTAGTAGAGGGGTGAATGTCTATCTTTGGGGGTTAGTACCTTGGAAATGTATTCCTGGAGGAGGTGTCAGTTATTCAGGAGGGCAAGAGGTGTGTGTGTGTGTGTGTGTGTGTGTGTGAAAGAGAGAGAGGGGTGGGGAAAGAAAGTGAGAACATGGCAGAGGAAATCACTTGTACAAAGGCCTGGCAAGGAATCATTTTCCCTGGGTGAAGCAAGGGGGCTACAGTGCAGGGATGTTTTCAGTGTGATTTCCTCTCCACTGGTTTATTACTGCTTATCAGAGGCACGCAGAAGACTTTCTTTTTCTACAAATTTTAATAAAAGTTCCTTTTAAGCATGGGAGAAAATAAATAATAACATGTCAAACCCATGATATTATATATGGTAGTGCTTGGAGTGTAGCTAAAGTTAAGGCACAGGTTAAGAAAGAGCTTCCCTGGTGGTTCAGATGGTAAAGAGTTTGATCCTTGGGTTGGGAAGATACCCTGGAGAAGGGCATAGCAACCCACTCCAGTGAGCTACAGTCCATGGGGTTGCAAAAGAGTTGGACATGAATTAGCAACTAATACTTTGGCTTAAGAAAGTGCATTGGGATAAATGCCATTATGGAGGGTGAAAGGGATGGTACAAACAGTGAAGCTGGGGAGCCCAGGGGAGCTGAAGATTCAGGAACCTGGGTCCGAAGATGTCTCTGTCCTGTCCAGGTTGGGCACCTTGCTCTTGGAGTTTGTCTGAGTGTGAGTGGCTCTTTTGTCAATAATGCCACATTCTTCCAAGTGGGGGGAACGGTGTCCCAGTGCTGTTAACCATGAAGGGATGATGTGTTACAGGCATTAGGGCCAAAGTCTGTCCTGACACTGGTCAGGAAGAGCTGTGTGCTCTGGGGAAAGAGCTAGGAGGGAAGCCATGGGAACCAGTCAGCCCAGAGCAGGGACTCACAGTTCAGGAATGTTCTCTGGTCTCATCCTGACCATAGCCTCAGAGCCGTGGCCATTACACGATTGGCTAAAAATACCTTGGTCCTGGGCTGAGGGCTTACATTTAGAGAACTGCTCTCCAGAGGCAGCCCAGGGAGAGCTGATATAACCCAGGGTCAGCAGGCAGGCCTTCTGGCTGCAAAGGTCAGCCAGCCCTGGATGCTCGCACTTGGCTTCTGCCCGAATGGCCTTAGCACTCAGGCTCAAGCGAAATGCCACTTTTGGCGCCTTTGCTTAAGAGATTTGCAGAACTCTGTAGCCCAGTCCTCTCTCTGCTTGACTGTCTAAACAGCAAAACTTTACTGGGAAAGTTTGCAAAGGAACACCTTGAAAGGAAGCATGCATGCTATGCTAAGTTACTTTAGTCGTGTCTGACTCTTTGTGACCCCAAGGACTGTAGCCCACCAGGGTCCTCTGTCCATGGAATTCTTGGGTCAAGAATACTGGAGTGGGTTGCCACGCCCTCCTCTAGGAGATCTTCCCGACCCGGGGATTGAACCTGAGTCTCTTACATCTCCTGCATTGGCAGGCAACTTCTTTACCCCTAGCACTGCCTGGGAAGACCAAGGGGCAGGGCTTTAACCCCATAGTGCTTCAGAAATGCACCCCCATGTCTCTGGGCAGCTGCATCTCAAATTCCTGCAAGGAGAAGTGGAACTCACAGGGACGTGGGCGCTAGCATTATGCTTTCAGGTCTTGCCCTCTGAGGAGGGACAGATGTGGACAGGAAATGAATCAGTTCACTTGGGGAGGGGCTGTGGGTAGGAAATCTGTCCAGCTCTTGCTGCTGACCAGCCTGGGGCAGCGGGTAGAGGAGCTGATTAATGCCCCAACTATGAACAAGGAAGATGCTCCAATGAGAAGCCACACAAACAGGCAGGACTGTTGTGCAACTGATTTATGAGCATAGGCCATCTCTTCAAGCAGACACTAAGTTTCCAGGGGCAGAATCGGGTGGAGCGGCTCTTAATAGTATAATTCACCACAGCTGCTTGAGCCCCTAGTACGTGCCAGGGCCAAAGTGCTTCTCCCTGTTGTTTAGTGACTAACTGGTGTCTTACTCTTTGGCACCCCATGGATTGTAGCCCACCAGGCTCCTCTGTCCATGGGATTTCCCAGGAAAGAACACTGGAGTGGGTTGCCATTTCCTCCTCCAGGGGATCTTCCCAGTCCAGGGATTGGACCCACATCTCCTGGATTGTAGGATGATTCTTTACAACTGAGCCACCGGGGAAGCCCACTTCTTCCTGTACCATCGTGATGAATCCTCATGGCAAGTGCACCTGGCTGGACCCTCCGCTCACTGGGGTCCTGAGGGCTGCCTACATGACACTGCTGGCCATGGGAGAGTGGGGACTGGCCTAGAGTCCTCCGACACTCTGCTGATCTGCCTGGGCTGACGTTCCCAGGGTTAGGCAGGCAGGGAGCCCTTGTTCAGTGCACTGAGGGATCTCATGGGCTGTGATTAATGGGACCAGGTCATGATCCTAGCATTGGTTATTTTTGAAGGCAGGATTTGGCCAGGATCCTGAGGCTGAAATAGAAGGTGCACTTTTGCTCTCTGGTGGGGTATTCTGCTGGGTTCTTGGTGACCTTTGTCCTAGACCAGAAGCCTCTGACACAGACTATAGCAGCGGTTTTCAAAGTGGGGTGCCTCTAGGCCAGCAGCAACATCATGACCCAAGAACTCCTTACAGTGCGTGTTCTCAGGCCCAGCCTCAGACCTGCAGGCTCAGGTGATGCCAGTGTTGCGTGTATCAGCGAGCCCTCCCCGGGGATCTGATGCTGAGCCGTCTGAGGAGGGTGGCCTGGGGAGATGACTGGTCCCCCTCACGTCCTTCCTTGTGGTCCCTGAGAACCTCTGTAATGACAGGCAGTGTAGAGGCAGGTCCCGACAAGGAGGCCCTGATGGCGAGTTGTCCCTCTTGGGAAGGGCTGGGGGCTGGTGTCAGGTTCTTGGTGTGTGTGGGCAGTGAAAAGATCCGTCCTGGCTGGGCAGCTGTTTCAGGACAGGGCCCTAGTGAAGGGCAACCTAGTTAGTCACAGAAAGCGTGCTTCTCTCCCATGACTGCTCCAAAGTGGCCAGGCCTGCTGCGAGGGGGCTTTCTGGTACCTATGTACAGGGAATTCAGGGACCCCATTGTGCTCCCCAGCATCTCAAATGCACAGAGAGATCTGAGCTCAAGGCTGAATGTCAGCCTCTGATTTGGACTTTGTTTCCACTAGGAAGACAGATTGTTCAACTAATGCACATTTTAGCTTCGGATGAAATACCCAGGCGTTCAGGATCTGCTGTTCGTTTGTAAAGTTTCCTTGCTCAATACATCATTCGTTTGCAGAGATGCCACTAACTAATAATTCAAAGTGGGTATACTTCACTCAACCACGATTAAAGAACTATAGCATACTTTTCTGAATGCCAGCAGTGAAATCTGCTTCCACCATCCATCTTTACTTTGATTAAACTGTCCTTAACTAATAATTCCAGATGGAAGGATTTTAAATCAAGCATGGGGCTGGAGGGATCAGGGCAAACTCTCAATAACCATGAAGACATTTATTGCAAACAGTCTCCAGATGGGCGATTCTTAGGTCCTAAGAGTGAGTGATACTTCCTGGGATGATGTTGCAGAATGTGGGCCATTCACACCCATTGCATAAGAGTTGGGCAGCGAGGTGCAGCCTTCACATGCTGTGTTCTCGGATGGACGGCCAGGTTCTGGGAGTGTCCCTCCGGCCTGTCTTGCCCACGCCTGGCCTGGAATCCTATACCCTAGTCACACTGAGATTCTCCTGGCTCCCTCCCTCTTGCCTGCAGGTGCCAGCTGAGGTGGCCTGGCCAGCACCCAGGCCCCGGCTGTGTTCTCCTCTGGCCCGCGGGCTCTTCACATGGCCCCCTCACATGGCACGGGGGAAGTGCGCCACCTCCTGGCTTGTCTGCCTTTCTGTTTGGCCACAGGCAAGCCTTCCAGGGGCAAGTGCTGTCTTAACCTCTTCTGTTACACTGCACGGAGCCAGGTGCGAGCTGGATGCTTCAGCAGTGAGAGCTGAAGTAACAGCTGAGTGACAAAGCCCCTTGCTGGTTCATGTGGAGGACAGATGGCCGCAGGATACATGGTAACAATGGATGGAATGTGCCAGAACGGCCTGGGGAGCTTATTAGAAATGCAGAACCCTGGGCCCCACCCCAGGCCTGCAGCACCTGTGTCTGCATTCCAGTAAGTGTCTGAGATCCCCCAGTGATACGTGTACACCTTAGAGTGGGATAACCACTAACACCCATTATCATCGGCAAAACGTGTTATGCTTAAGTACATGTCTGTGACGGAATCTGTGGCCTTCACTTGATTCTCATGTTACCTGTGACCCCCAGAATTTAATCATGGCCTCAGGACCATCGAGTACAGGCCTGTGTTGACAAGCAGTTGTGCTTCCTTGATCAAATCCTGTGAACTATTTGGAATAAGATTTATTACGGGGCCTGTGTGTTCTCGGATGGATAGTGAGGTTGTGAAGTGATGATGAAGTTATGTGGTGATGAAGGTGGTGATGGAGCCTCTGGAAGGCTGATGCTTTCATGCTGGGTGTTTGGCCCAAAGTTCCCAGGGGTCAGCAGGGCAGGGCACTCAGCAAGGGGTGGGGTGGCGTGACACTGGAGCCCACAGGATGGACTAGAACCTGCTTTAGTCTCGTAGCACCCCAAATCGACAACATGAGTGATCTGCTGGCCACCTTCACACATCACTGGTCATGCACTTGGCCCAGGAGTTGCTGGAGCCAGAGGAGCCGCTGGTCCTCTTGCTGCCCTGGGACAATTGGCAGCGACAGGCAGGAGCTTCCACAAGGCCTGGCCCATCAGAGCCCATTTCACGCCACGTCATGTCTGCCTTCCAAGCTGCCCAGACATTTCTCTCCTGGCCACCCCTGACCTGGAATACACAGTCAAGGGAATGTGGGAGATGTAGATTATACCATGTCAGGATAAGGACTCACACTTGCCAGCCACATCCCACTGGGTCCAAAGCTTAACACACACTCAAGTTTTATTTCTACTTTGGGGACAGACTTTAAAGTCATGTTTGAATAGCAGAAGAGAGAGGAAACAAATTACCCCTACTGGTTTCTGAAGTCCCACCAAACCCACGAGGTATTCAGACACCAAAGGGAAAGTGGTTTTAGAATTTAGCACATTTTGATTATCTGCCAAGAAGGTCAACGTAGAAGATGACAGATTTGTGACCAAGATCAAGGGGATTAGCAGCTTCTTGGGCACCCTTCCAAAAAAAACGGCTGGCCTGAGGTCATCCAAACTGCTCCCAGCATGGAAGCAGAGAGCCACAGAGATCTACTCTGAGAGGAAATAGGACCAGGAGAAGGTCCTACTTGAAAATTGCACATAAAGCATGCTGGCTGAATTGTCAAGTGGAAGGAAAGTTCACTGTCAGAGAAAGAGTGGGGCTTGTTTGTCACAAGAGACAAAGTGCAGGGCATTGCCTAGAATGGGGACATCTCTGCCACATTATTCTGGACAGTAAGATAAACATGAGTCCGTGTTCTGATTAGAAATGCTTTTCACTCTCAGGGATGAAAATGTTCCCCATTGTAGTTTACACTTCCTGGTCCTCTGAGCAGTGGCCCCTAATGCAATTCTTTCGGGAGGCCCCAAAGAATTGGGAGTCCTAGAGACAGAAGGTTTGAGGCAGGGCATGGGGCACCAGGGAAGCGGGGTGAGAGGACCTGGGAGAACAGGACCCTGTGTGGAGTCTTATTTCCAGTTGTCTGAATTCTGCTATCACTTGCCTTTAGCATACTGCTCCTCCTCTCCTCTGAGGCATGCATGGGTGCGTGCTCAGTTTTGTTCAACTTCGTGACCCCATGGACTATAGCCCGCCAGGCTCCTCTGTCCATGGGATTCTCCAGGCAAGAACACTAGAGTGGGTTGTCATTTTCTTCTCCAAGGGATCTTCCTGACCCAGGGATGGAACTGGCATCTCTTGCATCTCCTGCATAGGCAGGTGGATTTTTTCCACTGAGCCACCAAGGAAGCCCTACTCAGAAGCATTGTGCAATTTTATGCCCACTAACTCTGCATGAGCCTTGGTGGGGTCATGTACTTGGGAAAGGAAAAGAGGGCATGTTTGGGTTTGAGACAGAATGCAGCAGTGTGTGAACCCCAACTATGATAAAGATGAGACATAAGGGGTCCTGGACAGAAGTAAGAGGAAGGGTTCGGTGACTGTCAGAAAGGATATGCCCTGCTCCTTGATTTCCTAGAATCCTCAGAAGCATACTGGGGAGGACTGAATTCACCAGAGAAATATGTGATGTTGACACTTGGGTTATTGAAACCAGATGGTGAAGGGCAGGGAGGTTCTGGAGGCTGGAAGATTGCTGCCCAGGTGTCCAGGAGACGTGTCCCATCTCTGGGTCTGCCACCCCAGGACTCTGCTGAATGATCACAGGAAAAGG
The DNA here is from genome assembly GCF_029378745.1 of Bos indicus. Taxonomy (NCBI): domain Eukaryota; kingdom Metazoa; phylum Chordata; class Mammalia; order Artiodactyla; family Bovidae; genus Bos; species Bos indicus. The sequence goes on along the minus strand of NC_091772.1, from coordinate 56,564,689 downwards.
ATGCCATCTGCCTCTTTGGATCTCCTGAGCAGTCGGTGGTCTTGTCTGCCGGTGTGGAGCTGGTGGCTATTGACAGGGCTGAAATATTGTTCCTAATGGAGTGGGGATGAATTAGCCTGGTAATTTGCCCACGGTCTAAAACCCAAGGAACATCTGTTTGAGCCATAAGGGGCATATTTTTATGGCTGGAGGGAAGCCCAAGTTGAGGGGTTTGATTGCAACCATCAGCAGGGGTTGTTTGGAAGCTTCACAGAGAGGAGGCAATGAATTGCCACCCGGCACAGTGGCTCTAGTCCCCTGCGTAGTTACCCTTCTGCCCTCAGAGCCCATCTATTTTCCCAAAGGGTGGTGGCTCGAAGTGGGTTAGCACAGGCTGGCTCCTTTGCTCACACTGGGCCAGATAACCAGGGCTAATAATCCTAACGACAACAGCTCCAATTTACAGCACGCTTACTGAGCTCCTGCTGTGTTAAATCCACTATCTCCAGCTCCCCAACTTTGGTCGTTCAAATACCACCTTCAAGATCTTTGTTGTTTGTGTAACACTGGTCCTGTTATCGCCTTCATTAAAAACAAAATTGTTTGTGTAACACTGGTCCTGTTATCTCCTTCATTAAAAACAAAACACAAACACACTCTCATTTTCCCTCTTAAAATAAATGGACTTAAAAAGTAAACCTCCCAAATGGAAAATGTCTTCTAAATGGAAAACTAATAACATTTGTCACGAATGGGAGAAAACCATAAAAAGATGATATGAAATATGTAATTAGAGACTTCTGGTTTCTGGCCCGGCAAGTAAGAAGCTGAAAGACACCATTTCATCTTGAGAACAGGTAAAAAGCTGAAACCACCAGCTCGTCTTCAATCTTTCAGTGTAGTGAGGTCACGGGGCAGACTATTGCTCCCAGACTGGAGAGACTGACCGGAAGTATAGAGAAACACAACGTGCTTGGGCAGAAAGCTCGCAGTGGTCAGTCCTGGGGTTAGGAAACCTAAACTCTGGTGGTTTGCTGAAGCTCAGTGTGGACAAGTCTGAGAAGGACAAACTCCAGGAAGATCCAGACATCAGGGTCCTGACACCGTGTGAATTTTACCTGGAGGAGCTCGGCCAGGTTTTCATAGTGAGTGTGGCAGGTGGAGGAGAGAGGGGTTGGGGGAATTCACTCTTGTTTCCGAGAGGGTAGGGGAAAAGGAATCATTTTTAAATACATCAGGGCATTATGTTTTCAATAAGGTCTGCCCTCAGGAGAAACAAGTCAGCCAGAATCTAACCTCTTGGGGATTCATCAGTGCCCCCCGCCCCCCGCCCCCAACTGACCTGGAGGAAGGGAAATACCCAACTCCTGCTCACAGCAGCCATTCTGTCCCACCTACGAGGAAATAAAAAAAGTCAGAAACACTTGTGAAGTTCACAGCGCAGAGGCACAGGCTCATTAAAAAGACTTAGACCTCCCATTCCTCACCAACATATCACTAAAGGCCTATTTACAGCATTTCCTTTTTCCCTCCTGGTACATCATATTCACTTATCAATAAAAAATTACAAGGCATACCAGAAGACAAAAAACACAATTTGAAAAGACAGAGAAAAAGCAGAATCAGATTCAGATATGGCAGGGGTATTTGGAATTATCAAACCACGAATTTAAAACAACTGTGATTAAGATGCTAAGAGCTTTAACAGGTAACATAAACAGCATGTAAAACCAAATGGGCAATGTAAGTAGAGAGAAATTCTAAGAACTGAAATGAAACGCTAGAGATCAAAAACGCATGAGAGAAATGAAGAATGCCTTTGATGGGCTTGTTAGTTGATTGGATATGGCTGAGAAAAGAATCTTTGCGCTTAAAGATCTCAACAGAAAGCAGCCAAACTTAAAAGGAAAGAGAACAAAAGATTAAAAGAAAGAAAAAAACAGAACAAAAGATCCAAGAATTGTGGGGCTACTACCAAAGATACGACACACATGTAATGGGAGTTACAAAAGGAGAAGAGGGAAGAAACATGTAAAATAGCAATGACTGAGAACTTCCCCCAAATGAACGTCAGATACCAAGTTACAGATCCAGGAAGCTCAGAGAACACTGAACATGGTAAAACGCCCCTACCCCTACCTACATCTAGGCTTATCATTTTCAAATGAACTACAGAAAAATCAAAGATAAAGAAAAAATCCTGAAAGAAGTCAAAGGAAAAAACACACAATACCTCTCGAGGGGCAAAGACAAGAATGACATCCGACTTTTCAAAAACTATGCAAGCGAGAGAGAGACGTGAAAGATATAAAGTATTGAGAGGAAAACCCCACCAGTCTACAGTTCTGTATCCTGTGAAATTATCTTTCAGAAGTGAAGAGGAAACAAAGACTTTCTCAGTCCAACAAAAATTGAGGGAATTTGTTGCCAGTAGACCTGCCTTGCAAGAAATGTTAGAAGTTCTTTAGAGAGAAGGACAATGATATAGGTCAGCCACTCACATCTACACGAAGAAAGAAGAGCATCAGAGGAGGAAGAGGCCAAGGTAAGATAAAAACCTTTCTTTTTCTTATTCTTAATTGATCTAGAAGATAACAGTTTATTTAAAAATAATTATAGCCACGATGAATTCCATATGTGTCTCTATATAATCTTTTGTCTGCTTATGTATAAGTGAAATGAATGAAAGTATCTTTTCCAATAATAGCTCTCATTAAATTAAACCCAAGAAACTTACAGCCCCTGGATATAGCAGGCTGCGTAAACACAGCAGACATGTGCTGGAATTTGTTTAGAAATTATCATGTTGGTTTCTGAGGCTTCTGGTGATCAAAAAGGCATAGGTTGCCGGAGTTTAAATCTGAGCAAATCTTGCCCATTGAGCAAGTCACATCAACCTCTCTGGTCTCAGCATTCCCATCTCTGTAATATGGCAACAGCAGTCCCTACCTCACTGGCTTGTTATGAGGCTTAGATAAGTTCATGTAACGCTCCACAAGGTTAGCTGTAAACATATTCACACAAGCTCACAGCCCGATTCTTGTAGGAAAAGAGACATGGCCAGGAAGCTCACTGCCACCCGAAGGGATGTCTGGCTGTGTCGTGTGTACACAGGAGGAGACTGGAAAGAGGGCGAAAGCGTGCGGGGAGAGCAGTTACTGCTTTAAGCTGAGAGTGGGGAGGAGGCGGCCCGAGACCTTCTCCTCACTTTGCCTTGTCTACCAGGCAGAGGCCTCTTTCCCATTCCATTTATTAATTGAGTAAACTCCATGATCCTAAATGAAAACACACCCTGAGCAGCAGAGACAAGCACTGTTCTCTGCACACACCGCTTCTAGAAAAGCAAGACTAACGACTGGTCAGCGAGAGACGGAGATGGAGCCAGGGCAGCTGCGTGATTGGCTAAAAGGCCCCGCGGGGCTGGCCCGTTCGTTCCTCCTTCATCAGACTGTTCATTCATTTGTTCGTTTGCTCACTCCAACATTTGTCTTCCTGCCTCATGGGTTCCTTTCTCTCCCAGATTTTGGCCCCACATATTTTCATTAGTCTGTTAACTCTTTGATATCTTCGAACAGATGATTTTAAATTTTTGTCCAGATTTTGTTATTTTTCAAATGAGAGGACTGGTTCAGAGACCTAGGCTAGTGTTGTCTAGGAAGAAGAACTTTCCCCAAACTATGTGCATGAAAACTTAGAAACATCTTAAGTCTAAAAATAGGGGGTCCATTATTGTACCTCCAGGTAAATGGAATAATACACTGCCATTAAAAGTGTTAAACATTTTATTATGATGATAAAATACTAACAGTAAAATTTTGAGGAAAAATCAGAATATAATTCTTTTATATTATTCCCGTTTTTGAAAAATGTCTGCCTGAGCATAGGTATATGACGAGGAAGAGTCACCTGAACTGTTTATGGTGGTTACTGCTCACTGGCTGGGTTTCTTCTCTATAAGCTTCTACAAACCCTAAATTTTATGCCTAGAGAATATATTCCTTCTAGAGTCAGCTTCAGGCACACAGAATGCTGTGTTACCTCTGTCGGGATGCTCTGTGTACTCGAGCAAGCCTTTGTGCCCGCACTGATGTCCACTGGAGGCCAGTGCCGCCTTGCGAGGGTCCTTGGGCCTTTCAGACCTGGAAGCTTCGTTTCCCTGATTTCCTCTCCGAGTTTGGGGGTAGATGAAGAGGGCACCGGGTGTGTCTCCTGGATGTTTTGTTTGCTGTTAAATTTCTTATCCATCTTTGTCTCATCAGTACCTCTTGGTGAACATTTATTGAGTCACCGCCTGCTAACACCACACTAAATGGACCGAGTTATGAAATGTTTGTGCTGGACGAGAGCTTAGAGATCCTGTAACAGACGAAGCCTTAGGTGTGAGACACACATGCCCTGCCCCTGCTGGGTGTCCTAGGTGGGGTATGTGTGAGTCTGTGTGTTTATATGTGTTAATGTATGAATGTGTGTACGTGTTTATGTATGTGTATACATGTATATGCATGAGTGTGCATGTGTGTATACGTGTGTGAGAATATATGTGTATATGTGTGTATATATGTATGCATGTATATGTGTGCGTGTTTGTGTACGAGTGTGCGTGTCTATGTGTGTAAGCGTGCATATGGATGTGTGTGTGTGTGTTTAGGGGAACATCCACCACTCCTGAGGTCCTCCATCCTCTCCTGGCAGGCTGCTTAGGGCAGGCTTGTGGAGCCCCACGTCCTGTGGAACGTCCTGTGAACACAGAAGCCTGGGGCCTCTCCCTGTGGAGGTGGGCTCTCAGCCTCCAGCTAGGTGGGGCCACATGTTGTCTTCACAGCACACAGTTCAGAACCCTGCATGACTGCCCGCTTGTGGTGCTGCCCGTCTCCTCAGCCTGGCCCACGCTGCCCTGCCCACTAGGCCCCTCCACGTGGCTCTTGATGCTGAACTCCTCGTCATTCTGTCCTTCAGTTGTGGCCTGGTCCCTCCTGGCACGAGGCCACCATTGTCACAGCTTCTCCCCTTGCTGGGACACCCCCTCCCACCTTACCTGTTCCCTTCACTGCCTACGCTTATGCTCCCCTCTGAGTTACCTGACTCAGCAAAGTCACCACATTCCCTCCTCAGAGCAGCATGGGAGAGGAGCCTCGTGACTCACCCGTGCAGTTTTGGTGTCTCCAGGGCAGGAGAGTGCCAGACAGCATCCCCAGGGCCTTGTCCCAAGCTCCTGGCCTCTCTGCGTCCCATCTTACTAACAGGGGTGGCCCACGGGGTCTCAGGAGCAGTCAGTCTAGGAAAACTCTCAGAAGGCTGGACGTACTGTGCAGACAGCTAGCCATGACCTGGTGCTGGTTATGGTCACAGCTTCAGGGCAGGGATCTCCCGCTGTCGACCTCCAGGCCTTGTCACCGCTCCTAAAAGATCCGCTTTCTGATTCATGGGCTTCCTCGTCATGAGAAGGAAACGCAGCCCTTCAGCCTCAGCAGCCCTTGAGACCACCTTCCTACTTGCTCTCTCTGCAGACATGGCCTGATGCCCACGCACTTCCCTCTTCTCAACTCAGACCAGTTGGAGAGGCTGGTCACTAGCTTTCTCCATCTGGCTCTGGGGTGTTGCCCCAGCAGGAAGGAGTGGTTTCCGGCTCACATCCTGCGCTTTGAGCCTTGTGAAATCTGGATGGACAGCGACGCCCTGCAAGCCTGAGCATGACCAACGACTGCCGCGTCTCAGGAGGTTACCTGTCCTGAGCATGAAACACAGAGAAAGGGTATCGCCCGGAGGCAGGCCAACCAGCAGTTTTCACAGCCCTGGGCCTGGGGACCGCAGGTCCTCTTTGCAGCCGTTTGGCTGATGGTAAACTTTCACGACACAGTGCAAAAGCCATTTAGCACCTTTACAGAAATTGGAAATGGGTGTTTCATGTGTGGTGGTGCTGAAAATTGAGAATAATGACAGAATTATTAACAACCGGCTTCCCGGGCTTGGACTCTTAATTGCCTGTGGTCTGTAAAGCTGACAACTAAGCACTGCAGAATCCAAATGTGAAATATTTAGTTTTGGGAGTCTGGGAGAATGGCTTCTAATTCTTTTGTTTATTGGTGGTAAGAAGTGCCTTCGGGGTAGAGAGATGTTGTAAAGGCAGCAGAGAGCATTGAGCTCGGAGCCACCGGCCCAGGTTCCTGCCCTGATTCTGTCTCCGTGGGGCCTGAGGTTCTCGTGGCTTTCAGGAAGCCGTGTAAACTGATGAGGACAAATGCTTCCTGTGTGACGATGCATCTTGCTCGGTTCCATGGTGGCACTGCAGGCAGCTACAGTGGGGAGAGGCTGAGCTAGAGTCGAACGGAGTGCTTTCCTGCAAGACTTCTCAGAGCCTTGAATAGTGTTATAATGACAGGAAATATTTATTAAGCACTTACTCTGAGCCGTCACAGTACACCACTTTGCATTTGGCCTCCTTTTATCTTCATTAATCCGTAGGCCAGGAGAAGCTGCCGTTGTTGTTCAGTTGCTAAGTCATGTCTGACCCTACGACCCCATGGACTGCAGCACACCAGGCTTCCCTGACCTTCACTGTCTCCTGGAGTTTGTTCAAACTCATGTCCACTGAGTCAGTGATGCCATCCAACCATCTGGTCCTCTGTCCACCCCTTCTCTTCCTGCCTTCAATCTTTCCCAGAATCAGGGTCTTTTCCAATGAGTCAGTTCTTTGCACCAGGTGGCCAAAGTATTGGATCTTCAGCTTCAGCATCAGTCCTTCCAATGAATATTCAGTGTTGATTTCCTTTATCAACTGGCTTGATCTCCTTGCAGTCCAAGGGACTTTTAAGAGTCTTCCCCAGCCCCACAGTTCAAAGGCATCAGTTCTTCAGTGCTAAGCCTTTTTTACAGTACAGCTCTCAGATCCGTACATGAGTACTGGAAAAACCATAGCTTTGACTATATGGACCTTTATCCATATATCTGGGGCTTAGAGATTATAAACAACTTCCCTCTTGTCCACAGAGCTACTGAGTGGAAGTGCCGAGTCTTTACCATGGGTCTGTCTGACCAAAGAGCCTGTCCTCTAACCATCATACTCTCTGTCTCTCTATCCTGTCCAGAGAACCCTAGATGGAACCTTGAAATCATGCAGTTCAGTGCTTACATTGTCCAGATCCGAAGATGAACGTCAAAAGATGGAGTCTTCTCTTAGCCTCTGAGGGGATGGAGATGAATTGCAGGACCCCTCTGCCCTGTCCTCCACTTTTCCCACATCCCTCTTTCTTTGGTGCTCCCTCGGGGTCCCTTGGAACAGGAGGGCAGGGCACCTGGGCCGTTTGCATAGTTGTTGGTATGTGTGCGCAGGTGCCTTCATGCGTGGCTCCACCTCCTTGCTGTGCAACTCTGAGCAGCTTACTCAACGTCTCTCTGCCTTCACACCCTCATCTGTAAATTGTGCCCCTTACTCAGGTTTGATATTGAGTGCTGATAGAGTAAATATGTAAAGTGGGGGAGTCATAAGCTGCGGGGCCAGGTGACTTTCCCCAGTGCACCTGGGGCTAGAGTCTGCTCTACTCAAGGGATGGGTCAGCCAGGCGGCTCTTGCCAAGGGAGGAGTAAAATTGGCAAAGAATTCTTCCCAGAAGGAAACAAAGGCCTATGTGAGCCTGGAAAGCAGAACTCTTTTTCTCCCATGCATGTCAAGGAGCGGCCAGCAGATGGCAGAAGCGAGCCAGGAAAGGGAGACTGTGCCCTGCCTGTTGGGCAGCAGCTGCCTTATAAAACCCCGTGGTGTTTGCTTGTTGTATTAAGAGGTCTCCAGCCTGAGAGCCGTCCTTCATTCTGAGCAGGACTCTAAACAAACTCAGGGGCTAAACAAACCTTGGGGCTCCCGTGTGCTCCCAGCAGGCACTGATGCCCACGTGCTCCAAAAGTGGGCCCCTTGCGGAGGCGATGGTCTTCTCTCTGCTCCTTGAACACCCAGAGCACTGAGGCTCAGGGTGGGAGTGGTTAGAGCACGGTACTCTAAGAAGGAGTCCTTGACAGTGTTCCCAACAGGGCAGTCCTGGTGCTGTGGTTCATCACTCACTCACCATTAAAGGTTGATGGGCCTCGACTGCATGCTGGTCCTCTTCCCAGCTCCGGGGTGCAGCATGGCCCGCGCATGACAGGTCTGTGACTGCCAGAAAGCTCACGTTCCAGTGGGATGGAAAGAAATAGCCTGCAAGGAGTTAAGATAAAGCAGGGTGGTGCTAGGTGCGATTAAGGAAGGGAAGAGGCTGTCCGGTAGGATTTATGTGGGGGACAGCTTTAGCGAGGGTGTTTGGGGAAGAAAGGATGAGACCTGAGTTAGCGCAAGGAGCCGCCGCCCAGGTAGCTGCAGGGTGTCCCAGGCACAGGGGTGGCTGGCCTGACCCTGGAGGTGGAGTGGCTCCTGTGTTGAGAACCAGTGTGGTCCGGTCACAGCAGAATACACGGGGTGGGGGGAGAACAGAGGTGGGGCGGGGGCCCGGGCACCTGCAGGGAGGATCAGGAGTGGATTCCACCTGCAGAGAATGTGACATTGTCTGTATGGTTCAACCTGGTGCATCCACACACATCCCTGAGGATCTGGTCGTGAGCTTTGCAGACCCCCTCCTTCTGCCGGCCCCTCCCTCCAGGTGACTCAGTTGCCCAGGCGTCTGGAAACATCTTCAAGTGGCTTCTCGCTGTGTCTCAATGACATCATTTCCCCATGGTCTCCTGCAGGCGGCTGACCCGTCCCTCACCTACACATATGGCTCTCCCCGCCTCCGCCCCCAGCTCCTGGTCTAGGGAGGCCCTGAGCAGTTTGCTGGGGACTCTTGGGGGTGGGTGGGGGGCTCAGGCCTGCGGATCCAGTGCCAGAGGCCGGCATCCTCCCCTCTCCAGCTTGACTTGTTCCTCCCCTGGTGCTGGAAAGCTGAGACGTGGTCTCCACATCTGAGAAAACAGTTAAACTGACAATTCCTCACAGACTTCGGTTCAAATCCTTATTAGGCTGTTAAGTGAGAGGGGATTTCATTTCCTTCCCAGGCCTCCTCTCAAGGCCTTGCCTCTCCTGGCCTGCTGTAGTCACACGATGTGGCCAGGGAAGCAGCCAAGGTCCCGGCCGTGTCTGGGGAAACTGGGACCTGTGCAGTGAAGCTGAGGCTGGGGAGTCCCCAGGACAGGGTCCAGAGGGCGGGTGGGGTCCCAGAGGTGAGCCTAGCAGGTAGTCACTGAGGGGTCCTGGGAGCATGTGTTCCAGGGACACAGCCATGGAACACCTGCCTCCTTTGTGTGGATCTTACATTGTACATGTAAACAGAAGTACATGTAAACACACACCCATACATATAGACACACACACGTATACTCACACATACACACATAGACATACACAGACATGCAAATATGCACACATAGATACACATATACACACTCAAACCCACGCATATAGGCATGTATGTATACATGCACAGGCACACATACATGTACACATACATATATACCTATGCCTACGTACACACAGCTGTGCACACATATGGATGCCTATGCAAACGATGTAGACATATACCTGCATAAATCAGCCAGCCTGGGTCCAGCCCTGGTTCACTGCGGCCTGCAGGGAACTGCCTGCCCCCTGCGGGCTTAGTTCTCACCTGCAGTTGGACAGGGTGACAGCACATTTTCAGTGAGAAGGTGACTGGGCATTGTGACCCGGGGCTGTGCATTTGGGGCACCCTTGAAACATGAGACTTCCTGGGGGCACACATGGTCCTGTTAAAAACTGGATACTGCTGCACAACAAAGTAAATTTGAGGAAAAACCAAAACAAACTTTCCAATGGAACTTGGGGCCCCACCTGTCTCGACTCAGATCAGTGTCCCATTTAGGAAAGCACAGTCCAGTGAACAAAACCCCTCAAGGTGAGTGGAGTCTCGATGTAGGTTTCTCAAAGGACGTTAAAAAGATCCAGTTATGACTTCTCGCCACACCTAACCCTCTTCTTTGGCTTTCTGCTCCCCAGGCTCTCTCGCCCCCCTCCACATGGTACCTCTTCTAGAAACTTTCTTTTTCCCAGACCCTCAGCTGAGCCACCCTCAGGGGCCTTGTCTTGCTTTCTGCTCCTGCCTGGTCCCGCCCCCTGGTGACGTCACCCCAGCCTGGGGCTTGTGTGGGGAGTTGGTGGATGGGGAAACAGCACAGGGACCATTTTCTGGAACAGGTAATGGGGGAGAGGAGGGCTGGAGCCCTTCCCCGTGGTCACTGCGCTTCTTGTCACACACAGCGATTGGTCAAGTAACTTTGGGAGACAAGTCCAAGTACTGACCACCATGCCACCCAAACTCCCATGACCTGAACAGTCATCTTAATGACTAGTCAACATTTCATGCAAATTCACCCATAGAATAAAAAGTCCCTGTGATGGATCTGCGAGGATAGGCCAGCAGAAAGCACGGTGTGGGCATGCAGCTGAGTGGCCCGGTGGGCACTGCAGGGACCCCTTCGGTACCCCAGATCTCCTCCTATCAGACCTCCCCTGCCTCCCTGCCTGGGGGCTGAGCCCTCCATGGTGCCCAGCTTGCTCCTGGCAGGCTCTGGGGGCACTCCCAATGGGCTCTACCTGAGGAGATCCTTTCTTCAATCTGCATTTGTGGGGCTACATTTTATATGTGCCCCTTGCAGTGGAGAAGGAAAATACAACTTGAATCTGATTCTGTTCAGTGCAGTTAAATATTGTACCTCAACACTCCCCTCTGTGAGATCTTTCAGTGTGGACTAATTAGAAAGGAGGTGTTTTATATGCTTGCATTATGCCAAAACTCTTAGTGTGTTGTTATATGGGTGTTTCAGAGCGTTTTAGTGGTATTTGGAAAATTGTTTGGGGGTTTTTGAACAATCCGGGAATGTGTTATTGTTTTTTCCCATTCACATAATGGGATCTGAGCTTCTGATATCTGAAAATTCAGTCTGCAAAGCATTTTCAGGAATTGATAATAGATGGATAATGAGAGGCACCTGTATTATACTTGGTCTGAACTGCTGGTGGAGGTCGTCATATGATTGGCTGAGGCCAAACAGACTGAGAGTGGGGAGAGGACAGGGGTCCACATGATGAATCCCTACCTCTCTTTGTCATTAACAGAAAATTAGGAAATGCCTCAGGGAACCTGCCGGGTGATCAGCTGCTGAAAATCCTCTCTTAGGGCTCCCCTGCTAGTTGTCTGGTAGCAGCCCCCCGCCACGACCACGGCAGGGAAGGGCACCTTGCTGCCACACTGCAGCTGGACGCTGGTCCAACCTAGGGCTGTGCCAGGCCGGGATGCAGGCTCTGTCTCTCACAGTGCCAGTTGTGGGCGAGCTGAACTTGAAATTAATCAGAGTGCAGCTGATTGATTTTCTCAAGGCTGGCACTCATGCCAGGGCCCTGGAGGCCTGGTGGGTCTATTGTGCCAAAGTGCAGCCTGGCCTGCCCCAGAGCCAGCTGCAGCCCAGATTTCACCACAGCCATTCCTGCAACAAACTGGGGATGGCCAACAGCCTGCCTGACACTGGGGCGTGGACTATGCGTGCCCACTGCACCTGGGAGCTGAAACACCTCGGGTTCCGTCTGAATACACCTGTGGCCTGAAACAGTGGCTCTGCCCTGAGCTGCAGCTTCTGTGTTGGTAGGATCCAGGCAGACAGAAGCTGCTCTGCTTCTCCTCCTCAGGCCCCCCTGGCCTCCACTGTGATGTCTGCCAGGGACAGCCACCAGTGACCCTGTTAATTAAAACCACAGCATCGGGGCAGGAAGCACATTACAAACTCTCAAGTCGTGTTTCCCTAATAGAAATCTCACTGTGGAGGTGTCTGCGGAGGTCAGGCAGACCAGAAGAACCTGTCAGTCTCAAATGAACTCAAACAGGCTTTCTTAGTTTACTCACCTGGGGGCCTGGAGGCAGAGCGGGGAGCAGGGCCTGCCATCTGCCGCGGATCAGGGCAGCCCCCTACACCTGGAGCCCCAGATTCCATCCTGGGACCGGGAGATGGAGGAGAGAGCCGGGCTGTAGTGGAGGATCAGGAACGGCTGAGTGGCTGCTTCGGAAAGTGCTGACCCAGGCATCTGGGAGTGAGCCTGACCGGCCACCTCTGTGCAGAGCTGTCTGTAGTCGGGCAGCTGTAGTCGATTAGAAAATCACTGTAAAGTCGTGGCTGTGACTAGGGAGTGGCTCTGTCTGGGATCCATTTGTCACATACAGAATTCCTCCTTTCCGTGTTTCCTGGCCCAGGTTGCCACTTTGAATGCTCATGGCTTTTTGCAATTGACAGTGTCTCAGGCCGGACAGAGCTGGCTCCTTGGAGAGAAGCTGGAGTGACTTGAACAGGCCCAGAGGGAAAGGGAGGCAGAAAGCCTCTTGAATGTGTGGGCCCAAGCCTTCTGTGGTGGAAGGGGGCCCCACTCCTGCCTCCGAGGGGTTAACTTATTCGGGGTTCTCGGGCTAATTTGTGAAATTACGTCTTTTCACAGAGCCGGGAGAGAACAGCCTTAAATAGGGGCAATTTAATTCCTGGATCGCTGTCCTACTCAACGAAAAGCCAAATTTTATCCTCTCTCTTTCATTTGCCCATTTAAAGCCTGAAGCAGTAGGGCTGGGAGGGTGAGGGCCTGGAGTTACTATGGAAACACAGAACCTGGAAGTGGACACACTGCCTGAGTACAGACCGTGGTCCCCGTGCCGGACACGGCTGCTCTTCCTCTCCTCTGCCTTTGAGCTCTGCCCACCTGCGGTCCTGGGGAGACCTGGAGACCCCAGGGTCCAGCCTGCCCTGCAGGCACCTGGCTTTCCCCGAGACGCACAGAGCCCTCCTATCGGCTCCTTCTGGAATGTTCTCCAAATCCTCCTCCAATTCAACTCCCTATAACTCCACAGCAAGCAACACCGCATGATAAATGGCCATGCCCATTACCGTCTTTGTTTTATTCCTGGCACCGTGGGCCTCTGATAAGCAGGTGGGGGTTTCAGATGCCTAGGAGCAGCTCCCCAATTCTGTTGGAGCTCAGAATCCTCCAGTGACCTGCAGCCACATGAGAGGCCTTCTTGCCTCTCAGTATGCCCTGCCCTGGCTCCAAGGACTTTCAGTTTTTCCTTAGGGTCAAGGCATAGTGTCCTCTGATGGAACCAGGCTGGAAGCCACAAATTGCTGCTGGCAGAAGCCGGGGGCCTCAGCAAGGGGAACTGTGAATTTCCGGGTGTGGGGCGCAGGGCAGAAGTATCTGCAGAACTGGTGGCACCTGATTAAGTCTCTGAGACAGTTTTCTCAAGCCTGACCTTTTTCCCTTCTCCCTGAGCACTGTCACCTCCCACCAGGATGATGTCCACAGGCTCTTTCCTCTCCCTCCTTCTCCTCCTTATAGCAGCCAGGGTGGTCCTTTTAAAAGTCAATCAGATAATGTCTCTCTCTCACTGAAAATCCCCCAGTGGGCTCTCCTCTCACTGGGAGAAACAGGAGCCCTCGTCATCTGTCCCTGCTTGCGTCCTCCACCTCGCTTGGTCCACGCCTGAACCAACTATAGCAATCCACAGCCACACTGGCTGCCGTTCTGCTCCTCCCAGAATCCCCCTCTCTCTTCTACCCCAGGGCCTTTGCATACACAGTTCCACTGCTGCAATGCTCTGCCCTTCCTCCCACACTCTGCCAGGAAGGTTTCTTGAATTTCATCACCATCATCCCTCTTCAGAGAGGCCTTCCAGAGGGTGCCCTACTATTGCCCAAGACATACTCCTGTTTGTGTCCTTCATAGAAATGATCAGACTGCTTAAAACGTGTTTACTTGTTTGTTTTTCCTGTCTTTTCTACTGTGCTGTTGGGTGTTCCATCCAGGGCCTTGCACATAGTAGGTGCTTATTTTAGTTAAAGAGGTAATAAGAGTACAGCAGGCTATGACCCTGATGCTCTCAGAGGCTCATCTCAAAAAGGGTTCTTTCTTAATCTCAAGGCTCACTCTCACCTAGTGCTGATGGGTGGGGAACTCTGCTCGCCACACTCCCGCTAAATGGGGGTTCTGCCACCTCAGAGCCTCTTCATCTGGACTAAAAGTCCTGCGAAGTTTGCCAGGAGGAGGAATCGAGAGAAAACGGAGGCGTGTGGCTTTCACAGCCTGGCAGCCCTGTGCGCCACTTCTATTCTTGTCCATTTGCCCTGTCCGGCCACACAGCTCCAACTTTCTGGAAAACGGAGGAGGCAGGATGCCAGGTGAGCATGAACAAGAGGCTCTGGCGCAAGAGATATTTATGAGCCAAACGTTCCCTAGGGGAGGGTGACCACACCCTTGGCAACAAGCATGGAAGCCTCCCTGAGACTTTCCCTGCCTGTGTTCTTCTAGACACTAATGGTCTTGCTGAACAGCAGGCAAGGACTCAGGACAAATCCTCCATTTCCTTTCGCATGGACTCTGACCCAGGTGATGGCGTAGCTGTGTCTTCTGCAGGCGGTGTATGTGTTAGGAGTGGACAGAGACTCTGCAGCCATTATCAGGCGCTGCTTGCCTAATGTTCCATGAAGCACCCTGGGAAACAGGCCACCACAGGAAATAAACGATCATGTGGGCTCAGGCGACCTCCAGCTGGCTTCAGGGGCACCCTGTTCCCCAAGGGGCCTCGTGCCTTCCTTGTGGCTCCCAGGAATGGGTGGCAGAAACTAGTCCAGTGATTTACCTCCTGCCTTCCTGTGACTTCTCCCCGTTCTGTGCATCTCATGTTTAATTATGAGGCTGTGGATGGCCGGGATATTAATTACAGGGCAGAGGCTGTGTTACTCAGAGAAAATCAGTGCACACCTAATCTCACTTTCCTCAGGAAGGAAAATTGTATTTTTCCTGATCTCAACAAGAATGCCAGGGAAAGGAGTAGAATCACACGGAGGAGTTTTAAACTAATGAGATTCAGTTTAAAAAATTAAAAACCATTTTATATGGAGAAGGTTGGGAGAATCTATGTCTGAGATTTGGAGTTTCTCCTCAGCTGTGGTGCCTGGTGGTGGTCTGCAATAGCCCCTATAGCAAAGGGGCTATTGGCTTTCCTGTGGGGAGGGTCTGCGTGCTGTCTTAGGCAGAGTTAGCTTGGTTCCTGGTATAAAGCCAAGAATAGTTTAGGCTGGGTTTTCTAAATACATAGAGCAAAAGCATTTCTTGGCAAGAGTTCTTCTTGGCAAAAAGCAAGCATGTATATTCCAAAGGGTGAGATGGGGGGGAGAGTTTGACATATTTTGGTTTGTGAATAAATATAAACCAGACTAATATTAATAACAATAGCAACAATAATAAGTGTTCATTAAGCTTGTGTGACACGCGTCTACATTCCACGTGCTGTGGGTGCTCTCTGCCATTTCTTCACAGCAGTCCTGAAGGTGCTTCCCACTTTACCCTCATTCATCGCTCAGGTGTTTATGTGTACATGCATGCACACACACATGTTCTTGCACTCGTGTGTGTGTGCATGTGTGTGTGCGTATGTGTGATGCTCCACACCTGGCTTGGGGGGTGGTCTACTTCATGGGTTCCCCAATAGCATGATGAGGTTGGTCTCTCACCTGCTGTACCTCACAGGTGAGGAGAGCACTGATTCTGAATGGAAATGGAGGCTGCCCAGTGGAGGTGGGACCCAGGCACAGATTAAGCCAGTCACGAGCCTGAAGATCCCTTCAGTCCCACACTACTCTGTAGTTTAGCCTTTATTATGATTTTTTTTTTCTCTTTTCTTCCAGGTAGTCCTTCTTGTGCTCGGTAGGAGCTGGATGGGACTGTTTGGGTGCAGCTTGTTAGGGCTCAGGCCACTGGCTGACTTGTCCATCTTGCCTTTCCCAAGATCCATGGGGCCCCATGAAAAAGTTGGCTTATGTGATCAATTATTCAACAGAAGGACAGAAAGTTTTGTTTGCATCAAGCCTAAAAATCTGGGGTGGACAATGGTAGCTTATTAATAAAAGGAGTTCCCCCACATTCTCATCCTGCCCTGGAAGACAGAGAAAGCCATGGAATAAGCTCTGAGGGAGGCATCAAGTTCAAGCTGCTAATGACTTCCTAATCACGCAGAATAAGAGATACAGCCCTTAAAATACACCAGACAGCCAAACATAATCTTTGCTTTTCCCAGTATCATCTAAGGAATCCAGATGTTCCTGTAATGACAGCCCTACAAACAGAAGACCCAGCTGTAGGACTGACTTCTCAGTGTTCACGTGCCTCCCCAAGTCTCCTCCCAGGCTGGGGTCCTGACTGCTGCTCAGCATGGCCGTAGCCCCCACTGGCGTGCAAGCAGGGAGCTGTTGGCACAACCACACACCACAAAGGAGGATGCTGGGAGGAACCTGCTGAATGTCAGCGTGATTAAACCTGGGACACATGTGAAACCTTTGTCTGTGGTCCTTAAGCAAACCTTGGGGGTCTGGGTGTAGAAAAGGATGACTTAAACAGATTGAAATACATTTAACTCAAATATTCAAACAGGGACTTCCCTGGTGGTCCAGTGGCTAAGGTAACTAGATCCCAACGCCACGACTAAAAGATCCTGCTTGTCTCAATGAACATCAAAGATCCCACGTGCCACAACTAAGACCTGGTGCAGCCAAATAAATAAAAACACATGTTAAAAAATTCACACGTACTTAGATGGTACAATTTAATTTAGGTCCATCAACATTAGTGACAGGGAAAGTAGCTAATATTTATTGGGGAATATTTTTGGTGGTTACACATGATTTTTTTTTTTTTTGGTAATTTTAGTTTATACTGAAGTATAATTTATTAACAGTGTTGTGGTAGTTTCTGGTATATAGCAAAGTCATACATACATATACATGTGTATGTATATACAGATGTTCAAGCTGGTTTTAGAAAAGTCAGAGGAACCAAAGATCAAATTGCCAACATCTGCTGGATCATGGAAAAAGCAAGAGAGTTCCAGAAAAACATCTATTTCTGCTTTATTGACTATGCCAAAGCCTTTAACTGTATGGATCACAATAAACTGTGGAAAATTCTTCAAGAGATGGGAATCCCAGACCACCTGACCTGCTTCCTGAGAAACCTGTATGCAGGTCAGGAAGCAACAGATAGAACTGCACATGGAACAACAGACTGGTTCCAAACACGAAAAGGAGTACGTCAAGGCTGTATATTGTCACCCTGCTTATTTAACTTCTATGCAGAGTACATCATGAGAAACGCTGGGCTGGAAGAAGCACAAGCTGGAATCAAGATTGCCGGAAGAAATATCAATAACCTCAGATATGCAGATGACACCACCCTTATGGCAGAAAGTGAAGAGGAACTAAAAAGCCTCTTGATGAAAGTGAAAGAGGAGAGTGAAAAAGTTGGCTTAAAGCTCAACATTCAGAAAACTAAGATCACGGCACCTGGTCCCATCACTTCATGGCAAATAGATGGGGAAACAGTGGAAACAGTGGCAGACTTTATTTCTTTGGGCTCCAAAATCAATGCAGAGGGTGATTGCAGCCATGAAATTAAAAGACCCTTACTCCTTGGAAGGAAAGTTATGACCAACCTAGATAGAATATTAAAAAGCAGAGACATTACTTTGCCAACAAAGGTCCGTCTAGTCAAGGCTATGGTTTTTCCAGCAGTTATGTATGGATGTGAGAGTTGGACTGTGAAGAAAGCTGAGCGCTGAAGAATTTATGCTTTTGAACTGTGGTGTTGGAGAAGACTCTTGAGAGTCCCTTGGACTGCAAGGAGATCCAACCAGCCCATTCTAAAAGAGATCAGTCCTGGGTGTTCATTGGAAGGACTGATGCTAAAGCTGAAACTCCAATACTTTGGCTACCTGATTCGAAGAGTTGACTCATTGGAAAAGACTCTGATGCTGGGAGAGATTGGGGGCAGGAGGAGAAGGGGACGACAGAGGATGAGATGGCTGGATGGCATCACCGATTCGATGGACATGAGTTTGAGTAAACTCCGGGAGTTGGTGATGGACAGGGAGGCCTGGTGTGCTGCGATTCATGGGGTTGCAAAGAGTCAGACATGACTGAGTGACTGAACTGAACTGAACTGATATATATGTTATACATATACATGTATCTATTCTTTTTCAAATTCTTTTCCCATTTAGGTTGTTGCAAAATACTGAGCAGAGTTCTCTGTGCTATACAGTATTGGGGGATTATTGCATCTTAACCACCTTGACTCCTCTACTCGGTGAGGTAGAGGATTTCATTTGTAACTCATGTTACAAATGAGATTCAAAGAGGTGAAGTGATTTCCCCAAAGTCCCTCTAGAAGTAGGTGGGAGAGGCGGAATTTAAGTACCGAATATCTGGTTCTACTATTTTACAAGTTTCCACTGGGTTCAAGCTGACCTTTCATCTTTCAAAACAACTTCAGTAGAACTCATGATTTTATAAAATAAAGTTGGTTTTGAGATACATCAAAAGATTGCATTTTAGTGTTACTCTTTTTTTATCTTGTGTGCCTGTAAGATGATACCTGCTCACCCATTGTAAACATGTTTAACAACACAAAGTATGAAGACAAATTAACAATACACAAAGTACTCAGTCATGTCTGACTCTTTGGGACCCTATGGACTGCAGCCCACCAGCCTCCCCTATCCATGGGGATTCTTCAGGTAAGTATAGTGGAGTGAGTGCCATGCAGGGGATCTTCCCGACCCAGAGATTGAACCCATGTCTCTTATGTTTCCTGCATTGGCAGGCAGATTCTTTACCACTAGTGACACCTGGGAAGCTAGCAACCACCCAGATCCCATCCCCTGATTTAATACTATGCTGAGTATTCTTCTGGACATGCGCCATGCCAGAATGTTCCATAATACAGGTTACTCCAAAGTGCTCCAAGCAAGGGGCTCTGCGGTCATGATGGCTGGGGACTCTTGGAGGGTCATGATGTGTGTTCTCATGTTACTGGATCTCAGATGTTTTGAGGTAAACAAACTTGTTTGTCTGATCTCATGCTCCCCAGTCCCGCTTGTCCATGTTGTACCTTATTCCATAATGGGCTTGCACTCCTTGCAGGGAGCATGCTCTGGTAAAGCCGGCTTCAAGACCCTGTGCCCAACCACAGGCATTTATCAAGCAGACTCTGGGCCAGAGCAGAACTGGGCTGTGGAGACTCAGGGCTGAAGGAGGCAGGCTCCCATCTCATGGTGCCTGCTTTTGCTATTATCTTGAGTTTTTCCAAGAATACAACTTTGTTATCTACAAATTATGATTGTTTCGCCTCTTCCAACATTCATGACTGTTTTTATATTCTTTTTTTTTTTTTTTCAAACTCATAAGAGCACTTTTTATTTGAGGCAAAGATAAGCCTAGCTGAAAGGATTACAGTTCCAAGCAATCAAAACCCCACTGTTAGAGGCACTATTCTGATTTTGTGAATTCAATTTAGAAAAGAGTATTTGGGTTGCATGTTCCCCAGATCCCCAGACTAGAAGGGCAAAGGAAAACTGAAGAGACTTCTACTAATCTACTGATTCTGCTCTTTGGACCCGACACCAAGCTGGCCGAGCCCTCGCGGGTTTGTCTAGAAGTTGCTGACCCACCACTGAGGGTCTATATTCTTGTCTAATTGCTTTGTTTAGCATTTCTGGGAAAATGTTATACAATAGTAGTGAGAAAGAGTACTCACAACTTTGTGACTTTAGTGGAACGCTTGTACCATTTTTACAATGAATTATGAGGGTAATTTTTAGATTGAAATGTGTACTTAAAAAATATTTGTAAGGAGGTATCCTCCATTTCCATTTCAAGTATCAGAAGTGGGTACTAAATTTCATGAGATGTCTTTATGGCTTGTAAGAAAAGAAATCATCGCAAGCTTGTTTCCCTTTATCTTGTTCATTTGGTAAAGGTGATTTTAAAAGTTTGTGAAACTGAACAGTTCCTGGACTATGCAAATTGTCACGGTGTGTTGCTCTTTGTTCAAGCTGTTCACAGAAACTTCCTCTAACGACCATTTCTGTGGTGATCCATGTCCTGGCTTCTAGGTTATACAGGTTTCATAAAAACAGCCAAGTAATCTTTGTGTTTCTCCATGCACTGGCATTGTTGGAATAGCGTAGGGATAATCAGTTCTTGAAGGTTTGAGAAAATAGGACTCTGGCAAGCACCAGCTCACTCCCTGCTATTTACAGTATAAATTGTTCAGCCACTTTGGAAAGTAATTTGTTAATATCTAGTTAAGTGGAAAACGTTTATACCCTATAATCCCACAACACCACTCTATCTATAGCCTAGAGAAACGCTCTTATGCGCACAGGGAGACATGTACAAGAATTTTCATTGCAGTGTTGTTTTGGTTAACAAATCAAAAATGTCCTAAAGTTCCTAACAGGAATTAGATAAGGTAATTTATGCAACAGATTAATCTGTGGCAGTTAAAATGATTGAATTAGATCTCCCATATCAACCTGGAAAATGCTCAAAAATGAAACACGAGGGAAGGGAGAAGAAAGTGAAAAGAATATGTCCACTTAGATATGATTTGCATAAAAATGACACAGAAAACAGCACTCCGGTAAGATTTTGGATGCACATATATTATCAAAAGTACAAAAAAGAAGAATATTCACCACTTTTAAGAATCCAGGTTTCCACTGGGGAGGGAAAGAGAGGAACAGAAATGGTCCTTAACATGTCTTGGTGTTATTTTATTCACTAAATCAAAAAGGTCTGCTGTAAATACAGAACAATTGTGGCATTTCCTAAAGCTGAGTGGTGGGACATGGGTGTTTGCTATATTAACCACATTTCATTTATGGCCTTACCGCAGCTTCAGCTGCCTTTATCAGTTTTAACCTGGTTTCTAGATAAAGGGCGGAGAGAGGTCTTCCAAAGTCGTCTGTTATGTCTCTGATCATTTCCCCTGCTTATGACCTTTTCAGAATTGGAGATGGAGGCTGATGGTGATTACTGTTATCCTCTGCGTACCCTGACCTGGATGGCACAGTGCTCAGGACAGAGCAGGTGTCCCATAAACACGAGATGACATCATCCCCACTCCAGCACTACCCGTGTCTCCCCAGATTCTCCACACCCCCTGCCTGGGTATGACACCCTTGGGCGGTGGTCATGCATGGGTGGGCATGGCAGCAGTGAGGAGTGGGGGCGTAGACGCTGGTGCTCACTGGGCCCTGCGTGTGTCACTGGTCTGCTCCGTCCACTTGCACTGCTGACTCCCAGGTTACTCTTCAGGACCTGCCCTGCTGGGTTGGTGGTGAGAAGAGGGCTGTAGCTCTGCCCCCTCTTCTGTCCTGCCTGTGGGAACAGCCCACTCACCGAGGGTCCTCCTTCTCCCTGGCAGCCTTAACAGCTTCTCCTCTAGTTTCTCAGTGAGTTGAAATGATGCATGCTCCTTGGTAGTCTCCCAGTTGTGACTGTGGCTGGTGGATTTCTGTCCCTGTATGTGGCTTGGGGGAGGGTGTTCTTGTTTCCTTATTTAAGAAGTCAAGTTTACTTGTCCATTTGAGTCCTTAGGTCAGTGGTTCTCAACATGGAATGATGTCTCCTACATCCCAGGAACACCTGGCAATGCCTGGAGACATTTTTAGTTGTCACACCTGGCTTGTGGGTTGGGTGGGTGAGAACTGTGTTTCTGGCATCTGGTGGGGAGAGACAGGAAGCTGCTAAACACCCCACAATGCGCAGGGAGGACAGTTCCCATCCCAGTAAAGAAGGATCCTGCTCCAACAGTTAACTGTAACTGGCACTGAGGCTGAGAAACCTTGCTTTAGGCTCAGTGAGCCATTTATCCAGTTCTGCACCATTTTACCCAATGGTTTGGGCTGGGAGAAGGGATGTGTGCTCCAACATCAAGGCCATCTAGTTTCTTTAACACACACCAGGCAAGTTACTGTACTACTGCTGGCTGACCTTCCATCTACCTTGTAACTCTGTTCACATGCCCAGTACAAAACATGTACTTGACATCCAAATCTTTGAATCTTTGTTACGTCACCTTCTTCCGTGTACTCATTTAAGAAATCTTTGCAGGACACCTATGAGGAACCAGATCTGGAGCCAGAATACACCCTTCTGGTGCTCACAGTCCAGTGGGAACACAGGAGGTAAACAAGTAAGCGAATAAATCACTGCACGGTTCAAGACGGCAGTGTTCAGCAGGAAGGAAGTAATTCAGAGAGTATGTTGGCAGGTGGTGTATCAGTTTCCTGTGGCTGCTGTAACAAATTACCTCAAGCTTGGTGACTTAAAACTCCAGAAAGGCATTATCTTGCAGTCTGGAGGCCTTATCTCTGTCTAGTCCAGGGGTAGGCAGGGTAGGCTCCCCCACAGACTCTGGAAAGCCTTCCTTGCCTCTCCAGCCTCTGGAGGCTCCAGGACTTCCTTGGTGGTGACAACCTCACCCAGTCTCTGCCTCACCCTCACATAGCATTTCTTTTTTTTTTTTTTTTTCACATAGCATTTCTGTGTCTCCTCTGTTTCTCATAAGGACACTTGACATTGGATTTAGGGTCTGCTTGGAATGATCTCATCTCAAGATCATTAACTTAATTACATCTGTACAGACCAGACCCTTTTTCCCAGATAAGGTCACATTTAAGGTTCTGGGGATTGAGGTGTGGACATGTTTTTCTGGAGGTTACCCTTCAACCCATTATAGCAAGGAATCATTTCAACTATGAAACCCATAAGACACACATGGTTACATTGTAGGCCCCGCCCTACAGGGCTGTCCCTTTGATGCCCACCCCCACCCCCAACCCAGGGCACCTTGCACAGAGCTGCACACAGGTCAGGGGTTCAGGCCTGGGAGAAGTGAACAGACTAATGAGGCTGCTTTCCAAGTGCCTCTCTTACCCTAACACAAATGCTTTTGCAACCCCTGTGCACCAAGGTCATGTTTCACACTGATGCAGGCCCTGGAGGCAGAGCTGAGCTGATATTAGGCAGCTGACCCTTGGAGGAAAAAAGCATTTGATTATTTGAGGCCAGAATGGTCCGGCCTTCCCCTCCCTGGCCTTTTGCCCTGAAACAAGGCCAATTGATTCTGTCTGCTCTGGCCAGTGGTGACTTGGTTTAATCAAACAACTGCATGTCTGGGAGAGCTCCCTGGCTACCCTGATTACATACGCCTCATCCTTGCCTGGCCTCGTACACACTCCCGAGGTCATTCACCTCATAACTAATTCCCGTTTGTCCTGCTGAGTATTTTCAGTACTACTTCCTCCAGGAGTCAATGCATGACCACATTTGTTTGCCAAGCACAGTGTTTGGCACAGAGTGAATGTTTGTGCACATTCCTTAAACAAATTTACCAATGCAGTAATAAAAACTAACATTTAGTGAGTGGCCAGAGCTTAATATTCATGATGGGCGCAGCTCTAAGGATTCACACATATGAAAATCCACACTATGCGTTTTTCACAATGCTGAGTAGAAACTCAAAGGAGAAAATGCTTGTAAGAGTGTTTCATGAACTGCCCTCATGGTGAAAAAGCCGTTTCCCACAGGTCAGCCTAGAACTCCACTGCAGTATGCCCTAACACACATCAGCGTCCTGTGTGGCCCAGTCTTTGCAAGGAATCATGTTCAAAGAAGCAAATCCCACAACTAAAAATGATTAGAAATGAACTGTAATCTTTTCTTACATCTTTTCACAAACATTAATGGGGATCCTATTAGAAACCCAAAGCTTCCTTTCTCCAAATTTCCTTTTCTCCCCAATCTCCTCAAATCCTCCATCCTTCTCACCTGCCAAACCCCCAAATAAATCTCCTGATACCCCAAATCTATCCTCTCTTCCTCTCCTCCTCCTGGCCTCCCCCATCATTGTGTAGATTCTCCAGCCACTGCAGCATCTCCTGAATTTACCTAAAACCAGATTCTTCATAACTAAGGAGAACCCTAGGACTTTTCCAGCTGGCCAGAATCCTTTTATTGGAATCCCTTCACGCTGGATCCTGACTCTTCCACCCTGTCTGTCTCCACATTGTGGGGAGGAGAAGAATTTCGTCCAGCAAAAGCAAGTTCGTCTTTAGCTGATGGAGGGTGCAGGAGGAAGAAGTCTGAGAATTTTCAGCCCCGGTCAGTCAGATCTCGTGGGCAGTCCTGCTCCTAGTTGTGTGCCCTCTTCTACTTTGTAGAGAAGCTTCCTTTCCATTAGCTGTGTGTCTCCAGGCCAAACCTGGGAGGTGGTTCTCCCTTCGCCTTCACATTTTTGTTTCCGCTCTTGATTTTTTTTTTTTCCCCAGATGAGAGCACTGAGCTCAGGTAAGTGAAGTGGCCAAACAAGAGCCACAGCAAGTAGGGGACAGAAGGAGGATTAGATGGTGCAGCTCTGACCCTGGGGCTCACCAGTGCCAGCTGTGTTGTCAACAGCTACTAGGGATCTGGCCCCACATACTCATGAGCTGATGCTGTTCCAGTCATCCCTACATAACAGGAGTGAACTGAGACTTAGAAAGCTAGAGTCACTTAGAAAGATAGAGGTCTCCCAATCAAGAACTGACAAGCCTGGCATTTGGCTCTGTTCTGATTAATGATCCATGGATGTTTCTCTCTTCTATTCTCCTCCCATTCTATTTTTGTCCCATGATATATGATTGAAACTTTGTATTAGTTGTTTCATGTCTTTCTTTCCTAAGCCTAGCACTGACTCTTGAAGTAGCAGTGATGTCAGAACAGTGTGTCCCTTGCAACCCTTCTCAGTGCCTCCTCCCACTCCTGTGTCCCAAGGGCAGCGGCCGCACACCTGCCTCTGCACACCCTGCCCGATCTTGCTTGTTTCTCTAATTAAACAAAAGTCCCCCGAAGACTTAGAGAACACTGCCAAGTCGCTTCAGTCGTGTCCGACTCTGTGTGACCCCATGGAATGCAGCCTACCAGGCTTCTCTGTCCATGGGATTCTCCAGGCAAGAACACTGGAGTGGGTTGCCATTTCCTTCTCCAATGCATGAAAGTGGAAAGTGAAAGTGAAGTCACTCAGTCATGTCTGACTCTTAGCGACCCCCATGGACTGCAGCCTACCAGGCTCCTCCATCCATAGGATTTTCCAGACAAGAGTACTGGAGTGGGTTGCCATTGCCTTCCTCTTAGAGAACACTGCTGCCTGCCTGCTGCCAAGTCGCTTCAGTCTGTCTGACTCTCTGCGACCCCATGGACTGCAGCCTACCAGGCTTCTCCGTCCATGGGATTCTCCAGGCAAGAACACTGGAGTGGGTTGCCATTTCCTTCTCCATTAGAGAACACATTTGGGACTAAAAAATAAATAAAATTAAGCCCTTTGGGAATGTTGGTCTTGAACTTCACCTGGTATTATTGGTGGTGGTGTCCACAGGTCCGGCCCTGACAGCCTGACCTCAGCAAGCTCTGAGCGAGAACCTGGACCTCAGCAGTGGCACAATTTCATGCAGCTAGCCCACGGAGTCAGACAGGCGTGGGTTCACATCCCTGCTCGTTCCTTTGAACTTTAGGCACCATGGGCAGCTGCTTTAGGTCGGAAAGGGGGGCTGTCAAATAGTTTCTTTTTGTGTGCAATAAACCATGGGCCCCTCCCCACCTCCTGGCACCCTAACTCAGAACCCAGACTCTGTGGCGCTTCACATCTTTTCTCTCCCCTCCCTCTTCTCTTCCTTCTCTCCAACTCCCATTGTGATTCAGCCACTCTCAAGTGTCAAGAAAAACCTTTTTTTCTTAATCAAAAGGGGAGAATTCTAACATCTTAAGTCTGGATGGTGCCTTGAAAGGTCACCTGTTATACAACCTTGACTTTAGACAGGACCACTTTCAACTGATCCAGACAAATGGAGCTTTCTCTGCACATTTGCTTAAAAAGGACAGTCCTTTCTTTTTTTGTGATTTAGGAAAAGGCTAATTTTAACACATTAGAAGAGATATTTAAAGGATCGGGCAATCTGTAGTCAAATGTGCCAATTATACCTAAGCTATTTGCAGGGAGCTCCGTAATGAATGGGCGGCTTTTACAGGCGACTGTCTGGGCCAGGTCCTCACACAATCCGCAAGTGTCAGCCTTTCTTTCTTGTTATTAATTTTGTAAGTCAGATGAAGCTATTCTATACATGCACATAGGAGCCCGATCAGTAAATTGGGACAGATTAGTTGAACTGATCTATAAATGATAATTGTGGAGGAAAGTCTGGCCCTTACACCTTTCTCATCAAAAGCCCCTCACCTGAATAGGCCAGTGCCTCCTGCAGGGTGAGTGCCAGTTTTTACCCATTTTTACATATTTTATCTCATTATTTGAGTAATTTACAAAAATATACTGGTAAAGGGAGGATAATAACATCAGAGCTTCCAGCCAATAGAAGAGGAAGCAGCTGCTGGGATCCATCACCTGCGTTTAAGGGAATGAATCCTTTGACCCTAAGCCGAAAGCCTGGGGAGGGAGAGAGAGCCATGGGGAAGAGGGATAGGAGAGCTGTCACAGGACCTCCCGGGTGGAATCAGGCTCAGGGAGGAGCGGTGCAGGGACTCCAAGGCCAAGGTGAGGCCTATTCTGCCCTAGGGCCCCCTGAGCAGCTGAGGGTGGGCCTGGGCACAGTATTGCTTCTTGGTGGGGTCAGCAAGGCCTTGAAAGGTCTCCCTGCTTTGCCTAAGCTCTGAGGCATCTCTTGGGCTGACCACCGAGTCTTCACCCACTGAGCAGTCTGGCCCTGCTCTGCACCCCACTGTCTCTGTGTCTCGACTGGGCAGTTTTGACTTCCAGGGACCTTGGTGATGTCTGCAGGCTCTTTTGGCTGTCATGTGGGAGGTGGGGGGAGGGTGCTACTGGCACCTAGGAGAGGGGAGGGAGGCTGCTAAACTCCCCATGGTACTCAGGGCAGCCCCTAGCAGAAAAACGAGCCAATCTCTGATATCAGAAAGGTTGACAAATCCTGCCTTGGGGTCTTCGGTTGCAATTCTTCAAACTACAGTGCTAGCCCTTCAAAAGGCTGAAGAAGGCGCCTGGGGAATGAGCCCTTCCCTGCTCCCTGCCAACCGCCCCACATGTCAGTGGGCAGCGATGTGGAGGGGCCCAGAGGTTGCCAGCAGCTGCAAGTGGACAGAGTAATGAGAAAAGAAGGGAGTTGGCCAGGCCCCCTCGTTCCCACCATGCAGGACCTGAAACCCCTCTGGGCAGCAAGGTCACGGCCAAGCAGAGCCCACAGAGCGGCGATGCTCAGACAGAGTGCTCTCCAAGACACTGGGCTGCAGGACTGCCTCATGGACGGCCCTGAGGTTCACCGAAATGGAATGAAATTGGGTGACTGTGACCTGAGAGTGTGCGTGAGACTGGGCAGGGGTGAGGCATGTGTAACCAAGGTAGCCAGGGAGCTCTCCCAGACACGCAGCTGTTTGATTAAACCAAGTCACCACCAGCAGGGGCAGACAGATTCCACTGGCCTTGTTCCAGGGCAAAAGGCCGAGGAGGTGAAGGCTGGACCATTCTGGCCTCGAATAATCGAGTGCTTTCTTTCCTCCAAGGGTCAGCTGCTTGGTGTCAGCTCAGCTCTGCCTCCAGGGCCTGCATCAGTGTGAAACATGAGCTTGGGGTGCAGCGGTTGCAAAAGCATTTGTGTTAGGGTAAGAGAGATGCTTGGAAATCAATCTTATTAGTCTGTTCACTTCTTCCAGGCCTGAGCCCCTGACCCACATGCAGCTCTGTGCAGGGTGCCATGGGTTGGGGGTGGGCAGCAATGGGACAGCCTTGTAAGACACAGCTTCTGGCCCAGGAACATGCTGAAATCTGGAGGAGACGCATATTCCCGGTCAACACACCAGGCTCTTCAGTGGCTTTGTTTGGCCTCTCTCAGCCCTGTCCCCACCAAGGAACACTCCCAGCTGCACAATTCCACCCAGCACAGCTAGGGGAACAGACACATCTGACTTACCTCGTGCCAGAGAGAAAAGTATATTCACAAGTATCATCAACATTTACAGGCCGCCTCATCCATGCCATGAGCACTTCCCCTGCTCCATCACACCTGATACTCCTGAGATTAGGGTAAGTGGTATTGTGCCCCTTTTTCAGATGGAGAAACTGAGGCCCAGGGAAGGCCAATGGCTTCTCCAGGGACCCTTGGCAAGCACCAGTTGAAGACAGGCACCCTGGAGTTCAGAGCCCACTGACACGTAAGCTGTCACAGTGCCCACCAGCTCCTCAGAAGAGAAGACTGGGTGACTTACACTCAACCCTGTCTGATGGGTGTCATCCCCGTGTGTGTGTGTGCTGGGGCCTGGAGACCTGACCCTGTCCTTGGCTGCAAGACACAGGCTCCCAGTGAGGCTAAAAGGGAGACTCCAAGGGTATATGCCACAGAGGAGGAGAGGAGGCAGGACCTGGAGGGTCCAAGTGGAAGGGAGGCTTGAGGGGGAATCCCAGAGTCGAGAAGCGAGGAGCAGGAAGCCACTTCAGCCCAGAGACTCTCAGAGTGTGGTGCCCGGATCAGTAGACGGCAAATGTGAACCCAGCCCTCCAGGTGATGCTGATGGGTACTTGTGCTCCAGAGCCTCTGCTTTAGGGAAAATAAGATGCAGAGCAGAGAGGGACGGGGACACTTGGCGGGTCTGGAAAGTGAGGAAAAGGGAAGGAAGTAGGAGACTTGGAAGCCCTTGACGTGTCACATGTGATGGCCAGGGACACCGTGTCTTTAGAGATTGGCTCATTGAGCTGTCTTATTACTGATCCATTTTAGGATCTGTATCTTAATTTGGACATCAGTGACATAGAGTCCAACCTGTACAATTTACCAAGATGCAACAGGATGCCATTTTAATTTATTCATCATCTTAACCTAATTTTCCCATACATATCACTAATTTTTGAATTTTTCAATATTTCATCTAGAGTCTGTGTTAGGATATACTCGAGTCCAGCAATTCTGTGTTGGTCTATCTTTCTAAAGATCAGCTATTTTTCAAATTAAAAGTTGATAACATGTTAATAGATAATTCAATGAATAACTTATTTAACTATCTCCTTAAGTTTATTCTCTCAGCACTAATATGGCATCCAATGTCTTGGGTCTTTTAGACTCCCTCAGAGTATTTCCATTTTAAAGTGGAGAAGATGGAAGCACAGGATGATGAAATGATTTGTCTGTGGTCCCCCACTAGTAGGGCTTCCCTGGTGGCTCAGTGGTAAAGAATCCTGCTGTCAGTACAGGAGATACAGGTTCGATCCCTGGGTTGGGAAGATCCCCTGGAGAAGAAAATAGCAACCCACTCCAGTATTCTTGTCTGGGAAATCCCATGGACAGTGGAGCCTGGTGGGCTACAGTCCATGGGGTTGCAAAAGAATTGGGCACAACTTAGTGACTAAACACAAGAAGCGTTCACTAGTAAGGGGTCAAACTGGGAGAAGAAGCCAGCTTTGCTGATGAAGGGTTATGCCTGTAAGATCACACATAGGTACCACAGTAAAAGACTCTTATGTCCCACCTCTAAGGGCCTTTTCTTTGCAATAGCAGGCTGCTTGCTTCCTGGCATTCATACCAGGACGGGTGTTTGTGCAGAGGGACCCTTCGAGAGCGGCTACATTATGCAAACTTGATTATCCTGTCCAACGTTATTGATGTCAGCAGCCATTGTGAAATTAAGTTTGGGAGATGGAGTGTGGAGGATAGCACTTGTAATTTTTAAATCTTCCTCTTTTGCCTCTTGTGGGGAGGTGGTGGAGAGAAGCAGGGCTTCAGGGTTGTGGGTTCTTTAATGGAATCTGTCTGTCTTGATGAGGAAGTGGACACAGTATCTTAGCATGCTCCAGATAAGCTCGGGCTTCAGCCCACTTGTTTCTGGTGAACAAGTTCCTGAAGAACTTCAGATATTCTGTACCATCAAGGCAGCCTGGGAACGGCTGTGGGGCAGTGAGATTGTGACCCCATGATCCTGACTCATCTCTGGAACCTTGGCGCCCTCCACAGGGCATGGTACCCTGCAGGTGTTGGCACAGTGGTGGCTGATTCCAAACTTAAGGGACCTTCCCACCTAGGGTTTCAACAGCTCCTGCATTGTGTTAGCCACCCCCTGAAGATCAAAAGCTCTTTATCCAAATACCTAGTCAGTTTCTCCCTTTGGATGTCACATGGCCAGGCCAGGACAGATAACATCTCCTTCAGGGATGTTTCACGTGAAGCCCAACAAATGGCACTGCCACTGGACCAGTCGGCGAAGGATGATGCCCTGGCATCATTTCTGGTTTCCTTTCTTCTTTGCACCACATACCTACACACTTCTCTCCATCTCTATCACCTACCCTTTGAACGATAGCACCTGCAAACCTAATTTGTTCCCCTGTCAATCCATTCTCCACATCATAGTCAGAGTGACATCCAGTCAACTCCTACATAAAACCCCCATGGCCCCTCAGGTCAAAGTTCAAGGTCTTCACATGACTGGGATTCTCACCAACTTTTTCATCCCTGTCTCCCACCCTGCTCCCCGCGTCCCAGATCCAGTCTCCAACGCGCCACGCCTCCTCAGAGCCAGCCTTCACACGTGCTGTTCCCTGTCCTGGAGCATCCTTCCCCTGCTCCTCATCTGGCCATCTGCTCCTCTTTCTTATCTGCCAGGTCTCAGCTTGACAATCTGGTCTTTGGTGAGGACATCCCTGAGCGACAGAAAAAGCAGACAATGTAAAGTCCTCGCCCTGTGCCAGGAACCCCCCACCCCACAGCACTTTATATATACACTGACTCGCTTAATCCTTGCAACAATGCTATGCATAGCTAACATATTACCTACAGTTTGCAGATGGGGAAACTAAGGTTCCAAGAGGCAAGTGAACTTGCCAAGGTCACATGTTTAGCAGAAGAGCCAGGATTCAAATGCAGACATCTCGGGTCCCCAGCCCATGCTCTGGTCCCCACACCCTGTGGTGACCACACCTGGTGGAGACCACAGGCAGTGGCTGGTGAGGCACCACCTATACCTCACACTGTGGAATCCACTTCTGCTTCTGGTGCCACGAACCTGGCATCCATCTCCCCACCACAGCTAAAGCATCGTGTGGGGAGGACATGTCTTCTTGTTCACTGGTGCATTCCCACTGCTCGTGAGCACATGCTTGACTCAGTGATTAAATGATTGTGATCCTGCCTCAGCACGTTTGCTGTTGGAGCCACTGTTGTTCCCCTTAAGCGTTCCCGGTTCACTCTG
This sequence comes from Bos indicus, assembly GCF_029378745.1. Taxonomy (NCBI): domain Eukaryota; kingdom Metazoa; phylum Chordata; class Mammalia; order Artiodactyla; family Bovidae; genus Bos; species Bos indicus. Next base: position 56,533,606 of record NC_091772.1, on the reverse strand, counting down.
GGGCCGAGGCAGTGGCTATTTGTGAACATTCTTGGCTGATCAAAAGTGTCCAAACACGGAGGGGATCACCCACCATTTGTGTCACAGAATAATTTGCCTCTTGGTTGGTATCTCCTCTCTCCAACCCTAGGGAGCATCCATGCTTTCACGTGGGAGCGCCAAGCCTCTCCTCTTTAGAAAAGTGAGGCTTTAGTGACTTCTTCTACTAAAAGAAAAAACTGCCAGGCCCATGGAAGGAGCACTGTCCCCTGACTTCTGTGGGGAGAGGTGAACTGGAGCTGCTCAACTAAGGGGAAGCAGATACTTTCTCCTCTGGGGCTTGGCCAGCATCTGGGTGCGAGACTCGGCTGCAGCAGACATCGGGGAAGGGGCCTGGCCTGGAGAGCTGCTATGAGGGTCCTATGGGTCCTTCTGCATTGGAGTGGACAATGGTGAGGGGCAGCCCAGCCCTTTCCCTGGAGCTCAGTGACAGCCCAGGGTCAGGAGATCAGTGGCATCTGGGAGCTGACAGCCCTGCCCCCAGGTCCCCCTGCTAGAGCCTGGTACCTGTGTGCTCAAGTCCTTAAAGCCACCCCCTGGGGCAGGAAGAGCAGTGTACCCCAAGCTGAATGTGCTGTCCCTGGGCCAAGTGGGGGTTATTGTCGACTAAATATGACTCAAGGATGTGGTGTATCTTTCTCTGTAGTGTCGTCAACACATCTGAAGCTCTGACTTGGGCCTCAGGACCTTGCCTTAGGTGCTGGATACGAAAAGCAGCCTGGATAGGGTCAGGGGCTTGCTGGGCAGAACCTTGGGCAGGAGTGGCGTGGTCCCTCTAGATGTGCAATGGGGAAGGCTGTCTTCAGTGCTGGTGCCCCACTGATGGCCTCAGCAGGAAGGTACGGTGATACAGCTCCGAGCTCTCTGCTGCTGCCCTGTGGGTTCTCGCACCACCTCCTGCATCCAGGGCCTCATAACATCTGGCTTCAGAGGCCAGGAAACTCATTTTGCCCAGTCCCTGCGGATGTCGGTGTCTGGGGATCCAGACCAGAAGTCCCGTTTCTAGTGGAGTAGTCAAGCCTCTCCGGGGGCGGGAGGACCTTGCTGGTGAAGAAAGGCTTGGAATCCCTTCAGGAGGGCCTGCTGGTACTTCAGAGAGGCCTCCTGCAATGATCAGGTTCACTGTGTTTGTTCAGCTACACTCACTTTTCCTCCTGCCTGCGGGTCCTCGTCTGTTACAGGGGACGCCTCCACAGTGGGTCCGCAAAAAGAATCCATCCTTGGGGACACAGGAGGCCCAGCCTGCCAGGCGAGAGCAGGAAGAGACAGTGATGGATGAGGTGGATGAGGCAGAGCCAACTTCACAGGACAGTTTTATTCAATAATTTAGAGAAGTGAGCCAAGTTGATGTGACATCAGGAACATTTAATTAGGACATGCAACTTATAGATGGAATTGGATGCCTGGGAGTAATAATAGTGCATTTTCACAATACCTCTCTAACCAATTAAAAAAGGGTTGTTTTGAATCAGGAAATGGGATCAGTGGTGAACAGCTCCAGACGGTGGGCTGTCCTTTCTGCCATCCTGAAGGTTACTTCTGTGGCTCTGCCTGTGGTGATGAGCACTTTGCCTAGTAGGTGCTCATGATATTTGCTGTTATGGAGCTTTCTGATGAGATTAAATAACTTGGGGCTTTCAGCACATTTAATCCCAGAATGAGTCTATTTAGACTGAAAGTGGCTCTTCTTTATTTTCAGCTTCTTTGTTGAGGAACCGAGCTAAGAGCTCATGGTGGTCCTGGGTTACATTGGGTGGTCCTCCAAGAGCACCACAGGTATTCTCCTACATTTTACAGCTGAGGAAGCTGAGGCCCGAAGCCTTTCCACTCTTGGCCAAGTTCACCTGATAGGGAGTGGTGGAGTTGAGACTTGAACCAGGTCTTCAGACTCCAGAGCCCCTGCTCTGAACTGCTAAGTAAGTACCTTCTCCAGGGTTATCTCCACGTGGCAACCCTCAGCCTTCCACACGAGGCTCCTGGGATCAGGAAGGTGTGAAGCACGGTGGATGCAGCCATGAGATTTTCAAAAATGGCAGCAGCTGGATTTTGCTGCTCTACCTACGTGAGCGGGGGATCATGGAGCAAGTGAGGCTGTCAGGTTGTGGGGCATCGGGTCAGACAGTTGAGGCCCAATTCCGAGCTCTGCGTCCATGGGCTGCGGGATTCAAGACTGTCGTCATCTCCACGAGGCTGTTTCCTCATAGGGTAGAGGTAAGACTAATGAGGCCATGTCCATCTGGCCCCCTTTTCATTTGCCCTGCAGCAGGCTGAGTCTTGCTCTCTAAACTGCCCCTCTGTCTAAAAGCTCCGATGGCTCCCACGTCACAGGGTGAACTCATATCCTGGTCTGGACCCCCCAGGCCAGTTGGCTCCGCCTCCTGCCTGTACCTCCAACCTCCTTTTTCACCCCTGACATTTGCTGGCTTCCAGTGGCTCCTGCCTCTGGACCTTGGCACATGTTGTTCCCTCTGTCTGCAATCCACCACCCCCCACAGTCTCATGGCTGTCTCTTTATTTCCCTCTGGCCTAGCTCAAATGCCACCTCATCAGAGAACATGTCCCTGGTGCCACAACTAAAGGAGTCCCCTGCCCTGTCCCTGGCATGCCCCGCCTCTTCTACCCGCATTACTGTTCCACGTGATACTTTCTGCCATCTGGTTGGCTTGCCCATGAGAAGGATTCCACAGAGGGGCCTGGACATCACTGTGGTCCCTGTGGTGTCCCTGTGCCTAGAACTAGCTCAGAACAGGTGTGGTGTGAGTAAGTGAAAGAATGAATGTGGTGAGCACTGAATCAATATTAGTGGTTCCTAATAGTTTGTGTCTTATTTTTTAGAATTTTTCATTGTCATTTGGTTTATAGTCACTGCACAGAGTTTTGAGGTTAATGAAGTCATAAAGAATTCTGAAATTGTCTATGAAACTAGTGTGTGTTTATAACTTTTCTAGTGTTAAAATAGTACTTCTAATCGAAAATTTAGAAATTGCATTATTGCATAACAAAAATGAAAATCACATGTAGTATTTTTTAACATTTTCATTCCATCTCATTTAGGGTTGGGTAAACGCTTAGAATTTTGGCCTTTCATTTTTGCTGTTTAGATTTTTCAAATTGTGGTAAAATGCACATAACATAAAATTTGCCATTTTAAACATTCTGTGACAGTAAGTGCATCCATATTGTTGTGCAATAACTGTTTTCTTAAACCCACACAATCCTCTCACCTTTTCATCTCTGTTAAAACAGAGAATAGTTCCTTGGGAAGGAAAGCATGCTTCTTGACTCCTGCATGCATAGGGCTGGATTAGAAGGAAGCCTGGTGGGTGGGCCTTCCGAGGCTCTGATGGGAGGCCGCCTCCCTTTCATGTCTCCAGCTTCCAGGGGCCCAGCCTCCAGCTTGCTCTCCTTTGGTCTCTTGCCTGGCCTCCCACAGCGCCTTCCCAGACAGGAGCTGTCCTCATTGTGGCTGTGACAACAGAAGGCCAAGCGTGGAGGTCTGGTTTGGCTACTGGAATGTGTCTGGTTGAAGTGCAGCTTGAAGACCTCCATCTCCCCCTGGTCACCAGAGGCAGCTTCTCTGGGAGGTGGGTTTCCCCAAGGGAGGGCGCAGGACAGCAGAGAGCTCCTTGCTACACGCAGGCTCATAGCATTCCCACAGGTCATTTTCGTTTCTCCTCCGTTCTTGCTTCAAATTTCATGGAAAAGCAAAAAAAAAAAAAAAAACTTTAAATCTTAGAAGACACCCAAATAAATGATTTCACACTGGGGTAGGGCCATGAGAGGAACAGCCAGCCTCTGACTTTCCTGGCAGGTCAGGGAGAGGCTCTCCGAGGAGGTGGCGTTTAAACTGGCCCCTGAGGACCCGAAGGAGCAAACAGCTAAGGGGACAGCGGGTGCCAGGCCCTGGGAGGCTCACTTGTGACCCTGGCACTGGAGTGGACAATAAGACTGCGTAACAAGTCTAGACTTGAAGGAAGGGAGAGGGGTTGAAAGGCGGCTAAAGGGCTGCTAGCTTTGACCAGCATCATAATTTGACAAAAAGCAGGCTCCAAGCAGAGGAAGTGCCTGCTGCCTGCAAAAAGGCATGGGGCTGTTACTATCAACAAGAATGTATTTACTTAGTCTAACACTTACTACACAGTTATTAATTCCCATTTACTGTGTTAAGCATTTTATGTACATTTTTCACTGACTCCGCACAGCATCCAACAGGTTGTACAGGTACTTGCCTTGGTCTTGGTTCACAGACAGGAATGCGGAGCCTCAGCCGGGTAAACTTCTCATAGCCAGAGGGATTTGGTGTATAACACCCCAACACTGGGCCTGTATTCTCAGTCATACTGTTCTTGGGGATTTAAAAACAAATATTTATTTATTTTTGGCTGAGCTGGGTCTCTGTTGCTGTGCATGGGCTTTCTCTAGGTGTGTCAAGTGAGGGCTACCTTCTAGTTGCAGCGTGTGGGCTCACTAGTTATGGCTCGAGAGCTCTAGAGTGTGCAGACTTCAGCAATTGTGGGCTTAGTTGCTCTGGGGCATGTGGAATCTTCTTGGATCGGGGATCAAACCTATGTGCCTTGCATTGGCGGTTGGATTCTTTACCACTGGACCACCAAGGAAGTACTTCTTAAGGACTTTTACAGACTTAAAAAAAAAAGTCTCCTCTGCTTCTGGTAGCATCATGAGATTTATCCCAGCCAGTACACAGCGACGGCTGTGCTAACTCTCCCTGAGTCTTAATCACAGATGTCAGTGCTGCCATCAGCACCCCTTCCCCACCTCTGTGCCCACAGATGTTCCCCAGCCCCTGGAATCCCACCTTCTCGTGGCGTGGCCACCATCTGTTTTGGGGTCACTCTGAATGTGAATTCTCTGTGAATTGCTTTAGCAGAACCTGTGGGAGAGCCCTGGAGTCCTGGGAGCACAAAGTGGTAGAAAGAACATTGGATTTGGAGTGGGGTCTCGTCCCAGATCCTGTACCTGAGTGCTTACCAGATGCTGGCTGAGAAAAAGCTCCCACTGCACCTTCTCATGCAGTTGTAAAAAGGAATCCAAAGGCAGGGCTCTATAACCCCTGCAGGTCCTGGAGGTGGGAACACAGCAGTTCTGAGCACACACTTCAGTCAGGCAGAGTCGAATTCAATTCCTGGCTCCCTGACAAGACCTCACTCGACCTCACTCAGATTCTTCCTGCAAATTGGTCTCACATGGCCAGCAGAGCCCTGTACCTGCAACCCGGCGCAGCGTCTGTGACCCATAGGTGTCCGTAAATAGCGGCATTATTGTTGCTGCAGGTGCTGCTGCTGTTACTATTACTGTTACTGTTTGCGGTCCTGCAGAGTCCCTTCCTCTCATTTCTTCAGCACCAGGTGCCTGTGTCCACCAGCCGCCCTTCAGCAAGCGCTGTTCAAGGTTTCTGAGGTTGCAGGCAGCCCTCATTCTCCTCGGTTCACTTTCAATTGCCTTTTAATGGGAGAGAGATAAAGTGAAATTACAGCCTTGGGTAGCTGCTTGCTTGGGAGGCCAGGAGTAGCCCAGCCCAGCCCTCCACCTCATATACTATAGCTGCATTTACAGTCCCAAGAGCAGAGGGACAGATCGCAAATCAGATCATTTATGGCTGCTGCTAGCTCAGCGAGGAGAAAATTCCCGAGGGATGGAGGTGGGGGCTCCTGCTGCGAGAGCAACACTTTGGTCCCAGGGCTCCAGAGGACGAGACTGGGAATGCCGGTGATATTGGGTTATGAGAGCAATAAATGGGTGCCAACATCCCATGTGTGTGTGTAGGGGGGTGGTGTCTATATACATTCTGCTCCTCAGTTACCCTGTGATTCTGTGTGCGAGATGAGGAGGCACTCTGACCGATAGCCTGCAAAAATGAAACACAGTTGGCAAAACAAACAAAAAGATTGAAAGTATATTAAGAACCCCAGGCCTCCTGCTTTATCTGTGACCTTCAGGGCCCTGCTAGTGTGTTTTTAGGAGAAGATGCCAGGAGCAGCTGAGAAGCAAAACCCATTTCTCTCCAAACCCCAGGGGGCCCGAATCAGAAGGCATTTGGTCCACAGACAGATCTTAGAGTCTTCACAGACTAGTCTATTGTGTTCATCAAAGTCTCCCTATTGTCCAGCATGGGGTTTGGTGCGATGCACAGGCTACCTGTAGTAGATATATTTAAGTTGTAATTTTTGTGAGCCATTGTTGATGGCTCAAGCGATACGTTCAGAATTCTGAAATTTGTGTCAGTCCCTTTACTCCTCTCCCCTTCGTGTTACAGTCATCTTATATTTTATATGTACATACACTGAAAACCCACACAGAGATATAATAGCTATTTCCAAACCTTAAACATATCTTTTAAAAACCCAAGGAAAGAATAATCTATCATATTTATTCAGTTACCATTTCTGCTGCTTTTCCGCCATTCCTGATGCTTCGAGTTTCCTTCTGTTTGAGTTTGCTTCAGCAATTCTTGTAGTAAAAAATCTGCTCACAGTATACTCTCTTAATTTTCCTTCATTTGGAAGCATCTTTATATTGCCTTTGTTCCTAAAATTTATTTTTTCTGGATATAGAATTCTGGGTTGACACTTCTTTCCTTTCAGCTCTTTGGAAATGGTATGCCACCTCCTGACCTCCGTGGTTTCTGATGTGAAAACTGAAGCCATTCAGACCACTGTTTCCCTACGGGTTACAGACTGCTTTTTCATGGTATTTTCAAGATTTTCTTCCTTTGATTTCAATTCTCAGTGGCTTAATTACAATGGGTCTGGGTGTGGGTATCTTTGGGTTTATCTCTTCTGGAGTTTGTTAAGCTTCTTAAATCTGAGGGTTTATGTGTTTTGACAAATTTGGGAGTCTTTCAGCCACTATTTATCAAATAATCTTTCAGCTCTATATTCTTTCTCCTCTTCTTCCAGAGCTCATTTTGATTATTGTGGTCATGGAGACTTCTGGAGAATGTTGACATTTTCGCTTTAGCAGGCATTTGAACTGGTTACATCTAAGCCACAAGTTCCAACCTACCTATGCGCTGTAGTTCCAATCGTCAGCTCTGTTTTCAGAGTCTTTACCTGCTTCTCAGATTTGCTGCGTGTGTGACAGCCAGGGGCCAGGGACTAACAGAGCAGCTCTCAGGTTAACTGGCATGAGGATTAGGGTCAGGTGCTCCTATGTGCCAGCTGGATTCATAAGCATCTTATACCTCCTTCTCTCTGTAATCCCCATGGTGCTTTCTGACTCTCTGGAGATCTTCTTTTCCATCCTCTACCCAGAATGTTGGGGCTTCAGTTATCCACTCTGCCACATGTTTCTGTAGCTATGCCTGTCTTAATTCACTGAGGCCACTGGCTGACCCTTTCTGGATCTGGGGTAGGGGCTCATCTGGGTGCAGATTAAGGGCTCTGAGATTTGTGTGTGACATAAACTCCAGGGCAGGTATTGACTGGTCTGCTGCCAAGAGTGCAGCATGCTGCTTTTTTCCTGCACAGAAATGGCTCCCTGTGGAGTGTTCCCTTCATTCCAGGAGGAGAGTTAGGTCCTGGGATGGCTCTTCTGGGCAGTGAGTGAGGAGCAGTGAGCACCAGGGCATGTAAAGACTCAGCACCAGGGGCACATTCAGGACTCAGCACATTCATGGTGCATGCTGGACTCGCTTCCCTTTGGGTCTGCTCAGAGCATATCCTGGGAGCCTCAGACAGTGACTCGGATGGATGCCAAGTCATCTTTCCCAGACCTCTAGTCCTGTCTCCTCCCCTCCCTCAACAGGGAGAACAAAACCTGGGGCCCAGAGTTGAACCAGCCATGGTATCCAGGCAGGATTTAATAACCTTCATTGATTCTTGTAGTATTTACTTTTTTATTATTGCTTTCTATTTGTGGCAAGTCTCACTTCTAAGTGTATTTATTTAGGTTTGAAAAATGAGGTAATTTGAAGGAAAACATGAGACAATATGGTGCAGGTTGTATGTGGTGCTCATATAATTCATGTAGGGGGTTCCTATATTCTTTGAGTTGGGAACCACTGAACTCAGGTGTGAGCCAACTAATGGCAGGGCTTTGTCTGAGAGCAAGCTCGGAAGAGGGAAGGCTACATAAAAATGGGTGCAAGAATGTGGTCCAGAGTCAGGAGGGGAACACTGCCAGTTTTATGTATTTGCCGAGAACTGGCCCTTCCTTTGGGCACCAGGCTGCCTGCTGAGGGGAGAGAAGAGGAAAGAGGTGGGCCCACCCAGGGCAGGCAGGTGGACGGATGGTGGAGGTGACTACAGCCTGCTGGCTGCATGGTGCTGCAGAAAGTGGCCTTACCTGAGAGGAATGCCACTGCCCGCCCTCTGTGCAGATAAGACCTTTGGTAGCAGATATGCATCTGCTCTCCATTTCCCACTCCTGGAAGGCCAGGAGTGCCTCTTGAGGGCACATCTTATTTCTGCTCTTTGTCCACATGGGGCTCTACAGGACCCTGCTCTGGGAAAAGTGCAGGTTCTAAACTTTTAGCCTCAGAGATTGGTTCAAGGATTATTACCCAAGACTGTCCATGCAGGATGAGTCTGAAGGCTGTATTCCTGCTGGGTTAGGGTTGCTGAGCTGACAGGCGGTAGGGGGTGCAGGGAGCTCCCTGTGAACAGAGAGTCTTGAGTCTGAAGCCACTACCTGAGAAGTGGAGCTGAGAGAAGGAGGACGGCCTGGTCCCCGTGTCCCCATTTGAGCATCTGCGTTCATCTAGGACAAGACTTTCCATTTGTGGAGCCAGTAAGTCCCTTCTTTTCCCATTTTATTTCCTTTGAGTTGGATTTTTGTTATGAGCAGCTCAAAGAATCCTAATACACCTCTTTATTACCTAGAGAGACTCCTGTGCTCTGGGTTGCTGTCATCATGGCAAAGTAGTCATGGAAATAGGCACTGGAGCTGGGATGTGGGCTGAAACCCCAGCTGGGCCTCGATGTGCTGCGTGAGTCCCAGCAAGCCCTTCCCCAGGTTGAACTGATGGTGAGGCACACAGACCCCCACAGAGCTCACAGTGAGACGCTGGCACAGAGGTGCTGAGTCAGTGTGACTGCTGATGTAACACTGGTAGTTAAAATATAATCTCAATTACAATGAAGCACCTGCTGCCTCCAGTGGTAAATGCTGTCTCACTCCCTCTTCTTTGGTCGCAGGTGGGTGCTGGTGGAAGTGGGCTTGGAATTAGGGCTTCCACACACTCCAAGTTGCATTTTGATAAAGCCCAAGACTGCAGCAGCTGTTCAAGGGTAGAAAGATGCCTGTCGTTGGTCCCACATGAGTGACACCCAGGGCTGTGGGGGCTTTTGGGGAGACAAAAGCTCCACTTCCCTCCAGACAGTGTGCTATGTTCACTCACGTGGAGCCAGGTCCTGCAATGGCTCTCATTCCTCACAGAGGCCAGTCTGTGGGCTGGACAGAGGCAAAGAGCCTGGGGAAGGCCAGAGCAGTGGCGAAGCAGACAAGTGTCCTAGTAAGACCGGAGGCTTCCCCATGCTGCTCCATAGATCAGCAGGTCACACTTCTGGGAAGAAGTCATTCTTCAACTGCTTTCCTCGCTCAAGTGTCCCCCAGCCTGGTGGTCCTGCTGCGAAGATCTGTGAATATTCCACTTGTTGGGCATACTCCCCCAGCTGCTTGTCAGGAGTAACTCGTGGCGAATAACAAAGGGAGCAGACAGAACTGCTAGTTAAATGTCCTGTGCTGTCTGTCACCAGGCAGGACACCACTCATAGTCAGGTCCCCACGCAGCTCCCGTGCAGGGCCTCTGTATTGCCCTGAGGCCTCCTGGATTCTAATCTAACACTGGCCCCAGGGAACCCTGGTACCCTGTCCCTCAGCAAGTCTGGGCTCCTGTTTGCTTCAGCCCAGGACTTGTGGCCCCAACAGCAGAGGGCAGCTGTCTGTGGAATGCAGACGGATGCATCTGATCACATGCGCTATTAACTTCCTCAAACAATCAAATGAATTATTTACCTGTCAGCACTCTGAGACACCATCCCAAACCAGCTGTTGGCACCTCTTACATTCACCACAGAGAGGAGAGCAAGGAGGGTGAAGCAGAGACTGTGGCACCCGTAATAGCTGTTGTGCATTGATTGTGCCGCTTGTTAGCTGGCTCGAGAGCCCTGTCTGGCTGCTACAGCATTCCAAAAAGATGAGTGGCCACAAGGACCAAGTCAGTGCATGAAGGCAGCTTGTTCTTTGGGGAGAGAAGGAGCCAGCATCTCCTTAGTTTCTTGAGGTTGGCCACGTAGGATCACAGTCGGTGGTTTGCAGATGTGGCATAAAATGACGTGACTCAGAGAGGAAACCACTCCGTTCAGCTCTCTGTTGACCTTGTGATGTCACATAAGACTCAGCTGCTGCTGGATGAGCACCACTCACACCCCTTACTCCTTTCTGAAACAGAGAGTGTCCTGGAGTGGCAGCTCCTGCAGGTGACTTGGCCAAATATTCCGTAACACTGGTCGTGTTTCATATATTTTTAAGGTTATGTCTAGTTAAGAAGAGTGGTACTGCTTTTCCATTTATAGGAATGAATGTTCTTTGGGATTTGCAACTTAGGTCCATTTAAAGTATTCATGTATTATTGACACAGCAGTACACTCACCAGGCTCAAAATGAAATGTATATGAAAAGGTGCACATTGACGGTTTCTGCCTCCAGCCCTATCTCCCATCACCCAGCTCCCATCCTGGGTGGGAGGCTCTTGCTTCCTTCCTTCAGAGGAGCTTTCCAAAGAGTTTATGCAAACGCAGCCTCTTTTGAATAGACACACTCCCCCAGTGCAGGCTGCTACACAGAGTGGTAGGTGCTTTGTGTACAGGCCTGCCTCCTGCATCCCTCTTTGCATAATAATACACCTTGGCAACCTTTCTCTATGTGTGTATTTCCTCACTCTGTTCTGTTGCATAGAATTCCGTTGTATGGATGTGTCATTGTTCAACCACCATTCCCTACTGATGGACACAAGTTGCTTCTCATCTTTTGATGCTAAACGCAGAGCAACTGGAAATAACTTCTACTCACATCAGCCCACACGTGTGAGCCTATCCAGGAAGTGGCATTGTTAGGCACCGCCAAGTCAAAGAGAACATTAGCTTGCAGGCAAATTTGGGGGTCATAGGTTTGTTCTTAAATTTTTTAAAATTAATTTTACATTTACCAAGAAGATATTATAGGGGAGCAAAACTTGCCACCCCCAAATGTATCTCTTTGGCATGAGGATCTTTTTAGGCTGATCCTTTTTAAGAAATGGGAGACATGGGAAGTTTTTCTTTTTACCTCTCCCTTCACTTCAGTCAGTTCAGTCGCTTAGTCATGTCCGACTCTTTGCGACCCCATGGACTGCAGTATGCCAGGCCTCCCTGTCCATCACCAACTCCCAGAGTTTACCCAAACTCATGTCCATTGAGTCAGTGATGCCATCTAACCATCTCATCCTTTGTTGTCCCCTTCTTCTCCCGCCTTCAATCTTTCCCAGCATCAGAGTCTTTACAAATGAGTCAGCTCTTTGCATCAGGTGGCCAAAGTATTGGAGTTTCACCTTCAACATCAGTCCTTCCAATGAACACCCAGGACTGATCTCCTTTAGGATGGACTGGTTGGATCTCCTTGCAGTCCAAGGGACTCTCAAGAGTCTTCTCCAACACCACAGTTCAAAAGCACCAATTCTTCAGCGCTCAGCTTTCTTTATAGTCCAACTCTCACATCCATACATGACTACTGGAAAAACCATAGCCTTGACAAGATAGACCTTTGTTGGCAAAGTAATGTCTCTGCTTTTTAATATTCTGTCTAGGTTGGTCATGATTTTCCTGCCAAGGAGTAAGTGTCTTTTAATTTCATGGCTGCAGTCACCATCTGCAGTGATTTTGGAGCCCAAAAAAATAAAGTCTGCCCCTATTTCCACTGTTTCCCTATCTATTTGCCATGAAGTGATGGGACTGGATGCCATGATCTTTGTTTTCTGAATGTTGAGCTTTAAGCCAACTTTTTCACTCTCCTCTTTCTCTTTCATCAAGAGGTTCTTTAGTTCTTCTTAACTTTCTGCCATAACGGTGGTGTCTTCTGCATATCTGAGGTTATTGATATTTCTCCCGGCAATCTTGATTCCAGTGTGTGCTTCCTCCAGCCCAGCGTTTCTCATGATGTACTCTGCATATAAGTTAAATAAGCAGGGTGACAATATACAGCCTTGATGTACTCCTTTCCCGATTTGGAACTAGTCTGTTGTCCCATGTCCAGTTCTAACTGTTGCTTCCTGACCTGCATACAGATTTCTCAAGAGGCAGGTCAGGTGGTCTGGTATTCCCATCTCAGAATTTTCCACAGTTTATTGTGATCCACACAGTCAAAGGCTTTGGAATAGTCAATAAAGCAGAAATAGATGTTTTTCTGGAACTATCTTGCTTTTTCAATGATCCAGCAGATGTTGGCAATTTGATCTCTGGTTCCTTTGCCTTTTCTAAAACCAGCTTGAACATCTGGAAGTTCATAGTTCACATATTGATGAAGCCTGTGTTGGAGAATTTTGAGCATTACTTTACTAGCGTGTGAGATGAGTGCAATTGTGTGGTAGTTTGAGCATTCTTTGGCACTGCCTTTCTTTGGGATTGGAATGAAAACTGACCTTTTCCAGTCCTGTGGCCACTGCTGAGTTTTCCAAATTTGCTGGCATATTGAGTGCAGCACTTTCACAGCATCATCTTTCAGGATTTGAAATAGCTCAACTGGAATTCCATCACCTCCACTAGCTTTGTTCGTAGTAATGCTTCCTAAGGCCCACTTGACTTCGCATTCCAGGATGTCTGGCTCTAGGTGAGTGATCACACCATTGTGATTATCTGGGTCGTGAAGATCTTTTTTGTACAGTTCCTCTGTGTATTCTTGCCACCTCTTCTTACTATCTCCTGCTTCTGTTAGGTCCATACCTCTCTCTTAACTGCCTAAAAGAAAGTAGACACAAGGCCCGATGCAGGAAGTGAGGTGTGACCAGAGAATATGGGCAGGTGTAATGAGCTGGGGGAGCTGGAGATCAGAATCCTCTGTGTCCTATTGTCTGTGTCTGGTATATATATTTACCAGATGTTTGCTTCCCCATTTCCTGTGAACTGTCTTACTCACCTCTGAAGTATTGACCCCTCACCCTCTTCTGCTTAGCTCAGGACTGCTCATAAGTTTCAACTGTCTGTGGGTCTCAAATTCCTATGGAAACTCCATACGCATGTAATTACACTTTTTTTTCTCTGTTAATATGCCCTATGCTAATTTATTTGTTAGGCCAGTGAAAGAACCAAGAGGGGTACAGGAAACATTTTTCCTGCCAGGCAGTGTGAAGCCAAGGATAGTGCAGATGTGTGAAATCTGTGATGCTGGCATATCACTGCATCATGGGAGGACTAGCAGGCTCTGTCTTTAGCCCCAGGATTGCTTGGTTGGGGAACAACGTGGTGAGGGGCTTGGGATGCTGCATTGTGCTCCTCTCAGTGGGGCCCTGGCCTGGTGGGAAGGGTCCCAGGCACTCAAGCAGGGCTGCCCAAAGTCCCAGGGGCCTTCTGTCTCCTGCTTATCCTGTTGGAAACTAGTCGCTTCCTTGTTCCTGGATTGCATGAGATTCCTCAGAATAAGCACCCCTTTGAGCCAGTCTGAACGGCTGCTTTTCCTTCTAAAACATCCCATCCTTAGACATTGCTGCTTGTGCCCCAGTAGAAGCAACCTGATTAGGTGATGTTAGAAATTCCTGTTGCATCTGCTTCTTCTGGTCACATTTTAAAAACTAAAAATCCAAGTTTGTCTGGGTTTTTCTCTTGAGAAAGAATTTGGCTTGGCAAAGTCTCCACTTCTTGGGGGCCGACCCCTAATGGCGAGATTCAAGAATTTCTTCTTGTATCCAAGGTGCAAAAAGGAATTTTTCATTCAAATATATCACAAAACAGATTTATGTTGAAAATAATGAGAATTTTGTTGGTGCCCTGGAAAAACATGTGAGAGAAGCAGAGAGCGATCTCTTTTATTTCACTGGATTGTGGAAGCTAATGCACTGGTCTCCAGGGAAGGAAAAGGTCTATTCTTCACCTTGGCAATTTGTTTTCAACAAAAGATTCAGAATGCCTTTTCTTTTTCTTTTTTTAATAAAGGAAGGATATAGTTAGTTGACCAGGGATTAGCTAGGGATTAAGGGCTGGTTGACTTTGTAATATTTCCACCTGCCTACAGTGCGTATACGTGAATTAACAATGGTAAATAATCAAAAGGGTATTAAAATGTGAGCCGGGCCTCAAAGAGACAGCCCAGAGTCAGTCTCTCTGCTGTACGGAGGCGGGGGGCCTCACTTTACCTCGCTGGAATTCTGCAGTTTTGAATTTATAATGTCCAGAGACTTGGGGGCTTCCACAGGCCCCAGGATCATTCCCACCACGTTGCAAATAGCCTCGATTTGGGGTAATTTTCTTTAATGGTGAAGTTGACTGAGAATCCAGGTTCTATTTAACTGAGAGGCCTGTTTATCACCGGCATGCAGTTATCGGCAGAGACACACTGAAATGCACAAAGGGCCATGAGACTGGCAGTGTAGGAGCCAGGAGGAAGGCCAGCACCTGACCACGACCATCTCGACCACAGGACAAAAGATGTAGCTCACAGGGAAAGAGTCCCACCTCAGCCGCTTTTCACCTGCTTAGTTAAATTTAACTCAAAAGGCTGGAGGACAATTTGATTAATTCTGAATCTCAGCGGAAATCAGAGCCTTAGAAGATCAAGGCTTCTGAATTCTCTGGGGGGGAAAGACATCAGCCACATGGCACAAAGGAAAACCTCCTTTCTGTTTGTCAGCGGAAGACATAATTGTGCCGCTTCCTCATTGAAGAAGTTTACAAACATTTGCAAGTTGTCAGAAATAATTAGTCTAAAATTGTTTCATAAACCATGGAATGAAACAGTACGTGCCTTGTTGAGATCAAAGGGCTTCTGTTACCTTCTTGTAAACTCAAATGAAATTCTTTTGAAAGTAAACTCCTGGAATTAGTTTCTGCTGAGTGTTGGTGGCCGGGGGAGGGGAGCAGAGAATTAGCTCAGGAGCTTCAGACAGGAAGCTGGAGGAGTGGAGCCCAGTCCTGGGAAAGTAGAGTTTGTCTCTAGCAGCATCTACCTCTGTGGGACAGATGAGGACTTTCCCTGGAAGTCAGGCCCTGCCTTCCTGCCAGGATCTCAATGGGAGGCCGATACCGTGACCCTGACACCCCAGGTGGGAGTAAGCATCAGTTTAGCACCCTCCCACCCAGATAAGCTCTGGATGATGGCAGCTCTATCAGATCAGATCAGATCAGATCAGTCGCTCAGTTGTGTCCGACTCATAATACTGTTATTCATTATTAGTGACAGAAACCAGCTGACGTTCGTTTACTGAGGGCATTGGTGCCAGGTGCTGGCGAGGGGGTGTCTGGCAACTAACTAAGAGCTTAGGGGGTCTGGTTCCTTTTCTTAAGAGGTCAGATGGGAGACTCCCTCATCGCATACCTGCTGGGCTGTGTCCTGTGTGAATGGTGCCCCCTACAGGCGAGACGTGCAGCTGCCCAGTAAACAACTCTAAGGACACCCCTGGGAGAGGAACATAGAGAGGGCCTGGAGGGACTAGGGGGGCCCTGGGGAAGCCTTCGGGGAGCCCTGCTGAAATCAGTGGGCAGAAGGAGGTGAGATGAGAAAGACTGAGAGGAAGCAGATAAAACGGAGCCAAACAGAGTGCTGCCTCCCTTCCCCCCTCTTCCCTTGCTCTCTCATCCCCTCATATATGTAGGGTATACACACACACACACACACACACACACACACACACACAAATGACACCTGTGCTTGGCGATCCTTCTGTCCTTTTCGGGGATGGTTGTTTGTTGCTATGCTGATCAGAAGCTTGATGTCTGAAGACTGGAATGCTCTCCTTGGAGTCACTTTTCCCTCCTCCTCACTGAATCCCGCCCCCCATGCTCTGCACTGTCTCACAAAATGGACCCTCTGCACACACCCCTGCAGCCTCCCTCACCCCACGTCTCTCCTCTTGTCTCCTCGCAGGGGCAGCTCTGCCCTGTGTCCTGTCCCCGAGACGCAGGGCAGAGAGGTGGCCCAGCAGTGGCGGGAACACGAGGTAAAGGCTAAGCTCTCACCACACAGACAGGGCGAGCCTTTTAGGGGCCCCCCAAATTCAGACCCAGGAGTTTCTGCTATAACAGTGCCCATACAGACGTAAAAGCTTCCCAGGTGGTGCCAGTGGTAAAGAATCCACCTGCCAATGCAGGAGGTGTAAGAGATGCTGATTCCGTCCCTAGGTTGGGAAGATCCCCTAGAGGAGGGCATGGCAACCCCCTCCAGGATTTTTGCCTGGAGAATCCCATGGACAGAGGAGCCCAGTAGGCTAAAGTCTATGGGGTCTCAAAGAGTCAGACACGACTGAGGTGATATAGCACATGCCCACAGTCTTAAAAGCCTGTCATGTGAAATCATGCACTGAAAATAAAACCAAACAACATGCCGTGCGTGTGCTTATTTCCTCCTCCAGGGGGTCTTCCCCACCCAGGGATCCAACTCTTGTCTCTTTCATCTCCTACAAGTGGGTTCTTCACCACTTGTGCTACCTGGGAAGCCCAAACCAAAAACACTTGAAAACAGATAAGGGCTACGGGTAAAAAAGGTTTAGGACAGATCACTCAAAACCTGTGGGTCTTTGTTACCAAAGCACTCCAGAAAAATAACAAATTCAGTAAAAACCCTAACCCCTTTCAATTTAGTGTCATGGTCAGAGAAGCCTTCAAGCCTTAAACTCCCTGCCGGTGCTTCCTTCTATGACAGGTAGGTCCTGGGGGCTGTTCACTTTGAACAGAGATGATTTTAAAATGAAGATTAAAAGCCAAGACAGGTCTGCCTTTTTATACGGATCTGCAGTCCTATGGGAGAATTGGCTGCAGTTTCTGCTCGTGGATGTGCATATTCTCCTAGTAGCTGGATGGGCGGGGAGTGGAGTGGCTCCTGAAGCAACTAACACAGTCACTGCTTGCATTATAGGAAGGTATTTCTAGGGCTTTTAAGCACTTTTTTTTTAAATTGATGAGACTTGCTTTTCAAGTGGGAGAAAGCTTGCCTCTGACTGCTTCAGACTATTGTTGCGCTTGGGGAAACCGTGAGATTGGACCTCAGAGGCCCACCTCACACCTCGTCCCTCCTCTGACAATAGCTGAATTAGTTCTTGGCAAGTAATCTGAGTAGCTGCAGTACCCACCCGCTGCTAACCCTGGCAGAATAGGGCTGCCTTCCTATCTTTGTGCTCAGAGGGGCCTGACTTCAGGCTTTCAGGACCTTTTGCACAAGGGCCCATGTTTTCATTTTCTGCCTGCCTGGCAAGTTCCATAGCTGACCGCACATCTGAGCTGTCCTGCTGCCCTCGCCAGAGAGCTGACAGTACATACAGTAAGAAGCAGGGCCTCACAAAGACTGTCCACCTTCAGGACAGCAGCAAAAGAGGGGAGTGGGCTCCTCCTGCCCTTGTCCCCATGAGCCCAAACCAGTCAGGCTGAGTCTCCCATCAGAACCCTCTTTCTGCCTCCAGCGTCCCTGCCTAGACCAGCTTGGTCCCTCTACCCATCACCATCACTGCAGCCAGGGCATCCCTTCATGGGGCAAACATAATCACAAACTCCTGACCTAAACCTCCCAGTGCTTTGCATTTTCCTTACGAGAAATGATGAGACGTTGTGGCACTTGTAAGGCCCACCTGCTGTGCTGCTTGTCCAGCTCACATGTCTTCTTATCCACCCCACACATGCTCAGGCAAGATGGGCTCACTTAGTTTTACCAGCTCCTGCTCCTCCTTCTCTCTTTGCCCTCCTTTTCATATATGTAGGCCCCTCTGCTAGGTGGACCTGAATCCCTGATGACTCTTATCCAGTCTCAAGCTTTGCCTGGAACCACACCACTTCCAGAAGCCTCTGTGATCCCATGGGCTGCATGAATCTAGAACCCGTGGTCACAAGGCTGTGTGTCTCTCCACCTCTCCCAATGCCTGTCTCCCCCCCGGCTCCAGGAGAAGAGAACCATGACCAGTACCGTCAGCACTGCTTTGTCAGTACTTGAACCATAACAGTAAATTATGCTCCGTAAACGTCTACACCTTCAATGAGAAACAAGGGCTCAGAAGCTCATTAATGTAGGGAGGTACCCACTCTGCCTAAGAAACCTTCAATTCTCAGATATAAGACACATTCCAAACATATCAAGGTGATCATGTGAAAATAGGCAAGAAAAGCTTACCAGGGATCTTGAGACAGGAAGCCAACTTCTCTGGGCTGTTCACGTTAGCAGGGAATGTGAGTCCTTGGTGTTGGGGATGAGCATTGCTCGTATTCTTGAACATTCAGTCCTCAGTCCACAGAGAATCTGTAGGAGGAGAAACAGATATGGGTTGCTGCTGCTGCTAAGTCGCTTCAGTCATGTCCGACTCTGTGCGACCCCATAGACGGCAGCCCACCAGGCTCCCCCGTCCCTGGGATTCTCCAGTCAAGAACACTGGAGTGGGTTGCCATTTCCTTCTCCAACGCATGAAAGTGAAGAGTGAGAGTGAAGTTGCTCAGGCGTGTCCGACTCTTCGTGACCCCATGGACAGCAGCCTATCAGGCTCCTCTGCCCCTGGGATTTTCCAGGCAAGAGTACTGGAGTGAGGTGCCATTGCCTTCTCCGAATGGTATGGTCAAATACCTCCAGAAAAATTATGTGCTTGGCAATTTAAAATGCCTTTTCCTTTTTTTTTTTTTTTTTGCCCCCAGTGTAAAAGCAATAGATCTTCATTAGATTTCTGCAGCATTTGAAGGTTTATGTTCTATAAAATGAAATCCCCTCCATTTAGTTCCCCACATTCTCCAGCAGCTTTTTTCTCTGTAGGTATGTGGTAGTGCCTCCTCATTATTTTACAAAATTGAGAGCAAACAAAAACAGCTTGCTTCTTTTACAAATTGTGTATTCTTTCTAATTTCATATCAACCTCATGCTTTCCAACTTTTCTCTGTTGTTTGGGAAAAATGAAATGACCATAGTTTAATTAGTATTAGTATTGATGTTAATATGGGTGTTTCCAATTTTTCACATTTACAAGCCATACTGCAAAGACCATTTAAAAGATATGTGTTTGCCTAGCTGGGTGACAGTTTCTTTAGGATAAATTTCTTCCTAGAAATAGGATTCATGTGGGAAATAGCATGAATATTTTAAATATTAATTGACGATCCAAATTACTTCTCACAAAAAGGTTGTGAAAAATGGACACTCTTAACAAACTGATGCTAAAGCTGAAACTCCAGTACTTTGGCCACCTGATGTGAAGAGCTAATTCATTGGAAAAGACCCTGATGCTGGGAGGGATTGGGGGCAGGAGGAGAAGGGGACGACAGAGAATGAGATGGTTGGATGGCATCACTGACTCAATGGACATGGGTTTGGATGGACTCTGAGAGTTGGTGATGGACAAGGAGGCCTGGCATGCTGTGGTTCCTGGGGTCGCAAAGAGTCAGACATGACTGAGCAACTGAACTGAACTAACTGAACAATCTGTGGGAATTCATAGCAGAAAGGATGCTTTTCGATGGAAGTGATGGAAAACCCAACCCAAAATGTTTTAAACGAGATGTACTGGATCGTGTGATGGGGAAGTTTGTTGTAAGAGCTTCACAGGTAGCTTCAGAGCCAGATTGTCTTAGGTTTCCAGCTCAGCTCTGTAGGCTGCTGTTTTTGCCTTATTGTCAGACAGATCCCTCCTCATGGTCACAGGAAGACTGCCAGTAATGACTAGGTTATTAATACATGGCTTAAGGTCCACATCAGGGGAATAGAGCTTCCAGGAAACACTCTCTCCTACTCTGGCGTGGTTCACATGCTCAGCCTGGAACTGCTCAGTGTGGCCGGAGCAATGTCATGAATGGGCTGGTTTAGCACAGGGTCATGTGTTTTACCCCTCAGGCTGGGTGTAGCTGGAAACAATGCCCATGCTGCCGTAGTGGGCAGTGCCATAGAGAAATAGTGCGCATCCTCAACCTGTCCTGCGCTCAGAGTGCCCTAGCTTGATGTACTGCTCTGCTATTATCGTGATGTCCTTTGTTAAACAAGGGACCCCACGTTTACATTTTGCACTGGGACCTGCAAATTATGTAGCCAATCATAGATGCAAAGTGGGGCTGTTTTTAGAAAACAGGGGGAATGTAGCCAAGCTGACAAAACATAAATGTCCCCTGCAAGGGCCTGTGCTAAATAATATGATTTAAACTTAATCTCTCCTTGAATAGCTTTATCACTTGCTGTCTCTAATCCTTTGCTGTGTACATAAAATGATGGAGCTGGGCTAGGTGGTCTCTAGCTGTGTTTCAGCTCTGCTATTGTCCAGTGGATGACTACCTCCCTTAGGCTGTGAAAATTAATCTCTACCTCACACCAAGTTTATGGACACAGTGATATTCTTAAACATAAGTTGCCTCAACTGTATCAGAATTAAAAGGTGGCTGTAAATTAAAAGGAAAAAAATGCATATTGCAAGAATGAAAAAACTAAATTGATGGGCTCCAGATTTATTCAGCTCTCAACCACCTCCAGTATTATGGAAAATTTCCAATAAGAAAATCCCAAGGTTTAGGGCAATGCTTTTCGAAGATTCTTGTAAATTGTTAACAGCTTGGTGTAGTGGATCAGACATATTTTCTGAGTCTGCTTTCTTTTCACAAGTAATCCAATTATTTTCCTCTAAGTGAGGAGCAAAGCAGACACTTAAATGGCATCTAAGTATTTTTGATGTGCTTCCTTTTCATCCTCATAAATGGTTCCATCTGTATATTTCAGTGAAAATTATATGGCCATCTTTCAAAAAACTGATTAATATTTACTTTAGCTACCAACAAGTGAATATATTCTCTCATAAAAAGAAAGTGGAGCATTCCAGGTGAGGTTAAAGTCCTTTCTGCCCAACTCTGCCATTTCCCTCTACCCATCACTCATTCTCTGTCCTCACCCCTTCTCAGAGGTAACCACTGTTCGGTTCGGTTCAGTCGCTCAGTTGTGTCCAACTCTTTGCAACCACTGTTACCAGCTCTGTATCTTCTTCTAGAATGTTCTAAGTGTGTGTGTGTGTGGTTGGGTGTGTGTTAGTTACTCAGTTGTGTCTGACTCTTTGCGACCCCATGGACTGTAGCCCGCCAGGCTCTTCTGTCCATGAAATTCTCTAGGAAAGAATACCAGAGTAGGTTGCCATTCCCTTCTCCAGGGGATATTTCTGACCCAGGAATTGAACCCAGGTCTCCTGCATTGCAGGCAGATTCTTTAGCATCTGAGCCACCAGGAAAGCCCTAGCTAAGCATTTAGATAGCTACATATTGCCACAGAAAATGTCTAGCATTGTTTTATTCTGTTTTGACATAAAAAGCACCATGTCTCTTTTCACTTTTTTAAAAACTCAACTTAGCCTGATGAGTTTTTCACGTTATCATACACAGATCCATCTATTCTTTTAGCTGCTGGACAGCTTGTGCTATAGGAATATTCCACATTTTACAAAGCCCCTGTGGGCCTTCTGGGTCATTTATGTTTTTCACTATTTCACAAAAAAGTGCTGCAGTGAACACCCTTGTGTAGGCCTCTGGGGACAGTGTGCTTGTTCAGCACGGACGCCAAAGGTCTCCAGCAATCCCAGGGATGGTGGGGGCAGGGGTGTGGTGCTAGGGGCTTGACTGTGGCTGTCAGCGTGAGGATGGAGAGTCGGGGTCACAAGGGCGGAGTGTGGGCAGAGCCCCACCCACCCACAGGGTCCTCACATTTAAAGAACAATGTGAGATTGCCTCTGATGGGCTGTGGACTGTAGGGTGGGTGCGGTCTGGAGAGGATGTTTGGTTTCAAAGGGAGAAGACATTGTCAGATAACCTGAAGCAAGATGGGAGGCCAGGAACAAGCACCACCAGTCTGCATTTCAGTCATTTCCAAAAGCAGCCTTGATCTGCAGCTGCTAAGACGATGTCATCTGATAACTACCAGGGTATCTTGACTGTATCCTCCTCCCCGTCCAAGTGAGTGACTGTGAGGGTGACGTCCAGCCTCTGACTCCTCATCAGATGCCTCTGACCACCACCTCCTTCAGAGTTATGGAGACTCTGAATGCAAATTTTTATCTCATAACAGGCACTGCACTTGGGCAGCCACATCAGTTGAAGGAACTTGAATAAATTGGGGTTTGATAACTTGTTTTTCTACAATAAATTTTATTAAACATAAATGGGAATCGTTAGCTGAAACACTTAATTAAAACCATGGCCAAATTAGATAAATGCTAAGGAGAGTTCTCTAAATTTATTGCCCAATGATCTATAGGCTCATTCGGTAATATACTCCCAGAAACCTCCTTAATGAAGCTATTAGTGTATAAATATCATATGTGCCAAATGGTGAAATTTAGTGATGATCTATCCCAATTTACTTGCTAAGTAAATAACCCCCCTTGAAAGAACCCACTAATTTACGCTGCTGACAACCACAGGACACAATCCCTCACCTGCCTGAAAACAAACCTTTTAAAATAGGCAATTTATTGCACCCCGAGGCTAGGAAGCCAGGAGATGCTCACCACCAGGAGGACATGGGCTTTTGAACTTTTGTTCTATTTCTTGAACTTTCTTTCTTGCAAATGTGGAGCGAACACCACAGCTAACAGACATATCCAGGCTCTAATTCTTTGTGCTAATTTGATGTGAGGTCCAGTGAGTGTGTGTGGGTGAGTTCTTGGCTGACTTGGCACCCAGGAAGTCCAGGAGGGCCACAGGTGTGTGCCGTCTGGAGGTGTGGCCTTGAAGGCACCTGCCTCCCCACCCTCACCCTGGAGCCTCACTCAGCTGAGCTGCCAGTCTCCCTTGCCAACAGGTGGATGACTTCTGGCTCCTCATTCAGGAGCTCAGGGAGGGAGACTGGGACTTAAGGATCCCTTGATGGTGACCTTGAACAATGACAGGCATGATGGGAATTGGTTCACCTTCCCCGTGGACCTCACTGACCATCCCTTTACTGCTCCTGGGCTACAGCCCATCCGTACCGTGGCACCTGCCTCTCCCCCACCGAGTGTCCTCCCCTCATAACCATGTGGCTGCTCCTCCCCGACTGATGCCCAGGCTACCAGTTAACCTCTCCTCACTGCGTCTGAATGTGACTCGAGCTCTTGTTGTCCCTCCTCCTGCCTTGTGCTTGTTTCATAGCGCTTGTCACCACCTGACATATTTTATATTTATCCGTTTATGGTCTATCTTCCCTCCCGTGAATGTAAATGGCAGTGGAGGCTAGGGAGGAAACAGTCACTTTTTTTTTGGTTCACTATGAATCTGTAGCACCTAATTCAGGGCCTGGCACATGGTAGACACTATTTTAAATGAATGAATGAATGAATAATACTCAGTAGCCACTTGTAGCCTGCACTGTGCTGGGACAAGAGTTCCAGCTACGCCCAGAAGGGTTCCCAGCTACAAGGATCTGAGACAAAGTCAACAGAAGATGACAAAGAAGCAGGCTGAGTTTTCTCACAGGAACTGAAGTGCTGGTGTGAAGCAGCACAGGGGTGGGGAGAGTGGGGATGTGCTAGGCTCCCCAGAGTAGTAGAGTGGGAGCTGAGTCCAGAAGGGGAGCCCTTAGGTGAGCAGGGCTGCAGAGGCGATTAGCTGAACAACGCTGGAGCCATGGGAGCCAGGGCCGGAGGCTTGGACCTGGAGGTGCGTGCCTGCTGATGGGAGGGCAGCCCTGGGGTGGTGCGATCACCCTGAGAATGTGTGCAGCGATGGGGGAAGACGTAGGGCAGACCAGCACCAGGCTCGGACCCCCAGACAAGACCAGCATTAGCTCCCAGAGGCAAGGCAGAGCCAGGAGCTGTGCTCCCTCCCAGTTGTGAGGAGAGATCAGCCTTGGCTCCATCAAGCCAGTCACCTGCTGCTCCTCCTCAGTACCCAAGAAGGGTTAGGTCAGGAGAAGCACACTGGCCCAAGCAAGAGGCTGCCATGGGTGACTGGTGGGTCCAGGCTAAACTGCAGTGAACTGAGGGGATGTGGTGAAAGGGTGAATGGAGACAGAGGGTGGACACTCCTTCTGGAGGTTTGGCTGTTGGGTCTGTAATAGCAAATCCCACTGACTGGGGAGCAACCCAAAGCTCAAGGGTGCTAAAGTGGACACAGGTCTATCTACCTTCACGGTGCGGTTGTGGTCATTTTGATAGCAGGTCTCAAGTACAGACATGCTTGGGAGATGCTTTCAGGTGATCCAGGGACATGGCACCAAGGCACCAGCTACATGCACACCAGCCCTGGCCTTTGCAGCTCCGCCTGCCCTGAACACAGGAGCCGGAAGCCTCCTGGAGGTGCCAGCCCATCTCCCACCTGCCAGTCTGCCTTTCCTCCCCAGACAGGAGCCGTGGCAGATGGCAGCATCTGCTGGACACTTACCACACTACCACAGCCTTCTTAGAACTGATTTCTAAGATCATCTTATATTGCAGGCAAGGGAGGTTTGTCTTTACCATGACAGTGATACCAAGTTTCCTATAAAAACACATTCAGTAAGAAAGTGAGTCAGTTGAATAAAAAAATAAAAGGTAAATCAGGTAATGTTAACTAAGAGGAGAGGTGCTGGGCCAGGGCAAGCGGTCCCCATTTTGGCAGGAAGACGTTGTAACCTCACTGCATTCCAGGGAAGCCGTGTTTTGTGACCATGGGTCTGGGGATCCTGTGTACATTCTGCTGGGTTGAACAGCGTCCCTAGAAAGTCATGTCCATGGGAACCTCAGAATGTGACTTGTGTGGAAAGAGGGTCTTTGCACATATGATTAGTTAAGACGAGCTTGTACTGCAGCTATGGTGAGTTCTAATTTAATGATGCTTGTATTTACTAGAAGAAAATCTGGACACAGAGACTGATGTTCAGGAAAGAAGGCCCGTGATGACAAGGCAGAGACTGGAGTGATACAGCCACGTGCCAAGCAACGTCGAGGATTGTGAGCAACCGTCAGAAGCCAGAAGAGGTATGGGAGGGTCCTTCCCAGATGCTCTGGATGAAGTGTGGTGGTGTTGCCTGCATTTTGATTTCAGACCTCCAGCTTTTAGAACCATGAGAGGATACATTTTTGTTGGTTGAAGTGCCCCCAGTTTATAATCATTGCTTATAGCAGACATAGGATACCTCTACAACCACATTCTGAAAACTGATCAGTAGAAGATCAATGAACAATTAAGAAAAATGGCTTTATTCATATACTGATGAACATTTTGATATGCATAACATTTCTTTCTTGCAGTTGTGTTGTTAGGTGAATCCTTCTGAGATTAGAAGGTGAAAAAGTAAGATTATGACCCAAACCATGGAGTCTTCACAATAGTAAGTGTATTTTATCTTAAAAAATAGAGAACTACCAAACTTTTCTGGAAAAATAGGTGTCTGTTGATCTGTATTTTTATTTCCAATAAATCTGATGAAACTTCAGGCAGTGGGACAGGTAGCCTGGCTTGGAATAATGATCTTCCTGGATATATCCTTGTCTTGTTCTCATTTACAGCCTTAGAAGCATAAAAGCATATTTTCATAAAACCAACCCTTCCATGTGAAAGCAGATTCATCATTCAGATCCACCATTAATTTCCCAATGACGTTCTCACTGGCCATAAAAAAGACTTAGAGCTCTTTATGAAGATTTTATTCCAGAGAAAATGGTCTTGAAACATGGTTTGCACTGACCTCTTTTAACCTCTGCTTCCCTGTGTTATTATTATTAAGTAATAACGTCGCTTCCTGCCAACATCACTCTTTCCTCTTTGCACTTCAGAAACCAAGTAGTACCTTTTAGAGCGGAGGACAAGTCAGCACTTAGTTGTCGCCTGCTCCTGGCTGGTCCCTGTACACCTGCTTGGATGGCAGTCTTACATCATCTTTTATGAGTACAGCAACTTATTTGCAATTAAGTTTAGATTGTCTAATAAAATCTGGTGACATTTTAGCTTACAGTTTATGTCCCAGTAAAAGGCTCCAAATGTTATTGCCATAAGAATCCATGTGACAACCCAACATAAACCTTTTATTTCAGGCTGGACAGCTGACTGTGCTCTTAGAAATGGTCAGGCAAGGAGATGGAGGGACCAGCGGTTGTGATGTTGATGATTCCTGAGGGCTCCATTTTCACCATCAAGTTCCCCTTCTAGAATTCAGAATGGTTCAGTTCTTTCTTCCTCTCCTTATCACTGTGGTAAGAATATTTGACATGAGATCTACCCTACTAATCTTTCCAGTGGTGCTAACTATAGGCACACTGCTGTTTAGCAGATCTCTGGGACTTACTCATCTGGGACTAACTGAGCCCAAGCCTCTTTATCATCAGTTCCCTATTTCTCCCTCCTCCTAGGCCCCGGCAACCACCAATCTTCTCTCTACTTTTATGAGTTTGTTTTAGATTCCTCGGGTAAGAGGATCATGCAGCGTTTGGCTATATCACTGAGCATAATGTCCTCCCTGCTCATCCCTGTGGTTCATATGGCAGGATCTTCTTTTCAAGGCTGGAAAATATTTCATCGTGTGGATATGCTCCATTTTCTCTGTTCCGGTCCGTTCATAGACTCTTAGTTATTTCCTTGGCTTGGCCGCCATGAACTGTGCTGCAATGAACCTGGGGTGCAGGTGTCTCTTCGGATCCCGATTTCAATTGTTTGGATAGAGACTCGGAAGTGGGGTTCTGGGGAGAATGGGTTCAGATGCTTCTACCTGTGACCTATAGGTTTGGGCAGTAGATGTGAGAGCTGAAGAAATCACAGAGGAAGTTGGGCTTGCAGGCAGGACTGTTTCTGGTCATCAGAATATTAGGCTTCGGAATTCATCTTTGGAAAGATTACTTTCATCACAGTCATATGGGAGCTAAATAAACATAGCACTCAGAGATTCTCAACTCAGAATGATTTTCTCCCAGGACATCTGTCTGGCTGTCACACCTGGAGTGGGGTAGTACAGGCATCTGGTGGGTGGAGGCCATGGGCGCTGCTACATGTCCCACAGTACACGGGACAGTCCCCCGACAGAGAATGACCTGGTCCCCAGTGTCGATGGTCACACAGCTGGGAAACCCTGATCCAGCGGAACTCTCTTGTGACACACAGCCTTGACTTTCGTCCTTGTCTTTTGCCTTTGAATCATGTTTGTTCAGTTTCGGGAGGTGACGGGACTGCTCTGGATGAAATCCTGGGTAAGATGGGGGCTGGCTGGCCAGTGTCAGCCCCTGCCTGCTTCGGGAACACAGTGGACAGCAGCCTAGAGAAGGTGCTCCATGTTTTGGGGAGAAACACAGGGACAGATGTGCAGCTGGGGCTTGCAAAGAAGAGCCCCAGTGAACTGCTTCGGTTTCCTATCGAGAGAGATGCAACTTGGAAGCAGCGACTTCATCCTCAAAAATAGAAAGTGAACCGCCGAGGAAAAAGCCTCCCAGAGCTCTGGAAGTGGCCTTCCGGAAGCCCTTGGGATTTATGACCCAGAACTATGCCAACAGGTGCTCCAATGAACCTCCAGGTGTAACTCAGATGAAGTGTGGGATATTCTAGGACTCTCATGTTTTAAAAGCTTACAGGTTCCAGAAATGAAGCCAGTTCATGCATAAAATATTGGCTTTCAGAGCACGGTCATTTTCATGCCTGCCCTTGTGTGGGGATCTGGGTTATAAAGTATCGTGGTTAGACTCGAAAATCCTCAATCGCGTGGACAGAGGCCCCTCTATTTATAGCTCTCTTCGTGGTGACTTGCAGTAGGCACATTAATCTCCATGTGAATTCTGAGCTCCCAAGTGCCTAAGGAGATATGCTAAAGCCTTTTCCCCATGGCATTCTTCCAGACGGAATTTAAGAGACACCAGAGGATGGCACATTTATACTGAGTGTGCAGTTTCCTAAACATGAAGAAGATGAACAGCTCTCAGTGAAGGAACACAGGGCAGACAGGAGCTTGAAATTGAGCATTTGAGCTGACACAGGAGAGAAACACCAAGAGGCTTCGTGAAGCTTGCTGTGTCTCTAAGCTTCCTAAGTCCCTATGATTAGAAATAGATTGAGGTCAGAGAGTGTGGTCCTATTTGAATTAATGAAAAAGCCAAATTGCCCAGAGTGCTGGTTTCTGCTCTGCGTATCTGACTGCTGGATTCTGGTGGCGGTGGGGAGGCAGCAGCTGGTACCCGCCCCTGCCCTCCAGTACTCTGCTGTTTGGTAATTTATTCCAAATACGACTTTTGTAGAGAAAAAGACAAAATGACTCTGCTATTAATTCAAAGCGGGGGGCCTTCTAATGAAAAGATTGAAGGGAACTACTTAAAAAGAAAAAATCAGCTTGTTTACTATTGAACATTGAAAAGGCTTGGGCAGCAGGGAGCAGGTGGATCTTGTTGTCAAACAGACCTTGGTCAAAACCTAAGTGTCCCTTCACTGGTCCCGTTACCTGAGCCCTGCTGTCTCGGTTTCCTCACCTTCAGTCGGGAGAGTAACTTGGGCCTTCCTGGGCGCTGTGAGGGTAACGGATAACTCTACCTAGAGCTCACGTGGGCTACTGCTACTGCTGGGGAGGATCTAGACAATGGACCTGCCTCAATACACACAGGAAGCGGGGTAATGGCTGGTAGGTAGAGGGAGGTCTTGGTTCCTGTTGAGTGCTATAAGACCTGGATCATTTAGTTCTTTGGTAGCAAGCAAGAGAAGCCAGCTCTGCTATTTTAAGCAACAAAGGACTTTCTTGGAAGGCTGCTGGGTGGCTGCTACAAGTGGACAGGAATGCTGGAGACTTGGGCTCAGTGGCAAGAGAAATACCAGGGAAGCCCCATCAGAACGCAGTGTTAAGCTGTGAGTTACTGGGCACTTGTTGGTGTTTTTCTCTCCTGATCCAAGTCCCTGACCTTTGTCTGGGTCACCAGCCCATTACCTGCAGGCAGGCAGAGCACCTTCCCTGAGATGCTCTAAACTTGAGCACAGGGAGCAGTGATGCCCCAAAGTAGATCCAGATGCCGGATCCAAAATTTCAGGCCTCATGGGACCTGAGCCTCCTGCCTGCCCTGCATGCCCCACATCTCCTCCTCCCTCCAGCTTTCTCACTGAAGCCTCCATCCTCTGCCAGCTGGGTGAGAAGTTATTGTCAGTTTCGAGTCAGCTGCTCCAGCTTGTTTATCTTAAGTCAGGATTTTGCAGAAGCGTCAGCTGCCGCTGCAAGTATTCCTGTCATCAGGCAGGCAGCTAGTGGCATATGCTACCATCTATGGGAGTTTGAGATCTAGTGATGCACTCCAAAACTTGGTCTTAGATCTCAGAAGTTTCTGAATTAACTAATAACCAGTGTCCCCAGAAATAACGTGAGCAAACATTCATTTCCACTGCCTTTTCTGAGGCAGGGCCTGGATGTGTGGGCTTGAATGAATGCTGAATAAATTATCGGCATGTGTTATCTCATGCAAATACCCAGCTCCCCGTTTGTACCCTGTGTGATGGCTTGTTTAGTATTTTGAGGGGAAATTCCTTAGATTTGTTTTAAAAGTATCTTAATCTATAAGACAATATGAAGAAACCTAGGGAAGGAGAAAAAGAATACAGGCATATGGGCTAATTAAAAAAAAAAAAGCTTGCAAAACTACGAGAAACAAACAGCCTCTGAGTTTCAGGCTTATGAAATATTTATCCAGTAGCAAAGAAGACACTGGAGTCGGAAATGAACTTTGCAAAGTAATTACTTTTGATCCCAGCAAAATGCATTCAAAGGCCTCAGGTAAACATCATCTTTGATAGGCGGGAGGTGAATTGCAAAGCAACATTATGCTTTTAAAGGAAACAAGGAATGAATCAAAGTCAGCAACTTGTTTAAGCCCTGTTGAAAGTGTTCCTGTGTGAAATTTTCAAGATGATGCTCCACAAGCACAGAGCGGAGATGTGAATAGGGGAAGATGAGATATGATCAAATGGCAGATGAGAAAAGCCACAGGCAGCCAAACCAGAGCAGGTTTTCCTCCTTCTTAAGAAAACTTTAAATAATGCACATGTATTTAAAAATAGGGTATGTGCAACTAATTTTGATAAGGATCTTTAAAATGACATTAAAATGGAAATACACTCAAACTAGACATCTCCTGGGAAAATGTCACTAGTTATGTTATATTTGTTTTCCGTTTTGTTCCAGTGCTCTTGTGAAAATAGCTTTATCTTCAATACTCCTGGAGTGGAAGGCAGAGGTTTCAGGGAGAGGGGAGCATTATTTTGTTTTTAAATGAATTCTCTGGGGAGAGTTTGCTCTGAGCCATGCACACAAGCTTTCCCAAGGACTGAGTTTATCCAGTGCTGCTTCCAGGAATGTGTTTGCCTGTATTCCTTTATCTTTAGATTTTAAGCCTCTGTCAGAGCAGGCCAGGGCCCATTCCCAAGCTTATTAAGAAGTAATACCACTGACCAAAAACCCTGTAAAAATGGTCCTGGTTCCAGGGTAACCCAGGGCTCATACCCTGTAAGACCTGGTTTTCCTTGTCCACATGGACCCAGCTAGGGATGACAGATGACTGCAGAGCATAGAAGCTTGTGGTGGGCTATTCTTATCTAGGGGAAAGCAAACCAGCCCCCTTTCAGGAAGACACACCTTTACCATTTCACTCTCTAGAAATGTCAACTTTGGGGCTGATGGGAACAGGTTCCCTTCTTTGAGAGCTGTTGTAAGAAGAGACTATTTTATAAATTCCTCATATGGAAAAAAAAAAAGACTAGAAAAATTTGAACCTGTCTTTCTGCTTTCACATCCATATTTCAATAAAACCCCAAAACAATTTCTTATAACCCAAATGTCATTTCTGAAACATTATTCCTGGAACCCTCCTGTTGAAATCTTGGGCCACAATTTGAAAAGAAACAAACAAAAAAAATCCTCCCTTCTCCTCCCTGTCTCATAAGAAGTAAAATTCTACTACCAGTTTTGAAAGAAAAGCCTGGAATTGGTCTCTTCCCCTGCTGGATTAAGAGCAGCAGGGAAGGTGAGCAAAGATTCAGAATAGTAATAAAGGTCAGGTCATCCCTGGAAGAGGCTACAGCTAACCTCAGCCTTTGTAGTTGGACAAAGTGCGGATTCTGAGGGTGCTCTGGAAGGCCTGGAAGCCAAACCAGAGGTGCTATCTTTGTGGTTCTGTGATGGGGCTGATCCTTGCTGCCCCCTGAAGGGGGAAGGAATCTGGGAAGAGGCAAGCCTGCAACACAAGCTTATGAAGGTCAGTGAGAGCCCATGCGGGAGCAGGGGAGTGCCTAGGAGCCCTCCCAGGAGCCTCCAGGGGGAGGGAAGAGCAGGATGGGAAAGGCAGAGAGGCCAGGCGAGGGTTCGTGGAGGTGAACCTCCGGGGAGCTAGAGGGGTTTCTCAGATTGGGACTTGCACATCTCATGGCAGTCATTGGCTAAGGGCTCCCCTGATGGCCATGACCTCCTGGTATCTGTGCTCTTAGTAAGTCCTGCCAAAGGGGCTCAGGAGCTAACCGAAAGCTGGCAGGGAGCAGGATCCTTGAGAGACTGTAGGGCATCTTGGCAGGGCACTCACAGTGCCCTCTGCACCCAGCATGCAGGCTGAGAAGCCCTCAGAAGACTGAGCCCTCTGAAATCTACATCCTCTGGGAAAACTTCCAGATGATGAGCAAGCTTGTGTATCTGCCCTATTGATCTCAGTCTCTCATGGATGAATGCATGAAGCTAGATGGCCGAAGTCACTTGCCCAAAGGCACTAAAAGCAGGTCGGGCTTACTCCAAAGCCACCCCCTGCACCCGCCTCCACCCCCCCAACTTTCAACTTCAGTCCACTGTCCTTCTAGGCAACTTTTTGGAAAAGCATTTCCTCCCTGAGATTAAACACATCCATTTGCTCAGCTTGCTACTTTGCATGCTTTGTGGGATCTTGGTGTTTCCTACACTCCTCTCTTCCACAAGACAGGCAAAGGCCCCGTTTCCCTAGCAGATGTGATGGTACTGCTAAGTGACAGTGAGGAGTAATTAGCACCCGAGTCCCACACTGCCTGAACCTGTGTGCAGCGGTTCCCACGTTCCCTGTCAAACAGGCTCCAAGGCGTATGGATAATTCATGGTTGTAGCCTGCCTGCCTGCAGAGAGGCTCTGCTGGAGCTGCTGCTGGAAAAAGGAGCTCGACTTACTGAGGGAGGTGGTTTGCCTTCTGAAAGAGGGTTGGCACTCATGGAACTAATGGGCTGATGACCAGCTCGCAAGAGCTCTTCGGAGCACACAGAGATGCCCATCGACTGCCTAGAGCAGGACCCTGAGGAAGGCTGAATTGGTCGGGGGTTCTGCTTGTAGCTGTTGAGATTTACTCATGTGCATCACTTTATGGAACATTACTGAATGAGTGAAGGAGCCGGGGGCTCTGTCCCTGGTCCTCCATAAGGACACGCAGATGCTGACAGCTTCCTTTGTCACTCTGATGCTGCGGGTGGGGCACGAGGTCAGCTGAGCACCAGCTAGGCCAGGAGGGGGCTCCAAGAGATAGGCCATATGAAAGGTCCCCCCAGAGAGCGTAGCTGGAGCTCATCTGGGGCAACCAGGTTTCTCCTTATATCTGATACTCAGGATGGAGCTATTTCCCAGTTTCAGGGGTCTACTTACTAACATGCTTTCCAGGACAGGGTCTCAGAAAAGTGGCCAGGCGCTCCCTGTACATGTCTGTTTCTACGTGTAGGTGTATGTCTGCACGAGTGCAAGCATGTGCATGTTTTGTGTGTGTGTGTTCATATGTGTTTGCATGATCAAGTGTGTATGTGTGTGCATATGCAATCTGATGTCTGTCCATGTGTTCACACTTGAATGTGTAAACATAAATGCTCATGTGTAAACACTTAAGCTGTGCATGATTATGTGCATATGTGAATGTGTACATGTGTGCGTGTTCATGTGTGAGCATGTACTTGAATGTGTGTGCGCATGTATTTGAATGACTTGTGTGTTTGAGGGTATACACATGTGTGAATGCATGTACATGTGAACACACAAATGTGTCCACACACAAGTGTGTACATGTATGTCTGTGTGAGAAATGTGCGTGTGTCTGTGTGCATGCATAGAGGGCTGAAAAATGTCCTCTCTGCTCACCACGGTGTCCACCCCGGAATCATAAATCCAGCACGCTCTTGGAGTAACTCCTCTTTTCTCTCACCATCAGCCTCCCCAGATGCGTGGCACCTCTGAGACTTCCCTGCTCTTCTGCCTGGTCCAGTCCCACCTTCCAGAAGCCTCAGTGTTCTCGCTGACTCCCCTCCTCTCTCAGACACAAGCAACAGATGCTCTGTAGACGGCCCTGCCCTCAAGGTCATTTCCCCCTCCTCTGCATTGCTGCTGCTTCTAGCCTAGGTTAGCCCCTCATTCTCTTTTCATCTTTTAATAAACTTATTTCGGTTTGTAATTGAAGTATACGTTCAGAAAAAAATAATAAGTGTACAGCTTGGTGAGTTTTCATGAAGTAAACACATGTTTACGTTTGGGTCAGGAAAAGAATACTGTCCTCCCTGATGATCCCTCCCAGTCACTGGATCCTCCTCCCCAAAGATGACCCCATGGGACATGGAACATTCCAGATGAGCTTCCTCAGTTTTTGAACTTTGTATAAAGGAAATAATGCAGTAGATTTGCTTTTGCATGTGGCTTCTTTTGTTCAACATTTTGCGTGTGAGGTCCATCCTCGTTGCTTAAAGCAGCATTTCTTAGCTTTTAATTGCTGTAGAGTATTGCTCTGTATGCAAATACCAAATTCATGTTTCCATTTTATTGCTGATAGTCATTTGGATTGTCTCCAGATTTTGGCTAGTTTGAATAATACTTCTATGCATGAATGTCCTTATAAATTTCTTTTAGTGAATGTACATATGTAGGGTATATACATAAGGTACTTCTGTAGGGTGTACACCGAAGAGTGGAATTCTAGGCTCCCCCTTACTCTCTGCTTGGACTTCTGCAGCAGTCTGGACTGAGTTCCCCTTGATCTACCCCAGCCTACAGTTCTCATGCGTGGGCTCATCTGCAGGGAGCCCACCTCAGATCCACTCAGCTCCTCTCAATGTGTCCCCAACTGTGCCACCCAACAGGCCTTGCAGGGCATGTTTCATGCAGCCACACAGGACCACACACTCCTCCCCCATGGATCCATGCCCCTTTGCATGCAATGTTGCAGCCCATCCCCGATTATTCACCCCTTGTACCTGGGTTGGTCTCCTGATTGATTTTGACAGACAGAAATTGACAGTAATTGACTCCCTGCAGCTTCCCTTCCCTCCCCGGGGCCCTGAAACCCATTAGTGTGCTGTGGGGAAGTCTAGGATGAAATGCCATGTGAGGGGAAGTCAAGGCACTCTGGCTAAACCCAGCTGTGACCAAGCCACCAGCCATCCCACAGAATGGTGAGAAAGAGCTGACTGTGATAAGCTGTCCGTGCTCCTGGGTTGGTGACACAGCAGGAGGCTGGCTGGTAGGCCACGCCTTTCCCCTTCTTGTTCCCTTTCCTGGACAGTCCTTATTGTGTCTCTGTCTTCCCAGTTCTCCCCTGTCTCCCAGTCCCTATTCCAGTTCCCCAGACCACCGTGCATGTTCTGTGTGTGTGTGTGTGTGTGTGTGTGTGTGTGTGCGCATGTTTTTTTGTGTGTGAGGATTCCTCCTGGTTCTCTGTCTGGATGTCATCCCTTCTTCCCTGGGACTTCACTTCTCTTGGTCCCTGCTGTACGCTGCCTCATGACTCAATTGGTTGAGCAATTATTTCTCCTCAAGAGTGGTCTTCTCCAGAACAGGACCATCATCACCATTCATGTCATCACTGCTCTGGTAACTAAGATGCTCACTCTCCTTATGCATCTGCTCTTGGCAGGTCCTTTCAAGGTGCCTTACAGACATCATCTCATTCACTGTGGTCCTCCTTCTGAAGAAGACATTGCCCTCTTGAGTGGTTTGGAAGACTGAGGCCATGGGGGTAATGGAACTTCAAGATGAAGTGGGACTTGGACCAGTGGTTAGCCCCACCGTCCTGTCCTTTCCACCTGCTTCGCAGTCTTTTTTTGCACAGCATCCTGCCAGGTACAGAGGAGACTCTCAAATACCTACTGAATATAAATGAAGCTGAGTTACTGGACCTCTAAAGGCTAATGTGCTACTCTTTCTGGGTAGGAAGTGATTTAAGTGATTTAAAGGAAAGCAGGAGTAGAAAACTAAGTAGTTTCCCAGTAAAAGCAGCCTGACATGAGCCACACATGGAACTGTCTTCCGGTTGACCTGGATGCTCAACCACGTCCCTACTACCCAGCACTGCACTGCACTGCACTGCACCCTCACATCCTTCAGCTCAGCCACCCCATGAGGTTCTGCTGGCTCCACCGTTTCACACATAAGAAATCAAGGCTTGGGGATGCGGGGTAGTGAAGCAGTGCAGGCCCCACAGTTAATAATGGCAGACTTGGTGCTCATCCTAGGTCTCCCTTGGGCTGTTCATTTATTTAGCAAATATATATTGAGCTGATACTATATGTAACTTCTGAGACAATTGGATCAGCTCAGCCTGAACCCCTTCATCCTCCTTGAGATGGATGTTCACGTTCTGGATGTTCTCCACACTTGACCTAATAAAATTTCTTGCTAAGCTGTTTTTTGGTTCTAAAATCTGCTTTGTTTGAAGGCAGGCCCTCGCTGTGTGATTTGACCAACAGGGGAGCTGTAGGTCTTAGGGTTTATTTCTTAGACTTCTAACCTGTTAATGGGTTGGCATAATTTGGAGACTTGTTGGCAAGTTTACTGTAAAATTTCTCAAGATGAAGACTGAATTGTAACATACTTCCAGTACTTTCCTTTCTGTGGCATCACCTCCAGATAAATCTAATACCTGAGTTTTCAGACACTGCAAGCAACTGCCTTTTTTTTCAACACTGTTTAACCACAAAAAGTATAAGGTAAATGTCCACCCACAGAAGGATGGTAAAGAAGATGCAGGATATCTTCGATGGAATACTATTCAACCATAAAAAAGGATGAAATCATGCTATTTGCAGCAATATAGATGGACCGACAGATTATCACAGCACATGAACTAAGACAAAGACAAGTATCATCTGCTATCATTTATATGTCTAACCTAAAAAAGGATACAAAACAGAAATAGACTTGCAGACATAAGAAACAAACTTATGATTACCAAAGGGGAAAGAGGAGGGGTAAATTAGGAGTCTGGGATTAGCAGATACACACTATTATACATAAAATAAACAGCAAGGACCTATTGTATAGTAGAGGGAACTATATTCAATATCTTGCAATAGCCTATAATAGAAAGTAATCTGAAAAAGAAAACATATGTATATATATTTGTATATGTATTCTGAATCACTATGCCGTACACCTGGAAGTAACACAGCACTATAAAGCAACTATACGTACTTCAATTTTTTAAAAAGAATATAAGGTAAATTTTTGTGAAGTTATAATTCATAGCTTGGTTGTTTTATCACTGGAATGTTTTATCTTTGTAATCTTTCATAGATGAACATCAATAAAAAATGTGCAGTGAAACATTTCTGCTTGAGATTTTGCCTGGTTGCATAACATGGGTCACATTCTCAATAAGTCTAAGTATGATTCCCTCCACTTAATGTTCTTACTGATTGGTTGTTATTTGGAAGAATAATGATGAGAATTTGAGAAGTCTTTCAGATGGAACTTACGAACTCACATTGAATATGTAGGTGTAGAGAGGCTTGAACTGGCATTTCCAAAGTCAGAGTGTAGGGGAATGTGGAAACTCGTTCTGGGCGCTGCTCCACCTAATATAAATCAAACTGGATGCTTTGCTTTAATTGTACATCTCATCAGGATGCAGGCTGAATGCAGAATACAATGAATGCTTTGCCACACTTGCTGATGCCAGCAAGGCATTTCATTTAAAGATTCTAAAACTCGGTGCACAGAGATGGTCCTTGTTTATGTTGCCCATTATACCATGCACTATGCATTTTCTAGCTCAGTGTAAAAAGGCTGAGCTCTTAAGTCAGGGGTTCAAATCTTGACTCAGTTCTTTAAAAGCCCTGGGCACTGCTGACCTTGGAGTACCTCAGTTTCTTCATCTGTCAAATGGGGACGGTGGCCACATCACCTGTGTTGTGAGGGGTGAAGAGGAGAATTTTCAGGTCATACCTGCGTTGTGCCCAGCACTAAGCAGGCCCTGGAATCAAACTGCCAGTATTATTATTTCTGATTACTTCAAGATTATTTGTAATTTTACATACATACATGAGACGAGACTTCTTCAGGGCAAAGAAAAAAGTGGGCCACAAGATGCTGGCTGTGAGAGGCACTGATGAGTGGGAGGACAGGAATATCTGGAAGACTGTTCCTTAGAGAAGTTGCTGTTCACAGCACTCGGTGAGGAATAGCTGGGACTCCTCTGACATCAGAGGAGGTGGGGACTGCAGGCCCCCTGTGCTGCGGGTGGTAGACAGGGAGATGATGGTAGGTTTGTACGTGCTCCCATCCATGTTCTGTCTATTGTGCAGGATGGAGAATTTGTCTAAATGTGTGTATATTGTTCCTGGAGTCACACAGTCCCCATTCTCCCTGCATTTTGACCTGTCTTTTTGGTTATTTCTGTTCAGGATGCAGAGACCTAGTTCCTTCCAGGAAGAAACTGTGTACTGGTTGCTGCTTTGGGACGTACCAGCTCCCTCCACATGCTGGCAGATGGTCCCCCAGGACTGTGTGGGGGGACCCAAGATGAAGGAGAAAGAGTGCAGGCTGTGGGCACAGAGGCACAAAGGTCGTGTAGGTGGGCTCTGTTCTGGAAGTTGGGGTGGTGCTGCCTTCAGAGCCTGTTTGTTATTCAAAGGGGAAAGTGAAATTTTGCAGAAATAGGATAAATGTTCCATGCAATTGCACAAGTTTTCTTGTCAAATTAAAAACACGAACAGTGTAGCAGCAGCTTAAATAATTTCTGCTTCTCTGTGCCACCTCCAGCAAAAACGAAGGAAGAAAACGTGGGAGAAGACAAAAAGGAGGGGGGAATCCCAGCCCAGGTGAGGCTCGGTGTGTTGGCTTCACAAATCAGCAGAATCTGTTCATAAGCAGCGTGGACGGCTGCCAGGAGAGGTGAGAGGGAGGTGAGATCACTTTTGAGAGTCGTCTGTCACGGTTCTGAGCGCATTTGGCGGTGTTGCTTTTGTTGTGCTGCTAGAGGGTGACAAAGCTGTGATGAAGCTGACTAGCACCCAGCGCTGTGCCCATCAGAACATCTGCCCTGATGCACTTCAGACCGTGAAACAGATGCGAGCATCCTCCCCCGCAGGCAGGCGAGGTTTTACAGGAGGAGAGAACAACCTGGAATTGTCCCTCCCGCTCCACCCAGTCTGGTGCATGATGCATGTGCCAGTCAAGACCGTTCCAGCAGAGAGGGAATTAGGTGCTTACAGCATTGCTGGTAGAGCTGAGGTGTGCAGAAGCTGTTGGGTGGGGGTGCTGTCCAGAAACCAGGAAACTGGCAGAACCTGCTAGAACCTGCTGAGGAAGCCACCACTGCTGCCTGCGGCCTGGAGGAGGAGGAGGCTGACGGTGAATCGGGGAGTGGTGGGAGGAGGGCAGGAAGATTTAGATGCCCCTGCTGCTGCTGCAGGAGAGACTGACTGGTACTTATCTTTTGTCTTCCAGGTCTTAATAAGCCCCTCATAGGTGGAATCTGGCTGGATTCCTGCTTGAAAGGGATTCTGGAAAATGTGGTTCCCAGGCTTCCAGCCGCTGAGATAACAGGGCATAGCTGAAAGGCGTGGTGCTCAAGGCCAGCAGATCACAGCTGGCACAGTCCAGGCATATGGACACTCAGCACCCAAACTCACATTCTGCCTGCATTCAATTTCCAACTAGCAATTGTAAAAAAAAAAATCATGTTTCTTCACGCTCACTTTAGCCCTAAAGGAAACAGACCCAGAGCCTTATCAGTTATGATGTATGTCTCTGACTGATTGTCATCCCCCTTGTTCAGTAAGACTTGCTCCAGATAGAATACGGCCTAGAGTCTGAACTACCAGCTAGCCACAATCAATACAAAGGGGAGAGCAGGGAAAGAGAGATTGGTTAATGTACATAAAAACACACAGGGAGCAAACAAGAACATGTGTATAGGCACCAGAGTCCTTATTTCTGCAGCTGGTCACACAGCCCTGTTTGACATTTATAAATTCCTTCTTTGCCATCCCTCGTGGGTTCTTGCTGTTCTCAGCTATCTTTGCAGCTACTATAGTTCCACTCCAAACTGCAACTCTAAGAAACCAAGCTCTTAGGGGTCTCACCTGTTTGAGTTTGCCATGGTTTTTTCACATGTCCTGGACGGAGGAGCCTGGTAGGCTGCAGTCCATGGGGACTCGAAGAGTCGGACACGACTGAGCGACTTCACTTTCACTTTTCACTTTCATGCATTGGAGAAGGAAATGGCAACCCACTCCAGTGTTCTTGCCTGGAGAATCCCAGGGACTGGGGAGCCTAGTGGGCTGCCGTCTATGGGGTCGCACAGAGTTGGACACGACTGAAGCGACTTAGCAGCAGCAGCAGCAGGAGAGGTACCCTAGAGAGTCCCTGGGTTTCAGGTCTCCTCCTCCCTGCCCCACTGTGCACCAGCAGCCATGGGACTCTCCTATAAGCATGTCTGGGAACCTTAACCAGTAGAGGAAGCCCTTTTCCTGCCTTGGGAACCATGAGAAGTTTTCATATTGTCACATCACTTGCCCCTTGGCAACCAAGATCTCTAAATAAATCTGCAGGTCCAAAAGTTGTGCAGATGGGAGGGGGTTGTGTGGGGGCTGTTAGGTATATCAGTGAGGGGAGCCACTTACATCTCTGCCCTGCAAAGTACTGCTCAGCAATTATAAGAACAAACCAAGGATACACATAAACTTGTATGTACAAGTGAAAAAAGCCAATCCAAAGGCTACAGGCTTTTGTACATATGATTCTGTTTCTGTAACATTCTTGCAATGAAAAACTATAGGCATAGAGGACAGATCAGGGTCCCAAGTGTTAGGGAAGGGGCTGGGTTAAGGGGCGGGGGGTTCTTGCTATAGAAGAGGAGCAGTAGGGACCCTTGTGATGGACCTGTTTTCTGTCTTGGCTGTGGTGGTGGCTGCATGAGACGGCACATGTGATAATATTGCATAGAACCATACACACACACACACAAGTACTGTGATAATGCACTTGGTTTTGCTAAATTCACCACTAGAGGAAAAGAAGAAAGGCTACATGGGATCTCTGCGTTATTTCTCACAACTGCATATAAACATACCATTATCTCCAAATAAAACGTTTAATAAATAAGGAAAAGATGGTGAGAAAACAGTAAAAACATCAAACCTCCAGAGAGGCCCCAGTAACTCATTTCTCCTGCTATAAAACAAGTTCCTTGGGCAGAATCAAGGTTTCAGCAGATATTTGTTTGATGGATGAATGAATGATCATGGTAGCTTGCATCGACTCTGCCCAATGTCTGCTTGGGTCAGTCTGATGACCTTGCCTGCAGAGGGATCTTGGCTGGTCTACCCAAGTTTTAAATTGAAAATAATTTAAATTTATTTTGACAAAATAAAAACATTTATAAAAGATTGAAAGAGTTAGTCGATCAGTCATGTCCAACTCTTTGTAACCCCGTGGACTGTAGCCTGCCAGGCTCCTCTGTCCATGGGATTCTCCAGGCAAGAATACTGGAGTGGGTTGCCATTCCCTTCTCCAGGGGTTCCTCCCGACCCAGGGATGAAATTTGAGTCTCTGGCATTGCAGGCAGATTCTTTACCCTGTAAGCCTCCAAATGTTAAAGGTATAGAATTAATTGTATGTATGAAATATTATACGATAATTTTACATCCTGCTACCTTAACGCATTATCTTATGGTTTGCATTTCTTACTTGGATTTTTTTTTAATGAAAAAGAAAGTTTGTATGAAAATAATACTTTGACCTGTGGGATATAAATTATACGGTTTTCTTCAGAGGTAACGCAACAAAATAAACAGACCTAAGCTAACAATTAAAAGTTAGTCTAGCATCCAACTTTTATGATTCACCCTAAGAAAATAATTGGAAAAGTGTGCAAAGATGATTGTGTGAGATCATTAAAGTATTATTTATAATAGTGAACAAACACAAACAAGCAAAGTATCCAAAACAAATAATAAAAAAGATTGTGTAGATAAGTTGAGATGTTGCACAGTTTGAAACAATTGGAAGGGATCTAGCCATTCAAAATAATGCTGCGGGTCTGTGTTTACCTCACTGAGAAGCTATGCCAGGTGGACATCATGGGTTTCACACCAGCGTATTGCAGGAGTCCATGCTTACTTATAAAACGCCTAGCCTCTGTGTGGCGGTCACATAAGCACACAAGCAGGGCATCATCTGGAATGCAAAAGACCCAAAGCTTAACTATGCTAATCCATGTGTGGGAGAGTTCAGCTAATTATATGTTTTAAAAGAACTTCTCCCTTGGGCATTTGTAATTATTTCCCATAATGATTACTTATATACATAAAATAATAAAGTCTCCTGAGTTATCACATTATGAGAAATTTTTATTTTATCATGTATATTTTCTTTCAATAGATTTCCCATTACATGGGAAATCTGAATAAAAATGATAACAATTATTTTAGATTTGACTAAGGAAGACAGCATTGTTCTGATATAGATATTAGCTATGCTGCTAACATAGAGCAGAAAGGATGAGACGTGGGTACTCAGGAGGATACTCGGAGTTGGCATTTGGTCCCAAGAGCTGGAGATTCACTGAAGCCATGGAGAAGGGCTTGACCATGAGCTCTTGGAAGGCAGGGGACATTTCCTCATTCATCTCTTGGTCCTGAGTACCCAGCCAATACTTGGTAGTCCAAAATATTTGTTGAGCAATAGCATAAACTGATCTTGTTAACTCAGGACGGATTTCTGGCCACCTGCCTTATGCTGGACATTGTTGTTTGTGATGGGGGAAGCTGCTGTAAACTGGGGAGCCATAGTCTTGGCTTCTAGTTGGGGCAGAAGAGGTCAGCAAAGGGGAGCCTGTGAGGAACTCATCAGTTCATGAGAAAAAATGTGAGGCCCCCACAGAGATGGGACTTTCAAAGCTAGGCAGGAGTCTAGCCAGGTGGAATGGCCAGGAGTGGTGACTGGGAGAACACGCCTCAGAGCCTCAGGCAGAAAGGAGTGTCAGGGCCCAGGAGCAGAGAACAGGCTGGCAAGGTGCTGGATGGAGGACAGAGTAGGATGCAGTGATGTGGGGCTTGTGGGGGGGGGGGTGCAGAGTGCAGAACTGGAGTTCATTCCAGGGGCCTTGGGCAAGTACTGGAGGGCTTTTAAAATAAACTCTGCCAGATGTTCAAGCTGGTTTTAGAAAAGGCAGAGGAATCAGAGATCAAATTGCCAACATCTGCTGGATCATTGAAAAAGCAAGAGAGTTCCAGAAAAACATCTATTTCTGCTTTTTGACTATGCCAAAGGCTTTGACTGTGTGGATCACAATAAACTGTGCACAATTCTTCAAGAGATGGGAATACCAGACTACCTGACCTGCCTCCTGAGAAATCTGTATGCAGGTCAGGAAGCAACAGTTAGGACTGGACATGGAACAACAGACTAGTTCCAAATAGGAAAAGGAGTACGTCAAGGCTGTATATTGTCACCCTGCTTATTTAACTTATATGCAGAGTACATCACGAGAAACACTGGGCTGGAAGAAGCACAAGCTGGAATCAAGATTGCTGGGAGAAATATCAATAACTTCAGATATGCAGATGATACCACCCTTATGGCAGAAAGTGAAGAACTAAAGAGCCTCTTGATGAAAGTGAAAGAGGAGAGTAAAAAAGTTGGCTTAAAGCTCAACATTCAGAAAACTAAAAGATCATGGCATCTGGTCCCATAACTTCATGGGAAATAGATGGGGAAACACTGGAAACAATGGCTGACTTTATTTTATGGGGCTCCAAAATCACTGCAGATGGTGATGGCAGCCATGAAATTAAAAGATGCTTGCTCCTTGGAAGGAAAGTTATGACCAACCTAGACAGCATATTAAAAAGCAGAGACATCACTTTGCCAACAAAGGTCTGTGTAGTCAAGGCTATGGTTTTTCCAGTGGTCATGTATGGTTGTGAGAGTTGGACTATAAAGCAAGCTGAGTGCTGAAGAATTGATGCTTTTGAACTGTGGTGTTGGAGAAGACTCTTGAGAGTCCCTTGGACTGCAAGGAGATCCAACTAGTCCATCCTAAAGGAGATCAGTCCTGGGTGTTCATTGGAAGGACTGATGTTGAAGCTGAAACTCCAATACTTTGGCCACCTTATGCGAAGAGTTGACTCATTGGAAAAGACTCTGATGCTGGGAGGGATTGGGGGCAGGAGGAGAAGGGGACGACAGAGGACGAGATGGCTGGATGGCATCACTGACTTGATGGACGTGAGTCTGAGTGAACTCCGGGAGTTGGTGATGGACAGGGAGGCCTGGCGTGCTGCGGTTCATGGGGTCGTAAAGAGTCAGACACAACTGAGTGACTGAACTGAACTACTCAGGGTGGAATAGTTCTGGATTGTCAGACTTGTCTTCAGTTTACAGAAAAGAGGGTTCCTTCATACCCTTTCCCAAGTCTGCCTGTTGCTGATGTCTTACATTTCTCTGGTGCCTTTGTTATAATTAAGAAACCAACATGGAATATTTATGTCAATCAATCTCAGACCTGACTCAGATTTCACTGTCCTTTTCCTGGTCAGGGATCCCATCCAGGATAGCACTGTGCGTTAGTCTTCATGTCTCTTGAGGCACCTCTGGGCTGTAATGGTGTCACCTACTTCCCCTGTTTTTGATGACCTGGACATCTCAGAGCAGTGGCCAGGTGTTTTGCAGGATGTCCTTTAGTGTGGATTTGTCTGATGTTTTTCACATGGTTGGACTGACGTTACGAGTTTTAGGGGAGAAAGTGACTTTCTGCCCTACACAGAGAGGAGGTGACTTTCTCATTATATCAGAGTGCACGCAGTCAACATGACTTTATCACTGATGAAGTGACCCTTGGTCACCCGCCAAATATTGGAGGGGTTTAGTATGGGAGGTGACCTGGTCTGTCACATTGCTTCAAAAGGTCACCTGGACCAGATGAATGGGACTGTGGTGTGAGCAGAAACAGTGGGACGAAAGCCAAGGTGTGCTGGGGGACAGTGTGACCAACTGGCCCTGAGGCAGATTCAGGTGGAGGGTTGTGGTGAGGCTATGAGGGGCTCTGAGTGCTGTGGGAGGGGGTTTGAGTTTGATCCTGGTAGTTTGCAAAGGATGGGTCCCGAGTTCTGCCTTCAAATAGAACTTAGCAAAAAAAAAAAAAAAAGAAAGAAAGAAAAAAAGAAAGGAAAACAACCTGAAACCTAATAATGAGTTTTCTGTAATGAAGGGGAGACCTTGAGTTCAGTCACTGAAGGAGCCTAGAACCCCTGGATGGAGCCCACTAGGCAGCCAAGGGCAACTCATCAGCAAAGCAAAGCTCACCTTCAGGCAAGGTGAGCGAGTGAGGGGTTGGCTTGGAGGTCATCACACAAGCAAATCCCCTTCCCTTGTCCAGGTGGGAAGCACCTGCAGCTGGGTCACGTGGGCAGAATAGAAAGGAATTCTTGGTTCCAGAAGTGTGAGGAAGAAAAGAAAAAGGAAGGGAGGGAGGGAAAGAGAGAGGGAAGGAGGAGAGGCAGGGAGCCTGAGTGCCTGTTGAAGGGGTGAGGGAATCAGACGATTCTGAGACTGAGGAATCAAGAGGC
This sequence comes from Bos indicus, assembly GCF_029378745.1. Classification (NCBI taxonomy): domain Eukaryota; kingdom Metazoa; phylum Chordata; class Mammalia; order Artiodactyla; family Bovidae; genus Bos; species Bos indicus. The sequence continues at coordinate 56,488,706 of NC_091772.1, read as the reverse complement.
CAGCCCACCCTCTTGGGGAGGAAGACATGGTTGTTTTTTTTTAAAGGCAAAGATGGGACAAGTACATTCCTGGGGTCGACAGACTTCATCTCCTCTCCCTGATCTCATGGAATAATTCAGGCAGGACATCAAGACTGCAAAAGACACCCCAGATGAAACTTCACGTGGAGGTGGGCCACTGGTGAGCCGAGGTGTGCTTGAGCTTAACCTGAATGGCTCTCTCCCAGACCAGGGTTTCTCGCTTGTTTGAGGGCTTTTGTGAAGTGGTAGACAGAGCAGGGTAATGACCACGAATGACTGCCCAGGAGGAAATCTCGTTTAATATTTAATGTGCAATAAGAACTGTTAGCTATGGCACTCCTTTTCCTCAGGGGCCGAGGGGCTTTATTGGCTGGGAAGTTCCAATCTAGTAATGAGATCATTATAATCCTAGCTTCCTCTGAAGGATCCTTCACACCGGAGAAAGCACTTCTCTGAGTCCTCTGCAGCTCTTTCCAGCAGGAATACCCACGCCCATGTTTCTCCCCTGCCCCTCATCCTCACCCCACTCCTCTTCCAGAAGCTGCTCCATCTTCCAGGCTTCCTCATGGTGCTCCTTGTCCATCCCATGGATTAAACATTGAGCATCTGAGTTGTATGCACACTGGTTCTGCAGGGTGTGACCAGCTGGCATGGCTCGGGGCTTTCCCTGTACTCACAACTCAGTGTCTCTGGTTGTTTAATCTCTTGAAAGAATCCAGAACAGGGACTTGTTTTGCAGGTGGATTTTGTCTCTTGCTAGGCTGTTGTGCTTTGTAGGCAGCAGGCACTGGGCTGTACTGGTTGGTGGAACAGTGCATGGGTATGTAGTTATACTTTATAGGCAGGGTGGGAGACTCTTCTGGGATGAGGGGTTAGTGCATGGGCCATCATGAGTCTCCAGAGACAACTTTATGAGACTCTCCCAGTCTAGCACATGGAGTGGAATTAGTGTCCAGAAGTGGCAGGTAGGCCTGGCTCTCGCTGTTGTGATAAAAAACAATAATGACCATGATGCCTGTGCAGGCATGGGTCTGCTGTGTGCCAGACATGACGTCACCTGGCTTATCCTCAGTGGCTTCTCAACCCAGTAGAGCAGACTCTGTAGCCCCATTGCATAGATGACGACCAGAGACCTCAGGAGATGGCAGTCCCTTGCAGAGCGGCCTGGGAGACTATAATCCCGGCACTCAGAGCGGGCCAACACCTTCTGCACAGTGCAAGATGTCGGCCTGGGAGGCACAGCGCAATGGCTCCCACTGACTTCAGACTAAAAGGGTCAGGGCCCCAGCAAACACGACCTCTCAGACCCTGGACTTTCCTTTGTTCTTGTTCTGCTCCAAGTCAGGTCAATCAGCACTGACTGAGCCAAACAGCGAGCACGTCTGGGAAGAGCTCAGAGTCCAGTAACTGTCACTCTAACAGGCTTTGCAGGGACAGAGTCATCTGTATGTGCCAGACTCAGCGCTGCTCTCATTACGATAATTGCCCTCACTGCACAAGCAATCAAGGCCCTCGGCGTGTGTGGGCATGTGTGCCCCAATTAGTTATATCCTCTACCTAAGACAATGTTAATATTTGACAGCAGCCCTAAAAATTAAACTTAAATAATTATATAAGCTGAATTAAGATAGCATAATATTACCAATCAGAGTAACATGGCTTCACAATCCAGCGCGATGTCATGTGAATCTACCAATTAGGCAGTGCATCACAGGGTAAGCAACATGCTTTATTGCTTGCCTTAAATAATTTAAAATCTCTCCGGTCCATGAGCAAACAGCTGTCTACTGTATCTGAGACTGCTCCTCGTGTCCAGATTAGGATAACTCGACGGCACTACCTGGTGTGTTTGCAGGTGCCCAGTGTCAGGGCAGAGACACGAGGGATGGTGGGAGGGGAGACCAGCTGTTTGCCGAGACGCTGAAGGTCAGGGACACAACCTTTGAAGTGGCCTGGGAATAGGTGGGGCTAGGATTTACTGAATGCTGTGCGCCAGTGAGAAGTTCCAAGGTGGTATAAAGATTCTATCCTCTAGAAGCCAAGCCGTGTTACCTACGGAGCAGCGCTGCCTGTGTGCCATGAGGACAGGTGTGAACAGATGTGGAGCAGAGTGATCTCAGAGATCTCTAATCTGTGCTGAGTAGGCGAACAGAAGAGCTAAATGGGATGACTATCACCAAGATTCATGTCCTGGGTTTTCTGATTCAATTTTTTGTGAATTTCATTAAGTAACCAAAATGCTAAGCATGAAAGTTGGGTACACTGTCACCGAGTGGCAGCATTCACTCTTTCAAAAGTACACTTTGTTCCACAGCTGCTACATGCAAGATATTCTGGCCATAGAGCAGGGGCCAAGGCAGAGAGCGTCCCTGGCATCATGGAGCCTGGAGGCTAATGGGATGGCAGGGACTTAGATCTTATAATCTGCAGTGAGATATAGCTAGCATTCAATGACACACTGATAGTTAACAGGGAAAAAAAAACTGCTTAATCTAACTCAAAGCAATAGCTAGAATAAGTGGGAAATAAATATTAAAATAGCTATTAAGTAAATGAAAAAATAATATTATGTTTAGTTATAAAATTAACTAGTACTTCCCAGTGGCCAAATCAGTCTGCCAAAGCAGGAGACACAAGAGATGAGGCTTCGATCCCTGGGTTGGGAAGATCCCCTGGAGTAGGAAATGGCACCCCTACTCAGTATTCTTGCCTGGAAAATTCCATTGGCAGAGAAGCCCGGTGGGCTATAGACCATGGGGCCACAAACAGTTGGACATGACTGAGCACATAAAATTAAGTACAGGTTTTCAAGTATCTTCAAGCTTTGAGTAACCGACATTATATGAGGAAGGAAAAATAATGAGTACAGAAAATAAAAGGAGCTTTTCTGTTTGAGGTGGAAATGGGGATATAGGGGAATCCCTTCCAACGTGACCAGTTGTTGAGGGTATAACAGAACAGAGCTGTAGAAGTGTGAACGCATAGCGAGTGTTTCCATGCCCCATGGCCCTCAAGCCCAGACTGCAGTTTGTTCCAATTCAGTTTCAAGTGCAAACTTCAGAAATCAGTCTTGTTACTTTTTTCTTTATACATCTATTCAAACAGTTCCCCTTTGCCCATGCCCCAACTTCAGTCCTCTTGGAGTCTATTTTTCAGTGAAAGAAAAAGAAGGAGGAAAATAAAGTCTTGAAATGGCCCATGCAACTGGGAATGAGAAAACACTGTGACTACTTGTGTCCCCTTTTTGAGCAGAAGGAGGTGATCTTCCACTCTCCTCCTTTCTTGCTCTAATATCTTTCATTCTGTAAAGTATTACATAGAATGAAACCTTAGAGCATTTGGAAAGTAAAGAAAACAAAGAATTAACAATCAAAATCCTCCATCTTATTGACAACATCTGTTATTTGTTGTAATTCCTTCCAGTAACTTTCCCCAGTGTTTATTATTAATCAGGTATTTGCAATCATACTAAAATTTTGAGTCACGATTTTTACCTTAAATATATCTTAAGATTTTTATTTGCAGGTGGCTGAATTTCTTCAGAAAACATATTTTAAAGGGCAAACCGGTGTGTCCTTAGGATCAGTTTATATAACCATTCTTTGACATCTATTTTGCTTCCACTTATTTGCAGATGAAGGCAGTAGTGAATATCATTACCTTTCTATTTAAAACAATAGCCACCAGGACAGACTTCAGATGTCTGATTGCGGGGCACCAATGATATGAAAATTTATAATAGCTCCTCAATGTGTTAACTGGTACTTTCCAATGCATTATTATTTATTATTATTATTCCCATTTGCTGGCTTAGCAGATGCTTCCAGAAACGCATAAGTGAAAGTGAAAGTGAAGTCATTCAGTCGTGTCCGACTCTTTGCGACACCGTGGACTGTAGCCTACCAGGCTTCTCCGTACATGGGATTCTCTAGGCAAGAACACTGGAGTGGGTTGCCATTTCCTTCTCCAGGGAAACGCATAAGAATTCCAATTTCACTACACTGCTGCCAGCACTAGATATTTCCACTACATACATTTTAACGCTAGTTTAATAGTCAGAAGGGACTTGCTGCTTGTTTTCACTTCTGTTCCCCTGTGCAACAGTCAGGTGGAACATTCCTGTCCCCTGGAGAGGGCAGAAGCATCACGTCTCCGAGGAGCCCCCCATGGCAGCTGCTCTCCCCCCTGCTCCTGTAGAAAGCTGCCCCGGCCTCCCCATCTGTCAACCACTCCCAGTATCACACATGTGTGTGCCTTTGTCACACGTTTGTTCCACACTCTGCTTCATCGTGAGGCTGTCCATGTCCTTTCTCTGTCCTTGTTGTCGTCCCAGCTCTGGGGGCGGGGGTCGTGGTGTGGGGAGACAGATATAGAGAAGCTATCTCTCGATCCTCAAGTGACAGACTGTCAGTACAAATGTTCCCATGTATTCCCCACGTCCTCCATATCTATAAGTTTATTTTCTACATCTGTAACTCTGGCTTTTGTAGCTAAGTTCACTTGTAACCTTTTTTTAGGGGGGGGCGGTTCACATATAAGCAGTATCATATAGTGTCTATCTTTCGCTGATTTACTTTACGCAGTATGAGAATCTCTAGGTGCATCCTTGTTGCTGTCTGAACTATTCGGTGCTGTTAGAGCTTGCTTTGAAGGGAGTCAGTGGATCAGTTTCTGAGCTAGGAAGCCCTTTTCGGTATTTGGCATCACTCGCAACTTCTCAATCCTCTAGGGCAGTGGTTCTCATACTTCAGTAAGAATCAGCATCACCTTCAAGACTTGTGAAACTGCAGATCCCTGCGCCCATCCCCAGAGTTTCTGACTCAGTGGTCTGGGGGAAGGGCTGAGAAGCTGCAGTTCTAACACATTCCCAGGTGATGCTGATGCTGCTGGTCTGGGGACCACGATTTGAGACGTGCTGCTTCTATCTATAGAAAATTTACCATGTGCCATGTATTCCGCTAACCACTTAGCTTGCATTATCTTCATCTGTGGAGCAACCTCATAAAGGTGCTATTGACAGCTTAATTTCTGAGATGAGGCATCTGGGGGTAACAGAGGGTAAGAACCTCTTTAAGCTGGTATGGTTGGTGAGTGGCACAGTGGAGCCTGAACTCACTGTCTTTGGTGCTAGAGCTAAGCTCTGAACAACTCTGCCTTCTTGGTTCATCCACTCATATCATTAGGAACTCTTGTCCTTGATAATTACTGAATCCAAGTCCACCTTCAAACAACACTGCACCTCTCCACAGATACCGCGGGTACGTTAATCAGCATCCAGGCTCCTCCCACACATGCCTGTGACATCATTGCTGCCATTGACTCCACTTCCCCAGGGGTCATGATCACCCAGCATGCTGTTCACGTTACTGCTTTTAATGTCGTCTGTACAGATCAATGTAGCACACAAATTATTTTCTTTTACCTTCACTGCTTCTTTCTTGATGCTTTTCCTTTCTATACATCAATCCACATTTCTGATCTCTTCCATCTTCCTTCTGCCTCAATAACTTTGAACATTACTTGCCTGGTTGGTCTGCAGGTGATGGATTTCCTCCATTCTTGTTTATGGGAGAATTTATTTCTCCTTTATTTCCAAAGGACAATTTTTCTGGATATAGAAAGTATTTCTTCCCCGCCCCCTGCTTTTAATACTAGATACTTTGTTTCATTCTCTGGCTAGCATAGTTTCTAGTAAGTCCACTGTGATTCTTAAGTAAGGGTTTTTTCTTTGTATTTTGTTTTCCCGCCTCTTTCTGCTCTGTCTTGTTTCAAGATTTTCTGTTTGTCTTTGGCTTTCTGGAGTTTGAATATGATATGGCTAGGTGTAGTGGTTCTGGGCACGTGTCATTTATTTTGGAAAGTTCTTAGCCATTATTACTTCAAATTCTGCTCTGTTTCTCTTTTCCTGGTATTTTAATAATGCATCCGTCAAAAGTTTAGATGTTTTCCCACAGTTCTTAGTATTCTGTTCTGGTTTTGTTGTTGTTGTTGCTGCTGTTATCGTTCGTTCTTTTTTCTTTTCAGTCTGGAAAGTTGCTATCAATGTTTCTTCAAGTTTCCTGATTTCTTACTCAGCTCTATCCACCAAAGGCATTCTCCTTTTTTTTTTTTTTTTTAGTTTTAAAATTTCTAGTATTTCCTTTAGATCCTTTTTTAGTGTTTACCTCTCTGCTTATATTACCAATCTGTTTTTCCATGGTATGTACTTTTTCTATCAGAGACTGTAACATATTACCCAGAGTTGTTTTCAACGCCTGGTCTGATGATCTGAAGTAACAGAAACTGGGAGTAGGAAGTGAGGTGAACAAGCTTTGCTGCTGCTGCTAAGTCGCTTCAGTCGTGTCCGACTGTGTGTGACCCCGTAGATGGCAGCCATCAGGCTCCCCCATCGCTGGGATTCTCCAGGCAAGAACACTGGAGTGGGTTGCCATTTCCTTTTCCAATGCATGAAAGTGAAAAGTGAAAGTGAAGTTGCTCAGTCGCTCCCGACTCTTAGCGACCCCATGGACTGCAGCCTACCAGGCTCCTCTGTCCATGGGATTCTCCAGGCAAGAGCACTGGAGTGGGGTGCCATTGCCTTTTAGGGCGAGGGTTTAATGTCATCTGGCTCTGTCAGAATGTTTCATGCTTGCAGTAGCCACGGGTGTCCCAAGCTGCAAATTTCTCTAGTGTCCTTGTTTTAGTCTGCTGTCTTGATTTTGAGTTTCTCTAAATCTGTTAAAGACAGCCTCTGTCTTGCAGTTCTTGAAGCTATAACCCAGCTCCTATGCTGGAGCCCTGTTGGCATGGTGAGGCGTTGTGGGGGTTGGGAGTGTTCTGTAATCCTCGGGTAAATCCCAGTCTGTTCTGGCTACAGCATTCCTGACTTCTTCTCTGTAGCCTGCCCCTGACTGTTTTCACTCTGTCAGGTGACACTGGAAGGTAGAAGGGCTCAGCCCAGTGGGGTGGGTCTGGGGCAGACTCCCTCCCTTGTAGAGTGTGCCTTTGTTATGGGCCTGATTATTTCAGGGATTATCCTTCCCCTCTGCTGTTAGAATAGGAGGGGGCCTTTTTAGGGTTTAAATCATGAGAACCTGGCAGGGAGTGTTCCTGGAGATAAAGTCTACCACAGCCTGCAGCCCAGGAGTGTCTTGCTCTCCAGCCGGCACACACTCGGCTCACAGCAACGTGTCAGAATCACCACCTAAGAGTGTCTCGCAGTGAGCAGACCTCAGCTGAATCTCTGGATCATCTGCCTCTCCAGATTTCAGGCTGTGGTATGGGAGAGGATATGGTTGTGTTTCCTCAACACACTGAGATTAAGGTATATTACCAAGAATGTTCTGAAGATTTTTTTGACTCCTCCTTCCCTTCTCCTTATGGCAACCCTATCCCTGGATCTATAATAGAACCCTAGCCATGAGCAGTTGTGAGGTCACTAAAGCTGGCAATCCGCAAACGACGTGTAAGTTATAAGACAGTCTGGAGGCCCTTATCAGTCCGCGTGTTCTGTTTGGTTGAGAGGAATAAAACTATTAAAATCTGGATGAGTTCTGTTTATATTCCATTTACTGTCACATCATGGGTGCTTCTTAATGTGGGACCATCCAACACTGACAGTGGAAAGGAATGGGCCCTTCCTGAAACCCGTGCTCCAGGTGAGGGGGTGAGACCATTAATGGTGTTTGGAAGCCTCCCGTCCAGTCTCCCTGAGGGATGAGGTTTTCAGCTGATTTACCTAAATAGCTATGTTCAGTGAGAAGGCAGACTGGATTACTAGAGTTTTTAAAATATGCTGTTTCAGGAGGAAAAATAGGGCAATTCCAGGTGCTGTGGACTTACTGAACCTGACTCAGATCGTGACGACAGCTCTGAAGATGCCACTGAAGATGCCAAGGAAGCATTTGTCTGGGACGCTGGCTTCCCAGACAGGAAGACTGTGTTTCAACTAACTGTGCTCTCTAATGAGAGCCCAAACACATGTCCTCTGATACACTGTGTGAAGTACATGGCCTTGAAAAAAACCCCAGGTGCTGAGAGTCCATCTGGCTCCCCAGGTATGTCTGCCAGCTTATTCTGCACACTGCCCCAACACCAAAATGGCTTGTTCTACACCAGCCAAACATTATGGCAGTGACCCAGATGGGGCAGCCAGAGAAAGCCACATACATTTATTTTGGATGTGTCTGACCAACATGCTTTGGGAGGGCATAAATAATTTGACATATTATTGAATTTTCCACTTTTATTCAGCTGTTTAACTGATCTATCCATTTGGATGTCACCTGATGCTCAAATTTATTGTACATGTCCTAAATAACATCACTGGATGTTAATTCCTACAACCGATTTCTCCAGCATTTTCTCCATCTGCTTGCTCACTGTTTCTCTCTCTGCAGTGGGCTTTTCCCAGAGTTTCAGCTGACAGTCTCCCTCCATTCTCCAAGGCTCACCAGAAATGTCATCTGCTCAAACAGTCTTTTCTTGACCATCTTCTTGAACTGTTGTAAACAAAAGGAAGATTTGGTCTCTCTGCTTGAGCTAGATCAATCTTCTACCCGTGGGCTCAGACTTCAGCCATTGGCTTCATAGATTCTCAGGCCATCAGACTTAGACTGGGACTGACCACTGGCTTTTCTGGGTCTCCAGCTTGAGGACAATAGACTACAGAGCTTCTCAACCTCCATAATCATGTGTTGTTGTTGTTTAGTCATTAAGTTGTATCCGACTCTTTGTGACCCCGTGGACTGTAGCCCACCAGGCCCCTCTATCCCTGGGATTTCCTAGGCAAGAATACTAGAGCTGGTTGCCATTTCCTTCTCCAAGGGATCTTCCGGACCCAGCAACTGAACTGGAGTCTCCTGCATTGCAGGTGGATTCTTTACTACTGAGCCACTAGGGAAACCATAATCATGTGAGCTAACCTTATAATAAATCTCTTTACATATCTATATCCTAGGATATTTATTTATCTGTCTCTTGTTGATTCTAACCCTGACTAATGATTCAGGTTACATAAGATCTTAGGATGGGGTCCCAATCTGATAGGGTTGGCCTTATAAGAGGAAGAGAGAGCTCTTTCTTTCTCTGTCCAAGCACTTAAACCGAAGGAATGCCACATGAACACACAGGGAAAAAGAGCTGTGTATGAACAGAAACAGATCTCACCAGGAACCAACCTTGCTGGCACTCTGATCTTGGACTTCAAAGCCTCTACAACTGTAAGAAAATAACTTTACTTTGTTTAAGCCACCCAGCCTATGGTATTTTGAATGACAGCTGAGTGGACTAAGACCCAATATGAAGTACCCATTGTCTTCCTCAGCCTAGCACTTCAAGTCTTCCTTCACAATCTCTGGCTGTTTTGCTTATGGTCTGACTAGATCGGTCTTAGCAGGGCAGAGACAGTGGTTCTTTCATGTCTCACAGTGGCTCTTCCAGGCCTCATTTGCCTCCCATGATCCTCCCACTCCCTGCCCTGTGAGAGTAGTGCTAGGCTAAAATAGAGAACAATATATGCTTACTGAAAAAAAGAATTTGAGAATGTGGATCCAGTTTAGTGTTAATACTTCCTATGTTTGCAAAAGTTTGGACATTATTCCAAACACCCACTTGATCTTAGTAGATCCTCCCAGGAACCCTCTGAAGTGGTAGGCAGGGCATCAGGGCATCCACATTTCTGTTTCATTTTAGGAGGAGAACATTCAAAGCAACTTGAACGCTTAGTTTTCTGTGTGAAGAAGGTGCTTTGTGGATCTGTTTCATAATTAACAGAGAAAGATAAAAACAGGCAGTGAGAGAGAAAAACAGGTAAAGATATAATGAGCAAGAGAGAAAAAAAGAAAGCAAGTAAGGTGGAACATACAAAATCCAGAAGGCAGCTAGCAGAAAGGCAGAGACCAGGATGGAGAGCGAGGATGTTTGTGGAGAGGGAGTGAGAAGTTCAGAAACCTGCCGTGGAAGGGAGCAGGGACCAGGCCTCTTATCCCAGGATGCCTGGGGCATCAACTAGAGCAAGACCTCTGATGGCAGTCTCTGCTATTTGCTCTGCTGAAATGAAAGTCTGGAGACTGTGGCCTTCTTGGTCACATCCTCACCTTGGGTTGGATATTTGTAAGCACTTAATGTTTGCAATAATGGCCAACTGGTGCCAGGCTCCATGTCCTGAACTCCAAGACCATGAGGATAATTCTTAATTAAATAGCTTTTTCTTAGCACAGTGGCCAACTCTGGGAGGAAGATGCTCCAAATCAGATGACCTCCTGTGTTTAGGAGCTGAGCTCACTCACTGACTGAAAACAGATATGCAGAAGCCGTGGTGAAGTGCAGATCTTCCTTCCATTCCACACCTGTTGTATGTGTTTTGGTCACCCTCTCCACCACTGAGAAATACTTTCTATCTGGCTTCACTGGATGACATGCCAACCACGGAGATCACACGGGCCCCCTAAATGCTTAGTGTTCAGTGGGCGCAGGCACACACACTCACTGCCCAGACATATGACCTCACTTTGTAAATAGTGAAAGCGCCTGTTCACTTCCCTTCGCTTGGCCTTCCAGGGTAGAAATCTTATAAAGCCCACGTGCCCAAAAGTGGATCTGTGGGGGATTCCGATAATCTGGATGACTGGCATCAAGGTGATTCTTCTGACATTAATTAGGAGGATACTTTGATTTCTAAACTAGGACATTTTTTGTGAGATCACCCATGTATGTTCCCAATTCCTTTTGCTTTAAAAAATGAAGATAATTTGACCTCTCTTCCTTCAGGCATATTTGCAAGTTATCCAAAAACAGAACAACTCCTAAAATTCTCTGTGCTGCCTATTCCCCGTTGGCCACAATTTGCTCAGGAAATGAGTCACGATTGGCTCCCTCTTAGCATAATGTGGGAGGTGGCCAGCAGGAAGGAAAACAAAGTGGAAACAGACCCTCCTTGCTGACAGGGATGGAGTGATGCTGCAACTCCATGGCATCAAGCCATTTACACGTTCTTTCTGATATTTAAGCGAGAGCATGAATTAAAAAGTGAAGCAAATGAGATAAATCCATTAAGCTGGATTAGTATTGAACTCCAGTCAAGACCATCACCTATGGTCATTAGATCTGGCTGTGAGTAGAACGAAAAGTAAAATAAAGTCTGGTTTCTGCTTCTCACATCTGTGCTGTGTGCTTAGTCGCTCAGTTGTGTCCGACTCTTTGCGACCCCATGGACTGTAGCCCACCAGGCTCTGCTGTCCACAGAGATTCTCCAGGCAAGAATACTGGAGTGGGTCACCATGCCCTCCTCCAGAGGATCTTTCTAACCCAGGGATCGAACCCAGGTCTCCCACATTGCAGGCAGATTCTTTATCATCTGAGCCATCAGGGAAGCCCACTACATTAATCTAAATTACCTGAGAAGATTTAAAACAATCTTTTAAGTGGCATTGGACAGTGGACCTCAGGTGGAAGCTTTCAAGCAAGAACCATCCACCATGCTGTCTCAACAAGAGTCCCAGATGTCTTAGTCTGAGGGTTGAAAGGGACTATCAGCTGAACTGAACTGCCCTTAAAAACCCACACAGGAGGTAGAGTGGCTTATGTGAGAGGACCATTGGAGAGGGTTGTTGGGACCACCATGTTAGCTAGAATGCTGTGGCTGCTGAAGTAATTAACCATGACAATTGTGAAAGGCTGTGAGAGGAGAACTGAACAAAAAAGAGATATTTAAATGCCACGCAATGTTTGATGTTTCATTCCAGGAGCAAAGTCCAACTTGCAATCAATAGATTTCACATGAAATGAACTCAAATTGGACTAGGACTCAGTGGGTATTTCACTTTGCCTTGGTCTTGGGTTAAGTAATTAAACTCAGCATCAGATTCTGCCTGGAAGCCAGGGCGGCTGAGCAGCAGCTAATTGTTACAGCAGCAAAATTAGCAGATGATCAAAGAAATTGTAGAATTTCTTGCACAGAATGAATATGCATGAAATTCTATCCTCTAGTCTGACAAAATGCATACAGAGGAAAATTAAGTTTAGCTAATTAAATTAAGCATAAATCAATCCATATTTTTTATTTACTAGACTGCATTAACATTTATCACAGACTTATCCTAAAATTGTGGATTGTGTGAGTTATACAGACCATGCTGGCTGGTCTGACTTTAAGTCCCTGGGCATATCATTATCTACTCTCTGCTTGAAAACTCCCAGAGACAGGGACCTCACCACTCTTCCACTTTTCCTCTGAAGTAGAAGTGGGAAATATACTATGTTTCAGAGTATTAAGAGAATGATAATTTCTCAAATTCAAGGAAGACACTGGAGGAAGAAACAATTACAAAGAGGGGATTGCAGGAAGTGAACATTTTAGTGATCACAAGTGGGATGAGCCAAGCAAACAGTTGTAATGTAACAAATGGGACAGGGTGGGAGAGGCTGCCCTTAGGGCATCACTGCCCAGGAAAGGGCTGAGGAGTAGACCTCAGGGTTTGAAGGGTTTCTTTTCTAGCAGTGGTGGACTTCCTTTCCCTTGATTTCATCAGACACACTGAGCTTATTTTAAATGGTAATAAGGATGACAAGCTGAACATCACAGTTTGCCTTGTTGAATGGTTTGAACCACTGTAGCAGTCTCCTCGGAGAAGGCAATGGCACCCCACTCCAGTACTCTTGCCTGGAGAATCCCATGGACGGAGGAGCCTGGTAGGCTGCAGTCCATGGGGTCGCTAAGAATTGGATGCGACTGAGAGACTTCACTTTCACTTTTCACTTTCACGCATTGGAGAAGGAAATGGCAACCCACTCCAGTATTCTTGCCTGGAGAATCCCAGGGACAGGGGAGCATGGTAGGCTGCCGTCTATGGGGTCGCACAGAGTCGGACACGACTGAAGCGACTGAGCAGCAGCAGCAATCTCCTACCTTGTCTTCTTCCACATTTTTGTGACCTCTGTCTTAAATTCTACCCACTGAGCCCCAAGGAGATAGACAATTAAAAGTATTTTTATAATCAAGAATTACTTCACAACTATACCCAGGGCTGAAGCTTTAGTTCAATGATTTTTGTCAGCTGTATGTATTTATGTACTCATCACCCTAAACACACATGATCTAGAATATTTTCATCCCTACCCCAGCCAAAGTTCCATAGTCCCCTTTTCCAGTTGATCCGTTAAAAGGCAAGAACTTTCTGATTTCTGTCCATATAGATCAGCTTAGTTTTACTCTAAAAGCTCACATAAATGGACTCACATATACTGTATTCTTTCATGTCCATTTAGTGTGTGTGTGTGATTCAGCCGCGTTGTTTTGCACTAGCGACAGTTCATTCCTTTTTATTGACAATTAGCATTTCATTTTTTGCACAAGCCACTATTGTTCACCCGTTCACCTGCTAATGAACACTTGCCTTGTTTCCAGTTAGGGGCCACTATAGCTAAGGCCGTTAGGAACATTCCTGTACAAGTCTTTTCTGGACACGTATTTTCTTATTTCTTGGGTAAATACCTAGGGGCAGAATTGTTGGGTCACAGAAGAGTTGTACATACAACTTTATACAAAACTTTGAACAGTTCTTCAAAGTACCATGCTACACGCCCACCAGCAATGAATGAGACTTTCAGTCCCTCCACGGCTTTGCCACAGTAAGCGACTGTCAGGCATTTATTTTGATTTCAGTCCTGTTGGCGGATGTGAAAAAGTATCTTGCTTTAATCTGAATTTTCTTAATGACTAAAGATGTTAAACGTGTTTCATGTGCTTATTAGTTGTTCATTCTCTTTTGTGGATTGCCTATTCAAGTTGTTCCCCCACTATTTTAATTGGAGTCTTCGTCTTTTTAAAATATACTTTTAATTTTTGCTTTTTACACATCTCATCTAAAAATCTTGACCTGTCTCACAGTTGTGAAATATTGTTTTCTTCTACAAAGTATATGGTTCCAGCTTTTACCTTTAGGTATAGAATCTATTATTATTATTTTGGTATGCAGCAAGATGGGGTCAAGGGTCCACTCCCTGCCTCCCCAGCCTCCCCCTATCCCCGGCCCCATACAGCTATACGGTTGTTTCGGCATTACTTATCGAAAATACTTTCCTCTCCCCATTGAATTAACTTGGTCCCTTTCTCAAAAGTCAAGGGAGAGGTCTACTTCTGGACCTTCATTCTATTTCACTGATGTGTGTTCTGTTCATATAATTTGGTACTGTTTTTCCTTATCATTCTACTAATCTGCTTTCTATTTCCCCCTATGATTTATGCATTATTTGGAGGTCTTCTGCTTAATTTCCAACCATTTTGAGGTCTTCTAGATGTCACTATTTTATTAGTTCGTGCTATTTTGGTCAGAGAACATATTCTGTATGTCTCAGCCCTTTGAAATTACACAGACTTGTTTTCATGGCCCATTGTTACTCTGCCTTGGTAAATGCTCAGGGTGTCCTTGAACACCACAGCGACTGGTAGTGCTGCGTGAATGTTTTATGTTCTTATAGGTTTGTTCTTCAGTTTTCTAGTAATTGCTGAGGGAGAACATTAAAACCTCCAACTAAGACTGTGGATTGGTCTATTTTGCTCATCTCTCTGCCAATTGTTACATTTTCTCAATCTCTTGTTATTTGCATAACATTTAGGATTATAATATCTTTTTCATGCATGACACTTGAGTAATTATAAAATAGCCCTCATTGTCCCCAGCAATATTACTTGTCTTGAAGTGTTTTTTTGATATTAATGTAATTTTCTTAAGTTACTTTTTTGCTTGATTTTCTAATACCAATTTACTTTCAACTTGTATGTCTATATTTTGTTTTTTTCCCCTCCATTTTTCTACATTAACTTTATTTTTTTCTTTTTTTTTTCAGTTTTATTTATTTATTGTACTTTACAATATTGTATCGGTTTTGCCATACATTGACATGAATCTGCCATGGGTGTACATGTGTTCCCCATGCTGAACCCCGCTCCCACCTCTTGTTTCTAGTAAACAGTAAACAATTGAGTCTCAATGTTTTTTTCCCCAAATTTGACAATGTCTGTCTTCTACATGGAATGTTTAGTCTTCTGACTTTTAATGTAGTTGTCACTATAGCCGAATTTAAGCTGACTATTCTGTCATTTTTTTCTATTTGCTCCATTTATTCTTTATTGCTCTCTTCCTACTTTCCTGTCTTCTCTTGGTTTAACTGAATATTTTTATAGTACTCTTTTTATCTTCTCCTTTTTTAGCTCTATCTTTTGTATTTATTTTAGCTGTTGGTTTAGATATTACAATATTCATCTTTAAATTAGCACAGACAGCTTCAAATAATAATTTACTCCATGAATAATGTGAACCTCTTATAACCATGTGATCCCATCTATTCCCCACAATACTTGGTATTCACACTGTCATATATTTTTACTTCTATGATGTTATAAACCCTTCAATACTTTATTATTTTACTTTAAACAGTTAAGGGTGGGTGTCATTTCCTATAAGCCTGAACATTTTTTGAGTTTGTATATCTGTTGGATATGAATTCCCTGATTTTGTTTGTCTAAAAAATTATCTATGTTTTTTTATTTTGAAGTATGTTTTAACTGTACAGAGCACTCTAGTTTGAACAGATGTTATTCATTTTTCTTATACCTTTAAAAACTGGAAAGCTATATGTAAAAGAATGAAATTAGGACATTCTCTAACACTGTATACAAAAATAAACTCAAAATAGACTAAAGACCCAAATATAAGACCAGATACTATAAAACTCCTAGAGGAAAACATAGGCAGAACACTCTTTGACATAAATCACAGCAATTTTTTTTTTTTTGGCTCTGTTTCCTTAAGTGAATGAAATAAAAGCAAAAATAAACAAATGACAACTAAGTAAACTTAGAAGCCTTGGCACAGCAAGGGAAATCATCAACAAAATGAAAAGACAACCTACTAAATGGGAGAAAATATTTGATAAGGGGTTAATATCCAACATATATAATTAACTCATACAACTCAACATCAAAGAAATAAACAATCTGATTTGAAAATAGGCAGAACTGAATAGACATTTTTCTAAAAAGGAAATGCAGATGACCAAGAGGCAAATGAAAAGATGCTCAACATTGCTAATTATCAGGGAAATGCAAGTCAAACTCACAGTGAGGTATCACCTCAAACCTGTCAGAATGGCTTTCATCATAAAGAACACAAAAGATGACCCTCTCATATTGTTGGTGGGAATGTAAATTGGTACAGCCACTGTGGAGGTTTCTGAAAAAACTAAAAATAGAACTATCATATGATCCAGCAATTCTCCTCTTGGATATATATTTTAAAAACCCAAAATACTAATTCAAAAAGATACAAGCACCCCAGTGTTCAGGGCAGCATTAGTTACAATTTCCAAGATATGGATTCAACCTAAGTGTCCATCAACAGATGAATGGATAAAGATGTGGTATATATACACAATGGGATACTCCTCAGTCATAAAAAATAATTAGAATTTGCTATCTGCAGTAACATGGATGAATTTGGAGGACATTATCCTAAGTGAAATGTCAGACAGAGACAAATACTATATGCTATCACTTAAATGTGAAATCTGAAAAATACAACAAACTAGTGGAAAAAAGCAGCAGACTCACAGAGAACAAACTAGCCGTTACCTGGGTAGGGAGAGGGAAGGTAGGAAGGGCAACATAGGGGTAAGAAATTAAGAGGAACAAACTATTAAGTATAAAATAAGTTAAAAGGATATATTGTACAACATGGGGAATGTAGCCAATATTTCATAACGCTAAATGAAGTATAACCTTTAAAAATTGTGAATCATTATAACTGTGGTTCACATCTGTAACTTGTATAATATCGTACATCAATAAAAACATGTTGCTCTACTGTTTTGGGCCTCCATAATTTCTGTTGAGATGTCAGCTTATATTCTTTCTAGTGCTGCATTGTATCTAATGTCTTTTCACCTGAGGCAAAGGGGGAAAAGAAGGAAGAAGAGGAAGGGAAGGAGGAGAAAAAAGGAGATGGAGGGAAGGAGAGAGAAAAAAGCTTGTTGTTGTTGTTGTTCGGTAGCTAAGTCATGTCCAGCTCTTTGCAACCCCATGGATTGCAGTATGCTGGGCTTCCCTGTCTTTCACTATCTTCCTGAACTTGCTTTAACTCATGTCCATTGAGTCAATGATGCCATACAAACATCTCATCCTCTGTCACCCCCTTCTCCTCCTGCCCTCAATCTTTCCCAGCATCAGGGTCTCTTCCAATGTGTCGGCTCTTTGCATTAGGTGGCCAAACTATTGGAATTTCAGCATAAGTCCTTCCAATGCATATTCAGGGTTGATTTCCTTTAGGATTGACTGGTTTGGTCTCCTTGCAGCCCAAGGGACTCTCAGAGTCTTCTCCAGAACCACAATTCAAAAGGATCACTTCTTTGGTGCTCAGTCTTCTTTATGTTACCCAAACCCCTAAACCAATCATGTCTGAATACCAACCCCTTGGGCTTCTCAGCTATAAGTTTATGAATTTCCTATTTTGATTTAGCTGATTTAAGTTTGATTCCCATTTTGCATCTAAATGAATTTTAACCTCAACTTGATAAGATTTTGTTCAGTGACTGCTTTTTAATCTATTTCTCTATGTGTTTAAAGTAAAAGTTGGCAAGCTGAAACCAATGGTCCACATCTGGCCCAGTGTTTTTATACAACCCATGAGCTAAGAATAAGAATGACTACTGAATTTTTAAATGGCTTAAAAATTGTATTTTTAAATTTTTAAATAGCTGAAAAAAATATTTCACGACTCATGGAAATGGTATGAAATTCAGATTTCCATGTCCTAAATGAAGCACTACTGGAACACAGCCATATCCTTCCACTTATGTTGTTATCTACAGCCACTTTCAGCTACATTATGCTTCAGTGAGGCAGAGTAGAGAAGTTTGACTGAGGCTACGTGGCCTGTACACTTAAAATAATTACTGTCAGGCCCTTTATAGAAAAAGTTTGCTATCTGTGGTCTGAGACATGCAATTCAGAAGCACTGACATTCGGTGGTCATTAAGGACATGACCTGCACTTTGGGAGGAGGGGGGCAGGAAGCCTCTATGTTTACTCCAGGATTGACCCTTTAACTACACGGTGAGGGTAACTCCACAGTTTCTTTGTCCTTCACTTTGCTTCTCCTTTCTTCATTTTGAAACCAGTGTTTTCCAAGCTCTTCCAGGCATTCTTGAGTAGAAAGAGCACTTGCCAAAGGGTCCAAAAACTGTTTACCAGCCATGTGATCCCAGATAACCCCACCAACCTCTCTGTGCTTCGGTTTCCTCACTCATGTAGTGGGGTTATTTAATAAAGCCCATTTACAATGTTGAGTATGAGAATTAAAATGAAATCATGGCACACGTATGGTCTATAGAAATGACCAACAACTGCTTTCTCGCAATCTATTATTGTGAGAAGCAAGTGAGACAGCCTTGGAAAAGAGCTAGAATGCACAGCTGAAGGAAGACGAAATGTTTTAACAATGACCACATGTTCAGTTAGAGTCTAAATGGCTCTGGATTCATTATATTTACACCCCTCTGTTTAATTTTTAACTTACTCCATATCCTTGGTAAAATTCAGAATAGTACAAAAATATAAATAGTGATAATTAAGGTCCCCCATGTCCCTTAACATGGCTATTACCTTATACATTTCAAACGGGGTCTTTGGGAACATCACTAGTGACTACATGTGTGTGTGTGGTGCATGTACATTGACCCTCAATCCTTTAACCTACATCCCCAGATCTGTGTAAGTGCACTGTGACACCTTGATCTGTACCAGGCTGTGATGGCTTTGAAAAGACACATTTTCAAATTCATCATAGATGTATATGAGACTATTTAAAGCAGTACTATTTGTAATAGTTAAAAGTGGAAAGAACCCAGATGACTATCAATGGGAAAAAGAGTAAAAGAATTTGTAGTGTATTTATGTGGGCTTCCCTGGTGGCTCAGTGGTAAATTATCTGCCTGCAATGCAGGAGACCTGGGTTCAGTCCCTGGATTGGGAAGATCCCCTGGAGGAGGGCATGGCAACCCACTCCAGTATTCTTGCCTGGAGAATTCCATGGACAGAGTGGGCTACAGTCCATGGAGTCGCAAAGAGTCGGACACAACTGAAGTGACTAAGCAGCAGCAGCAGCAGTGTATTTATGCAAAGAATATTAGCCATTAATAAGCACACACAGTTCCAGTTTCTGTTCAGTCACTCAGTCATGTCCGACTCTTTGCAACCCCATGAACCACAGCACACCACGCCTCCCTGTCCATCACCAACTCCCCGAGTCCACTCAAACCTATGTCCATTGTGTTGGTGATGCCATCCAACCATCTAATCCTCTGTCATCCCCTTATCCTCCTGCCCTCAATCTTTCCCAGCCTCAGGGTCTTTTCAAATGAGTCAGCTCTTTGCATCAGGTGGCCAAAGTACTGGAGTTTCAGCTTCAGCATCAGTCCCTCCAATGAACACCCAGGACTGATCTCCTTTAGGATGAACTGGTTGGATCTCCTTGGAGTCTAAGGGACTCTCAAGAGTCTTCCCCAACACCACAGTTCAAAATAGTTCAATTCTCACATCCATATATGACTACTGGAAAAACCATAGTCTTGACTAGACAGACCTTTGTTGGCAAAGTAATGTCTCTGCTTTTTAATACGCCGTCTAGGTTGGTCATAACTTTCCTTCCAAGGAGCAAGCATCTTTTAATTTCATGGTTGCAATCACCATCTGCAATGATTTTGGAGCCCAGAAAAACAAAGTCAGCCACTGTTTCCACTGTTTCCCCATCTATTTGCCATGAAGTGATGGGACCAGATGCCATGATCTTTTAGTTTTCTGAATGTTGAGCTTTAAGCCAACTTTTTCACTCTCCTCTTTCACTTTCATCAAGAGGCTCTTTAGTTCTTCTTCACTTTCTGCCGTAAGGGTGGCGTCATCTGCATATCTGAGGTTATTGATATAAGCAACAACGTAGAAAAACCTCAAAGACGTCATGCTGATGTAAAGAATCCAGGTGTGAAAGGTAGATGGCTCCACCACTAACCTCTGATGTCGGGGCAGTGAATCCTCAGGATGAGAGACAGAGCACAAAGGAGCTCTGGGGTGTTGTAAAGCTGGCACTTGGGGGTGTTGGTTACTCACATTGTGTGCACGCTTTGTGAAACTTACAGTTTTGTGCCTATTTCTGTAAGATTTTCTTCAATAAAATTCATGCTAGAAATTTAAAAATTCCTGTCTTGGAAATCGATTTCAGACCATATGGGTTTACCTCCTCCTCTTCTGTAGCTGTGGGGACTTGTGTTATTTAGAGGGCCAGCAGTTTCCTTTCACCATTGGCCCTCTGATGCACAATTACATTGTTTCCAGCTGCTATTTTCTGAGCTATTTTCTAATCACTCTAAATGGAAGCAGCTTGTTAGGAACACAGACAGATGATACCTTGTTGCACAGAATCAATTCTACCAGTGGATGCCAAGAGGCAGGTCAGCCTGTTCTGACTACCACATGTGTGTGGGACCCTGATCCACGCTGAACCCACATAGGCATCTTGTGGGCAAACACATCGATGGCCCAGCCGTGTTGCTGCTAATGGATATTCCCAAGGCATGGCGTGGTTATTTGCATTTTGTCGCTGTCACAACGCCCAAGTGTTCTGAATATTAATGAAGCCATTCACAGCCTCCTTTGCAGGCTTAAAATATTCAGCATCAGACATACTGTTTTGTTCGCATTTCAACCAAGTTTAATTTCTCTTAACCAGCTTTGTTTTTGTAAAGTAAAATTAATGTATAATTTCAGTGTTTAAATCTCAATTCTCAGCAATTCACGACAGATTGCAAGTGAATATGATTTGTTCGTTAACACCTAATGGGTTGAAATAATTTATTGCACAAACATTTCCAGGAAAACGACGCCACTTGAGCAAAAGCAAATCAGGAAATGTTACTTGTTTATCTAATAAACTACCCTAGAGTGAGCGAGTACATTAGCATTGAACAAACTTTGTGACTTATTCATCATCACTATTTATTATTAAAACTTTATCTATTTCAACTTAGTGAATGGCTGCCTTGGGATACACGGCTTGCAGCAACAACAACAAAATAAAGTTTATGCAATTTGCATAATATTGTACAAAGAATATTAGCTTAGAACAATATGAATCCCTGGATCGTTTGCACAGCCCTTTGGTGTTTAATGTTGGTAAATATTTAAGTAACAGCAAGTCTGTATAATTATAAAGATTTCTCTTTCTAATCTGCCCATGATGTACAGCTGCTATAGAGCACCTCGATCACATGGTTTGGCTGGGAGAATGCTAGGGGCTGATGAAGAGGCACCTGTTGCTAATGCTGGCAAGGAGGATGGAGACCTGAGGCCTGTGCTCAGGACAGGAGTTTGAGACAAAATGCTGAAGTCTTGCTCTTTCTTCTTCTACACACAAACTGGGTCCTGCTTAGAACAGGCATGCAGAGGATGGGTCCCTGGGCTTCTGGATCCTCTTTCATGAATGGGGCCTCTGCACATTAAGGAAGACCTGAGTCATAGCTCAGGGCTTTGTGGTGTGATTTCCTTTCTTTGAGCAGTTCTTCCTTTGCAGCACTGCCTATCTCGTAGTTATTGCTTACCCATCCTTTCAGTCTCAGTGTAAACTTCTATAAATCTTTCTGACCACACCCTCCACCCCATCTAGGCTGGTCTCCTTATCATGCACCTTCTTGATACCTTGCATTTCTCCTTCCCACCTTACTTATTCAAACATCTGTCCTTTCCTCTGGACTCAGAACCCCATGAGGGGAGGGACTGGTCTATGATGGAAGTCCTGTGCCCAGGGTGTGGCAAAAGGTAAATGCTGAATTACAGTTTTGTTGAATGAAAGAGAGAATACATGAATACCTACAGGGATCCATTTAAATAAATGTCTACAGAATCAACAATCACATGCTATATTACCTTTCAAAGTAGACAAATTAAAAAATGAATGATAATGTCTAGTGTTGGTGAGAGTTTAGGGATTTGAGAACTCTCAAATACTTCAGAAGAACGATTTAGCTGTGTGAAACAGAAGTCTTAAAGTGATTGTTTTATTTTTAAATTTCTTGGTTTTGCAAATGCATTCATGGGAATTTATCTAAAGCAGTAATTTTGGAATATTTGTTCCAGAAGATACTCATCACAGTGTTGTTTAAAACTGTGAAAAATTGTAAACAACTTAAATGGTCAACAATAGAGGATTAGCTGAGAGAGCTGTAAATTCATCTAACTGATAAAATACCAGGAAGGTGCTAAAATAGCGATTTAGAAATATTTTAATGACATGAGAAGAGGTTTATGATATACTCTGGAATGAATAAAGCAAATACAAAGCCTGTGATTCCATTTTCATCATAACATTCATGTATACAAACAAGAAGCATACATGTTAAAAAGTTGAAGAAGTCACTATCTGTGGTTTGGTGAGATTTGCTTTTAATGTGACCCTTTCTTAAAATCATAACCAAAATGAAAGAAATTACCCTATGAGTTGAGTTGCTGATTTAACCCACACAGAGAGGAATTAATTTAAGTGACTGTAAAGCACAGTAATTTGGCTGTACATCTTAGTGGGATATATAATAAGGACAAAGAATAGCTTTTCTCTTCAGTAATTGTATCGTTAGCTATTACATTGGTAGTTCTCTTTGGAAGCTACTTAAGTAAATTATAGAAAAAAACAACAAATTGTGTTCATGTCATCAGTAAACAAGTTATTTAGCTCAAGAGAAAAAGAAAAACAAAGGAGCTTAAAAACACTACAACCCTATTTTGAATTGGAAATATCACTACAGACTCTTGATATATCTTCTTTTAAAATACATTTCCTGTATCTGTCCACTGCACAAGCCTAAAAACCAGGAGTAATCTAGTAACAATGGACACTCCTAGCATGCAGACTGTGAACAATGAGCAACATTTATCACTGAAACAAACCAGACCTCCTTAGAGACTGAGGCTGATTCCACATTTGGGGCAGGGTGTGTAGAAGAAGATACTGCATCATCTTATCTCACCAAAGGAAACAAAAAAGAAGGTACTTGGGTCAGCAACTTGATCAGCCTCCCTAGTCAGAGAGAGCACACTTGGAGCACCAATAAGAATAAAGACAGCGGTGGATTGAAACACACTGGCTGTGTTAAAATACCTGCATAAAACAACATTGACTTGGGTCCTTCTGAAGGATGGACCTATCCTGAAGTCAAGTGGGCCTTTGGAAGCATCACTACAGACAAAGCTAGTGGAAGTGATGGAATTCCAGTTGAGCTATTTCAAATCCTAAAAGATGATGTTGTGAAAGTGCTGCACTCAATATGCCAGCAAATTTGGAAAACTCAGCAGTGGCCACAGGACTGGAAAAGGTCAGTTTTCATTCTAATCCCAAAGAAAGGCAATGCCAAAGAATGCTCAAACTACCACACAATTGCACTCATCTCACATGCTAGTAAAGTAATGCTCAAAATTCTCCAAGCCAGGCTTCAGCAATACGTGAACCGTGAACTTCTAGATGTTCAAGCTGGTTTTAGAAAAGGCAGAGGAACCAGAGATCAAATTGCCAACATCCTCTGGATCATGGAAAAAGCAAGAGAGTTCCAGAAAAACATCTATTTTGCTTTATTGACTATGCCAAAGCCTTTGACTGTGTGAATCACAATCAACTGTGGAAAATTCTGAAAGAGATGGGAATACCAGACCACCTGACCTGCCTCTTGAGAAACCTGTACGCCGGTCAGGAAGCAACAGTTAGAACTGGACATGGAACAATAGATGGGTTCCAAATAGCAAAAGGAGTACGTCAAGGCTGTATATTGTCACCCTGCTTATTTAACTTATATGCAGAGTACATCATGAGAAACTCTGGGCTGGAGGAAGCACAAGCTGTAATCAAGATTGCCGGGAGAAATATCAATAACCTCAGATATGCAGATGACACCACCCTTACATCAGAAAGTTAAGAACTAAAGAGCCTCTTGTGAAAGTGAAAGAGAAGAGTGAAAAAGTTGGCTTAAAGCTCAACATTCAGAAAACTAAGATCATGGCATTCAGTCCCATCACTTCATGGGAAATAGATGGGGAAACTGTGGAAACGGTGAGAGACTATTTTTTTGGGCTCCAAAATCACTGCAGATGGTGATTGCAGCCATGAAATTAAGACACTTACTCCTTGGAAGGAAAGTTATGACCAACCTAGACAGCATATTAAAAAGCACAGACATCACTTTGCCAACAAAGGTCTGTGTAGTCAAGGCTATGGTTTTTCCAGTGGTCATGTATGTATGTGAGAGTTGGACTGTGAAGAAGGCTGAGCGCCGAAGAATTGATGCTTTTGAACTGTGGTGTTGGAGAAGACTCTTGAGTCCCTTGGACTGCGAGGAGATCCAACCAGTCCATCCTAAAGGAGATCAGTCATGGGTGTTCATTGGAAGGACTGATGTTGAAGCTGAAACTCCAATACTTTGGCCACTTGATACGAAGAGCTGACTCCTTTGAAAAGACCCTGATGCTGGGAAAGATTGAGGGCAGGAGAAAGGGACGACACAGGATGAGATGGTTGGATGGCATCACTGACTCAATGGACATGAGCTTGGGTAGACTCCAGGAGTTGGTGATGGACAGGAAAGCCTAGCCTGTTGCCATTCATGAGGTCACAAAGAGTTGGACATGACTGAGTGACTGAACTGAACTGAATTGATTGAGCAATTTTCATGCCTCTAATTTGAAAAAGTACCTCAGGATAGCCAAATGGTTTACTTGAGAAAGTTTCT
The DNA here is from genome assembly GCF_029378745.1 of Bos indicus. Classification (NCBI taxonomy): domain Eukaryota; kingdom Metazoa; phylum Chordata; class Mammalia; order Artiodactyla; family Bovidae; genus Bos; species Bos indicus. Next base: position 56,463,890 of record NC_091772.1, on the reverse strand, counting down.
GCTTCATGCTGATAAATTCCAACTCAAGAATGAAGACAGAATGACAGAGTAGAAATCACAATTTTTCAACCTCAAATGCAGTCTTGAATCACCTCCAGTGACTGCTGGGATCAAAAATGAAACAGCCAGACATTGTGTACCTCCTGATGGAAATATGTGACATGTACAAGATTATTTTTTGTCAACATACTGAACTTGAAGACAGAGGATGGACAAATAAATATAATTGCACTACAGGGATACGATAAGCAAAATTAAGAATATGGAAAATCCTATGATGTCATTAACAAATTAATTGCAAAGAAATTAAAAACAGAGAAGGGAAACACTATACATAAAGAGATTTCAAGGTATGGCCTTGTGTGGATCATAATTTGAATAAGCCATCTGTTTAAAAAAAGAGATTTTAAAAAGAGGCTGTCTGGGGATTTATATACTTACTGGATATTTGGAGATAGTAGGAAATTACTGTCACTTGTTACATGTGATAATGATATTGTAATTATTTTAAAAAATGTTTATCTTTTGGAGACATATGCTAAATATTTGCAGAAGAAAAACAAGCTCCCTAGAATGACTAACAGATGTAGGCTTTGTTTATACTTTCACTAATTTTTTTAAGTCCCTGGAACACTTTCATTCAGAAGACTCAACATGAGACTTTCATATTTTTAATGCTCAGAAATGTTCTTCTATTATTTTATTGATTCTTGCCAGAAATGTATTTACCATTTTCTCATTTTGTAATTCCCTTGGGTATATAAGGGAACCTGGACTAACTGTATTTCTCTTTTCTTCTCCAAATTTATCATCTCAGAATAATTGAATTACTTTGAATTAATTGAAGTTGATCCAAAGCAACTTATATCCAACATGGGATATACCAGCAACTAGATATTACTACTACTTAGAGGCCTCTTCAAAGATGAAAAAAGTACAACAAACACCTTTCCTACTTTAGAGCAGCAGTATGAGGAAAGAGCCTCAGAACCACTGGAGATAATATTAAGTATCTGAATCAATTATATGAAGGCAGCAAAGAATAATTCTATTTTCTTGAGCCAACCACTAATTGCACTATAATGTTCTCAACACTTTCATCTGTCATTGCAGGGAAATATTAATGGAATGCTTTAGACCAGGAACTTGAGAGAGCTATTGGTTAATGAAGACATAAATCCTCATGCGTACCTAAATGCATGATATATAGGACCAAGCTAATATTAGAATGGGGATGGTGGTTTCAGAACAATGCAAATAAATACCTCCATAGTGTCTATAGCTGTAAGACATCAGATTAAACTGAGTTTGTTAAAAAGGATTTTACTGAAAGAGCCCAAACTGTATCCCTGATCTAATTAGCTTGTTTACAAAGTTTAATTGATTTATTTTCCTTAAAAGACCTTTCTCTGGACTTCCTACAGATACTGTCTTTTTTTTTTTTCCTACAGAAGTCTTCCAGTTACCTGCTATTGAAACTCAGCTCAATTAAATAGGTTAGATTTTTAAAAGGGAATATATTGCGTCACTGGATGGAAAGCCAGAGGCCAGCTCCTTGCGCGTGGCTGGCCAGGTATGCAACCTTCAGGAATCTGTCTCTCCCAGATCTTGGTCTAGGTCCTAGCCAATACCTTTCGCATTGGCTTCCTTCTCTGGCAGGCTCTTTCCACTTGGTGGTAAATGTGGTCAACAGGAGCTTCAGCCACATCCCACCAGTTCAGCAACCCGACTGGGAAGATGCTTCCCTCACACTGGTATCCCCACATATACCATGTGGCCAGAGGCATGCTGCCCATTGGCCAAGCTTGGGTCCTACGTCCGCCTCTGGGCCATGTTGTGGATTCAATGCCTACATACATCAAGCTGGGGAGGGTGGTTCTTTAATGGGAACTCACACTCTGCTACTTGGAAAAGTAGAAATGGATGTCTGGCAGCCAAAAATGTCAGTAGACATCTATTGGTATTGCTGCTGCTGCTGCTAAGTCACTTCAGTTGTGTCCGACTCTGTGTGACCCCATAGACAGCAGCCCGCCAGGCTTCCCCGTCCCTGGGATTCTCCAGGCAAGAACACTGGAGTGGGTTGCCATTTCCTTCTCCAATGCATGAAAGTAAAAATTGAAAGTGAAGTCACTCAGTTGTGTCCGACTCTTTGTGACCCCATGGACTGCCGCCTACCAGGCTCCTCTGTCTATGGGATTTTCCAGGCAAGAGTACTGGAGTGGAGTGCCATTGCCTTCTCTCTACTGGTATTAGAGGTAAAAAAATCACTATATGATGAGACTGGCCTGGTCTTTCCAGATTAAAGGAATGGCAAGAAAACCAACTTTGGAAGTTTTGCTTGTCTGTATTCAGGGGTAGAAGGAGGAGGAGTTTGACGAGAAGGCAGAACATCTAACTTTTGGTCTCATTTTTCCCTCTAAGGATGCAAAGGCAGTAATTGTCAGATGTTTACTGGTAGAACTCTACTTTTTAAAATGTCTTATGAAAAAGGAAACTTGTTTTTTGAGAGTTTAGGAATGGTAATGTAAATCCCTTTTAGTTATCTTCTCTGAAGGGCAGTATTTAACAGTTGCTTATTTATTTTGCTTTAGCATTGTTGAAGGTCACACAATTGATGGAATAATTTTATTGAAGAACATGAAACATTCTATCCTATAACTTCCTGGTTGGTCAAACAGTGGTGTGACACAGTCACAAACATGCTCCGCCATCCAGGAAAGTTCTCATCTCAGTGATATTTAGGGATGAGTGTGCAAATAGGCTGGAGAAGGCAATGGTACCCCACTCCAGTACTCTTGCCTGGAAAATCCCATGGACGGAGGAGCCTGGTAGGCTGCAGTCCATGGGGTCACTGAGGGTTGGACATGACTGAGCGACTTCCCTTTCACTTTTCACTTTCATGCATCGGAGAAGGAAATGGCAACCCACTCCAGTGTTCTTGCTTGGAGAATTCCAGGGACGGGGGAGCCTGGTGGGCTACTGTCTATGGGGTTGCACAGAGTCGGACACGACTGAAGCAACTTAGCAGCAGCAGCAGCAGTTCAAATAGGCTAGGGTCTGTACATGTGGGTAGTTTAAAGTTCATAAAAATTTAGGCCACGTGTATTGAGCACTGACTGCATACTACATGATCTGCTGTGCATTGGAGAAACAAATATACAAATGAGTATTGATGTGATATTATGATTTATAACAACATATAACAAAATGTTTCATAAAAGATATGTATTTGTGTCATTTATGGCAAAGAGCTCCTCCTAAAACCATTGAAATTTCCTAAGTGATCAGATCAGATCAGTTGCTCAGTCGTGTCCGACTCTTTGCAACCCCATGAATCGCAGCACGCCAGGCCTCCCTGTCCATCACCAACTCTCGGAGTTCACTCAGACTCACGTCCATTGAGTCAGTGATGCTATCCAGCCATCTCATCCTCTGTCGTCCCCTTCTCCCCAATCCCTCCCAGCATCAGAGTCTTTTCCAATGAGTCAACTCTTCTCTTCGCATGAGGTGGCCAAAGTACTGGAGTTTCAGCTTTAGCATCATTCCTTCCAAAGAAATCCCAGGGCTGATCTCCTTCAGAATGGACTGGTTGGATCTCCTTGCAGTCCAAGGGACTCTCAAGAGTCTTCTCCAACACCACAGTTCAAAAGCATCAATTCCTTGGCACTCAGCCTTCTTCACAGTCCAACTCTCACATCCATACATGACCACAGGAAAAACCATAGCCTTGACTAGACGAACCTTTGTTGGCAAAGTAATGTCTTTGCTTTTGAATATGCTCTCTAGGTTGGTCATAACTTTCCTTCCAAGGAGTAAGCGTCTTTTAATTTCATGGCTGCAGTCACCATCTGCAGTGATTTTGGAGCCCAGAAAAATAAAGTCTGACACTGTTTCCACTGTTTCCCCATCTATTTCCCATGAAGTGATGGGACCAGATGCCATGATCTTTGTTTTCTGAATGTTGAGCTTTAAGCCAACTTTTTCCCTCTCCTCTTTCACTTTCATCACGAGGCTTTTTAGTTCCTCTTCACTTTCTGCCATAAGGGTGGTGTCATCTGCATATCTGAGGTTATTGATATTTCTCCCGGCAATCTTGATTCCAGCTTGTGTTTCTTCCAGTCCAGCGTTTCTCATGATATACTCTGCATATAAGTTAAATAAACAGGGTGACAATATACAGCCTTGACATACTCCTTTTCCTATTTGGAACCAGTCTGTTGTTCCATGTCCAGTTCTAATTGTTGCTTCCTGACCTGCATACAGATTTCTCAAGAGGCAGATCAGGTGGTCTTGGTATTCCCATCTCTTTCAGAATTTTCCACAGTTGATTGTGACCCACACAGTCAAAGGCTTTGGCATAGTCAATAAAGCAGAAATAGATGCTTTTCTGGAACTCTCTTCCTTTTTCCATGATCCAGAGGATGTTGGCAATTTGATCTCTGGTTCCTCTGCCTTTTCTAAAACCAGCTTGAACATCAGGAAGTTCATGGTTCACATATTGCTGAAGCCTGGCTTGGAGAATTTTAAGCATTACTTTACTAGCATGTGAGATGAGTGCAATTGTGTGGTAGTTTTAGCATTCTTTGGCATTGCCTTTCTTTGGGATTGGAATGAAAACTGACCTTTTCCAGTCCTGTGGCCACTGCTGAGTTTTCCAAATTTGCTGGCATATTGAGTGCAGCACTTTCACAGCATCATCTTTCAGGATTTTGAATAGCTCAACTGGAATTCTATCACCTCCACTAGCTTTGTTCGTACTGATGCTTCCTAAGGCCCACTTGACTTCATATTCCAGGATGTCTGGCTCTAGGTCAGTGATCACACCATCGTGATTATCTGGGTCGTGAAGATCTTTTTTGTATAGTTCTTCTGTGTATTCTTGCCATCTCTTCTTAATATCTTCTGCTTCTGTTAGGTCCATACCATTTCTGTCCTTTATTGAGCCCATCTTTGCATGAAATGTTCCTTTGGTATCTCTGATTTTCTTGAAGAGATCTCTAGTCTTTCCCATTCTGTTGTTTTCCTCTATTTCTTTGCATTGATCGCTGAAGAAGGCTTTCTTATCTCTTCTTGCTATTCTTTGGAACTCTGCATTCAGATGCTTATATCTTTCCTTTTCTCCTTTGCTTTTCACTTCTCTTCTTTCCACAGCTATTTGTAAGGCCTCCCCAGACAGCCATTTTGCCTTTTTGCATTTCTTTTCCATGGGGATGGTCTTGATCCCTGTCTCCTGTACAATGTCACGAACCTCATTCCATAGTTCATCAGGCACTCTATCTATCAGATCTAGGCCCTTAAATCTATTTCTCACTTCCACTGTATAATCATAAGGGATTTGATTTAGGTCATTCCTGAGTGATGAGAACAATACAGGTGCCTTTTGGGATGTGAGTGAGTGGACTAGCAGAAAGTTCAGAAAGGCGCAGGGTGTGGGATGGTTGGTAAACACATGGAGATGTAGTGTGGATGGTGCTTCAAAGGACAAGGAAGCCTTGAGTCCTTCCCCCATGCCTTGCCTGTGAACTTCTTCACCTGGCTGTTGATTCATATCCTTTAATGTCTTTTGCAACAAACTGGTAATCTAATAAGTAAAATGCTTCTCTGAGTTCTGCAAATTACTTGAACCTGAGGAGGGAGATGTTGGAATCTTCAATTTACAGAAGCACAGGTTTGGGGTTGGTGTCTAAAGTGGGGATGGTAGTGCAGTTCTGAAGAACTGAGCCATTATCTGTGGAATCCGAGCCTATTTCTGGGTAGAAAGTGTCAGAATTTGGTTAAATTGTAGAACACCCATCTGGGGTCCCAGAGGACTGCTTGATGGTGTTGGGGGACATGCTCTACACACACATAGCTACACTGGAAATTGATCTCAGGATATCCAAATAATGAGGATACAAATGCATATATATGGTATCAGCCCAACTATATTATGATTTTCTTGTTATGGGTGACTCAGAATAATTCAAATAAAATGAGGGAGAGAGATGAAGTTATGAAGTCAGGAGCTATATGTGTTTATAGAAATAGGGTTTTATTCCTATATCTTCTGGTAGCGTGAATAGAATAAAAATAGCATTTGATTTTAAGATTTTTTGTTCCAAAGTTCCTTAGTCCTAAGGAATATAGGCATGAATCTCTGAAATAGGTGAGTTTGCCTTGGTGGATATTGTATACCATCAGAATACTCTTTAATTGCTGTTTCTTTCTGCTTGACTAGAGACTGAGGTTTGCTGATATCTCTGCATATCAAATATGCTTTCCACTTGGTATTTGGCTTGCTTATATCCAGAAATACATATTCAGTTGGGTTCAGAAAGACCAGACCACGACTGTTCAGAACCCTGGGGATGTGGCTTACACTTGTTAGTACTTAGCTGCCTCTGGTTCCTATACACCAAGCTCACTGTCAACCTTCAGCATAGAAATCAGTACAAAAATATTTACACAGGTATAAGGACAAGATGTCTTAACTTCTATGGCTGGTAGAGGAGAATCACTCATCAAAAGAATTAAAATACCAGGGCCAATTTATAGTTCTTTATAAATGCCAGATTCTAATGAGCATACCAACCGCAGTGGGTGATAATAAATTAATGTAAACAAGGTTTTCCTTCTTTTACTTACTCCCTTAAATCTCCGTGGGATATATTTACAGTTGGTCCCTGTTGCTATCACCTCAAGTTCACAGATATCTGCATGTGTATGTGTGTGGGTGGGGGAGCTTGGGATCTGATGCGTGGGCATTTCAGCCCATCTCAGTGAAAGCAAGTTTCCAAATGTGTATTTACGAAAACTGAAGCAAACTGCATATCAGTAAGAGAGTTTCAAGAAAATGGTTTCTGGGCTGACCATGGCTTGCATCAGTAGAAATAGGTCCTCTCTGTGATGAAAGTAGTCTGATGTCTCATCCAGTTTTGGAGGCTCCCAGTATATATGTTCAATGTTTGTATTGAACAAATTCATGTTTTCTTGCAGCAAAGTGCCATCAATGACTACATGTGTGATCTTCCTCGATTGTGCATCTGGTAATTACTGGTCAAACACATGTGACTGTGATGGCGAGATCATGAAAGGCAGATGGCACAGAGAGAGGGAGGCTGGGTTCTTGGCGGCATCACTGAGCCACTGAATCACATTTCACCTGAAGTCTTCTGGTAATGTTGTACTATCAGACCCTTCCAAGTTGAGCCAATACTGTCCTTTATTTTCCAAGTCAGGGCAAGTTTGGTGTTGGTTCCTTGCAGCTGAAATTGTCCTGATACAGATTTGGTTTTGCCCACTCAATGTTTGTATTGAACAAATCCATGCTTTCTTGCAGCAAAGTGCAATCAATGACTACATGTGTGATCTTCCTCGATTGTGCATCTGGTAATTACTGGTCAAACACGTGTGACTGTGATGGCAAGATCATGAAAGGCAGATGGCACAGAGAGAGGGAGACTGGGTTCCCACCCTTAAGCACTCTTAGCTCATACACTATGCTAAGACTGTCTTGATTTAATAGAAAAGTTAATTATAGGAGAAGGTCTGTTGTACAGTAGGTGGGGATTTTGGTCTGTTACATGTAACAGTAAACATGTCTGACAAGTCCTCTTAGGGACTTGACTAAATGGATGGATTGTTGATATGACTTAATTCTAGCTATAAGCTGTCAATCCGTTCACCCTTAAAGATGCCGTTTTTTCTTTACATTGGTTTGACAGTTTATTTAGTTTATTTTCCCATGCATTATCTCATCTGATCACAAATTCATGCTTGGGCCTTATAGGATAGACATTTCCTACTTTTACAGAGGAGGAACCTGCGATAGGAGCCTATACACAAGCCAGTGTGAGAAAGGGATCCTGGACCCCTGAGGAAGCCTGTTTGCTCTCTGTGGCTCTGCAAATGGGTTGACCAATCCTGTTAGTATCTGTACTGGTTGGCATGTAATAGGTTCTAAGTGACAGAACGCCATGACTCAGGCCACTCCAAACCAAAAGGGCATGTATGATGGTGTGCAACAAGAAGCCCAAGGATGAGTGAGAGAGCTAGGTGTGGACATCAGGCTCTGGTGCCTTTATCTCTGGTGCATTCCTTGGGGCTCCTTTCCCAGTGACAGTTTCATTCTCAAGAGGAGTGCATAGTGGCTACAGCAGCTGGAGTATCAACACAATCCAGGAGAACAGGGACTTTCTCTTCCCCCAAATGTTTCCAATAAGTACTCTCAGCAGATATTTCCGTTTTGTGCATCAGTGGGTCCATGACCACCCCTTAACTGACCATTGGAAGGGGAAGAGATGTCCATCATCTGCTCAGAAAGTCAGCTGACTGGAATCAGATGTTGGATACTGAGTTGCAAACCACTGCATCCACTTAAAACATGTCTATTTCAAGTATGTAACAGTTCAAGAGGACTGGCCTCACATCTGATGGGTTGTTCCTGTCATGGCCCCTCATTTCATGCCCCCCAGTACCCACAGTGACTCAGGGCTTGGCCACAGGATTTATTTTGGCCAATGAGAAAACAGTAAATATTACACAGGGAACTTGCCTTCTGATTACTCTTAGGACCTGTTATGGACTAAATTGTGTATGCCCCAAAATTCACAGGTTGAAGCTCTAACACTAAATGTGACTACATTCAGAGATGAGGCTTTTAAGGAGGAAATTATGGTTAACTGAGGTTATAAGGATGGGGTCCTAATCCAAAGGACTGGCTGGTTTCCTTATAAGAAGAGTAAATGACAGTAGAAATATTCAGAGAAAAGGCCATGAGAGAAGGTATCTGTCTGCAAGCGAGGGAGGGAGGTCTCAGAAATCAATTTTGCTAGCACCTTGATCTTGGACTTCCAATCTCCAGAACCATGAGAAAATAAATTTCTCTTGTTTAGGCTACATGTTTGTGGTTTTTCTCTTACAATAACCTGAGCAGACTAATAGAAGAGCCCTACGACCACCACCACAGGAACAAGCCTAGGATAGTCTGCTGGGTGGGAGACACAAAGCCCACTTACCTTCACAGTCTCAGCCTATAGCCAGCCAACCTGCAGCCATGTGAGTTAGTCCACTGACCACAGGTGCAAGAATGAGTCCAAGTTAGACCAGTGTAAGGGCTACTTACCCGAGTCTAACCCAAATTGCAGACTCACAGATTCAAAAGCCAAATAGATGGTTGTTTTAAGCCACTGAACTTTAGCAATAGATAACTGATACATGTGGAATAAGTGGGGTTTTCAGTCACATAGTCTTATACTCCACTGAAGAACTTGATTACATATCCTCCTGTTAGTCTGATTTGGAATGAAATTTGTCTGCCCCATGTCAGAGCCATATTTGTAAAGATCAGGCAAAGTAAATGAGCAAGGAAGTCTAGTCTAATAATCACAGGCCCTTTTAGCATGATTTTTATTGGCCACCTTTGATTAAAGACAGAAATACAGAAATACTCACACTGTAAGACTACAACAGTGTGGGTGAGATACTTGATGACAAATGAATGCATATATTAGTGACAGGAGCACTAGGGACTGTTGAGGGGGGCATGAGGAATTGAACATGCCCTACTGAGGAAGATGGCCACTGTTTGGCACTGGCTCTTGTTGAAGTTTGGCTCAAAGCTCAGATTTCCTAATGTTTAAAGGGAAACCAGAAATCGGGATTTTTATATAAAATCTGCTAATTTTAAAACATTAATTCCATTCAAAATAACATACTCTACAGGCCAACTAAAACTTACTGTAGCCTGAAGAGCCTCTTTGAAACGTTTGGTGCACATGCATAGCTACCATGAAAGTTGAAAATCAGTGAAACACACTAATGCAACACAACTGGCTCGATGGAGCTTCTACTTGCGTGTTTGTTTGGGATGTGCATATTGTCAGTAGACAGATGCAGATGGGAGATGTGCAGAACAGTGGGTCCTGAATCCAAAACATAACAAGAAAAAACGGAACAATGAAAAAAATTACAGACCATAATTGAAGGTCTTTCACCTTTAAGCTCGGAAAAACCAAACAAATAAAACATAAAAACCTAATATGGTAAACCCAGGACAGAAAATGTTTCAAATTGAGAAAATGAATGAGGATTTGATCCTTTGCATTTCAAGATGATTCTCAGCCAGATGGTGAATTTCTTGAAGTAAAGGGCTTGATTTCATTTATCTTTATATACTTGGCAGCTGGAAGCACCTAATCATGGTTAAGTGAATAAATGAATGAATGAACAAGTGAATATTCCAAAAGGACTTATAGGTGACTAACATACGGCACATGTATTGGGAAGTGGCATAGTGTGGGTTACAAGCCTGCAGTTAAGAGTCAGTTGACCTGGTTTTTCTTCTACCTGCTCTTCCATCTTGGAAAAGTAGTAACCTCTATGCCTCCATTCTTCATGTGTAAAATGAGGATAACAACAACAAAAAAATGCCTATCCGATAGTATTGTTATAAAGATGAATCTGTTTGCAGACTGCAGAGCAGAGCCTGGAATGTAACATGGGTCTCCTAGATGTTGTTACTTGGGCTGATGGGTAGTTAGTTTAAACAGTACATTATTACCAGGCGAGTTGAAAATAGACAGCATATTTAACTCCTCTCAAGGACATAGCTTTTGTGTAAAGCACTGTGAATCTGGACTAGATTAAGGAAAAGTGTTCTTTATATGGCATCTGTGAGAATCAGCTCAGGTCACATCTTGGGCACAGGTCTAAAGAATCTGGAAGAAAAAAACCAATGCTGTTTCCAAAGCATTTTCAGCAGCAATAAGGCCCAGATGATTCTCTGGGGAATGATTCTTTGCTATAGAAATTGGCCTTTTCGAGCAGCGCACACTGATGTTGTAATAAGGGGGATAAAACACACGAGTCCACAGCCGGCTGTTTATGGAGTGCTCCATACAGCCTAGTTGTTCTTGGACCAGCAAAAATTGCCTTCTCTACACTGGCAGAAGCTTGTGGCTTTTCATTTTCTGTCTCTTTTTGGGTATTGTTGCTTTCCTTTTACTTTGCCCTAATAAGGAACATTCTCTCTAGAGCAAAATAGACGCCAATCTGCAGCATTTCTGAAGGAAGAGCTATTGTAGTTGGAAATTACTGAATAATTCTCAGAGCATTATTTTGCCATTATTACGGCACTTTCACTATTATGTTTCTGATGCTTTCTGGGACATCCTAGTCCTCTGAGATGAGTGTAAGGTCAGTGCCAGACCCTCTACTGCATATTCTGCAAAAGAAAAAAAAACCTTCTGTTCTCCTTTGGGTAGAGAGAGGTGAGTGGGTTGGTCAACAGTGGGGGCTCCTCCTCCTGATGCCTTTGCATGGGGGGCATGGGAGGGTAGGGTGGCTTTCTTGAATGTGGGCTATTTTGCTCCATGTTGATTCTGATAGAAAAAAATGAACTCCTTTACCAGTCCCATAAATGGATCTTATTCACACATACTGTATGTGAACATAGCACACGCTTCTTTTTTTAAACTGGGGAGGGGTTACTCTTGCATTGGAAAAAAGGTGAAAAAATTAAGACACAACTTCAAATGGAAGCATAGGTAACACTGCTCCTTTAATAATACCCTTTGAGCCCCCACCCCATTCTTGCCCCAGGGAACCTCTGACTCACTATTTCCTGCCCCTTCATCAGGTGGGCTCTGGAACTCCAGCCTCTCAGAGCACTTGCAGCTCTGCCAAGGTTGCTCTGAGGCCTCACAGGGAACCCACCCAGACCCTGGAGTCAGAAAGGCACCCCTTTTCCTTACAAAGTGGTCGAAGTTAAAGAGGGAGTTTTACTCAGCTATTAAAAAGAATGCATTTGAATCAGTTCTAATGAGGTGGGTGAAACTGGAGCTTATTATACAGAGTGAAGTAAGTCAGGAAGAAAAATACCAATATAGTATATTAACACATATATATGGAATTTAGAAAGATGGTAATGATGACCCTATATGTGAGACAACAAAAGAAACACAGATGTAAAGAACAGACTTTTGGATTCTGTGTGAGGAGAGGGTGAGATGATTTGAGAGAATAGCACTGAAACATGTATACTATTATATGTGAAACAGATCGCCAGTTCAGGTTCGATGCATGAGACAGGGTGCTCAGGGCTGGTGCACTGGGATGACCCTGAGGGATAGGATGGGGAGGGAGGTGGGAGGGGGTTCAGGATGGGGAACACATGTATACCCGTGGCTGATTCATGTCAGTATATGGCAAAACCCATCACCATATTGTAAAGTAATTAGCCTCCAATTAAAATAAATAGATTAATTAAGAAAAGAGGGAGTTTTACAATCTGGTTTACACTTCCTATGATCAAATCCACTGACTTATTACTGAGGGGAGCAGACCCTTCTTGCCCTGGTGTTGCTATGAAGGGTGACCCCTCCCCTGTACAGACTGTACTGACTGGACCAGCACATCACAGATCACCCTGGAAACTGCTTTCCTCACCGTTTCCCTGGAGCGAGGCTCCTCGGGGGAAAAGAGGGCAGCAGCCCTGGGCGCCATTTACATTTTCCCAGCAGCCTCGTGCAAACACAAACACCAAGAGGTGAAATTCATTTAATCCCATCTTTTATTAACCCATATGTCCAAATACTACCACTTCAACACGTAACCGGCATAAACATGCAATGAGGTACTTTACGTCGATCTTCACAACTGGGAAGAGCATGTTTCCCCACAGCCCACCTCAGAGCAGGCCCCGGCTACACACAGGTCAGGTAGGCTGATGCACGCTGGGTAGGGGCTGGGGGCCAGCTGGGAGAGGAGGAACTTGTGGGCAGCAGGCAGTGGTCGGTCGCCCAGCACTTCAGGGTCTTTAGGCCTCTCTTGGTCCCTTCTTCAAGCCTGCTTTGGGTCCTGGTGACCACGAGGCCCCAGCTTCTTGTGTACTCACCAACTCGTGTCAAGCCAGTGGTTTGAGCTTCAGGGCGAGAGTCGCTCTGACTGGTTAAGTTGGATCACGTGTCCAGAAATGAGCTGAACTGATTGGCTACTCTCAAGGTCCGTCTCAGTTCAGTTCAGTTGCTTCATGCTGTCAGACTCTTTGTGACCCCAAGGACAGCAGCATGCCAGGTTGCCCTGTCCATCAGTGAATCTCGGAGCTTTCTCAAACTCATGTCCATCCAGTCCGTGATGCCATCCAACCATCTCATCCTGTGTTGTCCCCTTGTCCTCCCACCTTCAATCTTTCCCAGCATCAGGGTCTTTTCAAACGAGTCAACTCTTCGCATCAGGCGGCCAAACTATTGGAGTTTCAGCTTCAACATCAGCCCTTCCAATGAATATTCAGGACTGATTTCCTTTAGGATTAACTGGTTTGATCTCCTTGCAGTCCAAGGGACTCTCAAGAGTCTTCTCCAACACCACAGTTCAAAACCATCAATTCTTCGGTGCTCAGCTTTCTTTATAGCCCAACTTTCACATCCATACATGACTGCTGGAAAACCCATAGCCTTGACTAGACGGACCTTTGTTGGCAAAGTAATGTCTCTGCTTTTTAATATGCTGTCTAGGTTGGTCATAATTTTCCTTCCAAGAAGCAAGTGTCTTTTAATTTCATGGCGCAGTCACCATTGGCAGTGATTTTGGAGCCCCCCAAGATAAAGTCTGTCACTGTTTCCATGGTTTCTCCTTCTATTTGCCATGAATTTATGGGACTGGATGCATGATCTTAGTTTTCTGAATGTTGAATTTTAAGCCAACTTTTTCACTCTCCTCTTTCACTTTCACAAGAGGCTCTTTAACTCTTTGCTTTCTGTCATAAGGATGGCGTCATCTGTGTATCTGAGGTTATTGATATTTCTCCTGGCAATCTTGATTCCAGCTTGTGCTTCATCCAGCCCAGCATTTCACATGATGCACTCTGCATATAAGTTAAATAAATAGGGTGACAATATACAGCCTTGACGTACTCCTTTCCCGATTTGGAACCAGTCTGTTGTTCTATGTCCAGTTCTAACTGTTGCTTCTTGACCTGCATACAGATTTCTCAGGATGCTGGTAAAGTGAGTGAAGTTACTCAGTCATGTCCTACTCTTTGTGACCCCATGGACTGTAGCCTGCCAGGCTCCTCCATCTATGGAATTTTCCAGACAAGAGTACTGGAGTGGGTTGCCATTTCCTTCTCCAGGGGATCTTCCCTACCCAGGGATCAAACCCAGGTCTCCCACATTGTGGGCAGATGCTTTACCATCTGAGCCACCAGAAAAGTTTCTTCTTGACCTGCATTCAGATTTCTCAGGAGGCTGGTAAGGTAGTCTGGTATTCCCATCTCTTTAAGAATTTTCCATAGTTTATTGTGATCCACACAGTCAAAGGCTTTAGTGTAGTCAATAAGACAGAAATAGGTGTTTTTCTGAACTCTCTTGCTTTTTCTATGATCCAATGTATGTTGGCAATTTGATCTTTGGTTCCTCTGCCTTTTTTAAATCCAGTTTGAACATCTGGAAGTTCACGGTTCACATAGTGTTGAAGCCTGGCTTGGAGAATTTTAAGCATTACTTTGCTAGTGTGTGAAATGAGTGCAATTGTGCAATAGTTTGAACATATGCTGGCATTGCCTTTATTTGGGATTGGAATGAAACCTGAGCTTTTCCAATCCTGTGGCCACTGCTAAGTTTTCCAAATTTGCTGGCATATTGAGTGCAGCACTTTCACAGCATCATCTTTTAGGATTTGAAATAGCTCAACTGGAATTCCATCACCTCCACTAGCTTTGTTCTTAGTGATGCTTCCTAAGGCCCACTTGACTTCACATTCCAGGATGTCTGGCTCTAGGTGAGTGATCACACTATCATGGTTATTTGGGTCTTTAGTATCTTTTTTGTTGTTCTTCTATGTATTCTTGCCACCTCTTTTTAATATCTTCTGCTTCTGTTATGTCCATACCATTTCTGTTCTTTATTGTGCCCATCTTTGCATGAAATGTTTCCTTGTTATATCTAAATTTCTTGAAGCGATCTCTAGTCTTTCCCATTCTATTGTTTTCCTCTAGTTCATTGATCACTGAAGAGGGCTTTCTTATCTCTTCTTGTTATTTGGAACTCTGCATTCAAATGGGTATATCTTTCCTTTTTTTCCTTTGCCTTTAGCTTTTCTTTTTTCCTCAGGTATTTGTAAAGCCTTCTTAGACAACCATTTTGCCTTTTTGCATTCTTTTTCTTGGGGATGGTCTTGATCACTGCCTCCTGTACAATGTCACAAAGCTCCTTCCATCATTCTTCAGGCCCTCTGTCTATCAGATCTGATACCTTGAATCTATTTGTCACTTCCACTGTATAATTGTAAGGGGTTTGATTTAGATCATACCTGAATGGTCTAGTGTTTTTCCCTACTTTCTTCAATTTAAGTCTGACTTTTGCAATAAGGAGTTCATGATCTGAGCCACAGTCAGCTCCTGGTCTTGTTTTTGCTCACTGTATAGAGCTTCTCCATCTTTGGTGGCAAAGAATATAATCAATCTGATTTTGGTATTGACCATCTGGTGATGTCCATGCATAGAGTCTTCTCTTGTGTTCTTGGAAGAGAGTGTTTGCTATGACCAGTGCGTTCTCTTGGCAAAACTCTGTTAGCATTTGATCTGCTTCGTTTTGTACTCCAAGGCCAAGTTTTCTTGTTACTCCAGGTATCTCTTGACTTCCTACTTTTGCAATCCAGTCCCCTATAATGAAAAGGACATCTGTTTTGGGTATTAGTTCTAGAAGGTCTTGTAGGTCTTCATAGAACCATTCAACTTCAGCATTACTGGTTGGGGCATAGACTTGGATTACTGTGATATTGAATGGTTTGCCTTGGAAACAAACAGAGATCATTTTGTTGTTTTTGAGATTGCATCCAAGTACTGCATTTCAGACTCTTTTGTTGACTATGAGGGTTACTCCATTTCTTCTAAGGGATTCTTGCCCACAGCAGTAGATATAATGGTCATCTGAGTTAACTTCACCTATTCCAGTCCATTTGAGTTCACTGATTTCTAAAATGTCAATGTTCACTCTTGCCATCTCCTGTTTGACTGCTTCCAATTTACCTTGATTCATGGACCTAACATTCCAGGTTCTTAAGCAGTATTGTTCTTTACAGCATCAGACTTTACTTCCATCACCAGTCACATCCACAACTGGGTGTTGTTTTTGCTTTGGCTCCATCTCTTCATCCTTCCTGGAGTTATTTCTCCACTGTTCTCCAATAGCATACTGGGCACCTACTGACCTGGTGAGTTCAGTGTCCCATCTTTTTGCCTTTTCATACTGTTCATGGGGTTCTCAAGGCAAGAATACTGAAGTGGTTTGCCATTCCCTTCTCCCATAGACCACATTCTGTCAGAACCCGCCACCATGACCTGTCCATCTTGGGTGGCTCTACATGGCATGGCTCATAGTTTCATTCAGTTAGACAAGGCTGTGATCCCTGTGATCAGTTTGATTGGTTTTCTGTGATTGTGGTTTTCATTCTGTCTGCCCTCTGATGGAGAAGGAAAAGAGGCTTATGGAAGCTTCCTGATGGGAAAGACTGGGAGAGACTGACTGAGGGGGAAACTGGGTCTTGTTCTGATGGTTGGGGCCATGCTCAGTAAATCTTTAACCCAATTTTCTGTTGATGGGCAGGACTGTGTTCACTCCCTGTTGTTTGACCAAACTATGGTGGAGGTAATGAAGATAATGTCTAACTCCTTCAAAAGGTCCCATGCCTGCACTGCTGTGTTCAGTGCCCCCGACCATGCAGCAGGCCACCACGGACCCATGCCTCCACTGGAGACTCCTGGACATTCATGGGCAAGTCTGGGTCAGTCTATTGTGGGGTCACTGCTCTCTTCTCCTGGGTCCTAATACACACAAGGTTTTGTTTGTGCCTTCCAAAAGTCTGTTTCTCCAGTCCTGTGTAAGTTCTGGTGGCTCTTTGGTGGGGTTAATGGTGACCTCCTCCAAGAGGGCTTATGCCACACCCAGGTCTGCTGTACTCAGAGCCCCTGCCCCTGCAGCAGGCCACTGTTGACCCATATCTCTGCAGGAGACACTGAAACACTCAAAGGCAGGTCTGGTTCAGTCTCTCTGGGATCTCCTAGTGTGCACAAGGTTTTGTTTGAGCTCTCCAAGCATCTCTGGTGGGTATGGGGTTTGATTCTAAATGCAATTTCACCCCTCCTACTGTCTTTCTGGGGTTTTCCTTTGCCATTGGACATGGGGTATCTTTTTTTTTTGGTGGGACCCAACATTCTCCTGTCAAGAATTTTTCAACAGCGAGTTGTAATTTTGGAGTTCTCATAGGAGAAGATGAGCACACGTCCTTCTGCTCCACCATCTTGTAGAATGTTTGGTCCATCTCAGGAGTGGGCAGATCTTGTTGGCTGGTGTTCCCAGGTACTCTCACGGGAAGTTGGAGGCTGGCTCCACTCAGGAGGACCCTGATCGAGGGAAAATGGAGGCCACTGCTCCGGATAAGTAAGTGGTGGGGTTAACAAGCAAGGGAGCTTGCTTAGGACTTGTCTGGGAAGTCAGAGGAGTCTGTGTGCTGCCTGTCAAAATCTTAAAGTTTATGTGGAAGCTTTAATGGGGTTCAATCAGGCCACATGGTTCTGCTCCTAGAAAATGATTCCCACTGTGAGCCTGGAGGGCAAGGACCACATTCCAAGGACACCAAGGGTGAGGAGCCTCCGCATGTCCCCAGCAGCTTGAGGGGCAGCCGGTGATCATGTCCTCTTGGTGACCTCTCCATGAGAGCTGCAGTTAAACAGGGCTGGGGTGGGCAGCCTAGAGCACGAGGGGAAGTCAGAGTCACTCCGAGGATGGGAAGTGGGGTTCAGGTGGGTGGAGAAGGCATTTGCATCTTATGTCAAGCTCAGCGTCACATTTTCTTATGAATTTTGTTTTGTTTGTGGGATGTTAAGATTATTTTGCTTCTCACAGGTATATAGGTGTGAACTGTAAATGTTTTCAGTCCCTCATCTTTCTGTCTCTTTAATTAAGCAAATCAATGAGATGAAAAAGAAGCAGCAGGGATGGATGTCAAATAGGAATGACCAATAATCAAGATGGGTACGTGCCTTGTGGCGTCCAGTGCAAAATCAAATGTAGACCCTTGGGCAAAAGTTATTAAGATGTGAAAAAGCTTATGCATGTGTATCTGAATCACTTTGCTGTACAGCAGAAATTAACAGGACACTGTTGATCAATTATACTCCAGTAAGTTTTTTTTTTTTTTTTTTTTTTTTAAGTTTGTGTGATTATCAAGACAGCGACAGTGGAGAAGTAAACCAAGGTGAGGGGTCCAGTGTGGCCATGCAAGTTGCGCCCCATGAAGCCAGCCCTGCCAACAATAGCTATCACAGCTCTCATTCCTTTCCAGGGAGCACCCTAAAATAGCAGGTGCTAAAATCTCTCTCCTGCAGTTGGACCTCAAGATGATGTATCCCTCAGAGTGGCACAGCTTAGTGGTTTAGACCAGATTCTGCTGGTGCTTCTGTTTTTTTGCTCTCCCACTATCTATCTATGTGATCTTGAGCCAGTTATTTCATCCCTCAGTAAAGAAAACGTTATAAAACACCAAAATCCATTTACCAGTTTCTCCCTTGGTAAAATGGGATCATAATATCATCTAACTTGTGGGATTGTTTGGAGGATTTAGATGATATAATGAAAGCAATGTGCTCAGAATGGGGCTGGCACAGAGTGTCCACTGAACAAATTCTGACTAGTATCGAGGTTACGAGCATTGCTGCTGTTTCACCTACAACATAGATGTGCAGTGCATCACGCACAGAGACATCCTTCAACACAGTACTGGCACGTGCCCTGCAAGATGCTTCCCAGTTTTGCCTGAATGTGTTTGAGAAAAGCTTCCCAGTGTGCTCACTTGTATGATTTTTATAAAAGTAGAATGCAGAAACCTCTGAATCTTCAAAATTTGCAGTGCAGAGTTTCAACCTTCTTACTGAGCCAGTGAAACATGTTTAAGAAGATTAAATTTTGCACAAAAATTGTGGAGAATTTTATTCCAAGGCCTGCACACAGTTTAACTTGTGTTCTGATTTGTTATGTACGACTTATAAGAAGGCATGTTTCTCTTCCTTCTGTGGGTTTTTTGGAGGGGATAGTTAAAATACATTTTAAGAAAAAAAGAAATCTGAATTAACTTGGCAGGTCCCTCAGACTGTGGCTTCTGTCCCTGCAGCGCCTTGTGATCCTAGAATATTGGCCTCTGGCAAAAGACCTCATAAGTGACTTCACTGACAATGGTTAATGGATATTTGTTATTAAGTGCTTAAAAAAACTAAAAACAAACACAAAAACTTGATTGAAATGAAGTTTCATCTTAAATAATGAAATGAAAATTATGAAGATATTTTGCCTTACATTCACAATTTAGATAATAATCACAACTATAAACTAACTTTAACATGGAGAAAGAGTCAGGGGTTGATTTTTCCCAGTTTTTTTTTTTTTTTTATTGTGATGAAACATACCTGACATGAAATTGACCACTTCAACCATTTTTCAGTGTACCGATTAGTAGCACTAAGTACATTCATATTGCTCTGCTACCATTATCGCCATCTATCTCCAGAACTCTGTTCTTCTCAAACTGAAACTCTGTCCCGATTAAACCCTAATCCCTCATTCCTCCCCTCCCTCAGCCTTCTGTCTCTATGGATTTGTCTGCTCCTGGTACCTCAGATAAGTGGAGTCATACAGTATTCATCTTTTTGTGACCGGCAAGTGTTGCTTTTTAGGAGCATAATTTTCCTAACAAGGCTGGATGACAGCACACTCTCCTTCACTTTGTGCTTGCTCTCAAAGAACCGTCAGGAAGAGGGCATTTCTGAAGGGTCATTCAGCGGCTTCATCCATTGCACAAGAACACACTTACAATTTTTTGATTGAAGCATTGCTTATACTAAAGTGCATACGTCTTAGGAATTCAGTTTGATGACCTTTTCTATCTGGCTACATCCAGATCCAGATGTAGAACATTCAGATCATCCCAGAGTTTTCCCTTGTGCTGTTCACAGTCAGCAACTCCTCCCTACCCAGAGGACTTTCCTGACCCCAGCTAAGTTCTTCCTGCTTCCGCACGTCATGTAAATGGAATCACTGTTAGTGTTCTTTCACATCTGTCTTTTCACTCAACACAGCATCTGCAGTGTTCCTACAGATTGCTGTTCTTTGCAATTAACTCTTAGATACTTACTGTGTACTGTTTCATGCTACGAATACACCACAATTTATTTACACTTCCTGACAGACGTTTGGGTTGTTTTAATTGCCCATTATAAGTAAAGTCGCTATGACCGCTCTGCCAAGAACTTTTCTTAATTTAAACAATTTTTCTTTTAAAATGCCTGTGTTGTCATCATTGTTGTAAATCTTCTTCTCAGTTCTTGACTCTGCCATGTCCTCATTTGAGAATGCCTCCGCAAGAGATTATGTTTTCCAAAATCGCATGATCGACTTTGTAAAATCCTGCATCATTTGTAAGATTTTCACGTTTCCTTTGAAACCAATTTGTCCTGTCCTTTCAGATAACGCCCACATCTGTTCATGGAAAGAACTGGCTGATGAAGACATTGGTGCAGTGGTGAGGGCAGGAGCTGGAGGTAAGTGGGCTGGGATGTTTGAAAGGCTAATATTCTGACAGTCACTTATAGGGGAGTTTTTTTTTTATGACAACTCTCTCTTCCCTCTGTAACCTTGCAACTGGGGGTTGGGTTAATGTGTACTCAGCTAACTAGATCCTCTTGTGTTCAGCTGGAACTGACTGCTGTACAGAATCCTTAAACTTGCCGCTTGGAGGATCATCTTCCCATCCTTTGGCCTCATGCCGAGGTCTTTGATTAGTGTTGCAGGAACGCATGATGGGGACAGTTGTCACTGAAATTACAGACAGCCGAATGGCAATTTGAATTGCATGAGCATTAAGTTAGTCTTCCTTAAGAAAGATATGCAAAACCTGTGATTAAAATGATTTTATTCAGGCATTGGGAAGTATAGATAAACCCCCCTGACATCAACACAGCAGGAGGCACTCTGAGAACCTAATTTTAATGAATATACATTTTGACTTTTCAACTACAGGGGAAGTAGAGGAGAGGACTTATTTAGATAATCCCAATTAATAGCCCTATGTATTAGGGCCATTGTCGGGCTTTTTGGCTTCTCCAGAGAAAAGGAACCAATAGGTGTATGTATATGTATACACACACACACACACACAAACACACTTGAAAAGTGAAAGTCACTCAGTCTCATCAGAGGTGGCTGGTTGAGGGGGCCCCACGGAGCTCTCTGCTGACTGACAGGAGTGTGTGCTTAATGCTGAGTGAATATTAGGTGGACCCTTAGGAATCTGAAATTTTGTAGGTCAGGAAAATGCAGTTGGAAGACTGAACAAAAGAAGCCATGCTCACTCCCAGCTACCCTCACTCTCCCCCTCTCAGCTAATGGGTGCAGGTGTCCCTCCGACATGTCCTCCTGCTCTCTTACTGGTAATACTGCTGCCCTGGGTGCAGAGAGGATTCCTACATGCAAATGTGGGGATCTGAGAAGTGTCATATTTCTTTATTTTCTTCCAACTGAATTGAATATGAGTCTGAGGCAAAACCTGGCAGTCTGGAGGGAAATTCAATCACAACCATGTTGGAGACCATTTGCTGTCCTTTTGAGGCACAAAAGTTCTGGAGGTTGAGGAGTCATCAGGGGAGACCTTCCTTTCTTCATTCTGGGGTCCTCACTGCTAATGTTCTGGACGGTGGCTGCAGATTTTCTTTAGGAAATGAGCCAGAAAGGCAGTCTTTCAGCAGCTCCTGTTTCTATTCTGTCACAAGTTATTATCTCAAAAGATTACCCCTGTGCAAGTATTTTTGAATAAACACTTTTCTCTGTGCTTCAGAGGCTTCCCAGGTGGATGGACGAGTGTTGGATTCCAGGTAAGACCCTTTCCTGGGTTGTAATCTTATTCACAGCTTTGTCCCCAGAGTCCAGAATAGTGCCTGGTGCCTGGTGGGTGTTCATTGACTCTGCTGGATGAATGATTGAGATGGGAAAAGTAAACCTGCAGTGCATTTGTATGATTTATTACTGACTATATAAGAATGTGATCTCTTTTTAAAAGTGGATTTTATTACAATGTAACATATGTACATGAGTGTCTATAAATGATACTTGTAGAGTTAACAAATGTGTTCCTCCCTAGAGCAAGAAAGACGGTATTATCAGCATCTCAGAAGCACCTCCCACAATTACTACTCTCTCAAGAAGTGACCCTTCTCAGAAGTCCTGTCATTACGGTTCACTCTGATTGTCTTGAACTTCATATAAACGTAAGTGCATGACTTCTTTCCCTCATCGGTTTGTATGGGAGGCGCACGTGTTGGGGTAGTTGTAGCGTGTTCCCTTTCATTGCAGTGTAATATTCCACCGCAAGAAGAAACCGGTTTATCTACTATATTGTTGATGCATATCTGGAAAGTGAAAGTGAAGTCGCTCAGTCGTGTCCGACTCTTTGCGACCCCAAGGACTGTAGCCTACCAGGCTCCTCTGCTGATGCGATTTTCCAGGCAAGAATACTGGGGTGGTTGCCATTTCCTTCTCCAGGAGATCTTCCCGACCCAGGGATTGAACCCGAGTCTCCGGCATTGTAGGCAGACACGTTACCGTCTGAGCCACCAGGGAAGCCCTGTTACAACTGGCTTTGCCGTGAACGCCCTTGCTTGTGTCCTGGGTGCACGTAGGTGCACAGTTCTGTGGAGTACTGCCGAGCAGCTAGGGTCATGTGGCCCAGAGCAGAGCCTGGGAAGAATACTGCCAGGCAGGTGATTTGCAGAAGCAGCACTCCCTGGAGCAGCCTATAGGGTGGTGATTAAAGAGGAGGAGGAGAGGCAGCCAAGCCAGCCCATGGCAGGCTGGAACCCATGGAGGCCTGATTCCATGGGTCTCTGGGGGTGAATGGTGCTGCAGAGTCACCCCCTGAGGACTTCAGTGACCTTTCATCAGCCAGGCATTGACTGTTGGGCCCCCCACCCTGAGGGTGAGCACACCATGATGGGCATTTTCAGATGAGGCAGCCCCTGTCAGTACAGTCATTCTCTGGAAACTGTGACTTCTCAGGAGCTGGTGATCACAGAAGTTAGGAAAGGGGGGCCCTGGCTTGTAAAAATGATCTGGGTAGAAATCAGCTCCTACACAAGAGCTTAGGAAGTGTCCAGGTTTGATGAGTGTTGCCAAACAGTTTCCAAAGTGCCTGTGCCAGTACACACATGCCCCAGCATCATGGGATTGTTTCAGTAGATCCTCTCCAACACCAGGCAGTGTCCGACTTTCCCATTTTAGCCACGTCCATAGAATTGCAATAGTATCTCATGTGATTTTAGTTTGCATTTTTCTGCTGACTAATGAGGTTGGGTCCCTGTTCTTATATTATTGCCATGTGCATATTCTCTTTGGAGAAGTGTCCAACTCCTTTGCCAATTACTGGGTTGTCTGCCTTTCCTTACTGTTTGAGTTCTTTATTCTGGTCAGTAGTCCTTGTCAAATATTTGTATTAGAGATATCTTCTCCAGTGCTGTGGTTTGCCTTTTTACTCCATAATGCGCCATTTGCTGAACAGAAGTTCTTACCTTAATCAAGTCCAGTAAATCAACTTTCCCCCTTCATGGTTTGTGCTGGTATGTGTCCTATTCAAGAAATTATTATCTGGCCTCAGGCCGCGAAGATATTCTGTTATATTGCCATCTAGAAGCTTTGTTTTAATTTTCACCTTTAACAATTTGATCTACAGATTATTTGGAATTGGATTTTGTCTGTGAGGCAGATGTAGTGTGTGGTACTGTATCTGTAGTGTGAGGCAATGCCTTTGTCATGAATTGTGGAACCATAGATGTGTGGCCTGTTTCTCATTCTCTGTATAGTTTTATGGGCTCTATTTGTCTATTCCAACAGTTCTCAACTAGGGTGATTTTGCCCCCTCCAGGGACACTTTGCAATTTCTGAAGACATTTTTTTGTTGTCATGTGTGTGTACTGCTGGCATCTAACGACTAGCAGCCAGGGCTTCTGTAGAACATCCCACATCACACAGGACAGCTCCATAGTGAAGACTCATCCACCCCCAACGCCAGCGGTGCCGAGATGTGAAGCCTGGGCCCCCAGGTAGTGTTACTGTGTCCTGACTGCTTACTTAGCGTCTCAGTGTCCCCACTTTTGGTCCTGCCAGCCTCCAGTTTCCTGAATCCTTTTAAGCCTGCTATGACCCTTCTTTTGCTTTTCTCCCACATACATCTTTTTTTAAAAAATTCATTTATTTTTTACTGAAAGATAATTGCTTTACAGAATTTTGCTGTTTTCTGTCAAACCTCAACGTGAATCAGCCATAGGTATACATAGGCTGCTGCTGCTGCTGCTAAGTCGCTTCAGTCGTGTCCGACTCTGTGCGACCCCATAGACAGCAGCCCACCAGGCTCCCCCGTCCCTGGGATTCTCCAGGCAAGAACACTGGAGTGGGTTGCCATTTCCTTCTCCAATGCATGAAAGTGAAAAGTGAAAGGGAAGTCGCTCAGTCATGTCTGACTCTTAGCTACCCCATGGACTGCAGCCTATCAGGCTCCTCTGTCCATGGGATTTTCCAGGCAAGAGTACTGGAGTGGGGTGCCATTGCCTTCTCCAAGGTATACATATACACCCTCTCTTTTGAAACTCCCTCCCATCTTCCTCCCCATTCCACCACACACATCTTTGACACAGCTCATCAGTTTAAAAAAAAAAAAAAACCTGGAATTTTTATGTGATTGCATAAGACCTATATTGATTTGGGAAAATTGACATCTTTCCAATAACAGTCTTAAAATCCATGAATGTTATATACCCTATTTATCTAGCTCTTTAAATTTTTTAAATTTTGTTAATTTTTTGTATTTTCCTCCATAGATATCTTGTATCTCTTTTATTAGATTTATTACTGGATATTTGATACTTCTATTGATATAGAAGAGGAACTAAAGAGCCTCTTGATGAAGTTGAAAGAGGAGAGTGAAAAAGCTGGCTTAAAACTCAACATTCAAAAAACTAAAATCATGGCATCTGGTCCCATCATTTCATGGCAAATAGATAGGGAAACAATGGAAACAGTGACAGACTTTATTTTCTTGGGCTCCAAAATCACTGCAGATGGTGACTGCAGCCATGTAATTAAAAGATGCTTGCTCCTTAGAACATAAACTATGACGAACCTAGACAGCATATTAAAAAGCAGAGACACTACTTTGCCAACAAAGATCCATCTAGTCAAAGCTATGGTTTTTCCAGTAGTCATATATGGATGTGAGAACTAGACCATAAAGAAGGCTGAGTGTGAAAGAATTGATGCTTTTGAACTGTGATATTGGACAAGACTCCTGAGAGTCCCTTAGACTGCAAGGAGATCAAACCAGTCAATCCTAAAGGAAATCAATCCTGAATATTCACTGGAAGAACTGATAATGAAGCTGAAGCTCCACTTCTTTGGCTACCTAATGTGAAGAGCCGACTCATTAGAAAAGACCCTGATGCTGGGAAAGATTGAAGGTAGAAGGGGACAACAGAGGATGAGATGGTTCGATGGCATCACCAGCTCAATGCATATGAGTTTGAGCAAGCTTCAAGAGATGTGAAGGACAAGGAAGCCTGGTGTGCTGCAGTCCATGTTGTCACAAAGAGTCAAACACAAGTGATTTACTGAATGACAACAATGGTACTGTAAGTATTTCCACTATTTTCCATTTTGATTTCTAGTTACTCATCACTCACATATAAAATGTAATTGCTTTTTTATGTTGACACATATGGGGCAGTGATACTGAATTCTCTTAATTCTATTAGCTTGTTAATTTTAAAAAATTTTCTATATATCAGTATTGAATATGACAATTTTTTTCTTTTGCAATTATTGTTGTATTTATTTATTTACTCTTATTTCCTTGGTCAGGACCTTCAGTACAGTTTTGAATAATGACTATCATAGCTTTATTTCCAGTCTTGGTGGAAAGTGTTCAGTACTTCACTACTGAGTTATCCCTGATGACTTCCCTTGTTTCAAAATCTGCTGTGTCTGAAATTAATATAGTTGCTCTTACTTTCTTTGGTTACTATTAGCAAGGTATATTTTTCTTTATATCTAAAGTGGATTTCTTGCAGACAGTATAATATTGGGTCTGTATTTTGATCTACTCTGACAATCTGTCTTTTATTTGGTGCATTTAGACCATTGATGTTCAAAGTGATTATTGACATAGTTGGATTAATATCTACCATACTTATTACTGGGCTTCCCTGGTGGCTTAGATGGTAAAGAATCTACCTGCAATGTGGGAGACCTGGGTTTGATCCCTGGGTCAGGAAGTTCCACTGGAGAAGGGAATGGCTACCCACTCCAGTATTCTTGCCTGGATAATTCCATGGATAGAGGAGCCTGGCGGCTATAGTCCCTGGGGTCTCAAAGAGTCAGACATAACTGAATGACTAACACTTTCACATACTTACTACTGTTTTCTATTTATTACCCTTTTCCTTTGTTCCTATCTTTTTCTTCATTATTATTTTTTTTTGTCTTTTGTGGTTTTAATTGAGCATTTTATAAGATTCCATTTTGTTCATTTATTAAAATATTAGTTATACTTCCTAGAGTGGTTGTCCTAGAATTTGTAGTATTTATTTATAACTAAAGCAGGTCCACTTTCAAATAACACTTTATGCCTTCATAAATAGTACAAGTGATTTATAATGACAAAGATAAACCTAATTTTCCTTCCCATCCTTTGTTCATTGGTGTCATTTATTTCACTTGTGTATAAGTATACATAAGCATGTATTCATATATTATGTAAAATGCATACAAATATATGCATAATTGAGTACATTGTTGCTATTATTATTTTGAACAAACTGTTATCTCTTTGGATCAATTAAGAAAAATAAAGGTTTTTATTTTTAACATATTTCTTTTGCAGTGCTCTTCCTTTTTTATATAGATCTGAGTTTCTGATCTATAAAAATTTTCCGTCTCTCTGAATAACTTTGAACATTTCTTGCAAGGCAGGTCTACTAGCAACAAATTCCCTCAATTTTGTTTGAGAAAGTCTTTATTTCTTCTTCAGTTTTGAAGGACATTTTCGCAGAGTACAGAATTCGAGGTTCAGACCATTGATGTTTCAGCTCTTTTCTTTCTTATATGTATATTCAAAAAGATGAATTGTCTTCTAAGCATGGCTTAGGTGCATGACACGTGTTTTGATATATGTTTCTATGTATGTATGTATGTTTGTGTGTGAATATACATACATATATATGTAATATTTCATGTGTATTTGAAAAGTATGCAAATTCTGCAGTTGTAGGGTGCAGTGTTCATGTAAATTAGGTCAAGTTTGTTAATCATAGTGAAAAAAGCTTTTGTATCCTTTTTGGCATTTTGTCTGCTTACTGTTTTATTTCCTGAGAGAGGCATGTTGCTGCTGCTGCTGCTGCTAAGTCACTTCAGTCGTGTCCGACTCTGTGCAACTCCATAGACGGCAGCCTACGAGGCTCCTCCATCCATGGGATTTTCCAGGCAAGAGTACTGGAGTGGGGTGCCAGTGCCTTCTCCAAGAGAGGCATGTTAGAATCTATCAAAGCAATTGTAGATTTTCTGATCCCTTTTTTATTTCTATCAATGTATGCTGTATATATTTTGAATATATGTTAATTAGGTACTTGCAAATTTCAAATAGTTACATCTTCCTGATAGATTCTTTCACCACTGCAAGATATCTCTTTTTATTTCTAGTAATGCTTTTTTCTTTACAATTGACTTTGCTTGGTATTAGTGGAGTAAACCTCCAGTTTTCTGATTAGTGAGGGTATGTACACCTTTTCTGTGCTTTGACGTTCAGCTTGTCTGTATGCTTGTGTAGAAAGTGCATCTCTTCCACGGCACAGATTAAAAAAAAGAACCCAATCAGACATTGTTTTAACTGGAGAATTTAGTCAACTTACCTTATGTAAGTACTGACATAATTAAATTTATATCTTCAGTTTAATTACTTGTTTTCTCTTCCATCATTTTACCTATTTTTCTCCCCTTTCCTGATTTCTTTTATGTTAATCCATATTTTTTATGTATATGCTCCCTTTTAGCTTGTCATGCACTCCATTGCTATTGTTTTAGTACTAAACTAGATGTTATAACATGTAAACCTGAGTCCTTACTGTGTATCTGTCTAATATAATAATCACTTTCACCACTTCCAAGATGAATCAGTTACCATAGAACACTTCACTTAACCTTTCACATTTGTGATTGGTATATTTTATTTTTAAATATATTTTAAGCACCACTAGACTGTATTATTATTATTCTGTACCATTAATAATTCTTGAGACTGACCCATTTATTTACATATTTATTTTTATTTCTGAGTCTGTGCTTTTGAGTGGGATTTTATGATATCTATAGATAGCACTTTCATAGTTCACAGATTTTTGTTTGTTTGAGAAAATCTTTCTTTAGTCCTCACTTTTGAATGATAGTTTCACTGGACAGAGAATTCTAGGTTGGATATTAGTTTCTTTAACTACTTTACAGATAGCGTTCCTTTTTCAACTGGAATCCACTGTTTCTGTTGAGAAATTAGCTGTCATACTTCCTCTTTGCTCCTTGAGGGTAATGCTTTAGTTCTGGGCAACTCTTCCCTTTGTTTTAAGAACCTAGGTTCTTAAAACAATCCTGCTTGTCAGACTTATTGTTACTCCTTTGAAATCATATGATCTATTTTTTTCTGGTTGCTTTTAAGTTTTTCTCTTTGTCCTATATTCTCAGTGGTTTGAACACATTAATCATAGTTATTTTAAAATCCATAATTTACAGTGTTAATAAATGTATCATCTATAGATCTGTTTCCATTGTCTGCTCTTTCTCTGTGTCTTATTTCATAGTATACATGATATTTTTTAAACTTTAGTTTGAATAATGGAGTAGAGCCTCTCTATGATACTATATTCTTCCAGAATATGATTTTATTTAATGTATCTTCTCATAGCAGGCAGATACATTAGGGGGAGAACACCTTAAACCAGTTAGAATTTCTTTTATCATTTCAAGGCTTGGTCTTTTCCTTCCTTTGCTCCTTTTCCTAAGGAGCCCTGAGCTCCAGTTTTACCTTATTAGGACCATGAGCTGAAAGTGATGCTATTTCTCTGGCACGTCGTAGAGTTTTCTGCTTGTTTTCTTAGCCTTTCAGTATTCCCCACTTAGCCATCAGCAAACATCTCCAGGGAAAAATAGAATATGAACTTGTGTCTCTATGTCCAACTTCTCTTCAAGGTCTTGGGTCTACATGTCCTGAGAACCTTGGCATCCTAGAATACCAGTTTATTTTGCAGCCCTCTGACACCACCCAGAGCTCTGCCTGGCTCCCACCTCCAGCTTGGGCTCTCTGCTGGCCTTCTCAGCCTGTGTCCATACTCTTTGCAAACCGGCAGAAATTCATGGGGAGCAGTGTGGTAGATTGGCCTCATCCAAACATGTTTTCCTTTTCTCTGGGCAAAACACATTGTTTGGTAGTTCTCTCTTTAATCTTGGCAAAAAAAAAAAGCACAGTTATGTAAAATTCAGCTTTTATATGTGTGTATTTTACCTAGTTTTTCACTAAATGATTTATCTTGCTGCAGACGAGTCCTTTATACCTTTAACCAGATGATAGATTTTATCATCTTAGTCACCTGATACCCTATCATAAAGTAATATTCTGTATTTAAGTCAAAAGTTCTGTTGTTGTAACAGGACAGAAAGTGATCCTGTTTAATGTAAACAAATAAATAAACAAACCAAAAAAGTACCCTCTGGGATAGGCATCACCGTTCCCTTGTTGTGCACCTGACCATCTGAGGCTGCGGAAGGTTAAGTAACAGGTTGCACAGACAGGAGGTGGTGGATGGGATTCAAACTGATGCTCTCTGGCTCTGAAACACTACTGTGTACAGCGACTCCCTGGTAATAGTGTAGATTCACATGCAGTTGTAAGAAATAACACAAGGAAATCCTATATAGTCAGGTCTTCCCCAGTAACATCTTGAAAACCTACAGTATAACATTAATATGAGGATATTGATGTGGATTCAATCAGTGAACTTTATTCATACTTCATCAATTTCATGTGAGCCCATTTATGTATATGCATGTCATCCTGTGTGGGTTCCTGTGACCTTCACCACAGTCAAGATAAAGAATCTCTATCACAAGGACTCTTATGCCTCTCTTATGGACCACAGACACCGCTCTTCCCCTAGCAACCCCTAATCTGCTTTCTATCTCTATAGTTTTGTCATTTCAGGAATGTTATGTAAATGGAATCATACGCTATGTAATCTTTAAAGATTGACTTTTATCACTCAACATAACTCCCTTGAAACCCATCCAGGGTTTTGCATACATTAATAATTTGTTCGTTCTTATTGCTGAGCAGTATTCCACATGGGTTTACCTTTAGGATCGAATAAGATACACTGTGTAAAATGCTTAACACAGTGAGTGCCACATTAAAGGGCATCCCAGAGTGGGAGCTGCTGCTGTTTCTCCAAGCAGAAACATGATATAATTTCTAAAAATCGAGTTCAATTACACACACAGCTTTAGAAGTTGAAGTGATCCAAGCACACTTACAGTGTGCTAAGTGTTTGGAGGCTGAATTGAGGCACTCTCCAGTCCTCCAGGACTTAGAAATACTGGCATACGTTGGCTTTGGAGAAATAGAACATCACTGAATTCCCTAGAATTGAGAGGCAAAGCCAGTTGAGGAGGCAGACAGGAGACTGACTCTTCTGGGGCCCTGACTGAATCTATTAGCATATCTAAGGCGAGCTTGTGCTGTTCTAGGAAGGGTTGATCTGTCAGGGAAGCACAGCCAAGTAGGGATACTACTAGCAGATGCTGGGAGATGGATTCAGAGCCTCTTCGGGGATACAGGGAGCTGAGCCATCCAAGCCACCTCTGCCCAGAGCAGCAAAACCTGTCACGTGAGGCTGATGTATCTTCTTCTCAGCCTGATAGCATCAGTGATTCAGTGCCCCCAACTCTACTTATTTCTATTCCAGGCTCCCCAGGTTAGCTGCTGATTGTTTTTGATGCTCTTCCCCCGACACCCTTCTTCCCTCAACCCCCCAATTGGTCTGTCTACAGGGAGATAGTGCAGGAGTCCCGGGGCTGTAAGCCTTCAATTCTCAGTAGGACTGACTTCTCACTGTTAAATCAGACAAGTGATATTCTGAATATGATTTGACTTATGTCTGTGGTGAGGGGCAGGCTTGGTGATGCAGAGGCAAATTTTCCAATTACCTTGATACCAGGCTTCCTGTGGACACTTTTATATGCATCGCCTTGTGCTGATCCTCACTTCAATCCAAGGAGGTCTGATCAGCCATGTTTGAGGATCCAGAGCATGGTTAGATGTGTGAGCATGGCTCCTTCTATCCAAAGCAAACAAGTGGCAGAGCTGGGGTTTGAACCCAGGGAAGCTTGACTTCCAGCCTGGGTCCTTAGCCACTGAACTACAGAGCTGAGTTACCATAAGCAGAATGGTTGGCATTTGGGTCTTTTACTTCAGCTGTAGAAGAGGGATGTCCTCTCAGTGAGCTGGCAGAATCAGTATTTGGTTTGTAAACCAGTGGCCACAGCCTGAACCAGGGGGAATTTATAGGCTGAAGGGGACCATAGGAATGAAGATAATATACAGCCATAAAAGGAATAAAATCACTGGACTTCCCTGGTGGCCCAGTGGGTAAGAATCCACTTGCCAATGCAGGGGACATGGGTTTAATCCCTGGCCTGGGAAGACTCCACGTACTGTGGAGCGACTGAGCCTGTGTGCCACAGCTACTGAACCTGCGCCGCAGAGCCTGTGCTCCACAACAAGAGAAGCCATGACAATGAGAAGCCTGTGCACGGCAACGAAGAGTAGCCCCTGCTCGCTGCAACCCATGCAAGAGAAAGCCCATGCAAAAGCAATGAAGGCCCAGTGCTGCTAAAAATAATAAAATAAGATAAATTTAGAAAAAAATACAGTTGCTAATACTTATTGAATGACTGTTTGCACCATGATATCAGGCTTCCTTATATTTTATATGTTAACTCCTTAATCCTCAAAACAAGCCTTTGAGATAAAATAAGATTATTTGCTGCATTTTGCAGATGAGGAAACTGAGGCACAAAGAAATTAGGTAAGTCACTTAGGGTCAGTAAACATGGCTCAAATGATAAAGAATCCACCTGTAATGTAGGAGACCTACATTGTTCAATCCCTGGGTTAGGAAGATGCCTTGAATAAGGAAATGGCAACCCCGTTCAGTATTCTTGTCTGGAGAATCCCCATGGACAGAGGAGTCTGGTACTATGGTTCATAGGGTTGCAAAGAGTCAGACAGGATTGAAGTGACTTAGCACACATGAAGGCAGAGTGAAGAAAATTCAGAATTATTTCCCCTCCTGTCACATTTAATTTCCATGCCATTCTTTGTTTCAAACCAGGTAAAAATCCATGAAAAAGTTAGTGGAAATGAACGGATCCTTGTTGGATGAGTCAGATCAGACAAAGCTCCTTCATGCGGAAATTGCCTTAAAATTTGCCCAAGAGTTTACCCTGAAAATTGGGCTATCTCTGAAACTTTAAGAAGGTACAGGCTTATCAAAAAGAAAGGTAAAAAGAGATGAAACAAGTTCAAAGATATTTCAAAAGGAAAGGGCTTCAAATAAGAAGATTCCAAATGATTCCTTTGAGTCCTAAGAAAAGGCTATTTGTAGGGGGGAGTCTGCTGGAGATATTTGCCCCCTGACTTTGCTGCAGGGAGGTGAACTGTGAATATTTAAGGGGATATAACATCACTGCGCATATTTATATCCACCAAAAAGACCAAGATAT
This sequence comes from Bos indicus, assembly GCF_029378745.1. Taxonomy (NCBI): domain Eukaryota; kingdom Metazoa; phylum Chordata; class Mammalia; order Artiodactyla; family Bovidae; genus Bos; species Bos indicus. The sequence goes on along the minus strand of NC_091772.1, from coordinate 56,431,002 downwards.
TTGATTGGGAGCAGCTGCTTTTAATTCTTATAAGGCTTTGAAATCACCAAAAATAGGATGCTTTTGCTCACCACAAGATGCCCAAACTTTTGCAGGGAAGATGTTCTCAGAGAAAAGCCCCCAAAGAGAATGAGTTTGGGTAACCCATGTCTGCTATGCTCCCCTCCCCACTGAGATTCCAACAGTTCTTGTGGGGGTGGGCGAGGGTTGCACCTAGCTTAGAGTTGTAAGACATAGGACTTGAAGAAAGTCTTCTAAGAAGAAAAAAGTCCCTGTGTATATTTTATTAAAAAAGAATTGTTCTGTGCTCATATAAGAGAGTCATTTCACCCTCTTGGAGAGTTGCATGCATCCATATATTATTAAAGTCTCTTAGGAGCCCTGCACAGAGGAAACTTAATCAACCAATGAAGAACCAGTTTTCTTCAAACTTATTGACCACATACCTTTTGTTTCAAGGAATATGTGTTTTGGAGATGCTCCTTTCCTAGATTTTCAATTAGCACTTGGGCCCTCCAGTGGCTCAGTGGTAAAGAAAATGCCTGCAATGTAGGAGATGCAGGTTCGATCTCTGGGTCGGGAAGATCCCCTGGAGGACCTTCCCCAGCAAATCCCATGGACAGAGGAGCCTGGCGGGCTACAATCCATGGGGTCACAAAGAGTCGTATACAGTTGAGTAACTGAGCACACACACATAGGCACCGCCATCATGGGAAAAGAGCTGGGGCACTGATTCCCAGGGCAGAAGGCTTTCAGCTGAGAGCTCTCACCACTTTACTGAAAGAAAGTATTTCCCTAATGCATCATGCTTCCTTAAAAGACTGACAGGTTAGTGACTCCATTTGGTTTCAAGCAGGATGGTACAATGTGACATACCATCATGCTGCTGCTGCTAAGTTGCTTCAGTCATGTCCGACTCTGTGCAACCCCATAGATGGCAGCCCACCAGGCTCCCCATCCCTGGGAGTCTCCAGGCAAGAACATTGGAGTGGGTTGCCATTTCCTTCTTCAGTGCATGAAAGTGAAAAGTGAAAGTGAAGTCGCTCAGTTGTGTCTAACTCTTAGCTACCCAGTGGACTGCAGCCCACCAGGCTCCTCCGTCCATGAGATTTTCTAGGCAAGAGTACTGGAGTGGGGTGCCATTGCCTTCTCTGGACATACCATCATACCATGTATGTTATTATGACATACAACGACATATTTTGGTTATTGCACCAATCTTGCTTCAGTTTTGACAATACCATCAAAGTAAGCACATTTGGCAGGACTTTTTAGGTAAAACAAACAAAATACAGCTCAAACAGGATTAGGCAAAGAAAAGGGGAATTAATAGGCTGAAGGCCCAGTTGACCTGGGGGCCATTAGGCTTTTCTTTCTCTCATGCATGATGTTGGTTTCATTTCTAAGAGGCCTCATATAGTGGGTTCTCTCCAAGTCACGGCAGAGCTGCCTGCCAGCAGCTCCAGGCTCACATCCTACCAACTCAGCACCCTCACCAGGAAAAGAGCACACATCTGGCAATCCCCTAGAGTACCATTTAACTGGACTGGATTGTGTCCATCTCTGAGCTAATTACCATGATTGGATGTGGAACGTGGGACCTGTTCCTGGAACTGGAGTGTGGGTTAGCTCCCTCCAAAGACACAGTCTGAGAGTGGAGGAGGTAGGATCTTCAGACAAGATGAGGAGGTGATCCAGAAGAAGGGGAGTGCGTGCTTGGAGGTGACAGGCCCACCCGCTATGTTCAGGCTGAGAATGCAAGATGAATGGTGCTTAGCCTTCAGGAGAATCGAGGACCAATATAAAGTTCTTCCGACTGCCTATCCAACTGGAATGTCCCTGAGGTTGGTGCTTAATAAATCTTTGGAAGTGAAAAAAAAAACAAACGATTTGGGAAAATAGCTGATGTCAAACTGTGGTCTATATGGCAAGGTGGCAGACTGCTGGAAAGAGGCACGGATGCTGACTGCCTTCTACCCCACTGGCTTGACAAGCAGACTCTCTGACACCAGAGCTCCTCTGAGAGACAAGGTGGCACAAAGTCTGGGTGAAATTAGGGGAAGTCCCTATGAGATCTGCCACACCCCAACACTGGAATCCCAGGCTGATGCAGCTTTCAGCCCCTGAGAGCCTGTGATTCTGCTGGGCAGAGCGGCGCCCATATAGACAGGGCTCCCTGCAGTGCCTGTGGAATCCTGAGGAGGAGGGGATGAAGGGATGGGACCCTGTATGGAAGCCTCCTGCCAAGGCATACAGTTGATCCGGGCAGGTAGCTGCCATTATGACAAGCCTGCTTGCCCTTGAGCCTCTCTAAAGCCAGGGCCTGGCCGCTGCAGGGACCTGACTTACTCCGGACTCACAAGGGGTTGATCTCAAGGGCTCTGTAGACAAGTAGGCTCTGCGTCCCCCAAACCCAAACAGCAGGTTGCGCTCTCCTCCCAGGTCCTTTCTCCATCACGATTTTCTACTTACATGCCTTTGCAGACCTGAATCCCAGATGGAATGACTGCAGTCCCAGCTTTTCCTCCTCCAGCCCTGTAATTGTCTTAATAATAGCAGGTGTGGCCCAGCCTGGATGGAATGGGCTCCCTGATAACTGATCAATGGGTCTGAACTAGAGCTTCGTTTTATGCCAGCTGTGGGTCATTGGGAGAGAAGGGTTTGGTTTCTTTTCTTTCTTGATAAACTTTAAATTTTAGAATAGTATCTATTTACAGGAAACCACTAAGGTGCTATGAAGAGCTCTCATGCACCCCAAACCCAGTTTCTCCTGTTGGTAACAAACTACATCAGTATGATATATTTGCTAATGAGTCAATATGGATAATTATCATTTACTGAAGTCCATACTTTAGACAACCTAGACACCATATTAAAAATCAGAGACATTACTTTGTCAACAAAGGTCCATCTAGTCAAGGCTATGGTTTTTCCAGTAGTCATATATGGATGTGAGAGTTGGACTATAAAGAAAGCTGAGTGCCGAAGAATTGATGCTTTTGAGCTGTGGTGTTGGAGAAGACTCTTGAGAATCCCTTGGACTGCAAGCAGATCCAACCAGTCAATCCTAAAGGAAACCAGTCCTAAATGTCCATAGGAAGGACTGATGCTAAAGCTGAAACTCCAATACTTTGGCCACCTGATGTGGAGAGCTGACTCATTTGAAAAGACCTTGATGCTGGGAAGGATTGAAGGCAGGAGAAGGGGGTGACAGGGATGAGATAGTTGGATGGCATCACCGACTAAATGGATATGAGTTGAGTAAACTTCGGGAGTTGGTGATGGACAGGGAGGCCTGGGGTGCTGCAGTCCATGGGGTCACAAAGAGTTGGACAAGACTGAGCAAGTGAACTGAACTGAACTGATACTTTGTTCAGACTTCACTGTGTGCTCAGAGGCTCGACGGATGCTGGTGGTAAAGAATCTGCCTGCCAGTGCAGGAGGCACAAGAGAGGAAGCTTGGATACCTGAATCGGGAAGATCCCCTGGAGGAGGAAATGGCAATCCGTTCCAGTATTCTTGCCTGGAAAATCCCATGGACAGAGGAGCCTTGCAGGGTACAGTTCATGGGGTTGCAAAGAGTGTCCTTTTCCTGTTCTAGAGCCCTATCCAGGACTCATTTTTTGTTTTTTGTTTTTTTTTTTCCTGGTTTTGCTGTGTGGCATGTGAGATTTTAATTTCCCGACCAGGGATCAAACCCAGGACCTCAGCAGTGAAAGCACAGAGTCCTAACCACTGGACTACCAAGGAATCCCCAGGACTCAAGGTTTTTAATCCTTATGTTTCCTTTGGTTCATCTGGGCTGTGACAGTCTTCCAGGCTTTCCTTGCTTTTGATTATCTTGGCAGCTGAAGACAGCTTTTGCAGAATGCCCTTGGTTGAAATTTGTCTGATGTCTTTCTCCTGATTTCCCTGGAGTTGTGGGGAGACTTTCGTGTTTGATGCCCCGTTGCTTTTCCTTTGTTGAACACTTCCTGAGCACGTGCTCAGCCAGTGTGGTGCTAAGCGTTCCCCCGATGACCTCTCCTCATCCTCACAACACCTGACAGCAGCTGGACCCCGTTGTTAGCCCATTTCAGAGACTGGGAAGTGAAGCACAGCCAGGACCAGTGACCTAGCCGAGGCCGACAGCTGGGCAGAGGTGCGGCTCAGATGTTCACCCCAGATTCAGAGAGAATCTCCTAGGACAGCTGCCTCATCAGAGAATTCTCATAGTAGCTTGACATTGCCCTTTTTTCCCACAAGGTTTATGAGCTCTAGCTTTGAATTGTATCAACTTCAGAGGTTCATTCAGGATGGTTCACTGGAGGTCTACAGCTTTGCTTGGTGGCTTGAGCAACTTGGAGCATGTAGAAGGCTGGTCCAAGGCAGGAAGCCTGGAGCTGTGTTGGAAAGAGAGACTGGGTACAGCAGACATGGAGAAGTGATGAACTGGTGGTACCCAGCTTCAGGTGCTGAAGGAATTCAAGGAAGAGCTGGGATGACAGAGGGAGATCCATGGAGGGCTGAGGAATATCAGCTGGCATGGGTACCGGGTGAGCAGCAGGTGGGAAGGGAGAGGGTGAGGAGGCAATCTGAGGCCATTTCAGTCAGAGCGCCCTGTGGGTACTGGCTGCCCTATCCCATCGATATTAAGCTACTGTCTGGGCTCCCAGCCTGCTGTCTGCACTTGGCTTTGTCCTGCAGTGGGGCTCTGTAAGCTCCTCTTCCCCTCTGCCCCCTGCTTCCTTTGAGCCCTGACGGGCGGGGGGCTGCAGAGCTGGAGGAGGAAGGGACTTGCTCCTTCCTGTTTGCTGTTTCTGCTCGCACCTCTGGGCACCACTGCTGACTCCAGCCTCTACTGCTTTCCACACACCAGAACCAGACTCCTGGTGCCCCGCAGAGGTCTCAGCACCAGCCCAGCTGCACCCCCTTCTCCTTCCTCCCAGCCTCCAGCTTCTGATGGCAAACAAGGAACCTTAACATTAACTTAGTTTAGGGTTGCCCCATCCAGAAATTTGTGGGCCACCTGTGGAGTTTTTCCAAATCCTATACCTAATAGGTATAAATAAATACCTATTATTTATTTCTGTAGCTAGAACCATCTTAAGTATATTTATTAAAAAAAAATTTTTTTTCTGTTATTACCAACAGTAGACTATGTCATTCAACCATGATGGAAAACCTTGCCATCATTATTTTTTTAATCTGTATGATAATTAAACAAGTGTTTGTCCTGTAGCACCTAAAATCTCTCGTCTACCATCAGTGATGGTAACAGGCTTTTGGGGAACCCTGGGGTCTTCAGTCAAATAGTATTTATTGTGTGCCTGTTGCTGCAAATGGTTTTGTAATTGCTCCGAGGAGGTTTTTCGAAGGTGACCTGGACCCACGGCAGCATTAAATCAGGCTTTCAAACCTTCCTCTCCCACCTCCTTTCCACCCACGATGACCACAAAAACACACAGCTTTGGGATCCTTTGAAATACCTCTGGTGGCACTGCCTTCTGGCCCTAATGAGAGTGGCTGATGGGAAGAACTGGAGACCCCCAGTGAGATGAACTTGAATTACTCATATCACACATTAGCTGAAAACCCCTCAGAAGTTTAAAAGGACATTATTTATTGTAATTTATGGAAATATATTAGAAAATTTCCTGATGTAACTGAAAAGTTTTAAATTATATTCAAAGGAGAATATTTAATGACATGTTAGAAGGTGCTATAGTTGAGAGCTATTTGTTAAAGTGCTCCTAATTTTGACAAACATTTGTAGAAGTGATTTTGTTTTTCATCTTTGAGGGAACAGAAGTAATATATGGGTAAAAACTTGAGTAATATTCACAAATGACATTGGAAAAAATAAGAATTTAGCATCTGACGTATTTTCTCTTGCTTGCATAATAAATCAAACATCATTGGCTTATGTATATAATTATCAGAACTCATTTTTATAAAGCCAACAAAGAATGTTAAATCAGAAATTTTGTTAAGATTTTAAGTTAAACAGATGGTAAAAGACTCCTACCAGTGCTGATTCATCTAATATGAATCTCAGGATAAATTCATCTAATTTCATAAAATTAAGACAAATAGAAAAACTGATATACACACACACACACATATATACATATTTATAAATGTATACTACATTAAGTTTGCTTCCATGGTGGCTCAGTCATAAAGAATCTGCCTAGAATGCAGGAGCCACAGGAGATGTGGGTTCAACCCCTGGGTCAGGAAGATTGAAAGAGGAGGGCATGGCAACCCACTCTAGTGTTCTTTCTTGGAGAATCCCATAGACAGAAGAGCCTGGCAGGCTACAGTCCATATGGCCACAGAGAGTTAGATGAGACTGAAGCAACTTAGCACCCATGTGCACATATTGCATTAAGTATGTTCACAATAGTGTACAATTATAACCACTATTTCTAGACTTTTTCACCATCCCAAGAAGGAATTCTGGGCCTCTTAATCAGTAGCTTCTGTTCCCTCCGCTCAGCTTAACCCTTGGCAATGACCATTCTACTTTCCGTCTCTGTTATCTTGATGACTCCAGGAACCTCACATAAGAGGAACCAAACAATGTCTCTCCTTTTGGAGGGTCACAGTTTAAGTCATTTATTCCACTTAGCATGTCTGCAAAGGCCATCCATGTTGTAGTGAGTGTCAGAACCCCATCTTTTTTCAGGGCTTAGTAATATTCCAGTGTGTGTGTGCACCACATTTTGTTTATCTGTGAATTTACTGATGGATATTTGGGTTGTTCCTGCCTTTGGCTGTTGTGAACAAGGCAGCCATGAATATTGGTGTACACGTGTCTATCAACCTGGCTTTCAGTTCTTTGAGGTGTTTATGTAGCAGTAAAACTGCCAGATCATATGGTGATTTTATATTGAACTTTTGAGGAATGCTTTTGCTGTACTTTTTCTCCCAGTGAATCATCTGGAAATGGAATTTGCTTATCAGGTATGAGGGAGACTCCCCTTTTTGTTCCATTAAATAACTGTTGTACTATGTTAATGGCCAGTAGGATTTTAGACTAAGGGCCGATCGATAGCCAAGAGCAAAATGCAAGTCTTTGTGTGCAAGGAACTTAAATTCTAATGCACAAGACAGAAAGCATGCAAGTAAGTAGGTGAGGGCAGAGAGTAAAAAAAAAAAAAAAAAAAAACACAGAGGAAAAACAGAATTACTTTGTTAAGCAAGGTTTCATAAACTTAAGATCCAGATATTCTTTCTTACCATTTATTGCTGATGAAATGAAAAAGAAGAAAAGAGGAAAAGATTAATTGGTTCACTTGGAGTATGTTTCTTTTGACAGGTGGTTATTGCCAAATTTATATAGAAAAAAGGTTTTATGACTTGATATTTATCATTTGTATTTACTGAGAATAACTTATTTCCTGAAATTCAAATGCTAAGAAGCAAAGTTAAGCTGAGAGGTTCTATGGAACAAGTCATACATGCCTTTTAACCCCTCTTGGGAAGCTGACCAGGGACACCACACTTTGCAGTTAGTGATGAAGACTATGTTTCTCACCTTCCTTACCTTGGCATCCTTATTTTCCTTACATGTCAATTCTCATCCCATACCTTACGGAAAGGCCAAAAAGATAATAAAAGAAATACAAACAGAATTAACTGACAGCAGAAGGTCAGAACACCTTGAAATATAGAAAGCAAGTACCTTACAGGGAGCAAAAACTAGAGCCAACACAGAGGAAGGAACTGAGAAGGTAAAAATAAGCAGAAGATCCTGAGTTCTGAGTTAAAGATCTGAGATGCAGGGGTGTGGGGAGGGAAGGTTCATGGGGACTAATTGGGGGTCTTATTAATTAACTGGTGAGGAGGCCCTTCCCCTCTTCCTACTGTGTTAGGTAGACTGGCATTTCCTGAGGCCAGGGGAGTTGGTGAGGGCTCTTAGGAATTAGAGGTCTTGGGAGGGATGTGTCGCCCTGCACCCAGGAAGCAAGAGATGTCACCTGTCCCAGCAGGCCCTCCCCCCGCCCCACACACACCATAGGAGCTCAGATACTGGGGGAGGAGGTGTCCTAGAAAGGTACACAAATACCCCTGCCTCAACAAACACGGGAGGAGAGGTAGCACCAGGCACGCTTTACTCCAGATGCGGCAAGCCAGAGAGCCAAAAGGTCAAGAAATGTGTAACAGCAGAGGGGAGAGAAGGAATCTCAGGGCACCCGGAGAGATTCAGAGAGACCTGGAGTCTGCAGTGCAACCTCCCCAGGCAGAGCGCTGCTCCTGAAATAGGAAACGCTGTCCCTGGGCTGAGGAGCAGAACAGCCGTGGCTACTGGTCAAGGTCAAGGGGTTCTTTGCAAAGACAGGCACGATAATGAGAAAAGTGAAGAGATGTGGAGGATGAACCTAAGTTTGACATCTAGTTAAAGATCCTGGAAAAAGAGAAAAAGGGGATTAGTGAGAAAGAAATGTAAAAAAGAAAACTAAAAAAGAAATCGTGGAAACATCCCAGAGTTGCAGAAAGACATGTCATCATAGTGAAAGGACCCACTGCATAGGGAACTGGAGGAAGTAGGCCCACCCGCTGACACTTTAGAAAACCAAGGGTGTGCCCAATACTGAGCTTCTGGAAAGAAGAATGGTGTTACTTCTGAGAAACAACATTCGGATGGGAATTCAACTTCTCATTGCCGACATCAGATGCCAGGAGACGACAGAGCCGCGTCTCCCCAGGCCCCAGGGAGGCGTGTTTGCAGCCAGAATCCCACTCACTCTCAGCCACACCAGTATTCAGGGCTGAGGCTGAGTTGAAGAGTCTCCAGATATGCAAGGACTCAGGAAGTTTGCCTTTGACTTGAGTGTGTCCTCCATCAACATGTAAAGTAAAACCAGCATTAGTACCTGTTTGCATTAGTACCGAGTTTGTTGTTAGTACCTAGTTGTATTTGCAATGAAACTCAGTTAATACAGAAATGTGGAGAGTAGAATCCCCTCCCATGATCATCACTGTTAGGAAGATGTTTTTCCAGATCCTTCATATGTATATGCTGACAGTTCAGTTTTAAGTGTTACACTTTCTGTGAACCTGTATCTTTGCAAAAAGGCCACATTCTGAGGATGTTGGCAAAACTGCTTTTTGCAGCTTGACATTTTCAAGAGTGGAAAACCACTCTTGTGTAGTTCCCTTGTTCTTTGTCAGGTCTGTGCCCAATTATTTAATCAGTCCCTATTAATTAGGGAGGACCCTAATTATTTAACCAGCCCCTATTAATAAGTGTTTAGATTGCTTTTATATTTCACTATGAAATGAATACTGCAGTGAATATTGGACTTTTATCTCTGCATATGAGCTGATATTTATACAGGATAAATCCTAGAATTGGAGTAATTGCTAGATCAAAGGGAATGGGCAATTAAAAATCTGATAGATCTCGCTAAGTCTCCCTGGAACATCATTGCCACTGATCATTCTTTCGATGAGGGGGTCCTGTCTTGGCTCTTCCAGGGGTATGGTGAAGGGCATTGGCCCCGGAGCCTCTGAACCCCGAGTGTCTGGGGTTGTATGGACCTGGGCTGTGAAATTTCTCCTACAGGTGGCGCCCTTGCCTCGCTCTGCATCTCCCTTGCCCCTGGGAAAGCACCGTAATTACAAAACAAAAAGAAATTAAGCTGCGCACACAGGAGGACTGCAGGGTTTTAATGTTTGTGCCCAGACAGCCAGACCTCCGTTTCCTTACTTTCCTGGCTGTAAAACTCAGATAACTTTGTGATCCACTGTTCTTCAGAAGGAAAAAAGAAAAGATTATATTTGACCATCTTTTTTGAAATCTTTAGAGTTTCACCCTTTGAAAATAAGTCTTTGAGAATTTCCAACGATGTGCATCCACTTAGTGTGTCAGGAGAGAAGAAATAATTTAGGTTTCGGCTTAATATTTTTAAAAATTCTCTTCCTCTTGAAAGAAAGAAAAAAAGAAGGAAAAAAAAAAAAAATCCTCTTGATCCCAAGGGAACAAATGGAGCACTGTACGATAATCTTGCAGAATGAAGTGTTCCAGGTCACATTCACCTCTGTAGTCCCACGCACCCTGACACTAAATCCCAGAAGATCTGGTGTATTGGGAAGGGATGCAGGGGTCTCGTGAGGAAGAGAACATACTTCGGGGCTTCTGGGTGTGTCTCCTCCAGGTCCTGGGAGATAGAACCTGGTTGATCATAAATCAGAGTGCCTCTCCACCCAGGTGGCAATCAGGGAGTAAAGTGGGCGGGCGCTTTGGGCAATCAGGCTTCCTAGCCTGGGCACAGCTCAGAACACACTTAAGAGAGAATGTGAATGTCAGCAACAAACAAAGAAAAGATGATCAGCGTTAATGCACAGTGGCCAATTTGTGCCTTGGATAGCCCTTGTTCAGCTTGAAACAGCCCCCAGGCATTGCTATCGGTTCAGGATTCAGAGCTCTGATGAGCCTCACTCATTCTGCTGAGGATGAGAAAGAGCAGAAAGGGCTGGAAGTGAAAGTGTTAATCACTCAGTGGTGTCTGACTCTTTGTGACCTCATAGACTGTAGCCCACAGACTCCTCCGTCCATGGAATTCTCTAGGCAAGAATACTGGAGTGAGTTGCTGTTCTCTTCTCCAGGGAATCTTCCTGACCCAGGGATCTAAACCCCGGGGTATCCTGCATTGAAGGTGGATTCTTTACCACCTGAGCCACTGGGGAAGCCCAAGACAACGCTGGAGATCAGCAGAGGGTGCTTTGCTGTTAGAGAATTATTTCATGCATCCTTTTAGAAATGAAATGCACCGCTGGGTCCTTTCGGCACAAAAGGTTCAGGGATGCGGCGACCTTGATGAATCCCAGTCAAGGCTCTGAATAATTTAGGAGTAATAAACCCAACCAGAGAATGCACTCCCAAGCAGGCTGCTGTTTTCCTGGATGTCTCTAAATGGATGATCCTGGCTTTTTCCTGTCTCTGAGGCTTCTCTTGTCCATGAGAACCAGAAACAGAGCTCTATATATATCTGCCAAGAGGCTGTGTTAAAAGTTACCATGTTTATTTGTGTAAATTTCTCATTGCACTGGAAAAGAGGCTTTTTTTGTTGTTACTAGAGCCTTAGTACACCTGAGAAAGCAAGGGTACCATGAAAATGTGCTTGATATTCCTGCATGTCTTAAACGAGAGAAAATCTGACAGATGTGAGCTGGTGTTTGCAGAGTTGATGGTGGCTAAGAAGAGGCCCCTGCACACATATCTGGGATGGGTCTATGTTCCAGATGTGTTTTTAGTGCAGGGTAATAGATAGCAAGGAGAAGGCAATGGCAACCCACACCAGTGTTTTTGCCTGGAGAATCCCAGGGACAGGGCTGCTGTCTCTGGGGTTGCACAGAGTCAGACACGACTGAAGCGATTTAGCAGTAGCAGTAGCATACCCTTTTGATGGAGAAGGCAATGGCACCCCACTCCAGCACTCTTGCCTGGAAAATCTCATGGATGGAGGAGCCTGGTGGGCCGCAGTCCATGGGGTCGCTAAGAGTTGGACAAGACTCAGCGGCTTCACTTTCACTTTTCACTTTTCACTTTCATGCATTGGAGAAGGAAATGGCAACCCACTCCAGTGTTCTTGCCTGGAGAATCCCAGGGATGGGGGAGACTTGTGGGTGGCCGTCTATGGGGTTGCACAGATTTGGACACGACTGAAGTGACTTAGCAGCAGCAACAGTAGCAATAGATAGCAAAGGTGGAAATTTAAAGACTTGATCTTGGAGTGGTGTGCTAGAATGTGAACTGCAGTGACCTGGGCCTGGGTAGAGGGAGCTGGTCCCACCGGAGGACCCCGGACCCACGTCAGGGAATGAAGGGCTTGAGGTCATGCCCCTGAATAGTAGAAGGTCTATAGCAAAGTGGTGTCCTGGGAGTCAAAGTTCCAAGCAAAGGACTCTGTGAGTGTTGAATCTTAGGCAGAAGCAAACCCCAGATTCTGGAGGCAAGAGTTCAGCAAAGCAGGAAGGAATAGGGTAGGGGTGAACCCAGGTAGTAGTGTATTGGAGGCACCCTGGTGATAAAGCCAGAGGCGTGAACCCGTAGGAATATGATGGAGACATCCCTCCTTGTTTGTGGCCCATGAATCTTGGGACATATCCATTGGTGCTTCACAGAGTTTCTCATTTATTTCCCACACCAACAGTCCTGTCTGCAATCAGAGCTTGGGGAGTTGGACAGCCTCGATGAGGCCTCACAGCCAGACCAAGGTTGGGATGCAGACACACCCCACCCCACCCTAGAGCCTGTGTTCTCCTGCACCACTGGTTCTGCCCAAGGTCGAGCGGTGGCAGGTGGTGGGTCTGCTGGAAGCTAGAGCCCCCACTCCCAGCTTTGGCCTTGCTCTGCCTCTAAGGCTGGGATGGAGGCTGGAAGACATGGTTCTAACCTGCTCCTTTCCAGTTCGGTGTCCCAGTTAAGGGCCTTCTTGTCTGACTCCTCCCCCTTTTCCAGTCACTCTAAATCCTCCCCTTTCTACCTGGGAAGTGTGTCCTGGCCTCAGCTCCCCTCTCTGCCGTGTCCCGTCCCTTCAGCTCTCATCAGGATGGCCTGGCTCAGATGAGTCCTTTCTGCTTGTCCTCCTCGTCCTCCATCTCCCCAGTTCCCCCCTTACTTTAAGTTATTCTCTCCATTGGCTCCAGATAGTCTCTAAAACTCTGATGAAAGCTTGAGCAGTGACTTCCCTCTGCCCTAACTCCACAGTGTGGCCCCGACTTTCTTCCTTCTCTGGTTCCAGCTCTCATGGTGGAGGCTGCTTGGAGCCCCATCTGGAGGAGTTCCATCCTGAGTCAGAGCTCCCTGAGGCTCAGAATGTGATTGATTAGTAATGCCTGCCAGGGGCCGGAACATGGCAAGCAGAGGTGAGTCTACCTAGATCTCTGGCTCCTTGTGGTCATTTGAATGTGCTCCATGTTTATGTGAGTCTGAGTTCTGCACATGTGTTTCTAATTTCATGGGATGTCTTTATCCCTTTCAGATCACCTTGCAAGCTCTTAATCACCCTTCAGCTCTGCAGAATCCTTCCTGTGAGGCCTTCACTGGCCCTCCCAGGTGTCTTGTCCCTACTCCCGCTGCTGCAGTGGCTACCTCTTTACATGGCTAAGCTCTTGCCTCACCCCCATTCCCCACTCCTGCACTGTATTATAACCATCTGTGTGTACTGTCCTCCATCTCTCCCTATAGTTCATTGTGAGTCCCTGAGAGCAGAGAAGGTTTTAGGAATTGTGTATTCCAGTGCCTGGCATATAATCAATATTCAAAATGAGTGTTGAGTTTTGGAAATCTACATCCTTCATATCTGCCTTTAAAATCAGCACAGGGTAGCACGATTAAATGGAGTTCTTATTTAAGTATATAAATGAAGTCCTTTACCTGACTCAACTTTCACGATAGAGTAAGAGGAAAGAAATTAAAAGGAAAAGATGGTAGGAATTTGGTAAGGAAAAGAAATTAACTTTCAGGTGGATTTTAAAATTAGCTTTGCTTCAGTTCACACCTGGTTTCCAAGCACTGACCCAAATGTGGACTCCATGATGAGTTCTCCTGTACTTTTGCAAGACTCGGTGTCCACGTCTGTTCAAGGAAAGAAAAATGAAAATGTTTAGTTGTGTCTGACTTTTTGCGACCCCATGGACTGTAGCCCAGGCTCCTCAGTCCATAGGATTTCCCAGGCAAGAACACTGAAGTGGGTAGCCGTTTCCTTCTCCAGGTGGTCTTCCTGACCCAGGGATAGAACCTGGGTCTCCTGCATTACAGGCGAATTCTTTACCGTATGAGCTACCAGCAAAGTCAACAAGGGTGTTGGATCAAAACCCTGCCTTCTGGGGTTATTGAGAGGGTCACATGGGTGAACCTGTGTCAGTGCTTCACACACTGCCTGGTGGGCATCCAGACAGCTGTCCTTGACACTGTATTGAGGTGTCTAGACCTCAAAGTTAGGTGACAAATCACAGTGTTATGCAATGTATTAGTGGCTTCTGGTTATGAAAATATCAGAGAGATATACAGACATATGCTGATTATGCCCAGATGATTTCTGGAAGGATCCACATGTGACTGTCACAAAAGGGTCCCTAGAGAGGAAATAGAAGGCTAGAGACTGGGATCAGAGGGACAGCTGTAAATTTATGATAAAAGATTTCATCTAAATTCAGATTCTTGGGCCCTATTTCTAGAATTTTGATCCTATTGCTTTTGAGTGAGATGACGAGGGACAGGGAAGCCTGGCATGCTGCAGTCCACAGGATTGTGAAGAGTCAGACATGACTTGATGACTGAACAATAATATCTTTTGAGTGAAATCTGGGAATATGTATTTTACAAAGTTCCCTAAGTGAACTATCCAATGCACTAGATTTTGGAACCCCTTCTGGTGTTTCTGAATCAGCACCACCCTTGCAGGGAGCAGTCCATAATTTTGTATTTGTTGAACTGATGAGTTGTGGAAAGGAAATTGAGGCTAATGCTTTGAGTCGACAAATCTAACATCAATTCCTAACCCCTTTCTCCCTTTTCTGTTTTTACTTCAGCAATTGAAAATTGAAATATCCACTTTCTCAGTGTCCTAGACATTTAAGAGTGGCCATATAAAAGCACACATGCTCTGAGTGGTTGCTTGAAAACTTTGGCTCTGGGGAGAGAAAGGATTTATTTATATACTACCCTTTCCTTCTCCCTCTTGCCTTGAACATCTGTGTGATGTCTGGAACTGTGGCAGCCATTTTGTACTCATGAAGGAAGGCCAGGGGAAATTGTGGAGACTGCAGCCCTAACACCATTAGACCCCTGAAATGATGTCAGCAACTACCTTCTCAAACTTCTTGTAGTGTAGGTAAAATTAACCCCCTTTTATTAAAATTGGTTGTATTTTCTGTTATTTCCACTTGAAACGGACCCACGATAAGGGTACTGACCTGGGGAAGCAATAGACTTGAATTCTGGCCCTTGTTCGGGGTTTGGTAAGTATTCTTCAGCAGGCATCTCGCCCTCTCTGATCCCCAGTGTAACAACCTATAAAACGTGGCGAGAGGACTTGATGACACCATGTACCCTTTGCGCCTTTTGCTATTTGTTAATAACACAGATGTAACACCTGCCCTTTCTCAATGAGAAGCACCTTCTAGATCCATGAGGTTCACTTGTTTGCAAGCAAGGGAAAGCTGATGTGTCATGTTAGGTTGGTTTATTTGAAGAAATCAGGGACTGCCCTAGGTTAATAGGAGCTGCAACTGGAGAACTGACTCTGAAAAGGTAGGAATAAGCACAGATCCTGAGATCAAGAGCTGAGGTCAGCTGACTCTGGTCTGCAGGCCAGATCCTACGTGCCATCTGTTTTATAAATAAACTGTTATTGGAACAGAGCCATACCCATTCACTGATGCATTGCCCACAGCTGTGTTCATAAGGGCAGAGTTCTGACAGAGGCTACAGGCCACCCAGAGCTGAAAATATTTACCATCTGTCCCTTTACTGACAATATTTGCTGCCCCTGACCTAGGGGGTTGGAACCACCCCTAAGTCTCAACAGAAAACAAACAGAGGAATGAAGAGTGGAACATGCCCCACCCCTGCAGGAGGCTGTCCCTGAAGGGATCTGTCAACTCCTGTTCCCTTCTTACACCTTCTCCTCCTCCCCCTATTTCCCCCTCCCTCTCCTCTTTCTCCTCCTCCTCTTTCACAAGACTTATCACCACCTTGGGGCAAATGGCATGCCATTTTGCTTGTTTCTATATCACCTCCCCAACCCCCGCCACTCTATGGCAGTCTCGGGTTCCTGAGGCCAGGGGTCTGCTGGTCTCCTTCCCCGTGCACCCTCAGCACCCAGCACAGTGTCTGACACAGAATGGGTGCTCAGTGAATAGTCACTGAAAGGACATCTGTGAGCTGTTCCTTAGGCTCACTGTGCCATTTCCAGTGTCCAGGAGGCAGGTTTTCTGGTCTAACTTGAGTCGCTTGTCTCCCTGTCAGCTGGAGACTGATGGGAACTTTGCTTTACAAAGACAAGGCCATCAGGAGAGGGGCAAGTCACCCAGAAGAAATGGAGTTACAGTTACAAAGGATGGGAGTGGTGTGTGATGGATGCAGAGTGTCTACAGAAAACAAAGATCAACTGTAGAGAAACGAGATCTTTTGAAAATGCGTGTGCACTGAGTCTGTGTGGCATTTCTTTTTGTGTTCTTGCATAACCTTCCATGCTTGGTGCTGCCTTCTTTCTCCTTCGAGGTCTCTGAGGATATTGAGGGCAGGAAGCCTAGCAAGCTACCTAATTCTTCCTCATCTTTCACTGTCTTCCTGCCAACCCCCAGTGCCAAGCATACTGCATGCCAGAGGTGAGGGTCTGAGTTTGGGTTTGATGAATTTTAATAGTGATAGAATTCTGCATGCCTTTATGTGCCAACCTTTCAAGCCAGAAGACAGAGATATGGGGAAAACAACAGGTTGGGACTTCATTATCACCCAAGACATGTCTGGCTGGTATATGAATCCATCTGCAGTGACTGCCTAGATAACAGTATTCCATATTGGAGGCTCTGTTCTATTTGAATGTACAGATTAATCAATACCATGACTACTATTTCCAGAAAGCTTCTTGCTGAAATTATGAAATGGTGTGTTTAGGCTTCACAGCTACAAAACATGATCTTCTAGGTGAAAGAAGATGAATAGCTTCAAAGAAAGGTGCCCCCTCCCTTCCTGCCCCAGGGAAACATGACCAGATGATGAAGAAAAATGACTCAGGACCTGCCTACACCTCCCGTGAAATGTTCCACTTCTTGAGCATTTTATTCAACCAGCATCAGGCTGGTGCAGTGCATTAACACTGTGAGTTTCTTGTGATGTTTTGTGACTGATAATATTTTCCTCCCAAGTTCTCTATAAACACTAAAGCAGCAACAGTGAAAAACAGGCCTTTTTTTTTTTTTTGCTCCTGAAAATGTCTGATTTCTCACACCGGGTGGGATTTTTCTAGGTCATGTGATATGTCCCAGGAAATGGGGTGGGATGGGGCGTTTTGAAGCTCATCATTTGGATATCTTGAATCTGAAAATTCGGTTGGGGCTCCAGGGCCAGCAACAAGCCAGTGCCTCAGGGAGATCAGGGCTCCCTTGTGGTTTTTGCTACCCATCAGCCATGGGCATTCAAATCCTGTCCATTTCCCATCAGTGACACAACAGTGAAAGAGAAAATGAAAGATGCTCAGTTGTGTCCGACTCTTTGCAACCCCATAGATTATACAGTCCATGGGATTCTCCAGGCCAGAATACTGGAGGGGTAGCTGTCCCCTTCTCCAAGGGATCTTCCCAACCCAGGGATCAAACCCAGGTCTCCCACAGTGTAGGTGGATTCTTTACCATCTGAACCACGGGGGAAGCCCAAGAATACTGGAGTGAGTAGCCGTTCCCTTCTCCAGTGGATCGTCCCGACCCAGGAATTAAACTGGGGTTTCCTGTATTGCAGGTGGATTCTTTACCAGCTGAG
Organism: Bos indicus; assembly: GCF_029378745.1. NCBI lineage: Eukaryota > Metazoa > Chordata > Mammalia > Artiodactyla > Bovidae > Bos > Bos indicus. The sequence goes on along the minus strand of NC_091772.1, from coordinate 56,413,526 downwards.
CTATGAGAAAGCCCTTAGATGCTTTGTTGCATGTCTGGGAGCAACATCTCCAGACTACACGCCAGTGCTAGCAGCACCCCCAGTTGTGATAATGAGAAGTGTCTGTAGACATCGCCAAATGTCCCTCCAGACATCGCCAAATGTCCCTCCCTGGAGGGAGAGGGCAGAATTGCCTCTGGTTGATGAGCTTACTGTGGTTGAGGTGCCTTGGTGACCAGCATAGAAGAGAAAGTTCAGAGCGTGTCATAACCACACACCCCAGCTCTCACACTCCCAGTTATTTCCAGTGGCCCCTTGCCCTCCACACCAGAAAGTATAATGCAGAGGAACAGGGAGATGCTTCTGGGGTCAGAGAGGCCTCAGACCCAAACTGCCTATATCTTTCAAGCATCGGGGAAAGGAAATCTGCTTACAAAGGGAACTCTTCACACTCTTTGGGACTCTCCAGCATGAGGCTCTTTGCAGGAAATGTCCATTCCTGTTGTGAAGTCTGTTTCTACAGAAAACTGTCCTAAGGCTGTTGGGACTGGTGATTTATCATCTTTAATAACAATGCAAATTTTAGCATTGCGGCAGTATTTACAAAAATTGTATATGACCCTGAAAACAGTTCTGTATTGAATTCCAGCCTTACCTAGTGGAAACCAGGCTGAGAGAGAGAGAGATCATCGGAAACTTGCTTCTAGTAAGTGTTAGATGGGGTGTCCCCTGGACCTTGTGATTCTGATCCAACAGCAGCAACGACTCAGAGCACTGGTCAGCATGCTGGGCACCCTTAGATTTTAACACCAGTTCTACCAATGATAGATGGGGCATTTTGATACACCTTATGATTTCTATGAACTTATATTTTCTGGTCTACAAATGTGGATGAAAAGAAAAGTAACAGCCTCATGTGAAGTGAAGTAAAGTCTCTCAGTCATGTCCGACTCTTTGCGACCCCGTGGACTGTAGCCCACCAGGCTCCTCTGTCCATGGGGTTCTCCAGGCAAGAATACTGGAGTGGGTTGCCATTTCCTTCTCCAGGGGATCTTCCCGACCCAGGGATTGAACCTGGGTCTCCTGCATTGCAGGCAGACGCTTTACCCTCTGAGCCACCTCATGAGGTTGTTTCAAATATCATACATGAGACCGTTAGCACATTGCTAATATAATGAGTAACCAACAAGTGTTATTCTGTTGTTTGGTCACGTCCAACTCTTTGTGACCCTGTGGACTGTGGTGTGTTATGATGCTTCATCATTGGTCATGCAGGTGCCAGCAATGCCCAGACGTGCTGTGCCTGTCCTGCCTTCCCAGGGGCCTGCCCACGTGGAGGTGTAGCTTCTCATCTCTGCCTCTGAGGCTCGGCAGCACGTGATCTCTGGGGGACGATCACTGACCTGACCAGGCGGAGGGGTGGGGGCAGAGAGAGCTGGAGGCTGAGCTGGAAGCAAACAGAGACCAAGCACAGGTCCCCAGTCCACACTTGATCATTTCACTTTCATCTCCTTTTTACTGCCATCAGAGTAAACCAAGGGCCGCTCTGACCATTTGTTGTCAGAAGTTCTATTATCTTTCATTTTTCTGTGTTTCATCTCAAATACAGAGGAGGAAAGGGAGCTAGAGGAAGGGATAAAATGTGCTCCTTGGTCCCAGATCTCCAAATGTCCTCATGATTGTCGCTCATGAGGCTGACTGGTGAGCAGGCGGAGTGTATGAGTGCTCAGTCATATCCAACTCTTTGCAATCCCATGGACTGTGCGGGATGTTTCAAGGGGGGATCCTGTGTGTATAAAACGACTGGGCCTAAGAGTTTGTGAAGGTAGGATGTGTGGGCCTGTTTGTGGGAGGCGCTGGTGAGGTAATGAGTGTGATTGGGTGGTGTCCCCGGTCCGCAGGACTGAGCTATTGTCTGAACCAGCCAAGGTTTGCAGGAGGAACCCAGAAGCTACACATTCTCACAGTCCAGCAGACTGAGGCCATGAGCATAGGTGGCCATGTGGGACAGAGAGGTCCCTGTTGAGGATGGACTGTGAGAGCTCACTCTAGGCTGCCCCCAAGCCTGTGATCTCTCAGTGAACAAACAGGACACAGGTAAAGTGAAGAGTAAGGGGCGGGTGACCTCTGAGCTCTGGGGCAGACTCTGGGCATGAAGGAGGCCAGGTGCTGCCTGCATCAGTTCTCCTGGGCACCTTGGATGTGTCCCCTGCTGTGGGCAGGCCAATCCACAAAGCTCTGCAACTCCACCCTTGGCTGGAAGGAGCCCTGAATGTAAGGCTGATGAGGCCCTGGGCTGGCTTGGGGATTTATCCACCCAAAGATGCCATGCCTTCTTTATAAACTGGGGCCCCCAGCACCTCCTTACTGCCTCATGAGGTGTTGAACTAGAGCAGCTGTCTGGGGAAGTGAGTATGATGGCAGCTTGGCCCAGGAAAGGACCTTGGACAGCAGCAGACTCAGCGAAATCGGTGGTTGACTCCAAATTGTTTAAAACAGACTTTAGTTAGACTTTAGACTAACTTTAGAGGGTTAGTTTAAAACTAACCCTCTCTGAACTCCAGAGCTTGTCTCTACTGATCAGGAGATGCCAACATTGCTGAATTCATGAGGAGCATGATGGTGATGACAATTCTAGTAACATTTATTTCAGACTTACTGTGTGCCAGGCTCTGTGTTAAGCACCATATAGATATGATCTGAAAAAATTCTCAGAATAATCCAGTAAGTATTATCCTCATTTTCCAGGTAAAGAATCAGTGCTGAAGGGGGCTAAGTAACTTACTTGTCATCACTAAGTACCAGTAAGAGGCTGCAGTAAGTCAATGGCAGTCTCACCAAAAGATACATCTACCAGGAACCCATGAATGCCTTGATGTGGGAAATGTTTTGCAGATGTCATTAGGGATCACAAAATAAGATCATCCTGGACTATCCAGGTGGGTCCTTAATCCATGGACACCTGTCCTGATAATAGACAGAACAGAAGGTGGAGACACGTAGAGAAAGAGAAGGCCACGTGCAGATGGAGGCAGGGATGGGTATGATGCAGCTGCAAGCCAAGGAAGCCTGGAGCCATAAAACCTGGAGTAGCAGCAAGGAAAGCATCTACCTTGGAGCCCTGAGAAGGAACCATGCCCTCTCACACCTGGATTTCAGACATCTGGCCTCTGGAACTGTGAACTAACAAAGTCCTGTTGTTTTAAGCTGCTGAGTCGGTGTCCTTTGTTACAGCAGCCACAGGAGAATGAGACAGAGGCTCAACCGACACTGGGGCTCAGACCATTGGAGTCTTGGGATGTGATGAATATACCACTCCTGTACTCTTGCCTGGAAAATCCCATGGATGGAGGAGCCTGGTAGGCTGCAGTCCATGGGGTCACTAAGAGTGACACATGACTGAGCAACTTCACTTTCACGCATTGGAGAAGGAAATGGGAACCCACTCCAGTGTTCTTGCCTGGAGAATCCCAGGGACGGGGGACCCTGGTGGGCTGGCATCTATGGGGTCACACAGAGTTGGACACGACTGAAGTGACTTAGCAGCAGCAGACACACAGTAAATGTGCAGTTATCCCCACAGTCTCAGTGTGGCCTCTTCTGCTAACAGTCTAGGGAGAGTACTTTCCTTGAGATGTTTTCTCAATGAAACCAGGAGGAACTGGTGACTCTTCCCAATGAGACGAGTCATGTTTGTGTCCACGGCACACCCGAGACTTCATCCTTGGAGCATACATGGTGACACCGTATCCAGAGGTGCAACACGGGCAGCTGGGAGATGTGATTCTGTTTCTGCATCATCAGCAGACTCAGGTTTGGGAGTTTCAGTCGGGCAGTCAGTGTGGTGATGAAGGGCAAGGTGTGGGAGTCAGGGGACCGTGCTCCTAATTCTGGGAAATTGTCTACTATTGCCCAGCCTTGGTCTTCCCACCCAGGGAGTGGAACTTGAGATCATGCAGGTGAAGCATTTAGCACAGACCCTGGAAAACGGGAAAGAGTATATATACATCTTGGGTTGGCCAAAAGGTTCATTCATTTTTTTTTCTTTTTTCTGTAAGATGAGTCTAGTAGTGCTTAGTTGTCTTTTACATCATTTGAAACAGTTTTGTTAGATTGTATTGTGACAGCTGTCATATCAGCATGCATTAAAAAAAGCTTATCAAAATGGGTGAGTTTTGGGGTAGCCATTTGTAATATTGCACATGGAAGAAAAAAGCAACATTTTTGGTATATTATGCTTTATTATTTCAAGAAAGGTAAAAATGCAGCTGAAATGCAAAAATAGAAAGGTATGTGCACTGTGTGAAGAAGGTGCTGTGGCTGACAACGTATCAAAAGTGGTTTGAGAGGTTTTTTGCTAGAAATTTCTTGCTGACTGATGCTCCACAGTTAGGTAGACCAGTTGAAGGTGATAGGGATCAAATTGAGACATCTATTGAGAACAATCAACATTATATCAGGTGTGAGATAGCCGACATACTAAAAATATCCAAATCAAGTATTGAAAATCAGTTTCACCAGCTTGGTTATGTTCATCTTTTTGATGTTTGGGTTCCACATAAGGTAAGCAACAAAAACCACCTTGACTGTATTTCCGCATGTGATTCTCTACTGAAATATAATGAAAGCATTCCATTTTTAAAGTAAATTGTGATAGATGATGAAAAGTGGACACGAGACCATAATGTGGAATGGAGGAGACTGTGGGGAAAATGAAATGAACCACTGTCAACCACACCAAAGTCTGCTCTTCATCCAAAGAAGGTGATGTTGTGTAGATGGTGGGATTGGAAGATAGTCCTCTCTTATGAGCTCCTTCTGGAAGAGCAAAGGATTAATTCCAATAGGTACTGCTCCCAATCAGACCAACTGAAAGCAGCACTTGATGAAAAGCATCCAGAATTAGTAAACAGAAAATGCATAATCTTCCATCAGGATAACCCAAGACCACATGTTTCTTTGATGACCAAGCAAAAACTGTTACTACTTGACTGGGATGTTCTGTTTCATCTGCTGTATTCACCAGACATTGCACCTTTAGATTTCCATTTATTTCAGTCTTTACAAAATTTTCTTAATGGAAAAAAGGGACTTCCCCGAATGATTCTTTTTTTTTTTTTCAATTTAATTTTATTTTTAAGCTTTACAATATTGTATTGGAATGATTCTTTTCTCAAAGTGATAAAAAGTTTTGGGAAGATGGAATTAAGTTGCCTGAAAAATGGCAGAAGATAGTGGAACAAAATAGTGAATATGTTGCTCAATAAAGTTCTTAGTGAAAATGAAGAATGTGTCCTTTATTTTTACTTTAAAACCAAAGGAACTTTTTGTCCAACCCAATATTTTAAATATACATATTTATAATTCATTTATACATATATTTATTATATATTTGTATATGTATTATTTTATGTATTTGTATAACTATATGTAACAGTAGCTTATTTATTTGAAACATGTATTTAAAAACTGTTTTTAATCACAAAAGTTATATTGTTCATCTTGAAGTTTCACATTTTTGAAATGACATATAACTAGGAAAAGAGTGCATATAAAATAAGTTAGAAGCAAATGGTGAATTTTTAGTGTATAGCACGTGCATATTTCCTCTTCGCTGATGTGTTTCTTTACTTAAAGTTTGGATCTAATTGTACATAGTACTTTGAACTCTCTTCTTTTGACAATACACAGTGCATGTTTTCCCCTGTGGTTAAATATTCCTCTTCAAAGCCATGTTTAATGGCTTGCTATGTTCCATGTTGGAGTTTCCATGGGGCCATGGACTGAACGACGTCTACAGACACAAAATAAGAAAGACAGCTTTTGGAAGGTAGTGTGTGCAGAAATTGTGTGCATGGAGATGGTGACAGGAAGCAGGCAAAGTCCCAATGGCTCCCTCAGAATATGCAGCTGGTGGGGTCCCTCTCTCCCTCCAAATGGGCTGTTCCAATACCTCTCTTCCCCCTCCCTGCATGGCATAAAACTGCCATTTCCTTGAAATTTTCCAGCAAGGTACCATCAAAGTACAAATTTTGCCAATCTGAATGTGAAGAAATTCTATCTTGTTTTCATTTGCATTTCCCATATTGCTCAGGAAGTTAAAGATATTTTCCATCTGTTTTTCCCATCTCCCCTTCTGTGACTTGCCAATTTCCCCATTGGCTTCAGTGCATTTTTCTTATTAATTTTTAGAGGTCTTTGTAGTCTAGATACTATTTCTTTGTCAGTAATATGCATTGCAAAGACCTTTTTTTTAGACTGCAACTTGTTTTACTCTGGCTTATGGTATCTTTCGTCAAAAAAAGATTTTGAAGTTTAACGTAGTTAAACTCATCTATCTTTCTTTTATCACTTGCGCTTTGGATTTCTTGTTTAAGATGTACGTACTACTCCAATTCTACAGATACAGTAGCTCTGTGATATGGGAAAGGCCTCTCTCTGGACCAAGGTTTCTCATTTAGTGAATTCTCTTCACCGAATCATTTTGCAGATTTATTAGAATTTACTCATGTAAGATACTATGGCTCTCTCTTTTTCAAGGGTTTCCACAAAACGATACACAGTCAAGCAAGAATTAACCACACTTCCATGACTCTAGGAACCACTGGAGAAGGGATGGCCCCCAAGAATCTGGTAAAAGCTGTGAACTAGGAAAACATACCTGATTGTATACCTGATTTTAGGGCCTTCAGGTTCCCTGGCCTTCAGGAATCCTTGGTTAAAAGCTGCAGATGCCACTAAATTGGAGTTTAATGGTAGTGTCAAGAGATGCCAGAAATCGACGTACAAGCACCCAGGTGGCCAGAGTCCTGTGGATGCTGAGTTCTGTGCTCCTTCTCACTGCTATAGCTTGCACATGCTGAGCCTTTCAGGGGAGAGGAGCCTGCCTCCTTTGAAAACTCTTATTGACAGCTCAGAAGACTGCCTCTAGCGCTTATTTCCTCACCTCCCTGGGGGCAGGGTTGAGCATCACCTTCCAAATTCCCACAGCTCTTCCCTCACATCTTTCACTGCACTCACAGAGTTCTGATATTTGCTTATGTATTTGTTTTTCCAGGTTGACTTTGGATGCTTAAGAGCAGAGATCACATTTTAGTTTCTTGACTTCTTTGGCCTCTCATTGTTCAGTGCCTGTACCATAATAGTTAATAGGAGTTTCAAAATGGCAAAGTGCATGGGGCTTTCCAGAATTAAAAGGCAGGGGAGACTCATGTGAGTGACTGTCTTGTGTCTATTTATTGGGGTGAGATAATATATACCTTTGGGTGGGGGCACACATGATTTGTGACTCTTCTTTAAAAAAATATTTCCCCCAAATATCACTGACTTGTCTTGAATCAAAACTCAAGTTCAAGAACCAGGAACGCATGCCTCCACCATGGGTGTAGTATGAGCCTGGGGGACTTCAGCTCTAGCAGAGCCCTGCAGAGGGACAAATTGCCCATGTTGGAGAGGTCTTGGCATCTGGAGCTGCTCTGTGGCTCTGAAGATTCATCTCAGCCTCCCTGAACTGTGGGGAGGCCACATCCTCAGTGTACCTTGTTTGGTATGAGTACCCTGAGTTTGGTATGAGCCACAGATAAAGCTGACAAGCCAGCAGCCACAGTGAAACAAATTGCCTCAGATACACACACATTATCTGGCTGCAGAGTTAGCCTCCCTCTTTAAGCCCTAAGGACAAGGCAGTCCTTGTAGACAAGGACTGCTACATTCGAGAAGAAAGAATCCCTCCCTCGAGGCTTCTGCCCAAACATAAGTCTGTGGCTCCACTCTGGCTCACTGCCCCGGGGACCCTGGTGAGGTTCAATCCCCAAAAGAGAAGAACTAGATTCCAGCGAGTGTCCAGTGCCCAGAGGGGAGTGATGCTCCTGCCTGCCTACACCTGCCAAGATGGCGAAGCTGGGGTCACATTCTGCTGCCTGTGTGCTCCCAGGAGTGGGAGGAGAGAAAGTGTCTGCCTCCATCTCTATGTGTGTTACACACAACTTGACCCGTGCATACAGGAAGGAGAGAATGAAGAAGGGAATGGATGCTTAAAACAGACACAGATACACAGACACTGTGCTGACCATACATTCAGCTGTGGGGTGATTGAACAAGTGGTGCCCTGGTAGTCTTTCTGGTCAGCTCAGCCATTCAGTAGAGACATTGAACATTTTAGTCACTTCATCCCAGATTCTCTATTTCTTCCCCACCACCCTCTTTCTCTTCTTCCTTATCAATATCTTACATCTGAATGGTCCCATAGCCTTTGTCTGTCCATCATTTTTTCCCATGCCATTAAAAACTCTGCAATTTTTATGGCTACATAACCTGCCATAATTTAGATCGCCATACCTTTGTTCTTGGCACTTCAGATTTTTCACCAGTATTTACCATTGTAACTATCATGGTAACTATATTTACCATTGTAACTATCAGTTCTCTGACGTCTTCATTCTTAATTTATTTGTCTTCATCCGAGAATATTTCTCAGGATATTTTCCTATGAGGTTGATAGCATCAAATTCTGTCCATAATGCATTCTGTTAATTTTTGTTCCCCAGCTCTATACATTGTCCATTTCATGTTTACTTGAGTACTGAATAAGCATCTTAGCTTTCAAAATGTCTCTCAAGCTTCTAAGTGACAAATGCTATATTGAATTCATTTAGTTTCTGCTATTTGAACATTTGAATTTCCTTTTGTGATTACCTATTCAGAACTTTTGAACATCTTTTATGGAGGTCTTTCTGGATTTCTTATTTAGGAGATCTCTTTCTGTATTAAGAACTTAATAAAAATATTATCTCCGAGTTACCACTTCCCTTTTAACACTGTGGTCATTAATCCACAGAGAATTTACTTAAGTGTAAGTCATGAACCAGAAAGCCAGCTTTGTTTTACCCTAAATGATCACCTGGTCATCACATCTGTTGAATTATCCACTTTTATCACAAACTATCCCTGGGTTTAACTGGGCTTCCCAGGTGGCGCTAGTGGTAAAGAATGTGCCTGCCAATGCCAGAGACATGAGATGCAGGTTCAATCCCTGGGTCAGGAAGATCCCCTGGAGGAGAGCATGGCAACCCACTCCAGTGTTCTTGCCTGGAGAATCCCATGGACAGAGGAGCCTGGTGGGCTACAGTCCATGAGGTTGCAGAATCGGACATGACTGAAGCAACTCAGCACCCAGCACATCCCTGGGTTTGTTTCTAAATTTTTCTTCTGTCCCAGCGATCTCTTTGATTGTTTCTAGATGGGAGCAGACTATTTTAATCTAGTGTTCATGTTTTGTGAGATAATCCACACTTGTGCTCTTACCCTCCCTCCCTCCTTCCTTTCTTCCCTCCCTCCACGTCTCCCCATCTCTTCCTATTTCTCTCCCTATCTCCCCCTCCTCCCATCTCCTAACTTTAAGGCTGATCTTATGCATTTATTCTTCTTGGTAAATTTTAGAATCATGTTATCAAGCTTCAGAAAAACCCATGTTGGGATTTCAATGGGAATTTCATGAAATGTGTAGTTCAATTTTAGAAGTCTTGATAGTTTTGCTACATCATGCTTTCTTGTTCAAGAATATAATACATCTTGCTATTTCTTCATCTTTTGTGTTTCTTTAAAATAAAAGCTTTAAAATATTTTTATGAAGTCTTAGACATTTGTTGTCAAGATTATCCTGAGATATATTTTGTGGCTCTTATACATGGAATCTTTATTATATTTTTATCACTGGTTATTATGTGGATTTATTTATTAGCAAGTCACTTAGTAATCTCTCTTCAATACTCCAGTAACTTTTTAGATGGTTTTCTTTTGTTTTCTAGGTAGACTTTTTGAGTTTTAAGTATGAAAATAATGATCTTTGTCTCTAACTTTACAACAGATCATTTTAGAATGTTTAATTACTTTTCATAGAACAGTGATAAGTGCAAAGATGGTGAGGATTTTTGCCTTTTTATAGACATAAATGAAAGGCTGTAAGTATTTTACTGTTCCGTGTGATATTACATGAAGATAGTTATTCTTTACCATGACAGCAAATTTCCTTCTGATTTGATTTTGCTAAGAAGTTTTTGTCAGAAAATGAACGTTGAATTTCCTTAGATGCCTTTCTATGCCTACATCTATGTAGGAGGCAACGATAAGATTTTCTCAGTTAACCTCATAAAATACCTTACTCTAAATATACAAGTACTTTTGTAAGTACTCCTACCATTAACTTTTCTTTGTCACTTTGTTGGTCTGTCTTTTGTAAACATGCTTGGATATGGGCTTACCAATATGAGGTATTCTATCAGAATGCAAAGTTTAACCCACTCACTTTTTGTTATAATAGATATGATATACTTTATCTTCTTTGCGTCATCCTGTTTTCTGTATTTATGCTTCCTTGTTGTCTTTGCTACATGGTTTATATTGTCTTTAGTCATTTTGTCAAGTGATCGTGAAGATTTGTCCTGCTTTTTATTGCCATTAATAGTTACCTTTAAGTGTTAAAAGAAACACCAAAACATATATTTCTGTAGTTATTAATGTCAAGAAGGACAAATATCCATTGTGTCCCCTTCACACAATAAAAGGAATATACCAGTTAATAAAAAGTTTGGCTAAAAGAAACAGAAGCCATACTCACTGTGGCTTAAATAACTAAGGATTTACTTTTCTTAAAAGATGAGAAGCCTGAGATAGGCAGTTCTAAGCATTGGTTCAGTAGCTCAACAGTGTCGGAGCTAAGATCTCTGCCAGTCTCCTCTTCATAGTGACGATATGGCTGCCACAGCACCAGTCATCATATTGACATTCAAGGCAATAAGAATAAGGGAAGGTCTGTGCTAGCTGTTTCTGTCTCAGAACTCCTAACACCTATAAGACTGTGATTAATATCTCATTGGCTGTAACTGCCATGTGCCCTTATCACCTGAGCAGAAAGGATGTTCGGGGAGAGAGCATCTCTCCTGCCCAGGTCAGGAAGGTGGCAAGGAAGAAGGTATGCCAGCCCCGGATTAATTTATACACTTGTGTTTCCTCCCATCGTAATGCCCTCTCTGGGGACCTTCCCACCAAATGAATATTTTCTTTTATAAGTTGCATTAAACAATTGTCAGTTAAAATGAAGGATGACTTAAAATTTTCCCAGCCCACAGTAGGTGGTTAAAACCCATTAGTTGAGGCATCTTTTCCAGCCTGTTCACAAATCACCTTCGTTTAAGTGGCTTTGCTTAAATTGCCAAGTTCTATATCCTTTATTCTATGATCTCATTTTTTATCTGCATTTCATTCCGACATTATTGCCATTTTTATTCCAAGTAATAACAAAATACATTTTCTTTCAAATAATTTGTATTGGGTTATCTATGAGAAAAACTCCTTCAATAAAAAACACACATAACAAATACTGTCACCAGCATCAGGAAAAAACAAACAGATATCTATCTCTGCCCACACTGCTCTCTGATGTTATAATGCATTCATGTTTAGATACGCGGTCTGTCTTGGTTAACCCCTTTATGGTTTTAGAGCCTGTCTGGTTTAACACTGGGACTTGAGGGGACAGGGTGTTGACTGCAGACACCTGTTCCCACTCCTCAGACCGCTCAAGTCAGGAAGAGGCTTACTTTAAGGCTAGATGTTTCTCTGCAGAACCTGGCATGTTTATGTATGTGTTGTAAATTTTCAGTTCGGTTCAGTCGCTCAGTCATGTCCGACTCTTTGTAACCCCATGAACTGCAGCACACCAGGCCTCCCTGTTCATCACCAACTCCCAGAGTCCACCCAAACCCATGTCCATTGAGTCGGTGATGCCATCCAACCATCTCATCCTCTGTCATCCCCTTCTCCTCCTACCCTCAATCTTTCCCAGCATCAGGGTCTTTTCCAATGAGTCAGCTCTTCGCATGAGTTGGCCAAAGTATTGGAGTTTCAGCTTCAACATCAGTCCTTCCAATAAACACCCAGGACTGATCTCTTTAGGATGGACTGGTTGGATCTCCTCGCAGTCCAAGGGACTCTCAAGAGTCTTCTCCAACACCACAGCTCAAATGCATCAATTCTTCTGTGCTCAGCTGTCTTTATAGTCCAACTCTCACATCCATATAAGACCACTGGAAAAACCATAGCCTTGACTAGGTGGATCTTTGTTGGCAAAGCAATAGTTCTGCTTTTTAATATGCTGTCTAGGTTGGTCATAACTTTCCTTCCAAGGAGTAAGCATCTTTTAATTTCATGGCTGCAATCACCATCTGCAGTGATTTTTGAGCCCAGAAAAACAAAGTCTGATACTGTTTCCACTGTTTCCCCATCTATTTGCCATGAAGTGATGGGACCAGATGCCATGATCTTAGTTTGCTGAATGTTGAGCTTTAAGCCAACTTTTTCACTCTTCTGTTTCACTCTCATCAACAGGCTCTTTGGTTCTTCTTCACTTTCTGCCAAGAGGGTGGTTCATCTGCATATCTGAGGTTCTTGGTATTTCTCCCGGCAATCTTGATTCCAGCTTGTGCTTCCTCCAGCCCAGAGTTTCTCATGATGTACTCTGCATATAAGTTAAATAAGCAGGGTGACAATATACAGCCTTTACGTACTCCTTTTCCTATTTGGAACCAGTCTGTTGTTCCATGTCCAGTTCTAACTGTTGCTTCCTGACCTGCATACAGATTTTTATTTATAATTAATTCCACGTGTGGGCTTGTGTATGCTCAATTGTGTCCAGGTCTTTGCAAGCCCATGGACTGTATAGCCCACCAGGCTCCTCTGTCCGTGGGGTTTTTCAGGCAAGCATACTGAAATGGGTGGCCATTTCCTTTTCCAGTGATCTTCCTGACCAGTCAGGAAGTCTTCTGCATTGCAGGTAGATTATTTCCTGTCTGAGCCACCAGGAAAGCCCAGTTGTAACTTCAATGGGCACAATTTAGTTGAAGGTTGGTTTAAAAAAAAAAAAAAAGAAGAAGAAGAAAGAAAGCACAAGGTATGCTGTGTCTCTGTGGTACCTGAGATGAGCTGCAGTTGAGAGTACCTGCAGGGCCCCATCCTTGCCCTTTGAACCTACCGCAGAGGCAAGGTAGCCTGCTCCTCTCACCCTCTGACCCACAACTGGGGACGTCCTGGCAGACTCTCTTGTCTATTCGGCAGTGATGTGGGGAACAAGCCCAGGTAAATTTGAACATGAACCATGAAGCCACAGAGGGGGAGCCGTGAGTAAGTAAGCCTCTTGACTTCGCCCATGCAGGGGACAGTTGGTCTGAAAGCTGTGCTTACAAAGATGTGCTTTTGTACCACAGCTGCCAGGCAGAGTGGACGCCCATGTGGCCTGCTGAGCACAGCCATCGTGGTCCCACAATTTGGCTCTGCAGCCCAAAAGCGGATTTTCCGGCCCTGCAATAAAACAATGTGATTCCCTGAGTGCCAAACCCGGGGTGTGCCCTGAGCCCTGGCAACATCTGTGCTGAGAGTGCTCCTTCCAAGACTGCAGCTTTCTGCTTGGTGCTCACATCTGCTGTCACCAGTCAGCTCTGGTGACAAACAGTCACACTCCATTGGTTTCCTCCCATATTTCCTGGGACATCTTCAGGGTAAAAGGGAGTCTCCAATTATGTGCTCCTATTTTTTTTTTTTTCTTTCCAAATCAAGACAACGTTCAGCAACTAATGGCATATTTTAAATATGCCAGGAAGATCTGCATTTTTCTCCAAGGAAGAACCAAGTGACAGCACCTGCTTAAATGCAGCCTCCTTCCGGGTGGTAATCAGTGGACCTGCTGTGCAGGACAGCAGGGTATTTTGCCCTGCTGAGAAAAACCCTTTTTGTTTGGGGTGGGTGGGACTTTTTAACATATGCGCTCCTGCAGAGGCATCTCGGCAAGGCCTTTGTTAAGATGTATTTCTCAGCGTTTATTAGTGAGATTTGGTTCAGGGAGACTGTCTTCTGGAGAGGTAAAACCTTAGCTAGGAAGGCCATGTTGGTGGGGCCTTTCCGGTAAGCAGCCTGAGGTGACCCCTAAAAATGGTGCGCTATTCACTTGACCCAGAAAACCCCACAAAATCATGCAAATCAAGAGGTTCAAATCTTCGTGTTCACTTTAAGAACACTCATGAAACTGCCCAGGCCATAAAGGGTATGCATATCCAAAAACCACCAAGTATCTGAAGGATGTCACTTTAAAGAAGCAATGCGTGCCATTCCGTGGTTAAAACGGTGGAGCTGGTAGGTGTGCACGGGCCCAGCAGGGCTGGACGCAGGGTTGGCGGCCTAAAAAGAGTGCTGAATTTTTACTACACGTGCTCAAAAATGCAGAGAGTAATGCTGAACTTAAGGGCTCGGATGTAGATTCTCTCGTCATTGAGCACATCCAAGTGAACAAAGCCCCCAAGACGCGGCGCAGGACTTACAGAGCTCACGGTCGGATCAGCCCCTACATGAGCTCCCCCTGCCACATTGAGATGATCCTTACTGAAAAAGAACAGATCGTTCCTAAACCAGAAGAGGAGGTTGCACAGAAGAAAAAGATATCCCAGAAGAAACTGAAGAGACAAACACTTATGGCCCGGGAATAAATGCCGCAAAAAATAAATGCAAGTAAAAGTGTTGGTTGTCTTAATTAGTAAATGTATTTCAAGTGTTAGCACACACACAAAAAAGAGATGGTAGGGATTTGGTGACTAGTGATTCCACAGCTGGTACCAGGGTCTTCTGGCTGCAAGAAGGCTGGTTGTTGGGGGAGGGAGCAGCTGGGCGGACGGTCCTGCAAAGGGTGGTCAGCAAGAAAAAACATTGCACACGTCACTGGGCCCACTGGGGTCTGCCTTTCCCTACCCTGTGATTCCCCCAGAATCTCCATAGATGTCCCCAGTGAGAATGTAGTCTTCTTTTTACTAATAAAGTTATTTGGCTGCACTGGGTTTTAGTTGTGGCACACAGGGTCTTCCGTTCTAGCATTCAAACTCTTAATTGTGGCATGTGGGATCTAGTTCCCTGACCAGGGATCAACCCCGGGCCCCCTGCATTGAACTGTGGAGTGTTAGCCACTGGACCACTAGGGAAGTCCCGAGAATGCAGTCTCTGCAGCTAAGAAAGCTGGAGTTTAGGGGGTTCCTGGTGGAGCCTCTCCTAGCCTGTGACCTTGGGCAACCTCTGTCCCCCATCTGTAGCATGAGGGCCTTGTTGCAGGATTGTGGAAGGGATTCAATGGGAACATCCTAGACAGAGCTGGCCAGCAGTGCGGGGCAGGCTCAGTACACCCCGCTCTGCCTGGTCGAATGGGGCTTAGGCAGGTTCCTCTCAGCTCTATGAATCTTTAGTCTTCCCTGGAGGCTGTGCACGCGGCCCTTTTATCCTGGAATGAGGTTTCCCGGCTGGCTGACTTTCTCTCCATGTTTGATAAAACTTAACCCATAGACTTTTCATAGGAGCATCACTTAGAAAAATCCAAAGTGGAAACAGCAAATGTCCACCAGCTGGAGAGTAAATTGACAAAATGTGGTCTATGCATACCTTGAGGTTATTAAGGAGCTCTGATAGACACTACCTCATGGACGAGTCCCCAAATATGGTGCAAAGGGAAAGAAGGCAATCACAAAAGGTTGCATTGTGTTTGATTCCATTTATATGATGGGCTGGGGGAGGGAGGGTTGGGGAGTGACTGCTGATGAGTGTGTGATTTCTTTTTGGGGTGATGACAGTGACCTAAAATCAGATGATGATGGTGGTTTCACAGTTGTCTATGGGCATGCCTCATTTTATTGTGCTTTACTTTAGTAAGCTTCACTGATACTGCATTTCTTTTTAATAAATAGAAATTTTGTGGCAACTCTGCTTCAAACAAGTCCATTAGTGTCATTTTCCAAGTGTTATTTTAAACTTAAGGTCTGTATATTGTTTTTTTAAGATACAGTGTTGCTGCTGCTGCTGCTAAGTCACTTCAGTCATGTCGGCCATAGATGGCTGCCCACCAGGCTCCCCCGTCCCTGGGATTCTCCAGGCAAGAACACTGGAGTGGGTAAGATACAATGTTATCACATATTTAATAGAATGCACTATAGTGTAAATATTACTTTTATAATCACTGGAAAACCAAAAAATTCCTATGACTTGCTTTATTGTGATCATCATTTAGTTCCGTAACTGAATCTAAAATATCTCCAAGATACGCCTGTAAATATAAAAATAATTGAATTATATATTTTAAATAGGTAAAGCTGTGAGTTGTACCAATTAAATCTTAAAGTTGTTAATTAACAGAAAATGAATTATTGTCCTTCAATGCCTGTTTTGTCTGCATGGTATACCACACATACTTTTGTATACAATGTATGCATTTATATCCCTTGTACACAATGCATATGTTTATGTGTAAGACAGAAAATTATCAGAGAGAAACTTATACTGCTGCTGCTGCTGCTGCTAAGTCGCTTCAGTCGTGTCCGACTCTGTGCGACCCCATAGACGGCAGCCCACCAGGCTCCCCCATCCCTGGGATTCTCCAGGCAAGAACACTGGAGTGGGTTGCCATTTCCTTCTCCAATGCATAAAAGTGAAAAGTGAAAGTGAAGTCACTCAGTCGTGTCCGACTCCTAGCGACCCCATTGACTTCAGCCTACCAGGCTCCTCCACCCATGAGATTTTCTAGGCAAGAGTACTGGAGTGGGGTGCCATCGCCTTCTCCGGAAACTTATACTATGTTTTACTTAATCAAGTTAGATTAATGCAATGGTTCTCAAACACTGATTCATGGACTAGTGTTATTTAGTTATGAAATATTAAAAAAAATAAGACAAAGTAGGTAATAGTACTTTATCAATTCTTTGGGCACCTGATACAAAGAGTTAACTCATTGGAAAAGACCCTGATGCTATGAAAGATTGAGGGCATGAGGAGAAGGGGGCAACAGAGGATGAGATGGTCGGATGGCATCATTGACTCACTAGACATGAGTTTGAGCAAACTTCGGGAGATAATGAAGGACAGGGAAGCCTGGCGTGCTGCAGTCCATGGGGTCGCAAGGAGCTGGACATGACCGAGCAACTGAACTACAACAACTAAGGTTAATTTTTTAGTTTTGACAAATGTGTTATGTTTAGAAGACGTCATCATTGCAAGAAGCTGGGTGAAGAGTATATAGGAACTCTGCCCTATTTTTGCAACTTTTCTGTAAATACAAAAATTCTCCAGAATGGAAGTTTACTTAAATAACCCCTCCCTCCAAGCAACAACAAGCAACAAAACAAGGATGATGGTAATGACTTTAGTACACACTCAAGACTAGAAGACTCTCCTTTATTCTAAAATTATACTCTTTCAACCTTTTGCTGTTAAAGTGTCCTTTTATGAAGTGGAGTTAGATGGAAATTGTATTTGTTTCCCACTTGAGTACATAAAAAATGACAATTCTAGGTGAGTTTTCCAGGGTTGCAACAGATGCTGTTGGGGTCCTGTCCCCACTGTCAGCCTTCAGTCTTGCCTGCATGGCTGGGAGTCTCTAAGACATGCTGTCCACACTGGCCCCTAAGGCCCCAGTGAGACTGAGCCCCCTTGGTCCACACAGGCACCCTGCCCTTTGATGTGCATCCATCATATTGGCTCCTTCCTTCCCTGCCTCACCTCCCCACCCCCAATGGTGTTGGCTGGGACCGCTTGAATTTCCTGCTCTGAGAGCCTTGGTCTTCTCCAGGGGGTAGCCAAATTAAGTCACTTGAGGCTTGTGAATTCCAAGTCCTGGGGACCACAGACTAAAAGTTAGGCAGAGACATGGACTAATGTATATAGCCCTCAGGATGGCTGTTAGCAACAGCCACTCTCAGTGATGGACCTACGGTAGATTCCTGAAGCTGCCACGAAAAAGTCCCAACAATTGAGTGACGTGTGTAGCAGAAATCTAAGTCTCACGTTTCTGCAGGCTCAAAGTCTGAAACTGAGGCATTGGAAGGGCCCTGCTCCCTCTGAAGGCTTGGGGAGCATCAGCCCTGGCCTTGTCTAGCTTCCCACTGTGGCTGGCCAGCCGTGCCTCTCCTCGGCTCACTCTGCATCACTCTCACCCCTGACTCTGTCTCACGTGGTGTTAGTTCTCCTGCGCACCTCTGCTTTCCTCTCCTTGTCTCATACTCCAGTCGCGTTGCACTAAGGGCCACCTTACCCCAGCGTGTATCCAAATAAGGTCACATCCTGTGATTCTGCGAGAACATGGATCTTTGAGGGACTCCACCCAAGCCCAGGCAGGATGCAGCAAGAAAGCAGACGAGACCTGCCTCAAGATGCTGTCACATGCGTGGGCCTTGTGGGGGTGGGGAGATTTTAACTGAACAAACACACTCATCAGTGAATAACAACGAAGGTGAAGACTTTCCAGGGCTTCCCTGGTGGCTGAGTGGTGAAGAATCCCCTTGCCAGTGCAGGAGATGTGGGTTCGATCTGTGGGTGGGGAAGATCACCTGGAGAAGTAAATGGCTACACACTCCTGTGTTCTTGCCTGGGAGATCCCATGAACAGAGGAGCCTGGCAGGCTTACAGTCCTGAGGTCGCAAAGAGTCAGACATGACTGAGGGACTAAGCACACAGTGGCTTTGCTAGCAGGGCCCACACTTGCTGGCTGCAAACCACAGTAGCGTTACACCCAGAAAAACCACACTCAGCACTGGCTTACAACGTAAGTGGCCTAAGTAATTGCATCTGAAGCCCCATTTGCAGAAAGGGGCTGACTGACAGTTCATTCTCTCTGAGACATTGAGATTGATTACCTAAGAAAGACAAGGAAATCGCATAGGAAGCCCCATTATTGGGGCAAAGTGTGTAACTCTGTAACTCACTAACTGCACTGCGTCCACGGAGCAGGGGGTTCGACGCCGGGCTCTCTGGGAAGCTCTAGATATGAAATGACTTTGCATGATGCAGCTCCGATGCTAAAAGCGCAATGCTCAGGACTACATGATTCAGTGAGAAAATATAAATGGAAAATTACTGGAGCTGAAATTTTATTGCCAAGTTATTTATCTTTGTTATTACTTTCCGAATCCTTTTGTGCGTTTTGTTCACGGCGCTGGATAGAGGCACTCTTACTTACACTTTAAACAGAGATTAGGAGGGAAAAATATTCCTCACGACACCACAAAATACCAGATTAAGTCTCAGCCAGGCCTGTGACTTCTCTCATTACAATGAAATATCTAGACACTGAAGCAACAATAATAGTAAAAAAAAAAAAAGTTCTGCAGTTCTTTTCACAGACAGTTCACATGGCTTCCTATTGATGCCACTTAGCATTTCTTATTAGAATAATAATGTGAGAACAGGGCTCCCAAAGACATGGCCTGGAATTTCCTAATTTCCTAATTCCAGCCTCCAGCTCATCAGGCAGGTATTCTGGATCACTTCCAGGAGGGGATGGGTGACGGTGACCTAGGTGAATCAGACCAGTAAGATAATATCAATATTAATAACAATGATAACCTGCCTTTTCCTCTTACAGAGCTCTGTTTCCTTTTTTTATTTAATTAAAAATTGCATACGATTTTATTAAATTGAAACTGATTTTCTTTGTAAAATAAAAAAGACATTTAAAACAAATGATACATAAACATACATATTTATGTGTTCTAGCAGAAGTTCACATTTTTTTTGCATTCATTCTTTGAGCAATGATTTCCTGCCACATTCAGAGAAAAAAGAATTACGCTTTTTGCTTTTGGTTCTCTTACTTGATTTTTTACAGTAACGCAGCATGGGCAGTGGGGCAGTGTCGCCGTCCTGACACCAGAGCGCAGGGCTGTTCAGAGGCAGGCTGTGGACCAGCAGTGCTGAGGCTGGTACCTGGCAGCTTGTGAGAAATGGTAGAGATGCTGACCCTCAGCCCAGGCCTGGAGCTGAGAGTTGGGGCCCCAGAATCTGTGTGAACAGCACTCCAGGTGACTCTCAGGAGGGCTTTTGGGGTGCAGAAGCTGGTTCCTTTATGGCATCGCATTTGGATGGCCATAAAGACATTGTTGTATGAGGTTAGGTCCCCTGGGTTCAAATCTCTGATTCACCACTCCATCACCGCCCTCTAGGACATCAGAAGCGTCAGTTCTTCACTTGCCTGCCTAAAACTAGGCACATTCTTATAGTGAGGGTCAGGTGCGGGGCATTTTCATTGGTCTGCCTCCTCATTCTTCATGTAACCTTCCTAGCCACCCCACATAGCCAGATAGGTGTGACATACCTTCAAGGAAGAAGGGGACTGAGTTTTTGCATGGGCGAATCACGTTCTGAGGCTGCTGGTCTGAGTGTCCATCAGAGTCATGCATGCTGCTGACAGAATGAGTTCTGCTGCCCCAGAAACCTGATAGAGTCTGCGGCTGGGCTGGAGGATGTGGGGGATCACACCATCAGGAGGTGTGGTGGGGAGAAGCATCAGCTAATATGGAAGCAGAGTTCAGGAAACAGTGAGGCAGCAGATTCTGCAGACTGCAGATTCCACAAGAGACCATGACGATACCCCCCCACCCGACAAGTTCTTACAGAACTCTGCCCCGCCCCCTCCAAGGTTCGAGTCCCTGCCCCTATTCTTTGTGCTGGCTGTATTGGGTAGAGGTGGTGGGAGTGAGGCTGTGTGGCTTCTGGGGCTCTGTTGAAAAAAGTGAGGCAGAGTTCCTCTGGCTCTGTCTCTCTGTGGACAAACCCCTTGTGGAGCTCTGAGCTGCCAGGCTGGGATTCCTCTCACCTGCGGTCACCATGCTGTGGACAGGGTATGCACAGAGACAGCGAGCAATATCCCATCTTAGCAGTGCGGCATGGAGTCAGACAGGGTCTATCTGCTATCAGAAGTAGGGACCTGGTAGCCAAAAAGCACTGATTATGTCCAAACGGAGCTGTTTTCTGTGAATTTGTGTTCTAACATGAGAATCAGGGATGGGGATTGCACATCAAATAGAAGAGGAAAGAGTGGTGGCTGTCAGGATTATCCCAACAACTTGGATATTTTGAGAAAGGAGCTGAAGAGATGGTAAAGACTTCTAGAGTAGTGCGCTGGGAAACCTGTGGTGGGCCAAGTATTGGCTCCCAAAGATGTCTGCTCTAGTCCCCAGTAGTTGGTGATGGACATGAAAGCCTGGCGTGCTATAGTCCATGGGGTGGCAGAGTCGGACATGACTGAACGACTGAACTGAGCCCCTGGGACCTGTAAATAACTCACCTTACATGGCAAAAGTGCCACGGGAGATGTGGTTACATTAAGGACCTTGGGATCGGAGATCACCGTGGATTATCAGGGGGCTCTGTGCACTCTCAGGAATTCTTACAGACCTGGAAGAGGAAGGGGGAGGGGTGTTCAGAGACAAGAGATAAGAGAGGGCCTCCACCCACCACTGCAGTGCTGAAGGTGCAGGCAGGGAGCTAGGAGCCTGGGAATGTACGTGGTGATACTAAGGAGCTGGGCAGGGCCCTCAGCTGACAACCAGCACGAAACTGGGGCCTCGACACCCCAGCGGCAGGGCAGGGCATGCTGCCCTCACCGTGAATGAGCAGGAATGCTTTTCCTTTGAGGCCAGTGCAAACTTCTGCCTTCAGACTGGGGAAGTAGCAAGTGATGTCTAGTCACTGCATCTGTGACCCTTTGCTACAGTGCTTAGTCACTCAGTCATGTCTGACTCTTTGTGACCCCATGGACTGCAACCTGCCAGGCTCCTCTGTCCATGGGGATTCTCTAGGAAAGAATACTGGAGTGGGTCGCCATGCCCTCCTCACAGAAGTAGCCACAGAAAAGGGATAAGGTAAAGAGCTGTGTTGTATCAAATCAACAGAGCTGAGCTCAGCGCAAATTCTGGCTCATCCTCTTAACTATGACCTTGACCTCTTAGAGACTGAGCCTCCCTGCCTCTTACAAAGAAAGAATAGAATGACCCACCTCCGGGGGTTGTGTGTTAATTGACTAAGATTATCCTTGAGGGCAGTTAGCGTAGTAATACCCAACTCATCCTAAATGCTCAATGACTGTGGGATTGAGAAATGAGGGAAAGAGAGCTCCTGAATAGTTTCAGGATTTTTTTTAAATAGATAAACTAGGTCAAGAAGAAACATAGCTTGAATATATGTTGCAGGTTAATTCAATTTTGAAGTCTTTTGAGAGCTTTAGTATTTTCAGCACTCTGAAATTGTAGAGTGCTGAAAATACTCCCAATACATTGAAATTTCATTAGAAGGTAATGCACAAAACCACACCTTATTTTTCTCAAAAGAAAAAGGATGTGAAGGGAAGGAGGAAGGAACACATCATTTTAAAATTCCACTTCCAAATGCATCCATTTTGTGACATTTAAAATAGCAATCAGATCCATATGCCTCAGCTATAGTGTCGCAGAGAGTTGAAAACCAACCACATGAGCATGGGATTATTTCTGTCTGTAAAGGTTAATCTTGGAAGAGAGCAAATGTGCATGTCCCCCATTTCATATGGCCTAATGCGGGGTTTCTCTTTTGAATTGCTTTTCCCTTACACACACACACACACACACACACACACACACACACACGTTCGTACACAGTCTTTTACCCAACTCATTTATTTGTCTCTTTCTGGAGGGACTATTAATAGAAGTTTGCTGTGTTGGGGTTCAAGTCCTAGCTCCACCACCTGCCAGGGCTTGGGATTGGTTGGTTCCTTGTCAGCTGTCTCCGAGCCTGTGAGCCCATGCCTGTGACATGAAGACTGTGGGGGTAACTGTGTGATGGGTGGGGCTCCTGGAGGGGGGAAAAAAGAGACTTCTTATGGGGCACTTAGCAGAGGTGGTGCCTCGGGTCCTCAGGCTCTCATTGTTTCTGGTGCGTTCGCTCACCCAGGCAGGCCAGTGTCTGAGCTGGAGTTTTCCAACTCTAGCATCTCAGAATGCTAGAGAGTTAATGAAAGCTCCAGGACTGGGCATCTCATCAGCCTGCCTTCACTTTTCAGCTCCTGGGTGTTCTGCCGATGACTTTGCTGCTGTTTTTCTGATGCGGTGTGCACTTAAATACATTCACCACCCTCCAGTCTGCGCCCTCCCCCACCTCACGGTATGAATATCCAGACTGAGCCCTTGTCCTCAAGTGACCCAGCCAGGCCAGTCTCATGCACATGCAGTGACAGAATCCATCGTCTTTGCTCACTGGTTTATTAACACAAAATTACTTTTTAACTCACGATTACAATAACAACGATTATTGCAATTGAATTGGAATTCAAGGAGCCTTGCGGTGGTTCAATGATTATTTTCATCTTGCCATTACTGATGTTGTTAATAACTCATGAGAGTTACATTCATCATCCGCTCCGATCAGTGTCACGTCACCCGCAGTGGAAGCAGGGGCCTTTATTAGAGCCCCGTCCAAGGTGCATGTCCTTGTTGGCATCTCCGTCAACTTCTGTTTGACCCCTGGACTGTCCCCGGCTTCCGCCTGTCCAGTTATCTCCATGGAATTCTCGGGCACGGCAGTATCTCAGTCCTGTTCCCCTAAACACATTCTTCGGTTCGGGAGTGTTTATGCAGCCCATTTGCAGGATGCCATGATGGAAACTCATTCTCCCTGCCTTCAAGCTGGGGAGCAGAGGGAGGGCGGGTTTGCCCACAGACCCTGGGCAATAGCCGCTGTGGGAGGAGTGCAGGCCCTGGGCTGCCACTTTTCTTAGGGAAAGGGTGGGCATGGGGCCAGGCATTCACCCCAAGACCCAGTGGTGCTGCCTGGCATGAGGTGGGGACATCTCTGTATTAGAAAATGGCAGGAAACAGGACTGCCTGGGCAGCAGAGTGCTCGGTCCATTGTGATCGGACCAGGTGAGAACGATGACACATGAGGGAATCCTGAGGTATTGCTGGGAGTCATGCATTTCAGGGTCTCCTTGAGGCTGAGGTCAGGGAGGGGCTGGGGCTCTGTGGGGAGAGCTGTTTATCTGAAGTGGGAAATCTGCAGACCCACTCCCCGGGGAAGGGGGTGTGACTGTGTGGCACCAAGTGGTTTTGCACAGGACACTGGGGTTGGCAGAGTGAAACGGATACAGACACGGAAAATAAAGGAAGATGAAGGCTCCCAGGAACTCGAAAACGCACGATAGGGTGTCGTGTGTAGGTCTGCAAGGGAGCAGCTTCCCAGTCTGCTGGGAAGGTCGTGCAGGGGGCCATCAGGGTGGCCTCGAGCTCCAGTGAGTGCTGTGGAATCTTGACGAGCACTAGGGAGGCTGAGCAGGGCACTGGCCACCACATCTTAGGTTTCTACATTTTTAATAATTTTTTTTGTCCATTTGCGGAGCCTTTCTGCATGGGAAAGGCTGTGCTTTGGGGGCGGGGGTGCAACTCAGGGTCCTGTCAAAACTGCAAGCACATCCAGGTGACCCATGCCCTTTACTGGCCCTCACCCATCTCTTCAACCAGTATTTCTGAGCAGCTTTTAAAGTACCAGACAGCAGGGCTAGAGCTGTGAGCAAAACTGTGAAGTCCCTGCCCTCACAGGGCTCATGTTCTGGCCCAGAGACAGGCAGGAAGTACGTAAGCAGTCACGTTGCTTGTCCTGGGGTGGGGTGGGGTGGGGTGGGGGGGTCATGCTGCAAAGTGAAACAAGCTGAAAGCTGAAGAGATGGCTGGAGACTCCGTTGGGAAAGGTCTTCCTGGAAAGATGTGTTGGAGGGAACAAGTGCAGCCGGAAGTGAGGGACCCACGAGAACTCCCTGGGGGCAGAGCTGTGCTTGGTCTCACAGTGTCTTTGCAGAAGAGTGGGGGGAGGGCGGCGGGGTGGAGGGTAGCTGGGGAGGGGGCAGACCACCAGAGAAGCACAGCCTGGGAGCCTGGAGAGGTGTGCTGAGACTGATGCACGAAGCTGGCTGTGGGGCAGAAGGATAGGTGTGCGTATCCAAGTCATTCAGGGGATCCGAGTAATCCACTCAAATTTAGCCTCTGTGTTTCCTGATGACCCTCAGGTGGAGCTGTGGACAAAGTGTGTGTACTCCTCGGTCATGCTCACAGTGGGATCCTGCAGTGGTACCGGTGGGGACGGAACACACAGGCGTATGGCTCAGCTAGCACTTCTCAACCAGGGGTGATTCTGCTCCCAAGAATAGCCTTAGACTCTCTGGTTAGAGCAAGACTGAAAGTGACACTTGGCAGGTCCCAGAGAACTTGGATTTCAAACAAAGAGAGTTTCTTCATGTATTCAGTCACAACATCTGCTGAACATCTATCCATCCATGTGCAGGACACCCTGCAGTTTGCTCCGTCTCCCAGGAAATCATTCAGAATATTTACACTACTGCCCCTGCTCATTAGAAACAGACCTTCTGCCAGGCAGTGGGGAGCCACGGCAGTGCCACATCAGAATCCAGGAAACTGGTTCAGCCACGAGGTGTGCTGCTCAACTCATGATTTACCTGGGAACTTCAGGTTCCAAATGTCATGAGTGCCCCCTCCCAGGGTCTCTGATTGGTAGAATGTGCCCATGAGGGTCCCTTCTCCCCATCGCTGCCCATGGAGCCCCTCTTGGTAAAGGCCTCTGGATCTGCTGTGCCTTGCTGTGAGCTGTCTACAGGCGGGGCCTTCTGCACCACAGGCATTGGTGCTATTTGCTGAATGAATGAAGGAAAGAGTGGTCGTGGTGTAGTGCATGTCACTCAGTCCTGTCTGACTCTTTGTGGCCTCATGGACTGTAGCCCATCAGGCTCCTTTGTCCACGGGATTTCTCAGACAAGTATTCTGGAGTGGGTTGCTACTCCTCCAGAGGATCTTCTCAACCTAGTGATCAAACCAGAGTCTCCTGCATCTCCTGCATTAGCAGGCCATTTCTTCTTCCTACTGAGTCACCCGGGAAGCCCAGCTGCGGTATAGTGGGTTCAGTGAAGCTCACTGCAGGGGAAGCCATGAGTCCATGTCCAGGATCTTTCCTGCAGAAAGCGGGGACTCTGAGTGCCCAGCACCAGCCTCACCCACTCCTGGGGGTTCCAAGACCAGGATGGTTATTGTAAGCATGTGCACAGCAGGCGGGGACCCGCATGAGCTGGTGGAATGGCTGGAGAAGGAGGAGGGGTTAACTTAGAAGCAAAGAGAGATCCTGCCTGCAAGACACACTGGAGCTCAAGGATGATGTTGTTAGGATTTTCAGCTGCAGAACATCCCCCTCCTCCTGCATTAGAGGAGCAGCCCAAGGGTGTTCCCTCCGTACCTCGGACCCTTCTGGAAACCACCAGGACCTTGGACAGGGAGGTCATGAAGATTTTCTGCAGCAACAAAAATGAAACCCAGAACGAATCTATTTTTACCACTTCCAGTGTGGGCTCACCTGACCTGTAATTGTGATGTTCATGCTGGTTTTGCCTCTCTGCCCCTTCCTATCAATTTGATTTGGGAGATAAATATGCTGTGGCATCACTGAGAGAGAAATACACCTCAGAGAGTGGAGTTGGGGGTGCTCGGAGGGCGCTGAGTGAAATTTTAATCAGTTCTTTCTGGTCTCTACCTGCTCGTGTAACTAATCACATACATGTGTCCAGAGGGCAGAGCTTGGCACAATATGTTTCCATTAACAAATCACTCCTTAATCAGCCTCCCCCACCCAGGGCAGCTCAGGGAGCAAGAGGTGGTCTTTCTGTGACTTGGGATGCTTGGGGGGACACAGCCCAATCTTTGTGTGTGGTGGGCATCCCATGTGTGACCTTTCACCGAGTCAGCTTCTGCGTTTCTTGGCCCCATGGTTGGGTCCGCAGGGACCTTGCTTACATGGACTCTCCTCCTCTCCTGCTTCATGACCTCAGGGCCTGCTTCAGCCTAGACACTTTAGTCAGTGGCTGATGGCCACTCACTCTCATTCCCACCTTGGGGAGGGGTCTTCTTATTGGGAAAATCATTTTCCTTAAATGTGTCAATACTTGATTCCAACAAATTCCGTCCCTCCTGCTGGAAGTCCAGACCACCCGCTCAGCCAGAGTGGCAGGTGCGGCATGTGCTGTGGGGCCCAGGTGCACTGCAGGAACCCTGAGCTCATCCCTGCATCTATACTTACCCCGTCTCCAGTGAGACCACCTGCTTCCCTGACCTCACACCCGAACACAACCCAGGGGACAAGTAAAACTTCTTGGTGGTGGTTGCTAAGAGTTCTTGTTACCAAGAAAATCCATGCAAGTAATAGAAACTGCTGTTTGGGTTTTTATTTTTTTTTAAGAGGACAAAAATCAGGGTTAAGCCTGGGTTTCAGTCTCCTGCCAAAATATACTAGAGAAAAATGGAGGGTTTTGTGAAAGGAAACACACCCAGGATCACAGGAAAGGCTTAATAGCTGGATTTTTACCTGACAGAGGCTGTGTCCACTGTGAGATCAGCTTATCTCTTTGTCTCTCCCTCTTTTACCCTCCTTGGCTTTCTCATCAGTAAAATGAGGTTGGAGAAAATAGACTGTCTCATAGGATTGGAGATACTGCTTGTAAAGTGCTTATTAGCACAGGGCCTGGCACACAGCAAGTGCCCAATAAATACTTGGCTGTTAGAATGGAATTACTATGCTTATTAGCAATCAATCAATCAAAAATATGAAAGTCAGGCCATTCCTCAGTGATTAGCCAGTGCATAGGGGAAGGCAGAAAAGAGTTTGGGATTTTCTTTCCAGAATTTCTGTTCTATCTTATTTTCCTGTATCTAGCTCACTTTTCTTCATTAGTCATTAGCTACTCTTTGTTGAATGTTTACTATAGTCTTGGTGCTTTTCACAGACTGTCCTATTGAATCCTGAGTTGTCTGTGACCTCCCCACTTTGCACTCTGTGTGTGTGTAGATCAAGTGTGATTAAGTTTAAGTGTGTTGCTGAATGTTCCAGCCACTGGGTGGTGTGACTGGGATTTGAATCCAAATGGGTGACTCTGAGTTCCTTCTCATGACTGATGCAGGGTGAAGAGGCATCATCGTGGTGAAGGTGCTCTGTATAGCCCGGGTTTACATCTTCCTGGGTCTCTCCTGAAACTCATTCCTGCCCTTCCCAGGTGGTGCAGTGGTGAAGAATCTGCCTTTGGAGAAGGAAATGGCAACCCACTCCAATAGTCTTGCCTGGAGAATCCCAGGGATGGGGGAGCCTGGTGGGCTGCCGTCTGTGGCAGAGTTGGACATGACTGAAGTGACTTAGCAGCAGCAGAAGGAGATGCAGGAGATGTAGGTTTGATCCTTGGGTCCAGAAGATCCCTTGGAGAAGGAAATGGCAACCAACTCTAGTATTCTTGCCTGGAGAATCCCACGGCTAGAGGAATCTGGCAGGCAGCAGTCCATGGGGTAGCAAAGAGTTGGACATGACTGAGCATGCAGGCACGTTGAAAGTCCATAAAGGAAAAAAAAAAAATCCAGAATGAAACTTATTGCTATTGACCGACATATAATGGTAAGGATTCTCATGTGCAGCCTCCAGCAGGGGGCTTCACTGTGTCCATTTCTGCCAATGCACCGAGGATGTTCTTGGTGTCCCCCTGGAACCTTCCAGAAATAATGCTTGTCATTGCAGCAGCTACCCAAAGTAGAGAGAATTAAGTTTGCAGCAACATCAAAAACCACCCACCCAATCCATTTTTCTTTGCTTGCAGTTCGTTTTGTATTTTCTTCTCCTATCTCCATCATCTTTTTTCCTCCATGTGACAAGATTCACATCTAATCCTCTATTTAACATACCAATGCTTCTTGCAGAAACTATTATCTACTGTTCCTTAGAGTGTGGGTTCATTAGCCTTTGCTTGAGAGGGGCTGTGTACTGTCGCTTCTCTGCCTGTCTTTGTAGGTTTTAGATTAATTCCTGCTGTGGTCATGTTCATTGGGATAATTTTATCAAGATTTCCTTTCTCTTGTGTTATTACTTGCTTTCTTGGTTACTTTATTAGATTTTAAAATATCTTATTAAAGCCACTTCTTTGCTTCTGACGAAAGTATAACTTTCCCAACTTTGCTCTTAAAAACTTGCAGACCAAACTCTTGTTAGGGCCTCCCTAGAAGAGTGGGGCAGGGCTGGGTGGAAGGGTTGGTGAGAGAAGACTTTCACCTTTTAATATAAATGGTTCTGTATGGCTTTATTTATAAGCGTCAGAAACTCTTTCATTGAATTATTTTAGTCAATAAGAGAAGGCATTTAGACTTGGGAATGTTAATATTTTTTCCTTATAACCTTTTAAAAAAGAGCAGTTCTGCTTTTGAAGATATAGAAATATAACAAGTGTGCTGTGAAATAAATTTTCAGAACTGGATGTTAAAAAAAATTGACTAATGGCGGCCCATCCAGTGAAAATAATGACACCGTAGCTGCGTGCAGTTCAGGAAAATGCCTTTCTTACATTTATTTTAATGTATTTGTTTGGTTGCATCTGGTTTTAGTTGTGTCCTGCAGGATCTTTCACTGCGGGGCACAGACTCTCTTGTGGCAGGCTCAGTAGTTGGGGCACTCGGGCTCCAGAAGTCACAGTGTACAGGCTTAGTTGCCCCACGGCATGTGGTATCTTAGTTTTCAGACCAGGGATTGCAAGTGGGCCATGGGTTGGTTGGATTCTTAATCACTGGACCACCAGGGAAGTCTTGGGAATATGCCTTAATAGAGACGTTTAAGGCCACTTGGTCTAATTACAGTTTACCGCTCAGGTGCTCAGGTACTGGGTTTTGCTGGGATGTCCAGTGTGCAGAGGTGTAGCTGCGTCCCCCACGTTCACACCACGGAGTGACACCTGATGTAAGCAAATGATTTCCATCTCGGCCTTCATGGAAAGCCACGTGTTCAGTTGTTAAATCATATCCGACTCTTTGCAACCCCAGGGACTGCAGTACACTAGGCTTCCCTGTCCTTCACTGTCTCCCAGAGTTTGCTCAAACTCATGTCCAGTGAGTTGGTGGATCCATCCACCATCCAACATGCCATCCAACCACCTCATCCTCTGTTGCCCCCTTCTCCTTTTGTCTTCAATCTTTCCCAGCACCAGGGTCTTTTCCAACGAGTTGGCTTCTTTGCATCAGGTGGCCAAAGGATTGGAGCTTCAGCTTCAGCATGAGTCCTTCCAATGAATATTCAAGGTTGATTTCCTTTAGGATTGACTGGTTTGATCTCTTTTCAGTCTGAGGGATTCTCAAGAGTCTCCTCCAGCATCATAGTTCAAAAGCATCAGTTCTTTGGCAAAACCCACATGGATTGGCAGTCGATGAAGACTGGAAGGTGTTTGGTAATTTAGATGATGACAAGCCTTTTGAAAAATGACCAACAGAGCAAGGAGACAGAGACCAGCCCATATCTGGTCTTCACCAAGAGTTAAATCTTTACCTGGGCAGGTGTCTGCTTCTTGCCTGCAGACAGGTAAGCTGGTTAACTTGTCATGCAGGCAGGACGCCTGTGGATGGAAAATAAGCTGGGCTTGGAGAGCGACCCCTGATGGACAGAGAGCCTGCCTGCACTTGGCTGACATCCCTGGCGGGCAGCCAGCCTCCTCCCCTAACCAACATCCTGCAGGCACCTCCTCCCTCGCCTTTGTCTCTCCCTGCCTCTCTCCCCCAGTCAGCCAAATAGAAACGCTTTTCCGAAGCTACAGTAGCCAACACATTACCAGTCCCTCTCTCTCTCCACACCCCCACAGACTCCCCTACTCACATATGAGATGTGTTACTTAGATACGAATCTAAAATTAATGTATTCAAGCTTGGTTCTTTGGGGAAAAGGGGGATAATCAGCAAATGTCAAAATGTTTCCTCCAGATTTCTAAATGAGTGTAAAATAAAACAATAGAGCCCCCCACCCTCTCCCAGGAATTACTTGGACATCCATTTTCCCATAGACACAAGGCATCTATTTGCTGTTTCCTAGAGTGAATCCAGTTGGGAATACTTAATGCTGAAGATCTCAGAGCTCCGAGGGAGATGCCACCCCTTTCATAAGAGGGGTGCTGAGTCCCAGGGATCTAAGGTGGCACCCTTGGACTCCAGGTGAATCACTCAGCTGTGCCCTCGTGACTATCATGTCTCTGTAGTTCTAGGAGACCCTAGCCACACACCTAGAGTGAGCGCCTTCTCTGGAGAGCTCCGGTAACCTCTAGAATCTCGTATAACTGGAAATCTTTATTGGAATTATCCAAGCCATTACCCCGCTCACTGTATTAACTCTGCCCTCGAGCACTCTTGACTGCGTATCATGGGGATGGAGTGCTTTGTCAATTGGAACTCAAGCCTCCTGATCTTAATTAGAGATGTGCCAAAGTACCTGAATTTAATGGAGAAGGTTGGCAGACAGTTCTCTCTCCACCCCTCTTGCATTTAATGACTTCATTACTGATTACTGTCCACAGCCATGCAAAAATTAGACATGCTCTGCAGAAAAGCACCAAGGTTGACATGCAGCTACACCGACATGGCGAGTTCCATGTGGAACTCTGCACATTTTGCAAAATGGGGAGGGCCAAAATGTCAACACATTCCCTACCCCCCTGTCCATACTCGGCCCAGCAGGTCTGGGAGGGGATGCTACCCAAGGTAGGGTGATGCATTATTCATGTGCTATCTCCCAGGCACAGATAATTCAATATTCTGCTCTCAATAATCTTTTCCAGTGTTATCTGTATTCATCCTCTCCTTTTGTAAAGAAGGCTGCTAAGTAATTGTTAAATATCTCTCGTGTTCCCGGAATAAATTGGAGATACAGAAAAATAATAGGGATATGATGGCAGCAGATTCATTTGGTCGTGCTTGCCCTGATTCAGGGGGGCAGCACGGCCGCAAAAGCTGCAGCGTCCCTGAACCACCAAGAAGAGCTGGAGTCACAGCTCTTTTTCTAACAGAGAGACTCATCCTGACATCCGTGGCCCTTAGTACTCCTTAATCATACATCACTAGCTCCTATGAGTATGAGGGGGCCAGCTGGTATCATCGGCAGCTTCCTCTCCACCCATGAGCCAGGCAGTGATCCCAGTCCTGTGGATATCCTGCCAGCCTCATTCTCTTATTTAAGCTAAACATTTCCCTCTGAGGCAGGAACATTCTAACTATTACATCCGTCTGCTCCGCAAAGTGAATTCGCAGGTTCAGATTTTCCCAGTCCAAGCAACGGCTTGTAAGCATGGTAAATACAGCTTGGGGAGACTGTTTCTGTAACACTTGATTGGAAGGAATAAATAGCAGTGGAGTGAAAAGAAAGGTAGAATGTTCCTCAAGCTGCCACGAGAAGAGTGGAGACAGGAAGAGGGTGACTCTGTTTCCAGGAAAATCCACTCAGCGAAGGCATGGTTGCTCTAGATTTTGCATGGAAAGAAAACATCCAGGGAGCGTGATCTCGGGCACAGACCGTGGGCTTGATCATTCTTCCTCAGGGAGCCATGGGCTGGCTAAACTCAGGGGCTGGTCAGGTGGTGTATCCCCTTCCTCTGAGCACCGGGGATCCCAACAGGAAGGAAAGGAGGTGCCTTTGGAGAAGAGCTCCTGGCTTGGGGGACCTATTGGGCTTTGAAGGTGGATCATGGGAAGGAGGGCCAGCGATGCGCACAGGTAACCCTGTGTTTAGTGCAATCCTAATAGCCTGCTTCAGGTAGGTCTGGGCTTCACTCTCATGGGGGCTATTACGAGCTCCTCTTGCCATTGCCTTGAGCTGCATAGATCCGCTCAGGCACTTGACACCATATACTGAGAATGGAATCTAAGACCACATGATCACAGGTATTTATAAACATGTGTCTACCAAGTAACTACTCACCAAGGCTAGTCTCTCTTGCTGTCAAATCTGCTTTATATTCCTGGCTTTTTGGTCATGTTCAATGTATCATTTGTCCATATTCTTCTCCTGTCCCCTGGGATGCTGTCCTGTGCTGCTCTCCTCCTCTGCTGGGGCAACTTTGTTTTTCCCAATACCATCTCTCTCTTCCTGGTCTCTGGCCAGAGCTCCTGGCACGTGCCCCCTCCCTTCCTCTGATCACTACTCACAGCTCAGATTTGTGTCCTGCTCTTCAGGAAGGACCTACTCCCTTGACATTCTTGTTTTAGAGCTTGTCACATCAGTCATTAGAAAAGACCCTGAAGCTGGGGAAGATTGAAGGTAAAAGGAGAAGCGGGCAGCAGAGGATGAGATGGTTGGATGGCATCACTGACTCAGTGGACATGAATCTGAGCAAACTCCAGGAGACAGTGAAAGACAGGGAAGCCTGGTGTGCTGTAGTCCATGGGGTCGCAAGTTAGATACAGCTTAGGGGATGAACAACAGCAACACATAAGTCCAGACCCGAACCTCCAGAGGTCTTTGCACAGGGGTAGACACCCCAAACTCACATGCTCTAACACATGGGATCTGCCCGCTGCCAAATTCCTTTCTCCTCCAACTTCTGAGGCCTTTAAATAGAGCCCTGCCCTGCTTTCACACTCCCCAGTCTGGGAGAGAGATTTTTCCCCAAGGCAATTTGTCCCTGCGGGGTTGTAAATGGGCCTGTATTATCAACGCCATTGAAGCTGCAGTCTTCTACTCCGTTCTGAAGTGTCATGTGCCGACGGCATTAGTAGGGTTTGGAATCCAGAACTAAAGGTGTTACCTACTGGATAGACTGTGAGTGAGCCCATACAGCCCTCATATGATGCTGCACTTGCCAGTCCCCACAGAGCTGCACTGGCTCTGTGACCTGGGCCAGTTAGTTCACTTCTCTGGGCTGATATTGTCACCTGTAAGAGGCATTGGTCCCTTAGGATGCAGACTCTAATGTGTACTGGCATGCGCTGCCTGCTTCCCATTGCTTTCTTCTTGGTTAGCGGGGCCCCATTGCCCAGGGAGTACCTTTGATCCAGAGCAATCTCCCAATCCTCCCTTAGGGATGGGCACATGACCCAGACTGGACCACGCCAATCAGCTCAGGATGCTCACATGATTGGGACTAACCAGTCATCTCTGGGATGCACACCTGACCAGGCAGCCCTAGTCCTCTCCTTGGATTATCAGCTGGTGTCCTCTTAAGATGGAGGCTGGATTCGAGGGAATTCTCAAACATGTAGACTTAGATGGGCCTGCAGTCCCAGGGTTTTCTGGCCGTGTGAGTTTATTTCCTTTGTCCCTGCTAGTTTGATTGAGAGTTTCTGTGACTGGCAGCTGACGAATGGCACACAGGGCCTGGCACAGAGTGGATGCTGAGCATTTCAGAATGGGGGCTGCACCCCAGCCCAGCCTGTGGAAAGACAAGCAAGTGGGTTTTGCTCCCATGCAGGGCCTGATAGCAGGTGGCTGAGTACTGGAAGAATGACCCTTTACGGTCGTTGGAAAGGCCACTTGCTTTGGAAATACCTGGGAGAAACAAAAGGCACCTCTTTAGGCCCTAAGCACTCAGCCTTTTAGCAGAATGGAGAGCTCCCATCCTTAGAATGGGCAGTGAATGAAAATGTATTTCTTCAGTGCGACTCCAATAGACATTTCCTGCTCAACTGGTAATTCCCCCGCACCCAAGAGAGGCTAATGAAAATGCACTTTCATTCCCAATTCCTGCTGTAATTCATTCCTTTTCAGCAGCGGAGAGTATGGCATTTTATCCATGGATTGCAGGCAGAGAAAAGCTTTGCTTTTCTGGAAAAGAAACTGATACTCTTTTGTATATGATTAAATTTTTTTTTAATTGTTTTTTATTTTTAAACTTTACAAATTGTATTAGTTTTGCCAAATATCAAAATGAATCCGCCACAGGTATACATGTGTTCCCCATTCTGAACCCTCCTCCCTCCTCTCTCCCCATACCATCCCTCTGGGTACGATTAAATCTTGATGTAACTTGAGCCAACGTTTTGGGGTCAAAGTGTATTGAATTCCTCCCAGCGTTGGTCTTGGAGGCAGAAGCTGTCTTTCTGATGAGCTAAACCAAAGTTAAGCTAGTTAAGGCCCTTGTTGAATAAGTGACAATTGGTAATCTCTCAGAATTTCAGGGACCTAAATAAATCGAGGGAAGTACACGAGAGTTCAAGTGAAGTCTTGTCTCATAGAGCCTGACAGTTGAGCATCACGTAACTGGGACTGACAGTACCAAGCCATGAATTATTCCTGCATAATGATGCCCTTCCATTTGAAGACAAAACCTGTCATTACTTCATCACTCTTCTGTGTCTTATTTATTCTGGGGGTGCTCTGCACAATCCATGAGGAAACATTTTCTTTTTCCCCCATGGAGGACTGCTGCCTCCATCGGGTGAAAATAGTCCTCTTCTAATCAAAGAACTCACAGTCGATTATCCCCAGAGTGATGAAAGTTCCTGGAGATCACTGTAGGGGGATCAGAAGGAAGGAAATCTGCTGTCTCTCCTTGATTCACTAGCTCTGCTTTTGCACCTTGCTGGAGGGTGTGCAACCTCTTTCCAAGAAGTGACTCCTTCTGATTTCCCCAGACTGTTGATGGGAAAAGTCAGAGACCCATCAACCAAGGGCACTGCTTCTAATTCATTTTGAGGGGCAGTCAAGGGCATTGCCTCTAGGTCACTGGGGGCCTTCTGAGAGGAGACTCCGGCTGTGGGAGCACCTTTGGAGGTTCACAGGGGCCACCTGGGGACCTGGCCAGGGCAGGGTTGGCTCGGCCCTTCCTTCTGGGGCCCCTCAACATGATGTTTCATTTGGGTCCTTTTAGTTTTGATAGACTCAGTGTGTGAAGGGAACCTGCAGGCTTATACCCAGGCTGTGCATTTTGTCAGTGAGGCAAATTAAGTGCTTCTTAGGTGGGTGTTTTAGGACGAGCACTGGAAACTCCTGGGTCCCCTAGTAAGTAAAACTGCTCCTGACTGGCTAGTGCCTTTCTGCTTCTGCTTCTCGCTGGCTGGGAGCTTGATGTCTTAGTCCATTCAGGCTGCTATCACAAAATACCAGACCAGGTTATAAACAACAAGCAGTATTTCTAATAGTTCTGAAGTCTAGGAAGTCCAAGATCAAGGCGCCTGCAGGTTTGGCATCTGGCAAGAACCCCCTTCCTGGTTCATAGATGACTGACTTCACTGTACCCTCATGTGGAGGAAGGGGTTTGTGAGCTCTCTGGGGTCTCTTCTATAAGGGCACTAATCCCATTCAGGAGTGTGCCACCCTCCTGAACTAATCATCCCAAAGTCCCCACCTCCTGATGCCTTAGTTCAGTAATGTTAACATAGGAATTTGGGGGGAAATAAACATTCAGACCACAGCCCCTGGGAATGTTATCAACTCTCCCTGTGGCAGGAAGGTGATACTATCCATGTTCTAGTGCTATTGTGGGGAGCCAGCAATTTAACACATAAAAGATGCACAATGCTGGCACAGTCAGAAACTCCAGCCTTTATTTTTCATAGGTCATTGGGCTAAAATATTGAAGTCTTGACAGAGGAGAAAAATACTCTCCTATTTTAGGAACTATCTTATTGTTGCTAGGCACCAAAAGTTAATGTGCATTTTACCTCCAGTGATGGTGCAAGTCCATGGACAGTGATGACGTGATGTACCCAGATTTTGCGCTTGCCCACATCTTCAGGTTAATCCACTTGCACACAGTAGGGTCCTTCACAGGTGAGCCCTTGGCGCTAGAGAGACAATTGTTGTTCAGTTGCTAAGTTGTGTCTGACTCTTTGTGACCCCATGGACTGTAGCATGCCAGGCTTCCTTGTCCTCCACTATCTCCTGGAAGCTAATGAGAAGTGAACGTGTTAGTCACTCAGTCATGTCTGATTCTTTGTGACCCTGTGGATCGTAGCCCGCCAGGCTCCTCTGTCCATGAAATTCTCTAGGCCAGAATACTAGAGTGGGTGGCCATTCTCTTCTCCAGGGGATCTTCCTGACCAAGGGATTGAATTTAGGTCTCCTGCATTGCAGGCAGATTCTTTACCATCTGAGCCACCAGGGAAGCCTACTATCTTCTGGAGTTTGTTTAAACTCATGTATTTTGAGTTGGTGATGCTATCTAACCATCTCATCCTCTGCTGCCCCCCTTCTCCTTTTGCCTTCAGTCTTTCCCAGCATCAGCGTCTTTTCCAGTGAGTCGGTTCTTCATATCAGGTGGCCAAAGTATTGGAGCTTTAGCTTCAGCACCAGTCCTTCTAATAAATATTCAGGAAGAGTGATAGTTGGGCAATAAAGAAGGCTGAGTGCTGAGGAATTGATGCTTTCGAGCTGTGATGCTGGAGAAGACTCTTTAGAGAGACAGTTGCAGCTTAGAAATTGTTAGTCTAATCTAGTCCAGCTTCCCTCATGGAGAGTCCAGAAGGTGGAGAGTAAGTGACTCTTGTAATCTTTGTGATCTACTAAATACAGTGGTTCTTATAATGGTTGCTGCCCTGTTGAATAAGATATTGGATTTAATGACAGCCATAGCATGAAGAAGCATTGATTTATTTTAGACATAGATTATAGAATGTCCCTTGAGAGCTGGCTAGTAATGACATACAGGATCTCCATTGGGAGAAGGCTGGAGTAGCATTAACTTAAAAACAGACAAAAACATCCCACATTTGGGAACCAAGATGCCAGCTGGGCATACTGGAGCATGTAAGGTGTTTCAGTGTTTAGAAGCCAGAGATTTAGGCTGATCTTAATGAAAACTCACCCAACTCTCAGTCTTGCTTGGTGGAACCCTTGAAAAAGTTATACCTTAAGAATTGCTGACATTCCTATTCCAAATTTCAAAGCTATGGATCATAGCCCAGGAACACAGGGTTGCAGTGACCTAGATAATTTGGGTCCAAGTATCTGTGAGGTGTCACCAAAGGGTGGAGCTTGCCAGGACATGGGAGGATGAGAGAGAGAGACAGGTGCTAAACTGCAGATGTGGGAAGCTGGCCCAGCTGAGGAAGAAGGCAAAAGTAAGTGATTTAGGAGAATTTTAAGAGAATAGATTCCAAGGAAAATGAGAGATTGGCATTGGAAGGGGAAAGAAATCAAGATACTGGTTTACCTCTTTCCTGGTGATTCTATTTTTCACAGGAAAAAAAAAAAAAAAGATTATAGTCATTGCTTGGGAATTTTGACTGAGGTTGGGCATGTCTGTTTGGGAAGGGAGCACATTTGAAGGATAAGATTTTCGTAAGGGAAGTGATTTTATTTCTTCTAACTTAGCACCTTTCTTCAAGCCACCAATCTCCTGTTTTCTGAATAGATGAGGATTTGTTGTTGTTTGGTCACTCAATCATGTCTGACTCTTTGCATTCCCATGGACTGTAGCTCACCAGGCTCCTCTGTCCACGGGATTATCCAAGCAAGAATACTGGAGTGGGTTGCCATTTCCTTCTCCAAGGGATCTTCCCAACCCAGAGATAGAAAGTGAGTCTCCACATAGATAGGGATGGTTTGTGATTCACATATTAACTGTGAGGTGCTTCTGGAATGCATGAGAACGATGCTTAAGAAAAGGGCTGAGTAGTCTCAGCATTGCTTTGACTGAGTTGCAAAGCAATTGATTTAGGCCATCAATTTACTTAGCCAGCACGCCCCGCCTCCCACCATGCACACACACCTGATACGGAAGTTAACTTTGCGACCTGCAGGTGTGGAGTATCACAGGTGGAACGTCGTGGTTTCTGTATAATACTTGCCTCCAGGTGCCCTTGTGAAAACAGCTAAAAATAGGGACCTTTGGAAAGAGAAATCACCAACTGGGGAACCGAGGACTGGAAGTGACCTCAAAACCCAGGAAGATAAGCTTTCTTGTTGGTTGAGGCCACTGGGAACCTGTGAGGAATTTCCAAGAAGTTAATATCTGCACAGGTCTTACGTTACCTAGACTGTTATTTATTTAACTGCTGCTGGCCATTAAGAATTGTTTTCTTACTGAAAAGTAACCAGCATTTGCAGTAGCAACTTGCAATCTTCATAGCTCTTTCGTACACACGATGCACATGCAAACCAGGAGGCAGAGGGAACAAGTTTTGTTTTTCTGGAAAACAGAGATAGGTGAAGCTGGGACTCAGATCCAGTCTTCTGACCATCCAGTGCCTATAAACACCCACCTCTCATTAGCATAACTGGGTCATGTGTTTTCCAGTGCCAGCCTAAAGAAAAACATGCCATGAGAGCTGAGGATTTGAGTTTTATTTGGGGTCTCACTGAGGACTCTAGTCTGGGAGACAGCCACTCAGGAGCTCTGAATACCATGCTCTGAAGAGGTAGGGAAGAAGCCAGGATATGTAGGAATTTGTTGGCTGGGGTACACTCAGTAGAGCTTCAGTTCAGTTCAGTTCAGTTCAGTTGCTCAGTCATGTCTGACTCTTTGTGACCCCATGAATCGCAGCACACCAGGCCTCCCTGTCCATCACCAATTCCTGGAGTTCACTCAGACTCATGTCCATCGAGTCGGTGATGCCATCCAGCCATCTCATCCTCTGTCATTCCCTTCTCCTCCTGCCCCCAATCCCTCCCAGCATCAGGGTCTTTTCCAATGAGTCAACTCTTCACATTGGGTGGCCAAAGTATTGGAGTTTCAGCCTCAGCATCAGTCATTCCAATGAACACCCAGGACTGATCTCCTTTAGGATGGACTGGTTGGACCTCCTTGCAGTCCAAGGGACTCTCAAGAGTCTTCTCCAACACCACAGTTCAAACACATCAATTCTTTGGTGCTCAGCTTTCTTTATAGTCCAACTCTCACATCCATACACGACCACTGGAAAAACCATAGCCTTGATTAGACGGACCTTGGTTGGCAAAGTAATGTTTCTGTTTTTTAATATGTTATCTAGATTGGTCATAAATTTCCTTCCAAGGAATAAGCCTCTTTTAATTTCATGACTGCAGTCACCATCTGCAGTGATTTTGGAGCCTCAAAAAATAAAGTCAGCCACTGTTTCCCCATCTATTTGCCATGAAGTGATGGGACCAGATGCCATGATGTTAGTTTTCTGAATGTTGAGCTTTAAGCCAACTTTTTCACTCTCCACTTTCACTTTCATCAAGAGGCTTTTTAGTTCCTCTTCACTTTCTGCCATAAGGGTGGTGTCATCTGCATATCTGAGGTTATTGATATTTCTCCTGGCAAACTTGATTCCAGCTTGTGCTTCTTCCAGCTCAGCGTTTCTCATGATGTACTCTGTGTATAAGTTAAATAAGCAGGGTGACAATATATAGCCTTGACGTACTCCTTTTCCTATTTGGAACCAGTCTATTGTTCCATGTCCATTTCTAACTGTTGCTTCCTGACCTGCATACAGGTTTCTCAAGAGGCAGGTCAGGTGGTCTGGTATTCCCATCTCTTTCAGAACCTTCCACAGTTCCACAGTAGGGCTTATGTCTTGGCAAAAAGAATATAGTTTATCACATGAAACAGATAATGATTTTAGTGCTTTTCTCTGTATGGGAAGATCTGGGATCATTGAAATTCTTCCTGAAATGTATGTCTTGAGTGTTGAGGGGCCTGTTAGTCCAGAGCACAGAGTGCTTCGTTCAGTCCTCCATCCTGTGCTCCCCTCAGAGTGCACTGTCCATGGGTGAACAAGATCAGCCACATTCTTGGTTCCTTATTTTGTGCACCCATCACTAGAGAGGTCCTGCATTCTGTAGTCCATGGTCCTAACTGGGAGAACCTTTAATGCCTGAGCTGTTTGTAAGGCCTCCTCATACAACCACTTTGTCTTCTTGAATTTATTTTTCTTAGGGGTGGTTTTGGTCACAGCCTCCTGTACAGTGTTATGAAGCACTGTCCATAGTTCTTTGGGCAGTCTTATCTATCAGATCTAATCCCTTGAATCTATTTGTCACCCCCGGTGTATAATCATAAGGGATTTGATTTAGGTCATACCTGAATAGTCTGGTGGTTTTCCCTACATTCTTCAACTTAAGCCTGGATTTTGCAATAAGGAGCTCATAATTTAACATATCTCAACAACCACAGATATGCAGATAATACCACTCCAGTGGCAGAAAGCAAAGAGGAAGTAAAGAGCCTCTTGATGAAGGTGAAAGAAGAGAGTGAGAAAACTGGCTTAAAATTCAATATTGAAAAAACTCAAATCATGGCAGCCAGTCCCATCACTTCATGGCTAATAGAAGGGGAAAAAGTAGAAAGAGTGACAGACTTTATTTTCTTGGGCTCTAAAATCACTGTGGAGGGTGACTACAGCCATGGAATTAAAAGATGCTCGCTCCTTGGAAGAAAAGCTACGACAAATCTAGGCAGCATGTTCAAAAGCAGAAACATCATTTGTTGACACAGGTCCACCTAGTCAAAGCTATGAATTTTCCAGTAGTTATATACAGATGGGAGAGTTGGATCATAAAGAAGGCTGAGCACCAAAGAATTGATGCTTTTGAATTGTGGTGCTGGAGAAGATTCTTTGAGAGTCCCTTGGACAGCAAAGATATCAAACCAGTCAACCCCAAAGGAAATCAACCCTGAATATTCATTAGAAGGACTGATGCTGAAGCAGAAGCTCTAATACTTTGGCCATATGATGTGAAGAGCTGGCTTACTGGAAAAGACACTGATGCTGGGAAAGATTGAGGGCAGGAGGAGAAGGGCTCAATTGAGTCCGATACTTTGTGACCCCATGGAGTGCAGCCCGCCAGGTTCCTCTGTCCATGGGCTTCTCCAGGCAAGAATACTGGAGTGGGTTGCCATTTCCTACTCCAGAGGATCTTCCAGATCCATGGATCAAACCCAGGTCTCCTGGGTTTGATATATATATATATATATATATATATATATATATATATAAAAGATCTTGCCTTTTTGAGAACAACAATAGCAGTGGCCGCCATGGACACTTTTACTTTTAACTTAAAAGTACAGCCAGAAGGCAGGAGAAGGGGACAATAGAGGATGAAATGGTTGGATGGTACCATTGACTCAATGGACATGAGTTTGACCAAACTCTGGGAAATGGTGAAGGATAGGGAAGCCAGGTGTGCTGCATTCCATGGGGCTGCAAAGAGTCGGACACGACTGAGTGACTGAGCCACAACAATGACAGCCAGAAAACATGGCACCATAGCCTCCAAATTACAGCCCCCAAGTGGCTCGATCCCTGAGCAACTGGGTGGGTAAAGGACGCCCCTCCAGTGATGTCCTTATCATGGCTGAGTTATAGGTGAGGAGAACCATCTGGTTTTGCCTGAAACTCTTTCCCTCCTGTTATTAAGAGATTACATTGGAAAGAGACACTTGCTGTTTGGGGGGCTATTAATAACTTCCCATTTGTAGCATCACCCAGATCCCCAGAGAAATGCAGCATTTCACTTACTGCTACCAAACTCTTGCTGGATTGGGTGGATAGACAGACAGGTTCAAATGGGTACTGGGTCTGCCGGTACAGGGGGCAGTGAGGAAGGGGGCGCTTCGATATCATGTCAGGATGGCATTTGAATAGGAGAGGATTCATCATGGCAGGAAGCAAAGGCTTCTCTGGCTCGTGAAAGTATTAAATATAATTCACGGTGGAATGCTCAGACTATATTTAGCTGGATATTGGAAAGGGTGGAAGAAGGATGTGTTTAAATAAAGGTTTGGACAGCTTGTCGTATACAAACTCATCACACTCCATGTACACATATCTCTGCAAGTTAAGAAAAAACCAAGCTGCCATCTGATGGCTCCCCTCCATGGTGGTTTCTGCTCCTGTTCTGATCTCAGAAACTCTGAGTGCAGCAGTTCTCATTAACGCCGATCTTAATGGGAGATATTTGTCTGCTCTGCTCGGCCGTTTCTACTTGTATGAGATTGCCATTTACAACAACAAGTGTAATAGCATCTTTGAGCTTTTTAATTAAAAATTAATTAGGAGATTTAAGAACAAACTCATTGGGGGTTACTGTACAATAACATGTTTACAAAATTAGGTCTGGGCTCTTTGTTCCAGCCACGTGTTTCCATCAATTCTCTGTCTATTAAATGTAATTACGTATGATGCGTCCTCAAAATTATAATGTAGCATTTAAAAAGCAGCTGGGAAAAGTCTATAATTTTAAGTTTGGAATTATGGTAACTATTAAAATGCAAATAAAGGCAATCATGGTTGGTTGGTTGGGGAGTGAGAGGCAAGTGTCTTAAAAACAAAGTTTCAGCCTCGGGGTCCTTTTAGAATGACTTTCTCTCTGTTGGCCTTACCTTCTTACTTCAGTTGGGATGTTTCCTTGGGGAAGCCAGACTGCACAATACAAAGTAATGAGAACAACGAGTGGCGAGAATAAATGTTCTATACATGCCTTTGGCGTGTATTCTAGCACTTACTTCTTTTTAATGAGAGACCGTTGTTGATTAAATGTTTGCTCTGGAGTTATACGTGTGTGCTTCTGGAACACTCTTCATTCTCTTATCAGAACTGGTGCTGTTAGTCACTTTGGAAGCAGGTTCAACAATTGTTTTCTGAGTGCGTCTCTTCCACAGGTAGTCAGTCATATGATGAGAGTGTTTTAATGTCTGCTCAGGCAGGGGTTTAGGCTTCAGGACATCAGTGTTCTTTCTCATCTCCTTGTTACCAGAGATCTGA
The DNA here is from genome assembly GCF_029378745.1 of Bos indicus. Classification (NCBI taxonomy): domain Eukaryota; kingdom Metazoa; phylum Chordata; class Mammalia; order Artiodactyla; family Bovidae; genus Bos; species Bos indicus. Next base: position 56,370,222 of record NC_091772.1, on the reverse strand, counting down.
GGCAGGGGATTCATGTGACATGGTGCATAGACCCCCATCTGCTTGATAACTTTTGTTAAATGGATAGAACTGTGTAACAACTCAAAATTATATGAAATAAGTAAAAACTAGTGCATCTCAGAGAAGAACTCAGGGTGTGGTTTTGCCACCATCTTCGTTTTCCGAACTCCATGGGAGAGGTTAGTCCGAACTGGAGTTGGAGATTTTCCTTTATACCAATCAGGAACATTGAGCACAAATTGGGCAATTATTCCATGGGGAGGGCTTCACATTTCCAAGCATTGTGTGCTCTTGTGGGCCTTTTAGGAAACATTGTTAACAACAAAACAGGGACTAGTTATTCTGAAGATAACTGATGTATCCTGACAAGAAAAACAAACCATCCTTATATCATATAAATGAGTATTTGGCTTGAAAGGTAGTTTCTAGAAACATATTCATATGTGGAGTCAAAAAGTGCTCGATTGCCAGCATCTGAGATGAAAGGCAAAATGCTGTCCTCTGACAAAGTGTATCGCATGATTCATACAGTAGCCCTAGAGATACGGAGTCACAGAGGTAAAAGTCAAGGACTTTGAGTAAACTTATCAAATGCAAGACTGAAAAGTGAATGTTTCCAAATTAACATTCTCTAGTTGATTCAAGTATACATATGTGCTTTAGCTAATTACTTAAATATTATTAATAGTCATTGGGCTTTTTCATTTTATTCCAGGAGTTTTTCTACCCAAGTTGGTCAAAGTATGCTTGGGGATAACCTCTTACTGGAGAAATAGGGAATCCCTTTACCCTGGGGGCACACGTTTATCTTTGTGTCATTTTCCAAACCTGGGACCAGAATCGATGATGGGAATGATCAATGGAGGTGGAAAGAGCTGGTCACTGAACACCTGTGCATTATGCAGGGGCCAGGTTAACAAAATTCTGATTGAAGTCAACTCATCTTTGACTTGGAGAGGGTAATGTGAGGTAATGTTCTCAGTGTGTGGTAAACATCAGGCTGGCCTGTGGCGTTTATTAAAAAATACAGACTTTTGGTCACCATCTCCCAGAGGGCTAGAGTGGGACCAGAAACATGTACTTGGAAGATGCATTTCAGATTAATTGTGATGGAGGGGGACTGAGGATCCCATTTGAGAAACGTGTGTCCTAGGATAGGGGGGCTTGTCTGAGGAAACAGCTGTCACACTGAGGCCTGCAGAGGAGTCCCGGGAGGTGATGTGCGTGTGATGATCCAGCATCACGGGAAAGCCTGGGTGACGAACACCAGTCAGAGGTCAGAGTGAAGGACCTAGACTTCTGTGTGAGGTTAAGAGGAGCTTTGCCCAAAGAGGGATCTGGGCTTTGACCTTGGAAGCCAGAGGTGACCGCCCCAGGCCTCTGAGACATCCTGCCCAATGGGAGTATACTTGTTAGCTGGACCTTTGACCACCAAACTGCCCCATGGTGTGATGCATGGTGGGGCCCTTGGGGTACACTGCATCAGCTCCTACCTCTGGGGGACTGGAGACTGGAAGTGTCAGCCTGAGCCTTCAGGAGGGATTGGGACTATAGTCAGCTGTGCAGACAGTCTGATCAGGGCTCAGCGAGGACTCTGGACACGGGCTGGGTGACCTTCCCCCCTTGGCTGTATTCTGGAGCATCGTTGTACGTCAAAGCTGGGGATGGTTATTGCGCAGAACCCCCCGGGGAGAAGACAGCCAGAGGTTTCCTGTGTGGGGCCTCCCAGACTTTGCTTCTCTCTCTTTGGCTGGTTCTCATTCCTATCCTTTTGCTACAATAAAACTGTAATTGTAAATATAGTCCTTTCCTGAGTTCTATGAGATGTTCCAGTCAGTTATCAAATGGGAGGAATTCTTGGGAAGCCCAGGACTTGCAGCAGGTGATCAGAGTGAGGGAGGCCCTTGGAACCTTGAACCTGAGCTGGCATCTGAAGTCATGGGCCAGCTTGTCAGTCTGAAGGTCCATGCCTCACCTGAAACTTGGCCGGCTCCCCTGCAATATGTGTCAGCTTGGACCAGCCTCAAAAACAAGGTTGAGGGAAAAACAAGCTCCAAAAGTCAGTAGAGTGTGATACCATTTATGCCAATTAAAAAAAATAAAACAATGCCATGTACTTTTCATTACTTTATATGTACACATATACACAGAATCTGAACTTTAATACATTTACAAGCTTGTAAAGTGCATGGGCTTCCCTGGTGGTTCAAACAGTAAAGAATCTGCCTGCAACGAAAGAGACCAAGGTTTGATCCCTCTATCAGGAAGATGCCCTGGAGGAGGGCATGGCAACCCACTCCAAGATTCTTGCCTGGAGAATCCCATAGACAGAGGAGCCTGTCAAGCTACAGCCCACGGGTTGCAAAGAGTTGGACACCGCTGAACGACTAACATTTTCACTTTTCAAAGTGCATGAGTAAACGCATATACTATATAGTTTATATATACACACATATATTTTATCATGTTTATTTATATGCAAAGTATTGCAATATTGAATTGAAAGATGCACACCACTTCCATAATAGTGGCTGTGTCTGGGGCAGGATGAGAAAACCAGAGTGACAGACTGTTAATGTTTGTTGATTCTGGGTCATGATCATGGGATGCCAGTACTCTTACTCTGTACGTTTTCCTGTATTAAAAATGAATGCAGAAAAAAGAAATCAAGGCAAGGGAGACAGAGTGCTTTTAGTGCACTGTGAGGAGGCCTAGTGGGTGGATCCCAGAGGCAGGAGGAGAATTCTCTATCTGCCTGCCCTACACAAGAAGGGGTTTAGGAGTTGCCTGTCTTTGGAAGGTTGCCAGGGAGGGCACAGCTGTGGGACCCGGGGAATTCAGATTAAACTGCACCTGCCAACTCCCAGTGGGGGAGCTGTCCTAACTGGTGACCTGTCCATGGTCCTGGAGCCTTCTTCTGTGACTCACGGTGCACACTGGACTAAGGGGTCACCTGGCCACCTGGGGCCTTCGGGTCTGCCCCTAGCTGAGAGCACCTGCAGTCTCCTCTCCTGGGCCCCCTGCTTCCCTGCCTGCTGTCTGGCTCCTCCCATAACTGTGGTTTCTTGCCTCCTCTGTCTAATTATGCTCAGCAGTGGCACAAGTCAATAAAAATCCCATCTGGCTCTCACATCACAGAGACTGTATATGCCTTGAAAGTTCACTTGTGCTGAGCTGAGCACACGCTTCTAAATCACAGGTGCCACCAGAGTCAAGGTGACATGGCAGGAACAGGAAAAAACCAGCCACTGGAACCACAGCGCCAAGGGGCAGTATTTCACCCTTAGTCAGGAGAATGAAGGCTGCTTTCTGGTCATACAGGTGATCAGAGGGACTGAGGAAGCTTTACAGGTACCTATGCAGACCCGTGTGTGTTGGGCCCTGTGGGCATTTCACCCAGAATATGTCACCAACCTGCAAATTGCACTTAGTGCCGTTTGATATATTTGGGGACCCGGTGAAATGGCACCAAGCATCACAGATTCACCATCTCAGCACCTACAGGCGTTTTGACAGCCGCCCACCCGCCCTCCACCAAAAGAAACCCCACAGTGCTGCTGGGACAATGTCAAACCACAGGTGGACACTGCTCCTCCCTACTCCAGAGGGTCCTGGGACCCTTCTTGACACAATAAAAGTTTTCCAGGTGAGGGGGCATCTCAGGCTGGACAGCAGGGCTAGGGGAGCCTGGGTTTCCAGAGTGGACATGGACCTGATGCCCTGATGCACGTGAAGTGGGGAGCAGTCCCTGAGGATGGGGTGTGTGGTGAGCCCTGGGGGGTGAGAGACAGTGGCAGGTGGTGAGCTCCAAGGTCAGAGGATGTGGTCGTGTGAAGAGTGTGAGAGGCTGTTGAGTGTAAGGAAGAGCCGAGTGGACACTGGGTAGACTGAAAGGCCTTGGGAGGGATGGACGTCAGCCAATGTGGACAGAGGTGTGGGTAGGAGAGACAGCAGTGGGAAAGGAGGCTGGAGAGGCAGGCAGTGGTATAGGATTACAGACAGTAAGGATTTGAATCTCATCGGGGGTGGGGGGAGTGGGAGGAGGAGGAGGAGGGAGAGAGAGACAGAGGCAGGTAGAGATACACAGAGAACCAGAGAGGAGAGGAAGGGGAGAAAGACCTGGAGAGGAGAGAAGGATGGAGGGAAGATGGAGGCAAGAGGAAAGGAGGGTGGGAGAGGAGGAGGGAAAAAGGAAAGAGAGAAGAGGAAAGGAAGCATGAAGGGATGACTGTCAGCATGTCCAGGGCTGCAATGGCAGCTGCCCATCTTCCTGGTCACTGCCCTGTTGGCAACCACAAGTCTCCAGGAGCTGCAAGGTTCCAAGCTCTGGCCCCAGAAACCACTGGCTCATATCTGACTCCCATGTTCTCCCTTTGACACCATCTCTATTGCCTCCGACTTCCTGCTTCTGTGGCCCCAGCCTGGTTCCCCACCTCTGGCCCAGGACTGGATGTTTCCTTAGACTGTGCGTTCAGTGACTGAGCCTTGGTGTCTTCCAGCAGCTCAGGCCTGGGGGTCCCCTCCTGGGCCAGCCCTGCTCTTGCTCTGGCGGTGCCTCCGGCCCCTCCTGCCTGCCCCCAGGAGGGTGAGCAGTTGCTGACACGGTCCTGCAGGGGCCAACCTCAGGGGGCCTTGTTGCAGCCCTGTGTTCCGGGGCCCCAGAAATCAGCCATTTCACTGGAGGGAATACATTTCTTGGCAACCAGAACTGGTGGACAGTGTCTGCCCGTGGGTTACATGCTGTAACCCACAGCCCACGTCAGGGCAGCTGCCTGTGAGAGTGAATGAAAGGCTTGTTCTAGTGACAAATGTGACCCCAGTCCCATGTCCCTTGCAGAATTCTAATTTTGAACTTTGTCGATAATTCTAATAAAAACTTGTGATAATTAAATTAGAATCAGCCTATAGGTTTTTAACATGAAAGGAGAAACAATTTGCCGAGATAAGGCAATTTGGAAAAAAAAAAAGAAACTGCTCGTACTATGTATTTATGAAGTAGAAATTCGTTTTCCCATCCAATTTTCGCTGGCTGTTTCATGTTGGGTAATAGGTCTGTCTGACAACAATAACAGGCTCTGATGGAAACGTGGGCACTCTCTTACCATCAGGTTCTGTTTTAGAGCAGGCCAGTGATCACACATGGTCATTAGGGTCTGGAGGTCTCATTTGACCGACCCAGGCTAATTACAGTGGAAGCAGGTTTGCCAGGGAATTCCCACCTTCCTGGGGTTTCCCAGGTGGCTCATTGGGTAAAGAATCTGCCTGCAGGAGACTCAGGAGACACAGTTTCGATCCCTGGGTTGGCAAGATCCACTGTAGGAGGGAACTGCAACCCACTCAGGTATTCCTGCCTGGGAAATCCCATGGATAGAGAAGCCTGGCAGGCTACAGTCTGTGGATCGCAAAGAGTTGACTGAAGTGACTTAGCGTGCATGAGATCAAGGTGAGGTAAAGAGAGGTGAAGGTGTGGTGCAGGTCTTGTCATGTCGTAAGCAGTTAGTGGTTAGCCGTCAGTGGTTAACAGATCTTTATTTCTTTGTCCTCTCTCTCCTGGCCTCACGTTTGTGCCTTGCACCCCACCTGTCATGCATGCCCTTGTGGAAAAGACCATGTCTCATATGGTCCAGAGCTTGGATAAGGTGCTTGGTGGGAGCTCAGTGAGGCCAGCAGGTTGGTGCATCCACCCTGTTATCCGGCAGGCTGTCTCTCTTCTGTGCTGCCCCAGATTGTGAAGACTGGTTCTGACAGGGCCGCTCAGAGGAGCGCTCTGTGGTCAGCAGTGCACCCCATGGGGCTCCTCTCTAGCCGTGCTGACCCATGTCTGAGCTTCTGACTCTGACTGCCAGAGTCTCAGGAGTGGGTGAGCATCTGCCTGTTTTGCTCACCCCTCAGAAACAGCTTGGGCACAAATGGGCTCTCCTGCAAAGAATCATAAATTCATAATCATATTTAATTCCTCAACAACAAAGACCCATATTTGTCTAAGGGCTAAATACTGAAAAATGCATAGAGCAAGGAGAAGGTCGTCAACAAAGATTTAACTTCAAGCCCCATGACTAATGATTTATTTAGGGTGTTGTGTGTTCTGGCTTGATCACAGCTGACCATGCTTGAAAACAGCCAGATTGTGTGGGAGGCACAGCAGGAGTCCACTTCGGGCAGCATGAGCCGCGCAGGGGGATGGGAAGCCCATGTTTGTGAGCCCAGGGATTTCAGCAGTTACGCCATCTCCCCGGACCTCAGTTTCCCCACTTGCACAAGAGGAGCTGAGCTTTCGTGTGCAAAAGGACCAATGCCAAGTAGAGCCATTGCACCTTAGCTGCCGTCAGTGTTATCTGTGTATTTAGGAGTATGAATGGGGCTTCCCTGGTGGCTCAGCAGTAAAGAATCTTTCTGCAATGCAGAAGACACAGGAAATGTGAGTTTGATCCCTGGGTTGGAAAGATCTCCTGAAGGAGGTTATGGCAACCCTCTCCAGTATTCTTGCCTGGAGAATCCCGTGGACAGAGGAACCTAGAGGGTTACTGTCACAAAGAGTTGGACACGACTGAAGTGCCTGAGTATACACACCCAGGAATACGAATGCAAATACAATTTGTTCTTCCTGAAAAAAATCGTATCTTAATTTTTTGTACTCTGAAGTGAGATAAATATTTTAATTGACTGATACAACATGTTCTGCATCTGACATCCTAATGTACAGTGAACACTTTTCCATTTATGAGTGGTCTTGAAAGAACCGGAGACTTTATTTTGGGAAAAGATGTATCTCTGCCACCAACAGACCTGTCATTCATTACTGCGGACTTAGTGGGCTTTCAGCTATTTGAATGTGTGTATCCAACACAATGTAGAGGAAGTTGTGTGACCTTGAATATCTGTATTAGAACCACAGATCGCCGCAAACATGAGCTCTTGCACAAAAGCTAAGAGCTTAAAGGGCACACGTAAGACCAGTTAATTTCAAGCTTGTACCTTCTCAGCTGGAGGAGTTTTACAGAGAGAAAAAAGGGGCCAGGGAGACAGTGAATTTGACGAGAGACCCCACAATCTGTGATGCAGACCCACTGCCTCTTCTTTCTGGCTATTTTAAGACAAATAGCCTGAAAAGTGTAAATATTGACTGAACTTGATCCAATAGCTATGCAAAGAAGATACAGCCCAGAAAATAAGAAGCAAAGAGAAAGCAGTCAGAGGTTTGCTGGTTGGTGGGTGTTTGGTGTTTCCACCTACTGGTACCAAAGCCCAGAGCTGAGCATTACCCCTCGGTTTCTGCAGCCTCTTTGATCCTGGAGGAGCAGCAAGAAGCCCCTGGGTCTCAGTTTTCCTCCTCAGAGGAATAAGAAGCCACTGAAGGATTGTAGACAGAGGGGTGAGATGATGAGGTTGAATTTCGGAAAGCTTGTGTTGCCTGCTGTGTGCAGAGGGGATTTTAACAGGACACGGATGCCAGTGAGAAGGTTCCGAGACCGGGAGGGCAGAAGTGATGGAGTGGTGTGATGAATGATGACAGATGGAAGTTCCCAGACGTGCTCCTCTTCTGTGGCTTTTCTGGCAGGCAGCTTTAGAGCTGGACTTTTAACCTGTTTCTCCCTTGAACAGAAAGGAAACCCCCCAGTCCATCACCTTCTTCCACTGGGAAATCCAGCAGGAAGGAGGGACCTCACCTTTGACACACGCAGCCGCAAAGGTTAAACAGCAGAGGCGATGCTTGGACCTGTACCTTCATCCTTTAAAAATGGAAGTTTGAGAGGAAGGTTAACGTCAAATAGAACAATATTTGCTGTAAATGGTGAATGCCACAGATACGGAAAGATAACTTTTTTGATGTTGGCTCTTTCTTTGAACTTTGAAGGGCCCACTCTTCGGCTGGCTTCTTTCAAGCCATCCATCCTTTCCACTGTCAACGCCACATCACATATTAAAGCCCTCTGCACCAGCCTTTCTTAGCAGTGCTCCCCGCACAGGTTAGATGAAAGTTGATGCAAACAGCAGCATCATTTCCATGAGTTAAGAAGAGAAATTAACTGAACTCTGGGGCTCTGGGGAGAGCGACCCTGATAAACAGGCCTGGCATGGAGATACAACTCATGGGGAGAGAATTGGGGTTCACGGCTTCCTGTATGGGGCAGAGCACATGGAGTCCTGGGCCAACCTTTCAAGGGCATGACATGGTCAATTTCTTAAGCTTATTTGTCACACTCTTATGGATGCCATAATTAGTTATTTAATTATGATGTGTAAAACAAGAAATTAGTGGGGATACAAATGATGAAATTTAATTATTTTGCCACCCCAAGGTGATGAACTTCCATGGCGACCCAATGTTGGGACTGGAACACAGGTTCCCATAAAACAACTCTTGGTGGGCAGGATTCAAGATGCGGGGAATAGTCATCACACCCTCTACATGTTGTGAGGGGCTGGAGGGAGACAACACACCTGGTGCAGGACAGTGACTGTAACCAAGCACTCGAGAAGGTGCTGCGTTTAGGCTCCACTCCTCCTGCCCTCCTGGGACTCAGATCTGTCATTGGCTTCGTCACAGATGGGGAACTGGAGGTGGAGCATGCCAAGGAGCTTGTCAGGAGTGATACCTCTGGAAGGTGGTGGAGACCGGTCTCCAATCCAGGTCTCGCCTGTGGGATCACTCTCTGCTCTCCTGACATTATAGCTTGTCCAGGTCTGTGTGGAGGAGAGATGGTCATGGACACCAGAGTCAGGAGGCTCACGGCTAAACTGCACAAGTGCTCTCCCTCGGCCCACAGCCAGGGATGTGCCACACCCACAGCTCCCAAGTGTTCTGTATAAGCTACTCGCAGATGGCGTTCAAATTGTACACACAATTTAACAGTCTCATGCTTTTAAGATACTGCCCTAGACTGTTTGTGTTCCCCAGATTCAAATGTTGAAGCCTCAGCCCCACTGGGATGGTTGAAGGAGGTATACTTCCGGGAGGTGACGAGGTCCTGAGGGTTCAACCTCATGATGGGATTAGTGCCCTTATTAAAGAGATCCCTCAGAGTTCCAACCATGTGAGGACACAGTGGAAAGACAGCTTTCTATGAACAGAAAGTGGGTCTACAGCAAACACCAAATTTGCTCATGCCCTGATCTTGGACCTCTAGCCTCCAAAACTGTAAGAAATACATTCCTGTTGTTTGTAAACTACCCAGTGTGTGGTACAGTTATAGCAGCCTGATCTGATCAAGAGGAATACTGAGTTCTTTGAGAAAGCAACTTGCAGGTGTTTGGGACTGAACACCAAATCTATCTATGTGTCTATCTATATTTGAAATATATTTGTAACAGATTTGGATGATACTGCTTCTTACTCTTGTGCATGGAAATAGCCAAGTGAGATTAGAATAGTTTGTTGTGGCTGATATAACAGTCACCGCAAATTTGATGGCTTAATGCAATCGCTACTTTTTCCCTCGCAGTTCTGGAGGTGGAAGTTCAAAACCAAGGTGTCTGCAGAGTCATGCTCCCTCTGATGCTCCAGGAAAGGGCCCTTCCTGCCTCTTCTGGCTTCTGGAGGCTCCAGATTCTGGCATCACTCTTTCTTGGCCTCATCTTCACATCACCTCCTATGAGTCTGCATCTTCTCTTCCATATTCTATAAGGACACTCACCACTGAACGCAGGACCCACCCAGGTAATCCATGAAGAGTTCATCTTGAGACCCTTAGCATAACTACACCTGCAGAGACCCTTCCCCAAACAAGGTGATTTTCACACGTTCCAGGATGTGAACATGTTTTGGGGGCTCACTGCTCAACCTTGGAATGACTGAGTGATCATTTATTCAAAGTACTTAGAAAAATGCCTGGCACCAGTGAGAGGTCCAGGAGTGTTAGCTGTTGCTATCATGTTAATAATGACTGTTTCCTAGGGGAGGGACCCTCTGGCCCTTTGGTTAAACTGGACTGATGAGAAAGGAGAGCAGGCATAAGGGGTGAAGGAAGAGGGTATGGGGGCCCCATTCTCACCCAGCATCGCTGCCTGTGGGAGCTCCTTGCCTTGGACCCCACCATCCTTGGGAGAGCTTGTCTCTTGGTGTCTGCTTCTTTGCTCATAGAAGATGTTCTAAAAGTGTCACATGCTTTTCCTCCTGTGGAGCTCAGCTCTGAAGCCCCCCAGCCAGAGCACTTGTGCCATCCCTAACCTCAGAGCTACCGGCCACCTGCCCTCATGGGAGTTGCAGGTAGAGCCCAGGCAGGTGGGTCCGCTGAGCTCCTCGTCCACGGCCTCTCTTGGAGCTGCTCTGAGCACTGAATGGATGGATATGATGTTTGTGAGGCTGTTTGAGCCCAGCTGAGTCTCCCTCTCCTCTGAGCCCTTACATTCCCTGAACTGACCACGTGCAGAAAGCTTGGTTGCCGGAGGACCAGGATGGAAGGGCTGGGCTCCTGATTTACTGCTGGCGCTGTAAATCGGGCATTGGTCCTCAGCCACCTCATTCACCGCCTTCTCACCCAAGTCTCCTGCCCTCCTGACCTCAGCAACCCTGGAGTCTGCCTGCTTGAGCTGCCTCCCATCCCATTTGTTCACCACCTGCCCACCTCACACTAGGAGAATAGTACTGTCTTTAAGCCGCTTACAGCCTGGCATATGAGATCGATTGGGAAAGAAGTGACCCCCTCACCTGCCTACATCAGCCAATTTCTAGTATCACGGACTCTTCAGGAAGACCCACCTCACGACTGCTCCCCACACTCATGTGCTTCCCCAGGCTGTGAGTTATACACTCGCCGAGTTGTTTCTAGTTCGCATGTCTGTTGGTTAGCCCCACTAGCTGATGCAATTATACCACGTAATTAACTAGTACACAAAACAATGCCATCTGAGTGCAAACAGGAAGAAGGCTGTTGTTTGTATGAAAACAGTTGAATTTTTGGAAAGACTCAAAAAAGGCAAGGTACTAAAATCTTCCCTTAAAATGTTTCTATGAGACAGCAAGAATGGATTGAAGGGAAAAAAAAATTCACAATTCCAACAATGACTGAACCTGCTGTTGCTGCAGATTTCCTGTGAGTTCTCCTGTCTAGTTAAATAAACCGGAAATGACATAGTGGGTGTAGTGGCTGCAAAGCCCAAAATCTAAAAGCAAAGGGGGATTGTTTTCCCAAAAAGTCAGCAAATATGTAATTGATCATATGTCTACATGTTTTATGTCCAAATGTTTAAGGCATGTATCACGTTAATGATTTTCTACTTTGGGTGACTTTTAAAATTCACTGTTTGATCCTTCTGCTTTTGTCTGATAAGAAGATATCTGCTGAGTAGGTATCATGGTCAAGGGACCAGGTGCCCCATGGAGCCACGGGAGGCTCGGGTCACCCTGAGGTCCAGGTGTGTTTTCTGCAGTCTGGAGGCAACAATCGGAGCATCTCCCCCACGGGGCTGTTTGAGGACTGAACATGGCGTGGAAAGTTCGTGGTGGTGCCTGGCTCATCCCAAGCACCAAGCACCTGGATTTTAATTGCTGTTATTATTCAGAAAGGAGGGAGTGTTCAGAAAGAGTGTTTATTTACTCCTATAAGAAATTGTGTGTGTGTGTGTGTGTGCACATGCCTGCTCAGTCATGTCTGACTCTTCGCAATCCCATGGACTGCAGCCTGCCGGGTTCCTCTGTCCAGGGGACTTTCCAGGCAAGAATACTGGAGGGGGTTGCCAATTCCTTCTCTAGGGGATCTTCCTGACCCATGGACTGAACCCGCCTCTCTTATGTCTCCTGCATTGGCAGATGGGTTCTTTACTACTAGCGCCACCTGGAGAGATTTATATGTGTATATATCTGTATTTCTCTCTGTGTTCCTTAGAGGATAACTCCAGGAATGACTTTCCTTTCAGTCTGTTTTTAAAAATAATCCTGAAAACTCACTTCCTGAGAGAGAAAAAGGAAGTGCAGACAGAAGATAAAGTGTAAGCAGCAGTTACCTGCCTGTCAATCCTCAAAGTCCCTAGGATGACTGTCAGCGGGCCTCGTGGTTGAAAATGCTGTGTCCTGTGAGTGGAGGGGCCACCTGGACTCAGATAGAGCCTCCATGTGTTTAGCTTGCAGAACCTGTCTTACCTGGTGTCTAGTTAGAAGGCAGCATCTTTTAAAAGGTAAAATATAGCCCATGGAGATTATTTAACTTTTTTTTAAGCTCCTTCTATAATAAAAAAGAAACATATAGCATGGAAATGAGCGATTTATGGAAACACATAAAGGAACACATTTTCCCAGCAAGTCATTGAAATTTAATTTAGAGATATAGACCCAGATGATGGGATGCATTTTAAAGTTGCTTGTTTCTCCTCCTCTGGGTGACTTTGACTTGCCTTTGTGAGAGCACCTGAGTCTGGGAAACAACCTGCAGGATCCCCAGGATGGCCAGGCTCCCTGAGGACCAAGCGGGGATCACAGTTCAGTCAACAGGGAGGACCCCTCATAGGACCACAGGCCCGGAAGTCCACCCTGGCATTGAAAGGTACAGGAAGTGGGGTCTTCTTCTTTTCCTTTATTTCCACATCACTTGATACCATTGGAAAATCATTCAACAGACATTCATTCAAAACTGTTAGCTAAGTATGGTCATCCCTCAGGGGTCTTGCTCCCTGAGGATTCCCAAATCTGAGGATGCTCATGTCCTTTATATAAAAAGATTTAGTATTTGCATGTAACCTCCACACATTCTCTCATATACCTTAAATCATCTCTGATGACTTATAATACCTAAAACCATGTAAATACTTGTAAGAACAATCTAAATGCCATGAAAATACAGTTGACCATTGAACAAAATGCTCTTGAGCTGTGTGGGTCCATGTGTATTCAGATGCTTTGCAATAATGCACAATCTGCCCTCTGTACTTGGGGAATACACATCTCGTCTGTGGATTCAATCAGCCTCAGGTGGAAATTTCCATCCTCAGTTGAATCTGTGGTTGGAAACCCTAGTATACTGAGGGGTGACTCATTGCGAGAGTTCGGCAAATTCAAGCTTTGCTTTTTTGAACCTTCTGTAATTATTTTTTCCCAAATATTTTCGAACCACCTTTGGTTGAATCCTCAGATGTGGAACCTGTAGGTACAGGGCTTCCCTGGTGGCTCACTGGTAAAGAGTCTGCCTGCAAAGCAGGAGACCCAGGTTCAATTCCTGGATTGGGAAGATCCCCTGGAGAAGGAAATGGCAACCCTCTCCAGTATTCTTGCCTGGGAAATCTCATGGAGAGAGGAGCCTGGTGGTCTATGGTCCGTGGGGTCACATACAGTTGGACAAGGCTTGGTGATTAACGACAGCAAAGCTCTTACTAGTTTCATGGGCCCCAGAGTGGAGCTGCAGACTTTGCTTCTTATCTCATGTGATCCTCCTTGTACCCTGTGGGGAGGGTGTCTTTACTCCCCTTGGACAGATGAGGAAACAGGCATGAAGAGATGAAAAACTTACCCATATCCTCAGAGTTGGTTGTCAGGGTGTGGGGTTTTATTCTACCCACCCGGGCTCCCACGGTTCATCAATTTCATCTCCTGATGGTCATTCCTTGGTTTCTCTTCAGCTTCTGCATCATCACTTCCCTTCTTACCTCCCTTGGATTCCACAGTATTTCATAGAATCTTGCCCTTACATGCACTCTCAGCTGTTTCCCTTTCTCTTGGCTGCATTCACATGGCAAAGCCCAGCTAGGCAAAACCCAGCTCATCTCTTCTTGCTGTGCCCAGGCAGGTGAATGTGTCTAAACAAACAAAATACAAATGAATAGACACCACCACTTGGTCCATGCTCTGTATTTATTCTTTAAATGCAGGACCACAGATGTCTTTCTTTCTGTCCATCAGTCCTGTATTCTTTCTGTGGTCTGCCCACTCACCCACTCTCCGTGGTAACTGCTTCACACCTTTTCTGCTTCTCAAGTTGCCCACACCTCCTTCACTGTATCCATTCCCAGCTCTTGACCTTGTTCCCTATTTCACTCAGAAAACAGAAACACTCCAAGGAAACTTCTTGTACTTCCCCATTGCCATGCACATCCACCAGAACCCTCTGGTCTCCAGCCTCAGCCTTTCTCCTGCCACTGCCAACCTCCCCATCTGTCCACGAGAGCCAGCCCTTCTCACCTTCTCACACGTGGCTCTCCAGCAGCTTCCCTTTTACGTTATTCAGCATCACATTTCCTCCACCCAAGCAAATATGTTAATACATGTTCTCTCTCAGACAAATACCAGAAAGCCCTTCCCCTTTAGTCACTGTCCTATTTCTCTACACCCCTTTACAAAAAATGCATGGAAACAATGTCAGTTTTCATTACCTCTCTTTTCTCCCCTCCCAGCTCCTCAGGGGCCCCTGAGATCATGCTTTCATTCCCACCCCTCCATGTAAATGGGTTTCGTCACCATCTTCATGATCTATACACTGCTAAAGCTAGGGAACTACTCTCAGTTGCATCGGGCATTACATATTACTTTCTCCTTGAAACCTCTCTTGACTTGGCTCTGGGGACATTATTTCCTCTTAGTTTTCTTCTAGCTCTATGGCTAATTCTTCTAAGATGTTTCTTTTTTGTCATCAGCTCCTTGTCATCTCCCAGACGTCTAAATATTAGAATGAACTGGTACTCTGTCTGTGGGCCTCTCCTCTACCTGCAGCAAACATCAGCCTTGCAGCAGAGTTTTGTTCAGGATGAAGGTCTGTGGATTGTTGCACCAGGGAACTTACGGATGTATCAAGATGATGTCTGGGTTCCTTTATGTTTAGTCTGGTCAGTCTCATGTGTGACGTTCATGTGTCTCATTTCCTTTGAGTCTGTGCATTAAGCCAGAGGGCCAGGTGATTGGTTATTGATTGTTTCATTCATTTAGCCATATTAATTGAGCATTTACTGTATACCAGGCTCTGGGCTAGCCATTGAGGGTGGACCAGACTGGCTTCTGGCATGCAATGGATTCACCCGTACTGAGAGTTTCCCAATACCATGTCTCCAGAACAATCCTTGTGGTGCTGTGTCTTGCTGTCCCTCTTCACAAAGGTTCCTGCAGGGCTTCCCTCTGCAGCCACCCCCATGTGTGCCTCATTCCTGCGAGGGGGTGGGGAGGTTTGAAAGCACCAGAGATATCTGATCAGAACAACCGAAACACACACACGTCTTTGAGCACTGCTGTTTCTGCTCTCCATTTTGATGGTGACAAATATGAACCATTGTTAAATCCATGTTGATGGCATAACTGTTCACAGCCGAATGGAGAATGTGGCTGAAAATGACAACTTTTGTCGTGGGGCTGCCTAGTGTTATTTAAAACCACCACATTATCCAGGAAAGAAGGAAGAAAGAGCCAATCCATGGCCAGAATCATTCCTAAAATGGTCTAGTCTTTTGTATCCATTATTCAGCCCTTCAAAAGTACACCACTTCCCTGGAGAGAAAGCATATTGACATAGTTCCCAGTCTCTCCACCCAAACAGTGGTCCCATGCAGAGGAGGAGGGTGTGATTCACCTGCTCGCTTGCGTGCTTAGTCACTTAGTTTCATCCAGCTCTTTGCGACCCCTTGGACTGTAGCCCACCAAGTTCCTCTGTTCAAGGCATTCTCCAGGCAAGAACACTGGAGTGAGTTGCCATTTCCTTCTCCAGGGGATTTTCCTGACCCAGGGACGGAACCCAGGTCTCCTGCATTGCAGGCAGATTCTTTACTGTCCGAGCCACAAGGGAAGCCCTACATACACTGCAATTAAGTCTAATTATATTGAAAACTAACAGCCAGGTTTCTCTGTCCCTGCAGTTTCCAGAGTGTGAAGAGAGAAGGAACAAACAGACCCCCAAATAGTGACAGAGCCTTGATGATGAGAATGTGAATGCGCCCTGTCTCAGGTTCTCACCCTTCCCTTTTCTGTTAGGCCAGGGATGGGGGACGGTCTCTGCAGAGAATGGCCACACATGGTGGTTCTGGCCCCTCCACCCACTGCCCTTAGTAAAAGGTGCTGCTGGGTGTCACCCTGCCTCTCTGCTTGGTTCTGCTTGCCTTGAAACACATTTTTGGAGGAAATGACCTGGAGAGTCGCCAGGTTCCTCATCCTCTTTCTCTTCAGTAACTTTCTGGAGTTCCCCCTCCAGAATAAACAGTAGGGGGAATTCATTCCAGATAAAAATTGCATGGAAAAAAACCAAAAGACCAAAACCAAATGGGAGTTGAAAATAAATAACATTGTGTTGCTTGATAAATGCATTTGCAGCCGCAGCAGAGACTCCCACCTAAGGAGATATAATTATGAATCTGACCTGGTGAAACCGATGCAACGGTCTGCACAGAAAAATGACTAGTCTAAGCAGGGCCTGGGGTGGGTTATTTCCATATATTTGTCCTGGAAAAGTTAATCAAAGTGAAGCAGAGATGGAGGAGTCAGTTATTCTGATAGTATTAAAAAATTAAATTCCTCTTAGCCCTTTGCAATCTAGTCACATCTCTCTTTCTGTTTCCGCTTCTCCACTGACTCTATGCCTACATGTGTATTTTCTTTGTGAAATGTATGTCACTCTTTACTTTGTATAAAGGGCCATACAGTTTTCTTTGGGAAAGTGCAGAAGCAGGAAAGGTGATGGCAGGGGAAGAGCCAGTGACTTCTCACATCCTCAGCCTCCATCCTTAGGGATGCCTGAGAGGCACCATGGGTACCATTTTACCTGAACTAGGCATGGGCGAGGGTGTGGCTCCTGTGGTTTTAGCTGGTGTGTGTTTGCCTGGTGCATGTCTCCAGGATGGTTAAGAGCATCTACGTGTGAGTTCCTGAGAGCAGTGAAGGGACAGGTCAGGTTTCACGAATTCCCCTGCTCTCCTTGCCCTGAGCAGAGCACAGGGTGGTGATAGCGCTGTTCCTGATCCCACCTTCCAGGCCCAAGGACAAGGGCTCAGCGGTGCTGCTCCGAGGTCGGTGAGCAGGCGGAGCCCCCTCTGCAGGTTGAGGTGGGAAAAGGGGTTCAGGGCCGAGAACTCAGATGCCCCTGGTTGTTACTGGAAGAGCTAGTGCGGGGCCCTGCCTGGCCCCGGGCTGTCTCCCCCAGCACGGGGCAGTGGGCTTGCCAGGCCAGCTCTGACCACCACAGGGGGAGACTAGGGCTTCCTATGTACCCAGTTGCTATAGTATCAGGAGTCAGCAGGGCCTCTATCCCATGCAGGACCCTGGTTCTGGTGGCAGGTCCTCTTCCCCTGCCCCCGCACCCCCACCCCCACGCACTGGGTCCCAGATGGTTCACAGTGGAAGCGTCTGCCCAACCTCGGCCATTGCCTTCCTTCCTCGGTGGTTTTGCTGGGATATACTTGGCACCACACTCCACCTTCATGATTTTGCCATTTCTAAGTCACTTCTATTATTATGCACTTATTTTCTCCTGAGGTGACTTTATATACTTTATTTGTGAGAGCAGTTTAGATTCACAGCAAAAGTGAGAGGGAGGTACAGAGGTTTTCCATAGACTCAGAGTTCCCACCCCACAGCCTCCCGCATTATCTGCATCCCCTCCAAACAGTGTATTTGTTATCACAGCTGAACCTACATCGACATGTCATCATCACCCAAACTCCATAGCTGACCTGAGGGCTCTCTCTTGATGTTGTACATTCTCTGGGTCTGGGACAAGTATATAACAACATATATCCATCATTATTCTGTCATACAGAGTATTTTCACTGCCCTAACAATCCTGTGTTTCATCTGTCCATCTCTTGTCCTTCCCCCAAACCCTAGCAACCAATGAACTTTTTTACTGCCTCCATAATTCTTTCCTTCCCCAGAATGTCTGATCAGGGCAATCAACTTGATTTCTTTCACTTAGAAACATACATTTAAGCTAACTTAGTTAACTTTTAAACTGAAATAAATGTATTTTTGAGGGAACCAGGACTATAGATGGAAGGAAAACTTGTACCATTTGTATTAATAGGAGATAACAGAAAAAAATGGATACAGTATAAAGTGAATATATTTTAGCTAAATGTCATTAATTATCAAAGAATCAGAGCCCAAGATCTGTTTCTTTTATTGAAAAGATAAATGGGTAAATTGAGGTGTCAAAGACCCACTATCATGAAATAGAGATATTCTTCTTTATCAGAAGAATTGAGAAATAATTAAAAAGGAACAATACACATTGCTGTGTATATCAAATAAGTTGATGCCAGTACGATAGTGGCAGTGAGTTCACATTTGTAATTAATTTCTCATTTAATTTTACTCTGTGAGAAGTTTGAGGGCAGAGAGAGAAGGGGGAGACAGAGGATGAGATGGTTGGATGGCATCACCCATTCAATGGACATGAGTTTGAGTAAGCTCTGGGAGATAGTGAAGGACAGGGAAGCCTGTCATGCTGCAGTCCATGGGATCACAGAGTTGGACACAACTTAGCAACCGAACAACGACAATTTCTAGATTAAAGATGAAGAAATTGAGGCTCAGAGAAGTTAAATAATGTGCCAGATTGAGAAGGCGATGGAGCCAGGATCTGAATCTGGGCTTTGGACCTCAGATCTCACATTCGTGAACGCTGTGTTCTGTCTGGATGGGAGAGGGTGTGGTTTGTGTAAAGGCTCCCAGCTCCTGGCATCAGACTTATATGTGGGGTATACTGTATTTGCCTCACCAGGGTTTTGATCAAGAGAGAAATTTTCTTCTCTGACACTGTCTTATTCCCGAAGATCTCGGAGCAATCCGCTAGAGGTCCAGGGTGCTCTCTCTTCCCACTTTGGAATCAGCTGTCAACCACGCTGCGTGAGTGGTGCCTGCCCTGCTGATATTGTAGGTCTCATCAGGAGAAGCTCCTCCCTTCGTAAGCATCTTCCTTTCTCAAGTGCCTTTGGCAGGGAATCATAAAGCAACACACAGCTGCCTTCCTGCACAAAGCACTACTTCCCAGCCCAAGGGTGTCTGTCTCCCTTAATGCCTGATGCCTGGACAGATTAGGACCCAGGCTTGGAGTCAGTTTATCAGAGAGGATCTCCAGTAGCCCCAAGGAAACTTTTTAACTACTCAGTGACGAAGGATAGGAAGGGGTGAGTAGAATGCTTGTCCTGCAGTTGGACAGTTTTCTGACCAGTAACCTGGGGAAGTGACCTGCTGTGCTCACCAGACAGATAAGAGCTGTAAGCCCGTCACCTGTGAGCATCTGACAGGGGTTATTATGTGTGCAGATTTTATGCATGAAATTCAAACATGGAGGGAGGTGCCCCCTAACTTTTATGACCTGCAGATAAGTTATATGCTGAGTTATGCATCTGACTAATGTTCTGGCAGGTCTGGGTTTTCTGAGTTGACCATGTCTTCGATTTTGAGCAGGAAAATTGATGTTGCTGCAGGTTCTTGTTCTGAACCCTCCTTTCTTCCCTTCTTCCATCCCTGCTTTCACTCAACAAATATTAGTGAGGCTAGTATGTACCAGTCACTGTGCCTTGTGTAAGAGTTATCCTGCCTGTGCATACCTGGGCAGGCTACTTGTTCCACCCAGCCTCAGGGGAAGTAGAGATAATGAAGGTACTCACCTTCCAGGCTGTGGTTGTGATGATTGGATGTGCATATATTTCAGGATAGGTACAGTTACAGGGAGATGGGGAGTGGGCATGCTGAGGTCTTTTTCCTCCCCATAATGGGGCTGTGTGGGAGGGAAAGATGGAAATGGGACCCATGTGGAGAACTGACTGGTGGAGGTCGTTGTTGTTCCATCATGGTCGTGTCTGACTCTTTGTGACCCCATGGGCTGCAGCATGCCAGGCTTCCCTGTCCTTCACTATCTCCTGGAGTTTGCTCAGACTCCTGTCCAATGAGCTGGTGATGCCATCCAACCATCTCATCCTCTGTCATCCCCTTCTCCTCCTGCTCTCAATCTTTCCCAGCATCAGGGTCTTTTCCAATGAGTTGGCTCTTCACATCAGGTGGCCAAAGTATTGGAGCTTCAGCTTTAACATCAGTCCTTCCAGCAAATATTCAGGGTTGATTTCCTTTAGGTTGAATGATTTGATCTCCTTGGTGTCCAAGGGACTCTCAAGAGTCTATTCCAGCACCATAGTTCAAAAGCATCAAAAAGAAGACTTTTACACTAATGAACAAGGTTAAAGATGTTTAATCCACACTGGCAGGAAGGAGAAGGGAAGGGCAGAGACCCCAGTCACATTCCTGCTCTTCTGGACCCAGCAGCTGCAGCACTCTCCATGTGACAGGGAGGCATTGGGTCTTCCACCAGCCACTGGAGCAGCAGGACCTCTCTCTTCCCCATGTCTCTATCAGCTCTCAGTGCTGTTACTCCATCAAACTATCACCATTTTGATGAGTGTCAAGCAATAGCTCATGTGACTTTAATTTGCATTTTCTGATGACTAGTGAGTTTGAGCGGAGAAAGCAATGGCACCCCACTTCAGTACTCTTGCCTGGAAAATCCCATGGATGGAGGAGCCTGGTAGGCTGTAGTCCATGGGGTCGCAAAGAGTTGGACACGACCGAGCGACTTCACTTTCACTTTTCACTTTCATGCATTGGAGAAGGAAATGGCAACCCACTCTAGTGTTCTTGCCTGGAGAATCCCAGGGACAGGGGAGCCTGGTGGGCTGCCGTCTATGGGGTCACACAGAGTCAGACATGACTGAAGTGACTTAGAAGCATCAGCAGTGAGTTTGAGAATTTTTTTCATATGTTTGTTGGCCATTGGGCTATACTCTTGAGAATGACCTATTCAAATCATTTTTGTTCATTTCCTGACTATCAGGTTAGTTTGTACTTGCTTGGACTTGTTTGAAAAGTCCTTCTTGTCATTTCTGTAAGAGGTCTGTGTCTGTTTTAACTATTAACCCGTGACCTGTCATCTGTGTTGCAAACGTATGTATTTCTTTTTGGCCATGCTGGGTCTTCTTTGCTGCATGGGCTGTTTCTCTAGTTGCAGTGATGGAGAGCTACTCTCTAGTTGTGGTGTGTGGGCTTCTCACTGTGGTGGATTCTCCTGTAGAGCAAGGGCTTAGGGTGCAGGGGCTTCCACAGTCGTGGCTCCCACACTCTAGAGCATGGACTTAGTAGCTGCGATGCCCGGGCTTAGTTGCTTCGAAGCACATGGGATCCCCCAGATCAGGGATCAAACCTGTGACTCCAGCATTGGCAGGCGGACTCTTCACCACTGAGCCATCAGGGAAGCCCCACAAATACTTATATTTTACAAACCCTTCATTTATCTATTGACATTTTTGTGGAGACATTTTCAGCTCAGTTCAGTCACTCAGTCATGTCCGACTCTTTGCAACCTCATAAAACGCAGCATACCAGGCCTCCCTGTCCATCACCAACTCCCAGAATCCACCCAAACCCATGTCCATTGAGTTGGTGATGCCATCCAACCATCTTATCCTCTGTCATCGCCTTCTCCTCCTGCTCTCAATCTTTCCCAGCATCAGAGTCTTTTCAAATGAGTCAGCTCTTCACATCAGGTGGCCAAAGTATTGGAGTTTCAGCTTTAGCATCAGTCCTTCCAATGAACACCCAGGACCGATCTCCTTTAGAATAGACTGTTTGGATCTCCTTGCAGTCCAAGGGACTCTCAAGAGTCTTCTCCAACACCATAGTTCAAATGCATCAATTCTTCAGCGCTTAGCTTTCTTTATAGTCCAACTCTCACTCCATACATGACCACTGGAAAAACCATAGCCTTGACTAGATGGACCTTTGTTGGTTAAGTACTGTCTCTGTTTTTTAATATGCTGTCTAGGTTGGTCGTAACTTTCCTTCCAAGGAGTAAGTGTCTTTTAATTTCATGGCTACAGTCCTCATCTGCAGTGATTTTGGAGCCCAGAAAAATAAAGTCAGCCACTGTTTCCATTGTTTCCCTATCTATTTGCCATGAAGTGATGGAACCAGATGCCATGATCTTAGCTTTTGAATGTTGAGCTTTAAGCCAACTTTTTCAGTCTCCTCTTTCACTTTCATCTAGAGGCTCTTTAGTTTTTCTTCACTTTTTCCAGAAGGATGGTGTCATCTGCATATCTGAGGTTATTGATATTTCTCCCAGCAATCTTGATTCCAGCTTGTGCTTCTTCCAGCCCAGCATTTCTCATGATGTACTCTGCATATAAGTTAAATAAGCAGGGTGACAGTATACAGCCTTGACGTACTCCTTTTCCTATTTGGAACCAGTCTATTGTTCCATGTCCAGTTCTAACTGTTGCTTCCTGACCTGCATACAGGTTTCTCAAGAGGCAGGTCAGGTGGTCTGGTATTCCCATCTCTTTCAGAATTTCCCACAGTTTATTGTGATCCACACAGTCAAAGGCTTTGGCATAGTCAATAAAGCAGAAGTAGATGTTTTTCTGGAACTCTCTTGCTTTTTCGATGATCTAGCAGATGTTGGCAATTTGATCTTTGGTTCCTCTGCCTTTTCTAAAACCAGCTTGAACATCTGGAAGTTCATGGTTCACGTATTGCTGAAGCCTGGCTTGGAGAATTTTAAGCTTCACTTTACTAGCGTGTGAGATGAGTGCAATTGTGCAGTAGTTTGAGCATTCTTTGGCATTGCCTTTTTTGGGATGGAAATAAAAACTGACATCTTCCAGTCCTGTGGTCACTGCTGAGTTTTCCAAATTTGCTGGCACATTGAGTGCAGCACTTTCACAGCATCATCTTTCAGGATTTGAAATAGCTCAAGTGGAATTCCATCATCTCCACTAGCTTTGTTTGTAGTGATGCTTCCTGAGGCCCACTTGACTTCACATTCCAGGATGTCTGGCTCTAGGTGAGTGATCACACCATTGTGATTATCTGGGTCGTGAAGCTCTTTTTTGTACAGTTCTTCTGTGTGTTCTTGCCACCTCTTCTTAATATCTTCTGCTTCTGTTAGGTCCCTACCATTTCTGTCCTTTATTGAGTCCATCTTTGCATGAAATGTTCCCCTGGTATCTCTAATTTTCTTGAAAAGATCTCTAGTCTTTCCCATTCTATTGTTTTCTTCTATTTCTTTGCATTGATCGCTGAGGAATGCTTTCTGATATCTCCTTGCTATTCTTTGGAACTCTGCATTCGAATGGGTGTATCTTTCCTTTTCTCCTTTGCTTTTCTCTTCCCTTCTATTCACAGCTATTTGTAAGGCCTCCTCACACAACCATTTTGCTTTTCTGCATATCTTTTTCTTGGGGGTGGTCTTGATTCCTGTCTACTCTACAATGTCATGAACCTCTGTCCATAGTTCATCAGGCACTCTGTCTATTAGATCTAGTCCCTTAAATTGATTTCTCACTTCCATTGTATAGTCATAAGGGATATGATTTAGGAGACATTTTGCCATATAAAAATTTTCAAATTTTATGTGGCCAAATATGACTGTCTTCTTTCTCTCTTTGTTTTAATCAACATCTGAGTTTCCAGCCTTGGTCAGGGATGTTTCCCCTGCTGCTAGACTCTAGACAGAATTTTCTAGATTTCCTCTGAGAAAATAGTCACGCCCCTACACGCATACTCCTGGTTGAGCCTTGTCTTTTTTGAAAGTTTAATTAAATTTGAAATAGGAGAAATATGAACAGATAGGAACTTGTTGCTTCAATATTATTTGGTAATCCTGTATCAAGATCCCTTTGAGATTTGCTGGGAAAGGAGTGTTTTGACAGAACTTTGGGCAAGAATTGGTTTGCTATGATTTCACCAGTGGACAGTATTTCTCGTCCTTCCAGCACCTATCCCACCTCCCTGGCCAGTGGCATCCCAGGTTCTTTGGGGAGATTGTCTCCTGCCATTGGAGGCATTCTGTCCCGCCTTTCAGCAGTGGTTGCAAGTTGAGTCCAGCAGACTCACCCTCCTGAGCTGAATGGAGGCCCAGGAGGGAGGGAAAGGGGTCCTATGGCCTGGCTCATGCTTTTCAGGCTCAGTCACCTTTCCTTTTGGCCTCCAGTGTGTGTTTCTCAGAAGCAGTGTGGTGACTCTGTCTAGAGCATCTTTGATTCACACTCCTGGACTGTGTACTGTTCTGGATGTTTCCATGGCCCTGTCAGTCACCAGCACTTTGGAGATGTGTTAATGCTTCACATAACCCATGTTTGCACAGCAGACCTGGGTCCAGGCTGAGCACTTGGACAGGCTTTGGCCTCCCAGAGGAGCTTATTTGGTCGGAGCTCTAGAAAACAGCCTGGTGGCTCAGAAGGTGAAGAATCCGCAGCAATGCAGGAGACCCAGGTTTGGTCAGGAGAAGCCCCTGGAGAAGGGAATGACCACTCACTCCAGTATTCTTTCCTGGAGAATCCCATGGACAGAGGAGCCTGGTGGGCTATAGTCCATTGGGTCACAAAGAGTTGGACAGGACTGAAGTGACTAACACTTTCATTTTTTCACTTTCCAGAGGACATGGGTGACTCCAGGCTCATAGCAGACTTGGGGCAGGTAATTAGGTTCCTGATGTTTAGCCAGGATCCTGGAGTGTCACACACAGAGCAGGGTGGGCACTGGCTGAAGAGCCCTTTCTCAGAGCTGTCTGCCTATGTAGTCAGGCAAGAGGCACAGACCTGGTGGTCAGTGTGGAGCAATGGCATCAGCTGGGGATGGAGCTTTGGAGTTGTGATCCAAATGTCTGACCTCTGGCACCAAGGAAGCCTTCCCAGGAGGTGGTGATGAAGGTTGTGCTCAGGGAGCGGGGAATGCCCAAACTCTGCATTTTGATGTTGCTGTTTCATATTCAGAGCTGTTTGGCAAGTTCCCTCAGTCTAAATACTGTATTACCTGATGGTTCATGGGTACAGTGCTGAAGTGTTTGGCTTAGTTTTCCCAAATTCAACGTTATTCTAAATGAAGTCAGTAAAGGCCTGAATTCCTGAAAACTGGGATTATGGATATTTTTGTAGGATGATTTAAGGCGGTTTGCCATATCCCAGCCACCCCATTAGAGTCCAGAGGAAACACACCCCTGGGAGGGGTGGTCTGAGTCTTGGCAGCATTCTTTTAGACCATTCTTTTGTTTACATGTTTATCCATTAAAACAATGTTGATTTCACTCTTATATAAATTCCAGTTTGAACAGAATTAATGGTGGCCCCTGCCTGCCTTCAAGGAACTGAAATGTAATGGAGAGGAGAGAAAACAGTTTAAATTGTGTGCTGCTGTGCTGTGCTTAGTCGCTCAGTTGTGTCTGACTCTTTGCAACCCCAAGGACTGTAGCCCACCAGGCTTCTCTGTCCATGAGGATTCTCCAGGCAAGCATATTGGAGTGGGTTGCTATGCCCTCCTCCAAGGGATCTTCCCAACCCAGGGATCAAATCTAGGTCTGCCGCATTGCAGGCAGATTCTTTACCATCTGAGCCCCCAGGGAAGCCCAAGACTACTGGAGTAGGTAGCCAATCGCTTCTCCAGAGGAATTTCCTGACCCAGGAATCCACCTGGGGTCTCCCACATATGCAGACAGATTCTTGACCAGCTGAGCTACCTGGGAAGCCCCCTTAAATTATATACCTTTGTGTAAACTTTCAGTGTGAATAAATGAGCACCAGGGAGGGGCACGGTGTCCTGGTGCTGTAAGAGCAAATGATGGGAGGTTTTGAGCTGGTCTTGAGAGAACAGGGAAGCCTTCTTGAAAGAGATGATGATTGCTCTGAGAGTGCAGAGAAAGAGGGAGAGCATGAGGAAGGGCCTTCTGGCAGGAGGTAGCTTAGAATTCCAGGGCCTGGAAGAAGGTCCTAGTGGCTGGGAGTCATGGAGTAAGGGGAAATAGCAAGAAATGAAACTGGAGGAGTGGGTGGAGCCAACCCCACTGGGCCTGGTGCCAAGTATGAGAATCTCGGCTCACCTGTCCAGCTGCCCACATGTCCGGGAGGCATCAGGGAGGCCGTGTGGATGCTGATCTTATGGCTGATGTTTCCCAGGCCTTGCCCCCATGCCCAGCGCATCCACCCAACTTGGCTCTCAGGCTGTGGTGTTTCCAGCCCTGCCTTGTTCTCCTCCTGACACCTGTCCCATGTTCACATCTCCAGTGGCCTCCCACTCCCATGTTCTGCTCACACACCCTTCTCTACAGCCTCCTTCTGCCTAGATCCCCTGCAGCTTCCGAGTGAAATGAGTCAAAGGGCTGCCCAGATGTGAGCCATCACCATGGCGATGGTGACGGTCTCTCTCCAACACCCGTCTTCCCCACGCAGACTGTAAGCATCGAGAGGACAGGGCACTGGTCTGGCTCCTGCCCTGGGGCAGCCCTCTTGCTGCTGGGCCCCTCCTGCACAAAGCTTCACCAAAACTACAGGTTGGCAAGAAGCAGCCCAGGGAGCTCACCCCACCTCCAGATCCCACAAGGGTGCCTGTGACAGAGGAGCTGTCTCTCCTGCAGATGCAGACAGACAGACAGCGGGGCGGCTGGCAGCCTGGGAGATGGTGAGAAACCAACTCCAGAAGCTTTCTTGCTGTCAGGACTTCACGCCCAGAGCTATTTTCAAATGCTAGTCACAGACTTTTTGAACCGCATTAGAATAAACAGAATTCGGAATTATCTTCTCAGCAGTACATGAAATAACTGTCTGTCACCCAAAAGGGAAGAAGAGAATGATGAATTTCTAAGGTAAAAATCCTAGAAGGGGAAAGATCCACAGGCGATTCTGGAATCTTCTGCATACCAGATGGTTGCTGCTCCCTCTCCAGCCTCGACTGGACTCAGGTGCTTTGGGAGAGGAGCAGCCATCAGGTCTGCAGGGGCTCAGGGTCATGAGCTGGGCTCTTGGAAATGGCTATGCATTTGCTCTCCTGGGAGCAGCAGGTCAGGATAAACGGTGGTCAGGCATCAAGGTGGAGTTTGGTGAATGACTCAGGAAGGGAACCCCGAGCTGACCCTGAGGGGCTGACCACTGAACCATGCAGCAGCCCACCACTCAGGTCTGCACACCCAGCTCCCCATTCCTGATCAAGCCTGAGCCAGGACTGATGTAAACATGACTTTTGTGGAAAGCTTGAGAAGCACCTCAAGTGCCTTCCCTTTTTATTCCCCAGGTATCCTGTCAAAGCTGGGCACCTACTGAGTGACATCTGTATGCATGGCCTCTGGAGCCTCGGCCACAGCGAACCCCTCGCCTGTGTGCCCCTTGCTCACTCCTGCCTGGTGCTGTAGCCACACTCTCTCCACCAGGTCCTTCGCTAGACCAAGGGCCTGCCCCTCCACCCGTACACCCCAGGGCCTTTGCACGTGTTCCCTGCCCGCCCACCGGAGGGTCCCGCATGTCCACCTGGCGTCGGGTCTCAGCTTGGGTGGTGCTCTCTGTGTGAGTGTGTCCTGCCTATAGGCCAGGCAGTGCCTTGGGAACAGGAGTGCTTGGGCATTCTTCTTGATAGATTCTGACTGCAGGGGCTGGATCAATGGATGACAGTAGGCTTTGTCAGGACCAATAAATACGATGAGCTCCTACCTGAAGGATAGGCTGAGGGGCCTGTGACTCGGTGTGGATGCTGTGGGTGGGCAGCCCTCTCACTCTGCCAGCTTGGACCAGCCGTCCTATAGGTCTACACCCATCCACGCCTGTGTCTCCACATCCTCGGTCCAGTGGGCCTTGCACTTTGAGAAGCTCTGTTTGTCCCCACAAATGTGTTGCTAGCCCCAACGGGCCTGGAGACCGGCAGTGGGACTGGCCATTTGGCTTGTGTGTCTGTGCCTTTGGTGTGTGCGCTGGGAGTTGAAGTGTCATGAGTCAGCTGCCTGCGGGATGGGTGCTCGTGTGCTCCAGGGGGGAACTGTCAGATGGGTGATGGGCAGCAGATGTTCTGGGCTTGCGGTATAGACACCAGGGCTTGATCTCTGATCCACAGAACCCTGTGTGCTTTTCTGTGTCTAGGAGCTGGGGCCCTGGCTCAGGGTGGTCACTCAGTAGTCACTTCCTTCCTGCCATGTGCCAGGTACCGTGTGTGTGTGTGTGTGTGTGTGTGTGTGTGTGTGTGTCTGTTGGGGGCACATGAAACCACGCAGGATCAGGCATTACATGCCTCCCATCTTAGTAGAGTTCAAGGTCTGTGGGACAGAAGGTCATGAGGCCCTTGTACCCCATGCTGCAGCAGACATACCCCGAGGGTCCAGGGGAGGGTGAGGTGGGCAGAAACTGCAGCCGGGCAGCGTGGGGGCCTCCCCTCCCAGTGTCCTTTGTGACAGCCTCTGTCAGGCCACGGTCAGCCCACTGTTCTCCTCCGTGGTCACAACCATGTTATAAGGGGAAACCAGCTCTCCTCTCTGAAGGGGGACCCCACACCTTGGGGTGGGCCTGAGGGTGACATCCCCCACTGTGCAGATGGCGGGCTATTTAGATGACACTTGCCCGCATCCTGAGATATTCAGAGCACAGCCTCTACAGGTGTTCATGCCTTCATACTCAAGCTGCCGGGAAAACAAAAATGCCATATAAATCTCCTGGCCCCTCCCAATAATCGGACTTACCAGTGAGAACGGTCACTGCTCCTATTCTCTGAGGACCAGACCAGCAAAGGACCTGGATCCCTGTTTACAAAGAGAGTATGAAGTCCCTCAGCATAAACATGTGTCCTAAGGGGCTGATTCTCTCACTGTCTGGAGGAGGGAACACACAGTTTTCATTGGCGCACTGTATTGGGAGAAGGACTGGTGTCTCCAAGTTGAAAAAGAATCCTCTTGGCTTTGATATTTGAAGGAAGTGTCCAAACCATCAGGCGTTCCTGCCTGCTGCTCTTTTCACTGCACCAGCTGGAGTCGACATTAAAGGGCCCTGTCTCCCATTTGCAGTGAAAGATGTTTAATTGAAAGGCTCTTCCTCGTGTTTCGGCAAGCCTCAGCACTCAGCACCAGGTCTACGCAGGAATTCTGGAATGACGATCAAGAAGGGTGTGTGTGTGTGTGTGTGTGTGTGTGTGTGTGTGTGTGTGTGTAATTAGACCAGGATGAGGCAGGATTGGGGAATCTGCCAGAGGAAGACACGGGAGCATGCATCCGCTTCATCAAGGTCAGGTTGCCTGTGAGCGTGGCTGGCCTGGGTACCAGCACCTGGTGGCTCTCGGCACAGCGCGTGAGCTCAGCTCCCTGATCCAGCCCTTGCTGCCATCTGCCTCACCCATGGGTCCTCCTTCTCTTCTGGGACCATGGAAACTCTTCCCTCCCTCCAACCTCAGGACCTTTGCAGGTGCTGCTCCCAAAATGTTCCTCCACTGCTCCTCACCCATGTGATCCCTTCCCACCATTCTTTCTGCTCAAACTCACCTCTTCAGAGGCTTCCTCTGACCACCTTGTGTAGAGTAGCCCTCCCCACACCCCATCCAGTTACGTTCATCCCCTGCAAAGTTTGGCCAGAGCTGGAGCTTCCCTGGGGGTCGCTTATGTGTTGACCACCTGTGCCCTCCAGTGGACTGTCCACCCCAGGGGAGTGAGGACCTGCTGGTCTCTGCTACTAAGCCCCTGATGTCTGCGCTGGGGATTCAGTCAGTATCTGCTGAAGAAATATTGGACAGATGAATCCTTCCAGATCCAGGTCCTGTGGGGTCTTATTAAAATTTATAAAGAATACAAAATCCCACATGCAAAATGAGTTAGCAAAGAGTTTCTTGTGTGTATGTGAAGTTTCTTCAGTCATGTCCAGTGTTTTGTGACCCTATGGACTGTAGCCCACCAGGCAGGCTCCTCTGTCCATAGGATTCTCCAGATAAGAATACTGGAGAGGGTTGCCATTTCCTTCTCCAAGGAAAGGGTTTATTTAAATGCTAAGAAGATGATGTATTTCAAAAAATTGAAAAATGTGTATAATTATTGAGTATTTTTATTAATTGGCTTCCTGGTGATATAATACATTTTCCTGATGCATACTTTTTACCTCTTCATGTGACAGAGATGTTGTGGCATTGTTTCCACAGGGAAAATAGAAAGATTATACATGTCTCTCCTAGTGGGGTTGGGTAAAAGTGTTTTATTTTTTCATTATGGTTAGGTGACGGCTCACAGCATGCAGATTGACACCCAGACACACTCACTGTCGCCTTGTATGAGCTTTAGCCCTGTAGACACAAGACTTCTGATGAAATCTCTGTCACCCCATCAGGAAAATGAACAGAGTGTTGACACTTGCATGTATGCAGCATGGATTCTGGGACAACGTGTGTTTTTACTGACTGCTGACGAGACCTGAGTCCTCGTCTTAGAGTAACTTTTTTGTATTAGGAAGAATTTTCTACCATCTCTTGTCTGGCTCCGTGTGTTGCAAGCCTTCTTTCTCCTCTGCTGTCTATGGGGTGCTGGGCACCACGGGAAAGCTCACCTCATGATGGATGCACTGTCTGGTCCTGGATGCTGGGGTGTTGGGGGAGCTGGCCAGGCAGCTGGTGGGGCTGGAAGCTCCAGGGAGGCTGGCAGTGGGACGAAGCTGCCACCAAGCCCTCAAGGAACGCGTTCCAGAGGTACCAAAGTCCTTCCAACCATCTGATGGGAGGCGAACACAAGAAGTCTCAAGGAGGGACTTCAGGGCAGAACAGTTGGTTGGTGGTCTGAACTGACTAAGGTTGAAATATCTTCCCCTTTCGAGCACCTCAAAGCCTGTGACCACAGGAGCACATGACTGGGATCTTCCAGGTCATGGAAGGAAGGCTGTATAAGTGAGGGGCTCACAGTGGGCTGGCCTCCAGTCCTGTTCATCTACAGTTCAAGGAAAAGAGACACCCCTTCCCCATTCCCCAACCCCTTGCCCTAGGGGGCCCCTGCTTCCATGGGCTGTGCCTGCCCCAGACAAGCCTACCTAAATCAAGCCCCTCTCCCTTCCCACATCACCATCCAGGCTCTGATGGCATCTCCAGTCAGGACATGACGTCAGAGGTCACCTCCTTGTTGCTGCTGACTCTGAAGTCCTTGGCAGCGTGGGCATAGACAGCCATCCTGGAGTCTGCATTTGGTAATATCGCATAGTTTTGAAAAGAAAGCTCCGCTCACAGTCCTGATGGAGGCAAACATGAGTGGCGAGCTGAAACCCTCAGCAGAAGTGGGCAGGGGGCATGCAAGGCAGCTCCTGAGGCTTTACTGGGGCAGGAGGGGCATCCTCCAAGGTGAGATGATGAGAGGGCATCAGGTGGTGGAAGGACAGCCACGTAGACAGGGGTGCCTGCTGTGACAGAGTGCGTGTGTGACTGCTGCTGTGCATTTGTAGTTAAGAATATTCTACACAGATAGCTAGTCAAGGGAACACTCGTCCAAGCCTGGTTAGGAAGGAACTCTTCCGGAACTTTTGAAACTGCAAAAGGGAATCACTGAGAAATACCGATTTACAAAAGAGAAGGCAATGGAGACCTCGTCTTCGATCCAGCCTCCAGCTTGCATCCTGGTGACAGTTCTCTCAGGGAGCCAGGGGTGGTTTATCTTCCACCGAGGTTTAAGCAGTCTAGGAGCAGCGTGTGCTGAGCAGGGCTCCTAAACTCTGGCATGCACCCAGATTACAAAGAATACCCGAGCCCCCTCCACTCAGAGATACCAACTCAGCAGGTCTGGGTGCAGCCAGGGATCCTGCATTTCCAGCCAACTCCCGAGCAAGGTGGCTGGCTCAGAGGGTTGGTGACTTAGAAGGCTGGGGCTGGGCGGACCTCAGGTCTCAGCCTGGACTTCCCATGCCCAGTGGAGAGCTGTGTGGGTGACACTCAGGAAGCTGAATGTGACTTGTATAGGTTTGAGAGTGTGTTCTATGACTGGAGAGTCTTGGCCCCCAGCAGAGTCCTGGGCTAGCCTGGGGGACTGGGGGCACCAGGGGATAGGATCCACGTGAAGGAGGACTCACTGGACTGCTGGGGAGGCAGCATCCTGCCAATGCCCTGCCTACCACGCTGGGAGCCCAGCCACCTCCCATCTTGCCTCCCGGACCTTGCCCTTCCAACCGTATCAAGCTTTGAGGGGCAATTAGTGGATCAGTTGACATCTTCCCTGAGCATTCTTGGGTCACAGAAGCTAATTAACCTTTTTCTTGCCTTCCCAACAAAGTAACAGCCGCCAGAGCCAAGCCTCCTAGAGCAAAATGAGGAGGGGAGAGAAAGCCAGAAGACCTATCTCCGTTAAAGAAAAGATTGGCAGGGGATTTTTAGAATAAAATAAATGCCAAGCGAGCGAGGTGTGGGTGACATGTTCCCTGGAGCAACTCCTCAAGCCCAGGACAGTTTCAGATGTTGTTGTTGTTCAGTCACCAAGTTGTGTCTGTCTCTTTGCGACCCCATGGACTGCAGCACACCAGGCTTCCCTGTCCTTCATTATCTCCCAGAGTTTGTTCAGACTTATGTCCATTGAGTTGATGATGCCATACAACCATCTCATCCTCTGTCATCCCCTTCTTTTCCTGCCCTAAACCTTTTCTAGCATCAGAGTCTTTTCCAATTAGTTGACTGTTAGCATCAGGTGGCGGAGAAGGCGATGGCACCCCACTCCAGTACTCTTGCTTGGAAAATCCCATGGACGGAGGAGCCTGGTAGGCTGCAGTCCATGGGGGTCTCGAAGAGTTGGACACGACTGAGTGACTTCACTTTTATTTTCACTTTCATGCATTGGAGAAGGAAATGGCAACCCACTCCAGTGTTCTCGCCTGGAGAATCCCAGGGACGGGGGAGCCTAGTGGGCTTCCGTCTATGGGGTCGCACAGAGTCAGACACGACTGAAGCAACTTAGCAGCAGCAGCAGCAGCAGCATCAGGTGGCCAAAGTATTGGAGCTTCAGCTTCAGCATCAGTTCTTCCAATGAATATTCAAGGTTTATTTCCTTTAGGATTGACTGGTTTGATCTCCTTGTAGTCCAAAGGACTCTCAAGAGTACAGCACCATAATTCAAAGGCATACATTCTTCACCACTCAGCCTTCTTTATGGTCCAACTCTCACATTTGTACATGACTACTGGAAAAACCATAACTTTGACTATACAGATCTTTGTTGGCAAAGTGATATCTCTGCTTTTGAATATGCTCTCTAGGTTTGCCATAGGTTTTCTTCCAAGGAGCAAGTTTCTGTTTCTATGTTTTGCTGCTATTTGTTCCTAGCTTGAAAACAGGTGGGTGCATTTACCCCAGGGAAATCTACACTCCTGACAAGATGGGGCTTTTTTTAACCCCCAGGGGACCCCCATCGTGAGACATTCACAGCATCCTACTGGATGGCTAAGACTTTCTGAGCTACTATTTGCTCAACATTTTCTTCTGAAAATTTCACATTGAACAAATGAAATAGGTTTATTTTACTTTAGACCAGGGACCAGCAAACTACAGCCTGAGGAACAAAGCTGGCCAGTAACCTGTTCCAAATATCAGGTTTTGTAGGGGCACAGGCAAAACCATGCTCATTTGCTTACGTGTTGTCGATAGCTATCTCAAACCACAGGCAGAGTTGAGAAGCCCTGTGGCCGCCAAAGCTAAATATTTACTCCCAGGCCATTTGCAGAGAGTTTGCCAACTCCCGCTTCTGACAGATGCTTCTCAAATGTTAATGGGCAGACAAAGCCCCAGCATCTGGTCTTGGCCACAACCTCACACCACAACTGAGTGTGAAGTAGGCTGTGCTGTCTTAAAGAGCAGGCACCGCACAGCAGAGATGGAAGGGAATCTAGGCAATATCGTGAAATTCTCGTTGGAATCTGCTGCTGCCAACGGCTCCGAGCCTGGGGTCTCTCTTGGTCTGAAGACACCAGCAGGTGTCTGAAATGTGTGACAGATGTGCTGGCAGCAAAAGACGACTCTGTTCTGCTTGAGAGAGATTAAAAAACGCAAAGACATTGTTACTTGTTAAGGTGGTGAGGCTACTGGGCTAATGAATGGTTTTGTTTTTTGTTTTCTGCACTGTTGACCCACAGTACCACCTCCTTTTCCATATGTCTTGAACATCACTGAGGACCTAGCCTGGCTTGATGTGGAAAGTGGAAAAGCGACTAAAAGTGATGGTAGATCATCTTTTACTAAGCTCCAATACTTTATACTTCAAGGCCACATCTCTTGCATTATTTTAAAACTGCCTGGCATTTCTCTAAAACTAATGGCACAAACCACTGCGTGATAAATTAAAATCCTTCCCCCTCTGTCACACTGCAAACAAGTAGCTCCTCCCCAGGCCTTAAAAAAGTGCTCCTGAGATAAAATATGTACTTGTGGATTCTGCAGGTTTTAAAGAAAGTCCTGAATCTTCACAGATTTACTCGAGGGAGGGGTGTTTCGTGTAAAATGTGTTTTCCTTGACATTTAGAGATCTTGCAAAGTGGTTTATTACAGATCTTGTGGACATCTTGATATTTAATTAAATTTCAGAAATATATTCTACGTGTTCATAAGAAGGAATTTGAAGAATGTATTTACTCACTGTGTGTTTGCTATTCTTTTTCTGTTTCTAACACAAAATTATCAGTTGGAAGTAAGTCATCAGAGGCACTTAAAATTTTCTGGGGTCGGAAATCTAATTAACCCCAGCAACTGCGCTTAAGATGTTAAATAATATAAGTCAAGTCCTTACCGGAATTTTCGATAATATTCAGTCTGGGTGATATATTTACAACAGTTTTTTTTTTTTTTGCAACTGACCTTTAATGTCCATTTTCAACAGGCACAAGGGAATGGAAAGAAGACTGGAAACCAGTGCCTTGTGAGGTCTCATTTAATACATTTTAGTAAATTATTGTTGTGTGTAAACAGCTAAATTTGTTAACGATTTCACCCCTTTACATTTTTATAGACTGAATTAAGAGGAAGTTCATAGTGAATGGAGCTCTTGCCTGAAAATAGCTCTTTCTCTTCATTTATGCTTAAAATGAGAAAGATGGAGCCCAAGTGTGTTCAACCCACAAATCTGGGGGATGCATGTGTTTTACGACCATCTTATTGGTGGCCTTGCTGAATGCAATTTATGCCTTTTGTTGTCTCCTGACAAACTAGCTCTTCTTGCATGTTCTTGGGAGCTGTGTTTCGTTTTTCTTTGAGTGAAAGGAGTACGTCAAGGCTGTGTATTGTCACCCTGCTTATTTATATGCAGAGTACATCACGAGAAATGCTGGGTTGGAAGAAGCACAAGCTGGAATCAAGATTGCTGGGAGAAATATCAATAACCTCAGATATGCAGATGACACCACCCTTATGGCAGAGAGTGAAGAGGAACTAAAAAGCCTCTTGATGAAAGTGAAAGAGGAGAGTGAAAAAGTTGGCTTAAAGCTCAACATTCAGAAAACTAAGATCATGGCATCTGGTCCCATCACTTCCTGGGAAATAGATGGGGAAACAGTGGAAACAGTATCACACATTTTTTGGTGGGGGGCTCCAAAATCACTGCAGATGGTGACTGCAGCCATGAAATTAAAAGACACTTACCCCTTGGAAGGAAAGTTATGACCAACCTAGATAGCATATTCAAAAGCAGAGACATTACTTTGCCAACAAAGGTCCGTCTAGTCAAGGCTATGGTTTTTCCAGCAGTCATGTATGGATGTGAGAGTTGGACTGTGAAGAAAGCTGAGTGCTGAAGAATTGATGCTTTTGAATTGTGGTGTTAGAGTAGGCTCTTGAGAGTCCCTTGGACTGCAAGGAGATCCAACCAGTCCATTCTAAAGAAAGTCGGTCCTGGGTGTTCATTGGAAGGACTGATGCTGAAGCTGAAACTCCAATACTTTGGCCACCTCATTTGAAGAGTTGACTCATTGGAAAAGACTCTGATGCTGGGAGGGATTGGGGGCAAGAGGAGAAGGGGATGACAGAGGATGAGATGGTTGGATGGCATCACCAACTCAATGGACATGAGTTTGAGTGAATTCCAGGAGTTGGTGATGGACAGGGAGGCCTGGTGTGCTGCGATTCATGGGGTCACAAAGAGTCGGACACAACTGAACTACTGAGCTGAGCTGAGCTGAGTCTAGTTTTTCCAATAGCTGCTTTCACAATGCCCTGAGGACCGTGAGACTATATGTTTTGCTTTTGCTCCTAACTTGTCAGAGCAAGAGCCAATGGAAATGGTCTGTAAAGGCTGTTGAAATCTGGAAGGAAAATACAGAAGACGTGAATGGTTGTTGTGGAAGGTCCTTGGTAGCAGTGAAGTATCAGAAGCAGACAGTGGGAAGAGCCAGGTGGGTCACCTGGGAAGGCAGGCGACAGGTGAGAGGAACTGGCCTGCTCCTAGCTGATCATCTCCTTGTCCATTAAGAACTGTAAACCTTAGGGGAGGTAAAAGTTAGAGGGAGGGGGCCTGGTGGCAGGCATTGATGTCCAGTGGACAAACTGGACTAGAAAGATCTAGAAGCTGAATGTGGCATCGATGTTGGCTACAGATGAGGAAGCAGAGGTCAGTCCCCAGGGACAGGGGACATTTTTGCATGGACATAATTACAGTTAAAATTTCATTCTTTATCTGGAATCCTAATGGCATTGAACTCTTGTTTCCTATGGCTGCTATAACAAAGCCCCTCAAACTCAGTGGCTTCAAACTACACACATTTAGTTTCTCGCTATTCTAGAAGTCAGAAGTGTGAAACAGGACCCACTGGACTAAAATACAGGTGTTATCAAGGCTAAGATCCTTCTGGAGGCTTCCGGAGGAGACCTTGCCTTTTCCAGCTCCCAGGAAGCTATGCCTCAGCTCACGGCCCCCTCCCCCATCTTCAAAGCCAGTGCCTGTGGTCAGAGCTCCTGTCCAGCCGCCATCTCTCTGATTCTTTCCACTCTGCTTCCATCTTCTGCTTACAAGGACCCTTGTAATTGTGCTAGGCACACCCAGGTGATCCAGGATAATCTCTCTCAAAAACTGTTTGACCATCTGCAATCCATCTTTATTCTTAATCCCCTTTTGCCACGTGAGGAGACACATTCACAGGCTCTGGATATTGGGCTGTGGGCATCTCTGGGGGACCCTTCTTCTGCCTGTCATCAGCCAGTTCAGGACAAAGGGCTGTTGTGCAGGAGAAAAGTGACCTGAGTTGGTGCCCAACAGGACACGCCCAGAGGCCTGAGTGACCCTTGGTTCTGCTGTGACACACAACCTCCTGGTGTAGCTGTGAGTGCTCACAGTCTGGGGTCAGACATTCATTCAGAGCACATGTACTTCATGATGCAGAGGCCTCAGCTGGGAGGATTCAGAAACTGGGAATGACTCAACAGCTGGGGGCTGGAGTCATCCGAAGGCGTCTACCTGTGTGGCTGGCCACTGATGCTGGCTGTTACCTGGGACCATGACAGGAACCTTGGCTCTCATCTGGGATACCTGCACATGGCCTCTGCATGTGGCCTGGGGTTCCTCACAGCATGGCAGCCTCAGGGTGGTTGAGCTCCTTATGTGGCAGCTCAGGGCTCTAACGAAAGTATCCCAGCTAGTGATGTGGAATCCACATGCCTCAGAAGCCACGCTGTGGCACTTCTGACACTTTCTACTGGTTATAAGCAACTTACAAGTCCTGCTCCCCTGCCACCATCTTCAGTTCACAGGAAGTGGAGTTTGATTCCATCTCTTAATGGGGGAGTGGCGCGGATCAAGATGAGCCTGCGGGGCAGGAGAGAAGGAGGTGTCCGTCTCTGGAATTCTAGGATCCTGGCCTGGCTGAGCCTCAGCAAGGATGTACTGGCTGTTTCTGGCTGAGCTCCATTCTTGGGTTGCCAGATGTAGCAAATAAAAATAAAGAGTGTTCACTGAAATTAGAATTTCAGATAACAAGAAAATTTTAAGTATAACTATATCCATGTAATAGTTAGGATGTGCTGTGCTGTGCTTAGTTGCTCAGTCTTGTCTGACTCTTTGTGACCCCATGGACTGTAGCCCACCAATCTGTCCATGGGGATTCTCCAGGCAAAAATACTGGAGTGGAAAGTCATGCCCTCCTCCAGAGGATCTTCCCAACCCAGGAATTGAACTGGGGTCTCCTGCATTGCAGATGGATTCTTTACTAGCTTAGCTATCAGGGAAGCCCAATATTTAGGCTATACTTATGCTAAAAATCATGTGTTATTTTTTTCCTGAAGCTCTAATTTAGCTGGGTGCCTTGCATTTTATATGGAAACCCTACTCCTGAATGTAGGGTTTAAATATTTTGAGCATGACCTCTGGAAGGGTCAAGGAAGTGGGAAGATTTTGAGAGTGAGCCCTTGTAGAGGGGAAGAGATTCAGACCCGAGGGGGTTAAGCTTGTTCATTCTTCACCGATGTCTGCAGAATCAGCCTGCCCTACCCCTCTTACCACTGTCAGAACACCCCAGCCTCCTGGTAATTAGTGAGAAGCATGGAACCCATTCTTCTGATGAGCTTTCAATTAGCCTGTGTCTAATTTTCAAATGCTCATGAATAAATGATTAACTCAGATCAGAAACAAAATCAAAGACCTCACCGCTAATAAACATGAGGGGTTGAGAGATTACCTCATCCTTTCCATCACCCTTTCCCGTTGGGAAGACAAGGAGGACATCCAGCAGCTACTGAACTTGTTCTCTGCTGGGTAACACCATGGATTCTCTTCTCTGTTGGAAATAGGTTTGTGGCAAACCTATTGGCTCCTTTCTAGTATTATCTGAACCATGCAACACAACAGGCTGGTGACCAGTCAGGGGGTCATCCAGCTAGAAAGCTGCATGGTTGGGAGGACACAGCCTGGGTATACTCCTGGCCTGGAATTTAGTTTTTCTGTTCCACTCATGGTCTCTCCATTTCTCTAAGAGCAAATGTCCTTTTCTCAGAGGACAGAACAATGAGCTTGTTTGCAATACGTTGTGGTTAATAGATCCCTCTGTGGATTGAATATTGTTTCCCAAAGTGGTATGTTTCATCCTAACCCTGTGAAAGTGACCTTATTTGGAAACAGGGTCTCTGCAGATGCAATTAAATTAAGGATTGTGGATGAGATCATCCTGATTTTAAGGTGGGCCCTAGTCCTGTGACAAACTTAGACAGCACATTAAAAAGCAGAGGGTTCACTACGCTGACAAAGGTCTGCATAGTCAAAGCTATGGTTTTTCCAGCTATGGATGTGAGAGTTGGACCACAAAGAAAACTGAGCCCCGAAAGATTGATGCTTTCAAACTGTGGTACTGGAGAAGACTCTTGAGTCCCTTGTACTTCAAAGAAATAAACCAGTCAATCTTAAAGGAAATCAACCCCAAATATTTGTTGGAAGGACTGATGCTGAAGCTGAAGCTCTAATCCTTTGGCCTCCTGATGTGAAGAGCCAACTCACTGAAAACAAAACAAAACAAAACAAAACAAACAACAACCTGTTGCTGGGAAAGATTGAAGGCAAAAGGAGAAGGGGGCAGAGGATGAGATGATTAGATAGCATTATTGACTCAATGGACATGAATCTGAGCAAACTCCAGGAGATAATAAAGGACAGGGAAGCCTGGTGCACTGCAGTCCATGGGGTCATGAAGTTAGACACGACTTAGTGTCTAAACAAGTCCAATGCCTGGTGTCCTTAGAAGAGAAGAGAGAGGGTAATTTGAGACAGACAAGAGGGGAGATGACCATGTGAAGACAGAGGCAGAGACTGGACACTGAAGACACCAGGAAGCTGTTAGCAACTGGGAAAGAGCCTCCAGGGGGAATCACTCTGCTGACACCCAAATCTTGCTCTTCTGGACCGCAGAACAGTGAGACAGTCCATTTCTGTTTGTGTGTGAGACACAGACAGTGATTTGTGATCCCGAGCCTGCCCATGTGGCACTGGGGAAAGACAAATCATGTCAGCCCAACCCCTGCTGGGGGCTTCAGAGGGAAATTTAGAGTAACGTGGAATCTATGTGCTTTCCTTAGTCAAAGAATCAAAATTACGGTTGTTATACCTTGAACTACTCAAGCACTTAAATCAACTCTAAGAGCAAGCCAGCCAGCTGCTTAGTTGTATGGGTCCCAGACAAGGAGACAAGAGGCTCGTCGAGTGTAAATCAAAGCCCAGCACCTCTGGCTGGAAGGAGAACTTTAGAAATGTTACAGCTCCTGCTTTCCTGTGTGCAGACACCATGAGGGCAGAGTCAGAGGCAGGAGTGACTCTCTGTGGTTTTCTCATCTCTTAGGTCAAATTCCATGGAGTCACCTCCAGCCCTCGCTATAGCCCAGATGCCATGAGAATAGACCTTGTCATGCATCAACTCGCCAGCTCCCAGCTGCTGTTCCCTGTGTCTGCTGGTGAGGAGCACGGCTCTGACTGCAGGCTGTGCTAACCCCTATACCATGGCTTTCTGCAGAGTCAGCTGGATTCTCCTTTCCCTGAACTATACAAAGTGCCAGCTTCAGCCCCAAGCCCTGAGCAGCTGCCCTGTGAAGACGTCAAGGCCCTGGGAGAGGATGTAAAGATGTGTTGAAAGTGGTATTGAAGACTTCAAACAGGGCAGGAGCCAGCTCAGCACAGAGCCAGTGGAGAGGGGCTGTTTTCTGGAGCAGTTGAATTTGCAAATGTGACCATGGAGGAAGGAATGTCTGCTGAGACCAGGGCACCAATGATGTAGAAACACATTGTTTCCTCATTGCCTCCACTTCAAGGAAGTGAGGAGTTCTTCCAAGTGGACACTCTGCAAGTGAAATCCACAGGATTTGGGAAATGAGATGAAACCACTCCAGATTGCAAGACACACTTTTTGCAATGCTTGAATGGGCTCATTCACTTCCCAGAGCTGGGAAATGGCTGGGAGGCCTTGAGTTTTGATCTTTGGGCTTGATTTTCTTTCTCTCTGCTCCCTGGCCCTGAGCACAAAGCCTTGTGGACAGCAAGGGGATGAGCCCAAGACCCTCTGCTGTACTGTCACCAGTTTGTAACCTGAGCAAATCCTTATCCACTCCAAGCCCTCATCCCCAACAGTAAAGTTGGGAGGAGGGTCTCTCCTTACCAGCCTCAGAGGGAGCTTGGAAGATCCAATAAGGGTATGGATGCCAAGATAATAGTGTTGACTGACAGGGGTTGCCTGCTTCATGCCAGGCAGGTGCTAAGGTGCTTTCCATGCAGAGTACAGGCTTGTTGCCTATTTTACACAGAAGGGTAGGGAGGCCGAGAGAAGTAAAGGAATGCTCCCAAGGTCATGTGGCTAACTGAGAAGACAGGATACCAACCCACGTCTAAATGATTGCTGAAAATTGTTCCTCTCAGGGTCTCACTTTTTGTAAAGGACCAGATAGTAAATATTTTTGTCTTGGCAGGCCATAAAATCTCTGTTGTATCAACTCAACTCTGCCGTTATGACACAAAACCAGCCATAGATGATACATAAAGAGAGGATGTGGCTGTGTGCCAGTAAAACTTTATTTACAAAAACAGGCATGGGATGGGAAGAAACTGCTTAGTGGGTATAGGGTTTTTACTTTGAAGTGGTGGAAATAAATGTTTGGAACTGGAGTAGTCATTGCACAACCTGCATATTTTCTAAATGCTACAGAATTGTTCCTTTCCAGATGTTTAATTTTATGTTAGACGGCTTTCACTTCAAGAAATTATTTTT
The DNA here is from genome assembly GCF_029378745.1 of Bos indicus. NCBI lineage: Eukaryota > Metazoa > Chordata > Mammalia > Artiodactyla > Bovidae > Bos > Bos indicus. The sequence continues at coordinate 56,328,870 of NC_091772.1, read as the reverse complement.
TAAAATTCAGATAATGAACCCAGCTTGGCCCATGGGCCATAGTTTACAGACATCTGCAAACTGTCTCTGGTCCCAAACCTAGTGAAATGAGGATATTTGAAAGGAGTTAGGAATCAAGTCTTTTTCAGCTGATAACACCTTACACTTACTGGGTCCATTTAGAGAATAGACACCTGACCCAGGCAGGCAAGACTACCAGTGTGGATGTTGAGGCTCAGAGCATCTTGGCTCTGTCAAGTACCAGATGTGTTCCCATAGGCAGATTGTCCAATATGGACTTGTTTCTGGGTTCTCAGTTCTGTTCCGTTGGTTCTTGTGTCTGGTTTTGTTGCCAGTACCTTACTGTTTTGATTACTATAGCTTTGCATTATAGTTTAAAATCAAGACGTGTATGCTTTAGGATTTTTTTCTTCTCCCTAAAGAGTACATCATGAGAAATGCTGGACTGGAAGAAACACAAGCTGGAATCAAGATTGCCGGGAGAAATATCAATAACCTCAGATATGCAGATGATACCACCCTTATGGCAGAAAGGGAAGAGGAACTAAAAAGCCTCTTGATGAAGGTAAAAGAGGAGAGTGAAAAAGTTGGCTTAAAGCTCAACATTCAGAAAACGAAGATCATGGCATCCGGTCCCATCACTTCATGGGAAATAGATGGGGAAACAGTGGAAACAGTGTCAGACTTTATTTTTCTGGGCTCCAAAATCACTGCAGATGGTGACTGCAGCCATGAAATTAAAAGACACTTACCCTTTGTAAGGAAAGTTATGAGCAACCTAGATAGCATATTCAAAAGCAGAGACATTACTTTGCCAACAGAGGTTTGTCTAGTCAAGGCTATGGTTTTTCCTGTGGTCATGTATGGATGTGAGAGTTGGACTGTGAAGAAGGCTTAGCACTGAAGAATTGATGCTTTTGAACTGTGGTGTTGGAGAAGACTCTTGAGAGTCCCTTGGACTGCAAGGAGATCCAACCAGTCCATTCTGAAGGAGATCAGCCCTGGGATTTCTTTGGAAGGAATGATGCTCAAGCTGAAACTTCAGTACTTTGGCCACCTCATGTGAAGAGCTGACTCATTGGAAAGGACTCTGATGCTGGGGGGTATTGGGGGCAAGAGGAGAAGGGGACGACAGAGGATGAGATGGCTGGATGGCATCACTGACTCGATGGACATGAGTCTGAGTGAACTCCGGGAGTTGGTGATGGACAGGGAGGCCTGGTGTGCTGCGATTCATGGGGCTGCAAAGAGTCAGACATGACTGAGCGACTGATCTGATCTGAAAGAATTTTTTTGGTCATTTTGGTTCTTTATGATTCCACACAATTTTAGGAATTTTTTCCTATTTTGTGAAAAATGCCATTGGAATTTTGATAGGAATTGTAATGTGTCTATTGAAGACTTTGGTATGGATACTTAATATTAATTCTTCCAAACCATGAAAATGGGTGTATCTTTCCATTTATTTACGTCTTTTTCAATTTCTTTTATCAATATCTTAACAGTTTTCAATGTACATATCTTTCACTTCCTTGGTTAAATTTATTCCTAACTATTTGATTGTATTTGATCTTACTATAAATGGGTTTTATTTTCTTTTTCTTTCTTTTACAGATAGTTTATTGTTAGTGTATATAAATGCAACTGACTTTTTGTGTTGATTTTGTATACTGCAACTTTACAGAATTTGTTTATTGTTCTAACAGATTTTTAAGGTGTGTGAATGTGGAGTCTTTGAGATTTTCTATGTATTTGATCAGATCATCTACAGAGGAAAATTAACTTCTTAGTTTATGATTTATACATACTGTATTTATTTATTTATTTTGCTTAATTACACTGGCTAGAATTTTCAGTACTGTGTTGAATAGAAGGAGTGAGAGTGGGCATTTTTGTCTTCCTGATCTCAGAGGAAGAGCTTTTGTCACGAGTGTGTTTTCCATATATGCCTTTCTTTCTATACCTAATGTGTTGAGAGTTTTTATCTTAAAATTCTTTAACTTTGTCACATGCTTTATCTGTATCTGTTGAGATAATCATATGGTCTTTATTCTGTCACCTTACCAGTTTATTGAACCATCATTGCATCCCAGGGATAAATCCTTCTTGATCTTGCTGTGTGGCTGGCAGAGCCAGATTATTGGCCACTTCAGATGAGATTATGGTTCTTTTACTCAATGTACAGGTGTATGTGACTTCTTCCAGGCTCCTTGGCATATAGTGCTGAAGGCAGAACCAAGGACTAACAGACTGTAGCTGAGTCCTCAGGGGAATGGAGCTGTTGCTGGGTCTGTAGTCAAGAGCACAGTCAGAGAGTCAGCTACGTGGCCCTGTATTCTCAAAAAGCTCTTGGACTTCTTGAGGTTTCATCATCTCCAGCCTGGATCCCAAAACTCACACAAAGGCACTTTTGTTCATGGATAAATGCCAGATTATTGTTGCTGAGCAGGGATATGAGTGAGGGGCTTTCTCTTCCTCCGTCTTATTGCTGTCACTTTCCCAGCCCTGGTTTTCAAGAGTCAGCACATCAAGCCCTTGGTCAGCATCGTGATGAGGACAGTTCAGAGGCAGCTCCAAACAGATGTGGCTACTTCTCAGGATTCCTGAGGCTTTGTGAGCAAAGACTAGACCTGATAACTTGTGTTTATCATGAGTTTAACAGAAATGGCAAGAAACTTCTCCATTCTTTGGGGCTTACAGCTCCTGTTATTGTCCAGCTGACAAGAAAATATGTATCTGTTTGGCCATAAAATCCTGACCTTCGCCTGGATATGCATAAGAGTTCAGGAAGGATAGGGATCACAAAATGGCCAAGCAGGAGAATGTACTAAAGAGTAATTGTCCCAACAGTAGCATGTTGAGGAAATCCCAGGCTGATGAGAGTAGGGAGGACTGCTTTCATCCCAGGGCCTGAAGGAGCAGGAGGAGGAAGCAGTTACAGGATCCCAGAGAGGACTATCTGGAGCCACTGTGGTATGGAGTGGTCACCTAACAAAAATGGTGGCTCCAGAAGAAGGATGCAGCCGACTTGCAGCACTGGAGCAGAGAGGGGACCAGAGGAATAAATAACTTGGTCTTTCTTCATTCTCAGATGAACTCCCCCTTGTGGCACCAGAGCAGACCATCAGCCCCTCTAAGTTTACGTCATCACTACAGCAACCATTTCAGCCGACATTGGGATGGTTTCAGTGAAAGTCCTAGGGAAGGTTCTGGTTGGCCAGGACTGAGTCTAGTGCACTAGGATACAGCATTCTGATTGGCTAATTCTGGTTTGCAAAAGTGTTCAGACGAGAAAGAGAAGTTCTGATGGCAGGAGAATGAAGGCAAAGAAGGGAGTAGGTGATGTGAATTCTACCCAGTGATGTCCACTCTCAGAACCATGCTCTGGCCTTCCCCTGGTCATCAGCACTTTGCACTTATCTTCTCCAGAATGCTGCTGATCTCCCTGTATGTCTTTATTCTACATGTAGTTTAAGCTTCCCCCCTAATTCCTCAAAATGGGATTGAAATCAGACTATTTTAATGTTGACCAAAACTTCACTGAAAGCTTGAAGGGACAGGAAGAAGCTGAACAAAGTTTATGATTTCAAGTCATGTTCTACTATGGGAGTGGGTCCCCACTGAACAGGCTTCTTTTTAACTGTCAACCTGAAACCAAGTACTTGCAGCTAGGCCACCAGTCCCGAGATCCCTCCTCCAACCTGCTAACAATGGAAGTATTTTGGGTATTTTGGAACCAACAGAAGGAAAAGCATCCCCATCCCTTCACCACACACAGACACACACACACACACACACACAGACACACAAATACACAATCCAAGGCTCATCTCCCAGGATGGGCCATCAACTCAGAGGTAAATTCTGTCCCAAATGATGTTATCCCTCACATTATCATGCAGGGAAATTTCACATCTTCTTGTTGGGAATCTCTCCATTCCTAAAGAGGATTTTGGCTTCTTCTTTGCAAAATCAAAGGGCTTATTGAAACGTTTTATTTTATTTTTTATTTTTTTTTCTGAAATAAAACAGCAGTCTCCCTCCCAAGGATGGTTCAGAAAATTGCTAAGGGCTTTAAAATAGCAGGGTGTTTCCACTCCCACCCATCAAGTATTCAAAAATGGTGAGGGGTGGGCAGTCGGGACTTAAGAGTATTCAATTTTCACAAAGATAAATTAAAATCAAAATGCATTATTGCAAAAATATGTTTACTGCTAGGAAAAATTGACCCAATGTGTGTCAAAGGGGAACATTCTAGACAGGCAACTCAATTTTCCTCATCCAACATGAATCCCAACTAGACCCCAGGGGTCCACAGGTCAGGAGTTCTGTATTTGGCAAAATGCATTCTCTGTTCTTCCACCCATGTCAGGCACTCTACTGTAATCAATCCCTCATGGGTCCTGTTTTTACTTTTTCTCATTTTTTTAAAAGAGGTTTTTAATAGATGTGCTGTCTCTGCCACCCCCAGCCAAGTCTTTGCAGTTCCCATAATCACAGAGGTAGGAGATCAAAACAACAGAGGAGAATCTGTGTGGAGGTTCTGTGTGCATCCCTCGCAGTGGGGACATTTTGCCCAATAGAGATTTAATTGGTGCCTTTGCATTCTGAAGATAATGCTATTCCATTATCTGCTATTGTTATCAACATTTTCTGTAGAGAAAACCTTTTTTATTTTCCTGTGTCTATGCTCACATTGCCTCACTGTATTCTTTTATTTGGGGGAATGTTTACCACTTCTTCTGGACCTGCTGCATTTCAGTGAGGAAACCAGTTGAGATCAATCGGGGCATTAAGAATTGATCTGAGAGGAGAGGCAGGGCGCTCCACTGTGGAGCCTGGCCAGCAGCTGCCGTCGCTATGCTGCACTCTCCTGGGCTTCTGGTTACCTCCTGGAATGTCAGGACCCCAGCCTGTGTCCCTCAGAAGCCAGGACAGCCACAGAATATCAGGTCCTCCCTGGCTCTGCCGAATGTGCCACGAGGCCAGCGCTGTGTCAGCTTTCAGCAGGAACGTATGTGCCTTGAGCTGTTCTTTCGGAAGCCAGTTTCTCCTGGGAGTCCCACACTGTCTCTGCACAGCTATACGTGTCAGAAGACAGAAAGGCAGAGCTAAAGAACCCGCAGCTGACTTGTAGAAAGCTGCTGCGGCAACAAGGAGGGAACTCTTTGCTGGAAGCTGTTGATCGTTTCTGCGTACATGGCTGAGCTTAGGGTCCAGGGGGCGGCTGAGTGCAAGGGTGGGGACAGATTCTAAGGTAATGACAAGTCAGCAAAACCTTCATGGTGTTCACAACACCCTGCTGTTTTCAGAGAACAATACAAAGGCACCAAGAATTAAATCCACAGACACACAGGATTTTCCACGTGACCTCAGAGGAATCCTTGGGAACTTGCCTGAAGCCTTGGACCCCAGATTCAGGAGTCTTAGTCTCTCATATCTGCTAAGAACATGCTCCTTCATTCATCCATTCAATAAACATCGATTTGAGAGTTGATGGGGTGACAGCCTATAGTGATGCCTGCGAGAATAAAATAGACACAGCTCCTCTCCTTTAGGGGCTTACAGTTGTTTCTGCGTTTTCAGAAGATAAGCAAATATGTGAGCAAATAGAGTTACAGACAGTGCAAATGCTGTAACGTTAACCAGAACACTGGTCAAGGAAGACCTTTGTGAGGGTCTGGCACTCGAGCCTTGCAGGGGAGGTGCTGGGAAGCATGTTCCAGAAAGGGGTGGGGCATGTGCAAAGGTCCTGAGTTCTGGAGATGTTCGTCATGGCCCAGCACAGAATGGAGGCCAGTGTGGTTCAAGCACAGGGAACCAAGGGAAGAGAGATAAATGGGCCCATGCTGCAGATGTAGTTGGCGAGGCAGGAGTTTAGACTTTTTCCCTCCTAAATTTAATAGGAAGTTACAGCACAAATTAGATTTAAAATTCTCATCAGCTGCAGAAAAGAAAGTGTGCCGGGAGGGGCAGGAATGGGAGCTGAGATGGCTAACTCTAGTAGTGGTCCATGTGAAAGATGATGACAGCTTGAGTTCAGATAGTCCTGTTGGGTGTAGGGGGCATGTGTGATCATGCTTAGTCATGTCCGACTCCTTGTGACCCTATGGACTGTAGCCCGCCAGGCTCCTGTGTCCACGGGATTTCCCAGCAAGAGTACTAGAGTGGGTTGCCATTTCCTCCTCCAGGAGATCTTCCCGACCCAGGGATCAAACCCACGTCCCTTGTATCTCCTGCATGGCAGGTGGATTCTTTACCAATGAACCACCTGGAAAGTTGTTTGGGGGTGTAGGGGGCTACTGGTAATCCAGCTCTCTGAAAAGAAAGGTCAACAAACCTGAGGGCTGGGGTTTGCCAGTTTCCAGTGTAAACACTCCCTCCACTGGCTCGTTCCAAGCCATCCCTAGAGGTCACTGAGAAGTAACAGGTCAACCAGCTATAGTGCCTGCAGTAGGAGGACCTTGGTCAGTGAGGCTGGACAGAAGTAAACACGAGAGTGAGGGACATTGAACAGTCTTCTGCTTGTTGATTTGGGAAGTGGGGAGGCTGGAGAAGCCACAGATGTGGACAGAAGGAGAACGGAAGGGTGGAAGGGTGCAGATTTGCGGGTGGGACAGGGGCCATGAGAACAGAACTCACTTGAAGCCCCTTCCCTTCTGCATCCTCGGGCACAGGTATCAGGTCTGCATGATTGATGATTTGTCGCTCGTGTAAACACATGACCCTGCTCTTTCAGCACCTGCCCGGCTAGATTTGCTGGGACCTGTGCAGTGAGTTATGGAGCAAGAGATGGGCTGGAAATCCAGAGATCGGGAAACTGAGACTTAGGGATGCTAAGCATGGGTTTACACAGGTGGATAAATAGGTTGGATCCAGGCCTTTTGACCCAAAAAGATGAGCCTCTCTTCTATGCCTGGTTGCTGGTTTGTTGATTATTAAAAGTCTACTAAAAACAAAACATAAAAGCTAAATACCTTTTTTTTTTCTTATTTTTTCCTCTGCCCCTATTTTCTCTGAATTACTATGCACAAGAAGAAGTAGCCCACCCAGAGAAGTGGATCGGTAAATATTCCCTCTCTAGTCAGGTGGTGAGTGTGAATCTTCATCATAACCTGCAGCAAAGGTGGTATCACATGTGTTCACCTGCAAGTTTCAGGGGGTGGGGTGATTTGAGCTTCATCTGTGTTAATCCAGCAGGCACTGCTTAACCCAGGTATACACCCACTGAGATTGAAGACTCAATCCAGGAGCTTTCTGCTGCTTTCTTGGCTGTCCCCTCCCCCCCACACACACCTGCAGGTGCCCTAAGCACAGCTTGGGAGTGACTGTCAAAGCTGGTGGATGATGTTTATATCAGGACGCTATGTGTGCTCATTTAACACTTGATGGTGGCAGCAGTCTGCCCACTGGATGGGGTTCACCACTCATACAGTGTTAACAAGTTTGCAGGAGGCTCTTGTTCCCACATCTACATCCTTTTATCCAGGTCTGCATCCAGGTACAATGTGGAAGAGAAGATGGAGAGCGAGCTCTGGGGGGTCCCACAGAGGTGGGTTTGAATCCTTGCTCAGGCTTCTTGCCTGTGTGGTTTGGGTGCAGGTCCTACTCTCTCTGAGCCTCAGTTTCCCACTTGTGTAGGGAGAGTCATCTTAAGTCCCACCTCTCAGAGCAGTTCCAAAATCATGTGTCCAGTTCAACCAGGGCAAGAGTGGTCATCACCATCATCATCCTGTTTCCACTCTGAGTCCAAAAGCTCATGGACTATTCATCTGCCCCACCCCCTCCCGCCAGCAGCATCCACAGTGCTCCCAAGTGGCTTCTGAGGGTTTGGAGTGTGACCTGGACACCAGCTCAATTCCTGGCTCCTTCCTGGAGACCCTGTGGTTTATTGCGCCTCCCGGGAGTCTCCCTCCTCAGAGCTTCCTTCCCTGAGCTCACTCACTTTTTGCTCTGCCCTAATTGTGACATCTGGTGGTTCACAGCACCACCACACCACCCCACTCACAGGAGCTCTGTTTGTCTGGGGGTTGGAGGGCTTTGCAACAATGGCATCTACACGTGTGTCCCACTGTTAGATCTCCTCGTCGCTGTTCTGAGAAGCCTTGGGCTCCTTCAGCGGTGGCACCTCTGTGTTTCCACCTCCTGCGCCTTCTCTGGTCCTCTCTCCTGTCTCTGCTGCTCCAGCCCCAGGGTCTGTTCCTATGTGGAACTCTGACACCTCTAGAAAGACATGGGGACTCCAAGGCACTGCTTCCAGCCCCTTCATCCTTCCATCTGAGGGTCTTTGATACAATAGCTCAAAAAAAAAAAAATTACCCATAGAAATTCCCTTACCCACCTTTCTGTCCTCTCCCTCTGGCCACAGTTGGGCCACAGTTGGTCCCACATTTAAAAATCTGAAATCTTTAAAGGGTGAAAAACAGATGTTCAGAGTCCATTTGAAAGCACTTCATGGAAAGAACTGTTTTTCACGTAGCATCATTGTGCTCCAGCTGAGGAGGGCTCCTGTCCCAGATACCGAATCCATAAAACTGTGAAATTCTCTCCCACAAGGACCTTGGTGACATGCAGAAACCAAGAACCGATTTCCACATTAAGAGTTAAAAGGAAAAGGTACTATTAATTTTCCATTTTTAGTCATGAAATTTGCAGTTGTACGCTTATGAGAAGTATTATTTTAACCTTTATATTTCTCTTTACATTACTTTCTGGAGACAGAATTAAAAGTTAAAAATTGATACCTGACATCAAAAACTCAGCATGCTAAAGGGTACGAGCCATGAACAAAAATAAGAAGAAATGGTGGCCTTTGAAGACTTTGGGAATAGAAATATACCAAGAAGTACTTTAATTGTCCACAAAGATAAATGTCAGAGAAATTACCTATAAAGATAGGTGGTGGGGAAAGAGAAAGCAAGATTTGAAGACTTTAGAATGAGTTCCCATAATTAAAACAGCATAAAATATCTGAAGAGATTCCAGAAATTAATCAAGATGGTGGATGATAATGCATATCTGTTGGCTAACCGATGTTTCTTTTCTGTTTATAAACTATGGGGCTTTGCTTTGTTTCTCTAAGGCTAATGGAATACTTGGCATTAGCTCATCTTCCCTGCCGCAGTGGGGACTTCTCCTGTGCTGACCTGCCAACAAGGGGTCCCAGGGCTTATTGGTCACATGCGTGTGCAGGGCATTCCTATTCATGGCCAAGTGATGCTCTGCTTCCAAAAATCCTGAGAAAAGGAGAGGGGAACTTACCCCAAGGATCTTGTGCGTCCCTTTTCTGATTATAAGAACAGACTTTGTCAGTGAACCATGAGTATAAAAGATAAAAGGGGACAACAGAGGATGAGATGGTTATATTCCATCACCGACTCAATGAACATGAACCTTTCTTACCTGGTACCTGAGACTTTCAATTCTAAGAGCAGGATCTGTTCAGTCTGAAAATATGGCTGGGGATTCAGGGAACTTTCTACATCAGAAGAAAAAGTAGATAGACAAGAAAATGCCTTTGCTTTGACCAAATAAAACCTGATGGGTCCTTTAAATTGGCACATCTGCAAAGAAAAATGATTCCTAAATAGGAATGAGGATTGACTTAGAGCAGAGAAACTCGTCCACTGCCTCCTATCGTTAGTACACAAACACGTAGGTTCAGCTCCAAATACCTTTTTGAAAATATTAAAAAAAGATCCACAAGCTCATACCTCTCTGTGCTTCATTGTTTTGGCTAAAAACATAATGGAGAGGTATTCTCAGGCTCTGCAGTCCTCTTTGGAATTGTTTTGAGGAGTTCTGTCATGATGAGTGTGTGAAAGGCTTCAGTTCTTTCACATCGCGGACCATTTGGGTTAAAATAGAACTACATCTCTTGTCCTATGTACCCTGGAGGTCTGGACTTTCTACCTGAGAATCTCTCTCTCTCACACACACACACACATGCAGGTGTGCATGTGTATTAGGATGACCAACTCATACTGTTTTACTTGACTTATTCAGCATTAGGGGCTTCCCAGGTAGCGCTAGTGGTAAAGAACCAACCTGCCCACCTGTAGGGGATGTAAGAGACGTGAGTTCGATCCCTGGTTTAGGAAGATCCCTGGAGAAGGAAATGGCAACCTACTCCAGTATTCTTGCCTGGGAAATCCCATGGATAGAGAAGCCTGGCAGGCTACAATCCTTGGGGTCGCACAGAGTTGAACATGACTGAAGCAACTTAGCACATACGCATTCAACATTAGCCCTGGGAGTCTTGTGTGCCAGGACACAGTCCAGGTGAATGAAGGCACTTGTTGTACATGCATGTATAATGGGAAAGGCTTCTTTTCTCCCCTTTTGGAACCTTGTGCCTCCAGTGGCTATGATGCTAGAAGGTGAAATGTGAGGCTGAGAGGGAGACAGAGGCTCCGTGAGCATAACAGGGAGGAACAGCATGGGCTCCCAGAGTCTTCTACGTGTTTTGCCCCGAAGCCTCACCCCCAGGGGCCCTATGGGTTCTGAAGTCACTGGCTTTCCTTGACTTCCCCCCACCTCTCACTCCAGGCAGCAGAACCAGAGGCAGGGAGAGAGGATGGGGAGTCAACCAACTGGAGTTGACTGACTTGAGATTGAAAAGAAGCCTGTTTTATTTCCATTCTTGATCTCATGGAATGTATCTACTTCTATCTTAATTAAAAAATAAGAAGAGACAATAAAATGCGTTATTACAGATTGGATGGGTAAAGCAATTGGCTTGACAGTAATCTAGGAACTTAATTATAGCCAAACATGCCCATGTAATACACATTCTCAGAGAGGAAGGGTTGAAGAGGGTCAATAAATCACTGTTTTTAAAAACAGGAGAAGGCTTTGTAATCGTCCAGTTACAGCTGACGAGGCCATAAAGAAGCTATAAGCAGGCTGGGTGCCATGCATCATGGGCTTTAATGTGCCGGTGTCGCGTTGCAGCGGGAGGCTGTCTGGGAAAGAGCCGAGCTCTATGGTTATTTGTCTGGAATGGAAGCCATCATTCAGGGTGGAGGCTGGTTAGTGAAGATCCTTCACGGTCAACTGCAGCATGGTCATGCCTGCCTTTGTCTAAAGGATCAAGAGGGAGATGGATGCCGGCCAGAAACAGCTGCAGCCCTGACTTTCTTGGGGGCAGATTCCCTGGCAGGTGGGCTCTGGGAACTGACCCAACCTGCCCAGACTTGCTGCCCTTCCTCCAGGTTTGGGGGGACTTGGGGCATCCTCCTGGGGCCCACTGCCTTGTGTAGAGCTGCAGGTGCCTGATTGTCTATTCCAGCCCTTGTGCTCTGGCTCCTCCATCAAACACCAGCTCCTCAGAGAGGCCTCCTGCCTGCCTGTCCACTGAAGACCCTTCCACCCCACCTGCCTCTTACCAACAACCCAGTTACTGGTTTAATCTTCTTCAGAACAATTCTCCCCATTGGAAGGTGTCCTGTTGGATGGGTTCTTTACATACCACCAGTCTTCTGAGTGGGATGCAAGCTCCAGGAAGGTGAGGGCAGGCTCAGACTTGCTGCAACTCTGCCTCTGGTACCTGGCCTGTGTGTGTCCTCTCCACCCAATGGTAACAGCGCCCGTGTCAGGACAGCCCTGCTTCCCCTCTTAGTCTGTATAGTCTCGGTGGGGGCTCACCTGGCTCCAGGCACAGAGAGACCACCTGGCCCAAGCTAGGCTAGTAGTGTTCCTCACTCTGGCTACACTTGTTCCGGGAGGAGCTTGAAACTCAGCAGCCAGTGAGCCCTGGGACTTGTGCTGGGGCCCTTGGGAACGGCTCTTCTCTTTGCCGAATGGGAGCTAGTGAGGGTGACCCCAGAGCTGCTGGGGGCCCTCTTAGCACACCCCTCACCCCTGAAACTGGCCTCGGATCGAAGACCAAGGAGATGGACATGCACTGACAGTGAACTCCTAGCCTCTGAGCCTCCCAAGTTGCCTGGTCACAGGAACCATTGATGTTCTTGTTTCTGATCAGCTGGTTTGCATCAGGTTTGTGTCACATTCAACCAAAAGGGCCCTGACTAATACATTAGTCTGTCTCTTGCTCCCCAGTCTTGGTTTCACAGATTGCTGGTGAGGCTGGGCCTGGCGCAGTGTACTGACAGTGGTGCTGGCGAGAAGTGGTTCTCATTCCTGCAGGATGTTATTCTAGCGAGAATCAGGCCAAGGAAGTTCCACTGCCAAAGGCATCACTGGGGATGGTCACATACAGGTGGCTGGTTTGTCTCAGCAGATGGTGGCACCAGCTCCTCTGAGCCAAATCTGGAGGACAGAAGGGCCCAGTGGGCCTGCCCCATCTCCTATTGCCTCTTGGAGACTCTTCAGGGTCTGTTCAGAGGTTCTGCCATTCATTTCCTGCCCTTCATGCTGGCCCTGGCTCTAGTACATGGCTGGCTGCATCCTCCACTCTCAGGATCAGGCAGGAAAATCGCCTACGTGGGCTTTAATTTCATCTTTCATTTTTAAGAGATGAAGCAGATCAGGAATGTTTCAAGGAATCCCAGCGTGTGAATGATAAAACAGGAAGCTTCTCTGAAAAGAGAGTATTCTGTGGTCAGGTAGGTCAGGGAAACGCTGGTTTAAATAGAGTCGAGTCCATTTCGTGCTGCAGGAACATGCAGAATTTCTAACACGTGTGCTCTCACTCTCCAAGAGGCAGGTGTGGTGGCAGTTTCTGCCGTAGGACTCTTGTTTGGGAGCATCTCTTAGGATTTCGTGTCCTGCAGAATGCTCCTTGGAAGTATTTTAAGAATAAAGATGTAGATGGGTCTTCTCCCTTCCTTAGTGTACAAGTTCCCTGGGTGAATCTGTGGGACTAGGAACTATCATATAAGGGGCAGGATCTCATGGTCCCCCCTGCTGCTTCAGAAGCTTCTGGAGGGCCGTGTGGGCCTTTCTCCTTGGCCATCCCACCCCAGCACCTACCCTGGAGCCTGGGTGTGGCTGGATCCCCATGCTTGCTGGATGAGGGAGTGGGTGAAATATGGCTGAGCACATGCTGACCGGGAACCAGGTGAAGCCGTGGGGCAGAAGAGCTTTCTCCAACCTCCAGGAGACTCTGATGTGAAGGGAAGGGCTATTTATTTCCCCTGTGACTCCTGAAGCCAGAACTGTGGTCGATGGTGGGCTTGCCACAGAGGAGGAATCCAGCTCCGTAAGAAAGAGGCTTTTCTAGTTGTCAGCAGCAGCTTAACAAGTGACAGGCTGCCCCCAAAGTGGGAGCATGTGAGGGTTGTTTATTTTTAATATTTTTATTTATTTTTAATTAGAGTTACAACACATTACAATAATGTGTTGGTTTCTGCCATACATCAACGTGAACATTAGGTATACATGTGTGCCCTCCCTCTCGAACCCCTCTCCCACCTCCCTCCCTCCCCCACCATCTGCCTCTAGGGTGTCACAGAGCATCGGCTTTAGGTTCCCTGTGCCATGCATAGAACTCCCACTGGCTGCTTATCTTACGTACGGTAAAGTGTATGTTTCAATTCTACTCTCTCAAATCATCCCACCCTCTCCTTCCCCCACTGTGCACTAAATTCTATTCCTTGTGTCTGTGTCTCCTCTACTGCCCCACATGTAGGATCGTCAGTACTGTCTTTGTAGATATGCGTGCATGCTAAGTCACATCAGTCATGTCCGACTCTTTGCGACCCCATGGACTGTAGCCTGGCAGGCTTCTCTGTCCGTGGGATTCTCCAGGCAAGAGTACTGGAGTGGGTTGTCATGCCCTCCTCCAGGGCATCTTCCTGACCCAGGGATCAAACCTGCGTCTCCTTCACTGCAGGTGGATTCTTTACTGCTGAGCCACTGGGGACGCCCGATTCCATGTGTATGTGTTGTTTTAGTAATAGAAGGATGCTCCTCTCAGGTTTGGGCTCACCCTCTGTGGTTTCTGATGGTAACTCTGAGTCTGCAGTTGTGTTGAAAGGCCCATGTGCTCTCCCTCTGGAACTCTTCATCTGTGCTCTAAGCGGCTTCCAGAAGCTGTTGGCATTGAACGCCATATTTACTGAGCCAACTTCAAATATTTGAGGGTATTGGTAGTGTTTATTATTTGCCTTGAGAAGCCCTGAATCCATGCTACTGGGGACAGTTTGGTTTTCTTTCATAAATTCAGCATCGATAAAAATAAAAGAACAGAAGAGTTGAGAGGAGCCCGCGTCTCCGTGTGCACTTGCGGAGGGATGTCTCACCCTCAACTTCTTCATAAATCCCATTTGTCTGTTCAGATAGTTCATGCTCCATAAGGTGCGGATGAATTCCTGCAAGAATAGCATAACACCTTCCAAAGCAGTGTCACCATGGCCCCCACAGTATTTGTTTATTGGGTCCTTTCTATGCTCAACAGGACAAAGAAATTACCACTCATTGCCGCAGCAGTGTGTCACGGCGAGACAAGTCTGAACAAGAGCCATCTTTTTTAAAAGTGTGAAAACAAACCCTCTGTTGTTCGTGAAAACTATTTTCTGGGTCATATTCTTGTCTACAAACAGATAGGTATGGGGGACCAAATAGGGTCGCTTTTGATCATGATGATTAAGGAACAGAGGAGGAAGCCAGTTTTCTAACTGGGAGTCTTGCACCAATGGAATACACACAAAATGCAATGAGCAAAACTGAGATTGCAGGATGGAGGGGGATGTGCATGGTGCCGCATCCTTCTGGCAGCTGTAGCCCGTGGGCCTTGGGGCTGGGCAGTTAAGATGGAGACCATTTGGCCACTGGCTTCTGAGCTGGTGTTATTGCCATATGATGCCTCGTACCATAGGGATGTAGTGATGTCCTGCACAGGCCTGAGCCATAAAGCAAGCCTCTGACAAACGTTTCATATGTTCCAAAATTATGTAAATTCCTGTGGCCCCTTCCATCAATTCACTCCTCCGCCCTACCATGGTTTATCCCCATAGGATGTGGGAGGTGAGGTGGGGAGAGGAGCAGAGAGAGATACCAATAAGGAGATTCGGCCACCCTTCCCAGCTTGTCTTGAGTGGTCTAAGCTTATGTTGCAAATGAGCCATGTCCAAATCTTTGGGGCTCCATTCTGTACCCTCTGAATCTTTAATTCTCTATAGGAGAGATCAGTGGTCCTCCAGATGTGGTCCCCAGACCAGCAGCATCACCTGGGAAGTCTGCTGGGAATGCCAGGGCTAAGCCTCCATCCCAGCTCCTGAAATCTAAATGCTGAGGGTGGGCCCTAGCCATTGTGCTTTACCTGCCCCCAGGTGATTCTGGCGTGTGATAGAGTTGGAGACCCACTGGGATGCACGCTCCATGGCGCTGTCATCCTTAACCTGGTGGACAGAGAGCTCTGCCTTTCCTGGTTAGCAGAGCTCCTCTAAATAAGCCAAGAATCGCAAGAGGGAGCAGAGGCCCTTCACATCTGTGTCGAGGGGCTCCTGGTAGAGGAGAAGCCACGGGCAATACGTTCCAGGGCAGGGATTCAGGACAGACTTCAGGCGCAAATCCAGGCTCGATGCTTCCAGCTTTTTGTATCCTGGCTTCTTCTTTCATAAAATGGCTATCTATAATACTTTCCTTCTAGAGATGTCAGAAGATTACATCAAATGAGTAAAGCATTTTTAGACGTTCACCTGGAAAAGACTAAGAGCAGGGGGTAGTTGTTCGTATTATTCCTCCAAGTTCACTTTCACTTCTCCTCCCTGATATTAATGTGTCTCTACAGTGCTCTTCCTCTCCTCATAGCAGCGCGTAGAAACAGAGGCATCATCATCCTTTCATTTTCAATTAGGAGTGCAATCCAGTTACGAAGACAGACACTCGGTCTAAACAAATGGGCAGTGATGTTTCCCACATGGGAATCTGAAGGCACTGCTGGTGTGATGCCCTGACGTAACCCACTGGTGAGAAGGCAGATTTGGGGAATGAAAATTGATTGGTGATCATGTCCCCCCCGTGCTTGGCGGCTGCTTCACTCTCATCATTGTTTTAACTTTGTAATTGTGTGAACTCAAACTTTATGTGATTATCTTTCATTATTAATAGATTTTAGTCTGTGTGTACATATGATAGGTAACTAAGTAGATAAATGATAGAGAGATAGGTAGATGGATGGATGGATAAACTAGATAACTAGGCATGTAACACAACAGCAAACTAGCCCAGTTACTGTGCCCACTTGCAGCCTTTTGACCAGCAGTGAATAATCAGCAACGATCTATACTGATTCTCTGTGCTTTGCTCCCCTCCTCCCAGCCCCAGGAAGGGGTTCTCGCCTTGATGTGGTGAAATCCCTCAGATGTGGTTGCCTGGTGGAGCCCAGATTTGCATCCTTCTTCAGGGGTCCAGAGCCTATGAAGGGAAAGTAGCGAGCTAAACTCTGGGATGCAAAGTGAGCAGGTCATGGCCTCAGCTTGCATGAACTTTAAATATTAACTGGGAAGATGGCAAGTTCACAGCCAAGTGCACAAGCACAGAATTGCCTCTGTGGTCAGTTCTGCAGAAGTGTAGGGGCTGCCAGGAGAGTGGGTGGGTAGACACGGCCCCGGGGTCCTGGGAGGCCAAGGAGAGACATCTGAGCTGATCTCTAAAGGACCAACAGGACTCAGCCAGGTAAATCTGAGCTGATCTCTAAAGGACCAACAGGACTCAGCCAGGTAAATCTGAGCTGATCTCTAAAGGACCAACAGGACTCAGCCAGGTAAATCTGAGCTGATCTCTAAAGGACCAATAGGACTCAGCCAGGTAAACCCAGGGAGACATCACGTGGGGGAGGGGACCAGATCGTGAAGGTCCCAAGCAGGCAGGACGATGAAGTGTCCTAAGAACCGGAAGGTGGTTTACTTGTCACTTGTCCCACATGAGGCTGCCCAGAAGTGAAACAGTGACCTCCGGTGGCTGGGAACTACCCTGTGCCTCTTGTAGGGAGTGGGGCCAGTCCCTGGCTCCCCACAGTCTATGACAGGGAGTGTCGAGACCCCAACCCGGGGCCAGGGATCAACCCAATGCAATATGGAGCTTAAAATTTATCTGGTTAAGATGGGGACAGAGCACCATGCCTGTGGGATGGCTGGGCCACCCTCAGCTCCCTTCCCATTCCTGAGCCTAGTTCTCTAGCACGGCCCTCAGGCCTGTGGACTCCCAACAGCCTTGCAGGAACCCCCTCACCCCTAGTAACTCTAGGGAGTCAGAGAGATGCCCGTGTTGGCAGCCCAGACCCGTAGCCATCACAGGGGCATGCAGTGTGGGACACAGCGCCGGGGAGGGGAGCACACTCACTGTCTCCCCACCAGCACATAGGGCCTGTGTCACTAGAGGAGAAAGGGGCAGGAACTGAAAGCCATACAGAAGTCTCCTTACTTTCTGGGGGATGAAGGGTTTGAAAGACTAGAAGGAAGACTCCACTTTCTATTTCTTTTGAACATCTGGAACTCTACAGAGTGTTAATTTTTAAGCTGCCACTAGGAATGATGAAAGAAACTGGTTATCCATTTAGAGGGTGATTATCAAGTTGCAGCCTGCATGAAGTCAATTTTTATAGCTCACTCCTGACCCCCTGAAATGCAAAGTCTATAATGACATTTTGGGTAATGTTTCGAGTTCAGTGGTATAGCGATAAAGAAATCTTAAGCGCAAAGTGCTTCTCTCCTTCCCAAGTAAGTCCTTCTCTCAGCAAAATTTCACTTCAAGTGTCTTTTCATAATAAAATAATTCTGCATTCCAACTGAGAGCTCCACGCACTCCCTCACTCGTCATGTGGTGAGAGCCTGCTTTTGCACCGCTGGGCAGGGTTTGCTAATGGGCACTTTATTGCTAAGTGTGCTGTCCCTTTGGGGGAAAAAATAATTTCATCCCCAGCGCATGCCTCGTCTCCAAGCCTACTGATCAGTGGTGTTATTATGCTTGTAAGAGTCATTTGTAAGCTTTTCAAGTGATATGCCAATGTCCTTTTTTTCAGGTAAAAGAGAGAAAAAGTTAAAAGCAAAAAAGCTATGTATTGGGGGAGGGGCTGTGAGGAGAGTCATTGCAACCAAGTCGATGTTTATCTTCCAAGTGCTGTGTATCACGGAACACCCTGCCTGCTCCTTCGCTGGGTGTCTTCCAAAAGCAAGCGTGGCTCTTAAATCAGATTGGAGTGGAATCAGAGAGAAACTCAAGTGTCCTCCTGCTTCTTGTTAGCTGTCATACTGAGGGGAAATTGCTGGAGGATTCAGAGCCTTTGTTTTCTCATCTCCGAAAAGGGAACAGTGATGCTCTTTGTTCCTAAAACGATGGCGAAGATGATGATACACATACTTCAGTCACATGCGACTCTCTGGGCGGTATAGCCTGCCGGGCTCCTTTGTCCACGGGGACTTCTCTAGGCAAGAATACTGGCGTGGGTTGTCATTTCCTCCTCCAGGAATTTTCCCGACCCAGGAATCAAACCCACATCTCCCTCGTCTGCTGCATCGGCAGGTGGATTCTTTACCCCTAGTGCCTGAAACGTTGTGAAGATTAAACGACACGAGAAGGTGCAAAGGGCAGGGAGCGCGGCTCCGAGTGTGTGAGAGAAATGGCTCCCTTCTCCTGCTCTGTGCAGCGTCTGTCTGCAGCTGCCTCCATACCCCATGACCTGGCGCCTGAAGCTGCCCCTTTGCTCCTTTACTGTCGGAGACAAGCCAGGTGGGACAGAGACAGTGTCACCACCTTTCTTTTTTTCCCTTAAAACCTTGCAGAGTTTGTTATTTAAAAAAAAAGAAACATCTAGAATTCACATGTTACAGTGCTCACAGCTTACACCTGTGAGAGGGATGTGTGGGAGAGAGAGATGGTGTGTGTGTGTGTGTGTCTGTGTGCTTACGTGAACCGGCGGTGTTTTCCATAAACATTTTTGCAGGTGAATGAACTGCTGGCCAGGAGGTTGAGTCACCTGCTTGCAGACACTTCTTAAATAAAAGTCACAACTAGGCTGTGAATCCAGGTGCTCTTACCTCAGGTCCTGCCACTTCATGCTAAGAGAACCTGCCATTTTTCTTGCCATTCTTTAGAGCTCTCGTGCTGAAAGAAATTAATCCAGGTTTCGAACATGATAGCCCAGAAATCGTTGATTAGAATGTTCACGAAACTCACTACCAGGGAATCCCAAAGCCATGGGCACCACTCTTACACAGGTATACTGCCCGCAGAGCGTGTTTCAGATTCAGCCTATGTGGGCTGTGGGGGCCACTTCTACTGCCCCCGCAAAGGGAGTTTAAACCTTCTTGGTGGTAAGTAGCTGGGTTCAGAAAGAATGAACAGACAATGAACTGTTGCCAGGCAACTTCTGTCATCTCCCCAAAGATACACAAGGATGTCCTACCCACAGATAAGGGAATGGGTCCCCCAGCTTGACTGGCTGTAGACAGACTAGGGGAACTAAGGCAAAAACATTCTATCACTATTTCCACTAGTAAAACACATAATTTATAAGTTGTTGTTGATCAGTTGCTAAGTTGTGTCTGACTCTTTGCAACCCCATGGCTCCCCTGTCCTTCACTGTCTCCCAGAGTTTGCTCAAATTCATGTCCATTGAGTTGGTGATGTCATCCAACCATCTTGTCCTCTGTTGCCCTTCTCTCCTCTTGCCCTCAATCTTTCCCAGCATTAGGGTCTTTTCCAATGAGCTAGCTCTTTGCATCAGGTGGCCAGAGTGCTGGGGCTTCAGCATCAGTCCTTCCAGTGAATATTCAGGGTTGATTTCCTTTAGCATTGATGCAAGTAGATTTTTCTTTTACAGAGTCTTTTCAATGCTTTTGATGAACTTAATTCTTAAGAGATTTACAACTCTAGGAGAGTTGAATTGGTTTCCAACCAAGTTTCCACTTACCTTGCCTGCAAGCATGCTTAGTCACTCCGTCATGTCTGACTCATTGTGAGCCTATTGACTGTAGCCCACCAGGCTCCTCTGTCCATAGGATTGTCCAGACAAGAATACTGGAGTGGGTAGTGGGGTCACCACTTCACATGGAAAGACTAGTGGTCTCTTTACTATTTCTGACACTGTCCTTCTAATCTTCTAAATCTGTGATTCTCACCTGGGGGCAGTTCTTTCCCTTCAATTATGGCATGCTTGGCAACATCTCAAGACATTTTTGGTTGTCACAACGAGGAGGAAGGGGTGCTACTAGCAATGAGAGGGTAGAGTCCAGGCACCCTGCCGAACATACTACAGCGACAGCTCACCACAGATGTCAACATTTCAAAGGCCAAAGAATCCCACTTTAAGAACAGAAAGGGGCTTCCCTGCTGGCTCAGTGGTAAAGAATGCACCTGCCAATTCAGGAGATGTAGGTTTGATCCCTGGGTCAGGAAGACCCCCTGGAGAAGGAAATAGCTTCCCACTCCAGTATCCTTGGATGAAGGAATGGCAACCCAATCCAGTATTCTTGCCTGGAGAATTCCATGGACAGAGGATCCTGGCAGGGATCCTGCCAGGGGTTGCAAAGAGTCAAACATGACTGAGTGACTAAACAGCCTGTATCCTTGTCTGGAGAATCCCATGGACAGAGGAGCCTGGCAGGCTCACTCTTTCCTCTCTACTTGTGTCAACATATGGAATGTCCCATACTAAAATGTTTTTAAAAAGCAGACAGTGCCCCAACTTCAGAGTTATGCCTACCAAGTTCTAACAGCTGGAGTCATGGCGTCTAATACTGTAGGTTACCATGTACCCTGCCTGCAGCATCTGCCAGCCTCATGATGGATTCCCATTGGTTTGTATCTGGGACTTTAAGCAGCTGCCTGTGGACATCAGGAGGTTAGAGACAGAGCAGGAGTTCCAGCTCAGGGCTTTCTAACCCCAGATTATGGCAGGGTTTCTGCTCCATCACACTGGTGTCCACCTCCCCAGAAAACACAGGTGTTTGGTGTGGGAGCAGGGGAGCATGCATACATCACAGGTGTGTATGCTAATTAGCTCCCTCCCAAGTCTGCACCAGAGCAAGCCTTGTCAACTAGTATTTGGACAGCCGAACCTCTAAGGAACCACAACATAAAGCCTGATTCCTATCCTGGGAGTTGTAAACTAACCCCAGGTTAGAAGTGTAAACATTTTACCCCTGGGGAAGAGCTGTTTTTAGCTGATTACAAATGGGAGAGGTTGGCAGCTGCTAATATTGATGGTTATTCCTTGAAAAATGACTTTGAGGTATGACTAATCAATTGTCTCTCAGAATGAAGAATGGAACAGGCTGCTCTTCAGGAATCTCAACACAGATTTTTAAATCTGTGCTTTATAGAAGAGGCAGGAAAAATGAGCCAGACCTTTGGCACAATGATGAGTTGTTCAGAGTAAATAAAGCAATTATTAGCATCTAGGTTGGACCTCAGATTTATGAAATTTCTTTTTTTAAAAAACTTGGATGTTGCCACACTTTTGTGTTTCATTAAATGTGGTTCCATGAAACATTCTGACCAGTTGTACTGAAGTGTGCGTCTTGGCACTGTATTGAGAGTTAACAAGAGCTGGGACTTTTTTTTTTTCCCACTCAGTAAATAAGTAGCTTTCACTCAGCTGTAAACATCTGGAGGATTTAGGCCCTGGCTGGTCACAGACTTGCTTTGCTGTATCTAGAACTGATGCTTGCATGAAAGGCGCATGGCCACGTGAGAGGGGTATGTGAGGGGACCCTGGCTGGGAACTGGGGCCTGGATGTATGGTGAGCAGACTCTAGGGTGACTTAGAGTCTGTGCCTGGGTAATCCCTTCTCCTTGAGTGTGGACATGATCGGTGGTTTACTTTTATCTGATTAACTATGGCAAAGGGTATGGAATGTCACATCTATAATTGCCTTAAAAAAGGTGGTACCATCTGTTTTACTCTCTCCCTCACTGGTTTTGTGAAAGCAAGTGATTATGTTGCAGAACTTGGTCCCCAGCATGGTCAGACAGCAAGGAGCTGAGACCTCAGTCTGACAGCCAGAGAGGCTGAAATCTGCAACAACCATGCTCTCCTCTGTAAATGCAGTCTTGTTTTTGGAGCCTCTTGATTGGCCTTTGTCATGATAAACACTGCAAGGATGATTTCCTGGGCTTCCCAGGTGGATCAGTGGTAAAGAATCCACCTGCAATTCAGGAGTCTCGGGTTCGATCCCTGGATTGGAAAGATCCCCTCGAGAAGGGAATGGAAACCCACTCCAGTATTCTTGCCTGGAGAACCCCATGGACAGAAGAGCCTGGCCAGCTACAGTTCATGGGGCTGCAAAGAGTCTGACATGCCTGAGCGACTGAGCATGCACACACGCACTGTGGAGTTACTGGAGGGTTTTCAGCTGGGGATGGAGTGGAGTTTGTAAAACCTCAGTGTGAGGAAGTGTGTCACTTTGTTTTGGATCTGTGACACCCCACTGGACTGTGAGAGACATGTGAATAGGGGCTGAGTCTCTTTGATTTTTTTTTTTTTTTTTGGCTGCATGGGTCTTAGTTGCATTGCTGCCTGTGGGCTCTTAATTGCAGCACGTGGGATTTAGGTCCCTGACCAGATACTGAATCTGGGCTCCCTGCACTGGGAGTGAGAATCAACCACTGGATCTCCAGGAAGGCTCCTTGGGGCTGCATTTCCACCCCTTAGGACAGAATCCTGCTGTTACAGATGTGGGCATGAGACTGTTTTGGGAAAGAGAAAGAAAGAAGGAAGGAAAAGAGGGAGGGAAGGAGGAGGGAAGGAAGGGAGTTGGCAGGAACCCAAGCTGCCACCCTTCCGCCTGGAGCACATGTGGGTTTGGGGTCTTTCCTGGCTGTTTAGTTTAGTTTTTGCATCTGCTGCATTTGACATGTCTCTAAATTTGATACTCTTTTCTCCCTCCTTGTAGTTGATACCAAATTTCCTTACCTTGGGAATTCTGAGTCTTTCCATCTGGGGGGAAAAAATTTCTATGTTTTTGACGCTCTAAAACAAAATTTATAAGAGATCTTTTTCACTCATTATTTTTTTGTTCAATTTTGCATTTCTTTTACTGATTTTATATTGGAGTCTTTCTCTCAGCATTTTAAATTAGAACCAGTCTGCATCCCAGGCATTCCTGGAGTCAGAATGCAGTAATCAGTTGCAAAGATGAGCAGGGCTCTTGCCTGGCTGTATGTACCTGCCCTAGCGTTTAGCCATGCACACACACATTCTCAAAGCAGCCCAGTTTCTGGCCATATCTGTCCAGAGCAGCCTTCCATGGCAGTTTCATTTCTTGGCCTCAAAGCGACTGCATTTTTCACCTTGTAATGATTTAGTTAATGCATCTGTTAAATAATGCAGTCACTTTTATGAATTCTCCATCCATCTATATGGGAGAGAGTATCATCTGAACAGCCATATGGTTGACTTTTTAATGAATGCAAAATACCTGGATGTCACATGGAAAGTTCTGGATGGGCACACAAATTAGGCATCATGATTTCCTGTTAAATACCAAACCCAGATAACATCCTCTCCTCGGAGACCATTATTATGTGGTTGTATATTTAAAAAAGGGAACGGTTCATGGAGGAGGCACAAAGCAGCAGTCCATACTTAATAGCTTGCTCCAAGGAGCAAATTAAGCCTGGAACTGTCGATGTATTAAAGTTAGCAGAGCGGGTCCTGAGTATTAAACATAGAAATTTCTGAGAGAGAGAGGGTTCATTCTTTTACATTGACTCAATGGTGAAATAAAGTGAACTCTGACAATGTGATTTAGCAAAGACTCTAAAACATAACGTGTTGGAATGGCTGTGTATCAAAAGGTATTTTTCTGTTCTATTACCTTTAATGAATAGCTTAGATCACTGAATATATTCACTGAGCTATGGCTCAGTGCATTTTTGATAAGGAGACGAAAAGCACTACAGGTTTTGGTGTAATTTTATCTGCGATGGGGTTGTGTGCCTGATGTCGTGTATATACAAAACTACGTGTATGGACGCATAGAATATACATATTTGTTTTCACACGTGCCCATGTGAATATTTTACCTGTAGGGACTTCCAATGAATTAGAATCAGTTTGATAGTAAAGAGTTCTATTGTATTTTTTTCATCTTAAATAAATAGAAGTGCACAAAACCCTTTATTGGAAATTCACTGAAGGTAGACGTGTTATCAGATTAGTACCCAAAGGGCCAGCTGGTGACACGTCATGAGTCTATCTCAGATGACTCACTGCTCCATGAAAAAGGCACCAGTCTTTGAGCCCTTGGCCCTGTGAAGATTAAATGTCTCCCATTCCACAGTCTCAAGCAGAGTTGAAACCAACATACCCTTATTTTCAAAGTTAACGTGGGATGTTTCAATTTGCCTTCTGGTCAAAGTGTCTTTTGGCTGCTGGAAGCGGCAGCCCCCTGTGTCTTCTCCCCACACTGGGACTCCCCACTAGTTCCGTTGCCGCCCCTTATCCTGTATCTTGCAGTCCTCTCCTGGGCCTGGGCTAATGTGCCTCAGCTAGAGCCACAGCTTGGCTGGCTCCTTTGTCATCCTACAGCAAGGCACTCTTAGATCCCCTCCTGTCTAATCCTGTGGTGTTTCTCAAACAATCACAACTCAGTTCTTCCACTCTGGCCTTATTTTCCAGCTAGGACACCCAAGTGTATTAGTTGCTCAGTTGTGTCTGACTCTTTGCAACCCTATGGTCCGTAGCCTGCCAGGCTCCTCTGCTCAGGGGATTCTCCAGGCAAGGATACTGGAGTGGGTTGCCATTCTCTTCTCCAGGGGATCTTCCTGACCCAGGGATTGAACTCAGGGCTCCTGCATCTCTTGCACTGCAGGCGGATTCTTTACCATCTGAGCCACCAGGGAAGCCCATAATACCCAAACTGACTTGAAAAACCTGAACCTGGCCCACTTGTCCATATCATTCTAAGGCTTTTCTGTCTTCTGAAGCTCATTCATTCATTCATGAAACACATTTTATTGACATCCTCTGGATTGGAGGCAGTGTCCCAATGTCAGGTGTAGGTATGGCTGGGAATGAGACTGACAAGGTTTAGGCAAAAATGGAGCTTCCTTCTAACCAGAGGAGACAGTAAGCAGTTAACTGGTAGAGAAACTGATGTCACGTGGTAGTCAGTTCTGTGGGTGGTGGCGAGCCAGGATCACCCCAGCTCAGGATTCCTCATCCCGCCTTCACATGCTCTCATCACAGCATGTACCATATCGTATGAAGAGAGGCCTTTCTGCTGCAGAGTAAGGTCTCAAGGGCAGAGCCGTGCTGCTCTGATCTTTTCATACATAGCATGGTGCCTGCTGGGTGGCTTCTGGAAAATAAATTCAGTAATCCAACCCACAAATATTTACTGTACTCTTGCTATGTGGTTTGCCTTATTCTAGGTACCAGAGAGCAAGATGGGGGAGGCTCTGCCCCTGTGAAGTTACTTGTGGGCATAGGGCTAGAGAGGAGGCCAGATAAACAGCCCAGGACAGCTGGAAAGGAGGCACCTGTGGCTGGGCTGTGAGGAAAATGGATACAGTGCAGCGATTCTTGGACATGAGTGAGCTTAGGAATCACTGGGAGCCCCAGTTGCAGAGTTTCTGATCCGGGAGATCTGGCTGGGGCCTGGGAAGGTGCATTTGAAACAAGCTCCCAGGTGCTGCTGCTGGTGGTAGTATACACAAAACACTCTGTGATGATGCTTGTGGATCCCTGGAGCAGGGAGGAAGAGGAAGAAGAGGGGGAAGAAGCGCCGGGGTCCAGCCCCCATGGATCCAGGGAATTTGAAGCGGGGCCGGCGTCGGTGATCAGGAAACAATAGCTTATTTAAATGTTAATTAAAGATATAAAGAGTGGTTAAATAAGGATAGCTCAGTGAGAAAATTTAGTGGAGAAAAGAGGCTGAATAACTTGGTTTACGTGGAAAACTAATAAAATTCCAAGACAAGGAATTTGCATCACCTACGTAGGCCGCAGGCATCCTCCCGTTCTCCTGAAGGAGAGGAGACACTAAGGCTTCCCCGGTCAGATCTTAGAAGCCCAGGCATAATTAGTAGGCTTGATGAGCCTCCATGCTCCAGATGGGAATTCAGCCAGAAGGTGAGAGAAAGAACGACATGGGGAGACCAAGCTTCGGTGAACAAGGCCTGCACTTAATTTTTCAAAGTAGTTTTTATACCTTAAGTTGTGCATAGAGGATAATGGGGGAAGGGGTAGAGTCATGCAAGGACAGCAGTCCTTGATTCCTATCGAAGCCAGGCTTTCAAACTTATCATATGCAAAAGTTTAGGTGATTTACATCATCTTCTGGCCAGGAGGCCTGTTACCATTTTATGACCCTTTCTTTATTTTTCTCTAAAGGTGATTATTCTAAAGTCAGGCTCCACCCTCTGAAAGCATTAGATAAAGTTGCATTCCTATAGGGCAAAGGTGTGTTGGGCTGTAACAAGAAAAGAATTAACTCAAGGGTCCAAGGTTACAAACATTAAAGCTATTACTTACATTCCTATACACCAATTATATTAATCAATACACTCTCAGGGACACAGTAGGTAAGGGATATGGAAACTTAGCAGCAAACATTGGCCCAACAAGTGAAAAACCCTTCACCAATACAATTTATAATCAACCCACTATACTACACTAATAATTTCCTAACTTCTCAAAAGAATCTGTTTTTAGAAAGTTTAGAGCATCTCATGCCTCTCACAGTTGGGAGGTTGTGAACAATCACATGTGGCCAGAAGAACCTGTTCAGGTAGGCTAGAGGACTTCCAAAGGAGTTTGTAGGTTGAAACACTCTTGTCATGCCCAGGAACTTTATTAACTGGAGCTGTAAGTTAACTCTTTTTCAGAGAGAGGTGGTGGGGGACAGCCCCTCATAAAGTCAGAGGTGTACGTGAGAGCACAAAGCAGTAAAGTGGGCAGACTTTGGTTTTGGGGGTAGATGCTCAAGAATTTCCCGGGGGACTCCTGAGGCTCGATCCCTCCTTTGCGTATGCTGAGCCTCCTTCCTCATGATGTTTGCCACGGGTGGAGCTCCTCATGCTGGCTCCTGGCAAAGAAGAGATGGGGGAAGAGGAGGAGAAGGGGCAACAGGGCAAAGTCCCTGAAGCCAGGGGCAGCCTGGTCTTGGGACACACGAGGCCTGAGCCTGGGGTTCGAGAAGCAGGGAAAGAGGGCACAGTGCACAGGAGGTTTGGCTGGTGGTTATAATGGCCCACTTGAGGGATCCAAGCTAGTCTCCCTATCTTTGCCAACTGATTAGCAACCTTAATTCCATCTGGGGTTTCAATACCCTCTGCCTTGTAACATCACAGTCTCACAGGATCCAGAGAGTTGGGCTTGGGTCTTTGTAGGGGACGTTGTTTTGTCGACCACACCCTGCATGTTTTTAAAATAAACACTGCGGATGCAGCTTAGAGAATAACAGGGAGAAAAATGGAATTAGGGAGACCAATGACTAGGCTGCCACCTTGGTCCTGGTGGGAAGTGGCCTCACTTGAACTAGGTTGGGGTTGCAAAGAGGTGGACATGTAACCTTCTTGGGAATATAATGGGATGCTGACAGGATGAGCATGGGGTGAAACAAGGAGAGATATAAAGGAATGGGAGGTGATGCTGTTAACTGGGGGAGAGAAGGAAAGAGAGGGCCAGAGAGTCAGGAGGAGGTTAATGTTGCTTAATCTAACAAATCACCAGTTCTACACTGGCTTTGGAAATGCACTAACTTAACTTTGTGAACAAGACGTGAAGCTCAGGCTGGAAACATCTCAAGGACTCTATCACTCTGTGGGTTGGTACTTACTGATTTTACGGGGTAAAAGGAATCTATATCAGTTCTGGAATGTTCCATGACAAAAAACAAGCCATTTGGAGACCTAACTTAAATGGCAGGCTGACCTGAGTTTGACTCCCATCTGGGAGGTACCGAGACCACCCTGAGTCTCCCCCTCATCATAAGTAAAATGGGTCTGAGAAATCTATTTTAGGGTGCTGTGAAGATTGCCTATTCTGTCTGTAAATGCCTGTCTCTGCTCTGAGGAGTTTGTCCCTGTGTTTCTGTGGTCTCAGTTGCTTTACAATGGGTAGGGAAGCCTTGGTTCTTCCAAAAGTAATTTTAGGCAACAGTCTTTAGGGCATGATTTTGAATTAATGACCCAATTAATGTGGTCCATGTAGATGCTCCTAAGAACAGCCTAGAGTTGTGAAAATAAGTTTTTTTTTTTTTTTTTAATTTTGGCATCCTTAGAAATTATTCTTATCACTCACTGTTCGGGATGGGCCAGCAGGCATTTAGATAAGTTTTTCTAATTATGTATCAGAGGATCTCTGTAAACATAAAGCAACTCTTTTTGAAAGGTGGAGATCACTAAATATCAAACAATGCATTACCTGTTGTTTTCTGAACTGACTCTCTTTCCTCCTCCAGTAATATTCTCCTCGTCTCTGTGTATTTTCCCATCTGGGTACACAAACAAAAACCTTGTAAAAAGTGAAAGCCCTACTAATATGTTTGTTTTTTCAAACGATTGGCAGTGAGCGAGCAATTAGCAGGTCCGATCTCGGTTTTGAATGCAGCCGTGCATTCTGGGCAGCCATGCTTGACAGGCTTCCCAACCTGCAGACACTGGGAATTTATTTTTCCATCTATATTCATGACACTCATGATCTGAAATGGCCATTCTAATGTCCCCCCACCCCTCTTTGCAGCAAATTAGTGGAGTCAATGGCTTCTGGCCCCAAGGTCTCATCTGTTGTGCCAAATGTAAGCTGGATGCCAAATTCCCTTCCAGCATCAGAGGGACACTCTGGTACTTTATGGCGCTCTGGACATGAAAGGATCCTGACAGGCCTTCTCCACAGACTGGGACGGGGCCAGCTTCACGGAGCAGCTGTCCCCACTCCCGTCCCTGAGATGTGATGTCCGTGGTGAAAGTGGCTGCTGGTGGTTCCTCACAGAGCAGGGATGGCCAGAGGGGAGGGGTCCATGGGGCTCTGCGTCAGCATGGAGATTATGCTTGGTTGTGGGGGGGAGTCAACAAATTTCAAACTCTTGCTTTCATTGTGATTATTTATGCAGTAACCTAAGGTTGTTGTGTATGGCTTTTTCTATTCAACACCATTTTAATAATATTAAACGTGGTATACACAATATATGATTTTTTTCTTTTTTTGAAAGAAGACTATGTCTTTTTCTTTTTTTAAAAATTAATAATTTATTTATTTGGTTTTGCCAGGTCTTAGTTGCAGCATTGGGGGTATAGTATCCTGACCAGAGACTAAACCCCAGCCACTGGACCACCAAGTCCCCAATATATGGCTTTTACAGAGTTGAATACAAATATAATATAGAATTCAGAGGTATATGCACATACATGGTTTTTCAAAGTAGGATGTAGATCATGGAGAGAAGCAGAGGGTAAATTACTGTTTTCTTCACTCCTTTCATTTTATTATCATTTTCTATAAGTAATATTTTAGCTTTTAGTTATCTTTTTGCATGTGTTCTTATAGAGATGTGTATATATTCATCACAGTGTCATTTATATAATACTTTCACATCATGTTTACAAACATCTCCATCATCTAGGTGCACATCTGAGAAGCCTGATTGAGATGAATACTTTAATTCTAAAGGCACCTTTTCCTTATTTACCTATGAGATATTTCAAATGTATGAAATAGCACATGTGCTCTGCTTATTTTACTAAGAAACACTTCACATGCATGAAGTAGCACATGTATTAACACACGAAATAGCACATGTACCATGTGAGTGCATTTAAAAAAACAATGGTGAATGGATGCTCCACCTACTCAGGTGAAGGAAGTGTTAGGTCAGTGGGATGAGGTTTAGAACTGATCATGAGATTTAACAAGGTGGTCCCTGGTGATGTGGCTGAGCAGCTGATATGGGCAGAGGGCATGAACATCAGCTATGGAAAGGTTTAGGGAGAGTAAGAGAATGGGAGTGGTGAACAAGTGTAACCATCGCTCCTGAGATGTTCTTCTATGCAAGGGAGATGAGAGATGAGCTCACTGCTGGAGAGAGAGGTGAGCTGAACTGAATGTTTTTAAGATGAGAGGAATTTGAGTACCTTTGTTTGTAGACGGGAATGAATCTGTAAAGAGGAGAGAGCTGATGACGCAGAAAATGAAAGGTGACAATTGCTCAATGATGCTCTTGAGTCAGGGAGAGTGGCTGGGGTCCAGGGTCCAGGGTCCAGGCAGAGTCTCCCACCTTAGGAAGGTGTTGACTTGTAGCAAGAAGACAGATGGAAGACACATGTTGGGCAGATACAAGCTGAAGCATGTGCTGGTGAGGATCCATTCCTGTCTTCTGGGTGCATCTCATGCTCAGTGAACAAGGAAGTGAGCTGAGGGCAAAGTCGGGAAGAGGTGTTGGAGTCTGGAGAGAGAGGAGGTATGAGCCAGAGTGGGGAGGGGCTGGACTGAGAGGTGCTGCAGCATAGTCAAGCAGCCCCAGAGGCCCTTGAGAGGTGAGTAGACTTGAATTTACAGTGAGACCAGTAAACGTGTTTCTAGATTCCAGCCATATTCAGCTGGGTGAGTGCTGACCTGAGTTGGCAGAGAGTGATTTAATCTGAGCTGGACTTTTTCTTGGGGAGAGGGGAAGGGAGTTGAGAATCTGAGAGGATTAATCTGTACAAGGAGTGGGTAGAGACTTGAGGGGTCTCCATGGACTTTAAGTCTCTGGCATTTTGAAGAATGGCTGGAGTTTGGCTGTAAAATGTACCTGGCTGTGATACCCAGCCAGTCAGCATTTGTATCAAAGTGCCTTCATTTATTAAATGTGTGATTTCAGAGACATTCGTTAACTTACCTGGACCTCCAATTAATCCATTGGTAAAATGAGAATGATTATACCTATTGAAAGAGATTGTTGTGAGGGTTGAAGAGGTAACATTTGTGAATGCTTAGCACAGGGCTGGCCCATAGCATGAGCCCTGCAAATGTTAACTATTATTATTAGTTGTAGAGTTATGACTCAGGCTTCCACAGTGGCTCAGCGGTAAAAAAAAAAAAAAAAAAAAATTGCCTGCGGTGCAGAAGCCACATGAGCTGAGAGTTTGATTCTTAGATTGGGAAGATTCCCTGGAGGAGGCATGGTGACCCACTCCAGTATTCTTGCTTGGAGAATCCTATGGACAGAGGAGACTGTTGGGCTACAGTCCATGGGGTCGCAAAGAGTTGGACACGACTGAAGTGACTTATCACACAGCACACACAGTATTATAATCATACTGTCATCATTATCATCAATTAGGGTGACCAGCAGTCCCCAGTAGCCTCAGATTCTCCCAGTTCCAGTGCTGGAAGTCTCTGGTCCAGGGAAGCCCTGAGCTGGGAAAGCGTCCCAGTGCGCCAGAGTTGAGCCCTGCCCTGCACTGTGGGGCAAGAACCCATTAGCTTTAGTGCTCACATCCTGTTCTCACAAGTCAAATGGTGTCATCAGAGTTTACACAACCCAGTCACACACCCTCAACAAGCACCCCAGACCCACTGGGACACAGAGTCTCCATTCTTCCCTGGACAGTGTCCATGAGATTGGTCATTTGAGGCAACTGAAGAAAAACATTTCTTCACTGTGGAAACATTTTAGCATGAAAAACGCTTGGAGTCTTGGTTTCCGCTCTCCTCTGGAAGCACTATCGTTTGGAGGAGGCCAAACAGCTGTTAGTTTCACTCTTGCAAACCAATCATTTCTAAATAGAGCGATACCACAATCTTAATTTTCCACTCAATGGTGAAAGCAGTCGCATTATTCAAAATTATTCATCAGCACTTAGTAATTCACATTCTAGAGCAATCTGGGAGTGCTTTAATGTATATATTACAGGCGAGATTTATAGTGGGAATTACAGTATGGCAAATCATTCTTTAAAATGGTGCTTAAATCACACAAATTTAAAATACTAATTATGCAGAATATATTCTGAATTTTTAATTCCTACCTTTGTTTAACAATACTCTCATTACCAACTTCAAAAATGGGAGAGCTGTGTCTTCAGAAACACTCAGTCTGAATCCGTCCATAATGGAAACAACCCATATTTTTACTACATTGCTTTCGCCCCAATGCCCCCATTAAAAAAAAAAAAAAAGTGAATAATGATCATGTAAAAGTCACAATCATTACAGGATAATGAAGCATGGAATTCCATCCTGAGACAATATTCATCTCTGAGAAGTGCTTGCGAAGGCTTTGATGGCCATGAAATAACTATTTAAGTTAAAAGATAAAATTTAAGAAACATTTCTGCGAACCACGGAGCTCTGAAAGAAACATTATCATCATTTGGTTTCTCATGTGTCCCCACCAGTGGAGAACCTCTGAGAGAATTTACAACCCCTGCAGTTTCCTTACCTTTTAAGAAAGGCTGATCCACTTCTTAAAACCCAGGAAGATGCTCCTCATTTCTCTCCTGGAGTCCGGCCAGAGGCCAGACAGGAGGGGAAGATGCCTCATTTACACACCCTCTGTTCTTAAAGGCCCCTCTCAGGATACATTAAAGACAAGCCTTTTGTTTTCAAGGAGCTCCACACAGCACCTGCCTCAGCTCCACATTGCTCCTGCTCTCCTGCCCCTCAAAAGTGGTGGTTGCACGTTGATGAGCAGAATATCTCAAAGTCATTTTCGTCTCAGCCTCAGTGCCTGGAATAGCAATTGTGTGGGTGGAGGGGAGGTAGTGAGTGACTAGACCCCCACCCACATGACTCTTCAACACCCAGCTAGTCAGCAAAAGAGTGGGTGCTTCTTGAAGGCTATTCCTTCCAGGAGTATAGGCAGCATACTGGGATCAGAACCCACAGCAAAACATTCAAACTCTTTTCAACAGTAAAGAAAACTTTAACTGGACATAGGTGCCAGGTGAGCTATAGTCCATGGGTCAGAAAGAGTCAGCCATGACTGAGCAACTAAGCACATGCCTGCCCCGGAGACTTCCTGTGAGTTAGACTGGTGGTGTCTTGAGGCTGGACCCTGAATCGCCCGCAGCCTCTCTCCTGCATTGCACAGAACTGAGAACGTAACCACCTAGGGAATTTCTGGTGAGTGTTTGCTGGTTGAATGTGTGAGTAAATGTGTACCCAAACAAGTACCCAGGGATAACGCCTGGCTCTACAGTTTCTCATTGGTAACAGATGTCCTGGGTGCAGGGCTTGGCCTGCTCTGGAACATTCTCTGCTCCAGAACTTTCATGGTGGAGTTGTTCTTGACTAGCATTTTGGACTCTTATGTCACCAGCTTAAACATGAGCAAAGCCTAGAATGTGCCCAGATCATTGTTCCCTTCAGCTCAATGGCTCCATCTCCACCAGGGGAAGACCTGTTAGGACTGGCTCCTGACTCTCGGTGGCTGGTCTGGCATTTTCAGCGTTTGAATGAGTTCTTACATTATCTCTTCTTTGGAAAAATGTATCTCTCCTCCTGCCCCCAGCCTAAGCCGCACATCTTGCATTTCTCGTTCACAGTCTACCATTTCCCAGATCACCTTTCCTTTTGGATCCAGATCACACAGAGCCTTTGAACAGACATGTTTCAGGGGATGCACACCGCAGCCTGTTTCCGGCCCTGCGGGTGGGAATGCTGACCTGATTTTTTTTTCTTTTCAGGAGTAGCTGATTCAGATTAATCAGTTAGCAGCTGGCACTTTATGCTGACTCTAGGAAGAGTCTCAAAGATTCAGGTTTAAATTGGAGAAGAGGAGGAGAGAAAGGAGAGAGACAAATGACAGTAAAAAGGTAAGGAGGATAAAATGACTTTTTCATTTATTAGTATTACTATTATTTCTCCCAGGGAGAGGTTGGTCATTCCTTATACATATATGTTCCATATATATATAGAACATGACTGTGTTCAATATAAACATCAGTATTTAAGATTGTCCTGTGAAGTGTCTACAGCTGAACTTGACCTTTCTCTGATGTTGGTGGGAGAGGGCAGCCTCTAAGACAGTCCCTAAGGATCCCCACCTCATGAGTCTTCACTAGCCTTGAGCATGGGTGGCACCTCGTGATGGTTCTCTGGTTGACAGAAGGTGGCCAAGGCTATGGAAGGTCACTTCCAAGATAAGCTTCTCCTCTTGCTCACCATCTTGTGCTCTTTCTGGCTCCCGTCTCCGTATCTCTTTTCCTCTTTCTTTCTGCTTCTTTCTGTCTGTCTCTCATGACCATCTGCCATGTCTTAAGGACACTCTACCAGCTTATAGAGGTGCCCATGTGGCGAGGAACCAATGTGCCTGGTCTCAGAGGTCACTCTTCTGAGACTCCAGAGATGCTGGTGACCTTGGATGTGGAGGCTTTATCCCAGTTAAGTCAAGCCCTCCAAGAAGTGGAAAATGCATGTGTGAGTTCCAGTTGGCCAGTCTGAGGTTCCTCCACGTCAGATTCCACATCCACACACATGACCAGCTGTGGGTCGTGTAGGACTTGCAGTGTTTACTATGGAAACAGTCTGCATGCAGTGGTGTTCAAGGGTCAACTGTGTATATTTAAATTGTGCGACACAATGATTTGCCATCCATATACATGGAAATATTTACCACAATCAAGTTAATTGACATATCTGATACCTCACAAAGGTGATTTTTGTGTTTGTGTGTATCTGATGAGAATGTTCAAGATCTACTCTTAGCAGATTTCAAGTAGACAATACAGTGCAATTAACTACGGTCACCATGGTGTTCACCAGGTCCCAGAACCTACTCATCCTATAACTGGAAGTCTGTACCCTCTCATCAACCTCTCCCATCTCCCCCTACTCCTTAGTCCATGGCACCACCATTGTGCTCTCTGTTTCTATGACATGGTTCACAATTGGCAATATATGGAAACAATCTCAGAGTTAAAATTAATGAGTGGATAAAGGTGTGGTATAAATGTAGACTATTTATTTATGTAATATTTAACTATGCACACACCCACTCCAGTACACTTGCCTGGAAAATCCCATGGACAGAGGAGCCTGGTGGGCTGCAGTCCATGGGGTCACTAAGAGTCGGACATGACTGAGTGACTTCACTTTCACTTTTCACTTTCATGCATTGGAGAAGGAAATGGCAACCCACTCCAGTGTTCTTGCCTGGAGAATCCCAGGGACAGGGGAGCCTGGTGGGCTGCCGTCTATGGGGTCACACAGAGTTGGACACGACTGAAGTGACGCAGCAGCAGCAACTATGCACACAATGGAATATTACTCAGCCATGAAAAGGAAGGAAATCCTGCCATTTGGAAGGCATTATGCTGACCAACCTAGATAGCATATTCAAAAGCAGAAACATCACTTTGCTAACAAAGGTTTGTCTAGTCAAGGCTATGGTTTTTCCTGTGGTCATGTATGGATGTGAGAGTTGGACTGTGGAGAAGGCTGAGCACCTAAGAACTGATGCTTTTGAACTGTGGTGTTGGAGAAGACTCTTGAGAGTCCCTTGGACTGCAAGGATATCCAACCAGTCCATTCTGAAGGAGATCAGCCCTGGGATTTCTTTGGAAGGAATGATGCTAAAGCTGAAACTCCAGTACTTTGGCCACCTCATGCGAAGAGTTGACTCATTGGAAAAGACTCTGATGCTGGGAGGGATTGGGGACAGGAGGAGAAGGGGACGACAGAGGATGAGATGGCTGGATGGCATCACTGACTTGATGGACATGAGTCTGAGTGAACTCCGGGAGTTGGTGGTGGACAGGGAGGCCTGGCGGGCTGCGATTCATGGGGTGGCAAAGAGTCGGACACGACTGAGCAACTGAACTGACTGACTGACTGATGCTGAGTGAAAGAACCACCAAACACAGACAAATAGGGCATTGTCTCACTTACATGTGGAATCTTAAAAAATCCTGGAATATCAGTGGCTCACTTCCCTGAAGCTTGTGAGCAGACCTCTTCAGATCTGACCCCAGCGCAGGACAGGATGGTTTGCTGGCAGGGCTCTGAGGTTGAGCAAAGTGATGATCTGACAATTGATGCTGCCCTTGGATACCAGAAGACTAGCACAGCCTGTGCTGGGAGGCCAATAGAGCAAGAGGCCCAGCTGGAGGCCTTGTCACTGAGACACAGGCCATAGGTGGTCTGTTGCTGCGGGGATGTGGGGTGGGGGGAGAGTTAGCACTACAGCAGGCTGAGCAGGAGGGAGGGTGCAGAGCCACGGTACCACACGTTTGCATATACTCAGCAAGTGGCCTGATTTCCCACATTTCTGTTGTAGAATATTAACTCTCTTGACAGATGAACAAAGCTTACATTGTTCCTGCCTAAGAGGCCCGGGCTGCAGGGAATTCACCCTGACAAGGGGATAGAAATCTGAGTTCCAATATGGGAACAGACGTCACACCTTTGGTTCAAGCTGGTGTGTAAATTAAACACCAGCACCTCTCAAGGCTGGCTGGGTGCTGTCACTGTGGCGAATCTGTGGGTTCCTGCCAGACTGTGGTCATCATGCCCGGCATGGAGGGGATGGTGTGCTGGGCTGTATTCTTGCTCCCTGCAGCCCTCATTGGGTGATTAAACAAATATGCCCCTTTTCTTAATTGTGTGAAATGGATAAAGAAGCGCTATTGTGATTGAAACTGAATCTGGCTTAATTAAGATGAATCTCTGTGCAGCTCTGCAGCCCCTTGAACAGCCAGGACTCTGTTCCCTCTTGACCTTCAGAGGCTCAAGCTCCATGGGATTGGTGTGGAAGCTGAGTTAAGAAGCCAGCTGGCCCCTCGTGATGCTGCTTCTTCATAAACTTGGTTGATGAGATTCCTGGCATGTTGGACAGGGGTTGGGAGAATGTCTGTTACAACGCACCCCTGAGATACAATCTGTCTGGCTTTTCCCTTCCAGTTTGTTAGTATTACATGGGCCAGAATAGACCCAAACCAAGGGTTGTGTGTGTGTTTGTCTGTATACTGTTTATTGAAGAATAGCATGCCTATAGAAAAACACACAGAGCTCTAGTGGCCAGATAATGGATTTTCACAAACTGAACACAACCTGTGTAAATACCTCAAATCAGGAAAAGATTGACTACAGAATGAACCCCTGAGACACAGTCTCTTGCTTGTGTATCAGCCAGCTTGTGCTGCTGTAACAAGAGGCCACAGCCTGGGTGGCTTAATCCACAGAAATTTGTTTCTCATAGTCCTGGAGACTGGAAGTCCGGCCTCAGGGGTTGGTATGGCTGGGCCTGGTGAGGCTCATTTGTTAGTTTGAGCATGGCTGTGTCTTCATGTGGTACAGGTGGCAGCCTGAGGCTAGGGGGTGGGGAGAAACAGAGCTCTCTGGTGTCTCTTCCTACAAGGGCACTAATCCTATCATCGGGGTCCCATCCTGGTGATGGTCTCACACTCTGATGACAGAGGAGCCATTTTCTTCACACAAGGACTGTCTTTATAATTTTAATTTCTTGGCTTGGAGTCTTTCTTAAGAAGCTGGAGGGGACACAGTAAATCCATCTTCCATTAAAAGAATCACTGAGATTCCTAATTTTTCCACAACCATTCTGATGATTTTTTTAAAATTTTATTTTATTTTTAAACTTTACATAATTGTACTAGTTTTGCCAAATATCAAAATGAATCCACCACAGGTATACAAAACCAATGTCAACCTCATCTTCTTTTCTGGTTTTTCTCTGCAAGAGTATAAGTATCTATTTTCTGTAAACACACACACACACATATACACACAACACAAACACCCACACACATATACACACATGAGGACACACACATCTCTTCCACTAAGTGTACTCTTACATATTTGGCAGAGCAATCCCTTCTTAGAATATTCAGCAAGTTATTCACACTAAAACCCCTGCAGCTTTCTAAAAGATGTATTTCATTTTGTGTGTGTGTGTCAGACAGAATTAATCAAGGTGCTAATGATTGTTCTGCAGGTGTTATTTCAAAAACAACCAATGCCCCCCAAATCATTAAATTTAGAGGGAGACTTTTGATTACAGGAGCTGATGACTATTATTTCTAAACTAGAAGAGAAGTGACAAAAGCCAATGACACAGCCATCAGGTCAGAGCTAAATTTATGCAGGTTTGAAATCTGTGAGGTTCTCACCTCACCTTCTCTGTTTCCTATATAGTGACTTGTGAGTGCATATATGTGTAGATATTTATAACTGTTACCCTGATGATTGGGGGAGGGATTTGAAGGGATAAAGATGCAGAGATTTATTCAACAACGTTATTGAGGAGCTAATGAGAGATTGACCCAACCCTATAAAGATGGATTGGACACAAGACTCTTCCTACTGGATTTCCCATTTTACCCAAGACATGGAGTTTAAATCCATAAGTACCTGCCTGTATGTGTAGTCTCAGAATTGACAATATATTCACATGGGCACTTAAGCATGGGATTCTGTGATGGGAAGAGGCCCCAAGGAACAAATAGAGGGGCCGCAGTGCCTTATTTCCTTGGATTCTTTAAAGCATAAAGGACTCCCTAGGAATTTGGTTCCAGATAGAGAACAATAATCTTCCTCTTTTTTAAAAAAAATCTCTCACTCTACCCCAAATTATGTTACCTCATCTCAATTTCCAACCCGTCCTGGAGAGCTTGAATTTGGGGCTCATTAAAAATTTGCACTGTCCCAAATTGTAGCAAGGAGAATAAGACAGAGCCTGCCCTCATAGAATATTCTAGAAGGTTGTTTCTACTTTGTGAAAACCTGTGCTCCGTCTCAGGGGCTGTCAACTGGATGTGATTCTGCCCGGTGTGGGGATGGGTGCTTGACAACACCTGTCTCAGGTTTGTGTCCTGACTTGAGGTCAGGAGGAGTCTCTCTTTTGCTATGTCCTGGCACCCAGGACAGTCCATGGCGCAGAGTTGGTATGGAGTAAGTATTTGCCAAGCCTGTGTCTTCTGAAGGAGGAGACACCTAAATCCGGGAGGAAGTGGCTGAGCATCCCCTGTGTTCTGGGCATTGCTTACACTGGGGGAGATCCTCCTCCAGTCTTCGACCCCACAACCCAGAATGACTCAAGCTTCTGCTTCCTCACTTTTAAAGTTGTGCATCAGGTTTCTGATTCTGACAGGGACAAAAGGAGGGGAGGGAGGGAGGGGAGGGGAGTGAGGGTCCCTCAGCCACTGCTGAGGACACCCTGCAGCCAGGCTGCCTGCATCTGAGGGGTCCTGTCTCCTGGGGCTGCTCTGCACCGCACTGAGTTAGCACATGTGAGGACTTAGTGTAGTGGCCAGCCCACAAGCGCTGTTTCCCTGTTGGCTGTCACTGGGCTGCGGGAGCTTATTTGGGAAACACTAGCATTTCTAAAAGTTCATCATGAGGAAGAATCAGAGCTCTCAGCTAGACCTCTTATGCTGATTTGATCGTGTATTCGGGACTTTGATTTTGAATTATGTCCTGGGAGGGGATGCTGTGTTCTTTCCAGTACAGAGAACCTCTGAAAGTCTTAATACCAATGCTGTGTTGATGGAAAAATTTGGGGAAGGAGGACAGTGGAGAGGAGGGAGTGCCAGCCGAGGGTGGACCCAGGTCCAACCATGTGCCCTGAGAGGGGCAGCGACCCAGCCCAGTCCCTCCTTTCATCTTGCCCCAACGTGGCCCCCAGAGGTTGAGCTCAGCTCCCTGCCTGGTCCAGGAGCTCTTTGTCCCCCGATTCTGTTTCCATCTGGCCCCACTTCTCACTTTGCTAATGGATCTAACTCTGGTCTGGACTTAACTCTGAGTGAGGGGAACCCCTCTGCTGGTGGAGGTCATGGTGTGGGCTGCACATCTCATGGGGTCACTCAGCTTCTGCACTGTTATCTGGGGCCCCAAGGATGGAGTGGAGGGCATGGCAAGCCTGGAGCAACTTTGAAGAGTAGATTCATTTTCCATTGCTGGGTTATAATTACTGTGTGACTCGATTGCTTTTAAGGACCACACTGATTCTCTGATGGTTACTATGGTTCCCGCTCAGCATCACTTGGGAGAGTGCAGTCGGGATGTTGACCTGGCTGCATCTTCTGAAGGCTCCATTCCATGGGCTTCTCACAAGACTATAGGCATGGGTCCTGCTTCTCACCCCCAGGCTGCTGGAGCTTCTTGTGGGGGTGGGGAGAAGGGAGAGATGGAGACCGAGGGATCTAAGAGAGAGAGAGAAGGATACAGGATGGCGCCAGCTCTTGGACAGCACACTCTGTCTCTTTTACCACATTCCACCACCACATTCTATTGAAAGTAAGACCCTCAGTGCATTTGAGACTCATGGGGAGAGGAATTAGTCTCCACCCTTTAAACTGATACTTACTAATGAGGGCATGTGGGCATCTAAGGAGGATAAAGGATCTACAAGAGGAGAGACTTCCTCATGGAGATTTGTCTCTTGGTCTCCTGTGTTCGCTGGACTTCACAGTCTCGTGTGAATAGAACACAAGCCCTCTACTCTTCCCAGGTGTGCAATATGCAAATCAAGTATCTGGCTTTCAGAGTCAGTCTCAGCGGACCTGAGCTGTGAACTTTCCCTTTACTGACCATGGGAAGCCTGGGGCCCTTCAAGCTGCCTGGCAGCCTGTGTACACAGAATTCACCTGCCCAGAGCTTAGCTGCTGAAATTTAGACTGTTGCCCCTGGGGACTACACCTGATATTAAGGTGCGAGTGTTAGCCTTTCTAGAAGGGAGAAGGAGGCTTTCTCACTGGCCAAGGAGGTCAGCCCCCGAAGCAGCTGTAAAGCCAGAGTCAGGCTGGATATTTCGCTCATCTGTTTAGCCAGGGCCTGTGTGTTCCCCCAGCTCCCATCAGAAAATGCCTTCCTGGAGCCTGAACTACAATTCTGTCTGAAGTCTCAGGGTTGCTGCCTGACAGTGCTGTCTGAAGGCATGAGCTTGTCTGCAGAGATCCATGAGAGGGCTTGAGGGACTTGCTGAAATTGTGTGCAAACTCCGTGTCCATCTATGTATCTTCCTTTGATAGAAGGTCCTGTCCAGAACTTTTTTCAGATTCTCTGAGTCCCTGATGAATTCCTGCAACCAGGCTCCTTGCCTCCCACTCAAAGGTGAAAGTGAAAGTGTGTCCGACTCTGTGCAATCCCATGGACTATAGTGTCCATGGAATTTTCCAGGCCAGAATACTGGAGTGGGTAGCCCTTCCCTTCTTCAGGGGATTGTCCCAACCTGGGGATTGAACCCAGGTCTCCCACATTGCAGGTAGATTCTTTACCAGCTGAGCCACCAGGGAAACCCCACACTCAAAGGTGCATTTGTCAAAAAGTATCACAACCCCCCACCTTTACTTCTAAAGCAGAGGACATGGCTCTCTCCTGACATCTGTAATCCTGTGCATTGGGTGAGTAAAAAAGGATCAATGCTGTGACTGGTTGTGGCAGCTACCTTCATCCTCCCGCCCTGCAGGCTAACTGAGCTTCAGGACCATGGACAGAGGAGCTTGGTGGCTACAGCCTATGGGATCACTGAGTTGACTGAGCATACACACTATGGCACCACAGTATAGAAAGGGTCTCTCCTCTTCCTCTTGCTCACCTGCCTTCTTCACATAGGCCCGTATCCTGACTTTCTGTGTGCTGCCAGAGTTTGGCTCTCTGAAGCTAGTTCTGGGCAGTAATTCCCGTTGCCATATGCCAGTCTTGCCCAGAAGAGAACTGAGTATTAGCTAAATGGCTATCAGTTTGTTGCATGCAAAATAAGCAAGCTCAACCAGCAGGCAGGTCAAAACAGAACCTGGAAAGTAAATGCCATGCTCCCAAATCTGCCCCTTTCTGACTGCACAAAACCCTTGCCTCTTTCCCCACCCCTACCCTGCCTTAGCAAAACTGTCACCAGGATTCAACACCTGGCCATCATTCTGTTAATGACTGAAACTCAGATGATTTGAGTTCTCTTGAGGCTCTCCATCTAGACAGGGCATATTTGATCATCTGACCTCCTCTGGGGTGGACAGGTCCCAGAACTCCATGGCAGCAGGGACTGTGTACTGCCCACCCACCCCCACAGGTGATCTCACCCCAGCAGCCAGAGTATCCTTTACAAAGGCCAGCCCGTGTCCCTCATCTGCTCAAAAACCCTCAACTGACTCAGAGCAAAAACCAGGTCCTTCCCCCAACCTGCACAGTGTTGAACTGCCCTCCACTCTGTTATTCTTTCCTCTCCATGCCTACTTTGGCCCCTCTCTCACTCCTGCCAGCCACACCCTCCTCCAGCCCACATACCTTCATGCAGTTCCTCGGGCACACAGAGAGTGATGACCAGGTTGCCTTCAGCCTGAAAGCCTTTGCACTTGCCGCTCTCTCTGACCAGCCTCACCTAGAAAGTCACCCCCCAAGGAAAGCTTCCTATTTA
Organism: Bos indicus; assembly: GCF_029378745.1. Taxonomy (NCBI): domain Eukaryota; kingdom Metazoa; phylum Chordata; class Mammalia; order Artiodactyla; family Bovidae; genus Bos; species Bos indicus. The sequence goes on along the minus strand of NC_091772.1, from coordinate 56,286,667 downwards.
CTCTTTCCCACAAGGCCCTCCCCACCCATCACTCTCCAAGCCTGTTAGCCTGTGGCTCAGTCCATCCTTCCCTTGCAGGTGTCCAGTCATGACTCCCAGAGTGCCATGCAGGCAGAGGCCTAATGGCTTTGTTCACCGCCAGGTCCTCGGGGCTGCAAGTGTGTGGCAGGAGCTGCTACTGCTGTCTCTGAGGACCTAGTGAGGGGGACCCAGGTCCTGCTGACCCCCAAGCCCCAGTTCTTCTCTCCCTCCCTGCTCCGCCACGCTGGGACCTTACATCACTGCTCCTCACTCCCTTCTCGGAGGCATGGCCAGAGTAAGACCCCTCACACATATATATTAATAGCTCTTTTTCAGTGTATAAAGGGACTTTCCTGGTGGCTCAGAATCCACCTGCAATGCAGGAGACCCAGGTTTGATCTCTGGTTTGGGAAGATACCCTGGAGAAGGAAATGGCAACCCACTCCAGTATTCTTGCCTGGGAAATCCGATGGACAGAGTAGCCTGACGGTCTATAGTCTATGGGGTTGCAAAGAGTCGGACACAACTTAGTGACTAAAAAGGTCATCTTAATAGGTAACCTCAGCACCCAGATTCATAGAAGATACTCAGGGGGTGGATAGTTGAATGATGAATGAATGCAGGAAGGAAGGATGCTTAATGAGCACTGCTGACTCCAGCTGAAGGAGTCGGGGGACCCTCCCAGAAGAGTGGACATGAGCCCTCTCCTGAGGAAACTGAGATAATCCCAGGAGTTGGGCCAATGCAAAGGCTCCATCGAGAGCGTGTCTCCTCCTCCTTGCCGCTGGCTTCTCCCCACTCTGCCTTGAATGGACTCCTCAGGCTCCCTGCCTTGCAAACCATGGTACCTGGCTGTGCCTTCCAGTGCCTCTTTCCCTTTCCTTTCATGCTGGCTCTCTAGAATGTGGGCTGCAGATCCCTCTCCTCCTTCTTCTCCGCCTGCTCCCGCCTGAAACTTTTATAGCATTTCTCATGTGCAAGCGTTGTTCTCCTTTGGAAATTGAACTCTGTTGAGTAAAGGTGAGCAAGAAAGCTTAAGATCAAGGAGCCCTGTGAAGACTGAGAGTGATTTTTGAAGACATGAGGGTGCTGGTGGAAGGAGAGGAGGCAGGAAGATGCTGTGACTATTTAGGAAGGTGGACATGCACCCCTGAGCCCTGGGAAGAAGCTACCGTCTGTATTCCTAGGAGAACCTGCACATGTGTGTGTGCTGAGATGATGAGAAGGAAAGTGAGTGTGTGTAGAGATGTGTATGATGGATGGTCTCACACACACACACACACACACACGGCACGATTATAGGCATCAAACAGCGCTTTTCAGTTCAAGATTTTGACTCCTGTTGCTTTAAGTGTAAAGGTTGAAATGTAAAGGTATCTGTACAATTAGACCCAGAAATTCTCCCTCCAGTTATTTATCCTGAAAAGATACATCTGTATGCAAAGATGGATATTTAACGATATTTAACAGCAATGCTGTAATAGCCATCAGCCTGTCCACCCATGGGAGGCTGAGTAAAAGGGACTTGGGTTAGATGGGGTGGATGCATATAAATAAGTTCAATGGAATTAAGTGAATACCTACTTGCCAATTATAGAAAGCTTATCAAGACAGTTGCTTTGTGAAAAAGAATATTCATATTTTTAAGAAATGCTGAGGGGTTCCTCATACACATCTGTGCCTGCATCTTTTTTATGTTTAAGTTTTCACTGCATTTAATTTTAATATTAGTATAAGGATGTCCAGTTCTATGGGGTAATTTAAAATTACCTTGCCAGAGCCAGACACAGTGAGGCTGGCAGGGTCTGAAGCTGGGGAGCACCCTGAGTAGGTGCTGAGACCCCAACTCTTCCTGTTGGTGGTAGGCTTTCAGGCAGGACCTGTGCAGGCTTTGGGGGCAAAATGAAATGACCCTTTGCTTGTCTTCCACACATTCAAGGTGAGTGGCTGTACTTTGAGGGGCTGTCCTCCACTCTGAGATCAGCCTTCAGCTGAAGACTGAAGCATCACGCATGCAGGCCCTTGGAGTCTGTCTTTGCAGCCCTGTCTTTCCAGTGGCTGTGAACTCGCCCTGCCTTGGCCTCCCTGAGCTCCAGTCTCTATCTCCTCATTTCAGAGTGACACCCGACTGTTCCTGTCCACTCTCCTTCACAGCAGCCCTGAACCTGCCTGGGCTTTAAACTGATGCAGTTAGAGGGCTTACATCATTTGTCGTCCTTTTCCTGGGTTAGGGGTTGGGGGTCCTCGGTTCTGCACTGTGCTCTGCCTAGTAACTGAAAACCACAGTTTCATAAACCTTTACAGTTTCCTAGATGTTTAGGATGGAGAAGGCAATGGCAACTCACTCCAGTACTCTTGCCTGGAAAATCCCATGGATGGAGGAGCCTGGTAGGCTGCAGTCCATGGGGTCACTAGGAGTCGGACACGACTGAACGACTTCACTTTCACTTTCCACTTTCATGCATTGGATAAGGAAATGGCAACCCACTCCAGTATTCTTGCCTGGAAAATCCCAGGGATGGGGGAGCCTGGTGGACTGCTGTCTGTGGGGTCACACAGAGTCGGACACGACTGAAGCGACTTAGCAGCAGCAGCAGATGTTTAGGATGGACGAGCAGTTAATTTTTCATTAAATCCCATTGTCTTTTAAATTTCAAAGCAACCTTATAAAGCAGGTTGAGTTTCTTCTGTTTTACCGATGAGGAAACCAAGAGAAAAAAAAAAAAAGTCTTAAGGGCTTTCTTGGTGGCTCAGCAGTAAAAAAATCCGCCTGCAAAGCAGGAACTGAATGAGACCCGGGATCAATCCCTGGGTTGGGAAGATCCCCTGGAGAAAGGAATGGCAACCCAGTCCAGTATTCTTGTCTGGAGAATCCCATAGACTGAAGAGCTTGGAAGGCTATAGTCCATAGGATCGCAGAGTTGTACATGACTGAGGCGACTTAGCACAACACATTCTCACAAGGTACTGTAGGTGGACAAATCAGAATCCAAAACTAGGTATTCTGACTCTGAAATCTACCTTCTCATCCTCCCCTTACCTGACTCCTGCGTGTGGGGCCTGTGCTGGACGTGTGGGTGCACAGGTGCAGAATGTTCCTCTGAGATCCATGGTCTGATGAGGGAAACCCAATTTACAGCTCATTTTCTAGGGGGGCTTCCTTTCTCTCTTCCTCTGTAGTCTTCTGAATAGACCTGTAGCATTGAAAGCTTGTTCTCCCTGTTAATTAGCCAGCCATGGATTCCTCTGAGAGTGACAGCAGGTTTCTTAGTAACACTTTAACAGCAGACACGGTAAAAAGCGTTGTTTCTAGATCGAAGTGCCTCCCTCCCCAGCAGTTACCTTGATCTTCTGAGGTGTCAAGAAGTAAGCCTTTTTCTTATAATGGCTGAGGCACTAATTTTTAGAGATGCCAATATTTTCATGAATCCACATAGTCAAAATTAAAAGTTAGTTACTGGGCTCAGTAATGGACTGTAACCCACTAGGCCCCTCTGTCCATGGGGTTTCCCTGGCAAGAATTAGCTTTTTTCTTTTGATGGCCAAGGCACTAATTTTCAGAAAGATGAGAATACTTTCATGAATCCGTATAGTCAGAATTAAAAGTTAGTTACTGGGCTTGGTGATAATGGACTAAGTAATGGGCTGTCATCCACCAGACTCCCCTGTCCATGGGATTTCCCAGGCAAGAACACTGCAGTGGGTTGCCATTCCCTCCTCCAGGGGATCTTCCCGACCCAGGGATTGAACCCAGATCTATCACATTACAGGCAGATGCTTTGCCATCTGAGCCACCAGGGAAGCCATAATGAGGAGGCCTGATCGCCAAACCATTCTTTTCCCCTGTGTTGATCCACTGCAAGATCAGAGAGTCCATTCAACCCTTGAGATGGGATAACCAGGCACACTGCTTGACAGTCATACTAAGGCTGCCCATCACAGTGTGCAGGCTCCCCAGTGGGAGATGGAAGTGGTTTTCCACGAAGAGAAGGAAGTGGATGACTAGCAGGTAGGCATGCAGGGGCCCTGCATCAACAAATATTATGACAGGGAAGATGCTACAATTTAAGGACTCCCTCCCCCTGCCTGTTCTGGGCATGGGACAAAGTTTGGACGATGCATCGGTCTCAGTTTAAACACAGCAAACTTGTTGACACTCACATCTTCTCATCTTCAGTGAGTGTGTCTGCAGAGAATAGTTTAGAAATAAAAAGAATGCAAATATTCATCATATTTCTAGGTTTCTTCTGGCTCTACCTGGTTAATTTCTTCATACAAATAGGACGAATCTTGAAAGCCTTGATTAAAAATGTGTTAGATGCCAGGAGCACAATATTACCTCTGCCTTGCAGGATAGATTTGAATATCAAAAGTATGTGAAGTGCCACTGAGCATTATCCAGCATATGCTAGTGAGTTTACTGTTGAATCTGAAACCCCTCTACCATTATGTTGCTCTGTTATGAAGTGCCCTAGACCTTTAACTCATGAATGTTTTGTGTGGTACATAATTTGAACTGTAGTAGGACAGTAATTTTTATAGAATTTGAAATATTTTCACTTCAGATTGTCTTTATGACATTCTAACATCACCCCATATGAAGGTCACTAAAGTAATTTTCCTAAAAAATGCATTTTCATATTAACAAAGATTCCCAAGTTGTAGAAAGTATACCACATTAGTCTCCAGGTTCTTATAATGATAGCATTTGGCCTTTGTTTTAATAAGTTTTAGGTTTCAGTCATTCTGCCATTCAGCTCAGTTCAGTCACTCAGTCGTGTCTGACTCTTTGCTACCCCATGAACTGTAGCACGCCAGGCCTCCCTGTCCATCACCAACTCCCGGAGTTCACTCAGACTCACATCCATCGAGGCAGTGATGCCATCCAGCCATCTCATCCTCTGTTATCCCCTTCTCCCCCTGCCCCCAATCCCTCCCAGCATCAGAGTCTTTTCCAATGAGTCAACTCTTTGCATGAGGTGGCCAAAGTACTGGAGTTTCAGCTTTAGCATCATTCCTTCCAAAGAAATCCCAGGGCTGATCTCCTTCAGAATGGACTGGTTGGACCTCCTTGCAGTCCAAGGGACTCTCAAGAGTCTTCTCCAACACCACAGTTCAAAAGCATCAATTCTTCGGCGCTCAGCCTTCTTCACAGTCCAACTCTCACATCCATACATGACCACAGGAAAAACCATAGCCTTGACTAGATGGACCTTTGTTGGCAAAGTAATGTCTCTGCTTTTGAATATACTATCTAGGTTGGTCATAACTTTCCTTCCAAGGAGTAAGCGTCTTTTAATTTCATGGCTGCAGTCACCATCTGAAGTGATTTTGGAGCCCCCCAAAATAAAGTCTGACACTGTTTCCACTGTTTCCCCATTTATTTCCCATGAAGTGATGGGACCGGATGCCATGATCTTCGTTTTCTGAATGTTGAGCTTTAAGCCAACTTTTTCACTCTCCTCTTTCACTTTCATCAAGAGGCTTTTTAGTTCCTCTTCACTTTCTGCCATAAGGGTGGTATCATCTCCATATCTGAGGTTATTGATATTTCTCCTGGCAATCTTGATTCCAGCTTGTGTTTCTTCCAGCCCAGCATTTCTCATGATGTACTCTGCATATAAGTTAAATAAGCAGGGTGACAATATACAGCCTTGACGTACTCCTTTTTCTATTTGGAACCAGTGTGTTGTTCCATGTCCAGTTCTAACTGTTGCTTCCTGACCTGCATACAAATTTCTCAAGAGGCAGATCAGGTGGTCTGGTATTCCCATCTCTTTCAGAATTTTCCACAGTTGATTGTGATCCACACAGTCAAAGGCTTTGGCATAGTCAATAAAGCAGAAATAGATGTTTTTCTGGAACTCTCTTGCTTTTTCCATGATCCAGCGGATGTTGGCAATTTGATCTCTGGTTCCTCTGCCTTTTCTAAAACCAACTTGAACATTAGGAAGTTCATGGTTCACATATTGCTGAAGCCTGGCTTGGAGAATTTTGAGCATTACTTTATTAGCGTGTGAGATGAGTGCAATTGTGCAGTAGTTGAGAAATTTGTATGCAGGTCAGGAAGCAACAGTTAGAACTGGACATGGAACAACACACTGGTTCCAAATAGGAAAAGGAGTACCTCAAGGCTGTATATTGTCACCCTGCTTATTTAACTTATATGCAGAGTACATCATGAGAAACGCTGGACTGGAAGAAACACAAGCTGGAATCAAGATTTCCGGGAGAAATATCAATAACCTCAGATATGCAGATGATGCCACCATTATGGCCGAAAGTGAAGAGGAACTCAAAAGCCTCTTGATGAAAGTGAAAGAGGAGAGTGAAAAAGTTGGCTTAAAGCTCAACATTCAGAAAATGAAGATCATGGCATCCAGTCCCATCATTCCATGGCAAATAGATGGGGAAACAGTGGAAACAGTGTCAGACTTTATTTTTTGGGGCTCCAAAATCACTTCAGATGGTGACTGCAGCCATGAAATTAAAAGACGCTTACTCCTTGGAAGGAAAGTTATGACCAACCTAGACAGCATTTTCAAAAGCAGAGACATTACTTTGCCAACAAAAGTCCATCTAGTCAAGGCTATGGTTTTTCCTGTGGTCATGTATGGATGTGAGAGTTGGACTGTGAAGAAGGCTGAGCACCAAAGAATCGATGCTTTTGAACTGTGGTGTTGGAGAAGACTCTTGAGAGTCCCTTGGACTGCAAGGAGGTCCAACCAGTCCATTCTGAAGGAGATCAGCCCTGGGATTTCTTTGGAAGGAATGATGCTAAAGCTGAAACTCCAGTACTTTGGCCACCTCATGCAAAGAGTTGACCCATTGGAAAAGACTCTGATGTTGGGAGGGATTGGGGGCAGGAGGAGAAGGGGACGACAGAGGATGAGATGGCTGGATGGCATCACTGACTCGATGGATGTGAGTCTGAGTGAACTCCGGGAGTTGGTGATGGACAGGGAGGCCTGGCGTGCTGTGAGTCATGGGGTCACAAAGAGTCAGACACGACTGAGCAACTGAACTGAACTGAACTGTGCAGTAGTTTGACCATTATTTGGCATTGCCTTTCTTTGGCATTGGAATGAAAACTGACCTTTTCCAGTCCTGTGACCACTGCTGAGTTTTCCAAATTTGCTGGCATATTGAGTGCAGCACTTTCACAGCATCATCTTTCAGGATTTGAAATAGCTCAACTGAAATTCCATCACCTCCACTAGCTTTGTTCGTAGTGATGCTTTCTAAGGCTCACTTGAGTTCACATTCCAGGATGTCTGGCTCTAGGTGAGTGATCACACCATCGTGATTATCTGGGTTGTGAAGATCTTTTTTGTACAGTTCTTCTGTGTATTCTTGCCATCTCTTCTTAATATCTTCTGCTTCTGTTAGGTCCATACCATTTCTGTCCTTTATTGAGCCGATCTTTGCATGAAATGTTCCCTTGGTATCTCTAATTTTCTTGAAGAGATCTCTAGTCTTTCCCATTCTGTTGTTTTCCTTTATTTCTTTGCATTGATCACTGAAGAAGGCTTTCTTATCTCTTCTTGCTATTCTTTGGAACTCTGCATTCAGATGCTTAGATCTTTCCTTTTCTCCTTTGCTTTTCACTTCTCTTCTTTCCACAGCTATTTGTAAGGCCTCCCCAGACAGCCATTTTGCTTTTTTGCATTTCTTTTCCATGGGGACGGTCTTGATCCCTGTCTCCTGTACAATGTCACGAACCTCATTCCATAGTTCATCAGGCACTCTGTCTATCAGATCTAGGCCCTTAAATCTATTTCTCACTTCCACTGTATAATCATAAGGGATTTGATTTAGGTCATACCTGAATGGTCTAGTGGTTTTCCCTACTTCCTTCAATTTACATCGAATTTGGCAATAAGGAGTTCATGATCTGAGCCACAGTCAGCTCCTGGTCTTGTTTTTGCTGACTGTATAGAGCTTCTCCATCTTTGGCTGCAAAGAATACAATCAATCTGATTTCAGTGTTGACCATCTGGTGATGTCCATGTATAGCGTCTTCTCTTGTGTTGTTGGAAGACGGTGTTTGTTATGACCAGTGCATTTTCTTGGCAAAACTCTATTAGTCTTTGCCCTGCTTCATTCCGTATTCCAAGGCCAAATTTGCCTGTTGTTTCAGGTGTTTCTTGACTTCCTAGTTTTGCATTCCAGTCCCCTCTAATGAAAAGGACATCTTTTTTGGGTATTAGTTCTAAAAGGTCTTGTAGGTCTTCATAGAACCGTTCAACTTCAGCTTCTTCAGCATTACTGGTTGGGGCATAGACTTGGATTACTGTGATATTGAATGGTTTGCCTTGGAAACGAACAGAGATCATTCTGTCGTTTTTGAGATTGCATCCAAGTACTGCATTTCGGACTCTTTTGTTGACCATGATGGCCACTCCATTTCTTCTGAGGGATTCCTGCCCACAGTAGTAGATATAATGGTCATCTGAGTTAAATTCACCCATTGCAGTCCATTTTAGTTCGCTGATTCCTAGAATGTCAACATTCACTCTTGCCATCTCTTGTTTGACCGCTTCCAATTTGCCTTGATTCATGGACCTGACATTCCAGGTTCCTATGCAATATTGCTCTTTACAGCATTGGACCTTGCTTCTATCACCAGTCACATTCACAGCTGGGTATTCTTTTTGCTTTGGCTCCATCCCTTCATTCTTTCTGGAGTTATTTCTCCACTGATTTCCAGTAGCATATTGGGCACCTACTGACCTGGGGAGTTCCTCTTTCAGTTCCCTATCTTTTTGCCTTTTCATACTGTTCATGGGGTTCTCAAGGCAAGAATACTGAAGTGGTTTGCCATTCCCTTCTCCAGTGGACCACATTCTGTCAGACCTCTCCACCATGACTCGTCCATCTTGGGTTGCCCCACAGGCATGGCTTAGTTTCATTGAGTTAGACAAGGCTGTGGTCCTAGTGTGATTAGATTGACTAGTTTTCTGTGAGTATGGTTTCGGTGTGTCTTCCCTCTGATGCCCTCTTACAACACCTACCGTCTTACTTGGGTTTCTCTTACCTTGGGCGTGGGGTATCTCTTCATGGCTGCTCCAGCAAAACACAGCCGCTGCTCCTTACCTTGGATGAGGGGTATCTCCTCACCAAGGCCCTTCCTGACCTTCAATGTGGGATAGCTCCTCTAGGCCCTCCTGCGCCCGTGCAGCCACGGCTCCTTGGACTTGGGGTAGCTCCTCCCGGCCGCCGCCCCTGGCCTCAGGCGTGGGGTAGCTCCTCCCGGCCGCCGCCCCTGGCTTTGGGCGTGGGGTTGCTCCTCCCGGCCGCTGCCCCTGGCCTCAGGCGTAGGGGCGTAGGGTAGCTCCTCCCGGCTGCCGCCCCTGACCTCGGATGCGGGATAGCTCCTCTCAGCCGTTCCTGCGCTGTCGCAGCTTGGTACTCTCAGCTGCTGCCCCTGACCTTGGACGTGGGGTAATTCCTCTCTGGCCGCTGCCCTTCAGGCATGGGGTCCTCCCAGCTTCTGCCCCTGACCTTGGACCTGGGATAGTTTCTCTCGGCCGCGCTTAGTGCACCGGGCGCAGCCGCAATACTGAATAGAAACCATAAATAATGGTAAAATTCCATTACGGAAGGCCAGCACTGTAAGCCTAAGACAGTCTAACTAGGACTCTGCCCACAACCTCTGCATCCACTCTGGTCTTCCCTCCACCCCAGGCACAGGAGGACAAGAAAATAGCTACAACTTTCCAGTTTTTTACCCTTTATGATAAAGTCAGAAAAAATGTGCAGTATATTTTTTCTTTACCAAATGTATTGCCTTGAATATGTTTTTTCTACAGTTTGAGCTCTTGAGGACAGGAACCCCTTTCTCTTCCAGCATCCTCTCTATTCTATCATCTAAAATGATTTCTGATGCATAGCAAATGTTCGTTGAACAAGGGTGTGTTAAAAATACACCTGTATGACCACCAAGATGCAACAACTTGCCTGAAAATAATTTCCTCAAAACCCTAGAATGGGGACAATTGTAATGGGCCTTAGCAATGTGTGCTGGCCTCATTTTGTTTATAACAAAACAATGGGCAAACTGTACAAGAACTTGCATTGGTTTGCTATGTCTGAGGCTACACATTGTGAGAATGGTCCAGTGAGGAATTCAACCCAGTTTGGGTGGCCCCAAGCATGTATGCATATTTGCATACATCCAAATATGCCAAGGATAAATCAGTCTAGTCATTCAGTAAATCCACCCTGTGAGACCAGCATCTTCCTTATATCAAAACCAGATAAGGGCTTTAAAAGGAAGTGAAATTATAGGCCAAGTTCTGTGATCAAAATAGATGCAGGATTCTTCCAGTGAATGGAATGTAGCCAGAGTGACTTCTCAGGCTTTTTTAGAAAGGTCAGTAGCACTTCCCTGGTGCTCTCTAGGGGTTCTCACTCTTGGGACCAAACTGCTGTCAACATATTGGCCAGGCTGTGTGGAGCCCAAGGGTGATGTTCTAGCAAAGAGCCTTTGTCGAGGTTCTGGTTCAGGACAAGCATCCAAACTGGTTTGTCACTGAGGAAACTTCACTCCATCCCCAGGCACAATGACTCTATAGCCACCCAAAAATACCCAGTGAGGACCACCCAGCTGGTAACCATCAACCGTAGAACCGTGAGAAACAGTAGTGGTGGTAACGATTGGTGTTACTCTACATCACTGTTAGGGCAGTTTATCACTCAGATGATAAAGGCTTCCAAGGTGGCGCTCGTGGTAAAGAATCTGTCTGCCAATGCTAGAGACATGAGACACAGGTTCGATTCCTGGGTCAAGAAGATCCCTTGGAGGAAGGCATGCCAACCCACACCAGCAGGCATGTTTAGAGAAACCCATCAACAGAGGAGCCTGAGCAGCTATGGTCCATAGGGTTGCAAAGAGTTGGACATGACTGAACAACTTAGCATGCATGCACACACGCAGTGCTTAGGACTCTGTGCAGTGGACTGGGTGTGGGAGATGTCAGAGCATCTCCAGGTCTGCGTGGCACTCAAAGTGTGCTCTCCTTTGCTCCCTGGGCTATGCATTCTGCTGTTTCAAGAGAAACTGGAAATCCAGATTTCTATGTGAAGCTTCCTTATTTGGAAAACGCTAAGATTGGCCAAATAAAATTCCCCTGCACTGGGTTTGACCCCTGGCTGTCTGCAGGTAACTCACAGGATGAGAATTAGCCCAACTGGTACTCTGTTACAACAGCATCCAGACAGCAGAATACAGGCTATCTTGCCATAATCTACTCTTTCCTTGGCACCTGCACTTCGCTTTCGATCTGGTGACTTTGGGAAAAACAATTTCCATCCCATGGATGTACACGAGGCCATGAGATGGAGCCAGGTTGACCTTCTCTGCAGCCTGGTTGGAGGGAGTGAGTCTTGTTTTCAGGAATTATTAATTGCTGACCAGAAAGTCCAAGCAGAAGCTATAAATGCAGAATACTGATCATGCTAGAAGGCTTTTGAGGTCTGGCTCTCAACTGCAAAGGCAATGCTTATTTATTCATTCTGCTTAATACAGTTCAGTAACCTTTAGAAATATTTTGAAATCTGAAATATGTCTTGCCTCCACTGGTGCCGGTATCTAGACAAGTCTATTTAGTGGGGCTTGTAGCATTAATTAAGTCTCTACAAATGAATGGCTTTTTATCTCCACTTGGCTTTTCAGGGAGTGGTTGGAAAGTTAATCATTTTGGGGAAGGAATTTTTTGAAAGGGGGCTTCCCTGGTGGTTCAGATGGTAAAGAATCTACATGCAATGTGGGAGAGCTGGGTTCAACCCCTGGGTCTAGAAGATCCCCTGGAGAAGGAAATGGCAACTCACTCCAGTATTAGTGCCTGGAGAATTCCATAGATAGAGGAGCCTAGCAGGCTACAGTCCATGGTATTGCAAAGAGTTGGACATGATGGAGTGACTAACACTTTTTCACTTTTGAATCATGCCATAAAGTCTGGGCAACCACTTTTCTGAAAGACTTGGTGTCAGAAACAGGGTTACTGGACCCCTGACCAGGATGGCCAGAATGTGCAGTCCATTCCCCTCTAATCTTCAGGCAAGCTTCTCCCTGTCTCCAAGCAGTGACTCTCTTTTACTTTAGTCAAATTATAATTGTAAATTCTTTCTCTATCCCAGTGAGATGCACTTAAAAAAAATTCTGTCTTGCCAATTTTGCAACCCAGAAATATCTCTCTCAAGGATCTGGGAGCAATCCCTTTGTAATGGAACCCTCAAGGGGAACAGCAGCCTCTGTCCTGGTTTCTGTGAGAGAGGAGATGCTTAACCCTGATGGGCTCTAGTTTGTAGACACAGGTGGCCTGATCATAGAGAAGAATGTGGGTGAACTCAGGAGTAACTCATTTTGCTGGATCATCCATTGACCGCCTTCCCTCCCCACTGCCCTCCAGTTCTTGCTGGCTCACCCCAAACAGTTTCCACCTTTTGTTTCAGTTTCCTCCATCTCAGATGAGCTCAGGCCCCCACTCTTCATTTGCAGTAGTCTTGAATAAAATCTTCCTTGCCTTGTTCAACGTTGCAAAATTTTTTGCTTTGAAATACACCATTCATTATTTTTTTCAGTTATTTGTATTTTTATTTGTCTTTTCCTTTATCAAATGTTGGACTCTACTGTGAGAGAACCCATTGACTGCTTGCAGGAATTATGGTGCAGGATTTAGAGAGGTCACCCATTGGCATGTGTTGTCACTGGCGTAGATTCACAGCAGATTCCCTTATGACTGAGTGAAATGCAGAGATGTGGCTTCCAGATCAGCTCCAAGAGTTCACTGTGTGCTTTGCAAGGGTTCGGTGGTCATAGAGGGCATCCAAGTAAAGTCAATGGTTAGAACGTGAGTCCTCTCTAACTAAAGCCCCATGACTGATCTAGACCTGTCTGGTGTGAGAGACCATCAAGTTTGACAAGTTTTGCTGATTATTCCAATGAGAAGACAGATACTACAGGTATGCTGCTGCTGCTGCTGCTAAGTCGCTTCAGTCGTGTCCGACTCTGTGCGACCCCATAGATGGCAGCCCACCAGGCTGCCCCGTCCCTGGGATTCTCCAGGCAAGAACACTGGAGTGGGTTGCCATTTCCTTCTCCAATGCATGAAAGTGAAAAGTGAAAGTGAAGTCACTCAGTCATGTCCGACTCTAGCGACCCCATGGACTGCAGCCTACCAGACTCCTCCGTCCATGGGTTTTCTAGGCAAAAGTACTGGAGTGGGGTGCCATTGCCTAGACCCAAATGGCGCCCATTGGATGGGTGCAACTCAGCCTTCTTTTGAGTGTCTGAACCTGTTAACTGCTGCCAGAATTGTGACCTGAGCTATGTGAGTCTTTCTTATCTCATTGTCTAGTTATTAGTTCTGCTTCTGCTGGAAGATTACAACTCTGCAACCAACAGGCACATCTCTACTACCCAGCCCCCATGAGGATGGCCACTGAGCAGGTATTTATTGCACATTTAGGTTGCATGGACTGAACCTGTAACTTACTGACTACATTTCCCATAAACCAATGTATTTGCATTTGTCTGAGAACCAGTGGGTCTTGGAGAATGTCCCTCTGATTACTTACCAAGTATGAGATCTTGTCCTTCTCAGCAAACAGGTTGTTTCATTTCCTCCCTGCGCAGACGTTTACACTGCATACCTACCATGTGCTCAGAGTACTGTGCCAGACCCTGGAGTAGAAACGTTTATATAAAAGGTGGCCAATCCACACATCGAACAGAGAGTAGATTTCCTTCATTATTAGATTTTGTCCACCTAAGAATTGCTTAACTTAATGAATATAAAATGTGATTTGATTTTTTTTCAAAGTCAATTTACAAGAGCCACTCTGCACACATCTGCTGTGTACAGATGAATTCCCAATTTATATACATGGAAGTGGGAGTGATTTTCCCATGAATAGAAGAAGAAATATTTATTATCTTCTGTATCCTGACTACATGTTAGGCAATTTGGCAATATTCGTGTATGTGTTTTTGTATTTCACTCTCTCAGTAGCTCTCTGAGTTAGGTAATGACTCATGCCTAATGATTGACAGAAACACTCATGCTTACCATAATTATTTCAAGTGAGACCACATAGTACCGAAGCTGAGATTTGACCCCAGGTCTGTCTGCTGGAGAACAATGACAATTAGTCCCAAGAGAAGAACATGATTTCCATGGATTCTTAGGTCAGTTCTCTTTCTCTGAAGCTATCTGGCCTCTTACTTCACTTTTAAGAAAGAAGACCTAATGGAATGTTATTCATCCATGAAAGTAAAAGCAGTGATGCACCTTAGAATGTGAATGAACCTTGAAGACACCATGCTAAGTGAAAGAAGACAGGCACAAAAGTCTATATTGTATGAAGTCACTGATATGAACCATTTGGAGTAGGTGGATCCATAGAGAAAGAAGAGTCATGGTGGCCCAGGGCAGGGTGAAAGAGGGGTGATTGCTGAGTGGGCACAAGGGATGACCATGTTTGGGAACTAGACAGAGGTGATGGTGCACATGTAGTAAATGTACTGACACCACTGAATTGGGCCATACCTTTGTTATCATTCAGTCACTATGTCGTGTTCAACTCTTCGTGACCTCATGGGTTGCAGTACACCAGGCTTCCCTGTCCTTCACTATCTCCCAGAGTTTGCCCAAATTCATATCCTTTGAGTCACTGATGCCATCCAACCATCTTATCCTCTGTCATCAGCTTCTCCTGCCCTCAATCTTTCCCAGCATCAGGGTCTTTTCTAATGAGTCAGATCTTTGCATCAGGTAACCAAGGTGTTGGAGCTTCAGCTTCAGCATCAGTTGTTTCAATGGATAGTCAGGGTTGATTTTCTTTAGGATTGACTGGTTTGATCTCCTTGCTGTCCAAGGGACTCTTAAGAGTCTTCTCCAGCACCACAGTTCGAAAGCATCAATTCTTAAGTGCTCAGCCTTCTTTACGGTCCAACTCTCACATCTGTACATGACTATTGGAAAAACCATAGTTTTGACTATGCGAGCCTTTGTGGGTAAAATGATGTCTCTGCTTTGTAATATGCTATCTAGGTTTGTCATAGCTTTTCTTCCAAGGAGCAAGGGTCTCTTAATTTCATGGCTGCAGTCACTGTCCACAGTGATTTTGAAGCCCAAGAAAATAACATATGGTTAATTTCATGTTCCATGAATTTTATCCCAATGGAAAAAAAAAAGAAATAAAAAAGACAGGTTCCCCACCAGCCTGGAAGACAAGGACCGATGGAAGATGCTTCCTGCCCTGCCAAGTACTGCGCTGTTTTTCATAGCCTGTAGTTCTGTCCTCTGAGATTTCGACACTGCCAGGTGGCCATGCTGGCAGACTTGACATGAGGTCTGTGAGCGTCTGCTTGTCCATAAAAGTGGGTCCTCCAGATGTGAGTAAATGGGTGGATGCTGGTGTTACCACCCCACAAAGAGAAGAGCTGTGTGAGCTCAGCCTCCTGGGTCCTGGTGAGACCTTCTCAGCCATGTGATCCTTCCCGTGCCCTTCCAAGCTCAGTTTCCTCATCTGTGCTGGGGTTAAGAGTATCTTCCAGACTGGGATGTCATGGGGGTTAAGGGGCAAATGGACCATGCCTCACTCGTCCAGTGCAAGCTCTTGGCCATTACAGGAGTCAGCATTCTGTGTGGGTACAACCTTCTTGTTGATGAAAGTGGGGGTGGGGCAGAGTTTGCATCTCCCGAGCAAGCAGGAGACTCAAGAGAAGGGTCTTGAGGGACCTTCCCAACAGGCCCTGCCCATGACCTCCCTGCAGGTGCCCTCTGTCTCCCTGGGGTCTGCTTGACTCTAGGTCAGATGAGGGGCCCCTATGACAGGTCTGGTTTTATTCAGTCGATTCCACTGGGCCACTTCGGTGGGCTCCAGAGACCAGGAGCTGGTGTTCACACACGCATATCCTTGGAGAAGCCTCCCAGCTCCTGGACAATAAGATTCACAGGTGTCCTTGAGATGACCACACACACGGTGGCTTTGTAGGAATAGTGACAATTACAGTCCAGTCCCTGAAGAACAGGAGTGCCTGTTGCCGGTTGCCTTGACCTGGGAACAGAGCTCATTTTCTCTGAGTGTGCTGTTTACTCGCAATCTCGGGCTGGTTCTCTGAATCTCTGAAGCACACTTTGGACCAGAGGCAGCGGCGTGCTGGAGGCCCAGGCTTTCGCGGGGCTCTTGACATTTGGGAGGCAGAGCTACTATTGTTCTCTGCCTCTGAGATACTAAGCTCAAGCCCTCGAGTTTGTTTACTGCATCCTTTCACTTAGGGGGAAAAAAGGGAACATGTTCCTTCTCTCAAATGTGAAGGGGCTGATTCACCAAGAAACAACCTACCCATAATCATATGCAGGAGGATTGGTAGCATTTGTAGTATCTGTTTACTGGCTTACGGACAGCTGCAGTAAGCTTTGCCCTCAGCAATTTGAATCCCTAAGAAAAAGGCATTCTCAAGCTCCTTGGCTTTATCCAGCTGAGCACGACTGAATTCCCAGGCATCTTCCTCTCCACTCGAGAAGCTCAGCCTTGCATAGATGCCTTGAGAGCCAGAGCATCATCTTAAAGAAGTCGGTGGTAGGCCACTGAAGGCCAAGGACTGATGCCTGTCTCTCTCAATACTTTCTTCCTACCTCTGCTGCCCAACTGGTAGTGAGAAAACTTTGGAGAACTTTCTGTTTTAAGAAGAAAACCAGCCTGTGGAAATGGAATCCTTCTTTTCTGCTCCATTTTCTCTGAAACCAGAGGACAGATGGTCATCATCCTCCATGCTGAATTTAAAAAAAAAAAAAAATCTCACCAACATTTAAAACCAAAAAGACCAGCATGTAAGAAATATCATCTCCCCAGAATTCCAAAATACAAAATAAGCAACAGTGTTTCCTGGTTGTAGGAAAGCTCCATGTTAGACTTCTCTTTTTATTATTTTATAACAGGCTTAACAGTCTCGGAAAAGCAGCAACCTTTAAGCTCAAAGAAGAGACATGATATGGGGCTAATTTACATGACCTCTGCCTTGCCCAGTGGCTTGGGCCTTTTGTGCTGCCGTCCCCAGCAGAGAGTCCCCAGAGAGCCCTCTGAGCCTCACTGCTCTTCCGGTGCTGGCATACAAAGGTGGGAACAAAGCCGGGCCTCATTATGGATGTGCGGGGAAGCATGCTGCTGCAGGAAACTTTCGGAAACGCTCTGAGGATGAACAATGGTTTCCAGACACCATGAGCAGAAACACTTCCATCTCGGAAATAAACGCACATGAAAGACCACCTCTTAGTGGAGAACGGATATTAACTTATCCTCTTAAAAAAAAAAAAAAAAACATAACCTGGACACAGTGACCTTTCCAATACCTCCATGAGCTGCAGTTTTAGAAGAACATAATAAATGTCACTAGATACCGTGGAACAGAAAACATGAGGATCTGACAAATTAAACTTTGTAACACACGCCAGAGACACCCAGAATGGACCTGTGAGTACAGCCGCTGCTGTTGGATTATTTTTTCCATCAAAATGTTGACATTCAGAATATTCAAGAAATATGACTGCCCTTTCAGACTTCAAATTTGGGTTTATTTCCCGGTGATGCTGTGTTTATTTACCCTTGTATTAGTGTCATGCATCAGAAATGGGTTTCCATGAAAATAGAATCTCTTACTTGACTTCTCGCTATCAAAATTCAGCATGAATCCCATTAAAAGAATGAAGTGTTAGGTTAGATTTGATGCACTAATAGCTCTGAAAATGTGTAGCATTTTCACAGCTAAAATCTTTTCTGGTGTGATTTTCTTTCAACCTTTTTGTTTATGAGCATGTGTGAATTGATAAGTTACCAGGAGCTAGAAATTAAATTAGCTCTCAAAGGTAAGAAAATAATAGGAGAGGACAGGTTTACATATATTTTGGGAAAATGCTCAAATTTTGATGGTTTAGAGAAAGGTCAGTTTCCTGTGCTAGAATTTATCTATATTCCTGCTCATTTAGGGTACATATAGGACAATATTCCCAAGATAAATTGTTTATTTATGAATGAGGGTCCCCCTGCCCCAGCTCACCAACAGACTATCTCCAAGTCAAGTATGGTTATTTACTTTTTAAAATTGTGTGTGTGTGTGTGTGTGGCTGGATTGGGTCTTCGTTGCAGCACGTGGGATCTTTTGTTGTGGTGGAATGGCTCAGTAGTTGTGGCTTGCAGGCTTAATTGCTCCGTGGCATGTGGGATCTTAGACCAGGGATTGAACCTGCATCCGCTGCATTGCAAGCTAGACTTTTAACCTCTGAACCCCAGGGAAGTCCCAAGAATGGTTATTTACTTTTAGATTCTCTTGTCTTCATGCTCGTATACCCACTTCCTCAGATTTCTGGATCTATAGAAAGGGCAAGGAACGTGACAGCATGTGCCCCCCTCTCTACTAAGATGTCTCATAGGGCACCCAGCTGACCAAGGGGAATACAACTCAGCGTCCAAGTGACCGAGGGATGACAGAGCAATGCCTGCATCCTGGTGCTTGGTACTCAGAGATAGTTAGCTCAAAATACAGTAAAGTAGGCCATTTAACGTTCGTTGGGAGTGAACTGTTGTGTCAGCCAATAATGAACCTGAAAATGACACTTCTGCAAGAAGAGGATGCCCATCTTGCAGATCTATTTTCTTATCCTTAATGAGCACGAAGTGATTTTATTTTAGTCCATGGTCCTACAGAACCAAAAGATTATGGCATACAATTATCTCACTGTCAAAAATTATGCTTCTGATGAAAATGAAATCCATTCCCTTGAATATTTAGCCCTTCATTGAATTGATCTCTTTTTATATTTCACTTAGGCACATTCCTCATTTTTAAGAGATTCAGAAGTTAAGGTACAACAACAGACAAGTGTTTATTGGGGTCTAGCATGAGGATGCCTACCCCTTGTAACAGCTACAAAGTGAGAGATGCTAACCACACGTGAGCCTTATCAGAGGTGGGCTCCACCTGGTGAGAGGTGGGTACAGAGGGGTTCAGACAAGTGCTCAGTAGTCTGAGAGTAACAGGTCAGAGGCAGGTCCCAGCATGCAGAAGGGCTCAAGAGAAGCTTTGCAGGTTGGGTGCAGTCCAAAGAGACTGACCAAAGCAGACATTTTGCTCTGCCCCTCTTTCCTCCCTTTACAAGTTAATCTGTTAAAATGTTTAACTCTCAAGCAGCCCTGGACCAGCCTCACTTGTTAACACCCTCTTCCATGTCATTGTGCAGCCACTGCTTTCCTCACCCAGATGTTGTAGCTGCCTTCTAGTGTTGTGCTCTCAAACGCTTCCCCGTGGGGCAATCAGAGGTGCAAAACTCCTCCTGCCATTTCCCATCTCAAACCTTCAAGGACTCCCCAGTCTCTTTAGGGTGAGCCAATATGTATTTGTCTGATGCCCAGGGCCCTTCACACCTGGCCCTGTACTCCTTCTGGCTTCATCTCTGGCTTCACTGCCTAAGCTCCTTGGTGCTCACACAGTAATTGATGTTTTTCTTTAGCTTCTTAAGAGCGTAGTGCTCCTCTCCATTTCCGTTTCTGTCTATCTCTACCTCTGTTTCCCTGTCTCTGTGCCTGATTCTCTCTGTTCTCCTGGCCTTTCACACACTGTGCTCTTTGCCTAGAATACTGAGATGTTCTTCCTTGCCTGGTTATCTCCTATTTGTCCACTAGATACCAGGTTAAACATTGCTTCCTCTGGAAAGTCGTCTTTGATCCTCTTTGAGACCATTAGAGTATTTCTCATACTGTATTATAGTCATTTTACTAATCTCCTTTGTGAGACCACATATTACTATCAGAAATCTGTAATTTGTGGACTTTGAGCCTGTTCCTGTACATTGCCTATTTCTATAAATAAAATTGTGTTGGGACACAGCCATGGCCATCCGTTGTTGTGTTGTCTGAGACTGCTTTTGCACTGCAATGGCAAAGGTGGGTAGTTGCAACTGAGGCATATGCCTCATGAATCCTAAAACATTTATTAATACTATCAGTCTACTACCAGAAGACATTTGCTGACCCCCCTATAAACAGTTGCTTTGGAGACCCTGGCACTGCTGTGTCTTCAGAAGCTGGAAATAGGCATCAACTGGACGTGTGTTGATGCGTGAATGTTGGGAGGCAGAGAGACCCGGCACTGCAGAAAGGAGTAGAGACACCTGGCTCACCTCTGCAGGAGCTTTGGCATGTCAGAAAATACCGAGCCCTGGATATCTTACTGAGGCTCTTACAGATGCTACTTCTGCTGGTTATCCTGTATGGACAGTTTACTGCACGCTGAGTGTGGTGCTGACAAGTTTGCCTGGGCTCTCTCACTTAATGCTCTCAACAGTCCAGTATGGTGGGTCCTATTGTCACATCCATTTTGCAGAGAAATAAGCCAAGTCTGAGAAAACTGAAATGACTTGGCCATGATCCCACAGCAGGATGTAGTCTGTGCAGACCCCTATCTCAGGTCACATATGAACATTAACTCAAAATGGTTCAGAGATACTAATCTAAGGGATAAGATATAGGTGAAAGGAAGGAAAGATCTTCATAAGGAGGAAGATACCTTTTTCATGGGCTGAAAGACCGAAAGACTTGCTGTTGTGAAGACACACTGTTCCACTTAGAAAAAGATGAGTACATTTTCATGACCTTGGGTTTTTCAATAATTGCTTAGACATGACATCAAAAACATGAGCAGGAAAATAGAAAATAGATGTAATGAGCTTTATCAACCTTGAAATCATTTCTGCATCAAAGGGCACTATTGAGAACGAAAAGGTAATAAAAAATGGGGGAAATTTATAAATCATGTGTATGATGAGGATTTGGTGTCCAGAATATACAAAGAATATTTACAGCTGAACAATAAAATGACTAAATTCCCAGTTAAAGAACTGGAAGAAGGGCTTAAATAAACACTGCACCAAAGAAGACACACAAATGGTCAACAAATACGTGAGACATGCTCCATATCAACGGTCGCTGGAGGAAGGCAGGTCAAAATTACACCGCCTTACGGCCACTAGTGGCGGGAGTGAACACTTAATACAGGATTACCTTTTGGGGTGATGAAAAGTTCTGGAATTGTATAGACATCACGGTTGCACAAGAGGATGAAGGTACTTAATGCCATTGTATTGTACACATTAAAATGGTTAAAATGATCAATGAAACACTTTGGTTATTTCGCTGTTGTTGTTTGATCACTACATCGTGTCCAACTCTTCAATCCCATGGACTGTAGCCTGCCAGGCTCCTCTGTCCATGGGATTCTCCAGGCAAGAATGCTGGAGTGGGTTGCCATTTCCTCCTCCAGGGGATCTTCCTGACCCAGGGATTGAACCCATCTCTCCTGCATTGGCAAGCGGATTCTTTACTGCTGAGCCACCAGGGATACCCTCTTGTTATTTTACCATGATTTAAAAAATCTATCAGTTTCTCCAAGCAATAAAATCAATCTTTATTATGCAGCATGGCAATTTTATAATATTTTAAATATCTATTTTTTCCATGATTGGAAAAGCAATATTTGTTTGATATTCAAGGTTTCAGACACACAAAAGGACTAAAGGAAAAATAAAATACTCCTGTATTCCTGCAATTAAAAAGTAGCCACAGTCAATTTTTTAATGTCAGTCCTTCTGGCTTTTGTTAACATGTGCATATGGGTATGTGCGCACAATCATAGCTGTTGTTATTTTCATCTTTAACGAAACTGTTATTATGCAGTAGATGATGTTGGTAATCTGCTTCCCCTCTTAGTGTATCATGAACATTTTCCCTTTTGTCATCTTGTGTTCTCCCACATCTCATTACATGGCTAGATCATACTGCATCCTCGGGTTGTATTATAATGTCATTTATTCAGCCAATTCCTATTGTTGGATGGATCCTAACATTTCAGAGTTGGAATGCACTATAGTCATTATTGCATCCAACTTATTTCTTTCCCGAGCTTTATGGCTGCGAGCCTTAAACACGTGGCACACAAAGACCATTCAACATTTTGAAAATAGAGTTAATTTTTCACTTTCCAGCTGGATTTGGGTGTTGCATGGGCTTTGGATTCATCATTCAGGCGCCTAAAAGATGGAAATAGTGCAGGAAGAGGAGGAACGGGGAACGAGCCAGGTGAAAATAGTGCCCAGCACATCAAAATTCTATCCTGAATGGTTTTGTTTTCCTGAAAAAATAGATACTCAGACTACAAAATCGGTTCCATTGAATCTGTTGATAGCAGTTCCATCCTGTAAGATAGAGAATGCCTTGAGAGGAGGCTGCACTGTGTCTCCCGCGTTCAGGCAGCTTGTGGACTCACCCACAGTTCACGGAACAGGAGCATCTTGTTCCTTGGTTCTGCTGTGCCGAACATCCTTGTGTTTGCAGAGGCAGGGGAGCCGGGCAGGAGACGCAACTTCTGTCTGTTTCACTTCCATCACTGGTGGGAATCACAGACATCAGAACATCACCTACTGATGTCTTTAGACCCAGATGACTCAGATCAAAGTAAAAACACGTATGTTCATACCTTGAGGTCTGCAGGAAACATAACACCATTTTGGTTGTTGGAAATCGGTGAAGCAGTTATGAGTGCTTCCCAAAGCATCCCTTCATGATTGGCAAGGCCTTTAGGTGTGTGTGTGCATATATATATATTTAAATTAATTAATTTATTTATTGTTGTGCTGGGTCTTCGTTGCTCCCAGGGCTTTTCTGTAGTTGCAGCGTACAGGCTTCTCATTGTGGTGGCTTCTCTTGTTGCTGAGCATGGGCTCTAGGGCAAATGGGCTTCAGTAGTTGTGGCTCCCAGGCTCTAGAGCACAGGCTCAGTAGTTGTGGTGTGTGGGTTTAGTTGTTCCACAGCATACGAAATCTTCCCAGGCCAGGGATCAAACCCACATCTCCTGTGTCTCCTGCATTGGCAGATGGATTCTTTACCACTGAGCCACCAGGGAAGCCCAACAAGGCTTTTTTTTTTTTTTTAATATAAAGCATTTTTTACATCTTTATTGACTTTGTTACAATACTGCTTCTGTATTATGTTTGGTATGTTTTGGTTTTTTGGCCACAAGGCCTGTGGAATCTTAGCTCCCTGGCCAGGGATGGAACGCACACCCCTTTCACTGGAAGGCAATGTCTTAACCACTGGACCACCAGAGAAGTCCCAAGCCTTTCTAAGTAGAGCTACTAGCCTTTGCATGTCACCAGATCATTTCCTTCAGTGACTCCCTCTGTTGGTTTTGTTGGATGTGGTAGGGTGCACATGAGGTCACATGAAACTGGGTAAGTTAACTAGTTCATCTTAGGTTTAAGTTTAAATTAGTCTAAGAAGGATCATTCTTAGACCATTCTTTTCTACTGGGTTGAATGAATTTTTCCGAGTTACAGAAACATTTTATACATCTCAGGCAGTAATTCTAGTCTTGTTATATATGTTGTGAGTTTTCCACGTATATTTTGCTTACTATTAAACAGTATCCGTGGTGTGCTTCCCTGCTGGCTCAGACAGTAAAGAATCTGCCAGCAGTGCAGGAGACTTGAGTTCGATCCCTGGGTTGGGAAGATCCCTTGAAGAAGGAAATGGCTACTCATGCCAGTATTTTTGCCTGGAGAATTCCATGGACAGAGGAGCCTGGCGGGCTATAGTCCATGGGGTAGCAAAGAGCTGGACATGACTGAGTGACTTTCACTTTCATGGTGTGCAGAAACCCAACAAATATATATCAGCACTAAATGGGATTAACTTGAAGGATGCAAATCCATGCTTCTTCAAGCCAGCATGACTCAGGTTTTCCCATCAAAGCTTTGGTACTTCTCTTTAGTGCAGACTCGGCTTACTCTTAAGTAAAAACAATAAAAAGTAGGAAATGTGTATCAGTCCTTTCTTCTAATTGATTCTTTTCCTGTTTCTGTTTTTGTTCACTCTTCATTGTCTTCAGAAAGTTTCTTTTTGAAAATATTTTTCCATAATTTATAGGTGTTGTTTATAGAAGGCTGTTCTGATAGTAGCTGCTCTTCAATATCAGAAGAATATATCATTGATAACTGCTTATCTAAAGCAAAAATAGTAATTATATACCATGAAGTTTATAATATCAAATTAAAATCTCAACTATAAAAAAAAAAGAAGTTTCAAAATTTTGCATAACCAAATATGTCTTTCTTTCCTTCATGGTTTCTGCAGTTTATGTCTTAGTCTGAAAGGTCTTCCCTCCCCAGCATCTGTGTTCTTTTTTTTAGCATTTCTTTATTCACATCCTGCCAACCCTCTGTTTTCATCTCTCAGCCACCTGAATCTAGTGTTCATGTGTGGTGTGAGGTAAGGGAATGAGGAAGGCTATTTCAAGATCACAGCTATAAAACCATACATTCTCCACCAACACATGGGTCCTTGAATGCATTTTCTCCCCTTGGAAACGAAGTATAAAAGCAAGTCCTGCTGGCACCAAAGACAGAGCTTCTTTCAGGAGAACTTTCTCCTAACGGTCTTTCTCCTTGTCAAAGTCAGCACAAAGGCTGGAAGCTTGTTTCAATCCCCTAGTGGGCTTCTCTCTAAGGGAAGACCCTGTAAGGTCACTCGCAGATTTGTAAAATGCCTTCTCATGCTTTGTGCTGAAGAATTTCTAATGTGGCCTCATTATATCTTGACCAACTTAATGAGCTTTCCCAAGTGAATAGATACCTATATGCTATAAGATCAGAACCCTTATTTCAGATGATTCTTCTGAGAAAGCCTTCTTCTAGGTCCCGGTCCAGGGATTTGCCCCTTATGTAAATGTCAGCAGGGAACAAGAGAACCATGATGGGTCAGGCCTGAAGTAATGGGGCTTACAGTAAGTTGCAATGTTCCTCCTTTGCAGGGAGGTGTGTTTGATCCAGAATCTCAGTCATCCTGGCTTCCTCTCATTTAATATTTTCCTCAGTGAGGGGGAGCCAGCAAAAGGCCAACAATCCAAACCTGCATCTATCAGCTGGGGTAGCATGTCCCTCTTTCTTGACCAGACCACAGAAGACAGGCAAAGAATATCTTATAAACGTTTCACACCCAGGTTAGGTTAACTAGAGGAAGGGAAAAGGCACCGAGTGCTTGGAACACAATGACAGCTGGGTTATTCCAAAAGAACACAGCATCATCATAGCTTGAACTGACTTATTTTTTTTTCCTTGCCTTGAATTTTCTTCCACTTGCACCCCTTGGTGGAGGTATCACTCACAGATACTCTGCCAGTGTTTCAAGAACATAGTATATAAGCAGTGTTCTTGGAATTGACAGGCTGAACCACCAGCCCCACTCCCCGATGACTTTCCCAGATTAGTCCAGAGGATGGTGCTGGGTTTAGTAGGCTGGGATGCTATATCTGATTTATCTCTGATGAAATTAAATTTCTCATGAACATGTTTCATATATCTTTGTCCCCAGAAAGCACATGGACCTCCCTGCAAACTTTTGGGAGCAACCTCTATCTGTTGAGTTTTCTCGGAACCTGTGAAATACAGGGAAAATTGAAGTTTTACAAACCCAACCCTTCCTGGAGCTTGTTCTGCATTCTTCTTCCTACTCTCTTGAAATGTGCTCTTCTTCAACTTCAGTAAATGAGCTGGAGGCGCGTGTCTGCCTCACCCCCACGTGATGGAAATGGGAGCAAAAGGGAGAGACACAGAAAGCCTAAAATGTACGTCTCAGGGTCTCTTCTTTATCCTTTCCTATATGCATGTACTGGCCAGATGGAGAATGTCAGATACACATGCCTGAGAAAGTGCTGTGCTGTCCAAGGTCCTGAATGATGGTTTTTGCCAAGTTGGAGATTGGACCATAGTCAAGCCCGGAGGCTCATTGTGAGATGCAATTCCAGGATTCCTGAGGGCTCTTCTCTCCTTACAAAAGGGAAAGATTGTTCCAGCACTGGTCCATTTATGTCTTTATGGGTTCTGGCAGAGGAACAGGCAACTTCTCAGAGCTGGGCTCAATATTTTATCACCGCGGGCACTTGAGTGCCTGCTTAATTATCGTTAAAATGCAACTATGGATCTTCCTTTTGTCCAAGTTAAGCATTTCTGAGAGTTCAATGCATACTTAGGTATAAAGGAAAAAAGTCCCTCCTTCTGCACCAAGATCACCACGTTGAGATGAGAGGAGTGGGGCTCGGGTTGGCTGAGGACACCTGCTGGCTGCTGCCTGGCACCTCCACCCTTGGAGGCAGGAACCTTGCCACCGAGTAGCAGATGGCCCTGGGCTGGGGTGGCCAAGAGACTCTGCTTCTGCATCCAGAGTGTTTGCAGAGGCTCGAGGCTCTAATTCACAGTGTCAAATGGGTTTGCCTTCCATGGCCTTGAGTCCCTCGGTGCAGCAGTAGGGGGCCAATCTGCTCCAGTGTTTACAAAGTAGAGGCTCTGGCCCAGAAGCCCACTCAGGAGACCCTTCCTGAGAGTCGAGCAAATGTTCTACAACACGTGCTGACAGCTGGCCATGCAGGAGGCCTCACTGCCGAGGACCCTGGAGAAGGCCTTCGGCGGAACTGGCAGGACATGGCTCTGGGAGACCATAACATTCCCCCCAGTAGCCAAAGTGACAGAGGGCTGCTTTTTGCCTGGGCTCTGGACCAAATGCTTCCCCAGAGCCGAGACACACTGTTCAGCAGACTGAAAGCAAAAACTAACAGACAGACAGGACGAGGGGACTCTGTGCAAAGGGCATTGGGAACAGCAGCTACTGTCTGCTTCAGACTCCCTGTCCATGGGCCATGGCCTACAGTGCCACTGGTGGGCACTCAACCCGTTCATCTTCAGAGCAGCCCTAGGAGGCTGTTACTCTTTCATCATTGTGCCCCTTTGATACATGAGACTGAGGTTCAGAGACACCAAGTTACCCCCCCACCCCTGCCCAAGTCACACAGAAGTGAAGGAGACAGGACTTCAACCAACACTGTCTGAAATAGCCATAAGTCACTTAGATCTACCTTGTGAATAAAGATGGTATTTCATATGCTCTTAAAAACAGCTAAAGACAGTGAGAAAATAGAAAGAGACCTCTCCTGCCCCAAACTCCCCATCCATCCCCCTATCTTCTCACCAGCAGCCCAGACCCTGTGGCACCAAGCCGAATTTCCTTCAGCAGACAGCTGTATCAGCCTGCTGCAAAGCCCTAGGAAGCTGATTTCTTTCATCCCCTGTAACTGCCCTTGGTATAAAGCCCTCGATGACGAAGCTTATCCTGATCCAGTTACTCCCCAATTATCTGGTTTGTTCTCTCCTGTGGTCTGACCCACACCCTCTGCTCTTCTTCATTCTCAGCATTGGTTGTCACAGATTAGAAATCTAAAAGTGTGCTATAATTTCCCTGCCAGTTGTTCAACTGGTGAAAGGATGGCTGAATAGGCCCCGTGTTCATACTGAAGAACTGTGGACAAGTGAGAGTGACAGCGACAGCCACTCCTTTACAGCGTGACAGAAATCTCCCTTCCCCTCCACCTGGAGCCTCACCGGGTGGCTTGCTGTTTTCATAATAACAAGTTAGATAGAAAATGAGTGTGTGTGTGTGTGTGTGTGTGTGTGCACGTGCATGCGCACGTCTGCGCATGAAGCTTCCTGGTTGCTCAGATACAAAAGATGAAAATGTTCTGTTTGTGATTTTAAAGTCTTTTTAAAAAACTTTTCTGGCTTTCTTTCCTTCCCTGTGTACAGCCTACAGGTGCAGGAAAACCCCAACTGAGGTCCCCACTCAGCACCCTACTCTTTGTGGAAAGGGTGCAGGCACTTCCTTCAGGAAGGTTAGGTGCTGATTTGCAGGCACTTAACATTTTGATTGCCCATTTCCAGTCAAAGTGCTGAACACCCAACCTTGAGGGCTGCCCCTCCTCCACCCCACCCCTCATTCATTGAGACTAACTGGTGTCTTTTGGCTGGAAAACCAACCTGTGTATCCGTAGGCTCCACCCCGAGGTGGGATGCTCCTCCAGGGCAGTGGTGACTAAAGGGTCACAGGGATCTTCAGTCTTGGTTTAGAAAACACAGTGATGAAGTGTCAGGAAGGCTCCCTGGCTCAGTACTGGCTGTCATAATGAAATGCCACAAACCGGGAGGTCTAAGCAACAGAAATTTATTTCTCCTAGATCTGGAGGCTGGAATTTCAAGATCAAGGTGCTGGCAGGGTTGGTTTCTAATGAGGCAACCCTTCCTGGCTTGTAGATGGCTGTCTTCTCATCATGTCCTCACATATGTTTTCTCTGTGTGAGCATCTTGGTATCTCTTCCCCTTCTTATAAGGGCACCAGTCTTTTTTTTTTTTTTTTAACTGTTGTTGTTGTTCAGTCGCTCAGTCATGTCTGACTCTCTGTGACCCCATGAACTGCAGCATGCCAGGCTTCCCTGTCCTTCGATATCTCCTGGAGTTTGCTCAAACTCATGTGATTGAGTCGGTGATGCCATCCAAATATCTCGTCCTCTGTTGCCCCTTCTCCTCCTGCCTTCAATCTTTCCCAGCATCAGGGTCTTATCTAATGAGTTGGCTGTTCATATGAGGTGGCCTAAGTATGGGAGCTTCAGCTTTTTAAATGAATTAATTAACTAATTTGGCTGTATCCCATCTCAGCTGAGGTGCAGGGAATCCTCATTTTGTCATGCGTGTGGACTCTCTAGTTGTGGTGTACGGGCTCAGAAGTTGTGGCTCATGGGCTTTGTTGCCCCACGGCATGTGAGATCTTAGTTCCCCAACCAGGGATTGAACCCTTTTCCCCTGCTTTCCAAGGTGAATTCTTACCTGCTGAACCACCAGGGAGGTCCCAAGACACCAGTCTTATTGGGTCAGTGCCCCACCCTTATGACACCTGCTGCTGCTGCTGTTAAGTTGCTTCTGTCCTGTCCGACTCTGTGCAACCCCATAGATGGCAGCCCACCAGGCTCCCTGGTGCCTGGGATTCTCCAGGCAAGAACACTGGAGTGGGTTGCCATTTCCTTTCTCAATGCATGAAAGTGAAAAGTGAAAGTGAAGTCACTCAGTTGTGTCCGACTCCTAGCGACCCCATGGACTGCAGCCTACCAGGCTCCTCTGTCCATGGGATTTTCCAGGTAAGAGTACTGGAGCGGGGTGCCATTGCCTTCTCTGCTTATGACACCAATTAACCCTAATTATCTCCTGAAAGGCTCTGTCTCTAAATACAATGACACTGTGGGTTAGAGCTTCAACCTGTGAGCTTCCAGAGGACGCACTTCAGTCCCCAGCACCCACATTACTGGAATTTAATTTCATTGTAAGTTAAAAGCCAAGGTGTTTGTATTGCTCCTGAACATTTACAATCCAATGCATTTCAGTATTTCTTTCTCTTCCTCTAATGGGAAGAATGAGGTGAGAACTGAGGAAGTGGAGTCACAACAGGTAGAGGGAACAAGTACCCAACATCCCATCTTCAGCTCCCATGTTTCCTTCCGGCTGTTTCCAGGGACGGGCATGCCCTCAACTGTTACGGTGGCTGAGCATTGCCCTGGGCCTTCCTTAGGGAGTCTGCCTCCCGCACCCTGGGTGGATGTGTGTCAGGCTTACCCAGGACCCCATGCAGTCACTGTGTCTGTGTTAATTTTGTGTAGCAGCTGCTCCCGCCTCCCTCAGGGTATCTGCTGTGTAGTCAAAATGTTCAGTCTCTTCACATGAAGACTCAGGCTTTCAGATTTCTGTCACACTCCTCTGCTCCTTTCCAAGCTGGAGATTGGGTGTGGACGTGGTTTGCTGTGTCTGTGGCAGAGGAAAGAAGGAGTCCTAGGGTTATGAGGACGTTCCCATGTGACCCCCTCTCGGCAGGATCTGCAGCGATGCCCCTGGTCACCTGCTGTCTCTGAGGATGCCCAGCCTTACTCCAGGCCTTACCAGGGAGGTGTCACCTGAAGTTGCCCACTGCCTGGAGGCAGGGCTCTCCCTTTAAGATGCTGATTTCCTTCTCAAAGAGCCTCTCACTAATCTGAGCCCCACACGTGTGCTTTTCTGCATCTTCCCAGAGTGGACGATGCTTTAGGGACACCCTTCCTGCTTCACAGGGGTTAGAGGGGTGGGCGCTCAAGTGGTGGCGGCTGGGAGGGGGGCTCACGCAGCCCCTGGAGAAGTGAAACTTCCTGATTCAGAGTGTGTTCTCTTTTATAGCTTTGCTCGACTCAGGTCTTTCTGGCATGCACAGCCTTTTGAAGTAGCTCAGCTGACTTGAAGCAGAGAGATTAAAAGCTGAATTCCTACTGCTGTTCATGCCTTCCTGAGATTAGGGAAGGCAGCGCCTCGGTCCCTCGCTCTAGGCGTCTGTTCAGGGAGCTGAGTGTGAACGGTCCCCTCTGCTCTCCCCGGGGTGGAGCGGGGACTGATGAGAAGAGCAGCCTCTCGTTCCCTCCCTTCCGCCTCCACTCAGCCATGGGCCACAAGTCTGCAGCATCTCACCACGAATGTGGCAGGAAGACAATGATCACACATGATTACAAGAAAAAAAAAAAAAAGATTAAAAAGAGAGAAAGAGAAACTCAGCTGCTGGAATAGAAGCCAAATAGGAATGAGTCCCTTGCATGATCAGTAGTGTTCAGGGGGGATTTATCCATGCACGGCTGTCCCATACCTGGGGGACCCCCACCACAGCTCACGCCCTTTGCAAGGCAGTAGTGCTGGATTTGCTCTCATCTTCTGGGCTGCTGAGCAAATATATTTAACTTGGAGGTACTCTAGCCAGGAGGGCGATCTCCCCAGATGGTAATTTAAGCAACAACCCAAGAGATGAATGCAGCATCTCATTCCATGAGGTTCTGGGAGACCTGGGGGATCCTGCTGCCAGCCTGGGTCCACTGGAAATTCAGCGGAGATGAATCCCCACATTGGTGGTTTGACTCCCAGCCTCTTTTAAGTGTACGGTAATTATCCGGTTAGTTAATGCTCCCTTCTCGAGTTGAGTAGGCTCCTGGGGGAAAAAAAAAAACAGTAGGTGGAAACTCAAGGCTATAATAATGGCATTCTACTCCTTGAGGAGGGTTTGATGGGTGCTTTTCCACAGAACTTAATTCAGTTTTGAATATGAATCTGGATGAAAACAAAACAAATCTAATAGCAATCAATAGGATTTCTCTATGGCAGATCTCAGGTAATTTAAGATGAACTAGGAAAATCCCATGGACAGAGGAGCCTGGTAGGCTGCAGTCCATGGGGTCATGAAGAGTCAGACATGACTGAGTGACTTCACTTTCACTTTTCATTTTCATGTATTGGAGAAGGAAATGGCAACCCACTCCAGTGTTCTTGCCTGGAGAATCTCAGGGATGGGGGAGCCTGGTGGGCTGCCGTCTATGGGGTCGCAGAGTTGGACATGACTGAAGTGACTTAGCAGCAGCAGCAGCACAAAGCAGGGATTCTCACATGGCTCTAGTGGTAAAGAGCCTGCCTGCCAATGCAGAAGATGCAGGAGAGGGGGGTTCAATCCCTGGGTCCGGAAGATCCCCTGGAGGAGGGCATGGCAGCCCACTCTAATATTCTTACCAGGAGAATCCCATGGACAGAGAAGCCTGTCGGGCTACAGTGCATGGGGCCACAGAGAGTTAGGCACAACTGAAGCGACTTAGCACACATGCTTATAGCACAAGGCAAGCTAGATCAGACCAACAAATGCTTCATGCTTTTATGAGCAGGGTCTCACAGTGGTTCCTGTGGGAGAGAAGTTCTTAGCTGGAGGCTTACATATCAGCCCTGGAAATGGGATTCCAAGGCCAGCTGGTATGTTCCTTTTCAGGGAAGATAAGCATTTTTTTTTTCATTAGGTTCCTTACAGAAGGATCCAGCAGTCCCCACTGTGATAGGCTGCATAAAACCTTTAAATGATGATTCAGGGAAGGATTCAAAACCACAGGAGAGATGACACCAGGTGTGGGTCTTGGAGATGCAAACCACTGTCCTCTTTGTAAGGAAGGGGACCCTTGTGCATTAGACGACAGAGTGCTGGACACACCAGAGGTGATTAAGTGCAGGGGCCCCAGAGTCACTCCCTCCATCTGGACCCTGCTTCTGACCCCAGCTGTGTCACCTTAGGTAAGCGTTTCAACCTTTCTGTGCCTCGGCTTTCTTATCTGCAAAATGGGGATGCTTTGGT
Organism: Bos indicus; assembly: GCF_029378745.1. Lineage (NCBI taxonomy): Eukaryota > Metazoa > Chordata > Mammalia > Artiodactyla > Bovidae > Bos > Bos indicus. The sequence continues at coordinate 56,254,542 of NC_091772.1, read as the reverse complement.
AGCATGCATCTCACAGAGGAGCTTTGAAGGTTGAGAAAATCCACGTGGAGTTTTGCATAGATGCTGTCACTCGGGAAAGCCGGTCCGTGCCCGCCGCTGCTCTCTGCCAGCCCTAAAGCTGTTGCTGCCACTCTTCTTCCTGGACCCCTACCTTAACATTTCTGATCATTTCTGCATTAGGCAATGGGCAATGGTGTGTATAAAGCAAAGCACCCGGCACCAAGCAAGCAGAGCAGATATTCTAGGAATGTTAACTCAGGTGCATCTTTCTTTCCGTCAAACACAGCCTCCCAGTGAAAGAGTCATTCAGGATGCCCAGAGGAGCCCAGATTTCAAATCTGATGAAGGCTGCAGTTCTATAAATTCTCTCTCGCTTTTGTGCTGATGGCAACGACTTTTATACGTATTTTCATTGTCTTTCTCTCGAGAGATAAATTTTGTGGCCTGCCACTGAATCTGCCTTCCAAAATGTAGCGTGGAGATTTTATTTGAGATAAACTATCATGTGAATAAAGATAGATACTATATTTTAATCTGGAAACATTCTATTCGAAACCTTTTTTTTTTTCTTTTTAAAAAAGTCAACATCACTAGTGCCATCATTCAAAGGATATGGACGTTTGGGGTAAATTTATGTCCAAATGTGCCTGAGAACCTTTGCCAGCCCTGGGTAATTTTATTTTTCACTCTGAAAATGACAGTTAGCTGTGGATGTCACACATGATCCCAGATTGCAGCCCCCAGACTGGGATGGTCTGTTTCAGTGCATCTCCAGGTACCCTGTGGTGAGCCATGGTGCCGTGTCTTCATGTGGGGGAGCCTCAGCTATGAATGACATGAACTTAGTGAAAAAAACAGAGCACGTTCATTGGTCAATGTGTTGATGCTGTTGAATGTCATAGGGATGAGAAAATAGAGACTGGCCATTGAGGATCTTAAAAGCCTTCTGTTTAATCTTGTCCTATTTTGCAAATGACAGCCAAGAAGGTGAGCAAGGAGGATGGAGCTACACGTGAGTGGTTGAAGGTACATGAAATTGTGATCACTTTAGGGTGTTTCCTGAATTGAAGCAGACTTGCTTTTCTCATAACAGCAGAGAAGCCCAAGTGTATTATGTCTGGTCTATGTGCATCCTGGGTCTGCCATGTCATGAGCATTATCCCATAGGATGAGGGCATCACCTTCGGGTTAGCACCACCCCAACACACCCTGAGCATCGCAGCAGCCTTGTCAGTGCTCCTGCAGATGTGAATGGTGACTCCATGTGGAACTGAAGGTCTGGTTGGTTTCAACACACTCAGGATAGGAAACACCTAAACCACACTTTTCTACATGGTGAATCCATCCACCCACAAACTGCCATGTGAACGACTCTTGCCCACTGTGTGAGTGTGGACGGGGGTGGGGGGAGCACCCATAAAGCACTTGAAATGATACTCTTCCAGGGAAGTGGCAAACTGCATGACATCAATATCTCATCCCTTTCAGCGGCCTCTGCATTCTCCAGCATAACAGGGATGAGCCAATGCCTGGGCAAGACCACACCAGAGATGGTTTTGCATCAGAAACTTGGCATGACTCTCTTCCCACCCTGGCCCCTCCCAACAGACATCCACCCTAATTTGCTCAAACTTGCATTGGTTTTTAGAAGACTGCATTGTCCCCCCAAATGGCAGGAACTGGCCCAGGATCTAAATTTGCTGGAATGCAATCTGTATATGAACATGGATTCATTTTTACCTCATTAGAACACAAAAGAAAATTCAAGTTCCCTTGGGGTGGGGGGTTTGGGGGGCTTCCCTGGTGGCTCAGAGGGTAAACAGTCTGCCTGCAATGCAGGAGACCTGAGTCTGATCCCTGGGTCAGGAAGATCCCCTGGAGATGGGAATGGCAACCCACTCCAGTATTCTTACCTGGAAAATCCCATAGACAGAAGAGCCTGGTGGGCTACAGTCCATGGAATCACAGAGTCAGACATGACTGAAGGACCAATGCTTTCACTTTCACTTTAGTGGATGGGGGGTACTTAGTAACAGAAAGAAAGACTTGGGCTGAAAATATACTTGGAAAACATGGGGCTGAATTAGTAGACATGATAACAAACCAAAAGGGATTCCATAAACAGGCATCACTGACTTCATTCAAAAGCTGGGCCAATGCTGGGGCCTTTGAAGGAGTGAATATGATGTGAGTGTGACCTCAAGGCGTTTGTGCTTGATGGGGACAAGTGTTCAGACACCACAGGTAACAGGAGCTGGATGCTGTGAGGGGACCAAGACGCCTGCTCACACAGCTCGAGCCCAAGCCTCTCTGGCTGAAGAAGCAGGAAGGAAGGAGAGGATAGAGAGCCTTGACAGGCGGCATGAGGGTCACCCGTGTGTGATGTGCTGAGGCCCCTGCAGGATGCAGATGTCAGGGGCCACTGGGATCAAGGGGAGAACCCTCCTCTTTCACCTTTGGGACAGTGGGTCTGCAGAATGTATGATCACAAGCCAGGCCACCAATAAAAAGTGGTGGCTCCTTCCTTTGAAACTGTGGCCGGGTGCCCGATGGTGAGTCTTTAAGGTGAAGATCAGTGGTACAGCCTCCACTTTGCAGATACAAAACTAGGCTTCAAAGCGTGGCTGTTCACAGACACCACCCAACAATGGGCACAGAGGGGAGGGAGGCCCTTCATCTGGACTCCTCCCTGTTTCTCCTTTTCCCTCTCTAAGAGCGCCTCTGAACTTTTCCCCAAAAATGCTTCTCTCAAATGAAGCAGCAAGCTCCTGGAGATAAGAGTTCTAGGAACAAAGAGTCTCCAACCGGATCCCACACCTCCTCCTATCCGCAAACCATGGTTTCTGGGAGCTCGACTTCCAGTGAAGGAGGCAGAGAGGAGAGTCTGGTGACTGAAACATCAGTCTTATTTGTGGAGTGACGAATTCTGAGAGTCTCTGAGGTGATTAATTGTTACTATTCTTAATATTGTGCCTGAGAATCCAGGCCAGGAGAACAGGGCTGTCTCTCTTTGATGTGTGGCGAGGATGCTGGAGTTGTTTTTGCCAGGGTTGAAAACCCTGGGTGTCTCTAGATGTTGTATTTCTCTTGGAAAGCTGCTCTTACAGGGCTGGTACAAAGAGAATTTTTTATGCTTCTGTGAGGGGAGGCCAAAAATGTATATAAGAACAACAACAACAACAAAAATCTCACCATCACATTTACTCCTTAAATTTACTGACAGGCTGTCACAATCAAATAAAACATTGATATTCACTTTGTGTACTTGATTTAAAGTGACTTATTTGAAGAAAGGAGGCACTTTCTTTGAACCACCTGCAATCCAAACACAGCCTGACATTAGTGCGTGGAAGGCATCTATGGGGCGATGCTGACTGCCTGCCTGGCCTCTACATTCCTTCTCTTTCCCAGCGGAGCCTCCATCCTGTAATTGCCCCTCAGCCTTGAGGTCCCTATGGATCCAGGGAAGCAGGCCACACCTGCCTGCCCAGGGCTGGGGTGCAAGTGAACTTGGGTCAAACACCTGCAGGAAGCCCGGGGATTTGGCACCAAGATAGACACACTTCCTCCCGTCCTTGGGGCTGTGTTGCATTGGGCTTTGATGTGCTGGAGCCACCCGGCTGGTGGAGGTGGCCAGCCTGGGGGCTGTGGGAATGGAACCAGCGTGGACACATGAGTCCCCTGGGAGCTTGCCCTCCTGCTGGACTTCCCACAAGATGAGCCACACGGTTTCCTTTGTGCTTCAGCAACTCTCAGTGGGGAGGGGAGTCTGTTATTTATAGCCAAGAGAATCCCGTGGGAAAAGCTGAGAGCTTGAGTTCTTATTATTCACATTAGAGTTGGGACCCAAGTGACCCCATGGAGGCAGGCTCAGTTGTGCTTGGCTTCTCAGAGCTCCTTCTTGGGTAATACCTTCTCCCAGAAGGTGGCATCTCATGGCCCCTAGGCTTTTTGTCCTACCGACCCAGGATAACAGCCTCTGAGAAGTGTGTTCCATTCCTATTCTCTATCCCCCACCTGGGTGGGTCACAGCAAGTGAGCAGGACTTCCGGTGGGTCCACAGAGAGTGGATAGGACAGAGGCAGGGTCTGTGGCATCTTCTTTACCATATCAGGGCCACAGTGGTGATCACAGCAGCAACCACAGCCAAGGGGTCTCTTCCTGCTGGTCGCTTGCATTCCGTGTGCAGACACCCTGCCCTGAGGGGCCCTCCCTCCTTCCAGCACTGAGCACTCCTGCCTCCCCGTAGTAGGAATGAGGGTCCTAGGTTCACTGGCTGCAGAGCGGCCCTCCTGCTGCCCCTCACAGCACCCCCTGCCCTGCCCTGCCCAGTGAGGGCAGAAGCTATGAGGGCTGAGGTCTCCCCCAGAGGTGGCAGCCTCAGCCAGATGTGAGTCCGATGGTGAAAGTTTCTGCGATGCGAACTGTATCCTGGGCTCAGCGGCTTCTTCAGTGTCGTGAGAAATGTTTACTTCTGTTGAATTATGTTTGGTTGATGATTTCTGTGGTCAGCAGAGGGCAGTCACCCAGGAAGCAGCGGAATTGATGATGCCAGAAATTGCAGCAAGAGCTTCCTTTTAGTAAGTTTTCTCCCTCTGCCCTCTCACCTCTCATTCCCCTTATCTGCCCTCTAAAGGAGACATTACTCTCTCCTTTTTACAAATGAAGACACTAAAGATCAGAGAGGTTAAGTGAGTGTCCCAGATCACACAGCCTGAATATTGTAGGCTCAAGATTTGAACCCAGCTCTGTCTGAATGCCAGACCTGCCTGGAACCTTCACCATTACACTGACCTGCTCCTACACTCAAGGTCCTTTTTATAATTTACTCACGTAGGTGAAGTGAGACAGCTCAAAAGGTCTAATTTACCTGGCAGGTTAGGACCACACGTGTTCAAACAAATCCCCTGTGCCTTCGCCTCTCCCGCCGTGCCCTAGCTCTGCCTGCTGACAGTGAGAAGCCATTTGAAGGTTGGCAAAGCTCTGTTATTCTCCCCAGAAAATGGTAACCTTGAAACACAGGATAGCCCCACATATCCTGGAGCTAGGAAGATTATAGAGGAAGTAAAACCTCCTCATCAGGGAATCCAAAGATGCCGACCACAGTCACCATTCTGCCATTGTACAAGTGACGTTTTCATCACAGTGAATTAATAAAGTGTATTTACATTCCAGTCGTTTCAAATGAAAAATCCTAGCAAAATAAACAAATGCTACTCTTGCTCCGTGAAAGGATACAGAATGAGTCCTCATAAAATCACCTTAAGCTTAACCCTGACCTCTCCTGCTTTAATTATGCACCACAACTCGGCAGACTCCCTTGCAACACGCGGCATTCATTACTGATAATTCCTATTTTATAACTTTTTTGTTTGATCTGTCCCAGAATTCATTCTGAAGAAATTCAACAGAATAAATGATCATTCTTCCCGACCACTTGACTGCCGCTTTGAATATATAATGTGGCTACACATGTATATTATTTATGAGAAATTGATTGCTGTAACATCTCAATATTCCTTTCATGCTCTGCGAATGTGGACTTAATACGTTTCTTTTGAAGCCCACGGCTGGCCGCGACAACCTGACACTACATCTAAGAGGCAGATGGATTTATTGGTTTGGGCCGCATGTCCTCAGTGAGGAAATGAGGGAATTCCTATGTAAAATCCACTCTGGTCCACACCTCAGGAGCCCGATGACTGTATTAGCTCACAGGGCAATCCTTGGTCAATAGAGAGGAAGTGGCTTCTAACCAGAAATGCTGGCCTGCAGTTTTCTGAGGACTTTCTCAAGAGAGAAGCATGTGCCCCGGAGGAAAATCCAGGATGCAGCTTCACTCCAGCTCAGATGCTGCCAAGAGCCCAAGACGGTGTACTTTTGGGGTCTCTCAGATCAGACCTTGACACAAGCACCTGAAGCCAAGGAGTGCATTTAGAAGGATATTCCAGGCAGAACTGGCTGGGGTGTAGGGAAACGAGCTGGATCAGGGGTGTAGTCAACACAGGATGCGTCAGTTATAGCCATGGTGAACCCCCGTGTGACACCCCGTCCCCCGGCTCCCTGGGGCGAGGAAGGGGGCATCTCCCCCTGTACCCTGTGTTGCTGGCCAAGCCCTTCCCTGCCCAGCGCTCCTGGCTAGGCCAGCCAGACGACTGGGGCTGGACCACGGAGGGCTCAGGGGACAGTATCTGTGGCAACTTTGCTCCTTAGAGTCTACCACGCCCAGGCCTGGTCACCTGGAGACCTGGGAGTCTGACCCAGTGGCCTCATGAAGCCTCGTCTGCTTCCCTGTCTATGTCAGTAGATTCCAGGCAACAAGGTTCTGCCCACAGAGGAGGGAGGACGTGGAGCCCCAGATCCTGGTGGACCTAACAACCAGAGCCAGCTGCTGAGCCAGCAAGAACCTTAAGAAGAGAATGCTGGTACTGGGAGTACAAGAGACAGGCTGATCTTAAACCAGGTGCAGGAGGTGAAAGCCTGCACGAGGCACCAGATAGAAGCAGGAGGTGCAGCTGCAGGGGCCAAACAGAGCCCTGGGCTGGAGCGGGGGCTGCTGCACCCGAAGGCCTTGCTCCTGGGGGCTCGGGGGCCTCAGGAGCTCCTGACAGAAGGTCTCCCAGTGGTCCCCGCCCCTCTGCTCCCAAGTGCGGCCCGAGGGCCGGCAGCCTCCACGTGACCTGGCCCAGGCTGCCTCAGATTCAGATTCTATGCTCTAACAAGGTCTAGGTGTTTTGTGTGCAGTGAAGTTTGGGAGACGTGGGTTTGAGCTTTCCGCTGGGGATCCCTGATCCTCCCGTGGTCTCTGGGCACAGAGAGAGAGGTGCTGACATGGTCTCAGAATTCTGGTGTGCTGGGCTCCATGGCTTCTCTTTTCAGTCTCCCAACAGGGATGCTGGCAGGCAGCCCCACTGTCCTCCTTGTACAGGTGGGGAGCCCCAGGCTGCCCCCTGACACACCAGGACCCAGGCATCCGGCCTGGACACAGATCAGCTTCCTCTGGACCCCACACTCCCCAGGCCAGAGGGACCCTGTGGCCTGACCCACCCCTGTATCCCATGGGAGGTCCAGAGGGCCTTGTCCAAAGACCGACCCCAGGCAGCAGAGTGGCCTGATCAGGTCATATTCAGATGATTCTAGGAAGATTTCCAGACAAGACAAAATATTCTGTGTTGTTTTGAGCCCAAGCTGAAGGAGATGGTGAAAGATAGACAAAGTAATGGAGCTGGAGCCCAAATATTGTTGTTGTTGTTGTTTTTTCAACTGAATATTTTCCACGAGTCATCTGATGCTCTTTAAAGGTTAAATATTACTATTGTTCATTTCCTCATCAGTGAGCTAATCAAGTATTGTGCATTTGCTTAAGGTCACAAGTGTTAGTTACTGATGAAAATCAAAATCTATTCTTGATTCTGTAAGAGGAAGGCGTGATTCGAGTACTCTTGTAGGAACGATTTTGCATTCAGGGTGAACGTGTTCTGCACAGCTTTGAATGTGGGGAAATGATGGCGTCCTCTCTGATAAAGGACCACAAATAGAAATCCAATCTCTGACCACTGTGTGTGAGTCTCCCGCCCTGTTGGGGTTTTCCTCTCCACCCCAGGACACGAGCGCTTGCTGTGGCCTCTGCCAAAGGATGCTTTACCCACATTGTCAACCCACTTGCTTTCCTGGCCCTTCCTGTCTTCTCTCTGAGGACCCTTCTGAGCATAGGGTGAAACGTCACACTGCCAGCATCGCCAGTCCTATGCCATACGTGTATCACTCACCATGGGACCCAGGAGTTCTCTATTTGCCAACTCATTCGCTTGCCCATTTGCTCACGTGTTCTCTGTCTTCCCACCAGACAGACTCATGAAGGCAGGAGTCTTCACCTCTTTTGTCCACCACAATTTTACAGACCCTCCCTGTCACACACAGAGTGCTTTGCCCTGTAAATACTTGTTGGCTGAATAAAAGCAGGCCTGGCAGAGAGGAGATGGAAAAGGACTCAATTTGAAGTAGTTTTGCAGGTTATGAATTTTCTTCCTTTCTATAAAAATAGAGTGGTCACAGTAAATCAATATGCGTACAATTTCCCTAGTGGGGCAGGCCCCCCTTCTGCCCTGGGACCTCAGGCATGAGAAGCTGGGGTCCATCCAGGCTGAGAGGGGGTGGTGTGGAGTGGAGGGAAGGCAGCAGGACTGAACTCGTGTGGGCTCTGAGTGTCTCTCTGATGAACAAGGATGTTCAGCCAGGCATCAGTCACAGATTCATGAGTCCCCAGGGCCCTTCAGCTCCTGTTGTTATTGAAACAATTGGGATCCCATTGCTGGGTGAACTCGTTTCCATAAGGAATGATCTTCACAATGCCAGGGCCTTTGGGATCAATGGGCTGTAGGGTGAGGAGGGAGCTCTTTCAAGCCATCCGCACTTGAGGCTGGCTCCAGACGAGATAATGGCCCCTGGTAATGACCCCAGACTGGGTAGATTACAGACTGATGAGCTGTCAGCGCATCACTCACTGAGGGCAGAGACGCTCAGCAGGGAGTCTGACCTTGGCTGAAAACCAAGGCCAGCATCCTGGGAAGGCGGTGCTGGGGCTTGTGGTTTGAAAGAAGAGGCCGAGGACCCCTAGCCCTGCACTGATTTCCTCCCTGGGGGTTTGGTCTCTATCACTGCAGCTCCATGTGACTGGAAGCTTTTGGGGGGCGGGAGTTCTTCCGTCCTCCCCATCTCTCCACCCAACTCCCCTCACTGACTCAGCGTCCAGGCAGTGAGTGGGTAGATGGGCACTGCAGGGTTCTGGAGCATCACCCCAGGCCCTGTTCTCGTGGGGGCTCCAGGAACAAGGCTGCCCTCTGCAGGGCTCCCTCACCCCACCTCTCCCCCTCCTTCCATCTGGGCTGAAGCTTCTCTCTCTTGTCTCTCCAGTCACCCTCCCTCATCATCTCCATCAGGACACCCCATACGTGTGCTTCAGAGCTCTGACTGAGATCATGGAGATGTCAGGTCTGTGCGTTTTGGCTATGCCATCACGTCCACGAGGCTGAGGGGGTCTGGCTGGTTCTTCATGACTCACCTGTCCACCCCTCGAGCCAGTGCCCAGCAGCTTCTCCATCCACATTGCCAAGCAGGAGGGACGGGCAAACAGCCTTGTTGGCACAAGATCCTGAGAAATGGTGCCTGTGGTCACTAGAGGAGGATTCTGACCCCAGGAGGGGTGCTTCTGGGGGCTGGAAACCTTGAGTCCTTGATGCAGGCTCGGTCCACAGAGTGCTCCCCTCTGAGCATTGACGTGTGGGCTTTCCTGCATGACTGTTGTGCCGTGAGAGAAAGTTAAAGTCGACGACTGGCACCCGCTAAGTATCAGATGCTGTGCTGGACACAGGGTCGGGGTGGAGACAGAGAAAGGAAAGAGCCAGCCCCCCTCTCTGGGCTGGAAGGAGAAATGCTCTGGAGGCCAGATTTTAGTCCCAGTGGCTGGCATGGAGATGGTCAGAGGAGGGTGCTAGGAGAGCTTCCTGGAAGTGGTGACTTCAGCATAAGTATTAAAGGTGGGCGACTGCAGTGGGGCGGTCCTTCCCTCCTATGGACTTGGGTAATTTGTGTCTGTTGCCTAATTCAGTGTCAGGTGAGAAAACCAGGCTCCATCTGAGACATGGGGCAGTTGGTGGCCGAGGCAACACAGCTCAGCACTGACCCACATGGGACATTTCCCCTGCTCAGGTGGCCTTTTGGTTTTGTGCAAGAGTGAATGGCTGTGGAGGGGACGTGGAGTGACTGGCGATGGGGCAGTGCTGGCTGGGGGCTGAGGTGTGGCTCACAGTCTGTTCCTATCTGACTCACTGTCCTCTCTGAGGCAGACACACCCAGAGGATTGGACTGGAGTCTCCTTCAGGAGTAAAGGAACAAGAGGTCACAGCACTGGTAGCAAGCAGGCTGTGTCTGCATGGAGGCAGGAACAGGAGCAGGGTCCCTCAGGAAGGAGGCAGGTTTTGGAGATGTATTTCTTGGGGTGGCCAGGGCTGGGGGCTCCCCTGGACTATTAGGAACTCTTGGGGACTCTTGTTGACTTCTGGTCACCTGTCCCAGCCCTGTCTCTAAGGTCAAATTGTCCTTTACAACTAAGGCCACCTGTCCCCAAATCAGCAAGGCCGAGGGGACCTCTCTGCTTCATTCCTCCACGTGTCTGCTCCCTGCCCATCCCCTCTCCTGGAAGGATCCCACCCCTCGGGATGTGGGAGCTGTGACGGTGCCCACTCCCCTGGTTCTTGGACTTAGTTGTCACTGTCCATTTTGGCCTTTGCTGCAATAATGAGAGTCTGCTATTAAAATCATTTTAAATAAGACTGAACTTGGGAGAGTTTTTCTTTGTATAAGTTGCTTCGCATTTTAAAACGTGGGCATGTTCCCCAGGCCTCCCAACCTCGGGTGTGTTTTATGGTCCCAGCAGGAGGTCTGACCTCACATTTGCCGGCATCGTCTATAATCAACGCACCATATTTCACGCACAGGTAGTGTCACAGCCTCCACTCAGGGCCCTGGTGTTCATTTGTGTGTTAGTCGTTCAGCCGTGTCCAACTCTTTGTGACTCCATGGACTGTAGCCAGCCAGGCCTCTCTGTCCATGCAGATTCTCCAGGAAAGAACACTGAAGTGGGATGCCATTCCTTTCTTCAAGGGATCTTCCCAACCCAGGGGTTGAACTTGGGTCTCCTGCATTGCAAGTGGATTCTTTAGCATCTGAGCCACCAAGTAGACTATAGGTTATCCTCCACCTGCTGCCCCAGGGCCTATCTGGTTTTAATTAGTATACACAGTGTTCTGCCCACAGTCCACATTCTTCATTCTTCCTGTGGGGGTAGAGGGTCAGAGAGATGCTGTGATCCATTAGTTATCATTACTGCGTTCAACGACTTTTCAGAAACATGCCAGGCTTCCTTCTCCACCTCAAGCTACAGCCAGAGCCGTCCTGGGCTGGAGATGCCGGGTCCCCTGGAAACCATGGGCTGTAATGAGGGGCTGACATATCAACTGCCCCAAGGAGCCCCCGAGTCATCTTCCGCAGGTCAGCCAGGAGCCTCACTGTAATGACTGTTTCTCTGAGATAATTAGTTACTCTCCTTCAATTAAAATCGGAAAATGCACAGGGCAGAACATTTGTCTCAGTTAACTTTCTGTGAGATGCATCTTCAGACTAATCATTGCTCCCCAAAGATTGAGGGCTGATTCAGGGGCCTGTTGACAAGTTGTGTCTGATTAGCTATTTCTCTGAAAATCGGGGAGGCACGAGTCTTCTCACCCTGGGCGAGCTAATTTTGTGACCGAGAGAGCATGTGACCTTGGTGGGCCTGGGGTAGATATGTGCAGCTCCCCTGTACGCTAAGAGGACCCTGTACTGTCTGTGACCCCAGCCGGGGTCTCAGATGTCCATGTCTGATCAGCAGCCTAGTCCTGCCCTCTGAACATGCCTGACAAACAGCTTGTTATTCAAACAGATGTTTCTGTTTGTTTCAGATTTAGCTTCCGGAGGGAATCTGGGTTTCTTGTTTACAATGTGAAGACCGTACTTCAGTTTGTGTAAGATGTTAGGTACCCCGAGTACCCAGACCACTGACTAGGGGGACGACAGCTTGGGGACAAGGAGTTTGGAGTAAAAGTGGTCATCCTCTGAATATTCCCAAGGTCCTCAGCCTAAAGGACGTAGGACCCTTCCATTCACAAGCTAATTTCTACCCTATTACTGCTGAACCTACTTTGTTCAACCCAAGCACTCAGTATTTTTTTCTTCTGATTATGTAGATAATTCATGTTCATTATTAAAACAAGGGAACAACACATAGAAATAAAATGAAGTTCACAAAAATCTCCTGAGTCCCCATCATTGTAATCTAACCCCTAAAGTCACCAACCTTTGGGTGATTGCATATTCTTGTGTGTACCTTTAAACATATACCACACACACACACCACACACACACACCATACACACACACACCACACACACACACAAACCACACACACACACACACACCACATACATACACAGACACCACACACGCACATATACACACACACACCACACACATACTATTTCACTATCCGTTTTTTGAGGAAGGGATTGAACAGTCTGTTCATTTAGAAATCCCTCCAAGACTCTTTTAAAACATGATCACATATTATTAATAACTGTGCGGATTTACCAAAATCTAGCAAACTTTGCAACAATGATGGACATATACTTTGTTTCTAGTCCTTTCCTTTCGCCATACAAGAGCGCCACAGTATATTTTATAGGGCTTCCCTCGTGTCTCAGCTGTAAAGAATTGCCTGCCAATGCGGGAGATGCAAGATACTCGGGTTTGATCTCTGGGTCAGGAAGATACCCTAGAAAAGGAAATTGCAATCCACTCCAGTATTCTTGCCTGGAGAATCCCTTGGACAGAGAAGCTGGTGGACTACAGTCCATGGCGTCACAAGAGGAGGATACGACTTAGTGACTAAACCACCAGCACCATCAGCAGAACAGAATGCCTAGATATGGTCTGCATTTCAGAAATCAGGAAGGTGGACACTTGAATGTTAACTAGGATCTAGGTAGAATCTACAGTCTAGTAGGAAGGAAATTCAGGGGCACATTGTGTTCAAGCAAATCTAGACTTTCCCATGAGTTTTGATTGCCTCTGACTCCACACTCTCCTCTTTGCATCCTTATGGTAGATATCCCCCCGCCACCTCCGCGCTGTGGTCCCCACCACACACCTCAAACCTAGAAGAAGAATAGCCTGGGCATTGACAGGCAGATCCATTCACATGAGGGCAATGGGCAACTACAAGTTTGGGCAAGAAATGCTGAAAATGACAAACTTTTGGCAGGAATTTTGTTTTCTACTTTAAGATGCCTGAAAGGCATTTTAACACTAAACTCCCATGGAGCTTTCCTGTGGATGATATATAACTCCATTTACTGCTGTAATCTGGGTAACAAAATGAATACTCCATCATTGTACTATGAATAGTAAATTAACCCGGATAAAAGTGTTCTACATCCAATCAAAACCATTAAGTAACTAGGAGACCAAGATTGGTGAGGACATTTTGGAGGCAATTATAACTAATGAATACATTAACTTCAAGAGGGCGGACGGTTTCGGAGGCTTTCTGGTCTCTCCAAATAAAATGAGGGTAGGTGGGAAGAAAGCTGAAATAATTTTGTAAAAAGGACAGATTTATTGATCTACGAAGGGCCATTTAGAGGGAAAATGAGTTCTTAGGGGAGACTTGGGTGTATTAAACATCAGCATAATCATTAAAAAGGATGAAAGAAATGCTCCTTTCCCTCCACCTTTTATAATCAGGCTGGACCAGACCAAAGAGCTCTTTCTTCTGTAGCCTTTGTCCCTTTCCATGGATTTTGGTTTGGCAAATATTCACTCTTTTATATCATTTAATGTATTTTAAATGTAAAATTAATGCTTGCTAATTGCAAAATTACTGCAGATGGTGACTGCAGCCATGAAATTAAATGATATTTGCTCCTTGGAAGAAAAGCTATGACAAACCTAGACAGCATATTAAAAAGCAGAGACATTACTTTGCTGACAAATGTCCATCTAGTCAAAGCTATGGTTTTTCCAGTAGTCATGTATGGATGTGAGAGTTGGACCATAAAGAAAGCTGAGCACTGAAGAATTGATGCTTTTGAATTGTGGTGTGGTGAAGAAGACTCTTCGGTGTCCCTTGGACCTCAAGGAGATCAAACCAGTCAATCCTAAAGAAAATCAACCCTGAATATTCATTAGAAGGACTGATGCTAAAGCTGAAGATCCAGAAGAACTGATTCATTGGAAAAGACCCTAATGCTGGGAAAGATTGAAGGCAAGAGGAGAAGGGGATGACAGAGGATGAGATGGTTGGATGGCATCACCGACTTGATGGACATGAGTTTGAGTAAGCTCTGGGAGTTGGTGATGTACAGGGAAGCCTGGCATGCTGCAGTTCATGGGTCCATGGGGTTGAAAAGAGTCGGACTTGACTGAGTGACTTAACTGAACTGAACTGAATTTCAGACAGTAGGAAAAATACCAAAAAAAAAAAAAAAAAGCAAAATGAAAGCAGAAGCAATCTATAATCCTATCACCCATATACAACCATTATTATCATCTTGAAAAGTGAAAGTGATAGCTGCTCAGTTGTGTCCATCTCTTTGCAACCCCAGGGTCTGTAGCCCTCCAGGGTACCCTGTCCATGGAATTCTCCAGGCAAAAATGCTGGAGTGGGTTGCCATTTCCTTCTCCAGAGGATCTTCCCGACTCAGGGATCAAACCGGGGTCTCCTGCATTGCAGGAAGATTTTTTACAATCTGAGCCACCAGGGAAGCCTTAATATTTTGGGGTAATATAAATGATACTTTTAGGGGTAGTTATAGATTATTCTGTTTACTTAAGAATAATGGTTTTAATAGCCTGCTAAAAATGAAACCACTTACTATATAAAAATCAAGCCATACAGAAAAATACAAAGAAAGATACTGTAAACTATGCCTAATCTCTCAACCACCAGAAGTTGTGGTTCAGTCAGTTCAGTTCAGTCACTCAGTCGTGTCCAACTCTGTGACCCCATGAGCTGCAGCATGCCAGGCTTCCCTGTCCATCACCAACTGCCAGAGCTTGCTCAAACTCATGTCCATCAAATCGGTGACACCATCCAAACATCTCATCTTCTGTCGTTCCCTTCTCCTGCCCTCAACTTTTCCCAGCAACAGGGTCTTTTCCAATGAATCAGTTCTTTGCATGAAGTGGCCAAAGTATTGGCATTTCAGCATCAGTCCTTCCAATGAGTATTCAAGACTGATTTCCTTTAGGATTGACTAGTTTGATCTCCTTGCAGTCCAAGGGACTCTCAAGAGTCTTCTCCAACACCACAGTTCAAAAGCATCAATTCTTCAGTGCTCAGCTTTCTTTATAGTCCAACTCTCACATCCATACATGACTACTGGAAAAACCGTAGCTTTGACTAGATGGACCTTTGCTGGCCAGATTAACCAGAAGTTAACTATCCCCCATGCCCAAGTCTGTCTCCACAATGTGTGCTGATAAGAGATCAAGTACTTTCTACAGAAAAGGAATAATTCTGAGTTTACTATTTCTGTGTAAAAAGAAAAACTATTCTGTCTTTTAATAAGGTCTAGGCAGCACTGTTTTCTGTTTCCTCACTTGCAGTCGATTGCCTTAGCCCACAGACTCGAGCTCAGACTCCACAATGGCCTGACATTGAAGACTCTTCAGCTCATGGCCATGGTGCTCCTCCATCAGGCCAGGTGGCTAACAGGGCATCTTAGCTTCTGCCACCATCTCATACCTGCAGATCCAAGGGAGAGATGAGCAAACCCAAACACCAAACAAAACAGAACTTCCAAGAGCTAAGCATTAATGCCAGTGAATTAAAGGGTCACAGACCTTGAAAGAAATCAAATAACCCTGTACATGAGCATTCCCTTCACAGGGGACCCTAGCTCTTGCTGTATGAAATTGGACACATAATCATGTTTTTCAAGAGGAGTCAAAAACCTAAATTTTAATCAAAATCTCATTTGTACATGTTAGTAAATTTAAGCATTTTAAAAACTATGAAAAGCAAATGAAGCCCATGGGCTTCATTTGGTCTTCTGCTGACTAAACACGATTCTGTACACTTCAGGACATCCATCAGATTTGAACATCAAACGAGCAATGGGTGATTTTTAGGGAAACTGTATCCCATGCATGGCTCAGATGGTAAAGAATCTGCCTGTAATGCAGGAGACTGAGGTTCAATCCCTGGGTTGGGAAGATACCCTAGAGAAGGAAATGACAACCCATTCCAGTATTCTTGCTTGGAGAATTCCATAGCCAGAGGAGCCTGGTGGGCTACAGACCATGGGGTCACAAAGAGTGCGACATGACTGAGTGACTAACACTTTCACTTTTTCACATCCCATGCAATATTTGAGACACATTCCATTGTTCATCTGAGATTTGAGCTTACCTGGGCATCTTGAGTTTTCTCTGACAGTCATCATTGACAAGCTCCTCCAATAAGCTCTGATTCTCTACATCTACCTGGTCGCATGAAGTCTATGGGCTCCAAGCAGGTATGTGGGGCCTATTCTGTGTGTCTCATGCCCAGATTTCAAAGTATCTGGCAGCTAAGTGTCATGTTTGTAACACTTAGCAATTTCCTTTTTCATCGATAACATAGGGTTTTTTCCCCTCTTGGTATTGTTTATTTCTTTTTTGTTCTCAGTGGATTTTGAGAAAGCTGTGGGGAGAAAATGCATTTCCTTATGTCCTTGACTGGCAGTCTTTGTGGTGGGCTTTTTCATTTAACATGATATCCTGTAAATTTCTTCACCATTAAACATTTTTTAGACTACATTTTTCTTGGCTGCATATAGGCACTCTTATGAATTTTCCAAACCTTCCTCAGGTGAAAGTTCAATTATATGTGGTGCTCAGAAATCCAGTGTACAAATATTTGAGCTAGAAACAGAATTTAATAGAGGAAATGATCTGCCCTTCTGTGTGGTCAGTGCAGAGGCCAGAAGGAAAGGGAGAGAACCATCAGCTAAAGGTCATTTTTGGCTGTTTTTCAGGATCTCTTTCATAGGGCAGCTCATCCAAAAGCTCTGGTCCTTGCCTTTCCAGAATATCAGTGGGTTCTATTATCTTTTCCTTAAAGATACCAGTGAAAGATCTCTCTTTTTTTTTTCTTCTCCGAATCATCTGGGAATCCTTTACTATTAACTGGTTCTCGGTAGGCTTCTAATGAGCTTGGTAATTACTCATTTTATCTCAAGGCCAACCCTACTAACTGGGTTTGGTGTGATTAAGAAAATTGCTACCTCAAGCTATTACTTTTTTTTTTCCTAGTGGGGATGATTCTCATGTAATTAAACCACATTATGAAGAAAAACTTGATACATTGGCTTATTTGGGTTTTGACAATATGATTAAAAGTACTGCTGCTGCTGCTGCTAAGTCGCTTCAGTCGTGTCCGACTCTGTGTGACCTCATAGACGGCAGCCCACCAGGCTCCCCCATCCCTGGGATTCTCCAGGCAAGAACACTGGAGTGGGTTGCCATTTCCTTCTCCAATGCATAAAAGTGAAAAGTGAAAATGAAGTCGCTCAGTCATGTCCGACTCTTAGTGACCCCATGGACTGCAGCCTACCAGGCTCCTCCGTCCATGGGATTTTCCAGGCAAGAGTACTGGAGTGGGGTGCCATCGCCTTCTCTGAACTACAGCTATAGCTGTAGCTTTAACTGTAACTATATCCCCTCCCTCTAGAGCCTGCCTCCCAACCCATTCCAGCCCACCCCTCTAGGTCATCACAGAGCACTGTGCTGAGCTCCCTGTGGTTTATAGCAGCTTCCCTCGTTGTGATTGTGGTTCAGTTGCTCATCTGTGTCCCACTGTTTGTGGCCCTATGGACTGCAGCGCACCAGGCTTCCCTGTCCTTCACTGTCTCCCAGAGTTAGTTACTTAGCTTCCCGCTGGCTGTCTGCTTCATGCATGATAGTGTATACATGTCAATGCTGCTCTCTCAGTTTGCCCCACCCTCTCCTTCCCCCACTGTGTCCACAACTACATTGCTAAAGTGTCTCCCACAGAGACATCTACAATAAAGAAGAAAAAATAAAACACACATAGTCTCTCCTCTCTGGACACATCACAAGCCCAAAAGCCGACAAGATTCCGACCCTGGAGTCTTTATCACTGGCCAGAGCACAGCTTAATTTTCAGTTATGATTGAGTCTGTGTGGCTGTTGCCAAAAGCTTGTTTTGACTTGTAAACAATACAAGTTTGTGACAGAACTCAGCCACGGTGGTGGAAGGCGGAATGCTAAGCTATCATTTCCACAATCACACTTCAGGCTGGTTGCTGTTTCTTTGTTTTAATTCTTTGCCAGTGTGTTTTCTATTATTTTTGCCAACCTTTTGTTTCCAAACCACTTGCCAGTGCTGCTGTCTATTCAAGTAATTGAAGGATTTGCTGTTGGAAAATGGATCAACTCCCAAAGATATCTATCCCCCGGAGACTGGAAATTTCTTTTTCTTTTCTAGTCCTTTGTTGAGTTAAATGATGTTATATTCTCATTGACAGCAAACAGCAGTGTACAAAATTAAAATATATATAATTTAAAAATAAATATAAATAGGATTTATTTTATGTACAGTAATATTTAGAATCTCAGTCCACTTACAAAGGGGTCCCCTTGACTCCATTGATATTTTCTCTCTGAAGTGAAGCCACTTCGTTCACTTTCTCTACTTAGTCTTTTGGTCCTCAGCCTACATGTCTACATAGATGCATCTGTTTGCTGTCTCTGGTGCAGGGGGGAGGAATGTTGGTGTTAAACTGCCAGCAGTTAAAAAACTTTATGCTGCTGCTGCTGTGTAGTTGCTAAGTTGTGTCCAACTCTTTGCCACCCCATGGACTGTAGCCCACCAGGCTCTTCTGTCCATGAAATTCTCTAGGCAAGAATACTAGAGTGGGTTGCATTTCCTTCTCCAGGGAATCTTCCCAACTCAGAGATTGAACCTGGGTCTCCTGCATTAACAGGTTGATTCTTTACCATCTGAGCCACCAGGGAAGCCCCAGAACACTTCCTGCTACTTACTGCTGCTAAGTCGCTTCAGTCGTGTCCGACCCTGTGCTGCAAATGCCAACTGGTTAACCTTGAGGAAGCTTATCAAATCTTGATTAAGTTGGAAAGGGGGAAAAGCCATTTATTTCTCTGAACAGTATCATTTTTTTTATGATCAAGAAAGTGTTATTTGGGCGGTTTTCTTCCCAGTAACCATGCAATTCGTTACAGAACCATTTATGCTGACATATCTCAGATTTTTCTTTCGCGTGTCAAAGATTGATCCCCCTGTGCTCTATTAAAAACAAACATCTATTGGAAAGAAAAGCCTCCCGTAGAAGAGAAAGGATTGATTCTGAGTCCTGGATCCGACCGACCTGCTAGGCAGACTCCAGGGACCTGTATGCACTGTTGAACTCGTACCCAGGAAAACTGCAGAAACCATGTTCTTAGTGGTGTTAGTGGTAACAGTTTTCTGCAGCCTCGGTTTTATATCTCTCTCCTTGACTCCATTCCTATTTATCCTCCTGCATCCTCCTGTCTAGGAGTCCTTGAGATCCCAGAAAATCAAGATAGGGAGAGTGGGCGCACACCCCAGAACTCTGCCTGGAGCTTTTCACCTGCGCCGCCTCAGGCACCGTTTTATAAGTGGCTTAACCCACATCCAAGTACCGGTCAGAACATTACTGGGGCTTTATCTACTCTCTCTCTCCTCTCAGGGCAGGGGCTGGAATACCCCTGCTGCTGAAAGGTGCCAAGAAAATATGCCAAGGGCATGGTAGGCGTCAAAGAACTCATGGACTTGGCAGGAAGAGAGAAGGGGCATTTTCAAAGGTGGCTAATGAAATCTGGAGACCTAAAAATGTGTATATGGATTGGGCTTTATTTTAAAAAGAGAATCGAGTGAGGAGCACGGAATCCTGCAGCATTAACGTGCGTAAGATCAGTTCCTCAGTGAGGCCCCAAGCAGGTTTCACGGGTTTCCTGTGCCTCCATAGGCACTGCTCTGTGGCATGTGTGCCAAGTCTGTGAGAGTCCCTCTTCCCCTCGTTCCCTGGTTCATCCCACACACACGTCCTGAGCGCCTGCTATGTGCCAGCACGGATGAACAGAGCCGTTACAGCCAGTGACTGACCCATGGCCACAGGGAGCATGCGTTTTAGCCCCGGGATCAGCAAACTGCAGCCCAGAGGCCAGATCCAGCCCCTGCCAAGTTTTGTATGGCTTATCATTCAAAATGATAAGGTAAGAAATGATTTTATATATATTTTACAATGGTTGAAAAAAATTCCCAAAGAGAACCACGTTTGGTAACATGTGAGAATGACATGACATTCCAATCTAGTGTCCGTCCGAAAGGTCTTATTGGAGCAGAGCTCACCTGTCTCCTGGGGCTCCTTCCAATAAGACACCATGTGGCCCACAGAGCCTAAGCTATTTGCTGTCTGACCCTTACAGAAAACATTTGCTAACCTCAGTTTTAATCAATGAGAAAAATAAATGGCGAAATACGTTTGTTTAGATGGAGGCTGAATCTAAATCCATTCTCTTTATGTCACATATAAGGTGATCTTTCTCTGATCTGTTAAGACCTACGTGTTCACATGACTTTTTACTTATGCAGACCAAGCAGCAGATGCTGTTGGCTATTAACCATGTAACATGGGGAGGTACCTTTGCACACTGCTGTGGTCCTCTGACATGGAAACCATGAGACTTCTCATACAGTTCCCCTGGCAGCAGCAGAGGGTAGACGGAGGCAATGGGGGTGAGTGGAGGTGGTGGGGATGATTGGAGGTGGTGGGGGTGAGTGGAGACAGCAGGCACCAAGTCTGGGCTCTTTCATAGCCACAGAAGACGGATCCTCAGCAGGATGATGATAAAGATGAAAGTCCCCCATCCACACTCCAAGTCTCTATTATTTTCCTTCCAAACAATATATCTTGCCTAATATGAAAGGTCACTGTGATGGCGAACTTTTTTTCACACTTATTTGCTATCCATTCCTTACAGGATTTAAGGTAGTTTTAAACCAAAATACATGTATATTCTCAAGTTGTTACAATAGCCAGTTGTTGTTGCTTTTCAGTCACCATGTCTGACTCTTTGCCACCCAATGACTGCAGCATGCCAGGCTTCCCTGTCCCTCACCATCTCTCAGGGTTTTCCCAAGTTCATGTCCATTGAGTCGGTGATGCCATCCAACCATCTCATCCTTTGTCGCCCTCTTCTCCTTCTGCCTTCAATCTTTCCTATCTGCCTTCACTAGCTGGAGAATTATTTAAAACCCCAAATCCCCAAATTCTGAGTCTTTAGTCTGTTTTTAACCATAATTGAGCAATTCCTGATAATGTTTTTACCAGTATGAAGCAATCTTTTGGTAATTTACCACATAAGAGCCTTAGCTGATTCCTCTTCTTGGATACACACTGAACTATTATCCTCAGGATTATATTTCTGTGCTCTTGGTCCTTCTGTGTCCTTGCCAAGTCTGGGACCCAAAGGTGCAGTAGGACTTTAAGTCTCCAAGGATGTGTAAACCAGCTTCCCCGGAGGAGAACTTTGTTTAAAATGTGGAAAATATCTTATTTTGCTCTACCTCACTATTTAAAAACTCTTCCTTTAGGCTCAAATTAACCTCTTGTCTCAATAAAGCCAAATATTCTCCCACATGTGCCTTTGCTAATTGTTCTGTGTTTATCAGAGTCACTGAATCATGACCTTGAGCCTTGAGAGTTTTGATTTCTATGGCTGATCCCAGCGCAACCTCCTGTGAGTGTTCTGATCTGTGCATGGCTGTCAGTGGAGCTGTGGGCTTGGTCACTGAGTCCTGGTAGAACTTGACATTCTGGCTCGTCTGAGCCCAGGGCTGTGGGCTGAGGAAGCATCCACAGTCCCTGCTGACTTCGTTCATTTTCTTTGGGGACATGCATCGGTGGGCCCCCTCCTCCATGTCAAATCATTGTTATTAGAGCCTGCCTTACTGACCCTACAGTCAGCTGTCCCAAGGTCAAAGCCATCAGTATCTGGAGCAAGTATTTAATCTTTTTAAAGCTTCTGTCGCCTCATCTGTCAACCCCGGTGATCACAGCGTTAAATGCATAATGGATGTAGAAGTGGTGGTTTGTCTTCAGAAAGGATGGCCCTGGGTGCTGTGCTGGTCGTCAACAGTATCTTTCTCGTCATTCTCATTCTCAAAAGAACAATAAGTGACAGCCTCACCCTGATCTTCCAGGGCCTTCCTCCCACTTGGTCACATTACTTTGTATGTCTCTCTTTCTAAAATGTATCCTGTTTATTACATTTTTATCTTTCACTCATAGTGGAAAGTAATGTGTCTTTAAATAAAATACTGCCCCCCATCTTCTGTCTCCATTCCCTTCTCTGGAATTCCTATTAAATGTTTGTTGGGCCAATTGGTTCTGCTTTCCACGTCACTGAATCTTAACCTATTTTCTGTCTGCTTTTCTCTCTGTGCTGATTTCTGGGTAATTTCTTCATCTCCATCACTAGCCTGTTTATTCTTCTAGATATTTATCTGCTCTCTTACTCATTCATTGATTGGATTCCTAGGATGAATGAATAAATGAAAAGGAAAGACCAGAAATTCCTGCTGTTTCTGTATGAGAACATTCTGTTCCCATTTGATTGTTCAGTATCACCACCCATCCCTGTATGCAGGCTGTCTACAGGTCCCCCTCCCCAACGGGGAACTTTTGCTCTGTTCTTTCTTTCAGTCCATGAAGCTTAAAGACTTGAGCCTCCAAAAGCTCCTCCTCCCTGCCCCACCCACTCAGTCCCTCCTCCCCTTCTTCTTTCCTGAGTCTAAACATATTGGCCAAGGAATTCCTTCCACCTTTGTAAAGTGCTGTTGTTATTGATCATTTCTGTAGCCTGGGGGTAAACAGGCTCTGAAGTCAGAGTGCCCTGTTTCCTTTCTTAGCTTCACATTTTACCTGGACATGCGACCTTAGCCTTTCCACCTCCAGCCCTAGCAGCACCACCTCCTGGTGTTCCCTGAGGACCAGGTGGCCCCTGGAGAACACTCGGCACAGTGCGCCTAACAAACATCCAAAAGCCCAGCTATTATTTTATTTCCTGGGTCTTTCTTCTCTCCCCAACCAGCCTGTAAATTCTGTGTCTCCCAAGCACCCTCCATATTACCCAGCAAAAAATCTATACATGTATTTGTGTGGGTTCTCTATGTTAAAAACATCAAACATCACACACAAGAGAATTCCCCTTACATCACAGGCTGGTCTGGTCCCCATCCCCATCACTGCTAGTGATCCTGAGGTGTCCTTCCAGACCTTTTCCCACCTGTTTGTACAATAGACCTGTACTTACAGAGGTAGAGAGTCTTCGGTGAGTGTTAAACATTGGTGGAATTATGCTAAAAATACAGTTCTGCTTCTCAGTGATCAGATCTCAGGAAACTTCCTGTGTCAGTATGTAGAGCTGGCTTAGTCGTGGTAACAGCTGCTTCGTATTCCATAGTGTGAAAACGCAACTATAAGGACAACTGAATTCTCAGCCAATAACCCGCTGTCAGGTCACTGCGGTATAGTTTCATTATAAGCAATGTTGCAAAGAATGTCCTTGAAACTGATAAGCACTCTTCTTGACCTGACTTTAGTCAGGCTCCCCCGAACCGTCTCCCCAGCACAGCCCATCCCCCTACTTCCCTTGTGAGATCCAGACTTGCTGGAATCCTGCTGAGGCCATGCATGGAGGGAGAACCTCCACACATATCTGATCACCCCCAACCCCACTGTCGCCCAGGTGCTGTCTGATCACCCTGGCCTGCCTTCAGCAGGGATCCTGTTAGGTAGGTTCATGGAGAGTCCCTCTTCTACTTGCTGTGTCTTTTTAGTCATTTTCCACCCATCCACGTCCACATCCCCACAGCTTGCTCCTTGGCTGTAAATCCCCTCTCCTTCAGGTTGTATTATGAGAACCGAGGCTAGTTCTATCATGTAGTCTGTCTTCCCCCATCACAGGAATCATAGGAATTAAAAACTCCCTTCACTGCTTTGACTTTTGTCTGCTTCTGGTTCTCCTTAACTACACATATACACACACATACATACACAAAGACACACATATATGTAACATTGTATAAATTATGTTATATACATTGTATGTACACATTATGTACAAGGCATACACATTGTATAAATTATAAATTATATATAAATCACATATATATATGTACACTTTCTCTGTGTCAATGACTAGATCTTATTTTTAATTTGTCTATAAATGCATCCAAGAGCTTCCCAGGTGGCCCTAGTGGTAAAGAACCCACCTACCAATGCAGGAGACATAAAAGACTCAGCTTTGATCCCTGAGTTGGTAAGATTCCCTGGAAGAAGACACGGCAACCCACTTCAGTTCTTGCCTGGAGAATCCCGTGGACAGAGGAGCCTGGTGGGCTACAGTCCATGGGGTGGCAAGAGTCAGACACGACTGAAGTAACTTCGTGCACAAATGAATCCAATCTTCGAAGCAGCCCTTGAGCATGGTAGAGTATCAACATTTCCTGTGCATTTCTCGCAGATACAGGTTCCACAAGCCTTGACTGAGCACTCACTCCACACGCCTTGTGTGCTGGCAGGCTCATCTCTGCTGTGTGTCTACAGTTCTCAGAACACAGCAGCTCTCTGGATTAAGATCTTCCCCTGGGGAGTGGAAGAGGTGATTTCATTTCAATCCGTGGGTACTTGTCCCTCTGGTTTCCACCCCACAGCTCCTTTCTCCCTTTCAAGTCCAGCACCGACACTCTGTCTCTCAGTTCACATTACGCTTCGATTTTTCCTCTGTTCCCTTCCAGCTTAATTTCTTTCTGTGAAAGTAGATTAAAGACATTATCATCTACATATGCATTGTGTTTGCTTCACGTCTTTCAGCCTAATGACTAAACTGGCTTAAGGCAAAACTCTATCTTGCCAATGCCACTCCTCCTCACTCGAGCAATTGAGTTTACTTCCTATCACATTAGAGTGGGATGTGTTTTACAAAGGATCCCGAGATTGAACACACACACACACATGCATGCACACATACACGTGAGCTCTGAAGGCACATGGGTGCACACCCTCCCTTGTGAACACAATAGCAGCAGAAGGCATTGATCCCCACAGAGCTTGAAAGAGTTGCCAGGATAGCTAATCTATAAGTGACTAGTTGCTCCTGAGCCCTGTTCCCTGCGGCACTGCCTCCCTCCTCCCCTTCTCCTGTCACCCTCTCGTGCCCAGGGGTCACACTCGGTGCCTTGTAGAGGCCTCCATGACCATGCAGTTACTAAGGGAAAGAGCAGAATGGCATCACAATTAATGCCCATGAATTAACTTACAACCTGAGAAATGCCTTGAATCCATCAGTGCAAAAGCAAAAAAGAGCGATGGAAATAGCTAGCAGTAAATGTGTTCCTACTGGGCTGTGTTTTCCTTAGATTTTTTGTGTGAGTATGTGTCTGGGGGTAGAGCTGGAAAACAGGGTAAGTCCATGATATAAAAATATATCAAAGAGAGAAAAAGCTATAAAGAGATTCATCTTTGTTAGTTCAGATCAGAATGCCTTGTGTCTCAATCCAAAACCATTCTTACCAACTAGTGCAATTCTTCAGATGTATGTAGATTTCTGTCTCTCTCTATTTTGTATTTAGCTAACATGGTCTAATACAGTGCTCTGTATTTTGTAACTTGGTTTTGGCAGTTAAGCCGTATTTGGAGATTGTTTTATACCAACACATATGGAATTACCTCGCTTTTCCAAGGTTATAGAATATTGCATTGTGCACATGCACTTTGATTTATTTAAATAGATCCATATTAAACTGCTTTTGATTGTTGGTTATACTAAACAATGCTGTAAAAATATAGAAACAACAGCTTCCACATGTATCTTTATTTCATGTAAGTATATCTACAGGATAGATTCTAAGAAGTAGAATTCTGGGCTACAGGATATGTGCATTTTAAAAGGAGGATTTTTATTGGAGTGTAACAATCTAACGTTACAGAAACTGTGTAAATCAGAAGTGTACTGATCCATGGATTTTCACAAATAGAGGAGCAGGCTCATGTAACTGTCACCCAGACCAAGAAAAGAATATGACTCAAGGGAAATAGGCCTCCTGGTGCCCCACCCACACACAATCCCCTTCTCTCAGGAGTGCCCACCATCCACTTCCATCCTTATGGCTGAGTTTCCCTCTCTGTGAACACTGAGCAATGGAAGCCCTCGGTAGTTGATCTTTTGTACATTTATGTTTGTGACATCTGTTCCCTTACTGTGCGTTTCACAACAATTTGCACATTCTTATTGCTGTGTAATACCTTAAAATGTACATAGAACTGCAGTCTACTTATTCCACTACTGATGGCTATTTGGGTTGTTTCCATGTTTTGTCTGTTGCAAATAACACTGCTATAAGCATGGACATGTTTTTAGGGCATAGAAATATACATTTCTGTTGAGTGGCTCCCTAAGAGGTGGGTTGTTTGGGCCTAGATTATCTGCATGTTCTGAACCCTCACAGAGAGATTTGCAAAGTGTTTGTAACATTTAATCTCCCACCAACAGTGCAAGAGATTTCAAGTTTGCTCAACATGCTCGCCAGTGTTTGCTACTTTCTGTTTAAAGTACCCATTCTGGTTAGGTGCTTAGTGATGTCATGTTTGGTGATGAATTTGCATTTCCATGATTGACATTGCCAATGACTTTGTCATAAGTGGAATGGCCATTTGATTCTTCTTTTCCTCCTGCTGGGACGTCTGTCTTTTTCTTATTGACTTGTGAGAGCTCTTCATTATAAACTGGGTCAAAGGCTTTTGTGGGCACAAGTCTTGCACACACACACACACATATCTTCTTCCTCATTGTGTCTTGACTGTGCACCTTCTTAAGACGTCTTCTGTCAATTTCAAGGATAAATAATTAATCATTCTTCCTGTGTGGTTAGTGCTACCGGTGTCCTGCTTAAACATATCTGCTACTCCAAGGTAATAAGGTATCCTGTGCGTTCTTCTAAAACACTCACTGGTTTGGCCTCCACTGCAGTTTGGCTTCCGTGTATGTGCGCGGCGTGTGTCGGGGTACACGTTCTTCCCGGGGGCGGGGCGTATTTGAGTGGCTCTGCGCTCTGTGCTGACAGACTGTGCTCCCTCTCTGCACTGCTGTCACCTGTGCGGTGACTCCGGTGATGGCATCTGCCTCGTTGGTCCAGGCACTCACCTGAGCTCCAGCGAGGTCTGCCCAACCCCAGGGGCCCCATAGGAGAGCAGATGTTTGCCTGTGCCCCTTTTTCGTGGCAGCATCTGCACTCATGTGCTTTTTCTCCTCTTAGCCCTGGAGATGGCTGAAAGCCCCGGCTTTCTTTTCTGTTCTCCTTGTGGCTTACTGGCATTGCTTTTGACACTTCAATGACAAGAGTATAGAAAATCAGGTTCAACTCTTAATCCTCCTCCATTTCCAAAGGGTCTTGGCCCCTCACCTCCAGGAGCCCCACACTCCAGTTTTCATCTCCTCCAGAGACGCGATGGCAGGAAAGTGTGCTGGCTGAAGACCCCACCTCACGACAGATGCTGCTGCCCGGCCCCTCCCCCTCCTCACTCCCCTCTCCTCTCTGTGAACTGGGAAGAGACCACAAAGACTCTCAGAATGGGGGCTGGGGCAGGGCTCCACTGGCTGCAGTGCTTTCACAGAGATGTTGGTTGGGTTGTTTTCTCTATTTTTATTTCCTTTCTGTTCTCAGCGGCATTGTTGTCAGCTATAAACCACTCACTATAGCTCCCAGCAGATACCCAGGTATGGATATTATACATTTTGAAAAATGTAACAATATCTCTAATTGCCCTTTAAACAGGTCACCCAATTTATACAGTATATAGGCCTTAGCTAAAACCGTAAGAAGCTGATATTTAGATGGAAATACAGGGTGATCCCAAGTTGGGGGATTGGTACATTTCCAGCTATGCCTTTTGGGTCCATTTATAATGTTTAATCTACCATCATTCACAGGAAATACACTTACAGCCCACATCAAAGGAACACAAATAAGCCTTTGATGGTTTAATAGGAGCTGGCAGGATAAAGACAGGTGGCCTGACCATCCTTGCGATTTCAAATATGCCGCAAACTTTGTTAATTTCACTCACCTTCAAGTTTCCTTTGAAGCATGATTCTTGGCCTCGGCTGGGAAATGTGACCTGAGGGCTCACCCACAGGGGAGCTGGGCAAGGCTTGGCCTTGAAGCCAAGCTGCAGCTCCTGGGCAATTTCAGGATCAAGGTGGGCAAGGAAAGTGTTCCATTTTCCCCACCCCCTCAGGGAGGGGAGGGAGGGTGTGGGGGGAAGTCTAATCAGTTGAAACTAGAGACATCTGTTACATATAAGTCACATATCTCTGGAGTTCAGCAAGTGGACAGAAGCCTGTTCTCGAGGTGGGCAGGTGATGGGCATGTCCCAACCCTGCTCTCCACATGGTGATGTGGGTGAAGAGCCCACGGCCACACCTGTTGGCTCTGCCTGCAAACCAGGGGCAGCTGCTGCATCACTGGGTTTACTCTCAACACAGAAATTCATGAGGGGGTGAGTAAGACTAGAAAGAAACCTCTGGAGGTGGAGAAGGATTATCTGTGATGAAACAGAAATGACACCTTCTCCAAGGCAACATGCTCTCACCCAGCTTCATGCTTTCTTTCTGTTCTTTCTCCACTGACGTGTTCTCTTGTCTTGCCTTCCTATGGCATCATCCTCCCAGCTTCTGGGGATTGTCTGGGATTGACACACGGCATAAGTACATCTCAGAACCCATGTTCAGTCCCACCTGAGAAGAACTTGATTCTAAACAGGACCTGGCTCAGGTGTGACTGTCTGTTCAGAAACACTTCTTCAACTACAGACCACTCACCAGATAAAACCTTCTCAACTCTGGTTGCTAATTAGAAGCAAGTGAAAGTGTTAGTCACTCAGTCGTGTCTGACTCTTTGCAACCCAATGAACTGTAGCCCGCTAGGCTCCTCTGTCCATGGGATTCTCCAAGCAAGAATACTGGAGTGGGTTGCCATTTCCTCCTCCTCCTTTGTCATTATCTTTATTTTATTGTCTGTTCCCCTCTTCATTTTTCTTTCTTTTACTCGGCAATACAATGCACTAAGTCTAAGCTACAGTTTGATGGGTTTTGACAAATGCATACAGCTGGGTCACCATTGCCACACTGCTGATGTAGAATATTTCTGTTACCTTAAAAAGTGCTCCTTCGCTCTTTGCAGTTAATCCCTCCGTCAGTCCCCGGCCCCTTCCCACCAGGGATCTGCTCTTATCACTGTAGTTTGACTGTTGGGAGAACTTCTGATAAGTAGAATCAAACGCTATGTCATCTTTTATGGCTGCTTTCACTTAATCTAACATTTTTCAGATTCATCCATGATGCTGTGACCTTAGTAGTTCAGTTTCTTTGTATCACTGAGTAGTATTCACTTGTGAGCTTCCCCCGTGGCTAGGTGGTAAAGAATCCACCTGCCAATGCAGGAGATGAGAGTTCGATCCCTGGGTTGGGAAGACACCCTGGAGGAAGAAATGGCAACCCAGTCCAGTATTCTTGCCTGGGAAGTCCAAAGGACAGAGGAGCCTGGCGGGCTACAGTCCATGGGGTCACAAACAGCCACACAGGACAGGACTTAGCAACCCAACAACAACAAGCATTCACTTGTGTGGTGGTACTGCAGGGTGTTAATTTATTCACTAGGATGGACAGCGAGGCTACTCCAGATACTGTCTAGTGTAAGAAAAGTTCCCTGAACATTTGGATTCAGGACTTTCTGTGCCTGTGTGCTTTCATTTCTCTTAAATACATAACTGGAAGTAGAATTGCTGGGTCATAAGTGTGGTCGTTTATAAGAAACAGCCACAGTGTTTCCCAAGGTGGTTGTACCATCACTTCACACTGGCAGTGTCTGAGGGTTCCTGTTCCTCCACAGTCCTGCTAACATTCTTCATCTGAGCTCTTCTGGTGGGTGTGCAGGGAGAGCTCATTGTGGTTTTCGTTTGCAGTCCCCTGATGATTAATGATGCCACATTTTTTTCCATATGCTCATTTGCCACCCACATATTGTCTTCATTGAACTGCATGGTTAAATCTTGCCCATTAAAGAAAGTGATGTGCCATCTTACTGTTGAAGTTTAAGCATTTCTTATTAGGGGGTTTCCCAGGTGGCACTAGTGGTAAACAACAACAACAAAACACCTGCCAATGCAGGAGATCATAAGAGTCACAGGTTCTTTCTGGTTCAGGAAGATCCCCTGGAGGAGGGCATGGGAATCCACTCCAGTATTCTTGCCTGGAGAATCCCAAGGACAGAGGAGCCTGGCTCCTTGGGTTGCATAGAGTTGCAAAGAGTCAGATGCAACTGAGGCGACTTAGCACACATGGACACATTTTTTATTAGAGGACTTAATTTCAGAATATATATTTACATATATATAATACATATATACATAAATACATATACATATAATACACATATATATACATATATAATTTTTAGTCTCTGGCTTACATTTTGACTTTCTTCACAATGGCTTTTAAAAACCAAAAGTTTCAAATTTTGTTGAGGTCCAACTTATCAGACGTTTCTTTTAAAATGTGTGTTTGGTATGTGTGTGGCTAATTGAAGATCTTTGCATAAGCTGAGGAAATCCTTGACAAGTAAGAAATCTTCACATAAATTATGTTTTCTTTTTCTTTTAAAAGTTTTATAGTTGGAGCTCATCTATTTCAGCCTGTAATCTATTTTGAGTTAATTTTTATACATACTGTGAAGGCACGTTTAAGACTGTGTTCTTGTTTTAAACTCATGGATCTCCAGTTCTTCCAGCATTGTTTGTTTTAAAAAAAAACCATCAATTTTACATTCCATTTCCTCTTTTCCTGTCTTTTGCATCAATTGAATATTTCTATAATTCAACTTTATCTTCTTAATTAGCTTATGCACTATACCTCCTTTTTAACTATGGTTTCTCTGGGGTCTGTATTACTTATTTACTAATGTGCCATAGTCTATGTTTAAATGTTATACCATTTCACATACTTATAATGACATTATCATGGTGTACATCCATTACCACCTTGCCAGCCTTTGTACAATTGTTGTCACCTATTTTCTTTTATAAATGTTTTACATACTATATTATGTTGTTATTATTTTCAATTAAAGAATTGTCTTTTAAAGAAAGTAAATGGCATAAGAAGTCTGTTATATTTGTTCACACATTTACTACCTGAGGAGTGATCCTTTGTGTAGATCAAAATTTCCATCTAGTTTCATTTTCATTTTACTTCTGCTTGAGGGTTTCTTTAACATTTCTTGTAATGCTGGCATCTGTGCATTGCATTTTCCTACCTTCTACTTGAAAAAGTCTGTTTCATCTTCATTTTTGAATATTTTTAATGGTATAGAATTTCTGAGATAAAAGGGTTCCTGCCTCCCTTTTTAATGCTTTAACAATGATGCTCATTTGTCTACTGGATCACATAGTTTCTGATGGGAAGTCTGCTCTCATTCTTAGTTTTTGTTCTTCTTTGTGAATTTTACTCCTTACCTCTGGTTTATGATATGACTCAGTGTGGCTTTCTTCACGTTTCTTCTCCTTGGGGGTCATTCAGCTTCTGCGATCTCCATTTTATAGCTTTTATTAAATTTGGCAACATTCTGACCACTATTTCTTCAGGTTAAGAATATACAAAGTTGTATATATATTTCTATGCCTGCTCCTCAGGACTCCATTTATACATAAGTTAGGCTGCTTCGAATTTCTGTAACTCCCTGGTGTTTGATATATTGTTCCACCTATTTTTACTCCTTTTTAAACTCTTGGTTTTAATTTTGGGGGGGGGCGGTCCTAAGATGGTGGAGGAATAGGACGGGGAGACCACTTTCTCCCCCACAAATTCACCAAAAGAACATTTGAACGCTGAGTCAATTTCACAAAACAACTTCTGAATGCCGGCAGAGGTCATCAGGCACCCAGAAAAGCAGCCCATTGTCTTTGAAAGGAGGTAGGAAAAAATAGAAAAGATAAAAAGAGAGACAAAGGAGGTAGGGACAGAGCTCCGACCAGGTAAGGGAGTCTTAAAAGAGAGAAGTTTCCGAACACCAGGAAACACTCTCACTGCTGAGTCTGTGGTGAGCCTTGGAACCACAGAGGGCAACAGAACTGGGAGGAAAAATAAATAAATAATTAAAACCCACAGATACGTGCCCAACAGTAACTCCCCCAGCGGAGAAGCAGCGCAGAGGCCTGCATCCGCCACTAGCAAGCGTGGGGCTGGGCAGGGAGGCCCGCGCGGGCTGCATTGCTTAGAGTAAGGAAGGAGCCTGAATGCCCTGAGGGCAATCTGGGGGAACTAACTTGGGCTGGCAAACCAGACTGTGCGATAGCTACTATGCGAAAAGCCCTAAGACACCATCAGGCCCGCTCACAGAACAAAGGATTGAGCAGAGCTAGCTGGCTACAGGCCAGCCCATCTCCCTCCAATGACAGGCAGGTGAAGGCAGCCAGAGCTGGAAGAGGGCAATCGCAGCCCCAGAGAGGCATTATCTACCAAACTGCAAGCAGGCTTCATTACTAACCAAGACTTCTTGGAATTCTGGACAGTCACCATCCACCTGAGAAGGTCAGCTGGTTGTACACCCAGAAAACTGAGTGGCAGGGACAGGGGAGGAGATAAGTCGCAGGGACTGTGCTGCCCAAACACCTGGTCACCTGAGCTTCTTGGACCTGGGAAGGGCACAAAACGCAGGCCCAACCAAGTCTGTGCCTCTGAGGACTACCCAAGTGCCTGAACCTGAGCAGCTTAGAGCTGGGAAGTGCATACAACTCAGGGCCGGCCTCAGACAGTTCCTGGCAGAGCAACCTACAGCCTAAGCAGTGTAGACAGGGAAAGCACACATGCCGTGAGCGGGAACAAACCCAGTGTGGCCAATACACTGCAGCACATGCCAGTTTTATTTGTTTGCAGCGTAACTCCCTCCCCACAGCAGGACTGAACAACTGAGCCTAAAAAAGTGTCCACCACCGCCCCCTTGTGTCAGGGCGGAAATTAGACACTGAAGAGACTAGCAAACAGAAGAAGCTAAAACAGAGGGAACCTCCTTGGAAGGGACAGGTGCAATAGATTAAAACCCTGTTTGGTACCAACTACATAGGAAGGGGCCTATAGATCTTGAGAAATATAAGCTGGATCAAGGAACTTTCTGAAAATGAACTGACCCCACACTGCCCACAACACCACCAGAGAAAGTCTTAGATATATTTTTACTATCATTCTTTAATTAAAAAAATTTTTTTTAATTTTTAAGTCCTCTATTACTCCTTTAATTTTCATTTTTATAACCTACTATTACTTTGCAAAAAAAAGGACCCTATTTTTTAAAGCAAACTTCATATATATATATTATAATTTTTGTGACTTTGTTTTTTTTTTTTCTTTAATATTGTATTTTTGAAAATCCAACCTCTACTCTAGATGTTTAATCTTTGCTTTTTGTATTTGTTATAAGTTTTGTACCTTTAAGAACCCAATCTTCAGTATCCATTTTTACTTGGGAGCGAGATTACTGGCTTGACTGCTCTCTCCTGCTTTGGACTCTCCTTTTTCTCCAACAGGTCGCCTCTATCTCCTCCCTCCCACTTCTCTTCTCTACCCAACTCTGTGAATCTCTTTGTGTGTTCCAGATGGTGGAGAACACTAAAGAAACTGATTACTGGCTGGATTTGTCTCTCTCCTTTTGATTTCCCCCTTTATCCTCCTGGCCACCTCTGTCTCCTTCCTCCCTCTTCTCTTCTTTACGTAACTCTGTGAACATTTCTGAGCGGTCCAGACTGTGGAGCACACATAAGGAAGTGATTACTGGCTAGCTTGCTCTCTCCTCTTTTGATTCCACCTCATCTCATCCTGGTCACCTCTATCTCCCTCCTCCCTCTTCTCTTCTCCATGTAACTCTGTGAACCTCTCTGGGGATCCCTCACTGTGGAGAAACTTTTCATCTTTAACCTAGATGTTTTATCAATGATGCTGTATAGATGGAGAAGTCTTGAGGCTACTGTAAAAATTAAGACTGAAAACCAGAAGCAGGAGGCTTAAGTCCAAATCCTGAGAACACCAGAGAACTCCTGACTCCAGGGAACATGAATCAACAGGAGCTCATCAAATGCCTGCATACCTACACTGAAACCAAGCACCACTCAAGGGCCAACAAGTTCCAGAGCAAGACATACCACACAAATTCTCCAGCAACACAAGAACATAGCCCTGAGCTTCAATATACAGGCTGCCCAAAGTCACTCCAAACCCATTGACATCTTATAATTCATTACTGGACACTTCATTGCATGCCAGAGAGAAGAAATCCAGCTCACCCACCAGAACACCAACACAAGCTTCCCTAACCAGGAAATCTTGACAAGCCACCTATCCAACCCCACCAACAGTGAGGAAACTCCACAATAAAGAGAACTCTGCAAACTGCCAGAATACAGAAAGGCCACCCCAAACACAGCAATATAAACAATATGAAGAGACAGAGGAATCCCCATCAGGTAAAGGAACAGGATAAATGCCCACCAAACCAAACAAAAGAGGAAGAGATAGGGAATCTACTCTAATGACAGTGAAAATGATCCAAAATGTTGAAAACAAAATGGAATCACAGATAAATAGCCTGGAGGCAAGGATTGAGAAAATGCAAGAAAGGTTTAACAAGGACCTAGAAGGAATAAAAAAGAGTCAGTATATAATGAATAATGCAATAAATGATATCAAAAACACTCTGGAGGGAACAAATAATAGAATAATGGAGGCAGAAGATAGGATTAGTGAGGTAGAAGATAGAATGGTAGAAATAAATGAATCAGAGGTGAAAAAAGAAAAACGAATTAAAAGAAATGAGGACAATCCCAGAGACCTCTGGGACAATGTTAAATGCCCCAACATTCAAATCATAGGAGTCCCAGAAGAAGAAGACAAAAAGAAAGACTGTTGAAAACTTCCCTAAAATGGGGAAGGAAATAATCACCCAAGTCCAAGAAACCCAGAGGGTCCCAAACAGGATAAACCCAAGGCAAAACACCCCAAGACATATTAATCAAATTAACAAAGATCAAACACAAAGAACAAATATTAAAAGCAAGAACAGAAAAACAACAAATAACACACAAGGGGATTTCCATAAGGATAATAGCTGATCTTTCAATAGAAACTCTTCAGGCCAGGAGGGAATGGCAGGACATACTTAAGCTGATGAAAGAAAATAACCTACAGCCCAGATTACTGTACCCAGCAAGGATCTCATTCAAATATGAAGGAGAAATCAAAAGCTTTACAGACAAGCAAAAGCTGGGAGAATTCAGCACCACCAAACCAGCTCTCCAACAAATGCTAAAGGATCTTCTCTAGACAGGAAACACAACAAGGGTGTATAAACTCAAACACAAAACAATAAAGTAAATGGCAACGGGATCATACTTATCAATAATTACCTTAAACATTAATGGGTTGAATGCCCCAACCAAAAGACAAAGACTGGCTGAATGGATACAAAAGCAAGACACCCATACATGTTGTCTACAATAGACCCACCTCAAAACAAGGGACACATATAGACTGAAAGTGAAGGGCTAGAAAAAGATATTCCATGCAAATAGAGACCAAAAGAAAGCAGGAGTAGCAATACTCATATCAGATAAAATAGACTTTAAAACAAAGGCTGTGAAAAGAGACAAAGAAGGACACTGCATAATGATCAAAGGATCAAGGAGAAGATATAAAAATTATATATGCACCCAACATAGGAGCACCACAATATGTAAGACAAATGCTAACAAGTATGAAAGGGGAAATTAATAATAACACAATAGTAGTGGGAGACTTTAATACCCCACTCACACCTATGGATACATCAACTAAACAGAAAATTAACAAGGAAACACAAACTTTAAATGATATAATAGACCAGTTAGACCTAATTGATATCTATAGGACATTTCACCCCAAAACAATGAATTTCACCTTTTTCTCAAGCACACGCAGAAACTTCTCCAGGATAGATCACATCCTGGGCCATAAATCTAGCTTTGGTAAATTCAAAAAATTTGAAATCATTTCAAGCATCTTTTCTGACCACAATGCAGTAAGATTGGATCTCAATTACAGGAGAAAAACTATTAAAAATTCCAATATATGGAGGCTGAACAACACGCTGCTAAATAACCAACAAATCACAGAAGAAATCAAAAAATGCATAGAAACAAATGAAAATGAAAACACAACAACCCAAAACCTGTGGGACACTGTACAAGCAGTGCTGGAATCAAGATTGCTGGGAGAAATATCAATAACCTGAGATATGCAGATGACACCACTCTTATGGCAGAAAGTGAAGAGGAACTAAAAAGCCTCTTGATGAAAGTGAAAGTGGAGACTGAAAAAGTTGGCTTAAAGCTCAACATTCAAAAAACGAAGATCATGGCATCTGGTCCCATCACTTCATGGCAAATAGATGGGGAAACAGTGGAAACAGTGTCAGACTTTTTTTTGTGGGGGGGGGGCTCCAAAATCACTGCAGATGGTGATTGCAGCCATGAAATTAAAAGACACTTACTCCTTGGAAGGAAAGTTATGTTCAACCTAGATAGCATATTCAAAAGCAGAGACATCACTTTGCTAACAAAGGTTCGTCTAGTCAAGGCTATGGTTTTTCCTGTGGTCATCTATGGATGTGAGAGTTGGACTGTGAAGAAGGCTGAGTGCTGAAGAATTGATGCTTTTGGACTGTGGTGTTGGAGAAGACTCTTGAGAGTCCCTTGGACTGCAAGGAGATCCAACCAGTCCATTCTGAAGGAAATCAGTCCTGGGATTTCTTTGGAAGGAATGATGCTAAAGCTGAAACTCCAGTACTTTGGCCACCTCATGTGAAGAGTTGACTCATTGGAAAAGACTCTGATGCTGGGAGGAATTGGGGGCAGGAGGAGAAGGGGACGACAGAGGATGAGATGGCTGGATGGCATCACTGACTCGATGGACGTGAGTCTGGGTGAACTCCAGGAGTTGGTGATGGACAGGGAGGCCTGGCGTGCTGCGATTCATGGGGTCACAAAGAGTCGGACACTACTGAGCGACTGAACTGAACTGAACTGAACTGAAGGGGAAGGTTCATAGCAATACAGGCATACCTCCAGAAATAAGAAAAAAGTCCAACAAATAACCTAACTCTACACCTAAAGCAACTAGAAAAGGAAGAAATGAAGAACCCCAGGGTTAGTAGAAGGAAAGAAACCTTAAAAATTAGGGCAGAAATAAATGCAAAAGAAACAAAAGAGACCATAGCAAAAATCAACAAAGCCAAAAGCTGGTTCTTTGAGAGGATAAATAAAATTGACAAACCATTAGCCAGACTCATCAAGAAACAAAGGGAGAAAAATCAAATTAATAAAATTAGAAATGAAAATGGAGAGATCACAACAGTTGACACAGAAATACAAAGGATCATAAGAGACTACTATCAGCAATTATATGCCAATAAAATGGACAACTTGGAAGAAATGGACAAATTCTTAGAAAAGTACAACTTTCCAAAACTGAACCAGGAAGAAATAGAAAATCTTAACAGACCCATCACAAGCATGAAAATTGAAACTGTAATCAGAAATCTTCCAGCAAACAGAAGCCCAGGTCCAGATGTCTTCACAGCTGAATTCTACCAAAAATTTAGAGAAGAGCTAACACCTATCCTACTCAAACTCTTCCAG
Organism: Bos indicus; assembly: GCF_029378745.1. Classification (NCBI taxonomy): domain Eukaryota; kingdom Metazoa; phylum Chordata; class Mammalia; order Artiodactyla; family Bovidae; genus Bos; species Bos indicus. The sequence goes on along the minus strand of NC_091772.1, from coordinate 56,217,121 downwards.
AAAATTGCAGAGGAAGGTAAACTTCCAAACTCATTCTATGAGGCCACCATCACCCTAATACCAAAACCAGACAAAGATGCCACAAAAAAAGAAAACTACAGGCCAATATCACTGATGAACATAAATTCAAAAATCCTTAACAAAATTCTAGCAATAAGAATCCAACAACATATTAAAAAGATCATACATCATGACCAAGTGGGCTTTATCCCAGGGATGCAAGGATTCTTCAATATCTGCAAATCAATGTAATACACGACATTAACAAATTGAAAAATAAAAGCCATATGATTATCTCAATAGATGCAGGGAAAGCCTTTGACAAAATTCAACATCCATTTATGATAAAAACTCCCCAGAAAGCAGGAATAGAAGTAACATAATAAAACATAATAAAAGCTGTATATGACAAACCCACAACAAACATTATCCTCAATGGTGAAAAATTGAAAGCATTTCCCCTAAAGTCAGGAACAGGACGAGGGTGCTCACTTTCACCACTACTATTCAACAAAGTTTTGGAAGTTTTGGCCACAGCAATCAGAGCAAATCAGGAAATAAAAGAAATCCAAATTGGAAAAGAAGTAAAACTCTCATTGTTTGCAGATGACATGATCCTCTACATAGAAAACCCTAAAGACTCCACCAGAAAATTATCAGAGCTAATCAATGAATATAGTAAAGTTGCAGGATATAAAATCAACACATGGAAATCCCTTGCTATACACTAATAATGAGAAAATAGAAAGAGAAATTAAGGAAACAATTCCATTCACCATTACAAAGAAAAGAATAAAATACTAAATTCCTAAAGAAACAAGAGACCTATATATAGAAAACTATAAAACACTGGTGAAAGAAATCAAAGAGGACACTAATAGATGGAGAAATATACCATGTTTATGGATTGGAAGAATCAATATAGTGAAAATGAGTATACTACCCAAAGCAATCTATAGATTCAATGCAATCCCTATCAAGCTACCAACAGTATTTTTTCACAGAGCTAGAAAAAATAATTTCACAATTTGTATGGAAATATAAAAAACCTCGAATAGCCAAAGCAATCTTGAGAAAGAAGAATGGAACTGGAGGAATCAACCTGCCTGACTTCAGGCTCTACTACAAAGCCACAGTCATCAAGACAGTATGGTACTGGCACAAAGACAGAAATATAGATAAATGGAACAAAATAGAAAGCCCAGAGATAAATCCATGCACCTTTGGACACCTTATCTTTGACAAAGGAGGCAAGAATATACAATGGAGAAAAGACAATCTCTTTAACAAGTGATGCTGGGAAAATTGGTCAACCACTTGTAAAAGAATGAGACTAGAACACTTTCTAACACCATACACAAAAATAAACTCAAAATGGATTAAAGATCTAAACGTAAGACCAGAAACTATAAAACTCCTAGAGGAGAACATAGGCAAAACACTCTCCGACATACATCACAGCAGGATCCTCTATGACCCACCTCCCAGAATATTGGAAATAAAAGCAAAAATAAACAAATGGGACCTAATTAAACTTAAAAGCTTCTGCACAACAAAGGAAACTCTAAGCAAGGTGAAAAGACAGCCTTCAATATGGGAGAAAATAATAGCAAATGAAGTAACCGACAAAGAATTAATCTCAAAAATATACAAGCAACTCCTGAAGCTCAATTCCAGAAAAATAAATGACCCAATCAAAAAATGGGCCAAAGAACTAAACAGACATTTCTCCAAAGAAGACATACAGATGGCTAACAAACACATGAAAAGATGCTCAACATCACTCATTATGAGAGAAATGCAAATCAAAACCACAATGAGGTACCATTTCATGCCAGTCAGAATGGCTGCTATCCAAAAGTCTACAAGCAATAAATGCTGGAGAGGGTGTGAAGAAAAGGGAACCCTCTTACACTGTTGGTGGGAGTGCAAACTAGTACAGCTACTATGGAGGACAGTGTGGAGATTCCTTAGAAAACTGGAAATAGTACTCCCATACAACTCAGCAATCCCACTGCTGGGCATACACACTGAGGAAATCAGAATTGAAAGAGACACATGTACCCCAATGTTCATTGCAACACTGTTTATAATAGCCAGGACATGGAAGCAACCTAGATGTCCATCAGCAGACAAATGGATAAGAAACTATGGTACATATACACAATGGAGTATTACTCAGCCATTAAAAAGAATACATTTGAATCAGTTCTAATGAGGTGGATGAAACTGGAACCTATTATACAGAGTGAAGTAAGCCAGAAAGAAAAACACCAATACAGTATACTAACGTGTATACATGGAATTTAGAAAGGTGGTAATGATAACCTTGTATGAGAGACAGCAAAAGAGACAGATGTATAGAATAGTCTTTTGGACTCTGTGGGAGAGGGAGAGGGTGGGATGATTTGGGACAATGTCATTGACACATGTATAATATCATATGTGAAACAAATTGCCAGTCCAGGTGCTATGCATGATACAGGATGCTTGGGGCTGGTGCGCTGGGATGACCCAGAGGGATGGGATGGGAAGGGAGGTGGGAGGGGGGTTCAGGATGGGGAACATGTGTACACCTGTGGCGGATTCATGTTGGTGTATGGCAAAACCAATGCAATATTGTAAAGTAATTAGCCTCCATTTAAAATAGATAAATTTATATTAAAAAAATAAACTCTTGATTTTAATTTTGGATAGCATCTGTTACTATGACATCAAATTCACTAATCTTCACTTTTCACTGTCTAATCTGCTATAATTCCAAATTATTTTTGTTTTTTAATTCAAATATCTGAATTTTTTAAAAATAGCTTTCATTTTTCTCCTCATCAAGCACATGCTTTCCTCCATGTTACTGCAAACATTACGGTTGTATTTACAACAGCTCTTTAACATCTTTATTGACTAATTCTAACTTTTCTATCTTTTCAAAATCCATTTCTATTGATACATTTTCCCCCTATTTTCCATTTTTTTCTTTTTATTGATGGGGTATGTTTTCTTCCTCTTTAGATGCCTTATAATTTTTTTTTAATCAATACCAGATTTTGTGAATTTTACTTTTTTTCTGATGAAATAGTTTTGTATTTCTTTAAATATTATTGGGCTTTGATTTGGCATATAGTTAAGTGGCTTGGAATCAATTTGATCCTTTTGAGGCTTGTTTTAGGTGTTGTTAGGGTGAGTCTAAAACAGCCTGAAGTCTGGGGATAATTTATGTCACTGCTCAAGCAGTATTTTCTAAACATACATGCCAATGTCTCCTCTTACAGGAGATTTCTCCTTTCTGTGTAATAAGAACACAAAGTATTTTTGGCCATGAGTAAGCTTCCAGGATTGTCTCACCTGCTGCTTTCTGGTGCTTCTTTCCCTGGAATTGGTAGTTTTCTCACATGTATACACTGTGCAGCTAAGTCTCCAGGGGTTATCTCTGAAAATCTCAGGCTGTGTTCTTACTCTCTCTCTCTCTCATACTCTATTCCCTCACTTTCCAGAACTCTGCCATCCTTTTGATCTCTGAAAACTCTGAGATCAGTCTCCTCAATTTAATGAGACCACCAGGCTCTGTTTGGGTGTTCCCTCCCTATGCTGTGGCCTGGAACATCTTCCCAGGCAGGGAGGTGGGACACTCACAAAACTGCATTTGTTTACTCCTCTTCCTGGGAGTCATGCACTTCCTAGTGCATGGGCATGATAAACATTGTCTCATATATCTTATCTTATCTTCTAATTTTTTAAGAAGGAAAGTTAAATCTAGTCCATTTTATTCTGTCATAATTACATGAGAATGTCCTTCCCTTTTTGGTTTTTAAAACTAGGAAACATTTTTCTATTTCTCTGGAGGCTACCATCTACTTTTGCCCTGATTTTCTAGAAGCATACTGTTGCTTTGGCAAACAGCAAAGGGTGAGATTTTTCACCAAGAAAACAACAATTGGTAAATTAGTGAATTAAGTTATACTTTTTTAATATAATAACCTTTTTATTTTATTTTTTTAATGAAAAAATTTTGTGTTTATGGATTTTATGTCTTCCATAATAAGTTGTCTTTCCATGAATATGTTGACTGAGCATGAATCTTTGCACTGAAATATGAGTTAAATTGAATAAATGGATATAGATATACACATTCATATGCATATGTAAACACATGCACACACATATATTTCTAGGTTAGCAGGCAGCACTTACAAAGCAATTTACTGAAATGTGTACAGTCAATTGGATATATACAGTTTAAATTATCCCTAAAACACACAATAATTTATTACAATATTAAAGTAGAATTGCCCAAGGAAAAGGTACTTTTAAATTTCTAAATAAAAAAGGAACTCTTTTTGAAAAAGCATTCTGTTTTCTGAGACTCTAAAATACAATTATTTTTATGGATTATATGAACTCTCTTTCACTTCAATATTAATTTTTCCCCCAGGATGAGAATTATGAATATAGGTTCAGAATTTCCCTGGTAAAGTTTTACAATTAATTATGCCTGTCCTCATTCACCTAATATATTTGGTTTCCAGATTCCTAACGTTAATTTTTTTCCCCTATAAATCATCTAGTCACTAACTAAAAAGAATTGATCAGCAGTTCTAAAGTAAATGTATTAGTGTTCATTTTTATTAGATAGGCTGTAATTTAAAAGGCTAATGCAATACCAAAATAAGTAAACTAGAATTTTGACCATTCAACTAATAGCACTTGATAATCTCTAACTTTTCCATTTCTTTCAGTTATCCAGAAATAAGCCATGAGGAAAACTGTATCTTTAATTTGGAAATATAATTCTCAGGGAAAAAGCAATTCCCCAACAGAGTGAGGAAATGCTACTTACAATTGCTCTCTGTAAATAGTCCAGGTGGAAGAAGGAGCCAGTTGTTAGAAAGTTCCTCTGTTTGAAGCAGGTAACCCTTATCTGGCATTTTAAATCCACAGAATAAATGGAGCGAGGTTTGCCAACTTATTTTCTGTCCTGGAAGCAACTATCGCATCCCAGTGGCTCTTGGCTCTGACTGGCACTGCAAGTTAAAAGTCATGATTAATATGGTTTCAAATAGATGTAAGCTCCCATTTCTTAGAGAATTTAACTGAAAAGTTTGACTCTGCATTGAGGCATACAAAATGTTGTCTTTAAAACAACCAAGACCACTCCTAGCCAGGAGTGTTCTCATCAGCTTTAAGTCACTCTAGAGGTTCTGACCTGCCCAGATACACTTCAGGAACCCAGAGCCGCTCCCTGACCCCCAATACCTCCTGCCCACTTTTGTTTCAAATGGGCTGTAGTTGGGCCCTAGAATCTGAGGTTTAACAGATATTCCAGGGTAACCACGAGCATGTTGGAGATCACCATCTTCGGGAACTACTCCTCCATGAGCAGGAACCTCATGGAGATTCCGCCTGCCTCCAGGAATATGAAAATGAGCAATCCAGAGGATGCCTCAGCCCTTCTGTCAGCAGTCAGGACAATCTTGACTCTGCTCAGGGACCTTCTAGATTAAAAGGTACTTCTCACTGGACCAAAGCCTACATTTATTGGGAAAAGCAACTTTTATTTTAGCTGTTGTCCTGGAAGAATGCTCTGGTCCAAGTTGCTAGGCTTAAAGATGCTCTGATTCCCTGAAGTTTAACCTCTCTCCCGATCAGCCAATGTGACTGAGTATCCCCATCTCTGGAGCTGTCGGTTCCTTTTCACTATGGGATAAGCAGATCTGAAGAGCGAATTGGTTACTCAGGGCCTTCAGGGGTTCTGCAGAGGCGTCTGTTTGCTGGAAGGGTTCTCATCGAGAGAGGAAGTGTCACATGATTACCATAGCAGTAATGCATTTTCTCTCCCTAACAAGACTTTGGTGGTGGAATATGTTGACTTGACCCCTTTGAAGTTTAGTCAGTTTCTTTAGAGAGACACACAATGCAAGAACAGATTAAGAAACATTTTCATGCACTGTAGGTATCACAAGAAAAAGACAAATGAACAGTTAGAAAAACGAGAAAAACTTGCAAAGATTCATTGGTGGAGAGAAAGGATTTACTGCTAATAAATATAAAGTAAATGAGAATTATCAGAGTATCAATTTCCTATTCTGCTCAGAACCCAGCTCAAGGACACAAGAAGACTCCTGAAAATGAGTTTTAATAACTTTCTTTTGCTTGTTTTAGTCTGCAGGCAAAATTTTGTAGTTTTAATAATCATCTCTGACAGTAGTAAGTCCCTCCAGTGTGTACACCTCCCTAACAATACATGGCTATAATTACTGCAGCAGGGAATTTAATAAGTCACAGAAAGAAGAATAAATATGACACTGTGTTTTCTAAAAAATATTAATCCCCTTCTCTTTGTGTTTCTATAATTTGAGTTTTCTGATCAGGGATGTTTTTCTCCAGGGAGTTGTGTTAGTGTCTCTTTACCACTCATGACATTTCTGCTGTTTTAATTCCTCTTTCAATGAAGTTGTTCACTGGCATTGCCCGGAGTCCTCCCAGAGATCATCACACTAATCTCATGATGCCTTGTAACTCTGTATATCATGCTAAGTAAAATGCATGATTCAAATTAACTTTGCCCTTTTCTTAGTCAGATCTAGAAGCTAAGGGTCTTCCCTGGTGGCTCAGATGGTAAAGAAACTGCCTGCAATGCAGGAGACCTAGGTTCAAATCCGTGGGTCTGGAAGATCCCCTGGAGAAGGAAATGGCAACGTACTCCAGGATTCTTGCCTGGATAATCCCATGCACAGAGGAGCCTGGTGGGCTGAAGCCAAAGCCCCTCTCCCCAGGTCCCATATCACCCCTTCCCCTACACACCATTTACTCCGCACAAGTCTTCCTACCCTCTCATCCTTCCTGCCTCACTGGAATCTCCTTCTAACTCCATTACTGGCTTTTTCTCCTCTGTCCAAACTGAAGTCACTAAACCAGGGGTAAATGTTTCCCCAGAGGAAATCCAGAGAGGTCTGGGCTATTTGAGGGCTTGGTTGTCACACTGTGGAGTGGAGGGTGGGGGAGGTGACCAGCATCTAGTGGGTGGAGGTCAGGGGTGGTGCTGAACCACCTGGATGCACTGAACAGCCCCGCCACCAGCCAATACTCAGCCCAAACTTGGCTTACTTAATAAGTGCTCTCAGTTACCCCACACCGTCTTCTCCTGTAGCCTTGCCATCCATCGCCTTGTTTTCTGCATGTGTGGTCTCAAGCCATCTATGGGAATGCAGACTTCTTCACTGCTGTGTCCTTAAGAGTCACTGGCATGATAGTCTGCACTTAAAACATTGGTTTATGAAGCCTCTTCCTTGTTAAATTGTACCTGAGTTCTGGGGTCTCAACAAATCTATAATTTCTTCAGATAGATGTCTGCCTTAGAATATTTTACACCATCAAGCCTTTCATAACTATGAGTCTGTCCTTTTCCTGATTCTCTCCTCCTCAGGTCTTACTGGCTGTCTCTCCTACCCTGCTTAGCAGTGTCTCAACTGACCCCAGTGGGCTGTGGCAGGCTTATCTCCTGCCTCCTGGGATCCTGTTGGTTTGAGCCAGTGTGGGTAATGGGGGCGGGGACTAGAAGGCCAGAGGATGGGAGGAGGGCTAGGGCACCCATGCCTCTGGTTCTCTGTAGTCCAGGCACTAGCAGGGCCCATCTTTCTCTGTGAAAGACCAGAGCTCCCACTGGACATTTCTCTCCTCCATATACCTCTCTTTTTTGGTTCTGGGAGGTGTGCCCTCCGTTTGCAAACTTCAGGATTTTTGGCGGAAATGCCTGTGTCTGCTGCTTCACCATCCCATGAGGGTTCCCCTTAACTTGCCACATCTCTCTAATTAGTCCCTTCATCAGCTCTCTTCAGCTATGCCCCTTGAGTGTCTCTGTCACAGCTGGTGTCTTGAGCGATGCGGTCTTCTAGTCTTATTCCTTTTTCTTCAGTAACCCTTGAAGGTTGGCTTTTCCCAGTGTTTCATCTTCTGTCTTTCATACTCCACAGAGTCTCACAAATTGTGACTCTTTCCCTTCCAAAGTTACAGTTACCATGGCTAAGCTGATGACTTTCAAATGTTTATCCTCAATTCTAAACTCCCTTCTGTCATCTGGTCTCTCATATATAACTGCCAGTTAGAGAGGCTTCCTGGGTGGTTCAGAAGAATCCACCTGCAATGCAGGAGGCCTGGGTTCAATCCCTGGGTCAGGAAGATCCCCTGGAGAAGGAAATGGCAACCCACTCCAGTAGTCTTGCCTGGAGAGTTTCATGGACAGAGGAGCCTGGTGGGCTATAGACCATGGAGTCACAAAGAGTTGGACACAACTGAGCGACTTCACTTTCACTTTTCATTTTCATGCATTGGAGAAGGAAATGGCAACCCACTCCAGTGTTCTTGCCTGGAGAATCCCAGGGACGGGGGAGCCTGGTGGGCTGCCGTCTATGGGGTCGCACAGAGTTGGACACGACTGAAGTGACTTTGCATTGCATTTGCAAAGGCTGGAAACTATAGGATGACAGACATTTTCCCCAAGTAATGAAGGAATTTCTCACAGAGAGATCTAAAAATCTAATAGTCTGTCTAAGGAGACAGTGGGCTCCCTATTAAAGAAATAACTCAGGATGCTGGGAAAGATTGAGGGCAAGAGGAGAAGAGGGTGGTGGAGAATGAGATGGTTGGATGGCATCACTGATTCAATGGATATGAGTTAAAGCAAACTCCAGGAGATAGTGAAGGACAGGGAGGCCTGGCGTGCTGCAGTGCATGGGGTCACAAAGAGTCTGATACAACTGAGCAAATGAACAACACCAGCACTCAGGATTAAATGCAAGAGGTGAGATGACCTCAAAGAGTCCTTCTAGATCACATGAAAAAAACTTGGAAATATTTCTTTGGGAACTTTTCTGGAGAACAGATGCTACCATCAGAAGAATTGGTGTGTGTGTGTGTGTGTGTGTGTGTGTGTGTGTGTGTGTATTTGTGGATGTATATTTAGATGTATCTGGAAGAGTGTATACATATAAATAGAGGGATTATTAATATATACATGTCTGACATCATCCTTAATGCCTGCAACCCAAATAAACATAAGTTCCATGCAGAATGAACGAGCTGCCAGCACGCTGTTGGGTTATATGTCTGGAGCACACACAGGAATTTATTATAAGCAGTAGCCAGGATTTTCTTTGGACATGGGATCATATTTTATTCTGTTTTATTCTGTGAAAGTTAAAAGCTAAAGAATGCCATTTGCAGACCTTCAGCAACGCTTAGCTTGGCTTTAGAGATTCACTGCAGAAGACGGAGAACTTTGACACGGTGTTGCACGCTGACATCAGCCCCCGGATCTTAATTTCTGAATTGATTCTTCAACTCAGTTCCCTGCTTCACCTGCAGGAACAACAGAAAGAACACCCCAAAGTAGATTTCAACTCACAGTAGCTGAGAGATGCCAGCTGTGAGAAAAAGTGCACGAGCCCCACATTCCACGTACATCATTTATTATAAAGCCATTTCCGTCATTTTTTTTTATCACAAATCTTCTGCTCTGACAAAAAAAATCACATCAAAAAATAGCATATTTCAAATTAATCTGACTGTTGAGAAATCCCACAGTGGCTTGAATTACTCTGGCAAGGTAAATTCACTAAGATTCCAGGGGGTAGGTCTAACATTTGTGCCACTCATCAGGCAGGAAAAGCCAAGCAAGAGAAGTCTTTCTGAAGAGGTCTGTGGGAGCATCAGTTAGCATAGATGATAGGGACAGGAAGAGAGTCGAGAGCACAGTCATACCCTTGGCTGGAGAGACGAGACCTCTGCACCACCCCAGACTCTCCCTGGCAGAACTGACGGGATTCCCAAAGGGGATGCTGGGACAGAGGGATAGGAGAGCTGTGTGTCCCCAGGAAGAACATCTGACATTCCACCTCTGAACCTCCTGGGAGAAGAAGGCATGTCTGGATTGGCTGGAGCTTTGGGGAAAGGACACCAGAGACACCTAAATATTCACAAAGGGAGTGACTTTTCTGTTAGAGAAGGGAGAGAATGTGAGTGCTGGGGTTAGTGAAACTGTTACTTGCTCATTCATAACTGACTCTTTGCAATCCAATGGACTGTAGCCCTCCAGGCTCCTCTGTCCATGGGGTTCTCCAGGAAAGAACGCTGGAGTGGGTTGTCATGGCCTCCTCTAGAAGATCTTCCCAACCCAGGGATCGAACCCTAGTCTCTTAGGTCTCCCGCATTGGCAGATGGGTTCTTTACCTCTAGCGCCACCTGGGAAGCCCTGTGGTGGTGGTTTAGCCACTAAGTTGTGTCTGACTCTTGCCATCCCATGGATGGTAGCCTGCCAGGCTCCTCTGTCCATGGGATTCTTTAGGCAAGAATACTGGGAAGCCCTAAGTCATTGTAAATAGATTGTTAGCATAAATGGGGCTTACAGGTGCTGCTGCTGAAGGCTGGGGAGAAAGTGAGCGGCACATGTCACCGGAGAGTAAAGAGAAGGATGCTGGTGGGGACATGTCCAGAAAACCGCCTGGAGATGCGGGGCCTTGAGGGGGCCCTGAGCCAGGGCAGGGCTGTAGCAGCAACCTGCCTGCACTTGGAAACAGTTCCTCCCCAGCCTCCTGGGACAGCCCAGCCCCACCTGGATTTACATCACACAAGACTCTGAGTGGAAATCTCCTCCCCCTAGCCATGTTGTGCCCTGACTCTGGATTCTCAGAAGCTGTATGATGATAAAGGGCTCCTGTTTAAAGAGTTAGGCTTGTGGTGATTTGTGCCTGACTTGGGTTATTGCTTTTGTTGTTCACTCAGTCATGTCTGACTCTTTGCAACCCCATGGACTGAACCCCACCAGGTTTCCCTGTCCTTCACCATCTCCCTGAGTTTGCTCAAACTCATGTCCATTGAGTCAGTGGTGCCATCCAACCATCTCATCCTCTGTCGTCCCCATCTCCTCCTGCCCTCAATCTTTCCTGGCATCAGGGTCTTTTCCAATGAGTTGACTCTGCATCAGGCGGCCAAAGTATTGGAGCTTCAGCATTGGTCCTTCCAATGAATAGTCAGGCTTGATTTCCTTTAGGATTCACTTGTTTCATCTCCTTGCTGTCACTTGGGTTAGGTTATAAGTGAGCTCCAGAATCTCCCAGGAGTCCATTCCTGGGTCTGCTGCCCTCTGCTGGTCACTCAGCTCTGGGGCCTCTGTCCTCCTCTGTGAAAGGGGACATTGTCACAGGTGTTGTTAACAAGACTACAGCCTAGGGCCTGGCACAGATGGAACCTGAAGCAAATGTTAGCTGTTACCCAGCTAAACTAATGCCAGTCCCTATTTTTTCCTCTCCCCACAGAAGAACAGCCATGAGAAAGTCTAATCTGGTTGCTGGTTAAATAAAACTACGTGGCATTTATGCAAAACCCAGCAGCCATACTTGCTCTGAAGAAGCCCACCCTGGGCTGTGATGTTTATTACCAAATGATCACTGTCGTTATCATAGTGATTACAGGGCCATAGAATGGATTCCCACATGAAGAATTTTATATTGATTCATTTTCTTTTCTCTTTTACTAGACTCAATTTCATGAGGTTTCTATACCTTTCAATCACAGCACCCTAAGGCATGACTGAAATACAAATGCAGTAAATTCAAATGAACTATTGCTTGACATTGTAAATTGAGTTTGACCTAATAACCGTCCTTGTAATGTCAACTCTCTTGGGAATATGAGGCTTAATGTATTGTGGTCGCTCTGGCCCATTTGGGAAGGGAGATGAGCCATATCATAGTTGGGTCTGTTTCTTATTTCTTCCTTTACAAAGGATTGCTTCTTAGCCTTACACAGGATTGCTTCTACATCTTGTCCTAACTCCATTTCCCCAGCTCTTAGCAAATCTGCATCATGATCTTCTTCTCCATCCACCTGGCATATACTTAGGGCCAGTCATCCTATCCACAGGAAACACAAGTCTTGGCATGAGATACTTGAGATGCATGCTCTCCACCGAATTTTCTTGAGTACTTAGCAGGAGACCCTTTGTTTTGATTCCCCACCCCCTGGAAGTCTAATTACTCCATATGTTTTTTTCATATTTTGTCTAATCTACAATTGTATTTCTCATTATCATTTTGTGGGTTGTGGTGCTATTTCCTCCAGTTTCATTCTCCCTCTTTTATGTTTCTCTTGTACAAAATTAATTACATTGTACCTTCAAGCACAATTTTAACACTGTCTCCATTGCATGTGTCTGCCTTTAATTAATGCTCTTCTAATGTAGATTTTAGAGCCAAATGGTGCAATATTCTGAGCATCAAAGAAACAAAGGATCTGACAAAACTGAAATGCATGAGCAAGACAAAATAGCTGACAATACGCTCTCATCTCCAAATGTCACTTTGACTGTGCTTGGGGCAGCAGAATGGATTGCTTGGGGCTTTCTCTTTTTGAAGAAACGACAAGAGATGTGGAATCCAGAGTCGTGGGTTTTGTTTTGACTTACACTGATCAAACATCTCAAGGGGAATCAACCAAACACGACTTTCTCAGGGCTCAAGGAAAGGGTGAGGATCCTATAAATGCATTTCTTATACATTTTCAATGGGATCCACAAGCAAATCCCTCTGCCTGAACTTCAGTCTGTTTTTCTAGACTCAAAGACTCTCTACGATGCTTAATCCCTGTGGTGTCCCCACTCCAAAGAAGAAACTATCTCTTTGGGCTGCTACAAAGAACTTTCACAGCAAAGAAAAGCAGACACAGTAGAACTATTAGTGAGGCTCTGTGAGTTAATGAAATGTCCCCATAACAGAACATGGTTGAATGAATGCCTTCTTATTACTCTCTGACTCATCATTGAATAGCCTTCCACACAGCAGGAGGGGGTGCTTTAAAAATGCATTATGTGAGTTTATAGTGGTAAATATGCACACTCTCTAAATAGGTAGTTTTTTTTAAATATAAATTTATTTATTTTAATTGTAGGCTAATTACTTTACAATATTGTATTGGTTTTGCCATACATCAAATAGGTAGTTTTATATTGAATTAGACATATATTGAATTGGACATGAGGTCTACTTATACACCTCAATTATTTAACATACCTGTTCTTTTTTTCTCTTTCTTTTTTTATTTTTTAAATTATGAAGTTATAATAACACATTTACAGGAGACTTAGAAATACAGGATGAAGTTATATATGGTTCTACTATATATTACAATTATTTTTTAGTAGATAAATTCATATTTTTAGTTGAAGTTTCAATATCAAACTCTCAAAATTAATAGAATGAATAATACAGAAAAGTAGAAAGATATAGTAGACCTGAAAAGCACAATGAACCAACTCAACATACTTAAGATTTTCACACAACAGTAGAAAACAGTGTATTTTCACACACATACAAATTCTTTTCAAATTACTGTAGACTATAAACTAGGAGGCACTGGAACATATCCAGGGACATAAAACAAGGTGCAAAAATTTCACGGTCTAAAGGTATTAAAATCATACAGAATCTATTCTCTTATCACTGTGGAATTATGTCAGAAATCAATATCAAAAGATATTTGAAAATAGCCCACATATTTTCAAGTGCAATGTGACATTTACCAAGAGAGATCTTTGACTTAGCCACTGAAAGCCTAAATAAAGTTAGAAGACTGAAAAAGCACAGAGGATGATTGCAGAGGAGAAAGCATTTAATGAGAAATTAATATCAAAGATACTTTAAAAACACCATGTATTTGGAAATTAAATGTCCACTTTTAATTGATGAGTGTATCTAAGAAGCCATAACAAGGACAAAGTAGAAAACATCTGTAACAGAATAAAAATGAAAACAAAATTTACCAAAATGTGTTGCATGCAATTGAAGCTGCTTAATGCAACTAAACACAATGTGGAATCTTGAATAAGGCAACATACCTTTTCTTAATGAATGATTAAAAAACATTTCAGGCTGAATGGGTAATGATTTGAGTAACAGAGGCTGAGACCCTAATCTCAGTTCAGGTGGGGAAACTTGATGTGACTGAGACAATGGAATATGACACTAAATGTGTAGCTTTGTGTGTTGGGGGCAGGGGTGGGGGCAAGCACTTCCTGTGTGGGTGTAAGGCATCTGTCCGATGTCTTTTGTCTCCTACGCCAGCCCTCCCAATTTCCGGAGGACTGTCCTTTCTTCTTTGCACTACCCCTTCCACTGGTAGACTTGGAATAGTCAACATTTGAAGACAACTGGTCTACCCATGACCAGATCAGCCACTGTAGTGAGTTGAATTGCATGTGTCCACACCCTAACCCCCAGGACCTGTGAATGTGAGCTTATTTGGAAAAGTGTCCTTGCAGATATAATTGAGTCTTGAGGGGAGATCATCCTAGATTATCTAGGTGGGCCCTAAATTTGATAAGTGTCCTTATAAGAGGTAGGCAGAGAGGAATTTGACACACTTGGTAGAGGCCACCTGATGATGGAGACAGAGACTACAGTGATGTGGTCACAAGCCAAGGATGCCTAGAACCACCAGAAGCCAGAAGAGGAAGGAAGGACCCTTCCCTGGAAGCTCTGGAGGGAGTACAGCTCAGTGGACACTTTAATTTCAGACTCCTGGCCTCCAGAATGGTGAGGGAATAAATCTATGTTGTTACAAGTCACACAGATAATAGTAATTTTTTACAGGAGCCCCAGGAAATGAATATGGTCCCTGAATGCAGTGTGAACCCCAGACGGTTGAGTTGGGCTAGGGGTTTGTAGCTGTGGTCTCACTGCCTGCTTGACCAGAGGACCTGTGAACTTGGGAACCATTGTCAGTGATCATTTAAGGGCACGTGTATGGCAAAACAGAAAAGTCTATTTGGAGCAAAAGAGAAGAATGAAGCTGATGTTACCAAGAAAGACAGAGATGAGAAAGAGTTCTGGCATAAAATATATATGGGACCAGTCAGGAAAAGAGAAAATGCTAGGGGCTTCAGAGAGAATTTAATATAGGGAGCTGGTCATAGGTGGTGGGAAAAAACCACTACTTCTATTTGAGGAACCAAATAGAAGATAGTGAGGCAACCCATTATTTACAGCAACTTTATTCATAACCACCAAACACTGGAAGCAATACTATACTTTTCAAAACATAAATGGACAAAGAATTATAAGAAGAGATCTTAAGGTCATTAGTTTCAAGTGTGTTCAGTTCAGTTCAGTCGCTCAGTCGTGTGCGACTCATTGCGACTCCATGAATTGCAGCACACCAGGCCTCCCTGTCCATCACCAACTCCCGGAGTTCACCCAGACTCATGTCCATCGGGTCAGTGATGCCATCCAGCCATCTCATCCTCTGTCATCCCCTTCTCCTCCTGCCCCCAATCCCTCCCAGCATCAGAGTCTTTTCCAATGAGTCAACTCTTCGCATGAGGTGGCCAAAGTACTGGAGTTTCAGCTTTAGCATCATTCCTTCCAAAGAAATCCCAGGGCTGATCTCCTTCAGAATGGACTGGTTGGATCTCCTTGCAGTCCAAGGGACTCTCAAGAGTCTTCTCCAACACCACAGTTCAAAAGCATCAATTCTTCCGCGCTCAGCCTTCTTCACAGTCCAACTCTCACATCCATAGATGACCACAGGAAAAACCATAGCCTTGACTAGATGAGCCTTTGTTGGCAAAGTAATGTCTCTGCTTTTGAATATGCTATCTAGGTTGGTCATAACTTTCCTTCCAAGGAGTAAGCATCTTTTAATTTCATGGCTGCAATCACCATCTGCAGTGATTTTGGAGCCCCAAAAAATAAAGTCTGATGCTGTTTCCACTGTTTCCCCATCTATTTGCCATGAAGTGATGGGACCAGATGCCATGATCTTCGTTTTCTGAATGTTGAGCTTTAAGCCAACTTTTTCACTCTCCACTTTCACTTTCATCAAGAGGCTTTTGAGTTCCTCTTCACTTTCTGCCATAAAGGTGGTGTCATCTGCATATCTGAGGTTATTAATATTTCTCCTGGCAATCTTGATTCTAGCTTGTGCTTCTTCCAGCCCAGCGTTTCTCATGATGTACTCTGCATATAAGTTAAATAAGCAGGGTGACAATATACAGCCTTGACGTACTCCTTTTCCTATTTGGAACCAGTCTGTTGTTCCATGTCCAGTTCTAACTGTTGCTTCCTGACCTGCATACAGATTTCTCAAGAATTTTCCATAGTTTATTGTGATCCACACAGTCAAAGGCTTTGGCATAGTCAATAAAGCAGAAATGGATGTTTTTCTGGAACTCTATTGCTTTCTCCATGATCCAGCAGATGTTGGCAATATGATCTCTGGTTCCTCTGCCTTTTCTAAAACCAGCCTGAACATTAGGAAGTTCACGGTTCACGTATTGCTGAAGCCTGGCTTGGAGAATTTTGAGCATTACTTTACTAGCATGTGAGATGAGTACAATTATGCGGTAGTCTGAGCATTCTTTGGCATTGCCTTTCTTTGGGATTGGAATGAAAACTGACCTTTTCCAGTCCTGTGGCCACTGCTGAGATTTCCAAATTTGCTGGCATATTGAGTGCAGCACTTTCACAGCATCATCTTTCAGGATTTGAAATAGCTCAACTGGAATTCCATCACCTCCACTAGCTTTGTTCGTAGTGATGCTCTCTAAGGCCCACTTGACTTCACATTCCAGGATGTCTGGCTCTAGGCAGTGATCACACCATCGTGATTATCTGGGTCGTGAAGATCTTTTTTGTACAGTTCTTCTGTGTATTCTTGCCACCTCTTCTTAATATCTTCTGCTTCTGTTAGGTCCATACCATTTCTATCCTTTATCAAGCCCATCTTTGCATGAAATATTCCCTTGGTATCTCTAATTTTCTTGAAGAGATCTCTAGTCTTTCCCATTCTCTTGTTTTCCTCTATTTCTTTGCATTGATCACTGAGGAAGGCTTTCTTATCTCTTCTTGCTATTCTTTGGAACTCTGCATTCAGATACTTATATTTTTCCTTTTCTCCTGTGCTTTCACTTCTCTTCTTTTCACAGCTATTTGTAAGTCCTCCCCAGAGAGCCATTTTGCTTTTCTGCATTTCTTTTCCATGGGGATGGTCTTGCTCCCTGTCTACTGTACAATGTCATGAACCTCATTCCATAGTTCATCAGGCACTCTATCTATCAGATCTAGGCCCTTAAATCTATTTCTCACTTCCACTGTATAATCATAAGGGATTTGATTTAGGTCATACCTGAATGGTCTAGTGGTTTTCCCTACTTTCTTCAATTTAAGTCTGAATTTGGTAATAAGGAGTTCATGATCTGAACCACAGTCAGCTTCCAGTCTTGTTTTTGCTGACTGTATAGAGCTTCTCCATCTTTGGCTGGAGTGTAGTAATGGTCAAATACATTGGGCAATGAGTGTAGTAATGGTCAAATACATTGGGCAATGAGTGTAGTAATGGTCAAATACATTGTGCAATGGTTACATTGTGACATGACGTGTGGTGTCTGGAGCAGTATTGCATGGGTTTGAAAGTTGGGCTTTTCCACTCAATAAATGTGTGACCTTGCAAAATTAAAATGATGAAACAAAATTAGAACAGCCGTACAGCCATACAATGGTATTGTATCAGCTGTAAAATGAAATGCAATTTTAAATGGCAAAAAAACGACATAGAGGAAACTTAAATTTCTGGGAGAAGCCAGTCTGAAAAGACTATATCTTATGACTCCAGTTATACAGCATCGTGGAAAAATAATTATGGACACTGTAAAAAGACCAGTGATCACAGGGAGGTCAAGGTAGAAAGGAGGGATGAATGTGGAAAACGGTATTTTTAAGGCAGTGAAACTCTTCTGTGTGATCCTGTGTTGGTGGGTACATGGTAGTATCTGTTGCTGTTTAGTCACTAAGTCATGTGCGACTCTTGTGACCCCATGGACTATATAGCCTGCCAGGCTCCTCTGGCCATGGAATTCTTCAGGCAAGAATACTGGGAATGGGTTACTATTTCCTACTCCAGGGGATCTTCCTGACCCATGGATTGAACCTGCGTCTCCTGCATTGGCAGGAGGATTCTTTACCACTGAGCCACCTGGGAAGCCCACTTTAGAGACACTTGGGAGCTGTTTCAATTAGAAGAAACACAGAATGACCAAGGTAAGTACAGGATCGCAGCTATCTTGGGTTAGAAGAGGAAGGGAACAGTAGTGCCTGGCATTGAAACCTTCGGCACTGACCCACTTCACACTTGGGTGGGGGATGGGGGACACAGCAATCAGTTTTATTGACATCATTGTACCTCTCCATAAACATTTTAGAAACTGTTTTATAAACTGCACCCTTCACTTTAAAAAGAAGCTCTCCTTTCTTCTGAGCTGCCATTATATATTAGGTTAAACTCAGGCTCTGCAAATCAGTCAACTTTATACTGCAAAAGACACACATTTTTATGTCACATTCTCGAAGTTCTTCCCGCCTTTGATGGCATGTTTTCCTCCATGTATGTTGTACATTTTCTTTATAATTCTTTTAAGAGGATGTGACTAGGGTGTGCTGCTTATTTGGTGCAGGTCTTCTCTGAGTTTTGAAGCATTTGTACAGAAGACAAACAGTATCGCATCTACTCCGCAAAGAGACAGGGGACAACAATCTGTTCTTTTGGTGTTTTTTTAAAGGGAGGTTGGCTAACTTGTGAGCTTCCCGTCCCTCGTGGATGTTGTAGGCACACCTGAGGACTCAGGTGAGCATCCTGTCAGCCGAGGAAATGTCAGGGGAGTACTGTTCCCCAGGCTCTGGGCTCTGCCAGCTGGGTCTTCTGAGGAACAGAGTGGACTTTTGTTCCAGCCAGAAATAAAATGGAATGTGAATAATCAAAGGGTTGTTGACAGTCATAGTTTGACTTCCATATGTCTCAATGGAAAGGGAACCTGTGTGGGGTGTGCAGCCCAGGGGGACGTGATGTTTCCACAGTTCTCCCAGTCCAGGGCCTCTCAGGCAGGCTGGGTCTGACCTGGGGCCCCACACACTGTAAGTCACCCGGAAACAGATGAATAGAAATCGACCAAACAGAATAATGTGGAGGAGACAAATCAGAAGTCTCATATTTGCTCCTGTTACATGAAAATGATCAGACCCAGAGAAAATAAAGTTCCGTTTCTATAGCACCTCTCACACTTCGGCATTTGAATTGGGCTTTGTTTTCTGCCAATATTTGTTCTTTCGACAAGGAATATTCCCTAATAATATGCAGTGTTATATCACTCAAATTCTAGCATACGTTTTCTTGATTTTAATGTCTCCATAATGATCACGTTCACATAGATGGATTTCATGGGTGAATAGGTTTTATCGTTTATAGAACAGCCGTTAATAGAGTCCACAGGAAGAATAATGTTATTTGAATAATACCATCTTCTAGGGCACTCAGTGGTTTGGTTTCCAAACAGATCTCAGATGGAATATTTTTATGCTTTCTTATTCCCGAATTATAGGAGAAGTATAATATATTCTTATGTGAATGTCATGAAAATACCTGTTTTCTCAATTTGGAAAAGTAAGAGAATTAAGCAAGCAAGGGCAAGGAGTAAATGTGTACAGTGTTGGCTATATTACATTTTAGCCTCTTTTGTTTTCTCTTGGTTAATAGAAGCTTTGAGATTTCTTAGTTGAGATGATTGCTAAAATCAAAAGCAGAGCATTGCATTATATAAAATGTTAATATAAAAAAGATAAAATAGAAGAAAAGGAACATGCATCCATAAAAGGTGGCATATTGGTTCTGATTAAACCTCACTTCAAAGAAATGCAGCAAAATCTGATGGCTGAGTTTGCTTGGTCTCGTTGTTGCCTGTGAGCTGTTTTGAACAGAAAGATAGGAATATGAGGTAAAAACATATATCTTATAAAAATTCAGATTTCTGGAGTTTCACTAAAAATTAGTACATCTGAATTTGCATGGAGCATCAGGTTGGCTGGAGGTGAGTCAAGCCCCCTTGGGAATTCTTCCTATTCCTCCACTCTAGTCCCCAACACTCGCTACTACTCACCCATTTTGGGTCCTCACACTGGCCACCATTCTCATCTCTGCACTTCAGAATTACTCAAGCTCCTTTTTGGTGCATTTTATACCCTTCAGAAACATTTCTTAATTTCACCTCTCTCCACCCATTCCCTACCTGACAGTTAACACCCTGCCTCCCCTAATTAAAAAAAAAAAAAAAGTATTTCTCCAGCCCCCAATCCTGCCCCCAAGAACCAGTGGGCTTGCCCTTTGTTCCTATAGGTCAGTGCTTTTTCCACACTGCTCCATCCTGTGACCAGAGGTCCCGTTCTCAGCTTGATCTGGGGGCAGGCAGAGGGAGGCAAACAGGTCCACTTTGGTCAGCTTCAGATATGAAGCCTAGATGTCAAATTTGGTTTGAAGATCAGTTCTCTTTCTAGATATGAGCTCCTCACTGCAGGCAGTCGGGGGTGCCTGGAGGGCCCTCCTGGGATCCCATGAAAAGTAACCCCGGGGCCCCATTGGCATGGTGGTGGTGGTGGGGAGTGTCTAGAGACCCTGCAAACTGTGATTCAGCTAGAGCCCAGAGCACAGAGGGTCCCTGGGGGTGAAAGAATCCAAACAGTCTTCAATAGGTGGAAATAAGACATGGCACTGAGGCTCTACTGGGACTGGTCTTTGCTTTGGCTGACATGTGTGCGTGTGCGTGTGCGTGTGTGTGTGTGTGTGTGTTCATGCTCATTTATCTAAGTGAAAATGAAAGTGTTAGTTACTTAGTCATGTCCAACTCTTTGCGACAGCATAGACTGTAGCCTGCCAGGCTCCTCTGTCCATTGGGATTTTCCAGGTAAGAATCCTGGAGTGGGTAGCCATTCCCTTCTCCAAGGGATCTCTCTAACCCAGGGATCGAACCCAGGTCTCCTGCATTGGAGGCAGCTTCTTTACCACCTGAGCCAACCAGGAAGTCTTCAGAAGACTAGATAGTGTCTTTTGTTTTTTTCCTTTTGACTTGAAAATATACAATTCACAAGTCCTGTAACCTTAAGTCTGTGTCATATTGTATGTATTTCAGTTCTCTGGCTCACTCCCCACTTTGTTCTTTTCTGTTATAAATAATGAAGCAATGGATGTTTTTGTGCATCCAACCTGCCTGGGGGGAGCAAAGACGAGCACAGCTCTTGTCCTGGGCTCCAGCTTCTGCAAGGTCTGGTTGTAGGATGCCAGCTCTGCAAGGTGAGCCTCAGCCCCTCTCACCCCACTTGTCACCTTTGCAGGAGGGTGATTTTGAGTCCCTACTTCACAGGGTTTTGTGTGGGTGAAATGATGCAATCCAAGTAAAGGATTTGAATTAGAGCAAACGCAATAAGCATTAACCTATACGAACAAACGTGCACACAAATAAACCTGTGTTTGATTTCTGGACCAAAAGATGTGCGGTGTTTTAAAGTTTCTGATAGACAGACCTACTGCCAAGTTGTCTTCCAGGAGCGTTTTGCCAATTCAAACATTCACCAGTAATGCATTCGTGTCCTTCCTCTTCTTTCTGTATTTTTACCAACTCTTGAAAATGTTTCTTAAATGCACATATTTTCAGCATGGCAGCTTAACAAATGATATTCATGGCTGTTTAAATTTAGATTTCTTTCATCATTACTGTGTTTGAATATTGCCTTATCTATCAACTATTTGTGATTCTTGTGATTGTTTATTCTTGTGAATTGCTTATTATTGTTTTTATGAGGATTCAAAAATTATATATGAAGAGTACATTTTCTGTCTTGTAAGGCATACTTTTTGCCAATTATATGGCATATCATTAATTTTTGTCATACATTTTGTATAGAATGTATTTTATTTTTTCTGCAATTAAATATGAGGTTAATGGTATCATGATTGCTTTTCTGTTTCCTAAACTTAGGATTTCCTTGAAATGTGCAATATATGTGGATATATGTAATTATTTGCAGTTTCATTTTCACATTATCTGAAATCAAATTAGATATTGATATTTCCCTCTCGTCTTAGTACTATGTTGCGTTGCTTTACACAGTTGTTGTATTTTTCACACAATGCACACTTCGTATTGTGTTGCTTTGCTTCATACATGTATGCAAACGGAGAGGGCCGAACATTTCTCAATATTCCAGTAGTAACCAGTACCCTTACTAATAGGGGTTGGGTGGTCTCCACTTTCCCCTCTGAACTGATTTACCACCTTATCACTCACTAACTCACTGCATGGTTTAACATCTTTAATTTTATAATTTTACAAGCAATGCTTTCTCAAGTCTTCCTTTTCAGACTTTTTATAGCCACTATTATCTACTCATTCTTCAACATAAGGTTTAAAATATTTTGTCTAATTGCAAAAGAAAAAAAATTATGTTTTTATTACACTTTATTAAATTTATAAATTATCATGTTGAAATTGGCATCTTTAGAGTATTGTGAATTCCTTTCCAGCAGTAGAGGAGATAACACCAACCATTATTAATGACAATATTAATTTGATGATTACCTTCATATAGAACCTATATATTTCTTATTAAATTGATTTTAAATATTTTACATGTCTGCTATGAACGTGATCTTTTATGTTATTTATTTGGCTGTGCCCAGTCCTAGTCGTGGCATATGGAGTCTTCCATCGTTTTTGTGGCAGACAGCATCTTTAGTCATAGCATGCAGACTCTTAGTTGTGGCATTCAGGATCTAGTTCCCTGACCAGGGATTGAACTCAGGCCCTCTGCATTGGAAGGGCAGAGTCCTGACCACTGGATCACCAGGACATGCACTCAGTTGCTTCAGTTATGTCCGACTCCCTGCAAGCCCATGGATTATAGCCTGTCAGGCCCCTTTGTCCCTGGGATTCTCCAGGCAAGAATACTGTAGTGGGTTGCCACTTCCTACTCCAGACCATCAGGGAAGTGTCTGTAATATTTCATGAATTTGTTTTTCTCTCAACTCATTTTTCCCATTCAAAAATTGTCTGTATGTCTGTTTGAGACTTCATGCAATCAGAAGCCATCCACAGTCCTAGGTGAGGTGTGTGAATGCCATAGAATGACTGTCTCGTACAGAGTTTAAGATCATAAAAATTTTGGAAGGTGATAGATTGGTTCAGAGAGAGCTGCCCCACCCCATGTTCTTGAATAGAGTAGTGGTTGGCTAATAGTAGCATTTAATAAATATTTGATGGAGGAATGAATAAACGAACATGAGACTTAAATCAGTGAAAGCAACACAGGCTAGATATGATGAATAATTTTCCAGTGCCATGCTAAAAAGAAAGACAGCCCTTCAGAAAAAGCTGGCCTTCCTTTAGGTGGAAGCATTAGGGTTTATACACAATGCTTGGACTTCCATAATAGACGGAAAAGGAGAGTATGTGGGTAACTTTGCCTCTGGCCTTAAATCATGTGACTCCCGTGAGAACATAGAGTTCAGAGGTCTGGCTACCATCTTGGAATGAGGAATGAGAACCATGGGGAACAAAACACAAAATAATATCTCAGTAAATCACCCTGCCATGAATAGCTCTCCAAGCCAATTAGGAAACTGTCGGTTTGAGGCCGTGGGGAAATCACAGCCTCTAAAAGTATGAGGCAGCATAGTTTCCAGAGCCGGGCAGTTTAGTCAGGTGCCATCCCTGCTCGGCACAGATTCCAAAGGAGGAAAGTGGGCAGAGTTGAGAAATAGCTGCGTGTGTGTGAGCAGTGTCTTCTGTCCTCCTGATTGACTTTGCTCTTGCCAGTTTTTAGACACAGTCCTTGAGGGTGTGAAAGAATCTGCCTATGAGTGAACATTCTGTACTGTCTGCTCTCCATCCTGAAATTAAATCTGTAGCTAACATACTACCTATTACATACAATTTTTAAAAAATTCACAATAAACCCCTAACTGTGCCATTAGGAAAATAGAGGAGCATAACGTTAATAAATTGGAGAAGGAAATGGCAACCCACTCCAGTGTTCTTGCCTGGAGAATCCCAGGGATGGGGGAGCCTGGTGGGCTGCCGTCTATGGGGTCGCACAGAGTAGGACTTAGCAGCAGCAACATTAATAAAATGACAGGTGTTCAGTATTTACATGCTCTATATGTTGAAACTGAAACCAAAAGGAGCCCACAAATTTCAAAATCACCTCCTGGGGACATCACCTCTCTTGGGAACCTGTGACGTCAATTAGGGCTAAACAGCAAAGCGGGAACCATCACGTTCGGCAAGGGGGCACTCCCGAGGGGATTTGGGACACTGAGGGCCTTGACAGCATTCTCAGCATCACTCTGAACACGTATCCTCTTTGACCTACACTTACCCACTTACCGAGTCATCGGCCTCTCCCGCCGCCGCCCCTGGAGGCTGCTTGTGCCTGCACCGGCTGTGAACAGGGAGGGCCCAGCATCTCCTTCTGGGTCTAGAGACTGAGCCCAGTCCATTCCAGATGGGGAGGCAGGCAGACAGTGAGAGCGCCCCTGCGTGGGGCCATGGGAAGAGAGGTGGTCAGGATTCTTTCTCAAAGTGCCCCTCCATCCTGCCCAGCCCACATGGGAGGAGCATTTCCCTGAATCCTCCAGTTTGCCTTCAACTGTTTGGGTCTTTGTCTTAAACCTTGCCCTGAACGCATCTCCTGTTCTCAGTCAATTCATACATGTTTATTCAGGTTTCAGTGTCATTTTATTGACTGTGTTCTGCTTAGTAAATGTTTACTGAGCTCTCTTTCTTAAAGGACAGGGTAAGTGAGGATCCGAGGAGTAAGGACCTGTCTTGTCACCCTGGGAGGCCAAGGATGCCCAGGAGGCAGGGCAGGCTGGAGAACGGAGGTGGGGCTGGTTCCCAGGTGCACTTGCCTGTCGGACAGCAGAGCTGCTTCAGGACCCCTGACTTGGGGGATGTTTCCTTTGGTTGGGACTAAGGGAACCTGTTTTGAATGAAGCAGCTTTATCATCCTCTGCCCCTGCCTCCCTTTTCCTTCATCCCTCCCTTCCTTCATTTTTCCCTTAGACGTGCAGTTGTGTTTATCTGACACTTCAGCTCAAAGCATGACATTTTTATCTATTTGTGAAAGTCTTTTTTCTGATTTTATTTTCCCCATTACCCAATAGCCCCA
Organism: Bos indicus; assembly: GCF_029378745.1. NCBI lineage: Eukaryota > Metazoa > Chordata > Mammalia > Artiodactyla > Bovidae > Bos > Bos indicus. Next base: position 56,192,087 of record NC_091772.1, on the reverse strand, counting down.
CCTCTATCCTTCTTCTCCTTTTTGGGACCCACTGTAGTGTGACTGATGCTGGTCCTTAAAACAGCCGAGTGTCCTTATAAAATACGCAGGGTCACTATGATGTGCCATTGTGCTTTAACTCTCATTCTGGTTTCACATCTTTCAATCATGACAACATTTTATTTTATTTTATTTTTGAGGATTATTTTTATTTTTATTTTTTCATATATATCCACTCCATTTTTATTTATTTATTTTTTAATATAAATTTATTTGTTTTAATTGGAGGCTAATTACTTTACAATATTGTATTGGTTTTGCCATACATCAACATGAATCCGCCACGGGTATACACGTGTTCCCCATCCTGAACCCCCCTCCCACCTCCCTCCCTGTGCCATCCCTCTGGGTCATCCCAGTGCACCAGCCCCAAGCATCCTGTATCATGCATCGAACCTGGACTGGCAATTCGTTTCACATATGATACTATACATGTTTCAATGCCAATCTCCCAAATCATCTCACCCTCTCCCTCTCCCACAGAGTCCAAAAGACTGTTCTATACATCTGTGTCTCTTTTGCTGTCTCACATACAGGGTTATCATTACTATCTTTCTAAATTCCATATATATATGTTAGTATACTATATTGGTGTTTTTCTTTCTGGCTTACTTCACTCTGTATAATAGGCTCCAGTTTCATCCACCTCGTTAGAACTGATTCAAATGTATTCTTTTTAATGGCTGAGTAATACTCCATTGTGTATATGTACCACAGCTTTCTTATCCATTCGTCTGCTGATGGACATCTAGGTTGCTTCCGTATCTTGGCTATTATAAACAGTGCATCAAACATGACAACATTTTAAAACAATATAACAGTGCCTCTGCATGTACATCCAGTCTGTTGCTTCTCACTAGGTCATAGCATTGCACATGTATGTCCATAACATTGCACATGTGTGCATCCACAACATCACACACGTATGTATCCATGACATCACACGGCCCAATATCCGGCAGCTACTTGTCCTCGACCCTGGGGCTATGGAGCCTGTGCCCTGCACATTACTGTGCTGTTGTGGACCAGCTCCAGCGCACGGTTCAAGGGACTGATTTTGCCCCACTGGATCAGAAGAGCAGAAGGCCCAAGCGTGGGTGAAGCTATTTCCTTCATGGAGAAGAGGCTCCATCTGTCCTCTGTTGATGGGGAAGCAAAGGTCTCAGACAAGGAGGAAGGTGAGTGTGAAGTAAGTGTGCCTCGTGCGCTGGTGGAAGAGAGGCAGAGCCGAGATGAATTAGGGGACGCCCGTGTGCGGTGCCTGGATTCCCAATGTTTGAAGAAATCCATGCGGAACTCTAAGCAACTCTCCTATAAGCGGGGAGGCCGAGAGCATCGTCCACTCCTGAGCTTACATCCCAGGCTGACATTTGAGCAGCTGAACCTGCCCTCCTCTCACATGTCCATGTGTCCACAGTCTCACCCTGTCCCTGTCGTCCTACCTTGGCTGGAAGGACAGCCTTGAAAAGCAGGATGGTATTGCATCTCCTTGTCCTCCATCGCAGGAGCAGTTCCCTTAACCATCAGACAGCTCTGAGCCTGAAACTGAACTGGTTAATGACTTTCTGGCTCCACTAAGGAGGCTTTAAATGAGCTGCTCAGTTTCTTGTTTGGGCCGTCAGAGGCAAAGGTGCTAAGGGCGGAGGAACCATTAGGAATGACAGTGCCTGCTGGCCTGTTGGGAAGGGAGGGCTGGGCTGATCTGAAGGCTGGAGCGGTGTCTGCAAACAAGGTGGGGTCTGTTCAGGGAGTCTGCCGCCCCCACCGCCACCCTCCACCACAGATGCTGGTCAGCGCAGGGTCCACTGCCCACCTTCCTTCCTGTGAAGTGCTTGGTAAGCCTGTCTCTATGGCTAATAGTTACCAGAACATCAAACTGCCACCACGTTAGGCCAGTTCCACTTCCCTAGGGACCTAAGAGGTGGACCCATCCCTCAGTTCATTCTGTAGGGTTCTTCAGAGAAGGACCAAAAAAAAAAAAAAAAGCATGTCCTTGATTACCAAACAGTGTGATCTCAGTGGAGTTTTGAGTCCAAGGATGGTCTTTGTTGCCCTGTGAGGAGCTGGGAGTCTGCTCAGTCCCTTGGGTTTCTGTGCCTGTCAAGGACAGAGGAGAGCCCAGACTTGGAGGGAAGCATCTGTTCACAGTGGAGGGAACATCCCCTGGGGCTCCCTGGAGGACCAGGAAGGAGGCTGTGCTCATAGAGATGTTATTCTCCATAACAGAGAAGAGAGAGAGGACAGGATGACAGGTAGACTGAGCACAAACCAGTGGCAAGAGGTGGGAGACAATGACAAGGAAAATGTCAGAGAGGACCTGGGGTCTGTGGCCAAGGGTGTCCTGAGCCCTGACATCGCCTTCCCAGAGTCCAACCTGGGAGCAGGTTCATCTCACACCTGCTTCCTCTAAACAAGGATGGGCACAGACATCAGAGCCTTTTGAATGTGGTTTGCCCAAAGGAGGGCTTCCTTGGTGACTCAGATAGTAAGGAATCTACCTGCAATGCAGGAGACCCTGGTTTGATCCCTGGACCAGAAAGATCCCCTTGAGAAGGGAATGGCAACCCACCCCAATATTCTTGCCTGGAAAATCCCATGGACAGAGAAGCCTGAGCTGCAGTCCCCAGGGTCACACAGAGCTGGACATGACTGAGCAACTAACACTTTCATTGTCCAAGGAAGGCACTGACACTGGCTGTCAGTGGAGTCCCCCACGTGTCATTTGGAAGGCGGGGTGCGAGGGCTCTGTAATCAGCAGAAAGGGCCACATCCGATTCCAGCACTTAGAATGAGGCCACAGTCTGTGGCGATTGATCAGAGGAGCCAGCAGCAGACCTGCTGGAGCGAATCGCGCCTGTCAAGGTGTTCTGCAGGAAAGGAACGGTGTGAAGACTGCCAAGTCAGCAGAGAAGATCTGGGCGTCTCCTGGGGTCTGGTCCAGGAAGACGCACTCTAACAAGCTCCCCAGAGGATTCTGGTTCTAGATGAAAGACCCTTTCCATCTGCAAGACCTCACCTCCTTCCAGGAAAAACGAGATTGTTTTGTTCCCATGTCACTCCCCTCTTATATTTCCCCCAGCAATGGATTTTTGCTGTAATCTGTATACAAGGTACACAGCCCTATTGAGGATTTAGCCAACTAATGAAACCCCAAATTCCATTCCAAATCTATCTTATTTATTTGCTTTCAGAAAGCGGGCCCTAATTGGCTATTAGGAAAGCATGCCATCAGTTCCTTTATGGGCCGCCGGATTTATGGAACTGGCTCTGGAGTCGGAGGGAACGTGAGGCTCTCATTCAATGTCACAGAGCATTTAACTAACCATTTCATTTCTTCCCAGGCCTAAAGGGAAGAGCACATTTATTAAAGTATTTTGATCCTTTGGAGACAGATTAATATGAAGCTCATGTCAGTTTTGTAGGATATACTGAGTCAATAAACAGAAATGCACACTGACGGGCAATCCTCTGAGCCACAGGTGGTACAATGCACACGTGTGTTGTCACAGAGAAAACATTACTTAAGAAAAGTAATCCACCATATTGTATTTCTATCACTGAATGGTTACTCTAAATCTCAGAGTGTGTGTGTGTGTGTGTGTGTGTGTGTGTGTGTGTGTGTGTGTGGTGTGTTTGGGGCAGGTCTATTTTTTTAACTGACTATAGTGAACACATTTGAATGGAGGCTTTGAACTCAATTCAAGGCTTGAACTCAAATTCATGATACCATGAATTTCTGTTTAGCCCTGCCGTGATTTGAGAGGCCATGTGGTTTCCATCCAAACTGCTCATCTGTCACAGTTCTTGTGCCAAAGTGAACACAGTGTGTTAGTTGCTCAGTCGTGTCCAACTCTTTGCAACCTTTGCAGCCTGCCAGGCTCCTCTGTCCAATGGGATTCTTCAAGCAAGAATACTGGAGTGGGTTGCCATGCTCTCCTCCAGAGGATCTTCCTGACCCAGGGATCGAGCCTGGGTCTCCTGCATTGCAGGCAGATCTTTTACTGTCTGAACCACCAGGGAAGCCAGACACCACATAAACACATGATATGGCTACATTTCAATAAAACTTTATTTAAAGTAACAGGAGGAGACTCACTGAAGCCCAGAGAAGCCCCGTATTTGTCCATCCTAAGAGACGATCTGTTTTCATGTCTCATTAACAAAGGACTGTTGATTCATTGGTGATCTATCCTGACCTTGTATTTGAGCAGTCAGTCAACTCTCAGGAACTAGTTCAGGAAGAATATTCTTGTAACTAGAGACTCTTCTTAGCAGATGCTTTCTTCTAATTTAAATGGTTTCTCCTTTTGGAATGACAGTTTAACGTGGAAATAGTGTAGATTGTACTTTGCAACCAGCACCTTCAACCTGAGAACAGCCACTTGCTTTAATTCAGACCTTGACATCTTCCACTGTTAAAAAAAATTAAATTGGAGTAAAATTTAATTGTGTTGAAATAGAGATTAGCACTATGGTTTAATAATAACTAGGAAAAGGTCTTTCGTTTTGACTAGGGGACTCCTGAATTCAATAAATGACAAAGTTAATTAGATAACAAGGACAAATTGTCTGTTCGTTAATCCTGTAAGCAACATGAGACTTGATGGGAATGCTGGCAAATTGGTGTTTTTGAACTTTCCCCCCAAACTCCCCACTTGTGTTCCCAACTTGGGGGAAAAGAAACTCAGAACAAGTGTTCCTACAGAAACACCAAATCTCTTTCTCATTTTTCTAATAATGGATTATTACTCATGCTTTAAAGCCAACATTATTAACCTCTAAAATTACATGCATAGGAAGAAATGACTCCCATCTGAAACTGGGAGCAGAATTAGGCTCTGGTTACGGTGTCTGTGGCTTCTCCCGATAACCTGTCACCTTTCTAATTAATTAGCCTCTCAGAACCAGGTGCCGCCAAGTGGGAGGGCATGTGGGGAGCTTTCCCAGGAATGTGAGGCAAACAAGATGTGGGCCAATTATGGACTTCCTCCTAGGGAAACACAAGTGTTCACAGCCCCTGTCTGTGTTTACACAGGGAAGGAGAGGTTTGGGGGTGGGGGGAGACAGAAAGAGGGAGAGAGTTCCAAAGGGTAAGCCACTTCCGTTTCTAGCTGGGAAAAAACACATATTCTGAAGTTTTCCTCCGTCTGTGCAGCAGAAAATTATGACAACAAATATTCTCCATCACAATGTGCTTTTATGTATTATCATCCCATTTAATGATCACACACACCTCGGCAAGTAAGTGCTAATAGACCGAAGTCACAGGTGAAGAAACTGAAGAGTTTAGGACTTTTCCTGGGCTCATAAGGGAGATCCTGAAGAGTCTGAATTTTCTGAGTCCAGAGTGATTGGGTGCATTTTCATCACTATTGGTTTTGGCCAAGGGTTCTGGAGGAGGAAATGGCAACCGCTCGGGTAATCGTGCCTGGAGAATCCCATGGACAGAGGAGTCTGGTGAGCTACAGTTGCAAAGAGTTGGACATGACTGAGAGACTGAGCACACTCCTCAGATTCAAGTGCACGTAGCAGAGCCCGACTGTAACACACCTCGCTTTGGGCTTCCCAGGTGGCTCTGCAGTAAAGAATCTGCCTGCCAAAGCAGGAGACATAGGGTCAATCCCTGGGTTAGGAAGATCCCCTGGGGAAGGAAATGGCTACCCATGCCCGTAGTCTTGCCTGGAAAATCCTAGGATTTTCCCCTATGAAAATCCCATGCCAGAGGAGCTTAGTGGGCTACAGTTGCAGAGTTGGACACTGCGAGGCTGCCATCTCCCTTGGTTATTCCCCATGGGATTCACTGGCAAATGAAAAATAGGGTAAAAAGGAGTGATTCCAGCACCCTGCTCTCCATCTGTTCCTCCATGCTCAGAAGATTCCCAGCCTGAGATCTGGCTTTGCTCAGAACCCAGTCCAGGGAACATACTACCTGCTACATCCCCCCCGGGTGAGCCACCAAGGGTGGAGATCTTGGGTTGACAGGTGCATTGCTGAGGGGACAAGGGTGTGGACAGTGCAGGTGAGCCCTGAGCCCCTAAGGCACTTCCCTGGGAACAGACATTTGCTCTCTCCCATCTCGGCTTCCCCACAAACCAGACACAGGCACCGTGCTAACCATGGGGCCAACTCTGATTCTGTCACCACATAAAGACATTTCCTCATGACTTTCCTTCCTACTTGTTACAAAAGGACAACTAAGACAACAAAAACACCGATGCCTCTTTGGCATTTAATGGTGTGACAACAAAACACCGGTGATAATTACATGTTAGTCATGCCCACCATCAACCATCCTCTTTCACCCATCCCGTCATGTCATTGATATTTGTAATGACCTTCTGAGGAACAGGGTGTGTGTGGTTATTATTAGAATGACCATATGGCCTGGTTCTTCTGGAAGAGTCCCCTTTTCTGTTGCATGGCCTGCTTGTCCCTCACCCCCTTTTATTCCTGAAGTGTCCCAGCTTGACAACAGGATGCATGGTCACCCTAACTTTCAGGTCCACACTTTATGATTCTGGACATTGAGACCTGGGGAGACTATCTGCGTGGGGATACTTGGAACAAAGGGAAGAATTGGGATCCAAATGTGAGGAACGAGATTTTCATGTGGACCTCTCGTGAGGCTCACATGATGGCACTTGGCACGTTGCTGACCACAGCCCTCCTGACTGTCTTTGAGCAGCTAAAGGCAGGCCAGAGGGCCTGGGAATCCATGTGTTAGCACAACAACGACAACCACGATTTGTGGAAATTGAGCTTATGAGCGAAGCACTTGCAGCACCTGCCTGCTTTTCCTCATCCTGAGGTTCAGCCTCAGACTCTGGGCTGGCATCTGCTGTGCACAGGCCAGCCCTGCCTGGGCTACCAGCCCGGTCAAGAAAGTGGGAACAAGGCCTTTAAAAGCTGTTTCTGTTTAATAGAAGCATAAAGTCATACTTATGAGAAAATCAGATTTTTGATGGACCTCCTTCACATTCGTTGGCAGGTCTGCTGTTTTAATTTTGAATGATGGATGGGGAAGTGAAGGCACCACGTTTTTTCCCCAATACTGTGGGTTCCACAGGCCTTCCTGGGACTCGACCTCTGTCTTGAAGACAGAACATCCTACTGAGTGGAATCTAAGGTTATGTCTGTGTGTCAAGCTGAGGTCAACTAGCAAAGGCCCCTCAGACATCAACAGCCAGCAAATTGGTGTGGATGAGTGTCCGTGGTCTGTCTTAGCTGAAAGAAGGATTACCTCGCATGTGTGATCAGCAGGACACCTAGTAGATAAAGGATGTTTGGGAGCTCTCAGGCTGGGCCTCTGAGAGAAGGGCTCTTAGGACCAGACATATAAAGAAATGGGGCTGTGGGGCCACTCTGCTCCTGCCTTTGCATCCATATGTTTGCATTCAGAACTGGCCTCTTGACAGCACTGGGCTTCCTGCTCTTGACCTGAGCTGCATCATTCAAGGCTCATCCCTCCAGGAGGTGTTGGGACCTCCTATTTCCCTAAGGTTAGGAGGCCCTGTTTGCTAGGTTCTACAGGTGGTGCTAGTGGTAAAGAACCCTCCTGCCAACACAGGAGGCATAAGAGACACGGGTTTGATCTCTTGTTGGGAAGATCCCCTGGAGGAGAGCATGGCAACCCACTCCAGTTTTCTTGCCTGGAGAATCCCATGGACATAGGAGCCTGGTGGGCTACAGTCCATGGGGTCACAAAGAGTCAGATATGACTGAAGCGACAGCATGCACACACAGCTGTCAAATTATGTGATTCTTAACTGGTTTTTACCTGGGAGCAATTACCAACATTTTGAATTTTGTGCCTAAATCAAGACCTTACTGATTTATATATTATTTTAATATTGCATAATTCAAGTGCCAGTAAAACATGACCCCATGAAGATGGCATGAAGACACCATTTACATGGTCTTAAGGTGGTCTGAACTGATAGTGCCCATAGACATTGATTTTTCTCTGGGTAATTAGTGAATTACTATGACTACTGCTAGCGAAAAAAAAACAAACAACAGGAAAAGAGCAGATAGAAACAGTTCTTTTCAGGGAAACGTTGGGAAGCCTGGAAAAGAACTCTGAGTGAATTCCTTTATCTACTCATCCACAGATAGACACTTAGAGTCCATATCTTGGTGATTGTAAATAGTGCTGAGATGAACATACGCGTGCCTGTATCTTTTCCAATTAGTGTTCTCATGTTCTTTGGAAAAATACCCAGAAGTGGAATAGCTAGACCATGTGGTAGTTTTATTTTTAATTTTTTGAGGGTTCTCCATATTATTTTCCATGGTGGCTGCATAAATTTACATTCCCACCAACAGTGTGTGATGGTGGAAACTAAATTTTTGGCAGTGAACACACTGTCATGTATACAAAAGTAAAGATACAATGTGCATGTGAAACATATAATGTCATTAATCAGTGTCACCTCTCTATATTTTTTTTAAAAAGGGATGACCCTATTGATTTGGGGCAGGGTTCCGTTGGCACACACAAAGCTTCCCTTCAGAGGCTCACCTCCCCCAGTTTGGAAGACTGCGCTCTCTGCCCCACTCTACGTTCATGAACTCTCATGAGGACATTTCTCTGAAAGCATGACAGAACTGAATGCAGGTGTCCAGACAAAACGTTCACAGCAACAGTGCTCACAACGGCCAAAAGGTGGACAGAGCATGGATTTTCACCACTGGATGAATGGATAAACCAAGTGTGGTCCACTCAAACAATGACATGTTATTCAGCCATAAGATGGAAGAGATTCATGTTACAACACAGATGATTCTCAAAGTCATGCTAAGTGAAATAAGCCAGGCACAAAAGAAGACCTATGGTATGATGCCTTTTATGTGAAATGTCCAGATGGGCAAATCCCTAGAGACAGAAAGTAGATCTGTGGTTGCCAAGGGCTGGGGTGAGGGCTTGAGGATGGCTGCTCAGTGAGGGGAGGGTTGCCTTTTAGGATGATAGGAACATTCTCGAAGTAGGTAGAAATGACGGATGCACAGCAATGGGAATGCACCAAATATCATTAGTAGCCAATTTTAAGTTATGTATGTTTTACCACAGTGGGGAAAAAAAGAGCATTGGCAACCCAAAATATCCAAAGCTATTTTTCATGTCCCTCTAAACTGGGTAGCTCTCTCACTTTAATTTTTATTTTATTTGTTTACATTAAAAGCCCATCTGTGAGCCCCTGGCTTATTTTCCTTTGAAAATGACTAATTTCATATTTCATAAGTACAGAGTGAATGCCGATGAGTCTTCATCTGTCACAGGGTGCCTGTGATCGGAGCAATCATCCCCCTAATATGTCTTGCAAAAGAGTCAATGGATCCATTGTTGGTGACGGTTGCATGTAAAGCAGGCTTTGTCCTGCCTTGGCCCTGTCCATCTGGCTCAGTGACCTCCCTGGTACCGCAGGTGTGTCAGCGTGATTTACGTTCCTACTTCATGTGGTCCTCTGCCTATCTAATTGACTGGCCGTTAAAGAGGAGGAGGAGAGAACTTTGGGCATCTATACACATCCATTTCAGGATATACCATCCACCAGCTTCTGGTGGCTAAAATAATACAGATGCCTAATACCATTTTGAATATTAATATTCATCCCCAATTTTCAACAACATTATAATTTGGCAGTGCTCGGTGGTGCTTCTGTCTTTCTAGCCAAATGACATTTGTCACACTCAAGTAGGAACAATTATTAATAATTTTCATTTCATTAGAAGCACTACAATGAAATGTCAACAGCCTTAAAAGTGCATCAGAAGTGTACAAATTAATTTTGATTTTCTGAAGTGTAATTACTTTTGTAAGTACTAGACTGTGTAATCACTTTGGTCGTTGTTACTTGCCCAATCAATTATACTTAAATGCACTTACCTGTTTTCAAACATGATTTTCAGAGGTCACCTGTTGGTGCTTTTTGCTATGATAATAGGAAGTTCCTATAGTTCATAGTGGACATGCAGTAACAAAGGCCTGGTAAAGGTAGTGATGAGATGAACAGAAATACAAGAATAAAAATTGTCTCGGCAAGAGACCAGCCCAAGCCACATAAGACTCTGGGGCTCAGTTTTGATTTAATTCTGGCTGGGGGGCATATATAGTGACTGAAAATACATTTTTACATGGAAAACTAAAGGTGGTAGTTCCTATCTATTTCAGAATGTGGATGTTGCCACGAGTACATCCTGGCACATCCGTTTATTGTGTTGTTGTTGTTCAGTCGCTTAGTCGTGCTACACTCCTTGAGACTCCATGGATTGCAGCACGCCAGGCTCCTCTGTCCTCTGCCGTCTCCCGGAGTTTGCTCAGATACACCTCCATTGGGTTCGTGATGCTCTCTAATCATCTCATCCTCTGCTGCCTCCTTTCCCTTTTGCTTTCATTTTTTCCCAGCATCAGGATCTTTTCCAAAGAGTCAGCTCTCTGGCCAAAGTTTTGGAGTTTCAGCTTTAGCATCAGTCCTTCCAATGAATATTCAGGGTTGATTTCCTTTAGGGTTGACTGGTCGGATCTCCTTGTAGTCCAAGGGACTCTCAAGGTCTTCTCCAGCATCACAATCCAAAGGCATCAATTCTTCAGTGCTCAGTTTTCACTATGGTCCAACTCTCACATCTGTACACGACTACTGGAAGAACCATAGCTTTGACTAAACGGACCTTTGTCAGCAAACTGATGTCTCTGATTTTTAATATACTGTCTAGGTTTGTCATAGCTTTCCTTCCAGGGAGCAAGTGTCTTTTAATTTCATGACTGCAGCCACTGTCTACAGTGATTTTGGAGCCCAAGAACATAAAATCTGCCACTGCTTCCACTTTTTCCCCATCTATTTGGTATGAAGTGATGAGACTGGATGCCATGATCTTAGGTTTTTGAATGTTTAATTTGCTGTTGACTTACTCATAACATGAAGGGTATGAAGCACCTCCTCCCATGAAGCACTGTGCCTGCTTCTATCATTTCGTCTTTACCACACAGCCTGGTGCAGTAGTAGATGCCGCATAACAAGTAGATGCTAAATAGTCACTGAATCACATCTGACTCTTATGACCTCATGGACTGTAGCTGTCAGGCTCCTCTGTCCATGAGATTCTCCAGGCAAGAATACTGGAGTAGATTGCCATTTCCCTCTCCAGGGGATCTTCCTGACCCAGGGATCTAACCCAGGTCTCCTGCATTATTGGCAGTCTCCTGCCAATTAGTAACTACTAATTAAGTTACTAATTAAGTTATTTAATAGTTACTAAACTATTAAAAGTTACCAAAGAGGTAAATGAAGATGCATTGGTAAAAATTCAATGAGAAAACATAGGACATGCTGATTTGCTGTTACCCAGTATTGTTAATCATCATAATCAATATAGTATTAATAATGATCATTTCAATCTTGGAAAAATATATTGATCCCACTCATTTTGGCCAGGAAACAGAGCCAAAGTCAATACACCCTTGGAGAGATTCTATACATCACTAATAATTACATGAATGCATGATGAAACATCACTTGAATACATTTATTGCTTACAAAACATCCAAACGAGAGGTGGTGGAGTGGCAGAGACATGGGTGCTTCCATACACTGTTGACAGGAACATAAATTGGCTCAACCTTCCTGAAGCACTGACTTGGCTAAATATATCACAATTAAACATGTACACAAACCTTTTACGGAGGAATTCTTATTTTTGGTATCTAAGTTATAGAAATAACGTTTAAGTAAACAAAGATGTATACAGAAATGATTTTTGCAGTATTAAAGGCATAAAACGGATACACCGTAAGTATCCATCAATAACATATACGTAAATAAGTTATGGTTTGCCTAAGATGGTGCAGTGTTAAAGAACCCTCTTGCCAATACAGGAGATGTGGGTTTGATCCCTTGATCAGGAAGATCCCCTGGAGGAGGAAATGGCAACCCACTCCAGTATTCTTGCTTGAAGAATCCCATGGACAGAGGAGCCTGGTGGATTACAGTCCATGGGGTTGCAAAGAGCTGGACTCCACTGAGTGACCAGGCACACACAGCACACTTGTCCAAGAACAAAATTCTATATATACATTGTTCTTTTTTTTAATTTTACTTTTTAGCTTTACAATATTGTATTGGTTTTGCCATATATCAAAATGAATCCACCACAGGTATACATGTGTTCCCCATCCTGAACCCTCCTCCCTCCTCCCTCCCCATACCATCCCTCTACATTGTTCTTTATAGCATTGAACTTTACTTTCACCACCAGACACAACCACAACTGAGCATTGTTTCCACTTTGGCCCTGCTCTCTTTCTGGAACTATTTCTCTGATCTTCCCCAGCAGTATTTTGGACACCTATGAACCAGGGGGGTTTATCTTCCAGTGTCATATCTTTTTGCCTTTCCATACTGTTCATGGGGTTCTCAAAGCAAGAATACTTTGTGAATTGACATACACATTTTTCTAATAGGGTTCAGTGATAAAAGCAAGTTGCAATCCAACATGAATAGTATGCTTATCTGTGTTTTAGAGAGTGGACTAGATTGCATAAAAGCTAACAAGCAACTGGAAAGTGAGTTATGATCAAACATGAAGAATTATTACCTTTTGGGGAATGGATTGAATGTGTGTGGTTTTAACTTTTATTTATTATTTCACATATTTTAAGTAGAGGCATTATGTGTGGTTTTAATTTATTTTCTGTTGATAAGATAAAGTAAATGCATCACATTTATTTAAAAATAGTTTTAATCCTGTGAGCACACTCCTGGTAAGTAACCAACTGAATCCATAAAGGATGGATAACCAAACCAAACCCATCTGAATCACCCCAACCTGGTCCATGTGGGCTGTGTTCCCAGGCTTGTGCCTCAATTTGCTGCCAGCTAGAACTGATTAGCAAGTTTACCAATATAAATGGAAGCCTCCTGAGAAGGGGTTGGTAGATCCCTATAATTTATATGGAGAACCATTCACTTAAACTTCAACATTCTCAGGACCTTCCAGTAATATAACTCTGAAAGAAGGACCACTCTCAGTACTCTTCAAAAATATGGATAAACTCTCCAAATTATGTCTTTGTCCTCAAAATGATTTCCTTAGCTGTTAGCTAAATTTCTGCCAAAACGTCATTATACTAAAATGGTGAGGTCCCGCCTCCATGGAAATGAAAATAATGACTCTAACACTGTGACTAGGAACTGAAGTGGTGATTTCTTGTCTTTGTTAGGATCCATTCCCTGTGAGGTTCATGAACAGGGTGTCCGCCTAACTTTTACCACGTTGATTTTTAAGAAAGTATCACGTTTTAAAACATCGTTGTAGTAAGTACAATCGTAATTACAAGAAAAATGATGAAATCATAAAATAATAAAGTAAGCCCTATTTTTTAAAGAAATTAATCTCCTGCTTTAAATAAAATAAAACCTTGCATTGACCTGAGAACTTGGTTAATGAGGCATTTGCCAAGTTGTTTAGTTTTTATGGCTTGCCAAGTGTGTAATTACTTTGCTTGGCACTTTTAGAAAATGTTATTATAAACCCTTCTTCCAAAGAAAATTATGCAACATAATTATTAACTCTAAAATTACACACACATTTATCTGCTAGTATTCGCTTTCATGCTTCAGCTGTCACTTAAACATTGCTGGCTTGAATCACGCACCTGTTCACAATGATGTTTTCAATGTGTTTCTACTAATTTCCCATTATATGGTAGAAAGCCAAACACTGGGAAAGAGAAAGTAGCAAAAACTGGGCTTTAATAGAAAATCACTTCCCGTAACATCTGAGACCCTGGTAGCCTTCACACGGAAAGAGCACCACTGAACCCTTGTCCGCAGTGATCACATTATTCATGTCCCCTTCTGTGCATTTTCACCCATTTTAAATATTTCAACCAGAAACAACAGCTCTTCTGACTCAGATGCACAAAGGCAGGCTGGATCATGTCAGGGCTAGATTCTGTTTTTGCTTTCTCTCTAAATCTACTTCTGAAAAGAAAGAAAAGAATTCCCCCCCCCATTTTTTTTAATGAACAGAAGAGAAAATGTCCAAGGACAAAGTCTCATGAATAATACTTCCATTTCAAGGTGGTCTTTACCCAGATTTCATCTTTGAATTTCCTTTAGTGTGAGGCATCTGATCAGTGATCAGAGCATAAGGACTAGTATAGATTGGACTGTGTGCCCCACCAAGTGTATGTTGACATCGGAACCCCCAGGACCTCAGAGTGTGATGGTATTTGGAGAAGGGACATTTAAAGAAGTGTTTAAGTCAAATGAGATCATGGAGATGGGCCCTCATCCAATGTGGCTGATGTCTTTATCGGACGAGGAGATTAGGAAACAGACTCATACCCAGGAGTAAGACATGAGGAGAAGACAGGCGTCTACAAGATGAGGAGAGCGGACTCAGAAGGAAACAATGCTGCTGACACCAGGACCTTGAACTTTCAGCCTCCAGATGATGAGAAAACAAATTTCTTTTGCTTAAGCCTCCTCCCCCAGTCCGGGGTCTGTTTTCATGGCAGCCTTAGCAAGCTGATACCTTGCTCGGCTTAGGAGAGATCTCTATATGAGTAGCTATAGAATGTGTTCACTTGTGTGCTCAGTCATGCAGTTGTGTCTGACTCTTTGCAGCCTCATGGAATCCCTCTGTCCATGGGATTCTTCAGGCAAGAATACTAGGGTGGGTTGCCATGCCTTCCTCCAGGGGGTCTTCCTGGAGGAAGACCCTCCAGAGGGTCTTCTGACTTAAGCTCATTCCATTGAAGCTTCCCTTTGAATTTTCAAGACAGAAGAGGAATGGACTCAACAGTGGCAGCATGGTAGGGTCTGCCCTGGGGAAGTGCCAGCCCCAGAAGCCGGGGGAGCTTGAGAGGCCTGTTTTGCTGGGCGACCACATCCAGGGAGACTGGAAACTGCAGAGTTATTATATCTGGACAGTTGTGGCTTTCTTTGTAAGAGGTTGTGCCAGCGTTTGCCTGGACAAGAGTGGGCAGTTTTACTGTCCTATTTTAATCCATTTACAAACTTCCTAAATTGTCAGATTAAAGAGCCACTGTAAATTGCTGGAAATGTCATGATTACAGCACATGGATGCTGGCCTTTCAGGACCTGAGGGGCAGCTGTCATTTTCTTCTTGTGACGTCATCAAGCTCCAGATGTTGAGTAGTTGCCCCTTGCTCTGTAGAAACAGGATAGTGGCTCGAACTCCAGCTAATCTTCAGGGGTCCCCATGTCAGCAGAGGGTCTGATGCTGAACACATTGCTATTTGCATGGAAACAGCTTTTATTGAAACTTTACACGTTGAACTAGGATGTATATCATTTGAATAAAAATAAATAAAAAAACATGTTTAGCATCTTGAGGCACAGTGCTGAGTTATTCCCACCTTTACTGACCCTTTGTTGTTGAGTCTCTAAGTCATGTCCACCTCTTTTGTGACCTCATAGACTGCAGCCCACCAGGCTCCTCTGTCCATGGGATTCTCCAGACAAGAATAGTGGAGTGGGTTGGGTTGCCATTTCCTCCTTCAGTGTATCTTCCTGACCCAGAGATTGAACTGGCATCTCCTGCATTGGCAGAAAGATTTTTTACTACTACACCATCT
Organism: Bos indicus; assembly: GCF_029378745.1. NCBI lineage: Eukaryota > Metazoa > Chordata > Mammalia > Artiodactyla > Bovidae > Bos > Bos indicus. The sequence goes on along the minus strand of NC_091772.1, from coordinate 56,176,447 downwards.
GGGAAGCCCTTTACTGACCCTACACTTTCTAAATTGATTGCTTCTTTTGCTTCTGGCTTAGCAAGACAGATTCATATTTATTTCTCTGTGGGAAAAGGACACAAATACAAAGCTCTGAGAACATACAATGTTTTTTCCCCCTATGATCACTGAGAGTTTATCTATTAATATAGACCCACGTGACCATACCCTCTGGGGTTTTATCAGATGTTATTTCACTTTTTGCTGGATGCCTCCTTAGAAAATCCAAGAGATAAACCCCATGCAAATCTGCATGCTGCATTCTTAGAAAACATTTTTAGGTCCCATTTTAAAGAAAGAGTGAGACATATTTTCACTTTTACACCTTCTGTTCCCAATGGAAAACATTGACTTCAAAGCCAGGCTTGCAAACAGCTTCCACTTAAACAATAAAAATGCACTGAAATCTTTCCAGCAAGACCAGAAGTTGTGTGTAAGACATAGAATTCAGGTGTCTATAAGCATATAGAATATATGGAAATCCACCAAATGAAACCAGTGAAACATATTCCTCTTCAATTCAAAACTATATATGAAAGAATAGCAACAGTTTGTGTTGGAATGTTCACTTAGCCCTCGTGGAAATACCAGATTAAACCACAGAGAAAAAGATGGTTCTGCTTATCATCCATTGGATATAAGAAAAGAATACAACCATATAAATTGTATTCATGGGAGGACCTCTGTGTTTCCGGGAAGAAGTGACCCTCCAAATTGAGGGCAATGTTTATCAGAGTTAGCTCATGAGAACAATGAAATGTTCAAATAGAGACCCCTAGAGCCTTAAAAAAAGCTAAGACATCACTTTGTTGTGAAAGGTCTGTATAGTCAAAGCTATGGTTTTTCCAGTAGTCATGTACAGATGTGAGAGTTGGACCATAAGGAAGACTGAGTGCCAAAGAATTGATGCTTTTGAATTGTGGTGCTGGAGAAGAGTCTTGAGAGTCCTCTGGACTGCAGGGAGATCAAAGCAGTCAGTCCTAAAGGAAATCAACCCTGAATATTCATTGAAAGGACTGATACTGAAGCTGAAGCTCCAATACTTTGGCCATCTAATGTGAAGAGCCAATTCATTGGAAAAGACCCTAGTGCTGGGAAAGATCGAAAACAAAAGGAGAAAGGGGTGGCAGAGGATGAGATGGTTAAATAGAATCACTGACTCAGTGGACATGAATTTGAGCAAACTCCAAGAGATAGTGGAGGATAGAGGAGCCTGGTGTGCTGTAGTCCATGGGGTCGTAAAGAGTTGGACACGTCTTAGAAACTGAACAACAATGGAGCCTTAACAACACAGATTTCATAGTGATTACAATTAGAAACTTGCACCGTGCATTTCCCTTTGCCAAATGTATTATTTTTTCCCTAGTGATTATCGGGAGGAAAAAGGTAAAGTCAGGCACATATTAACTTCCAAGTTCAAATAAAGTGTGACACTGTACCTGGCCAGGCTCATTTTAATTTCCACTTGGTAAGAGGACATTCTCTTAGATTCATATCTCACTGTTCTTTTTTATCATTTCTCAAAAGCTTGCCATGTGGGGAAAAAAATCCTGCTGCTTATCAGATAGATTTGCTCTAATATGTCAGCCCTGGAAACATCTCGCATTTATGCTTCATAAAGCTCATCAGTTTTTAACTCTTTCACTCAAATCAGGAACAAAAAGATGGACTTCTTCCTTGAGTCTATATGGAGTTAGCAGATTTACCTTAAAACCCACTGTCTACAATAAGCAATGCACACACTATATAGTGAAAGTGAAAGTGTCAGTCGCTCAGTCTTGTAGCCCACTAGGCTCCTCTGTCCATGTGATTTCCCAAGCAAGAACACTGGAGTGGGTTGCCATTCCCTTCTCCAAGGGATCTTCCCAATCTAGAGATAGAACCTGGGTCTCCCTCATTGTAGGCAGATTCTTTACTGTCTGAGGCACCAGGGAAGCCTGTACATTAGTAGTAATGTGCTTATAATCCTGGGAAATCTTCTTTGTTTCATCAGCATAATATCGTTCAGAGTGTATCTGAACGATACAGGGTGTTTCAGGTGCACAAAAAGAATTTGAAGCTAACTCTTTCACAAAAGTCGCGTTTGCTGAAATTTTTCTGGTTTCCCAAACCATGTTGAGATCACAGGATTTTCAGGTCATACACCCAAACTTGCTTTTTACCAGAGCTCTTCGTTTGGAAGACACAATTCTGAACATCAATAGTTTGGTGATAAATTGATGTTTAGCTGTGGCCGCTATGATTTTTCACCTTCTCAGAGGAGTGTGGGGATGGGAGGATTGCTTGTGGAGGTGGGGTCAGTGTCTGGGCTTGAAAGCGGTGCTTTAACGCGGAGATGGAGACAAGATGTGCTGGGAGGGTGTGGGTATGTGATGCTGGGCATCTTAAGGTCAGAACTCGGCATCAGAGGTTCCCTCACCACGTCCTCCTGGGGGTGCCTCCCCATAACGTCATCACCGAACCCGCTGGGTGAGGACCTGTGGGTCATTCAGCTGCCAGAGTAGTTCCTTATGCCCGTGAATTCTTTGTCCCTCATCTGCTTCACAGCATCGTCAGAAGCAGCAAGCAGGACCGCCTCGGGTGGCAGGTCAGCCATGCGTGCACTAGACCTTGGAATGTGAATGAAATGCAGCTGGTCAAGTTTGCACAGAAGTGATTTAATCTTTCTCATCAACCCCCCACCCCACCCCCACTCAGCAGGATGCAGACTTCCCGCGATCACTCCCTGGCTCTCCCTGCTTTAACTAGCTGCCCTGCACTCACACCTGCCCCTCCTATGCGACACCCAGTTTCTCAGGCTCAGTTTCTTCCTTCTTCCTCTCCTCCAGATGGTGCCAGGGCAGTGGGGCGATGAAAGAGTGGGTAGAAGAGTCTTCTGAGGTGCCCCCTTGGGTCTTGGTTGGCTTTTGTGAAGGTGCTGCCCCTGGTGCTTGGCCAGGCCACTGTCCAGTGCCAACCGTCCTGTAGTCCATCTTGGGTCTCACCGGCCCTTTGGGATCTGGCACATACTCCATCCTTGACTGAATGGTTCACCTACGTCTCTCTGTTTATTGTCACTTCTGAACACCTTCAAGGGGAGCCCAGGCCCTCCTCCGCCTCACCCTACCACTCTGATGGCTCACCCTGAATGGGCATCTCTGTGGGGCAGGAGGGAGCCACCCCTGCAAAGGGTTGTCCTCCCAGGAGGCCATGGGGTGTCAACTCCCCAACACGAGACAAGCTAGTTTGGTTAAAAAAAAAAAAAAGATCTCCAATTTGGATTCCTAATTGCCTGTGTTGGCCTCTGGGCCACTTTGGACCTGTGGGAACTCAGCCCAGTGATTTACATTTCTGCACTCCATCTACAAAGTGCAGATGACAAGAATAGCAGCCTCGTGTATTCAGAGCAACGAACACCATGTCATTAAGCTTCAAGAATTACTGGCATTACTGCTAATATACCTGAGTCTATGGAGGTAGATGAGGTGGAGGAGACTCAGTGCTTTACTATTGGGTCAGGATGGGGCTGAAGATACTTCACACACACACACACACACACACACACACACACCCCTCTACAGCTGGTAACACGTAGCTGCCTGCTCAGTGCCAGGGATTGCGATTAGCGAATTGTAATGCCTGGAGAGTGGCTCTAATTTAGCCCAATTTTACAGGCAAACCAGATCAGAGAAATTATGTTACCTGCCCTAGGTAAAGAAATCTATCTTAATTTTAATTTGTAGTTTGACTTATTATCTTCAAATTAAGATGTAACTAATCCAGTGCACATGTGTGTACTCACGTATTAAATATATACATACATCTGGGCATTCAAATTGGCTTTCTGCATTCATTATGCTGAGATGTTGAATACAGATGGGATTTAAAAAATAGCCATATTTCCAGGAAATAATAAAGTATAGCCTGTCATCTTAAAAGGACAACATTATGTTGGCATCCGTATTAGTTCTGTCTTGTGTAGCCCCCAGACTTAGAAGGTTAAAGCGACAAACGTGTATTAACTCCCCTGGTTTCTGAAAGTCAAGAATCCAGAAGCGGTTTAGCCAGTGGATTCTGGAGGAGGGTCTCCCAAGGTCGCAGCCCAACTATCAGTACTGTGTTACATGAAGGCTTCACTGGGGCTGGAGAAGCCTCACCTGGGCGTGGGCGGGACGCCTGGGAGGCCCCACCACCTGATCTGTGCACGGAGGGGCCTGACAGCCTGCCGGGATGGCAGCTGGCGCCCCCTATAGGCTGATCCATGAACTACGCAGCAAACAAGAAGTGACCCTTCTTCACCTGGTCCCCACCATCACCTCTGCTTCATTCTGTTCATTAGAAGTGCATCAGTAAGTCCTGCTGTTCTCAAAGGGAGGAGAATCAGGCCCTACCTTTTCAAGAGAGGATTATCAAAGGACCCGTGAGTGTTTTAAAGCCATCACCACCTCCATTCATACTGTTTTACGCCCTAGTACCCCACTGCAGTTTGTCCATGGCTTCCTTGGGCAGGCACATTATTATTGTCTAGAGCCACCACAGACAGGGCACCACCCGGTTGGCTGCTGTGACAGAGGTACCTTCCACCTCTAGCCAAGGACCCACAGCATCCTCTTTCTAGATTGTAAGTGCTACGAAGGTGGCTTTGCTTCAAATGTGACCCAGCATCCAAAATCGTTTTTACCACATAGTAATTGCTCAATAAATAATAGCCTATTGAATGAATGAGAGTGAATCAGTGACCATACCTGTGATTGCCTGTGTGTGTATATGCTTCAGTCTGACTCTGTGCAACCCCATGGACTGTAGCACACCAGGCTTCTCCGTCCATAGGATTCTCTAGGCAAGAATACTGGAGTGAGTTTCCATGCCCTCATACAGGGGATCTTCCTGACCCAGGGATCGAACCCATGTCTCACGTCTCCCGCATTGACAGGCGGCTCCTTTACCACTAGTGCCACCTGGGAAGCCCTGTGAATACCTGTGGACATTCAAAGAGCTGCATGTTAATCTCAAAGAAGGAAGAAGCCCTGAAGCGGAAGGGTTCCTTGAACACCAGTGGGAATGAGAATATCCAAAACAGTGTGTGTGTGTGTGTGTGTGTGTGTGTGTGTCTGTGTGTTCAGGCATCTACACAGATTATAGCTAAGAAAATTGGGAGGTGTCTATGCAGAACTTGTCAGCTTCAATCACATTTCCCTGAACTTGTAGCTAAAAGATAAGAGCATCCCGCATCTCTGTTAGCACTCAAAATTATTAATTCACGGGCAGGCACTCCGGATGAATTCTAGATGAGAAGCTGAATTTTCAGGAACACAGCAGGAAAAGCATCACTTAGCAGGGCCGAGAATAGTTACCAGTGATTAGTGTCTCTATGTTTGATGCGGCAGCTTTCATACTACATGCAGCGTGGGGTGAAGTGGCCGACCCTCCAGACAAGACTCTCAGGGCACTGAGACCAGCCGCATGTATGAGGGAGCCTCGAGCAAGCTGGTGTTGAGGGCAGATGCAAGAGGTGTCTTTGCCTGGGAAAGAAGAGGGCATGCTGGCCGGGGCTCCACGCCCAGGTCAGAACTTGTCCTTCTGGGAATCACATGGTCATGGGAAGGAGACTGTGGACAGAGCACATTTCATACCCAGCTTAGTCTGTGAACAGATGGACATTTTTCTAGGTTGAGATGATTCGCTGCATGGAGCCAAGATATGCAGCTGAAAATTGAGAAGTGCTGCCTCTCAGAATGGAGGTTGGCTTCCATGGACTGGAACCATGGGTAATTGGCATTTGGCCTCGGAATCGGCTGTTGGCTGGAGTGTTCAGCTTCGTGCCACTAGGGTGTCTGTGAGCCTCCCTCGCTCCAGGTGCGTGTAGCCCTGGAACTCAGCAGGTCAACTGCAGCCTGTGCCATCACAGGAATTTCTCTTCAAAGATGCCATGGTTGGTGCTTGATTTCATCTAACGATTGAAGCACATAAATTGCTCCCTACACTTGCATGCCTCACAGATTTCAGAGAGTCCATGAGTGGACATGTGGATCCCTGTATAGGATACCAGGCTCTCAAAGTTGATAGTAACTCAGTTTAGAGACTTGGGACAATGCACTGACTCTTTCCTTGGAGCACGAATTTCTGTGGGGAATGATCTGCAGAAAAGATAGGCCAGGGTCCCCGGGGGTGGACTATTAAGGAGGGGAGTAGGCATTTGTGACTCATTGGCAGTTGGGTGTGAGGATTGTAGCTAAGCTTTGCTCCATACTTGCTGGAGGCCTTCAGATCATTTATCAGACAACAAACCCACACGGCTTCTTAAAATGCCTCCTAATCTTCCATAAATGGTTTTTAAAATTATTATGTTTCATAAGCACAGTCAACTCAGTTGCCTCTAAAAATACATACACTGCAGAAATTTATTTGGACAATTGACAGTTTCTCTCAAGCTGATTCCATTTTAATATTTACCAGGGTCTCTAACCAGGTTATAAATAATTATATTCCCTGTAAATTTATTTGCCTCAGTGAAATACAAAATTTAGTTTAAATATCTCGAATCTGTGATTGCTTTTAGGATATAAATATTCTCTCTGCTATGAAATACGTATGAACCATCAGGTACCAGTGGAATATATTACACAGTCATAATGCATACTGCAAAGGTGACTGATGACTGCTTATCACGACTTCTTTGGCGAGGTATTAGGCATCAAATGATTCATTAGTCATCTTGCAGGAATCTGTTTGACTAACAGGATTAGTATCATCTGAGCATCACAGCCCACTCACATTACTTCCAGTGAAGCTGCTCCTGTCTCTTCTGCATGCACCTGATGAAGTCTACCATCTTTCCCACCTGCAACATTGGACATGCTCAAATGACAGCAAATAATACAGATGCTAGACGACAGTTCCATTTTCTTATTTAAAAGATTTATCACTCAGCACTGCGTGTGGCATTTCTTCACTCGCTCATAAATATTTTACAGATTTTGAGAGCATCAAACTTAAAATACCAATCAGCTAAATTAACAACCCAGATAATTGAAGAACAGTATCCTTAGAGTTCTTGGTGTTTAATTTTCATTTTTGATAGTCATTGGATTTGAATTCTCTCAAATTAAGCACTGTAGAGAAATCTGTATCTGCAGGGCATGTTTAGCCTTCTCAATAACTTCTTTAGAATGGCCCAAACTTGGTTGCCTATACGTATCAGAAAAAAAAAAATGATTAAGAATGCATCACTCAATATAAGTGGTAAAGACATTATGGAAGCTGCCTTGCATATTCTCTCCCTGCATCTCTGTGGTCACTGGCCATTCCCTCTGCTGGAAGCACCTTTCCACACATAACCACTTAACACACTTGCTTGTCTTCACCAAGTACTTGCAGTGACATTCGCCTTTTCACTGTGCTCTACAGACTCCATGCTGTTTAAACTGGTAACACTTCCCATCCCCTCCCTTGGGCCTCCTGCTTCTCCTTGCCCTGGTTTGCCTTTTATGGCCCTTCTCACTTGCTGACATGTCATGTTACTATTGACTGGCCATCTTCTCACACAGGAAGGGAAGCTCCATGTGGGTGCTGGGTTTGGTCATCACTGTCCCCTTGACTGCTAAGAAGGTGCTTCTCCCCTCTGGACACTCAGTTAAAGCCAGCCATCTGGGGTGACCTTTATCTTCTAGTTCATCCGCGTACCTGGCCAGATGACTGGAATCTCCACCTCTAGTGATGCTTCTTCTCTGGATTGCTTGGATGTCTTACATTTTTAGATTGAGAACAGAAATGTGGAAACTTAGTATCTGGGCTTCCCTGATATCTCAGTTGGTAAAGAATCCGCCTTCAATGTGGGAAACCCCAGTTCAATTCCTGGATTGGGAAGAACCCTGGAGAAGGGATAGGCCACCCACTCCAATATTGGGCTTCCCTCCTGTCTCAGCTAGTAAAGAATCAGCCTGCAATGTGGGAGACCTAGGTTCGATCCCTGGGTTGGGGAAGATCCCCAGAGAAGGGAAAGGCTACCCACTCCAGTATTCTGGCCTGGAGAATTCCATGGACTGTCTAATTCATGGGGTCGCAAAGAGTCAGACACTACTGAATGACTTTCACTTTCAGTATCTGGTGAGGAGTATCCACTTCCATGTACTTCCCAGGTGGCTCAACTATTAAAAAAAAAATCTGCCTTCCAATGCAGGAGACACAGGTTTGATCCCTGGATTGGGATGATCCACTGGAGAAGGAAATGATAACCCTCCCCAGTATTCTTTCCTGGAGAATCCTATAGACAGTGGAACTGGCTGGCTACAGTCCACGGGGTTGCAAAGAACAACTTAGTGACTAAACAACAACATTCCCTTCTACATTCTCCATCCTCAGAGTGCACAGCTGTCTCAAAAATACTGCTGTAACCTTTCTGTAAACAAATTCCTACCCAATGCCAGACACTGTTTAGTTATGCTAAAATAGTAGATGTGAGTCAAATGGATTTATATCTCAGGTTATAAAAATGGAATTTTGGCATGATCTCAGCCTTTTCACAAAAGAGAACATTTTTTTTTCCCTCTTGTTATTGTGGACAGATTTGGGTCTAGAACTAATCATTTTCAGACTATTATCATGGCCCTGGAATCAGATTGTCCTTTCCACACCTGCTTCTGTTGTGAGCATCCAGAGAAAGACACTTCCCCCAGTGCCTTTCCTCCTGCATTTTCATCTATAGCCTCACCTCTTTAAATGTATGAATTAACACCAGGATGTATGCTTAACAGAAAGTCAAGATAAACTCTGTATAAGATGGCTACCTTTAGAAATATTTTAAATACGTTATTATAGAATAATCCACTTTGTGAGGATTTTTCCATTTATAGATAAATTGCTCTATTTGAGGAACGTAAAATTATGCTTTTGCTTCCCCATAAAACTCTCTCTAATCCTGGCATGACTGGGCTGACCTGTAAAGATAATATTCTAAATCTACCTTAAACTTCTTCCATTGTGGTTTAATTCTGATTCCTTTTCCTGAAAGACAACTTTTGTAGTTTCTAGGGGCTTCCCTTGTGGAAGGAGACCACTTGCAATGCAGGAGACGTGGGTTTGATCCCTGGGTCAGAAAGATCCCCTGGAGAAGGGAATGGCAACCCACTCCAGTATTCTTGCTGGGAGAATTCCACGGACATAGGAGCCTGGTGAGTTACCATCCATGGGGTCGAAAAGAGTCGGATATGACTGAACGACTAAGCATGCACTGGGACTCTTTAGAATCTTAGATGGTGTGCTCAGCCCTCTGTGTCTTGTTCTATCCACTTCCTGCAGGACCCTGGACCCCCTGCTTTGTAAGGTGCTCCTTAGCTCCCATCCTTTCCCTCCCTGTCTCTTCTCTCCAATCTACCCCACAACTTCTGCCCAAGACTCCTTCCCTTGTTGTGTTTCTAGATAAATCTTATTTACAGTTCCTTCTGAACTCTGAACTCATAAGCTAAGTCTAAATATTGAAAACTGGACTTCCCTGGTGGTCCAGTGGTTGAGAATCTGCCTGCCAATGCAAGGGACACAGGTTCGATCCCTGGGTTGGGAGGATCTCCTGGAGAAGGGAATCCAACCCACTGTAGTATTCTTGCCTGGAGAATTCCATGGACAGAAGAGCCTGGTGGGCTACAGTCCATGGGTCTCAAAGAGCCAGACATGACTGAGTGACCAAGTACATATAGGGCCTCCCAGTCCTAACACTGTTGACATTTGGGGCTGGAGAATTCTCTGCAGGGGGGCTGTCCTGGGTGTGGTTACCATGGTGTTGAGCAGCATCCATCCTCAAGATACTAATAGCTTCCTTTTGGCTGTGACACTGAAATATTTCAAATGGACAGAACTGCCTCTTGGAGGCAGAATTACCCCCAAGGTGAATCTCTGGGCTAGCCCACCTGCGATGTTTGGGCTCTCAGCTCCAGTGCCACTCAAGGTCATCCTGAAGATGATCCCACGACCCTGGTTTTAGTGGCAGGGGGCGAACTAAATGTCTTTAAACTGACATCTAGCTCTGACACCCATAAACCTTTAATCAAGAAGCTATGACCTTGTGGAAGAGGCAGGGTGAATGCAGAATTATTCTGCTTTGTATTCAAGTTTTCCCTCCCGGGAGACACTGAATTGAGAAAGTTGCAGGTCCTCTCTGTCCTGGAGAAGCAAGGACGCACTTTTAAGGGTCCAGTTACCTCTGGCTTTCATGAGGACAGCCCATGAAAGGTCTAGCCAGTTCCATGCCAAATCTCCTTGGCACAGCCTTGCCCTTGTAGGGCTTACAGGATCCCTCAGCCCTGGGCAGGACTAGGTGGTGACTTTAAGGAAGGAAGGCCTTTGAACAGGGGCCTGTCCTAGCCACACACCTGCCTGTCCAGTTGAGGGACCACCTGCTGGCTCTCAGCCTGACATAAGGCCCTCTGCAACCACCTACATATTCAGAAGATGAAACCAAACACTTGAGGATTAAGCACTTCGGTGAAACTAAAATTGCAATTATAATATATTTTTTAACAGAAGTGAACAGGTGGTGTTTTAAATCTATCCAAGATTAACCCATATTCAACATTTTAAGCACCAAGGCTGCTGTAATAAACATTGTCTAATTATGGATTCTTGGGAGTGCACTTTATGTTGGGTTTTCAAATTGGAATTTGGATCTGATTGGAGTTATCTACACAGTGCAATTTTTGCGTATAGTAAAGTAGGGATTCAAAATAGTCAGTCTTTTTTGAGAAACTCCACTTTGGGGTCTCCTTGTAGCTTCTCCCTAGAAAGGAATGCAGTTGGTCTGTCTAGCCAAAGCTATGGTTATTCCAGTAGATATGTACGGATGTGAGAGTTGGACCATAAAGAAGGCTGAGCACTGAAGAACTGATGCTTTTGAACTGTGGTGCTGAAGAAGACTCTTGACAGTCCCTTGGACAGCAAGGAGATCAAATCAGTCAACCCCAAAGGAAATCAACCCTGAATCTTCCTTGGAAGGACTGATGCTGAAGTTGTAGCTCCAATCCTTTGGCCACCTGATGTGAAGAGTCGACTCACTGGAAAAGAGAAAGACTGGGAAAAGACTGGGAGAAACTGAGGGCAAGAGGAGAAGGCAGCAGAGGATGAGATGGTTTGTTGGCATCTCTGACTCAATGGACATGAATCTGAGCAAACTCTGGGAGATGGTAAAGCACAGGGAAACCTGGCATGCTACAGTCATCAGGGTTGCAAAGAGTTGGACATGACTGAGCAACTTAACAATGACAACATAGGGTGGGCACTGTGATTTGCCATCCTCAGTTTTCCTCCAAATTCAGTTTCTTCTCCATATTTGGTGATATTATTAGAGGTTCATCATGACAGTGGGATTCTGATAGTTTTTATTTTAAACACAGAAGCAATACACTTACATCATTTAAGCAAAAAGCACGCTGCTGCTGCTGCTGCTGCTAAGTCAATTCAGTCGTGTCCGACTCTGTGAGACCCCATAGATGGCAGCCCACCAGGCTCCCCCATCACTGGGATTCTCCAGGCAAGAACACTGGAGTGGGTCGCCATTTCCTTCTCCAATGCATGAAAGTGAAAAGTGAAAGTGAAGTCGTTCAGTTGTGTCCAACTCTTTGCGACCCCATGGACTGCAGCCTACCAGGCTCCTCTGTCCATGGGATTTTCCAGGCAAGAGTACTGGAGTGGGGTGCCATTGCCTTCTCTGAAGCAAAGGGCATGGTCCTTCCTAATTTCTGCTTCAACTGAAGCCCATAGCAGTAGGTGGTTCCCAGGTGATAACCATAGAAGTGCCTTATTTTGGGGAGGAGGATAAGGTGATGCCTTGCTGGCTCCCACTCTTTTGGGAGACTTCTTAGCTCCACCATGGGCTGAGCAACATTGTGAGCCCAGCTGATAAACAGAATAGTTTGAAAACTATTTTATAACCCTTTCCATGACCACACTTTTGGGGCTTGCCTGGTGGCCCAGTGATAAAGAATCTGCCTGCAATGCAGAAGATGCAGATTCGATCCTTGGGTCAGGAAGATTCTCTGGAGAAGGAAACAGCAACCCACTCCAGTGTTCTTGCCTGGAAAATTCCGTGGACAGAGGAGCCTGGTGGCCTACATTCCAAAGGGTCGCAAAGAGTTGGACACAATTGAGCAATTAAACAATAAACACAGCATTTTAATGGTCCCCTCCTGTCTTCCCAACATCCACTGGATCATCGAAAAAGCAAGAGTGTTCCAGAAAAACATCTATTTCTGCTTTATTGACTATGCCAAAGCCTTTGACTGTGTGGATCCCAATAAACTGTGGAAAATTCTGAAAGAGATGGGAATACCAGACCACCTGACCTGCCTCTTGACAAACCTATATGCAGGTCAGGAAGCAACAGTTAGAACTGGACATGGAACAACAGACTGGTTCCAAATAGGAAAGGAGTAAGTCAAGGCTGTATAATGTCATCCTACATATTTAACTTATATGCAGAGTACATCATGAGAAATGCTAGGCTGGAAGAAGCACAAGCTGGAATCAAGATTGCCAGGAGAAATATCAATAACCTCAGATATGCAGATGATATCACCCTTATGGCAGAAAGTGAAGAGGAACTAAAAAGCTTCTTGATGAAAGTGAAAGAGGAGACTGAAAAAGTTGACTTAAAGCTCAACATTCAGAGAATGAAGATTATGGGATCCGGTCCCATCACTTCATGGGAAATAGATGGGGAAACAGTGGAAACAGTGTCAGATTTTATTTTTAGGGACTCCAAAATCACTGCAGATGGTGATTGCAGCCATGAAATTAAAAGACGCTTACTCCTTGGAAAGAAAGTTATGACCAACCTAGATGGCATATTAAAAGGCAAGGACATTACTTTGCCAACAAAGGTTCATCTAGTCAAGGCTATGGTTTTTCCAGTGGTCATGTATGGATGTGAGAGTTGGACTGTGAAGAAAGCTGAGTGCCGAAGAATTGATGCTTTTGGACTGTGGTGTTGGAGAAGACTCTTGAGAGTCCCTTGGACTGCAAGGAGATCCAACCAGTCCATCCTAAAGGAGATCAGTCCTGGGTGTTCATTGGAAGGACTGATGCTGAAGCTGAAACTCCAATACTTTGGCCACCTCATGCGAAGACTTGACTCATTGGAAAAGACCCTGATGCTGGGAGGGATTGGGGGCAGGAGGAGAAGGGGACGACAGAGGATGAGATGGCTGGATGGCATCACCAACTCGATGGACATGAGTTTGGGTAAACTCCGGGAGTTGGTGATGGACAGGGAGGCCTGGCGTGCTGCCATTCATGGGGTCGCAAAGAGTCAGACACGACTGAGTGACTGAACGGAACTGAACTGAACCTGTTTTCCCAACAATGCATTTCCTACCAGGAGCATCCACTGGGGATGGGAGAGGGAACCTGTTGGGATCACCTTTAAGGTCTGATTCACTGCCCACTCCTGCCCTTGAAGTTAAATAACTTGGATTCAACTTCTGTTCTGTACTTGGTGAGAGTTTAAAGCCCTCCCAAGACTTTTGCAGTTGCCCTGGGGTTGTATCTATGGAAATCATGTCTAGATGGGGGAAACTCGATTCCTTGAGCATAAGTTGCCTCACCATTCTGCATGGGTTTTCTTTAAACAGCTGACCCAAAGCCCAAACCAGCCCCTTCCTTGGCTTCCTGCCCTCCCCCCAGAGGAAGCCACTCAAGCTGCTTTGTGCCTCTAGTACATTCTCCTTGGGTTTGGAGTGACTGAGCCCAGGCAGAACTAAAGCTTCAGGATCGCACACTTTGGTTTTCTTGTGCAGATTAATCTAGATTGTTTCCCCAGTTTAACTCCGGGCTGCTCCCAGTACAGCCAATACCATCAGAGAGCTCAGAGCATACACACTTTCTCCTATGAGAAGGAGGCCACCAAGAAGGTCAGAGAACACTCCTTCCCTTGTTGGCACCAGCCTTCTATCCTTCCTCTCCATGGGTTCTTGGCTTAAAAAAACCCCCAGTTCTCACAGGAGCATCAGAGCTCTTTCAGATGTCACAGGAGCTGTTCAGAAAACAGCCTCACCCAGCGGGGAGCCAAGAGCAGTTCTCAAAGTCTTATCACCTAGGACAGCTCCTAGGGTCTCCCCATGCTTAGCTGCAGAAACAAGAAAGGTTCCCACATTATATACAACCTGCATATTAACCAGGGAATGTCACAGGCAATGCTGTTAGCTTCACATGCAGCCATAGCTTGTTTTATTGTGCTGCTCAGATACTGATTTTTTTTTTCTACAAATTGAAACTTGTGACAATTCTCACTGTGTTGGCAGATGATGATTAGTGTTTATAGCAATGAAGTTTTTTGTTTGATGAAGGCATGTACATTTTAGATATGATGCTATCACACACATGTAATGGGCTACAGTCTAGTGTAAACTAATATTTCTATGCATTGGGAAACCAAAAACATTCTGTGACTTGCTTTCTTGTGATACTTTATTGCAGTGGTCTAGAATCAAACTGGTGGTAACGCCAAGGTGTACCTGTCTAAGGAAGCACAGGATATTACAAGACTGTTATGGTCCTGAATTTGATGAAAAAAGCAGAGCAATGTGGACTGGGTTATAAGTTTTAACTTTCAGTGACCTTGGGAACGTGCTGGAATTTCCCTTCCCACTGTATTTGAAGCGTCTCCATGCCCTGAGCCACCCCCCACCAAAAGGTCCCTATATCACCAATTGACTCCTCTGAGCTGATAAAGCCTTTCCCAGTGTAGAACCCTTAGATTGATATTTGTGATACATAAAAAAATCATGAACAAATACATTTGGTAAATTACGCATTACGTGAGGTTATATAATTTTTTTTTTTAAGAGCCCCATTGCCAGGAGTAGTTGGCGTAACAATTGCAATTGGATTATTCAAGGGAAGTGTGAATGTGTATGTCTCAAATGTTTTAAACAGAGAATCCTTTTTCAGAGTGGGGAAGGATGATGTCCACTACCCAAGACCAGAGTTGTAAGGGCACAACTGTGGAGATTCTGGGTTTGGGAAGAAGCACATGTTCTAGAGGTGAGACTCTGGCTTCTTCAAACCAAACAAGAGAACTTGGTCTAATCGTGTCCATCTGGCTCCACCTGCACCAGCAAGTGTACCATGCCCCTCTGCCTCATAGCCCCAGACATCCTTTCTCACCCTCCCGCCCTGTGTCTGCTCCTCTCCAGGTCTTTCCTCCTGTGTCCCACCCATCCGTCACTGTCCCTGCCTCCTTGGTCTCAGCCTTGGCCCCCTTCTCTCTCTGGTCTTCAGCTCCTTCTCAAGGCCACCAGCTTGCATTCTCCGAGGTTCTTTGTTCTTTACTCTGCATCCTCGTGTGGGGTGTGGGGTAAATGAGCTCCTGCAAAGAGAACAGACATTCTCAAAAAAGGAAGCATCTCACATCATCCTGCCCCCTTAATAAGCTGAAGTTCAGCAATGAGAAAATGTTCTGTGGATGGAAGTTTGCTGGACTCCTGATTGTCAGCCTGGAATCCCCTTCATAGTGCTGAAAGTGTTACTCAGTCATGTCTGAGTCTTTGTGACCCCATGGACTGTAGCCTGGCCAGGCTCCTTTGTCAGTGGTGTTCTCCAGGCAAGAATACTAAAGTGAGTAGCCATTCCTTTCTCCAGGGGATCTTCCTGACCCAGGGATCAAACCTGGGTCTCCAGCATTACAGGCAGATTCTTTACTGTCCAAGGCACCAGACTCCCACTGTCATTAAGAACATAGATTTGGCGCCTTCAGGTCTGTATTCATTCTAGTGTCCACCCTCCCAGGCACTGAGGGTCTTTGGGTAAGTCACACAATCTCTCTGGGCCTCAATACCTCTTCTGGAAATTAGCAATGAGTCTAAAAAATCCTGCAAGTCTTTCCTGAGATAGTACACGTGACATTCATAATCTCAGTGTTGGGCACATAGGAAATGAGGACTATGGATTATCTGATACTATTATCATTATTATCATTCTCAATTGATTCCAATGCCAAAACTCAGAGGACCATCCAGAGACCCAGAACCTCCCCCCTCAGGGCCCCCCTCCCCGGTCCAGGCAGCAGAAGGGAATGAACTCCTCCCCTTTGAGTCAGAACCTGCCCTCCCTGGGGGCCTCTTGCAGTGAGCTGAATCTCTCCAGATTAAACACTGCCGGAGCTTCGAAGCACACAGATTTATTTGGCTGTCACATTTGTTGGGTTGCTCTGCAACAGAATGATTGCTCCTAATTAACATATCAACACGAATCATTTCTGGAGTCCTAGCAGCACACACTGCCCAGCTGCTGGTCACTTCTTCCAAGAGACAATCAGGGAAACATAACACGCCTGCAGCTCTCACCCCAGCTCTGCACTCCTCCGCTGCCGCCCCTGTCTCCCCTGCTGTTCCCGTGAACATGACAGGCGCTGTGGGATGGGACGTGTCACCTGAGAGTGGCTGGAGGCTGCAAGAGTAACTTGGTCCTTCTGATGACAAATGTTCTCAGCTGGTTGCGGGACCCTGAGGGGGCAGGGGAAGGATTTTACAAGAGCATTCTGTCTTGAGGACAGAGTTGAGTCTTTTATTATTGAGGAAGCATTTCTATGTATCTGAATTGGAGTGTTGGTTCAAGTCTCTCCCTCTCTTCCTAAGCTCGTGAACCAAGTCCTCATCTTGGCCTATGAAATGTGTCTCCATGGGCATCAGACCCAATCAGCATGGCAGGGCTGCCTAAGATAGAACCAGGCTCCTGGAAGGGGCTTGGGAAAGAATGCCTTCACACTGAGGAAGGTGGTCCCCAGGGCAGTTGTGCATCCACCTGACTCTCAAAATGTGTGTCTCTGTGTTGGATGGTGATTAGAAAAGGAAGATGTGTTTGGGTGTCCATTCTTACATTTAAATTCCTCTAGGACAGTAGTCCCCAGCCTTTCCAGCACCAGAGATTGGTTTCGTGGAAGATTTTTCCATGGACCGGGGGTAGGAGTGGGGAATGGTTTTGGGTTGACTCAAGCACCTTCCACTTACTGTGCACCTCATTTCTAATCTAACACCGCCCTGACCTGACAGGAGGTACTGGTCTTCGGCCCGGAGGTTGGGGACCCTTGATCTTCTATTACAAGAGACACATTTCCAACCAAAAATCTCATTTAGTTGCACTTGTCATTCAAGGACGACTCCTATATTGATCATCACAATTACATTTGTGAAGAGAATCACAAACCAGGCAACACAGTGGTTGTTCCCAAATCTGCATGTTCACCTGTTTGCTAATTGTATGTACAGTATTTCCATCCCTAGATTCTGCAACAGGTTATCCCTTATTTAAGTGAGTTCTTAGTACATTCAGCCCATGAAGACTTCTCCATCTGTAAATGACCATAGATATGTCAGGAAATTGGAAGGACTGATGCTGAAGCTGAAGCCCCAATACTTTGGCCACCTGATATGAAGAGCTGACTCATTGGGAAAGACCCTGGTGCTGGGAAAGATTGAATGCAGGAGGAGAAGGGGACCACAGAGGATGAGGTGGTTAGATAGCATCACTGACTCAGTAGACATGAATTTGAGCAAACTCCGGGAGATGGTGAAGGACAAGGGAGCCTGGTGTGCTACAGTCCATGGAGTCACACACTGTTTAGCAACTGAACAACAACAAAAGTCAGAACAGTGATGAGTAATGCAGGATTTGGATGATGTCTTTGTTAACTGCAACTAATGAATCAAAAATCCTGTTGTAACTTCTAAATTATGTATTGGCCAGTGTATTTTGATTTATATTGATTTCCTATGGAAATTGCATGTTTCTTCAGAATATAAATGACACCTGGTTTCATGATTCTATTATTATAAACTCCAAGAGATCCGGAGGGCTTCCCTGATGGCCCAGTGTTAAAGAATCCCCCTATATTGCAAGAGATGTGAGTTAGATCTCTGGGTCAGGAAAATCCCCTGGAGAAGGAAATGGCAATTCACTCCAGTATTCTTGCCTGGGAAATCCCATGGGCAGAGAGGCCTGGCAGAGCTATAGTCCAAGGGGTGGCAAAGAGTCGGACACGACTGAGTAACTAAACAACAAAAAACAAAGAGGTCTTGAACCACAGATGTGTTTGTTTCTTATTGAGTCGCTAAGTGGTTAGTACTTAGTGGATGGCCAATATATATTAATTAGTCAAATATTTAATTAATGTATGGAGAGACGGATGGATGTGGCAACATAGGGGCTTTGAGACAGATGTTGGGTTTTGGTAATTTACAAGGGACCTTTTATCCAGGAGTTTGGAACACAGTCATGTGGCATCTGCTAGACCTTAGTTCATGACCACCATACCAGCAGTGTTTGATTTGAACATGTCTTAGTGAATGACTTTTTACTGCCAGTCTCAGGCCCGGCTACTCACTGCAATCACCCAGGAAACTTTTGAGATGATGACAATGTAATTATGATGATGGTTGCTCTATAAATATCCCAAAGGCCCCTCAATTGTACACTTAGAACAGTTTAGCTGTAGGAGATGTAAATTATATCTCAGAAAAGCTGTTGAAGAATAGTGAATCCCTCGAACAAAGATTCACTTTCAACTGATCTGGAGTGCAGCTGATAATGTGTCCCCAGGGGATTCTAATATGCAGCTAAGATTGAGAATTACTGGTTCTAGTCTAGCCAGGACCCTGTAACAAATCCCTTCCTACAGACACCTGGGAGCCCACCACTGATCATTCATTTGCATAGATCTGGCTACCCAGGGGCCCACAACAAATATCTCATATTGTCAATAGTGTCTTAACTCCATTGTCCCCATACCTGGCCAAGGAGTCTTACATCTCACAAACAGGGAGATTTTGTAGAAGATAGCTCCCCTCAACCTGCATGCCAGCTTCCCAGATCACTGTCCCCAAGTCAGTACCTGGAAATCTGGGTCTTTAAGAGCTTCTCCACAGAGCACGAGGCCCTAATCAACACTCACGGGGCTCCTGCATGCACTGGGGATGTTAAAATCAGGTACCCAAGACACCAGCTAAACAGCATGTGTTCCCAGAAGGGTCCTGTGAGTCACCTTGCCAGAAACTATTTGCACTCATGGTCACAGGCTGGAGCAGAGTGAGAACGCAAGGCCACGGCCTTGAGAAGGGGTCTGAGGGCCAAGGAGTTGCAGGACATCTGCATGAGGCCAACCAGAGAGAGGCTCGGCCCTGTGGACCGTCCGACCTCGGGATGTGTCTTCTCACTGCCAGCCCTGTTCCTCCTTGTCTCTCATATGGTGAAGGCACCAACTCTCCTTACACTGAGGTCTGCTCTCTTGTCTCTGGTCTGAATCCCATGCTTTCATAGACATATAGATTCTCAGCAGCACTTCTTCCATCCCAGAACCTCAACTGCTCAGTAGCCATTGTCTCTTCCAGCTTGAAATCCTGCCTCTTTCCCATCTTAACAACTATCAAACTGAGCCTCTCCCCCTCCCCACAAGGTCCCTCCCCACCAACTCTACCCCAATCCTGCCTCCATTCTACATCCAGACTGGAGCTGCCATCACTCAGGCTCAAAGTCTGTGACTCAGAGACCACTTTCTGCCTGTGCCTCCTGGGTCAACACCCCCCACTGTCCCCCCTCTGCTGCACCCCACCCCACCTACCCAGCCTGGACCCAACTCTCTGACCTGCCTTCCTCTTCCTGGCCTACCTGACTCCATTTCAGCCACTGGAGGCTCTGGCCTCATTCGTGATTCTTTATTTGTCTTACTCTTCATTTTTACTTTTATTTGTCTCTTAGTCTTTATTCTTCTCTAGAGGTTCTCATCCACTTTAGTGCTTCAAATCAGTCTATAAACTGAAGACACCCAGATGATTACTCAACCCATTGAAAACTTCCCAACGGTGCTTTTCAAATGCTTCTCAAATTCTGTATCACCTGCAGTTTTCCCTACAGATCTCTGTCTGTGGTCCCAGCCTCAGTGCCAAGCACCATGCTCCATCCAGTGGGTTAGCGCAGGCTGGCACCTTGGTGTCTTCCTTCTTTATCCTCTTTGATCAGTGTTGCCTAAGTGCTAAAGGTTTTACCTCCAAGTATGTCTCAAATCTCTTTGGTGTTCTTCATCTCTGCAAACTCTCATTATACCAAATTGTTCTTTCACAATGCAAGACTCATCAAGCTCTTTTTCCTAAAAAAATATCCATTAATGACTCTCTGTGGCTCATTGGATAAAGAACAAAATTTCCAACCACTTCATTTAAGACCCTGGAGAGGTTCACCCTGCCTCTCTCTCCAGCTCCTGGAGGAATGCTCTACCTGTGCTCCCTGCTCCCTATCCACGCCAGCCTCTACCCTCCGTGGGAAGAGAGAGAGAGTGAGTGTTGGGTTTTCTGATACTGATTTGTCAGTTCTTAGCACAGTTGCATCCTTTGATGGGCCCTAGAAGAATGGCTGAGGAAAAGGTGATGGCACCCCACTCCAGTACTTTTGCCTGGAAAATCCCATGGATGGAGGAGCCTGGTGGGCTGCAGTCCATGGGGTCGCAAAGAGTCAGACAAGACTGAGCGACTTCACTTTCACTTTTCACTTTCATGCATTGGAGAAGGAAATGGCAACCCACTTCAGTGTTCTTGCCGGGAGAATCCCAAGGACAGGGAAGCCTGGTGGGCTGCCGTCTATGGGGTCGCACAGAGTCGGACACGACTGAAGCGACTTAGCAGCAGCAGCAGCAGCAGCAGAAGAAGAATGTCTGTGTATCAAATAAATACTGAATTACCTAAGCCTCAGCCTGCCAGTACATAAACTGGAGCTGAGGATTGTAGCTAACATTTAGGATAACTTCACAAAGATGCCACATAATAACACAGGTGAGATACTCACACAGTGTCCAGCACATCATTAGGGCCCTGACACTGAACACTAATGGTGATGATGATGGTGGTGGTAATGGGTCAGGGGCATCACATGGACAAAGCTCACGCTAGATGATCAATTACAGCCATTGCCATGGAAGCAGGGTCCTAGGCGGTTTGTGGATGATACACAATGTGGGCTTCCATGTCCTCTAATGTGAAATGGGTGTATGGGTCTTCTGCTTCGATCCCGGAGACTTTGGGTGTGGTCATGTGTCCTGCTGGGACAAGCTGAGGCTGGGGATTGGGGGGCATCAAGGGCAGCCCAGCTGCTTGATTCAGAGCCTCACTCATGTCTAGGCTTCCATGTTTCCCGGTGGTGATGCTTAACTGTGGGGTGGTGAGGTTTCAGGCAGTCAGATGCGTCTCTGTGCTATAAGCAAACAAAACTCAACACAAATCAGCCTTGCCATGAAAATATTGACAGCTGGGGTGATCTCAGATTCAGGTCCCTGTCTAGGTTCCTTGTTCTGCCTTCTTCTGAGATGGCCTCATCCCAGCCAGTCTCTCCCATCTCCTCCCAGGAAGTACTGAGGGGTCAGCTGATGCCTCAGCTCAAAGCTGCCACCAGGTGAAGGGTGCATCTCTGAGGAGTCCTGAGGTCCATTCTGATGGGCTGACCTGGGTCACATGCCCATCCCCATCTGCACCCTTGGGACTACAAGGTGCTGATGACACCCCAGCCAGGTTGGGGTTCTGCACCCCACTTTTTTGGGTAAGCATAAAACCTCCTGTGAACATGTAAGGGAGGGTGTCAGAAGCTTCTCTGAGGGAAGTTACAAAGTGGTTTCTGGAAGGATAAAGAAATGCTAGAGCAAAATGCAAAGCTCAACATCCTGACGCTTAGATGATTTTAAATCCTCAGAAGAATCTAAATTCACTCAATCCATTTCGGCAGAAATTGCTGCTTCAGCTCCAGCTGCCAAATAAAACTCCTCGCTGACCCCCCAGCACCTCTGGACTATCTCTTGGACGAAAGAATTTAAACTACAGTCTCGAGGCCCTCGGAAAAAACCAACTGGCCTTCTCTTAACTCCAGCATCGCTAACAGAATAGTCAGGAAATGAACAAAGCTTGCCAGAGTGCTGGTGTCGGCAGAATTCCAGTTGTCACATCTTCCTTCCCCGAGCTATTTGCTCGGCTCTTATCCTCTCTATCTTGAAGATCTTGACAAGTTCCTTACCCATTCAGGCAGCTCCCTAGCCATCACATCCTTGCTGACCTAGAATATTAGTCTTTTGTGTGCTACTATATCAAACGCTTACTTGAAGTCCAAGTAAATTACAGCCAGGCTTTCTCCTGTTGACTCTTTGTGCTGTTCCTTGAAAAATTCTATCAGATCAACCAAGCATGGTTTTCCTTGGTGACTTCATGCTGACTACCTGTAATTAAGCCAAGGCAAGGATGGCTCCTGCTTGCCAGGTGGGGTCATGTTCCTTGCTGGCTTCCTCTGAAGCCAGAGTGGTGCCCAGCAAGGTCCTGAGGAAGTGAGACGCTGTGGCTCTTTCTCAAAGAACCAGCCCAGGGCTCCACTTCTCCTTTCCTGTGGATATTCCCATCATGCCAGAGAAGGAGCATCCCAACGGTTGCTCATCCCATCCAGGAGGCAAAAAGCACCTGAAATTTGGAGGCTGATGATTACCATGTCCCTCCTGACCCTTCCTTCTCAACATTCACCTGAGGCTACGGGTGGTTAATCTGTTTTCCCATCTTAATTTTATAGATTGAGTAACTGGTAACTGGCTGATGTAGGATTTGAACCCTGGCATTCAACTCAAGCACCTATGTCTTATCCGCTCTGCCATCCTGCATGCAAGGACACTGTGTCCTGGAACAATGGATGTTTGGGAGGGCAAGCGGAAGGGACTGTGCCGACCAGGATAAGGGAGGCTCCTTCTGTGCCCCAGTGCTGGGGCGGATGGGTGGGGGGGCAGTGGAGAGCCTGTGATGACCAAGGTCGAGTGTGCCTGCCAGGAGGGAGGGGTGGCGCAGCATGGCTGAAGTTGCTGTGAAGACTAAACTTAAGGTTGATCTTTCTTTTAAAAAAAAAATTGTTTATTTGTTTATTTTTGGCTGTGCTGATTCTTTGTTGCTGAATTTGGCCTTTCTCTGGGGCTTCCCTCATAGCTCAGTTGGTAAAGAATACACCTGCAATGCAGGAAACCCCAGTTCAATTCCTGGGTCAGGAAGATCCGCTGGAAAAGGGATAGGCTACCCACTCCAGTATTCTTGGGCTTCCCTTGTGGCTCAGCTGGTAAAGAATCCACCTGAGATGTGGGAGACCTGGGTTCGATCCCTGGGCTGGGAAGATCCCCTGAAGAAGAAGGGAAAGGCTACCCATTCCAGCATTCTGGCCTGGAGAATCCCATGGACAGTCCATGGGGTTGCAAAGAGTCAGACATGACTGAGTGACTTTCACTTTCACATTCACTTGGCCTTTCTCTAGTTGTGGCAAATGGGGGCTACTCTCTGCGGTGTTCATGCTTCTCACTGTGGTAGCTTCTCTTGTTATAGAACATGGGTTCAGTAGTTGTGGTGCATGGGCTTAGCTGCCCCTCAACATGGGGAGTCTTCCTGGATCAGGGACTGAACCTGTATATCCTGCATTGGTGGGCGGATTCTCAACCCTGGACCACCAGGGAAGTCCTAGGGATTCATCTTTCTTGTATGAAATTCATGGGCTAACATCCTCACTGATGCCTCTTCTGTCCATTAGCCACTTGAGTTCCGATTTGTGAATGTGGCTGCTCCAGGGGCCTCAAAGTCTGGCTGGAATGTGCCCAGTGTCTCTATCTCTGCAACCTTGAAAAGATTCATTAATTGCACCCATAGCTGAAAAATATTGGTATCCTAAACTGAAAAATGGAGTATCCTGTTGCAAGAAATTATTTGTAAATGATCCTCACAGTGATAATTTTGGAAAGTGATAAATGCAATTGTTATAAAAATGCACACCTTATATAAAGTGCAGGTTCATAAATACATGTGGAAAGTGCTTAGTAAGTTACTTGCTGAACAAACAAGACATGGATGCTTTGAATTTTTCACTCAACTCCCTCATCTTGCTTCTTCACATCCACCAAGATTTTCATATATATATTTTTCAAATCTAATGAAAGTCCTTTGTTTTGTTTTAAGTAACTGTGTCTTTGCTAAAGTAGTATGTGCTGTGTCTTATAAAGAAACATGTACACTTCTTTGAAACAAAATGAATCTCTGTACTCACTCTGAACAGCGAGTATTAATTCACTGCCGCCTAAGAAGGGGAAAAAAGAAAAGAAAATATATATCTTACTAAAATCAATACTAAGGATACTTCAGTAAATATGAATTCTGCTGCGTGTGGCTTCATCCTTGCCTCATGAATCGGCAGTCAGACCTTGGCTGTGGAACAGAAACATAGATTATCCATTGATTGCCGGCACTGTTTATTGTCACAAGAGGAATTCTTCCTACATAGTGGGATTACGACACTTCTTGTTGATTAAAGGTCTAAGACATCATCTCAGAATTATCATGCCATCAGGCAGGCTAAGCTGAATTCATATAGAAATCCAGTCACCATCAGATTTGCAATTGTAAATATTTTGAGAAAGAATTGGGAGAAACAAGGGATACTATTTTTCATCATCTGCATGAACTAATGTGTCCTGTGTTGCAGAACAAAGTGTGTGGTAAGAGGATGCTAAATGAAGCACAAAGAAAGTGTGTGTTTAATCCTCCGCAAGCGTAGCGCGGGAGGTATTCTGACACCGTGTTCCCATAGCAGAGAGTTCAGCTTTGGGCCACTTCAGCTGACAGCTGCCTTCTGAGCCCACAGCACAGCAGTGTCTCTGAACCCAGCCCTGGGTTTCTCAGCACTGGCAGGGCCAACATTTAGGGTCAGAAACATCTCTGCTGCAGGAGGCTGTCCTCAGCACTGCGGGATGTGTATCAGTGTCCCTGGCCTGGCCTCTAGCATCACTAGGTGCCAGCAGTACCTGCTTGGCTGTTGCAACAACCAGAAATGTCCCCAGACATGGCCACATCCCCCTGGAGCAGAATGGTCCCTGCTGGAGAAAGGTCTAGCCCCGTGTCCTCTATCTCCTGTCTGGTGTCACTGGCCATCAAGCCATAGCACTGAGTGTCCCCAAGTCCATGTAGAGTGAGCCTGCAAGGGCAGCCTGTACAGGCACGTTCCTGCTCAACACAGGGGTTCCCTCTCCTCCATGAGCTCCGTGTCCTGCTCCAAGGAAGGAGAATTGCGTCAACTCTCTCCTCCATCACCTGTCTCTGAAACAGGGCTGTCCTCTCATCATGCATTCAGCCAGAGCTGGCCAGCAGTGCTGCAACTGACACAGCTTTCAGTGCAGCCAGATGGGGTTCCTCACTGTGATACCAGCTCCCAGTGCAGAATTCAGACACTCTATGAATATCCTCTGAACCAATGTGGTTCCTGAAGGTGGTCAGGGAACTTTGGGTGCCCCTCTATCTCCCCTCAACCCTGGCCACTGGACAAGCATGCCACACTACTAAAAAGTATGTCATATATACACAATCTTATATAAGTTATGGGCTTCCCCAATGGGTCAGAGGTAAAGATTTCGCTGGCAGTGCAGGAGACATGGGCTCGATCCCTTGGTCAGGAAGATCCCCTGGAGGAAGAAATGGCAAACCACTCCAGTATTCTCGCCTGAAAAGTCCCATGGACAGAGGAGGCTGGTGGGCTATAGTCCAAAGGGTCTCAAAGAGACACGACTGAGCGACTGTGCACACACACATTCACACATATAACTTAGCAATTATTTGTGAAAATTTAACTTGGTACAACATTCCTGCTGAACCACCAAGAAATACAAATTAAAATCTATAAAAATGGTCATACCTTTTGACCCAGAAATTTGGCTTTGAAGATTAGATTCTAAAAAACAACTGCAGAAATATAACATATGTATAAGGATTTATATTAGAAGATGTTCACTGCATCATTATTTATGATATAAACAAACAGAAACGACATTTACATATTCTTTACTAAGAAGTTAGTTAACTCCAGTATGACATCATATTGTGATAAAATACACATGAATCATTAGAAATAATGTTGTGTAAAAAAAGTGTTACATTGACAATGCATGTGGTATTTTGCTTAAAAAAATAAAGATAAGGAACTGTATTTATAGGATGGTCCATTCCAGTCTCGAGGTCCATAGAAATCTATAGAGATTATGAGTGGATTTTAATTTTACTTTTGGTGTCTGTGTATATTCAAATATTTGTATTCTGAAGGAAAAAATATTTCAAAATGAACATGGAGGCATTCATGTCAGGCAAGAATCAACCTTCTTCTTCATTAAACCTCTCCCGGAGAAGCGACACTTCGCCTGTTTGCCCCAGGAGCTGAGCTGTGGGGGTGGGACGTGGAGGAGGCAGAGGCTCTGTGGACACCTCCAGGAGGTGACTCAGCTTCTGACTCAGCTTCTGAGTCACCTGGAGTCAGCAGCATCTTCTTTTATAGTGTGTATGGGGGTGTTTGGAAGTGGAAACTATAGGTGGGTTCAAAGTCTAATGTGTTGAATAAGTTTGATGTGTTCAAAGCAGATCAGTGAATGAGTCAAGGGCTGGAGGGCAAGGATGTCAAGCTTCTCATTCTGTGGGGCTTCAAGGATGCAAGAAAGTAAAGATGACCTTGAGTAAGGAGTGAGGGCAGAGGACCTCTCAAAGGATTCAAGGTGAACAAGTTTCCTCAATGGCTTTGGGCACTTGGGATTACCCTCCCTGAGAGCACTGGCAAGTTCCCTCCAGCCCAAGGATTTTTTTGTCTTCCCCGAAGGTACCCAGGGGGTCCCAAGCCTTCCCTCAACCTCTGACCCACCTCTGTCCCTGACTGTAACAAACTCTTCTTTGATGTTGCTCTAACAGCATCTTTATTCTCTCCAAATGACCATCTTTCTTGTCTACATTTCTTCTTAGCGTGTCTTATGCTTTGTTGTTTATGCCCCAGAGATAATGGTGGCAAAGTTTCCCCTCTGGTATGAATTAGCACAGGACCACCTGGGCTCTTCCAGGCTCACCACTTCCCATCTCCAAGGTATCAGGGCAAGTCAGTCAATGTCTCTGCCACATGTTTTCCTCTCCTAGAGAAGGCAGATGTGATAACTGCTTTGTAAGACTGGTTTAGGAATTAGAAGTGAAGCACATGACATCACCAGCATACTCTCTGGACTGAACATGTTTAATGATGATTCTTATTACCATCATTATTTCCAGATAAATGTCCAGCTCAATCTGGTATGCAAGGCTAGAAAAAAGTCTGACTATATCAACTACTTCAAGATATTTCCTCAAATGTGATTCATGGAGTATATTCATGGATGTTGCTTTGGGAGCAGTGGGAGGATTTATTGGGTTGACAAAAAGGTTCATTCTGGCATTTTCATAAGACATTAGAAAAAAAACCCAAATGAACATTTTGGCCAACCTAATGCTTTCCACCTTTATTTTCAAAAAATACTTTTTAGATATTTGTAACAAGACAGAAAACAGTTGTCTATTACTATGCGATATCCTAAGAAAAATAATCTAATAATTCATGAATGGCATACTATGTGCAGGTACTATTCTAATGCTTCGTACTTCATCTTTAATCCTGTAAGATTTTCATTGTTCCCATTTGCTGAGGTTCAGCGACGTTAAAGCATTTGCCCCAGCACTCAGCCGCTGAGGAGCAGAACCAAGATCTGGATCTAGGCATCCAGTACAGAGTCACCACACTCCATCCTTTGCCAAGTATCCAAGGCCAAGCCTCCCAGTGCGAAGGCAGCATTTATCCATTGCCCTTCAAGTGAATGTTGTCCACTGATTGGCCACTGCTTTGTGCTGTAGACTTTGCCTGAATATTTCAGCATCTGTCTGTGACATTATTCAACATTTATGGTGCCTGAAATATTTATACTGCACAAATCGCTTCTGCATAGACCTGTGGCTGGAGGAAGGCAGTTTTATCAAAACAGCAATGATGACAAAACCACAGAAATTCACAAGGTTCTCAAACTATCTAGAATGTCTAAGGTGAAAACTTTGAAAGGAAGAGAAAAATGTGCAGATTCAGTTTCTAAAATATCAAGAGCAGACCATGAATACGAACATCAAGGTGAATGATTTGCACAGTAACCTAATCCAGATGCTCTCGAATATTGTGAAAATGTCATTTACATGTGTCATCCTTTGCCACACAATTTGTGGAGAAGCAGAATGGTCATATTCCACTCGAATTAAAAGAAAAATGGAAATGGATGTGATCCTGTACCTCATATGGGGATGAAGTTCAGCGACATCTTCACAACTTTTAAGTAGCTGCGTGTTTCAGAATAGATCCCCAAAAGCACTATTTAAGAAAACATTTTTTGGAGCATGTCTTCTTTTATTAGAAAATGCACATGCAAAAAATTACTTTATGTTGACATATTTTATTCTTATTAACTTATGCCTAAGCAGATTTCTCTAATTTGTTTTTTGTTCTGTATTAAAGCAAAGTGAATGTGAATCAAATTTTTATTATTTCTTTAAGCTATTAATTCACCTTTGAGAACTTTTTTTTGGTGCTGTCTACTTCAATCTAACCTTACATTTATATTTCATGAACTCCTCTTCGTGTCCCATCAATATATTATAATTTAAAAATGTTTCGTAGTCAGGTAAGTTTAGAAAATGCTGATCTAGAGCTATCCAAAAGTGTTTTCTTGTCATGTAAAAAAGAAGTAGGATTTTTGTACCTGAGAACAATTTCACCATCTGTTTTGATAATCTCTGATTAACAGTGGCATGAAATAGGCTATAGATATAAAAATGATTAATAAAAGGTA
This sequence comes from Bos indicus, assembly GCF_029378745.1. Lineage (NCBI taxonomy): Eukaryota > Metazoa > Chordata > Mammalia > Artiodactyla > Bovidae > Bos > Bos indicus. Next base: position 56,147,757 of record NC_091772.1, on the reverse strand, counting down.
CCTAGAAAGAAAATGGTGCCCTTGCATTTTACCCTTGGTAAAGCCAGAAGCCACTGGGTCATATGCTTCAGCAAAGAATGGACAGGAGCTGACTCCTGTTTTGAAAAACCCATTCTGGCTTCTTTTTTTTTCTTAATTGGAAGATAGTTGCTTTAGAATGCTGTGTGGTTTCTGCTGTACAACAAAGTGAACCAGCTAGAAGTATGCATATATTCCATCCCTCTTGAGCCTCCCTCCCACCCCCCATCCCATTCCTCCAGGTCGTCACAGCGCACCAAGCTGAGCTCCCTGTGCTCCATAGCAGCTTCCCACTAGCTACCCATTTTATACACACAATGCTACTCTCTCAGTTCATCCCACCCTCTCCTTCCCCTGCTGTGTCCACAAGTCCATTCTCTACATCTGCATCGCTATCTCTGTATCGCTGCCCTGCAAATGGGTGAAAGGGAAAGTGAAGGGAGGAGAATGGAAGCCCGTAGAGGGTGGAGGGTGGTGGTCACTGTAATAATCAGGCAGGAGAGGATGATGGCTTGGTCCAGGGAGGTGGTGGTGGAGATGGTGAGAAATGATCAGATTCTGGAATTGCTCTAAAGGGCAGAATTTGCTACAGATTGGACATAGGGCACAAGAGGAAGAGGGGTGCTGAGGCCACCACGTCAAAAGACGTGGCCTGTGAACCTGAAAAGATGGAGTTTCTATTTGCTGAGATGGAGATGACTGGCTGAATTTAGAGTGATGGGCCAAAAGTCCAGTTGGAACATTTTAAGTGTGAGTTGCATCTCATTGCACATGCTGGATGGGAGTCTGGATCATCAGGGAGAGGGACTGGCCAGAACTCTAAGATCAGGGTCATTAGCATATAGATGATTTGGCAATAAACTGGATCAGGTCCCCTAGGAAAGTGGTTTTCAAACTTGACTGCACATAGCAATCACCTGGGAAACCTCGAAAACATACTGATATTTCTGTTCCACCCAAGAGACTCTGACTGACTTGATCTCGGGTGCATTGAGAGTTTCCAAAGTGCCCCAGGAGGTTTTGGTGCGCAGCCAAGACTGAGAACCACTACCTAGGGGCCTAACAGAAACCAGGAAGTAGCAGAATGGCACCCTGAGCCCTGGGTATCTCAACATTTTGATGTTAGAGAAATGAGGGACCAGTGACGGGGTCTAAAAAGGAATATCAGTGAAGAAAGCGGGGATTCAAGCAGAAGGCAAGTGAAGACAGGAGACCATGCTCCACTGTGTCAAGTGCTGCAGACAAATAAGAAACAACAGAACTGAAAACCACTGGGCTTAGAAATGAGGAGCATTTAGAGTCCTTCTCAGGGGCAGCTTTGGTGAGTGATGGGGATACAGGCTCAATGGGTGGGTTCAGCAGAGAAAGGAAAGAGAGTAACTTGATACAAGTTTAGACAGCTCTTTGCAGATAATTAACATAAAGGGAAAGTTCAGTGAACTGGAAATAGATAGGATTGGGAAAGTTCAGATGTTTGTCTGTTTCTTAGGTTCAGACAGGACTCACACTACTAATAGATTTGCATTATGAAGATGACCAAGGGCATGATAAAAACTGATGGGTTGCTGAAGCTATGTCCTGGGGCACTTCACAGGGCAGAAATCCAGTGCCAGAACAGAGGGGATGGCAGCAGATGAGGGCACAGGCAGTTCCCTGGATGTAATGAACAGGAGGCCAAAGATACGGCTCTTTCTGCACGCATGCTTGTGGGTGAGATGGTGGCAGAAAGTGGAAGGCCTCTCCTGAGTGCTTCTGTGTTCTTCACGAGAAAGTATGGTCTTCTGCTGTGAATGAGGAGGGAGGAGGGGGATCACTGTTTCAAAGAGAAGAAAGGAGACGAAGGGGAGCATGAGCCCCAGCCTTGAGCACACATCCGGTGAACACTGAGAATGCCGGGCCTCCATCCCTGGTTCCGATTCAGGAGGTGGCACCGACGCTGCTGGCTGGGGACCACACGCTGAGGATCAATGGGTTAGAAACCTGTCAGGCTGCCTAGAGCTCTCTGGAGGCGAGCTCGCGATTTCTGAGAAGAGAGGCACTTCTTAGACGAAAATTGTGTGTGTGTGTGTGTATGCTTAAAAATTTAATATATTTGGAGATCACACATATTTACATAATTTTGTGTGATTTGCATATATGTAAATCATGTCAAAATCACTCATGGTCAGACTCTTCTCAGCTTTTAGATTGTACTGCAAACATGCAGTCTCTGGTAAGTAAAAACCTTTGAATGAGTTTGGTTTTGCAGCCCTTGGCTCTCCCGGTTAATACCATAAATTATCAGATGGGATGGAGTGCAGTCACTGCCTGACTCTTTAATGAGTTTCCCATAAATCTGGGCCATTCGGTAGAGGTCAAATTGATAACCCTGAAGAACGAATACCAACGCTTCCCTAAGTTCTACACAGAATCCTGTGGCTGTAACCGCCGGATGGCTTCTTTATCACACTTTCAGGAAGATTGGTACTTCACTCCTAACAGCTAACTTGAAAATCAGAGATCATTATTATGTTCATTGTCAATGAATCCAGACATGAAATCCTCTAATGGCACACTTTAGATATTGGAGGACCAATTCTTGATTATTCATTGCTTTGGGTTTACAATTGAATTATTTCTCCCGAAGCCTTCCTGGTTACTTTTAGTCTTGGGTCTGAACTTTTCAGACTTTAAATACTCAGGAATCCTCTTGATTCCCCTCAGGTTATTTCCTGTTAAAAACTGAAGTGCAATGTGCTTAAATTTCTGGTCTTTGTATTGGGTGATGTTTCTAGCTTTTCAGGAGTGTGCCTTGGAGCTAGGATGTAAGAAAGTCTGGGATTCTCTCTGTGCAAAAAGTGATTTGAAGCCCCGGAGACTTTGGAACTTTTCTGCTTGATTTTTCTTTAACTGTACGAAACAGATTTGAGAAAACAGTCAGGCGAAGGAGCACCTTTGTCTCCACACTACTCTTTCTCTTCAGAGGCAAACACCGTTAACAGCTTGCCTTGAAACTGTCTCCTCTAACATTTTGTCTCAGTGATATGGTCCTCTTAGAAATCAGTTCTAAAACGTTGTGTATCTTCTCTACCAATGGGATGGAGAAATTCGTGCAGGAGAGGAATCCTATTTGTGATCCGACTTGCGATCCCATACAAATTGCAAGGAGAGAAGCTGTTGTTATTGTTGAGTTGCTAAGTTGTGTGACTCTTTGAGACCCTGTAGACTGCAGCATGGAGAAGGCAATGGCACCCCATTCCAGTACTCTTGCCTGGAAAATCCCATGGACGGAGGAGCCTGGTAGGCTGCAGTCCAAGGGGTTGCTAGGAGTCGGACACAACTGAGCGACTTCACTTTCACTTTTCACTTTCATGCATTGGAGAAGGAAATGGCAATCCACTCTAGTGTTCTTGCCTGGATAATCCCAGGGGCAGGGGAGCCTGGTGGGCTGCCGTCTCTGGGGTCACACAGAGTCAGACACGACTGAAGTGACTTAGCAGCAGCAGCAGACTGCAGCACACCAGGCTTCCCTGTCTTTCACTATCTCCCTGAGTCTTCTCAGATTTATGTGCATTGAGTTGGTGATGCCATCCAACCATCTCATCCTCCATTGCCCTCTTCTCCTTTTGCCTTCAATCTTTTCCAGCATCAGAGTCTTTTCCGAGGAGTCAACTCTTTGCATCACGTGGCCAAAGTATTGGAACTTCAGCTTCAGTATCATCCTTCCAGTGAATATTCAGTGTTAGTTTCCTTTAGGGTTGACTAGTTTAATCTCCTTGCAGTCCAAGGGACTCTCAAAAAGAAGCTGGCTTAAGGAAGAGGAGGGCCCTTTATAAAGAAAAGTGAAAGGAAAATGACACACTTTAGATATTGGAGAACCAATTCTTGATTATTTTTGCTTTGGATTTACAATTAAATTACTTCTTCTGAAGCCTTTCTTGTGGCTTTTGGCCTTGGTTCTGCAGTCCTCAGGATTGCACTGAGTATAATAATGATAATCTGTGATTATAACAGTGGTGATAGGCTGTGTATGGTTCCCGATTATTCACAGCCCTCCCTGTAACAGGATTGCAGGACCTCGCCCCATTAACACCAGGCGTGTCCATTAGACTTGCTTTGGCCAATAAAATGGGGTGAAAATGGCAAACGCCGTCCCCCTTATGGCGTCAAGTCCACAGTGATGCCTGAATCCCATGGGAGGCTCTGAGTCCCATTGTGCAGTCTCCCAACCACTAGCCTTAGAAAGGGAACCCTGGTGGCGAGATCAGGGAGCAGAGTCTCAGAGGCCCTTGTTACCACCAGGGCCTGAGATGTGGGAGGGATCTGTCACCATGGCACAACCAAAAGAAAATTAATCTAGTACTGTGCATGCATGCTAAGTCACTTCAGTCATGTCTGACTATATGCAACCCAGTGAACCGTAGCCCTCTAGGCTTCTCTGTCCAGGGTATTCTCTGGACAAGAATACTGGAGTGGGTTGCCATGCCCTCCTCCAGGGGGTCTTCCTGACCCAGGGATTGAGGCTGTGTCCCTTAGATCTCTTGTATCGGCAGGTGGGTTCTTTACTACTGGGAGCCACCTGGGAAACCCAATCCAGTAATGAAGGCTGTCTTTACTGAAGCATGCATTATTCCAAGTGCATTTCTTGTATCAACTCATTCAATTTTCACAAGAAAGCTATTATTCTTTCTGTTTTGGAGATGAAGGGAAAGGTTAAGTAACTCACCCCAGGTGAGCAGGTGGTAAGGAGGCACTGTCACCATGATGCAGGCTGGCAGACAGTCAGCATCCAGGTTGGTTATTTGCGTTGTAGCCTCAGTTCTCTGATGGGTTAGAGAACAAGTAAGAACTTTCCCAACTTTTCTTCTTGTAAGTGTGGGGATGGTACTCTGTCCAGCTCTCCACACCTCCAAATTGGAGCTGGCATCACTCTGTCTTTTTAAAAGAAAGCACATCTTTGTTCCAGAAACATCAGGACAAGAGACCTCATTTTAATAGGCAAGTGGACAAATGCTAAAGATTATGCAGAAGGTTGTCCATCAAATATGATAACAGTGAGGCACTGGAAATGACGTGGATGGTCACAGATAAGAGGAGGAGAGACATGTTACAGTACAATAGTGGATTTTAATTTCCCCGTCACCCACAGTGCTGTGCAGCTGTGACCATCAATGTGGATAAGCACCTCAAAGAGATTATTAAGTGGAAATTCAGACCCCAATTGCCACCTATTCTCCATTCCCCATTACTGTCACTGGAGTAGGTTCCCACATGAATGTGCATGCACAGCTGTCCCTGGCAATTATTTGCAGAAACTGAAAGCACCTCCCAGAAATGCTAAGAGCAATTGCCCACTGATGGTGGGCTTCTAGAGAAAATCTTACTTTATGCTTCTCTTCACTGTTCAGATTTTTCAGAGTATGTATTTAGAAGTGAGGGCTTCCCTGGTCGCTCAGTGGAAAAGATTCCTCCTGCCAATGTAGGAGGCACGAGTTCTGTCTCTGGGTCGGGAAGATTTCCTGGAGAAGGAAATGGAATCCCACTCTGGTATTCTTGCCTGGAAAATCCTATGGACAGAGGAGCCTGGTGGGCTGCAGTCCATGGGGTGGAAAAAGATTTGGACATGACATAGTGACTAAACAACAATATTTAGAAATGATCTTGTGTTGAGAATGAATGTAGTTAGAGAAAAGCCGTTTTAGTTTTCAAGAGGAAAGAAGGCAAAGCTGGAGACCATTTTCATTTTGAGCAAAGGGCCCAGGAGTGGACCTGATGTTTAGAGCAGTGCCGGCCAGTGCATCCTAGTTGTGATGACAGAGCCTATGATGACTTTCACAGCCTCTTGGGGTGAAGTTTCTAGAATCTCATTACAGATGGAGAGGCCATGCCACATCTTCACTGGGGGTGCAGGCCCTGGAGTCCCCCAGACCACGGTCCTCAGAGCTTTGATTCCTCATCCATAACTACTAAGAATCAGAAATCTTCTCGAAATTGCTGGGAGGGTTTAAGAAAACAGCCCGTGTTCATCCCTTGGCACACTACCTGCACAGAGTAAGCACCCAGTAAACCGAGGTTACGATTCACGTTAACCCCAGGTTAAGCCTGCGTGCGGTAAATATGGTTCTTGAGATGACAGGGTGTGGTCTGCCAAAGAGTGGATTTCCCAGCCAGATACTGGCTCATTCACTTCTGAAGGTTTCTGAAGACCCTCCATCGGACCCTGGCCTGTGCTTGAGAAGGAGGTTTTACCCCATCCTGAGGCTGCTGGGTCAGCCATGTATCCTCCCACCACTGGCTCTGGTTAGGGGTGTGGGTTCAGTGTCCCTCTTGGCCTGGAGGCCATAAAGAATGTCAGGCTGGGGAATAAGCACCCTTCATTTCCTCCCTTTAGGAGAGAAAGGGAAAGACTCATGTCCCCTCCTGTTCCCAGAAAGAAAGAAAAAGTGATGTCGCTCAGTCGTGTCTGACTCTTTACAACCCCATGAACTGTAACCTGCCAGGCTCCTCCATCCATGGTATTTTCCAGGCAAGAATACTGGTATGGGTTGCCATTTCCTTCTCCAGGGGAATCTTCCTGACCCAGGGATCAAACGTGGGTCTCCTGCATTGCAGGCAGACTTTTTATGGCTTGAGCCACCAGGGGCTCCAATCTTGTCCCCAACAAGATATCAGTTAAACCCCACAAAACCACTTTAGGAAGCAAAGAGATCATTGGCAGCATTCAGGCCTAGACCCCTCCACAAAGGCCACTGTCCACAGTGACTTTCTCAGCCACACAAACATGGCTGAAAGATGTTGTACAGAAGAGAGTCATGGGGAAATGCGGCATGAATGGGGATTCAGAACTGCAGAAATCCACCACACAGCCTCTTGACATCCTCCATCTCACCCCCACATCTTCCATGCATGGCTTGACCCAGAAAACACATCTGAGAAAACAAATCAAACAAGTCCAGTTTGCAGGTGTTGCCCAAATATGGTCATTTGATTCTTTTTCCTTTGAAATCTAAGCAGCTTGGGGAGACAGCAGCACATATGATTGACTAATTTCTACATTGTGCTGTGCTGAGTTGCTCAGCTGTGTCTGACTCTGTGCTACCCCGTGGACTGCAGCACACCAGGCTCTATGGGATTCTGCAGGCAGGAATACTAGAGTGAGTTGCCATGCCCTTCTCCAGGGGATCTTCCCAACCCAGGGATCGAACCCAAGTCTCCCACATTGCAGGCAGATTCTTTACCATCTGAGTCACCAAGGAAGCCCAAGGATATTAGAGTGGGTAGCCTATTCCTTCTCCAGGGGATCTTCCTGACCCAGGAATCAAACGGGGGTCTCCCATATTGCAGGTGGATTCTTTACCAGCTGGCCTACCAAGGAAGCCCAATTTCTACATTAGGCATTCCCCAGTGGATTTTTTTTTAACCATTAATTTTTTTTAATACAGGTATAATTGACATGTGAAAAGCTGTCATATTAAGTGTGCATGCGTACTCAGTCACTCAGTCCTGTCCAGGAAGCAGCCTCGTGTTTCCAACCCCTCTCTAGGTGATGTCCCTGTCATTTCCCCCTACTGAAGTGGGGATGGAAACAAGAGGCTGCTTCCTGGACTCCAACTGGGAGGTTGGGATGGGACTGGATCAGAGGACTGGACAACAACAGGATGAAGCCTCTGAATGCAGGGTGGTGAGTTTGGCCTCTGTCTTTCAGTCCAGGAAACCAGGCCAGGCAAGGAGGGGTCAGAGAGCCTGGGTACAGGACAGCGAGAGAAGAGGAGAGGAAGATCGAAGAGGCCAGGCAGGTTGGGCAGCAGGGAAAGAGTGAACCACGACTCAAAAGTCACTCTAATTGCACACAAGAGCTGAGGAAAGAGTATTTCTCATATTTTCTTTGTCCTAAAAACAGACACACACAAGAGCCCTGTGCCTGTCACAAAATAGAGTATCAGTAAAGAAATGCATGTTGACTGAAGAAGGGATTTGGGGAGAACACCCTTAAGACAGTTGTGTGTGTTTAGAATCTTACAACACTGAACTGGAGTGAAGCACAAAATTCAGGCAAAGTGAAATTATGCAAGATTTCACTTTCCGTTAGTTTTTTTTTTAATTCAGTTGATCTTAGAAGTGAGTAAAATGCTAAGTAATTTTTTTTCTTCAGTTTTCTTCCATTAGTCCCTTCTAAAAAGTCTAGTTTGTATTTCAGCCTCAAAAAACAGGCTTATATTTTTAATAGAATAAGAAGAATTGGCATCAGAAGTTTCTGCAGCTAAATGGCAGTAATGTCATATCTGGGAAAAAAAAAAAAAAGAAGCTGATGTATTGCAGGCTGCTCCAAGCACCCAGCAATTTTGATGCAAAATCCCTCTTTCTGTACTGATGAGCCCTCTTGACTAACAGTATAGTAACTGTGCATGTGTTTTCAGAGAACATCTTGCACCAGCTCCTTAAAATCGTTAGGAAAAATGGGAGAAAAATGTTCATTAAAGGTGATGAGGAAATTTAGATAAGACCTGAAACAGCCGGAATGAGAAAACAGCAAATCAAAGAGATCAAAGTTATGGCTGGCTGCTCTCGGCAGTGATGCTAGTGGAGGTGCCTGCTCAGGTAAGGGCTTAATTAGCGCTGTCAGTCACTCTAATTGCCTGCGATTAAAGGCCTGAGTCAGCAGGGCTATGAGCTTGCCCAGTGATGGGCGTCACCCATGAATTTGGAAGGGGAATCGGGGATCACGCCTCCTCAAGGGGCAAACGGCACAGTCGTCTATTTGAAGACATTTTCCATCAGCACCTATGTGGCCCATCTGCTGGTCTGCTTTCTCCGACAACAAGCACTTTGTTAAATCAGTATCAATTCACAAGCTGGAGGAAACGTCCAAGTAGCCTTTATTTGATTTCTGTGCTTCTGAGTCGGGGCCAAGGGTGTCAATTATCAATGAACAAAGCTCTAGGCATTGACTGCAAGTGTTGCGCCTTGTAATGGTACCAGGTCCTCGTGTCTCCCTTGGACATCTTCAGCATCCTGTCTTCACAGCCCAGGTCAACTTGTGCTTCTCAGATGGTTTCTGGGGAGGGCTTCTATCTGGGTCCCCCCTCATTCGTTCTACATTTCCGGCCATGGTTGTTCCTTGGCCAAGAAACCCTGCCCCACCACCACTCCTCTTATCCCTACCCATCTCCTCTTTTCCAAGTCTAACCTTCTGATCCAAAGAGCTGACTCATTGTAAAAGACCCTGATGCTGGGAAAGATTGAGGGCAGGAGGAGAAGCGGATGACAGAGGACGAGATGGTTGGAAGGCATCATTGACTCAACAGACATAAGTTTGAGCAAACTCCAGGAGAAAGAGAAGGACAGGGAGGTCTGGTGTGCTACATACTGCTGCTGCTGCTGCTAAGTCGCTTCAGTCGTGTCCGACTCTGTGCGACCCCAGAGATGGCAGCCCACCAGGCTCCCCCGTCCCTGGGATTCTCCAGGCAAGAACACTGGAGTAGGTTGTCATTTCCTTCTCCAATGCATGAAAGTGAAAAGTGAAAGTGAAGTCGTTCAGTCGTTCCTGACTCTTAGCGACCCCGTGGACTGCAGCCTACCAGGCTCCTCTGTCCATGGATTTTCCAGGCAAGAGTACTGGAGTGGGGTGCCATTGCCTTCTTTGTGCTACATACTATGGGGTCACAAAGAGTCAAACACAACTGAGCGACTGAACAACAACAACAAAACCAAACTTGGTGGTGGGGGAGGGGTGTCTATCTCAAATCCTTTCAGGTGACGACCCCTCCTTCTCCCCACCCCAAGGAGACCCTCCCCTTCTCTGGGTTCCTGGGCACTGTCTCCAGCCCTCTACCCAGGGACAGTCTGCATCCTCCCCCAAAGGCAACTATGGCTGCTTGTATCCTCTCTGGGGTTGCCATGCTATTTTTAAAACACTGTGATTTCAAAAATAGATTAAAATACAGAGTAGATGCTCAGTAAATGTTTATCTGGTCAAAGGAAGTAAGTGCTGCTGGATAGAAACAAAGGATCCAGGGAGGGAGGCTGCAGAGGAGCCCACTGCAGGGCAGCAGGGCAGTTTTCATCTGGATAGCTTGGCTAGGATACCAAATAAAGCAATAAAAATGCTAATCTTCCCAGCCCCGCCTTCTGCTTCAGGAGAGCCTCGGAGGCAGTGACAGCAATAAAGTAGGTGGAGAAGTTAAAGGGGAAAACATAAATTAGGTCATGAGAGGATAAAGAGACGGATTTTCAATAGGCTTCAACCTTCAGAGTTGGGAGGGCCTAAATTAAGTGGATCATACGAAATTCAATAAACAAGGATTGTAGACGGCAGATGATTTATCCCATTATAATTTGAATTAAATTCAAGCATCAATAACACCCCTGACCCAAAGGTTATTAAGAGATGGCTAATAACATGAACCAAACCAGCACATCTGTGTATTATTGCTGGAAATTCAGGGTCGGGGAATTGATTGCCTGAGAGATGAATTTCATCCCTGGTGCTGTGGAGCAGGGCTCAGGAGGACAGGGCACAGTGGTGTCCTCCAGCCACCAGCCTGCAGCCCAGGACCCCTCATCTGTGACCAAGACAACCTGGATGATACCCTCAGCATGGAGAAAATCTAGACACGTTTCTTCCTAGCTGGAGGTTTCTCACCTCCCTTTGCTGACAGTGTTTACTTTAGAAAATTTGCAAGTATAAATTCTTTCTCTGACCCTTTGCAAATTTCCCCCTGGTGCCTTTCCTGTGTGACAACCCAGAGCCTATCTTTCTTGAGGAGGTGGGAGCCACCTCCTTGAAGTGCAGACAAAGGAGAGAGCACTGTATCCCCAGACTCCACAGGAGAGATGTAGCCTGACTTCCACATCACAGAGAGAAACACTTGATGTACCACACTCCCCGCTGGGTACCACCTGGATGGTGGCCCCCTGCACTTTTCACTGGCGCACCCAGGGCTTAAAACCCTCCCACTTTTGGTGTCAGTAGAATTGAGCTCAGCCCTGACTGCACTAGTCTTGAGTAACACCTAGCTTCTCTGTTTAATTTTGGTGCCATTTGGACTTTGACATGTGTCTGTGGGCATCAGGGAAACCGTTTGCTCCAAGCCCAGACTGCTGCTCTCAGAAGCTCTCTTCTGCCTTGTGTATAAACTCGTGAGTGCTGGCCAGTTAATCCAGGCCTGTTGCTTCTATTTGTGTTAGATGATTCAGACTGTGTTCAGACATGGAAAACACACCAAATCAATCACAGAACCGGGCCCAGCAAATCTCTGAGAACTGCTTGACAGATACTGGTGTCCCTGCACACTCCCTTCCCCACTCTGGTCTAATTGTGAGCTCCCTGACAATGGCTGGGTATCTGTCACCTTCCTCATGGGGTCTGATGGGGTTTTGCCTTTTAGCACCACTGAGGTGCAATGTCTTAGATTCAGGTACATCACACCAGTGTGCACTTGAGCGCCTTCATGCCCTTCATCCTTTCATCTTATAGGACTCCCAGGAAACACTGCTGTCCCTTCTTCACTGGTAAGGAGGCCAGACTCATACAGACTGAGGGCTTTGCCCAAGGTCACAGGCATGGACAGTGTCAGACCTGAGATGTGAACGCAGGCAGCCTGGCTCCCCAGACTGCAGGATTTCACAATGAAATATTCTTGCTGCGTTGTTGTTCAGTTGTTCAGTCATCTACGACTCTTTGAGACCCCATGGACTACAGCATGCCAAGCTTCCTTGTCCTTCACCATCTCCTGGAGCTTGCTCAAACTCATTTCCATTGATTCAGTGATGCCATCCAACCATCACCTCTTCTGTCATCCTCTTCTTCTTTTGCCTCCAATCTTTCCCAGTGTCAGGGTCTTTTCCAACAAGTTGGCTCCTCACATCAGGTAGCCAAAGTATTGGAGCTTCAGCTTCAGCATCAGTCCTTCCAATGAATATTCAGGGTTGATTTCCTATAGGATTGACTGGTTTGATCCCCCTGCAGTTCAAGGGACTCTCAAGAGTCTTCTCCAACACCACAGTTCAAAAGCATCAATTTTCTGGCATTCAGCCTTCTTTCTGGCCCAACTTTCACATCCATACATGACTACTGGAAAAACCATAGCTTTTTTGTCAGCAAAGAGATATCTCTGTTTTTTTTTTATATGCTATGTTTGTCATAGCTTTTCTACCAAGAAATAAGTGTCTTTTAATTTCATGGCTGCAGTCACCATCTTCTGTGATTTTGGAGCCAAAGAAAATAAAGTCTGTCACTATTTCTATTGTTTCCCCATTTGCCAAGAAGTGATGGGACCAAATGCCATGATGTTAGTTTTTTGAATGTTGAGTTTTAAGCCAGATTTTTCACTCTTCTCTTTCACTCTCATCAAGAGCCTCTTTAGTTCCTCTTCACTTTCTGCCATAGGGTGTTGGAATCTGCATATCTGAGGTTATTGATATTTCTCTTGGAAATCTTAATTCCAGCTTGTGCTTCATCCAGCCGGGCATTTTGAATGGGCTTCCCTCTGGTTCAGACAAGGATTTAATTGTATGGAGTAGGAATCCTGGAGGGAATGTAAACCCTGGGGGGATATATCTAGATTGCTGGCGGGGCAGCTGGATCAGAAACCAACTTCCTGAGAGACCAAAGGGCACTCCTGCTGGAGGGGAGACCTCTCCTGGCAGAAGCACTGGAGGAAGGGGCTAGGCACTAAGTGTCCAGGGCAGGCAGCGTGTTGTCCAGGAAGTAAGGAGGGGATGGATCATGGCAGGACAAATGAACTAAGGTGTCTTGTTGAATTCTGCAGGACTTCAGGACCCTGCTCTACTGTGCAACACCAGGGGGACGGGGCCACTCCCTTCCAATGGAAGAACATCAGTGAACCTTGGAACATCAAAGGGCTCAGAGCTTCAGCAGCTAGGAGAGAACCAGGGCTGCACAAATATGGTGGCACCATTGGTCAATAGATACGAGGATGAAGCAGCAGCGACACGTGTAGAAGGAGTCTTGTTCGTGAGCACAGGTGAGTGCCCACCACCTGTGGACATCCAGGTATTCTTGCAGAGGAATGTTCTGGGACTAAAAGAGTAGAGGGGCCACTGAGTATGGCTTTCCTGTTGTCCTGGTCTCTCCTCCACTCAGTAGCCATTAAGTGCTACAATGCAACTCTACTGTCTCTTTATCAGCAGTTTCACCTCTACCTGCTGAGAGTGGGATGCAGCCAAGGGAATTCTGGCTGTGCCTCCCACAGGTCAAATCAAAACCACCACCTCCCTGGTGCTGCCTTTATAGGCGCTGGGCGTGTGGGATCTGCCGATAGAAGTCGAAATCTGTTGGGAGAATTGCACATCAGTCAGTGAAACTATTACCTGTTCATTTGATAAGAGAAAATTAAATTATTCAGCTCCCAATAAAACAGGCATATCCCACCATAATAGTGGAGTAATTGTTTTACAATTAAGGCGTGCCCAGAATGTACATTACTGAGTCATTTTAATAATGTGTGCATTGAGTTGCTTATTTTTTTTCCCAAAGAGAGGCAATTCAAATAAGTAATTTAGTGGTAGAAGTAAACTATGAATTTAATTTATATGTTCATTAATTGTACAATTAAACAGAATACTAATTGACTGTAGAATTATAGCTAAATGGAACACTGCACCCAGACAATTAGTTCTCGTCCTGTTTTTCATCGTGAACATAATTTTTGGTGGTCTCATCCTACCCAATTAGGTTTTGTTTGGCTTTATTGGAGCATAAATCATTCTGCTAGCACAAGATTTAATCCCCCCAATACAGCTGGTGTGTTACTCCCAAAGGTTATCTCTTAAAAGAAAGGACATCAGGTTTCAGTGATCAGGATGGGCAGGAGATAAGCTGGGCTTTGATTTCCAGTGTGTTCTCCACAGAAGAACTGATGGAGGCAAAGCCATGGGTCAGAGGTGATAGCATCTTGGTTATGTCACCTGTATGTGGGAGGGGCTGGGAGTCTGGACAACCTGCTCACCATGTCTAAGGTTTTTACCTGGAATGGACATTTTTAAGCCACAGTCCCTTGGAGCACACATAGGCTACTGGCTCCAACAGGAGAGAGCCTCACAGGTAGGAAAAATTTGTATGCAGGAAACGTGGTGTCTTTTCATGGACATGAAGTGTCTGTGATAAACTCAGGGCCACTTCCCTTTCTGGGCTGCGCCATTGGGAGTTCTCACCTAGAGCTGATGTCATGAGCCAGAGGGTCTGGTTGTGATCCTTGGTTTATCCTGAGATTCATGCAGGCCGGCTGTGCTTTCCCCAGCTTCTCAGAAAGAAAAAAGGAAAAGGGAAGATGTGAAGTGGTGGCTCCCTAAAAACACAGGAATGTACCTTCTCCATGTGGATGGGAGGCCAGGGCAGAGCCCTGTGCACGCACCTCTGGAGGCACCAGGATCTCTCAGTTGTTTGGGGCAGCAGAGGGGCCCTCCCAGAGCTGTTTAAACTTCAGGGGCTTCTCTCTGGCACAGTCCCTGAACGTGGCAGAAAGTCAGACATGAAGCAGGCTATTATCAACATGTCTCCTTTACATAGAACATCTGTGGGACCAAGTTTGCTCAAGTCATTCCACAAACATCAGGTGCAGCTTAGACACTGTGGTAGGTAATTCAGTTCAGTTCAGTTCAGTCACTCAGTCGTGTCCGACTCTTTGCGACCCCATGAATCGCAGCACGCCAGGCCTCCCTGTCCATCACCAACTCCCGGAGTTCACTCAAACTCACGTCCATCGAGTCTGTGATGCCATCCAGCCATCTCATCCTCTGTCGTCCCCTTCTCCTCCTGCCCCCAATCCCTCCCAGCATCAGAGTCTTTTCCAATGAGTTAACTCTTCTCATGAGGTTAATCGGGTACAGCATTAGACAAGGCAGACCCAAATACCTGCCCATTGGCCCCATGGCTGAGACAACGGCCATAGGGAATGTGACCCAGGGTCATCTGGTGAGTATCCTTGGCCATCCTGACTCAGCTTCAGGGGAGTCGAAACAGTGGTCCTCGTATTGGCCTCCTGTGGCTACTGTAATGAACTACCACCAACTTAGCAGCTAAGACAGCACGAGCTAATCATCTGACAGCTCTGGGAGTTAGACGTGGTCTGGTCTAAGGTGGGTCTCTTGGGATAGGACAAGACCAAGGTGTAGGCAGCACTGGTTCCCTCTGGAGGCCCCTGGGGAGGCTTCCTTGGCTTCTCCTGCTTGAGAGGTGCCTATGTTTCTTGGCTCGTGGCCTCCTCCTCCATCTTCAGAGTCAGCAGTGGTGTCATTCCCACCTCTTCTCTGTCCTCACAACTCCCATTCTGACCCTCCAGCCTCCCTTATTCACCTAAAGACCCTTGTGAGGGATATGGGTGCATCCAGGACACACTTTCAGCTCCAGATCTTTAATTGAATCGAGTCTGCGAAGTCCCTGTGGCTGTGTTGTGTAGCCTGGTTCCAGGGATTAGGGTGAGGACATTTCAGGTGGAGCTCTGCTCTTCCCACCACTCTTCCTATGGGGAGAAGGAGTGCAGTGGTGCCAGGTCTCAGTTTCTGGGGGAAATAGGTGTTCCTTCTAAGAGGGTTTAGAAATACCTGGTGTTAACTGTTCATCTCACCCTCCAGTATGCTCCCAGTGACACCGAAGTGAGATATGTGACATCCCCAGAAGTGACTGGAACGCTCAAAGGCAGAAATCCTTCCTGCCAGTTGAGAGGACTCAGGTGGAACCCGATTTTGTTTTATGTTTTTATTGCATCATTTAAACCATTGAAATGCAAATCCCCACAGAAACAAATTGGTACAGGTATGGAAGGTAGAAGGGTGGTCTCCCAGCTGATTCCATTGTCCAGAGAAAGAGAAATGGCTCGGAACTTTATGCACTTTGGGGCTTCCCCAATGCCACAGTGGGTAAAGAATCTGCCTGCAATGCAGGAGACACAGGATATGTGGGTTTGATCCCTGAGTCAGGAAGATCCCCTGGAGAAGGGAATGGCAAGCTCTCACCAGTATTCTTGCCAGGAGAATTCCATGGACAGAGGAGCCTGGCAGGCTACAGTCCATTGGGTCACAAAGGGTCAGACACGACTGAGCAACTAAGCATGGCGTGGCATGGCCTTATGCACTTTACCTTGAAAGTGTTTAGGTAATAGGACCTTAAACTAGAAAACTTCCATTGTTATTAGTTTACATGGAATAAATGATTGTACACGAGACATACATAATCAGAGAGCTGTCGGTGTTTGTTCCTAAGCATCGGAAACTGAACATTTAATACAAAAGAAAGCAAGCTTGCATCTTAGGAGTCTTTGTCATATACACACACTCCCCAAACCTTACTTTCTCCCCCTCTTTGTTTTGTCCTTAAATACTTCACACCTTCTGATACTCGCCATAATTTACTTACTTGTTTGGTTTATCGTCTGTCTCCCCCATTAGATCAGGGACTTTGTGTTTTGTTCTCTCTTCCAAGAACTAGAAAAGTGACTGCTCTGTCAAAGGCAACCAATAAATATTTATAGAATGAATAAGTGATTTATACCATATGATCAGCATGCTGTATTTTGGTCAAGGGAAATGATCTCTCTATCATAGAATTAAGCCTGAGTTTTAACTGCTGTTTGGGAGATAAGATTTTTCTTAAGCGTTAGGTCAAGCCAAGATGCCTCAGGACTTTTCCAGGTTCCCAAGTCAGGCCGTGTTGCGGGGATGGGTCAGCGTCCTCACCTGACCCAGGCTTTCTCAGGTCCCCGCTAAGAGATTCATGAAGGCACAGAGAAAAATGGAGAATTTGAGACACTCTTGCACAACGCTAATGAAGAAGTTGAAGCAATAAGATGAGATGGTTAATTATAGATAAGAAAACCAGTGCAAGGAATCATAGCTATTTCTAAGGAAAATACCAGAATGACTGAAACAGAGACAATTATCCATGACACAATCACAGAAAAATTGCTGGAAACGTGATAAATATCTCAGAGTACAGGAGGCAAATGTCCTCCATTTTCCAAGGAAAAATCAGTCAAAATGGACCAAAGTTAGACACATTTCAGCAAACATTAAAATGATAAAATAAAGATAAACCCAAAGACTGGTCTTAGAAGGAAAATATATGCCTTCATGAAAACAAGCACAAACGTGTGTGGTCTGAGATCAATGCCACACTCCTGCCAGAAGGAAATACAGCTGAGCTGTCGTTTATTAAAAAAAAAGTGGAAAATCTAAGAACTTTACACCCAGGCATAGACTTTCCAGGTGTAGGGTTGACACCTAGACAGTCTCTACATCCACCTGCTCATGAAATACACACCCAGATACATTTTCTTGAAAGTGTGACAGAAACTGTCTACTTCAGTGACTGTAAGAGATGATTTAACAATGGAAGATCCTCTGAGAGCCTTTTTGAAGAAATGCATGATATAAGCACCTCCCAGTGACTCAGATGTGCCATGGAATCCAGTTGGATGGTTCTCATGCTAAGGTCTTGGGCATCTTCTCCACCCCGAAAGATTCAGGCTCTGTTCTGCTGTCTGGCCAGAGAACCACTCTTAACAGCCAACGAACCCTAATTTAAATTAAATAACTTTATCATAAATTACTACCTCTCATCTGGAGAGTTGATCAAAATGCACCCAAATATGAAGCTGATTGCCTCTGTCTACAGAAAGCTGGAAAAAAAAAAAAAAAAGCTTTCCAGGCTCTGTTCTCTTGCATTTTCTAGGTTTTTAAAAGAAAATGTCTTCCCAGTGAAAACAACCAAAAAAAAGCTTCACATAAAGAGAAGAGCCAAGTTTTATGGGTCACAGTGACCTGATACTACTAAATTCTAACATTCAGTTCTAATTGGAACAGAAAATCCTGTATTTTTATCTGGCTTTTACAAACCTCTTCAAATGTGAACTTCCAGATCTTCTCTGAAATTTCCCTTCTGTGTCACATTCGGTCAAATACATCTTTAATAAAAAGACTGAAAATGAGTTTTTAATCCAAGAGACTCCTGGAAACTTTGGAAGTTAATTTGTAGTTGAGAAAACAAACAAACAGATCAGGTTTGGGCTTGTCTGACTCTGCTGCCAGCTGACCTTGAAATTCAGTGTGGGTTGCTTACCTGCTCCGAGCCCTCCTTTTCTCATCTTTGAAATGGAGATGATTGTATCTGCTTCAAAACAGCTAAGACAGAAATAGCACAATATGAGGAAAGGTCAGAGACCCTCCCTCTTGCTTGTAGACTCCGGTGATGGTGGAAGAATTGTGGCGGATCTTCACGTGGGCATCTGTGAAAGAGGTAACTCTTCATGCTCTGTTAACCTCACATTTCAGCAAAACCAGTAAGCCAGCAGTCTTTTGCGGGTCAGGAGACCCCGCCCTCAGGTTCAGGGATCCACTGGAAGCAGTGGATATGCATAGGAAAGCAGTCAGGAAAGCAGTGATACGCACAGTTATGGTTTATCACAACGTAGGGATGCAGGTAAAGATGAGTGGATGGAAGACAGTCACAGGGAAGCCTAGGAGAGGCCAGGTGTCAGTGGCCAGGTGTCAGCACCCAGGTGTGTTCCCCTAATAGAGTCACTGCGAGCATTTACTTTTCCCAGCAATGATGTCTGATAGAACTTCCCTAGTGGCTCAGCTGGTAAAGAACCTGCCTGCCAGTGTAAGATGGAGAAGACAATGGCACCCCACTCCAGTACTCTTGCCTGGAAAATCCCATGGATGGAGGAGCCTGGTAGGCTGCAGTCCATGGGGTCGCTAAAAGTCGGACACGACTGAGAGACTTCACTTTCATTTTTCACTTTCATGCATTGGAGAAGGAAATGGCAACCCACTCCAGTGTTCTTGCCTGAAGAATCCCAGGGACGGGAGAGCCTGGTGGGCTGCTGTCTATGGGGTTGCACAGAGTTGGACATGACTGACGTGACTTAGCAGCAGCAGCAGCCAGTGTAAGAGACACAGATTCAATCCCTGGGTTGGGAAGATCCTTTGGTGAAGGAAATGGTAACCGACTCCAGTATTCTTGCCTGGGCAATCCTATGGATAGAGGAACCTGGAGGGCTACAGTCCATAGGGCTGCAAAGTGTTGGACACGACCGAGTGACTAATACTTTAAAATAAAATTACTTCAATGAGCTATAAATATTTGTGGCTTTGCAGGTCTCATGGTCTCAACTCAGGAAGAGCAATAGCAGCTTTTGACAATGTGGAAACAAACGAAGGAGGCTGGGGTCCCGTACAACTTTCTTTATTTGCAGACACTGCAATGTGAATTGCAGAGCATTTTCACATGTCATGAAATATTACGATCCTTTTGGTTTCTTGACTGTGTTGATGCACAGGGTATATTAGGGAGTTTATGATACTATTCTATATGAAACTATAATGGTGGATACAGGCCATTATGTATTATATTTGTCAAAACATATAGAACTATACAACTCAAAGACTGAACCTTAATGTAAATGGTGGACTTGGGTTAATGACAGTGCATCAGTCAGTGCTCACAGCTGTAGAAAATGAACCACTAGTATGAGCTGTTAACAGGGAGAAGAAGTGTGTCCCTGGGCTTAGTGAGGAGGGAACAGGCATATAGAACTCTATATACTAGCTTCTCAGTGATTCCGGAAATCTAAAGTGAA
Source organism: Bos indicus (assembly GCF_029378745.1). Classification (NCBI taxonomy): domain Eukaryota; kingdom Metazoa; phylum Chordata; class Mammalia; order Artiodactyla; family Bovidae; genus Bos; species Bos indicus. The sequence continues at coordinate 56,128,162 of NC_091772.1, read as the reverse complement.
AGTGTTAGTCACTCAGTCCTGTCTGACTCTTTGTAACCCCATGGACTGTAGCCCACCAGACTCCTCTGGCCATGGAATTCTACAGGCAAGCATAATGGAGTGGGTTTCCATTTCCTTCTCCAGGGGATCGTTCCAACCTGGGAATCTAACCTGGGTCTCCTGCATTGTGGGCAGATTCTTTACCATCTGAGCCACCAGGGAAGCCTCAGAACTATATGAAAAAATAAGGTCAAAAATGTTAAAAGCATTTGTAGTTCATTGGTCGTAGGATACCAGAGGGAGGTGGGGTTTGGCCCATGACATGTCATCGCCAACCCACAGGCAAGCAGGGGGATAAAGCTCACACATAATACCAGGACGTGGGCATGTAAACAACCTGAGACTCATACAGTGCACACTGTATGAAGCTGATGATTTTAGCTTCCGCTGAGCTGGGAGCAGCCACCATACATACTTGTTGTCGGCTTAAATAGCTGTATTATTTGTAGTGGAAACTTGGGAAAGTGGGCCTAAAGGGAGATAGAGATTTCTTCAGATATTGTGCTGCCTGTAATAAGCTGCTCACCCTCCTTTTTTCTTAAAGATGGAACAATTAATGCAGCATCCCTTTAAACATAATAATTAGCACAATTCATTTGGTAAACGAGTATTGAGCACCCACTGTGTGCTCGCTACCTGCCCAGGCTGCTGGAGCTGGTGGCAATTATGGCATGATGTCGAAAATGGCTGGACGGCATGTCCAAGTAAGAAAAAGAGCAAGTGGGGTCAGATTGATTTCATGAAACATTTGCTAATAAATGCATCCTGACGCTCCCCGGGGTGGCTGCCCCGTGCCCACTGGACTTCCATCTGTGGCTGTTCCATCTTTTGTTGTTGCTGTTCAGTCAGTAAGTCATGTCTGACTCTTTGTGACCCCATGGACTGCAGCATGCCAGGCTCCTCTGTCCTCCACTGTCTCCCAGAGTTTGTTCAAATTCATCTCCATTGAGTCAGTGATGCTGTCTAACCATTTTGTCTTCTGCTGCCCCCTTCTCCTTCTGCCCTCAGTCTTTCCCAGCCTCAGGGTCTTTTCCAATGAGTCAGCTCTTTGCATCAGGTGGTCAAAGTATTGGAGCTTCAGCATCAGTCTTTCCAATGAATATTCAGGACTGATTTCCTTTAGGATTGACTGGTTTGATCTCCTGCAGTGCAAGTCTTCTCCAGCACCACAATTTGAAGGCATCAGTTCTTTGGTGCTCAGCTTTCTTTATGGTCCAACTTTCACATCCATACACGACTACTGGAAAAACCAAAGCTTTTACTATACGGACCTTGGTCAGCAAAGTAATCTCTCTGCTTTATCTGTCTGCCTACATCAAATAATGAGAATGCATTTATCATCCTCCACTCGACAGGATATTCATTTACTGCCTCTAATATTCCTGTTACATCCTCCGAGGGCATGACCTAGTTCCTTCCTTAAAGGCAGCAATGAAGCAAGTTGCCCACAGGAGAGATAAGGACTGAGGCTCCCAACTCCCCACTTGGAGACAGTCAGCAGAAAGCCAGTTCCATCCTGAAATCTTGATTCTGGCATTCACATGATCCTCTCACTGGGATTCAGAGGAATCAGAGACCTAATTACAATTTCTACTCCCGTGTTGAGCATTTACTCCAATTACATGGTCAATAACTCAATGTATATGGATGTAAATGCTACTTGGGGACTCTCCATTTTTCTCCATTTCCGAGGCAGTGAGAACGGTGGTTTTGTCCATAGAGGCCCCTTCACTAGAGGCTTCTAACTGCTGGCTTAGTCCTCCTGTGGAAGCCAGGCCTTCAAGGAAAGAACAAGACAGCTTTAGCAGACGGCTAAGAGCAGAGGATCCCTGGTGGCTCAGATGGTAAAGAATCTGCCTGCAATGTAGGAGACCCAGATTCTATCCCTGAGTTGGGAAGATCCCCTGGAGAAGGGAATGGCAACCCACTCCAGTATTCTTGCCTGGAGAATTCCACAGACAGAGGAGCCTGGCAGGCTACGGTCTATGGGGTTGCTAGGAATTGGACACAACTGAGCAACTAACACTCTGAAAGCAGGGCATCCAGGTGAGACTGTGGGTTCCACCAGCATCCCCAGCTCCATGAACACACTTCCCATGCCTCGGTCTACCCCTCTGCAAAATGGGAATGACGTTAGTGCCTATCTGAAAAGTCCTTAGGGTGATGTCCAACATGAAATGTGCAATAAAGGAACAATCCATAAAGAGATCACAGCAGTGAAAGCTGTGTATCTCTAGAGCATGTTTGGGGAAAAGCATGTCTGAGAAAAGATGAGAGGCAGCTGCTCTCAGTGCCAACAGCAAGAATCTCAGAGCTGAAAGCGAAGCCAGGACTCTGGTCCTGTGTTTAATCACCACAGGTGCAGGAATGATCCTGCCTTCTGTTTACCCATCTCCTCAGGCCAGGGTACTTTCAGTGTAGAGACTCACTGCCTTCTGGAAGATGAAGAAAATCCCCACCAAAGGGGTGTTGACTTAAAAAAATAATCACAACATAAAAGTTGAAAGTTATGTTTTATTTGGTGGGAATTTTTAGGACTCCAAGCCCGGAAGATAGCATCTCAAGTGACCTTGAAATAACTGCTCCAAGGACGTTAGGGGGAGGAGCCAGGTTGAAAAGAAGCTGTGCAACAAAGGGCAGGTAGTTTGAACATCAAAAGATTATTGTTAAAGAAAACCAGATATCCCAAGTTAAGGAATTTAGCGCGTTTCTACTTATGGGAAGATGCAAGAGTCTAGACTCACTGAAATCATTCCTTTCATGTGCATCTCAGCTCTCTTGGGCCATTGTCCTGCGTTGTTTTCACATCCTGAAATCCCCTGGGCTCACCATAGGGAGTGGCTGCAGTCTGATGGCTGTTAGATAACAGAATTCTTCTCCTTCCTGAGTGCCCTTAGAGCTCAGAAATTCATATTCGGAGGGCCAGAATCACTGATGACTGTGATATTCTTGTTTACTGATATAGCAGGAAATATTTCCTTTCTCGGGGCGGGAGGATCTGCTTCGTGTGTACTCAGAAACACACATTCATTAAGAACCAGGCCACATGGCTGTGACAGCAGATTGGGGCACGTGGGCAGGTGGGCGCTCTATGTCTTGGGGAGGCTGTTTTTACTCTGGGTGACCTGGAGCTCCAGACCTGCAGCCTCCTTCCACCCCACTGAGTGGACATCACACCAGGATACCGCAGCCATGAACACAGCCTCTCTGAGACCCAGTCTGGCTCCAGCACTGCTCAGCAGCCTCTCACCTGCTATGAGAAGTGAGACGTGAGATGTGTTCACATCTTAGGAGAGTGTGGCAGACAGCCCACAACTCTGCCTCGGGATGAGCTGGGAGGAACCTGTCCCACTTCCTCTTTACTTTCATCTACTTCAGAGTGAAGAGACTCCAAGGAGCATCACACATTGCCCTCAGAGGCTCCTCTGGATGCCTGGAGTGGTTGGCAGGGTTCTCACTGGGTGTAGGGAAGATGAGCCTGCAACAGGTCTCCAAGCAGATGGATGCAGTGGACCATCAGTGGGTGCAGAGTGAGTCCCTGCTCTTTGAAGATTATAACCGATTCAGCCAACACGTTGCTATCCAAGTCCACGTTCTAAATGAGGGTGGGCTCAGGCTGCCCTTCCGGGTTACAGAGAAGCTCACGAGGTCCCTGGGAAAGCGAGCATGCACAGAGGTCAGGGAACCCTCTCTGTTTCTCGTCTTTGCTCCCACCGGCCATCACAGCCTTACCCGCCACTGAGCAGAAGGCAAAAAAAAAAAAAAAAGATGGGGTTTTTCCTACCTTTGAAAACATCACAGAGAGTCAAAGGAAATGTTTCCAGGCTGAACTACACATCACTGAGTAACACAAGCAATAGGAAAACACATCAAGACCGTCAGCCACGGCGTTTGAAGAGCAAATGTGGTCCATGTACTGGATGAGTGTCAGCAAGTCCCCATCATTGAAAACAGGTGCCCCTTTTAACTGGAGGTCTAGCGAGGGTCAGGCGTGTGGAGATCTTGGAGAAGGGATACCCTCAGGGAAAAAAGGCAGAGAAATAATGATTTGAATTCTGACACCAATTCAGTGTCTGCAGACCAGTTAGCAGCCAGTGGGAGCGATAGCTTCATCCATCCTCAGTCGGCAGTGGGAACTCTAGTTCAGACACACATGTTGACCTTTACAATGGTTCAATGAGGTTTGAGAAAGCAGTTGTGACAGGGAACCAAGAGAGGACAGCAGAGATCAATGACGTCCTATTGAGGAATGGCATGGAATCGGTCAATTTCTCTTCCTCCCACCCTCCAGGCAATGACCACCAGTGGGAAGGATGAAACAGAGCTGGTACTTCCATATCACTCCCAACAGGACTCAATCCTTGCTGTCCTATCTAGGCACTCTTTGTATTTTGAGGGTTTGCATTGCTAAGTCAGTCTAAACGGAGGAGGAGAGATGTGCTGCAAAAGGATAATAATACTAATGAAAGGGAGAGTCAAGCAGGCAGCCATAATAATAATGTGAGGGCAGTGGTGGGTGGGTCTCAGTTTTCTTATTTCTGCGGTCTCCTATGCATGAATGGAAGGCTCTCTTGGGTGTGACTGGATGTTGACAGAGCCCCAGATCCTTCTGCAAGGACTCGGGTGCCCCATACTTTGCCATCAACACAGCGATCCATGGAGCATCAGTTCAGAGCTGTCCCCAGATAGTGCTGCAGAAATTAGGTCCTAGTAGGTGCTTTGTGAGGAAGTCTCAGTGAACAAATGAACGATAAGCTTCTCCAGAAACATATTGTCAGGCATTGGCTACAAATCTGCTCTTTTCTTTTACAAACAATAAATCAAATGTCCTCTCCTCCCATAAGCTGCTTCAGTAAAGTCTGATTCTTTACAATCCTACGGACTGTAGCCCATCAGGCTCCTCTGTCCATGGGATTCTCCAGGCAAGAATACTGCGGTGGGTTACCATGCCCTTCTCCAGGAGATCTTCCCCACCCAGGGATTGAACTCCCATCTCTTATCTCTCCTGCAGGCAGGCAGGTTCTTTACCACTAGCGCCACCTGTGTGTGTGCTTAGTCATGTCGGACTCTTTGTGACCACATGGACTGCAGCCTGCCAGGCTCCTCTGTCCATGAAGATTCTCCAGGCAAGAATACTGGAGTGGGTTGACATGTCTTTCTCCAGGGGGTCTTCCCAACCCAGGGATCGATCCCAGGTCTCCTGAATTGCAGGTGGATTCTTTACCATCTGAGCCTCCAGGGAAGCCCATGAATACTAGAGTGGGTAGCCTATCCCTTCTCCAGGGGATCTTCCCAATCCAGGACTAGAACTGGGGTCTCCTGTATTGCAGGTGTATTCTTTACCAGCTGAGCTACCAGGGAAGCACCATCTTGGAAGCTCCAAGTCAAATGTAGGTGATGCCATTGACTTACCTGTAGCTTCAGGCCTTAGAAGTGTCATTTGCAATCTTGCTGCTCTGTCACTGGCACCCACTTTTCCCTGCAAGCCTCACTAAATGTGTGACCAACCCCTGGATGAAAACTTGTGATCTAAGTTAAAACGTTCCTCTGCCAGACCTCATTTCTGTATAGATTTAGAGAACTTCCACTTCAGGGCTTCACTCCTGGGAATGGGGCCCCAGTGCCAGCAGACTCCGTGTCCCAGGGGAGCTTGTTAAGAGTGCAGAATCTCAGGTCCCACCGGACCTGCTAACCCTCAGACCCCTAGGTGGTTTTTGTGTTCCTTAAAACTGGAACCACCCTGCTGTCGCACAGAGAAGCCCAGTTGAGCCATGGGTGGCTTCTGGCTCAAATCATATCACTTCCAATCAAATGACCTCCATTTCAGCAACGAGACACCCAAGCTCAACAGTCCATGAGCCAACACGAGTTAGAAATCCATGGAAGCCAGTGATTCAATGAACAGCAAATCGTTGTCTGCAATCTCTCATTTTGGGGCACATCTTACAACACGCTCCCTCATTCTCTAATCCATGAACTGAAATGCCTCACAAAAAGCCCTCTAAGAAAATTTCAGGCTTCCCTAGTAGCCCAGTGGTAGAGAACCCACCTGCCGATATAGGAGACGCAACGAGGGTTTGATCCCTCGGTCAGGAACATCCCCTGATGGAGGGGATGGCAACCCGCTCCAGTATTCTTGCCTGGGGAATTCCACAGATAGAGGAGACTGGTGGGCTACAGTCCACGGGGCCGCAAAGAGACACAACTGAGCGACTAAACAATAAGAAGAAAGCTCCGTTTTAACAGGGAGGAGATCAGAAAACCTGGGGCGAACGTAGCCAGGCTGTACAGTGCTCTCCTGCTGTCTCCTCCCCTGGCCTCCTTGCTGTCACTCTGATGTGAGCAGTGTTTTATTTAACATTTTGTCATCGCAAAATGCATTTATACTTTATTTATTGAGCGTCTCTCCTCCTGCGCTCTCTGCCTGCTAAAGAATGACGAAGGTGATACAATAGGGAAGCTGCTGCTGCCGCTGCTGCTACATCGCTTCAGTCGTGTCCAACTCTGTGCAACCCCGTAGATGGCAGCCCACCAGGCTCCTCTGTCCCTGGGATTTTCCAGGCAAGAACACTGGAGTGGGTTGCCATTTCCTTCTCCAATGCATGCATGCATGCTAAGTCACTTCAGTCATGTCCGACTCTATGTGACCCTACAGACAGCAGCCCACCAGGCTCCTCTGTCCTCGGGATTCTCTAGGCAAGAACACTGGAGTGGGTTGCCATTTCCTTCTCCCAGTAGGGAAGCAGAGGAAATGAATGAGGGGTAATGAGTTTTCACTTGACAGCAGATGCATGGTTTTGTTTTACTCTCCTGACGTGTACTTGGTTAGGTGGCCATTTAGAATTACCAGTAATATCAATACTTCCTACTAGGCCATTCAGGATGTGGAGCAACTTGGTGGTGATAGGTATGTTTCTGCATTTTATAATCAAAAGTGATAGAGTGCAGCTCAGCTGTTTGATTTGTGCTGATGTTTATTCCACCTACAGCCAAAACAAGAGAGATCTTTTTGAGAAAGAAAGGCACTTTTTATTCTTTATTGAAACATGTAATCGAGTTCTTTATATATCAGAGGGGCCTATTCATCTGTATTGAATGGTCATTGAGATGTTCTGTGTATTCAGAATTCACACAGCTCACTGCAAATGCAGGATGGACTCTGGCGATACCAAGTAAAACATAATGCTTTTTGGAACAACAGTTTCAACTGATTATAAAGTTGCAGGTTGTTTGGACATATTCATTTCTGAAAAGATGATTGACAGAAAGTCCAAAGGATTCCTTTGGATTGACATGAGTGTTTTAGATGTAACTGGAGGTTCAGACAGCATGAAGAGAGGGTCCGGAGCTGTCAATTACCTGTTAAAGACAGACATGCACTTACTTTGAAGTAGGAAAGTGTATTCAATGTAAATTAACTTTAACATTCCAAGATGATGGTTCATGATTTATTTTCAAAATAGTGTATCTGTGAAAAATTAAGAGCCACAAGGATCCAATTATCTCAATGGCAGTCTCATTTACGTGGCACGAGGCACTTAAAAAAAGTCGGGAGGGATGTTTAGTAAGGCTAAATTGGTGTTGCCTTGCTGGATCACAGCTTGAAGTCTATCTGAACGACGTGGATCTCATTAAACATCATCAACTTAAAATCGCTCAGATAATAAGAAAGATGAAGATGAAGATCAGCCCAATAGAAGCTTCCCTTTTGTTCATAAACGTACTTCCTCTTGGGAGCATCTCCGACATCCGCAAGCAAATAGCACTTTGCAAGACGAGCTGGAAAGGTAGGTGGGCTGAGAGCATCTTTCTGCCAAGACGCTCAGGTCTCTGGTGGCCCAATTGTGAGAGGGGAGTTCAGACCATCAACTCCCTTTGTCCTAGAGGCTGAAGTCCTGCCCACTCGCTGATATTGATTTTGGAAAGGAGCTTTGAAATCGATCAATATCTGTTGGCAGCCGAAACCTTCAGATATTTGTTAAAGAAGCAGGCCGTCATGTTTCTGTGGGCAGAGAGGGTGGCCAGCGTTCAGGGTTACATGATTAAATAACGCCTGGTTTAGCTGCTGTCGGTAAGTGACAGGTCGACACAGAAGCGGGCACTTCCTGTGATTAATCTAGGCAGGAACAACCCACATTGACCTGTTCCTTTGGCACCCGTGTAAGGGAAGAATATTTGTCATTTGCTACTTTAGAAGCACTTTCTCCCTTCTAATGAGCTCTACAGACAGATGGGGGCGGTGGGGGAGCTCCGGTAAAATCCCGCCACAGAAGTGTAGGACCCTCGGAGCAAAGCAGAGCACAGCTCATCTCCCCAAGTGTTCTTCCTACAGTCTGTAAGGGGTGCAGGAAACAAAATATCAAAGCCATTAGGCAACCATGGGCTGCAGCCTTTCACAGCAACCCAGAGAAACACAAAGACCATCGGTTCCCCACAAGCCTATGTCTTGGGGGTGCATATGTCTCTACAAATTTATTTAACTAGCTTCATCACCTAGTGGCACAAGAGATGCTGAATTCAGAGTGGGCATTAAAATGTATTTCTCTTGTAAGGAAGAATTCCTAAACAGGCCATTGTTTACCATTTCTTCTTCTATGGACCACTTCAGGACACACTGAGAAAATACTGATACTCTGTAATTGGCCCTTCTGCAGCATGTAGGTTTGCCAACCCATTCTGGGGTGATTTATGGTTGGGGAGGGGTATTCACAGATGCAAGGGAGGCAATTTAAGATACCCTAAATGCAACCAAGTCAAGTGAAAATACATCTGGGTTCAGGCGAAAAAAAAAGTTAAGATTCAAGAGACTCAAGGTAGGATACCCTAAAGTCATGGGGGTAACAGAACACTCAGATTTCATGTACAGCTTCTGTTGTTTGTTAAGACTTCTGGGCTCTCTGAAACACAGCCTAATGGAGAAAAGAGGGTTTGAATTATCTCCCATGTGTGATCTCTGTTCGGCCATGTCTCGGGTAACAGTGTGCCCTGAGTCTTAGACGACTTATCTCGGGAGAGAAATGATAACCCCCGACTTCAAGGACCCGTGTGTGGAGTGCATGAGATAGCAATGTGGTACCAGGGAGCAGCTGTGTAACAAAGAGTATCTGGAATGGTGTATTCCCCCAACAAGTATCTGTTTATTTACCACCTGGCTGTGCTACACGTGGGGCTTCCCAAGTTGTGCTAGAGGTAAAGAACCTGCCTGCCAATGCAGCGGACACAAGGGGATGGGTTCAATCCCTGGGTTGGGAAGATCCCCTGTAGCAGGGCATGGTACCCCATTCCAGTATTCTTGCCTAGAGAATCTCCTGGACAGAGGAGCCTGGCAGGCTACAGTCTATAGGGTCACAAAGAGTTGGACATGACTGAAGCAACATAGCACACACATATGCTACACACACACAATGGATACACTGGTGTCTTCATCTCATTGTGTGTGTGTGTGTATATCCACTCTCAGAAACTCAGTGTCAGACGAGGCACCCAACAGACCAGTGGAGAATTTATCTTTCTTCTTGATCTTCTGATCTGGCATTGACTTTCTCTATGCAGGATCCCATGTGGTCTTATCTGGTTCCTGGGATGCATTCATCTGGAGTCAAGTCTGGATAATACATCCTTGGGGAAACCCCTAAGCAGATACAGGGTGGTTGTTATTCCTGGCATTCAGCAAATGCATCCAGCTCATCATTTTAAGGGCAGCCTCCCCTGTGAAAGTGTAGGCTCTCCCTGGCAAAGGCGATCCCTCCCAGGTTCGGAGCAGCCATCACAGTTTGAGCTGAACAGTTTACAAAGGGCTTTCACATGTGTGACTCAGATCAATTGCTTTCTGCCTGGGGGTCAATGACAAACTGCGTCAGGCATTTCAAAGCTTACCCTCACGATCAGCAAAACGTCTTCCTTCTCATTTATGACCAGGATGGAAGTCACGTGGATCAGATTTTCATTTCTCACTAGGCCAGTGTCAGAGAGTCAACCAATAGTTTTAGTGGAGGACAAGTAGAAGGGCACCTTGTAGGGGGACATGGGAAAGGCAGAGTCTCCAGGCATCAGTAGAAGGCAACCCTCTGAGAAGGATCCTTTCCCTGTGGTTTCCACGTGAATGGACTGTGTATACCCTGTGACCTACTGAAGGACCTGTGAATGAAGTATCTTTCTTCGCACGAAAGAGGCCCATTACCATCAGATGTCAGCCTCCCTGGTGGCTCAGTAGTAAATAACCTGTCTGCCAATGCAGGAGATGTAAGAGACATGGGTTCAATCTCTGGGTTGGGAAGATCCCCTGGAGGAGGAAATAGCAACACACTCAGTATTCTTGCCTGGGGAATCCCGTGGTCAGAGGAGCCTGGTGGGCTACAGTCCATGGGGTGGCAAAGAGTCAGACACACAGGTTTGCACACACCATCAGGTGTCAGGACAAGTTATAGGTCAGTGCCAGAAAAAATCCACTCATAGTTACTCTGCTTTCACTCTCAAAAACCCTTTTGAAAACATGCATTTCTAGCCATGATAAAGATTTCCATTTTCTTTGCGATGTTTGCAAGATCAGCACCAGTGGTGCTGTAGATCAGATGTGTGTATACGTATGCGTGCGTCTATATTTGTGTACGTGTGTGTATGTCTATGTGTATATGTCTGTGTGTGTCTATATTTGTGTGTGTCTCTGTGTGTGTATGTCTATGAAAGTGAAAATCACACAGTGTGTCCAACTCTTTGCAAACCCATGGACTATGGAATTCTCCAGGCCAGAATACTGGAGTGGGCAGCCTTTCCCTTCTCCAGGGGATCTTCCCAACCCAGGAATCGAACCCAGGTCTCCCGCATTGCAGGTATACTCTTTACCAGCTGAGCCACAGGGAAGCCCCATGTATGTGTGTGTGTGTCTATATTTATGTGTGTGTGTATATGTCTGTGTGTGTCTATATTTGTGTGTATCTGTGTCTGTGTGTTTCTCCCAGCTCTCTGCTTTCTCAATCTGCCTTGCTCTCACCTGTCAAGTCTGCTGAAATGTTCTCCACTCAGATGTCTTACTCTGTCCACTGTCTATAGAAGCCCCAGTGCTGCACTGACCCCGCCCTGGTTTTCTCACATCCCATAGCCTCCTTCAGAGCACTTTTCAGGATTAGACTCTCCTCTGCCCCCAGGAGAAGGCAATGGCACCCCACTCCAGTACTCTTGCCTGGAGAATCCCATGGACAGAGGAGCCTGGTAGGCTGCAGGCCATGGGGTTGCTAAGAGTCAGACATGACTGAGCGACTTCACTTTCACTTTTCACTTTCATGCATTGGAGAAGGAAATGGCAACCCACTCCAGTGTTCTTGCCTGGAGAATCCCAGGGACAGGGGAGCCTGGTGGGCTGCCATCTATGGGGTCGCACAGAGTCGGACACAACTGAAGCGACTTAGCAGCAGCAGCAACAGCTGCCTCCCCAAAGGCAGACATCCCATCACAGGTAGGAATCCCAGGAATTATCTCACCATCAGACCCCAGGCCCCGAGTAGCATGCCTGGTACTGCAGACACATGCCTGCCTCTGAAAGGACAGGAGGCAGGCAGAGAGGGAAGAGAGAACAGCCATGCCCATCTCTCATTCCTTCTGTTCCTGTCCTGGGGGGAAGGGAGGTCAGAAAAGCAGAGAAAATGCTGAAGGAATGGGAGTCAGGGTCACTGAGCAGCTGCCATGTGGCTGGTACACCCGTCAGGAGCCCCAAGGTCTGAGCAGCAGGCGTCATCCCCCCTCCCCCAAGTTCAGGGGTGGATTCCTGCTCAAGGCTGTTAAGCTGTTGTAAGTGGTCAAGTCAGGATTCAGCCTCCTGGCTTTGCCCAAGCTGACCACTCAGAGGGACCTGAGTTCTCTGGGAGGAAAAGAGCACCCGGGTGTGAGCACGAGTCTCAACAGGTGCACAGGTTCCTGGAAGGATCCTCCAGTTTCGCCTTCCTTCCAGTGAGCTCTGAGCCTGGATGCTGTGTCCTCAAAGGCTGCAGAGAATGAGGGCTGGTCTTGCCAGGGTTCCTGACCCCACTCCTGTCCAGGGTCCACCTCATTTTCCCTGATCACCCCAGGAGCTCCTTGCGTGGAACCTGTCTCCCAGACCATGAGCACGGAAGGGTCTTTGTAACGACCATGGTAATTAAAATGGAGACGCATTGCCACAGTATTTCTGCCTATTCTTTAATGAAAGAAACTCTAGTCTCTGTCTGTTTCTTGTTACCACAGTTATAATTACTTCTATGGCTTTGTGGAGAGTTTTCTGGAAGCATAGAGGCAAAAACTCTGTTTTCATGAAAGCTCTTCCTTTTAAATGAGGCTGTTGTTTCTTGTGGCCAGAATGCCACCCTAATGCCACCCTAATTGTCCTTTCTGGATTGAATGGCTCCCTATTAATTGCTGCACTTGTGTCTCTGCAGAAGGTACTTTCTTGGGCTGCCGACAAAGTGGCTGGTGTGCTGTCATTGGGCTCAGCTGGCTTTTAGCTCCATCCTGACCAATGTCCATGGAGCAGGGACTAAAAGAGCAATTTACATGCCTCACCTGGTAAAGGTCTCATGGTCATCTGATGAGACAGATACCATTGTTGCCCCCATTGCACAGATGCAAAAACCAAGGCCTAGAGACTGAACAATCAACCCAAAGACAGACAAGTAGTCAGTACAACTAAGAAGTATCTGAGAAAGGACTTGAGTGCGTCTGGTGTGTGGGTAAACCAGCTCGCTGGGGGAACAAAACAGGGAGGGGTGGGTTTTTGCACTTGCTAGCTTCCATATTCGGAGAAGGCGATGGCACCCCACTCCAGTACTCTTGCCTGGAAAATCCCATGGACGGAGGAGCCTGGTAGGCTGCAGTCCATGGGGTCACAAAGAGTCAGACACAACTGAGCGACTTCACTTTCACTTTTCACTTTCACTTTTCACTTTCATGCATTGGAGAAGGAAATGGCAACCCACTCCAGTGTTCTTGCCTGGAGAATCCCAGGGATGGGGGAGCCTGGTGGGCTGCCATCCAAGGGGTCGCACAGAGTCAGACACGATTGAAGCAACTTAGCAACAGCAGCAGCAGCAGCAGCAGCAGCAGCAGCTTCCATATTGTAAATAATCCCATCATTTGTAGTTATGGATGGTTTAATAGCTCACTTGCTGAATTCCTGAATACTTAACAACCTGCTCTTGCCGGGCAGGGTGTGTGAGCTTCACTCACCCGCATTACTGGGCCTGGGACACGGGCCCCTGGGTCCAGCTAAGGCTGGGGCCATGGGTTGGGGGATCTTTAGAACAGATGGGAACAACATCCACTTAGATATCTCTACATTCAGGGTGTAGGGAGAGAGGGCGGTGCCTCTCTGGATATCATCAGCAATACTATGCAGCTTATGAAATTTTCCAAAGTTCCTGAAAGGAAGCGAAGTCTAATTTTAAATCTAAAAGAGTCTGTAGGAGAGTCTCAAGAGTCAAGCCCCTCACAAGAAAGCTCTGCATCTTTCCAAAGGTAGGAAACACCTGACCTAAATCACCTTCTTAGCAGGACCCTTCTGTTTTCTCTATCATCTCTGGTTTGAACTGGGGCTTCACCACAGCATCTGTTTGCTTGACTCCATGAGGTCAGGGCAAGGTCCGTTTTGGAGGGCCTGGCTCATCAGGAGGCCCCTTCTCAGACCAGCCCCATGTTCCCCAACATCTCTTCCCAGAGGTTATTTAGATCCAAGTAATGCACTGCAGAACGGCCTCAGACCCCAACAGCATAGAGTGGCCCTATGCTCTAGTTCCCATGGAGAAACTGTAAACACAAACTGGAATTTCTTTTCCATCTCAAACACAGATTCCAATGTTTTAGTATTTTTTTTTTTTCTTTCTAGGTTGGTATAGAATGGGAACCTTCCAGACAACATTATCCTGTCCAGAGGAGGGGGTCTCATTGGCTCAGTCTAATCTAGACACAGTAGGTCAGGCCCAGGCCCCGAGTCTTGGCTCAAGGAAAAGCATCACTTTGGGGAGAGGATGTTGCAGAAAATCTGGAAGGACCCACATGTCCTCCTGGGGGATAAGGCAGGTCAGAGATCATTCCTAAAAGCAATAGTCTCGGTCCCGGTTCTAGGGATATTTGCACATCTCTGTGAATTCACTAAATACCATTTAGGTGTTCACTTCAATAGGTGAATTTCTTGGTATGTAAATGATATTTCAATAAATATGCCTTAAAAGGTACATGGCTGGGAAGGCCACTTCCCTCTTCTATAATGGTTGTATGCTACTTAAACTTGGGTTAAATGTTTTAAAAAAAATCAGAGCAAAACATATTCTTATAAGAAGGGATAGAATTAGCTTAGAACTTGAAACATCAGACTTGGAGCCTTCAGGTCCAGGTGGATCCAGGTGTTATTAGGGTTCTCTTCCTCCCCACTGTGGCTCTCAGCTTTATCTACCCTGGCCTCATCCTGTGGCCGGGAGCCAGGGAAGTGGACCACTGCCTAAGACAGTGCTTCTCGCTGGACAGCCATCCAGCTCCATTAGTGTGCCCTCCTCAGAGCTCACCACTGTGGCCAGGGTGAAATGCACTGATGGCTAGTCAGAAGGCCTCCCCTGTCCCACAGCCAGGCCAAGACAGAGTGCCGTGGGCAATGAAGCCCAGCAGGGCTGTGTGGGTGGGCAGGGGTCGTTTCCCTAGACGAAAGCAAGGAGGGTGCAATTGCCATAAGACAGACAGACAGACTGAAAGCAGCAGTGAAAAAGCAGAGCTACCTGAGGTCATCTACACCATAGACCCCTGACCACATTGTCTGGTAGTCCCAGAAAGATGGTCTGTATATGCATCAGGTTTGGGCTGAACTCATAGCCCAGACCTGCCTCTAGTCTGGGTCAGCTAAACTGAGGTTGACCCACAGACACACCAGTGAGAAATGAAGGTTGGCTGCTGTGAACCGTCTGGGGCCCCTTCCTCTGTCTTCAGAGCCAGCAGCAGTGGGTAGAGTCCTTCTCACGGCTTATTACCCTGACCTCTCACAGATGCCGCCTTCTACTTTTCAATACTTGGCAATCTGTTTCCTCTAGAGATGCTGGGGATAAGGATGGGGTAGTTTGTTACACAGCAGCAGTGTGGCAATAACTGACCAATACACTCCCTTATTTTGTAGTACCAGGAATCAGTGTTTTCTCCCAACCAGGGAGCCCCACCCGCAACAATGAAAAATGGGGTGAAATCCTTCACACAGCAGAACTAAGAAGACCTCCATTCATTGAAGCCATGTCTCAACTTTTAAGAACAGGCCTTGAACAGGCCGTGACAAAGACAGAGTTTATGCTTCTAAGTCACCTTTCCTGTTTCTACTACAGGCCTCTGAGCCCACCTGAACAGTAGAGCAGAACTGTTGTCCTTGGAATGACCTGGGTCCATACCCACCTCTTATCTGTGGGGACCACACAGTGGTCTATCTCCCTCCACCATTCAGATCTTCACCTTCTCCAAGGTCAGCATTTATAGTGAATGGGATGCAGAAATCCCCAAGTCATGTCCCCCACCCCCCACATCTGTTTGGTAATTTATTTATAAGATTTCAGCTGTGCCTGGTGTCATATGTCCTTGGGGCCCTAGTGACTTCATCATGCGTGATTAAAACAGGACGAAGGAATCAAAGAGAAAGGTCAGGAGTCTTCGGGGGTGGGTGTAAGGTATCCTACATCCTTGGATGTCCTGTGCGGACACTTCTGGATGGTGTTTCTTTTGTGTGTGTGTGTGAGTTATTCTTTCCATTTCGAGAGAGTTTTGGAGCTAAGAAAAGCTGCAAAGATAATTCAAAGAGTACTCATATACTCTTCACTTAGCTTTCCCTTAGGTTAATATCTTACACAGTTTTAATCAAAATTAAGAAAGCATTCTCACTGTTTTCCTACTAAGTAGAGTCTGGATATTCTAACTCATGAACTTCACAGTTTTTCCCTTAACCCTCTTCCATTCCAGGATTCCACATTGCGTTTGGCAATCATGTCTCCTTAGTCTCTTCCAGTTTGGCGCCACTTCTCTGTCTTTCCTCATCTTGAGTGACCTGGCACTTTCTCTGTCTCTCCTCATATTTTCTGACCTTGACACTTTGGAAGATATTGCCCAGTTATTTTGTAGAAAATACAGTATTTGGGGCTTGCTGATGTTTGCTCACGGTGAGACTGAGGTTGTGTGTTGTTGGGAGAAACACCCAGAAGCAGCATCCTCCCCCCGTGTGTCCTGTTGGGGTGCGTGGTGTCCATGTGTCATCCCAGTGAGGCTGCCCTTGACCTGAGCCTGACACACCTGAGCCAGGTTCTCCCTGAAAACCTGCTACTTTTCCTTTTGATTGAATATTTGGGAGGGTGGCGATGCATACATCCTGTTTCTGCCAAGACTTTGAATAGCACAAGCAGTGCATGAAGATAAGTGGATAACTCTTCTGCTCCAGTCTGTAAATTCAACTGACTGTGGTTTAAGCCAAGGAAACTGAAGTCTGTCCCGTGTCACTCCACCTCTTTCCATCTCCTCCTAGCCCTCCTGTCCGACATCTCCTGGTTTACATGTCCAGCCTCCACCCCACCATTCTCCCTGCCAACCCTTTCCTTTCATCTCCCAAGAGCATTCTCGGGCGCCTGCGCCTTGGGTCAGCACCAGCCATATCCTGAGCAGGCTCATGTCAGGAAGCCATCAGTGCAGAAGCTGAATTCCAGCTTCAGGAAAACAGCTCCCGGAACAGAGTGATGTCTGGGTTTGGCATTTCAGGTCTCTAAGTCTGTCTTGTGCCCTACTCAGCACACAGGGTCCTCAGACCCTTGGCCTGGCAGCAACCCTTCCCTACCCTTCACCCAAGACATCCTTAGGTCGCTGCAGCTGCTCAGCACCACCTCGCCCGGTGAGGAGGAGGGTGAGTTTGCAGGGAGGCCATCAGAAGTTAGAAGAGAGCACCCTGGATTCTTCCCAAAGCCCCCAAACAGAGCCCTGGGCACCCCTGGTTTCCTGGTAAATGTCACACGCCTAGCGCTGGCTTCCTTGGCTGATCTGCTGTGACAAGCACAGTTGGCTGCTTGAGTTTCTCTCCTTCCTTTTTTCAGCTGAAGTTAAGTTAAGGTCTCCAAACGGAGACATTGATCCAGGATTTCATTTTCCTCCTCTGCTGTTTCGGCTTTATGAGGACCCAAGTGGTTACTGCGGAAACTTTCGATGGGCCCAGCAGTCTGGCAAATTAAATCTTGCAGCCTTGGCAAATCCTGCCCTTGCGTCTCCACACAGTCCCCAGTCTTTTCTGTGGATTCATCTTTCTCTTCTGGGACGGGTATTCGTTTACCCCCATGGGTGCAGGTTAAATAATAAAAAGGCTGAAGACAAACCAGCTCATATTATAGGCAACCTACTGCTGCTATTGCCTTTTCATTACAGTCCAGAGAAAAGGGACCACTAAAGAAAAAAAAAAAAGCGTTCTGGAGGAAGGGGAAAAGAAAAGGTGAAGAAGGAGAAGGGAATTTGCAGGTGGGCAGCACTGACCTGCCATGAGATCACTCAGGGAGGGAAGAACATAGCAGACTTTCTGCCGTGGATGGGCGGCAGGCCCGGGTAAAGCACAGATCCCCATGACCCCGAGGACTGACGGGGCAGGCGGCCAGCCAACTGGCAGAGTTGATTTCCTGCAGGGGGACACATCCTTTTTCATTCACGTCGGCCTCACCGTTCTCAGTAGGGAGATAGAGCAGCAGCCTAAAAATAGCTGCTTGCGCTGGCCTCATGGCCCCAGTCAAAGCCAGAGGCGTCTCTCCCGTGACACATTCCCGCCACCTTTGGCCCCGGGTGGAGCAGGGCTGGCCTCTTGCCAGGCTTGATGTGAGGAGGTTAAGCCGAGGGTCCAGCTGGAGCAGCTGGGTCAAAGACAGTCACAAATCTGGATTTCCAGGTCATGTGGGGTCAGGCCAGCCGTGTTTTTGTTTGTATTATTTAAATATATATATATATATGTTTTTTTTCATGTAAAAATATGGATTTCTGGTGAATCTAGAGAAACTAGGCCCCAGCTGCATGGAGCGTCTAGGAGCTGAGCCAGCAGGTGAGTGGCTTCGTCTGGTGGGCCACCCTGCTCACGCCACCTGCCCTCCACTGTTGCCTGTCATCCTGAGGTGTGTCTGCTCTGTCCCCTGCAGATGCAGCTGAGGAAGCTGGTGACAGCTTGGTGGTGGCGTGACCCTCAGGGTGGACAGCCCAGCCCCCAACTCCAATGGCTGCCACCCGGGGGGGCTCTGGTGGGGGAACACAGGGGAGGGCCGCTTCATCCAGGGCTAAGGGCGGTGACTTCATTGAGCGATCAGGGACCTGCCAGTCCTCCCCCTGCTCAGAATGTGGGTGCCTGTCTGTGGGCAGTGGGTCCCTGCCCTTTGCTTCCACAAGGCACTCCCACCTCCCTAGCAAGACGCTCACACACATTATTGTGTTATTGTAACTCACTGGATGGCCTGTCCTCCCCGCCACCCACCAGTCCTGAGAGACCAAGGCCAGCCTGTCCATACCCTTCCCAGGCTGAGCCCAGGGCCTGGTGCACATCAGACACTCAGGACCGTTCGTTTAATGAAGGAGCCAGAGACAGGCTGCGCCTCCACCAGCCCCCAGCCCTGGGCATTTGATGGCAGCTTCTTGATAAAATCTGAACAAAATTTCAATGGCACCTAAGCCCTGCTGGCCGGTTTGTACTTTAGCAAGGGATGTCAGGGTCACACAGAAAAGTCATAGGTGCACCTGGGCCCCGGAGATGGCTGTGAGTGCTGGGCAAGCGGGTCCGTGTCCTGAGCAGTCATCCTGAACTTGGTGGGTGCAGTCAGAGCCTGTTTTCTTGGATATCTTTTCATTCCTGCTCTACCAGTCAGAGCCAAGCCATCCCATCATGTTTCAGTCTCAAAAGTAAGAGAAGAAACACCAACATTCCCTTTCTTCAAAATTAGGACTTGGCCTTATTCAAGGAGAAGGCCATGATTATGGAAAAACCATTCATAAGTTAAAAAAACATTAACAAAAGAAGCAATTGTCTGAGATTTGCAGTCCTTCCCACCCCACTAAGAGGAGGAATAGTGGGACATCTTTTCTGAAATAACCATTTCAAATGGGATTCAACCATTTTCACTTATAAGCAGGATGCAAAGTGACTTCAAGCCAGAAATACTTGGAAAATATTAGATGTTTGTGTTTGACCAAGTGATGATGAGTTTATAGATGAGGAGGGGCTGGGGAGTCTGTCGGAAGGTGACTGATGCTAAGTCTGTAGGGAAAAACAGAAAACTATAAACTGAAGGGAATCCTACACTCAGATGCATCTTTCTTTGTGCTTGAGATCCCCACAAGTGCCTCTCAGATGTCACTTCTTAGCCATCCAGATTGAAATGTGTAAAACAGCAAAATGTCAGCTATAACAGGGAAACAGCAAAGACTCAGGAGAAACAGGGCCTCAGTGACATCATAAAAGCACCTAGATCCAGCCATGCCTGAAGCATGTATGTCTAGTCACCAAGCTAAGATATTGAATTGGCTTTCTGTCCCTAAAAGTGCCAAGAGACAACAGATATTAGTACCTTGAAGCGGAGTGTGGCAAGTGACAGAGTATAAAAGAGACTGAGGTGAGGCGGAGAGGGAGACAGTGATGTCTAAGAGCTGGGCCCTGGGTGATGCAGCCATGAAGAACTGAACACCCTGGGAAGCGGATACCAACTCCATGGGAGCTCATTGGCCATAGCCTTGGAAAACCCTGAACAGAGGACACAGAGAGGCCCTGCTCAGACCCCGACACTCTGAAGCTGTATTGTAATAAGTGTGCTTTGTTTCAGAGCTGTGTGCATGGTACTTTGTTAGATGAGAATAGAAAACTAATACAGGCTTCCCTAGTGGCTCAGCCAGTAAAGAAACTGCCTGGGATGTAGGAGACCCCCTGCAGCACGGGAGACCTGGGTTCGATCCCTAGGTTGGGAAGATCCCCTAAAGGAGGGAATGGCAACCCACTCCAGTGTTCGTGTCTGGAGAATTCCATGGGCAGAGGAGCCTGGTAGGCTATAGTCCTTGGGGTCTCAAAGAGCTGGACAGACTTAGCGACTAAACCACCACCACCACCGGAAACTAATACGGAGCGGGAAGGATCTGACGGGGGCGGAATGGCCCCTGGCCCTAACGTAATCAGTCTTATTGTGCAGTTCAGACCTGACGCCGTGGGCTGGGAGGTGCTCGGAGAACCGCTGGCCCCAGGGTAAACCTCTCCAGGGAAAGCGTCTGGACCACCTTCCACATCCGCCAATTTCATTCCTGCTCTGAGCACCAGCGGGTCCTTCACACACGAGCTGCTCAGCCCGTGTCCGGTGGAATTTATGAAACCTTCCCCATCCGAACCCCTTGTCCCCAACCTTGGCTCATGCCTGTTTCCTCCCTTGGCTCTTGGGGAACCTCGGCTCGGCTCTACCAGGAAGCCTCAACTCTCTCTGAAACGGTCATTAACTAGAGTGGATGCAACGTTCTAACACCCGTACTCAATTATGTTAAATTATACATCCCCACAAAATCTCTCCCTCACTGCATTATTTAAGGAGAAAGAGCTAAATAAAGAAGACCTCTATTTTTCATTCTTAATTCTCAGATAATTATAAATATACTGACTTTTTCCCCCTTTAATCATGGACTTTTATGGAGATAGTTGATTTTCTTTTTGGAGACTTGATTTTGATGGAAGCCCACAACTTGTAATAAAGCTCAGGCCTAGTACACTTCTCTGTGCGCTCACAAGAGTATCTCACCTGGGCATTTCTATAGCAACTATCACAGCCGAGGAAGAGGGGTTTGCTGCAAGAAACCCGTTTTAATTCTTGACCTAGCATGTCATCATGTGACCCCAACAAGTCTGAATAAGGGTGGCATCCGGGTAGGAAACCCCCTCATCATTTCACTCAGGAATTTGCAAGGGCTCGTGAATGGAATTGTAGCAAATTGAATTCAGTTTTCCCATTTACTTGCATTGTGCTTTCCCAAATGAGTGTCCAGAGGGGTTGAATGAGTGATTTTCCCCATCTCTGCTTCCCATCCTAATTGTGATAAACCAACAAGGCTGATGTTCACTATTCAAAATTCCTAATCAATTAATGTTTGCATGAAGTGCAGACCCCTTTAGTAATGCAAACTATCAGACAATATAGGGAAACAGCGTGACGTGCCTGAGAGTGCAGACTCAGGCACCCAGCACCATCATGGACAAGCTCTGTGACCTCAGACCAGTGACTCAATCTCTCTGTGCCTCAATTTTCCCATCTTCAATGTGGGATCAGAGCAGTGTTTATGTTTTGTGCTTTACTAATATGTAAAGCACTCACAGTGGCGCTCAGCCTGTGATGAGTGTTACATTTAGTATCGTTATTGTCATTTGTTTTTATGAGATGGATTTCTTTGAACACCACAGATTTACTGATGATCTCATCCACTCATTCTTTCATTGATTCATTCATGCTGCAAGCATTACTTCTGTGCTCCCAGATCAGTGAGCTCTTGTGACTTAGAGATTCATTTTCCAATCACTCTTCTCATCAGTGGGGAAGAGCTCAGACTCACTCCTCCAGCTTGAGCTGACTTACGTCTGCCAACACTGAGCTTCTCCAGCCTGTTCCTACCAGTGACCAGAGACTACAGTTGTCATTCCCAGGCTCTGGATGCATCTGTAGAGAAAAAGTCACACAAATGAGGCCAGCGGGGGGAAAATAAGCTGGATGCACTGGTGTAGGCGTCTTCCCACCCACCAGCTTTCTTGGTACTTTGGAATCCTGGTAATTCCTGGGTTTTGTGAATCAAATGAGCAACAGATTCAGGATTGCATGTTTCCTTCTGAGACCTTATTTCTGAGCATAGGTAAGTTTTCAGTGACCACTAGCCGGCATGTAGAGGGCATCCTGCATCTTCATCTCATCGGTTGTGCTAAATCTGCTTTAGCGGGGCAGAGATGAAGACAGACCGCTGCTAGGGTCATGCAGGTTAGCACAGATGCATGGTTAAGACGACATTAAAGCCAGAAAAGATGTAACCAGCCATCCACCCAGGCAGCATCATTAATTTCTATCACACCACACTGCCTTCAGCCAGAAACTGCTTCTTCTTGTGGCAACAATTCTTCCATTTGAGAGGAAGGGATTATCTACACCACAGCCACTCCATGCAGATAATCAAATTACGTGTTTTCTTTCTTCTTCAAATATAATCAGGGGCAGTATCTGTCTATCCAAGATGAGACAAACGTGCCTGGCACCAGCCTCGAAGCAGAGGTGACCTCAGCAGTTCAGCAAGTACTTGAAGATGTCCATTAATTACCCCATCCATCCTGACCTGGCGTCCCCACACTCCAGAGAAATCACATTCAAAGGACAGACTGAATGAGAGGAAGGCAAAAGTTTTTAAGAAGTCACTTTTAGACATATTGATAATATCTCTTTGTTGGGAAAAAACTTTTTAATTAAAAAACAAAGAAAAAAAATCTGTCATAGCATTTAGACCCCACTCCTAAATTTGTGATAACTGATGCAAGATGGTGGTTCTCAATCAGGTCAATTTACCCAGCTGGGGGATATCTGAATGTTTGGAGAGTCTGGCTGTTGCTGTTGAGTGGGTGGAGGCCAGGGATCCCTCACAACAGAGAATTGTTTCCCTGTCTGTAGTACTGAAGTCTAGAAACCCTGTTACCACAATATGCTACAATACAATAAGCTTATTTTTATGCAACATGAAAACATCACCTGCTAGACTATCTCATGATACATATGTTGAAGGTACATGTATGCTCAGTCAGGTCTGATTCTTTGCAACCCCTTGGACCATAGCATGCCAGGCTCCCCGTCCATGGGATTCTCAGGCAAGAATACTGGAGTGGGTTGCCATTTGCTCCTCCAGGGAATCTTCCTGACCCAGGGATGGAACCCATGTCCCCTGCTTGACAGGCAGATTCTTTACCACTGAGCCACCTGGGAAACCCTGGAAGTTGAAGAGAAACATTTAACAAAGTGACAGTCTGCTGGTGAGGACTTAAGTTATCACCCATCTCACTAAAAACCACTAAACATTTTTCTCTAAGCGATAAAGCTGCCCCAAATCCTCATTTTGTGCCGTAAAAGTAATTATCATTATTGTAAATATAGACGTAAGTATTTATTGAGCAGTTGTTACTGTCCACAAAATGGGGGTGTCTGCATCGCCATGGGGACTAACGCCAGAAGGCATGCGAAGGGCTCGGTGCGGGAGGGGTCCAGACAACGGGTGGTGCCGGCCAACAGCAAGTGCCCGATAAACACCAGGTGGCTCTGGGTGCTTGCGGTGTGACCAAGACTGCTCATCAGGGCTCCGGGACTTGGAAGGTCATCCAGCCAGATGGTTGCAAAGCGGAAGCTTGAGCCATGATTCTTCCCACCTCAACTCTAATCCACAGACAGATGGATCAGCAGTCAGCATGGACCCTGGAGGATCCAGAGTGAAGGTGGAGCAGGCCTGGTGGCAGTGTCTGTTACGTCAGCCTGTTTGGGGTGATACTGGTTTCCCAGCCATGTGGTTGCTCCTCCATGGGGGCACAGACCATGCTTACTCACCCAGAGGTAAGTTCCTCTCTGGCTCGAAGGCCCCAGAGGCCTTCTGGGGAAAGGCAGACCTTCTGCTCTTTTGAGAGACTCAGTCCTGCTTCACTTCCTGGATCTTCCTTGGAAAGTCGGCATGACTTTGTGCCCTCTTGGTCCAGACTCCTGCAGGGAAGAGGGGTCAGGGTACAGACGTGGAACCAGGGTCAACCCATGACCAACTTCAGGGTCCCCGTTCCCCGTCTGTGAGGCTGTGCTTCATCTCTCCCAAGCCTCCACTACCTGCCCCTTTGAGCAATCAAATCCCATGGCTAGAAGCCCTTGCTTCTCCCCAGTCTCCTGAAGGGGCTGAGAGACTGGGGAGGAGATGACTCAGGGAGAGAGGTGATGTCACACCATTTCCTGGTCTGGACAGCACCTGCTGAGGTCAGAGCGGTTCTCCCCACTGCAGGCAGGAGAGCTGAGCTGCAGAGAGGTTAAGTAGGTGTCAAGGGTCCTTGAACTCCTTAGTGAGAAATCAGAATTTGATCTAGACTATTTGACAACAGAGCCCAAACCCTGAGTTGCTGGTCAGTGCTGGTCAAGGATGCTGGATTCGGGCAAACCCTCAGCTACTTCCTAGACCATGTGGGATTGACAGGGCAGCCTGTGCTCTTTGCAGATAACAACAGTCTGTGAGGGTCACATGGAACATCTCAGGGACAGGGCTCAGCCCAGGGCTGGGCACACAGCGAGCGTGGAGGGAGAGTGGCCCTGTGACCACGACAGCTGGTCCAGGCATCCAGTGACATCGGCCATCCAGAACCTCGACGTGCAAAGGACAACAACCCCAGTCCAGCTGTGAAAGCAGCTCTCCCAGGAAATGGGCAGAACCGAGCCATTTTTCGGTATAGGCGAGATGCTCCTCTATAAATGTCACCCCACTTCCAGGAGATTGTACAAACATGCCCCAGATTGCCTGCCCTAATGCGTTTATGCAGTCTTCCCCGGAATGGTGTTAAACAACACAACCTCCATTTCATACCTGAAGTGCTATTCTTCAGCCTTTTAGCTCGACCACGGTTGTGAAAACTGGGGCATGTTATCTGGCTACCCATAGAAAGAGCCCAAACATCCTTTTCCACACGTGGTGAATTCCTGTGTAATGTAATAACAGGGTGACCTAAAGCAGCCTCATTTCTTTAATCTTTCTAATTAACTAGCATATAGAGTTTTACCTAAATACGCCGGAAAAAAATGCAGTAATGACAGATACGGTAGGCAATTAACAACACTGAGGTCTCAGAAAGCTGATTGGAAAGCTGTAAGCGCTTTTGCTATTTCTCCTTTCTTAAAATAGACTCTGGCCACATAGAGGGAAGGAGAACGTATAAACCAAAGTCAAGGCTGCCTGGCTCTGTGCATTCTTGTTAGTCTCTCACTATGAGATTTATGATCTTCACTCCCACCGATGAGATGAAGACTTTAGGTAAAGGACAAAGTGTGTGCGTGCTAAGTCGCTTCAGTCGAGTCCAAGTCTTTGTGACCCTATAGACTATAGCCTACCAGTCTCCTCCGTCCATGGGATTCTCCAGGCAAGAATATTGGAGTGGGTTGCCATGCCCTCCTCCAGGGGATCTTCCCAACCCAGTCTTTTATGTCTCCTGCATTGGCAGGCAGGTTCTTTACCACTAGCACCTCCTGGGAAGCCCTAATGATATGTGTGATGGATAGATGAACCCTCTGGTTCCCAGCACAAAGGCCATCACATGGTTGAAGTGTCCTGGGTCAGAGAGTCAAATGAATGAAGTTCTGACCTCATCATCCACTTGGGTATAGGGGACTTGAACAGGGCACTCAATCTGTCTCAACCTTGGTTCCCCATCTGTGAAGTGGGGACAATGGAATGGACCCTTCAGTGCCCTGGAGAGAATTACTCCAGTGAATGGCTCCAGTACGTCACCATACATGCCTGCTAAGCACAGCCGGCTTCCCATCTTTGTTAAAGGTAATGTCCCTTCTCTGTCCCGGGGTAGAAAGGGGAGGGAGAAGATGAAGAAATCCTAATATATATTTTTAAAGATTAACTTTATTTATTTATTTTCGGCTGTGCTGGGTGTTCCTTACTGCACGTGGGCTTTCTGTAGTTGCTGGGAGTGGGGGCTACTCTAGTTGTGGCTCACAGGCTCTAGAGCACAGACTCAATGGTTGTGGCTTAATTGCTCTGCGAGCTGTGGGATCTTCCCAGACCAGGGATCAAACCCACGTCTCCAGCACCAGCAGGTGAATTCTTTACCACTGAGCCACCAGGAAGCCCAAATCCTAATATTTTAACTCAGAGGCTGGGGCTCCTGGCTTCCTGATTTCTGTTTCTGGGTGAGGCTTTAAGGAAGAATTTTCCCTTTCAGAGGTAAATGCCCATTCTCATTTTCACTTGGTCCACTTTTTTCCCTCTTTACTATTGAAAATATTAATTCTAGCTTTTACTTCGCAAGAAGAAAGGCTATTGCCGTTACAATGATTTAAATGGTAACTCCATTCTCTAACTTGTGTGCTGCTCTGGCTTTGATATGAAGGATGGAAACATTCACAGGGTTTGATTACAGCCCTGGGCAGGCTCCTGAGTGATTCTTCTTTGCTCTGATTTCTATTGCTTTGCAGTAGCAGCAGGTGAATTGGGGGAACGGATAAGGAAAAACAAATATGGGTAAATAAAGGCAGGATAAAAGCACCCAGGGGAGAATAAAGGTTATTTACACTGTGCCTTTTTTATTTTAGTGGGCCATAAGAAAAAAAAAGAAAAGCTGCACTTGAAAAAATAGATTTGGAGCCTCAAACATCTATGGCGAAATAGAAAGTATATGAAATATTAAAAACTAACATTATCCCTTGATTGTGTTTGCCATGTCCAGGGTGTACCATGCTCTCCTGACTGTGATCTTATTTTTCTTCTAAATGTTTCTGTGTGGTCAGTGTCATTAACTCTTTCATGGATGACAAATCTGAAACTTAGAGATGAAAGCATTTTCTCTCCACAGCCAGGTAGCAGTGCTGGCTGGAAACCAGACATTTTCACTCAAAGCCAGTGTCTTTTTAAAGACCCACGGCTGCTCTGCAAATGCCAGACCAATCATTCACACTGCAAGATTTTAAGACATGCCTTAGGTCAGGGTCCTGTCTTAGAGGGACACATAAGATCAAAAAGGTGTGTACCTTCCCCTGGAGGAAGGAGAACATAGCTTCTCTGGGATTACATAAATATGGCATCTCTGAAAACTTAGTCAGATCAGCTTTTCCTTATTCTTGGTTCCTCAGCCTTGACACTCTTCATAACTGGCTGATTTGGGGCTGGATGACTCTGCTGTGCACTGTGGAATTCTG
Organism: Bos indicus; assembly: GCF_029378745.1. NCBI lineage: Eukaryota > Metazoa > Chordata > Mammalia > Artiodactyla > Bovidae > Bos > Bos indicus. The sequence continues at coordinate 56,101,196 of NC_091772.1, read as the reverse complement.
GCAGCATCTCTGGTGTTTGCACATGAGATAACAGTAGTGTCCCCCTGTTGTGACGATTGAGAATGTCTCCAGACCTCATCACCTGCCCCCTTGGTGGCAAAACGTTTCCAGTTGGGAAACCCTCCCCTTATCTCTAGTGAAGATACAACTTGCGATTACATGTTACTCCTTTTACTATTTAATTGTTTTTTAATGAAACATTGAGAACTTCCTTGCAATCTCTTGAGTCTTCACTCCAAATCTGAAGGAAAAGGAAAACACAAAACTTACAAAATTGGCATGCCAAAAGCAAATAACCATGATGCCATATGGGTTTATGTCTGGGTGCAGAATTTTTACAAACATATTTCTGATTCAAATGTTCAAAAATATCTGCCTAATGATATGTAGTCTCAGAGTAAACACTTCATTTTTCTTCTAAATGAGCATTCAGTTTATAGAAATGGAAAACTAATGTATTTTTCTCTTGCCAGAAACAATCTCCATGGTGTTGGGAGACCTTTGCTGATTACTTCTGAGCTACATGATGTTTACATTATTCAAACCAGAAGTACCAAAATGATGGGCAGAAGGATTATCTTGGATTTGATTCCTCGTCTGGATTTAAAATCCAGTTTCACATCTAATCATAAAATGAAAGAGAGGCATCTTGATAAAATGGAGGACTGATTGTAGATATCTTGTGCCATGAACCAAATTTTTGCTGAAAGGAACAAAGGGAAACCTACAGCAGCATTGAAAAGGGAAACTTAGGGCCAAACTGGTGAGGACTTTCTGCTGTATACAGTGCAAGGGACCATAAAGAGAGGTGGACCATAAAGAAGACTGAGCACTAAAGAATTGATGCTTTTGGACTGTGGTGTTGGAGAAGACTCTTGAGAGTCCCTTGGACTGCAAGGAGATCCAACCAGTCTATCCTAAAGAAATCAACTCTGACTATTTTTGTGGAAGGACTGATGCTGAAGCTCAAGCTCAAGCTCCAAAACTTTGGCCACCTGATGCAAAGAGTCAACTCATTGGAAAAGACCCTGATGCTGGGAAAGGTTGAAGGCAAAAGGTGAAGGGGGCTGCCGAGGTTGAGATGGTTAGATAGCATCATCGACTCAAGGGGCATGAGTTTGAGCAAACTCTGGGAAAGAGTAGAGGACAGAGGAGCCTGGCATGCTGCAGTCTATGGGGTTGTAAGAGTCGGACATGACTAAGTGACTGGACAACAACAGTGCACAGGGAACCATGTAAGTGAAACTGAGAGCTGGACCACAGCCCAGTGTCTAGAGACACAGAGCCTGGGTAGTGAAAAGAGGTGTGTGTGCCTGATGAAATTACAGGAGATCCAGCACTTTACTGATGCCTGAGCTGAAGCACAGCGTTGCCTCAGAAACACTGGCCGTTCCACAGGGAGGTTCTGTGGGGTCTGCAGATGTTTAGGACAGGCTGTCTGGATGGTTGGAGGTCAGCCTCCAAATTGAAGGAGAGGAGAGCTGGGTCCTCACATGGCTCCAGAGCAGTCTCCAAGGAGCCTGAATCAGTGCTCATGGACCAGGAGTGAAGCCCCAACACACAGAAACCAGGACGTGAAAAGCTGCCTCTGAAAGAACATCATCTATAAAACCAGAGAGGCAGTGGCACCTTAGACAGTTTTCTTGTTCAGCAGCCTCTCTAGCTTCTGGATATTTTAGCAAGAGATCAGGAAGCAGAACCCAGTAGAATCCAGGATGAGAGTGAAAAAATGAGAAATTCAGCTCTCAACACTGTTAGGGGGAAAATGTCCGAGATGGGGAGAGACCATCCCTTGCTGTACAGCGTCCTGATACATAAAATGAGTGCTCTGTATCTGAGTTTTAAACACCATTCTCAACTCTGTTATGGAAATTCCAACTCACGCAATAGTTGACTGGCTGATAGATTGATTTGCCTATTCTGAAAAGTCAAGAAAGGTGACTACAAACAGAGAAATAAGGAAGATCTGTAAGTTGAGGCTATTTAAGAATAATATTTATGACAAAATAATAGTCATTTAACCTTACATGTCAGGCTTTGTGCTAAATATTTTATCTCTTTTTAAAAAATAATTTTGTTTATTCATTTGTTTTTGGCTGGGCTGTGTCTTTGTTGCTGTGCAGGCTTTTCTCTAAGTCGCAGAGAGCAGGGACTACTCTCTAGATGTGGTGTGCGGGCTTCTCATCGCTGTGGCTTCTCTTGTCGCAGACAGAGCACAGGCTCCAGGGCACACAGGCTTCAGTAGTTGTGGTGCCTGGGCTCAGTTGCTCCACAGGATGTGGGATCTTCCCAAATCAGGGGCCGAACCCATGCCTTCTGCATTGGCAGGCAGATTCTTGACCACTGAGCTACCAGAGAAGCCCTATCTCTTTTAGTAGAATCCTACCTCATGCTAGCTGTGAAAACTCAACTCTCTGGGGTGCACTAAGTTGATTTTTTTGGTATCTGTGAGGACTTGCTTTGTGTCTTAGAATACACACAGGGTGCTTGGAAAGAAAGTATTTAATTATTGGGTTCATGGATCTAGTTTCCACTAATTGACACCCGTCTATATCCTTTTCATTTATTGTTTTTTCTCTCACTTATGGAAACCTGCATTGCTTTTCTCATCATCATTGCTGATTTGTCATCCTCTCGGTTTTCTGTCTATATTATTTTTTAATTTCATTTTGAAGTTATGCTGTCTGGGGCTACAAGTTCAGGATTGTGTGTGAATGGTGTTTCTGGTGAATCACATTTCTCATGATGTTATAACCTTTCATCCCTAATAACCTCTTTTACCCCAAAGCCCATTGTATCAGATTTATGCTACCTTAGTCTTTTTCTTTTGAATAGTCTTTGTATGGTGTATGTTTTTAAATCCTTTTACTTTGAATTTTGGGGGGCCTTACATTTTAAATTTATCTTTGTAAAGATAAATTGGTTGGATTTTTTAATGCAGTCTGAAAATTGCTTACTTGACTAAACAATATAATCTATATTTACTTATTGTGGTTTTTGAAATATTTGGGTAAGTTTATATGATCATAATGTCTTGATGACTTTTCTCCTTCCTATGGTGTTTGATGGACTAATCTTCATTTTCCTTTTGATTTTTAACCTTTCATCAGATTTGCCTTCTATTTCTATTCTTTTATTAGTAACCCTTAAAGATTTAACATTAGATATTTAACCTTCAAAGTCTACAATTAATTAATGTGTATATTACCCTTTCAAAGAGCATATAGACCTCAGAACTCTTTAACTCTGATCATTCCTTCCTAAACCTCCAATGTTCTTATTATTGGCATTTAATTTCCACCTTCTTCATAAGCCACCCAAATTAGACAATTTCCCAGAATGCACTACAGGGATTTATAGAGATGAAAAAAGAAGAGGCAGACGTTATGAGACCAGTAGGGTAAATTGAGTAGGTTCAAAAATACATCCAGTAGGATTTTCAGCTAGGGCAATAAAGAGATTGCAGGAGAGGCAATAATCAGAGCGTGTGCTTCAGAAATTTCCAGAGTCAAAGAACAAGAATCTACACACTGACAGGCTCATAAATAATATAAATGTCAATTAATCGTATTGTGCGGAGACAGCAGGATGCCAAAGAAACTAAGGAAATCTCAAAAGCAATCATAGCGAAAATATTTTAAAAGAAATAACAATTAGGTACTACATGTTTTTCATCAAGCACACGATAAGCTAGAAGACAAAGAAAGCTTCCAATTGTGAAATCATAAGTTTCTATCAATGTGTACCCAGATACACCTTTGTTTGAGGATGAGGGTGGATAAAGAACTTTTCAGACATAAAGAAACTACCAGTTTTACATTTGCAGATCCTCACTGAAGGAATGATGGAAGGATTAAATCCTTCAGCATAATCTCTGTATCACTATGGTTACAAATTACCCCTGACATCGCAACACCTTAAAAAAATGTTTCTTTTTCTTGTCCTGATTGCACTGGCTGGTATAAAACCAATGATATTCATTTTTCTGCTGACATGCCATCTACTGTGGATAGAGCTGCTCTCACAGTTCATGGAAAGGAAAGTCAAACAAACAATTTCCAGATAAATACCCTCCACCTCTTTACACTTGCACGAGAAGACAGTGTGTTTGTAGGTTTAGTGATGCATTTTTTTTAATAATATAAAATATTGAGAGCGATTTTTAAAAAATAATAAGGAAATGTATACAAATTCTGGTCTGCAATGGAATACTGAAGAGCAGACATCAGCAAGCTCCCTATGGCCACAAAGTCTTCCATACATACCTTCTATCCTTGAACAGAAAGTTTGCCAACCTTTGCTTTAGAGACTGAAGCGATTTGGTATAAATATTGATCCATCTAAAAAACATCAAAAGCATAAGGTGGTGTGGGAGAAAAAGCAAACTTCAAATGGTTATAAATAATCTGATACACTTTATTTTAGTTACAAATAAAACATACAAACTACATGTGATGGATACATACATACATGCTGCTGTGTCGCTTCAGTTGTGTCCGACTCTGTGTGACTCCATAGACAGCAGCCCACCAGGTTCTGCCGTCCCTGGGATTCTCCAGGCAAGAACACTGGAGTGGGTTGCCATTTCCTTCTCCAATGCATGAAAGTGAAAAGTGAAAGTGAAAAGTGAAAGTAGTGAAGTCGCTCAGTTGTGTCTGACTCTTTGTGACCCCATGGACTGCAGCCCACCAGGCTCCTCCGTCCAAGGGATTTTCCAGGCAAGAGTACTGGAGTGGGTTGCCATTGCCTTCTCCAACATACATATATAAAAAATAGAAAAAGAAGCATACGGAGGAAACTGTCTTTAAACATCAAGACCCTGGTTACTCCTAGAGAGAGAAGGAAAATAAATGACAGGGGGAGAGTGGGCTTGTTAGTAACATCTTATCAACATTTCTTGTCCTTCCAAATCTGAATGTGCAGGGAGGTTAAAACTCTAGGTCTTAGTGCATTGGAGCTACTCCCCAATGGAGAATTTTAAAATTACACACACAAAAAACCAGTAATGAAAGAGGAAATGCCCCAGAGGGAAAGCAGGCAATAAAATCATATGGGTGTGGGAGAAAAGTATATCCTGATTAATGCTGCTGCTGCTGCTAAGTTGCTTCAGTCGTGTCCGACTCAGTGCAACCCCATAGACAGCAGCCCACGAGGCCCCGCCTCCCTGGGATTCTCCAGGCAAGGACACTGGAGTGGGTTGCCATTTCCTTCTCTAATGCATGAAAGTGAAAAGTGAAAGTGAAGTTGCTCAGTCGTGTCCGACTCTTAGCGACCCCATGGACTGCAGCCTACCAGGCTCCTCCGTCCATGGGATTTCCCAGGCAAGAGTACTGGAGTGGGGTGCCATTGCATTCTCCGATCCTGATTAATAATCAATGACAAATTAATTTTTAAGAGGAGTATCATTTGCCTGGGTGAAGGCACCCTTGAAGTTAATACCTCTAAGTGTCAAGGACATGGGAACACAGCGACCACAACACTCTGTGTGCCCATTGTGTGTCATAATGTTCATCTTCGGGACCCTCACTGCCCCACCCCACCCTACCACACATCCAGACTGTAAATTCTTCATGGGCAAGAGCCACGTCTCTTTCTGTCTTTGAATATCTAGCACTTGTCACTGTATCTATGCAGATTGGCTATTTTTCATACCTGTTTTGAAATAAAGACAAGATTCTGTGTTCTCTGTATTGGGCTTAAAATATTGATTTTGAAAAATGTCAGCTGTGCAGAAAAAAAATACCAACCATCTGGTGCTTTTCATCCCCAAAGTTTAGAACTCTGGTGAACTCTCAAAGCAGGCAGGCTTGAGTAGAAGAATAGAAATAAGATCTTCACTCCCAACATGGGAGCAAGTGTTAGGAGACATTTGAATGGCAAACGGGTCAATCAGGGTATAATTGCCTCTGATAGACACTCCAGAAATCAGAAACATTCTTTACCTAGAGCTGAGTGCCACTTGAAAAGATGACAGCCTTTCCTGCCTTTGAAAACATCAAAGACAATCAAAGCATCAACTTCCAACCTGATCCTCAAGATCGAACGCCCAGCAGACGAGGCAGGAATGAAGACAGCAGCCTCGCCAGGAGAAAAACTCCGTTACAGACTTAAATGTGAGTCACAGAGGAAGCAGAGCCCACTGCACCTCAGCAAGACCCTTGGCCAGGCAGCCAGCTGGTCCAACCTTGCCTGGATGTCAGCAATCCTGAGTTCAGACAGGACAGTGTCAGGTGGTTGGTAGCCAAGGGGGTCATCTCTGTGGGCTGGAGGGGCATCAAAAAAATGTCCCCACCTGTCTGTGCTTCCCCTAAAACTCCCCTTGGGATAACTTTAAACTTTCCAATGAAATGCAAAGAGTAGCTAGGAGAGGTAACACCTGACTTCGGATCAAACATTAACACCTAATCTGAATTAACCTCAGTGGTTACTTGGCCCAGAGCAGAGTTGAAAAGAAGTGGAACTATCAAGAAAGAACTTTTTTTTTTAATCTCTAGTTAGAACTTGTCATCACTTTTAAGGGCGGGTTTTGAAAGTTTCTTTTGTAGATAAATGCCTATTTGATTCTCAGAAATTAAGCTATTGGACTTAGTCTTACAGTTTGGCTTTTAAACTGTTGTCTGGTAAGAAAATTTAACATTGCCATTTAGAGAAAAATTTGTTAATGTTTTTGTAATTTTATTTTAAGGTAATTGTGGATCCACATACAATTGTAGGAAATTGTAATGTAAGAGATTCTGCATACCCTTTGTCCAGATTTCCCTAGTTGTAACTAGGAGAAAAACATCTTTTTCCTTTATCTATCTTGGGTTCCTTGGCTGGGATGCTGCAAATTAGAACAATAAAAGACAGATTAACAAGAGAAAAACAAACAGAAGCTTATTAACATGTGCACGGCACATACCCAGGGGAGTAATCAGTGGAAAGTAACTCTAAAAGGTGGTTAGAATTGGGTTTCTATAACATCTTAACAACAGAATACACTTTGTAAAGAAGTGTCAAGACAAAGGAAAAAGGAATTTGAATTTCTAAGAGCAGAAAATTGTAGGAAAATATTAATAAATATATGGCTTCCCAGGTGGCGCTAGTGGTAAAGAGTCAATTAGATGATGTAAGAGACACGGGTTCAATCCCTGGGTCAGGAAGAGCCCCTGGAGGAGGGTATGGCAACCCATTCCAGTATTCTTTAGTGTAGAATCCCATGGACAGAGGAGCCTAGAGGGCTGCAGTCCAAAGGGTCACAAAGAGTTGGACATGACTGTAATGACTTAGCATGCATGCATGCATTAATAAATATATAAGAGAACTAGTGGAAGAAAAGATATATATGCTAATGTTGGTTATGTACATTCCCCTGCTGCTATCTCTGGGCAGATAATAGTCTCGAGTGGCCTCTGGTCATTGTTTTCTGTCCTTCCTAGATGATGGGGGATGCATCTTTATAAATGTATGTCCTGCTTTTAGGGAAATAAAAGAGGACAGAGAGCCTTTATTGTATCTGCTGCTTCTCAGCTGCCTTCAGTTCAAAATAATCTCTTTACCAAAGTGGCATGTTTTGGAGTGCCGTATTCTGCTACCCTTCAGTAACATCTTGCAAAATATAGTAAACTCACTGTCAAAATGGAGGCATTGACACAGTCAAAATTCAGAACATTTCCATCAGCACAAAATTCTCTCCTTCGTCCTTTCAAACCTCCTCCCCTTCTTTCTATCCCCAGAAACAACCAGTTCCATTTCCATTTCTAATCGCTGTTGTCTCAAGAACCTTGTATAAATAGAATATGGAGTCTTATCTCTTGGCATTGACTTTTTTTCACTTAATTCCCTCGAGCTTTCTCTTAATTCTTGTGTGCGCATCCATGTGGATGGACCTCATTTGTTTAATTATTTATCCACTGAAAGACATCTCGATTGTTTCCACTTTGGGGATGATATATGTAAAGCTGTTATGAACACTCATGCACAGGATTTTATATACATATGAGTGTTCATTTTCCTGGGGAAAATATTCAAGACTGCAGTTGCTGGGGTGTATGGTAGTTGCATAGTCGGTTTTATGAGAAATTACCAAATATTTTTCCTGAGTGGCTGCATCATTTTACATTCCCACAAACAATATTTGTGTGCCAAGGTATTTTAAAGGATTGTAAGCTTCATGCTCATTAGCCTAGGGGGACCTATCCTCAGGTGGCAGGTCATAATATGGAAAACAAACCAAAAAAAATTATATAGTTTACTATTTTGATTCTGAAAGTGCATCAGGCAAGTTAGATGGTTATTTTGTATTTAAGCCTAGGAGAAAACCAAGTTGAAATTATATTTATGGAAAAGTATAATTGAGTGGAAAAACATATCAGCCTGTGTTTCTCAGGCAACAATGCTTCTAATAAGCTATTTCTTTTGAACATATGGTCATACCATTAGTACTACTGTGCCTACACGCTCTCCAGGGAGGAAAGTAAATCTGGAATATTGGGTGAGAAAACCTTAACCAATAAAAGGTTAATTGAGTGATGAGAAGTAGTCAGCTATTAAAGCCTGGAAAGTTCCTTAGATAGTCAGACTGAAGTGAAGGGTCACCATGAGGCGCCTATATGTCTGTCGGGGAAGGGCACCACACGTGGGTGGGAAGGGAATGGAGGCAGAAGGAACTTTAACCCCCGCACGGGGGGATGCGGGATGCGAGGATAGCCGGGGTGGAGAATTAGCACCTCCGTGTCCCTTGAGGCAAAAACTAAACCAGAACAAAAACCTTTCTCAGAAATCACATTTTTTCAAATTCCATTTGAAATAATGAGTTGTTGGCTTTCTGTTTGTTTTTTTAAAAGAGAAAATAATAACCTAACTAACTAGCATAAAGGGGAAAGAATTTAGTGACATTTCCCATATCTTTAGGGTCTTTGGAGTGTGTTGCTAAGAAAACCCAACATACAAAGAGATCAGAAGCATGAACACCTGGTTTTCGTATGATGGATCTGGGAACTGTGTTGCAGAAATCTGAATCCAATCAAATCTCAGTGCAGACTTCAGTCCACTGTTTAAAAGCACAAATATGGAACGATGCCCCTGTTAAACCCATTTCCTATGGAAATGGCACCTCCAGTGGAGTCTGGTGTTCATGAGTGGCTGCTGCTTCAAATGCTGGTGGAGAGAGGCAGGGGGTGTCCTCTGGAGATCCCTAGGGGGTGTCCCCAGAACCTGAGGACACATGGAACCCTGAGGCCTTTGTACAGGATGGGATGGAGACAAAAAATCAATTAGATCTGTGGAAACCATTCCGGAAATCGCGAAAATCTATTAAACCTCTTGAACTCTACCTTCCGCAGGTGGAGAAGGGAAAGCTACAGACTCATGCTTTGGAATTAAACGGACCTGGAAGGGAATCTTGTTCCTGCCACAGACCTCACTGCGGAGTCTGAGAGGTGCTGAGTGGGTCACTCATGTCACCCTGAGGAGCTTCCATTGGCTCACCTGGAAATGAGGACCCTCCTACCCACTCACGGGGCCATCCTGCAGATCAGGTAAAGTTACCACCATGAACCATGTCGGCTGAGGCATATCTTATGTGCTGTTGTTACATTGGTGGTGTAGGGTTGCTGGCTTGTTGTTGGAGTTTGACTGTTGTTGGTGGGTCTACAATCACGTTTTCTTTAAGATTAATTTATTGACTCAACCGGTATTTGTGGAAAGCCCATTAGGCACCAGGCAGGGTTCTCAGGGCTTGTAGACACAGCATCCAGGTCTGAGAAGCCCAGGTTTCCAGGGAGCTGACATTCTGGAAGAGGGGAACCATGCAAGCACACAGGCGTGATAGATGCTTAGAAGAAAAAAATAAGTGGGGCCAAGGGCTAGAGCATGAGTGTATGGGTGGAGAAGGATGCTGTGTGTGCTCACGGTTGGTCAGGAATTGCCTCTGTGACAAGATGGGGTTTAAGTGGAGACCCGGAACCAGAGAGGTTCCGGAGGGGATAGTCAGCTCTGATGTGATGGCCAAACACACTTTATTGAAACACTTCCTGTGTGAGTTCTTGATTATTCCTATTGACTTGATTGTATCCAAGGCTGATCTGGAAAAAGTTTCTAATGTGTTTCAGGCATGCTATGTGGACTCTTTGTTTGTTTAGAGGGCATCAGACTGTCTCTCCAGGACCTTTGGGTGTGGTTTCTACCTGGGCATCACTCAGGTGCCCAGGCATCTGGTGTCCAAGGCCCACACCAACCCACAGGCGAGCTCCACATCACCTCTGGTCCTTGTCTACCCATCTGTCTCCTCCAAGTAGACCGCAGGCTGCAGAATGGGGGGTGTGCCCATCGTTTTTCCTGAAATGTCTAATGTAGCATTTATTTCAGGGGAGAACCTTTCTCAACCAAAGTTAAGAGAATCACTGAGGTAAAAGGAAAACTATTTCCAAAGGAATAATTTTAGTTCAACTTCAAAAATGCATATACTGAAATTTTTAGGCAGTATATCCACGATAACAGACTTTTTTCTAAGACTGTTGAGCTAGACAAGATGGAATTCCACCCTAACTAGTTCAGGAAAAGGGAGGAAGGTTGTTTAAAGATCAGACAGTCTCCAGTCAGGCCCCACGGACTGGCAGTGGAAGATCAGGAGGTCCCCACCGCACACCCCAAGGCCCCAGGGTCCCCCTCTCTGCTTCCTTCTTGACTTCTCCCTCTGCCATAAGATCCTGTAGGTGTGTGGTACTGGCTGGCCAGGGAGGTGGCCCAAGCGCTGAAGCTCTGTGACCAGCCTCTTTAAGCCTCCTTGGTCTCACCTTCCCAATTTTCTGTCCAGGAGGCAGACTTTGGCTGGTGCAGAGTCTGGTGTCTTCCCTGGGCCTCTCAGCTGTGGGCACAGGGTGGAGTCTACAGCCCCTAGATTTGCATTTATCCATGTCAGCAGCAGATTTTTTAATGCACTGCTTCTACCAGTGAGTTCTGTGCTGGCAGGGCTGATGCTAAAAGCAGAGTTACCCACCATGCCTCTTGTGGTTGCTGTTGAGTCCCTAAGCCATGTCCACCCCTGCAACCCCTTGGACTGCCTCACACCAGGCTTCCCTGTCCTTCACTATCTCCCAGAGTTTGTGCAAACTCATGTCCATTGAGTTTGGGATGCCATCCAACCATCTCATCCACGGTCGCCCCCTTTTCCTCCTGCCCTCAATCTTTCCCGGCATCAGTGTCTTTTCCAATGAGTCAGCTCTGAGCATCAGATGGCCAACGTACCTTGAGGGTAAAGGCTTGATCTGCATTCCTTAAGTGTTGATTTAATATTGAACATGTGAGAGAAATGATGATTGGTGTGTCTCCTATAAAGGGGAAATTTTATGAGGAATTTAAAGCATGTTTTTGTTAACAAAGGCCCATTTTGCAGTTACACTGGCCTGATCCTTCTTTCCCCTCTGGATTTCTGCAAAACAGCTAACCCTAATCAGGTGAATGGGTGTGTCCATTCACCGAGCCTACTTTTCTTATCCATTTAGTGGAGGTATTACTACGACTCCTAATGGTGGTAATAATAGGAAGATTTACTTCATATGGCTCTTGTGAGGATTAAGGGAAACAGGTGAACAGAGTGATCAGCAGGGTATCTAGAAAAGCTTTCAACCCCAAATATGCAGATGCTGCAGGTTTTATAAACACTGATCAGCATCACCACCATTGTCATCCTCATCTTCATGAACTTCACCATCACCGTCACCAACAGCAGAAGCTGTGACACCAGCGCAACCATGGTTCCCATCTTCGCTCCCGCCAGTTGATAGACGGGTACGGGGCCATCATTTGTGGCTTTCTGATACAGACAAAAGGATTCCACACACTCTATTTCTATTATTTGAGAGGCAATATGAGGAAAGAACAAGCTGAACACAAATCATTTGGGAAAAAAAGTTTGATTTATGCCTGCAGTGACATAGTCACTTTTCAACTCTGTTCATTAGCTTGTGGATTCTCTTGTACCCTCGGCTCTTAAGACACAGTTCTGAGCCCAGCGAAGGTTTCAGCTCACCTTGGAAATGAAATGTGAGGCATGATCAAGATGAAAGACAGTTTGCAAGACACCTGAGCATGGAAATTGTCTGCAATTTAGCCATTCTTCATTCTCTGTGATTGGAAGCACTGGCCCACTTACAAATGACAATCGAATAAAGAGTTTTAAACAAGCATTTTCTAGAATGTTGATTTACTGGGGGAGGAAAAAAAAATGTTGTATGCTGCCAAATGATTGCAGCACCCGTAAAATGGTAAGGTCATTTTTTTTTACTGCAGAAATGTCACAGTGAGATTTTTTAAATAGATTCCTGGTGCACTTTTAATAATGTTGAGGTTAAAGATAAGGGGGAAAAAAGTACTTAACAGTGAAAGGGAAGCAAAAATATTGATGTTTACTGTGGATTTGGAGAGTAGCCTTTTATTTAATCAGTGTAATAACATATAACCTTGTATCCTGTGAATATTTTTGTAATTGTTTCATTTGTAATTAATAACCGTCGGCTCCACAGCTCCAGGCTGATGATCCCTGCTCTTTCCTGTTGAAAATCATAAAACCAGTCCCTGGAGAAACTGGAAGGAGGGGAAACAGGGAGAATGTGGGGCCTGGCAAGTACTCAGAGTAAACATCTCAGAGTCAGGTCTGCAGTGGACACTTCTCAGAGGATTCACTCAAGACCCCCTCTCTTAGACTGATGCCCACGATTCAAAGCCTGCCATGGTCAGGGTTGTTCTAAGTAACCCAGACCCAGCCATTTGTCCCTAGAATTAGTGCTGGGAAAAGGGCCAAAGAGATGGGCATAGACTATATTATGAGCTATGTCCCTAGGAGTTGAATTTATGAAATACTTGGATGGTGGAGTATCCCTTACAGATGTCGCCAGTTGGTTCTCCTCCTCCAGCCACCCTGTCCCCCAGCAGAGGACAGAAGTTCCGCTTCTGATGGATGAATGATAAAGAGCATCTCTGCGGTCTTAATCTGTACATTTTTAGTTACTAGTGAGTCTGCATCTTTTTCTGTGTCTACTGCTCTAGATTTCCTCTTCTATGGACTGTCTGTTTTCCATCGGTTGTTTGTTTTGTTCTTCTTCTGACTCTTAGTACCTTTCTCTTCATACTCAGATATTTCTCCCCCATCATTTAACAAACTATTAGCACATAATTCCAGAATGTGTCTGTCTTTGTTTTACTTAAGGTATTTTACATTTGACAGATACTTTAAATTTAAATGTAATTAAATGTGGTAGCATTTGTTTTGGTGGTGGTCTGTGCCTTTTTAGTCCAAATCAAGAAATTTGTCTCCATTCAAAATCATTAAATAGGCTGCTACCATTTACCTAACGGGATTGCTTTGTTTTGCTTGAAATGGTTTCACTTCACATTTAAGTTTACAGTCAACTTTGAATTGACGTTTGGGTATGATGAAAAGTAAGGATGTAATAGTCCATTTGTCAGCCAGGAAGGTGAAGATGCTGGTGCCATTTATGTTAATAGAATGCCCATCACTTCTCCCCAACTTATACAGGGCACTCCATCTCATGCCACTGCCCCTATGACTGTTTTTATACCTGGACTTCCTATTTTGTTCCAGTGGCTAGTTTGTTTGACCCTGAACTAATTCCTCCATGGGTTTTTATTTTTACTTAATAAATAATGAGGAGGGAATTTTGCCTTGACCTTGGCTGTAATCATTTCAAAACAGTCTGTATTTGCTTGGGGTTTTATTGTGTTAAGGGTATTTGCTTTTATTCCTAATTTGCCTGTTTTTTAAAAACTCATCTTTGTATATTGAATTATATTACCTATATCTGTTGATATGACTGTTTTTTAAAAATGTGCTACTAAGTTGAATTGAATTCTTATGTTCCTTTATATTAAAACAACAAATGGTAGATGAACACCTGTCTTATGATTCATAGAGTGTACGTGTTGGGGCATGTGTATGTCCACGCTCTTATGTACCAGCATTCAGTTTGCTGATATTTGATCTTGGATTCTGTATCTATGCTCAGAACAAGAGAATATATTTCTAGTCAATGCTATAAATAATTCCATCTTCTCCTTTCGATTCCATTGTGTTTGGAATTTGATTGTGGAGTGGGGATGATTGACTGAATATGAAAATTTTTGTCTTTTCAAAGAGGTTATGATGTTTCAATAGGAATACAGTGAGGTTTCCTGAGACTTATTTCTACCCTTATTTTTTCAGTTAGTTTTCTTTGCCATGCATGACCAGTTTGTGGGGGAGCTGGGGTGTGTCACTCCGGGTGGTGCCCGCTGCAATCACAGTGGGTGGCTCACCTTGACACAGGAGCCAGTCTGTGCCCAGGGCCATTTCTGCTAAGAAGGCTCACATCTGTTTCTGTAAATGTCCATCAAACCCTAGGACTGACCAGCAGCTTAAAGGGAGGCAGGTGTCCTCTTGAAGCTCAAGATGAAATGTACACACTCCAAGTTGAGCAGATGGTAAGTACATTGCAGACTCAGATTTTCAGGCAGGATTTTCAAACACTGTACAAAGGAAAAAATAAATCACCAACAAAACCTATTAAAATTTCCTTAGAAAACACAGCTAAAGTGAAGTCAAATATCTAAAAGAGAAGATGGTCTCAGCAACTCTTATCTCAACACTGACTAGCCTTCTGGCAATCATAAAAGTTCTTAGCAAATCCTCAGCCTTGATCAGTTAGTAGCGGGAGGCTTATTGTGGCAATATCCTTCAAACAGGGCATTAATTTTATTTTATTTAAAGTTCAGTCCTAGAAGATACATAAGAGACATGGTGAAGTTAGGTGTGGAAAAAGAAGTTCAGGGTCTGGACACTTTGAGCAAAAGATGTGCTCTAAAATAAGAACATTGGTTTGTCTAATGTAATTTTTAAAATGGTTCTAAGGATTAAAAAAAAAAAAAATGGTCTAGTTGGAAAACATTCCAAGTAACATATTTTAGGCCAACATTACTCATTTTTATGTGCATTTTGGCAGGATCTTTTTTTACAAAAAAATATTATTCCATTTCTTCGTAATCACATCCTATGACTACAAGCCAACTGAGAAAATGATCAAAGGGGAATTAAGATATTTCCGGGGAGAATCAAGTCTCACTGAAGTCTTAACAGTAGCACCTAACTTTATAGTGCATACTCTGATAAGAATGCTGATCTTGTCTTGGGACTTACAGATGGCTGAATGCTGCTGCTGCAGCTGCTGCTAAGTCACTTCAGTCATGTCCGACTCTGTGCGACCCCATAGAGGGTAGCCTACTAGGCTCCCCTGTCCCTGGGATTCTCCAGGCAAGAACACTGGAGTGGGTTGCCATTTTCTTCTCCAATGCATGAAAGTGAAAAGTGAAAGTGAAGTCGCTCAGTCATGTCCGACTCTTAGCGACCCCATGGACTGCAGCCCACCAGGCTCCTCCGTCCATGGGATTTTCCAGGCAAGAGTACTGGAGTGGGGTGCCATTGCCTTCTCCAAGATGGCTGAATGATGTCCCCCAAAAGATCCACAGTGTGACCCCTGGGACCTGTGGATATTGCCTTATTTGGAAAAGGGGTCTTTGCAGACATAATTCAGTTAATACTCCCGAGGTGAGGTCATCCTGGATTGTCTGAGTGGGCCCCCGATCCAGTGACAAATGTCCTTATAGAAGAGAAGAGAAGATGTGGACCCAGACAGGAGAAGGGGAGACCATTTGAAGAGAGGGGCAGAGACTAGAGTGAGGTAGCCACAAGCCAAGGACACCTGGATCCCCAGCCCCTGGGTGTTGTACAGAGAGGTGCTCTAGATCCTGCCGAAGGAGCACAACCCTGCTGGTGGCTGAACTGCAGTCCTCTGCCCTCTTGAAAAGTGAGAGAGCACGTGCCTGGTTCTGTTGTCTGAAGCCAACAAGTTCTGGTGACCTATTATGGCAGCTGCAGGTCACTAATACAGCTCCCACCCTGTTCCATATTATTACCCAGGGTGATCTGGAGCCAGGAAGAACAATGAGAACTTTAGTTCATAGATCCTGAGAAAAAGAAAAAAAAAAAAATCCAAGCCTACAATCTGAATTGTTGGGGTGGCTTTGCCAAGGAGATTTAGTAAGGACATGTAGAATTATAACCCAAAGCCAGCACAACAAAACCACACAAGCACAGGGCATGTAACCATGAAAACCTCTGAGGGTGACTTTAAAGCAAAGGTGATGCATATTTGAGAAAGGGTTTGCACAAAGGCTAACATGACCCTAAGGGACTTTGATATGAAAACAGATTCTAGAACCAGGGATACCTGCCCAGCCCTGACCCCACTTGCAACACCCTGCCCAGTTGTCATGGCTGCTATTCAAGATAGACATGTGAATGTGGACAGAAAATCTATGACAAACCTAGACAGCGTATTAAAAAGCAGAGACATTACTTTGCCAACAAAGGTCCGCATAGTCAAAGCTATGGTTTTCCAGTTGTTAGGTACAGTTGTGAGACCTGGACCATAAAGAAGGCTGAGTGCCAAAGAATTGATGCTTTCGAACTATGACTCTTGAGAGTCCCTTGGACAGCAAGGAAATCAAACCAGTCAATCGTAAAGGAAAGCAACTCTGAATATTCACTGGAAGGACAGATGCTGAAGCTGAAGCCCAGGTGACTTCCTCACCTGGGACCATCCTGACCTCCATCCACAGCCCTTGAGAAAGTACTGTTTCCCTTTTCATCTCTCTAGTACATCTGTCCTAAGTGTGTATGTGCCTTGGTTCCCCTTGTCCCCTGTACTTTCCTGTCTCCATCACCAACAGACATCACCAGGGCCCAAACCAAATGCCAATTTTCCGTGAATTTCCCCCCGATGTCAGCCTCCAGCCTAAACCAAGAACTATTAGGCTTCTTTAAAAAATATATAATTTATTTGTTTGTTTTTGACTGTGCTGGGTCTTTGTTGCAGTGTGCAGGCTTCTCACTGCAGTGACTTCTCTTGTGGAGCATAGGCTCTAGGGTCCATGGACCTCAGTAGATGCAGCTCCCGGGCTCTGAGCACAGGCTCAATAGTTGTGGCATTTGGGCTTAGTTGCCCTGAGATACGCAGGATCTTCCGAAACCAGGGATCAAGCCCGTGTCCTCTGCATTGGTAAGTGGATTCTTTACCACTGAGCCACCAGGGAAACCCAAGAAGTATGAGTTTTCCATTCCTTTGGCTTCATGGCATTGATTAAAGGAATGAGCCAGTGAAGAATAAACGAATGGAATGATTTGCTTTTGTGATATATGGAGACTCCTGACTGTGTTTCAACTCCACAGTTAAATTTGAGTAGTCAATATGTGTTGTAGACTGCAGAATGTACACATGTTTTAAAATATCGAAGATTTGCCAATTCAAGTAATCTCCCTCTGAAGCAAAATGACAGCTAGCTCTCAACTTAAAATCCTCAAACACAATACCTGCTTGTCTATAATAGCAAGAGGGAAGAAGGACCGTCTCTGTGGAACCTAGGCAGTTGTCTTTGCATCTCTGAGGGCCAGTCATCAACCAGCAGAATTCTGGGGGACACCTACATGATACCCCCACAGTAACATCCCCACTTCATTCTGAATATACTTAAGGCAGATTTCACAGCTCAGGAAACTGTGCTAGTGATATTTCTCTCACAAACAATATTAGTTTCTAGAAAAATGGCATCAGCAGAAGAAGGACACATACTGGATTGCTTTTTCTCAATGCATGTGGATTTTTATGTCCAACACTAAATAGAGGCTGATGGAAATACAAATTGCAAAACAGAATACAACACCACCTCTTTTCCTGATAAGAGATTGCATTGTAAGCATTTTTAGACCCTATGCCTCTGTAAGCATAGAAACCAGTGCTTGAGCTCTGGTTCAGTGATGACAATGGTGTTCTTCTCTTTCCCACCCTCTCCTCCTGGAAGGTAAAGGTGATGAATGAATGGCCAAAGAGATCATACAGTAAGCTCTTTTGATCGGAGTATCCCTCGAGCTAAACGTGAGCTCAGGACAGCACGATGGAGGGTATTGATGACTAGTTTTATGACTCATTTGGGCAGATCCATGAAGTCAACTACTTTGTATGGTGGCATTTCATCACGCTGCCTTTGATCCAGCCTGACTGGCTCATTGATCAGCATTCGCCAAGGAAAGCAAGTGGAACAGTCTGGGACCCAAAACTGCTGACCATTGTATCTGGACTTCTCAAAGGGTGTGTCCCACAGTGTGTGTGTGACTCCCTTGGGCTGGCTTAATTATCCTGCCATTTGATAAGGTCGAGCAGTTCAATAGAAAGTGGGGGAAAATCCACATATTAGGCAGAATCTGTAATTCTTCGCTTCTTGTACGACTCATCTGGAACGGCCTCCCCATACACCCTCCCTTTTTATTGAAGAATCTGAACATTGAATCTAGATGTACGTTCATGCATCATTTGCTCGGCTTGGAGAAGTCAATTAAATTAAAGTCTCTAGCTGAAATATATATATATATATATATATATATATATATATATATATATATAATAGCTCTTCTGTACACACACACATACATTAGCTCTTCCTTTTGATTTTTTTAGCTTAACTCAATAGAATTATATTTTGGTACAGTTTCATTGAGGTACTGTAGGGCTATGAAGGAGAGGAACAATTTGCAAGTAGCAAATGCTGTGTGATTCCAAGCACACACATAATTGGAAAATTAGGTGCAAATAAAATATTTTTGCAAATTATGTATTTTTGCACGATGTGCTCTCTTTCATTCTCATGCAGATGCATAATTGATAGAGTTTTGTGTTCTCTCCACTACTGACTTCTGGAGGCTGCCCGAGGGTGGCTTTTCCTTCTCAGAAACCCAATGCAGTGAGACTCCCGGTGACACTTCCACCTTCGGAATGCAAAGTAGTTAATGCCAAGGGAGAAGCTTCTTTTCCAGGAAAAGAAGTCAGAGCAGGCAGGAAGCAGTTTCCTCCAGTGAGGGACTCTGGAAATTTCTTACCATCCCTGCCCATTTAGTTGGAAGGTGGAAGAGAAACACAGAGCAGGGTATCAGGGCTGGTGACTTGTTTCTTTAAATAAACATTGTTATTTTATGCTAAGAGATTTAGATTTGCAGGGGGGAAAAAAAGGAAGATGGTACATAGAGTTTCCTATGTTCCACACCTAGTTTCCTCTATTATTTTTAAATATTTTATTGAGATGTAATTCACACACCACACAATTCACCCATACTAAACACACAGTCCAATGGTTTCTAATGTATTTAGAATTGTGCAACCCTTACCACAATCAAGGAGAAGGCAATGGCACCCCACTCCAGTACTCTTGCCTGGAAAATTCCATGGATGGAGGACCCTGGTAGGCTGCAGTCCATGGGGTCACTAAGAGTCAAACACGACTGAGCGACTTCACTCTCACTTTTCACTTTCATGCATTGGAGAAGGAAATGGCAACCCACTCCAGTGTTCTTGCCTGGAGCATCCCAGGGACGGGGGAGCCTGGTGGGCTGCTGTCTATGGGGTTGCACAGAGTCGGACACGACTGACGTGATTTAGCAGCAGCAGCAGCAGCAGCACAATCAATAGCAGACCTTTTCATGACTGCAGAAAGCCCCCTACTTGTAATATCAGTCATTCCCTTTTGCTCCCGACCCCCACCCCAGCCCTAGGCAACTACTGATCTGCTTTCTGTCACTATAGATTTGCCTGCTCTGGACTTTTTCTATAAATGGGGTCGTATAGCATATGATTATTGTAACTGTCTTCTCTCACTTATCATAATGTCTTCAAGGTTCAACCATATTTCTTCCTGGAGAATTGATTGCTTTATCATCATATATTGCTTGTATTTATCCCTAATGACCTTCCTACTCTGAACTCTACTTTTTCTGACATTAATGTAGCTGTTTCAAATGTCTTTTGTGTTAGCAGACATCTCTTTCTCCATCTCTTAACTTCAAACATACCTGGGTATTTAACTCTATAGTAGGTATCAATTAGACAATATGTAGTTTGGTCTTGGTTTTAATTTTTTTAATACCCTCTAATAATCTTTTCCTTTTAATTAGTGTATTTAGACCATTTGTATTTAAAAGAGCTAATGTAGTGTACTCCCATTCTACCATATTTGAATGTGTTTTCTGTTCATTGTCATTGTTCTGCATTTCTTTACATCCCCTTCATTTTTCTTTCTTCTCTGGTTAAATTGAGAATTTTATATGGTTATGTTTTATCTGGTCTCTTAGAAAATCAGTTATACTTCTATTTAAAATTCTTTCAAAGATATTTAAAGGATTTACCATATATGTACTTAACTAATCTATATCCACCTTCACGTAACACTGTACTATATATATCTTCTAATACAAAATTCCCAATTTTCCCCTCACACACCTCATAGGACTGCTGTTATTTATTTCACTATCCATATGCTGTGATCACCCAATATTTTTGTTACTAGTATTAATTTAACGTTTAATTTAAATGCAGTTTTCTGCTAGGTCAATTTAGTATAAGAAATATTTTATCTTCATTTATATTTTCTCTGAAGTTCTTCCATTCAGTATGTAATCTGAGTTTTGATTCTGTATGAGTTTCTTTTTCCTGAAGGATTTCTTCTACCATTTCAAGTAGGGAAGGTCTGTTGGCAATGAATTCCCATCGTTTTTGTTTTTCTGAGAAAGTGTTTCTACTTCCCTTTTGAAGGATAATTTTGCTGGATATAGAATTCTAGGTGTGTAGGTGTTTTCTGTCAACCTTTAAACTACTTCATGACATTCTTATTTCTTACATGCTCTCTCATGAGAAATCCACTGTAAAATCTATCCTTACTCCTCTAGGGAGTAAAACCATTTTCCTTTGCTTCTTTAGGTTTTCTCCTTACTTTCGATTTTCTACCATTTGAATTCATTATGCATAGGTGCATTCTGGAGTGGGTAGCCCTTCCCTTCTCCAAGGGATCTTCCCAACCCAGGGATCAGACCCAGGTCTCTTGCATTGCAGGTGGATTCTCTACCAGCTGAGCTACCAGGGAAGCCAAAGAATACTGGAGTATGTAGCTTATCCCTTCTCCAGCGGATCTTCCCAATCCAAGAATTGAACCAGGGTCTACTGCATTGCCAGCAGATTCTTTACCAGCTGAGCTACAAGGTAAGCCCCCATGCATAGGTGTATATTTGTTGATAATTACTGTGCTTGGTGTTGTCTGAGCTTTCTGGATCTGTTTTGGTATCCTGTAATTTATTTTGGAAATTTCTCAATTATTAGTACTTCAGCATTTCTTCTGATCAGTTCTCACTTTCTTCTCCTTGTGGTTTTTCAAATATTCACATTTATACCTTTTGAAATTATTCCAGTGATCTTAGCTATTCCATCTAAGTCCGGGAAGTTTTCTTCTGACATGTCTTCAAGCTCACTGACTCCTTCCTCCACTTCTCCAGTCTGTTTCTGAGCCCTTCAAAGGCATTCTTTTTTTCTGTATTTTGGGGTTCTATCATTTTACTTAGAGATTTTTTTCAGTTTCCATCTCTCTGCTTACATTACCCGTCTATCACTGCATGTTGTCTATTTTGTCCAGCAGATCCCTTGACATATTAGGTATCACACATGTGTGTGTATGAGCTCAGTTGTGTCAGATTCTTTGTGACCCTATGGACTGTAGCCTGCCAGGCTCCTCTGTCCATGGAATTCTTCAGGCAAGAATACTTGGAAAAATAAAACATTTGGAAATGACACAAACTATCTATTCCCTTATTAGAGACTCACTCTAGATATTAGTCTCAGTTCAGTTCAGTTCAGTCGCTCAGTCATATCCAGCTCTTTGTGACCCCATGAACCGCAGCACGCCAGGCCTCCCTGTCCATCACCAGCTCACGGAGTCTACCCAAACCCATGTCTGTTGGGTGGTGATGCCATCCAACTATCTCATCATCTGTCATCCCCTTCTCCTCCTGCATTAACTGATTGAATGTTGAATTAATTTTAGAATTCTACATTAAAGAAACTAGTTCCAATCTGTCCAATAAAAAGATTCCTAAACTTATTTAAGGATAAAGCCATTTGTGAACATTTGTTAATACTACCTAAATCTTGCTTTCCCTGAGATATGCTTTGGTAAATAATACCATAATCTAAAATGTGTTTCTCTACTTACGTTATTCTTTTCTAGATTTCTTTAGACTATATATGTTTATTTTGATCATAGGTTTTAAACATTTGCTTGATAGTTATTATGAAATTCCCTATGTAATTTTCCAGGAGATCTTAGGTGTTCACTAAGCCTCTTATTTGTGTATTTTAGTTATTATTTTTAAAATCTTAGGTGCCCTAAAAAAAGTGTAGGACATCTTTACCTAGTCAGCATGTCTGGAGGCTCTAGTTCTCAGAGAAAACAAATGCCCATCAAATGACCCTTCATTCTTTCTTACACCAGAAAGCATCAGACACCTATGATGTGCCAAATAGAGTTGAATTCTCTGTTCCAGCAGAGGCAACAGAAAGTCTTTTCTCTGATGATGCTTATATTCCAAATATACACCTGTGAGGCACTGGCTCCTTCCTGAGAGGCACACAAACTTTTGCTGTTTCCTTATTTTAAGGCCTGTGAGTCATAATGAAGATATCAGGAGAAAGCTTAACAACCCTAATCTTTGCTTCCAACAAGTTGCATTTAAATTAGGGAAAACAAAATGTACACCTCAGAGCACTAATCCCATAGATTGTTAATGTATGTAATCCAAAGCCCGTTTGAAGATCAAACACTACATAGCACTTTGTATTTAAAGGAGTTAAACCTCCTTTCTTACTGAAGGCTCTCTTGCCTTCTTTCTTTTGCCGTTGAGTTGTGAGTGAGTCTGTGTGTGTGTGTGTGACTGGTGGGGCAGTCACAGAGTTTCCCAAACTTGTTTCTCAGGAAGCATCTCATGAATGTGGTGTTTCATAATTCACATTTGGGGGAGTGCTCTCCTATTCCCTATCTGCATAAGAAGCGCCAGTGTACCCAGATAAGACATTTGTAAGTATGCTGATTTTAGATGCCTAGAAACTAAGGAAGAAGAAAGGAATCTCAGTGGGAAAAATGTCAAAGTAAGAATTCTGATTCAAAGCTGGCAGATGCTTTTTACAGAGTCAAAAAAAAGTAAATCAGAAAGGGAAAATTCCAGCCCTCAAGCTGAAAACAAGCTGAAACAAATGAACATAATTTTATATCGAAGTAGTAACATAATAACACAGAGAAAAATTATTCCTTGTAATCTCTGAAAACAGCAACCTGAATCTAAATCCTTGGTGATTATAATTCTAAGGATAAAAAGAACTATAGAGAAACTGTAACATTCACTCGGTGTTGTTTTTTTTTAATAATAATTTTGATATCATAGTTTTGACACCATTTAATGTACCTTTTAGAATAAACAAGTAACTTAGTATTACTAGTGCAAACGTATACAAATATATATACATATATATGAAATTTAAAAAGACAAGAAAATAAATTCTGTGATGCTAAATTGAAATAGAAAATGAACACACACATCCTATTTCTCTCCAGTGAGAGGGTTTAGAAGCAGTATCTTGGGGCCAAAACTCAGATCTTGTTTTATAAATACCACTTCCATTAGAAGGCAGTAAGGTTCAAAGACATATTATCATGTGTCAAAAGCAATTCTATTGGTTAAATGTGGGATATTTGAGCTTCCCCTCAAACATATTTTTATTGCAAAATATAGAACATAAAATATGAGTCCATCAAGTTATTAAAATACAGAACAAAGTGCTAAGTTGCTTCAGTTGTATCTGACTGTTTGCAAGCCCATGGACTATAGCCCACAAGCCTCCTCTGTCCAAGGGATTCTCCAGGCAAAAATACTGGAGTGAGTTGCCACACCCTGCTCCAGGGGATCTTCCCAACCCAGGGACTGATCCCATGTATCCTGCATCTCCTGCATTGGCAGGCAGGTTCCTTACCATTGAGCCACCTGGGAAGGAGCACCAAGCCGTCAGCTCCCCCAGGACTGCTTTAGGTTCAGGGAGCCGTCTGGCTCAAGGTTATGCTCTAAGGGTGACAGGAGGGCTGAGTGGGGCGGGTCTGTAAAGGTCTAGGCACATCAGCCCAGTGGGAGCAGTTGGGCAGCTCCTAATTCTGAAGGACAGGGCTGGCCCCAAAGCCCCTCCACGTTAGACAAGGCTTCATCAACCTTTGCCCTGAGTGGTTTAACATCTTCCTCTGCCCACCCCTATCTGCCCCTTCCCTTTGCAGGTATCTATCTCCAAAGAGGATCCTGCACCCCAAAACCCATCTCAGCATTAGGTTGTGAGGACCCCAAATCATGACATGAAAAAAGAAAAAAAGAATGCTGCTATTCAAAGTGACAACTGCAACCACTCCTTACCTTGAAAATTGGAGCCTAATGGGAAAGAACTAAGCATTTACCCAGAACTAGTTTATCCTCAGTTAGTAAGAAAAACTCCTCTTTACAGAGAAGTGGCAGGAGCTAGATGAGGAAGCAATGGTGGAATTAGGGAACTTCGTATTTGCAGCACCCCCACCAACACCTCATTGACCCAGGAATGTCAGGATGCCTATGATAATTAGAAAGAAGCTTCTCAGGGAAAGGATTTTGCTCAGTTCCTAAGTACATGCCCAAACGTCCCCTGTTACTTGTGAACAAGGAATACACATTCACGTGGATAAACCTTGAGGCCACATGCTCAACCAAGTGGCGAAAGTTACCATGACTGTCAGGAGGACAGGCCTCTAGTCTACACTTCCTAATGGAAATCAGTAAGAAGTAAACAGCATCACCGTGAAGCATTCTTGTTGAAAAAACATTCAGTCTAAAGTTAATCAATACTTTACACCTAGCTGGTAAACTACAGGGAATCCAGGGATAAAGGATTAAGTGTCCCAACAAGAATGCAATCAAATATTCCACAATTTGGGACCTTCTATAAGCTATCTGACATCGTATCAGGAAAATCATTACTGAATAATGCAGTGAAGAGCTGGGGAGGGGAGCTTTAGAACAAAGGTGGGAAATTAAACAGATTCCAGTGTGTAAATGCTGACTGGTTCCTGAAAAGTGGAAAGCTGGCCTGCAACACCAACTCCCCATAAAGTTATAGCCATAGAACACCATGCTCACCATGCAGATACCTGCCAATGGTATGGTTTTCATCTTTATGGCCTCTTCTGTCCAGGGAAGTGGCTGGCATTAAAGATTTCTTTTTAAAATTAATTTATTTTTAATTGGAGGATAATTGCTTTACAATGTTGTGTTGGTTTCTGCCATACCTCAATATGAATCAGACACAGGTATACATAAGGCCCCTCCCTCTTGAACCTCCTTCCCACCTTCCACCCCATCCCACTCTTCTGGGTTGTCACAAAGCACTGGGTCGAACTCCCCAGGTCATACAGCAAATTCCTAATGTGTGTGTTTCAGTGCTAATCTCTCAATTTGTCCCACCCTCTCCTTCCCCCACTGTGTTCCCAAGTCTGTTCTCTATGCCTGTGTCTCTATTGCTTCCCTGCAAATAGGCTCATCAACACAATCTTTCAAGATTCCATGTATATGATATTTGTTTTTCTCTTTCTGACTTACTTCAGTCAGTATGATAGACTCTAGGTACATCCACCTCATTATAACTGATTCAAATGTGTTCCTTTAAATGGATGAGTAATATTCCATCGTATATATGTACTACAACTTCTATCCATTCATCTGTCCACAGACGTCTAAGTTGCTTCCACATCCTGGCTATCGTAAATAGTGCTGCAAAGAACATTGGTGTACATGTGTCCTTTAGAATTGTGGTTTTCTCAGGATATTTGCCCAGTAGAGGGATTGCTGTGTCAAATGGTAGTTTTATTGCTAGTTTTTTAAGATATTGAAATTACAGATTTCTTAATGGACGTTTGCCACCACAGCATGCCCAGTTCAGTCAGTTCAGTTCAGTTGTTCAGTCATGTCCAACTCTTTGTGACCCCATTGGACTGCAGCACACCAGGCCTCCCTGTCCATCGCCAACTTCTGGAGTTTACTCAAACTCATGTCCATTGAGTCGATGATGCCATCCAACCATCTCGTCCTCTGCTGTCCCCTTCTTCTCCTACCTTCAATCTTTCTCAGCATCAGGGTCTTTTCAAATGAGTCAGTTCTTTGCATCAGGTGGCCAAAGTACTGGAGTTTCAGCTTCAGCATCAGTCCTTAGTCCTGAATATTCCAGACTAATTTCCTTTAGGATGGACTGGTTGGATCTTCCTGCAGCCCAAGGGACTGTCAAATGTCTTCTCCAACACCACAGTTCAAAAGCATCAATTCTTCGGTGCTCAGTTTTCTTTATAGTCCAACTCTCTTATCCATACATGACTACTGGAAAAACAATAGCTTTGATTAGACAGACCTTTGTTGGCAAAGTAATATCTCTACTTTTTAATATGCTGTCTAGGGTGGTCATAACTTTTCTTCCAAGGAGTAAGTGTCTTTTAATTTCATGGCTGCAATCACCATCTGCAGTGATTTTGGAGCCAAAACAATAAAGTCTGTCACTTTTTTCAATGTTTCCCCATCTATTTGCCATGAAGTCATGGGATCAGAGGCCATGATCTTAGTTTTCTGAATGTTGAGCTTTAAGCAAACTTTTTCACTCTCCTCTTTCACTTTCATCAAGAGGCTCTTTAGTTATTCTTCATGTTCTGCCAGAAGGATGGTGTCATCTGCATATCTGAGATTATTGATATTTCTCCCAGAAATCTTGATTCCAGCTTGTGCTTCATTCAGCCAAACATTTCTCATGATGTACTCTGCATGTAAGTTAAATAAGCAGGGTGACAATATGTAGCCTTGACACACTCTTTTTCCTATTTGGAATCAGTCTGTTGTTCCATGTCCAGTTCTAACTGTTGCTTCCTGACCTGCATATAGATTTCTCAGGAGGCAGGTCAGGTGGTCTGGTATTCCCATCCCTTTAAGAATTTTCCACAGTTTGTTGTGATCCACACAGCCAAAGGCTTTGGCATAGTCAGTAAAGCAGAAATAGATGTTCTTCTGGAACTCTCTTACTTTTTCAATAATCCAACAGATGTAGTTTGCCTACTGAATCCTTTTTCCCCTTGGAGGGAAAAGAGATGTCTGTGTTCCTTTGCTAAACTGACCATCACACACTCACAATCCTTAGCTTTGGGAAAAGGGAGACACAAATCCAACCCCAAGGATGATGTCCACTCACACCTGGGCATGCTAGACTCACAGTAATTGAATGGGCTGGTCACATGACCTAACATGACCTGCTGCTGCTGCTAAGTCGCTTCAGTCATGTCCAACTCTGTGCGACCCCATAGGTGGCAGGCCACTAGGCTCCTCTGTCCCTAGGGAGCCCATTTTTTTTTTAACTGCTGGGGAAGAGTTTTTATAAAAATTTAGTAAATGTGAAGGCTGTTAGCCTGGAGCTGCTCTGACCATCTGCACCTCAACAAGAGGGTGTCCTGCCAGAGAAAAGTGCAGGAAGAGCCAGAGAAGGGGAAGACAAGAGAGGGACACCATTTGGGCTTCCAGATCCAACCATTTTTGCCACTAGATCCAACCATAACTGAAGGCGGTCCTCAGGACTTTCCAGAAAAAGGAGGCAGTAAATTCCCTACTTGGCTATAGCCTATTGGATTATGTTTCTTACTTGAGCAACTCTGACAGCACTGAATAGAATACATGTAACAGTTAAAAATATGAGCAAATTTAGGTGTAAGTGTGTGGGAATCTTTTTTAAAAACTTAGTAGGCAAAAAGATGTGATATTTTATTTTTTAATTTTAATTATGAAACATTTCAAATAAGCATGAAAAGTACAGAAGATAATAGAGCAGATCACTCTTGCACCCACCTCAGAACAGACATTAACATTTTGTCCTATTTGCTTCCAGTAAATGCAAGGGAGGAAAGAGTATATGATGTCCTATCCATCCTGTCTCCTAGGCACCACGTCCTTTTCCCTCAAAGCAACCAGGATCAACAGTTCTCACCGTGTGCTCTCAGTTCAGTTCACACCATGTGCTCTCAGTTTAGTTCAGTTCAGTTGCTCAGTTGTGTCCGAGTCTTTGCGACCCCATGAATCACAGCACGCCAGGCCTCCCTGTCCATCACCAACTCCCGGAGTTGACTCAGACTCATGTCCATCGAGTCAGTGATGCCATCCAGCCATCTCATCCTCTGTCGTCTCCTTCTCCTCCTGCCCCCAATCCCTCCCAGCATCAGAGTCTTTTCCAATGAGTCAACTCTTCACATGAGGTGGCCAAAGTACTGGAGTTTCAGAGACATGCAAATGCAGACTCTAGGAATACATCTGCTCACAGATAATAGAGTTCACAAACACTGACTCATCTTTGGCTTTTCCCACCAAATATGCATTGGAGATTGTTTCATATCAGAATATATAGGGCTTCCCTATTCCTCTAAGAGCTGTGAAAGGTTCCATGGAAGCAGACCTATTGATTTATGTTTAGATCCTGTTCAATATTTCACCATAGTGCAGGATACCATGGATGACCTTGTGCGTAAGTCATTTCACACAGATGGAGCTCTGTTTTAGCCCACGTTTCTAGGAGTGAGGAATCCAAGTCAAAGGTTTTGTATAATTGTAATTTTGATAGATTTGCCAAGTGTCCAACATAGAGGTCATACCAATTTGTGCTCCCACTGGTAATATATGAAAGAATCTAATCCACAAATTCTGGTCAAGTTTGGGTTATCACATTTTTGCCAACAGAGCCACTTAAAAATGTCATTTCAAGGTTGTTTGAAGTTTGTATTTCATGTTGAGTATCATTTTATACATTTAAGAGCCACTTGTGTGTTTCATTTTCTGTGAACTCCCTGTATTGTGTGCCCATTTTTGCACTGTACTTCTTTTGTCAACTGAACAAAATTATGTATTGTTCTATCTGCCATTTTTCTCTCTCTTTCATTTTTTAAGAAATGGCCTTTAGTGATATAAATAGCAAGTATGTTCCACAATTTCCCACTTGTCTTTTTACTTTTCATAATTTTTATCATGCAGAATTTAAAAAAATTATTTTCATGTAGTCAAGTGTATCCATCTATTTTAAATTTTTGTGCCCTTTTAGAAAAGTTTGTGAGATGAATTGTATCCTCTTAAGCAGTACTTTGGCCACCTCACACAAAGAGTTGACTCATTGGAAAAGACTCTGATGCTGGGAGGGATTGGGGGCAGGAGAAGAAGGGGATGACAGAGGAGATGGCTGGATGGCCTCACTGACTTGATGGATGTGAGTCTGAGTGAATCCGGGAGTTGGTGATGGTCAGGGAGGCCTGGCGTGCTGCGATTCATGGGGTCGCAAAGAGTTGGACACGACTGAGCGACTGAACTGAACTGAACTGAACTGAAGCTTCATATGATGAAGGCTTGAGCCCCCAGAACTTCAGAATGGGGCTGTATTTGGGGGTGGGCATCTTCAAAAAGGTCATTAAGGTAAAATGGGGTGATATGAATGGTTTGGTATTTCATATGACTGGTGTGCTTATGAGAAGAGGAGATTAGGACCCAGAAAGACCCAGATGGAAGACCACGTGGAGATGCAGAGAGAAGATAGCCATCTGCAAGCTGAGGAGAGAAGCCTGGGAAGGAACTTGCCCTCGTGGTCCTCTGAGGAAACCAACCCTGCTGACCCCTTGATCGTGGACTTTCAGCATCCAGAAGGGGAGGAAAGAAGTGCCACTCAGTCTGTGGCCCTGCCTCGTGACAGCCAGGTTGACTTATATGAGGGAGGTTTCTCACAACAGGATGTCTTAAAAAGCAAAATGTCCCGTGTATCTTCTAGACTTGCAGATTATCTTATTGTTAATTTTTAAAGTGTATTTCTTCCCTTCCAAATCTTCTTCAGTGGATAAAGCCTGTCTCAGCAAATGGTACTTCTTCTCAAAGAAGGGCCGGGAGAGGAGATGCCAGCACTCATTGCAAATGAATCTCACTGAGTGCACAACTCCCAGCCCATCCTCACCATCTGCTCAGAGAGTACTGACCCCAGACAGGAGGCATGGGGACAGCAGCTACCATGAGCATCAGTTTGGCCCAAAAGAAAATAAAATGGGTTGGAGATCTGGTTGTTCAGTTTCACATCATAAAAATATGTCCATTAATGATCATCTCTCAGACATGGCAAAAGAAGTCTTCTTCAGAGTCTGTTCAGCAGCATGTGTGCCGCATCCCAGGGCCATGGACCATCCCCAGACCCACCCTGCAGGCCAAACACCAGTCATGATGCTCAATGACTTCTCATCACACCATATGCAAGTGGTCCCCAGGGAGAAAGCATGTTGGAAAAACTCAGCTTGAAGAGAATTGTGGAGACAGCCCCGGCTTATGTGGTACTGATTTGTTTTCTAATCAAGCTCCTGGGTTGAATATTTATTCACTTTGTCCTGCTCATAAACTCATCATGTAGCTCTTAAGCACAGGGAAATGTCCCTGTTCATTGAGAGTTGATACTGAAAGTATTTGATAAAAGAGCCAATTTGTTCTTTTTCCCATTGGATATAGATTTGAGCTCACAGGAAGTCACTGCTGAAGTAGCTGGTCATTCATCAAAGGGTTTAGATCTAATGGGCCTTTGAAGCGCTAGTGTAAACATGTGGGAATGACGTGATGAAGGAGCAGTGTTGCTTCAGAGTGCCATGGGGCTCTTAGGGCTATCAACGGTGTTTACGTCTTAAATAGTTCACAGGAAGTTCTTTCACCATCTCCCTTTGCTCCTCTCCCCACAGTTAGACCATAAGTAGGACCAGTCGGAATTGGACAAAGCATAGTTGTTGTGTTTGGTGTGCAGTGTTGCCGGAGCAGGGTGCAAGAAGACCTATTTCACTTTCTAGGCCAAATACTTGTGGTAAGATGGACAGGACTGTCCTCTGTGCACTGGCTACCCTAGCATCCTTCCTTGTGCCGACAGATCACTGGAGCACGATGATGTTTCTGGACTCATTTCAAATCTATCCTTCCAAGATGCTACAGGCACAAAAGTTATTAATTAACCTTGGGCACTAGAGGACTGATTCCACATGGCAAGACCTCTCTCTGGCTCACCACTGAATAGCCAGCATCTAACAGAGTTCCTAGCACAAAGTAGGACTCACTGTATCAGTATTTAATGAATAAAGGAACATTCTTTAAATGGTAGATTAAATGAAGGCTAACCCTCAAATTAGGGCAGCTAGAAAAAGCATCAGATCAGATCAGTCAGATCAGTCGCTCAGTCGTGTCCAACTCTTTGTGACCCCATGAATCGCAGCATGCCAGGCCTCCCTGTCCATCACCAACTCCCAGAGTTCACTCAGACTCACGTCCATCGAGTCAGCGATGCCATCCAGCCATCTCATCCTCTGTCATCCCCTTCTCCTCCTGCCCCCAATTCCTCCCAGCATCAGAGTCTTTTCCAATGAGTCGACTCTTCGCATGAGGTGGCCAAAGTACTGGAGTTTCAGCTTTAGCATCATTCCTTCCAAAGAAATCCCAGGGCTGATCTCCTTCAGAATGGACTGGTTGGATCTCCTTGCAGTCCAAGGGACTCTCAAGAGTCTTCTCCAACACCACAGTTCAAAAGCATCAATTCTTCAGCTCTCAGCCTTCTTCACAGTCCAATTCTCACATCCATACATGACCACAGGAAAAACCATAGCCTTGACTAGACGAAACTTTGTTGGCAAAGTAATGTCTCTGCTTTTGAATATGCTATCTAGGTTGGTCATAACTTTCCTTCCAAGGAGTAAGCGTCTTTTAATTTCATACAGCATATTAAAACATCTCTAAGAGGACAGCAGAAAGCTAACAGGATAGTGAGGAATTAGTGGGATAAGATGAAGGAAAGTCAGCTGAAGTTAAGAGCTGCTTTTTGTCTAAGTTCAACTGAAATAAGCTAGACATCAACTGGTCACTATAACCTTTGCAGATCTAATAGTCTCAGTTATTGAACTTGGATTGAGGTGATCCCAAACATAAAATGAATCAAACAGGACCTAAGTCATTTACAAACAATTGTAAATGTACAGTGTCTGGCACACAGTATAAAATTACCAGGCATCTTGAGATGGCAAGGCAGCATGTACAAAAGGCAGGAGACACAGAATATAGAAACAAATGCACAGCAGATCCAGAAATGAGAGTCACTGAATTAAAAAAAGAAAAAAAAAAACAACTAAGACTATCATGTTCAAGGAGTTAGAAGCCATTGAGAATTTCTACAAAGAACCTGCAAATTTTTAAAAAAGAGTCAATTGGAAATTACAGAAAAATGCTTAAAATTTTAGAAGAAGTCAATGAATGGAACATAGATTGGACACTGAAAGAATCAGAGAAGTGGGAGATGTCAATGTCAGTCGTGGTCATTGACTGACAAATCATGGGAAGAATAGAATCAGGTGGGAGACACTCTGGGGTGCTGAAAGGAAGAGCATGCATGCAATCAGGATCCCAGAAGAGTGGAGATAGGAAAGTGGAACGAAGCAACATTACATTGGCTGGGAACTTTTCAAAGCTAATAAAACACAAAACTGACAGATCTGAGAAGCTTTACTAACCCAAATATAGTCATTAAAAAAAAATTATACACTATGGTACACTATAGTATGGCTACCCAGTGGCTCAGTGGTAAAAGAATCTGCCTGCAATGCAAGAGACGTAAGAGATGTGGGTTCGATCCCTGGGTTGGGAAGATCCCCTGGAGGAGGGCATGGCAACCCACTCCAGTGTTCTTGCCTGGAGAATCTCCTGGACAGAGGAGCCCGTCAGGCTATAGTCCATGGGGTTGCATAAAGCCAGACACGGCTGAGTGACTAACACTTTCACTTTCATAGTTTATTTTGGAGCAGGAAATGGCAACCCACTCCAGTATTCTTGCCTGGAGAATCCTATACAGAGGAGCCTGGTAGGCTACATACAGTCCATGTGGTTGCAAAAAGTCAAATACAACTGAAGCAACTTAGCACACACACATAGAGCTTTGTCCACAGAACATCACCAGTGTGGACCAGCTAAATTATTTTCATTTTACTGATGCCATGTTAATATATTGTACTCTTCTTTTACTCTCAGTGACTGAGCAAGCTGGGAGTGGGTTCCAAACACTGAAGCTGGAAGACTAATTTGTTTCCTGGATGACAGTAGTAAAATACATCCTCAGCTCCTGTCTCCAGCCAATCTAATTTTGCACCATGGCTGGTGCCTCCCCTTGGGGTTGATTCGTATGTTAATCCCTTTATCCACTTTCACCAAAGGCTGTGTTCATGCTTGAATTACATGCCCTTACAATATTCTTTCATAAGGACTGTGCCATTTGTTTCTGCAGCTCGGGAGGGTTGTCTAAATCCATTTCCGCTGGGGTGGAGCCACTGGCTCCCAGATGCCCTACAATGTAGGTCCCTCCATATCATTTCTTTTCCAGCTTTAACTGTTTATTGTTTTGCAGCACCTCGATGTTAATCACTGAAATGCACAGACCAGCCTGGACAGAGCAGCCATCCTCTTTCACCTACGTCATTATTGTAGCAACAACTGCCAGAAAGAACTTGGACTTCTCAAAATCCTGGGATCACAGCTTTTTCTATCATTTCAGAGTGATTTTATTCACTGCTGTGAAGAAATCTTCCCTGTCGACAACTCAGACTTTCACTACTTGAACCTCAGTGATGAGGGAGAGAATTGCCCAGAATTGCAAGTTCCTGAAGAGCAAAGACACCTTCTAATAAAAACAGTCATGGCTTCCATGTACTCCCTCCTATGGGCTTCACTGTAGCCTGATGAGGTGGCTTTGTTATCATACTCAATCTGAAGATCAGAGAACTGAACCTTGAGGAGGTTGAATCATACTCTTTGTCAGTCAGTAAGAGATGGAGCTGGGATTGAAGCCCAGGACTATCTGACTTATACCTTATCCTCTTTATCACCATACAAAATAGTGTCCCGTAAGTTTCTCTAGGGTAATCTCCAGGACTGATGCTCAAATACTCTCTATGATGTTTCTGTCAAAAAAGTTGTTCCACCTCTACTGAAGCTATTATAATGATGACAGATTCATTATTTCCTGAAGCACATATTGCTTCATGGGCAAAGTGATCATTCTCCCAATGTGTTCCCTAGACCACTACAGATTCTTTGGCATATTAATACAGTTTCCTATAAAAAAAAACAGATATGCAAATATCTTTGAACAACACCAAATTAAACAAAGTTAGATGAATATCACCCCTCCACACCAATACAGGACTTTTCAGAGCCTTTAATATGCTAATGTGAGTTGTGACTCCTCAAGGACAGGCACTGCTCAGAATTTGCCAACAGTATTTCATGTGGCAGTTCTGAGACACAGTTCTGAGAGAGAACTGTGTTTGAGCGTCTCCTGTGGAAGTACCAGTCAGCAGTGGTCTGCTGCAGGGGCAGAGGCTTTGGGTGTAGCAGACCTGGGTATGGCATAAGCCCTCTTGGAGGAGGTTGCCATTAACCCCACCACAGAGCCACCAGAACTTACACAGGACTTGGGAAACAGACTCTTGGAGGGCACAAATAGAACTTTGTATGCACCAGGACCCAGGACACAGGAGCAGTGACCCCACAAGAGACTGACTCAGACTTGCCCGTGAGTATCCAGGAGTCTCCGGTGGAGGCTTGGGTCGATGGTGGCCTGCTGCAGGGCTGGGGGCACTGAGTGTAGCAGTGCATGCATAAGACTTTTGAAGGAGGTGGCCATTATCTTCATTACCTCCACCATAGTTTGTCCCAAAGTAAATAACAGGGAGGGAACACAGCCCCACCCATCAATAGAAAATTGGATTAAAAATTTACTGAGCATGGTCCCACCCATCAGAACAAGACCCAGTTTCCCCCTCAGTCAATCTCTCCCATCAGGAATCTTCCATAAGCCTCTCATCCTTCTCCATCAGAGGGCAGACAGACTGAAAATCACAATCACAGAAAACTAACCAATCTGATCACATGGACCACAGCCTTGTCTAACTCAGTGAAACCATGAGCCATGCCATGTAGGGCCACCCAAGATGAATGGGTCATGGTGGAAAGTTCTGACAAAACGTGGTCCATTGGGAAAGGGAATGGCAAACCACTTCAGTATTCTTGCCTTGAGAACCCCACGAACAGTATGAAAAGGCAAAAAGATAGGACACTGAAAGAAGAACTTCCCAGGTCAGTAGGTGCCCAATATACTACTGGAGATCAGTGGAAAAATAACTCCAGAAAGAATAAAGAGATGTTGCCAAAACAACAACAACAACCAGTTGTGGATGTGACTGGTAATGGAAGTAAAGTCTAATGCTATAAAGAGCAATATTGCATAGGAACCTGGAATGTTAGGTCCATGAATCAAGGTAAATTGGAAATGGTCAAACAGGAGATGGCAAGATTGAACATCAACATTTTAGGAATCAATGAACTAAAATGGACTGGAATGGGTGAATTTAACTCAGATGAATATTATATCTACTACTGTGGGCAAAAATCCCTTAGAAGAAATGGAGTAGCCCTCATAGTCAACAAAAGAGTCCAAAATGCAGTACTTGGAAGCAATCTCAAAAATGACAGAATGATCTCTGTTCATTTACAAGGCAAACCATTCAATATCACAGTAATCCAAGCCTATGCTCCAATCAGTAATGCTGAAGAAGCTGAAATTGAATGGTTCTATGAAGACCTACGAGACCTTCTAGAACTAACACCCCAAAAAGATGTCCTTTTCATTATAGGGGACTGGAATGCAAAAGTAGGAAGTCAAGAAATACCTGGAGTAACAGACAAATTTGGCCTTGGAGAACAGAATGAAACAGGGCAAAGGCAAAAAGAGTTTTGCCAAGAGAACGTACTGGTCATAGCAAACACCCTCTTCCAACAACACAAAAGAAGACTCTACACATGGACATCACCAGATGGTCAATACCAAAATCAGATTGATTATATTCTTTGCAGCCAAAGATGGAGAAGCTCTATACTATAGCCAGCAAAAAATAAGACCAGGAGCTGACTGTGGCTCAGATCAAGAACTCCTTATTGCCAAATTCAAACTTAAAGAAAGTAGGGAAAACCACTAGACCATTCAGGTATGACCTAAATAAAATCCCTTACAATTATACAGTGGAGGTGAGAAATAGATTTAAGGGACTAGATCTGATAGACAAAGTGCCAGATGAACTATGGACGAAGGTTCGTGACATTGTACAGGAGGCAGGGATCAAGACCATCCCCAAGAAAAAGAAATGCAAAAAGGCAAAATGGCTGTCTGAGGAGGCCTTACAACTAGTTGTGAAAAGAAAAGAAGTGAACGGCAAAGGAGAAAAGGAAAGATATTTGAATGCAGTGTTCCAAAGAATAGCAAGGAGAGATAAGAATGCCTTCCTCAGTGATCAATGCAAAGAAATAGAGGAAAACAAAAGAATGGGAAAGAATAGAGATCTCTTCAAGAAAATTAGATACCTTGGTATCTTCAGATACCAAGAAAACATTTCAATGCAAAGAAGGGCACAATAAAGGACAGAAATGGTATGGACCTAACAGAAGCAGAAGATATTAAGAAGAGGTGGCAAGAATACACAGAAGAACTATTAAAAAAAAAAAAAAATATATATATATATATATATATCTTCATGACCCAGATAACCACGATGGTGTGATCACTCACCTAGAGTCAGACATCCTGGAGAGCCAAGTCAAGTGGGCCTTAGGAAGCATCACTATGAACAAAGCTAGTGGAGGTGACGGAATTCCAGTTGAGCTATTTCAAATCCTAAAAGAGAATGCTGTGAAAGTGCTCCACTCAATATGCCAGCAAATTTGGAAAATTCAGCAGTGACCACAGGCCTGGAAAAGGTCAGTTTTCATTCCAATCCCAAAGAAAGGCAATGACAAAGTATGTTTAAACTACTGCACAATTGCACTCATCTCACATGCTAGCAAAGTAATGCTCAAAATTCTCCAAGCCAAGCTTCAACAGTACATGAACTGTGAACTTCCAGATGTTCAAGCTGGACTTAGAAAAGACAGAGGAACCAGAGATCAAATTGCCAACATCCACTAGATCATTGAAAAAGCAAGAGCATTCCAGAAAAACATCTATTTCTGCATTATTGACTATGCCAAAGCCTTTGACTATGTGGATCACAACAAACTGTGGAAAGTTCTTAAAGGGATTGGAATACCAGACCACCTGACCTGCCTCCTGAGAAATCTGTATGCAGGTCAAGAAGCAACAGTTAGAACTGGACATGGAACAACAGACTGGTTCCAAATCGGAAAAGGAATATGTCAAGTCTGCATATTGTCACCCTGCTTATTTAACTTATATGCAGAGTACATCACGAGAAACGCTGGGCTGGATGAAGCACAGGCTGGAATCAAGACTGGCAGGAGATAAATCAATAACCTCAGATATGCAGATGACACTACCTTTCTGGCAGAAAGTGAAGAAGAACTAAAGAGCCTCTTGATGAAAGTGAAAGAGGAGAGTGAAAAAGTTGGCTTAAAACTCAACACTCAGAAAACCAAGATCATGGCATCTGGTCCCATCACTTCTTGGCAAATAGATGGGGGAACACTGGAAACAGTGTCAGACTTTATTTTTTGGGGCTCCAAAATCACTGCAGATGGTGACTGCAGTCATGAAATTAAAAGACAATTGCTCCTCGGAAGGAAAGTTATGACCACCCTAGACAACATATTAAAAAGCAGAAACATTACTTTGCCAACAAAGGTCTGTCTAGTCAAAGCTATGGTTTTTCCAGTGGTCATGTATGGATGTGAGAGTTGGACTATAAATAAAGCTGAGCACTGAAGAACTGATGCTTTTGAACTGTGGTCTTGGAGAAGACACTTGAGAGTCCCTTGAGCTGCAAGGAGATCCAACCAGTCCATCCTAAAGGAAATCAACCCTGAATATTCATTGGAAGGACTGGTGCTGAAGCTGAAACTCCAATACTTTGGCCACCTGATGTGAAGAATGGACTCATCTGAAAAGATCCTGTTGCTGGGAGACAATGAAGGTGGGAGGAGAAGGGGACAAGAGAGGATGAGATAGTTGGATGGCATCACTGACTGAATGGACATGAGTTTGAGTAAACCCCAGGAGTTGGTGACAGACAGGGAGGCCTAGTGTGCTGCAGTCCACGCGGTTGCAAAGATTCGGACACGACTGAGCGACTGAACTGAGCTGATTTCATGCAGATTGTTTGTTTCTGAGGCATCTTATAGAGCTACAGGAGGTTACACTTTGAAAAAATTCTGCTTCAAGAAAAACAAAAGAATATGTAGTTGGAGTTCATAATTAATAACAGTAGGTTTCTTATAAATTCCCTGCAAACCTGGGAGTAGTGAATACTGAATGATGGCTAGTAGGGGATTGTGTATAGATAGAATATTCTAAATCTATATATTACATTTGTTGTTATTCAGTCACCAAGTTGTATCTGACTCTTCTGGACCCCTTGGGCTGCAGCACGCCAGGCTTCCCTATCTATCCCTCACCATCTTCCAGAGTTTGCCCACGTTCATGTCCATTGAATTGGTGATGCCGTCCACCCATCTTATCCTCTATCGTCCTCTTATTATATAATCATCTTAAATCTGAAAAACAATCTATCCTAGTACATTCTATTTTCTTTACTTTGTAAAGAGCACCTTTCAGAAGTGTTAAGTAACTTGCCCAAGGCTTCCCCTCAACGGTGTCAGAGTCTGAATCTGAACCCTGACCAGATGGTCCAGAGCTGGACATTCTCGCACTTGCCTGCACTGTCCTTTCCAGTGTCCATCCATCCCCTGGTCAGTATCTGAGGGTCTCTTTTAGCTGCACATCAGCTGTGAACATGCCCACTGGTGACCCACATTTCTCACTGCTCTGCACACGTCTGCAGTTGACCGTCGAAATGCTGTAAGTATTGATTTGGGGGATTGCAAATTAAACGTAATGAGTAGGCAGCTTCACAAATAGAGGACGCATGGATAATAAGAATCAACTCTAACTCGCACTGTGTCTTCAAGCATCTTCATTATTGGACAAGCATTATGTAGGCACACGTACCCATCTCCAACTTCATTTGCTACACTTAAGAGAGAAAATATCAAATGAAGAAGCTGGTCCTATTTATCTCAGTGAGAAATATTTTGTTTTAAGACCTCCAAAAGTCACACTCATTTTTCACATAGATTTTTTTAAAGTGTGTGAAAGAAACACATTTTATGACAAAAGAAAATATTAGAGTGCCTATCTTATTTTAAAACAGCAATTATCTATGAAAAGCAATCATAGTTACTTAGTTTGGTAAAAATAAAGGTCTATGCAACCCAAAATCATCTGAAGGAAAATCACTGGATTCTTCATCTCTTGCTATTCTTGGTCTTTTGAATAGTCAACTGTGAAAGTCTCCTGACCACGGGGGTCTATTGGAGTCTTGTCATTTGGGGCTCCCTCTCACTGGCCCCACAGGGGCAAGGACCACCTGTGTGACACTGCTGTGGCCTGGCCTTGGCTCCTCACTTACCCTTTGCTTAAATCAGTGACTTGATCCACACACTTACTATTTCCTAGGAATATCTAGGGAATGGAAGGAGGAAAAGAAAAGTTGTTTATGTTTATATCTATATATCTATATCTATGTCTATATCTGGAAAAGGCAGTGGCAACCCACTCCGGTACTCTTGCCTGGAAAATCCCATGGACAGAGAAGCCTGGTAGGCTGCAGTCCATGGGGTCGCTAAGAGTCAGACACGACTGAGCGACTTAACTTTCACTTTTCACTTTTATGCATTGGAGAAGGAAATGGCAACCCATTCCAGTGTTCTTGCCTGGAGAATCCCAGGGACTGGGGAGCCTGGTGGGCTGCCATCTATGGGGTTGCACAGGGTCGGACATGACTGACATGACTTAGCAGCAGCATGTCTATATCCACATCCCTAAAAATGAAAGGGAGAAGGAAAGAAGTGAAGCTGCATTTCCTTTGACTTTTCCTGGCACCTGACTTCTGCTCCAACTGGGAGCGGCTCTCCAGCATGGTGATATTAAGAGAAGGGGTGGGGACATAACTGGGCTAGGGTGCTGTGGATTTCTGGCTGGTCTACCTGAAATGCTTCCTTAGCCCAGGACTCTTTAAGCCCAGTTTGAGAAGGAAGTGGTCTACCAGCTACTCATTGTGGGATCTGCAGGCCAGGGGGGTCAACATCACCTGCCAGCTTGTGAGACGCACAACCCCAGGCTGCTGGCTCAGATTCCACATTGTAGAGGGTCCCTGTGGTTTCATAGAACCATAAGGCCCAGGAAGCACCTGCTTGGGGTGATGTTGGAGGCAAAGCTCTGTGTCTCCCAGTGAACTGTTCAGTGCACATTGGAGATTAGGGCTTGGTTTCCTCTGCATCCATCCAAAAAGCCAGTGGTGGAGAGCAAGAATCACCATCGAGTCTTCTAAAGCAGTATTACAGGGAAAAACTATATTAATGAAGTTGTTCTTTTATCAAGGGGCTTCCATAGGTGTTGGTACACAGGCACCCAGCCTCCTTTCCTCCTGGCATGTCCAGTGCTGGCATGTCCATGTGGGCTCCTTCTCAGTCACCACTGCTCAGAAGATGGAAAATGCAGATGTCCAGCCGTACCCAAGAGCAAGGCAGGTGGAATCTCCTAGAGTGGAGTCCAAGCACCACTGTATTTATAAAATTCCCCTGGCTTATGCTAAGTTGTGCACAGAACTGAGAACCCCTGCTGAGGATTGGATTCAGGAGAAAGTGAATTCAGGGGAATTTGAAAAAAAAAAGGGGGGGGGCTGCTTTTTTCTAAAACCCTCAAATGGACCAAGGTCTTTCACAGTTGTGTGGTTTTCATCAGCGTCCTAGATATAGTCGGCAGTTAGAAGCCACATGAGCCTTTGGAAGTCTCTCTTTTATATAGAAAGATATAGACATAGACATAGATATGTGTGTTTGTTGCTCAGTCATGTCTGATTTTGCGACCCCATGGACTGTAGTCCACCAGGCTTCTCTGTCTCTGGAATTCTCCAGGCAAGAATACTAGAGTGGGTTGCCATTCCCTTCTTCAGGGGATCTTCCTGACCCAGAGATTGAACCTGGGTCTCCTGCATTGCAGGTGAATTCTTTACCACCTGAGCCACCAGGAAAACAAATAGCTATAGATGTGGATATAGATGGAGATATGGATAAAAAGTCTCAATCTCCACCTCAGCCCTTAACCTTGTCTCAATTTAAGAACACAAGTACAAGTCTACAAGTTACCTGAACTGCCCCCTGCCAAGTTATAATATTCATGAGAGATTGGATGATT
This sequence comes from Bos indicus, assembly GCF_029378745.1. Taxonomy (NCBI): domain Eukaryota; kingdom Metazoa; phylum Chordata; class Mammalia; order Artiodactyla; family Bovidae; genus Bos; species Bos indicus. Next base: position 56,059,917 of record NC_091772.1, on the reverse strand, counting down.
CGTTCCGTTAAAACATTTTTTAGGACTCTGTTATGCATCCTTAATTTGAAAACACATGCATATTTAATCTTCTCTTCATTAGAAATGTATTTATACAAGTAATAATAAGCCACAGCCTCTGAAGACAGAAAAAATAAGACAGATGGGCAAGACAATGTCAGAACTTACAGACGGGAACCCCTTGTCGCGTCTCATAAATCCCATCATGTCTTCTTCACCAGAACATGAATGAGACCCTGTAGCCTCACAGGAAGTTATCACAACCCTAGAGCCATATGTAGCATTTCCATGACTAGGCATTTTCCCAGCATACCAGCAACAGCGGTGAACTTCTATAAAACACCAATGGAAATCCAAGCTTGGGGTGATACTGAGTCCGCTGTGACCTGGGCAGTGTGCGTGCATGTATGAGGTGAAGGGAGTGACAAGTGAGGTATAGGCAACAGAAGAAAGGAATTAGGACTGTTTTGTTATGGCAAGGTACTCACGTCATCTGTGAAGTGGTGTACAATCACATAAACTATTCGATGAAAACTACGGAAGGCAGAGAAAGAGTGGAAGACAAAAATAGGAACAAACAACCAGGGCAACAAATAACCAACAGGAATGAACATGGTAGACACGAACCCAACTCTCTCACAAGTCACTTTGAACTGGTGGGAAAATGCACCAATTCAAAAGACAGAGATTGACAGAGTGGATCAAAACACACAACCCAACTCTGTATTGTCTACAAGAAGCCTACTTTAAATATAAAGACACATGTAAAGAAAGCACGAATAGCTGCATCAATGTGAGAGAGAATGGACTTCAAAGAGTGTTATCAGGGATGAAGAAGGGTTTTATGTAATGATAAAGGGATCAATTCTTATAAGAGACATGACCATCCTTAACAGGTATGTGCCTAACAACAGAGCATCGGACTACTTGAAGCAAAATCAGATAGAACTACAAGGAGAAACAGATGAATCCACGGTTATAATTGGAGACCTCAGCACCCCTCTATTACAAACAGACAGATTTAGCCAGCAGAAAGGCAGTGAGAACATAGTTGACCTCAACAGCACCATCAATCAAGAGGATGTAATTGACATCTATAGACAGCTTCATCCAACAGCAGCAGAAAACACATTCTTCTCAAGCTCTGGGCCGTGAAACGCACCTTAACACATCTAAACGAATAGAATCATGGCATGCCTGCTCTCAGACCACAGTGAAATCAAACTAGAAATCAGAAACAGAAAGATAATGAAAAAAATTCCAAAATGTATGGAGAAAAAAACAACACAGCTCTAAAAAAAAAAAAAAAAAAAAAACGGGCCAAAAGAGGAGAAAAAGAAAAGCTTCAAGGGAAATTTTAAAATATTTCGAACTAAATAAAAGTGGACCACAACTTACCAGAAATTTCTGGTTGCAGGGAACACAGGGCTGAGAAGGAAATGTGTAGCCTTGAGTATGTATATTAGAAAAGAAAAAGGCCTAAAATCAAGTCTGTTTCCACCTTAGCAAACTAGAAGAGGGAGAGCAGATTAAATCCAAAATAAGCAGAAAAAAAGGAATAAAAAGAGTTAGAGCAGAAATCAATAGAATTGAAAACAGGAAATCAATAGAGAAAAACAATGACGCCAAAAGCTGGCTCTAGGAAGAGCTCAATAAAACTGATAAGCCTCGAGACAGGCTAACTAAGCAAAAAGCAGACAAGGAGGGTGGGCAGCTATTAATTCAGAAACTACGCCTTGAGGAAGCCTGGCAGTATGCCAGGGTACCCTGTGAATAGGACAGATACCAGCTCTGCTCTGCCTGACTCTACATATCAGTGGCGGGTGGGGGGCATCGATAATTTGAGTAAACATCTAAATGACATCATTTCAGGTCAATTAAGTGCATTAAGGGCAACAAGTCAGGGTGTTATAGAGAATGGCAAGGTGAGTGGAGTGGTCAAGAAGGGCTTCTCAGTGGAGGCAATATTTGAGCAGAGCCTGTGAGCAGGAGACACCTGGGCAGAACGTGGAGGCTGAGTCACACTTAATGGCAGCTGGTGGGTTTGGAAGCCTGAGCAGGGACACGTTTAGTGGGTCTGAGACCTGACCAGGCGGGAAGATGGCAGGCAGGATGAGGGGAACAAAAGTGGAATCGGGCAGGCATGCTGGATGGGCCGCGCTGGGGAGGCTGGGTGCTGTTCCCAGTGCTAAGCGGAGCCGCTGCAGAGCTTTAAGGGGGAATTGATGTTTCAAAGGGTCTCCCTGGAAACACCCTAAGGATTGGATTGTAGAACAAGTGGGAATCAGGGAGACCCACCAGGGGGATGTCAGAGTCATCCCAGAGATATGGACATCAGCCCTGACCAGGGCGGCAACACGGGACTGAGACAAGTGGACAGACGTGGGGAACGTGGGGGTGGAGTCGCTGGCTGCCACACTGGTTCTGTTGTGGGCAGTGGGTGACGGAGAGAGAGAGGTGATGCTGAGAGCTTCTGCCACGGTGCATGGTGAGTGCAGCATCTTCTGCTGCGCTGGGGGAGGTGCCCGGTGGCTTGGCATGTGGCTGCTCCAGGAGGGAGGGATCAGTAGAAGGTAACCTGGGAGCCACTCCAAGAGAGGCAGGACAGGAGGGGTAATGGGGCTGGTTGGCTCATTTAAAAGAACTAGACACATCCTGTCAACAATCCTATAGTTGACCCCACCTGGTGACACAGTCTGTATGTTAGAGGGTCGTTTTAATCCTGCATCACCACTTGAGGGGCTCAGATCTCTCTTCGGGCATCTTTAATGGACATGTCTCGGCTCTCTCCCCAATCAGAAGCAATGGTCTGGTTGTCCCAGGCTTGGTCCAGCACCAGGCCTCCCCTCTGTCAAGCCACAGCTTTGGGAGCAAGGCCCGCAGTTGTGCTCTGGACCCATGAAATCTAACAAGCTCTGGGAACAGAGTGGGGCTCAGATATGAAGCAGGAGCATCTAGACCTCTCTGCAAGGCCCAGGGAGGATGCTGAACTCAATTCAGAGACATGGCTGCACCCGGTCAGTCAGTCTATTGACAGAGGCGAAGATATTTCAGACAATGACACGCCTTCAAAGTAGCTGAAGAGCAAAAGGGTGGGTTTATTGGAAAGATATGGGGTTGTGTCACTGAAGCCACAGGCTGGACGTGCAGTGGGTCAGGGGAAGGATGGAGCTGGACATGGGGGGCTTTGTGGCCAGGAGGCCTCCTCTGGACCACAGGGTCTGCGCCAGCCCTGCTCCAAGCCTCTGCCTCCATCTCCTCCCGTCCATGTACTACTCTCCCTCTGAAGCTCTCTCTGGGCTTGCATGCAGCTGTGTGCCACCATCACGTCCCTGCGTGTGTCCGGGAGTCGGTCCCTGTTGACTGGCCCGGTGCGCGCCTCCATGCATCTCCTCCACTTGCTGAGTCCACGTTCTCCCACAAGGCTGACAATGGCCAACCCGACACACAGCCTCCCCTCTGGGCTAAGGGCCTGCAGTGCCCAATTCCAACCTGAGTGGATGAGCAAAGCTCTGTTCTCCACCCTGGTCCCTAGTGGGCGGCAGGGGACAGAGGTCAGGGGGGACGCCGTCCTGACATGACTTCAGCCCAGTCCTGTGTCTGGGGGTTCCTATCGGTGGGAGGGTTGTGTGCCGGGGCAGAAGCTCCATGGTACAGTCCTGCCGGGTCAGTACTGCAGGACGCAGTGGGACCAGCATGGACTTAGCAAGTTCTGTGTTCAGTTCTCGGTCACAGGGTTCCCTCCAGGCTGCTCTGTTTTGATGTTTTACCAGCATCCGTGCTGAAGGAGATTTCCCCAAAGAGAGAATTACAGTGGTGGCAGACACATTGCAATCCTTTCCACTTGCAAACTCTCAGACACCGTCTTTCTCCTGCTCCCAAACCACAGGGGACAAAGAGAAGAACACAGACAACATCGCTAGAAGCAGCCACGTGCTGAGTCTGCCAGGCACTGTTTAGGCATCTTTAGACACCGGGATGGGGCGGGGGCTCCACCAGGGCCCCCGGCACACTCCCTCATGCATGTCCTCTCAGACTTCTCCACCCGACACCCAGAGGCCAGGCTGCAATTGTGTCTCCACGCTTATTTACATGAGCAGATGGCTAGTTAGTGTAAGTGGAACAAAATATTTTTAAAATAATATTTAACAGACGGGGAGAAGGAGGCCTCACTGCAGTCAAACACCCATCTTGTCACTTGAATTCCACGAGTCCTCCCTGAGCTTAAAGGCCACCCTGCCTGCTCCTGTGATGTGCACAGGCTTCCGAGTGTTTTACTAAATCCTAAATCAATCGGGGAGAGGAGAGCCTTGAGAGCATCTTTAGAGCCATGCCTCCTGCTGCCCTGGTCCCCGTGCCACGCACCTCCCACTGCCCTGCATCCCCCTCATTGGCACACACTCTCCAGGCCTTTTTTCCTTCTGTTTTTACATTTTTCGTCATTCTGCCCTTTGGGGCCGTTTTCACCTTTTCCTTCTAGTCTACCTTTGAGCCATATTCCATAGCAACTTAATTAATTTGTGTCAGGGATTGTGTGGATCTCATTTATTGCTTAATATGTGCCTAAATGCCTCCTTTCCCTTGTTTAGAATCTGTCCCCTCATGTCATGAACTCTGTCACTTGAGCCTGAGGCCAAGGGAACAATTTTCCAGTGAATTGTTCCCAAGAAAGAAAGGCGGGAGTTCCTGCAACATCTCCCACTCTGCTCACCTTTTTTTGAAACAGAAGGAGAAGAAGGGGAAACGACTCCCACGCCTTTGCCCAGATTCAGCCACTTATTTCATATTACTTTTCATTAAACAAATCACCTTCCTGTTCGTAAAAAAGAAAATTATGTCACATGCAATGGAATATTAGCCATAAAAGGGAATAAAATTTGAGTCATTTGTAAAAATGTGGATGGACACACAGTCTGTCATAGACAATGAAGCAAGTCAAAAAGAGAAAAACAAATATATATATGGCATCCAGGCTCCCAGCTCAGAGGAGCATTGTTGATGCCAGAATGGCATTGAGGCCCCGCACACAGACTGGAACTTTCTTCCCAGGTAATTGGAGGTTCCCCAGTGCAACTGGGCTGATATTTCATGCTTGTCCTTGTATCTCTGAGACCTTCTCTGACCTGCCCTCTTCCTCCAGGACCAGCTGGGAAAGGACCCCGAATCAGGGCCAAATCATGGCCGTTTACTTCTGGAAAGGGCTCCTGCTGCTGCTAAGTCACTTCAGTTGTGTCCAACTCTGTGAGACCCCATAGACGGCAGCCCACCAGGCTCTGCCGTCCCTGGGATTCTCCAGGCAAGAACACTGGAGTGGGTTGCCATTTCCTTCTCCAATGCATGAAAGTGAAAAAGTGAAAGTGAAGTTGCTCAGTTGTGTACAACTCTTAGCGACCCCATGGACTGCAGCCTACCAGGCTCCTCCATCCATAGGATTTTCCAGGCAAGAATACTGGAGTGGGGTGCCATTGCCTTCTCCAGGAAAGGGCTCCAGCCATCCCCCAATCCCTTCATTTCACGCCTGAAGCGGTGAAGGTGCAGAAAGGTTAAGTGGCTTTTTGAAGGTGTCTCAGCCCATGGGTGGCAACCTGTGCGGAGCCGGGGTTCCTTAACCCTGACATCCTCCTGGGCAATAGCAATCAGCCATGCTCTTGGGTACAGGGTTCTTATGAAGCAGTGGGCTCAGGTCTAATTTTCAAGGGAAAGGGCTTTCAATACAGCCTGTTGTCTCCACCTGAGAGGCCGAGTCTGATTTTAAACATAGGCGGGCAAGACGGTACCTCTCCCAGGAGATCCAGGTGGCCAGGCTGGGCTTTCCTGAGAGCTTCCTGCTAGCTCATCCTCTTTTAAGGAGCAAGAAGGGACAGTCAGAGTTGTTGCATCAGATTCCTCAGAGTCCCACCAGCCTGGGGCAGTGTGGCTTTGGACATCAGCAACCCCAGGATACTGGAAATGAAAACCCCCAGGAATTTTTAATCTGTCTGGTGTAATAGAGGACCTTTGTGTTCATGAGATCATATGGTTGGAGCTTCAGAAGAGAAAAGGCTGATGAAGGCCAGGGAGGCGGGAAAGATGAATGCTCTTGGGACCCAGATCCAAGGGCCTGCACATCTGGTTACTGAATGGGAAACACAGCCACTCCTGGTCAGGACTGAAACTCACCAAGGGGATGCCCTGTCGTGGAACTGGCTGATTTGACAGTGTGGCCTTGAGGGTCAATTGGAGGTTTGCTATCCCTCAGAGAGCACAAGGCACCCGAGGCACCTGCTCCCCTGGTCCCTGTCCACTCCCCTTTCCCCTCGGTTTCCTCCCCTCCAAGGTTCCCTTTGCCCAGATCTGCTGTACGGCAGGTGCTGAGTCAGGGCTGGGAGGATGCTCTGAGCAGGGCATTGAGGTGCCCTGGGCTCTGGGAAGGCAGAGATGGAGCCAACCTGACTGGCTGGGGCTGCTCTTCAAGGTCTTCAAGGTCCTTACATTCTTCTCACAAAGTCCCTTGATGAGCATTTAGTGTCTGCCCAACACAAGGACCAGGGTTCCTAATAATGTTTAGTAGAGATATGTTTATCTCTACTAAATAATGTTTAGTAGAGAATAATGTTTAGTAGAGAATATACAGTAAATACATACGGTGGGTACATGAAGAGTGAATGTAGGGATGAAGGACTAAATGAACACATTGAATGTAAGAGGACCTTGTAAGAACTTGGACCAGAAGACAGTCAGGTTCTTTCTAGTCTCTCCGCTTCAGGAGTTTGAAGAAAGCAGAAGAAATATTTTTCAAATCAGCTAGAGGGCCAAGGAGAGAGTGCCTCTCACTATGTGCAGACTCCGTGAGCCGAGAACCTGGGGTCTCTTAACCTCTGTCAGCGTTTCCTGCAGAGTAAGGCCCCTTAGGCACCAGGCAGATAAGACTCCTCACCTCAGTCCCAACTACTGGTCACCCCAGAGTCTGACAATTACACTTTCTTTTCTTTTTCTTTTTTTTTTTTTTTTTTACAGAAAGGCTTGGAAATTAATCCTTATTACGGAAAGATTTTTTTATAGAAAGACACAAGGATTAAGTGTCGCTCCAGTTTTGCACCCTTTCATCACATTATAAAATGTGCCTTACAGTTTCCTAATAGGTCGGTAGTCTGAGCCATGTCTTGACTTTCTCGTCACCCCCACTGTCATCGTCTCCTGATGAGCATGAGGCTGGGACCCTCACAGCGCCCCCCAGGTGGCCTCTTCCTGCTGAGCCCCCCCAGGGAGCTGGCACCTTCAACCTCAAATGACTGCAGAGGCTGTGACTGTACACCCTTACCTCTCCTTGTCTTCATTTCAGAGCCATCCAGTCCTTGCAGCTAGCACACTGAAATATTCATATTTTAGATGGGGGGGTGTTAAAAAACTCATTGACCAAAAGTCAGTTCATCATCTTTAAATCAATCTCAACATTGTGATAAAGACAAGTGAACAAAGAAGTTATTTGCAAATATGAGGTCTGTTTTGCTAGCTATTTCCCCACCCCTGAATTCTAATATATATATATATTTGTTTAGAAAACTGGTCAGTGAACACTAATGTGGTAAAGGGAAATGCATGCTACATAATTCATTAAACCCCACAGGCTTTCTGCAGCCCCACCTTTCAGAAACATGTTAACATGCAGAGTGAACGATTTTCAGGGTAATTAAGGGAATGAGTTGTGGCAACAGCAGGACTCTTATCACCAAACTTCCTTCCAGGCTTCTCTCATCTTCCTGTTGTTTTTATCCTCAAATGTTACACTGTGGGGGGGCAGTGAAGAGAGGAAGGGAAAAGACAGCATGGGGAGACCCCCAAAGAGTCAACACTCTAAGAAGCTGGATGAATCTCTTTCTTTTCAATTTTTACTTTATATTGGAGTATGGTTGAAATTCCATGGATGGAGGAGTCTGGCGGGCTACAGTCCACAGGATCAGCAACCGAGCACACACACATAGTCGTTACACGGTGTGGGGGAGGAGTCTCCTCTTCTGCCCCTAGAAGTGGTGCTCACTGGTTTTCCTTTCTTTCTTTCTTTTTGGTTGGTTGGCTTGAGTTCCTGGTTATTCCCCACTAAGTCAACAAACCATCTTCCAGAAAACGGAAAAGCCAACGTATCAACCCTCAGGAGATTCCATCTTTAACTGGTTCCTTACCTTGCACGTTGGGCACAGTGATGTGAAGACGTATCGTGGCTTTGGCACCCATCTTGCACTTTGCTCTAGTCGGGTTGTCTTTATCTCCCTCAGATTTGGGTTGAAATCCTGACTCCCAGAGGTGATGGTGGTAGTATTGGTACCTTGGGCTTTATGGATGTTACTACGTCATAAGAGTGGAGCCCTTGTGAATAGGATGAAGTGCCCTTATGAAAGAGCTCCAAAGGATCCTGGCCCCTTTGGCCAGGTGAGGACACAGAAGTTTGCAAACCCAGAAGAGGGCTCTCACCCACACAGTGCATCCTCTCTTTATAACCCTCCAGCCGCTCCCTTGTGACAGTTGCTGCAGTTGTAATTGGATGTGGATAGGCGGTTAGCATCTGTCTCCCCAGCGTAGTTCCGTGAGAGCAGGAGCTGTGGTTTCCTCCCCACTGCAGTGCTCGGTGTGTGTGTGGTGCCAGCCCTACACCCCGGGCTCAGCACATATTTGCTGAGAGTAGGAAATAATAAACAGGGCTTCAGGTGCTATGGACTTCTATGGGAGCCAATATAAGCGCTCAGACTTGGGGATTACGGGATGTACTTTCAATCACAGTGTGCTCTGTGACTGGGCGGACTGTGTCCTGAGCCTGGACTCTGTCCAGACCATGCGTCAGAAGGCTCCAGGATGAGTCGGGATAGGAGGGACCCCACGGAGAGGAGGGTGTCACTCAGAATGCCGGGGGAGGGGTCCTTGAACAAATGGCAGAGAGGGGCCCGAGGTGGCCCCCTGGGTTTGGGCACTTGTGAAGCCAAAATGAGTTCTTGTCACAAAACCTCACCGACACTGAGCGGAACAGGGCTCTCCTGCACAGGGCTGCCCTGCTGTGCACAGACGTGCAGGAAGTCTGGAAAGCATCATCAAGGTCCTCCACATCTTTAGAGCCTAATGAAAACTGTTATCTTTTCCAAGGAGGGTTATTAGAGGGAGCAGCAGCAGATCGGAGAACAAGCAATCAATTGTAGCCATCACTGTGTCATCTGTAACCTCTTTGGGTATAGGTGGAAGGATACTGCCCTGCCTGGGGGAGGCGGGGTCCATCAAAGATCATCATCCTTCCATCCTTTCTTGCTTCTTCGTGTGACCCGCCTCTGCTCAGTACCTTTGTACCTTACAGAATTCACCCACAGCCTGGTCCAGAATCAAAACATAAAATGCCAGGTACCTCATCCAATTATCAATACCAGCTGGAAGCATGTTTAGCTATGAGTTAAAGAAATCTGAATGAATGATGGCTGAAACAATCAGGAGTTTGTTGTCTTACACGGTAAGCTGTCAGAAGGGAGTTGGCTGTCAGTTTAAATTCATTGGCTTACTGATGCCACTGAATACCCAGATTCACTCTGTCTTGGTTCCTGTTATTACTCTTCTTGTGGACTGACTTTGGTCACATCAGTTGAACGTCATCACAAGATGGTTGCCACCACACCAGCCATCAAATCCATGTTTAGCAGGAAAGGGGTAACACCAACAACATACTGACTTCTTGTACAAGACAGTAAGCTACATTCCTGGATGCCCCCTATCATATGTCTGCCTTATTATTTGTCAGAACTTTGCCTTGTGGTCAGCCCTTAGTGTAGTGGAGGAGTGAGAAAATAAATATTTAATTTTAAAGTCCTTGTGGCATCAAGGGAGAAAGGAGGTAGAATGACTGTTTTATCATCCGAAGAACATTTTCTCCAATACCAGCCAACTTATTAATTCATCCACGTACCCACTTTTGCCATTCTTTTGTCAAAACTTTTACACCCTGAGGGCATAATAATATCATTCATTTTTACATGTGAGTATCCCTTTATTCATATTACAAACATTTATTAGTTGCCTCCTATGTTTCAAGTGCTGTCCTGGGCAATTAGAACACTGCAACAAATGAGACTCAGTGCCTCCTGCTTCAGTGTGGAGGCCGGTCACCTGCAAAGAGACTCTGGTCAGTTATTAACCAAGGTGATGAGGTCTATGGAGGAGAAAAATGGGTGATGTGGGCTCCTAGGGGAGTAGACACATCTAGATTGAATCATGTTAGATTTTTCTCAAAATGCATTAAGTTTAAGCTGAGACCTAAGAAGCAGGCTGATGTGGAGAGTTCCCTCCACCCTGGACCATGGGGAGGAAACGTGGGGGACTCAAGAAGCAGGATAACTTCCCAGGACTTGAAATCCCACACGGCTGGAGACCTGGAGCCTGAGAGCAGAAGCTGGTGCAGGACGAGGCAACAGGAGGAAGTTGCAGGAATCTGCTTCCATGCCTCCTACCTCCGGACATCCCTGCAAAGACTCAACTAAGAGACCAGCTTCTAAGGGCACCAGGGTCTCCACCACACCCTCTGGGAGAGAGTAGACATGGACATATCCACAGCTGACTCTTTGTTCCCAGATTTCTTCTTTGCATCTCCTGCCGGAGAGAAAGCTGTGAGAAGCCAGCCTACTCCCCATCCCTGGTTTACCATGTCCCTCTACTGAGGATAGGTGCTTGTTAGTATTTATGGACCTAGTTGGAATTGCTCACACAGTCCCTTAAAACCAGATCCCTAGCTTGTTGTTAACTCATTGATCTCTGTATCCTCATCCCTTTAGTTCAAACCTTCGAGGATGTGGGTGCTATGTGCTCACTGGGCAGGAAAGGAGGAGTGAAACAGTTCTCTACCCCTCGGCAGCCACCAGGCACCCAGGAAGGCCATACAGCCCATTTCCCCCTAGGCCCCGTGTTTATTTATAGCCATGCTGTGATACAGACCCCTCTGAAGAACCCATTAAAAAGGACTTCTGATTGATGAATTTCATACCATGGAGCAGAACCATGTCCCCACCATATCAAATCCCCCACAAAACCCAGAAGTACCCTGCCTGTTCTAAATAACCAAACTCCAAACTGCAATGAATGAAAAGGCTGCTTTGGAGGCTGTGTTTCTAGCCAGCAGTAAGTTCAGAAGCAAACTGCACATGTGATGTTACCTCCACGATGGTACTTCACACAACCTCATTTCAAACCTGTGAGGGAAGCTGACAGATTTGCTGCAGACTGTGCTGTCTATGGGGTCGCACAGAGTCGGACACAACTGAAGCGACTTAGCAGCAGCAGCAGCAGTAGTGGGCAGTCCTGAAGGTTTTGCTTGAAAGCCTCGGGAGCAGGGAGATCCTGGAATCTTGCATCAATCTCCCCCACCAACCCCGGCTGAGCAGGAGAGGGCTCAGCATATGTCACCTGTCCGTCTCTGTCTCCTCCTCTGCCCTTCCCTCCCCTCCTCCTCCCTCTGATGGCAGGGGACCTGGAGGCTGCATGGAGCCCTGGGCCAGGTGAGTGGGGAGAGCTCAAGTTGGTGGGTGAAGGGAAGAACCAAGACTTTGGGGTTGAATTAAATGAAATCTCAGGTCTTATCTGTTCCAGCTGTGCCAGGCAGACCCAGGCTCCATCGCCCTGGACCGCAGATTCTCACCTGAAGGTTTGGATGTTTACCACTGTGGGGTGTCTTAGGCATTAACTGGGAACCACAGATGCAAGAGCCCCTTCTAGTTCTGCTCTGTGGAGGGACCATCTACCCTCCTGAGACCCGATTGGCTTCCAAACTCCCCACCCACCCCAGACCCCAGTGCCTCAGCCTTCTGTTGCCTTCTGTCTCTCTCTCTCACCCTGCTCCACCACATTCACTCACACACACCACATCATGTCACATACCACAAACATACACACAACCCCCCCACACCACAGCACGAACACAAGCACACCACACATAGACCAACACAGGCACACCACACAAACACCACAGACCCACACGACACCCACACACACATACTCACACACACACCGTGATGCAATCAAGCCTCCACACTTACTTTTCAGTTCACAACTTGGTACAAAATAAGGGGGATAGAGAAACCGTGTTAAACGACACCAGGGAGATTTGATCCACAACTTACAGAAGGCAAAACAAAAGATCCATTTTCCTCAATAAATAGACATCAGAAGTGGAGGGCAATGGAGGGCAGGCTCAAGAGAGGAAGATATTTGAGAGAAAGAGCAGCCTAGTACAGTGTAGAAGGGTTTGTATCTTGATTGGAACAAATTTATCATAAACACATGTGTGTGTTTAAGTTGCTCAGTCGTGTCTGACCCTTTGTGATCCTAGTAGCCCACCAGGCTCCTCTGTCCATGGGATTCTCCGGGCGAGAATACTGGGGATTCTCCTCCAGGGGATCTTCCCAACCCAGGAGTCGAACACACATCTCTTGCATCTTCTGCTTTGGTAGATGTGTTCTTCACCATTAGTGCCAATACTTTCTCGCAATTTGTGAAATTGGCTTTTGTCATTCAAAGATGTAAAATCTTGTCATCAAATGTATCAATTTTTTTATCAGAAATTTTTTTTACTATCCCAGTGAGATAAAGATATTATCCTATATTTTCTTTTTAAACATTTGCTTTCACATGTAGGCCTTTAATCCATCTGGAATATATTTTTGTGTATGGTGTTGTGTAGGGATCTAAATATATTTTTTTCCATATGTCCAGCCAATTGTCTGCATACGAGTTATTAAAAAGTCCCTCCTTCCCCATTGATTTGAGACTGCACTCCTCTCTCACACAAATCTCCTATAGCTCTTGTGATTTCTGCTGAGGTTAATCCTGCCTGAGTCTTTCTTACAATTGTCTTCTCCATCTTTGGCCCTTTACTCTGTTATGTGACTTTTAGAATCAGCTGTCAAGCTCTGTTAACTTCTGAGACTTTGTTCGGGATTGCATGGAACATGTGCATCTATCTGGGAAGAATTTCCATCTTCCTCATATCACCTCACTCACTCTCTTTTTCGTCTCCTTGGCTGGTTCTCTCTTCTCTCCCTGCCCTGTCCTCTAAGTTTCAGCAGGACCCAAGCATTAGTGCCTGGAACAGGTGTCTCTCTATCCAAGAAGAATCTTCCCCCCCTAACCAGAGCCACAACCCCAGCATCCTTCTCAACACCCTGGAGTCTTATTAAACACAGATCTCAAGCCCCTACCCATGGAGTTCCTGATTCAGTAGCTCTCAGAAGTCCCCAGATATCTAGGGTTGACCCAAGAATTTGCAATATAACAAGTTTCCAAGTTCTGCAGGTCCTGTGACCACTGTTTTAAAACACCATCATGTATTAACAAATCCTTAACTTTTATTTTTAGCCTAAACTTCTGGCACTTCCTTCTCAGTTCCAGAATTTCACATGCAACTAACAGCATGATAATCTAATTATCACCTGAAACTGTACAGATCCAAACCAACCCCCTGTTACACTTCCCCCTACACCAGTGTTCCATGGTCTTGTCCATTTCAGGCAATGCAAACACTCTCCTTCCAGTGTTTCTGGCTGAAACCTGGAGTCACCCCTTTCTCTCATATTCCACGGACAATTCTTCACCAAATCCTATTGGTTCTACCTTCAAAATGTATCCAAAACTTGACCATTTCTTGCCACCTCCATCACAATTCCCTGGATTCCTGTCCCATGGGTTATAGCAACAGTCCCAAACTCAGATGCAGGTGTCCACTACTGTTGTTGAGTTGCCAAGTCACGTCTGATTCTTTGTAGCCTCATGGACTAGAGCATACCAGGCCTCCCTGTACCATCTCCTGGAGTTTGTCTGAGTTCATGTCCATCTTATTGGTGATGCCATCCAACCGTTTCATCCTCTGTTGCCCTTTTCTCCTTCCATCTTCGATCTTTCCCAGCATCTAGGTCTTGTCCAATGAATCAGCTGTTCAAATCAGGTGGACAAAGTATTGGAGCTTCAACTTCAGCATCAGCATTGAGGGTCGATCTCCTTTAGAATTGACTGGTTTGATCTCCACCATTGCTCCCTTTCAATTTATTGACCCAAGAAGCTGGATGAGCCCATGGAACTTTTAGATCTTGCCAGCTCTTCATGTGAACATCATCCAAAGGACTGGGTTTCACTGGTGGCTCAGATGGTAAAGAATCAGCCTGCAGTGTGGGAGACCCGGCTTCTATCTCTGAGTCAGGAAGATCCCCTGGAGAAGTGAATGGCCCACTGTGGAGAAGTCAATGGACAGAGGAGCCTGGCAGGTTACAGTCCATGGGATCACAGGGAGTCAGACACAAATGAACGACTAACACTACATTACTATACATTTATATATATATATATATATATATTTCAAATCCTATTTCAAATCATAAGAGATGATGCTGTGAAAGTGCTGCACTCAAAATGCCAGCAAATTTGGAAAACTCAGCAGTGGCCACAGGATTGGAAAAGGTCAGTTTTCATTCCAATCCCAAAGAAAGACAATGCCAAAGAATGCTCAAACTACCACACAATTGCACTTGTCTCATATGTTAGCAAAGTAATGCTCAAAATTCTCCAAGCCAGGCTTCAACAATACATGAACTGTGAACTTCCAGATGTTCAAGCTGGTTTTAGAAAAGACAGAGGAACCAGAGATCAAATTGCCAACATTTGCTGGATCATTGAAAAAGCAAGAGAGTTCCAGAAAAACATCTATTTCTGCTTTACTGACTATGCCAAAGCCTTTGACTGTGTAGATCACAATCAACTGTGGAAAATTTTGAAAGACATGGGAATACCAGACCACCTGACCTGTGTCTTGAGAAATCTGTATGCAGGTCAGGAAGCAACAGTTAGAACTGGACATGGAACAACAGACTGATTCTAAATAGGAAAAGGAGTACGTCAAGGCTGTATATTGTCACCCTGATTATTTAACTTCTATGCAGAGTACATCATGAGAAACGCTGGGCTGGAAGAAGCACAAGCTGGAATCAAGATTGCTGGGAGAAATATCAATAACCTCAGATACGCAGATGACACCACCCTTCTGGCAGAAAGTGAAGAAGAACTAAAAAGCCTCTTGATGAAAGTGAAAGAGGAGAGTGCAAAAGTTGGTTTAAAGCTCAACATTCAGAAAACGAAGATCATGGCATCTGGTCCCATCACTTCATGGGAAATAGATGGAGAAACAGTGGAAACAGTGTCAGACTTTATTTTTTGGGGCTCCAAAATCACTGCAGATGGTGACTGCAGCCATGAAATAAAGACACTCCTTGGAAGAAAAGTTATGACCAACCTAGACAACATATTAAAAAGCAGAGACATTACTTTGCCAACAAAGGTCTGTCTAGTCAAGGCTATGGTTTTTCCAGTAGTCATGTATGGATGTAAGAGTTGGACTATAAAGAAAGCTGAGCACTGAAGAATTGATGCTTTTGAACTGTGGTGTTGGAGAAGACACGTGAGAGTCCCTTAGACTGAAAGGAGATCCAACCAGTCCATCCTAAAAGAGATCAATCCCGGGTGTTCATTGGAAGGACAGATGTTGAAGCTGAGACTCCAATATTTTGGCCACCTGATGAGAAGAGCTGACTCATTTGAAAAGACCCTGATGCTGGGAAAGATTGAAGGCAGGAGGAGAAGGGGAGGACAGAGGAAGAGATGATTGGATGGCATCACTGACTCAGTGGACATGAGTTTGAGTAAACTCTGGGAGTTGGTGATGGACAGGGAGGCCTGGTGTGCTGCAGTCCATGGGGGTTGCAAAGAGTCGGACACGACTGAGCAACTGAACTGAACTAAACTGATTTTATATATATATAGATATAGATATAGATATTCTTTTTTAGATTCAATAGCTTTATTCTTAACTACCTTTTGGAAGTTTTGGTGCTGTGAATACCACTTTAAAATAGAACTTAGCATAATGTTATTTTCTACTGTTTGCACATGCCTGCTAAGTCATTTCTGTCGTGTCCAACTATGTCCACTGTGATGCTGAATAATGTAGTGATAATCAGCAACCTTGTTCATGTCTGACTTTAATGTGGGAATTAACACCCAAATCAACCTGCTGCATATTAGAATCATCGAGGAGAGCTTATTACAAAGCCTGACGGCTGAGCCCCATCCACACAGATATTTAATTAACAGGTTTGGAGTAAGACTGGGCACTAATATGGCTTAAAATCTCCCCAGATGATTCTGATTTGGAGCTGGAATTTAGAACCCCTGCCCAAGATTATTGAGACTGTCACCTGCCTTCCCTTCAACACACCAGGGTAGGAATGCAGCTATCTCTTCAGTTCTCTGTTTTTACTGCACCTACAGATTTTATCTTCTTTCTTGCAAGAGCAGCTGTATATTTAAAAGCACATTTTGGGAAAAAAAAAAAAAGCACATTTGTCTGTAATATTCCATTGTGTATATGTACCATTATTTCCTTATCCATTCATCTGCCAGTTGACATCTAGATGGCTTCCATATCCTAGCTATTGTAAATAGTGCTGCAATGATCATTGGGGTACATGTGCCTTTTTCAATTCTGGTTTCCTAGGGGTATATGCCCAAGAGTGGGATTGCTGGGTCATAGTCTTTTAAGGAATCTCCATACTGTTCTCCATAGTGGTTGAATGAGTTTGCATTCCCACCAACAGTGTGGGAGGGTTCCCTTTTCTCTACACATTGTCCAGCATTTATCGTTTGTAGACTTTTTGATGTTGGTCATTCTGACCGGTGTGAGATGATACCTCACTGTGACTTTGATTTGCATTTGTCTAATAATGAGTGATATGTACCTATGGCCCATTCATATTGATGTATGGCAAAACCATCACAATATTGTAAAATAATTATCCTCCAATTAAAATAAAAAATAAATAATGTTTAAACTAAAAAAAAAAAAGCCCATTTGTCATATTCCATTTTCTACTTTTCAACTGTGCAGAAGGATGATAGACCATCTACAGCATCAGACATTCCCAATCAAAAACTTCTTCAGGAACCTTTTGCATACTCAGCCACACAGCAGAAGCCCAGGTGATGCACTGGGCTGCTGCCCTCCTAGGTGGTCATAAGAGTCACCTGTGACACTGGTTCAGTCTACAGCAGTGGTTCTCAAACTTCTCTGCATATTAGAATCACTCAGAACATAAAAAAAAAAAAACAAAACAAAAAAAACAAACTTATGCTCAGTTCATACCCCATATCAACTGAATTAGAATCCTTGATATTGGAGCCTAGATATCAGTGTTTCAAAAACTCTCCAGGTGATACCAACATGTGTACAAGTTTGAGAACTAGAGTTCCCATCCCAGACTCAGGTAGAATCTCCAGGGCATGGCATAGAAAATTATTATGTCATACTGAAGCAGAGCTGGATCTTATGGTTCTTGCCACCCCCAACCCCCCCCCCACCCAACCCCCTGCCATGACCTCAGCCTGCCTCTTGTCTGTGGAAAAACTTTAGCCAAAGAAGAATTTTAATCAGAGAAATGAGAAAATGCAGAAACAAAGGAAAACAGTCAAAAGAAACCAAATAATAATGATGTACTCATTTAAGTAAAGTCAAGAACATTTAGTTCCCCCTTGAGGGCTATAGACAATATTCTGAGCCACAACCTGTGAGCTGTCTTGTAGATACTGAAGCCCACCAGTGCCTCTGTCCTTGGGATTTACCAGCAAGAATACTGGAGTGAGTTGCCGTTTTCTCCTCCAGGGCATCTTCCCGACCCAGGGATCAAACCCTTGTCTCCTGTATTGCAAATATATTCTTTACTGTCTGAGTCACCAGGGAAGCCTAATGATTATAATAATATACTCATTTAAGTAAAATCAAGGATCTTTAGTTACTCCTCAAGGGCTATAAATAATATTCTGAGCCACATCCTGTGAGCTGTCTTGTAGATACCGAAACCCTCACCAGATAGAAGAAGTTAACATCACGATGATCAGACTGTAGCTACGGCATAAGCCGTGACAATTCTGAGAATTGTCTTCAAAGAAATGGGGGAAAAACCGACCCTGAAACTGAAGACTAACTATTTAAAACAGTCAAGATGATACTGATGAAACACCATGACCAATTTCAAGATGACTGTCAGAGATGAATATACTATTTCTGCATGTAGTCAGTTCCCTCAGCCTATAAAAAGCACTTCCTCCTGATTGTCAGGGGTAGGGTGGTTGTGATGGTGGAGTTGGCCTTTGGACTGATATCCACCCCTTCCCCCCATCCCAGTTGCCAGCATCCAAACTAAAGAAACTTTCCTTTCCACCAACTTGGCTTCAACAATGGCTTTCGGGCGGTGAGCAGACAGACTCCAATTACAAGCTTATCAGATAGTAAGTAAAGCCTGGAGCAGCAGCCTCTGCCTTTTCCCTGGATGCCTGTCTCCTTGCCAGTGAGCTGGGAACTAAAATCAGCATTGCTGAAACAATACGCACTCAGTACAGCTTAAACATCCTAGGTCTTCCATTGACTGTTTGATCAAACAACCAGAAGTCCATGAATTCATGATTGTAGAGGACCATTTGTTTTTGCCGTGAGTTGGCTCACTCATCTACCCTTTCTATTTGTGGAACTTCTACGGAGCTCCTCCTATGTGTCCAAATCTGCCTTGTTTTGCTTGCACAGGATCTGCCTCCCTAAGAACAGTTGAATTATTAATGTTTGACTCTCCCTACTTGAAACCTTCACGTCCACAGCCAAAAAAAAAGTTGAATTACAAGTCAAATTAGGAATTTTCAAATATATATAGTAAAAAAAAAAAAATTGTGAGAAATCCATTCCCTGGTTTTCTATGGTGATGCATTCTGAGTTTTAATCCAACAAATAATGCCGTCTCTTCTGGATCTCACTGCCTACACACAGGGGCAAGATAAAAGATAAATGGTTCTCATCAACAGACTAACAGCCCCCCAGGCAGCATCGAGGAGGCTGCTCTGCTGTGCGACACCTCGTCCGGCATACAGCTGTTCCAAGCACTCTGTTTGCAGCGATTGCTTTGTTGGGATCTGACGTCTCCAAAGGGGAACTCAAGCATTCATTTCACCCGCTCAAGTTCCAGCAGACGTGTAGACAGCCACACCTACTGCCCCCTTATTGAAGCCCCATGGAATTATAGAATTTCATAGCTGGTAGGAACCCTGGTGCTTATTTCATCTGTCCGCCACCAAGGAGGAAAAAGCTGCTGTATCTCAGAGATGGGAAGAGATGTGTTTCCCATCACACTGTGACCAGCGGCACAGCTGAGCCTAGGGACACACAGCCTGTTCTCTCTCCACCCCACCATGAAATATTGAGGAGAGTGTCATGCTACCAGGGAGATGATTCACGCAGTTCCTACCACACCATCCACTTCAAGTAGATGTGGGGAAAAGGCAAATACAAGCTGTTTGAGTTCTGCCAGAAAGCTCCGCTTGCGAGCGGTGTGAGCACACACCCTATGGAGACAATCATCTCACGATTTGTAGTTTTCTATACATGATCCTGTGGAGTTGAATTTACAAAATGCTGATGGCCAGGATGCTTATATCATGACGGATCACTCATCACTCGCTTTTATATTTCTTCATTTCCCAAATGTGTATGACAATATTCCAAAATATAATTTTAAAACAGGGAAATATTTATGTCAGAGAAGGGTGTGTCTCCTTTCTGAAATGTCAGAGTTTATATAAGACATAGGGCAGGTGATTCACCAAAAGCGATGGAAGTGCCTGATGGGTAAATCGGAGCTGGGATCATGTGCAGGAAACAGTGATACCAGATGCTCAGGAAGGCAGGAGGTGCTGGAGGCTGGGGGCTGGGTGTGAGGAAGCCGATCTAGTAAGAGAACTTCACAGTTGGGCAGGATCACTGTGAGCATTCCCTCCACATGTTTCAGTTTGCAACTCTCTGGGTATAGAAAGTCCCCCCTGCACTACCATTATCCCAGAATCATCATCCTCTGGGCAGCATGCTTATGAGGCTTCTGCCAAGGCTGGCCCAAACGAAGGCTTTCTGATATTGGAAACACAGCTCCTCAACTCAGCCGACACTCAGTGCTGTCCCACCCTGCTTCCAGCCCTGTCTGGGCACCAAGGAAGAAAGAGAATAATCAGTCACAGGCTCTGCTCTCAACAGGCTTATGGCTGTTAACCAAGATGGAGAAAACACGATGAGTATCAATACCCCATAAGCACCGCTGGGATGGGGCAATGCAGGTGCTCACTGGACGGAGGGTCCACCTTCAGAGGAAGTGGAGCTGGAGGCTGAGTGACCATCTGGCAGATATGGTCAGCCCTGACCCTCACACTGACCTAGAGAAGACAGAAAAGTGAACCATGCCCTGGGGGAGTTAGTTGCTCACAGAAACTCGGACCCATCTCCTAAGATTCTGCCTCATTTTATTCTTTACTTAGCTCACTTCATCACTAGAAAATCCAATGAGGATGTTTATGAAGACACACACATAATTAATAGGGATAACTCATTAATTTACAAGCCAGCTAATCAATAATCAGGTTAATCTACTCAGGCATCTAAAGAACCACGGTGTATCTCTATTTACATTGCTATTTACTCTGGTTCCACATCATCAGTTCTTTGGGGCGGCTATTAAGCTGACAGGGTTGGTCACCACGTAGAAGCTGATAGATTAATTTCTGCTAACATGATATTCTTCTAGGATACGAACGGCATGTTAATAGCCCACGATCAGATGATGGCATTTCCTGTCAGAAGAAAGGATGTTATTTCTCTCTCTTTCAAAAGTTCTAATCAATCTTTTTTTTTTTTCATTCTACTTGTTTAATTTTCTTGCTTGCTTTTATGTATGCCCAACATAAGGAAAAAATTCTTTTTAAACTAATTTATTATTATTTAAATAATTTATTGTATCATTCCAAGAATACTAAGGAGAAATAAACAAAGCATAGAGAGAGGTGTTTGGGTATCTCTCTTCTCTGGTTAGTTAGGAAAGGACTCTGTGCTGTGTCCATGCTTGTCTTATTTACTTGTTTGCTTTTGGCTGTTGTGAGAAACTGAAATGCTGTCAATGGCTCACTTGGCAAAGAATCCACCTGCAATGCAGGAGATGCAGGTTCGATTTCTGGGTGGAGAAGATGCCCTGCAGGAGGGCACAGTAACCCACTGCAGTATTGTTGCATGGAGAATCCCATGGATGGAGGAGCCTAGTGGGCTATAGGCCATGGTGTTGCAAAGAGTTGGACATGACTTAGAACTAAACCCCCACCAGTCTCCATCTAGCCTGGAGAGCTCTCTTTTGCTCTCTCAGGGCTTAGGGAGAGAGGAAAGCGTCAGATCCTAAGTCAGACCTACAAAGATTGTAGGAGCCTGCACCACCTTGCAAAGGGAAGAGGATCTACTCTGTCTCAACTCATGTCCTGGGACCTCACTTGTAGCCTGGTGATGTGCCAGGGGTCCAACACGTGGTGGGTCCTGAGCGGGTAAGATCTCACAAGCTGTAGCATGGAGCAGTATTACCCATGGGACAGGAAGAAGGGAACGTAGGGAGTACTGATTTTAGGATTAATTTACCATTTTTCTTTGTTTGTTTCTGCTGCTGCTGCTGCTAAGTCGCTTCAGTCGCATCCAACTCTGTGCGACCCCATGGACAGCAACCCACCTGGCTCCTCTGTCCACAGGATTCTCTAGGCAAGAATACTGGAGTGGGTTTGTTTCTATCTCTCTGTATCTCTCATTCATACACACACACACACACACACACACACGCAACATACAAACACACCAACAACACCCCACACTTGCTGTCCCATAGCCTGGAACTTCCTTCCCCTGATCTTTAAATGAAGGTCTCCTTTTTATCACTTAGACTTCTACTTTAATGTAGTGGTGGTTTAGTCGCTAAGTCATGTCCAACTCTTGCAACCCCATGGACTTTAGCCTACCAGGCTCCTCTATTCATGGGATTTTCCAGGCAAGAAATACTGTAGTGGGTTGCCATTTCCTTCTCCAGGGTATCTTCCTGACCCAGGAATGGAACCCAGATCTCCTGCATTGCAGGCAGATTCTTTACCAACTGAGTCATGAGAGAAACCCTCAGCTTTAATTCTTCCCCTTAAATGATGTTTTTTAACCATGTTTAAAAACTACTTCCCTGGCACCACCACCAACCTCTATCCCCACTCTCTGGTTTCACATCTTTTATAAACCATACACTCTCTAATGTAACAGGATCTATTATAGCCACCCTTCTTTCTGACTGCTTCATTGCAGGCTTGGATGCAGGCTCCATCACATCTGCAGAGATAATATAATTTGTATCTTCAGCACCTAGGACAGCATCAGTCTGTGTGGGTAGTCATATCGTTTGAATGAATGGAGTAGAATAGACAGATTTATAAATGTATCAGTTCTACTCAGCCTATGCAGGGAAACTTAAAGAACATATAGAACAAATCAGGAACTTCTTTAGAAGGTGTTATTAGAAATCCATATTAAATTATTAATATTAAAGCAAAAATGCAACCTTTAACTGAAAATGCAACCTTTAACTGAAGCCAATACTTTGGCCACCTGATGCAAAGAACCAACTCACTGGAAAAGACCCTGATGCTGGGAAAGATTGAAGGCAGGAGGAGAAGGGAACAGCAGAGGATGAGATGGTTGGATGGCATCACCGACTCAGTGGACATGAGTTTGAGCAGGCTCTGGGAGTTGGTGATGGACAGGGAAGCCTGGTGTGCTGCAGTCCATGGGGTCATAAAGAGTCGGACATGACTGAGCAACTGAACTGAACTGAAATCTTAATCATAAAGCTTCTGTTCTTCAGGGTGTCTGTTTCTTCAACCAGAAGACGTTGCTTGATGCCCTCTGCGTAATGGGAAATAAATGTAGGTGTATACCAGTATTTATTGGTAGTATTAATATAATCTCCTTCCATACAGATATGGAAACTTTGTTTCAAATTCTGCTGATTAAGGCATCATAAGGTGTGGTTCTAAGAACAAAAGAGCTGAAAATGTGACCAAATATAGTCATTTGATAAAAGGTAAGATGAGAAAAGTTTCTTATGTCACCTGACCATTAGAGTGTAGAGAGCGGTAGAATTTTTGAAGGAATAAATCAAAGCCTCAAATGAAAGCTCCACATTCTCAAGATTACAACAAGGATAATAAATAGCTGTCATATACTTACTGTGTGTCCCATGCAATCTGGGCCTCTAGCAGGTATTAATTCACTTAATTGATAATAACCCAGCAGGTCAATACTGTTAATAACTGCACTTTACAGATGAGGAAGTTAAAGCCCCTAAATGTCTCATGACTCTTCCTGGGCCCCACAATTACCAAGATGTGGGCGTGAAATTCAGACAGTCTGGCTCCAGAGTTGCCTTGGCTGTAAAGCAAAGATTCCCCAGGGACTCTTAGGATGGAACAGGCAAGGAAAGTCATAGGAATATTTTGAGAGCTTTGTTTGGAAAAAGCAAGGCAGCTACTTTTTTTGTTTATTGCCAAAACACTTGAATGAAAAGGAAAAGTGAAAAGGGGAATCTGCCATCAGGACATGACAAAATTATGTTTACCATCACATCTGCATTTTATGCAGTTGTGCTTGGCTGTCAGATGTGGAGACAAAGCTCCCCAAAGAGAGATTCATAAGCTGCACTTCCCTCACCTGGATCTAAAGACAGCCCCAAAGTTACAGGACATCAAGCCAACCATTCTGAGAGCATCACCAGGAATGTTAGGGACCATCCTTAAGAATCATTTATAATGTTTGAGATTGTTCTTGACTTTCTAAGTTGAAAACAAATAAGCTTTCTCAGTTTTACAGACATTTAACAAATCTTCAAAAGTCAGATGAGGGGGTTGAAATTTGACTTGAAAGAAATAAAACTTGTATGTATAGGAATTTAGTGAGAAATCAATTATTTCAACCAGGGAAATGTGATTCTTGACATGCCTCAGCATCACTGTAAACTGTGGGATATTTTTACAGACGTCGAATCTAAAAGCTGGAAGGAATTTGATCATCGAACTGTTCATCTAGGAGGATCAAACTGATTTCTTCTGACTTTTCACTAAGGTGCCACTGAAATATGATTTATCAGGCTGTCAATTTTGTTATTTCTGGAAGGCATTTCAAGACATCCTACAAAGATCTGAATTAATTTTGTAATAATGAGATTAAATCAGAATATGTATCTGATATTTTAGATAAGACTGCCCAGTGCTTTTGGTTATGTAGTCAATTTTGGCTGGATATTAGCATGCATTAGTAAGATCATAATGTCAATACATTTCATGGAAACACACATTCTCAGCCCTGTTCCTCCGGCTTGGAATAATTTTCATCTCTGTGGGATACTGGCCATGACTTTGATTCCGAAACAAGTCATAAAATTGAAGCCTATTTCTCCTTTTCGCTCCCCCATTCTTTATTTCTTTTTTCTTTGCTAAAAAACTTCTTAAATCTTTTCTTTGGAAGCACTTTTCCCAAGAGGTCTCATTTACTACTAAGAAAATTTAACTTAGTTTTAGAGCTGAAGGAAATGTCAACACAAGCAAGATTTTAATGATCATCGAGTTGCATTTAACATTCACAAAAAAAGCCTCTTGTTTGAGAAACTCACAATAATTGAAAATACATAGTTTTTAAATTATGCATGTACTTCTGATGCTGAGGCCATGAGGATAAAAAAGCATCCTCTGAAATGTTCTTCTTCCTACACTGAAGTTGGAAACATTTGAATTTCTACACAATCACAGACTGCTGTGCAATGTATAAGCAGGAGCAGTTGTGTTCCAACTGAAGGGGCTGGTTCCTCAATGGGGTGAAAAAGCTCACAAGTCCTGAGTGACCACCAAAGGAAAGAAGGGTCTTTGGTCCATTGCTTTGGAAACAGTATCCAGGGAAGTCCCATCACTGCCTTGACTTCAAATACAAATGCTCATCCATCTAGCAGGACCAGAAAAGTCAGTGAAAATATGGAGGCTGTTCAGAGTCACCTCAAACAGTGCCTGAGAGGCAGGATCACACAGAATTTTCAGAATAGACTTGTGGTGTGCAATCTCAGCTTCCAGGGCAGCCCCTGGTTATTGTCACATGCCCAGTCTTCATGAGCCTGTGACTCTCACCTGTAACATGGATGTAATTCACTGAGCAATGATGAGTGGTGAGATTGCACATGCTTAATTAACTGTAAGCATTCTGTAACAATAATAATATGGTTCTTATAAATATTCACAATAATAATGATATTTTCTCAGTGGTAAAGAATCTGCCTGCCAATGCAGGAGACATGAGTTTGATCCCTGGATCAGGAAGATCTGCTTGAGAAGGAAATGGCAAACCACTCCAGTATTCTTGCCTGAGAAATCCCATGGACAGAGCAGCCTGGTGGGCTACAGTCAAAGGGGGTCATAAAAGATACAACTTAGCAACTAAACAATAACAACAACAAAATAATCATGTTTTTCACATTCATTCACTTTTACTGAGTGCCAATGTCTTAGCTCAGGCTGCTATATCAAAATATCACGAGCCTGGTGGCTTTTAAACAACAAGCATTTATTCCTCATAGGTCTGGGGGCTGGAGGTCCGAGGTCAGCCTGGAGGGTGGACAGGCTTGGAGAAGGGTCTCCTTCTGCATTGTAGATCACTGGCTTCTCCTTTTACCCCAACTGGTAGGAAGAGAAGATGCCAACTCTGGTTTCTTCCTACAAGGGTGCTAATCTCATTCCTGGGGGCTCCATCATGACCTCCCAAAGGCCCCATGTCCAGAAATCATCCCATTGGAGGTTAGGTTTCAATGTATGAATTCCCAGGTGACACAGACATTCAGTCCATAATAGCCGCTGTGCTAAGCACTATATCAGAGTCTTCCATTCCACTCCACAGGGTCCCAAAGAGGCAGAAATATTGTTTTGATCTTAGAGAAAGGGGAACTAAGCTAATCTGGGGAGTCAAGGGGTGAGTTTTCCAGACCACCCTTCCCAATAGCTTCTGGGTTGCTGTGGGCAGGTGACCTCCAGCCAGCAGCCAGTTCAGGGACTGAGCACTTCTTCCATCAAGCACCCCTCCCCCTACAGTGCCATCTGATGACAGGTGGATGCAGAAGTGTAAAGACCTAGTCATCTCCGCTGCAGAAGTGGAATCTTAGTGGGTTGATTTAGCACCATAGCTGTGAGCAGTGGCTACAGCTCCATCATAGCAGGTTCCTTAAGCTGTTTATGTCTTCCTGTCCTCCATTGCACTCCTCCTTCTGCACAAGATGGAACCTGAGGGCACACCCCAACCATAATCCTGCTGCACCCCAAACTCCATCGTAGCATCCGATCCTCCAGAACTTGGCCCATGGTTAGGAAAAGTGACCAGCTCAGCTGGATTGGCAAGAGGGCGAGATCCTCCCCTCCCCCCTCTACAGGTTCCCCTGACTCCTCTGAAGTCCGAGGACTCCACAATCTTCATGATTTTTCTTCCTCTCCCATATGTGTGTGCGTGCTCAGTCACTTCAGTCTTGTCCAACTCTTTGTGACCCTATGGATTATTGCCCACCAGGCTCCTTTGTTCATGGGATTCTTCAGGCAAGAATACTGGAGTGGGCTGTCATGCCCTGCTCCAGGGGATCTTCCCAACCTAGGGACTGAACCCACATCTCTTGGGGCTCTTGCCTTGGCAGGTGGGTTCTTTAGCACTAGCACCACTTGCAAAGACCCCCTCCACATCTTCCTCCCACAACGTCCTCCCTCCAACTCCCTAAGAAACAGAATTTCATCTTTACCTCCATAATGTTCATGAATAATATAGTTTTTCCAGAATTGCATTTCCACTACATGTCTAAATGAAGGCTTAGAATCCTTTGAAGAAAAACATCCATGCAAAGAAATTCCACTAAATTAAAAGATTGGTGTTAATTAGTGAAAAATTCAGGATGTAAAATGTTTTTAGATGCGTGTTATTTTATTCTTCTTGAGTAAATATATCAAGAAACTAACAACTAAAGAGAGGAACTCAAAATAGAATTCTTATTTGTTCTCTTCCAATTCATCTGTTTGTGACCACAGTGACCTTGAAAGCAATTTGTTCTCCTACAGAAGCCAACATATACCTTCTGTAACCACCCCGGCTTCACAACTCATTTGCTGAACAATTTTTAACAAGGAGAAAGGAATCTTCCTTCTGACCCACGTCTGAATGTTCACAAATTTCAGGTTACCCAACTCAGAATTAATGAGCTTTTATAGACTCTCCTTCATTTGCCATTTTTCTCTTTCTTTCAGCTTCTTCTTTCCTCCACATTAAAAAATAATAATAATACACTTTTGATAATATGTATAACTGTCACTTCATCTCAAAGCCCTGGAGATCTGCAATCATTCTGGGAAAAGAGCGAGCCTTGTACCCACCTGAGCTGTTTCAGTGACAGCATGCTGGAGCGTTTTAAGATCAACAAGGTCATGTATACCCATGGCGGATTCATGTTGATGTATGGCAAAACCAATACAATATTGTAAAGTAATTAACCTCCAAATAAAATAAGTAAATTAAAAAAAATTAAGTATAAGTTAAAAAAAAAAAAGATCAACAAGGTCAGATCCAGCAGAATGTCATCAGTTCTTCCTGTTCAAACACTGCATCTTCAGAGTATCATATGCGTGCCTTAGGGAAAAACCCATGTGTCCCTTGGGTCACTGATAGTCCCTGTGGAAAGTGCCTTTTCCAGGAAGGGGCTCAAATTCTCCGGCCAGGTTTTCAGCCCCTCTGAATGCTCTCTCATGATGCAGCATTGCACATAATTCCAGCTCCTCTGCATTGTTCTGATTGATCTCTTTGTAAATTGGTTTTAGTGGGATGAATAGAAACTGTAATTCATTATAATGATATGTGGGCTTACCAGGTGGCTCAGTGATAAAGAATCCACCTGCCAATGCAGGAGACATGGGTTTGATGCCTGGGTTGGGAAGCTCTCCTGGAGGAGGAAATGGCAATACACTCCAGTATTATTGCCTGGATAATTCTATGGACAGAGAAGCCTGGCAGGCTACAGTCCATGGGGTGGCAAAGCTTCAGACATGACTGAGTGACTGCATGCGTGTGCGCGTGCACACACACACACACACACATATGGTATGTGCTTTTTTTTTTTTTAGTCAATATGAAATCTGTCTATGTACCAGTCTGGATCAGTGGGGGGAAAAGGAGCAAATGATTCCAGATCTCTGGCCCAGGGAACTCAGACTGAAGGAGAGTGAAAGTAACTGATCACCTAACCTGGGCCAGTGCAAGTTCAAGTGTCCTTCCAAGTGCTGTGTCAACACAGCACACACCGCCCTGGGAGGAGGTACCATGATCATGGCCATTTCACAGATTGGGATGCAAGTCACACATGCCTCACAGACACCTCCAGTGAAATAGCAGAGCAGGTACTCAGTGGATCGTCGACTAATGGATGAATGAGCACATGAACTTGCAAGACAGTCTGTGAAGCAGTGGAGCGTGTTTTGGAAAGGACTGGTCACATGTCTGCTAGCTGCTCCATTGTTTTCAGCAGCTCATCTGACTCTCTGAGCTTCCAATAGCTTTCCTGTGTGGTGACCCTGAAAGTTGTTGTGCAAGGAGAAGTGATGATGTCAGGCATTTGCTGGTATTTGCGTCTTCACTCGGTAGGTGTTTATTGATTGGGACCGGGGGTTTGTGGAATGAAAACTGACATTTTCATTCAGTTTTCATTCCAATCCCAAAGAAAGGCAATGCCAAAGAATGCTCAAACTACCACACAATTGCACTCCTCTCACAAGCTAGTAAAGTGATACTTAAAATTCTTCAAGCCAGGCTTCAGCAATACGTGAACCGTGAACTTCCAGTGTTCAAGCTGGTTTTAGAAAAGGCAGAGGAACCAGAGATCAAATTGCCAACATCCGCTGGATCACCAAAAAAGCAAGAGAGTTCCAGAAAAACATCTATTTCTGCTTTATTGACTATGCCAAAGCCTTTGACTGTGTGGATCACAAGAAACTGTGGAAAATTCTTCAAGAGATGGGAATCCCAGACCACCTGACCTGCCTCTTGATAAATCTGTATGCAGGTCAAGAAGCAACAGTTAGAACTGGACATGGAACAATAGACTGGTTCCAAATAGGAAAAGAAGTATGTTAAGGCTATATATTGTCACCCTGCTTATTTAACTTACATGCAGAGTACATTATGAGAAATGCTGGGCTGCATGAAGCACAAGCTGGAATCAAGATTGTGAGGAGAAATATCAATAACCTCAGATATGCAGATGACACCACCCTTATGGCAGAAAGTTAAGAGGAACTAAAGAGCCTCTTGATGAAAGTGAAAGTGGAGAGTGAAAAAGTTGGCTTAAAGTTCAACATTCAGAAAACGAAGATCATGGCATCTGGTCCCATCACTTCATGGGAAATAGAAGGGGAAACAGTGGAAAAGGTGGCTGACTTTATTTTTCTGGGCTCCAAAATCACTGCAGATGGTGACTACAGCCATGAAATTAAAAGACACTTGCTCCCTGGAAGGAAAGTTATGACCAATCTAGACAGCATATTAAAAAGCAGAGACATTACTTTGCCAACAAAGGTCCGTCTAGTCAAGGCTATGGTTTTTCCAGTGGTCATGTATGAATGTGAGAGTTGGACTATAAAGAAAGCTGAGTGCAGAAGAATTGATGCTTTTGAACTGTGGTGTTGGAGAAGACTCTTGAGAGTCCCTTAGACTCTACAGAAATCCAACCAGTTCATTCTAAAGAGGATCAGTCGTGGGTGTTCATTGGAAGGACAGATGTTAAAGCTGAAACTCCAATACTCTGGCCACCTGATGGGAAGAGCTGACTCATTGGAAAAGACTCTGATGCTGGGAGGGATTGGGGGTAGGAGGAGAAGGGGACGACAGAGGATGAGGTGGTTGGATGGCATCACAGACTCAATGGACATGACTTTGGTTGGACTCTGGGAGTTGGTGATTGACAGAGAGGCCTTGGTTGGTGGTTCATGGGGTTACAGAGTTGGACATGACTGAGCGACTGAACTGAACTGGGGTTTGTGGGAGCAGGTGGGGACACCAAGATCCCCATCCTCATAGGGGCTATGGATTTAGCAGTTTAATGAAACAAGCTTACTCAGTAGCTTCAGTTGTGTCTGACTCTATGTGACCCTGTGGACTGCAGCCCGCCAGGCTCCTCTGTCCATGGGACTCTCCAGGCAAGAATTGTGGAGTGGGTGGCCATGCCCTCCTCCAGGGGATCTTCCCAACCCAGGGATCAAACCTGCATCTCCTGTGACTCCTGCATTACAGGCAGATTCTTTAGCCACTGAGTCTCCTGGGAAGCCCTAATGAAACATGGTAGATACTTGATAAATGAGCCTCATCAAGGCCAACCCAAGTGTACAGGAAGAAGCCCTCTCAGGACTGGGGAATGTGGAGGAGGTAGTATTTGAAAGTGACCTTCAAACTGGGCAGTGTTTTGACTTAGAGAAATCCCTGGTTTCCATCAGCCTAGAGTTTGGGCAGCTCCTTCTCCCCTAAGTGCCCTTACTGCAGTGGAAAGGACACTCAGGATGGGGGGATGCTCAGAGCCCTGACAGTCTGTGAGACCCCAGTCCAGCTTGACCAGGAGTCAGCCCCATTTGCTTCCCTGTTAGATATGCTTTTGTTTTGGCCTATTTTTCACTGAACAGGTCAGGACTGGAGGCATCTCTGGCTATGAAACACGGAAACACTCCTGCCAGCCTCGATTTTCTGAGCAACAGAGCTCAAGCATTAGCAAAAGCTATCACTGACTGATCCTGGAAGTGGTCACGTGAATGTCTTTCACTGTAGGTGGTCCCAGGTGACTTCTTGATACCTAGTGGGTGTTCCGTGAGTCATTAATGAATCATGCCTTGTAATGTTCCTCGTGGGCACCCCACACTGGCTGCCAGGACTCTGATCTCCCCAGGGCTCTGAGGAACACACCTGGGGAACTAACAGCTAGTATTACTCCAGCCTTAAACAGGATTGCTTTGCTGAAGCACTTCCCTAGTCATTTTCTTAACTTTGCTTAACTTTTCCTGAGGCTGCCTTTCCTCTGCAAGGAGGTTAGGCAGGACTCGCCTCAGCCCCACCTTGTGTGGCAGGCTCTAGGAATATGTGGGTCATCAGGGATGGGGATAACTGTACTTAACTGTGTCAAGTGACTCACTCTCAATGTATCATCCCACTGATGGTCTTGCCATCAACTTACTGTTGTCCATGTCTTAGATGAAAGGAAAGCAATGTACCAGGCACCCTGACCAGGTAGAATTGGAGCTCAAAGCTAAGTGTTTGCATGCACATGGGCATCGTAGATAGCAAATAATAAGAAATGCTTTTGTGTCTCAGCAAACTCATGCTTTCATTCATCCACCTCACACGTGTATAAGTGAGATATAAGTGAGTTGAATAAGTGAGAGTAAGGGGTTCTTATTGCTACTGTAACACATTACTACAAGCTCAGCGATTTAAACAATACAAATTGATTATCTTAATGGTGCTGGAGATCAGAAGTCTGAAATGGGTTTTGCTAGGTTAAAATCAAGGTATCGACAAGGGTGCTTTCCTTCTGGAGTGTGATGGTTAAAGTTGTATGGACTTGACCTGGCTGAGGGATGCCCAGCAGCTGGTGGTACATTCACTCTGGGTGTGTCTGTACCCCAGGTGGGGGATAGGGTGGGGTCTCAGGAAGAGATTAGCATGTAAATCAGTAGACTGAGTGCAGGGGATGGCCCATCAGATCAATCCGTCAGGAGCCTGAACAGAATAAAAAGGAGGAGTTGGGACTTCCCTCTTCTCTGCCCTCAGACCTCAGAGCTTCTGGTTCTCAGGCTTTCGGACCCAGAGCAGGAGTTCCATCACCATGTCATCAACTCCCTGACACTTGGGGCCTTTGGACTCAGGCTTATACCTTGACTCCCCTGCTTCTCCAGCTTGCAGAGGGCAGATCATGGTTCTTCTCAGTCTCCATAAATATGCAAGTCAATTTATCTAATAAATCTTTTTTATGTCTATCTATCTATCATCTATCCATCATCTATCTCTATCATCTATCCATCAATCCATCAATCTTATCATTTCTATTTATCCATCCATCATCTCTATTTATCCTATCATCTATCTATTATCTATTTATCTATCATCTACCTGTATCTATATAGCCTATCAGTTCTTTTTCTCTGGGGACCCCTGACCCATACACAGTGATTCTAGGAAGAATCCCGGTCCCTGGGTTTTCCAGCATCAGGAGGCTGCCCACATTTCTGGGACTGTGATTCCCTTCCATCTCAAAGCCAGCACAGCCTCTCAAGCCTCTTTCCTGCTGTGTCCCTCAGGCTCTGAGCCTCCCACCTCCCTCTCTGCCCACCTGGGCCCATGAAGATAATCCAAGGTTGTTGCAGAAACCAGTAATTGAGAAACCAAGCACCACACCTGGAGAGTTGGAGAACTTAGGTTTATTACACTGGCGGGTCCAGCGGAGTTAACACTCCAAGCTCTGAGCCCTCAACAAAGGGGTTACAGAGTTTTTATAGACAGACTATAGTGGGCAACACTAGCTGCTAATAGGTTGGTTTAAACTAAGGGTTTCACGCAGGCAGGAACAGTAGTCAAGACGGGGAGGGGGATGCCTGACCTTTACATGGACAGGCATGATTAAGCAGGTTTTCAGGGGCTGGGCAATTGCAAAGAGCAGGACAGAGGTGAGTGAGATAAGTTCCAGTTCCTAGTATTATAAGTCCCCACTTTCTGAGACTACGTGACCTACGTGATCCAGACTTTGCAAGGAGCAAGCTGAATTACAGAGGCAGAATGAGCAGGAAGTTTTGTAAAAATTTTAACTTTTCCTCTTCAAGATAACCCCCCACCCCCACTGCATCTCCAAATCCTTAATTTAATCTCACCTGAGAATTCCCTTTTCCAAGTAAGGTGACATGTGCACAGGTTCTGCTGATCAGGGTATGGGAGTCTTTCAGGACTATTATTCTGCCTGCCTCACTGGTCTTCTTTTCCACTTGAAGGAAACTAACCATCCTGTTATTGTGGTGAGACAGAAAACAACCCTGTGCTGGTAAGGTATCATCCCACGACATGATAAGGGTGATCAAATGATACCCACGTCAGGAAAAAACCCGGGCCTCCCTTGTGCTATTGCTCAAAAGTTGCCAAGGGTTACAGGACGACCTGTCTTCAGGGCTCTTTCCCATTGGTGGGCAGCCCCCTTTCCATGCTGCAGCCCTAGCCCAACATCAGGCAGTGACTCCCTGGAGCAGGAGGAGAAGCTGGTGCACTTCAGGGACCCAGCATCCCTTGCCTTCAGCATCTCACGAATCTTGAGCACATTATAAGCACCTCTTGACTCCTTGAAACTCACCTTCTTTATCAATCCTGATGATAAAGAGCATTGCTAAAGGGTAAGAACATTCTGGTTTAATTTTTCATGAGGGCAAATATAAAATATTCAAGCCAATACAACCTGAAGTGAGCACGCAGGATGCCAGCAAGCCCTGACACCTGCCTCTCAAACAAGCTCCAGTGTTTCCTGGGTCCACCCTGAAAAAATGAAACTGACTTCAGCCCTAATTAGAGCCTGACTTCTTCTGGCCAGCGAACATGGGAACACGGCAGCCTGTACCTCCCTGCACGAGGGCTGGCGGGCCCAGGCACTTGTTTATCAGAAGGTCACTCTTAACAGTTTTAATTTAATTTTTTGGTTTTCCTTCATGAAAAATTTAAAAACTTTGTATTAAGGGTCATGTTAAAGAAGTTTGGGTGAAGAACAGCCCCATGCTGCCTCAAGGACCCAGACACTGTCTGCAGCATCTATCCCTGCAGCACAGCACGTGACAGTAGACCCACTGACCCATGTCACCTGCCAGGGTCCTGCCCAGATGCTGGACTGTCCCCCACTCCACCTGCCAAGCTGACCTAAGCAGGGGATGGTAAGCTGCTCTGTGTCTTTCCTTCACAGATCCTGCTGAAAAAGTACGTTCTGATTTTCCTCCCCAGGAAGCCCCTGTCCCTAGGAGCTACCACCTCCCCCAAGTGGCTGGGGAGGCACTGGGCAACCCTGAAGTCATGCAGGGACCTTCGCCTGGGAGCCGGAGGCCGACGTGTCACAGGACCAGTCCACGTATTGGTTCCACATGATGAGGCTGACATGAAGATGACAACGAGACAACAGGGTCTCAGGCAGGTGGTATTTGAGATGCATTCGTGGAGAATGGGTGTCTCAAAGTCAAGCTTCTGGCAAGTCTTCCAGAATAACAGCATCAGGTCAGGTAGGGGCAGAGACACAGGGACAGGAGCAGGGCAAAGGTCATGGGTATAAGTGGCTTATCCCCCCCCACTGGTGGACTCAAAGACGCTTCCTGGCCTTGATTCCTTCATTGAACCAATGATCATTACAGGGGTCTGGGACATAGCCGGGGAAGGCCACAGACACTGCTTCCAGGGCTTCTGGCTAGAGGGCCAGAAGCTTGGGCTATGGCAGGGCGTGTGCTCAGCATCTCTGGGCGATGTCTCGGGGTCCGGGTGAGAAGCACTTCCAGAGGAGGTGATAACTAAGCACAAATCCAAGGACAGACATACAGGAGGTGGCCAGACAAAAGGAAAACTTGAGCAAAGCAGGGAAGAGAGGGTCAGCATGGATGTCGGAAGACCTTCTGTGTTTGGAAGAAAATGGAGGCTGCAAGGTGGGTACCAGGGCAGGCCAGGCCCTTGTGCTCAGCAGACTTGTTAGAGAATCTGGTTCTATTTTAGAAGGGATCAGGGGCCCTGGAGGGTTTTTGTTTTTGTTTTCTTTTGTTCTTGTTTTTTAATTTATTGTTTTCACATACAATAAAAACATCCATTTTAACTGCTCACGTCCCTACATTTTTACACATGTACACACCCATGTCACTAGGGTGTGTGACCTACGAGGCATTCAACATACAAGGCATTCCCATGGCCCCCAAAGTTTCATTGTGACTGTTCCCTCTGATGCCACCCTCCCCCATCCCAGGATTGAACACTCTGCTTTGGTCTCTATAGATCACGTGTGTTGCTCACGTGGAACATGTACACGCTTCTGTGTCAGGCAGCTTTCCTCTGTGTTGAGGTCCAGATCCATTACACAGCTGTGCTTATTCGTCGCTTCCCAGTGCTGAACTGTATCCCCTTTGTGTACGTGTGACAGCTTTCTATCCATTCCCCACCTAGGGACACAAGGATTCTTTCTATTTTGGTGCTTATGATGCACATGGCTGCTGGGAACAGGCAGGTGCGAGTGTGTGTGTGGACGCAGGTATGAGCTTCTGTCGGGTAAGCACCAGGAGTGGAAGGGCCAGATCATTCAGGAGCTGTTTGTACAACTTTGTAAGAAATTAACATCCCGCCTAAGGGCAGCTAAGCAGGGCCTGAGATGATGTTTCAAGTTTTCTGGCTGCAATGCAGTGCAGAGAAAGAATGGGCCAGGGGAGATGGGCTAGAATCAGTGAGGTTGGAGACTGCAAAGTGTTGTCAGGAGACATGGGGGGCACCTGGGGAGAGGGAGGACCATGGTTGGCAGAGATGGGCCAGTGGAGAGGCCCAGAGGAGCTGGGGTTTTGGACTGGTGCTGCAGGGAGCTTCAGGTTAGAGCAATTTAGAGAGAGCAGGGTAAACTGTGCTTGGGAAGATGGTGAGCTCAGCCTCGGGCACAGCACGCCTGAGATGGCTGTGGAAAATCCAACAACAACAGGATGGACCCAAGAGAGGCTCTGGGGAGGGCTCTGGACAGGAAGGACACGTTTCTGAGTTCCCAAGGCTCAGCGGGCATTGAAGCTGCAGGAGAAATGTGTGCCCAGTGTGGCCTATGGGGAGCCGCTGCCTGCGACTTCCAGGAGAGACAAGAGTGCCATTTGGCCAATCTACAAAGAATTTGATTCTCTAGAGACACCATGGAAACATGGTTAGAATTTGAGAATGACCCTCAGAAGTAAGTTAGTTGGCATATACAATTATCAATTAAGCAAAAGAGGCCACTTCCCTACATCAATGTGTGATAGAATTAATTTAAAAACCGGACAAAACCCAAATGTGCCCCAATTTTCCTCATTATCACCTCCCGACAACCGCTGGGTGGGGGGGATGGACACTCATGCACAGTGACTATAAGCAAAATGTGCCCAGCTTTCCAAGAACGCATAAGGGCTCTTTTCCCTTTGCCTGGTCAGTTTCTTGGTAACGGAGAGGTTTGCTTTGCACTTGTCATTGTTCATCTTAGAGGATGAGTGTCTGGTTCCATGGTTCTTATTCAAGCTCCTGAGGGAAGAAATAATCTGCCCGAATGCTGGAAATGACCCCCAACACACAAAACAGTAGAACCACACAGCTTCCCAAAGCCCAGGAGCTCATGCGTACCTGGGTGGACCGAGCCTGTGTGCATAGACAGATGTGAACACAGTTTATTTGAGGTATGTGAGGAAACGCATGGCTGAGATGAAGACAGCCAACACTCACAGGCACTTTAAAGAGGAAATCTTCCAGGGCCATGGATGCAAACAGTGTGTCCACAACAGAGTCCACATGTGTGTCCACCGGGTTTGCCGCTCATTACCATGAGTGTGCATGTTCAGTCGCTCAGTCATGTCCAGCTCTTTGTGACCCCATGGACTTTAGCCCACCAGGCTCCTCTGTCCATGGGATTTTCCAGGCGAGAATACTGGAGTGGGTTGCCATTTCCTTCTCCCGGGCATCTTCCTGACTCGGTATTGAACCTGAACCTCCTGCATTGGCAGGTGGATTCTTTATCATTGAGCCACCCAGGGAAGCACCCCGCCTTGTTACTGGGTGGGTGTAATTCTAAGGCTTCTGCTTTCACTGTGTTGGTGCACATCTGAAACAGAGGTTCTGCTCCTCCTTGTTTCTTGCCAAGATTTCAAGTCTTCATCTTAATAATGCCATCTCCAGCTCTCTGAGTGTTCCCTGTGCCTGGAGGGAGCTCTTCAAATATTAGAATCAGGCTTGAGATTTCTGGAACACAATCTGTTTCTTTTGTATCCCTCCTGTGTTCTTCATTCCAGTGCTCCTACGCTGTCCTGACTTTCAGTAAGAATATGCATTTTATTTAATATGGAGCAGGCACTCTGCTGGGCTAGAGACACAGATCAAGGGGGAAGGGAGCTGCCCTCAAGGACCTCAGGACCCGGTTGGGAAAACAAATAGACATAATTAAGCATCTTGCAGTAAGATGTGTGCAAAATTGAGATTTCACAGAGCACTTCGGGATTGTGGAGAGGTTGGCCCTGAAGGGCTGGAACTCCAAGGCTGTGTGCCAGCCTCTAACTGCTGAGCTGGGGGAATGTCTCTTGTTGGATTGACACAATTCCTCTGAAGCCCTGCTTCTTCCACCATTGGTGTCATCACACCCTCCATACCCACCAGTCAGAGCATCTTCAGTACTTGTACGCGGTGACTGGTCTGGGGCCAGACATAAGATACAAGACTGATCCTGTCCAAACAGGTCAAGTTCTGTTGGGGAGAGGGGTTAATACAGATCCTGGGAGGAGAGATTGCTGCTTCTGGCGCTGTCAGTGCTCAGCTGCACAGAAGCCCAGAGCAGCCAAGACTCATCTTTGCTTCTTTTTGGAAACAATATACCAGAGGATGGAGCCAGCAGAGAAGGAAGCAGCACCGAGAGAGAGAAAAAGAGAGAGAGATGAAGGCCCCATAGTGCTGGAGCTCCTGGATCCAGCCACACCTGAAGAAAGCCCTGTTTCTTAGCATTCCCAATTAGATGAGTCAATAAACTACCTTGACAAAGTTGAAATGAGTTCCCTTCAATATAATATTTGAAGTGTTCTTACTCTATGCACTTTGGGTGTTTTCATCCATTTAAAATTATAATGATTATAAATATAAAATGCAGCTTACTTAGGAAAAAGTACTTAAAACTAAAATTTTAGATTTAAAACCAAGGACAGTAATAATATGGAAACCATGATGGGGAATTACAAATAAAAATACACTGAATTTAAAATGTATTTTCTAGTCTCTCAACATCCATTCACCCTTCAGATAGACAATTGTAAAGTATTGTATAATTTTGATGTGTCATATTAAATTCTTTAGAGTTTTCATTTATGCTTTCTGTGAGTGACATGTGCATATTGTGTATTATTCATGTTCCTGAAATATTTGGAAAACTTTAAAATAAATCTTAAATTATGACAGAAAAAAATAAATAAATAAACTACCTTGTTTGCCAGTCCTCTGAGGCTAGGCTGGCCGAGGCCCTCCTGGCCCATTTTACTACACAATTATATAATTATTAGAAATTGTAAATGCTGCATAACTCTGAGGAACTGTTAACATATTTGTTTCAAAGTTCTGAATGACAGATTGAACTTGAAAAAATAATTATATAATTAATCAACCTAAGAAACATTCAGATTATTGTCACAAAAAGAGGTCAGAAAACTTTTAAGGCTACAGAATAAAATCTAACCTTCTCAGCCCAATAATCAAGGCCTCTAAGAATGAACCAAACCTTCCTTCACACGTCTGATGACGATCTCACAGAAATTCAAATACTCACCATTGGCCTGAACATGTCTCATCCTTCCTTCCCCATCAGCCCTTGCTCCTGTGGTCCCCACATTCAAACAGGCCCCTCCACTTGCTGCGGAGCCCACATCAACCTGACTCCCATGGGAAGTGTGACCCCTCGCCCCACTGTGGTCCTCTCCTCTGCGTTTCTCTCATCACGGTTCTACCTCTCTTGTGCTATGTCTGTGCAATTTCTTCTCCACTGAACTGTGATTGTCTCAAGAACAAGAGTTCAAAGCAATCCTGAGTCACCTTTGTATTCTTGGAAAATCTGCACTGAATTCTGTAGAACCTCAATAAATGCCTGGTAGATGAAGACGTGAATACAGGAACAAAAGAGTAGTTATTTTTGGTGCAGATCAACGATAACAATTGGCCTGATATGGAAATATTGTTATCTTTCTGCCTGTTCCCACCCTCCCTTGTCTGTGTAACCATAAGGAGCATGAGGACTTCTTCACCTCCTAGTTTTTTGGAACCAAAGTTGTTAAAAGTGTTGAACTTTTCAGCCCAGGCTTCCAGGGGAATGGCAGTCATGTTTTTCAGTGTGGTTAAGATGCAGTGTCCAGTCCTGTGCTGTGCTTAGTCATTCAGTCATGTCCAACTCTTTGAGACTCGTGACTGTAACCTGCTAGGCTCCTCTGTCCATGGGATTCTCCAGGCAAGAATACTGGAGTGAGTATCACTTTCCTTCTCCAGGGGAACTTCCCAACCCAGGAATTGAACCAGGGCTCTTCTGCATTGCAGATGGATTCTTTACCAGCTGAACTACGTATGAAGCCCTGGCTGGTCCTGTAGTTTACACCAGACCCATTGGATATTCCCATGATGCTCAGTGATATTTTGTGTGTGGGGATGTGAACGTTGCTTGGCAATACCAGCATGTGGTGTGGACAGGGGTGTAGGTTGGGTATTACCCAGCCCAGGACAAGATCCGGGCCTTTGTCAGGGAAGGTTCTGTGGGTTATCACTAGCCATCCCCACTCAGGTCTTCATGCTTATTTTTGTTTTCTGTGCATGTCTGGCTCATCTCCTCATCTGTAAAATGGAGATAGTTATTGTAACCACCATGTAGGGTTAAATGAGTTAGTAAGCATAAAGACAGTACAGCAGCTGACACCGAGGAAGTGCACAGAAATAATTAAGGTGATGCTAGTCTTTGCCAGTGCCCGAATGAGGACACAGAATGTCCCCCCAGTAGATGTCTGGTGGATATGCTTGAAGGAGAGGTCATGTGCTGGATAAAATGAATGGGGTCTACAGAGGGCGATGGCCATGGAGGTGGTGGAAGTGGAGGTGGTGGCATGCGAGGCAGGTGGACACACACTCCTGGGTCATGTCCCCGCTGGTCTGAGGTAGGGCCTGGCCACAAGTCACATCCCTGCACCCCTCCAAGGCCAGGCTGGTGGGACCGGCCATAGGGCGAAAGAGCTCTGGGGAGCCTCTTGACCTCCAAACCCCCTGGAGCCCACTGTGGGCTGGTGCTGCCTTTGTTTGTCCCCTCCTTAGTCGTGAGCTTGCTCTGGGAGACAATCCCTCTAACTCAAGCTGTGGGCTTGGTGGTTGCTGACTCCAACCACCAAACAAAGAAAGTGGCTTTAAGAAGCTCAGAAGGGAGGGTTCTTGGAAAACAGAACAGATCAGAGGAGGCATAAAGGGGGCTTTCTTATGAGGACCTGGTATGTCTCAGAGACCCCTCATGCCTGGACCAGCAGAGCGAGACCTCTGAAAAGAGCCTGACAGAGCCCGGAGGACCTTCCTGTCACTGCGGCTCTCTACACGGCAGCGTCTTCCTTTCTCTGGACGCTGGCTCCAGCTCATATGTCATTTCCTCCCTGACTCAGAGATCAGCTCTTTGCTTCCCACTCTGCATTCTGAATTCCTGAGGGCTAGAATGTAACTTGGTATGCTGAGACTTCTAAGGTCTGTTTTTCCTTTGGCTTTGTCTGCATTTCTGGCCACCAGGGCTGAGATTTCACTTCTCAGCAGCATCTTGGAGTCAGGAGGCAGAGATGACCTTACCCCAACCAAGTCAGGACTTGCTGGAGACAAATAGTTCCTGGGGATGGAGAGTGTTCCTCTGGCTAATTTACATGCCACCTGGAGGGGACAGGCCAGGAGAAGGTACAGTCCATGCCGGCTGCTCCCTTCCACAGAGTTGATTGGAACAGACAGTGCTGTCCAGTGGAATTTTGTGTTTTGCACCCTTGTACCTAAAACTTGGTTTTGTACTTGCAAATCTGGACCTGACTATCACATTGCAAAACCGTCCCCCTGATACCCAGAATGTCAGCAGGATTAATGCAAAGAGAGCACCACCTTGCTCCCTAGTGCATTCCCAACCCACTCGGAGGAGAATGTAAGATTTGGAAATGAGTCCCCGCAGATTGGGCCACCATCCGTTTTTTGGGATCACGGTCAATCCTGGAGTGTGAGGTGGATGGTCAGGGTCCAGCCTGAAACCTTGGGATTAATTAGCTTTAACTGGACTCAACCTACACATTTGGCATCAGTGTTCCTCCCACAAGAGGAAATAGAGGTTTTGGTTCACGATGGCAGAGTAGAAGGACATGTGCTCATCTCCTCCTGTGAGAGCACCAAAATTGCAACTAGCTATTGAACAGTCATCGACAGAAGGATGTCAGAGAAACCACCAAAAAAAAAAAAAAGAGGAAATACAGCATCATGAGGAGGGGGTGTCAAAAGTGCACTGATTAAAGTAGTTAAAATGTGGAGTTCTGTGTGACTCTGCGATGAGTTGTCATTTATTTCAGAAGGTAAGAAATATGTCTGTTCCTCCGCAAGTCCTGCTTGGACTCCTTTACTGAGTTGGCTGCTCTGCCCACATGCCACACCCTCCTGGTGCTGCTGGATCACAGCTCCGGGCCGTGAGAGGGCAAGGCAGCAGTAGGAGGTGGGTCAGAATGGTTTCTACTTCTCTTGTGGTTTTCTGGGGGTAAAACAAATCACATTGCCATAGAAACTTCATCTTCTATTTTTCGAGGAGTTTCTCAGCTGATTTAGAAACTGGACCAAGATAAAATCAGGAACACACTTTAAATGGAGTTCAGTAGTCCATTTATAACCCTGATCCATAGATGAGATGTGTATTAATAAACCATCTTGGCGGGCCCCTCAGTTAACGTTGTTCCCAAACTTGTCCCAGGTCCAGTCGCCCACCATACATCACAGGACATTAAAATTCCCCACAGTGCCCAGGGCTGCAAATTTGCTTTGCAGAAAGTTGGATAACATCAAGTTTGCTGGCTCATTTCTGCTGGCTTGTTTCTCAGTGGGCGAAGCTGCAGACACCACACGATGTCTCTGGGCTGAGAAAACAGAGGGACGTGCTGCTGTTGTTGTTGGCTCAAGATATAGCAGGGGTCATCTCACCTCTTCCCTGAGGCAGTCACCTCCACCACCAACAGGGCTGAATGGTCATCCCTGAGGATACATGTGGTGCCCATGGGGCGTCAGGTCACACAGCCTCCTCTCATGGACTCAGTTTTTTATGACCTTGTACACAGCAATTTCTGTAAATATCCAGCACTGTCCTGGCATTTAATCTATCTTTTAATAGCTCAGTTAGAAGGGACATAAAGAACAATGTTCAGTTCCACACAATTATTCAAATAGTCTCAACATGCTCTGGAACTGATTCATTGCTGCACTGTCTGTGGGATTCTTCAGACAAGAATGCTGGAGAGAGGGTTGCCATTTCCTTCTCCATGAGATCTTCCTGACCCATGGGTCGAACCTGTGTCTCTTACATCTCCTGCATTGGCAGGTGGATTCTTTACCACCAGCGCCACCTGGGAAGCCCAGATGAAGAGGAGGAAACCTTCTATTTCCTCTATTTCTTCTTTAAATGATTCACTCTTCATCAAAGAGATGATTACTTTAATTAAAACGACCTTGGGGCCAGCAGTGCAGGTAAAACCCGTTCCTGTTTTCTCTCATGGCAGGAGGGTGGCCTTGACTTGCTCGAGCCTCAGACTTGCCATGTGTTGGGTACAGATCATTGTAATAAACACTTCCCAGGAAGTAAGGCTGCCAAGAACAAGCCTTGTCAAGAAAAGGCATCCTCCCAGCTTGCCTTCCCCCCCCCAAAAGGGGCTTGATCTCTAAAGAAAAGGCTGGTATTTTATTTGAATATATTTCTATAAAGATAATCTAATGGCATGCTTCAAAACTTTTCATGTTGTGTTTTTTAAATACTTTTTTGTTTGTTTGTTTTAGAATAGTTTTAGTCTTGTAGAAGTATTGGGAAGGAAAAGCAAAGAATTCCCATACACCACTCACCCTATTTCCTCCATTATTAATATCTCACATTAGGATGGCCCTTTAGTCAATGAACCGATGCTGACCTGTCATCATTACTGGAAGCCCTTAGTGCTGCATTCAGATTTCCTCAGTGTTTGTTGAATGTCTTTTTTTCTCTTCTGAGATCAGATGCAGGACTCAGCATCACATTTGGTTGTCACGTCTCCTTAGGCATCTCTTGGCTGTGAAGATTTTCCTTGTTACTGATGACCT
This sequence comes from Bos indicus, assembly GCF_029378745.1. NCBI lineage: Eukaryota > Metazoa > Chordata > Mammalia > Artiodactyla > Bovidae > Bos > Bos indicus. Next base: position 56,016,833 of record NC_091772.1, on the reverse strand, counting down.
TGACGGCTTTGAGGAGTACTTGAGGGACATTTTGGGGAATGTCCCTCAAGTGGGGTGTGCTTGATGTGTTTGTCATAGTTGGGTGAAGCATGTTGTTGGCATTGAAGTCCAGTGAAGACCACATTGTTGGCTGTGAAGACTCAGCCAGGATGAAAAAATAAACCCTAGAAATTGGACAATCAGCATAGAAACAGGCAAAGCACCAACAGTGATGACGGATTTCTCTTGGTCTTTCCAAACATGCAAAAACTGGAACTGATGGTTGGTCCGCAGAAGCCCAAACATAGAAGGGCTGCGGAAAACCATCTAAATCCATAGCACTCTTCATACTTGGTGCTTATCACTCTGGTTTCCCAGTGGGATGGCTCACAGCCCCTGAGGATGATGACCCAAAAGCTGAGACACTCCTGGCAAAGTGGGGGCTGCCTGGTTCACAGTGCTGGAATAAGTGGGGATACACCCCTGCAGCTGGGGTGAAAGGCCTTCCTCACCACACTGTACTCTGCAGAGAAAGCAATACCCTACACCAGCCATCTGCGATGTGTAGCAAATTTCCACAGACCTGGTGTCCTAAAACATCACCTGCTGTGACCACAGTTTCCATGGCACAGAAATCCCAGCACAACCTAGCTGGCCTTCTGTTCAGGGTCTCATCTGGCTGAAATCAACATTCTGGGGGGGGGGGCAAGGCTCAGGGTCCACTTCTGAGCTGGGGTGGTTGTGGACAGACTCACTTCCCCCCAGCTCTAGGCTTCCTGGCTTCTTGCTTCTTCAAGTGAGGCAGGTAAGCATCTCTCATGCTTCAGTCCCACACTGACCCCAGATCCTTTTCTAAAAGGCTCACCTGATTATCCCAGGTCCACCCAGGATCAGCTGTCATTGGTGAATTCGGAGCCCCTTGATTGGGAACCTCAGTTTCATCATCTGCAGAATTCCTTCACCTTTGCAATGTAATGTCACCTAACCACAGAAGTGACAGTCCATCCTATTAATGGCCCTGCCTCTACTCACAAGCAGGAATCACCAGGGCAGAGGCTCCCGGGGCGGGAACCTTTGAAGCCATCTCAGAATTCTGCTGACCAAGGCTGCCTCCTTAAGACCCTCTTCTGAGATTGTTGCTAAAATTCTAAACACTCATTTCTTGAGAGAAAACACAAACGGTATGGCGAGCACCCGGAGCAGAATTACAGTGACTGGAGTGTTTGGAGTATTACAGTCAGGGGGCCTCGCTCACAGCTCATAGCCCTGATTTCTCTATAAGGAAATCCCCAGAAGCTAATGGGCTGTAAGTGCATTTAGGAGGGGAGAATGGCCCTGAAGGAGTAGGAGGTAAATTCATCCAGTCACATCCTCTCTGGGTGCTCTGGTTTCTAGAACTCTCTTTGTCATTTTTTCCCCCCTTTTTAAGCATAGAATGCATATTAGAGGCCCTTGACAGTTTTCAGATGTCCTGGTGAGAACAGAAGAGAAGTCTTACTGAGATTCTATTTTCCCATATTTGTGCTATGAAACCAAGGGAAGTCATACGAGGGACTCGGTCTTGAGCGTCTCTGCTGTCAGGCAGGGAAATGAGAGAGACCAGTCACAATGTGGCCTGGATCAGAACTTGGAGCCTCTGAGCCCAGACCTTGCCTCTAAATACCAGATAAGACTGCATGTGTCTGTGTCCGCGTCCCACAGTGTTCCCCAGGTGGGGAATTCCTGTGACTGGGATGGTGACACAGAACTACCACCAGCATTTCTAGATCGTAGAAGAAACAGGCTTTCACCACTGAGGGTCCCTTATGAACCAAACTGGATATGATAGAAACTCAGGGTCTTATAAAAACCTATTGTGACAAAGAATCTAAAACAGAATAGATACATCAGATCAGATCAGATCAGTTGCTCAGTCATGTCCGACTCTTTGCGACCCCAGGAATCGCAGCATGCCAGGCCTCCCTGTCCATCACCAACTCCCAGAGTTCACTCAGACTCACGTCCATCGAGTCAGTGATGCCATCCAGCCATCTCATCCTCTGTCGTCTCCTTCTCCTCCTGCCCCCAATCCCTCCCAGCATCAGAGTCTTTTCCAATGAGTCAACTCTTCACATGAGGTGGCCAAAGTACTGGAATTTCAGCTTTAGCATCATGCCTTCCAAAGAAATCCCAGGGCTGATCTCCTTCAGAATTGACTGGCTGGATCTCCTTGCAGTCCAAGGGACTCTCAAGAGTCTTCTCCAACACCACAGTTCAAAAACATCAATTCTTCGGAGCTCAGCCTTCTTCACAGTCCAACTCTCACATCCATACATGACCACAGGAAAAACCATAGCCTTGACTAGACGGACCTTTGTTGGCAAAGTAATGTCTCTGCTTTTGAATATGCTATCTAGGTTGGTCATAACTTTCCTTCCAAGGAGTAAGTGTCTTTTAATTTCATGGCTGCAATCACCATCTGCAGTGATTTTGGAGCCCAGAAAAATAAAGTCTGACACTGTTTCCACTGTTTCCCCATCTATTTCCCATGAAGTGATGGGACCGGCTGCCATGATCTTCGTTTTCTGAATGTTGAGCTTTAAGCCAACTTTTTCACTCTCCACTTTCACTTTCATCAAGAGGCTTTTGAGTTCCTCTTCACTTTCTGCCATAAGAGTGGTGTCATCTGCATATCTGAGGTTATTGATATTTCTCCTGGCAATCTTGATTCAAGTTTGTGTTTCTTCCAGTCCAGCGTTTCTCATGATGTAGTCTGCATATAAGTTAAATAAACAGGGTGACAATATACAGCCTTGACGAACTCCTTTTCCTATTTGGAACCAGTCTGTTGTTCCATGTCCAGTTCTAACTGTTGCTTCCTGACCTGCATACAGGTTTCTCAAGACGCAAGTCAGGTGGTCTGGTATTCCCATCTCTTGAAGAATTTCCCACAGTTTATTGTGATCCACACAGTCAAAGCCTTTGGCATAGTCAATAAAGCAGAAATAGATGTTTTTCTGGAACTCTCTGGCTTTTTCTATGATCCAGCGGATGTTGGCAATTTGATCTCTGGTTCCTCTGCCTTTTCTAAAACCAGCTTGAACATCAGGAAGTTCATGGTTCACATATTGCTGAAGCCTGGCGTGGGGAATTTTGAGCATTACTTTACTAGTGTGTGAGATGAGTGCAATTGTGCGGTAGTTTGAGCATTCTTTGGCATTGCCTTTCTTTGGGATTGGAATGAAAACTGACCTTTTCCAGTCCTGTGGCCACTGCTGAGTTTTCCAAAGTTGCTGGCATATTGAGTGCAGCACTTTCACAACATCATCTTTCAGGATTTGAAATAGTTCTAACTGGAATTCCATCACCTCCGCTAGCTTTGTTCGTAGTGATGTTTTCTAAGGCCCATTTGACTTCACATTCCAGGATGTCTGGCTCTAGGTCAGTGATCACACCATCGTGATTATCTGGGTCATAAAGATCTTTTTTGTACAGTTCTTCTGTGTATTCTTGCCATCTCTTCTTAATATCTTCTGCTTCTGTTAGGTCCATACCATTTCTCTCCTTTATCGAGCTCATCTTTGCATGAAATGTTCCTTTGGTATCTCTGATTTTCTTGAAGAGATCCCTAGTCTTTCCCATTCTGTTGTTTTCCTCTATTTCTTTGCATTGATCGCTGAAGAAGGCTTTCTTATCTCTTCTTGCTATTCTTTGGAACTCTGCATTCAGATGTTTATATCTTTCCTTTTCTCCTTTGCTTTTTGCTTCTCTTCTTTTCACAGCTACTGAATCACTGTGCTATAGTCTTGAAACTAACACAACTTTGTAAATCAACTATATTTTAATAAAATTTTTAAATAAAGTGATTGTTGCTTAAAAAAAAAGAAACTCACAAGTGGGTGCTGTACCTGCTGTTAAAAGGGTGCTGCTCTCTCACCCTCAGAGGAGGAGATGCATGTCTATTTAACGTTTTTAGTGGTTTTTTTTTGCATTTTATGAGCAGCAGTCACCTGTCTTTATCTGAGATAAAGTAGAACCTCTGTGTTGCTGTTTAGATGCTATGTTATGTCCAACTCTTTTGTGACCCCGTGGACTGTAGCCTGCCAGGCTCGTCTGTCCATGGGACTCTCCAGGCAAGAATATGGGAGTGGGTTGCCATTTCCTTCTCCAGGGGATCTTCCCCACCCAGGGATCAAATCCATATCTCCTGCATGGCAGATGGGTTCTTTACCACTGAGCCACCAGGGAAGCCCATCAGTACATATGTGCAAAAAAAAAAGCCACCCACAATCTCAATGTGCAGGTATAACCACAGTTTGTTCATGCATGTGTGTTTTTATGATAATGAGGTAACAAGTTACATGTTGTTTTATAATCTGTTATTTTTTATTCTACCAGGAACTTCAGAATTTTGTCCTGTGTTTCTAGGACAAAACATACTGCCGGCATGTAGCAACATGTAACATCTGTGCAATAAACTTGTCTGTTAATAAATATAGAACTCTAGCCTCGTCTCAATTACTATAAAGTGACACAGTGGAAGTTGTCTGATCAATATTTCCCAACATGCAATGTTTTCCTACTGCTAATTTCCAAGAGGACCTTAGATCATATATGGATAAAGATGTCTTAATCATTGTGTATTTTAATTTGCACTTTAAAAAAATATGTAAGTAGCATACCAACCCAATAATTTCATAAAATTTTACTTTTGGAGGATTAGGCCTAAGCACTCTGTAAGAAAGAAAAATTCCTACATAATAATTCAGGAAGTTCTCAGATTCCACAAAAAGATTTTGTGGCAATTTAGAATGTGGAAATATAGTTCATTTAACCATCTACTCTTCACCTACCTTATAGACTCTTGATCCCTTGCTTTTTGCTTTTTCTGTTATAAAAACAGTGTGAGGAATATCTTCATACAGATATCTTTATACACCTCTTTGATTATTTCCCAAGGGAAAAATGGCTAGCAGTGGAAATATTGTATCACATGGTTTGAAACTTTTAAAAGCTGTTGGATTATAACACACAGAAATCGTCCCTGGAACCTGAGCTCATATTGGAGCACTTGCCCCCCATCTCCACCCCCAACCCCAACCAGTCAGGTGTCAATTCCTTTGTACTTTCAGAAGCCTCTGTAGCAGGAATGGGGGAAGCTTGATCAGTGTGCCCTGGATGGGGGAGGGGGGAAATGGGCAGCTCGTGGAGTCTGTGACCCCCAGACCTTCTCTCCCTTCCTCTCAATTTCTCATCCTTTCCTTTCCACCTCTAGAGAGAGCTGTGTGTAAATATTAAATATAGAAAACAATGCAGTGTTTGATATTTTAATATTTATCATTCAAATTAAAAGACAGACGTGTGGGCTGATATTTATATTACTAATGAGGTATTTCTGAAAAGGGTTTGCTGTTTAGTTTAGAAACTGCCAGTGAGGAGGGAGTGTAGGTGAATACTCCTGAGGAAATCCACAGCCGTCCCCTGACAGCCTGCATTCACCCTCCAACCACTCAGGCAAGAGACAGGCTATTCTGGAATTTCTGTCTCGTCCCTTGTGGATAGCATCGCCCTGTCCACCTGAGATGCAGCCAGGATGCTTGTCTCTTACCTTCAGCCCTGGGACCTCTCTAGAATGAAGACTGGACCCAAATGTGAACCAATGGGCTGGTGGTCTCCATGGGAGATGTTTGCATCCTGCACCCACAAAGCCATGTCGTCACTTTCTGAACTCTTTCTGACTGAATCACCTGTGTCACTTACAAAACTTGTTTTAAAAGAAAAGTGCATTATCTACTCTAAGTTTACGTCACCATCACTTGTAATAAGAAGATATGTGCATGCTCAGTCACTTCAGTTGTGTCCAACTCTTTGAAACCCTGTCGGTTGTAGCCTACCAGGCTCCTCTATCCATGGGATTCTCTAGGCAAGAACACTGGAGTGGGTTGCCATGTTCTCCTCCAGGAGATCTTCCAGACACAGGGATCGAACCTGTGTCTGTTATGTCTCCTGCATTGACAGGCAGGTTCTTTCCCACTGGCACCACCTAGTAAACACTCTCACAGTCTTGCTTGATGCCAAAGTCATGGATGCCTCCAGCCCGCCAGCCCTCTGCCCCTCGCAAAGGGGATTAGCAGGAAGGCCTGAGGTCTGATGAAGATGTTTCTGCACCCAGCAGCAGTCCCCAAGCACAGCCCGGCACCACTGGGGCCCAATCCCATCACATCCCAGGTTGTAGCAACCCTTCCCTGACATCTTTTCCTCCCCAATCCCACCCCCCCAGCTCAGGTTTCTCTTGCCTAATTTCTATATAAGGTTGAGGTTTGACCATAGCCTGTTACAGGCCTGAGCCCAGCCCTGGGTTATATGGCCCATATATGCTTTTAAAAAAAAAAAGTATAAACGAGTCAAGTCAAATCTATTAATTTAGGTATCAGCAAGTGTCCACAGACCTTGCAGCCAAGAGAAATGATATTGGTGATCTTTTTGGTTTATCTTTCTGGACCTGAATATAAGACCATGAGGCAGAAATGGCCAGTCTCGAGCTAACTGTTCAATACTCATAGATGAATTGCTGATTTGGGCTGCACTTAGCCTCATGCAGTGTCCTAGGCTGCCCAGGTCAATTTCTGGGGAACAGACTTAACTCTCCTGGTGTTTCCTGGGATCCTCAGACCCCAGGCCCCTGTAAACCCCAGTGAAGGATTCAGCAGCAGACAGTCGCTGCTACCTGTACCAGAGAGTCAGCAGACAGAGCTTGGGAAAAAGAGGCATATGTATATTTCTGCCCATGTGTCATGACTCGAAGAGGAGGAAGATAAAATCATTTTAATCTACCTCAGGGCTTGCAATAAAGTACTGAAGGATCTAGGTTCATCCTTTAGGGCATGATTAAAAAAAAATCAAATTCTGGCTCATTCATGTCATTTTTCCTTTAAGTTTGCTGGGGAGAAGGAGGGTGGCCTCCAGTGATCAAATTACCTGGTCTGGTGCTCTTCATCTGTATTAAAATGTTTTCTTCCATCAGCTCATTTTGCTCTAGAGAGTAGCACAAGTGAGAAAGACTTAGGAAAACAAAGAAATTCACTGCAGGTGAAAATATGCAATTTTTTAAAAAGAAAACATATATTTGTCTTGAACACATATGTGCATATGTTGTTTCAACATGTGTTATTTGCCTTTCTATATAAAGCCATTACTACGTGAGGAGCAAGGAGGCAGAAGATGAAAAATAGAAAAGTGATTTCCATTTTCCTTCCATCCTCATGAATATGAATTCTCCTCTTGATCAAGACAAAAATAATTAGACGAGGTCTCAGGAGACCCAAATCCTCAGCCTGGTTCTCTCTCTAAATAGCTGCTTGGCCTGAAGCAAGTTACTTAATTGTTCTGAATTTTTGTTAAATAGTACAGAATGACTTAATATATGGACCAAAATAGACTTGTTACTGTTTAACTTAGAATCAAAATACATTTATTGATTCACATGGAAACATTTTTATTACATTCTGATATTAATTATTTTGATAATAAGAATTTTCAGTAAGAAAATCAGTACTGCTCTTGGGTTAGTATCTAGTCAACGTTGGATGACAGCACAAAAATTTCTAATACGTTTTCCTAAAAATGGACTTGAAGCCACAGTGTCCCTTGGGGGCCACCCATGTCCTATGTTGTAAGAACTGGACCATCTTAAAGCCCTTCCCGTGTAAATTCTGTGTGTCTCCAATTTATCTGTCATGTATGGGTCTGTTTGGAAGTGTAATTATCTGTTCTACTTTCAAGTTTAGAAACAGTCTCTTGCTGTCAATAATGCTTGTCAACTTCAATTGAATGGCGCTTAAATTCACAACCTGTTTCTGGATAATAATGGGTCTGAAATTGAAAGTGGAGAAATCAAAACATTATTAACGTGTAATCATTGCCACACGCACACAGACGCTCACACACACATGCGCACACAGACCCTCACACACACATGCACACACAGATGCTCACAGACACACACAGTCAAAAGGCCAGGTAAAGGATTGAAACCCTCTTCAGTTTTCCAAGCAGAAACCATTGCCTTACTCTTCTGTGATCTGGAGCCCTTTCATTTATTCATGATCAAGCATCAGGTAAGGGAGTTTCTCTCCCCAACAATTGTTTATTTCCAAGAGGTGCCGAAGCCCCGAGGCAGACCACTGAGTGTTTGCTTTCTGGGGCTGTGAGCTGAAATGAAAGGGAGAGAAAGGGAGCAGTCCAGTCTTACTGGAATATTTATGTTGTTGGAGGTAACCTCAAGACTCCCGAAAACCCCAGGACCTGACCCACCTTCCACCCCCGCTTCCGACAGGAGAGGAAAGTGGACGAGCCTGGGAGGAGGGGACATGTGAACAGAGCCTCCTGCTTGGATCAAGGCTACAGAGGAGCTTTGTTTACGCATCTCTAGTTAAGGCCTTGTGTCCTTCCCTTCTCCCCACCTGCCTCCATCCTGGCTGAAACCTTAACATAGAGAAATCTGTTTCTGTTTGATTTCAGGAGAACAGAGCCAAATCTGCAGTATCTCACCAGCTTCCCTCATGCTCTCTGCAATTTTACAAGATACAAAATAGTGCATGCAAAATGCCCAGAACTATAATTACGTTCTGTGAGAGAAGCAACAACAGAAAAACAGACCACCACATCTCACTCCAGCCAATCTCTACCTTTTATTTTTTTTAAATAAATACACTTACAGAGAAACATTTGCTCTCTATCCATGTGTTAATCTGAAGTCACTTTTCTAATACCCCCCCTGGAATATAAACCTTCTCTTTATTATTTTTAGAGCAAAGGCGTCAAAGTTTCCCATATGTTTCCAGGAACAGTTCCTTCCCAAGGGGAGGGAAGGCACACAGTAGAAGCAGGTGGTCAACTCATGGCTGACTGTTTCCCACATGCGGAGGTGGTTCTGACCCAGGAAGTGTGTGGCTGGGAAGAGGGGAGGAGTCATGGCTGTGCTCAACGATGTGACAGGCCCTTGTTGGGAGGCGGGGTGGTGTCACATGGGTTCATGTCCTGGGACAGGCATCTTGAGCTCACGAAGAAGCTGTCTTCTGCCTAAACTGGGACTTTCGCTCCTGTTTCTCCAATCGATCCCATAATCATCCTTTGAGTGTCTACCATGTGTTAGGCATTCAGCAAGGCTCTGGACACACAGTGAGAGGTAACCCAGGGGCCTTGGTCTCTGGAGAGTCACAGATGGTACAGAGACTGATGAGTAAAAGGCCCGAGAATGGACAGCATCCAAGTGACCCCATGAGGATGCCCACCTGACAGCAGGCAGCCCGCCTAGGCATCTCCCTCCATGCCAGCTCCAGTCCTGAGAACTTTGCCCATGTTAACTCCCTTGGGCCCACAGCAACCTCATAGGCAGGACTGCATCTGCAGAAAAAGGATGCCAAGGACAGGGAGGCTGCGAGGATTTCCCACATCCACTCAACACCAGGCAGGAGACCCAGTTCTCGACACCTAATCTGTCTACTTTACAGACAGAATGCTCAGCCCTGGGCCTTCCACCCTGACTTCTTGCTGCACTAAAAAGTAAACAAGGAAGCAGGGTTTTAAGATGGTTGACATGTATTTTCATCTCCATCAGCCATACCTGCTCATTTTTCCTAAAGATAATTAATGAACAGCCTACCAAGAGATAGGCTGTTACAGGCACACAGATGTGAAAGTGCATATATTAAACATACACGTACCAGCTCTAGAGGAGAGAAGACCCCAGTGAGGTCTATGAACACTATGAAAGTGAAAATTGCTCTGTCATGTCCAACTGTTTGGGACCCCTTGGACTGTAGCCCGCCAGACTGCTCTGTCTATGGGATTCTCCAGGCAAGAATACTGGGATGGGTAGCCATTCTCTTCTCCAGGGGATCTTCCCGACCCAAGGATCAAACCCATGTCTCCCACACTGCAGGCAGACTCTTTACCATCTGAGCCACCAGGAAAGCCACTATATCTACCAAATAAAAGTGGAGGAGACACAGTCAATATTTACTCTATGTTATAGATTTCTCTTGAGAAATGAACCATTTCCAGACACATGTAGACTAAGCATAATTCTGTGGTCTAGTCAGCTGTCCCCAACTTTATTGGCACCAGGGACCAGTTTCATGGGAGACAATTTTTTCCATGGACCAGGGTTGAGGAGATTGGTTTGGGGATGATTCAAGAGCATTACATTTATTGTGCAATTTTTCTATTATTATTACATCAGGTCCACCTCGGATTATCGGGCACCTTGGAGGTTGGGAACCCTTGGTCTAGCCCAGTGCTTCTCAATCCATGGGGGCTGCTTTGTCCCCAGGAGATGTTTGCCAGTGTCTGCAGACAGTTTTGGTTGTCATGACTAGGGTTGGAGGGAGAGGCTGGAGATGTGGCTAAACACCGTACAATGCGCAGAACAGCCCCCACACAACAAAGGACCCTCCCGTCCAAAATGTCAATAGTATTTATCTTTGGTTGGAGATCGTTGGGTATCATTCACCACAATAGAACCAAGTTTCAAGCACAGCTCTATGCCTTGTGTGAATACAGGTTGACAAGACTGACTTGGTCTCTCCAGTTTTGCATGAGATTTTTTTTTTCCTTCATCAAACTTGAGATCCAATGAGCAAATAAGCTGCATCCAGCTGAAGATTTCTCCCATGTCCTGACAAGAGATCTTCCTTACAAACCCTAAACTTTAGGTCCCTGTGCATCGACCCAGAGCTGAGCAGACACATTCTCCAAAGCACAATTAAAGAGATTGACTGCCTGTTAGTACCAGGCACCCTGGTATCAGCTAATCTGAAATTAAGTGGGAGATAGTTTGTTAGCACTGTGTTTTGTTAAGCTAGCAAAATGGAAAATCTTCCCCATCCTTAGTGATTGATTAATGACCTTTTAAAGGACCCAGCTAAATGGAACAATTGAAGAATATGGGAGCAATTAAGGTGCCTTTGCAAGGCAGTTCACTTATCAAAATGACTTAGACAAGATTTCAGTGGGATCACTGCCCCTTATACCTTAACCACTGTCAAATCACATCCAGCAACCCCAAGAAGACTATTTTAGGCTCTTCAGTGAAATGCCACCCTGAACTTTTAGCAGCAATTACAGGCGTAACGGATATTGGCCACAGAGAGAGTCAGACTGAAATTCTCCATGAGCTTCGATCCACATGCCTGGTCCCCAGAGATCCCTTACCTGCCTTGTGTTACAGGTATTTGCTGGTCGGTCCCATTAGCATTTTCCAGATAAAAGGTGCTCTCTGGAAAGGGTAAAAGCTAGGGCTAGCTCAGACGAGGAGACACATTGTTTCAGGAAGGTTTTCTCTGAAGCAGCAATTACTAACAGCACCAGGTAACTTAGGGAAAATGTGAAAGTGTCCGACTCTTTGCAACCCCCATAAGGTATAAGGAGCTGTAGCCCACCAGGCTCCTCTGTCCATGGACTCCACCAGGCAAGAATACTAGAGTGGGTTGCCATTCCCTTCTCCAGGGGATCTTCCTGACCCAGAGATCTAACCCAGGTCTCTCACATTATAGCCAGGTTCTTTACCATCTGAACCACCAGGTAAGGCCTATTTAGGGAAGCAGAGCTAAAACCACCTTGGTGCTTAGAACAGAAATCTCAGCCCAAGTATGTGTTGTTGTACCTTTTTCTTTCTCCACCTTTTTCTGTTTGATGAAAATGCACCAGCCCAGCCCTTTCCGTTGCTTATGGCAGGAGTGCGGGGACCCTTCCAAGTGCAAGACATCAAGGATGTTTGCTGGGTATTTGTCTGAGCAGAGTGTATCCCAGTCTCCAGGCTGTCTGGGCTCTTCCTTTCTGGACCCAACCCTGCTCTCTGGCCATAGTGGAAGAAAGAGAAGACTAAACATTCATTCAGACACATTTGCCTTAGAGGTCTGTTTTTAAAAGCACCACCTGCCAAGGACATCACAGAATTTGATCTCTCCCCTTGGAATGATAAAAGTGAGTGAACAGACTTCTGATTGCTTGTGATGGCAAGATTTTCATTTTTTAAATTCATGGGCCACTTGGGAAGGTTGTGGATTGGGCTGTGTTCCAATATTTATCATCACCAATGGCCTCTGAGTCTGTATCAGTCAGACAGGGATGGTAAACGCCAGTTTCCTTTCTTTTGCCCCCAATCTGAGGTTGTCCTCAGTTCCAGATTAAGCAGATGGAGTCCTTCACTGATGCAATGACTTTCTTTCACAGAAATTTTCAAGAGCAAAGGCGAAAGTGGTGGGATTCTGAGCTCCCAAAGCACCTGGAGATTGTCTTGACTGTCAATTTACTGCTTCTCCCATCCAGGACTCGCCAGTTCCAAATGATCCCCTCCCCACATTTTGTGGTTTTCCAAATCCATTGGATAGCTGGGGTCTTTAAAAAGCACAGGGAAGAGCTTCATAACATTGATCTTGGCAATGATTTCGTGGGCATGACACGAAAAGCACAGGCGACAAAGACAAAAATAGATATGTGACTACATCAAAATCAAGAGTCTCTGCACAGCAGAAGAAACCATCAATGAGAGAAAAAGCCACATCCAGAATGGGGGGACACATTGGTAAACCATTTATCAGAAGAGGGATTCATTTCCAAAGCTCATATATAACTGTGTATCCTTAATTCACCTTGAGTCTGTGATAGCTTCTCAGGCTCTCCTTATTTATTTGTACGCCAAATTAGGTTCATCTGATGTTTTCTCATGATGTGAAAGTCGCTCAGTCATGTCCGACTGTTTGTGACCCCATGGACTATATAGTCCATGGAATTCTCCAGGCCAGGATACTTGAGTGGGTAGCCTTTCCCTTCTCCATGGGATCTTCCCAACTCAGGGATCAATCCCAGGTCTCCTGCATTGCAGGCAGATTCTTTACCAGCTGAGCCACAAGGGAAGTCCAAGAATACTGGAGTTGGGTAGCCTATCCCTTCTCCAGCAGATCTTCCCAACCCAGGAATTGAACCAGGGTTTCCTGCATTGCAAGCGGATTCTTTACCAACTGAACTATCAGGGAAAACCCCTTCTCATGATGAGATTGTGTTATATATTTGACTTTCATATTTTAATCTAATCTCACATCCTATAACCTTTTCATTCACCATTACTAATTCCAGGGTTTGGGGAGAGGGTGGTTCATTTGAAAAGACGTTTCACAGAGACAATCTTGGCATTTATGAGCAAAGACAGTTTTACGTCTTCCTTCACAATTTGTATGTATTCTGTTTCCTTTTCTCCTCTCACTGCACTGGCCAGGATGGGAGCAATTTTGGATCATAGTGGTGAGACTGGGTGTCCTTGCTTTGTTCCTAATCAGGAATGTTTCTAGTTTCTAATCATTAAGCATGTCTGGGGAGAAAATTGCTTTATTTGGGGGTTTTAAAGATGACCTCCATGATTTCTGATGAAGGCGAGAGGCGGCTACGTGGCACTGGAGTGGCCGAGAGAAAATACCCCACGTCCAAGTTCAGGAATGGAGGCTGTGAGGAGATACCCCACGTCCAAGGTAAGGAACAGTGGCTGCACTTTGCTGGAGCAGCCATGAAGAGATACCCCACGTCCAAGGTAAGAGAAACCCCAGTAAGATAGTAGGTGCTGAGAGAGGGCATCAGAGGGCAGACAGACTGAAATCACAATCACAGAAAACTAGCCAATCTGATCACATGGACCACAGCCTTGTCTAACTCAATTAAAGCAAGCCATGCTGTGTAGGGACACTCAAGATGGACAGGTCATGGTGGAGAGTTCTGACAAAATGTGGTCCACTGTAAAAGGGAATGGCAAACCACTTCAGTATTCTTGCCTTGAGAACCCCATGAACACTATGAAAAGGCAAAAAAATAGGACACTGAAAGATGAACTCCCCAGGTCAGTAGGTGCCCAATATGCTACTGGAGATCAGTGGAGAAGTAACTCCAGAAAGAATGAAGGGATGGAGCCAAAGCAAAAACAACACCCAGTTGTGGATGTGACTGGTGATAGAAGCAAGGTCCAATGCTGTAAAGAGCAATACTGCATAGGAACCTGGAATGTCGGGTCCATGAATCAAGGCAAATTGGAAGTGGTCAAACAGGAAATGGCAAGAGTGAACGTCGACATTCTAGGAATCAATGAACTAAAACGGACTGGAATGGGTGAATTTAGCTCAGATGACCACTACATCTACTACTGTGGGCAGGAATCCCTTAGAAGAAATGGAGTAGCCATCATGGTCAACAGAAGAGTCTGAAATGCAGTACTTGGATGCAATCTCAAAAACGACAGAATGATCTCTGTTCATTTCCAAGGCAAACCATTCAATATCACAGACCACCTGACCTGCTTGAGAAACCTGTATGCAGGTCAAGAATCAATAGTTAGAACTGGACATGGAACAACAGACTGGTTCTAAATTGGGAAAGGAGTAGATCAAGGGTGTATATTGTCATCCTGCTTATTTAACTTATATGCAGAGTACATGGTGAGAAATGCTGGGCTGGATGAAGCACAAGCTGGAATCAAGATTTCTGGGAGAAATGTCAATAACCTCAGATATGCAGATGACATCACCCTTATGGCAGAAAGTAAAGAAGAACTAAAGAGCCTCTTGGTGAAAGTGAAAGATGAGAGTGGAAAAGTTGGCTTAAAACTCAACATTCAGAAAACAAAGATCACGGCATCCAGTTCCATCACTTCATGGCAAATAGATGGGGAAACAGTGACAGACTTTATTTTGGGGGGCTCCAAAATCACTGCAGATGGTGACTGCAGCCATGAAATTAAAAGACACTTCTTGGAAGGAAAGTTATGACCAACCTAGACAGCATATTCAAAAGCAGAGACATTACTTTGCCAACAAAGATTCATCTAGTCAAGGCTATGGTTTTTCCAGTAGTCATGTATGGATGTGAAAGTTGGACTGTAAAGAAAGCTGAGTGCCAAAGAATTGATGCTTTTGAATTGTGGTGTTGGAGAAGACTCTTGAGAGTCCCTTGGACTGCAAGAAGATCCAACCAGTCCATCCTAAAGGAGATCAGTCCTGGGTATTCATTGGAAGGACTAATGTTGAAGCTGAAACTCCAATACTTTGGCCACCTGATGCAAAGAGCTGACTCATATGAAAAGACCCTGATACTGGGAAAGATTGAGGGCAGGCAGAGAAGGGGGCAACAGAGGATGAGATGGTTGGATGGCATCACTGACTCAATGGACATGAGTTTGGGTAGACTCCAGGAGTTGGTGTTGGACAGGGAGGACTGGCATGCTGCACTCCATGGGGTCACAAAGAGTCAGACATGCCTGAGAGACTAAAGTGAGTGAAAAGATGACCTCCGTGATTTCTGATGAAGAATCCTCATTCTCAAATTGTTTTCTCAATGTTTTTTTCTTTCTCTTTATTTTTCAGTACTTTAAGGTGTGTCTGTGAGGTTTTGGTTTTGGGAGTCTGGATATTTTTTTTTTTTTTTTAGTTTATAGTTTTTTAATCTATAAATTTGGCTTTCACCAAATTTAAGATATCTTCTATCATTTAGTTAACTTTTCCTGCAATAATCTCTCCTCTCCTTTTGATAACAGGCAAAAGGTTGGAATTTTGATATCATCCAGTAAATGCTGTTCATTTTTATTAAGTTTTTTTCTAGGTTCTTCAGATTGGATTTTTTTTTTCTTGGTTTAGCCTCAAATCCAATAGTTCTTTTTGTATTTGCATTTTATTTTTTTATTTTATTATATTTATTATTATTATTTTTTTTTACTTTACAATATTGTATTGATTTTGCCATACATCAACATGCATCTGCCACGGGTGTACATGTGTTCCCAATCCTGAACCCCCCTCCCACCTCCCTCCCTATACCATCCCTCTGTATTTGCATTTTAATATTCTGTTCATCTAGTGAATTTAACTTCAAATTAAATTCACTGCTTACTTCTAAAATTTTCATTTGATTCTTTTTATATACCACTCATTTCCCTTCTGAGAAATTTGTATTTCTATTTATTTCAAGTGTGTTTGTTTTTACTTGATAGAATATAGTTCAAATAATTGCTTTAATATCTTTATCTGGTCATTTCTGATCATAACTGGTAGTATTTTCCTTGACAATTGGTCATGTTTCTCTTGGATTTGTATATTAGGCTGTTCTGAATTGCATTCTGAACATTATGCTCTGACTCCTGTTACAATCCTCCGGGTAAGGTTTATTGTGGTTTGCATCATATTGCCAGGTAATCAACCCAGTTAGGCTCAGACTACAAGTTCTGATGTGTAGTGTAAGTTCTGTAAGAGGTGGTTGCTATGTGAGTTTATTTTTCAGCACCTCACTGTGAAATTTTGGCTCTGCGTCTTGCATGCACCCCCAGGACCATCTGCAAGTTGAGGTAACTCATATCATAGTTAAGTTCTTTGCACGCTGCTTCTGGTGTTTGCTGCACTTGTGCTGCTGGAGGGGAAGCCAGAGACTTGTGTTGGTTTATCCAGAATCTGGGAGACTCTTCTCCAGGCCTCTTCTCCTCCTGCTCTCTCTACCCTCTTGGGGATCCTTTCCCTAGTTCTCTGTAGGACTAAGGGGTTCTTCAGCATTTGAATTCCCCTCATTGCCAACACACAGCTCCAAAGTTGTAGCAGGGCTTGAGGTAGGGCTAGGAGAGAAAGAATAGAAAAAGAAAAAAGATTAATTTGTCTCTCACTCCCTGGCCTGCTGGGGCCCATTTTCCTGAAAATCTGACCACAATGATGGGGGTTCTTTTCCAGTTTTGGGTGCTCACGTGTGCTCACTGCTATGCAGAGTAGCAGCTGAGGCCATCCTGAAGTCAATGCTGGGAAACCAATCAGGAGAAAAAAAAAACAACAGAAAACTCACCTCTGCATGGGTCCGTTCTCATGTTTGACTTGCCATCCACACATGCTGGCTATAGGTTACTCCTCCTAATCCTCAGGTAGCCATTATTTGTACTTTTTCGAGAACTTTAAATTTAAACACCTGGAGAGTGGCTGTAGAGTTTACCCTGTGAAACTCTTTCCCCTCTAAGTTGGGGCTTTACAATGTAATATAGAATTATTTAAACATCCCAAGATCTATACCATCAATAGGCTAGGGATCTGCTTCCAGGGTTAAAAGTGATAAAGAAAATTTGATAAATGCAATTGGGCTAGAGCTGAATTTTTAATGGAAACAGTGTAAAACAACCATTAGCTGGCTCTGTCTTTCTTGAGGGATCCTCACACCCAGATCCCATGTGCCTAGCAGAGTGGAGGAAAATTGTCTCCCCTGCATATGTCTTCAGGGAAGGTTGCTAGGCATCCCTCCAAGATCTCGATATGACATGCATTAAAGCAAGGACACACACTTAACATGTAAGACATTGCCTGTGTACTGCCAAAATATCACTCAGTTTAAAATATCTTTTCAAAGTGACAAAATTGCCCCAAGGACATGTAAAAGCCGATGTTATAAGAAAGCGTAGTGAATCTGGAAGGGTAAAGAAGGTCGCTGGGTTTTGGACTGGAAAAATATATATCCCCAATCCCTGAGTTTGGGAGATTTAATTGTTGGCAATGGATCAGTTACTGCTAGATAAAGCTATGCAGGCACACACACACACACACACACACAGTCACTCATAAAACCCATTCAGTACAAAACATTTCTAAATAAAATGTTAATAAAAAGCAGAATTCAGTGGATTGTGCACAAATTTATTCCATTCAACAGATAATAAAAAGCAATTAACCAACAGACACAAATAAGGCAGTAATGAACAAAGGATCCTGCCTGGCGTCTTGTTTCCCACGTCAAAGCTTAGGGTGGAAAGAGGGAAGCCAGAAACAGTAGACCTCCTCAAATATAGAGCCAGATGATTTAAGCTTCTCCCACCCCGTGGCTTCTCCCTAAACCCCCTGGGCTTAGACCACCAGACCCCACAGAAAGCCATAGCATTGGCCATGTTCTGGAGACCAAATATTTTCATGGGACACTATACAAGTACACATGCACCATCCACAATTTAAATCACCAGTCCACGGCTGACGCTAGAAAGCTGCCAGTCAATTAGGAATAAACATCTCATGTTCTTTTTTCTTAGTGTCTAAACCTTTGTTTACCAAACTGCTTAAAACAAGGTTTATGGTCAAAAATATCTGATGAGTTTTGAGGAGAAAATAGGCCCTGCGATCTGAAAGTGAAGCTTGCCTGCCCTCTTCATCTAGATGTTGGGAAACTTTGGGGGAGAAAAGTGCTTTTTATCTGTGTTAATTCAGAGACCCCATTAATAAGTTGCCTCTTGAACATGCTAATAAAGGTCAAGGGCTGGGCTGAGAATTAAAGTCCATGGAGAGGCGAGTTAGCACTACAGCTTCAACTCTCTGCCCTTCCAAAGCCTTTAACTTAAGCTGTTCAAAAGAAGAAAAATGATCTAATTCTCATTTTTCCTTTATTCCAACAACTCATTATTCCAGCAATAAAATTTATAAATTGCATATTAGATGTCTGGTCCAAGGGAGTCCATGACATCAGAACGAATACTTGGGCTTGGGGGATCCAACAGGAGAGACAGTCATTAAAAAACAGTTAGACAATAATTATATAATTATCATCATGAGAGGTCACCAGCAAAAGAATGCCGGATGGGAGAGAAAGATACTTAACAGGGATCTCGCCCTCATTTGGAGGTCAGGAGGGCTTCCTTGAAGAAGTGACAGTCAAGTCAAGAACTAAGGGTGTGCAGATATGATCCAGGTCGACAGGTGGGGAAGTGAGAACACCCCAAGGACAGAGTGTGGTTTGTGGCAGGGAAGCCAACGCATATGCTCGTAATAAAAACCAATGACGAGAAATGCTTAGAAGAGCATAATGGAGCTTGAAGGAATATCCATAAGAAAAAATATTGACTTTTTATTCATTTATATTAATTAGTCTTTTATACTGCTGACCCAGTAACTTCTATTTCCTAAGCAGTTTTGTACATCTTATAATTCCCTAATGGCTCAGTGGGTAAAGAATCCACCTACAATGAAGGAGACACAGGAGATGCGGGTTTGATCCCTGGGTTGGGAAGATCCCCTGGAGGAGGGCACAGCAACACACTGAAGTATTCCTACCTGGAGAATCCCATGGGCAGAGGAGCCTGGTGGTCTACAGTTCATAAAGTTGCAAAGAGCCAGACACAACTGAAGTGACTAAACGACGCATACTCCTCCCCAGCCAGCCATGGTCCTGCTCTTTGGGAGTTCGCATTCTAGTTTCAAGTTTTCAGATGACTAAAGTCCTAGATTAGTAGCTTCTTTGGCCAAGTAGAATCTTAAAGTAAAAGAAAATTCTCCAAACATTTTGTGTGAAACATAGCATCAGTCAGAGAGCCTGGTGCTTATTGTCAGTATAATATAAGCCTCCCTTCCTCCTGCCCCATGGCTCCCATCCCCTCCCCCAAAAGAGCAACACCACCTTCATTTCGCATGTACCTTTTCGCCTGAGTGTATTCTTGGAGAATGCACATTGGCCTTTTGTCAGCTCTCCCTTTCTTGCATTACTTATCTCCATATTTACAGATCTATCCATTCGACAGGACGTGCATCTCCTCTTTAAAGGGGAGGGTGTGCACCCACCACATTTGCCCTTCCCACTCCTGTGTGTGTCCCACTGGGAACCTGTGTGAGGGTTGCATCGGCAAACAGAACCACGGAAGGCATGGCTGGTTCTGAGCATATTCCTATGATCTGTTTGACTAAGTAATGGTTGGCTGACTGTCAGGGTATTTGCCTCATCGTTCCTGGTGATGTTAAAGTTCCCCACATCTTTGTCAACACACAGTATCGCCAGATTTAAAATTCCTCCCCAGCTCCAGCAGTGCGACCTCATTTTATTTTGCATGTAGCTACTCACTGAATAATGTGATGTCCTACTTGTGTACTTGGGTGATTGAGATTCATCTTTCGTGAATCAAC
Organism: Bos indicus; assembly: GCF_029378745.1. Lineage (NCBI taxonomy): Eukaryota > Metazoa > Chordata > Mammalia > Artiodactyla > Bovidae > Bos > Bos indicus. The sequence goes on along the minus strand of NC_091772.1, from coordinate 55,996,935 downwards.
TCAAACCTATTGTTCGTTCTTCAAATGGAGCTGGTTTTTACCTCAAGCTATGTTGTATATGTATACTAAGAAGCTTCAGTCATGTCTGACTCTTTGCAACCTATGGATTATAGCCCTCCAGGCTCCTCTGTCCATGGGATTCTCCAGGCAAGAACACTGGAGTGGGTTGCCATGCCCTCCTCTAGGTGATCTTCCTGACCTAGGGATCCAACCTGTATCTTTTACATCTCCTGCATTGGAAGGAAGATTCTTTAATATTAGCACCACTTGGGAAGCCCCAAAAGTTGGTTTCTACTCTACACAGGAAAAACTGAGTCCCCCTGAATGTCATAGGAGGTTCCGCAATATCTGACCACATATCCCCACTCTCTCTGACTCACCTCCACCCACTTTCCCCAGGTCCCACTTATTCCCAGATACCCCTCGTCTGTCTCCCTAAAGTGTAGGTTCCAGGAGGACAGAGAGAGCATCCTTCAGTCCCTCAGCAGTGCCTACCACATCTTGCATGTGGCAGACACTCCACCGTTGTTTGTGAAATGAATGAATGGACAGCATTTGATATACTTGGCATATGGTCATTGCTCAATCAGTGCATCTTACATTCTTGTTTTTATTGTTCCCATCATCACTGATAAAAAGGAGATTTGAAAAGAGAAAGGTAAGGGTACCATTGGCTCAGACAGGGGCTGCCTCCCTCCCTCCCTTCCCCCCACACACTGTGAAAATGATGTGATAGTAACTATCACTGTACTTCTTCTGCAACCTTGAAGCAGGTGGGCAACACTAAAAGAAATTCCTAAACTAAAACCTTCATGGGTGTCAAGATACAGTTCCTTAGCAGGCTACTGACTAAATAACATGTTGGCCTGTAGGCAAATAGTCAAACTAAAAATCATTCAGCGGGTGCCGTTGCATTACCCATCTCATCTTATCTCCAAAGAAGGAATATTACAATTAGCAACTCAGAAACTCTTTTACATCTTAGTAACCATGCATAAAAATTAATTCAAGCAAAACCTAATTTAGAATAATAATAACATGCCTTCCTAATGTTTCCTACATTAATCACGGTTAAGACAGTTACTATAGCAGCACCGTTAGAACTTATTGAAAGTAACGTAATTCGCTGTAGCGCATGTTCTCTTCTGAGAATGCTACTATTTGTTTAAGCAAGAGAAAGAAACAGCAAAGCACTGTTTCCTTTGAACTAATTTAAGGTTCAATAGCCGACACAGATGAAAGTAATAAAGTGCTGTTTGCTCTGAGAGGAGGTGGTGGTGACCTCTGATTTTTATGGTTAGATTAGTTTTAAATATGTTCTCTTGGTCTCATATTTTTTTCCCCTGTATCATCTTTTTGGTCAAACTAAGAGAAAAAAATACGGGATGAAGGAGTTGAGTTGAGGGGGAAGAGAAATACCATACATTGTAGGGGAGCTATGCTGTCTCTGGGCCAGAGTGAAGTCAACCTCACTTTTGTTGCTTGAGACCTTGCAGAGCCCAAACCAAACTTAAAGACCACAGTGAGGAGTCAATGGCCAGCAGAAGCCAAGGTGGGAATCTGGGGAGAGGTCTGGAAAAATGTAAACAGCATGGGATTATGCGAGAACTCCCCCAGGTCTTCAGCTCAAGGTTCTTGACTTTTGGTCCCCACGGTGATGACAGTTGGACCCCCCCACCCCCCAAATCGGGTGCTTCCAAGCAGCCAACCGTTCAAGGTTTTCACGCAGAGTCAGCAAAGTTGTTTTTCAGAGCAGCTGCTCAGACCTGAGTTCGACTCTCTGCCATGCTGCCAACAGGCTGATCTCCTCTGGCCAGGAGCCAGAGTGAACTGACTGCTCAGCAGTTGTTTTTTTGGCCGTAATAGCTTTCCAGTGGCTGCACAGTTGACACTGGGATCACTTCCTGTTGTGGGTTCGTCCTGTGTGGGGAGGAGGGGATGGCAGTATCGCTTGTCTCCTCCCACTAGATACTGGTAGCACCTCTGTAGTTGGGACAACCAAAAATGTGTCCAGGCATGTCAACGTGTCCCCAGGAGGCCAAAGTCACCCCCAGCTGAGAAACACTAAACTGTAAAATAAAAATGGTTAGAGTAAGTAGCTCCTTACTATGAAAATAAAATGAGGCAAGCTTCCTGGTGGACCATGAACCCCATGAAGGCAGGCTATGTGCCGTGGACTGATGGAACCTCAGAAGAGCTCTCGGGCAGAGTAAATCCTTGATACGGTTATTACAAAAGTCCCTCCTTGACCAATTAGAGAAAATTGACTTTCTTCCCCAAAATATCTAAACACCAAAATGTCTCAGTTAATAAAATAGAGAAGCTTTGTCTCAGAAGACCCATCACCATTTTCACCATAAAGGAGAGAACTTTGATACAGATGATACACAGAACTATGTTTTAAGTCAAACTCTCTCAATAGAAGCAAGACAATTTGTATTTACTCATTTCTATCAAATGCATCTGGGTCAACTCCTTCCAGAAGGCCTCTTTCCATAAGATCTGTTTTCCTTGACTTTAATACTCATTTTGGTAGATAGCTTTTTCCACTTTCTTGAATTTCCTTTTCCTTTTTTTTATTCTCTTTGTCAGTCCCAGAACAATTTCAAAAACAGAATTTGCATTCTCCAGTTCACTGAAGACATATTTATTTTAGACCAGCCAGTTGTGCAGATTTCAAATATTGATTGGTCACATATGAAAACCAAATTAGATTTCTTCTTGGATTCTCTTACTGACAGCCTTCCACTTACGCTTAGTCTCAGGGAGGCTGGGGTTCAAAAATGCTCTCATATCAGCTGTGTAAAGCATCCTTATATCAGTGACTCTTTAAAATCGAAGGGTAGTTAATTTAATTTACACTGATGTGTTAGTTCAGGTGTTACCAGTGAGTGTTTAAATAATTAAATACTTTATTTTGATGTGGCTGTAGAGTCACATGCAGTTCTTTCTACTTATTAGTTTATTTTGATTTTAGTTTTGGCTGTACTGGGTCTTTGTGTATTGCTTTCTCTGGTTGCGGCAAGCAGGGGCCACTCGTTGTTGCGGTGTGCAGTCCTCACGCTACGGTGGCTTCTCTTGTTGCTGAGCACAGATTCTAGGTGCTCAGGCTTTAGTAGTTGCCGCTCCTGGGCTCTAGAGCTAGGGCTCAGTCCTCGTGGCACATGAGCTTAGCTGCTCCTCAGCATGTGGGATCTTCCTGGACCAAGGATCAAACCACGTCCCAGGCATTGGTAGGTGAATTCTTAACCACTGGGCAACCAGGGAAGTTTGAGACACATGCAGTTTTAAGAAAATGCAGAAAGATTGCCTGTTCTTTTTGCCCAGTTTCTCACAGTGGTAGCATCATGCAAATTTGTGTTAAGTCTCCTTGCGGGGCTCCAATGTTGATACCGTCACAATACAGAGCATTTCCATGACCCTAGGAAACCTCATGTTGTTTTTTAATATCCACACCATCTTCCAGGCTACCCCTAACTTCTCAGTGCCTGGCAATGACTAATCTGTCTTCCATTTCTATAATTTTTTGTCATTTCAAGAAGCTTATATACCTGGAATTGTTTGGAAGGTAAACTTTTGGTATCATTTTCCATTCATCATAGTTCCCTGAAGTTTCATCTACCATTATGTTCAGTACTGATAGTTTGATTTTTTTTTTTTGTCAAATAATATTACATGGTATGGATGTACTTTTCACTCGTTAACACACATATGGGCTTTCCCCAATTTTTGGCTATTATGAATAAAGCTATTATGAACATTAACACACAGGATTTGTGCAAATACAAGTTTTTATTTCTCTGGCATAAATGCCTAAGAGTGCAACAGCTACAGCACTTATAGTTTTTCAGCACACAAGTCATAGGCACAAATTGTTACATTTATACCTAACTATTTCAACAATTGCAAGTAGTGTTGTAGTTCGATTTGATGTCTATGTGTGCATTGTTAGTCTTGTGTTCTGTATTTGATACAGAATTAAAATTAAATAAAATGAATTTTTACATTTATCATGTATCCTGCAACCACAATGAATTCACTCATCAGTTTTGGAAGATTTTAAACATAAACATAGAAGCACATGGGACTACATCAAATTTAAAAAAAAGAAACTTCTGCACTATGAAGGAAACCATCATCAAAATGAGAAGACTGTGTATCAAATGGGAGAAGCTATTTGCAAACCATATCTGATAATGGGTTACTATCCCAAATATATAAGGAAGTCGTACAACTCAGCAACAACAACACAAACCCAATTAAAACATGGGCAAAATAGCTCAACAGACTTTTTCTCAAAGAAGACATACAGCTGAACAACAAGCAGATGAAAAGATGCTCCACATCTTTATTATCAGAGAAATGAAATGAAAACCACAAGGCAGTATTACGTCACACCTGTTTGAGTGACTGTTTTCAAAAAGACAGGAAATAACAGGTGCTGGTGAAGATGCAGAGACAAGGGAACCCTCCTACTACCGTTGGTGAGTTTTCACTAAACTTAGCAGAGGGATGGAGGCAGTCCATCTACTCCATCTTCCCCGAGGCAGAAGTCTGACCATGTTTCATCACATTCATCGAGACAATACAGACAGAGATACCCAACCCAAAGGCTAGCTCAGCCATGAGCTTGGCAGATAATTAACTAATCCAAGCCTCAGTTTCCACATCTGTAAAAGGGGACACTCATAGCCTGCCCACTTGGAATCGTGCATAGGAACCTGGTACCCAAATTAGTTCTATCTTGTTGACTGTGATTCATCATGACCAACATTGTCCCCAATACAGGAAGCATCTTCTCCCTGCTGAGTAGGTGATGCTTCCAGTGAGTGGCTGGGAGGAAAGGGACACCTACAGAAGTGGGGGTGCTCTGTCAGGAAGCGTGTTGTGTGCTTACTCGAGCTGGTGGACTCAGCACTGGTGATGACAGCAGCCTCTGCACCCCGAATAAGAAATGCCGAACCTCAGGGTTGGGGAGGGCCCCTATACCTACCATGTCAAAATCTGCATTTTGACAAGATCCCTGAGGTTTTCATGCTCACCCTGCAATGTGGAAAGCACTGGTCTATACAGACTTTGTTGAGTGGAGCAGGATTGGAGCTTCTGAGGCTTCACAGAGATCACAGTCCTCCCCGGAGAAGACACAGCAGCTCCCTGGCGCAGCTTTGTGTTTGGACACTGGGAAGGTGAAACAGCAAAGGTGGAGGTTCAGAAAGCAGGCAGGGGAGTCCCAGGAGAGGCTTGTGTCAAGACTGGAGTTCCCTGTGAGTCAGGAGATGAGGGGGAAGGCAGGGGAGCATTGCCAACAAGGATGCACACAACCTCCCACAATCCTGTCTCCCGTCTGGTCCCCTGGAGTCCCTGCCCCACAGATTCAAGGATACCCTCGAGCTCACTGTTTACTGCACACTGCCTATCATGGTTTTGTGTGACAATTAGTATGGATCCTTTCTCTGCAGCCAAATCTCGTGAGTGACCTTAAGATTTGCCCCACATCTGTTTTGCGCTTTGACATGAATGTGAAATCAGTGCCTATAAAGAGGTGGCTGCTCCCTGGGGGAGCAGGAATGTCCCCAGGGACCCATGTGGCCAGGGGCCACGGCATTTGCACACCCCAAGGACCATGGAGGGGTTGCCCATCAAATCAGGCTAACCTGGAAAAACAGAGATGGGGAAACAACCAAGGTGGCAGAGAATCCTCCCTGGCAAAGCGTTGCAAAGAAGTAGAAGAGAACCCAGTGCCCTCTGCCCCACCAGGCAGGGGCTTCACTCCTTCTAGGAGAGAGGTGCTTCCATTTTTTTGTACGGAGAAACTAGGCCCACACACGAGGACTGCTGAGCCTCAGTGCCGCAACTATAGAGATGCCCGCATGCTGCAGTGAAAGCCCTGGATGCCATAACCAACACAGCCAAATACATAAACAATGTATTTGCTTATTTGGGTCTTCCTGGGACCCACCCAGCGAGAGAGGAAACAATGTCCTTTAAGTTGTGTGAGAAGATGTCAGAGGCTTAGAACACTGGCGAACAGCAAGCCTCCATGTCAACAGGAGTTGGTGCATCCCTGAGCCTGTCCCAATACATTGTACCCTGAGCAGATGAAAGCAGTGACTGCAGAGGGGAATGTGTCTGCAGCGACACTTCTTCCCTACGTGGTTTGAAACCAGCCACGTGTGCAGGGGATGGGATGGAGTTTCTAGACACCTGCTACCTTACACATGGGGATGGCTGTTTTCCTTTTTTATAAGGAATATCAGTGTCCTGGCTGTCAAATATAAACACAAGACATAAAAGAAAGAGCATGGGTAGAGGGGAGGGCTTGTAGCTGATCGCATGTTTAAATCTAAGAGCTTCCCAGGATCCCCTGCTCCAGTTATTCACCAGGCACTGCAGCCCACAATTTAAAAAAATTGCTTATTAATTTGGCCGCATTGGGCCTTCGTTGCAGCATGCAGAACTTTCATGGCAGCATGCAGCATCTCTATAGTTGTGGTGCTGGGGCTCAGTAGTCCTGGTGCATGGGCATAGTTTCTCTGCAACATGTGGGATCTTAGTTCCCCGACCAGGGATCAAACCTTGCATCCCCTACATTGGAAGGGGGATTCTTAACCACTGGACCACCAGAGAAGTCCCCACAGCCCACAATGTTGTGTAACCAAACTCGCACCCGACCAAGTGCTGGGGGCTGGGGCCACATGCTGTGCAAGTGTCTGAGGATCAGGTGTCCAGAGAGAATCCTTCTGTCTTGCATACTCAACCTGCCCGCTGAGGTCACGGATGCTTGAACCATTTGGGAATTTGAGCTGCAACTACAATTGTCAAGGAATCATTCACAACACAGCAAGTTAATATTCAGAGAAAAATAAGCCAGAACAGAGTTCGGTTCGAAAAGCGATTTCCCTGTGATGGTGTGTACAATGCCATGACTGCATTCTCTGTTGGGTCCTTTTCAAAGCCCTCAGTTCAAAAAAGAAACAACAAAAAGCACACACACACACACAAATGTGAACTGGGGAGAAAATCTAGGAGGAAAAAGAAGGAAACACACCTCTAAAACATCTCTTTCCTTGGCATTTTCTTGGCCCATGTCTGGATTTTATTTTCCTGGTGTCTCCAATTCCTGACATGTTTGTGTTTCTAAAGAAACAATTAAAAGGGGAAATGACTCAAGCTCTTTCCAGAATTTTCCATGTTTTGGTTTATAAGGAGAAGCAACTAATTGTGGCTGGGTTCTGTTCTTGGCTCCTCCTCCTTCTGACTCCAGAACATGGGTCAGGAATCAATCTTAACCATGTCCCTAACACGAGCTGGTCTATTTGTGAGCCAGAGACTGGTTTATCTACCATCTCAGAAAACGGCTTCACTCCTCCAGGTGACACGGTGATCTGTCCACTGTTTCCCTCTCTGCTATTCAGATTGCTGTGTCTTTCATTAAAGAGATATCACAGAACCATTGCAGCCATGATTTTCTGGAGAGATAAAGGAAATCAACCCTGAATATTCATTGGAAGGACTGATGCCGAAGTTCTAATACTTGGGCCACCTGATGCGAAGAGCCAACTCGTTGGAAAGACCTGGATGCTAGGAAAGATTGAAGGCAGGAGGAGAAGGGGGTGACAGAGGATGAGATGACTGCATGGCACCATTGACTCAATGAACAGGAGTTTGGGTAAACTCCAGGAGATAGTGAAGGACAGGGAAGCCTGGCGTGCTGCAGTCCATGGAGTCGCAAACAGGTGGACATGACTGAGCGACTGAACTACAACAACAACAAAGTTCAGAATATATATGATATTTAGTCAGAAAAGAATACTCACAGGAATATCCCTGATCCAAAAGAAAGAAGTGACAGCCCCAACTGAGAGAGACTGGGCAGGTGTGCTAGTCAGCTACTGGTTGGCCAGTCTAACAGACAAGCCACGTTCCCTGCCCACTGTCCGCTGGGATGGACCAGGGCCTTTGAGCCAGAGGCAGAGCTTTCATCTGTGTCCTCACCCCAGGACACTGCACACATGATTAGAAGCTGACGTTTCCTTGGAAGCTCCAGCTGTGTGGGGCACAGCTGCCTCCATGCACCTCGGCCTTGTCTGAGTCATCCAGGTGAAGTAAACAAGAGCTCCTTCAAGAAGCAGACCCTCACCCCCATGATGGATGCCCACCGTCCCAGAACAGGAAGTGGGTGTGGGAAAGATGCAGAGACTGAATTCTCTACACTGTGGGTGGTGATGGAAATGGCTTGGCTGTTACAGAAAACAGTGTGCAAAATTAAAAATAATTTTAATTTTTTCCCTGAAAAATTAAAAATAGAATTACCATGCAATCCAGCAATTGTGCTTCAGGGTCTACATCCAAAGAAAATGACAGCTGGGAATCAAACAGATACAAACACTCTCCTGTTCACAGAAGTGTTATTCAGAGCAGCCAGAGGTCAAAACAACCCAAATGTCCATCGACAGATGAACCAATCAAGAAATTGTGTAATGCATTTTAGGAAACGGGAAAGCCTGTCACTTGCTGCTACATGGATGAACCCTGAGGACATTATGCTCAGCAAAATAAAACAGACACGGAGAGTCAAACATTATATGATATGATTCCTCTTCTAGGAAGGATCCATGGTCATCAACAGCACAGAAGCCGAGGGACTTCACTGGAGGTCCAGGGGTCAAGACCCTGTGCTTGCAAGGCAGGGGGTGCTGGTTTGATCCCTGGTCCAGGAATTAAGATCCCACATGCTTTGGGGTGTGGCCAACATTTTTTTTTTTTTTAATCATAGAAACTGAAAGTGGAGTAGTGGTTGCCCAGAAATGAGAGAAAGGGGATGCGGGATTCGTGTTTAAGGGAGAGAGTCACTCACCACTCCCTTGGCGAACGATGATTTCCTCTAATGATACCCAGAAGCAGTGCTGCTTGCTAGCCAGCATCTGGGGTCACGTGAAACACGTTTCAAGGTTCCAGCGAATGCTCTATGGAAGGTGACACCTGTGCTATCGCACCTTTATTTGCATGCTAAATAAATATTTTGCTGCTCCTTAGTCTTTAAAATAACTGCCTTTCAAATGTTTGCTGAAAAGGTGAATAGTCTGAGATTTATTTCGAGCATGATATGCTACAATTTTAAGTCTGATCTACCAAATTGCCTCGTTCTGTTGACAAACTATAATCAGCCACCAAAATAAATAAGGGCCCACCTGGAACAATGGCATGAGATGCACAGCCTTCATTTCCCACCGTTCGTGGTGAATACAACCATCCCCAGGTATGTCAGTAAAACAGCAGGGCCATTAGAATCTACCATTTTAACTCAGAGGAATGCAGACAAATTTCCTGGGAGCAGGACAGTCACCCTTCTGTTCCGTATCCCACCTGTGTTTGCAGATCCCTTTTCCATTCATGGTAGAAAAAAACGTTAATAACTGTTTCTGCAATCTGTGCACCAAGTTCTATAGTCCTCCAAATTCACCCACAGGGCCCTCTCTCAGAGAAATGTGAGCATGAACAGTAACTGGACCACATTCGTGCTGTTGGATGGAGACGTGAGAGGATGCTGATTTCTGCAGCGGGAGCCGGCAGGGATGCAGGCATTGTCCGAGGAGAGGAGGAGATGAGAGGATAACACTGCCCTGGCCATCCGTCTCAGAGCTAAAAGCAGGCAGGGTCTAATCTCCATACCGCCAGTCCTTTGGATCATTCCCATTAAGTCAAAATTCCCTTTGAAGAAGCATGTCCTCCAGAACCTGCCATGCCCTTAGGAATTACTCAGAGAATATGATTGCTCTGCAAGTAAGCATCATTCAAAGAAACTAATGGCCAGTCAGAGGGCCCTGCAGTCAGAGACAGGGGATACACACCCCTCTCCTCCTCTGTGAGGCCTGGCAGGCGAAGTGGGAGGGGATGATGTAACATGCTCGGAAAAGTCGCGAACATACTCCATCTTGGTGGTGGTGGTGCTGCTGGGTTGTAAGAACAAGCGCCCAAAAGTCCCTTAGCCCTGCTCTCAGCACACAGTGGGTGTCTTCTGCCACGCTCGGTGCCTTTTGCCTCTTTGGCATGGACAAGAACCCATCAAGATTCAGGAGGATTTATCTCTCATGTAAACAGTGCCTTCTATTCCCAAGCAGTTCTTCCAAGCAAGAAACAGAGCGCCCACACCCGCCAAAGTGACCAGCAGAGGCCCTTCCTTGCACTCATTCTGTTGACATACACAGATGCTGCTTCCAGTAGGGAAAGGCCACCTGCACATAAACAGTTTATGTACAGTCCGTAATGAAATGAAGGATCCGGCCCGGAGCAAGATGGACTTTCTGCCGCCGCTTCCCTGCAAGGTAACGAGAAACATTAAAAATGCATTTGGCCCTGATAGGATGAATTCATTTTAACTGGCATAAATAGGACAGATGAGCTATTCAAATGTCTTCAGAGCACCATATAATGAAATATTGATCATTTCTCATGGCTCCACCAGGAGGGCAGACTCATTTGTTTTCTCTTGGCATTCGTATTTGGTGGCGCCCACAATGAATTCCACGTTGCGAGCTCGCATCCTGTGCCCATTTTTATTTACCGATACCGTCCAAAGTCTCATGCATCAAAGTTCAAAGGGAGAAAAGATACAGCATTAAATGCATAAGCTTTAATGAACCCTGAATCGATACTGTGTTCATTCTTTGGGTATCAGTGATTAAGAACTCTTTTTTTTTTAAGTCTTCCAGGATTACCGATTTAAAAATGTTTATAAATTGTGCTTTTTGTTTTATGAGATCAGGGATATGTGGAAACTAGCTTCTCTATCATTTGCCTTTGAAATATCGTGTGGAGAATTTAGCCCATCCTCTGCTGCAGTAACATTGCTGGGAATTCTGACTGGACCAAAATTCAGCAGCTCTCTCTACGGAGAAGACTTGCTTGGTGTGGATTGTATCTCATGAAGTTCCTTCAGAAACCCCAATTTGACGGGTTGCTCTTTTACTTCAGAACCAAAGAAAACGCATCGCTGGATGATAAATCCTCCACATCTCTAAGATAGAATAGGTGGGTGTGCTTGGGTTTTGTTATTTTTTTCTCCAGAGAACTCTGAAGCTGTCTCTGGCACTTTGAACTTCCTGTTCATGTCAGAGGGGATTCTCAAATAAAAGGGCTGAAATCTCACCCAACACACCATAATCTCCTCTCTTCTGTGGGCTCCTCTCCTCAGATGCCCCCCCACCCCCCGATTCTTCCAGTGCCTCTAGAGGGTCTCTCCAGGGCCCACACACAAGTCACACTGTGGTCCTGATGGACATCAGGTCCTAGATACTGTGTAGGTTCAGTTCTGGGACTTGCCTTCTGCACCAATGGGGAGAAGATTTTGATCTCAATGCTCTGAACCTTTAAGAGCACACAGGTGTCGTTCAGAACCCCTGGGTCAATACTGCAAATAGGATCATGCCAACCTCTTGGTCAGCCCACCTGGTGATAATCCAAGAAGAAAGGCATCATTCCCTGTGGTTAGGATTTCCCTGCAATCATTAACAGTCCCCACCCAGGACCTACTGGTAACTGAGAACTCAAGAACTTTTGAACCTTGTTCTCTACATCTCACTGTAGCCACCAGCCTCCCTCAGCCCCACCTTCCACCCCTGCACAGAGCCTGAAACCCTACCCCATTCTTGGCTCCTCCACCCATTCCTCAATCTAACCAGTATCATCTTTTAGAAGCTTCAACCTGATAAAGACATTGGTCTATAAACCCTTTTAATGATTCCCCAAAGTTTAAAACTCTTACTATGGCACACAGGCTGCTGCCCACCTCTCTGTCCAGGCTTGTCCACCCTCCTTCGGGAATAGCTCCCTCCTCTTCCAGTTCCTCCTATGCGCTGTCAGTGTGGTGCCTTCTGCCTGGCACCCTGTTCCCTGCACCTGCCATCATTCCTGCATCACCTTCACCTCCTCAAGGATGCAGCCTTCTCCAAAGCTCTTAGCATTCTCTGTCCTAAGCTCCTATAGGTCCTGGAACACTTCTCAGGACATATTTACATACCTGGTCAATCCTGGTTCTCCCCTGAGCATTGGCAATTCCATGTGAGGTGAGATGCCCTGTGTGTCCTGTTCAAAGCCCACAGCAGGTGGACTTTGAACCCACCTGGTTGTTCGCCCACAGCAATGCCAGGTTTTCTGCCCACAGCAATGTCAGATGTGTGTTCAGGGCACTTGTGCCAAAGGTAACAAATACACTCACTTTACACTGAACCCTGCCTATCCCAGCTCTAGAGAAACACTCTTGAAAGTATCTAAAAGAACGGAAACACTTTCTTAGACTTCTGCTAAAGTTCTGTTGTTGGCCCAAATACATGGTCAAAACCACTTAGAACCCACCAAAAGTTATTTTCTCCAAAGAGTTATATAAACAATAGGTCATCAGCTGAAAAGAGAGTGGCTGCATAGAAAAGAGAATAGAAGTTGTTTTCTCACTCAACGATAACCTACAGATGTTTAAAGAAATAGACTGATTCGAGAACCATACACAAGGAAGGGTGGTTTGAAATGACAGCGGAGGCCCAGATGTCGGCCTTCCGCCATCAAAGTCCTCATGAAACCATTTGAACACTTTTCATTCAACTCACTGAAACCTATGTCTTCAGTCAGAACGTGCTCCCAACCCTGTTTTGCATAGCAGTGTGGAGCCTGGCTGGTGAATTTGCAGCTCATGCTTACCTGGATGCTTTCTCCTTAGGTAGAAGGTGCCAGGTGACTGCATCATCTCTTTGCTCCTGGTCTGTACTCGATACTGACGTCTGATGCTCAGGGTGGGGTAGTCTGCTGGGGACCCCAAGACGACAGATTCCAGAAGGAACATATGTCGGCGGTGGGGACAACTCACAGCAAAAGGAACTCTAGGTCAATGGACTGACATGTAAGGAAGTGAAGCCCTTTGGAGGGACAGGAAAGGAGAGGTCAGGTCAGGGAGATTCCACAGGGAGAGGCCCTTCCTTGGAGGTGCAGACAGGACCCAAGGCCACAGAAAGAAATCGGGATTTAATCCTGGTGTTGATGGGGCTCTCCGTGATCAGAGAGAGTAACATGGTCTAGATTTATCTCAAAAAAAGATGACTTGGGTTGAAATATGAAAAAAGGAGAGCTTCCCAGGTGGCACTAATGGTAAAGAACCAGCCTGCCAATGCAGGAGAGGTAAGAGAGGTTCCAATCCTGCATCAGGAAGATCCCCTGGAGGAGGGCATGGCAACCCACTCCAGTATTCTTGCCTGGGAAATCCCATGGACAGAGGAGCCTAGAGGGCTACATTCCATGGGGTCACATGGAATCAGACACTACTGAAGCAACTTATCATGCACACATGTACACATGTACATGTATCATGTACACAACTTATCACGTAAACTAAGAGTGCAACCATTAATAAAACCCTTAGCAAACGAGTGGCTCAGAAAGATGATAGTTTGGTTGTTGCAAGGCAAAAGGTGAGCTCTGCGTTCACTGAAGCTAAGGCTCTGGAAGAATCTCACACCTCTTACTCTTTCTTTATAAAGAGGTTTTCATCAGGTTGAGGAAGTGTGTTAAAAGTTCACGGAAAGAAAGGGGAAGTGTGTTTCTTAAAAGACCATGTGCACCACCCAAGTCTTTGACTTGCAATTGTGACCGAGGTCTCTGAGGTGGGAGCTTTGGGACAGCTCTGCCCTTGCACACCGCCCTCTAACACAACCTTCCTGCTACCTGGGGGTGTCACCTGCCCCCTAAATGACCTTTCCAGGGTGCTCTGGAGGGGGTAAGGTTGGCCTGGTGTTCAGCCAGAGTCCCAGCAGATGGTGCTGTTCCCTCTGACTTAGTACCGGCCCAGAAGAGGGGTAGGCGGGTGGCAGGGCAGCTCAGTGCTGGGGTGCGCCGGGGGTGCCGGGGCCCTCAAGGGTGCTGCGGCCCTGGCCTCCAGCAGCACAGGGAAAAGATGTGCAGGCTACAGCAGTGCAGAGAGCTGAGCACACACTGAACTCACAGAGATGATTCTTACGAACTGAACACCTTCACAGCGTCTCGCTTGTATTGCCAACAACTAAGATGGGAGATTTTGCTCCAGGGCAAAAAGGGAAGTTCCATCAAATTCTTTATTTACATCTGTGATTTTCTAGATTATCCAGATTACAAATTAGGACTGGGGCCCCTATTTACAGTTACTGTGAAGGTTAGATGAGACAGCATCCCAGTAAACGCACGCGGGAACCACTTAGACAGCACTTGGCATTGTTCTCGTCATTGTTATGGTAGATTATCACACCCTTCATGCAAATACCCGTAGATCTGTGGGCACAGGGAATCCCAGGCACTTATGACTCAGCCTCTAACTTCAGAAAATACACAAAGGGCTTTTTGGGGAAAGGCAAGTCAACACAACAAAAAGCATGAAAGAGGCACAGAGTATGAATGAAACAGGAAAGGATGCAGGCCAGATTCCTAGAGAGGTGTGGGGAGGGGTGGGGGTGAGGGCCATGAGACAAACAAGCCGGACAATCGACCTAAGGCTTGTGCAGAGAAGTAATGGGTGAACAGTGACAAAGGGGGGAAACCCAAGGGGAGGGCGGCCAAAGCAGCCCCCAGATCCAGCCAAGGCGGTGCTGAGCCAGCCCCAGGCTGTGGGTTGGGGGACAGGACATACCCAGGGACTCTGGCATCCCAGCGGTCATCCACATGGGCTTGAGGGAAATATAGCCACCTTCTCCCGGGTGCCTCCTTCTCCCGGGTGCCTCCTCCCTTCCAGATGTTCACCGGTGACCGCCAAGGTCCGCAGGGCCACAGTGTCCTGTTGGCAGGAACAGGGATGGAAGGTGCGGTTTCACCAGTGTGGGACAACCCCAGCGAGGGGCAGAGCAGATCCTGTACACCAGGAGTCTTTCTTCTGCTTCCCCACTCTCTCCTGGTGAATCAGTGTTGACTTACTTCTCAGGGTTCAGGATTCTCTGCCTCTGACAGCAGAAGGCAACAGTGCCTGCCTCGTGACACCAGGGCTCCATAAGGCCATTCCTCCAAGTGAGCGCTCCCCACATCTTCCTCCAGCTGCCATGACAGGTGAAGTCTTTTTTTTTTTTTTTTAATGTATTTATTTATTTATTTTTGCCTGTGCTGGGTCTTCATTGCTGTCCACAGTTCAGTTCAGTTCAGTCGCTCAGTCGTGTCGGACTCTTTGCGACCCCATGAACCGCAGCATGCCAGGCCTCCCTGTCCATCACCAACTCCCAGAGTCTACCCAAACCCACGTCCATTGAGTCGGTGATGCCATCTAACCATCTCACCCTCTGTCGTCCCCTTCTCCTCCTGCCCTCAATCTTTCCCAGCATCAGGGTCTTTTCAAATGAGTCAGCCCTTCTCATCAGGTGACCAAAGTACTGGAGTTTCAGCTTCAAAATCAGTCCTACCAGTGAACACCCAGGACTGACCACGGCTGTTCTTTAGTTATGGTGAGTGGGGGCTGCTCTCTGGTTGTGGTATACGGGCTTCTCACTGCAGCGGCTTCTCTTGTTGTGGAGCATGGGCTCTAGGGCACCTGGGCTTCCGTAGTTGCAGAAAATGGGCTCAGTAGTTTGGCGCATGGACTCAGTTGCTCTGTGGCATGTGGGATCTTCCTGGATCAGGTATCAAACCTGTGTCCCCTGCATTGGCAGGTGGATTCTTAACCACTAGACCTCCAGGGAAGCCTGTGCAGTCTTATTGACTGAACATTTTTTTTTTTCAAATCAACCTTACATTGACTGCTTTTTAAAGATATTTACTATCTAAAGATATTTTCAAAAATAGCCTTAACTTGATAAACAATATACATAAAATAGTGGATTTGGTTGTTTAGTCGCTAAGTCATGTCCAACTCTTGTGACCCTAAGGACTGCAGCCCGCCAGGCTCCTCTGTCCATGGGATTTCCCAGGCATTAATACTGGAGTGGGTTGCCATTTCCTTTTCCAGGAGATCATCCCAACTCAGGGATTGAATCCTGATCTCCTGCACTGCAGGCAGATTCTTTACCGACTCAGCTAAAAATAACATGTAAAACTTCTTTTCTCATACACAACCGCCACCCAACTCTTCACTTAAAGCTGTTTTCTCACATGCCACCTCTCCCCTCAACAATAACTTTTAAAAAGGGAGAAGGACCAAGAGGGGTGCCTATCCCAGACCCAGGGAATCCACAGGATGCAGCCAGGAGCTGGGGTCCATCTCTGCCTTCAGCCTCCGTTAGGATGGAAGCTCAGGAGTTTATGCTACAGAGGAGGATGTGAGGCCTCACCTGTGGTTTCAGCACTTCTTGCGACGATGGTATGCTCTCACGTTTCAGAGGCTAGGACACCCTGGCCCACTGCAGCTTTGTTTTTCTCGTCAACCTCATCAGACACCACAGGTGCGGAATCCAGGCATCACGTGATTTGGTTTGTCTGGAGCTCTGGAGGGTGGTCCAAGCACACACAAGGCATCATCGGTGGGGAAGAAAAGCATCCATGAGTCCATGCTGGGGTACCAGCCCTGGCCCAGCCAACACCCACTCTTGCCCATTAACCTCTGAGGAAGTGCCTCCCCTCCAACTAGAAACTGCTTTAAAATAATACTCTCAGGGAGAATCTCCAGGAGATAAAAGAGATCATGTCCAACAAGCCTTCCTTTCATATCTGAGAGAGCTGAGCCCAGGATGGCTACACAGTGAAAGCGTTTGGTCCATGCCTCAGCACTGAAGTCATTTTAATTCTGCACAACCGAATTTAAATGTGAAATCATTTAAAAATAGTTTACATTAAAAAAAAATAAAGCACTAAGTCCCCGATGCTATTAAGGCTGAAATGAAATGATTTTACCCCTTCAAGGCAAACAGAGAATAAGCCCTTTGGAAAGAAATGGATGCTCAACCCAAGGACTCTCAAGATTATCAAGACCTTGACCCAGAAATCCCAGCCCTCACCAATTATGCTGCATGCATAATTCAACAGCACAACAAAGATATGTACACAAAAGTATGAACTGCGGCATTGTCTTGAAAAGTAAAAATTGTAACTGCTGGATATGGTTAGGGGTATACCTTCAGAAATTACATCCATCAATATGAAAGAATATTATCTATCCATTACCATGATGATTATACAAACTATGAAAAAGCAAAATTACAAAATGACCAGTCTATTAGGACTGCAGCTCTGAAAACCCCAACTTGTGGTTCGTAACAGGATCAGAATTGGAAACAGAGCGTCTGAGAGCAGACACTGGGCTCTGTGACCTCTGCTCCACCACCTGGATGGGGCAAGTAGGCTGCCTGAAAGAATGGGAGAATAGTATTGATGTGGGAATAGTTTCACCGCAGATCACTGGTGAGATAAAAAGAGGGTGCAAAGCAGTGTGTACACACATCTATAGGAAAATGCACACATACACACGCACACACACACACACACACACACACAGCTGTACTCAATTCCCAGAGACAAGAGCTGTTGACTTGGGCACTTTTATGTTTTTCTTGCATGTGTGTGTCCTTTCCTGCATTCGATTATCCTTGAATCAAGCCCATGATGATAAAAGTATTGTAAAATAATCAACTGCCACAAGAAAATTTTGGATAGCTATTTATCTTTTAAAATAAGCAGACACAGAGATCTCAAGTTTTAAATGAAAGTATTTGTGCTCCTGTAATTTTTTTACATTGGGAATATGAGATTTAATATTACTTTTTAATGTGAATTTTTAATTAAAAATTAAAAATGGAGAATAGGCATTTTCCCCTCTCTTGAAAAAAAAAAAAAGCCTTCCTAGGAGTTCAGATTATGCATAAGCAGTGTATGTGCATACATGTCAAGTACAGATAATTTTATTTGAATTAATGTAGTTAGGAAGCTTCTTTCACAAACAGTTATCACACCATAGTGAAAACATTCAGAGCATAAACAGCATAAATAAGCAAAACGAAAAAAAAATATTATTGTACTGTTTACCAACAAATCTATAATTACAAAATAAATTAACCATGAAATGAAACACTTTGGGTTTTCTGCAATATTGTTATGAGAGATCGGGTGGGTTGTTGTTGTTTTTTCAAATTAATTCTGGGAAAGCTTGAAAGTGAAATATTGCAAGGAGCATTGTGATTATTTTTTAAATCTATCAGCACACATCAGTGCTGTTCAGAGACGCCTGCTTTCATTTCCAAAGTCAAGGCTGCGAGCAGGGTGGTTGCTCTGAAGAGGCTGGCCAGACACTGACAGGATGCCTTTCCAGGCAGGGGACATCACAGCTGTCTTCAGGTGACACATCCAGGTCTGAAGAGTGATGCTTTCTTCATTCTCCCATGAAGCCAAGAGCCCTGCGATCTCAGCTCGGTTCCATGGAAATGAGGAGAAGAAAGATTGACCCGCCCTCCTCTCAAACAGTGAGTTCCAGCATCCAGCCAACCGAGATCAAGACCAACTTCCAGGGCTGGGTACCCCCGCATGAGGGTGTTTGTCTGTGTGAGACACTGTGGGGATGACAACATGTCTCCTACAGGAGACTCAGAGTGCTTAGGACAGGTCTGTCCCCATGGAGAAATGTGGCCCCTGCTTCTTTGCTTCTAGGAAAGTACACAAAACAAAATTCATGGGGAAAAGATCCAACCTCCTCTAGGAAAACTCACAGTGTGTGCCACACCATTCATCATTTCATTCTCTTCAGTCATCGGCCCATTTCTCTCTCTTCCTACTTGGGTTTAAGGTTTATTTGGTGTCAGGCTTTTGTCTTTATTATGCAGGTGCTTTTTCTTGTGAGCAGTGTGCAGGAAACCCAACTGCATCCTCTATTAGGAAGAAAATCAACCCCTGGGTGATGCTCCTATTTACCAGGGAGGCAGGAACCCTACACCGGAAGCTCTGCTCCAGGGAAACCTCATCCCATTCAGAAAGATGCCAAAGGAACTGACCAGAAGCACAGGCATCTACAGAGAATGGCCACTGGTCACCACCACTGATTCCCAAGTGCTTCTCACTGCCAGGCGCTCAGCTCAGTGCCCCTGGAACATTATCTGACTTAATTTTCCCAAAAGGTCAGCTAAGAACTTGCTTTCTTCACCAACTCTACAAGGCGCTGTTGCAAGTAGGTTCATTGGAAAAGTCAGTTAAAGCAAGAACTTATTAAAAACTGTTGTTCGGTTGCTAAGTCTTTGAGACCAACTCTTTGAGACTCCATGGACTGTATAGCATGCCAGGCTCTCTGTCCTTCACCATCACCCACGGTTTGCTCAAACTCATGTCCATTGAGTCAGTGATGCCATCCAACCATCTCATCCTCTGTTGCCCCCTTCTCCTCCTGCTTTCAGTCTTTCCCAGCATCAGAGTTTTATTTTGTTTTTGTTTTTTTTTCCAATGAGTAGGCTCTTCATATCAGGTGGCCAAAGTATTGGCACTTCAGCTTCAACATCAGCACTTTCAATGAGTATTCAGTGTTGATTTCTTTTAGGATTGACTGGGTTGATCTCCTGGCAGTCCAAGGGACTCTCAAGAATCTTCCCCACAGTTCAAAAGCATCAGTTCTTCGGTGCTCTGTCATCTTTATAGTCCAACTCTCACATCTGAACATAACAACTGGAAAAGCCATAGCTTTGACTAGACAGATTTTTGAGGGCAAAGTGATTTCTCTGATTTGTAATGTCCTTTTTAATACTCATTAAAAATTACACAATCTAAAAATATTTAACTGTAAATGCACACTTATTCGGAGAAGGCAATGGCACCCCACTCCAGTACTCTTGCCTGGAAAATCCCATGGACAGAGGAGCCTGGTAGGCTGCAGTCCATGGGGTTGCTAAGAGTCGGACACGACTGAGCAACTTCACTTTCACTTTTCACTTTCATGCGTTGGAGAAGGAAATGGCAACCCACTCCAGTGTTCTTGCCTGGAGAATCCCAGGGACCGGGAAGCCTGGTGGGCTGCCATCTATGGGGTCGCATAGAGTCAGACACGACTGAAGTGACTTAGCAACAGCAGCATACTAACTAGCCAATACTGTGAAATTTAAACCAAAGTCTCTTCTTCAAGTACAGTACCACCAATTGCACTTCTTAAGTGTTTGTCTTCCATAAACCTGTCACTGCCATCATAATGCGTGATTGTATGTGTGTGTGCTAAGTTACTTCAGTCATGTCCAACTCTTTGTGACTTTATGGACTGTAGCCTCCCATACTCCCCTGTCCATGGGATTCTCCAGGCAAGAATACTGGAGTGGATTGCCATGCCCTCTTCCAGGGGATCTTTCTGGCCCAGAGATCAAATCTACATCTCTATGTCTCCTGCATTGGCAGGCGGGTTCTTTACCACTAACTCCACCTGGGAGGCTAATGCATGGTTAATGTTGTCCAATCCCAGTTTCTTTCGATGGCTGAAGATCACTTTTGTGCACAATCCTTCTTTTTTAATACATACTCCTACCCAACCCGGTCTTTGACAGCTTCTGCTTCTGTGCCTGACTTGACAGCACTTTCTCTTTGACAACTCAGTCTCCAAAACATTTCCCTTCATTCTCATAAAAACAACCCCTTTTTGTGCTCTCATTTCATTGGCTCACACAGTATTCAGTCAAATTGCATAATTACGATAAGATGTACAATCACATAAATTAATGTTGGAGCAAACACAAACAAATCTTGTTCAGCAGGTGCTTCTGCTGGAAGATCCAGAAGGGCCTGAGTGACTGGGGGGTGGGCTTCAGGCTGTGGGCATTGGGCGGAGCAGGCAGAGCTCTTCCATACTTTTATAGAGAAGAGGAGCGTGCAGGTCACCAGGTGACTCAGTTAAGTGAAGAGCACTTAAAGCAGCACCACTGGAGCTGAAATTTAAAGGACTGCCCGTGAACCACTGAGCATCACATTTACATCAGGCCATCTGAATCAGCCCTCCAGCTGCACAGTCGGCTCGGAGTTCCCCTTGCTCTCATCATCACAGCACCAAGTGGGTCCTAGGGGGCAGTAAGAGATTTTGAATAGTAAGTTACTGTCCTGCCATCTGCCGCCCCTGTCTGATCCTTTTCCATGGGGGACAGTGTCCCCCGCCAAATCCACACATTGAGACTCTGGCCCCCAGGACCTCAGATTGTGATTGTCTTTGGAGATTGGACCTTCACAGAGGTGATTAAGTTAAAATGAGGCCATTTGGTGGGCCCTAATCCTACCAGACTTCCCTGATGGCTCAGATGGTAAAGCATCTGCCTACAATGCAGGAGACCTGGGTTCGATCCCTGAGTCGGGAAGATCCTCTGGAGAAGGATATGGCAACCCACTCCAGTACTCTTGCCTGGAAAATCCCATGGACGGAGGAGTATGGTAGGCTATAGTTCATGGGGTCGCAAACAGTCGGACACTACTGAGAGACTTCACATCAATCCTACCTGACTGGTACCCTTATAAGAAGAGGCAGTTGGGACACACAGACACCAGGGAAGGGCAGGGCCAGGCGAGGACACACCAAGAAGGCAGCCATCTGTAAGCTGAGGAGAGAGATCCCAGCAGAAACCAGGCCTGCCCATACCTTGATCTCGGACACCAAGCCTCCAGAGGTGCCAGAAAGTACATTTTTGCTGTTGACGCTGCCCAGACTGTGACATTTGATATTGCAGTCCCAGCAAACTCAGACTCCTTCCAGCACATGTCCTAGGTTCTAATCACCTGAGTTCCAGAGCCCCATCCCCTAGCTGAACGGACAGGAGAAACAGGGTTGCTGAGAGTATAACCCTCAAGACCTCCTAAGTGAGAACCACCCAGGGAGGGGGTTTAAAATGCAAGTTCCTGGGCTCCACCCTGACCTACCCAGTTGGACTGAAGCTCTGGAGCACTCCCTGTCAGAAGCTCCCAGGAGATTGCTGTGAAGATCGAAATGTGAGAACCGAGGCAGTGTCCTCCACACAGGTGAGCCCACCTCCAGTTCATTCCTGGAGTCGGAGCACATCACCTGCATGGACCTCACTTTTTCTAAGGAACCACTTGGATCTGACTGTGAAGGTCAGCCTTTACCCAATGAGGCAAGTGAAAGCTGAGTGAATAGAACCGTGCTCAGACCTAAAGCATCCCACTAATTCCAGTTACTGACAATAGTGATCGAAAAGTGGATATAGTGGTGACAGGCTCCAGGCTGAGGTCTGTCTCAGCTTAGATTCCGTTTCTCTGGCTTACCAGTTAGGTGACCTTAGCCAACTTCCTAACCTTTTTCAGTCTCATTTCGTCCATTAAAAAAAAAAAAAAAAAAAAACTATATCAATGTGATGTGAAGATTGAAACCATAATACATGAGGAGCACCTAGCAGAGTGCCCGCACTTAGTGAAAGTGAAAGTGAAGTCGCTCAGTCGTGTCCGACTCTTTGCAACCCCGTGGACTGTAGCCCACCAGGCTCCTCCATCCATGGGATTCTCCAGGCAAGAGTACTGGAGTGGGTTGCCATTTCCTTCTCCAGGGGATCTTCCCGACCCAGGGATCGAACCCAGGTCTCCCACATTGGAAGCAGATGCTTTAACCTAATAGATGTTATTAGATTACAAGTTAAACAATTTAAAGGATTACAACCACTGATACTGGCATAAGGAAAATTGTGTAAGATATAAGTAGCTTATAAACCCTAGTATACAGTGAAAAGATCTTATTTGATAAGAGTAACTGCAAAGCTGTACAGAAAAGAATGGTCTGGAACAAAAGGCTAATTATAGGGGACAAAACGGGACACTTACTCATTTTCACTAAAGGTATTGCAAGGGGAACCAAAAGTAAAGGCAGAAAACCATTAGAGAACCTTAGAAATTATGAGGAGTGAATGTCTGTCTGGGTCAAAACACGATGCCTTGGAGGAGATGAACCTTCTCTTTGGGTGCAACTGTAAACACTTGGATGAATGATTTTAGGGAAGGAGGGAGGGGAGGAGGGAGGGGAGGAGGGAGGGGAGGAGGGAGGGGAGGAGAGAGGGGAGGAGGAAGGGGAGGAGGGAGGGGAGGAGGGAGGGAGGGAGAAAGGAAGGATAATGTTTGCTTTTTTCTTTTTAAACTCCCTGTGTGTTTTCCTAGTTTCTACAATAATATTGCATCCATGATCAGGAAAAAGAAAGTATTTTTAAAGAAGTGAGATTAAAGAACACTTTAAAATCATTATTACCATCCATAGTCTTTACTTTGGGGAAGAAAATGTCTTCATAACCTGAAAGAAAAAATGCAACCATCCCAAGTTCCTTTCAGAAACATAAATTTCAAAAGTAAATTTTAAGCATTTTTGTATACAGAACAAAGCTTCTTATCAGTACCCACTGCTGGCCAAGAAATGTGAATCTGGAGAACATCAACAGAGAATTTTATGGTGAATAAGACAATTCTGTTGATAAATACTTATATAGCGGAGAGATTTTCTTTCAATAAATATTTGCTTAGCACCTATTCTATGCCTGAGACTTGCTGGCAGCAGGTAAATAGGGGAATAAAAACAGTTCTGTGCCCCAGAGGATCATACAGTCTGTGGGGCATACAAACACCATCGGATAATCACAGGAATAAAAACACAACTCCTGCTCTAATACATGTGGCAAATGAGAAGAGAGTCATTCTGGGAGAAGAAATGACAGGCTTAAAGCCATTTCCCTAAATCCACAAAGCCGTCTTTGAAGTGGCACGTACACCTGCCACCTCTCCAGGAAATCTGACACATATGTTTTACACCTGGTCTCTTCCTGTGTCTCTAGCTGCATCAGGCTGGGGAATGGATTTAATCGCTTCTGTCTCAGAAGCACTAGAATCCAGACCGGAGCTCCGCACCTGCCAGGGGCCCACAAGGGGTGGGTTAGTTTCCTTTTTTAGAGGGCATTTTTAGAGGGTACCTTTTTTAGAGTGACTGTCGCCTCCTGTCCGGGAGGTGGGAGGGGTGATCAGGGCTGGAGTGCTGGCCTGGAGGCGATCCCGTCAGAGAACTGCCAGGCAACCAAGGTTACTGACATCAACTCTGGATCCAGTAACTAAACTGACATATGTGCATGCGTGGGTGCTCGGTCACTTCAACCATGTCCAACTGTTTGCAACCATATGGACTGCAGTGCATCAGGCTCCTCTGTCCATAGGATTCTCCAGGCAAGAATACTGGAGTGGGTTGCCATGTCGTCTTCCAGGGGATCTTCCCAAACCAGGGATCAAACCCACATTTCCTAAATCTCCTGCACTGCAGGCAGATTCTTCACCGCTGCGCCATTGGGGAAGCCCAAACAGATGTATACGTTTGACTTAATCTGTTCATTGGTTAAAATCTGCCAGGCCTGGTGCTGAAATGTAGTCTGTGCCCTTCTGGGTCTCACCTTAAGGGAAAGAACCCAAGAACAACAGGACCATGGCAACGACCTGCAGGTGGAGTGGGTGTCTGAGCTGTAGGGACATGACTTGGCAGATTTAGGGCAGAGAGGAGGGCCAGGCTGCATGGAGATGTCACCCTGCACCCTGAAGCCAAGAAACCAGGTGTGACCAGAGCTCTCTGGGTCTGGGGGGAAAGAATGGGTGATGGAGTTCCTCTGTAAGAAATTTGTGGGACAGCTTCAAGGAGAAAGGAGTCTGAGTAGCAGGGTGAGTCCCAGAACCCAAAGGAGGTGGAGAAGCAGTGAGAAGACCAGGGGCAGATCATGGGAACGGAAGGGGGCGGTCACTCCCATCCACAGGCCCGGCCACTCACCAAGGTGAAGGTTCCAGTGAGAGACACGTCCCTTCTCTTCCAGGCAGCTTTTCCTGACTCTCGCCCAGTTGTATGAGAGCATCCATCCATTCCCCTCCCTGTGGTTCCTTGAGTCAGGTAATCCTTTGTGACTTCAGGTGATGATGCAAGCCACACACCTGCCCTGCACCTCAAGGGGCCTGAGACTTACTCCCCCCACGTAGCAGGGCCTAGAAGATGTCAGAATCGGCCACCCTAGTTACAGAGCCTCCATGCCAGTAACCACGGACCTGCATGCACTGCAGAGGGAACCTGGGATGGCCACATGCCCCAAACCATCTTCTCTGGTGACAGAACAGAAGGTGACAAAATTGGAGGTAAATTATTCAGTTTCTTCTCTTGGCCTCTGAGAAGGCTCTGTGCTGCGTGGGAGCTCGGCGCATTTGTCCTGAGTCACTCGCCCCAGGCTGCCACCGCAGGCTGACTGACAGCCGGGTGACAGAGCCCTGATCTGCAGGAACGGCCTCACTGAGCCCTGTGTCGACAAGCGGACTTTGATTCTGAGGCAGCTAATGTATTCTGAGCCTCAGCTGAGCACCGGCCAGGTGCTGGGTGAGTTCTTCCCAGGAAACTGGAGAGGCTCCATGCAATGCTACGGAGCTGGGAGGGTGGCCAGCACGGGAGGAAGGCTGTGTGTGTGCAGGAGCATCAGTGGGTGGTCCAGCACTGGGCGGTGAGATGGAGGTGGAGGGCTGGACCTGCAGAGAGAAAGGGGAAGCCCTTTGGTCATATCTGGTCCATCTGGGTTCTAACAAGCACAGAACAACTGAGGCCTCCTGGGCCAGCACACTTGAGCCTCTGCACATTGAATGCTGAACCCACTCTGCAGGTGCCTCCCCATCCCTCCATCAGCCAGGTGAGCACATCTCAGCCTGGAAACAGGAAGACACCTTCATGAAGACAGTGCTTCCTGAGAATGAAGCACAGACTCAGGCCTCAGCCTATTTACTAATAACTGGAATGCTCTCCACGAGAACTCAGACACACATGCCTCTGCTGTTGACCAAGGTGACTCCTGGGAGCAGCAAGTACTCAGGTTTGAGAGAGCAGGTGTGGACACCTGTCCAAGCTGTCGAGAACTTTACTTAGGAGATTCTGCTGAATAAAAGCTACTGAGCTAAAGGGTCAGTGTAAATGACTTGGGACCCTAAATGATGCCCTGGGATCCTCAAGACCGACTTCTGTGTGACTCACCTGGACAAGCAGAAAAAACCCAGAGCCCGCCTCAGAGGAGGCCGGTGGTGACATCATGATTTCCTGTATATGCCACCCTCCTAAACCACTGATAACCAACTCAAGGGAGCCTGGGGGCGAGAAGAGAGCTCCTGACAAGCACAGGTGGCAGGCTGCTGCTACGGGAGCCTGTTTGTTTTGTTTTTTAATATTCCATTTTTTCCTTGTAAGATCTCTGCATAAAAACACAAAGGTCCCTGTGGTTAACCTGCGTTCCTGCCTGCCAGTCCCTGCTTTGTGTTTCATCCACTCTGGCCACAGTCAGGAGCTCATTTTATCTGGAGGGGTCGCTATAAAAATCTCTTGGAAAGTAATTCAGAAGGGTTTTCACAGTGTGGAAAGTCACTTTATTTCTCTACCCTCAGCTGGGCTCTTGTGTTTTCAGAATAGCCCTTGGGCAAAAGCCCAGTTGTGTTTCCTTAGGAAAAATAGGTTCTAGAGACAGAAATAAGATGAAGATGGGGAGGGCAAAAGGCCTCCAGGGGACCCCACCTGCCTAAAAGGTGTCCCCTTGGGTCTGTTGGGATATCCCTGCATTCCCTTCTAGTCCTTCCAGTCCTGACCGCCCCACCCACACCTGACCAGAACCAAACTCAGTTCCAGGCAAAATACCTTGGCATTTATTACCACCTTCACAGAGAGAAGGTGAAGGACAGGTGAGCTTGTCCAGGGCAGTTTCAGAAGACAGGAGTGTCCGGAGAGCAGCCAGGCTGGCAATGAGCCTTGCAAAGTCACTGGGCATTCTGTGAAAGAGAACTCTCTGGAGAGCCCAGAAGATGGACGTTCATGAGAGCTGAGCTCCCCATGAATGGAGGGCTATGCTGTGCTTAGCATCTGTTGCCTTATCTGATCCACACAGGTGTTAACATGCCCACACAGTTACCATCTGCATGATCTAGATAAGGAAACGGAGGCTTAAAGAAGTCCAGGAGCTTGGCCACGGTCACAGCCAGGAAATGCATGGAGTGTGAGATCCCAGGGTCACGGGACCATGTGCCTCTGGAAGCAAAGTGCACACACCCTGGAGAGTGCTTCAGATAAATTTCATCAACCTTGAATGGATGCAGAGTGGCTGTGAGTTACAGATTGTACAGGGCAGCCCTGACCTAGAATGTTCCCTGCTGTCATCCAACCAGGTGTTCTAATGTTTGGTCTAAAAAATCTGACCAGCATACTGCTGTGTCTTGGACCAGGGAGTCTCCACCGAGGAACTTGGTGCTGACAGCAGGGAGCAGAAAGGCTCCATGTCGTTTGAGGTCCTGACACTCCTTTCCAGAAATTCTACTCTGTGTTCCTGCTGCTCCATTATGACAGCTTTATTCTTCTGAGCCTTGAAGATTGGTGTAAAATCTTCTCCAGAGAATTGCAAATGTCCCATAGAAGGGCCACAGTTTATGTCCCATTGGTTGATAAGATCAGTTAAGCCTCTTAGGGAGAGTGACAAGCTGGGCACTCAGAGGTCACTGGTATGTCCACAGTGGCTCCGGTCATGGTCACTGACATATTGTCTTCTTCAGGCCCTGTATTGGGGTCCACTGCCACCTGACTACCTACTTTTGGGGGGATATGTGTTGGTTTCCTGTGGCTGCTGTAAGAAATTACCACAAACGTAGTGGCTTCAGCAACATGAGTTCACAGTCTTACAGTTCTGGAGGTCAAAAGTCTGAAACCGGTCTCACTGGGGTATAAGCAAGTTGATGGAAAGGTTCTTATCTCCTGGAGGTTCCTGGGAGAATCTGTTTCTTGCCTTTTCAAGGCTTCTAGAAGCCCCCCACCTTCCTTTGCCCAGGGCCCCTCTGTCCATCTCCAAAGTCAGCAAAGGTGGGCTGAGTCCTTCTCACGTCACATTTGTCCAACCTCTACTTCTGTCTCCCTCTTATAAGGATCCTGTGATGGCACTGGGCCCACCCAGATCATCCAGGATAATGTCCTTTCTCAAGGTCATTAACTGAGGCCTCAAAGTCATCTGCAAAGTCCCTGTTGGGCTCTGGGGTTTGGGGTGTGGGCCGTTTCCTGCTGCCTCAGTGTTTTGTAGGGGTGTGTGTGTGTGTGTGTGTGTGTGTGTGTGTGTGTGTGTGTATGATGGAGATAGTTAGAGATAACATTCTTTACCTTCTACTTATTTGTTATTAAAATATATACAGTCTTGGCTTTGGTTGATCTCCTGGTTCTGGATATTAAGGAAATGTGTATTATAACTTTTGGGTCAACAAGAGGGGAGATGCTGGCCCAGAAGAGGATCCTCAGCTTCCTCTTAGCTTGGTACTAATGCATCTCCATAGCAAGGCCTTGGGTATTCACTGATGAATTCCATGTGAGGTCTGCGTTTGTAGGCTTGAACCTGCAGTGTATTTACCTGGTTAAGACTCCTTTCCTGCTTATCCTGCTGCTGCTAAGTCACTTCAGTCATGTCTGACTCTGTGCAAACCCATAGATGGCAGTCCACCAGACTCTTCCGTCCCTGGAATTCTCTTAGAGTGTGGTAAACATGGAGGGGTGCTAAGAACATTCCCAACCCTACTTTTAGGAGCTGGACCTGAGATACTGGGTTAATAATCTCTCTGTGGTGTGTGCACTGGTTGAGGTCACAGCAGGTCCTTGATTCTTAGACAAATCTGATGGCCTCTTATCCTGATAGGCTTCCCCGGTTGCTCAGTGGTTACAAACCCACCTGCCAATGCAGGAGAAGCAGGAGACTTGGGTTCCATCCCTGGATCAGGAGATGGCAACCCACTCCAGTACTCTTGCCTGGAAAATCCCATGGGCGGAGGAGCCTGGTAGGCTGCAGTCCATGGGGTCGCTAAGAGTTGGACACGACTGAGCGACTTCACTTTCACTTTCACTTTTCACTTTCATGCATTGGAGAAGGAAATGGCAACCCACTCCAGTGTTCTTGCCTGGAGAATCCCAGGGACGGGGGAGCCTGGTGGGCTGCCATCTATGGGGTCGCACAGAGTCGGACACGACTGAAGCAACTTAGCAGCAGCAGCAGTAGCCTGGGTCAGAAAGATCCCCTGGAGGAGGAAATGGCAAACCACTCCAGTATTCTTGCCTGGAGAATTTCATGGACAGAGGAGCCTGGTGGGCTACAATCCATGGGGTCTCAAAAGCATCAGGCACAACTGAGTGATCAAACAACAACGATATCCTTATGAGGCCATCTTGGAGAATCCAATCAGGCTGCTAGAAGCCCTTCTAGTTCTCCTAAAACATATCCTGACATTTAGCAGGACAGAACTAACAAAGAGAGAACATAGAATTGGTTCAAGGGGCCGAAAGGAGATAGGCAGAGGACAGTGGAGGAAGAAAGGGCTGGGAGATAGTTGCATGGGGGAAATCCATGGGATAATTTTGCCATGACTTCATGCTTACAAATCTGCTGGCATCTGCTCCCCAAAGGCTGTCTTACAGGGGAGTAGATGGCAGATGCTGCACACTGAGGCACTTCTCCCCAGCTCTTTGCCCATCAAGGCCCGACCTTCTGGGCCTGGGCTCTGCATTATTTGAGGAAGGTGCTTGATAAATATCTGCACACTTCTCCCAGCCAGCCAGCCACTTATTCAGTCAACAAACTCTTACTGAATAATGCTGAGGAAAGAAACTGCCTGTTGCTGTGGAGATAAATTCACAGCACAGTCTCAGCTCTCGAGTCACTTGCCAAAATGTTCAGTCCTGATCTCACTAAGCATCTCTTTTGGTGAATTTTTATAACACTTATTGTGACTTAAGGAGTTGCTTTTGTGCCCATTTCCCATAATTGTTTTGAGTATTTTATCACTTTTATTCTTAAGAGTATTCTTTAAGGTTTCTAGTTAGAATGTTTGTTTAGATCACTGGGGATTGAGGCAAGCAGTAATAAAATAGTTTCTGGCCCCAGTTCTTTTAAAATGCTCTCTTTTCTTTATCCAATGCAATATTATAGTTTTATGAGGATTAAATAAACACCGTCTTGGATGTTGTTAGAAAATTCGCATTTAAAGCATTAAAATGGGGTTCATCAAAATCACCCAGCCTTTGAGGATTCCATAGAAATTTGGCTGTTTTTCAAATTTTATTGAAATGTAGTTGATTTACAATATTGTGTTAGAAGCGTGGCTGTTTAATTCCAAGACCATGAAGAGGAGAGAGGAAGATTTTGCTTTCTCCAGAGTAAACACCCCAAAATTGTTAGCAGACTAAGGATTCCTTCAAGTCTCAAAATGAAATATGGCTTAAAAATATCGCTGATTCAATACAAATCCCAACCAGCCATATGCATCATTTCATTAAAATATTCATTTTTAAAATAATGCCTTAGCCAAAGGAATTCTGATAGGCAATGTGTCCAGCTGGTCCTGTTTGAACTTAGCAACAGACATGAGGGGCTGGGGATGGGGGTGGCCCCGCGGACACGAGTAAGTGAAGTGGTCTCCAATCCACCATCCCCGTGATGAAGCTAGAGGCTTCTCTGAGTTACGTGCTGCCAGCCAGCCTGGTTGGGAGCTGAAAGATCTGTTTCTACCTTTCCGAACTAATTTTTAGAATTAGGCCATATGCATGGATGTGACGGCTCCTCATCCTCACAATTACTTCTCTAACCTGACAGTGTTCTGCACTTTCATCATCTATCCATTTTTCACTTTTCTGAAAATTTGTCTCCAGATCCCAGCAATGCATTGAAAAGCTAGCTTAAATATTTCAACATTGACATTAAGCAAAATGGTGAGGATGAGCCCGGAGCAAGAACCTCCTCGCTGATCTTCATTCTAGAAGGAACAAAGGGGCTTCTTCCTAGGCCAGGGCTTTCTGTCTGCCATGTCTGTCTCAGCCTGTAAAACACAGCCCTCCCCTCATCCCACCGGGCCCCGGCTCCACGGCAGATCCATAGCCCAAGCGTCACCCACCCAGCCAGGGCCCGTGAGCGGCTAGCCTCAACTAGTGCCATGACACCCTCATGTTCCCTAACAGGGACTCCCCTTACTTGTTGTCATTCTTTAGTCCCTAACTTGTGTCCGACTCTTTGCAACTGTAAGGAATGCAGCATGCCAGGCTTCCCTGTTCTTCACTATCTCCCGGAGTTTGCCCAAGTTCATGTCCATTGAATCAGTGATGCCATCCAAACATCTCATCTTCTGTTATCCCTTTCTCCTCCTGCCCTCCCAGCATCAGGGTCTTTTCCAATGAATCTACTCTTTGTATCAGGTAGTCAAAATATCGGAGCATTAGCTTTCAGCATCAGTCCTTCCAATGAGTCTTCAGGCTTGATTTCCTTTAGGATTGACTTGTTTGATCTCCTTGTTGTCTAGGGGACTCTCAAGAATCTTCTCCAGCACCACAACTCGAAAGCATCAGTTCTTTGGCACTCAGCCTTCTTTATGGTCCAATTCTCACATCTGTACAAAGCTACTGGTAAAACCATAGCTTTGACTATATGGACCTTTGTCAGCAAAGTGATGTCTTTTCTTTTTAAAACAGTCTAGGTTTGTCATAGCTTTTCTCCCAAGGAGCAAGCATCTTTTAATTCCATGGCTGCAGTCACCATCCTCAGTTATTTTGGAGTCCAAGAAAATAAAGTCTGTCACTGTTTTCATTTTTCCCCCCCTATTTGCCATGAAATGATGGGACCAGATGCCATTATCTTAGTTTTTTGAATGTTGAGCTTTAAGCCAGTTTTTTCCCTCTCCTCTTTCACCTTCATCAAAAGGCTCTTTAATTCCTCTTCACTTTCTGCCATTGGGATGGTGTCATCTATATATCTGACGTTATTGATATTTCTCCCGGCAATCTTGATTCCAGCTTGAGCTTCATTCAGCCAGGCATTTCACATGATGTACTCTGTATATAAGTTAAATAAACAGGGTGACAATATATAGTCTTGATGTACTTCTGTCCTAATTTTGAACCAGTTCTTTGTTCCATGTCTGGTTCTAACTGTTGCTTCTTGACCTGCAAACTGGACAATGGGCTGCATTAAACTGCCTCAACATCCGCCTAACTTTCTCCAGTGATGGTTAGAACTCTGACCAATTTCCTAACTTTTCCCCATTGCCATTTTCCCTCCGTGTTGGGTGTGCTTTGTACATGTGGTGAGTAAGTGCACTGCACTGTCTTATAGTGTAAGCATGTGCATACGCGTGGGCTGATAGTTCAGTGTCATATTTAGTCCAGTAAATAAACCTGACGTCAGCAACACTGCCCGGATCACCCCTCTGTCCCCTCAATCACCCAGAACAGTGCCTGGAATGTGACACAAGGATGGCATGTCACCTTCAGAAGCATCATCTTCAGCCTGGTCTCAGGATGAGAAAAAAACATCAATCCAAGCAGCACATGAATCACAGCCCCCAGTGTGTAACTTGATCGTTTTTGTGGTTATTGTTTCAGGACTATGTGTTACTGCAGCAAATTCACTACTACAGCCCTGATTCTTCATGAGTCTCAAGAAACGAGCCAAAGCTTCCCATTGCCCAGAAGGAGGTCACAGATGCCCAGTAAAAGTCACCTGAGCCAAAGGAGCTGGCAGTTTGCACATGGAGGGTGCATAGCACCTGGCCAAAGAGCCTTGTGCAGCAGGACAAAGGGATATAGAGGCTGAGAACATCAAGTATTATGATGAGGTGAGTTATATTTGGGACAGGAAGTGGCAAAAGGCAGTTGCAGAACAAGCACAGAAATCCACACGGGGTCCACTGGGGGGACATTCCGTGGTCCCCAGGGACATAAATTAACCCTAGAAATGAGGAAGACAGAAAAACCTAAGGGGGCAACTTATAACCTTGAATGTGATGATATTTTGCATCTGAATTAACAGAGACATGACAGGGTTGGTTAGAACACCTTGCAAGTGACTCCATTAATTGTCTGTTATTAGAGGAAAATGTGGGCTTTCATAGACTCAAATTGAGTTATGGAAAATGTAATAAAGCTAACTTTTTACACACCTACATTTTAAAAAGTTGTTTTTTTGTTTTTGTTTTTGTTTTTTTGCTGTGAGTAACATTCATACCCATGACACACACAGACTGGCATATTTTTTTACAAGCCCTTGGTCTGTGGTATTTGAAAAATCAAGGGCTCCAGAGAAGTGAAGACTCCCCCCTGGGAAATTGACACAACACATTAGAGATAAAAATCGAAGTGATTCTTCTTTCGGACCGAGTCTCCCCATGACATAGGTGTGAGCGCTCCACCTCGGAAGGTCCGCTGCCTGGCAGTGGCAGGCGCTGAATCTCCTTTTCTAGGAGTTACACTGATGCTGACAAATGCTCTTTTCAAATGATTGATTCCCCAACATGTGAGAATCTGAGTTAAGTCTGAACCTCAGAGCACGAGTTCAGAGCCGAGATAAAAAGCTCGCCAGCTCGCCCCGCTTGGCCTTCTGCCCGGCTAAAGAAGCTTCCAGTCTCGAGAGCTGCCTTTGTGGACATGTGGAAGCAAGGATGGTATTGCTGGCAGCTCACACAGTGGCAGCGGGCCCCATACCCACCAAGATAAATGATGTTTACGAGCTCTTTCAGCCTCGAGCGTGGGTTTCCAACATGGCAAGCCAGCCATTGGAGAACAACCTACTTGGACGTAGAGACTGGCCAATGGCTGTAACCAAAGGAACCATCTCACCTGACATAAAGAAGCCTTCAGGGAAGCCACCAAAGAACCACAGGATTGGCTTAGAGCCAAATATTTGCAAAACAAATTTTAGACTTACATGTTTTATTATTTCAGTGATGGTAAACACTTGCTGAGCTTGGGCATTTGAAGGAAATCATTCTTTTTTCTTCTTCTTTTTTACACTTTTTTAATTGGTGGAAAGTGGCTTTATAATTTTGTGTTGTTTCCTGCCATACAGCAACATGAATCAGTGATAACTGTACACATATCCCTTCCCTCCAGAGCCTCCCTCCCCTCCCCACTTGCCACCCCACTAAGTCATTACAGAGTGCCAGGCTGGGCTCCCTGTGTTATTTAGCAATTCCCCACTATCTGTTTTACACGAGATAGTGTTATATATGTCAGTGCTACTTTCTCACTTCGTCCCACCCTCACCTTCACCCACTCTGCCCCTGAATCCCTTCTCTACTACGTTCATCAGGGTCATTTTTCTACATTCCATATATATGCATTAATATATGAAATTTGTTTTTTGCTGTGTCACTTATGCACGTCACTTAAGCAGTTTGGACTGTAGTTTCCTCTGGCAAGCTGGGCTGATTGGCTGGGATCGCCATGGACACCCACACATCAATGCAAAAATGTTTATGTGACATCTGTTGTGTGGTGGGGACTGTGTAGTCCTTGAGGATGCACAGGTGGGGCAGGAGATTTCTGTCACAGGAAGCTCATTTGAATAGGAAACATCACATAAATAGAAACGTATATCTGTGGAGGCCCTTCCATGCACCAGGCCCTTCTATCTGCAGAGCACAGAAAGGGAATGGTCCGAGACTGCTGATAGGAATGTGTGGATGACAGATGAAAACCAAGTGTAGGGGTGGAAACCAGCCCGATACGTGTGGAGAAGTATACATAGGTCAGGGCTGCTGGGCCATCCGTCACGCTTAATTAAAGGATTCATTCATGGATTCATTCAACTAGTATCTACCTGAACACCTGTTATATGAGGGGCCCTGGGGAGTGAAAAGTCATACAGGGAGGAGGCGGGGGCTTGGAGCCACGTACCCTTCCTTGGGTCGCTGCCTCCATCCCATAATTCACAGGACATTCCTCATCACGCACAGACGTGAGAATTACCTGGGGCAGAGTGAAATACATCAGGTTTCTAGACATCTTCCTTGGAGATTCTGATTCACTCTTTTCTGTGTTGAGACTGAACGGTCTGAACCATTAATGAGTGCCCTGGGGGATTTCCATTACCTAGAAAGTTTGGAAGCGATTTCAGGGGCAGTGTTGGGGCTGAGATATTTTTAGCTACTAGGAGGCATGTTCTTGGGGGCAGTACAGGGAACAAGGAGAAAAGAAAAGGCTGATGGATACAGAGAGAGGGATGCAGAAAGGGGGACTGATCAGAGAATGGGCAGCAGCTAAATTCACTGGCTTTGATTTCTAAGGCTGGGAGGAGCAGCAGGGGTCAGCTGCTGAGCTGGAGAACTGGGGCACAGAGACGAGTCCTATAGGGCCCCAGGGGGGCACACGTGGGGGCATTCTGGTTTTCAGTTGAGTTTGGGGATATCTTCAAATCAAGGCTGACCCCCAGCCTGTTCTATAGACCACCCTCTAATTATTTAATAATATAAAAGTTCAGGGCAGCAAGAATGAAAGATCACGAAAGACTTCCTATCTCTCTAAGTCCCTTTCGAGCGCAATCGGATAATAGATTCTACTCAGAGAAGATTCTTGAGAATCCCTTGGACAGCAAGGAGATCAAACCAGTCAATCCTAAAAGAAATCAACCCTGAATATTCATTGGAAGGACTGATGCTGAAGCCAGAGCTTCAATATTTTAGCCACCTAATACAAAGGGCTGACTCATTAGAAAAGATCCTGATGCTATGAAAGATTGAAGGCAGGAGGAGAAGGGGGCTACAGAGGATGAGATGGTTGGATGGCATCACCAACTCAATGGACACGAATTTGAGCAAACTCCAAGAGATAGTGAAGGACAGGGAAGACTGGCATGCTGCAGTCCATGGGGTTGCAAAGAGTTGGCCATGAATTAGCAACTGAACAACAGCAAAAAAGTGTCAAGGGTTACTGTCTTAAAGCATGATAGGAAAAGCTGACTAGAATAGGCATGTACACGTAAGCTTATATATGTATATATGTTCAATAACTAATATATACATATGAACACATATAGTATGTATCAACATATTATCAGTTTATATTATTGTATTACTTTATTTTTAAATGTATTTATTTTAATTGGAGGCTAATTACTTTACAATATTGTAGTGGTTTTTGCCATACATTGACATGAATCAGCCATGGGTTTACATGTGTTCCCCATCCTGAACCCCCCTCCCCCCACATCCCATCCCATCTCTCTGGGTCATCCCAGTGCACCAGCCCTGAGCACCCTGTCTCATGCATCAAACCTGGACTGGCGATCTGTTTCACATATGATAATATACATGTTTCAATGCTATTCTCTCAGATCATCCCACCCTTTCCTTCTCCCACAGAGTCCAAAAGACTGTTCTATACATCTGTGTCTCTTGATGTCTCGTATATAGGGTTATCGTTACCATCTTTCTAAATTCCATATATATGTGTTAGTATGCTGTATTGGTGTTTTTCTTTCTGGCTTGCTTCACTCTGTATAATAGGCTCCAGTTTCATCCACCTCATTAGAACTGATTCAAATGTATTCTTTTTAATGGCTGAGTAATACTCCATTGTGTATATGTACCACAGCTTTCTTATCCATTCATCTGCTGATGGACATCTAGGTTGCATCCATGTCCTGGTTATTATAAACAGTGCTGTGATGAACATTGGGATACACGTGTCTCTCTCAATTCTGGTTTTTGTGGTGTGTGTGCCCAGCAGTGGGATTGCTGGGTCATATGGCAGTTCTATTTCCAGGTTTTTTGGGTTTGTTTTTTTTTTTTTTGCACTTTTTTTTTTTTTTTTACTTTACAATATTGTATTGGTTTTGCCATACATCAACATGCATCCACCATGGGTGTACACGTGTTCCCCATCCTGAACCCCCCTCCCACCTCCCTCCCCATACCGTCCCTCTGGTTCTCCACACTGTTCTCCATAGCGGCTGTACTAGTTTACATTCCCACCAACAGTGTAAGAGGGTTCCCTTTTCTCCACACCCTCTCCAGCATTTATTGTTTGTAGATTTTTGGATAGCAGCCATTCTGACCGGCATGAAATGGTACCTTATTGTGGTTTTGATTTGCATTTCTCTCATAATCAGTGATGTTGAGCATCTTTTCATGTGTTTGTTAGCCATCTGTATGTCTTCTTTGAAGAAATGTCTGTTTAGTTCTTTGGCCCATTTTTTGATTGGGTCGTTTATTTTTCTGGAATTGAGCTGCAAGAGTTGCTTGTATATTTATATATTAATATATCAACATCATTTATTAAGCATTGACTCTGTATCTGGTACCATGATCAGCACATAGGATTATTATTTATTTATAACTATCCTCTATTGGAGAGTTGTTATATGCTCTATTAATGGAAAAACTGAGGGTTGGAAAGATCTGAGGACTTGCATAAGATCTCACAATTAGTAGGTATGAACCTTATATGTAAACCTGAATCCAAAAGAGTTCAAAGCACAAACTCTAAACCAGTGTGATGATCACCAGGGATGATGTTGACAGTGATGATGCTTACAATGGTGATGCTGGTGATGGCAATGTTAGTGATGACAATTCTATCTATTAAGCCTTCACTATATACAGCACTTCCTGAGTAGCTCAAAAGGTTGAGAATCTGTCTGTTATGTGGAAGATCTGGGTTTGATCCCTGGGTCAAGAAGACACCTTGGAGAAGGGCATGGCAACCCACTCCAGCATTCCTGGAGTATGCCTGGAGAATCCCATGGACAGAGGAGCCTGGCAAGCTACAGTCTATGGTGTCACAAAGAGTCAGACAGGGTGAGCGACTAACGCTTTGATATACAGAGCACTGTTCTAAGCACTTTAAAAGTAATAACTCATTCATTCTTCACAGTGAGCTATTTTTGCTCCCGTATTAGAGATGAGGAAACTAAGGTATACACAGCACTTATAATCTGTCTAGTTTACACAGCAGGTGAGTGCCAGAGAAGACATTAGAACTTAAGTGACAGGTCCAATATCTGGTTCAAATATCGTGCTTCACTTCCTCTCATAATACAAATTCATATTATATAATGGAAAATAGTACATCATATTATATATTTATAATGGAATGTTATTCAGTCACTAGAAAGAAGAAAATTCTGCCATCTGTGAATGGACTTTGAGGGCATGATAAGTGAAATAAGTCAGACAGAGAAAGACAAATACTGTATAATATCACTTATATGTGGAAATCATAAGAGCTGAACTCATAGAAACAGATTAGAGAGGTAGATACCAGGACTGGGGGCTGGGAATTGGGAAGATGTTTCCAGGTCCAAGCTCAGAGTGAGAAGATGAGTAAGTTCTGGAGATCTAATGCAGAGCCTAGTCATTACAGTCATTATAGTCAACAAGACTGTACTGTAAACTGCAAACTTGCTAAGAGACTGGATCCTAATTGTTCTCACCTCAAAAAAGAAATGATAATTATGTGATATGATAGAGGTGTCAGCTAACGCCACTATGGTGGTAGTTATACTGCAATGTATAAACACATCCAATCAATACATGGTACACGTGTGTGTGTGTGTATATTTGTGTGTGCTCAGTCATGTCTGACTCTTTGCAACCATATGAACTGTATCCCACCAGGCTTCTCTGCCCATGGGATTCCCCAGGCAAGAATCCTGGGGTCAGTTGCCATACCCTCCTCCAGGGGATCTTCCTCACCCAGGGATCGAATCCCATCTCTTACGTCTCCTGCATTGGCAGGCAGATCCTTGACTGTTAACACCTCCTGGGAAACCCTGGTTCACCTTAAACTTACACGATGTCAATTATATCTCGATTTTTTAAAATCCTGGTAAAATACAACAGGATGAAACAATGACTTGTTGTGAGAGGTTTGTTTACTTTACAAAAAAACTTAGTGAGGGTCTGGACTTGGAGCTCACATACCTAGTGGGGAGGGGGTCTTCCAGGAGAGGTGGAACCTTCAAAGGCTGCCCGTCAGAGGGCACTGTCTGGGTCCACCTGGGAGACTTGGAAGTTTTCCTTTCTGCTGCCCTTCCAAAAGTGGCTTTTGAGACAAAGCCCAAACTGGGGCATTTCCCCTACAGGGCCTCCCACCCAGGCTCCCATGTGCTCTGCAGTGAATGCACCCACCCTGCATCACCAGAGGCAGGAGGTGCCCTGGAGGGGCCAAGCTAGTTACTATCCACTCCCCGCATCCCTGTCTGGGTGGAGGTGATAGAGCATCCACCCTTGCCCAGGTGGAGGTGATGGAGCATAGGCTCCAGTTCAAGAGGAGGGGTGGTATGTGAAGCCACAAGAGACCGATGAAGGAAAAGGTGGAGAAGGTCTGTCACCATGGCAGCCATGCTCCCCATCGAAGTGCTAACAGAACACTGGCCACATAATTCTCCAGGTGGCAAATTGGTGCCTATGTGGCTTAAACTGGAGGGAGCACTGGTGTGTGTTTGTGTGCAACACACCCTGGAACTCGCACGAGCAGCTTCCCATGGGGATCTCCAGCTGTGTGAAAGGTCCACAAAACTCCTATCATATCCCTGGCTAACCTAGGCTTTGAGGGACATGATGTGGAATTTTCCAGTTAAAGAATTTCCTGAAAAATATTGCACATTCCTTTGAAAGTTTTCCAGGATTTTATGGCATTTTAAACAAAGTAAAGTAACAAATGGCTAATAAACATATTTCAAAAGCGCAAAGAGGCAGAAAAACAATGAAAAGAGAAACTCACCCCTAGCAGCAGACAGCTAGAAGGGTCACGGGCATCGGGCATTTTCCCTTCCCGTCTATTTTCTGTTCATTTTGGTTTAACAACAGTTGTGATCA
The DNA here is from genome assembly GCF_029378745.1 of Bos indicus. Taxonomy (NCBI): domain Eukaryota; kingdom Metazoa; phylum Chordata; class Mammalia; order Artiodactyla; family Bovidae; genus Bos; species Bos indicus. Next base: position 55,957,419 of record NC_091772.1, on the reverse strand, counting down.
GAACAGAGACACGACTTTGCAACATGTCTTTCATTAGCATACCACAAGCACTTTCTCAGTTGTAGGCTCCATAAATGTTATTTAAATATATTCTATTATTATGCCCATAATTGCATATTAACTCTATAGAAAGTAGGAAAACGTTAAGCAAAAGAAAAAAAATAAAATTGAATTATAATTCCAACACTTAAAAATAAGCGCTATTTTCATTTTTGCATATATTCACTTAATATGCACAGAAGAAAGGCTAATACACAGATACACATCTATGGATGCAGTAATGGTTCACTCTACCCATTGTGTGTATTTGGGATGTAGGCAAAATGGAATCCTAAGTGATACACCATCTTTATCCTATTAAAATGTCATTAAATGCTGGTTTTTGTTTATTGCCTAAGTTCACTTCTATTTATATCAGGGAAATACAAAAAAACAAATGAGTAATTATGAAGGAGCTTGTTTGCTCCATTATCTCTCTCTCTATTCTATCATCTATTTATCTATCTATCATCTATCACTATCATTTGTCTATATTATCTATTTATCTATGTCACCTACCTTTCTGTCTATCATCTATCTCTATCACCTGTCTATATTAACTATCTATTTTTCTCTATCATCTATCTATATTCCTACCTATTATCTATGTCTGTAATCTAAATTCTATCAGGTTCCAGGGTTTAAGTACCAGTTCTCTCCCTCCTGCTGTGTAGACATTTTCCCCCTCCAATGTCTCTGACACATAGGCTCTTTACTTACAAGTTTCCCAACCCACACCCTGGGAGACAGATGTTAAAACTCAAGTCATCGGTCAGTACTCCGCCCTGGGTCCCATGACAGGGCAGTGTCAAGCTAGAATTGATTTGTTTTAAAAAAGCCCATTTGGCTTCCAAACCCTGATTTCCCTGTACTTCTTCTTCCTTTATTCTGTTCTTCATCCCCTTTGCTCACTGGGTGAGAAATGCATGGAGTGTGCGTTCTGTGTTACACACTCAGGAGATGTAATAAAAGGTGCCTGAGCTTCAAGCCATTGGTGAATGAATACTTGAAGTTGAAATTTACAACATACATAATTGACAAGGTATTAATATCGAGAATACAAAAGGAACTTTAGCAAGTCAGCAAGATGATGGAAAGAAGGCTAGTAAGGAAAGGGTGAACACTAGAAACAGCTGACAGGGATCAGAGAACTGCTCAGACACACCGTTTACGCCCAGATGTCAGAAATAGAATGTAGGTGATTATCAGAACTACAGCAGGAGTGAGCACTGCGGCCACAGTTGTGAAAAACAACTGGGAAGTTTCTAGTGACAAAGAGAATGTTCCTTCATTGTGACTGAAAATTTATCTTCCACTTTTGCTGTCAAGGAGAAAGAGAAACTTTGGCAGAGGCACAAACAAAAAATGAACACCAGAATGTCAATCGCAACATTACTCTGATAACAGAAGTAATCTATGTGACCAGTTGGAGAGTGCATGCTTACTTGTTTTAGTCGTGTCTGACTCTTTGTGACCCCATGGACTATATATAGCCCACCAGGCTTCTCTGTCCATGGGATTCTCCAGGAAAGAATACTGGAGTGGGTATCCATGTCCTCCTCCAGGGCATCTTCCCAACCCAAGGATCGAAGCCATGTCTCTTTTATCTCCTGGATTAACAGGTGGGTTCTTTACCACTAGCACCACCTGGGAAGCCCAACTAGTTGGAGGGGAGTGGGTAAATTAAGTGTGGGGAGACCAAAAGCAGTGTGAACGCTTCCTATGGGTTAAAAGGAAGGACCACAAAATGTGAATCCATACGGAGCATCCCCATGATACCAGGAAGAGAGACAGGAGGAACTGGATGGAATCACCACAAAATACACTCGATGGTGTTTAAACACAAGCAGTGACACCTCTTGGGAAGAAGACTGAAACTGAGCACAGAGGATACAGAAATAAAAACAAAGACCTCCTTCCATGGCGGTGATGTTTTATCCAGACTGAGGGTCGTCGTCAATCCAGCTCTGCACATCTGAGGATCAAGGTGGAGGTTCAGTATCGACACAGATTTGTTGCCTCTTTCTTCGCCTTTGCCCACGAAACCCCCCAGGTTTGCAAGTGCTGCCAAGGTCCTAATCATCACCCCACACCTAGGGCTGGATGGTGAATGCTGCTCAGTTGATATTTTTTTCTGCCTCTTTCAACCATCATACTTGAAGTTTCAACTTGACCTGTTATGTTTCCAAAAGAGCAATAGAGAAGAAAGATGGTGGATGAAATCACCGGTAGCTCCCTCAACGGATGCCAGGGTGCTGGCCGCACAGACGCCTAGGCGTCCATCTGAAAAGAGAACTGAGTGCTAACGACTGTGATTTGATCCTGCTCTGCAGGGCCTGCTTATTGGAAGGATCCATCATACATAGAGATTATTTGTGCTTTAGCTGCAGGCCACTCTGCCCTCAGCATCCAGCAAGAAGCCCGGGCCGCCATCTCTTCTCACTTACCCAGGACATAAACGACAGCGTTACCAGGACAGATGAGCTCTGTTTGCCGGTTTCCGTCTGGTTTTTAAATCACTCAAGGAAAGCTCTAAAGACATGTTTTTATGCCGCCTAAAATACACAGAGGAGAAAAAGGGCTTGAGCCTCCACCCATTTGTTATTTCATTATTTGTGTTGCCTCCACAGAAGAAAGATCAAGAAGTCATTCCCCAGTTTTTCTGACCTCCAAACAGTCACTGTAACCTCTTAAATTTGATGTCTTCTTCCTAAATGTTCTGTCAGAAATTGCCCGATAATTCACTCTTCAGGCAGCTCTGAAAGACTATGGGAACATTTCTGCTCCCAGCAGCTCAGGTCGGCTGAGAACGGAACTCACGGAAACAGGCATTGAATCAGTCTCAAGAAGGACATGTGGGGTCCAGCCTGGATTGCACTGCCCAGTACACAGGGCGCTCTCCCCAGACCCACAGCAGTGACTGTCACATTCTTTGCTCCTGCCCCACATGCTAAATGGCTCTGTGATCTTTGTTCCAGTTCTCCTGCTTGAGCCAGGAGTTAGATGGCTCCCCTCCCAGGGTAAAGCAATTGGAGATTCATTCCCTTTGGACTGCAGCTCCAAGAGGCGAACAGCAGGACAATTAAGGGAGGAGACTGGGCCTTGCCCAGACCACATATTTCTCATTCCCAGAGTCAGGAGACCTCCTCGACCACATGTGTGCAGACAGACTCCTCAGAAGTCAAAGCAGGAGTAATGTCGAGGGATACGCTACCCATAGGCCTTTGCAGTAGAATCCATCTTAGTTAAGAGATGCGTGTGCCCACATGGGAGGATCCTGAGATATGCCAAATATAGACTGTAAACCAGACAAATCAAAATGATTGGCCAAAGGAAAACTGGGAGAAATGCCCCATATGAATGATTTATGACGCCCCATATGACCCTTCAGAGAAGGCAATGGCACCCCACTCCAGTATTCTTGCTTGGAAAATCCCATGGATGGAGGAGCCTGGTAGGCTGCAGTCCATGGGGTCGCTAAGAGTTGGACACGAATGAGCGACTTCACTTTCACTTTTCACTTTCATGCATTGGAGAAGGAAATGGCAGCCCACTCCAGTGTTCTTGCCTGGAGAATCCCAGGGACAGGGGAGCCTGGTGGGCTGCCGTCTATGGGGTCGCACAGAGTCGGACACGACTGAAGTGACTTAGCATAGCATAGCATATGACCCTTCCATAAGGATGCAATTCAGCAACTCAGGGACTCTCCTTCTGAGTCTGCCCGAGTGTCCATCCACACATATAGTACTCTTTTCTCCTCTTAATAAATACTTCATTTGCTTCACTACCTTCCATGTTTATGGAAATTCTTTTCTGCAAAACTGAGGGCCAGGGCCCTCATCAGTGACCACTAGGATCCTAGTGGCTAGGATCTGGTGCTCTCACCACCAAGACTCAGCTTCAATCTGGGTCAGGGAGCCACCTGAGGTCACCCTAAGCCCCCTACCCACTCCTGCTGATGGCCTAACCCCTTTCCTGGCCACCCTAGTCATGGCTGCTGAGCCTGTTGACAGAGATTCCTGAGTTTCTACTCTGTGTGGGACAAGATCACAGGGGTGAGGCTCCCACTCTGAACAAAGGCGTCTTCCAGGGCTCCACTCTCTCTGAGTTTCTCTTTGATGGAGGTGAGAGACAAAGAAGGACTAAGCAAACAAAAGGTCAAGATCCTCATCATAAGCCATAAATGCTATGAAGGAAATAAATAAAGCTTTGGGACTCACCAGGAGGAAAGAAATAAGAAGTAAGTGAAGACACTTTAGACTAGTGGCCAGGCAGGAAATATTCAAACTGGAGCCTCAAAGGTGAAAAGAAGCCAGAATTGCAAAAACATGGGGGGAAATATATTCAGGTAGAAGGCACAGCAAGTGGAACCGGCAAGGTGGAACCAGCATGGTACATTCAAGAAACAAGAAGGTCAAACTGGCCAGAGGGTCCCAAGTCCAGCAGCCCAGTTCCAGCCCCCTTGTGAATCCTCTGAAGCTCCCCAGTCTGGGATTATGACCCCATGTGCGTGCACCAATGGCCTGCTTTGTTGAGAATAATAAAAATCCCCAACATGTATGGGGCAGTTGCCCAGGGCCAGACACCACACCTTTAACACCATTTTCTAATTTCATTCTCACCATGACCTTCTAATCCAAGAACAGCCAAAGCCAGGGAATGTAAGCCATTGGCCCACAGCATTGCACAGCTAGAAGGGCTAGAGTCTGGACAGAACCCAGGTTTACCTCATGAGCTGGGTTCTCAGCAGCACTCCATGTGAGGAAGGAACCAGGCAGTCAAGAGGGAGCTGGGGAACCCCCAGAGCCAGCAAGAGGGGGTGGTGAGGAAGAACTGATCAATTTGCTGCTCGGCCAGTGCATCTTGCTTTCTTGACTTCCACTCCTGGTCCAAAGAGTTCATGTCCCTTGTGAGGTCAGCTCTGACAAATCCTGGGCCCCTGGGCCCTTTGGGTGAACAGGGGGCATGTCCTTGGGGACAAGCCTGGGATCTTGCACTGGGGTGACAGCCAGGCATGTGCAGAAGGCATCCCTCTGAAGACTGAAGCCCTAGACCAGGACTTGTCGGTTTCATTTTCTATAAAGGGCCAGATACACCTTAGATTTTGCAGCCACTTGGTGTCTCCTCTCCATTACATCTACTACTACTGTGGCCAAGAATTCCTTAGAAGAAATGGAGTAGCCTTTATAGTCATCAAAAGAGTCCAAAATGCAGTACTTGGATGCAACCTCAAAAATGACAGAATTATCTCTGTTCATTTCCAAGACAAACCATTCGATATCACAGTAATCCAAGTCTATTCCCCCATCAGTAGTGCTGAAGAAGCTGAAGTTGACTGGTGTTCATTGGGAGGACTGATGTTGAAGCTGAAACTCCAATACTTTGGCCACCTGACGTGAAGAGCTGACTCATTTGAAAAGACCCTGTTGCTGGGAAAGATTGAGGGCAGGAGGAGACGGGGGTGACAGAGGATGAGATGGTTGGATGGCATCACCGACTCAATGGACATGAGTTTGGGTAAACTCCAGGAGTTGGTGATGGGCAGGGAGGCCTGGCATGCTGAGGTTCATGGGGTAGCAAAGAGTCAGACACGATTGAGGGACTGAACTGAATTGACTGACAAGACCTTCTAGAACTAACACCCCCAAAAGATGTCCTTTTCACTATAGGGAACTAGAATGAAAAAGTAGGAAGTCAATAAATACCTGGAGTAACAGGCAAATTTGGCCTTGGAGTACAGAATGAAGCAGGGCAAAGGCTAAAAGAGTTTTGCCAAGAGAACACACTGGTCATATCAAACAACCTCTGCCAACAATACAAGAGAAGACTCTACACATGGACATCACCAAAGTCAATACCAAAATCAGATTGATTATATTATTTGCAGCCAAAGATGGAGAAGCTCTATATAGTCAGCAAAAACAAAACCAGGATCTGACTGTGGCTCAGATCATGAACTCCTTATTATCAAATTCAGATTTAAATTGAAGAAAGTAGGGAAAACCACTAGACCATTCAGGTATGACCTAAATCAAATCCCTTACAATTATAGAGTAGAAGTGAGAAATAGATTCAAGAGATTAGATCTGATAGACAGACTGCCTGAAGAATGATGGATGGAGGTTCGTGACATTGTACAGGAGGCAGTGACCAAGACCATCCCCAAGAAAAAGAAATGCAAAAAGGCAAAATGGCTGTCTAAGGAGGCCTTGCAAATAGCTGTAAACAGAAGAGAAGAGAAAGGCAAAGGAGAAAAGAAAAGATATACCCATTTGAATGCACAGTTTCACAGAACAGCAAGGAGAGGTAAGAAAGCCTTCCTCAGTGATCAGTGCAAAGAAACAGAGGAAAACAACAGAATGGGAGAGACTAGAGATCTCTTCAAGACAATTAGAGATACCAAGGGAACATTTCATGCAAAGATGGGAACAATAAAGGACAGAAATGGTATGGGCCTAACAGAAGCAGAAGATATTAAAGAGAGGTGGCAAGAATACACAGAAGAACTATACAAAAAAGATCCTCATGACCCATATAATCATGATGGTATGCTCACTCACCTAGAGCCTGACATCTTGGAATGTGAAGTCAAGTGGGCCTTAGGAAGCATCACTACAAACAAAGCTAGTGGAGGTGATGGAATTCCAGTGGAGCTATTCAAATCCTGAAAGATGATGCTGTGAAAGTGATGCACTCACTATGCCAGCAAATTTGGAAAACTCAGCAGTGGCCACAGGACTGGAAAAGATTAGTTTCATTCCAATCCCAAAGAAAGGCAATGCCAAAGAATGCTCAAACTACTGCACAATTGCACTCATCTCACCTGCTAGCAAAGTAATGCTCAAAAATCTCCAAACCAGGCTTCAACAGTACTTGAACCGTGAACTTCCAGATGTTCAAGCTGGATTTAGAAAAGGCAGAGGAACCAGAGATCAAATTGCCAACATCTGCTGGATCATCGAAAAAGCAAAAGAGTTCCAGAAAAATATTTACTTCTGCTTTATTGACTATGCCAAAGCCTTTGACTGTGTGGATCAATACAAAATGTGGAAAATTCTTCAAGAGTTGGGTACACTAGACCACCTTACCTGTCTCCTGAGAAATCTGTATGCAGGTCAAGAAGCAACAGTTAGAACTGGACATGGAACAACAGACTGGTTCCAAATCGGGAAAGGAGTATGTTAAGGCTATATATTGTCACCTGCTTATTTAACTTATATGCAGAGTACATTATGAGAAACTCTGGGCTGGAGGAAGCACAAACTGGAGTCAAGACTTCTCAGAGAAATATCAATAACCTCAGATAGGCAGATGACACCACCCTTATGGCAGAAAGCAAAGAAGAACTAAAGAGCCTCTTGATGAAAATGAAAAAGGAGAGTGAAAAAGCTTGCTTAAAGCTCAATATTCAGAAAACTAAGATCATGGCATTTGATCCCATCACTTCATGGCAAATAGATGGGGAAACAGTGGAAACAGTGACAGACTTTATTTTGGGGGGCTCCAAAATCACTGCAGATGGTGTTTCAGCCATGAAATTAAAAGACACTTGCTCCTTGGAAGATAAGTTATGACCAACCTAGACAATATATTAAAAAGCAGATATTACTTTGCCAAAAAAGGTCCATCCAGCCAAGGCTATGCTTTTTCCAGTAGTCATGTATGGATGTGTAAAGAAAGCTGAGTGCCAAAGAACTGATGCTTTTGAACTGTGGTATTGGAGAAGACTCTTGAGAGTGCCTTAGACTGCAAGGAGATCTAACCAGTCCATCCTAAAGGAAATCAGTCCTGAATATTCTTTAGAAGGACTGATACTGAAGCTCCAATACTTTGGCCACCTGATGTGAAGAACTGACTCATTTGAAAAGACCCTGATGCTGAAAAATATTGAGGGTGGGTGGAGAAGGGGATGACAGAGAATATTATTGGATGGCATTACTGACTCAATGGACACGAGTTTGAGTAAACTCTGGGAGTTAGAGATAGACAGGGAGTCCTGATGTGCTGCAGTCCATGGGGTCACAAAGGGTAGGACACAACTGAGAGACTGAACTGAACTGGTGTCTCCTCTCAGCTGTGGGTTTGGGAAAGCAGCCAGAGACCCGTAAATGATGGTGTGATGGGGCACCCACAACACTTGACTTGTACCCAAGGCTATGGGTGGATTTGGCACCCCAGGCCACAACCCTCCAACCCTGAACCCACAAAAGGCTCCCCTTGATGCCAAAGGATTCTGGCCTCCTTAGGACCTCATGGAAGGCCTGCTTCCCAACACCTGCACTGTAAGATTTACTTTCCTGGGGGTAGCTAATAGACAGCAAATGCGTTTGTGTGCTAAGATGCTTCACTTGTGTCCAGCTCTTTGCAACCCTATGGACTAGAGCCTGCTGGGCTCCTCTGTCCATGATAGTCTCCAAGCAAGAATACTGGAGTGGATTCCTAGGGTTAACACACCGAAATTCACTCTAAAATATCATCTACCCCAATAACAATTTTTTCCCTTTGATGCCTCTTTTACTGTTATGCAGTTTTTTTTTTTTAAATTTTCCATCACACATGCATTTTTACTAATGTCATCCCTTGAGATCTGTTTGTTTGCTAGAAAGTGGTTTCCATTCTGAATGGCCCCCTTATTAGAAAACCATCGATTACTGGAAGGTTTGAAACAGAAAGAAAGAACATTTGCAACCCTTCTTCCTGCCTCAGCTGATCCATTGGCATGCCCTCTCCTCTGAAACTCACCATGTGTTTTCCTGTGTGACTATGTGCAGCAAATTATTACAGTTAGGACCAAAGAGTAAAAAGCATGGCTTCAACTTTAATTAAATTTGAATTAAATGAGTTTGGTTTTTGCTGAGCAGTTCATTTCTGCCAAGGGTCGGGGGTTTCTGACCCACCAATCTAACAAGCAGCTGAAGAGTCCACGGGGAAGATGTTCTAACGACGTGGGACCATTTCCACCAGCCGTAAACATGTCTCCTGGATCAAGAAGGAACTTCTAGTCCCTGGGGAGCTCCCAGGGTACCTCAGGTAGAAAATGTGCTTCTCCAAGTGAAAATCCAACAAAATTCAGAGACTCTATCATTTTCCTCATCCTCCAACTCAACTCCCAGAAGAAGCTGTGCAATTTACACCCACTGAAATGCTGGGGCACAGAGAGACCAGGGAGAAAATGAGAAGCTGGGTGCAGGGGTGGGGGAGGCTTGCAGGAAATCACTCATTCCTACCTGCATGGACGTGATCTACATGTGGCCTCTGATCTGGGGACTTCAGGGTTCACTCTTCAGTCCCTCCCCACTCATCTCTGCAGAACCAGGGCAGGTACAGCATGAACCATGTTCAAGTATCCGTACATCAAAGACCCACATCTTATTGTTTGGGGTTATTTTAAGTCTTTTGCAAAGCAAAAGAATTATTACCGCCCCCTCCCCCCAAAGATAGTCCACATCCTAATCTCTGGAACCTGGGAACATCAAGATATGAGTGAGCTAACGATGCTGAGAGAAGGATGTCTTCCTGGACCATGTGGATGGGCCCTGAGAGCACCACGTGGGTGGGTCCTGAGAGCACACAGAGGAGAAGACAAGGTGAAGAGAGAGGCAGGGACCAGAGTGATGCTCCCTCCAAACCAGAAGCACTGGGCAGCCCCTGGAAGCTGGCAGAGGCAGGAAGGAGCCTCCACTGGGGTCTTCAGAGGGAACTGGGTCCACAGACACCTTGATATTGGATGTCTGGGCCCCAGACATGAGAGATAATACAGTTTTGTTCTTTTAAGTCCCCAGTCTGTGATAATTCATTACAAGCCCCTGGAAATGAATGCACTCCTTCTCCAAAAAATGATTAAAAAGTCACTATCATTCAGTCAGTAAATGCGCTGATACCCTCTTCTTAATGAGCCATTGCTCCTTGCTGAGCACTGGCCCATGTACTGTCACATGTGATGGCATTCACCCCCCACATGGTAACCACTTCCAGCACCTCCTGTTTCACAGTCAAGGAAACAGAAGCTCAGAAAGGTTGGGTCACTTGCTCAAGGTCACCCAGCAAGAGTCAGAGCCCAGAGCTGGATTGGCCTCTCTCCAAAGCCCCAGTGTTAGCCACATCTCTGGGGCTCTGGGCCCACGCTGGGCTCTAGTGTGGGTCCCCAGCAGGGGTCAGAAGACTGTGTACCCTGCCTGGAGCCATATCCAAGTCATTCTAGAACCTTGTTCCTTTATCCCAGTGTGCACCCTACTTGGTTCAGAGAGAAACGTGGAGCAGAACAAGAACAGTCTAGAAAGGCCTGCTGTGGACATGGAGGAGGAGGATGGAGGAGATGGCCTATGACAATCTACTTCTCTTCTTCCTCTTAGCAAATGTCTTATCAAATGTCTTCTGTCTCTTGGGTGCTTTCTTGCCTCTCCAGGAGTCTCATTATAGAAAAAGACTCAGAAGCTGCTCATGATGATTGTGGGTGTCTGGGGATTCTGTCAAGGCAGAAACTGCAGGGGGTTCCAGAGCCACTGGATCACGGTCCCTTCTTGTGAGCTGGGGTCCCCTCAGGGCATGGTGGGGACAGGAAGCTGGGCATAGAGGGGAAGCGTGGACTCTAGGTGAGGCAGGCAAGGTCCTTTCTGGCTCCCCTCCCTACCTGTCCATGTAAACTGCTTAACTTCTGACAGCTTCACAAAATGGGAAGAAGGACAACCTAATAATGTCATATATAACAAATTATAAGGTATATTTCAGGAGAAAATATGTGAAAATACAATTGACCCTTGAACACAGTTTGAACTGTGTAAGTCCGCATATATGTGGACTTTTTTCACTAAATGTTAATTTCACTGAAGTGGTGCTAGTCTTACACAGTCTGTGACCGAGTGAATACAGGGATGTGAAGCTGTGGATACAGAGGGTTGACTGTAAACTTGTACAGACATTTTCGACCCTTTGGAGGTTTGGCATCCTAGCCCCTGCATTGTTCAGGGGTGAGCTCGTCTCCACACAATTTCAGGCACAGTGGGTAGTTAAGAAGCACCAGTTTCTTTTGTATTTTGAGCTTCCAGAGAATCAAAGTATTTTACATTTTGTATTGAATTTTAAAGGACCTGTATTCATTTAGAAAGTAACTCCTGAAATAGTGTGTGGTGATGGGAGAGTATGATGGGAACCAAGACCCAATAATCCCCAGATCATTGATTCTCATCCAGTTGTCATGGCAACATAGGGTACCACAGCCCTCTCCAAGGGTGCACTGACAAACTTTGGTGGATACATAAAATTATCCAGATGCATTTTTTTTAGAGCCATTTCCATCAGGGCAGCATTGAGCTGAGAGCCAGGCTATATCTGCATAATGATGCCCAAATTGCTGTAAGAGTAATGGCGAGAGAACTGTTACATGGGTACCACAGAAAGATTGGAGTTGGAAAACTCTGCCTGGTAAATATATAAATGAACACAGTCAGGAAAGGCCCTAATTCTATTAAAGCAGTGACAAAACTCGAAGGGCAGTCAATTTATTGCTCAGTGCTGTTACAGACAAGGTGAGGCACTGTGATATCATGGCAGAGATCCCGTTTAATGCTTGCTGACTTCTTTAGTGATGCTTTGAGATTTCAGCTTCTCCAATGAAAGATACCAAAGCTTTTCGGCCCTCAAAAATCGTTCCTGAGAAGAAACCCTTTGAAAGCCTCTAGACTGGATTGTGAGTGTCATCTGAGCTGAGGGAGGTTTCCTCCAGTGATGTGCTGACAAGAGACATGAAAATACTCAGACCCACTCTCTGAGATGGGCCTGGGGGCAATTGATCCACCTAGAAATACTGCTTGGGCTACTTGAACTAAACTCTTACTTGTTCACTCAAAGACAAGGACAGAATAACTCCTGGAATGGGATGGGGACTAAAGATGGAGGTCATAAACAGAGGCAAGATGACCATGCTCAGGGAGCCCCTCCAAACAATTCAGTTAGAAGGACTTTGACGTGTAGGATCAGAGCATGCTTCCTGTAACAAACAAGTATAAATTCCTTAAGAGTTTTGTGTCAGATCAATCTATGTTTCCTGGATTCAATCTCATGGCCTTGAAGAGATCCCTTCATCTACTCAGAGTGACTGACTAGGATTAGCAATGAAGGACAAACTATTTAAATACCTTAAAAAGGAAGGTGGCAATATTTCAAACTGCTAGAGGAGTGTTCCAAGCAAGAAGAGTAGCAGTGAGCTCTAAGACATGCTAATGCTATTTGCTCCAGTGACCCAGTGATGGTGAGTGTGGATGATAATGGTGGTGATCTTGAAGGTATGATATAATGATGACGTAATGACGGTGATCACGACCATGATGAGAATGCTGGTTTGATGATGGTGGTGGTGAGGGTGATGGTGATGATATTGATGATGTGATATGATGATGATGATAATGGTGATGGTGATGACAGTGGCATGAAGCTAAATCCATGGGAGACAGCCTCTAGAAGAGGGGTTGGCAAACTATGGCCCACGGGCCAGATCTGGCCCACTTCCTGTTTTTGTAGATAAAGTTTTATTAGCATACAGTCATGCTCATTTGCTTACATACTGTCTTTCTCTACCTTCGCCCTAAATAACAATGAAGTTAAGTAGTTACAATAGAGACTATATGGCTCACAAAGCCTAAACGATTTACCTTTTGACCCTTTCCAGAGAAGTATGACAACTCCTGCTGTAGAAGGAAGGGGAGTTAGACTTCATGTGTTCACTGGCCCAGTTTTCTTCAATCACTTGTGAGCATAAAAACCTCTTAAGAGCTTCCTATGTAGACTTGTGGGCAGGTGGTTTGTGGACAATTCATTGATAAACACTTCCTAGGGTCCATATACAGGTCTTTGAAAACCAGACATGTGGTTTTAAGAGAGCTTAAGTGCCTCTAATCCTCTAGTCTATTAAGCAAGGATTATATATGTTATCTAGAGGTGTTGGGAACCTAAAGTGATGAAAAGTAGAAGAGTTCAACATTACATAAAGTTGAGCAGAATTAAACCAGTTCAATCCTCCTGGAACAAATAAACATCTTCAAGCTTCTCACACAGTCGAGGATATAGTCCTTTAAGTTTGTCAGTTGTTAAGTGGACCCACTGGAGAAAATTTTATATTGCCTTTAAATGATCTATCACCATGATTTTGAGGGGAGCTTAAGTACTTACTATTGTCTCAGGGCAGTTAATGCCCCAGTTTTGAAATGCATTCTCTCCAAGACTCACCATTTTCAGTTTGTGATTTTTTTTTCCCCTGGGATTTTTCTAAGAAGATAAAGCTAAATTAAATTCTTCTTCATACCGTCCAACATGAGTTATGGCCTCAGTCTCATTTAGCAATGTTCCCAATTTATCACCATTAAAAATGGTCTAAGAGGGCTTAATTTAGATAACATATTCCTTTGCTTCAGAATCCACTCCCCCATGACTCAAATTTCTCCTTCTGGTGCCGCAAAAAGACATAGGTTCTCCCTGAAATAGACATTACTGATTCCTGAATGATGTTCCTGAAGTGTAAGCTGATTTCCACGAAATGAAACAGATGTGTGGAGCTACCACCAGCCACCTGCGATGGCTTCGGATCCACTTTTTATATGAGAGAGGGACGGTATTCAGGAGAAATCCCTAGTTGTTCTTTGGGAAAGAGGAATCTTGGCTGAGAAGGCTACACCAATTCCACATGTTCAGGCTTCTGAAACCCACAGGCAAGGGGGAGATATCATTCTTGGATTAGTTGGCTGTAAATGCAGAGATAATGAGACATGTCTGAGACCAGAGAAGGCTGGTTTTGATACTTGTATCAGAACTGACAGGTGGTGAAAAATGGCAAACACACTTGGGAAAAACATCTCTCAATTAGATAAAGAGCTTTATGGAAAACAAGTTCAGTGTTTGAGGAGGGCAGCACAGTGTAGCCTGCAAGAAACAGGATTCCCACATCATTCACTTGCTCTATTTCCTGATATAATGCCCATCCAAGGGTCTTGTGGACCCCACCCTTGCTAATGCCATTTGGAGATTTATTTTCATTTAGGAGATTTGCCATTTCTGTGTATAAAACTAATGTGTCTTAACGGCAGTGTGTGCATTTATTCAGAAGTGACAAAAAGTTACAAAAAAGAATATCAACATTAGATCCCCAAACTCTGAAACACAGACATAATCATGTGAACATTTCAATTTTTATACCCATTTTGGCTGTGTCCAACATATGAAGAAATATGGGATGTACGTGAATTACAAAAGTAGATCTTGTGCTTCTTAGCAACTAGCTTTTATCTGAAAACTACTTTGTGAAAACATGTTCTAATCACCAGGTGTAGATATTCACAATCATTTTTGAACATGGAAGTGCTGTCCTATTGCATGAACAAATCCCAGCTTATATAATCGATTGCTTATTGGAGACATTTAGCATGTTTCCAAGTTTTTGTTTTTATTTATAAAGCACTGACAGGCCCCCTGATGTCCACCACCTAGACCCTCTGTCCAGTCCTTTTCTTATAAACACACCATCCCCTCCCAGCCCCCTGTGGCAGATGAAGGGTTAAGGTCACACATTTAACAGGTAAAACTGGGAGCCATGCATGCAGCTCTTTCCTTGGTTTCCAACCACCTGCCAAGGTGTGTCTCCTATGCTCCCCAGGAAGGAGAGGAGACAGTGTCTGGTGTCAGACAGGAGCCCAAGGCAGCCGGGCACCCAGGACTCTCCTCCAAAGATCACCAACCTCCTTCCCTCTGACACACTCGCTGTTCTCCAAGGCAAGGCCACTGCCGATGCCCAGCATGGTGATGTTCATTCCCTTTGATTTTCTGCTTTAGGGACTAAAGGGAGAATGATGGTTGGTGATTTAGACTTTCAGCCCTGGTGTGAGCTCACATTTAGTGAAAACCCAGCGGTCTCTGAGCAATGCTCTTTGACCCGTTTTCAGAAAGCAAACTGAGAACTTTTAGTCTTTAAAAAGTGATTCAAATATAATCAAAGACGCTGGATAATGGGAACACAGGGATCGTTGAGCTACGCCTTCTACTTTTTTGTACATTTGAGATTTTCCATAGTAAAAAGTTGACCAAAAAGGAACCCAAATGAAGTTGGCTGTGAGGATGCAGTGCCCTCATGGATTTAAGAGCAAGTCTACTTAAATGAATTTAAGTAACAATTCTACTTCCCTTATGGCTCAGAGAGTAAAGAATTTGCCTGCAGTGCAGAAGACCCAGATTCAAACCCTAGGTCAGGAAGACTCCTTGGAGAAGGAAATGGCTGCCCACTCCAATATTTTTGCCTGGAGAATTCCATGGACAGAAGAACCATGGGGTCACAAAGAGTCAGACACAACTGAGTGACTAACACTTCTACTTAAAAAAAAAAAAAAAAAACCTACACACAGTGAATTTCAAGTTGCTTCATAAAGCACATACGCCTTATTTTCTGTTCTCTGTTCCATCACAAAGTTTGCTTTGTAAGTTCCATTTTCCTTTTCCGGCTGGAGAAGATCATTCCGTGGAGAAAAGCCCATTCAGCCATCAGTCCAGGGAATGGGGGATTTTCCAGGCAGTCATATTTCTTGGAGAGGAGGAGAGAAAATACATCTCACTTTTATCTCAGACAAAACCAGGGAGAGCCACATGGAAAGAGAGGAGGAAGGGCCAGGAATGCAGGTGTCCCCTCCTCAGAATACCCTGGCCAACTCAGCCCATGTGACTCTCTCCTCTTGCAAATGGTGCTCGAGTCGAGGTCATTAAAATGCTCCTGATTTATGGCAAGTTCATGGCAACTTTACTGGGGATCTCACAAAAGTTATTGTTGTGATGGTTTGAGCAGAGCGAGGGCAGGGCAACTGCACGGCCGGGCCCCCCACAAGCTGTCACCTCTACCCCCACTCTCTGCTTCCTGGAAGATGGATTATAGTGGTGCTGCTGTGGTTTCCCAGCATGACAGGAGCAAGCCGTGGCCAAGGTGGCCGCCTTCCAGAGCCACCTCATGAGTTAACAGCACACATCAGGCAAGTCTCATCTGGATTTAGCTGGAAATCAGGAAGGCAGGAG
Source organism: Bos indicus (assembly GCF_029378745.1). NCBI lineage: Eukaryota > Metazoa > Chordata > Mammalia > Artiodactyla > Bovidae > Bos > Bos indicus. The sequence goes on along the minus strand of NC_091772.1, from coordinate 55,941,339 downwards.
CCGAGGGCGTGGCTGACAGCTCCCTCCTCCGTGCTTATCAACAGCCCCAACGCAGTCAGCCCTTGACTTTACTGAGGTTCACTCACCCCAAAGAGGATCCCTTCCCAGATTTCATGCTTGGTAAATATCAGTGAGCCCCAGTTTTCCATAGGTGGCTTACCACACACCTGTACTATTGGAGAGAAGGTGGGAGGGACATGTGTGGGACAGGAGCAGAGCAGCCCATCACCGTCCATGTGTGATGAGGCATTTTCAACCAAAAGAAAGATGGATTGTCAACCAGGCAACAGGATCTGACATGCAATTATGTCTGTGCACCTGCAGCTCGCCCCATATGCAAAATCCACAGGTGCAAACCTTGAGTCCAAAGACAGCCCTTTAAATCACCCGGCTCCAGATTTGCCAGTGGTTCCTGTCAGAGCAGGAAGGCTGCTTTCAGGAAAGGGAAACTGTGGGAGAAGCTCATTCAGGACTTCCTTCTCACACTTGGTTGTGCTTCCTTCATCCAGGGAGAACTTTCACCCTGGAGAAATTACAAGTCCTTCTCTGGATCATTTCTGTGGCTGGTGTCCTGTTCTCCTGCCCGACACCAATGAGGGGAGGAAACAGCTAACACCATGCTGGTTCATCCATCTTCTCTGGGCATCTCACTTGGACACTGGACATCCCCTTGCTTCAGCATCCTTCTGCATTTCCTTTCAGGCACATCACCAAACCACACCTTTAAAACTACAGACGCCCCCACCAGAAGCTTCTGTCCCTCCAGCACCTTCGCTGTCATCATCTTTGCTGCCTTCCAGGGATGAGCCTACACATGACCTCACCCTGAAGGCTATGTCCTCTCTACCCCCCACACACTCTCTTCTCTCTCACCTCTCTGAGCCCCAATTGTATTTTGCCCCTCTTTGTCACTTTGATAATTCTTACCATGTGTTAAGGAGAACTGTGTACCTTTCTCAACCACTTTAATAACAGTGAAATTAGTGGCTTGAACCCTCAATAAGGGTGGTTGGGCTAACACTCGTGCTTGCCTTTCCTTATTCAGTTCTCAGGAAAACCTGTGTAACAACTGCTATTATTCAGTCCATTTTACAGATGAAGAAACTGAGGCTCAGGAAGATTCATTCCTTTTTAACAAACATTTCTTGACTTCCAGGTATAAGCAGGCTGTCTCAGGCACTGGAGACATAAGAAGTGAAAAAAGGAAAAAACAGACAGAAATGACGCTCTCATGGAGCACATTATCTGGTTAGAGAAAAGCTGTCAACAGGGAACACATGACCAAGATAATTTCAGATGACAGTGCATAAAGGAAACAAAATCCATGAATACAATAGAAAGTCACTGGGTAGGGTGGAGGAGTGGGCAGAATAGGGAAAAGGCAGAATTCTAGCAGTGATCTCAAGGAGGTGGGGGATGAGCCATTCAAAGATCTTCAGGAGGAATCTCCAGGAAGAAGGAGCAGAAGATGAGAAGGATGAGAGAAGGATGGATATCCAGGGTGAGGGGAGCACAGAAAGCCAGAGAGAGGCAGACAATGGTGGGAAGAGGGGAGGGAGAAGGGAGAGGTCCTGCAGATGCTTGGGTGGCCCCTGTGTTCACAGAGGTGACCAGGCAGAAGTGGCAGTCCTGATACTCCACCCCATTTCCCAAGCACCCCAGGGTAGGGAGCATGCTCTCACTGTCTCCCACAGCTTCACGAAGTCCAGCACCCAGGTAGGCAAACTCCACCAGATGTCTACCTGCACTCCACCTGCTGTGATGCCTGAGTCCTGCCAACCCTACACATTAACTATTCTTATTATCTGCATTCTGCAGGCAGGAACCCAAGGCCCAGCAAGGTCACCAGGTAGTCATGGGGCCTTGAACACATGCAGTCTGGGTCCCGAGTGCACCTCTTTGGGGCTAGAGGTTGTGAGTGGGTGTGCAGGTAACCTGCCTTGAGTGATGTGTCACCGAGGCCCCTAGGGATGTTCCAGGGTGTGGCTGCTACTCTCCATGGGCAGTGACCATCCTGCATAAGTGTTTCTGGAAAGTCACTCTAAAGGGGATGCTATTTCTGAGAACTGAGCACAAATGGCCCAGGAATGGGAAGCCCTGATCAAGTGTATGATTTCTTCACAGAATTCAACTCCTGCGCTATAGGAGAGACAAACCTCAGCCCAAGCTGGGGCACTGGTGACCTTACCCCTAGCCCCGGGCTTAGCTCTCGTGAACTTTACAGTGACACCAGCTCACCCCTGCTTTAGCGTGGCCTGTCCCCAGATGCCCCAGCTGTCTGTCATCAGTAATAGTATCACCACATCAGGAGGGGCAAAGGGTGAGATCTCATGATGTTTTCTACAGATTTTGTTTTCCCAAGACTCTTTGCAAATGAGATGCTCCCATCACTCCTGACAATAGGAAAACAGAATGTCACATGATCATAAGATTTTATTTATGAGGGAAGGCCTGAGTTTGCTATAGCCGTTGTTGCACATGTATAGATAACAGTGGTGTCTCCCCACGTCCACCTGGAGAAGCTGGGCTGGAGAATGAAAGCCGCAAGAATTTAAAAATCATAATAAAGTGATTGACAGAGAGGACACTTCAGGCTCTGAGTCCTAAGATCTGCTTTTAAATATTTGAAAAAGTATGATTTTATGCATAAAATGGGCTTCCCAGTTGGCGCTAGTGGTAAAGAACCTGCCTGCCAATGCAGAGATGTAAGAGATGTGGGTTTGATCCCTGGGTGGGGAAGATCCCCTGGAGGAGGGCCTGGCAATCCACTTCAATATTCTTGCATGAAGAATCCCATAGACAGAGAAGCCTAGTGAGCTACAGTCCATGTGGTGGCAAAGAGTCAGACATGACTGAAGTGAATAAAAAATAGCCAGGAGGAAATATATCTCAAGAGTCTCAAGGGACCCAAGGAGATCAAACCAGTCAATCCTAAAGGAAATCAACCCTGAATATTCATTGGAAGGACTGATGCTGAAGCTGAAATTCCAATACTTTGGCCACCTGATGTGAAGCAACTCATTGGAAAAGACCCTGATGCTGGGAAAGATAGAAAGCAGGAGAAGAAGAAGACAACAGAGGATGAGATGGTTGGACGGCATCACCAACTCAATGGACATGAGTTTGAGCAAGCTCCAGGAGATGGTGAAGGACAGAAAGCCTGGCATGCTGTGGTCCATGGGGTCACAAAGAGTCTGACATGACTAAGCGACTGAGCAACAAAAGTGTTAATATTAGCAATGAGGGATTTTAGGTAGTTATTGGGGATTTTTTCCCCTTTAAAAAGTTGTCTGTGCTTACTAAAATTTGACATGATATTTTCCAAAGAATTCGTGATAGGAGCATAAACGTGTACATTCAACTCAGATGTCCAAGGAGCACATTGAATGGTGTGACAGTCCTCTCTTTCTGCTCCAGGCTGTCTTTGGACCCAGAAGGGGCCCTCAGCACACAGGCACTGCCCTTCCTAGAGACACAGTTGTTCCGTTGGTAACTGTTCCAGATGCATGAGTAGGTCTGGGTGTTTATCTGGCTGTCTGTCAAGTTTTGGTGACAAACTGCCCAACCCTTTGAAAGCCCTCCTGAACTCAGCTGAGTGGAACCATTTCCCACTTTCGTGCCATCTTCAGCCAAGATCCAGCAGGAGGTCCAAGTTGAGACAATCACACGTTCTAGACCTAGAATCTGAGCTACAAGCAGACAAATGACACTCCTGCAGGATCTCACAGACGAGGCTGTTAATTTGCCTCTGCCAGTAGGATGATCTTAGCAAAACACTGTCCCCTGTATTGCAGGCCGTCTTCCAGTCAATTGTCACCATTTGTTACATGAACTCTGATTGGTGTTTTTCTTCTTGCCGTGGTCCTGGATTGAAGGCAGACCCCATTCTACGATCCTAACTTAGGCATGAAGATTTCAAGGCCCCAAAACCCAACAGACACAGCCAGCGGTCAATTTCCTTTGGTAGAGATAAAGACTTAGTGTATCTGTCCAGACACCGTTGCATGCAGAGGGAGTCAGGCTTGCAAAGCAGCACCATGAAGGGATTTGGCTGGAGTTGACCCTTTCAAGGCAAGGGTCCTATAAGGACTTTATTCCCAGCCCTCCACAATGACCCAGAGGCACTAGCTACATGCTCTTTGCTGTCCAAATGCAAAGAATCAGTAACACCTGTGCCCTACAATCCACCCTTCATTTTGCTGATGAGATTGAGACTACAGAGAGTCAGTCTGACAGGTGTCCCAAGCCCCCCATCCCTGTACGACCAAGTCACAAGCCTGTTTCAGACCTATGTCTTCAGAGAACACAGTGGTCTATACTTGGGAAGAGCCTCTCAGGCTTCATTGTGCTCTGAAATTACCTGGGAGGCTTGACTATGAACACAGAGAAGGAAGGGGAAGGTGGGATGAACTGAGAGAGGAGCACTGACATATACACACTGCTGCTGCTGCTAAGTTGCTTCAGTCGTGTCCGACTCTGTGTGACCCCATAGACAGCAGCCCACCAGGCTCCCCTGTCCCTGGGATTCTCCAGGCAAGAACACTGGAGTGGGTTGCCACTTCCTTCTCCAATGCATGAAAGTGAAAAGTGAAAGTGAAGTCGCTCAGTCATGTCTGACTCTATCCGACCCCATGGACTGCAGCCTACCAGGCTCCTCCGTCCATGGGATTTTCCAAGCAAGAGTACTGGAGTGGGGTGCCATTGCCTTCTCTGGACATATACACACTACCATGTGTAAAATAGATAGGTAGTGGGAAGATGCTATATCCACAGGGAGCTCAGTTAAATGATCTGTGATGACCTAGAGGGGTGGGATAGAGGTGAGAGAGGCTCAAGAGTGAAGGGATATATGTATGCGTGCAGCTGATTCATTTCGTTGTATAGCAGAACATATCACAACATTGTAAAGCAATTACATTCCAATTAAAAAAATGCCCATACTGACTCTGTGCTTCTGAGATGAGGCCTGAGACTCAGCATTTACACTAAGATGGTGCTGATGCTGCCAGTTTGGGGACCACAGTCTAAGACACAAAAGCCAAGATCATATTATGATTACAGCTGGCCTTTCTATGAAATCTTAATCCAAATGAGCCAATGATGTTCAAAGTGAGTCATAAAGTCAACAAATAATCCCTTATCCAGTGGATTTAAAGTGATAAGAATCAAGAAACTAAGATCTTCATATAACCTTGAACAATCTTCACCTTTCTGGACTTTGTTTCCTCATCTACAAAATGGGGACAATGTCAGCATTGACCTTGTACATAATTGTGGGGTTTGAATGACATAATGCATGTAATCTCTGAGCAGAAGGTCATACTCAGGATAAGCACATGGTACATGACAGCTGGGAGGATGACCGTTGATGAGAAAATGATGGTGATGAGGATGATGGCAATGTGGATGGTGGTGCTAATGGTTGGTTAACTGAACATGATTTTGGTGAGGTCTGTAGTTGGGGTCCCTGCTAGAGCCACCATGACAATGACCCTGCAGCCAGGGCTTCAGAGGCAGAAAGGAGTGAGTCTGGGATTTCTCTCCAGAGCTGTTGAGCTTGATTTATCAGTTTGGCTCTTTGAGTAGTACATTTCTTGGAGTCGATTTATTGAAGGTTATTTTTTGTCTTTTGTCAGAGAAGTCACCTCGCAGCAAGTCTCCCTTCCAAGTCAGAGGGGACATTCTGGGCTTCCCTGCCATGTCTGACCCTGCAGAAATGATCTTCTTAGAAATTGAGGCATTAAATAACCTCTACAGGGCTGTTAGGGGAGTTCGACTTCTTTTTGTTCCAACCAGGTGCCTTTTTGAATTGAAAAAGAATTGGATGTCTTTCATGGAAGTGAAAATTAAAGAAATTGCACAAAAATTACTACAAGACCCAAAGAAAACAGAACACTTACCTGCAGGTGACAGCAAAGTGATGTTCACATGTATGAAAACTATTTGATTACACTGATGGTTAAATACTCCTTGAAACATACACATCGTTGTTTGGAGACAGGAAAAAATTGGAGGAGGTCTGTCAATAAGAAAACAGCTGATTTAAAACCTGTCTGTTTTTCTCAACGGAAGACCAATTTTCCTAAGAACTGCTTTGGTTTTGTCCTGTGGTTTTGGCATGGAAAACCAATTCAAATGGAACACCAGTTCAAAACTAAGACCAACTCAAATGGTCTTTTTCTCAATTGAAAAACCGATTCAAATGGAAGACCAATTCAAAATGAAAAAACATCTGTCTGAGATATATTCTAATGTCATGTAAATAGTATGGTAAAGATTGTACTGATGAAAAGAATTCTGGAGATGTTTGGAGATAATGGTTCCACAGCAATGTGAAACATGCCACTTAACTGTTTTTTAAATGGTTACGATGGTACATTTTATGTTATATGTATTTCATCACAAGACAAACAAAATTGTGGCCAAGGTATCAAGATATATATATATATATATATATATAGAGAGAGAGAGAGAGAGAGACTAACAGAATAAGAATCTATTTCAGCATAATAGAATTTAATTTATAAGAAATTGATTTAACAGCCATGTTAATGTAGGAGGCCTCATTACATTAATGGTGAGGGGATGAAGCAAGCCAAGCATTTAAGAAGAAAGAAACTCATTTCAGAATCTCATCCAGATTACAAACACTTTAATGTAAAAAAGAACAATCAAAGTACAAGAAGAAAATTCAATTGCATCACATGCAGTCTTGCCGAGAGGGGGCATTTTACTAAGGATGACATTAGAAATCCCAAACACAAAATATTGACAGATTTGACAAAGTAAAAGCACATATAACACACGCACAAATACCCCAAATTGTAAAAGTTATAAGACAAATTTGGAACACATTTTGCATTGTACATAACAAAGGGTTAACAACCTTCTAATAGAAATATGCTTAACGTATGTTGCCCAATAGAAAAATGGGCAATGAACTCAAACATTTGTTTTACAAAAGAGGAAATACATTTAAACTATCAATCAAAATTAATCAGGGAAATGTAATGTCAAAGTAAGGAAACCCTTTTCACTGTATCAGATTGGACAAATTAAAAATGAATGAAAATAAGCTGGCACGCTTCCTTGAATGTGGTTTTGTAATATGCTATCAACATTGTAAAACATGCACGTTTTTAAATAATCACATTCTGCATAGTCAAGGACAGATACAGAAAGAGATGGAGATGAAAAGTGACAAATGGAAACGATCAGAAAGAACATATGGCATTTTGATCCAAAGTTTCTGAAGTCCCTGAAGAATTTTGCCAAGAGAAAATTCCTTTTGCTGCATGTGCTTGTCTCCACGAACACAGGCTTGTTCTCTCCACATGTGCACGAGAAGAAACAGAAAAAAAAAAAAAAAAAAGATCTTTCATGCCAGTTTTTGTAGTGAATTCCTTTGAGGCATGTAGAATCTCTGAAAACTTCCTTGTGTATGCACATTCTCAAAGACAGATTTCCATGAAACAAGCCTAAATTAAACACTGCCATACCACTATAGGATTTTCAGGGTAATCTTCCCACTTCACTCTTGTCCAGTTTCTCTATTGTTTTTATAGTCTCTATTTCATTTATTTCCACTCTAATCTCTCTCTCTTTTTTTTTTTTTTTTTTCATTTTTAAAGTCCTTATTGAATTTGTTACAATTTTGCTTCTGTTTCACGCTTTGGTGTTTTTGGCCAGGAGGCACATGGAGTCCCAGTTCCCCGATCAGGGATCCAACCTGCATCCCTGCACTGGAAGAGGAAATCTTAACCACTGGGCCACCGGGGAAGTCCCTCCACTCTAATCTCGATCATGTCCTTCCTTCTTTTTGCTTTGGGATTAGTTAACTTTCTTTTTTCTAGTTTCTTAAGGTGAAAGATTAGGTTATTGATTGAAAATCTTTCTCATGCAAAACGACCCTATTTACAAGTTGAATTTCCTCCTAAAAATTGCTTTGGTTGTATCCTCTGGTTTTGATATTTTGATTTCCACAAAAATTGAAAAAAGTTCCTCCTCAAAAGACACTAGCTACTGCGTATCAATTAACCTGAAGAATAGGATAAAATACTTACAAATCATACACCTGATAGAGGACTAACACTCAGAATATGTAGAGAACTGAAACTCAAGAACAACAGCTCTATTCAGTAATAGACAAAGGGTTTTGAGTAGACATCTCTCCAAAGATATACAAATAAACAGTAAGTACACAAAAAGTGTTTTTTAGCTGGCCAGTTAGTAGTTGAGCAGGTGTTCATAATTATTTTATTTTATTTTTTTTGGTGTGTTGAGATGGGCTTCCCTGGTGGCTCAGTTGGTAAAGAATCTTGCAAAGAGGGCGACCTGAGTTCGATCCCTGGGTCAGGAAGTTCCCCTAAAGGAGGACATGGCAACCCACTCCAATTCCTGAGATGCGTGTCACTTGCATCTGAGACTTGACTTCCCATACCCGTGCTCTTGCTGACAGCTTACCTGGCTCAGAAAAATCAGTTACCCAAAAAAATTTACCATCACCACCCAGGACCTGCTTTTCTGGAATCTAAGGGATAAGTCCACGCCTGGTACTCTGTAGGAAGCAGAGACAAAAGGCCAAGAATGTTCTGGAAGCTGTGGGGTGGTCTCCACCAAGACAGCATCAGCATGCAACCATTAAAAATGGCTTGTTCACAAAACACTACACAATAACGCTTCATCTACAAAGTCGCCGTGGCAAATATCTCCCCAGTGAATTAGGTGTTTCTGTGTTTTGCTGAAAACGGTATCTTTTCTAAAAGATTGCTACCTAAATAGGAATGCTCTGGAGATCCTAATACGGAAATAAAAGGATGGTTCTGTCAACTCTGGTGTCTCTTTTAAGGAAGAGAAATGTGACGCTCTGAGCCACCTGCCTCCCATACATCTTTCTCCAGTCCTCTCCCCCTACTTCTCTCCCCTCCTCACTCCCTCCCTCTCCCTCCCCAGCCTTGTTTCCAGCACTCAAACTGTCAGAAAGCCCTCAAATCTGTGCACTCATCCCAGAGAGCTCCAGGCTGTGCGCTCTGCACAGAGGCTGTGTCATATTTACATATTTTAAGGGGGATGAACCACGAGTGCTCTCAATAGGGACGTGGTGGGGCTTTTAGCTTTCTAAGGCAACATCACCTATTCCTGGAAACAATTAGAGTCCTTCACAAAAGTCCCGATGCACACTGAACAGGTACGGGAAAATGAAAGGAAGCACAATACTGCCCTGGAGAGACAGTCTCTGACTCATTGCCGACCGTGGGGATGGTGGAACAAGCACCACAGTGATCACCTCCGAGGACTCGCCACGGGGAAGCTGGCGGCCTCTTCTCTTACAGAGATGGACAGAGCCCTAGAAAGGCAGTGCTGTGCGGTGTGCTTTGTGTATTAATTACGTGGTGTTGATCAGGCGGGCTGGCTTGACCTGCTGCCTCCCACGTAGCAGCTGTGCCAAGTTCCGTGCAGCAGGTTAGGAAACAGAGGGGGTTTGTTTTTGTGTTTGGATGCAGACGCATTCTGTGGGCACCACCCATGCGATAAAATCAAACTCATGTTTTCTTTTTGTGCAGTGCCCAGAGAATGGGACATACTTGGTTCTTTCAGCAAGAAGGGCAAGAGGGCTTGCAAGCTGATGACCCCTCCCCAGTTCTCATACTCATCAATTTACAGGAATTTACAGGGTAGCATCTAGCTGCCAGGGGCTTCCCAGGTGGCGCTAGTGGTAAAGAATCCACCTGCAAAGTAGGAAACATAAGAGACATGGGTTCGATCCTTGGGTCAGAAAGATCCCCTGGAGGAGGGCGTGGCAACCCACTCCAGTCTTCTTGCCTGGAGAATCCCATGGACAGAGGAGCCTGGCGGGCTACAGTCCATGGGGTCGCCAAGAGTCAGACACGACTTAGCTAATAAGCACACACACATGCGTCTAGCTATCAAGCACCATCCTGGACCCTTCGTGAGCATTGTTTTTGTCTTTTTCACAATCCAACCATTTAGCAGAATGATGGATTTAAAACTGGGAGGTTAACTTTTTTAATTTTTCTTTATTTGCTTACATACTTACTTACCTATTTGGTTAGCCAGGTCTTAGCTGCGGCAGGCAGTCACACAGGATCTTTGATCACGTGTGATCTTTCACTGTGGCATTGTTGTCGTTCAGTCATGTCCGACTCTTTGCGTGGCAGCATATGGAATCTAGTTCTGTGACCAAACCTCTGGCATTGGGCACACAGAGTCTTAACTACTGGACGACCAGGAAAGTCCTGGGAGCTTTTTACCTGCCTGTTTTTATTAGTTTTTATTTTATTTTTACCTCAAAGCTGTATAACTTGTGAGAGGCAGAGCTGAGGTAGGAGTCTAAGTCTCCTACCTCCAAAGGCGTCTTCCCCAAGGAATCAGGGTACCAAGCACAGAATGGCACCTGCACCAGCCCTGAGGGATGCCCTCATCCCACCCTGACACAGGCATCCTGTGCACCCTGCATCTCACAAAATCTCCCCTGGTCCAGTCGTGGGCTCTCAGAGAATAGCAAGAGAATGGGTAAATGGTGCTACCTGTGTCAGAAACCAAGAGCTCAGTGTGGGCTGGAGATTGTTACTCCTGGAGTCTGCATTTTATCCCAGAGGTGGATGCTACTCCTTTGAAAATGGAGAGAATGGTCCTTTCACAGCTGTTCAGGCCCTTGGCTTCCTGAGAGCTGCCCTGTTTACCATGGATTGTTTTCATGAATGTGTTCATCCCATGGGAAGAAGGTGGGGTTCTCTCTTCAATGTCTTTTGACCATGAGCTCTGACCTAGGATGGTGCTCAGCAGAGAGCAAATATATAATAAGCATTTGACAAATAAAAGAGGGAATTTATTACTTACATGTTCTTTGCATAGCATTTCACTAGGCATTGGGACTTTTTTTTTATATATATAATATAACTTATTTATTTGACCATGCTGGGTCTTCATTGCTACACAGGCTTTCTCCAGCTGCAATGAATGAGGGCTACTGTCTAGCCGCAGTACATGGGCTTTCCATCGTGGTGGCTTCTCCTTTTGCAGAGTGTGGGCTCTCGGGTACACGGGCTTCAGTAGTTGCGGTTCCCAGGCTCTAGAGCACAGGCTCAGTAGCTGTAATGTATAGGCTTGGTTGCTCCCAGGCATGCAGGATCTTCTCAGATCAGGGATCAAACCCATTCTCCTGCATTGGCAGGTGTATTTTTTATCACTGGGCCACCAGGGAAGCCTGTATTGGGACTTTGAAGCCCTCAAAATGGGTAATGATCAGTAGGAGAGGGTAAAACAAACTCACTCACAAATGAAACACCAGGCAGAATAATAGAAGTGTCACAAAACAAAAAAGTGCCCACAGCACAAAGCAAAGACCGCAAGTGTCATGACAACCTCATCTCATTGTTCTTTGCTCCACTCTCAAAGCTGGGAAAAGTGTGTGGCGTGTTTGTGGGCATCCAATAAATGCCAGCTGCATGATTAATAATCAAAATTATCATTTGTCTGAAAACTCTACCCAGCATTTGAGCAAAGTCTGTCTTGACTGTTTCAAATACAGAACATTTTTTAAATTATTTTTTTAACCATTTATCATTTCTTTATTATTATTATTTTTTTTTTACTTTACAATATTGTATTGGTTTTGCCATACATCAACATGAATCTGCCATGGGTGTACACGTGCTCCCCATCCTGAACCCCTCTCCCAGCTCCCTCCCCATCCCATCCCTCTGGGTCATCCCAGTGCACCAGCCCCTAGCATCCTGTATCCTGCATCGAACCTGGACTGGCGATTCGTTTCTTATATGATATTATACATGTTTCAATGCCATTCTCCCAAATCATCCCATCCTCTCCCTCTCCCACAGAGTCCAAAAGACTGTTCTATACATCTGTGTCTCTTTTGCTCTCTCGCATACAGGGTTATCATTACCATCTTTCTAAATTCCATATATATGCATCAGTATACTGTATTGGTGTTTTTCTTTCTGGCTTACTGCACTCTGTATATTAGAACATTTTTTAAAAACATAGTAGACTTTCAGATTTAAGGGGAAACTGAGAAAATACTACAGAGAGTTCCCAAAAGCCCCATATCCAGTTTTCTCTTTTATAAGCATCTTATATTACATGGTACGCTTGTCACAATTAGCAACCAATATTGATGTATCATTAAAGTTTATGACTTATCCAGATTTCCCGAGTTTCTAGCAAACATCTCTTCTTTTTTGCTCAGGATCCCACTCAGGGCGCCTTGTTGCATTCAGTTTCTGGTCTCCTGATGCTCTTTCTGGTCGTGGCAGCGCCTCCAGAAGACTGCCTTGATTGTGATGACCTTGGCAGCTTTGAGGTGTGTTGGTCAGGTATGTTGTGAGATGCCCCTCAACTGGAATTTATCTGATGTTTTCTCCTGTTTATACTGGAGTGATGGGTTTTTGGAAGATCACACAGGCCAAGTGCCCGTCTCATCACATCCTGTAAAGGGCATGTGAAATCAGCATGACCTCACTGTCTGGACCTTAATCATCTGACTGAGGTCATGCTTGACAGATTTCTCTGCTGAAAAGTTATTCTTTCCTCCATGTTTCCATATTGTGGGCCTTTGGGAAAGAAGTCCCTGTGTGTAGCCAACAGGCAAGTAGAGGGGAGTTACACTTCTACCCATGAGGGCAGAGTATCTATTGTACATATGTTATTTGAAATTCTGCTGCACAGATCTGTCTCATTTATTTAATCATTAATTTACATCAATATGGGCTGACAGATATTCATTTTGTAACTGGTATTATAATCCAATATTCCCTTATTTATTATGTTGCTTGTATTGTCCCAACTTTAGCCCCTGGGAGTTTTTCAGTTGGCTCCTGTGGTATTTGACATACTTTGATCAATGTGATTTTTTAAAATATTTTTTCAAGATATTTTTGATGTGGACCATTTTTAAAGTCTTTATTAAATTTGTTACAATATTGCTCCTGGTTTTTCAGCTGTGAGGCATGTGGACTCTTAGCTCCCCGACCAGGGATCAAACCTGCACCCCTTGCCGTGGGAGGTAAATCTGAACCACCAGGCCACCAGAGAAGTCCCCACCAGTGTGATTTTTTTGAGCACTCCCTTCTTTTCTGGCATTGCAAGATTCTCTAGGCATGTCTTGTATTGATACATTACCTATTCCATCCCTAGGATGAGCCACTTTCCCCAGAAGAACAGTGTGGAAACTAAGATCTGGCACAAGGAATGCTCGTTTCTCCTGTGGCCATTGTTTCCAGGTCTTCTCACCTGACCAAACAAGGAAATATGAGTATAGATACCAACTGATGTATATGGGTTTATCTCTAAATGTTTCCCAGAGTATTGGTTAGTATCTACATTAAGCTACAATGAGTTCACACTGGTGTCTCTAAGCCATGACCACATGGCTCATTCTGACCTTCCCTATCTGCAATCTCCTGCCTTTGCAGTAAGCCACCTGGTTCCCATCAGCTGATACCCATTTACGTACATTGCGTACAGCCGATACCCATTGTTAGTTTTAGTATAGGGAGAGCATCTCATACCCTCTTGGGAAACAATCAATAGGAACAGACTTCTTCACCCCCATGCCCATCAGGAAACCTGTTTCCTGTAGCTGTAATTCACTTAGATTGTCCTGTAACAGTCTTCATTCCTTTCTGGAGTCCTTTAAAATGATCTCAAACAGGGGCTCTGTATCAATCTAGAGGGTGGGAGATGAGAGGGAGGTTCAAACAGGAGGGGATATATGTATACCTATGGATGATTCATGTTGAAGTTTGACAGAAAACAACAAAATTCTGTAAAGCAATTATCCTTCAATAAAAAAATTAATTAAAAAGGAAAAAAAGAAAATGCAAAAAATAAAATGGTTTTTTAAACATTTGCATATTAAGGTTTACTCTCTGCTTTGTTAAGTTCTATTTCTTTTGACAAATTCAAAATGTCCTGTATCCACCATTACAGTATCACACAGCATGGTTTATTCCTCTAAAATACTCAGACTTCATCTCTTCCTTCCTCCTCCTCTTGAACCCCTGATTAATATTCTGTCGATGTGGTTTTGCCTCTCTGTAAAACATTGTATAATGGGAACCGCACAGTCTGTTGTCTTTGCAGACTGGTTCCTTCCACTTAGCATTGGCATTTAAGTTTCTTCCATGACTTTTCACAGCTTGAGAGCTTATTTCTTTTGATCACTGAGTAATATTCCACTCAATGTCACCGTCTGTTTGTCCATTGATGTTATGAGGAACGTCTTGATTGCTTTCAGTTTTCAGTGACTATGCATAAAGCTCTTGTAAACATTAACCATGCCCAAGTGTTTTCCAACAATTGGGTAAAAAGGAGTATAGTTACTGGGTTGCATGGTAAGACTTTCTCTAGCTACCAGGCTGCCTCTCAAAGTGGCTCTAACATTTTGCATCCCCACCAGGAATGAATGAGAGGTTATGCTATTCTACATCCTTGACACATTTGTCATTGTCTGTTATTTTGGAATTCAGTCATTTTAATAGGTGTGTGGTGGCATCTCCCTGTTTTAACTTGTAATTCCCAGATGAAAAATGACATTGAGTGTGATATTTTTATATGCTCATTTGCCGTCCATATATCTTTACTTGTGAAGTGTCTGTTACAATCCTTTACCCATTTTTTAGAATTATTTCCTTATTGTTGTAAGAGCTTTTTACATATTTTGGGTACAAGTTCTTCATCAGATATGTGGCTTGCAGGTGTCTCTCCCAACACTTGGCTTGTCTTTTTATTATCTTAACAGTTGTTTTCACACAGCACGTGGTTTTAATTTTAAGAAAGTTGCTGCTATGTAAAAAAAAAAATCAATGCCAAATCCAAGGTCACCCAGCTTTTCTCCAATATTTTCTCCTAGTTTTATGGCAATCTGTTTTATTCTTACCTTTAATTCATTTTATTTTTAGACCTATGATCCATCCTGAGTTAATTTTTGTGAAAGATGTAATGTAAGGCCTGTGTCTAGACTTATTTACTTTTTTAATGTTCACATACAGACATTCAATTGTTCCAGCATCATTTGTTGGAATGTCTAGCCTCCCTCCATCACATTGCCTTTGCTTCTTTGCTAAAGATCAGTTGACCGTATTTTGTGGGTCTCTTTCTGGGCTCTCCTATCTGTGTCACTGGCCCCGCATCTGTGCTTCCGTCAACACTACTCTGTCTTGATCTTTGTAGCTTATGGAACAACTGGAAGTGGGTACATCAGGTCTCAGCTCTCTTCTTCCTCAGCACTGGGTGTAGGAAGCAGAAGCGTAGGTCTTCTGCTTTCTACATAAACTTTAAAATCAGTTTGCCAGTTTTTACAAAATGAAGAAGTATAAATTAACGGTTGAATAAGGAAAGAAAGATGCGAGGAAGGAAAGATAAATGTGCAGTGCAGAAGAAATGACATAGAGAAAGATTGATAATAGATAAATATATAGAGAGATGGAGATGGAGATATTTCGCCCTCAGGTAAGTGGAGCATAACCCCATACTCCTTAAGTATGAGCCGTGCGTAGTGACTGTCTTCTAAAGACTATGAAAAGCTGAAGGAAAAGTAATTTTGTGATGGAGAAACCCAACGAACACTAACTAAAACCCAACGAACACTACCACAGTTAACAGAAAGAGTAATAAGTCAGGTTGACAGCATGTGCCCTTGATAAGATGTGATGAAAATGACATTTTACCTCTGTGGTCTCCTTTCTCAAGACCCATAACCCCATTTTCACCCTGTGAAAATAAAAGCAGCAGACAGACCCAGATTGAAGGACTTTCTATAAAATACCTGACCAGCATTTCTCACTCTGTCGAGTTAATAAAATATAAGTCTGAGAAACTATCTGTCTAAAGGAACTTAAGGAGCTACGATGACTAAATGTTATGTGTTGTCCTAGATGGTACCTTGAGACAGAAAGAAGGACATTGGGTCAAAACCAAGGAAGGCTAGCTAAAATCTGGGTACAAATTGATGCTATAAATGCATCAATACCAGTCGACTAGTTGTGATAAATAAAACAAACTGATGGAAGAGGTTAACTAGGAGTGGGATGTATGAGAACTTTTCTACTATCTTTGTCATTTTTCTGTAAATACAAAAGCATCATAAAATGAAGACTTTATTGAATAATAAATGGGTGAGCAGCTGAGACTCAATTCTGCTGTGAATTCTAGGACTGAGTAGAGAACACAGCTCAGAATGACAATGACATCACCTGAGGGATTAGGAAGCTGGGATGTTCACCCTCCAGTTCACACCAGTTGTGGCTGAGGGCTACTCCTTAAAACCCCATGCATATGGGGGATGCAGGCAGGGGTCAACAATCTCAGCACCCACCTGCCAGGAGAGGACCTAGGTTCTTTTTTTTAATCAAGGGGCAACCTTGCTGTTTCTAAAATCTCTACAGGGAAGAACTTCCTGAAGATTAAAAAAAAAAAAGTTAAAAAACAGCATATCCATTGAGAAAAGGTGAACAGAATTATACATCAAGGTTTACAACTTGTGGAAACCTTATTGTCGTGTTAATTTCAAGCCCAAGTTGTTCAACTCTCTCCTAGGAATTTGAAATAACTCTTGTGCCCCCTTAGGCCTTTCCACCCTGCCCAGGGCTGGGGAATGACAGCCTTCCAGCACAGCTGAGGAAGCTTTCCAAAGGGGCGCTAGGTCCCGCCCCTGTAACCACCTGGCATCTTTACCTGCTCAAGCAGGGGCTTCCCAGAGGGGCTACTGGGTTCCCAGCCGTCACAGGGCAACATTTAGTGCAGCGGAGGTGACGTCCCTGCTTTCTTTTACAGGAATAGCACTGACCGGCCTGCTTCTGAGCAAACCTTAGCAAGGCCGTGGTGAAAAGGGCACCTCTAGCTCTTTGGGAACATCTTCGTGGAGGGAAGAGCAGCCCCACTCTCAGGGAAATGTCAAGTGACTGATTTGAAAGCAAAATGGAAGCAAACTTTAATTCTCAGGAAAATGAGACATTTGGTGTGGAAATGCTATTTTCTTTAGAATAGGCAAGTCTTTTCCCCTAAAATGCCTGCTCAACCTGAATCCATGTGACAGCAAGCCTACTCATCCAGCCACCAAAGCAGTTTCCTCCCAAACCATCACTTTCTGCTCCCTTTTAAATTTTCTAACTTTATTCCTCTTCTGTGTATGCGTGTGTTAGTCACTCATTTGTGTCCGAACCTTTTGCAGCCCCATGGACTGTGACTCACCAGGCTCCTCTGTCTTTGCTATCTCCCAGAATTTGACCAAATTCATGTCCATTGGGTCAGTGATACTATCTAACCACCTCATCCTCTGCCACCCTCTTCTCCTTTTGCCTTCAGTCTTTCCCAGCATCAGGGTCTTTTCCAATGAGTGGTCTCTTTTCAGGTGGCCAAAGTATTGGAGCTTCAGCATCAGTCATTCCAATGAATATTCAGGGTTGATTTTCTTTACTATTGACTGGTATGATCTCCTTGCAGTCCAAGAGACTCTCAAGAGTCTTCTCTAGCACCATAATTCAAAGGCATAAAGAAAACATCAAGCTTTGGCACTCAGCATTCTTTATGGTCCAGCTCTCACATCTGTACATCACTCCTGAAAAGACTGCAGCCCTGACTGTACAGACCTTTATCAGCATAGTGGTATCTCTGCTTAATACACTGTCTAGGTTTGTCATAGCTTTCAGGGACCCTCCAAAATCCCCCTCATGTCATGTCAGCACCACACTGTCACCCGAACATGGCTCCTGACTTCCTCATGCATTGATTCTTCTCTGAGCTCCCAGGTTATCCCTTATCAGGTCCAACACATCTCTGAACTGCCCAATCCATAACACATCTGAACTCTTCTCAGCTGGATCCTGCAGGCCGTTTTCTCTTCCTTTGGTGACTGTGCTTACCTGCAGAAAACCCCACCCTCCCCACCATCCACATGCACCTGCCCTTCCTCCAGGTTCAGCTCCACCCTTCCCTAATCAACCCTCCTCCACTCAGTGACTCAGCCTCCAAGCTTCTACGGAACTGACGTGGCACTGGAAGTCTTGATGCCCAGTGATCTACGGGTCTTTCCTTTAACTTACTGGCTTGATTTTGATCTCTGGAGGTAAATATGGGGAGAAGAACTCTAAGATCACCTTTGAGCTTACTGGTGCCAGTCAAGTGTCTGACACTCGTGAGCAGTGGTCCAAAGGGCAGGTGTCATTGATGTCTCTGATGAAATTGTTTCATATGCCTAAATCTTAAGTCTCATTCAATTATAAGCTCCTTAAGTTGGTCATTTTGTAATACATATTTTTTCCTCCTTCAGCCTCAACTTGGATTCATTAATCTAAACTTAAAGTGACTTATGAGGTTCGATTTCATACGTATTTGGGGAGTTCATGAACCAACACCACTGCATCCTCTAGATCATCTGGGAACGTGCCTGTATCTGCTGGTGGCTTACAGATGGTGAGGTTTGCCCCTAGAAATACAGGACTCAAACCATTTTCCATTCTGGTCTTTGAACCTTTGGCTCTGTAGACCTTCATCTCCTGCCACATCACATTTTATTATTGACCCTCTAGCCAATTTTCTTTAGAATCACAGAATAAATCAAGAGGGAATGAGCATGTGCACTTGATCCTTCTGGCATATAATTTGAGCTGTTCTGGTAATATATGAACTGAAGTTGTCCTCTGTGCCTTGGACTAAATCCAGCAACATCAGTGGTCAATGAGATTTTATTTTTATAATAGAGTAGAATAAAATGCAACTGACTCCATGCTTTATGGAAGGGAAGGTTTTAATGGAAGAAAAATCATCACCATCACCATCTCTAGCAGATTCTTAGAGCTCTCGTGGTTTATGAAAATGTGATTCATGATGATGTATTAAATATTAAAACCAATGTAAGACTTAATCCAAATTTATGGGGCAGCTTTGGTTAATTTACTGTCTTTTGCACAATTTCCTTTACAGATAACTTTTTGCACACTGCATCAATTATAAGACAGTGTCCACATCCTTGCACTGTTTGTACTGAGACCAGGATTAAAACTGAACTTGGTGACACTTAATTCTCTCCAAAATCATGTCTCTTTCTTTCTTCCTCCATCACTTCAACGGGGCTACCCGGTAATTCTGTCATGATTTTATGGATTCCTGTTTGGAAGCTGGAGACATTTTTCAAGGGTCAACAGAGTGTTTCATTTAATGTCTGGCTTACCCTTGAATACTTTTTTGGTGGTAAAAGTGGAAGTATTCATCAAGGCCATGTTTCTAGGAAGACTCACAGAGAAGGTGGCAGAGAAGTGAGAATCTGGTCCTTCTCAAATTCTTCAAGACCCGTGCCTCTATTAATGAACTAAATTCAGTTCCATTTCAAATTTCCTTTGTCTCAGGTCCGCGTGTCAGGCTCCAGGAGGATGGAGGAGAGACACAACCCCAAGGGTCTCTCTGCTGGGGAGTGATGACACTCACTTGAACTTTTCCTCTTATTTAGAGGGTTGTAAGATGCCGGAAGCCAGGAAGTCTCCTTGACTTGGGTTTTCCAATGGGGTTTTCTTATCAGCTGGGATGATGACTGCTGGGAGAGGGTAATGATAAGCATTATTGATGCTCTGATGAGCATTATGGTGCTCTGATGAGTATTTTCAGAGCATGAGCTATGATGGGGTTCAGCCACCCTATAAACTTAGCTAGACACCAAAGGAAAGAGAGGGTCACAGGACTGGGAGGAGGTCCCAGAGAGATGGAGAGCCACCAAGACAGCCTTGAGTGAGAGTGAAAGGAACCGAAGCTGGGTCCAGAGGGCACCGAGGGCTCCGAAGGGCTGCGGTGGTGGTGGCCAGAGTGGGAGGTGGGGGATTCCAGCCAACCATCAGCTCACCTGCAGACTGGGTGTGAGAGAGAGCAGGTCAGGTGGCTCTGGTTATGGGAGAAAGAGCAGGAACAGGGTAGGGGAGGCCCTGGGACAAAGCAGAGGGAGCGGTTGGGGCAGGCTGACCCCTCCTAAAGCCTCAAGCGAGAGTGAGCTCAGCACGTTCTGGAAACACCCTCTGCAGGGTGATTCTTCAGGAGGCCAGCAGCCAGCACTCCCAAGGCCCCCTCGATTTCAGGCCCGTCCTTCGCATGTCTGTTCCCATCCGCCCTGACCCTGAACCTGTCTCAGCTGCTGTCCTCATCGTCCCTCCTGAGGCAGGAAGACCCGCAAGTGCAGGAAGACCCGCAGGTGCAGGAAGCTGAGCCCTGCCCTGGAGGCCGAGGAGCAACTGGACTCTTTCCAGGAACTGAGAACGCCACGTCTTGTGTTTGCTTGTTTTTGTTCCTCTTAAGAAAGTGGAGTTCTTGGAACACTTTTTTTTCCTATTTACAGTGAAGTGCAGGGATTGTAGGCCTGGCCTCCAGGCCAGCCATCTGGGTCCTAATTCAGCTCTGCTGCTGATCAGCTGTGATGTGTGTTGGGGACTCATCTAACATCTCCTGTCCACATGGTGCAGGGGTCACAGTGAGTCCTACTTGACAAGGGTTTCATGAGAGTTAAAAGTGTGAACCTAAACACACTTTAAAGAGTGCCTGATATAAAACCAACCGGCCAGGAGTGTCTGCAACGGTGATTTTCATGAGCTCAGGGACCAACTCTGAGGTCTCCATGTCAGCCACTCCACCTCATGGCGTCATCCAGGCCCATGTCACACACAGAGCAGCACATGTGTGTGAGACGGAGCAGGGCTGAGAGAATGAGACACCCCACCACAATAAGACTCTCCTATCAGAGGAGAGGATGTCCAGGCATACAGGCATGATGAGGTCCCTTCATACCGGCTCCACGTCTGAGGAGGGCTCTGTGCACGTGCGTGAATCAGGGGAAGTACAGTGTCCTTCACAAACAAACCAGAATCAGGCCTCTTCTGTTCCCCGCCCCCCGATCTGCTCCTCCACAAACCCCCTTCTCTTCTTCTCAGGACTCATAAGCCTTCCCACAGAGATGAGATAACACAGGGGCATGCAAGACCAGTGCTGGGCGGCCTTCTCCACACATCCCCACGTATCAGGGACCACCTGTAAACCAACTGCTTGACAAGCTGTTGCTCTGGTTTTGTCTCTAATCAGATTGTACTTCTCGCCTCTATTCCCCAAAGGACTACGATTCATGAGCTTTCTGATAGAATAGGATAATCCTTTCTTGTTGATTCAAAGTAGGAAAACAGAATGGAGGACTTCTCACACCCAAGCCAGAGAACTCAAAGGAAGGAGGAAGCAGTAGGTGCAAGGAGGATGTTCCTAGTTGTTGTTGCACATTCCCTCTTGCATGGTGCTCGCATCTGCACCCTGATCTGAGGCCCAATTCCAGCTTCATTAACCTTCCACGAACAACTCACAGGAATAATAATCTATCCTATCACTGGAGCCCAGAGTATCTGAGCCCTCAGCACACAGTCTAGGAAATGCCTTTCATGCACGGCTGACCAGATTTTAGGCTCTTCAGGATAGGAACAAAGATTTCTTATATATGGTCTACTGATAAAGGACCCACCTGTAAATGGAGGAGACACAAGAGATGCCGGTTCAATCCCTGGTTTGGGAAGATCCCCTGGAGAAGGAAATGGCAAACCCACTCCAGTATTTGTGCCTGGAAAATCCCATGGGCAGAGGAGTCTGGTGGCTATAGCCCATGGGGTCACAAAGAGTCAGAAATGATGGAGTACAGCAACAACATTAATTACAAATCATATTTAGCCTAAGAATTTTCAAGGAGATGGCCCTTCCAACACCTCATAACTTTGCATTCTTTTTCTTTTTTAAAAAGAAACATGTATATATTTATGTGGCTGTGCTGGGTTTTATTTGCAGAATACAAACTGTTAGTTATGGCACATGGGATCTAGTTCTCTGACCAGGGATCGAACCCAGGCCCCCTGCATTGGGAGTGTGGAGTCTCAGCCACTGGATCACCAGGGGAGTCCCCTCCATGAACTTTATTAATGAAGTTCCATCAAGGAGGAGATAATTAAACAGGGAAAATGGCTTTGGCTTTTTCCCTTCTCACTGCAAATTATATTCCATACTAGATGATTAAATCCTGTATGAACTGTTACAGCATATGGTCTATGGTGTATGTTCTGGTGAAAAACAATTTGGGGGTAATGGGTGCTGTTGGACCCCATCCAGACCACTGTAATGGGCCGGTGCACACCCCAGTGCTGGAACAGTGGCTGCTGCCAGCCTCAGACACCCCCTCTCAGAAGGCTTGGTCTTGGCAATGGCAGCTACCTGACATGGGCCTCCTTGCCTCCCAGGAGCAGAGATACAGACTGACAGGAGGTCCCTGACCATGGGCCAGGTCCAAGGTGCATGTCCTGCTTGAGGGCTCAGGTGAGAGCATACTGTCTCCAGAGTCTCCAACTAAGACCACATCCCCATCTGCACCTTCTCCAGCCCTTCTGGCTCCAGCCTCACCTTCCTGACTGCCCTGAGGACAGGCTCCAAGATGAACAGACCTGGAATCCGGACTGGTTTCTAGCCCTGAGTAGCTCTTTAATCTTGGGCAGATCTGTCAAACTGGAAGGATATTCTTATTTCACATTTGTATAATATTTATAATCTCTGAACCTGCATCTCTTGTGTCTCCTGTGTTGGCAGGCAGATTCTTTCCTGGTGGCTCAGAGGTAAAGAATCCACCTGCCAGTACAGGAGATGCAAGAGACTCAGGTTCGATCCCTGGGCCTGGAAGATCCCCTGGAGAAGGAAATGGCAACCCATACCAATACTCTTGCCTGGATAATCCCATGGACAGAGGAGCCTGGAGGGCCACAGTTCATGGGGCAGCACAGAGTCGGGCACAACTGAGCAACTAAGCACTCACTGAACTTTCTGCACACATCCTGGCTCCCTGGTTATCATGATGAAGACAACAGAGCAGGAAAATCACAACCTCCAGTACAGAGAGGTCACAGGACCTTGGGCTGGCCACTGTGGAGCTGGGGGTCTACCTCCATCCTCCAGCTGCAAGTCCAGGGTGCCCACCTCCTGCTGTTGGGGGTCCTGAGAGTCCTGGATGGCCAACCTCAGCACGTGAGACACATCGCATAGCAGGATCATTGGCATAAAATTTTAAATACATGGTAACAAGAGCAGAGGCACAACTGCAGACCTTGAGGGAAGAGCTTCAAAGAAAGGATCCAATGTGAAGAGGCCAGGAACCCAGGGGTTGCAGGCTCTGTGCCACACTCCCTCATTGTCCCAAGTGCCTTCACCATGTCCCGAAAAGGTTCCTCCTGCTTGCTCCCCCAGATGAAAGATCCTGAAAACTATATAAACGATCAGCTTGGCGATGATGGAAACATCTCTAGCACTTGCTTCTCTCCTGAGCTCTGTAAAAAAAATACCTTGAAGCAAAGAGATCCAAATTTGGGTAATTACTCACAAGGCTAAAAGGGATCCTCTGGCAATCCACCCCCAGCTTTCAGAATAGGCCGAGGAGGATTCAGTCAGGGCATCTCCATACTTTGTAAATGCGCCTCTCCCTCTCCAGGCGCTTCTGTGTTTCCTGTTGTTTCCAGGACTGGCCCTAACTCACATCATTAAGAGCCTGACTCTAATGAGGCCACAGACGGACAGACGTCTTGCTCCTGGGCTTGCAGGTTGTTTCTGTGTGAGCAAGGCCTGCCACAGCATCCTTGACCCTGGCCCTCCTCCCTCCTTCCACCCCCTCCTCCCACAGCATCAGCATTTTCTTCAGCATCCCTTTTACCATCATCCTCCTACTCTATTTTTCCTAAGGCTCATATATGGTCATTCCAATTACCCTTTATAGTTGATTAAATTGCATCTATTTTTCAGAAGATTGATCTGCTATTCCAGTCATACAGCCACCAAGTAGATGCATCTAGGGTCACACTGGGTCCCCACTTCCATGCAGGTGCTTAATTTTGCAGCTTCTGGGACCCTCCCCAAGTTGTGCCAGAGAACATGCCCCTAGGCTGGGAAACAGCTAGGGTTGGCTGGGGACAGGCTGGTGACACCAGCAAGCAACCTGAACATGATTCCTTTCCAGCTCTTCTACAAAGACTTTGCCAAGAACCCTAGGTTCCTTCACAGTTAGGAGCTCCCCCAAAAGGAAATCAACCGTGAATATTCACTGGAAGGACTGATGCTGAAGCTGAATGCCAATACTTTGGCCACCTGATATGAAGAGCCAACTAAGTGGAAAAGGCCATGACACTGGGAAAGATTGAAGGTAAAAGGAGAAGGGGGCGACAGAGGATGAAATGGTTGGATAGCATCTCCAACTCAATGGACATGAATATAAGCAAACTCTGGTAGATGGTGAAGGACAAGGAAGCCTGGCATGCTACAGTCCATGGGATTGTAAAGAGCCAGACATGACTGAGCGACTGAACAACAACCTCCTGAGCCCCAGGCACAGGAGCCCCACACACGCCTCACCTGGCATCTCTACGATGTTAATCCACACAAATCCTCTGATACATGCAGCCCCTTGCAAGGACTCTTTCCTGGCAGCTGTCCACCAGGGAAGTTTAGGCAGCATCCTTACAGCCACAAGATGCGGAATAATCCCTAGGAGCTTGTCAGTAACGGACTGGAGAAGTGCAGCTGTGAGCATGGACACTCCACAGCCCTTAGCAGTGAAAAGAGGTATTGACATGGGATATGGGATACTCTCCAGGCACGGTTTTGAAAAAAAGAAAAATATATATCGACATTCATTTCTAGAAGGAACTACTAAAACAAACCAAAAACACCCAAGCTCTTAATAAGAGTCCCACTTAGGGAGAAGGATTTTAGGCAAGCAGGGGACGTGAACTTTGCATTGTGTGTCTTATATGCATTTGTCTTTCTGAGCAAGTATTTCCTTTGCTGTTTCCCAACGGTGAAAAATAGGGCAACTGGATTATGAACAGCTTATCATGTGTTTTCTTCTGTCACAATAAAACAAGAGTAAAATGCCCTGATTAAATGATTCTCTTTGTTTGATCTCTAACCACTGCTCCTCGCATACAGGCGGCTGCTGCTGCTGCTGCTGCTAAGTCGCATCAGTCGTGTCCGACTCTGTGCGACCCCATAGACTGCAGCCCACCAGGCTCCCCTGTCCCTGGGATTCTCCAGGCAAGAACACTGGAGTGGGTTGCCATTTCCTTCTCCAATGCACAAAAGTGAAAAGTCAAAGTGAAGTCACTCAGTCATGTCTGACTCTTAGCGACCCCATGGACTGCAGCCTACCAGGCTCTTCCATCCATGGGATTTTCCAGGCAAGAATACTGGAGTGGGGTGCCATTGCCTTCTTCTGCATACAGGCAGGTGGTTTCAACTTGGAGGTGCAGGACTGGATGGGCAGGTCAAGCCCTTCACTTTGATGTTAAATTCTATTATGAGCTGCCCTGCAGCAGTGGGGCAGGCAGGGTAGCCCCCTTGGCATAACCTATGTTCCTGATCCTGACTTAAGAACCACATCCACCTGGAGCTATAAGAGCAAGTTGCTGGCATTTGAAAGTTTAGATTCTTAACTGTATTGCCTTGTGAAACTCACATTTCCAAATGATTCACATTTTAACCATGTCCAGAAGTTCCATCTTAAACCCATTTTCACATTTGTCTTGATGGTCAAGATAATTTTTCAGGCAATCTCAGTGTCAGTTGTAACATGGATGCCTCTGCAAAACTGAAAGGAGAGAAAAAAAAATCTTTAAGGGAAGAGAACGTTTCAGAGATGAGAAAGAAAGGCGTATCACTCAGGAAAGGAAGGGTCACAGATTCCCATTTATCACATC
Organism: Bos indicus; assembly: GCF_029378745.1. Lineage (NCBI taxonomy): Eukaryota > Metazoa > Chordata > Mammalia > Artiodactyla > Bovidae > Bos > Bos indicus. Next base: position 55,915,564 of record NC_091772.1, on the reverse strand, counting down.
CTCACTGCACACCTTCCATGAGCTTCTCCACACTTGGAAGACGTCTTAGAAACGTACAGGGATCATTGTAGCTTTGTGTGGGTCCCATGAGAGCAGCAGGGATTCTCGAAGGACCAGGAGAGTGCTAATGTGCATGAGCCACCACAAAGCCCCTATCATCATTTAATTTACAGATTAAAACAGAGACCCTAAATTAAATCTGCATTGCAGGCCCGAGACATAAATTAAATATGTGTTGTAGGCTGGAGACTCTGATGAAGAGATTTGTCATAATTGAAAATTGTGTGGGAACTTCCCTGGTGGCTCAGTGGTAAACAGTCCACCTACCAACGTAGAGAATCTGGGTGTGATCCCTGGTCCGGGAAGATTCCACATGCCGCAGAGCAATTGAACCGGTGCTCTAGAGCCTGAGAGCTGCATTACTGAGCCCACCTGTGGCAACCACTGAAGCCCAGATGCCCTAGAGCCTCTGTTCCACAGCAAAAGAAGCCACTGTAATGAGAGGCTCACGCACCACAGCTACAGTAGCCCCTGCTTGCCACAACTAGGGAAAACACCCTCACAGCAATGAAGACCCAGCACAGTCAAAAATAAATAAATAAACAAAATTATTTAAAAAACAAAGAAAATTGGCCGTATGGTGTGACATTCCATAAGAGATCCCCCAAAAGTTACACATCCCCATCACACTTGTCAATTCTGAACAGCACGGCATGACAAGAGGAAGGATTTTTTTTTTTTTTTTTTTTGCTCAAATTGGAAAAGACCACAGCAAGAGTGGCTTAAGGCACTGGGGTCTGATTTTGTAGATTTGATGAGTTTGGATATTTTGGGAAAATAAATATAATTCCAGAAGTGTTTCCACTCTGAAGATAAGCCCTGAAAAACCATCTCCTTTCACCACTTCTGTGCTTCAGACCCCACCCAGACCCTGATGGGACCGTGGGCTACACCACGGGGTGCTGTGTTTGACTTCCCACTTGTACAAGTTCCCTGAAGTCAGGAAATTCTCCAACCAGCAGATGGAGATCCCCCAAGCCTGGCACATCAGTGCTTAACTATAAATAGAGAGAAGAATATAATGTGGATCCAGGTTTGATACAGACTCAGATACTGATGTGGATAAAGGTAAGGATATAGACATCTAGTATAGATCATGTATGGGTATGAATCCAAAAAAAGATATATGTACACAGAAGTTGTAGCTTGAATGAATGCATGAGTGAATGAGCACCCCTCAGCATGCACCTGCTTGCACACTTCCTCTCACATCCATCCCCACAGGGGCCTTGCCTAGAGATCCACCAGGAAGCCTCTATTTCCTTCTTTCTAAGGCGGGTGCTACCCCTCCTTAGAGGGTAGATGGGCTATGAGGCGAGCACAGAAAATATGTCAGCTGGCCTTATGATTCACTGGGCTTCCCTGCTGGCTCAGATGGTAAAGAATCTGCCTGCAATGCAGGAGACCTAGGTTTGATCCCTGGGCCAGGAAGATCCCCTGGTGGAAGGAACGGCTACCCACTCCAGTCTTCTTGCCTGGAGAATCCCATGGACAGAGGAGCCTGGCGGGCTACAGTCCATGGGGTCACAAAGGGTTGGACCAGACTGAGTGACTAACACTTCCACTTTCACCCCAAACCTGCCACATCATAAAAATTCCCAGAAATGTGGAATGAAGTGCAGGCTCCAGAGCCCCGACCCAGACCGATTCAGACTCTCCAGGCAGGGGCCCATACAGGTTTCACCTACATTCCAAATGATTCTCATAATAAGGTGAGTTTGGGACACACTGACCTGGCTCTTCATAGCTCAAGACCACTGGGAGGATGGGCTCCAGACCAAGAAACTGCCTGTGATTGGGGTGGTCTGAGAATCTCCCTGACCTGTGTGCCCTTCACTCACCTCGGTGGGACAGGGGAAAGGAATCAGTCAGCATGAGCAGAAATGAGGGCTGCCTTTGGAATAGAAATGACCTGCTCCAAACCGCCTCTTCCTTTCCCAATTAAGCCTCTCCATGTGGAAGCTGCCGGATCACCGGGCAATGGAATGAGACAGAGCAGAAGCAGGCTGCCCGGAAAACTGCTGCACTTCACTGTGGTGACTGCACACCCCCTCCAGCTGTAGCTGGCTTACCTGCAAAAATCATTAAATTCAAAATCACCATATATATATATATAAACAGACACACAAATATGCTGTACCTGCGGATAGCCAGCAGCAGAGCTAATCACACGCACTACACATTTCATGCAATTTCACACTATTATGAATCTCACAAGGATGCAAATAAAGAGAAAGCCAGGAGCCTGGGGGGAGGGGGGCTTACAGGGGAGGCATCACAGGGTGAGGAGGTCTCTGGTTCTTCCTAAGAACCTTTAAACCCCAAGAAACTTCCCAAAGGCCCTCAGCCATCACTTACCCAGGTGACATGCGCATCGGGAAAAATCATAGGTAGCACGCATTTAGAACAGAGTGATCCGGGATCCAGAGGCACCACGGAGATGAGATGGAGCAAAGCCCCACCTGGTCCACTGAGCCCCCACCTAGAGCCCGCCAGCCCTTCCCCCACCAAGGTGGGCATGCACAGAGCTCCTGAAGGTGGAGCTCTGAACATCAGCCACAGTCAGGTGTTCCTGCTGTCTGAAGCACCTCATCTGCAAAACAAGCATTGGGTGGATTTGATCTGAGCATCATTGTTTGCCAAGTACTGGTCTAAGGGAGCTTTGGAAGGGTGTTCTAGAAACACATGATCATGTTGACTGTGGGATGCAGAGTCAAGTGGAAAAACCATGACGTCCCAAAGACGACCTCAGTGGGATTCATGGGGCCAGTTAAAGGAGTGACTTCCCAGACCTCTGTCTGAGGCAAAGGTCAACATGGAAGGCTGGACATAGGGACAGCCAGCCAGCTCGGAAACTCCCACTGCACAACTACAGAAGCCCGCACAGATGGTTATGCCGCAGGTGACGGGCTAAGAGTGTTAGTCACTCAGTCATGTCTGACTCTTTGTGATCCCATGAACTGTAGCCAGGGTTCATTTGTCCATGGAATTCTCCTGGCAAGAATACTGGAGTGAGTTTCCATTCTCTTCTCCCAGGGGATCTTCCCAACCCAGGAATCGAATCTGCATCTCCTACACTGCAAGCAGATTCTTTACTGTCTGAGCCACCAGGCTTAATGGATTAGTCCTTTAGAAATATAAATGATAGTGGCTCCCTGAAGCATGAATTTTAAGAGCTCCAGAAATACCCTCAGAAACTTCCCTTGGTTTGAATCTGTTCCATGTCTGTGTTTTCATTTCTGGGTGCATATGTACTTAATTGTGTCCAGCTCTTTGTGACCCCATGGACTGTAGCCCACCAGGCTCCTCTGTCCATGGGATTTCCCAGGCAAGAATACTGGAATGGGTTGCCACTTCCTCCCAAAGGGATCTTCCTGACCCAGGGATCGATCTTGCATCTCCTGCACTGGCAGGCAGGTTCTTTACCACTGAGCCACCTGGGAAGCCCCTTCATTTCTGGGACCCAGAGTAATAATTCAACTATAAGACTATCCTTGTAAGCCAGTGTCCAGAGCCAGCTGGGTCTGTCTTGTGTTGGGCTTCTAGGGATCTCAGGAAGCAAAGCTTTCAATGTGACCTCAGAATGGGTGCAAGGAGCCCAGAAGCCCACTGAACCCACGGAAGGCAAATATCCTGTGACCACAGCATGCTAACACCCCAGGATCCCATGAACCACAGGACAGGGGAATGAGGTTGCAGTGCTTTTACCAGTGGAGCTTGGGGCAAGAGTCAACGTTGTGCCTCATTTCTGGCCCTGTTCTTATGTGTTTCTCGATTGTGCAGACTGGGTGACAACAGGTAAACACCCCGCCACAGACTTATTCACAAATCCCTCACAGAGAGACTCCCAGGAGACTTCGTCACCAGCTAGACCATGGATTGAGTCTTGACAAATAGATTTTGTTTCCACCACCCACTTGAAAGTAGCACTGTTTCTGCTGCAATCAAATCAATGCACATATGGATCGCTTGTTCAATAAAAGAAACTAAGGAGGAGGTATTTCAGGAACTAGAGAAGTGGCCAAAAAATATAAAGGAAAAATGATTTAACTGCAACATATTGGAATGAACGTCTTAAAGCATGCATATAAGGAAAAGTTCTACAATAGTTATATCAATGAATGGGAGTTCCGTGTTAAAGCCACTTTACTGGTTAAGCCTGGAAAATTTTCCTCTTTTTTTGCCTGACATCACAAAATTTTTGGTTTGAACTGATTTATCTGATGAAATGCTAGATGTTTCCTATTGGAATGATGTCTGCCTACTACTAGAAATCTGACAGCTGGGCACGTTATCCACTAGATGTATTTTCTGAGATGATCCCTGTGACGTCAGCCAGTCTGTTACCAAAACCGGTACGAGACTTGGAGAGTATGAACCTGATCAAACTGAGACCAGTTCTCTGCTTCTGGAGACAGGGAACCCCTATCACTCAGCCTTCCTCTCTCCTCCCTTTCTAATTTCAGCTGCCCAGCCTCCTCCACATGCTGCTCGGGCCACCTGGTTTCTCCCAGCTTGTCTCCCTAATGTATCTTGTCCACACCTGCCCTCCTCAGCTTGGATTTTCTGCCCACTTTCTGGCTACACCCAGCTCAAGCCCTGTCTCCCCCAAGTAGATCCTCGTGACCTCCATAAACCCCTACCACCTGTAGAACTCTAACTGGTGCACTTTCCACAGTCGGTGTCACAGATCTTGGTTTTAATTCTCTGAATACATGGAGGTTGACTTTCCAAACCCAACACATGTCCTAGAGGGAAGAGACAGAGTTTTATATATATGCAACAAGTGTTTATTAACCAACAAATACACCTATTTGCTGATAGCATAAATATTATGAAGTCAGTTGGCATGATTAAAGCTCTGTCGTCTGCTGCACAGACATCTAGCAGGGGTCAGACACTGGTGACTTACTCTAAACACAATGCAGAGAACAGAGTTGACAGTGGCCCCCATCTGGGTCTTTGTTGGGGGAGCTGCCTGCCCACCATCGCTGTTACCCTAAAAGGAACTGGAGACAGACCTGAATCCACAATTTTGGAAAAACTACCAAACGCAACATTGAAAGGTCCCCTTTTACCTGTCCTCCCATCTGTATCATCAGGATATGTCATTTTCCTTGTATTTTTTTCCTCCACCATAAAACCTTTGGAGGCCCTTCAAAACAGAAGGCAGATAGAAGCCAGCAAAACAAAAGCTTAAATGGAAACTCAGGTACTTCCCCGGCGGTCCAGCAGTTGAGACGTCACCTCCTAGTGCAGGAAGTGAGGCTTCAATCCTCGCTTCAGGGGGCAGGGGAGTTCAAAAATCAAAAATCAAAACAGAAACAACAGAAGCAATATTGTAACAAATTCAATACAGACTTTAAAAAATGGTCCACATTAAAAAAATTATTTTAAAAAATAAGTGGAAACTCATGGAAGAATATCTGCAAAGAGAAGATGAGCATCTAAAAGATGCTCAGCATCATTAGTCATTAGGAAATGAAAATTACAAACCAGGACAACACCACCACATCCTACTAGAACTGTCAGATTGTTTAAAACTGGCAATGCTAGACGCTGGCAAGGACGTGGAGCAACAGGAACTCTCATCTTTCGCCAGCAGGATGAAGAATGATGCAAGCACCCTGGACCTCACATGCGTGCTTCTTATAAATTTAAACTTACCATACGAGTCGGACTGAGCAACTGAACTGAACCATGCTCCCCAACCCCAACCCCAACCCTAGAAACTTAGCAAAGTGAAAATAGAGACCTCTGTTCACACAAAGATGAAATCCATGAAAACAGGGATGGAAGTTTCATCTAAAAATCACCCCAAACTGGAAACAAACCCAATGTCCCTGAACTGGGCAATTGGTAGACAAATTGATGGAATGTTCGTCAGCCTAAAAAGAAAGAATTCTTGATGTATTCAACCACACGGAAGAATCTCAGATGGCTGGTGCTCCCTGGAAAAATCCAGCCTCAAAACACTGCAAACAGTGTGATTCAATTTATATGAAGAGGAAAACCATTAGGGACAGGAAATAGACCAGAGCCATGGTTGCCAGGGGCTGGGGAGGGAGGGGGTAGGAATATCCCATATCTTGATTGTGCTTCTTATATGACTGTAGGCATTTGTCAGAACTCACAGAACTGCATACCAAAAAGGTTGTGATTTACTGTATCTAAATTAGAGCTTAAGAAAAAATATCTCCAAGTTGGCAGCTCTAACTTCAGGCCTGGACTCATCCCGCCCCAGAATCCCTAAACTGTTCCAGGTAGTTCCAGTGGCCATCAGGGATGCTCAGAGCCCTCAGAGCATAGCCGGGGGTTGCATCACAAGCCAGACCTTCACTGGGCTCCCCCTCACTCTCCAAATCTCTGCCATCTCTTGGGCCCTCACAGCGAGTAGATGGTGCAGATTTGGGGGACCACTCACAAATGCCATCACCTTAATCAGCAAAACCATCCCCAGACTGCTGGTGTGTCCACCGGCCAGCCCCCCCAGCTGAGGCCAGGCACCCTCCAGGGTGATAGACCACCCTAGCTGACCTGCTGGGCTGTTGTCCGCTGCCAGCCTGAGAGGAGGGTGTGCACGGGTGGGCTTGTCCTGCCTCTTGTCCAGGAGGCCCCCACGGCACTTCCTACCCATCACCCTGGTACTGCACTGTACCCGGAAGTCAGCGCTCAGATGACTCACTCCATATGGAGCTGCCTTTATATTAAAATTAACCCTAGACACCCAGTGTTTATTGCACCACTATTTACAATAGGCAAGACATGGAAACAACCCAAGTGTCCATCAAAAGAAGAAATGGATAAAGAAGACCTAAGGTATATAAGGAGTTCGTCAAGGCTGTATATGGTCACCCTGCTTATTTAACTTATATGCAGAGCATCATGAGAAACGCTGGGCTGGAAGAAGCACAAGCTGGAATCAAGATTGCTGGGAGAAATATCAATAACCTCAGATATGCAGATGACACCACCCTTATGGCAGAAAGTGAAGAGGAACTAAAAAGCCTCTTGATGAAAGTGAAAAAGGAGAGTGAAAAGGTTGGCTTAAAGCTCAACATTCAGAAAATGAAGATCATGGCATCTGGTCCCATCACTTCATGGGAAATAGATGGGGAAACAGTGTCAGACTCTTTTTGGGGGGCTCCAGAATCACTGCAGATGATGATTGCAGCCATGAAATTAAAAGATGCTTACTCCTTGGAAGGAAAGTTATGACCAACCTAGACAGCATATTCAAAAGCAGAGACATTACTTTGCCAACAAAGGTCTGTCTAGTCAGGCTATGGTTTTTCCAGCAGGTCATGTATGGATGTGAGAGTTGGACTGTGAAGAAAGCTGAGTGCCGAAGAATTGATGCTTTTGAACTGTGGTGTTGGAGAAGACCCTTGAGAGTCCTTTGGACTGCAAGGAGATCCAACCAGTCCATTCTGAAGGAGATCAGCCCTGGGATTTCTTTGGAAGGACTAAATGCTAAAGCTGAAACTCCAGTACTTTGGCCACCTCATGCGAAGAGTTGACTCATTGGAAAAGACTCTGATGCTGGGAGGTATTAGGGGCAGGAGGAGGAGGGGATGACAGAGGATGAGATGGCTGGATGGCATCACCAACTCGATGGACGTGAGTTTGAGTGAACTCCAGGAGTTGGTGATGGACAGGGAGGCCTGGCGTGCTGCAATTCATGGGGTCGCAAAGAGCATGACATGACTGAGCGACTGAGCTGAACTGAAGATATATATGGCGGTGGTGGTGCTCAGTCGCTCAGCTGTGTCCAATGCTTTTGTGACCCCATGGACTAGAGCCCACAGGTTCCTCTGTCCCTGGAATTTCCCAGGCAAGAATACTGGAGTGCATTGCCACTTCTACCCCAGGAGATCTTCCTGACCCAGGGATCAAACCTGCATCCCCTGCGTCTCCTGTGTTGGCGGGCATATTCTTTACCAGTGTGCGACCAGGAAGACCCAAGTGTACATATACAATGAATAATTTCTCACCCATAAAAAAGAATGAAATAATGCCATTTGCAGCAACATGGATGAATCTAGAGACTGTTATACTGAGTGAAGTAAGTTAGAGAAAGACAAATACCATATGATATCATTTATATGTGGAGTCAAAAAAATGATGCAGGCAAACTTGTTTACAGAATAGAAAAAGACACATAGAATTAGAGGATGGACTGTGGTTGCCATGGGGGAAAGGAGGGGATGGGGAGGGATGAAATGGGAGGTTGCGGTTAACAGGCACACATTACTATACGTGCAACAGATAATCAACAAAGACCCACTGTATCGCACAGGGAATTCTACTTAATACTCTATAATAATCTATATGGGAAAAGAAGCTGAAAAAGAATAGATGTATGTATATGCATAACTAAATCGCTTTGCTGTAAACCTGAGACTAACACAATACTGTGAATCAACTATAATATAAAATTTAAAAATTAAAGAAAAATGAGCCCCAGGCACAGAGCTAAAAGTCAAATGTGTATGATTCCTCAGAATGTTTTTAACATTTTCTTTTCTCTCTAATAAAAGATGGCTTCATCGTGAAAGCCATCAGCTGATACAGCTGGAGCACTGCTTTCCAGGCAGCACGCAGAAATATTCCTATGTGAGGTGGGGAGCAGTATCTATGGTAACAGGATGCAGAGGCCTTCAGCACCTGATGGACTGATGAGGACCCGTGGCTGTGGCTTGTTCCTGAGAGCTTGTGCCCAGCTCCAGGTCCCTGGAGCAGCATCAGCTGGGAACTTTCTCCTTCTTGGGAGGAATACCGCACATGGGCGAGGACTCAGTGAGCCAGGGTCTCAGAGAAGACTGTCAAGATTTGACTCCTGACACTTAACCCCCTTGAGATCATCTCTGAATGTGGGGTACAGCTCCTACCCTTTCTCTGTGTGGAGATGAAACCACAGATGTGCGCACCGCACTTGGTCCCCTGCGGGCATGGCGAGAGCTCCATCAGTGAGTTATGATCTTCTCATTTTTTTATCATGTAAGAGACTTCAGCTTTATGGGCAGGAAAGGCCATTCTTGGCTTCACTAACAAAGACCCTCAAGACAGGTTCCCAGGATGAGATTCCAGTCTTTCAGTTCAATCAGGGTTCAGAGCTGAGCCTTGAGGCAACCAGCCCTGAGCAGGTGGTTGTTCCTGATATCTGCTCTTCTCACCTGTGTGCCCTGACCTGTCATCTCTGTAATTACAGTGGAATACACTTCTCATCACAGGCACCAGGAGAACCCACAAGTGAGCAGGCAGCTGGTTAAGGAAGAGAAAAGCAAAGGTTGACCTCATTTGGATAAAAAAGGATCCACCTGAACCTCTCCCAGGCAAAGGTCTTACCACACCAGTGCTCAACAGCTTGGCACAGACATGTTCTTTCCTTTCCTCTTTTTTTTTATTATGAGGATTTTTGTGAGTTTTGTTCTTTTCTGAATTCAGTAGAATTACACAGCTTGGAAATAACTGCAAGAATCTGAATGTTCAGCAGGAAGAGAGCCTCAGGCATTGAGTGCTCTTGGAGCCTCTGCTCCTAAGTACAGGCCTGAACCCAACAAATCAGCAACTTCAGAGGAGCTGAGATTAGTGCATGTGAACCATGCAGGGTCCAGCGATGACTGAGAAAGTAAGAGGAAGGGTGAGCACACGTCCAGACAGCGCCTTCCGACAGGAATAGTGAGGACAGTGACCAGTTCAGGGTCACCAGCTGGAAAGGAGCAGCGAGAGTAGCAAGATGCCAGAACACCAGCTGGAATATTTGCAGGACTGATAAAAGGGCTCGCTGGGCAGGGGTGTGGATTTACTTGAACAGCAACAATGTGGAGGAGAAGAGCCCTCTGTGGCTGCAGAGAATAGAACTCAGACTAAAGTGATAAACATTTCACAGAAAGGCCACTGTGCATGTTTAAAATAAAATCTATATTTGTCGACACCACCTGCATGGTCCTGTCTAATCTGACCTCTTCCCCTCTCTCTGATCTCGCCTCCCTCCACCCGCTCTTTGTTCCCTGTGCCCAGTCGGCCTTGCAGGACTTCCTCCAGCAGGCCACAGGACATTGGCACTTGCCATCCTCTCTTTCTGACATTAAGTGGCCTATCCCTTCCTTGAGTTGGATCCAGTTTAAATACCATTTATTCAGAGAAGTCTTCCTGGACCTTCCCGGCTGACGTCAACACCCAGAATCACTTTTTGCTGCAATAATTATCCAGTTTGATTTATTAATAAACCCTGGTGCTCATCATTCTCTAAAAGTAGTTTGTGTATTTGTCTGCGGATAAGGACTGTGTCTTTCTCTTACATTTGCCACCTATGCTCAGCTCCTGGGTGGGTATCTGATGAATAGGAGGGCTCGGCAGTGATTTATCAGGTGAGTGCACGAGTGCGAGAAGAACAAGATGCTCTGCTGGGTCTGAGTGGCTCTGTCCCTCAAGGAGAGGTAGAAGGGCCAGCAGTTCTGTCTTCATGCAAAGGAGACCATCTCTCCCACACCAAAGAGACAGCAGCCCTTCCCTCCCCACTTCCTATGCCTCACCCTAGTCTCCAGCATGTGGAAGCCAAATGGTGTTTTTTTCAATCACAGCTTTTGTTTTTGAAAATCCTGAGATTTCTGGTAATTTGATGTATCAAGCAATAATCAATATCTCTCTTTAGGGCACTTTTAGCCCAACTGTATTTTTAACCTATTTTTCTCCAAACACAGGTTTTTCTCTGGACTGAAAATCCATAGCATTTCTAAATTCAGATCTCCCAGGGTCCATGTTTTCAACGCTATGAACTCTAATTAACTGTGAGTTTATAAAGTGATAATTGCCTGGCACATCTTGGGAGGGTCCAAGAAAGTGTGTCTCCAAGGGCTTGTGCCCAGCAGTCCTCAAGGTCACCCATGGACAAGGCTGCCCTCAATGTTAATCTGGTGCTGGAGGGAGAAAAAAGCTTATTTAATTGGGGAGTACTTAATACATCATTTTCGTATTAAAACAAACACAGCCTTGTAGAGTAAATTCACTAGATTTTTAAAGACAAGGCTTCAGTAGTCAAGGGTGAGGGGGTCACTTTTATGCTAAGTTCAGTTTTCCAGAACTCCGTGCAGCCAGGAGAGACCAGGTGACATAATTCTAGCCAAGGGGTTTTGCTCACAAGTCCAGTCTGTAGGAAGGATGTCACTTCTCGAATAAAATGACAAAGCTGTACCCTGCCTGGAATACAAGGATGATGGACACATGTGCCAGAAGGATTTTCCTGCCATGAAGGCGAAGGTCATGCCCAGAAGGAAAAGTGGGGAAGTGGACAGGCCCTGGTTCCTGGACCTCAGAACCCGCCCCCTAGATCCCCAAGACCTGTTGTATTGGAGAGAAACAAAACCTTGACCAGTGCTAGAGTTAATGAAACCCTAAGTGTGAACTCCTGGTTTGGCCTCTGTAACAGAGATGGTTAAACCTCTTTCTCCCTGGTCCCTGCCCGACCCTCAGCCTGACATGGCACAAGGCCCTGCTTGACCACTAGAGATACATTCCTGCATGTGCAGCTTATCCCACCCCATCTGTCCAACCTCTGAGAAGCCTTCAGGGATTACCACCAGACCATCTTCCTCTTTTTTGCAATTGTCTTTTCAAATTAAATCTCTCCTAAGCAAAGCTCAGCTTTGTTTTTGTTTGACAGAGGAAACAAACATGTGGGGAGAGAGCATGGAATCTTACAGTCTCTGGGCTGTCAGGGTGACCAGAGGCTGTCAGAAGTCAGAGGTCCAACCTTTTGACTTGGTTGTGAGCAAATTCAGTCCAGGGCAGAGGAAGTCATTGTCCAGGTCTGTGCCTGTGGTCTGTGGTAGTGATGGGTTTCAGGCCACGTCTAACTCCCATGTCCACAGTCTTTGCAGAGCTTCCCACCCTAAAGGGCAACCCTAGGTGAGTCCTGTGCTTGACATTGACCCAGACCCCCCATCCCACGCACACAGCGTCCTGTATACACACATGCACAGGAAGCCACACACATGTCTACATATCCTGGTCAATCAGATTGCTGCTGAGTTTTGCTTTCTTCACACCCCATTCTGAAGTTCAGTTGACAGATCAAAATGGAAATTAACCAGGAGGCCTCACAGTGGATGTGCTCAGACAGGCACCAAATCACGAGGCCTTGTGGAGGCCGCCTTTCTGTGTCTCCTTCCCTGGAAAATCGTGCCACCTCTCCATGGCCACTCCCACCAGAGGCTGCCTTTCTTCTGCCCTGCCACCCATCAAGGTGATGTTGGAGCTGTTGGTAGTGACCACACAGAGTGCAGACAAAGCATCCACTCTTCCTGGAGGAAGGAGGGAGAGGGGTTTTATTCTGAGAATAGATGTCTTAATGTACACAGTGAAACTCTCCTCCCATTGAAGAAAATCCTCCCAATAAACAGTTGCTGAGGACTTGCTTTGGGTCAAGTCACGTATCAGGCACCTAAGACATGTTTCCACCTTCCAGAACCTCACCATGAAAGGGTACAGAAGTAATTACAGTGATGCAAACGTTGACAATGACAGTCATGTAAACGTTGTTGTTGTTCAGTCGCTCAGTCATGTCCAGCTGTTTGCGACTCCATGGACTGCAACACGCCAGGCTTCCCTATCCTTCACTATCTCCCAGAGTTTGTTTAAACTCATGTCCATTGAGTCAATGATGCCTTCCACCCATCTCATCTTCTGTCACCTCTTAAATGTAAAGTGTGTGATATATGCACATAAACACATAAATATATGTAAAATGTACATAAATAAATACATAAACATACATACTTCATGGGGATATATATATATTTTGTTTATAGGCTTCACCACACCAAAACCTTGGGACAGGACTACTGGTCAGGTCAGTCACCATTCCCTTTTTTACAAACGGAGAAACTAGGCTTAGAGCTTAAGTAAAGCAGAAAAAGACTCCTTCTTGAACAGAAGTCATGACTGAATGTTTCAAAATTTAACTCTAACTATCTTATTCCAGGGCTTCCCTGGTGGCTCAGTAGTAAAGAATCCTCCTGACAATGAAGGAGACATGCGTTCAATTCCTGGTCTGGGAAGACCCTCTGGAGAAGGAAACAGTAGTCAATTTCAGTATTCTTGCCTGGGAAATACCATAGACAGAGGAGCATGGCAGGCTACAGTCTGTGGAGTCACAAACAATTGGAGACAACTGAGCCACTAAGCATATGCATACACATCTTATTCCAAAGCCAGAAAACTCAATCATCTCCCAACTTCACATAAGGTGGCAATTCCAGTGGACAGAAACTGTTATGAAGGAGGTGTGCAAAGGTCCTAAATCCATCCTGAAAGCTTACTGTGAAATCACAATGCTATAATTGAATGACTCTCAGATGTAGGCCCAGCTGACTCATCCTGGAAGAAACAGTGTGAACTTTGCAGGTATGGTATGTTCAGTTCATGTATGAACTGACAGATAATAGCCTAGAGTTCACTCTGTCTTACCCTTTGAAAATCTGATCTAAACAAATAAGTCTTAGGTGACTTTGTAGAAAGTGTCAGGCATTGGAGTGACTTGACTTCCGTTCACGGTTTTCAAAGCAACCCTATCAGAAAGAGACAACTGTGGACCAAGCTGGCTCAAGTGAAAGGCCAACTTTGAAAAGGGTAATACTGCTTCATAAGAGAGGCAGTCATCTAATAGTGGGGAATTTGCATCTGTGCGGCATTCAGCTTGTTGTGAGATGTTACTCTGGGAGAGATACATGAAAAAAAGGCACCCTTACACAGATATTTAGTTGGAAAAGGGAGAGGTATTTTAATAGTCTCTTTGGGTGGTTGTGGACATTCTTCTCTGATACTAAACCAAAAATCAGTAAGTGCTGGTTTCCCAAAGGTAAGGTACAGTGCAAGTCTGAAATTTGAGCAAACTCTGGGAGATACTGTGGGATAGGGAAGCCTAGTGTGCTGAAGTTCATGGTGTTGCAGAGTCCGACATGACTTAGAGCTTGAACAACAACAACTCTACGTGGTACCTAGGTCTGAAAAACTATGGTTGACCTGTCAGATAGTCATTCAAGGAAAAATGCTGTTTCTCTGAAAAAAAGGAAGACAGTACATCTGGCAACTCAAACATCCTCAAGAAACTTTCCTTGAGAAAACCCTCAAGCTCTGGTTTGAGCACAAGTGTTTTGTGCTTCCCAAGTCATCACACACAATATTTTTATCAGAGCATGCAGAAGTCACAATGTAATAAAATTAACACTTTTACTGCTCCCTCAAGGAAATCCTTAAGTGAAACTGGCATAGCTTCACTTCGCAGAAGTGCCTGGAGATGAAGATAGTAACTTCAGTACTCCCTGCCAGAGGTCTGGAATGCTCACCACCACAGCTCCTGACCATCAATGCAAACGTCATCCCAAGGCAAGATAAACACTGTCTTAGTGTAATTATGAAAAGAGTTTTGACTTTATAGACCCCTTAAAGGAGACTGAGGGTCCCCCAGATGTCTGTGGAGTTCATGGCATGAAATTTTGTAGTCAAGGACAAACTTAGCTTCCTCCTTCCCCAGCTGACCTTGATTCCCCAGCTCTCAGAGACCCAAGGTCAACCTGCTCCATTAATCCCTTGGCTCTGCTTCAGCTCGTCCCATATCTGACACCCCCTGTCCTGGAACAATGGTCAATACACAAAGGGTATTGATGATGAGAGCCCTAGTGCCACCCCAGGCCCCAAGTTGGGAAACCCCAGTGTCCTCCTCCTGGTTTCTTTTTTCATTAATTGTCTCCATATCTTGAAAATGTGTCTATCTTGCTACTCATTAATTCATGAAGCACTTATTAAGCACCCTAATGAGCTGATCCCTGGGCTACTCGTCTTTACTGTCCTCTTCTTTAGAAAAGAGGAGATGCACCCAGACTTCCTGGGCAAAGCAAAAAATTAACCCTTCCCCTGAGTCTCAAACATTTTATTTTCAGCTAAAGTTTATTTATTAGCACATATACGCCTAGCTATTAATCACATTATTTTTAATTAAGGAATTTTCCAGGGTCAAGTTGCCAACTGAAGTTGCTAGGCAGTTTGCCCAAGTAAGGACTTCATTAAGAACAAGGCAAAAATCAAAAAGGTGCAGAGAGTTCAACTGGGAAGAAATCGCCTAGAGAAGCAGGACTAGCTGAGTTTTCTTAATTTACTTTCTCACCCCTGACTCTGTCTTTCACCCTCCTGGCCCCCAGTTATTGTGGATGAACAGGGGCCCGCTCTGTAGGAACCACAATCTTATCTCTCTGGCTTTGCACATAGAAGTAATTCCAGGAGGTCAAAGGGGAAATGAGAAAGGGCTGCCTGGGTACAGAACTAAGGGTTAGTTGTGCGATTCTATCCATTAAGACATATTCAGATGTAAGCAACAGAATCACCAGCTAAGAATTTGTCAAACAGGAAAGATATGTAATTTTCTCCTGTAGCAGGGAGTTTGGAAAGAGAGACTCTCAGATGTGGTGCAGTGGTCTAACCAGGGACCCAGACCCATCCTCTTCTCTTCCTCTGTCATCTTTGCCACTTTGGGGCTGTTAATCCTGGGCTTATAGCCCTGTGTTTGCATGTCCTTGAGTGACACTTCCACCCATAACCATATTCAAGACAGAAGGAAGGAAGGATTAGCTTTGCTGTCTATCTTTCAACCAGGACATAAACACCTTTCAACCTTCCGCAGTCTCCCCATCATGTGTTACTGGCCAGGAATGACTTCATGCCCATGAGTCACCTAGCCTGCAGCAAATGGGTGGCATGAGACCAAGATGGTGATGCTTGGCTGCTCAAGGCATGAAGCTGCCTGAACAGGAATGGGGTTTCCTAAAGTCAGAAGAGGAGTAACCATGCCCTTAGGAAGACAACCAATGGCACATTATGGGTTGTTAGTCTCAAAGCCCATTTCTTAGGGCAGCATGATTCTCCCACCCAGCTGACCATTATGAGTGGCACCTAAGGGGCAACAGTCACTCATGTTCTCTGGGAGTGAAGGATGGCTTTCAACTCTATCTAACAGTAGTAGGAGTCCCAGATAAACAAAAAGACCCCCTCCATCAGTTGGGAGATCCCCTGGTAGCTCAGATGATAAAGAATCTGCCTGTAATACAGGAGACCCAGGTCCAGTCCCTGAGTCAGGAAGATCCCCTGGAGAAGGGAATGGCTACGCCTTCCAGTATTCTTGCCTGGAGAATCCCATGGACAGAGGAGACAGGCGGGCTACAGTCTCAGTTTAGTTCAGTTCAGTCACTCAGTTGTGTCTGACTCTTTGAAACTCCATGAATCGCAGCACACCAGGCCTCCCTGTCCATCACCAACTCCCGGAGTTCACTCAAACTCATGTCCATTGAGTTGGTGATGCCGTCCAGCCATCTCATCCTCTGTCGTCCCCTTCTCCTCCTGCCCCCAATCCCTCCCAGTGTCAGAGTCTTTCCCAATGAGTCAACTCTTCGCATGAGGTGGCCAAAGTACTGGAGTTTCAGCTTTAGCATCATTCCTTCCAATGAACACCCAGGACTGATCTCCTTTAGGATGGACTGATTGGATCTCCTTGCAGTCCAATGGACTCTCAAGAGTCTTCTCCAACACCACAGTTCAAAAACATCAATTCTTCGGCGCTCAGCCTTCTTCACAGTCCAACTCTCACATCCATACATGACTACTGGAAAAACCATAGCCTTGACTAGACGGACCTTTGTTGGCAAAGTTATGTCTCTGCTTTTGAATATGCTGTCTAGGTTGGACATAACTTTCCTTCCAAGGAGTAAGCGTCTTTTAATTTCATGGCTGCAATCACCATCTGCAGTGATATGAGGTTGCGAAAAGTTAGACCCGACTGAGCAACTAACACTTTCATCACAAGCTAAGACTCAAAGCCAAGTTGTCCTGAAACCAACACCCATGCTCTTGGCTCATCCTGAGGATGTGGACATTCCATGGACAGAGGAGCCTGGCAGGCTGTAGTCTATGGGGTCACAAAAGAGTCGACCATGACTTGGTGACTAAACAACAACAATGTACAACAAAGAAGCAAAGACCTTTTACAAATAGGATAATTTAAGCAAATTCATGGTATTTTGGAGGATCAAGGGCGAGCACAACCCACTGTCTGGAAATGTCAATCTTCTGGCAACATTAGGTGAGGGAGAAAACCTCCCTACAAAGGAGAAAACAGCTTACCAAGGAGATCTTTATATTATAACAAAGCATTTACAAGCTAAATAGCCATATTGGCAGTAGATTAGATTGAATGGATAGAAAGATAGATTGATAGATAGAGATGTATAGAATATTAACCTCATTGCATGTATACCTACTCACAATATTGGATAATAATAACATTCAGGAAATTCCTTGGCATTCCAGAGTTAGGACTCCGAGCTTCTACTGCAAGAGGCACAGTTTCGATCCCTGGTTGGGGAACTAAGATCCTGCAAGCCATGTGGCTCAGCCAAAAAAATAAACCAAATTGTAAAAATAAAATAGCATTCAGATGGAAAACTGAGTTACCAGGAAACTTGAGAGTATCCGAACTTTTCTAAGGGCCCAAAGCTACTCTCTGTGAGAGGTTTTCTTGGGCCAGCTCATTAGTGAGGCTCTTGGTCATTTCTGACTCTTCCCACACAGGTTTGAATCGCAGGGCATAACGAGATGGAATGTGAGTGAACAGTCTCATCTGCAAATGGGAACATAACTGAAGCCGCTTCGCTTGGGAACCCACCAGCCTCTGAGAAAGTAGCATCAGAGGTCAGAGTGGCACCTGTACTTGTCACCACCCAGAGGTGCCTGAGCTCACTGACAGCCTTTAAGTCACTGACTCTTGGGGGAGAAATCAAGACCTCCAGCCTTTTTAGTAAATCACTGCAGAGAAGGGCAGAGGAAAAGAAATGAAAATCTGTTCCTTTAGTTCCTCATAGCTTCAGAAATCACTCAGGGGGCTGGGGACATACCTAGACTGGTATATGATTAATAATTCAGGGGTCTCATTTGTGTAGAAGCGAAGATCCCCTGGAGGAGGTCATGGCAAGCCACTCCAGAATTCTTGCCTGGGAGATCCCATGGACAGAGGAGCCTGGTGGGCTACAATCTATGGGGTCACACAGAGTCAGACACAACTGAAGCAACATGGCATGAACTCATACTTGTGTAGAAAGAATAGACGTAAAGGAAGGTCGCTCCATCTTCTTTCCGATCTCATGCATTTTTCTTATCATGTATTCACTCTCTAGTGAAGGTAATTTGATAAACCGTGTTTTGTTTTCTGTGTCCTGGCCCCAAGCGGTCTGGGTCTGGGCCCCACTCCGCTCTGAGCACAGATGCCTGGATTCCATCACTGATCTGGTTGACTCTGACCCGGGCTCACACCCCTGGCTCTGCCACCCTGGGCAACAGGTCTCTTCTGGGGAAGCATCACTGTCTCAGGGCACAAGGCAACCAGGCTCCTTGTCTGCAAGAGTGATGGCTAATTTCATATGCCAATTTAACCAGGCCACCACAGGCCCAGATGGTTGGTTAAAAGCCATCTCTGGGTGTTTCCAAAAGATTAGCATTTCAATCTGCAGACTCTCCCCAGTGTGGATGGACCCTATCCTGAAACACAAAAATGTTGAGGAACCAGGAATTCACTGCTGCCTGTCTGAGTGGGACTGGGGTCTTCTGCTACCCTTGGGCTGAGACTCATCACCTGGTCTCAGGGCTTTCAGGTCAGCCAACATCACCACCAGCTTTCCTGGGCCTCCAGCTGGTGGGTGGTGGACCATGTAATTTCTCAGCCTCTTTAACTCCATGAGGCAATGCTTCATAACAAATCTCTTTATATTTAAATATATAAATCTCATATAGAAAAACCCTAGTAGATATAATATATATCCTTTGTGTATAAGTCTCATACGAAAGAAAAGTGAAAGTGTTAGTCACTCGGTCATGTCTGACTCTTTGTGACCCCATGGACTGTAGCCCTCCAGGCTTCTCTATCCATGGGATTCTCCAGACAAGAATACTGGAGTGGATAGACATTCTCTTCTTCAGGAGATCCTCCTGACCCAAGGATCGAACCCAGGTCTCCCACACTGCAGGCAGATTCTTTATGGTCTGAGCCACTGGGGAAACCCACAAGTTTCATATCAGATCAGATCAGATCAGTCACTCAGTCATGTCTGACTCTTTGTTACCCTATGAATCGCAGCACGCCAGGCCTCCCTGTCCATCACCAACTCCCAGAGTTCACCCAGACTCACGTCCATCGAGTCAGTGATCCCATCCAGCCATCTCATCCTCTGTCGTCCCCTCCTCCTCCTGCCCCTAATCCCTCCCAGCATCAGAGTCTTTTCCAATGAGTCAACTCTTCGCATGAGGTGGCCAAAGTACTGGAGTTTCAGCTTTAGCATCATTCCTTCCAAAGAAATCCCAGGGCTGATCTCCTTCAGAATGGACTGGTTGGATCTCCTTGCAGTCCAAAGGACTCTCAAGAGTCTTCTCCAACACCACAGCTCAAAAGCATCAATTCTTTGGCGCTCAGCTTTCTTCACAGTCCAACTCTCACATCCATACATGACCACAGGAAAAACCATAGCCTTGACTAGACGGACCTTTGTTGGCAAAGTTATGTCTCTGCTTTTGAATATGCTATCTAGGTTGGTCATAACTTTCCTTCCAAGGAGTAAGCGTCTTTTAATTTCATGGCTGCAGTCACCATCTGCAGTGATTTTGGAGCCCGAAAAAATAAAGTCTGACAAGGTTTCCACTGTTTCCCAATCTATTTCCCAGGAAGTGATGGGACCAGATGCCATGATCTTCATTTTCTGAATTTTGAGCTTTAAGCCAACCTTTTCACTCTCCTTTTTCACTTTCATCAAGAGGCTTTTTAGTTCCTCTTCACTTTCTGCCATAAGGGTGGTGTCATCTGCATATCTGAGGTTATTGATATTTCTCCCGGCAGTCTTGATTCCAGCTTGTGCTTCTTCCAGCCCAGCATTTCTCATGATGTACTCTGCATATAAGTTAAATAAGCAGGGTGACAGTATACAGCCTTGACGTACTCCTTTTCCTATCTGGAAACAGTCTGCTGTTCCATGTCCATTTCTAACTGTTGCTTCCTGACCTGCATATAGGTTTGTCAAGAGGCAGGTCAGGTGGTCTGGTATTCCCATCTCTTTCAGAATTTTCCACAGTTTATTGTGATCCACACAGTCAAAGGCTTTGGCATAGTCAATAAAGCAGAAATAGATGTTTTTCTGGAACTCTCTTGCTTTTTCCATGATCCAGCGGATGTTGGCACTTTGATCTCTGGTTCCCCTGCCTTTTCTAAAACCAGCTTGAACATCTGGAAGCTCACGGTTCACATATTGCTGAAGCCTAGCTTGGAGAATGTTGAGCATTACTTTACTAGCATGTGAGATGAGTGCAATTGTGCGGTAGTTTGAGCATTCTTTGGCATTGCCTTTTCTTTGGGATTGGAATGAAAACTGACCTTTTCCAGTCCTGTGGCCACTGCTGAGTTTTCCAAATTTGCTGGCATAGTGAGTGTAGCACTTTCACAGCATCATCTTTCAGGATTTGAAATAGCTCAACTGGAATTCCATCACCTCCACTAGCTTTGTTCATAGTGATGCTTTCTAAGGCCCACTTGACTTCACATTCCAGGATGTCTGGCTCTAGGTCAGTGATCACACCATCATGATTATCTTGGTTGTGAAGCTCTTTTTTGTACAGTTCTTCTGTGTATTCTTGCCACCTCTTCTTAATATCTTCTGCTTCTGTTAGGTCCATACCATTTCTGTCCTTTATCGAGCCCATCTTTGCATGACATGTTCCATTGGTATCTCTAATTTTCTTGAAGAGATTTCCAGTCTTTCCCATTCTGTTATTTTCCTCTATTTCTTTGCATTGATCACTGAGGAAGGCTTTCTTATCTCTCCTTGCTATTCTTTGAAGCTCTGCATTCAGATGCTTATATCTTTCCTTTTCTCCTTTGCTTTTCACTTCTCTTCTTTTCACAGCTATTTGTAAGGCCTCCCCAGACAGCCATTTTGCTTTTTTGCATTTCTTTTCCATGGGGATGGTCTTGATCCCTGTCTCCTGTACAATGTCATGAACCTCATTCCATAGTTCATCAGGCACTCTATCTATCAGATCTAGTCCCTTAAATCTATTTCTCACTTCCACTGTATAATCATAAGGGATATGATTTAGGTCATACATGAATGGTCTAGTGGTTTTCCCTACTTTCTTCAATTTTAGTCTGAATTTGGCAATAAGGAGCTCATGATCTAAGCCACAGTCAGCTCCCGGTCTTGTTTTTGCTGACTGTATAGAGCCTCTCCATCTTTGGCTGAAAAGAATATAATCAATCTGATTTCAGTGTTCACCATCTGGTGATGTCCATGTGTAGAGTCTTCTCTTGTGCTGTTGGAAGAGGGTATGTAATGACCAGTGTGTTCTCTTGGCAAAACTCTATTAGCCTTTGCCCTGCTTCATTCTGTGTTCCAAGGCCAAATTTGCCTGTTACTCCAGGTGTTTCTTGACATCCTGCTTTTGCATTCCAGTCCCCTCTAATGAAAAAGATATCTTTTTGGGGTGTTAGTTCTAAAAGGTCTTGTAGGTCTTCCTAGAACCATTCAACTTCAGCTTCTTCAGCGTTACTGGTTGGGGCATAGACTTGGATCACTGTGATATTGAATGGTTTGCCTTGGAAATGAACAGAGATCATTCTGTTGTTTTTTGAGATTGCATCCAAGTACTGCATTTTGGACTCTTTTGTTGACCATGATGGCTACTCCATTTCTTCTAAGGGATTCCTGCCCACAGTAGTAGATATAATGGTCATCTGAGTTAAATTCACCCATTCCAGTCCATTTTAGTTCACTGATTCCTAGAATGTCGACGTTCACTCTTGCCATCTCCTGTTTGACCACTTCCAATTTGCCTTGATTCATGGACCTAACATTCCAGGTCTCTATGCAATATTGCTCTTTACAGCATCGGACCTTGCTTCTATCACCAGTCACATCCACAGCTGGGTATTGTTTTTGCTTTGGCTCCATCCCTTCATTCTTTCTGGAGTTATTTCTCCACTGATCTCCAGTAGCATATTGGGCACCTACTGACCTGGGGGGTTCCTCTTTCAGTATCCTATCATTTTGCCTTTTCATAGTGTTCATGGGGTTCTCAAGGCAAGAATACTCAAGTGGTTTGCCATTCCCTTCTCCAGTGGACCACATTCTGTCATGACCCGGCCGTCTTGGGTGGCCCCACACAGCATGGCTTAGTTTCATTGAGTTAGACAAGGCTGTGGTCCTAGTGTGATTAGATTGACTAGTTTTCTGTGATTTTATATACATATATATATATATATATATATATATATATATATATATATACACATACACACATATGAAATATATGTTTGAATGTTTGATTCTCTTCCCCCTGGAGTACCCTGACTGATACCTCCCAGTAGCCACAGAACATACGTTGATTCCATGCTGCAGTTCTCAAAATGTGGTCTCAGACCAGCACCAGCAGCATCTGGGAACTTGTGAGAAATACAGATACTCAGACTCCACCCAGATAATAAGCTGAATCAGAACCCCTGTATGTGGAACTGAATCAGAACCCCTGGGGAAAAGGCTACCACTCCAGTATTCTGGCCTGGAGAATTCCATGCACTATGTAGTCCATGGGGTGGCAAAGAGTCAGATACGACTGAACGACTTTCACTTTCACCTTTCTTTCACTTTCAGGGTCCCCTGGAGGCTTCCTTAAGTGCACACCACAGGCTCCGTGTCCAGGGGTTCTCCAAGTTGGGCATTGCTCAGAGTCTATACATATATATTATAATAATGACCGCTAGCAATGATTCAGAATCATTCTTTAAAGTTGCAGGTGATGGGAACCAAACGGAAACTCACTAGGGCACAAAACAGTAGAAAAATGTGGAGGGATCTGGCTTCAGGCTCCACTGGATCCAGATGTCCAGTGTCATTCACTGACTCTAATTGGCCAGACCAAGGTCAAGTGATTACCAGGACCCTTGAGGACAGAGAGTCAAGGGAGGTGCGGTGTGTTAGAGAAAACCACAGCCAGGAAGAAAAGGGGAGAGCAACAGGAAAAAACAGAAATTGCAGGCACTCCTTCCACAGGTAACAGTATTTGCCGTCCCCACATTTCAAATGAGCAAACAGAGGACCAGGGACATCAGGCAATGTTCTGAAGTTCCAGCCTGCTCCAGCTGACTCTGCATCTTCACAATGAGTCACCAAGGATGTCCTAGAGAATAATAAAGTGTGTGTGACCTCAGAGAGGGGCCCCAGGATGTCCTGGCTCAGCCCCTTATCATTCAAATGACAAGCTGTGCTTTTCCCAGTTCTCTATGAATAAGAACTCTGGCCAAGCATCATTCATGTTCAGCCAACCCTCATAGTTTTAGGGGGGCCTCTGGAGACAAGTCTGTCTTTGGGCATCAGCACGTGTGGTCCAGGTTATCCGCTTCCCCACACAAGCTCCTCCATGTGGAACTGCAGAGCCTGGTACAGACCCAAGCATCACTAGCTCTGGTCATGGAGGAATGGGGCCCCTTCCGAGAGCAGCCTGTAGAAATGGCAGCAGCCTGGGAACCAACTTCTCTTGAATCAGTTGTTCACCCCAGCTCCCATACATCACGGGAGATTATCGGAGGGTCCATAATGAAGCCAGTGATTTTCATAATAAAGAGGTTCTCAGGAGCAGAGTGGAGGAGAGCACTCAGAGAAAAGTGCAGAAACGAGCTCTTGGTCAAGTGAGTGAGTCAGGACAGAAGCCAATTAAAGCCAGAGCCGCTCAGGGGCCCCAAACTGAAATGTCAGCGGATTCCATGTAACTTGTTAATATAAAGGATCTAATTTAAGGCTAGAGACTTTTTCTCTCTTGGTTTCATTCTCTACAGAAACAATCATTCACTCAAAGCCACCAACAAGAAAAACTCTGTCCTGTCCTCTCCATCCCAGAAATGTACACAGTGATTCAAATATATATTAAAAAAATAGATGTTTAAGAGACATTTACAGCTTCCCAGGTAGTGCTAGCGGTCAAGAACCCGCCTGCCAATGCAGGAGACATAAGAGTTGCAGGTTCGATCCCTGGATGGGGAAGATTCCCTAGAGGAGGGCATGGCAACCCACTCCAGTATTCTTGCCTGGAGAATCCCATGAACAGAGGAGTCTGGTGGGCTACAGTCCATGGGGTTGCACAGAGTCAGACATGACTGAAGTGACTTAGCTACACACACACAAGAGATACTTACAAAAAGGAGCTTCAAATATTTTTAGATATCACGCAAGGCTGAGGAAGGGGGAGTGTTGAGAAAAGCAACTGTCTTGTGATAAATCCAATGAAAACAAGCTTAAAATAAGAAGTCCAGGGGGAACTCTGTCATGAGCAAACAGGCACCAGAACACCTGCAGAAATATTGAATTCAACATATTTGTAGAGGCATAGCCAAAATTTCTGTTAGAAAAGTTACTAAGTATCTGACTCACATGTTTATATTTAAACTTTTCTGGAAGAATCTGAATCAGTTTCATCCATTGTTTCTCTGCCCAGTTTTTGTGGGGAACATGAAAATTTTTTACCTAGTTCTGGTGATGTGTCTGGACTCTGGTCCTCAGAAGAGAGAGAAAACTATCCTTTATTGAGAAACCCTATCTGGTGAAAACAGTGATTACAGAATTAAAATGTGGTGCAAATAATAAAGAATCTGCCTGCCGGTGCAGGAGATGCAAAAGATGTGGGTTCAGTCCCTTGTTTTGGAAGATCCCTGGGGAAGGAAACAGCAACCCACTCCTGTATTTTTGCCTGGAAACCCCCATGGACAGAGGAGCCCGGCAGGCTACAGTCCATGGGGTTGCAAAGAGTCAGACATGACTAAAGTGACTTAGAACACGCCACTGTTTTCATTGAAAAGCAAAGCACACAGATTCTGAAGCACTATTTACCTTGCTGAAAATAAGCTGTGTGGTTTCCAGGTATGTTAGGGCTTGCCTTATGTATGTAGGAGGTTTGCTGTCGTGACTTTTAAATGTTAGAACATTTCGTAAGTCAGCTCTTCTCAACCCTGTTTCAACACACACACACACACACACACACCATAGCAGTGTGATTATATTATCCTTCTGTCATGATTCTGATTTTACATATACAATGCGCTGGGTAGACACTAACATCTCCAGCTTCTCAGGATTAGTTTTGAAAGTTGCATCTCATTTCAAAGGGAAATGACAAAAGGCTCATTTGGCTCCAGTTTTCTGCCCAGAGGTTAGTTATCAGCAGAGGAGGCCTAGAGAAAATCCTCCTGATTTCTCTCCGGTTCCCGTGGAAGGATTACGAAAAGTCACGTTTGCTCCTGGAGCTTCCAGAAGCTGCTTGGCACGAGGTCTCATTACCGTGTCCCGGGACCAAGCAGGGTCTTCTCCGGGAGGCACAGAAGGGCCTCTGCACAAGGATTGTGCTAGAAGGTTAAACCAATAATACTGATTTTCTTTAAAGAGGAATTTACCTTTACCGATGCAGAGATGCAAGTGAGTCGTGAGGATTTAGAATAATCTCCCTGAGAAACAAAAGCAAATACTGTACAAACACAAACGGGTGACACGTGCTCTGCAGGCCGCCCCTGAGCTGCTTCATTTTTCCCGATCCCTTTAATCCTGCGAGGGAATCTCGCCCAGTTCTAGAGCCTATTTGAATGTGGCAGTGACAATTTCCCCGCCAGGCAGCAGCAATAAGTCTTCTGTCTTCTTGTCCTTTTTCTCTGCTTTAAAATATTAATACACACTCTCTGAACGCATTGCCAATGAAATGTAGATTCTGGAGTGAAATGCATTTGGCATGTGACTTCAAAAATAATTAATCTTGGATTATACTTACCACAGAAATAATTGACCAGCCCTAGATCATCCCCACCACTTACCTACATTAAGGTTTTGCGAAAATAAGTACTAAGACTAATTGATATTGGGGATAAAAGCACAGCCCAAGGAAAAAAAAACGTAAAAAATCACCAGATGAAAACAAAGCGGGAGTTCCCAGTGCGGCCACGTAGTTGTGTTTGAAACACTTATGTGACAGAGTGGGCCCTTTTGTGTAATGGGACTCAGGGAGGAAGCTTTTGTGCAAAAGCCTCAGTCTGTACATCTTAATATTCCTTATTTTGATAGAACGTTCAGTGTGACACTCACTGCTACTGGTTAATCCCTTTGGTTGCATTGACAGCTGTTGTTCAGTTGCTAAATTGTGTCTGACTCTGTGACTTCACGGACTGCAGCATGCCAGGCTTCCCTGTCCTTCACTATCTCCTGGAGTTTAATCAGATTCATGTCCACTGAGTTGGTGATGCTATCCAACCATCTCATCTTCTGCAGTGACAGAAACTGAAGGAACCATTGACTCAAGTTCCTAGGGAGATGCAGAGATGGAGCCACCTTCAGGTACCACTGGATCCAGGGGCTGCATTGATGGCATGCCCTCCCCTCTGCACTTCCAGCTTGTTTCACCTCCTCTTGCTGTCAAGTTTCCTGGGCTTCCTGTGTGTTAGGGACTAAACAACCAACAGCAACCCAAGCCCCATCACCTCCTTCCTTTTAGTTCCAGCAGGAAAGGCTTAGTCTGTTTCCAGCTGAAGGACACTACCCTTTCTGTGGCCCCTGGCAGGGACTCAAGGCCCCTGGGAGCATTTTGCATCTTTGTAATTTTATTTACAAAATACTGCACTGTCTCGTCTCTGGTTGTAGTGAGTGGGGGCTAGTCTCTAGTTGTGATGTACAGGCTTCTCATTGTGGTAGCTTCTCTTGTTGCAGGGTCTTCCCTGGTAGCTCAGCTGGTAAAAAATCCGCTTGCAATGGGGGAGACCTGGGTTCAATCTCTAGGTTGGGAAGATCCCCTGGAGAAGGGAATGGCTACCCACTCCAGTATTCTTGCTTGGAGAATCCCATGGAAAGAGAAAGCCTGACAGGCTACAGTCCATGGGGTGGCAAAGGGTCTGACACGACCGAGAGACTAACACTTTCGCTTTCCCCTGTTGTGGAGATGAAGCTCTAGGGCACACGGGCTTCTGTAGTTGCAAATGTGGGCTCAGCAGTTGCAGTTCCCAGCCTCTAGAGCACAGGCTCAGTAGTTGTGTTGCACAGGCTTAGTTGCTCCGTGGCATGTGGAATCATCATAGACCGAAGATAGAAGCTATCTCCTGCATTGGCAGGCAGATTCTTTACCACTGAGCCACCAGAGAAGCCTTAATTTACACCTTGGACATCACAGCAATTGGAGGGTACTGCTGACACTGGAAGGGCAGTGGAGGGGTGCGGTGGCATGCAGGACTCAGGGATGTCCGGCATCATGCTGTGTGCCTGGGTGCTGGGCCACCCTGCACAGTGAAGGCCTGTGCACTATCCTCCACAGTGTTCATACATGCAGCCAGATACTGAGCCTTGTGTCTTCATACCAGTTTGCAAGGAGCACAGACATTTGTAAGACACACTGAGTTTTCCAGGAGCATAACTTCCATGTGTTGAAAGTTATGCTTCTCACCTAGAGAAGATGGCACGGTTTTTCATCAGGGTGGGGGAAGCGTCACCAGGAGTTTCTCTCCATTTTACAGACTCTTGTCTCCGACACCCACAACACTGACAGGTTTGCATTTCCAAATAGCTAGTTTGCATCTGTTCAGCTTTTAGATGCTGTGTTCACCCATGGGAAGAACCAACTAACTATCCACAGTGTTCCCCAGGGCAGTTTCTCCTGCACATTTACATTTAGAAATACGCATTTTATTATAAATTGCTTTCCTTTCCCTTGACCTTTATATTACAGTTAGGGCATAAAATTGATTTCTTATTCAATTATATGTGTAGGTAGGTTCTATTATTCCATTTCGGGAGTAGCACATAGACTCTTAACTAATCACCATGTGATGCTACAGATGAAAGGGTAGGTGGGAAATAACTGAGTCCTCTCCCCAAAGCACAGTGAGTGGATGGTGATTGAGCTAAGTTGCTTGAGTCGTGTCTGTAGCCCACCAGGCTCCCCTGTCCATGGGATTCTCCAGAAGAGAATACTGGAGTGGGTTGCCATTTCCTTCTCCAGGGGATATTCCAGACCCAGGGGTCGAATCTGTGTCTCTCATATCTCCTGTATCAGCAGAAGGGTTTTTTACCACTAGCACCACCTGGAAGCTCCTGAGTGGCCCAGAAAAGTGATCCTGGCCAACAAAAGCAAAAAACAGACACAAAATCTACTGCAATGGTCAGGGCGAAAGTGAAATGAAAAGAAAAAACTAACAAAGAAGAAGCCTATGCAGAAATAAAAACAGGTTTAAAAATCAATCCCTGTGTATTAGTCAGGGTTCTCCAGAGAAATGGGACCAATAGAATCTGTATACAGAGAGAGAGATTTATTATACAGGATTTATTCCCTGGATTATGGAGGCTGACAAGTCCCAGGGTGTGTGGCCAACAAGCTGGGGACCCAGGAAAGCCTGTGCAGTGGGTCCCGGCTAACAGTCAGGTAGCCTGACACCCAAGAAGTGAAGCTCCTATTCAACAACAATGGAAGAAAAAGACTGATTTTTCTAGTTCAAGGGAAGTCAGGCAACAGGCATTCCCTCTTCCTTGATGAATGTCAACCTTTTGGTCTATTCAGGCCTTCAGCTGATTGGACAAAGCCCACCCACATTGGGGAGAGCAATCTGCTTTCCTCCATCAATTGGTTCAAATGTTAATCTCATCCAGAAACACCCTCACAGACACATCCAGAAGAATGTCTGACCCAATATCAGGCACTCTGTGACCCAGTCACGCTGAGATGGAGAATTAACTCTCACAACAGGTAAAACTAAAGTTGCAGTATAGAGATGGGGGAACAAAGCTTCTCCTTATGAGAATCTGTACAACTTCACAAGAGATCCCACTGTCACATCATCCAGGACCTTGATACTCAAATCAGACTTTCCAGGAAATTTTTCTGGAGTTTAGGTTTTTTAGTCATAAAGAGTACCAAGGGAACATTTCCTTAATATAGTGATTCTGAAGCCTGAATTTGACTCTCAGGATGGATGTTCTGAGTCATATCTGTTCCAGGAAAATGTAGTCAGTTACTATAAGCTGGAGTTTCTCTTCCTCGGCACCACTGACATCCTGGAGCAGATCACTGTCAGTGGCAGGGCTGCTGTGTGCACTAAGGGATGTCTATCAGCATCCACTAAACATCAGTACCATCCCCTCCCAGGTGTGACAACACAAATGTCTCCAGACATTGACACATGTCCCCTGGGGGCAAACATACTCCCTGCCTACCTGAAGCCAAGTGCCATAAAGGGAGCCCAACAAAGCACACAGTACCAGCTTCTGATATCATTTTAATTTAATGGGAACCATGGACCCCAAGTACCCTTAAAGACAGGCAGAGAGACCGTGGATACTCTGCCCAAGAGACCCATTTCATGCCCAGGAAGCTTTAGCATCATTGTGCAGGAGACCCAGGCTAACTCATTCATCCTGCACATTTCCACGAGGGTATCAGAATCAGCTCATCCTTCCCGTGGACTCAACGCCGGCTCCATGTGCAAGGAGGAACAGTATCTCTAGGAACAGGATGACTCATTCAGCCTCCAGGGCAGGAAGAGCACATGTCCTTAAACCCACCTGAAGGCATTTCCAAGAGCAAGTTTGATGGATGCTCACACATTCAACGTGAGAGATTTAAGACTCATGATTAAATCCAATCACATTAAAAGATTAATATAAAATTAGATTCAAAAATAGCTTTAAAGGACTTTTACATCCAAAAGAGTTAAGCAGAGGCTTAACGGCAGAATTTCCTCCAAGGGTAGTAACTGCTCTCCTTCTGTTTCTCCTTGGGCATGAAGTTCCCACCAAAAGCTGAAAACCTCTGACAAGGACAGACATCTCCTGGAGGATGCTAGAGGATGAAGAGGAGTCCGGGGGCCACAACAGAACAAAGAATATTTCCTAAGGGGTAGTGTGAGCTTCCTTGTTGAAAGCTTCTGCTCTTTCCACTAGTCTAGGACACCATCTCTCCCTCTGTTTCCTTCTTTTCTTCTGCTGCAAGTACTGAAACCTCCCTGGATAGGAGGCCCTCAACATGAATGATATTGCTTACTGAAGGCTCACTGTCTGCCCAACACTCAGAGCAAAACATTATTTGGATGATTTCATTTAATCCTCAGAAGAACCCCACACCTTGGGTTTGCGTGTGTGTGTGCTAAA
The DNA here is from genome assembly GCF_029378745.1 of Bos indicus. Classification (NCBI taxonomy): domain Eukaryota; kingdom Metazoa; phylum Chordata; class Mammalia; order Artiodactyla; family Bovidae; genus Bos; species Bos indicus. Next base: position 55,885,262 of record NC_091772.1, on the reverse strand, counting down.
TTGATTCAGTCGTGTCCAACTCTGCAGTCCCATGGACTATAGCCCACCAGGCTCCTCTGTCCATGAGATTCTCCAGGTAAGAATACTGGAGTGGGTTGCTATTTCCTTCTCCAGGGGATCTTCCTGACCATGGGATTGAACCTGCGTTGCCTGGTTGGCAGGCAGAGTTTTTACCACTGAGCCACCAGGGAAGCCCACACAGCCCATGGCTATTAACTAAGCTGCATCTCTAGTGATGTGAAGACTGTGCCCTGGAAGCTCACCTGAAACACACATGACTCAGCTCTGGCTTTGCTTTCTCTTAAGCCCAAAGCCCAGAGTGATCTTGTTTACCATAACAGGAAAAACGCTCTTTCCAGCTGACACATCCTAGCCCAGAGGATCATGCATCCCCTTTCCAGCCCCTCAGGGTCCCCCAAGCTGCTTCCTAGACCCTTAACTGTGCCAGAGGATAAAGGTGATGACATATTGTGAGGTGAGAGAGATGGGTGTGAGCAGAACCGGTTGGAGTGGGAACTGGCAATCCTTTTCTGTAAAGAACCAGAAAGTAAATATGTGTGCCTTGTGGGCCATATGGTCTCTTTCACAACTGCTCAACTCTGTCCTGCAGCACAAGAAAGTGGCACAGATAATGTATAAATGGGTGGGCATGGCTGGGTTCCATCTAAACTTGACTTACAAAAGCCATCTTCCCCAAAGCAGGTGTGGCCGGGCAGTAGCCACCCTGGAGCGCATCAAGGGAGGCCTCTTTTGGGTGGACCCTCCCCTTTGCTGACAAAGCACCTGGGCCTCCTTGGGTTTGCAGGAATGAGCCCTGAACTAGGAGAGGGTAAATCCTTACCCACTGAAGATGCTGTTAATGTTGGTTTTCTGACACAAGCAGCTGGACCTAAGTCGGGCCGGTGCAAACCATTTTCCACCCCAAATCAAGAGTTCCTGGGACACAAGGGCTGTGTCCTACTCATCTTGGCAGGTCCCAACCCCACAGTTTGCAGCTCAGCGCTCAGTGAATTTTGTCAGCTCGCAATGAGATATGACATCCTTTTCAGTCCTGAGGGCAAACAGTCCCAGCAGTCTCTTCTGTCTCCTCTGTGACGCCCACATGCAAACTGGCCCAGGTGCTATGAACACCGTCAATTGTTGTCAGCTCCCTGCAAAGGGATGAACCCAGTGATGACTGCCAGCAAGTAACCTTCTGCTCCGCATGAGTGTGTTTCAGTCAGGTTCCCTCTACTAACAAACAGGAGACCATCGTCACAGGTGAATCCTGAGACCCCGCTAGCCCCTAAAGGCAGCGAGGATGTGAAACCAGGGCACAAACATGGTGCCCCCAGGCCCGTGGCTGCTGTCTGAGCCAATGACCATCAGCCCATCCTTGTTGGCATCTTTGATGTGTAGCTTTTCAGAAGGTAATTGACACGTAGGACATCATCAGTGTTGGAACTGCAGGCGGAAACAGAAGACACGTAGCCAAGCATTTTCTGCCTTCTCTTCGGCACAATGGGAATCAAATTGTGGCATTACCTGATGTATCAAAATTAAAAAAAAAAAAAATAGTAACAAGGAGCTGCCAAAAACAGTTCTGCCATTGGCTCCTTGTTGAAACAAATGCCCTAAAAAATGTACCCCCCTTTCAGGGTAGAAGCAGCATTCATGCTCACTGGGTTGCAAAAGGCCCCCACCCTAAACCCTCACTCAGCTCTCTCTTTGTTGTCTCAGTGGGGCTTCAATCCTCCTGCTCTTTCATGAACTGAAACGTGCTCATGGGTCCACCTTTTCCAAAAGAGCATCACTTATGTAGGACGAGCATCCGAGGGAGACCCGTGAGGAGCTGACACTGCACTGGCTTGTGGACAGTGGGCAGTGGACAGTGTGCTCACAGCCAAGGTGGGGAGAGAACACGGGGCACGGTGGGACTGTAAGAGTCAGAGAGCAGTCCAGCAGTGTGGGATGGAGTCCCGGACATTAGGTTGTAGACCGCTGGACAGCTGTGGGTCCCAGGGGTGTGGGGGGAAGCATGGCCGTGCCAGGGTCATTTTCCAGCCAGAATGACTGTGTGTAGATCTGAGAAATTGGTGTGGAGTTTGGGGAGGAGGGGAGGAATGAGGTGGGGCCAGTGGATCCCTTCTGTCCTGTCTGCTCTTTGGTCCCCTAGAGTAGGCAGCTGGCTGGATTTCCATATAATAGACATTCTTGAAAGTGCTAGAGCAGTGCCCTCATTTTATGCTTCCTGGAGGCTTTTTAATCTATAAACTTATCTCCATGACAGACAGGGACTCAACTCCAGGCCACAGTGAATTTCCAGGACCAACATCCTGACAGAGAGTCTCACTCTGACATCACCCGAGGGTGTGGGAGAGAAAAGGTCACCTCCTTAGGAGACCACAGCAGCCTATTTTCCTCAAGGACAGGCCCCAAATCCATCCTCAAGCCCACCCATGGTGGACAATGGCCCCACATGGGGTCAGTGGCTTTTGACCAGCGTCCCTGCCACTTTCTTTCACTAAGGTTCCAGTAGACGCTATCCTTAGGCCTTGCGCAGCCTCTGAGATCTGTGGGGAGCCCAGGCCTGTCACTCTCTTTTCTGCAGTCCCCCAGGGAAGACCCTGCATGGCACAGCCTTCCTGGAGCACAGCCAAAGATGGGTTGTCCTGGGACTTTAACAGGAAGTCAATTCCAAAAGATTCCCCATCCTTCCACACTGCCTGACAGTATAATGCTAAAGAGGAAAAGTTAAAATTTTACATAACCTCCTGCTCCTTCTGCCTCTGTAACTCAGCTTGCTCCTTGCAAAGTCTGGATCACATGGGTCTCAGAAAGTGGGGACTCACAATAGTAGGAACTGGAGCTTATCTCACTCACCCTTGTCCTGCTCTTTGCAATCACCGAGCCCCTGCAAACCCGCAAACCCGCTTAATCATGCCTGTGCATGTATAAAAACTCTGTAACCCCTTTGTTGGGGCTCAGAGCTTGGAGTGTTAACTCCTCTGGGCCCGCCTGTGTAATAAACCTGAGTTCTCCAACTCTCCAAGTGTGGTGCTTGTTTCCTCGAGTACTGGTTTCTGCAACAATGCCATCAGCCTGCTTCCCGAGGCAGCCCTCTACATCACCCCAGGAGAAGAGTTGAGGGAGGGGTGCCCACCTATAGCAAACAAAGCTTCAAGCCTTGACATCTTTGAGCCCCCAGGTGGGGTGCAGTGGAAGGTTTTTTGTTTGGACTCTTCAGTGAGAAGAATCCACGAGTTCCTATAATTCTCTCACGATCACCACGGTCACTTGCCACAGAAAGAGTGCCATCTGGTTCAATCAGGCTCAGCTCACCCCCTCGGTTTGTGTTCAATGGTGTCACTATAGTGCCCTGCCAGCCATCTGCTTAGGAGAACAGAGAACGTGGATTTCAGCATCTGGACAGTTCCTACAAGGGGGACAGAGGATGCCCAGGACCTGGGGAGGGGGACCCATAGCCTGCCATCTCATTCCCAGCTCCAGGAACTGCTGGAGTCAGGGAGAGTGTGGGTGGATCTGAGTGGAAGAGAAAGAGACCTGAGGCCCCTACTTCAAACAAACAAGATGCAATTTCTCACTTACTCGCCCTTCTCCAGCTATTTCAGAGGACCAGGGCTTCCCCAGTGACTCAGAGGTCAAGAATCCACCTGCAATGCAGGAGCCTCAGGAGATGCACCTTCGATCCCTGTGTCTGAAAGATCCCCTGGAGAAGGGCATGGCAACTGACTCCAGTATACTTGCCTAGAGAATCCAGTGGGCAGAGGATCCTAGCAAGTTACGGTCCATGGAGATCACAAAGAGTTGGATGCAACTGAATTGACTTAGCACATATACACACATGCGTTGGGGCCCAGCAACAATTAGACACTGTTTAGCCAGATGCTGCCAGAAATCCAGTGTGTCCACTATTTTACAAGCAGCTGAGACTGAGTCAGAAAGCACAGACCCAGAGCCTTAGCGAGAGCCCAGTCCACGGGGCTGACACCTCCATGGGCCACGGAGCTGATTTTGACAGTTCAGCCCTTCCCTGGGCCAGGCTGTCTTATCATGTGGGTCTTTCTAGCTTTCTGCTCCCCAGCATGTCACAGAGAACATTGCACGGAAGGAGCTCAATGTTTTATTCATTTTCTGGGAACATTCTCCAAATGATCAGGGAACTGCCAATGCCCACCCCCCCCCCCGCCTCATTTTTGAAGAAGGAGAGAGAATCACCCAAGACAACAAAACAGTGCTGCTTTTTATTTTCCTTCAGCTGCTTGATGAAGATAGATCTACATATCACACTTGCCCAGGTCAAGTGCACAGTTCAGCGATTTTCAGTGACTTTCCCGAGGGGTGCAACTGTCACCATTAGTCATTTCAGATGTTTTCATCCCCCCAGGAAGACCCTCCTATCCATTTGCAATCAACCTCTTCCTACCCCTGGCCCCAGAACACCACTTAATCCTATCTCTGACTCTATAAATTTGCCTTTTCTGCACATTTCATCTAAGTTGAATTGTATACTATGTGGTCCTTTGTATATGGCTTCTATCACCTGCCATAATGTCTCCAAGGTTTATCCAAGCTGAGCTCGTATCAGGGTGTCATTCCTGTTTGTGGAAGAATGAAACCCCGCTGTGTGAGTGTCCATCCCTCATCCACTGATGGGCAGTTGCAATGTTTTCAGTGGAGGTTATTTCAAAGGTGGCTCAGTGGTAAAAGAATCTGCCTGCCAATGAGGAAGATGCAACAGATACAGGTTCGATCTCTGGGTCGGGAAGATCCCCTGGAGGAGGGCATGGCAACCTGCTCCAGTATTCTTCCCTGGAGAATCCTATGGACAGAGGAGCCTGGCTGGCTATAATCTGTGGGGTCACAAAAGAGTCAGACATGACTGAGCATGCCCAGCACTTACCTTTATGTAGACACATGCTTTTGTGTGTCTTGAGCAAATGCCGAGCACTGGAATTTCTGGATCCTACCAAGCATTGCAAATAGAAACTCCTCGTATTTAAGGCCTTGACATTCACAGCAGACACACAATTTGGGGCACAAGCTTTGAGTCTGAATCCTGTCTTGACCACTGTGTAAGCAAGTGTTATTTCAAGCAAGTCACTCAAACCTCAGTGTCCTCATCTATAAAATGGGGGAGATATCAGCTTTGAGATATGAAATAAAGATGCTCTGGTTCCTTGTGGAGAGTAAGGGGACAGAGGGTGACCAGCAGCTGGTACCTGATCCCACAGCACGCGTCCAGGACCTAGTGCGATTTCGATGACCAGACAGATCAGGGACAGAAGAGGGGGTGGAAGAGAAGACAGGGAGGGAGGAAGACGGTGCTTCCACCTCCTTTGTCACTTACACAACCTGCTGCTGGGCTGGCAAATGTCATGGCCACACCAGAAATACACTGCCCACTGAGTCAGGAAAGGGCACTTCCGAGCCATGGCTATTTTATTCTTTTATTTTATGGCTCATTCCTGCTTTGCCTGTCATCGTTTTGGAGGTTCCCAGATCTTTGGAAGCCCCCAGGTTCTCGCCCCTCACCTCCTCTCCTGCATCTCTGCCCCACCCCATCCAAGCCCTCACTCCAGCCGCCTCCCCATTGCCTCTCTGGGCTTGCACTTGGCTACCTTCAGCGGTGGTGTCGGGGGGAGACCTTGGCTTCCTCCTCAGCTGTTTTGCCGGTTGTCACGTTGTTGTCACTTCCCATTAGTCCCCTCCCTTTGCTAATATCCAGCCTGCATTCCATGTGATGCTTAAAAAGAAACCCTCATTCTCCTGCAGCCATTTCCCCTGCTGTTCTGTCTTTTGCCAGAGAATACCTCCCTGGCTTTTTTTTTTTAATCTTCTTTGTATTTTTTAATTTTCAGTAACTGAATTTCAACCTCTATCTGTGTCAAAAGCAGTACTGCATAAAAACGATAAGTACATGAAGATCTTAAAACTTAACATTCCAAATACATTTGATGGAGCTGACCTACTGAGAGAAGAAACAAAGAGATGGTCAATGGGGACGTTGACAGAGAACCCTGTGTTCTCAGACACACAGGAAAGTGTTTTCATTCTTGAGTCAATCAGAAGCTGCTCAGATAAACAGCAATACGAACAACAAAGGGCAGGAGAAGGGGACGACAGAGGATGAGATGGTTGGGTGGCATCACCGACTCAATGGACATGAGTTTGAGCAAGCTCTGGGAGACGGCAAAGGACAGGGAAGCCTGGCTTGTGGGAGTCCATAGGGTCGCAAAGAATCAGACACAACTTAGTGACTTAACAACAACAGCACAACCACCAACAAAAACTATTTCTGAGCTTGTGCTGCATGCCCCACCCTGTTCTAAGCACCATATTCATTTTCACACTCATCCTGTGACTCTGAGATAAGGACACTCATTATTCCCATTTTACAGATGACAAAACTAAGGCCCAGAGAGGCTAAGGAATTTGCCCAAAGTTGCACAGCTTCACAGTCATGAAACCAGGACCCAAAGGCCAGCTGTCCCAGCCTGGAGCCCACTGCCTCACACCACCTGGAGCTCCCACACCCAGGTACCTCATATGCAGACAGAGGTATGGATATTTATGGACTGGAGTCTGGCTAACACTCCAGCAACCCATTCCTAGCAAATGGTTAGCTTTTGTCAGAAAGTCATCATCTTACAACTGTTTTTAACTTAGTTTCTAGTTTTGTTGAAAAGCCCGCATATAAAATAAACATGACTTTGGACAGACTAAACACTGCTGCACAATACGTGTGTATTCACTCAGAAAATATAATTTCATACACAGGTTAATTTCAGAAGACCAACAGCGTGACGGGGACTTCAGTTCTGATCTGAATCACGGGCCATTTTCCTAGATCTATCCAGCCGTTCTTCCCTTGAATCAACAACAGCAGAGGTTTACTGAATGGTTTCCACGTGCCAGGAGCTGAAAAATGTCCTCTATTCCTTACACCACCTTAGCCCTTTCTATAAACAGAAAATGGAAACTCAGTGCTAAGTGGGGAGTCAGGGGTTCAAACCAGGAGCCTTGGGTCAGGGCCCTTCCCTTCCTCAGGCAGCTGAATTGTTCCACGGGAACATGGCACCTCCTTTACTGTCACTTTTCCACTCAACACATACTTTTTGGTTCCCTGTAGGAGCCAGGCCTGTTGCCGGGGACACAGTGGTGGACAGGCCAGCACTTTCCAAGTTTCCTGGGTGCCACAGCTGAGCAGGCGAACGGATTCTTTGTGTTTATCACAGCACAGCCTGTATGATGAGAGCTGCAAGGGGGCCCTGGTGCTGAGAACACACGGCCGGGTCTTGGGAGACCTGCTGGGGACTTGTGGACCTGCTGGAGATGCCAGCTGGGGGAAGACGCTCAAGAGGAAGGAAGTGGAGCGAGATCCAGTTGTCTGCAAAGTGCCCAAGACCAGGCGAGATCAGCAAGCAGAAGGAACCACCGAGGGGCCAGGGCTGGAAGCCTGGAGATGGCAGTGGGGAAGCGTGGGGTGGGGTTGGGGGGGGGTGAACATGGGTGGGAGGTGGTGAGTGTAGGGTTGGGGGGCGGTGAGCATGGGGTGGGGGAGTCATGAGCAGGGGTAGCTGGTGGTGAGCAGGGTGAGGGTCAGTCTGGCTGCCTTGCAGAGGATGAATCAGGGAGCAAGAGCCTTGAAAGAATGGCCAGTTGGAGGCAGCCGATGCCTCAGGTAGAGAAGATGGGGGCTCAGAGGCCCATGGCAGGGGAGGGTACCGCTCCAGGGGCAGGTGGGAAACAGACTTGGCAGGAACTGGGGGGTTGGGTGGGCAATGAGGAGGGAGTGAGGAGAACTGGACTTGGAAAGACAGAGACTTGCAAAAATGGAAAACAAGCAAACTACCCATTCCTCTTCCAGTTGTGCTCAGGTGTAACTTCTGCCATCTTGGATTCCAAACCCAACTGGTCTTCTAAACTCAACCCATAGCATAGCCCAGCCCTAGGTCCTGGGATGACCTGGCACTGACCCCCAGAGCCCACATTCCTTACATGTCCTTCCAGACCCTCCACACATTGCCCTTACCCTTGCCTTCTGTTCATCCATCTCTCCCTCCATCCGTCCATCCCACCAAATGTGTATACCTTATGTCACAGGTCTGCTAAGTGCTGGCCATCCTGACTGGCCTAAGTGACATAGTCCCAGCCATATTAATTACACAAGCCGATGTGCAAGTTCCGTAATGGCAAGAGCTGAGAACAAAATCACGGTGTCTTGGTAGTGGGGTGACTGATCCAAAGGCCACTCCCACCAAGTCGCTCCTCACCCGCTGGCCCCAGAGACACTGGGCTCTGTCCCTCAAGGCCTTGCGCGTTTCTCATCCGTGTTCTGCCTGTGATAAAAGGCCTGCTCTCATTCACTGGTAGATCTTTATTTCCCGGTCTGAAAACCCATCCTGGCTGATAGCATCCATCTCCACACCCAAGGGATATCGCAGTCACGTGTCCGAGATGGGTGACCTTGGGCTAGGAATAGCTTAGTCTGAAGCTCCATTTCCTTATCTACAAAATGGAAAAAGCAAAAGGAACTTCCTCTCTTGAGTTGCTGTGATAAAAATTAAAAGGGAGAATGCACGTCCAATAACGCAAGTGCTCAGAAGACACGCGCTCTCGTTCTTTATTATGAATCTGCCCCCAAGTGGCGCACAGGGCTGACGCCTTCAAAGCTCTGTTTCCTGTTTAGGGCACGTGAGAGCCCAAAAGGCAGGCACAGTGAGGGGATCTGGTTCATAAGAGAGGCCATTACAGACAGAGATGGTGTCCTGAGTCTTGGAAGTAGTCAGCGGGCAGCTTTCTCTTCGGAGGCAATCGATCACAGGGTTTGTGGATGCATCACGCTCTTCTCCTAACAGAGACTCCCATCACCTACACTAGATTAAACACTTTTAATTTACAGAGGGAGAAGGGCCCATTTCAATTCTATCTTCCAGACTTCAGCTGGAGTTGTGATGCTTCCTGCCAGGACTCCTAGGAAATGACGTGGTGGTTTTCCTCCTGAATCTCCCCACCTGCAGGAGCAGTGGGGAGGGAGCAGGCTGCCTCTCCCTCCCCAGGGAGCCTGGATGCTGCTCACCTCCCCCAGGCAGCCCCTCACCCTCCTGAGCATCGGAGCTTGTGGTCAGAGAGGCAGGTCCACAGCCTAGGTTGAGGGTGAGGCTTGGGCGGGGTGGGGATGGAGCAGAAGTGGCAGGTGCCACCCCTGAGACCCAAGGCACATCCCATAGAGGACTCCACCACCTCGTGGGGCAGGGGTGTGCTCTGGTGGGGGCCCAGATTAGACATTATACCGCAGTGTTTGTGGGGAGGTGGGGAGAACAGTTCCCAGGAAGATGAGCATTTAAATTGCAGACTCAGTAGAGCAGATGGTCATCCCAGTGTGGGTGGGTCCCGTCCAATCAGCTGAGGATCTGGACAGAACAAAGACAGAGGAAGGGAGAATCAGTCCCTTCTGTAAGCTGGACCCCTCGTCCTCTCCCACCCTGAGCCTGGACTTACATCACCAGCTCCTCTGAGTCTCCAGTTCCAGGCAGCAGAGTGTGGGACCCCTCAGCCTCCATAATCATGTGAACTATTCCTTATAATAGATCTCCCTAGATAGATGATAGATAGGTACGTAAGTAGGTAGAGAGAGAGAGATTTAGATAGGTAAGTACATATGTAACAGGTAGAGAGAGCTAGCAGGTAGGTAGATAGATGATAGATAGATAAGGTAGATACAAGGCTAGACATGGATAGGTAGATAGATGAAAAATGATATGTTGATCAATCTTTCTTATTATGTTTCTTTGCAAAACACAGATTAATACAATACTCAACTCACATTCAGCTTTCCTTGGATTGGTCCATCCATCCATCCATTCATTCAACAGGTAGTCATGGGTGCCTGCTATATGCTCAATTCTGCAAGGAGATGCAGGAAAAAAAAAATAGTGAAGAAACATCAGATTCAAATCCTGCCCTCATAGAGAAGACTCTGTAGATTGTGGGGAAAGATGTGGATCCAACAAGCATAGTGACAGAGCTACCAAGGAGAGGAATGCGGGGCCCCCTAGAACACATAAAGTGGAATTGACCTTGTCAGGGAGATCAGGAAGGGCTTCCTGGAGGAAGTGAAATTTGAACTGAGATTTGAAGAATCAGGAAGTATGAAAAAGATGAAGAGGGGAAAACATTCTTAGACCAGTTTATTCAAAGGTCCTAAGCAGGTATACAGAGGGGCTGACCATAGTCATGGCTGGAAGGTGAGCTGGAGCAGCGGGCTAGTTACTGGACGCTTCCTGGTGGGTTGTGGAGATCCGGGCACTGGTGAGACTGGGGAGGATGTGCTAAGCAAGGAGGAGACATGAAGCGTGTTTATTCAGCAAACATGCCAAGTGCTGCAGCTGTGTACCATAAACTTTAGTGAGTCGAGAACCCAGGCTAGATTTAGTCTGCTTAAACCATCTTAAGAGTAGATTAATGTGCCTTCTAGTGACCCAGGTTAATAATACTGGATCTTATATTTTAAATCTGCATAGAGAATAGGTCTCATCACAAGAAAAAATACTTTGTGGCTGTCTGAGATGATGATGTTAACTAAACTTACTATGCTCATCATTTTGAAATACATACGTATATTCAATTATCAGGTGGTACACCTGAAACTATATGTCAGAAATAACTCAATAAAATTGCATAGGGCTGATAGATTAATTAATGAGCTAATTTTATAGACAACGAACCAGAGATTCGGGCTAAGTAATCTGTCCCAGTTTTCACAGATAGAATGTGACCAACTTCAGGCACAAACGAAGGACCCCCATCACCAAGCAGGTGCCTCCAGCACTTTGTCAGACTGTGTCCCTGGGCTCTGGGTGGAACAGGTGAAAGTGAGATGATGCTCCTTTACCTGGGCTCCCAGGGCAGCCATGGAGGCAGAAGCAGGTAGAGAAGCGAGCCCGTACGGTTGAATGGGGTGTCCCCTGGGTCCTGGGAAGCTGGGCTGAGACCCAGTGTGCACACAGGATGCAAACAGGCAGGTGGACTCACCTTTTGCATCCCGAGGCCACCCAACCCTCCCCCTGACATCAGTCCCTCCAGGGAGGAGGCAGGAAGTGATGTCAGGAAAGGACCAGGCCTCAGATGAGAGGCCTGTCTATTAGCCCATTGCTTGCTGGAGGATTTTTATCTCTAAAATATAGTGTTTCTGTTAGAAGGTACACATTTTCACATCTATTAAATTGCTTTGCATGAAAGTGTACTTTCCTGGTACCATAGCAACCGCGCTTCCTAATCTGATTTAAATTTTTTACCTTGTGCCGCAGAAGCTAATGCCACTTTTCTGAAGTCAGGGGCTGTGCTCCGCTCATGATGTACAATTTTAGCGAAGAAAAATAATCAGTGGCTAAAAACCACTCCACTCTGCCCTGTCGGTGGGTGTTCCACACTGACGGTTACAGACATGGGTGCCAGCTACTCATCACTTCCTAGCTGGGAGATTCTGAGCAGCTTATTGAACCCTCCTGAAGCTCAGCTTCTTCATCTGGAAATCAGAAATTATAATATTCTGTCTCAAAGGGCTGCTGAAAGGATTAAATGACATAAAGCACATAAAGAGCTTAGTTCTGCATCTGACATTTATTAAGTGCAAAGTAAACATTAACCAGGGATCTCGCCTCACACAATTCCGTTCCTTTATTATCAGTAATTGCAAGTTTGAATCTCCCGGTAGCAACTGGAAGGCAGTTTTCCACTGACAGCTTGTCTTCTTCTCTGGGATGCTCCAAGGAGGGGCTCAGCAGTTCCGGGAGGAAGGGGTGAAGTCAAGACGCAGCCTCAAGTTGCACCATGCTATCGCATGTGTCAGGCAAGGCTTCCTCTCCCCAGATCTGCACAATTGGTCCAGCTTTCTTGGTCTGACACTGCACTGAATACAGAGCCTGTGGGAGGCATATACCACGATCCTCCCTCCCAGGAGAGCAGCCCAGTCCTGGGAAACCCTTGGAAATGTTCCTGAAAAGGAAGATGTCACTACAGGGAGGATCAGGTGCACATCATGCCCCATCTCATAGATGAGTGTTACATCCTTCACACTCAAAAAGGACAAGCAGCTTAGACAACTCACAGCTCACCCAGACCTGGGGCCAGGATGGTGGGCTCCATGAGGAGGGCTGAGAGCAAGGCATTCCTGGGGTTTCTAGACTGGCTGGTACATCAGAGTCAAGGTGAGGCGAGTTAAATGCATGTCCCAGGTGTCATGACTGAAACTGATTCTGAGTTCAGCACGGGGCCCTGGAACCAGTGTTTTAATCAATTACCCCAGAGGTTCTCACACAGGCGCCTTGGGAAATGCTGCCAGGCATTTACACAGTCTAATGTTGTTGGAGTCATTTCAGAAAGTGTCCTGTATCTCTGAGTATTTAAAGGCAAATTATCTTGGGGCTTGGGATGTACCTTAACATACCACAGAGGGGCAGAGGGACAGTGACTCTAGGAACAAAATGATCACCTGGGGACCTCTGATTGGCAATCCATGATACCACTTCTCTACTTTTCTGCACATTTGTAATTTTTTCATAAAAATGGATTTTTTTAATGCTGTTATAAGCTCAAGATCTAAGAAAGTTGAGAATCCCTCTTATTTTTTCCAGTTTTCAGCTCCAGCCAGAAAATCTGGAGTGTTGAAATATCCATGTTCACCTTCTTTAATACATGAAGAGAACTCCGTATCTGAGAAATCTTCCCTCCCACCCACTCCTGGAGCTGCTGTGGGTAGTTCGTCCTCCCTTCCCGTTCCTGTCTCTCTGGCTGACACGGCAGGTCGCGTCCGCCCAGGGGGACGGCAGCTTGTAATGGGACTTGACCGATGTCAGCTGACATCACACGCCTGGATGTGGTTCTGCCACTGAGAGTTTTCGGGCTTTTTCTTCCTTCTCTTTCCATAAGCTGTGGCTTCTGGCCCCTCCGGGAGAACGTGGAGGAGGAGCACAGCCTCCTCCAACTGGCCGGGAGCTGCGGCTGCTGCCCCTACACTGGCTGTCCTGGCCTTCCCCACCCACTCCTGCTCCCAGCTGAGAGGCTAGGCGGAAGGCCTCCCACCACTTCGAGGCACAGAGGTCACAGAAGGAGGAGAAGGAGGTACAGATGATGTTCCCCTCTGGATGGAAAAGAAGCACAGTCAATCTGAGTTAAGAGCATTCAAATATTGAAATGTTAACAAATTTAAACCACCCAAACCAAAGCAAACCCCTCCTGGTCAGTTCACAACAGCCCCAGTAGCCTGCAAAACCTTCTTGCTTTCATCTTATTGTGAGTTTCGTATTCATAGTGCCTAAGTATTTATGAAGATACCCCAGTTCTCTGTACTAAGAAGCAGATTTCACAGCCTCCCTGTTCAAACCCCGTATCTGTCAACAATAATCTGTAAACTCAGATGCTGGAATTCAAGCATAGATTTGGTTGGAACTGGATATCAGCTGACAGGCTGGCGGTGAGGGTACACCCAGATGCATCTCCATCCTCTGGGGTCCAGACCTGGCAAGTCCTTCCGCAGGGACAGGGGAACCTCAGCAAACACACTCCACTCTGAACAGCCCCAGCTGCAGTCGGGTCCTGTTCATTCGCCTCTCACTGGCCACAGCAAGTCCCACGTTGTGAGTCTGGATCAGGCACTGCAAACTGGGCACTGACTTATCCAAGGTGGGAAGTTCAACCATGGGAGGGACGAGGAATTAGGGCCACCCCTCCTCCCCCCAACACCCAGCGGGTACTCATCAAAATCTGTATTGATTTGGGATCTAAACCTTGTGTGATCAGATCCACACATACTCCACATTTTGGAAAACTCTACTCAGTGTAGCCACAGAATGGAGCCCTTCATTCTGTCTTTAATTGCAACATAGACTCCTGCCTGCCCCACAAGAGCATCTCAGGGAGGGCAGGGACCATGCCTGTCCTATCTACATTCCCTTCTTCCATCAGGAGAGAGAGAACCCTAAATATCTGCTGATCAACAGGAATGGCGGCATGCTGCCAGGCCGGAAACATCTGTAAGTTCCCTCACGAGGAACTTTCCATATAGTGCTGTTTTTCACCTTTGCATTGTGAAAATTCTAACGCACTAAAATAGAGAGAATGGCATCATAAACCCCCATATAGCATCAATTGCTATTTAGCCATATTTGCTTCAACTGTTTTGGGCTTCAGCACTTTAAAAAAGGAATTCCTGACATTTCATCAGCAAGTGTGTGCTCTGTCGTGTCTGACTCTTTGAGACCCTAAGGACTGTAGCCCACCAGCCTCCTCTGTCTATGGGATTCTCCAGGCAAGAATACTGGAGTTCCCATTTCCTTCTCCAGGGTATCTTCCTGACCCAGGGATCGAAACAGCATCTCTTGTATCTGGCAGGTGAATTCCTTACCACTGTGCTACCTGGGAAGCCTAACACTTCAGTACTGCTCTCTTAACAGGAGACGTTTACTTATAAACCACAGGACATTCTTAGATGTAGAAAAGCAAGTGTCCTCTTCTAACATCATCAAAAAACATTAATATCTAAATTTTTCCAATTGCCCCAATAATGTTTTCTTATAATTGGTGTGTTCAGATCGAATGCAGACAATGTGCACAAATCACATTTGGTTGTTTGTTATGTCACTTAAGAATCTTTTAATCAAGAAAAATCCACATTTTTCTATGCCTGTCATGGATGTAGGGATGTATCTCATTGTAATCTGCTCAACAGCCCTACAGCATAATTGTAATTATCCCCATTTTCCAGTGAAAACACTGAGGCTCAAAGAGTTGGTATAGCTCAAAGCAGCAGCTGATATTTATTGAGTTACTGGCATTAAAAGGACATTTGTTTTCATCTCAAAACCGTGCTCTTTTTCTGTCATTTCCGTGTGAAGGGAGGAGGAGGAAAGATCCTAAAACTTTTTCTTTAACTTTTTAAAAAGCACCTTTAATATTGATTTTCAACACTTTCTGACAGAGCTCGGCTGTTTCTGCAAGCAAAAGAGGATCGGCAGAGAAAACGGTGACAATCCTACCCTAAGGGCAAAGCAGTGATATTTTCCCAGCTGAGATCTGTGCCAGGTAGGAACCAGTCACGAAGTAAATAAGGCTGAGGTTTTTAATCTTCAAAAGTATAGGAGTTTTCAGACTATGCCAACGATCAAAACCAAAAGCCAGTCCATCTTCACTATTTACAAAATTGGAACACCTATGGAATAAGTGAAAATCTTTCAGTCACGTCCGACTCTTTGCGACCCCATGAACTGTAGCCCGCCAGGCTCCTCTGTCCATGGAATTCTCCAGGCTAGAATACTGGAATGAGCAGCAATTCTCCAGGGAATCTTCCCAATCCAGAGATCAAACCCAGGTTTCCCACATGGAAGGCAAATTCTTTACTGTCTGAGCCACCAGGGAAGCCCTATGGAATAAATGATCTGCAAAAAACAACAGAGCTGCCTAAGGTCCACTTTGATATGTAAATGTGTCCCTGAGGTTTAGTCACTAAGCCCTGTCTGACTCTGCAACCCCATGGACTGTAGCCCACCAGGGTCCTCTGTCCATGGGATTTTCTTGGCAAGACTATGGAGTGGGTTGCCATTTCCTTCTCCGAGGGATCACCTTGACCCAGGGATCAAGCCTGGGTCTCCTGCATTGCAAGTGAATTCTTTACCAACTGGGTCACCAGGGAAAACCCCAAATGTGTTCCTGCTTCTCTCCAACCCACTCCCTCAAAAGGGCATGTGTCTTTGGAAATCCTTTGAAATGTAGGGAATCATTATGGAGATTGTTACCAGGAGTATTAAGGTTTACAAGGGCGAGTCCTTCCTTCCAGTTCTCTTAGGCAAGCTTGCTTTGCAGAGAGAGATTTGCTGAGCAGTTTCTCTATCAGCAAACGCTGACTGATAAAAGCTCAATAGCTCTGAGAATTGGGTTACAGGCTCTTTCCCTCTGCACTCACCAGGAGCACAATTGAGTTTCAAAATTTCTTTCCTTCCAGATTGCCACAACTTAGGAGATCATGTCTGAAATTTTGATGCCTGGAGAATGTTTTTTTTAAATGTATGTTCCCAGAATATTCCATGGGTATTTAATAGAAGAAACAAAAAATTCCAAATCTCTGAAAGTTTTCTTTTAGCTCTGGTGGCAGGCTACGGTCTGTGGGGTCGCAAAGAGTAGGACATGACTGAGTGAGTAACACACTCCTTACACTGTACTCAGTTGAGTTGTCCAGAAAGTCAGTCCACAGAAGGACCTCAGCAAGGTAGGATGGAAGACCTGTGTACCAAGGAAGCAGCCTCAGGAACTTCGGTGATCTGAAGCAGATCGTGTGAACCCCTGAGAAATCAGGCTGAGAATTCCAAAATCTCCCTGCTGAAAAGACACTTTTAAACTATTCTTCAATTTTAGTTCAGATTTTCAAAATTCTTCCAAAGATATAGATTTTCTTTTATAAGCAGAAACAAGAATGTCATGAAAATCTGCTAAATAAAACTATAGAAGGGAGAAGGATAAATCAGGAGGTTGGAATTGACATATACACACACTGCTGCTGCTGCTAAGTCACTTCAGTTGTGTCCAACTCTGTGTGACCCCACAGACTGTAGCCTGCCACCAGAGCTCCGTCGTCCCTGGAATTCTCCAGGCAAGAACACTGGAGTGGGTTGCCATTTTCTTCTCCAATGCATGAAAGTGAAAAGTGAAAGTGAAGTCGCTCATCGTGTCTGACTCTTCAGACTCTGAGACCCTATGGACTACAGCCTACCAGGCTCCTCCATCCATGGGATTTTCCAGGCAAGAGTACTGGAGTGGGGTGCCATGGCCTTCTCCAATACACACACTGCTATGTACAAAATAGATAACTAATAAGGACTTACTGCACAGCACAGGGAACTCTACTCAATACTCTGTAATGAATAGAATCTAAAAAAGAGTGGATATAGGTATATGTGTAACTGATTCACTTTGCTGTATACCTGAAACAAACACACCATTGCAAATCAACTATACTCCAATAAAAATTAAATTTAAAAATATGGAAAATAAGGGAAAATGTGTTGGGACCAACAGAAGTCTAAATCAAAGGAACAGGTGTGAGTGGACATTCTGATGAGCAAAGCAGGGAGTCGCCAAGACAGAGCTCACCTGTGAGAATGGTTCCCTTCAACTGGTAATGTTGCAGCCGTGCATGTCCAATCATATGAGGGGACCTGACTTTAACTTCTTAAGTTTCTGTTGAAGTTGGAAGATCCATTTCATTCTTCTCCCAACTTTACACCACAACCCATTTCCAAACAAGATCCAAAGACTAATATTCCCTTCACCAAAGTCTAAAAATTTCAGCCAGGAAATTTTTCCAGAACAGAATCTAAGAAAAGCTGAGTCAAGCCTTTAGATGCTCTGGGACAATTCCAGCTTTCCCTAACACCCACTCCATGGGAGATGGAGTGCTTATGTGTTGGAATTTTTCACTGATGAGACCTTAGCTGGCAATGACCTAAGTTTGCGTGCTAAGTTGCTTCAGTTGTGTGTCTGACTCTTTGTAACCCAATGGACCATAGCCTGCCAGGTTCCTCTGTCCATGGCATTCTCCAGGGAAGAATACTGGAGTGGGTTGCCATCTCCAAATCTAAGTTTGGGAAAAATCAATAATACTTGTGAATAATATGGAAAAAGCTTTGAGAATGCCCTTCATCTGTGTTCACACTCCTAACAAAGAGTCAAAGCCTGACCTTGCTCTGGGCTGGAGCCAGGCTTCCCTACTCTACTTGACACATAACCTTTTCCTCCTCCCAACAGCTGCACCAACATTCAGTCAGCTTTGATAGTGCGGGCTTCATCAGGAAGAGGAAGGGACCCCTCGAGTCTCCCCAGATTGGCTAAGCATTCCCTTCACACTATATTCCCATTCTGAAGACCAATCACTGGAAACACAACCTCAGATCCATCCGGGGAGAATTGATAACAAATCAGCAGCTATTCACTCAGCTTTATTGGCATAACCAAGTGAGGCAGCCAAAAATCACCAAGAGTGGGCCAGGCAGTAGGAAACAAGCCACCTCTGGACTTCATACTCGTGTGATAAATCCACGGACAACCAAGGATAGGACAAGTGGTAGCTCAGAAGGATGCTTCCTCAAGATGCAAAGTCATGTTTCACTTCACTTACAACTGATGCAGATGATCAATCTTAATCTCACCATAACCGGGGAGCCCCGGAGAACCTTCCAGAAAGCACAGGCACAACTGTCTTTTGAACAGACTTGTGATTTCTGGGCACTAAAATCCTTTGGAGACTCTGCTTTGATTTGTGGGTTTGAGAAGTGATTCATTTTCCAGGATCCTTTTTCTGGACTCTCCTAATGATGCTTCAGTAATGGCATCCACATTGCTATCAGTGGCACCCAGGGTGCTTGTTGGAGCTCAGTGATCGCTCAGAATGGCTTTGGGGTTTATACTCTCCAGCATCCTGGAAAGGGAAAAAAGCTTTTGATGTGAGCTCACCATATGGTGTCATTGCAAATGCTAACATTTATTTAAAAACTCAAACATCGAAATTTCAAAAAAAACAACAACCCAGAATACAGAGAAAGAATGAAATTAAATCATTTCCTTTCCTTGAAATTCTGTATTTTCTGGCCACAGAATCACACTAACACTTTGGGTTTTATCATCAAGTTTAGAACAAATGCCTCCTGCAGCATGGAGATTACCTTTAAATGCCCACTTTGATGCTGAGATAAAGAACCATCCAGCTACTCAAAGGTTTTCCCCCTACATTTCCAGCTGTGTTTTATGCATTACAATTATTTGAAAACGACTGATGAGAGTCAGACATCATTCCGATTCTACTCTGAGGACCTCCCTGTCAAAAGCTGTGAAGTAGTACCCACAGGTGCCCATTTCTGGGTCAAGTCCAAACTATATCAACACAATGCATATTTCAGAAATGGTCTAAGGAACCTGAATTGTCCTTGATTCTGAGAAAAATAGGTTATAATTCCAAACATCTGTTTCTTACAAATAACACCACTTAAATAAGTACAGAGTTCACCTTCTGAAGACAAAGTTGTATGATTTTGCCTAAAACAACTGGTGGACACAGAAGCTAGCCATCAGGGGACATGACCATCCGACCGCACCCCTTGGGACAGCCAGGTTGACAGCTGAGTGCACAGGAGGCTCCAGTGTGACAACAGAGAGTGAGGGCCAGTGGTGGACAGTTTGCAAAAGCAGTCCCACTTGGTGCTGTCAGGACACTCTCTGTGGGAACTTGGCCGCCCCTCCAGTGGACATAGGGAGCCTATATTCTCAGCCCTTGAGAGTATACTGGAACTATGGCTGGCTGGGCCAAGAGGGATTACACTCAGAAGCCTCTGAAGCCTTGAGAGACTCTGATCGATCTTCTGGAACCTGGCCTGGCTAACAGAGCAAGCCTGTCTGGCTTACCAGAGGAGGAGAGATTGCATGGAGAAGATCCCAGGTACCACAGCAGATACCAGCCACCCAAAAGAGGGGGTTGCCTAGGCAACTGCAGTGGACCTCAGAGAGAAGAGAGAGCCCAGCTGAGAACATGTGAATCACCTAACTCAGCCCAGCCCCACAGCTGAGCCTCAAAATCAAGAGTTAAATATTATTTTTATGCTTTGAGGCAATTATTTTAAGTCACTAATTTCTAGAATGGTTTGTTATACAGGAGGAATTGACCAGTGCAGACCCAGTAATACTCACCTCTCTCTCCATCTCCCTGTCACCTCTCTGTCTTGGTCTCTCTTATCCCCCACCTCTCTCATCTATATCTCTCCATCAGCACCTCCATCTCCATCTCTCTCCACAGTCTTCTAAACCCACTGCTGTACCTCCAGGACAGAGGAGGTATCTGATCTGGGCATGAGATTGGAGGACACAATTTAGATCATGTTTGTCAAACATTAGAGTCTATGGAACTGTTTTTCCCCTTAGAAATGAGCAAAAAGACCCAAACTCTTCTGTGTGTCTATATGTATTTACCATATAAGAAATTAAAGCTGTTTGTTGTTGTTCAGTTGCTCAGTACTGTCTGCCTTTTTGCAACCCCATGGACTGCAGCACACCAGGCTTCCTTGTCCTTTACTATCTCCTAGAGTTTACTCAAATTCATGTCCATTGAGTCAATGATACCATCCAACCGTCTCATCCTCTTCTCCCCAAGCCTTCAATCTTTCCCAGCATCAGGGTCTTTTCCAAAGTAAAGCTGAGAAGATTTTAAAACTCCAGAAAAAGCAATCACCCCTTAGCCGTCAGATGACATCACTCTAGTTGAGGTACACCCCCAAACCTCACTGTTCATTTTAAAAAGAAAACTTAGAGTAAGGGAGACAAATAATCTTTAGTGTTGTTATGAAAATAAGGCTTTCTTCACAGATTCTGGAGAACCTCTGAGCTAAACTGAAATAAAAATGAATCAGTGAGACCATCATCAAGGACATTCCCAAGATGTCACACTGCTTCCCAATTCTGTCTGCAGGATTGTGCTTGTGAAGATAATAATCAGAATATAAACATGAAAAGACTTGCTCATTAGAAAGCTCAGACATTTACTACACAATGGTAAATGCATACTGTTAATAAGCATTCATATAGGGTAAACACTCTAAAATTATTATAATCATGGCATCTCCATGGTAATATTTATTTATAATGAATTATATGCTTACAGGGGAATTTATTGAGCTAAGTGGAGAACTAATTATGGGAAGCATATTTAGATCTTAAATAAAGTAGCTCTTGCTTGTTCTAAATGACAATTGTTTGAAGATCATCTGCTATTTTTTTAAGTTATGGTTGGCACCCAGGTGTCTTCCCTGGGAAATGCCATGTCGTTCCTTTCCTGTTCATCTTTCACTTGGTACCTCCCTGTCGTCTATCATTCACACCCCCCACCATCAGCACCCTCTCAAGTCCAGGTCACAGCCACCCCGCACTTCCACTATTGTAAGCGCTTTGCATAGGTCACCACCTTGAGTCTTCACTCAGCTTGTGATTCAGACATTATCTTCTCAGTTGTACAGATGAGGAAACTGGCGATCAAGGTCATTGAACAACATTCTCAAAGTCACGCAATTGGAAAAAAAGAGAAAGAAGACATGTTTCATTAATTTATTCAAATATCCCTTCACTGATCAAAAATGTTCTGTTTACTTGTTCTTTCAGGTACAGTGCTAATAAGTAGGAGTATAGAAATGAATTGATTGTCTGCAAAGCCTGAAACTGCTTATAGCCTGGAGCTTCCCAGGTAGCCAACCCACCTGCCAATGCAGGAGGCATAAGAGACATAGGCTCAATCCCTGGGTGGAGAAGATTCTCTGGAGGAGGATGTGGCAACCCTACTGTAGTATTCTTGGACTTCCCTGGTGGCTCAGACAGTAAAGAATTTGCTTGCAGTACAGGAGACCCGGGTTTGACCCCTGGGTTGGGAAGATACCCTGGAGAAGGCAATGGCTATCCACTCCAATATTCTTGCCTGGAGAAGTCCATGGACAGAGGAGGCTGGAGGGTTACAGACCCTTGGGTTGCAAAGAGCTGGACATGATTGAGTGACTAACACTTTCAGTTCCCACAGCCTGGGAGAAGGAGCAGGGCAGGGTGAGATATCAATACAGAGAGATGATTCCATTGTGCCATACAAAGATGCAGACGGAGTCTCCTGGAGCCCCAAGAAGGTGCCATACCTGCTTGTGAGAATGCACTTCCTGGAAGACTGAGGCAGATGGCACCTTCCATAAGTGGCCGCAGTAATAGCTCCACACGTTCTTCTCTAAGAGAATTGGGGTGAGGGGGGAGCTCTATTTGTTTAAAGGTTAATGTTTGAATAATGGTGTGTGTATAAATAAGTTAAAATCACCTTTGAAAATACATTTTAAAATTCTTTCAAGATAATATTTGAAACAAAGCCATTTCATAAAATTCATCATAATAGATAATCTTCATCATGAAACTATTTGTAAACTGATTCAAACAGTTATATATTGTCTTTGTTTCTGTAAAGTGAAAGTCATTCAGTCATGTCCAACTCTTTGCAACCCCATGGACTACACAGTCCGTAGAATTCTCTAGGCCAGAACACTGGAGTGGGTAGCCTTTCCCTTCTCCAGTGGATCTTCCCAACCCAGGAATCAAACTGGGGTCTCCTACATTGCAGGCAGATTCTTCACCAACTGAGCCATCAGGGAAGCCCTTGGTTTCCATAACTCAGCGTCAATAGAACTGTAGCTTTATGCTTGGAAAACTGTTTAGCCCAGGGCTGAGATGAGTGTCTTGTACAAACTGTCCACAAACCACCCCCACCCTGTAGAACTGCTTTTCTTAAAGTCTTCCTTTGCAAGATAACATCTGTTCACTATGGACAGAGGAGCCTGGCAGGCTACCGTCTACAGGGTCGCAAAGAGTGGAACATGACTGAGCAACTAACACTTTCACTTTTCTTTCACCATTAAAAATGTCTCCATTAAACTAATTACAAGACTATTCCAGATGGCATGCACCACATTTGTCTTTTGAGCTGTCTGACTTCTGGCAACGATTCGTGGAAGTCCTTTGTATTCTTTGAGTATGTGACCCTTGTTTGTTAAATATATTGTACATATCTTTTCTGTCTCTGTGGCTTGCCCTTGCAGGGTTTTAGACTTGCATTTTTATTAAGATACTTTCTTAATTTTAATATTTGTTTTATCAAGCTAAGGAGATTTTAAGGCTCCTCCCCACAAGTAGAAGGGGCTACGTTTCCTCCGTTTGAATCTGGGCAGACAGGTAGCAACAAAGAAGGAATGATCTGTGAAGTCAGAGCCAGGCCTCAGAGGCAGTTTCCACCCTGTCCTCGGGAGAGGCCCTCCCTGAGCCCAGCTGCCATGCTGTCGGAAGCCCAGGTTGTCCATTGGAGGGCCCAGAGGTAAGACACCTAGACCAGGAAATTCACTTAATAATCTTGAGCCAATTTGTCTTTTAATTATATTAATAGCATAGAGGCAAATGCTGAAATAATTAAAAACTAAGACGCATGTGTTGAATGGACTTGTGTTTGCATTATGGCATTGCCATTACCCCCAAGGACCTTGAAAATTATTGAACATCACTCTGCCTCCTTATGTTCCACTGTGCAGTGATTCTGTTATTATTCAAGATTCCTTAAGGAGAGTTTTAGGTGAGTAGTGAGCCTTCAATAAAGATAGACAATCATCTTCATCATCGTCATCTATATTTTACTCCTGAGAAAACATATTGTGTATTTAGGATTAGGTTCACCGAGAGAAAGCATTGTTTTCGAAATAATAGGAACTGAGTGACCCTCGTTCACTCTCTGTCCCCAAGACACTGCTGACATTAACAACTTCGCTAAGACAACAAATTTGGGTGCTAACCCTTACTGTGAAGGGAATCTATTTTCATGGCGCTTCTATACCCAGGACGCAAGTTTCCACCATTCATTTAATTAGAGCCCTAAATAATTAGGATGTTAGAAATCCATTTGTACCATTAGCTTTTATGGTGGATTTTTATATTTTTCCCCTAGTCCCCATTTCAATTAAGAAATTTCAAGTTTTACAATAGATCAATGGGTGGGTCCCACATCATTAATTTAACGGGCAAGTTTATGTGAGCTTGCAATTTCTTTGTCAATTCCCTTTCCTTTAATTTGTAAAATTATTAGGGAAAAAAGTAAAACTCAAATGGAGATATAACATTTAAAATATAAAGAATTAAACTCTGGAGAATTAAACACACACACAGCGGAGTGAGTACAGGTAAAATTGGAGAAGTCAGGTGAGATTAGTGGATTTATATATATCCTTGTTGATGTCCTGGCTGTGATCCTCTGCTTGAGTTTTGCAAAATGTTACCATCAGGGAAAGTTGGTGAAGGGCATATGGGATCTCTCCGTGGTATTTCTTATAATTGCTTATGAAGATACACATATGCATATATAGGAATATAAATGTGTTAGCCACTAGTCGTGTCCAACTCTTTGAGACTCCATGGACTATAGCCTGCAGGTTCCTCTGTCCATGGGATTCTCCAGGCAAGAATATTAGAGTGGATTGCCCTGCTCTCCTCCAGAGGATCTTCCCCACCCAGGGATTGAACTCCAGTCTCTTATGTATCCTGCATTGATAGGTGGGTTCTTTAAAACCAGTGCAAGCTGGGAAGCCCTTACCCCCTCACCCTGTTCTTAAGAGAGAGTTTTCACCAAAATCCTGGATGGGCGCAGGCATCTGTTCTCTCCCCAAACACTGAAACATCCCTGGATGAGACTTCAGACCTGCCCTTACCACCTCTGCGAATTAAGGTCTATCCTTCCTTCATGTCTCAGTACAAAGGTTGTTTGTGCAGGGAACAGAGGACCAGATTCCTCTGCAAAAAGTTTCCAGGGTCATAGAACTTCCCTGCAGAATCCCACATAGACACCTTTATCTATGTGACTGTCATTTTAATTGGGGTATAAATTATGGGCATTAACATGCACAGATCTTAAGTGTCCATTCAATACGTCTGACAATTACACACACCAATCAATTGTATATGCCTTCCCAGATAGCCCTGCTGCTGCTGCTAAGTTGCTTCAGTCGTGTCCGACTCTGTGCAACCCCATAGACGGAAGCCCACCAGGCTCCCCCATCCCTGGGATTCTCCAGACAAGAACACTAGAGTGGGTTGCCATTTCCTTCTTCAATGTATGAAAGTGAAAAGTGAAAGTGAAGTTGCTCAGTTGTGTCCAACTCTTAGCGACCCCATAGACTGCGTGCAGCCTACCAGGCTCCTCCGTCCATGGGATTGTCCAGGCAAGAGTACTGGAGTGGGGTGCCATTGCCTTCTCTCTAGTGGTATAGAATTTGCCTGCCAATGCAGCAGATGCAGGTTCAATCCCTGGGTTGGGAAGATCCCTTAGAGTAGGAAAAGGCAACCCACTCCAGTATTCTTGTCTGGAAAATCTCATGGACAGAGAGCCTGGTGAGCTACAAGCCATGGGGTCACAAAGAAGTGGACACTACTGAGCAACTAAGCACATAACAACACATCAACTGCATATACCATCCCAAACCAGCTGGAACGCATCAGCCACTCAAAAAGTTTCTCCCTTTCTCTTTTCAGGAGGCAAGCCCCACCCTTAGAAGCAACGGTTCTTCTGATTTCTGCGGATGAGTTTCATCTAGTCTCAAATTTCATGCAAGTGGAACATCTCAGCCTACATTCCATTGTGTCTGGCTTTATCAATGCTGTTGCATATACCAGCAGATTCTTCCTCTTGAGAGTAGCATTCAGCTATACAATACAGCAGAATTCAGGTTTCCACCCTCCAACTGATGAACATTCAGATGCCCCTAGTTCCTGGTTTTTATGAATAAGCCTGCTATAGAAATTGTTGTAAAAGTCATCTTGTGGACATAGGTTTTCATTCCTCTTGTGTAAATAATCTAAAAGTGGAATTGCTGGGTCATACAGATGACATATATTTAACTTTACAAGAAACTGACAAACTCTTCTCCAAAGTGCTGTGTTATTTTGCATGCCTGCCAGCTGTGTAGGAGAACTCTGTTCGCCCCACATACCCTCCAACATTTGGCACTTTTTAAAAATTTTTTTACACTTTAACCATTCTGATGAATGGTATCTCACTGTGGCTTTCATTTGCGTTTTCCTAATGGCTGATGACGTTGGGCACCCCCTTCTCTGCTTACCACCCATGTGTACAGCTTCGTCTATGAAGTGGGTATTAAACAGTCTTTCCCATTTTTATTGGGTTGGTTCTCTTTTGATTGCTGATTTGTAAGAATTCTGTAGGTAGTCTGGATATGAGTCCTTTGTCGGCTGGATGTATTGCAAATGATTGTTTTTCTATCTTTGTGAATTACCTATTTAATCTGTTAAAATTGTCTTTCTTTACTGAAGTATAGCTAACTTACAATATCCTGTTAGTTTCTGGTGTACAGGAATGTATATAAGAATATATATACATATACATATATATATATATATATATATATATTCTCTTTCAAATGCTTTTCCCTTATAGGTTATTACAAAATACTGAGTATAGTTCCCTCAGCCATATAATAGATATGCCTATTTATTCTCTAGAGAATGCTTTTGATAGGCAAATTTATCATTCTGATGACATTTTTAAAAATCAAGCTTCTATTCAGTGGTCAGTGCTCTTTGTGTCCTGCATCCAACCGGTGTCCCAGAGCCACTCTCCCAGGTTTTCTTCTAGAATCGTGCTGCCCAATGTGATAGCCACTGGGCACAGGCAACACCAGTGCCCAAAACCTGATGACTTAACCCAAGCACTGTGCTTCACCGATGCTTTCGGTGAGGAAGGGCTTCACCCTCGCTGATCCACCTGGTGTCAGCTCAGACCCCCTTGCTCATCTGGCTTGTGAGGGCTCCTGGGCTCCCTTCCCTTCTCTTTCTCCCCTTCCACAATGTCTCATCCTCCATGTAGCATCTCCATGGGCTTTTCAGAGCATGGTAGCCTCAGAGTATGTGGATATTTCACATAGTGGCTGGACATCTCCCCTGAGAAAGGGTTCTTCTTATAACCTGGCCCCAAATTGTCCTGTCCATATCATCTTACTGGTCAACCAAATCACAAACTCCCCGCAACATTCAAGGGGTGGAGATCCATAGACTTGACCTCTCAGTGGAGCCATGCCATAACACATGGTCGGGGGTGGGGGTGGGTGCGAAAATGGATGGAGTCATCTCAGAATGTCCCCACGTCAACCTTGCATCCCAGGACCGCGTGAAATTCACTTATCAGTTCTGCTGCTGCTGCTGCTAAGTTGCTTCAGTATGAGTTCTAGTCGTCATTATGTAGACACCGTATTTTTTCAGTGTGCACAATGATGTCAACTGCTAACCGCAACAGTTTTGTTTCTTTATTTTCACTCTGTGTGTGTGGCCGTTTTTGTTTGTTTTTCTTGCCTTACTTTACTGGCCAGGACTTTCAGTTGGATGGACGTGGTGGTGAGGGACACACCATAGCCCAGTTCCCATCCAAGAGGGAGAATGTGTAGTGTCTCACCATTTGTGTGACTATCTGATTCAGGATCAACCCCACTAGGCTAAAAACCTCAGGACTGTGAAAGAAAGTGAAAGTATTAGTTGCTCAGTCATGTCAACGCTTTGTCATCCTATAGACTGTAACCTGACAAGCTCTTTTGTCCATGGGATTCTCCAGGCAAGAATACTAGAGTGGGTAGCCTTCTCCAGGAGATCTTCCTGACCCAGGGATTGAACTCAGGTCTCCTGCATTGTAGGCTGGTTCTTTGCCAACTGAGCCACCTGGGAACCTCATGATTATGAGAACCATGCCAATTTTGGCCCACCTGCACATCTCCAGAGCTTAGCCAAATGCCTGGCCATAGTAAGCTCTCAAAAAAAAAAAAAAAAAAAACTACCAAAAAGTAACAATAAAATAAAAAAGAATCATAAATGAAAAAGAAACATGTGCTGAATAAATAGTCTTGATGTTAATCTAGTCTATTGTTGAATACTTTTTAAGCTATTTAACTATCAATTTGAGATTTTGGAGGCTTTTTTCTATAAACCAGGGGCTTTGATAGCCTGCATTTCTAAGGCACAAATTGACAAAGAAATATACCCATATTCTAAATGTTTTGTTTTTTTCCACTTGAAAAGATACAGCTAAGAAGATTTTGTCTGCTCTTGCCTACCGCTGAGGAGGACAGACACTGCTTTCCGTCCCTGCTATGTCTAAACACCAACCCCAGAGAAAGTATCCCCAGAGAAGGTCTCCCACTGTGAAGATAAATGTCTTTATACCTGGGCCTTGTTGAGACAGGCACTCGTCTTAACAGGTGGGCGTTGGAGGAAATGAGATGGCTCCCTGCTCACTTGAGCCCAGTAGCCACATCAAATGAGGTTTGAGATGATGATGGAGTATGATGCCTTTTCTCATCACTTTTTTTTTTTGATGTATTAAGATGTGAAAGTTATAAACCTGGTTGTAGACCCTGAGATGTCTATCAAGTGGGCACAAGACCCTCTTGCCCAGGCAGCCTTGGACATCTGGACTTCATCCTCAGGAAGTACATCAGGAGAGAGGCATGAGCTGTCTTCCTAAAGGAGAAGGGGGCAGCAGAGGACATGAGTTTGAGCAAACTCCTGGAGACAGTGAAAGACAGCCTGGCGTGCTACAGTCCATGGGATCACAAAGAGTTGGACATAACTCAGCTACTGAACAGCAACAACAGCAGTCTTGTTACTTCATGCAAGTTAACGAACCTTTTTGAGCTTCCAGGTCCTTACCTTAAAATAAGGACATTTAGTCCTGCCTCAGCAGATTTTGTAGGGATTAAATGGCACCACCTTTGTTAAAAAACAAGCAAACAAACAAAATTCCAGCAATCACATAGAATATGTAGCAGGTATTCAATTTTGCTATCATTGTCATTATCAATATTAATTTACAAGTTGACCTTGGAGTCTCCTGCTAGGATTACATTTTTTTCTTCTTTCAATATCTCTTTGATGTGGAGATATTGGCAATCTGTGCTTTGAATTAGTTATGAGCCCAATTACCTTGGCTTCCCAGGTGGCTTAGTGTAAAGAACCCGCCTACCAATGCAAGAGATGTGGGTTCCACCCCTGTGTTGGCAAGATATCCTAGAGGAGGAAATGGCAACCCACCCCAGAATTCTTGCCTGAAAAATTCTATGGACAAAGGAGTTTAGTGGGTTACAGTCCACGGGGTTGCAAAGAATTGGACACAACTGAGTGACTTACACATGCACATACACAGAGTATTGAGTAGAGTTCCTTGTGCTGTACAGTAGGTCCTTGTTGATAATCTATTTTATATATAGCAATGTGTATATGTTCAGTTCAGTTCAGTCGCTCAGTCCTGTCTGACTCTTTGTGACCCCATGAATTGCAGCACACCAGGCCTCCCTGTCCATCACCAACTCCCGGAGTTCATTCAGACTCACATCCATCGAGTCAGTGATGCCATCCAGCTATCTCATCCTCTGTCGTCCCCTTCTCCTCCTGCCCTCAATCCCTCCCAGCATCAGTCTTTTCCAATAAGTCAACTCTTCGCATGAGGTGGCCAAAGTACTGGAGTTTCAGCTTTAGCATCATTCCTTCCAAAGAAATCCCAGGGCTGATCTCCTTCAGAATGGACTGGTTGGATCTCCTTGCAGTTCAAGGAACTCTCAAGAGTCTTCTCCAACACCACAGTTCAAAAGCATCAATTCTTTGGTGCTCAGCCTTCTTCACAGTCCAACTCTCACATCCACACATGACCACAGGAAAAACCATAGCCTTGACTAGACAAACCTTTGTTGGCAAAGTAATGTCTCTGCTTTTAAATATGCTATCTAGGTTGGTCATAACTTTCCTTCCAAGGAGTAAGCATCTTTTAATTTCATGGCTGCAGTCACCATCTGCAGTGATTTTGGAGCCCAGAAAAATAAAGTCTGACACTATTTCCACTGTTTCCCCATCTATTTCCCATGAAGTTATGGGACCAGAAGCCATGATCTTCGTTTTCTGAATGTTGAGCTTTAAGCCAACTTTTTCACTCTCCACTTTCACTTTCATCAAGAGGCTTTTTAGTTCCTCTTCACTTTCTGCCATAAGGGTGGTGTCATCTGCATATCTTAATCCCAATTAAATCTCCTCATTTATCCCTCCTCCTCCCCAACAGTCCTCACCTTTATGGGTCATTTTTTCTCAGTCTTTTGTCTTTCGAGGTGATAATTGACTAGTTATTCCATGTAAGCTCTGAAAATGTGGCCAGCGGCTTTCAACTCAAGTGCTTAATGTGTTCCCTTGCCCCTCACACTCTCTCAAGCACCTGCTCTATTCTTGGGGAGCAATGTTCAGCCTCACAGGCCTCTTGTCTGGCATTGAAATATAAAGCAAATGCAAGTCCTCATCCAAGTCCCGGCAGCCAGGGATGGTAGGGAAAGGGGGGACCACCTTCCCTGCAAAATCAGGGGCCAATGCCAGACAGGCCGTTGGGGAAGTTCTGTCAATATCTCTGTGGAACATGCCCACTTTTCCCCTGCGATGCCCACTGACACCTCCACTACCTGTATCACCCCCAAGGCTGATCCCCAGCAGCAACCCCCCACCACAAGCACCTTTGTGAGAGAAGCAGGTGCAATTCCCAAAGAAGGGATCTCTCATGAATCCTGAATGCTGTTAACACAGGAACCTGGCATCAAGCCCGGGCATATCCCCACCTGATCACAGGCCATGCAGCTTACTTCAGATCCAGTCACCACCCTGCAGCCCTCCAAAGTCCAACTCCATGACCCCACAGTGCCCCAAAGTGCCAGAGCCCCCTATTTCCCCGGGTCAGCCAAGCAGGAAGCAGAGCTCCCCAAGGCTGAGTCATTTCTAGGAGGGGTTACTGATTTGTGTCTTCCCTCAGCTATGTTCCTGGGCAGAGAGATCACCTGGAATCATACCTGCCTCTTAAATATTTTACAATACTGACAGCCACCCAGTCAGACCCCTGCAGACATCCTTGCCAGCCTCTGTGCCCACAGGTCTCTGGCAGACGCTACCCTGAAAAGATTTGTCTTGAGATGTGTCTCTGTCACAGGGGGTTATTTATCAGCCACTGAGCAGCTGTCAAGACAGCCCAAATGGCCACTTGTGAGCCCAATATTCTTTGAGGTTATAACCTATTTGTGTCCCAGTCTGTCATCTTGAGGGTGGGCATCTCTGGCTCTATGGGAATGTCAGGGGGTGCAGGGGACCAGGGGCATCTTTTTTAAAAAGTGGCAAACATTTCTCCCCAACTGACCCCTACTTGTCAGAGCCTCACTCATGACTTGTGGAGTCGGCCTTGCCAGCAACTTGATGAACAAGCCACCCAGCTCAGTCTGACTTTTCAAGTGAACAGGAAAGACTTTTTCAGTGACTGTAGGACCCAACTGTAGGACTCGTGGAACAGAGCCCTACAGATCCTCCAGCAAAACCTAGAGTGTCCACGAGACCTTACCTGACACACCACTCCCTCTTCCTCCATTATTTCTTCTTAGTGTATAAAGGTATGTGTAATAAGTAGGTACAGCTTACATCAGATCAGATCAGTCGCTCAGCCATGTCCGACTCTTTGTGACCCCATGAATCGCAGCACGCCAGGCCTCCCTGTCCATCACCAACTCCCGGAGTTCATTCAGACTCACGTCCATCGAGTCAGTGATGCCATCCAGCCATCTCATCCTTTGTCGTCCCCTTCTCCTCCTGCCCCCAATCCCTCCCAGCATCAGAGTCTTTTCCAATGAGTCAACTCTTCGCATGAGGTGGCCAAAGTACTGGAGTTTCAGCTTTAGCATCATTCCTTCCAAAGAAATCCCAGGGCTGATCTCCTTCAGAATGGACTGGTTGGATCTCCTTGCAGTCCAAGGGACTCTCAAGAGTCTTCTCCAACACCACAGTTCAAAAGCATCAATTCTTTGGTGCTCAGCCTTCTTCACAGTCCAACTCTCGCATCCATACATGACCACAGGAAAAACCATAGCCTTGACTAGACAAACCTTTGTTGGCAAAGTAATGTCTCTGCTTTTAAATATGCTATCTAGGTTGGTCATAACTTTCCTTCCAAGAAGTAAGCATCTTTTAATTTCATGGCTGCAGTCACCATCTTTAGTGATTTTGGAGCCCAGAAAAATAAAGTCTGACACTGTTTCCACTGTTTCCCCATCTATTTCCCATGAAGTGGTGGGACCGGATGCCATGATCTTCGTTTTCTGAATGTTGAGCTTTAAGCCAACTTTTTCACTCTCCACTTTCACTTTCATCAAGAGGCTTTTGAGTTCCTCTTCACTTTCTGCCATGGAGAAGGCAATGGCACCCCACTCCAGTACTCTTGCCTGGAAAATCCCATGGATGGAGGAGCCTGGTAGGCTGTAGTCCATGGGGTCACTAAGAGTCGGACACGACTGAGTGACTTCACTTTCACTTTTCACTTTCATGCATTGGAGAAGGAAATGGCAACCCATTCCAGTGTTCTTGCCTGGAGAATCCCAGGGACGGGGGAGCCTGGTGGGCTGCCGTCTATGGGGTCACACAGAGTCGGACACGACTGAAGTGACTTAGCAGTCACTTTCTGCCATAAGGGTGGTGTCATCTGCATATCTGAGGTTATTGATATTTCTCCCGGCAATCTTGATTACAGCTTGTGTTTCTTCCAGTCCGACGTTTCTCATGTATGTTTCTCTGCATGTAAGTTAAATAAACAGGGTGACAATATACAGCCTTGATGAACTCCTTTTCCTATTTGGAGCCAACCTGTTGTTCCATGTCCAGTTCTAACTGTTGTTTCCTGACCTGCATACAAATTTCTCAAGAGGCAGATCAGGTGGTCTGGTATTCCCATCTCTTGAAGAATTTTCCACAGTTTCTTGTGATCCACACAGTCAAAGGCTTTGGCATAGTCAATAAAGCAGAAATAGATGTTTTCTGGAACTCTCTTGCTTTTTCCATGATCCAGCGGATGTTGGCAATTTGATCTCTGGTTCCCCTTCCTTTTTTAAAACCAGCTTGAACATCTGGAAGTTCACGGTTCACATATTGCTGAAACCTGGCTTGGAGAATTTTGAGCATTACTTTACTAGCGTGTGAGATGAGTGCAATTGTGTGGTAGTTTGAGCATTCTTTGGCATTGCCTTTCTTTGGGATTGGAATGAAAACTGACCTTTACCAGTCCTGCGGCCACTGCTGAGTTTTCCAAATTTGCTGGCATATTGAGTGCAGCACTTTCACAGCATCAATAATGAGTAGTGATATGATGCCTGGGCTTTCATGGTAGCTCAGATAGTAAAGAATCCACCAGCAATGCAAGAGACCCCAGTTTGATTCCTGGGTAGGGAAGGTTCCCTGGAGAAGGGACAGGCTACCCACTCCAGTATTCTTGGGCTTTCCTATGGCTCAGATAATAAAGAATCTGCCTGCAATGCAGGAGACCTGGGTTCAATTCCTGAGTAGGGAAGATCCACTGGAAGAGGGCATGGCAGCCCACTCCAGTATTCTTGCCTAGAGAATTACATGGACAGAGGAGCCTGGCAGGCTACAGTCCATGGGGTTGCAAAGAGTCGGACACAACTGAGCACAGCATATGACACCCATAGCAACTCCTCCAATCATGGGAAAGCCAGCCTGCTCACAACTGCCCACAGGCCGCTCTGCTCTCAGGCCCCTCCTCCCAGAAGAAACCACCAACCTAAGATGCATTTCTCAGGAGCACTTCTCTGTTTAGGAGATCAGACGCTGCCCCATTCATGCAGCACTCAATACAGTCAACTAGATTTTCAATTTAAAAATAGTAATGAACATAACAGCAAAATAAGAAAGATAAAAATTAAATAAAGCCAATTAGATCTTCCAAGTTAAAAAATAATAATAATAAATGAAATGAAATGTGTGTTTCTCATTCTCTTCTCTTTTTAACCTTGCTGTGTCTGGATGGATCCCTTGGTGTTTGCACAACCTTGTATGCTGTTGAACTTTCTACTAAAAAGCACATGTCATTTCTTCTGTGACTTATGGATGTCTCCCTCTGGGCGCCGCCATGTTGGGGGTCCCCTGTGGGTCACACCACCTATCTGTTCATTTTGCTGCTGATGAACATCATCTCCAGTGTTCCTGTTGTCATTGATGCCCCAGAACATCTGCCAAGTTCATCAAGGTCACTGTGCCCCTCCTGTCACATGTGAGCAGGTGTTTGTTCCCTCCATCCAGGAGGGAACTGGGGCCTCAGTGGGGGGCAGGGAGCCTCCACCACCCAGCTGTCCGCACGGCCTGGCCAACATCACAGCCACCATCCTCGTCAGCCACGGGGGAAGAGGATGTGAAGTTAGATCTCACGGCCCCAGTCTTACTCTGCATTCCTTTTGATTTTTCAGTAATCAATAATTTTCTAGGCATTTTCCCATGATTAAAGATTCCAAGAAAGATAAAAATGTTTTTAACTTTGTTCCATGAAAAGACAATGCTAGCTTGGTAAAGAACAACAAAATACAGTAAAGTCATTGATAAGATTAAGAATTGAACAGGAGACAGAACTTGAACCACAACACAAGTTTAAAAGAAAAGAAGAAAATAATGCAATGATTGTCCCAACACTGCTGAGCCCAGGTGGGCTTAAAGATGCAGCTGTGGTCCAGACCCCCAGGGTCCTCTTCCCCAGGTTCCCTCCATGCAGTTCTACAGCATGGATGGCAGCTCTTTGTCTCCCCCCATTACTCCCCAGCAAAGTCGGTCTTCTTCAGTTTCATTTCTGAGGATGAGGTCTTCCAGGGTCCAGCTGGAGGTTAGTCTCCAAGGTGCCATCTCCCATTCTGTGCACCCAAATTATAAAACTCACACACACACACATACACACACACATACACGTAATCTTCCCTACCATCAAACTCACTTGACCTCTGTCATCCTTTAACCTTAACTTGACTGATATCATTTAATCCTCAAAACAATGCTCTAAGGATCTATTACATTTACAAATAGAAAGATAGGAAGAAAATAACTCGGACAAAAGATTGGTGAAAAGCAGAACAGTCACTTAGGGGAGAGTGGACAGCCTGGTTCATCCAGCTTCCTGAAGATCAGCTCTTCCAGACACACAGGTGCAGCTACAGGTGGCCTGGAATCAATCCAGCCAGTGGGAAAGAAAGGAGGAGATACAAGACAACAAAATCGGGAGCTCTCTCAGCAAAGAGACAGAGCCCAGGTTTTAACAGAAGAGTAGTTTGAGTAGGGTTTTCGCTGTTTTCAGGTCAGACCAAGTGTGCAGGAGCCAGTGGCTCCAGTGAAGTGAAACTGACATGCAGTGTGGATCCCGGAGACAATGGGTGGGAAGGTGGCATCTCGGGCATGGGACCCAAGGATGCAGCAAGTTTAGGACTAGGGGGCGGGCAGGCCCACAGGAGAGAGATGAAACCCAAAGCTTTGAAACCCTCCTCTTACCCGCTCTCTGTGATCAGTGGGCATTGAGCCATGTGGCCAGTAAAGGATGTACTGTGATCTCCAGGTGAGGATTAGCGTTTGGCATCTCTCTCTGCTTCATCCTGTTCTCTGAGGGGGTCCTTGGCTTTGCCAGGTTTTCATCGCTCTTGTACCGATGGCCCACACTCTAAAGAGGGATGTTTCATGGGAAGATTCCCTGGAATTTCACATCCTAGGCCAAGTGTAAGTTCAAAACCCCCATGTTTAACACAAAAGCTCTTCCTGGTTTTGTTTAAAACCAAGCAAATGCCACAACACACGACGGTTGCTTTTCTCAGAAGCCGTGGTTTTATTTACTGGTGAACCTTGCAACATCTATTTCTTTCTTTCCTGTCCTTTTCCATTTTTAACATTTAACGTTTTTTAACCTTGTTCTCTTGGTGTCCTCGCAAAATCCCATAACAAAGAATTACAGCTGTATTTCATCCTTTTATCTGCACCTAAGTACTTTTGATCTGTTACCTCAGAGGGGCTATTTATCCGCCACGAGGCCTCCTTGCGGGAGAAACATTCTAAGGAACTGGACTGTACCTTCTGGAAGGAGCCTGGCTCTCACCTGACTCCCCGAACAATTTGTGTGTTCTTTACCCTTCACTCTGCAGCAAAAAACTATTTCCTTCAAATGTTAGCACATTTTATCTCAAGAGAATATTTATCTTCAGGACTTCTGGGTACCTCTGTTCCCTGGCTTTGGTTTTAAGAATGCACAGGATGTAACTCCTTTCTTGTTGACAATAAGGATACCTGCTACCTCCAGGAGATGAAGGGGACGACATTCCCAAGGTCTTGTTCCTGGGCCCGTCCTAGTTCCTCAAGCTACCGCAGCAAGTCTATGGTGAGGCCGAAACCAGCATCACCAGCAGCCCCCTCTCAGGGCATCTGATGGACATGGTGCTGGGGTCAGCTGGTCTATGAGTCCGTTTGAGAGACTCTGGCCTGAGCACCCCCCACCACCTCCGCAACAGACACTTGTCTGGTCTCTTTATCTCACTAAAGGAGTTCTTTTCTCCCTTGCACTTACTTAAGTATCAATGGTAAATTGCCACTGAGTGCCTTTTGGGAATCTAGCCCTGGAGAGAATTGCATGGGTCCAAAATGTGAAAACCTCATACCCATCAATGCAAACTTTGGGGGGTCATGCCTTGGTGGGTGGGGTTGGACCACAGCCTCAGTGCTCGGCTAAAATAGGTTGGGATCCTGAGGCCTCCGCCTGCTGGCTGTGAAATGCTTCTGAGGGGGCACTTCATCTCCCTGTACCTCGGTTTCTGCAGTGTCAGGGGAATCATTGTATTATTTTCTTCTTTTCTTTTAAACTTGTGTTGTGGTTCAAGTTCGGTCTCCTGTTCAATTCTTAATCTTATCAATGACTATTGTATGTTGTCGTTCTTTACCAAGCTTGCATTGTCTTTTCATGGAACAAAGTTTAAAACATTTTTATCTTTCTTGGAATCTTTAATCATGGGAAAATGCCTAGAAAAATATCAATTACTGAAAAATCAAAAGAATGGGTATCAAGGCAGGACCTGCCCCAGTGCTTCTATAAAGAAGATGCAATGGGACAGGCCTTGCCCAGCACACCTCACAGCCTTGCAGCGCAGAGGGGTTGGAAAGGAAGGGGATTCAAAGTCACAGGGTCCTGAGAACTCCCTGGATGACTTAACAGCAGGCTGTGGAAGTCACTCTTAGGACCAGGCAGAGAAAAGATGATGGTACACTCTGAAAGTCTGGGAGCCCTTCACAGGCTCCAGTAAACCCAGGATGTGGAAGGGGCTTTGCTCCCCGACAACCTCAGAGAGGGGACCATTACTGAGCTTCCTCTGCCAGGGCTGGAAGGAGCCCACCAGGGGGAGACACCCCCTGCCACAGTCTCAGCTGGTAACTGCCAGACAAGGTAAGTAGTTAGGGAAACTTGAGTAGTTAGGGAATGTGCATCCTCATTTCCATCTGTCTGATCTCCTGTACCATTCACATCCTATGCCTTAGGGTAGTGCCTGATTCCTAGTTAGCACTCAGGTGAGTAGCTTCTGTCCTTGTGATGGATTCCTAGGGCCCCTCGTGAACTTCCTAGCTCAGCAGAAAATCAAAGACTAAGGTATCCACCAGTCCAATATAAGGACTTCCTTGGTGGCTCAGTGGTAAAGAATCTGCCTGTGATGCAGGAGACAAGGGTTTGATCCCTGGGTCAGGACGATCCCCTGGAGAAGGGGATGGCAACCCACTCCAGTATTCTTGCCTGGAGAGTCCCATGGACAGAGGAGCCTGGCAGGCTACAATCCATGGGGTCACAAAGAATCAGACAGACTGAGCAGCTAACCAACAATAACACCCCAATATAAAGCTCCAAGAATGGATTATTTCACGCTACAGTTTTTGTTTGTTTCTGTGGTAGCGAACTCAAATGCTTTTTAAAATTCTCTTAAAGAAAGAGTTTATTCTGGGTCATTGCTTTTGCAAGAATTTAAAAGAAAAGTGACACCTTCATGTATTTATTTATTTGACTTGACTTTTTATGAAAGACCACCCACTACGACCAATAACAGTGCTGATGGCTGGAGTTCTGTTTCTTTCCTCAGGACCATTGCTTCCCATGAAGAAAAACATGCCTTCCCTGCTGGGTGTTCTGGGTTTGGGCACCTGTCTGGCAGGTTAAACACACCTTTTACCTGAGCCCAGCACACCTGAGGAGCATTGTCTTCCCAAAACCCTGGAGCAGGATGGACTGACATCCTCTTAGACTCAGAGCTGAGCATCTGGTCAACGTGATCGAATGTCAAAAGTTTTAAATAGTTCATTGCATGTAACCCGTCTGATTCCTTGCATCATTAAACACATTATAGTCAGACTTTGTGCTATTTCAGTATTTTGGTTAGTGTTGGAATGTCTTATACCTCGAATAGTGAAAGGCTGGGGTTTTTCACTACCTTCATCATTTGTCTCTTGATGAAAATTTTCAGGCTTTATCTCCTTCTCAAAGGAACATAATTTAAATATGAATAATGAAAAGTACTTTCAGAAACATAAATCCAATAATGTTTTCTGAGGTGCAAACTGCTTAATGTGAAACTCAGATGCAACACAAAAGAACTGAATGTTAGCAAATTATGCTTTCTAACTCTTCCTGGCATGAAATTCTCCATGGGCCTGGCATCTGGTGCCAGGAGGGTAGGTGTGGATGGAGGAGGCATGTTTTCAGGCTGCAGGTGCGGCTAAGCACAGGCAAATTGTTCTGGCCAGACT
The DNA here is from genome assembly GCF_029378745.1 of Bos indicus. Classification (NCBI taxonomy): domain Eukaryota; kingdom Metazoa; phylum Chordata; class Mammalia; order Artiodactyla; family Bovidae; genus Bos; species Bos indicus. The sequence continues at coordinate 55,847,006 of NC_091772.1, read as the reverse complement.
TGGAGTTAAAAATGGCAATTCTAAGTACCTTTTAATGACAATGTACCTTTTAATATCTTTAATATTAATATTGGGCTTCCCTGGTGGCTCAGATGGTAAAGAATCTGCCTGCAATTCAGGAGACCTGGGTTCGATCCCGGGGTCAGGAAGAGCCCTTGGAGAAGGGAATAGCAACCCACCCCAGTATCCTTGCCTGGAGAATTCCATGGAGTAGAAGAGCCTGGCAGGCTACAGTCCATGGGGTCTCAAAGAGTTGGACACAACTGAGCAGCTAACACTTTCACTTTTCACTTTAATATTACACACATGCTTACTCTTGTAGAGATGAATTTTCAGAGAGAATGAATGTGTTTAAAAGTCAAAGTGTAAATTTATTCCTTTGCCATGAAAAAAAAAAACTTCACTTGCATATGAGTTTTTATGGGGAAATAAGGAACTCTGATGTAAGTGAAGCTTTTGTGTCTCAGCTGGCATCTCTCTCTCTTATCCCCCAAAATAATAAACACACTTGTGCTTTTCAAGCACACTATTTAATTCTACATAGAATGGAGGAAATGGTCTCCTTTATAAGATCTTTTGCTTGTCAGGTTGCTGGTGTTATAAGACATTCCTGATAGAAAATTTTCAGGTCTTTAGCAGCTTGGCTGTGAACCAGACCTCATATGGCACACAGGACGTCCCTCAGGTGCTATGACATCCCCAGATTCCTGGGTCATTTGTCCTTTTTACACTAAAAGCAGAATAAGCTTAGACTGAACCCTAGTAAGTCCACCAATCAAAATATGTTTGCCATCACCATCTTCTGAATTCAAGCAAAGAGAAGAAAACCCACGCTCCAAATATGAAACTGCCTGGCCTAAGTAGATTTAAGTGGCTGAGCAGAAGCCTTTAGGGCTTTATCTTAACAAATCTGCACGATCCTTCAGGCTCTTTGTCTGTCCCTGGTTATATGCAATCCCATTGTTTACTTAACAATTACGGCGAGAGGGTTTGTCTGGTGCTAAGTGTTTCACACCTTGCGTAAAGCAGTTAATGTTCAAATTCTATTTTGGGCTTTATTTATGAATTTGCAGCTTTCAAAGGGTTTGGCTAGGAGAGCAAGCTGTGGGCCTCTTCTTAACGCAAGCCTCTTGTTGACAAGAAAGGTTTATTGGGCTCACACTGACTGTTTTCATTTTGTGTTGAGCAGCACAACTAACCACACTGCAGATGCACAATTCCCGCTCCTCGCCACACACACACGTTTTCAGCTGGTGCAAGATGTTTGCTCAGAAGATGGATTAATTGTGAGACTTAAAGACTGAGTCAAAACAGTTTTGACAAGTTGGGAAAAGAGTTCAGTCTTTCCCAGCACAGAGCCAGGGTTTCTACTCTGAAAGGTGGCAGCTCCGCGGATGATTGGCTCTGTCAGCTCTCTGAGCTGCTCCAAGAGCTGCCACTTGGAGGGCAGTCGCACTTTGAAGCCGCAAACTTGGATATGAACGAAGCTCAGCTGTTTTGTGCCCTCTTGCCAATCCCCAGGGTCCTTTGAATTTCACAGGGATCCTAAGTGAAGCAAAGAAACTGGAGAGACCACCTGGCTTCAGTCTTTGCTGGCTACGGCTGGCATGCTCTCTGTCCAAGCCGGGAGATGAAATCCTGGGTACCACTACTTCTGTGCATCACACGGGACACAGGCACTGGGGCTTTGGACCAGGATGACAGCTCACACCCCCCAGAGGTCCAGCGGTCAGTACTGCCCATGAGCTACAGCCCAGGGCCCTTGGTCTGTGCCCCTCCCCAGGGTAAGGTGGCTCTGTCTCTCTCTCTCCCTCCAGCTTAGCTCTCTCCCCCTGTGTATCTCTCTCTAACCTCCTCCTCCCTTTCTTTCTTCCCCTCTTTGCTAATCACTGGGCCACCCTCAAGCCTGATTGAGATCCTCAGACTTTGATGCTGCAACATAAGCTGAATTGTCCTCAAATTCCTTCTGCTTTCGGCCAGGCTCATGGCCCTGGGTGAGCTGGACCAACAGACCAGCTCTCCTCCGGGCCTGGGGATGTGATGTCCCAGTCATGTCCACAGAGGAACGTGCTGGCTTGTCACCTGCTACAGCAAGGGAGATCGCACACCCAGGGGGTACACACCCGCTAAGGAAGTGGGGTCTCACTCTGAATTACAGGCAGTCAGAAAGGGGCGCTTCTGTGATGGGGGGTCTCAGGTGGTCATTTCTATGGGAGGAAAGTCCAGGCAAGGATGAAGCTGTGCGTGGAGAGTGGCAGTTGCCCCTCAGTCACAAGGCCTCTGCCCTGTCACCCTCTGCAGCATGTCCATGCCCACGCCTGTGTTTATGTCCATGACCATGCCCCTGTTCACGCCCATGTTCATGCCCGTGTTCACGTCTGTGTTTGACAGAACAACATTGCTGGGCTGTAAGCATCTTACCAGCTTGTCACAGTATTGAGGTCAGATCCACTGGGAACTCAGCATCTGCTATTTTCCTTTTCCAGACTCAGGAAGAGAAAATTCCAGAAACCAACACACACATTAACATCCCACCAAGAATCCCTGCTTTTACCTCTAGTAACCACTTTGCACGTTGAAGGTGAGCAACCTTCAAAAACCTTCTTCAGTCCCCTTGGTTGATTTTTGTGCAGCCGGAGAAAGGCCCAGAAACTTCCAGAAAAGGCCCATGCTGGTATGTTTAACCCGATCTACCTTTGGTTCTGTTTTCATCATAAGGATGAACAGTGATAACTATTGTAATAACATGTAATGATTTATAGTTACTATTGTAAAAATACATAGTTATATTATATTAATACATGGTTACTATTGTAATCATTTAGGATGAGATGGTTGGATGGCATCATTGACTCAATGGACATGAGTTTGAGCAAATGGGGAGATAGGGAAGGACAGGGAAGCCCGATGTACTGCAGTCCACAGGGTCACAAAGAGTCAGACACAACTTAGCAACTCAGCAACAGCGACAGCATTGTAATAATTTAGTTGAATAACATGGCTTGACATTCCCACTCACAGAGGCCGCAGTGGGCACCAATGGCATTTGATGAATGTTGAAGTAGTTAAAAGCTTTGGCTGACACTTCAGAGAAAATATTTTGGTTTTAGGATAATATATGGACACTTCCTTTGCTTCTCTGTTGCTTTGCTGCTGCTGCTGCTAAGTCGCTTCAGTCGTGTCCGACTCTGTGCGACCCCATAGCAGCAGTAAAAATAAAAAGATAAATGTGCCTGAACCCACTGTGTTAGGTTAGAGTGGATGAGTTTTGAGAATGTACAGCTGATTTTGGCTTTTAGTCTCGCATCCTTAGACTATTATTTTGATGCCTCTTTAGGTCTTTATTCCCAACTTTACATATTTTTGTTCCTGACTTAAGTCCTTTCCATTCCTGTGCTCCCCAAGCATGGTTAGTTATAAGAACTGTCTGTCCTGAGTGAAAGCATGCATTCCCTGACCCGGCCCAGACCCACCACAGAGCTAGGGTTTTCCTGGGTAATGTTCTGTGTGGCTCTCACGTTCCTGGTATTCATTCCAGGACACTGGCCACTGCCTCCAGCATGTGGACAGGCTGCCATTTTCGCAGGACCCCAGCCACCTCAGTGAGTGTGGCCCTTACCCCAGCCAAGGCTGAAGTGTGTCAACAAGCACTGTGACCCCCAATTCTCAGAGACAATCCTTACTATTCTTCAGTGGCTTTAAATCCTCCTCCCATCAGAGAAAATAGCAGATTTTTACTCAGACTCATGAGTAAAGTCGATGAATCGATAATACCATCTAACCATCTCATCCTCTGTCATCCCCTTCTCCTGCCATCTTTCCCAGCATTGGGGTCTTTTCCAATGACTCGGTTCTTTGCATCAGATGGCCAAAGGATTCAGCTTTAGCATCGGTTCTTCCAATGAATATTCAGAGTTGATTTCCTTTAGGAGTGACTGGTTGGATCTCCTTGCTGTCCAAGGGACTCTCAAGAGCCTTCTCCAGCACCACAGTTCAAAGTCATCAATTCTTCAGCGCTCAGCCTTTTTTATTGTCTAGCTCTCACATCCATACATGACTACTGGAAAAACCAAACCTTTGACTATACGGACATTTGTCAGCAAAATGATGTCTCTGAGTATACCTTTTAAAAATTTATTTGGCTGCACCGGGTCTTACTTGGGGCATGCAGGATCTAGTTTCCTGACAAGGGATCAAATCTGGGCCCCCTGCATCGGGAGTGCAGAGCCTCAACCACAGGACCACCAAGTAAGTCCCTCCCTTTTTTATTAGCCAGTGCATTTTTCACATGATAACCATTCTTTGCTTTTCTTTAAAAAGGCAGAATGAAGGGTTCCCACCCCGAGGGGCCAGGAGGACACAGGTCTGGGGCTCTGGTCTCCCTCAGGTCCTCACCACAGCCAGAATCCCCCTTTTCAGACTCTACCTCCTACCTCCATGACTCCCAGGGTAAATCAGCCCCTTGCCTAAGAGCCCCTATCTCCACGCAGACCCTGAATCCCACCAGGGAGGCACCTCCATTTCCCTATGAGTTCTGGGCTCACTGTCCTTTCCCAGCAGTGACATGACAGGTGCAGACTCTAGTGTCATCGTCCAGAGTGGCGCCCTAGGCTTCTTCAGGACAGCACGGCCGATGCCCGGGGCAGCGAGCATCCACCTAGTGTCAGATTGGAGTCATCTGTCGAAAATAGTGGGACTGAACTGTGAGGTTGTTTGTTTAAACCTGGCTGGGAAGAAGGCCAGATCAGAGTGGATTTATTCCCCAACAACGAGACGCTGCGTGCAGCTGGCAAATTTTTATGTACATATTCTTCCCTGCTTGGCCAGCTCCAAGTCAATAAAGCAGACCTGGTATCTGAAAAGAAAAATGTATATACAGGCATGTAAGGAGGAGGAGGCTGAACCTACAGAGCTTGGCTGTGTCTGAGTTTATCCCACCAGGCTGAGCAAGCTGGTCTCGCATCTCGGGTTTCAGACATCCCTGCAAAGCTTATCATAGTGCCAAGTGGAGATGCAGGCTTTGCTCATCCTGGAAGGAGCCCTGTGCATCCTCACAGCCCCAGCCAGGCTGCAGCCTCCTGTGCGGGACCCGCCAGCAGCCCAGACCCACGGTGTGGCAGCAGGTCATATGGGCTGGAGCTGGGGACGGGGCAACACCTTCCAAAATGGCAGAGCCTACCCCAGCTCAGGGGGCTGGCTCTCCTGGAGGACAGGAAGCCAAAAGGCAGAGGGAGGAGTGGGAAGGGGCCCTAATGCTGGGAACTGGACGAGCCCCCTTGACATGTATTATTATACATCTCACGTATCTGAGTCCTGCAGGATTGAGTTACAGCTTCACTCTGACACCGCTGTGTGTGACCACGAACAAGGACACCCCCACACGCACACACTGGAGTCCCATCACCCATATCTGGACCAAGCTAGGAGTGTTGGTGGCAGGGCTGGCTTTGTGATTCATCTGCTCCCCCCAAATCCACCGGCTGAAGTCCTGCCCCCCAGTACCACTGGGAGTGACTGTGTTAGGAGCTAGGGTTTTCAGACAGGAAACTGGGGTCAAAAGAGGTCTCTAGGGTAGACCATCACCTCTTTGACTGGTGTCCTCATAGGAAGAGGGGACGAAGACACAGAGCGATGAGGGATGCTGGTTCCTGAGGACACAGTGAGAAGACAGCTGCCTGCAAGCTGGGGAGAGAGGCCTCAGGAGAATCTGACCCTCAGACACCCTGATCTGGGATGTCCAGCCTCTGGAGTGTGAGTAGTAAACGTCTGATGTCTCAGCTGCCCAGTCTGTGGCATGTTGTTGTAGCACCTGGACCCAGGAATGCAGGTACTTAGAACATGGCTCAACGCCTAATCCAGAGCCTTTCTCCTATCATACCCCAGCAGTCAGTGTTCTCCTGTGGTTATAACCATGCACCATGGACAAGGTCACACCGTCCATTCTCAAAATCATGAACTGACCCTCTGCAGTAATGGGTGCATTCCTTTCATTCATCGTTTCTGAGTACCTAGCAACTGCCCAGCAGTGTCCCAGATGGCAGGATGCCCACTGATGAGTAGACACTGGCAAATCACAGACAAAAGGGAAGAGCTCGGCTGGACAGTCCGTGCAGATGCTCTGGGCTAATTTCTGATGTCGACCTATTGGGGCCCTGGCTTTCCAGCCCCGGATGATCCTGCACAAACAGAAGAAGCCCTTCTTTCTGCGTTTGGCTCCTGGAATACTTGGTCTCCACAAAGACTTTTCTCTCATCTGAAAACAAAACTGCCCTGCAGCTGCCAGGAATCTTAGCAGCGCTGCTTCTCTAAACAGGGTGGTCTGTTTGGCTCCTGTGCCCCTGAGTCCACTCCTGTGCCCACCCCCCTGGGTTCTGTGTGCCATCTTTGTTCACTTTGGCTCTTCTACTCTTGTGTGTTTGCCCAGCAGACCATCAGGTACAGAGGGCATGTGCAAATGTACTTGAGAAAAGAGCCTCTAGTGAATGACAGCCCTGGGGACACACTGCACCCCAACACAGCCCACCTCACCTGGACAATTAGTGATGCTCATGTTGGCTTGAGAAATATTCTGAGAAGTCCTATAGCAAACAGAGCTGCTTTACACTTAGTTTATACCAAATACATTCAACCAAAAGGTTGTTATTAAGACAGAAGCCTCTCTTTCTGCCTCACAGGCTGGTGATGGCAGTGTCCACTTGGGATGCGGTGTTTGCAGCGACTGAGTGTGACGCTGGAACCAGGAGGTGAGAATCAGAATGCTCTTCCTTCCCAGAGTCCAGCAGCCACCCTTGGTACCAGGCCCATCTGCAGCAAAGTGCTGCCTCTCAGCCTCCTGGGGATCTGCATCCAGTAACCACATCTCTTTCCTGACTGACAGTAAACTGTATGAGGTCGGCAAGCTCAGCTTACCCTCCAGCCCCAAGCTGAGTGTAAAAATAAAACATAATTGTTTAAGAAAGAACAGAAAAGTGGGGGATGGGGCATCCTGTTGGTGCTGCTCCCTGAGAGGCTGCAATAGCATCAGTTCTCACAATGCTGCGTATTCCGAATAGGGTCCCTGGGAATTCCATCAACGAGATTTCCATACAGCAGAATATGCTGGAGAAGCGGTTTCATCGGCGGAGGGGGCAGGCTCTTTCTGAATGTTTTTCAACAGAGCGCTGGTTTTCTGTCCCGGGAGACCTTGGCAATTTAAAGAGGCAATTGCTTCTCGGGCTCACCCTGCAAAATTGGAACTAATAGAGCCGCCGTCTCCATCAAAGTTGCTCTTGGGAACTGGATACAATCCAAGAAAGACTTATTCTGGACAACATCAATATTTGTCCCATTAAAAAGTGTGGTATAAAAATCAGTTACATTGTTGACAAGCTGGTCGGGTCCTCCCGGGCTAAGCCTGTTATGAAAGCTGGTCCCTCGCTCTAGCAAAGTGAACTGCAGGAAGGTTTTTGAAAGCCCGTGCCTTGGCCTGTGGGCCTCTTCCAGGGTTCCATGTAGAAGTCCCGAAATGACAACGTCTCGGACTGACCTCATTTCAGCATTTTCTCCCCCCGCAGCATCGTTAAGTCTTCCCAGCACACTCGCCAATGCAAATCATCCACTTATGTTCTCACACAAAATCCAATTGCCAATTTGTCTTTTTATTCTTACACTTAAAGTGATTTGCCTTCAAATAATCTACGATGAATTGTTCATTTTACTACCGCAGGAAGCGATTGGTTCGTCCAGGGAGCCACTAAGATTGCAATCATCACCAAAGAACTTGTACTTTTCCGGCATAACTATGCAGCAGCCAAGAGATGCCTGTGGGGGCCGCAGGGCCAGTTACTACCGTGGTTCCCCGTTTGCTGCCCCGCATCCACCACAAGGTCCTGAACCAGCCAGATCCACCCTGGCCTCCAGGTGGGGCTGAAGACGAGAGTCTAAGCTGGCTTTGAAGGTGCTGTGGGGACACCGGATGCTCTCCAGAAAGTCATTAATTAGCTCTAATCGCTTTGCGGGCACTGGCGTTTGGCCATAATGGAGATGAATTTGGGCTTCATAATCCCTGGTGGAACTAGACATGAATGAGACCCAGAGGGAAGGCGGTGGTTTAGAAAACACAAGTCATCAAATGCAGGTTGGAATACTCCTCCCCCACTGGGCTCCGGTCCGCCCATCACCTGTCCTTCTCCACCCCTGCTTCTCCAGGAAACTCTCACCAACCTTTGCATGGATCCGGGGTGGGACCTTGGGCAGACCCTCACTCCCAGGTATCACCCTGCCGGACCTGAGGAACCAATGCTTCTCCCTTTGCAAGAGATTCCTACCTTGCTTCTTCACGCCCCAACAAGCAGAGAATCTCATAGCCTCAGAAATCAAGAGAAATCCTGGGTTCAGCCAGAGATGGGACTGGTGAGGCACTGGTAGGAAAGAGCCTTCCTTCTCGGGGGAGTACCTCCTCCTCTGTGGGCTCAGCCATCACTTATCTTCCCAGAAAACTTGTGGCCCTTCCAACAACCATAGCTTTCCCTCCTGCGGGGACGTCAGGCACAGGATGAAGGTCAGAACAGTGTGAAAACTTCTGGTCAAGGCGTGGGGCTGCTCTTTCCCCGGATGACAGAGGTCCTTCAGCTGAGAAGATATTGTACAAAAAAGCAAGCAGTGGAATTTAATTGCCAATTAGAGATGGTGGTTTCCAGCTGGCCATGGCTCATCTTTCAAAAAGAGAAAATTGATCTTAACTCTGGAAGCCGGAGACTTATAGGGGGACAGGACCTCCTGGAAACCTGAAGCCGGAGCTGGCTCGGACCTCACGTGGACTCAGGAACCCTCAGAAAGCCCAATGCATTATTTATTGTCATAAAACGCAAGTCTGAAGTTTTATCATAAAACGTATGTCTGCATAAAAGAACCTGACATGGTAAATCAATAAACACGAGGATTGCTTGCCGGAATGGCCTTTTTTATTGTTTTTGTTTTTTTATCAGCATCAAGATCACATAAGAAACAATGACCCCCTAGAAGGCAGGTTGGGGAAGGCAGCCAAATGTGCTAAAAAGGGAGAGAAAGTGGGAGTGACTCGCCAAAATTGAAAAGCATAAAATAAGTGTTCCACTCTCCCTGTGGGGAGAGAGCAAGGGCAGGGGGACCTGCTTCCTTTCTGCCTTCGTGGGCGCTGCCAGCTGGTTTATGCAGACTGAAGACATACAGCAGAGGAGTGCTTGGACCCGCAGGAGATTTGCAAAACAAAAAACAAACAAACAGAATAAAGCACACACACACTCTCTCTTAAGCAACCACCCTGGGCCTGTCCTTGGCTTGGTTCCTGGAATTTTCACATACTCATTGCTTCATTGACACTTCACAGAAATTCCCAGGAGGCAATGGCCTGACACCCATTTGACAAATAGGAGCTGAGACCACATGACTGCAGGAAACCTCCCCCCTGCTCCTCTGGTCTGTGGAGACAACTGTGAGGGCCAATTTTTCTTCCTCCCTAGGATATCACAGGACACAGCAGTTTTGATGGAGAAACCTGAACCCAACCTGGCAGTGGCCTTGATCATGGACTTCAGAATCAGCCCCCTTGCTTCAGGACCCGGTCTCCTCTGATGGCCAGTTGAGTTTCTGCCTCCACCCTAGCCTTGCTTCCTGATTTAGAAAAAGGAGAGACAATGGGTCGGCAAGAGCATGAAATAAAGAGCCTCATGGTGCAGGCACTTAGTAAGCACTAAATAAACCATGGGTCAAGTGTGTTCCGAGCATCCTTGAGCCTGGGCTGGTCCACTGCTCAGACCAGGTCTTCACTAGCCCCTCAGGGGCTCCCGGGATGCTTTACACAGATACGTTCGTTTTCCACTGTTCGTTCTCTACCACCCCCATTTGACCACAACTTTTGTGAATGGAGGAAACTGATAGATCTATAACAGATTTGTTCAATAGCACTTGCTGAATAAATGAGCGAATAAATGCATGAAGATGGGCCTTCTGTCTGACTACATGCTGCCAACACAGCTGGAAGGGAAACACCTAAGCCTGTACTTGTGGGGTTACATGACAAAAGGGAATTGTAAGGTCTGATCAAGTGCATGCGGGCAGGGGCTGGAGGGAGCCGGTCTGGGGGCTCAGGACCTGGAGCTGGACTTTGAGAAGCAGCAGGAAGGGCAGGGAGGAAGGGTAGCCTCCGCTGTAGGGGGTGGCAACTTCACCAAGGCTGTTCTGCAGAGATGTGTGACAGGATGGCTCTAGCATCTTTAACTGAATATAAACGGGCTTCCCAGGTGGCTCAGTGGAAGAGAGTCTGCCTGCCATTGCAGGAGACACAGGAGACATGGGTTCGATCCCTGAATCAGGAAGATCCCCTGGAGGGAGAAATGGCAACTCACTCCAGTATTCTTGCCTGGGAAATCCCATGGACAGAGGAGCCTGATGGGCTACAGTCCCTGGAGTTGCAAAGAATCGGATATGGCTAAGCAACTGAGCACGCACAAATATTGCCATCAGATCAGCTGGGGTAGATCATGTGCCTCCCCATCACTCCAGTCTTGACCAACAAGGACCTCAGTGCCTCTGAATAAATCCAGAAACAATGCAAAGGAGCACAGGACCCCCGTGCCAGGCATTTTGACAGTCTAGCAACACCTTCAGCCAAAAGAGGCACCAGCCAGAAGCCTCAGTGGCCCGTCACTAATAATCATTGAATATGTTTGATATCTGCTGTGTGTATACACACTCCCAAAGTAAATTGCATGTGGGTGTTTACATTGAGAGAGACTTTCTATGTTATAATTGATAGAACTTTAATTTCCATGTGGTTTCAACAGTAGACACTGTTGAAAAGAGCAAATGGCTCTTTTCAGTATTACCGAGCCTTAGTTATTTTTAGGGAAGCAAAATGTTTTCCTTTGACCACCCTGGTCTGAAGTGGCTGCTGCTGCTGCTAAGTCGCTTCAGTCGTGTCCGACTCTGTGCAGCCCCATAGACAGCAGCCCACTGGGCTCCCCCATCCCTGGGATTCTCCAGGCAAGAACACTGGAGTGGGTTGCCATTTCCTTCTCCAATGCATGAAAGTGAAAAGTGAAAGTGAAGTCGCTCAGTCGTGTCCGACTTTTAGCGACCCCATGGACTACAGCCTACCAGGCTCCTCCATCCATGGGATTTTCCAGGCAGGAAGAGTACTGGAGTGGGGTGCCATTGCCTTCTCCGGGTCTGAAGTGGAGGGAGAAGCAAATCAAATGGAACCAGGACTGGAGAAGCAGTGATACAGGTGCAGCTGATTGCACCTCCCTGGATCCCGCCTGCTCCCATGGCCAAGGCTGAAAGGAGGAGACCATGCTGGCCCTGCCGTGTTTCTTGGTGTAAGTGTGAGTGCCTGTGAACTCAGTTGCTAAGTCATGTCTGACACTTTGTGACCCCCTGGACTGTAGCCCTCCCAGGTCTTCTGTCCATGGGATTTCACAGGCAAAAATACTGGAGTGGGTTGCCATTTCTTTCTCCAGGGAATCTTCTCAACCCAGAGACTAGATGTGTGTCTCTTGAATTGGCAAGTGGATTCTTTACCACAGAGCCACCAGGGAGGCTGGTAAGTGTGCGTGCTCTGTGCTAAATGAGGGTTCACTTCCTGGGAGATGCTGAGGTTTGTGTCTCTAGCGGGAATCAGGAGGAAGAGGACAGAGGAAGAGGCAGAGGTCTTCCAATCCCCTTGAACTTGCCCAGCAGTGGGGCGTGGGGTGGCATGAGACATAGCTCTGTGTGTGGGCCTGAACCCTGAGTCCCTGAACTCTGGGCCACATGATCACCCTGCTTGGACCAGGTTCTGTAAAGCAAGGGATTGGATCTCCCACAGGACTGTGGGAAGGAGATGATGTGTAGAGACCATCCAGACCAGTACTCCCCCAGGGGGCAGAGGGAGGCCTGGGATCCCCACCAAAGGGCATGAAGACCAGGGTGCCAGCAGTTGGTACTGTTCACCCAAGAGCCAGTCATGACCTTAAGATTGTCCAAAAGCCTCGGCTAGTTCAGGACAGGGGAGCCAGGATCTTGGGCTCTAGAAATGGTGCCTGAGTCTCAGAACTGTCTGCTTCTCTCCACTGTTGACCTCATTTCCCACCCGCCAGGAGGATGACCCCAAGATCCGTGTCCTCATCCTTGAATGACTACAAGAGGCACTGAATGAGCTGGCTGGGCAGCTGTAATTCACAAAGGGCCACAGAGGCCTCCGAATGAAGCTACCCGAGGCCAGACCCAAATTCTCTGTGCATGTCCACTCCCAGAACAAGAAAGTGACCAAAGGGATCCTGAGAAATTCTGGGAGACATGAATCCCTGAAGATCTTACACAGAGAGCTGACATGGCAGCCCTCTCTTGTCAGCTTGAAAAAAGAGAGAAGAAAAAAGAAAAGATGAAGGCGATGGCTGTCACTTACCTGCAGGCAGGTAGAAGGAGGTGATCATATTTATCCCTCTCACTCCCTGCCAAGAGCTCAGGATTCATGGGGAGTGTGTGAAAAATACAGATAAGCTGTGCTGATCAGTGAGGCCATTTTAAACATCAATTTTTTTAGAAACAAAAATAATCAGGCTTGGGGTCATGCATGGTACGTCACTTCAAAAGAATCAGGCTTGGGGTCAGACTGGCCTAAATCCAGCCTCCTGATGATGCTAAGATCTTAGAGCTCTTTCATCTCCTAAGTCTCCACATTTTCATATGTGCAAGGGGATTAACAACACTGATAGAACCTGGTGGCTGCACAAAAGCTGATCCTTTCCCTTCATGGAATGGTCAACCCCTCTGCTCAACCCAAAAAGCCAGGGGTTATGGATGGCAGTGTCAGTTAAGGCAGGTGCATGCAGTTGGGGCAGGGAATGGCAACCCACTCCAGTATTCTTGCCTGGAGAATCCCATGGACAGAGGGATCTGGTGGGTTACAGTCCATGAAGTAGAAAGAATTGGACAAGACTGTGGAACTGAGCTGGAGAAGGAAATGGCAACCCACTCCAGTGTTCTTGCCTGGAGAATCCCAGGGATGGGGGAGCCTGGTGGGCTGCTGTCTATGGGGTTGCACAGAGTCAGACATGACTGAAGCGACTTAGCAGTAGAACTGAGCACACACACACATACAGAAGGGGCTGTATATCCTGTTTGTTGTTTTCCAAAGTTTGTTTGTGTTTTACACAGGCGGACAGAGTGGTCCAGAAGACGTGTCCAGGGGGACAGCTGGGCCTCCATCTCACTGCAAAATGGAGCATTTCCCAGACTGATGGGAGGAGGTGAGCTGGGGAAGCATGGGGGAGTTTGGCGGGACTGCAGTGCAATGACAAACGTTTGCAGTAGCCACATCAAAACAGGTGAAAAGAAACAGGCGGCACTAATTTTAATAATGCATTTCATCTAACCCAATAGATCCCAATGCTACTACTTCAAGATGTAATCAACATGAAACATCTTCATGAGACATTTTGCAGCCTTTTTTTTGCACCAAGTCTTCAAAATATGGTGTGTGCTTTGCTCTCACAGCATCTCTCATTCCAAATGAGTCACATCTCAAGGGCCCCATAGTCACCCATGGCCATTGGCCACCAGATAGGACTGCTCAGGGGTGCCCAGGCCCTGGCTCTGTTGCCTACAAGTCAGGAAGGACCTGGACTGAGCTTGGGGGTGGGCCAGCCAAGGCCAAAGGAGCTGGGTCTCCTTGGAGTCAATTCCTGCCATGATGACCTCATGGATGTCCTTGGGATCCCACCACTGCCGGACTCTGCAGTTGATTTCAGTTTGAGGTGATATTGTAGGTGTCCGATGCCCTTGTTCCACATGGCAGAAGTCACATAAAGTGGTTTAAAATTTCTGTAGCACAGTTAGCATTTTTAACATATCTGCAGTGAACTTTAATGGGATTCCCATAAAAATTGAACAGACCTCCTAACTAGCTGGAATAGTCAGTGAATGACCTTGGTGTTTTTAATTAAATCGAAAGTGAAATTTAAGACTGTGAGAGTTTTATGTGGCCATCTACGCAAGATGGGACCAGGGAACGAATGGACCTCTCTACCTGCCCAACTGACACTGGGTTGATCCAGACTAGCTCATTCCCAGGTGTGGGGTCAAGTGATTACTCAGTGTGTGACACCTGATAGCTCGAAAGTTTTCCATAATGGCAGGAAGGACTTCTCCTGGATAACTAACTCACACTTGACCTTCTGCCTTCACCTACGAGATCTTTTCTTGTTTGTGCTGGTGAAGGCAACACATATATTACTATAATAATTTGTTAAATTAGGTGCTTCCCGTGGAATGGTGAGCCCAGGTGAACTAGAGATGTATGTGTTCCTGGGACGAGGAGGAGGATGAATGCTAAGCAATAAGGACCAGTGGGAGCAGGTTGTCAATCAAATCTGTGAGTGGTCTATTTAAGGCAGAACCCAACCTGGTTTATAAAAGGATGCAACCTGATTCCTTCTTGTAGTAACTCTATCTCATCATCCCCCTCCATCCCAGGAAATATCCACAACTCTCCCACATTCATTCATTGGAGGTTAATCAGAACAACTGTGTACAAACCAAATGTGGCTCACACCCCAACCCCTCAGAAGCCTCCCTCCACCCCTAGGCAAGGATGTGCTCTTAGTTCTCTGAAGCTACAGGTCATTGCTTCCTGATGTTTTCCAACTGCCTATCACAAATATAAAGCATTATGATTCTAAGTGTACTTGTATTATCTCCCTGATGGATGAGAAGATTTTAGAACACAAGATCCGGTTCATTTTCTTCCTGTCTCCCAGAAGTGCCCAGCACAGGATCACCCATGTACTTGCCTGCCCATCACTCCTGGTGTTCCCCTGCCCCCTGCCACCCACCACCAGCCCTCTGTCTCTTGGGTCTAGTTCTGTCAGACTATGTCATCTTTCTCTCTCACATTCCTTTTCCCTCTTTTCCTGCTTTTCAAAAAGCACCATGGAAGGCCTCAATTAACTGCTGGGCTGGGGCAAGATGTTCTCGTTAACTGAATGAATGAATGATTAAAGTTAACTGAAGAGTCATCGCCAAACATTTTTCTGGTTGCCATGAAAATCCTCATTGTTGAACATATTTCTAAATATAGAAGTGCCCATCTGTCTTAGGAGCAGCCACGTAAAACGTAACAGAACTTCTTGGTGGTTGAAGATCATTATTCGATCATCATTTCTCATGATGAGTCCTTTCCCAGGGTGCCCTCACCACCCTCAATGCCCCCTCAACCTCCTACAAATTCTTCTCCTAAAGGATCATACGGCTGTCAGATGCCTCTTATCCTCAATCTAAGGCAAAAGTCACCTTCTTATTTTAATCCAAAACGCTATGAAGATGTGGAGTAGTGTGTTCCAAATTAAAGGACAAAATAATTCTATGAGATTTACTCTGTAAAAGCCAAAAAAGAAGTTGGCAGATACCTCTGACCCAAAGCAGATATCTCTGCTTCCTTGCTTAGAGAAAAAAAATATCTGTTTTGTTCATGCATAATATGACTATTAATTTAAAGACATTGGGGACCACGCTCCAGCCCAGAGGGATGGGGTGGTTAAATCTTGATTAGTTAAACCATTCCTCTGGATGGTGATCAGTTTAAGAGTTCCTATAACAATTGGCCTGTGACCACAGGGATTGAGAGTGAGGCATGAAGGACAGTCTGCTGAGGGACTCCTGGAGAAGGTTTTCTACCTCTTAAAAGGAGGCACAGGACTATCCTCTGTTCCTGCCCTGGGGTTGTGTTTTCTAAGAATGAGAATCTGGGTGCTACTGCAGCCACATTGTGACCATGAGGGGCAGGTCCAGGAACGAATGCCAACACAATGGCAGAGCAGAAAGGTGAAAAAATCTTGTCCTTAAGTACACCAACGGTCACCAGATCAGCCATCCTGGAATCTCCAGAATTTCCCACTTTGGTTTAAGATATTGAGTTAGTCTTTTGTGTCTCAGTGCTATAACTGTAACTGATGTGCACAACTCTTACCTTCTAGTCTTCAAGCAGAGGGTGGTGGAAAATAAAGAGAAATGCACAATCTGAATAATTAAAGTATTCTAACTGGTGTGGTTCTGGTTAGTTATCATTTATTTATATTTTTAATATTTTTTATTTTCTAGGGGGACTCACAGCCACGGATCCGTACCTGCAGGAAGCCTCCTGTACCTCCACAGGCATCTGCCTGGTTCTGCATTTTCTTAGCCTATTTTCTTCATCCCTAGACCTCTGAGCTGAAAGCTTCCTCGCAGAGGCTCACACCTGGATCCTGAACAAGCACATCTGTCTGCGCAGACCTCCACTCTCATCACAAGCTGGTAATTCCGTGCTGACTGTGAACATCCAAACAATCTCAGAGCCAGAAAGACAGCCTTGCAGGACGGTTACAGCAGGGAGTGAGGAGGCTGCTCCCCAAGGGTGGACGTCTCTACCAGTCACTCTGCTTAAACAGAAGGAGTTCGAAGTCCAACCAATCATAAATATTTCTTTCCCCTTTGTTCTTCAGTTTAATTTTGTTTAATTTGCATACAGTAAAATTCACCTTTCTGTGTCGGATTCAATGAGCTTTTCCACGCGCATCACCTCTCAGTCAGGACGCAGGCAAATCCATCACCCTCAGGACCATTTGTCCTCAGGACCTCCTCCTCCTAATCTATGGCACCTCTTCATTCCTACAGTTTCACCATGAGAGTGATGTTTTATAGGACGAAGCCTTTGAGTCTGGCCTCTTTCATTAACTACAATGTATCTGAGGTTCACCCCTGTTGTTGTATCAGTTTAATCCTTTTAATTGCTGAGTAATATTCCACCATTTGGATGTATCACAGTGTGTTCATCCACCCACTCCCTCAGTGAAGGTCATCTGGACTATCTCTAGTTTGGGGTAATCCCTGCTATAAACATTCATGTACAAGTTTGACATGAACATTCATTTATATTTGTCCAGGGTGATACCGAGAACTAGGAGTCCTGGATCAGTACTCATTGGGTGTGTAACTTTTTGATGAAACTGCCAATCAGCTCTCCACCATGGCTGTTCCATTCTGTGTTCCCACCAGCAATGAACAGTGCCCCTGTGGCCCCAGACTCTTGGCAACACATTATTTCATCAGTGGTTTTCACTGTGTCCATCTGAATAGGTTAATGCTATTTCATCAGGGACTTAAAGGGTGTTTAACATAGGAGGTTAAAGGGAGGGATGGTTGTAGAGAGCAGAGGGCCCTGGGCACTTCCCCATGGTGGTAGCACCATGATTGGTGGTGTCCCCTCGGAGCCTTTGACCAGCATCTTCTGGGTCCTGTCCTTGCCCCCCTGTCCTTCTGGGAGACACACACATGCACACACACACACTCCCAGGGCCACACCCCCATGCCATGCTTCCCTCTGAATGCAGAGGAGACCTCATTTCTCTGCACCTTCCATGCTCTCGCAGACGGATGTGATTTATGGTGCGTGCCAGCACAGTCTCTCTGTGCATGGCTGGAGGAAACCGAATTGATGAGAGAATTGTCAGAAATGATTCCGCATGTGTTGTGGGGTGGATTTTAAAGGCAGATCAAATGGGAAAGAACCATTTCTCTGAAATAAAATGTTCTCCCATTGTGATGTGTAATATTTCCCCAAGAAATAATCTCCATAATTTTTCCAAATGAGATTTTGGAAATAAATCTCAGTTAGGTGACCAGGCAGTTCTAGGTAAGTAAGATATTTCAAGAAGATGAGTTTCTAATATCCGAGGACAAGAATGTGGTGTGAGAGCTCGAGGGAGGGCAGGCCCCCGGCAGATGGCATTCCAGTTTTCAGAAAGCAGATGGGCTTGTAAGGGACTCCGTCAGGCACTGAGGGCTGGATATGATGAAGGGACTGGGGCGGGCGCACTATGGACCCATTGCCTGGATGTTTACACGGTCCCAGTGCCTGACCTCACAGTGGGTGTCTGGGAGGTGCACACCGTGATGGTTAGAGGACATGTCAGGTGTCTCCATGGCCTCCTCCAACTCAGCGTCTGTTCAGCAAAGTGGCTCCATCTCTTGGGGGACAGCAGGCAGAGCTGACTTCCCCAGGGGGAGGGAGGGTTCACCCCGGCGCGTAGAGCCCTCTGGCTACTTCAAAGCTCCAGCAAACGTGCCAGCATCTACTTGCAGAAGCCATGGGGTCCACTCGGAAACCCACCTTCCCGGTGTGGTGTTGGGGCCAGTGAACCAGGACCTCTGGGTCTTGGGGAAGGACTCATTTCACATGTACATGGTAATGGGGTACTTTGAGAGTGTGGCTAATCCATGAATATTAAAAATAAAAAATGGCTGATCAATGAGAACTTTGTTTGCAGCAGGAGAGTGCTGGGTTCAGCCAGACCAACTCTCACAGCTTAATTACCATCATCAGAGTTGGTTTCACGACGGAGCAGGAGGTTTTGACATCATTGATCCACCATCAAGGTCCAAGGCTTTCAGAGACAAGTACCCACCCATCGCCTTTCAGGGCTGTATTGGGAACACGTCAGCGCCACTTCATATTGATACTCAGGGGAGATAAAAATGCCCGTGATGGTGTGATTGATCATTGCATATTAACTAAGGTTATTAGAAAAGGAAAATACAATGCTTCCCTCGTCTCCTCTTGGTGCTTTATCTGACAATCTATCTTCTTCCTGTCCCTGGGTCTCTGTTCTCTCTGGGCACGTTTTCTTCTTTTCTTTTCCTTTTTTTTCCATCCTCAATGAATTTCAGTCAATTAGATGATGAACAAAATGACCTTCCCAGGGTCTCCCAGGACACTTCCTCTTGGGGAGAGCTGTTCCAAAGAAAACCATAGCAGATTCACTTAGGAAAACCTCAGAGAACCAGCAGAGGAGCCAGAGATGCCCCAGCCCCTTCTCAGGGGGTTCAGACTCTCACCCATTCCCGTGCCTGGACAAGGGTGTCTTTCACCTCCACTTGGTTTGAGCAAAGACAGGTCTTGAAACTGATCCCGTCTTCTGAATGTTTCTCTTGGTTTCTGGGATGGAGTTTCCTGGGCCCTAGAGGAAAGACAGAAGAAAACTCTCCACCCACAGGGCAGACAGAGGACAAGAAGCCTGAGTGTCACTATTAGAGTTCCCACTTTGCTAGCCTTGCTGTGTACCACATGTTCAGCTTCCCTGGGACATAGCACCGCCCTGTGTTCTAGGAAGACTCCCCTGAAACAAAATGAAAGAACTCCACCGACACCTCATGTAGGACTCATTCTTCCCCGTGGTGAGCATTTAATGAATACCTGCTGTGTGCACGGGGCTGCAGGCGGGGCTGCGGGAATCTATTCCACACACACCCCCCACCCCCATCAAAGTAGTGGATGCAGGCTTGGGCACAGGAAGGAGATTTGCTGCCCTGGGCCTCAGGCTCCTCACCTGTCACATGGGAACAGGGACATCCAAGCCTCTTATGGGTGTGCACTTGATAAGAAACTCTACACGTAGAAGCCCAGCAATTGTCTTGGCCACGACAGTGATCTGGTCATTGAGCTGACAAAGTAGATGATCAGTAAGATGTCAACTTGGTTTCTGCCACCTGGACACCCTGCCACGTGCCTTGGGGGCCAGGTGGTCTCAGGTGAGCATCCTTGGACCCTGCCTCTCCCTTCTTGGCCAGATCTCAGGATGCCTGCAAGGCCAAAATTGTCTGGAAGCAAAGCCTACTCATGACCTGTGTGTATCCTGGGACTGCAGTGACCAAGGGCCACAAGCTGGGGGCTCACACAGTAGAAATGAATTCCCCCATCGTTCTAGAGAATGAACATCTGAAATCAGGGTATGGGCAGAGCCGAGCTCTCAGGTAGGGGGGCTAGAATCCTTCCTGCCTCTTCCAGCCTCTTATGGTTGCATCTGCACGGGGTCTTCCTTTCTTCCCTGTCTCTCCTCTGCAAAGGTGTAAAGAAAACTATGACTAGTAGCCCACCGACTCAAGAGAAAGAAACACTTGTTCCAAGTTCTGGGTTTGGTGAAGGTTCGTTACTTGAGACTAGTGTAGCAGGTGCTGATGGATACACACGAGTCGAAGCCTTGGTAGGCTCACTGACTCAATGGGCATGAGTTTGAGAAAACTCTGGGAGATAGTGAAGGACAGTGCTGCAGTCCATGGGGTCGCCAAGAGTCAGACACGAATGAGAGACTGAGCAACAACAAGCCTGGGTAGTTCATAGGTATGGAATACACCTCAAAAATAGCATTGATGGAGCGTTCTCTGATCTAGAAAGAAAGTGCAGAGTGAAATTGAAATTCAAGCTAGGTGATGCCATGCTGACCAGAAACCAGCTCCTAAACTGGCTCTTTACAATGTGGGGGAGATCTGAATTTGAGACAGGACAGAAGGCAGAACAGTCTTCTGATGAAGTCTTTTGAATGAAATACCAGGATGCCTATAAACACATTTACTTCTCAACTTAACTTTTGAAAGATTTTTGCTTACACCTAATGCTTAACTGACATTCAATTGTTTATATCGATTCATAATCTGATAGGGTTGTTGAAGAATATTCATCTTACATGTAAATCAATTGACAAAGTGGAGTCCTTCCATTCTCGTGTGTCTGCACCAAAAACTATCTTTCCAAATTTAGCTCAAATTTGTGGATTAATTTTACTAGTGACAGCTCATCTGCTTTCTCTTTGTAATAAAATAATTAAATTATTTTTGCTCCCCTTCAGTTGTATTTTTTCAGGGTAATCCTTTCATTGAAAGCCATTTAATGTTTTTGTTCTATTATCTGCTATATTTCAACTTTTGTATTTTCTCTGCTCTCCTGTCATGTTTCTCATTAAATTTCCCCCCCTTTATTCTCTCGTTGTGATGGCTTTTAAAAGAATTTCCCCCCTAACACCAGCTTTGAACTTAAAAACCTGAAAACCATGTTATTTGGAATAAAAGAATCTGGAGTGTCACACACTTGCCAGCTAATGTGTTACTCATGTTTTGTTTTAATTTTCAGACCAATTGTTTATGAACAGGGTCTTTTGTTTCTTCGAGGTTGGTCTGGTTCTCTGGACTCATCCTTCACAGGAAATGATAATCCTCTGACAACATAATCATCACCATGGCAACTGGAGGCGATGTCTCCAACAGGATTATGACTTCAAGGGCCCGGATTTGCATTTTTACCCACTCCTGGAGCGGCAGGCGTGCACCTCTGCTGGCCCCACTCCACAGCATGGTGTATGAGAGGCTCCGGAGGGCTGAAGGACAGGTTTCCATGCTGAGAACAGGCAGTTGGGAAAAGCATTGTAGATTCAGAACCTGCTGCTGCTCCATCAGCATCAGACGCACTTACCAGGCAAAACAAACAGCTTTTCAATTTTTTTAAATCTGTGTTTTGCTATGTTATGCTGCCTTTTCCCACCACGCCCACTGAGGAGTGATGTTTTAAAGCACAGATGAGCAATCCTTGGGTGATGGGCAGATAGCAGCTCAATGCCTAGAGCTTGTAACTCTTCTAACGCATAGTTAGCTGATCAATCTAGGATGAGAAAAGGATAGCCTTGCCCCTCCAGCTCAGCAGTCAATGGCGTAGGGCTGACCATCTGCATTAAAAGCCCAAACTCCTGCATTAGACCAAGTGGGTTCCAACTTCTGCTTTTGAACTTTATAAGTTACTTAGCTGAGTATTGTTCAGTCATTAAGTTGTGTTCAACTCTTTGTAACCCCACGGACTGCAGCATGCCGGGCTTTCCTGTCCTTTGTCATCTCCCAGAGTTTGCTCAAACTCATGCCCAATGATGCCATCCAACCATCTCATTCTCTGTTGTCCCCTTCTCCTCCTGACTTCAATCTTTCTCAGCACCATGGTCTTTTACAATGAGTCGGCTCTTCGCATCAGGTGGCCAAAGTATTGGAGCTTCAGCTTCATCATCAGTCCTTCCAATGAATATTCAGGGTTGATTTCCTGTAAGACTGACTGGTTTGATCTCCTTGCTATCCAATGGACTCTCAGGAATCTTCAATTCCACAATTTGAAAGCATCAATTCTTCAGCCTCAGTTTTGGCTGCTGTTTAAAAAAAGAAATTGAGCTATCCAACACTTTCAGGAGACCAGCAAAGGAAGCCCAGGGCTTGTACCAGGGTCCAATAGGCATAAGTGCTCAGGAGGTCCACAGACATGGTCCACCTTCTCAGAAGCCCTGTCTTGGTCTTCCAGGTATTGCTAGCAGGAGAGGCAACTGCCCATTTCACAGATGTTGAAACTGAGGCTTAAGGAATTTCCATGGAGCTCCAGGTCAGAGAGCAAAAAGCAGCAGGTAGTGGCTGAAATACAGACTCTTCCACTCAGTCACTGGCCATGGCAAGAGACTCAGCAGACCCTGAAGGGCCACGAAACTGCAGGGCACAGGACCTGGAGGGCTGGTTGGCTGAGTGAAAGTGGGCATAAAGGAGATAATTCCCCATTTCCCACCCCTTGGGGGCACTTAGTTCCCCCTCCGCCCCCACCCCCATCTTTCTTCTCTTTTCCCAGAACCATCGTGACACAGACAGAGCTGCCAGGTTGGGGTGGCGGGGGGTGGGGGGTGGCGGGGGGCTTTTGCATCACCCAGAAAGATGGCCAGGGACTAACACACTCCACTCTGCACAGAATCCAAGAACTATAATTGGTAGTCCCCACATGCAAAATAAAAATAATCACTCCATCAGCATTTCATGATGCATGTGTAATTTTTTTTTTATTTAAACATTTAATGTCATAAAACAAGTGTGGCATGCAGAGGAAACTGTTGATTTTTTCCAAAGAAATGGTTCCCTTTTAAGTGAAAGTAGATATGAGTTAGGGCATCCCAGGGGAGGAAGTCAAGATTTGGGAGGCTGGTCCCCAGTTAGTTAAACCCAGCGATGATGCTCTCAAAATCAGCAGCAAAGGAGAGTTCCTTCAAGGGATAAGGAAGACTGATTTGTGGGCAAAAAGTCAACACGTCATCCCCCCAAGCCACCCCTAGGTTAGTGACTTTCTGGGAAGGAAGAGGGAAGCTCGGAGTCCAGAGAAGCTCTGAGAAGGACCCCCCCACACACACCTTTTCTCAGGATCCTCCTCTTTTTAGGGGTTTGTCCATCACCCACAAGTACCACTCAGCCTTTGTTCAATTAGCCTTTCAGTCCTGGGAGGGGGCTGCCCGGGAAGACCCACTGTTTAGACTCTGAAATGAAGCAATTAACATCTTGGCAGTGGGCAGCATTAATCATTTGTGACCATTTTTATTGAACTTCTCCCCCAAACACAAGATGGAAAGACATTTATTAGTTCACACAAAAGGCATCTCTGAACAGCAAATGCTCAATTATTTCGATGTTTACTGCTGAGAAAACTGCAGAAGAAAAATGTACATTCAACAGACGCATTGTGAAAGGTCTTATATAAAGGAGGCTTTTCTGCCATTTCTAAGGCACATTCTATCATTTTGCTTGTTTTTGAGTCATTGCAGCCTTCTGGACTCCATATTCTATTCTGGTTTCCACTTCTTCAGGCTTACCTAGTCATCACGGTCTTCTGGTCACATTCATCAACTGCATGACTTGCATGTGCTCCCTTTCATCAAACTGGTTATCACAGAACCTCAGATCAGGATAAGGAGAAAGGACATGAAATTTGTAGAATATCTCCCAGTTCCAAGCTTTTCTCCCACAAACTCCATGACAATGTGGTTGCCTCCATAGCCCTAAAGTGGCTGCCTGTGCACCACCCCATACTCTGTCCCAGGACTGTTCCTTCCTGTGAATGCTGGGCTCAGTCAAGTGACCTTTGGTCAACAGGATGTTAGTATCCATGAGTCAAGCAGAGACTGGAAAAGTCACCTGAGCATCTCCCTTCATGGTTTGACCCTGCTACTCCCTAGAGAACGTATTCAGGGTAACTTGTCAGAAAAAAAATTGAGTGGAGACTGGTCCAGCTGCCCCCAGCCACCTGCAGCCAACTTCAGAACAAGCCAAGTCCAGTGAGTCCACTGAGCCTGACTCATATCAGCAGAGCAACCCAGTCAACCTGTACCCAGGTGGAAAAAGACTGTAGAGTAGTTCCCTGGAGCTGTTACCTTTGTGATGGTTTGTTACACAGCATTGAGGCAGTAGGTAGCTGACACAAACCCAGCACGCTTACAGTTCATTAAGCACCTCTTGTGCATCAGCTGTGGCACCTGGTACTTTACAGGCTCAGCTCTGGTCTGACTGTGATGCCAAGATGCAGTTGTCAGAATTCTTACTGGTGCAGATAAGGGTGTGTGCCTTACATGGGAGAGTCTATAAGCAGGATGAACTGGGTTTGAACCCAGGGCCATCTGCCTCCAGTCTTTTCTCTTCCTCCAAGCCATCTGTCCCCATGCTGCCAGATGCTGCCTCCAAGCATGAACAGGTTGGTCAGCCTCCATCCATTTGATTCCACAGGCTCTGCAATATGCCTTTAAATTGCCAGTGCATCATGCCGTGTCCCCTGGAAATTCACTAGGAATGAAATGAATCTGAGTGTCTAAAAGAAAACACGCAGGCTGGCGTTCTATTTGCAGCTGCCCATTCAGGTCTTATCAACCTGGCTCATCTTCCCATTAGGCTGTATAATGGGATCACTCCAAACAACCCGACGTGTGGGAGGCTTAACCCACCATGCCTCCTTCGGAATTTCTGGGTTCCCACTACAAGCAGTGACTATCATTCTCCATTGCAAAATTCCCAAGCTGAAATCTCTCACCTTGTGGCCCAAACGGAACATACCTGCCCTGAATCAAAATCATCCAGCTCCTCCCATTCTCAGTAGCCTCCTTGGCAAATGCCAGTCCCTTCTGGATGTATATGAAGGTGTCTAGATCTGCCCTGTTCCTCGATGAGCCACTGGCCTGATGTTGGTCTTCTCTGTCACCATATGGAGCATGGTAATAAATAGGAGGAGTAAATATTTGTGGATGAGTGAATAAAAAATTGTACACATGGGGAGATTTTTGAGTACAAGCTTATTTGTGTGTACCAGGGCTTCTCAACTTGGACTGAGTATTAGAATAACCCAGGGTGTTCTGAAAAATACAAACCATAGGGCCCCACCCTGGACCAATTAAATAGAGACCCTGCAAGATGCCTGGGTTCTTGTTTTAAAACTCTCTGGGTGAATTGAATGTGCACCCCAACCACACACACACATACCTATTTTATTTTAAACAAAGATTCAACCAACTCTAACACTGGTGATGTCATCCCCCCAAGGGGCTCTTGCAGAGTGTCCCCAGAAGAGGGTCCAGTGAAGTGTTCTGTGAGTGGATGTAAGAGTTCCTCCCCATCCTCCATCCTGCCCAGAGTGACCTTCAGGGTCACTAGGAAGCTGGAACCATCAGATGTGAATTGAGGGACAGGCTTCCTGCTCACCTCTCAGCTGGGTAATGTCCCCCTAGGGTCGTACACTGACTTGGCTTCTCACTGGCCTCGAAGGCCATCTCAAGATGCTGGATTGTCACCTCCAAGCTCAAGAGCTGCCACCCTTGCCTGCCATCTATTCATCCTTCTGCTAGTCTCAGAGCGTAACCATGGCCAACGGGACTTACCTGCGTGACTGCATGTTGGTGACAGATATTGTCCCTTTCAGCCTAGTTAATGAAAGATCTGAGTCACGCCAGCTTTTATCTGTCAGAGAAACACCAGCAAGCAGGATACAGAGACCAAACCAAACCCCGTTTGGAAGCATGAACTTCACGTAAATCAGGAAAAAAATATTGTTGGATTCCTCTAGTGAAGACTCATCACAGGAAACCAGCTGACCCTCTGCCTGAGTTTCAAGGATCTTAGTTTCAGATCCAGGGCTATTGGGGGCAGAGGTCAAGACATGGGTATTTCCTTGATCAAGGAGCCAGGGACTTCTGTGAACACCAGCCATACGTGTGCCCAAGTAATCAGGCTGTAGAGGGGAGTGTGTCTCCCATAATTCATCAACATGCAGCGCTTTTAAAGCACTAAAACCCAGTCTCGTATGTTCCAACCTAAACAGGGGAAAGGATTGTCTATTTTATTTAGAAACATCTCTCCTGAGGATGATGGAAAGATGGTTGCAGGTTTGGCTTCTGGACTCACCATCACCACTAACTAACCAGCCACGTGACCATTCGGCTACTGAAAACCTTTGAAGTCAAGTTAGCCCTCTGGCCCAGTCTCCTCATCTGGGGAAAGAGGGCATCTGGCTGAAAAATAAAAATAGCTGATGTTTTTTGAGTATTTACCATGCTCTGGAAAATGTGCTAAGTGCTCAATTATTTTAAAACATTAATAATTCTATGGTTATCAGCTCTTCACCACACTGGGAGATACAGACCATCATGATCCCGTTTATCAGATCAGGATCCTGGGGCCAGAGAAATGAGTGATGTCCAGGTGGAGACTCCAGGACTGGACAGAGGGGCTGTGGGTTGCTGCTGTATTACTGATTCTAATATGCTGTCTTCTTCTGTGAGCAGAAGGCTCCTTCCAGCTATAGGATGTGGCCTTGCCTCATTGACCTGGCTCATCTGCAGCCGCATTTATAGAAAGTGGCCTCTGAGCCACCGCTTGACCTGCAAAGACCTGCTAGTCACCAGACAGGCAGGTAGGGAAGGCTGTTTGCCAGACTAGATCCACTGAAGGTCTTTGTTGTTGTGCTGGGTGTTGTTTAATTTCCTCCTGCCCACTGATCGGTCAGTTGGAACTTCGTATCCATTCACACTTCCTTCTTGAGTGCTTCCTATCCTGCCGATGTGGATCAGCCAAAAGCTATATTTTCCGGACTCACTTCTGCAGTAAGCTGACACTCAGGTGGCCCCAACAATCCCTTGAGCATGGCCTCCAGCCAACAGCCTGTAAGAAGCCAAGACCTCAGTCCAACAGCCCTGGAGGAATGGACTTGGCCAGCAGTTAAGTGAGCTTGAGAGCAGGTCCTTCCTCAGAAGAGCTTTCAGATGAGACCCCAGTCCTGGCCAGCATGTTCTTTGCAGCCTCTAAGAAACTCCAAGGCAGAGAACAAAGCCAAGCCCCCTGACCCACAGAGCCTACAAGATAATTAACATGTGCTAAATTTATGATAACCTGTTAAACAGCAACAGGTGACAAGTGTTTAGTTCTGCCTATCAGACACTCTCCTTGGGATGTAGAATACGGAAGGGAAGCATCTTCTTGCTCCTTCTGTCTGGTTTCAACCAGTCTGTGTGAGGTCACCAGCCTGCATTCCAGAAAGTGGTGGCCAGGATGAAGCCTGAGAATCTTCGTGGTTATATTCACGGCCTGGCACCCAGATGGGCAGATTACACTCCCAAATGTCATCAGTAGATCAGTGGGTCTCCCGATTTCCCACCTTCCCAAAGGTAGGTGAGGTGGTAGCCCCCTGGCAGGTTGTTTCTGCAGGACATGTGGTCTAGGTTGGCTGGCTGGTCTGTGCATCACTAGCATTCACTTCCCTACCTGTCCAGCCAGTTCACCAACACCTGACTCCTCACATTAATTCACTGTGTCCTTCTACCCCCTCAAGTGGTCTTTATTTCCTGCCCTGAGCCCTAGAAGATCCACCTTGCTCACATATTGTTTCCTAGAAAGTAAGGAGAGCCCTTCAATACTCTCACCATGCTCCTGAGTGCTTTTTCTCTGTGCAAATTCTAGATGCCTTGAATGTTGGCCAAACATGAATTAGACAACATAATCCTACCTCAAGTACATATGGGACATAGAAGTTTACAAGCAGCACTACAGAAATCATGGCCTTTGTCTCTCAGAACAGCTCTCTGAAGAGGGTGTGCATCCCCCACCTGTTTTATAAACAAGGAAACCAAGACTGGGGGGAGTAAACATGTGGCCAAAGTGAGCAGGGGTGGAGCCAGGACCCCACCAGGTCCCAAGGCAGTTGTGGCCCCTTCCTCCCCAGGATGGCACTTCCCATGACTTATTGTTCTTCTGACTTCCTCATCCTTCAGGTTCTACAAACATGAACCCCAAGGTGAAATGGCCATTAGATGCCATTTCCTCATGTGTGTCCCTGTGATGCTTGCTTGTCCAATGAGTGTCCATCCCTGTTGTGTGAGAATCAGCTCTTCCACTTGTTAATTTCCAGAACATGAGTGCCTGCTCTTGGTGAGATCACAGCATCATCCCAAGACCCTGACCATCAGGATGAATGGGGGTTGAATTTCCCCATGTCCTTGGTCTCCTTCTTGCTCAGCACAGAAATGCCTTTAGCTCAGCCAGACGCCCACAGGCACCTCCCAGAAGAAGTGCCTTTGCTTAGCTCACCCACCTGGATGGATGCTTTTCCCTTGGCACAAAGCCACTGTATTTGCTGGTGGATTCCCGGCAAAGCAGGGGACACAGGTGTGAACAAATCTTTGGAGGACCTAGGAGTGTGTGACCAGCAACAAGAAGGCATCTCAAGGTCACAGATGTCCCTTCAAGTGCTTGAAATGCTCCCACTCTATAGAGCTTCTTCCCAGACTGTGTGTTGTAGAGAACTGAGTTAAGAGCAATGAACAGAAATGTCTGGGAGAGAGAGGTGGGGATGCCTGACAGTTCAGGGACTCTGCAAAGATCCTTCTCTGCATTAATAGGAGCCATGTCTCTGAAGGTGGTGACCTCGGTAGGAAGTGGGGTCTTAGCAAGTGATGTCATGGGAATTTTCATGAGTCCCTCTTCTTTGACCCCTAAGGTCATCTTTCCATGCAGTTTGTGACCATTGGGTGGTGAAATCTTTCTAAGACAACCCTCCTCATCTTCATTGCCTTCCCCTTTGTGAAATGTATGACCCAAGCTGCCAAAGCAGCACCCTCAGTTCCCCACCCTGCAGCTGACCCGTGATAGGATACAGGGTGGTCAGGAGATATTTTTGTATTTTGTTGTTGTTCAGTTCCTCAGTCGTGTCTGACTCTTTGTGACTCCATGTATTGCAGCACACCAGGTTTTCCTGTCCTTCATTATCTCCCAGAGTTTGCTCTAACTCATGTTCACTGAATCAGTGATGCCATCCAACAATCTCGTCCTCTGTTGCCCCCCTCTCCTCCTGCCCTCAATGTTTCCCAGCATCAGGGTCTTTCCCAATGAGTTGGCTCTTTGCATCAGGTGGCCAAAGTGTTGAAGCATCAGCTTTTAAGTCCTTATAAGCAGGCAAATGTTGAATAACAAAGATAGGGAAGAGATTCATTGTTAAAGCTAACGGCAAGAAGCCTCATTAGAACATATTGTGAGTGTTTTGGAAGCTCCTGGAATGTAATTGGTTTTTCTAAACACCATACCATTTGATTCAGGTTTGGGAGAGGTGATACAAAGTGGACTTGAAGTAAAAATCGTCGATTATGTCCTGCAGCTCAAGCCCAGTGCCAGCAAAGAAGCCTAATTACCCACTGAAGCTAATTGCTCCCATTTGAGCCGGCTGCTAGGACTCTGCACAAAGGACTTGGAAATGAGATGATCAGAGAGTTGCAGGCCAGAGCCAGGAGACCAGGAAAGCAGGCCGCGCTCACGGAAGCAGTACACAGGCGAGGAAGCTTTCAAAGACACTTCTCTTTGAGCTGCTCCATATGAGCCAGCCAGAGCGAGAGCTCTGCTTCCTCTGAAGGTGCCCAGAACGACTCGGAAATCTCGTTGAAAGTGGCAGGGGGGAGACAGGCTCCAGGATAACAGGATGCACACACAAGCTTTGATCTCCATCAAGCGCTCTGCAAGGAGAGTCCTGGTGTCAGGGCTCCAAGGAGCTGACACAAGGGAAGCCAGCCTGCTTCAGAAAGGGAGCCCCTCCCCTCCCCTTCCCACCCCCTCCCCACAGATGCTGCAGAAGGCTGATGTCAAAGGGACCATGTCTGCACTCAGGAGCCTCCAGGGCTCCTCCAGGGGTCCATGACAGCTCCTCTTAGAGACCGAAGCCAGCTTCCCCATGGACACGCCCACCCACTCTTCTTCTCAGTTCCGGCTGTCCTGGAGATTGTCGTCATCTGAGGAGGAGCTGCACTTACCAGGGTTTGGAAACTCGGAGGCCAACATGCTCTTGACACTGGGTAAGAGGAAATGGATGTCTACTGCAGAACAAGCCCCCCAGGCCAGCACTGACTCTGTCCCCTTCCCACCCAACTCCTGTGAATCAGCTAATCTGGCCAGAATTATCTGAGAGACACGTAGAGACTCTGAACACTTCTCATTTTCACTATCACTGCCCGGGTCCAGGCCACCATCACCTTGGCCAGGCCCAGAGCAGGCAGGAATGCAGTAAGATTTCATGGGCCCTAATTGATCATTTTTGCCTCTCTGGTCCATTCTTCCATTATATCTATCTACAGAGGATGAGGTGGTTGGATGGCATCACTGACTGAATGGACATGAATTTGAGCAAACTCTGGGAGATAGTGAAGGACAGGGAAGCCTGGCATGCTGCAATCCATGGGGAGGCAGAGTCTGACACAACTGAGCAACTGGATAACAATAATCTGTCCATCTATCATCTATTGATCATCTATCTATCTGACATTTATCTAACTATGGCTTATCTATCTACAGTTGGATCTTTAATAATGTGGGTTTGAACTGTGCACGTCCACTTATATTGAGTTTTTTTTTTTTTTTTCAATGAACACATTTATTCCTACAGGATCTACGGCTGGTTGATTCCACAGAGAATCCAATATAGAGGCCCCATGATGGGACATGAGCATCTTGGGTCTTGGGTCTGTGGCAGGTTCTGGAACCACACCCCTGAGGTTGGAGAGATCTCTAGAAAGTCCTGCCCCCTTGTCTCCCCCAAGGTAGCCAACTAGACCCAACCCAGAGGGGAGAATCTCTGATTTTGCCAAGGGCCCAAACCAAATTACTCTGTTTTAGGCAAGGGACTTTGGGTCTCCTTTTTCTTTTAAACTGAGGGACAACTTACTAAGAGGGAGTCCAGAGTGCTTAAGAGTCCCAAAACCTCGCTGGTGTACCCACCCCCCGCCCCCAGCCCCCAGGTGCAGACAGAGCATTTCCAGCACTCCTCATGCTCCTCTGTGCTCTGGGTGGTCAGCCCTCCAGCCCTAACCTGTTCTTGAACTTCGCATCCGCAGAACCACACAGGCTGTGTGCTTTCACATCTGGCTTCTTTTGCTCCATGTTCATCATCCAGGAGTGACCGTGTGTTGTACACTTAAAGTTCACTCTCTATTCTTGTATGGTTTGCCTCACTTATTTTATATCTGTCTGCATTTCTAGAAAGTGAACTGCTGTGTCTTGAAGTGGAACAAGCTGTGGTAGGTGGATGTGATGGAAACCACAAAGGCGGTGGATGCGTCATTCACACTGGAGGAAAAAATCATTCCCGGGGAAGGCAGCTGGTGACCAAGAATCAGACTAGGAAGTCCCCAGATGAGGGTATAGAATCTCCAGCTGGAGGGAATTACAACTGAGAAACAATGGAGAACTTCCCTCAGACGCCCTCAGACAAGTACAGCCAGTGTTGCACAGGAGCCGGATCAGCCTCCAAGGATTTCCAGGCACAGAGATGGCCAGGTCAGAGCAGCGACTCAGAGGGGACAAGGTAGTGCTGATGGGACCTGACCAATCGACTTTCCAGGTACCACTGAGGGAGACTGAGTGGGTCCAGGCCCCTGGTGGTCAGTTCACTGCTGTGGTTGGCCTGGGGCTTCAGGTCCACCCTCTTCTCAGGTCTCCATGGAGTCCTGAGGCAGGACTTCCCTTCAGCTTCGAGTGGCCAAGGCTGAACTGGACACAACCGTCCCCACAAAGACATGCACACCCACCCTTTGATGTTACCATTTTGCAGCAAAAAAACAGACCATACAGAGCGGCTCTGTGGTGTGTGAAAACACATCTGTTCATTATTTATAATACTTTTAACCTCATCCCCTGTCCGCCCCCGCAACCCAGTCCCATCTTGAACATCAGGCAGGCCCCGCCCCAGTCAGAGCCTAGGTGCCACTCAGCGACCACTGGCTGGAAGGTCTCCGCGTCCATCACTCCTGAATTCGCACCACTGCAGACCTGCTTTGTTGCTTGGTAACAATTTTCACGGGCACATGAAAAGGAGAGTTCTGAAAAGAGGCTTGCTTAAAGCCTGACAGCAATTACAGGCAAAGCAGTCAGCGTCTTTCATTTCAGAAACCAATACACAAATGGATCTTCCCATTCAGTTAGTGTTTTATTATTATTTAAACAGCCTCCCCACTCCACTCGAAGCCAGCTCTGTGTCAACACTTACTCCACACCCCCCACTTCTGAGCCTCTTCAGTCACTAAAGAGAGAAGACTCTTTTTTGCGGGTGTTTGACTTCCTCTTGGCTTCAGCGTTTGTGGTGAACAACAAGGAACATCTCACACTCAGGTCGCAGCCCCAAGAGGAGGAGAGGTCTTATGCCCCCATGGAGAGAAACCATGCCCACAGCCACTTCTCCTTCTCCATCTCCTTACAAACAAGCCACCACTGAACTGCTAATTAACTGGCTCATGCATGAACATAGTGGGCTAATCTGAGACTCCTAAGGGCAACAACCAAGTGTGAGCTGATATTTTTTTCTCGAGGAAGCCTAAAGGAGTCCTAGGTAAAGAATTCTGAATAAATGCTTCCCCTCTTTCATGATCCTTGGTTCTTATACACAGAAGTGGTCGCAACCTTGGTTAATTTCAACGTCTCCAAAGGGAGGTTTTGATGACATCATCAAACTCACAGAAAGACTTGGGCAGGCTCAGTTTGATATTAGAAAGTTCCCCACCATGTCCCCATTTTTTTATTATTCAACTAAATGAACTCAGGCTTCCCTGGTGGTAAAGAATTCGCCTGCAATGAGGGAGACCTGGGTTCAATCCCGGTGTTGGAAAGATCCCCTGGAGAAGGAAACAGCTACCCACTCCAGTATTCTGGCCTGGAGAACTCCATGGACTATCTATGGGGTTACAAAGAGTCGGACATGACTCAACGACTTTCACTCACTTCACAACTGAACTCATTTAATAGAGTCTAATAGAAGTATGTTGAAGCCCATGTCTTACTTTTTTTTAATTTTATTTATTTTATTTTTTTATTTATGGCTGTGCTGGGTCTTCATGGCTTCATGGGTTTTTCTCTAGCTGCAGTGCACAGACTTCTCGTTGCAGCAGCTTCTCTTGTAAGGAAGCTCTGGCTCTAGGGTGCACGATCTTCAGTAACTATAGTACTTTGGCTCAGTAGTTGCAACTCCCAGGCTCTAGGGCACAGACTTAGTAGTTGTGGCTCCCAGGCTTAGTTGCTCTAAGGCACGTAGGATTACCCCGGACCAGGGATGGGACCGGTGTCTCCTGCATTGGCAGGCAGTTTCTTTACCACTGAGCCACCAGAAAAGCCCAGAATATCCATTTTTGATCAAGACCGAACTACTTTTGGCAAGTCATTCCATTTCTCTGCACCCGAGATGGCGATCTTCACCTTCTGTGGTGACTCTCGTGACCCCTGGACCTGCTGAAATGCCCCTATATCAACGGCGATTATTAACCTTCTCAGCATATTATCAACCACCTAAAATGTACTCTTTAACTTTTCTTCCAGGGAGAAATCATCTGGACCTGTCATCAGAAACCCCATTCCTCCAGCCAACTTCCTAAGAACAGGGGGAGCAAACACACCACATCTGGGGGCCCTCCCATCTGTCCCAGAACCGTCTGCCCTAAGCTGAACAGGCTCCAAATGTCATCTCTGCTGCACTCTTATCTTCCTCTCTGTCCACTATATAGCATTGCTCTTTTCTATTTCAGATAATTAATTATCAGAAATTGCCAGAAATAGCTTCAAATCTCACAGCAGTTACCCCTACCCATTAGCGAGCAAGTGGTTGCAGTCTCTCTCTCTCTCTCTGGGATTATTTGTGCTAAGAGGTCAAAGATGGCAAGAGAAATGAAAAGCCATTTGCTTTAGCACCATTAGTACACTTTGTAGATAATTATATAATTTTTCAAGTATTCCTGGGTATTCACTTCAGCTGCCCACTCTTCTGAGTGAACTTTGACAAGAGAAAATTGCAGGTAATTTCTGTTTGTTTGGGTACTGTTTCTATAGTAATAAGGATAATTATTAATAAAGGAAGAAAGTTGTATTAGATTTCAGTCAACAAATAATCTGAATTTTTCCCTTTTAAAAAAATTCTCACAATGCAGAGCTAAAGCAGGGAGAAACAAGGATATCTCCTAGTTTTGCTCGCTCCCTCTTTTTATTTTATTTTTTATTTTTTTTCACTTATCTTGCAGGTGAGATATCATTCTCAATTTAATTAAAGTCAGAGGAATAATGGCTACAGGGCTATGTTTCTAGCAGGGATCCCAAATGCCAAGGAGCTTGTGAATTTCTCTAACAAGAGAAGGGTCAAGATCACCCATGTATTTTAAAGACAAGTGTACACCTCTCCTCCCCACCTGCCCCCACCAGTTTGTAAGTTCCATGAAAAGCTTAGAACATCACCCTCAGTCATAAAGGAAGAGAAAGTATTAAATAAGAGGGCCTTCAGCAACAACGGTCTGTTCTTCCTTCTATAGGCAAACAGTTGGGCACAAGTAGGCCCCAAACCAGGGGGCTCCACAGGCCAGCCAGCATCCTGCGATTCTCTGGTTGGCTGAAGAGCAAAACAGGCACTGTGCTTCCTTCACTGGCACTGACTGAAGCTGAGCCACATGCCCAGGAAGGATGCTCTGGACCAGCGACACAGCAGCCAGCCTGGCAGGAGCTCGCCCCTGGTGAGCTCAGAGCAGTGACCACAGCAGATTGATGAGGGACACTGCTTTCATTTAGGCTCCTCCAGAGGCAGAGCCTGAGCAAGGATTCGAGGGTCAGATGTTTATTTCGGAGGGAGACCCAGGAAGAAGGGAGTCAATCAGGTGTGCCATTAAGGCAGCTGCCACTGTGGGGACCTGGGATAGTCTCACTGGAGACCTGCACCTAGGAGTCATCTGTCCTGAGGGCAGAGGGAGCTGGAGGATTTCCTGAGTCTCCCAAGATAGATTGCTGGAGAGCCGCTCCTGGGCGGCCCTAGTTATCTGACACTTGGCCTGCCAAGCACAGAAGTGGGGACTGTGCAGGACCAGGAGGGCCCCAGACAGAGAAGCACAGGCTGGCAGAGATGGGTCAGGAAACAGACAAGGAGGAGGTGGGGGTGTGGCGCCAACACGGTCCATGTCGGTCACCAAGGTGGATGAGGGGTTGGCGAGCCATGGAGACAGATCAACAGCTCCTTCACTGGCCACTGGGCTAGGGGAATGCTTCCTGGTAAAGAGAAGAGATGTCGGAAGTGAGCCTAAAAGATGGGCGGGAGCTCCCCTGGGGAGTGATGGCGGGATGCAGCACTGAACAGACCAGGAGGCATATGAAGACGGTGATGTCAGGACCCGCGCCCGGGGCCAAGGTTGAGAGAGGAGAGAAAGAAGGTGATGCCAGGGAGAGGGGGCTACCTAGGCCAGGCAATGAGAGATGCCTGTGACCACCAGGGGAGGAGGAAAGGAAAGGGAGGAGTTCAGAAAAGGGAGTGACAGTACCCAAGTTCATGCTTTGAAGGAACCATCTGCCCATGGTGTGAAGGGCAGTGTGGCATCAAGGAGGCCTGAGGAGGAGCTTGACAGCAGCTTGGGGGTGAACAGGTAGGAGTTTGGGGCTACAGAGAGGTAGTAGGCAGGAGGGAACTGATCAACTCCAGCTGCAGTGCTGTTGACAGGGTTGGGGACACATGGGCTTAGCCATTTCAAAGACAAGAGCCCAGCGCGGTTTGGGAAATGAGGGATAAGACCAGCCCATGCAGGTAATACGTTGGACTGTAACATGATGAAAACCAAATGCACCTGTCTTCTCAGGCCCTACCCTGTTCCCTGAGAGGAGGACACCGCAGATGTCAGGAGAAGAAGCAGGGAGGCATCCCTAAAAACAGCCATTGGATGCTGAGGCTCAGCTGCTAACCCATCTTCCCTGCATGTTCTCGACTCCCAAAGCCACCTGCTCAGTCTCAGCCAAACGCACCTCCCAGACACCAGTTTTATGTTTAAAGAGATGGTTGGAGTCACTGGAAATCCAGCCAGCAACTCTGCTCTGAACATCACATCACCTCCTTTCTCCATGCTCTGCTGCAGAAGTTCAAATTACCCTTCATCCTGTGACACAGCCTAACAAGACTCTTCACTACCCCTCCCTATGCTCTGTTAAAGAACTATCCTGATGCGTTCCCTTGAAATGCTTTGACCAGACACTCTGTATACTAGTTGTTTGCAAGCTGCATGAAATGGTCCTTTAACTGGCTTATGGGGAAAAAAAGACATCCCCATTCCCACAGGTTTCACCATCTCTCAGGCAATGCCTGTGAAATGCCAGCAGCCCACTTGTCACAGCAGTCACACTGCGGTGTTCTTTTCCTGCTGCCGATCGCTGTGGTGTGAATACCCCTGCTATCAACATGACAAGGTGCATGGCATCCTCTGTGCTCCCCGGTGGGTGTGCGGGAGCCAGACAGCACGCCTTTGGCCTCACTGTTCTGTTAGCCCGCGTCAGAAGTTGCTCTGGTGGACTTGGTGGGTTCCTCTCACCTTCTATTAGAACTACCTGTCGCCTCTGAAGACACACCTGAGCCGAGGAACCAGCTCCTTCATGAACCAGGTGTCATGACTGTAAAAACCCAACAGAGAGAAAGCTACCTCCGTATGGGGTTCTGAGCCACACAGTTCAGTCGGGGCAGACTCCAGGCCCAGAGAGCACTGACGACTCCCTCTGCCCCATTGCTTCGGGGACCTCATCAGCTGCCCTTTCTGGGCTGCACTCTAATTCTCTTATTCTCTGCAGACTTGGAAAGAGAGAACATTAAGAAGTCTTTTTCCCGTCCATACTTTACATGCATCCAGCTCTGCTCAGCTGCAGCTTCTCTGTCTTTGGGCATCTTGTTTCCCATCTCACATGTTCCCAGGAGTCAAGAATATGCAGGGAAGAGAGGTTAGCAGCTCAGCCATGTTGGGTGCCAGCATCATTATGGCTGCAGCCAGGTCACTGGGCATCCATCTCCGGGTGTCATGACTCCCAGAATTTCTAGGGGGAGTGGAGCATGGTCATCACCCTGCAGCTCATTCCAAATAAGAACTAGGAGCAGGTAATGGACCCGTTGATTTTCATTTTTTTAAGGAATAATAATACCTGATAGGATATGAATTACACTGTTCTTTTTTCCTTCTACAATCTGCATTTGCAGCATTTTTCATCAATTCGAAGCATTCAAATAAAGATCATCTAGCATGCCTGGGATAATTATGTCTATCAAAGAACACTCACGGGTGCACAAAGCTTGGGAAATGCTACGCCAATGATTTGTTTGAAGTGCAACCCAAGGAGAGGTGTATCTATAGTAACCACAGGCAGGTATTCAAATACCACTGTATTTCCTGATAATGGGTCCATTAATGAAATAGCAGTTTGATTTTCAATCGCACTTAATGATACCTTTTGTGTAACCAACATCCCTATGTGCTGACATGTTCTAACGGGCTGGTGCAAGTGAAGGGACAAAGTCAGGGAGGGGGAGAGGGGCTGGGGGACAATATTTTAGGCTCAGTCAGAAGAGGAGCAGAGCCATCTCAGTTGGAGCCGTAAGGAACTGGCCGCCGACCCCCAGATCAGTCCTGGTGGTCTGATGGTTTGGAAACCCTAGGACTGCCTGCGTCTGCACCTTCCACTCTTGCTGTAGACATTTTAGAAGAGTGGACATGGACACTAGTGGTCAGTTGAGGTCAGTACATCTCAGGTTCCTTGGATACTCCTGGCATCATGCCATCCAGACCTTGGAGGCATAAAGGTCCAAAGAGATTAGAGGAGCTGGAGGAGTCAGCCCTACAGTTCTGGCCATAGAGATAGAAGCACAGATGGTCACCTGGCCCAGACAGAGCCCGTCAGTGGTCCCTCTGTGGGACACATCACTGAGGCAGAAAGAGCTCTGTCCAGGCCTACCAGCGGCTCAGTGCAATGCAGGTAGAGAAGAGAATGCTAAGGATGCCACGTTCAGCCCCACACACTCGGAGAAGCAGAAGAAAGCAGTGGGGAACAGGAAGGAGAGGCAGAGACCCCAGGTTCCCTCAGGACCTTCTCCTGGTTACGGTCTCCCGTGGGACTCTGGCATCTTCGGATTCTTAGAGTCCCTAACATCTCCTTCAGTCCTGATCCTAAGCTCACCTTTATTCTGAGCCACTTGCAATGGACCCCAAACAGAGGGATGGGTCTTCATGACACCAGCCACTTCTCATCGGCCCATCTGGTCCTGAAGAAGCATCATTTAAACAACCTTCCAGAAGAGACACGAGTTCTACCAAGATCCTCGCCCAAGAGCTTTGGGGTCACGTTCTGCCAAGTATTTCCCTCATCTGACCCTAAGTGGTTCCTCTGGCAGGTGGAGCTACTGGCCTGGAGCTGGGCTTACACGGGGACCACCCTGAGAGGCTCCATCTTCCCAGTGGACCTGAGTGATTCTGCTGTGATTGTCCTGAAACCCCTCCGAGTCTAATCAGCTGGACACAGCACGAAACTGGAGAAGAAAACACTGATATTTGGAATGATGAGGGTTTTACTTTGGATCAATTTTTTTCCTTTCAGTTAGAAATTGACGTGCCACTCCTAACCTGTTCTCTCTCTCTCTTTTCACATCTCTGAAAAAGCTCCTATTCATCTGGAAGTCAGCACCACATCCATCCTGTTGTGATTGTCTGGAACCAAAGGCGGCGTAAGCCATTTACAAACCCCTTCTTTCTAACCAGCCTCATTTGTGGGCTCAGCATGGGCTCAACCCCCAGCTGGCAGGGAGCCCCCACTTAAAGGGAGGGTCAGGATCTGTCTAAGCCAGGCATAATCACGTTTCCCAGTGTCCAGTCTCTGAGACCGGAGTGACAGTCAGTATCACTCCATTAGAAACAGCATTGATTTACTCAAAGGACATAGCCAGAGCCTTAGGTACAAGGATGGGCATTGCAACAAAGTTAATGAAAAATTCCATACAGCTGAAATGCCCTACAAGAAGAGACCAGTTGTTTAAAAAAAAAAAAAATGATGCAACAGCCACATGATGAAATATGACACAATTCACCAATTCATCCTCAGAAAATATTTTGAGAATATGGAAAATGCTCATGCTTTTATATGAACAGAAGGGAAAAAGCAAGAGACAGATTTGTGAATAAAAGATCAGTTAAGTTTTGCATTGCACACACACACATACACACACACACACCTATAACCCAAACATTGGCAGGAGATATTGAAAGGAAGCAAACAGGAATGCTAGGCTGACTGGAGACTTCAATTTTCTTCTTAATAATTTCCTATATTTTCCCAAATATACATACAAACATGAATTTCTTTTTTAATTAGAAAATGTCATATTTATATAAGTACATAAAACACTGCAAATGCAGTACCATGGACTATGCAATCCAGAGATTAGCAACAAGCTGAAGAGCGGCCATGAAGAGCTCAGAGCAGATACCTTCTTTGGCCCCAGGGCACCAAATCATATCTTGGAAATCCATATGCATAAAGAACAGATTTTAAACTCAAATAAAACCTTCGTTCACTAATCATTCCCCAGACGCACTTCTCACTTTCCCACTTATGTGGTTTCCAGTCTCAGGGGCCATCTTCCTTGTCCCCCACCCTGGGGACAAGGCCGTCCATCCATCCATCCATCCAAGGGTGGGCTCCAGGTCCCTTTACTGCCCCTGGAGGAGGAACCGGGGTGGCCAGTGTCTCTCCACCCGCCCCCAGGTGGAGTCAGAGTCTAGAGAACACACTAAAATGACCCACAGAGTAAAGAGACTCAGCACATCCTCTGCCCAGAGCCCT
Source organism: Bos indicus (assembly GCF_029378745.1). Lineage (NCBI taxonomy): Eukaryota > Metazoa > Chordata > Mammalia > Artiodactyla > Bovidae > Bos > Bos indicus. Next base: position 55,807,244 of record NC_091772.1, on the reverse strand, counting down.
CAGTCCTACCCTAGGGAATGGGCATCTCCACCCAGTGGATGGGAGGAAAGAGCAGAGGGTTAGAGATGCTCTGAGCTTCCGACAACACATAAACACAGCTTCTGCCATTTTCTTCCTACCTGCGGTATTTCCTCATTATGACAAACTGACATATAAGGGAAATCAAGAAGGGAGTGAATGTGGAGAAACATTTAGGAACATGTAAACATGGCACAATTTAAAATGTTTCTCTGACTCCAACTTAAGAGATACATTTATGTTTTTTTTTTTTTTTTCTTATGCATTCAGGTAACTTGCTAATGGAGCCACCGTCTCACACAAAATTGGGTTCTCCTTGGATTAATATCTCTGAAAATTAAGTTGATTTATAACCAATTTTCTCCTCATTTAAACAGCGACCTGCAAGGGCTCCTCTGGGGAGCCCGTGGGATCCGAGAAATGATGGGTTGCCAGGAAAGCTCAGTGAAGCAGAATCTCTGGAAACACGGGCTTCTGGAGGTGGGTGCTCAAGGGAGCAAAATGACTCGTGTCTGTATTTTACATCCCTAAGTCACCTCTGGAGTCAGACGCGCACTTCCTGGGGACAAGGAAGCACTAGCTGGGTAATTATAAAGCAACCTCATCTGAATTACGATGCTCAAAACACAGTGGTCAAAAGGCACCATTGCGTTTGCCTCCACTGGGTCCTCAGCCCACACCAGCCGGTTTGCCCATGGCTCAGCATCTTCAGAACACTGGGGAGATGCCCCCCCAACACAGGGACCCTGAGACAGGTCAGCCCCTCCTGAAGCTTTGGAATGACACAAGGGGGCCCGTCTCCTGTAGCCAAGATGGAAAGGCCAGATGTATTGAGAAAGGTCCACCAGTCGTTCTGCTGCTAAATCACGTCCAACTCTGACTCCATGGACTGCAGCACGCCAGACTCCTCTGTCCTTCACTGTCTCCCACAGTTTGGGAGACAGTGAAGGACCCACCAGATGCACCCACAGGTGCAAAATAAGCAGACTTGGTTCTCAGAGGGTGCGCCCGTCTCTGCTGCTGAGAAGACGCCATGCTTTGTTATATTTATGATCATTCTGGGTAAAATGCATCACCTATGCGCGTGCACATGTGTCTTTGTGGCAGGGACAGAAAGTGAGTGAGATGACTGTCCCTGCAAGGGGGTAATAGCCAGCTGTGAGTGTGAGCACCCACTGTGTGCTGGGCGTGTGTCATCCCCACCACCCTTCACTGGACTCCACGAGGCTGTCACTCCATCAGCCCTTTATCCATGAATAAGGAAACAAGGTGACCTCTGTAAGGATGTCCCAGTGGAGGGCATAGTGTAGCCACTTGGCATTCCCTTCCATGGAAGCACAGCTTCTCATGCAGCATCCAACACGCTCTGTATTTCACCATTCACTCTGCTCACTGTCCATAAGTCCTGCTAAGGCAAATGAATTGCCTCGCTGTTCTCTGTGTTGAAGGCCCTGGAGAGAACAATGCTCAGTAAATATTTGCTTGATGGAAAGAGGCGTGCATGCTCTTAGCCATCTTCTTCTACCTGATCTAGTTGGCTCTGGCTCCTGGAACTCTTCCCAAACCAACAAAGGACTTTCCAGAAGTATTTCAATCCAGGCTGCCGATATTCCACTGTTTTCAGAGGTTGGTTATGCTGCCCTTTCAGAGGCTCCCCTGTGCCCACCCACATTCACGGAGCCTGAGAGAGGAGCAGGTAGGTCAGGAGTTCCTGCTTCTCTTCCGTCTGTGTCTTCTGTTAATGTTCCTGACGACATGGATGTGTATCGCTTTTTAATAAGGGGAAAAAAGAAATCAAGAAAGTGACTGCCTTTTTTTTTGTTTGTTTTAAAATTCTGAAAAAAAATAAAATAAAATTCTGGTCACAGTGCATGACATGGGGAATCTTAGTTCCCTGACCAGGAATGGAACCCACACTCCGTGCATTAGAAGGTGAATTCTTAACCTCTGGACCACCAGGGAAGTCCCACAACTGTCTTCTGATAACTCAAAAATGATGCCTCTGCACTTACAGCCCTGGAGTTCCTTTGTCTCAGGTGAGGAGGACAGAGAAGACCCCCCCACCCCAGCCCTGCCCCAAGCCTGGGATTTTCCTTTCTTGCCAGATAGCAGAAACCTGTAAAGGCTAACAAAATCCTAGGCATCGGATACTGTAAAAAGTAGACAAATGACTCATGATGCTCAGAGCTCTGGTCCCACTGTGCCCCTTCCTGTTATTCCCAAGGGGAATGGGCTGATTAAAGGCTAATTGTGTTGTTGTTGCTGCTGCTGCTGCTGCTAAGTCTCTTCAGTCGTGTCCGACTCTGTGCGACCCCACAGACGGCAGCCCACCAGGCTCCCCCGTCCCTGGGATTCTCCAGGCAAGAACACTGGAGTGGGATGCCATTTCCTTCTCCAATGCATGTTGTTATGGAGGCAAAATTGGGAAGGTTATTCTGCACTCAGAAGACACTGACTGGAGCCATGGGTTACCCCCTAGTTGAAAGCTTCTATGGACCTGGAACTCACTACCTAACAGGGTTAGACTGTCTCATTTGGCAATCTCTTCTTTGTGTTAAGTTTTTGTTGTTGTTCAGCCACTAAGTTGTGTCTGACTCTTTGCGATCCTATGGACTGCAACATGCCAGCTTCCTTGTCCTCCAATATCTCCCAGAGTTTTCTCAAATTCACATCCACTGAGTCTGAGATGCTATCCAACCGTCTCCTCCTCTGTGGCCCCCTTCTCCCCTGCCTTCAATCTTTCCCAAATTCAGGGTCTTTCCCAATGAGTAAGCTCTTCACATCAGGTGGCCAAAGAACTGGAGCTTCAGCTTCAGCATCAGTCTTTCCAGTGAGTATTCTGGGTTGATTTCCTTTAGGACTGATGGGTGTTAAGTTTATATCTGCAAATTCTGTGGTGACCTGTAGTAGGCAGAGGCATAGGTAGGGTTGGGAATCTTGATTCTAGCAACAGCCTGTGGGGGCAAACTGCAGCCAGCCACTTACTAGCTGGACTCTGAAAAAGACACTTGACCTCTCCTCACTGTAGAGTAGAGAAGTTGATGCTGCAAATGCCACACCATTCAAGATACTTTATAAGGGATAGAATGAAAGCAAGGTCTTAGCTCAAAGCAGGTGAGTTTCAGGTCTGGTCTGATTTAGGACAGATATGATGCAATGTCATCACCCCCTGGGCAGGTCACTGTCCCTTGAAACACAGCACGGGCCCACCAGCTCAGCCTGTGTGATAGCCTGGGATGATTCCAAAAGGCTGAGTTCTCCCTGAGTGCCTGAAATGGTTTGAATTGTATGCAGGTCTGCAGCGATGCTGCAGGAGCTCAGGTGCTAACCATAGTAATTCACTCTGAGCAGCCTGGCACTTGCTGCCCAGGGTGATAATGCATACCTTAAAGAATGCCCTTAATGAAAATGTTTAGGATATCAGATTCAGCCAGGACTCCCACAGGAAGGCAATTCCCCCCAGATGAGCAAGTCCCGCTGTCCTGGGGCATGGGAGAAAAACACGGGGTGAGAAAGGGCAGGTGGGAGCCTGGCTGCCCGTGGTGGAGGCACACTGACACTGCTTAAATGCATTATTTTTATTTCTTTTTGATCTGGATGCAAGCAAATTGCTGGCCTGATACAGCCAAGAGTCTGGGTCTAGCAGGATGCCTTCACTTCACCAACAAATACCTACTGTATATCTGCATGTGTGCCTTGGTGGAGGTGTTGGGGGGGATGGGTGGGTAGTGGGCTGCACAAACAGACCGAGCATCTGCTCTCACTGACCTTCCACACCTCTGGGAAACACGCAGCCCAGCCCCAAACGCCTAGCTTTTCAACTGGATAAATGTAAGACTAAGAGAAGGAAGCCAGTGGGAATAAAGAAGAATGCTCTTGGCCGTGCGTGTCAGCGCCTCCTGCCCTCTGCCTCCTTGCCCTCAGCCCTTAGCTGGTCCCGCTGTACTTTTGGAGGGAAGAGCGGAGAGGACTGGAGGGAAAGCTGTGGAGTACACACTGGACTCCAGCACCTATTTCCTGCGCTGCTGTAAGAAATCACAACCAACCTCGTTAGAGCAACACAGACACATCCGCTCCCAGCTCTGGAGGTCAGAAGCCCAGAAACAAGGTGTGAGCAGGAGGAACGGCATCCTGTTCCAGGCTCCAGGGGAGAATTCTTTTCTGTGCCTTTTCCAGCTTCCAGGGGCCATTCACACCCCTGGACTCATGGACTCATCATCTTCAAAGCCAGCACGCAGCATCTCCCCATCTCTCCCTCTGACTCTGACCCTCCTGCTTCCCTCTTATAAAGATCCTATGATTACATCAAGGCTAGCGGATAACCTAGGATCCACTCCCGTATCCAGGTCCTTAACATGAGCACATCTACAAAGCCCCTTCGCCAAGTCAGGTGACACAACCGCAGATTCCGTGAAATTGGACATGGACACCTTTGGGGACCATTATTCGGTGGACCAGCATGACCAGAGGCAATCCTCTGGTCCTCTCGCTGCTTAGCTGAGATTCCACCTCTGAAAACATTGCTGTCCCCCACATCCTGTGGTAGGGAGAAACACATCATTCAGGGAATTTACCGTTTTCCTTGATAAAAAGTTTGTGGTTTGTTTTCTTTTTTTTTTTAATGTGATGATTTAGGGTTGCTTTGTCTTAACAGCAAAGAGAATGAATATACTGAAGTGGTTGCACTGGGTTTTATTTTATCAGAGGTTGGAGAATCTTGTGCTTTAGAATGTCCTCGAGTCTTCTCTCCAGCTAGGTTTCTGGAACAGAAATTCCTGTTACTAAGATGCTTAGGATGGCCAATGGGCTGGGAAAGGATGGGTGAGAGATTACTTTGTGAGTCTTGCTGCCTCCCTGCTTTGTCCCGGAGCCTCACCACCCACCAGATGTCACTGATTGGAGTGACCACTGGGAAAGTCACTTTGTTTACACCATCTCCATGAGAACGACTTGCATGATGGCAGTTTTGAATCTCGGGAATATGAAACATTTTCATAAAGCATAACTAACCTGCTCACAATTTGATGTGCTGCCATGAGAGGAGAAATGGGAAACTGGCGGCTGTGAGTTGAAGGGATGGGAGGAGGGAGGCAAGGAGATTCGGGGTAGGGGGGGCCACCATTTCCTCTGGATGCTGCTGCGAAGGGCCTCCAGGGCACGTCACTCCAAGTATCCCAGGTGATAAGCTTTGAAAGTCAGAGGAGGCCACAAGGGCCAGAGTGGTGCCCCCTCGGTCCAGTGCCCTTGTCAGAGTGGCCGTCCTTCTCTCTCCAGTGGGTGCAGGGCTGAGCTTGAGCAGGACTCTGGCTTCAAAGACCTCAGGGAACCTGCAGTGGCTACGGCGACAGCGCTCACCTCCAGGCTGCAGAGACACTCGGCTGACACCCCTGGCCCGGGGGACAGGGATGGCTGGCAGGATCGTGGAAAAGCTGAACTCCCTGTCTCTTGCTTGTCAGCCAGGAGACTCGAGCTGAGATGCAGGCAACCCAATAGGCTGCACCCGCTGCTCTGACCTCTGGTTGGAGGAGTGCATGGCCCAGGGCATCATAAAGCAGTACCCAGGCCTCCCCAGCCCTCCTTACTCCCTCTGGCTTCCCCTCCTCCCTAGTCTTCTTGACCTGGGTCCTCAAAATCCTCTCTGAGCTGGAGGCAGGCAGGCTCTTCCTGTTACTTTAGGAAGGAAGATGCCCTGAACTTTGGGAAGGAAGACTGGACAGATAAGCATCACCAGCTAAAATAAAAATACATCCCAAGACTCAATAATCAGCCTGGCACAGAGTCCAGAGGACGGGTTGAGTGAGGGCTTGGCTGCGGGTCTGTGTTTCTCTGGTCACCAGGCACTCAGGGAGACGGCTTCTCTCACCCTCCTGTTACCTCTAGTCCCACAGCCTCCAGAGGTGACCCATGTCCGCCTCCTGGGGTCTCTCTTCTCATTCTTTCAGCCTCTGACCCAGACTCTCCTCTGTGGGTCACATGGAAGGGATTCAGTCTTCAGTGGGCGCAGTGCAGGGAGCGGGGTACCTGGGGACCTTCCAGAAACTCCTAAGTCATGGCTCCATGTGGCTCAGGGCTTGGCTTCTCCACTGGAGCATCCTGAGACTTGCTGGATTCCTCAGAGCTTCCCCAGGAAGGAAGGAGAGACTCCCCATGGGGTTTCAGGTGAGGGGGGCCCTTCAGGATCAGAGGGAAGAGGGTAATGCTGGAAGACACCGAAGCTGGAATGTGCAGTGACTTGAGGCGCGTACAGGACTGCTTCTTCTGAGGGCCGTGAGAGAACATGTGCGCAAGGCCTCTCCCCACTTCCCGCTGCTTTGCTGGCATCTTCACTGTTCCTGACTTGTGCCTGTGTCCCCTGGGTCTCCCCTCCACGTTCGCAGAGCGTTCTCCCTGTGTGCCTACTTGTGTGCTCAGTCGCTCAGTCGTGTCGACTCTTTGCGACCCCATGGACTGGAGACCCGCCAGCTTCCTCTGTCCATGGGATTTTCCAGGCAAGAATACTGGAGTGGGTTGCTATTTCCTCCTCCAGGAGATCTTCCTGACCCAGGGATCCAACCTACATCTCTCATGTCTCTTGCATTGGCAGGCAGATTCTTTACCACTCCCTGGGAAGGCCTCCTGGGCACCTACCTCTGCCTAAACTCTCTCTCTTTTGATAAGGACACATTGTTTTAGAATCTACCCTCGTGACTTCACTTTAACTCAGTTACCTCTATAAGGGCCCCCTCTCCAAATACAGGCACATTCTCTGGTCCTGGAGGCCAGGACCCCAACATTTGGCTGGGGTGGGAATGACTCAGTTCAGCTGACAGTAGTAGACCAGTAGACCACCTCCTTTTATCCTCAAGACCAGAGAGTATTATCTTCCTCCACACACAGATGCACAATGTGAGGCTTAGAAAAGTGAGATAACGGGCCCAGTGCCGTAAACCTTGTGAATGATGGAGCCAGGATGCAGACCTCAACAAGTTCCAAGCCTAACTACTCTCCCGCAGTTGACTCCCCTTCACACAGGACACTCTGAGTTATCAGCAACCTGCATTTCTGATGACGGCTGGCGTCCCTTCTGCAGAGAGACAGTGATTCATGTCACCTGGGGCTCCAGAGATGAGGCCAAGGCAGGTGTGCCAGGAAAGGAGAAATAGAAGGAGATTAACTAGGATTTCAGAGAACCCTGAGGGGCTGCGGCATCGAGTCCAGGATTTAAGACTCGGGATGCTTGAAAACCAGAGACTCACATCCGTGTCTCCAGGGAGAACACTGATGATGACAGCGTGTTTCTGAGCATGCTCCAATAGCAGGTGGAGATTAATTAGGAGTTTTTGGTTACAAGAAATAGAAAACCTCTTGAGCTTGCCTAAGCCAGGAGAGGTGGAACTCAGGACAAAGATCCCCATGTCTCACGGGACCCAGGGATGCAGGCTGGGCAGAAGCAGACCCTCCACCTGCCTCTCTGGGCTTCTGCACACCTAGATTCACGCCCACTCTCCACCTGATTCCCAGCCAGTGGCCGTATGGACAGTCACCTCTGACACCCAGTCCTGTCTGTTTGTGTTGGAGAGACATCCATCTGACAGTCTCTTGGACCCAGGTCCAAATTCACAGGGTACAGAATCTGATTGTCCCAACTCAGGTCAAGTGTCCACACCATGGCCTGCAAGTCTAGTCTGGGATGCGAGGGGAGGATGGAGTGGACCACGGTGCCCACTGAGCAAAGACCCTCCCATCCCCCTGCCCTTCCTTCCTCCGACATGAGCAGGTCTGGGCTTGGCCTTTGTTCTTTCAGGACTGAGTGTAGAAATGAGGGGACCATGAAAAGGAGTCAGAGGAAACTTCTTTGTTTAAAAAATGCCCTGGTAGTTGGAGGGATAGAGCTGTGTTTCTACAAACCTAGCGATTCAAACCCCATGGTGAGTGGCATTTCCATGGTCTCCTCTGAACAGGCCTGCTGCTTCTGCATCGTCTCTTAGCAACTAAATACCTGACTAATATTCAATTTTTTTCCAAGGCTTTAAGAGCTGCAAGATATTAATTCCAAACAAGACATCCAAATTGTTACTCTGGAAACTTGCGTACATTCCCCTCCGTAGATTAGATGATAAAATGCCACATTAAAAATAGCCCTGATTATTTCACCCTAGCTTCCCAGGAACGGGATCAGAAGCCCTGTTCTCAGGCCCGTTTTGCTGGCTGCTGGCAGCTGGGAGCACCCCCACACACACGCTGCAGTGGCCCCTCCAGGAAAGCAGGCAGCTGGGCTCGTGTAGTGCCTGGGGTGGACGCCAAATGACCGCTTGCTGTCCAGGTAACTTTGAGGGGCCTGTGACCTCTCTGAAGCTCAGTTTGCTCCCCTGGAGTTGGGAACCTTAGTGCACTCAGAAGGTGAGCCCCATGGATGACTAAGGATGTTTCATGTGATACAAAGAGCAGAGGAAGCCTGAAGGTTTCGGGGAAGGGTCAGAGAGTGGGAACAGTCACTCTCAATGAACAGTAACAGACAGAGGGAACACGGTCCGCCAGCTGGGCGGATCTGTTCCAGTGATGCTCAGAGTCAAAGGTACGGATTTACAGGCATTTATCAGGGAAAAATATTTACTAACAAAGAACTGGCCAGATTCCAGTTCTACATGGAAGGAGCTTGGGAGTCACCACTTCATACTAACAAGTGAAAAGTGAACTCACTGAAAAATCAGCAATTCTTCTTGGCTCTTAAAATGGGAGACACAGGCAAATGCTGCCACCAAAGTTGAAGAGACACACAAATGCAGGAAGTCCCAGCATCTCCAGGGCAGCAGCCAGTGCAGGGGCAAGAGATCCTGAACTGAAATTCATGAATCGTGGGGTGGTTGGCCCAGTGTGAATGACACTGAGAGTGGAAACCCCAAGGGACCCGGTTATAGGTCCCCTACCATATTGTGAGATACACCTCCAAGAACTTGACTATTCTCTTGTAAAAAATATCAGAGAAAAATCCCCTCATGCTTCCAGCAAGGTGAGGGGAAAAGGAACCATTTTTGACTGCTCCAGAGAACTCTGTTCTTCTAAACAGTATTCTACCTCAAAGGAAACTAGTTAACCAGAACCTAACCTGCAGAGTTCCCAAGCGGTGCTAGTGGTAAGAGCCCGCCTGCCAATGCAGGAGACATTAGAGACTTGGGTTCTATCCCTGGGTCAGGAAGATCTCCTAGGGGAGACCATGGCAACCCACTCCAGTATTCTTGCCTGGAGAATCCCATGGACAGAGAAGCCTGGAGGGATACAGTCCTTGGGCTCACAAAGAGTTGGACACAACTGAGCACTTAAACACACACATGACTAGGGAAAGGAAGCAACCAACTTCAATCTCTTCCTGCCACCCCACCCCTTTGTCTCTAACAAAGGAGAGAAAACAATGAGAACCCTGGAGGAGTTCACAGTCTAGAGACAGAAGCTCACGGAAGACAGAGACCTAATCACAGGCTACAGGACCCTACCCCTCTCCCACTCCTCATCACCATGTGAAGAAAAGAAAGTGCAAGTTACTCAGTCATGGCTGAGTCTTTGTAACCCCATGGATTGTAGCCCACCAGGCTCCTCTTTCCATGAGATTCACCAGGCAAGAATAATCCAGTGGGTAGCCATGCCCTCATCCAAGGGATATTCCCGTCCCTGGGATAGAACCCGCATCTTCTGTGTCTCCTGTATTGCAGGCAGATTCTTCACTGCTGAGCCACCTCAAAAGCCCCCATCAAGTTAGTATCAGACAGCAAATCTCAGACCCAGGAAGCTCAGAGAACACCAAGCATTATAAACACTGGGAAAAACTACATATGGAACCTCACCATCAAACTACAGAAAATCAAAAATGAAGAAAAGACCCTGAAGGAGCCAGAGGGGAGAACACCTCACCCATGGAGGATTAAAGATAAGAATTACATCCGACTTCTCCACAGAAACAATTCAATCAAGGAAAGAGTGGAATGAAATATTTAAAGTGTAGGGAGAAAAAATCCCCACCAGACTAGAATTCAACCTGTGAAATTATTCTTCAAAAGTGAAGGAGAAAGAATGATTTTCTCAGTCAGACAAAAATTGAGGGCATTTGGGCTGGTAGACCTGCCTTGTAAGAAATATTAAAGCCATTCTTCAGAGGTAAGGAAAATAATATAGGTCAGAAACTCAAATCTACATAAAGAAAGAAGAATGTTGAAAAGAGGATAAGCGAAGGTAAAAGAAAAACTTATTTTTCCAATTCTTCTTTGATCTAAGAGATAACAGTTGCCCAAAATAATAATGGCAAAATGTATTTGATTTATGTTTGCTTACATATATATATTTGTAACTGCTAAGTCACTTCAGTCGTGTCTGACTCTCTGCAACACTATGGATCGTAACCCACCAGGCTTCTCTGTTCATGGGATTTTTCAGGCAAGAATCCTGGAATGGGGTGCCATTTCCTCCTCCAGGGGATCTTGCTGACTCAGGGACTGAACTCACATCTTTTTCTCTCCTGCATTGGCAGGCAGGTTCTTTACCACTAGCACCACCTGGAAAGCCTATATATGTATGCTTATGTGTGTGTATGTGTGTGTGTGTGTATATATATATATATATAAGTGATGAATAGGAGCATAATAAGGATAAGAGAAAGGAGTTAGAAATATTTTGTTATTATAAGGTACTCACACCGTTCATGAAGAGGTGCAGTATTCTTTGAAAGTGTACTTTGGTTAGTGGTAAGTGTATATTGAAAACTGTAGGGCAACTGCAAAAAAGTTGTTTGTTTTTTTTTTTTAAAAAGTTGTATAACCGATATGCTAAGAAATGAGAGAAAATGGAATGGTATTAAATGTTCGATTAATACCGCGAAAGGCATAAAAAATGTAGAAGCAAAAATAGACTAACAACCGGTGCAACAAACAGGAAACAGTAGTGAATGGGGTGCACGTGTGTGTGCTAATTCGCTTCAGTCATGTCTGACTCTGTGACACCACAGGCTCTAGCTTGCCACTCTCCTCTGTCCATGGGATTCTCCAGACACGAATACTGAAGTGGTAGCCATTCCCTTCTCCGGGGAATCTTCCCGACCCAGGGATCGAACTCACGTCTCTTGTGTCCCCTGCATTGGTGGGTGGGTTCTTTACCACTAGCACCACCTGAGATTGAACCCAGGTTTCCTGCGTTGCTGGCGAATTCTTCACCATCTGAACCACCAGGAAAGCCCTGATGAATACAGTAGCTAAATATTAATCCAGTTACGTCAATAATCACTTCGAATGTTGATGACTTAAATGCACCAATTAAAGACAGAGATTGTCAGAGTGCATCAATAAACAAGATCCAACTACATGCTGTTTGCAAGAAACCCACTTTATATGGAAAGACACATACATATTAAAAGCAAATGGATGGAGAAAAATCTACCAACTCTAACACAGAAAAGCAGGAGTCACTCCATAATTGCAGACAAAGCAGACTCCAGAGCAAGGAGAGTCATCAGGGATAAAGAAGGGCTTTGCACGATGATAAAGGAGTCAGTTTCCTGAGAAACGTAACAGTTTTTAACAAGTATGGGCCTAACAACAGAGCATCAAACTAACTGATAGAACTGTAAGAAGAAATAGACAAACCCACTATCATAATTGAGAACTTCAACACCCCTCTCTTGGAAATGGACAGATCCAAAAGGCAGAAAATCAGAAAGGACACAGCTGAACTCAACTGGATATAATTGCCATATAGAGACAACTTCATCCAACAATAAAAGGATGCACATTTTTCTCCAACTCGCATGAACATGCACCAAAATAGACCACACTCTGGGCTATGACACACTGCTTAACAAATCTAAAAGAATAGAAATGATACTATGTCTGCTTCCAGACCACAGCACACTAAACTCAAAATCCATTAACAGAAAGATAACCAGGAAATCTCAGAGGGTGTGGAAATTAAACGATGCACTTTTAAACAGCACGTGAGCCAAAGAAGAAGACTTAAGAGAGATTTAAAATACTCTTAACTAAAGGAAGATGTAAACACAACTAACCAGAACTCGTGGAAGGCAGTGAAAGCAGCACTTATGCCATTGATTGCACGGAAGAGAAAAGAAGAAAGACCTAAAATCAAGAATCAAGGTTTCCACTTCAGGAAATTAGAAGTGAAGAAAAAATTAAATCCAAAGTAAGCAGCAGCAGAAGAAATGAGAATAATTAGTGCAGAAACCAATGAAGTTGAAAACAAGAAATCAATAGAGGAAAATCAATGAAAACAAAAGCTGATACTTTGAAAAGATCAAAAAAATCAATAAGCCTCTAGCCAGACTAAGAAAAAGAGAGAGGACACAGATTACTAATATCAGAAAAGAGAGAACATCCCTGAAGATACCATGGACATTGTAAGGCTAAGCAAGGAATATTATCAACAACTCTGTGCCCACAAATTGGAGAAAGTAGATGAAATGAACCAATACCTTGAAAGGTGCAACTGGTCAAAACTCACATTAGAAGAAATAGATTATATGAAAAGGCATATATATACATATACATATACATACATATATATATATATACATGCTCAATTGCTCAGCCATGTCTGACTCTAAGCGACCCCATGGACTGTAGCCTTCCAGGCTTCCTGTGTCCATGGGCTTTCCCACACAAGAATACTGGAGTGGGTTGCCATTTCCTTCTCCGGTCAGGATCTTCCTGACCCAGGAACTGAACCAGCATCTCTTGTATCTCCTGCATTGGCAGGTGGATTCTTTACTGTTGTGCCACCTGGGAATGCCAATATCTAAAGAAATAAGTAATGACCTTTCAAAAAACAGAAAGGACCCAGATGAGATGGGCTCACTGGTGAATTCTGGTGAAAACCTAAAAGATGTCACAGAATTAAGGAAAATAATAATAATTTATTATTATTTTTAGGAAATAGCAAGGAAATAATAAACTAGAAAAGCACAAGTTGGAGTTCATCAAACAATCATGACCTTTTCGGGGGCGGGGAGGGGGTGGGGGGGTGTCCATGCTCCAGACCTCCCTACCCCTCCCTCCATCTATCCATCTTGGATGCTGCTCGAACTCCTAAACCCCCAGCAAATGCAGCTGTTCAGGCACCCGGACCCTTCCTTACCACCATAGATGTTTTTCTCAGCCTGTGCCTGCTCAGAACAACTTCCTTTTAGTCTCAGTACCTGGTGGGTGTGGGGAAAGGCTCTACCCTGGAAGAAATCCCGAAAAGAAATAATAAATGAGAAACACAAAGGATAGAATTGCTCTACAAAATCACAAAATGTTTGTCTTTAAAAAGCAAAAAAAAACAAAAACAAAAAACAAGCCTTGGGACTTTCCTGGTGGTCCAGTGGTTAAGACACTGTGCTTCCACTGCAGGGAGTCAAGGGTTTGATCCCTGGCTTGTCAGGGAATTAAGATCCCTCATGCCAAGAGATGAGGCCAAAAAAAAAAGAGAAAGATACAAGCCTTGGAAACCAGAAGCAGGATATATTGAAATGAAAGGACTCTATTTACAACTCAGGGCCTTGGCCATTAGAACTCCAGGTGAGTTCATTAGTTTACAATTCAGTACCTAGGCCATTAGAACTCCAGACCAGCCAGGGTGCTCTCTCAGCCCTTGGTCCTTGCTGGGGATTGGCCTGAGGGGCATCCCAGGGGTGTGGAGCTGAGAGGTCAGTCACATAGGAGGGTCCAGGACCCAAGAGCAGGAAACTAGCAGTTGGAGGCTCAAGTGCTACAGACATTGGTCCACACTGGCCTCACTCACTCAGCGTTGACTTAACACAGGAAAGGTTTGAGTCCCAGCAGGCTTGGAGGGCGGGACCCCCAGGAGCCAACTTGCTTCCTGCTGGAGAAACCTCACAGAGAGCCAAGGACATGGAGCCTCCCTCCCCAAGCCCACCAGAGCATTGGGAAGTGCCTGACTTTCACCTGCTGGGTCTTAAAGCAAGTCATCCCCACAAGGCCCTTCCTGAAGCCTCAGTCTTCTCATCTGTAAAGTGGAGTGGTATCTATAAAATGGGAACAATAATAAAATCACTCTTATATGATTATAATATATATTATTGTGGGGTAAAATAATAAGCCATCAGAATGGCTCACTGTGTATGCTATGCAAACATTAGCAAAGGTAACTACAGGATCTTTTCTTCCCTGGAGTATAATTGCTTAATAGTATTGTGTTAGTTTCTGCTATACAGCATCATGAATCAGCTGTATTTTTACACATATTCCCTCTCTCTGGAGCCTGCCTCCCACCTCACCGCCATCCCACCCCTCTAGGTCATTACAGGGCACGAGGCCATCTATTTTGCAAGTTGCTATGTGTACGTCAATACTATTCTCCAGCTCGTCCCACCCTCCCCTCCCCCTACAGTGTCCGCAAGTCCGTTCTCTCTGTCTGTGCTTCTGTTCCTGCCTTGCAAATAGGTTCATCTATACCGTTTTTCTAGACTCCGTATATATGTGTTAACATATGCTATTTGATAATATGCGATATTTGGTTTTCTTTTTCTGACTTGCTCCACTCTGTGTGCACTCTCACGGCAACCTTTGTTCGGTGGAGCTGTCATCATTACACTTACTCACAGGTGAAGAAGCTGAGTCATAGGGAAGGCGGGGGTTTGCACCAGCAAACTCTGTGGCCAGCCCTCAGCCGGACTTGTCTAAAGTTCTTGCAGAAAACAGCACACAGCGTAACGGGCCTTTCCAAGTGGCCCCGCACCATGTATGATAAAGCCGCTCAATCTGGCATTCTATCAGCTGGAAATCCTTGTTAACTGGCGATTCTACCATACAGTGTTAATTGATATTCATAAGGAATTTAATTGAAATTAAGTTTAAAATAGCTTTAGTGTTAAGTGCGTTTTAGTCTAACTCCTTGAAAATTGGTCATCTGTGTACAGTAGACAGGGCGTCTTCAGTGGCTCAGCGGTAAAGAATCCACCTGCAATGCAGGAGACACAGGTTCAATCCCTGGGTGGGGAAGATCCCCTGGAGAAGGAAATGGCAACCCACTCCAGTATTCTTGCCTGGAGAATTCCATGGACAGAGAAGCCTGGTGGGCTACAGTCATGGAGTCGCAAAGTGTCGGACACGACTAAGTGACTGAGCGTGCATACACACAAGTCCAGTAGATAAGGTAACAAGAAAACATGCCTAAAAAAAAGCACTCAACCTGGAGCTCCCCAGATGCTGAAGCCCCTGTGAGAGAAGAGGGGTTAGTAGGGGAGGGTCAGCTCCTATACCCCACAGCCACTGTACATGCTCAGGAAGCTGAACCACTCACTTCCCAGACTTTTCTCTACAGCCCCTAGGACAAGAGAATGCTGACCCCTCGAGGGTACCACATCACCCTGCAACCTCCAGCCCCACCCAGTTTAGGAGCCTAGTGTGGTGGTGGTGGTGATTTAGCCACTAAGTTGTGTCCAACTCTTTGTGACCCCGTGGACTCTAACCACCAGACACCTCTGTCCATGGGTTTCTCTAGGCAAAAATACTGGAGTGGGTTGCCATGCCCTCCTCCAGGGGATCTGCCTCACCCAGGAATCAAACCCGTGGACCCAGGTCTCCTTCATTGCCAGGCAGATTCTTTACCACTGAGCCACCAGGGAAACCCTTAGGAGCCTATGGTGAATCCCCAAATTACACCTAAGTCCTAATACCCAAAACCTGCAAATGCGACCCTCTCTGGAAATAGGGGTTTTGCACATGCAGTCAGGTCAAGCATCTTAAGATGCAGTTGCCCTGGATTTAGGGTCGCCCTAAACCCAGTGACACATGAGGAATAGGAAGCCAGGTAGATCACAGAGAGATACTCAGAAGGGGGAAGGCCTGTGAGGACAGAGGCTCCAGGGAAGGGTGCTTCCTGCCTAAAACTCAAAATACCCAGGATGTATTTTTATCCTCCCAGACTGTTTGGAAATATCCTCAAAGGCTGTTGAAACCAGTAGCAACTGGAATTGCTACACATTTTATTAGCAGTTCATCCGGACGCATTTAGCACCTAGGTAATGCACCTAATTGATAAATTTGCAAACTGAATTCAGTGAAGTGAACTGTGTTAGATTTCAGGGAGTTGGTCCTGCAGCAGAGTGTTCATTTGGGGAACGGACTGACCACGAGTTAGTCCTGCCAACCAGTGCTTCAGGCACAAAGCTTTCTCTCCCTCAGTCACAGACCCTCTCAACCCTGTTGACCTTCTCCAAGAAGCTTGTCCTCTGCCATCTGCAGACACATTTAGGCTCCACTGAGAACCCCATTTCTTTGGTTCAACTTTTCCAACCTGTGGGCTGAGCATGTAAATAACTCTGCTAATCATTGTTTCTAGCACCTCAGGGTTAGAGAGATGAGGTCAAGGAGCTGGTTCCTCCTACTGAAATGTGAAATGAGTGCTTCTTCCCTAAACCACAGCGAGGTCCACCATCAGACACCACTGTGCACGCCGCACTGTATAAACTCGGATCTGCATTTGGCTGCCGACAGACGCTTTCTGCCAGAGTTCACAGCCCATCCACCCGCCGTCCCCATACAGATGTGACTTAGGCATCGAGAATCAATCACCACTTTTGGAATATCAGCTAGCAGATGTCCTCTTTAGAGATTCTAATGCAGACTGTGAGCCCACAGATTTCAGTGCTTTCTTTTTTTAAAGAAGTGCCATTTGTCTTTAAAGATGCCAAATGGCCTGAACGTTATTTGGACACTGGGCTTATGGACAGATCTTCCCTGGACTAAATAAATGCATCTCGTGAGCAAACATGGGTAGGAGTGGGTGTGCCCTGGCAGAGTGCAATGCTGCAGACTGCAGCTCGAACCAGGAAGTCATCCGGCGGCAAACATACTGCCGAGCATCTGAAATTAATCACTGCTGCTGGCACTTTAATAAACAGCTGCATCTGAAAGCGTTTTGGAATGAACACAATCCTGACCACCAAATCTTGTTGAAAGAAGTCCAGCAAGGGTTATATAAAGGTTTATAAAAACTGCTTGTTTGGGCAAGTAAAGAGAGAACAAACTTGAAAGTCACTCTTAACCAGATTCCTTCAGGAATGAGTACCTGACACGTGACCCTAAGCAAACTGTCATGAGATCAGACCCTGCAAAGTGTGTAATCATCTAACCCAGGCCTGCACTGATTCATCCTGCAGTCTGAGGGGTGTCTCACCTCCTCTTCAATCAAGTGGAGATGTGACAGCTCCCCGTCTTGGCCTTTGCAAACATCTGATGAGATGATGGGCATGGCCATTCCTTGAGCAGATAAAGAAGCCCCCAGAGCAAGTTAGCACAAGCCGTCACCACTCACATCCTCCAAAATAAAGAGAATTCTAGTAAAAGCCAAACCCATATTTCTCTGCCTGTTTTCCTAGGACAGCAGTCCGCAGCATTTGGGGCGCCGGGGAGATGGTTTGAGGAGGATTCAAGCACATCACATTTATTGTTTACATTTTTTCTGTTATTATTGCATCAGCTCCACCTCAGATCATCAGGCACTAGATCCCAGAGGCTGGAAACCTCTGTCCCAGGATAAGACTCTCGGCTGTCTTCGCCAAACTCTCGCAGCGATAAAATCGAAGGTTGGAAATGATTCAAAACAACAGAAAGGTCAAATGGTTCGCCTCCCTCGGACATCCTCTGGTTGGGAAGGTCCAGGAATGGACAGATAGGAGCCAAAGCCTGTAGAGCAGGAACCTAACCCACCGCCCTCCAACCACTGGGCCTCCCCACTCTAGAAATCTGTTTCTATTCCTCAAAGCTGACATGCCCCCAGAGACAGGAAATAAAAAACATTTGCCATCACTGTCAAATCTGGACTGTAGATATTGGGAGATCTTTGTATCATTCTCTCTACTTTTGTATATGTTAGAAATGTTCAGTAATTAATGGCTCTTTAAAAAAAAAAATCTATAGAAATACCACACTCTTAGATTTTGATGTTTCTAAAAGTTAAGTGTTAAAAACCAGTTTAGAACCAACCTTGATTGTCACTGATTCTAACCACGTGGTTGACCCAGTGCTGGAGGGAGGCAGCTGGCTTTCCAAACTCACTGCCAGGACAAGGGTCCGAGAAAGACTGCATCAGGCTCCCAGGAGCCCCTGGAACATTGTGGTCTCTTACCCTCCCCCCGAAACCCTGAAAGAGGCCTAGTATCCCACAGCCTTGCCACTTGAGTGGAGCAGGCCTTCTCTCAAGTTTTAAGAATGGACACAGTCAGCCTGAATGCATCAGACTCAGGGCATGTGTGGTCACGGTGGGTGCAGGGCTGGGGCACACACCCTGGGGACGGAGGCTGGAGGGACCCAACCACCAATGTACGCAGGACAATTTCCTCATTCCAGGCAGATTGAGCCATCTGGGGACCTCACCTGTGATTCGAGCGGCCTCAAGCAGGAAGGATCTCAGGACCTTGATACAAGCCCTTCTGGGTGTGAATAGGAGAGTAGCCAGTGCCATGGTATCCACCTGGCTTCCACAGGGACCAGACAAAGCAGGAGCCCAGAGGACCACTCACACCTTAACTGAATCCCACCCATTCCATGTATCTTCTAGATATGCCGACCGACATGCTCTTTCTTTCCAAGCATCTGTGGCTGTGTCTCAGCTCCCTACCCCTGATATGGCCCGAGGTTGGCTGCCCAAACAGAGGCATCGGAGGTCTGCCCCAGTGCTTTATCTGCTGAGCAATGCAGGTCAGCTTTCTCTCTGGCTGGTCTGTCCTGTGAGTACTACTTCTTTCCTTAAGGGCCCAGGCTCTGAGGTCAGCTGCTGCCCTTCGGCTCAGTCTCTTTGTCCTCAAGGCTTCCCGACACTGGTGAATCATTCTACTTGCCAGCCAGCTCAATGTAGAGCCCTGGATGCAGCCCTCAGGCCCCTGCGATGAGGTCCAGTGCCTCTCGATGTCAGGACCCAGAGCCTACTCTAAGGATTTTGTTTCCAAAGACACATAATTATAATCAGGGGACTTTGATAAGGTGTGTGTATGAATGCTAAGTCACTTCAGTTGTGTCTGACTCTCTGTGACCCTATGGAGCCAACCCAGGGATCAAACCCACGTCTTTTGTGTCTTCTGAACTGGCAGGTGGGTTCTTTACCACTAGTGCCACCTGGGAAGCCCTCTGATAACACATTTCTGATTTAAAACATACAGAATCTCATCAATCTGTGAATGAGAAAGGCTCTCTCCTCCTCCTGGTCATGATGCTCTGGGCTACGTCCTGCAGAATGTGGCGCTGGCAGCATGGCCATGGGGACCTATGTGTGCTTGAGGGTCTCGACACAGGACATGCGAGGCTGGCCACCCGCCATCACCACCCACATGGCTTCTCCTCTTCTGGCTGCTTGATGTCAGTTCTGGGATCTTCCTCCCTCCCTCCCTCACTTCCTTTCTCTAACTTCACCTGGGTCCGGATGCTTTAAACCTGGTGACTCTCAAACAGGGCGTCTTTGAGTCTACAGCTACAGTGAGACCAAGGCATGTGCCTGTCGAGGAGCCAAAGTGGCTAGTTCCATGGCACCCACGGACACTTGCAGCCTTCAGGGTCTCCAGGGCCATAGTCGTACTTAGAGGGATCATGGCTATTTATTTCACTTCTCTCCTCCTCCAAACTGTCCCCACAAAGGGTGTTAAAAGTGAAGCCATGCTTACCACCTAACTGGTATTACATAGCACTCCAGGGATGGACGGCTGAGCTGGGGAGCAGGGTTATTCACCCCAAGACAGCCTCTGAGTTTCCAGAGCATTGAGCCCCATGCACACCTGCTTCTCTCTGAGATGCTCCTCTTGTCCGGGCACCTCTGCAGCTTCGCTGTCCCCTTTTCAAAAGCACCAAGAGCCACTTTGTTATGCTGGGACATTCACACTCAATAATAGAGCCAGCTGCACAATGAACAGCGTGGGTGCCCACATGGGCCCGGTTATTAACACAGCTAAGCAGGGCCCTCAAAGGTGTGATTAAGGCCGCCTTGGATGAAAAGAAATTTCAAAGGCAGCTTTCTCTCCCTGACTCTTTTGAATCTGCCTGAAAAAAAGAAAAAAAAAATCAGAACTTGATTCCAAGCTTGTTCTGGGGGATGGCAAATTAATGAACTGTCCTCCTGTCACTGAAGACTTAGCTCAGAACTTGGGTTGCCTGGTGGATCAGTCTTTATTAGTCACCTTACTCTGGGCTCTGTGCGGTTCCAGCTTTTATTGTGGCTGTGGAAGGCGTTGTATGAGGCTGATGAGTGTTTGCCGTGAGGAGCTGAAGGAGAAGCAGAGATTAAGTGGCGTCTTCTCCCCACCCTACTCTCCTTTTTCCTGAGTCAAAAGAAACAGGAAGGCAGAATTCAAGTGAAAACTAATCGGTGTGTAATTCTCGAATGCAATCGTTAAATGCCCATAATAAGTACAGCAGCTATTAGACCGGTGCTTTTTCACAAAGGTTCAGTTGCTTGTCTTGCTTTTGAAAGGATCAGGTCCTTGAAATCTAACTTCGGGGGGATTCAACCCGCATGAATATCTCCAAGCTACTTTCCCCGTGAGATAGCTGTCGGCTCTTTGGAGCAAATCAAGCCATTTACAATGTGTTTATGCGGGGTCCACGTGGAGACAGCTTGAATGCCTTCATTGTGCCCCCTTCAAAGTGGAGTGATGAGGAATCAGAAGACATTTTATGAAAAGAGAAGAAGGTAATTTGGCTTCCTGTGACACCATTCACGCTCAAAGGATCCCAACAGCGAAAAACTGACAAGGGAGAAAGTGCTTCTGCTTTGTAAGTCAGATGGAGCCATTGCAGCAATAGGGCTGGAACCAAAAAAAAAAAAAAAGACCAAACCGGGCATAAGTTAACCCAGACTTTAGGTAGGTCTCTGGGTACTTGGGAGCCCAGCACAAGGAGGGTAGAATCATGCAAACACTTTAAGTGGCCACAAGCAAGCCCTTCCAGAACTAATGCGTGCAGAGATAACTCTGCCGTCAAGTGCTTATTCGGGGCACCAGGACCAGACCTGTCACCCATTCTATTTGTTCATGGGGTCACCATTTCTCTCCTTCATTTATTTTTTAATTAATTTTTATTGGAATACAGTTGCTTTACAAAGTTTTCTTCATTTCTGCTGTACAATACAGTGAAACAGCTGTTCATATACGTATATCCCCTCCTTTTTTGGATTTCCTTTCCATTTAGGTTACCCTGGAGCACTGAGTACAGTTCCCTGTGCTCTACAGCAGGTTCTCATTAATTTTCTACCTTATGTGTGCATGCTCAGTTACGCAGTCGTGTTGGATTCTTCACAATCCCACACACTGTAACCCACCAAGCTTCTCTGTCCATGAGATTTCCCAGAATACTGGAGTGGGTTGCCATTTCCTTCTCTGGTCAGGTTCTTCCCGACCCAGGGGCCAAACCCATGTTTCCTGCGTCTCCTGCATTGGGAGGTGGGTTCTTTACCACTGGAGCTGCCTGGGAATCTCTGTTTATTTTATACATAGTATCAATGGTGTATATACATCAATTCCAATTTCCCAATTTGTCCCCCTCTTGGTATCCATAAGTTTGTTTTTTATATCTATCTCTATTTATGCTTTGCAAATAGGTTTATCTGTACCATTTTCTAGGTTCCACATATAAATGATATTACACAATATTTGTTTTTCTCTTTCTGACTAACTTCATTTTATCTGGCAGTATCTAGGTCCATCCACATCTCTGCAAATGACATTATTTCATTCCTTTTTATGGCTTAGCAATATCCCCTTTCATATGTGTACCATAACTTCTTTATCCATTTCTCTGTTGATGGACATTTGAGTTGTTTCTGCATCCTGGTTATTATAGATACTTTTATTTATTAAAGTGAATAATTTAAACAAAATTAAGAAAACATTCATCTGTTCTTTTCACTTTTGCTCACTGACATAATGTTGCTGCTTCCATCCTTTCTGGAATCCCTCTTGTTCCTGATGTGTAAGGATGAACCATTACACACAGTCACATTCCTGGGTCAAACTTTGCATTGTCACACCCACCACCACTGTAATCTGGGGAGCATGGCAGTCTCTGGGGGGAGGTGTATTTTGCTCAGGTCCTCTGGCCCCTGCAGGAAGAACCCACATCAGGGGCTGGTTCCTAACTGTCATTAGTCCTACAACTTCTTCCTTGGAATAGGTTCCTGGGAGCTAAATGTCTGGTGTCTAAGCCTGCTGATATTGTTATGTTTATTTTTATCTATCATCAAGCTATTTTCCCAAGGAACTAGGCCAATTTATGGTGCCGTCAGAAATCTATGATTGTAGCACACAATGTCCCCAGTAGTATTGAAGATGACAGGTTTTTAAATATGTTCATTTGATAGGTTTTTCTTCAGTTCTTCATTACTGTTTTGTGCTACATCAGGGAGGTTGAACGCTGCTCCCTCGCTGCCAACACTAAGGCAGCACATGGACCGTCCAGCTGGGGATCCCACCCAGCCTTCCCCTGGGCCTCCCTTATTGAATGTCTGTCAACTGCATTAATGGTGCAAGGACCCTGTTGTTTCTTTAATAATCTCACCTGCAATGTGTGTACTGTCTCTGCTTTTCTCTCCAGAGCACACCTGGGAGGGAAAGTTAAGTGTATTTTCCAACATGGCATGTCTGAGAAGGTCAGTCTGATCTTACAGCCCCCCTGGCTTGTGCTGGAAAGTTGCCAGGGAAGCAGTTCTCCCAGGAACTGGAGGCTTTGGGGCCAGGCTCGCTTCCCTGCATCAAGGGCACATCAGGTCCCTGTGCTCTCAGCAAGTCAAGGTCCATCACAGCCCCTGTCCCATCCTGCCTTAGCCATATGGAGCCTGGTTTCCTGCCCAGTCTCCAAGGACCCACGGGGCCAGAAGTGCCCAGGGGTGGAAGGGAGAGGCCAAGGGCAGTAAGCCCAAGAATAGGGAGGCTGTGCCCTGTCTTGTCCTCACTCCACCCAGTATGCCAGCTGGAAACCTGTGACTCACCCGTCTTTTCCAGAAGAGTGTTGTCTGCACGGGGGCCAAGTGCTCCTTCTCACATCACAGGTACAGCTTCAGTTTGCCCTTGGTTCTGTGACACAAAATCAGCATGATATGATGATTCTCAGTTCAGTTCAGTCACTCAGTTGTGTCTGACTCTTTTTGACCCCAAGGACTACAGCACACCAGCCTTCCCTGTACATCACCACCTCCCGGAGATTGCTCAATCTCATGTCCACGTCGGTGATGCCATCCAAGCATTTCTTCCTCTGGCGTCCCCTTCTCCTCCTGTCTTCAATCTTTCCCAGCGTCAGGGTCTTTTCTAAGGAGTCAGTTCTTTGCATTAGGTGACCAAAGTATTGGAATTTCAGCTTTAACATCATTCCTTCCAATGAATATTCAGGACTGATTTCCTTTAGGATTTACTGGTTTGATCTCCTTGCTGTCAAAGGGACTCTCAAGAGTCTTCTGCAACACCACAATTCACCATCAGTTCTTTGGTGTTCAGCTTTCTTTATGGTCCAACTCTCACATCCATACATGGCTACTAGAAAAACCATAGCTTCTAGGAGACCAGATAAAAATATTTGTAAAGATCTATCTCCTTTGCTTGGGTGTCAGATGTTAAACAGACTGAGATTCTGGCTCTTCCTTGTTGAATAAGTTTGTGCGTGTATGTCAGTCTTAGCCTACATTTTAAGGAGTCACCTTCTAATGATAGAATAATGTGTTATTATCCTGAACGAGGCCAACCTTCCCAGGATATACTTTTTCAGATGGCTCTGGAAATCCTGGGCCAGGGAGTCAGCTCCTAGAAGAGAGTGGACCTAAGGGAGCCAAGAACCCCTGGATTCTACCAGTGGGATCACATCTCCCAGCTCCATAACTGGGCCCTCTGTGATCCCAAGGTTCAAGTCTGGACACCACTGGACTTGTGCTCAGTACCTCTTTAGAGAGGAAAAATCACCCTTCAGAAGAGAGGAGAGCCACAGGCTCCAGGACTGCTTAAGAACCCAGGAGGTTCTTAGAGCTTGACTTCCCCTGTCCGCTGGGAGCATCTCAGAGCATAGCCACCTCCAGGGATGTTGACACAGTCCTGCCATGTGCCAGAACCGGGCTTGGCAGGGCAGATGCAGGGATGGTGGGCACACCACAGCCAAGGGGCCTGGACATTCCACTAAGCACCTGGCAATCTTGCTGCATCTCTAGAACCTGGGGAGCAGTGGAAATTTTCAAGGGTTCAATTTGGTCCTGTGTGTCTTTGAATAGGCTACTGTATGAGCAGATGGGGAGTGGGGTGTGGGCACAGAGCCTGCTGCAATCATCCAAATGAGAAATGGTGGCAGAGGTAATGCTAGATGTGCATGAACTCTGCACATCAGGAGTCAGGGTGCAGGGCATGACCAGAGGAGCAAACCAAGATGGAGACACATCTGTCCACACATCATATGGTCTAGTCACCTGGCCCCATGTTCCCCCTGGACTCTACCCAAAAAGTGATGGGAATCCATGATCGGATCTTAAAGAAGACAGCTGACATGATCAGAGTTAAGGCTTAGAACTTCACCCTCTGGGCCAGCAGGAGTGGAGGAACTGGGAAGGGAAGGTTTCTCGTGACTTCTGTAAAAATGAATGTGTCAAATCAGTTTCTTCATCCTTAAAATGATGTTAAAAATAACTCATCTGGGGCTTTGGGAGCATATGAAATATCCATCATCAGATCCATCATTCAGAGTTTACTTAGGCATCAGGCCAAAGACTTCACCTACAAAATTTCAAAACAATCTGCAGGATAGATGCAATGGCCTGGCTTTCATGAATGAGAGTACTAGCTGTTCAAGAGTTTGCACATTTGCCTAACATGGTCCAGCTCTTAGGGCAGAGGGAGGCTTTGAAATCACAACAGTGGAACTGCAGACATTAGCATCTTAAACATCTAAAGTCCCATGCTGCGTGCGGACAACATCTCTGGAGTGTGAGCAGGATCTGTTCATATTTCACAGGTGAGGACAGAGGCTGGGGGAAACTCGACAATCTTGCCAGCCCCAGAAGAGCTAGTTTCAGCGCCATACTTGAGTAAACCAGAAAGTAAGACAGAGACAACACATGCAGCTTCATCACTTACTCAGATCCTGGCCTCATCATCTGCTCATATCTCAGGTCCAACGAGTGTCTTCAGATTCACGCTTTCACGTAAGCAAGACCTGGTGCAATTTGGAAGAGGGTGAAACATTTTTATTGTAGAACAAGAAGACGACTCTGGTCACAGAATTCCATCAGAGAAGTCGGGTGCCAAGTCAGAGTGAGAAACTGGGCAGATGTGGGAGAGGTGGGAACAGTGGGCCAGGAAGGACAGTGAGCAAGGTGGGGTGACCAGCTCCTGGAAAGTGACCGGATCACCACATCCCAGGACGGCCCTGTGTGACTCCTTGGTGCTGGTGAAGGCTTTCTGTCTTCAGTGATGAAGACTGCGTGACCCTAGAGAAGGCCACTCCTCCTGGCACAAGGACCAGACCGAAAGGGGACCCAGGGCTCTTAAAAGTGAGTCTTCCCAGTTTCCCTTCTGTAAGCCTCCTTGTTCTTGGGATGAAGCTATTTTATACAATTGCTGCTAACATCCATATTTCTAGAAAAGCCAAAGCAATTTATTTGGGAGATGAACTCAAGCCCTTGAACACACTGCACAGAAAATTGTGACCAAGACTAAAATTCAAGAAATGAAATGGCCAGTGGCATTTTCTAAGTCTGAGACTCTTTAAGATTCCAGTCAGCCAGGTGAGTGGGCCCCAGCAATTGGAATCAGACCCCCTGCATCCTGATCCCATCACCCTCTCCCCATCTTTTACAGAGTAGGGTCCTGGTCCTGCCAAAAAAATGAGATCCGGGTTACTTAACCCTCATTTCATTTAAGGAATGACTCTAGTCATTGCAAATGACAGCCCTACTGGTCAGAAGTCATTATAAAAATGCTTTTCAACTATTTTGTTAAAGCATTCAGATGAAAACAAACAAACAAATTGTTCCATTCTCCTTCCACTCTTTGACACCGTGAATTGGCAACCACACACTGTAAATTCAAAACAACTTTCTGGGAGGGAGAGGGCACCATACCGACTGCACTCTTTTATTTTTATGACACAGCCTAATTTCTGTAAAATACAATAAATAAAAATATCGATTTTTGAATTGAACCATAAAGAATTTGCCTAAAAGTGCATTGCTTCCACGTTTTCTGTTAACATCTTGGTGAAATCTTTAAAGAACCTCAAAGATTTTCCTTGAATTTTACCTTAATTTAACTTCCGAAAAATGTTTAGATGGTTTTGGAGACAATGTGAGTGTGCCACCTCTGTTCTGCTCCATGGCTGGGAGCAGGTGAGCATCTCTCTGAAAGTTACCCACAGCCAGAGCAGAACTGGAATCCAAGGATCCAGGACCCGCGTGGGCTGCCCTTCTCTCTACTCACTCCCTATTTGTGGTTTCCTTGCATGACTCTTGAGAGTCCCTTGGACTGCAAGAAGATCCAACCAGTCCATCCTAAAGGAGATCAGTCCTGGGTGTTCATTGGAGGGAATGATGCTGAAGCTGAAACTCCAATACTTTGGCCACCTCATGCAAAGAGTTGACTCATTGGAAAAGACACTGATGCTGGGAGGGATTGGAGGCAGGAGGAGAAGGGGACGACAGAGGATGAGATGGCCAGATGTTATCACCGACTCAATGGACATGAGTTTGGGTAAACTCTGGGAGTTGGTGATGGACAGGGAGGGCTGGTGTGCTGCGATTCATGGGGTCACAAAGAATTGGACACGACTGAGTGACTGAACTGAACTAAACTGAATTGCATGACCACCACGCCCTAAAAGATAAGGAAACCCATGCCAAAGCAATAACCTCAGGTACAGGCTCAGAAAATATGAGCTATAGGCATATGGCTTTCTTGTGGCTGTTATAACAAATGAACACAAAATAAAAGGCATAAAACAATACAGATTTGGGAGCTGCCCAGTAAAAGGGAACCAACACCCAACATCCCAGCAGAGGCCAACATCACCCCTACTGTCTTCTGACGCAAGACATCCACCCTTCCCACAGGGGCCCCGAATAACCTCAGAGGAACCCCAAGCCTTTGTCTCTCTACCAGGCCTCCACATTCTGGGCAGAAGCATCTCACTGGTTTTCTTCCAGCTCTGGGCATGGGCTTATTCAGCCAGGAGTGGGAGGAGACCTCCCCTCCCTCTGGCTAACCTCCTGAAGGGGTGAAACTCCTGCCTCCCATCTGTGTGGAATTACAAAAGTCCGAAGACAGTAAGAGCATCTGTGTTCTTTGAAGCCAAAATGGCAGCTAGATTCCAGTTGACACTTCCTCATGGCATGAAATATTTTTCTAAAATGTAATTTTTTATAAATTCTTAGGTACAGATTAAACATTTAGATGATTTCTCTTTTTTTGTTATGTTAAACAACACTGCAATGAACATCTGTCCAGTTAATCTTTGGGGGTATCCAGATTATTTCTTTAGGATGAAATTCTCAGAATTAAATTTGTATATCAATGGTGCTATGTAACAAAAGAGATTTTGTCGTAGTTTGCAAACCCTGTATTGTTGAACTGGAGACAGACACCAACTTTCTTATTACCAACATACATTCATTCATATGAGAAATGTGCATTTGCAATTGTGCTATAGCAGCAAAAGTTTAAAAAAATTACTTATTAAACATCATGTTTCGCATGACTTCATCTGAGGTTCTGTGTTCCTTTTTCACTTTGGAGACATCGGTGCAGGAAATTAAAACAATTTCACACTGTGGCACTGCTATCAAGAAAGGTTATTATTTCAGTGATACATACTAAATGTTAACACATTTCTTTTGTGTAGCAAATGTATTTGACT
The DNA here is from genome assembly GCF_029378745.1 of Bos indicus. Classification (NCBI taxonomy): domain Eukaryota; kingdom Metazoa; phylum Chordata; class Mammalia; order Artiodactyla; family Bovidae; genus Bos; species Bos indicus. The sequence goes on along the minus strand of NC_091772.1, from coordinate 55,779,384 downwards.
GCCCTTTAACAGGGCTTAGAGTCAGTATTGAAAACATGTGGTCCAGGGATGATTTGTCACATTTCTTGTTAGCTTTCCAGTGTGGATAGTACAGTCTCAACACTCTCCTTCACACACACACGCACGCACACACACACACACACACGTATGTATGTATGAACAGATTCAAGCCGAGCTATTTCAAATCCTAGAAGGTGATGCTGTTAAAATGCTGCACTCAAAATGCCAGGCAAATTTGGCAAACTCAGCAGTGACCACAGGACTGGAAAAGGTCAGCTTTCATTCCAATCCCAAAGAAAGGCAATACCAAAGAATGCTCAAACTACCATACAATTCAAGTTCCAGCTGTCCCCATTCTCCGTTAAAAGATTTCAGATCGAGAATGAGATGTGAGCTAGACGGAAGTCCTAGGCCCACCTATAGATGTTGGAAGTGGGCAAGTGTCCACACAATCCCTTTACTGTAAAAACATTCTTTTCCTTTGGTCCTTACATATATAGTACCGTTGTTTATAGACAACCCTTCTATGCTTTTTGCCTGACTTTTCGACTCTTACCCAGTGGTTTTCTAGTTAATAGAGGGTGAGAGCAATACAGCCAATATGCAGGAACCTCAGAGGGGAGGTTTTGTAATCGATGAAAAAACTCAAACTGAATTAGTATTAGAGTTTTCCTTATGTTTAATTAAGTCTAATTAAACAATGCCGACATCTTCCTGGCACCTGTGGTGCGATTATGTTAAATATTTAATGCTTGTGAAGGATTAGACTGCGCTTCTAATCTATAGCTAACAATCTGTTCCCTCTCTGGAGTATTTTTTATTTAGTTCTGCTTCTGTATAATGAGTTACATTTCAAAGGAAGTGGTGAAGCACTAGAGAGAGACGCATCTCACCCACGTGACTTAGGAGCATGGCCTCTGGCCTTGCTGGACCATAGCAGGGTGTCCAGAGAAGAGAGAAAGGAGAAAGCAAGAAGCATCAAGGAGGCCTCTGGGGGTTTTCCCAGATCCTTCCGGATCCTACCTGGCTCATCAGGTAAATAATCTACCTGCCAATGCAGGAGACATAGGAGACCCAGGTTCAATCCCTGGGTCAGGAAGATCCCCTGGAGGAGAACATGGCAACCTACTCCAGTATTCTTGCCTGGAGAATCCCATGGACAGAGGAACCTGATGGGCAACAGTCCATGAGGTCACAAGAGTCAGATATGACTTAGTGACTAAGCACGCAGCTCACATTGCTGCCACTGATTAAGGGCTTGGAGTGTCAGGACACCAAGTTCACATTGCAAACACCCTGGATGTTCTCGTCTGTTTCACAACTGCACAGTCTCCATCCCCCATTTCTCCAAGGGTGTCAGCTGTCTAGTGAGAAATTACACGTGTGTGTTTTTACCCCTCCACACTCCCCAGGACCCACACATCCTCCATCCACTTGGAAATAAAGCTGCCCTACAAACCTGAGCTCCTCTTTCAAAGAACTCACTTCAAAGAAAAGGCCATGGTTATTTCTGGAAGCAAAACTACAAATGCTGAGTAAGGGTGTTTGCAGAATGCCATGCTTCTCCTCCAAAGGAGAACTGGGCCTCATTATTCATCTTGGCCTGAAATGCTTCTCAGAAAAGAAGTTCAGTGTTTTTCCTGCATATGTAACACTCAGCACAGAGACTCGGAACTTGCAGCTTTGTTTCATTCCTCTAATGATTCCTAACATTTTTAACATATTTGGGAAAGAAAGACAGATTTCTGTAATGAGGTTTCAATTGAGGAATCTATATAATCAGTTTCTCAGAGTTTTTAAAGGTTTTCCTCCTTAGCAGAGCATCGTGGCGAGTAGGTTCTCCTTACTGACAAGTCGGAGAGAACTGCAGGAGCCCCACTTGTTAAAGCAAATGAACTTTTAATAATTGAACAAGCAAAGCTGATGTGTGTTCTGGTGGTGGATGAACTACCTTCAATGTTTGGGGCAGAGATGAAGATCAGCTTGGATCCTCCCTATTAAACTCCAAGACTCCTGAAAGAGACCCAAAGTTCCACAGATCCACACCCTGAAACTTGCAGCTCCTACCACTGTTCCCACCCCCAAGAATCCCTCCTGAGGCTGAGTGAGAGGGAGGGATGGAGCAGGAAGCCAGGAGCATGCTCAGAGAGCAAGCTTTATCCTGAGATGCTCAGAGAGTGGCAGAACCACGGGAGCCTTTGCAAGCTACAGCTCAGCCTCCGCCATGTACTTCTGGGATGCTGAGATGACATTCTGCTCCAGAGCGGGCAGGCATGGGTGAGATTGAAAAGTGGAGCTAGTGGTAAAGAACCCACCTGCCAGTGCAAGAGACATGAGAGACGTGGCTTTGATCCCTGGGTTGAGAAGATCCCTTGGAGAAGGAAATGGCAATGCACTCCAGTATTCTTGCCAGGGAAATGCCATGGACAGAGGAGCCTGGTGGGCTACAGTCCACAGAATCAGAGTCGGACACAACTGAAGCAACTTAGCACGCATGCAATACTCCTTGGGAAGTGCCCCCCTTCTTGTAAGAATGCACTCCAAGTGAAAACAGGGTGGTGCCCTGTCCACAGGGAAAAAAATGAAGGAACAGCTGCTTGCCAACTGTTGAGAAGGCCAAGTCATGTGTATTCAGAAGTGTCACTGGATTTTCAAAAGTCACTTTGCACTTATGTAAAATTAATAGGGTGTTCATTATAAAACCCATGCAGCATCTTATTAAACACTTGCTGTCATTGGAAGCAGAGGTAGAGGCTCCTGAAGCTGGAGTTGTGTTGCCCTCTAGTGAAAGAGGTCAGCATTATGCATGCAAAATTATTTTGATCACTGCATAATTAATACTTATGGAGGAAGGGAGAAAAGATTCAAGCCCCAGTCTGTTCAGGAGGGCTAAGTGTTTACATACACATACATACGCATATATACATGTATGTGCATGTGTCCCCATCCCCCTAGACAACCCCCCACCCCTCCCCTTAATTTGACTTAGCATATGGAAGCCATTTCTTCTTTCCTGTCACTTTTATGTCTTGGCATGCAAGTTTCATTTTATATGGCTATCAACAGGCTAAGATCCAAGCATAAAGCATAAATCAGCAGTGCTGATCAGAGACACAGAGCTTTAATGCATAAGTATATATTTAATGTGTCTGCTGAAAGAATGTCTAATTACCCTGTCATTGAACAAAGCACATGTTCAACTGTGATAAATTATGCCATCCTTTACTTCTGCAAAACATATCGAGATTTAGGAAAGCTGGAGAAAACCACAAAACCATCTACCCAGTGGAACAAGCCAGTGCCCAGACCATCTCAAGAGGAGGGACAAGAGCAGGGTGACATCCCAAGGGCTTCACTGCAAACCCAGGCTGCCATGTGTAGTGAGAAGCAAGTCTTCCTTGAGTGGCATGTCCCTGAACCCATACTGACCCTTTCGTAGACTTTTATTGGGGCTATGTTCTGCCCTTTTATTGGGACTTATTATTGAGTCTGTAGCCTGCCGTTATGAATTCCACATTGCCACAGGCTGGATTTCAGTACCCCAACCAGTGTACATTTCAGAAAAAGGGAAGGGGAGGACCACACTCTTATTTGTAGTTATGACTCTTTCCGAGGGAGCAAGATCCAGACTCGGGGTGCTGAGTCCCCACGAACATAGCCCCCCAAGGGTAATGGATATAAGACAGCAGCATGCTTCACTGAACCATGCTGGGTAGATTAATTTGAGGAGAGGATCAAATGGGGTGAGTGTGGGTTATAAGAAACCAAGTACAGCTCACTGATATACCTAGACCATCGTGGCTGGTCTGGTAACATTGAGGAATGCTCTAGAAACTGGGGATCCAGGGGCTGTTCCAAAGTGGAAGCCAAGCAGGTGCCTCCTGTTAATATCTGTCCAACACGGATTCATTTCACCAAGCTCCCTTCCCTATGCACGCCTGCCTCTGTCACCCCTACCCTCCTCCTTGGCTGAGTCTCGGTTCTGACCTTTCCTCCCCCAGACACAGGTTGTCACAAGTCCCCAGACTCTTTGAAAGCCCTAGAGGGTGCATTGTCTGAGAGTCCCAGAACTCAGCAACTTTATTCTGCAGCGTCAGAGCAGGAACCATGCTGTGCTCTGTGATTTGTGCAATGCTCAGTCCCATGGACACAGAAGCACTAGGTTTCTATTTATGTCAGCAAGAGACATAGCAAACCATGGAGAGAAAATACAAATTCATCCTGCCTTGGTATCTATGCCTTTCCTGAGAACCTGCCCAGAGCAGCAGTCTGTTTCCTCAATGGCGATTATATTTCTTATTTCTTTGATTACCTCTTGTAATAGTATTCTTTTATTTACCGACATATAAGAGAAGGCTTTACCGTGATGTCTTTATTGTGTGTAAAATACAGACCCCAGAACATCAGTCCTTTTATTTGCTTTACTGAATTGTGATCTATAGACTGAAGGGCACATGAAAAATAGAGATAAAAAATCTATTTCTGATACCATATTGGCTCTGAAATGTCAAAGTCTTCTTTATTGCTTTAGGAGATTTGTATCCTTATTTATCTTTCTCAGTTTATTTTCAAAGCCTGCTGTCTCCACGCTGTTTGACGGGCTACTGTCTCCCTGTATCATCAGGGCCCTCGCTGCTTCTCAGGATCTCATCACTGAAGTTGCCACTGAAGCCCACTGAGAAAGAAAAGCCAGGGGACTCAGGCCAGCTGGAAACAACAGGTCAACGGCACAGACATACATAGGCAGCCTTGGGTCACGTGCACGCAGGTTAAGCTCTTTTTAGTAATTTATTGAGGACCCAAGAGGCACTCCTATTCTTTGAATATTGACAAATTGATAGACACACTCACCACTGTACCTTTTCTTTAAATTAATTAATTTATTTTAATTGTAGGCTAATTACTTTACAATATTGTGGTGGTTTTTGCCATACATCGACATGAATCAGCCACAGGTGTACATGTGTCCCCCATCCCGAACCCTCCTCCCCCCTGCCTCCCCCTCCCATCCCTCTGGGTTGTCCCAGTGCACTGGCTTTGAGTGCCCTATTTCATGCATTGCACTTGGACCAGTCATCAATTTCACATAAGGTAATATACACGTTTCAATGCTATTCTCTCAAATCATCCCACCCTCGCCTCCTCCCACAGAGTCACAAGTCTGTTCTTTATATCTGTGTCTCTTTCACTATCAAATATAGGCTCATTGTTACCATCTTTCTAAATTCCATACATATGCATCACTATACTGGTGTTTTTCTTTCTGACTTACTTCACTCTGTATAATAGGCTCCAATTTCATCCACCTCATTAGAATTGACTCAAATGCATTCTTTTTTATAGTTGAGTAATATTCCATTGTGTGTATGTACCACAACTTTCTTATCCATTCGTCTGCCAATGGACATCTAGGTTGCTTCCATGTCCTAGCTATTGTAAACAGTGCTGTGATGAACATCTCTTTCAAGTCTGGTTTCCTTAGTGTGTATGCCCAGCAGTGGGATTGTTGGGTCATATGGCAGTTCTATTTTCAGTTTTTAAAGGAAGCTTTACACTGTTCTTCATAGTGGCTGTACTAGTTTGCACTCCCATGAACAGTGTAAGAGAGTCCCCTTTTCTCCACACCATCTCTAGCATTTACTGTTTGTAGACTTTTTCATGCAGCCATTCTGACTGGTGTGAGATGGTATCTCACTGTGGCTTTGATTTGCATTTCTCTGATAATGAGTGATGTTGAGCATCTTTTCATATGTTTGTATATCTTCTTTGGAGAAATGTCTGTTTAGTTCTTTGGCCCATTGTTTGATTGGGTCGTTTATTTTTCTGGAATTGAGCTGCAGGAGCTGCTTGTATATTTTTGAGATTAATTCTTTGTCAGTTGCTTTGTTTGCCATTATTTTCTCCCATTCTGAAGTCTGTCTTTTCACCTTGCTTATAGTTTCCTTCATTGTGTAAAAGCTTTTAAGTTTAATTAGGCCCCATTTGTTTATTTTTGCTTTTATGTCCATTACTCTGGAAGGTGGGTCATAGAGGATCTTGCTGTGATTTATGTCAGAGAGTGTTCTGCCTATGTTTTCCTCTAAGAGTTTTATACTTTCTGGTCTTACATTTAGACTTTGATCCATTTTGAGTTTATGTTTGTGTATGGTGTTAGAAAGTGTTCTAGTTTCATTCTTTTACAGGTGGTTGACCAGTTTTCCCAGCACCACTTGTTAAAGAGATTGTCTTTTCTACATGTATATTTTTTGCCTCCTTTGTCAAAGATAAGGTGTTTTTAGCTGTGTGGATTTATCTCTGGGCTTTCTATTTTGTTCCATTGCTCTATATTTCTGTTTTTGTGCCAGTACAATACTGTCTTGATGACTGTTGCTTTGTAGTATAGTCTGAAGTCAGGCAGGTTGATTCCTCCAGTTCCATTCTTCTTTCTCAGGATTGTTTTGGCTATTTGAGCTTTTTTGTGCTTCCATACAAATTGTGAAATTATTTGTTCTAGTTCTGTGAAAATTACCATTGGTAGCTTGATAGGGATTGCATTGAATCTATACATTGCTTTGGGTAGTATACTCATTTTTACTATATTGATTCTTCTAATCCATGAACATGGTATATTTCTCCATCTATTTGTGTCATCCTTGATTTCTTTCATCAGTGTTTTATATTTTTCTATATATAGGTCTTTTGTTCTCTAGGTAAATTTATGCCTAAGTTTTATATTCTTCTCGTCACAATGATAAATGTGACTGTTTCCTTAATATCTCTTTCTGTTTTCTCATTGTTAGTGTATAAGAATGCAGGGGATTTCTGTGTGTTAATTTTATATCCTGCAACTTTACTATATTCATTGATTAGCTCTAGTAATTTTCTGGTTCACCACTGTACTTTTAAAGAAACGTTTAGAGTCTAGATGGCTTCCCAGGTGGCACAGTTGGCAAAGAACCTGCCTGCCAATGCAGGAGCTATGAGTTCAATCCCTGGGTTGGGAAGATCCCCTGGAGAAGGGAATGGCAACCCACTCCATTATTATTGCCTGGAAAATTCCATGGACAGAGGAGCCTGATGAGCTGCAGTCCATGGGGTCACAAAAGAGTCGAACATGACTGAACACACACTTGAGTCTAAAGTGATTCATCCAGAATAGAAAGGAAATGCTTTGAGTTAGACAAAATTCCTCTGCTTGGAAGACAAATGCACCTCCAGGATGAGGCTCTGCTCCAGGATAAGGGGTTAAATGGAGCATGTGATTAAGCAGTACTTGAAACAAAGCAGGGCATTTGGACCACTCTCACTCCTAACCTCTAGAGTCTGAAACCCACAAGCAGTCTCAGCCTCACTAAGGAAGGAAAGGGAAGACCTCCCACCCTGAAACCTGCAGGAGAACCAGAGCCCCTACCTGTCAGATGTGAAACTGTGCTCCCCTCTGGGGAACTCAGAAGTCAAACCGGGGTCTCCTGGATTGCAGGCAGATTCTTTATCAACTGAGCTATCAGGGAAGCCCCTGAGGAACTCACTTCTTTTTTTAATTTCAATTTTGTACAATGCTTAAAGGGTGTTGCTGTTGATGTTTAGTCGCTAAGTCAAGTCTAATTCTTTGTGACCCCATGGACTGTAGCCCACCAGACTCTTCTATCCATGGAATTTCCCAGGCAAGAATACTGGAGTGCATTGCTGTTTGCTTCTCCAGGAGATCTTTGTAACCCAGGGATCAAACCTATATCTCCTACATTGGCAGGCGATTCTTTACTGCTGAGCCACCTGGGAAGCCCCTCATTTAGTCTTCACTCTTGTGCAAAATACACCAATTCTGATCAGCTTATCTAGACAATTTCATGATAATTCTCTGACAGAGTGGTTACTGCTGTTGCTTCCCAGTTTTCACATCAGACACAGGGGCCACCAGCCCAGGGAGGGAGAGTGACCCATGTATCCAGCAATATTAGCCTAAGGAAATGCAGGTAAACCACCATTATCACTGAACTTGGGTGGGTGCTCAACATTTTGTTATACTCTGCACTACCTTAGCTATTGCCGTCTGGCAAAACCTTTCAGCTGGGAAATCACAGCCCTCCTGTTGGCAGTCACATACAGCCCATTCTGCTCCTCTCATCTCTGCCAGGAGACAGGATAAAATGTCCAGTGTTCTTCAAGAGAAGGATGCCACCTAAATTTCCTAGCAACCAGACTATTGATAGAACAACTGGACAGAGTTTTTAGCCTAGAATAATCACAGTAAACTACCCTTGGCATTTTTCACTCATTGAGTAATATTCATAGAATTGCATTTACATTTTCTGGGTAATAAATCAAAGGCGAGATACTATTGTTTCTAATTTATCTTGTAGACTGCGCTAGTGATATCTTGCCGCTGTGAATATTTCTAATATTTCTTTAAAATCCTGAGATAAATGGATCCTGAATGTTGAATGTGGCGGATATCTTCATCCCCTAAAACTTTATTTCAGGAAAGCTGCTTTCTTTTCCTTTCAGTTTCTAAAGGGAGTATTATACAAATTATGTCAAGCAAGCATTAGCTATCAACATTAAAATATTGACGTTGCTCAAACCCTGTCTTACAAAGAGAAAACATTAACAATTGAGACCATCAGAAGACTGAGTGTACCAACCGTATGAATTATAAATCAAAAGAAAAAATGTGTTTTTTTTCTCTTTTCTGCAACAGACATGGAACAGGATATTATAAGCCTAAGGCAAAATAAGTGTTTGTGCTCTTGACATATTTTACCTGTTTATTCAGCAAAATGAACGCACCTCCATTTGTTCTTTCTCCAAATATGTAGCACACAGAACCCAGCCATCCAGGAGTAACTGATTGGGTCCCTGATAACAACTCTAAATGAAGGAAATTGTCACTAATGTGGACTCTGCTACTTCAGAATTTGTGATGCAGGCAAGCTTTGGCTTAAAACATTTCTTTATAATCTTTAGGAGGAAAATTAGATTTAATGGACAAACCTCGGTACAAATATAATTACCAGAGACAGGCATTACCTGCTTAAGGGCACACACTGATTCCAAGCGGATAGGGAACATGCGTTTCCCTATAAATTCTTGCTATGTACTAATTACAAACCACATTTGTAAGAAAATAGTTCCAAACCACAGAAATAAAACGTGAAATTCCCTTTGACCACACTTCTCTGCTGGGAGAAGATGGCTTACTGCTCTCCCCACCTGTTTTTAATAAGTGAATACCTGTGGGCACTTTCCTGTGGGCTGAATTCAAGGTGAGGTCAACTTGGGAGTAATTGTAATTCTTTTAAAAGAACAGTCACTGGCTTAGAACTTCCAGTGAAAGTAGAAGCCAGGCAGCCATCCAAACTGTGCTCTCTGTGCAAACTGTGTGATGTCATGGGCATCTCACACTCCTGGAAAGGATGAGATTTTGGGGACTCGGTGTTTTTGTCTTCTCTCTGAGAATGCATGTGTGCCCTTGTCCCAAGGGCAGGGCCTCATGGAGAGGCTGCCTGGAGAACACAGGATTGAGGAGAGCTTAGATCCACTGAGGAGTCCCAGAGGAGATGAGGAGGAGCTGGTGCCTTTGAACAGGATGGAGACATTTGAATACAGGCAAAGGTATTGGAGTGGGTTGCCATTCCTTCTCCAGGGGATCTTCCTAACCCATGGATTAAACCAGCATCCCCTGTGTCTCCTGCATTGGCAGGTGGATTCTTCACAGAGCCACCTGGGAATCCTAGGAACAGTTGGTGCCTTTGACCATGAGGAAGCAGAGCCAACCAGAAGATGAAGATGAAGACGGAGATGGCTTCAGGTCCCACCCTTACATGGGATGTGGCCCCAAGGATGCTCCTTAGGGATCTGAAGTCCAGGGAGGCTGAACTGAGCTTGCAGTGGAAGCCCTATAGAGCCCCCTTCAGGGGACTATGGTCCCTGGACAAGAAGGTATGTAAAATGACCAATAAGCCCAGGTCAGGAGGTGGATACCCAGGTCTGGGGCCCTATAACCCCCACTCCATATACACCTTATCATGGACCTGGCATGCGCATGGAGTCTCTGCAGTGCTGCCATCGGATGGCCCACCCTGGAGGCTTGTGTTTATCAGGGTTCCCCAAGAAACAGACCAACAGGATGTTTAGAGAGAGAGAGAGATTTACTGTACAGAATCAGCTCCCATGAGTATGGAGGTTAGGAAATCCCCAGATCTGCCATCAACAAGCTGGAGAAGCTGAAGTTTCAGCTCAAGCCTGAAGGCAGGAGAGGATCAGTGTCCTAGCTCAGCAGCCAAACAAAGGTGTTCCTGTTACTCAGCCTTTTGTTTTACTCATGTCTTCAACTGATTGGATGTGGCCCACCTACACTGGGGAGGGCAATCTTCTGTCCTCAGTCCACTCAGTGCATCTCATCCAGAAACACCCTTGCAGATGCCTAGAATAATGTTTGACCAAATATCGAGGTGTCACCACTGCAAAGCCCATGAATGCATCCATGCATCTCAAATAATGGCACATGCTCTATGTGTCTTACCAGCCCTTGTTTGCAGAGCAGGATTAGCCTTTTCACAGCAGCAAACGGGTGTTACATTCCTCACATGTCATCGGCTATGGAAGTTGCATCATCCTGTCCCATCATCCTCCTTGTCCTCCTATCTGTCCTTTGTGGAATCAGCTCACTGGGATCTGCTTTCCTGTCTCCAGTGGAAATTGTAGCAGAAACAGCCCTCTCTTTGCAAATCACCAAGCCAAGGATACTATGGGAGCATGTAGCCCACAGCTAGATGAAACACTAACAGTAAATCACACACTCTTTTTAAGGGTCATAAACATAAAATGAGTCAGAATGGCCTAACCTAGTTCTAGATCACTGCCTATTGATGACTGTAATTGGCCGGATGCCAAGCAGCCTATGACTGTCCACAGGCTCCTCTTTCAGTTTTGGATGCTCTCTGCTGGACACAGGACCAACCTAGGAAGGAGGAATGTGTGCCATCATGCACCGCTGCCCAGTAACTAAATCCCTCACTCGCTCAGTGACTGTTCACTCATAGACATGCTCCTGGACACTCCTGATGAGTTGAAGAGACGCAAAAACATCTTTGCCCCTGGTACCTAAATGATGGCCGACCCCAGAGTTCTCTCCTCCCATATGCCCCACAATAGAGCAGGAGCTCCTCCAAGTCCAGATGGTGGAGTCCAGTCCTGCCTCCCTGCAACATCTACCAGGTCCCTCCCCAACTCATCTGAGAGGCCTTAGGGTCTGGCTTGTGTCCACAGGACTCTTGTGGAGTTGGAGGAACAAAGACCCTTCATGGTGTCCTCAGGGCTGACACTTCTCCCTGCAAAGAGGTGGAGTCCTGGTTCACAGTCAGAAATCCAGGCAACTGGAAGAAACATTTGGGGTTTGTGCTTGCTTCCAGCACCAAAGGGGACTGCCATGTCACCACTTGCATGACCCCCGAGCTGCCTGGGCTTCTCAGAGCTTTGCCTACTGCATCTAGCCATGGAAAGGTGGTGCTGCCCAGGCCTCCATAGCACAGATGATGTCCAAGGTGCACGCCTGCAGCCAGAATGGCCTGGTAATAGCAAGTCCTGACTGTCAGCCACCCCTGCCCCCTGGTCTACCCAACTCACTTCGAGGGAGTGACTGCTGGCCTTTCTGCCCCCTGAGGCTTCCATCAGAAGGGCCTCACCGTCCTGGCAGAAGACTAGCCCTGGGTCAGTGCGCATGACCCTTTCCAGTAACCGGGCACCTCAGAGATGACTCTGGGGTCACCATCCCAGCAGGCACACAGGACATTTGTTTCTCAAGAGAAAGGCTCCACCAAAGCTGAGGCTGTGGGCATCCTGCTAACCGCTGCCTCCACTCCCTCTGCCCTGGAAGCCCCAGAGCACGTGGCGGCCAGGCCTGCCTCAAGCAGCGGGCTGATCACACCCCTCAGGTGCTGAGTGCCTGGGGATGCTTCAAATGCATCCACTTATGCAAGAAACACCCACATTCAGGGCTCTTCTGCTGAAAGCCAGCTCAGCTTATCTGCAAAACTGTCAGGAATAAGGTTTTTGGGCAGGATTCAGTAAAAAGAGAAGCAAGCTACTCACTTTCCCCCTAAGGTATTTCATCCATGATACATGATCCCCAAGTTCTGCCCTGCCTGGTCACAGACACACTGGTGCTGGGGAGGAGGTGCATATGTTTTCCCAGCTGGCCAAGAGCACAGGTCAAAGACCAGAGCTCGAATGAGCCTGACCCTCAACCAGACACATGCAATCAGAGGTTACTCCCCCCAGCTGTTGAGTGAACCCCTGGCTTCCAGGAGGAGCCCTCATTTCTTCCTAGGATGCTCTTCCTCCCAGCTCAAAGCCCCACATCCACTGAGAGGGAGGGATGAAGTTATCTCCTTCGCAAACATTGTTTCCTCTGTCATTAAAATGAAGAAGCGTCCTGGCTGCTGTCAGAGCAGGTCTAATCACCGCGCCAAGGCGAGGCCCCTGAAGAGCCGATAAATCACCACACTGGTGATGATTACCCTGATTAACAAAGAGGGATCCTAATTAAAGCCTGCACCGTGGCTGGACCCACGTCCAAAGTGTCTTCAAATACCCTGCGTCTCAGTGACAGAGAGGTTCTCATTCAGCAGGCTGCAGGTGAGTGAGGCCCTGCTTCTGGGACCAAGGAAATCAGCTCTGGGGTCTCAAGTTCAAATCCTGGAGACAAGGTCCTCTGGGAGCAGGGCAGTCCTTCTGGGAGGGGAAGCCCCAGAGTTGTACCATGCAGGCCATGAGGTCATTCTCCTGACCCCATCTCTACGGGGCCGGGTCTGCAGGGTCATCTGCCTCCCTCCAGCATGGTGGTACCTGGTCTTCTTTTGGGAAACCACCCTCCCCCCTTTCAATCCACCTGGTTCAGCTGTGCCCACCCACCACCAGCTCCACCCTATATGCTCACACACAGATGCACACACTTACACATTCATGCACACACGTGTTCTCCCACACAAACCCACACACTCCACATACTTCATCACCTTGGGCTGAGCTTCACATTTGGTCTGACAGGGAAGCCTTCCTAGCCACTGCAGCAGACTGTGAGCCCTGAGTCCTTGGAGTGAGGGGGTAGGGTGCTGGAGAGACTGGGAAAGCCAGGTCCCAGAGCCGCCCTCACAGGTGAGTCTGGGCATCGTGAGACCCTGACTGTGTCATCCCCACTCACCTGTGGACCTTCCTCTCTGCATGTACCTGCCTGAGCTGGGTTCTCATCAGTTCCTTCTCCGAACGCCTGAGGATTCGTGCAGACACCCGAGAGAGGAGGGCGGGGTCTCTTGGCAGCAGTTTCCAGCAGCTGACCCACAAGCAACTTCTCTGATATGCCAGGGCTCTGTCCATTCCCTTGGGACTCCAGCACTGCCCATCCCCATGCTCTGAGCCCCTGCAGAGGTTCCCAGCCCCCCGAGTGGGAGAGGAGCCAGAAACATCCGAGACCAGACCTAGCAGCTGCAGGCCCTGGAGGGAAGGCTGCCTTGCTTTAAAAAGCGTTAATTCTGCAAAGTGCAGACAAACAGAGGGGAGGTGCCAGGAGTTACCTCTGGGCCCTCTTGAGTGTGTTCAGAAGTGACCAATGTGCGGCAAGGTCCACCCTCTTCCCTTCCCCAGTCAGTTGCTTGGCTGGAAAACAAAAGGAAGCCGAGGAGAGAGATTATGATGACAGTGATGCTTATTATTCCTTCTGCGGATACAACAAGCTCCGGCTGTTGATTCTCAAGTCTGCAGACCCTTATACACTAAAGAGGGAATTCCCTCCCCTACGGAGCCCGGTGGCCACTGCCCAGTGGAAGTGGCCACCTCCTTCTGTAAAGAGCGGAGAGCAGTCCTCCCCAGACAGCGTCATCAGACACATCTCACAATGTGTGCATAGTTGCTCAGTTGTGTCTGACTCTTTGCAACTCTTTCAACTGTAGTCCACCAGGCTCCTCTGCCCATGGGATTTTCCAGGCAAGAATACTGGAGTGGGTTGCCATTTTCCTCCTCCAGGATATCTTCTTGACCCAGGGATCAAAACTCCTTCTCCAGCATCTCCTGCATTGCAGGTGGATTCTTTACCCACTGAGCCATCAGAGAAGACCAAATCTCACAATGGAGCTGGTCTAATATTTCCTCTCAAATGCTTCACTTTCTCCCACGCCAGAAGGACCACACTTTTTTTGTCCCTAGTGCTGTAGGTTTTTGGTTGTTTGTGTTTATTACAAAATAATTCAGGTCAGCTGTAGTAAATGCAGAGAACAGTCATATATAGTGAAAGCCCCACCCAAATGCAAGGCTATCTATGGAGTGACAACAGAAGACTGATGCAGGCAGGAGTGGTTGTCCAGACACATTCTGTGAGGCGCGAGTGCACACGTGAGCACACGCCTAAACTCGTGTACTCACATGCAAGCACAGAGAGACGCACATGCACGTACATCCACACATGTGCACACAGAGGCAGCGTACACTCAAACATGCACGCAATGCCCCTGTACACACATGTGCACACAAACGCACATGTGAACACATGTTCACACAAGTACAGACTTGCATGCGGAAAAAGAAACAAACACTCTCACACACAGGAAACTTGGGTTTCCTACAATCTTTTTAACGAAACCAAGATTCAGCGATGCGCATCAACCTACAATTTGCTTTCACACAGCGACATACTAGGCCCCTTCCCACATCAGTACACGGGATCGTCCCACCGTCTCATGAGTCCATTGTACTCCATTATGAATGCACCGCAATGCACTCACCTGTTCCTCCACTCCTGCACTGTGAGATGGTGACTCACAATCGCCCAACACAAACAAGGTCACGCTGAACACTGTTTGTAGCACATCCCCTTGCACAATCGTGCTGGTATTGCTGTGGAATAGAACTGACCCGTGAACTTAAGGAAAAGACTGCCCGGGTAAGGATGAGCTTCAGAAAATGAAGCCACAGGAGAAACAAAGCATTCTCTTTGCTCTAAATTAAATTCTTCCAAAGAAATGGGCACAGATGTCAGTGCAGCCATCTGCATGAGTCTTATTGGAATGCCAGCCCTCAGAACGTTCCCCGTACCTGAAGGATTCCTGTCGGCTGTCTGCGTTAATCAGCCTCCACGGATAATAGTCTGATGAGATACATGTTGTCATGATGTCTTCCGTACTTTGGGAGGAAGTGACATAATATTGTGACAATGTACTGTAACACTTATGAAATCTTAATAACCAATGCACGCCGAAGGTCATGAATTCCCATCCAAGCCCAGGCCCCATGCACTGCGGCATCTCTGCCGGAGACAGACCGCCTGTGGTCTGGAGGGGCTGTGGTTTTGAAGTAGACACTGAGTCACGGCACTTCTCACTTCATCTGTGAACAGGATATGACATGTCTCACTTTTGAGGTATCCAATTAGAAACAGAGAAAGAGGGGGTGCTTCTCTCTCTATTGCTGGCTCAGTGGTAAAGAATATGCCTGCCAAGGCAGGGGACAGAGGTTCAATCCGTGGTCCAGGAAGATCTCATATGCCACAGATCAACTAAGCACCCACATCACAACTACTGAGCCTGTGCTCTAGAGCGCAGGAGCCACAACTACTGAAGCCTTCTCACCCCAGAGCCCGTGCTCCCTAAGACAAGCCACCGCAACGATAAAGCCCACGCATCACAACTAAAGAGCAGCCCCCACTCATGCAATTACAGAAAAGTCTCTACAGAAACAAAGACCCAGCACAGCCAAAAACAAACAAACAAAACTAGTCTTTAAAACAGGAAATATAGAAAGAAGGGGATTGAAGTGGGATCTCTCCAACTCTACATCCTTCTCCTCTCTTAGAAGAATAAAATATTCCAGTTAAAACTTGGTGACTAAATAGTATTGCCTAAGGAGCTACATGTAAAGTCAAAGTGTTCTCTTGCTCACCCTTGACAACAAAATGTACTTTTAAACTTAGTGATGAGAACTGTGGTGACTCTCTGACAAATACGGGGTTGCATGTTTTTTTCTTCCAGCCCACGAGACCCGGACGCATACATAGGAAACTTGATTTATTTTGCAAAGTGAGTGCCATCCAGAGCCTAAAGTGTTTAACAATCAGTCATTCCATCTAATTAGATCTCTCAACAGTTCTGGAAGTTAACTTCACACCCATCATGACACTAATGAGCTCTGTGATGCTGGGCATGCTGGAGAGAACCCGCTGTGCAGGCACTGAGAGATCTGGGCATTTGGTGGTTTTGGGGGGCACAGACAGCTTTGTTTCAACCTCATTTTTGTGACTTAATTCAGGATCCAGGAGCCTCTTTTAACAAGACCATATGCATCCGAGGACTCTGGTTATTTAGTGTGCTCCATTTGGGGAAGAAAAGGGAAAAAATACAGCACCAACCATGACTTAACAGAACTGACATGCCATTTATTCCACTTTTTTCAAAACCCTGTGTTTGCAGCATCGACCTCATTAAAGAGCCTCTAAGCAGGATGAGGAGCTGGGTCCTGTATATATTAATAAAATCATTGATTTTCACTGAGCCAACTCTTCGCCGGCACCTGGAAACCTAACAACACGGTGTGGAAACATTGCTCATGTCAATTTCCACTGTATACTGTTAATATCCAATTTTGAGAGCACATCTTTTATTTGTAAAAGCAAATTGCTAGGAAAAGCAATTGCCACTGGCATTCTATGTTTGTAGCTCCAGTGTGTATCCTCATGGAAAATTTATAGGAAAGAGTTTCTAAGTTTCTCCATATCCCAAATAGGCCAGGTGTTTATCATACTTTTGGGTACATATGTGGCTTGGTAATTTTTTTAAATGATGACTCATATGGATTCAAAATGACATTACTTTCAAACACATACATTAAATAGTTTTGCCTTGACGGATTAAAAATAAGAGGCAGAAAGAGAAGATGCTATAGACCTAGTGAGAAACACAAGCTTGAAGGATCTTTAGCATTTTGTATGGGTCCTTTTCAGCCAACAGCTGAGACCCGCAAAGTTGTAACCTCACTAGACTGGGGAGTTAATACGAATGACTCTGGGAATTAAAGCAAGGAAATTAAGGACATTTGTGGGAGAGTTCAGGGAAACCAATTGTTCTCTGGAATTATTGATTGAATGGTAAGTCAAGAAATGTTAGCATCAAGCCGAGAGTGTGGACCAGAGCAGTAAATAAAAGAACGATACATTTTAAATGCAATTGTTGCAAAGGGCACTAAGTGATCACTGTATTAAATGACTTGCTTGGTGCTGAATGCATTTGAAGCTCCCAATATGTCTTTGTGCATGTATGCTGCTGCTGCTAAGTCGCCCCAGTCGTGTCCGACTCTGTGTGACCCCATAGACGGCAGCCCACCAGGATCCCCCGTCCCTGGGATTCTCCAGGCAAGAACACTGGAGTGGGTTGCCATTTCCTTCTCCAATGCATGAAAGTGAAAAGTGAAAGTGAAGTCGCTCAGTCATGTCCGACTCTTAGCGACCCCATGGACAGCAGCCCACCAGGCTCCTCCGTCCATGGGATTTTCCAGGCAAGTGTACTGGAGTGGGGTGCCATTGCCTTCTCCTTGTGCATGTATAAAATACAGCAAAACAGGGGGGGAAATTGAGTAGAATAATAATGGGAGCATAACTGAGAAAACGGGTCAAATCCAGCTGCTGATAATAATAATTTGGGTGACAACAAGTCATGAGGCAGAGCTGTAAAGTGGGGAACTAGAAGTATTAATAAAAACAAGGTAAGAACGTGTGAGTATAAAAGCCACGATGTCCAGGACAGACACTCAGAATAATTAGCCCGTCGAGGATGAGATTCAGGGAGATGCTCAGTTCCAACCTGACCTCAGAATGGAGCAGGAACACAGGCTGCAGGGCGCTGGCATTCATGGCCTGCTGGTCTGCTCTGCTTGGCTTGTGCGATGCTTTTCCTTTTGCTTTTTTAATGACCTGTCAATAGCTAAGGTGATTTCACATAAAGTGTATGGATTCCTGGATTTTCCTGGGAAATTAAGATCTGACAGCATGGTGCCCCCTTCCCATGTGACCAGAAGATGCTAGAGCTACAGTGGCGGTAGGGGAGGAGTTCCTTTCTTTCTTTACATCAAGTGTGTTTTACTTATGTATATGCCCTGCCTGACCACATTTGATTTTGAGGACTCTTGATCAAGTGTACATGTGATATCAGTTGCATCTTCTTCCCTAAAGGCTTCCCTGGTGGCTCAGATGGTAAAGAATCTGCCTGCAATGCAGGAGACCTGAGTTCAATCCCTGGCTCCAGAAGATCCCCTGAAGAAGGGAATGGCTACCCACTCCAGTATTCTTGCCTGGAGAATACCATGGACAGAGAAGCCTGGCAGGCTACAGTCCATAGTGTTGCAAAGAGTTGGACACAACTAAGCGACTAACACTCAATTCTTCCCTAATGGGCCAAGGAGAAAAGTCAGTATCATTTGGTCCATGAGCTGGGAGAAACAGGCTGCCCTGCCATCACAGGTTTATATACTGTGCAGCCTTTTTATGGACCTCTGTAAAGATTATATCAAGATTACAGGAGCTTGTGAGCTCCATGCTGTACAGAGAGAAGATAAATGTCTCATTTTTCTAAAAAGCTCACAATGCAACTGGAATTTCACTTGAACCAAGTAAACAAAATTGTCATCTAACTTAAATGGGGGAAAGAAGTGTTAGAAAAGTCTTTATCATTCTATTTTCAACTCTCCTATTATTAAGTTTGACTGATATTTCCAGGAACAGGATTCTAACAGGGCGATTTTAAAATGAACCCAGGAGAAACCACTCTTCAGGGTTTATAATAGAAACGTTTTAAAATTTAAATCACCAGTGAAAGATTGAAACCATGTGGTTTGGAAGCTGTGATTTTTTTTTTTTTTTGTCCATTTATTTTCATGCAAAGTGCAGCCTGACACAGAGCCTGCTGCTCAGGCTGGGTCTAACTGAATGACTGGTGAAGACATCGAGAAATGAGCAAGTGACCTTGAACGTGACAGCATCATGGGAATAGACTGCCTGTCTCCTGGGTATAGAACTAAGGTACCACACTGAAGATGTTGCTGAGAGGGAGGAGAATCTCTTTACATTTGAAGGTAAAGATAGTGTGCCAAGGGGCTTGGAGCCTGTCTCTCTTATGAAAGCCCCTCAGAGGGTTTGTCTACTCGATGGGGAAAAGCGGACTTCAGAAACCATCCTCTCGGTAGTAATCTCTCCCGGACGCTGACATGACTTATTGATCAGCAACAATTCCTGAGCACCCAGGGAGCAGTGACTGCACACGTAACATGCTTAACACAGTGCCTGACACTCGGAACGTGCTGGGGAAGCTGCTGTTCAAGTTAACAATTCAAGTGCAAATCCTGTACCCCTATTCATTGTCTGGCAAAGTTATTTTATTTCTAGGCTTCACCTCTAACATTAGAGTAATAACTCCTGCTTTTAAGAATTCCACAAGGTAACGTGAAAATGCAGCTCAAGATAGGCAAATAGACATTACAATTATTATTACTACGTACAGTCTGTTTTTCCCAGGACTTTCAGGAATTGATTGCATGTGGCACAATAAACTGGATGGCTATTGGCTCTTGCATTGAAAACTCAGAACAATTTTTCTCAAACAATGATTTAGGAAAATAGAGGTTTGCACAATAGTTCTCATGGCCTGTCCACTTCGGGAACTGATTCAAAATGTGCACGTGGATGTCCCTGCCAGAGGGTCAAGAAACCCAAGTCTTGTCCCAGCAGGCACCCGCCACCTGTTAGGAGACAAAGGGCTCACTGAACAGCCTGAGTCGCTGTGCTGTTTGCTCCCGGCATCTGAAGCATTTCATGATTCATGAACTATTGTAAACTTTTACTTTCTTTCGTGGACTTAGTTATGATCTTGATTCCTACTCTTGAGGAAGGAAATATGGATTTAACTAAGTTAATAAGCCACATGGAGATACTGCCCCCACAACCCAGAGGGGCACCAGGACTCGATTAAGGAGGTATTTATTTTCTTGGTTTCCCATCCTGACCCTCTGTTGCCACAGCTTTGCCAAAGCTGTTACCTCACAAGGTTAATGTGGGCTTGCAGGACACTTGGCCCAGCCAGTGACCACACTGCTAGTAGAGCCGGTGGGATCTCCTTTGGAACAAACTACAGGGCATTCAAAGAAATAACAACCACACTAGATAATCAGAATGTACAGGGCATCACTTTGCTGACAAAGGTCTGCATAGTCAAAGCTATAGTTTTTCCAGTAGTCATGTACGGAGGTGAGAATTGGGCCATAAAGAAGGCTGAATACTGGAGAATTGGTACTTTCCAATTATGGTGCTGGAGAAGACTCTTGAGAGTCCCTTGGACTGCAAGGAGATCAAACCAGTCAATCCTAAAGGAAATCAGCCCTGAATATTCACTGGAAGGACTGAAGCTAAAGCTGAAGCTGAATTTCCAATAGTTTGGCCACCTGATGTGAAGAGCCAACTCATTGAAAAGACCCTGATGCTGGGAAAGATTGAAGGTAAAAGGAGAAACAGTCAGCAGAGAATGAGATGATTAGATAGCATCTCTTACTCAATGGACATGAATTTGAGCAAACTCCAGGAGATAGTAGAGATCAGAGGAGCCTGGCTGCTGCAGTCTGTGGAGTTACAAAGACTCAGACACAGCTTAGTGACTGAACAACAACAAGGGGATGCTCGGTGGGGCACCAATACCTGGAGGGGCAGCTCAGCCTTCCTTGAGCAAAAGCTTGGGGCTTGTGGTTGACCCTGGAGAAGAGGAGGGGTTGCGGGTTCCTGTCTGGGATTCACAGCCTTCGCCCTCCAGCAGGAAGCCGAGTGCATCTCTTATTAAACGGCACACACGTGTCTTTGAATGCCACACTCGCCACCCACATGTCCAGGAAAGAGCCACCTACTCAAGCTCAGCACCAACAGATGGCATCTCCTCTTCTTTGGTCTCTCACCTTCTTAGCCAGGATCAAGACTCCTCTGGTCATTTGAGATGATGAGATTTGATCCAGTTTTCCAGCTGGCGACCTCATTCTTCAAGAGGAAGCACCCACAGCTTGAGCTTCTCTGAACAATGCATGCAGTGAAAAGTGAGAACCTACATGTTCCAGCAACAAAAGTCCATGTCATGAGTTATCACTTCCTCAGTGTATTCCAGGGAAATAACCTTTCATCTGAACTCAGAATTTTCTCTGGATCAGCAAAGGGTTTCAGGCTTCTGGGTGGGTGGCGTTCTGCTAACAGGAGCCTCCGAGGCCCACTCCCCTTTGCTCTCTTTGCCTGATCCTTATTTTTACAGACACACCATCTGCTTCCTGAGGCTCCAAAGGGATCGTACATGTCTTATGGGGTATTTATCATATGTTAGCCATTTCTGTAAGAGGCATTTTGAAAACTGCCAAGTCTACATATATGAAAAATGCATTGAGGTTGCTGTTTGTCTAGGGACTGCAAGCATTTCTTACCATTTGTCTCAATTCATGCTTTGATTTCAACACCAAGCTCAGAAATCCACAGCGATGTTCTAAGCCCTGCACCCATCCCCTTTCCTCTCAAAACCAAACTGTCCACCATTTATTTTCTAAGCACAGAAAAAGATGTCACTGCATTTGATTCTCAGTCTATAGAAATAAATGGTAACTTGTGGGAGCGGAGCCTAATTTTTACCAACATATCTCACACTCTAGCTATAATCTCAAATGGATAAAATGCAGTCTGCCATTCAGGATTCTCTTCATGTCTTCAGAATCCACATTTGGACGTGTAATTGTTATAATTCTAGAGCAAGTTTTACCCCTGAGTGTGAATGTTTGTCCCAGTAAAGGATCTGAATATTCACATTACACTGTGACTATGAGCGGAGGGAGAAATTGAATAGTTGCTTGAAGTATTCGTTGGGTGGGGCTTTTCCTGGTGGTGCAGCATTAAAGAATTCACCTGTGATACAGAAGATGCAGGAGACTTGGGTTTCAATCCCTGGGTCGAGAAGATCTCCTGGAGGAGGGCATGGCAACCCACTCCAGCGTTCTTGCCTGGAGAATCCCATGGACTGAGGAGCCTGGTGGGCTACAGGCCTTAGGGTCACAAAGGGTCGGACATGACTGAAGAGACTGAGCCTAACACAGCGCACAGGACACTCGCTGGATGTAGACAGCCAAACCCCAAATCCATGTGCTTTTCCTTTTTTCTCTTTAGTGGTCTGGGTTTTTTTACACCATGAATATTTTTCATTTTGTTTTCTAATTGGCTAGAAAATTCTGTCTTCAGGCCCATAATAATTGCCTGAAATCTACCCTTTTTTGGCAGACAGCGACCAAGAATTTAACTGCAACAAGGCAGGTATTGAAACAGCTTCTTCCCAAATAGCTCAAAGTCTCCTTGTCACCGAAATCTCAAACTCTATCACGGTAAAAATTAAAGTAAAAAGGGAACTGGCGTATCCATTTCCATCTGTTTTATCCTTTCATTATACCTTGTTATTTAAAGGGAACATGATCAAGCCACATGACTTGTGCCTGACAGTAATACTGCATGAGTGAAGTCCCACCAGAGAAGTTGAACAAAGAAGATTATTCCTATTAACTTATCAAATTGCACCAATAAACCTGCATGGCTCTCAGGTGTCACTAACAGAATTAAATGAGAGTAACGGGTTAAGAGGGATCCAGTGGTCTCTGTCAGCCATTGAAAGGGAACCGGGGGCAGAGGAGGGGCACTTCCCTCCCAGGTCAGGCCACCCCTGTCTGTCAGACAAACACAATAGGAATTACTTAATTTAACACCATTTCAGTTCTAATTGAATTCTATTTTCTAAATCCTGAATAAATACATTAAAACTACCGCTTTGGTCAAATGGAGAGAAAGAGCCATTTTTTAATGACTCCCCTGTGGATTTAATGCCTGTTCTATCTGTGAGAATGATGATTCCAACATCCCTGGAATTCATTGACGGGATGATGGTTATTTAAATGCACTAAGTCTTTACAGAACAGATAAGTATTTGAATTTGCATTTATGAAAATCACAAGGTGATCTGGGGAAACAGGTGTCAGGCTGTGACTTCCCAGGCCCTGGGAACCATGGAGTTTAGGACCAGGATGTGAAGAGTGGGGAGCTATTCTTTCCAGGACTTTCCACCAGCCTGTCTGTCCCCCTGCCAGTGGACTTTAACACAGCACCTCTGAAGGCCCACCTGCCTGATTTATGCCCTCAGTGCTCCCTGTCACTCGAAGACCTAGCCTGGGTGTCATGGCCAGCTCAGCCCCCGGGCCTCTCCACCCTCACAGCCTGGTCGCTCTGTCCCTTTCTGCCGGGAAAGGTTCACTTGCACCCCAGGACTTTTGCACGTGCTCCCTTCTGTCTGTAAAGCTCCACATGCTACAATTTGCAATCACCTAATTGTTGATGCCATTATTAGATTCTTTCTTATCTCTCCCGCCAGGCGTAAACTAGGGCCCTCATCTAATCTGTTCAATTGCAGCTCCAGCACATTTTGCCCAGCACGCAGTGTGCTCTCCATAAGCTTCTGATTGAATCAATGAGTCATTAATCAATCAATGCTCTACTTTACAAATCGTGTTGAGCCTAAAAATAAATAAGCCATTTCATCAAGCTCTTTCTTGGTTATTCCCGTAATCCAATACTTCTCATATTCAGAACGACTACATGTTCATTAGCATCCAGGGTCTCCCCTCTAATCTCCCTTTATTCCACTCCTATTTTCAGAGGGGTTGTGTGTTAGTCACTTAGTCGTGTCCGACTCTTTGCAGTCCCATGCACTGTAACCCACCAGGATCCTCTGTCCATGGAATTTCCAGAGAATCCTGGAATGGGTTGCCATTCCTTTCTCCAGGGGATCCTCCCAACCCAGAAATTGAACCTGCATCACTTGAATCGGCAGGTAGAATCTTTACCACTAAGCTACCAGGGAAGGCCCTTCAGAAGGGATAACCCACTACAATTTACCCACCAGACTTTGGACTTCTCTAAGCCCCTCCATGTTCTGCTCCCGTGTCTTCTTCCTAGGCTGCTTCCAGTGCATTGCAGCTGCTACGTGTCCCTCCCAAGGTCTGCGTGCGGCACATCCCAGGGGAGGGGCTTCCTGAGACGCAACCTACATGGGGCTCCTTCCTCCCCCGAGGCCCCCTCCTGATAGGTCTGCGACCACCTAAGCTCTTTGCAAACGTGACCCTGGGTGTTACCCCCTGTCCAAGCTCCAAGGGGTGCCCAGGGAGATGATCCAAACTGTAGAGACAGGCTGCTCCTTACCAACAATAATCAGCTGCATGGGTCGGGAGTGGGGGGGGAGGGGCAGGCGGTGGCGAGGGAGTCGTTGGGGACAGGGGTGGCCAACCAGTGTCAACATCCAGCTTTCAGGGCACAGGGCAGGAAGCTCTGATTTGCAGGGTTCGCCGATTTCCACCGTGTAAACACTCCTTCTGTGGTCAGTGGTGACTCTGGGACAGGGCATCCCAAGCTTGGAGGGGGACGAGGTGAGCACAGTCAACTGTCATGAGTCCCAGGACCTCTGGGACATCCGGGAGACAGCAGGGTTCATGGGGGAGGGTCAAGGAGCTGCCAGAGCTCTGTCCCTTCTGCCCAGCTTGGTCCTTACCCCACACCCACCCTGTCACATCCTTCAGGGCGCTGACCCCACCCTTGAAGTGATGTCTTGGTTCCCCGGCAGGCTGGTCAGCATCCCTGGAGTGTGGTGGACGCTCAGAGGCCTTGCTCGTCCTCCTCGGGGGAAGCCCTTACCACCACCCAGTCTTGCTCGTCACGTCTGTCTCGATTTCCTCCTGGAACAGAAGATGCATTCCTATCTCCGGCTATCGGAACCTGCAAGAAGAAGCAAGACACAGTCTCATTTCTAAATACTCCTGAGCTATTTTCTTCCCCGAGGTCTTTCTGAGTGTTTGCAAGTGCACCCCTAAGTACCTAATGAAATGGATTTTAAAAGCCTGCACACCTAATTCAGATATTTCACGGAAGACATCGCCACTGCTCTAGAAACTTCCCTTCAAAACATAAGCAGCATTCTAGAATATCAGGATGAAAATGACTTCCTCAAAATAAGAATAATGGTAGAGTGGGCAAATGCAGAATAGGGGTCAAAACACACGAGAAACATGGAATCTCAACTTTCCTTTACCTTCCATCAGAACCCAGGAAACGCATCCCCTTAGCCTGTTGTCCAGTTGCTCAGTCGTGTCTGACTCTTTTTGACCCCATGGACTACAATGCTCTAGGCTTCCCTGTCCTTCACCATCTCCCAAAGTTTGCTCAAACTCATCTCCACTTTGTCAGTGACATCATTCAATCAGCTCATCCTCTGCCACCCACTTCGCTTCCTGCCTTCTATCTTTCCCAGCAGGGTCTTTTCCAATGAGTCGGCTCTTCGCATCATATTTCAAGTTCCAACATCTTCTACTGGTCCTGCCTCCTTCTGGCAGCTCAGGAGACATGTCTTTTCAAATAAAAACCCACTTACATCCTGTGAAACAGGCTTCGGAATCAGACTCCAGAGCCTGAGGCCTCAGCAAATCCTGACAGCCCCACCTGGAAACCGCAGAGCCAGATCCTACATCTGCCTTGAAGAGCATACAGAAAGGATTTGTGGACAGTGGAAGGAAAGAATCCTAGGCTTGCGAAGTCCACCAGGAAGTGACTTTGTTCTGTGTTGGTGGTGCAGAGAGGAGCGGGGTGCATGTCAGAAAGAGAGACAGAGAGAGAGGGTCCTAGTGAGGGAAGGGGAAGAGCCGCCTCTTTGCTGATGAGCTGTACTGCAAACAGAGAGGCTGGAAGCCTAGCTGCTTATGCAAATGTGCATCTCAGAAATCTGAGCCATAGGTCAAGTACCGGCAGCAGAATCACGCTGGACAAAGATGAAAACAGCCCCCTGCCGAGAGCTGGCCTCTGGGCAGTGGGCAGTGGAGGAAGGGCTCTTTCTGCATGGACAGCTGAGGGCCTCCATCTGCCATCACCTCTGACACTGGGCACAGGAGCCCGGTCTGTGTGATGCTGCAGCTTGGTGGTGCCCCTGCCTGACCTCAAGAGCAATTGTCTGAAAATAGAGCTCGTCTTGACAGTGGTAATTCCTACTTGTCCATTTATGAATTGAGCTACTTTTTAAAGGCATGATATCGCCACCTCTCCTATTCATGGGTGCCCCTGGGACCTGCCTCCATGGCAGTGTGCCCCAGCTATGCCCCTGCCCTTTCCAGCCTGGGGTCAGCCACCCTATCATCCTTAAGGGGAAAAGCAGGGTTGTCAGCCGTATTATTTGGATGCCGTGCTGCTTAGGGTTGTGGGAAAGAGTAAATCTGTGTGTAAGAGAGTAAATCCACAGAACATCTTTACACTGTGCTTTGTTTCGCTTGGTTTCTTTTCCTTTTTTTTAACTTAGCAGGGCAGTTAGACCATATCTCTTAGAAATTAAAACATGCATCTCCTTTGACCCAATTCCATTTCCAACTCAAGCTGTAGAAATAAATGCCTAAATAAACAAAGACACATACACATGAATAATCACAGAGGACTGGAAACAACCTAAACACTTACCAAAAGCAGTCCGTTCAATCTGAGGGACCACTCCAGGCGGCACTGGTGGTAAAGAACCTGCCTGCCAATGCAGAGAGGCCTGTCCGATCCTTGGGTCAGGAAGATCCCCTGGAGAAGGGAATGACAACCCGCTCCAATATTCTTGCCTGGAGAATCCCATGGACAGAGGAGCCTAGTGGGCTAAAGTCCATGGGGTCACAAAGTCGGACTCGACTGAGCAACTGAGCACAGCACACTGTGCAGTCCATATGGGGTTGAAGATTGAAATATAATGAGGGAAAGAAGCCCACCAAGGGTGTGTTAAATCTGTCTTACTGAGGTATAATTGACCTTTAATAAGCTTCACGCATTTAAAGTGTGCGATGTGTTACATTTTGACACAGGACACACTTGTGCAGCCACCCCCGATCTACTTATATATGTTGGACCACATCCCCATCTGGGCACCCTCCTGCCCATCTGCATGCCTTCCTCTCCACTCCCGCTTCTCTGCCCAGGCAACCACTGCCCTGCTCTCTGTCACTGTAGATTAATCTCCATTTTCCAGAGTTTCATGTAAGCGTGAGCACACAGGGCGTATTCAGTGCCGTCTGGCTTCTTTCACTCTCATAATTGCTTTCACCTCCATCCACATTGCTGCTGGGCCCACGGGCTCATCCCTTTTTATCACCAGAAGTTTCCATTATATGGATGCCTGGCAGTTTAACAGTTCTGTTGATAGACATTTGGGTTATTTTCATTTGGGGGCTAATACCAATAAAATGGGGCCTTCCCAGGTGGCACTTGTGGGTGAGGAACCCACTTGCCAAAGCAGGAGACACAGGACACCTGGCTTCGATCTCTGGGTCAGGAAGATTCCCTGGAGGAGGGCATGGCAACCCACTCCAGGATTCTTGCCTGGAGAATCCCATGGACAGCGGAGCGTGGCAGGCTGCAGTCCACGGGGTCAAAAAGAGTCAGACATGCTTTAGTGACTGAAAAGCAACAACAAATAAAATACCTACGACCAGTCATCTATGTGTTTTTGTACAGACATATGCTTTTCTATAAATATCTAGGAATAGAAAGTCTAGATCATATGCTGGTTGTAGGTTTAACCTTTTTTAAATGAGGTATAACTGACATATAACATATCAGTTTCAAGTGTACAATATAATAATTTTAGATTTGTATAAGGTTTAGCTTTTTAAGAAACTGCCAAACTGCTTCCCAAGGTAATTTCCATGTGTATATGCAGGTATATATTTATACATTTATATCTATCTATCTCTATTTGTTTACATGTGCATAAAACACCATGTACATTTGTATATGAGTGTATGTAAGGTGTGTGTGTGTGTGTGTGTGTGTGTGTGTGTGTGTGTGTGTCTGCATCCTCATCATGTCTGAGAATTCACATCAAACACTCAACCACAGTTACTTCCACAAGGAAAGATGTTAGGTTGCAACTGTGTTTTGGACAACAGCCTGAGAGCACCGTTTCTAAACAGTATCAGCTCCCTTCTCTTGTGTGTGCTAAGTCACTTCAGTCCTGTCTGGCTCTTTGTGACCCCGTGGACTGTAGCTCACCAGGCTCCTCTGTCCATGGGACTTTCCAGACAAGAATACGAGAGTGGGCTGCCATGTCCTCCTCCAGGGGATCTTCTCAACCCCAGGGACTGAACCTACGTCTCTTACATCTCCTACAGGTGGATTCTTTTCCACTAGTGCCACCTGGGAAACCCTTTCCTTCTCTTGAATTAACCTCAAACTCTGCATTTTTGAAAGGCCAAATTTTAAACAAATGCCTTGGGGAAAGCTTAACAAACACCATGGACAAAGGTTCTGAGCTGCACCTCTGCTGAGTGCCACACCCCAGCTCCCAACACACCACGTGGCTTACTGATTGAGATGTGTGGAGGCGAGGTAACTCTCAAGGGGAGCAAGAGGGGTCACAGCCTTTGTGCACAGGGCAATGCAGGCCAGGGCTCCTTCCAGCCTGAACAAATCCCAAGAGTCTGGATATCTGTGTTGGGATTCATCACTGCTGTCAGGAAAGAAATGCCCCTCTAAGAACCAGGACCCTGATGGGGGAGAGACCAGACACTGTTGTCTCAGAAGACATTGGTTATAGTCATGGTTCTGCACACTGGGCGGGAGCATTGAAGGGTTACCAGAATGATCTTTGGGCGTTTTCATGCATTTAGTTAAATATTAATGCTTCAGCATAGAATTGAGTAGTGTTTCATTAGTACTGTTTTTTAATTTTTAATAATTACTTGTCCCCATTTGTAATATAAACTCAAACAAGCAGTTTTATAGATTTCTATAAATAGATACACAACTTACTTTCCAACTTTTGTAAATTAGTAGGCATCTCTAGGTCTCAATTTTCTAATCTATAAAACAAAAATAATAGCACCTGCCTTGCAGGTTTGGCATGTGTTAAATTACTTAATTAAAGCAGTACTGAGCACAGGATAAGGGCTACAGCAGCATTGACTATAAGAGTTCCTACTATTTCTTTCTGAATTTGGATCTTCTGCAACATAAGACTCCTGTTATTACTCATTCATTCATTCATTGCTCATTCATTCATTCATTTACATGACCAATATTTATTGAGTACCTCCTGTAAGCTGGTGGTGAGGTCTCAGCTAGTTGTGGTAAACAAAATAGAACTAAAAATCAGGGTGCAGGAGCCACAGAACACATTAAGGGAAATCAGCAGGGACAATGGTGGGAATCAGAGGGTGGAAATCAGCGTGGGCTTGGTGTGGAGCCAGGAGTCCCTTTAAGAAAGAACCCTTGGCAGAGGAGCAGGGAACACTGCATAGAGGACCATTCGGGGGTTGTTGCAGTCCTGATGGGAGGATGACAGTGGTTTTGGAACCAAGGCTAGTAAATGCAGGAGCATCAGGGAGATGAGGTTTGAAGATGGATTGAATAAGAGAGTGAAGCTTAAGGAATGGTTCCTAGATTCTGAACTTCAGTATCAGGGTAGATAAAGGGGATGTTGGCTGGAATGGAGCACATTGTCCAAGAAGCAGTTCTGTCCCATGGAGAGGGAGGAAGGGGATGAAGACACAGCTCTTCTGGAATCGAAAAGGATTGAATGCTTCACTGGCATTTACTAAGACTCTTTCCAAAAAAACTGGACTCGATGCTTTTATGGAGTTATTCAAATATGGATTACCTTACAGGAGTAACTCTACAAGACAAAACCAAATGGTGGCTGCCTCAGTTGTCATTTATATGAAAGGAATAATGTATAATTACACATAATCTCCCCACCCAGGAAGATTTAGAGGGATTAAAAAAATTGACTTTGTCAAAAAATGACTAAAAATGACTTTGTCATTCAAGGAAAAATGGTGGAACAGGAATTTGAACCCAGATCTGGCTGATTCCAGGCTTTTGGCCATCCTAAGGGCACCTTGCAGAATTCGCGGGACTTCTTTTGTGAAAGTGAAAAGAATGAAATCTTGGAAGTAATGGAAAGGTGAGAGAGCATCCTGCAGATTCTAGTGTAAGATACAGCTGGTAGGTACTCAGGAGCCTTGGCAGTTAGGCTGACAGCTTCTTAGAAGATGCACCAGTCAGATAGCCAGATAAGATCAAGTTTCTGTAATGGAATTTTTGTTCACTGAGAGAGAGTGAAATACAATTCAAGCAAAGTGGAGTCAAAGACTCCAGATTTTACTTCAGAGATGGAGAGACCTGGGGCAGATTATTGCTTCCATCTTTATAACAAATAAAGGACCAGGCAAACTGCAAGCCACTGACTTTTCTTGAACCCATCAAAGAACCTAGACTGCAGAGCAAACAAAAAAGTCAAAACCTGGAGAGAGATAGCATGCAGGGAAAAAGAAGTTCCACACATTTGCTTATGCAGAGCAGATGTCACCTCATATCTTGTATATATTGTAATAAAATTCATATATATATAATAAGCATATACATTGTAATAGAATTCAGCTTTAAACTATGACCAACCTAGACAGTACATTAAAAAGCAGAGATATTACTTTGCCAACAAAGGTCTGTCTAATCAAAGCTATGGCTTTTCCAGTAGTCATGTATGGATGTGAGAGTTGGACTATAAAGAAAGCTGAGTGCCAAAGAATTGATGCTTTTGAACTGTGGTGTTGGAGAAGATTCTTGAGAGTCCCTTAGACTGCAAGAAAATCCAACTAGTCCATCCTAAAGGAAATCAGTCCTGAATATTCACTGGAAGGACTGATGCTGAAGCTGAAACTCCAGTACTTTGGCCACCTGACGCGAAGAACTGACTCATTGGAGAAGATCCTGATGTTGGGAAAGATTGAGGGCAAGAGGAGAATGGGGCAATAGAGGATGAGATGGTTGGATGGCATCACTGACTCAATGGATATGAGTTGAGCAAGCTCCAGGAGTTGGTGATGGACAGGGAAGCCTGATGTGCTGCAGTCCATGGGGTTGCAAAGAGTCGGACACAACTGAGTGACTGAACTGAGCTGAACTTAAACTGTTAATTAATTGATAAAGGCCGAGCATGGGTGAGCATGAGCATGGAGAACTTGTGACTACAGACACGGGTGAGGGCTCGCATCGTCTTGCAAACACACCAAGCATCACATGTTCGTATATAAATGTGAAACATATGACAAGGATGACACAAAGGATGGGAGGGAAAAATGAGGAACATATTTCTGTAAGTCTCTCACACTACATATGAAGTGGGCATCATATTTCTTGAAAGTGAACTTAGATTTTTTTTAAGTCAATCGTAAATATTAAGGCAAACATTAAAAAACTGAGATGTATAAATACATAGTAGAAAAAATAAAATGTAATCATAGAATCTTTGGTTAAATCTAGAGAAGGCAGAGAGAGGGAGGATTAGTTTTAAAAAGTGAAATAAACAGAAAACAGCAAACAAAATGGTACGTTTTCATCCAATTTTGTCAATGATCTTTTAAATACAAATGGTCTAAATGAAAGATAGTTAAAAGACAGAGACTGTCAGGTTGGATTTTAAAAAGAGGAAGACTCAAACGTATTCTGTCTAGAAGAAATTCATTTAAAATATAAAGACATTAATATTAAGTTTTTAATACTTGTATTAAAATAAAAAAGGAGACATAAAAAGGAGTGAATCACAAACTATCAATATCAAAATTGGAAGGATCATCTTTACTAATCACAAACTATCAATATCAAAATTGGAAGAAGGATCATCTTTACTAATCCCCCAGATACTAAGAAAAGGAAGAAAATATTACAAATAAAGTTATGATGATAAATTCAACTACTGAAATGAGATATACCAATGTCTTGAAAGACACACAAACAACCAAAACTTGGAAAGAAATAGATAATCTAAATAGACCTATATACAAAGAAGAAATTAAATTAGTAGTGAAAAATCTTTTAAAAATAGGTCCAGATAGCTTCACTGGCATATTCAATCAAATATTTAAGAAAGAAATATTACCAAATCAGGATACATTTTCCAAAAAAAAATTTTTTTTAAAGAGAGCACTACTCAAGTTATTTTATGATGCCAGGTTTATCCTAATTCCAATACCAGACAAAGATATTACCAAGAAGGAGGAGGGGGAGAGAGAAACAAATGCATATGCTTAGTTTTTAAATATCTGGAAGACATAAAATATTAAAATTCTAAAAGGAAACATCTTCTAGAGATTTTCTAGGGAGAAAAATCTACCTGAACTGAGTTTGACAATGAGTTTATGGCTATGACACACCTTAAAAGGAAACAAAAGAAAGGTAAATTGGACTTTTTAAAAACAAAAGATTTTACTTTGTGAAAGACACTGTTAAGAGAATGAAAAAAACATGCTACACACTTGGAAAAAATATTTTCAAATCACATATCTAATAAAAGACATATGTTTTGTATATGTAAGATCTCTTAAACTCAACAACCCAATTAAAAGTGGGCAAAGATCTGAGCAGACACCTCACCAGATAATATATGAATGGCAAGCAAACACAGATTCCTAGATCTCATAGGAATCTCAGCATCATAGATACTGAAC
Organism: Bos indicus; assembly: GCF_029378745.1. NCBI lineage: Eukaryota > Metazoa > Chordata > Mammalia > Artiodactyla > Bovidae > Bos > Bos indicus. The sequence continues at coordinate 55,746,807 of NC_091772.1, read as the reverse complement.
ATCATTAGTCATTAGGGAGACACACGCTAAAACCACCCTCCTCCTTGGCAATCACGGGTCTATTCTTTATATCTGAAAGTCTATTTATAAGTTTTATTCTTTTTTTTGCATTGTTATTTTTTATTTTTTAATTTATTTTTAATGTAAATTTATTTATTTAATTGGAGGCTAATTACTTTACAATATTGTATTGATTTTGCCATACATTGACATGAATCTGCCATGGGTGTACATGTGTTCCCCATCCTGAACCCCCCTCCCACCTCCCTCCCCATCCCATCCCTCTGGGTCACCCCAGTGCACCAGCCCTGAGCATCCTGTATCATGCATCGAACATGGACTGGCGATTCGTTTTACATATGATATTATACATGTTTCAATGCCATTCTCCCAAATCATCCCCCCCTCCCTCTCCCACAGAGTCCAAAAGACTGTTCTATACATTTGTGTCTCTTTTGCTGATCTCACATACAGGATTATCGTTACCATCTTTCTAAATTCCACATATATGTGTTAGTATACTGTATTGGTGTTTTTCTTTCTGGTTTACTTCACTCTGTATAATAGGCTTCAGTTTCATCCACCTCATTAACTGCCCCAGATTGGAAACAATTCACATACGCATTAACAGGTGAATGGATTATCAAACAGTGGTGTATCTGTGAAAAGGAATAATACTATATTGGGCTTCCCTGTTAACTCAGATGGTAAAGAATCCACCTGCAATGCAGGAGACCCTGGTTCGATTCCTAGGTCGGGAAGATCCACTTGAAAGGGGTAAGCTACCCACTCCAGTATTCTTGGCCTTCCCCTGGCTCAGCTGATAAAGAATCTGCCTGCAATTCAGGAGACCTGGGTTCTATCCCTGGGTCAGGAAGATCCCCTGGAGAAGGGAAAGGCTACCCACTCCAGTAGTTTGGCCTGGAGAATTCCACGGACTGTATAGACCATGGAGTCGCAGAGTCAGACACAACTAAGTGACTTTCACTCACTCATATAAAGGAATGAGTGATCAATTCACACAAGAGTATGGATGACTCACATACATTTTGCTAAGTGGAAATAGCCAGAGTCAAGAGGCAATATACTGTGTGATTCCATTTATGCAACATTTTGTTTTTGTTTTTCTTGTTTTGTTTTTAATTTTTACTGGAGTATCAGATCAGATCAGTTGCTCAGTCGTGTCCAACTCTTTGCGACCCCAGGAATCAAAGCACGCCAGGCCTCCCTGTTCATCACCAACTCCCAGAGTTCACTGAGACTCACGTCCATCGAGTCAGTGATGCCATCCAGCCATCTCATCCTCTGTCGTCCCCTTCTCCTCTTGCCCCCAATCCCTCCCAGCATCAGAGTCTTTTCCAATGAGTCAACTCTTCACATGAGGTGGCCAAAGTACTGGAGTTTCATTAGGAATGATTAGCATCATTCCTTCCAAAGAAATCCCAGAGCTGATCTCCTTCAGAATGGACAGGGTTCAGGATGGGGAACACATGTATACCTGTGGCGGATTCATTTTGATATTTGGCAAAACTAATACAATTATGTAAAGTTTAAAAAAAAAAAAAAAAAAAGAATGGACTGGTTGGATCTCCTTGCAGTCCAAGGGACTCTCAAGAGTCTTCTCCAACACCACAGTTCAAAAGCATCAATTCTTTGGTGCTCAGCCTTCTTCACAGTCCAACTCTCACATCCATACATGACCACAGGAAAAACCATAGCCTTGACTAGATGAACCTTTGTTGGCAAAGTAATGTCTCTGCTTTTGAATATGCTATCTAGGTTGGTCACAACTTTCCTTCCAAGGAGGAAGCGTCTTTTAATTTCATGGCTGCAGTCACCATCTGTAGTGATTTTGGAGCCCAGAAAAATAAAGTCTGACACTGTTTCCACATCTATTACCCATGAAGTGATGGGACCAGATGCCATGATCTTCGTTTTCTGAATGTTGAGCTTTAAGCCAACTTTTTCACTCTCCACTTTCACTTTCATCAAGAGGCTTTTTAGTTCCTCTTCACTTTCTGCCATAACAGTGGTGTCATCTGCATATCTGAGGTTATTGATATTTCTCCTGGCAATCCTGATTCCAGCTTGTGTTTCTTCCAGTCCAGCGTTTCTCATGATGTACTCTGTATATAAGTTAAATAAACAGGATGACAATATACAGCCTTGACGAACTCCTTTTGCTATTTGGAACCAGTCTGTTGTTCCATGTCCAGTTCTAACCGTTGCTTCCTGACCTGCATACAAATTTCTCAAGAGGCAGATCAGGTGGTCTGGTATTCCCATCTCTTTCAGAATTTTCCACAGTTTATTGTTATCCACACAGTCAAAGGCTTTGACATAGTCAATAAAGCAGAAATAGATGTTTTTCTGGAACTCTCTTGCTTTTTCCATGATCCAGTGGATGTTGGCAATTTGATCTCTGGTTCCTCTGCCTTTTCTAAAACCAGCTTGAACATCAGGAATTCACGGTTCACATATTGCTGAAGCCTGGCTTGGAAAATTTTGAGCATTTATAGTTTGATTTAAAATTTGGTGTTAGTTGCTACTATACAGCAAATTGAATTGATTATACATATATCCCGGAGAAGACAATGGCACCCCATTCCAGTACTCTTGCCTGGAAAATCCCATGGATGGAGGAGCCTGAAAGGCTGCAGTCCATGGGGTCGCTGAAGGTTAGACATGACTGAGTGACCTCACTTTCACTTTTCACTCTCATTCATTGGAGAAGGAAATGGCAACCCACTCCAGTGTTCTTGCCTGGAGAATCCCAGGGACAAGGGAGCCTGGTGGGCTGCCGTCTACGGGGTCACACAGAGTTGGACACGACTGAAGTGGCTTAGCAGTAGCAGCATACATATATCCACTATTTAAAAAAAATTTTTTTCCCATATAGGTCATTACAGAGTATTGAGAAGAGTTCCCTGTGCTATACAGTAAGTTCTTATTGGTTATAGGAGCGTGCCATTTATGGGCTTCCCAACTGGCTTAGTGGTAAAGAATCTGCTTGCCAGTGCAGGAGACACAGGAGACTCGGGTTCAATCCCTGGGTCAGGAAGATCCCCTAGAGGAGGAAATGGCAACCCACTCCAGTATTCTTGCCTGGAGAATCCCATGGACAGAGGAGCCCGGTGGACTACAGTCCATGGGGTTTCAAAGAGTCGAACATGACCCAGAGGGATGGGATGGGGAGGGAGGTGGGAGGGGGGTTCAGGATGGGAAACACATGTACACCCGTGGTGGAATCATGTCAATGTATGACAAAACCAATACAATATTGTAAAGCAATTAGCCTCCAAAAAATAAATTAATTAATAATAAAAAAAAAACAGAGTTGAACATGACTTAGCAACTGAGCATACACACACACACACACACACACACACACACACAGTGTGCTATTTATACAACACTTTGGAAAAGTAAAAGCACAGAGTGGAAAAGAGACCAGTGATGGCTCAGATTTGGGGCTGGGGTAGGAACTAAGTCCAAGAGAATAGGTCATTAGCATAGCCTCAAGTACCTCTCCCCAAAGTGTTTATTAATTCCTGGAGTGGGTTGAACATATGTCCACACTTTCTTTAATATTCCTCCTTCCAGGAGATGGAGCTTAATTCTCTCCCTTGAGAATGGGCTGGTTTCAGCAATTCACTTCTAATGAATAGAGCTTGGAAAGGGAAAAATGGTCACTTTTACAGCAGAGAAATCTAGGAGACCAGACTTGTAAGATGTTACAAGTGATCAAGATTCCCATCATTCATAACAAGTCATGCCAATAGCAGGTACCCCTGCATGGTGTGAGGCAACCCGCCTCTGGGGTTGCCTTCTCTCAAATCCATAGCCTGGATGCGAACATGAGAAAACATCAGACAAATGCAAATTGAGAGACATTCTAGGTGGCATCTGGCTGATACTGGCCAGGATTCTTGGCCTTCCCCTATCAATAGGCCAGGCAGGAAATTCAGGTAAGGTTTTATCGGGGCCCCTGCTGCAGTAGTGGGGAGTGAGAACAAGTAACAGGGCCCCATGCTTGCTCATTCCCCGAGGGTGGCGGGGGGTGAGTTGGTTCCTTACATGGGGTGAAGATAGGGGTGTAAACCAGGGTCAGGCTGGAGGGGGGCTTAGTGGTTAACCCACCCTTTAGCTGGTGTTGAGTGCAGAAGGCTTGCATAGTACCCAGTTTTTCTCCTGATTCTTCAAAAGTGGCAACTGGCAGGGGTGTGGAGAGGTCTTGATCTTTGCACCTTGTCCATAATGTGCCCCAACTGTGCACACACATGATTATTTTTATTCCCTTATAATTTCTTTGCATTTTATTGCTCAATGAGACACTTGTCCAGGTGCAAGCTCTGCAGCCAAGAGTCCCAGGTCCCAGCCTGTCTCATGACCAGTGCTCTTCAAACATTTCTAGGTCAAGAGAGACAAAGAAAGATGGAGAGGTTGTCACAGATAGGAGGGGACATGGGGACCTGGGAGACTAAACACCATGCTTACATCCATCCTGGTTCTGACCAGGAACAGGGGGTACTGAAGGATGTCTGGAGTTGAGTTATCCATATGGCATTAATGGTTCTCATTTCTTTGTTTTGATAAATGCCTGTGGTTTTGTATTTTCCAGTAGTCATGTATGGATGTGAGAGTTGGACTATAAAGAAAGCTGAGTGCCAAAGAATTGATGCTTTTGAACTGTGGTGTTGGAGAAGACTCTTGAGAGTCCCTTGGACTGCAAGGAGATAACCACTCCATCCTAAAGGAGATCAGACCTGGGTATTCACTGGAAGGACTGATGTTGAAGCTGAAACTCCAATACTTTGGCCACGTGATACAAAGAGTTGACTTATTTGAAAAGACCCTGATGCTGGGAAAGATTGAGGGCAGGAAGAGAAGGGGACAACAGAGGATGAGATGGTTGGAAGGCATCACTGACTCAATGGACAAGAGTTTGGGTAAACTCCGGGAGTTGGTGATGGACAGGGAGGCCTGGTGTGCTGCGGTTCATGGGGTCTCAAAGAGTCGGACATGACTGAGCAACTGAACTGAACTGTGGTTTTGTAAGAGATCTCTGTTAAGTGATGCTGGGCGACAGATGGGGTGGGGAGTGGGGTGCTCTCTGGACTCTCTTTGCAACTCTTCCACAAATCTAAATTATCCCAATATAAATCCTTCAAAAACTTACAAAAACTGGGCTCAGCACAGTAGAGCAGGCTGGGCGTTTCCCATTTACCACTTGGGGTATTGAGCGGGCCAGGGAAATGAAGGAGAGGAGATCAGGCAGAAGTTTCCAGTCCTCACAAAAGTCAGCATTTGAAGAAACTTGGGACTCCCTCCCAAGACCTTCAGACACCATCCTCTGTCAGCACCCAGGCAGCCCAGATGCAGAAAGGCCATCATCTTGGGCAGTGTGGCAAGCTAGAAACTTCTACATGAGGAGGTAGACACCTTGCTTCTCAGAGTGTGGTCCAGGGGCCAGCAGGCTGGGCATTACCTGAGAGCATGTTGGAAATGCAGGGCCCCAGGCCTTGCCCCAAGCCTACTGCACCAGAGTCTGAATTTCAACAAGACTGCCAGCTCCTCCTCTGCCCCTCCGTGGGGGTGTCCACTCCTCCCGTCCTCCATCAGGCCATCCCCAGGGGTTGTCTCTTGTCCTGGATCAGTCTTCCAGCCACACTTAGTCTATTTTATTCCTTACAAGACCGAGCTTTTTCTGGCTAGGTCACTTGGACCAGAAATAGTGCTCAGACACACATTTACAAACACACACAGACTTACAGTCATGCACACGTGGATTCAGGCTACTCACACACAGACCACACACACACACATTCCCTCACTCACATCCTACATGCACCCTCAGCTTTATCTCTTGCTGGCTTCTTCGTATGTCTGCTGCTTGTGGCCGTCACTGTGGTCCCAGCTCTGGGAGGGACCTTTGGCTCCATGTCTCTCACCATCTGTTTGCCCGGCACCCAGCATAGAGTCTGGCATGATACAGAGACTCAACAAATGTTTGTGTCTGAAGAGGAAAGAGAGAGGACCCAGGTTCAAGGGAAAGGGCAGGACATAGAGATAAGAGAATGCAGAGGAGAAAAGGTCGGTCTTTGCTGACCATGCAATTCATCTCTGCATCCTGATACTCCTCTCTCACACATGGGTCCATAGGTCCCCTGCAGCCAGCCTTATTAGATGAAACTCCACAGCTCTGATTTAAGACACAGAATATGCACCTGCCTTCCTACAAGTTATGGACTCGGTAACCAGCCGACCCGGGTTCTGCTCACGAGTTAAGACTGTGTTTCCATGGTGACCCTCTGGTAATTAACTCCTTGGAAGGTATCCAAGGCAGACCAGCATTATCCAGAATTGGGCACCACTGGGGGTCCATCCCGCCCAGGGCTACCCGTGGTAGAAAATTAACCTGCATGTTCAGGTTGGGGGAGGGACATTTGTTCCCCGATGAATGTCATCAACACTTCCTCCTGTATTTTGCAGGAGAACAGCTGGTCCAATTGTTCCTGGGAGCTTTATCAATGGACTCAGGTCTTGGAGACAGACCCAGAGAGAAGTGTGGGATGAGCCATTTCTAAATTTTCATCACTGTTGGAATGATTTGATGATGACCAGCAGTTTCTTCTGCTTCCCTGGTAGCTAAGTGGTAAAGAACCCACCTGCCAATGCAGGAGACATGCATTTAATTCCTGGGTCAGGAAGATCCCCTGGGGAAGGAAATGACAACCCACTCCAGTATTCTTGCCTGGAGAATTTCGTGGACAGAGGAGCCTGGCAGGCTATAGTCCATGGGATCACATAGAGTCAGACATGATTGAGCACCCAAGTGTGCACACACACACACACACACATACACAGCAGCTCCTTCTAACAGGCTGTTGAAAGAAATGGGAGAGCTGGGTGGAAGACTGAAGACCGACATTTTTGTATCATGTGTTGTTGGATGGATGTTTCTTGCCAACATTTTGAAATTCTTTGTTTAGCTTCTTTATGCTCAAGGCAAAACATGAGAGACAATGATAGCGCATCATTGAAACAATGGTGATAAATCCTAAATAGCTGTAATTACCCTGTGGCTTGAAAAGAGACTTGCACACAATTAATATTGAAATTTGGCAACTGCAAGATCTAAAGAAACATATAATTTATCAAGTAAGGAAATTTTAGGGGCGGCTATCACATAGCCCGGGCCATCACGTAGTCTTCAGAAAGGAAGTAGAACCCCACTGCAAAGGAGATCCACAGAGCAAGGATTTTAAGCAGTGGTGCCCACAGCTCGCATTGCCTTTTCCTACCTTTCTAACCCCAGTTCCAGTGCCACGCTGAAAAGAATTCTGAAGCATCGGCTGGGAATGTGTGTGCTCGAGGAAACAGACCTGCTTGCAGCACAGACTGTCAAGCTGTTGCTGTCACACGCACCACAAGACAAGGAGATTCAGTTCTCCCCAAGATCTGGTACAGACTGTTTTGATCTGGAGGGAAATTTCGGCTGCATTCCAGCACTTTGAGCAAGGTAATGGACACAGAGGAAGCAGCGGGCAGAATCCGGGCTCTGGCATCAGTGTAAGCCACACTCACCTGCTCTGCACCCTTCGGGGGGCACCTGGGAGTTAGGTATGTGGCTTCATCTCCTCCATCCTTCCATGCTTCCACTGATTTGCTTTGATTCTTAAGTTTTGTGAACTTTCTGAGCCCTGATCTCATCCCTGTAACACCCACCTCCTAGGGTTGAAGATAAAATGAGGTTAGCAAAACTCCCAGCACATAGTAGGCACTCAATAAAAACTGGCTCTGATATCTGCAGAACCGCTGGGCACCTTGATCCCAGATCTCATCAGGCATTCAGGTCCTTCTGGGTGAAACATAAATAAAAGCAACAGTTCACCCTGAACCCACATGGTAAGCATTCAATGGGACTTGAGTTTCCATCACCAAATTGGAGAATGCCCTAGCCATTCAAACCACCTGGGATCCTGTTCCTGAGTTTAGTTCAGTTCAGTTCAGTCGCTCAGTCAAGTCTGACTCTTTGAGACCCCATGAATCACAGCATGCCAGGCCTCCCTGTCCATCACCAACTCCCGGAGTCCACCCAAACCCATGTCCATTGAGTCAGTGATGCCATCCAACCATCTCATCCTCTGTTGTCCCCTTCTCCTCCTACCCTCAATCTTTCCCAGCATCAGGGTCTTTTCAAATGAGTCAGCTCTTCGCATCAGGTGGCCAAAGTATTGGAGTTTCAGCTTCAACATCAGTCCTTCCAATGTACAACACCCAGAACTGATCTCCTTTAGGATGGAGTGGTTATCTCCTTGCAGTCCAAGGGACTCTCAAGAGTCTTCTCCAACACCACAGTTCAAAAGCATCAATTCTTTGGCACTCAGCTTTCTTTATAGTCCAACTCTCACATCCATACATGACTACTGGAAAAACCATAGCCTTGACTAGACGGACTTTGTTGACAAAGTAATGTCTCTGCTTTTTACTATGCTGTCTAGGTTGGTCATAACTTTCCTTCCAAGGAGTAAGTGTCTTTTAATTTCATGGCTGCAATCACCATCGGCAGTGATTTTGGAGACCAAAAAAAATAAAGTCAGCCATTGTTTCCACTGTTTCCCCATCTATTTGCCATAAAGTGATGCGACCAGATGCCATGATCTTCGTTTTCTGAATGTTGAGCTTTAAGCCAACTTTTTCACTCTCCTCTTTTACTTTCATCAAGAGGCTCTTTAGTTTTTCTTCACTTTCTGCCATAAGAGTGGTGTCATCTGCATATCTGAGGTTATTGGTATTTCTCCCAGCAATCTTGATTCCAGATTGTGCTTCCTCCAGCCCAGCGTTTCTCATGATGTTCTCTGCATATAAGTTAAATAAGCAGGGTGACAATATACAGCCTTGACACACTCCTTTTGCTATTTGGAACCAGTCTGTTGTTCCATGTCCAGTTCTAACTGTTGCTTCCTGACCTGCATACAGGTTTCTCAGGAGGCAGGTCAGGTGGTCTGGCATTCCCATCTCTTTCAGAATTTTCCACAGTTTATTGTGATCCACATAGTCAAAGGCTTTGGCATAGTCAATAAGGCAGAAATAGATGTTTTTCTGGAACTCTCTTGCTTTTTCAATGATCCAGTGGATGTTGGCTGAGATTAGCATGCAAATAGAACGCAGGAGTACCCAGGTACACACACACTTGGACTTACATACCTTTAGGAAAATTAATTTCCCTGAGTTTGTTATTTCATCAGAAGGATGGAGAGGGAAGTCCCAGCTGGGCGGTTCTGAGGCCTTCCCCCAGGTCAGGCTGTCCAGGATCCTCCCCCGGGGCAGACTGTCTGGGGCCCTCCCTGGGTCAGAGTGTCCGGGGTCCTCACTGAGTCTTCTGTGTCTGCAGCACCTGGTGACCCAGCGCATCCTGCTCCTCTCTGGTCCTCTATCTCCTCGATACAAATTATTCCAGTAGGAAACAACGCCCTCTCCCCCCCATCAAAAGCAGCTGTTTTATTTCTGATTGACTCTCTTTTGAGCAAATCCTCCGGAATCAAGTTGCTTGAAGGGTAATTGTTCCCAACAAATACGTTTTTTCCTCTGTGCAGCTGTGGTTATTCAATCTGTTTCACCATTTATTGACGGGCGTATTTATTGCTTGACTTTTTTCCCCTCCATTTATTGTGGTTCTGTGTTGTTCTCTTAGTTTTGGGGGATTATGTTCTATGGGTTTTAGATGGGCTTTATGTCTTGCTTCACTGTATTCCAACTACATGTGTACCTGCATGCTCAGTTCTGTCCGACTCTGTGACCCCATGAACTGCTGCCCGCCAGGCTCCTCTGTCCGTGGAATTCTCCAGGCAAAAATACTGGAGTGGGTTGCCATCAACCCACTCCAGGGAATCTTTCTGACTCAGGGATCTTTCTGACTCAAGATCTTTCTGACCCATGTTCCTGTGTCTCCTGTACTGCAGGCGGATCCTTTACCGCTGAACCATCAGGGAAGCTGGCAGAGTATAAGAAATGTTCATTTTTTAATTAAACTACTTTAAAATCAAGTATCTCAATACAACATTCTAAAATTTTGACATGAGTTCATTAACCGGCAACATCTATTTTTCAAGGAATACGAAGCTTATGGAAGCTGGGATGTGAGAGACTGACTGTGGGGAAAACTGGGTCTTGTTCTGATGGGCAGGGCCATGCTCAGTAATCTTTAATCCAATTTTCTGTTGATTGGGTGCGACAGTGTTCCCTGCCTGTTGTTTGACCTGAGACCAAACTATGGAGATCAAACCAGTCAATCCTAAAGGAAATCAGTCTTGAATATTCAATGGAAGGACTGGTGCTGAAGCTCCAATACTTTGGCCACCTGTTGCCAAGAACTGACTCATTGGGAAATACCCTGATGCTGGGAAAGATTGAAGGCAGGAGAAGAAGGGGACAACAGAGGATGAGATGGTTGGATGACATTACTGACTCAATGGACATGAGTTTGAGCAAGCTCTAGGAGTTGGTGATGGAGAGGGAAGTCTTGTGTGCTGCAGTCCATGGGGTCCCAAAGAGTTAGACACAACTGAGCAACTGAACTGAATGTTTCAGGAGAAACTAACCAGTCTTGAATATTCAAAAATCACCTTTACAAATTCTGGAAACATGTCAGTCAGTTACATGAAATCCCCCATAAGGATTAGATTTCGTACACACATGCTTATTTTATCCATCACAAAAATGTCTAGGAAGTAGCCATTGGCCTCCTGAAACTGTTCAGAACAAAAGTCCCATAATCTCAGCTGACTGGTAACAGCTCCTGGGGTTTCCTCCAGACCCTCGACTTCTAGAGCATCCTTGTAGGGGAACAGCATCCTCTGAAGGGAAGAGTTCACCACAAGGAGCCAGGCCATGTGTCCTGGAATCAGGACTGGATTGAAGGGATAAAGTGGAAAGTGGGTACCAGGATACCCAGATGGGAAAGCATTGACAGTCTTCCTGAGCACCTAGACTGCTGACTCCCTGTCCCCAGCAGGGTTATTTTGGACGTACCAAACCATCAGCTCCCTCGCCACAGTCCTGTCTTGGAGAATCTGCTGCCACTCAACCCCAAAGGGCCACCTACACAACACTGAACCCTCACTCCCACCACTGGTGACAGGACCAGGAAGGAGTCAGAAAGCAGTGCTTGTGTGGGTAAGGCGATGCTGAGTGGCCAAAGAGACAGAGGGTTGGGGGGCACAGAAACAAGCAAAGAGAAGAAGAGAGGCAGAACAGAAAGGAAAGATGATGGACCCTTGAGAGACAGAGGAAGTGGCCACGTGTCCTGAACTCCCGGGTTCTGCCTCAAGCCTGGGCCCAGCTTCACATCACTTACTTGGTTCTTGTGGTTCACCACAAGCACTTGTGTGTGTGTGTAGCTCAGTCGGTAAAGAATCTGCCTGCAATGCAGGAGACCTGGGTTCGATTCCTGGGTCGGGAAGATCCCCTGGAGAAGGACATGGCAATCCACTCCAGGATCCTTGCCTGGAAAATCCCATGGACAGAGGAGCCTGGTGGGCTACAGTCCATAGGGTCGCAAGAGTCGGACACAGCTTAGCAACTAAACCACCACCACCACCTTCCTCTGAGTCAGCAAAGCTCAAGGTCCAATACCCATGTCTTGTGCCCAGGACACAGCTCCAGGCCTGGCACCAAGGGGCTCCCAGAATAAACAAATGATGAGCTTGGGGTCCAGAAAGAAGTGACAGGTCAACTAAGAACCCACAGCATAAGGGTCAATGCACAAGTAAGAATTACTGCTGCAATTTCAATGAAACATGTAGGTAAATATATCAGAGGCAAAAATTCCTTTCTTTAACCTTAGAATAAAAAGTGTTTGATAGTGGTGTGATTATTAAATTGTGAATTCATGTTTTAAACAATAAGTACCTTCCCCCTGGGATTTATGTGGGATGCTGTGATCTGCCCAGGTTTTGATCCAGATACTAGTCTTCTGTAAGAGGAATAGAGCTCTTCAAAGAGCCATTGATCTGATGTCCTGCAGGAGAATAAAGTCAAGATGGTCCTGGAACATCTTCTTGCCTGAGAGCAAGAATTCTTTCCAAAATGTTTGGGGAAAGTACTAAAAGGACAAAGGAAGCCAGTCCAACAATCCGTGTGTCCAGTGGACACGCTGTGACAACAGGACCATGCGAAAGAAAGGTAATGATGAAGAACTAAGTCAATTCAGTGAAAAGCGAGGGGTCCATTTGTTGTTGTTTAGTACTGGCTCTCTGCAATCCCACAGACTGTAGCCTTCCAGGCCCTTCTGTCCATGGGATTTCCCAGGCAAGAGTACTAGAGCGGGTTGCCATTTCCTTCTCCAGGGGATTTTACTGACCCAGGGATCGAATCGGCATCTCCTGCGTTGGAAGGCAGATTCTTTACCACTGAGCCACCAAGGAAGCCCCGTAGGTCCATGCTGACACCCAAAATGGTGCAAGTTAGTATAAAGTTTGCAAAGCGTCCAGAAAAGGTTAATGGGGGTTGAAGATATGTCAGTGCCAGATTGTAACCCCACAGGTTCAGTTCAGTGCAGTTGCTCAGTCATATCTGACTCTTTGGGACCCCATGGACTGCAGCATGCCAGACTTCCCTGTCCATCACCAACTCCCGCAGCTTGCTCAAACTCATGTCCGTTGAGTCAGTGAAGCCATCCAAGCCTCTCATCCTCTGTCATCCCCTTCTCATCCTGCCTTCAATCTTTCCCCATCCTCTGTCATCCCCTTCTCATCCTGCCTTCAATCTTTTCCCACAGGTTACTTGCTGGTTAATAGAGGAAAATATAAATACACAATGGAGGGATCTGGAAGCCCCCTCTTTATGCCAACATGAAACTTACTGTCGTTCATGATAAAGCAGCCCAACATGCATGTGTCCCCAACAAGACCCCTCGTATGAACAAATCTGCAGTCAGTCAGTCCCCCACTCAGACTTCTCAATTACATGAGCCGATAATCTCCCCGAATGGTTTGCACCAGTTTGAGTTGGATTTTTAGTACAGATCAGATAAGAAGCAGCAAGTAACCTAGAGCCAAAGGCACAATTTTGGGAGTCCTTGGGAAAGCTCCTCCTCCCTTCCTCCTGGTTAAGGAAGAGAACTCAGAGATCCTAAGCATCCTGGTATTGTGACTACAACCCGCCTGACGGAGTTAGAGCGTCCGTGCCTTTACGAATCACCGAGAAGCTTCCCTCTGCCACCTCCACCCCACTCAGCTTCACCCACAGAGTAGGAAGCCAGGTTGGAGTGCAGTGTTGTGGTCTGGCAGGATTGCACAGAAAGGCACGCTGTTCATCACTGAGTCTTCCTTCTATTCAGACTGAGCTTCCAGACAGATTTCTCATTCTCTGAAATCCTTCTGGGTACCTCGGGGATCTCAGGGTCTAAATTCTAAAGACATTTCTTTCTAACTCCCATTAACTCTGCTTCTCAGGGTGTCCCTTCACCTCCTAGATCTTAAAACTGCTGGCAGAAAGCGATGCCTCCTTTGGAATGGAATGGTTTTGCAGGGCCAGTAATATCTATAATTATCCTGACCACATCTGTGATGAATTTCACTGGCCTTCCATGGGAATTGTTAGTGGAAATCATGGTATCACATTTCTCAGCAATGAAAAGGTTTTCTCTCTATGAGGGGCTTAGGAGGCAGCAGTCTCCTCATTATTTCATTAACCTCCCGAAATATGTCCAGGCGTGTGATGCTGAACTTGGCGTGACAGGACAGGTGCGCTGGCACTGAGGCTTTGCTGCCTTGGTTTCTCCTCGCACCTTTTTTTTTTTCTCCTGATGCTGAAGCTCCATTCTCAATGTTCCTCAAAAGCCGAGTTTTTAACAAAGACTTCTTTCCACAGTCTCCATGGTATTCAAAGAATCGAGACATACATGTCAAATATTTTAAGTCATTTACAAAAGTATTGAGATTTCCTAACGTTAAATGAGCAGAGTGAGGCCGTGGATGGCAAAATTACCAGTTGCCGGCGGTAATTCAGCGGTTGTCTGTCACCCACTCGAGACACAGTGGAGAGGAGGCCGGGCTGATTCAGCGACTCAGTGGATGCATCCGAAAACACCACTTAGAACTTAGTATTTATTTTCCATAGAAAAGAATAACGGCACTGTTTCCTGCTGGGAAATTTACTACGCCTCTCTTCTGTTTAATCAATAATACCTTATGGGTGCTGCAAAATTATATTCACTTAAAGATCAAACAGTCATTTTCATTTGTCCTGACAGAAAAGTGTAAATTGCAATTGGATCTACAGAGCCCAGGTTCAGTCAGGGTTTTGTTAGAATAACCACAGCCACCACCACACCCACTTTTGCTCAAACTCACCAGGTTCCTGCCTGGTGCTAATTCTCTGGTCAGGCCACGCCCCTCGCTGGGAAGCCGCTCCTGGCCAAACCCTCCTTTTCCCTGGAGGTCCAATTTTAGTTCTCTCTTTCCATGGATTTCCTTCCCGACTTGTCTACACTGACATGGACCCCCTTGGTAGGTGGATTAATCTCAAAAATCCATGCCCTTGCTTTGTAGCTTTCTAGCTTCTCAAACTGCAGACGCTTAAAAGATGCTTGCTCCTTGGAAGAAAAGATATGACAAATCTAGACAGTGAGAAAGTAGAGACATCACTTTGCTGACAAAGGTCCATATAGTCAAAGCTATGGTTTTTCCAGTATTCAAGTACGAATGCGAGAGTTGGACTATAAAGAAAGCTGAGCACTAAAGAATTGATGCTTTTGAACTGTGGTGTTGGATAAGACTCTTGAGAGTCCCTTGGACTGCAAGGAGATCAAACTAGTCAATCTTAAAAGAAATCAACCCTGATTGTTCATTGGAAGGACTGATGCTGAAGCTGAAACTCCAATACTTTGGCCACCTGATGCAAAGAGCTGACTCATTAGAAAAGACCTTGATTCTGGGAAAGATTGAGGGCAAGAGGAGAATGGGTCAAAAGAGGACGAAATGGTTGGATGGCATCATCCACTCCACGGACATGAGTTTGAGCAAACTCAGGGAGATGGTAAAGGACAGAGAAGCATGGCATATTTACCTCCACACAATCCCTTCACCCTGTGTCTGCAGCTAATTTACCCTGTGAGAAGACACTCAGAGAGGGGAAGGGCTCCTACGGTCCCTAATGTCTCCATCATCCCAAACTGCATGTTCCGAAGGATTCTCTTCTTGTCTAAGGTAGGAAAGTCTGTTTGTTGTTTGCTCCCAAATCTGCCAATTATTCCCCAAGTCCTTTTGTTTGCGTAGGGACCTAGACTTTTGAAATACAAAACCCAGGAACAGACTCTCTGTTTCTGTACATTCTGATGTCACTATCCTCCTTTCAGTCAAGAACCACAGACTACAGTAATAAGTGCTTGTTGATTTTGACGCAAAATAACATTTTGGAGAGGAATGAAAGAAGCAGTTTGTGTTTGTTTATTTGTTCACAGAGCTTATTATTTGGCTCAACAACAGTAACATAACAAATAAAAAAGCAGCTAATTAGTTTAATTAGACAAATTTCACTGACACTAATCTCCCAATCTCAAATGGAGACTTTTATTGAGTTTTGTTTTGTTTTGTTTTGTTTGCCACGGTTTTAGTAGAAGTCTCTATAATACAATTGGTGTTTGGTTTGTTGCTCTGTTTCGCTTGTCCATCTCAAAGTCACTCAACAATGACAACAGAGCTCTTGACAGATAAATCTTCAGTTCATTGAAAGTTGAAAAAAGGAGAAAATGCAGTGATGCAGAGCAAGGAAAAGAGCAAACCATCCCTGCATGACCATTTTTGATCCATTCAGCCTGGGTTATGTTATCAGCCTTGGTTTCACTTCAGAATAAACCGAGGAAATTCACAAAAAGAGCATCTTGGAGGTTCCCAATTGGGAGTTCCCCTTGAATATTCAGCTGAGTACTGTAATAACATACAGGTAAGGGACTTACCTGTGGCTAAGGAGAGAACTACCTGAAAGGATGGAGGGAACCTTGGCAGGTGTCCACCTGGGGCCAAGAATATTAGCTCTATCCCCCAGCCAAGTTGAAGAAACTCAGGATTCATTGGGTGTTTAACAAAGTGTTCAGAAACCTTTGCATCAATAGAAGTAAAAAAATTAGCCCTAGACCGAGAAGAGCTCTGAAGCCATCTTAGACATCATTAAAGATTCAAAAGGACTAAACAGTCTCCAAGTAACTCAATTGCACTATAAGAAAAGAATACTTAAAAATATTAATAAGAGGCTGTGGGGACATTCTCAGGCTAGATCTTGCTGGCCCCAGGTCATTCTTCTGGGTAGGAATCAGCCTCTTCTCTGGTCAAGACTTCCACAGGTGGGGTTTGAAGCAATTCCATCAGCTATGGCCGGGGTGGCCCATTCATCAGAAATGTTCCAACCCCCCCCAGGAATCTTCTTGGCACAAGCACAAGGTTCTAGCTAATTTTAAATGTAATTAAAATATTTTCTTCCTTTAAAACTAAAATAGATTTTTTTTAAAGAATATAAAAATATGCAGCTCTTAATAAAAACACACAAGTGTGACATGTAAACAAAGATTAACAGACTTGCAAAAAGGCAGCAAAACATTACCCATAATGAGAATAATTCATTAAAACCAGTCTAGAACTGATGTTAGAATTAGCAAAGAAAGATGGACATTAGTATGATTATTATAACTGTATTCCATAGGATCAAAACACTATAGAGAGATATGTAAAATATAAAGAGACCCTAGAAGCTTTTGAAAATACTACCCCCACACAATTAAATCAAAATATCCAGGAATACATGTATGAGAGTATTTTTTTAAAGCCACTCCGGTGAGTTGAGTTGAGAAGCACCACACTGATAAAAATATAACAGGACCAAAAGGCTCCTAGCTTTGAAGAACCTCTTATTTGCCTTCAAGAAGCCACAGAACACTTCCCAGTTACTGATCACTGAGGAAGATTCCTCTAAAAGAGATCGGAAGACTCATGGCCAGTGTGTATCCTCCCCACAAAGCCCCCGACACATCATAAGAGGAATACTTCCTATCATGACATTTTCCTATCACAGCAAAATTAAACATAAAACCAAAGAACAAATCACAGGTTCTGGGAAAGCATGTGCAATGGCTGTGACCTGTTTCTGTAATGCCCGTACGTTTAGCAATTTCTGTAACACCTGACATAAATCTTCAGGTTTCAAAACATCCATAGGTTCAGTCTCTCTTCATTTCTTGCTCACTCCAGAGCACTTAGCAGACTCAGAGCTGTGTTTCTACCAGACATTAAAGAAACACTTGCTGGGGACTTCCCTGGGAGTCCAGTGGTTAAGCATCCACCTTTCAAAGCAAGGGACGGGGTTCAATCTCTGGTTAGGGAACTAAGATCCCATATGCCACGGGGCACCTAAGCCTAAGCTACAGCTACTGAGCCCAGGCCCTCATACCACAACTAGAGAAGCCTGTACACCACAACAAAAAGTCCATGGGCTGCAACTAAGAACTGATGCAGCCAAATGAATAATAAATAAAAAATAAATTTTTTTAAAAACGAAAGGAACACTTGTTGAATTGATTTAAATGGGGTCCTGTAATACGTGGAGAATTTTATTGTAAACTGAGCTATCTTCAATTACCACCACATATACACACAGAATTACAGGCCGTGATGGGTGTTTAGACAATCGGTACTCTGTGTAGAACTCTAAAACATTGGGTGCCTGGGAATGGGCTCCATGTGGGTAGTTTTTAGAAACACCCCACATGGTTTCAGGAAGCCGCTGAAGTTGCACAAGTGGGAGCATGTGGGTGAATTTTGGTACTGCAGTTATGGATGCTGAATAACACTGAACGCATTCATTCCTTTGACAACTCAGGCAGACATTCTGAGTTTTTTTTTAATACTCAGTTCAGTATTAGTAAGCCTTAAAGGTGAAGGTGTGAGCTGATGAGTCATGTCCAGCTCTTTGCAACCCCATAGACTGTAGCCCGCCAGGCTCCCCTCCCTGTCCATGGGAATCTCCAGGCAAGAATACTGGAGTGGTTGTCATTCCTTCTCCAGGGGATCTTCCCGACCCAGGGATTGAACTCGTATCTCCTGCATTGCAGGCAGCTTCTGTGCCGATTCTTTACCATCTGAGCCTTATTGTTGTTGTTTTAGTTGAAACATATTTGACACATACTGCTATGTACATGTAAGGTGTCCGTGTTAATTTGATCACATACATTGTATTATAATTGTCATTGTAGTGATAATTAACTCCTCTATCAAGTCCCATAATTATCATCTGTTTAGTGGTAAGAATAATTAAGATCTAAGTTTGATGATTCTGATGCAATATTGTTGTCTGTATTCACTATACTGTGCCTTGGATCTCTAGGACTGGTTTACCTCTCCTTTCAAATTTGTGCCCTGACACAAAATCTATCCTATTGCTCATCTTGTCCCTAGTAGCCACCACTTTACTCTGCTTTTATGAGTTTGGCTCTTTCAGACTCAACTTTAAGTGATGTCATACAGTATTTGTCTTTTTCTGTCTGACTTGTGTCCAAGTTTCACCCATATTACAGCATATTGCAGGATGTTCTTCTTTCTCATGACTGGGTAATACTCCTCTGTGTGTATGTGGATTACATCTCCTTTATCCACTCATCTGTTGGTGGACACAGGACATCTCTATATTTTGGCTATTGTAAATAAGGCAGCAATTAAAGAACCTGCCTGACAATGCTGGAGTCCCCAGAGATGTAGGTTCAATTCCTGGATCAGGAAGATCCCCTGGAGTAAGATGGCAACCTACTTCAATATTCTTGCCTGGAGAATCTCATGAACAGAGGAGCCTGGTGGGCTGCAGTCCATGGCGTCGCAAAGAATCAGACATGACTCAGCATGCACACACACAAACATCAGAGTGCATGTATCTCTTTGATATTCTATTTTCATTTTTTTTGGATATATACCCAGAAGTAGGATTGATAGAATATATGGTAGTTCTATTTTTAATTTCTAAGGAAACTCCATGCTATTTTCCACAGTGGCTGAACCAATTTACTTTCCCACCCACAGTTCACAAGGGTTCCCTTTTCTCTGCTTTCTCACCGACTCTCACTATATTTTGTATTCTTAACTCTTGTTAACGTGTTCCTTTGACATACAGATCTCCAACCCAGAGCCTGGGAAGACAGTGGTATCTTTTTCAAATTCAATTATGTTCTTCTGGTTCACTCAGATTCCCAGTGGCTTGAAAGAGGCAGAGCTAAGATTCAAGTCTTGCCATGTCTGGCATCAAAGATATGATTCTACACAGTTTTTAAAGATGTAAAAAGTGATATAATGCCATAACTTATGGATTATATATTGTGTAGCCTGAAGAATTAAAGGATTGATTGATTTCTTTAAAGAATTAAGGGAAATCATAAAAGAAACATATTTGAGGTGAATCTTGATGATGCAGTCTTTCTGTGTGCAGGGACATATATTTAAAGCAGAAAGATCAGGAAGCAAAATTTCAAAGGATGTTTCAGGAAAAACTTGGTAGGCAGGAATCCAGAGTAGAGATAGATAAGTGATGGAGCTATCAAAAAATGGTGACAAGCAATTGGCTTCTCCTGTAGAAAAAAAGTACACCTCTGATTCATATCATCAGATCAGATCAGATCAGTCGCTCAGTCGTGTCTGACTCTTTGCGACCCCATGAATCGCAGCACGCCAGGCCTCCCTGTCCATCACCAACTCCCAGAGTTCACTCAGACTCACGTCCATCGAGTCAGTGATGCCATCCTGCCATCTCATCCTCTGTCGTCCCCTTCTCCTCTTGCCCCCAATCCCTCCCAGCATCAGAGTCTTTTCCAATGAGTCAACTCTTGGCATGAAGTGGCCAAAGTATTGGAGTTTCAGCTTTAGCATCATTCCTTCCAAAGAAATCCCAGGGCTGATCTCCTTCAGAATGGGCTGGTTGGATCTCCTTGCAGTCCAAGGGACTCCCAAGAGTCTTCTCCAACACGACAGTTCAAAAGCATCAATTCTTCGGCACTCAGCCTTCTTCACAGTCCAACTCTCACATCCATACGTGACCACAGGAAAAACCATAGCCTTGACTAGACGAACCTTTGTTGGCAAAGTAATGTCTCTGCTTTTGAATATGCTATCTAGGTTGGTCATAACTTTCCTTCCAAGGAGTAAGCGTCTTTTAATTTCATGGCTGCAGTCACCATCTGTAGTGATTTTGGAGCCCAGAAAAATAAAGTCTGACACTGTTTCCACATCTATTACCCATGAAGTGATGGGACCAGATGCCATGATCTTCGTTTTCTGAATGTTGAGCTTTAAGCCAACTTTTTCACTCTCCACTTTCACTTTCATCAAGAGGCTTTTTAGTTCCTCTTCACTTTCTGCCATAACAGTGGTGTCATCTGCATATCTGAGGTTATTGATATTTCTCCCAGCAATCTTGATTCCAGCTTGTGTTTCTTCCAGTCCAGCGTTTCTCATGATGTACTCTGCATATAAGTTAAATAAACAGGGTGACAATATACAGCCTTGACGAACTCCTTTTCCTATTTGGAACAAGTCTGTTGTTCCATGTCCAGTTCTAACTGTTGCTTCCTGACCTGCATACAGATTTCTTAAGAGGCAGATCAGGTGGTCTGGCATTCCCATCTCTTTCAGAATTTTCCACAGTTTATTGTGATCCACACAGTCAAAGGCTTTGGCATAGTCAATAAAGCAGAAATAGATGTTTTTCTGGAGGTCTCTTGCTTTTTCCATGATCCAGCGGATGTTGGCACTTTGATCTCTGGTTCCTCTGCCTTTTCTAAAACCAGCTTGAACATCAGGAAGTTCACGGTTCACGTATTACTGAAGCCTGGCTTGGAGAATTTTGAGCATTGCTTTACTAGCATGTGAGATGAGTGCAATTGTGTGGTAGTTTGAGCATTCTTTGGCATTGCCTTTCTTTGGGATTGGAATGAAAACTGACCTTTTCCAGTCCTGTGGCCACTGCTGAGTTTTCCAAATTTGCTGGCATATTGAGTGCAGCACTTTCACAGCATCATCTTTCAGGATTTGGAATAGCTTAACTGGAATTCTATCACCTCCTCTAGCTTTGTTCGTAGTGATGCTTTCTAAGGCCCACTTAACTTCACACTCCAGGATATCTGGCTCTAGGTCAGTGATCACACCATCGTGATTAACTGGGTAGTGAAGATCTTTTTTGTACAGTTCTGTGTATTCTTGCCATCTCTTCTTAATATCTTCTGCTTCTGTTAGGTCCATACCATTTCTGTCCTTTATCGAGCCCATCTTTGCATGAAATGTTCCGTTGGTATCTCTGATTTTCTTGAAGAGATCCCTAGTCTTTCCCATTCTGTTGTTTTCCTCTATTTCTTTGCATTGATCACTGAAGAAGGCTTTCTTATCTCTTCTTGCTATTCTTTGGAACTCTGCATTCAGATGTTTGTATCTTTCCTTTTTTCCTTTGCTTTTCACTTCTCTTCTTTTCACAGCTATTTGTAAGGCCTCCCCAGACAGCCATTTTGCTTTTTTGCATTTCTTCTCCATGGGGATGGTCTTGATCCCTGTCTCCTGTACTATGTCACAAACCTCATTCCATAGTTCATCAGGCACTCTATGAGATCTAGTCCCTTAAATCTATTTCTCACTTCCACTGTATAATCATAAGGGATATGATTTAGGTCATACCTGAATGGCCTAGTGGTTTTCCCTACTTTCTTCAATTTAAGTCTGAATTTGGCAATAAAGAGTTCATGGTCTGAGCCACAGTCAGCTCCTGGTCTTGTTTTTGCTGACTGTATAGAGCTTCATCTTTGGCTGCAAAGAATATAATCAATCTGATTTCGGTGTTGACCATCTGGTGATGTCCATGTATAGAGTCTTCTCTTGTGTTGTTGGAAGAGGGTGTTTGCTATGACCAGCGCATTTTCTTGGCAAAACTCTATTAGTCTTTGCCCTGCTTCATTCCGTATTCCAAGGCCAAATTTGCCTGTTACTCCAGGTGTTTCTTGACTTCTACTTTTGCACTCCAGTCCCCTATAATGAAAAGGACATCTTTTTTGGGTGTTGGTTCTAAAAGGTCTTGTAGGTCTTCATAGAACCATTCAACTTCAGCTTCTTCAGCGTTACTGGTTGGGGCATAGACTTGGATTACTGTGATATTGAATGGTTTGCCTTGGAAACGAACAGAGATCATTCTGTCATTATGCATATCATTCATATCATATGAATTCTGTCGTTATGCAGATCAGTCATATCATATGCAAAACCAATTCAATGTGGATTAAAGGAATACATGCAAAAGACAATTCTTTTTGTATATTGTAGGAAATTGTCAGGAAGACTTTGTACGGTCACAATTGACAAGCCAATCAATTGCCAAGCCAATCAATTGCCTATTAATTGTCATAAATCTACGAGCAATCTGTCTTTTCTCTCTGGTTGCTTAAAGATTGTATCTTGTCTTTAAGTTCAATTCAGTTCAGTCACTCAGTTGTGTCCTACTCTGCGACCCCATGGACTGCAGCATGCCAGGCTTCCCTGTCCATCACCAACTTCCAGAGCTTGCTCAAACTCATGTCCATTGAGTTGGTGATGCCATCCAACCATCTCATCCTTTGTCATCCTCTTCTCCTCCTGCCTTCAATCGTTCCCAGCATCAGGGTTTCTTCTAATAGGTCAGTTCTTCACAGCAGGTGGCCAAAGTAATGGAGTTTCAGCTTCAGCATCAGTCAGTCCTTCCAATAAATATTTAGGACAGATTTCCTTTAGGATTGACTGATTTGATCTTTTCTTTAATTTTCAACAGTTTCCCTAAAATGTGCTTAGAATTGTGGGGGGCTTTTAAAATGTGTTTATCCTGATGATAATTAATTTCACTTACTGAATCTGTGAATTGGTGTCTTTCATCAGTTCTGGAAAATTCTAGCCATTGTACAGACAATTATTGTCCCCACAATTTTACTTCTTTCCTTTGTTTGGAACTCTGAATACATATGTATTGGCTTTAGCCATTCGTGTTTCATGTCCGTTTTCCTCTCATATTTTCCCATCTCTCTGTCTAGCTGGGCTAGACATTTTGGATAATGTTTTCAGATACATATTTCAATAAACTAATTATCTTTTCATCTTTGTGTAATCCACTGTTAAGCCCATCTGCTGAGTTTTCACTTTGATGCTTTCTCCTTTTTCACATTTGTAACTGGTTCTTTCCTAAATGTGTCTGGCCATTTTATATTCTCTCACTTTCCCCACATTTGCAAATCTTTCATTTATTTCCATAAACTAACTAAATGGACTCCCTGGATATTCTATACCTGGTAATGTTAATATCTAAAATTTACATAGTTATTACACTGTCTGTTGTTTTATTGGTCCTTGTTCATGGAACCTGGTGTCCCTGTGAAAGTACAATTTTTTAATGAGTTCATATTTATTTAGGACTTTATTGATGGCAGTTCCTTGAGCTCGGTGTTGAAGGTGACATGACTTCCTTTTGCTTCTGCAGATTTTCGAGAACATTATCAACCAGGACTACATTAAAGTACACTCTCCATTTGAGGTTTTACAGATTAGATATTAATGTAAATTCAGCCCGCAAAGCTGAATTCTCAAGTTAGCAATTTCAGGATAGATTTTCTCTTTCTGAAATCTACCTTGAGGTTTGAGAGGACAGAGGCCATGCAGCCCCCAAGGATTTGTTTCCACCACCCCTTATATTGGGTGCAGGCCTTCGGGGGCCCAGGTGCCCATAGAAGGAACCCTTGGTGACTTAGCACCTTGGACAGAGCCCGAGCTTTGCTCTCTCTTCCTTCCCCGAGGCTCTAAGTGAAGCTCAAATGTGCTTGGTTGTCAGATGCCCTCCAGGTAGAACCAGCTCCCTGCTCTTATCGCTTTTCTGGGTTCCCCAAAATAATCAGTCCCTGGCCTCCAAGTATAATTTACTTTCTTGACGGCACATCATGCTTTTTTTTTTCTCTCTCTGTAATCCAGTAAGTTTTGGTCGGTTTCCGTGGGATTTGTCGTATCTAGCCCACCATTCTGCCAGAAGGCAGTCTTTGTAATAGCTGCATTAAATTCCATATTATAAATGTTCCACTTTTTACTCTTTGATGGATGGATAGCCAGTTTGTTTCTGGATTGCTTTGTTTGTTTTTGACCCAAAAAGAGTCCTTACGAGTTCTTATGAGTGCATGCTCTCATTTCTGAAGGACTGGTTCAGAATACCGGAATGCCTGTATCCACCAGAGTGCTGTGTTTGTAGACACACAGATTCACACACATACCTGCAATATCTCACAATGTGCACATTTATCTCTTCTTTTGTCCCAAATTTTTAGATTGAAAAATAAACAGTTGCAAAACTAGTACAAGGAGCATAGTGCATACACACAGACATTGATCTGTGTTCTTATAGTGTAAATTGTTTTATTGAACCATTGGAATCATACAGCTATCAGGACATTACTACTAAATATATCAACATGCATTTTTAAAAAACAACCACATAACTACAACTTTGTTATCACACACAGGAAATGCAATGTTAATATCATCTCATTATCTAAAATGCTGTCCATATTCAAATTTCTCTCGTTGTCCCAATAACCCCTTTTATAGATGTTTTATACTTTAATCCAGGATCAATTGAGGATCACAAATTGTCTTTAGCTGCAAAATTCCCTTAATCCCTTTTTAATCTGAAACAGTTCCCTTGGCTTTATTTTTATTTTTGTCTCTCAAGGCGTTGATCTTTTCATAAATCCAGGATAGTTATTTTTCAGAATATCCCTCAAATGTATTTACCTGATTATTTCTTTGTGATTTGATTCAAGATCATCATTTTTGGCCAGAACCTCTCATAGGAAAAGTTTTCCCTCACTGGGCATATGGGCAATTACTGTTTCTTGTGATTCACCATGTTAAGCTTGAGCATTTGGCTAAGACAGTGTCCCCCAGTTTCTCTCCTATCAACTTATCCTTTTCCCATTGTAATGAATAAGTGATTTATGACACAAGACTTTGAGCATGTGGATACCCTCTTCACCAATGATCTTTCATTCAGTAATTTTAGCATCCATTGATGATTCTTACCCAAATCAGTAGTTCTTATTGTGGCTGTAAAGTGGTGATTTCCTATTTCTTTGATTCCTCTGCATTTAGTCCTAATATTTTTCTGTAAAGAAAGCGTTCCCACGTACCCCAGCTTTTAAAATGTTCGTTCATTCATTCATTGGTTTGTGTACATATGGACCCATGGAGAATTTCCGTTTCCTTCTTACTTGATATGTTATAATCCATTTCCCAGACTGGCCATGGCATTCTCTTCTGTTTTCTGTCTCTAACAATTTTTGAGCACTTGCTCAATTTGAGCACAAGAAGACGTTCCCATTTCATCATATTCTTTCTGTCCCCAGACCCATATTCATCAGGTCTCACTGGCCCTGGCTCCTTTTGGAGGGAAGACTATTTAGAAGCCTGCATCTCGCCCTTAGTTTCTGACCCTCTCCACCCATCACCGCCCCCACCCCTGCCGCCCACTGACTTTCACCACTCACTTCCCCAGCCCCTGCCGCCCCTGGGCCTGTTCTGTGGACTTGTCCTGTATGCATCTCTCTGCTGTTGGTCCTTTCCATGACACCAACACAATGTTCTGGTCTCTCCTTGGATGACTTCCCCCATTCCCAGGGGTTAATAATAATTCATATTCTGTCAATTCCCCAGCCACCATCTCCCATTCTAGCCTGTCCACTATTTACAACTAAATCCTCAACTGCCACCCCAATGCCCTGCAGACATTTCCAGCTCACTCACTTCACTTTCAATTAAAGGCATCACCACCCTCCCCATCTTCCAGTCTTAAGTATGTCACCTCCTTTCTCTGTCACCCAATCTCTCTATTTAGTAACCAGATCCTGCCAGGTCTACCCCAGAAACATCTTATGCATTATATTTTCCTCTCCAATCTCAGTACTATGTAAATATCGACTCTCACTGGAATGACTGTCTCTCGTTCTGCAATCCTTGTGATTTGTCTGACTTCTATGTCAGAATTACCTCCTCCAGGATAAATGAGATGACATGTGTGGTATGCATTCCTCAGCCATACCCTGTTCCTTTTTAGGAAAAAACCCTGATGTTGATCGGCACACGTAGACACCTAAACACCTGGCCATGTTCTCTCTAATGAGACACAAGCAAGAGCATGATGTGGGATATAATGAAGGATACCCCTTCTTCCCTCTCTAGTTTCTTCCAGCCCACATCTCAGAAGGCTGCTACTCCAGCAGTCATCTCTGCCCAACAGCTGGTCTGGAAGATGAACTCCTTGTGCTGAGCTGATGGGCAGGAAGATAAAACCCCAGAACCCAGGATGACGCCATAAAACTGTTTTCTACCACATCCTGGATGCCTTCCTCCAAGTTTTTGCCTGCAAGATATCAACTTTGATCTTTCATAAGCCATTGCTTTGGGGTGGAGGAGATTATTTCCGTTATGAGCAGCTACCCTGATCCCAGCCTACACCATGTGGTATAGTGATGCCACACATCATCTTGGGAATTAGACAACACTGCCCTGAGAATTGGGCTTCCCAGGTGGCTCAGTGGTAAAGAATCCGGCCCTTTGTTCCTGTCTCTGACCTTTGACCCCTTACTTACTTACCTATAACTTAAAGGTCTCCCAGACTGGCCAATGAAGTTCTGCATACCCAGGACCATCCACAACAGGATACATACACGAAGCTCTCAGCAAATATTCGTAAACACACTGCTGAATTGAAATTCTTTATGCACAATGTGTACCGTGTATGTGGGGCCTTTAAGAAATGACTTCCACATGCCTGATTCCAAATGCATGAAATCATGCTTCCTTTATTTAGTCTGAGACAATTTTCTTTACATTGCTCAAAAATACCTCCTGAATTTGGGAATTGGGATTTGGAAAACAAACTCTCCTCCCTCCTTTCATCCTTCACAAAGAGAACACATTTCATCCATGCACTCTGACCTTTCCATCTGGGGAGTGATGCATCCTCTGGGCCTGTTTTGTGGGGAAGCCAAGGTCTCCGTTCCATCTCCTTGGGGATGCCTTGGGGACACCCCGAGCCACTCCGACCAGCACCCAGATGGTGTCCAGCTGCAGAGACCACTACCTTCCTGAACACTTGGATGAGAAAGAAGACAAAGCCTCAGTGTGGAAAAGAGAGAAGTGTATTGAACTTACATAATGATCATAGTGGGCTTCCCTGATGGCTCAACGGTAAAGAATCCACCTGCAAGGCAGGAACCGCAGAAGATGCAGGTTCAATCCCTGGGTCAGGAAGATCCCCTGGAGGGGAGCATGGCAACCCACTTCAGTATTCTTGCCTGGAGAATCCCATGGACAGAGGAGCCTGGAGGGCTACAGTCCATGGGGTCGCAAAAAGTCGGACAGGACTGAAGTGACTGAGCACACACAGCTGCCAACCGAGGAGTAAACCATCTTGTTAAAACACATCATCGCCAGGCTGAGACCCCAGAAAGCGAGGAGTCCTACCTATTCCCAAGATTTACATTCCGAGTGTGAAAGTCAATAAAAACTAATTAGATGTTTACCTCATTTCCTTGGTAATGACCCTTAAATGCCGCTGATTGTCAAACTGAATCTATGTTGAGGCACTGCCTCTCCCCGGGTCAGGGCTACTTCTGCATACACAAAGAAACATCGCCACGGTTATTTATTTATTCCTGGGCCCAGTATGTTCTGTGCAGATGCTGGTGAGCTCATTTCCATAGGAGGAGGGGCTGGAGGCAAGATTTGAGTGCACTGAACAGGGAATTAGGTATGCAGCAACCATTTACAATAATGAGAGTTATGCACCTAATTCCCCAGCATCATTTTAAAATTTGTTTTATTAAATAATGCTGTAATGTTATGTTAA
Organism: Bos indicus; assembly: GCF_029378745.1. NCBI lineage: Eukaryota > Metazoa > Chordata > Mammalia > Artiodactyla > Bovidae > Bos > Bos indicus. The sequence goes on along the minus strand of NC_091772.1, from coordinate 55,718,877 downwards.
GTAATGCAATGTTAAGTAACATTGACTTCAGCCTCATTAAATAATCTCCTTAACTATCATACTGGAAAACTAGTATCATTAAATAAAGGCGATTTGTCATCAGCCATGATGTAATTGTTACAGAAGTTTCCAGGCTAAGAAATTAATTAATAAAGGTACCACATGTATAATGCCATCAATGTACAGAAGGGAGAGTGGGCAGATCTGAAACCTACCTTAGGAGAGAGAGAGAGAGAATTCATCACCTTCCTTGATCATTAGCTCAGAAAAAGGAGAAAACCCTAACCACCCACTTTGGTCTAGCTTCTTCGTGCCTGGCAAAAGGACCAGCATCTGGGGGAGGCATTATCGTGATGTGTTTCTGGAGAAGAAAAGAAACATGACTCAGTTGGTTCATTTGTCAACTTTCCTCTCTATTAGTAAGAAACTGGAAAAACACAATGGGATATACCTCAACCTTTTTATGTCAGGATGGTCCATTTTCCAATTAAAGCTATGACACTATAAAGTGCAACACTGAGATTTTTGCTTGTCTTTTACTTCCCCCTTAGAATAATGTCACCCTCCCAAAGACATTATCAGAATAATGTCACCCTTCCCCCAAGATGTCCACATTCTAATCTCCCAATCCCATGAATATGTTAGGGTGCAGGGCAGAGAAAAATTAAGGGTACAAATGGAGTTAAGATTGCTAATGCCGGGACCTTAAGAGAAGGGGAGGGTCTTGGGCTACCTGAGTGGCCTCAGTGTAATCACCACAGCCCTTAGCAGTGGGAGAGGGAGACGGGGTCAGAGAAAGAGAGGTGGAGAGGGAGACGGGGCCAGAGAAACAGACATGCCATGCCAACAACAGAAGCAGGGCCTGAGCCCACAGTGGGAGGGCTCAGCCCTCACTGACAGCTTTGAAGATGGAGGAAGGGGCCCCATGCCAAGGAATGCAGGTGGCTTCTGGAAACTGGGAAAGGCAGGAAAATCAATCTTCACCAAGAGCCTTCAGAGAAAAAGGCAGCCCTTTCCACACCCAGGTTTTAGACTCGTGAGACACAGGTCAGCTTCTGACCTGCAGAACTACACAACGATAAATGGGCTTCCCAGGTGCTCAGTGGTAAAGAATCAGCTTGCCAAAGCAAGAGCTGCTGGAGACACATGTTCAACCCCTGGGTCAGGAAGATCCTCTGAAGGCGGGCATGGAAACCCACCCCAGCATTCTTGCCTGGAGAATCCCATGGACAGAGAGGCCTGGAGGGCTACAGCCCATAGGGTCACAAAGACTTGAGCCTGGATGAGCACGCACTCACCCCAGTGCGTTAATGTGCTAGAGCAGCAGGAGAGATCAAATGCATCCACTACCTGGAACAACTTCCTGCACTTCCCAGAAGCAACTGGACAGATAACACACCACCAGGGAGATGCCCCCCCCGCCCACGAGCCAGCTCCCTCAGTGGCTGCTGAGACCTGGCTGCCTCACTATAGACATTTCAACATAAAAAGAGAAAGAGTTTCAGGAGAGCCAGACAGACTGGCAGACAAATGCCCTGCATCCGTCAGAGCACGGGGCATGAGGAGAGACCAATTCCCCAGGGGCTGAACCCTCCCCAGGCACTCTCTCCACGCGCAACCTCTCCTCACCCAGACTTGATTATAAGGGAGGACATGCTGGTTCAACCAAAGTTCACAGGTCTTCATAGTATGAATCTCAAGAGCATGGCTTGAACCTCTTGTGTTTCAGCTCCCGAAGCCAACCTGCCCGCTGCCCTGTGATGTCCATGGTACCAGTAATCTCCAATCAGGTCCTCTCAGAGAGAGGAGACTGCAAGGTCAGTGTTCTGTGTGGGAAACATATACTCTCAGTGTTGGTCTACTTCTTGCCTTGTCCCTGTTGAGGGACCTTACAAAGGGACCTTGAATTTACCTTAAATTCTCTGGGACAGAAGCATAAACATGAGAGCACTTTATCACCCAACCAGGCTCACGGCTGTACAAGTGACTATGACAGAATGCTGATGGGGGTGCTTGGCTACTAAAGCAGCCTTTAACATGCAAACAGAAGTACAATTCACCAACTGCCCACTGGCCAATAACCATTAGCTCACAGGGTAGGCAGGGGGGCTGGTCTTTGGCCAGAATTTGTACACACATAAAAGCATCATTGGCAATTGCCCATTTTATCACAGTCATGGAAGATAAAAGTGCAGAGATTCAAAGAGATAATAAAAAGGCACGATTGGGAGTGCTGACCCTTTCTGTCCAATAGAACTTGGCCATGCTGGAATGTCCTATTCATGATCCACCCAATATGGTGGCCTCTGGTGACAAGCAGCTGGTGCAGTGAGACCAAGGAAGATAAAAGTTAGGTTCGTTTCAGTTAATTTAAACTTAAGTAACCATCTGTGACTCTTGTACTGGACAGCACAGAATTGAAGAAACACGTGTGAACCTAAAGTGTGTCCATGACACTGGCCTTGGAGTTGACCACTGGCTGTTGACCTTGGGGTAGTCAGCCTTATGGTCCGGCTCATCCCAGTCTCCAGGACCTAGAAGTATAATCCTTCCATGAAAACATGTGTTCGCCAATCCATCACCCTGTCATTAAAAAAAAAATCTTCAGTCTGCATGCCCTGTATCTATTTCTTCGGCTACTATACCTGACAATTTGCATTACGCACTGTACCTCAACTGAAATGCATACCCCAGGGTGGCCCATGTGCGGTGCCTTTTTGGTGCACGTGTGGAATTACTACAAGGGCTAATGACAACCATCAATTAAAATGTTGCTCATAATAAGAAAGACCGTTGAACTTTTGGGAGTTAACAAATCCCCACGTAGACAGATGTCTGTTGAGAAGGGAGGGTCCTAGCGCAGCTCCCCGGGTTCTTCTCCTTGGCGGAGGTGATTTTTCTCTCGTCCTCGAATCCCGTGACGAGCCTCGTAGCCACTGTCCCTATGGCACGATAAAGACCATTCCAGGCTCACATTTTTCAACTTCACTTTAGCAGTCACAGACATCTCCTGATGCGTCAGAGCACCCAGACCATAATCCAGAGTGAATGACATTTTTAAACGAGGAAAACGAGGTTTATAGATTTACTTGCCAGTGTCGGCATTTTGATCCTCATAGTAAGAACCCTACATTTGACAAGTGTTATTTAGGATGCTGTCTGATTGGGCTTCCCAGGAAAATGACAGCCTGAGAGTCTCTGGCCCAGCTACAGGATGGCCAGAATTAGTTGCACTCGCCCCATGTCCCATCAAACTCAATGGGAGGATGTTGTCTTTGCTCCTTGAACACTCACATCCTAGTCCTCATACTTGCTATGAAGTTATTGAATTGATCGCAGGGGATCGGCAATCCTACTGAAAAGCGATCTCTCGGAGCCAGGCCTGTGCCAGCAGGGTGTGAAGCTCTTAAATATTTGCTCAGCTAAGGCTGAGGCTGCTCATAAGCCAGAGAAAGGGCAGCGGGTAAACACCACAAGCTGGCCACATGCTCTCCCAGGCACTGAGAATATCATCTGGGGCAGCTGCACGGGGAAGGGAGATAGCACCCTGTGAATTGCAGCAAGAAGTCAACACTCATCACTCCTAAGGGAAAATGAAGAGACCGCCAGCCTCCTACATGTAGGTAAATAACAATTCTCAATGCATATTCTTGGGCACACTGTTATAATCCACAGGGTTCTTCCAAGTCAAGAGATTGATTCCAACCACCTTAAGGGGAAGAGAAGGGATTTATTTTGGGAGCACTTGTCTCTACTCTGGCTACATATTAGATCATCTGAGATGATTTTTAAACGCCGATACCCAGATAACAAGAGTCAGTTAGTAAATAATACTTTCTGTGGAGTTGGGGTTGTGGGAATTAGTACTTTTTAAAAACATCACCAGGGAATTTTAAGGTGCAGTAAAATCACTGGTGGTCTGGTGGTTAAGAATATGCCTTACAACGTAGGGAACGCAGGTTTAGGTCCTGGTCCGGAAAACTAAGATCCCACATGCCATGGAGCAACTAAGCCCACAGGCCACAACTAGAGCTAACGAAGATGCCAGGTGCTGCAACTAAGACCAGATGAAGCCTAATGAATAAATAAAAACTCATTAAAAAACAAAAAAAGATGTAGTCGGGTTGGACGCCAGGGACTGAGGGGTCTGGAACATTCCCAGCAGGAAGGCAGCTAGAGAAGCAGACTTAGGAAGCTCCTGAAAGTCATGAGGAGGGTCCCACAGGTGGGGCCCACCATCCCTGCCACCCTCAAGCCACGGGCTCAAAGGCCAGAATTCTCAGACCGCAGGTAGATGGACTCAGATGTGGCCAGGCGCTTCAACGGCCCAGGATGGAGGGAGGAGGCAGTTGCCCTGTCCCTCTGGCCTCCTGGGTGGGAGGTGGGCACTGGGTCTGCTCCTGCCAGGGCCCCACGTGATGAGGGTAAGGGTAATTCCCCAGAAGGAAGCTGGAGTAAGGCCAGGAGGAGAGCGGATGCTGGGCCCCCAAGTGACTCCTACAGCTATCATCTCTGTCATCAGTAGGTCCGTATTATGGGGCAAAAATCACGCATATTGGTCTGTAGGTTAAAAAAAAATTATACAACTTCTTTGAACGCAAGAAGAGGCTATTGCACATTTTTTCCAAGATATTTTTAGTAACCACAAAGCCCTTCTCCCCATCATATACTTGAAATTTACTATTTTGATCATTTTAATGACAGTGTAGTGGCATCAAGTGGAACAACCCCTCTATGACGTTCTAGAGCTGGTTCACTTGATTGTCATTTGTAGAGGGTCTGGGATGGGCCAAGCCCTTCACAAGACACCAGGAGCCCAAGAAGGTGGCTCACTGGGTCGGGGGAGGAGTAGGATGCATCTTAGAGCATCAGTTCATTTTCCCGGGCGATGGGCGACGGGCAGGACAATGGCTCTGCCTGCCCCAGGCTCCTGTGTCTCTTGGGGTTGGTGGGTGACCCTGTCTAACTTTAGAAGTTACAGCTCCCTGTGTGGGGCATAGCTGAGGTCAGTGTAGCTTATGGGGGATGCACGTGTGCCCTGCCCAGCATTGAGCTTGTAGGGGGCCAGGAGGGGTAAGTCTGGTATAGCCTGGGTGAGTGCTATTCAATCACACTCCTACTGCCTGACTGTGGCCACACCAGTCCCCCAGGCTCATGTGTCTCATGGAAGAGACTGGGGTGCTTCCCACATCACGGGCTGCCTGGCAGGTTAATTACATTAAGGGACTTGCAGGGTGTTAGCAGGTGAGCACTGCTGTGTCCATTTTGATTACGATACATCCTTCATCCTAACACGAGGTGGGCAAATATATGACAGCAGTTTGTGTGCCAAGTCCATTCTGTTACTGCAAGGGATTCATTTATTCTTTGTTTTTTTCTGCAGGAGTTTAAGCTGTTAAAGCAAAAAATTTATGAATGAGGGTAAGTGTTTGTGTATCTGCATGTGTGTCTGTGTGTGTGTCTGCGTGTGTCCATTCTTGTGTCTGTGTTTGTGTCTCTCTGTCTGTCTGTGTCTCTGTGCAAAGAAAAAGGACTCATACTGTGTGCATATCCTTCTGTGTGTGTGAGCAAGAATGAAAGGGGACCCACAGAACACCACTCTGGGCATTTTCTTTGCATGTCTCTCTCGGCAGGATTGATCTTTCCTGAAACCTTTTCACCTTTATACCTCCAGAACCTAGTGTGCTCGTGGCGAAAATTGGCACCAGGCAGCCACAGGTGGAATTCAGCATCCTCAGGTTGCAGGAGAGTGATTGAGAATAAATACAACTAAAAGAGGTGGAGCTGAAGGCTATAGAAAAGGATAAAATACTGTCATTTGCAGCAACATGCATGGACCTGGGGATTATCATACAGAGTGAAGTGAGTCAGAGAAAGACAAACACCACCTAACCTCACGTATAGGTGGAGTCTAACACATGCTGCAGATGAACGTGTCTATGGAACAGAAACAGACTCACAGACACGAGAAACAGACTCACAGACACGTAAAACAGACTTGCGGTTGCCAGGGGCCTGGAGGATGGAGTGGGAGTTTGGGTTGAGCAGATGCAAGCTAGTATATATAGAACAGATAAACAACAAGGTCCTACCGTACAGCACTGGGAAATGTAATCAGTATCCTGTGATAAACCATAAAGGAAGGAATATGAGAAAGAATGTCTGAGCATAACTGAGTCACTTTGCTGTACAGCAGAAATTGATACAAACTTGTAAATTAACCATACTTCAATAAAGTAAGTTTTTTTTTAAAGGTAGAGCTGAAGGCTATGTAGTTTCCCCGCATGTAACAATTCCCTGGGCTTCATGTTGGCCGGAACCCACACTTCCTGGGGAGAGGCCCAGGAATCTGCGTCTGCTTCACACTTGGGGCAACGCAGACCAGCTCCTGAGCTCCGGCCAGGCTGCCTGCACTCGGTCCCACCCCAGCTGTCTCTGGCCCACCGTGGTGGCCCCTGCTCTCCATGTCAGCATTTCATACAGTCTCTACCCGCCGAGGGAAACAGCAGGACTCAGCTGAAGGAGGGTGCATGTTCAGATCACCATTGACCCTCTATCCACCAGGCATAGGATCTCTCTCTGCTCACTGCTCAGAACACCTCAAGGTCCACACATCAATTTCAGTTTAAAAATCCATCTCACACACATTCTGAGCAAATTACATCAGATCAGGCAGAAACTGCCTTAAAAGGGAGTTAATATTCTGGCTAAAGTTCCTGCATAAGATGACCACACTAGTCAGGCCAGCTGTACTGAACCAATTTTCTGGGTCAGACAAGTGAGCACATCAGTGGTGGGGTGTCTTTTTCAGAACTGGCCCTGGGAAGCCCTCTCACCTTGCAGCTCTTGGTTTTGATTTCTGGCAGAGGTGAGCTGTCCCCTGGTGGATGGTGAGGGGCTCTGAATGGGTGTGTGTCTGTTCAGAATGTGGAAAACATTATTTGGGGAGTATTTAACATGGAGGCAACGATTTTTACAGCTAGAAATTGGAAAACTCTCAAAAGCCAATGGGAGGGGGTAGAGAGGCAGATTAAGAGAAGTGAAACAGAAGTGAAATAGCCATCAGAAATGATGGTTGTAAGGCTTGTGCAGACAACTCTGGGCAGCTAAGGCACCTGCGTGCAGCAGAGTACTGTCCCCACAAATGTGCCCACATCTGAATGCCCCAAACTTATGAATTTGCCTTCCATGGCAAAAGGGGACTTTGCAGCTGTGATTACGATTGTGAACCTTGGGGCTTTCCTGGTGGCTCAGTAGTGAAGAATTTGCCTACTGATGCAGGAGATACAGGTTCCATCCCTGTTCCTGGAAGATCGCACATGCTGAGGAGCAACTGCTCTTGTGCACCAGAACCATGGAGCCTGTGCTCTGGAGCCCGTGCTCTGCAACGAGAGAAGCCACGACAACGAGCAGCTTTCGCACAGCAACTAGAGAGTAGCCCACGCACAGAAACGAAGGCCCAGCACAGCCAAAAATAAATAAAATTAGTTTCTAAAAACGATTGCAAACCTTGAGCTGGGAGATGATCCTGATTATATGGGTGAACCCAAGGTCATGGTTCTTTGAGAGCAGAGCACCAGTCTTCACTGTGGTCACAGAAAGAGAGATGTGGTGATAGAGGGAGTGACGGAGAGACGGTGTAGAAAGACTTGACCCACTGCTGATGGGTGTGAAGTTGGAGGAGGGGACCGGGAACCCAGGAATGCAGGTGCCTTGAGGAGCTGGAAAAGACCAGGAAGTGGACTCTCCACTGGAGTCTCCAGGAGGACACAGCTATGTGGACACCTTGATCTTAGCCCCGTGAGAATGATATCAGACTTTGACCTCCAGACTGTGAGATAACACATCTCATTGTTTAAAAAAATGTTAGTCGCTCAGTTATGTACGACTGTGACCCCATGGACTGTAGCCCGCCAGGCTCCTTTGTTCTTAGAATTCTCCAGACAAGAATACTGGAGCGGGTTGCCATTTACTCCTCCAGGGGATCTTTCCCACCCAGGGATCGAACCCAGATCTCCTGCACTGCAGGCAGATTACCATCTGAGCCACCAGGGGAGCATTTGTGGTAATTTTCTCCAGCATCGAGAAGAAAACTAACACAGCTCTGCCATAGGGCTGCCCCAGTAGTTTGGACCACCCACATTCACTCTTGCAAAGTGGAGGCAGTGAGTGTGTCTACACTGCAGGACTGGAGGGTTAAATGAGATATTGCATGAGAAGTGCTTGCTCCGGTGAGTACTCCCTGTGAGTTAAGCTACAATGTAGAAAGGAAGTTTAAAAAGAAAAAAAAAAAAAACTTAAAAAGTTTTTAAAGGAAGGGTCTATATACCTTAAAATGAACAATATAGAATTCATGATACTAGGAAGGCCTTCCGTCCTGATTGTGGAGACAGGCAGGCTTATTGCAGAGTTCTCTAACAGTTACAGATTTGCAGGTCAGTTATTCCCTGTGAGTGGAGCCGAGGAGAACTTTCTGCCTCAGCCTCTGCACCCCTGGCTTCACTGTAGGTCCTGGGCTCCACCCTGGCTGGATGCTGTGCAGACAAGGCCTCACTGATCTCCATGCAGTGCCCAGGGCCTCAGCTGATGGAACAGACACAAAATATCCAGAGCAACCAAGTGAGAAAATAGCCTCGGCCCCAATCTGAGGTCAGCCCTCTACCGTCTCTTGACAATGCTGGAAGCAGCGGCATTGTTCCCTCCATGAGAAGGAAAGATGTTTCATTCCCACACGCCTGAGCTTTGTGAAACGTGAACTGTTCTGTTTTCTTCTCACTTCCTGGAGATAAAAACCAAAGGCCTCTTACTGAGGCCTCACCATCTCTGCACTTTATTTGCCCTTCGCCGCTTTTTGCAAGTAAATTCCTGCCTCTGCTCAGTTAGTTTCCCTGCAACCCGCACCCCTGTGCATCACGTGCATCTTCATTTCCTTTGAGAACTTCCTCCGGCCGCCTCCTGTCTGGCCTGACTGGGACCATCTCTGCTGGTCTGATGATGATGCCCAAACCTCTAACCCCCTGCCAGGCCAGGCAGCCCCTCCAGACCCAGTCGAGCTGCACATAGCGCCACTTAGTGGCTGAGAGCCCCAGGCGCACCCTGCTGCCCAGTCTGGCGAGGCTCCAGGACTTGGGGAGGATGCTTTCATTGAGGTCCTACATGGCAACCCCAGGGGGACGAGCCACATCCAGGCTGAATGGACCAGGTCTGGACTGAAGTTATCCCTCTGATGCTGAGTGATTGTGACGCTGTCACTGACTGAGTAGGGTCTCTGGTGAATGAGGGGTTGGAGCTCAGGTCCTGACTCACCAACAGCCTCCTTTCTCACTGCATCACAGGGCAGCATGAAACAAGATTCACAGTAGTGAGCGGTGGGGTGTGTGTGTGCACGTTTCGATTTTCCCAACACTCATCACTCATCACTTCCAAGGCAGGGGCCAGGAGGCTCCAACTGGGGTGTAGCAAGCTGGGCCACCCAGCATTTGCCCCCCAGCATGCAGGTCCCCTGGGCTGCCTGCACTTTCAGAGCCCGGGAGTGAGGGCTGCCACACACCTGCACCCTGGGCACCTCCCTGGCCTCACCTGGTCCCAGTCCCGGCCCTCAGTGTTGGACTCATGGCCCTCGGATTCATATTCATCCCAACTGCCCGGGAGGAGCCCCTGGCGTCTCCCACACCCAACCCAAAAGCTCTCCTGGGTGCATGCAGAGAAGGTGTGGAGCCCCAGGAGAAACACCCGGTCAAAGAAGCCTCAAGGGAGGGGCTTCCCTGGTGCTGCATGGCCATGACTCTGTGCCCTTAATGCAGGCGGCCTGAGTTCGATCCCTGGTCAGGGAGACTAGATCCCACAACTAAGACCTGGCACAGCCAAACAGATAAGCATACATTTTTAAAGAAGTCTCAAGGGAGGCTGGACTTGGAGGGAGTGAATGGTCAAACTCAGGCCAAATCCAGGTCAGCTCAGGTCAGTGCAGCCCACACCAGGTCAATTCACTCTGAGTGGCCTTCAGCAACTTTGTCATCAAGTGAGTAGGTCACTGAGTTCCAAAGACAGGGGAAACTGAGGGTGCAGCCCAATTCTATCCTGTCTGAGGATCTCTGACTGCTCACAAAGAGTACATCTTCCCCAACTAAATGCTGCCTGCTGAAGGGTCTGACAGAGATGGGCGCCCAGTAAATGCCAAAACAAAGGCCCCGCTGGGCCCATACCCTCAGCGTGGCTGTTTGACAGCATGTCTGCCGCAGCATCATTATGCTGCCAGCAACTTGACATCACTTTCAAACCACGGCTTTATTTCAATAATTATAAAGTGTTCTGGCCTCTGACAAATTAATGGGAGGCCTTCCTGCGTGCCAGCAGAGCGGGGAGAGGCAGTGTTACTAGGGCTGGGCCACGCCCTACCACCCACTTTCTGTTTGTCCTAATTTGTGTTTGCCCAGAACCACGGGAAACCCAGAGACTGGCAGACTCGTTACTCAGTTTTCACCCCCATCAATCTCGGGGAGGTTTTACATGATTGGATATGAGTTTGGGGTGAACTATTCAGATCTCATATTTTGATGAATGGGGAAAAAATTGCCCGAGAGAACACAGAATCGTGTGCGTTTGCACATTTCAGGAAAACAAACATCACCTTCGCCAATCCCTATTTCTACCTGCTGCAAGAATTTTCTGCAAATCTTAAGTGTTTGGTGAGCAAAGATCACCAGATATGTGTCCTGTCTGCCCCGAGCTCACAGGGAGAGACTTGTCCATCTCTGAGCATCATCTGCCTCCTCACTAGTAAAGAATCCACCTGCCAACACAGGAGATGCAGGTTTGATCCATGGGTCAGGAAGATTCCCTGGAGGGCATGACAACCCACTCCAGTAATCTAGCCTGGAGAATCCCACAGACAGAAGAGCCTGGCAAGGACTACAGTCCATGGGGTCACAAAACAGATACAACCAAGCATGCATGCATGCCCTGAACTGTGGGAAGGTTATTTATAACGTGTACCCTCAAGGACCCAGGCAGACCATCTGCCTGGTGGCGGGGCAGGAGCCTCCCCTAGCACTGTAAGGGTAACAAGGTCTTGATGCTGAATGAGACTGGAGAGCTCCTCAAATCTCACAAAGCTCAAATGTAGCTGTGGACAAGCATCAGACCCCTGAGGGCTCCCAGAAGCACAGCTGTGTGGCTGTTCTCACGTGACAGCTCAGGATCACCAGCCCCTCGCACTGTCACTTCTGAGAGGCGGGAGCTGTGCCCATGGATGCCGTGACTAAGTTTTTCCATCCGTAAATGAGGAGCAGCCTCGTGGTTTCATGTCAGTCTCCTTCGCCAGAAGATGGGATAGAGGGATGCAATTTTGTCTGATAACTTCCCCTCCTGGAAGCATTGACTCAAACTAACCACCTGCAGAGACACCCTCTCCTCTTCCTAGCCAGGTAGCCCCAGAGTGTTGGGGTCAACTGGCGATACATCGCAGTTGTTAGAAATCTCTGTCTCCTGAAAACTAATCTCTGGTCTCCAAGCTTAGCCAGCTTCAGCGATGTGCTATTACTACACCTCCTCCACCTCGTATTATTAATTTCATTTATAGCAGAACCGATAACTCACACATTCAAGGCAGTTTGTCATGCATACCTGTAAATAGATTGAAAGTCTACTGAAGCATGCTGGGTAAACACGAAGCCAGTCTGCTCGTCTCCTGGCCCCGCGCCAAGTGCTTTAGAGCCAGGCGATATTTTCTGTAATGTGTGTGAATTTATGCCACCCCCGGGCCCCCACCTCCGTCACCCCTGAAATTCCATTTAGTCTTGGCGTTACTGCTCGCGCCGCTCTGTTGGAGCCGCACCCTGTGAAGGTGAAAAGTCTCACACGTCATCTTCCTATTGATTTAGAAGAGACACCTCCACGCCGCCCTCTCCGCTGGTCGTTGCTCAGTGATCTAAGCTGAAAGCTCTCTGCCCTGTAGGAGGGGCACGCATGCTGCTGGGCTGCCTGGGCAGAGGGGATGGGGCAGCAGAAGTCGCAGAGCTCGGGGGAGGCGGGGGTGCACCCCTCCACGCTGCCCCAGGGCAGCCTGGAGTCATTGTCACAAGGAGGGTCCTCGATGCTGCAGTCTGAATACTTAAACTGGTTCTGGCCAGAGATGCAAGCTGCTTGCTTAAAGCAAGTCTTTTATTTATTTTTTTCTTTTAGGGCTGCAACTAAAAAGGGCAAAATGGACCTCTAGGTATTTTACAAATATATGGACCTTTTGACCCCTAGAGCCTGTACCCTGACATTTACCCCATAGATATACTCGTATATACACTCACAGTGGACACACCTATGTGGTAAGGGCTGCCTTCGGTTGCAAGGGAAGGACTCTAGGCCCAGGCCTGAGCACTAGGGCTCAGAGCTACTGTTCTGTGAGTGTCTGGGTCTCCCGTTTCCAGCATCTACCCCTCTTCTCCTGATAACAGACTCTCAGTGTTTACTGGAGGTAATCTTCCCATCAGAGGGATTCAGATGCCCCTGCCTCCGTGTGGCCACGTGACCCAGACCTGGCCAATCAGAGCAGTGAGTCACCCTGGCACAGTGACTAGTTCAGGGAGCTAAGATCACCAGCTTCGTCCAATGTGGTTCATTGTAGGATTCTTGCTGCTGTATTACGGGAAAGGCAGGGCATACACGTTGAGCTGCTAACATAAGCAGTAAACATCTTGCTACTAGGAGAAAGCCTCTTTCAGAATGAAGTTGTATGTACAGTACAGAAGGGGACAAAGCCCAATGGTCAAGCAAAGACTATCCAGCACCTGGATCCAGCCATGCCTGAAGCCATTTATGTCTTGGTTTATGGGTTACCTGAGCCAACACATATTTTTCTTAAACATAAGCCAGTATGACTTGGGATTCACTCTCTTTTGATTAAAAAACAAAACTCTGATAATACAGCTTAGAACCCAATCACCAAGCATCAGAATTTCCCCAACCCTTTGCTATTGATTAAATTTCCTTGCAACCATGAGAGTCTAATTCAAAATTCTTATAGTTTTAGGATTCCTTCAACCGCTATTGTTTGTAAATCCAACCTCTCAGGCAGTCATATGGAAGAAATGCATTATTTTAAAATGAAAAGGGGAACCAGGTTTTCTCCATGGTCTTTTCTTTGCAACTGTGATCACCTATACCTCTCTTATCCCCAACCCACTTTCTCTTGCTTTAGAGGTAACCCAACACTCCAATAGCCTCTGAAAAAAGTGAAAGTGTTGGTTGCTCAATTGCCTCTGACTCTTTGCAACCCCATGGACTGTAGCCTGCCAGGTTCCTCTGTCCATGGGATTCCCTAGTCAAGAATATTAGAATGGGTTGCCATTTCTTTCTCCAAAGTATGGGATCAAATCTGGGTTTTCTGCATTGCAGGCAGATTCTTTACCATTTGAGTCACGGGGGAAGCCCATTCTAGCCTGTAGATTTTATTTCCAACTTGCCCAGCTCCTGTCCTTGGATTCGGAGAAAAGGGCAGATGACTGAACTCTCAGCCCAGCGGGCTGCCACTGGCCCCATTCTCCCAACAGAGGAAGCATGTATGAATACTATGCGTGAATGCACTTAAGTTGAACTATTAATGTACTCTTTTTCACATAGCTGGAGTCCATGGCATTTTGAACACAACAGGAAAATCTATGTAAATAAGCACACATAATTACACAGAAGGCCACACAAACACGCCCCTAGATGTGGCAGGTTTGCCTCGAATCTTGTGACACAGGTGGCTCCAGTCCTGATTCTGTTCTAACCTCAGAGAATCAGCTGGAGCTCAGAAAATATTTGGGTTTCTCATTACAGTGAAAAATGCCAGCTGGGCTGGAGGCCCCTGGCTCCTAATGAATGGAAGACTTCCTTGATTGAGAAGAGCCTAGAATGGAAGAGGCCCAATGTCAGATGGCGTGTTCGACTCTTTGCCATCCCACAGACTGTAGCCCATCGGGCTCCTCTGTCCATGGGATTTCCCAGGCAAGAATGCTGGAGTGGATTGTCATTTCTACTCCAGGGCACCTTCTTGACCCAGGGATCGAAACTGCACCTCCTGCATCTTCTTCATTAGCAGGCGAATTCTTTACCACTGAGCCACACGGGAAGCCCCAATGTCAACTGAGTGGTTAGTAAACCTGGATTTGGACTTTTAACTTATATAAATGTGGCTTAAACTTTCTGTTTGCCTCTGCCACACTTTTAATGAGTTTCAGTGCAGCCAGCAACATGGTTTTGCAGAGTCTATTGTTTTCGTTGTGGAAGACACAGGGCCAATCTCTCCTGATGCAGAGATGCCCCTAAGGAGGAGGTCCCACTGAACATCCATGTGGACTAGGTCTTGTGTCCTCTAGTCTCAGCTGGATTCCCTGAAAGCAGAGCCTGAGACAGAAACTAAGGGGCAGACAGTTAATTTAAAGATGGTCTCTACTTATTTCTGTATGTTGGGCTTTTTTAACCCTGCAAGTTTACTAAATTATTCATTCTAACATGGTTCGTGTGTGTGTGAAGTCTTCACAGTTTTCTACAGGTAAAATAATGTTATGTACAGAGATAACTTTACTTCTTCCTCTCCCACTTGGATGGCTTTTCTTTCTTTTTCTTGCCCAGTGGCTCCGTCCAGGACTTGTAGCGCTGTGTTGAATGGAAGTAGAGTGGGCATCTTTGTCTTGTTCCTGATTGTGAAGGAAAAGTTTCAGTTTTTCACCCTTGAGTATGATGTTAGCTGTGTGCTTTTTATATATGACCATTATTATGTTGAGAGGGTTTCTTTTTATTCCTAGTTTCCTGGGAATTTTTATCATAAAAGGATCTTGAATTTTGTCAACCACTTTCTCCAAATCTACAGATAATAATCATGTGATTTTTTTTTTTACCCTTACTTCTGCTAATGTGGTTTTTTGTTGCTGTTCAGTCCCTAAGTCATGTCTGACTCTTTGCAGCCCCATGGACTGCAGTGCACCAGGCTTCCCTGTCCTTCACTATCTCCCTGAGTTTGCTCAAACCCATGTACATTGAGTTGGTGATGCCATCCAACCATCTAATCCTCTGTCACCCACTTCTCCTCCTGCCCTCAATTTTTCCCAACGTTAGGGTCTTTTCCAATAAGTTGGCTCTTTGCATCAGGTGGCCAAAGTATTGGAGCTTCAGCTTCATCATCAGTACTTCCAATGAAAATTCAGGGTTGATTTCCTTTAGGATTAAGTGGTTTGATCTCCTTGCTGTCCAAGGGACTCAAGAGTCTTTTCCAGCACCACAGTTTGAAAGCATCAATTCTTTGGCATTCAGCCCTCTTTATGGTCCAACTCTCACATCTGTACATGACTACTGGAAAAAACCATAGTTTAGACTATAGCTTATAGAGGCAGCTATTGGGACAAACCACCTCCACAAAGTCACGTGTGGAAGGTTTCCTTCCTCAACTGTGCAACTGGACTATTGGGTAGCCAGCCTCCCAGAGGTCGCCCCTTCAATCAGAGGTCACTCCTCAGGGGCTGGGGCCAGTGTCATGGGGTCTGGCCTCTGATGTTGGGGAAGCAGGGCATTTCAGAAGGATAGAAACACATCCCTGGCTTGGTTCCTACATAAAGACTCTTTTATGCCCCACTTTCCCCAACAGATTTTCCTCTCTGGAGTACATGTCTATGCACAGAGCAACAACCAGCAACAAAAGTCCCCAGTTCCCTCTGTGCTTGCTTCAGACCCCACTCACCACAGCCGACCCTTGTCTCCCAGGAACCAAGGGGCTTCATCCCTGGCTGCTCAGGACAGAGTCCCAAGGAGGGACATGTAGCCAGTATTTATTCTCTTGAAATGTGCTGTTTCAGTTTTTTTTTTTTTGGTCTTTCCACCTCCTCCCTGTCTCCTTCTGGGGTTGGAGAAGACATGAGCTGAGATGCACAACTCCCGTTTTGCTTCCCCTGCAAACAAGAGTGTGATCAGAATAATGCCTTCCATATGCGAAGGGCGGGCATGGAAGGGCTGGCATGTCGAGCTGAGGCCTCCTGGGAACGGCCACTTCCTTCCAGCTGCGTGAGGAACACAGACTTCATTAGGGGCACAGTCGGACATCCAGGGTCCAAGTCCTGTGATTATGGCTGAGGGGCTGAGAGGCCGGGCTGACTTGGCTGTCTTGGACTGGCTGTCCTCTGCGGGCTGTCCCCTTCCCCCTCCCCCACAGCATCACAGGGTGGCACAGCCTGCGAGCTCACATGCATCACGAGCCATGGAAGTGTGGGTGTGTCTCACCACGAGCAGCTCAGTAAGCCAGCATCGGAGGCAGTCTCCCTGCCTCCACAGCAGGTGTGTAAGAGTTAGCTAGCCACTACTGAGTAACAAGTCACCCACGGCTCAGTGTGTTAAATCATCCACCTCAGATTGTACCTGACAGTTTTTCAGGTCAGGAATTCAAACAGGAATTCTGCTCCATGTGATGTCAGCGAAGGTCCCTCAGCCGTACGATAGAGTGCTGCATGCTCAGTCACTCAGTGGCGTCTGACTCTTGTGTGACCCCACGGACTGTAGCCCACCAAGCTCCTCTGTCCATGGGATTTTCCAGACAAGAATACTGGAATGGGTTGCCATTTCTTCCTCCAGAGGATCTTCCCAACTCAGGGGTCAAACTCACGTCTCCACATTGGCAGGCAGATTCTTTACCACTGAGCCACCTGGGAAGCCCTAATTTGGTGATAAAAAGACATGAGGAAACGTGAACATGAATGCATGTCGCCAAGTGAAAGAAGCCAGTTGGAAAGATTACATCCTGTCTGATTCCAGTGCAACCTCCACCAATCCACCCAGCACCTGCCTCTCCTGTAAACAGCCGGTGACCAGTCCTAGGAGCCTTGTTCCTATGGATCTACAGAGTTTAGCTCTAGAGCTGAGTTGCCTGCTGAGTAGACCAGTGACCATGCCTGTACTATCCTGCCCTGTCTTTCTTTTCAGGGCTCTTCCCATTGCACACACAGAGCCCAGCAGCCCCGAGACCCTCCGGGTCATTCCGAGAATCCCCTGCCACACCCCACCTGAACAGGTGACCTCCCTGCCACCTCTGGCCCCTGGCCACATTTCCCTCCCTCAAATCAGGCAGTCGTTTGGCCGACTCATGGGAACCAAATGAAGTCACAGTAAATCATTCAAGATGGAAACATTCAGAAGTGGTCTCATGCCTTACCTAGCTGGGGAAGTGGCAAGTAGAGTACCTAATATTCACTAAAAGGGAATTTCTGGGGCTGGCTGGGGTCCACCCACAACCCATATTTTAAAACTCTTGTCGGGAGGTTCGATGGCTTACCTAAAGTGTGAGAATCTGGCTTTATACCAAAGAAGTACATCTCTAATGGAGGTCATGTTTTTGGGGGGCAGGTGGTTCATCCATCTGCCTCTGCAGCCTCCTCTCCATCAGAGCTTCCAACATAGACCCAGAAGGAAAGGCGAGTGGAGGGCTGGTTCCCTGAGGACAGGACAGTGTCCCTGGTCCCCCACACTCAGCAGGGTATCTGCAGCGGCGGGGGTTGGGGGGGAGGCGAGGGGGGCGCCTCCGAGGGACGTCTCCCAGCAACCACGCAGAGTTGACCAGGACTGTCACCATCCCCACAAGAAATACAGGCACCTTTTGACAGACTTGCTGGTATTCCAGAGAAAGTGATCAGTGGTAACCCCTCAAAGTTCAATAATAAAACCAGGTTAAATATAGCTTGAAAGGATCTGACCAGTGACTGTAGGCGGAAGCCAGTCCCCCCGAGAGCCCAGACAGCCTGAAGCCAACAGGACACCCTCCAGTTCAGAGAGGCTCATAATTCCAGGCAGATGTTTTAACTTGTAAAGCCATTTCCCATTTCCTTTCCATTTTCTTGGTCTCTTTTGTTTTATTGCCACTCTCAGTCTCCTCATATTTCCAACATCTCCCCCGTTTTCTCCTTCCCCTTGAATCTCATATTATCTATTTTACCATTTAATTGGTTTCCTCTCCTCGGACATTTGTTTCTATCATCCTCCCTGCAGCCCCTCCCCCACCCAACCTCCAGATTCCTTGCTGCCTGAATCTTCCTGCTGGACCACCTCCTCTGGCCCCAATTCTCCTTCTTCTGCCTGGAGTTTATGAGATGAAAGAAATTACCCACGTTCGCATTACCAGGAGTGGGTAATGCGAGGGTTCGGGCTCAGCATCATGGGAGCCTCCTCTCTCCTCCGAGGTTGCCCAGGAGATGCTCCATCCCTCCCAGATTTCCCATCATCTGTTGAGCGTTCACTTTTTCAGAAATTTCCTGAAGCTGGTCCAGGGCTGGGGAGAGCCAAGGGACAGGTAGAGGTGCCCCCACCCCACTGCAGACATGAGATAAACAGAATCAGGTGCGAAAGGTCCTGGCTAAGTGGGAGGTGGTTCAAGTCCTCTGCTTGCTCCAGGCCTCAGTTTTCCCCTCTGTCTAATGGGGGCATGTAGGAAGGCACCCAGGGGCTCAGGAGAGCTACTGATTCAAGCCAATTGTCATCACTGCTTCATTCATCCAAGCCCTGGGGACAGGACCCTGGGTGACATGGGGAGGAGTAACTACATTGGGCCCCTGCCCTCAGGCTCTCAGCGTGCCCTGTGAGCGGGGATGCACACAGAAAACAGCTTCATGACAGTGAGACAGCATGAGGTGTGTGCAAAATCAGAGGGAAGCCAAAGCCAGCCCCTCACCCCTGAAGAAAGGCTGACTGAGATAGAGAGAGGGATCACCTCCCACACAAAGGCTGATGGGGTCCAGACAGAAGGCATGGTGGGGACACAGGCCCAGGAGCTTGGAAGGATGCCTGAGCTCCTGGTGGGGCCAGAGATCAGGTTGCTGAGGAGGAGGGGGCAGGCGGTCGGTGGGGTAGGGGTTGGCATGACTGAGCCCAAGGCTGGAAAAGGAAGAAGAGAGGGTGAGGCTGGAAAAGGACAAAGGGACCTGTGCACCTTTCCCCCTGGGGTTCCTGCCCCGAGAGCCGCCAGATCGTCTCACTGGCTTCTTTCCACTGCCTGAGGTGGAACTGCAGCCTGGCCACCACACCCCCACCCCCAGCTGGGACCCTGGACAGGCTTGCCCCATCTGTGACAGGTGGGAAAGACCACCTCCTCCATTCGTGAGGATTACAGGAGATAAAGTTCAAAAGCCCCCATGGGGGCCCCCCGGTCCACCCTGAATATCAACGTGTGTTAAGGGAGAGAGATGATATCAGTGAAAACAAAAGAAGTAATAGCAGGGGCCTTCCTCTTTCTTCCTAGTCAGCAGCCTCCAGAGTCAACCTCCCTGGACTCGAAGGTGGAGGTTCCTTGTGCTGGCCTGTCTGTTTCTTGCTTTTTCCTTTACAATTGTTCTGGCTTCCATGCGGGGAGATTTCCTCGAGCAGGTGGCAGAGCAGGCTGATCGCACTCGTTTCTGTAGTGCCCAAACATCTTCAGTCCTCCGCAAAGAGCCTGCTTTATTCTGGGGACCCGCCTTTTGCTAACTTCTCCCTGCTTTCTTTACAAAACAGCTTTTTGTCTAACACTGAAGTGTCTATAAGGATAAATGGAGGAAAAACAAATTAACATTAGACGACACGGCAGGGAAACGGTTCCCGTGCAAGCATTCAGTTGGCTTCAGAAGCTGACCTTTCCCCAAGCATCCTCAACAAGTGGGAGAGAGGAGTCTTCGAGAACATCGACAGCCCCACCACAGTCGACAGGGGACCATCACTCACAAGCTATCATCCCCAGGGAATTCTCATAATCTCTCTTAGAAACAAAAGCATGCTCTTCTCCAGGGTTCTTTACCCAGCAGCCTGAGGGCATAGCTCCTCCTCCAGGTGGGCTCAGCCAGCTGGCCAGAGTGGAGCTGGCTGGAGTTCCCCCTCAGGGAGGGCTGTGTCTCCAACCTCCCCCCTGACTTCCCCCCACCGCCCCGCTCTGTCCTGTGATGCCCAGATTCAGTAGGTCCCATGTGCGGTCCAGGATGGAGCATTTATACGAGCTTCCAGGAGATGCATATGACGCATGGGATACATGAGGGTTTCTAAACACAAGGCCCCAAGAACAGTAATCCAAGAGGCTGTTAAAAGGCCGGGTCCCCATCCCGATGGTCCAGTGGTTAAGAATCCGGCTGCCAATGCGGGGGACATGGGTTCAATCCCTGGTTGGGGAAGATCCCACATGGGGCAGAAACTAAGCCCATGCACCTACTGCTACTGAAGCCCGCATGCCCTAGAGCCTGTGCTCCGCAATGAGTGAGAAGCCACTGCAGCGAGAAGCCCTGGCACCACAACCAGAGTGTAGCCCCTGCACGCCGCAACTAAAGAAAACCTGTGGAGCAACAAAGACCCAGCACAGTCAAAACAAAAGGCCAGGCCCCAGGCTCCACTCCCCAAAGCTCCAAGTCATTAGTCTTAGGTGGAGCCTGCTGGTGGTTTAGTTGCTAAGTTGTGTCCAACTCTTGCCACCCCGTGGTCTGTAGCCCACAAGGCTCCTCTGTCCCTAGGATTCTCTAGGCAAGAATGCTGGAGTGGCTGGCCATTTCCTTCTCTAGTGTATATTCCTGACTCATGGGATCAAACCCAGGTCTTCTGTACTGCAGGCACATTCTTTACTGACTGAGCCACCAGGGAAGCCCTAGGTGGAGCCTAGGAATCAGCATTTTTCATGAGCCTTGCTAGGATGCTGAACCAGATCATCCGAAGACAGGAGGGGTGAAGGGAGCTTTGGTTCCCCTGCAGACTCCCGCTCGATGGTCTGGGGTGTGGCTCGAGGGTCTGTAATTCCCACAGGCCCCCATAGGGAGTCGGTGCTGCTGGTTTGAGGATTGTCACCTGGAATTCACTGGCCTGTGCTTCAGACCATCTTTTCCTCCCTCTCAGTGGATCCTCTTTGCTTCGCTCACAGCAAGTCTGATAAACCAATGCTCTCTGCTGGACCTGCTTCAGCTACTGCAGTGTTTCTGAAACCATATTCCTGAACATGTGAGTTCCCATAAGACATCATATGTTGTGTACCAGGGCTCCTCCAGCAAATGAGTTTGGGGGAAAAATGCTACCCAGGCCAGGTAGGCAAGGCTGGGATGAGAACACTGGATCCTGCCGCCTCTCTCTGGCCTCATCCCACCTCCCCCTGCCTGGGGGAACAACCAGCAGGATGACAGCAGACCCCACACTGGAGTCAGGATGGCTCTGTGAGTTAATCCACACAGAGCTCCCTGATGTGTGCCTCCCCCAAGGCTGGTTAGAGGCAGGAAGGACCTGCTGGGTCTGCAAGTCATCACACCCTTCAGCAGACTCAAGACTGAAACACTCAGCAGTAGGAGATGGGGAGGTGTTTCCTCTGGTGTTTGGGCCTCAGGACCCCCCCAACCCCTGCCAACATCACTTTCTTTTTTAATTCAAGTTGGCACTCGTGTTGGCACTGAGCAGTTTTGGGAAGCACAGCAGAGCAAGTGCTGGGTTCTGGACCCCTTTTCTGAGAACCATCTCCATCACACTCGGACCTTCTGAAGACAAAGGCGGGTCCTAGGGACAGACATTTCAGAACAATAGCAAGGGCCACAGCTGGCCCCTGTGAACCACCTGTAGTGATGAAGCACCCTGAGTAAGGGGGGAGTCGGAGGGGTGTTTGAGAGGTGTGAGCACAGGGCTGAGGGTGGATCTGTCCACGAAACCTCACTGGCAACAAAGGACTTGTGCCGAGTCTGAGCATAAAGATGAGTTGGGCACACTCGGCACATCCAGAGGTACCCGGGTCCTGTCCCAAGAGGACAGTCTGGGGACAGTCGGCTCAGGCCAGGTGTGGCAGGCCAGTACTGATGTGGTGTCCCCTTTAACTGCCACACAGGTCCTGGGTAAGCAGCCACAAGTTGACCTGTGCTCTCAGATACAGAACTTGCCTGCCCCTCTCAAGTTTTCTAGAATCTGACTTCCTTTAAAGCAGCAAGCTAACTAGCAGGCTGCCCAGCCCAGGTGCCAGGGTCCAGGAAAGGGGGAGAGCTGTGCGACCGCTCTCCTGTCCAAGTCGGCTCTGACCTTGGAGCTCAACTGTGTGCTCTGCTTAGTCGTTCAGTCGTGTCCAACTCTACGACCCCATGAATTGCAGCCCACCAGGCTTCTCTGTCCATGAGGATTCTCCAGGAAAGATGACTGGAGTGGGTGGCCATGCCCTCCTCCAGGGGATCTTCCCAACCCAGGGATCAAATCCAGGTCTCCCGCATTGCAAGCAGATTCTTTACCCACTGAGCCACCAAGGAAGCTCCAACAGTTCACTCCATCTTCCTTCCCCTCCTTGGCAGTGTATTTCTTAAACCAGAACTAATGTATTCTGGACACAGAGCCCTCCAAACCAAGACAAAGAACATTTGCAATATCTGAGCAAACAATCTCCAAACCGAAAGGGAATGTGCAGAAACATTTACTCACTTTTCAAGCTGTACCTGTTGTTCACTTGATGAGCCCTTAAAGAAAGGTCCCCTCAATTCAGAAATCACCCAAACCAGTCCGGCTGACCGTCCTGACAGCTCTTCTGTGAGGGAATTTCCGCCTTACCTTCTCAAGTCCTCCGATGTCTTTTTTGGCTTCTCAGGCCTAACCAGGGATTTTGATGCACGCACAGGCCCCTTCCTTGGTCCTGATCACAGCCAGGGCCCGGACCTGGAGCTTTTCCTCACCCTGGGGGTCTATGCAGCCTGGAGCCCCTCCCTCTGTGCTTTTCAAATCCACTTGGGTCTCAAGGCTAACTCCTGAGAGGCCAAAGACTTTGCGAGGCCAGGAGGTCGGTCTGGGTTAGCGGGAAGACACCCGAAAAGTACAAGACTGATGGGCGTTCCCAGCCCCCTGTGGGCTCAGGCCTCAAGCTGGATGAAGGCAGCAGAGGGTCCCGGTGCAGATCCAGAAAGCTTTCCCATGGTTTTGGAGCTGGAACGATCCTGCCTTGTTCAGACCTCACCAGCCTCCCCCGCCCCCACCTTTTTCCCTGTAGACTTTATGTCCTCGGCCCCTTCGGCTAACCGGGGCTCCTAATGCGCTAACCGGGGCTCCAGATGCACTGTCCGAGCTAGGTGGTACCTTGGGGCAGGTGGCTGGGGCGGGCACGTGAGGGGCGCGGGTGAGGCGCTGGGGGCGCGGCGCCTTTAAGGCCCGCGTCAGGCAGAGCGAACGAGCGCAGGGGCCGGGCGGCGGGGCGGGGCCTCGGCGGGGCTGCCGCGCGGCTTCACCTGCAGTTCCGAGCGCGCGGAACAGAGGCGCGGGCGGCTGCGAGGCCGGCGGACGCACCGGCCCGAGGGAGCGCGCCGCCCGCCGGACTTGGCCTCGCTCCCGGAGCCGGGCGGCGGTCGCGGTGGCGCAGCCTGGCCGGAGGCGCCGGGCCCGCTCGAGCGGCAGCGGCGTTGATCAGAGCAGCGTGATCCGGCCGGCTGCGGGGAGCCGGCTCCGGGCGCCGGGCATCGGGCGGGCGCCGGGGCGCGGCGCGGCGGGGAAGATGACCGCGGGCTCGGGCGTGCTCCTCGTGCTGCTTTCGCTCTCCGGCGCGCTCCGGGTAAGTTGCCGCCTCCCGTCCCGGCCGCCCGGAAGCTCAGGCAGCGCGGGGCCACTCCCGGAGCCGGCGGGGCTCGCCCTCGACCGGCGGGGCTCTCCCGGGCTTCCCTGGCCCGCACCGGGCGCCCCTGCCGCGCGCACCGCTGCATCCAGCCGGCTCCCGCGCTCCTCGAAGCCGCCTGCGGTAGGCAGGAGCGCGGAGCCGCCGGTGCAGCGGGGACCGGCGGTGCGGAGCGATGTGGGAGTATGGGTGAGCGGTGGACGCAGAGAGCTCTACCCGAATCGGGACCCGCCGGGCATCCCTCCGTCACCCCAGGTCCGCGGCCGCTGCCCCGGAGCTCGGCTCGCCGGCGCCGGGGCAGGCTGCCCGCTGGCGGAGCCGGCGCGCCCTCCATCGCCGGCTCGCCGCGCTCCTCCGGAGTTGGCCAGCCCAGCCCGGGCCGGGGCTGCGGACGAGGGGGGCTGGCTGCAGCCGGCCGGACATCAGGGTGCTGAGGACACCCGGTCTGGTCGCCCCTGCTGGGGACTGGGTGCTCGAGACGCGGCGCCGCCCCCATCCTCGTCCTCTGACCGCTGGCAGGTCCATCGATGCGGATGGGCAACGGATGTGGACCGCTGGGCACCCTCGCCCCGGACTCCCGGCCGCGCCTGCCGCAGCCAGTGTCCGGCGGGGCCCTCGCCGCTCGGAGCGGGGTCGAGGAGCCAGGGGCCAGTCAGGAGCAGGGTGAGGTGTACCCGGAGCGCGGTCCCCGCGCCCGCCTTCCTCCTGCGGAGCCCGCGATCTCTGTCCCCAGCCCAGCTCCGCGTCCTCTGGGTGCAGGGCCGAGAGGGGCGCCTCTCGGGGAAGGCAACGGGGCCGCGAGAGTTGCAGAAACCCCCTCTCGTGGCCGATCGGCCTCGCTGCTCCTCCCGGGCCGCGCTGTTGTAACCTCGGAAATAAACAAGTGCCCGAGGCCGGAGGCCCGCTCTGAGGTTCGGGGCGCTCGGGTGCATTCGACCCACGCTCGCTCGCTCGGACGGGTGGAAACTTTCCTGGGCGAGTTAGCTTCCCCCCGTCCCCGCTCCCCGCTTTTTCCAAATAGCTCCCGGTCCTGTTTGGAGCTCCCTTGCCAGGCACGGGGCCGCAGTTTGGAGGTTTACGCGAGGAGTGACCCCGCACCCTGCTCTTCCTCCTCTCCGTGATTTTCCGTTGGGGCGCCGGGTCCAGGCCCGCGTCAGGGTGCCTGGAGCTCCGGGTCGGGGCGGCCTCCGGAGCCAAGGACTGGCGGGCGGCTGCGCGCCGAGCTGGTGGAGGCGGGCGGCGGGGAGGCGCGTTCCGCTTGGCGGCCCAGCGAAGGCGCGACTGTGGGGTGGGTGCGGGCTGCGCCCCTGCTCCTCGCACTCCAGGGAGCCGGCGCTGTGGCGCTCCTTCTGTCGCAGGGCTGGCTTCTCCGTTGCGCACGCAGTCTCTTTCTCCATTCCCCATCCCTACGGCTGACCTCGCTGCCACTCCCCGCAGCCTGGGAGGGGCCCTTCTCCCACCCTGCCTTCCGGGCCCCCAGGGTTCTAGACCTCCCACTGGGCAGGATACCCCAGAGTGCTGGGGTTGGGGGACAGGACAAGAGTACACCCACCTTTTTTCGGTCAATTACGGGAACTCTCTAGCCTGGTTAGGCTGGAGATGGGGGCTCCAAGAGTGGCCAAGCCTCCAAGAAGTGGGGGGAGAGGACTGGATGGTAGAAACCTCGCCCACCTCCCTACAGCCTCTCTGAGAGCCAAACTCAGAGCTGAGTCTCTGAGAATCTGCTTTCACCCCTGCCCCTCTCCCTCCTCTGCGGCACCACAGGGAATAGACAGTCTGCTCCACCTCACCCAAAGCCTGAGTACTGGGTGGGAGGGGACATGGCCCTGGCAAAGGCCTGCTCCCTTGGCCTCCCCTCCTCCGTGTCTTCATTGGCTAACTCCTGGCTCTCTTGCCTGCTTATGATGGACAGTCCTTAGACCTTCCCTTCTGCCACGTGCTGGTGAGGCTCCATCAGGCCCTCCGCCCTGCCATCCGCCAGCCTGGCCTCCCTGTTGCATGCCCCTGTCGCTGGCTAACATGGTGACCACAGGGACAGACCCTGGGTTATGTCTGAGTGGAGACTCTGGTGGACCAAGGTTTGGCATAATGGAGCCCTTGAACACAGCAGGCCCTACTAAACTTGGGTTGGATGCAGTTTCTATGAACCTGTGTTTTTTCTAACCTCACTTATTTCCATTCTCAGGCCCACAATGGGGATCTTACAGCCAGGGAGACCTGCAAGGCTGGATTCTCTGAAGAAGATTACACAGCATTAATCTCCCAGAATATTCTGGAAGGAGAGAAGGTCCTCAAAGGTAAGGTGGATGTGGGAATGAATTCGCATACTGCACTCTGGACTAGGGAGACATTGCCACCTGCAGAACAAGAGGCAGGACTGGCTTTGAGCCAGGCTGTATGCGAAGCGAAGGTGGAGAGGTCAGTGGATGTGCAGATCAGTCGACCTAAATGGCCTTTTGCATCACAGGTGAATGATTCAGAGTCCCTGTCATTTTTGAGTGAGGTGAATCATTTCCTGGGCAACAAATTGGAATTCGGATCTAGTGTCACCCAAATAATGTGCAGAGAGAGACTTTCTTACCAAGTATTTTTGTGTATGAAATTCTGGATTCTTAAATTATCCCTGCTTTGCAATGCATGATAAAGCAGACGATGTTGTTGGGGATGCGGTAAATAAGCCCACAGACGTTCTGTTCACAGACATGGCATGCGTTCTCATTACTGTCCCACTGACAACACGGAAACACATATGCAGGAGGGAGCTGCCATTAGCTCCATTGTCCCTGCAGCTCGACACCCACGCTTGTGACGGGGAACTCAGGGGCAGCTTCTGAACTCCAGTGACAATAGATCCTCCTGCATAGATATGCTTCCCTCTCAAGACAAACTAAACTTTTTATTTACGTGGGAGGGGAAATTAATCAATTCTTTCTTCCTTGAGGTTTTAAAGTGGCACGGCGAATACCTCGACCCTGTGCCTCCCCTCCCTGCATCAGTTTTCCAGAAGCAGATTTCAGCCAGTTTCAAAGTGACGGAGGGAACGAACTTTAGCAGAAGCATCAAAGCTGAGTTCAGTACCCATGACTAAACCACACTCAGGCTGCTGACTTTGTCCCCAGTTTTCCGTTTCAGGGAATTCAGAGTTTCTGCCCACCCCCAGCAGATCCTTTGTTGGGAGGGACTCTCACAGAGTGGGGGAATTCTTCAGATCCTTTCTGTGTGGACAGCTTGTTGACTTACAGGGTGTGCCTGGTTATATGAATCAGGATCTTATTTTGCACTCAGTCCAACTTTGCTAACTTATTTGTTGTCATCTGAGTTGACTGTCAAAATAGGGGATGTGATACTATTCCTTCTTTCATTGATTATCAAACAACAAAAAACAAAACAAAACAAAAAAACCCCAGCCTCTTGGCTGTGGGCCTAAAAGCAGGATGGGTATGCTGCAGGAGTGGGCGTCTATGGGAAGAGTTTTCAAGAGATGCTCTGTTAATTGCACGGTACATGTCATTTTAGAAAGTGTGGACCGCCTTTCAGGATCTGTGGGTTTATAAGAATCCCTATGTATGCACGGAGAAGGCCCAGAAGATTCTCCCACATGTGCATTGTACTGCAGGCAAAACAGGAGCAGTTCACTGTGGTCCAGCTGTTTGAGTGTCCAGAGGCTGGCATACTTGCCACCTCCCCCATACGGAGCTAACCTTGATAAGATCCTGCAGTATCAGTTTTACTCAGGAATGTAAGAAAAATTGCCTCTGTCTCTGTAACAGCAGGTGCTACCACCTGCCATGGAAGAGAATGACACATTCTCATGCTTTTCATAATAAAATGAGAAATTTCCAGCTAGCATCATCCCTCTCTCCTGGTGGACTGCGCAGGTCCAGGCTGACTTGACCCTCTGCTCTTGGCCCCTGTGGTAGGGAAGCCTTGGTTGCTGGCTGGATGCTGGCCTGCCCCATATGCCCCAGGAGTCCATTGTGGTAGGTGAACTTGGACCAGCTCATGGGCTTCGTGGATACACAACTCATAGTCCAAGCATTTACCCCTGAGATGAGTGTCCCAACCCAACCCCAGTTAGGGGAAAATCACAGAGCATCTCCTTTACCTGCGAGTGCCACCTCCTGTCTGTGCTCAGGGACAGAGAGGTTTTATATCTTAGAAATAATTTTACACACGTGGAGGCAAAAGCTATCACTGCATACACTCGAGCTAGGGCAGATAAAAATTTATTTACATCGAAAACTTTGCAAATGATGAGACCACAGTGAAGATGCATGTGTCGAAAATAAGTGGCACAGTATTTCTGTTATCCTGGTAGAAATCATGCTAAACAGATAATGACTACTTATAATTGAGTTATTCCAATGGAGAGAGCTTAACCTTAATTTGACAAGCGAAGCTTCACGGAGTCACCATTTTATTCTAAATGCACCGTAAGCTGTTAACAACTGCCTCGAGGCTCCTTCTCTGCCCCAGTCAGCTCACCAGCAGCCCTGAACATCCACATTCCAGAAGGAGAGATTTGTTACACAGTAATTAACTTGTTTATGATAAATGCATGGAAGAAATGTCGTGGCATTTTGTTTTATATCTAAATGAAAAGCATTTGCATTTGAAAAATTTCATGCTAATTAGGCTTAAAATAGTTTTCCCCAATAGGGTAGCAAATACTATGGAATTGAGAACCTCTTGAATGGCGGGCTGAGTGCTCCATGGGGCACATGGGGCATCTGTTTAGCTGCTGTGTAATTCCTGGATCCACTCCACCTCATGGTTCTAGTCCGTGCCTTCTCTGGAGAGCACTCAGGGGTCACTGCAAACACTCTTACTCTGTAGATTCGTCTCCAGGATTGTTCACTGATGGCCATGATCACAGGTGCATGGTCGTATCTAAAATAGGATCGTTAAGCCCTTTTCCTTTGGCTTCAAGGAAGTGTTCTCCATGCCATAGTTTAGCATGGGGTAGGAGCTAAGCCGGTGTCTTTTTCTCAGCCTTGTTAATAATGAATGGTCAGCTGGGCTCGAGGCTGCAGCTGATGCACTGACCTGCGTCGCTCTCTCGTGGCGGGCAGAGTTCTGCAAAAACCCAGACCCCCTTCAAAGCAAAATCCCCCAAGGATGGGAGAGCAAGGGGTGGCTTAGTGGGAACCCAGCACATGTGGATCATATCTCTCTTTGCTCCTGGAGAAGAAGGCCACGTGTGAGTGAAAATGCTGTCTGCTGGGTCGGAGGAGGGGGATCTGAAAATTATCCCATGAATTCAGATAATACAGAACGAAGAGCTTTGTTTCTGGTGGCTTCATTTAATGCAATTACCTTAGAAAAGCCTTCCCTCTCCCATGTCCAGGTTAGTTCATGACCATCTTGTGCCTTTAACCATACTCTGCTTCCTTATTAGAGAATGTATATTATCTGAATTTATATTTTCTCTCTTACTTAAACTGTAAGGCTCATGAGGGCAGCAATCCTGTCACTCTGGTTTAACATTTAGAATGTTCTCAGTCAACATTAGGATAAAACCCAATTAACAGAATCTTGAATGGAGGTTAATTTTTCTCATATAACCATGAAGAGATAGGTAGTCAAGGGATGATCAGATCAATAGTACCAATCTCATGCCTAATGTTTATTCTTATCATCCTACCATCTTAGTAATAGTTTGTCAGTGTGTTGCCTCATCATTGCAAACTGGCTGCTGTGGCTCCAGGCGTTGCATTTGAGTTTGTAGCAAGCAAGAAAAAGGAAGGAGCAGTAGCACCATCTGCATCTCTTCCCTGTATAAAGAAAGTACACACTTTCTCAGAACCCTTGCAGAAGTTCTCACTGGGGACAGCTAGGTCATAGGCCACTCCCCGTGGATAGAGGTAGGGAGGCTGGGAAGCAGAGAACTGTGTGGTCTGACTTAGACCTATTATGCCCATCACTTGGTAGATGAGTCAGTTGCTACATGGAGCATAATTGGGAGTCTTAGGAAGAAAGAAAGGAGAAATGTGTGCTGAGGAGGCAAGTGTCAGTGTCTGCTGCATGAGGTTTCTCTGGCTTCCCTACACCTTCCCTGAAGCAGAATGACAAGTAATGCATTGTCAAATGATTGTGTCATTTGAGTACCAAGGCACACCAAGGGAGGGATGGCGGAGAAGGGACCAGATGCATGCGGGAGTCTGGAATGGGTATGTAAGAACTCGCCATGATGTAACTAATGTGGCCAGATGTACCGCTATCTTATCTTCACAAGTATGTTGAAAATAGCCTCTGTATCCTCCTCTGTGAAGACGGGTAACTCTTGCAGGGTGGAAGGCATCACAGGATGTGTGGACCAGATGCTGAGCAAGTCTGACTGGATGCCCATCACCCAGTGCTATGCCTGCATTGTGGGGCGGTGGGTGTGCAACCAGCATTGTCGAATGAAGTCATGAATGAGCCAGAAAACGCTGACACTGCAATGTTTCTGAGTCTCCTCCATCAAATCAGATCAAGCAGGAGGTGCTCTGAATGTTTAAATAAACGGCACAAATGCGTGTGCTGAGCATCACTGGACACTGCGAGTTGCCTGTCCGATACCCATTCTCTCCCTCTTCCTCACTAACAAAACCTCTTCTCATCTATTTGGCCCACACTGAGACCCGTTTAAAATACTCACACCTCCAGTAAACTCTTAAACCAAAGTGGCAATATGGCTTTTCTCTGGTCAGCAGAATCTACCTATATTATTCTGTTAGATGAGATATGTGAGAAAGCTGGTTTTTTTCTTGATGAAGAGGAACAGACCTCACTGGCCATACCTTCTGCCTTTTGCCCTTAGCTTTTTCTCCCGCCTG
Organism: Bos indicus; assembly: GCF_029378745.1. Classification (NCBI taxonomy): domain Eukaryota; kingdom Metazoa; phylum Chordata; class Mammalia; order Artiodactyla; family Bovidae; genus Bos; species Bos indicus. The sequence continues at coordinate 55,688,484 of NC_091772.1, read as the reverse complement.
GAATATGGACATAATGTCTAGGGCAGAGCAGACATCTTGTGACTATGAGGATGGTGGAGTAGGAGCCAGATCTCAGGTGGCATCCTTGAACAGTTGCAGACCTCTGGACTCATTGTGCCCTGAGAGATGAGAAAAATGAGTGAGATGCCACAGTTGAGTCTTGTGGCATGCAGCCAAATGCATTCCCTGCTTCAGGGAGAACAAAAGAGCTATGCATGCTAGCAAGGGCCTGTCTTTCACTCTGGAAGCTCATAGCTTGTTTCATACTCTGCCTTGAGCCTCTGCTCATTCTGTGTTCCCTGGGCCTTGTCCTTACTCCTGCTCTAGTGGCCCTTCGTTCCTTTCTAAGTTAGTATCCAGACCCAGCACAGTGGATTGCAGAGAGCATGTCTGGGAACTCAGTAAATATTTAACAGGTGACGTCAAGAATCACAACTTCAAACTCTCTCTTTGGCCAGGATATGACTGAATCATTATATATATTAACCTAGGGCTGTCTATCTGATCCACCCATCACAGAATGTGAACTCTCTCCTGACTCTCTTAGCCACCATCTTTCAGGAAGCCAGGAGATTATGCCCTGGGAATCTTGGTCTCAACAAAGATGTGGAGAGAGTGGAGGTCAAACAGGACTGAACCCCAGTGGCTGGCTTCCCCTGGCTTGTGGCCAGGACATTCCTTGCTCTTGAAGCCAGAGGAGGCTTCTCTGAGCACCCAGCCCTCACTGCCTTCTGTCAGCGATGCCTCTGGGGCCCCTGAGAACGACTTCCGGAGCCTGTGGTGGAGATGCTCAGGCTGTCTTTGGGGCCAGCCTTACCTTTTCAAGGGCCCAGTTTTTAGGGTTTCTTAGCAGCCTTTCCCTGCTGTGATTCTGCCTGGTTACAGAGTTAAGGGATTTAGAAAAGGAAGTTTAGAAAGTGGCTTCTGTCAGATAAGAGGGCAGACCAACATAGTGATAAAGCATGGAAAGTCTGCTTTATGCACTGCCCACAGGCCAGAGCTCATGCAGATGGAGGGCCCTGATAGCCGTGTTTAAATCCAGAAGGAGGCCAAGGTCTGTGGCCCCCTGCCCTTGACTGCCACACCGCATGCAGGCCTAGCTCTGCTTCCATTGCTCCCCCTGCAGCCTGGAGGGAGGTGTCCATGCCTGGCCTTCCACTCTAGATCCAGAAGGCCATAGATCAAGAGCATCCCGCCCCTCTTGTCCCTGCCCCTCTCACCCCAGCCTCTCACCCCTGCCCTTCTCCTATCACCTCCCATTAAATAAAAATCTTCATTGCAGGGATGCCCACACCAGTCAGACATGAGGATGAGTGCCTCAGCCACACTGCAGTTTAAAGATTAAGAGTTTTGCATTTCAGAAATATGTATTTTAATGGAGTTTTAAGATGAGGGAATGTGAACCTTTATGTAATTATAATCCTGAGTCCCAGCTGGATCTGTGACTGGGTGACGCTGCAAATGTCTTGTGGAATTCTCACAAAAGCCTGTCGGGGAGGTGGAGTTATTCCCATTGTATGGATCAGAAATCGAAAATCGGAGGTTGGGAGATTGCCGCAATGGCATGCAACTTGTCTATCTTTCCTCTTTGTCCAGGCCCACACCCACTCTCAGCTCATTTACATCTCCCTCTGTTGTGAATGGGTTGGTTTCTGGAGCAACCCATTTGAGTTACAGGCAGACAAGAGAACACCCCAGATGTTCCGGGCACCATCGTAAAATCAGCAATTATCAGGCATTCAGACGTGCTAATTGTTTCTCATCTTGGACGTTTGGAACAGAGGCCTGGTACACCCAGAAGTGCTTGATTGTGGCTGCTGATGTGTGAGGGTCCATCCGAAGTGGGTCCAAACTCGGTGGGCACTGTGGGCTCGCACAGCTCGCCCTGGGATTAAAAGAGCCAGGGTTCTGCAATGCCAGCAGGAGCTTTTGATTCCAGGCATGTGGCAAACAGTCCCTGAGCTGCATTGTCAGTCAGCTTCCAGACTCTGCCTGTGTCCAGGACATAGCGGAGAGCTGCGAGGAGCCAGGAGCTGAGCTGAGGCTCGGGACTGGCTTCATAAACCACTCTTGCTGCTTCTCGGAGCCTGGGAGACGTGGATGGGCCTCCTGAAAAGAGCTGAGGACTTTGGTCTGAAGGAGCCGTCCACCTGCCCCAGCTGATCTCCCCACACCATCTCCTGGGGGTTGTGCCCTCCATCTGCAGGTGGTCCTTTTTGCTTAGGTCTAGGGTTCTGGGTGTTTGCAGGGGGCTCCAATTTCAGGTTCCTCCCTCCCTCCCTCCCTACCTTCTTCTTTCTTTCCTTCTCTTCCTTGGAGCATGGTTAAGTAGATGCCAGAACTAACCACAAACTGCGAGCAAGCAAGGAAACCAGCACTCATCTTTTCAGAGACTGTTTCTGTTATTCTGGCTGTCTGAAGGAGCAATTCTTACTCTGAGTGAATTCCACTATACAAAATAACCATAAGCTGCGTGACTTTCTTTCCATCAAGGCTGGTAAATTTCTCCCCAGTGTGCTCTTGTAAAACCTCTTGGCACTTCCTCTTTCTTTTCATCTCAGAGGGAGCTGTGCTATATTATAAGATGGGCTGGTAAAGAGTCTGCTTTTTATTTAAAGACTGGTAATTTTGGTAACTTATTGCCCAGATTCTAGGCTGCCCTCTCCTGGTGGCTTCCAGTCCTGTCTTAGTCCACCCACCCCTGTTTTTAAACAAAAGAACAAAACAGAACAAAAACCTACTTCTCTTTGACTAGTGTATGCTACCAAAGGCCCTTTCCCCTCCAGCCTCCATCAGGGCTGTTGTTTATTGAGGACTTACCCTGTGCTGATGTGGACTCATATTTCATACCATAGAGACACCTGTGGGCTCTGCCAGAGGCCACACCCCAGATCACCAGGTCTGTCTGGTCCACATGACTTTCCACTCCCATGTTGCTTTCCGCAGGGAGAAATTTGCTTAGTTTGTGGATTGTAATCGTTTCTTAGTGTGGTACAAAAATGTAGCAGCTTAAAAGACGCAAATTTATCAGCTTGCTCTTCTGGACATAAGACTTCAACACGGGTCCCCTGGACTAACATCTGGTGTGGGCAGATCCCCCTGGAGGCTCCAGGGAGGCGGGTGGGGAGAAATCCATTTCCTGCCTTTTCAGCTTCCAGAGGCCCCCCTGCTTTCCCTGGCTCACAGCCCCTTCTCCTCCTCCATACCAGTACCTGGCCAGCATGGACACCCGAACAGCTCCCCACTCCTCTTCCTCCCCCATCACATCACCTTTCCTGACTACTGCATCTTCTGCTCACAAGGCGCCTGAGACAACCTTGCCTCCCACCCCCCAGATAGTCCAGCATCGCCTCCCATCTCAGGTGCTGAACTTGACCGCATCTGCAGAGGCCCTTTTGCCGTGAAACTGACAAACTCGCAGGTCCTTGTGCTGAGGACATGCTGAGTCTCCAGCATCGTGCATATTTTTCACTAAGCTCCTGTGGACCCTCGGTCATTCTCAGGGAGTAAACTGAAGCCCAGAGCGATTCAGTGACCCAGCATAAGTCCTGGGTTAGAGAGGCTGTTTGCACACAAAGCTGCAGCCCTGAGCCCTGGCCTACGTGGCTCTTCCTCCCATCCTGCCTCGTCCAGAAGCTCCTGCCTGCAATACCCAATACCCATATCTGTAACTAGGACCCTGGCTGGCAGCTTCTTCCTGGGTCCTGAGATGGAGATTGGCCACTTTGGAGACTGAAAGGGGAAACGGTGACTGCAGAGCCCGCAGCAGCTTCTGATCTGGTGCTTTCACTGCGCCTCGTTCGGCTTCAGTGTGTTTTCTTGCTGACAGCGTATGGGGATTTAGGAAGGATTAAGGTAAGCCTTCAGTGACAGATAAATACATGCAGGGCGGGAGATGGCCACCCCCTGCCTTGCTGATAGGAGGAGGGTCCCCCTGGACGTGGGAGCTCACCTGCCCAGGGAATGGCTTCAGGAGAAGCTGCAGGCTGTCCTGGCCTGGGACAGTGTGCTTTCCATTTGGAACAGTTTAGTTCCAGCTCCCAGGATGGGCGTACAGACCCCATGTCCATCCAGGAAGGAGACCTCTCTCTCTGGTCTTTGAGCCAGATGGAAAGGAAGGCTCACAGAGCAGACCACGTTCCCCCTTCAGGTGTATGCACCCAAATCTGTGCGGCTGACTTCGAGAAATGAAGGAATCACATTGGGTTTTGCTGCCCAAATGTGAGTTTGAACACTGTCAATCTGCCTGAATCACCAAACGCAATTTGATCTGCCTGGAAAGCTGAGAGGGTCCCTTGGTGTGCACTTGTGCTAAGCCAGGGACAGGAGTGGGTGGGGAGTGCAAGCTGAGCCGACCAACAGGGTAGGGGGTGTTCCTGGGAGAGGAGTGAAATTCATAGTGGGAGCAGAGGGGAGCATCCTTCTCTGGGCCTCTTGTTTCCTGACCTGCAGTGAGGCAGGATGTCCAGGTGTAGTCTAGGAACTGCCTGCCTGGGCAACATGGTTAAACCCCACAGGCCCCTGGGTCCCCTCTCATACCTACTACAGCTGCTTGGACAGTGGTGCAAAAGATACACCAACCCAGACCTGTGACCATGACGGTGTTTGGAGAGAGGGTCTTTGCAGGTTCAACTAAATTAGGAATCTCAAGATGGGATCATCCTGGATTATCCTGGGCCCCACATCAATGACAGGTGTCTTTTTAAGAGACAGAAGAGGAGATGTAAACACTGGGGAGAAGCTATGTGATGATGGAGGCAGAGGGGTGTGGCCACAAGCCAAGGATACCTGGGAGACCAGAAGAGGGAAGAGGTAGGACAGACCCTCCCCTGGAACCTGTGGAGTGGGTGAAGCCCTGCGACCTGGATTGCAGATGTCTGGCCTCCAGAACTTCAAGAGAATAAGTTTTTTATTATTATTTTAAGTCTGTGGCCACTTGTTATAGCAGCCCCAGGGAACTCACACATGCTAAGTCACTTCATTTATATCCAACTCTTTGCGACCTAATGGACCCCAGGTCCGACTCTTTGCAACCCCCTGGGGTGGGTTTGTCTTGCCCTCCTCCGGGGGATCTGCCTGACCCAGGGATCAAACCCACGTCTCTTATGTCTCCTGCATTGGCAGGAGGGTTCTTAACCACTATCGCCACCTGGGAGGCACTGAATCAGAAATCTTGGGGCTGTGGCCTGGGATTCTGCACTGCTTAATTCATCTCCCAGGGAAGCTGATGTTCCTTAAAGCCCAAGGGTTTCCAGTCTAGAGGATTTTTAGCTTCTGAATTCCAGTGGTCAGCATCCCTCAAGGGAAAGTGTGTTTTCCATGACAGCATCTGCCAGCAAGTAACCTGCGTCTTACAGTGCCGCTCAGGTCGGCGATGGAAGGATGCTGTGGTTCCCGTCTCCCCAAAACAGTAAATGGGGCATTTCAATACCGAAATGTAGCCTCTCATATTATGAAGCCTGACACAGAGCAGTTTCATTGAAATTAAATTCATTGAAATTAAAATGTATGTGAACATTTGTTCTCCTCCCATTATCTTTCCCGGTCAAATGGAATCTTAACAAGGATTATAGCTCAGATAATATCTCTTAGATACATTGTAAATATTTTGTTAATCTGAAGGTCCACGTTTGGGAGCAGATCGTTTAACTGCCGCTGCTGTGACGTGGAGGCACCCGAGAAGGAGCGGGCGCGCTCCGGCAGGAAAGCATTTATAGAACATGCCTCTTCTCTCCCCAAAACTGCTTTACTCTGCAAATGCAAAAAGGCATTATTTCTGGCTCCCAGCATCTCGTTTCTGTGTTTCAAGCAGGCACATTTTTGCTGCCTGGCCTCTGAGCTCTCCTGCAAGGTGAGCAGGTTTTCCCCAGGAAGCAGAGAAAGGCAGCTGCTCAGCTCAGGTTCCAGGGCACCCCTCCCCCCGGGGCCCCCCTGCACACCACCCCCCTCCACCCCGGCTCACTCCCCTGGCCCTGGACCTCTGCGGCTATGTTGCAAGTGGACTCCTCACAACTGGCACTAGACTGCTGGGTCTGTGTTGAGGGGGAGACCTGGGTACCCCAGGGGGCTCCAGGTCTTACTGGGAGTGAGTGGCTGCAGCCATCCTGTCTTTCTGGGTTGGGATGCACAACCAACCCAAAGGCCAGTGACTAGCATGGATATGGCCCTGGCCCTTCTAGAGCTTGACCACTGCCCTGAGCACCAGGATTCTCAGGCCCCTGCACTGTTTCAGCTGGCCCCTTGGGCGGCATAGGACATGAGAACCTCGGGACAGCCGGAGCAGAGTAGGAGGGGCCCTCAGGTTGGAGCATTCTGGATCAGCTGTGTGGTCGCTTTCTCCTGATGCTCGGTCTGTTTGTACTGCTCTGGTTATGGAAGCTGTAAATGAGGTGACCTACCTCACACAACCCCTGCAGTGAGCTCCAGGCTCCCATGGGTGCCTCATCCCATGCCTGCATCTGGCCGCATTTGAGGAGCTGGTCAGACAGTTGTTCTGTTTGCCAGTCTGTGGGTCAAACCTTCATCCGACACTGTACCCAGCACTTCTTTGGTGCCAACTACCACCCTCTAAGGTTGCCACATAGTTAACCCTCTTTTATGAAGCAGGGGACGCTGACAGAAGATGGAAGATGACATAGGGACACCTGTTTAATGCGGTAGTCTGCCTCCTAAGACCCTCACTTGCTGCATCCTGTTCATCACCTCTGCCCTGATTCCCCCCCAGGGAGACCCAGCACCCCAAGGTGCAGGGTCTGAAAGCTTCGGGAGTGCAGGGCCAAAGTCCCCATCACCAGCTCTGTGGCACTAGACATGTGCCATGGCCAGCATGACCTCTGAGGCTGCATCCCCAGGGGGAGAAGACAGTTCACTGCCCAGGCTGGTCTTGAGGACCCAGTGGGATGGACATGTGGCTTTCGGGAAGCCAAGTCTGGCTGGTGGAAAGCAACCCACTGCTGGCCTGCACCCTGATCACTGGTCTTATTAGCGGATAACCCAGACTTTCCTCTCCCTGGGCCCCTCCCCCAAGGTGTGATGAGCTGGCCTTTCCAGGAGTGATTTTTCCATTAGACAGCAGCTTGATTGGATATTCTTTATGGTTTTCTTTGGGGACTTTTTCCCTTCTTGACCTTTATATTCTTATGTGTGGCCAGAGACCTTTCGGCAAAAGACACGTTTTTAGAATTGAATAAATAAATGATGGAGAGGTTTATTTAAAGCTTCATAGGCTCGTGGGAGAGGGAGGCCGCCCATGGACATAATTTCACTACCATCGTTTACTAATAGGATTGGGTATGATTGGATTATGTCTTATCACATTTAATAATGTGGCATGATGAGCTGCTGGAGTCATTGGGCAATGAGTGTCCGAAGGTAGCCATCACCATGCTTCAAGGCTCCTTACTGTTTGAAGCTTTATTTTCATCTTATCTTATTCTTTCCCACCTTCCCTCAGATACAAAGAAGGGATTATACCACTTGTCTTATGTAGTTATGTAGTGTAAGATAAAAATTGAAGACCAGCAAAGGGTTGAAGGCAATAAAATTGTGATCAGAAGTCCATAAAATTATAGAACTATGTTTTCTTAAGAATAGAGAGGCTTCACAATCACTTTTTTTTTTTTTAAGAAATTGGACCCTTTAAGGATTTATCTGTGGAGAAGTGTAAGATATACTTCCATGTAATGGAAAAAATACGTTACATGCTTGAAAGGTTAATGACTGGTAAACGTCAATTTTCTACCATCCTGGCTAAAAAAAATAGCCTGTAAGACATAAGATGTCATGCCGGCAAAATCGCAAAGGCCTCTGAAATCCACTTTGAAGCCTGGGATCCCGTGGGAGTGCCGGGGGCAGGGGGACAGGCTGAACGCCAGGCGCCTCTCCCTCTTACTGAGCCACAGCACCTCTGCTAGAAGGGAGAGTGTCTCACAACTGGTGGGAGTGTTTCTCCAGTGTATTTTTGGTTTAAAGACTTAACGCTCTTTATTCCTAGTCCTGAAAACTGCAGATGCTTGACAGCAGATCTGTCCCCCTTGATAAACCTTTATTTGTGAGACTGTGACATGGGCATCCTGGGAATTTGCATTTGAAATACTATAAGCATGTTGGTGTTCAATCGCTCAATCGTGCCCGACTCTTTGCGACTCCATGGACTGTAGCACTCCAGGCTCCTCTGCCCTTCACCATCTCCCCGAGTTTGCTCAAACTCATGTCCACTGAGTCGGTGCTGCCATCCATCTCATCCTCTGTCACCCCCTTCTCCTCCTGCCTTCAGTCTTTACCAGCATCAGGGTCTTTTCCAATGAGTCAGTTCTTCGAATCAGGTGGCCAAAATATTGGAGCTTCAGCGTCAGCATCGGTCCTTCCAATGAGTATTCAGAGTTGATTTCCCCTAGGATTGACTGGTTTGATCTCCTTGCAGTCCAAAGGAGTCTCAAGAGTCTTTTTCACCACTATAGTTCAAAATCATAGATTCTTAGGTGCTCAGCTTTCTTTATGGTCCAACTGTCACACCTGTACATGACAACTGGAAAAACCATAGTTTTGACTGTATGGATCTTTCTCAGCAAAGTGATGTGATTTTAAATATGACAACATCGATGGGACTTCCCTGTGGTCCAGTGACAGACTCTGCACTCCTGATGCAGAGGGGCCCAGGTTCAGTCCCTGGTCAGGGAACTGGATCCCACATGCCTCAACTAAAGATCCCACATGCTGCAGTAGAGACCCAGCACAGACAAATAAATAAATAGTTAAAAAATAAAATACTTTTCTCCTGTAACATTTGAAAAAACAATTAAAAATACAATGACTGTGACAGGCTTGTGTTGCAGCCCCTGGGGTTAGAATGCGGTTGTTTCCACATTTTGGAATTCCAGCACACAGAGATTCTGGAACTTTCTAGAGTTTCACAGGGACAGACTGAGGGATGGGAGGGGAAAACCCTCTGAATTGTGCCCCTCCACCTCTCTCCAGGTGTTCTGTGCTGTGTCTGGTAGGCGGGTTTGCGAGGGCAGAGCAGATGCCCTGCACTTACAGGAAACAAGTAAAGAACCATCCCTTGTGTGCTAATTTCCCAGTGTCCTCTGGGTCCAGCATCTTCTGCGGGATTAAACGCAGCCCTTGATAAGGGTTCTCCTTCGTCCTAAGCGAGGGAAGACCGCCCTCACGTCCAGCCTGGCTGACTCAGCAAAAGGGAGGGGCCAAGGGCTGCCTTTCTGATTTCTCTGCAAACAGGATTGAGTTCCCCACGGGCTGGCGTGAGGCCATAGGCCTGCTCCAGCATCTTACATTCTGAGACTCCAGCCTGGAGAGTCGCGTGTCTGCGTTTAAATCCTGAGAATCCTCCGTGCTCACCTGACACAGCATCGGTAGTGCTCACCTGTCAGCCTCACGCAGTGGGCGAGGTCACCTGAACCTAAAATAGGAATTTGGATTTTCCAGCACCATCAGCCTGGAGGTTGTGCCTTTCCGCAAGCTGGTTCCATCATGGCATGAGGGAGTCTTGGTTTTGCCTTTTCCTGATTGAAAGATGAACTTGAAGGATGACAGATGTCGCCTCAATGTGCCCAGGTTTGGTTTAGAAGCAGGTGGGGGTTTGGGAGGCTGTGTTTAAATCAGGCAGCTGACTAGGGGCAGGGATGGGAAGGGGTGCCAGGCAGAGAGAGAGGGACCAGGAGAGAAGGGACCTGGGAGTGGACTTGAGGATTTGGTGGCTTCCTTCTTCAGTTAAAATTGTGTCCTGAGTGGCCTTTCCTCTCCACACAAAACAGGCACCAAGAAGAGAGCTCTTTTCAAGCTGTGCCTCCGTCCTTCTGGCCGCCCTGACTGGCACTGAGGACTGTAGGAGACATGCTCCATTGTTGAGTTCTAAGAGGCTTCTGGAAAGATAGTATTCTGTGCTGTGCACAGACAAAGTCCCCCAGTTGGTCTGAGGTTGCAGTTTCAAGGAGGCACTAATTAATCACTTCCTCCAGCCCCAGGGGAGCAGAGGGGCTGCTCCCTAAATAAGGAGGCTGCAGCTCCCCCCTCGTCTAGCTGCTTCGCTCAGTGGGCAGAAAATGGCATTGTTTTCTCACTTTGAAAGGTGGTTATTCTATCAGGAAGGCATCTCTCCTGCAGTTGCCTAAGCACTGTCTTACTGCATTTCTCTCTTACCAGTTCTGAAATCTTATTTCCTTCTTGCTTAAATGCTGCACATGCGAGTGGACACTTCGGTTGCTGGGAAGGAGCATTGTGGGTGAGGGTTCTATTTTTCCCAGAAGTTCCCAGTCTCTCTCCTGGATGGTGGATGCTGACAGCGAGACCATGGGTGACTCCGGACACTCGCCCATGTTTTTTTCTGAAGGAGCCCTGAGTTCTGAGTGTCAGCCAGCAGCGGAGGAGGCAAATGCTTATCTGTTTATCACCGTCTCCCAGTGGAATGGCCCCTGGTGTGACTATAGCCTCTCCCCGGGAAGTTATTTGATTTTTGATGTAATGAGAAGGATTAATGCAGTTGGGTTTTGATAAGGCTGGGCCGTCTAGTGTGGCACAGACTCGCTTGTCCCAGCCATATCGCTGACAGCCGGATGGTTATGCAGGAGCACTGCAGAGCCATGATATGGGCGTGCGGAGATAATTGTAGTTTTGCTATTTAAAAAATAAGTCTAGTGCTTTACAATGTTACAGTGATAACCTGTTTAGGGAAACTCACAGTGCCGGGCTCTTGGCACAGAAAAACCTCTTCTAGCTGCTTGACTTGGATCCTATTAATCTATTTTTATTTTCCCAAGCATAAATTAAAGTCTCATTGCTGATTGAACTCATAAGCTCAGTTCAGTTCAGTCCAGTTGCTCAGTAGTGTCCAACTCTTTGTGACCCATGGACTGTAGCACACCTGAGCTCCCTGTACATCACCAACCCCCGGAGCTTACTCAAACTCATGTCCATTGAGTCAGTGATGCCATCCAACCAATCTCATCCTCTGTTGTCCCCTTCTCCCGCCTTCAATCTTTCCCAGCATCAGGGTCTTCTCCAGTGAGTCAGTGCTTTGCAGCAGGTGGCCGAAGTATTGGAATTTCAGCTTCAGCATCAGTCCTTCCAATGAATATTCAGGACTGATTTCCTTTAGGATTGACTGGTTTTATCTCCTTGCAGTCCAATGGACTCTCAAGAGTCTTCTCCAACACCACAGTTTAAAAGCATCAATTCTTCGGTGCTCAGCTTTCTTAATGGTCCAACTCTCACATCCATACATGACTACTGGAAAAGCCATAGCTTTGACTAGATGGACCTTTGTCGGTAAGGTAATGTCTCTGCTTTTTACTATGCTGTCTAGGTTGGCCATAGCTTTTCTTCCAAGGAGCAAGTGTCTTTTCATTTCATGGCTGCAGTTACCATCTGCAGTGATTTTGAACCCCGAGAAAATAAAGTCTGTCACTGTTTCCATTGTCTCCCTGTCTATTTGCCATGAAGTGATGGGACTGAATGCCATGATCTTAGTTTTTTGAATGTTGAGTTTTAAGCCAGCTTTTTCATTCTCCTCTTCACTTTCATCAAGAGGTTCTTTACTTCCTCTTTGCTTTTTGCCATAAGGGTGGTGTCATCTGCATATTTGAGGTTATTGATATTTATCCCTGAAATCTTGATTCCAGCTTGTGCTTCATTCAGTCCAGCATTTTGCATGATGTACTCTGCATATAAGTTAAATAAGCAAGGTGACAATATAATAGCCTTGATGTACTTCTTTCCCAGTTTGGAACCAGTCCATTTTTCCATGTCTGGTTCTAACTGTTGCTTCTCGACCTGCATACAGATTTCTCAGGAAGCTGGAAAGGTGGTCTGGTGTTCCCACCTCTTTCAGAATTTTCCATTTTTTTGTGATCCACACAGTCAAAGGCTTTAGCGTCGTCAATGAAACAGAAGTAGGTGTTTTTCTGGAATTCTCTTGTTTTTTCTATGATCCAACGGATGTTGGCAATTTGATCTCTGGTTCCTCTGCCTTTTCTAAATCCAGCTTGAATGTCTAGAAGTCCTCAGTTCATGTACTGTTGAAGCCTAGCTTGGAGAATTTTGAGCATTACTTTGCTAGTGTATAAGATGAGTGCACGGAGAAGGCAATGGCACCCCACTCAGTACTCTTGCCTGGAAAATCCCATGGACAGAGGAGCCTGGTAGGCTGTAGTTCATGGGGTCGCTAGGAGTAGGAAATGACTGAGTGACTTCACTTTGACTTTTCACTTTCATGCATTGGAGAAGGAAATGGCAACCCACTCCAGTGTTCTTGCCTGGAGAATCCCAGGGACGGGGGAGCCTGGTGGGCTGCTGTCTATGGGGTCGCACAGAGTCGGACACGACTGAAGTGACTTAGCAGCAGCAGCAGCAAGATGAGTGCAATTGTGCAATGGTTTGAACATTCTTTGGCATTGCCTTTCTTTGGGACTGGACTGAAAACTGACCTTTTCCAGTCTTGTAGCCACTGCTGAGTTTTCCAAATTTGCTGGCATATTGAATGCAGCACTTTAACAGCATCATCTTTTAGGATCTGAAATAGCTCAGCTGGAATTCCAAGCATAAATTAAAATCTCATTGCTGATTAAACTCATAAACTAGTGTTGACTTAAAAAATAGTCACAATGTAAAAGTTGAGAGTTATGCTTTATTCCACATAAATTTTTAGGACTTAAGCCCAGGAGACAGTATCTCAAGTAACCCTGAGAGAACACCTCCAAGGAGAGGGAAGGGTCAGGTTATATAGAAATTTTTCAATAAAGAGCAGGTAGTCTGAACATCAAAGGATTATTGTTAATTAAAGAAAACCAGACATCCCAAGTTAAGGAATTCAGTGCTTTTCTATGTATGGGAAGATACAAGAGTCTGGGCTCAGTGAAATCATTCCTTTCATATGAATCTCAGCCATCTGGGGCCAGTGTCCTGTGTTTTTCACACCCTGAGTTGCTCGGTGCTCACCGTAGGGAGTGGCTACAGCCCAGTGGCAGCCATATCACACAGATTTTCTTATCCTTCCTGGGTGCCCTTAGGGCTCAGAAGTTCACATTAGGAGGCCTGGAGTTGCTGATAACTGAGACATCCTTGTTTATTGATAAGGCAGGAAATGCTCCATTTCTCACTAGAATGAAGACCAGGAGTGTGTATCTCCAGTTTTGAACTAAGTATCATTCCATAGATTTTGTATCTGTGATGCGTTTATGCTTTTGCTTTTAAATGATCTGAAGGGTTGAGATTCGCTGTGCTTGATTAGATGGGTGAATACCTTGATCTATGGGGTGATCTTGATCCAGGTGCCAATTCGGTGTTGTACCTGGGGTTTGTGGGGAGAGAGGATTAGCAGCCACAGTGGACAGTAGAGCAGCATGACCCCACGCTTCTGCCATTTTCCTGCCCCCACCAGGAAAGTGACAAAGCTGTGCCCGTGCTCCCGATGCTCTTGTGCTCAATTCAGATGTTTTGATGATGATGGGGACATCTGTCCACCCCAGGACGATGGACCTGCTCATCTATCACAGTGGCTCCAAGAAGGCCACAGGGTCAGGGGACCAGCGAGGCGCACACTTATCGCTATGCCATCGTGTTGTTCATTTTGCCGTTGGTGGTAGGGATTCACTTCGTGAACTCTGTGGGTCTCTGGATTCCTAGATTTCAAAGTGACTGTAGCCATCCTTGACGCATTATCAATGGATCCTAGAGAATCTTAGGCCCTCCATGCTGTGCTCTCTGCAGCTCTTCCCTTCTCCCCCACAGCGCCCTGCCAGGCACCAGCATTGACTCACCTGCCCACAGAGCACAACCCTGCCATCCCTTCCTTCCCTGCTCCATCCCTTTGTCCTGGCTGCCTCCCTTCCCGTCTTGCCCCTGCCTCTAGGGGAATCTTCCAGAGCCTCCTGATCCAAATGTCATCTCTCCACTGGGCTCTTTTTGGCTGTCATCTCCCTCCCCTTCTGCCTGAGCTAAGTGAAATTAATTCCTTCCGCCTCCCTTGTCTCACAGTTTTATTAAAATGTGCAATGACATAATAATGTTTATCGTCCTCTCCTCCATGGCTGCCCCAATTGTGGTCTTACTCTGAGTGTGTTTTCTGAGTAACAGAGAAGTGAGGGGAGGGTGTGGGTTGGGGGCTGGAGAAAGAAGAAGTTGGCCCAGCACACACCCAGGGAGGGATCTTTGCAAGAGGAAGGAGATAGCTCTGCCCACCTCTTGGAGGAGGCAGAGGCTGGAGCTGACAAGCAAGGAAATATGAAAGTGAGATAATTAGAGAAGGAGGGGCATAAAATGGAAAAGCCAAAGTATTTTTCATTTGGCACCTCGGTGTTAGGGCTCACTCAGTTTATTTATTAAGCCGTTATCAAAGTAAAGTGAGACAAGTGGGTCTCAGTCTAATGAAATTGCCCCTCTGTGGGCCATGTGAGCTTCAGGTATCCTGAGCATAATTGGATAACAATGACAATTATTGCACCGGGAGTTTTAGTGCTGGCTAGCCTCTCCCTTTGTGCTTTTTCTGCACAGCGGCTCACAGGCCTTTTGATGAAGCCAGAGCAGGGCTGACCACTCCAGCTGCAGTCCCCACTGGAACTGCACACTGGGTGCCCGTCAGGCCCACAGACCTTCACATTTCAGCTCCTGGCCCTCTTCTCCATGTTGGAACCTGGATGAAAAGCCCCCCTTGCTGTCATCTGGTGAACTACTGAGCAGGCACCTGCAAGGTTGGCGGTTCCTCACCTGGGGGTCAGGGTGCCAAGGATGCCCACCAAAGACTTCTGCTTTGTTTCCTGTATCATTGCACTGCTGAGAAGGGGGCATCTCTGTAAAACTGTATTGACCTGAGGGGATCAAGCTTCGAGGTACTTGTGTGCTTAAATGTGCAGGAATCAAACTGCTTGGCTGATAACACAGTATCGATTCATCTCCTTCCCCTGCTTGCTGAGCCTGAGGCCTCCCCAGATGAGGTAGTAGGTTGTGGTCATATGGGGAAGTTCTCATTCTCGGTGCCAAAATTATGTGTCAGTGGGCTGAGGACTGGGTCTTCATCAAGGCTCAGCAGACAGGGACTCCAGCAGCAGCCCACCTGGCTGGAGGTGTGGGGAGAGGTGGAGAGGAGGGAGCTTGAAGAACCAGAGACTCTATCCTGGTTCTCTTGGTATCCTCGGGGGTTCAACCCCCGAAAAGCAGGTCAGGGCTTACAGTTATTGTTCCAGGAGGAGAACGATCAAAGTGCAAGAAAAATAGAGGCAATTCGGGAGGAAGGGAGTGTGGGAAGGGCTGGAGGGGATCTCCAGGAGTGTTCTGTGTCCTCCAGGAGCAGGGAGTCATAACTCTGCTAGGTCACCGCTCACTCCTCTGAATGTGAGCCTGTGCAATGCCTGAGGTTCTGAGGGAGAAGGCGCACCTGGGGCCTCACCTGCATGCCCACTTGTGCTGTCATCTGGAAGGTGTGAATTTGACCAGCTTCACTTCTTAAGTGGGGGCTGTCTTTAGGTCCTGACAGCAAGGATCCATCCACATGGAGGGTGAGGACTGATCTGAGGTCTCTGCTACCTATGGTAGCAGGTGCCCTGGGAGCCCCTGGAGGAGATCAAGGGGTGGTAAGCTTGCTGGGAGCTGCGGTCCAGGGTGGCTGCCCCGCCTCTCTCATCTGAGCACCGTCCACGGTCCTGTATTTCTAGGGTTGAGAAGCACATGGCCATGACCGCCCATCCTTGAGCTGCCCTCTAGGTCTCTACTGCAACCAGGAAGCATGGAATGCACATCTGGGAACACTCTCTGGGGTGTGCGGGCAGGGGGTGCCAAGCACCTGGTCCTCCTGCCCAGCTGATGGTTCAGCCCTTGCCCAGACCTGGCTGTGTCTCGGTGCTTGCTTTCAAATGCACCCTTTGCCAAAATGCCAAAAGGAGCCGGGGAGGCAGAACCGCAGCCACCCTGAAGCCACGTGCCCACCTCGTCCTGTCGCCTCCCAAGCTCCTGACTAAGCCACATGCCTACTGCTCCTGGTCCTCTTCACACTTGTCCCAGGGCCTCTGCTGAGACCCTCTGCATCTGCTCTCACTGTGCTTCCTGCCCAGGGCCTTTGGCTCTTGTCCCCTCCCTGGGGGTGTCCCTGCCAGCTGCTGCCCTCCTTGTCTCCCTGCTCCATCTGCCTCAGGGAGCAGCACAGCTGCCCAGAGCCCCTTCCTGTTATCCTCTCACCCGTCACACCTGCCCCGACTGCATCGCAGTTCCAGGAGCACCCGGGCCCCAGGGCCTGAGCTGGCCAGGTTCAGAGGGACACTGAGGGCCGGTCACCAAGCAGGTTATGTCCCCACTCTGCTCTGATTCCCCCCTCATCGATGTCACCCACAAGCAGGTTCTCATGACTGTCACCCTCCTTCTTATCCCCTAGTGCAGCTCCCACCCCTGTGGCTGGAATTCTTTGGCCCTTCATCCCTCTCCTCTCCTTTTCCCGGGAAGTTCCTATGTCTTGTTACCTCAGGCAGCACGTCCTGTTGGAGGCCCCCTGCCCCTCCTTGGGGTCTGGCCCCCCACCTCTCCCCTGCCCCTTGGCGGGCACTGCTGCAGGAGCCATCATGTGACTCAGCCCAAGGCGCTCAGTCAGTGGACCTCCCATCCCCCCAGTGCCCCTGCTGGGGCCAGTCACCCATGGGTGCTGTCCTCCTGGGCGGAGAAGGATCCTGCCCCCAGTGCTGGAAGCTGGGTGCCCTCAAAGCTCCCAGGGGCTGGGGCAGGGGGGAGACAGTAGGAGGCGTAGAGGTTTGGGCGCCTCTGAGGACGGTGCACTCATCTGAGCCCTGGGGGACACAGACTCAGCCTTGTTTCCAATTCAGACATGTGGCCAGTTTGGACGCTGGTGAGAAAATTCCCAATGGTCTAACGTTCCAGGAGCCAAACACAGCAGAACTCTGGGCTGAATCTCAGGCCAACAGTCCATGACTACAGGTCTGACGCTGCTGTAGATCACACAGCCATGCGTGGAGGCCGCACTCAGGTGAGCCTTGACACCTCTGGAAGCTGGGCCACTGGAGAGGAGGGGACACCTGAACCAGGGCCTGATGGCTGCAAGGAAGAAAGCCTCCTTGAGAGAGTGGAGACAGCCCGGCCTGGCATCATTGAAACAGGGCTCCATGCTGACTGGAGGCCAGAGTGGACAGCAGTGCCCAGGGCCACCAAGGCAGGACTGGGGACACCCCTGCCTGCCCACCCTCACCTGCCCCTGAGCCTTGGCTGCTGGGGCTGTGTGTGGTCTCTGAGCCCAAGCCCCCGGGGCTGGACATGGTCCAGGAAGGAGCAGGGTGGTGCAGGTAAGCAGTGCAAGTGAGGACAGCTTCTTTTGACCAGAAACTCCCAACAAGATAGAAAAGTGGATTTTAACTGCACTTTGTTCAGACTCTGCAGGTCTGTCAGAGCCTGCAGACTCCCACAGCATCAGCTCCCCAGTGCCCCGCCCTGCCGCCGACATGTGGTCTGTGGTGCAGCCGAAAGAACCCTCGGTTTCCTCCTCACTCACCAAGTGTCACTCAGAGGGACACTGAGGGCCAGTTGCTGAGCGGGTCATGTCCCACTCTGCTCTGGTCCCCTTGCCGCTTCACCTACAGGCCCCATGAGCAGGTTCTCGTGACTGTCACCCTCCTTCCCACCCTCTAGTCCAGCTCCCCACCCTTCCCACCCCCTCCCACCCCCACGGCTGGAATTCCTTGGCCCTTCATCCCTCTCCTCTCTTTCCCCGGGAAGGTCCTGTCTTGTCACCTCAGGGAGAGTGAGTCCCGGAAAAGCGACCTTTACATTCTCTTCCAGCATCAAGGCCTCAGGTGGGAGCTGGAATGTCCTTATTCTAGAGAATCTCGCTTTTTCACTGAGGGAGCTAGCACCAGACTTGGAGCAAGAGTTTAATGGCATTATTTTGCGTTTAGTGTGCTTATTTACAAGCGAGATATTAGCCAGCGATACAAATTTCCCTTTTAAAGGCACAAGCTTCCATAAAACCGCAGAGTCCATGAAAACAAAAGCCTTGGGGTGCCTGCAACTGGGTGACTCCATGGTGTCCATGTGTGCGGTGGGCCCTTGCCACCTTGATGAGGACTTGGGGATGGGACATGCTTGGCTGCTATCCAGTCATGCTGTGCCCATAGGAGGGCAGCTATGTCCAGGTAAGAGCTCATAGCATCGCATCTTCCAGTGTTTTGGACAGTTGCTTCTCTTTGTGGCAACTTTATGGGGTTTCCCCAATGGCTCAAATGATGAAGAATCTGCCTGCAGCGTAGGACACATGGTGGCAGTTTGTGTCCCAGCCAGGACTTAGGAGACCCCTTGTTCCCAGCCTCCTCGCCCTGAGGCCTGTCACGTGGCCAATCTTTTAGAAGTGTTTTGCAGCCTGACAGGTGTAAGACGCTGTCATTTAATCTTGCATTCATTTAATTGGTGATTAGTAGAGTGGCAAGGAACTTTTTAAAAATCTGCTTTTCCTTCCTCTTTTTAGCTTTTGCAAATAAAGTGTCCGTGTTTGTCAGATGTTCTCTCAGGGGTGATTGGAGTGGCCCCTACAAATACAGATATTCATTTACGAGAAATCCGACATCTGTCTTCAACCTGTAAACCTGTAAGCCACGGAGATCCCTCAGGAAAGTTCTGTAGAGTCTTCCAAGTAGTTCTGGTGTCTTCCTAGAGTTTGTCCCTGAGTGTAACACGTGTAGACGTGCGAGCAGCATGTCTGCAGGGTGGAGCTGCTACAGACGTGCACTTGATGGAACCCAGTCTAACCAAGGACCATTATTTACCTTAATAAGTAAGCCAAGTCCATGCAGTCTGGAGGAAACCCAGCAGCACAGATTCTTTGCAAGGCAGAGGGGCTTTCTGAGAGCCTGGAGGCCAGGTTTGAAACCTAAGGCTGCCAGGATAAGGCTGGCAAGCTTTCTCTGAAGGGGCCAGATAGTAGTTATTTCAGGCTCTGCAGGCCGGGGCAGGCGGGACCTGCCCATCTCTGCTTCTGTAGGACAGGCGCAGCTGTGGACAGTTCACTGTGCGTGGGGGCTGTGTGCAGGTGAGCTTTATTTACAGCATCTGGCACTGGACACCTGTGGCCTCCTGAGGCGCTCCTGCTGCCCAGTCTCCTGCACTTCTGGTTCTGCACACTCCATCCAGGTCAGGGATCAGGGGGGTGGGTCTAGGCTGGGTCACCTGTAAGAGCACAGGGCAACATTTTAAGCTGAGGAGGCATTCCTGCCTGTCTCCACCAGGTGCAGAGACGGGCCTGGTCACTCATCCATGGGCAACATTGGCATCGCACCTGCTTCCCTAGAGCTCACATCCTCCCCAGGATGAACTGGACTCTGTGAGGGATGCTCACCCAAGTTTAAAGTCAAGTGGGTGGAAGACTTAAAGCCAGAAAAGCAACTTGTGGCGTTGAAACTTGTCTGACGTCGGTTTTCCCTGCGGTGCCTCCTGAGCTGTTGGGTTGGTGACTTCTCATGTTCAGGGGGATCCAGAACCAGAGAATGAACCTGCCAGTTGGCAGGCCCCATGCTGGCGCCCTCTGCTCCTCAGTCTTCCTGTCTGAGAATTGGGTAAGAGTTGCGGCTGCCCCCTAACCCATGTCCTGAAGGGTGAGGCGGGCGTACGTGGCCAGTGACCTTGCAGGCAGCTGGCAGATGAGGGTCGCTCAGCCTGCAGTGGCTCTTGGGGGAAATAAGCTCAGTAGAGGGCACATGTCGGGTGCGGGAGCCCAGGTGACCTCCCACCTCAGCGAGGAGATCCTCCCAGTCCCTCTCGAGGCTCCCAACTGGGTCAGAGCCTGAGTCGGGGACGGTCAGGGACATGATACCCAGCGGCTCCAGGGCCCACCTCATCTGCACAGCCTCCCTGCACTCACGGATGGTGGTGGGGAGGCTGCTGGAGGATGCACTGGGGACCGGCCTCCCTCTGGGTGAGCATCCTAGCATCCAGCTGGCTCCTGGGCAGTTAAGGCTGTTGGTCAAACCCCCACACATGGCATCCCACGTGGAGGGCACAACCGTGACACGGGTCCTGGCTTCTGTGGGGAAAGACAGTCCAAGCCCAAATGTCTGATGGTCACTCTGCCATCGACCTGTGTCTCCTGGGACGCGAGGCCTTGCTGTACCTCCAGGGAGGGCGCAAATCCATTTGGGGGTAAAATATTGTCAGTGATGTGGTTTCACATGATGAAACACAATTATAACCAATAGGATTCTGAGGACGCTGATGAGCCTTTAACTTTATTTATCCAAGTCCACTTGATGAGGGAAGTCACTGGCCTACTTCTATCCTTGTGGTGTTATTTTTCCCGAATATTCTTCCGTGGAGTTCTGTTACATGTTTCCCCAGAAAGTCTCCTTTCTTGCGACGGCCGTACTTCCTGGCTGATCCATAAAAATGGGATTTTCCTGTCTTTGGTTCAGGTCCCTAGTGCTGGACTGTGTAACCTGTTTTAGCTGAAAAAATCGCATTTGTCACTCTTTTTTTTTCCCTCGCATTTGTCACTCAACTGACAGCCAAACACCCTCGCTCCCAGCATTTGCAGGGTGGTTCAGCCACCTGTGGGGACAGTGGGGACCTCTCCTTGGGGCTGGGGTCAGGGTGGGAGAACAGGCAGGAGCTTGCCTCTTAATTGCATGATCTGCTCATGCTATCATGAGACCCAGGAGAGGAGTGGACCCTGAGCAGTCCCTGGTGAACGAGCTTGCATGTTCAGCAGCCCTGGGGCCCGGGCTGTGGTGAGGAGGTAGAGCTGTGGTCAGCTGCCAGAGCCCTGGCAACCACTGCTGCAGGCGAGGAGACACCACCAATGATGGGTTCATGAGACCCCAGCTCTCCCCTGGCCCAAGTTGGCCCTGCAGGGGCTGCTGTGCAGAGGAGACAGGAGGCCCTGCAAAGAAAACATAAGCAGTTTCAGCTTTTTTCTGTGCCTGAGGGTCAAGGTATTCATCGTCTTCAGCAGTAATAAAATCATCATGTTCCGAGGTAAAAGTCACAGACTCAGGCTCCTGGCAAGTAAACTGGGGCTTAAAGGAAAGTGGCTTTTAGAGATCCTATTAGGAAAGGACAAAAACATTTAAAAAGCCAGGAATTCATTCTTTCTCTCCAGCCATTATAGTGGGAAAGTGGTTTATGCAGCGCACACCTGCTTCAGAACAGAGCAGTTGCTTTTGCTCCCAGGCCAAGTGAAAAATTCAGAGATATTCCCATGTGCATTTCTGGGGAGACGGGGGTCCAGGGAAGGGGTAACTCCACTGCACCCCACCCTACTTGGTGTGCCAGCTGTGCTCAGGGCCTCCTCCCCACCTGCCCCACCATGTGCATGCCCAGGCTCAGGGTCACGGTGACCAGCAAGGAAGGACCCTCTGGCTCTGCTGAGGACCCTCTGCAGCCACCCATCCTCCAGAACAGGTCAACCATGACCTCTGCCTGCTTTGGCTCCCTTGCCTTCCCATGTGGGAGCTGAGCTCCACCAGCTAGCAGCAATTGGGAGGTGCCTCCTTGGTATGGGTTGAGGCAGCAGGTGCCTGGTGAGGACAGCCACACCAGCAGCATTCCAGCCTTTGCACGAAACAGGCTCGGTGGTCTCATGTGAAACAGACAGTGACACCAGAATACCCCCAAAGCCAGCAGGGCTCCGTGGGTTTAAGTGCCACAGAAACACAGCTCAACGGATGTGGTCGCTGTGACAGGGACAGTGCTGTGCGTTGGCCACGTCCTCTGGTCCTCCCATGGGCACAGGTGCAGAGGGGAGTAGCAGTTAGGAGCTGGGGAGGGGGGAGGCTCCTCTAGGCCGATGGAGAGGTGACAGAGTTGCAGAGGGACGCAGTCTGGTCCGTGCATCACAGAAGGGAGAAGACCGAGCAGCTAGTGTGGGCCGGGGCGTGGGCTGAAGGAAGATGCTCTGGGTTTTGAGATGCAATTAAAGCAGTCCCTGCTTCGTGGAAAGAGTCTAAAGTTTGCTTAGGTTGGGGCCTGTTTATCGATGTTTTAATGCATGTTTTTCACAGAGACCTGGAGTTGTAAGTCCCCCCATGGGGCTCTGGAGTCCGACAGCCTGGAGGCACACTGATTAAGTCTGTGGCCTCAGACAGGGCGCCAGGCCTGTTGTCTACACAGGAGGGTCATGGTATTCCTCTCCATCCCCTCCTAGACTGTTGCGATGATAAGATGCTGTCGTAAATGCAGATGTGTTTGCAGACCCAGAAACCTTCCCTGAAGGTTGCAGAGTGGACCTAACAGCAATGGTCAGAGTGTCTCTTTGGCTTTTGGAGTCTGTGATTTTGATGCTTGAGCTCACAGGACGTCAATACTAATTGTAGGAAGTTGCAGATTCTCATGTGGCCTTGGGCACCTCCTGGGGTGCTTCTGTTTACACAGATGAATAGCATGTGGCCAAGAATAAGGAGACAGTGGTCCAGAAGGTCCCTCACCCTCAATCTAGCCTCTCAGGCTGGGGTCACCATACCTGACATCCACTTGCCCACTCCTCAGAGCTGCAGGGAGTGGTCCTGTGGCCCCTTGCAGAGCGGGGAGGCAGACTGACTCCCTTTATCTTTAGCCTCAGCTATTGTCCCAACCACCATGTCTGGATTCCTCGCCCCTACTCCAGCCCCTGTTCTTGCTTCAAGCACATCATCTTCCCATCTGGTACATGGCTCTATGATCACCTTTGCACTAGCATTGGGCTGGACTCAGAAAGCAATAAGCACAGCACCTGCCGCCCTCTGAGTCCAAAGGGACAGATAAACCAAAGGGCAGCTGTCAAGTGAGAAACGGCTGTGAGACTGAATGAGTGGGGGCAGTAGGAATTTGTGGGAGGGGGTCTACACCAGAACACAGGATGTGGTGGGTGTGGGGGGTCCAGGAGGATGATGGCTACACTGAGACTAAGGGAGAAGCCAGAGTCTGAGAGGAGGAGAGAGGAATATGAGCAGCAGGTAGACCAGATGACTTGTCTACTCCGTTAAGGGGTTTCCATGCTGGAACCTTTAGGGATCATATGAAATAAGGTGTGTGTGTGTGTGTGTGTGTGTGTGTGTGTCCGTCCCCATGTCCCACCACCTGCCACAGTTCCCAGCTCCAGAGCAGTTGGAGATAACAAAGCGATAAGGTTCCTACATTCATGAAACATACAGTTCAGATGAGGTTCTCAAAGCTTTTTGACCATGACTTATAGAAAACAATGACTTTTAAAATGTAAAGCAGTAAACAGCTCCCCCATACACACATAAATAAAATCTCATAGAACAGTATTTGCCTTCCGAGTAGAGATATAATTACCATGGATATTTTCCATTCTGTTGTATTTTGTTTTAGAAGCTTCCTCATGCTCACTAGGTTGTTGGCCACAGTTTATAAAGCACATTTTTAAAGTACAGTCAGGCATTTATTTATTTATTTGTCTACACTACAAGGCTTGTGGGATCTTAGTTCCCCAACCAGGGATTGAACTTGTGCCCCCTGCCGTGGAAGCATGGAATCCTAACCACTGGACTGCCAGGTAATTGCCTGTACAGCAAATGGAGCACAAGCTCTGAGTGGGTATTTGGACAGCATTTGGGAAAGAATAGGTTTGGCTGAAGATCCCTAAACTGGGTATTTCAGGCCAAATCAGATGAAAGGATAAGTGGATGGATGGATGGATACATAGATTCATGGATGGATAGATTGCTGGATGGATGGGTGGATAGGTACATTCATAGGTGGATGGATAGATTGATAAGTAGATGAATGGATAAGTGTATTCATAGATGGAGGGATGGAGGATAGATGAGTGGGTGTGTGTGAGGATGGGTAAAGGGAAGGGTGGATGGATTGAGTTTCTTCATAATGGTTATTACTCAGCAGATTTTTTTCTGGAGCTGTGGGGTGTTTTTGGCAGGACTTGGCTGAGTTAAGTGAGCAGGACCTGTTTGCTTATGGTATATTATGGTATTCCTAATGTGTGTCCTTCTTTTTAAAAAACAGGAAAAAACACTGGCTTTGTCATGCAAAGAGCATCTGTGTTTGGTATAAAGCAGTGCCATGGGTGGAGGTCTTGCTCACCATAAACATCCATAGGAGGTGACTTCTGGTGATCAGCTGGGGCCTTTGAGCTCATGCACGTCACTCCACTGACAGGCCAGCTCTGCCGGGGTCTGTCTGCCTCGGTCACTGCTCTTCCCAGGGCCAAAGACAGTGCATGGTGCACAGCAGACGCTCGACTACTTGTCCACTGAGTGGAGATTCATGTCTTCCTGCCTTGCTGCAAAGGCCGTGAGCACGTTCTCTGCTCCCCAGGTCTCGTGTGTGATAGAGACATTAGTGCATGTCAGACCCTTTAGCGGGTTTCCCGTTGTTTTAGTGTGTTCCTTTAATCTAATAAATATGTGCCCTTGGCTGAACTTCCCTGAGTCTGTGGGGAGACCAGGGAGAAGGCAGGATGATGGTGTGGCTTGAATGGCAATCAGGAGGCGCTTCTTACGATGGAGGAGGCACCATCACTGTTGGAAACTGCTCCACTTTCTTCTGGGTTTAGGGGTTCATGCCAGCTCTGGGGGAACACTGTTCTGCTTTGGGGAACCCTAAATGGCTTTGGCTCTCACGGGTGGTGATTTCAATAATCCTGCCATTCAGGGAGCTCTTTTGGTGGGGCTTGGAGAAATGGGAGAAAGTGATGCCATCGAGGTGACCTGTCCGAGAGCGGGGCTCCTGGCCGGTGTTTGGCGGCTGCCTGACCTTGGACACCAGCAGTGTGTTGGTCCTAGGCCACCTGCATTCCTCTTGGCCACAGGCTCTGAACTGGCAAGAGATCAATGAAGTCATGTGTGTATACATTTGCTGGGGTTATATTGAAGTCCATGTGCTTTAGTGATCAATCATCCTAGACAATGGAGTCCCTTCTGAGCACCAAGTACCCGCAGCCTGGTGAGGCCTGGCTGAGTCTCTCCCTCAGCCCCTCCTCTCAGCTTCCCCGCCTTCCTCTCTCTCAGGTTGTGTTTCTGGAACGTTCTCACCAGCCAGTCCTCTTCGGTCCTCCGAGTATTTCAGGACGACAGGCTGGCGTTCGTTGCCACAAACCATCAGAGGATCAGGTCCTGGTGCTGACCTGTCAACACGGCTTCTCCTTTGAGAAATAACAGTTTACTTGTGGCAGACACTCAAAGCCTTCTGGCACCCACAGGACCCTCAAATTCTACTCCAATCATCACCATCTTCTCTTGCCAAAAAAATAATAAATTTAAAAGAACATGTACTAAAGAAAATTTTTTCCAAGTTGGGCTGCAGAGGAGTCTGAAATTCATAGCTGCTGAGCCCCCCTTGCTCACGGGAAAGGCAGAAGTAAGAGCAGGTCTTTGTGTGTGGCGAACATGGTGCTTGTCTAAATCCAGGGCCTAGAGATGCTCTTAAAGAACAGAGTTGGTGTCTGAAGACCGTGAATTTGCAGCCCCAGTGGTGGCATTTTGAATATCACTGAATATTCGGGGTTGAATTGTGTGCCCTACAAATATATGTTGAGGTTCTAACTGCTTGGTTCTTTGAGTATGGCTTTATTTGGGGGGCAGGGAGGGAGGAGTTCTTTGCAGATGTAATCAAGGTAAGTCAAGGTCACACTGAATTAGTGTGGGCCCTAAATCCCTTGACTGGTGTCCTTGTAGCGAGGAAGAGGACCTTTAATCCAGTTTTAAAGACCCACAAAGGTGGAGTGGACAGTGCAGGCAGAGTGGGGTGATGTGTCTGCAGGCAAGGATGGCCTGGGTGGGCAGGAGCCGCCCTCCCCACATGCTCCAGAGGCAGCCTGGCCCTGTCCACACCCTGAGAGTGACCTCAGTCCTCCCGCCTATGAGAGAGTCAGGTCTTGTCTAAAGCCCCCCAGTTGGTGTCCTTTGTTACAGGAGCCCTGGGACTGGAATACGCTGGGGATACCGCAGTTGTGCAAGGCCACGAGGAAACCACAGTGGAATGAAAGTGTTGGTTCAGCTGCGTGCTGGTAACTTACCTTCTTGATGCCACCCAGGAGTGACTTTTAGGGAGGAACTTGAGCTCTGGATGAGTTTCCTGTTCCCGGCTCCGTTGATGATGGATCAGTGGCATCACTCCAGACACGCAGGGTTGGTGTCCAGAGTCCGGGTGTCATTTTCCTGTCATCCCAGTGGTGTGTGATTCTCTCCTGAAGCCCCTCAGACACTCTCAGCCACCCACCCGCCCTCTCCACATCCTGCCTTGTGAGAGTTCAGTAGGACCACATTCTATTTGCGGACAATGATGAGGCCTAAAGCCAAAGAAAAGCAGCCTATAAAAGTGCCAGGGGCCTTTGAAATCAGCCATAAACATCGGTGCACGTCTTCTCTTTGGGGTGAGTGTTTGCAACAAGCATCCCAGGCTGCTGTTTTGCTGGTGTGGTCATTTGAGATGAAGCTTTAGAAGGAGGATCCAGTTTGGAACCAGTTCATATAAAGGAGAAGGCAATGGCAACCCACTCCAGTGCTCTTGCCTGGAAGATCCCATGGACAGAGGAGCCTGGTAGGCTGCAGTCCATGAGGTCGCTAAGAGTTGGACACGACTGAGAGACTTTACTTTCACTTTTCGCTTTCATGCATTGGAGAAGGAAATGACAACCCACTCCAGTGTTCTTGCCTGGAGAATCCCAGGGACGGGGGAGCCTGGTGGGCTGCCGTCCATGGGGTCGCACAGAGTCGGACACGACTGAAGCGACTTAGCAGCAGCAGCAACATATAAAGGAATATTATTAAAAATAGCATTCTATGGAAGCATGTGTGTCTTAATTTGTTCAGCAAACAAGCATGTCCTGTTCTGGATTCTGAACCCGGAGCCTGCCTGTCTCTGTAGTTGTTCCCATAACTGCCCCCCTCCAGGTCACTGTTACACGGATGTAGGAGTTGGGGGGCAGCCCGTGTGCGTTTTCAAGGGCGCCTAAGTCAACACACTTCAAGTACATTGACCCGCCCCACTTGGAAAAACAGCCCCAGGGCCCAGAATCAAATGTGGTTTAATTGGTCTGCCCATGCTGGCTGCCTGGAGGGAGCGGGGGATATTTGTCACCAACATTGAGGGCAGACCTGGTCTGCTGAGTCTATGCTGTGCCCGCCCCCCCCACCCCATGCAGATCCCCTCAAGGGAGTCCTCCTGCTTCTCTGCTAGTTTCCAGAAATGATACTCAGGCAATAAACTTCGTCTCTAAAAATAGGGCACATCAAGGCCTTGATGTTTTTTCTAATTAGTGTAAGAATTTATTGAATATACATCATACGTGTAGATCACAATATTATTAAAATTACTATTAAGACTTTACACATCAAAATATTCCAGGCAGTTGGGGACACAGGAAGCCTGATGCTCCCTGAGAACCGTATCTGCATTAGCAAGATAAAGGACAATTTAGGACGATTACAAAGGCGATGATTTAGAGTACAACATAAAACTCTGCTGAGAACTAATTCGTAATGCCAGCTGCTGCTAAGCTTCTTAATCTTTATCTAGTTCAATTAAAATCTGAATGTTTGGGATTTCATTAACAACTAGGGGTTTGGAAACTACACGCACTCTTACACTGTGTTCCGTTGCTGACGGACAATACTGGAACCTTCCCAGAACGTCTTCAGGTAGACTTAGGTGTAATTAAAACTGAAGTACTTAAAGGATAACTCAGAAGAAAGCAAAGATTAGTGTAGTTTTTCAGTCAGATCCAAGTGACAAGAGTAAGAAACCCCATCAAAAGCTGTGCAACTTTTGTTGGGGAGAGAAGGGTATCAGAGCCTGACTGAGTTGCTATCTGTGCCCCTTGGCTGCGGGGTGCTTCAGTGTAAAGCCTGGGAGCTGGTCTGGGTGACTTTGACCGTGCAGGTGGGGGGACCGTGCCAAGTTTCTGCTCCTGCACCTCGCACCAGGTCCACACTCCGCTGCAGGTGGGTTTTCTGTCTGTCAACTCATTATGCAGTTTCCAGACCTTTACAAGCAGGTCTTTCTAAAGTCGAATGAGCTAAAGTGATGAGCCAGCCTGATGTATAACTTCAGATTGACAACTAAAAGCAGAAGGAATGTTTGATGTGTGTGTTTTCTCTTGACCTCAGTGTCAAGTCTGTTGTCATGAACCCTATTCTCTCAAGATCGGTAGGGTCCCTTTGTCCTCTTGCAGAGGTTCTGACTGAGATCAGGGCGGGGACAGGGGATCTGCATTATTAAACGCCCCCCCATGCCATCGTGAGGCAGGTGGTCCCCTCGCCAGGCCCTGCGCACCCCTGATGGAGAGTTTAAGGTTTGGGACATACCTGCTTTCTAGACTCAACCTGGATATCTGTGTGTAAGGGGCTGAATGATGCCCCCAAACATGGCCATGTCCCAATCCCCAGGACCTGCAGATATGTCACCTTGCATGACAAAAAAGGGCTTTGTAGGTGGGATTTGGTTAAGGGCATGGAGGTGGGAGATGATCTCGGAGGACCGCTTCTGACTGGAAGGAGGAGGGCAGAGTTAGTAGTGGGTGTGGTGGTGGAAGCAGAGGTTGAAGTGATGAGAGGAACGGGCCATGGGCCAAGGAGTGTGGGCGCCTCTAGGAAGGGGCAGAGCCTCCCACCCGCCCAGAGTTCTTAACTCTCCTACCTCCTCCCTTTGGTCTGAGAGCATCCCAGGTATTGATGGACACAAGTCTGCACCTGCTGAGGAGCCTGGCTTGTTGCTCACCCACAGTGAAGTGGCCGCTTAGCATGTCAAGATGAGAATGAGCTGCCGCGATTAGGTGCTCATCATGGTCACTTGTATAGAAGAAGCAGGTGAAGGATGCCTCCACATCCCACATGGATTCAGCCAGTGTCCACCAGGTGGGTGAGCTCAGAGCTCAGGGTAACTGGCAGGATGGTGTGTGTCTATGCATCTAGATTCGAATGAGAAAATCGGAGCCTCAGATGGATCCTATGGGGCCATAATATCTATGGCCTATAGTGCTCTTGAACTTGATAAGCCTTCTGAAGACACCCTTTCTGTTTTCACTCTAGGCCCTTCAGTGTTTTTATGAACAGCAGCCACATTAGCACAGCTCAGGGAATGGCCCTGTCCACTCAGTTCCCGGCTATCCCCCATGAAAAGCTGGGAAGCTTCCCCACTTCCCTTTGTTATGGAGGATTTTAATTTCATCTGTTGACTTTAAGGGTTTTTCCAAAGTTGTTGGGAAGAATGATGATTGAGAATCTCGACTCAGCAAGTTGCTTTAGAATATCACAGGCAAAACATCCCAGGTTCCTTCAAAACTTCCATTTACACTCCAGGACATGGTTGATTGGCTATGTTGCTGCAGTGCCATTAGGTTTTTTAAAAACTTTTTATTGACCACATGCAGAAAAATCACATCAGTTGTGAGCATTCAGATGGCAAAACTTTTTAAACTGAGCACATGGTGCCAGCAGCACCAGGCTTATTACCAAGGGACTGAGTGGAACCCACACTCCGAGGCCTTTCCTAGTCGTCACTCCTTCCAAAGGGGCTGGCTGCACGTCCTATTTTGCCTGATTTTGGACTTCAGGTCAGTGGAATCCTGTAGCATCTTTCTTCATGCTTCTAGCTTCTTTGGTTAAGCTCTAAGTCATCGGATGTTGGCTTCCCCGTGGCATGCTTTTCCACCTCCGTTGCGGCAGAGCTCTCCTTCCTGTGCATCTCCATATTTTATCTGTCCAGTCTACACTGATAAGCATTTGGGTTTTGCTGATGGTGGCACGCCAGATAGTGTTACATAGGGCCCACCACACAGCCATGTGCTAAGCTTCTGCACTAAACTTCTGAAGCACAGCCCTCCTTGTGTTAGTGTAAGGACAGGAATTCTCGTTTACAATGAAAGGTGGAAACGGTGGAGTGTGTCAGGTCTGAACTCAGCACCCAGATTGTTGTTCAGTTGCTCAGTTGTGCCTGGCACTTTGCAATTCCGTGGACTGCAGCACACGAGACTTTCCTATCCTTCACTGTCTCCCAGAGTTTGCTCAAATTCGTATTCATTGAGTCAGTGATGTTATCCCGTCATCTCATCCTCCCTCACCCTCTTCTCTTCCTGCCCTCAATCTTTCCCAGCCTCAGGGTCTTTTCCAGTGAGTCAGTTCTACACACTAGGTGGCCAAAGTATTGGAGCTTCAGCTTCGGGCCTCAGTCCTTCCAATGAATATTCAGGACTGATTTCCTGTATAATTGACTGGTTTGATGTCCTTGCTGTCCCAGGGACTCTCGAGAGTCTTCTCCAGCACCACAGTTCAAAAGCATCAGTTCTTTGGCACTCAGTCTTCTTTATGGTCCAACTCTCACATCTGTACGTGACTACTGGAAAAACCTTAGCTTTGATTATACAGAACTTTGTCAGCAAAGTGTGTCTCTGTTTTTAATACACTGTCTAGGATTGTCATAGATTTTCTTCCAAGGAGCAAGCGTCTTTTAATTTCGTGGCTGCAGTCACAATCCGCAGTGATTTTGGAGACCAAGAAAATAAAGTCTGTTACTGTTTCCTTTTTTTTTTTTCCATCTATTTGCCATGATGTGATGGGACCAGAAGTCATGATCTTAGTTTTTTGAATGTTGAGTTTTAAGCCAGCTTTTTTACTCTCTTCTCAGCACCTGGGGGAAAATGCAAATATTCCTGTATCATTTACTCCATTCCTAGTGAGCCTCCTGGTTCTAAGTGTACCTATGGTGTTTTCACACAAGTTTGCACTGCCAGGGGCAGTGTGATATTCCAGGGCTCTGCAAATGAGTATTTTGGTATTAAACACAGTGTGCTTGCACACTTACCCAAAGCTGTCACAGAACTGCCTTGAGCCATGGGGCTGAGTGAGTGGAACTGGTTTTGTGCAATTGGAATTGGTAGGATCCAGTGTCTTTTGTGGGAACAGGGAATCAGGGAGCTGTGAAGTCCAGTGGCACCCTCCTTCGAGCTGCATTGTGCAAGAAAGCTTCGCAGACAATTAATCTTTGTCCACCTGCAAATCCTGGCAGAAGTCAGACACACCAGCAGCCTCTGAGATTTTTTTCTGCTGAAACGGCTGCTGCTTTTGTTCATCGAAATAATTGCCTGTGCTGGGGGCTGGAGGAAGTGGGGGAGCTGGGCTTACCATTTGGCACAAACCAGACAAAATGTGAGGTGCCTCCAGTTCTCCAGCGTGCGTGGTTTCCCTCTGCTGATGGGGGTCTGGTCAGGCACCACCACCCCAATCCCGAGGTCTTGCCTCTGATGATTTCTGGTAAGGAGATTGGGCACCTGGATTCTGGAGCTTAGATTTGCTGCCAGAAACCTGTCTTGGTACCTGAAATAGCCCTCTCTTGTGCATCTGAAGTTGCTCAGAACACGTTCAAAGGCTGGCCATGGGAGCAGGGCTTGCAGCCCACAGTTGGCGGGAGGATGGATTCCTGGTGATCTGCATCACAGCAGGTGAGTCTGTGCCCAGAATGCTCTGCTCCCACCTGGGTCGGAGCTGGGCTCCGACTGCAGATTTGTGAGGCCCAGTACGTGATGAAACTGTGGGGCCCTTTATGCAAAAATCGTGAAGAGTTTCAAAGCGGTGGCAGCAGAGCACTGAGCCAAGCATGAGCCCTTCCCAATGCTGGCCACCTTATAACTGTGAGGGTTGCACATCCCGAGGCCAGCCCTGCTCCAGGGGCAGCTGTGCTGGAAGATCCTGTGACCTCCTTGGAGCCGGTCCTGAGATCAGCTGACCGCTGGGGTGGGAGGCCAGGGGGTTCCCCATCCTTGGCAACTCAGGGGAGCACCTCTCCAGAACCCCCTGCAGTGTGGGGAGGGGCTCTCAGAAGGGACCTCTCCTGCAGAGCTGTCCTCTTCCCTTTCAGCTGCCTTGGCATGGACACCGCCTTCTCTGCTCTGGACATTTATTTGAGGTAGTTTGTGTCAGGCTGGGTGGGTGTTGTAAGCAGACAGCAAAGTAACAAAAGGAAAAACACATAAACAGGAAGAAAGAGAAACAGCTGAGATGTCATAAAGCTTCCAGAACCATTTCCCCAAATCATTTTTCATGCCTCTATTGGAAGGAAACACGTGACCTTAATTATAATATTTAGTAGCAGATTTGAGCAGTGGAAGGATTGATTTGTGTACATTCAAATATTTCTTGACTGTGTACTGAGTGCCAGGGCCTGGATGTAGCAGCGAACAGAACAAAGTCCAAGAAAGATTTAGGGACTTTAGACGTGGTGAATGTCTTCCATGAAGATCTTGGAGTTGAATGTGGCTTCCCTGTGTCAGGAAGGTACCCTGGTGAAGGGAATAGCACCCACTCAAGTACTCTTGCCTGGAGAATGCCATGGGACAGAGGAGCCTAGTGGCGACAGTCCATGGGGTCACACAGTAGGATATGACCGAGCAGCTAACAAATTCACTTTCGTCCAGATCAGTTTTGAAAAGTCCTGAGTCTGTGGTGGGGGTGGGGGACCTTCCTCCTGCTCACAGAGATAACAGTCATCATCCAGGCTCGTCCCCGTGGGTTGGCTCAGGTCACCTGCCCTCCTCTGCTGGCCCCCAACTTTGCCAGCACAGGGCCATCTACAGCTGGCTTGGTCTCAAAACAGCCAGGCCCAGGCGATGGACAGACCCCATGCTCCAGCCATTGGGTGCCTCTCACTCCAGTGGGCAGGTCTTCTCCCACCAGCCAGATCAGGAGTCTTCCTATATCCATCTGCTCCGGCCACCTGCTCGTCATAACGAAGGACCACAGACCGGATGAGTTTAAACCACAGAAATGTATTTCTCTCAGTTCTGGAGGCTGAAAGTTCGAGACCAGGTGCTCAGCAGTGTTGATTCCTCCTGAGGCCTCTCTCCTGGGTGTGTAGATGGCCATCTTCTTCCTGTACCCTCAGCTGGCAGTCGCTCTGTGAGCTGTGTCCTAACCTCCTCCTCTGAACACACACCAGTTCTCTTTTATCAGGACTAATGACCTTATTTTACCTACACTACTTCTTCAAAGGCCCCTTCTCCAAATGCAGTCACATTCTAAGGTAATGGGGTTGGGACTTCAACAGATGAATTGGGATGGGAGGTACACTTCATCCCAAGGCGCTGCCACTGGGCTTGGAGAGAGACACATACCGCCCTCCCCCTGCCCCCGCCCCCACCCCCGTCAGAGCTGGGCCAGACACAAAGGAGGAGGGGGAGGAGGAGGGGCAGCCTCCGGAGGCTTAGGGTCTGACCTTCTGGGTGAGCTGAAGAGCTAGTTGAATCCCAGCTGGGTGGGCAGATACTTAAAGTTAGCCCATTAAAAGACAAAAACTAGATAAAAATATGAAGGAGTGAGTGTTTATCTGAGCTCTGAATTGCAATGGGAACATGCTTGCTGAACAGAAAAGCAGGAGGTGAAATCCGAAAGGAAAAGATGGCTGGATCGGAAAAAAAAAAAAAAGAATTAAAAAAAAAAAAGTTTACAATAAAAGCCAGATTGGGAAGAATCACTTTGATAAATAGGACACAGAATTTCTCACCTTTAAATATAAAGAGGCAATATAGATTGGTGAGAACAATCCAAATTAGAAAAGCAGACCAAACCTCTTAAAGAGAAAAATCACACAACAGCAGATATTTAATAAACATAGTGAAAAGTATTCAGTTTCACGAGCAACCAAGGAAATGCCCTGAAAACAGTATTTTGCCACTGTTGTCCTACCAATTCTACAAAGTTTTCTTTTTCTTTTAAGCGATATTACTGAAAACTGGCCCAAATCTGTTGAGTTAGCATTTTTTTATACTACATTCAGAAATGTTCAATTGAAATAGAAAAGAAATTGACAAAACATGCCAAGAGCCACAGAAATGGTTTTGTGCTTTTATTCGGTGATTCCAGACCTAGTCAATACAAAAAAAGAGAAATCCATGGGTATAGGACAGCCCCCTGAGCAGGGCAGGGGTGCCTGCAGGCAGCCCAGAGCTCTTTGCTCTGCAGTGTCTGGGGTACCTGCCCCGCCCCAGCCCACAGGGTCAGGAAAAGTCACTGTCCCCCAGCTGCACAGTGACTCTTCCAGCCTTGGCCTTTTCTTCCTTGTTCTCAGGGCTTTCCTGATAGCTCACTTGGTAAAGAATCCGCCTGCAATGCAGGTTCGGTTCCTGGGTCGGGAAGATCCCTTGGAGAAGGGATAGGTTACCCAATCCAGTATTCTGGCCCAGAGAATTCCATGGACTGTACAGTCCATGGTGTCACAAAGAGTTGGACATGACTGAGCAACTTACACTTTCCTTGTTCTCACATCTCCCCTTCCACCTGCCCCGTGAGCTGGGAACCCTGGAGGCAGGGCCACGTCCCTCCATCCTATGCTTCCCGTCGCACACAGCAGACACTTGGAGGGATGGGCCAAGTGGACCTCAAGCCCCTGTACTGATGGGACACGTGGGGTGGCCAGCAGCCCCTGGCCCCTCTCCTGTCCTTCCTCTCAACCCAGCAGTTCCTACCCTTATCCTCTGCCTGCTCTTGACCCCCCAGTGCAGAGAAAGAGCTTAACCCCCAGGCTACGTAGGAGCTGACCAGGCCAGCATTTCCCTCCCTCCTTCAATATTCAATCGCCCGACCTCCCCCGACATACACACAGCCTCACTCCCCCGGGAGTTGGGGTGAGCATGGTCTTCTCCTGCTGAGCCCCCACCCCTCCACATTACCCAGGGTAGTGCCCACCCCCCAGGCCTTCCAGAGATGAGACACCAGTTCCTGCACAGTGGACACCAGGCCGACAGCTCAGGGAGGGAGTTCTTACTACAGGCTGGCCCTAATCCAGTGTGACTTTCATGTTGTGGCTTATCAGGGCCTAGTCTAGAATCTGCTTATTCCTTCCTCCCTAATCCCGTGTACTACACCGGCCTGGTTTAGCCAAGAGCAGGGATAACAGTCCTTGCTGCTGTTCTGTGGTGACTTTCCCCTCCACCCTCAGGCCCGGGGTCTCTCCACCAGCTTGTGGGGAGAGACCAGGGCCAAAGACCAGGGGCCAGCAGGGAAGTGGGCCTAAGGGGGTGCCCTGGTGAACACGCGTGAACACCACTGGATTTCCTAATGGAGGATGCACGTCTCTCTG
Organism: Bos indicus; assembly: GCF_029378745.1. Classification (NCBI taxonomy): domain Eukaryota; kingdom Metazoa; phylum Chordata; class Mammalia; order Artiodactyla; family Bovidae; genus Bos; species Bos indicus. Next base: position 55,653,471 of record NC_091772.1, on the reverse strand, counting down.
GGTTCTCGGCTCCTGCTGGGTTGCCCTTGACCCCTTTGTTTTAGTGCAGACAGGCCTGCTGGGGAACCAGCAGTCACTTCTCAACGGTGCGTGGACCTTGGGTAAATATGTTTTCAGAACCAAGGGGAGGGAGCTGTTAATTTCAAGGGAATGGAGGCCCCCTTGTCTCAGCCTGTGTGAGAGGAACTAGGATTGTCTCCCTGCTATGGCCTGGGCATGTCCCAGAAGTGGTTTGTCTCTGTTTTTTAAGTAAATCTTTCCTCCCAGGTAGATCATAGCACATAGAAGCTGATCACTTGTGTGAGGGAAGGGCCCTCCAAGCACAGTGGTCAGCCTGTCATCTCTGCTGATCTGAAGGACAACCTCAGAAGAAGGAATTAACAGTTACCAATGCTTGGGGGCAGGGGCCTCAGGAGGCTGTGCCTTGGGCATGCAGTGAACTCATCCCTTGGACCCCAGTGTGAGGCAGCTTGGGCAGCAGAGGGATCTGGTTTGTCTATCTGTCCATCCCTCACCCATTCAGGGATCTTTGGTAACAGAACCTCCATTCGTGTCTCGTGTCTGAGAAAGCTCCTGTGTGCTCTGCAGAGGGTCCTCCCAGACTTAGGGTATAGGGGGGCCATGGGGACCCAGCCTCATTGGCAGCACCTCTCTGGCCTGGGTCCACAGTGATGATGTGGGGGTGGGCTTGTGATCAGACAGGGCCAGTGAAACATTTGTGACTTTCTGGGTTCCTGGGCAACAGAAACTCTTCCTGGATGCCTTGGAGGAGCCTGGTATCTGGAAGGAAAAGTGGTGCTTCAGAGAGCATAGAGCTCAGAGTGGAGGGAGGAAGCTGTCCTTGGGATCAATGACCCCACCGATGAGAATATGGTCAGACTCCAGCTGCAAAATCATACAAGTCCCACTCTGACTTAAACTACTCGGAGTCAGGGTTTCCATCTCCTGCTGCAGAAAGAGAGGTAACAGGGACAAGGGCTTAAGAAGGAATGATTCTAAGAACTGGTGGAGCCAGGCAGCAGGGGTAGGATGAGGGGAGAGTGCACTGGACCTGGTTCTTAGGACATCACTCTCTGTCCTCGGGGTGGGTTAGCAGGGAGCAGGTCTAGAGAAAGGTGGGCTTCCTGAGGCCTGGGAAGGTGGCCTTGGCATGCAGGTCATCTCGGGGGAGGGAGATCCAGGCACTTCCCCACCTGCATGCCCACACCCAGGTCCTCTGGCCTCCCCACTGCTGGCACGTTTCTTTGGGTTGGATCTGCCTGTCTCTGGGAAACCTGTGATACAGGAAATAGAAGCTCATTTTCCAAAGGGAAGGGTGTTTTCAGAGAGGCTTTTTTGATGGATCTGCATTTCTCAAAACCCATTCCATCAGGAGAAGTTAAGAAAAGAAAAATCTGATTTTCTGGAACATCGGAGATGGAAGAGGCCCCGCTCCTTGCAGATGGAGACCAGGCTTAACTAAGTTTATAATCTGAAGGCTCTAACGAGTTTGAAAAAGTCCCCTTTCCCCTTAAATCAGGTTCAGATGGCAAAACGGATGTGATATCCAGCAGAGGTAGGATAAACCTTTGGCTGGAAAGGAGAATAAAGCCATCAACTCCCTCTTATCAGATTTCTGCCGCTCGCCTCTGCCCATCCACCATATGCCGCATTCTCTGAGCAGGATCGCTTTGCCCGTTACAGGAAAAGTGGTTGCTTTTCAGCACAATTAATTTAGTAGGACACAAATGCTGCTGACGGCTAGGAGTAAGGTTTGATCAAACAGATTGGCTAATTGGTAGCAAAGAAGTGTTGACCGTGTAAAAGAGGATGAAAGCAAAGTTGGACTCCACTGTCGTCAGGGTGGCCTTGCCCCACATAGTGTGCGGAGGTGGGGGCGGGTCTTTGAGTGGGTGCCCAGAGCTAGAAGCCATCCGTCTCTTGTTTTATAATCATTTGTTCAGGATGACAGTCAGAGCTGAGGTGCAGGCCAGATGGGGAGGTGCACCAGGTGGGCGTGGCCACCTCAGCTCTTCTGGCACAGCAGCCTTCAGAGCACACACCTTGTTGTGGGACTGTAAGTCTACCACGCTCTCCATTATTTCTGAAACCCAATAAATGAAGGTGCTGGAGCAGCCCGGCCTCCAGGCGCCTGCTCTGTAATTCTGTGGAATCAAGCTTGAATTGAAGTGTTTATTAGCAAGTCCTGGCCACACAATCTGGTGAAGGTGGGAAGGCTGCAGCTGTAGGGCATCGCACTGAGGTCCCGTATGGGGTCAGGGCCTCCTCTCTTTTTGCTCTAGACCAGGTGCTGGGCACCCGACTTGGGTGCCACTGGGTGGTTCTCTGTTTTAGGGTCTTTGCCGTGCACTGTCAGATGTCCAGCAGCATCCTTGGCCTCCACCCAGCCCATGCCAGTAGCAGCCAACCAAAAGTGTCCCTAGATCATACCAGTGTCTCCTGTTTGAGAACCACAGCTCCAGACAGAGGGCTGAAGTTGATTCAAAAACTGATCCCGCACACAGAGGGCCAGGAATGACCTGAGAACGGGGCAGTCACTCCAGATGGATGGGTGACAGGTTCAACAAGCAGAGCACTTACGTACGAGGCTTGACCTGGTGCCACAAGTCGAGTAGATCTCCACCCCACCTGCCAGAATCTTAAAGTTTATGTAGCAGACTTGACTTGGTTCAATGAGTCCACTGTCCACAGGGTCTCAACCGTGTCATCACACAGGATGCAGCTTTGCCTTGGGCTTTTTTAAAAATATGTGTGTGTTACTTGCTCAGTTGTGTCTGACTCTTGCGACCCCAAGGATTGTAGCCCGCCAGGCTCCTCTGTCCATGGATTCTCCAGGCAAGAATACTGAAGTGGGTTGCCATTTCCTTCTTCAGGGGATCTTCCCAACCCAGGGATCAAACCCACATCTCATGTCTCCTGGGTTGGCAGGCGAGTTCTTTACCACTAGCACCACCTGGGAAACCCTTTGTTAAAAATATAGCTGTATTTGTTTTTATTTGTTTGGCTGTGCCGAATCTTAGCTGTGGCATGCAAGATCTTTAGTTTGCCTTGTGCTTGATTTCATCTAGGACCTACTGCTTTGCATGATAAAAACCTAAGAATGTAAAAATTTCTGAAAGCAATGCTCTTTTTCCCTTCCTTTTTACTCATTTGTTTGCTCAACATGTTCAGTCATGTCCAACTCTTTGTGACCCACCAGGCTCCTCTGTCCATGACCTTCTCTGGGCAGGAATACTGGAGTGGGTTGCCATGCCCTCCTCCAAGGGATCTTCCTGACCCAGGGATTAAATCTGCGTCTCAAATCTCCTGCAATGATGGGCTCTTTACCATTAGTGCCCACCTGTTTGTTTATCTCTTAGATTAATATTGACTCTCTCTTAAAGAAGCCTTGTCCACTCAACAGCTTCATTAATAAACCATGAATCAGGACATCTGGGGGAGCTGTGATGTGGGTGTGTCCTCTACCAGGCACAGTGAGACAAAGGAATTGGGGTGATTCATTCACTCCAGCTTACACGCTCAGCTGAACATTGCCCCTGATGAGAAAACTGTTAGCTCCATGAGGTAAAGAAGCATGTCCTGTTTGGCTGGCCTTTGGCATAGAGAAGGAACATTGCGTAGTCATTGACTGAACCGATGAGCTAGTCTGCTGCTTGTGCTGCGTTATGTTTCTTATCTGTTCATTCACTCAACAAACATGCTCATATTCCATGTGCCTGCCACTTGCCCAGGCTCTGAGGGTGGAGGGCTAAGCAGAAGACCCCTCCCCAGCCTCCAGCCAGTGTCTTTGGCCATGGCTGGTTCTGTATACAGGTGTGGCTGTGGGTGCAGGGGGAACAGGATACGTTGACGTTTCTGATACTTTCCAGATTGGAGAATTCAGCTGTCAAAAATCTCCTTCTTTATTGTACCAAGAGGTAGGACTAGCTTGCATTTTCACTATTGCAGATTTTAAATTGCCTGTATCCATTCATCCATCTGTGGACACGTGGGTTGCTTCCGCTTCTTAGCTGTTGTGAACAGGGCTGTACAGACGTGCAGATGTCTCTTTGAGAGGCTGATTTCAGGTCTGTTGGGTGCATACCCAGCAGTGGGCTCACTAGAGCATGTGGCGGGTGGTTGCCGGGCTGGGAGAGTGGGATGGGGTGAAGTGGTTGTGCAAGGTGGGCATCTCCTGAGCTACCTGTCCTCCATACATAGACAGGTGCCGCCACAGTTTGTTCAGTGAGAAGATCGCCAGTTAAATGCTCTTACTGGTTCAGTGTCTCTGGGGCAGGGCTCATGCCTGGGTTGCTCTGGGGCCCCTGTGTTGCTGGTACAGCAGCACCTAAGGGTGTCCAGGCAGTCCGTGAGCAAGTTTCTTCCTGAGCATCTCAGGTACGGACGTGTGTGTGTTCTTCTGGTTCCCTATTTCCTGTTTTTGTCATGGCCATTCTTTCATTCAGCCAACATTTGAGGGCATCTGCTGCTGCTAAGTCGCTTCAGTCGTGTCCGACTCTGTGCGACCCCATAGATGGCAGCCCACCAGGCTCCCCCGTCCCTGGGATTCTCCAGGCAAGAACATCGGAGTGGGTTGCCATTTCCTTCTCCAATGCATGAAAGTGAAAGGTGAAAGTGAAGTTGCTCAGTTGTGTCCGACTCCTAGCAACCCCATGGACTGCAGCCTACCAGGCTCCTCCGTCCATGGGATTTTCCAGGCAAGAGTACTGGAGTAGGGTGCCATTGCCTTTACCAGAGGCCAGCTGTGTTCAGCACAGGAACTAATGTGCTGGTTCTTGACCCCAGTGGGCCAGTCGAGAACTCCAATCCCGTGACCTTGGAGAAGAAGGCAGGAGCAGCGGTGGAGGCCAGAGGAGCTGGGGTGGATGCGGAAGGACCTCTGCCATGTGGGGTGGTCTCTGGCCAGGGCTTGTCTGCCCCCATGAACCTGGAAACCCTGGAGACATTTACATTCACCACAACTAGAGGAGGGGGTGCCGTTCACATCTGATGGGTAGAGGCCAGTGATGCTGATAACCTCCTGCAGTTGTCAAGGCGGCCCCCTCAGGACAGAGGATTATCCAGCCAGAATGTTCCTACTGCCGGGAAAACCTGGCTTTAGCTGAGATCTGAGCAGTGAGCAGGAGCCAAGAACACAAAAGAGGGAAGAAGGTAGGGCAGGAGGAGCAAGGGTGAAGAAGAACTGGGAGAGGCCAGGGCCACGGGGCTGGCAGGACAGGGCTGGAGAGGGGCACTGGGGTGTTGGACGTTGGCCTGGGCCTGGCTCCCTCCGTGGGGCAGGGCAGGCATTGTCTTGCTGCCCAGCATGGGGAAGTGGCCTGCGGTCTGTCTCCAGCCCCTGAACCACCAGCTCCTCCAGGCTCTCCACACTTGGATCCTCCTTGGGACAGTGTTGACCTGGCTGGTCTGGCCTTTGGCCAGTGGTCAAAAAAATGAAACCAGCCCCACTGCACATTTCCAGGGAGACAGGGGCTCGGTGGGTCTCGTTAGTAGTCAATTGAGGTCAGAGGGCTCTGGCGGTTATCTAACTCTGCAAATTAGACCAGTTAATTGCCTGAGAAGTGAGTACATGGTCTCATTGATCTAGAGTGGGGGAGGGGAGGCAGAGCCGCTCTTGTGGATTCTGAAGGTGAGGTCACCTTTCAACCAAAACCCTTGATCCTCTTTGCTTTTTCTTTTAGTCTTTTTCCAACCCACTCCAGTGTTCTTGCCTGGAGAATCCCAGGGACGGCGGAGCCTGGTGGGCTGCTGTCTATGGGGTTGCACAGAGTCGGACACGACTGAAGTGACTTAGCAGCTGTGTCTCTTAAAATGAGAGCCTTGGAATGCTGAGGCTAAGACTTTTCCTTAAAAAGATATAAGAAGTTTCATATGCATGTGTATGTATCTCAGTGTGTCCTCACATGTATCTCTGCATATGTGAGTGTGTGTGCACGTATGTGTGTGCATGAGTGAGTGCATGTAGGGAGCAGGCTGTGGGAGACAGAGTTCAAGTTCCTGGAGTAACGGCAAAGCCAGGAGCCCTGGTCTAAGTGGAGGGTTTGACAGTATGCTCTGTCCTCAGGTATGTTGTGGGTTTATCTGTGTAAAGGGCTCCATGCTGTGAGCTGTGGAGGGCAGCCCCCAATGACTTTGGCCATTTTTTCCCTTGGACTCGCTCAGTTGGCCTTGTCAGCACAGCACCCTGTTCCCACACCTCTCAATATCCCTTATTCCACGCCCATCAGGAGATGAGAAATCACCATTCCTAATACAGATCATCCTCAACTTACATGGGATTATGTCCTGACAGATCCATTGTAAACTGAAAATATTTTAAGTGAAGATGCGTTTAATGCATCTGACCTACCCATCTGCCTTACCCACCTTAAATGTGCTCAGAACGCTGACATCAGCCTGTGGTTGGACCAAATCATCTAAATCAAAACCTGTTTATAATCGTTGTTCAGTCACTCAGTTGTGTCTCTTTTCGATCCCACCGACTGCAGCATGCCAGGCTTCCCTGTCCTTCAGTGTCTCCCAAAGTTTGCTCAAACTCATGTCTATTCCATCGGTCTTATAGTAAAATGTTGCGTATCTCATGTTGACTGAATGCTGTACTGAAAGTGAAGGACAGTGGTTGTCTGGGTCCAGAGTAAGCCTAAGTGTGTTGCTTATACACCCTCCTGGTCACGGGACTGTGGCATACCGCCAACCTGGGAGGTCACAATTCAAAAGCCTCTGGTTTCTACTGAACATGTATCCCTTAGCACCATCCTAAAGTCAAAACATCATAAGTTGAACCGTTATTAAGTCAGGGGCCATCTGTACACAGGCTGATCCCAGAGATGTGTGAAGTTGATTGGAATGGATTGGAACTGTTTTCCCTTCTGTTTTCAGACACTAACTTCAGGTGACAAATATAGTGAAGGAATGAGGTGATTCTTTTTGAGTTTCCCTCATGGAATCTTTATTTAGGCAGGTAATTCATAGTTACTCTCCACAGACTTCTCCACTTAAGTGACTTGTTTTAGGAAGAGTTTAGCCCAGAGTGGAGTTCACGGTAGGTTTCTGTGAATATATATCGAACGAACAAATGAATGAGTGACATGTTTTGAACGATATTCGCTCACGGCTGCAAAATTGCATTCATAACAGGAAGCTTGCTTAGGGGGAAGAAAAGGGGTTATTCTTATGAAATGCACGGTTTTCTCCCCAATGTGCAGTAGGAATCTCCTGAAAATTCACAGCACACGTGTTGTCTGGCCAGCTCAGAGGAGTAGAATTTTGGCTACTCAGATGGGGTGGGGGCCTGAGCGTGTTACTATATACACAGTAGATGACCGGTTTTCAGAGACTGAGTATAAGACAGTGTTAGTAGCATTAATATTACACTGCTTCATGGATTTCAGTTACTCCTTGACCCAGAAGGCTCACACGCATCGTGCAGGGGTCACTGGGACCCTGTGTCCTGCATGTTGGAGGGGCTGACTGGCTGCCCAAGAGCATTGGGGATGAGATTCTACAATTCAGAGGCTTTTCTCTTTTTTCAAACTTTTTATCTTGTGTTAACAACGTTGTGATAATTTCAGGTGGACAGCAAAGGGACTCAGCCATACGTACACATGTACCCATTCTCCCCCATTCAGGTGGACAGCAAAGGGACTCAGCCATACGTACACATGTACCCATTCTCCCCCAAACGCCCCTCCCATCCAGACTGGCAGGTAACATTGAGCAGTTTCCTGTGCTATACAGTAAGTTCTTGTTGGTTGTCCATTTTAAATATAGCAGTGTATACAGGCAACCATGAATTCATTCTCTAAGTCTGTGAACAGAGACTTTTATCTCTCAGGTCACATCCATCTGGAGCACAAAATGAGTTGTTTTTCATTCTCTTAGAGAAAAAATTTATTTGGTTTTCTGTGGAATGAGGGCACAGGTAAATGCAAGCCATGCTCCTTCTTATGACTTTTCATCTCAGTGATCCTGAAGCATCTGAAGAACCAAGACACTACAGCCGTGGAGTCAGCGAGATACATGAAATAACCATTTCTGGTGTAGCCTTCCTGAATGTCATTTTCAAATAACTTGTTTGCTGAGTGCATTTTCACTGGCTGTGAGGTTTAAGAGCTACCCCCACGAGCAGGATTAAGGTATCCTCTTCATTCTTATTCCCAGAGCAGTCCTGTAGCAGAGGAGGGGGAGCCCTGGGATTCTGTGAACATCGCCTGAAGTGGTATGCTGGAAGCAAATAATTGCTTTGAAGTTTCATACTTTATCTGAAAAATTAATGTGCCCAGAAGCCATATAAAAAAAGACAGCCATGTTTGACCATATAAAAATTAAAGTTCCTGACTGTCAAAGGCATACCATTTAAATTTTGTAGGAAAAAATAGAATCCTAGGGAAAATGGTTTTATGTGTTTGACAGTTTTCCTTAATAAATAAAGAGCTCCTTAAAATCAATGGAACAAAGAGCTCAAACTGATGGGGAAGGGAGGCAGGGGTGTTGAACTAAATTATGTGATTTTATAGCTATATTATGTGAACAAGCAGTTATGGGGGGAAACGGATTTTAGATGATTGAGAAACATTTTGAAGGCACTTGCTCACTTTCATGTAAACGCAAAATAAAATTCTGACCTATAGTTTCACTGCTCAGATTGGCAAAGATTAAACAACTGGTGCACATCTCTGGGAGGCTGGGAGGACTCTGGCCACAGCTGGTGATGGGAGATGTGTATTCAAGTTATGGGTGGTCACTTGACCCCATCCATCAGACGTAAGGTGGGCACACTGCTGATGAACGACTTCACTTCTAGATACTTACTCTATATCTATACAGCCGGGTGTGCAGGTGTATTCACTGAAAGGTTGTTTATTATAGGAAACTGGAAACGACACTCTCTTTATCAGTCAAGAACTGTCTCTAGTACAGAACAGAAAATCAGCCAGCCTTTATCAAAGATGAGGTATAATTCTATGAATGGCCATGGAACTTTGGTTCATAACTGACCTTATGTGATAAACAGCAAATTTGCAAGACGATGCATTCGTTAGGACCCTGTGTGTGGAAAGTAGGGGACTCTGTTTGACATTTGTGCTTATGTTTTAATATATCCGTAGAACATTTTTGGAAGGGTTGATAGAAAGATAACATGTTCCTCTGGGGAGGCAGGGGGAGGGGGCAAGAGGGAGGGCCTTTTGCTTCCTGTTCTGGATTGTTCATAATGGACTTGGTTTGGTTTTTAATAGAACTGCTCATTTTTTTTAATATAAATTTATTTATTTTAATGCAGGCTAATTACTTTACAATATTGTATTGGTTTTGCCATACATCAACATGAATCCGCCACGGGTGTACACGTGTTCCCCATCCTGAACCCCCCTCCCACCTCCCTCTCCATCCCATCCCTCTGGGTCAACCCAGTGCACCAGCCCCAAGCATCCTGTATCATGCGTCGAACCTGGACTGGCGATTCGTTTCACATATATTATAGATGTTTCAATGCCATTCTCCCAAATCATCCCACACTCTCCCTCTTCCACAGAGTACAAAAGACTGTTCTATACATCTATGTCTCTTTTGCTGTCTCACATAGAGGGTTATTGTTACCATCTTTCTAAATTCCATATATATGCATTAGTATACTGTATTGGTGCTTTTCTTTCTGGCTTACTTCACTCTGTATAATTTAAACAACCGTTTGCTCAAGGAGGAAGCTTACCTTTTCTATTAGGTGTTGATAGTGATCCTATTTCCCATTATATGTTAAAGTAACACAAATATGCACAAGCACTTTGTATTCTAATTCTCAGTGCAAATTGTGACCTGGGTGTATGTACAGGAGGGTGCTGGTCTTGATCCTGTGTTAATAGTCTCATATGCTCTCCTGCCTTCAGACATCCCACAGACCCTGGACTGTCATTTAAACTGTCAGCAGAGTGACCTGTGCTTTGGCTCAACAAAGTTCAAGCTGTTGTTGCTGTTCCTTCAAGAACACCTGATGTCGGGAATTCCCCGGTAGTCCAGTGGTTAAGACTTCTTGCTTCCACTGCAGGGGACATGGGTTCCTTCCCTGGTCAGGGAACAAGGACTCCATATGCCACATGGTGTGGTCAAAAAAAAGGTCAAGAAAGCCCTATGTCTTAGCCTCAGCTGCCTGCCTTCTGGGCAGCAGTACTTGCTGCCCGTGGTGGGACACTGCAGGTGTCCTCAGCCCCGCCCACCGCTGCACAAGCCCCTGTGTTTAGGATGTATTTAGGATGTATTTAGGATTCTGCACTTGTTGGTCTGAAAAGGTCTTTCTTGACAGATCAATCCTGGATGGAAGCACAGATCCATATGGAATCATGCCCTCCACACTGAACAGAGCAGGCCAGAGCAGGCACTGCCCCCACAATTATCTCCATCACAGCAGAGCCAGTTGGGATGTAGGCTTGTCTTGGTGGCTCTTTGGAGAGAACCTAGAACATGTAAATCTGTGTCAGAGTGGTGATGTGGAAAGAACCCAGAGTTCCTGGGCACATCGGTTTCCATCATGGTTATGGGTTCAGGGCCAGCCAGGTCCGGCTTCAGCCCTGAAGAATCCAGGGCACCTCCTGGGATGCAGTGCTGGTGTTCAGGTCACAGTCCTTCCTTAGAGATGTACCCCCCCACGCCTCCCACGCCTCCCGCCACACCCCCCGCCCCCCCACTCCCAGGTCCCACGCCCAGCAAGTGCAGGAGCTCAGAGGCCCCAGGCCACCCACATGGGGCCAGACATTCCTGACCCCCTGGGAAGAGCGCTTTCCTGCCCTGGTGTCTCCTTCCTGTTCTCACTGGCCCTGGGGGATGCTTGGTGCGTCCCATTGTCCTGCACGTGTCAGAACTTCTCCAGCCTGGCTCAGACCCTTTCCTAGGTGGAGGGAATGCTATGGGTTTCCCTCTGCCCTGGGTTGGGGGTGGTGATCCAGGGCTCTTCTTCTGCCTGCACACAGTCCCGCTCTGGGCTAACTCAGAGGCTGACTTTCCATGGTCCCTCCCCTGACTGCGAGCACCCTTGATTACACTCTTGGCTCTTACCTGGCATCTCAGGGTAAAAAAATCTGCCTTCTTCGCAGATGCTACCCATCGTGCTTACAAGGCCCCGGCCCCTCCTGGGCCCCACCCTGTTCCGGGCTATTTTGGGACTAACCTGCTGACTTAGAGTTTGTCCCTTGGTGGCTTCCTCTCTGTCCCGTGGGGGTCTGGGCCCCTCCCGTCCCAGACCCAGGTCGCCTTAGAACCTTTTCTGGAATAAAGCTTCAGCCACACCTGCCCCAACCTGGAGTCTTTATTTTTGGACCAAGCCGGGCTCTGTTTTTGTTTGTGAAGGGAGGGGCTCTTCCCCTCTGAAGAAGCTACCTGGGTGTCCACTGCCAGCTTGGCCTTTTGAGAGCAAGGAATTATTTTTAGATGCATTTCAGCAACTCTTGTAAAGAAAGAGGCAGAAGTAGGTGCAACAGACACTCCAATCACACACACACCTTGGCCAGGCTGGGGGGTGGGGTGGTGAGGTTCTCTTTTCTGGACATTTGGCAAATCCCAAGCTGGCCTCCTCCATTTGGATGTCGCAGGGGCGTGGGCTCTAAGGAGGGCTCATGCTCTGGCTTACTGAGACCCCGCAGGTGCTGTGTACCACACAGGTCGCCAGATGGCCAGGCTCTGAGAAGTACTTCAGCGCAGAGGCCACACCAGTGACAAGTGTGTGTCCAGGTGGTGGATGGTGGAGGCCCAGGGCCCCAAGGGCCGTGCTGTAGAAGGGGAACGCAAGGCCACTCTGGGTCAAGCGGTGAACAGAGCTGTCTTCCTTCCGTGGCTTCCACACACCTGTGCCCAAGTCCCAGGTTGACATTTCAGGCCAGTAACAGAGAGCTTACGGTGCCTGTGGCAGAGTGGCTCGAGATCCAGCTCTGGGCTGTCTGGGAGACATCTGCGAGGGCATGTTCCATGCAGCTCCAGCACTACCACTCAGAACACAGTGCTTCTGAGGCCCAGAGGCTGGGTAATGCGGGGAGGGGTGGGAGGCAAGTGTAGAAGACACTGGATTCCTGAGTTGTTGCATGGAAAAGCCCACACGACTCCCACTAATAACCTTTTGTGTAGTGTGTGTGGGTATAAACTAATATTTTTTTGCTGTGTTGTGGCCACGCATTCCAGGAAACAAACTCACTCAGAAGGACAGTGCAGATAGTGGTGTGCAGTTTATTACACTGGCGGGCCCAAGGCAGAGTCTCCTCTTTAGCCAAGGACCCCGACCAATTTCTGTGAAAACCTTATATACCCTAAGTGTATAAGGTTCCCTGAAACTAGTCTGAACAAATGAAAAAGAAAGATACAATCAAAGTTAACCCAGATCGTGTGCCTTAAGCCTCCGTAGTTCACAGCAGACAATGTCAATAGGCCTGTGGTCATACCCCAATAAGCATAATAGAAGGTATGGTTCTATTCAGTTACACGGATAATTAGGGTATTCTTTTAGGTGATGGAGAGCCCTGGGGCTCTTCCTTCCGGGGGCCTGGCTTTCCATTGGGTACATTGTTTCCATAGATACTGGGCAGATAGCTCAAAGTCCACAGTCCGGCCAAAGATGGAGTCCTGCTTTCAAGATAGAGCCTGTTCTGTTTCCTCCTTCAGCTGTATTGGATTAAATAAAACATATTAGGGAAATCAGTTTCCCCTCTATTTTTACTTTTCTAACATGGCACTAGAGGTTTAGGATTGCATTCTCTTCCCACTGGATAGAGCCCCCTTTCAGTTCTTTCTTCCTGAGTAGCCGGGACTTGGGGTCCCTTTTTCTGTGGCCAGTCCCAGGTTGGGAGAGGACTACCCACTGGCCACTCCATTTGTGAACGTGACTGTGGATTCCCCAGGTGGGAAGGACTTGCCTCACTGGTTATGAGGCCGAAGCTCCAGCCTGCAGGTGGGTGAACTGCCCGAGCCCCTTTCTTGGTCTCTCCCCTAGGGACGCCCACACGCTTTTGCACCCTCTCTGTCCTCCCTGCCCAACACCCAGCACTGTGTTCCCTCAGCCTGTGTCTGCAACCCTGTGTCTCAGTCTAAGTGTCCTAAAAGTCCTGGGCTATTTAGGAAAAGGCTCAGCCGACTCAAGAGTCGATAGCTCCGTCACCCAGCAGATCATGGGGGCAGAGGTGGCTCCTGCGACTTGGGGACATCTCATGGCCCCAGAGCATTAGTTTCCTGTCTCTACACAGCCCTCCCCCACTATGCTACCTGTCCTGCCCTTCCAGACCACCCCCCCACAGTGAGTCACCACACTAACAATTCTGCAGGTCCCCGTGTGCCCAGGCTCATTCACCTCTCAGTGCCCTCTCCTGACCTCCCGTGTCCCCAGTATGTACCTGTGGTCTGAAGCGGGTGGTCCTCAGCCCCTCCCTCACCCCCGCTTTCTCCGTGCTATGCTCTTCTGTGTCCTCACAGCACTCACAGGCTCTGAACCCACTGCTCCTCTCCGTTGGTTTGTTGTCTGTTTTCCTCCATGAGACAAGATGTTCTGTGCTCAAGAGGCAGCCTTGTGCTCTGTGCCCATGCCTGGCACATAGTAAGTGCTCAGACCTCCCTGGATGAGCAGGCACTGAGCAGAAGTCTCATCCCCTGGAGTTCCCCATCTGGTCTTATCAGGGGCTCTGAAACCCCAAATGGTTATGGGATGAAGGCCACCCACTGGGGCTTGCCCCATGGGATGGGAGTGAGACCCACCTTCTGGGTGAAGGACCAGACAGTGTGCAACTCCCAACAAAGGACCCTAGAGAGAGAGCGGGGACATTCCTTCTCACTTGTCAAGATGAAGCCCCCAGACCCCCTCCCTGGTGGAAGCTACTGCAAAGAACTGGCGGAGCTTCAGTCACCGTTCAGATCTCAGTGTCCCCTCAGCAGATGTGAGAGGCATTGTGTGTCTTATTAATAAGCACGATGGCAGCTCTAATGGTACTACAGGACGCTAATGAGAGAAGACATCCGATAGCTCCTGGTAACATGGTGGCTCTGTCTGGTGTCGGACAGGCAGCCCTGCAGAGGTGGGTGTGGGGGCCTGGACAAATGATGTCCGGTGTCTGCACTGATTCTGTCCTTCCCTGCCCAGCCCAAGAGGACAGAGGAGCCAGGTCGGGTCAGCGGTTTCCTCCATGTAACAACGTCATGGTGTTTGTGGTCCAAGGGACATCGGAGGTAATTATATTCACTTTGTTCAAAAATTTAGGAATGAGCCACATATGAAGCTTTTAGAGATTTGGGACACGTGGATCTGCTATTTAAAGCATCTAATTGCACCTTTTTGTGATGCTCAAAGTGTGATTATTTCACCGTGGATACTGCACACCTGGTGTGGACGCCCGCTTGCTGGTTATTCAGCCAGGCAAGGGGGTCTGTCTGTTCAGAGGTGGTCCTGGCAGGACCCTAATTACACCAACGATTGTTCCTGAATATCCAGGATCAGATTCCTGTGAGAGAATCTGCATAAAATTCACACCAAGATGGGGTTCATACATTGTGCATGCATGCGTTTATGCTAAGTCGCTTCAGTCATGTCTGACTCTTTGCAGCTCCATGGACTATAGCCCCCCAGGCTTCTTTGTACATGAAATTCTCCAGGCAAGAATACTGAAGTGGGTCGCCATTTCCTCTTCAGGGGATCTTCCCGACCCAGGGACTGATCCTGCATTTCTTGCATCTGCTGCACTGGCAGACGGGTTCTTTACCACTAGCGCAACCTGGGCAGACTTGGAGAGCTCCCTGCATGGAGATCATCCAAGCAGAGACTACAGTAGATCTCACAGGGCCTTGCCCTGGCCAGGAGCCACAGAGCAGGGTGTGGTCCCGGCGGTGGCTGGGGAGTGAGCTGTGCAGGGCTGTTACCTTCTGACGGGGATGTTTACAGAGTGACTGTGCTAAGACTCGCTCACTCAGCCTGGTTTTCTCATCTGTACATTGGGGTAAGAGCAGCCCTGCCTCACTCAAGAGGCATTTCAAGGATGCAGTCAGATGGCATGCGTAAACATGGCACATAGTGAGGTTGTTAACTCCTCCTCCATCAGTAGCATCACTGCAGTTCAGAGAGTTTCAGTGATTCTCCTGTCCTGTGGCCTCCTAAGACCTGGTCCCCAGCACACTGCCCAGTCTTCTCTCCATTCCTTTTTGTTCTCTTCCAGGAAGGCCTTTTGTGGGCCCCTTTCATTCTCCCTTGCATGTGTTGTGCTAAGTCACTTCAGTTGTGTCTGACTCTTTGCAACCCTATGCACTGTAGCCCACCAGGCTCCTCTGTCCATGGGATTCTCCAGGCAAGAATACTGGAATGGGTTGTCATGCCTCCTCCAGGGGATCTTCTTAACCTAGGCATCAAATGTGCATTTCTTTAAGTCTCCTGAATTGGCAGGCGGGCTCTTAGCACTGTACCTCCTGGGAAGCCCTTCATTCTCCTTTGGTCAGTGCCAATCCTGTGCCCACAATAGGTCCTCACTATGTGTTAGAAGTAAGCCAATGCCTGCCACATCCAGCCTTTTGTGTGTATAAGGACCAGCTTCTTTTTAATTGAAATGGAGCAGGTTGTTACTTAGAATTTCCAGTCCTTGCTGCAGAGGACAGGTGGCCCAAAAGTCCTTGAGAATCAGATGGGAATCAGTCCTTGAGAATCCCAGCCCTGTGGGCCTGGGGAGTTTCTGTTTGCCCTCCTCCCCGCACTGGACCTTCCAGGGATGGGTCTCTCTTCCTTCCCTGACTCTCTTCATGGAAACAACACCCAGTATAGAAACACATCCCCTCACACAGGGCAGTGAGGACAGGCACTCCGGGTGGCAGTTAGATTTCAGCCTTGGTCTGGCTGATTGGGACAAACCATGGTCCTTCTCCCCACGAGGCTCGTGGCAAGAGCTCAAGAAAAACAGGTCCAGGCTGGAATCCTGACTCTGTGCTTCTTGGCCCCTTGACCCAGATGTTACTGTTTCTCTCTGAGTGGCAGGGGCTTTACTGTAAAGTAGGGGGTATATTCGGAGAAGGCAATGGCACCCCACTCCAGTACTCTTGCCTGGAAAATCCCATGGATGGAGGAGCCTGGTAGGCTGCAGTCCATGGGGTCGCTAAGAGTCGGATACGACTGAGCGACTTCACTTTCACCTTTCACTTTCATGCATTGGAGAAGAAAATGGCAACCCACTCCAGTGTTCTTGCCTTGAGAATCCCAGGGACGGGGGAGCCTGGTGGGCTGCCGTCTATGGGGTCGCACAGAGTCGGACATGACTGAAGCGACTTAGCAGCAGCAGCAGCAGCAGGGGGTATATTCTTGAATGTGGCTGGCAGAGTGCGTTGTCAGGTAATAATGACAATGATGCAGGTAGCGATGAGGAAGAAGATGATGATGGTGAAGATGATGGGGATGAAAGTGTTGATGAAGATGAAGAAAATAATGGTAGTGAGATGATGGAGCTGACGATGATGATGATAGTAATGACGGTGATGATAATGATGAAAAACGGTGATGATAAAGAATCTGATGATGGAGATGATAATAATAGAGGACTGATATTAGTAGTGATGCTGCTGCTGATAAGAACGATAAGGATGATGATGATGATGATAAGGAAGAGAGGATGATGATGATACTAGTGATGATGGCCCTGGGCAGATACACTCTGGGTCGAGTCCTTAAAGTTCTCCAGTGCTCACATTCAGGAGTCTGGGTGGTTTGCTTTCAAAGCCTTCTCCCTGAGGATGTCTACTTGCACACTCACACCACTCGCACACCCACACCGGGCTGCCTCGTCCTCCCCATTTGGAAGTTTGACATCCCGTTCTGTGACCTTTGTCATCTTTAAGATTTCTCTGTCTTGGAGCTGAGGTTTTTTTTCTTTACTGTGCTTGCTTTTCCTGCTTTCAAAATGGTGCCGCGCTACCGAGCCGCACCGCTATGAAGATAGAAATGGCACTTCTTCCTTCCTTCTCCTGGTAATTTTGAAATGTGTGAATTTCTGCCCCGGAGTTTTTAGTTTTCTCAGACAGCAGGGGGTTAATTAGTTTGGTTATTTCACAATAGCATTTACAGTCTTCTTATTAACTGGGCAGATACCCAAGGACGCTTTCTCCTCGATGAGGTTCTAGTCCCAGGGCTGGGCAGCAGGGCTGTGGGCTCACAGATCCTCCAGGGAGGGGGAGAGATTCGAACCTCCAGAATCACTGCTAGCTGTTCCCAGAGAATCATCTCTAGCTGTTCCCATAGCATCACCTCTAGCCGTTCCCAAGAAAATCGTGAGACTGGGTTTGCCTTTTTGGTCTGACCCAGGAGAGGAATGTCAGTCATTTTGCTGACCCTGGCTCAGCTGTTCCTTTTCTACAGATGTTGCTTCAAAGCACTTGAAGAAGCTTGTTATCAAATACTTTAGGAAGGGAGATGGGGGAAATGCTGAGGAGAAGAAAACCAGGGGTTTAGAACCAACAAAAAGGCTTTTCCTGCAACTAAACATTTCAAAGGAGAACATTCTCTCTTGGCAGATTGAGCAATTGTAAATAAGGCTTGGGCGAGAATGGGGGTGGGAGGATGAGGCAGGCTGGTTTTCTCACCATGAAGACGTGTTCCCTGGAGAAGGGGAATCAGAGAACCAGCAGGCAGGCAGCTGGGCTCTAGGACCAGGCTGTCACCATTTCTTCCACCCATGCCCTCACCCCTCCTGCTTCTGTCTGGCCCTCTGACCCTGGATCAACTGCCCTGCTCTCCAGGAGTAGACCTGACCCTTTATCCTCAATGGCCCCTGATCAACTGTTATTCTTTAATTTCAACAATAATGTCAAGCACTTTCCCAATGCTAAGACTTAAGATGGAATTGATAGGGACTTCGTCATTATACTAAGGTCTCTCTGAAAAGTGTTTATTTTTCAATTGTTTAACAATCCTTAGGTCCAAGATAGCATCATCTTAGAAAATCTTAGAGAAAATCCTGTCCTTCATTTTATGTTTGTGGATGTCCTAAAGTGAATTTACTGTCTCTATATATATCCCCCAGACACATTCTTGAACATGTCCCCAAGGAAAATGCACAAGAACATTGCTGTCAAAACATTCATAATGGCAAAAAACAAAGCCAAAAAGTCCAATGATAGGAGAATAAATGTGGCGTATTCAGTCCAATTCTGTGATGAACTATTTCTCTCTATGTTTATCTCCATGGATAAATCTCTAACATAATGTACACAAAAATTGCAGTGATATTGAGTAAGTGGAATCATTAATGTGATGTTTCAGATTGCCCTCAAATACTGTATTTTCATATGGAATGAAAGCATAAACATGAAGAAATCCAACATACCAACAAAATTTTAAACAGTGGTAACTGATATGAAGGTGGAGACAGGATGCAAGAGGGTGGGCAGTGAGGGCTTCCACTGTAACACGTGAATGTCCCAAAGATTAAAAGCCAACCTGGTCGGGACTTCCCTGGTGGTCCAGTGGTTAGGACTCCATGTTTCCACTGCAGGAGGCAGGATTAGATCCTTGGTTGAGGAAGCAGCATCCCATATGCGGTGCAGCCAAATTTTTTTTTTAAATAGCCAATGTGAGGGCTATTGTTTGTTAAATTTAGGTGGTGTGTGTGTGATTATTTTTGCAGGTTATGAGATCTTTCATAGTTAAATAAACACTGTTGGTCATGTTGTGTACTTGAAAGGATTCTACATAATTGTTTTAGAACATCAGAACCTCAGAAGAGGTAGAATTCTTGGGTCTAGTTGAAAATTGGGGTGTGCTGAGTGCACAAAAGACATTACAGGACTTTGTAGAGGATTTCGAGACAGGTTGTGACACATGTTTTCTGCCTGCTCCTTGCCTTTCCCAGACCTATGACATGGACACTCTGGTATTCTTGCAGCTCCTTCCCCTCCCAGGCATAGCTGGACATCAGATACCTTACATGGATTCATTATCTCTGAGAATTTGAGAAGGGACCCTCCCCGGGCTCAGATCAGAGCAGTGAATTCAGAACCCCATATAGAGCAACCAATTTAGAATGTTTGAAGGGAAAAGCCCTCTGAATTAGTCACTCTCTTAAAGAGTTAGTTACTTGCACATTTTAAATGCCATCTCATTGCTTCCGAGTTCATTTTACGAATATAAAGAGCATTCCGAGTTTAAGAAGATGAGTTAATTAAGAAATCAGAATTCCCAGAAAGCCTCTTTGACATAATTTAAAAACCCAGGTAAGTGTAATCCCATCATTTAAAACCTTAAATCAAATGAGAGAGTAGAAAATACCATTTAACTATACTGGTAATCCCAACAAGAGGGTCCAAGGGCAGGGAAGGAATGGAGGTTGGCCGTTAGACGACAGGTGGGTGAGGAAGGACACTTGTTCTGATCCCGAGGCCGTGAAGCCAGTGGGGCATTGAGGAGACAGTGTCCATGAACATATGGATGTGTTACCCATGGCTGGAACCTCCAGCAGTGGCCACCAACCAGCATCCCTCTGCTTGCTACATAAGGGAGGCCGCCTTGGGTGGATAAACACAGGCAAGGCATCCATCTGTCACGGATCTTGCCAAAGAGAGAGTGTTTTGAATTTTCTAGATCAGATTCTACGATGACTCCTATTAGAGTTATTCCTCCTAAAGTAATCTCCGGGTCAAGAGTTTAGAGCATGCTGTTAAAACAGATGGTCCTTTCTCAGCCCTTTGGATCTGCATTTGATTTTGTTTCCTTGCAAAGCCCCAAATATTGTGGCACTGACCATCACATGGGGCATTTGCCCAGCACAGAGCCTGTTGGCCAGATGCGTGATCACAGTTTTAGAATTCAAACTCTAAGATGCATCCTTGTATCCCCCGTGGAACTGAGAGTAACCCTTCCATTGAAGAGGTGGGGCCTGATTCCCTCCGACATGAGGATGAAACCCCAGACCTTACCTCATCAGACACAATCCTGTGTGCCACAGTTAGCCGCTGGCCAGCTTAGAGTCCTGGATGATGAGCACCGGGCAGGTGCATCCCAGTGTGCGACTCTGTGGCTGTTCTGTGCACCTTCCACTGTTTCCATGGCAGAATTCACGTGGTAGAAGTATTGCCCTTGGCTGTGCTTCAAACAGAGGTGAAGTGAGTGCTCAACACAAAATTCAGTCCATGGCTTGATCTCAATAAATGCTAGTCATTGTTATTGCTACTATGGAACTTTTGATTCAGCTATATAAACTCAGGGGGAGAATAAAGGACTCCAGTGACAAAGCGAACTATGTGGCCAGCAGTGACCAAATTTGGAAATTGTGAAGCAGCCCACACACGGCATTCCCTTGGTTTGATGGAAATGTCTGGAAAAGATTACTTAGCTTCATTCACTTGATGTGTGCACATCTTTATTTAAGACAAGCTGGAACTGAGGAAGGAGATGGGGATCTCGACTCTTAGCCATCTTGGAAACTAGCAGTGAGAAGATGAGTAAATAACGTGATTCCTCAGCCAGAGCTCCTTCTTCTAAGATGGTAAACACGTTTGTTGGTTAATTGCCACATGCTACGAATAGGAAGCTGCATCAGTGGAAGTGACTGATGAAGGGTCTTGTAGATGCATCTGTTTGTCACATTTTTATGTCCCATTTCGGTGCATAAGGGTTAGTGGACAGCAGGGAGATGCTGAAGGCTGGGTGTTTCATCCAAGGTCTAGAGCTCATACAACTCTTTAGAAATGCACGGGCCACTGTCTGAGAGGCCTGCTGGCTCGAGTGACACTGTGACAGGATCATGCATCTCTGTCAGTTGGTCTGAAGAGTGGCAAGCTTGGACTTCCTGAAAGAGCACAGGTTGTAAAGACCCAGCTGCATAATTGAGACCGTCTGTTCTGCAATGGCAGAGGAACGTGGACAGTGAATGTGGACACCCCCTGCACGACCACTTCCCTGGTTATCTTATTGACTCAGCAGTGTCTTCCCACATATCACTGAAGCTGCAGGAGCCAGATTAGGGACACCAGATGGAGTCACAAATGGAAAGTGCTCTATTTTAAAATTCTGCATGGCAATTCTGGCCACATGTAAAGGTGGCATCTCAAATGAAATTCACCCAACTGTACCATTTCGCCTTAAAAAAAGTAACACAAAGAAGTTGAAGAATCCTAAATATTTGAAGTCATCCAACCATGGCCTGTCAATAGTATCTTTCCTCTGACCCTCACAAATGACCTCACCATTAGGAAAAGGCTGCTCTGCCTGACTTCTGAAAGTGTTTCCATGATTATCCATCCACAGGACTTTGAGTGCCTCATGGTGTCATCTCTGAACTCCACTTGCTGGGGAAGGTGGAGGATGCTCTTTGTGCTGTAGCCTAGGAAGTGGGCATCTGCTCATACCTCTTGTGGAATTTGTTATGTTCCTGAAGAGTTTTTTCACTCAGCCAACATCACGTCGACCTGAGTAGATGAATATCTGTTTGGGGCCAGAAAATGAGATGTGAAATGATTATGAATTAAGGTAAAACGAACTTCAGGTTCATAGTCCTTGCCAAAAAATAATTTCCATTCAGATTATATCAGAAGGTTTGCTGGGAGCCAAGAACATAAAAAGAACAATATTTAGCTAGAATTTTTTAACGTTTCTGTGGGGATATATGTGTGCAGGCGTGTGTATACGTTGCGTCTCCATGTGGGAACCCAGACAGATCTCAGCCCGCAGTTGGGATATGTTTGGGGGACTAGGTCTGTGGATAAGAGTCCAGCAAGAACTCATGTAACTGTTCCCCTGTCTGCTTGTTCCTCCCTCCCCTGTGTTCCAGCAGAAAAACCTTCCATGTTTCTGGAATCAGTCAGCATCGGTTAAGTTATGAATGCAGTAACAAATGACCACAGGCTCTCAGTGACTTCTGGAAAGGTCTTGCTCAAAAAACACTATTGTGGGTTGGCTTAGTGACTTCTTTATTCTGGAATCCTGGCTGAAGGTATGTGTTGCTCTTCAGGCACCTGTGCTTTTCTTCAAGGCATTTTTCGAAGCTCATGTTATAAATGGATAGAACTTTTGATGCATAACTGTCAGGCTCTCAGGTCCAAGGCGGCATGGGCCACTGTGTCAGCACCATAGAGCAGAGTGCCCATCACGGTGACGACAGCCGGTCATGTCTGCTGGACACTATTGTTGTTCAGTCGCCAAGTCATATCTGACTCTTTGCAACGCTATGGACTGCAGCATGCCAGGCCTCCCTGTCTCTCAGCATCTAGTTTGCCCAGTTCATGTCCTTTGAATCAGTGATACCATCCAACCATCTCCTCTTCTGTCACCCTCGTCTTCTGCCTTCAGTCTTTCCCAGCATCAGGGTCTTTTCCAATGATTCAGCTGTTTGCATGAGGTGGCTAAAGTATTGGAGCTTCAGCTTTAGCATCAGTCCTTCCAGCAAGTATTCAAAGTTGATTTTCTTTAGGATTAACTGGTTTGATCTCCTTGTTTTCCAAGGGACTCAAGAATCTTTTCCAGCACCACATTTCAAAAGCATCAACTCTTCAGCATTCTGCCTCTTTTATGGTCCAACTCTCACATCTGTAAGATGGACACAGTAGGGCTGAGATAAAAAGCGAATAAACAGCGAGAGACTCCCTGAGAAGTTGACTTGCCTTAGACCTGAAGGACTGTATCTCAGTGAAGGATGAAGAAGGCACATTCCAGAGGAAGGAGAATTCTGGACAAACCTTGGAGACATGACAGATCTTGACACGTACCAAGGTCTTAAGTTTCCTGGGAGTGTTCAGTGTGAGGCATAGCAGTGCCTGATGGGGAGAAGGAGGCGGGTCATGCTGGCCTCGTGGGCTCAGAGGACAGTGCTGGCCAGTGCTGACAAGGACACGTCCTTCTTGGTGTATATTTTTCTGCTTTTCTTGGAAAGAACCTGCTCTAAGGCTTCTTTCCCACTAGGATCACATGAGCAAGAGTATTCATATGCCCTCAGTTCGTGTGTTTGGAAATTGCTTAGCTACTCTGTTGAGTTTTTCATATTTATTTGTTTGTCTTTATTCTCTTGATCCACATTTAAAAGGGATTTGAGGTAATTTTCAATAAAATACTGTATACACTAAGTGGTAAGATGGAAACAGCGAGAGGTAATGCATTGAAACGTCTGTTCCTTTCTTTTGGACGCCCTCAAGTATCTTTGTTTTCCAGGTCTGGCATTTTCCCCAGTGACAAGATAGCCAGAGGTTCACCTACCATTCCTTAAGAAGCAAGGAGTTGCTTCTCCCTGGTACTTACTGATTTACAAAATTCTATTCATTTTTACATTTCTTATGTTAATTTTCCTTATAAATTTCAGCTCAGTCCTTATTTTTCAGTGTCTTCTATTCAACTTTAATATCTTAATTTTTGATGAGAACTATAATGCCAGCAAAAATTCATAGACACACACTCAAAATAAGACTTTCCTAAGTTTAAAGTTGACTATATGAAATCACCCTATAAAGGGACAAAAATCAGCAGAATTATATAACAATGAATCACTGGATTCTGAGGTGCTGGGTATATCTCCTTTGAAACAAAGTAATTTCATGCTCTTACCAGTTGTCTGTAGCATTGGTGTCTAGGACCCTTTATGATACTCCATTCTGTGGTGTGATGAGTAGAATTGTAGCAAGGATCTAAGGTAAGAGTCCTTATGCTCTGATAATGTTAGGGGCAAAAATGCTTTCATCTGATTCCTAGCTGTCCCTTCTGGTAAATGATTGAATTCTACCAAGAGCACTCTCCTAATTAGAAACTTGAGTAGATTGCTATGAGCATTTGGTGCCAGTTCTAGTTTGTTTCCCTCATTGTTGACATATTCATTAGATACGTTCATCTATAAAAGTGCTGTTTCTCCCCCAGTGAAATGGAGATGGATAGCATGCCATTTCTTCCGTAATTCCTTACCTGGAGTAGCTCTGAAACTTCACGTGACACCCCCAGGCAATTATTAGCACAGTGAAATCCAAACCCTCCTGTTCTTAAAAGCAGTGTTAGTCCCTGTAATTAACTAGCCAAGTTTCATTGGGAATATAATGTTTCATTGAACAGTCAGTGTTTAATTTTTACTCAGCTTAATATAGCGTGGGCTAAAAGAAGCCCGCATTGATGAAGGAGCCGTGCCTCTGTGGGATGCCTGGGTGTCGAATCTATAATAACCGCAGAAGGCAGCCTAACTGGGACACTGCTGATCACTTATTCATCTTATCCAACTGAGCAAGTGTGGAGTAAACTGTCAGGCTCGCTGTCACCTTTAACTGCAGTTGGGAGAAGAGAGAGTTTGGTAGATGTCCATGTGCTCAGCACCTGAGTGGAAGCAGGAAAGGATGTTTAAGGACCATCTACCACCCAGTTCTCAGGAGGAGACCCTGTGCTTTGAGTTACAGGCTCTGTGCTGGGCAGGTGGATGCCCTGCTTGCCTGAAGGGCAGGAACTGTGTGGAGTGCTGTCCAGGGCGCTGTCCAAGGTACTGTTTCTACCCAGTACATTTTCAGGCACCTGCTCTGGACCTATTATTTCCCTGGTCATTTCAGCTCTAAATTCTCCTTCCCTCGTGGGGATCATGCTCTCAGGGTAGAGGCAAAAAACACACCAGGTAGTACCTGAGCGAGGTGATTTCATGCAGGAGGGCATGATGAAGGAAGCAGAGCAGATGATATGACTGAAACTGCCTGCTGCCTCAGATTGAGTGCTTGCTGGGGCTCTGGGGGCGGGGGCGGGTGTGGATTCGGTCAAGCCACAGGGCTGTTTCTGGTAGAGAGGGCAGCAAGGGCAGAGGAACTAAGACAGGGACGGATAGGAAATCCTAAAGGGACAAGAAGTTCCTGCGTCTGGAGCACAGTGGGTCGGGGAAGGAGATGGTTTGTGAGTAGAGAGGTTGGGGCCATGGTGAAGAGCCTGGGTTCCATTTTAAGCAAGTGGGAAGGCTTTGGAGGGTCTTTACCAGGGGCTGTGTGCGGACAGTGGGTTATGGGAGCAGGAGTGGAGTAGGGGTCAGGGGAACCAGTACTGCCGCTACGCATACTGCAGGGGAGAGGCCGTGGGCAGTGCCTCAGGACAGGATGCAAGTTCTTCTGGTTCCATATCCAGGTGGTGGCCTGTCTGTCCCCTCATCCCCATCACACACCCATAGACAGGGCAGTCCACCTGCTTATCCTGTTCCCTACCGATTGACACATGCACCTAATCAGCCACACATCACATGATCCTTTACCTTGGTTACCTCTCTCCCCTCACCAGCCTGTGGGTTCTTCATCTCCAGGACCCCATGTAGATCCTGACCTCACAGCACCCCCAGCTCATCTGGTTATTAGAACTTGACCTTCATGAGGTCAGCCTTGTGCTTCATCCCCTGTGTAGCCAAGACCTTACCTTTAATTTAAAAGAACCGTTTCCCACCTGTGCTTGACCTGGCAGGCACCAAGCAAGAATGCTCCGTGGACCTGTTAGTTCCTTGTGGTCTGTGTGTGGTGGCTGACCTGTGTTTAGCAACAAGCCTGTGATCAGGTTAGAAGAACCTTTTGTTTTAGATTATTCTAAATGTTCTTGCTTGGATTTTGCTTAAAGGGAAAAAAAAAGCCAACACATTTTTCCTACTTCATACTTTACCAAAGGGAAAAAAAAAGTAGCAGGATATGGACCTCCCACGATTCTTCCTATGATGACTAAATATAAATATCTATGACAAATCACAAGAGGAATCATTAATGGCAGCTGTCCATGTTATTTAAAATGAATTAGACTTTTTGGTTTCCCCGGTAATGAACGCCAAGAGATACTCTGAAGGTTGTTGCCATTCATCACACACCTGGATGTACTCCATTCAGCTAAGTCAGGAACCACAGACACTTAACAAAGCAAAATACACCCAGCTTGAGTGCTTGTGAAATGTCAGCTCACTTCTCTTTGTCTTGGATAGACAGTCTGTCTTGAATGGGTAGGCTTTGCTTTCTTGGTTTGGATCAAGACGTCTGGCTCCCCAGCTCCAGCTTACGTGGCCAACCAGGGTATGTCTTGGGGTTGATGTCTTGGGGTATGTGAAGGTAAACATTGGAATTACTGACTTTATCCTGGGACTGTCAAGTCTTTCCCACCAGAGTGAATGGCAATTTTGTAAAATTAGGGATAGCCCTTTCCATGACTGAAGAAAACTCAAGAAACCCACAACTGTGTTTATCAGAGAAAACTTTCTTCTGTGTAGTACAAGTGAGCCTGGTGTACAAGTAACATGATGATGTCCACTGGGCTATTTTCTCACTGTAATAGTAAAAATTTCCACATTTAAAGTGACAGAGTAAAGAGACAGGAGGACATCGTTTGCCCCTCAGACCAACTGAACAACAGCCCCCTCGAACAATTCTCTTGAGCAAAAATGAGGAAGACTGATTTCTGCCCCAACTTTCTCTAACCTTAAAATTGAATTTCCAGTGAGAGTATTGTCTTTATTCTATTCAATTCTCTTTTTCTTCCTGTGGTTGAGTAATCCAGAATCAGTTTACAGTTGGTGGTCTCTTCTTTTGACGATTTGGCCGAATATCTCCAAATGCCTTGGAGGTTATGGCTCCCCAGCAGGGCTGACAGGTGTGAAATGAAAATAAGACTTTTGGAAATATGATTTGTCATTTCAAAAGTGACTTTCTTCCTGGCTTTGAAAGAAGCAATCCGATGACAGCTAATGACTGCTTCTCATTTCCTATAAGGAAGAGAAAACTGTTTGGATTTTTAAATATAATTAACATAGGGTTTCTAGAAACTCCTAGTTTTTGCTTTTTGTTTTCAAACTAAAAATTTTATTGGAATTTAGTTGATTTACAATGTTGTATTAGTTTCAGGTGTATAGCATCTCTGTCTCTCTATACATTATATATTTATACATATATATTTATATACACACACACACACATATATATATATACATATTATATTCTTCTTTGGATTCTTTTCCATTACAGGTTATTAAAAATATTGAGTAGAGTTCCTGTGCTATACAGTAGGTCCTTGTTGTTTATCTATTTTATATACAATAGTGTATATGTTAATTCCAAACTCCTAATTTGTCTCTCCTCCCCTCCTCTTTCCCCTTTGTTAACCATAAGTTTGTTTTCTCTGTCTGTGGGTCTGTTTCTATTCTGTGTATAAGTTCATTTGTATCATGTTTTTAGATGCCACATATAAGCGATATTGTAAGTCTTTGTCTTTCTCTGACTTACTTAGTCTGATCATCTCTAGGTCTATTCATGTTGCTGCAAATGGCATTATTTCATTCTTTTTTCTGGAATGAATATAATATTCCTTTGTATGTATGCACCGCATCTTCTTTATCCAGTCCTCTGTCAACGGACATTTAGGTTGCTTCCGTGTCTTAGCTATTGTAAATAGTGCTGCTATGAACATTAGGATGGATGTATCTTTTCTAATTATGGTTTTCTCCAGGTATATGCCCAGGAGTGGGATTGCTGGATCATATGGTATCTCTGTTTTGAGTGTTTTAAGGCAACTACATTTTTTTATATATATAAAAAGCCCAAAGATGCCCCCCAAGCCTCCACCTCTGTGAAGGATATAGCCTGGGTTCTTTCTTGGCTGTCCAGGGCTTCTCTGGCTGATGAGAGGTGAAGGGTGGCCTTGCTTTGTTGGATCACCCTGTAATGTGCTTCGTGTCTTGTTTTATGCTGTGTAGCCATGGTGTCCAGGACTTTGTGCTGGGAACTCACCTTCTGTTGTGGTTTGAGTGCTTCTCTGGGCACTCTAGGGACAGGTCATAGACCCGATCTCTGGAACCAGCCTGGGATCTAGAAGACAGGTCGTCATCATCACGAGCGGCTGGTGGGGGACCCGCTGGTCTCCAAGAGCACCCTGCCCACTCTGACCAGTGGTTGCTTTGTACCAGGAGGGGATGGTGGTTCGAGGTGGAAGGCAGAATGTAACCCAGGTTCGTCCCCATACCCTCTGTGGGTGAAATGTGCTATATCTGCTCTGATAACTGGTAACTCCAAGGAGTTACCCTCTGGAGCACTGGCTCATGTTTGCTGTGAACTGAATCCTGGGGAAAAACAGCCATTTGAAGTGTGAGCCAGTTAATTTACAAGGTCGGTTAGGAAAAACCTTCCAAGCAACCTTGAGTGAGGGCAAGCAGAGTAGTTTTCCACCATCTTCTACCTCGTGTCAGCTGAGCATGGTTGCTAGGCTAGGGGCAGGTGCAGACACACTCTGGTCGGGGGACTGGTGGGGTCAGCGACCTCCAGAGCCCCTTTCCATTTCAGGAGCTCAGGGGTGAGCCCCAGTTGTTTTGAAGATTAGCGACAGTTGCATCTATAAACAGCGTACAGGGAAAGTCTTACCCATCTGTCTACAGTAGAGACCCTCTCCGAAATTAAGCATGAGCTGAAAAGAGGGAGACCAGGCACTTACTCCAGGAGACCAACAGCAGCCAGGTTGGGGTCATCTTCCCAGCGCCCAGCCCCTTTAAGCCCAGAGCAGGCGGCATTGCGCTCCAAACGGGCAGCCTGGCAACAAGCACACCCCAGTGTTGTGAGCCAGAGAAGCCCCTGCCCAGATCTCAACCCTGCCCAGTTTGGGGACAGTCATGTAGGAAAGGGAAGGCACCTGACCACACCCACCAGCGCAGCCGGGAGCCTATGGCGGGATTAGACTTCTGACCCTGAACAGCCGTGGTCTGTTCTTCCTACTCCTCTACTCCCGAGGTTGGTGGAGACCCCAGCCGGGTGCATGAGTCGGGCGCTGCAGCTGATGCATCCCTGCCCTCCACTCTGGAGCCATCGCCTGCATGTGGCCTCAAGGGAGAGGCTCAGTTTTAGGCAAGTACACCTTGTAGTCTCAGAAGAAAGTTATGGTATTGGAAACCCACGCTTCCCTTGGAATTACTATTCCATTAACATGTTGCTTTTCTTTATTTTCGAAAGATAATGTTGAAAGGAAACATTGTACAAATCCGAGACTGAATCATGAAAGACTCAGAATCTGCCCCAGGCTGAGCAGATCTGAAGTGAGACCAGGGACCCACTGCGGCCCTGAGTGCAGACCCACCTGCTGCGGGAGGAGTCATGAGCCCTGTGACTGTCCCCACCTGTGTCATGGCAAGGAAGTGTGCTTTCCAGGAGGGGCGACGATTTCTTCCAGGTTCCAGCCCAAAGGACCTCAGGTCCCAGAGGAAGGCAATGCTGTGTGGGCCATGGGCGGGCCTTTCTGCCAGCCAACACCCACTTTAGTGTGAAATACACTGAATTCTAAATGTGGCTAAAGAAGCCTCAGTGTCGCTTGAGTGGGTCTCTGAGGTAGAGAAAGCAAATGCTGAATGAAGTCTGTGCTATTCCACAAATTCCCTTTCCATCCACCATCTTAAATTTTTTTAATTATTGCTCATAATTTTACCCGTTCTCTCCTCCACCCCACAAATCATTCGTGACTCTGTCATTGTCACAGACAATGGGGCAAGTAACCAGCAAACCCTAAGGGCCCCCGTTCACCCCTCCTCTCTCGCTCCGCTTGGCAGAGATGACCAGGGGCCACTTTCCAATGCATTTACATAAATAGATGAACCTGTGTACATCCTACTCTAGGATAAATGGAACTTACTACACATAGATTTCTGCAACTTGCTTTTTAAGCTTCATTTTTATTGGAATACTTACCTTTAGAACACATAGTTTTCCCGATTTAAAAAAATAATAATTTCACCATATCCCATGAGTTGGATGTCCCATTAATTTATCTATTATTGATGACATTTAGATTGTTGCTGCATTGTCCCTTATTACAACCAATGTCCTTCTACATTGTGGACAACACATCTAAAGATGTGAGAAACTCTGATAATTCCTCTTTAAAAGTGACTCCCCCTGCTCATGCGCCCCCCAAGGATGCGCAGTGTGCCCTTTCTGGGCTACCCCTCCAGTGCTTGTCTTAGCCCTTTGAGTTTCTGGCCATCTGGTAATTAAGGCATTGTATTCTGGTTTAGTTTTTATTTCTCTGACATCCAGTAGGGCTGAACATTTCATGTTTTATATTGACCATTTATGTTACTACTTGAATATATTCAGGGGAACAGCTTTTTCTTATTGATTCACAGGAACTCTTTATATACGCTATATGTTAATTCCCTGTCTGTCACACATGTTCACTTTCTGGCAGTCCATTACCTGCATTTTTCTGCTGTTCTGAGTTCTTCTGAACAACACAGCACATAACCTGACACCTTCTGAAGGGTGACATTCAGAAGGTGAGAAATGGGGCCAGTTTTTCCATTCTCACCTGGCACAGAAGGTCAGGGGACTCAGGAAACCTTGAAATGTTAAAGCATAACAGGCACAATCAGTTTATTCTACCTGAGTCCTGCCGGACTCAGGCCTTGGGGGAACTGGCAGCTGGCTTTCCTGCTCCCTACCACTTTGTGGACAGAAGCCTGCTTTTCCTCAGCTCCAAGTTGAAGTAAGGAAGAACCAGGTTCTTTACTCCCCTGGTTTCTGACCCCTGACGGGGTGGCCTCACCTGCCTGAGTAACCCCCTACTTGTCTTGCCCCACACACCCCAGTTCCTGAGTTTGATTTGGTACTGCACAGATTCTGTGGAATTAAATGACAGGTTTGATCCTTCCTCCACTAAAGCCAAGCTTGGTTAGAAGGTGGGGGGATCTCAAGGGCAGTGCAAAGGCACCAGGGCCTGGGACCTTGGGCCACTGTGTGTCTGCAAAGCAGCCTGACTCCCAGCTAACAGTCACCTCTTCCATTAAAATTAATGTCAGAGTCTCCAGCGAGATGCCAAGTCATGGAGATTGCATAACACCTGCAGTTCTGGCCTGTAAATTCACTTCACCACCGTTATCTAACTATCTCCCTTGTAAACCATCTTAATGTACTGATGATCCATGGAAGACAGTCTTCACAGGAAGCTGGATTTTATTCCACAGCCTTGAGAGTGGATACGGTTCAAATTAATCACTCTTCTTGTAGCCTGGCTTTTAATTCTGCTTAATTCTGTCTTCTTTGTCTTGTTCTTTTTTTTTTTTTTCTTCTCTTGGCCTATGAAAGTTGATGAGAGTGCAATATTTATGATCTGTCCTAGTTCACCTTCCAACAGACGAGTCAGAGCCTGGGGTGTGCCACTTTAGGAACATCTAAACATGAAAACTGTTCTTTCACTTGGCTACATTAATGAAATTTATCTTTGGGCACAATGGAGAATGATGGATTTTCATCTTGCCTTGGGTTTAGAGGATTTATTTCCTGTGTCAGTGTTGGAAGTCTCTGTTTTCCTGTTTCGAGGTGTGGGGAGTTAGTAATTTACAGCATGGGTGGTGATTCTGAAGACTCTATGGCCCCAGTTTTCAGCTAGGGGTGATTTTGCTCTCAAATGTCTGGGGATATTGTTGTCATGACAGCAAGGATGTGAGTAGAGGCCAGGGGTGCTGCTCAACGGCCTCTAGTGCCCAGGAAACCTCAGACCACCAACAGGGACCCCAGTGTCCACGGTGCCGAGGCTGAGACTCAAGACTCCATGCCCCATAGGCTCCATGCCGGTGAGGACACAGTTTTGCCAGCAGGCATTCTACTGAGCTGGGGTCCCCTACTTGTTGTGTTTCAAGCCTCATCTCTTAATAGCAGTTTATGCTCTCTGAACCCCAGCTTCCTGATATGTTCACTAGAGATGGCTACCCACTCTGATAGTGGGCCCTTATGAAGACCTGTCAACAGGACAGTTCATATTTAGAGCTTAGCAAAATACAAATAACAGATGTCCAGCTGGAACTTGCTGCTGGTTCTTTGATATAAATCACTGTCCCAAATTTGATGACTGCATTCCTGGTCAAACTATTGAGTTTGTGATGCTGGCCAGGGCTGCAGTGGATGGGCAGGGTAGCAGAGCCCAGAGCCCCTGCCTGACTGTGTTCAGGCAGCTCCCACACCTAAGGATGCCCGGTTAATTAGGAGCCATGCATTAACATTTTATAGGCCATTTGGTCTTAAAGAAAAGCAAAGCCAACTTAATTCTTGCTGGCTTTGAGGTTTCAGCTTCACACTCAGCACATCCAAGGCAGCTGCCGCGGGAATAAAATTCCTGAAATGTGGCTGTGTTCACTGAGCAGGGAGGAAGGCACTCCACTGTGGTCCCTTTGGCGGAGAACCCAAACCCTTTAATGTCCAGGCAGTAAACACTGAACAGGCAGTAAATTCTTCCCTGGAGAATTGTGGGCCCTGGAGAAGCAAGAAAGCAGAATGTGAGGAAGACTTGGGCTCTTCTCCTGTTCTGTCTTTGCCACGTAGGAAAGTGTGTAGTAAGGCACTGTCGTGCAAAGAGCTTCAGATGTCCGTGGGGCTCTGAGGGAGGGACTTCGGCAGGGCTAAGGAGGTGGTGGGGAGGGGATGCAGGTCAATCTTCCTCTTGAGGGGACTTTCAGATAGAAGAGAAACACTAAAAATGAAGCAGAGGCCACCTGCACCCAACATGGAAACCTCAGAGTCCATCAGAGAGTGCGGAATTTCATCTAGAGGCTATCCAGCTGTAGCCACATAAAGCCGTCTGGTCTCCTGGTTTCAGGCAAGAAACATAGGGCTACAGATACACACTGGGAAATAGGAGCTGATGGTTAAGACACAGGGAAACATGTAGAGATGCATACATCTATGTGTGGGTGTGTACACGATCTATGTGATATATCTGGAGAAGGGAATGGTAACCCACTCCAGTATTCTTGCCTGGAGAATTCCTTAGACAGAGGAACCTGGTGGGCTACAGTGCATGAAGTCACAGAGTCAACCACGACTGAGTGACTAACACACACATGTGTGTTTTATATGTGTGTGTGTGTGTGTGTGTGTGTGTGTATATAAATGTATATATACATATATATATGTTTGCGTATCTATTTTTCTAACCTGTATCTATCAATCTGTCTGTAGAGGATGAGATGGTTGAATGGCATCACCTACTCAATGGACATGAATTTGAGCAAACTCCAGGAGTTAGTGAAGGACAGAGAAGCCTGGCATGCTGCAGTCCATGCTGCCGTCCATGGGGTCACAAAGAGTCAGACATGCCTTAGTGACTGATTAACCTTTATCAGCACACGTACACATGCAAACACATAGCCATCACAAGAACTGAACCAAGTCTGGAAAACCCCTCCCTTCTTCACAGCCCATAGAGTAGGAACCAGATGCTGATAGATTGTTCTGGAAATGATCAACTTGTCAGGACAGCATCCTAGGGTTTCAGAAAGCAAGAAGCTTATCGTGCAATTGCTTAAAAGTTTGTTTCCAGCAAGGTTAAATTATTTTTCTTGCTATTTTTCACTTCAGGGATTTGACTTTGTTGATCAGGGTGTTCCACTGAGGTGGAATGAGCAGATACAGCAGTGACATTTATGGAGCATTTATGGTATGCCCAGTGGGGCATTGGGACATGCCATCTCTCACTGGGGACTGTCATTATTCCCACTGGATAGATGGGGAGCCCATCTGTGTAGAGGGTCCAGCCTCTTGCCCAGAGTCCTGCAGCTGGAAGCTGACTCGACTGGTCTCTCACCAAGTCTGTTCCCTGATGGTGCCCACCCTCTCCCACCGGGCAGCATGGCCATTTCTGAGTTAAGAGCCACCGTTTCCTGGGAGACCCTGGGCAAATGAGTTCTTCTGTGTGAACCCCACCTGTTCCAGCCAAGAGCCCCAAGAGGCTTTATGTCCAATTGTTTATGAGTTAAGCCAAGCGGAGAAATGCCATGGCCCGGACTTGCATTAATCCCCTCACCATTAATTGTCTGACTACATTTTCTTCAAGAGGCAACAAAGAGTGAAAGCCATGCAGTTGCTTTTCTGTTTAGCTGGTTGTAAATATTCAGCCAGAATTTGATTGGCAGTGCAATATTATGTTCCCCAAAGCTTGTGCCGTATGTGAATATTTTAATTAGGATTGTAACAAGCTATTGAGAAAGTTTGAGCTAAATTGGTTCAGCTGTTTTTGCATTAGTGAAGCATGAAAAGGAATTTTTTTCCATCTATTAGAAAATATCCCTTTAAAAAATTAAGCCAAAGCAACTGAAAATCAGCCAGTTTTTGGAACACTTATGTAAAGTCAGGAGACTGGACCGAGGCTGGGATTCACTGGACATATTTTTAAAATGTAAAATGAAGTTCAAAGAGGTTGTTCCAATTCATCCTCTCCTTTGGCAGCTGCTTGGGAGGAAGAGGTGGTTCTTTCAAGGACCCAGTGCTCTAAGAAAGGAAGGGTCGGTCAGCCGGTTAGCTCAGATGGTTGGAGCGTGGTGCTAATAAAAGAAGGCCACGAGCAGGTTTGCATTCCGCAGTGTATCCTCATCCGCAGAGGAGGTCTGCTTCCCATGGGGTCCTGCACTGGGTGCTTGCTCAGCACACAACCCCACCCCCCTTCACCCGATGCCCCCTCCAGGTAGCACACCGCCAGCAGTGAGGCATGGGCAGCCCCACCATCGTGAAATCCTGTCCCGCTGGGTGGAAACCTGCCTTCCTGTTCACGCCTCTCCTTGGACTTTGAGCATCGCTCTTGGCTTGGGGAGAGGTTGGGTGAGACAGGAAGAGAAGGGCATGGCTGGCCAGTATCTCACGAGAATCCACACGTTGTCACTTACCTGTGCTATTGGGCAGCCTCTCGGCTTCTCCCCCTGCCTCCCCTCAACCCCCCACCAGAAGCCATCCCTCCCTCTCTCAGGTCTCAGATATGAGGAGTTGTCCTCCATGCTGGTAGTGGTCACCTCTTCTCACCATCATGGTTCCATTTCTGCAGTGACCAGACAGTGCCCTCGGGAGAACCACAGATACTAGGCAACCCATGACCCACCCTACGCTCACTCACAGCAGCCTTGACCGTGGGCCCAGCATGGATGACACATTCTTCACACTTTTCAGAAGACAGAAATCTGGAATTAAATGTGAAATCTCTCATCAAATGTTGGCAACTAATTCACCTGTGAACACTGTGCAGTCAGTCGGTCAGTTCAGTCACTCAGTTGTGTCCGACTCTTTGTGATCCCATGGAGTGCAGCATGCCAGGCTCCCTTGCCCATCACAAACTCCCAGAGGGTACTCAAACTCATGTCCATCGAGTCGGTGATGCCACCAACCATCTCATCCTCTGTCATGCAGAACACTGTGCAGGCCCCACGAAACAGACCCCCCTCCAGCAAGGACTACAGGCCAGTCCATTCTTTCCTGTCTTAATGCAGTGACACCTGAGAGCAAAAACCATGGTTCAGTTTTGTTTTTTTCACTGATACTCCCAACAGCACCTATGTAACTGAACACTGGTGGTAGTTAATACTTTTTTTTTTTAAAAAAAAGCTTTTTATGTTCAACGTTTAGGACAGTTTTGCTGACACTTTGCCAACAAAGGTCCGTATATTCAAAGCTATGGTTTTCCAGTAGTCATGTACATATGTGAGAGTTGGACCATAAAGAAGGCTGAGCACCAAAGAACTGGAGCTTTCGAACTATGGTGCTGGAGAAGACTCTTGAGAGTCCCTTGGACAGGAAGAGATCAAACCAGTCAATCCTAAAGGAGATCAACCCCGAATGTTCATTGGAAGGACTGATGCTGAAGCTGAAACCCCAGTCGTTTGGCCACCTGAAGCAAAGAGCCGACTCACTGGAAAAGACCCTGATGCTGATAATGAATGAAGGCAGGAGGAGAAGGGGATAACAGAGGATGAGATGGGTTGGATGGCATCACTGAATCAATGGACATGAGTTTGAACAAACTCTGGGAGATAGTGAAGGACAAGGAAGACTGGCATGCTGCAGTCCATGGGGTCGCAAAGAATCCGACGTGGCTTAGTGACTGAACAACAAGTGTTTGTAGATACTGGCTTTGTAACCGTTAGTTCCAGTAAGACATGTTTATGCTAATAAACAAGATTCACCCCCATCATCCTCTGCTTGGATACACACAGTCTGAGAGGATTCCATGAGCTAAGCGGCAGAGCTGGCTCCGGCACTCAGGCTCACACCCCCGGCCCAAATCTCTCCTTGAGCTGTTAGTTTGGGATGGGCAGTGGTACCATCCACCTCTCCCACCACCCACCAAACTGTGAGCTCAGTGGGGTCATCATCCTGCTGCCCCCTTACTTCCCAAAAGCACTAAGCCCCAAGCCCAGCACACGGGCCATCAGCTAAGACTTATTCTCACTGCCCAGTGGTATTTCCCTTGAACCGTAAGCCCCAGGAGGGCGGGGCACAGGCCTAGCTGTTTCTTCAAATATCCCCATGCCTATCCAAGGGCCCCCAGGCAGAGTAAACATTCCGTAAACATTTGCCAAATAAAGACTGAATGAGTTATGGGTTGCCCATCCGCTCCCTTACAGTTTCTCTGCTGTCTAAACCAGGACATTTAAAATCTTCAGCCTTACACTACTGATTGGTGAAACCTGAAGTCCTTGTGAGCAGATGGCCCTGTGTTTCTCCAGGAGAGGGTCAGTATATTACCCTTCCCAGTTGCAGACTCACACAGACGTTGTCTGGGGAACGCGTTCACTTATGTTCTTAAGGGCTGGGTGCAGAGGCTGAAGGCAATGGTGAGCCTGGCCTCAGGCCGAAGACAATAATTCTTACCGATGGGAACAATCCCATTAACACAGGAGCTGAAGGAGAAGAAACCACATAAAACCATATAAAACTGTGTCCCATGGGGAGCTGTCCTGCCAAATTCGCTGTGTAAATTTTAGCCGGGGTGGGAGAAGGACAAGGCCTGCTCCGTGTGTAGCCGGCCTCGGGGCGCCCCACACAGGACACAGCAGAGGATGGGCCTGTATTCAGAGGGTGCACCACACTGACATCCTCAACCTGTCAAGGTCAGGAGGGGCAGCTGGGGTGCAGAGAGCAGGCAGAGGTGCCCGGAGAGCAGCCAGCGAAGAATCAAGCCCATATTTCTCTCTCTGGCAACCTGAGTTCATTAATTCCAAGGGAAGTTTCTGGGTCAGTGACTTATCTTGGCTTTCTTTTCGTAAAGAAACAATGAGCTCACACAGCACCACCACAGGAAAGGCGCTCTTAAACCCAGTGAGTTATTTACTCTGTGTCCTGGGCTCACTTTCATAGGCAGTGAAAGAGGGCTCATTACGAGGTCACTGCACATTCACCAGAGATTATGTGTATCCCTGTGTGTCTCTTCTGTCTTTTGTGCACATGTGCATGTGTGTCTGTGTGCAGGTATGTGCCTGTGCTCGTGTGTATGTGCCCATATGTATCCTTGTGTGCACATGTATGCGCATGCGCCTGTGCCTGTGTACATGTGTATTCATGTGTGTACATGTGCGTGTGTGTGTCTGTACTTGTGTGTGCGCTCATGTGCGTGTGTCCACATATGTGCATGTGTCCGTGTTTGTGCCTGTGTCCATGCATGTGTCCATGTGTATGCATTCATGCATGTGCATGCCTGTGCTTATATGCATGTGCCCATGTGCGCATATCCTTGTGTGCCCATGTTCACATGTATGCGTGTGTGCCTGTGCTTATGTATGTGTGTGTGTGCCCGTGTGTGTCTGTGTATGGTGCTCCCCTTCCCTTTCCCTGGGAAAACCTGCAGTAAAGTGCATGGGGGTCCAAGTGCCGGGTTCACTCGAGAAATGTGTGCCTTTAAAATTCCCAAGTTCCCAGCGCTCAGCTGGCCTGGGTGATGAGCCTGGCTTGTTCTCACCGCCCCCCGCAGGGTGGGTTTGAAGGGCTCCCGAGGGCTGGGCCGCGGCCTTTGTTCTGCCCACAAAGCGGTAAATGAAGCATGTGGCCGGCGGCCCTGGCACTGGCAGACCCTC
Organism: Bos indicus; assembly: GCF_029378745.1. Taxonomy (NCBI): domain Eukaryota; kingdom Metazoa; phylum Chordata; class Mammalia; order Artiodactyla; family Bovidae; genus Bos; species Bos indicus. The sequence continues at coordinate 55,615,720 of NC_091772.1, read as the reverse complement.
GGTGCCTTTCTTTGGGGGGTGATGGATTTGGAGCCATTGTCTCCTTTCCCACGTGCTTCATTTTCAGCATTAGTGAGAAAGGCAGAGGGAAAGAGGAAACCTAAAGGCTTCGTTTTGCACTAACTGCTCCCACCAGAGTCTGTGGCGGGTCCTGATGAAAGTGCTTGTGATGGAGGGAAATCAAAAGAGGAAGACAGCACTTCCACCCCGCGAGATGGCACTTTAGAGGGAAGGCCTGGAAAAGAAGTTCTTTATTGAGCAATTAGCCATAATAAGCTGCAATGAGACAACAGATCAAACACATCCTCTGGAAGGAATGTGAACAGAGACGATGACTTTCTGGAAGGAACAACAAATAACATACAAAAGCTGAAATCTGGAACTCTTGGCAAGATCCTGGTTCTGAAGAGAAGTAAACTTCCACACACATTTTTCTCTTCCCACCGAGCCCAAATTATAACCAGAGGCGTTCAGATCGGAGCGAGGCCGCCTCGGAGACAGTGTCTGTGTGTTTAGTGTCCTGGGGGACTGAGACTCTGGATTTGTTGGGAAGGTCAGAGGACACTGACGTGTGCCCTGTGGGTGCAGCATGACCAGAGTTGTCAGACAGTTAAAGAATCCTCAAGGACATTTCAGGGTGGGGGAGGGGTACAAGGAGGAGGTGAGAAGGAACCTTCGGTGGGAAGAAGCAGAAAAGATGCCATTGGGGCTGGCGTGTGCTGTGGACGGTCTACTGGAGGGAGCCACAGTCAGGATCTTTGGGTCTTTTCCTGGTTGGATCCCTCCTCCCATTATTCACTCATTCCATGGTGGTTCCCATTTATTTGTTTGCTGTGAGCTAGCCTCAGGGCTCTGCCCAGGGTTGCAGAGATAAGACCCCCCCTGTCCTGGAGTTCAGGGTCTAGGGTGCCATAGTCAAAACAGGTTGTGATAAGCACAGTGATGAAGGTTCATTTGAGTTGTCCCAAGACCAGAAAGAGACTACCTGGGGAAGGAGTCCAGGAAGAGGTGGGCCAGAAGAACTAAAATATTCCTTAGGGCTCAGTTCTGGACCAGATACTGAGGCTTGTGGGTCATGGGGCTTTCTGCATTTGACAAAGAATAGAAAAAAGTCTTGACACAATCTATTGAAAAGGAGCCAGAACAATCAAAGGCATATAGATCAACTTTGGGAAGAAGGTTTTGATAAATAAGACCGGTACACCAGTGAACTGGTGATTGTAAACCTGCTGCCCAAGGAGAAGGCAACCTGGATGTTCCCACCTCCACAGAGTTTTATCAGAAGGAAGGGAGTTAAAATGCAGCAAGAGGGACTTCCCTGGTGGTCCAGTGGTTAAGAATCCATCTTGCAGTGCAAGGGACACTGGTTCAATTCCTGGTCCCAGGAAGATTGCACATTCCATAAAGCAACTAAGCCCGTGCACTGCAGCTACCACAGCCCGCATGCCTAGACCCCATGCTCTGCAACAAGAGAAGCCGCTGCAGTGAGAAGCCCTCATACCACAACCAGAGAGTAGCCCCCGCTCGCCACAACTAGAGAAAGCCCGCTTGCAGCAATTAGGACACACCACAGCCAAAATATAAATTAAATAAATCAGTTTTTAAAAAGGCAGCCAGAGGAATTCTGAGCAAGGTATTAGAGAATTTAGAGTCCAGGAGAATGGGCAACCTGTGAGCTCTGGCCTAGCCTCAGGAGATGAGAGACTCAGGGAACGTGGGCAAGAGGGTGACCAGCGTCATAGAGTTTAGGGGCGTCAATGTTGAGGCTGAAACTCTGCCTGGGGGTCTGGGGGTGTTTGTCAGGCTGAGATTTGGAGACAAGAGGCCACTGAAAGCTTCCTCTCCATCGGCATGGAGCATGGATGCTCTGGAGCCCCTTCCAGCCCCTTCTAGACATGTGTGCGTACAAGCTTGGGAGTGAGTTGGGGCAGGGGAAGGAGGAGGAGAAATCATATTTTAGCTTTCATGACTGTATGTGTCAAAAAGAGAAGAGTGAAATTGAGGAACTGGGAGATGAGACAGAGTCTTGGCGCCTTCTGTTGTGAGTATTGGTAAGTGTCTCCAGGGTGTGGTTTTCCAGGGGGAGGTGGGAACAGCACTGGTGATCAAAGCAGATGAGTCCCAGACATGGTGCTGGGACCTCCTCCTAATCTGTGCGGCATCTGTCTGTCGGCTTTTGGAAAAGAAACGCTCCCATCCTAACTTGGTTTCTGGTGACCACATGTGAAGGAGGCTGGCCCAATTCCTCCATGAGCGGATACCTGCTCAACAGCAGGTGCCAGACCCACAGGAGCATAGGGTCGGAGAAACAAAAGAGTCAGTGTCCAGCCAGGAAATGGTGCAGGTGCAAAGCGAGGAGAGAAGGGGCTTTGCAACCGTCCGCCCTTCTGTGTGCCCAGCTCCAAGCCCCCAGTCTTCATGGCAGTGTCTAGGGCATCCGGAAGGGGTGCTGAGGGACCAGCGGTGTCTGCCTGTGGGTGGGGACAAGGCGGCAGGATCCTTAAAGCCCTATGCCCTCCATCTACTGATGCCTCTGAGGGCTCTCCCACCTCCAGATCCAGCATTTCTGAAGCCCCGGGAGCCTTGTAGCCTGGGTGGGAGGGGCTTCTCCAGCTGCCTGGGCTTGTCTCTGTTCTACAGTCAGGACAGTGCTTCCAAGGGGAGCTTGGGGCCCAGTCAGCCAGCTCATAACTCACCATCTTCCCAGACTAAAGGCTTCTGTAGGCCTTCCCATGGTGTGCGTGCTGTCCACAAACAATTCAGGAACGTGCACACATTGCTGTGCTTTAGAATCTGAGGATGGGGCACCTGACCTACTCCTTGCTTCCACCGAGTGGACTTTGAAAAAAGAGAAACTTCTCTGGTTCAAACCTGAGCAATGTTGAGGCTGTTTCCAGAGATAATGAGGAACACAGAGGCTCATATGATTCCCAGCAGTTTTCCAAGTGTGGTCCCCAGACCAGCAGTGTCAGCATCACCTGTTAGGAACTCAGGTTCTCAGCAGACCCACTGACTCCGACTCGTGGTGTGGGGACCCGCATGGTGTTTTAACAAGACCTCCAGGGGTTTTGATGCAGGGTGAGGTTGAGGACCCGCTGCCCTGGGCCACACACACAGACCTGCCCCCTCACAGTCGTCAGCTAGTATGCCTGTAAAATCACCTTCCAGGCTGGATCAGGGGCCAGGCTGGCGAGCTTCTCTTCTTTGATTTCATCTGTGTGGTTGTTTTTACTTTAGCTTTTTTTCCCCTGAAATGGCTCCTGAACAAAATATGAAATATTTAATGCCAGCAAAAGTATATGAGTATGTTTTAAAGAATAGAAAAATAAGCTCGCAACATAAAGCCATGGTTTTTCCAGTAGTCATGTATGAATGTGAGAGTTGAACCATAAAGAAGGCTGAGTACTAAAGAACTGATGCTTTCAAATTGTGGTGCTGAAGAAGACTCTTGAAAGTCCTTTGGACTGCAAGATCAGTCCTAAAGGAAATCAACTCTGAATATTCATTGGCAGGACTGATGCTGAAGCTGAAGCTCTAATAGTTTGGTCACCTGATACAAAGAGCCGACTCACTGGAAAAGCCGACTCATTGGAAAAGACCCCCAAAAATTGGGAAGGATCGGGGGCAGAGGAAGAGGGCAACAGAGGATGACACGGTTGGATGGCATCACTGACTCATGGGACATGAGTTTGAGCAAACTCCAGGAGATAGTGAAGAACAGGGAAGTCTGGTGTACTGCAGTCCATGGGGTCTCAAAATGTCAGACACTACTTAGCAACTGAGCAACAACAATAAAAACAGACAGTTACCCGCCCAGTAGAATCCCCTGCCTGCCTATGAGTGTTCTGTTCATCATTTCCCATAACACTCATTGTTTTGTTTTGCTTCTTGATTGAGCTTTATAAAAATGGAAAACCGTACCAAATGCTCTCTGATCTGGCTTATTTTCATTCAGTGCTGAGAACCAGCCTAGAAAACAATTAACCGTGTAGACTCTGGAGCTGGCCACTGGGTTCACATCCCAGGGCGGCCCCTGTGGTCTGGGCCTCCACTTCCTCATCTGGAAAACATAATTCTGATGTTTTTACAAATGGCAGTTGTATGCATCTGGTTGTACCTGCAGTTTTTTAGACTAAAAATATACATGTTTAATGTGACTCCCTCATGTTGTAGCTCTAAGTTATTCATTGTTATAAAAGCCACAGTTTGTATGAATTCAGTGTAACATATTCACCTGCCTGTTGATGGTCAGTTGGCTTGTTTGCAGATTTTTTCCTTGTATGAATGATACTTCTCTGAACTTTCTTATTTCATGCTCTGGTGTTGGCATGTAAGAATTTCCCTAGTTAACAGACCCAAGATGGAACTGCTGGCTTGTCAGTTAAGACCAGCTCACTTTCAACTTTAATAGAAAACATCACATAGTTTTCCAAAGACATTGGGAAAAGGGATATTCCCTCCCACCAGCAGTGTTTTAGAATTCCTGTTGCTGCAAATACTTTGCAGAGTTTTTGGTCAGATGTTTAAAAGACATTTGTTTTACTGTTGGGTGGTATTTCCCATTTCCAAATTTTGTAATGAGGCTGAGCATCTTGTCCTGTGTCTATTTGACATTTTTATTTCTGATGTTAAACTTTAGCTTGGGTCTTTTACTCATTTTTCTGCTATCATTTTCTTGCAGATCTATAGTTGTTTTTAATATACTCTAGATGCAAGCATGCTAAGTCACTTCAGTCATGTCCGACTGTTGGCAACACAACAGGTTGGGGCCCGCCAGACTCCTCTGCCCATGGGATTGTCCAGACGAGAATACTGGAGTGGGTTGCCATGTCCTCCAGGGAATCTTCCCGACCCAGGACTCCAGTCCAGGTGTCCTGTGTCTCCTGCACCGGCAGCCGGCTTCTTCACCACTAGAGCCACCCGGAAGCCCAAACTCTAGATCTAGTTCTTTATTATTAGACTTGTTTGGGGAACTATTTTCTCCCTATCCATGTCCTGTCCTTCAACTGTCTCTACAGTATCCTTTGGTAAACACAAGTTCTTACTTGGGTGCTGTTATCAGCAGTCTTCTGTGTATATTGATGTGTGTGTGTGTGTGTGTGTCCTACTTAGGAAATTCTTCCAAGGTTGTATAAATACTCTGCTGCATTTGCTTCTAAGGTTTCTCCAAAAGTTCATGTTTAAGTTCTTCAACCTTTGGAAACTGGTTTTATGAGCCATGTGAGGCAGAAATACAATTTTACTTCATTCTTTGTGGAAGTTGATTGTTCCAGACTGTGGATCAGGAAACTGTTCATTTTCCTTCTAATTTTCAATACAAGTTCTTTATGTGGAAACTTTTCATACATGCATGGATGTGTTTCTGGGTTTTTTATTTGTTGAAACCCACACCAGTGCCCCCACTACATTAACAAGGCCCTGTTCTGAGTCTTGGAGTTCTGTGGGCACATTCCCACTTCATTCCCACCCAGACTGTCCCGCTTGTTCTCCATCCTTTGCTCCTCCGTAGAAATCTGGAACCCCCTCTACAAACGATTCTGAAATTCTGATTAGCATTTCTTTGAAGCCAAAGGCCAATCAAATGTGAACTAACATATTAACTCTAGAGATTTATTTCTACATTATGCAAATATTCTATTTTTTTCTGTAATACTGTATAATTTTCTCCCTAAAGTCCTTGTATGTTTCTTCTTAGAGATGTTCATAGTTACTTCATATTCTTCATGTGGTTAGAAACACCATCTCTTATTAAATGAAATGTTCTACCCGTTCTATGGTACTGAAAAGCAATGAACATTTGTAAAAGTGTATTTAGCAATCTGTTCAGTTTCTTATTTCTAATAAATTGTAGATTAATTGGGGTTCTTCCATGTCGTTAATCATATCATCTATGAATAATGCAATTTTTAATTATTTCTTTCCCATCTTTGTACCTTTGCTTGTCCTTTCGTGTCGATCCGTCAGTGTTAACTACAGACATGAATAACTTTGTAATTTGGTCTTGCTCCTCATTTAAAGGCTCAGAGGACTCATCATTAGATGGTGTTTGCTGTTGGTTTAGAAGATATTCTTTATGAGGTTTAAGGAAGTTCTCTTTCAATCCCAGTTTGCTATGACGTTTTATTGGAATTTTTTCCTTCCGCTGAAATAATCTTGTAATTTTTCTCTTTAATCTGTTCACATGAAAATTGCATTAATAACACATTTGCATCACAGAGATAAACTCTGCTTGGCCACAAGAGACAACTTGCTGTATTTAATTTACTAAGTTTCACATCTTTATTGAAGAAGATTAACTGAATTTTTCCTTGTACTTTTCTGGCTTGATTTGGGTATCAAGGTTATGATAGTTTTGTGAAATGAAATGGGGAATGCTCCCCCTTTTTCTACTCTGTAGAAAAATTGAATAAAATTAAAATTCTCCTTTGATTGTTTGGTAAAACTTAACTATAAAACCTCCAGGTCATGTTTGTGTGTGTGCACTCACCTGTGTGAATGTGTATGCATGAAGGTGTACATATGCGTGTGTATCTGTGAGCATGAACACTGTTGGTGACCAGCTTGTTTTCCTCGGCAATTAGAGGACCAGCGGGTCCAACGTGTGACCCTACTGACTACTGAGCTTCTACCTCAAGTTCATCTCCAGCAAGAGTCATATGTCTGCAGCTTTGGGGGTCATCTCAAGATAAGGTTCCCGTCTTGGCTTAGAATCCCCTGTAAGTAGAGCCTGCCACAAGGATGGGGTGCAGGCAGTTTATTCGGGGAGTGAGGCCAGGAAGCTTAGGGAGGGAAGACCAAGCAAGGAGGAAAACCAACAGAGGGCATATTAATGGGGGTCATGGCCTTGGGCAGCTACAGTTCAGTCCCTCTGGGCACCCTCTAAGAAGCCACATAAAACTCACTGCAAGGGGACTTCCCTGGTGATCCAGTGGTTAAGAATCTGCCTTCCAGTGTGGGGGACGGAAGTTCAGTCATGTGTCCAGGAAGATCCCATATGCTGCAGAGAAACTCAGCTGTGCACCACAACTACTAAAGCCCACATGCCTAGAGCCGGTGCTCTGCAAAAAGAGAAGCCACTGCCGTGAGAAGCCTGAGCACTGCAACAAAGGATAGCCCCCCGTTGCCACAACTAGAGAAACCCTGCACAGCAACAGAGATCCAATGTGACAAAAAAGTTATAAAAATTAATTAATAAAAAAAAGAACCGCTGCAAGGAAGGAGGCCAGCTTTCACTCAACACCCCACTCTTTCGTCACTGGCGGAGGTGTGCACTCAGCAGGCCCAGTCCACCCAGACACCGACTCACATGTGTGCAAGTGTCAGACTGCCCATCACAGTACCTGTCACATGGGGACCCAGTGTTCGTCATAGGCGGGGCTCCTGAAGTAGTCCCTAAGGTTTCTATGAATACCTGCTCCCTCAAGCTCGCTGGATCTAAACAGATCTGATACTTGTCTCTGGTTAACTGCTCTCTCTGCTCCAGATGGTGAAACAGTCGGTAAATAAGAAGGCAGCATTCCAGCTACGTCTAAGGGAGCCTATTTAAGAGGAACAATGTTTACAACAGGGGGTGTGCTGAAGAGACACAGGACCAGCCTTAAGGGGCTCTTGCTGGCCCCTTCTAGGATATTTGAGAATCAGAAATAAATGATGACAATAGTGGGTCATAGCCTTTAGAATAAAGTAAGAATCCTAGAGTCCAAAATGACAAAGAAAAGGTGGTGGGGAGGGGCAGAGCCTCCTTACAGCAGAACGGCACCTAATGAGTGAGGAGTGAGTGAAGGAACCAGAAAATCACCGTTTGACAAGCGCATAATGACAGTTGATTCAGACAGGAAGCACCAGTAGATGCTAAATCTAGTTGATGAAAGTCAGGGAACAACAGGATGTGTATATAATACCTCCCTGAAGTTACTGTTTATAAAATCAATAGTGAGTTTACATGAGAGAAACCTGGCTGACACGGACTCGTGAAATGATTGAAGTTAACACCAGCAGAAACGGAGCAAGTGGAGACCACTGAGAAGGACACAGCATCATTCTGTGATGTCCTTAAGCATCCTGGACTTATTCCTGGGGAAGCATCACTGAGCTCAAACTGGGGAACATTCTACAGGAACTGGCCTGTGCCCTTCAAAAATGCCCACGTCGTGAAATGCAAAAACTGATTAAATGGGCAGGTTAGAGAAAATGTGAGTGAAAAGCAACAGAGTTCAGTGCCTGATCTGGGATTTTTTTCTTTTTTTCCTTTTTTTTTTTTTTTTTTTTCTTTCTGTTTTTACTAAAGAACTTCCTTGGGACAGCTAATGAAATATGGGTAAGATCTGTAGACTAGACCATAATATTGAATCAACATTATCATCCTCATCTTGATATCTAAACTGGGATGTGTAAGAAGATGTCCTTGGTTCTAGAAAACATACATTAGAGTTGTTAGAGATAAAGCAAATGGGGTTGAGGAAATCTGTGAAGGGAATATACGGGAATTATTTGTCATATTCTTGTAACTTTTCTGTAAGTCAGAAATCATACTGAAATAAGAATTTAAGAAAGTACGTGAGCAATGTCAGATTGAGAGAGATGGGCTCCATGGAGCTCTTTAGATCAGATGGTCAGAGAGGACCCCTGCAGAGGCATCATTTGAGTTGAGACATCAACGAGGTGAAGGTACCAGCCACAGCCACACATATTAGAGACAGAAGAGGTGCAGCTGGCCACAGCGGGCAGCTTTTCAGAGTCCTGGGGACAGCAAGGGGCCGCACTTTATCTCAGGCTGGGGGACCGTGGGGAGGGGCAGGATTCAGAGCTCAGGTAGGATGTGGAGTCTGTCCTGGATGTCAGGGAACCTGGAGGTGGGTTCCAGACAGCACAGTGCCATAACCACCTGGGTCTGGAGCATAAGTTGTCTGCTGCTGATGGGAGAACTGATTGGGGATCAGGCAGGCTCTTCCAGCTGGGAAGGCCAATCTGCCATCCAGATGGGGCTGCCATCCATGCTACAGGCCCCACTTGGCAGAGCGAGGGGCAGGGGGGACATGAAGAGGAGTCGATGGTTCAGATATACTCTGGAGATGGATCTGGGGGGTCCAGGGAGAAGGGAAGCTCAGAGATGACCCTGTCCTTTTATCCTGAGCACCTGGGTGGAGACCTGAGATGGACCCTGAGTCTTCAAGAAGCTCCTGGCTCCAAGATGAATGAGATAGTGGTATCTGTGATGCCTTCAAGATGGGAGGGGGCTAGTGGTAGGTTCCAGGGAGCAGGGGGGCATTCCCCAAGGCCAGGCCATCCAGAGGCCTTTGCACCTCCCATAACCATGCCTGATCCCACTGACTGGCAGGCCTCTGCCCTCATGTGGGTCACTGCACCAAGGCCGGGAATTTCATCCTCAAAGGTCAGAGACCATCCTTCCATTGTTCTAAAGTCCTGGAGAAGGAGTCAGATGCTGCCGACCTGGGCTTGTGACATGACCACGTTAGGGTAACAGGTCATTCTAGCGAGCTGTTTAAATACGGATCACATCTCTTACTTTGTAAATAGCTCAATGGTAAATGTTTACAATTTTGTTTTTACAGAGACTCTTAATGAGAAAGCAGTTCCCCCCACCTCCCCCATCGCCTGAATATTAAGCCCTTTAATGAGAATACACAAAATGACCCCATAAAACTTGGGTTGGAGTGGGCTGCAGTGGGGCTCAGTGCTGTCCCCAAGTCAAGTGGGGTCTGGGAACTGATGGTGATCCTCCTGTCCAAGTCAGGAATAACAGAGTGCCCGCTGCCCCCTTTCTCTCCTCCTCGCCCCGCCTGCACCCCAAGTATGCCAGCTGTGGGGGTGGTGGTCACTTCCTGGGAAAGAGTGGAAGTGTACAGCTTGGGGGTTTAATTTGGGAGCCTGCCTGCTTTTTAATTGGCCTTGGTGTTAATGAATGGCTCCGTTCTGTGCGGCGTGCAGGGCTGGGCACCGGAGCGTGTAATCTGATTGCAGCCTGGTGCTCAGAGCACTGCACAAGCCTCTGGAGCGATGGTGCAGTGTGTGCTGGGGATGGGGGGGGAGGGTCAGAGGAGGTGCTCTCAGCACCAGCAGGCCTCCGCACTGAGTTTGGAAGTCTGGGAGCACTTTCGTCTCCTTGTGGCATCTCCCAGAGACCACCTCGGGGCTTGTTGTCCTGAGAAGGTGGCAGAGAGACGGAGACTCGTCTTGGTACACCCCCAACACTGGCATCCAGGAGGCATCAATAAATTCACTGCTTCCCAGTCCGGAACTGAGGCACATGGGGACATACTTCATCCTGCCAGGCCTCCGTCCGCCGGGAAATGCCGTCCAGCTAGCATGGTGCAGACCAGCTACCTGGTTGCCCTCCAGACTCCTCTCTTTGGGGCGTTTCAGCTTTATGGCCCATTCTGTGCTTGAACAACACCCTGGCCCCCACAGGGCCTGGGAGGCCTTTGTTACAGGGCCCACCCCTCACCGCAATGGAATGTGTACGCCTCCCGCTTGGTCATTGGAACCTAGCCCTGAGAGTGGGGGCTGTGCATTCCCAGGGTACCCAGGGCCATGCCCAGATCTGCTCTGTGGGAGCCCAGCCGAGCCTCCTTGCAGGAAACAGGCTTCACGCAGAGTTGGGCACATCTTGGAGGCAGGTTTGGAGTCTGAGCTTGTCCCCTGCCATGACGTGGCTCAGTCTTCCACCTCTCACCTCTGCCAAGGTTCATCTGGGGACACACACGGGCCGGTCTCGTGAAGATGACTCACAGTGGGGTTTGATCCAGTGACAGGCTGGCAGCTTGTGTTTGTAAACACACTGTCCAGTTCAAGTTAAAGAAATCACTCTACATGAATGCATATCTAAATTCAGTGCTTTTGCTCCACGTCTGGGATCTTGTCTCCACCTCACACTTCTTACTGGCCAGGCATTTTGGCCCAGAAAGAAGCATGTGACCAACTTGGCTGCCCTATCACCCCTGGGAGCCAAACGCCACGTCCTCCCAGGCCCCGAGCCTCGTGTCTGGCTCAGCCCCGTCCTGCAGTCACACGGCCACAACGTGGCCCGAGTCACACTCGGATGTGTCAGGACCCGGCACCCCAGCCCTTCCTGCTCCCGTGATCACATCCAAAGAAAACCAGCAAGGCCGGCACTCAGCCACAGACTCTGTCTGTCGGTCAAGGCGGCCTTGCTGGGTACTGTGCCCTGAAGGCGCTATGCTCCGCAGGCGCCGTGCTCCCTGCAGTTTCACAAAATCTACCTGTAGATGCAGTGGCTTCCCCTGGACCAGGGATGGCAGGTGCCTCTCTCAATAAATAAGAGCAACCAGGAGCAGCTCCCAAACTGGCTGGGCCTCTGGCATCTTGGGGATTCCCATGGGCCTGGAGAGATCTTGGTCACCCTGGCATCATATCTGCAGGATGCCCAGGCCAGCCCTCTGCACCTCCCACCCCCACCACATTGCCTCAGATGAGGAGGAAATACCTTGTCCACCAGGCCTTTGCCAGGTGGAAGGAGGGCCAGCTCCTTAGCAGTAGGATGGTCACTAGGTTAGACTGTGACACTGCCCATCTGGAGTGAGGCCAGGAGTTCCCTGCGTTCCTGGAAACAAGATGGAAAGTGCTAACCCTGCAGCATGAAGGAGTAGTCGGGCCAGATCTGCGTTTTCTATGTGCCTTGTGCTTCAGATTTTTGTTTCTTCATCAGATGTCAACACTTAATCATATTTTTTGTAAAAACCATGATTTACGCCTTGTTCTCTAACACAGTGGAGGCTTTGGCTGTAGGGCTTGTTCCTGCTGGCAGGGGTGGCCCAGGGTGGGGCAGGGGTGGCCCTTGGTTGGGTGGGTTCCCTGTGTTGTCCACGCTCCCACCCAGTCCTGTGGCCCCAGATAAAGTCATGTGCCTTTGTGCATGTGACAGTCAACACCAGCCAAGTCTGGGACGCAGGATGGTCACAACTCCAAGGGGACGGCTGGCACAGATTGGCGAGCAGTAAGGCTGGCTGCACTCTGTGCATCCAATGAGTGAAGCAGGCTGTTCCCTTTAACCGCCCATTCTGAATTCCTGGAGACTCGTTCAAAAGCTCCTTTTCTTGTTCTAAAAACAGCAATGATAGTCTTTGTTCTTCGCAGATAATGCAGCAGGGTCTCTCCTATTACATTTCTCATAATGGATGTCGTCCTGGGCCTCTCAGGACCACTTGGACTTAATGGAGAAAAAGCAGCAGATAAAACTACAGCAATCCCATACCACCTCTGACCTCCCCGCCAAACAGGATTAGAAACCAGACAGCAGGGCCATGGGTTCTCATGCCATGCTCACATCTGAATGGCCAAGTGACCTTGGCCAGCTGTGTAGGGGTATATCTGGGGCTGTTTTGTCAACTGTGACATCACACTCACAGTTCTCTTTTGGGTACTATTGAAAACATGGAAGGCAACATGAGTGCCCAGTGTAAGTTATGCAAGTGCATGGTGGTGTGAAGAGGTAGAAATATGTGTGTGGCTGTGTAAAGTCTCTGGACTCATTAACCATGTGGGACACCCAGGCCTCTGCAGAAACAGGTGTGGAGACTGCTACACCCAAAGCAGGGGCTTCCCTGGGTATGCATGTGGGTGCCTGGGGCTGGGGTGCACGTTGGGGGTTTGGGAGAGCCTAGAGCTATGAAGATATGGCACCCCTGGCTGTAGGGAGTCAACCAGCTTTGACAGATGAGCCCTTCTGGGTTTTTAAACATTCATCAAACACCTGCTGTGGACCAGGAATGGTGCACGGTGCTGGTCCTCTGACAGTAGGGCGGCTTGACCTTCCTGAAGGGCTCACGGGTTGACAGGGGAGAAAGATTTAGAAGAAGAGCACAGCACCATGCACTACAGAGGAGAGGTGCAACCCCTCCAAGCATAGGATCCAGGGAGGCTGCTCGGAGGAGGTGATGGCCAAGGTGGGGGCAGGGAGTGGATGAGCTATGGGATCACCAAACAGAGGGGCAGGTCTGGACAGGGCTAGGGCGTTTCCCAGGGAGTCCTGAGAGTGGTGGGGGCACTTGGGATTGGGGTTAAGAGTGCTGACTTGAGTCAGACTGTCCTGGCTCCACCATTTACTTCCCCTGTGGCCTTGGGTGAGTGACTTCAGTTGTCTGGGCCTCTGTTTTCTGCGCTGCAAAATAGAATAAAAATACTCACTTCACAGTGTTTTCATAAGATTGGCACTGGGTTAGCCAAAAAGTTCATTTGTTTTTCTGTAAAATGCTATGGAGAAACCCAAAGTAGTTTTTTGGCCAACCCTATGATTAAAAGCATTGGCTTCCCTGGTCGCTCAGATGGTAGAGAATCTGCCTGCAATGCAGGAAACCTGGATTCAACTCCTGGGTCAGGAAGATCCCCTGGAGAAGGAAATGGCAACCCACTCCAGTATTCTTACCTGGAGAATACCATGGACAGAGGAGCCTGGTGGGCTACAGTCCAAGGGATCGCACAGTCAGACATGACTGAGAGACGAATGCACATGATTAAAAGCATATGCTTCATGTCTATTTAGTGCCCAGTAAAGTTAGATGTTGGTGGTGGTGGTGGTGGTGGTCATTGTGATAGAGACGATACTAGGTGACGGTGGTAACTGTTATGCTGGTGGTGGTCGTGCTGGTGGTGATGGAGGTGATGATGACCACCATATTAGTTGGGATGGTGGTGGTGATTGTAGTTCATAGTGGAGGTGATGGAAGTGGTGATGATCATAATATTAATGGTGATAGAACCGGTTTGGGGATGGTATGGTGATCATAGTTCATAGTGGAGGGATGGTGGTGATGGTGGTAGAGATGGGATTGGCGATGGTGGTGGTTGGGTGATGCTATTGATATTAAATACTGGTCCAGGTGGCGACTGTAGTTGTGTGTTGGTGGTAAATACGGTAGAGAGGCTGGTGATGCTCTGTCGTCCGCATCCCCATGGGGTTGGTGAAATGAGCATAGAGTCCATGAGAAAGTGGCCACAAGGAAGAACTGCCCTGAGATTCCGTGGCGTGGGATTCTGTGGTGCGGAACGTGTGTGCTATTAAAAAAGATCTCCAGAGAGGGAAGGCCATAGCAGGGGTCAACCTCCTCTAGGGTGTGAGGCTCGGACCAGGCCTGGGGAGGGAGGAAGGCCAACTCTCCTAATCAGAGAAGCAGCCCAGTGCAGGGGTGGAGGCAGGACAAGCCTGGGGTCCTAAGACAGAGACAGCAGGAGCAAGAGGATCAGGTGGAGGCGTGGACTTAGGCATGATAGTCATGGAAGATGCCTACCGGGGACAGAGTTCAGATCAGTCGTGGGGGAGGGACTGGTATTGGAACAGCCCTGTCCTGTGTGTTCTTCCCCATGCGGCTGGCACGGGCCCTCCTTTCTACATGAGCAGCACAGACTTTCAAGTGAGCCCTGGGGCAAGGGTGCTGAGACTTCCACATCAGGAATGTGACAAAACTTCTCCAAGTCTCCCATCTTCGTGCTCCCAAGTCAGGGCTGCAGGCAGCGTGGGACACCCCCAACACCACCTCTTCTTCCAGAAGTTTCCATGTCTTCCCAGAAGACATCCTTGCAGGGTGTCTGAGTCCCACTGGCTTCCTGGATGGTCCCCATGAACGGGCGTGCTTCCCCTCCCTGTAGGGCTGTCTCATCTCCTTCAGCCCTATCATGAGCACCAGTCAGGCGAGCTTGGAGCAGTAGGATGCTCAAAATGCTCGTGTGCGCCCACCACCAGTACGTGACGGGCGGCTGCTGTCGCTCACTCTGTGTTGCCAAGGCAACTGGGGATTTGGAGGGGACGCTGGTGACATATTTTGCAAGCAGCGCTCTGCAATTACTGAAGACTTTGTGGCTCGATCTAAAACTGAGGAAGAAGCTTGAGGAGCATGGTCGTCTCTCGTGGCCTGCTCTCTGCTTCTGCTTCTCCCACTCCCTTTAAAAACTGCTGCGGGTGGGGGCTCCTGGGCGTTGGCGGGCCCCAGGGTCCGGCAGCATGTACTGCAGTCAGTGGCTGAGCTGTCAGGTGGCCTCTGCCCGTCCGTCCCCTCCTCTGCCACTTCATCCCTGGCCTCAGTGCAAAATCCTCTGGCACCAAGACTTTGCCAAGTGCCACTTGAATGAGAAGTGATGGTTAAGGTGACCTTGAAGTGTCATTGACTCCAGGGGTGTTTGGGACGCTCTGGATGGTGCTGGACCTCAGTGTCCTCCCATCCCACCTGGTGGGGATCTGTCGCTTTGGCCTCTCCAGTGGGTACAGGGACAGAAACCATCCCCATATCGAAGTCCGGAGGCCCCTGGAGGGTTTGAGTAAAACTGACCTCTTGCAAATTCTAACAGCCTTGGGAGCTTTTGTCTGGGAGGGAACTTGGCTTCTCTCCTCTCAGCTCAGATCTGAAACAAAACCACCTGCTGATGGCTTTCTGTAGCTCACTGGCCGCTGTCACTTCCGAACTTTACCTTTAATCCGGTCCCACAAGTGTGCACTGAATTCCCTGAAAGAACTCCTTGTTGAGCTCATTTCAAGTCCCTTTCAGAAGCATCCAGACTGCTATGAATTAAGGAATGACGGTCTCAAGTTTAAGGCACCCTTTCCGCACCCTGTAAATGGCACTACCGTTCCTCCTTGTCCTGACTTCTTCAGGTGGCGCCCACAGGGATCTAAAACCTCACTGGGGCCACTCCTGTGGCTCAAGAGCAGTCAGTGCGGATCCCATAAGGAGTTGGCAGGCAGGTCGAGGGTCCTCCGTATGTCCCCATGTGTAAGCAATACTGTGGCCACTGTACTTTTTTAGTTCTTAATGTTGTGTTGTTTTTGCTTGATCCGAATCTGAACAGATACGTTTGGGGAAATGGTTCTACATGTTTCAACAGGATATAGAGAGCCTTCCTTTTAAAGTTGGAGAGTACAGTGGATTGTGTTCCTACGGCTACTGTCACAAGCAGTGGGCAGAGTCGTAGTCATATCAAGGACACTTGTCATTAGATTTAGGGCCCCACTAGATAATCCAGGGGGAGAAGGCGATGGCACCCCACTCCAGCACTCTTGCCTGGAAAATCCCACGGACGGAGGAGCCTGGTGTGCTGCAGTCCATGGGATAGCTAGGAGTCGGACACGACTGAGCAACTTCACTTTCACTTTCCACTTTCATGCATTGGAGAAGGAAATGGCAACCCACTCCAGTGTTCTTGCCTGGAGAATCCCAGGGACGGGGGGGGGCCTGGTGGCCTGCCATCTATGGGGTCACACAGAGTCGGACACGACTGAAGCGAGTTAGCAGCAGCAGCATATAATCCAGGATATTCTCTTATCTCAAGATTCTGAATTATGTCTGCAAACTTTCTTTTTCTAAATAAGATGACCTACACAGGCCCCAGGGACAGAGGAGCCTAGTGGACTGCTGTCTATGGGGTCACACAGAGTCGGACACAACTGAAGCGACTTAGCAGCAGCAGCAGCACAGGCCCCAGGGCTTGACATGAACATATCCTTCTTTTGGAGAGGGGGTACCACTCAACCCACCATGTATAGTTTTGAATAGAGGTATAAAAAGATGGTTTAATGTAATTTGTACACTTTTAATGTGAGGTAAATTATAAATTTACAAGGAAGTTGCAAAGAGAGTACAGAAAGGCCCCTTTACCCAATGTGCCCTACCTATAACCTGTCACATGACTCTAGTATCAGTTCAGTATCCCAAGTGGGAAATGGGCAACTCATACAATCCTTATATTGGAGGCGTAATTTTCTTTTTTAATTATTTCTTTTTTAAATTTGTGGCTGTGCTGGGTCTTTGTTGCTGTGAGGGCTTTCTACAGTCGTGGTAATCGGGGGCTACTCTCTAGCTGCGGTGCGCGGAAGTCTCACTGTGGCGGCCACTCTTGTGTGGAGCACGGGCTCTACGTACACGGGCCTCAGTAGCTCTGGCTCTGCAGCACAGGCTCAGCAGTTGTGGCACGTGGGCTTAGTTGCCCTGTGGCACATGGGATCCTCCCGGACCAGGGATTGAACCTGTGTTCCCTGCCTTGGCAGACAGATTCTTAATCATTAGACCACCAGGGAAGGCAGTCCCAAAGGTATAATTTTCATTCAAGGCTGCATTTCAAATCAGAGAGACTGTGTTTACATCCCAGGTCCCCCTTCATAGCTATGTGACTTTAAACAAAGTTTCGCCATCCTGAGCTCAGGGCTGTTTTCTTTTGTTTTATTTTCTTTAATTATGAAAGGAGAGTTTGAGAATGCCGGCTAAGGTGGTTGAGAAAATTAGGAGCTCATACAGATGCCGGGGCCTTCCCTGGTGGCTCAGTGATGAAGAACCCATCTGCCAAGGCAGGAGACACAGGTTCAATCCTTGGGTCGGGAGGATCCCCTGAAGAAGGAAATGGCAACCCACCCAGTATTCTTGTGTGGAGAATCCTATGGATAAAAGAGCCTGGTGGGCTACAGACTATAGGGTCACAAAGAGTCGGACCCGACTGAGCAGCTGAACGACAAGAACAGTGGCTACCTGGCTGCAGCATCTTGCCTGCCCTTGGCATGGTGGGGTGCTTCCTTTTGACAGATTAAAACTGGAGCTTGGAACATGTGTGTTTCAGCATCTGCTCTTTCAAAGGGTCTGGAGATCAGATGTGGAACATGCCCGTTGCCTGGGTCTGGGGGGCTGCAGCAAGAGCTCTGCTCTCTCAGCCCCTGACAGACGAGCCTGCAGGATGGAGCTGGCTTATTGGGCAGTCAGCCAAGTGGCATATTCCTGCTCTTCTCCCAGCTTACCATGCAGGACGGAACAGTTACATCCATGATTGTTATGGTTATCAGAGTTGGTCCAGTGTTTACATCTGTGTAGGAAATTCTGACGGTCATTAAGCAAATTCAGAACTTCATCTCCCGAGGGAAAAGGCGTTGGCTGGGGGTGCTGTTAGTGCTGGTGTTTAAATACTCCACCCCTCCCTGCAGTTTATAGCATAACTGCCACTGCTTGAAACCTAAAATGGAGAGAGGGATGCTCTTACCTTTAAAAAAAGAAAGAAAAAATGATATTCCCATGCCTCATTTAAGTGCACTGATTTGACGAAGCATCCTTCTAAGTAAGGAGCAACAGAAAAACCGCAGCGGCATTCTCTCCTGTTCTCAGTGTAGCCAAGTCCGCTCCCTGCCCCTGTAGTGGGACAGTCTTTGTTTAAGTTCCCGCTGCAAGGTTTAGAAGTGAAGCGCCAACTTTGGGAACATGGAACAAAAAGAAGAATCACTCACAACAGGTAGCACTCCTCGGAGCAGGCACAAATCACTGAAAAGGAAACCAGACTGTAATTGGCCTTTGTTTGAAGAGGAGAGTTCTGCAGATAAGGATTGTGTAGATAATTTGTGGCAGACTTTTTTTTATTACACGGACTAATTTGATATTGTCCTGGGAAGCCATCCCTTTGAACATTCAACAAAAGCAACAATGCACCCGGAGAGAAGGTATTAAGAGTATTATTTTTGCGTAATTTATATTCGGTGACAGACGTCGCCTGCTTCACTCCATCACACATTTACGGGGAGACTGGTCGATGCTTCCAGTCTCATTAAGCTATTTATTCATCGTAATGAATGATTTTAATACACTGCATTAAGGTTGTGCCACACTGAACTGTTAAAAAATCTATCTTACTGTACATACTTTAATGTTTGAAGCTAATTAATACCTTTATCACTGCCTCAGTGGTTGGACGGACACCACGCCGATTAATCACACCCCCTCCCTTGTTCTGGGCTTCATCACAGAGTTGCAATCATCTCACGGACTCCATGCCTGTGAACAGATGCGTTGTCCATTTTGCATAAACTTCCAAGATTCAGGGGCTCCTCTTTGCAGACTCTCCTTCTCCTGTGCTGCCTCCCACCCACATAAACCCATCTTGGGTCCCTCAAGATGCTGTTGGCAAGTTGCAACGACAGGAAGATGCAGTCTTCCTGAGGATGGAAGGCAGTTCTAATAAAAAGCTGTCATTCACAAATCCAGATCCACTGTCACATGACATGCATTTTAAAGACCATATGAACTGTTAAATGGCTCAATATGGGCACGGTTTTTACAACTCGGAGATTTTCAACAGCGAGAAAAGGGGGTGGGGGCCCACCACAGCTCTGGCCAAGGAGAAGCTTGGGGCTCTACAAGGAAAGATGGCATCTGGGCTCCGTCAGAGTTTTCGCGGCTGCACCTGCTTCAGAAGCCACCAGCACCGATCGCCCGGGGGAGGGGGAGACGTGGGCAAGTGTGTGTGTAGTGACAACACTTCTTAGTCTTTTATAATCTAGCAAATATTTGAAAACTACAAGCCGTGCCAAGTGATATCGCCACCGTCTGAAGGCGGCAGATGGAGATTTAGAATGGTGCTCTCTGTGAGTGGAAGGTTGGGCAGGCCTCAGCGTGGAGCATCTTAAGTGTGGAGGGGAAGGAGGGTCTGTGATCCCAGCCCCCACACCACCACGCCCACTGGATGAGGCTCCCTCTGATTTATCCTTCCAAGGACCCTTGAGGGCAGAAAGGTCACTAGGACGTTTGTGATTGACACTGGATACGAAATCCTGCTCGTTTTATACATGACATCACCAGAGCCTAATCAGAAACTTGGGTTTTGAAATTTAAGAGAGAAAAAAACACATTCTTTGGGAGAAAGCAAGTGCAGAAAATTGTAGACAATTACTCTGGGCTTGTTTTAGGCCGTGCGGAAATAATTAGTCTATCGCACATGAACCAGCAGATGATGATAAACAAAAACATTCACTGGTGAGAAGATCTTTTAGAGGAGGAGAAAGGAGGGGAAAGTGTGCTTCAACATCCCTCCCAAGGTGGACTGAAGCTCAGAACAAAGTGGCATCGTTACTAAGGGGCAGTCCAACAGAGCCAGCAGGGCCTGGACCCTGGAAAGTCCCACTTTGAAAATTTGAGCCACCCACCCACCCACTCAAAGGAATGTAAGTTATTTACTTCTTCTTTTTTTCCCCCCAGTTTGAGTTTTACATAATCAAGTAATGGGAAAACCTCAATCAGAAGATGTCTTTCAGAGAACTATTTAAAAACATGGCCATTATCAGCAGAAATGTCTAATAGAAGGCGTATCTGATCCCTCTGGCCAAATCTTTCCTTTAATTAGAGGCGCAAATAAAAAACTAAGAAATGAGAACTGGAAGCAGAGTTCACTTGTTAACTATCTAGATGCTGAATGGAATTTTCAGGCTTGGTGGTTCTAACTTACTGTGTAAAGGCCAGGCTGGGGTGTGAGGTCACTTTCACATCAGGATGATAATAAGAAAGAGAGATGGAGGCTCTACAAGGGGTGCAGGTGAGCAAGCAGACAGGAGACCCTGGTGTGGAAAGAGGCAGCCCCAGGCACGGATGTCCCCCTGAGCAGGTTGCCAGGGTCTCCATCGCCACCACATAAAGAGGCGGAGGGCGTGACAGTGGTGGTTTTCTAGGGTCATGACCAATTACCAAGTGAGTGGCTTTATAACAAGAGGGCATCCTCTCCCCATTCTGGAGGCCCGACACCTGAAACCCAGGTGTCGGCTTGGCCAGGCTTTGAACGTCTAGGGAGGGTCCTTCCAGCCTCTTCCAGCTCCAGGGCCCCAGGTATCCTTGGCCTGTGGCCACATCCCTCCAAGCTCTGCCTTCATTGTCACATGGTCTCTGCATCCCACCTTCTGTCCTCTTATAGGGACACTTGTCACAGGACTTAGGGCCCACCCCAATCAGGACGGTCCTCAGCTTTGTCACACTGGCAAAGATCCTTTTCCCAAATAAGGTCATATTCACAGGATCCAGATGTGACTTATCTTTTGAGGGGACACCATTCATCCCACTACGTGACCCCAAGTAGGGGCAGTGGGCACCGTGGCAAAGTGGATGGGACTGACACAGGGTCAGAAACATGAGGCTGGAGTCAGGGTCACTCCACAGTGTGGGAACTGGGTCAGAACCAAGCCCCATGTGGCCCGTACTGAAGAGCTGGCCTCTCATCCAGGTTGGGGGATAAAGGAGCCCCAAGCCTGAGAGGGGACTGGGGGTCAGTGTGCTGCCCTCAATCTTGGAGCTGGCTGGTGAGCTAGGGCCCCCAGAGTGTCCTTGGGCTTGTGTCGAGAGGTCTCATGGCTTCTCCCTCGATCCCCATGCCTCCTGACCTTCTGCCTGACCCTTTGTCTCTGCAGCATGTTCTAAATAATTCCAGCTCACTTTGTTCTCCCACCAGCCCTCCTACAGCAGTCCTAGCATACTCAGAGCCCATGCTACACCACTCCTTTGGGAGCACAAGAAAGGAGGGAGGGTCTCGAGGCCTCCAATGTGACAAGACAGGGTGGTGCTGTGGGGCCACAGGGACCGTGGTTTCCCGGGTTCTGCCCTTACGTAGAGGCTCAGATAGCTTCTTTCACTTTGGACATGTCTTACTTCCCCCTGGGGATGCGGGATGATGTGTGAGCCCCTGGGATCGCTGTCAGGGTGATCTAGCTTTGCTGAAGCACCCAGTCCAGAGCCTGGTGCATAAATGAAGAGCTCAGGTCAGGAAACTGTAGTCATTGACCTTGAAATTTTGTATATCCAGGGAACAGAGTCTAGAACTGCAGGCACCAAAGGGCTTCTTAGAAGAAGTCAAAGCTAGACTCTCCAGAAGACCAGGTGGCACCCGGAGGAGGGATCGCTGGCCCTCCTGGCAGTCCATGCCCATGTGACCTGAGGGGCAGAGCCCACCCGGCCCTCCTGTGACCAATTTTACATGTTCTTGTTTGGGTTTACATTGCTGGGTGGAATTCCTTTTAAATTGTGCTATTTTGTTAAAAAACAAATGTAAAATGAAAATATACGGATGTGAGAGTTGGACTGTGAGAGAAGCTGAAAGCCAAAGAATTAAAGCTCTCAAGCTTCTTCTCAAGAAGACTCTTGAAAGGAGTCAAGACTGAAAGGAGATCAAACCAGTCAATCCTAAAGGAAGTCAACCCTGAATATTCATTGGAAGAACTGATGCTGAAGCTGGAACTCAAATAGTTTGGCCACCTGATGTGAAGAGCCAACTCATTGGAAAAGCCCCCAATGCTGGGAAGGATTGAGGGCAAGGGAAGAAAGGGACAACGGAGGATGAGATGGTTGGATCACATCACCGACTTAATGGACGTGAGTTCGAGCAGACTGTGGGAGATGGTGAAGGACAGGGGAATCCTGGCATGCTATCTATGCTCCATGAGGCTGCAAAGAGTCAGATACCACTTACCAACTGAACAATAACAATACCCATGGTTAGAAGAGAAAAGAGAAACCTTGCAGGTCAGAATGATTGAAGGTGAAAAAAGATGCATGCCCCACCCCATCTCCAAGGCTGCTAGCGCACCCTGCTGACAGAGCAGACAGCCCTTCTAGCCGATACATATACTAAATTAAGTACAGCATTAAATCAACGCTGGCACTTGGCTCATGGCACATTCTCATTTTTATAAATTCATTTTTAGTCATAACCCCCTAAATAATAAGATCATAGGCGTTTGTACCCACCTTCATGGCTGCTCCCCCACATCCTATCCTCACCTTCCACTGCTCTTGCCCCCAGAAGACCACTGTCCAAAATCACGCTATCTCTTCCCAGTTTGCCTTCTCATATAGTTTTATTACATCTGTATGTTTCACTGAAAAGTATATATCCTTTGATTTTGGTTATTTTAATTTTAATAAATGGGGATCTTTGTATGTAATCTTTGATCACTGACTTTTTCACTCAGAATTATTTTGGTAAGAGTCAGAAAGTGGACATTTGACCATCTAAGGCTCTGTTGTATGAGTCCAACAATTTATCCGTCCCCCAGTGTGTATTCATCAGACACCTGTGCAGTTGTGAGCTGTGGTATGCATCTCCATGGGCCCACAGGTGAGTTCTCTCGCTCGGGTAGAGGCTGAGGAATTCGAAAGTTTCACACGTGGCAATCATGCCTGACTGCTCTCCAAAGTGGAAATAACAAAATGCACTCCCAGGAACCCCAGCTGAGAGAGCCTGACCATCATGCCCTCTCCCAATCTGGCGATGCTGGGCTGCTAGCCTTGTGCACTGAACCGGGTCAAGATGATCCCGTGACTTCTGATGTCCGTGTTATAGACAGTGAATGTGGTTTACCATCTCATGGGCCTAGCACCATCCATATTACTTATGATGCTCCTAGTCATCTCTTCTTCCCATTTTTCTATCTTGTCATTTTTAACACAAATAGAACTACTGCATACTCTGCTACAACTCAAATTTTAAATGTATCACGGACAATTGACATGATGTTTAAACATCATGACAACTGATGGATGTTGCACATTTATAAACACACGCTCTCACACAGGCAGACACGTTTTACACTTTTATGATCTGCTTTTTCTCATTTAACAGCATCTCCTGAAGCAGTTTCATAAAAACAAAATATTCCAAAACATAACCTTAATTATGCTATTGTGTGAGCACAACGTACTATATTTAACTAATCCTTTATATTTGGACTTGAAAGTTGTTTCAATTTTTCACAATTATAAACAGCTTTGGGATAAACAGCCTCGGAGTTAAATCTTTTTACATTTGAATTTCTCTGCCCTTGGGAGATATTTTAAGTAGTAGAAGTGTCGAGTTGAGGACATACTCTAAAAGCTTTCTAATACCTATGGATAAAAGAATGGAGGTTTTTTGGTGGCGTTTGTTTTTGTTTTCAAAGAAAGAAAATGACCAAAAGTTCCCGGGGAGGGCAGAGTGTCAGCTATGGCCCCCGCCCAACTGTGACTGTGCTCTGAGTGTGGCTTTCTGCGAGGAAGACACAAGTGGAGGCAAGTTTAGGCCTCTCTCCCCATCCCCGCTATCTGGCTGACTCCACCCTCCTCCTCTGGCGAGCTCCGCCCCTCCCTCTGGCGGACTCCGCCCCTTCATCTGCTGGACTCTGCCTCCTGGTACAGCATGACTTTTCCACATTGATCTGTGCCAGAGACCTCATTATCCTGTGGTCCCATCAGTGTCCCAGGGAGCATTTCCTAGCACTCAGCACAACTTCCAAATTTGTTTATTCCCTTAAAAAAGTGAGCTTGTCTTTCTCACCACAGTGTCTCTCTCACCTCACTCCAAAGCCCAGCACATAGTAGATGCTTTACAAATGCCTGTGGAATGAATACTTTTAAATTTTTTGTTTATTTATGGCTACTCTGGGTCTTGTTGCTGCACGCAGGCTGTCTCTAGTTGTGGTAAGCGGGGTCTACTCTTTGTTGTAGAGGGTGGTCTTCTCATCGTGGTGGCTTCTCTTGTGGAACGCAGAGTATGGAGTGCGTGGTCTTCAGTAGCTGTGGCACACAGGCTTAGTTGCCCCACAGCATGTGGGATCTTCCTGGATCAGGGATCAAACCCATGTCCCCTGCTTTGGCAGACAGATTCTTAACCACTGGACCACCAGGGAAGTCCCGAGTGTTCTATTTGATGAGCATGTAGAGAAAAGGTGGGAAGAATGCCAGCCAGCATGCAAGGGTGGTTGTATAGGTCAGGACATCCCAGCTGGGCTGAGGGACACTGGACCATGTCTGGAGACATTTTTGTCACAAATAGAGGGGAGAGTTGGGGCTGGCATCTAGGGGATGGGGTCCATGGATGCTTCTAAACACCCTCCAAATGCACAGGACAGCCCTCCCCCCGCTGACACCTCCCCACAGAGAAGGATCCATGCAGAATGTCAGCAGCATCAAGTTTGAGAACCCCCATTCTAGGTCACAAGGTCATTTCTTCCTTTTCATTGTGTCAGTTTCCCAAAGTCTCTAGAATCATTGTGTAATTAAAACTTATGAAAGAGGTATTATTAACTGATATGAGCTGAGATGGAGCAGTAGGGACTCTCAGGAATCCCCTGTCCACAGCCTCCGACCTGCTGGTTTTGTCCTCCATGGGAAGTCTCTGAACATGCTCTCAGGCCCTGGAGCCTGTGCAGGCTCAAAGAATATTCTAGAAAACTCCCCTGAGATGTGCCCATTCTGGCTTGCCACTAAGTGAGCTGAGGAAATCAGTAATTTACCCAAAGGGCCAGAACCAGCATCATTTAGGGAGGAGGGCTGAACTGTAGCGCTGTATCCTGGGGCCCAGAAGCAGGCGGGCTGGACAGGGCTGTGCAGGATGTGGGCGGAACACGCTCAGCCTAAACCTGCAGCATCACTGGTGCCCATCAGCCAGGGCAAGGGGTCACCCCCACACTCCATTCACCCCCTGAACCCCTCTGATGGACCGACTGAGGGCTATGGTCAGGGCTGAACACAGTCCCCACCACTCTAAGGGCTGTTCCTACAGCCTTCCAGGAAAATCCCATCCCACGCACAGGGCCCAGGTGTGTGAGCTGAGACAGCTCGGCGTGGTCTACATCCGTCCTCATTGTTTCCTGTGGGAATCAACCAGTTCTGGCATATCTGTTCTGGCTGGTTCCGCTCCCCTCCTCCTCTCTCCCTTTGGGGACGTAAGCAGAAAGATCCTCAAGTTAAAAGATGGGTGCTCTGCATCACACTTCAAACTCCCACTGGCTATCTATTTTACATACGGTAATGTATAAGTTTCAGTCCTAATCTCTCAAATCATCCCACCCTCTCCTTCTCCCACTGAGTCCAAAAGTCTGTACTTTACCTCTGTGTCTCCTTTGCTGCCCAGCATGTAGAATCATCCATACCATCTTTCTAGATTCCATATATATGCGTTAATATACATTATTTGTCTTTCTCTTTCTGACTTATTCACTCTGTATAATAGGCTCTAGGTTTATCCGCCTCATTAGAACTGACTCAAATGCTTTCCTTTTTATAGCTAAGTAATGGCAAAAACCATTGTACAATATTGTAAAGTAATTATCCTTCAATTAAAATAAATAATAAAAAAAGATAGGGAGATGATATTTTTGTGCTGGTGGACTGCCCTCCTCTGAGGCTGGGGGTCAGGCAGTCATGGTGGAGGACACAGTCTGTCCCTAATTATCCGACTTGCTGCATCCTATTTGCTGCATCAGGCAACTCTCCTGGGCCTGCCAGTGTGGACAGAGAAGTGGAAAGGAGAGAGACACCCTAGCTGCAGGTTTGGGGGGATCATTTCTGCCGGGCACCCTCCCTCTTCCTGCATCCAGTAGAAGGTGATAAGGAGCCAGCCAAGAAGCTGCCCTCTGCAAGTGGTGAACAGAAGTGATCCTGGTAGACAGGAAGTGAGGAGAGTGGACAGGTCCCCAGCCTCCCCCAGACCTGGCATGCAAGGAAGCTGTCCTGGGAGCTCAGGATGCATTCTAGGGCCTGAATGTAAGGTGGAGGTGGTTCAGTCGCTAAGTTGCGTCTGACTCTTTGGGACCCCACGGACTGCAGCACACCAAGCCTCCCTGTCCCTCACCATCTCCCAGAGTTCGCCCAAGTTCATGTCCATTGAATTGATGATGTTGTCCAACCACCAGGGGTGGGGTGGAGGGCAGTGAGCACGGCTTTAAGCTTCACAGTGGGCTTTTGAAAAATGCCCAGAGAGCCTTGCAGCTCAAATGACTTTGGGTGGAGACCCCTGGGCTGCAGGACAGTCCATGGTGACAGAGCTGCTGTGTCTGCTGAGGGCCCCACCTCTGCAGAAGCAGGTTCCCACATGTTCTGAGAGACTCCAAGTCACCCGACTCACTCAGTATGCACCCTCACGGGGAGCCGCTGGCATGGAACATGCGAGACTCCGACGTTATTTTCCAGAGAACTGAGTTCCTTGAATATGAAAATTAACCTTTTTTAATAACAAAATGATATAGTCCATTGAAGTAGGGCTGGATTTATCTTGTGACAGCGCTTGTCATGGCCTTGAGTATTTATCGAGTAGTTTTAAAAGTTCATTAAACTCCAGAGATTAAGTGTTGCCCTGAGCAGTGTCCCATAAAGGGGAAATATGGTCCTATTACTTGGTAAAATGTTGTCCTCTGTTGTTAATTCAACTCCCCTGAGCTCCCATCTTCTGATTCAAAAGACATTTTCCTGTGCTGTTAAATTTGACATTTTCAAAGAACCTGGGACTGTTTCTCCCAGCACTTACCAGAAACTCAATATTGCACATTTATTTCATGGTGGGGGGCAAGGGTGGAGAAACATCAGCCCCCCAAGATTCCTGCAGAAATGTCAAATGCATTAGCGCTCACTTTTCCCCACTGCTGTCTTCCTGTGTCACTTGTCTCAGAAATAGCGTTGACCAATACAAAGGCTCCTCAGTGGGGAACAAGGTGCAAAGACCTGTCCATCCCTGGAGAGGCTAGGAGCCCTGGCTGGGGGTGCCTGTGTCACCCACCAAAGGGCCAAGGGGACAGAGGGTTGGAGTGGTGACACATATGCCTCCCGCTGGGCCCAGTCTGTGCTTAGTGCAATTCATTTTGCTTCTAATTTCCTTCTGAGTCAGTTCCCGCTGATTTTCCATAGGAAAATCCTTTTTATTATCTTATTTGACCTGAGGCCTTTGTTTGCTTTCTACAGCGAGGTCTTGGTGACATTGACAATGCTGTTTAATTGGTCTTCAAATGAGCCAGCCTGGGGCGGCTGCGTCTCCCTGTCCCCTGATGGGGGACCCTGAGTCCCTCGAGAGAAAAGCCAGAGCAGCACTTGGCCCATCAGTGTGTGGGGCTGGGGGTCTTCCTTACAGAGTATCTGATGCAGGGATGATGAACAACCCCTAGCCCCTCTGATCTGGGGGATGCCCAGGCACTGGCAGAATTAACCCTGGAAGCTCTGATTGGCAGCAGAAGGGAGCATCTTGAGAGGAGCTGCTGTCACGAAACTGAGAGTTCTGAGTTAGTGAAATCTATACCCATCACCCACCTCTGAGCAGGTGTTTGCTGAACAACTACTGCAGGTGAGCCCCATGTTAGGTGTCCGCTCCATGCCTGTCATGTAAGGAAGACCTGCAGCAGAGCAGAGTGCTAAGTTGCTTCAGTTCAGTTCAGTCGCTCAGTCGTGTCCGACTCTTTGTGACCCCATGAATTGCAGCACGCCAGGCCTCCCTGTCCATCACCAACTCCCGGAGTTCACTCAAACTCACATCCATAAAGTCGGTGATGCCATCCAGCCATCTCATCCTCTGTCGTCCCCTTCTCCTCCTGCCCACAATCCCTCCCAGCATCAGAGTCTTTTCCAATGAGTCAACTCTTCACATGAGGTGGCCAAAATACTGGAGTTTCAGCTTTAGCATCATTCCTTCCAAAGAACACCCAGGCTGATCTCCTTTAGAATGGACTGGTTGGATCTCCTTGCAGTCCAAGGGACTCTCAAGAGTCTTCTCCAACACCACAGTTCAAAAGCATCAATTCTTCAGCTCTCAGCTTTCTTCACAGTCCAACTCTCACATCCATACATGACGACTGGAAAAACCATAGCCTTGACTAGATGGACCTTTGTTGGCAAAGTAAGTCATGTCCAATTCTTTGCAACCCCATGGGGGACTGCAGCCCACCTGGCTCCTCTGTCCATGGGATTCTCCAGACAAGAATACTGGAGTGGGTTGCCATGCCCTCCTCCAGGGGATCTTCCCAACCCAGGGATCGAACTCACATTTCTAAATCTCCTGCATTGGCAGGCGAGTTCTTTACCACTAGCGCTACCTGGGACACCCCCAGTGGCAGAGTCGAGCCAGCATGGATTTGAGGGGCGCTTCCTGGCTGCCTTTTCCTATGACTCTGGGCCTCTAACTTCCCCATCACATCAGAAAAATAAGAATGCAGCTTGCTGGGCTCTTGTGAAGATTAAGTGAACTAATCCATGTATGGAAATGGGCATTATGCCAGGGATAAATGCTCAATAATTAATAAGGATGACCAGCAGCAGCAGCAACGCCAGCCTTCATTAAATCCTTGCATGTCCTGGGCAGTGGTCCAAGCAACACTTTACTATTAGCATATACAGTGTGCAGAGTATTGTAGTTACTCTTAGAATACCTCTAACAGATGAATAATGGGCTCAGAGAGGTTAAGCAACCTGCCCAAGATCATACAGCTAAGAAGCAGCAGAGCCTGGATTCAAACCTAGGCTGCCTGACCTGGAGATTATGCAGTGTCAGCTGCTTCCACCCTCACTGCCAAGACAGACCTGGGCTGCAAATGCACGGAGCTCCCATCACCTGTCACGTGGGCCTGTAACACTCCTGGCAGAGTGTGCACTCAGTAAGAGTGAACCGGTCACTGTCCAGTCATCATCATGACTGATACCATCTTATCACGTTCACTCAGTGTGCTGGTGTTAGTCTGTGCGTGTGTCACACGTGTTGTTGTTTAGTCGTTAAGTCTTGTCTGACTCTTTTGTGACCCCATGGACTGTAGCCCACTGGGTTCCTCTGTCCATGGGATTTCCCAGGCAAGTATGTTGAAGTGGGTTGCCATTTCCTTCTCCATGGAATCTTCCCTACCCAGGGATTGAAACTGTGTCTCTTGCATTGGCAGGTGGATTCTTTACCACTGAGCCACAAGGGAAGCCCCTGCATGCGTGCATGAAAGCCACTTCAATGGTATCCCACTCTGCAGCCCTGTGGACTGTAGCCCGCCAGGCTCTTCTGTCCATGGGATTCTCCAGGCAAGAATACTAGAGTGGGTTGCCATGCCCTCCTCCAGGGGCTCTTCCCAAACCAGGGATTGAATCAGAGTCTCTTTAAGTCTCCTGCATTGGCAGATGAGTTCTTTACCACCAATGCCACCTAGGAAGCCCCAGGGAAGTCCATATCATAATATAAAATACTTACACAAGTGATCATGTTGTTATTACCATTGTGGTTATTACTGTTACTGATCTAGTACTGTGCTGTGTGTTCTGATATTTGTGAGGAAGAAGGGGGGTGCTGCCCGTTCACCTGGAGGGGTTTCCAGGTGCTGTTGTTGGTTTGCATCTCAGGTGAAGCGGGCAGTTTCCGGAGAGTCTCTCTCCTCTTGAACCACCTCCCCCAGACCATACCTTCGACCTCGGGTCCCTCCATCAGGTGCATCATCTCCCCCTTGATATCTTCTCCTTTGCTTGCCAAGACTTGACTCAAGGATTCATCCCCCACCAAAGTCTGTCCCACCCCTGCCTCTCTCTCGGCAGGTGAGGGGAGTGGCCCTGGGGTCTGGAGGTGGCTGCATTTCCATGAACAAAGGTTTTGCTCACTTGGACCTCAAGAACCTTGGCCTTCCATGTTCCCACTCTGATGGGGATGCAGAGGGACAGAGTGAGACGCTGCCCCTGAGCACTGCTGTAAGGAGGGGGTGGGGGCGGAGTATAGGGGAGGGATGTGGTCTGCGGCCAAAGGCAACATGCCTCATCTGAGCAGTCAGCCCCTCCCCACTGCAGATCCTTGAGCAAGAACCAGCACATGGACCAATTTCTCTAAAGGAGTCAAATCCATTTTATGGGAAATCTTTCCATTTTTAAATGTTGGAAGCTTCATATTAAAAAACGCAGAAACCACAACAGCCACTGCTTGGGCCAAAACAAACACTTGTGTAGTTTAGGAGGCTCAGCAGCCACTGAACTGCAAGCCCCTCAAGTCCCCTCCCTTCGCCTTCCCCATGCCCACAGTGACTGCAGCATCTCCAGGGCACTTCATGAAGATCAGCCCCTGGGCTCAGAGCCTGCAGGATCCCCAGCCATGGCTCCTCCCAGTGAATTAGGGGTGGGAGATCAAGGAGGTCCAACCAGTCCATTCTGAAGCAGATCAGCCCTGGGATTTCTTTGGAAGGAATGATGCTGAAGCTGAAACTCCAGTACTTTGGCCACCTCATGTGAAGAGTTGACTCATCGGAAAAGACTCTGATGCTAGGAGGGATTGGGGGCAGGAGGAGAAGGGGATGACAGAGGATGAGATGGCTGGATGGCATCACTGACTCGATGGACATGAGTCTGAGTGAACTCCGGGAGTTGGTGATGGATAGGGAGGCCTGGCGTGCTGCGATTCATGGGGTCGCAAAGAGTCCGACACCAGTGAGCGACTGAACTGACTGACTGCCTGACTGACCTCTCCATCTGAAGCTGGGCTCTCTCCCCCCGACCGGGAGGGGAAGGACGTGACAGGGCAGGGCTGGACCTTTGGAGGGCCTCTGGGGGTCTGCCTTCAGCTTCTAGGGCCTTCGCCTCTTCCTAGGCCTGAAATTTCGAGGCTTTGTAAAAAGAAGACATGCTGGGAGTTCATCACTGATCAGTGCTTCTCAAACCCAGAGGTAAAGACCCAACCACTTAGCCTATATTTGTTATTTTATAAATTATATGCAGGAGCTCCTGTATTATTGTTATTTAGTAAAACACACAACATAAATGGACACATTAAAGGATGAGAAAGACAGATATTTACTTAATTTGTGAACAGTAAAAGAACCTCTGCTTGTGCGTGTGTGTGTGTATATATACATATATATATGACAGTATTAATAATAATACTAATGTTCTGAACACAGCTTTTGAAGGCCTTGCTAAGTCTGCTCTCTGCATGTCTCCCGGCACGATAAACACCTAGGGCGAGCTCTGTCACAAATGAGGTGGGGATGAATCCGTACTAAATCCAGAGAGTCTTATTAATTTCACATGTTTGGCATGATTTCATCAAATCTGCTTTGTTCCTCCATGGAGATCTTTGGCAGCACTGTCAGCCTCTTTGGAGTCATTGTTGCAATCCTTCAGACCTCCTGAGTCAAGATGGGTGATTGGATGGTCTGTGTTGGGGGAGCTGTATCCCACTCTTATTTATTTGTAGTTTTCCTGAGATAGCCGGAGCAGTACCCCTTCAGCTTTCAGGGGTCTTGGTGTTCATAATGTGGCTAACAGATAGGGCTAAAAGTGGGGCCACTCTATCTGGCCCTCTGCCTGAATTTATAAATAAAGTTTTATTGGCACACAGCCTATTGTCGGGTGTCATCTGTGGCTGCTTTTACACAATAGCAGAGTTGGGTAATTGCAGCAGAGACCACATGGTCCTCCAAGTCTTAAATATTTACTCAGTGGCCCTTTCTGGAAAAGTAGTGATTCCCAAACATGAAGTGTGCCACCTCTGAACCACCAGGGGCCCTTGTTGACTATCTGGATCCTGACTCCTCCTCTGCAGATCCCATAGGCAGGACCTGGGGTCTGTATTTTAATGAGCTTCTCAGATCATTGGGAAGAATCTAGAACACACTCTGGTCTCTCAGTGATATCCTGTGAGGGTCACAGCTGCCAAGGGCTGAGGGCTGTTTCTCAAGGCCACCTGACCAGGGTCTCTCCAGGTACATCTGGCCTCAGACCACCTGCATAGAAACAGCTCACCTGGGTGCTCACAGCAGGTGCATATCCTGCCCCCACCCCTCTGCTAGGTGGGCAATCTTGTTTTAACCACATCTGAACCACAGACAGGCTGTGTGGCAGGGTCCACGCCTGGCACAGCCCCAGAATGACTCACCCTGTGTGATAGTCTCTCCCAGCTCAGTCCCTCCAGGTTCCTCAGGCTCAGAGCCCTGCGTGCCATGCGGAGGCACCAGAAGCGTATTGGTTCCCCTTTATCCCTGTCACTGCCTCACCTGTAACCCCATCTCAGCCCTGGAAACAACCCCAGGTGGCTGATGCCATAGGACTGGGAAGGGGTGATAGGGATCTAGTGGGTTTCTTTAGACTAGTTGAAAAGAATTTTGATAAAAATACATATTGAAATCAGAAACATCTGGGAAGTCTCTGAAAATACAGCCTCTTCTGGGGGTGATTCCTTTGGGAGGGGGAGTCCAGGCAGTTCTAGGGGCCTTCTCCCACCCAGCATGGGTTTCCAGATGGGTTCGCTTTGTGAAAATCCATCAGTCTGGATGTCCTGGGCTTCTGCGTGCCTTATTTGCTTTCCTGAACACATGTGTTCTGAAATAGAGGCTTTAGAAGGTAGGCTCAAGGTGACCTAGGGTCACCGTGATATACTGACGGAACTGAACTTGAAACCTGTATCTGGTGCCTGGGTGTCCCCTGCATTGCCCTTGGAATTGGTCATTTGTATAGGTCTTGTTATTTTCTTCAGAAAAGGACATAGTCTTGCTGCATTGTATATTTTTCTTGTTTAAAATGGTGATACATGAAATATAAGCATTTAAATTACAGTTTTTGTTTGGAAAAGAAAGAATTTCTAGGACTTCCCTGGTGGCCCAAAGGTTAAGAATCTGCCTGCCAATGCAGGGGATACAGGTTGGACCCCTGGTCGGGGAACTAGGATCCCGCATGCCACAGACCTACAGCTACTAAGCTTGCGCACCGCAGCTAGAGAGCCCGTGTGCTGCGGCAAAGGTCTTGTAAGAAGCAACTAGGACTCAATGCAGCAAACAAATAAATGAAAAAAATTTTAAAAAGAAATAGTTTCTGCCTGAGTAGGGACCGCCATCCAGTTGGCATCTGTGTCGGCAGTGCCCATGGGTCCTGCACCTGCCTTAGGAAACTGGTGTTGTATGAGTGGAGGAAGGAAGGATGAGATTCTTCCACACGTCAAAGTTTAGGAACCGGGCTACAAAGACAATTCTGTAAGTGCCTGGCTGTGCTGAGGTTGCTGTTTTTAAGCATCGCATCCACGAAATGGATATTTTAGGGGACAGGGACCTTACTTGTGCGACAGAGAACCAAACGTTGAGCAGCGGCAGCTCTGCACACCTTGTACTGTTGGGAGGGTGAGCTCACAGTCATCCTTTCTGCAGGATTTGCTCGCTGTTTTCATTTACAGACCCATGTTCTCACATTAGCATTGAATGAGCATCCAAGTAGATCAGCCTGGCTTATTTATCTTGGGATTGATGATGTACCATGAAAGATTTTCAGCTTTAAATATTTACGGAGGCTTGATTTTGCATTATGATAGATTTGCATCCTGGATTCTTGCAACTTAAGTAAAGGAGAGATGATGTTCCCAAGAGTGCTATTTACAGATAAAGAAGAGGAAGAAAAGACTAGAATCATGTTGCTTGAGACTTGTAAGGGTAAAGGGAGCATGAGGGACTTTGCATTAGTAACTTCTCCAGAGAAAGAATCTGTAGAATGTATAGATGGGGAGAGAGGGATTGTAAGGCCTTGGGTCACATGATGGGGGAAATCTGCAAAGAGGGCCGGAGACCCAAGGAAGAGCTGATTTGATGGTGTAGTTGTATTGGAAGGCAGGAAGTTTTCTCTTTGTTGAGGCACCGCAGGCTTTTCTCTGTCAAGGTGTCACCTGATTAGACAAGGCCCACCTGGGTTATGGAAGGCCTTATGCTCTATTCTGAGTCTCCTGATTTCGATGTTGATCTCATCCTCAAATACCTCAGGCCACCTGCAGGCTACTATACCTAGACAGAACATAAGGCCCAAGCTGACCCACAGCATTAACCATCACAGACCTGGCCATGGGTGAAGGAACCACCTGCCTCTTGAGGGAAGAGGCTATGTTCTGCATGAGCCGCTGAGACTTGACTTGATAGGAAGAAAGGTGCAATGGTCGGGCAAGAACTGCACTTGCTGTGCATCACTGGCAACCCTGTCGTTTCTCACGGAGAGGAAGCCAGAGCGGTCAAAGACATGAGGATGGCCAGCCTCCTCTGCCTGCATCTTCTTATGAATCACGTGCTTTAACCTCCCCAAAGCCTGGACACGGTGCCCAACCCGCCCCCCACAGTGACCCCAGTGGCCTTCTCTATAAACTGGAAAGGCAGGCCCATCCAGGATGCACCCCCCTGCCTGGGACCAGTAGACTCCAGCTGAGCGAGGATTGATTTTGACATATTTCTGGGGCATCGTACATTCTGTGCTGATGTATTCAGATGCAGGATCCAGAAAAGCACTAGATTTGGACACGTTCCAGACTGGCTTTCTCATTAAGATTCTCACCAAACGACATCCTCGCTCTTAGAAAAGCAATGAAGTGTCCATTTTCTTGCTTGGTTTTCTTATCAAAACTTGCTGCACAGATGTTTGTTTAGAAGTGACCTGGAGCTGTGGCTGCAGGTCTCGACCATGACAGTTTTGGTCAGTGAAGCCAGTCCCTCCAGGCCACTCTGTCAAGGTGACGGGGATGGCCTCTCACTCTTTCTGGGTCCCCCAGACCATCTCAACTCGGCCGCCAACCCTTCATGAATCAGGATGACCCTCAGACACACAGTCCACTCATGGAAGTTGGTCTACAATCCCTCCTTTCTTCCACCCTCTGGCCTTTTTCTCTAGAACAAGGAAGAGGAACCACATTTATATTTGTCATGAACAGTAACCGGTGCCTTATTCAGTGTCTGCTTGCATGTGTGATGCTGAGCCTTGGAGAGGCTACAGTGAAATGAACTCTGCGCCTGCCCTTCGCCAGCTCCCAGACAAGTGGTGACCGTGACTTGTGCCCCTTAGGGTGAGGGAGCTGTGAGCACACGGGCCCACCCCAGAGCCCAGTGGTCCCTGCTGGACACAGCATTCCAGATGCCAGAGTTGGAGCGAGGGTTTGCTGGGCAGCCTCCCTGGACCCCTTCCTGTCCTCTTTAGACAGGTTCCCATGCAGGGACAGCCCTTGCTATGGTGGATCATGGCCTGACCTCAGAGGACATTGACATGGAGTATAGTTCACCCTACTCTCACAGCCCTGGTGACAAAACAGAGCAAACCCCCATCTTCAGGGGTCTTCTCCAGGAGGATTTCACCCCCTCAACTTTAGAAACCCTTGGAGGCCAGAATGCTTTTCTATCTGTCCAGCACAACTCCCCGGGTTGAAGGCTGCTGAAACCATGCTTGTGACCAACAGTGTCTCCCAGAAGTCACAGTTGAATCCAGAAGTGCTTGTTGAAAGGAGGGAGAGGACGGAGCCCATTAGTGCTGATCCAAGGCAGGTGAGGGCAGTACTGAGCTGCAGCAGCCCAAGCAGAGGGGTGCAGTCCCGGGAGCATCCTGGACAAGCAGAGGGAGCTGCAGTCTGTGTGGGGGACAGACACCCCCCAACATTAGGATTAATATCAAAGGTTATGTCTTTTTGGAAGGTTCTGTTCCACACAGGCAGGCAGGGATCCAGGCTGTCTGCTCCATCCAGAGCCCAAGGACTCCTTAGTCACCACTGCAGGGACCTGCCCACTGGGAGGAACCCATGGCCAGAGCATCCACTGGCCAAAACTAGACTCACGGCCACCCAGAGAAACTGGCCTTTCCAGGGAAACTGAAGCCATGCAATATGGGGGTAGGGGCAGGGATGGTGGGACATGGGATCACCTTCAGGTCTGGTGGTGGGACGGCTCCTGCAGCACTGATACAGCTCCACCTCACAGATGCATGGTGGGGGACCCAGTGGTGTCAGCTGAAGTTTGCTCTGGCTGGAAATCTCCCTTATCATGTCTGCCCTGGTTATTTAGCTCTTTGGTCCAGCATGGAATTTTTTTTTAATAATGAGTGCTTGCAAAGAGCTTTAGCTTTAAAACACATACTTGTCTTACCTGAATGTGTGTTAGACCAATTTACAGATGAGAAAATAAGAAGGTTAAGCCATGTTCTCACTGGTTGCCATGGTGGAGTCTGTTGGAGAACATCCCTTCTCCCTTTCTTTCTTGTTTACGGATCCACAAATCTACTCAGGACAAATAACCTACCCAGACAAAAGGCTTGTTTCCAGGCTCCCTTGTAGCTAGGTTTCACCAGACAATTAAGTTCTCACCGAAAATATTTCGTGGGACTTAAGTTTTTTTTTTTTCCTTTTGCAAAATTTTCCTTATACCTGCCCCCGCCCCTCAACTTCCTTCTTTCCTTGTTTTATCTTGTATGGAACATAGAAGTGATGGCTGGAGGTCCAGCAGCCACGATGGGCCATGAGGGGACTTTGAGGATGGAAACCACAGGTACACAGGGCAGAGAAAGAGGAGGCTGAGCCTACATCATCCTGCTGGCCACTGTAATCGCCTGGATTGCACACCCCTGGCCTTCATTGACATGAGCAAATACACCTTTACAAGTTTGAGGGAGTGTCTGTGTGTCCAGTTAAACCTAACACAGTTTTTCCTGCTATATAACTTTTATTTTTTCTGGACATGATGAGTCAGGGGCACGTAGTACTGGCCCCATTTGCTGTCATGCTCTGTGGCTTCTGGTCACCTCTCTAGAACTCAGGGCACTCTGGAAAGTGGCCACTTTGTGCTGCCCTCCCCCCTCTGGGTGCAATGACTCCAACTAAATAAAGTTATGGTAAATATGTAAGCCGGATCCAGACAACAGGAAGTAGTCCTTTTCCACCTCACTTACTTCTGACTGGATCTCATAGTTCACCTTCTGAACTGTTCTCCAGGTGCTCCACCTCACATGCTCCCACATCTGCATCTTTCTTCAAGCAGCTTCTGCCTACGCTCATGGCTCCACATGGGACACTTGTTCTGCACAAATAATAGTAGATCTTAAATTCTCTTTGTCCCCTCAATCCAAAGGGCAAATGGAAACCACCATCTTTAACTGTGAAATTGCTTCCCCCTTCAGCTAAATACAATGAGAAAGTGGATGGTAGGACACAGCTTATCAGGAAGAATCTAGAAATCGCAGTGTGTGATCTTCAGCATGTGGAAATATCTCCACATGTTATTCTTAATTAATTATATTTTATTGAAGCAATTAGGTGACTGACAGCCTCAGTTAAGGACTAATGAGAGGACCATGTCTTTTCACGTGCTGCTGATCAGAACGTGCAGCCGGGAGTCCCGGGGGCCACGACCAGGCAGGGAGGGTGGAGACGATGCCAGACACTGCCCAGAGGCCAGGCAGGCAGGGGCATAGGACCATGACCCCCATCGTCTCTGGTCCCGTGGGTGTTTCTCCTCCTGGCTCCAGGAATGAGGCCCTGCATGCCCCACCTCGTTCCTCTGCTCTTTTTGCTCTTTTTCTGTTTGTTTTAATTTCTGAAAACAATGAGGACAGCTGTGAAGTCCTAAACAATGGCACTTCTGGGGAAAGTTGGGGTCATTTGTCTAATTTTCATGCTTTTCGCTCTCCTCCCCGATGGTGGAATGGTTTTATGTAGAGGCATCAGATAAATTTCATGCTTCCTGCCTTTTCTGAAATATCCAGTGGCACCCAGTGCACCTGGCTCAGACCCGGGGCTCCAAGACTTAACGGTGATCGTGACAGTTACGCAAGGAGATGATTCTCCACACGGCCGAGACTGAGGAAGAAAGCCGCGTGGGCAGGGGTTTGGGTGGAAGTGACACCTTGTTCCCTTAAGGCCAGGTTTCCTGTTAACCTGCATCCTTTCCTAAGGGAAACGCCCAATATCCAGGGTTTTGAGGACTTTCAGTGGGGGAGGTCTTGTCATTTTTAGGAAGAACATTGTCAAGAAAATCGTGGGCACAGTTGAGACGGTCTAAACACCTTCTCTGGGCTGATTTTGTTTAGGACCTGGTGACCACAGTTAAAGCTGTCTGTCCCCCATCTTTTGCACCTACCTCCCCAGGAGATGCAGGAGATCTGGTCCCACTCCCCAGAAGCCACACCAACTGCACTCCCCTCCTCTGCCTTCCTCGGGTCTGGCAACTTACTCTCTCCCTCTGTCCTGTGGACACCTTGCTGCTACCACTCCTGTCCCTCAAGGAGACCCCAGGCTTTATAAAGTGCCCTGGAATCCACCATCCCCACAGCACTGACACTTCCCAGCATGGGCTGGGTCCCAGTCTTAGAGACGGACCTGGGTGCCCACACGGGTTCTTAGGGACCGTGTTCAAAAGCAAGGAATAAGAAATCAGAGTGGCTGGACCACATACATGTAGCTATGGCCCTAAGCCCCCGTGTTCATATTATTAAACTAGTTAATATTCTCATGTCTGTGGCTGAGAGCAGGAGAAACCAAGACTGAAATAGAAGTATAATCCAAGGGCCCAACCCCGAGTAATTATTCAGATGAGTCACTTTTCAGTGAAGAAGTGGTGAAGTTGTGATTACAAGTCATCGAATGTGTGGAAGAACTGTACTCTTCTTCATGGCTCATGAATAGTGGTAGAGATCCCTGCAAACACTTCACACAGGGTTGGCCAGCTTTCCCCAAAGTGAGACAGAAACTTTCTTATAAAGAATTTCTCTAGCAATTCTACTCCTGGGGATATTCACAGGAGAAATGAGTGCATATATCACAACAAAAATGTAATTTAAAAATGTTCAGGCACGTCCCCAGAAGCTTTATTCATATATGATCAACACCGGGAGGTGCCCGGGTGCACACTCAGAGGAGAGTGGGTAAAAAGACCAGGGCACAGGTGTATCTCAGGATGCAGCACATAAGTGGAGGGAAGGAGCTATTCATGTGACATGCATGAGGGTCACCAGCAAGAGAAGCAGACCCCAAAGAGTGCACACCGACCATTCCAGTTGCATGACGTTGATAAACAGGCCAAACCTACTGTGCTAGCTTCCTATGGCTATAACAAGTTCACAGACATAGTGGCTTAAAGACCTAATTCACCCTCTTACAGTCAAGGGGTTAGTCTAAAGTAGGTCCTTGGGGCCCTGTTCCTCTGGAGGCTCTGGGGGAGAGTCGGCTTCCATGCTTCTCCAGCCTCTACAGGCGCCACATCACCCCATCCTGGGCTTCCATCATCACCTGTCCTCCTCTCACTCTGACCTGCCTGCTTCCTGCTTACAAGGGCCCTTGTGATTACATTGGGCCCACCCAGAATCCAGGATCATTCCCCATCTCAAGGCCCTTAACTTAGTAGCCTCGGCCAAGTCCCTCTTGTCATGTAGTCACATCTTTACAGGTTCTGGGAACAGGACGTGGACATCTTTGGGGACCGTCCTTCTGGCTCCCACACTAATTGGTGACAGTAGAATAGGAGGGGAGGTGCCTTGGTGGGGAGGTGGTGCTTGTGAACGGACAGGAGTGCTGGCCATGCTCAGTGGTCTGCATCACAGTATTGTTTACACAGGCACCTGCATCTGTGAAAATGATCAGGCTGTCACCTGAAAACCAGTGCACATTATTACTGTGTATGAGCACACATCAGTACATATTTTTTGAAAAAGAAAAAAGTTAAGATCAGTCACCTGACAGACACTGCACTGTCCGCGTGGCACTGACACCCCCACACTCAGGGGGATAAATACAGAGCAAGATTCTAGTGTCGGTTCTCCATGATGGCGCGTGAGGCCTGGAGCAGAAGGTGGGTGGACAGAAGCTCTGTTTTATGGACCTTCTTGGATCCTGATTCATTTTGCATACAATGCCCATGGAAGGTACATACTTTTGGAGGGAGGAATAACTTTGTTTTTTACCAGGGCCTCTTGACAGTCTGTGGGCTTCCCAGGCGGTGCTAGGGGGAAAGAACCTGCCTGCTAATGCAGGAGATGTAAGAGACGTGGATTTGATCCCTGGGTCAGGAAGATCCCCTGGAGAAGGAAATGGCAATGCACTCAAGTATTCTTGCCTGGAGAATCCAATGGACAGAGGCACCTGGCGGGTTATAGTCCTTGGGGTTGCGAAGAGTTGGACGTGACTGAGCACGCGTGCTAACAGTCTGCAGGGTGGGCTCTTCCAGACATCTATGGGATGAAGCTCTCTGTGACCACTGGTGCCCTGGTCCCTTGCGTGTCCTCAGGTTGCCCTCAGACAACTACCAGGGGGACAGGTCCACTGGGGCCATCCAGAGTGTGTCCATCTGCTTCTTCACTCCCGAGTGTGACATTTAAGTTTCTGCATGCTGAGCAGCTTAGAAAACTGCCAGGCAGTTGTGTCAGAAGGCAGCACCGTGGATATTTGCATGGTGCATTTGGTTTCCAGGGCCCAGCTGGGCTGGCCCCCAACAGGGACTTCCCAGTCTATCACTGACCTCAGAGAAGCCCATGCCAGCCCTGTAGCCACCACAGCGAGCATGGCCCTGACCTTCAGCTTATCCTTCATCCAGTACCAGAGTCAGAACAAACAAAGAGACATTGAAACAGCTGGGATTCAGAGAGAAGCACGCCACACCCCCATAATGCCCTTTAAATACCTTCCACGTCGAAAGGCGTTCCCTCCCTCCCCAGAAGGAACTAAAATGTGTTCTTCACAGATAAATATTTCAGACCAGACCAGCTCATCTGGATCAAATGTTACCTTTTTAAAGATGCAAATTGAAAATTAGCATCAAAACATGAGGGTTTGCTGGGGCCCAGGAAGGGCTTCATGCTCAGCAGAGCCCAAGCACATCAGAAATCAGGCCCCAACCACCTCCACCCTGAGGTGGAGCTCGGTGTGTGCTGTCGCTTCACTTCATGTATTTTAGAGTTATTTTAAAAGGAAGCAGGATAAGAACTACTAAGCATGTCCTGAGCAGGAAAGAGCTTCTGTATATGAGAGATGTGAGCCCCAGAAATCATTCTGAAAAGATTTTAGGGACTGTTCTATAACACTGCAATTTCCCCGTGGCCCTGAAATGTCATTTATTTTTTAATGTTCCCAGTTTAGAAACTTTGAAAGGGGATCAATCAAAGCTACCAAGATATAGCATTAAGTAGCTGAGAATATTCGGTGTTTTAGTTCATGTCTGGAACTCATAGACCACAGGCCGTCCTTGCACAGACCTTAGAAGGAATATCATTTCACACTCTTTTCCCTCATGAGAACTAGGAAACTCAGAGAAGTCAAGCAACCTGCTCGAGAGCACACAGCTCAAAACTGAGCAGGGATCTCAACCAGCAAGACTGAGTTCTGGGATCAGGCAGCTTCTGCACTGGGACAGGGCAGGCTAGAGTTGTAGGGAAGCCTGGTGACACTTCAGTGCCTTTGCCATAAGCTGTCATAAAAGAATACCTTGTGACCATAATCCATACATCCACTCAGCTACCCACTTATTTATCCACCCACCCACCTATGAATCCATTCCTCCATTTAACTATCCATCCACCCACCCCCCATGCATCCACCCATCCAACACCCACCCACCCACTCAGTCATCCATCCATCACCTATCTATCCATCCATCACCCCACCCATCCATGCATCCATTCTTCACCTATCTATC
Source organism: Bos indicus (assembly GCF_029378745.1). Lineage (NCBI taxonomy): Eukaryota > Metazoa > Chordata > Mammalia > Artiodactyla > Bovidae > Bos > Bos indicus. The sequence goes on along the minus strand of NC_091772.1, from coordinate 55,573,818 downwards.
CACTCCCCCGTGAATATCCATCTACCTATCCATCCACTTATCCATCCACCCATTCATCCACTTATCCATCGATCTATCCAGACATCCATCATTTATTCATCCATCCACTCAATATATCTGTCATCCATCCATCCATCCAAACACCCACCCACTCACCCATGCATCCATCCATCCACCCATCCACCCACTTATCCATCCATCCATTCATCCATCTATGCAAACAACCATCCATCGTTCATCCATCCAGTGTATCCCTCATACATAACATCCATCTACCCACTCATGTATCCTTTCTTCCATCCATCTATCCATCCATTCATGCCTCTATCCATCCTGGATTGTGGGGATTCTGCAGTCAACAAGGCTGAGAGAGTCCCTCCTTTCATGAATCTAACATTCTTACTGTTCACTCTTCACTATCCTGTACCACCATCAGAATAGGAGACTGTGTGGTGTCCTGACCAGGGCCCCCAGAGATCCACCTTTGGGCTTATCTAGGGCGAGTCTGATCTCAGAACTGCATTAGTCACTCCCTCATGTGAGGAAAAGCTGCCTTTTGAGATGGAAAGACCTCAGAAGAGCTTATGCCTGGATAATTGCCTTGGCACAACCTCAAGTGAGACTCTCTCATCTTCTTTATTTTAGTTTTTACACGGGCAGCTTTCCCACAGGGTCAGACGGCCCAGCTTCCACACAGAGGCTCAGCTGCCGGCTGGGCGCACTGTGTCACCGCCTCAAAGATGCCGCCAGCAGCCACCCCCCGACACGGCCCACCATATGCTCTGCGTCTACACCGGGCAGCTCATTTCATGGAACTCTGGTGCAGAGCGAGTTTTCAGCTAAAAAAGTTAAATGAAAATGAAGTGAGCAGTGAGTGCCAGACCTGGAAGGCAAGCAGCATGTGGAGGGCGGGGCATGTGTGTGGCCGAGGTGCATCCACACGGGGGCAGACAGAGCAGGTGGCCAGCGGGCATGGGCAGGGTGGACAGAGACTCAGGCCACGCACTCGTCAGGCCCACGGGGTGTCTGACCAGCTGTACACTCACTCCTCAGCCTGACCCAGCAAGGGGACCGCGGATGACGCTTCATCTCAGTGTGTGACCACAGGTTCATCCCTTCCCTTCTCTCAGCCACCTGCCTCGTCTGGAAAGAGGTGAATGAGACCAACCCCCCACCCCGAAGAGCCAGGCCCCCTCCCTGTCATTCTGCTCTGCAGAGCAGACAGAGGACGCTTTCCTTCACTGAGACAACCGACCGTACCCTGCAGGCGCCAGACACTCTCTCTTCTGGGGTTGCCCAGCCTGACTCACTGCTGAATCCTGGTAGGCAGGTGAATATCTGTCTTCAGTCCAGTCTGTTGCTGTTGTTTAGTTGCTCCGTCATGTCTGACTCTTTGCAACTCCATGGACTGTAGCCCGCCAGGCTCTTCTGTCCATGGGACTTCCCAGGCAAGAATACTGGAGTGGGTTGCCATTTCCGACTCCAGGGGATCTTCCCAACCCAAGGATTGAACCTGTGTCGCTTGCGTTGCCAGGCAGGTTCTTTACCACTGAGCCACCAGGGAAGCAGTCTAGTCAATACTAAGAAAAACAAGGGAATTTCAGTGTGTGTTAACATGAAAATCTGTGTGCAGGGCATGAACCAAGGGTGACTGGGGCTGGCTCACAGTGTAACTGAAAGTGAGGGCCGGCTGCTTGCCGCTCAAAAGTCAATGAAGTGGCCGGGTTGGTGGACAAGATAGTTTGCTCTATTTTGGATGTCTGCAACCTAGGGGGAGACGCTTGTCCTCAGGCCCCTCATGGGTATCTCCTCTTGGGCACCTGGGTCTGTAGCAGCCTCATCAACTTCCTCATCTGGAAGTCTTTCTATGAGTTTGACTTCTCTCGGGAACCCCTATAAGTAATTGTCTTTTTGTGACTGGCTTATTTCACGTGGCATATTGTCCTCAAGGTTTGTTCTCATTGTGGCGTGTGTCAGAATTTCCTTCCTTTTAAAGGCTGAATAATATTCCATTGTGTACATACACCCTATCTTCTTTACCCATTCATCTGTTAATGGCACTGAGAGTGCTTCTATGTCTTGGCTGTTGTAAGTCTGCACTGGACGTGGGAGGCAGATATCCTTTCCATATCCTGTCGTCACTTTCTTTGGATAAATACCTAGAATTGGAGTTGCTGGATCATATGGTTGTTCTCCTTTTGACTTTCTGAGATACCTCTATACTGTTTTCCATAGGGGCTGTACCAGTTTACATCCCCCCAACAGTGTCCAAGGAATTCCTCTTCTCCACATCCTCACCAACGCTTGTTAACTCTTGTCTTTTTGATGCAACCATCCTAACAGGTGTGAGGTGACATCTCATTGTGGTTTTGTGATCTGCATTTCCCTGGTGACTAGTGATGCTGAGCATCTTCTCATGTACCTGTTGGCCATCTCTATCTCTTTTTTTTTTGGAAACATGTCTACTGCCGGTCCTTGACTATGTTTTATGACTACGTTATTGTTATTTAGTCTCCTTTGACTGTTTTCCTTTGTTTCCACATTTCTCATTTTTCTAATTAAACTTATTCTTTGAGTAAAGTTTTCCACAGACAAAAGGCAAGCAAAGGACCTGGAGGGTAGAAATGAATGATAGGGCCCTGATCTATTTTAGTTTTACTTCTTTCTAATTCGGAATCCTGCTATTTCTTTCTCTTGCCTACTTGCTCTGGCTAAGACTTCCAATACCATGTTGAATGAAGGTGGTGAGAGTGGGCATCTTTGTCTTGTTCTTGACCTTAGAGAGAAAACTTTCAGCTTCTCAACATCTATTATGATGTAAGTTGTGGGCTTGTCACATGTAGTCTTTATTATGCTGAGGTACGGTCCCTCTATGCCCACTTTCTGGAGAGCTTTTATCATGGATGGATGTCAGACACAAAGGTCTGAATTGATTTGAGGGATACGGGTTTATGCATTTTAATTTAAGGCAGTATTTTTAAGGTGGTAAAATCTGGACTGTTTCGTCCTGACTCGCTGCCCTTGGGGAGGACTGAACGTCTGTGCAGACACAGGGGCGCACATCTCTGGGCTGACCCACGTGTTGGATGGAATGACTGTGGACCCAGGGAGAGGCAGAATTGAGGAGGTGTTTGGAAATTCTCGTTTTGAACATGCAGGACCAGCCCAGCCTGGCGTTACTGCTCAGTAGATAAATACGAGGCCCACAGAGCTGACCACGGTGCTGTAGGTGAGACTCAGACTCTGCGGCCCAGCTCCTTCTCCTAAAGGAGAGGCCTCTCTCAGGGGCCATGTAGTCCAGGCCTCCCTCCCTCCCTCCTCTCCTTTCTACACCAGCTCTCCCCTTCCCCCCTTTCCCCCACTCCCCATACCGCCAAACCCTGCTGAGGTCACTGTTTCTACTTGAACCAGCTGTGGAGTGTAGGATATGTACCAAATTGCCAGCCAGCCGTTTCCTCCGGAAATACCGTGGGTGCAAGCGAGCGCTTCAGGAGTGACCATTGGGCCATCTGCACATCCCCGTCTGAGCTGACCGTTACCAGTAACTGCCCCACACACCGGCCCGCCTCCAGCCACAGCACGTTTATACACTGATACCTGAGGACGCTGAGATGAGCACCGTGCACCTGGGAGAAGCCTAGCTGCTTACTTCCCAGAATGTCAGTCGGCTTCCCCAGACTCACGCTGCTTGTTTTACGACTGAAACAGTTCCGGGAGGGCTGGAGACGCTGTGCGTGTGCAGTGGGGTGGGGGGGCACACATCTGGACCTGACCCTATCCCTGAGGCCCCTCAGAGGTCATGCTCAGGGAGCCTCTGTTCTGAATGTACCACCAGAGGCCTGACCCCTGCCCATGTGCAGAGCCCCGGCTGTCTGGTCCAACAGTCAGGCCATAACAGCCAGCCATCTTGATGTTCCTGATGTTTGGGAAAGAGAGGAACCCTCTACCCACTAGGCTTCCAGTCTGGACACTTCCTACCCTGTAGGAAATGTGTGAGTCCGACCCTTCCACCTCTGCTCCCTGCTCCGCAGGCCTGGTTCTCTCTCTGTCTCTTCCCCTGGCCTTTGCCCCTGCTGTTCCCCTTTGGCGAATTCCAGCTCTAGTTGTGAATTGCAACTAGAGATGATCGTACTAAGTGATGCAAGTCAGACAAAGACAAATATCATATGGTACCATTCATATGTAGAATCTAATTTTTTTTTACAGATACAAATGAACTTATTTACAAAACAGACTTATAGATATCGAAAACAAATTTACTGTTCCCGAAGGGGAAACATTGGGTGGGGGGCAGATAAATTAGGAGACTGGAATTGACATATACACACACTGTGTGTGTGTGCTCAGTCACTTCAGTCGTGTCCAACTCTCTGTGACCTCATGGACTGTAGCCCACCAGGCTGCTCTATCCATGCGATTCTCCAGGCAAGAATACTGGAGTGGGTCGCCATGCCCTCCTCCAGGGGATCTTTCTGACCCAATGATTGAACCCACGTCTCCTGCATCTCCTGTATTGCAGACAGATTCTTTACCACTGAGCCACCAAGATGCTCCACATATACACTACTATATATAAAACTGGGCTTCCCCAGTGGCTCAGCAGTAAAGAATCTTCCTGCAATGCAGGAGACATGAGTTGAATCCCTAGGTTGAGAAGATTTCCTTGAGAGGGAAATGAATACCCACTGTAGTATTCTTGCCTGGGAAATCCCATGGACAAAGGAGCCTGGCGGGCTACAGCTCAAGGGGTTGAAAAAGAGTTGGACATGACTTAGCAACTAAATAACAAATATATAAAATAGATAACCAACAAGGACCTACTGTAGAGCACAGGGAACTCTACTGAATAGTCTGTAATGACTTTTATGGAAAAAGAATTTAAAAAAAGAGAATGCTGTGCTGTGCTTAGTTGCTCAATGTGTCCAGCTCTTTGCGACCCCGTGGACTGTAGCCCACCAGGCTCCTCTGTCCATGGGGATTCTCCAGTCAAGAATACTGGAGTGGGTTCCCATTCCCTTCTCCAGCGGATCTTTCTGACCCAGAGATTAAACATGGGTCCACCCCAGAAACTGAGTCAGCAGATCCCAGACAGGTCTTGGGATCCCGAATTCCTCACAAACTCCCAAGAGGAGCTGCTCTGCTCAGTTTTGGACCACACCAGAGATGCCAGGCCCGGGGCCTCGAGAGCTCTCCAGTGCCCTTGTGCCGTGGCTCTTGCAATGATACTTGACAATGTTCCCGTAAACCCTCTGTTAATTGGACTAAGCAGAGCTAATGAGAGAGTGATTTCTAGGTTATGTCTTAAGGGCTCTTGGACTGGGCGTGTACATGCAGAGATGGGAGTGATGCGGTTTTTCCGTAGCTCCTTCTCCACTGCCCCTGCCCTGAGCGTGAGTCTGCACTCCGCTTTGAAGCCCGCTCATCAGTGTGCCAAGCGGCCTTCTGCCTCCAGGCCATTTATAGTGCCGAAGCTTGTGAAGCTAAAACAGTTTGATGTGTAATTGCAGCAGGAAATGGGGAGCCTGCTGAGCATGGCAGGATGTAGTGCCTTATCACCCTTTATGTGCAGCGACTGCTCGCCGCAATTGCCGGCAGATCCGCACCATCGACACGCCGGTGACATTTTTCATGGGCCGCCGTGTTCTGAATCAGCACTGCAGCCGTGCGATTAGAGGAGCACGGAGAAGGAAACAACCGCCGACAGATGCGTCCCAAGGCCCGCCCCCCTTCTTAGTGCCTGCTGTCTGGTGTGATATGCAAAACGGCTTCTCCAGAAACATTTCACCTTCCCATCACCTGAAATTGAATTTTATTTGGTGGCCTGCATACAATTCATAACACTTCTCCAATACACTTCAGCTCTCATTTAGCTAAAAGTGTATTCTTTATTTCCTATCTTCCAAAAGACAGAGAAAGATGCCCGAGAGCTCTTGTGTGCCGATGACCCCCAGGCCCCAGGTTCGCTATGGAAGTGGGTTTTAAACTGTTCTGTCTGCTCAGTAACGAGAGGTGCCCACAGCCAAGAACACCCTGAGATGAGATCCCTGCTTCCGGGGAGGTGCCACCAGCAGCATTGATGGAGGGTTCTTCTGGAGCCGTGTTTTTCTGCTAAGCTATAACATGCCGCTTCCTCATTCAGAAGTGAAATTGTACACGTGCTGGAGATCACCTGCCAAGTACAGCACATCCTTCAGGGATGGATGGACCTCAATTTTAAAGGCTCATTGAAGTAGTTTTCTTTTAAAGTGTTAGTCACTCAGTCATATCCAACTCTTTGCAACCCCATTGACAGTAGCCCACCAGAATCCCCTGTCCATGGGATTTTCCAGGCAAGAATACTGGAGTGGGTAGCCATTTCCTCCTCCAGGGGATTTTCCCAACTCAAGGATCAAACCCAGGTCTCCTGCATTGCAGGCAGATTCTTTACCACTGAACCACCAGGGAAGCCCAGTTTTCTTTTAAACAAACAAGCAAAACCCCTCTCGCCCACAATTTCAGGTCATAAAGTACTGAATGGGAAAGATCTCCTCGACAAACCTGAAGTTCCAATGTAGGAGAAAACCTTGTTTGGCCAAAACTGTTCTTTTAAAAAAAAATTAAGTTTACTGAGATAAAATTTACATACAATATATTCTGATCCTTGAAGTGTACATTTCAGCGATGCGTTTTGACAGATGAACACGCTCGTGAAGCCACCACCATAACCAAGATTTAGAGCATTTCATCCCGTCTGAAAAGCTCACTCTGCCACTCTGCAGTCAGCCTCCTCTCTGCCATCCCCTAGCGACACTAATCAGCTTACTGTCACTATAGATTAGTTGGCATTTTGTATAATTTTATAGAAATGGAATAATTTGGTGCCTGGCTTCTTTCCCCCTGTTTAATGACTCTGGGATCTGTCCGAGTTATTTGTGTATCTGTCATTTTCTGTTGCTGAGTAGTGTTCCCACGTATGGAAACACACGTGGTTTATTGTTCACCTGCGGGTGGGTGTTCTGCATGGTTTCTCAGTTGCTGCTGGGGTGAATAAAGCTGCTCTGAGCACTTGGATCCAAGCCTGGTATGTTTTAGCCGTCCTGGGTGAGCCCCTAGGAGTGGGACAGCTCCTGGGAGGGGTTATGTTCAACTTTCCCGACAATTTCCCAGTGTGGTTGGACTATTTTATATTCCTGCCGGGAGCCTGAGAGTCCCACCCTGCAGGTGGTATGGTCAGTCCTTTAAATCATAGCCTTTTTGACGAATGTGTCATGGGAGACCTGGGTGTTTAATTCTTATTTCCATGGAGACTCAGGAGGGGAACTCCATGGACTATAGCCCAGCAGACTCCTCTGTCCATGAGATTTTCCAGGCAAGACTGCTGGAGTAGGTTACCATTTCCTACTCCAGGGGATAGTTCCATCTAAACCCAGCTCAAAGTTGGTGAGACCCACCAACTTTGTGTTTCAGTGGGTATTTCTTGGGTGGTATGGCTTTTTCGTGTCAGGACCATCAGTCTCCTGACCCCTGGGAGGAGATATTCTCCCAGGGAGTCTGGTTGTACTCTCTATAATCAGTTGTTTTTCAGGGACTTGTCCCTGGGTTGTTGTTCAATCATAAGTTGTATCCCACTCTTTGCAACTCCATGGACTGCAGCATGCCAGGCTCCCCTTTCCTTCACTATCTCCCAGAGTTTGCTCAAACTCATGTCCATTGAGTTGGTGATGCATCCAACCATCTCATCTTCTGTCATCCTCTTTTCCTCCTGCCTTCAATTTTTCCCAGTATCAGGGTCTTTTCTAATGAGTTGGCTCTTCACATGAGGTAGCCAAAGTATTGGAACTTTTGCTTCAGCATCAGTCCTTCCACTGAATATTCAGGGTTGATTTCCTTTAGAATTGATTGGTTTGATCTCTGTGCAGCCCAAGGAACACTCAAGAGTCTTCTTCAGCACCACAATTCGAAAGCATCAGTTCTTTGGCACTCAGCCTTGTTTATAGTCCAATTTTCACATCCATACATGACTACTGGAAAAACCATAGCTTTGTCCCAGGGTGGATGCTACATAAGTCTTCTTCAGTCAGTTGTCCCTACAAGTGTCAGATGTCTCATCAGACAGTAACTCATGGAACTTACACTTGACCCCTGGATACCTGCCCAGTCAAGAGCTGGCTTGCAGTTCCATGCTGGTTCCGAAGGTCCTCATCAGATTATGCACTACCTGATTCAGCTCAGCTCTGAGAAGCGCTGAATGAGCCCAGGCGCTCTCTCTCTGCGTTTGAGAGAATAATAGATCCATGGGAGAATTCATTTGTAACTCTAAGCCCCGAGTTAAAGACGTCTCAGGGGATAAACGTGGGTGATTTGTGGAACATTGCGATGCATTTATGAGATAGATGGCACGTTCCGCGTGTGCAGTGAGACTAGATCAGGTTGCATTAGAGACGTTGGGCTCCTCCTCACCTAATCCACTCTCCTGGGGGAAGAGGAGGCCAGCTGTACAGAGCGCTCAGTGTGACATATGGCAGAGGAAATCGCCTCCGTGGCACCTGTCCTGGAGCAGGTACTTGTTTCTCATGCGTTTAAGCGCATTAGGGGACTTGATGAACTCTTACGCACTTCACGGGATGCTTAATTTCCAGGCCCAGCCCCACCTCCTCACCCTCAGGGTGCATATCTTGTGAGTGATGGCAGGAAGGTAGCGCCGGGCCCACAACAGCCTCCAGACAGCCTGCGTGATCCTGGGGGCTCCTTCCTCCATGGCTGCCCCTCGTTTTGGCCCCAATTTCCTTTTCGTCTTGTTAGGGTTTCAGGTAATTTAATCCTTGGCTTTTTGGACCCCCCCACCCCACCCCGCCTCCCATGACACAGCATAGATGAAATGTGAGTTGGTTTCCTTCTCTTTTTCTCAGTGCAACCTTTGCCCCCACCGCTGCCCACACGTATGAAGCTGGATTGACTGACGCTTTGCTCGAGCCAAATTGTATAGGCAGACACGATTTTTATTCTGAAATCATGGGGCTGTAGGATTCATAGGATTAGTTTTTGAAGAAACTACGGCATTTGCATCCTGTGATCTGTGTGAACCTTCAAGATGCCCAGGTGTGGATTTCTCTGTGAGCCCATTTCTACCAACCAGGTCTGGCTATCAGAGGCAGCGGAAGAAGGATTCAAACCTGCAACTGTGAGACCTGGTATGTCTCCTGCCCTGAGCATAGCCCCCAGGCTTTCAGTCCTGAGGCCCTTACCCAGGACTGGGGTCCCCAGGAGGGCTCTGCTGGGCCCTTCGCCCTCCAGGGATACCCAGTCAAGCCTCATCTCATGCCCCCACCTGGTGCAAGGACAGAAAGTGAGGCTTCAAAGACGCGAGTGGGAAGGGACATTAGACCGAGGGCCCGGGAGGAGGGAGCAAGCAAGATGCCAGGACAGGCCTGAGCTGACACAGGACCTGCCCTGTCCACACGAGCCCTCTCCTCTCCAGGAGGCCCAGGCAGCTCTTACTCTAAATGTGAGGTGAGACCTGACAGCCCGGCTCAGCCCACAGGACACAGCTAGGCTCCGCTGTGGCCTCCCGGACTTTGCTCACTGTCTGTCCCCAGACAGGTCACCTCACTATCCTGGTCACATGTCCTGGTCACCTCATGGCTCTTGCCCACCCCCAGTCCCTGCAGGGCCTGACCACTGAGCCCATCCTTTGGGTGAATTTGCACTTTGTTCCGGAGGCTTGTGAGTGAGGATAAGTTCAGAGCCTTCAACAGCTGCCATACCAAGAGGTCACAGAGGGACCAGAGGACGATGCCTTCCCATTAGTCACAAGGATGTGCCAGAGGCTGTAGGTTCTCACCGTGGAGGGAGGAGGACCCAGTTCACCCATCTAGGTGTGGGGAAGAGTCCTTCTGGGCCTGTGGTACTAGTATGGGACTCTCTGACTTCTGGGGCCACCCCCTCCCTGACCTTCAGGGCCACCCCCTCCCTGACCTTCAGGGCCACCCCCTCCCTGACCTTTGGGGTCACCTCCTCCCTGACCTTTGGGGTCACCTCCTCCCTGACCTTTGGGCCATACTGTCTCCTCTCAGTCCTGCCCCAGAGCCTGTGCACAAGCTCTTCCTTCTGCCCTTTCTTGGCCTGGTTGGCTCTGCTCACCCCTCAGGTCCTCAGGGAAGCTGCTCTGACCTCTCCTTCTGGGTCAGGCCCCCCTAGTCTCAGGTCTGACTCACCTTGTCCCCTCTCTGTAGCCCTGTCACCAGCACTATTCACACAGGTCAGCGTGAACCACATTTCAGCTCAGCCCAGCCCACACCAGCCAGGGGTCCTGCAATTCCATCCTGACACTACCCACCAGAGTTATTTCAGACTCCACAGGTCAAGGGCGGATTCCTCTTCTTCTGATGCCAGCCCCAAGTCCTGAGGCATCTCCAGGCTGCCTGCATTTCTGGCCAATTGGGATATAATTACAGACTCCCCATGTGTCCATCCCAGATTCAGTATTCAGTAGAAAGACTTGCAGAGCTCAGGCAGGCAGCGCCTGGGGTTACAGCTTTACTATGAAGAGTGTGTGTGGGGTGAGGTCTAGGAGGCTGGGCATCCTCTCCAGCCCGTCCCCTCAGATCAGAGTGCCCCCTCCCCACAGCTCAGTGTGTTCCCCAACCAGTGAGCTTCTGTGTCTGCATTCCCACTGGGGCTCATGACCAGCGTGGTTGGTTGCATCATTGGCCTTGTTACTACCCGCCCCAGAGGTCAGGCTGGCTCAAACTCCCAGCTCTCTAGGCCTGCGGTTCGTCCTTCTGGTGACCAGCCCCCATCCTAAACTAGGGCCCACAGTGAGTCAGCTCATCAGTCTAACAAAGACACTCCATCATGCAGGAAATCCCAAGGGCTTTAGAAGCTCCCTGCCAGGGACCAGGGACAAAGGCCCAGTTCTTACTACACAACAGTGTGCTTGTTCCATTCTTGTCTGCTGCCCTCAGCGGGCTCGGAATGGGTAGGGCCTTGCCTGTTTCTCCTCTCTGCTATATCTTAGCACCCCGCACAAAGCCTAGAACACAGGGGCACTCCCCAAATATTAATACTGGAAGGAGGCAATCAGTCTGAGTGATAGGAGCAGAGCCAGTGGCAGACTTGGGAGCAGACAGGAGAAAAACTGTCCACCAAAGCGCATCTTTGAAGATCAGAGTGCAGGACCCCCACCCTACGAGCACCTCACCACCACTTCTGTCTCTTGCTCTTTTTAACTGTTTCTCATCCAGAGAAGACATCCTAGGCCCCTGAGAGGAATCTGTTTATTTACCTTGATGTCGTTTTTTTCCCCCTTTTTGGTGTGTTACTATTTTCCTCTGGCAAGATCCTTATTTTCTTTGGAATGGTGCTTAAAATGATAGCATTTAGCTGCTGTAATAGCAGCTCTGCCAGCTTCTTCCTGTGACACAGCAAAATCGCTGTGACCAGCAGAGACACCCCCTCCTCCTCGGCAGAGCAAGCTGCCACCCGGGCACTGATTGCTAAGTGAAGTTTTGGGGCCGCTCCTTTCATCCTGAGTGCAGTTGTAATCAGAGTTTCAGAAACACGGACCACACTGCAGGGAGAGAGAGCCCACCGGCCAGGCTGACTTTTAAAAATGGGTCTTCGTGTATTCAGGTAACAAAAAAATGAGAGGGTTTTTCTTCTGCTCCCGTGTCACTGCCTGGTGGTTTCAATTGTGAAACTCAGGTCCGCTGAGCTCCATCTAAGGGGGATTAAATCGCTGGGGTTCCTATAGTGATGACTCCACTGTGGACCCTCCCATTGTGCAGACACTCCCCTGAGACTGATGGGAAATTCCACTGGATCTGTGCCGTCCCCTTAGAAAACTGAAGTCACACTCGGAATTCCAAAGGGACTGGCTGCTCTCAGTTAGTTCAAGTGCACGTTCGTGCTTAGTCACTCAGTCATATCCAACTCTTTGTGGCCCCATGGGCTGTAGCCTGCCAGGCTCCTCTATCCATGGGATTTTCCAGGCAAGACTACTGGAGTGGGTTGCCATTTCCTCCTCCAGAGGATCTTCTCTACCCAGGGATTGAAAACCATGTCTCCTGCATCTCCTGCATTGGCAGGAGGATTCTTTACCACTGAGCCACATGGGAAGCCCCAGAAAACATCCTCCGTTGAGGCTGGACAGTTCATGCCTTCTGCTTTGTGCCCCCGATGTGCATCATGGCTACTCAGCTCTGCCTCAGGACAAGGAGACAGCCACAAGTGGACATCTGGATTCCAGCAGCATTTCTTCCCCACAACAGTCCAGACCACTGGGCAGGAGTTTATCAATACCTGAGCCAATCTCTTCAACAGTTCTGATTCAGTGTCCCAGCCTAGGGACTTCCCTGGCTGTCCAGTGCTTTGCACTGCACAGGGGATTCAGGTTTGATCCCTGGTCAGGGGACTAACATCCCACATCCCTTGAAACAGCTAAGCCCGCGCACTACAACTACTGAGTCCGTGTGCCCCAACAAAAGATCCTGCATGATGGAACTAGGACTGGACACAGCCAAATAAATAATAAAACAAATAAGTAAATTTTTTTTAAATGCTCCAAACCAGACAAAATTTCCATACATTTCCCTAATTTGTGGATCACATTTTACCAATTACAGCTTACATGAAAGGCCCAGCACTTGAGAAGATTTACTGTTTCTTCAGTTTATTCTTTCATGAAGATAAACATCCCCACCAGTAGGAAAACGCAGCCTCCGTGAAGAATTCATATTAGAAAATATGAAACCCATCCCCCCCATCTTATGAGCCTTATTCTTCTGAAAAGCCAGGAAAGCTTTCTTTACATCCCAGTTTTATAGCGTGTGTTTTGTTCTGCTACCAAAGACCTCATAAATCAATTGGACACGTTTTGCTCTAAAAGAAATATTTTCTGTGTGAAGTATTTTCTTCAAGATTTTCTTTTTTATCAGGGGTTTGTAAAAGTGCAAAATGACACATGGATATAATTGGTTGGCCATAGTCCTTAACTGTGGGTATCTTAACATCTCAGCTTATGCAAAATTTGAGTGTCCGAACTTTAAGCGAATAAGTTGGGGAAGCTGGCATGAAAGCATTATGTATCAGGGAGAATGTTCTGTGCTTCAAAAAAGCTTTTGGCGAAACTTTGCAAGCTGTTTGGATAAGACGGGGAAGCAACTCACTCAGAGGATAAACCCAGCCCTGTCCTAAAACAGATCCTCAGCAAAATATGGATGCTGCATCTTATTAAATCAACAGCATCTGCAGTGACCTAAGAGCAGGAGTCCAGTCCATTTCCAGTGCTCCAAACAAATAGTACAAATTGGTAAAACAAACAAACACGGAACTCACTTTAAAACACCACGAAAACAAAAGCCCATTATTATACACACAGTGGAAACATGTCGGGTGAAGGGTTTGAACGCTTATTTTATTTTTTCCTCTCAGCATAGCGTTTGTCTTCTGTGTTGACTGTTCTGACTGAATATATTTTTAACTTTTAAAAGACTTGTCTCTTAACTGGAAAATAGTTTGACTTTTTGTCAAAATGGTCAAAACAATCTCAGCGTTTGAAGTCATGTTATTGAAGATGTGGGCCTGTCTATTAAGAGTGAGCGCTCAGAAGAGTGTTGATGTGTGCGCTTTGGTTGTCTGATCCTACAAACAAAGCTCCACAGATGCACAGGCCCCGAGACACAGCATCCTCCTCGTCCTGTGGGACTGTGGTGGGACGCCCAAATGTGGACAGGCTTGGCTGGACGGTTCACCGTTGGGGCTCCCTGGCACCTGCAGTCACATGGTGGTTGCGACTGGGGTCTCCCCAGGCTGTGAGTCCACACATCCAAGATGGCGCACGCATGGTCATCACCTGGGAGATGGGCTGGGCCTGTGGGTTGGAGCTTCAGGTTTCTCACAGCTTGGAGACTAGGTTCATAGTGGGTGTCTGTGTCCCCAAAAGAGAGCCTCACCAGAGGCCTAGATGGAAGTTGATTCCTGAACCGGGCACCCCTTGCTCTGCATTCTGTTGGTCAGCGCAGTCAGTGGCCAATCCAGGTTCAGAGAGAGGGGCTTAGCATCCTCGTCCAGGGAAAGACCCTGATGCTGGGAAAGATTGAGGGCAGGAGGAAAAGGGGGTGACAGAGGATGAGATGGTTGGATGGCATCACCAACTCAATGGACGTGAGTTTGAGCAAGCTCCAGGAGATAGTGAAGGACAGAGGAACTTGGCGTGCTGCAGTCTATGGGGTCGCGGATAGTCAGACATGACTTAGTGACTGAACAAAAACAACAGCTAGGAGGGAGAGCAGCTGGCAGGTACAGAGAAGGGAGGATGAGTGGTGCCATCCTTGGGGACCACCCACCACAGCCCCAGTGGGTGGGCCCTCACACCCCAACTCTATTTCCCCCCACCCCCACCCCCGTAACAAGGCTTTTGGAGGCAGAGAAGGTCCTCCTTGTACAGAGCACTTGTGTGCTGAGTTCCTCTGCTGGTCACTGCCTGATGACCTTCTCCTTAGGTCGGTCTTAACTGATTGCCCAGTGTTGCAAGTGGCCCATCAGTTCAGTTCAGTCACTCAGTCATGTCCGACTCTTTGCAACCCCATGAATTGCAGCACGCCAAGCCTCCCTGTCCATCACCAACTCCCAGAGTTCACTGAGACTCACGTCCATTGAGTCAGTGATGCCATTCTCATCCTCTGTTGTCCCCTTCTCCTCCTGCCCCCAATCCCTCCCAGCATCAGAGTCTTTTCCAGTGAGTCAACTCTTGGCATGAGGTGGCCAAAGTACTGGAGTTTCAGCTTTAGCATCATTCCTTCCAAAGAAATCCCAGGGCTGATCTCCAGAATGGACTGGTTGGATCTCCTTGCAGTCCAAGGGACTCTCAAGAGTCTTCTCCAACACCACAGTTCAAAAGCATCAATTCTTTGGCGCTCAGCCCTCAAACCATAATTGCAATGTAAGTTGATCACAAAATGCAGTGCAAAATAATGCAAAAATGCTGCATTTCATGAAGATGATGAGAGTGCACTTCAGGAATTACACTCACAATTATTGACAGATGAAAAGAAGGCGAAGTTCAACCAGAAAATCACTGAAGAGGCGACGATCAGCTTTCTGCCAATGATAGAACATGTTCATCCAGAGAACTGTTGAGACCCTAAAGGATTAAGAGAGCACCTTCGGGGAATCAGGTGTCCTACGTTGCCATGTGCTTTGCTGACACAGGGTAGGGAGTGCGAGAGGTGTGGTCCCATGTCAGGAGACAAAGAACTCCCCCTGCAAGGACGTAGTTTTGGGGAACAGCCAGGTGAGCACACCTGCAGGCACCTGTGAAAGATGTGCAGCCATTGGCACAGAACTAAATATGAGACAGAAGTTTCTGTTGCGTTCACATAGAACTGCAAAGACTTTTCTTTCTCTAGCTTCAGTCTTGGAGTGAGAAGATATGGTTCTTTGCACTTCTCAAAGTAGGGAGCGCCTCCTTGGAGTGTGCAGGCCTGGGCTTGGTGACTTGAAATGCAGCGTCAGAGCAGAAACCCTGGTGGGGTCCAGGCCTTCACGTGAGCTGAAGTGTGTGTCCCCAGGCAAGGTGGAGAGAGACAGGGCTCAGTCTAGAATCGGGGATTTTACAGGGAATGGGAGACAGAGGTGGCTTCCTCACCAGCCCCTTGTTTCCAAATGAGTCTGCCATCCTTGGGGACCACCCATCACAGTCTCAGTGGGCAGGTCCTCACACCCCAGGGCTGTGAGTAGCGCCAGGACCACATGATGAGCTGACCAGAAGTGGGCAAGGCCCTCATGGCGGGTCAGCAGCATGAATTGTATGGACCAAAAGAGAGAAAACCTCCCTCTTCCCACTGCCATTTTATCACCATTTGGTTCATAAGAGTCAAAAAAAAATTCATTTTGCAGTGTGTTGACCCAGGTTTCCTGCCCCCGCCGCCACCCACCCCCCCACCGCCGTCAACTAGAAAATGTGTCCTCAGAAAACACAAGCCCTGTTCAGAGACAGTCCTGTGTGTCTGGGTGTCCTTATGAGCAAAGGCCCGGAGCTCACCTCCGACCGCCACAGGGGACCACCTAGGAGCAAGCACAGCCTGGCTTCCAGACACAGTTATTACTGTTTCACTGCTACTAATTACCAGAATGGATTTTATCAGTCTTTGCTAAATTGAGCAAGTAAACGAGGGTTTATTCAAGATGCCTTTAAAGGCATGTTAGTGCACTTTTTGCAAAGACCACAAGCAGGGAGAGCTGGCTGGCGCTGGGTGGAGAACCTCATGTCACCGACTTAGATCGAACATGGCCCAACATGAGACCCTCCCAATGCCGTGCCTTTGGAACATATTGTTAAACAAACATCATCCTTGTCAGATCGATGAAAGCTCTCTGTATCCTTTATGCTTATCATCCTGCTGAGAAAATGTTTGTTCTGAAGGTAATAACAGATTTTGAGAATTCCAATAAAATTACTGCAGAACTAACCACCGTTTTAAGTAAAAGTGGCGTTTCCGCTGGGCCCACTGGGGCGTTTCAGGGCTTCCCCCCTCTGGGGGCATGCGTGCACCTGCGTATAAGCGGCGTGCCTTTGGATCAGCAGTTTGCATTCCAGAGACTGAGATACAAAATGCTGGACATTAACCTGCGTTCACCACGGCCTCAGCCACTGTCAGTGACTTCCAGATAGAAGTAAGGGGGTCTGGGCAGCCCAGGGGTTGTGAACATGTAGTCCCTTATAGAAAATAAGTAGCAAAGAAGCTTTTTAACCATCTTCTTGCTAATTAGAAGAAACACACACTTGTGGCAATGCATTTTCTGGGTTTCAGCCCTGTGGGGTTCCTCAGCCTGGATGCTGTTGACATTGGGGGCTGGATCATTCTCTGCCAGGGGCGGGGGGGCGTCTGTGCACTGGAGAGTGTTCAGCAGTAGACCCGGCTCCCACCCACCAGATGCCAGCAGCACCGCCTCCCCCTCCCCAGATATGACAATCAAAAATGTCTCCAGACATTGCTTGGTGTCTCCTGGAGACCAAACAGCTCCTGATGGAGAACCGCTGCCTTAGTAATATGCCCCTTTTATTTATTTATTTATTTTTAAATTTTATTTTATTTTTAAACTTTACAATATTGTATTAGTTTTGCCAAATATCAAAATGAATCCGCCACAGGTATACCTGTGTTCCCCATCCTGAACCCTCCTCCCTCCCCATACCCTCCCTCTGGGTCGTCCCAGTGCACCAGCCCCAAGCATCCAGTATCGTGCATCGAACCTGGACTGGCGACTCGTTTCATACATGATATTATACATGTTTCAATGCTATTCTCCCAAATCTCCCCACCCTCTCCCTCTCCCACAGAGTCCATAAGACTGATCTATACATCAGTGTCTCTTTTGCTGTCTCGTACACAGGGTTATTGTTACCATCTTTCTAAATTCCATATATATGCGTTAGTATACTGTATTGGTGTTTTTCTTTCTGGCTTACTTCACTCTGTATAATAGGCTCCAGTTTCATCCATCTCATTAGAACTGATTCAAATGTATTCTTTTTAATGGCTGAGTAATACTCCATTGTGTATATGTACCACAGCTTTCTTATCCATTCATCTGCTGATGGACATCTAGGTTGCTTCCATGTCCTGGCTATTATAAACAGTGCTGCGATAAACATTGGGGTACACGTGTCTCTTTCCCTTCTGGTTTCCTCAGTGTGTATGCCCAGCAGTGGGATTGCTGGATCATAAGGCAGTTCTATTTCCAGTTTTTTAAGGAATCTCCACACTCTTCTCCATAGTGGCTGTACTAGTTTGCATTCCCACCAACAATATGCCCCTTTTAAATGGACTTTATTCCTGTAAGCCATGGTTGGAATGGCCCAAGCCCTACTGTTACAGGAAGTGAAATCTGGCCACTCACTGCTCAAAAACGATTAAAGAGGCCAGGTTGGTGGAAAGGAAAGTTTGCTTTATTGAGGATGCCGGCATCCAGGGTGGGGGTGGGGGGGACGGATATCTGTTTAAAGGCTGACTCCTCCCACTGACAATCAGGGGATAAGAGCTTTTATAGACAAAGGGAGGGTACTCATGAAGAAACTGCATAGTCAGCTCTGATAGTCATCTTGAAGTTGGTCATCAATGGTGTGAAAAGTGTCATGTTGGTTGCTTTAGGTACAGTTAATCTTTATTTACAGTTTGTTCCCAGTTCTCAGAATTGTGGCAGTTTCATGTCACAGCTGCAGTTTGGTCATTGTGTAGTTAACTTCTTCCACTTGGTATTTAGTACCTGAACTAAAGGTCCTTCACTGTGCTTAATGACTGCATTATTATTATTTGGGCTCCTTTGACTGTTTTCCTTTGTTTCTGCATTTTCTCACTTCTCTGATTATACTTAGTTTTTCCACGGACAAAAGGCAGGCGGAGGACATGGGGTGGGGTGGGGCAAGGACCATCCGCTTCACTACCTGTGTGCAAAGCACCTGGATTTGCTGAAGTCTCTGCACACTGAAGTCTACTCCCCTGGACTGTGATTGCCACAAGAGTGACTGACACCCTCTAATCTGTGCAGTAAACATTCCTTGTTATGCCAGAGTCATTTGGAAATCAGCTTTGGGACACGGTTGCTATTTTCGGGATCATCACACATCATCTGATGTTTGGTGTCAAACCCGGAGCCGTGTTATTTAACACTGATTAATAAATGGCAGGTTGTCAGTACCGGTTGTGAAGACACTTCAAGGCGCCATTGTTCTTTTAAATTAAAACATTTAAACATTTAAATCCAGGGCTGGTGCTGGTGGCTCATGGTAATTATTCCTTTTGTCTCTGCATACCTTTCTTCTCCCCATCACAGAGCTGTCACACCGACGGTACCTGGAGTCGGGGTGCATGACAGCCCTTTCCTATTAACTGCCATTATTTTTACAAGAGAAGCTGGGAGCCTCTGGAGCAGATACTAATTTTGAGAGAGGACTGCTGCCTCAGTTATTAACATGAACGTATCTGAAGGCTACAACTCGTTCCCTTTCTGTTACGGGCCAGGCTTGCAGAACTGGGCTGCACGTGGGGTGTGGGGTGTGGGTTGTGGTGCATGTGCTGTGTGTTATGTTAAGGAAGCATTCTTCACACCCCTCTTGGTGCCCAGAATGCTTCATCCCATTCTTTTCTTTCCCTCCACTCCTTCCTGCTCCTGACTGTAGGAATTACAAGTGACTCTGGCGTCTCTAGTGAACAGAAAGAGTATGCAAGCCATCAGGGGCTGTGGAAGCAGCAGGGGTTGGCCTGGCTTGTCTGGAGCCTCACAGTGTGCTCACAACCCTCCCACTCAGGCACCAATTAGTACTCAAGACTCCATCTCTGGAGGAAGGGTCTGGCTGGCCAGGCCCAGGCTGACTACCTGGTCACCTGGGACCAGCCCCTTCCAGGTGGGCAGCAAGAGTGCCCATACCAGGACTGAACTGACAAGGGTCCCTGAAAGGCAGGTGTTGTTCAGTCACTAAGTCGTGTCCAACTCTTTGAGACCCCAGGGACTATAGCACACCAGGCTTCCTTGTTCTTCACTATAACCCAGACTTCATTCAAATTCATGTGCACTGAGTCAGTGATGCCATCCAACCATCTCATCCTCTGTTGTCCCCTTCTCTTCCTGCCTTCAGTCTTTCCCAGCTACAGAGTCTTTTCCAATGAGTCGACCCTTTGCATCAGGTAGCCAAAGTATTGGAGCTTCAGCTTCAGCATCAGTCCTTCCAGTGAATATTCAGGATTGATTTTCTTTGGGATTGACTGGTAGGGACTCTCAAGAGACTTCTCCAGCACCACAATTCAAAACCATCAGTTCCCTTGAGCTCAGCATTCTTTGTGGTTCAACTCTCATATCCGTGCATGCCTACCTACTGGAAGACGGAAATGCTAATGACAGAAGGGCCGGATTCTGAGAGAGAGCTGTTGTGTCCCTGCCTCCTTCCATCTTTTCCTCCCCATCCCTCTTTCACCTGCCTCCTACAAGTCAGCACTAGGCTCAGGGACCATGACGATGTCAATTTTAGCTCCAAAGATGCGGTTTTCTCACCATCTTCAAATCCACCTGGTTCGTGTTATATTTAGCTTGTTCT
The DNA here is from genome assembly GCF_029378745.1 of Bos indicus. Taxonomy (NCBI): domain Eukaryota; kingdom Metazoa; phylum Chordata; class Mammalia; order Artiodactyla; family Bovidae; genus Bos; species Bos indicus. Next base: position 55,553,747 of record NC_091772.1, on the reverse strand, counting down.
AAATTTTTTTTATGGGGGAAAAAAAGACACATTGCAGAAGTAAACTGCTGCAAAATGCAGGGCATTCCCCATGGATTATGTACATGTTCCTTGAGTCTGATATTCAAGGCAGTGACTCCTGGCTTGACTCACACCTTCGGGATTTGATGTGGGGGCGGGTAGCTAGCCCTACCCCTTGTCTCTGATGGAGGGGGTCTGGGAAAATCCTTGGCATCTTTCTCTTCCAGAAGAACCCTTACCCCTGCATCTCATTCCCTCTGGCACCTGGAGATTCATTACAATGTATCAGACAGACAGACGGGATTGAGACCAGGGGACCTTGGGCAGCTTATTTACAATTGCTTAGTCCTAGGACCAGCTGAAGAAAACACTTCAAAAAGTGAAAGTGTTAGTTGCTCAGTTGTGTCTGACTCTTTGCAACCCCATGGATGCAAAAAGAGCCTGCCAGGCTCCTCGGTCCATGGAATTTTCCAGGCAAGGATACTGGAGTGGATACCTATTCCCTTCTTCAGGGGATCTTCGCAACCCAGGGTTTGAACCCAGGTGTCCTGCATTGCAAGCAGATTCTTTACCATCTGATCCACCAGGGAAATACATTAACACTTTAAATATATACAGCTATATTTGTCAATTATTCCTCAATAATTTTTTAAGAGATAAAAATAAAAACAGTGGAATCCATATGTCTAAATAAAAGAGAGACAATAAAATGCAAATATATTTAATAAAGTTTGTCACTGCGTACTGGACTATAAAAAGAGAGAGAAAGAAATGAAAGATGCTAAAAATGAAAGATGACAAACTCTCAGACTTTTTTAGGAAAATGATATGGTTCATATTCCCCACTTAAATATGATTACAGTGTAAAGGTTTTTTAAACTGGGAAAGTAGTAATTTTCATAAGCAAAACAATTAATCAGATATTGACTTACAGAACGTAGAAACGTGTGATCTTATGCACACCCAAAAAGATCAGGAAGTGTGGGTGATGTTTAGAAGGATGAGTTTTACTGAGATTACCTAGAAACACAGACTCTCATAATTGAATTAGGGAGGAGAAAGATTGCCACATACCAGGCACCACTGGCCAAGAGGATTAATTATAAAAGATTTCTTAGACCTAATAGCCAACTGCTATTTTTCTGAAAATTACTTTCATAAATTTACCTTGTTTCAATTATATGTTTAAAAAGACATCATAGAGCAAGATTTAATGCTATGCAAGTAAATATTTGACTAATTATTTTGCCTATGAAAGTTGAGATCACCCAAGTGGTGCTAGCAGTAAAGAATTGTCTGTTAATGCAGGAGACACAAGAGACATGTGCTCAATCCCTCGGTTGGGAAGATCCCCTGGAGGAGGAAATGGCAACCCACTCCAGTATTCTTGCCTGGAGAATCCCAGGGACAGAGGAGCCTGGTGGGCTGCTGTCTATGGGGTCACAAAGAATTGGACGCTACTGAGCGACTTCACTTTCACTTTTCACTTTCATGCATTGGAGAAGGAAATGGCAACCCACTCCAGTGTTCTTGCCTGGAGAATCCCAGGGACGGGGGAGCCTGGTGGGCTGCCGTCTATGGGGTCGCACAGATTCGGACATGACTGAGGTGACTTAGCAGCAGCAGCAGAGCGCACACTATGAACGTTAGTTTTCCAATGAAAAAACTTTATACGTTAATCACACCCATAGTTGAAAACAATTTTAAACCAAATCAGGAGTTACCCTTTCAAACAAACATTTTGTTCAGCTCACATTCCAGGTCATCAAACATTCATAACTCCATAAATATTCCATCATATAGATTATTACTGTTTGAATGATTCACCTTATTCTAGAAAGTTAGCTTGTTTCCACTTTGTATTAGGGAGAATGGCAATCCTATGCATGTTTTCTGTGAGTTTCTGATCATTTCCCTGAGGTTGAGTCATGGTGCTAAAGATTCAGAATATGTCTAAGGATTGTCACACCTGTCGCACCTCAGGTGCCCTCAGAAAGCCCAGTAGGTGTGAACATTCACTAACTGTAGGAATCCCAGCATGTCGGGGGCACAGGTAGGATACATATCCATTAATAAAGATAGACCCACTTCTGCCGGTTCACTAGGGGAAGACCTGTGATGGAAGACAAAAGGTTTGTTTACATTTTTATGTGCCATCATTACTGAAGATGTATTGCCACTAATTTATTGACTATTTGTTCTTTCTTTGTAAATTAGGTATCTTTTGGGATTTGCTTATTTTTTCCCACCAAAGTACGTGTGTTCTCCTGTTTGATTTGTGTGACTTCTTCGGTGCTGTTCATGAGCCTTTCTGCCTCCGGTGCCTCCTGCCTCCGGTGCCTCCTTCTTTCTCTGGTCTTTGGGCTTTAGTCACGTTTTCTGACTTAGAGTTGCACTTATTTTGTTGTCCCATCTCTCCCCACGTCTTTTCCCAGGTGCCTTTTTCTCATTTGCCCTTCATCATTCAGTGTCTTTAATGGTCCCCGTTTCATTCTCCGATCTGTTGCGTCGCTTCTTCTTTTACTTTTCATCACTGTTTTTTTCCCTGATGTTCCACTTCCCTCCTTTTTCTACTTCCCTTGTTTTGTTGTCACCAGGCAGTAAACTCCTTTTTCTGAAATCACCCGCTTTCCCGAGTTTCTGTCCTCATTCTATGTTCATACCCCTTCCCTTCACTTTACACTGATTTCCCTGTGTAGCCAATTTAGCAATGGACCTGAAGGGTCTGAAAAGTGGGTGGTACAGTGCCCATCCCTGAGAAGCCTGGCACCTGACCCCTCCATGTGTCCCGGGGCGCCATCACTGAGGGGCTTGTTTCACCTTCCGCCGACTCTGAAGAAGGTGCTTTCATAGTTTCCAAGAGAAATTTTTTATTAAACAAACCTGCACTCTCCCAGACCAGAAAGGCATTATGTGAACGTTTTATGAGCCGAATGTAGAAATTAATGGAGGAAAAAAAGAAATGCTAGAAATGTGGGCTGTTCGCCGTTGTTTGCTGCTCACACCCGACAGAGCGCGGTTAATCATACATCACATCGCGGGCTCCTCTAATCTCCTCCAGAATGTGTTTTTTATTTCCATTTGTGTTGGGGGTTCCGTACAATAAACACCTATTGTGTTCTCTGGGATGATAATGGATGCTTTAACAGGACAAAGGCGTCTCTGAGCTGCTATAGGAGCTGGAGGGATAGTCAGTCCCGCGTTATCACCGTGCTGCTGGGAGGAACTGACTCAAAAAGCCGAGCCTCGGAGACCACGATTGTGCTGAACCTCGTTACAGTGAACTTTCCCTATGTGCCTGTGCAGCTCTGCTTAATGAATATACAAACAGACACTCCACACACATCCGAGGGGTTTTTTGTTTGGTTTTTTTTTGGTACTCTGGAAAGGCTATTGTCTTTTTTTTTTTAGGTGAATCTTTGAGTTTAGTGATGGAGAAATAACAATAATAATAATAACAACAGCACATACACACACAAAACATAATCAAAAAGTCCTGAAATATTTAAATTTTCACTGGGAGACAGCCACGGTGACTTGATTATGCAGCAGGTCATGTGAAAGGTCTGCTGGGTGGTGAATATGCAATGGTTTTCTCCACCATTTTTAAAAACCTGGGTTCTCATTAAATTCTGTCACTTCACACACAGCCTTCCGGGAAGCCAGTGGGATCAGGATGGCATCTGCCCACAGTGGTGGGCTGCACGGGGGCTGGGGGACATCCAGGCTTAATATTCATTGCCTTGAGGGGCACCCGAGTTTTAACCTCAGCCAAGGCTGTCCTCAGAGGCCTGCAGTCTGGCACACTCATCTCCCCCGAGGGAGGGACCTGGCAGCAAAGGTCAGTATGGATGGCCGGGCAGGCTGCCACCAAACCCAAGGAAGGCAGAAATTAAAGCCATTCATTTACATCCCCTTCAGTTCTGTTTTCTCCCAGCTCTCTGAGAAGCTAGTCTTTACACTGCCTGTCCCCCAGGTCCCTCTGCTAATAAGGATCCTCCATCCTGCCTTCTGAGTCCCAGGCTCCATTGCATGTGACCTGGCAAAGACTTCTTAATTGAACCTAAAGTCCATCTTTCTTAAATGCTAATTTTTCACAGTCTCCTAATAAGAGGAAAAGGAAGGATTACAACAACTTTTATTGCTTTCTAAAACTTATTTTAATAGTAATATATATCGATGGTAGAAAATTTTAATAAAAATGGATAAGAATTAAGAATGTAAAATCACCAATGATAGTTTGATCTACAGATATCCTTTCTAGGCTTTTTCATTAAACCTACAAAAGTGAAATTATTCCACACCATTTTGGTTTGCCCCCACTCATCTATCGACTGTGGTGTTTTCCCATCTTGCACATAGTTTTTGATGTCCATTTTTAAGAGCTGCCTAGATTCTGTGGTAGTCCATAGTAGTTTATGAAGTAATTTCTCTAATCAGTTCAGAATATGCTTTATTTCAGTATCCCTGTCATTAAAGGGCAGGAACTGTTTAGGCTTTGTTTTGAGGGGTGAGCAATTTGCAGTAGGGCTGGTCGTTGACTGACCCACCCCCCTATTTAGACTGGGAAACCAGGGTGTGTTGATTTCTGCAGTGTTGACGATGATGCCATTATGACTGAGAGTGTCTTACTGGAATCTTGGATGTTTTCCAAAATAGTCCTCTGTGGCCGTGTTTGTTAATGTTGAACCTGAGTCGGTGAGTCAGGACTGTCTCTGTTTGAACTCCATTCATGGGATCACCACCCTCCCCAGGACTGGGCCTTAGTAAAACCCCAAGCTTCCATAGGGTCACACCTCCCCCGCCCCATCAGGACTGGGGCTTTGTGAGACCCCAAGCTTCGAACTCTAGACCAGTGGGGATGGGGAACTGGTGTTTCCCAGGGAGCCTAAACAAGACCCAAGAAAGTACACACACAGGCCTGAACCCAAAGCAGAGACCCACCCCCAACCCCGTCATCCCAGGCAAAAGATAGAGCACAGAGCCTGTCCCCAACACCCCTGGTGCTCAAGTAAGTCAGATTTCCCTGCGATGAAGTGTGGTATGTACCCGCCCCTAACCTCTGAAACATGACTGTATCACTGGAGGATCAGAGGGACATACGTGTGTCTCCTGGCCAAGGGTCCTATCGCAAGGACAATTCCTGGGAAGGACCTGGCCTGAGCCCGTGACGGGAGCTCCTGCCCCAGCCCTCCCCCGCACCACCACCTCTAGCCTCCAGGCTGGTCTGCTCTCCCAAGGGTCCATCCTCAGAAGAGACTCACCCCCAAGTGACCAGGTCTTCCACTGCTGCTTGTCCCAAGACCTGACCTCCTCCTCTAGCCTCTCCCTCACTAATGGGCACTTAGATGATTTAGGCAGAAGCCATCTGAAAATTAATTATCCAGATAATTGCCCAACACTTAAGTTCACTTTAAAAAATGTAAATTCGATCATCAGCCTAACATACACTCATTTTGCATCCTCCAGAAAATTGCCCTGGCCCTGCCCCCATGACCAGGCACCCTTGCCCTGGCCCTGCCCCCATGACCAGGCACCCTTGGACATCTAATGCTACTTGTTTGTTTGTTTGTCACCAGCTCAGGCCCCACTTAGAGCTCTGTGGCTGTCACTGTTTTGTGCCCAGGTTGCAATCAAATGCACAGCTCTTCGTCCTGCCAGGCTGAGCCCGCAAACCAGTGGATGAATTTACACGTCGAGCTCCAGGCGTCTTTGGAATTAATCTCATGTGTCGGAAAATTATACAAGATGATGCCTGATTCCACTGGCCTGTAACGGATCTTAGTTCCTCATTTAGAGATTCCCTTACACTGCCTGATGGAGAAGAAAAGCCAGACTTTAAGTAGCTTTACGTGTGTCGTTTGATTTCTGAAAAGATTGCTAATCCTAGTGGGAGTTTATGTAAAAGCACTCACACCCTGCAGAATAGGCAAGGTTTCCATATTTATCAACGCGGCTCTTCTCCTGTGAATAATGCATTCTGGGGCAGGCTCAATAAGGCGCCTTGGTTAATGAATCTCAAAGGTAGAGGTGGTTGTTGAAGCATCTTACCGGGTGGGCTTGCTGTGTGTGTGTTCTGATGTATCCCGTTTCCAAATTTCCGCAGTTGTGAAAGGGTTTTCCACCTTCCCCATGAAGAAAGGCAGGGAAATCAGGGATGTTGCTTGGCTCTTTCTTCACAATTAATCCTCAGATACATTCTTTTGATATGTGCAAAAGGTTTGCTTGTCATGCATACATGGTACGTGATTCAGGAGGTGAAACCCTGAGAAAGCAGACAAGACAGAGGGAGGATGGGGTGTGATGAAAAGAGAAAAACCAGGAACTCTTGTTTCTTTCCATTCTTCCCCTCCATCTATTCACACCCCAGCTCCCAGCTGCAACTCACTTCCTTCTGTAATAATACATGGCAGCAAACACAGAGCTGGCATTTAATTTAATCCTGCAACATCTTCAAGTTTGACTCACGATGTGTCCTCTCCCAAGCTAACTGTATAGAAAAGGGTTTTATTAAGAAGCAAATGAAGAAGCGAAGATCTAACTTACTGGGAAGTAATTATCCCAGTTTATAACAAGCTGTAAGACTTTTGAAAGGAAGGTGGGGGGGGGGGGGGAAGCAATGAAAGAGTATATTGAGGATATTAAATTAAGTAATTTTAATGTCATCATTTGATATCTAGGAACACGAACAATTTATAGTTCTCGAAATTGTCAGGTTGAAGCATTTATCTTTCAGGGGTGGGATCATGCCGTTAGTGGGGGTTGGAGAGCCAGGTTCACAGCGAGGGAACTCAGATTTCACTTTGGAGGGGCAGGGTGGGAGGGGAGAGAGCCAGACAGGGTGGCAGCCTGTGGTGTCTGTGTTCATACCCCTCCCATCCTGCTCACCGTGAGGTCCTGGGTGAGTAGCTGACCCCACCCTTGTTCAGTATCCATCTCAATTTGAGGAAGATGCTAATAGCCCTGGCTTCATGGGGTGCCCATATGGGGCCAGGTCCAGGGAAGCACCTGGCACCATGGAGGAAGAGTGTGCGGACTATAGGTTTGTTTCTATTATTTAAAAGCCAAGCAATTTATCTGTCTCCCTTAAGGGGATTGTGGGATGCAGTCTGAAACATGGAAAAGTCCATCCAAGTGGCCTGCATGTGGTCCTACAACTCTCATGGGAATGACCCTGCTTGTGGTTACAGCCAGGGACTAACCAGCCAGGCACCTGGTTTCCATCCCTGCCGGGAATTTTGCAGGGAAGGATCCATCTTCAGGTGAGGACCCCCTCTGCAGGCCTGGCCTGTGGCTAGTGTATGTTCAGGGCTTCAGCTACACCATCTTCTTCATCTGCCCCCTGAGGACCCTGCCTTCCCCAGGGCATCACACACTCATTCAGAATCACCCACCTATCCCCTGGGGACCCTGCCCTCCCCAGAGCATCACACATTCATTCAGAATCACCCACCAGATCAGCCACAACCTCCCTCCGGGCCTCTCGAGTTTAAGTGTCATCCAGCCCTCATGTGGTTGTGAGAAAGAGTTCTGGGATGGACCCTGGCCATGGCACACCCTGCCCCCACTCACTGCAAAAAGATCCTTGAGCCAGAGTGGTCCTGACACCCCAAGGTGGTGGAAGCAGAAGGCGGGGCCCCAAGAGGCCAGGCCAGCATTTAGCACTGGAGGCAGCAGTCTCAGCAGTGACCATATTCAGGGACATTCATTTTGCGTAATTGGAAAAGGCAGATTGGTGATGGGCTCAGAATATACACTGTAGATTTTTCATCATTTTCTCCCAAATAAGCTCTCTGCTTATGGCAAGGAGGTCTTTTCCCTGAGAGAAGCAGGGCCTCACCCTTCCTCGGGCTCCTAGTACAGCCCCCACCCTCTGCCCACCGGGCACCTACGGGGCTTCCTTTCCTCTCCACCTGGTGGAAGCTTCCAGCCCCAGGGCAATGCGACCCTCTCTAATGTTCCATCCACTCAAACATTGTAAAGGAGTGTCCAGTCAATGACAACTCTGCATCAGACCCTCAGGAGGTAGAGAAGGTGAGGCGAGGGGCCTGTGACTTGTTTGTGGAACCCCTGGGAGTGTGACAAGGGCAAATGTTTCTGGACATGGGCATGTTTGATGGTTGACACAAGGGCCTCAGCTCAACATTGATTTTCTGATGGTGAAGAACTCTTGGAAAGTTCTGACAACCCAAAGGACAGCCTTCCTTCTGTTTCTGTGGCAATTTCACTCCTGAAATATTCATTGTAGTTTAAAACCCTGCCAAACCAGGTGATGTTTATAAGTAAAATTAAACTCTAGGCTCAAATAATTCTAGACTTGCAGGATATGACAGTGGGCCATACCACTGTGCACAGACAGAACTTCTCAGGCTTTGCAGAACACCTCGACATCCAAGTCCTTGCCCACAAACTGCTCAGAGCAACCAGACATGGGATAACCAGAATATGCCCCTATATTTCCAAAACTGTTCTTTGGGATGGTACCACCCCTCAGATAGCCACTGTGCTCAGCTGTGAGTTACTTCCACAAGACCTATATTTAGTCCTAAATTTCATCTGAAGCATGAGTCCTGGCAGGTGTGAAGTAGCCAAACACATGTGTGGATGAAGGGTGGGTAGGTAGATGAGGGACGAATGGATAGATGAACAGCTGATTAATGAATGAAGGATGGATGGATGAGGGTAAATGAGTTGATGAATGGATGATGGGTGAGTGGGTGAAGGGTGAATGGATGGATGAGTGATGAATGCATGGATGGCTTGATGATTGGATGAATGGATAAAGGATGGGTGGATGAATGGAGAGATAGGGATGGACGGATGGATGGATAAATGGATAGTTGGATGGCTTTAACATCACTTACTGGGAAAACCCTCAGGAACCAGCTGCTCAGCATATGTGTTGACTTCACCATCTCTGGACTTTAAGGATGAATGGACCTTCCCACTTCTAAGTAGAATGTGTTGATAATGTGTGGGTGAAAATCATCATTTGGCTGTTGTAAAATCACCAAGTTATGTATGAATGTGAGGTTTTACTGTAGGTCGGGTTCTCAAGAGCTGATTTTACACCCCCACCCCCCGCCTCAACCGGGGATTGTTTGGCAATCCCTGAGAACATTCTTGGTTGTCACCTTGGGGACGTGTGCTACTGGCATCGAGTAGGTAAGAGACCCAGGATACTGCTAAACTTCCTAGGAGTGCGAGGCAGCCCCCACAACAAAGAATGGTCCAGCCAGATGGTCAAGAGTGCTCAGCTGAGAAACTCTGCTGAAGGTGCTCAGCTGTATAATTTTTTTTAGTCACCATAATGTAAATTAATGGACTTTGGAATACTAAAGACAGCCTTGAGCAAAATGGATGCACACAGAGCTTGTGCATCTACAGAAGACAAGACGCAGGGGAGGCAGCTCCCCAGATGAGGTCTCTGAGGAACTTTCTCCAGGTGTCCTTAGCTCAGGAAGTGCGCCCTGCGTGTGGCATGTACTAGTAGTGTGATTATATACACTTATGTGAAGACAAAGTTGTTCTTTAAATGAAGCGACACTTCTGAGAATAATAGGAAAACTTCTCCTAAGAGTGAGCAAGCTAACACCCAGAGAAGGAGAAGCCTGGATTCACAATAGGGTAATAAATGGAAACTCACTGCACAAAGGGAAATCGGTGTTTTAATTTGTCAGAAAATTACTGACTGGCAAGAGGCTCTTTGTACCAGAGTTCCTCTTTCAGAGTGTGAATTTTCTTTAAAAGAGGGCAAACAAATGTTTACAGTCTCTGCTGAAACAGTCATTTGAAAGCAATTGGTACCTACATGGAGTTCGTGGACCAGCCTCCCTTGTTGCAGTCACTATGCGGCTCATCGAGAAACAATTAGTCTTTACAGACTCTGCATCCGTGGCCACTGCAGTCCAGCTTCTCCAAGTACGTTGGAGACTGACAGCATCTCCTTTGCTCATCAGAGCTTCACATCTGCCAGTGCCGGCTCTGGAGGGAGGGGCAGCATATTTATGCTCCTTCAAAGGAGCTCTGTTAAAGGTAACAACCAATGTGGAGAACGCCAGAGATAGTAGCAGAGACAGAGCCACCATCGTCAGTGATGTGACGATGACAGTGGTGGGATGGTGATGGACAATGACAGTAGCAGTGACGTGACGAGGGAGGTGGCAGTTGTGATGGTGAGGTTGGTGATGGCAATGGCAGTCATGTGATGGTGGCGGCGACGGAAGAAGCCTCGTCAGGGTCAGCGCAATGGTCCTCTGACCCCGTGTGCCCCTCAGTGATCTGCACTCCTCCCCTGCACACCTCTTGGCCTCAGAACTCTGACTGTTGGTGATGATGGTGATGATGACAAGAATGGTGATAATGATGGCTACTCCAACAAGCCTGGCCTTGTTGGAATGGCCAGGGTATCCGAGTCCCAGTTTTGTCTTGAAGGGATGCAGTATGGGGCCCCAAATCCCTAGACTCGCCTGCCTTGGGAGCAACCTGGTCTGTATGTGGGGACAGAGCCTGCTGGGATTCTAGAGGCCAGGCAGCCAGTGTCCTGTGTAAACAGAGGTGTCTCCAGGCACGGGGTGGAAGGTGGCCCTGTAGGAAAGGCACAGGTTGCATGGGGGCCTCAGGGACCCCTGAGAAGAAGCCGAGCTGGCTCTCTGGGAGAGAGAGGTCTGGCCATGGGCGAGGGGGCAGTGGGTGCTGAACTTGGTTGCAAGGAGACAGCAGTCCTCAGGGGCTGGGGAAGATGGACCATTGGAGGAACCCCTTCCACTGATACCCCGACAGGAAGTGCCCTGCTCCAGTCTGTTTGTGCCTGTTCCCAGAGACGTTCCCTGTGAGAATTCACCGAGGACCCTGTCTCTAACACAGAACTGGGCTGTATTTGTAGACGCATGCATCTAAATTCAAACTTTAAAAAAATGAGTGTTGTACCACCCACCCCACCCTTCCAATTTTATGCAAAATATCTTTTAAAAATATTGGCAATTTCAGAAGCAAATTGTATTAACAAATACAAAATCCCTTGGTCTAGAATTCTGAATCAGGAAGGAAGACAGCCTTGCATACAGCTCCCCCCACTGCCCGTCCCCCGCCCCCCGCTTTTCTTGCAATTAAAAAGGGTATGAAGAAAAGCAAAGCTTTCCAGCACTCTCTCTTAATTGTCAGTTCTGCAGGGTTAATGAACTACATTAGTTCATTGAAAAATAACATATTGACTGTCAGAACTTGACATGCCAGCCCTGGGACGGAGCCTCTGTAGAATGTCTCTATAGGAAATTAGAAGTGACTTTCCTTCCTCTGAAAGGAGGAGACTGAAGGCCCGGTGAGGAGGTGTCTTCCCAAATGGTCCTCTTAGGAGCCACGGGCTCCAGGCAAAGGGGAAGTATGCCCCCAGGGCCAGTCCAGATGGATGCCTGGGAGAGGTAGAAGCCCCGGGTGGGGACAGGTGATGCAGGGGCGGGGGCTTGATTACCTCCCCCGTAAACTGCTGCCCTCTGGAATTGGTGTCTTGTCCTCCTGTGTCATTTCTGCATTTGTGAGGCTGTTCACTTAACCTGTGCGCTGACCTGGAATCGTCCCCGCCGGAGACGCGTGCTGTTTGCAGAGGAATCTGACGGAACGAGCTCAGATGCTCTTTACACTTGACTAGCAAGCGGAGAGAGAGGGATCACTCAGCACTTTGCTGCCCAGAGCACTGGAGGGCTGGGTGAGCTCCCAGGGCCAAGGAGTCAAGGCGAAACCCGGTGGCAAAGTCCATGAAAAATTAAGACGCCATTAAAAATTGAGTTGACAAAAGGATTGCCGCGTTCATACTCCCAGTTCGGGCCCCAGAGTGGCACTCGCACATGCTTGAAATTATTGAGTGACAGTGAGGCTTTTTGATGAGAAAATTGTCAAGGAATAGGTGTTAGCCGGATTAGTGAATAAATCTGAAACTAACCTAGGAGTGCTGCGGCTTTGGAAGGCCAGCTGATGAATGCTCTCCTCCGTCAGCCTTCCTGAAATCTCGTTATAGGTTAGAACTTTCGGTTGAAATTCTGCTTTCATTTCCACTGAGGACATGAAGACAGACATGCCCTGAGAGCTCAGTGATTCAGACACCACTCTGAATCCTGCAAAGTAACACACAAAGGTCCTGCCCAGGCACATGCATGGCTGGGGTTTCCTTGGAGTCCTCCGAGGGGAAGGAATGATCTTCAAAGGTGAAAGAGACACATGTATACCAAAGGTTGAGATTATGAAAAATAATTTATTCTTACCTGTTTGTTAAATCAGAGGACCCAACAGTCCTCATTCTAAGGATTCTCTAATCTTTTTCTGAATCTATTCTGAAAGTAATGAGATTACTTTAAGTAGCCATAATATCGGGCTGTTGCCTCAGTTGGTAAAGAACCCACCTGCCAATGCAGGAAACCCAGGTTCAATCCCTGGGTCAGGAAGATCTCCTGGAGAAGGGAATGGCAACCCACTCCAGTATTCTTATCAGGGAAATCCCATGGACAGGGGGAGCCTGGCAGGCTACAGTCCGTGGGGTTGAAAAGAGTTGGACAGGATGTAGCAATTAAACTACAACTACTATAACCATAGGTGTCCTGCCAGGTTGCCAAGCACATTTGTTCAGAGAGTCTGCCCTACCTTCTCCCTTCTGAGTCCAGGGCTCCGGGCACCCCACTCAGTCCTCTCTCTCTATCATCTGGCAGCACATCTGGACACGTCAGGGACCCATCCATCTCTCCCTCCCTTATCCCACCGGCCCCTGAGTCCTGTGACGGTTTTCCTGCAGTGAGCGCCCCACCCAGCAGGCCCCCGGCTCCAGCTCTGTCCTCCCTCCTCACAGTGATACTGACCTTCCACAAACCTGGAGTAGAACCAATCTGTCCTTTGCTGTCTCCCTGCCCTTTCTCTATTGAAGTCAGATAAGTCTCAGCAGAACCATGCCAAAGAGGAAGGAAGTGGGCATCTGGTACCATCGAAATGACGCAGAGTCTGCAGAGGAGGCTGTCAGGAGGGTGTCAGAGTCCCTGTGGGGAACAGAGGCACCAGAGTAACAGCAGTGAAGACAGTCTGAATGCTGTCTGCCTGGAACAGCATCTGCTAAATCCCAGTCTGTGGAGTGGCAAAGAGTTGGACGCAACTTGGGAACTGAACAAAAACAACAAAAGCACCAAGCACCAAAGTTCAGCCCTGTGAGAGCTCAGTGAGCATTTCCCATTTCTAAGCCAGTGGTTCTTCTCAAGCAAATATACCCGAGACTCTAATCCACCCCAGGAGTGAGCTCAGAATCCTGAGAATCAAAACTGTCCTGCCCATGCCTCAAATGGACTGCCGTCCAGGTCACTGGCCCAGGATTTGGACTCATCAGTGGATCGCGCTCAGGCAGGAGGGAAAACAGAGGCTTCAGGGATGCAGCCCCAGGTCCTGGGTGAGAGAACTCAGATCCAGTGATGAGTCCTGTCCTGTCTGAGTCACAGCACCAGAACCAAAAGAGAAAATTGCACCAGGCGAGTGAAACAGGCAAGGGAGACTTTATTTGAGACTCTTGTAATAGAGGAGAGAGATTTGAATATAACTCTGCTGGAACAACAGCGGGGGCAGTGGCAGGGTCCTGGAGAGCTCTGGGGCTAAGTGGGCATTGTGAGTAGACCACCTGGGTGTGCCAATTGTCCCTGGTGAGAGTTAGGTGCCTTCTGCCCACAGAGACCAAGCCGACCAGTCTTCAGTGATTCATTTCAGGTCCTTGGTAAAGTCATTCCTGTTCTGTCAAAGGGACAGAGAAAGAGTTTATAGTAACAAGGTTTCTAAGTAGATGCTCTAAGGAAACAGAGGTTGGGAGCCCATAGTCAGAAAGAAATTTGCCTAGCGTTTGGTCCATTTGAGGGGAACATTGCAGCAATCTTGGTCAAAGGGGAAAGGACAATTCGAAGATTTGAACTTGAGCCTTTCTCACTATAAGCCCACGGCCGTGACCCTCCCCTGAACAATTAATTTTCCATTCTAATGACACTATGCCAAGAGCTTATGATTAAGGTAACAGAGTTAAGGGACTGTTAGTTTCTGGGTAACTTGGCATGTGGGGCGCTGATTGGTATTGGGGAGAAAGTGCCCAGTGGATGGGGGAAGCCCTGCTGCAGTCAGATGGCCGAGCAGAATATGATGTGTTCTAAGGCCCAATAGGTTAGTTTCCAGGTGAGCTATTCAGGAAGTGGTCTCGCTACCCTCCACATGCAGTCCAGATTGAATGTAAAGAGTGAGTTTTTGGAGCATATTCCTGGCCATTTTCAGCTCAGAGGAGAAGAGAGGTTAATGCCTCCCTATAATTCAGTCAAGAAATGACCATCCAGAGGTGGGCTGTTGATCAGAATATGCTGGGTTTTTATCACCACTGAGGGCCTGGCCAAGCCCTCATTTTGCCTGTGCACATAGCATTTTGTCCCTGAGTAGGGAGTAACACTCGAGAAGGTTAATTGATGTGGGCAAATGTGAACACCAACAGCTTCCCTGGATCTCGGCGTTGAGTTTAGAGCCACCAGCTGGACCACGAGGTCTCAGGGATCCAGCTTTATTAACAGTCCACTAACTAACTTGATGCTTCCCGCTCCCTGAGCCCAGGCCCCCTCCCAAACAGAGGGGACCCTCCTGCCAGTACCCACCAATGGTGGAGCGGTGGGTCTCACCACCAGCTGTGGACTCGGAGCTGTTACCAAACTAATTTTCACTGAGAACAAAGAAGCCCAGTAAGGAGAATGGCTTTTTTATCCAGGTCATGCATTTTACATTTTCCCTGTTTAATAAGCTAAGAGTCTGAAAATGTTGAATTTGGATCCTTTATTAAGCAAGTCCTGCGTGTGTGCAGAGACCTTCAAACGTGTGTGTGAGTTTCATATGCCTACACATTTAGAGGCTGTGTTTGAACATCCCAGGTGACCGTCAGCAGGGACTTTGATAAGACAGAGAGAAAGCTGGAAGGGGTAGCGAATTGTGTGTTTTTCCGTCCCTCTGGGAACGAGGAAGGGGTTTGTTGGAGAGTCTGTGTTTTGATTCTATGAGACTAGCTAACCTGCAGCTTTCCAATTTTTATCAGAGCATTCAGGAAGAATAGAATTTCTGTTGGAATTATGCATTTAAACAGAAGACTTTCCAGGGAGGTGTGACAGTGGCGAGGGGCAAGTGGGAATCAAACCTGGTTATCTTTTTATAAACCTCTGCTATATTCCCTCCATACAAACATGTTCAA
Source organism: Bos indicus (assembly GCF_029378745.1). Lineage (NCBI taxonomy): Eukaryota > Metazoa > Chordata > Mammalia > Artiodactyla > Bovidae > Bos > Bos indicus. Next base: position 55,538,515 of record NC_091772.1, on the reverse strand, counting down.
TATTTCATAGTGAAATATACTCATTATAATAAAGTTATCCTTTTATTGTCTTAAAGATGACTATACTTGGGGAGGGAGGCTCCATCACCACAGTGGGTGACACGGGCACCTCTCTGTAAACAGTCCTCACATATTGACTTGACACAGCAACCGAGTGCATCTGAAGAATGGCATCTCAGTAAGCATGTCTCTGAACTGCTGGCGGTGTGAAGTTCAATGGCTTTACTTTGATTTTGAATATTTATCTCCTGGTTTTTGTTTCTGTCAATCCTTGAACATTTTAACTTGATTTTCACTTGTGAGCAGGTCACACTGTTAGAGACTATAAACCAGAACGACAGGCTCTTAAGTCTAGCATGTTCCTTTATAGGGTAGAAAATACAGCCTTTTTCCTCTTCTTTACTTTTTCGGACAAATGTTGACTTCCCTCTGTTCTCCAGTTTCCAAGTGACTTTGCCTGCATGAGTTCACAGGTGGAGGAAGCGTCTTGTTTGGAATGGTGAGGAAATAGGATGGAACCAACCCTTGGGACAGTCTTTAATTGTGAAATTGCATCACATTTAGCTCAGTGTGTGGACAGCATGTAACGTGATCCTGTCCACCAAAGGAGATGCAAGTTTTCATTTATTTCTCTCTGTAGCTACCCCCATACCTCCACAACATCAGGCTGAAAATTTAAAGATTTAGTCAGAGATTTGCAAAGAAGCAAGCAGCGTTTGCATTCATGCAGGCCCAGACATCCGATGGTTTGACTCGAATGATTTTTTTTAAGCTTCTCTCCAGATGTCTGACAATATGTGAACACAGCTGGATTATCTTTACCAAAATAGTTGATTTTGCTGCAGTCCTATTCAATGACATTTCCTTCCCATGATTTTTTTTTTTTCCTCTAAACTATGGCTAAATAGGGAGAGGCTACAGCACAGTTGCCATAAGAGAGCAAACACAAAGTGTGTCTCATAACCAAGAGAAGAAAAGCACAGCAGATGACTCGGTACCATGTCAGAACCACCATCCAGGACCAGAAAAGGCTTTTCATAAATTACAGGTTGCAGCATCCCGCTTACAGTGACAATGTTGTTTTTCAGTTGCTAAGTTGCATCCATCTCTTTGCATCCCCATGAACTGTAGCATGCCAGCCTTCCCTGTCCTTCACTATCCCCCTAAGTTTGCTCAACTTCATGTCCATTGAGTCGGCAGTACCATCTAACCATCTCATCCTCTGTTACCCGCTTCTCCTTCTGCCTTCAGTCTTTCCCAGCATCAGGGTCTTTTCCAGTGAGTCAGCTCTTTGCATCAGGTGACCAGAGTACTGGAATTTCAGCTTCAGCCTCAGTCCTTCCAGTGAATATTCAGGGTTGATTTCCTTAAAGATTGACTGGTTTGATCTCCTTGCAGTACACAATGAACTGAGAATTAATCCTATTTGAGAGGCAGGGCTCAGAAAGCTGACCAGTCAAATTGTTGTTTCTTAATAGTTGTTGAAAACATTCATTCAGGTTTGAAATTCCTGTCTCTGTCCATGTTTTCCACCAGAGCAATGATATTCTCAGTGATGTTAATAGTATTTGCCATGTGTGAGTGTTTGCTCTGTGCCAGGTTCTTCAATACACCATCACAGCGTTATTTCCTTGTAAATAACCATTGGGGAAATTGGACTCCTCTCTGGTTTGTGGATGAGGAAACTGGCCTCGGGGAAGGGGTCACATTCTCCTTATTACAGACTCTCAAAATCACAACCAGTTCACCTAAATTGAGCCTGAATCAAACCAATAAAAACCAGCAAAGGAAGTGTTACACATTTAACTCACTCAGCTACCATGTGTTAAATATGAAGTACCAAGTTTCCAATTCAACTAGTTCTTTTTGAAAGTTTTCCTTCTGAGCTCTTGAGTCTTAACACTTTCCATTCATTGAGCAGCTCTGTGGTCAATTATCTGAAACATTATCTTGAATATGAAAAGAATGGGTTGAGAAAGGTTACCCCCTGACCTCAGTGTTTGACTCTCAGTGGCACTTTCTACACCCTGCCACCCTACTGAGATCAGGATTGGTGGAGTCTATGGCTCTCTGCGAGCCATGCTGACCTTTTCAGTCCTGTTGGTGGTCTTTGTGAAGGTGGCCATCTGGGAGGTTAGAAGGGACAGATTCCCAGACCACCCTCAGTTTGGACACCAAGTGCAGAGTCTGGGAGACCCTAGGACTAACCTCAGAACATTCAGAACTCACTGTCCTGTTCATGGTTACAGTTTCTAACCTCAAAAGGACAGATTAAAATCAGTCCAGAGAAGAGACTCATGGCAGATTCTGGGAGGGTGCTGAGTACATGGTTTCTCGGGGGAGACAGCGCAGGGCTGCTCTCCCAGCGTCACTGAGTGGCACGTGGAATAGTACCAACCTGGGAAGCTCACTTGGAGCCCAGAAGCTTGGCCAGAAGCTTGGCCAGCTGCATCACATGACTGCCCAGCAGCTGACCTCATCTCCAGCACCCCCAGCAGTGACCCAAAGCCCCCACCCTACTCGCATTGTTACTCTCTGGCTAGTCCAAGGCCCCCAGGCAAAAAAAGACTCCTATCAGGGAGGATGTCCCAAGGGCTTAGAGAGTCTGAGGCCAGACCACTCCTTGTGTAAAGTTATTGCCTTCTTGAAAGTGAAAGTGTCTGTCACTCAGTCGTGTCTGACTCTTTGTGGCACCATGCACTGTAGCCTGCCAGGCTCTTCTGTCCATGGAATTCTCCAGGCAAGAATGCTGGAGTGGATTACCATTCCCTTCTCCAGAAGATCTTTCCAACCCAGGGATTGAACCTGGGTCTCTGAGCTACCAGGGAAGCCCTTCTTACACAGCTTAACTGTTAGAATTTTTCGAACACTTTTGTAGTCATCACTTTTCCACTTCCAGGAAGCCACCATTATTCATGGAGCCTGTTATGGTTTGTTCCGTTAAGTCTACAACATTGACTGATGAATTTCTTTAGCAAACAATACCGTTGGCTGATATTTTCCCGGTAAGCAGAATTGAATAATGTTTGCTTTGTGTTCAAGTGTGAATATTCTATTTCCCTTTTGCAAGAAAAGAGACTTGGCAAGTCCCCTACAAAATTAGATTGCATGGAAACTTTGCTTTTACTTAATTCTCTTCCAGTTAAAAAGTATGACGTGAAATTGATAAGCTGTACCTGCAGTGTTCTGGTAAACGGTTAATGACATCCTCATTTCTTAGGACTGGAGAGGTAAGAGTAGACAGAATTTTCTGGTTACCAGGGTATCATTTTGTAGTCTGTTTCAAGCTACAACATGACATTGTTGAGGTATAATTGCAAAGAGATGAAAATAGCACATCATCATATGATATTTCTACCTTTAGATAAAATAAACTGAAATAACCTCAGTAGGATAGATATTAGTAGAAAATAGTGAAGTTATTAAAAAGAAATTTTGAGTATTCATTACTGCTGTTTTTAATATAATGTATTGTGAATTCTCCAGGCAAGGGAGTACTGGAGTGGGTTGCCTTACCCTGAAGAAGGAAATGGCAATCCACTCCAGTACGCCCTTCCCTGAAGAATTCCATGAGCAGAGGAGTTGGGCAGGTTACAATTCATGGGATCACAAAGAGTTGGACACAACTGTGTGACTAACTTTCTTTTTCACATAGTGAGTTTATACACTTTAATATGTGGAGGGTTCTAAACTGGGTCTTGGTTGCTACGTGCAGGCTTTCTCTGGTTGCGGTGAGCAGGGGTTACTCTCTAGCTGAGGTGCAGAGACTTCTCTGCGATGCCTTCTCGTTGCACAGCACAGGCTCCAGAGTGTGCAGGCTTCAGTAGCTGTGGCCCACAGGCTCAGCTGCCCCATGGCATGTGCAGTCTTCCCAGACCAGGCATTGAACCCACGTTCCCTACATTGGCAGGCAGATTTCTTAACCATTGAATCACTGGGGAAACCCTGTACACTTAAATTTTTAACAGTGATTGTGATTCACAACAGGCTGACACATTTTCTAGATATTTATCAAAGGGCTCCATTGGGTCTGTAGAAGTTCGCTACACACAGCTGGCTACGCCCCACCCCCAAGGACTGTGTCCAGAGAGCTTATGGGCCCCTCTTAATGATGAGCCATGGGTCTCCTGCCTTATCTCAGCCAGAGTGTTATTTTCTCCCACCTAAGGCTTTGTTTCTAGAAATAACCTACTTGTGGAGCTCACATTTTAACCAATAGACACCATAACTTAACTCATAAGCAGAAAGTTGAATTTCTGGTTCATTTAGCAGATTGCTTATAGTTCTCGGTTCTGTGCCCTTGTAATAAAATACATTGTGGGAGTAAAGTCCACTGAGTCTGTATGATTTTGTTAAAACAACTTTAATAAGGCAGTGAGCACCGAATAACTAACACAGGCACACAAGGACACACATGTGTGTGTGCGCGCACACACACACACACACACACACACACCCCGACCTCTTTTTACATCCACAGCAGGAAAAGACAATCGTGACTTTGGAGATCAGCTTTGAATGCATAACTATGTACTGGTGGGTTTTTCCTCACTTCTTTGCTATACACCAGTTCATGTTTTTATGGCTCTTCTTCTGGACTCTGTTGTAACAAGCAGCACAGGGTATTGGACCACTCTGGTTCTCTGTAAAGATCCAGGCTCTTTTGCTGAGGGTCATACAGGATGAGTTTTAAACTTCCTCTGTTTCCTGGGTCTTCAGAAAACATCCATTCAGTTAGATGTTCTTTTGTAATGGAACAGTACATTATTATTAGTGTTCCTTGATACAAAAGAAATGCAGTACCCTCGGGTTGTAAATAGCATTGATTCACAGAGGTTGGGAGAGATGCAGCAATACTTTTTAGATTATTAAGAGGGCTCCTCTTACCTGAGATCAGAGGAGAGATGAGTTTTATAATCACTGTGCCCTGGGTGACTTGGTGAAGCAATCAAACCCTCTCTTTAAGACATAATTATGATTGCTTTCAACATTCTCTTTTCTGGAAATATCCTTTTTTTTTTTTTAACTTTATTTTGATCCTGCCTGGGGCATTTTTATATGTTCTATTAAGAAAATTCCTGCTGTGGCAGATGCTACCAGCAAGTACTCTAGAGCAGTCTGAGGCTTCTGCCTCAGTGAGATTTTACAGCATTATCGAGCATTTCAGAATGTTTTATCAGTAGTGCAAGCTGCAGGGTCTGGTTGTAAACTTAGGGCTTTTCGTTGTCCATTTAGAAACCTGTTTCCTAATATAATTTACTTCCACCATCTCTGGATAGATTAAAATTCCCGAGGCAAATACAGCAGAAGCAGTGTCTTCTTATTCACTTCTGATTTGTGATGCCGTTTGATTATAGCAACCCCCACATAATTAATGATGTGCTTTATCTGAGAAGCCTGCAGTGTATAAACCAGCCTCGGATTCACTGCACAAAGGAGATGTGTGTGCTGTGAAGTCAGATACTGCGCGGCCACTTCTTTTTCCCCATCACTTTGAGCCCAGGACCGAAAGGCACTTGGGGACGTGTAACTGTGTCTGCTGACTTCATACCTGGAGAGGAGACTCAGCTGAACCACAGAGGTGGGGTTTAGAAATGCTTGCTACCCCCACCCCCAGCCTCCTTCAGTCCCAACCTCCTTCAGACACCCAGACCTGCAATTCTGCTCCACCAAAATAACTGCCTAGAAGTGCGGTGTTCTGAATCGCAGCTTCAAAGGCTTGCCCCCCACCCCACCCTCACTCTGTCCCTGTAGGACTTTCTCCCTCGCCCTACCTCCCGCCCCCACAGCTCTGGACTCTGAGAAGCTGCAACTAAGCTTCATGCCTGCCGATAAACCTCCTCGCTGCTTCCATCAGGGCCTCCGAATGCCTGTGCATTGCTGTTTCATCACAGATTACAAATGAACACTGCTTGTGAGATAAATTTGCAAGGCGTAGGTGTACTGATTTTGCAAGAAATCTTCCTTGAGCACTGTGGCTTCTGTATCTGCCTTTGAGTATTGTAGCCAGAGATGGAATTTCAGGTGATGTCAGGATCATGAACCCAGGCTGGGCAAGGGGCAAGCGTGAGCCTTAATGACCAAAGGGATCTGGGTGTTGTCATCCTGGGAACAGTAACACTAATAATTAGTGTTATTGGATGGACTATGCTGCAGCTCATAGCAGTGATATAAACACACTCAGTGCAGCTTGGTTCTGGTCAATGGTTCTTTGCTGGAATATTACTCAGACTTAAAGACCAACTGCATAATTTCACATTAGATATAATTTCGACTTGAGTTTTAACATTTTGTTGCTGTTTCTTTGAGTTCTTATTCAACAAGTGTTTTGTTAGATTCAGTGTTGTGTTGAACCTTGAAAAATTCTAGTAAGTAGGGAGGTCTGAGTCCTGGTTTCTGTCCTTGGGAAGATGGAAGTCAGAGGAAAAATTCTAGTAAGTAGGGAGGTCTGAGTCCTGGTTTCTGTCCTTGGGAAGATGGAAGTCAGAGTGAAAATTTCCTAAACATTCACTGCCTGTCTAGCTGATCTGAAAGTGTGAGTGTTTGTGTGTGTGTGTGTTTTGAATATATGCTCCAAACATAGAGGTGTGCATCTATTTTTTCTGAACAAATACACGACATGTATGTATATGAATGTAAACACATGAAAATGGACAATGAGACACGGGCAGTGAGGGGCTCCGCACCCTGTCCACCTAGCACCAAATCTGCAAAAATTCTTGCAGATTTTGTCGACATAGCCGGGTGCCCGGGTGTTAAGAGTGGAGCATGAGAGGCAGCAGGTGCCCAAAGCTGCCAGAAAGAGGAGGAATTGAGATGCTGGTCAGGACAGCTGTGCCAGTAACAGGTGTTTACAAGAACCATGCTTGAGAACCAGTGCAGTAAGGACTGGAGTGGGTGCTAGGTAGGGGAGGTCAGGGACAGCGTCCTTGGAGACGGATGTGATAAGGCACCTGCTTCAGGGAGCAGGGAGGTCCCTCCCACCCACCTAGTTCCAGAGGCAGGAAGGTGTAGAGAGCAGGGAGCCTGGGAGGTGAGAGAAGCAGGACTTACACCTGGCACAGCCTCCACCCCACCTGCTCTGATCTCAGCCAATAGACCTTCCCCTCCCAGCACTGGAGCCACTAGCCACATGCGGCCACTTAAATTAAAGTGCCCCCAGTGAGTGGGCACTTTCTCGGTCACACAAGCCATGTGTCAAGTGCTGAGCTCCCACTTGTGGCTGCTGTATTAGGGCAGATACAGAACATTCCCATCACCAAAGAAAATTCCACTGGACAGCCAGCACTGGACTGTGCTGTTTCATTGTTCAAGTGGCCTCGGAAAGAATGAATCTGCAAGGTGGCAGTTACATCCAATGCTCTTCACCTGGGAAGCAGTTTCTTAGATAAAAGCAGAATTTCCAGCAGTCACATACTTTCACATTTACCCAAAAGAGTTGAAATTTATGTCCACACAAAATCCTGCACGTGGACATTCATAGCAACTTTATTCATAATCTTTGACACTCAGAAGCACCATGATGTTGTTCAAGAGGTGGTGCATCCAGACAGTGGAATATTGCTCAGCAATAAAGACACATGAGCTGTCGGCCATGAAAAGACATGTAGGAATCTTAAATGCACATTAGTGAGTGAAAAAGGCCAGTCTGAAAAGGCTGCAGACTGTGCGATTCCAACTCTGTGACACTCTGGAAAAGGCAGAACTATGGAGACGGTAAAAAGATCAGGGGTGGCCAGGGAGTGGGAAGGGGGAGGGATGAACACAGAGGATTTTTAGGGCAGTGAAGCTACTCTGTATGATGGTATAATGGTGTATACACATCATTGGACATTTATCCAAACCCACAGAATATACAGCATCAAGAGTAAACTCAAATGTAAGCACTGGCCTTTGGTTGATGAGGACGTATCCACGCAGGTTCATCAGTTGTAACTAACACATCATCTGGTGCAGAATGTGGGTAATGGAGGTGGTCGTGATTGTGAGGGGGTAGGGAGTATAAGGGGAAATCTCTAATTAAAATAGTCTGTTAATTAAAAAATTAGAGCAGGATTTCATGTTCAGTACTTTTCCAAATTGACTGACCCTCACTTGGTCTTTTAAAATCCATATAAGACTTTTGGGGTGGAACGCAGGAGAGCAGGATCTTCCCCGGTGGCTCAGCAGCAAAGAATCCACCTATAATGCAGTTCGATCCCTGGGTCAGGAAGATCTCCTGGAGGAGGGCACGGCAACCCACTCCAGCGTTCTTGCCTGGAGAATCCCATGGACAGAGGAATGTGACAGGCTACAATCCGTGGGGTTGCAAGGAGTCGGACACGACTGAAATGACTAAGTACACATGCACACAGGAAAGAGATTTGCATGGATTGGCACATTACCCCATATGCCTTTGTTTTAGTCACCAGTCTTTCCTGAGCGGGTCCCCCTCTTACCCTGCATTTAACACCCAGTGAATGACTCATCCAGCAACTGTGAGGGGAACTCAGTTCTGCAGCAGGAACACCCTCCCGGGAGCAGCATTCCCTCCTTCCATCCCATTGCTCATAAAAAAGATTGCAAGGCTCTCTCCCAGGGGAGGGCAACTCCCTTCCTGGAGCAGTTTACGACCCTGTTGCTGGGTGAAAGCTTTAAGAGAGAATATTCTCAAGCAGAACCTTTCAATTCTGTAGGAGTTTTCATGGGCTGGGAAATAATTCCTTTCTCCCAGTCCTACCCCCAGACACAGAGCTTTAGTTGTTTAAAATAAAGCACCAACATCGTTTATGAGATGTAAATATAACTCCTGTAAGACGGGAGCTGATGCTATCTGTAATCGTACAAGGAGTGACATTTCCTCCCGTCTGCTGGCAGGGATCGGAACTGCTCAGAGCACAAAAATATGCCTCTAAATTGAGAACTGTAACTGGCACCCCAGACAACAAAGAAGAATCTCCCCAAGTATTTGAGTCCAGACATCCAGATGCCACGCCCACTGCTTACCACGAGCCTGGTGTGCACGGGAGAGCAGTTGAGCGGGAGAAGGAATGTTAGAAGCCACTGTCTGTGCCAGGGCAGGAGAATCCAGGCTGCCAGGCAAGAGCTGGGTGTTCATCCTCTGAACTAGTGCCCAAGTGGCCCTCAGCTTGGGGACAGTTGTGGACACAGTGGAGCAGTGGGGATTCTGCTCTGTCTCAAACGTGACAACAGGACATGTCATTTTATATGGATCTTAGTGTGTCCAGGCTGTGGTAACAAAATACGATAGACTAGGGGGCTCACATTGCAGACAGTTTCACACAGGTGTGGGGGCTGAAGTCTAAGATCAAGGTGCTGGAAGATTGGGCTCCTGGTAAGGACTGTCCTCCTGCCTTGCAGATGCAAGTTTGGGGGCATGTCCTCACATGGCGGAGACACAGGCTCTGACGTTTCTTCCTCCTCTTATGAGGATACTAATTCCATTATTAGGGCACCTCTTCAAGACCTCATCTTAAACCTAATGATCTCCCAAAGGCTTGCCTCCAAATACCATCACACAATATACATCATAGGGGTTAGGAGTCAGCCCATAACAATGTGATTGGTGGATACCCAGGGCTGAATCTGCTTGCCATCCAGCAGATCATCCAGGTGTGATGCATCATGTATTACTGTTGTCCTCAAGGATGTGCATGGGTCCTGTACCAAGTGTATGCTAATGTTCTGTGCTGTGCTAAGTCGCTCCCAGTCATGTCTAAGTCTTTGTGACCCCATGGACTGTAGCCCACTAGGCTTCTCTGTCCATGAGGTTCCCCAGGCGAGAGTACTGGAGTGGGTTGCCATGCCCTGCTCCAGGGGATCTTTCCAACCCAGGGATTGAACCCGAGTCTCTTGGCAGGTGGGTTCTTTACCACTAGCGCCACCTGGGAAGCCCCAAGTGTGTGTTAATCCATCAGACTTTTTTTTTTTTAATTTCTAATAGTAATTTTTTTTCCTTTTTTTTAAAATTTATTTATTTATTTTAATTGAAGGCTAATTATTTTACAATATTGTGGGTTTTGCCATACATTGACATGAATCAGCCATGGGTATACATGTGTTCCCCGTGCTGAACCCCTTCCCACCTCCCTCCCCATCCCATCCCTCAGGGTCACCCCAGTGCACCAGCCCTGAGCACCCTGTCTCATGCATTGAACCTGGGTTGGCAATCTGTTTCACAATATGATAATATACATGTTTCAGTGATATTCTCTCAAATCATCCCACCCTCGCCTTCTCCCACAGAGTCCAAAGGACTGTTCTTTACATCTGTGTCTCTTTTGATGTCTCGCATGTAGGGTCATCGTTACCATCTTTCTTAATTCCATACATATGTGTTAGTATACTGTATTGGTGTTTTTCTTTTTGACTTACTTCACTCTGTATAATAGGCTCCAGTTTCATCCACCTTATTAGAACTGATTCAAATGCATTCTTTTTAATGGCTGAGTAATACTCCATTGTGTACATGTACCATAGCTTTCTTATCCATTCATCTGCCAATGGACATCTAGGTTGCATCCAGGTCCTGGTTATTGTAAACAGTGCTGCAATGAACACTGGGGTACAAGTGTCTCTTTCAATTATGGTTTCCTCAGTGTGTATGCCCCGCAGTGGGATTGCTGGGTCGTATGGCAGTTCTATTTCCAGTTTTTTAAGGAATCTCCACACTGTTCTCCATAGTGGCTGTACTAGTTTGCATTCCCACCAAGAGTGTAAGAGGGTTCCCATTTCTCCACACCCTCTCCAGCATTTATTGTTTGTAGACTTTTTGATAGGCAGCCATTCTGACTGGCATGAGATGGTACCTCATTGTGGTTTTGATTTGCATTTCTCTGATAATGAGTGATATTGAACACCTTTTCATGTGTTTGTTAGCCATCTGTATGTCTTCTTTGGAGAAATGTCTATTTAGTTCTTTGGCCCATTTTTTGATTGGGTCATTTATTTTTCTGGAATTGAGCTGCAGGAGCTGCTTGTATATTTTTGAGATTCTTTGTCAGTTGCTTCGTTTGCTATTATTTTCTCCCATTCTTAAAGCTGTCTTTTCACCTTGCTTATAGTTTCCTTCACTGTTTATTTTTGCTTTTATTTCCATTACTCTGGGAGGTGGGTCATAGAGGATCCTTCTATGATTTATGTCAGAGAGTGTTTTGTCTATGTTTTCTTCTAGGAGTTTTATAGTTTCTGGTCTTATGTTTAGATATTTAATCCATTTTGAGCTTATTTTTGTGTATGGTGTTAGAAAGTGTTCTGCTGCTGCTTCTGCTGCTGCTAAGTCGCTTCAGTTGTGTCTGAAAGTGTTCTAGTTTCATTCTTTTACAAGTGGTTGACCAGTTTTCCCAGCACCACTTAAAGAGATTGTCTTTTCTCCATTGTATATTCTTGCTTCCTTTGTCAAAGATAAGGTGTCCATAGGCACGTGGATTTATCTCTGGGCTTTCTATTTTGTTCCATTGATCTATATTTCTGTCTTTGTGCCAGTACCATACTGTCTTGATGACTGTAGCTTTGTAGTATAGTCTGAAGTCAGGCAGGTTGATTCCTCCAGTTCCATTCTTCTTTCTCAAGATTGCTTTGGATATTCAAGGTTTTTTGTATTTCCATACAAATTGTGAAATTATTTGTTCTAGTTCTCTGAAAAATACCGTTGGTAGCTTGATAGGGATTGCATTGAATCTATAGATTGCTTTGGGTAGTATACTCATTTTCACTATATTGATTCTTCTGATCCAGGAACATGGTATATTTCTCCATCTATTTGTGTCATCTTTGATTTCTTTCATTAGTGTTTTATAGTTTTCTATATATAGGTCTTTTGTTTCTTTAGGTAGATTTATTCCTAAGTATTTTATTCTTTTCATTGCAATGGTGAATGGCATTGTTTCCTTAATTTCTCTTTCTGTTTTCTCATTGTTAGTGTTATAGGAATGCAAGGGATTTCTGTGTGTTAATTTTATATCTTGCAACTTTACTATATTCATTGATTAGCTCTAGTAATTTTCTGGTGGAGTCTTTAGGGTTTTCTATATAGAGGATCATGTCATCTGCAAACAGTGAAGTGTCTGATGTATGCCAGGTTCCATGTTTCTGCTAAGGATATAAAATGAATATGCATTACTTTTCTCTGTCTGGGTGTCAAAGACCAGAATCAACAGACACAGAAGCAAGAAACCATGGTGATGTGATAAACGCATAACAGAGATAAACTATATTTTGTTTATCATTTAAATAGAGATAAAATTGGAAGAGCTGTCTCTTCTGCTTCCCATTTTGGGGGCTTGGCATTCCTTTGTGTAAATCCAGACTTCTATCTGGTACCATTTTCCTCTGTCATGAGGACCTCCTGTAACATTCATTAGGGTGCGTTTCTACTGGTGATGAATTCTTACAGTATTTGTATTCTAAGGAAATCTGTATTTTGCCATTTTTGCTTAATGTAGAATTCTAGGTTGGAAGTTTGGGACTTTTTTTGGTCTTTAAATACTTGAAAAATACTGTCCCAAGGATTTCTGGCTTGCATCATTTCTGACAAGAAGTCTGCCATCCTTCTTAACTTTGTTCTAATCTAATGACATAATGCACTAACCCCCCCTCACATACTTTTAAGATTTTTCTTTCAAAGCAGTTTGATCATAAGCTTCCTTGGCCTAGTTTTTTGATATTTCTTTTGTTTGAGGTTCTTTTATTGAGCTTCTTGAATCTTTTTATTTACAGTATTTATCAAATTTGGGAACTCATAGTCATTATTTCTTCAAATATTCTTGTCCCTCTGGCACCATCTCCTTTGGAGAGTATAATTACATGCCTATCAGGCCACTCAGAGCTGTCCTATAGCTCACTGACTCTTTGTCCCACTAATTCTATTTTTCTATGTATTTCATTTTGGATACTTTCTATTAGTATATCTTCAGGTTCAATATTTCTCCCATGGTGTCCAATCTATGCATCCCATCAAATACATTTTTTCACCTCAAATGCTGTAGTTTTCATCTGTATAAGTTTGATATGGGTCATTTTTGTGTCTTATCATGTTTATGCTTTCCTGTACCTACTTGAACATGCAGGATAGAGATATAACTTTTTACTGTCCTTGTCAACCAGCTCTCACTTTAACCTCTTTATTGATTGCTTTTTCTTCTTATTATGGGCCATATTTCCCTGCTTCCTTGTATGTTTGGTATTTTCATTGGATGCCAGATATTTTGAGTTTTGCTTTGGTGGATGTGGGCATTTCTGTGTACCTATTAATAATCTCGATCTTTGTTCTGGTGCACAGATAACTTATCTGGAAATAGTTTGGTCCTTTGTAAGAGGCAGGACTAGAGCAATATTTAGCCCAGGGCTAAGTTCATCCCACTCCTGAGGCAGATTTTTTCTAAGTTATCCTTCAGTTCCCCAAATGGATGAACCCAAGTGCACACAGTCTGAGAAACTTGGCCAGAGGTCACTATAAGGCAGTGACCACCTTGGTCTAGAACTCAAGTCTCTCAGTGCCAAATCTCTACCCCCAGACACAGAGCATCATGAGTAAACTCATGCCATTCTCAACTGGAGTTTTGCCCCTCAGGAAATGTTTGGCAAGGTCAGGAGGCAGTTTTTGTTATTACAGCTGGGGGTGGAGTGGCAGGCTGCTCCTAGACTCAGGGTGGGGTGGCCAATGGAGGCAGGATGCCCCCCAGCAGAGAGTGATGTGGCCCCAGAGTGGAGGAATGGGGTTGGGGTGGTGGAGAACCCCTAGTCCACACATTCCTGTGAAAGTGTTCCGGAAACCATGAAGTGCCATGCATGTAAAAATCTCATGATTCCAGCCCGATCATGCAGTAGTCGTCCAAGTTCCTGGCTCTGATGCCCTCACACATCTAAAGGAGGTGCATCTCTTTAAACCCCTCTGCTGTCCAGGCACTCACACAGGTGCATTACCATGATGTCCTAGGTGTATACAGTAGGCATGTCCTTCCAGGGTGTGCAAAGCTTGAGTGAGCAAAAACCACACCATTCTGTCAAGCAGCCTCCCTTCTGAAGCACAGCCTAGGCTAAAATGTGCTGGCTGTCGGCATCAACAACAGCTTAGAGGGCTAATTTGATGCTAAAATGCAATAGCAAGTTAAAATAAGACATAGTTTGTTTCTCATTCTAGCTTTCTGTGCATTTCTGTGTGTAAAAGAAAGCATTAAAATGTTTTTTCCCCTCCCTAGAAACCAAACTACTTCAGCAAATGCTTTTCAAATCCAGTCCTCATGCATTTTTAGTTATACAGTGCTCTCAGGTGATTCTTCTGCAGGTCCATCCATATCCATGACTCTGTCTCCTTGCTTGTCTCTTTTTCCATCTCCCTCTCGAGGTCCAGCTGGCTGGTCCCAAGCAGGGGTCTGAGGCTTTGTTTTTCAAGAACTGAGCCCGTTGCTTCTGAGCCTCTGGAATTCAGCTTCCTTTGGCCCCTTCGCACCTGCTTATTCCAGTGGCTGGATCCTCTGTGCCACTGCCGCCTGTGTGGCAAATGCAGATTAACAGAGGAAGGATTCTGCAGGGCCCTGAGCATGCCAGGTGTTATCAGAGATCTGGCAGCAGAATGACGCCGAAATGCACTCATACCAACACTTCTCAAAATACTTGTGTGTGCCCCCAGTTTGCCTTTCTTTTATTCATAAGGAGATGCTCATGAAAACAACTGGTCTGTTTCAACTTCATAGAGCAGTTGAGATACGTCACACTACAGGGAATGGCCAGCCAACAGCCTCCACATCTGTGCTGCTCACGACCCCACTGGGCTGGCCAGTCCAGTGTGGCCTCTCCAGATAGTAGCCCCCACTGCATCCTCCCCTCGAGTAAAACACTGCCACCATGTCTTCTTTCACCCTAGTATTCCCGTTTCCAAGCTGTGCACTCTTGTCTTTCCTGAGGTTCTACTAACTCTTTAGACCCACTCAGCTCCCACCTCCTCTGTACAGCCTTTGACAACCACCTTACTGGGCAGTTCTGCTCCTCTGGACCCTCAGCTCAGAACGTCCACAGGTGGGGAGTCCTGCCATCACAGTCCATTCTGCTCCCTTTTTCATCATCTCTGCTCATCTTCCACTAACTTGCCACCATGGATGCTCTGGCTTCTGTTCCTTTGTCACCACCAACAGATGGTAAGCAGCCTGAGACCCTGGGATGGCTTTGCCCATAGTGTGTCCTCAGTAATTTTAGTCGCCTGTATCTGCTGGGCACACCTGCCCTGGCAGGCACCCTGGAAGGGTGTCACATCCATTCTCATGAAAACCTGAAGACCAACCCTGGGAGAAGGGTGTCCTGATGCAGCCCACTGTGAGCACAGAGAGGTGAAGTCACTTGCAGAGCAGCACAGCCAGGATCTAAGCTCTCTTCCTCACAGTGTGGAGCCAGCTCCTAATCACTGCCCCTCAAAGCCTCCTGGCACCTATCTTATCTCTTCTCTTTTCAGAGCAGATCTGATCAGATCAGAGCACAGAGTTGTCCGTGCTTCCTCCTGGGGCTAAGAAAAGACTCTTGGGGAGTACCCAGGAATTAGGCATGAAAAAATAAATACGGTAGAATAGACCCTGCTAAGAAATAAGTTCATCCTTTTCAAGTGGGTGGCTTCCTTTCATGAAATGAGTTGGCACACCACACTCCATTTTGATGGTTTTAGCCAAGGATTTGTGTTCTTCACAATTGAAGTCAACACCCCTGTTTCACACAGGATGTGGTTGGCAGCCTTGAGCTTCTGAAGATCTCCCTGATGGGGACTGTGTTCAGTTTACTTCTCTAACATAATTACAAGGTGACAGAGAAGCCTACCCATTTACTCTCACTCTGTCCCCACTCTCTCTCTCTCTCTGGCTGGGTCTTAAATAGCTCCTGTGGATCACAGCCCCACAGCCTCATCCAGAATATCCCATGGCATGGAGGTTGAGGCTAGCACACCAGACTCTTCATATTTATGGATCCCACCTACAAATGTGCCTGAGCCTGTCCACTCTGCTGGGGACTGTGTTGGGTCCTGGGAATGTACAGCTGGGGGGCCGACCTCAGGGGATAGGTTTCCACTACACACGGCCCAAGAGTGAGCATGTGCGGGATCCCCACGAGAGGGCTTGTTGTCCAGGGCCTCGGCGAAGCTGCTCTGTGCCGATGTTCAAGGAGACCGCTGGCTGCAGCCAAGGGCAGGGCGGCTGTGGAATGAATTAGAATGGGCTGCATACCGCTGCC
The DNA here is from genome assembly GCF_029378745.1 of Bos indicus. NCBI lineage: Eukaryota > Metazoa > Chordata > Mammalia > Artiodactyla > Bovidae > Bos > Bos indicus. Next base: position 55,522,303 of record NC_091772.1, on the reverse strand, counting down.
CATCTGGGGCCGGGCAGCTGTCCCTGCCTCAGTGCCCAGGGCTGGACCCCGTTCCTCTTACCAACTGCCAAGTGGAGGTTTCAGCAACATCCCCCCTGCCCACCAGCCACGGTCACTGGAAACAGCCGCTGGATTGCTTCCCTGTCAGTCCTGGGCCCCACAGGGGCAGAGGCCCCGGGTTCTCTCCGATCAAGGAGATCAACACAGGAACTCAGCATGGTTTCCTCTGTCTATACCTGGACCTACAAACCACAGATGCACCAGGTCACGTGCTTAAATAATTCTCTCTGAGGATTGAGGCACAGAAAGCCAGGGTGTGCCACTTTCCAAAGAGGAATGCCAAGTATTTGCCTCCATGATGGGCAGCTCTTTTCATTTGTGAAATTTTATGCACCAGAAAAATCCACAAAACACATTGAAGAAACCCAGCTGAAGGCAACACGTCTAATTCTGCTGTGTTCTTTCATTCTCCTTCTCCCCCATATCATGCTATAAAGTTCATACACCACAGATATTTCCTGGAGCTAAAAACAGGCTTATCTGCACAGCAGCCCCTCAGCCCAGGTTTGGAATGGGTCACCAGGCTGTGATGGGTCATATTCACTTAACATCCAGTCCCTGCTGGGACCCCCACCCACAGTGGAGAAGGCACATCAGATTGCAGCTGGTAGGTCGAATGCAGGACTCTAATGGTCACTGACCTAATGCAGGCAAAAGCGGTCATGTGCCAACCCCTTGACTTCACTGAAGGTCTAGTACTTTGGCCACCTGATACAAAGAGCTGAAAAAGACCCTGATGCTGGGAAAGACTGAAGGCAGGAGGAGAAGGGGATGACAGAGGATAAGATGATTAGAGAGCATCACTGACTCAGTGGACATGAATTTAAGCAAACTCCAGTAGATAGTGACGGACAGAGAAGTCCAGTGTGCTGCAGCCTATGAGGTCACAAAGAATTGGATACACTTAGTGACTGAACAGCAACAACATAAACAGGAGCAAGATTTTAGGGAGACACCCCAGAGAGCGTGTCTCAACTTGCCTTTTTTTTTTTTTCTTGTCTGTTGGATTTCAGTTGATTCACAATGTTGTGTTAGTTTCAGGTGTATGGCAAAGTGACTCAGTTATACATATACATGGACCTGTGTGTTAATGGCTCAGTCGTGTCTGAATCTTTGCAACTGTCAGGCTCCTCTGTTCATGGGATTCTCCAAACAAGATACTGGAGTGGGTTGCCATTTCCTTCTCCTTACATATATCTACTTTTTTTCAAATTCTTTTCCCATTTAGTTTATTGCAGAATATTGAGTAGACTTCCCTGTGCTCTATGGAAGGTCCTTATTGTTTATCTATTTTATATATAGTAATGTGTATAAGTTCATCCCAGACTCTTGATTTAGGTCCACCTGCGACTTCACTTTCACTTTTCACTTTCATGCATTGGAGAAGGAAACGTCAACCCACTCCAGTGTTCTTGCCTGGAGAATCCCAGGGACGGGGGAGCCTGGTGGGCTGCTGTCTATGGGATCACACAGAGTTGTACACGACTGAAGTGACTTAGCAGCAGCAGCAGCCCTTTAAACAGAAGAAGGATGTGGCACCCCACTCCAGTATTCTTGCCTGGAGAACCCCATGGACAGAGGAGCCTGGTGGGCTACGGTCCATGGGGTCACAAGAGTTCCCGACCGCCCTTTAAAGAAGACTTCCTAGGTGGCGCTAGTGATAAAGAATCTGCCTGAAATGCAGGAGACGCAGGAGATGTGGGTCCAATTCTTGGGTCTGGAAGATCCCCTGGAGGAGAAAATGACAACCCACTCAGTTATTTTTGCCTGGAGAATCCCATAGTCACATAGGGTCGCAAAGAGTCAGACACAGCCAGAGCATCTGAGCACACACACACACACGCCCTTTAAAGAGCTGAGCCTGCCGTGCTTCCCCGACCTTTACTCTTCACTGTTCCTCCCAGGACAAGCCTCAGAGGGAAATGAGCTGCTAGCTGACACAGCAGGCCTTTGACAGTTTAATCTTCCCTGTACCCTCAATTTTCCAGCCAGAAATCCACCTTGAAATGCTCATCCTCCAACAGCATTCGTCAAAACCCAGCATCTGGGTCTCCCAGCTGCCAGGTCCACCCAGTAAGGACTTGTCAACGTGCCCGTCCACTTTGTAATTGAAGTGCAACTCAAAATGGCTAAGCCTCGTGCACAGGAATGTCTGTGTGTTGTCAGCCACTTGTGGGCCTGAAAATGACTAGTAGAGATCAGCTTTCCCAGTGGGAGGACATGGGGATGCCCACGTCCTTGGCCACCATCAGTGTGTCCACGTTTGCTTCTAACAGCCCAGATCAGAAGAAAGCAGTCTGGTCAGTGGTGCTGGGGGTGGCGGGGGGCGGGGCAGACATGGTGATTTGGCAAATTCCACGTGGTTTACTTCTTCCAGTTTGCAGAACTACTCACCACTAATATGCACCTCGTGTTAGCACATGTGACCAGAGTTTTTGAAAAATGGATCGACACCTGCTTCCTTCGCCATAGTTCATCTCCCTGACCTTCTGCAAGGAGCAGGGAGTGAGTGAACAAGCCGCCATTGCCAAAACTCAGAGTGTTTTAATAGAATGGAGCCGTTTTTAATTTCTTTAAAGAACCTTCCAAATTAACTCATGTGTTGAGTGCTTCTATAAACAAACGCTTGGAGTTCACATGGATCCCCCTGAAATGATCCTTCTAAGTGGATTTGGCTAAAAGATGCCCTGCAGGGGTGGTTGCCCTGAGACCGCTTCCACTGGCGTGAATTATGCTGGCGGCAGAATGTGTACTGGGCTAATTTATTTTAAATTGTGGGATAAATTCTAAAGTACAAGCCTCCATAAAAAGCATCCTGGAGCCTGAATGGTAGCGGGAGGGCTGGCTGAATGAGGAAAGACCAAAAATAAGAGAAGTCAGCTCCTGGGCTCTTGATGTTTGAGGAGCTTGTCCCTCACTTTCCCAACTTGTGAGGCTGAAAACGTCTGCAATAATTTTTAAAGAAATCAGAGAGCACCCTCCTGCTGGCTGTCTTCTGGTTCTTGAGTGTTCTCCAAGATGGTGAGAATTTAGAGGTGCACACCCACTTTTTGAGTGTGTCTTGGGACCAGTGTGACCCGAGAGCGCTTATGTTGTTTAAAGATGCAAAGACAGGGTATTGGCTTGTCTGGCTGTTGTATACATCTCAAGTTTCCTTTCTATATTCATCCATCAGTTTGGGAAAGGAAGCTGTTTCATCACTTGGTGCTTTGAGGTGCTACCTTGAGATCCACCCTTGGTCTCCCTGCTGAAGATCTTTGTACTGGGGCTCCAGGTATCAGTTTCTTGTCCTTCTCTGGTCCCTTGTGGGTCTCTAGTTGCTTGAGAGTCATTACTCCAAGGAACTCCCTGCATCTCCTGGGAGTGCGGACAGAATCCAAGTGGACCTGGGCACAGCAGAGTGATGACTTGGTTCACAGATAAAGTTGTGACAAAGTAGTATTGAACTTGAAACTACTCTGATGTGTTCCTCCCTATTCCCCAAGGGTTGAGCACCTATAGCCAGTGTCACAGATGGGGTTGAGCTGAACCCTTGACCAGGGCTGAGTGGATAAGTCACCTGGTTCTGTTAATGTAACCGTGTGTTCTGTGCTTTGTGGTATGCTAAGCACTGGGCATCCAGTCCCATCACTTCATGGGAAATAGAAGGGGAAACAGTGGAAACAGTGGAAACTATTTTGGGGGGCTCCAAAATCACTGCAGATGGTGACTGCAGCCATGAAATTAAGACGCTTACTCCTTGGAAGGAAAGTTATGACCAACCTAGATAGCATATTCAAAAGCAGAGACATTACTTTGCCAACAAAGGTCCGTCTAGTCAAGGCTTTGGTTTTTCCTGTGGTCATGTATGGATGTGAGAGTTGGACTGTGAAGAATGCTGCGCACTGAAGAATTGATGCTTTTGAACTGTGGTGTTGGAGAAGACTCTTGAGAGTCCCTTGGACTGCAAGGAGATCCAACCAGTCCATTCTGAAGGAGATCGGCCCTGGGATTTCTTTGGAAGGAATGATGCTAAAGCTGAGACTCCAGTACTTTGGCCACCTCATGCGAAGAGTTGACTCATTGGAAAAGACTCTGATGCTGGGAGGGATTGTGGGCAGGAGGAGAAGGGGACAACAGAGGATGAGATGACTGGATGGCATCACTAACTCGATGGACATTAGTCTGAATGAACTCCAGGAGTTGGTGATGGACAGGGGGACCTGGCGTGCTGCGATTCATGGGGTCACAAAGAGTCAGACACGACTGAGCGACTGAACTGAACTGAACTGAAGCACTGGGCATTTATGAAGTTTTCGTGTTCCCTGCAACCCTAGGAAGTGGTCACTACTGTGACTCTCAATTTACAGGTTAAAGTACTTGGCAGTGCAGGGTGGTTAAGTAACTGGCTTTTGGAACCCAATCCAGCTGGTCTCAGAGTCAGAACCCAACCCAGCTGAATGGCCAGTGGTCTCCAAACATGGCCCCTCATCAGAATTATTTGGGGAAACTTCTGAAAACTACAGCTCCCTCGGGCCCCTCTCAGGGAGCTCCTGAGTCAGTGGGTGGAGGGCCAGGAATCTGCGTTAAAGATGGACCCCACTTGAGAACCGCTATTTCACCCACAAGTTCCTGATGGATAACAGTCATGTTGTTATCAAAAAGAAAATCAAACCCACACCACCCTTTGGCTCAGTTTTTCTCTCCCAGGGGTTATCTAAGAGGACCAAAGGCTTATAACAGGGTTCACAGTACACCAAACCCACAGCCCAGGTAACCAACACCAGATAGGTATCTCTGTGTCATGGAATTCTATTCAACAATGAAAAGGAGCAAGCTGCTAACACAGGCAGCGGATGAATCTCGAAAGCATGCAGAGTAGAAAGAAACTCACATGACAGAGGACATGCTTAGTGTACAATTCCATTTATGTGACATTCCAGGAGAAGCCAAACCAATGGATGGTTTGAAAAAATTATCAGGGTGTTTGTCTGGCTGGAGATGGGAATTGGAGTGGGCAGTGAGGGGACTTCTGGGGCATGTTCACTGTCTGGACAGGGGACTGCCTCACACAGGGGTCTGCTGTTGTCACACCTAAGATTTTTACATTTCACTCCATATCAAGAAAGAAACACAAATGAAATATGGAACTCTCATTAATGGCATGCATGGTGAAATGTTTAGAGACAAAGCACTCTGAAGTCTGTAGCTACTTTGATGTAAGCCAAAATGAGCTGGATTGATGTAAGCCAAAATGAGCTGGGGAGGGGAAGGATGGGTGGATACATGTTAGAGCAAATATAAGCCATGATTCGGGTGATGTTAACTATTATCCAAAGCAGCAGCGAAGGAGTCTCCCCCTGTGGAGCTGCCCCAGGTGAAGAATGCTCACTCATGACCACCTCCCTGTTTGGGTCTGAGGGGTGCTTGTGTACCAAGGATTCCAGCCATTACCGAGATGCAGGAGCCCAGTGGGAATTCAGGTTTGCAGTTCATCACCGTGAGGCTGGGTGGGAAAATGGAGCTCCCTGCCCTCCCCTTGGAGTCCTAACTTTGGCCCCAGGCTGGAGGACTCATGTTCTTTCCTGCTTCCAAATGGCAGGTAGTAGAGAGAGGAGGCACTCAGGTCACACTTAGGACCTTGATATCTAGTTAGCCTGGGCAGCGAACGGGCGCAGCCAGCACAGTCCAGCAAGGACCTCTTTTCCTCCAGGTTTGTTGTTTAGTCACTAAGTAATGTATGACTCTTTGCAATCCTTTGGACTGCAGCCCACCAGGCTTCTCTGTCCCATGGGATTCTCCAGGCAAGAATCCTGGAGTGGGTTACCATTTCCTTCTCCAGGGGAATCTTCCCAACTCAGGATTGAACCCTGGGTTTGAGTGTGAAGGGTGACAGCAAGCCAGGCAGGGAAGGGTCACCTGAGCCCAGGTCCTACTGAGATCAGATTCTACCCACCTGTGCAGGCGTGTGTGCTCGCTCGGCACCAGCTCCCACGCAGGATGTCACCCTTCACTCCTGCGGCTCCTACCTTTCAGGCAGATTCTTTACCCTCTGGGTAAGGAATCAAGGCTCCCCTGATTCCTCCCGTTAGAGCCAAGTGCTATTTGTCTGCTAAAAGATGCTGCCATTTTGTAATTGTAGCAGTTCTGAACAATAACAAGGATTCCTAGGGTTTTCCTTTAATAGGTCACCGTAGCGTATTGTCCTAAGCTTGCCCTGCATTTCATCTCCTATCACATCCTGCATGGGAGCTGATGCTGAGCGAGCACACGCACCTGCACAGGTGAGTGGGCTCTGATCTCAGTGTGACCTGCGCTCAGGTGACGCTCCCTGCCTGACTTGCGTCCCCCTTCACTCTCCGTGACCTCTCAGTGTCCAGGGTGCGTCTGATGTCAGGTCACTTACCAATGACACTTCAGGAATGCCAAGAAAATAAGACTCTAGGTGTGTGTTGCCAAGACAGTTCACAGCTAAACTGCCTTGACGAGACATGGTGAGGGAGGAAAATGGCCGTTGGATTGTAGCTCGTTACTGGTAACTCGATCCCGGAGCCGGTTGACGAGAGTGGTGTCTGGGCTGGTCCTTACACACTGTGCATAGTCCCTGTGAGTCCCAGGGGCCGCATGCCCCTACAGTCTGATCATTTCAGAAATCACAACTTCTGTTCATCCCGAAAGTTTAGAGAAGTTTTGTGTACAATTCCGCCTTCATCTTTGCTATTTTTTCTAAACTTGATAGCAAAATTTCCCTCTCTGCCCTCACATTCTGTGTGCAAATCATAAAATCTATAAACCTTGAATAGACTTAGAAAATCACACACTGCTATGAAAGGAACCGTAAATGAATCTTCATATTTGAAGTTTTGTCATTTAACAAATGCATTGTTACCCATTATCCTTTCAGTACTTAACAAACAACTTATAATGAGATACAGAAAGACACAGTTGGAAGGGTTTTTTTCCCTTCCTTTCTTTCAAAAACAGCTACTCCCTTGCATGTAGTAATTTTGCTTTAAGAAGAGGGATGGTTAGTGCTAGGCTTTTTAATAAAATACGTGTGAGAGAATAATTCTCCTAAAACATTCTGTATCTACAAAAATCTATATGTGGGGGAACTGGAATTATTCCCTAATAGATTTTATTACATAGCAGTTAAGAATTTTTCTAAGAGACATCTAGTCAAAGCCATCAATTTGGGGGAACAAAGCATGAGAGAGAAGGAATTTATTGAAAACTGGCGTTATTCCCTACTTGATGGAATTCTTTATCTGTTCTCTGGCTTCATTTCTTTAGAAGGTGGAGCCCTCTAGGCTGTTAGGTTAGCGTGATTAATCACAAATATAGGATTGACATTTATTCACTTAATCCACGTTCTCTGGATGTGGTCTGTCTGCAGGTGGAGGGTCTACACCAGGGAAGCTGAGGCAGGAAGGGGGCTGCCCAGGGAATACACCTTGAATGACTGAGTTTATAAAGTGAGGTGTGGGGGCCCAGGGTGGGGAGACCCACGGAGAGGGTATACCTGCTGTTTTAATAAATTAACACATGATCCTGTACACCCCAACACCAGTCATGTAGAAGTGAGATTCAGAGAGAGAGGGTGATATATTCATTTGTTTTATTCAAAACTGATTGTTGCACACCGTTTATGTGTCAGGCGTGGAGAAACACAGCCCCAGGCCCCTGGAGATATAAAACACCATTAATTACAAAACACAGCAGGAAGCGTGGGACCAAAGTGTGAGGGAGTCTAGAGCCACAGACAGAGGAGACCTAGCCTTGTCTGAGGAGGCCACCAGTGGCCCCTGATAACACAGCACTGGAGGGGTCGAATGGTCAGGGATCCCCTAGGTATGGGGAGGCTGAGGGGACCTGGGTCCAGGAGACGGACAGCCAGGTGGAGTGAAGGAAGTCTCAAGGGACGGGCAGGGCACCAGGGGCCGTTAGCAGAAGACAGAGAGAAGAGAACATGCCAGGCAACTGCTGCTTAGGGGAAGCAACTCCAGGGTTTCCCTCCAGTATTTATGAAATATTTCCAACGTGCAGAAAAGCTGAGTGAACTCAACAGTTGACAGAAGTATATCCACCACAAAAATCCTGCACAGAACAACCGTGTAAACCCCACACTTCACAGGCTGCCGGTTGGCTTCACCTCAGCCCCATCCCCTTTCCATCCGTACACCCATCTTGCTTCTGATGGATTTCACAGTGAAATCAGCATATATCCCCCCAAAACTCTTCAGCAGGCATCTCACAAAATAAAGCTTATGTTTGTTTACATGTCAAGGCAAGCTTTCACAGAGAGAAAAATGCATACCGTTTAACTTTGAAGAATGTGTTCGCCCAAGTAACCCAAAGTCCTGTCAAGGTCTAAACCATGGTCCCCAACCTTTTCGGCACCAGGGACCGGTTTCCTGGAAGACAACTTTGCTACAGACCCCAGTGGGGAGGGATGGAGATAAAGTGTACATTACACTGATCATGCACTTTGTTTCTATTACTATTATATCAGTTCCACCTTGGATCATCACGCATTAGAGCCTGGAGGTTGGTCTAGAGCATCGTTTTCCATAAATTTTCTCACCCCTCCCCCCGCCGGGTCCAGAGGCAATCGCTGTTTTGGTTTTTTCATCATACTTGGCCCGCAGTGAGTCCACTGGTCATGCCCCCTATTTGGGATTTGGGGTCTAGCGTGGGCTTTGCCTTTTACCAGTGGAAAGGCTGCAGCCAGTCTGGGGCAGCTGTGAAGGGAGCCGCTGTGAACACGGGTGCGTCTGCTCTTGGCGTGGACAGCCCTGCTCCGTGATGCTGATGGAGCGGCCCCCGCCAGGCACACTCACTGCTGCCTGGTGCTTCTTCCCGTCTACACTTTGCACCCAGCTCTGTCTGTAATGGGAAGCTCCTGGGGATAGCGTGCTTTGGAAATGATCTTGATTTTTTCTCTTTTATGACAACTTCAATAGTACGTGAACCGAGAACTTCCAGATGTTCAAGCTGGATTTAGAAAAGGCAGAGGAATAAGAGATCAAATTGCCAACATCCCTTGGATTATAGAAAAAGCAAGAGAATTCCAGAAAAACATCTACTTCTGCTTCATTGACTACACTAAAGCCTTTGACTGTGTGGATCACAATCAACTGTGGAAAATTCTTCAAGAGATGGGAATACCAGACCAGCTTACCTGCCTCCTGAGAAATCTGTATGCAGGTCAGGAAGCAACAGTTAAAACTGGACATGGACCAATGGACTGGTTCCAAATTGGGAAAGGAGTATGTCAAGGCTGTATATTGTCACCCTGCTGATTTAACTTATATGCAGAATACATCATGTGACATGCCAGGCTGGATGAAGCACAAGCTGGAATCAAGACTGCAGGAAGAAATATCAGTAACTTCAAATATGCAGATGATACCACCCTTATGGCAGAAAGCGAAGAGGAAATAAAGAGCTTCTTGGTGAAAGTAAAAAAGTAGAGTGAAAAACCTGGCTTAAAACTCAACATTCAAAAAATGAAGATCATGACATCCGGTCCCATCATTTCATGCTAAATAGATGGGGAAACGATGAAAACAGTGACAAGCTTTATTTTCTTGGGCTTCCAAATCACTGCAAATGGTGACTGCGCCATGACACTTACGCCTTGGAAGAAAAGCTATGACAAACCTAGACAGCATATTAAAAAGCAGAGATATTACTTTACTGACAAAGGTCCATCTAGTCAAAGCTATAGTTTTTCCAGTAGTCATGTATGAATATGAGAGTTGGACCATAAAGAAAGCTGAACACTGAAGAATTGATGCTTTTGAACTGTGGTATTGGAGAAGACTCTTGAGAGTCCCTTGGACTGCAAGGAGATCAAACCAGTCCATCCTGAAGGAAATCAGTCCTGAATATTTATTGGAAGGACTGATGCTGAAACTCCAATACTTTGGCCACCTGATGCAAAGAACTGATTAGAAAAGACCCTGTTGCTGGGAAAGATTGAAGGCAGGAGAAAGGGACAACAGAGGAAGGATGAAATGGTTGGATGGCATCAACAACTCGATGGACATGAGTTTGAGCAAGGTCTGGGAGTTGGTGATGAACAGGGAAGCCTGACGTGCTACAATCCATGGGATCACAAAAAGTCAGACACAACTGAGTGACTGAACTGAACTGATGACAACTTCTGTCTTGAGCTTGGAGTGTTTGCTCCCTTTTGGTTTCATGACTGATGGGTTTGAAATTGAATCTATAGCTTGATGTTTGTGGTTTTAATTTCATGTCCCTTTATGATTTCTCTTTTCCTCCTTATTTACATTCATTGATTTTTCTAGAATTTAATTTGCAGTTCTTTATTGAAGTTATGGGTTTCCCCAGTTATGGCTCAAATGGTAAAGAATCTGCCTGCAATTGAGGAAGGGTTGATCAAAAGCCCGTGGGTTTGATCCCTGGGTCAGGAAGATCCCCTGGTGGAGGAAATGGCTACTCATTTCAGTATTCTTGCCTGGAGAATCCCATGGACAGACGAGCCTGGCAGGCTACAGTCCATGGGGTTGCAAAGAGTTGGACACAACAGAAGCAACTTACACACATCAGAATTTTAGCTCTCCCTCTGCATGACGTCACAGGAGTTGTTCAGGAATCTCTGGGAAAGCAGAATCTGTTCCAGGGGTTGTTAAAAGGCAAAGTCAGGCAGCAGCCGTGGGAGGGAAAAGTGGGTGACATGAATAAGGCATATAAGTTAGCAGTCACCTGATGTCAGCAGGCCGGTTTCACAGTTAGCTGAAGGGGGACCTTAAGAATGTCCTGGCCTAGATGACCGAAAATATACACTCAAACTCTCCCCACTTTGTAAACTTATTGCCATTTTAATCATTAATGGTAAGCAAACTCAGGTGACAGTATGGTTCAGGCTTCTAATTATCTCTTTGAAAATAATTCAATCTAGGGCCTTCTCTGGTGGCCCAGTGGCAAGTCTGTCTTTCACTGCAAGTGGCGAGAATTCAATCCCTGGTGGGGGAACTGAGATCCCGCAGGCCGTGCAGCCAAAAAATACGTAAAATTGTGATTCAATCTTATAACCACTGAATTTTTAAAACCACTCTTAATATAATTGGACAGTTGCCAGAGGACCTCCCAAAAGCCAGACTCAGTTTTTAACCAGATCCTGACTACCCCGGCTCTCTTCCATAAAGGAGACTCATCTGGAGTTCAGGCTCTGGGGAGCTGACTCCTCCCGAGGACACCCCCGCTGTGGTGTGGACTGAAGCTGTGGGCACTGAGCCCAGGACTGCAGACGCCACACATGGGTATGGGGGCTGTGGCATGGGGACCAAGTCTCCAGGCTTGCCCAGCATAGCTAGGGGCAGCCTAGCAGTCACGACACATGGGAAAGGAGTTACAGACAGTGACATCTTATGGACACCCTGGTCCCTCGGGAAAAACCCTGAACTTGGCTCAGGAGACCAAGCTGTTGTCATTGTATCTGAGGTCCCTGAGGTCACCCAGCCGAGAGGTGGCAGAACCAGAATTCAGTCTTGGCCTGCAGCCACCAGCATCCTGGCAGGGTGCCCTCCTCCTCTGTGCACAGGGCCCCAGGCCTCATGCTTGAATCCCCTCCCTCTTCTGTCCCCAGGAAAGTGGTGTTGAGGGACATCTGGAGGCAGAGATGGGCCTCGTGGGCAGGGGCTGCATGACCCATCCAGGCCCCAGGTCAGATGCCCATGATTAGCCCTGCCCCACCCCACCCCTGGGACCTTTGAGCCTCGTGTGTGCTCAACCCCCAGGCCCCAGTAGTGGGTGACGATTATGTCTGCTCCACGGGTGGTGGGGGCTCTCCACAGGGAGTTCTGTACAGCTCCCATAGGACAGAGCCAAGCCCAGCTCCAGGGTCACTGAGTTGTCACCTGGGCCATTATAACTATTATTATTAAGTTTATGAGCATTCTTGTTGCCATGACGATGGTCATCCCTGTGAGGTCAGTCACTCTCCTCTCAGGAACCTCCGGTGTGTCCTTAGAGAGGAGAGGGTCGCCCAGCTGGGTGGGGCCTCCTCTGGCTTTGTCATGGGGAGGAGGGGTGTCAGTAATCCATTCACATCCCTGTTGTGCTTGTCAAATAGTGAGGGTATTATCGGCTGTGCTCAGAAATGGAAATTAAATTTATAATAAGAGATATAGTCATAATCGGAAAGGAGGAGCACAAAGGAGGCCCCTTTCACAATGATTACAAATCATGAAGTCGTTACTCACACTTGCTTCTCTGAACTAGAAGCTTGTTTGGGAGCAAAGGCCGCTCACGGCACTTGCTGGGTAAAGTTCCGCCTTGTCGAGTGGGGAGAAGTGAACACCCTGCTCCCCGTCAGCTCAGCGTCCACCTCCCTGGGCTTCATCTCAGGCCATGACAAAGCCACCCCAAAGGGACTTCCGTGACCATGTCCACTAGTGATAGCGAGAAACACCGAGAGAAGTGACCACATTCTGTCACGTGTTTTTCCCCCTGGAGACGTGGAGAGGAAGGCCTGCGAGGCCCTGGGGGCTCAAGGGCCATAAAGCGACATTATGATGAGGAGAAGGGCTGCATGGTGGTGTTTCTGTGATGTCAAGCAGAGGCATTTCTATCAGGCATTTCATAGTTCATCCTTACAAGTCCTGTCTCCTAACACCATGGGCCCAGCGGGCACGTGACCAGCAGCTTCGTGGCCCTGAGTCCCAAACCAGCCTGGGTGCTGAGTCAGTGGGTCGAGGTCCCCGACACAGGCTGTGTGGATGACCACTTGGACTCTCTTGCCTTGGAGACGGGAAGGCAGACCCATTATGCCTAAGGTTCTGCATCATGTACTTCTTACAGCGGGCACTGAGTGTGTCTCCAGGAGGCTGTTACTCACATACCCATGGCACTTGGGCCCTGATTGTGCTCCTGGTGGTGGGAGAGAAGGAGCCTCCTTCTCCTGGGGAAGGTTGGGGCAGTGTCCTCTCCCAAGCCTGGCCAGCTGGGCCTGCTTGTACAGAACCAGGGTCAGGGAGGTGGGCCCACAGCCTGAGTCTTCATCCAGACTACTTCCCCACATCTGATGCTTCAGGCTTCACTGTATCGACGTCCTTGGTGGTTCCCTTAGCCTGCGGCTTGAGGCCAAACAGATGACATGTTACTGTATCTGCCTTCCGTGCACAAGAATGGGCTTCCCAGGTGATGCTAGTAGTAAAGAACAAGCCTGCCAATGCACGTTGGCATTGAGACATAAGAGACACAGGTTCAATCCCTAGATTGAGAAGATCCCCTGGAGAAGGGAATGCCAACCCACTCCAGTATTCTTGCCTGGAGAATCCCATGGACAAAGGAGCCAGGCAGGCTGCAGTCCATAGCGTTGCAGAGTTGGACACAACAGAACAGCTTAGCACAAGCACACACAAGCACAAGAACACTTACAACTGATGGACAACAGCGCCTAGAGAGATGAAATGACAACATCCTTAGGAAATGCCGCTGATTATTTATATTTACCTGCATACCTGTCCAGTCACTGAGCGTCCTCTTGGGAATAATTTGTTGATGGAGGTGCTATTGGAGAGAGGACTGGTTGAAAGGTCAGGAGCCCCCCTCAGCGACTGAATCTCAACACCTTTGAGCCTGTGTCTCCCACCCTCACCGCCCGACAGCTGTCATGAGGCCCAGAGCACGTAGAGGAGCAGGTTGTGAAAGCGTGCCGTGCCATGCAGAGCACAGAGGCTGCTGGGGTGCTCGTTCTGGTAACTGGGGTCCAGCTTGTGCATCAGAGCCATGCGTGCTGGGGAGGCTCTGGGCTCAGCTAATGACCTGTCCTCTTCTCTCCTCCTAGGTAAGTGATCCCGCTGTTCATGCACACGTGTGTCCTCACATGCCTGTCTCACCTACGAGAACCTGTCTCCACTCCCCGGCTCCTCTGCAGTCTTCCTGGGAAGGTGTGAGCCGGGTGGACCCGGTGAGAGGGAGGGTGGGCTCACATTTCCCGGGCCGTGGCGACATGACTCCTCTTTCTTGGCCAAACGTGCTGATGAAGGAGGGGGTGAGGGGTGAGACAGTCACGTGGGAACCAGAAAAAGGGGACCTGACGTGGACTCTCTAACCTGAGAAGCCAGCCTGGACAGTGATTCGATTCTGCTCTGACACGAGTGAGGCTTAGCACCTCAGTGTGAGCTTCTAGCCCGGCTCTCGCCGTGAGGCGGCTTTCCTGTCCGAGTGGCCTGGCGGTGTGCTTTGTCTTTTCTCTTGAGTCTGACCTGGAAGCACCCATTTCTCAATTCTGAGCACTTTCTGGGGAGTCAGGTGGTCCCTCTCCCAGGTGGTCCTCGGGCTGGCTTCTCGGGAGACTAAGGTTGTTCTTGTGGTTTGTGGCAAAGGGTTCAAAAGTGCTTTCGGTTAAGGAAAATGTTAAAAGTAAGTAGCTGAGGATTGTTCTCTGCTCTCAGAAAGACAGCTGTGGGTGCAGCAGAAAGTGTAGTTAGTCGAGAATAATGTTGAAAGCCCAGTGAAAGCATGTCTGTTGTCCGTGGCGATTTGGCCAGATGGATTTTCTTTTCATGGCTTGGTGGGTTCCAGGGGAACCTTGTGCACCTGGAGAAGTGGGTGAGACAGACCCTGGGAAGGCAGCTCCCTGCTGAAGCACGGGTGAGAATGGAGGGGGTGTTGTCCTGCATGAGGCTGGGCTGCGGGGTCCTGGGGTTTGGCGATGGTAGCAGAACACCCACGACCAGGTGGGGCCCTCTGGGGAAGAGAAGACGCTCCCTGCAGGTGAGCAGAAGGGCGTCCGTCTTGAGCTCTGCGTCTGGAGAGCCTGATCTCAGGCTCTTCAGCTACAGACTTAACTGCAAATGAACAGGACTCTCTTCTCAAAAAAGACAAGGAGGAACAGAAAAAAGATCATAAGATAACTATATCACTAAAAGGGAACCTAAAATCTCTTGAGAAAGTGCTGTTTTCTTGGACAAGCTCACTGATGGGAGCATGAATATTGGATGTTTTTGGGTGAAGCCCGGATGTTCCAGATGTTGGGGGGTCGCCCCCCTGCCCCAGCTCTCCTGGAGTCTGTGGAAGGATATAGGTCGCATGTCACAGGTCGTATGTGGTAAGGACATATGTCAGGCTTTACCTTGAATTCAGGCATAGTGATTGGCCTCAGGGTAATTGAATCCAGGGTAAAAGGACCCACATTCTGAATGAACTGGCTAATTCTTATTTATTCTTTGTGTCATGTTATTTAACGTGTCTCATAAGTGTGGATAAAATGGGCATGGTTGTTTTTTTTTTTTTTAATTCCATGTGAGTATTGGCATTTATTCTCACAAGGAAAAGTGTTTTACCATTTTAACTCTGTGTGTCATGGGCTCACCTCAGAGGGACAGAAAGTGACTGGACAGGTGAGCCAAGAGCCCTTGTGTGTGGCCAGGTCTCTGTGGGGTGTCCCCTCCTGCTGTCTGCCTGAGCCTGGGGTTTGAAACTGGGGCTGGACACACTCCCCTCCCCACTCACCTCAGCTGCCGCCCAGGGCTGTGGCGGCCTCTCCTGTGTTCTAACCTTGGATCGGCCACTGGGAATCGGCCGCTGTCCTGGGAATGGAGATGTCATCACTCCCCGATGCCCTGCAGGGCACTCTCACCCCAGGGTCACAGCTCCCACTGCCCCAGGTGGCACTGAAGAATGGAGCCTGTTCGGGTGGGGACCTCTGTGGCTGACTGGCGATTCTGTCCAGGGTACTTCTGCCTTCGTCTGACCTGAGACCATCTGAGTCTGAAGCTCTGTGAGTCCCCATTCAATATCTGATTTCAGACCTGCTGTTCACCCCAACTCTCTGCAGAGACACATTTGCTACTGAAGCAATGCTCTGACTTGGTCCTTAAACACCATCTTAAGAGGATTTCTACCTCTGGGTTATTTATGTGACATCTGGGCTTTCCCCTTCTTTAACTCAGTGTTTCCCTACGGGTGACTGACCCCGGGGGTGTTTGGCAAAGTCTGGAGGCATTTGGGGTTCTCACCGTTCTATATGAAGACACACTGTGGTGTCAGCTCGGTACAGGGAGGCACTCAACGTGCTCCAGTTGCACAGGACAGCCCCTCAGACAGACTCATCCCACCCCAAGTGTCAGTAAGGCCGAGGATGCAAGACCCCAAGTTCACCAATGATAAAAAGCTTTGATAGTGGTGCTACATAAACAATGATTTGAGAGTAAGGTACAAACTCTCTGTCCATCAACTCTAATCCCTGGTTCCATAAGGTGCACATGGTTCTCACCCTCACCTTGCAGATGGGGAAACAAGGCCCAGAGGGGTTAGGCGGCTGCCCAAGATCACACAGCAAGTCAGGGGTAGAGCCATTCCGTCCTGGCTGCACAGTCCCTGCTGTGTCGCTTGGCTGCGTTTTCTCACCCAGACAAGAGTTGGGCTGGTGGAGACCCCACATGGCATGAGGGGTGACCCTGTTGTCCCCAATGCAAGCACTCTCCCAGCCTCCTGCCCCTCCATTTAATAACCGGTCATGGGCATGATCTGTTATTACAGCCCTGGTGTCTCTGCCCGTGGGAACCTGATTAATGACCTAAATGGTACCAGAAGCATGGTTACATGGGTTCTTTTGCGACAGCTGTAGGTGGTGACACTCCCCTTGATCCGGGTGCAAAGCGAGGCAGGAACACACGCTCCCCTCCCATCCACGCGGTGCCTTCTCATCACTTCCCCGGTTCCACCCCTAGGGCTTGATTTAGAAGAAGTGTCTGATTTAATGGGGAGAAAAAGATGAAACAACAAAAACAGGCCATCGAAAGCCCTCCAAGTGTGGGGAAGGTGCTTCTCTTCCATTACACAGCTCAGCATTCTTTGTTTCTCGTTTTAACATTTTGCTTAAGATGTAGGGCTGGAGGCTGTGTTTCTCCTAGAAATTATTTTCCAATTCGCACTGCTTTTATTCACGTCTTGGAAGGAAGGTCTGTGACGGGAGGCGTGTTGGGCAGATTTGATGCGGTGCGGGTGTCCTGGAATTCACCATGAGCTGATGGCTAAGGAGCCAAATGGAGACGAGAACTGGGGAGGCAGGCCTGCCAACCGGCGTGACTTTCTGCTACTGGCCAGCTGAAGGGAGGCGGGTGAGAATGAATCCTGGATTCCCGACCATGAACTTCTGTATGTTCCTCACCCACCAGAAGTGTGCAGTCACCCCAGGAGAGCAGGCTTTGGGGTCCAATCAATAGAAATGGGATATGACGTCCAGGGGATATGAAGCTCCAATGCTTTGGCCACCTGATGTGAAGGGCTGACTCATTGGAAAAGACCCTGATGCTGGGAAAGATTGAGGGCAGGAAGAAAGGGGGGCAATAGAGGATGAGATGTTTGGATGACATCACCGACTCAATGGGCATGAGTTTGAGTAAACTCTGGGAGACAGTGAAGGACAAGGAAGCCTGGTGTGCTGCAGTCCATGGGGTCACAAAGAGCCAGACAGGAGTTAGCAACTGAACAACAGCAGTGGGGACGAGGGAGGGGACTTCTCCTGGGTGACGGAGTCCCGTCCTGACTTTGGGCCATGCAGTTGGCCCTGTCTTGTTCAGGGGGCCACATGGACCGCAGATCATGAGCCTGCTCTCACCGGTCCTGTGAAACACATCAGCCAGCATGTGTTCACCAGGGACGGTGCCAGGCCTCGGGGAAGTGATTTGTTGGTGGCACTGGTTTTGTCCTTCTATGTGTCACCCACGCTTGGCATCCTGCCTGGCATGCGATAGGCCTTTAATTAAAGTGGGCAGAAAAGAAGAAAGTAGGAGAGAGTGCTGGAAGAGGGTGCCTTCACTCCCAAGAAACTCAGGGTCAGGTGTGTTTTAGTGGAAGCCCGGTCATCACACTGACGAGCACACCGATGAACTCCGTCGCTGCTTCTCCCACAGCATGCCCAGGTCCACACGGAGGGCCCTTCTTTAGTTTCCATTCTTTGTTAAATCTTCCCTACTCTTAAAGGTGGGAAATCTCTATTGGTAAGTCGAGGAGGAAACCTTTATGAGTATAAGTGGGCCAGGTCCATGAGAAGTCCAAACACGGTGTCCAAATCTAGAGTTAGAATTGGACACATGCATTACAGCTTCATAAATGAACCTTATACCATTCAGGATCTGGTAGTCATTTGCTCCCCGGTAAGAATTCTGAGTGCGAATAGCAGCAAAAAGAAATCAAGTGACTTTATTATTAGTGTTAAATATTTACATAGTTTATAGAGGGGTGTAAACAGAGGCTGACACATTATGATAGAAGCGAGTCTTTTCCAGAATTACGAGTTAGGAAACGTTTGGTGGAGAGTGAAGAAGCTCACGCATTTTATTTTCAGATGTGGTGCAAGCAGGAACCGGAACTCCAGACAATTCTCTGTCCTTATTAAAATCCAATTACAGTAATAGCTCAGCCTTAAACTTGGGGTATTATGGATGCAACATAAATGTTTAAACAGCTCGGCTGTGTGTGATGGTTCTCCAGTTCACATTTCTCACTGCTGGTGAGCTGCTTCTCATTTGCAGCTGACTTTCAGGGGTTTGTTGGGTAAAAGAAATGTGAGGGAGGAAAAATTGCTGAAGCATTCAATCCTACCAACATTATTTTTCCTTTTCCCCTTTAGGATAAACCCTCCATTTTACTAAGTTGATGAGTTAGCCTAAAACATATCAAAGAAATCATTCAATGAATATTTATATGGCACCTACTAGGTGCAAAGACTTTTTCCCCCTGGGTGAATAGAAGCCTGAGCCCACCTGCAAGATTTGGGAAAAGAAAAAGGCTTTGTGGACTCCCCATATGCAGTGCTCACAGCAATTCAAGAAAGGCTCCCTGGGGCCCCCGAGGTGAGGAATATCCATCAAGTCTGCTCTTCTACGGAGAAGGCAATGGCACCCCACTCCAGTACTCTTGCTTGGAAAATCCCATGGACAGAGGAGCCTGGTAGGCTGCTGTCCGTGGGGTCGATACAAGTCAGACATGACTGAGTGACTTCATTTTCACTTTTCACTTTCATGCATTGGAGGAGGAAATGGCAACCCACTCTAGTGTTCTTGCCTAGAGAATCCCAGGGATCGGGGAGCCTGGTGGGCTGCCGTCTATGGGGTCACACAGAGTCAGACACGACTGAAGCGACTTAGCAGCAGCAGCAGCTGCTCTTCTAACTCTGAGCGGGATGAGGGGTGGAGGGGTGGGGCCACGGTGCTGGTTAGGGTTTAGGTGTTTTATAACGGAACCGCAGTCTGTGTCGGCCAGGAGTTTCTATATACATAGAAGCCGTCGAAGCCCACCATCAAACACAAGGCTGTAGGCCCCCCAGGCCACTGCCAGAATAAAAAAATCAGTCAACTCCGTGGCTCGTGACTCCTCCTGCTTCCTCAGGACTCAGCTTTAGGGAAAATCTGTCCCATTTGAGAGTTCGGGGGCTTTTCGGTTCTCCTAAGTGACTTTGCCTCACGCCGTGTGAGTTTATATGGCAAAATATAGTTTTTCAAGTCAGATGCAACAACTCAAAATAAATATACACACACTAGAGACACTAACAAATACATTTTCTCCAAAGGTAATTTTTCTAAAAGCCAGGGTAGCTTTTCGTACCACATCTAATTAAGAGATTGTAGAACAACGCACAACCATCTTGATTATAATAACCATCTTCAGATAATGTGCTGTTAAATTAGCTCACTGAACATCTATTTTGTAAGTAGATTTGGTTTATTTTTAGTCCTTGTTTGAAGCCAGGAATCCAAATGGAGACGAAGGGTTTTCAGCAAGTGAGGAAACCAAAGAGTTGGCTGGTGGCACTCGAGACTTGGCCTTTTCAGGAGCAAGTTTGAAAAAAAACCCACAGTGATGGGGGCATGGGGGGATGGTTCAGTATGTCTCAGAGAAGCTTCCCCTCTAGAAAAACAGACAATGGTGCACTCGGAAATGAAGGGTGCGTCCTGCAAAGCACCTGAGAGGTAATTTCTGCAATCCATGTATCAGGTTAGGGGTTAATGCCCGAAACGCATGCGAAACTTCCACAATTAAACGGCAAACAAAAACAGCAACAGCAGAAAAACAACAATGAACCTAACAGGTTAAGGACTTGAACACGTGTATCTCTGAAGAGAACGTGCAAGTGGTAAACAGGAGTGTATGAAAAAGTTCAATGTCAGTAACTTCAGGGAAACACAGGCCAAAATTCCAGGGAGATGATAGCTCACAACTGTCAGGATGGCTGTGACCACAGAAGAGCACAAGAGTTGGAAAGGATGTGGAGAAATCGTCTCATTTACACAGCGCTGGTGGTGCAGCCCCTACGGAAGGAAGACGATATGGAGATTCCTGCAGAAATTAAAGACGGAACTAACGTATAACCATCAACATCACTGCTGGGTGTTTATCCAGAAGAGTTGGGATCAGGACCACAAAGCCATGCCTACATTCTCAAAAGACCATCTCTCTGCCTCCCAGACTGTAGCCAGGCCACACGTCCACAGGTGCAAATCCATGATGGAGAAGATAAGACGGCATCTGGCAGGCTGACCATTTCTATGACATAAAGCTGGGTTGGGCAGTGCCCGTGTGTGTGATCACTGGAATTATTCAGCGGGTGGTAATCAGCACCTAAGAAAAAATGATGCTCGTTACAGCACTAATTACTTTAGTCATCTAGTTTGTTCCATGTTAATGAACATCAAGGTTTTCCATAACCCAGACTTCCATAACCTAAACTATGAATCTCCCAATATTTCCGTACATATTCACTGAAAAATTCCTAGTCATGATTGGATTTCATCAATATTTCTGATGGTTGAAACCAGGGACTTAGGATCTGGAGAATAAACACAAAAAGGGAGTACAGTGGAAAAAACAAAGCGGAACTGACTGGTAATCCTCCAATTACCAAGGAAAGTCTGAGAAACTGTCACAGACTAACAGAGCCTAGGAGAGTGACGACTAACTGTCACATGGGATCCTGGGCAGAAAAGCGCAGTCGGAAAAAACTAAGGAAGTCTGAATAAAGTGTATCTGATCAGTGTCGCAGTCATGTCCAACTCTTTGTGGCCCCATGGATTGTAGCCCACCAGGCTCCTCTGTCCATGGGATTTCCCAGGCAAGAATACTGGAGTGGGTTGCCATTTCCTCCTCCAGTGGTCTTTAGCTAATAATAATGATGTATCAATATTGGTTTGTTAATGATGACAAATGTACCTTGTGACGGTGAGACATTAACAGTAGGAAAGAGCAGCTGCACGCTGCGTAGCTCTTTGTGCTGTCTTTGCAACTTTTCAGTAAATTTAAAACTATTCTGGGACTTCCCTGGTGGCCCAGTGGCTAAGACTCCGAGCTCCCAATGCAGGGGGCCCAGGTTCCAGCAACTACAAGAAGCAATTCATTTAAAAACAAACTATTCTAAAATAAAGGGCCTGTTTTAAAAAATGTATAAACAAGATAACGCAGAACCACCCACTCTTGCACTGCTGGGAAGAAACGTTGCTGTCAGTATCTCGGCGTCTTCTGCTGTTCCTGTGAACACTGCCTCACAGGGAGAAGCACACCAGTACAAGGGTCCATATCACCAGCTTTTCCCCTTAATGATGCAGCAGTGTCAGAACCATCCCTGTGTCACTAAAAGTGATTTGGTCCGTCAATATATGAATAGACTCAGTCTCGGGGAACATGACATCATTCTGAGACTAGAAGTAAATTCAGAAATGGATTCTATGTCATAAGACATTTGAAACCCCAGGCAGCCCATGGGCCCCAGTGCTGGTCTTAATGCTCCAAGTTGGAGGCTGAGCTCTGGAGAAGCCACTCTTGTCTCCTGGAAGCTGGAGGCACCACTGAAAGCTGCTGTTTGGGGGGTGGGGGCAGTGCAGATCAGCCAAGGCTTCCTGGAGGAGGTGGGCTTGAAGGAGGATGAGGATGTGAGTGATGAGTGATCGGGACCTTCCCTCCTAGGGCTGAATGGGGAGAGGCAGCAGGTGAGGAGAGAAGGGTGTATGAAGAGCCTGGGGAGTCATTTGCAGGACTGGGAGCCAAGTGAGGTCAGAGGCTGGAGGGTGGGAACCTGGATGGAGTGGTGGAACCGGGAGGAGCTGACATTCAAAGACTCTACAGGCCTCTGCTAGACACCCCTAGCCTCAGGCAGTGTCAGCCACCGCATCAAAGAGGAAATCAGGACCACTCAGATCAAGTCTGAGGAAAGACAGCTCACGACCACTCACAGAGCTGACAGACAGCTCACTTGCTTCTCACAGCTGGTACCATGATGCTAAGGAGAGGAGCGTCATATTTTAGGGGTAAAAAAGGAGGGAGAGAGAAAAAAAGGGGTGGGGGGATCTTTCCATATGGTGAAGGTTCTCATTAAAATCAATTGTAAACTTCGCTAATGGCTGGGTTAACATCATTTGGAAATCATTTGTAAATATCAGCTGCATCTATATTCAGCATTTGAAATTTCCTTATTGAAAGCCTGTATAGCTTTGCGTGTGTTTTTCAGTAGAATGTTTTTCATTTAAAGTTGTTTGAAAATCTGATCAGAAAGATCTCCAACCCAGAAATTTAGTGATTTGAAAGACGCTACACTCATGTCTCTCCTCTGAGATGCTCCTTCTGAGTGATGCTTAGAGAAAAGACAACTAAGAACTGTATCCTTGGGGGCCTTCTCTGGCCATCCAGTGGTTGGGACTCAGTGGTCTCACTGCCATGGGCCTGGGTTCAATCCCTGGTCAGGGAACTAAGTTCCCACAAGCCGCTCAGAGCAGCCAAAAAAAAAAAAAAAAAACTACCCTTAACATGTGCTGTGTGGTGTGTGGCTGTAGACAGGCCGTGACTTGAGGACTGTGATTTAAGGCCCGAGTCTGGTCCCTGGGAAAGCATGGGGCAGAAGTTTACAGTGGACACTAGGCCTCACCTGGCCTCTCCCCTTCACTCCCATCCAAGGAGTGGAGAGCTCATTTATTATCTGACTCTGATCTGCCAGATGGGGTGATGGCTTCCTCTGAGATAGACAAGCATCCTGCTAGGCATTCCACCGTGGTCACTGATGGAGGAACGGCCTCCAAGGTCCAGCAGGTGGCCGCCCCACCTTTCTCCCTGTGGTTGCTTTGTCGTTGGCCACCCACAGCAGGACTGTTTGAGAGATTGCATGAATATGAAAAGTGGTATAAACGTGTGTCCTAAATTATTTTAGGGGAGGTAGGTCCCAAGTATCTCCTCCCTGGTGGCTCAGACAGTAAAGAATCTGTCTGAGATGCAAGAGACCTGGGTTTATCCCTGGGTAGGGAAGATCCCCTGGAGAAGGGAATGGCTACCCTCTCCAGTATTCTTGCCTGGAGAATCCCATGGACAGAGGAGGCTGGCGGGCTACAGTCCGTGTTGTCGCAGAGTTGGACATGACTGAAGCAACTAACACTTTCAGGACCTAAGTGCATGAGGTGGAATACACAAGTCGGGCAGAACATACTGTTTATTCAGCAGGAAGTGTGTTACCTTCCTACTCTGCTGCTGGTGTGTGTGTGTGTGCATCAGGCTTGCCTGGGGGGCCCCAGAGCCTGAGCCCCTTCAGTTTTCACAGGTAGAGCCCAGAAGTCCACCTTGGGGACCACTGGCCTGGAAGGCATCTTCCATCCCTCCAACCTCCCTCGTGTTCCATGGCTTGTACTGTAGTTCTTTTGTCCACTTACAGAAATGAAGAATTCGTTTAAAAAGTGCTTCTGCTCAATCAGATTAGCTTGGATGAGACTGTAGACTCAGAAACACGCCCCTCCCTAGCCACCAAGAAAAGGCCTAAAAGAAACATTGCTTCATTTTGACCAGCACATGTGCTACTCTCCAACATTTACTGAAGACAGTTCGTAGCTCTTTACAAATCTGCTCATGAATCATAAAACAGGTTTCTGCATTGAATCATAAAACAGGTTTCTGCATTAAGTGAGGTGCTGACCATTGTGTAGATGGAGGAATTACACTCAGGGAGTTGAGGAGCTCCGCGCTTCCTAATCAGAAACAGAGCTAATCACTCTGCAGAGATTAAGTCACTGTGGACGCTCAGCACTATTTCCTGCCCTGAAGACATCGATATGCTGAACTGTGAGACTCTTTTTTTCTGTGGCTATCCTGGAGAGTAAATATCTGGGAAATTCCTGTGCTGCTGATAAGATGCCTGTGGATAAAGAGCTCTCTTTATCTGCTCTCAGGAACTCTGAAGCTTGCCTCCTGGGACACTGGCTTTTCACAAAGAACACCATCTGTACTGATTGCAAACGTGGTAATCAAGCTCGCTGGACTTCCTGGGAGGTGAGGGAGCGCACTGACTCCAAACAGGAAATCAGAACTAGTCTCTTGTCCGTGGTCCAGCCTGCAGTGTCCAATGCCCTCCTGACTCACACCCAGGCTCCACGACCACCTCTTCAGAGCCCCCACGGTGGTGATCTGAGTGCGCATGTGCGTCTGAATGTGTGAGCTGCTCTAAAGACCCCTTAAGGGACTTCCCTGGTGGTCCAGTGGTTAGGACTCTGTGCTTCCACTGAAGGGGGCTACGGGTTCAGTCCCTGGTTTGAAAATTAAGATCCTGCGTGCTATGCTGCTAAAAAAAAAAAAAAAAAAAAAAAACCTTGAGTTTTTACAGAGGGATCCTCAGATACAGGGAAACATGAGCCGTGATCATTTAAAGTGACCATTCTCTCCTCTGAGTAACCTGTTTGCAGATTGAATAATAAGCCTTGGCTTGTCTCAGGCCCAGAAGAAGGGAGATTAAATGGCTGAGTCTATGAGAATATGCATCACCAAAGCCTCCCTCCTGTCATGACCCAGTTCTCCAAGTGCTGGCTTATGAAAGACTGAAAGTAGGTCATCAGAGGGAGATGGAATGGGTGAGGGGGAGAAATCATTCCATGACAGTCACTTAAATGTGCCCATGTTGCTTCTGAAGGTTAGCTAAGGGCTGGAGCCAGCTCCCAGACTCGCCTCGTCCTCCTCTGGTGGTCCAGCCACCTGCACAGAGGCCCCTCAGGAGCAGGTTGCTGCTGACATGGAGCCTGTGGCCAGCAGGCCGGTCTGTCCTCGCCTCCCCCTGTAAACTCACTGGGTTCACGTTCCTGAGAGAGAACACTGCCTGCACGGGGACAGTGTTGGGGTTTTTGTAATTCAGGTTTTCTTGTTAGTCTGTTTTGGCAAATTATAAATTCAGTCCATCAAAATCGGATGGGTTTTTCAAGTAGAATCTGGATACCAGTTGAGTTCTTTTTCTCCACAATTGAAGCGTTTAAGTGACCCTCCCCCCTCCCCCTCCCCCCACCACCTCCACGGAGGGTGAAGCCCAAGAAGGGAGCCACACCATGCCCTCACAAGGCAGCTTTGACATCCCATGTGACCAGCTTGCTTCCACTTGAAGAGCAGAGCACTGTCCTCCTGGAGCAAGCCCAGGCCTGGCCTCTTCCTGCCCCTCTGGCCACCTGTTGTCTCTGCCTAGGACAAGGTCCCCAACCTGTGATATCACAGGACGTGGGAGGATGAGGAGGGAAGGGGCAAGGGTCTCAGTGGGGGCCAGCGCCCAGGGCCCAGGAT
Organism: Bos indicus; assembly: GCF_029378745.1. Lineage (NCBI taxonomy): Eukaryota > Metazoa > Chordata > Mammalia > Artiodactyla > Bovidae > Bos > Bos indicus. The sequence continues at coordinate 55,496,716 of NC_091772.1, read as the reverse complement.
GGGGCTGTGGCGTCCTCTCCTCCGTCGGCTCCACAAAAACACAGGCTGGGGTTGGGGATGCACATCCTCAGACCTCCTGTGCATCCTCTCGTTGCAGCCCAAGGCCATGCTGTACTTACTGCCCCCTCATCTTACAGGGAGAAGGCAATGGCAGCCCACTCCAGCACTCTTGCCTGGAGAATCCCATGGACGGAGGAGCCTGGTAGGCTGCAGTCCAAGGGGTCGCTAAGAGTCGGACATGACTGAGCGACTTCACTTTCACTTTTCACTTTCGTGCATTGGAGAAGGAAATGCAACCCACTCCAGTGTTCTTGCCTAGAGAATCCCAGGGACGGAGGAGCCTGGTGGGCTGCCATCTATGGGGTCCCACAGAGTCGGACATGACTGAAGCGACTTAGATGCAGCAGCAGCATCTCACAGGGAAGAACCCAACGCTCAGGAAACGTGATGTCAGTAACCATGATGCACACACATGGCTACTGTCATGTCCACCTTCAGCACGCCTCCCTTCCCTTCAGCCAGATCTCATTCCTGAAATGTAACCAATTTTCTTTTCTCTTAAAAACATTGAAAAGAAAATCTGACAACTCCAGGCTGCGAGTCCCCTTCTGTTCCCCTGTCACCCCTCCCTGCTGTGCAGGCTGGCCTCCCCCTCATGACCATGCCCGATCTTTTCTTTGTCATGGGTCCCTGCAAGGGCCATAGGTGTTAACTGAGTGACCAGGTCTTATCAGAGCCAAGTAACCCCTGGGCTGAAGTTGGCTGGTAATGCACTAACGTGATCCTCGGCAGGGAGCTGTATGGAGAGCCATAGATTTATTTTGCCTCAGGAAAACACATATGAATGTGGCCCAGATATTCATCATTTCTAGAGCAGCCCCAGAATTGTGGTCAAGAGGGTTTAGATGGTCATAAATACGACGTTTTATAGGAGTGGTGACGAGAGGCACTCAGACGGCCCCTGGGGTGGGAGGGGAAGGGCCCCTCTGGAGCCTCAGCACAGTTGACCTTGGTCCTTGTGTGGCCTCGGGCCTGGACACGGGCCGGGCACCCCGCTGAGCCTGGACTCTTCACCTGCAAACAGAGGCTTCCTGTCCTGGAGGCGCCATCAAAGCATCAGGCACAGCACAGGCCCTTAATCACAAATGGAGTTGAAAGAAGAGGAAATGGGAGCTCTGTTTTAATGTGTGATTGGCTTTCTTTTACGTTTTGCAAAATGGTTGAAAAGCTTTAAAGTCTCTGCTTGGCCCAGACCCCACGGACCTGGCCACTGCCCACCTCCCTTTGAGCTCCCAGTTCTGGGACATCACCTGGTGATGTGGGCAGGCCACATCCCAAAGGCCCTGGATTAACACAAAAGCACACTGCAGCCCATGAAGGCTACTGCTCTGCTGGCCGGTCCAAAGAGCCATCTGATTAGCCGAGATTGTGTATTTCCAGTGGACGAAGTGGAGCCCTCCTAAGACAGCTGCAGAGTGACCGACGGCCTGAGGCGCTTCCTTTCCTGTTTGAGTTGACACACTGAATATCAGGAACGGGTTCTCTGGCTCCCTCCCAGGGCCCCTCCCTGAAGACCCACATGGACTGCAGGTTCCGTGGAGTCCAGGGGTCACTCTGCATGGAAATTCCAGCAACTCCTTGGACCCCATGTTGCCAGCCCATCTGCCACTGCATCCTTGTTGCTAAGATAAGATTATATTTGTCCAAACTATGGTGAGACAATGAAAGGGATAATTAAATGTTCAGATGGGCACTGGATCTTCATCTGTGCTGGAGGCCAACAAGGAGTGGGGGACACGACTTCTGAGGGGCAAATAGAATTGAGATCATGGTGGGAATGCAGAAGGCTCTTCCAGACCAGAGAAGGGCCTGCACCCCATATTGGGGATCAACTGTGAACCCCAGCATGCTATCTGCTTTGATTTTAAGAACACTCACAAGCTGGTTAGTCTCTTTCAAGTTCATCCCCATCAGAATGGACTTCTGTCCCGTCAAAGCAGGTCTCCTAGATTTCTCCTTCACACATAGTTCTCCGAGTACGAGTAACTGTCGCTGGTTCCCAGGGCCACCAGGACGCCATGTGTCAGCACGTTCAGCAGAACCCCGAGCTCCTATGGGGCCAGGACGGCTTAGTCCCTCCTGTACCTTCAGCATCTCATGCTGCAGAGTGATGGACATGGCCTCTGAGACCAGGAGGCACATCAACAGCACAATAACACACTATTTTCTAAAACTACCTCAAACGCTTCTCTCAGGAAACCCATCAAGGAAGGGAGAAACGAGTCCGGAGGGACAGTGACGAGAAGGGGTGGGGGGTCAGTCTCACTCTCATCATTATCTGAGGGCGTCTTACGCTAAGCTCCAGATCAACACATCACCATGTGTGCTGGTGGTGAGCACGCGGCGCACACCTGCCCCACCTCACCAACCTTCTAAGGACCTCGAGAGGATGAGCACGTGCCCACTTCACAGAAGGGGAGCCCCGGGCACAGCACGGGAGGATCAGCAAGGTCTTGGAGTGGCCAGGATGTGAACCCTGTCTGCACCATCAGTGAGCCACATCCTGACCTGCCAGATCCGGATTTGATGACTGGACACTGTGTTCCCAGGGAGCCACGTGGGTCAGTAGACCAGAAGACTAGGGATGCGTTTCCTGCAGGAACACTGTCAGCGCTCCAGGACGCCTTAGTGCTCGCATGAGCTCAGGTCAAGCCCAGCCGTGATCCTGCAGGGCCTTCCTAGACCTCCCCTCTCCCACAACACGCAGAGGGTGGGCGGGCCTGGGGACTGTGCTTCCAGTCTGGGGAGGAGAGGGAGACCCAGGAGGGACAGCCAACCCACTGCCAGGCTAGCAGGGGCGCAGGGCAAACCCCCTCCCCAAAGGCGCCTCCCCACATCTAGAGAGTTGGTGTCATTGGAGTTGCAGCCTGGCACCGTGCTGATTCTGACACCAAGTGTCGCATCCATTAAAGTTTAATTTGATCTTTTTTAATATCACATTAAAACGTTTCCATCCTGGAATGGAATGGTTATAGCGAGCGTAAATCTGCCATACGCACGGTGCTTCATTTATATTAGCTTTTATTTAACTTGGTAAAAGGTAATTTGTTTTTATTAATTGATTCATTTTCCCCCTCCAGTCAGGCAGGCTGAGGCCCCAGTGGTGGGGTGAGGTGGGGGGGCCTGTGTGCAGAGCCTCTCCCTGCTGAGCCCCAGCTGCCCCTTCACCTCAATGCTGGCCGCTGTCTTCCGTGGAAACTTTAATTGACTGCCCGGTGCCTGTGTGTCTTGTTATCCGCTCCAGGGCCTCACCTCTCCCTTTAATTTTTTATTGTTGGGTTATCCTGTACAACTGATTAGTCAGGCACTTGCTGCTGAGGTGGGCTGCAGCTTTACGGCATCTTCTCTAAGCAAAGTGGAAAGAAATCACACAGAACTGTCAACTCACAAGCCCATCTGGGCCACCATGCTGCATTCAGAGTGCGTGTCTTGTGGTCAGGCTAGCCAGCTCCATCCACCACTGATGCCTTGAAATGAGATGCTGCATAACAAGTAACCTGATTTGGCTTCTGTCTGAACTTTGCTGCTTTTCCCAGGTTACGGGTGGGTGACTCCAGCTTCCCCAAGTTGGCTGGCTTTGTCCATGCACCTGCCCACCCTCCAGCCGTCTCGCTAACCTCGGGTGCCTGGGCCCAGTTTCCTCATTCGTGCTGGAAACTTTCAGGCAGCTTGGGAAACACTCCAAGATCACAGCCTGTTGAGTCCTCAGGTGAATTCCTGGTTGGATTGGAGAATGCTCTGAGAACTATAAGGTTAACCCGGTGCAAACATGCTTAGTCACTTCAGTCGTGTCACTGTAGCCCACCAGGCTCCTCTGTCCATGGGATTCTCCAAGCAAGAATACTGATGTGGGTTGCCATGCCCTCATCCAGGGGATCTTCCCAACCCAGGGATCCAACCCACATCTCTTCATCTTTTATATTTCCTGCCTTGGCAGGCAGGTTCTTTATCAGCAGTGCCACCTGGGAAGCCCAAGATTAACCCAGAGCCCATGACAAGCCCACTCCTGCCCATCCTTCTCTGCCATGGCCTTATAGAGAACACCCTTTGTAAAATATTTCTGCCTCCAGCAGTCTCTCAGTTGAGAGCCATAATTTTCACTAGCATTCATTTATAAACACCTCGGCTGATCACAGGTGTTCTGTGGGGAGTGCCATTGACAGCGGTCTCAGGGCATCTCAGGGCCACTCGCCTTTGACAGGAACAGCCAGGGCAGGAGTGGACACTCATGTTTCTGCGCTCCATCTGGTTAGGACACACCATCCATCCATCTCCCCCACCGTCAGTGCAGACAACATGGCTTTTGTCACCTGTAAGCACTGAGCTCTCCTCCTTACAAGAAACATATGCACCCATTTCCCGTATGGTCACCTGTAAGCACTGAGCTCTCCTCCTTACAAGAAAGATACGCATACTAGTGGCAAATGTTGCTTTTCTATGAAAGTGAAACTAACCCTGGCTAATATTTAGGGAAATTTGCTTACAATAACCTAGAGCTGCTGATGAATGTGTGCCAAGACAAACCAGTCATTTCGCTTGGGTTTTCTCACATGAAGGGAGCAGATACCAACTCAGCTCAACTCTGTCCACCTATTGAAGAGAAAGGAAGTGCTCCTTGAATTTCAAGGTGGACTGTCTCTGCAGCACTGGCGTCTGCATCTCACTCACACTTCACTTTCTTTCGATGCAATAGCGCATGCAAGAGGGGTTTGTAAATACCAAAGCAGTACATGCACACTGCCTGTCATTCCTTACCCATGCAAATAGCCCTTGATTATAATTGGGACAAATTGTTTCCCAGGTTTCGATATGATATTTTATATGTGCGTAGTGCTTTAAACCCTTCTCAAAGCTTTTCTCCATATCCATTATGTCATTTAACCAACTAATTGAACTTGAACTGGAACAAAGAAAAACACTGATAAATTAATTAAATCCAGACCTTTTATGGGGGAGGAGAAAAGGGTGGCAAAACACAGCTGTGTCTCGGTTTGTGGACATCTATTACAATGTGATTTTAAGGGGGAAACAAAACAAAATCTACATCCTTCCCTGCTTCAGAGTCTTCAAATGAAAAAAAGAGAAAAAAAAAATAAAACCTGATTCCTTATTTTTTTTCTCATTCCTGGGGCCCAACTTGGACTCAGTGGAAACCACTGAGTGTCCAGGAATCTGCCTTTATTTATTGTCTGTGCCATGAGGCTTGTGGGATCTTAGTTCCCTGACCAAGGATCGAACCTATGTCCCCTGCAGTGGATATGCAGAGTCCTAACCACTGGACCACCAGGAAATTCCTCAGATTCTTATTTTAATATCATGAAATACTTGTGCATTTTTCTTATTTTTTTATCTGACCCACCACCCTAAATAATTTTTGAGGATACTATTATTTTCAAAAATACCTATTTCTGAAGGTTTAATGATAATGCATTTTTATAAGAACTTGTGATAAGAAATATTTGCATAAGAAAGCCCATGTTTCTCAACCTGGACACTATGACCTCGGAGCTGGGCCATCCTCTGCTGGAGTGGGGAGTGTCCTGCATGCAGTGGAGTGTCCGGCAGCATCCCTTGCTTCCACTCCCCAAGTTGTGACACCCAAGATGTCTGCAGACATCGCCCAGTGTCCCTGGGGTGGGAGTGGGACGGACCAGTCACCCCAGTTGATCGGGCTGCAGAGTATCTGATGGGCCTGCAGAAATGGCATCTCAGTCCAAGCTCAGCTCATGCGTGTTGGTCTGGCATCAGGCGCACCGTCTGCCAGGAGTGGCTCATCCTTGGACCAGAGCGTCAGGCCATCGCCCAGACTGTCACATCAGCTCCTGCTCATCATGGCCATCAGTGACCTCCTCTGCCTCCACGGGAAGAGCCCACTGGGGCTTCCAGGGCAGGGAGGAGGCCGAGGTCCAGGCAAGGCTTCATTTTCCAGAAGTTCACAGTATCTGGGGAAGAAAACCAGATTAATATCACAGGAGCAACAACTGAGAAAACGTCTAGAAATTGCTTCTTGTATCAGATTGAGCCCTGAGGTTCATCTGCCAAGCCTCCCCGCCATCACCTGCCACCCACCTCTCCAACTTTAATGAAGATGCTGTGTGGGAGCTGTGGGGGTGGCGGGGGCTTCCTTCCCTGGGCTGTGAGCCTTGTTCGGGGCTCCCAGGAGGAGGCTCAGGCTTATTGAATCATGTCACTTCAATAGCATGACTCCTGAGAGGGTCTGCCCCATGTGACACCGAGGCTAGTGCTCTCCTTTCATAGGAGGCCGCAGACGGAGAATCCTCCCTGTAGTGGGGGCTGTAGCCCAGGTGAGGGCGGTTCCCCCCACAAGTCCCGGGCAGTTGTATGGGTATTTCTCAGGGCTGCAGGAAGAGAGTGATGGGAGCATAGGTTCAGACATAGGGACACCTCACCTGTGATTCTGCACCTCAAGCAGCTGCGACAGGAGATGGAGAATCTGACTTAGAACATGGCCCAGAGGAGGGATATGATGGGTTCTGCTCGCCCTTGATGGGCCCACGTGACAAAATGGGTCAGCTCAGACTTACCCTGGACACGCCCACCACGTATGGACACGTATATGCACATGCATATACACACACGTATACACACCTCCTTGTGCACAGGTTGCAGATACACGCACACGGGTACACACATGAGTTTGGGTGAACTCGGGAGTTGGTGATGGACAGGGAGGCCTGGCATGCTGCAATTCGTGGGGTCGCAAAGAGTCGGACACGACTGAGCGACTGAACTGAACTGAACTGAACTGAACACACGGAGTTCTTTTCCTGTAGTAACTCTCCAGGAAATCCTTCAGAGCTAGGAGTCACTTAATTGTGATGATGAAAAGTGATAAGAGGCTTAAGGGCTAGAGCAGCCCAGGGAGGGGCCTGCTGCTTTAGCTGAGCACCCAGAGAGACCCCGGAGCTGCCTCCTAAGCTGCTGAGACCTGAAGAGGAGAAGGGAAGCAGATGCAGACCCCTGGGCGCAGGGAGGCTGGTGCAGAGCCATGTTCATGTTGTAAATTGCACGATCCTGCTTGTTTTCCAGAACCAGCACCGAGGTTTTGAAGAGCTCATCTCGAAATAAGAATTATTAATCAGAAGTCAGCTCTTTGCCTTAAAAGAGGGGAAGGGCTGCAGAATCAAATGGGGAGGCTGGAGGACTGGCTGTAGGGGGAGGCTCTGCAGGCCATTTCCTTTCTAGAGGGTTCCCGTGGCCCTGCCAGTGGGGCAGAGGGGACTCACACAGGGGGCTGTGAGGTCCACCAGGCTGCTCTGTCCCCCAAGTGACAGGGGAGGGGAAGTGTGCTCTTCAGTCAGGCACCTGGGGCCTCCCTGTGCCCAGCAATAGTGTATCAGCCTGTCCCTCCGTCACTCTTTGTAATAATAGTAGTAGTAGTGTTAGTCACTCAGTCATGTCTGACTCTTTGCGACCCCGTGTACTGTAGCTCACCAGGCTCCTCTGTCCATGATATTCTCCAGGCAAGAATACTGCAGTGCCTTGCCTTCTCCAGGGGATTGTCCCATCATTCTTAGTGCCATTTATTAAAGCTACAAAGAAGCAAAGTCACTGAAACTCAGTAGCTGCTGTAACCAGTTGTGCTACTTTCTGTTTATGCTGGGGGAGCTGGAAGAATATTGCCATGAAACAGCCACATTCCACTTGGAACACCTCCCTGTTGGAGGAATATGTTTAGAATGGAGCCCGTGAACTGCATCCTCTTAAAAATGAGGACACATGGAAACTGGTGAATCTGACCACCGTCTGCCCTGGGATCCCTCATGCTGACACTGTCCTTGTTCTCCTCCAGGACAAGGACCCACTATGTCATGTCATCGGGGAGCTAGGGGAGGTAGACTCGGGAATTCTCTACACTGAGTTTGCAACTTCTGTGAGTCTTACACTATTCCAGAATTAAAATGTAAACAGCCTGCGTTCACCACTTCCAGTTCTCATCAGATGATACGTCTGTAGATAGGTTTCTCGGGTTGCATGAGAAACAAATTCTCCAAACTAGCTTTTAATGAAAAGAAACCAGAATGTCACACACAAAGCTGGCTTCTCTCTACCTCCTCTCACCTCCCTGCCATTTAAAAAATAATTCTTCTTTCTAATGTGAACATTGAAATAAAAATTGCGAGACTGGTTCCAATGCCAGCTTTCTATTCCCAAGTCAGAAATGACTCAGAGAGTTCATTTTCTGAATGATCACTGTTGTTATTAAGCTCAAATGGCACCTTAGTCAGACATCTCATGGGCAAATTCCCTAGTTCATCCCAGTGCCCCCTTGCTGGCTCGTGCCCTGTGTAATTTAACACGGTTGGAAGTTTCTGGTGATGGAAGACCAAGCTAGAACAGTGGAGGAGCATGGGGAGGTGAGCTGCTGCAGCTGTGGATCTGGAAGGGCTTTTGTGGTAGTTTTACTGGGAGTGAGGATGTTTGTGGGTTCATTTCTTCTGCCTCACTCTTGGGTTTGCACTGGGCATCCTTGGATGGTTTCCGTCACCTGGGGAGCAGCGCACCCACCTGGGAAGGGTAGCCCTGGACACTTCTTGCAGACACCTCTGCAGGATACTAAGGGTGCTTTGGGGGTGTCTGCAGCCTTTTCAGAAATAGCCATGACCCCAGCAAGTGTGTTCTTTGTATCCAAGATACACTTCAACTGAACCCCCTCCAGAGGCAGGAATCAGCAACTTGCTTAAAAGAAGACAGAGGAAAGCAGAGATTTGTGGAGCATTTGCTGTGTGCTTCATGCCACACAACGGCCACACCCGTGCTCTCTGCAGTAGTTGCTGTGGCCTCATTGATAAGCGGCTATAACCAAGAAACCCCAGCTCCCATGCCCCTTTCTCACTTATGGCTCAGAGCTCTGCTGAGGTACCCCACCCAGCATCACACAGAAACCAAGACTCCATCTGTCTTCAGTGTCCAACTTGCGCTGGGCCCCTGGAGTTTCCTCCATCTAACTGCTGGAGTTGAGAGAGACTAAGGGTGGACAGGCATGAGTCTGCAGGATGGAAGAAAGGCACATCCCACGTGGGCACCTGCTCCCATGGAGGGCACACATTCTGGGGGTCAGCCACCTCTCTTTGTACAGAATTAACACTTGCACTACTTCCATTTTACAGACGAGGAAACGGAAGGTCCAGGAACAGCCATCTTGCCCCAGAGCACATGGCTGAGTCAGGGGAGGGGACTAGGACCCAGGCCATCCATTCCCAGGGGTCCCACTGCATCCCACCACCCACTCCCTCTTGTCTGATATGCACCGACCATCCAGGGGCTTCTGTTCTGACTCTGCACAACAGAACAGGACAGGATGCAGTCGAAGCAGGAAGAAGGCCATCTTTTCTTCTCTTTGTAGGAATGAGCATGGTCACTTAGCATTCATGTCACAGGTAACACATGGGGGCTTAGTGAGGGTTCCCAGGTGGCACTAGTGGTAAAGAACCTGCTTGCCAATGCAGAAGACTTAAGAGATGCAGGTTAGATCCTTGGGTTGGGAAGATCCCCTGAAGAAGGGCATGGCAACCCAATCCAGTGATCTTACATAGAGAATCCAAGGACAGGGGAGCCTGGTGGGCTACAGTCCATGGGGTCGTAAAGAGTCAGACACAACTGAAGTGACAGCACACACATGCATCGTGAAGAGGGAAGCAGAGATGTCCCTGAACCCATGTCCTGTGGTCCCCATGCCCACCACTCCTCTGCAGAGCAGGCTTGCTGCTTGGGTTCCGAACGCATCACCAGAGTCATGAGCTTTAGTTCCACGAGAGTCTCATTTCTTTTTTTTTGGTTTAAATAAAGACCTCAGCCTCATTTGTTTTTCTTTTTAAATATTATGGAGAAAGATGATTTATTTCATGATTCTTAGATACGAATGATGGAGCGAGTGGTTTCCATTTCATTATTGCAGTTGTCATATTTCAGAACTTCCTAAATATAGCTTTATTATAGGGGAAAAAAAAAAGCCTACAGCCCTACATCAAGATAAAAAGGTTTCTGTCAAAATCAAATGACATGTCAATTTTAATGAGCAACTGAAAAATTAACAAATGTAACGTTCTAATCTAATTATGTTCTTCCGGAAAGCTCTTTGAAAATTGACTGAAGTTTTGATTGTCAAGTGCTCTGCCCTTGAGGCAGCAGCGACAGCATGTGGCAGACTGGAGAGAGGCCTCCCGGGTGCTCAGAGGGGCTCTCTGCCCCTTGCGGTACTTCTAAAACCGGGAATGTTGGCTGACGTTCTCAAACTTTTCATAAACTACAGCACATACAGAAAAATGAACAAATTGCAGGCAGTGTCCCTCTGAACGTTCACAAGAGAATGACAATCACATAAGCAGCACCCTAGATACCTGCTTCCCATGTTTTCTTTTCAATAAATAAAAGCTTCTTTTTTTAATTTTTTATTTATATTTATTTTTTGGCTGCATGGTATGTAGGGTCTTAGTTCCCCAGCCAGGGATCAAACCCCAAGCCCCTGCGTTGGAAGTGGAGTCTTAGCCAACGGAGCACCAAGGAAGTCCCTAAATGCATGGGATCTATGCCCCTCACACCCACATTTATTGTATGATTGGCGTACAGAACTCTGTGCATAATGAATGCATGCAGTTTAATGAGTGTTGACATACATCTACTGTTACCATCATCAAATCCAGGTTGTGAACATGCCCGTCACCACCAAAAGCTTCCATGTCCCTTTGCTGTGGTTCTTGTTTGTTTGCAGTAAAACAACGTAACATGAACCCTACCCCCTTAACAAGATTTCAAGTACCTGACTCCTTACCATTTGTCTGTTGTTTAGTCGCTAAGTCCTGTCCCACTCTTTTTTTGACGCCATGGACTGCAGCCTGTCAGGCTCCTCTGTCCACGGGATTCTCCAAGCAAGAATACTAGAGTAGGTTACCATTTCCCCCTCCAGGGGATCTTCCTGACCCAGGGATCCAACCTGTGTCTCTTTTGTCTCCTGCATTGACAGGCAGGTTCTTCATCACTAGCACCATCTGGGAAGCCGTAGGTGTGGTCCACATACTTGCTAACGTCGGGAGCTAGACATTTTAGAAAGATTTCCATTCAAGGCCCAAGTAAACAGGGTTTTCTGGTGCTGTGTAAAGCCTCCTACTCCTAATAAAGATTTAATCCTATGACTGAATTTCATATCCGTCAGAAGGAATGACCATTTTCTTGGCAAGACATTCATATTTGACGCCTGAAACCCAAAGCCACATTTTTAACCTTCTCTTGAGATCCTTTCTGACTGTATAAACTTTGGAATTCTGAAGATCTTCAATATCAGGAAGATAAATTTACATAGACATATACCATAATTCTTGTTCCTCATATCTTTCACATTGCATCATTTACATATGCTTTAAATATCCAATGAATGGTAATAAATGGAAACTCATAATAAAACTGGTAATAAAATGGATTATTCAGGTAATGCTGTTTTATTACAGTCTCATTATGATTATATAATCCTTATTAAAATCTGGATCAAAGATGAATTTCTCACTGGAGGCGCTTCACAAGCACTTTAATAAATTCTATTTATTGCACAATCCCAAGATGGATATTGGTTTTTATAATTTCATACAAATGTGTCATCATATGACATGGAATCTATCTACAGGAAATCTATAGCCTGATTCCTTGAGAATTTACAGCGTATTTTCCTGTTCTGACTCTAGATTCTTTTATTTGGAGAGACATTTGCTGCATGGAATGTGTTCACAGCATTATTTTTCATCTCTGACTGTGGTGGGTGTTGCCCCAAATTGCCCTTCTCTTAGAATCTCTTTCCGACAGCATCTGGGGTCCTCTGGTGTTGATGAAGCTGCATAGGGTGGGTGGGGTCAGGCTACGTGGACACTGTCTAGTGGGTGATGGAGGGACCCAGGGGTTTTCTCACTGGAGCCCACGCCACCAGGAACACAATGCCACCCCTGACTTGGCACCTCTAGGTTAACTAGATAAGACACAGAGCAAGGCAGCAAGAATGGTCCCAGGAAAGAGCCAGAGCCTCACAGAAAACAGAGCCGGAAGGAAGATGCTTGGCTGGGAAGAGGCTGCATCAGGAGAGTCCCACTTCATGAAACAGATGGACCTGCTCTACCGACCACAGTTTGCTGGTCCAGGAGGCAGGCCCAGGAGCATGTACGCTTGACCAGTGAAGGGGGCCTACCTTCCGCTTGACCTGACAGCGGAGACATTACAGTCCATCTGTTGCAGTCGGGTCCATCCGTTGGATCTATGTCTGGGGCACGGCGCTGTCCACAGAGGCAGTGCTGAAAGATGGAGCTGCTCTTCCTTGTCAGGACGATTAATATTCGTGTCTAGAGGTCGAGGGAGAAAGCGGACTGGACCACCTCAATATCATTGGAATCACTGCCCAAGGCTGCCATCTGAGAGGGGCAACTCTGGACCCAGCTGCTGTGTCTGAGGTTCAGCTCCAGAACTCCCCACTGGGTGACCACCTCTTGCCTCAGTTTCCCCATCTATGAAATGGGCATCGTAGAGGGCTCTTCCTGTATGTTGTTACAGGGACTGAGTGAATGAATATGAAACCACTAGAGGGCCTGGCACATCACAATGTGTGTGGTAAAATGTTTCCTAAATAATATAAATGAAAAGATTGTTTCAAATGGGTGGGCTGGTGGAGGGCAGGGGTTGGGCTTGTCCACAAGAAGCCAAGACCCTCCTCCTCACTCTCCCAAGTGGCCCCTGGACGCTGAGGGCAGACAGTGGAGGCAGTTTCACCCATATCCCCACTTGTGGAGACCAGGTGGGTCTGAGACAAGCCTCGGGCAGGGTGTGGAGCCCAGGGGTCACACTGTCCAAATGCAGCCTGGAAATTGGATGTCGAAACGCTTCCACCAGCATCAGACTGGGAAGCCCAATTTTAAAGGCAGGATTTAGATAAAACTGCTTATTAGTAAAGTGAGGATTATCTGGGATTTTAAAGTTTGTTTTCATCTTCTGTGCCACTCAAGTGTGGGGACTTGAGGAGATTTGGGGCCCTGGTCAGAAGCCTGAAGCTAGAAAAAGCACCAGGCAATCCTGCAAAAATGGCCCCTGCACCACTCTGTGGCTTTCTGCCGCCCTTGGCAGAGATGCTGGTGGAAACCAGTGCTGGCGAAGCCAGAACCAACTGCCGGGCCCCACCTCTGTGCCTGAGGAATCCACCCCTTCAACCCTGTCGTGATCACCCTGAAGAACGGACCCCAGGCGGTCCCGCAGGGAACCCAGTTCCGTGAGTCCCCAAGTGACAGGTTCCTCTCTCCATCCCCCGACCCCAGGCAGCACGGAGCCCAAACAAAATCTCTGTTCTCACCTTGTCTTAACACATAAAGGACATCCCAGGCGGTGTCGTGATTAGTCCAGCACCCTGACAAGCACAAGGGGCAGATATCAAAATGGAGACTCGTCGTCTGGGCTAAATATTCAAACGGATCGCAAAGTCTCAGTCCCCTACCCCCACCCCTCCGGTCAAATGCAGCTCGTCAGTAGGAAGACCTGCTCTACATACAGATCAGTGCAAAAGAGACAACACAGCAGAAGTAAGTGGAGACGTGGGCAAAAGACATAAATGGGAAAACGCACGAGAAAGTGGTAAACATACAGAAATGGTTTGCCCACTTAAAAACAAACCAGAGTGCCCCACATGCGAGTCTAATGGGCAGAAATCAGTGCTGAGAAGGCCCTGGGGAGACGGGCCCCCCCCCCAGAGTTCTGTGAGGAAATATGGGCCCAGTCTGGGGGGCAGACAGACAGACAGGTGCACATGTATCAGTTTTCTGCTCCGAGGTCACTGGTACTGCAAATGTGGCGGCTCCGGATAAGACCCATCGATGCACCCCAACCTGTGGTCACAAGGCCGCTCCACTCTCAGCTCAGGGTCTCACAGTGCTAAGAGCAGGGGTCGGCTGGGACTGCTGTTCCAGTCTCATTAGGGCCGGGGTCCCCCAGGCTCGGCAGCTGGGGTGGAACTCACTTCCATTTCCCATGTGGTTTCTTCTGCAAGGAAGACCCCTGAGTGAGGTAGGAGGGACGAGGTGGAGAGGGCTCCAGGACTAGGCCCCTGGGAGACTGTCGGGAGGCTGCGAGGAGGAGGTTCAGCCAGGGAGGACGGGCACGGTTGGAACCTTCGCCGAGCTCAAGGTAAAAGCATGTTTTCAGGGAAGGGGGATCCACAGCAGCTGATAACATTGGGGCAGGCACTGCAGGGCAGGCCTAGGGCCAACAGGTGAGGGAGGCCACATGTGTGCAGACCCCCCGGGGCTGTGGCTCCACAGGTGCCCCAGGCTGAGTGGGTGTGCCTGCCGCTTCCCTCTGTCCCCAAGAGCAGGCAGACCCCTCAGCACAGACGGGTCAGAAAGCCACGCCAGACTAAGTGCCCCAGGTCCACCCAGGCATGGGAAGACCCAGTACCCCAAGAGGGCAGCTTGGAACTGGGAACCTCAGCCAACACAACCCCTGTTAGTCTCCCTGGCCACCCTTCCCTACAATTAGAGCTGCTCCGTGTGGGGAGATGTGAACAGGGCTGCCTCCTGCTGCATTATTGAGTGGGTGTCCCGGGGGCCAGAGCAGGCCTCCCAGTCTTCAAAGAGAATAAATAGGGTGAAGACGTGACCAGGGTTGTCAATGATGGGAGCCTGAGCACTGCAGACCTCACATGCCTGGGCATAATCATCCCCCTGCACTATGGAGGAGCCAGGAGTCTCACTCACAGGCATGGTGGGACCAAGGAAGCATCTGGAAAATTAACTCCACGTCTCCTTGAAGGAGAAGAGCAAGCCGTACCCAGGTTCCCCCGATCCCCCCATGAGCATCTGGCTTTGCTGTCTTTCCACCCAAAATGTATTTGGGGAGCTTTTTCCTCACCAACCTTTTGGTTTTCAGATTGTAATCCCCACCTCCTTCTGTTTAGGGAGACAAATTGACTGAATACTAACAAATTTGTCCTATTAACATATTCAGCGGTAGGCAGGCATGAGATAATATAACTCAATTTCTATCTTAAATCATTGTTTTAATCTCGCACTTGAATATCATCATTTAATTTGTACATCCAGCTGGAAATATTGATTTTCAGAAACATTTATTCCGTGCATTATGTAAAATTCTATTTGCACTCTGCTATAGAAATATTACTTTGTGGCTTAAAATATTATTGAGATTGTTCGATTTTTTTTCCCTTCATTTCCCACGTGCTCTTGCATCTCGTGCAGCTGGGGCAGTGAGTGACTCCCCCTGGAGCTGGGAGGGGTCCGTGTGGCAGTGGGTAGGCACCCACCAAGCCCCCTGAGAAACGTCCACAGGCACCTGCTGCTCTGGGGACTCTGAGGTCGTTGTCGGGTTGTTCACGGGGCCAGGAGCTGCAGAAGTAGCCTTGGAGTCTGCACTCATCAGATTCTCTTTCTTTTGGGGTCTTTCCCCAATTTGTGCCTTGTCTGGTCTCCCAAGACCTCTTCAGCGGGGATACCATAGAGCAAGGATGCCACCCCTTGGTGGCATCCTGTGGGCATGGTGGGAAAGGGACCTTGGTCCAGATTCGCTCGGAAGTCAACCTGCCCATCTGCTGGGGCAGTCAGATACCTAAAGCCTGCCTCAAATGGCAATCTCAGTCTTATCCGTACAGACAGAGCACCTGCCCTTAACTGAGCCTTTCATCCGAGGGGCATCTGTGGCCTCTGTCACCCAAGCCCCCGCTTTCGTTGATATAAGGACCCAGGCTGGGTGGGTATTATGATTCTCATTTCACAGATGAGGAAGGTGAGGCTCAGAAGCATGAGCTAATGATTTACTGACTTCAGTGGCAGATTAGAGTCAGTTAGACAAGGAGCGGCTCCAGTGGCCTCCTCTGGATCTCCAGCAGCCCCATCGAGGGTGCACTGAGTCACATGGGGGTCTCTGGCCATGGGGACAACCCCCCAAGGGCCCTTTAGGGCTCGACCTTGTATGTGCCGATCTAGTCCACAGGCTTGTTTGTTGAAAATGGCTGCTGATCCAGAGCGGACAGAACTGGATTTAAAATAATGGTCCTAATACCAGGCTTAGGAAGAAAATCAATTTGTAGTCATCCAGAAAACCTTTCAGATATAATGTTTTTAGAAAGAAATTATATGTGGAGAGAGTCAGAGCCTGAACCATAACTTGGGAGATGCAGTGCAGAATGAATGAAAACATAGGCCCTCCTTCGAAGGAGTATTCAGACATTCAGGACGGCACAGCTGGGCAGTAAGCACACCGGGACCCTTGGAGTTTAGCTGCAGGAGCCAGGGGTGACCGGGGGAGGCGGGAGGGTCTCTGTACCAGCCCTCCCACTTCCCCTCCCCCAGTGAAGCCTTGAGGAGCAATTTCAAGCCTCCCACCCCCACTCCCCGCGCATTTCCCTGCAGAAGATTCTAAGCAGAGGCTCCTGGGGAGTAACCAGCTGTGCCTTTCAAAATGGAGATTGAAAAAGAGACTCACAGAGCGGCTCTGGCTTAGATCTGGAGAAAAACAGTCCCCAAAGTGGCAGACATCACAGCGCCATGAGGGGGCTGCCGGGCCAGTCCAGTCCTGTCCGCTCTTCCCAGTCCTTTTGCACCATGTGGGCATCCTGGTGCCACTACCAGCTCCTCCTGGTTCATACCAGCCCTGCCTCATTGCTGTGAAGCCTGGCTGCCCATCCTTGGAGAGCTGTGGCCTCCCCACCCCAACCCCGCTGTTCTCATGGGGCAGAAGGCAGTACCCGGGGAGCCTGCTGGGTGTCAGGGACAAGGTCAGCACTGGTGTTGTGCAGAGTTCAAGTGTCAGAGAGACCCCGACACTGCAGAGCCAGGGAAGTGGCACCTCCGGTTACCCAGGCATCAGCGGGTGCCCGGATTCCCTACAAGTTTCCTTGCAGTCTCTCCAGGTTCAAGGACATGGGGAGGACAAACATACTGGTTCCCTCTGCTGCCTAAAATAGCTTACTGTGTGGGTGCTCAGTTGCTCAGTCGTGTCCAACTCTTTATGAGCCCATGGACTATAGCCCACTCTGTCCATGGAATTTTCCAGGCAAGAATATTGGAGTGGGGTGCCATTTCCTTCCCCAGGGGATCTTCCCAGATCAGGGATCAAACCTGTGTCTCCTGGATTGGCAGGTGGATTCTTTACCACTGAGCCACCTGGGAAGCCCCTAAAATAGTGTATCCTCTGCCATTTACCTGGGTGCCCAACAGGTGTCATAAGGGAATAAGTGTCTTTCTGCCTTTCCAGAAAATAGTCAAATACCCCAGTCAACACTCATGCCATAGGTATTTGCTCAGGTTATTAATCAAAATACAGAACTCTCCAACAGCTGCTGTCAAGCAACTGGAGTCCATACCTTATGCTCATGAGATACTGTGTAGAGAACATTAGTGAACGTGAACACCCGGGGTGGAGGGAATAAGATGCAGGGAGTTCACACCTTGGAACAGAGAGGAAGCACCAGCCCTGGGTTTAACCTGGCCACCCTTGGGCTCTGCCGTGTCTTCATTTGTGTCACCACGTGGGGTGTGCTTCTCTTTTTCAGTAAGCACACTGCTTAGCTTTGTATCTGTCCAAAGGATCAATACAACACTGCAAAGTGCAAATGCCAGAGCAAACACAGGCAGGGCCACGGTCCAGAATTAATAGGTGTTAATAGACACTTTTCAGTAGTCATGTACAGCAGTGAGAGTTGGACCATAGAGAAGGCTGAGTGCTGAAGAATTGATGCTTTTGAATTGTGGTGTTAGAGAAGACTTAAAAGTCCCTTGGACGGCAAGGAAATCAAACCAGTCAATCCTAAAGGAAATCAGTCCTGAATATTCACTGGAAGGACTGATGCTGAAGCTCCAGTACTTTGGCCACCTGATGGGAAGACCTGACTCATTGGAAAAGACTCTGATGCTGGGAAAGATTGAAGGCAGAAGGAGAAGAGGGCAACAGAGGATGAGATGGTTGGATAGTACTACCGACTCAATGGACATGCGTTTGAGCAAACTCCAGAAGATGGTAAAGAACAAGAAAGCCTGATATGCTGCAGTCCGTGGGGTCACAGGGTCGGACACGACTTAGCGACTGAACAACAACAAACAGACCTCTTACAGAAATAAGACCATTACAGGAAAGGCGACAACCCCTTCCGTCCCCAGAAACAACACTTCTGAGTGTGGCATCTCTCCATCCATACTTCTGTACTTTCTCAGTATCATATGTGTGCAGAGATTATGCTGAATTTTTATGCCGACTTACTTAGCATGTGTGTATGTGGCATCGCACCCTGTCATTCTGGAACTGGCTTGCTTTGTGTGATACAGTTTCTGAGATTCCACAGTGTCCGCCCTCTGCTCCCTCCAGAGCACCGGACACGGTTGCTCCAAGCTGCCCCTTGGAGTCTGATGTGGCCAGCGGGCTTTGGGAGATGAAAGGTGAGCTGGATCCTGTGTGTCACACGAGTCGCCACACCCATGAGCAGAAATCCTCCAACTCAGAGTAGCTCAGAACGCTGAGCCAGCATCTACAGGGCGGTAGGTCTGGAGGGCTGCCTAAGCTGGAGATAAACTCCTAGCATGGTGCCAAGCCCCTGAGACCTGGGCTGGTTGTTAGCATAGCAGAAGCCGCCCTGTTTGGACGCATCAGCTTCCGGTCCCAGCTTGTGTCATCATAAGCAGCCTGGCAGTGAGGAGCCTCGTGCGTCTCCTGGTCCAAGTGCTCTCTCTAGAGTGGTTACCTCAATTTTCTGGGTCAACAGGCAGTTGCATTTTCAACTTTTCTGGCCTGGCTGACTCTCTCTGCAAAGGCTGAATCAGTTTACCCTCCCCCCATGCACAGTCCTTCCCTCCGAATGACCCCAGTACATTATAGACATTGCGTGTTTGCCAAACTGAGGAGTGTGAATTTTGTTGTTCCATTGCTTTAATTTTCCCTAGAAGCCCTCTTTCGGAGAAAGCAATGGCACCCCACTCCAGTACTCTTGCCTGGAAAATCCCATGGATGGAGGAGCCTGGTAGGCTGCAGTCCATGGGGTCGCTAAGAATCGGACATGATTGAGCAACTTCACTTTCACTTTTCACTCTCATGCATTGGAGAAGGAAATGGCAACCCATTCCAATGTTCTTGCCTGGAGAATCCCAGGGACGGGGCATCCTGGTGGGCTGCCGTCCATGGGGTCGCACAGAGTCGGACACGACTGAAGCAACTTAGCAGAAGCCCTCTTTACAGATAGAGTGTATGATGTCAGTCTGTGAAATATTAGAGATCCCCGTGATTATGTAAATAACAACCCTGTCATGCGTGAATGCATGCATGCTCAGTCGCTTCAGTCTTGTCTGACTCTTTGCAACCCTATGGACTGTACCAGGCTTCTCTGTCCATGGGATTGTCCAGCCAAGCATACTAGAGTGAGTTGCCATGCCCACCTCTAGGAGGTCTTCCCAACCCAGCATTTGAACCTACGTCTCTTATATCTTCTGCATTGGTAGGTGGGTTCTTTACCTCTAGTGCTACCTGGGAAGTCCAACAACCCTGTTAATAAACAATAATTCATATTTTGCACAATATTGGGAAATTTTCTATGTTGACATAAGAGAAAAGGAAGCTCTTAAACCAGCTCAGTGAACTTGTGGTACCACACGAGGGATAATTCATAAGCAGAGCATCTTAAAAGGGTCTTTGTTCTTTTTAATAAATGACTCTTGCATTGGAAGGGCCATCATTCAGCTCACAGCTCACATCCTGTCACTCATAATGAGGGCTGCAGCGGCTTCAGCCCTTGGGAAGGTCCAACGTGACTCTGCAAGTGATGTTCCAAGTTCTTGTGGTTTGGAAGAATGACAGTTTCTTGTGTTCATAGAAGCTTGGAATGCAGGGTTGGGCTGATACTCAGAAGTGTTGCTAAATTCACGGATGTCACAGCTCGCTAATTTCACAACCGTAATAGGTTTCATTTGTCACTTGCGACACTGCCAAACCAAGCGCTGTTTTCTTTCTAACTTCGGTTATAAAAAGTTTTTTAAACCCAAAACGCTAAGGGTACATCTGAACTATGTTGGTGCTGAGACGAGGCAGAGACTGAAGAAGCTGCACAGCCAGCAAACACACACAAATCGCACGCTCACAGATCACAGCTTTAAAACGCCAGCATCCTGAACACCGCCTGATTACCCATGATACGAGGGTGTTAGTGGCCCTTTGCTGTGCATCGCAGAATCGGTACCTTCTCTGCCCTAAAGCCGCTAAGAGACAGGCAAGCCGAAGGCTATTTTTCCCGGTCACGTCACCTCCTCCAGGGCTGCAGAAGAGGCTCAGACACTGACCTGGGCTCTCCCTGTTGTCAGCAAGGATGCCCTTTCAACTGGGCTGAAAGAATACGGCAGCATGGCTACCCCTCGCTCACCACTGAGGCCCGAGGACCTCAGGAAGGGCCCGCCTCCTCCAAGACCCACAGCCGGCTTCTAGGGACAGAGACCCAAAGGTGTGGATCCACCTGTCAGGGGGCTCTCTTCAGATGGGCGGTTCTCACCCAGGGGCAATTCTTCCCCCTCCCCCAGGGGACATGTCACTTGGCTGAGCAGCCTTGGGTCAGCATGGCATTAACTGTTCCCACATGGGAACAAGCACAGCCTTTCTAAAAGCCCAAGTCAACCAACACGCTAAAAATTACCTTTAAAATGCTGAAATTGCAGCCATGTCCAGCAAGTGTACATTTGGGAAGTGGTGGGAAACTCATGAAAGAGCAATTAACATCCATCAAAAGGCTGTGGGAAATTTATTTAAACTGCAGAGGCCTGTCAGAGCTAAAAGTCTTTTCCCAGGGGTCATGGCTATCAGTCTCTCATGGGCACAGGAAGGATGCTGACCACCCACTCAGGCTTCCCTGGCCTCCTGGGCCTGCGCCGGAACCAGGCCCTGGTGTCAGATGTTGAGTCGTCCATCTGGATGCCCCCACACCGACCCCATCCTCCCCTCTCTTTTAAGTCCAGCTGGTGACATGGGTCCCACTTCATAATCGCGGTTCAGGTCCACTTCTCTGGTCCGCCCTTCCATTTCTCCTGGAGCCCTCGGAGATCAGCACCACCCACGCTCCCTGCTGCATGGAGGGTGTGCACTTCGTATCATGGTGCGTGTGGACACTGTGCGTGATACGGTGTGCGTGTGACATACGTGGAACATATGTACACTTGGCATACACTTCAGAGGCCTGCACTTTGCATCGTCAGCACACACAAGCTCACAGCGTCTCTGGCATGTATGACCTCCGCTGTCTGCCACATGTTTGAAAAGTCTCACCCCCAGAACTCAGTTAACTAAGGTGCTAAGTCCTGCCTGCTTCTCAGGCGAGTCTTCACCTGAATATCTGGGTAGGTCGGGGTGTGCTGGTGTGTGTCTCTTTGTTACAGCAGAGACGAGACTAACTGAAAACAGAGCTGGTCGGGCACTGAGAGTGCTGCCTAGAGGTCCCGGTCTGAACAAGGTCTCAGAGAGGCTGAGGCCTGGAGAGGGGTTCAGGGTGGCAGTGAAGAGGCTGCGTCGAGCCCCAGGCTCGGCCGCTCCAGGCAGGAGCCCTGAAACTCTCTCACCATCCCTCCCGCTGCTGCGTCACCTCCCTCGTAACACAGTCCTTCAAGGGAATGTTACGGGACTGGATATGCGTGCACACGCACATGTGTAAGCTTCACGTACACACAGATCTGGGTGTGTATACACACATACCTACATGCGTATATACATGCATGTGTGTAACACCTGTTCACATACACACAAAATGATAACCCATGGGGTTGTTTAAAGGATTAAATATGTGTGTGTACCTACATGTGCGTATGTGCACATGTGCGTATATGTGTGTGTATATATATATGTAGAATATGCATCTATTCACACAACAAGCATACACATTTACTTAAATGTATGTACCCACACCAGTAACATACACATACACACGTGTGTGCGCACATAATCAGTGTGTACACGCATGTGTGTGTGTGTGCGTTTTATACACAAGTGTGTGCACACGTGCTATACTTTCATGTGCCCGTGTGTGTGTGAACACATGCACATACTTAACCTTGCACCTGTGTGTGTTCTTGTGAGACTTGGAGCAGGTGTCTGGCTGCTGGCTGGGGGTGCTAGCAGGGCTCTGCCGCCCTCTGTGCCAGTGCTGCAAGCCAGGACCCGGTGTTGACAGACACCGAGTCTCCAGGGACGGCGGTCTAAGCCCCTCCCACCAGCCTGTTTATAGACTCAAGAGGAGGGCTACCCTGGTGATGCTGGGAGACAGATGCAGGTGGGAGACAGATGCAGGTGGGAGACAGCAGTGACAAAAGGTGGTGGGCCCCGGGGCAGGGGTCCCCCCCTTCAGCTGGCTTCTTCAGGGGAGCCTTGCCGTCAGAGCCCAGCCATGAGCCAGGCAGAGCTTGCAGGGTGACCCAGGTGCTGGTTGCCTGGGTTAATATCTGAAAAGCCTTCAGACAGCATCCTGGCATAGAGGAAGCTTTGTATAAATATTTGTAAGATAAATAAAACACAACGTGCCATCTGCACTCAGGGAAGGGATGTCTTGCTTCCCTGATGTGTTCTGTCTCCTGGGACGGGGGGGTGTCTGCTCTGTGACACAGGGCTCCTGGTCAGTGTGGGGCCCAGTACACCCCACCGGGGAGCAGGCAGAGGAGGGGGCAGTGAGGTGAGTGCAGGGGCCATGCCAGTGATGCCAGGAGTCCAGACCCAGGGGGATTTTTCTGTTCTGTCTGTTGGATGTCTGTTCTGCTTCTAGTCATTTCCATGACTAGGTGCAGCTGACCCCCCAGGTGGCCATTGGACTGACCAGAGCCAGAAGGTAGCCAGCCGCCTGCAGGGAGTGTGGGTAAGGCCAGCCCCAAAGACGAGGCCTGGGCTTGAGGGGTGTAGGGTACGCCAATCCCTTGCCAGGGACACCAGGGTCCATGGGACACAATTCTCTGTTGCTGCAAGTGACTGTGAGTGGTGAGGCTTGAGAAGGGGGAATAGAACAGACAGGGTCTCCTTCCAGCCCCCACCCCAGCACCTGCTGCCATTTGCTGTGAAAGGGATAAGCTTAGCACTGTGTTTAGCTCTGGGACCCAGCCTGGCTCAGGGATTTGTGTGAACACACACTGCAGAGGAGGTGGGTTCCTCCACACCCTCACCCCCATAACCAACCACATCGTCATCCCACCTGAAAGGTTCTCAACCCGTCCCCTGGTCCCCTGGGTGCCGCAGTCATGTCCACACACCTGGGGCTCAAATGTCGTCTTTAAAAATGGCTCATTTGAGTTCTGATCCAGATGCGTCTGCACTGTGTGAAGTGCTCTTTGGTTGATGGTTTCCCCTGGTTCGCGGCTGAGGAGGTGGCAGTCTGCCCTTAGAGGTCCAGCTCTGGGTTTGCATCTTTACCTCCACTGTGGTGTAACAGGCTCCTCTCCCCGCACCACATGCCCATCAGTGGGAGTCACACCAGAGGCCTGAGCAGGTTTGCTGTGATTTGTTTAGAGGAAGGATCCAGCTCGCTGAAGCAGCCAGGTCATCCATCAGGGCACATGAGGTCAGATCCCCTACGCACTTTAGAAGTAAGAGATGATGAGAGATGCAGGGAGATGGAGATGCAGTGGGAGAAACACTCCAGGACACATACCAACCACTGCCCAGCCTTTCAGGAGTGCAGGCCTGGGGTCGGAGGGTCCTGGGGGTTCCAGACTCAGGCTTGGGTGGCAGATGGGAGCAACAGAGGCAGGCGCCAGGGTCAGCCTAAAAGGAGAAGGTGAAGAGAGACTCAAGATCCGGGGACAGAGGAACAGAGCTGGTGTGTTTGTGTGTGATGTTCACATTAATCCCTCCCTGTTACAACTCCTGAATAGTTTACATTTTAATTTTTGAAACTATTAAGTTCTTGGGGCAACATTTTTATTCAGATGGGTTGCCTTTTCATGGCTTAAAATGTCTATTAAAAAATTAAAGTGTATTTACAGAAATTTAAATTCTCAGAGTGCAGTAAACAAATTGCCTCTAAAAGCACCCGTTTTAAGCAATTCAGAGAGAAAAGGCAGAGATTAGCAGCTTCTGATTGCATGGCCCAACCTTGTAAGAACAGTTAACGGTACACCTCGATGCTTATTCTTCTAAAAAGAACTGTCACCGATTAGGAGACGGGAAAAGGGGGAGTTGGAATATTACAGGAATTGGCAAGTGATTGGAATATTATCATCCAACTAATGGATAAAGGTGGCTCGTTCAGGAAATGAATTTGGAAGATTACGGAGCTGAAACCTTCGGCAAGAAAAGCGCTGTGTCTCATTTTGTGAAATTACAAATGGCTCCAGCTTTTCAGGGGTGAGGCAGGTGGAAGCCTTGCAGCTGGGTGGGGATAGCAGGCGTAGATTAAGGCCCACAGGAGTTATTTAAGCAGCATTGTCAGTCATGCCAAATCTCCACTTTGCAAACACGTCTCGGCCCAGGAGATAAACAATATCTTCCCCGTTTTTTAACGTCACAATGAGAAACCATCCTCCTGTGGTCTTGAAAAACAGAGCTCCTGACCCCAAGGTTGAACCAGTAGCCATTGATGTAACATACGTATTACAGTCGCCGGTCAGAGCACCGTGAGCTCCACACCCAGGCAGGATAACGGAGCACACCGATGCCAGAAAGGAGCATGAGGAAGGCTCCTAGAAACTACAGACACCATCCTCGTGTCTATCCAAGAAGCAGACTCAGCTCAGTGAGGCGGACGTTGGTGGGTGCTTTGAAGGAAGGGGCAGGGGCAGGGCGCGCCTGAGGAGAGGCTTGTCCGCAGTTGCTTCTTTGTTGACAGACTCATAAATTCAGGGCTTTCCTCGTGTGCTTTAAGAGTGTGCAGCCTTCTCCATTCATCCCCTCATCCTGTTCACTGCGAAGGCATCATCCTCACTCGTCCTTAGCATTTTCTCAATGCTGAGAGACAAATAGCCAAGCTTTCAAGATGCAGAAAGCCAACGAGCTACATGGCTCAGCTTTCAGACGGCAAGTGCCGAGCCGCCTCCTGCCTCGAGCGGAGCAAGAACAGTGAGGAGGGGAGTGGGCTCCGTGGTCAGACAGGACATTGGAAATCCAGGCTCTGCTGCACACCCATGTGATATGGGGTTGATGGCTTCACTTCAGATCAGATTCCTCACTTACAAATATACACTGTAGGTATGAATGTATGTATGCTCAGTTGCCCATTTCTGTCTGACTCTTTGCAGCCTCATGGACTGTAGTCCACCAGGCTCTTCTGCCCATGGGATTCTCCAGGCAAGAATACTGGAGTGGGTTGCCATGCCCTCCTCCAGGGAATCTTCCCGACCCGGGGATCAAACCCTCGTCTCTTATGTTTCCTGCATTGGTAGGTGAATTCTTTATCACTGAGCCACCTGGGAAGCCCGCGTGTATACACGACTATGTACAAAATAGACAACTAGTGGGAGCCTACTATAAAACACAGGAAGTTCAACTTAGTGCTCTGTAATGACCTAGAGGGGTGGGGAGGGGGGATAGGAGGGAGGTTCAAGAGGGAGGGGATATATATATACACATATAGCTAATTCTCTTTGTTGTACAACAGAAACTAACACAACACTGTTATTATACATCAATAAAACAAAATAACATAATAAATTGGATTCCTCAGTTACAAATGCAGGTAATAGTAGTTCCCTCCCCGTTGTTGTTGTTGTTCGGTCGCTAAGTCGTACCTAACCCTGTGATCCCATGGACCGCAGCGTGTCAGGCTTCCCTGTCCTTCAGCATCTCCTGGAGTTTGCTCAAACTCATGTCCATTGAGCCCGTGATGCCATCCAACCGTCTCATCCTCTGTCCCCCTCTTCTCTTCCTGCCTCCCATCTTTCCCAGCGTCAGGGTCCTTTCTAATGAGTTGGCTCTTCGCATCAGGTGGCCTTTAGGAATGACCCTCCTACCAAAGGTTTGTAAAGACGTAATGAATGGAGGTGTGTCAACGTGGAGGCACTGGAGAGTTGTTAGCCGATACACATGGTAATTACTTTGTGAATTTCAGGGCACGGCATACACGAGGTGCTTAGTGTGCTGGAGGAGGGAATACCTCTCCTCCTTGTATTGTCTGAGCCTTCATCACATCAACTCGGTCCTTTATTTTATCTGGCAATTTCCACAGGGTACAGAATAGTTCAGAAAAGTGCACAGATCACGGGATTGCCACAAAGTGAATTTGCACATATGACCAGCAAGTGGATCAAGGGGCAGGCAGGACCTTTCCTGCATCCCTGAAAGCCCCTCTGGCTCAGTGAGTCCCGGCCCCGGAGGCAGCCACTGCCCTAACCCCTCTCAGCACAAGTGACCCATGTTGTTGGCAAGTCTTGTGCGTGGGGAGCACCCAGCACTGTCCATGTCAAGGCCACTTCCTTCATTCACGCTGACGTTTGTGAGGCTCACCCAGCCTGCTGAGAGGGGTAGCCTGTCTACCCTCCTTGCAGGACGGTGTCCTGTCATGGACACCCCGACAGCCCTGCCTGCCCCACCCAGCTCCCCCTCTGCCTGGAGCACCAGGCCCCACACTCAAGGACAAGCTGCTTTCCATCTTTCTGATTATATTCGCCTCTGGAGCCATTTGTGCAGAGACTGAAACGGATTTGATGTGATGAATCACAAAATCGCACCCTTTACTCAAAAACTCCACATAAAGAGCAGTTCCGTTTGGGATGAATTGGACCCACACGATGAGTTACGGGCTCATTAGACTGGCAGAGTGCCTTCCTTTATCATATTAAGTTTACCTAAATCACACAGAGCGTTCATTTTTAGAAACAATTCCCGCCCACCTCAAGGAATCATCAGCATTGCTACAGGAGGTACAACACAGTCCTGTTTTAGTGGGAGGCGCATGCTTTGCAGTTGTGTGACAACTCGGTTCTGTGATGCCTTCTCCGTGGGGACAGCCCATAGAGATTGATGACACCTCAAAAATGGTGTGAAAGAAAGAGACAGCCTGTGTCTGCGCCTGCCTGCAGCACCAAGCAAGGCCTGCACCCTTCTTGCTCGGACACCCTCCCAACACGTGGTGGGATGGCCCACGGCACCCCTGCCTCCTGGGGAAGCACACACACATCCCTCTGCCTCTCTCAGAAGAGCTTTCAGAACCCCAGCATGTGCTCTGGTGATGAGAGTGTGCATGAGGGCATCACCGAGTCCTCAAAGCTTGGCTCTCTTCTAGAAAATAAACCCAGGATGATGCGGGCAGACACAGGCTTGGTTCTCTCACAGTGTGTATGCCCCTAGGATTCAGAAAGGAGTGGGTAGCCACTCAGACCTCTTTGTGATTGAAAAGAAAGAAATCGCAGAGCGAGAGGCTCTGGAGTTGGGGTGGGGGCCATCTGTCCTCTGTGCAGAGACTGTGTTCTCAGAACCACCAGGACCCCTGGGTGCTCTTCCCACTTGTGTTAAATGCAAAGAGTCCTTCAAGTGAAATGGCCAGAGTCCACATGTGAACTGGAATGTTTCTTAACTGAGCCATGGTTGAGAACAAATGGACCCAAGGACCCGTCCCCTTATCCATCACAGGGAACTGCTGTGAATTCAGATTCCCACTTCGGTAGCATGCCCTCTGAACACATGAAGTCTGCAGCTTGCTCACCAAGCAGCTCTGTTCCCAGAGGTCACATGTGTAGATCCTTAAATCCCGAAGCCTCAGGTCATACAACCCTGGTGTCTGCCCTGAACAGGTGTGCAGGGGCTCGGTTCTGCTCAGGGGTGTCACAGAAAAGAGGCAGGGCACAGGGCACCCTAGTCCTCTTCCTGGGGCACTGGTTCCTGCCTCGATTTGGGGTCTGATGAATAGAAATGTCACTGGAAATTGATTTTCCATTTAATCAAAAGAGAAATTTATTTCTGGGTCTTTCCAACTGTAAGGTCAGCCGTTGATGAGTTAGTGAAAATTTTATTAAGTTTTATCCTTGCTGTTGGGTGTTTCTGGGTATTGCGTTCATGGGTGAGCAGGTACCCTACGAGCCGTGAGCTGATCACTACAAAGGTCAGAACTGGCCCGGTGGGGACAGAGGACAGAGAATTGGACTGGCAAAGGCACCCTCATTTCCCTGGCTCCTCTGTCTCCAGGCAGCTCACCCTGGTTTAGAAGTTTCTGTGGTCTAAGCAGCAGTCGAGATGTTTTCCACAAAAGGGCCAAAATGGCAAATACTATAGGCTTTGCAGCCATGGAGCTTCTATCGTGTCAACTCCACTTTGAGACCCAAAGCAGCCACAGACAGTAAATATACGCATGGGGTGGCCACCTTCCCACAAAGCCAATTACAGAACCCGGTGGCGGATCCCATTTGACTATGGCGGTGGGCCATAATTATTGACTTTTGGTCCAAGAGACCTCTCATTCCACGTAACTTGACCAAGACAACACTGGCTGTGCTAAAACAATTCAATTCCAAGGTTGCCTTCGAGTGGAAGTAAATTTTATGTACAGCGAGACCCGGATATACTTACGATAGATTCTGCTTAGGTATTAATTGAGTTTCTTAATGTGATGGCTATTATCCGATAGCTTAGAGGGAAAAAGGGAGATAAAATTCATGAGCAAAATTGCCCCTCATTTACAGTCCTATTCTGAATTGAGCCTTTGTTCTAAGGGAATCACTGCACTCTTTGGAGGCACTTAAATTTCCAGGGTGGGGGCAACCACAGAGAGCGCAAGTATTGTTTGTGAACTTCTCGGATGGATGGCCCTGCTGGAATTCAAAAAGTCTTGTTAACAACATTAATGTGTAACTACCTGCGTTTTAATCATGCAAAGACAAACTCAGGCCATTTTGTTCTGGTGGAGCATCACTAATTCTAGTTATACGATGACTATGCAACACTGGATTTTAGAAATTAGGCCTCCGAGATCCATTAGCGGTGTGGTACGCCTTGCTGAATGGATGTCTATATTATTATCAAGGTAATTCAGAACAAATTTCAAGCTGTGACAATAAAATGGTTCTTGTAGTAGGTTGGGTTTATACAGAAATTGCCAGTTAGAAGGAGAATGGTTATGTTTTCAAGTTGGAATTCTGATGGACTAGTTTTACTTTTACTCACTGTCATTAAATTCTGAACTTTTTTTCTTTTAACCAATGTGATAACAGCATACCAGGGCAAACTGTGATTACTGGATAATAATGAAATGGTATCTTTTTCACCCCATTCAGCCCATGGTGGGTTTTGGTATAAGATTACGCAGTTCTCTTCTATGTCCAGGACAAAGAGGAATTCTCAGTCATTCACACCAGGAATGCTGTCCCAGGAAGGAGTTGGTCCTGAACCCTAGGACCATCCTTTTGAGAGCCTCACACTGGCTGTGCCTGGTTCTCAAAGCCCTCTCTCTGATCCTCTCACCCATTTTCACTGCAGACAGCACAGACGGAGAAGTTAAGTTCTGGAGCAGCACCGTGAGAAGTTAGGTTCCTCTTCAAGCCTTTCTCTTGCTTCAGTGCTGGAGGAGTTGGAGAAGAGTATGCTTTGGTCTGGAGAAGGCAATGGCAACCCACTCCAGTACTCTTGCCTGGAAAATCCCATGGGTGGAGGAGCCTGGTAGGCTGCAGTCCATGGGGTCGCTGGGAGTCGGACACGACTGAGTGACTTCACTTTCACTTTTCACTTTCATGCATTGGAGAAGGAAATGGCAACCCACTCCAGTATTCTTGCCTGGAGAATCCCAGAGACAGGGGAGCCTGGTGGGCTGCCGTCTATGGGGTCGCACAGAGTCGGACACGACTGAAGCGACTTAGCAGCAGCAGCAGCAGCAGCATGCTTTGGTCATCTGTGATTATGGGACCATCCTGTGTCCCCCGTACTTCACTGTACCCCCACCATCCACCTTCCCTTCCCCCTCACAGAGCCTCTCACAATGTGGTAAATGTGAACAAATGTGAAATGAATGAGGGTCGTGGTCGGATCATGTGCTGGGGCCCCTGACGATGCCTTGATGAAAGCACAGAGCCTGAAGAGCCAGGGATCAGGTACCACATGCTCTCCCTTTGCCCTCTGTCAACACATCGTCTTCATCGTGCCATCACCATCATGGATCTAATGTCTCCCATGACTCTACTTATCGTAATTCATCAAATCCTCATCACAACCTGTGGGGCAGATACTATTACTGTCCGTTTTCACAAGTGAGTAAGCTGAGGTGCAAAGGGGGCAAACCCATAGACAGAAAGTCAGAGTCGGTATCAATGATGTAGAAGTGGTGGGAAAACTTAATGCTGACCCACATGCCCGTGACACAGGGAACGTCTTCTGACAGGCAGGGCAGCGTCCTTGCCTCCAGAGCCACCGGAGAGCGATGGTCCCCATGGAGACCGCTGCTGGGCCTCCGAATGGGCTGCTGGCTACCAGTTGGCGCCAGCCTCGTGTTCCCCCCACTAATGAGTCACCAGCTGTGCTAAGTGGCTTTAAAGACTAATCCTCGTCTCCCTGTTGGGCAGGCCTGGGGGAAGCTCGACAGGGAAAGAGCATCTTTGCTCATTGGAACATATGGTTTGTTCAGAGAAGGGAGGATCCATGTGTCACCCATGAGAGCCAGCATACTGGTCAGAGAGGCAACGTGGTGGCATCACCTTCTGATCCTGCTGTTAAAGATCACCCAGAGTCTTCTTGGGGGTTTCTCCATCCTTTTTCTCTGTCCCAGGGGCTGTGCAACTGGCTTCCCAGGGTCCCCTCGCTTGCCAAGACTCATAAGCAGATGCTGGCCCTCTGGGAGCACTGAGATCCTCAGCTGCACACACTTCAAACACAAACACCACACATCTGAAACTTTCATCCATTGACATCAACTCATTTATTTTCTCAAACACCTACTCACCTTCCTCTCCTGCCATCAACTGTTAGGGGTCCTGAGTCCCCTGCAGTGTTTGCAGAGAAGAGGTGAACTGAGCTGTATGAGGACATTGGCTTTGATTATCTGGTTACTGGATGAAGCAAGACTGGGTGGCTGACTACTTGGGAGCCCTCTTGGCATCAGCACCACGGACAGCGGCTTCTTGCCCATGGACTGGTTACTTTTATCGAGACCAGGGTAACAGATTCTAAAATTAAGCATCTTTTAAAGATATATATAATGTTTCAGGAGCAACTCAGTTGATTCAGGTTTATAAGTGCACGTGACCATCATGGTAAAAGTTGTTCCATGGACGTTTCCAGGTGTCATTATATCCAAGGAGTTACGAGTGACAGCTCCCCTTGCCTGGGTCCAGGCTGCCAAGTACCAGTTTCTAGCAGGTTGTTTGACCCTCATGTGGAGCATGAAGATGACAGCACCTCCCACCCTGCAGGGCCTGTAGGGACTATGCATACCCTCCCCCAGGTCCCACCTGGATAAGTCACTGGAAGCCCTTCCCTTTGCTTCTGGACACAACTGCCCCTCCAGCCACCTCCACTCCTGAGCTCTTGGGTGTGTACAGACTCACAAATAAATAATTATTTCTTTTCTGAATGATAGTAAAGGTAGGAAATCAGATATCAGTTCTCTTTCCATCCTTTGGATCCAGCAACTGTACATAAACCACACCCAATTGGCGGGAATTGAAGCGGCGGCTGTGTTAGGGGCTTCTGTGGACTTGGTTCACTTTAGTCCTCTCTGCACCCCTAAGAGGAACCACGCTGTTACCCCATTTTACAGATGAGAAGCAGAAACATAGAGCAGGTAAGTAATTGCTCTGGGCCACACAGCTAGTGGGACCCAAAGCCACCACAGCCTCATGCCTGCCTCCGCCTGCACCTGGTCAGTGGAATTAGGAAAGGGATCCTGTTCCTTAGGAGTGTCCCATGAAAAGTAATGGGAGTGGGACTTCCCTGGTTGTCCAGTCTTCCAATGCAGGGGCTGTAATCCCTGATCAAGGATGAACCCACATGCTGCATGACACAGCCTAAAAGTAAAAAAATAAAGCAAAATAAAAAGCAGTACTAAGGGTGGGTCACCATCTTTATTCTGATGGGCCCTGGCAGGGACTGACTGTGGCCCATGAGCCCAGCCTGGCCTGCTTCCTCCTCTTACAACATTGTCTTGGAAGACACACTGTCTGACCGTTTTATTATTATTATTTATTATCTCTGCTCCTTTCCTGCACCCACAGGAGACCTGAGTCGTTGTGAAACAGTCCTTGGTGCCCACGGAGCAAAAACTAGTTACTCTCTGTCCCTGCTCAGAAAACATCTGCAACCCCTGCTCTACTAACCTGGGCAAAAAAGAATGAAAAAACACACTTTTAAGCTTTCATCCTCTGGCTTAAGGATCAGCTCTCCTCCAGGTCTAGCTGAAGATACTCCCTCTTTCTGGGCAAAGTCCAGGCCCAGGATTGTGGCAATGCCATCCCCATTCCACTTCAGGGAATTTCAAGATTCCCTGGAATCTTGACCCCCTCAGCTACTGGGGCCTCAGTGTGGGGGTGCCCAGTCCTTCCCTGGTTCTCAGGGCTATCACCTGAGAACTGGGGGGATCTGGTGGGGGCCAGCCATGTGCACCCCACCCTACAGCGTCTGGCAAGACCAGAGCCTAGGGCATCCCTCACGGTTGGGCTGGCAGAGCAGCAAGAGTCACCGTGTACCACGGCCACTCAGACCTCAAGCAGTGTATAAGGGAGGGATCCAGAGTCCATCTAGCTACTTTCGCCCTCCCACAGGAATGGCTCTGATTTATTGGTTTAATTAGGGGCTTTTAAGCTTTAATTTGAAAAGTTAAATAAGCTGTCGTTCTGTGTAAACTGTGGCTGAGCAAATTATCCCAGGACAAGGGAGGAAGGGTCTCACCAAACTGAGATTGCGGCCCTGCAAGGTCCGCAGGCCCTAGTGGGATCCCCCACCCATGGGCAGCTCAGCTCCAATGACAAGGCCAGCTCCTCTCCCTGGGTCAGGTTTGTTCCCGCCGGCTGCAGGCATAGCCTGTGTCAGCCCGTGCACGTGGGCACGAGCTTGTGGGAGCCTCAGCTTGGCCATGCATGACAGCAGCTCTGTTTTACTCCTGCCATCCTTTTGTGGCTCCAGGAGAGAATGTACAAATAGCCGTCTTCAAAGGCAAACACTCACTGTGTTACGACATGGCTCCTGACTCTGCTCTGGGAAGCGCCTGGGAAGAAGGTCCCTGTGGACCCACAGAGCGAAGGCTGGGGTTCTGAGCACACCTGGTATCCCCCTGCCTCTGCTCATTGCATCTGAGATCTCACTGTTGGCCTCGAGGAAACATTTGCTCCTGACAGTTTGCTGCCCTTTGGGTCGTCTTCGCTCTCTTGCACACAGGCCTAGCTGCAGACATGGGTGGTGGGCCCTGGCAGCCCAGTGCTGTTGCAGCCTTGATCTGTGCTGCGTCTTCCCCGGGATCTTCTGGGGCCACCCTGAGGATGGCAGTGAAAAGGTGGGTGACAAGAGGTAGTCTGTTTTTGGTCTGGGCGTTGAGTCCTGTGCTTCCTGAGCATGGGTGCTGTGGGAGTAGGGGGAGTGGTGTGTATGGACGACTGTGTTTGCAATGCGTCATTGGGCTATTGATCTGGAACTCCAATTCCAGGGAAGTGATGCCAAATAAAGTGGGTGCTTGACTGGGGGAGTCAGATGTGGGAGAGGAGCTTCTTGACCTCAATATGTGATGATGCTCCTGTAATAAATGCTAATCACCTTTCCACCACACCCTGAGGCTGCTGGTGTTTCTCCCGCCTCCAAGAGAATTGTACGCATGCGTAGTAGCTGTTGAGAAGTTTAAGGTCTTCTCCTAAAAAAATGTGGAGCCCAGGTGCATAAGTGTGTCTGTACTAATGCAGGAGGCAGGGAGACTGCATTGAGACTGGAAGATTCTCATGTGTTTTGAGGCTGCAAAGTGAGGGAGCCTCCCTTCACCCGACCTGCTGCCTCGTGCTTCTCTGAGCAAACAGGGCTCTGCATACCTGACCTGAAGCTGCAGGGCGGCTCAATACCCAGCCTGCAGGCTGCTTT
The DNA here is from genome assembly GCF_029378745.1 of Bos indicus. Lineage (NCBI taxonomy): Eukaryota > Metazoa > Chordata > Mammalia > Artiodactyla > Bovidae > Bos > Bos indicus. The sequence continues at coordinate 55,462,687 of NC_091772.1, read as the reverse complement.
CTGACAAGGTGTGGACTTTCACTCTGGAAACAACAGCTTCCAAGGAGGGCGAGTCAGCTGTCTTCTACCAACGAGCGTTATGTGTGGTCTGAACAGGAATTTCGACCGCAGTCTTAACAGGACCCCAGGGCTTGCTATCCGTGGCCACAGCAAGTATGCAGCCTCTGTCAGTTCAGAGATATTCATCCTGAGTTAAGGCTGCATCCATCTTTCATCATGGTCTCCCAGAGGCCCAGGAAAGAGTGGGGCTTACCCAGGGCAGAAGGGCAGGAGGCTCCGGGGCTGCTGGAGCAGAGGGTGGATGAGCATACAACCAGCAGGGAGCAGGTCCCCCTGGCTTCAGCAACCTTAGGACTGGGGGTTTTCCCAGGTTCCTATGAGAGCCAGAAATGCAGGCGGGCATCCCCACTCGATAGGGAGGCCCCTTTGAGACCCTCTGCAAGGCAGTTGCAAGGCAATGCCTACCTATCTTTCTACAGGAGTGAGGCCTAGCTGACCTAGCCTGGGGTCTGGGCCAGTTCACAGGCGTTCAAGAGCTGCAGCTGCAGCTGAGGCTTTAGGAGCTGAAACCAGGCAGTTTCACTGCTACAAGGAACTGGAGGGGCTTTCCCGTTCTCCCGAGCACCGCCCCCGCGCCCCGAGGACCTTTCAGAGTGACACCTTGGACCAAGCACCATGCTGTCGCTACTGAGGAGAAGACTGAGGCTCAGACTCACAGGGTCCCACCGTTGGAAGATGACAGAGCCCAACGGTGTATTCATTCATTCAGCCCCAGGTGTAACTTTCCCTGGAGCCAAGCCCTAAACGAGTGAAACAACAGGCTGGAACTGGTAGCATTTCTCATTCTAGGGCCATGGCTTCCAGGAAGCAGGCTTGATCAAAGAAGGAAATGGACATTCGGGTGGATACCTTGCCTGAGCTTGGGATCAGTCACGTGAGCTCTGAGCTGAGCTGACTTTGCTTAAAAATGGGCTTTTCCTATGTCTTTGATGCTTGTGTGTCCCATAGATTAATTGTGTATATAAGACACATGATAATATATATGATACACATCCATGTGTTTCATTCTCCACAATGAAGGTCAGAGGTTCCCCCAGGTGTTCCTGAGGCAGGTGGAAAGGCAGGACACAGGTCAAGGGAGGGAGGGGTGTTCACTTAGATGGGATCTGGGGCCGGCCTGGGTGCAGTCATCTGAATTGTGAGGCAAGGGGACCCAGGCATGGTGTGAGCCTGAGAGGGGGGTGGGAGGCTTCAGGGCAGCAGCAGAGGCACACAGATCCTGCCGGCCATCCTCAGGCAGCCTTGCCCATCCATACAGGAAGCTCAGACCGTGCACTGGGATCGCCCCTGGGCCCTGGGATGCCGCCCCACCTCCAGGTAGAAGGCCCTTCCCCATGTCCTTGTGTGGTTACAGTTTTCTCGCCTCAGTTTGCACCACTTACTACAGAAGCATCATTTCTGTGCACAACACTGCAGTGGCCACAAGGAAAGAGAACCTAGACACCTGGGAACAGAGCTGGAGTTTTCTTCCTCTTCCAAGTGTGTTGTGTTTGACTGTGTAGTGGCTGTTGAGAAGCTCCCTCTTCTTGTAAGATCCCACTTAGAATGTATACCCTATAGTGCTCCACAGACAGAGAAGTGGGTAAACAGACTGTGCGCTAGCCACACAGTGGAATATTAGTCAGCCTTTTAAAGGGAGGGGATCTGACATCTGCCAACACGGATGAACCGTGAGGATAGGACGCTGCCTGAAATGAGCAGTCACAGGGGGACAAATGCTATAGGATCCCACTTATCTGAGGTCCCCAGGAGTAGGAGCATGGGTTCCCTGGGCTAGGGGTTGAGGGGAAGTCAGGTCATCGTTCAGTGGGAACTGTTTTTGTTTTGTAGGATAAGAAGATTCTGCTCAGTGATGGGTGTGTGGAGATAACACTGCTGTTCACTGGAACACAGTGAAGATGCACAATTTTATGCCATGAATTTTCAACCACAATTGTTTTTTAAGGTCCCTGTTGTAGACAGATGGCTGGGGACAGGAGCCCTTCCTGGCTGGGGCCATGGGGGCTCCACCTGCAGTCCCACCTATGCACAAAATTTGCCTTCAGGGAGAGCGAACTGACTGGGAAGGGGGTTCCAATTTCAGCTGAGCTCCAAACCTGGGAAATGAGACCCCCATCAGAGAGGGACCCAATCATGGCGGGACCCCCATCATGAAGGGAGGTGGAGGAAATGCCATCCTAGTAACTGCAGGGAGGGAAGGTGGAAGTCCTGTTACTGGTCATCCCCTGAGCCCCGCCCAGTGCTCAGGACTCACTTTGGCATTTACCTTGAGATTCATTTCAGGAACAAACCAAAAAAAGTGGAGGATTTGAAGATTTCTGGGGAACTGTCCCTGGATTGGCATTTGGAGAGATAGGCTGGATGCTGTTGAGAGTGAAACTGAGGTCCCAAGAGTACGTCATGACCCTGGAACCTGGCTTCGACCCTGTGGGGTCCCCATGGTGTGTGGTCACCCATCACAGATCAGGAGACAAGGCTGGTGGAGGGAGTTGTGAGCATGCCTAGGGTCACATGGGCAGCCTGTGTCTTCCGGCCACACAGAGCTGCTGGCACATGCCATTCGGGGGCCCCAGGCCCTGGTGCCCACTGAGCCCTGAGTCAGCCCTCCCACACGCCCTCTCGCTAATACCACCCTTTTGTTAGGAGCAGAAGAGAAAGTGGCAGCAGCCTCTGTGTTCTGGGTGCCCATCTGGCAGAAATTCCCTCCTACCACAACTGTGATTGTGTCCGTAAACTGCACATGGACACAATCGTGATACACTCAAACCAGGACAGATGGAAGGGAAAGCTGAGTGCAGATAACATCTCAAGCACAGCCAGGAACTCCATGCCCCTCCCCGCGCCATCTCTCCCTGCATCCTCGCACCCTCACCCTCACCCCCACCCCCGCCCCACCTCGGAGGAACAGCAGGCAAGAGTTTTAATTGCTACAGCTCCTGAGTCCCACTCAGCCTCCGGCTGATTGATTGGGGCACTTGTCGGGGCACAGTGAAGCCAGTGGTCTGCAGGTGGGCATTCCAGCCAATTAGTCCCCCACCCTGGGCGGTGCCCCAGGAATCCACTTCTCACCAGCAGCCCCAGCTGACCCCTGTGGCCTGGGGCCCCTCCCTCACTGAGCCCTCAGGTTCCCGCTCTCCTGATTATGGCAGTAAAATGCCCTCCCCTCCTTTTCAGCTCAGTAGCCCAGCCCATATGTCAGACTCAAAAGAGCATCTCCTCGCTTGTAACCATGCCAAGATTAATATTTTCACTGGGGATCTCACGCTATCACCATCCGAGCGGACAGCTGCATGCGTGCTCCACCAAGCAAGGCTGTGCTTGCGTGAGGCACATGAGCCCCAGTGAGGAAAATGAATACAGATGCAGGTGTTTTGTGTAACGGGGGCGCCATGGAGCACACTAGGAGCGGCGCCCACTGCCTGCACATCGCTGCGGGGAGATCAAGGTCACACACAGTTGCATCCTCTGGTCCCGGCCAGCTACTGCCCCACCCACTTCTGTCTCCAGGTGTGAATGCCACTGGAACCTTGTGGATCTTATTTAACTTATTAACTTATTTAACAGAGAAAACGTAATTTCCAGTTTGAGTTTAAAAAAGAAAACTCAGAGCCTCCCCAAACGACCCAAATAAGAGAAACAGAGGTTTCTGGCCAGATGAGCAGATTCTGACCCGGAAGTCACAGAGGGTGAGACCCCTGCAATGGGAGCCCCGGCTCTTCCATGGAGGGACGCGTTCGCAGCTCTGCTATAGGAGCTGGTTGTGCACTCTAGTCTGCAGGCTCTATCCTCACCCATAAGGGCTTGGGGCCAAGTCCAAGATTCTCATAGCTGTGCCAACTGCCATATGCCCCAACAGTAGCCAGTTAAACACCTGGGCATTGTTCCAGTGAGGGGAAAACTAATATGGCAGAGCCTCAGGATAGATCAGGAATAACCACAGTGCGGCTCAGATGCCTATTAGTGAACTCATGGAGTGTTCCACCACATTAAAAACTGAGACACTAGAAAAGTGTCAAAATGGGGTCAGAGCTCCATATTTCCTTAATCAAATTCTTCATTTAGGACTCTTCCAACTGTAGGTGGCCACACTGAACTCAAAGTAACTAATATAAAAACGTATCAGAGAAATCCAGGCAATACCTTCAGTTATGGCTTGATCCAGGGGCTGAAGATGTTACCATCTGGGCCTGGTGTCTCTTATTTCTGCCTCCTCCAGTTTGGCTCATTTCAATCAAGGCTCTCCCCTCAGGGAGACAAGCTGGCAATGATAGAGCCAAACCTACCTGTTCTCCAGTTTAGGAGAGGGGGAAAGAGGTTTTTCCTGTCAGTGTTAATTTAACTCTCAGGATACGTGCTTATGGCTTGCACACAGCTCCAGTGCCAGGCTCAGTGCCACATTTCACAAGCATTTATCAGATGGGCTATCATAGTGGTATAAAAAAAATAAAACACCAGTTTGTACTCATAGAGTTTGAATCTGTTAATGAAAGACAGACAATCGAAACTTGGAATGAAAAAAAGAGCAGTAAGAAGAAAGGAACATGACTCTACAGAGCAGGGGTCTGCAAGCTATGACCCCCTGCCTGTTTTTGCAGATAAAGTTTTATTGAACACAGCGACGTCCATCATTTATGTATTGTCTATGGCTGCTTTCATGCTACAGCATCAATACTGAACAATTGCAAAGTGCCCGTATGCCCTGCAAAGCCTAAAATAGTGAGTCTCTCAGCCCTTTACAAAAAAACTGTTTGCTGACTCCTACAGAGAAAGGAATAAAGGAGCATGGCCTGATGGATGCAAGCTTCCCTAGGGACATGTGAACTGGGATCTCAGGAATAAATAGGATTTAATTCAGCGAAGAGGTCAGAGTAGGGAGAGAAGCTATGGGAGGGGCTGGGAAGATGGTCAGGGGCTTTGGCTGTAAGACACTGCTCCTCCTGGGATCAGCTTTTATGAGTGGGATGGTTGGGGGGTGGGGAGGGACACGTGGAGGAGGAGGTGAAGGATGGACCCAGAGGGTGTGTGCTTCCCTTCTGAAGCAGCGGGCATGGCAGTGAGTTGAAGCTGCAGAAGGAACTGGAGCACAGCTCCTGGGAGCTCGGCTTCTCAGTGCGGGTTGCATCTTGACATTTACTACATTTGTGCGTGTGAACATAAAACAAAGCTTCTTCCTCCAGCGAGACGACACTTCAGATCCATCCTCACTGGGTTAAGCGCCAGTGGTGCTGTTAACCCCCTCCACCTCCATCCTTCTTCCAGACGGTGGTGTTTGTAGATGGCACGTCAGGGTTGTGAGAGAATAGAGAACCTCTTGGTGCTGAAAACACCAAGCTTGGATGGATTAACCTTGTTCTCTAACCCATGTTCTTGGCTTCATTGGTGCCTGTCTGACCAGCCACTTGGCTTAGCCATCTGCTCAGCACCTGGACAGCACCATGCATGGATGTCAGCTGGCGAAATGATGGCATCTGTGCAAACCCCTTCCTCCCTCACCTGAGGTAGACATCACTAATCAATCCCAGCTGGGTTAGATGGAGACTTGTGAACCTGCTCAGCTCAGAGCTCTTGGCAGCCACTGCTGTCACTCAGCACCCAGAGAAACCCACATGTCACCCTTGTCCTGGGTGCTTGAAATGGTGAGAAACAAAGAGGGCTTGTCTGAAGCACATTAATTTATCGGTGCCCCTAAGCAGTTCGTCTGTAAGATTGAAAACACAAATCCACAATTAGCCCCATTAAGCCTTGGGACTCTAGGGTCTTGGGAGATTTATTTATTTTTAATGCCAGACAAGAAAGTCATTGCAAGAGCCATAAAGTGCAGTAGAAAATTAAAAAGCAGCCTTGAAAACTCAGCTGATGGCTGCAAGAAGCTCAAGGAGATATTTACCTTTGTTGCCAGGCAAGTTTCTTGCCTGTTGATGATCTGTGTGATGGAAGGACCCCATCACGGTCCACCACAGCTCAGCCGAGTCTCTCTTCTCCCCACACATGCTGTGAGCTGGGGTCTGGGTCTCAGGGAGGACATATGAGGCTGGTGAGCTGGGCGTGTGGGCAGCATGTTGGGAAGAGGCCATTGTTCTCGCCATTCTGGAAGCTGCCTTTGTGGGAGGAGGTGGCTCCACCTTGCTGATTAAATCTTTCTGGTGGTGGCCCTGGGCAGCCCCAGGAGGACACGGGGAGAGGTGTGTGTCTTGACATAATTAACATTTCTGATCAGTGTCTTCCCTACTCCTACTGGCTTAGGAGCAAACTAGCCTGAGGCAAAGCTGTGAACAGGCAAAGCTTGTCTTCATTTCTCTCCCATCTTATCCTTTAAAAAAAAAAAAAAAAAACACGGCACGCTCTTAGTTCCCCAACCAGGGAGCAAACCAAGCCCTCTGCAGTGGAAGCACAGAATCTTAACCACTTCCCTCCTTCCCAGCCCCTGTGTCTGTGCAGCCTCCCCACCAGGCTGGGCCTGACTCCCGGGGTGGCTGTGACACTTAGGATCCGCTGCCTGGAGAGCAGAGGCCGGTCCCCAGCCAGACAGAATGCCATGCTCACGGTCCACTGGCAGCAGACAGGCAGGCAAGGTTGGGGCCGAAGCTATGTATGAGCGCTGTGTGGGCCTCAGAAGACTCGGCTCTCTTGAAATGGTGTCACTTTTTGGGTTTGTCAGAAGGTTCTCTACCACTATGTTCTGTGACTTCACTGGATGTAGCTGCCGACTTCCTCTTCAAATTAATGCAAAGGAGCTGGGGATGTTCTGGTTTCCCCTCCCGGCCTGGGCTTAGAGCCATGAGCGACAGGTCCGGAGAGACCGTTCACAGCTCAGCAGTCAGAAACAAGGTCTGCAGCTCAGCATTCACACTCCGAACTCACGGGATGGTCCTCGGAGGTGGCAGCTCGAAGTGTCCCTCTGCCAGGAGCCTGCTGCCTGTCGGGCCACCTCCTCACGAGTCCTCCTTTTCCTTGCTGTGCAATGTCTGGGTTATGAGGGGCTCAAAACCAAACCCAGCATTCATCTGATGAGAGCTCATGTCAACACAGCATCGTTTCTTCCTCATCCTCCCATCCATTTCCAGTCCTCTCTGTGCCCGGCCTCCAGCAGGTCCCATCCTCACACTGCAGTGAGGTGGTGCCTGCGCCCCACCCAGTGGAAGAGAGGACAGCATCCACCTGTCGGGTCTGTGAAGGAGAGGGGACACTTTCTCTCCCATGTCCCTTGGCAGGACTGGGTTCCACCCCAGAACCACTGTGGCCAAGGGGCAGGCAACGCGGATCATCTCTTTGGGGCCCAAATATGGCACCAGGGGAGAGGGCCTGTCCTGCTCAAACCCGCCTGAGATGGAGGTGAGGGGCTTCCCAAAAGAGATGGTGGGTTCCAACTGGCAAATATGCATTGCACTCACTCCTCCCAGGACTCCTCAGACTCGTGTCCACAGGACCACACCCTGTCCACAAGAGAGAATGGGAGGACCAGGAACACCCAGGTGACCAGGGAGTACTTCCCTCTGAATCCCTCCTGCCTTAGCACGAGGTCCCGATTTGGATTCCATGAAAACAGAGCCTCGGTCTGGCTCACTTCCCTGTCCTCCACCCCCACACCCAGTGCAGAGCACAGAGGGGGCACCTGTCGTCGCTGGCACGTCTCCACGCAAAGCCAGATGACATTTGCCTTCACGACGAAGGTCCGGTCAAATCGAGGTGAGCAACTGTGCTGCTCACCAGGAAGGTCCCTCCCCCTCTACTGCAGTCATTCAGAAGCTCTTGGAGTCAAAAGGTACCCTTTTTTATAAAATAAAGTAGCTAATTAAATTGCACACACTTTCTGAATAAAAATAAAACTGTAGAGTAAACATCTGTGCACCTGAGGTTCATCCAGCCCCTCCCGTGCACGTTGCATCTTTATCAGCTGGAGATCAGGCCTCTTGCGGAGCGCACCCTTTCTGTTTATAATGCAACCCGGGGCAAAGGCCTTGATTTACAGACTTGTGTTTGTGTAAAAAGGGGAGAAATCTGCATAAAGTCAAGGCAAATTCTATTTTTTTTTTAATGTTTGAGTTTGTTTTGTTATCACTTCATGCGTGTCTGGTTGGTGCCTATGCAGCTCAGACCTCTCGTGCCTTAATTAGCAGAGTACACGGCTCATTTCGGCTGCATTGCCCATACAGTGAAGGCGATTCATTGATTTTGAGCTGAGACTCAAGAAGGGAAGTCGGTCTGTTGTGTCTTCTGCAGGCTGAAGCCGAGATGCCTTGCATAGATGACTCTGCGTCTCTATCTGCAGACCATGTCTGTGAAAGTGCAGGAACATAGAGTGAGGTCATATTGGCCAGTGTCCAGTGGGGTGCAACCTCCCCACCACCTCCCTTTGTTCATGTCAATGGTTTAGCACTAGGACTATGACTCCCAAAAAAGTTTAGGTGACCCTGAGCCTCACAGAGACCCCCTGAGCCCTGAGCCACAGTCAGTGATAGGAGGCAGCCTGTCTGGGATCCAAGGGCCTGGGGAAGTCAGTCACCAAATGGAGTCTGTCCAGGGTCTGGGTCCCAGCCTCTTGTCCCTGAGGGCCTATCTGCAAACCAGCGGCCAGTGAACACACCCCAAAGTCAACCATGACCAAGAGAGCAGCTTCTCTGCTAGAATTAGGGAAGGGGAGGCAGGTGAGTCTTCCTCCAGGGTTGTCTTGCTCTTTTCTGGTCTGGTTCTCAGAAGAGACAGAAAGCATGAGAGAGAAATGGGGCATGGACAAGGGAGACCCTCGGAGCTGTCTGTCTAGCCTGGCTCCAAGTATCCAACAGTGGACATGTCCTGTGTATTCACTTCCTCTTGCTGCTGTAACGAAGGAACAGAGAGGGTCTTAAAATCACAGATTTATGATCTCACGGTTCCGGAGGTTGGAAGTCCAGATGGTTCCTCCTGATGGCTTCATGATAGGATCTGGATCCTGGCCTTTTCCAGCCTCTGGAGGCATCTGGGCTCCTGGACCTCCGGCCCCTCCTCCGTGGTCAGGGAGCAGCAAAAATCTTCAGTCATCACATCCCTTCCCTGACCCTCCCACTTCCTTCTTATGAGGACCTGTGACAACACTGGGCCCCCAGGGAATCCGGGGTCACCTCCCATCTCAGAGTCCTTAATTAATCCTATATGCAAAGTCCCCTTTGCCTTGAAAGGTGACATCTTCACAGCATCCATGGGTTTGAACATGGACATTTGTGGGTGCATTACTCAGCCCCCACAGTATGACTCTCTCCAATACCTGAAATCTCTCCTTGAGGCTGATGGCCATGGGCAGCGTCAGGCCCCTTCTGTCACCCTCCCCAGTGGGGCCATCTCAGAGTCCTAGGGTCTTGCCAGCGTGCGGACCAGCCTGTCCTTGGGTTGTCTTGTCATCATCATGGGACGCCACCCTGATAGTCCTCCCAGCATTTGTCATTCAAATCTCAGCACAAACATATGTACCTAAGCTCCCTCCTCTGGGAAGCCTTCCCAGCCGCCTCATGGCAAAAACCAGGCCCCCACCTTGTGTGGGAGCATCTGGGAGAGGAGAAGGAACAGGTGGACCTGCAGGGGAGTGGACAAGGTGCCCCCTCCTGTCTGGGCAGCCCAGCCCCTCTCTCTTCTCACTGAAGTCACATCAGCATCACCACTTCCCCTTCTTTCCACATTTAAGTGTCTTGTCTGTGACATCATGCTGTTCAGGCTTTGTGTTTGCTGCTGTATTACTCAGGCTTTAGAAGCACCTCCCCTCGCCGACTTCTCCCCCCTTACACCCAGATTAGGACAGCACTTCACGTGTGCAAGCCTTCCAGACAATAGAGGGACCTCTAATAAGCACAAGGTCAGGATTCTTTCTGCTAAGGTCCTCCACTGGCTTCACTCCTGCTCCGGGAATAAAATCCCTACGCCTCTAGATAGTCTGGCCTCAACCCCCCTGCTCCTGGGCCTGGGGTGTCCTGTCCTGGTCCCTGGGTGCCCACAGCAGTGTCCACTCCTTCTCAGCAGATCTGAGAAGCCCCTTCCACCCAGAAAGACCTCTCTGATCCCCTTTCAAGTCAGAGTGCCTGCTCTGCCCACTGCCAGATCACTCAGTTTCTTCCACGCTCTTCAACTCTGTGATTACCTGTCTTTAGTGGATCAGATTAGTCTATTTCTCCCCCTAAAAGCCCCAATCTTGCCCACTGCTCTGTCTCCAGGGGCAACACGTTGCCTGGCCACAGCGAGGTGAAGGTTTTCAGGGTATCCCAATAGATTTTCACTCAGTCCTGTCCAACTCTTTGCAACCCTATGGGTTGTAGCTGCCAGGCTCCTCTGTCCATGGAATTCTCCAGGCAAGAATACTAGAGTAGGTTGCCATTTCCTCCTCCAGGGGATCTTCCCAACCCAGGGATCGAACCTGCATCTCTTGAGTCTCCTGCATTGGCAAGCGGATTCTTTACCACTAGTGCCACCAGCGTAATATGATTTTCACTCAGACGATGGTAAAATATAATGAGTTAAGGGGAAAAGAACCCCCAGGTGACAGAACCCACAGAGGCTACCAGCTCCAGGGCGATCCATACCACGGCTGCCCAAGGGCGGTGAAGAGCGCAGGGCACCCAGCCTGGCCGCCAGCTCTCCCACCCACGAGACACTTGCCTGCCATCAGGTCACCGAGAGACGTGAGGGGATGAGCCTGTCGGGATGAGCCTGTCGGGAGGAGCCTGATGAGCAGCTTCCCCATGAGGAGTGATGGCATTTTCCTGGGAGGTCACCTTCAAGGGTGCCACTGACAGGCTTCCATCCCCTCTGCATGCCTTCAGTCAGTCACTGCTGTGTGCAGAGCCTGACGTGCCCCACCCCCACCCCACACCAGGCTCCCTGCTCCTCCTCCTGCACAACACAGATAAGCAAAATGGGACCTGAAGCTCAGGAATCTTGGCTCAGGGTGGGCAGCGTGGTAAGTGGCAGTACTGGCACCCAGCCACAGGTCTGCTCTGAAACATTCCAGCAAAGCGATTCTGCCGGGAAACGCCATCTGCACAGCTGAGTGCTATGTGGAAAACATGGGCTCCTGTTCATTTCCAGCCAGCTCCCCTTTGACTGGCAATTCTCCTCACCCTGGGTCTTCCCTGCCCTGTCATGTATGGCCCGTTTCCTCCTCCTGTCCTGTCAATTTTAAACCCACCAGCAAATCACTCCTATTTATTAGTCTTGTTTAGATGCAGATATGTTATTTATGCATCCTTTCCCCTCAATTTTCAATCTTCATATTCAATGGAAGTTTTCTCTTTCTGATTATTTGCCGAAATTCAGTTTAATAGGATTTCACTGAATATCTGTTGTGGGACCCTCCTGAAATTTGGTGGAGCTTTAGAGATGATGATGATAATGATGGTCATCATCGTGATGGTGATGGTGATAGTGACAGTATTGATGATGATAGTGAGGGTCCTGATGGTCGTGGTAATGGTAATGATGGTCACGATGATGGTGATGATAACTGTGATGATGATAATGATGGTCATGCTAATGGTAATGATGGTCACGATGATGGTGATGATAATTGTGATGATGATAATGATGGCCATGCTAATGGTGATGATGGTCATGATGATGGTGATAATGGTAATGATGGTGATAATTGTGATGATGATAATGATGGTCATGCTAATGGTGATGATGGTCATGATGATGGTGATAATGGTAATGATGGTGATAATTGTGATGATGATAATCATGGTCATGCTAATGGTAATGATGGTCATGATGATGGTGATGATAACTGTGATGATGATAATGATGGTCATGCTAATGGTGATGATAGTCATGATGATGGTGATAATGGTAATGATGGTGATAATTGTGATGATGATAATCATGGTCATGCTAATGGTGATGATGGTCATGATGATGGTGATAATGGTAATGATGGTGATAATTGTGATGATGATAATCATGGTCATGCTAATGGTGATGATGGTCATGATGATGGTGATAATGGTGGCGACAGTGATGATGAAGATAATCATGGTCATGATGATGGCGGTTATGATGATGGTGGTATGATGACAATGAGAGTGATGGTCATGATGATGATGGTGATGTTAATGGTGATGATGATGAAGATTGCAGCCAACACCCTTCAGCACGGATGGATTCTCTGGCACAGTCCTAAGACCTTCACACACATTAACTCATTTGATGCTCTCAATAACCTTATGAAGCATCTTCCTTCTGCAGACAAGGAATATGAGGCACAGGAAACTGGCATGACCTCCAGAGTCACTCGGGCAGTGAGTGGCAAAGGTGCAGTCTGAACCCAGGCTGCTGGGCCCACAGGTCCTGCTCTTAGCCTCCATCTTTGGAGAATGCACCAGTTTGTGGGAGACAAGACACACACACATACATACACACATGCACACACGCATGCTCATGCAACATGCACACCTACATCTTCAAAAGCAATCAAATAACAGTTCAAAAATTGTCCACTGTGGTTCAGTCATTAATTTGTTCATTGAAAAAATGTCTGAGTGCCTATTGTGTGCTAATAAGCCTGAGGATAGAAGTGTGGATGAAGCGGGTGTGGTTTATGGAGCTTAAGGCGGGAGGGGGAAGCTGTCCTCCTCACTGCTGTCCCGGGTGCCCCACAACTGAAAAAGGAGGTGTGGAGAAGGATGCTGTGGGATTCAGGGTGCAGAGATGACGCAGGGACTGGAGAAGGTGGCTCAGCTTCCCGGCATCAGGGTCTTCATCTGATTGCTGTAGAGAGATCGAGAACCAGAGTGAGCACAGGGGAGGATGAGGGGCAGAGGAGGAGTGGGGAAGGGACCCTGTGGAGACCTGGCCTCCGGGCTCCTGGGTGGCAGGAGGGAAAAACCCCTGAGGAAGGTGAGGAGCACTGCAGCTTGAAGTGGGGCAGAGAAGGTGGGGCATGGACACTACGATGAAGCAGCATTTCCCCCTCCAACTTGGCTCTTGTCTTTCTGCTCACTTCATCATCCTTGGAGACCCCCATTGGGGGTGGGGACACAGCATCTCCTCCACTGGACTTTTACACTGATTTCCAAGTCAGTTTAACCAAAAAAGCACTGACTCTGAGACTGGGAAGAAGGCTTCCATCTTCCTGTTACGGTTTTGTCTCAGCTCAAAGAATCAGAAGAGAGCAAGGGAAGTGGGGTTGGGGGGTGGCAGCGGAGGTGCTGGTAGAAGAGGCCGACATCCCCAGCCGACCCACCGGCAGCCGGGCCACCAGCACCTTCCACGGCACTTTGTTTCTGGTGCACCAGCTGGCCCTGCCTGGGGGGTTGAGTGTGGAAGACCCCAGCCCGGATGGGGGGAGGAGGAGGAAACAGGTAACCTGAAGACTGACAGCCTCCTGGTAGCCCACCCAGTTCTCAGCGTCTTTCCTGAAAGAAAACTAAAGCAGCCACTTTCTTTGGCATCTTCTGTTTTAAATTCATTTTTAACTGCATGAGTTATCACATGAGTGATTCCCTATTGTTGGAAAGTCAAGCCGTGCCATTTGAGTAGCACCAGCCCCACATTCAATCGATTCTCCCCTGGAGTAACCATGTTTCCTGCCTCATGTGTTTACTTCCCTGCACAGTTAAAAACATACATAAGCATGCACAGATTTGTCTTCCATTTTAGAGGCATAAGTGATGCTACTGCGCTGCTATGAGAACTTGCTTTTCTAGCTTCAGGGATCCTTCTGAGGTGTGGAGGCTGAGAAGTACTTACCCAGATCCCAGGATCATGGCTCTTCTGGAAGCATCACCTATTACTTGCAGCAAGCCAGAGTTGGGAAAGAGATGGAACTGGGGCTTGCAAACTGGGAAAGCTCTAGATTTTTAAGTTCCTTTCCAAAGTGGTTTAACAAAGTTAACCCTGAACCCCAGGACCCGAGAGAGGACCAACTCCTTCCTGTAGCCATCAGTCCAAGGTTCTGTGGTCTGAGGTGTCAGCCTGTTTCCAGAAGCAGAGTCTGGGCAGGAAACCAGGGCGGGAGGGCTCTGTTCTCTTCAACTCACACCGAGGACCAGCCCTGCTCTCGGGCAGTTCCAGGCCCTCAGCAGGATGAGATGTGCAGAGAGAGGACCCTGAATTCTACGTGGAGGGACCAGTCCCAGATGCCAGTGGCCACCTGAGCAATGGCACTTCCCCCCGAGGTGAAACTGAGTCATCCGTTTAGACCTGAGGCGCAGGTTCTTGGCTTTCTTACCTGGGGGCTCTGCTCCTGGGGGCCCTGCTCTTCCACCCACAGCCGGGCCCCACGCAGACCCCCACCCACTCTTTCTCTCTCCCAGTGCCGGGCACCTGTATCTTTTATTCAACTTTCCTCCTGGAGCTCACTCACCCACGGTGGTTCTCAGTAAGCTGGCCCTCCTCTCAGTTCTGCCTTTCCTGGAAAAGCCAACAAACCTTGCACCTCATAAATTTTAACAGCCTTCTCAACTGATGTATTTCATGTCTGAATTGTTTTATCTGCCTCACTTTGATTGTAGGCCCTGAGGGCTGAGACCTCGTCCTGTTTCATCTTTTGTGCAGCTCCGAGCACACTCTTGGCATCCCGCTCGTACAAACACACAAGAAGATAAATATATGCAAACATCTCTAATTGTTTTATTTAGAGCCGTTTGACAGTAGATCAGAGATGTGTGTGTCCCCACACATCTGAGACTGGAACGCGACTTCACCACATGTCTTTATCTGTTCCTTGGGTATTAGTAATTTATAAAGCGTGATTTATTTACTTAGAATTTCTCTTCATAACTTTAAATGTGTGCATACTATAAAGGAAAAATTTAATCTCCAATGTCTGATTAACTTTTGCCAAACAAGCTTCTTAGAATTATCTGTGCTACGTGGAGACTTAAAAATAAGACTCAAATCATTTGTCTTTAAAAACACAAGCCTTCCTCTGCCTCAGCATTAAGTGATGTTAAAACAAAAAGGCTCCATTTGGATTTAAGACAGATGCAAATTAATCAGGAGTGATTTCTTCTTCATCTGAGTTTTTCAGTGTTTGCGGAAGGGAAATAATTAAGCTGGGCCTGTTTTAACCTTTCCATTTAACTTTGTTTCTAATGTATAAATTTTCAGGTTCTTTTTTTTTTTCTGCTGGAAAATTTCTGTTGGTGAATATAAGATGCCTGTAGCTTATATAATTAAACAAATGACATGCAGAAACAGGTGAGTCCACAGGAGAAGCCAAAGCTCTCCTGAGTCTTCCTTTCAAAACGCACTTGTAGAATACCTACTGCGTGCCAAGTAAAGTGCTAAATGATGAGAATTCAGGGGTGAAACAGAAAGACAAGATTCCAGCCTCAGGGACCCCCAGTCTTTCGGGGAGAGGCAATTAAAAGCAGGTAAACCAACACCATAAACAGAAACTGTAATCAGCAGCACCAAGGGGTCCCCCAGTGCTGAGAGTGGTTCTTCCTGAGAAGGGGCAGCCGGGGGGCATCTGAGGTTCCTCCTGCAGGAAGCAGGGCTGGGAGGGAGCTTGGGCAGGGGAGGAGCAGGTACAAGGGCCCTGGGGTGGGAGAGAACCCGGTGGCCCCACAGACAGAGGCGCTGGAGGATTTTATACCAAGAACCCAAGTAATTGATGAAATGCTGGCTGTGTTCACTCAGCTGCTGTGGGCAGACTCGTGTGAAGGGATCAGAGGGAGAGAGGTCAGCCCTATGCAAGATTTACAGACAGGGAGTGGCGAGGGGTGATGCGATGGGGCCGGTGTCCAGACCGACCTGGCCGGAATGCTGCCCTGAGCCAGGCACCCTGGAGGCAGGTTTAGGTTTGCTTTACATGTGATTCCAGGAGCCATGGTGCCCGCTGGGCAGGAGGGGACCTTCCTCGCAGCCTGCAGGGCCTCAGCACCCCATGGGCAAGGAGATGCGGTGTCCACCACACCCCGGGAACAGGGTGGCACTCTCCCACCATGTCAGCAACCGTAGATTCAGGCCCACACTGACTCTCTGGCAAAAAAAAAAAAATTTTTTATAGAAAATGAATAGTCTCTTTGCACATTATAAGAACAGAGCATTTGGAATCAGTAGATTCTGGAATGCTTCACCTGGAGGGGGTTCAGGCAGGACACAGAGCCTTTCCTCTGCCAGGTTCTGATCGTGGGGCAGCCTCCTGGCCTGAGGGGCCTCCGGCTCTGTTGGCCCCAGGTCAGAGGCAGGACAGCAGTCAACACACTGTCCACCATCCGGATGTCACTGTGGGTGTTGGGCTACGATCCAGATACTTGTGGCTGACGGCTGGAGGTCCCTGCATCTCCAGGCTCCACTCTGAGGAATAAGGCCCAGCCTCGCTCTGTCTGCAATGCTCTGTCTCTGATCAGGTCTGCACGCTCCCATGGGACACGGCAGTGGTCCAACAGATCATCTGCCAGGGTCTCGAGGACATGGCTCCCCAGGCCTCAAGGCTGCCTCCAGCCTGCACCACCTGCCCTGCGCCACTGGCCCCTTGCTCCGCCTGAGTTCTCTCTGTGCTGCCCATCTGTCTGCCATCCACCTCCCTGCTCTGGTACATAGCTCTGCTAGTGCGTTAACAGTACGTTAACAGTCAGTCGTGTCCCCAGAGAGGTGCCCAGCACACAGGAGCCACTCACTGAAGACCTGGTCAAGGTATGAGTGGCCCTGGTGGGTCCTCTGGGATCCTGCTGGTGGTTCCCTGTGAACAGCCCTTGAGCCCTGCACCTCCCCCTCCCCGCCCGCCACCACCAGCCTGTGATGAATGTTGAGACAGCCCTACTCTGACTGCAAACTGCAAGGTTGTCAGTACACAAGGGCTACAGAGGTGCCGACTGGCCTGGGGAGGCACCCATGGGAAGCAGCGTTTCCTCTGTGCTCAGAAGGGAGAGGAGGCTTTATTCCATGTCAAGAAACAGCCTGTGGGGAGGATTGGGTTGGGACAGGGTGGGGGCACATACATGAGGTTGCCCATTCCCACAGGCCCTGTGGGTGTCAGCCGGAAGCTGGCTGAGCCCCGGAGAAATGGGCACCTCCCTAGGGCAGGAGGTGGAGTGGGGACAGGGCATGGCGGGAGAGAGGGCTTCACAGGGAGCTGAACCTGAGCCAACCCTTGCCACCCAGGGAGCCTGTCACACAGGATCGGCGAGGACCCCGAGCTGCCAGGACCTGGGGCCAGGACGCGAGAGTGGAGGGTGACAGTCACTTCCTCCTGTCGGCAGCACAATGATGCCATCAGGGAATGTTTTAACAGGACGATTCTGGCAGCTACGAGACCAAATTCCTGAGACGAACATGTTAAACCCGATCTCCCCTCACTGCTTCTCACACATCCAGACAGCACGGCAGCTCTGACAACGTAGGTGTAGCGGTTCTCTGGAAACGAGGGACCACCCGTCTTTCAAAGTAATGGTCCCGAGGAGGCATGAAGGGTCTGCCGGCAGGCTCTGGCGGGGTTGCCGCTCTCCTGGCACTGTTTCTCGTTGCTGGTTACAGGGTGCTCAGATGCTTATTCGTTTTTTCGTGACTTGCCAGGTCAGATGTCTCTAGCAATATATCCACTTCTCCCAGGTCATCCAGTTTGTTAGCTCATCATTGTTCATGGTATTTTCTTATAATCCCGTGTATTTCTGCTGGCATTGGTGGTAATGCCCTCTCTCTCCTTTCTAATTTTAGTTATTTGAATCTTTTTTCAGTCTACCTAAAGATTCATCACTGCAAAAAAAAAAAGTCTCAAAACATAAAATAAGGCAGTAGGAGCGGGAAAGAGAGACAGAGAGGGAAAAAAACATACAGAAAACAGTAAAAATGGCAATAGTAAGTCCTCCCCTATTGGTAATCACTCTAAGTGTAAATGGATTAAACCCCCCAATTAGAAGACACACAGTGACCGAATGGATCAAAAAAGACAAAATAAAGAAATCCAACAATATGCTGTCTGCAAGAGATTCACTTTAGGCGCTAGGACACCCAGAGGCTGAAGATAATGTATGTTGATTGCCTTCTTATCCCCTTTTGTGTCTATTCTGTTGATGTTTTCTTTGTGGTTACTGTTGAAATTACATAAAACACATTAAAGTTGTAACACTCTCACTTAAACTGATACAAACTTAGCTTCAACCACATATGGAAACTATCCTTTACATGCCTGCAGCCCATTTATCTTACTGTGACACACATTACATCCTTTTATACTGCATGTTCATTCACAAAGATTTATAGTTACTCTCTATGCTTTTTAAAAAAGAAATTCTACACTGTAATTAAAAGTGATTTATACTCCAACATTATGATGCTACAGGCATTTTATTTGTCTATATAGACACCTCCACCAGAAGGTTTGATATTTCATATTATTTTGCGTTGCTGTTGAGCATCTTTTCATTTCAACTTGAAAGTCTCCATTTAGTGTTTCTTGCAGGGCAGATCTAGTGATGAACTTACTCAACTTTTGTCTATCTGAGAAAGATAATTTACCTTTAAAAAAATGTATTTATTTGACTGTGCCAGGTCTTAGTTGCAACATGCAGGGTCTCTTACTTGCAGCATATGAGAACTCTTAGTTACAGCACATGGGATCCAGTTCCTTGACCAGGGATCAAATCTGGGCCCCCTGCATCAGGAGTGCAGAGTCTTAGCCACTGGACCACCAGGGAAGTCCCTTATGTTTCATTTGTGAAGGCATTTCTGCCAGATGCCGTTTTCTTAGTTAACAGTGTTTTCTTTAGCACTTGCTAGTCTGCAAGGTTTCCACTGAGGATCCACCGATAGCCTTACCAGAGCTCCTTTGTGAAATGCTGCTTTTCTCCTGCTGCTTTTAAGATTCTCTCTCTGTGATTTTTAATAGTTTGGTGTCAGTATAGGTCTCTTTAGATGTAACATAGTTGGAGGTCTGTGTGTGTGTGTTCTCAGCCGTGTCTGACTCTTTTGTGACCCATGGACTGTAGCCCACCAAGCTCCTCTGTCCATGTATTTTCCAGGCAAGAATACTGGAGTGGGCTGCCGTTTCCTCCTTCCTTATCCAGGGATCAAGCCTGCGTCTGCTGCATTGGCAGGCTGATTCTATACCACTGAGCCACCTTCAAGCTTTTCGAATTAATGTATTTGTTTCTCTACTCAGGTTTGGGATATGTTCACTGACTGTGTCTTCAAATAGGCTCTCTGCCACTTTCTCTTCTCTTTCTTAGATTCCCATAATGTCTAAGTATTTCCACTTGATAGTGTCCTGTAAATCCCTTGGGCCCTCTTCACTTTTCCTCATTCTGTTTTCTTCTTGCTCCTCCGACTTGATTATTTTGAATACCCTGTCTTTAAGTTCTCCAGTCTCTCTCCTGCCTGGTCAGGTTCAAGGTTGAACTCCTCTAGTGAATTTCTCGATTCCGTCATTGTGTTCTTCAGCTCCAGAGTTTCTGCTTCTTTCTTCCTCATAGTTCCTCTTTGTTGATACATTATTCTGTTCATGCGTCATTTCCCCAATTTCATTTAGTTGTCTTTCTGATATCATTTACTTCCTTGGCCAAGCTTATGATGGTTATTTGGGATTCTTTATCTGGTAAATCATTTATTTCCATTCCTTTAAAGTTGATTTTTGGAGATATAATTTGTTCTTTTTTCCTTGGGGCATAGTTGCTTTATGATGTTGTATTAGTTTCTGCTGTACAACAAAATGAATCAGCTATATGTATACATACATCCCCACCCTCTTGACCTCCCTCCCACCCACGCCCATCCCACCCCTCTAGGTCACCACAGAGCACTGAGCTGAGCTCCCTGTGCTGTACAGCAGCCTCCCACTAGCTCTCTATTTCACACACACGTCAATCCCAATGTCCCCATTCGCCCTACCACCACCACCCCACCACCCCTGCCATCCATTCCTTACATCTGCATCTCTAATCCTACCCAGCAAAAAGGTTCATCTATATTTCCATGTTTCTTTGCTGGGACTTACACATTTGGAGAAAAAAATGAGCATCTTTCTCAGTCTCTATAATCTGGCTTATAGAGACAGACCTTCACCAATCCACCAGTTAAAGATTCTGGAGACTTCTCAAGACTTTTTCTAGCGATGGTATTCTCTCTGCTGGTCCAGGTAACCTCCTATCTGAGGATCACCTGTTTCTACTCAGGACTTCTCCCTAGTTTCTGTCTGTGGCACTTCAGCCTCTCTGGCGCTGGACTGCCATGGAATTCCTTTTGTTCTCAGTGGCCCCCAACCCAGCTCCCTTCCCTGTCAACATTTAGGTTCAGCCAAGGCAGAAGCTAGTCTCTGCCAGCCCCCTAGAAAGTCAGAGTATTGGCCAATGTTTCACGCTTCTCTTTCCCTCTCAAGGGAGCTGCCAAGAGTTGGGAGTTTTTGAGCAATCATATTCTTCTGTGCTGGGGGCAGGGCTAGGATAAGTAAAAGTCACACTTTTTCCTGTCCATTTTGATGTGGTTCTTCTTGGTTCATCTCAGATGCAGGACTCTCTTAACTGGTTTCTGGATTCTTCTCAAAGTCAATTGATCTATGTATTGTTATTACATGATTGTTCTCATGAAAGAAGGATTTGGGGCTTCCTACCCTGTCACCTTGCTGATATCACTCTCAGTTTTGAAAACTCTGCTTGAGGGACAAAATTGTCTTCTGATTCACACTCATCCCCATCATCAATGCCAGGGGTCTGCACACTTGTCCTCTCAGGGGGCAGAGTGTAAATACTTTCAGCTTTGCTTCCTGTATTCAGCTACTCAACACTGTAGCCTGAGAAGCACTCATAGACAATATGTAAAAGAACGGACATGGCTGCGTTCCAACCGAACTATTTTCAAAATCAGTTGGTGGTGGGCAGGCTGTAGTTTGCTGACCCCTGATCCTTGTCCAACACAGCTAAGGGATCAAGCCAAAGCCCAGGCTAGGTCCCATCACTGGTCAGCCCCCAGGACTCCAGAGTCCACTTTTCGCTCAAAGCAGAGTAAGGGCTTTGCAGCAACCACCCTTGTCACCACTCACCCTCTTCCTTTAAAAAAAAAAAAAAAAAAAATTCTTGGCCACACAGCATGTGAGATCTTAGTTCCCTGACCAGGGATTGAACCTGCGCCCCATACTTCGGAAACATGGAGTCCTAATGACTGGACCACTAGGGAAGCCCCCACCCACCCTCTTCCCACTCTTGCCGTCATTCAGTCCCCGTCACCAATGGAGCTGTTACCTAGGCACTTGCACTGTTGCTCCCTGTTCCCACTGCCCAGAATGCCCCTTGTCCTTATATCCACCTGCTTCACAGCTCCACAGCTTTTGTATGACTCTCCCAGACCTGCTTAGGCTGCCACAACAAGATACTGCCATCTGGGTGGCTTAAACACAGAAATGTATTGTCTCATAGTTCTGGAGATTGGATGTCCAAGATCAAGGCTTGGTCTTCCCAGGCCTCTCTCCTTGGCTGGTAGATGGCCGTCTTCCCCCTATGTTCTCACATCCATCAGCTCTCTTCTGTGTGTTTAATTCAGTCACTCAATCATGTCAGACTCTTTGCGACCTCATGGACTATAGCATGTCAGGCTTCCCTGTCCATCACCAACTCCCAGAGCTTGCTCAAACTCACGTCCATCAAGCCAGTGATGCCATCTCATCCTCTGTCGTCCCCTTCTCCTGCTTTCAATCTTTCCCAGCATCAGGGTCTTTTCCAGTGAGTCAGTTCTTTGCATCAGGTCTTCAGCTTCATTATCAGTCCTTCTGTGTGTATGTCATAATCTTCTCCAAGGACACCAGTCATATTGGATTAGGGCCAACCCATACGACTTCCTTTAACCTTAATCACCTCTCTAAAGACCGTGTCTGCAGATGCAGTCACATCCTGTGGTGCTTGGGGGATTCAGGCTTCAGTTATGCATGTGAAGGACATAGCTCACCCCACACACTCCCTCTGAGGTCTGCCCTGACCACCCTGTCTGGTCAGCAGCCTGTCTCCTTGCCTCAGTGCTCTGAATTTCCTTATCCTGCTCTCTTCCCACTTAGCACCACCCCTGCCTACATCCAGCAGGATCTACCAGCACTTCTACAGTGTTTTGTTCTCTGGGCTTTTTTATATTCTGAAAAATTATTCAAGACCCAAAGCATTTTTGTGCATACAGGTGAAATTTTTCCATACTTACCACAGTAAACATTGGAACTGAAATATTTGAAACTAGTTGTTGATGAATTCATTTAAAAATAAGAAAAATAAACCCATTACATTGCTAACATAACACATTTTATGAAAAGTAACCATATTTTACAAAAACAAAACCAAATTAGTGACAAGAGCAGCAGTGTTTTACATTTTTGTAAAACTCTTTTAATGTCTGGAAAAAGACTGCTATATCTGCTTTTGCATTCCCTATGTGATGTGTTGTTTGGGTTGAAAAATATATGAAAAAATTTAGCCTCGCTCAGATTTGTGGAGTGTATTTTAATCATCTTTTCAGATAATACTGGATACTCTTCTTTGATATTATACCAAAGGTTGATGTGTTAGCTTCCCAAAGGTTAGTTGCAACGTGGGAAGCTGAGACTGTCTCATTGAACTTCTCATACTCTATTAAATTAAAATCCATGGACCTGTCTTGTGTTTAGAATGAGTCTCTAACCGATGAGTAATTTTATAACATCATGGATTAGTCTTTTGAAATTGTTGTTTTTCTGCATTATGTGTAGCTTCAGTCATACCATATTTTAAAAATCACATTTGTTAATACCGCCAAGAGTCTCATCTGAAAAGTCTTTCATTGTTGGGACACTTTCAATCTCACAATAACAGACACAAATTTTCTGAAATCTAATTTTCGCCGGAAAAAAAGCTCTAATTTTATCACTGGCAACAAATGTTGTCAGTTGTTTTCCTCAAAGTGACAGACTCACTTTGTTCATCTTCAGGCAAATGTCTGCCAAACACGGGACATGACAAACTATGGCTTGCCTGTCGGTTGTTCTTTTAAAAAGTAATCATTTTCCATGAAAAAAAAGTGGCTAGTTCAGCTGGCAACTCAAACAGTCACACAAGCGCTTCACCTCAAGACAAACGCTTCCCTTTGGTGTTTATCTGAGCTTTCCCTTTCATCACACTGAATAATAAAAAGAAATATATTAAGGTTTAATACAATTAATTCTGCTTCTGCCTCAACAAAGACATTCTTTAATGAAACAATGTTTTTCCCACAGGAAGGCTTGGTGATGAAACGCATGATGACTTCATGACCCTGGTTTTTGCCGAGGCACTCACCATTTTACCATTGTATTATGATAAAATTTATATACCAAAAAATT
This sequence comes from Bos indicus, assembly GCF_029378745.1. Classification (NCBI taxonomy): domain Eukaryota; kingdom Metazoa; phylum Chordata; class Mammalia; order Artiodactyla; family Bovidae; genus Bos; species Bos indicus. Next base: position 55,439,397 of record NC_091772.1, on the reverse strand, counting down.
CAATCTTTCAAAATGTAAAATTCAGAATCTTCAGTATATTCACAGAGCTGTGCCACCATCACCATTAATATAATTTTAGAACCTTTTCATCACCCCAAAATAAACTCCATACACATTAGCAGTTGCTCCCCATTCCCCTCCTAACCTCCCACTCACTGCACACACACTCACACACACTCACACATACACAGACACACACACACCCTAGACAACCAACCACCAATGTACATTCTATTTATATACACTTACCTATTCTAAGTGTTTTATGCAAATAGGATCATATAAGATGTGGGTTTTTGTGACTGGTTTCTTTCAATAGCATGCTGTTTTCAAGGTTCATGGATTTTGAAGTTTTATCAGTGCTTCCTTCTTTTTTATTGATGAATAGGTTTTCATAATATGATATCATAAACAGAACAATGGCCCCCCCAAAGAGGTCTACTCCTGATTTGGGAACCTGTGACTGTATCACTGCATATGGTGCAAGACCCTTTGCAGGTTGATTCAATTAAGGACCTTGAAGGGCTTCCCTGGCAGTACAGTGGTTGAGAATCCACACTTCCATTTCTGGGGGTGAGGGTTCAGTCCCTGGTCGGGGTGCTGGGACCCACATGCTGCATGGCACAGCCACAAAAAAACAAACCAGAAAAGGACCTTGAGATAAGGAAATTACCCTGGATCATCCAGGTGGGTGCAGTGTTATCACAAGGGCTCTTATACAAGAAGGAGCCACAGGTCAGCATCAGAGAAAGAGATGTGGCAGTGGAAACAGAACTTGGGGTGATGTGCGGCCAGGAGCTGAGGAACGAAGCTGCCTCTAGATGCTAGAAAAGGCAGGGAAACGGGCTGTCTCCTTGACCTCTAGAAAGAACACAGCTCTGTGATCTTTTTCAAATTCCAGCCTACAAAACTGTAATGAATTTGTGTGGTCTGAAGCCATTGAATTAGTAGTCACTTGTTACAGCAGCTGCAGAAAAGTAATCGTGTGGATCTATCACATTCTGTTTATTCGTTCTTCCTCGATAGACACTTGGATCACTGCCACCTCTGGGCTCTTAAGAATAAACTATTAGAAATATTTGTGTACACATTTTTGTGTGGACATATGTTTTCAATTCTTTGGCATATACACCTAGGAGTGAAATTGCTGGGTCCTATGTTGAACGTTTTGAAGATCTGCCAAGTTATTATTTTGCAAAGCAACTACATCATTTTCAGTCCATCACCAATGTATTAGGGTTCTAATGCATCCACATATTCATCAACACTTGTTGTCTTCTGGGTTTTGTTTAAATTATTATTACGTCCATTCCTATTCATAGTAGATGTGAAGTGGTAGCTTACTGTGGAAAGGCTGAGGGCCAAAGAATAGATGCTTTCAAACTGTGATTCTGGAGAAGACTCTTGAGAGTCTCTTGGACTGCGAGGAGATCAATCGTAAAGGAAATCATTCTTGAATATTCTTTGGAAGGACTGATGCTGAAGCTGAAGCTCCAATAGTTTGGCCACCTGATGTGAAGAGCTGACTCACTGGCAAAGACCCTGATGTTTGGAAAGACTGAGGGCAAGAGGAGAAGGGGGTGACAGAGGACGAGATGGTTGGATGGCATCACCAACTCAATGGGCATGAATTTGAGCAGATTCTGGGAGATAGTGGAAGACACAAGAGCCTGGCATGCTGCAGTCCATGGGGTCGCAAAGAGCTGGACATGACTTAGTGACTGAACAACAATAACAAACAGCTCATTGTGATTGTGATTTGCTTTGGTTCTGATGGGTCCACAATAATGATATTGCTCATCTTTTCATTCACTTATCTGCCATTTGGGTCTCTGGAGAAATATCTATTCAAATCTTTTGCCCATTTTTAATTGGGTTATCCATCTTTTTGCTATTGAGCTGTAAGAGTTCTTTATGCCTTCTGGGTACAAGTTCATTATTAGATATGTCATCTGCACATATTTCCTCCCCAGATGCTCAGGTCTCTGATCTATGAGTGGGGCATGGGGGAAGAGAGCCCCAGACCTCTCAGCCATGCTGGCCTGGAACGGCCATTCCACACCACAGAGCTTGGGGGAGGTTTGAGAAATGCTGGAGCCCTACTCCTCCCAGGGAGAACCCACTGCCCTAAGCAGGGAACTGGAAGGAAGAGCCCTGTCTTCTGGCCACACTCACGTGGAGTAGGCTTTTCCTCTGGCCGACCTGGAGGGGTGGGGTTAAGGTTAGGGAGCAGGCGGGCTCAAAGACTCAGACTCACACTGTTCCTACTGTGATTTAGGACCTTTGCCTGGATGAGTCTTTCTCCACTTGCTCTATGCTCTTAGGACAATTTCCAAAGATGCTGAGTGATTGTTTATTAAATACTTTTACCAGTTACATTTGTTTCTCTGGGGAAGGAGTCTGTGGGGTCCTCACACCTCCATTCCAGAACTCTCTAGGTTCAACATCTTATTATCATCATAAAATCACTGGACATAGCAGAGCCCCTGAAAGGGTGTTGAGGAAGCTGTGAAATCACAGGAAACAGTGTGCCCTGTGGAGCAGAAGCATTGCAGGGACTTGCATCGTTTGCTGATGTCTCTCAAGCACACAGCAGACCTGCCTGCCTGCTCACTCAGTCATGTCTGATTCTGTGCGACCCCATGGACTGTAGCCCGCCAGGCTCCTCTGTCCATGGGATTCTCCAGGCAAGAATACTGGAGTGGGTTGCCATTTCCTCCTCTAGGGGATCTTCCCTACCAAGGGATGGAACCTGTGTGTGCTGCATTGACAGGTGGGTTCTTTACTGCTCAGCTGCCAGGGAAGCCCCCATGACAAACATTCTGTATTTACTGAAGGAAGGAGCCAAATGTCCAGGTGCAGGCTCAAAGGTGGGAAGAACGGCTGGGGTGGGGGTGGGGTGGAGGTCATCTGCAGCCCTGGGAGGAGCCAGACCCCATGGGCACCTGAGAAGGGACTAAACACGGGGTCATCTGCTGTGAGATTTGTTTTAATCTATCTCAGTAACTGCCCTGTTGCTGCTCCAGCAGGAAAGAGCCCTCCTCTGTGTATTGACTCACCTCCTCCTGCAGCAGGAGTTTCCAGAATGGTCGGTTCCCTGAACTGTAAATGGCTCAGGGAACAGCCCACTGTAGCTCAATGAGCCCCTGAGCCCCTCCCAGCCCTGACCACCTGCTGCACTGGCGCTCTGGGCCCCAAGGACAGAACACACCCTGGACTGTGCTTGTGTTTGCTTCCTACATCCTGCATGGCACCAAGGAGCCTCATAGAATGCTCTTGAATTGATAAAATTCAGCAGGAAGAGTAATGTGCTGCTTTAGGAAAGGACCTCAACACTGATGCCAGGTGTTAAACACAGCCTGTGTCAGCTGAGCCCTGGGCCCCAGGGCCGGCCACACGGGCACAGTTCCTTTTCAAGACCAATAAATAGGATAGAGTTAATAGCTAGTATCCATTATTTCACTAAATCTTCACTGTGGATCCATCCATCCATTCACCCAATATTTATTGAGTACCTGCTTTGTGTCTGCATTGGCCACTCACTGGGGACATAAAGCATGACCTGCAATTTGGGGACTGTCGTTAGGCCTGAGTTGCGTAATAGGAAATAGGTAAAGGGAGGTCAGTAATGGTTTGAATCGGCTCCCTGTGACCTCCTGGTCCTCTCCTTCACAATTAGCATTCAGGGATTCTAAAAGCATTCAGGGATTAGTCAACCCCCCTGCCAGCGTCCACTGTGTCCACCGACCCAGCCTACCTCTCAGGCTCTGCACACAGGAAGGACTGGGTGCCAGGCGGCCTCTCAGCCCCATCCCGAGTGTCCAGTCTCATCAGAGAACCACAGGAAGTTCTACAGGCAGACTCCCTCAGCAGAGTGTGCAGGCAGGCACCTTTCTGAGGCCTCATGAGCTGTCTGCGTGAACTCTGGAGGCCATTCCCCACAGAGTAGCCCAAGAAGGGAGGAGGGGGCTTGTGAGGACCCTGTTGAGTCATGGGAACCCCGTTCCGCCTCGATGTCCCATAGAACAAACAAGAAGCACACAGGAGTTAACCGTTCTTTCTTTAAGGAAAATGTTTTTATTGATTCAAGAGCATTCTATGAGGCTCCTTGGCACCATGCAGGATGGAGGAAGCATCATTCAGATTCCAGAGCTCTCCCTTCTGTCTAAGCCGTGTGGTGCATCGTACACCATAGACCTGTTCCATGTGGATTAATTCTCTGGGCTGCTTTTCAGGAGCATGTTGGTGGAAAAGATTGAACTGTTGGGGACCAGGCTCTGCCTCTGACTCAAGGAGACGACTGTGGGCTGGGTTGATGGCAACGTTTTCCATAACGGCTTCCCATAAACCCTCCTGGTATAATGTCTCCCCATAAAAATTCAATCTCTTGGCTCAGGGCAAGGAGAGGCCACTCATTCCCCTCCAGAATGTGTGAGCCTGCAGGGGGAGGGGGTGGTCCTCTGGGACTATGCGGGCTCTCTGTTATAGCGACAGCCTGGAACAAACACATCTCTCAGCGAGAGGGCAAGTTTGCCTGAATTGAGCTGAGAAATCTCCAAGGACCAGAGCAGCATTAAGCACTGGGGGTAAAGTAACTCTGATCGCAACCTCTAAAATCTTCTCCCTCCCTGCCAGCGACTTCCCACCACCGTAAAACAAAGGAATTCAAAGTGTTTATGTTGACAAGCAAAAGAGCCTTCTTACAGGCGGTCCTGGTGGGTTATCTTTAGGATTTTCCAAGGCCAAGGCGCATTCTTGGCTTGCTGAAGGGGAGGGGTCCTGATCCAGTAGCTCTGGGGACACTGGCCACACGTGAAGGTTGACAGCTCATTGCCACAGGAAGTGGAAGTCCCAGTGGCTTGAGGGGATGCAGGCAGGTGCTTCTCAAGGGAAGCCCAGTCTTCCCAGTCATCCCAGTGCCCCAAGTGTCCATAGGAAACACTAACTGGAGGAGCAGAGGCATCAAGTGTGCTGTTTGCAATAAAACCTGTAGCTGCCATTTAGTTAAAGTTGTTTATCATTTAATTTGAAAACATTAAAGTCATAACCCCTTCTTGGGTCATGAGCCCCAGCTCTGGTCTGGGTCTGGGGACACAGTGGTGAGATCAACAGATGACAGACTGATGTCCCAGGAACGCTCAAGTTTAGTAATAGTGATGATGCATGGTGTTACTGACCAGGGGTGGTTAAGTCCCCAGTGGGGCCACCTGGGCTTCCCCTGCTTCCTCCGTGTTCTCCCACCCCCAGCTGCCATGTGTCTGTTTCTGAGGTATTTGTATCCTTGATCTTGTTGCCAGATGAGTAGAGCTGTACTGTGACCCCCGCCCCTTTAACAGAGCAATGTTTCCAAATGCATACAGTGAAATTTGTTGGATCACAAAGGCAAGCAATTGTATTGAAATGTGGTTATCAAAATATGAAAAGCAAGTCTGTGACATAGAAGTGTATATTTTTATTAACCTGCTAAGTAAGAGTATCCAGCGTTGGCCCTAACACATTCTGAGATTTCCCAGTGGTGCTGACCATCCGCAGTCCCTCAGGCCACCACAGCTGCAGCTCAAGATACAAACCTGGGACAACATGCAGGGCGCGCTGCTCACAGGCACGAAGGAGGGGAGCACCAGCCAGGGGTGGGGTGGGGGCTAGCTTGTGCTCCACATTCATGGATTCCCTGAGCTCCAGGCACAGCACATAGGGCCAGAACCCCTGGCCTGGAAGGCCCTTCCATCTGCTCTGCCCACATCTCCGTCCACTCCTCTCCTTCTGCTGGCCTTGTGTGTACATGCTCAGTCACTTCAGTTGTGTCATCTCTTTGCAACCCCATGGACTGTAGCCCACCAGGCTCCTCTGTCCATGGGATTCTCCAGGCAAGAATACTGGAGTGGGTTGCCATTTCTTTCTCCAGGGGATCTTCCCAACACAGGAATGGAACCCTCGTCTCCTGCATTGGCAGGCAAGTTCTTTACCACTGAGCCACCGCGGAAGCCTTCTGCTATCATTACTCCTGGCATCTTCTCAAGCCCTGACAGCTTCTGGCCTCACTGTGTGGATCTTCTGCAGCCCCAGGCCCTACTTCCCCTACTAATGCCTGGATTTGTTCTCCCCTGTGCATGGCCATCTGGTCCTGCGGGGCGGGGGGGTGTCCAGGCAAGTGGAGCCAACAGTGGACATGAATGGGGTGAGTGTGAGGGCAGGAAGGGCTCTCATGGGACAGAGATGAGGGCTACAGAGTAAGTTTTAAGTGGACAAACTGACCTGAGGCTCAGCCCCAACCTGGCAGGGCAGGCATGCAACAACGAGTGGTGATGGGATTGGGCGGGGGTGGCGTGGATGCTGTGACCCCAATTTGGGGACATGCTGGAAGGCACTTCCAACCACATTTTCCCTCCAAGAGGGCAGGCTCCTGTGAAGCAAGCCCTGAGCTAATGGCAGAGGCAGCAATGGATAAGCACCTGGAACCTGCTGTGTCCCTCCTTGATCACCTGCCACAGCCACACCTCCTTCCCTGCATCAGCCGGACCTCCCATTCCTCTTCCTCCTGCTGACACTCTCTCCCATTTCTGCTAAAGCTGAGCCCCACATCCTTGTGCCTCGCATGACACTGTGCTCAGGAGTCCCAGCCACAGGACAGAACATCAGCCTTTCCAGAGAACCACTGTCGGAGCTGAGCTGAAGTGACAGGCATTCACTCGGGTTTAATGACGGAAGGAGTGAGGCTTTACTGTAATTTAGCAATGCTCTCTGGTTAAGCGGATGGCCTGCCTATCAAGAGATGTTTCTCAAGACCAGCTGGCTCCCAGAATTCTGCTACGAATATGGGGTAGGGGTGAGGGTCGGGGACATGTAAGAGTGCAGCTGAGGTGCAGGATATACAGTATTGGAAGGGTGGGGCCGTGGCCAGGTGAGGGGGGCGAGTTGCATGAAACCACAAAGGTTATGTTGCATCATTTAATTTTTGGCCAAAACAACATGAAAGAGGAGGGCAGTGAGATTGACCATCAGTTCCTGGATTCATTGCTTTCTGAATGCCAGCACGTGGCACTCCCTGGCGCAGGGAGGATGGGACCTACTCTGCAGCCGTGCTGTCTTCAAGCGGCACATACGCATGTGGTAATTGAGGACACAGACTTCAGTGCCCGGCAGGGTTCCTCCACTTCTCTGCCACAAGGCCTTGGGCTGTGCCTCAGTTTTCCCATCTCTGTGGTGGGAACCCTGATGGTGCCCGCATCACCAGGCTGCTCTGAGAATCTAACAGAGTAAGCACTCAGCCAGAGACTTCTGTGTTAGTTACTTTAATATAACCTCAAGGACAATTTTTACCCTAGTCACCTTTTGGTGAACTCCTACTCATCCTTCAACATCCTGCTCATTTGTCCTTCCTTGAGGCAGCTCCCCTGACTTCCACTCCTCTCCTGCTCCAAGTTCCTGCACACTCCTGACCTGTGACCTGACATCTGTCTTGCCCTCCCGACACCCAGGGCACAGTAGGTACTCTGTTCAGACTCTGGACAACCCTCGGTGGCTGGTTCAGATGTCACTGCCTCCCTGTGCCTGCCTAGGTGCCACCTCACCACCTCTGCCCACATCCAGCCACACCGTCTGGAACAGGGGTGGAAGCAGAGGTTGGACCTCCTTGGAGCCTCTCTCTGGCAGGGGATCCTGTCTCCCAGCCCCTTCCTGGCCCCTCAGGGCAGAGTTCCCAGTGTGCAACATGCTGGGGACACTAGTGAGACGTCCCGGAAGAGGTGGCATTTGAGCTGCATCAGGAAAGCTTCAGAGGAGTTTCCCAGATAGAGAAGTAAAACTTCCGATTCCTGTAATCGGTTTTGAGGGTTACTAAGACAGACAAGACAAGCAAAGCCTTTGGTACAATAGTACACTTCAGGGATGTTGGTATATGCACGTGGGTGTGCAGCACACGCACTCACCCACATGTGAGCACACACGCACTCACAGCGACTTCTCCGCATCCCAGCAGAGACCGCAGTGTTCACACAGTCCACACTGATGTCACTGCTCTCTTTCCAATTAACTCTTGTGTCGGGAGCCAAGAACACATGTCTTTAAGCCCCAGAGGGAGACTCCTGAGACAGTGACTGTCTGACAGTGAGGCCGAGAACTTGCGTGGAAGAGGTGGTGCAAATGTAATTGCGGTGTCGCCCTGCGGCCCTGTGCCACTAATGAGCCTTCCTGGATAGTGAGGCTGGTCCCCGGTGAGGCCCAGTCCTGGGAGGCAGCTCCAATAACTGCAGGTGAGCACAGGACGCAGAATGGGAGGCATCTGGCAGTGTAAGGAAACGTTTCTCTGGCCTCGACCTGAATGTGCTCCTGGGCAGGAGGCCAACCTGCCGACGAGCTGGGAGGACTGCTCCTGGCTCATCCAGGAGTCCAGGCGCCCCATGGTGAGGGACATGGAGGGGGGTGGTGGGGGGAGCCCTCCTTCTGTTTGGCATTTGTTCTTCCTGACACTCCCACACACAAACACACATACGTTGAGAGCATGTCCGCCCTCCCCACACACACACATGTGGATCTTTCATTTTCATTTTTTGAGCAAGGTGTTTAGCAAATGGCTGCTCCCAACCCAGTGGCTCATGGTAATGGCCTAATTACAGAGCTCTCGGTGGACATTGCTATAGGCATCACTTCGGGAGAAAGGGAACTAAGCTGGGATGCCCGTGTAATTGGGGGAGATGGCAGGAGGGGCTGGCCTGAAAACATAGGTCTCATGGCCCACATGGTCAGGGCTGGACTCGGGCTTCCTGCATCCCTAGCACAATTCCAGGGTGTCTGCTGTGAACACATGGAAGGCGGGGGCACTCCCCATGCCTGTGTTCACTTCTGCATGAAATGGGGAAGACCAGCCCATGAGGTCAGGCGATGGGCCTGGAAGTGACGTGTCCTAGAAAGTAAAGGAAATGAACCTCAGATCTGACTCAAGTTAAGTGGCTCTGGTGGCCTTATTTGGAGAGGCTGGTGGGGAAGGGCATGAGGCTCATATGCCACCACCTCCAGCTTGGCCTCAAGGTCCCTGCTGTGATACCTTGTTGAGGGCGGGAGCCGGGTGCTGGGGTGTCCAGAAGAGATTTTTCTCACTGGCCTTCAGGAAACTGGTCCAGAGGCCTGACAGGCAGCTTGAGGCAGGACAGAGCATGGGGCTGGCCATGGCCAGTGGCGGTAATTTGTCCATTTCCTGGTCTGTTAACCTTTACAATCTTGTTTTAACACCATTGCTGTTTTAATTTGCCTTCGCCACTCTGCCCCGAAACACAGAGGCTCAGCTGAATATACAGACATGACAGAAAGCAAACAACACCCGGCTGAGGGCCGTGGGCTTTCAGTGGACACATCCACGGAGGTGGAATTGCCCCTGACCCAGGAGGCACTGGCCAAGATGTTTCCCTTTTTAACATTTGTCTGCTTTCTTCCTTTTGTAAAAGTGCTCAGTAATATCACGATCTTCTGGAAAGCAAAAAGACTTTAAAAATTGGAAAAGCTTTTTGATTCCATTTAAGAAGAAATAAAGTCCTGTTTCAAAAACACATTTGGTGACCCACACTCTTTATGATTTTCTCATGAATTATTTTCCTCACCATCTCTTTAAAAATGGGCATAAAACCTAAATAACATGGTCGTGCAGAAATGGGGGAGATGACATACAGTATGGTTGGCAGCCATGAAATCTGCGTTGATGTAATAAGATTCAGTAAAATGTGTGTGACTTTTTGGGTTTCTCAGGTGGCTCAGCTAGTAAAGAATCTGCCTGCAATGCAGGAGACCTGGGTTCGATCGCTGGGTTGTGAAGATCCTCTGGAGAAGAGAAAGGCTACCCTCTCCAGCATTCTGGCCTGGAGAATTCCATGGACTGCATAGTCTATGGGGTCTCAAAGAGTCAGACACAACTGAGCAACTTTCACACGCGTACACATGGTAGGTGTCACTAGTGATAAAGAACCCACTTTCCAATGCAGGAGATTTACAGACATGAGTTTGATCCCTGGGTCCAGAAGGTCTGCTGGAGCTCAGTCCCTAGGTTGGCAAGATTCCCTGAAGCAGGGCATGGCAACCCACTCCAGTATTCTTGCCTGGAGAATCCCATCAACAGAGGATCCCAGCAAGCTACAGTCCCTAGGGTCTCAAAGAGTCGGATACAACTGAGGCAACTTAGCTCACTCACTCATGTGATTTTTTGAAGTTTTCTGCAGGGGACTCATGAAAGCCTCTGTGGGAGCCAGAGTTGGGGTGGGACTGGCAGCCTGGATCCTCTCTGGGAGAGAGTTCTCCTTACCTGGGCTAAGGCCCTTGAGAGCCTTCTAAATCCTGGCTGAGTTTTCATCTGGGCCACTCAAGGTGCCCCAGGGAGGCTTTCATTAGGAATAAGAAAGGGTTTTCATTGGTGGGTGCCTGGTGCTATGCATTTGTCCCATGGCCGGTTTGGAGCACTGGCCCTGGTCCAAGTCTGACCTGCTGGGTCGGCCTCCCTCCCGACAGGACCACTCAGTATACGCCTGCTCCATCCGGCTTCCCTCCTGCTTTTCCACATTCCAAGAACTCTCCCCTTGTTAGGTTTCAAGCAGTACTGGTGTAAAAATGAGCCTTCTCCCTGCAAGTCTGTCCCTCTCCACTTCTGAGTGGCTGCTGTGTCCTGGGCTGGAAGAGAGGGATCCAGCCTTCTTTGTGCAGCCCTCTGTAACAGACACCTGGTCCAGCACACACAACTTGGAGAAGAGTAGATTTATTTTTAAGCCACACCAATTGGCAGGGAGATGTCTTGATCATGTCTAGAAAGTGCTAACAATAAATTTACCCAATGGCTCCAGTCAAATGGGAAGTTGCAGCTGTCATTTTGAGAACAAAGAATATCAATGGGTCCACTAACAGTCCTCCCTGCCAACAGGCTGGCCCACTGTTTGTCCAAATGGAGCAGCCCCAAATGCCAGCGGGTGGTTGCCAGAGCAGACCGCTGCACCCAGGAGTCGTCAGCACCCTGGACAGAGCTCCCCAGCCTGCAGCCAGGGGTCTCAGTCTCTGGGACTCCTGGCTGGACTGTCACTGTCCCCTCAGCCTGTGGAGCTGTGGCCTGACTCTGGAGCATTGTAGTTTCTCACGTAGTTTTGCTCTGTGATGTAGGAGTGTTTGACACGACCCATTGCGGCTTTCCTCACCTCCTCTTATTTTATTCGGCTTCCCTGCGGGCTCAGTGGTGAAGAATCTGCCTGTAATGCAGAAGACCCGGGTCCAATCCCTGGGTCAGGAAGATCCCCTGGAGAAGGAAATGACAACCATCTCCAGTATTCTTGCCTGGAGAATCCCATGGACAGAGGAGCCTGGCAGGCTACAGTCCATAGGGTCACAAAGAGTCAGACACGACTGAGCGACGAACACTTACTTTATTCAAGTGGTGAATCCTGCAGACCTGCATGCAGGACACTCGCTCTTGAGTCACTGGACGAACCACCTGCACTGCATCAACCTCACTCTGTGATTGGCCCTCGTGGCCAGCAGGACACCGGCATCACTGCTGAGGGTCCCTGAAGGCATTTCCCCATGAAGCCATCATGCATTCATCCAGATGGGGACAAGCAGGACCTCAGGTCAGAGAGTAGATGTTCATGACCCGTGCAGGGCGAGGCCTGGCTGCCAGGGTCAGAGGCCACCACTGCCGCATTGGCTCTGCAGCAGCTGCCTCAAGACCCATCCAGCAGAGCCAGCTGTGCAACCCCATGCCTAAGCACAACACTGGACATTGAGAGCCATGCCCAGTTCCTCCAGCTTTTGCTAAATCCCATGCTACTTTCCCCTCTCGGGCTTCAGAGCTCCATGGACTCCTCAAACGTCAAGTGTCCAAGGCATGCAGTTATGGTTTTGAAATTAGTCCAGTCAAGCCTTTATAGGGAGAATGTCTCTTTTTGTCTTATTACTTTGACACCAAACACATATGAGTGTTCTAAAGGTTCTTGTTGCCTTCACTAGTACCTACTGACATGACTGCTGCAAAGACTTGGTTTTGCCTGCTTTGGAATCACCTCTAGGGTTTTCTCCACTGAGGAGCCTTTGTCTGGTGCTTGTATGGGGCCTTGTACAGACTCCTGACCTGGGAGATAGAAGGCTGCCTCCACCTGGCACCTTGCTCTCTGTTTGGCTTATTTCTTATGTACTTTTTGGCAGTGCCTTCCAAGTTGAAGCTGGAGAAGGCAATGGCACCCCACTCCAGTACTCTTGCCTGGAAAATCCCATGGGTGGAGGAGCCTGGTAGGCTGCAGTCCCTGGGGTCGCTAAGAGTCGGACACGACTGAGCAACTTCACTTTCACTTTTCAGTTTCATGTACTGGAGAAGGAAATGGCAACCCACTCCAGTGTTCTTACCTGGAGAATCCCAGGGATGGGGGAGCCTGGTGGGCTGCCATCTATGGGGTCACACAGAGTCGGACACGACTGAAGCGACTTAGCAGCTCCAAGTTGAAGCAGATGTGAAAAGAAGAGTTTGGTTATGGCCCTCCTCTGAGGAGATCTATTTTAATGCAGCAGTAGAGGTGGGGCAGGAACTGAAGGGGAAAAGACAGAGAGGAAGACCTCAAGTTCTTATACCTGATACATAGAAGTTTTGTCCTGTAGAAACCAGATGTGGAACAAGCACAGCAGGGGCCACGGTCGGGTACCTCTTGTGTTCTTGAATCCAGTGGGCACTGGGGGCCTCTTTCTGCTTCAATGAGCATTTCTGTGATTCACATCTTCTCACATACTTAGTTCCCATTTGACTTACACCCCGTCTGTGAATTCTCTACTTGCATCCTTTGTGATTTTTTTTTATTTTATTTTATTTTTAAACTTTAAAAATTGTATTAGTTTTGCCAAATATCAAAATGAATCCACCACAGGTATACATGTGTTCCCCATCTTGAACCCTCCTCCCTCCCCATACCATCCCTCTGGGTCGTCCCAGTGCATTAGCCCCAAGCATCCAGTATCGTGCATAGAACCTGGACTGGCAACTCGTTTCATACATGATATTATACATGTTTCAATGCCATTCTCCCAAATCTTCCCACCCTCTCCCTCTGCAACAGAGTCCATAAGACTGTTCTATACATCAGTGTCTCTTTTGCTGTCTCATACACAGGGTTATTGTTAGCATCTTTCTAAATTCCATATATATGCATTAGTATACTGTGTTGGTGTTTTTCTTTCTGGCTTACTTCACTCTGTATAATAGGCTCCAGTTTCATCCACCTCATTAGAACTGATTCAAATGTATTCTTTTTAATGGCTGAGTAATACTCCATTGTGTATATGTACCACAGCTTTCTTATCCATTCATCTGCTGATGGACATCTAGGTTGCTTCCATGTCCTGGCTTTGTGATTTTAAGAATTTAGTTGATCCTGTCTTTTCCTTGTGGTTTTGCAAAGGTTTCTTAGGTAGCATTCACATTATTGATTTTACAAGGTGGAATGTCTCCAACTGGCTATACATAGAATAACTTTGTCAATTGTGGATGTTACTGAAGGGAAGTCCTTCATTCTGTTGTCATGTTTAGACTCTCAGGTCTTATTTAAAGACTCTCTCCTCATTCCCAAGTCACAAACAGCCCCCTCCATCTTCGATCATTGATGTTATGGTTTTGTGTGTTGCACAGAGCTCTGTGACCCTTGAGGACTTGGCTTTTGCATTTGGTGTAAGGAAGGGGTCACACACAGACTTCTGTCTCCAGGCTCTCCTTTCTCTTGTCTGGTGCTTGACCATTTCTTCTTCCACCTCATCTTTTCTACAGAAAACTCAGCGTTTAGAAGCCTCTACCACTCCCTCTGTTTGTGTGTGAAGCAGAAAATGACATGGGAGCAGCCCTCCACATCTCTCAGAGGGCAAGCAAAGGTGTGATCAGAGGTCCTGCTTGCCCAGGGAGATGGGTTTTTGAGCTCATGCTTCTCATACACCCACTTAGAGAAGGTTCATCTGTTCTCCCCTCCAAGTGCTCCCTCTCGAAAAATACAGGGTTTTCCTTCTCTCTCCCCACCCCTCACTTTCTGTCTCCATTTCACTGTCCCAGCCTCATTACCAGAGCCCCCAGTCTTCACCCCAGTGCTTCCAAAAGCAAACACACCTTCAGAGGGGTTTAGAAATCAGAGCCAGCTTAGAGAGAGAGACAGCTGCCCTCCAGGCAAAGAGAACCCAAGGCTGCAACTCGAGTATCCAGAACAGCTCCTCTTGAAGTGCAGGGACCCCCGCCTGCATCACAGACGCGACCAGACAGTCAACGATCAGCTGCAGAACAAGTGCAAGGTGGCAGTGTCCCCACTCCTTGAATTCCCCTGGAAACACGCCAGCATCAGGGTGAACATGCATCTCCTTTCATCATCTCCACACTGGTGTTAGTAAGAGTCACTTGTAAACTGTCCACCTCTGAGCAGAATCCGGGATGCAACACTAGAAAAACTGGATAAAAGGCTTCAGAAGAAAAGTGACTCTAGTGACCTGGATGCCTAAACCACTAGGAAATAATTAACTCCAGGAGATGAAAAGGAGAGGAGCGGCCCAGCTGGGAGGTCCAGCCAAGCATGGCCCCACCCCTCCTGTCAGCATCTTGGGCTTCCTTGTGGACAGGTGTGTGTGGCCAGCCTGCTCCCAGGGCCCAGGATGCACAGTCTATGGGCTCTTTGCAGCTTGTTTCCAACACCCTTGAAAGCTCAAATCAGGGACAGGGCAGTGGGAGAGGGGCGCCTGTTTGTTTCCCCATGGCAGTTGCTGGTGCTTGATTTTCCAGATGTGCTGCAGTTTAAACGTGTATATGTTTTGGGGTCCCTGTGAGCGCTGAGCCCGTGAGTCTCTGATACAGCTGTCTCATCCTATAGAGGCAGGATCTGCCGGGAGGTGGGGATGGCCGAGAGAAGGTGAGCAGTGGAATAAGAAATACATTTGAGGACTTCCCAGGTGGTTCATAAGACTCCGCATTCCCAGTGCAGGGGGCCTGGGTTCAATCCCTGGTCAGAGAACTAGATCCCACATGCCACAAGTAAAGAACTCACTGACACCCAGCACAGCCAAATAATTAAGTAAATAAAAATAAATGTTTTTTTTTTTTTTTTAAGAAATACATTTGGTCTTTATCCCCAGTTCCTGGCACAGGGCCCCTGGAAGTCTTGGAACCTCCTGAGTGGTGGGAGTAACTTTAGATCCTCATAAGGACCGTTCTCCATCCCCCCAAGTTTACACTAGTGACGAGACTTAGTGCTGGTCCCTGGAGAGCCTCAAAGGGGCTGCTCACCAGAGAGAACAAGTGCTCAGAGGGTTTGCACTTTCAGCCCCACCCAACCACCAACCTCCAAGAGGGGAGGGGGTGGGGCTGGGGGTTGAACTCTATTAAAGACTCTGGGACCCTGAGATCCTGAGGGCTTCCCGGCTGTGCAGGAAGGATGGGGAGCCCAGAAACAGCGTGGAAGTTCTGCCTCCACCCATTCCCTTGCCCTGTGCATTTCCTCCATGTGACTGAGCCTGAGATGTGTCCTTTATAAGAAGCCAGCAAATATATAATAGGTGACATTCTAGCAAATTACTGAACCTGAGAAGCGGGTCATGGGAACCCCCAGTTGATCAGAAGCAAGGCAACCTAGGACTTATGACTGTGTCTAAAGTAGGGATAGTCTCGTGGGACTGAGCTCTGAACCTGTGCGGTCCGTGTTCTCTGTTGGTAACTAGTGTCCAATGGAACTGAGTGGTTGTATATCAGTTCTGTTGCCCGAGAACTGGTTGATGCCAAAGAAAATACCCCAGAGGGTGTGAGCAAAAAGCTACGGAAAAATTAAACCCTCTTGTTTGTGGAGGTGAGCGGAGCGAGTGCAAGGTTCTCATGTTGTGAGGGGGCGCTGTTCTCGCAGACCCCAGGGATGGGCCACCTACCCAAACCCCACCTGGGGCACTGTCCCTCCCCACCCTTTCTCAAGTGAGAACTCCTACTGCTGGGCGCTGTCTAATGACCAATTCAGTAAGAAAACGCTGACTTCTGCCTGCCCAGAGTGTGCAAGAGCCAGTGGGCACCCACCTCTTGCTGGAAGAAGCCCTTCCACAGTGCTGGAATTCCATGCTCTGGAAATGGATCCACATATTTTGTGTGTTTTCATAAGTGAGCAACTTCCCACAATGGAAAACATTTATGATCAGTTAAACCTCAAAGTGCTCAAGTGCAGCTGATGTACGAACTTTTAAGTTTCCAGTATTAATATTTCGTAAAGAAAAATAAGTTAATGGATGGCGGATAGTTGGAAAATTTTCTGCTGAAGACACTGCCTGTCAGCTCCCTGAGGATCCTCCGTTAGGCGTTTCCTCTTGTCTCTTTGCAGTGTCTTAAGGAAAAAGCATGTATCTGGGCCTAGCCAGCTCTACGTTTCCCAACAGACCTTGTAATCATTAATGTAGGGAAGAATTAACGATCTCTTTAAGGATCAGTGTGCACAAGAATGAGGGAACTGCAGCTTGCACTTCCAGACTCAGGGTGATGGTGAGGTGTGGTCCATCAAATCAGGGGACTGTATCTTTCCTGATCATGGCTCCTGTGTCATCGCCCCTCCTTCTGGCTGACTCAGGGGCCATCTCCTTTCCGAGGGAGTGCAGGACTCGAGCATCTCCATCAGGGTGGAGGGGAGGATCCCGAGTTGTCCCCATGGCCACCACCCCACACGCACGGCTCTGTCGTCCCGTGGAGACTGGTACCTCAGAGACCCGACAAGCGGGGGCAACCAAAAGCCGAGTGCGCGACAGAGGGGTGGGCTGTGTGACTTGGGGGCCGCAGAAGTTTCTGTGTGAAGGAACATCTCAGATGGAACCTTCTCTAAGAAGACACAGGCTGGCGTGGTGCTGGGGCAGGACTGTGGAAGAGCATGGAGCCCCTCGACTGCACGTTCCTGGGCATTTCCCGCATACTTTCCAGGATGCCTGGTGGAAAGGTGGCTGCAGCTGGTGACGGCTCTAGTCCAGAAGTCAGGAGGCGCCAGGCAGGGAACCACAGCTGCTGTCAGGCTTGTCTTCCTGGACATCCTTGTGACTGAACAAATTCAGAGGAGGAGGGCCTCCTCATGGGTGTGGATGTGTAAGGCTCTGTGCCATGATAATGTTAGAGAAGATGGATGGATGGGTGGATGGATGAATGGACTGACAGAAAAGGAGGAAGGAAAAGGAATGAAGGGGCAAGGGGAAAGATGGATGGATGGATGATGGATAGATAGGAAAAAGGGAAAAGGAAGAAAGGAAAGGGAAAGGTGGATGGGTACATGATATCTAGCAGATGATACATAAATGATAGAAGTAGATACAGATAGATAGATGATAGACGTGATGGATAGATGGATGGATGAATGGATAAATAGATAGGTAATGGTCAGTCAGTCAGTTCAGTCGCTCAGTCATATCCGACTCTGCAATTCCATGAATCGCAGCACGCCAGGCCTCCCTGTCCATCACCAACTCCTGGAGTTCACCCAAACTCATGTCCATTGAGTCGGTTATGCCATCCAGCCATCTCATCCTCTGTCATGCCCTTCTCCTCCTGCCCCCAATCCCTCCCAGCATCAGAGTCTTTTCCAATGAGTCAACTCTTCACATGAGGTGGCCAAAGTATTGGAGTTTCAGCTTCAACATCAGTCCGTCCAAAGAACACCCAGGACCAACCAATCTCCTTTAGAATGGACTGGTTGGACCTCCTTGCAGTCCAAGGGACTCTCAAGAGTCTTCTCCAACACCACAGTTCAAAAGCATCAATTCTTCGGCGCTCAGCTTTCTTCACAGTCCAACTCTCACATCCATACATGACCACTGGAAAAATCATAGCCTTGACTAGACAGACCTTAGTTGGCAAAGTAATGTCTCTGCTTTTGAATATGCTGTCTAGGTTGGTCATAACTTTCCTTCCAAGGAGTAAGCATCTTTTAATTTCATGGCTGAAATCACCATCTGCAGTGATTTTGGAGCCCCCAAAAATAAAAGTCTGACACTGTTTCCACTGTTTCCCCATCTATTTCCCATGAAGTGGTGGGACCAGATGCCATGATCTTCGTTTTCTGAATGTTGAGCTTTAAGCCAACTTTTTCACTCTCCTCTTTCACTTTCACCAAGAGGCTTTTTAGTTCCTCTTCACTTTCTGCCATAAGGGTGGTGTCATCTGCATATCTGAGGTTACTGATATTTCTCCAGGCAATCTTGATTCCAGCTTGTGCTTCTTCCAGCCCAGCATTTCTCATGATGTACTCTGCATAGAAGTTAAATAAGCAGGGTGACAATATCCAGCTTTGATGTACTCCTTTTCCTATTTGGAACCAGTCTGTTGTTCCATGTCCAGTTCTAACTGTTGCTTCCTGACCTGCATACAGGTTTCTCAAGAGGCAGGTCAGGTGGTCTGGTATTCCCATATCTTGAAGAATTTTCCACAGTTTATTGTGATCCACACAGTCAAAGGCTTTGGCATAGTCAATAAAGCAGAAATAGATGTTTTTCTGGAACTCTCTTGCTTTTTCCATGATCCAGTGGATGTTGGCAATTTCATCTCTGGTTCCTCTGCATTTTCTAAAACCAGCTTGAACATTTGGAAGTTCACGGTTCATGTATTGCTGAAGCCTCGCTTGGAGAATTTTGAGCATTACTTTACTAGCATGTGAGATGAGTGCAATTGTGCAGTAGTTTGAGCATTCTTTGGCATTGCCTTTCTTTGAAATTGAAATGAAAACTGACCTTTTCCAGTCCTGTGGCCACTGCTGAGTTTAAGTAGTGGAGGTGATGGAATTCCAGTTGAGCTATTTCAAATCCTGGAAGATGATGCTGTGAAAGTGCTGCACTCAATATGCCAGCAGATTTGGAAAACTCAGCAGTGGCCACAGGACTGGAAAAGGTAAGAGTAGATGGATAGATAGATGTGCAAATATAATCAGAAGAATAGAAGTAGAGGTTACTGTTTGCCAGCATGTTCCATAATTCATTAGCAAAGATATTTCAATTATTTTCATTTTAGTCCATTTAATTGAAACCAGCATCTTCCATTTCCCATTGGACTGCTTGGAAAGAGTGTTGTGGTAGAGAGTGGTCTGTATGTTGTGACAGATCAGATACAAAACTGAAGCACCCCTGGGCACCCCAGCAGCTGGGGGAGCTTCAAGCCCCTCTTCCCAGCCCTGTCCTAGTGAGGGGCCTTCTTCCAAGGAGCAAGATTCCGCTTCCCTGTGTCTGCATTGGTCCCCACTCAGTTTGGTCTCTGTCCATCACATCTGTGGATTTGTGGACCTCTCTCTGTTTCCATGTGTTCAGGGAGTCCTTGGCATCTGTTTCTGTTTTCCAGTCACACTGTTAATATTTGCTCTCATGCATTTCTTAAAATGGCACCACCAACATTTCTTTAGTCAAAGGTCAGCACTGGAACTGGGGTTTCTTTAGGAAAAGTCGGAATGTGAGACAGGAGCCCTCGAATGGGCCACGATCCCAGATGGGGTGCTGGCCCCCGGGGCCCCCGCACTGCCCTGCCTGCACCCTAGCACAGAGCATGGCTGCTGAGTGTGTCTGGCGTCCTGTGACTTCCTCAGACAACTGCCCATCTCCTCTGCTGACAGGGAACATGCCTCGAATGAAAGTTCATTAGTCTATTGAAACATTACAGTTAATCGTGAAGCTAGTCCCCAGAATTGTCAAGTTCGTATTTCCATCTGTGCCTGAGCACAGCAATAAAGAATGTTTTTGGACAGGTTAATTTGCCTAAAATACCATGCAGTCAATCAGAGTAACAAAGTTGTTGATGCCCGCATCTGTCAAACGGGGCTTTCATCACTGCCGTCCTCTGGTTGCACAAGTTGGCAGAAATACAATGAGCGAGAGTGCCAGAAATGCCGTCCAACCTGAAACACACAGCAGCTAGGGGCTGTGCTGGCGAGGAGGGTTCTACCGTTCAGAGTCCTTTTTGGAAGTAGTATGTAGTCACTGAGGTTAGAGACGGCTTTAATGTTTGATTCAGACTGCTGGTATTATTTACATGTGTTAATTTTCTATTTTACTTAATTCGTTGCAGATGAAACCCCTCTTTCAAATGAAGTATGTGTGCTTCTGTCTCACATAGGTGTTTACTTTGAAAATAAAGATAGCTCGTGTCTATGTCCATCCTCAGTCACTTCAGTCGTGTCTGACTCCTTGCGATCCCATGAACTGTAGTTCACCAGGCTTCTCTGTCCATGGGATTCTCCAGGCAAGAATACCTGAGTGGGTTGCCATACCCTCATCCAGGGGATCTTCCCAACCCAGGGATCGAACCTGAGTCTCTTAGGTCTCCTGTGTTGGCAGGCAGATTCTTTACCAACTAGGACCACCTGGGAAGCCCAGATTACATGTATACACTATAATTATTAATATGAAAGCAGGGTCTCCAAGTTCTCTGCTGGCATTATTGGGTTAGTCATCTCACAATTGGGTCCTGTCCTCTCAGGGAAGGACCAGCCCTCTAGGACTTGCAGCAGAAGATGTGGAAAAAGAGAAGTTTGACTGTGACACTCTTGTCCAAAGTTTCACACAGGACAGCTGGGAGGAAGTGATGGATGGGTTTGCCTGTCTCGGTCCTGCTGACCATAACAGATTCCACAGACAGGCTGGTGAACAACAGTATTGATTTTTCACAGTCTGGCAGTTGAAGTCCAAGGTCAAGGGGCCAGCAGATTGGGTTCCTGGTGAGGACTCTACCTGGCTTCTCACCATGTCCTCATAGGACAGGGGACAAGAAAGGCAGGAAGCTTCCTCGTGTCCCTTCTAATGAGGACGCTGATCCCATCGTGGGGGCTCCATCCTCTGACCTCATCACCTCCTGAAGGGCTCTGCCTCCAAACACCATCATGCAGGTGGGTCGGGGTTCCAACATACAAATTCAGTGGACATACGCTCAGTCCATAGTATGCCGCACTTAACACAACACTACACTCTGTCAGCCTGTGCATTTGTAGAGGGGACACACTGACATCAAGAACCAAGTTGTCACCTAAAGTGTCTCCAGACATCGCCACTTGTCCCCTGGGTAGGGGCAGAATCACTGCCAGTTGGCACCCTTTGTTCAAGTTAGAAGTGATGAGCAATGGGAGCGGGCTGCAGACAGAAGAGCCAAGTACCTCGGGGGTTCAGTGAGGAGCTGGGCCATGAGGATGGGGGCCGGTCTGTCACTTGGAAGCCACTTGGGGCAGTGGGACGAGTCTGAGCTTTCAGTGCGGACCACAGTATCTAAGAATCTAATCTAATTTAACCAACTAAGAGGCACGCCTCTGGAGCAGACTGACATCTAGACTGATGACACAGGTATTTGGGTTGAGGGGGGGGCACAGGGTCAGTAGGGTCAGGTGAGAGCTTGAACTTCGGAATGGAATGGACCTGCCCTCACATTCCAGCCAGGCCCTGGGCCAGTTGGTGGCTGGGAGATTATGGAACATGTTTCTGAGACTCAGTTTCCCCATCTATGAAACAGAGCTGGGTTGATGGGAGGATTAAACAGGCTCACACCCACAGCAGAGTGGAGGACACCTTGTCGCCAGCAGACCTCTTGTCCTCCTGTCCTGGGACACGGAACCTTCCGGGAGAACCTTGGGGTTTACCTTTCTCCACACCAGCTGGAGCCCCCTTCTCAGCTCCCTTTTAGAATAAATATTGAAGGTGCTAATTCCACATGTTTCTTCCTTATGTAGATTCCGCCCTTTGTCAAAGTGTTTAGGACTCCCACCACAATAGAAGTGATTTCAAGAAAAAACCAAACACCTAAAAATGCACAATTGCCTGTAATTAAACCGCAGAAAGAGAGCCCTATAGGCTAATTGAGAGTCCTATCCGATGGCTGCATTTTCTGTTCTGTACATCAGCACTGTTTGTTGAAAGTGTGTCAGAGCTGATCTGTAGGGACATTCTGACCTGTCACCTTGCAGCCCTGAGGACCAGCCATCAACAGGAAAAGCTGTTTTAGCAAGTCATTGAGTGTAAAGTGTTTTGTAAACAAAATAAAATCTAATCCGGAAACATGGTTTATCCACTGTCTTCAGGAAATCTGACCCTGGCAGGACCTACTCTAAGAGGTCATCCCCACCCTAGTACAGACCTCATTGTAAACGGCTCTGGAACCAAACAACTTGGGTTCAAATCTGGGCCATGTCCTCACTCTGGGTCTTGGGGCAAGTATTAATAGCTTATTCTTTCTGCTGTTGCAATGGGGCTTCCCAGGTGGCATTAGTGGTAAATAACCCACCTTCCAATGCAAGAGACATGGGTTCGACCACTGGATCTGGGAGATCCCCTGGAGGAGGGAATAGCAAACCTCTCCAATATTCTTACCTGAAAAATTTCATGGACAGAGGAGCCTGGCAGCTACAGTCCATGGGGTTGCAAAGAGACACGACTAAGTGACTTAGCATGCACACATACCTGCTGTTGTGTTTCCTTATCTGTAAATTAAGGGTGATCAGAGTCTTATCTTGAAGGATACAGGAAGGATGAAACAAGAAGCCCCAAGCTCCCAGTAAATGTTCCATGAAACCATCCTTCATCATGCTGCTCTCACCTCATGAGCAGGGTCCAACGAAGGAAAGCTATAATCCGTCTTTCCTAAAACTCATCCCTAAAACCACATCAAGGAGTCGTGGGCCCACAGTGCCCTACTGTCCAAGTCTCAGCACCAGGCAATGCTGAATTTGGGCTTCTTGGTCTCCAAGTGCTTCCCTGGGAGGCAGATGTAGCCCACATCAGGCAACCTTGCACTCTCCCTTCCTGACTTCCCGATAAAGTGGTTCCAGACAAGGTTGAGGGTGTCTGGAAAGGACAGTGTCCATCAGGTGGAATCCAAGGCCAGACAGGTAGACTGTGAGGCCAACGCCCTGTGCCCACACCCAGGGGTGTGAAGATGGGGATTCTCAATGCAAGGATAAGGGATAAGAAAGGAAAAGACAGTGTCAACTTCAAGGGACAGAAAATCTCTGAAAAAATTGCCCAGAAAATCACCCAGAGGGAGCCGTGGGAGCTTCTCTGATGAGGAGAAAATGAAACCAAGAGCTTAGAGACGTGTTTGCAGAATTGGGAGGAGTAGGTGAGGCCCAGGTAAGAGGGAGCGGAATGCTGGCTTCTTCCCAGAACTGATCTCAGGAGATCAGCACCAATCCAGGTGACCGCAATGAAGCCGTCTGCAGAACCACAGCAAAGGAGGCTGAAAGAGGGTTGACCAGTTGGTCAGGGCCACACAATTAATAAGTTGAGCTCAGTTATATATAACTGTGCACTGTGAGGGAGAAGGCAATGGCACCCCACTCCAGTACTCTTGCCTGGAAAATCCCATGGATGGAGGAGCCTGGAAGACCGCAGTCCATGGGGTCGCTGAGGGTCGGATAGGACTGAGCGACTTCACTTTCACTTTTCACTTTCATGCATTGGAGAAGGAAATGGCAACCCACTCCAGTGTTCTTGTCTGGAGAATCCCAGGGATGGGGGAGCCTGGTGGGCTGCCGCCTATGGGGTCACACAGAGTCAGACATGACTGGTGCGACTTAACAGCAGTAGCAGTGTGCTGTGAGGTTCCACTGAGCAGTGGGTGCTTTTGTTTCTAGGTCATGGGGCTGGGGTCTTCCTAGGCCATCAAGTTGCCTTTTGAGGCTCATGCATCATTGGTGGGATGTGTAAGCATCTCCAGGACAAGACCCACTGAGTCTCGAGGACCAGAGAGGAGTGCCGCTGTGTGGTGCCTGGAGTCCTCGCAGGACTCCCCTGGTGGTGCTGAGATCCCCAGAGGCACCCACCCTGGGCAGAAAACACGAGAAGGGCCACTTTTAACAAATGTGTTTCTACTCTGGGTGTTTAATTAGTAATTCATTCAACACGCAAATATTTAATAAGAACTTTTCCCTCTTCTGTGACCTCAGAAATCTCTGACATTTGCTGAACTGACTTGGCATCTTTATTAAGGATTTGTGTTGGAGGCGTCACAGTTTTGAGGCGTCACAGTTTTGAGCCGTCTGTGTGAGAGTTTGTTCCAAAGAGATTGTGTGGGTGTAGGAAGCAGGGAAAACACAGGGCTATATTAGGGTCAGAAATAATGATCATCTACTTATCAGGAGAACCAAATATCAGCAGATCAACCAAAACAAATCTGAAAGCAGTGAAAACAACATCATTTTAAAGAGGGAAAAAAAATGGGGATTTTTGTCTGTTTGTTTTTCAGGGTCTTTCTTTAGACTCAGCTATCTAGGCAGACACTCAGATACTCAGGGCCTCCATACGTAAAAAGCAGAAGCTGTCACAGACTCCAGGGGGCATCACCAAGTGCTCATCCTCTAAGCACTGTGCTCGCCCTGATAACAGGGCAATTTTGGTCTTATTGCCCATTTTTCAGATAAGGAAATCAGGGAATGGCTCCTGGGCCACTCAGCTTCTGCAGTCCCATCAGGGGTCCCTGTCACACCTCCCCACGCAGCACAAAGGGGGTTTTCATCTCACTTTTGGGCCCCGGTGTTTCTCTGGCCCCTCAAATGGCTGCCTTCCTTCCAGCATCTCTGAAATTCCCCCACTGCCACCCCCACCTGCCCCCACTCCCAGGGATCTGTGCGCCTCTCACACATGCAGTGTCCTCGCCCCAGGACCAAGGTCAGGCCCTGTGCTCACTGTAGAGAGAGGCGCCACTCACGTCACATTCTGCTCCTTGTCCCCAACACGTATGCAACTGGACACCTTCCCCAGACAGGCCCTCTTCAGTGACAGCGTTGCGGGCTTGCTCATCGGCATCCAGCTTCCCCACTGGCCTCTGAGGTCTCCAGTTCATTTTGTAGTTTATCTGTTTGTCTACGTAACTCAGGCTTCACGAATTCATATTTTATTTGTATGCATTGAAGGCCAAGCATGGGTGTGAGTGCTCCTGCCAGGAGCCTGGCTGGTCTTCCAGGTACAGGAGAGAGAATACCATCCACAGACCGGGAGGACCCCCAGCCCCACAGTCTGTGTGTCCAGCCTAGATGAGAGTGGAGCTGTTCAGGCCCAGTACTGGGCTTTCACACTCAAGTGTGAGAAGCAGGGATACACTCACACTCACCTCTGCATCCAGACCCTCCCGGTGTGGCCACTTGACCACATCCCCAGAAAGATGTGTGAGGTCAGGAGTAGACAACAGACCCCACACCCCTCTCACCTCCCTGTAGGGTGGGATGGTGTCCTGGACACCCTTCACCCTGGTTCTGGGCAGTGCACTGCATGCAGCGGGGCTTAATAAATGCTTCATGAGTGTCAGCTTGCGCTTCTCCGCTGAGGCATTGCAGACATGTCTGGGCTCTCTCTGCGAGCACCTCTGCTCCTGAACCAGTGGGCAGTGTCTCAGCTGGGAGCCCAAGGCTCGTCTGCAGAGCCCAAGGTGCCATCTTGTTTTCAACCATGTGGGAAGCAGGAGCAAGGGGCTGGATGGGTGGTCACCCTGCTTGCAGTGAGAGAGCAGTGGCCGCCAGACCTGAGGAGCTCCCTGGCTGCCCGAGTCCCATGGAACAGCCACCAGGGGCTGGAGTCAGGATGCTCTGGGCTCTCGGCGGTGCCAGAAATGAAATAAAAAAGATAATTCAGAGCAGGGTCTCGGGAGTAAATCTGCCAAGACAGACGAGTCGCAATCAAAGGCTCGGCGGGTCCTTATCTGTCCCCCACACGTGTCACTGTGGTGCTTGGGGTTGGCTTTAATTATTGATATTTCTTTTTAAGTTAAAGATGAATTTGTGACGGCTGCAAACTTGGAAGATTTATCTTCCAATTACAGGGAGACCTATTAAGAATGATCACTGGAGTCAGCCGTGTTCCCAGAGGTGGCCGAGGCCATGGGGAAGATCCGGGATTGGGGCTTCCCAAAAACCATGCTGCCGTCCACCCTGTGCCCTGCCCACGTGGAAGTGCCGGTGCCACGTGTATCCCTGAGTGCCCTTCCTCTTCGCAGCCAGACAGACTGAGCCCTCCAAGTTCTCTACTAGAAGATCTCGGGCTTTACACAGGACTGTGCTTCTCCTGTTGGAGACGAATGCACTTTGGGGTGATTCTGGCATGGAAATTGGGAACACATGGAGCCCTGGGATAGGGAACCCTGTCTCATCCCAGTGTCTGCCTTTCTCTGGGCTGCAAGGAGGGTGACTGCCTCTGACAGAGCTCTTGGTGCCCACGGAGGCCTGGAAGGAGACAGACTCAGACCAGGACATCCTGCAGAGTGAACTCTGAGGCAAATTTTCCCCAGACCCTGGAGACCCCAGCCACCATCCCCAGGCTTCCTCAGCAGCCCAGAACACAAGGATTCCAGATTCAGCTGCAGTCCTGCCTCATCCACCCATCCTCCCATCCTCCCAACCATTGATCCATCCATCCACAATCCATCCTCCCATCCATCCACCATCCACCCATCCTCCCAACTGTCCTCCCATCCATCCATCCATCCTCCCATCCACCATCCTTCTATCTCCCATCCATCCATCCTCCCATCCACCATCCTTCTATCTCCCATCCATCCATCCTCCCATCTATCCATCCACCATCCATCTATCCACCATCCACCCATCCATCCATCAGTCTCCCAGTCATCCTCCCATCCATCCAGTCTTCCACCCACCCTCCCATCTTCCCAACCATTCATCCATCCACACACCATCATCTACCATCTACCAACCATCTATCCATCCATCTACCTATCTATCTATCTATCCTCCCATCCATCCATTCTCCCACCCATCTTCCCATCTTCCCATCCATCCATCCATCCTGGACCTAGTTGCCCAGGAGGGATATGTTGTGGGTCTTCACTGTCATCCCCAATGAGGCTGAACCCAAGGGAAGCAGCTTTGGAATTCCTGAGGTCAGAACACAAGGAGGAGTTTGCTCCAGGGGCTCCCCACTTTGCACACACCTGGGACCCCCTTCTTCTAAGCAGTGGAATTGAGGGTACCATCTTTCTGGCTCCTTCTAACACCCTTCCTTTCTGCCCTTCTAACACCCTCCCCATATCCCCAGAGCTACCAGGCTGTAGGCTACCTCATAGACCTCAGGGCAGGTGGCTGGACAAAGAGAGGCCTCAAAGCTGACACAGAGGTCTATTTCTCTGCTTGGAGATGTGGGGGCTTTGGGAGTTCTGCCAGGGGCAGGGGAGGGACTTCTCCTGAGCCCAGAAACCACATCCTATGACTGCCATGCAGAGCCAGGCCTCCCAGGCACAGACAGCCACGCCCACTGCTCTGCTCATCAGAGCTGGCCTCTGCCCCTGGATGTGAACCTTGGTGTCACTCTGTTATTTTTCTCTCATCTCATTTCCAGTGTAAAAAGCCGCTATCCCTCATTTAGATCCTCACGCTAAGGGCTACTGCAGAATTCTGGAGGCGTTGACCCTCTGCCTGCCCACTAGGAAGGGGCTCCAGGGGACCCTGAGATGGAATGTGGGGAAATCAAAACCTTCATAAAATGTCTGTTTCTATTCAGTCTAGGAGACTTTGGCTCAAACCATTAAAAATGAGAAAAAGAAGTTTCTCTTTTGGAGAGAGATCTGCCAGGGCTCTTATTACATTGATAAGTCAAGTGTGGTTTTTAAACTGGGATTTTTGCTTGAATAATTAGTTTTCTCATTTACCAACTGAAATGGAATCTCCATCTCTGTGGAGTTCGTTCATCTCCTGTGTCTCCTGTTAGACCCTGGTGGCTCCAGATCATCTGAACACATTTTTCTGTCTCTCCCCTCTGAGCCCTGTTTGCAAGTCTTCACATAGTTTTCAGCCCCTGCTGCACTCAGGCTGGAAGGCAGAGGATGGTGGTCACTGGCCCCCACCACTGCCCCCCTCCCTCTCCCTTCACCACCTCCCCCAGGGCCTGATGCTCCCAACTCCGAGCCCACCCCTGACCCCTTAGACATTGAGACTCTCAGTCACTGGACATGTTGGGAGCCAACCACCTGAACTCATAATGTGATGTGTCCAGCTGCCCAGGAAGCTTTGTCCAGGCTTTACCAGAAGAGTCTACAGCTTGAGCCTGAGTGGAAAGGGTGTCAGCCTGGGGGCAGGGACAGGATTCCAGCCACTCCTTGGCCAGCCAGCTGACGTTCTGTGGGTGACCCCCGTACAACCTGGATTGACCCCCCACCACCCCAGCCCTGGATTGCAGGGAGAGATTCTGGACTCTCGTCCACTGTAGGCTCCCGGATCCACCCTGGAGACCAGGGTGCACTGAGTCTTCCTGTGATTTTGCAGTTTGTCTTGACTTCTTTTGATTTTTGCTTTTCTTTGTTTTTGTTGTAATACTTTTCTAACTTTTTTATTTTGAAATGGTTGTAGATCAGTGGAAAGTTTCAGGGATAGTACTCCCCACCTCCAGTGGCTAACACCGCCCACAGCTGTGGTACACAGTCACAACCCAGACACTGGCCCAGTTCTGAGCTGTTCATCATACATGTGGATTCATGCAGCCCCGCAGCAGACACGGAGCAGTAGCAGGGCCACAGCCACCTTCCTCCTTCTGCCCTTACAGCCGTACCAGCAAGGCCGTGGGTCACTCACTTCCCACCCAGTCTCCTCCCATAGCATGTGAGAGGCTGCATTGCACACACGCCCCCACTTTCTGCCTCACCCTGAAGCTTTAGTTCTTCCTAGTAACCACGACTCTCTTCCTCTCTCACCACCCTGTGTCAACTTGTCTGCTAATTCACCTTCTTCCTGTCCTCTTTTTCATTTTATTTTTCTCCCGTGTACTCTTCCTCACATCTTAACAAGCACCTAAACCTTACAAAATACTAGCTTTGTTCTCCTTCAGTATAGAGCATCTCTGTCTTTAGAAGAAAAATGACATAAAAATAAAGAGCATATTGACTAAATTTGAATGGCTGCAAAACAAGGCTGTCCTGAGCTGGGAGATATCAAGTCCCATTGGGGGAGTAAATCGATGACAAATCATGGAGATGCCTCCTGAGCTCACAGTTTACTTCTTTGTTGCTCTGATGCTCTGAATGGCCCACCATTTCCTTCACAGCCTCTGAATTCCCTGAAATGTGTGCATTACAACATATAGAATCAGGTTTTCAGGCTGAATCGGTTAGGTTTGGGTTTTTCCCTATTTGAATTGTGGATAACTCTTTTCACTTAGACTTGGTCTCTCTCGATCTGGTTGGCAGCCTCCCCTCCCAGCACCTGGACTCAGGGTCTCACTAAGAATCAGGACAGTCACTCAGCCCTTTCCTTACCCTCGGGTCACCTGTCATCTCTCAGTCGATGTCCTTACATGACTTTGTCTGAAATGGACCAGGTTGCTCTCCACAGCTCTGAATGGTCCGTAAGAGTCATTCTCTGATTTACCCTCGTGTAAGTTCTCAGGCCACACTGGTAGCCCGTAGGATGGATCCTTTCTTTGGTCATTGTCAGCCGTCAGCTGCAGGTAGAAGTGATGGGTCCTCTGGGCTTTAGGGCACACCCTCCACTCACCATGGAGACCTGGCCCAGCCTGGTGCCCAGGCCAGTGTAGCAGAGACGCCTCACATTCCCTTGAAGTGCACTGCCTGTGCAGACTCCCGTCTCCCCTCTCTGCCCTCTTGAGTTCTGTGCTTCCAGAAAGGGTTGGTTTAGGGTGTTGCTTTGACATTTGGAATGATGCAGTGCAGAACAGAGGCATACTGTGGATGTGGGAGCAGAGGGGACCCTAAGAATTGAACCCCCCTAGAAACTCTCAGAGATCCGAGAGAGGCTCTGAACTTCCACAAGTGTGTGATGGGGGTTAGAGCCAATTCAGGTCCCAGGTGACAGGATGATAGGAATTATAAGCATCTCGTGGTGTCATCATGGGAGTGATGTGAACTGTCTTGTGTAGAGCATGGAAGGGGCATGGAAGGATGTCACAGGTGTGGCTGCTGTGGAATGAATGAACGAACACAGGAATGAATGCACAAAGGAGACCATCCACCTGGATCATGCTTCTGTGCAGGACATTCTACAGCATTTGGCAGCCCATCTGAAGCTCAAGCAGGGCAATGGACTGAAAATGCAAGAGGGGCATGAATTTATAATACAGGTACCTGACCCTGCTTCAGTGGTAGTAATCAGTGCAATTATGATCTGTGCTGTTAAGTGCCCACAGATCACACGGGCCTCCCAGAGTGCTCTCCATCCCATCCTCCTCCCAAGGGAGCCAGCGTGGGCCAACCGCTGGCTCCCTCTGCCAGTGCTGCAATCCAGCCCGGCAAGTACCATCAAATTAATTGATTCCTTCCCCCAATTGTGTCAGATTGCTGCTCTGTCATTTCCTTTGTGTGCTCACTAACTATCCAGTGCTCACAGTTCCCAACCTGAAATAAAGCCACTGATGATATTAATTTAAGCACATGGCCTCTTCAAAGACATGATAAAGAAATCGGGTGGTAGGTCATCGTGATTAAAACTGGAGTTTAACATGACGATTGGGGGTCAAGGATAAATTGAGCTTCTACTTGTCCAACATGGGCCATAATCCTGCAAAATTCTAAAGGAGAAGAGTTCATTTTTCCTTAAAGATCCATCTCGGTCTCCACTGGCAATTTATATTCTCAGCGCGGAGCTGAAGGCATGAGCTTCTCAGGACCTCTCGGAGCTGTGAGCAGCATCTTTATTTCTTCGTGGACTGGGGGTTAGCTGGCCAATTATTTTATGTCCTTTTTTTGTATTAAGGATACCACTGTGAACAAAAAACGGTCTGGTTATCTGGCAATGAAAATGCCCATCTTTGTCATCTCAGAGCCGCTTTGTCAGATGCTGAACCCAAACGCAGCTCTGTTTAGTCATAATTGCCTTCTGTTCGGTTTTGAAGTAATTACTTTCTTATAGGAGTTTTTGCCATTTTATCTTTGTGGATGGTTCACTTGGGAGAGCTGATGGGAAAAAGAAAGCCATAGATCTGGCGTCCCCAAGAAACGGTGCAGCTTTTGATGTTCAGTGTAGATTTTGATAGAGAATCCCAGAGAAAATAGCAAGATCTCTCTTTAGCTGGAGGAAAGCATGTGCTCAAAATCGTTTACTTTTCTCGCTGTTTGTGACATCTGAACGGGAAAGCCAGGCCAGCTTTCCTGCACGGAGAGATTTAAAGCCAGCTCATCAGAGCACCAATAATGATTTCAGTTGTGTCTCTGTGGCCAAGCTCACCATGACCCCCTAAACGGCCCCCCTCCATCCCCAGTTGCACCAGTCCAGCCTCCAGAGGGGAAGGCGAGCCTGCACTGGGCGAATGCAGACACAACCCCGAAGGCAGTGTGCTTCCAACGGACCAGCCACCCAGCCCCATGCCAGCTGCAAGGGCCAACGCCATGGCTGCCCCTGTCCAAGGGGATTGTTGGTGAGCTTAGACAAGTGTACAAGCCGTCCCACCATGAGGAAGGTGAAAGTAATCTCTCGATGCGAGTCCCCGTCACAACCCAGGGGAAGATGAGGGATGCCCCGGGGGAGAGGGATCTGAACTGCTCTGTCAGACTTGGCAGGTATCTGCAGGCAGAGTCATACAAGAGCCTTGAATCCATACGTGTTTTTCCTACTGATAGAAAATTCTGCTTTCATCACCCAGCAAACTCAGCGCAGATTAATTAAACATGAGATGGTGATTAATGTTTGAAGAGGAGCGGGAGTTTGGGCTATGCTGTTGGTCTGTCTCCGGGTGAGTCTTGGTTCTGCTCGTACTAATGACTCCTTACGCTGCAGGTTTCAGCTCCGGGTTCAGGGACAGGGGTGAGAGTCCATGCTGGACACCAGGCAAAGCAGCCACTCAGGGGATGTTTCCTGTGCATGTCCATCTCCACAAGGAGCTCGGCGGGCAGCCTTGAGTCTGCTCCCCCGAGGCTCACAGGTTGTACCAGGAGGTCCATGTAAGTGGGTGTTCAGGTCTGACTTGCCTCTTGCCTGTGCTTCATTTTCAGGCCACTCTTCTTGCTTCATTCCATTCCTCTGAGACTGGTGACATGCTCTGGCAGCTGTGATGGAGGGGGTCCTGGGAGCGGGTCCTGAAGCATCAGAGGGGAGCCTGACAAGGAGGCAGCTTGACAGGGGAAGGTGCCAAGAGCAGGGCTTGCTGGGGCCTTTCACCCATGGATGAATCTGGGGACACTCTCAGGCTTTCCCCCATTTCATGATGGGTGTTATTATTGGCAGTAGTGGCCCTTCTCTCTTACCAAGCAGGCAGCAAACGTCTGGTTGTGAGCCCACTACTGCAGATTTTCTGACCATGTTCTCTGACTTTGAACCTGCCCTTTCCTGATCCCTCTGTGTTTTTCTCCCTCATTTATGCTGTTCGCCGACATTGTAACACTGTCAGTATATTGAGCCCCTGCTATGTTGCAGAAGTTAAAGAGAAAACGTTATTCTGACACTCGTTAAAGAAAGCAGAGAAGACTCTGCTGGATTCAATTGCAGAAGGGGAGGCAGACCGACCTGACCTCCAAATGCAGCAGGGAGAGCTGGGGATGCACGGCCGGCGGGCAGAGTAGGGGATGATCACAGAGAGGAGCTTGATGAGATGACAAGGGTGGGGGTTCTTGCCAAAGGCAGGCCAAGGAGTCAGATACCAAGGGCGAGGGGAATTGTCCATAAACCACCCAGCGGGGTTCTCTGATGAAACCTGGGTTTGGCAGGCCAAGGTCCAGGCCAAGTAGAGAAGAGGGCTCAGAGGACCCTGATGAAGGTTTGGTCAGAGGGAAGCCCTGGCCTCAGGTGTGCGTTTGAGCCCTGAGAACAGACCCTATCATCGCCCCTGCAGATGTGGAGGCTCGCACAGAGCCATGGGGGTTGGGGAGCAAGGGTTCAGAGCCGGCCATGGTGACCCCATCTCCCAAACCTGGCCACTGACCATCCTGCCCTTGAAGTGCTGGTCCCAGATCTTGGTAAGGAGTCACTTACCAAGCCTGTCCCCTCCCCCAGATTGCATGAGAGCTCTGTTGATGAAGGGGAACCGGCTGGGCTTGGCATGAGTTCCAGCAGAAGCAGAAAGGAGAGATCATCACCCAAGCAGCTTCAGCAGGTGGGGAGGTCCCACCAAGACCCCACTGAAAGCCAGGGAATCCCTAAGCAGGGCAGGAACTGTGTTCCTCGCCTCTTCCTGTGGCCCGGATTACTTGCCAGTTTCTGAGACTCTCTACATGTGAATAGGCAGCCTCCCACCTTCCAGGAGCAGCAGACCTGACAAGCCAAGGTGAAAAACCAGCCTCCCCTGTCCTGCAAACACCCCAGAAAACCGGCACTTGAAGCTGGATCCCAAAGACAGAGGCACTCAGGGAGGACTGTTATGGCTCGGACACTGAGAAAGGGACTCCCGTCAGCCATTTCGAGACTGGTGAACCTAAGGTGCGCAGTGTTCCTTCAACCTCCCTCTGGCTTAGGAACCCCCCTCCACCTCCTGAAGAGCACCTTCAGAACAGCTGAGGATTGCTAAATGCCATAAAAGTATGTGCAGCAGGAAGTGAATGCCTTCCAAGTCAATAGACAGCAGTTCCAGACAGCCACGGTCTTCATTAAGCCCAGAGAGAGGCGGTGTCAGACAGGAAGTGTCATGTGTCAGAGCAAAGTGGAGGCGTTAAGGGTGACTTAACCAATTGCCTTGTCATGAGGAAACCATGACTGTCCCACCAGCAATGAGAACATCCTGGGGAGGTTCTGCTTCAGTGGGGCAGAAGGAAGAACAACGCTTGGTCCTCAAAGAGCCCTGAATCCCAGGAGGGGCCCCATGCACAGAACACCCACCCCACAGCAGCTCCACCCCCTCAGCTCACGTCACTGATTCATTCCCAGAGGCAAGGAGAACTCTGCGAGCTCAACAGGTATGCTACTGCCAGGCGTGTCCCTGACCTTGGGAAGCTCCATTGTGTATCACAGCCACATGCCAGCTTTGATGAGCCTTTGATGTTGTTCAAAGCAAATTATTTTTAAAATATAAATAAACCTAAATTAAAAAAAAACAAAAATGGATACGTTGATACAAGTATGTATGTGCACGCTCAGTCATTCAGTTGTGTCTGACTCTTTGTGACCCCATAGACTGTAACCCGCCAGGCTCCTCTGTTTATTTACTTTTCCAAGCAAGAATACTGAAATGGGTTGCCATTTTCTTCTCCATTGATTCAGATACACTTGTCTTTAAAAACCCTCAATACAAAAAATATATGAATGTATACAGGGGATACACTGCAGGGTTTTTTCCTATTTATTTTACAAACAGAGCTTTCACTGCATTAGTCTGCTCAGGTTGTCATGACAAAACACACAGACTGGGCAGCTTAAACACAGAAATTCATTTCTCATCGTTCAGAGGCTGGGAAGTCCGCGATCAAGGTTCCAACATGGTAGGTTTCATGGTGCAGCCTCTCCTCCTGGCAGGGTAGTAGCTACCATCCTGCTGTGTGCTCACATGACTTCTCTGAATACAGGGAGAGAGAGAAAGACAGATCATAAGAGCTCTGGCATCTCCTCTGATATGGAGACTAATCCCTTAGGTCCAGGGCCCCACCATTGTGACCTTATGTAACCTTAACAACATCCTTAGAGGAACCATCTCCAAACACCGTGACACTCAATTTACACCCAACATTTCTGTCCCTTCAACCCAACTAGAGTCTTCGTGCCCTGGTGTTTCTCTTTTTCCATGTTTTCTATAATTTCCCTTGCCGGTCGCAAAATGCTGTAACCATGTGATCAGGGTCCACTCTTCATTGCATTACTGTTGCAAGGCATTTCTAGAGGGAGCTCACCATGAAGGGTACTGCCTGCCTCCCTCTGAGGACAGTCCAAGTATAACTGTGGTCATCATCGTGCTGACTCACCGCGGTCACACCAGCCCGGCCACTGGGATCCACCCTTCTCTGTGGCTGCCACCAGATCTGGACAAAGCCCACGGGACACGGGGACTCGCCTTTTGCATTCAACCACCATCCTCTGGCTGGAGCCCAAAGTCATGGGGTGGGAGGTAAGGTCAAAGACATAGGCCAGGCTCAGTGCTTCTGGGGCCTCATGTGCCAAGAATGCAGCCTGGATCTTGTCCTAAATGCTTTAGCTCTCTTTCTCACTTCTTCTTCTTTTTTTTTTTTTTTCTTTTTTTAAGAAAAGCCTTCTTCTTGCTACTTCGTTGAACTGAATTTTGAGATTCTATAAGTTGTACATCCAGGTCACAGTTTATAAGTTGTCAAAAAACTCCAGTTGAGAAGTGAAGAATTGATATTCTTGCCTGCAATGGAGACAGGGAATCAAGAAACTCTGCATTCATTACAATACCTCGCTTCCTGCAGGGAGAGTCTTGCAGGCTTGGCACCTGCCATGAATGGCTCAGACTTCAGCTCCTGCTGGAGCAGCTGAACAGGGGCTCCATGTCAGTGTGGGAAGACAGAGTAGCAGGAAGTGTGGGAGAACTTGAAGGAAGCGTCTGAGCTTGCAATTGCTGTTTTGTTGTTTCGTCACTAAATCGTGTCCGACTCTTTGGGACCCCATGGACTGTAGCCCACCAATCTCCTCCATCCATGGGATTTCCCAGGCAAGAATACTGCAGTGAGTTGCCATTTCCTCCTCCAGGGGATCTTCCCAACCCAGGGATCAAACCTGCATTGGCAGGCAGCTTCTTTACCCCTTAGCCACCTGGGAAGCCTTTAGTGCAGCTAATTCAGGGATAAGTGTCCTAGCTGTGTCCTCCTGGGGGGCTTGTACCTTTCCTGGTATTATGGTCTCATGAATCACTTAAGCTTGCCTCTTCACCTTCATTCTCCACACAGTCGCTGAACAATATTTTTATAATAAAAATTAGGTCAATCACAGCTTTGCTCAGAATCCATCAATTGCTTGGCATCACATTAGTGAAGTGGGCCCTGGGCTCTTCAGCATGGACTCCAGGCCCTCCATCATCTGGTGGCTGCACTCAGGCCTGTTCTCCAACACGGTCACAGTGTCTCCGATTTCTCTGAGCAGGCCAAGTGCCTCCTAACCTCAGAGTCTATGGCTCATTGCTGCAAGAATGCCATTTCTCCTGCATTTCACCTGGTAGGTACTTCTCTCTTCAGGATGGTCACCCCCTCCAAGAAGCCTGCCCTGACCACCTCAGGGTACGTTAGACCCTTCCTGCCCAACTGTGCTCTTTTCCCTTACAGCCCTGTCTTTGCTCTGTGCGTTTCCCCATTCAGTAATTATATGCATTACAATTATATATTTATCATTCACGATGAATCTCTTCACCAGGCCATAACCTCCATGAGGACCAGCACTGGGTTTTATTTACAACTGAGTTCCTAATGCTTAAGATGATGCCTGAAACATAGTAGGCAATCAGTATATCGGGAAGATCCCAAAATGGCAGCCCACTCCAGTATTCTTCCCAGGCAAATTCCATGGACAGAGGAGCCTGGCAGACTACCATCCATGAGATCATCGAGAGTTGGACACAGCTTTGCAGCTGAGCACGAATGCTATACAGAAAAACTCTATGAATCAGTATATACCTGTTGAATGAACGCTGTGTTTGCTATCTGCTGTGACACGTGTGTATAGATTTGAGTGTCTGTGTACTGGGTATCTGGACACATGGACAAATGCTGACTGACATTGTCATTAACTAGTTCATTTAATATTAGCCAGGAAAATTTATTATTAAATATGTCATCCTTTTTCCCCAGAAAATATTTATTGGACATCTACTGCATGTCAGCCACTACTCCAGGCAATGGGATGTAGTCTTGATAAGAGAGACTAGTTCTCACCTTTTAAAAAAAACTATCCTTTTGTATCAATCTATGATCATCCACATGCTATGTTTATACTATATTTTCAGAGGTTTATTTCCATACTTAAAGGTAATAGTAAGCTTTAGTGCTGCTAATTCAGAAATAAGTCGTATTTTGTTAGTTTTTCCAAAAGCTAACAATTAACTTAGGCTCTGTGGCTGGTTTGAAAATTATTCCATTTAGATATCAGCAAGGGTTTTGATCAACATATCCATACACAGACTGTCTGCATAATTATGTTCTTAAAGGGTCCTTATATTTATTTCCACCCAAGACTAACATCAAACCTTTACTGAAGGAGGTGTTAAAACCAGTAACATTCCAGAGAGGACATTTGGGTTCTCTCCCAAGTTAGAACTGTGGTTTGCCAAAGCAGTGACTTCTGACTGTGTCTTCATATTTGGGGAATGACAGTTGCATTTTGGTGGGTGTTTCCCAGACTCACGGGTGTTGATCTTGCTTGGGTCTCCCCGCCTGTGTGCAGAGCCTCCCAAGAACAGGTGGATGCACCTGTTACTGCCCTGGTTTCCTTTCTGCAGCTTCCTTACCTTGTCACTTAAGACCAGCAACTTATCTTAACAGGGGCCCTCGGTCCAGTCAGCCCCTCACCTGGTCAGTGCATGGGTGTGGACTCAAACCTCTGGTGTTCTGGTGAAGTCAGAACTCAGGCTTCACCTCGTAAGAGCCCTGTGACCTTGGAGAGGTTGCCCCACCCCACAGATGAACTAAGGGCCATCTGGTCAACCCCACTCTAGGGACCTCCCACCAATCTCCTCTTCTTTAATTTAAAGAATCCTAAATTTTTATCTATGCTCATTTATTTTCCAATGATTTAGTGATTTTAATACCTCTCTCAGGCTTTTCTGTGTTCCCTTAGTCTTAAACACAATTGTGAAAAAGGATATTCCTCTTTTAATTCACTTACCTTTGCGATTAGGGGAAGAGACCTCAGCTCTGGTGTGAGAGGCAGGTCCCAGTATCTGCTGTCCAGATGATGCTCAGAGGAGAGGAGAGTCCCGCAGCAAGGGGTGACGCGTGCTGGGTAGAGAATAGAAACTGACCTTCCACTTATTTACTTAGAGGATGTCCTTGGTTAGGACTGCAGCCTGCAATCACAGAGAAGAGAAAAAGCGAACTGAATAATATGAGGTTTGAGTCAATGTCAACATTTTTTAATGTCACCATTTCTTTAACCTTTTTAAAGTACATAATAGACATTCACGGTAGAAAAAGTGAAAAATACAGGGAAAAATCATCCATAACTCCAGGATCCATGCAAAACTACTTTTACATAGTTTTATGCATGTTCTTATTCCCATAAATTACATATATATATATATATGTTCATTTATTGCAGTGGGGTGATACTCTCTATGTTAAATAGTAAGGTGCTTGGTTCCTCAATAAACCATGTGCAGCTATCCATGTTATAAATTTACATCATCATTTTAAATGACTGGATACACTACTATGAGGAAACTGTAATATGACCAGTCCTGTATGACTGATGTTTATGCTACTTTTAATTTTTCAATATTATAAATAATGTAATAATAAACAGTCATTTTTGCATTTGTCTGTTATTTCCTTGGGATAAATTCTGAAAAATAGAATTATTGGGTCATAATAATGGACATTTATAGTATTTTTTAAGTTCTATCATATTGTCCTTTAGAAAAAAACTGACTATCTGCATTCCCATCATTAGTGTTTGAGAAAAATTCCTTCAAATCCACGGAATCTTGAAATTTAATTTTACCTGACGATTGTTCCCAGGCTAATGCTTGGCATATTAATTCATGGAGTGATTTTTCATTTGAAAAAAAATGCATTTTCATTTCCTATAATTAAGCCAAAGAAAGTTCAAGAATTCTATAGAAGCTTTCATTGTAAATTAGTTGTGAATTTATATTGTGTGAAAAGCAATGTAATGGTTTTTTTTAAGTCATATGCATAATTATTTGATTTTCAACTGGCTCTTTTGTAATTTATTACACAACTGTATTTATTAGATGTGTGTTAATCCATTATTGAGTTTCATTTGGCATGTATAACACTTACTAAAAATGTTTACCAAAAATGACATAAAGCAGTTATAGAATCAGGTTGAATAATAAAATCAGCAGCTAAAGTTTTATAGGGAGTGTGACCCACCCACAAAAACCTTGACTAGAAGGGTCTTCAGACCAGAGGACTAGGTGCTCTAGATGGATCCCCCAAGTGGAGCAGCGGTCACCCTGGCTGGCAGCTCCCAGCCACCTGTGGAGACAGGTGACTGGCTTGGGGAGGCAGGCGGGAACCAGGGGCGCCAAGAAGGGCTTTTCTTTTTATTACACTTATTGAAGCTTTGATCCTTTCCTTAATAAGAATAGCACATCTGTCATTGTATAAGGCAGTGTGCAGTGCGCACTATGCACTCGTGTGCATCTCAGCTTAGGCAAGCGGCTGGGAGCAAACAAGGAAACTCAGGCAAGGCTCCTTGCTGGTGAGAGGCTTCAGGCTGTGTCCCATCTGCTTTGTAACCATGTGTGCCCTCCAGTTTTTAATAGATAGGTTGCTGTAGAAGTGTGACCATGATTACGGTACACACGCACACACGCACACACACACAAACTCTTTCCTTTTGGCCTCTGCACCCAGCACGGGCACTAGGGACCCAGCTCAAAGAAGTGACCTATGTCCCAGGCACTGCCTGGCCTCTCTGACCACGGGCGTGTCCCCCTCTGCGGAGGTGAGGCCCCTTCCCTGGGCCCAGCCTCAGCAGAAGGTCTCAGCCAAGCAGGGAATCTCATCCTTTGTCATCCCATGGGTTTGTGCATCCCATGAGCACGTCGGCTCTGGAAGCGGGCTTGTTTGCTCACCTGCTCATTCCTTCCTTCACTCGCTCATGTGCTGACTCTGCTCTAGGTGTGGGGTAAGGAGAGCACAGGGAACAGCCAGAACAGGTCCCTGGCATCCCATCGCAGGGTCCCTGTGAGCAGTGGGTGCCCAGCACAGCACAGATAAAGGCAGGCAGCTGATAAGAGGAACCAGGGGCCAAGAATGCACCTGCCTGGACCAGGTGACCCTGTTCCTGTTTGGAATGACTCTGTTCCAAATGTCCGAATGTGTGGGGCCTAAAAAGTGTGGCATCAGCCCTCATGATAGTCACAGGCGATGGGACATCCTCTCATGTGAGGGCCGGGGAGGTTGCAGGGGCTGCCCTCCAAGCACGGTCCTCCCTCAGTGGAGTGATGGGCCCACTGGGAGGGGAGGACTTTGGAGAGTCAGACAACGTACCCACGGCAGGGTTTGCAGATTTGGAGACAAGGCCCTGGCAGGCAGACAGGGAGGTGGACCAGGGCTGGGGTTGCCTGTGCTGGCCAGGTTCTCCCTCCATGCTCTCCGAAGGGCCATGGCGTAAGAATGCAGCGAGTTAACTTAGCCACTAATTTCCGGTGCCTCTTGTTGTTTCTAACCCCAGAAACACTCACTGGAGACCTGCCAGGCACGGCTGACAACAGCCGAGTCCCACTGAGGCTGCCGCAGAGACCCCCAGCATCTAGAACATTCTTGGACCAGAGCATGGC
This sequence comes from Bos indicus, assembly GCF_029378745.1. Classification (NCBI taxonomy): domain Eukaryota; kingdom Metazoa; phylum Chordata; class Mammalia; order Artiodactyla; family Bovidae; genus Bos; species Bos indicus. Next base: position 55,399,104 of record NC_091772.1, on the reverse strand, counting down.
CTGACAAATGTGTGATTGAATCCATTTACAGGACAAGTGTCTCAGGGACATGTGGTCAACCATGGATCCTTCCGAGGACCGCACTCCCTGCAGCCGGACCTGGTGGACAGCCCTTTTTCTCCATCACACACTATGACTCATGAACATGCAAACCTAACTGCTGACACCAGAGCCAGCTCCTCTCCATGCTCTGAGTACAAAGGAGGAGGTTTGCCCACAAACAGGCTGCTTCAGCAGGGTCTCACACGGCTACTGGTGCACATTTTCATGAATGTGTTTCTGAGTGATTCGAGGCATTGGGGGTTATAAAGATAAACCCACAAGATGACTTTCAAAGCAGCTTACAAATGCCTATCTGATGCTATTAGTTTTATGTCCTTTTCTCTCGCTTATCAAAACCCATTCTGAAGCACCTCTGATGAGGCAGATAAGTTGTTCTCTAGTTTCCCAGATTAGGAAAATGTAGGACAGGGTTGTCTGTGACTTCCTCAAGGTCACAGTAAAGGGAAAAGCAAGCCAGTGCTGTGGAGATCGTTCCAGAAGGCTCAGAAGTCTGGTCTCTGTGTGTGTGCATCCAGGTTCTGTGTGTTGCTGGAGGGACATTGAGCAGAGGGTCTCCAGATGAAGATGTTTGCAGAATATTTAGTAATATAAACGTGGCCTTCACCTCATAGTGGAATGTAGCATGGCATGGGATTTGTGATGGACCAAAACCTGTAGTGTTAAATCCACGCTGGTGAAAGAAGCTAATCCTTTAAAAACACACTGATGTGCCCTCCTGTGGTGATGGTAGGTGCCTGGCTGTGGGCAGGATGCATGGACAGGATAGGTGGGCAGCCCACCCACCACCGGTTTCTGAGTCAGTAGGTTTGGGAGGGCCAAGACTGTGCGTCTGTCAATTCCCCGGGGCTGGTGGTCTTGAAGTCACTTCAAGAAGCACCATCTTAGTCCACACTCGCTCTGTTAGTTGCTGTGCAGAATTGAGACAGTACGTGTGAGAGCTCTGAGCACAGGACCCAGCCACAGGGAAGGACTCTCAGATCCTACTGGATGAGTCCCTGGAGGCACCTGTCTTTAAAAGCTTGCAGAGGGACTTCCCCAGTGGTCCCATGGCTAAGATCCTGCACTCCCAATGCAGGGGGCTCAGGTTCAATCCCTGGTCAGGGAATTAGATCACACATGCCTCAATTAAAAAGTTCAAATACTGGACCTGCAAGAATTCACAACTAAGACCTGGCAAAGCCAAATCAATGAATATTTTTAAAATTTTAAAAAAACAATGTTTTTTTAACTTGCAGAGAAGATCATGGCCACCTGCCTTCCAAGGAGCTTGTCCCCTGCAGTCTGCTGAGCAGTGGGGTTGCTCACCCCCGGGGAGGTTGGTTTCCACAGGCACAGTCCTGGGGGCCCCTGGTGAGGGTCAGCTCTCTACCCAGAGCCCCAGGGATGGGGTAGCTGCTGGGGATGGTATTTGCCAAACCCACCATCAGGGGGACCTCCCAGGGAGGCTGGACATGAAGAAGGCTGGGGACCCAGGGAGCTGAGGCTACAAGGGGAGTTGTGAGGAAGACCACAAAGCCAGAGAAAGAGAGTCCTCCCATGAGAGGAACCAGAATGAGCTACAATGGCTGTCTCCTTGGAAACCTCGTAGTGACATGCTTAAATTGTGGGAAGGTTGACCACAGCCACGTACCTGGGTTTGCCACAGGTGGGCACACACGTGAGTTTTTAAAGCCAGATTCTCCTGGGACTTACCTCCAAGGAGTCACTTCCATGAATGACCCCTCCCCCAGCATACACGCTAGTACAGAACCCCCTCAGGGTCTCCCCAGTCCCCTGAGGTCCCTGTCTCCCCATGCAGAGCTGTGCCCACCTGCCCCTTCCCTGTCTCTTCTACCAGGAGCCCCCAAGGAGACCCCCAGCCACTGTCTCCCTTTATATCAGAGACCACCCTGGGCCTCGGCGGTCCAAGCTGGCAGATGATCATTGATGGAATCTGCAGACACGTCAGTGGCCGGGCTAGGGCCAAGTGTCTGGAGGGAAGGACAGTCACACTCTTAACCCCCTGGAGCAGAAGCCTGGCCTGAGTGAGACAGGGCAGATGGGGACCATTTGGAGAAAAGTGTGACTCTTCCTTGGTAACGCCCAGAAGACAGGGTAAGACTCCAGGCTGTGAACCACCCCCGGAGGGGAAGTGGGATCTTATAGGGTGGCCGACTGCCTATGCGCCTCACAGAGGCACCCAGTATTGAGCACTTAACAGAAGTGTCCAGTGCGAAGTACTTAGATGTCCTGAGTACTCCATAAGGGTGTCCAATACTGAGTACTTGGGGTCCTGAGTACTTAGCAGAGTTAGCCAGTACAAAGTACCTTCGGGTCCCTGAGTACTTAGCAAAAGTGCCCAGTACTGAGTACTTAGGAATACCTGAGTACTTAGCAGAGGGCCCCAGTACTCAGTACTTTGGGGTCCCTGAGTACTTAGCAGAGGTGCTCAGCATTCACATCACTCCCAAGCCCACCCCTCCCGTGACTGCCCTTCTGCAGGGGGCTGATGGTAAGTCCAGACAGGGAGCCTGCGTCACTCTGGGTAGATGTGAAGACACCAGGAGGCTCCGTGCAAGACGTGGTGAGTGCACACACTGGGAGAACCCTCATGGCCCAGGGGCCGTGGTGATGAATAACTCAGGCTCTCAGAATCTGTAAATAGCCTCCCACCTGGGTCTGCCTTTGATGTTTCATTCAGGAAACTCTCGCTTGGTCCAGGCCTGTTTTAATTTGTCTCGTTCCCCCTGCTCTGCTACCACTTCCGTGAACACGGGCTGGAAAAGCTGCTCATTATCGAGCTTGAAAAAAGTTATGTCTTGCACTGTCTTTGGTGCTGTTCTTGGAAAAATCGTTTTCTGGCCGGGCAGCCTCTAGCTCCAGGCTCTGGCGAGTCTGGGCCTCCTGGGTCAGGGGTGTGGGGCTCCCTCATCAGCGAACCCACTTCCTGGAAGCAATCAGAGGACAGCAGGTGGTAGGACTTCCTACCTGCACAACCATGGTCTCAGGAGTTTAATTACATGTGACAGCAAACAGGGGCTCCTGCATCTGGCACTCCAGTCTCTCCAGGAATTAGCATTTGCAGGCAAAACCCCCTTCTCCTTCCTCCTGGTCTTCCAGGATGGCCCTGGAATACCTGCCACAGCTGGCAGAGAGAGGAGCTATGGCAGGTTCCTGGGCACCTGTGCCCCCAGGCCACTGGGCACTGCGTGTGGCCCTGGCCTTTTCCCACCGCCCTGCCCTCTCCCATGTTTGGGGAACATCCCGAGAGGATGAACTGTGAGGAGTACAGGAAGGGCAGGACTTCCAGGACCCCCCACCCTGCCAGGACGCACTCCAAGGTCCAGACTCCAGGGTGGCCCTTGCTCCCTGAGCTGGACGAGGACCCAGGGGAGGCACACAGAGTGCAGGAGTGCAGATAGAAGAGCCTTAAAAAGAAAGAATCTGCTTTCTAATGCCAAGGCTCGCCTATCTGTTCTGACCACCTCAAGGAGAAAATGCCAGTTCTCAACAAATGTGACTTTGATTCTTCTAATCTCTTTCAAAGAGCAGAATAGACCTCGGGCACAGAACTTCAGCCAAGAAGGAACCATCACAGCCCCACTAGTGACTGCAAGAACAGGAATAAGACCAGGAACACTATCCTTTAGCAGACACTGCACTCAGCCCTTTGGGGACAAACCCTTTAGTTCACAAGACCCAGTGAGATGGGTTATTTTCTTATCCCCATTTCATAGATGATGAAACTGAGGCAGAGAGGTGAAGTCACTTGTCCAAGGTCATATAGGAAAAAAAAATCTCCAAAGCAGAATTTCAGCCAGGCAATCCAGTCCCAGAGCTCCTGTTTGTAATCATCATGCACCCTGCCTCCAAGCACTGTGTACTATCGGCCAGAACATAGTAACATTCTTTTATTTCTTAAAATGACCCATTCTTTATAGCAAGTGATGACGGTTTTCTACCAAAGAGAGATTTAAGGACTCAATGGAAAGGATGGGTGTTTGTGTGCATATGTGCATACACATATATGTGCACATACATGTGTGTGCATGTGGACACACCTACATACGTGTATGCATCTATATATGTAATGCATGAGTGTGCATGCACGTGTGTGTGTACACACTCACCTGTGTGTGGGTATGTATGTGTATGGACAGTGATAAACTGAGTCAGTGCAAAGAAAAATAACATCATGCTGATGGTGTGGATGCTGTAACACAATGAGATACCGGGGGTGATAAGAGAAAGCAGGGGCTTCTGGTGGGTGGAAACCTTTCCGGAAATTTCCATGGCCACCTCTGTTCTCTGTGCACTTGGCAGGCAGGCCATCAGGAAGTAAGTGACACATCTAGTGAGTCTCTCTCCTGCCGTGCCCCACCCCCACCCCCACAGGGCCCTGACCCCTCTGCCCCTCCCTCCTCTACAAGTCCAGCTCCCACGCTACACCCCTCCTGGTCTGCATGGGCCCTCCCACACCCAAAGGTCCAGACAGATGGGCCTGAGGCCCCAGGTTCTGTAGGTGACCCAGGAAGCCCTCGGGACTTAAGCCATGAACCCGTCAGAGTGCATGTGTCAGAGTGCAGACCTCAGGGCTAGTGTGAGTGGAAGAGGCAGGATGGTGGATAAGTAGTGACCTGCCTGGCGGCCACCATGCTGGTGGGCATGGTGATTGAGGTCTGCAAATGCTAGACCACTGCTGCCCCTGGATGAGTGGTCCTGGACCCCCCAGGGCCACCTTGGCATCTGCCCAGCTGAGATGCCATCCGCACACGAAAGCACATTGACTCCCCCAGAACCATAGCCACCACACTGGGAGAGCAAGGCCCGGAAGGACCCTCGTCGCTGCCCCCCCATCCCGGGCTGGGGTCACGCTTGCCTCTGGCCATTTTGGTGGTGGCTTCAGACGCTGACATGAGCCTGGCCTCTTTTCCTGTCTGCTGTGAGTCAAAAGCCAGACCGGAACGGCCTGGGAGGAGGCAGAGGCCACAGCTCGGGCTGGAGGGTGAGCTGGTGCCCCCTTCCCCCTGACCCCCTGCCGTGCTGGCCGTGCACCACATGCCCCTGACCAGCTTGTTAAAATGCCACCACCAGCCTGAGCTGGGAGCTGGGCCCAGGCATCCCCATAAACCCGTGTTCTGAGACAGGGAAAGGCAGGGCCCAGCCTCCTTGAATCGGGAACCCTGGACACAGGTTTTCCATCCGAGACCCAAGCGCCCCATCCCCGAGATGAATCCTACTGCGCAGACAGAAAAGGGTTTCCTTCTCGGGACCCTTTCCTGAAATCCACAGATGCTTCTGATCGGCCCACCTCACTTCCAACCCTCTGTTCCTTTACTCCCTGGAAGTCATCAGACACCCCCAAATGGAGACATCATACCAGATTCCCCAACGATGTCTCATCTTTTCCGTGTTTGTTTGGAGGGTTAAGGCAGCGGGAATCAAAGGAAGTTTCTTGAAATTAACAAATCATCAAATCAGAACAAAAACAAAAAAGAGTCTTCATAATTGAAATTATTTCTACCAACCCATTCAACTAGGGTTGAGTAAATAAAAATCTTTAGTTGCTAAGAGATGGAGATCTCCAGGCAAAGATGTCGCTGGCGGTGGTGGCTGGTGACCGACGGTCAGGAGGTGTGACGTGTAGGACAGTGCTACCTGTGTATGAAGGCCCGGGGCGCATGTGCTCTGCTGAGCTGATGGAAAGTCGCGGTCGCACACCGTAAGCCAGAAGGCAGTGGCATCCCCCGGGGGCTTGTGGAGTCTTGGCTTCCAGATCCAAGTAGCTGCCGTCAGGGCATCACTCAGTGTAATCCAGACACGGTTTGTGCTGGGCACTGGTCATGCCAGACAGCTCACTCCTGAAATGGACCCCAAACTCTCTGATCTTGGATCAGTTTGTCATCATCGTTCAGTCGCTCAGTTGTGTCCTACTCTTTGCAACCCCATGGACTGCAGCATGCCAGGCTTCCCTGTTCTTCACCATCTCCCAGAGTTAGCTCAAACTCATGTTCATCGAGCAAGTAATGCCATCCAACCATCTCAGCCTCTGTCATTCCTTTCTCCTCCTGCCTTCCATCAGTTACATGACATTAAAAACAAATTGGTCTGGGTTTTCAGCCATGGGTTTGAGAGAAAAGCCTGTTTACAAGCATACCAGATGGGGATGACTTCACATTTGGGATTCACTTCGGTGAGTCCCTTCTCCAGATTCTGCCTCCACCAAGGTGCAAGATCCCTGTTGGGTCCGCCAAGTGAGTGATAAACACCTCCCGTGAAGTGTGCCAAGCAGGGCTCATGGGGTCTGGAAAGAGTGCTAGAAGAGCTCTGGGATGATGGGGAAGCAAGTAGGTGATCCCAGGCAAGCTCCTGTTTGTTCATTTTTGATGAGGTGCACGTAGCCAAGGCAGCCAAACTGGCTTATGATACATGGGGGTCACATAGCATCAGATTTATCTCTGACCTTTGAGTGTCTGACGAGCAGGCTGGCAGCTTGCTCATGCAAAGTTTATACAGTGCTCTGACATGGAGCGGGTGAGTTCGTCAGACTGTCTGCATCTTAGAGTGATCTTGACTGACGACAGGGAGCAGAGAAAACAGCAGCGGGAGTGAGGGGTTCCCAGCGGCTGAGTGTTAAGGTCACATGCTGGGAGGTTTGTTCAGGGCAGACAGGGCAGAGGCCACGGAGGGGAGGGTCTGAAACCCACATCCAGCCCACTTGAGGTGGACACTGTGGCCTGGGAACCAAAGTGTGCAGACAGGAACCGCAAGCCGTGTCCCAGGCTTGGCTGGCCAGCCAGGTGCTTGAAAGAGTGAATGATAGAGTGAGTCACAGGTCACAGGAGGGAGGCCGTGGTGCAAACATCATGCTTATTCTGAGCCCACTGGGAGCCACTGAGAGTTCTATCAGGAGGGTGGGGTCTGTATTCAATTGCACTTGAGTGGCCTCTGCTCTGGCTCCTATTCTCAAGCTCAGAGGAGCTGGAGAGTAGCAAGAAAATGAGAAAGGACAGCCCATCAGAAAGTTACCCCAGGTGACATGTTCCCAGAGAAAGGCCCTTTCCTGAAATTCAAATCTACCTCTGAGCTGAAGCGATGCTTCTCCCACTAATGCTCTTCCTTTTCCACAAAAGGAGGGTCCGCACCCCCCTCCCCTCAGCCACTAAAGGCTCTAGTGAAAATAACATGTGGCAGCCGTGTTTATAGACAAACACTGATGTGGAATGGGCGGCCCCGACCCAGGTCATCCGGAGAGACCAGCACCTCTCGGCTTGGGCAGCACCCTTCCCAGGAGGAGCTGCTCTCACCACAGGACGGACACGCGGCCCCAGGAGGTGGAGCTGGCAGCAAGCGGGCGTCAGCAGGCTCTTCTGTTGAGGCAACCAAAGCACAGCCCAGAGCAGCCTAGCGAGCAGGGTGGCTCTCCTGGCGACTCCCCGGCAGGCCTGGCTGAAGGAACCGCTGGACCCGGCACTCGGGAGGTGCCCAAGACACTCTGGCTGATTCCCCTCGGTTACTCCATCCTCGGCCTCAGGCAGGCCCTGCCTCAGGTGGGTCCCACCCTCCTGAAACTTCCATCCTTGGGCTCCAGCCACCCCAGCATCAAGACAGGAAGACGCGATTGCCCTGGAGAGCCAGGGCTGCCCACTCCTGGTTCGCCCAGCATCATCCACTCTTGCTGAGGAGCAGGTCAGCCAGGAATCTGCACCACCACTGTGGCTTTTAAATGACACTGGGAAGACGCTCTGTGGAGCCAGAGGTGGTGACTCACCAAGTCAGAATCACCCTCCACCATGGGAAGTTGCTGGAGGAGGTATGAGCTGTCCTGATCAGAGGCTCGAAGGGAAAGAGCCTCAGAGTGAAAGAACCGGTTGAGATGCCCACCAGGACTCTGAGAATCACCACGAGGAATGGTTCTAAGGCTCTAAGACTTGGGATTCTTCCCGCGTGAGAATCCACCAGCGACTCGTCATCCTGCACTGTCCTTCTGAGGTCATCTTGCAGATCTCTCCCACTTACCGAGCCATGAGTTGAAACAGAAGTCACCATTGTGTGTGCTCAATCAGTCGTGTCCGACTCTGCCACCCCATAGACTGTAGCCCACGAGGCTCCTCTGTCCATGGAATTTCCCAGGGAACAAAACTGGAGTGGGTTGCCATGCCCTCCTCCAGGAGATCTTCTCAACTCAGGGTTCGAACCCACATCTCCTACGTCTCCTGCATTGGCAGGTGGATTCTTTACCACTCAGTCATCCTGGGAAGCCCAGGAAGTCACCACTGCAGATGCTTAAATCAGCCTTTTCAATAAACAGATAATCAGCTGTTTAAAGACAGGGAGAGAGACTTCTTGCTCCCCCGTGGTTCCAGAGAGGTACTGGGAATGACGTCATCCATCAGCCTCAGCAGAGTGTCATCCCAGCCCGGGCAGTGGAGACTTAGGCCCTGGGGTGGTTGGATCATCCAGACAAGGGTCTTGTGTCTCCAGTGGGGCTGCGTGTGGAGTTTTCCTCCCGAGGAGCTCCACCAAGACAGGGAAGAGGTTCTGTCAGCAGGAGAGGGGGAGCCGTTGAGAACAATGTTTATCCAGGAAAAGGTACAAAGCGCTTGCCTGTGTGCGTGGAGGCCGATGGAGCTGCTGAGGAAGAGCCAGGCTGTGCCCGTGTCCCTGCCGAGCTGGGCTGTCTTCTCAGCTGGGTAGGTGGGAGGTGAGGGGCCGAGGAGTGAGTGTGCAGCCCGAAGAGGAGAGGGTTCGCTGTAGGGGGTGGAGGCTGCGAGGATGTGCGGGAAGAGGCAGCAGTGTGGTGGTCAGGACTGAGGGGAGCAGAACAGGTGCAAGTCACCCACCTTGCAGGGAAGGAGCGTCTCAGTAGTTATTTCCCTCAGGTTATTCTGGTCTTCTTGGAACTAGAAATAACCCAGATGGCACCTAGGCGTTGTGTCCAGACTCAAGCTCAATGTGGTACTCGTGGCGGGCAGAACAAGGGCCCTCCAGGAGGTAAATCTGACCCCCAGAACCCGTGATGATGTCACCTGACGTGGCAAAGGGGACCCTGCAGGTGGGAGTAAATTCAGGAGATGATCCTGAATTATCTGAAAGTGCATGTGTTACTCACTCAGGTGTGTCTGACTCTTTGAGACCCCATGGACTGTAGTCTACCAGGCTCCTCCGTCCATGGGATCCTCCAGGCAAGAATACTGGAGTGGGTTGCCATTTCCCTTTCCAGGGGATCTTCCCAATCCAGGGATCCAAACCGCGTTCCCTGCATTGGCAGGCAGGTTCTCTACCACTGAGCCACCTGGGAAGCCCAAGTAAATACTTTCAAAGTCACAAACAATGTAGATAAACATTATATGCCATATATTGTGGTGGACGTCTCAACATCTAGTAGCCAGGAAGGAGCCGTTCAGTCGAGCAGTTTTGGGGTCTGTATGAGTTTTTCCTGGACTGACACATGGAGCGTTCCTCTCCTCACCGCTCAGCCTGGTCACCTGTCTCCCGGGGGACAGTTCCTCTCATGGAGCCTCAGCATATGCTTATGAAGGACCATGGCCTCTGGGAGTTGGGGAGGGAGCACCCTGCCTCTGGTGCCCCTCTTCCTGCCCCACTTCTGTTGGAAAACCAGCGGGTCACGTTTTAGGGGGGGGAAATGTACTTGATGTGAAGTGGCCTCTGAGACCCATTCAACCCGAGCATTTATTAACCAATCTCTTGGCCATGAGACTGAAGGGAGAGAACTCAGACCCCTAATGTGCTTTAAGGAGACTTCACAGGGTGGAAAAACACCCACCCTCACATCCTCACTGCTTTTCCCCTCTTTGAGCCACACACAGCCAAATCTGAGACTGTGGTAATTCACTGGGTGTGAATTACCTACACATTATACACAGCACTTCACCACTAAGTAGCTTTCTGCAGGGCTCAGGATGCATTTTCCCTTTTGTCCAAATCATACGAAATACTCTTTCTGAATTGTTAAGATTTTCTGCCACGCATAAAAATGAGGCTTAAATCACCCAAAATGCAGCCAAAATGCAGTAGATAATTCTGAGAACTTTACACCTGTGCATATGATTTGAGGAATCTGTTAGTCTCCCACCCCTGAGGGGATAACGGGGTACTGACCTGGGCGTGGAGGAAAGCCATGGTCTAAGCATCCTTGCCCAGAGGTTCAGGGCTGTGGCTGCCCCTACAGAGCCCCCCAAAAGAGCCTCGTGGGTGTAAAGAAGGTCAGGGCCCTTCGCAGCCTCGAATGGGGTGCAATTGGTGTGACTACCCTAGGGAGCTCTCTGTCTGCTTCTGGAAATGATTTCTTCGTTAACGACTGTTTTCCTTCCTGAGGAGAAGGCAGAGAGAGATCTGAAGTTTGCATTCTGCAGGTGTGGGTGACACTGTGAAGTTGAAGCCTGATCATATGAGCCCGTGTGAGCCACCAGGGGTGACAGAACTGTACATCTGTGTCCCCGACACAGGTGAGTCCCTCTCCCCAGTTCTGCCTGGCTGGTGGGGCCAAAGACCAGGCCCCCAAATCTCCATCAGCACTCACCCCCTCACGCACAAGGGGTTCAAAAAATAGGCAAACAAAAGACAAAGAGGCCAAGTTGAGGTTTAAATTCATAGACACCACGGTTTGGGGAGATGAAGGAACCACGTGAACGCCACCCAGTGCTGGGGAGCGAGGACCCCAGCCCCAACTCCACGGGGCAGCGGGGCCACCTGAGGCTGTTGGCACAGACCTGCGGCTCCGTCCCTGGGGTTTCTGACTCAGTAGGTCTGAGGTAAAGCGTGAGGATTCTCATTTTAAACAAGTCCCAAGGTCTTCCCTGGTGGTCCTGTGATTGAGAATCCACCTGCCAACGCAGGGGACGTGGGTTCAATCCCTGGTCAGGGAAGATTCCACACGCCACGGGGCTACTAAGCCAACGTGCTGCAACTCCTGCAGCCCACCCACCCACAACAAGAGAAGCCCCCAAAATTAAAAATCCATGCACCGCAACTAGAGAGTAGCCCCCTTGGAAATTTCTGGTTGATTCTAATGTGTGCAACACTGTATTACTCTCAAATTTGTAGGGTTTATGGCATTTGTCATCAGAACTTCTTTTTTAATTGTGGGACAATATGGCCATAAACAAATATACTGAAAGTGGGTATTAGCTGCTCACCCAACCAGCTTCACTCTTTCTTTGAAAAAAATGCACTGTGTGAAAAGATGCATAAGAACAAATTGTGAATGGCTCTCTCTTGGCTGGTTTTCTAAAACTCCAGCATGTTTTTCTATAGCTGGAAATGACAGATGGGAGTCTATTAAAATAAATACAGAGTCACCATGCCATTCGGGGCTGGCAGCAGGACTCACCTCCTCTGATTCCGATGCACTATTTTCTCCCTGGAATGTGTTTGTGTGAATTTATGTGCTGGGTATAAATATGCGGAATGTGAGCAAGTACACACAGCTGTATTTCCACGTCTGTGTGGTATAGGGCATATGATAAATCTTGAGATCCATATGTTAGTCTTGTAAAATCCTGATCTTTGAAAGTAGTGAGTAATAGACATTAGGATGGCAGAGGGGAACCATAGTCACAGAGGAAATAATCTGTTTCAGAGACTGTATATATGGCACAGAAGGAAGATCGGGCAAAGCCTCTCACCCCCTGCACCAAGCAGCGTGGGTTGACTTTTGTCAAGTGGTCCCCTGCATCCTGGCACCCTCACACTGCAGATGCTGGACTCAGAAGGCACATGTCCCGAAGAGTATGGACTGGTGGTGGTGGGAGGGCAGATTCCTGCCCACCTGTGGGAATATGCAACACCAAGCTTTGTGACCGTCCCGCAGACAGGTCAGCGGGTCAGAACCTTGCTTGTAACTCGTCAGCTGCCAACATAGTGGAACACATACTTTATATCATCATTGTTCAGTCGCTAAGTTGTGTCCAACTCTTTGCAGCCCCATGGACTGCAGCATGTCAGGCTTCTCTGTCCTCCGCTATCTCCCAGAGTTTGCTCAGATTCATGTCCGTTGAGTTGGTGATGCTATCTGACCATCTCGTCCTCTATCGGCTCCTTCTCCTCCTGCCTCAGTCTTTCCCAGTATCAGGGTCTTTTCCAGTGAGTTGGCTCTTCCCATCAAGTGGCCCAAGTATTGGAGCTTCAGCTTCAGCATCAGTCCTTCCAATGAATATTTAGGGTTGATTTCCTTTAGGATTGACTGGTTTGATCTCCTTGCTGTCCAAGGGACTCTCAAGAGTCTTCTCCAACACGACAGTTGAAATACTTTATATAATGAAGTGTAATCTTCAAGTCAAATATTAAAATGTGTTTGCTTGCCCGTAGTGTAAATCTTTCTGGAGAAGACTGGCCTCGTAACACCAGCGACTGGTCACAGGCCTTTTGCCCTGAGCTAGGCTCTGTGCTGAGTAAATGACCCTAATTAACAGCCCTATTTTCAAGAGAAGATTTTCTTGCTGCCTTTGGGTGTGACGAATGGGGGCCTGGCTCTCATCCACAGTGGAGACAGACAGAAGGCCATGTTACCTGGCAGGTGTCTCCAGTGGGACTGGGATGGTCTGCCCGGCAGCCCATGTGGGATGTGTCCACCCCTACTCACAGATTCCTTAGCCAGGATGACTCACACCTGCTGTTTGGCAGGGATGTAGACAGAGTCCTTCCAGACAAGACCCCCACCCTCCAACACACAGCACTCTAGAAACCACCAAACAACTCTAGAAGCCACTGACTTCGAAACAAAACCAGCTAGACAGCCTGGGAGGGTCCTTAGAGGGCCCCCAGCGCAGTCCCTAGGAGTTTCCAGCAGTCACTGAACTCATGTCTTTGAACCTCCTAATCTTAAACACGCCCATGAAGTAAGTCTGATTTAATATGAATGTGAGCGGGGGTGTTGCTGGCTGAGCCTGTCTCAGATCCTTTTACGGAATATACTTTATCACCCCAAAAGGAAAGCCTGTGCCCACCACCCTCACTCAACAGCCATGGTAACTTCGGTCTCTTTATTTCTGTAGAGTTCCCATTTCTGGAGATTTCTCCCAAACGCAGTCATGCAACATGTGCTCCTTTGTCTCCAGCTTCTTTTCATTTAGCAGAATGTTTGTAAATCTATGTTTTAGCTAACATCATTTTCTGAGAGCCGTATATAAATTCCCACTGACTTCAAAACCTGCCTCCACCTACTGATCTCTGAAAGCATCTGCCACCCCAGGTGTGAAGTGGGGGTGACAGCCCCCCAGCACAGGATGGGAACTGAAGGAGAAGACTGCACACCAAGCCGTTCCTGCTCTGCCTGCCTCTCCTTGAACTTGGGACGTGTCAGGCCTCCCGGGAGAGAGCACCTGCTTTCACTGCCCCTGCTTACCTGCCACCTGTGTAGACAGTGGTCCTTCCTATCTTACTTCCAGCCTGGACACAGCCTGTGCAGCTTGGGGTCTTGCAATGGTCATTTCCACCTTGGATGGTATGAGACCATCCTCTGGACCCCCTTCCACTGCCCTGACCTGGGTCACCAAGATGCCAACCGTCTTAGAGCTCCAAGATTCAGCCCTCCCAGGGTAATCCCTCACCCACTTCAGAAGCCTCAAATGCTCCAGTGTGTAACCCTTCCCTTATCCTGGGCAGTGCAGATGGCCCTCTGGATACCAGTGGGATGGCACCCTCAGGCCATTTGACATTCCAGATGGCAGCATCCTGGGAGAAAAGTTTTTCCTTCCAAGCCCCTCTCCCTCCTTTTATCAGAGGAGATTTTGCAGTTATTAAAGATTCTGATAAATACTGAAGGCAAAAATAAGACCCATTCTAGCACCATCAGAGGTGGTGGGATTTTTTTTCCAGTGAAAATAGACCAGTGGTGTCTGTACAGATAATTTTACATATTTTTCTGCCAAGAGAATAAGGGTCCTGCCAGCTTTTCCTAAAAGAACCAGAATTTTCGTGAAACTCCTGGAGTTTTACAAACTGCTCGTGAATTTGATGACAGGTGGTCTCCCTGCTGGGCCGTCTCCCTGGTTAAGTGTTTGCCCACCCCCACAGCTGCTCAGCTCAGGAGACCTGCGAGCCTGCTAGAGACTAAATGTGTGTGTCTCCCCCACCCCCAGTTCACATGTTGAATCCTCACCCCCAAGGTGATGTGTTTGGAGGTGGCCTTTGGGAGGTGATGAGGTGGTGAGGGTGGAGCTTTATGAATGGGATTAGAGCCCTGATAACAGAGGCCCCATCCACCACATGAGGACGCAGCAGGCAGATGGGCCTCTGGGAACCAGACGCTGAGTCCTCAGTTGTGGATGTCCAGTCCCCAGAGCTGTGAGGAATAAGTTCCTGTTGTTTATAAGCCCCCAGCCTGTGATATTTTGTGATGACAGCATGAAGAGACTAGGCTTAGAAGACTGTCTGGGAGTGCACTGTGTGTGCATGTGTGTGTATGCATGTGTGTGCATGTGTGTGTGCATGCGTGTGCACGTGTGTGTGTACATGTGTGCATGTGTGTGCTGTGTGTACACACATGTGCAAGCCCCAGCCGATGGTGATGAGCTAACTACTGACCCCTCTGCAGCTCTCAAGTCAGATTAAATCCTCCTTTTGAAGCCCACCAGGGGTTCTGCTCCCTCCCCACTGACAAACTGCCACCTGGTCTTACCGTTTCATGACCCAACCGCTCAGCACTTCCCATGACAGTGACCATAAACAGGCATCCCTGTCCTGAGCAGCCCTGCCCAGTGTAACCGGCAGGAGTGATGCTCACTCGTCCAGCTCTCCCCAAAGGGAAGCAGCACCTTTCCCAAGAGCCTCCGCCGTGACCTTCCCTCCTCCTCGGGCTTCTCTCCCCGATTGTATTTCCAACACCAGACATAATCCCCCGGACAGAACTGGACAGTGTCTTTCTTCCCCTGCTCCCCGCGGATGTGACTTGTTAACTACAGTTTCTTCTCAAACCCGGAGTCTCCTATGTGGTAACTGTCTGTACCTGAGGCAGCCTGGGACAAGGAGGGAAGAAGTGTGATCGTCAGAGACGCAGGCGCTGGCGAGCAGTCTGCCAGCGCCTCCGTCCGTCCGCCCCTGGCCGCCGGGAGCAGAGGGCACCTGCTGACTCAAGCCACCCACTAACCAGCAAGCCTGCTGTAATTCCACCAGCCAGGGAGTTATTTTTAGGAGTAGTTTTAAGCACAAAGAATAACTCTATTTAAAAATAGTTTTGACAATGTGAAATAGGGGAGGGCTTCCTTTCTGGGAAACAAACTCACTTAAGATTCCTTAAATTCCCAAGTAAATGATTTGGAAATTCTTTCTCCCTTAAAGCCTGATCAGAGGGACAACTTGACAGGTAGCATTTATCTCAGGGAGCATCTGCTAGTCCTCGAGCACCTGATGAGGGAGCATTTATTTGAAAAATAGAAATGCAGTCTATAGTCTCCGAGCGTCTGGAGCATGGAAATATTTTCCAGGAAAAAGGCTTAGCCCCCTCGCCACCATGGGAGGGGTGTGGGGGTGTTGTTTGAGGTTGGATTTTGTAGTTTCTGGTCCTTTATTACAGAGCTTCCCATGTGGTGCTAGTGGTAAAGAACCCGCCTGCCAATGCAGGAGACACAAGAGATGTGGGTTCGATCCCTGGGTCGGGAAGATCCCCCGGAGGAGGGCATGGCAACGCACTCCAGTATTCTTACCTGGAGAATCCCATGGACAGAGGAGCCTGGCAGGCTACAGTCCATGGGTTCACAAAGAGTCGGACACAACTGAAGCGACTAAGCACGCACCCACTTTCTTAAAAGGAAATTAACTCCGGTTAGTTAAGGGCTATCAGTTTGGCTATTATTTACTTTCGATATTGCTAGTGGTTCATTTAGGTCATATCTAAGTTCAGCAGACCAAGAACTGGACAGAACACAGGACCTGCTGACCGAGTTGTAACTGAGTCTCAGAAGCCAGGTCTGCAACCCAGGGGCCTGTCCTCCAACCTGGGAGTTGAGACCCTCTCCTGAGCTGGAGTGTTGCCTTAATTCTAGCGGTTGACATGTGGCCTGGAATATTCTCTTTCTTTAATTGACTGAGTGCCTGTGCTGGGTCTTCACTGCTGCTTCGGCCTTTCTCTAGTTGCAGCCGCGGCTGCTCTCTGGTTGCAGTCACTTCTCTTGTTGCAGAGCACAGTCTTTAGGGCGCACAGACTTCAGCAGTTACAGTGCACGGGCTTAGTTGCTCTGTGGTATGTGGGATCTTCCTGGATCAAAGATGGAACCTGTGTCCCCTGCATTGGCCAGCAGATTTTTAACCTCTGGACCACCAGAGAAGCCCCGGAATATTCTTATCCAACACTTGTGTCTCTCCACCATCATCAAATCAATCACTGCTGTGCAAATAGTCACCAGATCAAGTTAAACTGACCTGCTCTGGTCCTTGTCTCCTTCCAACATCTTCTGCCTCCCGCCTCCCTCCCCCCTCGTCATCTCCCTCTCCATCCCTGCTTCTCCTCCCTCTCCATCTCCCTACTTCCCCCTCCATCTCCCTACTTTCCCCTCCATCCTCCTTCTCCTCTCTCTGCAGCCCCCTTGCTCTCTCTACCCTGTACTCTGCCCCTTCATTTGACCCCCTCTTGTACCTATCACCCACTGCTAGGATGAACTTAGTTCTAAGTGATGTTTGCTGAGCACTTGTAGAACAGCTCTCATTCTAATAAAAATCATAAGACGGTCTTACCCGCCAGCAGTACCCCTCCCTAGAGCCCCGTGGACAGGGCCTGCATCCTCACCCCCATTCTCCTTGGGCTCATCATCAGCACCACCACAGGGGCCTGTGTCCTAACCACTGCATGGCCCCGCCTCTTCCCAATGTGCCTCCCAGGAGCCCCAACCTGAGCCTACAGCTCAGCAGCACCCCCAGGACCAGTTCAATTAAGTTCAGTCACTCATTCATGTCCGACTCTGCGACCCCATGGACTGCAGCATGCCAGGCCTCCCTGTCCATCACCAACTCCCAGAGTTTACCCAAACTCATGTCCATTGAGTCTGTCATGCCATCTAACCACCTAATCCTCTGTCGTTCCCTTCTCCTCCTGCCTTCAATCTTTCCCAACATCAGGGTCTTTTCCAATGAGTCAGTTTTTTGCATCAGGTGGCCAAAGTATTGGAGTTTCAGCTTCAGCATCAGTCCTTCCAATGAATATTCAGGACTGATTTCCTTTGGGATAGACTGGTTGGATCTCCTTGCAGTCCAAGGGACTCTCAAGAGTCTTCTCCAACACCACAGTTCAAAAGCATCAATTCTTCGGCACTCAGCTTTCTTTATAGTCCAACTTTCACATCCATATATGACTACTGGAAAAACCATAGCTTTGACTAGACAGACCTTTGTCAGCAAAGTAATGTCTCTGCTTTTTAATAAGCTGTCTAGGTTGGTCATAACTTTTCTTCCAAGGAGCAAGCATCATTCAATTTCATGGCTGTAGTCACCATCTGCAGTGATTTTGGAGCCCAAAAAAATAAAGTCAGCCACCGCATTTCCACAGTTTCCCCATCTATTTGCCATGAAGTGATGGGACCAGATGCCATGATCTTGGTTTTCTGAATGTTGAGTTTTAAGCCAACTTTTTCACTCTCCTCTTTCACTTTCATCAAGAGACTGTTTAGTTCTTCTTCACTTTCTGCCATAAGGGTGGTGTCATCTGCATATCTGAGGTTATTGATATTTCTCCCAGCAATCTTGATTCCAGCTTGTGCTTCATCCAGTCCAGCATTTCTCATGATGAACTCTGCATATAAGTTAAATAAGCAGGGTGACAATATACAGACTTGACGTACTCCTTTCCCAATTTAGTATCAGTCTGTTGTTCCATGTCCAGTTCTAACTGTTGCTTCCTGACCTGCATACAGATTTCTCAGGAGGCAGGTCAGGTGCTCGGGTATTCCCATCTTTTTAAGAATTTTCCACAGTTTGTTGTGATCCACGCAGTCAAAGGCTTTGGCATAGTCAATAAAGTAGAAGTAGATGTTTTTCTGGAACTCTCACTTTTTTGGTGATCCATCGGATGCTGTTAATTTGCTCTCTGGTTCCTCTGCCTTTTCTAAATCCAGCTTGAACATCTGGAAGTTCACGGTTCACATATTGCTGAAGCCTGGCTTGGAGAATTTTGAGCATTACTTTGCTAGCATGTGAGATGAGTGCAATTGTGTGGTAGTTTGAGTATTCTTTGGCATTGCCTTTCTTTGGGATTGGAATGAAAACTGACCTTTTCCAGTCCTGTGGCCACTGCTGAGTTTTCCAAATTTGCTGGCATACTGAGTGCAGAACTTTCACAGCATCATCTTTTAGGACTTGAAATAGCTCAACTAGGATTCCATCACTTCCACTAGCTTTGTTTGAGTGATGCTTCCTAAGGCCCACTTGACTTTGCATTCCAGGATGTCTGGCTCTAGGTGAGTGATCACACCATCAAGTGCATCTCTTTAACCCTGTCTTTCCTGATGACATATGTAATGCCTGTGATGCAGGGAAAGTTCAAACATGGGGACGTGTCATGTCCATGGGGACGTCTCTGTCATCCCAGCCGTGTGGAGAACAGCCACGTGTCAGGCGATAGTCCTCCGAGAGCTTGTCTTCGGCATAAACTGAAATATGCACAGAGATCATGCGTTTTATTCTTTAAGACTGAAATCCCTCTGGCCGTTCCTTTTGATTCACTCCCAGCATGACTTGCGGAGAAGGCAATGGCACCCCACTCCAGTACTCTTGCCTGGAAAATCCCATGGACCGAGGAGCCTGGTAGGCTGCAGCCCATGGGGTTGCTAAGAGTCGGACACGACTGAGCGACTTCAGTTTCACTTTTCACTTTCATGCATTGGAGAAGGAAATGGCAACCCACTCCAGTGTTCTTGCCTGGAGAATCCTAGGGACAGGGGAACCTGGTAGGCTGCCGTCTATGGGGTCACACAGAGTCGGACACGACTGAAGTGACTTAGCAGCAGCAGCAGCAGCAGCATGACTTGAGCCATTGCCCAGGGTCTGTGTTGGCTGAGTTTCTCCTGCCTATATGACCCATGTGTGAGTGGCCACCACTGACCCCCACAACCTAATCAGGGCACCCAGGTTACTTTGGCTCCCTTGACTGAGGACCAAGGCTGGGAGCTGAGTGACAAGCAGGTGACAAGGGTGAGAGGCCGGGAGACCTCCAGGAGGTGGTGATGGTGGGTGTGGCCGGGCTGGTTGGGCAGGTCTGTGTCCTTGGAGGCTGGTTCTTGGTGTGTGGCGTCAGACCCAGGGGAGGGGCAGTGACAGCCAAGGGTAAAGGAAGGGCCGTTGCACCCTCCCGTCCTCCTGCCGAGGCTCCTCCCTGCAGGACCCCATGGGTCTCCCGGTCACTGCTCCAAGTCACTCCGAGTAGCAGGCCTGGAGGGGCCTATCCAAGCACACCTGGTTCAGGGAGTGAGGAGCCGTGATGACCCTGGGGACCCCTCCTGAGACCACCCCACCTCCCTGTGAGGATGGCTGGCCGCACTCATAGCCCTGTGCTTCGCTGTCTACGGGTCTGGCCTGACAGAGGAGACCCAAGACACTGGCTGCAGGTTTCCAGGTTTTAAGGACCAAGTGGTGGTGTTGCTACAGATTCTGGAAGGGGCCACACTCCCCAGGTCTCGGCCACAGCCAGTGCAGAGCTGCTGTGGGCCGAGCATCTCTCCCAGAGAGGAACCTATTGGACAATTCTCAGACTGATGACTCTGCCCTTCTGGAGGATTCCCGTTGTGACAGCTGCAGTGGGAGGAGGGAGCAGGCCCCAGCCCACCTCACCCACTTGGCAGCAGATATGAGTGTGTGTGTGTGTGTGTGTGTGTCTGTGCAAGTATGTGTGAGTGCATGCTCAGTCACTCAGTTGTGTCCATCTCTTTGCAACCCCAAGAACTATATGTAGCCCACAAGGCTCCTCTGTGCATGGGTGTCTCCAGGCAAGAGTACTGGAGTGAGCAGTCATTTCCTCCTCCAGGGGATCTTCCCAACCCAGGGATCAAACCCAGGTCTCTTGCATTGGCAGGTGAATTCTTTACCTCTGAGCCATGGAAGCCCATGTGTAGGTATAGATATAAATATATAAGTATGTGACTCCTTATTAGAACCCATTAGAACCCATTACAGCCTTCCTAGAATTTCTAAGTATAGTGTGCATCTGAAAAGAAATAAAGTCTTTTGTTTCTGCCAAGGAAAGGAAATTCTTCACCTTGTCCTGGTGTAAGGAAATTTCTAGACATGAGGGAAAATGAGGTCCATTGGGAGATAAAGATGTGTGTGTGTCTATAACTATTTATATTTGCTTTCACCACCTGTGTCCTAAAGTTTAATCAGGGAATTTAAGGGATATTTCTTTATTTCCAGGGGCATCAAAGGCATTTTATTTCCTGTCTGGTCAACATATTCCTAAAAGGATCTGTTTTAAACAGATAGGCTGACCTCACACGAATCTCCCTTTAGGCTTAGAAGAGGAAAATAAGATGAGAAAAAACTCGGCACCTGTCTACAATCACACACATTTGCTTACCGTGGGCATGTGTTATGCCACGTTTCCTAATAAGCATTTATTGATCAACCAGGATATTTTCTCAGATACACACCCTCGCCAGCAATTCCCTGAGCGTCTGAGTGTGATGGGGCAGGGGGCAAATTTATAACAACTTTACACCATCGCAAAAACCCATCTGTGCTCCCTAAGACTCAATTTGCAGCCACTTACACACATTTCTGCCACAATTGATCAGAAAAATTGATTCAGATTCTATTTTAATGCTCTATTTTCTACCAGCGAGTGAGTGTTGTGGGTTTTTTTTTTTTTCTCGCTAGATTGGGCCTCAGAAATGCCGAATGGATATTGGTCAAAACTTAACACACTTTTCTCAAAGCCCTTAAACCAAGAGCATTGGAAGGTTTATGAAAGGAGGATTTTTTTCAGTTATCTAATTAAAATGAACCATGAGGGCAGCCAGCCCCAGGGAGACTAGGAAGAATGGTGTTGGAGGTTCTCAATGGCTAGCGGGGGACCTGGGGGGCCCTATTAACCCACCTCCAGATCTGCTGGTCACTCGCTGGGCACAGCAGATAGGACGGGAAGGGCCCTGTGATGGGGTGGGTCACTCATTCAAGCCTCATGTGGTCATGCTTTCCTTTCTGTGCTCCATTGTCACCTGCTGTGCCAGACGCTGTGTGGGAACGTCTGCCAGGAGCCCAGAGAGTGGGCAGGAGGGGCAGCCAGGGAACTGGGCTTGGCCCACCATCCATGGAAGTTTGGGGTCTACTTGCGATGAAAAGGCTTGGGATCCTCAGAGCAAGGGTAGCAAAGAGTCCCGTGCAGCTTCACCCGCCCCTGGGCACACAGGCATCACCGTCGTTCTCAGCCTCTAAGGGCCCCTGCTCCATGTTAGCCCCCGGCTCTGTCCACCCACCCTGTGTCACTCCCTGAGATATTGACTTGGGGTTTTCAGCTTCTCCAACTAGAATGTTGGAGAGTAATAGCCGTGCCTGGCCCGTGTCCACTCCCACACACAGACAAAACCAACGGGCATAAGGTGCCCGATAGGACTCAGACAGTGCCAGCTCCCCATAACTGCACCGGAGGGGCAGGATCCAGTGCTACCGGTGAGAAATGAATACTGTCGCTAGCAGCTCCGAGTTTCCCTCCAACTGGAACTGCTTCTCAGATGCCCAAGATGGCATCCTGTTATGAACTTGCAGAACAGGAAGACAAGCCAGCTTCCATGGGAAGGAAACTCAATTGTTCTGCGTTTTTTTAGAATGCTGTATTTTGCAATCCTACCAGCCTGTTCCCTGGTGGCTCAGTGGTAAAGAATCCACCTGCAATGTGGGAGACCTGGGTTTGATCCCTGGGTCAGAATGATCCCCTGGAGAAGGACATGGCAACCCACTCCAGTATTCTTGCCTGGAGAATTCCGTAGACAAAGGAGCCTGGCGGGCTGAAGTCCACCGGGTCACAAAAAGTCGGACACAGCTGAATGACTAACACTTTCACTTTCACCAGCCTGTTCGACTTCCCAGTATTGATGCAGAAGACTAATTTATTTCTCACTTAGGTCAAGGTGAAAATACCAGAGGGCAATGAGGAAGTACCAACATTTAAATCGTTTTTCCAAACAAAATGTGAACCAGGGTTTCAAACTAGATAGTCAACATGCTTTCCTGGAGGCCATGCATCCTCAGATCATCAGGGGCCCCCAGACTCACTTGGAGGAGGGTTAAATCAGGACCCTGGGATGTAAGAGGCAGGGCCTCCACAGAGACCACCTTGCGTCTCACAACCTCCTGCATCCTTTTGGGACCACAGTCCACCCCATCCCCACCTGACACCATGAAGAGATTAGCAGGCAGTTTTCTCCTGTGCACGGAACACCCTCAGAAGTCTCCGCAGCGCACGGCAACGACGCGCGGGGATGCTGCTGACAGAAGCTAAGTGAAATGTCATACTTGCAGATCCAAGGCCCCGCAGAAGAGCTGGAGTGGGGCTGGTTGTGCCTTCGGAGACTGACAGCTAAATCTTTCATTCTCTCAGCTCCCAACATATGGCACGAAGCAGGGTGTGAAAGATGGATTTCTTCGGAGAGGTGCGGAAAACACGTGCACCATTCCTACTGCTCGGCTGCAGAGGAAGATCAAAACCAGCGTGTTTTCTGAGCAGAATTTGAATGCTTTGAAGCCAAGTCTGCAGATTGAGAGTGTCAGCACAGAACTAATACCCACATAGAGTAATTAGCGCTTTGCACGGCGGGCGGGGTCACCCAGCAAGGAAACACACACTCCCTCCACCAGAGGTCAGCGGGCAGCCTGGAGAGGCCTTTCTGCTTGGAGGCAGTGCCATCTCAATTTTATGCCACTCACTGTCCACATCGCCCAAGGGATCAGAAGTTCTCAAGTGGCCCCGCAAGCTTGCACCAGGCCCCACTCGGGGCTGCGGGAAAAGCCCTGAGGATTCACAGTTTGGGAGAGATTGACCCCTGATCACTGTCCAGCCCCCATCTTGGTGCTTCTCATCCGGAACCTAAGCACCATGGGTGGCGGTGGTCACGGAGTTAACCGAGACCCCTAGTCAGCTCCAGGCCCTGCGAGGCAGGGTGTGGGGCTGCTGTGTGTTAGGGGACCAGAAACCAGGGACACTCAGGATCTCAGAGCAGCACCTACAAAACGAACGGAAGAAGCCAGCAAAGAAGCCACAGCGTCTGGGAGAGAAGTCGACGCGGAAAACAACTGACCTGACACCTTGCCAACCCAAGAGCTCTTCTCTGTCTTCACAGTGACCTCGCTTCTCTAATCCCTCTCTTGACAAATGACACATGAGAGCCACAGGGTTCCCACTGTCCTGGGCATCAGCCTCGGGGTTTTCTCAGACACACTCCGAGGGTCTCCCAGCCCCAGTGCTGCTGACTCAGGGGCAGGTGCCCGTTGGCTGAGGGGCTGTCCTGGGCATCACGGGATGAGTAGCAGTGTTCCTGGCCTCTACCCGTAGAGGCCACTAGACCCCTCCCCAGCAGTGAACCCCCAAAACGCCCCAGACACAGAGCTGAGAACTACTGCCCTGGGGTTTGCTGTTGTTCAGTCGCTAAGTTGTGTCTGACTCTTTGCAACTCCATGAACTGCAGCACGCTAAGCTTCCCTGTCCTTCACTATCTGCCCTGGGTAGACATTAGGAAAAGGAAAGCAGCTTCTTGTCAGGTCCCCAGGGACGCTAGTCTGCACTAGAGCCAGGAGCTAAGCATCTGTAATGGTTTGTTAGCTGGTGACCAACTGAGGCTGGGTTGAGAAACTGCCCTGCTAGTGCATCCTTGCGGGGTTCAAGGATCCCAGGGCCTCTGGGAGGGGGAAACACACCCCACTGAACACCCCCACTTCATGCTCTGCAAGCATAGCCTCCGAGTTGTGTTGGGGGACCGTGTGTTTACCTGGTCTTTATCTGCAGAAAGGTGACTCTTCCCTCCTGATTACAGCCTCAGCCATGGCGTGATTTATCAGAACCTCAATTGAAAGCATGCAGGGCCTCATAGATGCTCTGACCTTCTCCGAGCTCCCAAGTCTAATTGGCTGGTCACTCCTTCCTCCCGAAAAGGTCATCGCAGCTGGAAAAGCAACAACCATTAAGGTTGGAGCAGAGAGGCCAGTCCCCGAGGTCCACCACCCCCATGGTCAACCTGAGTCCCATCAACCCCCAGGGTGGGGCAGCCCATGACCCCAGAGGGCTTCAATGGTGGGGGTGGAGGGGCCTGGGGGGATTCATCTCAGCCTCTGGACAGAATGGCAGCCTCTCATGCTACGGGCTGCTGTCAACTGCAGACATTATTATTTTTTGCAGATCAGATGTCACTAGCACCCTGGCTGAGTTATTTTCTCTAGCCCCACCCAATCTTTTCAGCTCCTTCCACCCCTGGGTCTTCATGCTTGTCTCTCAGAAGTCACCCAGTCATCAGGCCTTAAACTGAGATCAGAAAGTGAAGTCGCTCAGTCGTGTCCGACTCTTTGAGATCCCATGAACTCTAGTCTACCAGGCTTCTCTGTCCATGGGATTTTCCAGGCAAGAGTACTGGAGTGGGTTGCCATGTCCCTCTCCAGGGGATCTTCCTGACCTAGGGATCGAACCCAGGTCTCCTGCATTGCAGGCAGACACTTTACCCTCTGAGCCACCAGGGAAGCCCAATTGAGATCAGAGCTGAGGATAAATCAGGAGGAAAGAGGAGACTTGCGGAAGCGGGTGGGGTGGGAAGGGAGCAGAAAGCCTGGGGCTCTGTGAGGCTTCTGTGATCCTTATGGACTCAGGCGGCCTGGGTGGCAGCTTAGCAAAGGTGAGTGGGACAGGAACAATCCCAGCAGAGCCCTCTGACCTCCAGAATATTCCAAACCCCTCAGAACCCCACTGGGACAGGAAAGCAGGGGCCATGCTCCCAGGGCAGGGCAGCAAGCATGGCCAATTCAGGTGCCAGTCTCTGCATTTTGTGTGTAGCTGTGAGTCCTCAGGCCCATTTCAGTGATGCTGCAATTGTTCTGCGACCTTGATTCAGAGTTAAAGCAACAAAAAACAGCATCTTGTTGTTAAACACGTTCTTATTTATCTGAACATGCATCTCAACACCACGAAGCCTGTCTGTGCCTGAGCCACAGTGTTCCTAGTGCTCTGTGGACTCAGAGACGGGCAGTACAGCCTGGAGAGGGCCCGGGCATGTGTGTCTGCCTGCCTCAGCCTGGCATCTTTTCCAAAACTCCTTGAAAGGTTTGGCAACTAACTGTTGTCAAACTTGATGGAAATTTAGAGTTATTGATCTGCATCTGTCTCTTTCCTCCAAGCAAATCAGTCCTGGTTTTCCCAACGACCTGCTTATCGTGCGAGGTGGTCCCCTGGGCGTGTGCATGCATGCACCATGCAGAAGGCACCTAGGCTCTTTTCTGCAAACTGAACGTGTTGTTTTCTATGTGTCTTGGTCAGTGCCAGACATTGGGGGAGAGCACAGATCACGATAGATATCGCCCCTCGTTGCTGATGTCTGGGCAAGCGGAGCATACAGTTCACAGAGCTACCAGGGCCATTGGATGCTGTACATACTGCACAGACCAGGCTGAGAATTGGACATGAGGCCTCCAGGCCCCCATCTTCTCCTTCCTCCTGTATACCATCCACCCTGCTTTGTGCTGGGTCTGCTCTGCGTGCAGGAACCATGATGTCACGGGGCTTCTTTCCTAGTTTGAGGAGCCAAGTGACAAACACACACACACACGTGGATGAAATGGATGGTGGCTATAATTGTTAATGGGGTAAGTGGGCCTGGCGTGGATGGAGGTGTTTGTGAAGTGGAATTTCCATTGAGTAGGAGCTGGGGGGACAACGTGGCTAGGAATGGGGGTGGGGCATGACCTTGCATTTGCAGAGCATTTAACCCAGTCTTGAAAAGATGCCATCTGTGGGCACCCACAGATCAGCAGGGAAAGAGAAGTATGGCCGAAACAGGTGGGTGCAGCCATCTGGTCTACTATGCAGGACTCGGGAGCCCCTCTGGACCCCGACTGGACTGTGCCCCCAGGCCCTGTGTCCTTCTTGGCCTCCTTCCCCCAATCCTGTCCTTTCTGTTTTTACTTTAAACAGATAGGATGTGGATATAAATAATATTTACTCAGAGCCACTCTAACTTGTGTTTTTCATTTGGAAATATTAATTGTGACCTTTCAGAACTCCCAATTAAACTTTTCCAATAAAACGAAAAGGTTGAACAAGCATGAGTCCGGGTGAGGCAGGGCAGATTTGTGTAGTGGGGACACTGTCCACTGAGTCCTTGCCCCTGGAGTGGACAGGCAGGCAGTCATGCCCCTCAAGGTCTGGGAACCCTGGTCTCTGTCCCAAGTGGGAAAAAAGCTGAGTCCTGTGAGACCTGTCCTCACTCCTCATTACAGCCTTGGCCTGCTGAGCCTGGAGATGCACGTGGGCTTAATGGCTCCCTTATTTCCTGGTGTACCTGGCCAGTCACTGCCCTCCTGCCAGTCCCGTTCCCTCTGCCTGGTGACACCTCAACCCCAGAGCATCCCCCTGCCCTGCCCATCACCACTTGGGCTTCATACCTAAACCTGGCCAGCTGCGGGCAGACCCACCACGAGCTCTGGTCTTCACACAGAAATGCTTGTTCCCATCTTCTCCCCAGACTCCCTCCAGATCCTCTGGTGGGGCTGTTATGGATTCCGTGAAATGAGCAGAATGCTGTTCAGTCAGCTGGAGAGGCCATGCCCCTTCCAGTCAATGGGGGTGTGGCAAGTACCAACCAGGCTGGGGGACCAGGTTCACCCCACATCACATGAACAGTCAGCCTTTCAGCTGCGGCTTGCATTACCGTCCCACTCCCAGGCCCACCTCACCGAGCAGCAGGAGCTGCGGTGCTCAGTGGACTGTCCCCGGCAGCATCTCCATCAGTCTTGGAGCCCGTGGCCAACAGCTGTCCACGGAAGCAGCAGCTGTGTCCTCTCCAGACACTTCAAAGGGACCCTCTGTCAGGACACCCACCCTCATGGGGCTGGCTCTGACCCTTGCAGGGTCCAGTCAGGGCGGAAATAACAGGCGGATTAACAGTGGTGTCACCTGGCAGCTCACTCTGCCCGGGCTTGTGATCCAGCATCTGGGTCGTCTCCAACAGCAGACACTTCAGCGAAGTTTTAAATTAGGCAGAAGCCTGCAGAGCCGCTGGAAGGCTCCATTTGCTAGGGGTTTGCTGGGCTCTCTTGCACACATTTATGTCAACAATGAAAAAGCACATCACCAATGGCCAAATCAAACACCCCAGTTGTATCAAGATTCCCCAGATGTGACGTGCAGAGCTTGCAGCCCCTTGTAAATTCCACGTTGCTTCCTCCCATTAAAGATGCCTAGAGATTTCTCTGCCCAGAGCACTGGCTCCTTGGAGTCCCTCTCTTTCCCTTGGGGCAGAAAGCAAGTCCTCCCATGGCCTGTATTCACACCTGGGGGCAGTGAGAGCAGCCCACTGGGCTGTTGCTCTTGCCCAGAAAACCTTCTCAGGTGATCTGCTCTGCAGGAGGGGCCCAGGACCCTGTCTCAGAGCCGGACAGCGTCAGTCCTGCCTTTAGATTTCCTGCTGATTGAAGGAGGCTAGGGGAGAACAAGGGGATAACACAGGCACCAGCCGTGAAGCTCCGACCATTGGCAATAGCTCAGTCAGCCTCATCTGCAGGAGACCCACATCTCTCAACGGTAACACAAGTTTTCACAGATACAATGAGGGAGGGGAAGGCATGCGACGAAGGCTGGTTCCTTGGGAGCAGAGAAAGTTTAGGCACACCACAGGCTCTAGGGGAGGAAGGACAGATGGAGGGGCCAGTCCAACTAGGCTCTGGGTTTCCAAAGGCAAAGACACAGATTGTCGGGTCTGCGAAGGGATGTGAGCTGAGTCGGCAGAGCCCATCTTCCCTCCAAGTTCACAGAAAATACGTTGGCTCCCTCGCATTTAGCAAACGCGGGGCTAACGTCCCCCCAGGGTGCTGTGCTCGCAGGTCAGATGAACAGTGAGCTTCAGCGGAGCAGGGTCAGGCAGCTGTTAATGATGAGGCTCAGCCCCGGAGCAGTTTCATCTGGCTGTCAGCTCTGGAGTTTCCGTGAACTAGGTAACCTAGCGTGGACTTGGCTTCATAAAGGGAACCCGTGCCTTTTATAAAGACGAAGGACATCTGAGCCCAGGATGGCTGGCTGCCACGAGCTGTGATGATCATGTATCCCCCACCCCCACTCATGCTGGGTGAACCCGTAATGCGGGATGTGTAGAGTGATGTAAAAACAAGTCAAAGGGCAGGATGGTGTCCTTACCCGCATACAGCGCACAGCATCCGGTCCTGGCAGGCAGGGAGAAGGCCACCCCACATAAGGGGAAACGAAGCAAGTGAGGTGAGCATCCTTCCTGTGCTTGGTCGGAGGAAGCTGGTGCCCCAAGGGGTCAGTACCCTGGGCTTCGAGCAGATGGAACAGAATGGAGGTCATGCTGCAGGGCTGGAGGCTCTGCAGAAGACAGCCCACCTCTCTGAGCCTCCATGTCCTCCCCTGGAGAAGGGACAGAGGCCCTCCTGGGAGGCTGTCGGGAGCTTTCACTGAAGCATCTGCACTGGGACTGAGAATCCGGCCACCCGGACCCGGATAGGGGGTCACGTGTTCCCTGGGAAGCAGCAGACTCTGCCGCCGCGGCCAGTGGACAGGAAGCTGGGTCTGTGTGCGTCTCCTCCCAAAGCGACAGAGTCGGGGAACCCAGAATCAGCGCCCCACAGCAGTGTCCGTGGAGCCCTTGTCTCACCCACATCCATCTGCAGCCTGCCCATGCCCAAAGTGGGTGATCAGCTCAGGGGATCACTCCCTGGGGGCCCCAGAGGCTCAGTGAGGGCAGAAGCCCAGGTAAAGCCTGCATCCTTGGTGTCCAGCTCTGCTGGCCACAGGCAGTGGATGTCCCAGGGCTTCCTGGCTGAATGTTCAGAGCTTCTGTTTGTCCCTGCCTCCTGGCGACTCAGAGCAGGCACCCGAGAGGTGTTTGTTGGCTGGAGTGTGGGGAGAAGTGTCCCTCAGGGACCACCTGCAGACATGCTGGGTAGATGGCAACCCAAGCTGGCAGGAGCCCAAGTCCAGCAGGTCCAGGCTGGCCTTCCAGCTCCTAGACCGTGTGGCCCCCCTGGTCCCCTCTTGGCAGGAGTGGGGACCCCCTCTCACACCACCCCCTCGGCAGAGCTGGGACCTCTCCTGTGCCCGTCATCCCACCTGTGAGCAAATCGCAGGAGACCTGCTTACCTATTATTTTTCATAAATTATGCCTTTGGTGTTGTATCTATAAGTCGTCACCATACCCAAGGTCACCTAGCTTTTCTTCTGTGTTTCCTTCTAGAAGTTTAATAGCTTGCATTTTACATTTAGGTCTGTGACCCGTTTTGAGTTAATTTTTGTGAAGGGTGTGAGGTCTATGTCAAGATTATTATTTTTTTTTTTGGCATGTGGGTGTCCAATGGTTCCAGCATCATTATTGGAAGAGATATCTTTGCTCCTGCGTGTTGTCTTTGTTATTTTGTCCAAGATGAGTTGACTGTGCTTATGGCGGTTTTTTTCTGTTCTGTCTGTTTGGTCTTTCACCAGAACACACAGTCCACCAGTGGCTCAGCCCCTTCCACCTCCTGATCAGGCTGGAATGCCCTCCCCTCTTTTCCCTGCCTTGGCCTGGGTTGAAGCCATCATTGTCCCCTGCCAGGTGATGGCAACGTCCACCATCCTGCAACAGTCAAACACCCTGGGCACACACTGCCACCTGACTCCTCGCCTGGGTACCTCTTGTCCCAGCTCCCACCCCAGCCTCACAGGCCTCCTCTGCGTGGAGCCAGCTGCTTCCCCATAGTTTGCAGCCCACCCCTTCCCTTTGTGTCTCAGTGAAATGCTGCCTCCTCCAGGAAGCCACCTGGAATCCCCCAGCCGAGGCCCCCTTGTGCTTCTCCCTGGCTGCACGGCTGTTTGCCCCAGCCTCACATGGGGTGTTGCTACCTTTTGCTGTGGGCACTGCTCAGAATGGGGTCACAGATGGACATGGGCTCCCAGACTGTTTGTTACAAATCGGGACTAGACGAGCACAGAAATCACGAGTGAGCACTTAGGAACCTGCAGCAACACCCTGCCCACCATCTTCCACAGCAGTTCATCTTTACTGTATGTTACAGAGGCATCAGCATGTGATGGAAACCAAATTAAAAAGCAAAACACTGGGCTTTCAGCAGAATGGACTGGGCGGTGGGGAGTGGGCTTTGCCTTAGGAAGAAGGCCCAGGGCACCTGAGAAGACATGGGCGAGACAGGCTTGAGTTCATGGATGACCCCAGAGTCCATCACCCCTGCACCTGGATGCTGCGGCCGGCTGTCCACATTATGAGCTTGGGCGCACCTCCCTTCTCCAGGAACTGTGAGCGAATCTGCGAGGCTGTGGCCAGACCCAGCCACTTCCCGGGCAGCTGCTGTCCACAGATTCAGTTGGGGCTGTCGGGGACTTCTACTTAGTACTTCCTAGTGATGAGTCATTATCTCCAGCTCCTCTCAAGGTGAAAGAGGAGCGTGGCAGAGGCGCTCCTACAGTTTCTTGAGTGAATGAGGGCACAAGAGCACTGGGAACTGAACCGTGCTTGGTGCTGCCCTCCCCCCACCCCCAGACGCTCCCGGCGTCTTCATGAGCCCAGAATAGCAGGTACGGCAGGGAGGGGGGCCTGTGTCTTTTCTTTTCCCACAGATGGCACGCGCTAATTACCCTCATTTGTGTGGCACCTTACACCTCTGTAGGCTTTTTTCCAAATGTTGGGAAACAGATCATCACGTCTGTTTCCATAGCTGTGTGAGAGCTTCTCCATTAACAGGATTGGGCAGGACCATCTGCATGTTTAGTGAGAAATTCGCCACCAACAGTGAGTTTAAAACTTTGAAAGGAGGGCTGAGTGGGATGTTTTCTCACCTGTGTGTGGGCTGCCAGAGAGGGGCGGGGATGCAGAGACCAGAAGGCCAGGTGGGGGGGCCTCCCACAGCCTTCCTCACTTCTCGGCCAGCTCCCCTGGTCTGGGTGGTGTGCCCAGCCCAGGCTGCTGAAAACCAAGCCAGAGAACTTTCCAGAAAAAAAAAAAGTGGTGGCAGGAAGCTCCTCTACTGCCAGCTGGTCTTCAGGCAGGTGAGCTCACTTCGGGAGCCTCAGCGTCTGGGAGAAGCTACAGCCGCTGGGCTCACAGGGGTCCAGTCTTGCAGAGTGACTGTGAGGGCCTTGAGACCTGACGGAAGGTTCCGGAGGACGAGTGGCAGCATAGGATGTCTGCAGCCACGCCGGGCCCTCAGTCCTTGTGCAGCTCCTGAGTCATCTCTCTTGTGGCAGAGAGGCCCTCTCAGCTAGCTTCTAGTGCCAACTTATACGATTTGCAATTAAAGCAACACAAGTTGGTGAGCAAGGACAAGAGAACTCACAGCCTGCCCATCTCTGGGTCCTCAGGCAGGAGGGCTATGGGCTGCAGCACTGAGGAGAGGGCTTGGGTGGAGCTGGTGTGGACAGAGCCACGCTCATCCAACATGTTTCC
Source organism: Bos indicus (assembly GCF_029378745.1). NCBI lineage: Eukaryota > Metazoa > Chordata > Mammalia > Artiodactyla > Bovidae > Bos > Bos indicus. The sequence goes on along the minus strand of NC_091772.1, from coordinate 55,367,479 downwards.
ACAGCGCTGCAGATGCAAGCTATGCGTCAGACCAACATGGCACCAGATGATCATTCATTCACTCAACAAACGTATGCTGAGAGCCCGCTTCGTGCTGGAAACATGGAGGCCACGATGGCAGGCCTGCCTGCAAGGAGCATGCCAGCCAGTGGAGGGCCAGTCAGACTCCTGGGGCTGCTGTTACAAAGCACCACCAACATGGTGGCTTAAAACCACGTGAACGGGCCTTCCCTGGTTGTCCACTGGTTAAGAGTCTGCTCTGCAATGCAGGGGACATGGGTTAGATCCCTCATCTAGGAGGATCCCACATGCGGTGGAACCACTAAGCCTTTGCATCACAACTACTGAGCCACATCTCTAGATCCTGAGAGTCGCAACTGAGCTTGCAACCAACAACTACTGAGCCCGTGTGCCTAGAGCCTGAGCCCTGCTCTAAGAGAAGCCACCACAACGAGAAGCCCACACACCACAATTAAGAGTAACCCCCGCTCACTGCAGCTAGAGAGAGCCTGCATGCAGCAGTGAAGATCCTATGCAGTCAATAAATAAATAGATTTCTTTTTTAATCCACATGAGTGCTATTACCTGGCATCTGTGAGATCACTTGTCCATACGGGGGCCCTATCCCCATGCAGCAGGACTGGCTACTTCTAGAGGCTCTGGGGTGGCAAATCCTTGCACTGCATTTTCCAGCTTCTAGAAGCCAATTCTTGGCTCATGGCCCTTCATCTCTTTGCAAAACCCGCAGCACAGTGTCTTGCAGTCTCTCTCTGACATGCTTCCCTCATCACATCTCCTTCTCCGGCTCCGACCTCCTGCCTCCCTCTCATCAGGACCCTGGTCAAGACACTCAGGGCCACCCGCGTGACCCAGGATCACCTCCCATCTCCAGATCCTTAACTAGAAAACATCTGGGATCCCTTTGGCCCTGAAGGTGAGGTATTTTCAGGTTCTAGGATTAGGTTCTGGGAGCCGAGGGGGTGGGCAAAGTGCAGAGGGACTGGGAGAGGTGCTGGGAAGCTTTCAGGGGCCCTGACTGATCCCAAGCAGGTCTAAGCCGGCTGGCTGCCCTGGAAGCCAGGGGAAGGGTGAGAAGGCAGAGTCAGGGAGCATGTAGGATGGGAAGACCCCCCCAGCCCCTCCCCCCATCCCCCTCTTCCCCCTACATCCGCCGCCTCCTGGCAGTTTAAAGCCTGTATCAGACCCACTGTTGCAGAAACAGTCCTGCCAATCCACCCCTGGCCCTGTAGGAGCGTCCACTCCCAGGGACAATCCCTAATCACAGGCTGAGTCTGAGTGGTCAGAGAGGCAGCAAGCGTCGGGGAGAGACTGGGGTAAGGGAGGAGGCCCTCCTGTCTAGTGACGTGCTGGGCACCACTTCCAGACACAGACACGGTGCCTGGAGTCCCCAGCCCCTGGCCACCCGGAGACAGAGCCTCTTAGCTTCCAGCCAGGGCTAGAGGCCAGAATTCCGTGTTGAACAGGCAGGAAGTCATATTTTTTTAATGTTAATGAACTAATGGAAGCAAACAGCAGAACTGTCCCTGACTCACTAGGGATGGCCCTGGGACTTGTGAGTGAGCAATGAAGGACAAGAGAGGTGCTAGAAAATTCCGTGTCGCCAGGGTCCACTGAACAGCCGTTCTCCTCGCAAGCCTGCCCTGTTCTCTCATCCTGACATCTCAGGAGAGCCTGATCTCACCTCTATCTGGGCCTATGCACAAAGAATGGCCCCAAAAAAGAAGCTTTTTTTTAATATAAATTTATTTATTTTAATTGGAGGCTAAGTACTTTACAATATTGTATTGGTTTTGCCATACATCAACATGAATCCACCACAGGTGTACACGTGTTCCCCATCCTGAATCCCCCTCCCACCTCCCTCCCCATACCATCCCTCTGGGTCATCCCCGTGCACCAGCCCTGAGCATCCTGTATCATGCATCGAACCTGGACTGACTATTGGTTTCACATATGATATTATACATGTTTCAGTGCCATTCTCCAAAAAAATGCACCCTGTGCAGCCTGACGAAACAGCCTGCACCCTCATCCCCAGACATTGCTGGGTTCAAGATATGATTTTAGGACGCATCTCAAAGTGCCAGGCTGGGGGACCGCCCTGTCACAGGGAAGGAAGGTTGGGTCCTGCACTGAGCAGACAGTCCCACTGCCCCCTTTCGGGGTGAGAGGAAAGGGGCTGATGCTGCCTGGGGTCCTGGAGAGGCACCAGCTTGCCCCTTCCCCAAATCCTGTGCCCCTTTCCTCTCTCTGTTCTTCCCCAAAAGGCGGGACCCTGGGGACATGGGACACCTGGGTGCTTGAGGAAGCCGCTCCGGTGTGACCAAAGGAAGTCTCTTCTCTGTGTTGACCACCAAACGCAGGAGGAGGGACTCAGCACCCTCTGCTGGGGCAACACCTGGACACCTCACCCCATATCCTGGGCTGCACTGTGACACTCACGCTCGGGTATGGAAGCACCGCTGTGTCACCTGCAGGGGTGTCGCCCAATGACCCAGGACCTCAAGAGAATATTCAAGTTAATCCAAACAAGAGCGGATACCAGCACTGTGCCACATGCCCATTTAGACAAACGGTGTCTGATGCTGGAGTCCACGGACCACCCACCTCTCTGCTCTCTCTGCAGCATCCGTGGAGGTCAGATTTCATCGTCCTCTGTCTCACCATCCCCTACAAGTTGGACAGAAAGTGAAGAGAAATTAAAGAGCCTCTTCTTGAGGGTGAAAGAGGAGAGTGAAAAGGCTGGCTTGAAATTCAACATTAAAAAAGCCAAGATCATGGCATCTGGTCCCATCACTTTGTGGCAAATAAAAGAGGAAAAAGTGGAAGCAGTGACAGATTTTACTTGGGCTCCAAAATCACTGCAGACTGTACTCATGAAATTAAAAGGCACTTGCTCCTTGGATGAAAAGCTATGACAAGCCTAGACAGCATATTAAAAAGCAGAAGTATCATTTTGTTGACAAAGGTCTGTATAGTCAGAGCTATGGTTTTTCCAGTCGTCATATATGGATGTGAGAGCTGGGCCATAAAGAAAGCTGAGCACCGAAGAATTGATGATTTTGAATCGTGGTGCTGGTAGATTCTTGAGAGTCCCTTGGACTGCAAGGAGATCAAACCAGTCAATCTTAAAGGAAATCAACCCTGAGTATTCACTGGAAGGACTGATGTTAAAACTGAAGTTCCAGTACTCTGGCCACCCGATGTGAAGAGCTGACTCCTTGGAAAAGACCCTAATGCTGGGAAACTTGAGGGCAGGAGGACAAGGAGGAAGCAGGATAAGATGGTTGAATGGCATCACTGACTCAGCGGACATGAATTTGAGCAAACTCGGGGAGATAGTGAAGGACAAGGAAGCCTGACGTGCTGCATTCCGTGGGGTCACAAAGAGTCGGACGCGACCTGGGGACTGAACAACGGGAACAACAAGTTGGGCAGCAGGTGAAATGGTGAAGTGCTGCCCACCCCCCGAAACTCACACGGTCCCATCTGGGCTCTGACCCCCGTGAACCCCGAGTTCCGAAGGTGTGAGAGACAGTCCCTGGGAAGAAATTGAACGTGGAGGAGGGCCTTCTGACAGGAAGGGCCGAAATCAGGGTCGGTACCCACGGCCTCAGTGTCACCTGCCGCCAAACAGGGAGCTTCCGTGGGTTCTGATTAGAGACTGCTTTTGAGTGTTGGCCATTTTTGTTTAGTACTAATTGAGAAAAAGACACAGCCAGATCTTCGGCGTCTGAATATAAAAGAACAACACCAAGCTGACTCCTTGTAGAATCTTCCAAGGTACATGTCAGCCACAAGGCCTGTTAGGTTTTTATTCCTTGCTTTCAAAAACACAAGCTGTTTCTCTCCCGGAAGAGCATGTAATGTGCGAAAACATTAGGGATATTGCAAAACGGTTGCATGAAATAACTGTGGAAATATTTCACCAAAGCGTTAACCTTCGCCTGCTGCCCTCCCCTCCCACCCCAAGGAGAGATAAGTTTTCAGAGTCTTTATCTCAGGCCTGTATATAATTGCTGCTTTAAATCACAAAAGCCTTTAGAGACTTGAATGCAGGATGCTCAGGGCTGTGTTTAGGCTGTTCTCACCTACAAAGCCACTAGATCATGCCCCGCCTCCCGCCCCAAAGAGAAACAATGGGAACCAGGCAGGACGCAGGCATCTTCATCCCCCAAGTGTCTGTGAACATCCGCAGGAATGTTGTACCACAAGCAGGGGCACGTGTCTTTCTGTCGGGCTCTTTTTCTTTCTTTCTGAAGAATGGATAATTCCTGGGAGTTTGTGTTTCGCTCATAATTGTTTTTTAAATTAAGATACACTTTGCAGCCCCGACTGCTGAGATAAAGATGTGGCTCCTGGGGAAGCACCTTGCTTTTGTAAAAGGAAGCAAAGTGATAAGACCTTGAGTTCTGGTTACTTGCAGAGCCTAGAAAACAAAGTTACCCCTTCACATCTTGTTGTAAAAGCTATTGTCTCGTTCTTTCATCTTCCTTGCATTTCTCCGGCACAGAAGAGGGGCTGGGAGTGGAGAGCAGACCCTGGAGGGGTGGGAAGATGCACAGAGTCTTAGCCATCTTCCTTTTGCCTCCGGGCACAATTGTGTGGGGCTTGTTCTGTGCATCACCTCATTGAATTACAGCAAAACCCTTCAAGGCAGAGGTTGTTATTTCAGCGTGGCATCTCCTTTGCTGCAATGAGTCCATAAATCTGACTGTGGCTACAGGCGCATGCCCCATGGTTTGAAGGTGATTGTGTTGGCTCAGGTGTGACGATCAGAAAGGTTTAGCAAGTGCTCCAAGGCCGCACAGCTCATGCCACTGGCTCCCAGGCCTCAGCTCTCGGCAAGGCAGCTCATCACACTCTCGCACTTGCCACAGTCGGTGCACATAGTAGGTGCTGATCACATAGTAGGGACTCAGTGAGATGAACTGCAGCTTCCTGTACATGACTTTCTCTTTCCAGCAGCCAGAGGAATCTAGTCCAAAGGCTGCGTTTCTCTGAAAGATGGCTTTACAAGGAAAGTCCAGAACCTTCTTTCACAGTCGTCTAACATGCATTGGGCAGGGAACAAATAGAGTTTGGGCCAGGGTGGTGGGCTGGATGGCAGGACAGCCCCCTGCAGGCAAACACTCAGCAGGTGTGGATGACACCAGGAGCTCTCCCCCTGCCTCCAGCCTTCCCGGTTCTCATGGTCTAAATCATCTGAAACGAAATCATCCCTGGTTCATTGACCTTTCTGCAAATTTTAATTTACACTCAGAAGTAAAATGTCACACAATTTTTATGCATTTGGCTGAGCTTCTTTGCCGCTATGTTAAAAAACAATTCTTTATCAAGATTTCATGTCAAATTTGCACCAGGGGTAATTACCCCAGGATAAACGCTGCATTTGCACAAAGATCCACAGGCAGGGCCTGGGAGGGAGCATTGGGAGCCTGGCAAGGACTGCGGGCAGGGCCAGGATCCATCACCTCCAAATCGACTTCGTTAACTGGCTGTTCTCCCTGCGGTGGGTGAAGCCCCTGCAGTGCTGCTCAGATAGGGAGCAATCTGCAAAGATGCCTGCAAGACCCAGCCCAGCACACAGCTCTCTCCTCCGCTTTGGGATTTAATGGCCAACACACTGTTTCAAATTGTGGTGCTGGAAAAGACTCTTGAGAGTCCCTCAGGCTGCAAGGAGATCAAATGAGTCAATCCTAAGGGAAATCAACCCTGAATACTCACTGGAAGGAACCGATGCTGAGGCTGGAGCTCCAATACTTCAGCCACCTGATACGAAGAGCCAACTCCTTGGGAAAGACCCTGATGCTGGGAAAGATTGAGGGCAGGAGAAGAGGGCAAAAGAGGATGAGACGGTGGGATGGCATCACCGATTCAGTGGACAAGAACTTGGGTGAACTCCAGGAGATGGCGAGGGACAGGGAGGCCTGGCATGCTGCAGTCCATGGGGTCGCAAAGAGTTAGACATGACTGAGCTAGGGAACAACAGCAACAATTGTCCAGTGGCCTCCATCAGAGAAACGGGGTGCAGAAGCATGGACAAACCTCCCGGAACCTCAGTTTTCTGCTCAAGGTGAGAACAGTAGCAGCATCACAGATTCCACCAACAGGAATCTCATCACTGACAGGAGAGGAAGAGCAAACGAAAGGCAGGGAGGTCAGGAAGCCCTTGAAGGGGCACATTCAATTCACGCCCCAGGCTGAGATGAAACGGTAGCATCCCACCATCTCATCCTCTATTACAACAGTTTCCTTAGATGCAGGACTTGCTTTGGACATTTATCCTTCTAATCGCCATTGTATTTGTGGTAGAAAAGATATCACACTTGTCGTGAGGGGTCCACAGAACAGCGGTGTCCCCAAGCCACTATCCTTAACTTGATCGCTATGTATGTGTTCATGTGTTACTGACAGAGCCCACCCTTCTTCCCTCCGACGCAGGGCATGCTGTGGCTCCCTCACTCCTGGACGGTTACCATGTGCCCTGCTTTGGCCAGAACTGGGAGCCAGAGCAAGGTTCTCCCAGGAGGAGACCCAGGACCCAATGAGTCCCGTTTGTCAGCAGCAGGTACTCCTTGCTCAGCAATCATGGGAGCAGAGACACCCCTCTCAGCCTTGGGTCCAACCATCTTAGGCTTATAGTCCCGTGGCCCTCGCAGACTTCCCAGGCCCCTGTGCCTCTAACGAAGATTGCAAGAGGGAGAACAGGGAGCATGGCAGCCACGTTGTGAAGCCACGTTCCTGCCCGCCTCCTTCCTGGACCTGTGGTCCTGGGCATTCTGTGGACGGTGATGTTGTGGACGTGCTCCTGCTTCCTTGAGCTCTGTGGACGTGGGATTAGGACCAGAAACAACACAGATGTCTCGGGCCTTTGCTTCCTTGGGATGGTCCCTGGCTGAGGAATGAGGTGCTCCGGAAGGACGGGTGGCAGGAAGAACTGTGCTCTTTCTCTCCACGTCGGGTTGATTTCACTCTTTACCAACCGTTCCTCATCATGAGCCTGGTGAATGTGTCTCCAGGTCCAGACCATCAGAGCCCAAAGTGAGTCAGAGGGAGGCCCACCCTGGAGAGTTCAGAGGGCAGCACGTGGCCACTCTCTTTGCAAAGAACTGCTCTGTGGCACAGCCCCACCTGAGCACCTACTTGGTTCTGCCCAGGGGTCTCCCCTCTTTGAAGAACAGAAACCCCTCAAGAGGTGGGAGGTGGGCCCAGCAGAGAGCAGGGTGTGAGGGGTGAGCCAGGACAGTCAGTATGTGGATGGACAGTTGGACAGATGAATGGATGCAGATCAGAATAGACAGATGGACAGACACGGAGCATGTGTCTGCTCCTGTCTTCATGGTGCTGGGTGTGTGAGGAGCCCCCGCACCCCGGGGCTGGGAGGGACCGTGGCCAGAAGGCTGATCCCACCTCTCTGAGCTGGAGTCTCTGGAGTCACCCACCAGACTGAGGTGACTGTGTCACCTGGAGCCCCCCTCCCGATCCTCAGACCAGGTTCAAACAGCACGTCCTCAAACAGCACATCCTCCCTAGATGGTAGGAACAGTCTCTGAGAGCTTGGAGAGGAGAAGGAAGCTGTGAGTGGATGGATCTGGAGAGCGGGAATGCTTGCAAGTGCTTCTAAAATACAGAGAACACGAAACAGTCTTCCACTGGCCCTCGGTAAAATGGAGTAAAATCATAAACCAGCTCTGGGGCCCAGCCAGGGTCTCCCCTTCCTCCTGTCAGCCTCACCTGCAGAGAGGACAGTTAGGGGCAGTGAAGGAAGGGATACAGGGAGGTGGGGAGGGGAGAAGGGAATAGAGAGTGGAGGAGGCGAGAAGGGGAAGGGGGAGGGAGGTGGCCCCTGAGGACAGAAAGCACCTCCTCTCTACCTGGGCCTTAATTGTGAGTGATTTCATTAGCTTCATCCTGATGCATGGGAGCTAATGACAGAGGCTGACGGTTCTAAAAATAGCCGCTCCTGCTCCTTGTGTTGTAAAGGGTCCCCCATGGCCTGCCCTCTGGCCTACCCCTGCCCCCGCCCCGAGCCTGCTGTCTCCCCCAGCACCTACCCCTTGCCCCCTACCCAGTTCAGATGTGATAGGAGCCCTAGAGGGGATGGAGCCTGGCCCCAGACCACTGAAGCCAGGCCTGCAGAAGGCGAGGCTAGAGGATGGAGGGGGCCATGGAAGGCGCTGCAAACCCACCCTGTTCACACAGCAACAGGCTTCTCCGGGGCAACCAGGCACCGGGTGGCCCCACAAAGGAGACTAAGGCAGAAAAGCGGCCAGGAGTTCACAGGGTGTCCACCAGGCAAGCAGCTGTCCCCTGAGCCCCACCAGGGGAGCAACCTCACACTATTTTCTCTCGGGAACGCCCGCCCTAACACTCTCCAAACAGAGGCCAAGTGTGAGGGTTGCCTCCCCACCCTCACCTGTAAAACAGGTGACAGCTGTCCCTCCCAAGTGGCGGGGACGCCATGTGCTCTGGGCGTGGAGCTGGCCCAGAGCCTGGCAGGTGTTGAGACCTCTATAAGCAACCGCAGTCCTTACTATTACAGTGATCACCTCTGTTAGCTGTAAGCAGGGCCCCTAAGAGATGTGTTAGCTTGTCCTTGTGCAGCTTAGCAATAGTCATTCATTGCCAGCAACACCAGTGGCAATGACATTCCCACACCTGGGATGGAACAGGGAGCCCCTGGGCAGCACCCTGGGTGTCGCAGAGCCTGTTCAGAGAGCCCACCACCTCCTCCCTGAGGTCTAAGGATCACCCGAGCCTTATCCTCTCTTCCTGACCATCCTCATCAGAAGAGCAGGAAAGGTCTACCCCAGGCCAGCCTCACCATAGTGCACAGAATTACAGCCACAAGCCTGAACCGCCCTTGTAGACTGTCAAGACTGTCCATACACGTGTAGCCATGTCTCTCGTGGTGGCTTAAAATGTAGTCATGACCGTCTGTTTGTGAATGGACACCTGGGTGTGGTTTTACGTGTCAGGCTCTTGGTGGCAGGAGCTGATGGAAAGAATCGGGGGAGCCTTGGAAATAACTGAGGAGCGGTGCTTCTTAAACGACGCCTATGATGCCCTTGGCCTGGTCTGTGTCCCTGGGGAAGGGCCCCGGGCAGGGACAGCCACGGTCACGTTCACAGCCCAGAAGGAAGAGGGCGCTTCTGACACAGGCTGGAAGCCAGGAGCCCCTCCCATGAGCCCTGAGCTGTGCCACTCGCTGGCCATGGGCCTCAGTTTCCTCTCCTGGACAGTGTGGAGCACAGACTTCCGACAGGTTTGTGAGATTCGATACAGCAATGAGCTCCAGGTGCCTCTCGGGACCCCTGAGTGACAAGCGCAGGAAAACTCACAGGATGTTCGTTAGTTCAGGAAATGTTAGTGCAGGTCTCCAGTAAGGTGATAGACTTCTTTTTTTATTATGTATTTTTGTTTATTTATTTGTCTGCGCTGGGTCTTAGTTGCCGAATGCAGAATCTTTGGTTGCAGCATGAGAGCTCTCAGTTGCAGCCTGTGAGATCTAGTTCCCTGACCAGGGATCAAACCCAGGACCCTTGCATTGAGAGCATGGATTCCTAGCTAACAGACCACCAGGGAAGTCCCCATAGACTTCTTTTGTATTGCTTATTTTTCTTTCTTTATTTGGCTATGCCAGGTCATAATTGCAATATGCAGAAGTTTTAGTTGCGGCATTCGAACTCATAGTTGCAGCATGTGATATCTAGTTCCCTGAGCAGGGATCAAACCAGGCCTCTTGCATTGACAGCATGGATTGTTAGCCAGTGGACCACCAGGGGAAGTCCCCATAGACTTCTCTTCTTAACAGTCAAAAACCACCTCCATTTTTCCAAAGAATCAAATGGACTCCGGGAATCAGGAGAGAGCAAAAAAATCTGGGCAGGGCCATGCCTCTAGGGTCAACTCCCAATTTCTGGAGCACCCCCCACCCCAACATCCTTGGCTATTAGCAAGGCTCCTACATTCTCAAGATCAGATATGGACCACAGGGCCCTTCCCCCTTCCAGTGACACCAGGCTCTTGGGGGAAGAACATCCCTCATGGCCCAAATCTCTAAGCGTGGGAATGGCACGGGCGTGGTCAGTCACTCATCATGCTGTCCTCCGGCTGTGATCTGGGCATCTCCCACACCTGGCACTCTGCAGGCCAGTCGGCAGGTCTGCGGCCAGATTCACCAGCATCACCCCTCCTGGCTCCCTGTGAGTGCAGGCAGAAGGACCGCCAACCTCCTCTTTCATCAGGGTTGGGACTGCCTCTTTCATCAGAGGACCCCCCCAACTTAAGGGCCTTGCGCTCCATTCTGATGGGGTGTCAGTGGGATTTACTACCAAGGAGCTCAGACCTCGGTTCTGACGATCACTGCAGAAGGAACGTCTGTGTAAATAACCTTCCTGGGGTCTGGAGTTGCTGCCTTCCCCACCTCCCCAAGCCCTGTGTCTCCTGAGACACCTGCACCTCTGTCTTCCTCAACAAAGGACTGTTAAGTAGTCCCACAACCTAGAGAAGTACCCCTCCTACTTGGGCTCAGAACTGTCCTGAAACTGAAGCCTTGTGACGCAGCCCCAGCTGTGGCAGGCAGTGTGTGGGGAGACAAGCTCTGCCTCTCCCACCAGCATCCCTGGGTTCACAGGGTGTGTGAATCCTCACTTAGGACACCGGGAGCTCAGCAAAGCAGTACTGGGGTGGAGGTCACACTGGAAAACACAGTCACCCAGACCAGGGAGCACGCTTGTTGCCACTTCCACTGATGTTTCCTGGAGAGAAAAATGGATGTGAAGTCAGGGTAGCTGGATCGCTGCGCTAGACTCATTATAAAAGAAACCTGGGGCAGAGGCAGGTTTCACGTTGCCTGCTATAGATGAAATGGCATCAGAGAGGTTTTGGTGTTTTATTTTAAAATGGGATTTTTAACATCTCTGAGACAGAGTGTTTCCTCTGGAGATGTGTCTGATGGAGAGTGAATATCCATTTTTTAGTAGACTTTATATTTTAGAGAAGTTTTAGATTCTTGAGAAAATAGAGCAGAAAATAGAGTTCCAGGCGCCCCCTCCTCCCTGCAGTCTCCCCTGCTATTAACACCTCCCCGGGACATTATTACAACTAGGGGTTTCCCTGGTGGCTCTGAAGGTAAAGAATCTGCCTGCAATGTGGGAGACCTGGGTTCAATCCCTGGGTCAGGAAGATCCCCTGGAGAAGGAAATGGCAACCCACTCCAGTGTTGTTGCCTGGAGAATTCCATGGACAGAGCTTGGCAGGCTACAGTCCATGAGGTCACAAAGAGTCAGACACGAATGAGCAACAACACTTTCACTTTCACTTATTACAACTAGCGCCAGACATGGTTACAGTGGACGAACCTGCACTGACACCTCCCATCACCCAAAACCCACAGCCAGCCTTAGGGTTCCTTCCCGGTGCTGCATGTTCTTTGGGTTTGGACAACGTGTGGTGACATGTATCCACCATTACAGTATCAGAGTATTTCCTCCACATGAAAAATCCTCTGTGCTCTTTTCCTTTCCATCCTTCTCTTCCTCCAACCGCTCACACCCCCTGATTTTTTTTAAAATATTTGTTTTTATTTATGCATGTATTTGACTGTGCCAGGTATTAGTTATGGCATGAGAACTCTTAGCTGTAGCATGTGGGATCTAGCTCCCTGGTCAGGGATTGAACCCACGCCCTCTGTATTGGAAAGCAGAGTCTTGACCACTGGACCATCAGTAAATTCCCGCCCCTGATTGTTCACTGTCTCCATAGTCCTTCCTTTTCCAGAGTGTCATGCCACTGGACTCACACAGTCTGCAGCCGGTTCAGATTGGCTGCTTTCACTATAACATGTGTTTATGCATCCTCCACGTCTTGTCATGACTTGGTGTATCCCTGGATTCCCATTTTTGAAGCTAAGGGGAATGGAACTCGTGCATTTATTCCCATAGCATTTAGAGGAACCCCATGACAGGTGCTGGAATTCACAGTGAGGAAGGCAGGCCTCATTCCTGGGGGCCCAGCATACTTGAAATAAGTGGTTGGAGCCACGTGAGCAGGGCAGTGGCCTTGGGGGCACAAAGGATGATCCCCCATATCCTGGGGGACAGGGAGCCCTGAAGGGGGGTGATCCCTGGGCAGGAGAGAGCATTCCTGCACACGGAGTGGAGGGAAGCGAAGGGGGTGCAGGGTGGGATGGAACAGGCCTGGGTAGCTGACCCTCGGACCACAAGGAGGGAGACCATGGGCAGCCTAGGTGGCCCCTGGGGACACACTTGCACACACAGGACACCTCAGGATTGGCAGCCACTTGAGCAGGTGCAGCAGGTGATGGATGGGAGGAGGGAGAGAGGAGGGAGGCAAACATATTTACTCCTCAGCACAGGCCCAGCTGCGAGCTCACCTCTGGCTCATTTGATCTTTCTCAACTCAACTAACAAGAAAAATAATAAAACTAGAGGTTTCATAACCGCAGCTCACGTCTCCAGCACGGCAGACTCAGGGAGACGCAGCCCGCTGCCCCCATAAGTGTCAGCGCGCTGGTGCCGGTGCCGACAAGGAAGCATATCGGGGGTCGCCCGTTCCCAGCACACTAGCGCCCCCTCCCCCTCAGGGATCGAGCAATTAAAAATGATGAGGGTAGGGAGTTAAATGAAACCCTCCTGGTTGCAGGGGCTGCCGTGCCTCCTTTCGTGGGTGCCATGCATTCTCAGCAGATGCTGTGAATAAGCATGGCTGCACCTGTCTGCTGTGAGCCAGCAAGACGGGCGTGGGGGAGGGGAAATTCTCCTAAGAAACGGTTTTGCACCGTCCTGGAAAAAGAAAAGCGGCTCTGCTGTTTAGCCCAGGGCCTAATTAATGGGGTTGCACACACGGAGCAACTTGGACTCACCAGAGCCAGGGCCCCACACTGCTGAGTCCAGCTTGCGGAATGTGCAGTTTTGACCTGTGAGATGTGCACCAGCTAAAACATTACAAATGCCTTGCGTTTGGGGTGTTGGTTAGCTACATTATAAAAGTACCCAGGGCCCGGATGGGAAACGCTGGCATATGTAACGACTCAGGGCCCATGTAGCCCTGGGCTCGGGGAGGATCTGTGGAATTCCTGGAGTGAATGAGTCATTCCACAGTGTCATCTTCTCCCAGCAAGAGCAGTTTGCTTGTTGATAAAATGAGGGGTGGGATAGATGGCTTCCGGGTCATGTTCCAGTCCTGACATTCTAGAGATCTGAGACACCCCTCGGAGATGCTGGCGACACGGGGATGCCATCGCAGGTTCTTGGCAGGGCGTGGTACCCAGAACGTGGACACGTGGCTCACGCATGCACGCAGGAGGCTTCCAGGAGGGCAGCCTGGATGCCCCCTTCATGGAGCCTTTGCCTTCCTCCCGGGCTTAGGTGTGCTCTCCCCTTCTCCCAGCTTCTCCACTGAGGGCAGTAGCCCCTTACCCCACCCTCTGCTCTCTCTGACCTGTGCTTGGGCCAGGAAGGGAGGGGCCCTGAGGAGGGAAGCTGGGGTCCTGGGGCGCGGCTATTTTTACAGGCAGGCTTTGTAGAGCTCTGGGCATGCGGGGCCTGGGGGACTGGAGTTTCCAGGGGCAGAAAGCAGAGAGACCCTTCTCCCTGTCCTTCCAGCAGCCAGGAGGCCATGGAAATTGCTTTGCAGTGAATTCATACACCATGAATTTCACCATTAACGTGAGCAACAATCCAGTGGCATTCTGTACATTTGAGTGTGAAGCAGTCATCGCCTCTCCCTAGTTCCAACACTTCTCATCCCCCAGAGGAGACCCCATACATACTGGCAGACACTCCCCAGCCACCGTCCACCACTCGTCAGCATCTGTGTCCGATGGCTGCAGCTCCAGCCCTCCGGATGGGCAATGGCAGTGGTAACAGTCTCTCGGGGACCCGCAGTGAGCAGGCAGCACTCTGAGGGATAATGGGAGACCCCACAGGGACACAGCCATGCTCAGTAGATGACCCATGAGAGACTCCCTCAGGGGCCCCCAGGACAGGGGAGCAGGGAGTCCTGAGGTTGTGCAGGCACTGCCAGTCTCCTCTCTGTCCCGCCCCCCACCATGGAGGGCCTCCCTCCACATCTCCCTGGTGATACATCCTTGCTGGGTGGGTGGTGAATCACCTACTTTGCAGAAGCCTCTCCTGGATTCCTCACTCTTTTTCTTCCTTTTCTCTGTCTTTTCCTGGTTCTTGAGTTCCTCTCCCGCAAGCAGACATGTGTGAAGTGGGTACAGGGGATACTATGACCCACTGTAGCTAAATTTTGTGGATGTACCTCTGAAGTCACAGCAGTGGGCCTCTAACTCAGTTTACTGGGTGTTTCTATGGCTGGGAAAGGCTGTGATCCTCTCTCAACATTGGCTCCAGGAAAGAGTGTCACGTCCACTCAGGACACCCCCTCAGCCTCAAAGGCCACTGGACCTTCCTAGAAAACCCCAGAGTAGGGAGTGGGGTGGCTCTTCCCTCCAGGTGTGCTGCATGTGTACTCAGTCACTTCAGTCATGTCCAACTCTTTGCGACCCCATGGGCTGTAACCCACCAGTCTCCTCTATCCATGGGATTCTCCAGGCAAGAATACTGGAATGGGTTGCTATGCCCTCATCCAGGGGATCTTCCTGACCTAGGGATCGTGCATTGGCAGGTGGGTTCTTTACTACTAACAGGTCACCTCGCTGGCTGAGCACCTTCCTGTGTGCTTGTTCTGATGCTGGTTTATCCAGCAGCCCAGCTCCCACACACCAGCTCTCAGTCCTTGAGATTCTGCCCTTCCCCCATCTTTGCACGTGCTGACCGCCTGGAAGCCCTCCGCAGCCCAGGCCTCCTGGACACTCTTCCATCCCTGGAGCTTGGCAGAGGCACCAGGTCCTCATCCTGGGAAAACACTCCCCACTGTGCGTCTGGGTCAGGCTCTCTCAGAACGGGGCTCCTTCCTCCACGCAGAGCCCCCCACCCCCCACCCCCTGGGAGCCACACCCCGGGTGATGACCCGCCCCCACCCTGGGATCCATCTGGCAGGGATGTGCTTCTTGCTGACTGTGGCATCTGTAAATCCACACAAACGGATGGATGGATGGCGCTTCCCATGGGAGCTCTGTGTGTGCAGCTGCCTTCTCCAAGGGCCAGGGCCCTTCCAGGGGTGGGCAGAATGCAGGCCGCCCTGGGCGGGGGGAAGCCACAGAGATTCCAGCAATAACTCAGTGGGCCCGCGGTGGGCGTGTTGGCGGGGACACCGCTAGGATGACAGCCAGAGACTAACATGCACACAGCACGAAGGAACATGCCTCAGTGACACGGCTGGCCGGGCGCATTCCTGCTCTTGGTCCCAGCCTCAGGACAACCAGCCCAGGGTGCCCATCAGCCTCCACTTCATTTTCCCGGCTTCCTGGTGAGGGTCAGAGAGGGGAGGCCCCTGGAAGATGAAATCCTGCTCTTCTTGAATTTCCTGGTGTCCCGCCTTTCCCATCGTGTCCAGCTGGACAGTTTCCTGGGTGTTGGGTTCTTGCATGTGCTTCTCAAATAGCCATTGACAATGCTGCTGCTGCTGTAAACGCTGGGCCTTCTCAGCATCAAGTTACATTTCAGGAGCAGAGTGGATGCTGGCGGGTGTATGTTCTCAAAATAAATAAGGCTTGGAAATGGAATCCAGTCTAAAGGGAGAGGCAAGCTCTGAGGGGCCAGGCCAGCTGGGGAAGGGGACCTAGGCTCCCAGTCATGCAAGACGGTCAGAATGTCAAGGGCTGGCTGACCCCACACCTCCCACAGGGCTCCCCACCAGGGGGCCCCCCAGCTTGGCCAGACCTCTGTTAGATTCCACCATCCACACTGCCATTTCCCAGTCACCTCCCACCTGGAGCCTTCACTCTAGGTCTTCCTGGGTAGATGCCCAGAGCCGGGCACCACGGGCGCATGAATATGTTTGTGCAGTGAATGACTTTGTGTGACTTCGGCCAGTGCCTTTGCTCCCCATCTCCTCGGATGGGTGACATGCTGGGATGTAAGATGAGATGGGTTCATCCAGCCTCTGCCTGCGCTGGCCCTGGTTCACCCTTTGCTGCTGCTCCCAAAGGCCGGTGCTCAGAGCACCTGCTGCTGGTCAGGTCACAGACCCAGGGTCCCAGGTGCATCCCCAGGAGGCTTGCCAGGGTGGGCGTGACTGCAGAGTTCAGCTACACCCCACGCAGGCCCTCCACACCCTGGCATCCCAGCAGGGGCACACACATCACCTCCTACCCCAGCCCTGTCCCTGGGCAAGTGGCTGAGTCCTCCCCCCAGGACCACCGGGCCTCCCACAGCCCACCACACCTCCAAGGGGACAGAGGCAGCGGGGCCTGTGACTGTGCGTGTTTCATCAACTGGACCTGATTTCTCTCAGGAATCCTTCTGCCTCTTGTCAAGTTTGTTTAAAACTAATGGAAGCAATTAGCAGGCCTCGGAGATGTGTGGCCGATCTGGGTTATGGGGACCAAGCACCCCAGGGGGTCCACGTCCCAGCCACGGATGGAAGGAGATGCAGTCACCTATCCAGGCAGGTTTCTCCAGTGGAGCCTGGAGGAGGTCATGACCCTGGTGCCTGCAACTCTGCATAGGTGTTTTCTTCCCACGAGGCTGGAGGGCATTCTCAGACACTCGTGCTGGGGTCACAGCACCCGGCCTGGCCCGAGAGGAGTCCATGGGTGTACAACGGCCCGGCAGCTTCTGACCCCTAAAAGAGAAGGACTTTACCTGCAGAGAGGAGGTAGACCCCAAAATGAAAAGGAACAAGAGGAGGGAAGTAGGTTGAAGAGGAAGCAAAGAGAGAAAATTGGGCAGGATACGCTGAGGGTGGTAAATGCCTCCGCTCGGCTAGCCCCCGGCTACAGCGCCAACTCTGAGCTTCCCAGCCGCCAATAAAGAGGCAACCGCCTTGAGCAACTCTCCAGAAAAATACAAATGGGCTCCTTGGTGAAGCATCAGCTCCTGCCCAAGACCCCAGATGTGTCTCAGGGGAGTCTGCCCGCTCCCCCACCCACCAAGAGCTCACTTCCCATTTTTATGACAAGATGTAGTGTTTGTAACCTTCTGAGCAGTGTTTGCATGTTGAGAAATCTAAACCCACATTTCTTAGGGTTTCAGATGGGCGCTCACTTATTCACAGCTAAAGTGCCATGAATGCCCCTGGTGTCACAAAGAACAAGCCTTCCTGATCTTTCCCTTTGACAGAGAGACAGTCACCAGCAGTGCCCAGGAAGGCACTGTCCTGAACTCTCCTCCTTCTGAAAAGCCAGCTCCCCGACTCTGTGTGCGCTCGGAACGGCCCCCAACTTCCCACAGACACATTCCAGCTCCCGCCTCCTCACTGACATGGGCTCGGAGTCTCAGACAAGGAGGTGAAATGAGCCATTGGGTGGAGCTGATCATCCAGTCCGTGGTGACACAAGCCGGAGGCCAGTTCTGTGTTGTCCCAAAGCCCCTGTGATGGACAGGGAGGCCTGGCGTGCTGTGATTCATGGGGTCGCAAAGAGTCGGACACAACTGAGTGACTGATCTGATCTGATCTGAGTCAGACCCCGGGGCTGAAATGGTCTTAAAGGCGCCTGCATGAAGAGGCTGGCTTTATCATTGTAGATCACGTCTGGTAGTGCCAACTTCAATGTCCTGAGGGTCTCCCATGCACGGAGGATGTCCAACCTCTGCAAGGTCCCTGATCCTGTGGACGGTGCCCCAACCTTCCTACTGGGGCAGCGCCTACTCAGGTAATTTTTTTTTTTCTGACATCTGCGTCCACACTTCCCTCAAATGCCGCCAAAGCTCTGCACTAATTAAAAAAAAAAAAAAAATACAGTGACACCGTCACTTAATCTGGAAGAAATGCAAACTCCCCGCTGCTGTCCAGTCCCATTAGTGATATTAGAAATTTGCTTTCGGAGAACAAAAGGCTTATTTCTGTACTTTGTGCTAATCTCTGGCAATCACAGCATTGTCATTTTATCTTTGTCAAAGACAATTGAGCGTCAGAAATGATTGATCCATTCAGTTTGTTGCTGACTTTAATTTGTATACCGTTGGGCGATGGTACAATGGAAGCAGTCTAGCGTTCTCCTGTCGCTTGGGAAAGAATGTGACTATTCCCTCCCCGGGGGGCATTTCCCTGGAGCCTCAACCCACTCCTCACCTGGATTGCCCTCTTCCACCCGAGGACCTCGTCTGTGAACCCTGGAGTCTGTGCACACGCGGAGACGCCTGGCTCCATCAACACTGAGGAGCATTTTTGTATTAAACCCACGAGTGGGAGGTGTCGGTGACTGGGGAGATGCCTGGAGTGAAGTATTTGAAACGAGGGAACGTTCATGTTATTTATTATTTCAAGGCAGCCAACAATAAAAGGTGAACCCGGGGGAAACACTTTATCAGAACTAACAGTGAGGAGCTTTTTTTAGTTTCTAGAATAAATAGTAATTAAATCATGTAAGCTGTGACGGTGAAATTGCTTAAAAAACCAATCCTCCCACCATAATTGCTGAGATACCCATATTTTTATAAATGCTAAGTAACTTTATCCGTTACTTTCATCAGCAGAATGTGACACTGGCTGTGGGTGCCTCGTAATTTACCATGGCTTCAGGTGGCAGCTACAGAAGTACATGGATAAAAAGGCCCTGGTGTGGCCCCAGGCAACAGGCAGCTTCCGCTGTGTCTTTTCCTGCAAGGAGGGGGCAGGGGGCACAAGTGGTCCCGCGATGGAGTCATGGGAGGCACCTAATGGATGTTTGGGGTCAATGGACCGTCCACCTTACACGCCTGCTTCCAGGTCATGAGAAAGCTCCAGCTGCCCGAGATCACTAGAGAATCCATGAATCCTCCCCACTTGACTCAGACTCCAGTTGAGCCCAGAGGTGGTAGTTAAGTGGGGGAGAGGGAGATGAGTTTGCAGAGGTGAGAACAGCTGTGCTTCGGAGAGAATGAAGCAAGTTCCTTGTGTTTTGTCATTGTTCCTTTTTCTAAGGCCCCAGCTGATTCCCAGGAGGTAGAGATAAAAACCCCTGGACTTCCCTGGAGGCTCAGTGATAAAGAATCCTCCTACAATGCAAGAGAGGCAGGTTCGATCCCTGGGTCGGGAGGATCCCTGGAAGAGGAAATGACCTCCCACTCCAGTATTCTTGCTCGGAGAATCCCTGGACAGAGGAGCCTGGAGGGCTACATACAGTCCGTGGGGTCGCGGAGTCAGACACAACTAAGCACACACAGAGATAAAACGCCGTCCCTGGAGGTCAAGCAATCAGTTAAGTAACCGCCTTCTCGCCCATGTTAGAGACGGAGGACCGCAGCTGAACTCAAGCTCTGAGCAGGCGCCTGCCCGCCAGGCTTTGCCACCCACCCTGACCTTATCCCCCTTCTCTTGCAGTCAAGTTCAGCAGCTGCCTGGGGACCAAGGGGACGCACTACGAGACCAACAGCATGGACTTCAAGGTCGGGGCCGACGGGACGGTCTTCGCCACCCGGGAGCTGCGCATCCCCTCTGAGCAGGTGGCCTTCACCGTGACGGCATGGGACCACCAGACGGCTGAGCGCTGGGACGCTGCAGTGCGGCTGCTGGTGGCCCAGACCTCGTCCACGCACTCCGGACACAAGGTAAGGCATGACTGCACGCAGGGAGGGGCTGGGCGCGTGTCCTTCCTCCTCAGGTGGCTGAGCGGAGCCTGGTTGGCAGAGGCAGACACCTGAGTGGGTGGCACTAGGCTTGGGGGTGACCTCTGACCTCCCGCCTGCCCAGGCAGAGCTGCCCACAGGCCCCATCAGCTTGGTGCATGGTCATCAGCACCCTGACGGTCAGTTCCTTTGCGAACAAGGGCCTCGTGGCTCCATTTCTCACTGGGCACCTCTCCTGCCTAAGCGTGTAGCCCCACAGCCTGGGGGCTCCCGAGGCCTAGAGGAACGAGAAGTAAGACAGAGGCCACATGGCTGGCCAGGCAAGGCAGGCAGGGTAGCTGGTGTGAGACTGATTCAGAGAGAGGGGAGGGGGAGCAGAGAGGGTCAGGGAGGGGGAGGAACGGGAGGACGGAGAGGAGGGCGGGCGCACTTCACATAAACACACACCAGCCCGGTCCCCAGGCCCCAGCCCTCCCTCTGACTTCCCCTCTAACTTAGCTGCGTGGCTGTGTTGAGAGGATGGGAGGGGTGAACTCACCTTCCCCCAACCGACCCCCATCCTGAGAGACCTCTCCACCCTGTGTGCCCCAGGACTCCAGGTCCAGACCCCTCAGCCCCCAGAAATGCCCACGTTAGGTTTCCCAAGTCTGAGGGGACCAGCTCTGCTCACCTTGGCCCGCGTTTCAGCAGCTGTGTTGGCCTCAGGCTGGGGCCTGCTAGGTCAGCAGAGAAATTGCGGCCCAGAGGACCCGCATGGTGGGTCCAACTGCACGTCCATCTACATGAAGGTGGACCCGTAGGGAGGGAGAAGCCTTGGGAGGCTTTGTGGCCGTTGGTGTTATGATATGCATGTGGCTCACTAGAAAAGACGCACACCAGTTAAAGCAGGACAGGCCGTCAGGGACAGCATCCATGGGTATTCCTTCAGGAAGGGCCCACAGGAAGTGGAGGGTTAGACCAGACTGACCAGATGCCTTTCTGTAGATTTGTCCAGAACCTCACAGGACTAAAGTGCTCAGCAAACCCCAGTGGAACACAGTCTGCAAGTTTCCCCAAACCTATTTGACCAAGGAACCTTCTTTACGGGAAATCTTTCAAGGCAGGTGTTCTGAGGCACTCACTTTGGAAAACTGGGGCTGTGTTTCATTTTTGTCTTATTTTTAAGCCATATTGTTAAACCACTAGGAGGTGATTTGGGTTAGAAAATCGGTGACTCGGTGGCTAGCCTTATCCTGGGAGGGGGGCTGACATCTTGAGTGCCCTTGGGGTGTGCTGAACTAAGTATTGAAACACACTTCTAACAGGGGTGCCCCTCAGACCGCGCGTCTCACCTGGAGGATGTTGAAAATCCTGAGATGAATGTGGTTTTCCATCCCTTCCTGAGTGATCATGACCAGCCATGCCATGGTGGGCAGCATGGCCCTCGTGGGGGCCCCTCCCTGCCAGGGCCGAGCCAAGGGCAGCAGTGGAAGGCTTACATCTTGATTGCAATTGCAATACAGAAACGGAAACGGTGCCTTGTGGCCAAGGAGCAGGGCTCTCTAAAGCCCATGGATGGCCTCAGATAAAAGGCACTAATTAAAAACATAATGACACCTTTTGTCAAGCGTGTTAATGAAGTGATTTCTGAGGCAGTTAATCCCCAGATCTTCCAAGAAGGTGACTGCAATTAGACAATCCCCAGGATGCGTGCCCCTCCAACCCCATGGCAGGCGGGGCCGAGAAGCACCTGATCTGCAGATTCCATGCCCCAGGTTAAGGGCATCGGTGGGGTGACTAAGGGGCCGCACCCAGAACACATGGCACGTGACCGTGCAGGCAGTGGGCACGTCCCTGCCACCCTCCTGAGCCGCTCCTTCCCTGTCTATTTCCCATCACCTTCGTTGCTAAGGGCTCCGTGCCTCCTATCTTCAAACCCAAAGAGCCCTGCCCTGACTTTCTAGGACCCTCCCC
Organism: Bos indicus; assembly: GCF_029378745.1. NCBI lineage: Eukaryota > Metazoa > Chordata > Mammalia > Artiodactyla > Bovidae > Bos > Bos indicus. Next base: position 55,345,862 of record NC_091772.1, on the reverse strand, counting down.
TAAGTGTGTCCACATCGATCCTCACAGCATCTCCAGCAGTGGGCGCTGTCACTGTCCCCGCTTTACAGGTGGGGAAGCTGAGCTGTGTGACTGCAGCCTCTTGCTGCATGGGAGAACTGATGTTCTGGAAAGGAGTAAATAAGGGACTTTCTAGGCACAGCTGAGCCCAGCATCATAACGGAGCCTGGCTGCCCTGGATTGTCTGTTTGGATCGAGCTCCTCCAGCTTACCAGCTGATGTTCTGGGACAAGCATACTACCTCTCTGAGGCTTATTACTCTGGAAAATGGGACAGCAACACTGCCTACATCCCACCCAAGGGTTGTTAAGAGGATTACGTGGGATGATGTGAGGTCAGGCAAGGTGCAGACTCTATGAGAGCATTGTCCCCAAAGAGGTGAAAAATAGTAGATCTTATTGCTGTCATTGGCATGGTCCCAGCCCTCTGAGTCCTTTGCTCATCTCAGCCACTGGGTCCTCACAAGGGTGGTGCCTGGGAGGACAGGGAGGAGGCCGGTGTGGGACACTGGCTGATGCACCCTTACAAAGCGGTGCCGACCTTTGAACAGTGTCACTCTGTGTAAATGGATTAAGGTAATCCAGATGGCTGGAGTCCTTAATCACCTCCCAGAAGCAAAGGTCAGTCTTCTCCAGGGGAAGGTATCATGCCAGACCTCAAATTATATCTGTCTTCTTTTGTATATTTCTAGCACTCAACCGAAAATGACTGGAGGAACAAAATAAGATAACTAAAAATTAAAAGGAAAAGCAGATGATAATCAAAGACCCATGGCGTAGATTTACAATTATATTATTAATTATAATCATTAAAAATAGATTAACTCTTGTACTTGGAAAAAAACAAACTGACAATATATTTTTCAAAATCTATCCATATGCAGCTTACAGGGCTTCCCTTATAGCCCAGTCAGTAAAGAATTTGCCTGCAATGCAGGAGACCTTGATTCAATTCCTGGGTCAGGAAGATCCCCTGGAGAAGGAAATGGCAACCCACTCCAGTATTCTTGCCTGGAGAATTCCATGGACAGAGGGGTGCCTGGCAGACCACATTCCAAGGGGTCTACAGTCCATGGACTCACAAGAGTAGGACAAAACTTAGCGACTAAACCACCACCACGCAGCTTACAAAAAATATGTCTAAAAAGCGTAAGGACACAGAAAAGCTTGAAGTAAAAGCATGGGGGCAGGGAAATACCAGGCAAATAAACAAGTATGAAATTAATGGTAAATTTTAACTAACATCTGTGAGTAAACAATAGAACATGCAGACAAAATATCAGTAAGGAAATAGAAGATTAGGAGCACAGAATTAAGAAGTCTGACCTTGGTGAAATGTACGTAAAGCACAGAAACCAACTGCTGCTAAATACAGATTGTTTACAAGGATACTCAGAATATTTACAAAAATTAGCCGAACGTCAAGCAAACTTCAAAATGCTTCAGAAGTTTAGAATCAAAATGTAGTTTCTGTTCTTCTTACCACAGAACAATTAAACTAGAAATCAATAAAAAAGAAAATTACTGAAAAATCCCCATAGATTTGGAAGTTAAGTAGATGCCTTCTTATTAACCCTTGGGTAGAAAATAAATCACATGGAAATGGGAGAATATTTTGAACTGAGTAATAAAACTCGTTGGGATGTATTCATCACTGAAGTCATGCCAGATGGAAATGTTTAGCTTTAAATACATACATTACAAGATAAAGAATGCAGAAAATCAACAATTTTAACACTTATCTCAAGAAATTATAAAAATGGGAAATGAAATACAAAGTAGAAAGAAGGGAATAATAAAACAAAGAGGAGAATATAATGAAATAGAAAATAATAGAATCAACAAAGGCAGAAGTCGGCTCAGCTTAGTAGTTTAACCACTAAACTGTAGACTAAGAAAAAACCTGAAAATAATTCCTATCTAGAATGACAAGAGAACCTCATGACCAATCACACAGACATTAGAAAGGTCCCTTGAGGACATTATATATAATTTATACCAATATATTTGAAAACAAAGATGGAATAGGTAACATTCTAGAATATAAAATTTACCAAAATTAACATGAAAGGAACATCTGAACTGTTTTATTATTGTGAATAAATTTTTAGTTCAGATTTTTATCACACACAAAAAATTACTCTCACCATAATGGCTCCACTGGTAAGTTTTACCCAAGCTATAAGGAGTTAAAACTCATCCTACAAGAGGGATGGCTTCCCCAACCAAATGGGGACCATGTTGAAACCAACAGGAACTTTTCCCAAAGCCAGCAAGGACCTTGAAAGAACAACGAGAGAGAGGATCGTTACATGCCTGTCCACTCAGAATAGACGGGAAAAAATCCTAAGCAAAATTTTAACACACATGAATCCACCCATGCTTACATGGGATAAACAATGGCCACATTTGTCTGTTTCAAGAAATTAAGATTTGGTTTAACACTTAAACATTAACCCAAGTAATGCAAAATAGAATAAACATCACATGATCATCTGAAGAGTAATTGTAAAAATTTAACTTCCATTCAAGATGAAACTGTTCAGCAAATGAGGAAAAGAAACAGTTCTTAATCTCACAGAGTATCTATAGCAAACATCTGAACTACAGTTGAAATACTCAAAGCCTTCCTTGACTTCAAAAATAGGACAAGGAGACTCTTACATCACACACCAGAGCTTCAAGCCAGTGAGTTTAGGCAAGAAAAAGAAATCGGAATAAACAGAACTAGCATTATGTGTAGCTTATATCGTGAATGTAGAAAATCCAAAATAATCTCTGGCTAATTTATTGGAATTAATGAATGATGTTAGCAAGGATGCTGGATGTAAAAGTGATTGCATCTTTACAGACTGCAGGAGATAGTTAAGGACAGGGAAGCCTGGCATGCTGCAGAACATGGGGTCGAAAGAGCTGGACACGACTGAGCAAGTGAACAACAACAACAGACCAGGAATAGTTAGAAAATAAATTCTGAACCAGATACCGACTACAATAGCATTAATTATACAAGACCCTTACATATTACTGAGAGCAATTTTTTTCTGTTTGGCTGCACTCTGCAGCTTGTGGGATTTTAGTTCTTACACCAGGGATTGAACCCGGCTCCTTGGCAGTGAGAGCATGAAGTCCTAACCCCTGCATCACCAGGGAATTCCCTACGTATTACTGAGAACACTTAGAGATCTTTGAAAATAGAGGGATACACCCTGTTCATAAGAGGCTTAATGTTATGGTGATGTCAATTCTACCCAAAGGTTTCTATAGATTTAACACAATCCCAGCAAAAATCCAACATGTTTTTTCTTTGCTTTTCTATAGAAAGGCTAAGAGCTGACTTTAAATTTTTAAACAGAAATACAAAGGGCTTCCCTGGTGGCTCAGTGGTAAAGAATCTGCCTGCGATGCAGGAGACACAGGAGATGTAGGTTCAATCCCTGGTTTGGGAAGATCCCCTGGAGGAGGCTTGGCAACCCACTCCAGTATTCTTGCCAATCCCATGGACAGAGAAGCCTGGTGGGCTACAGTCCATGGGGTCTCAAAATGTTGTACACAACTGAATGACTGAGTGCACATGTGGGAATAACCTAGAACGACACAAAAATAGGAGGACTGGGTGTTTCAGACATCAGGACTCCAGATAAACCACACCAGTTTCTCAACCTCACCACTGCAGGCACTGCAGATCATCTCTGATGTGGGGCAGCCCTGTGCACTGTGGGATGTTTGCCAGCATCCCTTGCCCACTCCAGGTGCTAGCAGCACCCCACCACCCCTGTTTGCAACAAAGCTGTCTCCTGTCATCGCCAGATGTTCCCCAGGAGCCCCATCTGAGAGCCGCAGAACTAGTCATTAGATGGTACTGTCTGAGGTCAAACAAATGGAACAGAATCGTCCAGAAAAAATATTTAACATTTTGGAAAGTCTTATCTTCATGGAAGCCTTCCCTGATAGCTCAGTTGCTAAAGAATCCGTCTTCAACGCAGGAGACCCCAGTTCAATTCTTGGGTTGGGAAGATCCTCTGGAGAAGGGATAGGCTACCCACTCCAGTATTCTTGGGCTTCCCTTGTGGCTCAGCTGGTAAAGAATCCGCCTCCAGTGTGGGAGACCTGGTTTTGATCCCTGGGTTGGGAAGATCCCCTGGAGAAGGGAAAGGCCACTCCAGTATTCTGGCCTGGAGAATTCCATGGACTGTATAGTTCATGGAGTCGCAACGAGTGGGATACAACTGAGCAACTCACTTTCACTTTCATCTTCATGGAGGTTTAACTTTTATACAACACAATTCACCAACTTCACATAAATGACTTGATTTACCTTGTCAAATACACACAGTGCCAACACTGGATTTTTCATGAGTGGCGCTGGATGGCAGAGGCCAGTAAACTGCAGCTCACAGGTCACATCTGACCTGCCACCTGCCTGCTGATGCCTGCAAGCTAAGAATGGCTTCTGTAATTTCAAATGGTTGTATAAGCACTTAAATTAATATCCTTGACTTTGCTTCTTGACCTGCAATGTCTAAACTACTTAACTGTGTGACCCTTTAACAACAAAAATTGCCCAGCCTACTTAGAATACTGGAGGAGGACTGTCTTTCCCATAAGTGATGCTGGGCCAGTGGGGTACCCTAAAGGGGAAAAGTCAGGTGACCCCTGTGTTGTGCTTAGTCACTCAGCCACGTCCGAGTCCTTGCAACCCCATGGACTGCAGCCTGCCAGGCTCCTCTGTCCCTGGGGATTCTCCAGGCAAGAATACTGGAGTGGGCTGCCGTGCCCTCCTCCAGGGGATCTTCTAAACCCAGGTCTCCCTCATTACAGGCAGATTCTTTACCAACTGAGCCACCAGGGAAGTCCCAAGTGACCCCTACCCCCATGCTACATCCCGATCAGTTCCAGGTGAATTGTAACTCTGAGTGTGCAAGACAAAGCAGACAAATAGAAGAGAATCAGAAGTGGTGTGTGGGGAAAGCTCTCATATGTGATGAAGTACAGAGACTACAGCAACGGTTGATGATTTGACTTCCGGAAAAATGAGAATCTACTTATCACTACTTAAGAAAGCGGAAAGACTGTAAAGCAATTATCCTTCAATTAAAAATAAATAATTTTTTAAGTGAAAAGATAAACCGGAGATGAGAGAGGATATTTGTGACACTTAATGATTGACAGGGCTTCCCTGGTGGCTCAGATGGTAAAGCGTCTGCCTGCAATGCTTGAGACAGGGGTTCAATCCCTGGGTCAGGAAGACCCCCTGGAGGAAGAAATGGCAATCCACTCCAGCACTCTTGCCTGGAAAATCCCATAGATGGAGAAGCCTGATAGGCTACAGTCCATGGGGTCACAAAGAGTCGGACACGACTGAACGACTTCACTTTCACTTTCAGTGATTGACAAAGAGGCACGTCCTGAATATAGATGAGTGTGCAAGCTCGGTGGTGTCCGATTCTTTCTGACCCTGTAGACTGTAGCCCACCAGACTCCTCTGTTCGTAGGGTTTCCAGGCAAGAATACTGGAGTGGGTTGCCATTTCCTTATCCACCTGAATATAGAGAGAGCTTCAAATCACTATGTAAAGACAGATAACCTGATAGGAGAAAAATTAAAAAACAACAAGCTGTCCGTGAAAGACCCACCCGCCTGGTGGTGGGCCAGTGTGAAGACATGTCAACCTCAGCAGAGCAATGCAGATAAAAGCCAAAAACCTACCAGAATGACTAGCCTTTGAAAGACTGGCAGTACCAGTTCTCACATTGGTGAGAACGTGGAGAAGTGGCACTCCCATGTGCTTGGTGAGGATGCATTAAGGTACAGCCTCTCCAATAGCAATCAGCTTTTCCATTTAAATTTGAATATACCTTGGCCTAGTTGAGAAGAACTGTTCCTCTTCTCACACCTCTGACACCAAAGCTGTAGGTTTTCTACCCCAGCCAATCCTCTGACTTTCCATGGACACCAACTGGGTGTTCTCTAATTTAATTCAATTCTGACCCTCGCAGCCCAGAATCAGCACAGACCGTGAGGCTCAGGGCTCAGTCCACAAACCTACTTCCTGTCACATGTGGGTCACAAGTGATGAGTCTCCTCCTGGTTACTCGCTCCTGTCCAACTCAGTTCTCACCGCCCACACCTCTGGTCAATCATTTGCTACAAAGGTTCGCAGAATTGGGGGCAGCACACACTTACTCTTCCTGGTTTATCATGAAGGAATGTCCAGGTCAAGCACTACATAGGGGGAGGTCCAGACGGATCGCAAATGCAAGGGCTTCTATCCCCGTGGTGATGGGTGCACCACCCTCCTGCCACATGGATGTGTTCACCAACCCAGAAGTTCTCCACACCCAAGAGTTCAGGGATTTTTATGGAGGCTTCATCCCGCAGGCACAATCCATGAACTCAACTTCTCAACTCAGTCCCTCTCCCCTCCCCAGAGGACAGAGTGGGCAGGGAGGCTGACAGTTCCAAGTTCCTAATCATGACTCCGACTTTCTGGTGACCAGCCCCCTCCAGGATCCCACCCAGAGTCACTTCACTAGAACAAAAAATGCTCTATCACCCAGGAAATTCCTAGGGACTTAGGAGCCATGGGTAAGGTACCCCATCAATCCATCACTGCAAAGGTTGCAAGGGTTTCAAGAGCTCTGTGTCAGGAATGAGGAGCAGAGACCAAGTGTGTATTTTTCATCATGCCGCTGGTCAGGTACAAGCCCAAAGGAAGTATGTGCCCATTCATACCAAGAGCTCTGCACCAGAATCTGATGAACCTGAGAAGAACCCAAAGGCTCATCAGCATTACGTTGGTTAAGAATCTGGTGGTGGCTTCCTGCAGTGAAATTCTGTGTAGCTGCAAAAATGAACAGGGTAGGCAAATCCCACAGACATGCATCGAGGGATAGAGGGCCGGGAAATGCAGATGTGGTCCAGACGTGGACAACATGGAGTGTGTGTACAACCTCACAGAGGAAGCAGGAGGAGGCAGGCCTGGGGGGCTTTGAGGAATGAGTGGGGGGACCTGGGCCAGGTGTTCATTCTGTTCTCATTGCTGTGTTTGTTTACTGAAGTTGCAAGCACTTTCCCACAGGTCCTTTATACTTCACAATTTCAAAGCATCTTTTCAGTGCATGCAGAGGGCTTTCTGGCTGGGTTTGGAAAGGTGGGGAGTTCAAGGGGGACACCGCAAGTGGGAGTTCTGCTGGTAGAAGGTTCTAGAAACACAAAGGGAAAGTGTTAATCCCTCAGTCATGTCCGACTCTTTGTGACCCCGTGGACTGTAGCCTGCCAGGCTCCACTGTCCGTTGAATTCTCCAGGGAAGAATACTGGAGTGAGTTGCCCATGTCCTTCTCCAGGGGATCTTCCTCACTCAGGGATCAAACCCGGGTCTCCTGCATTGCAGGCAGATGCCCTGGTCTGATCCACCAGGGAAGTCAAAGGGTCTGCTTCAAAGGAGCCATACCTTAAAAGCCCCAAGAAACTCTCATGAAAGGAAACTTGAAGCGAATCCCCGGAGGAGGGCGCAAAGGGAGCCCCTAATTTCCCGGTTCCGTAAATCCCTGCTCTCTCGTGTCAGGTCCCATCAAGCACGGTCTCCCTCGTCCGTCATTTCAGCGACTCTCAGGGAACGAGCAAAAGCAGCTTTATGGTCAGGTGAACCATAAACTCCTGGCAACCTCTCCCTTTCCTCTCCCTTCTTAGCAACATTTAAAGGCGGTTTTTTGTGGGTAATACCAGCAGGGCTGGAATCTGGAAGAAGGTTTTTGTGTGCAGTCTTGCAGGAAAGCTGATAGCAATTCAATTAGAAAATGCAAATGAGGTCACATATTTCCCACGGGAGAGCTGCATCGCCCCCAAGGAATTGGAGCGATGTTCGGCCTCACAGTCGATACTGAGATCAAGTTCTCGCACCCTCGTCATCTGGCTGGCTGTGCAGCACTTGAAAGTGTCAATGGGACCTGTGGGTATACTTTGCAAAAGAGGAAACTGTTGTTTATGAAACTAATATTAGATTGTAGAGTGTGTCAGCATCTATGAAAGATAAACTCAGTCGCACGTTATCCCGTGCCCAGGCCCAGATGCCAAAGCGCCATCTTTCCCTGGGATTTCCACCTCCCCAAGTGTTGGGCTGAACTGTGCTCCCAGCGTTTCTGTGTGGAAGTCCTAGCCCACAGTTCCTCAGAATGGGACCAGGTTGTCAGACGTAGTTAGTTCCAGTGAGGTCCTCGGGGCAGAGGGGCCCTAATCCTACAGGACTGGTGAACTTATTAAAGAGGAAATTTGAACACAGACACAGTCCTTGGCGCTTCCCCTATGGTGCAGCAGTAAAGAATCTGCCTGCCAATGCAGGAGATGCAAGTTCGATCCTTGGGTCAGGAAGATCCCCTGGAGGAAGAAATGGAAACCCACTCCAGTATTCTTGCCTGCAGAATCCCATGGACAGAGAAGCCTGGCAGGATACAGTCCATAGGGTCGCAGAGTCAGACGCGACTGAGTGACTAAGCACAGCACGACAGCACAGTCCCGGGCAGAACCTGTGTGAAGATGAAGACAAGGATGGAGGTGACCTTTCTGCAAAACAAGGATACTGCCAACCACCAGGCTCCAGGAGAGGGGCCTGGGGCAAGCCTCTCACTCGGCCCTGCGGAGGGACTGCCCTTCCCACACCTGGTCTTGGCCTCTGGCCTCCAGAACCATGACATGAGTGTCTGCCGTGGAAGCCCCTGTCTGTGATGAGCCCAGGACAGTCAGTCACTGGGGATGTTGCCAGTGCCTTCCAGCTGAGGTGGAGACCCGACCCCAGGGGTGGAGACACACACCATCCGTGTAGCCTCCTGAAACTGGATGAGAGTTCAGAGCTTCCAGTCCTCTTCTCGCCGCTGCTCGGGTCTCCAGTCCCAGCGAGGACATCTTGCCAAGACCACAGGTGTTAAAGCCCCACCCCCACAGTCTGCCTCTATGAGTAAAAGGAGCACATCTGTATCACAGACACCCAGATCTGTGACAGGACACGGAATGGAGAGGACCTGGCTGAGAAGCAGTTTCTGAGACACACCCCGCCCCCGGCAATGAGGCCCCCAAGGAAAGGCTGGCCCCCGAGCAGCCCTTCATGAGCACCAGAGGACCAGCACCCATGCCTTAACCCCTACGCTGCCCACTTGGGAGTTTTAACCAAAGGGGGCCAGTGGAGCTGGAACAGTGCCACCTTGGGAAAGCGCGTGAAGGCCATCAGGTGGAGCCCTGGAAGCAGAGTGTGCACGCACCTTCAGAAAGTAGCAAGACGGTCCTTCTATGCTTTTCCAAAAGGTGGCCCCCACGTGACAAAAGCAGTGACTCCCAGTGTGGCCAATACGGGACAGTACGGCCGGCGAGTGAGCAGACTGCTGTCCACATGCCTGTTCTCCAGGGCCTGGCAGCCACGTTAATGTGTGATGGTGAGCTCGGTGCTTCAGGCACAGGCTTGACTGCCTGGGAGAACCGAGTGTCCATGTCACAGACCCACATAGACTGCCAGAAAGGAAATCCATGGTGACCACAGCCGACTGGCCCCGCCAACGATGGGTGATCAGTGTTAGACCTCAGTGGGTGCACAGTGCTCCCCAGAAATCCACAGCTGTTAACTCTGCAAGTGCAGAGGCAGGAGTGAGTTCTAACCCCTGGAAGCTGCAGGGGGAGCGCTCCCGGCTTCCCCGGGGTGAGCAGGAGTGACACGGTGGAGAAGGGCCAACTCGGACCACATTTCAGGCTGCTGACGCCCTTGAACGAGTGCCAGGGTCTTCATTTTGCAGAGGAGAGGTGCCCGGGGTCCAGGCCCAGGGAGAAATGACAATCATTGGTCACTTTCCCTGGCCTTTCTTGGGAGTAGGGGATGGCCCAGGGCTGGGCCGGTAGAAGGCAGAGGCTGCTGGTCTGTCCAGGGAGCCAGGAGTGTGACATCTGAGTCGAGACCGGAGATAGGAGAAGCAGGTAGAGATGGGAGCACCCTCAGGCCAGGGGAGCACCCTTAGGCAGAGCCCAGGTCAGGTGGCCCTTGGTGAGGAATTTGTGTCTATTCTAAGATGTGTCGGCGTTCCAGGGGGCCTGAGAGCAAGGGTGAGAGGGTGAGGCTTTTTCTGCAGCAACCTTGGCTTGGCCAGCACCATGCCCGGCCTGCTTCCTGCTGTGTCTCTGCTGCAAGAGAGGCAAGGAGTGGGCACTGGTCAGGGCTGGTTTACTAAGCGGGATGAAGGCCCCCAGGGGCTGGCCCGGCTGCCTCTCCCACCTCATGGGGACCATCGTGTCTCACCACTGTGCTCTGGCTGGCCACTGTCCGTTCCCTGCTCCAGGAGGTCCCACCACCAGTACCCACCACCTGGATCCTAGCACCTCCCCCTCTCAGCTTCTCTTTTTCCTGAAAATACAAAAGCCTCAGAGGGCGGAAGCCATCCCCACCCAGCCAAGTCCACCACTCTGCCTCCTTGTTCCCATGAGGGAACACCCGTCACTTCTGCAGGACACGCCCCGGCATCCTTCATCACCTCTCCTGCAGCTGTGCAGGAGCCAAGCTGCAGGTACAAACAGGAAGAGACGAGACCCTCCCTCACCACCCACACAATGCTCATCCCGACCAAAGCCTTCCAGAATCATCCACTCTGACGAAACTGACCGTTTTTCTCACTAATTGACACCAATGTGAGTGATCCCAACCAGTTCCACCGCTTGCAACTCCAGGAAAAAGTCATACATTTTGGCTTAACTTGCTAATTTAATTTATCTTCTCTTACTGTAATTGTACTTCTTTCTGTAAACTAAAGAGTAATTTCATTTACGTTGTTGCTGGCAAAACATAATTGTCCTAATTCTCTAGAGCAAGTCCCCAAGCGGGGCGCTCGGAGAAGAAGCCTGGAGTTTGGGTTGTCACAGAGGGTGGGGGTGCTCCTGGCGTCGTGTGGACCCGAGCACCCTACAAGTACACAGGATGCCCCCCAGAGCACGCCCTGCTTCCCAGGTTGGCAGTGCAGAGAGCCTGGTTTAGAGCCAGGTGGGATCAGGGGGAACTTCTCAGGCCCTGGGAGACACGTTATCTTGTGTCTTCATTTTGCGGGGGACACGAGGCTGCAGAGGGCAAGGGGTGTGCTTTGAGCGTCTGTTAGGAGAAATGAGGTTTTCAAACTACTTGAGAACACAAAGCTTCCCTGAGGATGATGGTGATGGAAACAAGTTGCCTGAAGAACCAGGGCTCAGTGGTTCCCCAGGGATGCGCCCACCCCCACAGTCCCTGACCCTGACCCTTAGGAAACAGCAGCAGTGGTGTCAGAACCGCACAGCACGGCAACATCCACCCTCCGTGTCAGGGCTTCACCTTGTGAGTGAGGAGCAGGGAGGCCGAGTTCAGACCCTAGCCGCCGTCACAGCTGTATGAACCTGGCCAGTCCTCGGACCTCTGCCCAGGTATGAGTGACGACCGTGTCAGCCCATCCCTTCCTGGGTTGTTGTGGGTACAAGTAAACGAGGCCGGGGGTTGGGGAGTCCATCCCATCCCCCACTCCACCCCACCCCCGCATTCCCCGCACACCAGGCAGCGAGTACAGAAGTGTTAGCTTCAGACTTTCCTTCCAAATATGGATACACAAAGAAATAATCATGTTGTTTCGTGCAGGAGACCTTTCTTTGCATGACTTTTATGGGAATTCTCAAAACAGTCTCCCCTTCTTAGAAGAGATGGGAAGTAAGAAATACCATAGTTGCTTTGAGGGGAGGGGGGGCAAGGATCGGGCGCTGGTCTTCCCCATTGTGTTGTGGATGTAAAAAAAATTCCACTAAGTGCCTTTTCAGAACCAAACTCATGCAAATGTTTGTTTAGAATGGCTCCCATGCTCTATTTGTTAAAGAAGGGAGCTATCTTTCTGTTGTTTTATTTTGTGTTTGTTAAATACCATTTTATTCTGTCGGTCCTTAGCTGCCATGGAAACCAGCCAGAAGGCTGCAGACAGAACCCTAGTTAAATATTTTAAATATACATGCTTGCAGGCAAACAAAATGTACCATTTTTCAAATGTATATTGAAAGGGAAGTCGGAGGTAGAGGAATGAACTATCTTATAGATTTTGGTGCCTCTCTTTTTTTCTCATGAAATCTAATTATCCTCAGTGAAAATCAGTACTAGACCTGACATTTGGGGGAGTTGGGATGGGTAGGACGCTGTTTCCTTATTTGAAGCATGTTTAACCCAAAGCTGTAAGGAAGCAATGAAAACAGGAAGGCTGGTGAATCAGAGACCAAGGAGAGAGCCATAAATAACACTGATTCTTGAGGGTGAATCTCATGCACCTGTGTTCCATCACACACAGTGTGAGTCCACACGCAGACAGAGCGTGTCATCCCCTCATGTCTCATTCTGAGCACAGACCCACAAATTCTGTAACTTGGGAGCACCAAGCCCTACATCGGTCATGTTTCTGCTGGGATGGGCCACCCCCTTCCCCAATATCAGGGCCACCGAGAGGGTCCGATGAGACTGCAAGCTATCGTGGTCACTCGACGTAGGAAGGTGCAGCAGCAAGCAGGGCTGGACGCTGGTTAAAGGAAAGGGAGATACCCAGAGATGGTAGTAGAGTGAGACTCACGGGCACAGGTTGACTTCTGTGATGAAAAAGAAGCACCTCCAGCCTAATCAGGGCTCCCAGGGCCTTCCACCTGAGGACTTCCTCTCCCCGCATCTCCCAGGAAATTCAGTGCAGGTCCTGGTCCCAGACCTCTGACCCTCAGCTGTGCATCCACCACCCAGAGAGGTGCTGGCACATGGCTCCCAGGCACATGGCCAGCCTAGAGACCAGAGAGCAGAGAAGACTAGCAGGTTAAAGAACAGGATTCCCTGTTGCCTGCATCATCCCTCCATTATCTGCTTATGCAAATTGCAGCCACAGGCTCCAGCCTCACAGAAGCCTTATCTCTCGGCATTAAGGGCATTAAGGGTCCGGGGTTGCACTGCCCATTAAGGTGGTGGAATGTGTGGGGCACCTTCCCCAGGAGGAGCTGCCCAGGGTGGTGAGAGCCCACTATCACCTGTGGGGGGAGGGAGCCCACCCTGCGCCCCTTGATTAAGAAGCGTCCTTGTGGACATCAGGGTTACCTGCCTGGTGGACAGGTCCCACAGGGAGCTAGCTTGAACATTTTCTAATAAATTTAGCCTTTGTTGAATCGGGTGGACTTGTGCTTATGCTATTCTCTCAAAAGTGGGGGGAGGGCTTCGCTAATAGCCCAGTGGTAAAGAATCCACCTACCAATGCAGAAGACACAGGTCCATGAAGATCCCACATGCCACGGAGCAACTAAGCCCATGGGCTGTAACTACTGAGCCTGTGCTCTAGAGCCAGGGAGCCACAACTACTGAGCCCATGTGCCCCAACTACTGAAGCTGGCATGCACCCTAGAGCCCATACTCCCCAAGAAGAGAAGTCACTGCAATGAGAAACTCGTGCACCGCAACTGGAGAGTACCCCCCCACCACCACCTGCCACATCTAGAGAAAAGCCCGCATAGCAACGAAAACCCAGAACAGCCAAAAATAAATAAATAACTTTTAGTGGGGGAAATTTATGGCACTGAGGCAGAGCAGCCTGGGACCCAACAACTTCGTGCAATGGCTGTTGGGGCATCAGGCTTCATCTGTGACCCCGTCCTTGAAGGGCGGGGTGACTGGGCACTCTTAAGAAACACACCGTGGTCTGGGAGTTTTTAAGCCACCTCCAGATCCGCGTCGTCCCCTGAGGGCAGAGGCCTCTGGGGAGCCATCTTCTCTGGAGGACAGTGGAGCTCACTGCACTTTGCTGAAGGGCCAGGCACCCACATGTGATGACCAGGGCTTGTGTCCCGGGCCCTGCTCCCTGTCCACCTGCTCCAGTCACAGCCAAGGGCCCCAGGACCCAGACTGGCTCATGGTGGGACCCTCACCTTCACTCCCATCACTGGGAAAGGTGAATATTCTCCACTTACCCACTGCTAACCATCCTCAATCCAGAACGGCCAAGAAGGAGATTCTACATTGGAGACAGAGCCTGGGTTGTTTGTATTCCCTGCTCACTTCTGAGTGTTCTATGAGTCACCTATTTGCTTATACTTGGCTCGTCATAGTTCTGTGTTCCTACTAGTGAGTGGTTGGATAACAGGAACATATAACCAATTATAAGTTTTTGCATATAGATCGGAGGAGAAGTGTATGACTGTCGTCCTTCCCTGATACTTTCCTCTCTCTCATTTTTTTTCCTTTTTGGAAAAAAAGGAAGGAAAAAAGAAGCGATAATTTAAAACCTGCCCCAGGATAGTTTTGCATTATTCATCTTTCACTTGTGAACGATGATGGGAGGGAAATGACCCAGCTTCTTCCTGGTGTCGGCAAGTCCCTGAAGACCTCACCGGGGAGTCGCTCTCAGTTACGCTCATAATCAGACTCAGAGGACAACCTCGTTGAAAGGAGAGCAGAGCTGGGCAGACGAAGGGCTGCAGGAACTTAAGAAAATGAGACGGTGTGCCCGGTGAGGAGCTGGGGAGAAAGCCACCTCGGGGAGATGGGCACAAGGGTCACTGCTGGGCTCCAGGTTTGGGCTTAGTGCAGGGAGAGGGTAGAAAGTGATGATTTTGGTGGGGGGCATCGTGCAGCTTGTCTGTGGACTTGGGGCCATGGCCTTCCCTTGAGAAAGGAGGACAGTCCTTGTCCTCCTGCATCCCTTTCTCTCCTGAGTTCATTGAAGTGTGTTCCTGAGTGTGAGGGTGCATCCCTTTATTCCTGGACAGAGGATGCTACACCTGAGATTGGTCCAGAAACCCTGCCAAGAGAAAAGCACTGAGCCCAGAGACAAGGTGACCTGGAAGGATCTTAGACCCTGTCCTGGGCACCCCAGACCCCCAAGAGCCACAGGCAGAGCGGGATTCACACCTCTCCAGGGGGACCAGCCCAAGCAGCCACACAGGCACTGGATGTTTTCTTTACAGAGTGCGTGTCTGAGGATGCGACCCTGTAGTTCACCTGTATCGTTCGGGAGTGAGACCACCTAACCTCCCCAGATTGTGACCTGAGGCAGACACTCCCCACCTCTGGCCCATAGCCCAGCTGCCCCCAGAGCTCATCTGGCCCCTGGAGAGGGAAACAGAGGCCCAGGGGAAGTAAAAGACTCACTCAGGGCCCAGGCCTGGTGCAAGGACACCCGCCCACCCCACACCGGCCCTGGGGAAACTCCTCTGGGCAGCTCACCATTTCAGAGCCTCCTCAGCAGAAGAATCCAGTGCTGAGCCCGATCGATTAAGGCTCAGTGGGAGAGGCCATCTCAAAGGAGAGACGCTTTGTAAATAAGAGCCGTTTAAGGAGCAGGCAGACTCAGGGCTTCACAAAAGAGTGTCCAGACTCTGCGTTGTCTATGCCTGGGAGCCATGGTCCCCATCCTCATCTGCCCTCTTGGGGAAAGGCCATACCTGCGGGCAGGACAGCCCTAGCCCCTCCAGATGTCCCTGTAGAAGCCCACCTGCCACCCCATCCTAGGTCAGGGCTCTAAGGGTCCCCAGAGCCAGCAGACTCCACCCAGACTCACAGGACAGAGGTGCAGGGGGTGATGTATAGAATTCAGGGGAACCGCGTCAGGATTCGAATGCCACCCCCTCCCCCCCTGTCCGCTGCACACCATCTCCGCAGCCGCCAGCTCTGCAGGCAGGTGGGCTGGATCGACGGTCCAACCAGACCACCAGGAGATTTCCTCAGTGCTCGCTGTTCTGCAGACCTGCAGAGCAAGTGTGGCCGAATCCAAGGCCAGCCCAGCAGTCAGGAACCTCCCCCTACCAGTTATAAGGCCTCTGACTTAAGCTGAAGTGTCTGTAAGGAACCAGTGATATGGGCTTGGTCACCAGGTCAGGGCCGGGCTGTTGGTTCTGAGAAAGTTGTGACACCTTATATACAGAGAGAGAGACACACAGAGCACACACATATGTACACATGTATACATATACATACGTGTCCGTGTCCATACATGCATGTGCCTATATAGGCCTGGACATGAACACGCATATGTGTGGTTTTTAGTAACGGGAGCACAGAGGCCACATTCATGTCTCACCTGACATCCACCATCATGGCTCAGAAGCACTGGTGACCTTGGCGCATGGGGAAATGCCTGTTATCCGCTCAGAGATGCTCTCCAGAGAGGCCACAGTGTAATTTCCCATCTGTGTGATTGTGCATCTGGGTTTGCAAGCCATGATCTGAGCGGCCCAAGGTTATTGCAGGTCCAGAAGCGAGCACTCGCCCGTGGGCAATGGCTCGTCCATGTTGGCATCGGCGTCCCTCCCCCAGAGGAGCGGGTGTGTCTTCCTGTCCCGGCGAAGCTAGCTCAGGTCTGGCATCGATCTTCTCCAGATTTTGTTATTACATTTGTCTCACAGCTTTAAAATAGTAGCAAATATGTGCAATTTATTTAAACAACACTAGGGAAATTAACGCCATGGAGGCACAGCCTCAGCAAAGGAGGATGAGGCAGGTTTTTTAAAGGAGAATAGAACAGCTCAATGAAAACCTTTCAGATCCTGAGTCTGAGATTCAGAGGCTCACGTGAGCCTTAGCAGGTGCCCAGGTAGACCTATGTTCTTGGCACCGTGCACAGGGAGACGTGGGGGAGCCCAGATGTCCAGTCCTCACCTCCCAGAGGTTGTGCCTGTGGCTGGGACCCCGGCCCACAAACCCTCACCGTGGTGCGAGGTGAATCTGGCTGATTCCAGCTGCTGCCCTCATGCCGACAAGCTCAGAACAAACACTGTCATGCTCCCATCTCCTGAGGCAGTTGCTGGGACAGGTGACCCTCATTTCCTGAGGGGTGAGGTCTTGCGTCTGTGGAGAGTGACAGCCCCCTGGTCCCCTGGAGGGCTCTGTAAACACACACCACAGGCATCACTCCAGAGGGCATGAGTCTGGGCTGGGATCTCACACTTTGCATTTCTAACCTGCAAGCTGACCTGCAGGGAACTCAGAGATAAACCAATGTCTTTGGGCCTCTTAGATGGG
This sequence comes from Bos indicus, assembly GCF_029378745.1. NCBI lineage: Eukaryota > Metazoa > Chordata > Mammalia > Artiodactyla > Bovidae > Bos > Bos indicus. The sequence goes on along the minus strand of NC_091772.1, from coordinate 55,328,830 downwards.
AATGTCCCTGTCTAACCAACCCACTGCATGCTGACATGAGGACTCCTAGAGGGGATGTGACCTCACGAAGAGACCCCAGAAGTGAGGGTGGCATGCAGCCAGATGCTCCAACCTTGAGGCCTGACCCCTGGCACTCAGATCCTGCCTCTGCCTAATGAGCTAAGAGGACTTCAGAAGTGACTTGGCCTCTCTGGGTCCCCTGGTAGAGAAGGGATGACCTTCCTGTGGCCTTGAAGGGAGGAAGGATGCAGGCAGAGACGGTGCAGAACGTTCAGTGCCCACGAAGTGCCCAGGGCACATGGAGAGCAGTCATCTGCATCCTGGCTTCCAGGGACTTCCCTAGTGGCTCAGACGATAAAGAACCTGCCTGCAATGCAGAAGACCTGGGTTTAATCCCTGGCTCAAGAAGATTCCCATGAGGAGGGCACAGCAACCCACTGCAATATTCTTGCCTGGGAAATCCTATGGACAGAGAAGCCTGGTGGGTTACAGTCCACCGGGTCAAAATGAGTCGGACACAACTGAACCACTAACGCTTTCACTTTCTGGCTGCCGGGGAAGGGGCAACGTGCAGGCTGTTCTGCACGTTGGACCAACCTGAAAGCTGTTCTGTGATGCTCATCAAGGAGCCTAGAGACAACCCCGCCATCATGAGGGTTGGTCACAAGGCTGGGAGGATGTCAGGCTTCCTGAGAAATCAAGGCCTCGGGATGCACACACCTAGCACAGATCCTTCTGATGAAGGCGGGACGCAACCTAGGGAACCTTTCGGTTTTTAACTGCCGCAGACTCTTAAGTACAGGAATTCAACACGGAAGACAGCTGGGCCCTGGTAGGGAAAGTCCCAGAGGGGGTCTCAGTGGAATACGGTTAGCCTAGATAGGTTTTTCCGCTGATGTAGCATTAGGTTTTGCCTACAAAGGTCTGTACAGTCAAAGCTATGGTTTTCCAGTAGTTGTGTATAGATGTGAGAGCTGGACAATAAAAAAGGCTGAACACCGAGAAATTAATGCCTTTGAGCTGTGGTGCTGGAAAAGACTCTTCAGAGTCCCTTGGACAGCAAGGAGATCAAATCAGTCAATCCTGAAGGAAATAAACCCTGAATATTCATTGGAAGGATTGATGCTGAAGCTTAAGTATGAATCCTTTGGCCACATGATGCGAAGAGCCAACTCATTGGAAAAGATCCTGATGCTGGGAAAGATTGAGGGCCCGAGGAGAAGGGGACGACAGAGGATGAGGGACTGGATGGACATGAGTTTGAGCAAACGCCAGGAGATGGTGAAGGGCAGGGAAGCCTGGTGTGCTGCAGTTCACCGGGTCGTAGAGAGACGGACACGACTGAGGCACTAAACAACAGAAAAATCAACATTAGGTTTGGGGAAGGATACAAGTTGTTGTTTTTTGTTGTTGTTGTTAAATCAGTTAGTTTTGTCTGTGTGTGTCTAACATTTCTATGCAACTTTTTTGCAAAAGGGAGTGAGGCAGGCTCTCTGTCCACAGCAGACAATACCAAGAGCAGTGGGTTCTCACTGGGTCCAGAGCTCAGCTGAGGGTGGAGGCGATGCCATGACTGGAGAAGGGCCATGTAGGGCCAGGTGCCTCCAGCCAGGCTTGGGCTATCCTGGTCTAAGGTCTGTCTCCATACCATGAGTTCCCGTGTGCTCCTGGCTCTGAGGCTTGGAGTAAAAGGAACATCAACTGTGGAAAGTGCAGAGGCAGCCACTCGGGGCGCCGTGAAAGTGAGCCTGGAGGCCACACAGGTGCAGGCGCCACGGGTACACAGGAGTTCTTAGTTATAGAATTCCATGCACATTAGAACATCCCAAAATATAGAAAGGTAAAAGAAAGAAAGGAAAATAAAACTCACTGGTGACTAGAGAAGACCAGAGTTCACATTTCTGTGTGTTTCCTTCCAGCCTTTTCTCTACCCTTGAAAAAATCATGGGACTCATATGGCCTGTAACTTTGGCACCGTCTCTTCATTTACTATTATCGTATGGAATTTCTTCGTGTATTCAAAGAGTAACTTCTCATGACATGTAATAGCCCAAAATATGAACGCAGTGCAATGCATTTAACTACTATTTACTACTATCCGAATTCCAGAATTTTTTCCTGATATTTTTACTCTTTTATATATACACACTATTATCATAAAGACAACTACAATGAACGTCTTTATTTGTAGGGTTTTGTCCACACAGTTTCACTGGGACAGGTTTTGGCTCTGGAGTTATGGGGTCAAGAGCAAGGATCTTTTCTGAGGCCCTTGAAAGTCACTGGCCAAATGCTGGTCCCAGCAGTGATGAGGTCCATGACTTCAGAACAGCCAACATCCAGACCCACTGGTTCCCATCAGGCATGGGCTCTTACCAGTCTAATTTCCATAGCAACTCTCTGAATTCAGTACTGTTATACCACCCCTACTTTTTAAAAGAAGCAGCTGAAGCTTAGAGAGATTGAGGGCCTTCCCTATGTCCACAAATCTTTGGACGAGGGTCTGTGTGACACCAAATCCCACACCCTCAATCATCAGCCCTGCTGACTCAGAGCATACACCTCAGTGCAGAGGGCTCACTTTATATACTCCATCACTGTGATGGGTGAGGAAGATACACCACTTTGGTTTGGTTTGATAACTGGAAGATGTGAACATTTTTCATGAGTTTATCAATCCTTTGTATTTATTTTGCTGTAATTATCTATTTGTGGTCTTTTTCCTGTTATAATAAAGTTCCATTTTTATTGATTTATAGGAACTCTTTATATAGTGAGGTTATTAACTCTGGTCATATTTGTTGTAAATTCATCCATAAATAAGGGTTTTAAATTAAAATATATGAGTACTTTCCTTTGTCATTTTTCCCCATTGTTTTCCTCTTTAAAAGCCCTGATCTACTTGTTAAATAGTCAGCTGTATTTTCTTTACCCCCACTCAATCTGTAGTCCATTTCTTTGTACAGACGAGAGGTTTGCTAGAATTGTTCCCCCTAGCATATACCCCTACACACACACTTTTCCCAACACCATCCTGTCTTTTCCTGGATCTAGATTCCAGGGGTTTCCCTGGTGGCTCAGATGGTAAAGAATCAGCCTGCAATACAGGAGACCAGAGTTCAATCCCCGGGTCAGAAAGATCCCCTGGAGAAGGAAATGGCAACCCACTCCAGTATTCTTGCCTGGAGACTCCTATGGACAGAGGAGCCTAACAACCTATAGTCCATGGGTTTGCAAAGAGTCTAACACGACTTAGTGATTAACACACACACACACACACACACACACACACACACACAGATTCTAAGTGATGCCTTTTCCTCTGCAAAACCTAACCAGGCTCCTCTGCCTCTTTTCTCCCTTTCTGCAGAAAGGAAAGAAGAACACAGTCCCGGACCCCGTCCAGCCTCCGAAAGACACGCTGCTGCCATGGCCACAGCGCCAGAGCTCCAACGGGCTGAGAAGGCAGAAACGGGACTGGGTCATCCCACCCATCAACGTGCCAGAGAACTCTCGCGGGCCCTTCCCGCAGCAGCTGGTGAGGGTGAGTGGAGAGCCTCCTGCCGAGGGGGCTGCTCTCAGCTTTAGTCTAGGCTTCTTCTCCCAGGATGTCAAGAATTGAGCCTGATAGGCATATTCCTGGAGCTTGGGATGGCTGTGCACTGGGTGTCTGAGAAGATCAAGATTTCGCCTTTTCAGTAACAAGATCAGTATTGCACAGAACAGAAAAAAATCAGAAGGGCGGTCGCATCCTCCAGGGTGGACAGGCCTGCTCGCTTTGGGTCCTCTCTCTCCGGTCACTGTCAAGTGACAACTCTGGTGCTTGGGAGGAGATGGGACAGGAACTTGGGTCGTGGCCCTTGACCTCTGACATCTTCCTTTGATCTGTTTGTTCACACTTCTTCCCCATTATGACTAAGATGCTAAATGGAGAATGATGGCTTCTCTGTGCTAACAGTGACCTTGGTGAAGTCAGAGAGCCTGAGAATGAGCCTGGGGCGCCAGGGGGCAGTTCTGTGTCTTTTCCCTCGGTGTCATCTGCTCCTGACAGCCACCATGAGGTTGCTTTTCCTGAAGGAGGGAAAGACTCATTTCACAAATTCATGTTTCAATAATCAAGGCCATCAACTAGCATTTTCTTCTTCCCTTTGAATGAAAATTGCAACCCAATATAAGCAATAATTTGATAAAATGGTAGTGAGAATTCCAGTAGATAATGCCATCCATGGAGAGTGCCTTGCCCCACTCTGTTATTAAGGTGTTATCTTCATTTCTTGGCCTGATTTGTCTGTTTTGTTTCCTATTCTGTTTGATGCAAAAAGGGAGGGTGGTGTTTAATATGCAGAGATGAAGCTGCAAACTTTGCAGGGACCCCAGGTCAGACACCCCACCACACACACATCACAGCCACAGTGACATGTCATGAACATCATCCTGCCTTCTCCACACGTGATGCTGTGACTTAAGAAATATATAGTTTGGTGTTCATCCCCGTTATTCACCAGAACCCCTAAAGCCTATGCAGTTTCCTAAAAGATAAGAGTGAAAAAGATGTCTGCAGACATTCATAGCAAACCCTGTCTAGCACAGCTGAGTTTATGCACAAGGGGACTTTTGGAAAGCAGGGGACCCTTGTCAGCAGGGGAACCAACCCTGAGACCAGAGGGCTGGTACTGTACTTCTGCCACCCCTACCTCCAGGATGGAAAGGGGGCTGGAGGTTGAACCAGTGGCCATGATTTAATCAATCATGCTGATGTGATGAAGCAAGCCTCCATAAAAACCAAAAAGGACGGGGTTCAGAGAGCCTCGGGGGGTGAGCACATGGAGATCTGGGGTGCCCCTTCCCCGCCTCACCCCACACCCCTCTTCCATCTGATTGTTCCCAAGTCACAGCCTTTACAATAAACTGACAAGCCAGTGAGTGCACATTTCTGAATTCTGTGAGCTGCTCTAGCACGTTAATCCAACTCGAACCTGAAGAGGAATTGTTGGAATCTCAGATTTACAGCCAGCCAGTTAGAAGCACTGCTGGAATATTCTGCTGCCCTGGTTCCCAGTCTCCCAGGTTAATGCTATTATCACCTGACACATGGAAATTCCCTCCTCTGTCTCACAGGCTGCACATAGGCTTGTGAAAGGCTCTTCCATGGGCAGAGCCTTATCCTGCGAGGGTCCCCAGGATCTACTGGGTCCGTTGGTCCTGCCGTGTCTGTCCTCTGCTGGACGATGGAGGAAAACACACTGGTGTGCTTTCCTCCTGACCCCCTCCAGGGTCCCAGGGACAGAGAAGTTGTGGCTGGTGATGGCAGGGGGAGGGCTGGCTTCCCCTCACTGGCAGGGGCTCACCACCCCACCAGCCCACGGGCATGTTGATGGGGATATGTCTTCTCACAAGCCACAGTGATGTCTACATGCTCCAATGGGGGAAAACACTCCCCCTCCCAAGTTAACACAAAGCTTGCGCATTGGGCAGGCAAGCAGCAGCAGGCAGAGGCTCTCAGGTCCTTGTAGATGTAAGCTCCAATGACTGGCCTTGCTGGTGAGCAGGCAAGGTGTCCGGCGTCAGGTGAGCAGAGCTGCACATTCCACATGCCGGAAGCCAGCAGTCACAATTCAGAGTCACTGCGGGGCAAGCTCTCCTGTTTTCTAGTCTGAAGCGTTGCTGTGGTTTGGAGAGTGTGTCCTCTGCTCCTCAGACGTCCAATGTGTCTGCAGCCCTTGGAGGGAGGCTACCTCCAAGTCGATCTCTGCTCTGACGCAGACTGCAGGAAGAGAGGGTGGCTTAGGGTGGGCTGATGCTATGACAAGCTTTCCCACAATTTCAGAAATATAACTCAATACATGCTTATTTCTTGCTCCTGGAACGGTCACTTGAGGATGGTCACTCAGGGCTCCAGAGCGAGGGGCACAGGATGGTTGGGCCTGGACATGGCAAACACCAATTGGGCCAGAATCCCATTGGCCAAATTGCAGGGGAACCAGGGTACACAGCCCAGCTCTGCCCCAGGAGGAGGGCTATGTGTGGGGAAGCACTGGTCGCTGACCCAGCAGGTTTCCCTGAGATGACAATGGTGCATGTCCTTTCCTCTCTAAGGGTCCCTCTGCTCCAAGGAGAGGGTGGCGGAGGTGAGCGATCGAACCTGACTTACTGCCCTTCTCTGAGCTTGTCTGTCTTTACCCTGCTGTCCTGCTGTTTGTCCTCCATACTTAGTATGCTCCTACATCATGCTCATTATTTACTCATCTAAGGACAGGCCTCCTGAAGGCCAGGCCTGCCTGCATCTCTAGTGCTGTGAACAGTAGACACTGCCTGTGTTGAATGAATGTGTGAGTGAGCAATTGGAGCCACGCCAGTGGTGAACACTGTCCTGGGTGCCCATGGTGGTCGAGACACAGGGCATCTGGGGGATCTTGGCACTGTTGTCCTGGCTCCTCCGGGGTCAGACTGCTTCCACCAGAGTCAGGCATCCAAGTTGAGCTGATCCTTTTGGGGAGATGAATCTTCAGCAGATGGAAAATAGAGTCTCCATTATGGTTTCTGTACAGTATTTGTGTTTTCCCAATGGATTCCAAAAGGCTTTCCTGGTGGCTCAGATGGTAAAGAATCCACCTGCAATGCAGGAGACTCAGGTTCAATCTCTGGATCAGGAAGATCCCCTCTAGAAAGAAATGGCAATCCACTCCAGTATTCTTGCCTAGGAAATCCCATGGACAGAGGAGTCTGGCAGGCTACAGTCCATGGGGTCTCAAAGACTCAGACACGACTGAGTGACTAACACACACACAATGGATTTCAAGTCATTACGTGAGAACTCAGCCCAGAAACTCATGCATACAAATGCACACACACACAGGTGTGCATACACCCGTTCCCACTTCACACGCAGACCCACACTCTCACGTGCTCACTGTCTGCCTCTTCCTGCCCTCTCTCCCTCTCTCCTCCCCCCTTTCCTCCTTAAACTCTTAAGTAGCACAGACAAGGGTTTGGGGTTCTTTTCTGACACATTTCTGTCTACAGGAAATCGATGAGTTTCCTGTCAGTGTTTTTTTGGGGGGGGAGAGGTGCTCCTGAAAGAAGCCCCCAATCACAGTGAGCGTGAATACAGCTTGATGGGAGCGGGAAGCCGGGTGCGGACCATGGAGGTGCAGCTGGGATCAGCTGCAATTCTGTGCTCATTAAGGCATTTCATTCTGATAAAATATGTTAAATGAAAAAGTGGGAGGGAGAGGAGCAGGCAGAATGTTCTTCCCAAAAAACCTCCGTTAATTACAGGCTTTTTCCTTGGAAAGGATATCATGTTTCTTCACAAGCCTTCCTTCTGCTGGGCGGGGAGAAGAGATAATAGGTAGGCAGAGGGGAGTCCTGGGCCAGGAGAGGGTTGCTGTGGCTGGAGGGCTTGCGGGGAGCTGTGATGGCCGTGGCGAGGGGTGGAACAACTCAGGGGCTGTGCCCACCCAAATTAAATCACGAGCTAAATTAAGTGGTGAGTGAGGAGATGCAGCCACTTCATGGAGATCCCACTCGGAAGATCCAGGCTGTGCTTCCTCTCAGAAGGAAGGAGGAAGCAGTTCACAGCCATTAAGCCAACCCCCTAGGAAGCTGCACAGAGGCTCTTCATTATCCAGGATCATGGAAAATGCAGGAGGGGGCCCCCTGGCAAAGGGTAACAGGCGACCTTCCTGCTCCTGAATTCCAGCTCTGTCTGGGCTCCGGATGGAACGGTTTGGGGCCACCTATGGGTGCCAGGCACTGTGCAGGCTAGAGAGTCAGAAAAGAGAAAATACACAGCCCTTTTGTGGCCTCAAGAAGCAGCAGGCATCCATTTCCCACTTGTCATCCGGAGTTTGGTCCCTTTACTACCTCGGTTAGGACGCCTTCACATGTAGATTAGAGGAGGGTTTTGAAAAGACACTCACTTTTCTAGCGTGTATGTTAGGTTTGACTTCTGGCAAGATTCAGAATGAGGGTAAAATCAAACTTTTAGAAAGAGGACACATTCTTAGCTGAGTCTAATAAAAATTCAGAACTGGTTAACTTGAGAGGTTGTCCAGGGCAACCGTAGGAGTCGGCTCAAGATGACGAGGAGGCAGGCAATGCTCTTGGGAGACAAGTTCTTTAATTTTGGAAGTTGGCATTTTAATAGACAACGAGTCATCCAAACCCATCCTCAGAGCCCTTGCCTGAGAGCCGGCCTGGAGAGGAAGCTCTGAATAGAAGGCTCCAGAAGGAAGTCCTTACGTAATTGCTCTGTGTGGAAGATGGCCACGTGGAAAAGATGAGCCAGAGACTCACCTAGAGTAGGGAGAGCAAGAACTGGGCTGCAGGTGACTTGGGAAATGTCATAAAAACCAGCCCCTTGACATCAGATAACCCAAATGAGCTTCAACCAACTGAAGTCAAAGGTTTTCTCACATGTTCTTGACAGTTCAGTTCCCATTTTGTGCATGTGGACCACACAGCCTCAGGTCCACCCACAAATGTTTACAGACCTTTGTATAAACAGAGGATGACCTGGGATTGGGGAACAAGGGCTCAGGAGCCAGTTGTGGGATGAAAAGTGCCCTGGTCTTGGGTCTGCATCATGAGATGTGTGACAGGGAAATGGAAGATAACCCCAGATCTGCCCAGGATAGACTCTCCATAAATGTTCATCAGATGTATGAATACATGTGTTATCCTATACATGTATGCATTCTGTGTTATCCTACAAAACATTTGCTGGGTGCTCTAGCAATGTAATTGTCACTGAGCCTACCTCAGAACCTGGTACTCTGAAGGCATCCATCCATTCATGAATGATGGATGTGGTATTATGCACCTTCTTGTGGAAGCCAGGTTAGCTCTCAAAGCACAGTGTGCATGTCTTGTCCCCCTCCCATCATTTCCCTGTTGTCACCAGGAGAAAACCTAACCCCCAAGCACATCCTATGGGACCCCATGATCTGACTGTGCCCAAACTCCCACCATGCTGGGCCACGCGCAGCTTCCATTTCTGATCACATCCTTCGTTTCCTGGAGTCCTGTGTTTTCCCTGTGTTTTAGCCACCCCAACCTGCCTACTTCCTCTGTTCTCTGAGAATGCTCCACATCTCAGGACTAACACAGGCCCTCCCCCATTGTCTGCGTATGTGGCAGAGTTTTTGACACTGTTTTTTTTTTCGGTAATTATCAGTCTGTCTCCCCAGTAAACACAGAGGTCCTTGAGAGATAGTTCACCTGTCAAACACAACAATGGGGACAGAACAGATGTCATTAAGTTTTACTGAGTGAATGAATGATTCAACTATTGTGCACAGATCTAGTAGTCCGCTTTTCATGATCATTATGGAGATTGTTGGGTTAGATAAACAATACTTGGAAATAATGAAACTGGAAGTTCTGTTTCTGGAGTGCAGGAGTAGTGTATATCAGATGAATACTCCTCAAATAACAGTTGTAAACTTTGGGGAAATGTTTTTGCTAAAAACTATTTGAAGTTGCTTGAGAATGATCAATAGTAGGCAGAAACTGCTGGGGACTCCACCCTTGAAAAGAAAACAGAACTGAGTGTGACCTGTGTTTGTGTGTCTTTAAGAGCACCCCCAATCTGTCCTTGCATCAAAATGTAGCTAGAGCTCACCCAGAAAACCAGTCTTTCTGGCCAGAGGAGTTGGAAGATGGGATTTAGAACTGACAAAACAGCTGGAATGTGAGGGGATAAATCCTGTAAAATATGTAGCCAGAGGTGGAGACTCCCAGAAATACTCATAAATTCTCTCCAGTTCCTCAGCTGCCCCTTGAAATGTACATGCACACAGAAGATTCCAGAGAATCCAGAGAAAAGCAACAGCTAGATGATTGAAAGAATCAAGAAGAGACTCACCAGGCAAGGTAAACAGATTTAAATTTCAGTCCAGCCAAGTCAACACCCTTTAGAAAAAGACAGCAGAGCCAGCTTCTCTACAGTGTATCATCTACAATGATTACAATGACCAGAATACAAACAAAAAGTACTAGACATGCCAATAAAGGAAAACGTGACCGAAAATTAGGCAAAAACTGCTCATAGAATCTAACCCAGATATTGGAATTAGCAACAGGGCCTTTAAAATATCTCTCACAAATATACTTCAAGGACTTAAAGGAAAATATGGTCAGAATGAATGAACACATTGAGAATAACAACAGAAAAATGGAAACTCCAAAACTACAACCAAATGGAAATGGTAAAACTGGAGAGCGTGGTGTCTCTAATGAAAAACTTACTGGATGGGCTTACAAAGTAGATTGTAGAGGGCAGAAGAAAGGTCAGTGCATCAATCAGTAAAAATTATTCAACCTGAAGAATGGCAGGAGAGAGAGGATTGAAATGCACAGAGTTTTGATAGGATAAGATCAAGTGGCCTAATGTGTGTAATTGGAATCCCAAAGAAAGAGGAGAGAGGTGATAAGATAAGAAAAATGCCTGAAATTTCCCCAAATGTGGTAGAGAGACAAACTTACAGATCTGATAAGTTCAGTGAATCTTGAGTAGGATAAAAACAAACAAAGCCATACCTTAATTATTGTCAAACTGCTGAAATTCTAAAACTAGAGAGAAAAATTGTTGAAAAAGAGGAAGAATGAAGCACAACAAGGACCACAATGAGAGCAAGGGCTGGATTCTCTGTAGGAGTGATGGAGGTCTCTGGGCAATGATGTTTTCAAATTGCTCAATGAAAATAAACTGTCAACCAAGAATCCTATATCCAGAAAAAACATATCGCTCAAAATTAAAGGTTAAATAAAGGCCTTTCTGATAAACAAACTTAAGGAACTCCTTACCAGCGAGCCCACATTAAGCAGTAAATGATGTCCTTTAGGCTGAAAAGAAATGACACCTGTTGGAAATTGAGATCTACAGGAAGATATGGAGAACACAGGAAAAAAATAAATGTGTGGGTTGACATAAAAGACTATTTTTCCTCTTACTTAAACAGGCAGCTGACTATTTAAAGCAAACATATAGCAGTATATTGTGGGTTTATAATTTCTATAGTTATAACAAATATGACAACAACAGGACCTGCTAGAAAGACAACTAATGTGGCCCGAGCTCTAGACTCAGCCTTGCTTGTCAGGGTGATTGTCTGACGCACACAGCAGTGTAACTGGAACTTGCCCCTGTGGCTATGCAACTTCTACAGGTGCACAAGACCCACCTCCGAGTGCACAGGACCCTCTGCCAGGTGGATGTTGCCCTCCGAAAGCTCAGTGTACCTCCCTTTCAAGGAGTCACCTGGGAGCAGGTTCTGGGCAGAGGTGGCTGCTTTCTAAGAGGCAGAGCCTTCAGATGCTCCAATTCCTAACCTCTGTAGTGGGTCTCTCTGGCCTATTCATCAAAGCCAGAAATGCGTACGGGTGAGTGAAGAGGAAGTAGATTTTCTCAGCCTCTGGGAAGAAACAGAGCAGGGTTGCTCCGGGATTTTGCTCGTGTCTGAATTTCCTTTGCAAGTAGATCTGAAGAGATTGCAGAAGTGTCACCTCTGCCTCCACCACATTTTCCACTGTTTCAAGGGTCGCTGAAATGGAAGGAGCTGGAGCAGAAGGAGCTGGAATTAAAGGAGTTGAAATGATTGAAGAAGAGAATCCACTGGGCATCTGCTTGTCCACACCAGGAGACGCACCTCCACCCTCCACGAGAACGTGTTCAAGTATTGGGAGTAACAGTTTCAGAGAAATAGCAGGACTCCTTTCCTGGTGAGGCGGGGCAGCAAGAGTGCCCAGCACCTGCAATGCGGGGTCCATCGTCTGCCCAGCCCTGGTGGGGAGGGTCAGCACTGTCAGCCCCCAAGTCAGTTCTGAAAGCACAGCCCCCACCAAGCGTGCCTTCGGGGCTCTTTTGAGGCAGCCTCCAGGCCTCCCTGTAATTACTTGAGGGGAGCATGCATTACCCTCACAAAAGCCAGAGGGACCTGAAGAAAGCGTCGTTGAATGCCTCTGCACCGTGGGTTCTGTGATTTAATCAATCGTGCAGAAGACACGTGCAAGTCCCTTTGTGTTTACGGCTCCCTCATCTGAGTAGAGAATGATCCCTTTCTTGAATTGCTTTAATGGCTATATTTATGCAGCTGAAAGTTCCTTAAGAAATGAAAGTAAAATCAAATTTCTGTAAATGCTCAGATAATTTATTGGAGAATATTCAATTAGAATATATTAATATTTTAGGTTTCCACCATTAATTTAATATTCAGAAATGTAATTTAGTCGTAGAATCTCTGGATCACCCTGGGTGGATGGGGTTTAGGACGTGGACTCTGAGCACCTGCTGAGAATGGTCAGCTCCCAGGGCCTTCCTCTCCCCGACCGTTTCCCACAAGCCAGGGTTCTGCCGCAGCCCCCAGGCCTCGTGTCCACAGACCAGATGTCCACAAGTATGGACACGACCTACATGTATGGTTAGGGCTCACTGTGGACACCAAGGAAGAGCACAGGTGGGGCTCATCAGAGCTCAGAAGACTCCAGAACTTGGGGAGCAGTGGCCAGTAATTGAGGGAAGAGGTGGCTATGTGGGTGAAGCCTGCTTCTCCCCACACACACACTCTCCCCCCACCAATCCTTGTGGGCAGGACTAGTTAATTGTTCTTTTACTCCTAAGTCACCTCCAGGACTATGTGGACATTACCAGGGAAACTGACTTCTGACCCTCATTCCTACACTGATGAGTGGGGTCAGGGGGGCTGCTGCAGGGTGGGTGGCCTGCAGATAAGCTTGAGCATGTAGAGACTTGAGGGTACCTCGGGGAAGGGCTGTCAGCTGTCCTTTCCTGGAATGGGTGCCCTTCATTCTGCGGTGTGGCCTCCTTTTTTGTATGAAATGATGACAGGTCACAGTGAAGGTTAAGCCTGGACATGTACACTGAGCATCCCCTCTGCTGTTCCGGGCACAGAGGACACTCAAAGACACGATGAGGAAGAGCCCAGTCACCCAGAGTCTACTGTTCAGGGAGAGGGAGAAGCAAACTTCATACATGATTATGTATTGGGAACCAGGAGATGTGGGGTGCGAGGGTGTTCCCATCAAACAAGGCAGCCCAGAGAGCCTTCCCTGGTATGAGCGCGAATACAGGGGCAGATGAACCAGGGTGATACCAAGGGGAAGAGCATTCTAGACAGAGGGAACATCAAGTATAAAAGCTCAGTCTTGAAGGAAGAGCCAGGAGGTCAGAGTGGCTGTATGGGGATGGGCAGAGAGAGGGTGAGGGTGATGAGGCAGGGAGTGCCAGGGCCAGGTCACAAGGGGCTTGCCCATCAGGATGACCCAATACGGTGCTAATGATCCCCGGGGAATAAGGGGCTCCCTTTAGTCACTCTGTCCATCCGTGGCCAGGGGGCCCTGGAGCTTCTGACCCTCAGTGTGCACGTGATGGGAGCAGCAGTTGCAGGGCGACCACCAGAAGGACACATGACCCCGGGGTGGTCACGGACGGGGGTCCCTGCAGGCACTGAGGAGGGAGGACACACCGTGCAGTCTTTGTTTTCTGAGATGCCTCCAAGCTCAGGAGGGAGCAGATGGCAGAGAACACCACTGCTGATGTCCAGGGGTCGTCCAGGTGTCCCCTGGAGCCTAGGGGGAGAAGCCCACAGGCCCCTGCCATCCTGGGACGACAACAAGAAACCCCCAGAGTCACCACCGTCCTGCCGGAGACACAGGTTTGTTTCTGATACTTAGTGTCTCCTGTTAATCACTTCCAAACCACAGACACTTTATTTTGAAGACTCTTCCTCCAAATTGTACAGAATCAGGTCGGGGGCTCGGCGGGGGTGGGGAGCAGTGCAATCTGTGTCCACAAGGCTCTCAGCTGAGGATCTGACTTCCCCTCCCTGGAACAAGAGCACAGAGGTGCCAGCTCACAAGCAAAGCCAGTCAGAACAGAGAGTGTCTGGGGAGGGAGCTCAGGCCGCCTCTAACCTACAGAAGACAGTGGCAGACGGTGCTGTGGTTTCAGCCGCCCCCGTGATGCTGGAGCAGTCAAGCCTACATCTCCAAAGTTATTCTTAAAAATGACACCCGAGACAGGCTGTGTTGACGGCTGGACTTGCAGCCAGACTGCTCTGAGCTTTGTTTACTTCTGGCTACAGTCCCGTCCAAGAGCGGCTGGGTCTCAGGCCACCACAGCCCTCAGCACAGGGCCCTCTCCATCTCGACTATCAGGAACAGCCTCAGCACTGGCCCTCACTTAATCAAACCCAAGTCCAAAGAGGCATTTGCACCTACACTTAGGTGTTCAGCCTCCCAGTCTGCTTGGCCATTGAGTTACCAGCTTGATTTGGGCTTTGGGGCTTCTTGAGCTGTAAAGGCTTATTAAGTCAAGAAGCTGATTTCATTTCCCAAAGAAGGAGGCGTTAAGAACAAGAAAAGCCACGGAGCCTCAGTGTCTGTTTGTTAAAAGCAAACCCAAGCAGACAACTGAGCAGCGTCTCATAGAGGCCTGGGCCCTCCTAAGCCCCCCAGGTTGTAGAGGTGCCCCCCGGGACAAGGTGCCAGCAGCCTGACCCACACCTTCGCGCCCCTCCTCTATCCCTGAGCAGTGCATCATGAGGACGAAGTGGGTTACCTCAGTCGTGGCTTCAGGAACGGTCTACGTATGTGAAACACATTAAGGGAGCGGGCACGGCTGGTGTGTCCCATGTGCTGGCAGAAACCTGCTCTCCATGCTCTGCTGGGTTCTGAGGCCACCTCTGTCCCCCGCACATCATCCCCGCAGCCCAGGGAGCTGCATGCAGGTCGGAGCTGGTCAGGGCTCAGAAGCACGTTTTCAACTTACCTGTTGCCTCTAGGAAGCGGAACCAACAGAGAAGAGAGAGAAGAGGCTTGTTCCCCGTGGCTAAACAGGGAGGTCCCAAGCCTGGGCACTTTGTCTCCGGAAATCAGCACCCAAATCAACACTTAGGCTTCCTACTAAAAAGAATAGAATCCTTGGGACTTCCCAGGCGGTGCAGTGGTTAAGAATCTGCCTTGCAATGCAGGTGACATGGGTTCAGTCACTGGTCGGGAACTAAGATCCCACATGCTGGGGAGCAACCAAACCTGCTCACCACAACTAGAAAGTCCATGAGCCACAATGAAAGATCCGCGTAAGGCATCGAAGATCCGCGTGCCATAGCTAAGACCCGACGCAGCCAAACACATAAACAAAAAGAAGAGAGTCCAAAAGTAAACCAGGCTGCAAAGTTACCCTGTAGATTTGGACAGGGCTGGTGGGAAAGCATGTCAGGGTGACTAGTATGTCCGTAACCTATCAGGCCAGTGACTGTCCATCTGTACACCTATTCCTCCATCCCTCTGTACATTTATCTGTCCACCTCTCTCTCCATCCATCCATGTCCCTATCTGTCTGCCCATGCGTCCATCCATTCGTCCATCCATACACTCGTTTGTCTGTCCATCCATCCATCTCTCCCTCGCCCACCTACCCGCTTGTCTACCTAGTGTCTGCCCGTCCATGCTGGCCATCCAGGACTCTCAGCGCCCTGCACACTGTAAGGCAGAATCTGCCGTGACCACAGCAACACACACTCCATCTACTTTTTCAAAACTTAGAAGGCCTGCGAAGTAGAGGATAAACTGAAGAAGTCAAAAACCCCACATGGTTAGTTGGCATCATTAAAATCCTTTCAGCATTTGAAGGCTCCCCCTTGAGGACAAAGGTAATACATTTTTTTATAGTGGTGGGAAATCCTCCCCCAGGTTTGGGGGAGAGCCATCCATTTGGCTTAACTATGAACATGACAGAACTACTGAACTCGATGATGACGCCGATCCCTGAGCAAGACTTTAGGACCGGAGAAAATATCTTGATTGCTTTCTCAGATCATCAACAGCCAAAAAATGTGGCTTATGTGAAAGAAGTGTGTTTGTTCCTCCAGCTTCCTCCTTAGAGGGAATTTCAGGTTTTTTAGGGAGAAGTCCAGTTTAGGCTGGAAGCAAATAGTGACCTGGTCAGTCAATTCAAAGACATCTGTCCAGCACTGACTCTGAGGTCAGCACTGAGCCCCATAGTCATGGTCCCATCCCGTCCTGGAGAGCTGACGTGCTGCTGGTGGAGACAGACAAGAGAAGAGAGAGGTTCAGAACGTGGAAGGAACCATGATAAAATCGAACACAGGGATGAGATGGGCAGGGACGGGCCAGTTGGCTACAGAACTGGTGCATCAGATGGGGTGTGTCACCCAAGGCCCTTGAGCTCCTACAGGGCTAGAAGCCAGCTGTGCGAGGATCAGGCAGAGAGAACAGCAAGTGCAAAGGCCCTGGAGCCGGAATGAGCTTGGTACACAGAGGGATGGAGGTCTGTGCAGTAAGAATGTGGCCAGCACCGGGAGGAGGTAGGAAGGCTGACCAGGAAGGAGAGCAGGAACTAGGTCCCTCAGGGCCTCCGGCCCGGTGGCAGGTCTAGGTGATGCCTCCCCGCCACCGCCCCCCTGCAGGAACGCTGTCTGATTTGTCCTCTGTGATATGCCTTCAGCTGCAGGCTGCATGTGAGAGATGGAACATTAAGGATGGGAGCTGCTCCTGAGCTCCAGGATGGGGGAATTCAGCCCAAGGGATGGTGACATGGGCCTGGCAGGACAGGAGGGGAGACAGAGGAAGAGTGGGACCGTGCAGCCTCCTGACTGGCTGGTGTGAATGGTGACTGCCCATGGGATGCCCCTAACCCTGCCCCAAGGTGGGGGGACACACTGCCACAGGGCACCCTCCCTCCTGGCTGCACGGGAGGTGGGGCCCCAGCCCAGGGCCAAGGGGGGCGTGCTTTGCTCTGCAGCCTGGTATCTGGGGGCCAGAAGGCCAGTCAGTGAGGAAGCCACATGTGTCCCTCCCCTCCATCTAGCATTGAAGGGACACTAATGTCACCACCAATTAGAAAGAGTTCACACCATCCTTTCTTCTTGTGAACCATGGCAAAGCCCAGGGCAAGAAATGACCACGAAAGAGCCTAAAGCATCATGACAGAGAGGTAAACGTTTGCCTGACAGCGGAATGTGTCTGTCCACAGCCCAGGTTTGGTTTGGTTTCAGCTGCACTGGGTCTTAGTCGCAGCATGAGGGGTCTTCAGTCTTCACTGAGGCACATGGGATCTTTCTAGTTGCAGCGTTCAAACTCTTAGATGCAGTATGTGGGATCTAATTCCCCAACCAGGGATTGAACCAGGGCTCCATGCATTGGAGAACAGTCTTAGCCACTGGACCACCAAGGAAGTCCCAGCCGAGGTTTTTAAATTAAGCAAGTTCTGGCTCGTGTGAAGCTCTGACTGTGTTTAGAAATAGTAATACGCATCTGGGCTTAAAACGATGCTGGTGCCAGGCCTCTCAGAGCCTGGGGTTCAGATCAAGAAGGTCCAGGTGGAATCCAGGCCAAGCCTCTGTGGTTGGGGCGGAGGGGGTTGCTGTGGACCAGGACACACACCTCCCATGGGGCCAGCTGTGGGCCCCAAAGACTCTCACACTGGGAGGATGTTTGCTGAAGAAAACCAGGCTGTTTCCAACCTTTTGCTTGGCTCCCAGGTTGGGGAAACCGATAAAAACTAGCCCTATTGACCCGTCTCGTTCGGAGCCAGAGGTTGCGCGGTGGCAGATCCTTCCTTGAAATCAGGTCCCCGGAGATTGCGCTGAGCTCTAGACCCTCTTAATGCAAATTTTAAAAGCTTTTAATGTAACGTTAAGTACATACCAGCTACTTGTCAGAGCTGTAGTTATTGAGGGTTAATTTTCTAGCAGCTACATTCCTGATCAACTGTTACTTATAATTAGCCCCTATAAATGTTTCTAAATACTCAGATAATATTTGAATAGTTTAAATAAACTAAATAGCTGTTTTTTTGCTTCCATCGGGAAATCACATTTAAATTGGGAACTTTACTGGGGCAGGTCCATGTATCTGGCTGCTGTAAGTGTAGAGTTGGTTGACACCCAGCTGTTACACTCCAGGGAAAAAAACAGTTTAATATGTTTCAGAGTGTAAGAGGATTATTTTTAAATAGCCCCATGAATATCAGGAGAATTCGAGCAAGCCATAAACAGCCCTGAGTCGAAATTCTCTTAAGGCTGGTGGGGACTTTGCAGGCTAACTCTCCTTCCTCAAAGTCAGCTTTCACGTTTGGTACTTGTGCCCGGCAGCTTCAGCGTGGGTCCCCAGTTTGTTCTGTGTTGACCCTCATGGTTTCAGCGGGCAGAGGCTGGCACACCCCACAAGATACCTGTGGGCCCCTCCCAAGACAAGGATGCTCAGTTTGGGGGTCCTGCTGGGGACCAACGGCGGGGTTTCTGCGAATGTGTCTGCTGAGCTCAGCAAGGTGCTCCCAACACTGTCTCCTCTCCCTGCAGCCCCTCACTCCATCCAGGAACATCCTGGAGTGGAAGGAGGCCCATCGCAGTAGCAGCAGATGCCCCCAAGCTGCCCTGCTCCCACCCTTCTGCCAGCCCTGGGCGGCAAGGTGTGCTGTGTCTCGTACCCCCCTACAAGCCCAAAACATCCTACTGTACATGCTCAGGTACCCCAGCCGGACGCTGCACAACTCGTGGCCAGGAGCAGGGACAGAACACGACAGACCAAAGAGGCCTTTCTGGGGCTTCTTGAGCTGCTGGCAGCAGAGGTGGGTGTGGGAGGGGTGTGTTCATTCACAGGCCTGCGGGGGAGGGCAGCAGTAGCTCTGGGACATTTATCTACCACCTAGGAGGGGTGCCTGGAGAGACCCCTCTATGGGCATCCTGTGCTCAGAGGCCAGTGAACCCTGACTCAGGTCAGGGATTTCCCAGGTAACACAGCTTCACCCATGTGGCCTCTTTCTGAGCACCTAGTCTGTAGCTGGACCTCACAGGAATTCTCCTTTGTGACAGCCAGACGGAGGGCAATCGGGGGTCAGCCTTGGCATCTGGGCCACCTCTGGCCCTTCCTAGTCGAGTCGTGGGGCCGGGAGTGTGTCCTCAACATCCCTTGTGAAGCAGAACCCTCCAAAGCTCAGGACAATCCGTGTGAATTCTTGATGCTGCTCCGGCACCTCTGAATGCAAGGAGTGCGGGGCCCCTCTTCCTGCCGGTCCACAAGCTCTGGGAGAATCCTGGCTGTTTCCAGCCTCTGGAGGCACCTGTTTTCCTCAGCCAGCAGCCCCTCCTGCATCTCCAAGGCCAGCATCACAGCACCCACTCCTGGCTGCTCTTTAGTCAAATCCCCTCTCCCTCTGCCATGTAAGGACCTTAGGGCCTCCTGGCTGATCCAAGATCATCTCCCAGCCCAAGAGCCTGAATGCAATCATGCCTGCAGACTCTTATTTATCCTGCGAGGTGACACTCATGGATTCCAGGGATCCAGACCCGGACATCTTTGAATAGGACATATGGCCCTGTTCAGCCGGTCAATTCCAAGGCAGGATATGGGGACCCCTGTAGGTGGGAGGAGAGGAGGTGCTGTCTGGTCTCTGCCCCCTTTCCCATCATGCTGTGTTACCTGCTCCCCCAGAAACAAGGATGTTCACAACAGCTCACCTTTTCTAGCCTCCCTAGGGGCCTAATGCAGGCAACACCACCCCTGCTCAGTTCAACCCCTAAGCCCTGGAGGAGAAGTGGACTTTGACCCACATCTGTTCCCACCAGAGGCATCAGGCTCAGAGAGACCAAGGTTCTCACTGGAGGTCACAGCTCAAAGCACAGAGCTAGGCTGGGAACCCACAAAGTCTGGCAAAGTGTACTGGGAGCCCAGAGCGTCCAGGTCCGGGGGTGGCCAGCATCCCCATTTTTACCATCTCTGGATTAGCAGTAAAGGCATGATTTCTGCAGATTACCTCTTTGAAGGAAAACTTACTCAGAGAAAGAAAAACAAGCTTCTCTGTTGGAGGGAAGGAAAAATAGGAATCTTTGGCTTGTGTTTTTCACTTGCTGCTTCATACTATTCAGCCATACCAGCTCCAGGATGGCTGCAAACAAGACAGTGACTGAAGAAAAGCAAAGCGAGATCTGTGGAGACCCCTTGCACGCCCCGGGGCGGCGAGGGTCTGAGGACCTACTGAGCAGAGATGCTGCCGCAGGTGTGGATGTGGGTGGGGCAGGTGACCAGGGCTGCCCTCCACTGACTCCCAAGCCTCATCACTGGGGGCCGCTGGTCAGGGGAGGGCACCCTATGTGCTGCAGGCTGGGTCCTGTACTCCTCACCCCACCTACCTTTGCACAATGCTCACAGACTGGGTCTGGCTCGAGTATTTCTGCCTTGTCATCCATTTGGAGTGAGTCTGGCATCCCTGGGCGTGGGCAGATGGGGAGGTAGTCGTGTCTGCGATGTCGCTGCTGGAATCTGACAAGTTGTGGACCGCAAGGAGCCTCCTCTTTCACCCCCACCCCCACGCTTCACACAACAACCCGCTAATTAACCACCTATCCATGAGCCGTCCAGTCTCTTCAGTGAGGTGTCTGATGGCATCTACCTCACCCGTGTGCCCGTGAAGTGCTGCGGGGTCCCCGCTGGGTGGCCCCAGCAGATTCTGACCTCCCAGTGCTTACGGACCAGCGAGGAACTCGCAGGTACTTGGCATGCCGGTGGCAATCCATCCAGCCAGCAATTACCAATGCCACCGAGAGAGACGTGCAGGCAAAGAGTCTGTCCAAACCAATTTCCCTGGGCTGGTTATTTCAAAGTCTGAAAATCCCTAATTCCGGGAGGCAGGCGGTATTTAAATTTAAGCTCGACTCCCGAATGAGATCTTTGCATTCGCCTGTTCAACTTTATTTGGAACTGTGAAACGGTAACTTGATTACACTTTAAGGAAGCTTTGGCTGGGAGATTGCAGCCAAAGTCTCTGCTCCTCTGAGTTTATCCCCCTGCTGATGGAATCCACCCAAATGGGGGGCTCCGTGCCACTGCTGTGAGGAAGCATGGACGAGGCTCAACCCAGGCATTCTCCAGGTGGGGCATCCTGGGGCGACAGTTTCAGGGTGTTGTCTGTGGTCCTAGGAGGTGGACACACTAGCTCCCTGCTTGGCCACACAGGAAGGGCCATCTGTAGAAAACTTAGTCTCCCCAGTCTCCCAAGCCGCTGGATTATAAAACTGTCTAGATAAAAATTCATTATAAGAAGAGCTTAGACCTGGCCACCTCTCACCTGGGGGCAAGTTCAGCTTCTGGTGTATTGGGGTCAAGCTGGGGGGCCCAGAGTGGGGACCCAGCAGGTGAGCAGGGGCAGCAGACTCAGAAACTCAGGGGGGAGGAAGGGTCTCAAGTCGAGGGGCCAGTGTGGAAGCCACCATCACCTGAATAGGAAATGACGGGGGCCGAGGTCTGGAGTAGAAGAGTCAGGATTCTGCCTGCAACTGGTAGAAGTCCACTCAAACTCAGGGTTTATGGCTCGTGTAGATGAAACATGACAAGCTGTGTCAGCTTCAGGAATGGTAGGATCTAGGCGCTCAGGCGAAGTCTGTCATCAGGTGGCTTTCTTCTCGTCTTGTGGATCTGCCATCCTTGACATTAGCCCATCTCAGCAGCGCCCCTCAACCCCAGGCATGAGCAGCACAGAGCACGTACCCCCACATCCCCAGTTCCATGGAAGGAGAGAGTCTCTCTCCACCCAGTGGTTCCAGCAAATTCTCAGGAGCAGTTCATGAATCTGATTAGCTCCTATACCCACCCAGCAATGAGGTAAGAAGACCCAAGAAAGCCCCTAGGCAGAGGGACCAGCGGCTCCAAACAAGCCACCCAAGAGCACGTGTGCTCCGTGGGGGGCAGTGTGGGCAGGAATGAGGCCGAGGGGAATGGGGCTGGATCCTGGGGACCCCACAGGGTCAGGCCATTTTAAGGAGCCACAGCTGAATTCTAGGAGTGGCAGGGAGACCAGTGGGCAGCATGGGCCTAACTGCGCTCGCTTCTCAGGGAAGCCCCAGTGACCGCCCCATAGACTCTGCTCGCACTGATCTCAGGACAGCTGGAGCCCTGGGGGTGTCCGGAAGCTGCCCAGGTGACCCTGGTGCACGGCCAGGGTCTGGTATCCCCAGGCCGTCCCTGTGCCTGCAGACTGAGCCATGTCCCCATTGTAATAAGACAAGGGTGCCAGGCAGGCTCCCTGCCCCCCAACCTCCCATCATCCTGGCAGAGATCCACCCCTCTCAGAGGAGAGGGAGTTGCATGGGAACCACAGGGCTCTGATGGGACTCTGAGCCTTTGGTTTCTTATCCACAGTGAAGAAGAAAGGCTGAAAATCCTTGGCAGTGTTTTTGTGGGAAGCCGACGTTCAGTAAATGAAGGAGCAGAATGCCACTCACCTTCTCCCACCCCCACCCCCACCCCCACCACCCCTGTACTCAGCCCAGGCCCCAGAGGGTGGGGAGGGCAGGGGGCTCCATGTCCAGTTCAGCCACCCGGGGCCAGCAAGGTGCAGGGCCCTCTCCAGAGGGCCTGTTTGTTTCTTCATAGGTGCCAGGAAGAGGGGTGTCCTCATTCCCTCCCCAGGGCTGAGGCGTGCACCTGAGGTCTCATGCCCAGAACAGAGACCAGGCTCCACTTACACCCATGGTTTAGAACAGCACAAGGTCAGTCTACACCCCTGAAGGTGGGTGCCAGAACCCACCCACATGGGTCTATACCCCGATAATTCAGAAGGTGCTCTGCTGCCATGAAAAACTATAATGTGGGGTTGGGGGCAATCCACATCCATTTGAGGGTCTGAGGGTAGTTCCAGACCCTTTCCCCAGAGAGATGCTCACACACACACACACGGGCATATATACACATGTGTGCACACATATGTGCATACACCTGTGTAATGTGTGTACATGCCGTGCATACATATATGCACATGTATGTGTGTCCACCTGCACACATATGTGCACACCTACACGTGTGTGCATATGTTGTGCATGCATATATGCATGCGCAGGTACACCCACACGCACACATGTACGCACATAGATGCCCGCACACGGGCCCCAGCAGAGCTGAGGGACACTCCTGTTAGAAGTTCACCACCATAACAGAGTCTAGGCACAGACCAGGCTAGAGGTGGGGCCGTTGGAGGAAGACCACACAGCCTTTCACTCTGACAGCTGTTTAATTTCCGGAGGAGAGTAGAGACAGTGAAGGCAGGCCCCTCCATCCCCACCGCAGCCGCATCCATCTCAGCCTCATGCATGTGTAGCACCTCTCCACGTCAGCACTCCATGAGGCCAAGTGGGATGATGGAGGGGCCATCTGCCACCCCTCCATCCCTGGGAGCAATGCAGGGCCAAGCTGGCCCCAAGGACACGGTTGAGGGCCGCCTTCCGCCAGGTGACACGGATGCCTGGCACAGATTGGATCTGGGCTTCTTGAAACCAGAACCACACTTTTGAGAGAGGCAGAGCTTATTTTAACTGCCAAGAAGCCCTCTAATAATGGGTTGCTAAGAAACCACCACAGTAGACGATTTTGAAAACGAAGGAGACGTTTGTTCTGATCTATGAGTTTCCGAGACCATGGAAACACCCCTACCACACACACGCCCGCCCCGGCTGACGCAGTGCTATGGGGGGCGTGGAGGATCCACTGGGAGGGTTCAGGAGCTGCCTGGTGGGGAGAAGCTGCCATGGGAAGAAAGTGGGTGATATTGGAAGAATCAATGGGTATTGTCAAGCCCACAGTCACTGTATTCCAAACCACAGGGTGAGCCAGGCTGGCTCTGCCTGGCTGGTGTCTTTGTGGAGGTTGGGGGCCTTAGAATGGTCAGGATGTTGAGAGGACTATCTGTTCTATGGCCTCTCTCTGAGCACCTGGTAACAGGGATTCAGGATACCTACCGTGTCTGAGTTTGGGGCTATTCAGGCTAAATCGATCGGGTCCAGAAACCTCCTTCTCATCGACCCCCTCTGCTGCCTGCAGGGAGCCTGGGATCCTGGCCCCGCCTGGAGGTCTGGCAACTCCCACCATCCAGGAGGGAGGGCAGCCTCGGGCAGGTCTTGTGCACCGTGATAAACTGTGTGGAGCAGCCACACGGTAATTGTGCTCAGGAAATAAGCAGAAGCAAGAGGACAAGACAAGCTGAGAAATTACTGACAACTCTTCAGGCGCGAATGGCATGGTGGAACAAGCGGGGAAAGTGTCTTGTATCAAGAGGGCGACCAGGTACCTTGGGATTTTGCCCATAGCACTTTATCAACCCCCAGGGTATCTGGGGTTGCTCAGCAAAGACAGAACACTCACAGCCAATGATGTCATCGCTGTTACCTTAAATAACATCAGCCAAGCAGTGGGCTGGCAGGCATGGCTGGGATGTAGGCACCAGGAGCTCCAAAACCATGCTGGGTGGACTGGGCTGGGCTGGGCTGGGCTGGGTTGGGCAAGACCAGAGGCTGGAAAAGGCCGGTCTGCCAGCATGCCCCAATCCAGACAAAATTATGCCTGAGACTGACAAAGGCGGTGAGACGTACTCTGGCCGTGTTCAAGGCACCTGGAAATCATCTGTGGCTGCACGGACCTGGGCCGCAGTGACTTGGAAACCTTGCCCCGACAGACGAGGGGACAGGTACCACTATGGGTGGGGACAGGGCTTCGAGAACTCTCTTCTCACAAAGCTCTGGGTCACCCAAGAGTCTGCACTTCCAGAACCGTGACTCTGATCTCAAACCTAACGGGTACATCTGTTTTCTTGGCCTCGTTTCAAATGCAGCAACGGCAGCTGCAAAAAACACAGCTAAATCTCCGTGCAAAGACACATTTATAACCACCATGCCCTGCAGTCAGAAAAAAGGCTCCATTTAGACCTCATTTCAAGACCGTGGGCACATTAAGGCCCGGCTCTAGATCTTAATGATGTGTGGGGCTTCCTCCACCCCGCTTTGCCCCTCCTAGGGCGAACTCGTCTCGGAACATTAAGGGGTACTTGCAGGATCCTTCCTACCATGATTAGCAACAGAAGAGCAGTCGACTCTGCACCTCAGAGCAGCTTCTCAGCTTTGCCTTCTCCCTCCCAGTGTTTGCAACCTCCCGTTTGCCTTTCAGATGGGGACGAGGTGGGGTCAGGACGGTCGTGGGGTCTGGGTCAAGCCGCTGGGGTAAGCATTTCATGACCCCACCTCCATACTTTCTACCTTCGGTTGGAATCTGCATATGCTATGGTTTCCCTGATGGTGCTGTTTTAGTCAGCTCACTTTTCCTATGAATTAAGTTTATTGTTTAATTAACTTGTACTGGAGTATAGTTGCTTTACCATGTTGTTTTAGTTTCTGCTGTACAACGTAAAACGGCTATATGTATACACATATCCCCTGCCTTCTGGATGTCCCTCCCATTTAGGTCACCGCAGAGCACTGAGGAGCGCTCTCTGTGCTATGCAATAGGTTCTCATTCGTTCTTTGTTTTATTTTGTTGATGTTGTTGTTTAGTCACTAAGTTGTGTCTGACTTGTTGAGACCCCGTGGATCGTACCTCTCCAGGCTTCTCTGTCCATGGGATTTTCCAGGCAAGAATACTGGAGTGGGTTGCCATTTCCTTTTCCAGGGTATTTTTCCCAACCCACGGATCGAACTCACATCTCCTGCATTGCAGGTGGATTCTTTACCACTCAGCCGCCAGGCAAGCCTGTATATATGTCAACCCTAACCTCCCAATTCATCCCATCACCACCCCCCTCAAAATAAGCTTAAAGGCCACTTTACACAATCATTGTTTAATGAAAAGCTCCCAGAACTAGGCCTAAGGAAAACGGACCCGCCCTAAAAAACGGCAGCTAAATGATGTGATTGTTTAAAAGCTGTGTTTGTTCATCTGCCCCTGAAAACCAACTGCAGCCCCAGCAGGAAGTCACGTGCTACTGCCTGGGAGATGGCAAGGTCATTGATGCAGCCGTGTGGAGCGTTCTCTGTGGGCTTGAGACCTTTAACTCGGAATTAACGCAGATGACCAATTCCACCAGTTGAGGCTTCTCATTTCTCTGTGGCTGTTCAGAAGTGTTTCTAAGACTGGTGCGCTGTCACAACCAACCCGTCTTTCCAGGGTTGGCCGGCCGAATGAACAACGGGTGTGACATGTCAGCACAATTCAGAAATCAAATTAATCTAGGATCTTCAGTGTTGTGGCAAATTGTAAATGACACCCAGGAAGACACGCTCGCCTGTCATCTCCGCCGTTTACATAACTAAAGCCGATCCCCAGCTCGGAGGCACCTGACAACGAGGGATCTCTCGTTAGCCATCAAGGTCCTGAGAGCCAGTGATGACTGTAATCATAGCCGCGTGTCCGTGACACCAGGACTAATTAGCTTTTGCAAGGAAGAGGGGAGGCAAAGCTGGCATGTGTGGAGGTGCAAGCTTATCCAGTTGGAGGTGATGGATAAGGAGACCAGAGCAGGAACTTGGGTTTTAACCCATGAGGACTTGTGAAGGAAAGCAGGCCTTCTCTGGCCGGAGCTGTTTTTCGTGGCTTGGTTCTTCAGGAACAAAGGCAGAATGCTGAGTGCAAACATTACAACCTACATACAAGACAGACGGGCGACTGAGGGGCAAGGGCAGAGAGGCCAGAGAGGGGTGATGGGAAGCCCTCAGCTGAACCCAGAGGCCACAGGGAGGCATATGGGCACTCCCAGGGGCGGTGGGAGTTTTGCAGGGAGGGGTGACCTGAGTTTTATTTGAAAAGATCACTGTGTCTCTTGCTGCAGTAGTCCTCACCACCCCAGCAACTATTGCTCGAGCCTGGGGGCTTGGTGGGGGTTGGGCTGAGCGGAAGGCCTCCATCCTCCAGCAGGAGCCAGGCTGGCTCTCCAGACAGAAGCAGAGAAGCAGAAGGCAGCCGAGACCAGTCATTGACGGCCCACTGGCTAAGCGAGGTGCTGGTTGACCCCAGCGAAGAAGGTAGGGTGGTGGGTGTGGGGAGGACATGGGGAGAAGCTTTAGGCTGGGTTGAAATCCGCCCATCATCATGGAGCAAGGCTGTGCTGTAGGTGTTATTATTACTGTCATCCTTCTGCCCCCTGTGTGTGCTTAGTGGTTTTGCTTGTGGGCAGGTTCCCAGAACTCTTGCCAGTAAAAATCAGCTCCAGTCAAGCACGGGGACAGAAGGGGGAGTGATTGGTGTTTAGTGGGCTCAGAGTTTCAGTTTTGCAAGTTGGGAAAATTCTGGGGGTCTGTGGCCCAACAGTGCAAATCTGCTTAACAGCAAATGTAGAAATGGTTAGGAGGGTAGATTTAACATAGTGTATCTTTTTACCATAATAAGAGAGTATTGCTAAGCAAAGCAATAAAATAAAGTGAAATCTAAAAACACTTTATTAAAAAAAAAAAAAAGAAGAAGAATTTGTCTTTTAAATAGAAATGCTGAGCCAGACTCAGAGCTCTCTCTAACTTGGTGAGTTTTTCTAGAGTATATTTCACTGTGACTCTGACCTGTAGTGATGCTATAGCATTATATTCCTGTGCTGTGCTGTGTCCTCAGTTGCTTAGTCATATCTGACGCTTTGTGACCCCATAGACTGCAGCCTGCCAGGCGCCTTGGTCCATGGAATCTTCCAGGCAAGAATACTGAAGTGGGTAGCCATTCCCTTCTCCAAGGGTTCTTCCCAACCCAAGGATCCAACCTACACTTCCTGCGTGCTCTGCATTAGTAGGTGGATTCTTTAACACTGAGCCACCTGGGAAACCCCGTTATATTCCTATTTTCATTCAAGCCCGATTTTTTAAATGAAAGTAAGTGACACCCCACAATCCCACAGTCAAGATCATAATCAAATAGAAATTGAATGCAGCCTGCCCCGGGCATGTGCGCCCCTGGATTCTCAGACCCACGTGACACCCGGGATCCCTCCTCTGTTCACTCAATGTGGAGAGTTATCAGGAATCGGAAAATTGGAGCCACTCCCACTGGAGATCCAAGTCTGCCTGTGTTCCCCCAGGTCCCTGCCCAGCCCCTACCCTCTTCCCCTCCACCTCCACCAAGCCCCCTGCCATGCCCCCTGCCAATTCAAGAGCAACCCCAAATGTCATAAACCCATCAGCTCTCTGCAGAACCAATCAGAGGCCACTGTCCCTGAGAACTTCTGTACCCCAGGCCCTTGGTCAGCCTGTAAGTCTCAGAGCTTCTCAGCAAAGCTACTGCCCCCTACACCTTCGCTGCCCCCCACCCTCCACTGCTCCCTGGGGTGGGACCGGCAGGAGCATGTGGCCTCTGGACTTTCTAGGCCTGGCTCGCTGGGGGCTGGAGACCCTGACATTACCCTGCTCTGCAAATTATGCCACTCTTGTAACGGGATTTGTAACCTGAGCTGGAAGGGAGTCAATCAAACGAGCTCACGCACCTCGTCCCTGCAAAAGTGCTGGTGACGCGCTGACAGCTGCTTCATCAGCAGCCGGCTCCTGCCTGTCAGGCACACTGCTCCGGAGGAACCTAGCAGAAATCACGTTTCTAAAAGCCACAAACATCCCCAAACTCTTAGGGAGAAAAAAATGCACTCCATGCTGAGGATGTGATCCAGGTAGAAGTGAGAAGTTGCTGGAAGAAAGATCCGCAGGATTCAGGCTTAAGAAACAAGGTTTTCCTGAGACGCAGGATTGGCATGCCAGCATCTCAGTTAGGCCTTAATCAAGGCCATGCATTAAACGCGTCTGCTGGGCTCACACAGAATCACCCAGAAGGGAAAGCAGTGACCATCAATGGCCTGTAATAAAGATCAAACTTTTAACGATCTGAAGCAAGGAGAAAAAAATAAATTGCTTTCATGCCTTTGCCGTGAGAAAAGGATGCTCACCATACTGTCATGAGCAAAGCAGATTATATCAACCAGTTGAAAATGAAAAAGCAAAATGGGAAATGGTTGTTGCCTGAGCCAAGAGGTCTTGGGATTCCTAGAGCCCTGGCCTCGCCACCATCCTGGCGATAAGCCCAGCGGGGGCCCCTCCCCGGCAATCTGCAGCCCAGCCAGCTGACTTTCAGCTTGCACTCTGCATCAAAGCCCAGGTGGTTCTGCCATCCACCACCTGTGTGTCTTCAGCAGTATCCCCCGCCCGGGGCCTCCAGAAGTGGCTTCCTTCCTGCTCGGTTCATCTGCTTTCAAGGGTTGCTGCCTGCACTTAGCTGAGGTTTCCTGCAAGCAGAGCTGAGGCTGGGGTTTAGGTGCATGTATGGAGGTTGAGTGGAGAAGGCAATGGCACCCCACTCCAGTACTCTTGCCTGGAAAATCCCACAGGCAGAGGAGCCTGGTGGGCTGTAGTCCATGGGGTCACGAAGAGTCAGACACGACTGAGTGACTTGACTTTCACTTTTCACTTTCATGCATTGGAGAAGGAAATGGCAACCCACTCCAGTGTTCTTGCCTGGAGAATCCCAAGGACGGGGGAGCTTGGTTGGCTGCCATCTATGGGGTCGCACAGAGTTGGACATGACTGAAGCGACTTAGCAGCAGCAGCAGCATGGAGGTTGAGGGGGTAGCGTTATCAGGAGAAGAGGCAGGGAAGTGGGGTGGGCAGGGAAGAAGCCAAGGAGAGAGTTGGATCCAACTGGAACCCAGCCTCAGACTGGTCCTGGGAGCCAAGGAGGAGAGTGGCCCCCAGCCCCACCCACCCTTGTGCCCACAGCCTTCATGGCCATGGCTGCCTGGGCAGGGAGCAGTAACTTCCCATGGGAGGGGGTTCACTTGGCCAAAGGCAGCTCTTCAGCCCCCCTGCCCAGCAGCTGGAGGAGAGGCTGCTGCCCAGGGAGGTGGGTCTGGGCAGAGCCCTGGCCACGTGCACATCTGCTTCTCTTTGGTGTGCTTTCAAACGTCCAAAGAGGATTTCTCCTATTCCACATGGCCTAGACCTTAAGTCAAACCATCCCAAACATAGCATTGAAACTGGGTAGGAATGTTCCCCACCCTTGATGTATAATTCACTCACCAACCAACAGACGTGCGTGTGAATCTCTGTCGTATCTGAGTCTTTGCGACCCCACAAACTGTAGCTCGCCAGGCTCTT
The DNA here is from genome assembly GCF_029378745.1 of Bos indicus. Lineage (NCBI taxonomy): Eukaryota > Metazoa > Chordata > Mammalia > Artiodactyla > Bovidae > Bos > Bos indicus. The sequence goes on along the minus strand of NC_091772.1, from coordinate 55,298,918 downwards.
CTGTCCACGGCATTTTCCAGGCAAGAATACTAGAGTGGGTTGCCATTCCTTTCTCCAGGGAATCTTCCCCACCCAGGGATCAAACTCAGGTCTCCTGCACTGCAGACAGATTCTTTACCATCTGAAACAGGGAAGCAACCAACAGATAGTCTTTGTATTTCTGTAGAAGGTGGTCTGTTACCAGGCCAAGCCCCCTGGGGGGATCCCAGGAGTTAGGACGTGGACATGTGAAATTCTCAGGGTTTGCGTCATGTGCAGAAGGCACGCAGCCTCCTCCACCTCCCCACCCACTGCACCCCAGATGTGTCAGAGAAGTGCTTGGTTTCAGAGCAGCTGCTCTGCTCTCCAGGCTCAGAGAGGAGCCTCTTCAGGCAGGTCAACTGCACTTGCAGAAACAGACCGAGAAAAACCACAGCCTCCTGCTAACAAACAGACCTGACGTGCTGGCCAGCGGGTCAGCCCTGCGGCCCAAGGCTTGAGTCAGGATCCCACTGCAGCTGCTGATGCCCGGGTTCCAGGGGCTGCAAGCACTACATAGACTAGAGCCGACCCAGATTCACAGTATGCCTCCCTTCTCCAACAGAAAGAGCTTAAATTATTGCTGCCGCAGATTTCAAACAGAATTTCTAAGCATCCTCGGCAAACCCGTTCAGTTTTGAGAATTAACAGAGTAAACAAGATTGCAAGGGGGATGTTTAAAATGTGCTTCCCGCTCCCTCCAGCACTTGGGAGGCCCCCACCCTCGTTCTGGCCAATCCGCTAATGAGCCAGAGTTCTTATCCATCCTCCCAAGCCTCGCACCCTTGGGAACCCACTCGGCTTCTGGATCCAGCATCAGGTTTGCCTGGTGACAACTGCGCCCTCTTGCTGGGACACTCGGGGGCCAAGTTAATCACACAGTCGTGTCCAACTCTTTGCAACCCCATAGACTGTAGCCCACCAAGCTCTTCTGTCCATAGGATTCTCCAGGCAAGAAAACTGGAGTGGTTTGTCTTGCCCTTCTCCAGGGGATCTTCCTGACCCAGGGCTCAAACCCAGGTTCTCCCACATTGCAGGTGGATTCTTTACCGTCTGAGCCACCAGCGAAGCCTCTCAGGGGCCAAGTGCTGCACTTCTCACCTGGTTCCCGTCTCCCAAGGGCGGATGGAGTGAGTGTGTCCACGAGGACTCGTGATCCTTCTCTTTTCACAGATGAGGAAACCGAGGGTCAGAGAGGCTTAGTCACCTGCCCAGGGTCCCACAGCGGAAGGCAGCAGCTGCAGTTCCAGGCCCACCTGCCTCCAAGCACCCCCACCCCAGTACCTGGGCCAGAAGAGCTGCCCACAAGGGCAGGGAAAGCACCCAGCCTCTTCCAGCTCCAGCCAGCCTGTGTTTCATTTCCTCCACCCCGTGTGTGACTCCCGTCCCTCCCTGGCTACCTGGGGCCCCCAGAATCTGGTCCACTGTCCTCTCCAAAATGGTGGGAGACAGTCACCACTGACACTCCACCACAGCCCATACCACTCATGGCTAGTGGCCCAAAAGAACGCCCCCAGGGGAGGGCCCAGCCTCTGGAGCTCGAGCTCTGGGTTCACATCAGGTCCCCCTGCAGCATGTGACTGGGGGCCACCGGCCTGCCCCTCTGGGTCCACTTGTGCATCTGAAACGTGCCCCCCCCGCCGTAGGCAAGGACTGACCCCCCACCCAGAACATCCCAGGAGTTATCTGCTTTCATCCGCACTGTCACCTCAGTTCAGGGACAAGCAAAGTGAGGCACAGAGACTGTAGTAAGTCACCTGAGGTCACACAGCTGGGACGTAGGGGCAGGACTGGAACCCAGGCTGGAGAAGCAATCCTTCGGACCTTCCCCAGGGGTTCAAGAGAGGCAGCTGGGAGCCACATCATTGCTGACGTTTGGTTTGGTTTCTGCCGCCTCCAGCCTGTGAACTGGTGCACGCTGCCCTCTCATCTGTGAGCTGGCACCTCCCAAAACAACTGGCAGAAAACTCCCTGATGCTAGAGACCCAAGGCGGAGCCCCCGTTCCAAGGGAATGTTTGCAGCGATTAAACCCTGCTTTACGTGATAGGAAAATGAGCTCTCCCCACCCCACTGCCACACCCTTAAATACATCTCTAGGATGTTGGTGTGTCTGTAAGTGGTCCCTCATTAATTCTTGCTCCCACTCACTCCAGTGCTTGAGCATCTTCCTTGGCAGGTGATGAGCAGTTTATCGCCAGCATCTCAAGTCCTCCGGGCCAGGCAGCCCCTTCCAGGTGAACATTTTGAAGGAAGCACATCCTCACCCTGGGGCTTTGCCGTGGGTGGGGCGGGATTAACACTGACAGTTCTTTGCTGGAAGCCCCCCGAGGGAGGTCATGCTCCTTTCTGCCCCTACTTACCCACAGGGTGCTCCCTGCCCAGCAGCCTGGGCCACCTTGGCGCTGCACAGGGCTTTGTGATGCCTGTGTGACCTCAGTTGTGGGTATTGGGAGGCAACTCCTGAATAAAACTCGATTTCTTCCCATCTGTAAGCCAAGGATCCCCTGCCTACTTTTGCAGCAACACAGGAGCTCTGAAAGTATTCACAGGGTGCTGGAAAGTTCTGCACGTGGGTGCACTTGAGCTCCAGGGTGTGGGCTGGACAGAGTGCGCGCCCTAGGGTGCAAGGCGGAGGTCGAGGGCTAGAGAAGGATGCGGGCAGAAAGGGCATATGCCCCATAACCCAAGATGGCCTTCTGACTCGAAACCACGGTCCCAGCCTGACACCTCCTCCCAGGAGAGTTGTGGTGCCCATGTCACCACCCTGGCCCTCCTCCCCCGGGCAGTGGGGCCACATGTCCTGCTCTGTGGCCCTGAGGTGTCTGTCCAGGCCCAGGAGTGGCCCCTGCAGTAATTCCAGCACCTTCTGCCCTCATGAGCTGGGAGGGTGGCCCACTGCTGCTTCCGGAGCAATCTGAGTTCCTGACCTGGTGTTCCCTGACTCTATCAGTCCAGGAAAGTTCAGAATTTAGCCTTGATCTTGGACTTCTGGAGGGTAAACTGTCTGTATCCAAACTCCTCGGTAATCAGGAGTCCTGAAGATCCCCAAGAAGCCCCCAAGAATGGGATTTATCTTTGCAGTAAAGGGGTGGGGAGGGGGCATGAAAGCTCAGAGATTATGTTCTCAGGCCTTGGAGGCCGCAGCCCAGGGAATTCCAAGCTGGAATGAAAATAAACCAAAGGAACACTGGTTTTCTGTTTCTAAGTCTTTGAAACTGTTAATCCTAGCTTATCAAATGCAAAATATGCCCCGATCAGAAATGAGACGCTCGCAAAGGAGGGTTTGGAGCCGGGAACTGGGTCGTCTCCCACTACCTGGAAAGCCTGTGCTGACTTTAAACCCCCACATCGCTCATTTACAGAAGAGCTTTCAGCAAGCGCTTTCTCTTGGCCTTGGCACAGAGGAGTCTAAAGTCACCTAAAACCTGGGAACTGAGTGTCTCCATTTGGGGAGCAGATGGGAGCTTCCCAGGGCGGCCCCCTGGGGATCCTCCCGAGACTCTCACAGCTTCGCTCTGGAGCAGACATCCACTCAAGGGCAGTCGGAGGCCCGGGTATGATGGGGAAGTCTGTCCTGCAGCCGATTGCAAGAAAGGAAACTCGAGGACAGGAGCGTGGGGGCATGGGGAGTGCAGCATTTAGGAGGTGCAGCCACTTTCCTGACCTGAAAACCCTCCTAACATGTTAGTTTGCTGTCATCGTTGTTTGCCTAGAGCAATATCTCCCGTGTTCAGAGGGGTAAAAATACGCAGCAGAGGGAATTCCCTGGTGATCCAGGGGTTAGGAATCCACCTTCCAATGCAGGGGACACAGGTTCAATCCCTGGTCAAGGAACTAAGATTCCACATGCCAGGCAGCGTGGCAAAAAAAAAAAAAAGTTTTTTAAAAAAATACACAGCTGAGCAAACAGGTCTCTCAGCAGCTCCCTGACTTTCTAAAAACAAAAGTAGCAATCCTGATGGCCACATTAAGCTGAGATTCTCAGGGGGAGAGGATGAAAAATTCTATTTTCCACTTCCTTAAACACCAAATTTATTTTCTTTTATCCTATGAGATGTTAATTTTCATAATAACAGGCCATGTTTTGCCAACCGGAAACGTAAAATGTAGCCCCTATTATAGATGGAAACCGTGCCCTCGGCTCTTCGGGACTTACGCAAATGACCATTTAAAGCCAAATGTGACCTCTGGGTTTCCTGCAGTTCGTGAGCTGTTGGTGAAACATGGAAATCTGTCCACAGGCAGATGGGAGCTGATGGAGTCTAGAATAGCGGACGATCTGGTCATCTCAGGTTGACAAAATGCAGAAGTTCTCCTAACGGACGGCAGGTGCAGCCCCTCCCGGGAGGCACGGCTGTGACCTCGCTGACTAGACACTCACCCACAGGCTGCCCCCTGGTTCCCACACCTTCCACTCTCACCACGGGGTCTGGGCTTGTTCCTGAGCCTGTCTCTGCCACCTGCACTTGCTTCCATAAGTGACTTCTGCATCATAGCAGCTTGTTCAAGACAGGCACCAGAGTCACCCCAGAACAGGTTCTGCGGGGCCAGGGAGTGTCTCAGACCCCAGTGGCATCCCCTGGGGACCCAGGACCAGACGGTGCCCAGACCTGCTCTCTGCACATCTTCACCTCCCAATCATCCAAGCCGAAGCCATGTGTGTCATCCCAACTAGTGACACAAACAACTGGGGGTTCTCTGAGCTTCTCCCTCTTGCTCACAGCCCTCGCTGGTGGGTCTGCTTAGGACGAGCCAGGGAGAGCTGTCAGGGGACCTGCTGGAACTCCCTGAGGCTAGCATTGCAGCAGGAGCCCCGTGGCTGCACCCCAAGGCACTCATTGCCTTCTCCTGCCTCAGTGGGCCTCTGGGTTCCCTCCGCTCTTCTCAGCCCCATCCCTGAGGTCCAGGGTCTTTGCACCTGCAAGGACTTCATCTCCACCTCCCAGCAGGACCTTCCCTCAAAGAGCATCTTGGCCAGGCCCACTGGGGACCACGGAATATGGCATTAGCCTTGAAATTGTCCCCTTCTGAAAGGGGGACACAGAAGGAGTGAGAGCATGTATCGGTATTTGCACCCGCTGTTCCCCTCAGATGCATTCAAACACATCATCCATCCCCCACTGCCCAAGGAAACCTGCAGACACATTTGTATTCTGCAGACCCCCTAACTCTGTGGTTGATCACGTCTCCTCCAAACACACCATCAAGAGGATCTCCATGGTTTCTGACGGCAGCCAAGTGGGAGCGCAACTCTCACTTTATGATGACACCTCCGCCCCAGCCCCACACGGTTCTGCCAGGATCCCGTACTTGTGTGCATCAGTTAGGGAAAGCACCACTTTCCATCCCCTTGCGGGGTCTCTTCCCTCTGCTGCTGATTGGTATAATTTATATGAAGCGATGAGCCCCCACCGGGCTGGGACTGCTTATGATACACGTATAATTACCAACCTTCTCCCAGCTTTGTGCACTCTGAGGAGGAAAGATGTTTCTAAAGGAGCTATTTTAGTTGTACTGATGAAATGCATATTCATTTATGGGGCGAGGGGGCTGGGTTAATTAGCTATTATTGCAAGGCACGCTGGGTTCTCAGGGATGGGACGCCAGGGTGGGGACACGCGTTACCAATTTGACTTTGTGACCTTGAGCTGTGGCAGATCTGCTTTGAAAGGTCTTGGGTCAAGTCCTCAGGCACTGATTCCTGGAATCTGGGGTCCCCTTCTCCCACGAGATCTGCTGGTTTCCTCTGGGGAAGATCTCCAACTGACTTCCTCCTCCTTCCTTCCCTTGGCTGCACCTTGTTCCAGACAGGGGACCCCCATTTCCTCTCAACTCCATCCTGTCTTCACACTCACCTCCCCCAAGCCTTCCCTTCCCCACAGAACCCCAAGGTCATTTAGGGTCCCCAGGGCACTGGGCCTTAGGAATAGCTGCCATTTCTCGGGGAATCCCATGTGCCCTACGCTGGGCTCAAATGCAAATTCTAGGATTTGTGGGACAGCTGTTGTTGTTGTTGTGTCACTAAGTCACGTCTGACTCTCTGCAACCCCATGGACTGCAGCACGTCAGGCTCCTCTGTCCTCCACTGTCTCCTGGAATTTGCTCAAACTCATGTCCATTGAGTCGATGATGCCGTCTGATCATCTCATCCTCTGTTGCCCCATTCTCCTCCTGCCTCAATCTTACCTAGTATCAGGATCTTTTTCAATGAGTCAGCTCTTCACATCGTGTGGCCAAAGTATTGGAGCTTCAGGTTCAGGCAGTGTCAGTCCTTCCAGTGAGTATTCAGGATTGATTTCCTTCAGAATTGACTGGTTTGACCTCCTTGCTGTGCTTATAAGGCAGTAGCTGTTGTGAAAGAACCAGAAACCGCACCCCCCGCATCAAGTTCCACCTTCTCCTCCTCTCTGATTCAGCCCCACTCTGTGCTCCCTGTGATCTTTAGGATGGGTTTGCAATTTGAAACAGCAAAGGAAAGAATCTTATCATTGTAATTCGGTGCAGTTTTGCCAACATTTAGCAGGCCCTCTGTGACCAGGGCACAGTGTACCTGAAGAGAGACCCAGAGAAGTAAACACCCCAGAACCCGAGGAAACAAGCACGAATCCAGCAACCCCAGCAACTCAGGGCCAGAGGAGAGATGCAGGATGCTGCGGGGCCACACCCCCAGCTCAGTACATCGCTCTCCAGAGATAACAGGCAAACCTCACGTGAAATTCACATTTTCTACCAGCCACATTTGGAAGAGTAAAAAAAGATGTGAAACTGAGTTTTTATTGTTGTCAAAAACACGTGACATAAAATCCTCAGTCACAGCCATTTTAAGTGCATGTTTCAGTGGCTTGAAAATGCATTTATAATGTTCTGCAGCCATCGCCTCCTTTCTTCTCCAGAACTCTTCTCATCTGGCAAACCTGAAACTCGGTCCCCCTTAAATACTAACCTCCAGCCCCTGGAAACCCCCAGTTCTGCTTTCTGTCCTGTGAACTTGACTCCTAGTCTAGGAACCTCATAAAAGTGGAATCAGATAGAGTTTCATTTTTTGACTGGTTTATTTCACTTAGCATAATCTCTTCAAGGTTCGCCCGTGTTGTAGTACAGGTCAGAATTCCCCCCTTTTTTTTTTCTTTGAGAATTTTTTTCTCAATTTTTTGAATGTTTATTTTTAACTCATGTATTTCCTTGGCTGTACTCGGTCTAAGTTGTGGCATGTGAGATCTTCTAGTTGAGGTATTTGAACTCTTAGTTGCAGTATTCAGGATCTAGTTTTCCATGCAAGGAACAATGCCCAATTACAGTGGCCTGGACACAGTCTTTATTTCATGTTATGAGAAGCAAAGTGAGTTGCTGCCAGTTCATGGGCTCATCAATGTCTTCAATGTCAAACCTCCTATTTCCTTACTCCACCACCCTTAGCTATTGGTGTGTCCTTGTGGTTGCAAAAGGGCTGCCAGTGCTCCTGCAATGTTCTCCACTTCAAGAAATGACAGTAGTAACTATCTTTTCATGCTTATTGTCAGGAAAGGAAAGCAAAAAAAAAAAAAAAGCCCAGGATTTCCCTCCAGACTTTCCCTCATATCTCACCCTTCAGATACTGTCAAAGATCCTCTGAACTGCAAAGGCTGCTGTGACAGTAAATGGTGGCAAACCCCAGCCTCCGCAGTAGGAGGCAGGGAGGGAGAAGGGAGCTCCCTGACTGGGATCAGCTGCCCTCCCACACATGTTCTAGAGCAAGGAGGCACTGCCAGCAGGTCCCTTCCCAGCTCCTCCAGCTTGAAGACTTACTAGAATTTTTTTTTCCTTCTTTATGGAGGAAGGTGGGGCTTTGCGATTTTATTTTTAGATTTCATCTCATTAATAATTTACTTATTTGCCATGACTGTGCCTTCAGACTGCAAGGCCAGTGCCCTAATGTGCTGGTGAATTATGTGTTCATTACGCACGTGAAGCAGAAAGAGCGTCTCGATGCCTGGAAGAATCACTCATGTAATAAAAACCTTTGTCATTTATTCATTTTAATACAATAACCATCTTCCCTCGTGTTGTGAGTGTTATTACGGCACCTCTGATGACGGCAGTAACATGAGGAGACAGTCGTTTTATGGAGCAGAGTTATTGCCATGTTTAGATTATCAGAATTTTTATTATGGTGTTAAAATGAAAACTGATACAGGAAAAAAGTGGGCTGACATACCTGTAGTTCCCAGGGCCTGGGAGGCAAAGGGCTCCCCCAGAGGTGTCCTCACTCACCAAGGTGGGCAGTGGCGACACCCCGTGCGTGGCCTGGGGGGCAGGACTCGGGGTAGAAGCCTCTCTGAGGAAGCACTAGAGGGTGTGTCCCCCCAGACCCCCACCTTCCCCACAGAGGATGTCACTGGACTTCAGGGGTTTCAAGCATGGCCGACCAGAGGCCACTGGACTTGGCAAATCAGCTAGCTGCCCAGTTTTCCTTCTCCCCATTTGGACCCTGGACATAACAGGAGGCTGCAATCCACCTGTAATTTTAGTGAGTTTGTTTTAACTTTTTAAAATTTATTTATTTATTCTGGCTGCACGGGATCTTTGTTGCTGCACATGGGCTTTCTCTGATTGCAGAGAGTAGGGGCTATTCTTTGTTGCCCCGACTTCTCGTTGCAGTGGCTTCTCTGTTGCGGGAGCGTGGGCTCTAGGCACACAGGCTTCAATAGTTGAGGCCCTTGGGCTCGTTAGTTGTGGCTCGTGAGCTTAGTTGCGATGCGGCATCTTCCTGGACCTGGGATGAAACCATGTCCCCTCATTGGCAGGTGGATACTTATCCACCAGAGAAGTCCCACCTGTGATCTCCGGACATAGACGTGCCAGAGCAGCAGGTTGAAGATCAGCATGCTCCCAGCCAGCAGCTGACCCCCTGTGCAGCCTGCCCATCCAGTGTGGGAGAGGGGGTGTATTTACCAGGCTTATTCAGAGAAACAAGGCCAGTAGGACGGATTGTTGTTGCTCTTGCTGCTCAGCTGAGTCCCATTCTTTGCGACTCCATGGACTGCAGCACGCTAGGCTTCCCTGTTCTTCACCATCTCCCAGAGCTTGGGCACATTAGGGGTATGACCCGACCAAGGCAACACACTTCGGCACAGAGCCCGCCCCAGGGTCCCCAATATCCTGGCCAGGACCCTAAAGGTATCTCAGCTATTCCAGGGTCTGGGACTTCATTTAGCAACTTGTTCAGTCACTAAAGAGTGTACTACTCTTTGCAACCCCATGAACCACAGCTCAGCAGGATTCCCTGTCCTTCACTATCTTCTGGAGTTTACTCAAACTCATGTCTGTTGAGTCAGTGATGCCATCCAACCACCTAATCTTCTGTCATCCCCTTCTCTCCAGCCTCAGTCTTTCCCAGCATCAGGGTCTTTTCCAATAAGTTGGCTGTTCACATCAGGTGGCCGAAGTATTGGAGCTTCAGCATCAGTTACTCCAGTGAATATTCAGGATTGACTTCCTTTTCGATGAATAGATGGATGGATGTAAAAGAAAGAGACTTATGATATAAGGAAGTGGCTCACACCAAAATCAGCAGTGTAGACTGGCAGCCTGGGGACTCAGGAGAGCTGCCCATCTAGAAAAGTCTGAAGCCATCTGCTGGAGAATCCCCACTTGCTTGGGGTCAGTCGGTCTCTTGTTCTGTTCAGGCCTTCAGCTGTTTGTAGGCGGCCCACCCATGTTAAAGAGGGCAATCTGCTTTCCTCAAAGTCCACTGATTTAATGATTATCTCCATCAAAAATGCCTTCACAGAAACACCCAAAAGGAGATCAAATCTACCCACATGGATACTAATAATGGAATGAGGATTTGAACCCAGAACTATTTCACCCAAAACCCATGCTTGTCACTGTCGACATAATATCTTCACCATGAATTTGTGTGTTTTGTACCCAGCTGAATTGCTAGATCCCTTGATGTCCACCTAAATTATTTATTTGGAACCATGAGAATAAATACATGTAGCACATTTATGTTGCCAGTTCATGCAAAGTCTTAAGAAAACAAGACACGCTGTTCTGCATGAAGTAAATTTACATCAAAGTAAGGTTCAGTCAATAAATACTCTGCAGTGGAGCCACGTCATGGGGCAGCTTTCTTAGGTGGAAATGGTGTGTTTTATTGGAAAGATTGGAAGAGACAGTGTCTTTAGGGTGGGGAAGCAGTTGCTGAAGGAAGCAAGTCTCTAAGGACCGTTACTCTGTTTGCCACAGTTGAACACATCAGCTTGTTTTCCTTTTCAGTATAATCTTCCAGCAGATGTCTGGGAGTCACAGGTCCCCTAGGGAGAAATCCCGTGATGCTCTGCAGCTTTCATTTCTGGGCTCCTCAGGGTGGTCTCATCATGTGTCCAAAGGCATCTCCACTGACTGCTGTCCTGGCAAGTGTGGGTTGCCACTGGGTAGCTGGATCCCCAGGTAACTGGTATGACTCAGAGAGAAAGGTAGCTCCAGAATCTCATAGAGGTGGATAAGGATACACAAAGGATGCTCTCCTGCCTCTGTGATATGAATTAAGTGAACTGATGATGTAAAGAGGGGGAAGGAATTAAAAAAGAGAGACCCCTGGGGAGTAACATCACAGCGTCCTGGGTCTCACCTAAGGAGGCAAAACTCCTCTCATTTCTCTCCTGTGCCAAGCTGTCTGCCTCTGTGATGAGAGTCTGTGCGTGCACGTGTTCATATTTCTAATACTGATCTCATTAATTTATTTGGAATTAACCAGCATGAAAACTTCCAAGAAAAGAGGTCTTGATAAGAAACAGTAAGCCAGTGCCAAACAAGAGATCCAGGTCAAGTTTAATCCAATTGTAGGGATATTTAGAAGGAGAAAAAGAATCCTTTAATTTGAAAGCCTTCTTCATCTAGAGCCTCTTCTCTCTTATTCTATAAGAGAACCATTAAATTGTGCAATAGCATTGGGGCCATGTGCATTGTAAGAACAGGCTTAACCCTTGTAAGATTACAAGATGAAGCTACATTTTCTGAGTGTCGGCAGCACAAACACAAAGATTCCTCAAGAAGGATGTTTAAGCAGTGGGTCCCTCCAAACCCCACGCTTCTCCTAGGACCCAGTAGCCATTTCTTTCATCTCAGAGTTACATTTAAAATGTTTGCATTTACAGCACAAGAGTAGATTTTTCTGACTTGACTTGTGGAGTCCAGAGTTGGAGGCTATTTTTTTTCTTTCTTCCCTCCTTCATACCTTTGTCGCCTGACTTGAGAAATTACCTATGTGATGCAAAGTAAAAGTTTTTATAAATCGAGCCTCTGGCTCTTGCCTTACCACAAGGCTCACTCATAAGAATTCTGAGTGCTTACTTTGGACAAAACCCTGGCCACATGCTTCACATACAAGATCTCATTCAAAATTCACCCTTGGGCTCACATCTGGGCCTCTCCCCAGCTTCATCCGTGGTCTGGCTGCCATAGCCTCCATCCCAGAGACTGGATCTCGTCTGGGGTCATCTTGTCAGAGACCGTGTGCGCAGGGCCTTCCAGAAGTGGGCAGGGACACGCATTATGTGTTAGTGAAGAAGCGTTCCTGGCAAGATGTTTGACTCTTTTTTAACAGTTATCGATTGATTAGGCTGCTTCAGGTCTTAGTTGCAGCATGCAAGCTCTAAGCGGCGTATGTGGGATCTCATTTCCTGATCAGGGATCAAACCTGGGATTGAACCTGCATTGGGAGCACAGAGTCTTAGCCACTGGACCCCCAGGGAAGTCCCGAGACGTTTGACTTTTCACATGGGGACCAGAAATGACACCAGGCAGGACGCGGGTGGCCGACCTGAGAGTGCACTCCAGCCACGGGTGCCATCTGCCCTGGGCACCCCGTCTCTCCAGCTCAGGCAGAGAGTCCCATCCATGGGCTCTGTTCCCTGACACACAGGGGTCCAGCCAGGGGGCTCAGAGGGAAAGCTGCCCCCGCTCTGGCTTCTGTGTGATGACAGCCCTTGGTAGCCGTTAAGTTCAAGAACCTGCGGGGAAGCCCAGACTGTGCTCAGAGCCCTTGCTCTGAGGTGGTCCCGATACTGTGTCCACTGAACACCACTAGAGGCCGGGTGGATGTGAGTTAAATTACAGTTTGCTGAAAGCCACATGACCCTCTCTCCTGAGCACCTCCTGGGAGGAGGTGGTCCCGATACTGTGTCCACTGAACACCACTAGAGGCCGGGTGGATGTGAGTTAAATTACAGTTTGCTGAAAGCCACATGACCCTCTCTCCTGAGCACCTCCTGGACAGTCCAGTGAGGGAGACAGAAAGAGGCCGGTCAGCAAAAACATAGACAAGAAAACGCTGGCCATGTAGGGGCTGGGGAGGTGAGGAGGCAGGTATAAGAGGCGCACTAAACCTCCCTGATGACTGGCTGGACACCTCAGGAGAGGACAGACCTCTCCTCACCTGGGCAGCCCCCGGAGGCCACTTCTTTGCCCCGAGGCTTACCTCTCCACACTGCAGGGTCCCCCGGGGGACGGGGCTGAAGCCAGACCCCAGGCCAAGCTGTTCCTCCAGGCTCTTTGCAGGCGACCACTCAGATGGAAACCCCATCCCCGTCTCTACTTGTAGGGATCCCCACCCCAAACAGGATGGAATGGTCAGGTGGGCCTCCAAGGGGATAGGGCTTAGGCGGAGGCCTTGGCACCTCGGGGATGCTGCCCTCTGCTTAGCACTTCCCTGCCCGGCCCCTCTGTCTACATCTGGGTGAGGCAGAGGTTTAACCTAATGCAACAGGGGGACCCACTCAGGTCCCTCTCCCCAAGGAACATGCCAGGAGTGTCTGGGCTACTCACGAACAGAAGGGAAGGCTGGCCAGCAGGTGGCCCAGTGCTCTGGTCTTGATAGGGAGATGGCCCCACACTGGGAGGCTCCAGCCACATTTCCCGGCCCCGACTCTTTCTTAACTTAGCGTCCACACTTGAGAGACAAGCTGACCAGCCAGCTCAGCTCATGGGCCTGCCTGTTGCCCAGGCGAGGGCAGAGAGTCTTGACCAACTCCCTGACTTGACTGACACCTTGACTTGACGGAGACAATGGGGAACAATGCTCCCCAAAGAAAATCAGGCCTCTGTTGCCAGAAGAGCCGGGAGTGGACCCTGCCCCACTCCCATCTTCAGCAATAATGTTTTAGTTGTCCCATACCCAGAACTAAGAAGCTGCCTGTCTTTGTTAATTTGGTACAACCTGAAGGACACTTTTGAGAAGCATCAAATTCACTCTTCCCCACCAGGCAAATTTTGTAAGAACATATTCATGGCTGTTATTAATATTCATACGACTTTGAGGATTTTTTTCATGATTTGTAAAATTCCAAGTAATTGTGAATGGAAAGGTATAACAGTGTCAATGTTACACAACAAATGCCTTTCCCCATCATATTCTGGATTTTTCTGCTCATTACAAGAACCTAATTGAAAATAATTGAAAGCTGAATTTCACTGTGCAGGGAAAGTATTCTGTAAAATGCGAGAAACACAAACATTGTCAAGCCTCTTAAAGTCATGTTCACGTATCAGGGAGGAGAACAGAGTGGGGGGACTCTGGACTCTCACTCAGCTCCGGCCCCAGGTCTGCCCCATCACGTGCCAAGACCGGTTTTATCCTGGCCAGATCTCACTGCTCACCCAGCGCCAGGGCAGAGGGCTTTTCAATCAAACTTTGCTGCAAGCTAACAGTGCCTCTTGCAGAACTCAGCTACAGTTTCATGATTGCTTTCAACAGCAGCTGAAGTCAGGTTCCAGTCCTGGGCCTTAGAGCCACGGTGACTTTTTTTTTTAATTAAAGGATAATTGCTTTACAGAATTTTGTGGTTTTCTGTCATACATCAACAAGAATCAGCCACAGGTACACCCGTGTCCCCTCCTTCCCAAATCTCCCTCCCATCTCCCTCCCCATCCCACCCTCAGCCTGTCACAGACCCCCTGTTTGAGTTCCCTGAGTCATACAGCAAATTCCCATTGGCTATCTATTTAACAAATGGTATCATAAGTTTCCATGTTACTCTCACCATACATCTCACCCTCTCCCTCCTCCCCTCCCCGCCATGTCCACAAATCTGTTCTCTATGTCTGTTTCTCCTTTGCTGCCCTGAAAATAAATTCATTAGCACCATCTTTCTAGATTCCATACATAGGTGTCAATATGTGATATTTATGTTTCTCTTTCTGACTTACTTCACTCTGTATAGTAGGCTCTAGGTTCATCCACCTCATTAGAACGGATTCAAATGTGTTCCTTTTTATGGCTGAGTAATACTCCATTGTATATATGTACCACAGCTTCTCTATCCAGTCATTTGTCGATGGACATCTAGGTTTCTTCCATGTTCTAGCTATTGTAAACAGTGCTGCAATGAACAGTGGGGTATGTGTGTCTTTTTCAGTTTTGGTTTCCTCAGGGTATATATCTAGGAGTGGGATGACTGGGTTATATGGTGGCTTTAATCCTAGGTTGTATTCCTAGGCTTTTAAGGAATCTCCACCATCTTCCATGTGGCTGTATCAGTTTACATCCCACCAACAATGCAAGAGGGTTTCCTTTTTCTCCACACCCTTTCCAGCATTTACTGTTGGTAGACTTTTTGATGATGGCCATCCTAACTGGTGTGAGGTGGTGTCTTTTTAAAACACGCAGCATTGCAGCAATTCCAGCAGATTTGCAGAACTGACCAGAGTGAGCACAACACCCAGGGTTTGAGTCTGCATTGGGGGTCAAGTGACCCTAGGGAGACACAAAGACCTCCTGGACCCTCTGTCCTGTCTACACAAGTGGACACAGCTTCCTCGGCCTCACTTTCTGCTCCATGAAGCTCCCCAGGAAGGCAACGTGACCAAGACTGGACCTGAAACTCTGCCCTCGAACCTCGATGGCTTGTGAAACCTTCGTCCGGTCCTCGGCCTCTCAGGCCCTGGTCTCCCTATCTGCAGAAGGGACTGGACCCAACGGTCAGGGGCCGACATCCTGGGACTTCCCTTTACTCGTCCCTAAGGAGCTACAGGGGTGAGGAGGAGAGATTCCTGGGCCCTGCTCTTCACAGGGGAGCTCGTCCCAGATGCAGATGTTCGAGATAAACACAGTGGAGGGCAGGCTGCCACCCCATCCGCTCACCCACCCCACCCCAACACCCCACCACTCGCCCCATCACTACCACCTCCTCACCCCCCGCCTCCCCACCTCCCCTCACACACACACACCTCCCTCTCCTGCCAGAGGCGGGGACCAGGTGGCACCACGCCCCTCATCCCCCTGGTGTCTCTAGAGCAAAACCATTCTGACCCCTCCTCCAACCCCGGAGGGGGATGGAGTGGGGGTGGGCCTCCCCTCCTCCTTGGTGCCTGGGGAGGGGTGATCACATCTCTCCTGACTCTCCCTCCTGCTCTTCTCCCACTCCACAATTCCCTGCTGTTTCTTCACCGTCAGACAGTAGGCACGGGACTGGCTGGACCTTCTCCCTCCCACCCAGGATCTTAGAACCCTGCCATGCCTGACACCCCCTCAGGCTCCCCTCCCCACCTTTCCCTCTGCACCCACTGCCTCCTCCCTCTGGGCTCAGAGAAGACGTTTCCCCTCCAGGAAGAGGGCCCCCCACCCACTTTGGTTTCCCAAAGCACCTGGCTGTGACCCTGGCCGTCGGTTTGCACGTCTGCCCCCGCCCCCTGGGCAGCATGTCCTTGTTTCATTTGTTCGGTCGGTGATTACTGCGTGCGTGGTGCTAGGCCTGTACCTGCCATCCTTGGGGTCAGGCAGGGTGTCTGTGTTCCCATGGCCCAGGAGGGTGTGGGGCAGCCTTAGTGCTCGGCAGCAGGGGACGGGGAGAAGGAGATGGGAGACAGGGAGCCATCCCTGCAAAGCGGACAAGAGGACAGACACAGAACCTGAGAAAATGCAGATTCTCTGTCAGCGTGAGAATCCAGGAGTCCCAGTGTCAAGAGCTGGCGTGAGGACCAGTGAGGCCACGGAAGCTGAAATACGTTTAGGTGTAATCATGTTCTTACCTCTGGACTCTCATGAGAGTCAGATTTTAAAAGAAATTGCCTCTCCTGGCCAGCTGCAGTCACGGCCAAGTTCAGATTGGCCTGCCTCAAATCCGAGGTAGGTGGGGAACGAAGCATCTGTGGTCACGATTCAGGGTTTTTCACTCTGCTGCTGCCGGCAACTCGAAACTCCCACCAGGTAAAGAAAATGAGAGCTTGCAATCTGCTTTCCTGGGAAGATCCCTGGGTTTAATATCACACGAAGAGAAAGAGATAAAACACTTCACCAAAGAATTACATCCTCGTGGAAGATCCTGATCCTAAGGGTTTTGAGAGCATCTTTTAAAACACAGAGACGGGGTCAGGGAGGCCTTATTAGCGGCAAAGCCATTAAGCTGCAGAATAACATCGCCTTCCAAGAGGTTTAGAGCAGAAAGGCGGGGACATCCAGTCATGTGCATGCGTGTACACATGTGTGTGTATCGGTATATGCATGTGTACTTATGCCTGTGTTGTTTGTGCAAATGTTTGGGTGTGTTACTCTATCTGTGTGTGCCTGTCCAGGAATCACATACCACAGTAGACAAAACCACACAATTCTAACTGGACTTTCTCAAAGATTCCCTCTGCCCTCAAGTCCTTCCAGCGTCTCTCACAGACCCTGTCTTCTCCCCATTTCATAATTGTCACCTTATAATTCTGCATTGACTGGCTGTCACTTTTTAAATCTAATCCCTCTGGTCCATGAGATTTCCCAGGTGGTGCTAGTTGTAAAGAATCCACCTGCCAATGCAGGAGCCTCAGGAGATGTGGGTTCAATCCCTGGGTTGGGAAGATACCTTGGAGGAGGAAATGGCAACCCACTCCAGTATTCTTGCCCCGGAAACTCCATGGACAGAAGAGCCTGGCGAGCTTCAGTCCAGGGGGGGCCACAAAGAGTAGGACATGACTGAGCACCTGAGCTCACATGCAGTCTGGTGCATGACCCACGTGAGGGCAGGACCATGTCTGTCCAGCGCAGGGGGGCCTGGCGCACAGTGCAGGCCGTCTGGGCCGAGTGAAGATGTTGTTGAAACAATTGGGGTGGGAAGTGCCCAGCCAACAATGAGGGTCCCAGGGATAACAGGTCCCTTCCCTTCCTGGGACGAGGTTTTCTCTGCATCCATAGGACTCTCCACTCCTTCAGTTCTTGGGATAAACCTCCAAGGCCTTTGCAATTCACAAGACCACACAGGGTGACTTTTCTCCAGTTTCAAGTTTATTTGAAATGAGGAAAATACCCACCCCTTGGGGGAGATTCTGCCGGAATCCTGCCATCCAGGCAGCCTTTCCGGAGGATGGAGCCGGCCCTGGAACGAGGTCCCTGGGTGAGCACAATGGCCAGGCACCATACGTTATTTTAATGTAGACATCACTTTAAACTAACCTTTTACCATCTGTTCTGTCCTTTCATAACAAATGCAAAACAGCATGATTCTCGGTGGCGTCATAAAACCAGGACGGGTGATGGAAAAGCCGTCTCCACTCTTTATTCACGGCTCTGCCGGACGCCGCTGGGATGTTTTTCTCATTTTCCAGCCACAAATCAAGGAGAAACCGCTCTCGCCTGATCTGGTGAATTCATTCACACAGTATTTCTTCTTAACACGGTAAACTATGGGCGAATTGAGGGCGTCCTGAGAGCCCTGGACGCGCTCAGCGTGTATTTCAGGAGGCGCCGCTGATCGGCACCTGGAGAATTAGGGGAATGTGGCCTGATGGTCAGGATGTAATGAGATCCTTTGCAAAAAATCAAAATCTTTAAATGTGTGGTGGGTTCTTTTCAGCAGTTTCATAATTAAATTTCCCCGTGAAGGATGGGCAGTCTGGCCGGGAGGGTGCAGGCCAGCGGTGTCTCTGCAGGACCGTAGGGGCTCACACACCCCTGTCTTCATCCAGTTCAGCTCAACCGCTGTCCTTGGGGGCCCTCCTGTGTACCCCACGTCCTCTTCTCTTAAGCTAAACTCAAAGCAAGCCTCTGAATTCACCAGACTTTCTAGAATCTTCCAGGCTCCTGGGAGGAAGAACTGGTTTGCGTTTCTGCCCAGTTTCTCAGTTCCCTTCTGCCCTCAGTCGATCAGGCGCAGGCGCCTCCCTGACCCCAGATCTGGAGATGAGGGAGCTCGTCCAGGGAGGAACCTCTTTCTACAAACCGACTCCAGGGAATGGAGCTGAGTCGAAACTCCTCCCCGCTCAATGCCTCGGACAGGGCTGGTCAGATGTGGTTCTGCCTGAAGGACCATCCCTGGTGGACAGAGAGGGGATGTGTGATGCCGACAGGCCAGAGCCTCATGTCCGGGACGCACAGCACTGGGAGCCAAAGAGCTGGCAGAAGGCGGGCGGCCAAGACCTCTCATCTCTCTCCAGCAGGAGGTGGGGCAGCACCGATTGAGTGAGGGGAGCCCCTTGGAGTCTGGGGGTACAGACAGGCGTCCAGCTAGACCATGGTCAGTGCTCCTGCTTAGGGCAGACAAGGGGCAGGAGAGCCTGACCTGATGAGAGGGAGGAGGAGCCCAGAAAGCCATAGCGAAGATATTCCTCACAGACTTCGAGGACCCATGTGTGTGGGCCCAAGTGTGCACAAGCCTGTATGTGCGTGCGTGCCCATATGCGTGCATACCGTATGTGTGCGCCGCCCATATGTATGTGCCCATGTGTGCACGTGCCTGTTCCTCTCCCGGAGGCCCTGATCAACACCCAAGCAGCCCAGGTCACTGACGCCTGTGTGGTGAGGCGTCACCTCCTTCTTGCCGACCGTTCCTCACATTTTCTGTTCCCCGCCCTCCAGTGTATCCGGTAGGAAGCCACCATCGTGATCAGGGTGGCCAGAGTCCCTGCCCCCATGCTGTTGCCCTGGTGGGGTCGCCTCCAGTACATAAACAGTCACTGCTGGTTTAGGAAAGTGGTTCTCTATTAAGCCAAATTTTCTCAGAAGCAGAGTTTTCAGGGGGATGGCCTGTGCTAACGGTCCAAATTCAGTTAGGAAGGATGTTCATTATCAAATCTCTGAGGCACCTCCGTGGAGACCATCCTGTGGTGGTTGTCAAGCTACAGAGATCAGCTGCCCAAGAAAAAGCGGTCCTTCGTTTCTGAGCTAAATCCTACTAGGCGTGTTGGGGAGGAAAAGCCAGCTTCCCTCCCCTTTGTGAGCTCCTGGCTGAGACCCCTGTAATAAAAGACAGATAAACAAGAGGAGAAAAAACAAGTTTGTTAACATGCGTGCCTCGTGTACACGTCGGGGAGACCCAGGGAAAAATGAGCAGCTCCCCAAGATGCCTTAGAATTCAGGTTTAAGAGGAAGTGAAAGTGTTAGTCACTCAGTGGTGTCCAACTCTTTGTGACCCCATAGACTATAGCCTGCCAGGCTCCTCTGTCCTTGGAATTCTCCAGGCAAGAATCCTGGAGCGGGTAGCCATTCCCTTCTCCAGGGAATCTTCCCAACCCAGAGAAAGGGGGAGACGAAGTGACTTGTAGGAAAGATGATGGCCCTCGGAGGAGAGCTGGGAGGTGTGGTCATATGACAGGTCTGCCCTTCTCCAGGCCCCCTTCCAGGACTAGTGGCAATGATGTTCCTCGATGGATAATCCCCTGTCCGGGGAGGGGGGCTGTGACACCCGAGCCCCTCTGAGGCTCTTCTCCAGGTAGATGAGGGAACTCAGAGAGAAAGCCCCTCCTGCAGCTGGTGGTTCTCAAGTGCCAGCAGCAGAAACGTCACTACACCCAGCAGCACGTGGCAGGGCCTCGCGCTAACCCTCATCCCTGCCTTTGACGCTCCCCCAAGCAGTTTCCAGGCTTGGAAGCCGGGCTGGCAGGCTGCTCCATCTCCCTAAACCCATCTCTCAGTCCTGAGAGGAGGTCCGTTCAGTAAACAGTTGTCTCGTTTCAGGGGGCGGGGTTGCGGGCAGGCTTCAGGGCAGGCGCACCATCAGGTTATGATAGGAGGCATCTCTACGAAAGCCAAAGAAAACCAGTTACTGGTTAGACCAGACCTGTTTCCGATCCCTGGGGTGGGAGGCAGCCAGTCGAGAATATTTCTGGATGGCGCGCTCACAGCATCTTTGTGGTCTGGATGCCTCCGGTGGGATCGTGTTTTGTCTGGGGAATCGTGTTTTGTTTTGAGTGGTCATTGGCACGGCAGCAGGCATCCAGGCTGTCTGTGCGTGAGCTGTTTTAGGTGCTTCCCTGAAGTTCATGCCCACTCATCCAGCCTTAGTTTGCAGGGCTTTGGGGAAAGGGCAGCTTCGCTTTTAGTGTTTCCCAGTTGGCTCAGTGGGTAAAGAATCTGCCTACCAATGCAGGAGACTCGGGTTCAATCCCTGGGTTGGGAAGATCTCCTGGAGGAGGAAATAACAGCCCACTCCAGTAGTCTTGCCTGGGAAATCCCACAGACAGAGGAGCCTGGTGGGCTAGAGTCCATGGGGTCGAAAAGAGTCGGACACGATGGAGCGACTGAGCACAGCAGCACAGTTCTTAGTGATTCCAAGTCAGAAGGGCAGGAGGATATTGGAAGCATTGGTCTGGAACCATGTAGCTAGATATTTGAGGAAACTAGAAGTTAAATCCAGTCCACTTACAGGTAAGAGCTGTAACAGTTACAGGTAAAAAATAAAACCTCAAAGACCACAAACAGGACTAGAATCTCAAGACACAGAGTTCTACTGAAACCTAATTTTTCTCTCTATGATCATCCCCGTTTCTAAGATAATCAAATAATCGTGGTAAAACCAATTTGTTTGCAAAGGAAGTCTGGTCTCATTTGACGTGACTCTTGGGAGGTTGCTGGGCGGTAGCTCCTAGCCAGGACTCTCTCTGGTCACCCTGGCCCCTCTGCTCAGCTGATGAAGGCGGCTGTGGTGGGTTGACCCCACCCGCTGGTGTCTCCATGCTGACCGTCACACCTCCGCTGGCCTGGGGGAGTGCTCTGCAGTTACCTTACTTTGTTGTCTTAGGAGAATGGTACCAAGGAGGATTTGTAAAGCCAGGGCGGGTGTTTTTTCTATATGTCCTCTTCTATGGAAGACTTTAAACACCTCCTAGGTGAGCTCTCCTGACCCTCAAGCCCTGTGCCGAGGAATTTCCTGAAGAATTAGCAGTCTCTTCACGTTTGTTCTTCCTTCAGCCAACTGTGAAATTTTATATTTTCTCAAAAAATAACCCGTTCATCAGGATTTTCAACTTGGCTCGCATAAAATATAAAGAATAAAATAGATTTCTTAAGTCTTATTTTTTCCTCTTAAGCTTGCCAAAGGTACATCTATTTCTTATGAATTTTTTCCCCCAGAGTACAGCTCTTGCATCTATTTATCAATCCTTCCAACTTTTCTGTTTTCAGATTCAGAAATTTCTGCATTCGTCTTAATTACCCGGGTGTTCACCATATCCTGCTTTGTCATTCCTTTCCTTCTGGATATAAATGCTCAGTTCATTCACTGTAATTCTGTTTTAATGATGAAAATATTTGATTCAGTCTCTGGCCAAATTCCTTGGGTTTCGCTGTTTCATTGTCATTACTATTTTTAAATCACCTCTAAATGCAGTTTTGATTCTTAACCTGTGGTTACTTCAGAACGTTTTTCTAAAATATCTCTTTAAAAATCATCTTTAAATTTTAATTGTATTATTCTGGTAAAAAGTCCTGGTCAATTTTGCTTTGTGGAATTTTTCTGAGGTTTTTGTTGTGGTCCTTTTTTTTGTAAAATGTTGCCATGGTCCCCTGGGCTTTGATTTTTAAAAGTTGTCTTTTCTAAAGGTATAGTCAGAGTTTATGCTAATCTTAATTTGGCCCCATCAGCTATTCCTTTCACGCCCCGGTGGCTTATTTACAATCTCTCACCATCGGAGAAGCTTGTTGTCTTACACGATCTCCTGCCCATCAGCTGCCCCTTGCGTGCCCAGGACCTCTGCTTCATCTGAACAAGAGACGTGCACCTGGTGTGTAATTCTGCGGGTGTCCTGGCCGTCTCCTATAGTCGTGCATTTATCTAACAATCTGGTCAAAAGTGAGGTGCTGTCTGCACAGTCCGCCCCCAACCCATGTAAAGCACAGAACTGTGCACTTTTTTCTCTGCTCTTTCCGTTTCTTCACCCAACTCTCAGGCTTTGCTAGCTTACTTTAGATGTGGGACCCAGATCACCATTACTGGGGGCTTCCCCAGTAGCTCAGACAGTAAAGGGTCTGTCCGCAATGCAGAAGGCCCAGATTTGATCCCTGGGTTGGGAAGATCCCCTGGAGGAGGGAATCGCTACCCACTCCAGGATTCTTGGGCTTCCCTGGTGGATCAGCAGTAAAGAGTCTGTTCGCAATGAAGGAGACCCAGGTTCAATCCTTGGGTTGAGAATATCCCCTGGAGGAGGGAATGGCAACCCACTCCAGTCGTCTTGCCTGGAGAATCCCATGGACAGAGGAGCCTGGCGGGCTACAGTCCATGTGGCCACAAAGAGTCAGACACGACTGAGTGACTATCATTTTCACTTTTCACCATTATTAAGTTGTTGTTTTCCACAATATACAGTTTCTGTAAACACTGTGCCTGTACTCGGCTCTGTAACCATGTTGACAACATCTTTCAGGGCTGTGTTTCTGTGTTCAGATGCTGGTAGGGGGTGCATTTCCGAGGCAAGCCCTGTTCTCGAGGTCTTTGCTATGACCCCCTCTCAGGGCAGGTCTGGAGGGCCAGAGCAGGAACAGGGGACATTTTCTGTGTCTTTGCACATCCAAACATGTCCACTGCCTTTCTGCACAGATGATCACTCGGGGGCACAAGTGTCTTGGGCCCTGACCTTTTCCCTAAAAACCCCATGCAGTGAGCTGTGTCCTCGCCCTTGTCTTTCCAGAGGTTTGACGTGAGGGCCATTTGTGCCAGGTCCTCAGCCATTTCAGACCATCACTCAGGCTCTACCGTGGGCATTTTCACCTCTGCCGAGCTCCCTGCCGAGCTCCTTTCCTCTTGGAATACTGTGTCCCCTCCTCCCTGTCATCTGGTAGGCTCACCAGACATGCAGTGCAGGCTCTCAGTGAACCCCTGGCCTCACCTGCCCTTCTGGTCCCCAGAGTGGACCAAGCGCTGGCTGTGGCCTCACATGTCCCTGGGAGAGACGTCATGTGAGGCCATCCAGCAGGATGAGCGTAAGGTCCCGGTAAGAAGCCTGACCTTCCCCTGCCCCGTCTGCTCCCCCTTCCAGATCCGATCCGACAAGGACAACGACATCCCCATCCGATACAGCATCACAGGCGTGGGCGCCGACCAGCCCCCCATGGAGGTCTTCAGCATCGACTCCATGTCCGGCCGGATGTATGTCACGCGGCCCATGGACCGGGAGGAGCGAGCCTCCTACCACGTGAGTCTCGGGCTCCTAAGGGCGCGGCGTTGGAGGGGAATGCAAACCCAAGTCCATATCAGAAAAGCCCACCTGCCTGCGGGGCGCCTCCCCAGGCTGTGCAATTCACGGAGCAGATGGGCCGAGAATGTGCTCTGGTAACGTGTCCCTGGTGATGCCGGGAGGGTCTGGGACACACTGGGGGACCCACTGGTCAGAAGCCATGGACCCACGTGACCTGCTGGGAGTTCTGCTGGGGAAGGGGTCGTGCAGCTGCTGTGTCACTGCCACCTCTCCAGTTCCGGACGTGCATCCCCAGCCCCTCTGCCCCTTCCTCTGAGAGCAGAAAGGCAGCTCTGAGCGAGCACTGCTGCTTTCATGGGGAGCTGCCAGTGGAGAGGGAAAAACCATGAGAAAGTGAAGGCTGCGAGGCTCAATTAAAGGGACCGTCCACCACTTTCCACTTGGCCTCCTGACCTGGCGGCACACAATTGGCCCTAGAGCTCGGTGGGCGCACAGCTCTCATGCCGCCCGCCCTGGTGTCCGACCCACTTTGGGCTCTGCCTCCTCGTTGTGGGATGAGCATTTGCACCTGTGGGAGGAGGGAGCTGGAGCCAGACCTGGGGGGCAGGGCTGGGCAGCCCCACCCAGCAGCTGAGACCTGCACCCTTAACCTCTCCGACCTCCGTGCTCTCCTGCAAAGGGGAAATAATCAGGCTGCCTCAGCGTGTGTTCTGAGGACTCAGGGTGACATCCCTGCAGTGTTCAGGACAGAGCCCAGCATGTGGTAATGCTGCCTCTGTGGCTACAGCCAGGGCGTCGGAACTCCCAGCTCCCGGGTTATGTTCACAAAGACCTTCAGGTGAGGGGACGCACTCACAGCCTCCACCCTGTGTCATCTACGGACCGGCACTGACGTCACTTGGCTTCAGCCTGCAGTGCCAGATGTGAACCCTGAGAAGGGAGGCTCCACACGGGCAGGCTTGTCCATACTGCATCCCCTGGCAGAGAACAGAGCCCACCACTGGGGGCAGGCAGGCCCCTCTGAGTCACAGGCTTTGCTCTCTCAACTGCTCAGCTCCTAGACCAGGATGGCTGCAGAATTTCTGAGTCCAGCACAAGATGAAATGGGGGCCCCTCTGAGCTTACTACAAGTTTTACGATGGTGATGGCTGAGCGTTAAACCGTACACAGACCCTTCTGAGTACAAGGCCCAAATGACTATGAGGGTCACACACTTGCCTCCTGTGAAGTGGGACAGACAGGAGGCTGAAGCTGGAGGACTTGTGGGTCTCATCCCGGGGCCGTCTGGGCCTCCCCGTTCCCTTCTGCACCTCGGTGCAAATGGCTCAGAACCACACCCGAGTGTCACTGTGCACTCTGAAGACCCCCAGCCCTGGGCACCCCAAGAGCACCTCGATTCCAAGAGCGCCACACACCCTCTCCCTGCACCGCCAAACCAGACCCTGGGAAGGCAGGAGCCACGTTTGGGAAAAGGAGACCCACTTGGCTGTGGACTGAGAGATAGCTCCCCAATTCCTCACCTGCCATGGGCCAGAGAATCACTTTGATTTTAGAGTCCACGATTTTAGTGGGGCTCTGATGTTAGTTACCTCTGTCCACCCAGACAGTCTCCGTGCCACTAAAGTCAACCCCCGACATGATGTGACTCAATTGCAGGGTGACCCCTGTAACCTTCCCACCTGGAACCTGCGCCTCACATCCCAGAGTCCTCTCTGCTCCCCCAATGGGTGCCGTTTAATCGTGTCCTGAGTCCCACTGTCATCATGGCTGTTGAGGGGGTGGGGAAGCATCTCCCACCTGAGAGGGAGTTGACAGACCGTGGACACAGGTCACTGGAGGTGGCTGCACGAAGCCTGTGATCACGAGACAGACGAGCATCACTGCTCTGCGAGGCGATTCCCCAGAAGGTGCCTTCATGGCTTCCTCAGGAAGCCTTGCTGTTGGGGCCACGGGCGGTCAACTTGGGCAGGATCTTCCTGAGCCTCCTTTTCCCTGCGTGTGAACAGAGATCCGACAGACCCATCTCATGGCTCTTGTGAACAGTGAGGTGAGCCAGCGCCTGTGGAGGTCTTGGGGCACTCCCAGCCAGAGCCAGCGCAGGGCTGATGGAAGACAACAGGATCCCGCACACAGCAGGCATGTACAGAGCATCGCAGGAAATTTACTCTGCACAAAACACCCAGATTTGCAAGTCTCAGGACATTCTTTATTGCCAAGTCACAAAGTATTTCTTGTCTCCAACACCAAGACAGACCCCCAGCCCCAAGCCTGCAGCTGTGTGTCCAGCCTGAGAGATGGAGGGTAGGGGTGGGTGGGCTCTTAGAGATTTCCAACAGAATCTATCAAATGTTGTTTTAAGCTTTTGGAGGGGGATGAGAAGACCCGGCCAGCCACTTTCCATTGAGAGTCCACTCGGCCTGCTCCTGCTGCTAAAGATAGCAGCCCAACCAGGGTGTCACTTTAGTTAGAAGATAATAACTTTAATTTTAGCTCAGAATTACTTTTTTCAAAGCCTCCTCACCTTTGCCTCGGCGCCTTATTGCCTGGCCGCATCTGACAAGATGAAGGATGGCCCAGCTGCCCGTGGGAGGATCCCCTGGAGGAGGGCACAGCAACCCACTCCAGTATTCTTGGGCTTCTCTGGTGGCTCAGACAGTAAAGAATCTGCCTGCAACGTGGGAGACCTGTGTTCAATCCCTGGGTTGGGAAGATCCCCTGGAGGAGGGCATGGCAACCCACTCCAGTATTCTTGCCTGGAGAATCCCCATGGACAGAGGAGCCTGGCAGGCTACAGTCCATAGGGTCACAGAGAGTCAGACATGACTGAAGCGACTTAGCAACCACACACTGGCCACCCCGGGAGGACTTCCACAGCAGGGAGGTGCAAACTGGGCTCCAGGAGCGGGGGCCCGATGGCAGGGGGTGTTGGGGGGCGGTTGGCTGGGAGAAACAACCGCACAGCACCCCATCCTGAGATGCTTAAACACGACACTTCAAGCTGATCTGTCTTGAAGGGCGCAGCTGCATGGCTCTGCAGGCTGCAGCTCCCAGGAACCTGAGCTCGCTTGTCTCCTTGTGATGACGTGGATCGTCTCCTCCAAGAAGCCCACCTTGAGCTCCCCCGAAACACACGGTGTCAAGGGGAAAATTCTACACAGGGCTGTCGGCCGAGGCTGCGGAGAGGTCAAGGCCCCTCCTGCAGTCATGGATGGCACCCTCCCCTCCCCCAAGGCTGGCAGAGCCGCTGGGGATGCAGGGCACCAAGGGGATTGCCTGATGACTGGGCGGGGCCCCCAGCTCAGAGACCCCTCCTGCTGGAGGCTCCTCTGGGCACCCTTGACTTGGCACTGTCTTGGCATGAGGACCCTGTAGTCCAGTGTGTTTGGTTTCGAGGGTGATATGGTTTCCACAGAGAGATGAGGGCACGGCTGTGTGACAGTCACAGTGTTGGTCTGGAGAGACAGGTCGGTCCCTTCCACCTCCAAGTGTGGTTTTCCTGTCTAGTCTCAGGGCCCCATGGCCCCACTCTAGCCCGCTCTGCTGCCCGTGGGGCTCAGCCACTCTGCATCCCCCATGCTTGCTGTCCTCTGGGCCCCTCACCCAGGGCTCAGCTCCAGCATCACCTCCTCCGAGAGGCCTGCCTGGCCTCCTCCCCACCCCATGGGTCACCGCAGTCACATGTCTCCTCAGGGGCCATCTCCTGTATGAGAAGCCTCAGGGCAGCCCCGGATCTCATGGAGCCATGGACTAGGGCACATCCAGTGCCTGCCACAGGTGGGCCCTCAATAGATATTGATTGAGCAAATGAATTAATGAGTGAGTGAATGAATAAAAGACAAAAATCCAAAATTGAAGAGGGGAGTCTGAGGAGCCCCTGTGGGCCCTTCAGCCCAAGTTGGGGTACCTACCCTTTGTACCTTGAGTTGTTCCCAGATGGAGCTCCCTGGAGCCCCTTCCCCATCAGAGAGGGGCCTTCCACCCCAGGGCCTCTGGACTCATTTCCTCTCTGCTGTCCCAAGAAAGATAAGCCAGGGTGTGACTGGCCAACAGGGTAGACTCGAAGTGGATGCCCCAGTTCAAGGACCCACTGTGTCTCCTCTCTGGGTCTCCCCCAGGCCTGGCTTCCTGGCAGCAAGGGGCCTAAGCCCCCACCCCCCACACATGGCCTTTCTGCAGCTGCTCTAGGTAGACATGAGTCCTCAGCATCAGTGGTGCACGGATGGGTGTCAGCGTGGACCCTCGGGTCAGCCTCCAGGTCCCATGGTCGCCCTGTTTCACCCTCCCAGGACACCTCCCATTTCCACAGACGAGAGAACCCAGGCTCATGACATATCCCAAGCCCACCCCACAGTCCCCAGGCTGCCCCTTGAGGGGTCCCTGAACTGCTCTGTCGCCCCACCCCAGGGCTGTAGGTCACAGGACATCTGCTCTTGGTGCTTCACAAGGCTTCGGGTCAGGCGCATCCCCACTGGGGGCAGCTGCTGGCCCTGACAGCATATGTTGCTTTCTTTCTAGCTCCGAGCACATGCTGTGGACATGAACGGCAACAAGGTGGAGAACCCCATCGACCTATACATCTACGTCATTGACATGAACGACAACCGCCCCGAGTTCCTTAACCAGGTGTACAACGGCTCCGTGGATGAAGGCTCCAAGCCAGGTGAGCCCTGAGCCCCGAGAGAGGGACATTCCCGAGGAGGGACACGCAGGCCCCGCCGCCATGATGACACCTGAGACTCATCGCCTATGAGTTTATTTTAGCTCCCACTGCATGCCCTAGAGAGTGGGCATCCCTGCTCCACATACCTCACAGTCCAGGCCAGGCACAGACAGAGGGGCTGAAACAAGGGAGCAGAGCCCCTGCAGTGACGATTTGGCTCAGGAGCCCCCTGGGCGCTGAGTCATGGGGACGGCAGTAGATTAGGGAAGTCTCCTCTGCAGAGGTGACCTGTGGGCCAGGAGCTGACTTGTGATCAGAAGCAGCACTCAGAAGGGCAGGGAGGGAGTCTGGCGGCAGGGAGAGCATGTGCAAAGGTCCTGGGGCCAGTCAGGGAGGAGGCTGGCCATCTGAGGCCTCCTGGGCACCTTTGGGCACAGTGGGAAGCACCTGAGAAGACTGACTCCCTCAGCCTGAAGAAGTGAGCTGTGTGGCTGAGGCCCTTGGTCCCCCTCAGAGCTGACCTAAGAGCTGACCCGTCTTCCCAAGGACTCCTGTCCAGCATAAATGATAACAACCGCTTTACAATGTCTGGTCTCTGGATCCCATAATGACCAAGAAGTGGGCGCCTCCCTCCCACTTCAGCTCAGACAAGACTCAAGGCCTGAGGAGGTGGAGCAAGCAGTCCCAACCCCTTGGTGTGGACATGGGCGCTAATCCCCAGCGGATGCTGGCACAATAGCTCAGAGATCCCCCAGCATCACCTGGGAACGTGTTATAAATGCATAGCTGGTGGCCACCCGCTGATTCAGACTCTGCAGGTGGGGCCCCGAGGAAGCAGCCAAGCTCCAAGTAACTCTGCACTTGCTAAGGTTTAAGAAACCCAGCCCTACACTGTCTCCTGATTTGCGGGAGGGTGGGGGGCAGTTGTCCTCAGGACAACTACTCACTTTGGGGCAGGCAGGGGCAGGGGGCAGTGTGGAGCTGAGCCAAGCACCACTGCTGAGGACCCTGCTAAGGGCTGCTGGAAGCTGCCACTAAAATTCGGACTCTGGTAACATTTGAAATTGAGAGAAACTAAGGGTCATTTTGATTCATGAGTGATGCCCCGTGCAATACTGGGAACATTCGCACAGTAAAGGTGTTGCCTGTCATCTGAACATCACAGAGGCTGCCCCTCCCCAGCCCCGGTGGGTGCCCATCCTGGGAAGACTTCCCGGGCCTCTGAGGAGGGGTCAGCAGGCGTCCAGCATGCGGAGGGGCAGGAAAGCAAACATTTATCATCTCTTCTCCCTGGAGGCAACTGCCACAGCTCCGTCTCCAGGGGCTGCTGCTTCCATAAGGTGAAGTGCATTTACAACTGATTGTCCTCAGAATCAGAAGGCATGGGCCAGCCCAATGTCAGCAAAGGGAAAGCAATGTGACATTGTTTCTGCAGAAACCTCAGGTGGCTGGGCCCTGCAGGCCCCTGAGGGGCAGGTGAGTGGCCAAATTAGCTACAAACAACCAAAGAAAGCAAATAAGGACTGCTGACAGCCAGCTCTTTAAGGAGCAGAGTGGAGAGTGGCTGTCGGGCTTGGTGGGTTGTGGGGGGACTTTCTTGTTAACGGAAGCGGCAAGTCCTCTCTCCCCAAGACCCAGGACACTCTGTGAAGGTGCCTCAAATCAAGCCTCCCACATCTTATTTTCAAACAAATCAATGAGACAGTTTTCCCAAACGCATGACTGCCTTTACTCATTAGGATAACAAAAACAACAAACTGCTTCATCTTCCCCTCGAAATCCTGATAAGCCTTTAAGCCAGGACACTGGAGCATCCTCGGATCGCTGGACACGGCCCGGGCGGGCTGAAGGCTGGCCCTTTATTCCCTGGGCACTCAACACCTTTCTGTTTGCACTAAATGTTGGGTGACTTTCGGAGCCCCTGGGTGCCCTCAGCTCCATTTCTGGTCCTGGAACAACCATCAGAGGGGACCAGAGATGTGACCTCTTTGTGCAAAGCCAGGATGGAGCTGCACGGTGCCTCGTTGGGCTTGGCTTGACGCCCTGGTCCAGAACGAGGAGGCCATGTCCAGACAGAGCAGGGCCCACCTCCTCGATGCAGGAGGCTCCCCGGGATATGGAAACAGTCTCTATAAGTCCTTTTCTCACCCCAGTAAATTACAATAATAGAAGGTTTTACACAGTGCCTTTGTGGGATAAGGAAAAACTACCGCCAGAAATTAGTCATTATTCTCTGGAATGATAGGCTAATGAAGGGTTTCAGATGCATGTTCTAATGGAAAACAAGTGAAAAGATATATTCAGTATTGACTCAGCCGGGTAGGAGTCAGCTAAGGTCTGGGAAGTTGCGGTGGGGACGTCAGCCAGCTGCTGGGGGCCAGATCCCAGGTCACCCCACATCTTCACTGACCCCCAGGCCCCTCCATGTCATGAAGCCCTCTCTGGCTTTGCTGAGTCGCAGGGGCCTCACACACAATTCTGGTTCATACAGCTGTTCAGTTCAGTCACTCAGTCATGTCCGACTCTTTGCAACCCCATGGACTGCAGCATGCTGGGCTTCCCTATCCATCACCAACTCCCGGAGCTTACTCAAACTCGTGTCCATAGAGTCAGTGATGCCATCCAACCATCTCACCCTCTGTGGTCCCCTTTTCCTCCCGCCTTCAATCTTTCCCAGCATCAGGGTCTTTTCCAATGAGTCAGTTCTTCACATCAGGCGGCCAACGTATTGGAGTTTCAGCTTCAACATCAGTCCTTCCGATGAATATTCAGGACCTCTTTCCTTTAGGATGGACTGGTTGGATCTCCTTGCAGTCCTAGGGACTCTTAAGAGTCTTCTCCAACACCACAGTTCAAAAACATCAATTCTTTGGCGCTCAGCTTTCTTTATAGTCCAACTCTCACATCTAGCTGAGAAGCTGAATTTCTCGTTGTATTTCGTATAAATGGCCACGTGGGGGCAGTGGTTGCCGTGTTGAGTCCCCACCCGGGTGGGGCCACAGCAGCAGTCACTCCCCATGCCTGGGACCTTCGGGCCCCTCCTGATCATGGTCCCAAATCCTGGAGGTAACTGGCCAGGGGCCGCCAAGACCTGGGAGACTGCATGTGAGGTTGCAGATGAGAAGGGGAGACACGTCCGCTGGCCGCCCTCTGAATGTCCCACAACTGGAGCTTTGCTTGGGTGGGTGCCCCGCTGCTTCCAGGCACACACCCACCTCTGCCTTTCCAAACTCTGCCCTTTCTGCAGAGCCTGCCTTGATGCCCCCCTGTTCTGTGTCCCCCAAATCTTCTGGGCCCACCACCGGAGGGGACCATCTCATGCTTCCAGGCAGAAGCTCCACCTGCAGGGGTGGCCGCACAGTGCACAGAGGCAAGCGGGTTCACCCGCTCCGTGCACTCCCGCTGTCAGGACACGTGACGCGGGTTCACCCGCTCCGTGCACTCCCGCTGTCAGGACGCACGACGCGGGTTCACCCGCTCCGTGCACTCCGGCTGTCAGGACGCGCGACGCGGGTTCACCCGCTCCGTGCACTCCCGCTGTCAGGCGCGACTCGGGTTCACCGGCTCCGTGCACTCCCGCTGTCAGGACGCGCGACGCGGGTTCACCGGCTCCCTGCACTCCCGCTGTCAGGATACGTGGGCACTGAATGTGCATCCCCGTCCCGCAAAACCGGTTGGTCTTAAGGAAGCAGTCTTTTCCATCAAATCCTCTTTCCCTAGCTTTGAAATTGACCCTGTGCTCGTGAGTTCAGATTAATAATAATTATAAAAAATTATGTCTGTAATATGGATGTTTTCCATAAAGAAATGGAGTTTCATTTATTTCAAGTGCACCAGAAAGTGGAACCAAAATTAGAGTTTCCCAGAAAAAGGTTCAACTGAGAAGCGACGAGAAGAAACCCAAGAGGACTGTGACCTGGTGCTTACTGAAGCCTGGGGTAACAGAGGCATCTCTGGCCCTGGGTGGGCAGGAAGCAGGAAGGCCGGGCTTTGGGCAACCTTGACCCTCCTAGGCAAGCACCGCTCCAAGCAACTCTTCAATGTGCTTCCTGATAGGGTCTCATTGGAAGAAATGTCTTTTTAAGATATCTTTTTATTTTGACATGATTGTAGATGCACATGCAGTTGTAAGAAGTAATACAGAGACATCCCACAGACCCTTCCCCTGACTTCCCCCAGTGGTAACATCTCACAGATGCAGGGTCACACCAGGGTGTAACATTGGTGCAAGCCCTGGCCCTCACTCAGACTTCAGCACGCGGGTGTATGTGAGTGCCTGTGTGTCCATGCAGTTTATCACGTGTGCAGATTCGCATGACCTCCATGGTCAAGACAGTAACATTTAAGGCTAACACCCATCTCCCCGCTCACCAATCCATCTGCCCACCGTCCCTACCCTGGCAACCATTGACCTGCTCTCCATATCTGTGATTTTGTCATTTTCAGACTTTTGTATAATTGTGACCATAGCAGTATGTTACCTCTGAGTGTGCTCTCAGTTACTCAGTTGTGTCTGACTTTTGTGACCCCATGGACTGTAGACTGCCAGGCCGCTCTGTCTATGGGATTCTCCAGGCAAGAATACTGGAGTGGGTTGCCATACCCTCCTCCAAGGGATCTTCCTGCCCTGGGGATCAAACTCATCTCTCTTGCATCTCCTGCATTGGCAGGCAGATTCTTTACCACTAGCACAACCAGTCCATCCTAAAGGAAATCAGTCCTGAATGTTCATTGGAAGGACTGATGCTGAAGCTGAAACTCCAATACTTTGGCCACCTGATGCAAAAAACTGACTTATTTGAAAAGACCCTGATGCTGGGAAAGATTGAGGATAGGAGGAGAAGGGGACAACAGAGGATGAGATGGTTGGATGGCATCATCAACTCAACGTACATAGGTTTGGGTGGACTCCGGGAGTTGGTGATGGACAGGGAGGGCTGGCGTGCTGCGGTTCATGGGGTCGCAAAAGAGCCAGACACGACTGAGGGACTGAACTGATCTGAGCACCACCTGGGAAGCCCATGTTACCTTTGGGGGCTGGGTTTTTCCACTCAGTATAATTCTCTGGATATTCAGGCAAATTGTGTGTCCACTTCAGGAGTTGGTGATGGACAGGGAGGCCTGGCGTGCTATGATTCATGGGGTTGCAAAGAGTCGGACATGACTGAGCAACTGAGCTGAACTGAACTGAAGCTCGTTTCTTTTCACTGCTGAGTAGGCTGCAGTGTGGAGTCCCTACCCTCATTCACCCTTTGAAGGGCGTTCTGGCTGTCCCAGTTTGGGACAGTAATGAAGCTGCCAAGAACTTTCACTCCCGTGTGGACTTTCATGTGAATTTTCATTTTCTCTGGGACAAATGCCTGAGGACTCAATCACTGGGTGGTACGGGCACCAGGAAGTGCCACACACTCTTCTGATCTCCTGTCCCACCGTCTGAGTGGCCCGGCTTCTCCGTCCTCACCGCATTTGGTGGTGTCATCATGTCGTGTTAGCTGTTCTGATAGGTGCGCAGTGCTACCTCACTGTGGTTTCTATTTCTCTTTCCCTGATGCTAACTGTGGTGGAGATCCCTTCCTGTGCTTGCCATCTGCATCTCCTCCTTGCTGGGACGTCTCTTCATGTCTTGTGTCCATCTTCTAATTAGTTGCTTTTTTAATCACTGAGTTTTGAGAACTGTTTATTTGAGATGCAAGCCCTTTGCCCGATGTGTGGTCTGCAGATAATTTCTCCTACTTTGGCACTCATGTTTTTCATGCTCTTCAGGGGGTCTTTTGGGAGGGAGCAAGAGTTTTTCATTTTGATGAAGTTCAATTTTTCACTCTCCTTTGATGGACTGGACTTGGGTATTGAGAACTCTTCCCAAACCCTGGGTCCTGAATATGTTCTAGGCTTCATTCTAAAGGTTTTAAGTTTCACATTTTATTTTTCGTCCTTGGTCCATTCCAAGTTAATTTCTTTTTTCTTAATGTTTCAAATTTGTTCATCTATTAACCAAGAAAGGTGCTTCCCCCTACCCCATTATATTCACATTTCAGGGATGCTATAGACTGTTCAAATTCACTTTTGGACATTGAGTTAATTTCTGTGTGATTTTTATAGAAGGCGTGAGACTCAGTCTGGTTCATTTTTTGCTTATGGATGCCCAGATGCTCCTGCACTGTTTGTTGGAAAGGCTTTCTGTATTTCATTGAGTTGCTTGTGTACCTTTGTCAAAAATCAGTTGGCTTGTTTATGGGTTTGCTCTGTGTTCTCTGCTCCCATCCACTGATCTGCCAGCCCCTTGCTCCCTGGATGTCGGTAGCTCCATAGGAAACCTTGAGTGGAGCGGAGGTAAAGGCTGTTTCAGACTCCAGCTACCCCTTGTCCTCACGGGGTGGGACTGTGCCCTTGGCAGGTGACATCGTGTGGCACTCAGCCACTCATCTTAGACTCCCAGTGGCCAGCTGTGGCCAGCATGGCGAGGCCTCGGCCGGCCACTCATTCTGTCTCATCGTTAAATGGAGGTGATTGTACCACCGACCTTGGGGAATCAGCTGAAGGCGTCCACCTGAGGCAGCTGACACCTGTGCTACTGTTAATGGTGTAATTACTATTAATGGGTATTAACTTATTACTATTGTTAAATGTTCTTACTCAAAATATCGGTTCATTTTCCCAACTCTGGTAGCAAGTTACATTGTCAGATGGAATCTCAGATTGAACCATAAATCTCGCTTAAAACCAGCTGTCCTCTACATTACGTTCCTGCGTCCCTCAGGTCACCTGATGGCCGAGCTAGACCTCAGACGTTCTGAATTATCACAAACTCCCCACTGGCCACGGCTGAATGAGGGGCTCGGCCAGCCAGAGCCAAGCTGAGGCCTGGTCCCAGAGCTGATGGGAGGATTGGGCCCAGGTGCTCCTCCAGGCCCTGCCCCCTTCAGGAGGATACGCAGGAGAGGGAAGGGGAGGGGTCCTCCTGGGTGAGGCCACAGCTGGGCCTTGGCCAGTGGGCCGCAGCAGAGGGCGTTCAAGAGGAGAAACCGGAGGAACCCCTGTAAGCCCCAGCTTCCAGCCGAGCAGGCTTCCCCATCGGGCCCCTATTCACCCCCTGACCCCAGTCCTATTCCCAGAGCTGCATAGGGTTGGGGGGTGGCACTGCAGAGCAGAGGCTGAGACCCTGGGAGGCCCTCGGCCAGGCCAACTGTTTTCTTCACCAGAAGCAAGCGCTCTCCTGCACCTCCGGGTGCCCCTCCAGGGTGCAGGCGCATCTTTAAAAGGTCAAGTTCAGCTCCTTGGAACTTGGCCTCTTTGAGAAGAAGGACAGATTAAAAACCTTTGGGGCCCCTGACCTGCAGCTTCTGAGCCCAACCACTTCCCAGGCTCGTGAACCTGGCCGGGGGAGGCCCCGCGTCTCTGCTGGAGGCCTCGGGCTCCCCCGCAGTGGGCTCACCTCCCACTGATGCTCTGACTACGCGGCCATCATGGAAACAGCACTGACCGGGCCGCTGGGGGCCGGGCACCCTGTTAGGGCCTCCAGACAGGAAACCTGCTGAATCGTGTACAGCCCTGTGACAGGCACTGTGGACAGGAGGGAACAGAGGCGAAGAGCAGGTAAGAAGAGACAGCGGGAGCGCGCGTCACCAAACCAAACTTCCTGGTGCCGCGCTGCCAGTCCACCCACATGGGGTGTGGTTGTGGTGAAGGAACGTGTATTTACTGAAATGGCTCCAAACCAGGACAGGCGGTTCGTGCTCAAAAGATCCAAACCCTTCTTGCGGGGGGTGGAGGTGTCGGGGGCGAGCGCGGGTGTGATGATTAGCTCGTGCACAATTCTCTACTTGGTGGGGGGGCGGGGCGGGGTCGCGGGGGTTAATATTATCAACTCTTAGGCGCCTGTAGGTCGGGCCACACGTGCTCAGAACTCATGGTCATCAAGTAGTTAATGTGCTCCACGGGGTGGTGGTCTCAGCCTTTGTTAACCCACCCATGAGACCAGCATCAGATGCTGTTATCAGGGTATTTCAGAGAGGAGCTGGTGCAGAGGACATGCG
This sequence comes from Bos indicus, assembly GCF_029378745.1. Classification (NCBI taxonomy): domain Eukaryota; kingdom Metazoa; phylum Chordata; class Mammalia; order Artiodactyla; family Bovidae; genus Bos; species Bos indicus. The sequence goes on along the minus strand of NC_091772.1, from coordinate 55,262,836 downwards.
GCCGGGCCGGGGGTGGGGGGGAGCTAGTGTGGGGGCGGGGCCAGTGGGGGGAAGTAGGGGCAGAGGCCCCGGAGTGTCCTGCTTTGGTTCAGGTGGGGACAAGAGTTAAAGCAGGTGATCTGGCTCATGAGCTGCAGTTCTAACCATGGAGCTAAACTGCCTCCCCTCCCCAGCCTGGGTCAGGAATAACTATGGACGCAAGTCTCAGAAAACCCAGCTGAAACAAGTGGCATTTTAGATGAGTGCATGAAGCTGGCAGGCTCCCCATCTCTGTGCCCTTTGCCTCCCTCTCTGATTTCTCACCATGAGGTCACAACATGGCTGCTTTACCTCCAAGCGTCACATACACTATCAGGGGAGAAGGGTTAGGGAACCATCCCTCTGGAAAAGCACACACAAAAGCTGTGTGTGAGGTGCCCCTTCTCCAGGGTGGGAAAGCGTGAACTCCACTTCCAGGAAGCCCATTGTCCAGTTGAGGAACCAAAAGACAGGTGTGCTAGGTAGGGGCCTACAGATGGTATCTGATGCACGTGTGGGCAAAGGCCATTAGGATGGGAGGAGTCTCTCCTGCCCCAGGGCCTCTGCAGGGGCTGCGCACACAGCCTGGCCAGCCTCCCCCTGACTGCTAGCACACTGGCTCCCCCTCGCTTCTCCAGAGCTGTCTTCCCCACCGAGCTCACCAGCCCAGCCTCCCCCTGACCGCTAGCACACTGGCTCCCCCTCGCTTCTCCGGAGCTGTCTTCCCCAGCGAGCCCACCAGCAGGCGCTCCCTGCACACAGACGCCTCTGGTCGTATCACTACTGCGTCCTCTCAGTTTGTTGTCATCACTGCCTTTCCCCTTTGCAGGGCAGAGACCCTGTCTGTCCCCTCACTTCCTCCATCACCACCATGTGCCTGAGCAAGGGTGGGATTCAGTGACAGCTCAGCCTGAGCCACGGGCCAGCTCGTGGGTGGGGACCGCACCTCCGTGCCCAGGCCCCCACCTCTCTGGAGCTCCGAGGGTGCACAGCAGTTCTGTGAAGGCCTCCTGGAGGGTCCACACCTGTGCAGAGGGAGGCGGCCAGGCCTGCAGTGTGCCCCAGTGGCCGGCGGTGTCTGATGCTATGTGCCTCAACCCCTGGTCAGGTTTATCCTGCTGACCCTCCAGTCTCACACTTCCTACCACCCTACCCAGCCCCCACTTTTCAGGAAATGAGCTCACAGGGCTCAGGACAGACCTCACAGCTCCATCCTCATAGCTGGACACCCCCCTCCCCTCTGCACCAGCTGGGGGTCCATGTCCTTACAACAACCCTTCCCTCTGGAAATCAGAGTCGCCATGTGCTCTCCTGCCTGGAGGCAACCAGACGGGTTTCATGGCGTCGCTCGAGCCTCCCAAGAAAAGACGCCTCTGTATCGATTATTTTTACTAAAAAAAAAAAAAAAAAGCTGTAATTGGAATCTCTGCTTTTCCTAACCCCTTGTAACTGCATGAGGGCCTATATTATAAATTTTGAAATTAATGTCACTTTAAAATATTAAATAGCAGAGAAATCTACATGCTGCAAATGAAGTCAAAGAAACCTTCATCGATATAATGCAGTTTTTGCTTAAATAGATTATTCTATTAGTGGGCCCTGTTTATTTATTTATTTTATTTCTGTGCCGGTGGAAGTCCCCCTGAGACTAATGCCACGGACTATTGCACAGATGGCACCAGATACTTGAAAGTCATCCGAATATTAAGAATTTAAATCTTTAGCCTCAGTGATTTGAGCAGAAAGCCAATTATGGGGCTGAATTAGTTTTCAAATTAAACTGCGATTTAAGGCTTGTGAAATTAATCCTTTAAGGCGCATGGCAGCGTTTGTACATGAACTCCTCGCAAAAACCCAACCTCTGTCTTCTCCCCCTTTCCTGCTGGCCCGACTAATAAAGAGACGTCCAGCGTCTCAGGCAGCAGACGGCATGCCCTCTTAGGTGAAAATGCAGAGTGATGCTCAGTTTCCTTTGTTAAGATGAAGTCAGGCCTTTCTACTGGGGAGGGAGGGAGACCCAAGGAGAAAGCCACAGAAGGTGATTTCCTCCTGGATCTCACAGCCCAGCTGGTGGGGAGAGGCTTAACTCCCAGGTTATGACAGAAGCTGCTGCAGTGAGCAGTCCCAGCAGAGCGCACAGCCGGGTACCACGGTCAAATCACTCCCTCCCATGGGTGGCCCAGGCTGCCTCTGCAGGTGTACCATGACACTGGGGCTACTGGGTGCTTATGGCTGCCCGTGGACCAGACCTGCCCCACTGGAGAAGGATCAGGCTTAGCCGGGGAGGCCAGGTCATGCCTTCCCAGACACTGGGGGCCAGCCCTGCTCACACCCCAAGGTGCGATGTAGCCGCTGAACACTTGCTGGAGGGTTTAGGAAGGGGCACCCTCGAGTGTGAGGAGAGTGAGACACGGGCCGGGGCAGAGATAGGGTGCCACCCAGGTAAAGGCCTGGCCCCCAAGTCAGGAACCATTTCTGAGTGCCCACTGAGGGTGGCGCTGGGGCTGGGACGAGTGTCCGGAGTACAAGCAGAGGCCGTCTCCCCCAAGCAGCTCTCCAGGTTTCAGAAAGAAGCTCCTTACACCTCTGCCCTGCCCTCCTCTTCTAGGAAGGAAGTGAAAATAACCCTGAGGCCTAGATCAGTTCCAGGGCCCCGAACACTTATATTTCATCTGGGTTTGCTGCCATGGCAACCCTGCCCTTGGCCTTTGGGCTCAGAGCACTTGGGCATGCCTGGGTCGCCTGACCACAAAGCAGCGGCCATGGACCCGCCAGGTTTTCAGAATCTGTTTTGAAGGAAACCAAATTGTGATTAAGGCTGAAAAAAAGTCCCATCAGTTTCCCTTTTTTAAAATAACATTTTACCGTCTGATCATCAAGTGATAATCTTTGGAGGAAACTTGGGAGATATAGAGAAAATCACAAAGAAAAAAACGCCTTCTCCCATCTTGCCTGCCACGCAGATTGCCGTGAACACGTCTGTCAAAGATTCCCCTCTGGTCTCCTCTCTGCATGAACACATTGTTATATTAAAGAACACAGTTTAGAAACGATTGTTCTCAATTTTGCTGTATATCATGAACATTTCAAGTGTCATGAAATATTCTGGCTTTAAATGATTTCCATTGTGGGAATGTACCACAGTTTATTCAGCCAGTTGTCAGACTTTCAGCATCAATTACTTATTTTTTTTTAATTTATTTATTTTTGGCTGTGCTGGATCTTCACCACTTTGCACGGGCTTTCTCTAGTTGCAGCAAGCAGGGGCTACTCATCGTGGTGTGCGGGTTTCTCACTGCAGTGGATCAGCAGGGGCTGCTCATCGTGGTGGTGTGCAGGTTTCTCACTGCGGTGGATTTTCTTGTTGCAGAGCACGGGCTCTAGGGCATCCAGGCTCAGTATTTGCAGCTGGTGGGCTCTAGAACAGCAGCCTTCAGCAACGGGCTTAGTTGCTTGGCAGCATGTGGAATCTTCCCAACCAGGGATAGAATCCTTGCTCCCTGCATTGGCAGGCAGACTCTTTACCATTAAGCCACCAGAGAAGTTCTCAATTACTTATTAATTGTGCTCCTTGTTTGCACTGCTAGGTGTGAGCTTCACAGGTCAGGGACATTTTTCTACTTTTATTTGAGACCATTGTTGATGCACACGCACTTGTGCAACAGAAGACACACTGAGCCCGCATCCACCTTCCCTGACAGTATGTGGAAATAAAGACTGGCAGATGGGAACCAGCAGAGGCTGTGTGTTCAGAGCACGGGGTGGGATCGGGGCGGGGGGGGTGGGTGGGCGTCAACAGCCACCATCACAGGCAGGCTAGAAGGCATGGAGAGGGGCTTGGGCATGCCCCAGTGAGGGCTGGGGGACTGGCAGTAGGGGCCCAGCGTGGGGCATCCTATGTGGTTGACTAGAGGTGCATTTTGACTTTTCTGGCAGATTTGGGTTTTGTTTTTATTTGGCTGCATCAGACCTCAATTGCGGCGCATGGACTCTAGAGCACGGGCTCAGTACTTGTGGCACACGAGCTTAGTTGCCCTGCAGCATGTGGGATCTTGGCTCCTGTGTTCCCTGCATTCCAAGGAGATTCTCACCCACTGGACCACCAGGCAAGTTCCTGGCTGATTTGTTTTTAATCTGCCTCTGATGACTCAGTTACCAGAATCTCCCCTGGTCTGGTCCTGGTCAGTTCTTTCGCTGTTTTCAGACAGGTTTTGTCTTCCTGTGTGCCTGGTTCATCATGGGCAGAGCCCTTCGTGTGAACAGTTGCCGTGGTGACTTGAGGCTGTGTGAGACGGTACCTGTCTCTGTGGAGGATGTGCTTTTGCTCCTGCTGGGGACACTGGTAACCTAAGTGACCTTAACTAGAGCTGTGCTCCTGCGAGGCCATCTCTTCCCCATTCACCCTCACCCCTGGAAGTGCACTGCCCTTCCAGATCAGCCCAGAGACTCAAGCGTTTTCCAGGTGCTCCCTGACACACACCCACGGCAAGCCCTAAACTCGGTGTTTTCACCCCATTCCCATCAGTCTGCTGAAAGACTCATGGAGCTCTTTGGCTGTCAGAAGCCAATTTGGAATCAGCAAACATCTAGAGAGGAAAGACAGCCCCGGGCCTGGGCTCCCCTTTCCAGCCAGCACCCCCCAAGTCTGTGCCGCTGCTGTCTCTCTGCCCTGAATGAGATGCTCTTATTGCATGTGAGGTCCAGCTTCTCTTGTTTTCCTTGAGAGGAAGATTGGTTTAAGATAAACATTGTCCACCATTTGTTAAAATAGGACTTCCTGGATTTCTTTTAAATACTGAATGCCTCTAGGGAAATTCTACTGATAATTAAATTCATTAAAATTGGGTTTACACACAATTCTTTGCGAATAGCCATTGCATGAAGCTAGCTGGGTGTGTTTGATGGACTTTCTTCCAATGGCTTTCAAAACACAGAAGTTCTGTATGTTTCCCCTAGAAGACACTCGATAAAGACGTGTGGAATGAAGCAATGAACATCCTAGTGGGTGCGCAGCATCTTGGTCTGACTGCAGCCAATTCCCTCTGAAATCCAGCAAATGAGTTCATGTCCTCCCTGCCACCCTTGGCGTCCCCCCCACTTCCGGCTGCGTGAAGCCTGTTCTCTGCATGTCTTTTGTTTTGTTTAATGATATATTTTTTTAAGATTTATTTACTTTTTTTATTTTTTGACTGTGGTGGGTCTTCAGAGTTGTACACCAGCTTTCTCTCGTTGTGGCAAGCGGGGGCTACTCATCATTGTGGCGCTCAGGCTTCTGAGGCGGTGGCTTCCCTTGTTGCCGAGCACAGGCTCTAGGCACACAGGCTTCAGCAGTTGGAATGTGTGGGCTCAGTAGTTGTGGCTCTCAGGCTTAGTTGCCCTCAGTCACGTGGGATCTTCCTGGACCAGGGATTGAACCGGTGTCCCCAGCCCTGCATTGCAAGGTGGATTCCTAGCCACTGACCACTAGGGAAGCCCTCTGTGTGTCTTGAAGACATACCTTTGACCCACTCTCCTGATGAAAACATCTCCCTGTGATCTTAGAACAAAGTCCAAAATCCTTGCCGTGAGCCCAGCCTACCTCCAGCCCCATCACATGCCCCCACCTCTCTCTTCTTCAAACATCCAGAGCTCTTCTCTGCCCCAAGGCCTTTGTCCCCACTTCCTGGAGTCCTGCCCCCTCTTCCCTACCCCACGGGACCTCATCTCTCAGGCCTGCCCTGCTTCCTCTGTAGTTCCCTCCCACCTGGTTACTCTGCATATTCACACAAGCATTCTTACCCACTCCAAAGCCCTTACCCCAGCTGCCGAGGATCTGTCTCTCCTGTGTGTTCTGTCCCTCTTCACTGGCCTGTTAGGGGTGGGACCACGGCCATATGGTTGTTCTCTACACACGGAGCACAGAGCCTGGTGTCTGCACACAGCAAGTGCTCAGTCAGTAACTGAGGGGCAAGTGAAGTGAAGTCAAAGTCACTCAGTCATGTCTGACCCTTTGCGACCCCATGGGCTATAGCCTGCCAGGCTCTCTGTCCATGGAATTCTCCAGGCAAGAGTACTGGAGTGGGTAGCTGTTTTCTTCTCCAAGGGATCTTCCCGACCCAGGGAACAAACCAGGGTCTCCTGAATTGCAGGCAGATTCTTTATGAGCTGAGCCACCAGGGTAACCCAAGAATACTGGAGTGGGTAGCCATTCCCTTCTCCAGGGGGTCTTCCCAACCCAGGGATTGAACCAAGCTCCCCTACATTGCAGGCGGATTCTTTACCAACTAAGCTACCAGGAAATTGAGAGCTAAGCATCCCCATACACTGGAATATTATTCAGCCATAAAGAGGAATGAACCCTGAAATCATTAGCCTCAGAAAAAGACACCAGATGCAAAGGCCACGTGGTATATGATTTCACTGATAAGCCATGCTCAGAAGAGGCTGATCCACAGAAACAGAAAGTGGATGTGTGTTTCCAGGGCCTGGGAAGGAGGATGTGGGAAATTCTTAGTGGACACAGATTTCTTTGGGGGGATGACAGGATGCTCTGGAATTAAGATACTTTCTACTGACAATGCACAACAACTGAATATGCCAGAATACACTGACTTGTGCACTCTAAAAGGGTGAATTTTCTGATGCATGGATTCAGTTCAGTTCAGTCATTCAGTTGTGTCTGACTCTTTGCAACCCCATGAATCGCAGCACGCCAGGCCTCCCTGTCCATCACCAACTCCCGGAGTTCACTCAGACTCACGTCCATCGAGTTGGAGATGCCATCCAGCCATCTCATCCTGTCGTCCCTTTCTCCTCCTGCCCCCAATCCCTCCCAGCATCAGAGTCTTTTCCAATGAGTCAACTCTTCGCATGAGGTGGCCAAAGTACTGGAGTTTCAGCTTCAGCATCACTCCTTCCAATGAACACCCAGGACTGATCTCCTTCAGAATGGACTGGTTGGATCTCCTTGCAGTCCAAGGGACTCTCAAGAGTCTTCTCCAACACCACAGTTCAAAAGCATCAATTCTTCGGCGCTCAGCCTTCTTCACAGTCCAACTCTCACATCCATACATGACCACTGGAAAAACCATAGCCTTGACTAGATGGACCTTTGTTGGCAAAGTAATGTCTCTGCTTTTCAATATGCTGTCTAGGTTCGTCATAACTTTCTTTCCAAGGAGTAAGTGTCTTTTAATTTCATGGCTGCAGTCACCATCTGCAGTGATTTTGGCGCCCAGAAAAATAAAGTCTGACACTGTTTCCACTGTTTCCCCATCTATTTCCCATGAAGTGATGGGACCAGATGCCATGATTTAGTTTTCTCAATGTTGAGCTTTAAGCCAACTTTTTCACTCTCCTCTTTCACTTTCATCAAGAGGCTTTCATGTTGATTAAAAGAAAAAAACTATAAATCTGAGGATTATATGAGCGGACAGCAAGGGCTGCAGGCCTGGAGCTCCGTGCCTCCTGCAGCGTCGAGCCCCACCCAGCGAGGATGTCTTGTCTTTCAGTCATGAAAAGGCGGGTCCTGAGCCCATTCGTCTCCGGTTGGAGGATGAGGATAGAAAACCTGAGCCCTGTAAAACAGATTTCCGCCTTCCTCTTGCTGTATGCCTTCTTTTCTGTTCCCATAAAATGCATCTGCCTTGAGAAACTTTTTTTCAGTTAAAGTCGACAGCAAAGCTGACTCTGTGTCAGGCCCTCCCTGCACGGGGGGTAGGAGAGGCTGGACAGGCACGCAAGAGGACCTGCCGGGCACACACCTCGTGCAGTGAGAGACTCTGGGAGCATGCAGGAGAGACCCCTGCCTCGACCATGGAAGTGTCTCCACCACTGTCTGCCCAGCTCCTCGTGCAGCACCAGCCCAGAGCAAATTCTTAGCATGTGTCTGATGAATGAAGCCCCCTGCCCATTACCACCCTGGATCCCAACAGGCCTGGAGGCCCCCCAGCCCCAAGCCAAGTTCAGCCTCAGCATAAGCCAGCACCTTTAAAAAGGACCCAGTGGAGGATGGTGCCCACACTCCCTCACCCCTGTAGGCCCTCGACAGCACACTGCTCCAACCAGGGAACAAGGAGCCGAACCAAGAACATGCAGATGAGGACAAAGGCAGCATGCCCCAGGCCCCAGGGGCAGGTGCAGGGCTGGGAGCCCATGCCAGTCAGAACTCCAGGTTGCAAGCAACAAAGGTAGTATAGGATTAGTTCAGTCGTGTCTGACTCTTTGTGACCCCATGGACTGTAGTCCACCAGGCTCCTCTGTCCATGGGATTCTCCAGGGAGGAATACTGGAGTGGGTTGCCATTCCCTTCTACAGGCGATCTTCCTGAACCGGGGATCAAACCCGGGTCTCCTGCATTGCAGGCAGATTCTTTACCATCTGAACGACCAGGGAAGCCTAGAATAGCATAAGACAAGAAGGGGAATATGTTCTAATATTAGTTCAGGTGTACAAAGCATCTGTAAGGGACCTTCCCCTCAATTTTGCTGTGAACCTAAAAGTGCTTAATAAAGAAAAGTCTTCATTTTTTTCTGTATACAGATAAGAGCTTCAGGGGCAGCTTGACCCAGGGGCTGCCCAGTGAGAGGTGGTCACTTGAGCCTGCCATGGCTTTGTTTCCTCTGAGATGGCCCTGTCCTTCAGTTTCTATCTCTGATGACAAAAAGTGACCACAGCCTCCAACCTCACACGCTGGCCCAGCCAAGTCCAGGGGCAGGGATGGCACACTGAATTCCTAGAAACTCCAAAAAGCATATGCCCTTGCTCCCAAGCTCTGACTGGTCAGCCCACTGCTGATCACGGTGGCCAGGGGTGGAGGGCAGGCTGATCTAGCCAGGGCCTCCCAGTGGGGAAGGGCAGACACCAACAGGAATGCCACACCCCACTCTCAGGAGGCAGGGGACTCTCCTGGGGTGTCCTCTGCAGACCTCAACCCTGGCGCCTGGTGGGGAACGGGTGCTGAGCTGGGGGAGGGTGTAGGTACTCACCACCTCTGGGCTCGCACACCCCGAATTTACTCCACCTGCCTCTGCATCCATGTGCACAGCATCCCCTCTGTGGGGTCTCTTCTCACTTAGCACCCTTGAGTGCCTATCAGGCACCTTCAGGATACAGCCCTGTTTCTTTACTATGTGCTGAGTCCCCACATTCTGGCTAGAGCCTTGGGCTGTGTGGCTCAGGAGGGAATGTGTTGAGTTTTGAGCCGGAATTGCAGGCTGCACTAACCCTGGGTGGCTCCCTCTCCTGACGAAGTCAGAGCAGTGACATCAGAGCAGACTTGAGCTTGGGAAGAAGGCCCCACCCCCGTGGTTCTGCAGGGGGATATGGGGGTGGAGGGAAGGACAGACACATTCCCGAGGGCCTGGCAGCAGTCCAGCCCAGGGGTGAAGGATGACACACACCACATCCAGCCTCCAGGAAGATATGACTTCGGGAGACATCTGCTGGGGTGTGTGCGAGGGGCAGTGGCGGGCGTGGCAGGCGAGTCCCACATGAGCTGCCGTCTCTGTTGCAGGCACCTACGTGATGACAGTCACAGCCAACGACGCGGATGACGCCACCACAGCCAACGGGATGGTGCGCTACCGGATCGTGACCCAGACCCCGCAGAGCCCCTCCCAGAACATGTTCACCATCAACAGTGAGACGGGCGACATTGTGACAGTGGCTGCTGGCCTGGACCGAGAGGTGAGGTGGGCGCCGTGGGGCTGGGGCACAACCTCCCCACTGCAGTCTGTGTGGGAGAGGTTGACCCAGAGGGAGGTCACCGTGGGCCTGGGCGGAATGGTGATGCCCGCTGCTGCTGCCACCAGAGGAATGGAGGAGGGGGGATCATGTGTATATGCAGTGGATGACATGTTTATGGTGTGGATCGTGTGTTTATATGATGTGGGTCACATTTATATAAAGTGGATCACGTTTATATGATTGGATCACATGTTTATATGAAGTAGATTGTGTGTTTGTATTTTGTGGATCGTGTGTATTATGTGGATCGTGTGTTTACACGATGTGGATCATGTGTTGATATGAAGTGGATTGTGTGTATATACAGTGGACCGTGTGTATATTCGGTGGATCACATGTGTAAGTAGTCGGTTTTGCATATACATATAGTGGATTGCATGTGAATATGGAGATCATGTTATGCACAGTGGATCGTGTGTTTATATGCAGTAGATCACGTGTGTGTAGTGGACTGCACATGTACAGAGTAGATCATGTGTGTATGCAGTGGACTGCATGTATAGGCAGTGGACTGTGTCCACAAGGTGTCGTGAATGGATGAGGTAGAGCTAACTGTGAAGAAGTCGGAGGCTTCTCAGAAGAGGTGGCCTTGCTCTGAGCCTTGGAGGTTGATATAATCAGTTCTATTTCCTCCCCTTTGGGAATAAAGACCCACTTTTTCTGAACACTGCACACCAGCTGTCTAACTGGTTCTGAGCAATCACAGATTCCCACCCCACAGACTCCTCCTTTCGATCAGAAACTTTCACTGAGCACCGGCTTTGTTCTGGAAACCACCAAGGGTACCAGAGAGTAGTGGGCAGGGCGAGTGGTGACTGCTTGCGTGGGGCTGACTCCACAGGAGGGAGGAGCGGGTGAGGGGGACAATCCCCGCAAGATAAATGAGTCCAGGTAGTGGCATGGCTTAAAGGAAATGGCATCATGTGGAGGGGGGGATGTCCAGGGAGGCCCTGTCCTGGTCTCAGGAAGGCTGCGTGTGACTGTCCCAGGGCTGTCCTGACAAAGGAAGTGTGTCCTCTCACAATGCTGGAGACCATGAGCCCAAGATCCTGGCAACCTTGGGCTCCAGCCCAGAGAGCAGAGGGTCCCACCCACCTCCCCCAGGGCACAGGTCCACTCCCCACCCAGCACAGCCTCGCTGGCCTCCACCACCTCTAAAGAGCCGCTGCTCATTGCTAGATGAGCCTGGACTTCAGGTGAAGGAAGCAGAGGCGGGAGCAGGTGGTACCAGCCCTTGGCCCCGATCGCCCAGCCTGCTGAGCCATCACCTGCCCTGTTTGAGATAATGAGCAGCCTGCCGCACAGTCCTGCAGGGAGCCTGGCTGCAGTTCCAGGCTTGGAGGAGAGAAGAGGTGTTTCTGGGGCCTCTGTCCCAAGGAGAGAGGGCAGCACTCAGGGGACCTTCTGCAGAGCAGGGAGATCCCAGCTGGGAAAGCTCAGGGAAGCTGCTGGTTCCGAAGGCACGGAGCGGCTCTGAACACCATGCCCCTGCTTTCCCCTGTGAGTGGCCTGCGGGCTGTCCCTGGTTTGCCTTTACCTACGAATAACCGGGCAGGTGTGGAGTGGGACAGACAGAGGACGGGTGGTCAGCCAGAAGCAGGAGGAGGTGTGGGCATGTCTGCTACTCGTGCAAGCGTGTGCTGAGCTCATGCATGGCAGAGCCTGTTCCAGACAGTGGGGCGCCCTGGGGACCCCAGCATGGGCCAAGCACTGTGTGCATTGTCACATCTTAGTCCTTGAAACTGCCCTGGGGGGACTCCTGGAGCAGCGTTTCTTTCCAGATGAGAAAGACGAGGCTGCAGGGCTCTTAGTTGCCCAGGGCTATAGGGTCTCAGAGCTCAGGAGGGGCTCGGCCCCCATACCACAAACTGTCCATTGTTGTCTGAAGTTCACATTTAACTGAGCAGGCTCTGTTTTTGTTTGCTCTGGCAACCGACCCTGAAGCAGCCGCCCCCTCTGGGCCCAGGTGGGGGCAAGGGTACCTCTTGCAGAGTTCCGTGTGTGTACCCCCTCCCACATATCCCCTCCTTGGGATCCGCAGCACCTGGCTGGCTGCCCAGCACGCGATGGACCAGCCGGTGTTCTGGGACCAGCCTGGCTTCGAGTTCTCAGTGACCCAACCAAATGGGAAGAAACAGCCTGGGTGGTGCCCGGCCCCATGTCCTCTGGCCTCTGATCGGCTCAGTCCCACCCCTGAGGCCAGGCCTCTCCTTTGGGACTGCTCCTGGGTCGGTCATAGGCACCTCACTGGCTGCCCCCCCAAAATCTCCTCCCCACCTCCACCCAGAGCAGGTGGTTGCTGAATCTTAAGCGGGTCAAGTGAAATAATTAAGCACAAGCTGTCTGCACTAATCAGTGCATGCATGGACCAGCACTGTCCTGAGACAGCTGCTGGCCACTCCTCCCGCCACTGCGGGACGAGCCCTCAGGTGTGCGGGGGCAGCCTGGGAGGGCCCAGCCCAGGCAAGGGCAGCCCTGCAGACAGAGGGAAGGGGAGGGTGGGCCAGGACAAGGGCAGCAGGTAGCACCCTGAGGCTCCCACACCTGAGCTCCTCGGCCCTGGTATCCCACGGCCTGGCCCCACCACCACCACCATGCAGGCTTCTGTCTCCACCCCTCCCCTCTCCTGCCACCGGACTCGTGGGCTTCTCCCATCTGGTTCTTCCCATGTTCTCACCAGATGTCACCTCCTCAGGGAAGCCCCCCAGACTGCTCTCCTCTCACTGAACCTACGGTTCCTAGAGAGCCCAGTGTGGGACAGATACTCTGTGGACTTTTCTTCTTTGCTGGGGGTCCCCTCCTGTGGGCCTGCATGGTCCATGTCATATGCATGAGCCTCTGTCTCAGCAACCCTGCACCCCACCGTCAGGGCAGTGTCCCCACAAGGAGACGTGACCCAAGGGGGTGGCCAGTGTCCCCAGCTCCAGTGAGGGACAGGGAGAGACTTGGTGAGGGGCCGAGAGAAGGCTCCATCCCCAGGGACCAGGATAAGGACACAGTGTGGATGGACGGGTGAGCTGGAGGCTCGGTGGCCCAGAGGGAGGGACCACAGGCATCTGGGACCAGTGGGAGCTGGGGGCACAAGGGTGGTGGCCTGGGGCTTGGAGCCACACAGGGGGTGGATCAGAGAATGTGCAAGGGTTGGGGGGCTCACTCTGAGCCTCCCCCAGGGAGATGGTCATTCACATGGGCAGTGGGGAGAGGGAGGGAGCAAGGTGGTGTTCACTGGGCGCCTCCTGTGTACCATGCGCTCTCGATACTAACTGTACTAAGACAGGCCCCCTGGGGCAGCCAGTGCCCGCTTGCTGGGGGCGCCATCCACTACACTCTCCGCCTTCTGTCCCGAGCTGCCCACTGCGGGTGGGATGCCAGACTCCTCTGGCTGGCAGTAGCCGGTATGTCTCCATTTAGAAACAGACCTTGCAGGGCCTCGGCTGCACGTGTGGAGGGTGCACCCACGCTGGGTGGGAACTCAGCCTGCCGCGCCCTGCCGTGTGGTTTCCCAACACGATCTGTGGCTTAGGCGTACAAAGGACCACAGACAGGGCCTTTCTGCTCTCTTTGAAGGATGCTGACCACCCCCAACCCCACTCCTGTGGACAGAGGTTTCCCCTTAGCGGGGAAACACTGCAGATACTTCTTTTAGAACTGGCTTCGTGTTTGCAGAGTAAGTCGTCTTTAGAAAGGAGGAAAATCCACAAGCGTAATTGCCACTGTGTCTAATTAGGCAGAGCTATGTAAATCGAGCATTTCTACATGATTAAAATGTCAGGAGAGCCGGGGTGACACAGGAGCGGCTGAGTGTCTCTTGCATCCCCATCATCAGAGGGGCCCCTCTCGCTAATCCTGCTCATCTGCCTCCCTCCTAATTAGAATATTTATGGCCTGATAAGCCAGGCAGGTGGTGCTCTGGAGGGAGGGTACTCACTGGGCTATGTGATCTGCCCACCCAGCTCCATCCTTGAACCGCTGACCATGGGTGGGTCACCGTCTTGAAACTTCTTTCTCCCAAAGGTGGGCCAAATTCACCATTATGGTTCATAGGACTTTTCAGAAAGCAACTCCAACACATTTCTATATTTTTCAAGCGTCTCCACCCCATGTGGCCATCAGATGAGATTTCACAGAGAGCCATGCGTGATAAAGATGGCTTATCCCTGGGCCAGTGACGATCGTGACCTCCACTAACTTTACAGATCCACTCATGGGACTCAGCTCAGGTGGAAAACATTCTTAGTGACAAGACCAGCATCCCCGCCTTGCTCACAAGAAGCGTCATGACAGGCCACGTGGGAAATTCCAAAAATTTGTTTTCCTGGAAAATGAGCTCTCTGTAAGACTATAGTAGGCATCAGGAGGAGTGGGGTCAGCGGTGGTCTTGGGCCAGGCAGAATTTGGTGTGTCATTTAGTCACTAAGTCGTGTCTGGCTCTTTGTGACCTCATGGACTGCAGTGTGCCAGGTTTCCCTGTCCTTCACTAACCTCAGAGTTTTCTCAAGCTCATGTTCATTAAGTCAGTGATGCCATCCAACCATCTCATCCTCTGTTGCCCGCTTCTCCTCCTGCCCTCAATCTTTCCCAGCATCAGGGTCTTTTCAAATGAGTCAGTTTTTTGCATCAGGTAGCAAAAGTATCGGAGTTTCAGTATCAGTCCTTCCAGTGAATATTCAGGGTTGATTTCCTTTAGGATTGACTGCTTGGATCTCCTTGCAGTCCAAGGGACTCTCAAGAGTCTTCTCCAGCATCACAATTCGAAAGCATCAGTTCTTTGGTGCTCAGCCTCCTTTATGGTTCAGCTCTCACATCTATACATAACTACTGAAAAATCCATAGCTTTGACCATACAGACCTTTGTTGGCAAAGTAATGTCTCTGCTTTTTAATATGCTGTCTAGGTTGGTCATAGCTTTGCTTCCAAGGAGCAAACGTTTTTTAATTTCATGGCTGTAGTCACCATCCGCAGTGATTTTGGAGCCCAGGAAAATAAAATGTCACTGCTTCCACTTTTTCCCCTTCTATTTGCCATGAAGTGATGGAACTGGATGCCATGATCTTAGATCTAATCCCTTGAATCTATTTGTCACCTCCACTGTATAATCATAAGGGATTTGATTTAGGTCATATCTGAATGGACTCGTGGTTTTAACTGTGTGTGTGTGTTAGTCACTCAGTCATGTCCAACTCTGTGACCCCATGGACTGTGGCCCACCAGGCTCCTGAGCCACAGTCAACTCCAGGTCTTGTTTTTGCTGACTATATAGAGGTTCTCCATCTTTAGCTGCAAAGAATATAATCAATCTGTTTTCAGTATTGACATTTGGTGATGTCCATGTGTAGAGTCACCTCTCCTGTTGGAAAAGGGTATTTGCTATGACCAGTGTGTTCTCTTGGCAAAACTGTTAACCTTTGCCCTGCTTCATTTTTTACTCCAAGGCCAAACTTGCCTGTTACTCCAGGTATCTCTTGACTTCCTACTTATGCATTCCAGTCCCCTGTGATGAAAGGATATCTTTTTTGGTGTTAGTTCTAGAAGGTCTTGTAGGTCTTCATAGAACTGGTCAACTTCAGCTTCTTCGGCATTAGTGGTTGGGGCATAGACTTGGATTACTGTGATGTTGAATGGTTTGCCTTAGAAGTGAACAGAGATCATTCTGTCGTTTTTGAGACTGCACCCAAATACCGCATCTTGGACTCTTTTGTTGACTATGCTGCTAAGTCACTTCAGTCATGTCCGACTCTGTGCGACCCCATAGACAGCAGCTCACCAGGCTCCCCCGTCCCTGGGATTCTCCAGGCAAGAACACTGGAGTGGGTTGCCCTTTCCTTCTCCAATGCATGAAAGTGAAAAGTGAAAGTGAAGTCGCTCAGTTGTGTCCGACCCTCAGTGACCCCATGGACTGCAGCCTTCCAGGCTCCTCCGTCCATGGGATTTCCAGGCAAGAGTACTGGAGTGGGGTGTCAGTGCCTTCTCCGTTGTTGACTATGAGGGCTACTCTATTTCTTCTAAGGGATTCTTGCCTACAGTAGTAGATATAATGATCATCTGAATTAAATTCGCCCATTCCAGTCCATTTTAGTTCACTGATTCCTAAGAGGTCGATGTTCACTCTTACCATCTCCTGCATGACCACCTCCAATTTACCTTGATTCATGGATGTAACATTTCAGATTTCTATGCAATATTGTTCTTTACAGCATCAGACTTGATTTTCACCACCAGACACATCCACAGCTGAGCATTGTTTCTGCTTTGGCCCAACCACTTCATTCTTTCTGGAGCTGTTAGGAATTGCCCTTCACTCTTCCCCAGTAGCATATTGGACACCTACCAGCCTGGGGGGCTTATCTTCCAATGTCGTGTCTTTTTGCCTTTTCACATGTTCATGGGGTTCTTGGGGCAAGAATACTGGAGCGGGTTGCCATTTCCCCCTCCAGTGGATCATGTTTTGTCAGAACTCTCCACTATGATCCATCCATCTTGTGTAGCCCTGCACCATTGAGTCACCATAGCTGCATTCAGTCACACAAGTCCCTTTATCATGACAAGGCTGTGATCCATGAAGGGGGTTCAATATATCCCACTGGCAATTCTTGAATCATTTTTGCCAAACACTGTTTTTAAGACACCGAATGTGGCTTTGTGGTCTCAGAGAAAAAAAAAAATTGCCCATTGAATCCACTGACCCCCTCACATTGGGTCCTCACTGAAGTCATTGCACCCCCAAAAAAACAGAAGAAGAAAAGTGATCCTAGGAGGGCCTCAGGGCTCCAGCTTGCCTCCAAGACTGGCCTCACCCATGCCATCCAAGAGTCTGCTGAGTCACAGGATGGTCCTGCAGACGTGGGGGTCTGGCAGTGAGCAGGGCAACCCCTCCAGGACCCACGGCCCATGCATCCGTCTTCACGGGGACCCTCGATACCACGCTCCCGGCCACACTGGATCCAGCTGGTTCCCAGGGCTTTCCAGGTGTCACCTCCCTGCCGGCCTCCACTTAATGTTGTCACAGTGGGAAATCAGCCCCAGGGAAAGCAGATGACAGCACTTCCTTTAGAGAAAGATGAGAAATGCAAAATAAAAGCCAGGGTCTGTGCTGAGTTCCCTGATGGATTCTCTCCGTGCGGGACGGAGCCATCAAGACCACAGAGCAGCTGCCACAGAGCATGCCCGGGAGTGGCTCAGGCCCTCAGTCCCATACATACTTTCTGGGGCTTAGTTGCCCCGAGGCATGTGGAATCTTCCCACACCAGGCTTTGAACCTGTGTCTCCTACACTGGTAGGTGGATTCTTTACCACTGAGCCACCAGGGAAGCCCTGGATTCTCGCTCTTGACAGTGGCCTTTAGGAGAAGCAGCAGCAGACCTGGGGCCTAGAGTCTGGAGCCACCAGGAGGATGGACTGGGGTACCACCAGGAACAGGCCAGCTTCCCGTCCAGGTCAGGGTGGTGCCACCTGGCTGAAGCTGTGGGTGCGGAGTGGGTGCCCTGTGAGGCTGTTGAGCATGTGGTCAGCCTGCAGGCCCAGCGTGGGATGCGCGTGCCTGGGGTTCCCACAAGGCAGGAGTGGAGTGTTGGCACCTGGAAATGTCATTTGGGTCTGCGAAGCCCACTGTGTTCATGTGGGTAGGTCGGCGGCATTTGGCACCTCTGCAGCGCTGTGCTCCCTCCCCACCCCCCGGACCACTGTCTACCTCAGGGCCTTTCTAGCCCTGAAGGATACCTGGGCGCCAGCAGTGACTCCCCACCCTCAGCCCCCCAGGCCCGGCCCCTCTAACCTGCCCTCCCAGTGAAGCAGCCTGCTTTGAGTGTTTCCTACAACCTGTGAGACTTTACAGGTCTGGCCGTTCTCACTGAGCATCTAGCATTCAAGGTTTGTCCACGATGTGGCTGGGGTCAGTGCTTCACCCCTTTTCACGGCTGAATCGTATTCTGCTGCAGACAGGCACATTTGCTCGTCCCATCGTCAACTGGTGGGCGTTCAGACCACTCCCCGTGACAGGCGCTGCTGTGATCACAGATCAACCCCTGCTTGGACGCCTGTTCTCGTCCTCTTGGGCGTATACCTAGACGTGGACTTGTGGCCAAAAGGTGACTGTGTAAATCCCCAGGACCCACTGCCTATTTTCCACGGTGGCCACACTCTCCATCCCGTTTGGAACAAGTCTCAACGCGCTTGCCTGAACAGGTCATCAGCCTTGTGGCTCGCCCCACGCCCAGAGCCCACCTGGTGGGTCCCCAGTTGTGTTCTCAGGCCCTGAGGACACCCACGGGCTGAGCACATGAGAACCAGACACAGGCAGGCGGTTAGGCTGTACTGTCTCCAGGGACAGGCTGGCCCGGTCCCAGGAGCAGCGGGGCAGCAGGGTCCGAGCTGCGTGTCCTGGCAGCCCCAAGTGGAGAGGGCCAAGAGTGGAGAGTGCAGGAATCTTTGATGCTTTTCTGGGGCAGGCTGGCCAGCTGCATTATTGATGGATGTTCTGCAAAATTTAAATGCTGAGCTACGGGGAGGTGAGTGAAAACCCCAGAGACTCCCGCTTGCAGTTTTCTTCCCTCCTCCCGAACTTGAAAATGGTCAGATCACATTTTAATGAATTCACTGCAGCACTACTGCTGCCGGCTCTGGGGGCTCTGCACCTGGCAGGAGCAGGGGGACTGCTGGGCAGCTGCCAGGCTGACCAGCAGGGGCACCTGCTCAGTACGCCTCCTGGTGGCCGCAGCTATCACCAACCATCCTTCAGCGGGTGGCCCACGCCCCCACCTCCCTCTGGCTCCGCTGGGGTGGGCGTCATAGGGAGAGCAGAGGTGGAGGAGGAACGCTGGCCGTTGACTGGTCCAGAGCTGGGCCCAGGGTCCTCTCTGAGTCCCAGGGGGGCCCAGCAAGAGGGTTTCTGGAGTCCAGGATCCAGCCACCACATGGCTCACCAGTTCTGACCTGAGAACCCAGTTTGATCACCTGCAAAGTGGGGACGGTATTGCACCCTATTCCCCAGGACTGGCTGAAGGACGGGTGGGGATACTGAGTGTGGTCTGTGGATCCACCAGCAGGAGGCACTAGAACCACCCTGAAAATAGCCCCACGCAGTCCACCAACTCCAGGGCCCCTCCCCGGCCTCACGCAAATGGTGACAAGCATTCTAAGGCCACGAAGCAAGGCCCAAGGAAGGCTTTTTAAATAAAAACATCAAATCTCTTACCCATGCTAGACCCTCCCAACAAGTAAAGCTGGAACATTTGCAAGAGGGTGTCTGTCCAGGGACATTTCCCAGGTTCCACCTGGGCCCCACTACCTACCCTCAGGTGACCATTACGAAGTCTAGAAAGTATACTTTCTAAAGCTAAAGCCACAGCAGAGCCTGGCCCGCATTCCCCGTGCCCCCACAATGACCTGTCCGAGCTCAGCAGGGCTGGCTGGATCTCAGGGGCCGCACCCATGGGGCCTCTGGATTTTCTTTCTGCACCCCGCACTCCCCTCACCCCCGCACCACACAGCCTAGAAGGACCCCACCACCACCTGGCTCCCAAAAGCAGGACCGGTATGCCCTCTAGTGGTGGTTGTCTGTACAATACACACTGGCACAGGCACCAACGTGCACACACTCCCAGGCACGCACACACAAACATACACATGTACACATGCCTATACACATATGTGTATGTGCACACACCGGTATACACACACACACATGCATACATACGGGTCCAGAAACACAGGCATACACACAGGAACACAAGCTTGCACACGCATATACACCCATGCAAACACACACGAGTGCCCCCATGTCCCTGAGATGGTTTGGTTCTCCAGTGTCTTCTTAGGGCCTCAGCCCATAATGTCCACAATGTACAGGTGGATTCTACCATTAAAGAGATAAGAAAGGTTGGAGGGGTGCCTTCTTGGCTGCAGTCAGTCACATGACAGCAGTGTCAAGGGGTGAACGCGTTCCCTCCTCTGCTCTAGTTAAATCCCTCCTTTTGCTGTGGGGTCCCAGGAGCCAACTTGGGGTAAAGTCCCTCCTCTCAGCCCTCCAGCCTGGGTCTCCCTCCCTCCCTCCCACCAGGCAGTCACACAGACAGAGTCCCGATGCTTAGGCCATCGCAGGACAGCCTCTCCTAGCAAGAAGGCCAGCGGGGGGATGGGGCTGTTTCGGGGGCCTCGGTCCCACCAGTGGCCTGGGAAGGGCAAGCTGAGGCCTTGGTTCCTAGGGGAACCACACACTGTGTGCCGTCAAATGACAGCTGTTAGGGGCAGGGGTCCGAGACCAAGGCTGGGCCGTGCTGGCTCCTTCTGGAGGGTCGTGTAACACTGCCTGTGCGTCCGCTGGCTTCCAGTCATGCTGCAGCCCTTGGCATCCTTGGCTTGTGGTCGCTCCAGCCTCTGCCCCGTCTCATGTGTCCTCTGCCCTCATCGTCTCTTACTGGAAACCTGTTGTTGCACTGGGATGCCCTGACCCAGAGGGCCCAGGTCCATCTCGACCTTCACTTTATCTAAAAGGCTCATGATGGACTTGGGAGCACAACTTAACCGATTACCAGGTTGTCCTATCATCTCTTTACTGTCCTGAAGAATGACCTCTGCTGGCCACCGAGAGCAGGGTGGGAACAGAGGTGGGCAGCTGGGGCCCAGGACCCAAGCACCATCTGTCTCGGGCCGGCTGTGTGGCCCACGCGTGACCCGTTTAGTGAGGGGTTGCCTGCACTGGACAGTGGGCTCCTGAGCCGGGTCTTGCATGTCATCTTCCCCACGATGCTCATGCAGAGCAGGGCCTGGGCAGGTCAGACGGGAGGCCCCGCATCTCCTTCCTGTTCCTCATCCCCCAGGACCCCAGGTGGCCAGAGCTTCCACGTCAGGTTGGCAGAGCCCTGGGGATGCCCCGCAATGGGACTCTGGACGCCTCAGCCCCACAAGGTCGCCAGCCGTGAGGTGGTCTCCATTTAACACTGACCCCAGGAGCCCCCTTCGTGACTCTGCCTGCCATGGTTTATGTTGTGGGAGATCCAGAAACATCTCTGCAGCCAGGCCTGTGGAGGGGGTCAGCCCAAGGGGCGTCCCCAATGCCCACGCCCCTCCTGTGCCAGCTGCTATAGGACAGGCCTGTCCAAGATGTGCCCCCAGCCTGGCCACCATCCTCAGCCCAGGCCAGCGTCTAGCACAGCTGGAACCAACTAGCAACCGACCAGTGCCTGCAGATCCAAGCTGTGACACAGACGGTCACCACGGATGCTGGGGAGGGTCTCCTCCGCCAGTGACAGAGTGTACACGTGCTCTAGATGCCAGAGGGAGAGCTCTGACCACAGAGTCATGGGCTCTGGAGCAAGAACATGCAGAGGGCTGCCGTGCTGATGCTGAGAAGAAAAGCAGGGTCTCAGGAGAGTGGGTGTCTGTCAGGGGAGCAGGTGCGCACTTATATTTTATTCGAGGAGGGAAGGCCTTGCTGATGGGCGCAAGCAGTGTCAGGGCAGGCAAAGCAGCCCTGTATGACCCTGGTGGGGAGGGGAACATACGTTTGAAGAGCAGCAAGGAGGCCCCATGGCCACAGCAAAGTGGACGAGGCAGGAGGGGAGAGAATGAGGCCGCTGAGGCCACCACCTGCTCCTGGGACCCGTAGATCCTCCCCAAGGAGCAGAGGTGAGCCCCAGCTCTGGGTTAATCAGATCCGCCAGGTGAGAGGGGCAGGGTCTTCTCGGCACCTGTATGTGTCTCTCAGCCTCCGTTTCTCTGCGCGATGAGAGGTGACAGGAGGCTGCTCAAGGCTCTGTCGGCCTGGGTGTCCCCCCTTCCCCATCCATACTTTGTGGGCTGGGCCTAGATATTCACAGAGCTTTAGAAATAAACAGTCATGTTTAGGACTAATTTCTATTGACGGCAGGTGATGCTGGTTTGCCATTTACAGCAGTGGCAGAAACTGCTTTTATTTTTTAAAACTTTCTCTTTTGTATGGGGGTTAGCCAACTAACAGTTGTGACAGTTTCAGGTACACAGCAAAGGGGCTCAGCCACACACACACCTGTCAAACTCCCCTCCCATCCAGGCTGCCACGTAACACTGAGCAGAGTTCCCTGTGGTTATCCATTTTGAATACAGCGTGTGTACATGTCCATCCCAAGCTCCATAACTATGCCTTCCCCACCACTCCTTCCCCCTGGCAACCGTAAGTTCATTCTCTTAAGTCTGAGAGTCTGAGAAACTGCTTTTAAGTGTGCTTACTGAAGTACAAGAACGTGTTTGCTGTCAGGGACAACCTGCAGACAGAACTGGAGCGGGGCACGGTGTTAGTCTGCATTGTGGGCGTGACCAGCGTGTCCACGGCGGGAGCCCCCACCACAGCCACCCCAAGGCCACGACAGTCGGGCCCTGAGTCTGCCCTCAGGCCAGCAGTGCCCCGGAGGGTCGGGGTCAGAAGCGCTAGAGAAACATCCGTTTATCACAGGATATCGAATCCAACCTCCTGTGCTCTGCAGCAGGGTCTTATTGTTCATCTGGTTTGTTTGCAGTCCTTTGTATCTGCTAATCCCAACTCACACTCCACCCTTCCCTCACCACCCCGCTTCCCCTTGGTAACCACAAGTCTGTTCTCTGTGAGTCTCTCATAAATTTAAGTTCATTTGTGTAGTAGTTTAGATTCCACAGTATAAGTGCTATCATGTATTTGTCTCTGACTTAACTTCATTTAGTATGATAATCTCTAGTTGCTCCCACGTTGCTGAAAATGACATTATTTCATTATTTTTATGGCTGAGTAACATTCCACTGTTGTGTATATACCACATCTTCATTCATCTGTTGATGGACACAATGCCTTGGCTATTGTAAGTAACGCAGCTGTTAACATTGTGGTTGTATGTCTTTTCAAATTAAGAGTTTTCTCTGGATATACACCTAGGAGTGGGATTGCTAGAAAATATGCTAAGTCTATTTTTAGCTTTTTAAGGCACCTCCATACTGTTCTCCATGGTGGCTGCACCAATTTACATTCCCACTAACAGTGGAAGAGGGTTCCCTTTTTCCACATCCTCTCCAGAATTTATTGCTTGTAGATATTTTTGATGATGGCCATTCTGACCAGTGTGAGGTGATAATTCATTGTGGTTTTGATTTGCATTTCTCTATAAGTAAGGGCTTCCCTGGTGATTCAGTCAGTAAAAAAAATCCACCAGCAATGCAGGAGACCCGGGTTTGGTCCCTTAGTTGGGAAGATCCCTTGGAGGAGTAAATGGCAACCCACTCCATTATTCTTGCCTGGAGAATTCCATGGACGGAGGAGCCTGGCAAGCTACAGGGGTTGCAAAGAGTCAGATGTGACTAAGGGACTTAGCATGCACAATTATTAGTGAGGTTGAGCATCTTTCCATATGCCTGTTGGCCACCTGTATATCTTCTTTGGAGACATGTATATTTAGGTCTTCTGCCCATTTTTTGATTGGGTTACTTGGTTTTTTGTTATTTGTATGAGCTGTTTGTATATTTCAGAGATTAAGCCCTTGTCAATTATATCATTTGCAAATATTTTCTCCCAACCTGTAGGTTTTCTCACTCTGGTGTGCAAAACTTGTGTTTATTTGTGCTTCTATTTCTATTGCCTTAGGAGACTGACCTAAGAGAAAAACACTGCTACGTTTTATGTCAGAGAATGTTTTGCCTATGTTCTCTTGTAAGAGTTTTATGGTGTTGTGTCTTATATTTTAGTCTTTATGCTCTTTGGAGTTTCTTTTTGTGTATGGTGTGAGCGAGTGTTCTAACTTCATTTACATGCAGCTGTCCAGCTTTCCCAATGCTACTTGCTGAAGAGATTCAAACATCTTCTGAAAGGGGCCAGACAGCAAATGTTTTAGGCTTTCCAAGTAATGTAAGCTCATCACAGCCACTTAGCTCAGCTGTTGTGCAAAATCAGCCACAGACAATGTATAAATAAATGAACCTGGCTGTGTGCCAATAAAACTTTATTTACAAAAAACAGTGGCAGACAGATTTGGCCCATAGGCCAGAATTTACTGACCCCCAAAAGCCCCTTGGTGACTCGCAGCTACCCACGAAGGTGTAGACACCTTACCAGGCACTGCTGTCTCAGGGGTGCTGCACTGGTGGCTCCTGGCGAGGTCTGGCTGCAGAAGGGTTGGAGAGCCCTTTCAGTGCCCAGAAATCCACTGTCCCCATCCAGCTTTATTTGCCTCCTAAAACCCACACCTGTATCCGAATACTACCCGCTCCTTCCAGGCAGCATGCAGACTGGTGTGCAGGTAACAGGGTCGGGGGCTCAACTTCCCTTCTCCTGTGTGAATTTCTGACACTGAAGATGCTAAAGAAATTAGGTCGCTGCGGACACACATCTGGGTTCGCCTCTCTTTGCACACTTCCACCCCGATTTTACAAACCTCAGTGTCTTCTTACAGTCCAAGCCCCCTTTTCCTTCCTTCTAGTTCAATCCACACCTGTGAAAGCCAGGTGCTGGGATGAAGGCAAAGACCTTGCCACCCACTGTGAATGAGGAAAATGTTCTTCCTGTGGCCAGCACCCTGGGCAGGAAGGGGACCCAGCAGCAGCTGAATCCATCCAAGGAATATGTTTCTTGGAAGAAAGTATAAACAGCTAAACCCAAGCTGCTGCTCTGTTCTTCCCCCTTGTCCCTTCTAGAAAGTCCAGCAGTACATGGTCATCATTCAGGCCACAGACATGGAAGGAAACCTGAACTATGGCCTCTCCAACACAGCCACCGCCATCATCACAGTGACGGATGTGAACGACAACCCACCGGAGTTCACTGCCAGCACGGTGAGTGCGTGCCCTTCCTGAATCTGGAGGAGTTGGCCAGTGGCATTCAGACTCCAGGGAGAGGCTGAAGCGTCGGCCACTTTGGGGTGTGCTCGGCAGGACAGGCTGGGGGCTGCAGGGGGACATACATGCCAGGTCCCTCTGGCAGGAGCCTCCACAGCCCACCATCAGCAAGAGGGCAGTGGGGGACACAATGTGTCCTGCCCCTTCAGGCGCGGCCGGCGGGCTGCCCACAGACCTAAGTGCCCGCAGGAATGGCCCAGTGGCACAGCTGTGGGATCACGGAGTCACAGGCTCCCAATTCCTCTGGGTTCCCAAGGAGCTGTGTCCTTCGGTCCACTCGCTCTGGCGTGGAGGTGCTGACAGGACAGGAACCTACACCCACCCCGCGCTGCCTGGCCAGAAATGTGGCGGGGGGTGGGAGAGTGGTCAGTGAGGGTTCCCAGGGCACCGAGTAGATGAGAGAGTAACTGCAACAACAGAAGACCTGGGGCACCACCAGGCCCCTCTCCCCCAGCACCAGCCTGGGCCTCTGGTCAACCTTTGGTCCCCACCAACCCCGTGAGGCTCAGGACCCAGTTATGGGCGAGGAGGCTGAGGCTCAGAGAGGCTAAGTCACTTACCCAGAGCCACAGAGTCCACGAGGGGAGCAGCTGGGAGTGGGCCTCAGAAGCTGAGCTCTCAGGGGAGGAGAGGGGAGCCCTCGCAGTAAGCCCATGCAGCATCCCCTCAGCCTGCTTCCCCACAGCCCCCACACCCTTCAATCCCAATCTCGAAGCCCTCCATCCTGCATCCTAGAGTCCCAGACTCTAGGTCCGGGTGAGCCAAGGCGGGAGGAGGGCAGTCCCAGCCATGAGGGCGCAGTGCCACCTGGTAGGCAGATGGCAGATCGCCCTGTGGGGTCAGGGTGGCATAGCTTCCATTCTGTGGGCTCTCCACGGCCGGGGGCAACGTCCAGGGAGTCTGGACATGAGTGAGACATCCCCCCAGCCTGCAAGAACCCCAGGCCAATCCCCAAGGCAGCCCCTACCCTTATGGGGTTTTTCTGTTCTCAGCATGGATCCCTGGAAACTTTCAGGAACAAATTTTCATTGTGTCTCCCAACTTAATCATTCTCTTTTAACTTGAATTTTGGTTAGATCATTCACACACACATAGCACAGCAACTTAAAAGTTACTTTGAGGAAGAGGCCCTGGTGTTCTAATTCTGTCCCTTGCGTCGTTTCTAGTTTTCTATTTATGATAGGTCCTTAAGACATTTCCACATCCAGATTCCAAATGGCCTTGGAATTTTTTCAACATGTGTTTAGAAATAATTTCAAGTTCACAGAAAGGTTGCAAGAATAGGAATGGGGAATAGAACAGCCTCACAGAGAGAAGGCAGGATGGTGGAGTAGAAGGCCTCGAGCCCAACTCCTACCACAAAACTCAAAATCACAACTGCTGAACAGTCCTCCATAAAAAAGACTGGGACTTGCCAAAAGAGATTTTCTACATCCAGAGATATAAAAAAGAAACCACAACATGATGGGAGGAGAACACTCTCACAATGTAATCAAATCCCATCCAGGAAAGGTCAGTTAAACTAAAAATTGGTTCTTTGAGACTACTGCTGCTGCTAAGTCGCTTCAGTCGTGTCCGACTCTGTGCGACCCCATAGACAGCAGCCCACCAGGCTCCTCTGTCCATGGGATTCTCCAGGCAAGAACACTGGAGTGGGTTGCCATTTCCTCCTCCAATGCATGAAAGTGAAAAGTCAAAGTGAAGTCGCTCAGTCGTGTCCAACTCCTAGCGACCCCATGGACTGCAGCCCACCAGGCTCCTCCGTCCATGGGATTTTCCAGGCAAGAGTACTGGAGTGGGGTGCCATTTGAGACTACTACAGGCAACTATATGGCAATAAATTAGACAACCTTGAAAAAATGGACAAATTCTTAGAAAGGTACCATCTCCCAAAACTGAACCGTGAAGAAACAGAAAATATGACCAGACCAATAACAAGTACTAAAGTTGAATCTGTGATTTAAAAACTCCCAACAAAAGTTCAAGACCAGATGGCTTCACAGGTGAATTCTATCAAACATTTAGAAAAGAGTTAACACACATCTTTTTGAAACTATTCTGAAAAATTGCAGAGGAAGAAACAACTCATTCTATGAAGCTACCATCACCTTGATACCAAAATCAGGCAGATGCTTCAAAAGAGGAAAATTACAGGCCAATATCACTGATGAACATAGATATGAAAATCCTCAACAAAACACTAGCAAACAGAATCCAAAAACACATGAAAAGTATCAATCAATTAAAAAAAAGACTGGGACCTCCAGCCATGAGCAAGGAGAATTCATCCCAGGGATACAAGGATTTGTCAACATCTGCAAATCAATCAGTGTGATCCACCACATTAACAAATTGAAGAATAAAAACCATATGATCATCTCAATAGATGCAGAAAAAACTTTTGATAAAATTCAACACCCATTTATGATAAAAAAAAAAAAAAACTGTCCAGAAAGTGGGCATAGAGGGCACCGACCTCAACATAATAATGGCCATGTATGACAAACCCACAGTTAACATCATACTCAGCTGTGAGAAAGTGAAAGCATTTCTTCTAAGGTAAGAACAAGACAAGAATGTCCACTCTTGCCGCTTTTATTCAGCATAGTTTTGGAAGCCCTAACCAAGGCAATCATAGAAGAAAAAGAAAGAAAACTTATCCAAACTGGAAAAGAAGTAAAACTGTCACTGTTGGCAGATTACATGATGCTATACATGAAAATCCTAAAGATGCTACCAGAAAACTACAGAGCTCATCAATGAATTTGGTAAAGTTGTAGTATACAAAATTAATGTATAGAAATCTGTTGCATTTCTACAAATTTACAATGAAAGATCAGAAGGGAAATTAAGAGAACAATCCCACTTAACATCACAACAAAAAGAATAAAATACCTAGGAATAAACCTACCTACAGAGACAAAAAAACCTATACTCAGAAAACTACGAGACACTGATGAAAGGAATTAAAGACATCACAAACAGATGGAGAGATACACCAAGTGGATTGGAAGAATCAATATTGCCAAAATGACTATACTACCCAAGACAGTCTACAGATCCAACGCAATCTTGATCAAATTACCAATGGCATTCTTCACAGAACTAGAACAAAAAATTTCACAATTTGTATGGGAACACAAAAGACCCCAAACAGCCAAAGAAATCGTGAGAAGGAAAAACGGAGCTGGAGGAATCAGGCTCCCTGACTTCAGACTATACTACAAAGCTACAGTCATCAAGACACTATGATACTGGGACAAAAATTAAAATAAAGACCAATGGAACAGGATAGAAAGTTTAGAAATAAACCCACATACACCTGTGGTCACCTAATCCATGACAAAGGAGGCAAGAATATACAATGGAGAAAAGACAGTCTCTTCAGTAAGTGGTGCTTGGAAAACTGGACACCTATGTGTAAAAGAATGAAATCAGAACATTCTCTAACATCATACAAAAACTCAAAATGGATTAAAGACTTAAATATAAGACCAGATACTGTAAACTTCTAGAGGAAAATATAGGGAGGACACTTTGACGTAAATCACAGCAATATATCTTTGGATCCATCTTCCAGAGCCCTGAAAATAAAAACAAGTAGGGACTTCCCTGGTGGTCCAGTGGCTAAGACTCCTCACTCCAAATGCAGGGGGCCCAGGTTCAATCCCTGGTTAGGGAACTAGATCCCACATGCCTCAACTAAGACCCAGAGCAGCCAAATAAATAAATATTTAAAATAAATTTTAAAAAAACAAATGGGACCTAATAAAACTTTAGAGTTTTTACACAGCAAAGAAAACCGTAAATAAAAGGACAACCTATGGAATGGGAGGAAATACTTGCAAAGGAAGCAACTGACAAGGACTTAATCTCCAAAATACACAAATAGTTCATATGGCTCAACATAAAAAAACCACCCAATCAAAAAATGGGCAGAAAACCTAAGTAGACATTTTTCCAGAGAAGACATAGAAATAGCCAAAAGGCACATGAAAAGATGGTCAACAATGCTAATTAGTAGAGAAATGTAAATCAAAACTGCAAAGAGATACCACCTCCCACCAGTAAGAATGGCCATCATTTAAAAGTCTACAAACAAATGCTGGAGAGGATGTGGAGGAAAGGGAGCCCTCCTACGCTGCTGGTGGGAATGCAAACTGGTACAGCCACTATGGAGAACAGTATGGAGTTTCCTTAAAAAAATAAAAAAAAAAAACTGAATACAGATCTAGATATTATCCAGCAATCCCACTCCTGGGCATATATATCCAGAGAAAACCATAATTTGAGAAGATGCACACACCCCAGTGTTCACTGCCGCACTATTTACAACAGGCAGGACATGGAAGTAATCTAAGTGTCCACTGACACAGGAATGGATAAAGGTGTGGGACATACATATAATGGAATACTACTCAGCATAAAAAAGAATGAAACAACACACCGCACAGCAACAGGGAGGGATGCTGAGCCCTAGTAAGTGATCACAGAGATGGGCATAGTGCGTGAAGTCAGACGGAGAAAGACAAACACAGTATGGTATCACTTATATGCCAAATCTAAAAAACGATACAAATGAACTTATCTACAAAACAGGGAACAGACTCATGGGCTTAGAAAACAAGCTTATGGTTATCAAAGGGGAAGTGGGGAGAGGAGTCAATTAGGAGTTTTGGATTAACTACACTGCTATATATAAATAGTATAAAATATATATACACTGCTATATATAAAAGAGATAATCCATGAGGACCTACTGGATACCACAGGGACCCTACTCAGTATTTTTTAACCTATATGGTGAAAGAATCTGAAAAAGAATATACCTATATATGCATGTAACTGAATCACTTTGCTGCGCCTGAAACTAGCAGACACTAAATCAACTAGACTTCAGCTAAAAGAACAGCCACTCACGAGACCCCATCAGCACCATCCTCCCTCCCTGCTGCTCCCCGGAGACGGGCCCACAGAATTCCTCTGAATGGCTGGACAGTCAGCCATACGTTGTGAAGCCTCGTGTTCAAACACCTCGTCCTAAGAGGAGGGTTTTCTGTCAGGGAAATGGCTGCTACCCTTTTCCCACCTGAGGCCCAGAGGGTGTCTTCTGGGCTGCCCGAGGTCCCCTGCTCCCCCGGCCACCTGCTCACCACACCGCTGTCCTTCAAGACCCTCCCAGCTCCCGTGTCCTCTGCACCTGCCAGCCCTCCCCCACACCGGCTTCTGCAGCTCCAGAGGGGGCCTCGACGTGGCCCCTACACCCAAGATCCTGCAGGACGGGTCCATGGGGGACCACTTCTGTCCACTGTCCCGAGCCCTGGTCTGGCTTTGACAGCTTGGCCTCCTGTGGCTCTTCATGCTTCTCATCTTAACCTCATCTGCCCTTCTGCACACCAGCCACACTGCAAACACCCTGAGCCCCCAGAAAGGCTGGATCCTGGGTGACCCACAAGGAAGCAAAGGGGAGGGGGACAGGAGGGGGAGGAGAACCATCCTGACTCCCTGTGTGCACCAGGGCATCTGCACAAGGGCAGGGGGATGACCAGCAAGATATCCCCAGGTCCATACCCACCTCTGAAGAGTGGGCAGCCCAGGAATTACACTGAGACCCTGGCCAGGGTGTGCACATGACCGAGGAGGCACCCTGGGGCATGTTCCTGGGGCCCAGTGGCAAGCAGGACCCCAGGACATGGTCTGCTGGGCTCAGTGGGGGCTGGCCACACCCCCACACACAGCTGGGCTATTTTTATCAAGTTTAATCAAGAACAATCAGCAGAAGCTGAAGAGATGGGAGGGTGGATTTACATGATCCAATTCCTAAACGTTAATTAAAAGTCATTTTCCCTTTGCCTGCTCTGGGCCTGCTCTGCTTGCTGCCCCTGCATGGCTTTCCTGCTGTCAGAAGGCCACTGACCTCAGCAGTCCCTGGGGAGCAGGGCTGAGCCCCCAGAACACAGCCCCACACCAGGCCCCGGTCCTGGACCAAAGCCCCAAGACCCAGCCCCCTCACCACCCACACACAAGCCCACAGGAGGGTCTCCTGGAGTCAGGAAACCCCTGCTGCCCCCAGAGTCCCTCCTGTTGTGTGGCCTTGGGCTGATGGCCAGACCTCTCTGAGCATAGCAGTGTCTTCCCCTCTTTACGCCTGAGTGTTACACAGCTCAGGGTGAAGCCGGGAGCATCCACTGAGCTACAGGGAAGTTTGTTCTCTGCCCTAAAAATGCCACCGGGTGGTACCTGACCTCCATCACAAGCGGCCTGACCTGGCAGTTGAGCAGACAGGGTTCCAGCTCTGTCTTCAGCGGGGGAGAGGTCAGGATGGAGGCGTGAGAACGTTCATCCCAAGTCCAGTTTCCTCATCTGATTAAAAAAAAAAAAAAGGATGGTAAAGGAGATAGTCAGAGAAATTCTTATATGTTGATACAATGAAATACAACAGAACCGCTTGAAACAAACATGACGTGATGTGTCATATTCTAATATGGAAAATGCTCCAAATAGACTAATCACTGGAAAGCCAGTGGACAGGACAAGTGGAGAGTATAACGATCCTCTCCTTGTAAATAAACTGTATTATATAAATACCAAGAGAGGAGGCCAGGGTCCTGCAGGTGCGCAGGTGCAGACTGTGATGGCTTGGTTTTCACCGTGTATTTGACTGGATGACCTATTCCCCATCCAAGGCAAGTGTGAATGAAATTAGGTTAAATATTTTTAAAAGGGGGACTTCCCTGGTGGTCCAGTGGCTAAGATTCCACACTCCCAGTGCAGTGGGCCTGTGTTCAACCCCTGGTCAGGGAACTCGACCCCACATGCCACAACTCAGAGTTCCCATGCCACAACTTAAAAGATCCCACGTGACACAAAAGGTCCCACGTGCCGCAGCTAAGACCTGGCACAGCCAAAAAAAAATACATATCCTCAAAATGGAGGGTGAGCTTCTGGCGGTTCCCGTCCCAGGGTTCCCTGAAAATGGAAGAGAGGACAAGCCCCAGTACCCCCCTTTCTGGAAAGGGGGTGACCAGGCCTGCCTGTGAACCACAAAGCCAGGGAGGGGCTTCAAGGTGTCTTATGGCTGAGGGTCAGGTCCTCCCCTGAGCCAGTGTCACAGGGGCATGTCCCTGCATTACTCACGAGCTCCTACCACAGCACTGCGAGGAGGGGCGAGGCTGCAGCATCCCACCCGGTCCTGGGCCCCAGGCTCCCCCCGGGGGTGGAGGAGGATGGACGTCAGCCCAGGTCTCATCCCGTTATCATGAGCCACGGCTCCCACCTGTCAGCTCCCGATTCCAAGCTCGGCAGCCAACAGAAATCGCCGCAGTCTCTCACTGGACAGAAAACTAAACTTCAAAGATTAACATCACTGAGACAGTGTGCCGCCCCCACCTCCGACCCCTTGCACCAGCCACCCAGAGCTCCATCCCCCTTGGCCCATATTCCTGAGCCGGGACTTTCCTCCCTGAGGAGCCCCCAGGGCCTCACATGTGGAAAAATGAAGAGGAGAGAGAGGAGCCTGAAAGTGCAGGGTGGAGAGGAGAGAAGAGGAGACTGGAAACCCCAACTGCAAATAACAAAGAAACTGAAAAAATATATATTAAAATTATTGGAATGTCACTTCCCAACAGAAGCCAACTCAGCCCCTCAGGCCCCAAGGCAGGCAGGGCTCGACCACATCCTGGCTGGACAGGGCTGCCAGGACAGATCCCCAGGCAGGGGCCAGGTTGGGGCAGCCCCTCGCAGTTCACACCCTCGGCCATACCAGGCTCCCAGGCTCTGGGAGAAGGTGGCAGGAGTGGGCAGGTCCTCAGACCTGAGCCGAGATAGGACCAGTCGTGGCTTGAATAGGGGGCACAGAGAAACATCTCAGGGGCTTGGCGTCCCCCAGGGAGCGGGGGGCAGGCTCTGTCATCCCCATCTGCTTGGCCCAGATGAGGAGTCACTAGGCTTCCCTGTTCTCCCCAACTCTTCTGCTACCGTGACCCTCCCTTGAGAGGAGCTGGGATTGTACTGGAAGGCCCAGGCATGAACAGGAAATCCACCTGACCCTGGGGTGGGTAGATGTGAGTTCTGGATTACCAATCAGCAAGGCAAGAAATCCCATTCCAATGCTCCTTAAATCCTTCCTTACCTAAATATCTGCCTTAGTATCCCATGGGGCATGGGGGAGGCTTTCCCTGTGCCTGAAAACCCCAGAAATTAAATTAAAAACTCATGATGGCTAGGGGAAGTCTGACAAGAAAATCCTAAATCAGACTTACCAGCTTAAGGCTCTTCTTTGTGAACCTTTATTAAACCTGAATGAATTAAAATACCCTTTTCCAATAAATTTCACCCAGAAGCCAGTAACCACGGTTAGGGCTGCGCTGCTGTGAACACAAGGAAGCCAGGGCTATTTGTCCAGGTTTGTGCCCAGCTTTTGTGGCTCAAAAGCACACTGCGCGGTCAAAGGACAGTCACGTGACTTGCAGGTCCAGTGTAAAGTAAGAATGCAGGGCCCTCATTCACAAATTAGGAAGAATTTCAAGACTGACGCAGAGCGTAAACCCAGCTCACGGCTCTTTTGAGCTGGGCCATGTCTGCACAGCAGTGATTCTCACTGGTGAGAGGCACTCAGCTTTCTATCAGCACCTCAGCAACAGCACCAACATCCACGCACACTCACACGCACTTTGCCTGCCCACAACCACTGCTGCTATGTGAACCACACTCGCTGACGGGGATGGCTAGAAGCCCTCACCGAGCTGCGACAGGAAAAAGGGCCAAGGCTCCGTGTCTGGTCACCTGCCCAGCCGCAGCTGCTGACCACAGGCCCCAGGGACCCAGAGGCAATTCAGTTCAGGAAGCCCTTTGCAGCTGCTGCCCTCTCCTGTTCATTTCCCATCTCACAAGCACATTTTACTCTCTTGTAAGCCCCAAGTACGGGCACTGGTCCCCAGCTGCACGGAGCAGGGCAGCGTGAGGGGGACTTAGGGGAGCAGCCTGGCGTGGGGGTGTCACAGGCAGGGCTCAGTATGCAGACAAGCCTGGACCTCTCTGGACACCCCTGGGTCAGCGGAGACGTGGGACGGGCCGACCCCTGGGGATCACCATGTGGAAGCAGCTGGAGGCATAGGGCAGCCCCCTGGGTGGGCAGAGGTCTCTCCGGCCTCTCCAGGCCTCCATGTGAGTTCCTTACACTGTCTTTTCTGACACCTTACAGTACGCAGGGGAAGTCCCAGAAAACCGGGTGGAGATGGTGGTAGCGAATCTCACAGTGATGGACCGAGATCAGCCGCACTCCCCGAACTGGAATGCCGTCTACCGCATCATCAGTGGGGACCCCTCGGGCCACTTCAGCGTCCGCACGGACCCCACCACCAACGAGGGCATGGTCACCGTGGTTAAGGTGGGTGCTCCCTCACTTCCCGCCCCAAGACAGACGTAACGGAAACGATATCCAGGTTCAGTGCCTGCACCCCCAAAAGCCAGGGTCAAAGGCAGCCTCACAAGGACCGGTCACATGACCCCCAGGATGCTGCCAGCCTGACCTGCCATCCCCCGCCCCACCAAGAGAGAACTCTCCCATCTTCTCCCCACACCCAGCCCAAAGCTCTAGAAGCTCGAAAGCTGAGAATCGGCCCCTCCTGCTTCCCCTCAGGAGGCAAGAAGCCTTGTCCGCGGCAATGAGCAAGCTGTGACCCAGGTGCCCGGAGGAGGGTCAGGGAGGAGGGAACACCATGGAGCAGGCCAGCTCAAGGGTCGCAGTCCCTCCAGCCCCTCCTCCCCCTGCAGCTCCCAGAGCAAGGCTTCCCCTGGAGCCTCCTGACCATGGGTGCAGTGCGGCTCCCAGGTTCCCCACAGGCTCTAGTGCCCCCACCCCAAGAGCCTGCACCCACACTGGGCTACTCCCCCTTGGGGCATAGACCAGCCCCTGGGCTTTGAGCAAGGGGTCGTGGCCATGTCGGGGGGAGGCGGCCAAATAGAGACCAGCTGAGTGTGTCAGGCTCTGATTGAAGGGTTGGAGCAAATCACCTATTGATTTCCCCATTACAACTGATTATTGATTCCCCATTACAAACACGCTTTCCTTTCCCTCCTATGGACTTTACTAGCCATGACCATCCTCTGGACAGCATCTTCGTTCACAGGGTGACACAGTTTTAACACAAACGCAGCATTATCCCACGTCCTCCAGGGACACGACCTGACACACACAGGAGAAAGAGCACTTCCTCCAGTGACTTGTTCACAGACGAGACCCCTGTAATGCTATGAGACAGTGTATTCGAGTGGAGTGGCCCCCATTTTACTCAGGGGGGCCCTGGGGGAGGGGCCGGAGACCTGGCAGCTGCACAGTTCTTGTGGGGGCAGGGGGGCCTCAGCCCTGAAGAGGTAAGTGCCATGGAAGGATGGGGTGCCTCACTGGGGGCTCTGGGGGGGTCTGGGAGACACCCCTTCTACTGGCAGATAAGACCACACCTGCAGAGGATAAGGGTCCCCTCAAGGTCATGGGGGGTGGTGAGGGGACAGTGGGAAGATGAAGATGTCGGCCCCAGAACCCCGATCTCTGCTGCCGCCTCTAGGCCCTCCCATGGGCAGGCACCCTCAGCCCCCTTTCCATGCCCACCCAGTTAGATTACTTCTTAAACTCCTTCCTATACTCACTCCATAGCTTGTTTAGTAACAGAGGCTGAAAAGGTATGGGTTTGATGTACCAGGCATTATGACTAAACGCTCACAAAAACCAAGGCTGAGCTGCTTTGGGAGCCCAGACAGGGCAGGGGCACCTCAGCTGGGCAAGCAGGGGCCCGCCTCCAGCACCCACTGGTCTCACAGGACCACCAGCCCCACGAGGCCATCAGTTCCCCTCTAAGCAGGGATGTGTCGAAGTGCTCATCACAGACGTTTCCAAGGGCACTTAGCCGTGAGAAAGACAGGAGTGCCTGCGCCTGGCACTGCAGTTCCCTGGTTACTAGTGTTGCTCTATCCATGCTTCCAGACCTCAGGATCCCCTCCTCTGCTCTCCTAACTATGTACCGCTACGGCCCCTGGCATGGCCAACCACACCTCTGCAGTCTTCAGGATGTGACCACACCTAACTTCTCTCCATTTTCCTAAAACCGTCTCTTTGCTGTGCCGTTTTTCGAGTCTGGATCCCAAAAGGGTCCCAGCGCTGTGTTCGGCTGCACCATCTCTTGAATTTCTCAACACCTAGAACATCCCCCCCCGACTGCCAACCTGTCACAGACTCGGGGTCCGTGGTGCCAGCTCTGTCAATGGCTTCCTCACGGCACATCTGGTCCCTCACTTCAGAGCACGTGCTTCCTGACCATCTTCAATCTTTCACCCATTCATCACATGAACACTTCATCCAAACTGAACGTGGGATGGTTTTACTTAACTTTGTTGCTTTTTATACTTAATGTATTCTCTTACACTGAAACTCTTCGTTGGCTCCAAACAATGTTAATTGCTAGTTTACTTGAACCTACAACACGCAGTTGCCCCTCCGTGTCCATGGGGTGACTGGTCCCAGCACCTCCAGCTCAGGGAGACACCAAAATCCACAGATGCTCAAGTCTTTCATATAAAATGACACAGTATTTGCACACAACCTGCACACACTCACATATATTTTAACTTATGATAGATACCTGATACAATGCCAATGCTGTGTAAATAGATGCCTGTGTGTGGCAAATTCAGGGTCTGCCTTTTGGAAATTTCTGGAATTTTTTTCAAATATTTCTAGTTGGTGATTGGTTGAGTCCACAGATGTGGAACCCATGGATATAGAGAACCGACTGTACATAAAAAGCTTAAAAATAACAAACCAAACATCACTGCCAACACCAGGAAGACCAAATGAATTTAAGACTTTTCTGCAATAACTGTTGTCCTCAGAATAAATCCCATGAAGGACTCACGATCTTAATACTGTCCTAGTCACTAGAAATCATTATTTTCTTGGGAGTTGTATTACCATTGAGCATCACGACTCAATGGACATGAATCTGAGCAAACTCCAGGAGACAGTGGAGGACAGAGGAACCTGGCATGCTGCAGTCCAAGGGGTTGCAAAGAGTCGGACACGACCTAGCCACTGAACAACAACAATAAGACTTTATGTGGCTCCAAAAATCAAAGCTATGGCAAAACATGCAGCAAACTCATGCCCCCAGACTCCCCTCTACCAGGTCCTCCCCTCTGCTCAGGGGTGACCATTTTTAAGAGGTTGTTTCCCCTCTTTTCAGCATTTCTTTCTACAAATACAGGCAGGTGCATACACAAATCCACACTCCTCTCCCCCTTTTACACAAGAGGCAGCAAACGAAGGATGTTGACTTTTCGGCTCACCAATCCATCCTGGAGGTCTCGCACTTCCGTGTGCGTCGCCCTGGTTCTTACAGCTGCAGATGTCCCCACTGTGTCGACACGGCTCGTCCACCCACCAGTGCCGTGGAAACCGCGGCATCCTCCATGAACAGTCTGCATCCTCCATGAACGATGTAGATGATGCTGTGGTGAATGTTCTTGGGCACGTGCTACTTCACATGCATCCAAGCAGAATTATTCAAGTGCAGTCTCGGTGTGACGTGCTGCTTGTCCAGTGAGACTGCTGCGAGCTCTGCCACAAATAATTACACGTCTTGGGGCCCCAGGTAGTTCTGTGCAGCTTTCGTCCTCCTCAACACGTGAAGATGACCCCGCAGGCCAGCCACACCCTGCAGACCACACCAGCGCTTATCAGTCAGGGTCCTGACGCCCCAACACGAGTGTGAACTGGAAAGAATGCTCATGCAGGGCCCACACAGAGGTGAAGGGCCCGCAAGCCCTCAGGGCTGGTGTCCTGTAACTCATCCCTGACCCAGCGGTGACAGCAACTGAAGGACGTCCTCTCGCAGCTCTGGGAGGGCTCCCCCGGCCACGTCCAGTTCCTGGCACTGTCCTTGGCTGGATCCGTACCACCCCACCTCTGCCTCTGCGCCTTCACCTGGCCCCTCCCTGCGTCTCAAGTCTCCCTCCCCTGACTCCCAGGCACCCATGGTTGGACTGGGGGCCACCTCAATCCAGGGCAACACCTCTCAAGACCGTCACCTTCATCACACCTGCAAAGACCCTATGTGCCCAAAGGGCACATTCACAGGTTCCAGGTGCACACATCCTTGGGGGCCACCCCTGCAGCCACCATAGCACGTGAGCAGCCTGGACAGACAACAGCCCCCCAGGGCATCAGGAACAGGGTGGGGACTCCATACTCCCAATGCAGGATGAGAGCTGGAGGCCTGGTTGGGGGGAACCTGGGGGAACTGTGGCCCCAGGGAGCCCAGCTGCTGCCACTCCAGACATGGGGGTGGAAGGTGAGGTGTGAGGTCCTTCAACCCCACTCTCTCTCTCCTCTCACTGCCCTAACCCCGCAGGAAGCCAGACACAGAAGCTGGGGGACGGCATTCCTGGGGACCGGCCTCTGGGGCCCAGAGCTAGCAGGTGCAGACCAAGCAGCCCCGTGGGCACTAAGCTGGCTGCCCCACTTGGTGCCTCTCATTCCAGGCAGTCGACTACGAGCTGAACAGAGCATTCATGCTGACCGTGATGGTGTCCAACCAGGCGCCCCTGGCCAGCGGGATCCAGATGTCCTTCCAGTCCACGGCGGGGGTGACCATCTCCGTCATGGACATCAACGAGGCCCCCTATTTCCCCTCCAACCACAAGCTGATCCGCCTGGAGGAGGGTGTGCCCACTGGCACTGTGCTCACCACATTCTCAGCAGTGGACCCCGACCGGTTCATGCAGCAGGCTGTGAGGTGGGCCCACAGAGCACTCTCAGGCCCTGGGAAGGGGGTGCCCCGTGCTTCACAGAGAAGAGTCCTAAAGTGCCCAGTGAAACCTGAAACCTGGAAAGTCCTGGGTGGGTGCTTAGGGGCGCCCCTAGGCAGGGAGGCCCAGTCCGGGGACAGCTGGATCACCAGCCACCAGACTGCCTTCCCACAAGATGGTGGGAAAAGCTTGAAGGACATTCATCCACATCTGGCGTTAGACTGGATCCAGACCTCACCTCTAATTCCCGAGCTTTGTGACTTTGCAAGTCACCAGCCCTCTCTGCTCCCCCGTCTCCCCTCTATAAAGGGGGCTGATAGGAGAATCTGCCTCCCAGGGTTCTTGTGAGGTTAAGTAGCCCATCCTCCTCAGGGACTTCCAGACACTGCTGTCACCGGCCCAAGTGGGAGGCCCCAGTGAGCTCAGGGAGCAAGTGGGCAGGCAGGAGGGGCTCCCCCAGCCCCTCACCTCACCCCTCCTCCTCCCTGCAGATACTCAAAGCTTTCAGACCCGGCGAACTGGCTACACATTAACGCCACCAATGGCCAGATCAGCACAGCGGCCGTGCTTGACCGCGAGTCTCTCTACATCAAGAACAACGTCTATGAGGCCACCTTCCTGGCAGCTGACAACGGTGCGCCCAGGGGGATGTGCTGGGTGGGGGGACTGTGAGCTGGGTCCCCTTGGCCACTGGTGCCCCGGAGCCCCTCCCTCATCCATTTGAAGCCCACCTCAGCCAAAAAACACGATTGTTACTGTCAGGTTGGAGATGCCACCAAAAGGCAGGACGATGGTCAGCAGAGGACAGAGGGAAGAGCTCTGGCCAGCCAGCACCAGTCCACCCACACCGTGGGCCTACACTGAGGCAGGGGCTAGGCTTGGGAGCTCCAGGATGACCACACGGCTGCAGGCGTGTGCCACTCATATGTGGTCTACAACTGAGTCGCTGTGTATATCACACAGCAGAGTCAGTGTATGGGGCCATGGGGTGTGTCCTGGGCAGGCCTGTGCTCGTGGAGCCCAGGAGTGACCGCGTGACTGCCCATGTCCGACCCACAGGGATTCCCCCGGCCAGTGGTACTGGGACCCTCCAGATCTATCTTATCGACATCAACGACAACGCCCCCGAGCTGCTGCCCAAGGAGGCACAGGTCTGTGAGAAGCCCAGCCTCAATGCCATCAACATCACAGCGGCTGATGCTGACGTGGACCCCAACATCGGGCCCTATGTCTTCGAGCTGCCCTTTGTCCCGGCGAGCGTGCGCAACAACTGGACTGTCACCCGCCTTAATGGTGAGCCCACCATGGGCACCTGCCCACTGGCTGCCCGGCTGCCGGGAAAGTCAGACCGAGTCCAGAGGGCAGCCCCACCCGGGCCTGTCACCCGGGAAGCAGGAGCAATGGAGTCAGGAGTCAGTCTCACAGGAGCCACGCAGCCCTCTCCTGCAGGGCAGGGGCCCTGCCGACTCCAGGGCTCAGCCACCAAGGAGGCCCCAAAGCACGCCCCAACCTTGTCCTTTAAAGAGCTCCACGTGACCATTCTACCACTGTAACCACACGTGACTGAGACCACTCCCTGAGCCAGTCATCAAACAATGGGGACCCCAACACCACCATGTTCCCTGAGGCACTTTCCTAGCCATGGTCTTGGTGGACAGGGCTTCCAAGTTCTGGAGTTCTGATAGCATTTACTTGTTCCCCAAACCCTTGCCAACACAGCATTATTGTTTTAAAATCATTTTTCCAATTTCTTAGCCAAAATCACTGTTTCCACTTGCATTTTATAACTACCAGTGGACATTTTTTCATCTATTTGCCATTTTTTGCTTCTGTGAATTATCTGGTCAATGTCCTTCACTGTTTTTCTTTGGAATAGGTTTTTTTTTCCTAATTGACTTGGTAGAACCCTTTCCATATTAAGGAAATAATTCCTTCATCCCACATGTTGCAATTGCTCTGTTCCTGAATTGCCAAGTCTCTTAACCTTACATGATGAGAGATGTGTGTGTCTACGTGTGTCTTAGCCAGACAGGCCGAGCCTGTGCCTATTTGCCTGCGTTCGTCTCGCTCAGGAGGCAGGGCTGGCTGCCCACTGAGCAGAGCGCACCCTGCCCCCACCCAGGTGACTACGCCCAGCTCAGCCTGCGCGTCCTGCACCTGGAGGCCGGGGTGTACGACGTCCCCATCACGGTCACAGACTCGGGGAACCCGCCGCTGTCCCACACGTCCATCATCAAAGTCAAGGTGTGCCCATGCGACGACAACGGCGACTGCACCACCGTGGGCGCAGTGGCAGCGGCCGGGCTGGGCACGGGTGCCATCGTGGCCATCCTTATCTGCATCGTCATGCTGCTCAGTGAGTGCGGCCGGCGGGTCCCGGGGGAGGTGGGGCGGGCGGCACCCTACCCACCAGAGTCTGCCACAAGCCGGATCCAGACTAGAGGCGTGGTAATGGACACAGGCTCTAGTGGCCACACGTGCCTACCTTCCACACACACACAACCTGCTCACAGCAGCCCATCCCACAGCCATGGTCCTGCTCTTCGTCATGTGGATGAAGCGGCGGGAGAAGGAGCGGCATACCAAGCAGCTGCTCATTGACCCCGAGGACGATGTGCGGGACAACATCCTCAAGTACGACGAGGAAGGGGGCGGCGAGGAGGACCAGGTGAGGCTGTGCGGACCCTCCCGGCCCCGCCAAGCACACCCATGGGGGCCCTGGGACCTCCTCTCCTCAGCCCTGTGCCCCCACCCGCACCTCCCTCAGCATGCCAGGGCTCGTTGAGGGGGACCTGGGAGCTGCTGGGTGGGCCTCACTGGGGATTTGGGGTGAGTCTTACCAGGCTCAGCTGGTCAAGAATCCACCTGCAATGTGGGAGACCTCGGTTCGATCCCTGGGTTGGGAAGATTCCCTGGAGAAGGAAAAGGCTACCCACTGCAGCATTCTGTCCTGGATAATTCCATGGACAGTATAGTCCATGGGGATCACAAAGAGTCAGACTGAGCGACTTTCACTTTACCCCATGAAAGCTCAGGGATCCTTGTGAAGTGGGGTAACACTGGTCCCAGGTCAGGGACGTGGTACAGAGCAGGTGAGGGGTGGACCTGGGTTGGGGAGGGCTGGGGGCACAAGCCCCACGTGTGCCTTGAGGACAGACAGGATCTGATGGACAGAGGCAAGGCAAGCCTTTCAGAAAGGACAGACCAGGTGATAGAACCGGACAAGGATGCACCCCATGGACCTCCCTGGTGT
The DNA here is from genome assembly GCF_029378745.1 of Bos indicus. Lineage (NCBI taxonomy): Eukaryota > Metazoa > Chordata > Mammalia > Artiodactyla > Bovidae > Bos > Bos indicus. Next base: position 55,221,213 of record NC_091772.1, on the reverse strand, counting down.
CTCTGCCTGCTGTCCCCCACCCCCACCCGGACCCCCTCGCTGACTCCACCACCCCCCCAGGACTACGACCTCAGCCAGCTACAGCAGCCAGAGGCCATGGAGCATGTGCTGAGCAAGGCCCCTGGGGTGCGGCGGGTGGACGAGAGGCCCGTGGGCGCCGAACCCCAGTACCCAGTAAGGCCCGTGGTGCCCCACCCGGGAGACATCGGCGACTTCATCAACGAGGTGGGTGGTCCGGTGGGGGGGCAGGGTGGACACACATGCTCACACGGACCAGAAAAGCTCACTTTTCGGTGAGAGGGATTGGCATGAGGAGGCAGATTCACACCTGGGTTCACTGAGCCCTGCCTGGGGGGTGTGGCGGGGGAGCAGGTCAAGCCCCTCCCCTCAGCATCCCCACTGGGAATGGCCTAGGAGGTGGGCATTCATCCAGAGCGGCCACCTGACCACACACTTGAGTCCCCCTCCTGACATCTGGGATCTGAAGTTCCAGCCAACAGGGTCCCTGCCTTTGCTCATCCCCCGTCTTGATACTGACCCCAAGGTGCCCACCTGACAAGTCCACAGGCATCAAGGGTGCACCCCACCTCTGCCGCATCTTCCTTTGTGGGAAAGAGGGGGACGGCGAAGCCAGTGTGTGGCCGCCTCCCCCGCCAGGCCAGTCTGCAAACTGTGCTCTACTCTGAGCTCTGAGACACCTTTCACGGACATGCGGGAGACTGCATGCGGGGCCCCACCCCACATCTCCAGCCCCCCGCCCGCACTCTAACCCCGTTTCTGTGGCCCCAGGGACTGCGCGCAGCCGACAATGACCCCACGGCGCCCCCGTACGACTCGCTGCTGGTGTTTGACTACGAGGGCAGCGGCTCCACAGCGGGCTCCGTCAGCTCCCTGGACTCCTCCAGCTCCGGAGACCAGGACTATGACTACCTGAACGACTGGGGGCCCAGGTTCAAGAAGCTGGCGGACATGTACGGAGGCGGCGAGGAGGATTAACGGGCCTCCCTGCCGGACGCAAGGATGGATGGACGGACGGACGGACGGGAGGAGCAGGACTGGAGGAGGCAACGGGCCTTCCCGACCCCCAAGGCCATGTCACTTAGTGGTGGGGGTCCCCGCCCTGCCCCCGCCCCAGCTGTCTGGCATGAACACTTGACCCGCGGCTGACTCAGCACTGAGGAGAGCAAGAGGCACTCTGTCTTAACTTGAATTTCTTAGGACAGAAGCACTGTTTTAAAAAAAAAAATGAAAGTGCCTTTTGGTACATGTATCAGATTCCCTCAAACTCAGGAGCCACTAAAAGCAAGCAGACAGACCCCCCACCCGGTCCTGAGCACCCCCAGGCCTGGCTAGTCCCAGCTCTGAAGGCACCAATTAAGGAATTGGAAAGAATGTGTCCTTTTTTCTTTTTTTTTGATCTTTTATCAAGAAAACAAATGGGTGACTCGCTTGATAATTGACAAAGAAGAACAACGGGTCCAAACCCCATCAGCCCCTCTGAGTCCTCATGCTTTGCTGTCCACAGTCAGGGTCTCCTACCCCATGGGGTCCCCAGGTCAGCTCAAAGACCTACCTTCAGCTTCTGCAGCAGCAAGTCCCCTGGGTGTGGGCCAGGCCCATGGACCCAAGACCCACTGTGCACTCTGACTTTTGCCCTGACTCCCAGAAGCTGGAAACAGCTGGGGCCGTCCCTGATGTCCCCCATGGCTGCCCAGGGCCCCCCAGTCAATCATTAGGCCTCCCCCAGGGCCAACTGTGACCCTGAAAGACACCCAGGTCCCCACTATCTTTGGTCCAAGAGAGTACGGTGTCCCAAGAACCCACAACCAAAACCAGCCAGCATCCCACCAACCCCTGGCATGAGCCCTCCACCCTTTCAATAAGACTTCAAAGAGACCCCAAGTCAAAGGCCCCCACTCACTCACCAGTCCAGCCCCCGAAGGCTCTGGATGTCTCTGGCCACTGGCAGGGCTGCACCGACCACAGGGAGAGCTGATGCTCACTTGGGGTCCAGAAACCAGCACAGCCAGCGGGAGACTCTGGGGTCTGCCCCAGTTCTGCCCCTCTGGACCGGTCTCTGGAGCCCGGGAGCTGACGAGGATGGCAGAAGTCTGCCCCAATGCCGGGACAGTCTCGTCGTCCGTGCGGTCCATCCCACACGTCTGGGCCACGCCCGCCGGGAACAGTCTCCTTTCCTTTGGACCGGTATCAGCCCCCAGCAGCTGCTGGGCCAGTTAGCTGCTCAAGCTCTCACACCTGGACGTGCCCTCTTGACGGGCAGTGTGACTCTCAAGCCAGACTCCAGGCTCAGTTCCACAGGACAGCAAGAGGCACCGCGTCCCAAGGACCCACCGGAGCCCCTGCTGTGTTTGCCGGGGTTGCGGGGAGTGGACAGCTAGAGGGGAACGGGTGAGAAAATGCCCTGGGGCAGCTTCTCCCCCAAGCATCACCCAGGGATAGCCTGTCTGGTGTGAAGGCATCTGGGCTGGCTGGAGAGGCCCCTCCAGGGGAATCCTCACCTGCTCTCAGCTCCCCAGCAGGACTTGGCATCAGGCCTGCCCTGGAGCCCCACCCTGGGTCTGCTCCTGGGGTCAGGCCTCCAGAGGACCTGGGACAGGGGTGCACATACTCCCCATGTTCTCCATGGAGAGGGTCTTTGATCCACACCCCCACCCATGGCTTGCCCCCAATGCCATGGTCATCCTCTTTTCTAAACAGCTTCAGCCTCGAAGATGAACTTGAGTGTACGTGTGTGTGTGTGTGTGATCCGCGTGGGTGTGTCCCCGCTGGACGTCAGGGTCTTCCCCAAACTCCTCGCTAACTCCATCCCCTCTCCCAGGGCTGAGCTGAGCTGGGGAGGCGACTCAGCTTGTGGTCTGAGGGAGGCAGGTCCATCCTGACCCCGTCCACAATGGCCCAAGGAGGGACGAAGGGACAGGTAGACAGAGGCAGCGACCGCTTGGGTCATGTGCTGATGCCCCCAGGCAGATAGCCCATCTCATAGACCTAGGTGGGTAGCCTGCCGAGGTGGGGGATACCCCCTTCCTGCTATGCAAATCGCTCGGGTTCAGATAGCCAATGAGGACTGTCCCAGCACCTAGAGGCATGGCCATTTGAGGACTGCTAGTGTCCTCAGGGTTGGTGAGATGTGAGCTGGAATCTCGCGTTTGTTTTTGCAGTCAAAGTTCTAAGTATGAATATGGGGTGGGGGACCCAGACAGCTGTGGACTCTCCCCACTGGACTCCTGAAGCCTCTTTGGGTCCCCAGGGTCCTGGGCTCACCCCAGGGATGGGGTGCCAGGCCCAGCCCACAGCTCGTTGTCCTGAACACCAGCCCCCCAGCCTCCCTGCAGCTCCTCTCCCCCTCCTCTCATCACTGCCAGGCCCCCACCCCACAATCTGTCTATGTTACACAGGCCCCATCCCTGCTCCCAGGCAGCCAGAGAGCAGCCCCTCCTCACTGCCACCCCAGACAGCCTCTGGAGACCCCTACCCTCTCCCAGAAGCATCTGGGAACTCGGTCCCAACCAACGGTTAGCATTAGCTACACAGTCAGTGTCAAACGTTTCTCACGTAGCTTATAGATGTGACAGGTCCAGACCAGGGGGTGCAGCCAGAGGAGGCCTGGACTCGGCGCGAGCGAGGTGCTCAGGCAAGTCCTGTGCCCACAGAGATTTTTGTTCTTGTGACCAGGACTCACCTACAAGGACACTCCAGTCTCAGGCAGCAGGCATCCCCAACCCGGAGCCCCAAGCCTATCGGGCCTTGGCAGCCCTTCCCCATGGCCCAGCCGGCCTTCCCCTTCTCGTGTTCTCAGAACACCCAGGTGCCAGGCCTTCCACCGCCAGAGGGTCAGGGTACCAGCCAGCCATCAGGCTTCCCTACTGTGAGCACCACTGACCCACCCGGGTCTTCAAGACAACTCTGTTCTCTCTGAGGGGAAATGTCAGGGAGGAGAGTCTTGGGTTTTGTCACGGCTGAAAGGAACACCAAAAAAGCAAACACAGTCTCCCCCACGAAGAGCGCCCTGTGAGACAGCCCCCGGCCACGTGGTGTATATACGACAGGCCCCGCAATGCCGGGATCCGTGGGGGGACCACCTCTGTGTATAATTGGAACGCGTCTCGCTTTTCCTTTCTCTCTCCTTTTCCCATTCTGATCTTTTTTTTTTTTTTTTGCATGTTTCTTTTTGACAATGGACAACATGTGTAGCAGCCCGCATGACTGTGGTTGTTCTGGGGAAAGATACTGGAGTATGATGTATTCTCACTGCAACTGAGCATCGCGCAGTTAGACAAATGTTCCAACTTTTTTTGTAATTGTCAACAGCACAACTATTTTGTATTGTTGTTTGTATCATTTTGTACCAAAAAAAAAAAAAAAAAAGGAAAAAAAGGGAAGAGCGTTGATGTTTTCAATGTGTTTTTAGTGCCAGGCGGTCTTGGTTCCACACTGAGCAGCGGCTCCGCAGGGTCGTCGTGTGCGGGAGTGGACGCTGCTGCAGGGGAGTAAATAAAGCCCCCCTTTTACGCAGTCGGCTCACCCTGGTTTGTTTTTCTTCGAGTGTCCCTATGAACAGCAGATGGATGAACACAGGGGCTTTGGTGTCAGGAGTGGGACTTGCTCGCTCGGCAAACATCTCAGCACCCACTGTGTCTCGGGCTCCATTCTGGGCTCCGAGCACAACCCTCAACAGAACCAGGCACCTCCCACGGGTCAGGCCTAGGGGTGTGGACAAACAAGACCCAAGTGCCACGCATCTAAGTATGGTAACGTTCCTAGAAGGTATAGACCAAGCTAACAAACTGCTAAACAAGGTGCGTCCCACCTCCTGCCTTGGCAGACATACCTTCGTAACAGCAGGAAGGCCTGGGTCAGGTTTAGGATTCTCCTGCCCCTCTGATTCTCTGTGCGCCCCCCACCTTCTCCCCACCACAGGGGCTCTTCATTCCAGCACAAACTACACCCCCAGCCCCATGCCGGCCAGAGACCCCAAGGCAAGTGGGTCCAGTCCTCAGATGCTCTCACAGCGCAGCCTGCACTTGACTACTGGCCCGAGTCTGAGCTGCACTGGCTCACAGTTTGCTGGTCAGAGAGCCACACAGGGGACCCTCAGGGACACTGCTGGACTCGCTGGGGCTCTGCCAGCCTCAGGGAAGCAGCTCGGAAAGGCTGAGGGGTGCCCAGCTCAGCCAGAACTAAGTGATACAGTCAGAACCCACAGAGGGAGCCCCAACCACCCCCACCAGGCCTTTCTGGGGCTCAAATCACAGCTAATCACAGGTGCAGCTGACAATCACAGGCACAATTAACACTTGCCTCTAATGACATTCACAATTAGACAACTGCTGTGGGCCTGGGATAGGCAGTCAAAGAGGGGTGGGGCACAAACTCCTTGTAATCAGACCCCTGGGGCAAGGGCCAGGGGCAGGGCTGGGGAGCGGTCATTCTGCTTAAAGTCACTCCTCCCAGCTCCCCAAGTGGCTCAGTAGATTCTTTACTCAGCAGGTAAAGAATCTGTCTGCAATGCAAGAGACCTGAGCAGGAGATTAGGGTTAGACATGGGTTTGATCCCTGGGTGGGGAAAATACCTTGGAGGAGGAAATGGCAACCCACTCCAGTATTCTTGCCTGGGAAATCCCAAGCCATGGGGTTGGAGGCAGAGGCCTGGCTGTCCCCAAAGCAGAGGCCTGGCTCGAACAACCACAAAGGCCAGCCTGGGGTCTCTTGGAAGCCAGGCAGCCCCTTCTCTGACCCCATGGCCTATCCTTGGGTCATTTTGCCAGAGAGAGGTCACTATCCTCACCTACATGTGGACACAGGCCCAGGAGGGCAGTGAGAGCAGTCAGTTCAGGTGAGCACTGGCAAAGCCCCTGGGGCCTCAGCTGCTCCACCAAGGAGGCCGGGTTCAGCCAGGAGCTGGGGGAAGGGGCAGACTCTGGGACCAATATGCTGGGGGATGCACACAGGAGGCCACGGGAGGCAGTGATACCAGCTGGCCCTCCATATGCCCCAGCCACATGGCAGCCCCCACCACGAATCCGATGCCCACCCTTGAGAAAGTGTCCTTGATGAGAGAGGAGCCTGCGCAGAGGAGGAGCCACGGCTCGGAGAGTGACAGAGAACAGGGCCAAGAGACAAGGAGACGGCTGTGTGGGTGAGGGCAGGATGTGGGGGGGAGGTGGTGGACTGACCCTCATGGAGGCCCTGTTCCAGCTCGGCCCAGGCGTGGGGAGGACCCGCACTCAGCTCTGGCCACATGGCTAGATGCCCTGGGCCGGCAGCAAGATGGTCTGGAGCTCAGGGAGAGGTCAAGTGGGATGGACGGGGGGTGATCAGGGCACAGTGGAAAGTGGACACCATGAGAGGAAGCAGTCACATGTCCCAGGAGGCAGTGATAAGGGACAGAGCAGAGACTCAGGACTAAGTGAGAACCCCCAGGTTGATACTGGCGGGCCCTATGGATGGACAGACTGGTGGGCAACTGCACCCCCAGGAGCTGCTTTTGGAACCCAGCAGAATCCTGTGCCCCTCCTTCCCCCACCCCACACACACACACACAAAGGCCCCTCCACACCCCCTGCCTCTCTCTGTAGAAAAGCTGAGTCTCCCAGACCTCCCAGAGTCACAAAAGAGTGGCTCCAGCAGCTAACAAATACTATATAGTCACAGACTCAATGTTGACGCACGACTAAAATTGTCAGCAAAGAGATGCTACACACCCATGTCAACAGCTTCCACTCTGAGAATATGGCGCCCTCTGTCAACATGCAGGGCTTCCCTGATAGCTCAGTTGGTAAAGAATCTGCCTGCAATGCAGGAGACCCTGGTTCAATTCCTGGGTTGGGAAGATCCGCTGGAGAAGGGATAGGATACCCACTCCAGTATTCTTGGCCTTCCCTTGTGGCTCAACTGGTAAAGAATCCACTGGCAATGCAGGAGACCTGGGTTGAAAAGATCCCCTGGAGAAGGGAAAGGCTACCCACTCCAATATTCTGTCCTGGAGAATCCCATGGACTGTATAGTCCATGGGGTCGCAAAGAGTTGGACAGGACTGAGCAACTTTCACTTTCACTATGTCAACATACAGAAGTTACACAAGATGGACTTCACCCCTGATCCCACAGAAATGGAATAATTTTCAGACAAGTGGGGATTTGTAAGCAGCTCTTTGCAAGAAAGAGCTCTTTGCAGGAGGCCCTTTCACCTCGTCACTTTAGAAATTTATATTGTCACTAACCTCAAACCAGGCACCCTCATGCTCTGCTCATCTCTGGCCCAAGTACATCTTTCAAATCTTTGATCACACAATCCCTGGCCTAACCTGTTGGGTCTCTCCATGGATCAAAGACATAGAAAGGAAGACTAAGCAATTAATAGATAACCGGGACTCTATCCCAGCTTCCCCCTTCAGTAATCTCATGAACAAAGTGCATGAACAAGACAGCAACTAAGGAAAGATCACAAGAAGCCAAAAAGCCTGCAGACAGTGGGGGCTGGCCCCTATCTCCATGATTAACTGACCTCACTTCCTCTTTCCCCCTTAAAACCCTCATGACCAAGCAGAATCTCGGGACTCCGTTTTGGGGGACAGAATCCTTCCTACCCAGATTGCTGGTTTTCTGATTAAAAGCACCATTTCCATTCCTGCCAATACGTGCCACTCCAGTATTGATTTTTAAGCAGTGAGCAGCTGGACCTGAGTTCGGTAAAATTTTCACTTAAGAAAAAAAATAAACTTTCACCCTGAACCCAATTTTAACTGATAAACACAAGCTGGGTGCTATCTCACAAGAGCCCAGAGCACTCTCAGCTCTCTTAGGCTCTCCTGGCTATCCCTTCCTGCTCTCCCATCCTCTCTCAACCCCTAAGTGCCCTCTCCCCCAACACATAGTCCTCCCCCATCTGCTCAGGGATATGCCCCCGGGAGCTGCCCACCATCCCAACAGCCCAGAGCCAGGTGAAGGAGGTGGAGGAGGGCTCAGTTGCCACAGATCTGCCCCAGCAGGCCCATCCACAAGGGCAGGGGTGCTGCCAGCTCACTGGACCTACCCCCATGGCACCCAGGGCAGGCCTCTCAAGCACAGCCCTGAAGCACCTCAGTCTGGGGAAGAGGGGTAGTGCATGGGCACAAGCAGAATTCTCTCTCGACCCTCCATACTGCAGCTTGAAGCAGCCTCATCAGAGATGGAAGGGCCCCTGAGCAAAGGTGGGGTAAGTAGTTCAGTCAGTCCCCTTCGGAGGTGAGGCTGAGGCCCAGAGGTTCCCAGGGGGGCCCACCCTGGAATGAGAGGGCCTGATGACCACCCTACACTCCCTGCACCTTCTACCCTGGCCGGCAGCTCCCCAGAAGCCTGAATGGCAGTAAGCTCATCCTGACCCAGGTCGTCAGGGGTTGGATTGGAGTGGGGGACACTCTGAAGCCTGGGGGCCTCCTAAACACTGACTCACCTGGACAGCATCAGGCCTCACCAAATAAGGGTCCTCAAGGTTGACCGTGAGGAAGCAGGAGGCCCTGGATACTCACTAAAGGGCCAGGGGATGGCCAGGTGTCAGGGTCACTTGCCCACAGCCTGTCATGTCCACTCCCTCTGCCCTCCCTCCCAACCCACGTGCTCTATCACCGCCCCCACCCAAACAATGTCCACCAATCCTGTCCCCACCCCGCCCCACCACACACACACACAGCTGTCCTGACTCACATGTGGCTGAAGGGCGCTGTCCACGGTGCTGACTTTCAGCTGTCTGGCCCTGCCCGTGTGGCCTCAGGAAGCGCCCATGGGAACTTCTGCCTGTTTGGGAATAAATCACCTGCTTGGGAACTTACCTCAAAGGCAAGAACTGCGACAGAGAGGAGAGAAGAGGTCTGGCCCTGCTGAGCTCCTGCCACAGGGACACCACTTCTCCTGGCCCTCCCCTTCTGGGCCAGGCAGTGGGGAGGGGGCCCAGCAGCCTGGGCTCCATGTGAGCAGCCCGCTGCCTTGCATGCCTGGGAGGCTCTCGTGGTCCTCAACGCTCGGATTCCTCTGTGTGCAGAGGTCTCCACACAAGATGGTCCTTCAGTTCTCACCGTCTGCCTCCTTATGGGATTCCTTCAACAACTTCACTACTGAATGTTCATGGGTTTTACCTCAAGTTTTCCCCCAATCTGTCTCTACATCTTGGCAGGGCAGTGATCACCCTGGCCGTCCCCACTGTGCTCCAAGCAGCAAGTGTGGCCTGACCCAAAGGAGCTGGCACCCCAGCTGACAAGACTCGCTAACCAGCGCCCCCCCTCCCTGGAGCAGCAGTGAGTGTGTAGCCAGAGTCTGGCCAGAGTCCAGTTTGGCTCCTCCTGGAGCTTCTGACCTTGGATAAGTTCCCTAAAGGTCTCTGGGCCAACACCACCTGCCCAGTGGGTGGCTGGGAAGATGAAGATGAACTGAGAGGAGATAAAGTCCAACTGCCCATGAGCACTTCAGAGTGCCCAGGGGCGGGCAGGCACCAGGGGACCCACACTGCAGGGCCAGCCCCCAGGGATGAGTGCTATGGTCAGCAAGCAAGCAGGATGTGCACAGGTTGTGCACATGTGTTTGTTCACCAGACAGGCACCATCTCCCTTCACCAACCAACCAGGCAGCTGGTGGGCACTGCACCCTGGCCCTATTGACTGAGACCTCCACCCACCACCAAATGCTGTAGAAGACTCTGGGGGTGACTTAGGGAGGGGGCAAGAAACTTCCAGAAGCATGCTGGCCCCAGTGGCCAAGCAGGGGGTGGGAGGTGAGCACTCTGTACCTGGAGCCAGGACTGGGTCTATGCTGGCAGCCTAGACTTTTCCTTCCTTTTAAATTTCTGGAATGGTTGCCATGGAAACTTAGAGGCTGGCAGTCAAGAGCAGCTGAGGAGAAGGCATAGTTGGGCTCCGATCAGCTGGGCCTGAGGCTAGGTGGGGCCAGTCACCTGCACCCCACCCCTCCAACTCTGCAGAAAGAAAGAAAACCTGGATTCTCAGCCTCTCTCGGGAAGTTACAGGACTTCTCTCTGGGTTGGGGACCAGGCTACAGCTATGGAAGAAGTCGGGAAGGGCCAGTGACTATGCCTGGAGCAATCCAGCAAGTCTTTCACATGCCCTTTGCAGGATGGTGGGTGCCAGCCCCTGCCCTGCCTCATTCTGTTAGCAGGAAGGGGGTCCCTGGTCACTCTGGGCGGCTGGTCAACTACAAGTGGTGAACAGAGATGGGCCAGGCCACTGCAGGGCCTGAGGACGTACCTCAGGCTATGTGTCTGCTTCCTGCCTGCTCAGCTCGGGCCCTAGGACTTCTCACATGGGAACCCAGGAGGCCCGTGGGAAGGACCTTTGGGTGGCCCAAAGGCTTGACTACTGTTAACAGGGCCTGGTCCAGTAACAGCACATCGAGTGCCCAGCAACAAAATCCTCACCTGACCAGAGAATGAGCACAGGGGGACAAACTGGTCATGAAATGCCTCCCAACTCTGCGTAGAAATTCAGGCCAAAAGGGAGGGGACTGTACACAAAGACCCTTGCCCACCACCCAGTCCTACAAGAATCAAGTCACCAGCACCACAGTTGCTGACTTGCAGCACAGCCCAACAGGAATTCACGGCAAAGACCAGGGCAAGGCGCTTTGTGCCCTGGGGAAACTGGCAGGACTGGCCTTCAGGTAGTCAGATATTTTTAGGAAAGAATCTTAGGAACCCAGTTTCTTGCCTCTTCCCATACTGAGAAAAGCACTAAAACCATTAACTAGAGACCTACTCAAAGACAACAGTTATCTCCCACCAAGCTGTGTGCTTGGCTGCCTGCACCCCACGAACAAAGTCATATACATGGACTTCCCTGGTAGTACAGGGTATAAGACTCTGCCTGCCAATGCAGGGGGCACAGGTTCGATCCCTGGTCTGGGAAGACTGCACATGCCACAAAGCAACTAAGCCCGTGGGCCACAAATACTGAGCCTGTGCTCTAAAGCCATTGAGCCGCAACTACTAAAGCCCATGCTCCGAGATGAGAAGCCACCCTAAAGAAAAGACCAGCCCACGGGCATCAACAAAAACTCAATGCAACCAAAAACAAATAATTTTTTAAAAGATCACTTATGCTGCCCCTCCCCTCATCTCCTTGAGACATCCTCAGAGCCCTCTGAGAAGCTGCCTCCTAGATTATAATCTGCAGATTGGCACAAAAACTTTCCATTTCTTTCTCAGACCTGACCAGTGTTTTCACACACAGTTGCATGCCCATGCTTTTTAATAACATTTTGGTAGCTTCACTGGAGCATTCTGGGGGAATGGAGAGGTCCTCCACTCCCACAGACCTGGGGGGCAGGCACACAGCTGCCCCTCGGGCAATCAGCTTAGTAACGGGCCCTCTGGGCTCTAAACCCAGGGCGCCAGCCAGGTTTCCGCCCCTCCCCAAGGAAGTGAAGATGGAAACCACACTCTGAATAGGTGGGCTTCACACCTGCCTTGGTTAACCCTCTCAGCCACCCTTGGGTTGGGGGTGGGGGTGTTACTACTGTCTTAACTTTAGAGATGAACAAACTGAGTCCCAGTGGGTGAAAAAGCTGCATCCAGAGGAGGGGACACAAGCCCCAACTCCCTAGGCCAACCTTGCCAGGAACCCAGTGAGGGCAGATGAGGTGGGGCGAGGCCTGAGGACCCCACCCCTTCTGCAGGTGCCCAAACGAGGGGCCTGGGTCTGGTGCTGTCGCCTCCCCCTCCCCCCACGCACCTCCTTCCCTGCATGACTCCCTTCTTCCCCAGGCTCATCTCTTCCAGAAAACCCTGCATGCTCTCACCCACAGTTGGCAGAGGACCCCCTCCCAAGGGGCAGTCCCTCCCCTCCTCTCAGGGGGGAGGGGTCCTTGGCCCAGCCAGACTTGGGGACTGTACCTGGCTTCCTCGCTGAGTTTCCCCTGGGAAGGGAAGAAGGGCAGGGACCATGAGGGTGGGAGTAAGGAACACTTAGGCTCCTTCCAGGGTGGGGTCTGTAACATTGGGGTGGGGTGGGGGTGAGGAGGTGGTCCTCGGTCCTTCCCTAACCTCCTAGGAGCCGGTTTTCAGGGCCTGGCTGCTTCTGCAGGCCTGGCTGAATTGACAAGTGAAATTCTTGCCACCACCTTGCCCTAGCACCTCCGAAAAAGGCTCACTACTGGGCCGTCAGGCGTGGCTGGATCTAGGTGCTCCAAGACCACCACCCTTACCTCTGTACTGGCCTCGGTTTCAGCCATGCTCTCCAGAAGCAGCAGCCAGAGCTGACTTCCTACCAGCCCCCAAACACGTAGAGCTCCTTTCTGTAGAATGCCCACAGGCCTCCCCTGCACCCCTTCCCCTCTCCCACCTCCTCTGCTCCCCCTCCCTACATCCCACAGCTGCCCCCTGCTCACACCCTCTCCTTTCCTTAGCGTGCGCCATCCCTCCACCACTGCCTGAGACTGCTGCCGCCAGCACCAGCAGTCCCTAGGGGTCATTTCCCATCTTTAAAAGGCCCGCCTTCAGCTCCTGCCCCTCTTCCCACACAGTCTGTTCCCAAGCTTATATACACAGCTCAACCCCCAACCCATTCTCTCTCCATCACCCCCTCCTCAGCAGCATCCCACCTGCAGGGCATCCCTGGGGGCAGGGCAGCTGCCCACCACTCTATGGCGATCCTTGCCCCTGGCCTGATGATTAACCGTGTGCTGGCCTGAACCTTCACGTGGCGCTGGCGACTCTGCAGCCACATAAATTGTGCCATGCCCCTGCCCTGGGTGTCACTCCCAGACACCGTGGGCCTCCCTGGCCTTCCCTCTGCTGACAGCTCCTCACCTCAGGCCCAGCACTAGCGTCTATTCACCTGAGCTAATGCCCCAGGTTACTGACCACATCAGTATAGTAAGTACCCTACTTACGAATGAGTCCCATTCCGAAAGCACATTCATAAACCCAATTTGTTCAAATTAGCCTAGGTACCCTTCTACAATGGGAGACCTCCAGATCTGCTCAGAAGACCAAACTGCTCAGAAATAATATAGTACTGCACTGTAATAGGTTTACAACACTTTTCACACAAAGAACACATAAAAAAACAAACACAAAAAATAAAACTTTTAATCTTACAGGACAGCACCTTGAAAGTACTACAGCTGGCATATAGAGGCTGGCATTGAGTGAGCAAGCAGGGAGAGTTACTAACTGGAGCAAGGAAAGGAGGTGGGAGATGGTGGAGCCAAAAGATCGTCAACAATAGGAGACGGAGGGCAAGTTGCAATTTCACTCATATCTGACATTGACGGAACGCACATTAGCATCTTTGAAAGTTCACAACTTGAAGGTTTGTATGTAGGGGACTTACTGTAGCTGGTTCCTTTTACTCCCGGGTATTACTGCATTGAGGGCTTCCCAGGGGATGCAGTGGTAAAGAATTCACCTGCCAATGCAGGAGATATGGGTTTAATCCCTGGGTTGGGAAGATCCCCTGGAGTAGGAAATGGCAACCAACTTCAGTATTTTTGCCTGGAGCAATCCATGGACCAAGGAGCCTGGCAGGCTACAGTCCATGGGTCACAAAGATTTGGACATGACTAAGCACACATGGAAGCATAGTTATTTCACTGAATAAATAACCTCCGGTTTGTATGCGTTCACCTTGATGGAGTATGTTTACATAGAGTGACACAGTTCCTCAGGTGTTCCTGCCATGTGACACAACGACAGCACGTGTGAAGTTTCACCTGCCCGGGGCACCCACAATGTGATACCACTGATCTTTATAGAGTTTGAGCCAATGTGGGCACCTGTGACAACCTGCTGTGGTTTTCACTTGCTCCTCTCAGATGACCAGTAATGGTGAACACCTTTCCATTCATGTATTGGCTCACTGGCATGTCTTCTATGAAGCACCTGTCCAAGGGTCTCACACATTTCTTAATGAGTTGTCTTTTAACTGCTCAGTTGTGAAATTCTTCTATTAATGTATTCTAGACACGAGTCCTCTGTCAGGAGTACACACCACAAATGTCTTCTGGAAGTCCTTGGCTTGGCCTCTCTCTGTCACAAAAGCACCTTTTGATGAGCGGATCTGTAAGCCCCAATTGTCCAATCTTTTCTCTAGAGTTTGTGCTTTCTGTGCCCTTAGAAATCCCTGCCCACTCCCAGGTCACAATGATCTGTGACATCTTCCCCCAGAAGCTCTGCAGTGTTAGCCCCATTTTCAGGCCTATGGTCCATCTCTAAGCCACACGTGTGGTGTGAGGGTAGAGTCAAGGTGCACATCCCCCATCAGGGATCTGCTTCACACCAGCAAAAACCTAGTGACCATAACGTATGGATGCATTTCTGGACTCTATTTTGGTCATGGATCCTGTATCTGTCTTTACACCAATACTGCACTGTCCTGGTTATTTTATCTCTACAGCAAGTCATGAAATCCAGGGGTGGAAATTCTCCAATTTTGTTCCAAACTGTCTTGGCTCTTTTATCCTCTGCAGCTTCTGGAATCAGATTTCAGTTTCTATGAGAACTGCTGGGTTGTGACTGGGATGGCACTGAATCAGTCTGAACAGAACCACTGTCTTCACAATATTGGGTCCCCTCCAAGGGCTCAGTGTATTTCTCCCTTTAGGTCCTCTTTCACCTAATTTCAATGTTAAGATCTTAAACTGCATATATTCCGAGGTACCCCAATGTTTTCGGTGGTGGTGGTAATGCTCTCTTTTGCACTTTCTACCTTTCTGCTTCTGGTGCATGGGAATTACATTATTCTGGATACTGACCTTGTACTCCAATATCTTAGCAAATACACAGCTCAGTTTCAATGTGTTTGTAGATTCTTCTGGGATTTCTGTGCCTGTGATTGTGTTGCCTAAAGTCCTGCCTTCACCTTCTTCCTCTCCAAACCTCATGCCTTTCTCTCCTCTGCCTTTCTGCCCAGCTGCCACTGTAGTTCCCTGGGGGATGCACATGGTCAGAACAGACATCCTGGTCATGGTCCTGGCCTAGCCCAACAGCTGTCTATCCCAAGCCCACACAGGAATGTGAGTCGGACTTGAGACAACTGCTAACGATTTTGCTGAGACACTGAACAGTACCCAGTGCTCACAGGAGGCATAAACACAGACACATTTGCCTCTGAGCTGCCGGCCACACTTCTCTCGGGGGTCATTCCTAGGTAGGGAGCATCAGTCTGCACCTGGGCGAGGCCCTGGGCAGGACAACCAGACCCTGTCAGATGTACAGGCAAGCTGGAACCAAGGCTGCACATGCAGAAATGCGAGTACCGCCGCCCTTCACTGGCTGAACTAGTTCATCTCAGGGCCAAGAACTTATCATTGTTCAGCTGCTCATTCACATCAGACTCTTTGCAATTCACTGACTACGTACAGCATGCCAGGCTTCCCTGTCCTTCACTATCTCCCAGAGTTTGCTCAACCTCATGTCCATTGAGTCGATGATGCCATCCAACCATCTCATCCTCTATTGCACCCTTCACCTCCTGCTCTCAGTATTTCCCAGCCAAGAACTTAGTGAGAACAAAGTATTAGTCGTGGGGGAAGAGTCCAAGTATGACCTCAGTACTCAACCACCTCTGGCATTCTGGTACAGAGAGGGAAGACTGGAAATCACGCCCTGGTGTTTCCTGCTAAGTGTTAGTCACTCGGTCCTGTCCGACTTTTTGTGACCCCATGGACTTGTAGCTGGCCAGGCTCCTCTGTCCATGGAATTCTCCAGGCAAGAATACTGGAGTGGGTTGGATGCCCTTCTCCAGGGGATCTTCCCAACCCAGGGATCAAACCCAGATCTCCTGCATTTCAGGCTGATTCTTTACCGTCTGAGCCACCAGGAAAGGCTCTAAAAATTCACATCTACCCTCTTTCATTGCCAGCATCACAGGTGTTATGGGCTGAACTGCCTCCCCCGCCCAAAAAGGATCACGTTGGGGGTCCCAACGTCCCAGGAGCTCAGAACTTGACCTCAGAACGTGGCCGGATCCTCACAGAGGCCATTAAAGCTCAAACGAGATGACTAGGGCAGGCCCTCACCCCAACGACTGGCATCTTATGAAAGGGAGAGATTTCATCACGGAGACAGGTGTTCACACAGAGAAAACAGCCCGGCAGGCAAAGAGCGACGCTTCCACAAGCCAAGAAACAGCGGCATGCGCACAACCGCCAGGAGCCGGGGAGGCCTGGGCGCGCCCTCCATACCACTGCCTGCACCTGGGTCTCGACCTCAGCCTCCAGCACGGAGACGACCAACCGCAGCGCTGCGTCACTGGGGAGACCGACACAACATGGGTCAGACTGAGGCTGTAACTTGACAGGAACCCACGGATCTTGAGAGCCCCGCAAACCAGTCAAAATCAACACGAGACCTGGACGCCAACTGCCATCACACCGAGGAGGCCGGCGGCGGCTCTCGCGAGACCCGGACTATCTAGACCCGGACTACTGTGAACTTGGCGGCCAGGTGGAGGCCCCCTCAGGAACCACAGCTTGTTGAGGCCAAGCTGTCACTCACCG
Organism: Bos indicus; assembly: GCF_029378745.1. NCBI lineage: Eukaryota > Metazoa > Chordata > Mammalia > Artiodactyla > Bovidae > Bos > Bos indicus. The sequence continues at coordinate 55,204,711 of NC_091772.1, read as the reverse complement.
CCCGACAGGGCGGGGCCTCCAGCGACGCCCGCCCCCCCCCCCCCCACACACACCACCACAAAGGTCGGTCCGCGTCAGGGCTGGGGCCAGGACGCCCACGTGTCCCTACCCCCGCCTTACCTTCCCTCTCCCAGGGGCGCCCCAGGCCTCTGCACGGACAGCAGCCCAGCATCCACGCTGCACGAGTCCATCCGTTTCCGAGGAAGAGTGGCCCGGCAGGGAGCAAGGCCTGAGCTCGGCTCCTGGGCCCTCACACGCGACACCGGGTCTGACTCTGGAGGCAGGTCCTGTCCTCGGAGGTGAGGCTATTTCTACCGGACTCGCTGGGTTATAGACACTGACTCCTAACAAGTGGCTCATAATGACACACCTCAGCGGAGCCAGAGCTAAAATCTCTGGCAGCAGAATCTACAACTGGAAAACTGGGAAAAACAGGCAAAACAGATACAGATAAATTTGTTTTTAATAAAGGAGTTAATTTTCTTTCAATCCTATATAAAACAATAGCAATTAAAAACTTCATTTTTGAAAGTAAAATATTTACATATGAACAAGTAACTGTGCAAAATTTACATGAAAAAATGGAAAGACAGGGATTTCCTAAAAGACAAAATAAAAGGTGTAACAGTTTTCAGGTGTCCATAAAAAATACTGATCAGCATTCAGTTCACACGCGCGAATAAAGTCTAACATGAGAATTCACACAGAGAAAGCCAAAGTATTTACAGTCATAAAAGTACTATCAATAGACAATTTAATACAATAACCTCTGAAAATATAAAGAACCAATTAGTATATTTGTAATAAAAAAATAGGTACAAAGAAGGGGCTTTTGCTCTGGACGTCTGTAAAGTGGGCCCACAGCTTGCATACAGTCTCTTAGCAAAATAATTATAGTTACATAGCCATCTTCATGTTATGTGCCAAAAATTATGTACAATTACTGACAAAATACACCAACCATTTTTCAACACTTGATTCACACTGAGAAACAGTCTTTTGATGATTCTTCTCAACTTTGATTTTATTTCATCTAAGTTTTCACTTTTAGCTAAAAAACACAGTGCAAGTAAAATAGATTTATGCTGAAAAGGTTTTCATTTCTTTTAACTTTACAGCTTTACAAACAATAGCAAATAAAATGCATTTGTACAGATGCTGACCACACATTCAGAAGGAGCCGCGTCACCGGGGCCCCACGAAGCGGGACGAGCCCCGAGGCGCAGGCGGACGGTGGGCTGCCTGCTCCTCGAGGATCCTGAACGGAGGGGCGGGGGAGGGAGGGAGATAAATAGTCTAAAAAATCAGTTTGCTTTGCCAACTGACTAATACAAAAATAAAATAAGTGAAATGAGGTCACTGGCTGTAGACACACACCTACGCAGTAAGCTGGGTTGAACTAAACCAAATGCACAAACGATGGAGAAACCGCTATGAGGTGACAAGAGGGCAGCTAGTTATTTGCTAAACGATTCCATCAGTTTTTATATATGGCTTGTTTGGCAAGAAGGCCACTCAATCAAAGATGAGTTAGGATTTAATTGTCCTGTAAGAGTACCCGCAGGCCTCTGTGTTCTCTGTTACAGAAACATGTTTTCCTCCATACTGAAGAGTTGACTTAGAAACAGGAATATAAAACTGTTCCATTGTAAAGAGGTGGCTGTTTTTTAAACAATATCCCATTTGCTCGTTACAAAAAGGCGTAATCTGCAAATATATAAAAAGTCCCCAGGCGTCTCTGCTAAGAGGCCGCGTCCGTGCTACTTAAGGAATGCTTTGTACAGCAACAGTGAATGGCTTGTCTCACGTTCATTTTCTAAACAAAATATGAGGTCCCTGAGGTTGACCCGCGTGATCCTTTGCCGCGTGAACTGTCTGGGGGTTCCGACGCCGGAACTGCCTGGGACCGCCGAGCCTGGGCCCGAGCCCTGGTGACGAGAAAGGAGAAGACAGCCGAGTTAGTGGAGCGCAGAGGTGGGCAGGGCCCTCGGCGCTGGAAGGAAGGGGCAAGGCCACGTGCTACCCCAGGACCACAGACCTGGGGGCAGCGCAAGGTTCCCTACAGGTGTCCCACGGAACCCGGCTATGGAGGAAGCCGGGCCTGGACAGGCTTAGGCCAACTGCTGGAGCCGCGGTGCTCAGCCAGTCCCTAACAGAAGGGGTGAGAGCAGGAGGCACGACCCCGCGCCCACCTCCAGGCCTGGTGCGCTCAGGCACACACTGGAAGATGCTAACCCTGCGACTCCCCACAGAGCTCAGACTCTGGCCCCGGGCACAGAAGGAAAGCGTGGTGGCTCCTGCCCCAAAGGGACGCAGAATGGCTCCAGGGCTTGTGGCTGGCATTGCTGGTGTCCAGGACTCAGGTGGGCTGGCACTGCACCTGCGGTGGCCATGTCACCTCCCACTTCGCCAACAAAGGCACGTTCCCAAAGCCGCAAGGTCCAGGCTCGTGGGCTGGGCAGACTGGCAGTCGGCGAGCTGGGCTGCAGGACTCTTCGGTCACCGTGTCATCTGCGGCCTGGAGGGCGCTCCCCACTCCCTTGGGCTGACAGCGGCCTGCACTGCTCAGCACCCAGTTTGGTCAGCCTGCGGGGGGATCCCGCCGAAGGTGTGAGCTCTGGTGCCTGCCTGCTTGCAGAGCTGGGGTTCTGGGTGCCTTCCCGCCACGTCGCCGCCCCCCCAGCTGCAGCATCCATGATTTCAGCACGTCTGTCACCGTCTCTATCCGACACTCGTGGACACAAACCACACAACTTCCAACTGGACGGGTCTTCGTTTTCCATTCAGAATGAACAGGAAGTGTCTGTATTCTGATGGTTAAAGTTGCTCATTTGTATTTCAAGTGCAAAACTTACAATGGAACTTTTACAGTGTTTTCTCAAAGTTTAAGAAAGTGGGAGCCATGAGTCCTGTGATGCTGGAGGAGGCCGCAGTGCAGCAAGCGGCCAGCAGGTGGCAGGCGAGGCATCCCATGCGTCTTCTGTTAATTTACGAGTTCCTTACACCCCCCCCTTCAGAACCTTAATCACCAGTCCCTCCTCCAGACAAGTCCTCTGGTGACTACTTGTCCGTGTTTGAAACAACTACTTTAGGTTTTCTTGCCAGTTTTCCCTGAGTCTCCGTAACAGCCCTGTAGGAGCATTTTGGGTACAAAACAAACAGCACTCCTGAAAAGGCGGTGATGAAAACACACAGCCGAGAGGAACCAGGAAAACGGGAGCTGGCCTGCGCCCGGGGCCCTGGGGGTCTGCACCCTCAACATGGGGAGCCTGCAGAGGCCAGTGTCTGCAGAGACAGCTGGGAGGGGCGGGCGGGGCCCCACCTGACCTCGAGGCTCGCGGAGAACAAAGCGCTCGCGGAGAACAAAGCGCTACCTAAACCATGGGCCAGGCGTCTTCTGTGACACTTGCTACAATTCTGGACCATGTCTGATGCTCTTACTTTCAAAATAGTTCAACAACCAAAACCAGCTAGAAGGGTGAGGAGGGCTCACTTCAGGCACAGAATGTAAAGGATGCTGAAACTCAGAAATCAAGGTAAATGATATTTTAATGAAATCTTTTTTAGAAGTCAAAAGTGGCTCCAAACAAGACAAGCAGGCATTAGCACAGCCCTCAGCGGGACTCCAGGGCTGTGGCCATGCTGGCCACACTCATCATGTCTCAGGCTCCAGTGGTCACGAGGTGGCCACATGTCACTCTTTCGTGGACTTTAACAAGAAGGCTGCGCTCAGAGGCCTCCTACCTGACACTAAATGTCGTCCGATGTCATAGGGTGAGTGCCAGCCTGTGACCAACTGGCTCTGGGGTCTCCTGGCCACAGAAGGTGGTCACAGGAACCCAGTGCCCAGCCTGCAGGAAGCAGCCCTGGGTAATCGGCAGTGACCTCAGATGACAGAAAACTGCATGGCAGATGCCAGCGTCCACGTTCACCAAGAGGCTCAAGCACAGAGGATGATGGGTTTGCTCTGTTTTGCATTTGCAGGCGTTGGGGTTAAAACACAGCAACCTTGGACCCCAGCTCCCCGCCTGAAAGCACTGTGTGAACTCAACCTGTCCCATTCCAAGACTGTCGTGAGATCAATGAAAGGGTATCCCCTACTGTCTCCTTTGAAGGCAACCTTAACACTGTCAAAAATGCCACAGGCAACTTGACAGGCAACAAGCACTCAATGTGGAAACCAAGTGGAAACAATCACCTTAGCCCCAACCTGCCTGGCTCACCGGTCACTTCACTCAGGCCCCCAGAGCCATGCACAACCGACCATGGCACCTGGCTGCAGCTGCAGCAACCTGCCATGGGCCCTCCCCAAGGTGGCAGAGAGCACCAGCCTCTCGGGGACTGTCTGGGGGAACTCACGTGGGGGGCCTTACTGCCACTCCCCCCAGAGCCCCTACAATAGTAGCAAGAGGTCCACACCCGTGAGAGGGTGTCTGAGTGATACCCTGGTGTGCTAGGTGGTGAGTAACATAGGTCAAAGTACCCGTGAGAGGGCGTCTGAGTGATACCCCGGTGTGCTAGGTGGTGAGTAACATAGGTCAAAGTACCCGTGAGAGGGTGTCTGAGTGATACCCTGGTGTGCTAGGTGGTGAGTAACATAGGTCAAAGTACCCGTGAGAGGGCGTCTGAGTGATACCCCGGTGTGCTAGGTGGTGAGTAACATAGGTCAAAGTACCCGTGAGAGGGTGTCTGAGCGATACCCCGGTGTGCTAGGTGGTGAGTAACATAGGTCAAAGTACCAAGAGCATAGACACCCCTGGCTCGCTCTGGACCTCTTCATACCAGTGCAATTCCCAAGCTTGTCCACGCCTGAGCACAGGCAGCTGGAGGGCGCCAGGGACCCCTGGCACTTGGCTGAGGAGAGCCAAGGTCACCCTGGTATCTTCCATCATCTCCCCCAGGGCTGTCCAGAACAGGGAGGGAACACGGCATCCGCAATGCGCACAACATGAAGATGCAGCCCGGGCCCCACAAAGACCGAGGAGGGGGGCTGTGCCCCCATGACTCCAAGCAGCAGACACAGCAGCGAGAGAGTCCTCCTACCACCAGAGCAGGCGGGGGGTGGGGGGGGGGCGGGGGAGGGGGGGCAGTGCCTAAGTGCACACCAAGAAGAGAGTGGGGGGGATGCAGGGTCCTGCGGGCGCCACCAGAGGACCTCAGCCCTCCTCATCAGGACAGACACCAGCTAAGTCACTGGGTTCTGCCAACAGTCAGGAGAGGGCGCCATCAGACCACAAAGCTTGTCAACACCAATACCACAAAATTAACAAGAGGAAGATCAGCAAGTCCACCACGAACCACCACAAAAAGTCAGAAAATGAAATCCCACACATATCAGGGCCAAATGCAATCTAGAAAAATAAGCCACTACAAGACAACACTTGTAACAAAAAAATGTACTTACACATATGAGCGTACGAAAATCACCTTGAATCAAAAACTCAAAATATAAGGGCAAGATAAATTAAAAGCCAGAAAGAAACAAGAGTTGACTGACTCAAGAAAGAAAGGAGAAAAAAAGACAAAATTATCTCATACACAAATATAAACTGGAAGGTGCTCAGGGGAGAAAAAACTCGAATAAAAATTCATAAGAATTCAGAAGAAGAGCAAAACAACCGAATAGAAAGGAGACAAAGAAAAAAAAAAATTAAAGGGCCAAGAAAACACAGGGTAAAGGAAGACACGGAAGGAGCACATGCACTGAGCCGTCAGAGCCCCCAGAGAGGGAGGCACACGTGAGGGCAGGAGTAATATACTAAACTATAATCTGAGAAAACTTTCAAGAAATAGAAACCAAAAAACCAAACCTACATGGACAAGGCAAGTGGGCACCTGGGAAAATTAACCCATAAAATCCACTTTGACGAAGCCTCATAAAACTGTCACTTTTCCAAGATAAATTAACCTGGAATCAGGCTTTCCCAAACCCATGCTGCTGCTGCTAAGTCGCTTCAGTCATGTCCAACTCTGTGCGACCCCACAGACTGCAGCCCACCAGGCTCCCCAGTCCCTGGGATTCTCCAGGCAAGAACACTGGAGTGGGTTGCCATTTCCTTCTCCAATGCATGAAAGTGAAAAGTGAAAGTGAAATCGCTCAGTCGTGTCCGACTCTTCGGGACCCCATGGACTGTAGCTTACCAGGCTCCTCGGTCCATGGGATTTTCCAGGCAAGACTACTGGAGTGGGTTGCCATTTCTTCCTCCTTCCCAAACCCATACAGTAAGCCAAAGTGAAAGCTGGTCGCACAGTATCCAACCCCATGGACTATAGCCTGTCCAGCTCTTCCATCCATGGAATTCTCCAGGCAAGAGTACTAGAGTGGGTTACCATTTCCTTCTCCAGGGGATTTTCCCGACCCATGAATTGATCCCAGGTCTCCTACATTGTGGGCAGATTCTTTACTAACTTAGCCACTGCTACTAAGTTGCTTCAGTCATGTCCAACTCTGCATGACCCCATAGACAGCAGCCCACCAGGCTCCCCCATCCCTGGGATTCTCCAGGCAAGAACACTGGAGTGGGTTGCCATTTCCTTCTCCAATGCATGAAAGTGAAAAGTGAAAGTGAAGTCACTCAGTCATGTCTGACTCTTCGCGACCCCATGGACTGCAGCCTACCAGGCTCCTCCGTCCGTGGGATTTTCCAGGCAAGAGTACTGGAGAGGGGTGCCATCGCCTTCTCCGAACTGAGCCACTAGGGAAGCCCATATACAGTAAGCAATGAAAAGCATTAAAAACATCACTGAAAGCAAGCATGAACCAACATTTTTATATCCAGCCTGACTGCCCTCCACATCCAGGCCACAGAAAAACCGTTTCAAATCACAATATGGCGGGGGACTCTGCACCTGAGCATCGTGATAGCTCAGACACAGGTCAGGGTCATCCCAACGAGAGAGGGCAGAGAATGTGCAGAAGGGAGAAATAAGCATTTATAATATAAACGCACAGCTGGTGCGACAACAAAACCGAGGAAGTGGCCAGGAGATGACACCGTATGCCATGACGAAGTAGAAATGACGTGACAAAGCGTGAGACAGAAGGGGTCACAGGACCCACTAGGGAGACTGTGTGGCCGCCTGGGGCCAAGGAGAATGCGGACGTGAGCTAAGAAGCCCAACAGGAAACACGTGAAAACCTGGGGTAAAGACACCCAAACGCTTACATACAAAAGTGACCACTAGAGCAGAGTCACACACCTTCCTAACACAATCATCTTAATTAAGGAGCAAAGACTACACATCACACCAAAACACACAGCAACTGTAAAAAAAATAAAATAATCATAATCATAAGAATCTGAACCCACAGAGTCTGAACCCACATGTCAGCTGTTATCAACACAAATGATGGGCTTAACTCGCCTGTGATGGAAAACCACTCGCCAGCGGGACTCAGAAGACAGGCCCCTGCTGCACACTACACAGAGGGGCAGCTACAGGAGGGACCACGGGCCCAGGAGGAACAGAGGCTCCAGACCAATGGAACAGGAGAGCAGGGGAAACAGGCCTGACTGAGGACAAGGGAGACACCAAGCCCACGGGGCACAGACTGATACTTTGTGATGCTAAAAATCGCAACTGACTGTGAAGATACAACACTTACGGATATGTACATATCAAATACCACGGCAACCCCCAGAAAAGCAAAACCTGCAGGAGATGCGAGGAGATGAAGACAGAGACACTGACAAGGGTACTGTGGAGCTCCACATCCAGCAAAACACACCAGGTGGATGGAGACAAGCCGAGACAGTCGGTATCATCCATGAGGTTCTGTAAACCCTATGAGAGCCGATACCCTGTCCTGAGAATGAGCACCCACAGCGCATTCACAAACACTGAGTATCCCTGCTGCCCAGCAGGTCTGCAAAACTCAACAGCATGGCAACACATGGTCCGACACGTGTCCCAGCACTGGTCCTCCACGGCTCCAGGGAGACACGGCCGACCCCATAGTTAGAGCAGGAAGACGTGAGGTGAGCCTAGCACGTCTGTGGTGCGGGAAGGTGAGGAACCTTCCAGAGGCGGCGGGTTAAGTGAGAGGAGAGAGAAGCCAAGCACAAGGGGCTTGTGCTAACTGAGCAGGGCCAGGACAGGAGACCCCACTGCAACCCCCGCCGTGACAGAGGCAGGTAAGGAATGGAAGAGGCAGAGTTAGCAGATTCCCCCAACAAAGGCCCAAGGAGAGCCCGAGGCCCCGAGCAGGGAGCAGTGACACCAGCTGGGAGGAACAGTGGTCAGGGGAACACAGCCCCAGAATTCCCCACAAGACTCTCATTAAGAGAGGAAACGGATTTTCCAGCAGGGACACCTGCAAGCCCACCTGAAGCACCACCCGCAGTGGGACTCCCGGGTGTCACCACCTCCTGAGATGACGCGTCGAGGACACAGCACGGCTGGGGTGACACTCCAGCCACGTTATACCACCTGGATTTCACCGAGAGGAAACTGACAACGCACCCAGAACGAGAGACCGTCTACCAAATACCTGATAAACACTCTTCAAAGTGTCAGGTCAGGAAAGACAAGGAAGCACGGAGGGCTACAGAGACCGAACGCCAGGACAGGGCCCTGCAGCATCAGTGGAGAGCAGGAACGATCAAATACAGGGGAAATGTGCAAAAGCCACGTCGGACTTAAAAAATCCAAACTATACAAAGAACTCTAAAACCTCAATAACAAGAAAACAAACAACCCCATTTTAAAAGTGGATCAAGGATCTTAAAAGGCACCTCACCAAGAAGATATGTAGATATCAAACAAGCACATGAAGAGATGCTCCACATCGTATGTCATTAGGGAAACACAAATTAAAGCAAAGAGACGCTACCACGTAACTATGAGAAAGGCCCAAACCCAGAAGACTGCCAAGGCGAGTGCTGGTGCAGCGTGCGGCGGCAGGGACGCTCGTTCAGCGCTGGTGGGGACGTGGAACAGTACAGTCACTTGGGAAGACAGGAGGGCGGCTTACAGCAAAAGTAAACACCCTCTCACCACACAAAACTGTGTCCCTGGTATTCACCTGAATACGTTCAAAACTCACATCCACATGGAAACCTGTACACAGATGTTTACAGCAGCTGTATTCATAACTGCCAAAACTCAGAAGCAACCAAGATGTCCTTTGGTAGGTGATGTTTAAGTAAAATGTGGTGCACCTAGGCAATGAAATAGCACCAAAATGAAGTGTGTTATCAAGCCATGAAAAGACAGAAGGAACCTTAAATACATTCCGCTATGTGAAAGATGCCAGTAAGAAAAGGTAACATTCTGTCTGGTTTCAACTCTATGACACGGGCAAAGACAGAACTATGGAGTCAGTAAAAAGATCATGGGTTTCCAGGGAGTGGGGGGAGGGAGGGATGAACAGCCAGAGCGCAAAGGATTTTTAGGGCAGTGAAAATGCCCTGTGTGTGACGCTATGCAGGTGGATGCATTATTATACACATTTGTCCAAAAGCACAGAATGTACAACACAAGAGTGAGCCCTGATATGAACTGTGGGCTCTGAGCGGTGATGGGTGCCAATGCAGGTTGGTCAGCTGCAACAAATGCACCATCTGGCGGGGGTGTGGATGATGGGGGAGGCTGTGCCTGCGGGCGGAGGGCAGAGGCTCAGGGGAAACTGTACTGTACGTGCAATTTGACTGTGAACCGAAAACTGCTCTAAAGTATGAAGTTTACTTATTTTAAATTAATTCTGAAAGACAAAATCCAGTAATGTCTTGAGTTCACAGTTATCACAGCACCACTTCACATCAGGAAGTTGAGTAAGGGGTACACAGAAACTCTACTCTTTATGTAACTTTTCTGCAAGTCTAAAATTGGCTCATAATAAAAGTTCTTAAGACATACCCTTAAGGATATAGTCCTAAACTAAAAAAAAAAAAATTAAGCTTTATCTCTGATGAAGAAAAGCACCTGAAAGACTTTTTTAAGTTCCAGATTTTGTGTTCGTTATCACACACAAAACTCACTTTTCCAAAAGTCCAAAATCAGGCACACCCACAATACATGAAACCACGCCCCCTGGGCTTTCAGTGACGTGTCTCCACTGTCTCCTTGAGGTGCTCTATCCCCCCCAACTCCACTCTCCTCCCCACACCCACACCCTCCCCGCTAGTCTCTACTTTGTAGATATTTCAATGCCTAAGACAGAACTTGATCAACATGCCCTTCCCCTAGGCCCTCACCTCCCAGCACAGGGACCCCAGCGGCCAGAGTGGTTGTGGGATTGGTTACACTGAGCAAAAACAAAAAAGAACCAAATATTCTGAGACGAATGGGAACTTGATGTCTCACTGCCTGTGAAGGGACTCCTAAGGAAGGAAGGGGAGGAGACTGGAAGAAGCCCTGAGGTCCTAGACTAGAATTTCAGGACCCACTGGAATGTGTAGGGTCATTCTAGATACAGAGAGGCGCACACACGCACACAACTGTGCACAAACACACGTTCCAGACTGAGTGCTGGGGCCTCCGGGGCCTGGGGCAGGGACCCCGTGGCGACCAGCACGCACAGTGCTCAGACACTGGTCTCCAAATATCACCCTCCACTGCAGGGAAGCTCCCAGGTGCCACGTGGGGGAGGGCAGGGGAGGCACCCGGACACCTCTCATGCTTACAGGTTGAGGGAAACGTTTCAAAAGGATATAGAACCAGCTCGAAGAAGCTTCCACTGATCAATCTAGAAACAACGAGAGCATTGATTACACCCCCTGAACACAGCAGGATCCATGTGTCCACACACGGTGATGAGTGGATGGATGGATGGAGGAGGGTGGGAGGGAGGCTCTTCTTCACAGCAGAAGGCAACCAGTAAATGTGGGGGCATGATGGACACAGCGCCACAGCCTGGCCCCTACCCTGGAGGTCCTGACGCAGTGGGAGCCATGCGTGGGTGCTGAGGCCAGGGGAGGGGTGACAGGGACAGAGCAGTGCATGACCCTGGACCCCTCCTCACACAACACTAATAAACACCAAGGGACTAGACAACTACGCAGTGGGGAAGGCTGCTTTCTTAACCAAGCGCTCAGTCAGGTAATCAAGGCTAAGGTCACTAGCAGCAAGAAGTCCATACTGTCGGCCTAATGACATTGAGGATCGCCCAACAGAACAAGAAGCCTGTCCTCTCTAACACTGTCAGGAATGCAGGCATCAGGCACAGGCTCACAGCACGTGCCAGCTGGACACTGCACACGCCCTGGACAGGTGGTGAAGTGCAAGCAGGTCTGGGAGCCTGGGCCATCGGGGTGTGATGTCCTGATTGCGGGGGGGAGGCGGGTGCAGCGGTAACCTAAGAGCATGTCCAGCATCATCAGCATTTTAGGGGTGATGGATATCCGTCGGGAAAAGATTTTGTACACATCATGTATAACACACAAGTGCATAGGCACACTGCGTGTGTAGAGAAGAGGTGCTGAAATAGAGGTGCTAAGTGTTCAGAACCGAGGATCTGGATATGGAGATTCTCACACTGCTCTTTAAACTTTTCTAAAGATTTGAAACTATTATAAATTAAAAGAAAACATGTTGAAAAACGTTAATATTTTCTGGAAAGACGGTGCCAGCGGCATCAGAGGTTCTTAATCTTCCCAAAGGCCAAAGAAAACCCAGAGCAGCTAGGAAGCAAAACCAAACGCCAGCAGGCAACACATAGAACAAAACCAATGGAGACGAGCTGCAAGCAGCCACAAGCCTGGAGACTACCTCAAAACTATGCGCGGAAAGCTGCTGGGCACCTTTGAGGTCTCAAACCCTCGGGGTCTTCACCAAGAAGAAGGGCAGGTTCACCTGAGAGCGGCCACTAGACCGGGCTGGTACTCTGACTGTGGCCTTGCCACCAGGAGCTCTGCCTGTGACCAGCCAGGGGCCCACACGAGAGGAGCGTACTCCTCTGAAGCTGAGCAGGACAGGACAGAGGAGACAAAAAGGTCCAGCTAAGAGTCGAGAGGGGCAGAGCCAAGAATCACAGACAGCACACGGGTCACCATGTGGAAACTATGGAAGAGGAGCTCAGTGAAGCCAGCACATCTTCAAACTGCCTCCTCCTGAAGGTTTAAGACCACACGGTTCACACAAAAGTGAACCACGAAAAGGCTGAACCCCAGACAAGCTGCCCTAAGGAAAAATGAGAATAAGGAGCAGAACACCACCCAGAGAGATAATGGAAAACACCAGAGACACAATCAAGAAGAGATCAAAACTATCATGTCTATTTCCAAACAGAGACACTGAGAAAATGATAAAATGCGTGAAGAACAACATAAATCAGGATTAGCAAAACTTGGAAAATGAGCTGAACAAAGTCAAGGAAAAACTAGAAACAAAAGAGAATTTCAGTTGAGAAATGAAGACTACACTAAAAAAGAGCACAGGAGCAAATAAAACAAGTAAGGAAGAAAGAAGACAGTGAGGATGATAAAAAGCACCAAACTTTTTAAAAGAGAGATGAAAAGGATATAAGAGAACAGGCAAATACTGACAGTAGATACGAAAGATACAACATATGAATAACAGGAATATCTGAAGACGAAAACAAAAACAAAAAAAACATTCAAGAAAATGTTCCTGAATACAAAAACATTCAAACTGCATGTTGAACGAACACAACCTCTCCCCAAGAACAACAACCTAAAAACAGCCGATTCCAGGTAAAATGCTTGGCTTTAAGGGAAAAGAATTCTGTGGGCAACTTCGGGCAGAAAGAACATATGAAACACAAGAGAAATAAAATCAGACAGTCATCAGACAGACAGCAAACCTTTTACACCAGGAGAAAATATCTAATGTAACTACTTACTCAAGGAAGAGTCTCAAGCAAAGAACATGTGAGCCAAGGATTTTATAGCTATCAAAACTGTCGTCAATGTGCACAAATCTGGGGAACTCAGCCCCCAGGAAACATCCCAAAAGAATCCAACAGAGAATAAGATTTGGAAAGTCAAATGACTAAACAGATATCCCCACAGACTAGTCAGTATTAACCATCAAGTTACTTATGGAACTAAGACTACCATGAAACAGCCATGTGACGTAACCAAAACACACGCGAGTGACCGTCCTTGCCCGAGTACAGCCCACCCTACGTCCTCATTCCCGATGTCCAGCCAAAAGCCCAAGGCCTTTCCTAGGAGTAAGGATCATACCCCATGCAAGACCCACCCTGACCTCACAGGGAAGGCAAATGTGCCGACTGAGCCCCGCTGGGTGGGATTCCCACAGACCCTACTGAACGCCAAAGCAAGACACAAACACACATGTTCAAGATGAGCAGCCGGTTGCTGAACTTAAACAAGCATTGACACTCTTCAGAGGATGATGATATATCGTTCACAACGTCCAGCATATAAGTGACAATGACTAGACATGCAGAGAGACAGGAAGCTGTTACCACACTTGCAGGGAAGAGCAGTCAACAGAGATTGAGTCAAGATGACCCAGATGTTGGATTTGACAAACCATCAGAGCAGCTTTTACAAAAAGGTTCCAAGAATGACGGGAAAATCTGGCTTCAATAAGGAGCAGACAGGGAAATATCAGCAAAGAATTAGCAATGATTAAAAAAAAAAAAAAAAAGACCTAGGCAGAAATCCCAAAGCTGCAAATATGTCAACAAAGGAAAACTTCACTGGACAGGCAAGATGATAGATAATCTGAAGATAGATCAGTAGAGATTATCCAGTCTCGAACAAAGAAAGTGATTACAGAAAAACAGGTACAGACTCAAGAGACCCACAGGGCAATGTCAAGAGAACTAACAGAGGTATACCTGGGAAACCCCACAGGAAAAGACTGAAACAGAGAAAGGTTTGAGGAAGTAAAGGCAAAAGTGCTGCAAATTTGAGGAGAAACCGTGACCTACCAACCGAAGAAGCTCAGAGAAGCCCCAGCAGAGGTCAAGAGAACCAAGTCTAAACAAACAAAGACGACAAACTCCTAAGAAGCAAGACAGTCATCCTGAAACTCATGACTAACAGGAAACAAGGATCGACATCACAGTGGAGCCCTGAATACTACGCAACAACTTCCTTCAGGGTGCAGACGGTCACACGTTCACGGCTGTGTTCAGCTCTAAGAAAGAACAGGAGCTCTGTAATTCTGCAGAGCACACTGGAACACCTCCCATCTTCTTCGTGAGCTGGAGCAAGACAACACGACTAAATGAGAATAGGAGCTCCCTCAGAAAAGAGAGAGAGACCAGCACTAAACTAGGCCTCAGGAGATAGGGAAATGTAAAGTAGCTAAAATTCTTAGAATCGCTTTCCCTGTTCGTCTGTCATTCTATTAAATTTAGTTATACGTATCTGGATTTGCTTGGCCTATTCAAGAAGGTGACAGAAATTAACTTTAGAAAAAACAGAGCTGAAAGAAAAAAACTGGGACTACTCAGGGAAAATTTCATTCAAAATTTTGAGGAGGAAATTCAACCACTTTCGAGTAAACACAAGCTGAAAAGACCCCATCACCACGTAGACTGCACTACCAGCAACCCTAAATGCTGTCCTTCGAGCCCAAGAGCAATCCTGCCGATGGAGACCCGGAGCTCAGGGAGGGGCACAAAACATCAGAAATGGCAAATCAGCAAGGAAATATAAAAGACAATGTTCTCTTTCTCCCTGAGATTCACAACTGGCAGTTTAAAGAAAAAAAATCACGATACTTTAAAGGAGGATTTGTAATTATATATAAAGATACAACAGCAAGCACAACAGGGAACTAACAAAATGTGGACAAGCAGAACCAGGCCACAGCTTCCTTGTGCTGGGATCTGGGCTCACCTCATGTCCACACTCAATGAGGACAGTCACCTCAAGGAAGGTCACTCTGCTGACTGAATGCCCCGCATGGCCTCCCAAGTCAGCCTAAACCTCACTGTATAAGCTACAGAGATCAAACCTCCTCCTGCAAAGGGATGGCTCAAGTGACATCCACAAATAGGTTGATTTGATATAAAGCATCGAATGCAAAACGTATTCTGAGGGCGGTGAGACAACATGTAAATGGTGCGAAAGCCCGACTCCCTGGAGGGTGAGCGGGAGGCCGACGCCCGAGGCCCTCCATCCCCTGTCCCTGCATCCGAGCGGTACCTCTGGTCCCGATCCCGGTCCCGGGGAGTCCACTTTCCTCTTTTTCCGGGGCCCGATGGCGGCTAGTGCTGTGAGGTTGGCATCTCGCTGCCTCATCTGTGCCAGTTCTTGTTGCTGCATCTTTGTTTTGAAAAGCAAACAGAGACTGTCATTTCATGCATCTTTTTTTTCTTACTACAAAAGTAATACACAGACACCAAAGGGTTTTCCAAATTTTTCTAAACTTTTAGTTTGACTTTTTTTTTAAACAGGAAGTATAGTTTACAATCATAAAAGTAGTAAAGCAATAATAAAAACATTTTTTTAAAGCTCAGAAAACATGAGCAAATTTTGAGAGTACGGAGATCAGATGCCCCAAATGAGAAATTACCATGAAATGTAAAAGCAGGACACAAACGGTTTGCACAGGCAAACACCTGGAGAGGTGTTGGCCGCTACGTGGAAGCCACTGCAGGCACACCATCACTTCCTCAGCCTCTCTCACCCATCAGCGCTCAGGCTGAACACACATACTTTCCAGTGTGCCGTGCAGGTTCTTGGACTAGAAAAGCTTACCTCCTTTGCCTTCTGTTTCAACCTTAACTGTTCTGGATCTTCTTGTCTGGATCGAGACTATTTTTTCAAACAGGTAAAAAAGAAAAATAAGTTATGACCTAAACATTTCTCATCCGACAAACACGTTACCTTATTTGTGACATAACAAAATCTAAGTCTTACAACAGAAAACATCAAATTTTTTAAATGCTTCTAGCCAAAAGATGAAAATTTATCATCACAAAAAACAAACATTTTTGAGAAAATCAATACCACTTGGACAGAAGAACCATGGTGTGGCCTGTGGCAGGTCTGCCAACTGCAGAATCTGATGTGATATGACACAAGGATGTGCGTGCAGGCAGCCCACAGGGCTCCGCTCAGCTAGGGACCTGCCCACAGTGAGTAACCGCTGCTGTTCGAATGCTCCCCGCCCCATGCACCGTGTCATGAGGTCACCCCCAAATACTGCTCGGGCTCCTGGACACCCCAAGTATGTGTATGAGTGCTTGGGCTCCTGGACACCCCAAACGTGTGTGTGAGCGCTGCAGCTCCTGGACACCCCGAATGTGTGTGTGAGCACTCTGGCTCCCAGACACCCCGAGCGTGTGTGTGAGCGCTTGGGCTACTGGACACCCTGAACGTGTGTGTGAGCACTCCGACTCCCAGACACCCAGAGTGTGTGTGTGAGCGCTCAGGCTACTGGACACCCCAAACGTGTGTGTGAGCGCTCCAGCTCCCGGACACCCCGAATGTGTGTGTGAGCACTCCGGCTCCCGGACACCCCGAGCGTGTATGTGAGCGCTCCGGCTCCCGGACACCCCGAGCGTGTGTGTGAGCACTCAGATGCAGATGGGAAAGCTGAGTGACCCACAAGCACTTGCCTTTGCTGCCCGCATTAAGATCTCTCTTTCCTGTTCGTCTTTTCTCTGTTTTTCAATTTGATCAAGCTGTTCAAAAAATTTGAGCTGAGCCCGGACATCACTTGCCTGTTCGTATCTGTCATCATCCTACAAAAAAGTGAAAACACTGTTTGTGATAAACTTGGGAGCCCAGCCAGACAGTCGGCGTACCGCTTCCGGCCTCCCTCAGCCCAATCCCCAGGCTAGTGCGCAGACTCCAACGTCCCCCCTCCACCTCCCAGCTCCACATCTGATAAGTGCTCTGGACGCTCACATGCCGTCGCAGGTGAGTCTCCTTGGGGCTCACGGGGAAGTTTCCATTTTATACACTTTAGCATCACTTGATTTTTTTTTTTTTTTGGTGCCAAAATCCAGGACTGAACATCATTTGATTTTTTTTAAGTGACAGCTAAAAGTTTTATAGCAACATAAAAAAACTTTTTTTTAAAGCAAACGGCTACATGCTTTTATTCCAAATGCTGCTCTGAAGGCAGTGCCTGGTAGGGCTCGGCAAGCACCTGGCTGCTCCATGGTGCCCTGAAAGAGGCCCTCCACAGAACAAAACGGAGTGCTGCTCCAAGTCACAGGAGGGCAGGACCCCCTCGGGTCTGCAGGGACAGCTGGGGCCTCAGGTGCAAGGACTCCAGGGGAGTGGGGAGAATGGGTAGGAAGACTCCACCCACTGCAGAGCTGAAGAGGCCCCTGCCTAGACCAGCAGATCAGCTCTTAACCCAGAGGCCAGGTCCCCTCGGGATCCTGCTCCCCAGCCAGGTGGACGGCACCCAAGGGCGCCATGGGGCTGAAAGCAATAGCCTCTTCCCCAAATCCAGTTCTGGGAAAACTCCAAACAGGCTAGACACGTGGCTGCCTACCTCTGCACCCTCCCCCAGGGAGGGACGACAGGGAGTGTCCCCCAGGGAAATGGCAGTTACCTTGTAAGAGAAGTTCTTCTGCTGGGCCGTCTCCGATATCTTCTCCACCAAGTTCTGCAGCCTCTGCTGCGTGGCATGTGACACATAACTCACCACGTCTGGGTGCAACTCCGTGATGCCGTGTTTCTTCCCTGGGGACAGGCAGCACTTTACCATCACTGGAGCTCTGTTCTTCCCTTCACTGTCTTCCTCTTATTCACTGGTTATGGTTTTGTGCGACCCGAGGGCACCCCAGGCAGGCCCGCAGGGGAGGGGGTCTACACCTGCTTCCCTGAGACCACCACTGTCAACCCCATGGAAAGCACAGTCCTGGCAAAACAGGTGACCAGGAACAAGGTGTGTCCCCCAGCCCAGGACAGTTCCACACTGAGCATGCAGCTGTGGTCCACGCCAAGCCCACATGGAGGGCCCAACATCCCAGGGCTGTACCTATTTCTAATATCCTTCTCTGCAGAGGTGCTGGAAGTAGGAAGGTCTCGTCTTTGCAGGACCTTGTCAGGGTGCCCACCAACTCAGAGTTTGTGGCCAATATCCTCGCGCTTTCTTCTGACAGGTTCACTCCAGCCATGGACGCTACATCATTGATGTCATCATCATCCCTTCAGGAAACAAGAGGCGGCGACTCTAACTCAATGAGGGGTAAAACTCTGCGAACTCTGACCCTCAAGCAGGGCTTTCTAACCACTGGAAAGGCACTAACTTATCCTGCATCCTCCTGACCCTCGCCTGGAACCTGCAGCCTCGCAAAGCATCTGGTCACTGTGGAAGAATTGGTTCTAGACAACAAGACCTGGGCACTGGGCATGCTGCTGCCATTGTGTGTCACTGGTCCCAGGCCCCCAGGGTAGGCAGGCAGCCCCAGTCATGGCTTTCCCAGAGCTGTCACCTGAGTGTTCAGCTAGGACTCAACCCCACCAGGCCCATCTGGTTGACTTGCTCTGCATATCTGGCTCCCTCACCTGCAGAAGGAATCGTGGCTTCTGGGAGCCCTCGTTTCTTTCCTCTCTGACCCGCCGGTGGACGTGTCTCCCACCTCCACAACCTCCCTCACCCTCGTGAGCATCCTTCCCACCCTGCCCGGCCCCTACCTCCTTGCCCTGCCTGGAGCCCAGCTCTGATGTGGGCCCCGAAGGCTCCCAGTGCTGCCAACACCAGGCCTGCTCCCTAAACCGTTTTGGGGCCGGAGCATCTGTGAAGGGAAGGACCAACGGGCCCCCAACATGTGCACACTTCACTACCTCTGGACTGAAACCAGAGGAGATACCGCAGCCATTCCTAGGGCAACACTCAGACCAGCTGCCCGTCAAGAGACCAGAGCACAGAACCTCTAAAGGCTCTGAAACTGATGGAAGGACATGGGACGCGTCCTCTATGAGGACCATGATGCACTCAGAAGGCTGAGCCATCATATCTCAGAAACAAACCTCCTGCCAGCTTGCACAGAGTCAGCTGGCTTGCCTTCCCACCCTGTGTCTGCAGCAAACCTCCCCGAGTTGCTTAGTGGGAAAACACACAAATGGAGATCAGAGCTGAGCGTGGAGGGGATGCAGCGTCAAAAGGTGCCAAGGAGCGCTCGCTCCTAGGCACAGGCCGGCACCCACGTGGCCTTCCCTCTGGCGCCTCTTGTACACACTCCTTACCGAAACGAGCCTCCCCCAGGCTCCTTGAGTTTATTTTTCTGTGCAGCAGCAGCTTGTGCGGAGACAGTAGAAAGAGCTTTGGTTCCAGGTAACACAGCAGGTTTCACCACAGGGACTGCAGAGCAAGAGACAAGGGTGTACCCCCTGCACAGACTCGTGCCAGGGCTGGGTGGGCCGAGGGAGGCCGTTACCCACAACCCGCCACGAGGAAGATTCCTAAACAGTAAGAAACACCACGTTACTAACTCTAAACTAGAGTAAAAGTGCAGGCAGCCTCTCTCAAGTGCTTATTTTCCTGCATTTCATCAAACTTTCTGAGGTGTAAGAATGACTACTGGTAAGGAATCCAGTCCTCTAAAAACCATGCTGCCAGGGTGGGGACTGAAGGGCACAGTGAAGCAGCCAAGCTTGAGCTATGAGTCCCACAGTGACGAGGACCACGCGGACAGGGTCAGGCACTCACCTGGCTGCAGCTGGTTCAGCTGGATCTGCTGGGGCGTGGTGAGCACGATGCGGTTGTGGGGCTGCCGGAGCGCGACCATGGGCGTCTGCGTCAGTGTCACCTGCGGCGGCCGGATCAGTGCCCCAGGCTTGGGCGGCGGCTGGATCACCTGGGGAGAGCCCGTGGGGCGCGTGAGCACACACCCCCACCCCGAAAGGGGCTGCTGGCACCCGTCCCCAGCGCAGGGTCCCAGCCATCCCAAAGGACCGGGCAGGCTGGATGGTGCCCCAGGTCTAGTGCCTCCACACCAGCTCGAGCTCCTGGAGCAGAGCCGCACATGGGGCCCTGAGGTCAGCACCCAGGGACAGGGTCCAGAGAGCTCCTGAACCAGCAGGAACAAGCGGCTTCTCCCCAGATGCCAGCATGGGTGCCAGGGCCACCTCACACCCACCACAGCCTCAGGCCAGATGCTCAAAACCCAGTTTCTGAGTTTTACAACAGTCACCTGGGGGCTTGCCCTGTGCTACAGGCACTCGAGGAGGGGGCTGGGGGGGTGCCCTAGACCACGTTATCTCTGCAATAAATCCTGTGGAAATTCATGCCGTCCAGAAGAACAGATGCACGATGGCCCCCGGAGGTTCAGGCCACGTTCTGGCACAAGCTCAGGGAAAAGCCTCAGGGTTTCCTGTCCCCACAGGCTTCAGGGACAGCAGGCGACGATCGCAGGGCCTGACTCTGTGTCTCGTCCTTCTGCTGCAATGAAGCAGGACCAAGGCAGAGCCCTACCCTTGGGGAGGGGCGCAGGGAGCCCTGCCCTCACACTGGCACACTGGCTCAAGGCACACTGGCCCCAGCCGTGGCCAGCAGACACTTCTCCATCTCTGTGGAGCCCATCTTCGTCACCACCAATGAAGGCAGAAATAAACACAGATTTCAACTTGAGCAGGTGAGAGACCAGCACTCCCCTCATGACTCTGATGACCACCTGAGTATCACTTGGGCGTTATCATAAAATACATACTCTACAACCTACGAAAGTAACACAAAGACCTGCATTTGTTTGATTAAATTTCTTAACTGTCTATAGGAACATTCAAAAAATCTAAGATCATGGCATCTGGTCCCATCACTTCGTGGCCAATAGATGGGGGGAAAGTGCCATATTTTCTTTTCTTGGGCTCCAAAATCACCGCAGACAATGATGACAGCCATGAAATGAAAAGGTGCTTGCTCCTCGGGAAAAAAAGCTATGACAAACCTAGACAATGTATTAAAAAACAAAGACATCACACTTTGCCGACAAAGGTCCATATAGTCAAAGCTAGTTTTTCCAGGAGTCATGTACGGATGTGAGAGTTGGACCATAAAGAAGGCTGAGCGCCGAAGAATTGATGCTTTTGAACTGTGGTATTGGAGAAGACTCTTGAGAGTTCCCTGGACTGCAAGGAGATCAAATCAGTCGAACCTAAAGGAAATCAATCCTGAATATTCATTGGAAGGACTGATGCTGAAGCTGAAGCTCCAATACTATGGCTACCTGATGTGAAGAGACGACTCAGTGGGAAAGACCCTGATGCTGGGAAAGGCTGAAGGCAGAAGAAGGGGACAACAGAGGACGAGATGGTTGAATGGCATCACTGACTCGATGGACATGAATTTGAGCAAGCTCTGGGAGATGCTGAAGGACAGAGAAGCCTGGCATGCAGCAGTGCATGGAGTGGCAAAGAGTTGGATACCACTGAGCAACTGATAAACAGCAGCAGGAACAAAGGACCTTCCCAGGTGACTCAGCAGTAAAGAATCTGTCTTCAGCCCAGGAGACACAGGTTCAATCCCTAGGTCAGGAAGATCCCCTAGAGAAGTAAATGGCAACCCACTCCAGTATTCTTGCCCAGAAATCCCCATCGACAGAGCAGCCTGGAGGGCTACAGTCCATGGGGTCACGAGTTGGACACGACTGAGCACACACACGCAACTTAGGAACAAAACCCCTTTGAAATTAGAGGGGGAAAAAAAAACAGCAACTGCCTTTCTATGCTTGGCGAACTCCACCTGCCTGCTGGAGCAGGTTCAAACCTCACTCTTTCCAGCAGAGATGCCTTCTCCACAGCTGCACAACCAGAACCTGGATCGGAACCACACCACACCACCCGGATCAGTGCCAATCCACCATCAGCAGCTGCACACCTGGGAAGCTCAAGGCCCCGAACCACGGCTGCAGAGCTGGGTCCTAAGCCATGAAAACTGACGTGCCCAACGCTCAGCACTTGCGTTGGTTCCATGTGTTTGGGCCATGGCTCCTGATTGAAGACAACGCCCGGCTGAGATGCACCACACACACGCTGTGTCCACTTAACCCAGGGACACTCTGAACCGTCGTACAGATAATGGACGTGCCTGAGGGTAGAAGCCGACAGGCTTACTTTGCTTTACTGAGAAATAAACTACGAACCTGCAGGGCCCTCATCTCAACCTGACAGTTCACTACTCAGGACTTAACACCCCAAACTCCCCCTGCCAGTTTCTCTGGGCCACAGGCAGGTGGGCAGGTGGGGAGCAGGGCAAGGCTCGGCCTTCATACCAGCGGTGTGGGCTGCCCCTGCTTGCCGACGCCCACCTGTGTGGGCTGCGTGAGGCTGATGACAGGGGGCTGGAGGGCGCTGGTCACGGTGGCCGCCGTCTTCCCGGCCGTGCGCTGGACCGAGCCACTGAGCACCACGGCGGTGAGTGCAGTGGTGGCCTGTGAGGCCGGTGGCTGCTGCTGGCTCTGCTGGATGAAGGCCGCGGAGTCGGGGGTCAGCTGTCTCAAAGCGGGCAAGCTCCTCTGGGCGGAAAGACAGACATGGGGTCGGCTGGCAGCACTACCCCTTCTTCTGACCCAAAAACACATGACCCTGAGAATACGCCCCAGCGTCGGTGTGGGGCTTCAAGGGACCCAAGTGTCAGCACCCCACACTGTCACTGCCGCTGGGCAGGGTCACCCTCAGTGAGAACTGGCTGGAAACATTTAAACACCAACCAGAAGCGGCATTTCTGACAGGCGGTTAAAGCGCATTAGGGCAGCAGAGGCGTCTGAGTGACACCTGCCTCCCAGCAGTACAGCCCCTTCAGCCTTGGGCACACGGGCCACCCTCTAAGGGGACAGGGCCCTTCTGGATCCTCAGGTGCAACACGACACTGTGGTCCCAGCAGTGGGGGGTCTCGAAACTTACAGCAAAGCCTCCAAAGAGAACACTTAACAGTCTGTCTCAGGGGCTTGAAAGCTGCAAATGCACCGGTGACAACCGGCAAGTCCACCCTCCCCAGAGGAGCCCGCCCCGCCCCAGCCAACACTGGGCGCTCGCAGCGGGCTTCGGATTACCTTCAGGAAAGGCACAAGGTAAGGTTGAGGTGAAGAGTTAAGTTCTCGGTATAACCTACTAGTGAAATCTTCTGCTTCGATTTTTCCATCCTTAAAGACAAAATTCACATTAAAATTCCTCTGTGAATACAAGTCTGCACACATGTATCTTTATTCAGTATTTCTCCAGGTCTCGAGTTTTACAAACAGTTATTCCTCCCTCCAGGCTGTGGGCTCACTGTACCTCTCCTCAACTTTCTTACTACCACCGCACATCAGGCATTCTGCCAGGAGAAAGACAAGCCTAAAAGTACCCTTGAGACCAAGTCAGAAGGTAAGGCAGGCCAGGGACACCCTTCCCTGGAGAAACCACAGCTACACTGAGACCCCAGAGCAGCTGGGGTGCCACAGAGAGAAGCACATGCCCAGATGAGAGGGGCCACAGCAAGCGGGCATGAGCCCGGGAGGACCAGAGGTGGGCAGGGACGGGGCAGCACAGGTGCCCTGGAGGCGTGAGCACTGACCCAGCTGGCTCTGCCCACACCCAGGAGTCCTATGAGACAAGGTGCCTACCTGCACCCTCTCACGTGGGGTCACCTCCCACCAGCCTCCAAGCCCGGGGCTGCTGGGCCCAAGTCAAGGAGGGAGCAGTCAGGGCTGCAAAGAGGGCAGGACGGGGGTCCCAGAACCCTGAGAAGGGCACAGCACAGGGGGATAGCGCTGGGCTCTTCTGGGAAGTGAGAGAGATGGTGAGATGAGCCTGTGCTTCCAGTCCCAGGAGGGGCTGCAGACAAGGGGCCGTGGGAAGAAAGAACAGCGTGTATTTTACTACAAATGTTCATTAAAAGGTAAACTGTAACTGAAACAAATAAAAACCTGGGAGTTCTTGTTCCTCTCAGGTGAGACTGTTTTTCAATCTCTTAGTTTCCTGAAAATATTTAAGGCGCGTCTGAAGTGATCATTTCTGCTGTGAGAGCGCAACTTCACTCCTTTCCAGCCCCAAACCCACGTGTCCAGCACAGGGGCAGCTCCCCTCCAGCTACAGCCCGTGGCATGGAAGAGAGGCTGCAAGCGGAGGGTCAGCGCTGACAAACCCAGCAGCAGCAGGACAGAAATGGCCATCAGCCCATGTGCTAAACCACCAGGCTTCCTGGACAAAGAAACTGAGAGCAAGGAAAGAGCGGGAAGCAGGGGACCCCAGGCTAACAGCGACACAGAGGCAACAGCCAGAAGTGAACCTGACGACCGACCAAGCCCTGCAGGTGACACTGGACTCAGCTTCCAGAAGCCTGGGGGCTGCGAGGATCCCCAGGCTCCCAGGTTATGTCCAGGAATCGGGGCTTGATACCTAGAGACTGGAGAGGGTCTGTGGCAGCAACACGGCACAGTAGACGGAAAGCCAGGTAGGTAAGAACTCAGGGCCTATGAAGCCTTCAGCTGGCCCGCAAGGGCTCGTCACTCTCCCTTCCACTTCCGTGTCACTCAAAATCCTCCGTGGAAGACGTGGAGGAATGAGAGGGAAAGCCCTTAAAACACCCACCATCTCTTTGGTGAATTCACATCAGTCCTGTGTGGCCAGCATGCCAAGCGACTGATGTGGAAAAGGAGATGCTGGGAGAGCTGTCCAGCTGCGAGGCTCCGAGAAGCCAGGGGTGAGAGCGTCAGGGCAAGGGGAGAGGGGCCCAGACTGCAGCCGCCGCCCCCACCCCGGTAGACTGCAGCCGCCACCCCCGGTAGCCAAGTACTGTGCTCTAAGGCAGGGGCCGGCGTGCAGGCTGGCATAGCCAAGTACTGCGCTCTAAGGCAGGGGCCGGCGTGTGGACTCTTACCAGCAGATTCTGTACCAGTTCTTTCACGTTAGCAGCCGTCTCTGTAGACTGTTTACCAGACGAAGCCAGTTTTATTAACGTAGATAAAAAATTTTTACATTTCTTCACGTTTTCCATAGTTTCCTGGATAGAAATTAAGAAGGTATAAGTGAAAAACTCTTACAAAGCAGACTGTTATCATAGCCTTTGGTCTAACTAAGATGCTGTGTATCATACAAGAAATGTGTATTTCTTCTCTAAAATGTCTTTCGGGAAAATGCAGTTACTCTCATCGCCTGATGATGGGAGTATAAGCCAAAACATGTGCTCCCAAGGCACAGATCAAATTCACAGCTCACTCAGCCCAGCAACTCTTTGAGAAATGTAACTGATAAATGCAAAAAGACAATCTACAAGACATTCACTGTGATGTTTCTTATCGTAAAGAAAAACCGATACCTAAGTGCACAATAAAAGGAACAGAATCATGACACAGCTACTAAAAAAGATGCTGAAAAACACTCAGCAAAGAAGCATGAAAAAGTTTTAAATCACAAACAGAGCACAATCCCCCTGGTTTAAACATTCATCCGCATGTAGGAAAATCGCTGGAAATAAACTTGAGGAGGACGCCGCCACTGCTGTGGCAGGCTACAACTGCTGTGCAGGCCCCGTCATCCCTGGATGCAGCTGGTCTGGGCTTCATCACACAGACATTCCCACAGCCCGAAAGCCTGATACAGGATGCTGGGCCCTTCCTGCGGTCCTGCAGAGGCCACTGCCCTCAGACCCCGTCACGTACGGGGCCATGGAGACTCCAAGGGCTCCCCACGTGCACGCTGGGGCAGCATGACCTCAACACACAGCCCCGTGGCTCCCGAGAGGTGGCTCTCACCGTGGCAGCTGTCGAGGTGGTGGTGGCCCCTGGGACCGTCCGCTGAGGTGTCGCCGTCTGAACAGCTGTCGCTGTCCCAAGTGAGGTTGTCTGAGCAGTGCCACCCAAAACAAGTTGAGGCTACGAGAATCCAAAGCATGAGGTAAACAGATGGCCTTCGTGAGACTCCCTGCAACGGGGCAGGCCCCACAGGACCCGCGACCTTGAGGGACCGTTTCAGCCCCATGGCTGACCGTGTCCCCGAGAGCTGCCATCCTGAGCACCAAGGAAGCAGGCCTTCACACCTGCAGCAAAAACTGACAGAAGCAAAGCCGCGGCCAGAAGGAACCTGGCCGTCAGGAGCCAATCCAGAGTGTCCCAGTGAGGCCAGGACAAGTAGCTTTTCACAACAACCCAGATCACATTTCAGAAGTTAAAAGGAAAAAATATGAAAACAGAGAAACTGAAAAGCTCATCCCCTGGCTCGTGCAGGGAGGCTGGTGATAAGAGAGCCAGTATGTCCCAGGGCAGCACTGGGACTCACTGGGGTCCCGGGCTCCCCTCCGCTGCCAAAACACCCTTCTCTGCTCTCCCAAAGCGAGTCACATCCAGAAATGGTTTTTGACCAGGCAGGGGCCCCATGTAGTCGGTGCTGAGAGGGAGGGGTGACTTTGTTCAACAAATACATTTAAACAAACGAACAACTAGACACCAAACAACAACTGGGCTCGTCAAACTCTCGCGAGTTCTAATCCCATGTGAGCAATCGTGCAAATGTCCACTGCTTCTCTATCGTAAATTAGCACTCTTCCAATGTAAAAGTCTAGACTTCTCCAATTTCTCAAACTTTCGTATGACTTTGGAAGGCAGGGGGCAGTATAACCCTGAGCATGACTCGCATGCGGCTGCTCTCAGCAAAGCAGGTCCCGGTGCCTGCCTGCTCCAGGAGGTGCTCCGATAGCGCTGCTCATGGGGGGGCAAAGGGACAGGGGGGCCCTGGGCAGACAGCTATCTGCAACCTCAGGCTGTAAACACTGGTTTCCCAGGAGAAACGTCAGTCAGAAGAGATGGTGGGCTTTCTTTATCATTGATGTTTTCTTTCACTTGTAACATTAAGCACTTATTACTTTTGTAACAAGAAAGTAGCAAATAAAAAACTTCAGAAAGAAAAGGGAAGGAACCAACCAGTAGGCATAGCAGAGCTGCTTCTGGACAATCAGAAACAACCAGGGCACATCCAGTTCTTGGAGGTTTTCATTTCCATCAAAATGCTCCCCTCACACGTGCTCCCACTAGCCCCATAAAAACACCTTCCACCTGGATTAATACTGAGATGGCAGACAGAACCTGTTCTGATAAACCTGGTGCAAAAGCTCACAATGAACTTCACTACCTTCTCAGAAAAGGCTCTTCTCTCTACAACTGAAGCTCAAGACACTCCAACCAAGCTGAACTTGGTCAGACGACTCCCAACCCCAGGAAGCACCACTGCCGAGCCGCTCCTGTAGCGGGAAGAGACTACCGAGCTCGTCTACTTGGGACCAACTGCTCCTCCAGCTGCTCTGAAAGCAGTGTCACGGCTGCGGGCACCAAGAGACAGATGAGGACAAGGTCAGGGCAAGCAGGAAGACCAAGGCGAGTGAGGAGGCCAAGCTGGATCAGGGCCAGAAGCCCCCACGCCGCGCTGCCGGCACCCACCAGGGAGGGCACTGTGAGAGCTACACACTAACACACACACAGCGAGGACACGCCCTCCTCGGTGCAGCACACAGGCACGCTGCAGCCTGTTCCTGCCTCAGGGACACCGCACCGTCAAGTGTCAGTAGGGGCATTTTTTTAATTGCGCTTCCAGCACAGTGGGAGGCTTCTGGAAGTGCGGCTGGTGCTAAACTCTCTAGTTTAGAGAAGTCTGGCCTCCCCTGCGCTGGTGGGCAGAGAAAAGGCACTTTATTCCAAAGCATCTCCTGCCCCAAATCCCGAACCCTGGCATCCAGCACCCAAACTCGTGAGGCCCGACCCCTGACCCCAGCATCGTGGGCACCACCCAGCCCCCAGCTCACCTGAACCCCGGGCGAGCGCTGCAGTGCGGTACTAGGCTGTACCGTCGTCTGGGCCTGAGACACCTGCTTGATTATGGTTGTTGGGGTCACCTGCCGTGCAATAATGGGGGTCCCGGGTGCCTGAAAAACAAGGAGTTGTCGCCTAAAAGGAGGGAAGTGAGAGGCAGCACACCACACGGTCCTTCCTTCAGCACAGAGAGCACCCTGGGCCCCCAAGGTAGGCGCCAGAGTCCGCGAGGCCCCCTGATTGTCACCATATAACTGTAACACACTCCTTAGCAGAGCCTCCCACGTGGTCTTCGAGGGATGCGTGTATCTGGGAAATCAACACTTTGATTTCCTGTAATCACACAACAGTCAAAGTGAACATCTTACAAATATCTGACGGAACGGACCTCCATAGACCCTGCGAGCTGCTCAGGGCTGTTTCAGATGCTCAGGGAGGGGCCCCTCTGTCTACAGCGCAGGGACACCAACTCCAGGGGATGCAGCTGAAGTCACAGGACAACAGAGCCGTCAGGACCCCTCTAGTCTCCATGTTAGTCTCTGACCAGTCAACCAGCTCAGAAGGGGCAGAAAGGCACCAGGAGGCAGAACCTGGGGGAGGGGCGAGTCCGAGGCACTGAACCTGTCCTCCTGTCACAGCCTGGGGGAGGAGGGGGCACAGCCTCGCAGTGGGGCGGGGGGAAGTAGCCCCCAAGGCTCACACATTTGTGTGTGGTGGGGGGGCTGTTAACATAGTTCTGCAAAGCTCCTCTGCGCCCCCCTGGTCACAACAGCTAACGAGGCTCAGGGCTCACTGGGTCCCGCGCTCAAGTGTCCTAACTATCCGTCATGGCCCTACAGGGTGGCAGGACCTGCACTTTGCAGAGGAGGAAATGGAGGCACAGAAGGGGGGCTGCCACAGAGGGTGGGCAGCGGAAGGGTGCAGGTTGGAGACCCGAGTTCCTCCCAGGGCAGCCGAGCCGTCCCACCCCTGACAACCCCCGCAGGCTGGGCGCGTGCTCACCTGCACGGTGGAGATCTGCACAGGAGGGGCACTTGTGGGGGTGGCCGGGCGCGGCGCCATGGTGGTCTGCGGCTGTGCCTGGGCGTGCGCCTGGGCCTGCATCTGAGCCAGGGCCTGCTGAGGGATCATGAGCAGCTGCCCATTCTCGCTCCGCACGAGGACCATACCTGGGAGGCGGGGGAGGGGGCTGGTGTCAGGAATGCGCCCCAGGGCCCGACTCCACGGGGAGCCAACAGCCCTGAGGAGGAAAGGGAGCCGCTATGAACCCTGTCCCTGAGCTCTGAGCACACCTGCCAGCAGAGACAGTGCACAGGGCAGAGACAGTGCACAGGACGACAGAGACATGAGAGGAGTTTTCACCGATTCAAGGAGGAGCCGTCAGCCAGGCAAGCAGAGCTCCTCACACCCCGTCCACCCCACAGCACCCCACGCCGGCCTGCAGGTCAGGAGGCCAGGGAGCCAGGGCCTGGCAAGAGCCCTCACGGCCAAGTGTGCTCCCCACAAGGCTGCCTGAGTGGCCAAGTGCACAAGGCTGCAGGTGTCTCAGGAGAGGTTGCAGCTGGAGCCTCAGACCCGAGCCCTGCCCAGGAGCAGGTCACCTCCCAAGCCCACCACTGGCTCTGGGGGAGGCAGCCTGGCCTCTTCTCCCATCAGGTCCCCATCCCTGGGTACTAGGCTGGACCTCGAGACAGCATTGCCCACCACTCACATGCCTGGGGACATGCCTGGAGTGCCCGAAGCCCAGACACTCCTTCCAGGAACAGGACCCCTTGTGTGTCCATGGTGACCTGGGACCCCCCTCCCCGACAGAGACACAAAGACACGGAGGACCACTCACCCTTCATGGGGCTCCAGCTACATCACTGGAAACCAAATCCTAGCAGGGAGTGTGACATTAATTCTAGCTTCAAAAACCAGGACCAATTACATCCTAGATTCCATTAGAAACAGTAACACAACTTTCACACAATTTCCCATGACGGATTAGCGATGGGGCTGAAAGGGAGTCCTATGAACACCTTGCCCCAAAGCCAGGCTCGCAGAGGGTGGGCACGAGGCACCCCATGGAAGAACTCAGCCGGGAAGAGCTGTGGCCCAAGGAGCCCACTGAGTAGGAAGCCCCACAGGGGCAGCTGAAAACCTCAAGGCCAAGAACCTCCTGCCAGCCATCACAACAACAGGTGTTCCTTGCTGAGCCAGACGGGTGCTCCATCCAACATACACGTCTTTGGAGCTGCTGGTCCCGGCTCCTTCAACACCCATCATCACATCAGGAAATACAGCCTTTCCCCAGGGTCACATCTGCAACTCCCGATCAAGAAGACCCACTTGTACGTGTGCCCATTATGGGAGCACCCTCCAAGACAACCCTTTCAAATGAGCCATGCTGCAGCAAAGGAAAAAAGCAAAACAAAAAGACAACCCATGGAATGGGAGAAAATGCTGCCTAACGATGCAACCTACAAGGGATTAATCTCTAAAGTATACAAACAGCTCATGCAGCTCAATATCAAAAAAACAAACAAAAGATTTTAAAATGGGCAGATCTAAAAAGAGATCCTTAAACAACTAAAAACAAATTTATCACATGATCTAGGTATTGCTTGCTATCCCACTCCTGAGCACATATCCGAAGAAAACTGTATTTTGAAAACATACACACACCCCAATGTTCACTGCAGCATTATTTACAACAGGCAAGACAAGGAAGCAACCTAAGTATCCACTGACAGATGAGTGGATAAAGACGACGTGATACATATGTACAATGGGATATTACTCAGCCATGAAAAAGAATAAAATAACGCCATATGCAGCAATATGGATGGACCTAGAGATGATCACACTAAGTGAAGTAGGTCAGAGAAAGACAAATATCATATGATATCACTTGTATATCTAAATCCAAATAAATCTAAATCAATATATCAATATCTAAATCAATCTAAAGAATTGATACAAATGAACTTATTGACAAAATAGAAATAGACTCAGAGACTTAGAAAGTAAACTCACCATTACCAAGGGGGAAGGTGGGGCTTCAGTTCAGTTCAGTTGCTCAGTCATGTCCGACTCTTTGCGACCCCATGAATCGCAGCATGCCAGGCCTCCCTGTCCATCACCATCTCCCGGAGTTCACTCAGACTCACGTCCATCGAGTCGGTGATGCCATCCAACCATCTCATCCTCTGTCATCCCCTTCTCCTCCTGCCCCCAATCCCTCCCAGCATCAGAGTCTTTTCCAATGAGTCAACTCTTCACATCAGGTGGCTGAAGTATTGGAGTTTCAGCTTCAACATCAGTCCTTCCAATGAACACCCAGGACTGATCTCCTTCAGAATGGACTGGTTGGATCTCCTTGCAGTCCAAGGGATTCTCAAGAGTCTTCTCCAACACCACAGTTCAAAAGCATCAATTCTTCAGCACTCAGCTTTCTTATAGTCCAACTCTCACATCCATACATGACCACTGGAAAAACCATAGCCTTGACTAGACGGACCTTTGTTGGCAAAGTAATGTCTCTGCTTTTCAATATGCTATCTAGGTTGGTCATAATTTTCCTTCCAAGGAGTAAGCGTCTTTTAATTTCATGGCTGCGGTCACCATCTGCAGTGATTTTGGAGCCCAAAAAAATAAAGTCTGACACTGTTTCCACTGTTTCCCCATCTATTTCCCATGAAGTGATGGGACCAGATGCCATGATCTTCGTTTTCTCAATGTTGAGCTTTAAGCCAACTTTTTCACTCTCCTCTTTCACTTTCATCAAGAAGCTTTTTAGTTCCTCTTCACTTTCTGCCATAAGGGTGGTGTCATCTGCATACCTGAGGTTATTGATATTTCTCCCGGCAATCTTGATTCCAGTTTGTGCTTCTTCCAGCCCAGCATTTCCCATGATGTACTCTGCATAGAAGTTAAATAAGCAGGGCCGCTTTTTTTTCGGGGGGGTGGGGCGGGGGGGAGGCGGGGTGCAGAAAGAATACTGGAGTGGGTTGCCATTCCCTTCTCCAGGAGATCTTCCCGACCCAGGGATTGATCCTAGGTCTCCCGCATTGTAGGCAGATGCTTTACCGTCTGAGCCACCAGGGAAGTCACACTAATCATTCAGTTCAGTTGCTCAGTTGTGTCCAATTCTTTGCGACCCCATGAATCGCAGCACGCCAGGCCTCCCTGTCCATCACCAACTCCCGGAGTTCACTCAAACTCACGTCCATCGAGTCAGTGATGCCATCCAGCCATCTCATCCTCTGTCGTCCCCTTCTCCTCCTGCCCCCACTCCCTCCCAGCATCAGTCTTTTCCAATGAGTCAACTCTTCTCATGAGGTGGTCAAAGTACTGGAGTTTCAGCTTTAGCATTATTCCTTCCAAAGAAATCCCAGGGCTGATCTCCTTCAAAATGGACTGGTTTGATCTCCTTGCAGTCCAAGGGACTCTCAAGAGTCTTCTCCAACACCACAGTTCAAAAGCATCAATTCTTCGGCGCTCAGATTTCTTCACAGTCCAACTCTCACATCCATATGAGAAGGGTAATTTAGATTGGGTTTAACATATATACACAGCTACACATAAAATAGGTAACTGGGACTTCCCTGGTGGTCCAGTGGCTAAGATTCTCTGTTCCCAATGCAGGGGGCCCGGGTTCAATTTCTGGTCAGGGAACTAGACCCTACATGCCACAACTGAAGAGTCTGTGTGCCAAAACTACAGAATTCTAATGTGTACATACATGTGCTCAGTTGTGTCTGACTCTCTACGACCCCAAGGACCGTCACGCCAGCCAGGCTTCTCTGTCCAGGGGATTCTCCAAGCAAGAATACTGGGTGGGTTGCCATTTCCTCCTCCAGGGGATCTTCCTGACCCAGGGAACGAACCTGTGTCTCCTGCATTGGCAGGCAGATTCTTCACCACTGAGCCACCGGGGAAGCCCAAAGAGCCCAAATGCCACAACTAAAAGTGCCTACAGGCTACAACTAAGACCTGGTACAGCCAGATAAATGAATCTTTTCAAACGGATCATCTGCCAAGGATCTACGGTACAGTGCAGGGAACCCTGCTCAATACTTTGTGATAACCTAGATGAATGAATATATGCATAACTGAACCACCCTGCTGTACACCCAAAATCAACACAATACTTTAAATTAGCTATACTCCAACGTAAAACTTCAAAACTTATAATAAATTTTAACATAAAACTAAAAGACAATAATGCATATTTAACTTATATGCAGACTACACATGCAAAATACCGGGCTGGATGAAGCACAAGCTGGAATCAAGATTGCTGGGAGAAATATCAATAAACTCAGATATGTAGATGACACCACCCTTATGGCAGAAAATGAAGAACTAAAGAGCCTCTTGATGAAAGTCAAAGAAGAAAGTGAAAAAGTTGGCTTAAAACTCAACATTCAGAAAACTAGGATCATGGTTTCTGGTCCCATCACTTCATGGCAAACAGACAGGGAAACAATGAAAACAGTGAGAGACTTTATCTTCTTAGGCTCCCAAATCACTGCAGATGGTGACTGCAGCCATGAAATTAAAAGACACTTGCTCCTTGAAAGAAAAGCTATGACCAACCTAGACAACAGAGACATTACTTTGCCAACAAACGTATGTCTAGTCAAAGCTATGGTTTTCCCACTGGTCGTGTATGGATGTGAGAGTTGGACCATAAAGAAAGCTGAGAGCTGAAGAACTGATGCTTCTGAACTGTGGTGTTGGAGAAGACTCTTGAGAGTCCCTTGGACTGCAAGGAGATCAAACCAGTCAATCCTAAAGGAAATCAGTCCTGAATATTCATTGGAAGGACTGATGATGAAGCTGAAACTCTAATACTTTGGCCCCCTGATGCGAAGAACTGACTCACTGGAAAAGACCCTGATGCTGGGTAAGACTGAAGGCAGGAGGAGAAAGGGACAACAGAGGATGAGATGGTTGGATGGCATCACCGACTCGATGGACATGAGTGTGAGCAAGCTTCGGGAGTTGGTGATGGACAGGGAAGCCTGGCATGCTGCAGTCCATGGGATCACAAAGAGTCAGACACGACTGAGCAACTAAACTAAACTGAAAGACAATAAGCCATATTTTCAAAACAAAACAAAACACAGCTGCTGCAAATAACTCACTGTTTTGAAATCTCTAAAACCAGGGAGCTTGTGAAAGCACTGAGGGGAGAAAGGCCTGGCAGGCTGGCAGCCGGAACTGATGTCCACGCCCTGAGAAGTGTGCACCATGCCCAGGACAGGCTCAGGCCACAGGGCAGCTCAAGGGGGTTACACGGTCATCAACCCTGGCCCATGCTTGTGCTGAGGGCCCCAAAAGAGGGGACCTGGTGACACTCCCAGCCACTCACTCACCAGTTCGCTCAGGCACCATGCAGAGACCCCACTCCTTCATCACAGGGACTCAAGGGAGCAGGGCAGCCCAGCAGGCCCCGCAGTTTCCACAGCTGGACACCCCAATTTCAAACTGATGCCTACACTTTATCGAATACTTGCTTATTTGCTTAAAAAATGATGTTCGCAGAAATTCAAAGGGATATTTAAATAACATTCAAGAAAGGCAATGTGATTAATACGCCAATCAAGTGACTGGTCTTTTGGACACAAAACTCTAAAAAAAACAGACTGGGCCATGCAATGTGCCGATAGTGAGAGTGAAAGCTGAGGACAGAAGCAAAACTCCTGCCAAGAAGTGACACGGGACTCTCGCAGTGACGAGACCTCTCGGCAGCATCAGCAACGTCTCCAGTAGGAACAGACCCGGGAAAGAGAGAACCAGGACAGCTGTTCTGGGCACGAGGGACCCGGGCGACACCAGCCAGCAGCTCTATGGGTGGCAGCTCCAGAAGGCGTGGCAGCTTCCCTGGGTACCACACATACAGCCACTGATTCCGAAAGAAGTGGAGTCAGGCATGCCTGTGACACCTGGGAGAATCTGCCACACAGTCATGACATCATCACACTCTCTGGACCTCATAAACTCTGGTCATAATGCTCATTTCTAACAGATGACTCTGCAGTACCACTCAAAGGCAAAGAAACACAACTGTCTCAAAATGTAACTTAAACTTTAGATAAAAGATCACAGAAAAGCAACCGTCTGTGTTCACAACAGCAGCACCAGGCCTGGGACTCCCAGCACCCCGGCCCCAGCGGGGACCAGGAGGCCATCTGAGCCATCATCCCTCTGCCGGCGCGAGACCAGCTCTGGGAGCGGCCAGGGAAGGGCCCCTGCAGGCGCCATCCTCCCGCCTTACAGACACATGGCCCCCAGGTCCCCCGCACACACAGTCTGGCTGCACCATGGACCCCACCAGGCCCCTCCCTGCACCCCTCACCCCCCACTCAGAGTGCTCTGGAACCAAAACCAGCCAGTGTGCACAAGCAACAAGCATGACACGGCGAGTTCACACAGCAGAAAGCCACTCAAACTTCCATGTTAAATAATGTTAACATCTTTCTTAGTGCAGAGACAAGCATTCACGAGAGCAGACTTGAAAAACGCGGAGACCAACCCGGAAGACAGAACTCTCGGGAGCCCGCCCCCTCTGGCTACAAGACTCTGAGTTTCTTTCCACCCTCTGTTCTATGAGCACGTGTACAACATATGTGTTTTGATAACCGTAAAGAAAATTGGGGTAATTCTGTTGATATCCAGCTTGGTGTTTTCTTTTCAAAACCATAATTTTCAGTGGCTCCATATTTCATCCAAAACGTATTTATAATTTCTTTATTGACGAAGGCGGGCAATTTTCTACTTTTTTGTCATTGTGAGCGCTCAGGATTTTACAGAAAGACACACAGCATAAACCCACAGCACCCATGTTAAGGCCACGCTGCATGTACTCATACCTAAGACAGACACAACACTGCCTGTTTGGGAGGCTGGGCGCCCATGGGCACAGAATGCAGTGAGCTCTGTGGGGTGGGGTGGGGGGGCCACGTCCCTCTCACAGCCCGAGCACAACAACAGTCCTTAGGACTAAATGAGCCCCACCCCTGCAAGAACCAGAGTTCAAGATCAACTCCAGCATTTGTACCCAAGGTTACAGTTTCCCTGATCCCTTTCATAGCAACATTTTTCACTGTATTTTTAACCAAAATGTAGGTCAGCCAGAGCTACACGACAAATTAAATCGCCGTTTTGCACTCCACCTGGGATCCTCCACCTGGAAGTCACCACTTCTGGGGAGACAGTCTCAGCATGGCCTTCAGTGCTCAGCCCCGCCCTTGCCCCCAGGACACAGGCATGTCCTTCAACCTCGGCTGGGGGCTCCCAGGCCTGGCGAACAGCCCAGCTACACTGGCACAAGCAGGGAACAGCAGTTGGGTTGGAGGGGCCAGACCCTTCCCTGCCCTCCCACCCACCCCCAACAAGCATTGCCAGCACCATCACTAGCCAGATGGCTTGGAGAGTCTGCAGAGATGGTGCGATGAATGGCAGACCCTCCATAATCAAGATACAAAACAAAACTGCCCCTGAACCCTGCATGAACTCTGAAGAAGGCAGAATCGGACCAGGAGCAGAGGAATGCAGAGAGGTGTGACACAGCTGGAGAACGAGTCATGCAGGGAACCTGGGAGGGGCTTCAGGACTGGACCATCCAGACCCCAGCCCGCAGTAGCAGCAGAGGAGCCTGGCCTCATGAAGCATCTCTGAAACCCACGCCCAAGAGAATAGCCACTGGCCAGGGTGTGGCGGGGACCTCCTGCCACACCACCCGCAGTCCTGCCGGGGGCCCCTCCAGCATGTCCCTGTGGGACGGGGTCCCCCAACTACTCTACCAGAAGCAAACTCAGCCAGACACCAGCACAGATACCTGTGATGCTGACTTAATTACAGCCTAAACATTCTTTCACTCTTAGGGCTGCTTGCTTTTTAAATCACCTAAAAGAAAGTGCCTAAACCCACAGAGCTGTGACTCCAGGAAGGCTGGTGGTGGGGTCAGACGTGTGGGAGGCGGGGCTCCTGTGTCCTGGCCTCACCTCAGCCTCACAGGACCTGAGCACTGAGGGCGGAGCAAGACTGCTACAAACGTAAAGAAGCGTGTGCCTGCCTGCACTGTCAGTGCTTTCAAAGCTAAAGGTGAGGAAACACACCTGAAACCTTCGAACAAAACAATAACAGGGCTTCTCTGGTGGCTCAGTGCTAAAGAATCCACCTGCCAATGCAGGAGACAGAAGGTCGATCCCTGAGCTGGAAGATCCCACGTGCCTGGGAGCAACTAAGCCCATGCACCACAACTACTGAGCGTGTGCTACAGAGCCGGGGAACCGCAACTACTGAGGCCCCTGTGCCTGAGAGCCCGAGCTCCGCAACAAGAGAAGCCACCGCCACGAGAAGACTGCGCCCCGCAACGGGAGAGCAGCCCCTGCTCGCCGCACCTAGAGAAAAGCCCACGCAGCAATGAAGATTCAGCACTGCCACAGATAAATACGTAAATAAAATAATTTAAAAAACAACAACAAGAAAAGCCCTGGGCAGGCAGACCCCACCCACTTCTTCCAGCTCCAAGTCAGGTTTCCCCCACACAAACATGGCTCAGGGTCATGGCAGAGCACTGCTGCAGATTCAGGACTCCACACCTGATTTTCACTTCACATCACACAGTGACTTTCCAAGTTTTGATGAAACCAAGCATCGGCTCTAAGTAAAGTAAGGCATCA
The DNA here is from genome assembly GCF_029378745.1 of Bos indicus. Lineage (NCBI taxonomy): Eukaryota > Metazoa > Chordata > Mammalia > Artiodactyla > Bovidae > Bos > Bos indicus. Next base: position 55,167,406 of record NC_091772.1, on the reverse strand, counting down.
CTGGGCCTCAGACACTGTGCCTCAGAACCTCACTCCCAGGGTGGACATACATGTACTTACGGCTGATTCATGCTGTACAACAGAAAGCAAACGACACTGTAAAGCAACTACCCTGCAATTAAAAGTAAGGAAAGAAGCTCACTGCTGTGCACACACACAGCAGCAGAGCTGTCCCCACAGGACAGGCTAGAGAATGAGAACCAGGACGAGGTGGGCGGTGGGGGGTCAGGGCTGGAGGGGGTCTTTCCCACACCAAGCACGTCCACACAGGCTGAAATCCAGAAATGGACCTGCTTAGAGTACAATTTCTGAAAACAAAATTTTACCCAAACTTGACTAAATAGTCAGTAACCACAACTGTCTTACCTACTTTAAAAATTGACCATAAAAATGTCCATCAAGCAACTCCCAAAAGCGACACAAAGGGCCAAAGAGCAGATGCTCAACCTCACTGATCAGCCAGGAGACACAGGTTTCAGGCGAGGACCCTCCCCCAGACGCAGCTCAGTGTCCTTTCTACCTCCAGCCCTGGCACGGGTGGGGGCGTGGGGCAAGCACGGGTGGTGCGTGCCGCTGGACCCGGCCACTGCAGCGCGGGGTCCCTGTGCGGCGGCACTCGCCTTCAGGGCTCAGGCAGCCACACCCCTGCTGCAAGTGTCCACACGCAGTCCACCTGTGCGCTGGCAGGGACGCGTGCCTTGGATGTGCGATGGGACAGGATGTGAGAAGACAACGGCACCACAACACACGTGACCAGCTCACGGAAAAGTCACGTGTGCGCACTTGGTTATGTACCTGAGAGATAAGAACCCGGTCTAGACACACCTCAGGGTATTATTGTCCTCCAGGGAAAGACCCAGGTTCACCGCTGTTTAAACTAGCACTGGGACCGCCCTGTCACTTCAGTGATACCCCAGAAAGGAAGACAACACCAAGAAGTGCCGGGGTGCCGGAGCCCCCAGCCCCGAGGTCCTCTCAATCCTTGGGGCGGCCTCCACTTCCCTCCTCCCCAAGGCCGTCCTCCCCGAAGTCCACCACCGAGGGCGCCACCCGCGTGCCTCGGCAGCCAGCGCTGCCCCCCACCCCTCCCCCCCCGTCTCGGAAGTTGCACTCTCCTCCTGTGTCCTGGGCCGGCTCTGTGGCTCCGAGTGCCTGTCACCTTGCTCCTTTCTGGGTGACAGAGGGAACACAATGCCACAGAAGGACATGGCGTGTGCCCCTAAGGGCACAGCATGACGGAGGGAAGGTCTCCCTCCAACTTGACATAGGCCTCACCCGACACGGTGGCACACGTCCACGCAACTGCCCAACAAGGCCTTGGCCCAGTGCCCTCACCTCCGCATGTCCACGCACAGCAAACAGGAAACGACCGTATGACCAGCGGGCCTCCCCACGCACCTGTGGAGGACGTCTCTGTGTAGTGCGCCGCTGGCCCGGATCCCCCTCTGCCTCTCTGCTGTCCTCACCTTAGTCAGCCCAGAGCGGTTCTCAGCCCCTCAGGTTTCAAGAGCCCTGCAACCCACAGGTCTCAGAGGCTTCCCCAAGCTCCTCTGGAGGCCCTGAACCACCCTCCCCACCCTGGAGCTGGTGCCCAAAGCCTGCGCCCATCGGCTGCCAGGGCGGCCATGCTAGGAGGTCAGTCAGCGTCCCGAGGGCCTGCAGCCTCCCTGAACTTCTGGAAGAAAGCCAGAATATGACTGTGACCCACATCCCGAGTTCTGAACACTCCACGCTAGCGGACAACTTGCATCCACGCGTGATTCAGCGCAGTCCCTCTTGCCCGCAGATCTCGGCTCCCTTCACTTTGGGAGCAGCCAGTCTGTGCCCCTACCCCCACACACAGCACCGAGAGACCCCAGGTGGGCACTTCTCCACTCAACCCAGTCCACCCTATCTTTATCTTCCCTTTCCTCAAACTTTCCCTTAACTTTATCTTCTGTTGTTTTTATTATTCACTTTCTGTTCCTTCTGGGGGTAAGAACGTGTGTAAGTAAGTAAAAGATCCAGCAGATGCTCCTCCCAGAACAGGGGAGGGGGTGCAGCCAGGAGGCGGGGACCTGAAGCACCCCCTTCTCTCTACAATGCTGTGCATGTCGAGAGCCGCGCCAGAGACAGGGCAGGAGGGGAATACACAGGACGCTCTGGAGGAACCTTCGGGCCCTTCTCAAGGTCAATAAGCAAAGAGATGAGAACCCCTCTTCCAGACAGTGTGCTCAGCAGGCTCTGACTCTGAGGACGAGTCAGTACCAGCTTCTCCAGCCTGAACGCCACAGATGTGTCCATCTCCACCCTCTCACGTGTTCAAGGGCTCAGTACGTCGGCCTTCAGCCAAAGAGGCCACAGCAGAGTGGCTGCTCTGATCTGAGAGCCGAAGGCGGGAAGCGTGGCCCACTGCCCCGACCCCACCCCACCTTGGGCTCCGCATCCAGGCCGAGGGCGGCGCAGGGCCTGGGTCTGCGGCAGCCAACTGAAGCCCAGGGTGGGTCTGCGTGCTGTGAGACATCTGGACAGTGAGAACCAGGCACGGTTTCCAGGGAACCAAGGTCAGGTGGAAAACAGAGTGCACGGTCCAGGATTCATGGCCACTTTAGCCACCTGCCCTCACTCATCAGAAGGCCCAAGAGGAAGAAGCAAAACCAGAGACTGAACCACCTTCACTCACTCACTGCCGCCAACACTCAGTGAGCACCTAGTCATGCTGGCCTGAGCAGGCCCTGGAGAAAAACCAGAAACGCACACTGGCCAGGGGCTTCCTACACGGGGGGTGAGGCAGGCACTAGCCATAACCCACCACCTCCATTCAATGCAACCATCTATCAGTTAAGGTGACTGATTCGTCAATGCCAGGGCCATGCTACAGGGGGAAGATGTCCCGTGCTCGGCGCAACCAGGGCACACTCCTGGTCTAAACTGAAGGGCCCCAAAACAACCCGGGAGGGAGGAGAGGGGGTCACTGTCAGGAAGGGAGTAAGGAAAGGCACCCCACATTACAGCACGGCAGACAAAGACCACCCAGAGCCACACCAAGGAGACAGCCAAGGGGACTGAGGGCTGAAGTCCAAGACCTGCGGCCACCTGTCAGGAGGGCCCTGGGCCCAGGCGGGGATCATGGGTCTGCAGAAGCCAGAGGACCAGGAAGGTGAGGAGCTGACAAGCACACAGCTGTGTTTTAAATAACTGGAGGAACCCCACAGTAGCAGAAGAAGCATCTGATAAACTCAAATCCACTGGACTAGAAAATAAATATCCTCCGCCAGGAAAAGCAAACAAACGGTCTTAGAAGACAAGGAACCTCACTAACTCTCTGAAATGAGCCTCCAAACTCCCACCCCCAGTGGTAAATCCTCAGGAGCATTTCCTTTGGTATCAGGAACAATTCAAGGGTGGCAGCAGTCCCATCTACCCAACACCATACCAGAAATCCCAGCACACCCCACAGACCAGAGAACGGGTCGAGAAGCAGGAACGTGAGGACTGGAATGAAATAAACCAGTCATAACTGCATACAACAGTATTCTCTACATATAACACCCCTACCCCAAAACCTGAATATGCATTTTTTGAAATATTTACTCATTTTATTTTATTTGGTTGAGCTGAGTCTTAGTTGCAGCAAGTGGGATTTAGTTCCCTGACCAGGGATTGAACCCAGGCCCCCTGCATTGGGAGCGGGAGTCTTAGCCACCGGACCACCAGGGAAGTCACTGCACATACATTTTTAAAAGAAATGGCTCAATAACATTGCTACATTTAAAATCAATATCCAAAACTCAGCTACAATTCAACATTTCATCAATTAAGAATTAGAAAAATGCAATTTTAAACAACTACTATTTACCATAACAGAATAAACTTTAGAGTGTCCTAGAATGAATCCAACCAAACATGCACAAGACCTATAACAGAAAAAAATTATAAAACTTGATTGAAAGACATAGAACTAAGTAGAGTGATATGCCACATTCATGAATACATATGTACTATTTGTGGATGGCAATCCTCCCCAAATTGACCCACATATTAATACAATTCTGATCAAAATAACCTGGGCCTCGAAGAGTTGATTCAAAAATGTACAAGCAAGATCAAAATACCAAGACAAGCACAGACAATTCTCAGGAAGAACCTAGTGAGGCACTGGCTCCACTGGACACCAAGAATCGGCATGAAGCCACATTATTCATGGCCATGACAGCACGGATGGAAAAACAAATGAAGAGAAAACCCTGGCAGCCCAGAAACAGACCCTGCATGAGATAAAAGCAGAAATACTACAGAAGGGACATGCAGACCGCCGACAGGGACGGTCACGGCAAACAAACAGCACCAGGACCACTGTTTATCCAAATGGAAGAAGAGTGAACACAGAACTCTCACGGGCATATGCATATCGGATTCCAGGAGGTTTAAAGACAAAAAGGTGGAAGTAAACACCAAAGTTTTAGAAGAAAATACAGGAAACCACACCTATGACCTCAGGCTTAGAAAGAACTTCTTAAACATGACTGGAAAAGGTATTTGACATAAAGAAAAAAAACAGATTTCACTACGTTAAATCAAGAACTCCAGTTCATCAGAAGATACCATAAAGAAAGTGAAAAGACCAGCCATAAACCAAAAGGACAACTGGTCACTTACATGACCTATAAAGGAATCGTAAGCACGATACAGACACAAGCCCTACAAATTAACAGAAAAATTCAAAAGAAAACTGGGCAAAAAGACACAGACATTTCACAGAAGGATACCACGCACAGCAATGTACAACGTAACGTCAACTTCCTCAATACGCAAGGAAAAGGAAATGAAAACTACAACAATCATGTGGCAGCACTTCACACGCTCTAGGTCTGAAGAACTGAAAAGTCTGACAACACCAAGTGCTGTCAGGGATGCAGACCCGCAGGAGCTCTGCACAGAGGCAGGCAGACTGGAGTCGCCAGCATCACTCAGGTACCAGCGCCAGAGAGCGATGCTGCAGGAAGACAACACCAGCAGCCCTCACAAACTCACACAAAAACCCCAGCAAATCAAATATAACAGGACACAAAATGATACTGCTTCTCGGCCAAGTGGGGTTTATCCTAGGAATGCACCATGACTTAACATTCAAAACTAAATCCATGTAATACCTTATTAACAGACCAAAACACACACACACACACACAACATCTCAATACATGAACATGGAAGGCATTTGCCAATTAAACATCCATTCAAAAATTCTCACCAATCAAGGAAGAGAAGGGAGTTCCCTCAACCCAGTAAAGGACACCTATGAAAATCCTACAGCTAATATCATACATTTAAAGAGAAGAAATCTAATACAACCCCCCCAAATCAGAAACAAGGCAAAAATGTCCCTTCCCATTGCTTCTATTCAACATTATACCGGAGGTCCCAGTTGGTGCAATATAGCAAGAAGAAAAATAAAAGTATGCAGATCAAAAAGGAAGAAGGAAACCTCTCTCTGTTACAGACAAAACAGTTGTCTCTGTAGAAAACTCTAAAGAATCCATAAAATTGCTAAAAGAACTAATATATGAGTTAGGCACAGTCACAGGATACACATCAATAAATGAGCAATTTTATTTCTGAATACTAGCAATAAGCAACTGGAAATTGCAATTTTTAAGTACCATTTATGTAGCTTAAAAATATGAATGCTTAAAGATATGCTTATTTAACAAAGTATGTTTAAAACATAAACACTGAAAACCATAATTCTGAGAGAAACGTTTAAAGACCTAAATAAATGGAGAGGTATTCTATGTTCATAGATCAGAAACCAATGTCTTTCAGATGTCAATTATCATAAATCTCGTTCACAGATTCAATATAATCCCAGGCAAGATACCAGAAGACTTATCTGTGGAAATGGATAAGCTGATTTTAAAACTTATGTGGAACTCCAATAAATTCAAGTAGCACCAAGGACACAGAGGAGCCTGGCATGCTGCAGTCCACGGGGTCACAAAGAGGCCGACACAACTTAGCGACTGAACAACAAGTAGCTCCAAACATTTCTGAAAAAGAAGAGCACTCAGAGTATTGATGCTACCTGAGTTAAGGGCTTACTATGAAGGAACTGAGCTAATCAAGAACTGTGGACAGGGATAAACAAATGGGACCAGAATACAATCCATAAACAAAGACATCAAATAGGTACCACTGAATATTCTATGGGGAGAAAATTAATCTCAACCCCCTGTCTTACCAATATCCCAAAGTAACTTGAATTGGATTGAGTAAAAGCTAAAAACATAAAAATCCTATAAGAATACATGGGAGAGAATCCTTGTGCCCTGGGTCAGGCAAAAACTTCTTTGATAAGACGTGAATTCCCACATGATTTCCCATGTGAGCTATTTCAAGTCCTAAAAGATGATGCTGTTAAAGTGCTGCACTCAATATGCCAGCAAATTTGGAAAACTCAGCAGTGGCCACAGGACTGGAAAAGGTCAGCTTTCATTCCAATCCCAAAGTAAGGCAATGCCAAAGAATGTTCAAACTACCGCACAATTGCACTCATCTCACCCGGTAGCAAAATAATGCTCAGAATTCTCCAATCAAGGCTTCAGCAGTACGTGAACCAAGAACTTCCAGATGTTCATGCTGGATTTAGAAAAGGCAGAGGAACCAGAAATCAAATTGCCAACATCTGTTGGATCATAGAAAAAGTGAGAGAGTTCCAGAAAAACATCTACTTCTGCTTTATTGACTATGCCAAAGCCTTTAAGTATGTGGATCGCAACAAACTGGAAAATTCTTAGAGAGATGAGAATACCAGACCACCTTACCTGCCTCTTGAGAAATCTGTATACAGGTCAAGAAGCAACAGTTAAAACCGGACATGGAACAACAGACTGGTACCAAATTGGGAAAGGAGTACGTCAAGGGTGTATATTGTCACCGTGCTTACTTAACTTACATGCAGACTACATCATGAGAAACGCTGAGCTGGATGAAGCACAAGCTGGAATCAAGACTGCTGGGAGAAATATCAATAACCTCAGATACACAGATAACATCACCCTTATGGCAGAAAGCAAAGAAGAACTAAAGAGCCTCTTGATGAAAGTGAAAGAGGAGAATGAAAAAGTTGACTTAAAACTCAACATTCAGAAAACTAAGATCATGGCATCCAGTCCCATCACTTCAAGGCAGACAGATGGGGAAACAATGAAAACAGTGAGAGACTTTATTTTTGGGGGCTCCCAAATCACTGCAGATGGTGACTACAGCCATGAAATTAAAAGACGCTTGCTCCTTGGAAGAAAAGCTATGACCAACCTAGACAGTATATTAAAAAGCAGAGACGTTACTTTGCCAATAAAGGTCCATCTAGTCAAAGCTATGGTTTTTTCAGCAGTCATGTATGGATGTGAGAGTTGAACCATAAAGAAAGCTGAGCGCAGAACTGATGCTTTTGAACTGCGGTGTTGGAGAAGACTCTTGAGAGTCCCTTGGACTGCAAGGAGATCAAACCAGTCAATCCTAAAGGAAATCAGTCCTGAATATTCATTGCAAGGACTGATGATGAAGTTGGAACCCCAATACTTTGGCCAGCTGATGCAAAGTACTGACTCACTGGAAAAGACCCTAATGCTGGGAATGATTGAAAGGAGGAGGAGAAGGGGACAAGAGAGGATGAGATGGTTGGATGGCATCACCGACTCGATGGACATGAGACTGAACAAGCTTTGGGAGTTGGTGACAGGGAAGTCTGGTGTGCTGCAGTCCATGCGATCACAAAGAGTTGGACACAACTCAGCAACTGAACTGAACTGAATGTGAACACTGAAAGAAACTGATAAGCTGGACTTCATTAAAACTGAAAACTTGCTCTTTGCAATATACAGTTAAATGAAAAAGCAAACAGATTAAAAAAAAACTTATAAAACAATTCTGTCTGATAAAAGACTGATTGTATCTATGTTTCTAAAACTCTTACCAAACCAATAATAACAAAACAAACCCAATAAAAAAATACAGGTGAAACAATTGAATACACACTTCAGGAAAGATAGGAAAATGAAAGATAAGCACACGAAAAGATGCTCAAAGACATTAGTCATTAGGGAAATGCAAATTAAAACCATAATGAGATAGCATCACACACCCAAGAAACCAGCTAAAATTTAAAATACTATAATAACAGCAATGATTTGAAACAACCATCACACATTGCTGGTGGTAATGTAAAATAGGACAGCCACTCTGGAAAAGAGTTTGGCAGATTCAAAAGTTAACATTCACTTACAATATCCAACAATCCCACTCCTATGCATCTGCCCAGCAGAAAATAAAACTGACGTCCATACAGAGATTGACAAGAAAGTTTATAGAAGCCATATTATTTTTTTCTTATGTGTGTCCAATTGACAATACTGTGCTAGTTTCAGTTATTCAGCTTCACAGAAGCACTATCTTTAATAGTCAAAAGCGGGAAACCCAAATACCCACCAAATGGTGACTCGACAAATAAAACTCCACATCCATCCACAGCATGGAATACTGCTTTACAACAAAAAGGCATATATCAATGTACGCAACAGCTTGGAAATTTTCACAAGTATTCTGCTAAGTAGAAGCCAGACAGAAAAGACTATCACTGTGTAAGTTCATTTATATAAAATTCTAGAAAAGGCAAAATCATAGAGACAGGGCAGATGACCAGCTAACCACTGAGGCAAGAGGCAAAAGGAAAAACTTTTTCAGCCTTTGGAACAACTCTCTATCTTGACTGTGATGATGGTTACATAATTTATGTTTGCTAAAACTCACAAAAGTATACCTTGAGAAGGATAAATTTTACTGTATGAAAATTATGCCTCAATAAAAGAGACTTTAAAAAATAAACACAATGAGATACCACCACACATCCACTAGCAGCCTTCCCATGCCAAGCCCTGGCTGGCACATGGAGCAACAGGAACTCTCGGAAATTCACACAACCACTCAGGAAAGCAGTGAGGTGGCCTCTGATGAGACAGAACGTACGCTTCCATACGACTCAGCAATTCCACTCCTAACATTCATGCAGGAGGAGAGCACGTCCCCGAACATGTCCACATGAAGCCAGGGCACTGATGTTACGGAAGTGTCGATCATCACAGTCAAAAGCAGGAAGTGATCCACCACGAACGGATGAACGTATGGCGTGTGTCCAAACGTGCAATGCTGCTCAGCACGATCAGTGCATCACTGGCACACACAGCCACATGGGTGAACTCAAACCACGCGTGGAGGGAAGAGTGACCGACACCAGAAAGCACATGATGCATGATTTCATACACAGGGAATTTTAGAAGGCAAAACCAGACGGCAGTGACAGAAAAGCGAAAAGGACATTTGCGTGGGCCCAGGGTGACCTAGGGTAAACAAGAGTCCTGCGTCTTGTGATAGGGGACAGACAGGGCATCCACTTCTCAAAATTCAATCTGTGTACTCAAAACAGATCCGCTCTGTTGCATGCAAATACCCGCAGGAAGATTTTAACGTGTGCTGATGAGTGTTTTAAGACGAGCCCTGTCAACTCGAAAGCATCACAGACCAGACTTCCAAGTCACCCTGGAAGCTGCGGCCCCACTCCCAGCGCACAGCAGACTGGACCAAAGCCATTGGGCTTCTGCCCTCCCCAGGTAGGACCGCCCTCCACCTCCAGCCCAACACCTGCCGGCCGACCCATGCGGATGGGTGCCTTTGATCATTCAGGTTACAGTAAAACGTCATTTTCAACTATCCCCCTCCAAACCTACTTTTAAGTTTCAGTGTTTGAACATGCAGAAAGGTATCACTACAAAAAGTGATTTCTCCTCAGAGTATCCTAGATATAAAATGTAGTTTTTCAATCAAAACCTCACTAGATGATGATCTCCAGGTTACGCTGCTAAAAAAAGAAAATCAAGATTCAAGTCGGTGTATATGCCACCTGTAGAAAACAGAGGAGAAAGAATGTATCTCTGTGTGCACATATTTATTTTTACAAAAGAAATACTTGAAAAGATGGCCCACAGACTAATATAATTTATCCCTCTGGGGGAAGGGAAGAAAGCGGATTCGAGTTGAAAGTCCTAAAAAGCTCAGCATTCATACAGTGGAAATGTCTGAAAATGTTTCACACATTCAAAATATAAAATTACAACAAACAAAAAAATAGGAACTAAGGTTTAAAACAAAGTAAAACAAAAATAGAAAAAAAGTAAACTATGTATCAAATTGGTAGCATAGAACAAAAGAAAAGATTATTTTAATGGAGTCTTGAACATATAAAGAACTGCAAAGAAGGGCTTTCCTGGTAGCACAGTGGATAAGAATCCGCTCTGCAGTCCATGCGCCACAACCACTGAGGCCGTGCTCCACAAGAGAAGCCACCGCAACTAGAGAGTAGCCTGTGTGCATCAATGAAGACCTAGCGCAGACACAAATAAATAAAATCCTAACACTATAAATACATACACAGTTTCAAAGACTTGGCGGGTAACCTGTGTTAGAAACACCAAGAGGAGCCCCTCCCCTCAGAGACTAGGCACAGCCCCTGGCTTTTCCAGAGCCGTTTTCCTCTAAAGACCATTCCCCATCTCTCTGGGAACAGTTCATCTCCAGGCCTGGGACCCTGAGAGCACAGGACACAGTGAGCGCTCACAGCCCAGCAGGACAGAATGAAGAGCCATCCCCACCCACCTGGCCCCCGGTGCAGAAACAGGGGACAATGAAGGAAGAGGCACCTCCAGAAACGCCGTGTGAGCCACTTGCCTTACAACACACAGACCAATGCCAGACACAGCCAAGACCACGAGGAAACACACACGAGAAGACGCAGGTAAGCATCTGGGTCGCTCCCACAGCGAGAACCCGCCCACACAGGCATGTGAGGAACCCATCCTCCAGCAATCACCCCACGCACGCTGCTGCCCACCACAGCACGTCTTCCCTCTCTGCAGGGTCCCATCATGCACAACAGGCCTGGCCCAGAGCTGGCAACAGACTAGTACTGAAGAATGAATGACGGGTCACTTAGGTGCACACCCATTAAGACCATGTTAACCAGAGCATAGTTAAGGACCTGGGAAATCCTGGACATCAAGAAACAATGGGTCAGAGATTATTATAATGACCTCTTGGTGACAGAAATAACAGTACACATTAATAATAATCATTCCTTTCCCACACTTTTTTCCTGTTCATCAAATTTTCTACAATGTAAATAAACTGAGAAACCAGATCTTACCTGGTTGGTTTGTAAGCTCAGATGAGGAAACGTGTACCTTACCAAGGCGACTTCTGAACAACCCCCACACATCTGCCCGCTGGAGGCGCACTCAGTCCTTTTCACTCTACCTGCCTCAGTGGGAGTGGACGGGGTGGGAGGACCCCACAGGAGCCTTCATCAGAATTCCTCTGATGACTTTTCATGTGTTTGCCAGACATTTTCAAGACTTGTCTTATGTCTATTCCAAACTCCTGCCGTTCTGAACAGAGCTGTCTCCTTACTGCTGTGCTCAGCCCTGAGGTGCCACCTTCTCAGAGTGAAGCAAGCAGGCACTGAGAGCAGGACTTCTCCTAAACCTAATGAGCATTCACACTCATTCCCAGCAAGGGTGACAGTCTAGAGATCTCTAGACGTTCACCTGACATTCCTATCCCTAAAACAAGAACCCTAGACGTGAACAGGAAACTGTAAACTCAGGCACAAGTAGAGAAGACCCTAACCAAAGGAAACAGGACACTGTCTTCGGTGGATCCTTGGTGAAGCTGCCCTCAGGGAGACCTCCAGAGGCACAGCCTGGTTGTAAAGAACCAGACTCACAAGTGGAGGTGATGACATCTCACAAGACACTGAGAAAACACGCCCTTCTCTCTGCTGTAAAGGCAGTGCTCACACCGTGCAACCGCAAAGTGCTTAACCTGCACAAGCCGGGCTCTGCCATAAGAAAAGTGACCCCTGGTCTCCACACTAAGAGTGTGGGGAATACAAACATCCGCCATCAAATTCTAGTCCTGTAGAAAATGACACGTCACGGGGACCAGAGATCTATCATCTCAATACAGTGCCCAGACTCCCTTACCAGGACACTCAGACGTGGCTGCCTGATGGACAAGCAGCACCCACACCACTGTTTCCTGGGATCCCCCAGACTCACTCTTCCACCTACTTCACAGCCCTTCACCAAGGCTGGCCCCCACCCCCACCCCCCAGCCACCCAGCAGGCACCTCCCTCCTCACTACCCATGGGGTGCGGGAACCAGCCCACCCCCAACCCAGAGCAGGACACCCCGGTTGGGGAGGGTTGCTTTCTAACACAAACACCCAAATTCACCCTTGAAAGTCCCAAAAGCCCATGGGGGCTCAGGTGGGGCCAGGTCCCTTGGGCTGCAACACTGGCCCTTGTCACCAGAACCCCAGACCAAGGAAGGGACTTGCATTCCAGAAATGCCCTTCTGAGGACCCTGGATTCGCTCAGGGACAGAGACCCAGACAGGATGGGGGTCTCCCTCAGCCTTCCCCTGTCAAGTATGTGCCCCCAGCGTCCCATGGAGGCTCCCCAAATACTCCCATTCATAGTAAAAAGTCTCAAAACAGGAAAAAAGATCAATTACCTCAACTTGATAATCTACAAAAAGTCGACAGCTAACATCATACTGAATGGTGAGAAACTCAAAGCTTTTCCACTAAGATCTGGTGCGGGCAAAAATGCCCGCCTCTCACCACCGCTTAAAACTGGAAGTCCTGGCCAAGGCAATAAAAGGAAATAAAGAGTATACAGGTTGGAAAAGAAAAAATAAAACTGCCTTCGTTCACAGATCATATGATCATCTATGCAGAAAATCCAAAAGAAGTGACCAAAAAACAAACAACTCCTTGGAACTAATAAACGGTTATAGCAAGGTTGCAGGATACGAAATTAATACATAAAATCCAATTGCCTTCCTATAAACCAACAATGAATAAATGGAATTTGAAATTAAAAACACAATACCATTTATGTTAGCATCAAAAAAATGAAATACTTTGTTATAAATCTAACATAATGCCTACAATGATGAATTAAAACAAAGGAGAACTCAATCAATGAAGAAATAGATACTCCACATTTATGGAGAGAAAGGCGCGATACTGTCTAGATGTTAGTTCTTCCCAACTTGATCTGTAGACTCAACACATTCCCAATCAAAATCTCAGTGTGTTATTTCATGAGTATCAACAAGCAGATTCTGAAGTTCACATGGAGAGGAGGCCAAAGACCCAGAATGGGCCACAGAACACTGAAGGAGACCAAAGCTGGAGGAGTGATTATCCAGCTTCAGGACTTACTAAAATGCTACAGTAGTGAAGACAGAGCGGTTCAGGGAAAGAACAGACAAACAGATCAATGGAACAAAACGGAGAGCCCAGAAACAGATCCCCATAAACACACTCAACTGATCTTGGACAAAGGAGCAAAGCAGCACAACAGAGCAAAGACAGTCCCTTCAACAAACGGTGCTGGAACCACTGGACACAAAGACGAATCTAGACGCAGACCTTACACCCATCACAGGAATGAACTCAAATGCATCACAGACCTAAAATGTAAAGTGCAACTAGGAAACTCCTAGAAGATAACACAGAAAAAAACCTAGGTGATGTGGGCACAGTGATGCCTTTTCAGATACAGCACCAAAGGCACAGTCCATAAAAGGGACAACTGACAGGCTGAACTTCATCCAAACTGAAAGCATCTGTTCTACAAAAGACAATATCAAGAGAACGAGTAGACAAGTCATAGACTGGGAGAAGAAAATACTTGCAAAAGACACATCGATAAATTGTAATCCAAAATATGCAAAGAACTCTTAAAACTCATCAAGAAAACAAACAACCTAATTGGAAATGGGCCAAAGACCTAAATAGGTATCTCAGCAAAGAAGTACAGAAGGCAAACTAGCACACGGAGAGACGCTCCGCATAGTATGTCATCAGGGAAACCCCAATCAAAGCAACGAGATGCTACCACACTCCACACAGAAAGGCCGAAACCCAGAACACTGACACCACCGAGTGCTGGGGAGGGCGTGGGGCAACAGGAGCTCGATCCCCACGGGCGGGTATGTGAGACGGGCAGTCACTTGGGAAGACAGTTTGGCAGTTTCTTACCATGCGATGCAGCAGCTCTTGCTCCTATTTACCCAAAGGAGCTGAAAACTTACATCCACTCAAAAACCCGCACGTGGATGTTATAGCAGCCGTATGCATAACTGTCAAAACCTGGAAAAAACCAAGACGTCCTTCACTAGGTGATGGATAAACAAACAGCAATGTGCCTGGACAGTGGGACGGTACAGAGTGATAAAAAGAAAAGAGCTATCAAGCCATGAAAAGACGCAGTGAAATCCTAAGTGTATATTACCAAGAGAAAGAAGCCAATCAGAGAAAACAACAACAGTGTATGATTCCAACTATATGCCATTCTGGAAAAGACAAACCTATGGAGAGAGTGAAAAGATGAGTGGCTGCCAGGGGTGGAAGAAGAGGGACAATGAGGTGGAGCACCAAGCACCGTGAGGGCAGTCAAACACTCTGTGTGACACTGTAATGATGGAAACACACCATCACACGTCTGTCCAAACCCACAGAACGCACAACACAGCCGTGAGCCCGGACATAAACTGTGGCCCCGGGGTGGTGATGACCTGTCAGTGCAGGTTTACCAGTTGTAACAAATGCCTCATCTGGTGAGGGTTGTGGATGATGAGGGAGGCTGTGTGTGCTGGGGGCAGGGGTGTAGAGAAAATCACTAGATTTTCCTCTTAAATTGATGTGAAACTAAAAACGCTTTTTAAAAATTTATTATTTTTTAATATACTTTTGCTAGCATGGAATTCCAGTTGAGCTACTTCAAATCCTGAAAGACGATTCTGTGAAAGTGCTGCACTCAATATGCCAGCAAATTTGGAAAACTCAGCAGTGGCCACAGGACTGCAAAAGGTCAGTTTTCATTCCAATCCCAAAGAAAGGCAATGCCAAAGAATGCTCAACTACCACACAATTGCACTCATCTCACACGCTAGTAAAGTAATGCTCAAAATTCTCCAAGCCAGGCTTCAGCAATACGTGAACCATGAACTTCCTGATGTGCAAGCTGGTTTTAGAAAAGGCAGAGGAACCAGAGATCAAATTGCCAACATCCGCTGGATCATGGAAAAAGCAAGAGAGTTCCAGAAAAACATCTATTTCTGCTTTATTGACTATGCCAAAGCCTTTGACTGTGTGTGTGTGGATCACAATCAACTGTGGAAAATTCTGAAAGAGATGGGAATACCAGACCACCTGACCTGCCTCTTGAGAAACCTATATGCAAGTCAGGAAGCAAGAGTTAGAACTGGACATGGAACAACAGACTAGTTCCAAATAGGAAAAGGAGTACGTCAAGGCTGTATATTGTCACCCTGCTTATTTAACTTCTATGCAGAGTACATCATGAGAAACGCTGGGCTGGAAGAAGCACAAGCTGGAATCAAAATTGCCAGGAGAAATATCAATAACCTCAGAGATGCAGATGACACCACCCTTATGGCAGAAAGTGAAGAGGAACTAAAGAGCCTCTTGAAGAAAGTGAAAGAGGAGAGTGAAAAAGTTGGCTTAAAGCTCGACATTCAGAAAACGAAGATCATGGCATCTGGTCCCATCACTTCATGGGAAATAGATGGAGAAACAGTGGAAACAGTCTTTATTTTTGGGGGCTCCAAAATCACTGCAGATGGTGATTGCAGCCATGAAAGTAAAAGACGCTTACTCCTTGGAAGGAAAATTATGACCAACCTAGATAGCATATTAAAAAAGCAGAAATATTACTTTGCCAACAAAGGTCCGTCTAGTCAAGGCTATGGTTTTTCCAGTGGTCATGTATGGATTGTGCATCCCACACGCCCGCCCGTGGGGATCGAGCTCCTGTTGCCCCACACCCTCCCCAGCACTCGGTGGTGTCAGTGTTCTGGGTTTCGGCCTTTCTGTGTGGAGTGTGGTAGCATCTCGTTGCTTTGATTGGGGTTTCCCTGATGACATACTATGCGGAGCGTCTCTCCGTGTGCTAGTTTGCCTTCTGTACTTCTTTGCTGAGAGTTGGACTGTGAAGAAAGCCGAGCACCGAAGAATTGATGCTTCTGAACTGTGGTGTTGGAGAAGACTCTTGAGAGTCCCTTGGACTGCAAGGAGATCCAACCAGTCCATTCTGAAGGAGATCAGTCCTGGGTGTTCACTGGAAGGACTGATGCTAAAGCTGAAACTCCAATACTTTGGCCACCTCATGCGAAGAGTTGACTCATTGGAAAAGACTCTGATGCTGGGAGGGATTGGGGGCAGGAGGAGAAGGGGACAACAGAGGATGAGATGGCTGGATGGCATCACCGACTTGATGGACATGAGTTTGAGTAAACTCTGGCAGTTGGTGATAGACAGGGAGGCCTGGTATGCTGCAATTCATAGGGTCGCAAAGAGTCAGACTCGTCTGAGCGACTGAACTGAACTGAACTGGACAGTCCAGGGTAGAGCCCCAAACCCCACCTGCGAAACAGCCTCTGAGTGACTGGCTGATAGTGGAACAATCTCCTCCCATACCAAGACCCTCTAAACCAAGAGTAAAGGAACCTAAGAGGTACTAAGCTCACAAGAGGAGGAGAGAGTAGATGGACAGGAGGTTGCAGGAATCCCCTGGCAGTCCACTGGCTGGAACGCATGCTGCCCTCTCTCCTCCACAGCATCCTTCGAGGACTCCACCTGTTTCACCCTCCAGGGGTCACAACACCCAGAACCCGTCTCTGGCAGCTTCTCTTCTCCCGGCTATCCTACCCTCCCCCAAACCAGGTGAGCACACCGTCCCTGTGGTGTGAAGAGCAATCCCCCTTTTAAGAACACCTTTCTAGGTCCCAGCCCTGAAGCCACTTCCTGACTCACACTCATATGGTAGACGACCCAAACTCAAACTTCTGGAACCAAGCACGTGCCTTTCCTAAGGGAGTCACTGGCCTGCTCGCAGGATGTCCCACACGCTGCTGGGAAGTGGCAATGCTTCCTGGATGACAACTCCTCTCACAACAGGCCTGTGTCCCCTGCTCCCCTACTGGAGACCGGGGCAAGGGTCCCCATGCAACAAACCACCACCCACCCTACAGGAGGAGCACCCCTGCACCATAACACCCAAGGTCCCAGAAAATGGCCCACGGCACGGCTCTCCCTACAGAGTGACAACAAAATCCAACACATGGTTCGGCTACATATAGCAAGGTGCCCCAAGCGGGTAGGAGGGGAAAACGAGGGTGTGGTGACCACAAGTGGGGACACGGGCTGCTGCGGCTGGGGAGGTAGGATCCCGACAGGTACACGGGAGGCAGGCAGGGACCCAGGTGTCCTGCCAGGGTTGTCACAGGTGATTATTTAACTGGTAAACGACCGGAGACTGTGACTAATTCAACTCTACACACCTCATATCCAAACACACATCCTGCCCTCCACTGGTTTCTGTCTCAACCAATGCTTCCTGAAGTTTCGGCCAGTCTGCTAAACAATGGACTGTCCACAAACACCCCAGGTCTCCGGGACTCCCCACATGAGCGCCATGCCAATGCGGAAGTCGAGGCAGAGCAAGGCCCAGGCGCCCTGCTTCACTGATGAGCCCCACGGGTAATTCCCAGGAAGTCCCACCTACACAGACTCAGAACACCTGCCCTGCTGGCTGCGGCTCCTCGAGACAAGCCTCAGGGAGAGACCCATGGTCCTGAGGAAGGGCCTGCTCTGCTGGGGGCCGGGGTTCAGAAGCCACACCTTCAGAGGGTTAAAGCCCATCCTCTGGACAACTGCCCTCAAGTAAAGGAACACACGACACACGACAGGGGGGAACACACTGATCCCAGCAGTGTCCCTGCACAGCCATGGAAGTGGGCTCACCCTGGGCCCCCCTCTCCCTGCACACGGGGTACTCGTGCTGGCCAACCGTGCTGACCCAGGGAATGGAGCCCAGATGCTCAGCTCTGCTTGTGCCCACGCGTCTCCGCACGGCCTGTCTCACCTTGCTTAGGCTAGGCCGGGACAGGACACTTCTCTCTAGGGTGGCAGGTCCCCAGCAGGCCGGCAGTCCCCAAGGTCACCAAGCCAACACTACCCCCAAGCGCAGCCTCAGAGACATTCACAGAGGCGTGTGGTTTCCCAACTGCTCAGCGTGGAAGGAAAGCCGTCGGCCCACGAGGGCCCAGGCCAGGCTGCCAAGGCACACAGAGGTTGGCAGCCTTGCCTGGACCCACACGATCCCTAACCAGCTCTTTGCCCATCATTCCCGTGGCCCAGCTGGAGGCTGTCTTCATCACCCGAGGACTTTCAAGGTGGACATTCTGAACTGAGTTTAACTGCAAAACACGTCACTAAGCGGCATGAAACCTGACTTGTTATCTAATCAGTCCAAAGCAGCAGAGGGAACTGCGGTGCATCCAGAACTGAACAGAACAGGCAGAAAGCCTATTTTGAGAAATTACACCAAGGGAGGGAGTGACTAATGACACGGCAACTCAGAAATGACGTTCCACTCGCCCCACCCCCACTGACCTGCAGAGGTTCAGCCATTCCCCGCCCATCCCTGAGGGCAGGACAGTCCTGCTTCAGCACCAGGTCGGACTTGAACTTGGTGCTCAGTTCATGCTTGCTGATCGATGAGCGGCCAAGCTCTGGAACCACCAACCTGGCCTGCAGGGCCACGAACAGGGCCACTGACTGTCCACCGAGACAGCTCTATGCCTTCAGGGCCCAGCCGGAGGAGCCACGGCCTCTGCCCCTCGAGGCCAGGGTGCCTCCTGACCGCTCACCCTCCCAGTCAGCAGGGTGGCCTCAACCAGAGCACTTGCAGGGGCTGTGAGGGGCCTTTCAAAGCCAGGACCATGGAGCACAGTTCCTGGCACCAGGAGAAGCCCACAGCCGGGCACTCCACGCCCTGCCACACCTGCTCTCCAGACAGGAGGCGAGCATGCTCCATGGGACAGCCTCTCCACATGCGGACTTTCCCTGCACAAAGCCTGGTCCCAAACACCAGCCTCTCCAGTGGGCACAGCCCAGAGGGCGTACTGTAAGGAGGGCAGCACCCTGGATGCCCAGCCCCTTGGTAAGTGGCCATTAGGTCCTTGAAAAGCGACTCACCTCCAGTCTCAGCATCTTCAAAGGAGGTCATCTGCAGGGGACCATCAGCTCCAGAAACGGACAGGCCCCTGAAGACCTACAGATGCCTACCCATTGGCATGTGGCAGGAGTCAAGGACTGCACACACCTGGGCTCACTGACTCGAGCCCCACAAGGAGAGCACTGACATTCATTCTAAAGGGTCTTCATAATAAGGCAGGGAGGCCAGTGGACAGCACTTCCCCAGTGACAAGGTCCAACATCACAAAATACTCTCCCCAGAAGGGCTGGCAGCATTCAGACACCCCCCTTCCTCCTCACCCTCTGCCTAACAGGGTCTGCCCCTCTCCACCTTCTCCCAGAAGGTAGCCCTCTCTCTCTGGATCTGCACTGAGGCTCCCGTGGGGGTGACCCCACGACGAAAAATTTCATCAAACACCACGACTCCCAAATTCTGACCTCTTCCGACCTCTCCCTCAATCTTCTGCTTATATTCAACTCCCTCCGTTTCCTCCACAAACAGGCATCTCAAATTTAACATGTCCAAACAAGCACACTTGTGCCCACCGCCACTGGCCCCCAGGGAATGTTCCACCTTCTTTCATGCCACCACAGTCCCCAACCTCACTCCCCTCAGGATGCCCTGTCCTTACCCCTGACCTCCAAACTATCAGTAGGTCCACC
The DNA here is from genome assembly GCF_029378745.1 of Bos indicus. Taxonomy (NCBI): domain Eukaryota; kingdom Metazoa; phylum Chordata; class Mammalia; order Artiodactyla; family Bovidae; genus Bos; species Bos indicus. The sequence goes on along the minus strand of NC_091772.1, from coordinate 55,147,581 downwards.
ATGCTCCGTGTCGACACTGGCGTCCCAGGCCCAACTACCTGCGTAGGCCTGGATGCTGCCCTGGCCACCACCAACCCCTGCTGGCCAAGCTGCCTCTACCTACCTCACCCCTGTATCCCACACACAGAAAGTGCTCCCATACACAGCTCAGATCCAACCACCACCCTGCTGAGAACCCTGGGATCAACTCAACCCCTAGCACTTCTGAATGCACAGCTCTGTGACCAGCCGGCCCCCAGCCAGTTCCCATGGCTCCCCCAACTTGGGCTCTCCTCCCTGACCTGCTCTTAAGTCCCTGCACTGGCCCCTTCCTCTCCTGAAGCCAGGTACCCGGCAGCATGCAGCTCCCTTCTCACCACCCAGGCCTCAACTGCCTGCTCGGAAGGCCTTCTGGTCCCTTGTCCACTCCATCAACCTGGGGTGAGAAACCCGCAAAACCAAGCCCCCAACAGCAGGGGCTCTGTGGGTCTGGGGCCCCAGCCTCCAGCTGGCATCCACAGCAGCCTGGCTCACTGGCTCAGTCCATGCCTGGAAAGCAGGACACGGTCTCCACCAACACCTCCATCAACCAAGGGCTTAATTACCCTCACATGGTTTAACAATCCAGACATGAAACCAGATACAACTTGCTAAAGAAAATCTTTAGAACACCGCTGGTTTCTAAAAAGTCACATTTTGGCCACGTTTCTAAACACCACGGTTTTAAAAGCATAAACAGTTGAGTCCTTCAAAGGACACCAGTATCAAAGACTTGAAAATGTTCAGCACAGCAGGCGCACACAGAGTGGACACGGGACGGCCATGATGACCAGTGGACATGAGCACCGCAGGTGTCACGGCGCTGAGATGAAGTGCTGGCCCGAGGCAAAGGGGCACCAGGTGGACAAAGGGAACGTCAAAGACCACCGAGGGGTGGGAGCCAACCCAAAACAGGCAGGAGAAGGTGGCCCTTATGGGGTGACCCCGGTTCCGCAAAAGTTAGAAGCACTTCTGCACCCAACACGGGCTGAGATGACATCGCCAAAATGAGACCTGGCTGACAAGTGAGGTTATAAGTGACGTCTTTTTCCCTCCTTACACTTTCCCTTTCTTTCCAAACTTCCTATAATGAATAAAACTAATTTTATGATCTGAAAAAACAGGTGGGTAAAGAAATCATTTTCAAGTGACCAACAATTTGTATAACATATTTATTTTTAAAAAATCAAGAACATATTCCTTTTTAACTCTTCGAATCGTCACCTTGATACGTACGACGCTACTATTTTACAGCATTTTTACAAGATCAAACAGGCTCGACACAGGCCTGTCTCTTTCGTGCCAAGCTCACTAACGCCTGGCGTCCATCTGAATAAACTTCATGTCTATGAGCCCACTGTGAGAGCTGTATAAACTCCTTTAAACACCTTTCCTGAGTGGCTGTCCACGTACTTCAGCACAAAGAGCAGAAAAGCTGCCTTCTCCCCCCGACCCCGAGACTCAGGTGTAAGCACAGTATACACTTCCTCCCCAAAGCCCACGGCCTCCTTGCTGACCCCACCGGCCTCTTTCTGCCTGACCAGCAGGCCGGCCATGCCCAGCACTGGGGAGGGGGCTGAGGTCTCTGAGTCCTGCCCTGTCCATTCAGTGTCCACTCAGGCCACTAACCCCCAAAACAAGTCACTCACGAGGTAGAACCTTCTTACCACTTGCCCCCAAGTTCTGAAATCCAACATCCAATTTGAAGAACTGTTTTAGGATTTCCCCATCTCTGGAGCGGGACGATACTCAGATGATACCAAGCCCTCCAGGACACAGGTTCCCCAGCATCAGCACCAACCCCCTGCACCCTCCTCTTCACCTGGTCACGTACCTCCCAAGTTTGGGGCTCAACATCAGCAGGCATGTCCCATCCTCCCAGGCCACATGGAAAACAAAGAAAGGTCCCATCCAGGCTCTAACTTCGGGAGGGAAGGACAAATGTCCGACCCAGCTTCACAGGCCCACAGGGCTGCAGAGGGGCTCTGCGCTCACAGGCCTGCGTCACGTCCATCAGGAAGCCCACGCTGGGAGGGTGGGGGGCTCCCCCTTCCACCCACGCACGGCCTCCACCCACCCCCAAGCAGCAGCGCAGCCAGGCGGGCAGCCAGACAAGAAACAGGTGTGGCATCCATGCGCTTCTCAACCTGGGAGCAAGGGAGGAATCTAAATTGTGGACAATTTTGTCTTCTGAAGGTTTTAATTTCTTGGCATAGCTATTTGAGGATATGTAAAATTCAAAACTGTTAATTTAAAGCTTGCATGGCCCTATCCTAGAAATACAAAGTTTCCAATTTTCAAACATAATTTTATAGCACTTAATCTATTTCACTCGGCGTTAAAGAGCAATTATTCTAAGATGGTCTGAAGTGCAGTGTTTGTAATTTACAGACCAGGAGCCATGACCCCTCAGGCCCGAAACGAAACAGCGCAACGCAGTCACCTGCCAGGCACACAGCATGCAGGACGGAGGGTCCTGTTGCAGACAGCTCCCCTCTCCCTTGTTTTTCTTTCTCAGTTTGTCCTGTTACTATCAAAAGCCTGATTAAATAATAGGCTGCCAACCTCCAGCCAAAGACAAATCTCAGAGGTGAGAGCCCCAAGCAGCAACTCAGTCAGTCAAGACAACCTGGAAAACCTGAGTCTCCTGCTCGTTATCAACTTGAAGACCAGGAAAAGTGCTTCTGAGAACGATGCAAATTACCCCAAAGCTCAGGCAAGTTTCTCCAGAGTCCTTTCAAATCTCTGCTTCAAGATTTTCAAAAACAGTTTTAATTATGTTTTGATCAACTCACACGCAACTAGTGATTTATAAAAAAGCTTTCCTCAGACCTATCACTTAAGATGAGGAAAGCTTACATTTACACACTGCAATGGGCTCAAGAAGCACGTCAGAACCACCGTCATCTCATTACGATTTCAAAGAAACAAACAGGTGCACCCGCCCCTACTGCTCTCTCCCACTGCCACCTCCTGAGCTAGGGCAGGGCAGAACCGGCCAGTCCTGTTCTGATCCCACCCCATCGCTGGGGGCCCAGAGCCCACCGGTCAGCAACTGTGAAGGTATCTGAGGAGCCCAGGCTCCACCCCCACAGTCCAGGGAGACAGGATGGCCACCCACCAGCCAGAAGACCATCTTCCTCAATGCTTCCTTCCAGAGCCCTAACAGATAAGGGCTCACCCCTCCTGCAGCAGGACTGACTGTTGTCAAACTTCTCAGACTCTGGTGACTCCATGACTAGGGCAGGGTTCACTGCCCTGGAGCACAGTGAGCAGTGGGAAGAGACATCCCCAGAAGGCCTGGGGGTACCTTTCCTGGTTGCTGCTAAAATGTGAGGATCATCAGTCCAAAGACACCCACATGGGCATGGGACATCATCCCAGACCACATCACCAAGACAGCTATGTCCACACTAAAGAGATAGGGACAGCCAGGACAGAAGGTGGGGCAGAGAGCGAGGAGCAGGGACCACCTGTTGTCCACTGAGGGCCTCCCCAAAGCTGGCAGTGGGGAAGTGACTCAGAGACATCACCTCTTCTGTCGCTGAGCAGAGCATCAGAACCAGGCTCCCTGGGTGCTGAGAACCTATCCCATCTGGGCGCAGTTTTGATGGGAATAAAGCCATCCTGTAGACTCGGCTACATCCATAGGAAGTACTGATTGAAGCTGATGACAAAGGCCAGGGAGCTGAGACAGCATGTGAATAAACACCTCTTGACAGACGTGCACGGTTCATCCCAATGCAGTTTCACAGCCTTCACAACAGGGTCAAGCCCACTTTCTACCTGGGGAAACGGAGGCCCCCAGAACCATGTATTCTGTCCCAGGTGAAGAGTGCCCTCAAGTGACAACATATAAACACCTAAGGCTATCCCTTGTGCCAAACACTTCTGCAGAAGTCGGCCACCAGAACATCCTGAGCCTCAAGCCCTACCATCCTGCTCAGGGTCCGCCATCCCGGAACTCAACCCAGTCTACACAGCAGTTGGCCCCCAGACTCTTCCTCTTTCCCCACCATCCAACAGTTCCATTCACCAAGGATGGGAACCCTACCCTAGATCTCGTCTTTCCAAGCGCAGCCACCTCAAGACTGCTTATCTTAAGTCAGCCCCATGCAATCGTCCCGAAGCCAGGGTATGGAGGAAAGGCGTTCTCTCCTGGAATGAGAACTGTACTTCAGCCAAACCTGAGCATCACAGGAGGACAAATTCTCCGTGAAAGCAGAACAGACAGAGACACACACTACTGAAAGTGCAAACTTGCCAACGAAAAGATAACCTTTAGAAACGAGCATCTCTAACGTAACACCTATCTGAAAAGATCTCTTAAAACCATTTGCGCACATGATAATTTTGGTGTCATATCACTTTTCTCTCCTTTCAACCATAATCATAATATTACTTTTATGTTATGACTACTCTAAGCCGTACAGAACTAACTAGTGCTCTTCACTGTTCTTGGGACCACCGCCTTTGCTGCAACAATCTCTCTGAAGACTTACATGTTCTCAATATTCCCCACAGCAGATTAAAACTGAGACTCTGGTACCTTCAAACAAGTAAATTAATCATAATAACATCAACATCTCTTTACAAAACCATCCTGACAAAGACATCATAACTGAATCTGCTGAAACCAAATTCAACAGGAGCTCACAGTGGGCTGGGAGGATGAGACACGCAAGGCCTGCCGGCCCTCAGGGACTCAGTGAAGCCTCTGTCCCTGTTTCCACCACCACCACCCCTGACGGCGGGGCAGGCCTCTCTCGCCCATACTCCAATTGCCAACAGTTTGTTACTTCACTTGACACCTATGTGTAGCTTTGAAAACCCTGCCCACCCCTAACCCCTGAGTACTAACCAGAGTGTATTATCAGCCAAGCGATAGCTATTTTCACAAGTTAATTCCACCTCCGCTTTATACATTTTTATGATGACAGCTTTCAATAAACAGGAGACCTCAAGTAGAACTTAGTATCTTCCGATCACTCAATTACATGAGGTAACTAGAATATTCATAATCTTTCACTTTGATTTATAGAATTAATTTGTACTATTTAAAAGAAAGTACTTTGTTGTGGGAAACTGATAATAGTTTTAACAATGCTTTTTCTGCTCCTGCTTTTATTAATCAGAGCTCCAAATTAGTGGATCGACTGTGGGGGTAGGGGAAGCATGAAGAAATGGATCTGAGTTTTTTATTTTCTAGAAAGCATTTGGCCCCTTTAAAGCACAGCTCTCCACATTTGTCACCCAAATGTCAACATGAGCTGTTCTCTGCTCACACACACACACGCACACACGGGACTACCGCAAAGACTCATGAGAACTCATGCAAAGAGTCAGCGCTTTTACAGTTTTCTTCAAGGAGTCGCCTACTTGTCACATGCAGACATCCTTAACACCGCCGGTAGAACAGGAGATGAAAGTGCGTCCAGGGTCAATCATGACAGAGCTGACAGAGGCGCCCTTTCAGAACCACAGCTTCCTCCCCCAGAAGGCAGCAGGCAGTGCAGGCTGCACCTATGCAGAGGCGAGGGGATCCAGTCAGCCCCAAACCGCCACACCTACAGGCATCACACGAGTGCCCCGGGGGGCCTCCTCCCCGGGCACAGCGCCAGCCTCACCAGCTCCACTGACTCACAAACTTCACTGACAGTTTTCAGAACAAAAGCGTCATGCAGGGAACTGTCCTGGCCAAGAGTGGGGCAGGCGCTGAGGACCACTGAGAAGATACTTTAATGAGTAACTGAAAAGTATTTTGACGTTTTACATAACCTGCTACCACTATGACTTCTCTTTTTTAAGCGTCACTAAAGATCAAACATATTTTCCACTAAAAGGTCAAAATACACATAATGAGCAAAACAGAACCTTTAATGAAACCCTCCTACAAACTCAAAAACAAAGCGTGTTGTAAGAGGCACCCTGCACCTCTCAGGTACCTATTTTACATCACCTCCTTCTGGGAGCAGGGCAGCCCTCACGACCACCCCCAAACACAGCACTCTTGGCTGGAACCTTGCCTCCTCCCTGAAGTGGTGTGAAATCAGATCCCTGCCAGGTGCCGCCACCGCTCCAAACCTCACGGCACTGTGACAAGCAAGACCTTCCTTCTAAGACGCTGAAATCCTCTCAAGGTGACCAACGGCTGCTTCAGAAAGCACGAGGGGACGCACACACAGGCGGTGCTGTTTCCACTACTCCTGCCGCCAGCACATGTTACTACACGGCAGGGGAGGAGCGCTCTGCGTCCACGCAGGCGAGGCCAGGGATGGAAGCAGAGACTGGGAGCCTCCAGTGCTGGGGTTCTCTCTGCCCAGGAAGCCCGAAAGAAAGCAATGGGACACACTTAATGCCATGGGGACCTAGAAAGCCTTAAAAAGCTGCCCAGAGGACAGAAGATGGGTTCCGAGACGCTGCCTGTCCTCCTACGCCATCTGTACCTCCAAAGGACTCACTGACCAGGGAGCCCCAGCCCACCGCTGACTGCATCGGTAACAATCAAAGTAGCCGGGCGTCCCCCAAGTGAGGACTCCGTGCAGAACCACACGGCCACTACGGGAAGTGCTGAAAAACGACTGCAGGAGCCGCATGAGGCAAGGGCTGTGACCAGGAAGGGTGTGTGCCCCGGGATCCCTACAAGCTCACCTGGGAACTCTGCCATCCTGGTGTCAGCAGGGGAGCAAATGCTTTCCACGCAGGCTTGCCCAGCCTCACGGAGGGGGCGTCACTCCCCTGACCTCACCGGGAAAGGGGGTCCCTAGACCACCAGAAGGGGACACCAATCACAGACCAGCCCAGTAACAGAGCAGAAGAGTTCAGTGAGGACACAAACCATATGCCTGATTCCAGAAACCAGGGAGAGAAGAGCCAAGCATGGGGAAATCACCGGCCCAGAGTGAATAACCCAGCAAGTTGTCCCCAGAGCGCCAGCTGCTACTGCTGTCCACTGTGGGGGCACCGGGCAGGGACACAGAAGGCCAGGAGGAGAGGAGAGGGCCCACTCGGCAGAAGTCCCGACAGAGAAAGTTCCCCAACGTAAAGCGGAGAGTAGAAGCCAAGCCCGGCACAGCTAAGAGGCCCCCGCAGCCACATCACGCAACACTCGAGCACATACAGGCCCGGGACCGGCCCGGACCGGGGCAGAAACGCACCGGCAGAGCTCATGACCTCCGCGTCCTGCCAGCCCGACAACTTCCTGGACTCCCGGCTGGGGAACACACACAGTCGCTCGGCGGCGCGGCCACTCACCTGGGGGCAGCTGGAAGTTCTGGATGTTGGTGGGGTTCTGCGGCGGCTGCGGCAGGCGTGGGGCGAGGACCGTGGGCGTCAGCGTGGCCCGGATCCCCCCGGTGGTGGCCGAGGGCGTCCTGGGCAGGCTCTGGGTCACCGCACTGGCCGAGCCCTTGGGCAGCCCGGTGGGGGTGCCCGGGGTCGGCGGCGGGAGGCCGGCGGCGGCGGGCAGCGCCCCTTGCATAGTTGGCCCGAGGATCATGCCGGACCCCGCGCCGGCCGGGCAGCTGGTCGCCAGGGTCTGCGGCGGCTGGGGCGCCGGCTGCAGCGCGGTCTTGGGCGAGTCGGCCTTGGCCACCTGCGCGGGCGCGGCGGCGGGCCCGGGCTGACTGTTGGCGGCGGGCGCCGGAGCGGGCGCCGGCGCGGGGGCCGGGGCCGGGGCGGGCGCGGGGGCGGGCGTGGGGGCGGGCGCGGGCGCGGCGCTGCCCCCGTTCTGCGCGGCTGCCGGGGGTCCGGCCGGGGGCCCGGGCGGCCGGGCCAGGCTGGCGGCCGCGGGCGGCGGCGGCGGCGGGGCGGCGGCGGCGGGCGCGGCGGGCGCAGGGGGCGCGGCGGGCGCAGGGGCCGCAGGGGGCGAGGGGGCGCGGGGCGCGGGCGCGGCGGGGGCGCCGAGGAAGGGCGGCGTCTGGATGACAGTGGCGGCGGCAGGCTTGGGCGGCGGCGGCGCGGGCGCGGGCCCGTTGTGGAGCAGGCTGACAGCAGGTGCGGCGGCGGCGCGGAGCGAGTTCCCCAGCGCGGCGCTCCCATTCAAAGTTTGCGCGGCGCCGGGGCCGCCGGGCGGGCCGTTGCGGGCGGCGGGCTTGGCGGCGGGCTCGGGCGCGGCCGCTGCCCCCGGCGGGCAGGCCCCGGCCGCGGAGCCCGCTCCGGCTCCGGCCCCGGCGCCCGCGCCGGCCTCGAGCGCGTTCAGCTTCGCGGCGGGCCCTGCGGAGACAAGCGGGGCGGCGCGGTGAGGACGCGGGCCCGGCCGGCGGCCGCCCGCGCTCAGGCCGCGCCGCGCTCTACCTGCGGGGGGCGGCTCCGGCGCCGCTGCGGGCGCGCCCTCGGCCGGCACGGCTCCGGCTCCGACATGGTTCCCGAGCGCGCCGGCGGCCGCGGCCCGCGCCTCGGGCGCGCGGGGCGCGAGGTGGTGGTGGTGGGCCGCGCTGGCCGCCAGCTGCGACTCGAGCGAGCCCACCAGGTCGCTCACCACTTTCTCGTCCACCTCGCTGTTGAAGAAGACCTCGTCCAGCAGATCCGAGCCCGCCGCCATCTTTCCTCCTCGGCCCGCCGCCGCCGCCGCTCGGCCGGCGCTGGGCGGGGAGGAGGCTCCGCGCGGGCGGGCGGGCGGGCGGGCGGGCGGCCGCGGGGGCGGGCGGGGGGCGGCGCGCGCCGGGCGGGGCGGGGGCGGCGGCCGGGCGGGGGGCGCGGGCGGCCGGGCGGGGGGGAGGGCGGTGGCAACGCGGTGCGCAGGCGCGGCGGCGTGCCCGCCCCCGCCCGCCGCTCGGCGCCTCACCATTGGCCGTGGCACCCCCCCGCCCGGCTGCCCGGCGTCCCGCGATTGGCCGCGCCGTGCGCTTAAAAGGCGCGGCCAATGGCTGCGAGCGGCAGAAGCCGGGGCGCGGGCGGGCGGCCGGGGGTCGCGGGCTAGTGGGCTAAGGGCCCGGGCGTCCTTGGGCTGGCGGGGTTGTTGGGGTCCAGGTTGCCAGACGGGCCAGAGGCCGACGACCCGGAGGACAAGACGGGCGGGGACCGCGGCCGGGGCCTGGTGGGGGCGGCAGCAATGACTGGCTCTTTGTCTCCGCTTGCTCCAAAATGGCTGCGGCCGGAGCTGACGGGATCGCCGGGCGGGCGGGCGGGCGGGCGGGCGAGGGAGCGGGGACGCCTATATCGGCGCTAAAGCCGCCGCAGCCCGCGGGAACCCGGCACCCCGTGAGGGAATTGCTTGGGGGCCGGATCAGCGAGGTAGCCTGGGCGTCGTCGCCATTGCTCCCGGGCGGGCGCAGGCCCCGAAGCTCGGGGCACCGGGCGGGGCGAGCGCTGGCCTGCCCCCCGGACCGGCGCCTCGGTCCGCCCGAGACCGGGCGTCTCGCGCCGTGAGGTCCGCAGCTTGGGCGACGGGGGCGGGGCAGGGGTCGGCGCCCGAGGCCACGCCAGAGTGACTCATCTCCTCCGGCGGCGCGGCCCCTGGCCTCGAGTGTCTGTAGATCACTGGGTGAGACGGTGGTGCCGGCTGGGACCAGCAGCTTGCGTAGGGAAAGGGAGCGTCCAGCTTGGAGGTCTTCCTGGGGTCCTTATCTCCCGTTCTGTCCTTTTGACGAAGTAAGTTATTTAAAATAACCTTACGAGCACCTTCTCTGTAGGAAGAATTCACGTGAAATTCTCTCCTGCGTTTTTTGTTTTTTGTTTTTTTTTTCACCGAAAGATGGTATTCTAGGACATGTCTAGTGGTTTCTTCTCTTTTGGGTGGGGGTTGGGGGGGGGAGGGGTAGACCCAGAGAAGCGCCTCCGGCCGAATAGGCCGCGCCGCAGTCACACGGCCCGCAGCACAATGCGGGAAGCTGTTGACACACAAATGATCTTTTCTACCCGCCTAACAAAAGAGCCGTTGGCCCCCGCGAGCCCAGCTCCCGGGGCGGGTTCAGACAATGAGCGCGGGGGTTGGAGCCTGCGAAGGGGCCTTCCCGGGCGACCGCGTCGGGGAAGCCCTGTAAAGAGAGAATCGGAATTTTGCACCTAAAGCTGACTACCCAAAACACAGGAAAGAGAAGTGCTGGAACAAACCTGGGCTGGGGGGTACCTTGAACTCGGGGTGCCTGGGTCCCATCCCCACCGCGCTTTGAGCCCAGCGGGGGCCGACGATGTGGTTTGCGAGCAAGAGCAGAAATGTGGGGATTTGTGTAAAATCTCATCTTTAATGTTGACAACTCATCAGAAAATGTTAAGTGAGCCAAACAAAAGCAGGCCCCGGGTGCCGTAGTGGGAAAAAGAGGTACACCGTGGTCTGCACTCAGAACACCCAGATCGGAGTCGGGACAGAAGAGTAACAGCCGTGCTACGAGGCAAATCACTGACCGACGCGAGACGGTGAGGCCCGGGAGAGGTGGGGTCCCTCTCGCCCGCCCCTGTAGTTACTGTGATCTAAAGTGAAGGGAGCAGGTGGTACCGTCTCGGCCCCCTCCTGCTTTCCCACAGAGGCCCGCCCGCCAGGACCCCTCCAACCCTGGGGCCCCTCCCCCGCCCAGGCCTCCTCGCCGCAGCGGTGCTGACATCACCCCCAGCGTCCTCCGGGGCGCCCTCCGGTCCGGCAGGAAGTGGGAGATGAAGCGTCGGTGCACCGTCCTCCCTGCCCACCCCGCTCCGCCGCGACTCCGCTTCCAGACCGGGTCTCTGCGCCCCAAGGGAAGGTGGGGGCTACCGACGGCCTAGGCAGCTCTTACGCCTCTGACGCCCTGCAGAGACCTGCCCCCCTGGAGAGTGGGGGAGGGGCGGTAGCCACGTGGCTCCTCCCCTCCTCCCTATGGAGGGCGGGGAGATGCTGCCAGACTGTTAACCTTGGCCACCCTGGGGACTGGAGCATTTTCTTTGAATATCTCTGCGTGGTTTTGTTACCACAAGAAGCTTCCGTATGACTTATGTAGTTTGAAACAAAAATTCCACCTAGCATGAAAAGAAAAACGGGCCTGAAAACGAGTGTCAATATACAAACCAGGTTTAAACATGGAAAAATGTTTGCTGTTAAGTGAGAATGCCAGAACCCCAAAACAGTATATCATTGCCACCCACAGCGGTGCAAACGTCCAAGGCCATGAGCAAAAAGGAGACCTCCCAGGCTGGCAGCTGTGTGGGACTATCGGGTTTATTAAGGAGTATATTGTCTTTTCAATAAAATAGAGAAAATATCAGACATGCTCTCTTAAATATAAAAATAAACAACCACAAGTCTAATTTCAGTGTTGCCCTGGATTTGTGAAAGATGTGCAGCATTTGTTATATTACCTATGCTTTTATTGTCCACCTGAAATACCACACCATAAAACAAAGAAAAGACATACAGCCAAGTGGCAGCTGGTGACCAGGCCCTGGTCCCAAGGAGCAACACAGCCTCAGTGGGCTGTGCTCGGTCAAGAATGGATCCACATCCAGGGGCAAGCTCAGGAACACATCAGATCAGATCAGTCGCTCAGTCGTGTCCGACTCTTTGCGACCCCATGAATCGTAGCACGCCAGGCCTCCCTGTCCATCACGAACTCCCGGAGTTCAGACTCACATCCATCGAGTCAGTGATGCCATCCAGCCATCTCATCCTCTGTCGTCCCCTTCTCCTCCTGCCCCCAATCCCTCCCAGCATCAGAGTCTTTTCCAATGAGTCAACTCTTCGCATCAGGTGGCCAAAGTACTGGAGTTTCAGCTTTAGTATCATTCCTTCCAAAGAAATCCCAGGGCTGATCTTCAGAATGGACTGGTTGGATCTCCTTGCAGTCCAAGGGACTCTCAAGAGTCTTCTCCAACACCACAGTTCAAAAGCATCAATTCTTCGGCGCTCAGCCTTCTTCACATAACTGATTGTAAATGCAGCTCCATGAATCTCTTAGGGCCGCTGTAACATTATCACAAACTTGAGGGCCTAAAACAATAGAAATTTGTTCTCACAATTGTAGAGACCAGAAGTCCAAAATCCATGTGTCAGCAGGGCCACACTGTCTGGAGAATGGAGGAAGAAATCTCCTGCCTCTTCCAGCTTCTGGTGGTCGCAGGCATCGTTAGCTTGAAACAGCATCATCAAATACCCTGATAACAGAACTAAGAAGGAAGGGCACAAGACCTACAGACCAAAAAATTGTAAAACATGATTGAGAGAAATTACAGAAAAAATAAATACATGGAGGGATATACGAAGTTCAAAAATTGAAAGACTCAATATTGTAAAAATGTCATTTCTCCCCAGGATAATCTAGATTCCATACAAATGGATTTTAAGATCCCAGGCAAAATCATTTCACAGAAATGGACACGCTAGGCTTCCATTTCCAGTATGTAAACTACTGAACTGACCTCCCATAGCACTATGAACTCTGGACAAAATACAAAATAACACTTAACCTGGAATCCCTGTCATGAGCACAGGCAGATGCTAGAGAGGAGTTAACACTCAGGAGAAGAGAATGGCAGGGTGAGCTGCCTGTTTTCACAGCTTCTAGTCTAACTGCAGATTGTTGTTCAGTCACTAGGTCATGTCCAACTCTTTGTGACCCCATGGACTGCAGCACGCTAGGCTTCCCTGTCCTCTTCTATCTCCCAGAATGTGCTCAAATTCATGTCCATTGAGTCAGTGATGTTATCTAACCATCCCATCCTCTGCTGCCCCCTTCACCTTTTGTCTTCAGTCTTTCCCAGCATCAAGGTCTTTTCTGAAAAGTCAGCTAGCTCTTCCCATCAGGTGGCCAAAATATTGGAGCTTCAGCTTCAACAGATAAACACCAAGGAAACACCTCCAGGCCTGCTGGCCAGAGAGCCAGGAGATAGAGTTGGGGTAGTGACACCCTGTGGCAAGTATTTGAGGGCATCCCAGAAAGGAAGGAGTGAGAGAAGGGGAGACCCCAATTCTACTTATAATCTGGGCCTAAATCTCCAGGTGACATTAGAACACAGGTATAGGACAGACTCTAAGCATCTTGGCTAAGAATGAAAGAACTGAGATGAGATCTGAGCTGCTGTCCAAGGGAAAGTGTTTGCTGTCAGTCCCACCAAGTCATCTGCTGTGTGCTAACACAAACACAGAAATAATAAAATCAACACTCTGAGTTAGTGTAGGAGAATCCAGTGTCAACACAAAATAACACAATATCTAGGACACAATCTGAAATTACAAAATAAAGAGGAGAATGTAAGCCATCCTGGAAAAAAAAAAAAAAATAGGCAATTGATCCATGATATGACCCAGATAACAGAATTAGCAAAATAAAATTTTAAAGTATTATAATCACTCACGTAAAGAAAAATATACTTTAACAAGTGAAAAGATTTTTTTTTTTAACTCAGTGACACACTTGGGATGTCCCTGGTGGTCCAGTGGTTAAGACTCTTGAGTTTCCACTGCAGGAGACACAGACTCGATCCCTGGTCAGGAACTAGAATCCCACATGCCACATGGTGAAGCCAAAACTAAATAAAATAAAAATAAAAATCACAAAAGAGGACTGGAAAATATATTTTATAAAGGAAATTCTATAACTGAAAGTTAAAATTTTCTAAACATAAAGTTGGGCTTCCCTGGTGGCTCAGACGATAAAGAATCTGCCTGCAATGGGACACCCAGGTTCCATCCTTGGGTTGGGAAGATCCCCTGGAGGAGGGCACGGCAACCCACTCCATTCTTGCCTGGAGAATCCCATGGACAGAGGAGCCTGGCAGGCCACAGTCCATGGGGTCACAGAGAGTCAAACACAACTGAAGTGACTTAGCACACACATACACAAACGTACGGTTAACTGAATAAGCGAAACAGAAAAGTGGAATGATGGAGGGAAATAAATCAGTAAACTTGAAGGTATATCAATAGAATTTATTCAATCTGAAAAAGAAGGAGTGGGGAATAAATTAAAAGAGCATAAGGGATCTCTATAATACTGAACAGTATCGAAATATCAACATCTGTGCAACAAAAATCACAAAAACAGAGGAAAGGATAAGGCAAGAAAGAGTATTTGAAGAAATAATTTCCAGAATTTTCTACATTTGGTGAAAGGCATAAATTTATATACTTGAAGAATTCCAGAATTCCCCAACTAAGATAGAATCAAAGAAAATCATGCACAAGCACAGCAGAAACAGCTGGCAGCCAGGTGTAAAGAGAAAAATCTAAGGAGCAGCTTCAGGAGAGGGCTTCCCAGCAGATGAGTGTTCGATCCCTGAGTCAGGAAGACCCCCTGGAGACAGAAATGGCAACCCGTTCCAGTATTGCATTCTTGCCTGGCAAATCTCCAGATAGAGGAGTCTGGCAGACTACAGTCCATGGGGTCACAAAAGAGTCAGACACAACTGAGCAACTAAAGAACAACAACAGCTGCAGGAAGACAACACATCTCATGCAGGGAACAGTGCGGTGACACTGTTGACTTCTCCCCAAAGCTATGGAGACCAGAAGGAAATAGACCAACGCCTTCAAGTATGGAAAGAAAGCCCATGAACCCTTTTGTAGAACGTCAAATTTTCAAACTGTCCAGAATGAGGGTAAATAAAGATATTTTCCTATATAAGAAAGTTAAGAGAACTCATCACCAGCGGACCTGAACTATAAGAAATGCTGAAAGAAATTCTTCAAACTGAAGGAAAGTGATACCAGATAGACAGTGGTCATCAGGAAAGAATGACAAGCATCAGAAACAGTAAATACCAGAATAAATATGAAAGAATATTTTTCCTCTTCATTTCTCTAAAATACATGTCTATTTAAAGCAGAAGTATAACACGGAATTGTGGGAGGTTTTCCTGCATTTAAATATACTATAGCAAAACTATAGCAAAAAATGGACCTAGGCTAGTGAAAGGGTTCTACGTTTTATGTGATGTGGTGCAATGTCAACTCAAAGAAGACTGAAAAGTTAATGATATGTATTGACATACCAAAGCAACCACTAAAAAGTTTAACTCAGAGTCACAGTTAAAAATCTGATCAATAAATAAGAATGTTGAAAATATTCAGATAATCTAAAAGAAAACAAAACAGCACATTTTAGAAAGAACATAAACAGACAATAGACCTAAATCTCACCAACTTCATCATCATATTAAATGGTAAGCATTAAGCACTTCAATTAAAAAGATAGAAAAGGGAGACTCAGCCATATGCTATTTTTGAGAAACACTTCAGAAAAATGTATCATGCTAACAGGTTAACAAGGCTAGAGAGGCTGTATTAACATCAGATAAAATGGACCTCAACACAGTGCTTGTCGGAGATAAAAAGAGTCACTACCCTAATGAAAAATGGTTAACTCATTAAGAAGACAAAAATCATAATTTATGTGCCTCATAGCTTCAAAACATATGAAGCAAAAATTAACAGAATTAAACAAAAAATTCAACAGATAATTGAACAATTGTTGGAGTTTTGCTTTTTTGGTTGCACTGAGTCTTCAGGGGCTTTTTGCTGTGCACCGGCTTCTCACTGCAGTGGCTTCTTTTGGGGAGCACAGGCTCTAGGTGCACGGGCTTCAGTAGTTGTGGCTCCCCAGTTCTAGATCACAGTCTCTATAGTTGTGGTGCATGGGCTTAGTTGCTCTCTGGCATGTGGAATCTTCCCCGACCAGGGATCGAACCCATGTCTCCTGCATTGGCAGGCAGATTCTTTTTCACTGTCCCTCCAGGGAAGTCCCCATTGTTGGAGATTATAACAGCCATTGAATCAATGGGCAAAAATCTCAGGATGGACACTAGTGATCTGAACAACACTGAATTGTCTTGTGAAGTAAAAGTGAAAGTAGCTCAGTTATGTCTGATTCTTTGCAACCCCATGGACTATATATATAGTCCATGGAATTCTCCAGACCAGAATACTAGAGTGGGTATCCTTTCCTTTCTCCAGGGGATCTTCCCAACCCAGGAATAGAACTGTCTTGATGTGCTATTTATCCAACACTACATCCAACACATTCCTTTCTATTGCACATAGTATACTCAGTAAGGTAAAGCAAATGCTGGACCACAAAACAAATCCAAACAAATTTTAAAAGGTTGATATCATGCAAGAATATGTTTTCTGTTTATATTGGAATTAAAATCAATAACAGGGACTTCTCTGGCCCAGTGGTGGCCCAGTGGTTAAGACTCTGCTCTTCCATTGCAGGCAGTTGTGGTTTCAATCCCTGGTCGGGATACTAAGATCCCACACGCCTCATGACATGGCCAAAAAATAAAAACAAATAAGCTAACAATAAGAATAATAAAATCAATAACAAAATGATGAAAACTCCAAATATTTGGAAATATCTAACTAACCCATGGGTCAAAAAAATTGACAAGGGAAATCTGAAAATACAGCATATCAAAATGTGTGGGCTGCAAGATAAGCATTGCATAGTGGGAATTTAGTTTGTAATGCTTATTTTAGAAATGCAAATGCCAAATTTTGTATAATTTTATTTATTTATTTGTTTTTGGCTGTGCTGGTCTTCGTTACTGCTTGGACTTTTCTCTAGTTGTGGCGAGCCAGGGCTACTCCCTCGTTGTGGTGTGTGGGCTTCTCATTGCCGTGGCTTCTCTTGTTGCGGAGCATGGGCTCTAGAGCACAGGCTTAGTTGCCCCGAAGCATCTGAGATATTCCTGAATCAGCCTGAACCCATTTGTCCTACATTGGCAGGCGGATTCTTTACCACTGTGCCACCCGGGAAGCCCTAAAATTTATATGGAAATGTAAAAAGTCAAATACAGCCAAGGTAGTCTTGAAGAACAACCCTGGAAGGCCTTCACTACCAGATATCATAACTGTGATAGAAATTAAGACAGCGAGGGGTTGGTGCAAGAATAAATGAATAGGCCAGATGAATACAGAGGCCTCAGAACAGTTCACATGTGTTTAGTCAACCTGCTTATGACATATCAGACAATGCCTTGAAGCAGAGAAAGGATGGTCTTTTCCACCACTGGCCCTGGGACAATGGCTCCCTGTAAGGGTGAAAAACAAACCTCACACCATACAAAAAAAAAAAAAATCAATTCCAGGTAAATTGAAGAGCTTAATGTGAAAGGTAAAATAATAAAACTTATAGAAGGAAACGGGCTTATAACCTCAGAACATGTAAAGTTTTTGTCCATTTCTTGGCTGTGGTATGCAGTTTATGGGACCTTAGTTTCCCAAACAGGGATTGAACTTGGGCCACAGCCAGAAAAGCACCAAGTCCTAAACACTGGACTGCCAGGGCATTCATTTTTTCATTTTTTTGAAGGTCTTTTTAAAAAATAAGTATGAAAGGTGCTGAACATTATAAAGGAAAGAAGTTGATAAATTGGACTACATTAAGAACTTCTCATCAAAAGACATCATGAAGGGGCTTTCCTAGCGTTCCAGTGATTAAAGAGTCCGCCTTGCAGGGAACACTGGTTCGATCCTTGGTCCCACGAAGATCCCACATGCCTCCGAGCACGTAAGCCTGTGCACCACAACTACTGAGTCAGCGTTCTGAGCCCGTGTTCTGCAACAAGAGAAGCCACCACAGTGAGAAGCCCACACACCGCAACAAAGAGTAACCCCCATTCAGCGCAACTAGACAAAGCCCGCTCCCAGCAACAAAGACCCAGAGCAACCCAAAATCACTAACTAAATAAATTATAAAAAAAGACACCATTAAAGAATGGAAAGGCAGCCCACAGAGTGGGAGAAGTTACATGCAATATAGAGAAATGGACATAGGACTTCTCATGTATAAAAAGACTGGTTGGAATATAAAAAGTGGCCAGCCTCACCGGTCACCAGGAAAATGCAAACCAAACCCACTATAGACCTGCCGGAAAGACCATACTCAAAAGGACTGACACCATCAGTTGGCGAGGAGGAGGAGTATCTGCAAGGGACAGTAGGAATTGGTTCAACCACCTTATAAATTGTTTGGCAATTTCTGCTTAAGCCATACAGGCATTCAGCCTGGGGCCCAGCAAGTCTCCACCTGCACCCAATAGATGGAAGTCCTGTGTGCCCCGTGGAAGAACCAGAACAGTCTGAGCAGCACTGTTCGGACTCACCCCAAACTGGAATCAACCCAAATTTCCATCACCAGTGAAATGGATAAACAAATGGTGGTCCACTCATTCAATGGCATTACATGGCATGTTTGGTTTGAGAGAATGTGTTGACGTGTGGAGTTTTTTTGTAAATGTCACACTTGAGTGAAAGTCAATGAGGAAATGTGTGAGGCTTTGCATACTCAGCTTTCCAAGCTGGAAAGACTTAAACATACCCCTCATTCTCTGAGAGACAGAAACCAGAGCCCAGCAACGGCAAGCGACTTGCCTAAGGCCACCAGGAAATGGAGACATAGAAGGAAACACAAAGTTCCTAAATCCCAGGCCAGGACTGTCCCCAACACAGCAATTTGCTCTCATCAAATCCCTTTCTTTCTGCCCATTTCTGGTGGACACTTGCATTGTTTCCACCTCCTGGCTACTGTGAATAACACTGCTATGAAGACAGGTGTGCAAATATCTCTTCAAGCCCCTGCTTTCAGTTCTTTTGGATAAACTACCTGGAAGTGACCTCATCAACATTCTCTAGTTATTTTATACTTGTAGGTTTTACTACCCCAACTAACCTGAAGGTCCTAGAAGCCAAGGATCAATCATTCAGTTAGGTGTTGGTGAGTATTGTCTCCGCAGTAAAGAACACGCCTGCCAATGCAGGAGACATGGGTTCGATCCCTGGGTCGGGAAGATCCACTGGAGAAGGGAATGGCTACTCACTCTAGTATTCTTGCCTGGAAAATGTCATGGACAGAGGAGCCTGGCGGGCTAGAGTCCATGGAGTCACAAAGAGTTGGACACGACCAAGTGAGCACACACAAGCATGAGTGTTTAATAACCATCTTCCTAAAGGGGAACCCCTAATTTGTGGCGATTGTCCAGCAACTGTAGTGTACAGACCTGGTGCTGGAACTTGGGCCCTGCTTGACAGTGTCCAGAGCAGAGGGACCCTGAGTTGCCACCCCTGCCCTACATGGCCAGGCAGCATTCCCCTCATTCCTGAAGAATTGAAGCCAAAGACACCCCAGACTCAGGGGCAGGAGCCCAGCAAGGTGGAGGGGATGGATTGAGTGAAATTCCTTCCACCGAAGAAGGTTCCCAGGCTTGAAGGTGCTAATGTTGCCCTACTCCTTAGGTTGGATGGTGGGGACATGGGCGCTCACTTTCTTCTTGTGAGTTAAAAGATGCATTGTGATATGTGCTAAGTCACTTCAGTCGTGTCTAACTCTGCGACCCTATGAACCATAGCCCTCCAGGATCCTCTGTCCATGGGGATTCTCCAGCCAATAATAATGGAGTGAGTTTCCATGCCCTCCTCCAGGGGATCTTCCCAACCCAAGGATCAACCCCACATCTCTTAAGTCTCTTACATTGGCAGGCGGGTTCTTTACCACTAGGGCCACCTGGGAAGCCCTGCATTGTGATATATACACTCTTTTATAGGCATGAAACACTTAGCATTTAAAAAGTAAAACAAACGCCCACACAGGCTCACATGGTGCACGCACCTGCACAGGTGTGCATTCAGGTGCATCCAGCCTCTCTCTGGGAGGTGTGTCCACAGGCTTTGGGTGGGATGCAGCCACCTACATTCTGAAAAAATCATTCGAATGATGGTCTTTCCCACTGAGGTTAAGACCTGGTGCTCTCATACAAAAGATGCCTGGGATGCCCGTCATTTCCCTCAGATTCCCTAAAACGGGGAATAAGCGAAATGAGTCACTGGCTCCTTTCTGGGGAAAACAAAAGGGAGTCGCACGTGCAGAATGAGGTTAGTGGTCAAGAACAAGCCAGCGAATCGCATCTTTGGGAGAGGCTCACACATTAAAGCCTTTCCCAAATTCATGCCAATATGCATTTATTTGGGCTTCCCTGGTGGCTCAGATGGTAAAGAATCCACCTGCAATGCAGGAGACCTGAGTTCAATCCCTGGGTCAGGAAGATCTGGAGAAGGAAATGGCAACCCACTCCAGTATTCATGCCTGGGAAATCCAACGGTCAGAGGAGCCTGGCGGGCTACAGTCCATGGGGTCACAAAGAATCGGACACAACTTAGCCATTAAACGATGACAATGCATTTATTTGCCACTCATATTTTTTATCAAAATGGACTGTGTCATTCAGAAACCACTTGCAAAATGAATGTCCTGCCCCAAGAACCCACATGCTATTTTTTTTAAAGCTTATAAAGCAAAAAGGTAGCCCAACTCTTGAGTGCAAAAGGTTGAATCTTTTCATTAGGAGCCTGACGCCCCATGGGCTCTCCCTGATGAACCTGAGGGCGTGAGAAAGAATCAAAGCAGGAACTTAAACCTAAAAGACATGACCTGGAGACCAGGAGAGAAGGCCTGCCCCCAGCTCTGGAACAACTCACCAGGTCCAAGTGGGCTTGATCCATCTGCCAGAAACCACAGAGTTTCACCAGTTTCACCAGTTTCCAGCTACCGTGCTCCCGCTGCCCTGGAGCCCCAGGGCTGTCTGCGAAAAGACTGGAAAGGTGGTGGGGAGCTCAAGGTTGGTTCCCCTCTCCTCTGTGCTTTTTCTGGAGTTTCCACATTTTCTCGAATGGATGTATTGTTCTTCTATCATTAAAAAGAGAGAAGTAAAAAATAAAAAAGCAAAAGAGAAGCATTGTTTGAATTTTCATCATTTAACTTGTGCTTGAAGAAAAAGACACACACTTTAAAAAAAAATGCACAACTCAGTGACTTCTCGCACTGACACGCCCACATCACCAACAGCAGATCAAGGAGTAAAACTGTGCCCATCACCCTGGAGACCCCCCCCCCAGGGTCCCCTCCCCTAAGTGACCACCACCTGAGTTCTCATAGCATGCACTCCTGCAGCCAGGTTAGGGACCTGAGGCCAGTGGAATTACACAGACTTCTCTCTTTTCCCAATGTTTTATTTTGTGTGTGAAGGTTAATTTTTTTTTTATTGTGGTAAAATTCATATAACATAAAACTCACTATTTCAACCTGTTACAGTGTAAAATTTAGTGGCATTTAGTGAATTCACAGTGTTGTACAACCATCACCCTTACCCAGTTCCAGAATGTTTTCTTCACCCCAAAGGAAAACTGTAAGCAGTCAGTCCCATCTCCTATTTCCTCAGCCTCTGGCAACCACTAATCCAGATTCTCTCCCTATGAATTTACCTAGTCTAGACATCTCGCATAAATGGGATCATACAAAACATGTCTTCCTTCGTGTCTGTCTTCCTTCACTTAGCATCTTTTATTGTATTTATTAATTTTTAGGCTGTGCCATGCAGCATGCAATATCCTAGTTCCCCAACCAGCTATCGTACCTGTGCCCCCTGCAGTGGAAACACAGAGCCTTAACCACTGGACCACCGGGGAAGTCTCTCCCAAGTTGATTTTTATTTGCATTGCCCTGATACCATTGGTATTTCTGATGCAATACAATCCTTATCAAACTCCCAGGTGACTTCTTTTCAGAAATTGACAAAGGAATCCTTAAATTCATATGGAAATTCAAGAGACCCAGAATAGCCAAAACAATCTTGAAAAAGAAGAACAAGGTTGGAGGACTCACACTTCCCAATTTCAAATTTATTACAAAACCACAGTAATCAAGACAGAGCAGAACTGGGGTATGGAGAGACAGAGATCAATGGAGCAGAAAAGAGAGCCCAGAAATAAGCCCTCATATGAATGATCGGATGATTTTTGAGAAGGGTGCTGTGACAATTCAATGAGGAAAGGACAGTCTTTTAAACAAATGTGCTGGGAAAACTGCATACCACATGCAATGCAAAGGAATAAAACTAGACCCCTCTCTCACCCTAGACACAAAAATTAACTCAAAATTGACCAAAGACCTAAAAAAAAAAAGTGAAAGTGTTAGTTGCTCGGTCATGTCCGACTCTTTGTGACCCCATGGATGGTAACCCACCACCAGGCTCCTCTGTCCGTTGGATTCTCCAGGCAAGAATACTGGAGTGGGTAGCCATTCCCTTCTCCAGGGGATCTTCCTGAGCCAGGGATCAAACCCAAGTCTCCTGCATTGCAAGCAGATTCTTTACTATCTAAGCCACCTAAATGTAAGGGCAAAAACTGTAAAACTCTTAGTTAGAGCTAAGTACACATATAGACCTCGGATTGGGTGATTTTTTTTTTATATGACAGCAAAAGCACAAACAACAACAGCAAAAAAAGATAAATTTGATACCATCAAAATTTAAAACTTTTGCACTTCAAAAGACAAGAAAATGGAAAAAAATTACAGAAAAAGTTTAAATCACACTTAGAGGAGAATTGTATCTAGAATATATAAAGAACAATCACAACTCAATAATAAAAAGACAAAGAACCCAATTTTAAAACAAGCAAAGGATGTGAATAGACATTTCTCCAAAGGAGATATACAAAAGACCAATAAGAACATGAAAAGATGCTAAACATCTGGGTGGGGCTGCATTTCACAGAAAAGGGCCAGGACCATGCCAGTCTCCCAAAGAGAGTATGTTACTCTTGACAAGCCAGCCCAAAGTGACAAAGCTGAGGGTTTTCCCAGGAAAGGATGGATTCTTGACACCCTCTCTGTGCAGATGCAGAGATGCGCTGCTCACAGCCCTCTGGGAAAGGACCACAGCCCAGCTGCAAGGAGCAGGGTGAACCTAGAACCTCCAGCCATTAGCTACAAACCCAAGTCACTCTCTTCTCGGGTGATCCCAGCCCCTGCCAGCTGTTTCTGCTCAGCGTGGGACTCCTACAATGGCCAGTGCTCCCAAGCCACCCCCTGAGCTGGCTCAACCCTAATGCCTCCCTTTTCCCCTCTGCAGGTATTTCTTTCCAAGAAACCTTTGCACTCCCAACTCCACTTCAGTGTCTGCTTCCTGGAGAAGTTGAGACTGGGAGTGGAGCTGTCCAGGAAAGAAGGCAGCAGGGTGGACTTGCGGATGGGACCACTCACTGTCAGCACAATGAGAAGAACCCTATCCCTGGCCCGGGGCCCAGCTGTGGACACTTTCCCCAGGGATGGCTTGAGGGAAGGGGCTGGGAAAGAGGCTGGTGGAGAGGGCTGCACTGCCTCATCTGGTGGAGGGAGGAGATAATGGAACCTTCCTCACCTAAGTTGCTGACTTAGAGACATTGACATTAAGGTGATAATGACAGGCTGGGGGCAGTTAAATAATTGAGAACAGAGTGTGAGGAGCAGCAATCTCATTAGCAACTTCAAAGCAATCCCCATCTCAGGTCCAAGAGCAGAAAACACTCAAGTTCAAACAAATGTGGTGGCCAGAAAGGCTGTACTTCAGATGGTTGAGTGCTCACCTGAGGCAGGACTGTTCTGCCTACATCAGGACCCTGGTTGGGACCCTGGGGACCCCTAGGGTGTGGGGACCTGAATGTGTGCATGCAGAATTTGACTCCTCAGAGGCCTTCCGCCACCTGAGCCTGCAAATGTGGCCCCCTCCCCAGAAGTGACATGGAACTCTCCCCTACAAGACATCGGATGCCCGTCCCACACGCTTTCCGGGCCTCCAGGCCTGTAACCAGAAGTAAGTCACAAATGTAGCTGGGACAATTCTGGAGGAAAGGGACTGCAAGGTTTGGCTGACATATATTGTGAAGTCTGCGGGGTGGGGAGTGGATTCTGAGGGTGTCCCTGACACCATGGTGCTCCCCACATGACCATTACTGTGAATGGACAGAGCAGTGCCCTCAACCTGAGAAGGAACAGAAACTGGGGCTCAGACCCTCTGGAATGAGGGTGAGGGTCACTCCCGGAGGAAGATCCCTAAGATCTGCAGAGGTGACAACAAGGAGGGTGTGGGCTAGAGAGTGGAGAGTGGAGACCAGAGGGGCTGAGCACCAGCTGAGGCCCCAAGACCAGTGGGGGCACATCCACCTCCCTCTCTCACCCAAGAATCCCCAGGAAGAGAGGCTGGAGAACCCCTGGTGGAGCCCTCATGTGCCAGGGAGCAAACCTGTTTGCCCAAGCGTGTGGGCTGTGGTCACACAGATCTTCCTTCCCAAAGAGACACACTGCCCCATATAGGAGCGGGGCCAGCGGGCTGCCCGCAGCCATTAGAGGCTTAGGGTCTGCCTCAGATTTCACGGAGGTGGTGCCTTTCTCAGAGTGGCTGCAGTCAGCCCCCGAGTGAGGTTGTGTTCCGAGGGCTTGGTCGTTTCTGCCCACATGGGACTCCTCACCTGGACTCCAGAGTTCTGTTCAGCAGGGAGACTTGGTCAGGTCCCAGCCTATGCCAACTTCCTCCACTTCTCCCCTCAGAGGCATTACCCACCCCAATACCCTTTGAACCCTCATGAATCTCAGCATCTGCTTCCAGGAGACCCTCTCACCTGGCCATTATGTGATGACAAGCAGGATGACCGGGGAGGGTTGGTTTATTCACTCAGCAAATGTTTGGGGTTTGCACCTGGCTCAGCAAGAATCTGTCTGCAATGCAGGAGACTCAGGTTCAATCCCTGGGTCAGGAAGATCCCCTGGAGAAGGAAATGGCAACCCACTCCAGTATTCTTGCCTGGACAATCCCATGGACAGAGGAGCCTGGTGGGTTACAATCCATGGGGTCACAAAGAGTTGGACAGGACTGAGCAACTAACACAGAGCTAGAACGGTAGGTACATTCTCTAACTGCTCTCATCCTCACTCTCCTGTCTATAAAATGAGATAATTGTAGAGCACTCCACCCCCCACAGCACTGCTTCAAACATCAAACGTGTACATGGAAACTGCTTGGTACACTGGCCAGCACACACTCAGCAACTGTGAACTTCAGCTGCTGTCCTTTTTTCTGAGCACTCCTTCAAAGTGTTTGCTCCATGGACCTTATATTTCTCTGCAGAAATCAGAATGCACAGTCTGCATCCTGCAAGCATACCTTGTTTAATTCTGCTTCACTTTATTGCACTTCTCAGATACTGCATTTTTCACCAACTGAAGTTTTGTGGAAACCCTGCATCTAGCAAGTCTATCAGCACCATTTTTCCAACAGCATTATTTTAAAATTAAGGTATATGCATTGTCCTTTAGACACCACCAGCTTCCCTGATGGCTCAGAGGGTAAAGTGTCTGCCTGCAATGTGGGAGACCTGGGTTCGATCCCTGGGTTGGGAAGATCTCCTTGAGAAGGAAATGGCACCCCACTCCAGTACTCTTGCCTGGAAAATCCCATGGATGGAGGAGCCTGGTAGGCTACAGTCCATGGGGTCGCAAAGAGTCGGACACGACTGAGCGACTTCACTTTCACTTTAGACATTATGCTATTACACACGTCATAGACTATAGTGTAAACATAACTTTTAAAATATTTATTTGGCTACACCAGGTCTTAGTTGTGGCATGTGGGATCTAGTTCCCTGACTAGGGATCAAACCTATGCCCCCTGCACTGGGAGCATGGAGTCTTAGCTGCTAGACTACCAGTTGTTATTCAGTCACTGAGTCATGTCCAACTCTTTGTGACCCCATGGACTGCAGCATGGCAGGCTTCCCTGTCCTTTGTTATCTCCCAGTGTTATGAGTTGCCTCTTTGCATCAGGTGGCCAAAGTATTGGAGCTTCAGCATCAGTCCTGAAAAGTCCCTAAACATAAGTTTTAGGAAACCAAAAAAAATTCACAACTCCCTGTATTCTGATGTCCGCTTTACTGCAGTGGCATGGCAGGGAACCCACAATACCTCTGAGATCTGCTTGTATCCAAGGTCGGGATGATGACCCACAGGCCTGAAGACGTGGAGCTGTAAGGCTAGGGACTCTGGGCCGAAGGCCTATGACTTGTGTGCTACCTGACTGACCGGGATGAGAGGCAGGCTGCATACACAGCCACCCCAGGGCAGCTCTCCCAGGAGCAGGCTGTCAGTGCCCTCCCAAGGCCCGTCCTAAAAGAAACCTCTATCTGTCCTGCCCATCTGAGCACGAATCTGCCCCTTCGGTGACTGCTGACAGAGGGGTGGACACCCAGTGCTGGGGCGCTCATCTGAGCAGGGAACTGCCTTTCATCCCCAAATGGAAGGAACAGCCCTGCTGAGACATGGACACCCTGTCCCCAGATAGCATCAGACAAGGACCGGCTGCCCTCACACGTTGCTGTGGGAACAGAAAGACGTGCAGCCACTTTGGAAAACCGTCTGGTGGTTTCTCACAATGTTAAACATAGACTCACCATATGAGCAGGCAATTCTACTGAGGTATATACCGCGGGAAATGAAAACATATGTCCACACAAAGCCCTGTACATAGTGTTTATAGCAGCGTTATTCACAGTAGCTCAAAGGTGGACACAACCCAAATATCCATCAACTGGATGAACACGTAAGCACTGTCCTACAACAGAATGTTATTCAGTTACAGAAATAAATAAGTACTCATACACACTGCAACCTGGATGAGCCTTGAAAACACTTATAAACGTTTGCATAGTGAAAGCAACCAGTCACAGAAAGCTACACAGTGTAGCTTCCATGGGTGGGAAATGTCCAGAACAGGCAAATCCACAGTGGTTCCCTGCACCTTGGGGGGGGACAGTGCAGTGGGAAGTGGACCCTAATGGCTACAGAGTTTGGGGCGGCTGTGTTGACCTTTCTTTTTTCCCTTTGGCTGCACGTCACAGCATGCAGGGTTCCCCGACCAGAAATCGAACCCCTCCCCCTGCAGTGGAAGCTCAGCATCCTAACCATTGGACCACCAGGGAAACCCCGGTTTGGAGGTTTGGAATGTTCTGGAATTATATAGTGGTGATGGCTGTACCACTCTGTGACTATACTAAACATCTCTGAACCGAACACCTTAAATGGGTGAATATTATGGTGTGTAAATAACACCTCGATAACGTTTCTAAACAAAGAAATGAATAAACAGATGTGAGTTTGGTACAGCCCAGTGTAGAGAGAGACGAGACTCTGGACCGCTGGCCCTGAGACTCCAGGGAGCATGGTGAACACTATTTGTGAAAACACTTCCCTGAACCCAGGGAGACTCCCAAGGCAAACACAGTTCCCATGCTTGCTGCTTGGGAAAGACAAATATACACTCGTGGACGTCTGCGGTAGCTTGTGTGAGCAACTCCAGCCATGGGGGTGTGTTTTTGGCACCGCCCACCCCCGCACACACCATCCAGCTGCTGGGACCTCCTGGAAAACCCAGAAGCAGCTCTGGGTAGAGGCGTCTTCCTGGAGGAGAGCCTCCTCCTCAGCCCGGCCCATGGGCTGCCCCTCCCACCACACGCCTGCCTGCCTGGCTCGTGTGCATCACAGTGAGTGTCTGCCTCAGGGCCCAGGCTCTCCACAAACATGACTTCTTGCTGCCGAGCCTTTGTGTTCAGGGAGCTTCCAGCAGCCACAGAAGGGAAGGTTTGTAGTGTTAACAAACTGGACCTTCGTGAGCCAAAGTACCCATGGGCCCGGCAGGATGCTCCCCATCCACACTCCAGCCCCTCACTGGGTAAGGGTGTCAGCACACAGCCGAGAAGCCCTCGGCTTGGCTCCCGAGCCCTGCAGTGACCACAGGCTTCAGGGGCCGGACCGTCTCTGCACATGTGCTCAGTTGCGCTGTCTAGTGACTCTTGGCAACCCCATGGACTCTAGCCTGCCAGGCACCTCTGTCCCTGGGATTCTCCAGGCAAGAATACTGGAGTAGATTGCCATTCCCTTCTCCAGGGGATCTTCCAGTCCAGGGATCAAACCCCACCCCCATCCTCTGCATTGGCAGGTGGATTCTTTACCACTGAGCCACCTGGGAAGCCCTCTACTGCTTATTTACACAACTTCATTCCTGGAGCTGCAGTTGTGTCACGCCCGCACTCATGTATCATCAGCAGGTGCAAAGAAAAGCAGGCGTCCAGCCTTGGAGTTGACAGGCGTTCACATTCTAGGACGCTCCCAGGAGGTCTCTGGGTTACTGTGGCAACGTCCTGGGCCGGCATCCTGCACTCTCTGCATGGGGTCAAGAGAGGGAAGATGAAGGAATGCCCTCCCCCCACCCCCCTCCAAGCTTCAGCTCAGGACAGCCTGCCCTGGGCACAGGCACAGCGAGGTTTCCTTGAGTGAGGAGAGGGCATCTGGTCTCTCCCCGGGGGGCTGAACAGGGAACGCCAGGAGGCAGAGTGTACATTCAGAAGCTGGAGGCTCAGATCAGAACCCCAGCCCAGCCACTTACTAGCCTGTGACCCTGGCTGAACATCTAGCCCAGGCTGGGTTCATCATCATTAGGCACCCCCTAGGCTGGGGGACCCCATCCTGACCTCCAACAGCCTGTGTGCATCGTGCAGGCCTGTGACTCCATACAGAGGATCAGAGCGTGGGTCCTTTGAGTCTCTTTCTCTCACGGCCCCGTCTATGCGACCACGGTCTGCTTACGTGTGGTGCCTAGACTGACCCAATCTCCTGCCAGCAGTCACCAGCTCTGCTGTGAGATCGCTCCAGAGCGTCTGCTGCTAGACAGACACATGCATCACCATTGGGCCCTTAGAGACCTACTGATAAATAAAAACACCCCTTGCCATGTGCTCAGGGGAACACAGAGGACCCTCCCTACAGCCCCCTGCCCCACTGCCCACATCCCTTTTCTGAGCTCCCCTTGGGAACCACCAGGAGGCCAGGGCTGGGTGGCTGGCATGGAGCACTGGCAGGCTCCCTACAAGCTGAGCCGGACAAACAACAATGGTGCATGTGCCTCGTGCCAAACCTGCGCTGGACCCAGAGCCTGGCATGGGGGCTCTTAGGGGGTGGGGACAGGTCACCTGAACCGTAGGCCTGCCCACCACTGTGGCCGGTGGCTTACTACCCCAGAAGAATGTGGGCAGGAGATGCCCAGGGCACAAGGAAGGAGGTGAGGTGGGAGGCACCAGGAATGGTGCCTCAGGGCTCTGCTTCTGGGCAAGTTCCCTCTCCTCTCTGAAACCTGTCTTCCTCTCAACCTGCTCTCAGGAGTCAAACGCTCACCACTGACTTCTCCGGCCTGGACACCTCTTCTTCCTTGAGGTTGTGAGGGAGCCCAGGTGTACGGAAGGGGTGGGGGTGCCTTGTGGGATGGGTAGGGTGGGCCCAGCTGCTGATGCAGGGGGCCCGGGGACCTCAACCTCCTTCCACCCTCCTTGTGTGCATGGTGGGCCCTGGTCCCTAACAACCCTTTCTATCACCCTTCTCAGGGAGATCTGAGCATGCAAGCAGATGGGGGTGACCCCGGATGAGGTGTTACGAGGATCCCTCCTGCTTGCTGGCCTGGTGCTCACACTTTCCATCCTCAGACCATGAGCCACAACCCAGTCCCCACTTTTCACTAGAATGCTGGAGTCGGAGAGGTTAGGAGAACACAGCCAGGTCTGCCTGACCGGCCCTGGGTGGTGAGGGTGGCTAAGGGCTCCCGGGATGTGCCCCCTTAGTCGTTCCTGGGCCCTTTTTTTTTTTTTTTTTTCCAAGTTTGCTGTCTTTTTTTAGATTTATTTTTGGTTGCACTGAGTTTTCATTGCTTTGTGCGCGCTTTTTTTAGTTGCAGTGCACGAGGGCTTCTCTTGTGACCGAGAAGAGGCTCCAGGCACGCAGGCTTCAGCAGCTGTGCCGCACGAGCTTAGTTGCTCTGAGGCATGTTGAATCCTCTCAAACCAGGAATCGAATCCGTGTCCCCTGCACTGGCAGGTGGACTCCCAACCACTGGGCCACCAGGGAAGCCCGTTGATACTCAGGGACCAAGTGTCTGGGTCTGCCAGGGTCTCAACTCTGCTCACTGTCCCACCCAGCTGGACCTAGAAAGGCAGGCCAAGGCCGCTTAGCTAGGTCTGCTTCTTAACACATTATTTGGCTGCACTGGGTCTTAGCTGCAGCATGAGGGATCTTCAACCTTCACTGGGTTATGTGAACTCTAAGTTGCAACTTGTGGAATATAATTCCTTGACCAGGAATTGAACCTCTGCTTCCTGCATTGGGAGCACAGTGTCTTAGCCACTGGACCACAAGGGAAGTCCCCAAATACACTTCTGTTTACTCCCCATAGCATGCCTCATCACCAGGAGACTCAGCTGGGTAGGTGGTAGGCTGCGAGAGGAGGAGAGGAGATGGGGAAGGGGTGGGGGGAGGGAAGGAGAGGGAGATGGAAGAGGAAGGAAGGGATGAAGGAGAAGGGAAAGGAGGGCAGGGGACATCCAAAGATGAATGAACCTCAACCCACCAGAGCTCTGGGAGCCTCCAGGGAAAATAGTCCTGCAGGCCCCAGGGCAGGGAATGCACTTCCACTGGATTCAGAGAGATGAGAACTTGAGGAGGACGCCTGGCTGTGCAGGATCAACCCTGCTCCTCTTGTCTTTACTCCCAGACCACAGAGGCCCTGAGCACACCTGTCCGAGGCTTCCCAACCCCTGGAAGACTGCCTGGAAGACTCCCAGTAAGACTGGAAAACTCCCAAAGCCAGCCCCCTGCCCCTGACCCAGTCCACCTAACTCCTCAGCCCCCTCCTGGCTCCTCACTCTCTCTAAGCAATGTCTCCCTCTCAGAGGGTGGACATCTACCCATCCCATGCGTGCATATCAGGTCCTGGAGGAGAGGAGGGGACAGGCAAGGTCCTGCCTTGCTGGCACATTCCCAGCTTCAGACCATAGACTCGATTCCTGCTTTATCTGTGACCACCTATCTATTACTAAGAACTCATCTGTTCTGTTTTGCTGCTACTAAGCCATGTGCATGCGTGCTAAGTCACTTCAGTCCTATCTGACTCTGTGACTCCACGGACTGCTGCTCTCCAGGCTCCTTTTTCCATGGGATTCTCCAGGCAAGAATAATGGAGTGGGTTGTCATGACCTCCTCAGGGGAATCATCCCAACCAAGGATTGAACTTGTGTCTCCTGTGGCTCCTATATTGCAGGTAGCTTCTTTACCGCTGAGCCACCGGGGAAGCCCCTACTAAGCCATAATACCTGTGAGGTCAGTGGCCAGGCCAGGCATTCTTTTTCAGTTGCCTATCAGTCACAAAGTGGCTTTCTATGGCAACTTGCCCCTCACCTGCTGCAGGACACAGGCGCCAATGGAACCCT
The DNA here is from genome assembly GCF_029378745.1 of Bos indicus. Lineage (NCBI taxonomy): Eukaryota > Metazoa > Chordata > Mammalia > Artiodactyla > Bovidae > Bos > Bos indicus. The sequence continues at coordinate 55,116,548 of NC_091772.1, read as the reverse complement.
GGGCAGGGTTCTGTGTAGCTTCACATTCGTCCTTAGTAAGGGACATGTGTGTGAGCATGCTGAGTTTCTTCAGTCGTGTCTGATTCTTTGCAACCCTATGGACTGTAGCCCACCAGGTTCCTCTGTCCATGGGATTCTCTAGGCAAGAATACTGGAGTGGGTTGCCACACCATTTTCCAGGGGATCTTCCTGACCCAGGGATCAAACCTGCATCTCTTGGGCATTGGCAGGCAGGTTCTTTACCACTAGCGCCACCTGGGAAGCCCTTAATAAGGGACGCTCTCCTCCAAACACCAGGGCTTAGTGTGTGGCTCGTGGGTGCAGTGGAAACCTAGCCAGCCGCTTCTGCAGAGCCCCAGCACCTATCAAAAGCCCATCACAAACATTATTTTCTGGGGTCCTCACAGGCTCCCAGTGAGAGGAGGAGGACAGCTGTCATTTCCATCTGGCAAAAGGAGAAACTGAGGTAGGGAGTCCAATCCACCCAGAGTCTTCTGGGTTCTAAGCTCCTCTCTCTACATCCCAGGCTTCCCAGGTAGCCCAAGTGGTAAAGAACCCATCTGCCAATGCAGGAGACATGAGATGTGGATTCGATTCCTGGGTTGGGAAGATCCCCTGGAAGAGGAAACAGCAACCCACTCCAGTATTCCTGCCAGGAGAATCCCATGGACAGAGGAGCCTGGCAGGATACAGTCCACAGGGTCGCAAAGAGTCAGACACGACTGAAGTGACTTAGCATGCACTACATCCCCAGGCTTGGGAGCCTAAGGCTTGGTGATGACTGAGCAGGTGGGCACTGTGGACCACTATTTAGGGTGGTGGGGCTGGAGGGGTGTGTCATCACTTGAGAAACAGACCACACTAATAGACTCCTGAGATACGTGTAGGCCCCACACAACTGCTCCCCCTCTCAGTCCTTTTGCAAGTGCCCTCCACTGTGGGCAGGATGCCAAGGAATGAATGGCACAGCCAGCCTTCCTGGACCTGTGCGCCACGTGTATTTTTAGGCTCTGCCCTGCCATTTGCAGTGACTGACGTCCTCTGGGAACCAGCCGGCTGCACACTGGGAGCCCAGTTGTCTCTCTGAGGTCTCGGGCACTGCCCCTGCCCTGACCCTGGAGCTCATGACCTAGCCCCTTATCCACGGCTGAGTCGGCTCCTGATGGTGAACGCAGCCCCCACCCCTCCGCACCACCACCCCCCCTCCAGCTGCCCTGCACACACACAGCTGTGGCGAGATGTGTGAGCCACAGAACCTGTGACCTGGGGCAAGTCATGTTCTGGACCTTGGATAGTGGCCGGGGGGGCATCAGCTGCACAGGGGACCCTAGGCCGTATGGTCACTGAGGTGCTCAGGAGACCTGGGGGCACTGTGGCACACAGGCACGCCCTGGGGAAGACTGTGCTGTGCTGAGGGAGCGCCCTGTGTCACGCCTATGGGCAGATGCCTCGAGGCCTGGAGACCTTACTGGAGCTGGACTAGCCCAGGGGTCACCTCACCAGTGCACTTCCAGGAGCAGAGAAGCACAGCTAAATCTCAGCAGTTAAACTTTGAAGACTTCTTTATCTTGTCTTCTGTTTCCTCTCTGCTCCCTTTTCTCCAACCTAATACTGTTCTGTTGCGGGGTGCCTGTGGGACCAGGGGGTTCACAAGGGCAGGAGTCTGTGGCATCTGCAACCTGCGGGCCGCGTAGCCCTCCCATGCCGAGGCTCGGTTTCTTCTGTAATATGGGGAGTCAGAGCCGATGTGCACGGTGTGGTAAGGGGTTCACTGCGGTGGCTCTCACGTTTTCATTGGGCACTTACCGCAAGCAACGCACTTTACATCTTGGTCAAGTACCCACTTAGATACGTGTACCTGAAATAAACGGTTCCCAGGGCCAGAGCACTCTCCCTGAGATGCTCTCCGCCTCATTCTGTTTCGTTTTTATAAAATGCTGGTCACCACTCATTAAGCTTTTACACGACCCAATACTGGCCTCTGATTTGATGTCGAGACAGACCAAAAAAAAAAAAGCAAGTGCAGACGTAACCACCCATGGAGTACAGGGCTATGCAGGGAAGAGGGGTCTAACGAACAGGAGGGGCGACCCGTTCCCCTGTTCACTGAGACGCCTCCAGCCGGAGCCGGACAAGGCGGCAAGCAGGCCAGGTCAGGCTGGGCTCGGAGGCCCTGGTGGCGCGGCTGGGATTTATTTTAAGGGACACGGAACGCCACCGCAGGAGAGGGGGAGGGGCGGGATTAAAGGAGAAGATGCGCTCAGCATGTTATATTTAGCGGCCAACGCGCCGGAAGCGCTCGTTACCCGCAGTTACTACGGCGCCCCACGCGCGAGGGGCAGCCCCCACCCTAACCTCCTAGGCAGTGACCTTGATCCCCTGTCTTCTTCCGCCTAGGGAAGAGACCCTCCCCCCCCGACCCTCCGCCTCCACCCCGCTGGCAATGATTATGGCCCGGCCTCCTACCTTCTACCCTCAAGGAAGAGACCTCCCCGGCCTCCCACCTTCACTCCGCGGTCAGTGACCCCGACCCCCCGTCACTCCCCGAGGAAAGGAGCCCCCAATCTTCGCCCCTGGGGAACGGGAGAGTTGGGGCGCACGCTGGCCTTCCCGCCCAGGGCCGGGGAAAGATGTCCGGCAAGCTGCTTTAAAAGGGAAACAGAGCCGTGAACACTGTCCACTGGCTCCCTGCCCCTGGGTGGCGAGAAGATTAGCACGCGCGGCAGGCAGAACTTGGCGCCCCGCCCCTTCGCCACACGTGTGCCCCGCCCCTCCCGCGCACGCGCGCTCCGCCCCGGCCGATTCCCACCCCTCCCCCAGTCCTGCCCGTCGTGTCTCGTGCTACCACCCTGCGCGGGGCCCGCCGGGAGCCAGCCGAGAAGTGGGGCGGAAAGCAGGGGAAAGCCCGCCCGGGCTGGCGGCGATGGCTGCGCAGGCGCAGATCGTGGGCCCGCCCCCAGGCCGGCGGCACGGCCATATTTAAAGGGAGGCCGGCGAGGCAAGCCAATGGGGGACGAGCGTGTGGGGGCGGGGCGTGGCGGCGCAGGCCCCGGATGTGGCTGCTGTGGCCCCTCCTCCCCCGCGCTCCCCTCTGAGCCCCCGGCCGCGCGCCGCCGCCGCTCGCTCGCAGGTCCCCGCGGAGGCCCTCGCGCGGCGGTGAGGCGGCGCCGAGGCCGAGGAGAGGGTGAGGAGGCGACCGCGCGGAGGCGAGCGGGCCAGGCCCGGCCGGGAGGCCGCCGCCATGAGCGGCTCCTCGGGCACCCCGTACCTGGGCAGCAAGATCAGCCTCATCTCCAAGGCGCAGATCCGCTACGAGGGCATCCTCTACACCATCGACACGGACAACTCCACCGTGGCGCTCGCCAAAGGTAGCGCGCCGCGGCCGTCCCAACCGTCCGGCCCCCACCCCCTCCAACAGCCGGGCCCGCGCCCCCGCCCTACCCCCACCTCCGCCAGCGCGCCCCCTCCCCAGTCCCGCCTCACCCCCCCTTGGCGCCCCTCCCCCGCCCCCTGGCGCGCCCCCGCATCCGGTCCGCGCCCCCCGGGGCGCCCCCGGCCTCCGCCCCTCTCCCGTCGCAGCCCTCCGGGGCTGGACCCGCACAATGGGCTCCCCGGGCCCCGGAGGCGGCGTATTTGTGAGCCGCAGCCCCGCGCTGCCCGGAGTTGGGGTGGGGAGGTGGGGGCGGGTCCAGCACCCGCGGCGCCGCCCCCCGTTCTCCTTGGTGGCGTAGCCCACCTCTGCAGGTGGGGGCTCGGCGTTGTTGGGGTTGCCTGCCCTAGGGCCGAGGGGGCTGCGGGCGCCGAGAAAACCTAGTCCCTAGGGGGAGGGGAGGGGAAGGGAGGGATGGGGGGGCGGGCAGACCCGAGTCTCCCCGGGCCTCTCCGGGACGCTGTGAGGGCGGGGGGTAAGAAAACGACTCCTGCAAGCCCTTCTGGAACCTATTAAGCAGCTGGGGCCTTGAGCCTGAACAAATACCACGTCTTAATGGATTCTCCTGCCAGGATAAGAGCGTCGGTTGGCGGCTAGGTGCTCCGTTTGAAAGCGCCTTCCAACTCTAATTCAGACGTTCGGTCTGTGGGTTTATCCTTTGGTGACAGACCCCTCCCTGCGGGCGCTGGTATCCCCACTGAAGTCCTGGGAGACTAGGGAAAAGATGGCTGCATTGTGCCTCTGCTGGAGCCCAGAGTCTTTCTGAGTGTGTTGAGGCAGGAGGTGGCCTCAAAGTTCCTTTGTCTTCATCCTCCGGGAAGGTAACTAGTGTGGTTCCCCTGCCTCCTAGAAGTGCTGCGTGCAGCCAGGTCTGCAGAAGCCCCGTGTGCTTGGTGGGTCTTATTAGGCCAAGGACATTGTGCTGGGCTTCAAGGGTCAAGGTGCAGCGCCCACGCTCTTGTGTTAGAGCCCCAGGCCTTTAGGTCGCAGTCAGTTCCCAGCTCTGGGAATAGCTCCTCTAAAGACTGGTAGTTAAGTTTTTGGATGGACGCGTTGCTCCAGGAGGTGTTGATACAAGTACTATTAGTATTGTGTTAGTATAAGTACTAATTTGTAATAGTACTAACTAGTATTAGTATTATAAGATTATATTGTCATTTGTACTTTTGACTGAATTTGGCCTGAGACCCTGGTTGGAAAACCTGAAGCCTAGAGTAGTCCCTGGTCCTCAGTGTGCTCAAATTCGTTAGAGGCAGCCTCAAGCCCATCTGTGCCTCAGAGATCCCAGGAGGAGCTTGGGCTCCTTGAACCCTGCCATCAGGGGTTAACCCCCTAGGAAGTTCCTCTAGGAGACAGTGACACTGCTGGTGGGCGTCCATGTTCAGGGCCCCCCTCTCCCATTGTTTCTCTACCAGCTCCTCCCAGGCTGGTTGTGGACAGAAGGGTGGGGATAGCACTCAACCCACGGCTTTTCTCCGTTGAAAACAGAGTCCCCTGGGCTGATGTGTTGTGAAGTTTCAATCAAAAAGCAGCTGTGGGGCCGTTTAATCTGCTAAGTCAGATGTGAATGGGGGTTCTGCAAACCAGACGACTCATTTTGTGAGAGCGCTGGCTTGTATTTGAAAGTGAGAACACTGAGCTTCATGAATCTTTCCTTGTCCTTTGTGACCTAGAACTTTTTGGAGCTTCGACAGCTGGGGTCTTGTCAGTTGATAATGGGGTCTTCTCCATTGATAATTGGGGGGTGGGTATTAGTTGAAACGTGGAAACTGGGTGCTGTGGATGGCTCCTCGGAGGGGACTGATTGAATGCACTTGGTTGAGGACAACAAATTAACCCTTCTTTTTCTCAACTCCTAAGTGAGGTCCTTCGGTACTGAAGACCGTCCCACAGATAGGCCTGCTCCCCCTAGAGAGGAGATTTATGAGTACATCATCTTCCGGGGAAGTGATATCAAAGATATTACTGTGTGTGAACCTCCGAAAGCTCAGCACACGCTCCCTCAGGATCCTGCTATCGTTCAAGTAAGTGCCTCTCTGTATTTCTGTTGTGGGCATTGTTTCTAAGAGCTGCTGGTTTCCAAGTGGAACTTGGTGTCGTCTGGCCAGAGTGCTCAACTCAAAGAATGATCTTTTCATGAAAAGTAGTTGAATTTTCGTCTAGGCGGTTGGTGTTCTGTGGGAGGTCTTAACCTCCTCTAGCACGCAGTGGGGTGTACTGAAGAGGGAGGCGGGTGTACTGAAGAGGGAGGTGGGTGTGCTGGGAGGGGTGGGGGGCGAGATGCTTCTAGGGGAGATTACCAATATGCACCTGGGGGGCTTGTCCTTAGTGTCGGGTTGGGTAAGCCTGTAGCCCCAGTGGTGTGCTATGAGCAGCAGAGACGTTTGGAGGGACTTGGGTCAGCGGAACTCGCTGTTTCCACATTGTCCAGGCGTTGTATTTAGAGTTGCGGAACATTGACGTTGCAGGTCTCACACCACATGCCTGCCTGCTGCATTAGGGCATTTGCCCTGGATTACTAGGGAGCCCAGGGGTCCCTAGTAATCCCTTTCTTAACTTGTAAGAAGTTTACAAGTCCCTTTCTTGACTTGTAAACATCGACAGTCACTGACTCTTCTTGGGTTCACACTGCAGGAGGCTCTGGGGCTCAGCGTGCCCCCTGGGAGGTAGGAGCTTGCACTCTGGGCTGTGGAGCCCGTAAAGAAGCTCCAGGCCAGACTTTGGAAAGGCTTGGAATGAGCATCCCTAGGAAGCTGCGAAGAAGGAAGTACCTGAACAAGTCCTGAGAGACATCGGGGCCCAGGCACCAGTCTGCCTGAAGGTGGGGAGCCAGAGAGGAAACGTGTGAAGACAGTTCCCTAGTAGCACAGCTGGGCCCCTGAATGTTGGGGGAAGGGCCTAGTCGATGCCCCTGGTCCTCTGAGTTTCTAGTCATAGGCAGCAGGGGCCATTAGAGGGGTTCATAGCGTTAGGAGAAGATCGTGTTAGAATTTTGTAGACTGGTGGAGCTGGGGATAAAGTATGGAAAGGGCAGTTCTGAGCTCCCTGAGGCCATCTTGGAGGCTCATGCTCCTCGGTGCCGCCTCAGCCTCTGCGAACACAGGCTGACAGCCTGGCTGCCTTTGCTGGTCTGCACGGTGCTCTCCAGGCAGGGTGATGGGAGGCCTTGCGCTGCTCTCACCTGTGTGTCTCGTTGCTCAGTCTTCCCTGGGCTCGGGCTCGGCCTCCTCCTTCCAGCCACACGTGCCTTACAGCCCCTTCCGAGGGATGCCGCCCTACAGCCAGCTGGCCGCCAGCTCCCTGCTTAGCCAGCAGTATGCCGCTTCCTTGGGTTTAGGTGAGTAACCTTTGCCACCTGTGAACTGCCTGTGCTGTGACATCCAGGAGATGGGCACAGACCCTGGTGGTGGGGACACTGTATTCTTGTCACATGCAGATTTGTAGTGCACACTGCGTAATGTACCTTTCTCAGTGCCCCTTCAGCTAGTGAGAAATTAGTAATTCCTCAAATGAGTGAGAGAGGCAGCAGTATGAGTTTTGAAACAGATGAACTGAATCAGAATTCCTTTAAAATAGCCTGTGTCTGGGTGGAAGTTGTGGTACGTCTGCTTCAAGGAAGAAATAACTGATATGTGTAATTACAGATGAGTTCTAACCACTTACACATTTGTCAGCCTATAAATATAAAAGTTAAGTGCAACACCCACCTATTCTATCCTTTTATCATTCTCCTGTCAGTGCTTTGCTCAAAAAGTGAAATTTCCCCCACGGCTGAGTAAGTTCTCTACACGCGTAGACTGAGGGTTACCTGGCCATAGGTTTGCAGTGTATTCAGACCACAGAGTTGCAGGCATTGCCTACTTCGCTCATGAATCATGCTTGTAAGAGTCCTGCCGTCTTGACCACTGCTCCTGCAGTGCAGGAGCCCTTCTCACCTGGCTCCCTCTTCCTAGGTGAGGCTTGTGTGAACAAAGTGCCCCGTGAAAGAGCCTGCTGGGTGCGAGCGGAGTCTCTCCTTACTCACCTGTGTGCTTTCTTGTTTGCTCTTGTCTCCTTTATCTTCTTTTAGAGAAGTTGGTAAGCCCTCCAGCCTCAGCCGCGGCTTCCAGCCCTAGTTCTTCTCCATCTCCACAACCTGTTTCAGAGCTTGACATGTCCTCAGAGCCACACCAGCTCACTTCCAAGGGTAACAGCAGTTTTGGAGAACTGCATGCCGTGTTGCGAGCTAAGAGCGAGGGGTAAACCAGTAGTAGCCCAGAATGACGGTAGCTGTAGCAAATAACTTGCTGAGCCCATGGATCAGCTCAAGTGCTTCTGTGTGGTTCTGCATGCGATCCTGGAGTAATGGCTCCCACAGTTTTAAATGACTGATTAGAAAGAACCGGCAGTGCACTTTGTTCACTCGTCCTGAGTCCAGGGCCTGTTTTCACCTATTCCGTATTACCTCTGCTCAGAAGGCCCTTTTCTGGGGTTTCTATTGGGGAAGTCTGCAGGGCGATCGCCTGCTGCTCTGGGATCCGTGTGGCACTTTCCTCACCACCCAGGGCATGAGGAATCGGGGGCCTCAGATATCTCTGGGGAAAGAAGCACCATTAAAATTGGGTGGCCAACCTGAGCTGTAGACCAGGTGAACAGTGGGCCTGATCCCTGGCTTATTAACACTGGTTTGTGCAACCTGTCTGCCGGGTGCCTGCATGTGTGGGAGTTTCTTGACCTTTCTGGGCCTTCTCCTTTCACCAGCAGTCTGACACGAGAGCGCTGTGTGCCACCCTCACCATTGCAGAGACTCAGTCCAAGATGGTACCTGGGGCTTCCGTTACAGTCCACAACTACCGTCAGTCTGTTAACCTGCTTGTGTTGCGTTCCTGCGTGGATGCCAGAGGATCTGAGCTATGGCTGCAGTGATGGTTTTTCTCCATTTAAAAACTGCCTGAGATAGTTGGTGGTTGTCGCACAGAGTCAGACACGACTGAAGTGACTTAGCAGCAGTAGCAGCAGGGCTCTTTACTTAGAACTGCTCTAAGGGCAAGATAGTTTGAGTGGTCTGTTTTTGTGAAAGGTAAACCAGCCCAAGGTTCTTGCCCAGTCTGGTTACAGTGTGAGTAGGACACAGCTGTGTCTTGTTGTGGGAAGGCCATGCTCAGTGACGAAATTGTCAGAGAAAGTGGTCTAGGTTAATTAATGCCATCACAGAGAACACTTAGAAGTACCAGCGTGGGGACTTCCTGGTAGTCCAATGGTTAAGAATTCGCGCTTCCCCTGAAGGAGGCACAGGTTTGATCCCTGCTTTGTGGTGTGGCCAAAATAAAAAGTACCTGTGTGTAGGGCCTGGCTTCTGAGTACTTCTGATCTTTACAAGGAATTTCTCACAGTCGTTTCTGTTGTGTTTGCAACAGAAGGTAGACTGTCCTGTGTTCACGTGTGCTGGGCTGCTCCTCCGAACATAGTTACTCTATAGTTAGGATTCATTCTGTCTCAGAAGTCTGTGCACCTCCACCTAGTCTTCAGCTGTCTGCTGCAACAGTGCCCACAGGAACGTGGGAGGGGAGATGGCCTGACCTCCCCCTCTGGCCTCCTCCTGTGGCTAAGCCCCTCCCGTGAGCTGGGAATTCTGCCAAGACTGGCTTCCGAGGCTTCTCTTCTGCCCTCAGGCCTGGGGATGCCTCGGGGTGGGGAAAGATTCCTGCAGTGCCGGCTCCAAGGGCAGCCTGGGAACCCTGGGCTCTTACAATGAGCCTTCACTGGGGGAGCACAGGCTGTCACTTCTCTGTAGTCAGCTCTCATTGCTTCATCCTTTTTTATTTTATTGCGCCTTAAGCAAAAATGACCGTGTTCTAGCATTTTGTGGAAGATGCCAGACTGAGATGGTTCTTGTCCAGGAGGGCCCAGAGTGAAACACATTCTCAGACCATGAATTCACCAGCATCTCAGGACTGTCGAGCCCCCACGGGGTTAGAGCTTATGTGGTTTGGGGGAAGCGTTTTCTAAGGCACTTGAGAGGTGTTCATGGTGGTAGGGGTTTCCCTCCTCGGGGTGCCCTAACTAGGGGAGCCTGCTGGCTTTGTTGCTGCCTAGACTCAGTGCAGGGGATGGTACAAGTCAGGGCTGTGCTGCGTTTGGTAGAATTTCTCAAGGCAGTTGCCTTCCTCTCCTGCCTCATTCGCCAGCTGGGAGACAAGTATCAGGGTGTGGGGTGTGAGGCTTGCTCCTTTTCTCCATTTTTAAATCCTCTTCTTCTCAACTCAGGAGCCAGCTTTCCATCTGTCTCAGTCAGCAAGAGCCCCATGGTGGAGCAGGCCGTCCAGACTGGATCTCTTGATAACTTAAACTCCAAGAAGCTGTTACCTGGCAAGGGCACTGTGGGCATGCAGCTCAATGGGCGCCCGGCCCCACCCGGCACCAAGGCCACCGCCGGTACTTAACTGCTCTCTCCCCTGGTCTTTATTCATGTTCTCATAGGCACAGTGCTTCCTGGGGGGGTCTCTATTTTTTTAACTAGATCCCCCGGCCCCTCACCTCACAAGCCCTATAGATTTTGCAGGGCAGCCTCTTGCCACATGTACCCTGGGGGTGCCGCCTATATCCCTTGCTGGGCTTTGCTTCTGCGGGTGCTGGCCTTAAACTCTTTCCTTTTGCGCCTTAGATATAGCTCAGCCAGCAGCTGTGCAAACTCAAGGGCAGGTGAATGACGAGAACAGAAGACCTCAGAGGAGGCGCTCAGGTAACAGCTATTGCCATTTAGAGTTCTGGGGAGCTGTGCTCTGCTCACTGCTCCTGCCTGCTTCTCGTGGGTGACAGTTTCAGGGGGCTGGGTTCAGCGGTGGCTTCCATGTATTCTGTCCCTCTTGGTCTGCTGTTTGACACTGAGCAATGTTGGGTTAGTGGCTTACCAGCCAAGGCCACTCTTTCTTCTCACAGGGAACAGACGAACAAGGAACCGCTCCAGAGGGCAAAGCCGTCCAACTAACATCAAGGAAAACACAATCAAGTTTGAAGGTGACTTTGATTTTGAGAGTGCAAATGCCCAGTTCAACAGAGAAGAGCTGGACAAGGAATTTAAGAAGAAACTGAATTTTAAAGGTCTGAAAATTTGCCCTCCCCCCAGGAGTGTCCATAGAGTGGGTCAAGGAAAGACAGCTGGGGGTAGGGGGCAGCTGGGAATGGTGGTCACTGGGAAAGCTTGCCTGTCATATAAGGAATTCCTGGCAAGGAGTGGAGTCTGGAGTGGGGACAAGAGCAGATTGCAGGGCCTGGGGCAGTGCGGGGTGAAAGAGACCAGCCCTGAGGAGCAGAAGAGCTTTAACTCAGTGCAGAACACTCCTGGGCGTTTCCCCAAGCCTCAGTCAGCTGGAGTGGCCTAGTGGGCACCTGTCCTGGCAGAAGGGGCTTGGTTTGCTCCCTGGCATCTCAGTGCTCTGCTTCTCTGTGCAGATGACAAAGCTGAGAAAGGGGAAGAGAAGGACCTGGCCGTGGTGACCCAGAGTGACGAGGCCCCTGCTGACGAGGACCACTTGGGGCCCAACTGCTACTATGACAAATCCAAGTCCTTCTTTGACAACATCTCCTCTGAACTCAAAACCAGGTTGGGGATCTGAGGGACCAGGCAAGGCCTCGGGGAGCTGGTGTGGAGGTGGTGTACCTGTGCCCTTGAGACTGGGGCATGCTCCCATGGAGACCAAACCCAGATCTCAGGTTCAGGGCAGATCTCTGGGGCCCCCATTCACAGTTTTACCATCATGCACACAGTAGCCCCAGTGGCACCATCAGTAGGTGGGGTCACTGGTGCTAGAGTGATCTGACCCAGGTCAAGGCCCCTCTTTGCTCAGCTGCCCTTTTGAACCATCAGGGTGGGGGTGGAAAGTGCTCCCCGCTGGTACTGCTGATGTTCAGTTCTGTACCACCTCGCCTGGGCCTGCTTCCTGGTCTGACCTTGCTGGCTTGAGGCCCTTGCCACCTAGGCAGCTGGCATGGGTGTCCACGGTTTTCTTAAACCTGATGGCTTGAGGCCGGGGACTTGTATGTGCTTTGTTTTTAGTACCCAACTGCTGATGCCTAGGTGCTGCCCAGGAACATGCTAGACAGTAAATGGAGTCTGTAGGATGAGCATGGTGTGGACACTCAGGTCCCTTCGTTACTCCAGTGGAGTAGTGGGCGCTGGGGGTACAGCAGAAAGGAAAGGAAGAGGCTCTTGTTGCCCTTCACCCTGAGCACACAGCAGTCTTGTGCTGGCTTTAAGAGGTTGCAGGTGTGAGAGACCCGTCCAGTAGGAAATAGGCCTGGGAATCCTTGCAGTGCAGAGGCTCCGGCTCCAAGGTCCTGACTGGATTGCCGCCGCCCCCCATGGCTCCAGTGATGAGTCACCATCTGTCCTTCTTCCTCCCCAGGCTGTGTGAGGAGCTGCCTGCTGCAGTCAGTTTCACGTTCTTTGTTTGTGGTTCAGTTCCAGGCGGACGACGTGGGCTGAGGAGAGGAAGCTCAACACGGAGACCTTCGGAGTGTCAGGGAGGTTCCTCCGAGGCCGTAGTTTCCGGGGTGGATTTCGAGGGGGCAGGGGCAACGGTGCAACCCGCCGTAACCCGACTTCCCACAGAGCTGGGACCGGCAGGGTGTAACGAGGCAGCCAAAGGTAAGTGAGGGGGGCTCCGTGACCCTTTAGCATCATGGCCAGACTGGGCCCCGTAATCTTAATGAATCACTTGGGGGGCTCTCAAGGACGGTGAGACTCAGGCCCCAGGTTGTCAAAGTGAGGGTCTAGGCACAGAAGGGTGGGGTGTTTCCTCCTCTAGTGTGGTCAATCAGGAGAGATGATTACAAGCTGGGACTAGCCCCAGCCTGGTCCTGCAGTGCCCCCAAGTCTGCATCTTTAGGTCAAGGGATCACATGTGCCCCTTGGGGTCTGGATGGCATGTGAGCTGCAGGTGGGACCTGGAGCTGCCTCCCAACCCCCAATGTGGACAAAAACAATGATCTCAAGTTGTGTTGGCTGACTTGGGGTTGGGGGAAGGTTGAGTAGCCCTTTCTTCATTGGAGGCCAGGGTGTGCTGGGCTTGGGCTGGGGAGGTGCCTGGTAAGATACTAACCAGGTGTCATGTCTTCTCGAAGGCTCTTGCTGAAGCGGCACGGGTGCCAGGCCGTGTCTACGAGGATGATGGAGAACGCTGCACTTACTGGGGGAGATGTGGTCACTTCGTTTACTGAGTTTGGAAAGTTCCACGCTACTTCTTAAGTTTTGGACTGAACTTGGATGTGGTCTGGGTTAGAACCTCTTGTTTGGGGAAGTGTACATGGGAAACCGCTTTGAGGTTTCCTAGCCTATTTTTCCTTTTTAGTTGTGCACAGCCTGATTCTAAGGTTTTGGTGTTCTGCAAAAAGGTTCTGGAGCGAAAGCGTGATCCTCATTTTGTGACCTTTCTTGGACAGCTTTGACTTTAAGGTGGAACCAAATTTCATTTGGCAAACGCAGCAGCCAAATGCATCTCTGTAACTCAACTGGCCACAGGTGCTGTTGGCCTGGCACCCTCACTGCCACAGGTGGGGCCCAGGAGCCGGGCACGGCCAGCACAGGGGCATGTGGGGGCGGGTGGGCCTAGGGCAGGGAAAGTGCGGTGTCCCACGGATCATGTTGTATAAGCAAAGCAGATGACCCTGACATCCCAAGGGGCAATGTCAAGGTAGGGGCTGGTGGGGTTGGGGTGGGGGGCTCCTGGTGGTGAGCTGTCACTTGGAACGTGGCTTCTGTAGGAATCGGGGTGGGGGTGAACACCCAGGACAAGCCCCTCGGTGGCGTGCCTGTCCTCGCCAGTCCGTGACCCAGGCCAGTCAGTGTTGGACTCAGGCCGAACGCTGTTCGGTGTCTCATCCACTTGGAAATGAGCCAGTCTTTGTTTTTTTGCGAGGTCGATTGACCGAGAGCATATTTCTTCTCAGTTGTAAATAGTTCCATGTTTTTGTTTTACTGGTAGGTGGAGGGGAGGGTGGGAATATAAATTCGTTGCATGAGACCTGTAGTAGAAGCATGTTCCCTCTGACAGGGCATTGTGGTGAACATAAGCACCTTGGTAACTAAATCCCTTTAAGTAGGTATAAAGGTTTTAGTTCTGTATTACGTTACTGTAAAAGCTTAGGTTTATTTTTGTAGGACTTCATGGCTAAGAATTAGAGCATAGCAATGGGGTTGCTCTGTTGGAGTAATGTAAACTTGTAATTATAAATAAACACGCAAACCTTTAAAACTCTTCTTGCTCTAGAAATAGTCCTGTTGACTCTGTTGCCTAAATTACATCAGGGTTAACATGCCTGTCCCACATGCATGCTGTGCATGTGCGTTCAGGCCTTGAGCTGGTCAGATCTCTGGGGACACCTGGTGCTGTGAGCAAGACCTGGTCAGTCTGGGTGTGGGCCGTCAGCCAGGCCCTTCTGGGGTGAGTGATCCTGCTCTCTGGACACTTGGGACACTGGTTTAAAGAACCAGCTTCAGAAAGCTTGCTACCTTAGTGCAGCTTCCACACCCCCAGAACTTCATGTTGATGCTTTATAACGTGTTACAGGGTGGACCCTTGGACCACAGAGAAAAGCAGAGCCCTGGCCACTTCCAGATGGGAGCGCCTCTCGTCACTGTTAATGGGCATCCAGGTGGTTTCTCACAGGCAGCGTCAGGGCAGGGCCAGGCAGCAGGTGGACCCAGCCTTGTGTTCTGGCCAACGTCCTCTTTTGGGCAGTCCACCACTCCTAGCAGGTCCTGAGCCCTGGTGGTAGTTGCAGAATTTGAACAAATTCTTGGCAACTTTCCATTCGGGTGACTGACATCTTTGACCAGTGAAAAATAAATACCTTCCACAGTTGACCTGCTGAATACAACCAGCCTAAACACTAATTCTAAACTAGGTAGGTGACTCCACACACAAGCTCAACAGGTATTTCTCTGCTAGAGATTCTAAATATAGTTAAGTCAGTTTACCACCTATGCTTAACCTTGCTATCAAAAATTTAAACTGACAATCATTGTGACACTTCAGGCTGAGTTTACAATGTGTCTAGGCCTTTTCACTGTTTTGGCTGTGCTGTGTGGCTTATGGGGTCTTAGTTTCCTGACCAGGGAGTGAGCGAATGGGGGAGGGGGGCTCTCAGCAGTGAAAGTGCCAAGTCCTGCCCCTGGATCACCAGCGAATTCCCTGTATTCTTTAGAAGTCTGACGGATGGACATAAACCATTGAACTGAGAACTCAGTTCAAGAAAAGCCATAGACTAGACGAGTACTACGAGTGCAGTCAGAAGAGACCACCAGCCCAGAGACTCAAGAAGGCCCTCTGGGCCCTCCTGTGGTACGGGAAGCCAAAAGGCAATGCCATCGCTAAAGCTGGTGGCAGAGCCCACGAGAGGCAGAGAGCTATGTAGGCAAAGTGGGTGGTAGGGGTTTTTCTTCTGAGGCAAAGTTTAGGACCATCACTTATTCTGTAAGTGGGCTGGAAGCTAAAAGGAGGATAATCTTTCTGGTTAAAAAGGGAGAAGGGGGTAGGGACCAGAAGTCTTAAGGGATCAAAACAGGAGGAATGCTGACCTCATTTACTAGAACCAGAAATTCAAGACCAGTTCCAGAGCTGCGCTGCAAAGTGAGCTCCAGGTTTAAACTGAGCGGTCTGTCCTTGTGATGTCATACATTCATCAAGGACTCCAACAAAGTGTGAGAAGAAACGGTCATCCTGTTTCTAGAACCCTTAAACTGGAGAAACCCCAAGTTTCTGCCTCCATGGCACCCCTTGTCTACTGCCCTGTACAGCCTTTCCACAAATCCCAAGGGAGGGATCCCACTCAACCATCACCTTGTCTTAGAGCCTGGTGAGGAGGAGCAGAAACGAATGCTCCAGAGACCCAAAGTGAGCAAGTTCCCTAAAGAGCTATCCATACACCTAAAAGATGCATTCACCTCTGAAAGAAAGGTTAAAAAATAGGCAAATTTATTGTAGGACACTTGGACAGTATGGATAAGTGGAATGGAAACGCGTATGTATCCTTTTGGAAATCAGCCATGATTTGAATTTAAAAATCGTTACAAGCAAAATTTCATTTCATCATGATGCCTTCTTTTGTTTCTTCTTTTCATTTTCTTCTTTTTCTTTTTCAATCTCAGCAACGTATTTCTCAATCTCTTCAGGATTTAAAATCTACCAAAGGAACAGTGTATGGTTAGCCACACAAGGTGCCCCCAAACCTAAGTCCCAGATGCCCCCTCTGGCTGCTTCTACAGGAGAGCGAAGCCACATGTGGCTGACCCAGGGGACAAGCTGGAACCGATGTGTAGATAGTCAATGTGGGAATGCTTGCTTTTCCACTCATGTGGGGACCCTTGTAAAGAACATTTCTTGGCGCTAGAGCAGTTCTGAACGTGCACTGCCCCCGGCCCTGACCACTGGGAACGCACCCAAAGAGAAGGACAGCAAACCAACTTGGTGATTACCTTGAGGGGTTGATCTCGCCTCATGACAGCAAGCTCTATGTTTTTGCCACCTGACTGAACCACCTTCAAGGGGAGAAAAGAGCATCAGACACCTCACCCACCTTGACCAGACTTGGTGCCCTGTGAACCTGAACCCAGAACTGCTGCAGAAGGGGAGGGGTGGACACGGGGTGCCCCGGCTGCACACTGACGCGGTCCTGTGGGGTATCTGCACTCCTCGATCCTGGGACAGCTGGACTCAGGGCCCTGCCAACTGCTCGCAGCCTACCCCATCACCGAGGCCTGACGCCTGGGCTCCAGCCTAGCCTTAAGCTGTAATCCCCCTCTGCCTCTTTGGCTTCACCCCCAGCACCTCCAAGGTCTTGACAGAGTCTAAGACCTCACAGCTCCCATCCATTATTCCCAGTTCTTCTAATTCTGACTCTAGCAATAGCTTAAGCCTCAGAAAGTCTGAACTCTAGGCCAACTTAGCCACTTTGGTACCCTGACTGCCCCAGATGTAGAAGGAGCTGACAAAGCACCAAAGTGGTGCCTGGTGGTACCATGAGTGCCTGCGCCTCTCCTTGTTGCCTATAAATTAGGCTGTTCCTTTCCATGCTGTCCATTCCCCAGGCCAAGTACCACCACCACCATAGTATGGGTGTCTTCATCTTGCCCAGGTTTCAAACACAAACTTACTTCCAGAAGGGCCTTGATAACCAGCTTAATAGTCAGATCATCTGTTTCAATGGCTTCGTCAGTATAATTCTTCTCCAGGAATTCACGCACTGACTTGGCACCCCGGCCTATAGCGTTGGCCTGAAACAGGGATGTGCGTTACATGGCACAGAATGCAACTATCCAGAGCCAGCCAGTGCCACCCTGCTCCTGCGTGCTGTGGAGAGGCAGCTGGGCTGGGGGAGGCCTTGCCCCATGGCTTCTTTTTGCAAAGGGCTATTTGGAGTTGGTGCTCATGCCCACTAAGAATGGGATTCTAAGGAAAGACACACGGGCATCTTATATACGCCACGTGTCCTTAGAGCTCACTGTCCTTTGCTCCCAAACATCAACACTGAACAACTTCCTGGCTTCCACATCACAAGTGTCATGAGCACACGACGTGTGTATGCACACATCCCTCTACAGGATGAAGCCGGCTCAAGGTCCCAACAGCCTCCAAAACTGCTTCCAAAGGCAAAACAGCCCCAAGCCCCTTTCTTGCCAGGGACTCACCTTCCAGGCATGGTATGTGCCCGAGGGGTCAGTCTGATAGAGTCGGGGGGTGCCATCAAAGTCAAAACCCACAATGAGGGCAGAGATGCCAAATGGCCGGCGCCCGTTGCTCTGCGTGTAGCGCTAGCGGAGAAAGAGACACAGTGACACTGCAGCCTCCACATGGAGGCTGCCCAAAACCCACTGCGAATAAAACACACCATGTTCCAAACACAGATTACAACAAAAGGATGAAAATAAATTAAGCCCATGTTCAGGTTACTTGTAATTCAAGTGAAAAATGAAACGAGCCCATGGTTTTTCAGCATTCCTCCTTCCTGTGCTACATTTTCATTCTTAGATCAGAACTGCATCACGGAACATGGCTGGGGTTCCTTGGAGTTACTTTGACAGCAGACACAATCTGGCTACAGACCAGGTTCACAAGTGACTAAGATTTCACCAAGGGCAGGAGTGGCTTTTAGCCCCCTCACAACTGTCTGGTGACTGGTCATTCAGAACAAGACAAAAACTACATCGTGTCCCTCCAGAAATGTGAATGTGGACTACTCCAGGCCACTAAATAAGAACACCACAATGCCACTGAAAAGGATACACAATAGTAAAAGTGCAGATGAGGAAGTCAAGGTTAGGACTGTGCCTGTAGAACAAGTGCAGTTTCCCGATTTGCCCACAGAGATGTCCCGTGGCAGGACGCCCCAGGACACAGCTCATCACCAGAGCCGAGCCACAGCAGGAACACCCACCTGCTTCAGACTGGCGATATAACGGGTGATGTACTCCACGGTGACCGGGTCCTCTACGGTCAGTCGGTGGCTCTGGCATTCCACCCGGGCCCTGTTGATGACTATTCTTGCATCAGCAGTGAGGCCTGCAAGGATCACAAAGACAATGCCCCCTAAGCCATGCCTCACCCCGGCAACTGTCAAGGATGGCGCAGACCACATGCATGGACAGCAGATAACCTTGGGCAGGTTCTAAAACCAGTCCTGAGAGGCAGCACCAAGGTTACTCTGAGAGCCCCACAGTGGAACCAGCAGCCTCTGTGAAATCCTCTGAGAAAGCTGACTGGTTAAGGAGCTATGGGTGCTAGGCTACACACTAAGTCTTTGACAAGTCAATCTCCAGGGGAACCAGGATCTTCCTGCTGAAGGAGGAAATGAGTGAAACCACAGAAGTCCAAGAACACTGCACATCCCGAGAGCAGGGCGCTATCCAGCTCTCCCCCCTTCATAGGTACACGGCTAACTGTGGACAGCTGACCTTTCTCCTGACAGCAGCAATGAGGAGACAGCACAGCTCTTCTTTTAGGAACTGTTTATTCATTTAGACCCTCTGCTTCAGCCTCCTGGGGAGGATCGTACCCCTGAAACTGAGGCCAGCCCTTTTCTTAAAAGCCAAATCTTTAAATGATTTCGGTTTAACCAATCACATGCCCCCCATAGCCCTTTCACTAGGTTAGCCTCCAGACAGCCATTCTTCCAAGACATAGGAACACGGTGCTGGCCCCAGACTCACCGGCGAATGCCATGCAGACATTATCATCCAGCGCACAGATCTTCCGCACTGTCCTTTCATCCTGCAGTTTGGCCACTGACTTCTTCTCCACACCAAGAACAACAATGTCTTTTCCTCGAACACCGACCTTCAATAAATATCAATGGGGCACTTACGAAACTGACCAGAGGTTTTGCCACCAGAGACACAGCACTAAAAGCAGATGTGTGAACACCCTTGGGGGGGGGGGGGGGCATGCACACCCTGCAAACTGTGGGTCTCGATCCACTTTTGGGAGAGCTAGCCCAGGCATCACCATCTAGGCACCTAGCCTTGTGCCTTAAAATACTGACATGTAGTTTCAGTTACAAAACAACTAAGGAATAGCTGCTATATAATCCATGTGTTTGTGAACATGTGTCATTTCAACCCAGTGAATCAGAGTCTCTGTAAAGCTTGAGCATGAGTCCCTAACAGTGAAGTCAGGTGTTTCAAAAGCAGTGTTGCTGTGATTATGAAACTGTACCCAAGTCCTTCCCTCTTTCTCCTGTGCACTTTTTTTTTTTTTTCCTTCTTTGATTATACCATCAGGCTCAAGGGATCCTAGTTCCCAGACTAAGGACTGAACCTGGGCCACAGCAGTGAAAGCACAGAGTCCTAACTACTGGACCGCCAAGGAACTCCCCCTTCTGCACTTTTGAAACCAATGTGCACAGCAGTGGAGAAATGCCTGGTGTGGTATCAGGTGAACAACATATCAACTATTACTGGGATGCCCATGGCTCTGCTTATGGCTGACACTATAGCAGAAAAAAAGATGTTTTAAATACATGGGGGGAAAAAACCACACTGGCTGCCAGTTAACCCACTCAAAGCACAGCAGACACAAACAAGACAACCACTTGTAAAAGCAAACTTCTCTCAGTTTGGACAGGATATCTCAGCCTTGGCCCTACAGGCACCTGGGCCAGCTAATTCTTCAATGTGGGGGCCAGGTCTGAGCCCTGTTGGATGTTTAGAAATTTCCATGTCCTGTGCAAAGAAGCACCGGGTGGCAGCCTTTCAGATTTCAAGGAGCTTTCTCATAAACTGTCTGCAAAGGCCAGGCCCAGAGGCAGCAGAGTCAGGGCAAGCAGAGGCAGACACCTGCTGGCCCACGGTGGAGGGGTTATCAGGTGACATTCCCCCCCTCCGTAGTCTTCAAGCTGAGCTGAGGTAGGTCAGAAAGTGGATTTGGGGGCCTTAATTTCGAGATTCATGAAATAAAAAATACTTCAAAATTCACAGAACCGTGTTTTTTCTCTGCCTACTCAGGCCTCTGAAACACTAAATGATTAAGGAAAAAAAAAAAAACCCCACAAAAACCCATCATCCAATTTGACCGATAAACTCACAGGTATCTTAAAGACAACAGGTATTCACACCTGAAACAGTGGCCTAAATGACAGACCGCTCAGGTGCGACGAGACCCGAGTCGGGGGCAGGGTCCAAAGGGCGAGGACTCAGCAGTAGGACCCAGGAGGGAGCCTGCCCGCCGCGCCGGCGGCCCGGGAACTGCAGGGCCGATGCGACACCGGCCGCCCTTTGTTCTCGACATCGCCCTGGGCCTGGAGGGCAACTACTTTCTGGGGGCGGGGGACGACAGGGAGGGGGGAGTCGGCTACCTGGGAGCTGTCCAGACTCCGTCCGCCCCAGCCACCTACTCCCTCAAGGAGCGCCCGGAAACTAGCTAGGGCCGAGCTCTGCGTCTTAAGTTCTGCGCCCTCGCACCGCCCCAGGCCCCCCAGGCCTGCGCGGGGGCCCCGCCAAGATGGCGTCGGCGGCAGGCGCGCGCTCGGCTCCGGACACGGCGCGGGGAAGCGAAGCCCGCAGCCAGCAGAGCCCTTGTCGAGGCACCAGAAGCCCCGCTCGCCCGTACGCGGAAGCCGGCTCCCGGAGAGTCGCCCGGCCGGCCCTCGCGACCGCCGCCCTCGGCGCTCCTTTCTTGCAGCGGCGCCCCAATCCCAGCTTCCGTGTGCGCCCCAGGCCACCATGCCTCCTTGGGCCCCGAACCACCGCGCGCCAGCGAGCGTGGCCCCCGGGGAAGCGGGTCGGCGAGACGCACCCGGGCCCCACCCAGCCGCCCGGGCCCCTGCCGTCCCCCGCGCCCCGCCTCCTCGCTCACCGCGGTCGAGCCCTTCTTCACGGCCTCCTGCGCGTACTCCACTTGGAAAAGGTGGCCGTCGGGCGAGAAAACGGTGATGGCGCGGTCGTAGCTCATGCCTATGGGACGACGCGGCCGGGCCCGGGAAAAGCGCACACTCACGGCCGCGCAGCCGGCGATTCACGACGTTGCTGCGCCGGCGCCACGCGCGCCCGCCCGCCCCCGGCGCCCCCGATTACGCTACCGGCGTAAGGCGGCGTCCCGGGGCGTCAGGCGGCGCCGGGCTGACGTGCGCGCGCAACGGGGCGGGGCCCGGCTGAACCACCAGCAGCCGGGCGCGGGGGGTGGCGCGGCGGTGGCGGGCCGGGCGCGGGGCGCGGAGCGGTCTCCCGGGGGCGCCTTGCGGGGCTCCGCCTTGAGCTGAGGCGGCGCACTAGATAGGGGCGCGACGGGCTTCAGGGCAAAGCGGCAGCGGCGTGGCGGACGAGCCCACAAGGCGGCTCCCCCCCCGCGCCCCCCGCCCCCCCAGCGACTGCGGAGAATGAGCGCCTCCGGCTGCCGATCGCAGCCGGAGAATAAACCCCAATGATCTAGGGCTGATCCCGCGCCCGCTACCATGTCGGTGGCTTTCGCGTCCGCCCGGCCGAGAGGCAAAGGCGAGGTCACGCAGCAAACCATCCAGAAGGTGGGCTGGGGGCCCCGGACTGCGGCACGGGAGCTGCGGGGTGCGGGCGGGCGCCGGGCCGGATCGAGGGTAGCCGGCGGGCGCGGGGCGCGAACAAAGCCGGGGCGCAGGCGACCGCAGCGACCCCGCCGGGGCCCCGCGCGCGCTTGGCCGCCGACGTGCGCCAGTTTGGGCGGGGGCGAGCGTGGGCCATGAGCAGGGCGCGGGGCGGCCCGCGGGGTGGTGTCGGCGGATCCAAGCCGGGAACGACCCTGGGCCACGCCGGGCACGGTGGGGACCCGCAGCTTTCTAGACCAGGGGCCGCGGGCAGGGGCGCAGGGTGGCAGAACAGACTGCCTAAGGGGTGGTGTCCGAAAGATGCTGCTCGCAGGATGGTATCCTCGGATCCAACCCGGGATCGACTGCGGGCTGCGCGGGCACAGTGGTGACTCACCATCTTTGGGGCCACAGTCCGTGGGTAGGGGTGCAGGGCGGTGGGACCAGGCGCCCACCGAGTGGTGTCCGCCGGCCATCCCGCGCGCACAGGGGATCCGCTTCGCTGGCGAAAGCGGTGGCGCTGCGTGATGGGCGGCCCTGGCCCCTACGCGCACCTTGACTGGTCGAGGGGCGCACGGGGCGACAGGAATAGGTCCCAGCGCCCGGCCCCTACCGCCCCCTTAAGTGCTGGCACTCCGAGGCACAAAGGGGCGCATCCAGAGGGTGGGACGCAGTTCCAGTAGCCCCGCAGCCCTTCAAGGAGCGCGCTACACCCTGGGGCCGACCTGCCGGCCAAACCTTGCTGCCCTTATTCGCGTGTCAAATTGTCTTTCAGCGTGACACCTAGCCAGCCTCTCACCTAACAGAAACTTTACACATTCGCTTTACAGCCTTGCCCACGTTCTTTAAGTTCGGCCTTGTGGTTTTCTAGAGATACCTTCCCGTTGGTTTGGGGCACCTTTAACAAAGCCTTAAGTTGTGAAAATGAAGATTTCAGTTTTCCTATTGTTTTTCCTTAGAAGAAAAGCTCAGAAGAAAGAGAGTGTTAGTCATTCCCGCTTGAATTTTTTTGATGTTTTTGACAGCTATGTTACTTTCTTTTCTAACCTGCGGTCCTCTGCAGTATGCCTTGGTTTCTGTGAGCCTGTTTTTCCCCTGAGGGGATTCACTTTGATGGCCGCGGCCCTTCTTCCTTGATGACCTGCGGGGACCTGGTGGACTTGTTCTCAGTCTCTTGACTGTTTGAGACGACTTTTGCCGTGACTGGTTTTGACAAACGAGGAGCCTCATAAATGCTAAATGGGGAAGAGAAGACTTAAGAAGCAGGAGAAATACAGGTTTAAAAGTACAGCATTCTTATTTGTCTGGTTAACCCTTATGGGGTGCTTACTGGCCTTATTCTAAGGGCTTTGCAGGTCTCAACTCGTTTAATGTCTTGAGTTACTATCATCCCCATTTTACAGATCAGGAGACAGGTATAGGGAGGCTGAGTGCCTACTGGTACACGGTAGAGCCAGGAGTCACACCTGGACAGCGGCTCCAGGGTCTGCCCTGACAGTGACACTCCATGTCGGACTCTTGGTTGGGCAGAGAGTCAAGCATGTGACCCAGACGCACATGTTGGCAGCCCAAGGGGCTCTGAGGACCCTGGTTTTTGGAGCTAAGTGTGACGAGTATAGTCACTGTTCCTAAAGCTGCCTTGGCGTCAGCATTCATCCAGTTGTTTGCACTTTGCAAGTCTCTAGGCAGAAGTGTGTGTTTGAGCACTGCTCCCAAACATCAGATCAGAGAGACTGCATCGCAGGGCAGAAGGTCTGCATGCTGACCGTTGGAGATGGGTCTTCGGCTTAGGCTGTCATCTGGTTTGACCTTTTAGGGCTAGCAGTCTGTGTAGTCACCTTGGTGTTTTGTCAATGCATATACGCAGGGCTCTCTTACTGGTATTCTGAGAGGGCATCAGAGATACATGTTCTGCACTCATATGAACTGTGTCCACAGTATGTGCTCATGCTCAGAGCGTTGAGAAAAAGCCAGGGGTTCCTTGGAAGCCTACTTGGTAGTGAGACAGCAGGGAGTACACTCTTGTCCTTTGAGTATGTTTGTACAGGAGCTTGCCAGGCAAACTCCTACTCAACCTTCAAGGCCCCACTTGGCAGTTATGTGGTGAGTCCAGCATTTTGACATGTCACTTGGGCTCCCAAGTTTTGTGTTGCTGACCTGTTCTTGTTGTGTCCCCAGGCTGGCACAGTGTCCAGCACAGTCAGTGCCTAGCATGTGCTGGAGCATCTGTGACCCTGGTCCCATCAGTCGAGCGTTTGGGACGGGCAGTTGTAGTCACTTCCTACAGCCGTCATAACAGATTACCACAAACAGGGTCATTTAAAACAGCTGCAATTGATTTTCTTACAGTTCCAAGGGTTGGAAATCCAAAGTCTTGGTGTTTACAGTGTTGCTTCTTTTCTGGGGTTCTGAGGTAGGATCTGTTCCAGGCTTTTCTTTGAGTTTCTGGCGATTGCTGGTGGTCCTTGGAGCTCCTTGGCCTGTAGACGCATAATCCTGACCTCTGCCTCCATCTTCACCTGGCCCCCTTCCTATGTGTCTGTGTCCAATCTCCCTCTTCTCATGAGGACACCAGGTGTGGGATTTAAGGTCCGCCCTAATCCTTCTCTGTTGGCTCAGATGGTAAAGAATCCGCCAGCAATGCAGGAGACCTGAGTTCAATCCTGGGTCAGGAATATCCCCTGGAGAAGGGGATGGCAACCCACTCTAGTATTTTTGCCTGGAGAATCCCATGGACAGAGGAGCCTGATGGACTACAGTCCATGGAGTCAGAGTCAGACGCAACTGAGCAACTAACACATTAATCCATGTGACCTCAAATATAAGTTGATTACTTTCCCAAGAACCCTATTTCCAAATAAGGCCATGATCCCAGATACTGGGAGTTAGGACTTGACCAGGTAATTTTGAGGGATGCATTTCAACTCCTAAAGGAGGACACATGGGGCAGGGGCGTATCAGATAGGGAGGACCAAAGAGTAGGGATAGTAAGGGTCTTAAAGGTTGAGAGTCACCAGTGGTCCCGCCTGTGGTCTGCAGGGAGCAGAGCAGGTATTGTTCAGTGGCTCAGTCATGTCCGACTTTTTGTGACCCTGTGGACTGCAGCATGCCAGACTTCCCTGTCCTTCACCGTCTCCCGGAGTTTGCTCAAGCTCATGTCTGTTGAGTCAATGATGCCATCCAACCATCTTATTCTCTGTTGCTGCCTTCTCTGCCTGCCTTCAGTCTTCCCCAGCATCGAGGTCTTTTCCAATGAGATGGCTCTTCGCATCAGGCACCAAAACTGGTGGGGCTAGAAGGGCCAGCCTGGTTAGGGGTGCCTCAGTCATGCACTCAGTAGTCTTGCTTGCAGTGACCAAGCATAGTGTGAGGGGAGGTGCAACCCAGGTGAGAACCATGGGGGACATGATTTGGCCAGAGGGTCTGAGCTGGAGGTGGGCAGTGTCCCCAAGAAAAGCCAGTGACTCTGTACCTGGCCAGCTGACCTCTAGGCCAGGACCCATCCTGAACTGCTCTTTCCGGCTGGGGACCAAGACCATGCTCTGGGTGTCACTGGTGGGGGTTGGGGTGCCGCTGTCTCCACAGCCTGTGTGGCTGTACCTTGGCCGACGTGTAGGTGCCTCCTTGCTGCTTGGCACATAGTAGTTGCTTAAGAAATGTGAGTTTTATCATCACTGTTTATATTGGTTTCCTTAGCTTGTTTCCTCAGCTGAAGAGCAGGGGTAGCATCTTGTCCCTCTGCACCCGAGCACCTTGTGCGGGGGAGACAGGCTCTGTAGAGCTTATGGAGGGGTGGGCAGTTGGCGTGTTTGCTGATGCGGGTCAGGCATGGGAGAGAGATCAGCAGGGTGGCTGCCCAGCCCCAAGGACCTCAGTGCCCAGGGGCAGGGTGGGGGCACAGGGGTAAGGGGTGACCCATTGTCGGGGGAGTGCTCTGTGCTCTCTCAGACCTGAAACTTGCCTTAAAAATGTAGGCTAATTCATGGGGGAGGTAGATTGGCCATTTTAAAATTCACAACTGAGAGGGTCTTGGGGACTCGGAGCCTCCTGTGAACTTTGCTGTTGATCATCTCAGGCAGTAATTATTGAAAGCACTTTCACCCCAGTGAGCAGAGGCCTGAGAAGGGTCTCCCGGGGTGGGAGTGGTGGTGTCCCCTCACTGTGGTCTCTGGGACCAGCCCTGGGTGGGGAGGCAGGGTGCTGCCCCTGAGCACACCTGAACCTGTGCTATGGAGGCTCTGAGTGCAGCCCCTATAGGTGTTCTCAGGGAGGGAACAGCTACCGCTTGGCCTCTGCCCTTCTGCCCAGGCATTGCCCCAACCCAGGTGTTGTCCTGGGAGCCCCCTGGTGGAGGATGGAAGCCTCTGGATAAAGTACAGGCCGCACCCCCCGCCCCTCCGCAATCCCGCCCCTCCGCAATCCCGCCTCCTCAGGGCTGTGTCTCTCTTGCAGAGCCTGGAGGGGGAGGGAGAGGGAGGCAGCCAGGGGCCCTCTGACACTCACTCGCAGGTGTCCCCACTGTGCTCTGCCCGTGGCCCCAGCCCTCTGCCCCAGCCTGCTCCCCAGGCCCGCGGGCCCTGTGCTGGGAGTTGGATGACAGCGTCTATGCGGTCCCCAGGCTTTGAGTAGAAGCTGCCCTCCCCTGCAGTGAGGGGACCTAGCACTGGTGTCCCCAAGTGGCAGGACCTGGGCAACATCGGGCCAGTCTGGACCGCCTGATCTGTGGTGGGCACCATGACTGTGTGCCCTGCTGCGTGAACATGACAGGAGTCAGAAGGCTCCAGGGCGAAGGTGCTGGATGTTTGTGCAGCTGAGGCTCCTGAAACGTGACCCCAACCCCTTGGCCAGCACGGCTCCTGAGCAGATGGGCGACTGCGCCGGGACTGCAGGGCTGGTGATGGCAGTGGGCGGTGGGGTCAGCAGTGAGAGTGGAGCTATGGCAGCTCACAGCCCAGCGCCGCCACCCCCAGGCCTCGGGTTCCTTGTTTTAAGGAAGATGACATGGTTGGATCCTTTCAACTGCATTTGTGGTAACACATGATCATCTGGTACAGGAAGGCAAGTCACCTTGTAAGTAAGTGATGGTCTCAGCCTTTTGATGGTATTCTTGACATTGAGCAAAAGCGATAAGTATATTCTGAAGGGCAGGTGATCCCAAACTGTAGGAATCCAGGGTCCTGTGAAGAGGGAAGGGAGCCAGGCTCACAGGGGCGGAGTGACAGTGACTGAATAATGTGGGGACCCCACATCCTTAAGGAGGATGGACATATGTTTGTAGCTGCGTGCACGTTAACATGGATCACAACAAACTGTGGAAAATTCTTAAAGAGATGGGAATACCAGATCACCTTACCTGCCTCCTGAGAAATCTGTATGCAGGACAAGAAGCAACAGTTAGAACCAGACGTGGAACAACAGACTGGTTCCAAATTCGGAAAGGAATACGTCAAGGCTGTATATTGTCACCTTGCTTATTTAACTTATATGCAGAGTACATCATGAGAAATGCTGAGCTGGATGAAGCACAAGCTGGAATCAAGACTTCTGGGAGAAATATCAATAACCTCAGAAATGCAGATGATACCAACCTTATAACAGAAAGTGAAGAGGAACTAAAGAGCCTCTTGATGAGGTGAAAGAGGAGAGTGAAAAAGCTGGCTTAAAACTCAGCACTCAAAAAACTGAGATCATGGCATTCATCCCATTACTTCATGGCAAATAGATGGGGAAACAATGGAAACAGTGACAGACTTTACTTACTTGGGCTCCACAATCACTGAGGACAGTGAAGTCACTGCAGCCATGAAATAAAAAGATGCTTGCTCCTTGGAAGAAAAGCTATGACAAACCTGGACAGTATATTAAAAAGCAGAGATAACACTTTGCTAATAAAGGTCAGTATAGTGAAAGCTACGGTTTTTCCAGTAGTCATGTACAGATGTGAGAGTTGGACCATAAAGAAGGCTGAGCACCGAAGAATTGATGCTTTTGAATTGTAGTCTGGAGAAGACTCTTTGGAGTCTCTTGGCCATCAAGGAAATCAATGCAGTCAGTCCTAAAGGATATCAACCCTGAATGTTCATTGGAAGGACTGATGCTGAAGATGAAGCTCCAGTTCTTTAGCCACCTGATGTGAAGAGCCTACTCACTGGAAGAGACCCTAATGCTGGGAAAGATAGAAGGCAGGAGGAGAAGGAGATGACAGAGGACGAGATGGTTGGATGTCATCATCGACTCAATGGACATGAGTTTGAGCAAACTCCAGGAGATGGTGAAGGACAAGAAAGCCTGGCATGCTACAGTCCATGGGGTTGCAAAGAATTTGACACAACCGAGCAACTGAACAACCACAACCATGTTAACGTGCCTTACCACGTCCTTAGGGTCTGAACACACGTGTCAGACACAGAGGGAGGACCACAGGGCGGGGCCAGCCCTCCCAAGGACACCATAGGAGTAAGGTTTGGGGTTTTTTGAAACCCACATATCCGATTCACCAATTCACCCATCAGGCAGATGTTTGTTGGAAGGGGTCCTGTCAGCATCCATCAGCAGGGTCTGTGGCCTGGGGGCTCCTAGTTATCCTCTGGGGTGGCTGGTGGCAGCTGCCTCTGTGCTGGCAGGAAGGAGCCCTGATGGATTAGCAAAATGTTTGCCCTGAGAACCATGGTGGGAGGAGGGTCAGCTACCCAGGGACACTTACCCAGTTCTCCAGTCGTGCCTCCCACAGCTCAGATGGCTCCCAGGAGTTATCTCACGTGGAGTTGGCCCCACATGTGGAGGCGTGCGCTGCGGTCTCTTGCAGCCACAGAAGCCTCTGAGTACCATGTGTTTGTTTTGTGGAATTCTCTGGTGCTTAGGAAATCACGAGCGGGGAACTTTGTGGCTGAGACAGGGACGGTGGGAGACCAGCGGGACGGAAATGTTCCCCGTGTGTGCACAGTGGGCACGGGGAGATGCTTCCAGAACCAGCTGAGGTTGGCTGGAGTGTCAGCCAAGGGTGGGGGTTTGGAGGCCCACCCTCCCCCTGGGCCTGCCTGGACTTCAGCACATCCGTGAATTTCTTCCCATCTCGAGGGCACAGCCTTTGTTAATTACAAGAACAGGCACAAGGACATTGTGAAGGGTCTTTCTGCCCATTGTGGGGTGACCTGATCCCCCCTCGGCAGCAAGTTTCAGGGCTTCCAGGTCCCTCTGTGCCCCTATTCCAGGGTTCCCTGATGGCTCCAGTCCCTGTACCCTACTCTCTTGTGGGCTCAAGGACCCCTAGTTCCTCCCCTTCCCAAATTTCTGATATCCTCAATCCCTCACCCACCCAGTCAGGACCCCACGTGTGGCATCAGTGGCGCCCTGAGCCCGACCCTGCCTCATCACCTGTGTCCTCACCTCCAGGCAGCCCCATGGGCAGCAGAGTGCCAGGTCAGTCATCACCTCCCTCGAAGCCAGGTCCAGTCCCTGGTAAAGCCTGTGGTGGATTGTCACAGAAACAACAGCTGAGTGGGGCCACCCCAGCTCTGAGCCTGTGTTCCCACCCCTACGGCAACCCCGGGCTTTCCTTCGTGGTGCTCTGACCGCTGAAACAGCGGCCAGCACAACAGAGGCTTGATGAGACCTGTGCTCTCTGGCTACCCACTGGGGCCTGAGACCACCAGGGTGACCACGTGCCAAGGAGGCCCCACTGATGCCAGAGCTGAGGCCAGGAGAGACCTGTGGCAGACCGCCCCGACAGCCCAGAATCATGAGATCTAAGAAGCCACTGTTTTCACCATGGGGCATGGGGACGTTTGTGACACGCGGCAGGTAACAGCTGTGCCCTGTGTCCCATGACCTTGGTCTCGTTGGCCTCTGCAGTCCATCCAGGCTGAGGTTCAGCAGGTCACCCTCTGCTGGGCATAGGCTTCCCCCTCCCCCAGCCGTTCCATGGTTCTCCGTCTCCACCACATCCTCTTCTGCACGTTCCTAAAACTTCTGTCTCTGCTTTCGGATGTGCCACACCTTTGCCTGGGCCGTCCATGCCACTCAGACTGCCCTACCTCCGTCTCCACCTGTGTGTTCCTGGTCATCTTTCCAACCATGGCTCAGACATTGCTGAGTGCTCCTGGATCCCTGCTGTCAAGATCACAGATGACACAGCCGCCTTGTGGCACCAAGCAGATGTGTGCCCACGGCCAACTCGCCCTGACTCCGGCCGCCTACTGCCCACTCCCATCGCAAGCAAGGGTGGGGTCTGGCCACCTCCTTGTCACACTTACCTGGGTCTAGGATAGGCCTTCAGAGATGGGATCCCACCATGACTTGGCAGTCGTGGCCCTCAGTGCTGAGTGCCAGCTTCTCCAAAGGGTGTTGCCACCTTCTCTACTGTCTACCCCAGGATTCTCGCCTCCAGAGGCCCTGGGCCATGCCTGGCACTTGAGTTTCAGCTCTTATATTTCATGAGTCTCCAACTCCTTTCTCTGTGACATCACCTGCCCTATCCCCCTGAACCTATGGAAAACCAGGCTTCCCAAGAGGGCAGAGAGCAAGGGGCATGCCCTCTGGTGCAGGAAGACACAGAATCTCCTGTGAGAAAGCTCAGAAGACAGCAATAAATATGTGAAATAGATTGTTAATCCCCGTCAGTGTAAGTGTTGTCTTTATTTTTCAACTTTGTATTAAGGATACATACTTTTTAGACACACACTAGGTAAAGAAAGGGGCTTCCCTGGTGGCACCGTGGTAAAGAATGCCCCTGCCAGCACAGGAGATGCCTGAGACAAGCGTTTGATCCCTGGGTCAGGAAGATCCCCCGAAAGAGGAGATGGCAACCCATTCCAGTATTCTTTCCTGGAGAATTCCATGGACTGAGAAGCCTGGGGGGCAACAGTCCATAGGGTCGCAAAGAGTCAGACACAACTGAAGCAACTTAGCATGGGCACGCTAGTAGGAAAAAGAACAAGTGAAGCCCTGGGCCCACCCAGCCCCGGCAGTCCCAGACTCTTCAAAATTACCTTTCACACAACATCGTAAATCATTTATACTCCAATATAAAATAAAAAAATTTTTAAAAGAAAAAGTTAAATAAAAATTTAAAAGATCCAAAAAAAGAAGCTTAAAGATAATAGAATCATCTTTTAAATGGTAACAGTAACAGATGCCTCTCTCAGAAATTTTAATAAACATATAGGGAATAAGGAGGAACTGATTCACAGATAACCACCATGTAGTTGGCAGGATATGAACCTGCTCAGGGAGACCCCAGTGGATTTCCAGTCCATCAGAAAATATCAGGGCTTCCCTGACAGCTCAGTTGGTAAAGAACCACCTGCAATGCAGGAGACTGCGGTTCGATTCCTGGGTTGGGAAGATCCGCTGGAGAAGGGATAGGGTACCCACTCCAGTATTCTTGGGCTTCCCTGGTAGCTCAGCTAGTAAAGAATCTGCCTGCAATTTGGGAGACCTGGGTTAGATCCCTGGATTGGAAAGATCCCCTGGAGAAGGGAAAGGCTACCCACTCCAGTATTCTGGCCTGGAGAATTACATGGACTGTATAGTCCATGGGGTCACAAAGAGTCGGACACGACTGAGGTGACTTTCACTTTCATAGGAAATAAAATCTGTTTGTAATCTCCAATCTGGAGTGAGCCAGGGTTGCCCTCTGGTCATTTACTTCTTGTTTTAAGGTTAGATTTTACACTCATCAAAACCACACCTGCACGTAAAGAATCAAGTCATGCTGTGGGGCTTGTATTAGAAATTTGGGGTCATTCTTCCACCCCCATGCTGGTTCCCACCTCCCAGCAGCACCACTTGCCCTCACCATTGCTAAACCAAGTGGCTGCTTCTTGAATGATCTTAGCTTTAAGCACTGTCTGTTGACTCAGTCCACGCACAGCCTGGAGGCTGAAAGTCTGAGACCAAGGTGGTGGCAGATTTGATTCCCAGCGAGGACCCGCCCCCTGGTTCGTGGACGGCTGGCTGGCCACCTTCTTGCTGTCTTCATCCCAGAGGAAGCTCTGGTGTTGTCTTTTTCTTCTCACTAGGGCAGTGATCTCATTATGGGGGCTCTGCCCCCATCACTTTATCCAAACCTGAACACCTCCCAAAGGCACTGCCTCCAGACGCCATCACATTGGGAGTTAGGGCTTCAACACAGGAGTTTTAGGGGGACAGCAGATACTCAGTCCCTAACATTTGCTTTCACATGAAGATGATGGCAAAGGGGGTCATGGCTCATTTTCGTGCTCCCTCTTCCACCACACACAAGTGCCCCTATTACCCCAGGATGGTCCCCTGGTGGTTGATCCACCTCTGGTTGTGATAGTGTAAATATTGTTCCATGCACGATCTTGTGTGTGATCATTTTTCCTGTCCAGTCTTTTTTTTTTTTCCCTTGGAGTTGGCAATCTCACTTTCTTTTAAATCATTTCTCACTGCTTTATCCTAGACTTTCTCCCAGTCGTGGAAACCTCAGCTCAGGTAATCTGTCAGGTTCATGGTCTCAGGGCTACTCTTCTTGGGCCTCTCTGGGTCTCCCTCCACCATGGTCCCCATTCTTTAGGCCTCTGTGTTGGTCTGAGATCTTCCCCTTTTGCCATTTGCTCCCTTGTTTTATGGGACCACATCATTTTACAGATCCTGAAAAAAGATCTGTGGGACAGGAACCTTTAAAAGAATTCCCATATTCTCTTCCCCCTGATTTCCCAAGTTAACATGTTGCCTCATTCGCTCTCTCCTCCTCTCTCTGCCCCCCTGCCCTGTGTATAAATATTATTTTTGCCAGAATCATTTGAGATTTGCAAACTGACTTTTACTCCCAAATGTCCAAGCATCACTTTCCTAAAGACAAAGATATAACCACAGAACAGAGATGGGAATGTGGGAGCTGACATGGACATGGGACTGTTATCTGGTCTGTAGACCTAATTCTAATTCCCCATTTATGCCAAAAATGTGCTTCATAGGAAAAGAAAATCCCAAGTCATGTATATTCAGTTTGCCAGTAAGGAATTCTTCCATCTTCGTCTTTAAAACTGACATTTTGAAGATTATGGGTCAGTTGCACTCAATAGGGCTTCTGTGGTGGCTCAGATGGTGAAGAATCCACCTGCAATGCAGGAGACCCAGATTAGATTCCTGGGTTGGGAAGATCCCCTGGAGAAGAGAATGTCAACTCACGTTAGTATTCTTGCCTGGAGAATCCTCTGGACAGAGGAGCCTGGCGGGCTACAGTCCATGGGGTCGCAGAGAGTCGGATACAGGTAACACAGACACATTGTGCTCAATTAGGGTGGAAGATGCCTTTTCCTTTTTGTGTTAAGAAAGTGTATTAAGTCTCCCTTGGGATTGGGTTGTTGCTCCCCAGGATATTTTGGGATTGCCTCATTTCTCCTCAGAAGTGCCCCTTCAGGATCTTGTTATCTCTCCTGAGAAGACACCCCTCAGTCACTCCTCTGGCAGGCACTGTCAGGATTAGGTCATCACCTCTATAAGTCTCCCAGGCAATTGGTCGTCTCTCTTCAGAAAGTCTCCCTAAGGATCAGGTAATCCGTCTCACAAAGTATACCTCAGGATCAGGTCATTCTAACTCTGATAGAGTCTCTTAGGACTCATAAACTCCCTCAGATAATATGCCTCAGGATGTCTTCAATCCTCAGGAAGTCTCCCTTCAGGTGGGCTAATCCCTCCTGATAGTGCTTCCCTCAGGATTGAGTCATCCCTCTTTTGAAAGATTCCCCATTGGCTCATTTCTCGTCCAAAAGTCTCCCTCAGGGCCAAATAATTCTCCTCAGAAGGTCTCCCTCTGGATCCAGTCATCCCTCCTCACAAAGTCTCCCACAGGATCGGATCATTCCTCTTGCAAGTCTCCCTAAGGATCAGATCATCTTTCCTCCAAAGGCTTACCCAGGATCAGGTCGTTGCTCCACAGGAAGTGTTTCAAAGATCAGGTCTTTCCTCCTCAGAAGATCTCTGTCAGAACTGAGTCATCCCACCTCAGGAAGTCTCTCCCTGGGTCTGATTATCCTCATCAGAAGGTCTCCTTCTGGATCAGATCATTCCTGCTCTGAAAGTCTCTGTGAGATCTGGTCATCCCTCCTGAGACCGTATCCCTCAGGATCCCAAAACTCATCCTCAGATAGTCTCTCTCAGGGTTAGGTCATCCCTGCTCAGAGTCTCCCTGAGGATCAGGTCATTCCTCCCCCAAAATATCCCTCAGAGCAGGTCATTCCTCCCCCAAAATCTCCCTCAGAGCAGGTCATTCTCTTCAGAACGTCTCCCTGGGAGTTGGGTAATCCCTCCTCAGAAATCCTTTTCATAGATCAGGCTGTCCCTCTTTAGGGAATCTCTGATTTGGGGTGTTCCACTTAAGAAAGTCTCCCTTACGATTGGGCCATCTCCCCTCTGGAGTGTCAACCACCTCAGGATCAGGTCATCCCTCCTCAGAACGTCTCAGTCAGAACTGGGTCATCTACCTCAGGAAGTCTCTCCCAGGGTCTGATTATTCTCTTCAGAAAGTCTCCTTCAGCGATTTCCCAGGTGGGCCACTGGCTAAGAATCTACCTGCCAATGCAGGAGACATGGGTTTGATCCCTGGTCCAGGAAGATGGAGCTGCTAAGCCTGTGAGACGCAACAACAGAAGTTGGCCTCTGTTACGCCCATTTCTTTGCAACCCCATGGACTGCAATGCACCGGGTTCCTGTCCTTCACTATCGCAGAGTTTGCTCAAATTCATGTCCATTGAATGGGTGATGCTATCTAACCATCTCATCCTCTGCCTCCCTCTTCTTTTGACTTAAATCTTTCCCAGTATCTGGGTCTTTTCTAATGTGTCAGCTCTTTGCATCAAGTGACCAAGGCATAGGAGCTTCAGCTTCAGCATCAGTCTTTCCAATGAATATTCAGGGTTGATTTCCTTTCAGATTGACTGGTTTGATCTCCCTGCTGTCACAGGGACTCTCATGAGTCTTTTCTAGCACCACAGTTAGAAAGCATCAGTTCTTTGGCGCTCAGCCTTCTTTATGGTCCAACTCTCACATCCATACACGACTACTGGAAAAACCATAGCTTTGACTATACGGACCTTTGTCAGCAAAGTGATGTCTCTGCTTTTTAATACACTGTCTAGGTTTGTCATAGTTTTCCTTCCAAGGAGCAAGTGTCTTTTCATTTCATGGCTGCAGTCACCATGCACAGTGATTTTAGAGCCCAAGAAAATAAAATCTGTTGTTGCTGCTACTTTTTCCCCTTCTGCTTTCCATGAAGTGAGATAGTACCTTGTTTTTAAAAAATCCTAACAGTGTAACATTTTCTCATAGTTATGAGAACTACAAAAATGTTCATAATAGCTGGTTAACATCTCATCCTATGGTTTTCCTGTCATTGCTTAAGTTATCCCAACATTGAGCACTTAGCGTCCCCCCTTTTCTGAGCAGGTAAGAAGGATGCTGAAATGGATTTATGCTTCATGTGAAGCGTGTGACCGTGGGAGAGGATTCTGCCCGGCAACAGGAGCCTAGGAGGTAGAGCCTGTGGTGCCTTTTAGGGGCAGCTCTGAGAGGGAGAGGACATGGCCTTCTGTGGTTGTTTTCCTTTCTTAATTAATCTGGGAAGGACTTCCTGGGCAAATGGCAGGGATGCCCAGTCCCCCTGGATCTAACAGCCTGCCTGCGCTGGGCTCCGCAGGCAGCCGTGCCTCACAGCGCCCCCTTGTGGCTCCCCATCTCGGGTCCGCTCCTCCGCCGGTGTGGCAATGGCAGAATTTGGCGCATCATCTCTAGGTTGGCAAAAACAGCCCAGCAAAGAGGAGGAGGTTGTAACAAAAAGCCAAGCAAGAGAAACCAAGCCCAAAGGCTCAGGGGCTGAGTGGGGAGGGCGAGGCCCTCAGTGCTTGGGTCCCCCATCTCCGCCCCACGTCCTGATGGGAAGTGTCCACTCAGGGCCTCCTGGTCGGTCTCTGGGAGCCCCTCCCATACTCCCACGTGGTGACCTTTTTTGCAGCCTCTGTGGCCTCCTGGTCTCCAGGGCTACCCCAGGTGCTGTCCCCAAGTGGCCATTTTGCAGAATGCTCCCCCAGGCATCCCCACCACACGGCCATTACTTGTGGGTCTCACGTTCTCCAGACTCCAGTCAACCCTCAAGGACCCTGGAAAACAGGTCCTGCAGGCTGTGGGTTTTCCTCTGCAGAGAGAGAACCTGGGACCTGTCTGGGTGGGGCTGGGTGTGATGGAGCCTGGCCCTGCAGGGCTGCGGGCTTGGCCCAGGGATGTGGAAAGTGCTGGGCGCTGGCTCGGGCTGTGAAGGGGCAGCTCTGCTGATGGCACCACTGGGCCTCATGAGCTGTGGGATGGTGCCCTGGAGCCCCGCCAAAGACCACTCGAAAACACACCGTGTTCCCGTGCTCACGTCTGCTTCTCCTTCAGATGCTGGACGAGAACCACCACCTAATCCAGTGCATCCTGGACTATCAGAGCAAGGGCAAGACGGCTGAGTGCACCCAGTGAGTGGCCGCATCGCCTGCACCCCTCCCAGCTGCCTCGGGCTCAGTGGCCTGAGAGAGTGGGGCCTCGGGGTTAGCTAAGCTGCTGAGTCAGCTCCCCCTGGGTGGCTCCCCACGGAGAGGTGGGCGGGTTTGGAGGAAAATGCGAGTGTAGGGGAGAGTGGACCGCTGTGGGGCCCAGGGCTGGGTGCAGAGTGAGCTCACGAGCTGCTCTCTTAGATGCTGTTGCCTCTTCGAGGTCTGGGGTATCAAGTGAGCCCAGTGCCAGGGTCCACCAATGAGGCTCGCCCCCTGGCAGACCCTCCTATGTCTCCCTGGCCCCCACATCCCTCTGACCCACCTCCACCTCCATCCTCTGAACAGACTCAGTGGTACCAGGTCGGGGTATCCCTCCCCACCCCCGGCCCTTTCTGGATTGCAGAGCGCTGTGCCACCTGCCCGTTCCCCCCGCCCCAGGGCTTGGCTGCAGGGCTGGGCAGGCTCCTCCCCTCACCTATGCCCCCGCCTGCAGGTACCAGCAGATCCTACACCGGAACCTGGTCTACCTGGCCACGATCGCAGACTCCAACCAGAACATGCAGTCTTTGCTGCCCGCCGTGAGTGCCCACCAAGGCTTGGCGGGGGGGCGGGTTGGTATAGACACCATTGGTCCAAAGCTGTGGGGCTGCTGTCTGGTTCAGATCTGGGAGATGAGGGTGCCCGGGTAGGTAGGGGGTCACTTGGAAGCTCCATCTTCAGTGATCAGAGGTGGGCCTAGGGGTGGAGGAGGAGCAGGGCGCCTGGCAGCCTGATACTGTAGCACAGGACAGGCTGTGCAAGGGCTCAAGGCTACCAGGGACAGAGACCCCGGCCAGCTGAGACCAAGGAGGGTGGTGGGGAAGGGTGTGGAGAAGGTGAGGTGGATGCAGCTGGGGCTGGTGAAGCAACTCCCTGAGTCCCAGGAATGGGGGGCCCAGCTTTGAACCTCAAAGTGTGTGTTGAAAAGCTTGGGAAATACTTGGAGTAGCATTTCTGTCTTGGCCTGAGCTGTCCAGCTGTATGAGAGTGGTGGTCTGTCTTAGAGGCTTTGCCAGGCAGCCAGCAAATGTGGCTGCAGGTCTTGGGGTGGCTGAGTCCCTGGATGAGATGGTCTAGAGGCTGTTCTTCGCGTTAACTCTCCTCCCGGTGACCTTCCTATTGCCACAGCCGCCAACGCAGAGCATGACGCTGGGCCCAGGAGGGCTGTCCCAGAGCGGCTCGGCCCAGGGCCTGCACTCGCAGGGTAGCCTCAGTGATGCCATCGGGGCCGGCCTGCCACCCTCCTCCCTCATGCAGGCCCAGATCGGCAATGGTGAGCAGCCCCGGCACGCTGGGCTCGGGTTGGTTCCGGGAAACAAGCGGGTCACCGACTGGGCTCCCGAGTGGCTGGTGCTGCAGTGGAGACCCCCTCTTCCCAGAGGCCCTGTTGCGGGCACACATGCGCAGATGACACGGGGGGGTGGGTAAGGCCCTTGTTGCAGCCCCAGATTGGCTGCGACCCTGAAGATCGACATGCGTCACCTGGTCACATGAGTGCACAGGTGTCCTGTCCTTGGGTTGAGAGTCGGTAGCAGCCATTGGGAAGGTTGATTAATGTGATGGGAAGCAGGCCGTTTCCTTCTCTGGTTGCGTCCTTGACCGTGGTCAGCCTCCCCCCTGCACAGGCACCTGAAGGAAGCTCGGGTTGGGGGGGTCTTTCAGAGCCGGTCTTCCGTGGGTTTCACACCCCGTCACCCCCGACAGGTCCGAACCACGTGTCCCTGCAGCAGACGGCGCAGAGCACGCTGCCCACCACCTCCATGAGTATGTCAGGCAGTGGCCAC
Source organism: Bos indicus (assembly GCF_029378745.1). Taxonomy (NCBI): domain Eukaryota; kingdom Metazoa; phylum Chordata; class Mammalia; order Artiodactyla; family Bovidae; genus Bos; species Bos indicus. The sequence goes on along the minus strand of NC_091772.1, from coordinate 55,078,776 downwards.
GGCTCGGGACCCGGCTACAGCCACTCAGGCCCTGCCTCGCAGAGTGTACCCCTGCAGAGCCAGGGCGCCATCAGCAACTACGTGTCCCGGGCCAACATCAACATGCAGTCCAACCCAGGTACTGCCCTGTTCGGCCCATGGCCCCCTCCTCTGGCAGCTCCCCGAGGGGCGGGGCTGGTGGGTACAGGCCTGGTGGGTCGGGGCCTTGGCTGTTCCCACGGCAGCTTCAGGGGAGGCTCTGAAGGGTGGTGGCATGCCCCACCCTACCCTGCACTGGGAGGACAGGGAAGGGCTCCCACAGGCAGGAGGCAAGCAGGGCATGCTGAGGAGTGGCGGGAGCCCCGCCGGGCAGCTTGGGGCCTTGAGCACTCAGGAAGCGTAGGGTCCAAACTGGGGTGCCCCATGAGTTTCAAAGCTTAGACAGAAACAGAGGGTGTGAAATTACTCCTTGCTTCTCGTTATGTTAATTACATACTGAGAACAACCTATTTGGGATATATTGAGTCAAATAAAATGTTGCTGAAATAGATTTCACCTGTTTCTTTTCAGTCTGTGATGTGGCTCGCATATCTTGTGCTGGACAGTGCTGCCTGGAGGGTCCCGAGCAGGGGGGCAGGAAAGGACAGGCAGGCGGGGCCCCCCAGGGCCCTTTGAGGCTACCGTCTGGGGAGGGCAGGGCAACAGGCTTCTCTGGGACCAGCAGGTGGGAGCCGCGTTTCACATTTTATAAGTCGCCCAAAGGCACTTTGGCAGGAAGGGTGACGTGGCCCCATCAGGGGGGCCTTGTGGAAGCCGCAGCCTGGGGTGAGGGTGCAGACTGGTCTGGGGGTGGGGGGGCACCACCGGGAACTGCTTGGGTTACGGGGTCTGTCGTGTTCCCCAGTGTCCATGATGCACCAGCAGGCAGCCTCGTCTCACTACAGCGCGGCGCAGGGCGGAAGCCAGCACTACCAGGGCCAGTCCATGGCCATGATGGGCCAGAGTGGGCAGGGGGGCGGCGTGATGGGGCAGCGGCCCATGGCGCCCTACCGGCCCTCCCAGCAAGGTGAGGCCGCCCTCGGTACAGGGAACCGGTGGGGGGAGGCCCGCTGTGGGAAGCCCGGCTCCTGGGGGCTGGACATGCAGGGCCCCGTGTCCCCTGGGTGGGCCCCGTGTCCCCTGGGTGGGCCGTGTCCCACTGAGTGGGCCCGTCAGGGAGGTTCTGGGGCTCGGGGAGGTGACGTCAGCACTGTCCCCCCAGGCTCGTCCCAGCAGTACTTGGGCCAGGAGGAGTACTACGGCGGTGAGCAGTACGGCCACGGCCAGGCCGCTTCAGAGCCCATGAGCCAGCAGTACTACCCCGATGGTGAGGCCCACTTCCTTGGCATCTGTCCCCACTCCCCAGTTGTTCCCAGTTCAGTCCCAGTGCCCCCGCCAGCAAAGCACCCAGAGTCCCCTTTGAGGGTGGGGGCTGGTCTCTGCTGAGAGAAGCTTCCTGCACTGGGCTCCCTGGGGCTGGGGGCACAGTCCTCTGAATGGATGGACATAAATGTCTGAAGGATGGCCACGAGCTCATGGTGAAGTGCCTTCAGGAAGGTGACGAACCTGAGCCAACTGTATGTCCCGTAACACCCACCTCCCAGCTGCTCAGTTACACCTTCTGCAGGTTATTTTCCTTTTCCGTGTCACCGTTCCGGCATCTTTAAAATCAGGATTTGTGGAGATGGCTTAAAGTGACTGCAGAGGACAGGTGGGATTTGGGGAGGACCCCATGCAGGGATGTGTGACCAGGTCAGGCAGTGGGCGGTGGGGAGGTGGCCAAGACCAGAGGGGTCACGCACTCCAGTGGGAGCCGGCGGCGGGATGGTGACCACATAGTGACATTAAGAGCTAATGGACACATGTGTGTCAGACATGGGGCACCAAGTATGCCCTGTAAACCTTGGCTTGTTGGCTCCAGGAGCAGGTAGCCGTCTGCACTTTAAAGGAACCTCGGCTGCCAGACAGCAGGAAGAGCCCCCACAAGCTCCGTCTAGGACACAGGACCCACATCCAGTGGCAGGCCATCCTGACCTGATGGCTGAGTCCATGTGGTCTTTCCCGGGACTGGGAAGCCAGGACCTCTGCTGACTGCTAGGTGCCCCGTTTCCTTGCAGGACACGGCGACTATGCCTACCAGCCGGCATCCTACACAGACCAGAGCTACGACCGGTCGTTTGAGGACTCCACGCAGCACTACTACGAGGGCGGTAAGGCAGCTGGCTGTAAGCTCCAGGCCTAATGTGCACAGGGCCTGCAGAAATGGGGCAGGTGCTGATAGAGCTGCCAGGGTGATGTCACCAAACTGATTGGGTGCCAGCTGGCCCTGGAAAGGACTTCCTGCTGCCCCAAGGAAACCCTGAGAGGAGAAGGGCCACTAATAAGCTCATGGGTGATGGGATCAGGGCCCCCAGTCTGCTGGTCAGGAGTGGGGACAACGTCAGGGCTGCCAGTGGCCCAGGAAAGAAAAGAGGATGCGAATGGAACAAGTGACTAGAAAGTGTGACTTTTGGGGTGACCTTTTTTAATTGTAAAAATACGTAATGTTGCCATTTTAGCTGTTTTTAAGCGCACACTCCAGGGGCACCAAGCACGTGCGCGTTGTGCAGTCACAGCGTCGTCTCCAGAGCCTTCGTCTTCCTGAGCTGCCCATCTGTCCCCAGGAAACACTCCCTCCATTTCCCCTCCCTCTCCGGGGAAGCTGGCTCAGCCTCCTCCTCAGGAAGGGCCCCACGCTGCTCACCAGGGCGGGCCTGTCAAAGTCTCAAGTGCAGTTTGTACCCTCGCTTTGGGTTACAAGCATCCCCCTCCATGATTGATGAGGACTTTGCTAAGACGTCCAGTGACTTCTTTTAGGGCAGGTGTGGCAGACGGCATGGTTTCCTCCTGGATCTGGAAACGTTTTGTTCCACCTGGTTAGTGACCCCCGCACAGGACCACACACGGTACTGGCCACGCCTCAATGGGCGGCCTGCCTGGTCTTTTTTAGCTGGGAGGTGGGGGTGTTTCTTTCAGAGGAGTGGTCTGTGCCCTGAGAAAGGCAGGGGTGTTGGGTGGGGGTGGTAAGAGGTGGCTTGAAGCTGACATGAAGGACTTTCCCATAATTAGCTTTGTCCCCCAAGGGAATGAGGAACCTCAAGAGACACAGGTGGCTGGTCCTGGTATTGTTCACAGGAGGCAGGCGCCCTGCAGGTTCCCTGGAGTGAGAGGTGCCAAGAAGTGGCCCGGGGCACAGCAAACCCAGATGGGTGGGACAGGGTTGCTGTCGGGGCCACTGCAGAGCCCTCCATGGAAACCTTGACGTCCCACTGGCATTTCCTCTCCAAGAGGTTTACAGGAGCAGAGGCTGGACACAGCCAGTGTCCACTGTGGCATGTCCAGGGCACTGCTGTGGCAGGTCCCCTGGGTCACACCAGGTGTGCAGCACCAGGGTGTCTGGATGCTGCCTTCTGTGTAAAACAGCGAGTGCTAAGAGCACACCCACCCACCATAAACAGACGAGAAATACTGGGGACAGCGATGGAAGTGACTCGGGGGTGATAAGGCCAGGCTGGGCGGGTGGTGCAGGCGGGCCCTGGGCCTCTCCAAGGTGGACTGGGTTTGTTTTTAGATTTCAAATTGCATCAATGTATCTGTCCATTTAGAAGTCAAACTTCGAAATAGTAAACATTATTGGCTCTCGTTGAAAATCAAAGCACTAATCCTGTGGCTGTGCAGATCTGTCCCCAACCCCCAGTCCCCGGGTCAATCCTCAGTTTCTCCCAATGGTAGTGGTGACTATGGGTGGGCATTCGGGACAGCAGGGTGGCTCTGCCCCAGATGGCTGCCACTCAGGCCCCAAGGCTCATCTGTGCTTGACGACAAGGTTTTATAGACAAGTCACCATCATGGGTTTGTTTCTTTGTTTTGTGACCACATGCCTGCCACATTTATTAACACCAGCCTCTTCTTTCACCAATGAGTGTTTCCTTTTTTCATGGCCACGTCATAGACTGTCGCAATATTCTTAAAGATAGAAACAAATGAAAAAGAGCAGAAAAACAAGGGAAGTTGTCGTCTCTGCCCCAGTGGAGGGAAAGCCCTGGGTTGTTCCAGGAAGGGCAGAATCTGGGCTGCCTGGCTCTGCTGCTCCCACAAGACCCTCTTGAGAACCCCTCAGGCATGTTCAAAGAGTCCTGCCTCTTGTTTCAGAGTTGTCCAAACCAGCCCATCTTCCGCTGAAGTTTGGCCCTGGGTCAAGGGAAGGTTTTTCTGGGTATGTGAGAGCTGCGCTGCATTCTCACTCACTGCACACCTGCTGTGTCCAGGCCTCAGCGGCTGCTGCTGTGAATTAGCCCCTTTACCTGTTACCACAGAAGGAGAACAGGGACCTCCTGTTCCTGGAGAAACCTGCCGAGTCTCTGATGCACTTCTCAGGAGACACAAGGACAATGAACCCACATCTCCACCAGTTGCTGACACCTCCTTGGCCATTGGCTGTCCCATTGGCCATTATTGCTGGGACTGGCCATGGTTGTGAGGAGGGAGCAGAGGTCAAGATGTTTCCTTAGACGGTGATCAATCAGAAAGACTGAGGAAAGACTTCCCTGGTGGTCCAGTGGCTAAGACTCCACACTCCCAGTGCAGGAGACAGGGTTCGATCCCTGGTCAAGGGAATAGATCCCACCTGCCACAACTAAAGATCCCACATGCCACAGCACAGCTAAGAGCTGGCTCAGCCACATAATAAATAATTTTTTAAAAAGATCTGGCAGGCTCCTCAGAGTCCACCTTAGAGAAGAGTTTGCCCATATTACAGAGCGTGTTCCTTTTCTTTGTGTGCAGCTGGAAATGGACTTCCTAGTGGGGTTTTAAGCCTTTCCACATGAATTTGCTCTCAAAGCTGTTATTTTTAAATGTACATTATCAGGATCCCAGTTTTTAAATACTTACAATTTATAATTCCTAGAAGAGGACAGTTATTTACAACTGGAAAAATAATGTAGAAAAATGGGTTATTTGGATTCCATTGTTCATAACCTGGCCTCTTGTCATGGTGCCTCTGTCTCTTACTTCCAGAATATGTTCTGATTAAAGAACAACAAAACAACGAACAGCTCTCCTTTCTGGGCCGGCTGTTCACTGGCTCTCGGATGCCACAGAGGAGTAAACTCCTGGGCCACCGGCCTCCAGCTGCTCCTGCTAGAGGGTGGGGTCTTATGCAAAGTAGGACCTGACTTACTGTAAGTTAAAGGGCACGCACTGTGGTGTGAAGAGCAAAGCCCTATTTGAAAGAAAACAATGAAACCAGGCCTAAATTGGTCTTTGTATAAAGGCACTACGAAAACTGAATGGAATTTAATCTCTACACCAATCTAAAACTCTTGTGATCTGCGTCAGGAAGACTTTGTAGAAATATTTTTAATTTTTATTGATTTTTAAAATTTTATTTAAATATAGTTGATTGACAGTGTTGTGTTTCAGGTATACAGCAAAGCGATTCAGTTATACATATATACATATATTGACATATGTACTTTTTTTAGGTTCTTTTCCATTGTAGGTGTAGGATTTTTAAATGGTTGTTAACACTCGCTCTTAACCCTTGATAACTATTTGTTAATATGCTTACCACTCTCTCAACTTTTACTATGAGCTTTCTTCCCAAAATGAGGCTTTTAGCATGGGTGCAGGCTGGCTAGTTAAGATTTTTGAAAATGAGAATTAAGGCATTTTCTTTGGAAAAAAAAGAAAAAATGAACCTAAAACATCTCTGGGACTATACCCACATATAGATGAAGAACACAGAGGCAAATTTCTGCATCTTTTCATCCATGAAGTACAGGTGTGAACTGGTGTGCACATTTGCCTGTGAAACAAAGGTGCACTGAAACATGTGGGGTCCCTTTGAACTGTGGGAGTCACACAGCCTTTCCCTGCATGTGTGTCCAGATCTCCTTCTTATAAGGACACTGGATTAGGGCCCAGTCTAATCCAGTATGGCTTCCCCTTAACAATTACATCTGCAAAGACCCTCTTTCCAAATAAGGCCACAGGTCCCCGGGGTCAGGACCTCAAAGCCCTGGTATCAGGCTTTGTTTTAACTGCAATAGTCTTTTCATTTTGGCTGTATATTTGTATCTCTATCAGATAGTAAGAGAGAAGTATAATAAAACAATTTGTATTGTTGTGGAAAAGAAAAGGTACTGGAGCAATAGAGTCAAATCTATGGAACCCAAAGCAGCCCATACCTTGGGGGACAATGGAGCTGCCATTGTTCTCTGGAAACAAGCTCACGTCTACTTCCCTCTGCAGGAAACTCACAGTACAGCCAGCAGCAGACAGGATACCAGCAGGGCACGGCACAGCAGCAGACGTACTCCCAACAGCAGTACCCCAACCAGCAGAGCTATCCCGGACAGCAGCAAGGCTACGGTAAGGCGGGGGCGGCGGGGGGGGGGACGTTGTTGCAGGAACGTGGTCATTCAGTGGGTACCTGCACACTTATTTTGAAACAGCTGTAGGTTTCCAGAAAAGCTGTGGGGAAAGCTGATGGTTCCCCGTGGCTAACCTCTTCTATTCCCAGCGCCCCGTGGGCACAGCTAAGAAACCAGCACTGGTGCGTGGCCGTGAACTGAACCCAGTTTCTTCAGATCTCATGGACCTACCTGCGTGTCCTCTCCTGTCCTGGACTGTCTGGGGTCCCACAACTCCTTGGGTTGCAAGTTGCTCGCACTTTCTTTGTCTTTCCTGACCTTGGCACTTTGAAGAGGGCTAGGCAGGCACTTTGTAGACCCTCCATCAGGGTGGGTTTGTCTGGATTCTGAAAAAAAGACCATGGTGGGGAAGTGCCTTCGTATCCCCTCCCATGGGTGTGACTTGCCTCTACTGAGGCTGACAGTGGTCATGTGGTCCATGGCGCCTGTCAGGCCTTCCCACTGCCCCATGCCCTCCATCCCCTACTCCAGACTGTGTTGTCACTGGGTCTATCCCCACCTGAGGGGTCATCATCCACATAGATTGTCCAGGAAGTCTTCTCCAGGGAAGATAGGTGTCTTCTCCCCTGTTCACTTAGTTATTGATCATATATTTCTATTGGTAGGTACTCACAGGTACTGATGTTACAGATCGGGTTATGATCCAAACTTCTTTATTTTATGGTTCAAGCTGTCTCAGCCCTGCCTCTCGGGAGCTTGGGTTGGTGCCTGTGCCCCTTGGACGTGCCCCCTGCTTTTGGCTTTGGGCATGTGCTTCTTTCTGGGACCACAGCAGCCCTTGAAGCAGCTGGTTTTGGAAAAACCCCTCAGCCTTTGTCAATTCCGCCTATCCTGTCCACTTAGGCTTTGAGGCACCATCACTGTCTTGCATGGTTTTCGCCATTTGCTGTGCATTTAACTCATGTTTACAGTGATAACTGTGACTGTGTAAACTGGTCCCAAGAAGCAGGTCTAGCGCTCTGACAGCAGCCCCCAGTCCCCGTCTGGATGTTGGGGGGGTGGTGCGCATAGCTGGAGCCATGGGGGCATAGCAGGGTTGGCCGCCAGCTGTGGTGCTTTCACTGCTCAGGTTTAATGTGGCGGAAAAACGGGTGCCGATGTCTCAGGGGCTTCCCCAGTAGCTCAGCTATAAAGAATCCACCTGTAATGTAGGAGCCGCAGTAGATGCAGGTTGGATCCCTGGGTCGGGGAGATTCCTTGGAAGAGGACATGGCAACCCACTCCAATATTCTTGCCTGGAGAATTCCATAAACAGAGGAGCCTGGCGGGCTACATTCCGTGGGGTTCAGACACGACTGAATTAGCAGGAACGCACGTCTCAGGGGCTTGGGAGGACCTGTGGGAGAGGGTGTTGGGGGGTGATCTCACGATCCTGCTGTGTTCTAGGACCCGCCCAGGGTGCCCCCTCACAGTACTCCAGCTACCAGCAGGGACAAGGCCAGCAGTACGGAAGCTACCGAGCATCTCAGACGGGCCCGTCCACCCAGCAGCAGCGGCCTTATGGCTACGAGCAGGCAAGCCTTCTGCCCGTTTCCAGACCCACGCTTCACCTTGTACATCACATGTGACAAAGGTTTCCCCTATGGCCGTGAGGAATAATAAAATGGGACAGGCTGGCTCCCTAGGTTCCTCCAGAACATGAATTCTCTGAGCCTGTAAGGTTTTTAAAAATTTCCACTTCAGTCAGACACAGCTGGCTCTTTATGTCCTAAACTCGCCTAGAGTCTCGTCTTTCACACCTTGGATGTCTCCCTCATGCCTGTTTCCCTCATGTCTGTTGCGTGCCTGCAGGTTACGGCACCTAGGCAGATTGTAGAGCTTGCATCTTGCATGGCACAGTTGGATCTGTCTGGGGCAGGAGCAGGGTGGTGGGCGGGAGGAGATGGGTCCTGGGCACTCTGGAGTCTCCTTGGAGGACAGTCCCGGGCAAGAGGTGACTATCTATCAGTGACCATATGGTAGGTCCGAGGCACTAATGACAATTTACATGGCTAATAAAACCTTAAGGCACTGTGTGGATTAGGGGTGTTTTTCTCTTGGTACCTGAATAGGTAAGGTCCTGTATCTCATTTTTTAAATACTTCTCACCTTGCTCCTTAAAGAGAGATAAAGAATGAGCCAGTTGTACGTAGAGAATGAGTTTTCAACAGGAGGTACACAAGCCCAGGGCAGAGTTATTAGGGGAGCAAAGCTTTTTGGCTTTTGGAATGTTCCAGTGAGCGTGTGGGAAGCGGTGCCAAGGGGAGTGTGCCTGGGGAGCCCGTCCCAAACCTGCTTACGGCAGGGTCAGGGGGGGATGTGACGGGGTACCTAGCCCAGGCCCAGTGCGGTCAGCTGCTGTGTGACCACGTGAGCCAACCTCTTCCACCCACTGACCTAAGTCAGTCATCTCAGCCTGGATGGTGGCTTCCAGAACATCAGCTACCCACCTGCCTCAGGACACAGGCTGAGGCATTTGGTCGCTGGCCAACCATGCTCATCCACCTCTCATCCTGGGCGTGGGCTGGGGTGGGATCTGTCTCATCCTCAGGTGTGGACCCTCCTACTCAGGCCTGTTGGGGTATAATCTGTGTCTTGCTCTCTTGCAGGGCCAGTACGGAAATTACCAGCAGTGAAGGACCCGCGTCTATGAGGAATCCTGAGGCGGCATGTCCGCCCAGGATGGACAGGCCAGTGACAGCTCTGAGGGGCTGTGACCTGTAGGCTGCCCCTCGCCTCACGCAGCGTCTGCTTGTGAAGCACGCACATTTCATGCGGGGTAGGACAGCAAGCGTGCACGCTGGTGCCAGATGGCGCTTTGATGGTGTGACATATTTGGTGCTGTGTATAGTATTGTATGTCCATACAATGGAGAGGTTGTCCCTTTTTGTCCTCCCCTCCATGTTTCTAGCTAGCTTTAGGGGTCCCTTCATCATTGGAGTCTTCTCTGCCCAGTGATGGGACAAACCTACCAGAGGCCGCAGTCTGCGTGCTCTTATGCACAGACCTGAGGTCTGACTCTCCTCTCATGTTTGTACTGGGGGTGTAAACTTGTCTCTCACTGGCTGCACTGCCCCTGGATGGCAGCCTCTTTCTTCCTGGGCCTCAAGGCGGGGGAGTTGGGGAGGCATTTTCTGTAGTTTGCATCAGTCTCTGTTGTTACCCAATGGAAAGGATAAATAAGCTTCACTTGGAGAGGCTGTGAACCTTTATTTCCAGACCTCGCTCCTTACCTGTATCTCTGGTTCTGTTTATCCAAAAAGTTACACGTTTTTGTATTACAAAGTAAAGAGGGATCAATGACTTTGTTCCAAATAAGTAGGAATCCAACAAGGCAACTGTGATCAGCCTCACCCAGGGAGAGTGGTATTACTGAAGGAAGGAGAGGGTAGTCCTCTGGAATTACTTTGGGTTTGACCCTTGTTTATCGGATGGTCGTTTCTGGAATTTTAATATGTAATATGCTCAATTCTAAATTCATAATTTAAAATAGTGACACGGAATTCTCCAAAGAGTTGGCAAGTTATTTTATACTACTTCTTCCAGGACCTGCTTATTCAGATCTCCAAGCGAGCATTCCTTTTCATTTAGGAATATCTGAAATTCACATCTTATTTTTAAAGAGAACACCACTGATTTTACTGTGTTCTTCCTAAAAAGAAGGAAGGCTCTTACGTAGAGAAATTTGAGTCATTTTTACATTCGTAGGACATTAAATGCCATTTAAATTCTGCACAAACGTTAAAGATAGCTCATGTGGAAAAGTCAGGTCAAAGGAAAAATTCTACATTTCACTAGTAAGTCATACAGACATTTTATCAACCTTTACTTGGATAATAATACCCATATTTATTATGGCCCCTTTAAAAACATCTTTGGGTAAATGCTGACATATTTCCAAGAACCAAGAAAATACAAAAAAAAATCTAATTCTTGATATCTCAAGTCTACTGACGGTGATGTTTTAGTGAAGTCTTATGTTTTAAAATTTTAAAGTAGTACTTTATCCATAATTGGATGCTTTGCAGTCTATAAGATATTTTTAATGTGTTTCTAGCAGAATGAATTCCGTCCCCACTGGGAACACGGCGGCAGTTACTGTTGCTGTTTTACAGATGAAGCACCAGGGCTCTTTGAAGGGACTGCTGGGGTCCAGGACAAGTCCTGTTCTAGGACCTTCTGCCCTCCTCTGTGGAGGCAGAATCACACGGACAGTGGGATAGAAATGTTTATTTTGTAGACTTTCGGGTTTTAGAAACCCTTAATACTAGTAAGGGCTTAAAAAATACATCTCTATATTAAATTACTTAAGTGAGAGCCCTTAATTGCTAAATGACACAGACATTAGCAATTTCAATTTAGGGAGTCATTTCCCTTCATTTTGTTCTGTTCTTTCCTGACAATTTTCATAGAAGTAATTTGCAAACTCAATCGGGGATTAAAATTTCCCGTTGAAAATGTTAAAACATTTCAGAGAACTGTGAAAATAGTTTATTTTTATTCTTTGCCAATATGGGAATATGCCTTTTGTGTATGTGTGTGTGTGTTTTTAAGTGCTGTATTAATACTTTTTGAAGGAAAAGGACACTTGAAAAAAACGTATCCCAAAACTTCAATCTGAAATGTCTTACATTAAGAATTTCTTGAATGTTGTGTATATATTTTAAAAAGCACTTTGTGAAATAGTTTGTACATTTATTTCCTAATTTATACATGATTGTTGGTGTTAATATATTTAATGATTAATAACAAAATGTTTATTTAACGTGCCGTCCATTTTTATGTAACGTGGGGAGTGATGCCAGCGGCTCGTCACTCTCTTGTGTCTCTTCTGTCTGCGGAACCACAGGCCGAAGCGAGTCGTCCGCGCGGCGTGGTCGGTGCCGCTTGGTCTCCCGGCTAAGGTGCGGGCGGCCGGGCGGTGACGCCGCGTCTGGACTCGGCATCTCCGGCCCGGCCCGGCCGACCGAGCATCTCTCCAGCGCCCAGCCGGAGCCTCGCCTCGGGGGTCGCTGAGCGCCGGCGGCCGCTCAACCTCAGAGCCAGAGGTGGGCGTCTGACCGTCCGGCCGTGACCGGGCAGGTCGCCCCGTCTCGTTCACGAGCACAGGCCGTCCTCGGACAACCGTCCTCGTCCGCCGTTTCTCTCTTCAGTCGGACTTTGGCGTCTTGTTTTATGCCTTTGGTGTGATTAATAAACTGGCTCTTCGAGAACCGACCTGAAGGCTGAGTTTCCGTGAGGTGATGGGGAGCCGGAAGCCGCGGTGGGAGAGGGTTGCCCGACTCGCGGTGTCGGAGTCCCTGGGTTCAAAGGAAACACCCGCGCACTGGTTGGAAACCCTCCTCGGCTCTCCCCGGACGCCCGTAGCCCCTCCCCCTCCCGCACATGCGCGCTGAGGAACCCTGCGCAGGCGGGGCCGGTCCCGGAAGTGATCCCTGGGGGCGGCACCGGAAGTGACGTGCCCCCGGGGTGGTGAGTGTGGGTAGCGTCCGGGCACCCGTGGGAGAGGGTAAGGGGACAGGCGTGGGACCAAGCTCGCCCTCGAGTCCCTGGCCCGAGCTTCCTGCTTCCCTTTAGCCCGCGCGGGCGCGCTCCGGCAGGCCGGAGGCGCCCTCTGGCCGAGGTCCTCGCGGGTGTTCTGTACTTGCTGTGGCGCGGTCGCACAGAACAGTGTGAGCGTGAATACGCGTGTGAACAGTTCTGCAGAAGCAGCGTCCTGCTCTGAGGGCAGCTCGGGGCAGGCTGGACCTCTCAGACTCGTCCTGGTCGGGCACCCCGGTCCGTCCTGCTCGCAGGCCTGTCCGGAGGAGCTTCCTTCTGTAGAGGACCCTTCTCGAGACACGAGCGGAAAGGAGAACACGATTTTAAATGATAGTTCTCAGGCAGATAGATTTTAGCAGCGGAAACGTGTCCAGAGTTAAGGAACACGACATTGATTCTTTAAAAATGATCTCTGCCTTGGTGCCCTGGACGGTGGTCGTGTGTGTGTCCCGCATTTGAAGAACACTGCTGTGAATCACTGGTGCAGTGAGGATACTACGTGAAGTAGGCAAGTGACAGCCTGTCTTGAGTCTCAGCCTCCACTGCTTTAAAATGGGCGTGCAAAATGTAGGGGTCCGAAATCCTGGCACTGTCTCTTGAGACAATTTAAGGAGGGTGTAAAGGCCCCCATTTGAAGGGGAGCATTCAGGGAAACAGCAGAGTTGGTGTTTTTATCTGGAGCTGGTGACAATGGCGTTGCTTCTGCTCCTGGACACCCGCAGAGTAAGGAGAAGGACCAGGACAGAGGAGCGTAGACATGGCCTCCTTGGCTGGTGGTGCAGCCTTCAGTTGATATCCAGCTCTTCTGCTACTCCATCCAGTCTCTGCCCAACAGCAAGACAACTGAGGGTGGTCCTGCAGGGTATTCTCTTGAAACAGAGCGGGGTGGGAAAGGAGTCTCGAAAAGCAAATGGGAAAAATCCAGTATGAAGTGTTACCCCTCATAGGGTTGTAAGAAACAAATGGGTTTGTTTTGGGGGGTTTTTTTGGCCTCAAGACTTACAGGCTCTCAGTTCCCTGGCCACAGAGTGAACCTAGGCTTCTGGCAGTGAGAGCCCAGAATTCTAACCACCAGGGAACTCCTTCCAAGTGGCATATGGGCTAAGAGGGCCTGCCTCATGTGGAAAGTGGTGAGTGAGATGAGAACTCCTTTCATGGGCTCATTTATTTAAGAAACCTACATCAGGATTTTTCTGGCCCAGGCACCTATACTTCTTTAGTTTTGATTTCATGTTCAGGTTTAAACCAGATGTCTTATTTTACCAGTTTGCCTTTTGTTAAGGAGTCATGATACCTTCAAGGCTTTTCTCAGCGAGACCCCAAGTGATGTTGGAAGGTGTGGGGTTCTGGATGCTAGCAGCCCGCGTGGTCCCTGGGCCCAGCTGCCTTCTTCTGCTGCGCGCTTCTCCCAGGCTGCTCTCAGTCAGCTGTGTGGACTGCACCAAGCACCAGGAACCCCCCAGGAAGCAGCCACTCTCGGAGAAAAAACTGGTGAGACTTCTAGAAACCCTGAAGGGATTTGCCTCCAGTTTCCTCATTGGAAGTCACAGGGTGTTGTTTTGAACTCCCATTACCTTGTCTTCATTTATCCTTGAAAATGAGGACATGAGATGAAGGCCTGGGATACCAAATACCGTGCTGGCCAAAACTGTGGTGGCCCCAAGGTGGTGCCCAGTGTGCTAGAAGTGATGACCCTTCTGGGTATTCTCTCCCTTCACCAGGAGGGTGCCCAGGCTCCTGTATCACAGCTTATGTGTCTGAGATAAGTATTATATATATTCTTAAATGCATGGAGAAGGGAACGGCTACCCACTCCAGTATTCTTGCTGGAGAATTCCACGGACAGGAGAGCCTGGCAGGCTGCAATCCATGGGCTCACAAAGAGTCAGATACAACTGCGTGACTAACACTTTCACTTTTCACTTTCATATTCTTAAATATGTATGAATAGTTCTTAATTTATAACATTGGAGAGGGGCGCGTAGACGTTTAGTTTTATAGTTCTCAAAGTCTTACACTTCTTTTGTTCTTCTATTTACCAAAACCTATTTAAAATATGAATGATCTTTAATTAAACTGAAGAATGTACGTGTTTAAGACCACTTTGCGTTCTAAGTAGGGGGTTCCACATGAAGCTTATTAGGGCAGAGAGTACTTCCTGTGGAAAAACTTTGGCAGTCAGCAGGTGTACTCAGATGTGTCAGCTTTCCAGGGGTTGTGTCTCCTGCCTAGAATGTAAACACTGACTCTGAGTTTTAATCTTCTGTACAGTGCTCATCAGTTGTGCTCTTTTCCCATCAGGTTGCTTCCCATCATGTTCAAAATTATGCACCGTGTTTTTGACTAGTAATTCATGGTTTTTCCATGTGGTGGTGCCAGAGCACCTTAAAATATGTGTGTGTTTTCCTTTTTTAAAAAAAGATCTGCTTATGGAAATGCAGGTGCCTTGGTCCCCACGGAGGGGCTGTGTGGGTGGCCACATCTGCCTGTGCGCTCCTGTGGGAAGCAGGCAGGCTTCTTGGGACAGGGCAACTGAGCTGGGGTGGTAGCCCCAACTTGCACCCTGGCACCTCGGGCAGCTGGACATCTTGTGTTAGTGAACATTTATTAAACATTAGCCCGGTCGGTTAGTTAGTTCTAATTCTTTAGGTCAGTTGTAGCTCCCTTAGGGACCTGGAGAAGAACTTGCTCACAGATTAGAGCTCTGTTTACATCACCACATTTAAAAATGTGGACCTACTCAGTTGGCCAGAGAAGACTTCTGCTTTTAGCGGGAAGCCTGGCAATGGCCCAGGGACTGTCGCTCTCAGTGTCTCGTGCTGAGGAACAGAAACTTCGTTAGTAAAGGTCTGTTATTTCAGTAGTGTGTTTCTGTTTGAAAAAATCTAGGAAGACGCTGTATTTAAGGAGTGTCTCCTATGCTGTGCTGTATTTAGGTTGTTAGTGTTATGTTTGTCTCTGGGGTATGTATTCCACGCTGACCACTCTTTACATCTGCGTTGTAGATTTACATTTGCCTACAAATAGCAGTGACTTCTGGGAACTCTTTCTTATATTTGCATTTTAGGGGAGATTAGCAATGTTAGTATCATTAGCATCTAATTTTAAAGCTCTTCCTAGGTAGAAAAGGTACCTTTCAAATGGCTACTTGGTCCTTGGAAGGACTGCGGAGTTAATACCAATCAGGGCACCCTGTGCTCTCTGCAGAAACAGCATTTTGTGGATCATCGCCGAGTGCTCGTCCGAGGGGGACACGGAGGCAATGGGGTGAGCTGCTTTCACAGTGAACCCCGGAAGGAGTTTGGAGGCCCTGATGGTGGTGATGGAGGCAACGGGGGCCATGTCGTCCTGAGAGGCAGGTGCCGTCGGGCAGCTGGGGAAGTTCAGTGGGTCTGCCATCTCTGGATGGGGAGTTTGCACCTTCTTGCCCTAACAGGAATTTCAATTCAAAACCCATGTGTGGACATCATTTTATTAAATTACATGGATGTTCACATTTAGAAATTTCACCCCAAACCAACTTTCAAACCAACTTTGATGGTTTGTTGTTTTTTTCACATTTCAGGAACATAAAGACTATCAGGGAATCTAATTCTGGTACCATATGTCCAAGGGTTAAATCTGTTACTGTTACTGTCCCAGTCAAGTGCTGAAAGGGTGTTGATCGCCCCTACACACGTGGAGCACAAAGGCCTAGCAAACTAGTCCGCTTGGAGTTGTAGCCATTCACAGCGTGGTAATAAAGTGCAGCTGTTTTCAAACTCACAGTGATATTGTGGGTAGTTGTGAAGTTTTTGGAAACTGTAGTATCTTTTATTTTTATTTTTTAATTTATTTATTTATTTTTGTAGTATCTTTTAAATGAAAATAAGAATTTAGCTTTTTCAAAAAGTCTCATTGCTGGTTTGGTAACTTTTGCCATGACTTCATCCCATGTGCATTCTTAATCTGAACAAGAGAAACTTGACGAAATGAGACGGGTCTGCCTTTAACGCAGAGGGTGATAACGCTTCCCGCTTTGACTTCCAGTTGACCAGCAGGTCAAGTCTCTGTCCTCTGTCCTGTCGCGGTACCAGGGGTTTGACGGCGAGGACGGCGGCAGGAAGAACTGCTTTGGGCGGAATGGCGCTGTCCTCTACATTCGGGTAGGCCAGGCGCGGAGTCCCCTGTCCACCCTGTGGCCCGTCAGGTTCCCAGGTCCTGCGAGTGGTCCAAAGGGGCCCGTCTTCCACGGAGCAACCCCAGACGGGGACTCTTTGTCAATTTCATACCATATGCACCTGTGACCTGTTCACGGTCACAAGACGATTCTGTCTTCCAGCGAGGGGACCCACAGGTCCGCAGTCCCTATCTGCAGCCCCGCAAGCCTCCCCTGCCCTACCCCCCTGGGGCATCTCCATGTGAGCAGTGGGTTCATGCCCTCAGCATCGCTCTCATTCGCAGATGCTCTGCTCACCCTGATGCTATAGAAGCGCTACTGGGAGAAGCCATTGTGCAGCCTGCCCCACAGAACCCTGAGGGCCCTCCTCTCTCTGGGAGCTTGGAAGTACCCCTTTCTCTAGAGCCCCTAAAAACACTTTGTTGTGTTTCAGGTCCCCGTGGGCACTTTGGTGAAGGAGGGAAATGAAGTCCTGGCTGACCTCTCGCGCCCAGGAGACGAGTTCATTGCAGCAGTGGGCGGGACAGGGGGGAAGGGTAACCGCTTCTTCCTGGCTAACGACAACCGCGCACCCACGACTTGCACCCCCGGACAGCCGGGCCAGGAGCGCGTCCTCTTTCTGGAGCTCAAGACAGTGGCGCACGCTGGACTGGTGGGTGTTGTGCATCGCAGCAGCCGAGCAGCCCGCTTTCTCCTATCAGATCCTCTTGGCTTCATCAGGAGCCCTGCTCTTGCTTGTCCCCCATTCCCAACCTGAGACTCGCTGACCCAACCAGTTACAGACTCTGTGGTGATAGTCTTCACTGTCTTCCAGGTTGGATTCCCCAACGCAGGGAAGTCCTCGCTTCTCCGGGCCATTTCAAATGCAAGGCCTGCTGTGGCCGCCTACCCATTCACGACCCTGAACCCCCACGTGGGGATTGTTCACTACGAGGACCACCAGCAGATAGCAGGTAGGATCTCTCAGAGGATTAGGTGATGGTGGCATTCAGAGCCATGCTTATGTAACTTACATGCAGCCTTGTTTTTCTTCATTTAAAAATTGTAGTTCTTTATCAAAATCAGTTTAGATTTGCTTCCCACCCCCTCCCCCAGGCATCTGTTAGAGGCAGTTCGGGAATTTGAGTTTAAATTTCAAACCTGAGGAAATTACTCCTTTTCACCACCTCTATTCTTCTCTTCCATCTACGGGGAATTCGGCAGCATCAGTCATGTGGACAACATGTGATTTTAAAAGCTTTCCCTGTACCATTTTGAGAGAAGAAAACTTTTTCTAGAAGATAATGTACCCATTAAAAATAGTAAGCTTGCTGGCAACGTGGTTTGTATAGCACTTTATATTTTCAGAGGACTCTTTCATAATTTCTATCGGTAATCAAATTATTAATAGATTACAGGAAGCCGTTTTCCCCTTTTTTGAATCACTTTTGAAGCCAGAGAGATTAGAATGTGTTAAGTAGTTCTTATTAGACTGATCTGTCATCGTGCCAGTCACCCAAATATTTCAAAGCATTAGCAAGACTGGAAGCTGCAGTGCCTCAGATGGAATCGGCCTGGTGAATCAGCAAGGCGGAAAATTGAACGACTTCACTCATGAGATATTCTTTGGAAGGAAAGTCTCAGTGCTCAGAGGCCCCCGGCTCCCCTCCTGACTGTCTGCTTGTCTCCTCCACAGTGGCTGACATCCCCGGCATCATCCGGGGTGCCCACCAAAACCGGGGCCTGGGCCTGGCCTTCCTCAGGCACATCGAGCGCTGCCCCTTCCTCCTGTTCCTGGTGGACCTCTCGGTGCCAGAGCCCTGGACACAGCTGGACGACCTGAAGTATGAGCTGGAGCAATATGACGAAGGCCTGTCCAAGAGACCCTACACCGTCGTGGCAAACAAGATCGACCTCCCGCAGGCCAGGGCCCGGCTGCCCCAGCTGCAGGCCCACCTGGGCCAGGAGGCCATCGCCCTGTCGGCGGCCACCGGGGAAAACCTGGAGGAGCTGCTGCTGCGTCTGAAGGAATTGCACGACCACCATGTAGCCACCGAGCTGGAGCAAGGCCGCCAGCCGCTGCGGTGGTAGCAGAGGAGGCAGCACCTGGCAGGCCAGCTGCGACTGGAGATGAGGAAGGAGCCCCAGGGAATTGGGAGGCCTTGGTGCAGGTGCCTTCCTGCCAACCCGGGACTCCCAGCCAACACAGCCCCTGCCCTGGGACAGGATCCCTTGGGCAGCGGACGCTCCTGCCCCCGCCAGTCTGTCTCCAGTGCTTACACGCCTGCCTGCGTGTGAGTGACGTGCTGCAGTGGGCTCATCTGTGTTAATTGGCCCCTAATTATTAATAGCAGGGACTACACGCTGGCTAACGTCACCAGTGGGCACGTGGACAGGAGCCAGCATCAGCAGCGCTGACTCGCAGGTGGTGGCAGCTGAGGCAGAGGTGGGCCTCTGATGCCACAGCTGTTGACACCTTTCATAGGGATGCTCCATCTGCTGCATGAGGCAAGGGGCGAGGAAGCTTTAAAGCAGGTGCCCAGCTGTGAAGAAACAGGGAATCAGTGAGGGTGACGTCCGCCCTGTCATCCCAGACAGTGGTGTGTGCTCTGTGGAAGCTGAGCTTCACGACTGAATGCTCCCAATATCCGACCTGGGCCTTACGGTGGGTTATTAACTGCAGGCTGCGGGCAGGGTGTCGGCAGCCTGAGCCCCAGGGTGGTCAGGGACAGGTCTGTGTTTCTAGGTGTCACTGGGAGTTGTACCCACACCTCAGGGTCCCCCAACTACAGATACCCTAATGAAGACAAGCCCAGTATCGAGCAAAGTGGTCTTAAACTTCTGTTTCCCCCAGCTAAAGGGGGGAAACAGTCTGATGCCCCTGATGTGTCCCTGAGGGGTGAGGGAGGGCAGGGGAACAGGCTCTCTGGGAGTTGGCCTCAGGGTCTCAAGGCATCTAAGCCTCTGGATCACTCAGACCTGCGTCGTTTCTGCATGATGGGGGCTGGGCAGACCTCAAACAATAAGCCAGCGCCTCAGCTTTCAGGAGCAATTCTGTTTTGATCTAACATCAAATCTGCAACAAGAACAAGAGTTCTTTACCCGAAGCTTTATTTTAATGTCTTGTAATTTCAGAGGTCCTTGTGTTCTGGAAATCAGAGATGGGTTTTGCATCTATTTGTTCTCTCAGGCCACCACAAAGAGTAAAGCCAGGTCTGAGTAGCATTTAATTATCAACGGCCTTTCATCTTGCTCACAGGGCCCCCGCCACACTCACTCTTCAGAGGCGGAGACACTCAAGATGCCTGTGTAGCTGACCCGCCAGGGGCCCCACTTGCAGGGGCAGGGGCTTGTCCAGTTCTTGCTGTGTCCCCCAGAACCTCAGGACCTGACCCTCAGGGGCGCCAGTACATTTGTGGAATGAGCAAGTGTGTGGTGGCAGGTATTTAGTGCTTTTAGGTTGCTTTTAAAGACATTTAAAAGACCAGGTGGAGGCCAAGCCAGAGCCCCTGTCCCAGATCCCCTAGACCTGCCTCTTCTGGCCGTTTTGCTGAGTGACCTCCAAAGTCTGAGCAGCTCTTACTACCTTGATTAGCCTGGAGCATCACCTGTTGATCTCTGGCCCGGAACAGGGACTTGCTTTCTCACGCTTTCTCCCTGTACCCTCCCTGGGTCTGTGTTGGGCCACTGGGGCGTGGGCTGTGGGGTCCTGGGTTTTCTCGCGGCTTTCTCCCTCCTCCAGGTGGTGTCTGTCCAGTGTCATCCCTGCACACTGGTTCCATCTCCCCAGAGCTCGGCCACCAGCCTCCCCTGAGGTCTTCTCTCCACTTCCTCGGCCTTCTGTTCCCCCGTGGATGACAGTGGGCCCAGCACCTCCTGAGCCAGGGTGGCCGCCACCTCCCTGCTCTCTTCTCCCTCCTGCTTTACTCTCGATTCATCTGCAAAGACCCTGTTTCCAAATCAGGTCATATTGTGAGTTTCCAACTGATGTGTATTTGGGGTCCTCTTCAGCCCCGTGAGCACCCTGTTTCATACTGAGCTGATGCCCCCTCATCTCCTCATGCAGCAGCCTAAGCGGCCCCATCCTTGTACGCACAGATCCTTGCCCCACCCCTGCTTGGTGACCCTCTCCCTCGCCTGGCCTGAGTCCCCCCGGGCCCCCCTGCTCCATCACTCCAGCTGTTTCCTTGCCACACCAGGGACCCTCCAGTAAGGATCGTCTGGGAAACCAGGCTTCTGTGCTGTCAGTGCCCTTCTCAGACACCCTATGAGTGCCCCCCAGCTGGTGGCCCCACAACCATCTGACCAAAGCCAGTCTCACCTACATGGGCCCTGCCGGCCTGTCTCAGGTATGGGGTCCCTGGTATGTTCATCAGCCGCCATGTGGCTTTTTGAGACACAGCTCATTGGTTTGGGTTTCATCCCAGGGCCAGGACACCAGAGGAAGGAGGACAGACTTGCTGGGCCCATAGTAGTTCGGGTAAAACACGTGTGTGGGGATACACACCAGTGTGTTTACAGATTGGCAGGGGGACATTCAAAGGTCACGGAGAGGCAGGCACCACCCCTGAGGGTTTTGTCCTGACGGGTCAGTGGTGGTCAGGCTTGGGGGTGGAGAGGTGGCTGAGGCTCTGAAAGCACGTGAGATGCCTGGTCATGTTATCACGTGACGAAGTCACACAGAACTTGAGGTTTGATGGGTGGACTCAGAGTCTGGGAAGGCGAGAAAGTTCTGGAGGTGGATGTTGGGAATAGTTGCACAACTGTGAATGTGCCTAAGGCCACTGAGCTGTGCACTTAAAATGGTTAAAAGGGTAAGTTTTACATATATTTGACCACAGTAAAAACACACAACTATGCACACGCACTTGTGTGCACACGTGCAGTTACGTGTGCACACGTGCGGGTGAGCACGCGCTGGGCACTGTTGACGCCATCCGTCTCATCGCAGGGTGGCTCTAATGCTCAGGCCCACCAAGGCCAGGGTGTCTCCTCTCGTGAAAGGGCAACAGGGCAGACGGAGCAGAGGGGACACACAGGCCTTGGGTGGAGCCAGAGCCGCCCACAGGCGTGTGAGCACCCAAAGAGGGGCACCTGGAGGGGTCTCTCTGTCTTGGAAACCTTTAATTCTCTGGAGAAAAAACAAATTTTCCGTGTCAGAAGTAGCCAGGCACCAGTGGGTCGGTATTTTTCCAGAGCCAGGAGATGTCTCCACTTTCTGCTATGGTCTTGGAGTGGAGGTGGGGGTGAGGGGCAGGCTTTCTGCCTCACTGTGGTCTGGGTGGGCTGCCTAGCCCATCGAGCCCACTACACTTGGCACTGGGATATCGCAGGCACTGGGATATGCCTGTCACCCACGCCTATTGCCTGGTTTTATCATCTATATGCCTGGGACGCATCTGTAAGGTCCAGCGGAGTAGGGATACCTGTGGTCTGGCCTGGGGTCTTAAACTTGCTCACTTCAGCCCCACCCTGGGTACACAGACCCTTCCCCATGTGGGATCATCTGGGACCCATGGCCAAGGACCGAGCAAGCCTTGGAGTCTAGAGGACCATGCCCCCAAGACGCTAGCATACTGTCCCTGGCCAAGCCTAGGGGTCCGGGCCACAGGCAGCCACCAGCAGCCCACCCGCAGGCCCTTCCCATAGCTTCCAAAGAGCTGGATGGATCCTCAGAGCTAAGCCCCTCCCCGTCATTGTCCGTGAACACAGGGAGGGTCACCACCTCTCTGAGATTTGAATTTCAGACTCACAACAAAGAATGCGGTACTTAGCCACCAGATTATTTGTTGTGACTCTGAAATCCAGGTTGCACTGAGCTGTTTTATCTGATGGCGGAAGTGAAGGTGAAGCAGGGGGAGGTTGCGCAAACACATCCCTATTGACGCTGGCCCTGGAGGGAGGGCTTTGGACTGGGCCACCTGGGGGAGAGGCTCCACCCATCAGGGTCCTGCCTTCTTCCCATCCCTGGAGGGGCAGAGAGCCCACCCCGATGGCCTATGCCAGGGCAGCACCACTTTCAGCCAGCCGCCCTCTGGTGTCCTTGGGTGGCCCAGCCGTAGTGATGGTGGCACCGCCCCACGTGGCTGCCTTCTGATCAGGTCGGGCCAGCCGGCTCGTCAGGACCACGGAGGGCTGTCTGCAGTCCATAGCTGATTAGCGGGCCTCCGGGGAGCACCAGCGCTGGTCCCAGGAATCCTCCGTGTGGGCCACAGGGCTGCTGACCCAGCATGGAGGTTCCATCCAGGAGCTCGGACCGAGGGATACTGACTTCTTTCAGTGATGTGGCATCCTCAGTGACATGGGCTTCTGACTCAGGGCCCCATGGGAGCTCAGGACAGCGTGTAGACACTGTCCATCCTCGGTCCTCCCCCACCCGGAGTGTCTCGCAATTTGAAACACTTGGGTTAGAATTTGACTCCTTTCAATTCAAAGATGGTCCTCTGTTAAAGTGCACATCTCCCCTCTCTAGAGTAGTTAGCCCATCACACTTTAGTATGAATTAATAGGTTTGAGGAGCTGGAATGAGGGGCAGACAATTCCCAGGCAGAGCAGAGCCTCAGCTGACACAGAAAGCCCTGGGCCCTGAAGGGCATCAGGGAGGGGCCAGCAAGGAATGGTCCATCCACCTGCCCACCCCCGTGGCTACTCGGGAATCTGGGGTTCTGCCAAACTGGGGCCCAGGGCGGAGGGCAGGCCAGTCCCTATCCCATACCTCTGCTCAGAACCAGGGCTTGCTGAGCCCTTTGAGGACTGTCCAGCATTTAAAGCAGAGCGTTTACAGATCACCCAGTTTGACGTGTTTGAATTTGGAAGCCGGTGACTCTGGAATGTCACAGATGCATTTTTAGCCCAGCACTACCACCCCCTCCTCCCCTTGCTCCAAACCCTCCCTGCCCCTCCCTTCTCTCCTGTCTTTCTTCTTTCTCGTTTGAAGGATATTTTTGTGCCCCTCTGAGATTTGTGTCTGACAAGCTCCACAGCAAGGCACTCCTCTGGACACAGAGCCTGCCACCCTGGGGACAGGACGCCGGGTACTGTGCGGGTGCCCTGTTCAGTGGAGAAGGAATTTAAGCCAAGGCAGAGTGCCTGGTGACCTGTGGACGGGAAGTATGTCACAGGCCAAAAGCCTGGCATCCTGCCCTTCCTTCCTTAGAGCCGGTATGTTAACATACCAACAGTCATTATTTCCCTAGTCATGACATTTTTGAATCACATTGTTAATCAACGGTTGTGTTGTGTGCTCAGTCACGTCCGACTCTGTGACCCTAGGGACTGCAGCCCACCAGGCTCCTCTGACCATGGAATTCTCCAGGTAGAAATACTGGAGTGAGTTGCCATTTCCTCCTTCAGGGGATCTTCCTGACCCAGGGATCGAACTCTTGTCTCTTGGGTGTCCTGCATCGGCAGGCGACTTCTTTACCAACTATGCCACCTGGGAAGCCCACCGTCATCACAAACAACTAATTATTATTTACTAAATGATTAACTCACTTCCTCATTTTTTATTAAAGACAGAGCCATCTCATGAGCAGGAATGTTTCTTTTCCCTCCCCCACCCCAAGACAGAGGGATGCCAAGCTGGGCCATCACATTACAAAATGTTATTTTGTGCTGGCTTTAGGAAAAGAGGGGCATTTGGTGACTCATGAAACCAAAAGGTTCTAGCTTCAGGCCAGGCTGGATCCAGGTGCTCAGAGAGCAGCAGGTAGAACCCATCTGCCAGCTCTCAGTGTGGCTTTCTTCTGCCTTGGCTGCAGCAGGCGTGCTCCCTCCATGGAGAGGCCTCTAAAGAACAGTGTTGGAGGCCACCAGGCCAGCAACCCCAGCTGCAGGGGAGCATTGGCCTCCCAGGGCCCCCAAAGTCCCAGGACGGCTGCTGTCTGGCCACACTGGGGATGTGCACTACCCCAACTTTCCCCAGGTGGTTCTTACCAGCCATACCTGGGACCTATAGCTGTCCTGGAGCCCAGGGATGGTGTCAGCCCCTGGACCCACTGGAGTGAAGGGGGGATGGTCCCCAAAGGAAAAGCAGGAGCTACTGCCACCAGAAGAAGGCACTGGGCTTGGGCAATGAGAGGCCTTGGGCTTGCTCAGGAGTGTGTGTGTTTCCAGGTGACCAGAGTAGGGCTTGGGAGAGGAAGAGAAGGTGGGAGAGGGCGGGGTGTCCCCTTAGCCTTCTGGAGGGGCAGCCCCCTGCCCTGGCCTCAGTTTCCCCTGAAGCACATTTTCCACATGACCTGGGTGGTTGGGTCCAGGTTCCTCCACCTTCCTTCCTACCTCTCCCTTCTCTCTCCCACTTTCTTGGCTCCAAAAGGGCAACTTCTCCCAGCTCCTGTGCACCACACACACAACATACAGCAGGCGCCACTGTGTGCTTTGGGTTAAGATCAGCACAGTTGAGTTCATCCCCAAGGCTCACGGGAGCCCTTCCCAGATGCATCACCAGGCAGGTTTCTCCACTGTACTCATCATCCAGGGATGCAGGTGAGTCCCAGGAGGACACAGTGGGGCGGGGACCCGCTCACACACCACACCCCCCATGGTGCCCAGAGGGACCCAGGGGGTGGGAGGATAGAATGCTGGCCCCTACTGGCTGCTGAGTGTGGGATATGAGCCGGTTGCCCAGCATCCAGGGCCCCAGCTCTCAGGGTCTACTGAGTGTAGAGCTGAGCCCACCCCTCTCTGTGGGGAGTCCCTGAGGATACAGGCTCCAATAAATATTGGTGGAAAGGTTCCTGCACCCCCTGAGCCCAGCCACGAGTGTCGGGATGGGAGGTGGAGGCTGGGGCTAGACAGGGTGGGTCTCCCCATGGCTCAGACCTCCAGAAGCCCTGCCAGCTGATCCCAGTCTTCCCTCATCATGACCCTGATGCCCTAAAGGACTGCTGAGTAACTTGGCCTTTTGTAGAAGGATGGGAGCTGCCTGCTGGGCTCCTGGGAACTCTACCCCAGGGTGAGAAGGACCCACACCCAGCAGTTGTGCAGAGCCAGTTCCCAGGGGGCTCTCCCAGAGCCAGCACCGCGGTGGGAGGGGTGGCCAGACATACAAAGCCAGTGCCAGCCCGGAGAGGGGGGAGTCCTGGAGACCTGTTGGCCCTGAGCCCTGCTTCCCTGAGGGCCAAAGGCTGGCCCTGAGGGGAGCCAGGTCACCCATGAGTGCCCAGGGCAGAACCCTGCCTCAGACCTTTGCCCAGTTCTTCAGCTGCCTCTGCCAGTCTCTGCACTTGTCCTCACAAATCCCCCAGGTACCCACTATTAGGGCTGGGCTGACACAGGCGGGCCACCCAGACTGCACTCCATCCTAGGGCCTCAGGCTCACTCTCTGGAGGCATCGTTGTGCTCAGAAGCAAGGCCACCCTCCTCATCTCGGCCTCCAGGCCCCAGGGCATCAATGCCGCCCATCTGGGCCCCTTTCACTTACATGCCCTTCTTTCAGCCCATGGGCTCAAACCCACCACTAGAATCAGTGGAAGTCTGTGGAATAAAGGAATGAAACAACAGCTCTGCAGACAGGCTCCCTGTCCACATGGCTGACGAGCCAGGTGCCCCCTCCTCTTGTTCCCCCAGCCCCATCTTCCACCCCCGTGGGAACGGCCCTGCTTATGGGCCAATTGTTTGTCTCCCCGCTTCCCACCAGCCCGTGGCCGGCTCAGAGCCTGGCACACAGTAGGTGCTCAGTAAACAGCAGCTGCCAATGTGGGTGGCGCCCGCGGGGGTGGCAGCTCCTGCCTCTGGGCTCAGCTTTGTCTCTGCTCCCAGCAGTGGATCCGAGGAGAAAGGCCCCCTTGGCGGGTTTGTTTGTGGCAGGACACGACCCAATAGACTCTGTGTCTTTCTTCTCTCCTCCTCCACCCCTGCAAGAGAGCTCAGGGAGCGGCAGTTGCCAGAGATTGAAGGCAAAATTGCTTGAAAGCCTGCACTTTTATCCTCCAATTTGTAGCCATTTAGCAGGGCCGGGCTGAGGGGCAGCGCGGGCTCTGGCTGTGCGGGCAGCGCAGAGGCGCCCACTGCTGCAGAGAATGGGCTCTTTGTCCTTCTCCAGACAGCTCTGGGCTGTGAGATGACGCCCACAGACCGGGGGCCAGGCGGGTCTGCAGGGCCGCAGGGAAGGTCAGTGGCCAGCCTCACCCCAGGGCCCAGGGCTGTGAGGGCTTCCCCAGGCTCTGGCCACAGGCAGCGGGTGGCCTCTGCCGACCCTGCCTCACTTCCCCGCTCCCAGTGCTCAGCTCCTGACAGTGCCCAGGCCCAGAGCGGACCCGAGGCTTGGCCCTCCCTTGGGCCACTAAGAAGACTGTTGCCCTGCCCGGACCAGAGGGGTCTCTCTGGTGGACAGAGATCATGGAGGGGAAGGAGTACCAGCTTGATGAGAAAATGTCTAGAAGAGGAAGACTGTGGATTTTAAACATTGTGAATAGCTGTGCTCCTGCTGTAGTCGGAGCACTGTCTGGACCTCACTGCTGGATTCGGGAGCCACGGCACCCAGCCATAACGCTGGCACTGAGGCCACCGAGTGTCTCTCAGCCAGAGGAAGAGAGAACGTGGTCAGGACTATGGACGCTGTGCCAGCACAGCAGGGGGTGTCCGTGAGGTCAGGGCAGGGAGGGCCCTCGTGGCTGGAAAGGAGGGAAAGCTTCCTGGAGGCAGTGGCATCTAACCCACCCATGTTTATGTCACCCCTAGGTTGAGCTGGTCTTGCCCTCTTTCCAAGTGGGCTCTGGGCAGCTGGGCCAATGTCTGACCCTCTGTGGAGCCCAATGGGCTCAGGCTCACCCAGCACCGTCTCCTTCTCCCTGTCCCCGTCCATCACACTCAGTCCCGCCTCCAGGCCGTGGCCGGGAAGCCACTCTACCAGAGATGCCTCCCTGCCTTGGGCCGTCGTCCTCTTGAGCTCGGCTCCAGCCCCCACACCCCTGAAAGCTCCCCATGGCTGAGAACAGTGCAAACCCCTGTCCTGGGACAAGCAGGCTGCTGCAGGTGGGGGCTGTGCCATCTGTTTTCAAGCCTGAAGTGAGAGAGAGTGGCGGGCGGGGCACTGCTGGGGCACCGTGTCCCATACTGGGGTTAAACCCTCGTATGACTGCCGACTTCTCTCCCCATCACAGTGCCCCCTCCCCCACTTGAAGAGACACTGAGGCCAGGGGGAGGGGCAGGCCTGCCTCTCATGCCTGCCTGGGTGCTCCTGTGTCCCCGTGGGTTCCAAGTAATGCTCGGCCACCCCCATGAAGTCCTCAGGAATCAGCACCAATAAAAAAATACACTTTACTGTGTGGACTTCAGGGTCTGCAGGGGCAGCACGGCAGGTGTGCGGGGAGCAGAGCATGCAGAGCGCCAGCCAGTGCATGGGATGTGGCAAAGCGGCCCCTCTGCTGGGCTTGGCACCTGGCCCCTGGGCTCCTCCAACTGCCCTGAGAGGACTCTCAGGGCTCGGCTGTTTCCCTCTCCCCAGCCAGGAAACTCTGGTTGAGCAGATGGAGTGGGAGGGACAGCCTTCTGGACAATTGGGTGTCTGGGGCTCCGGCCACCCTTAGAGCCTCCAGTCGGGGCCCAGTACCCGAGCTGGGGGTGGGGTGGGCAGAGAAGCTGGCTCGGCTCAGCCAGAAGCGGCACACACAAGGAAGGAGGGCGTGGGAGCCCACACCTGCCAATCCAGCCCCGAGCTCCTCAGCAGTTTTGTCTCTTTTGATTAAACATCTAAGGAACATCGAGTTCATGGACGTGTTTTCTTCTTCTCCGTCTTCCTGAAACACCCAGAATGGAGATGCAGAGACCTGCCGCGAGCAAGGTTCCTGGGGAGCACCTGGCACTTTGGGAGCAGATAAAGTTGGAGGGAGGAGGGATGAAGGACCAGGTCCGGCCACAAGCAGGGGACGGACAGCAGCAAAGCCAGCAGCCAGGGCTTGTCTGGGACAGGGCAGGTGTGCAGGCGTGTGCAGGTGTGTGCACGTGCAGGGGCCGTGCGCTGGCCCCAGAGGCCTGGAGCGCACGCCAAGCACTTGCTTTGGGAAGGACACTGAGCAGTAATTGTGAAAAGCAAGGACACGACCGGCCATCACACTGTCCGTGGGGGTGGACAGAGTGGCTGGGAGCCCTGGATTGTCCCTCCTGGGCTACAGCAGGACTTGGGTGGCATCGTTCTGGCTCACGCAGCAGGGGCCCTTCCAGCCGCCTACCAGGCTGCCTCCACTGCCAGCGGATGGTCTGAGAGGCTGCCATGGCATTTAGGGTGGGCCAGAGACAAGGCAGAGCACACGCCTGCAGGGCGGCCAGGTGGACGTGAAGGCCCAGCTGCCCAGGAACCCAGGGCCTCGAGGGGGTGGCAGTGGCCTCAAGCATCCTGTGCCGTGGAAGGCCAGCTCACTTCCAGCAGTGCTCCAGGGAGCTGTGGGGCTGGATCTTGAGCTTCTGGGGGCAGAGCAGCTTGGTGAAGGCCCGGCGGAAGCTATAGTGGCACAGCGGGTAGAGGACGGGGTTGACGGCTGAGTTGGCCCACAGCAGCCAGAAGGACGTCTCGTACCAGTAGTCGGGGATGCAGTGGCCATGGCAGGCGGCCCGAATGATCATCAGGAGTGTGTAGGGGGCCCAGCAGAGCCCAAAGATGCTCACGATGACGGCCAGTGACTTGGCTACCTTCTTGTCCCGCGAGAGCCGAAAGCGCTGAGTGATGCTCTGGGACACCATCTTCATGCGCTTCTCGAGGGACGCTGAGGACGCGGATGGCTTGGAGCCGCGCTTGAGTGAGCGAGGCCTCTCGGTGCCCCTTGAGGAGCTGCCGGAGCTGGAGGTGGGCGAGGCCGCGGCACCCCCACCGCTACCACCCCCGAGGGCCACCTCCCCTGCCTCAGGGCCTGGGGTCACCTCGCTGACCCCCACCCCGTACCTGTGCAGCGGCACGGCCTCCCCGCACCCTTTCTGCCAGCATCCCCAGCAGCTGGGTGCGGCAGGCGGTGGAGAGGGCTGGGCCTCCGGTGGAAGCTCGGTGGTGGCTGCCTCGCGCACTCCATCCAGCCGGACACGGGTGCGCCTCTGGATGTTCAGGTAGATGCTGAGGTTGAAGAAGGTGACACTGAGGAAAGGGGTGAAGAACTCGAGGGTGGAGGCCGTGATGAGGAAGTACCAGTTGTAGAAGAACTCGGCGTAGCAGTGGCCCTCGGGGATGGAGCTGCCGCCAGACAGGTACTCCCAACTGAGGATGGCGGGTCCATAGAGCAGGAAGGCCAGCACCCACACCAGCACCATCTTCTGCACCGCCCGCCGCGTGTCACCCTGCTGGGCCCGGTAAGAGACCTGCAGCAGGACACGCTAGGTCAGGAGGCAAGGGGACTGAGCCCAGGGCACAGTGCCGCCCAGAGCTCTGGGCAGCCTCCAGGCTTCTGTGCAGGGCTCTCCTCAGCAAAGATGCCTTCCCTTATCCTCCATGAACCCCCGGTAGGCTGAGGCCTGTGACTCTCCCATGGGCTCAGAACCGCCCCTCAGAATCCTAATATTGTGCCAGGCTGCCTGTCAGCTGTGTGCTCCCCAGGAGTCACGTCACTGTCCAGTCCTTTGAGGACCTGCCGTGTGCCCTGCTCTGTGCTCGGCATCTTTGATATCATCTCATTTGATCTTCATGGCTGCTCCACCCTGACCCCCACATTCTTGATGGCTCAGGTCAGGCAGGAAAGACCACAGGGGGAGGGGCTCCACGGGCAGAGCTGACTCCAAACCCACGCTCTCTGCACCCTGACCCGCTGCCTCCCTAGACTAGGACAGACACAGCCCCAGCAGAGGGAGCCTGGCAGAGCCGTCAGAGGAGATGGCACTAGACTGACCTCTGCTGCAGTGCTGCAGCCAGCCCTGTGCCTGCGTGACTCCGACATGGGAAGTGTGGGCAGTCCAGGGTCCCTAAGTGTGGCCTCTCACACTCAGGGCAGCTCGTGGAGCCTGTCTTTCTGAGGCACACACACACCCGTGGGGAGGTTCTACCAAGGGCCCTTGGCCCCAGATAGTCCCTTAGTTCCAGGGACTTTGGACCTGCTCCAGGGTGGAGGCTGGAGTGACCCCATCCTTCAGGTCCACACGGCCCCTTCTGCCCAAACCAGGACCAGTCCTACTGGCAGCAGACGGCTACTGAGCAGGCAGGTGGCTACAGAGTGCCTGAGGTGAGCAGACCCCAAGCCCACCCAGCACCGCCCATTCAGAAGTGGCCGTACCCCCTGCCTGGTGCGTCTCCTGGCCGCCTCTGGACACCCTGCCCCCTGAGAGCGAACATGGGCACCCATATCCCAGACTCACGGCTCGGGTGACCGACAGGAAGCGGTCATAGCTGATGAGCACGATATTGAAGACAGAGGAGGTGCAGAGCAGGTAGTCCACCACCAACCACAGCTTGCAGAGGCCCCGGCCGAAGGGCCAGCGACCGGTCAGCACATAGGGCACATACAGTGGGATGCAGAACGCCCCTGTGGGAGAGGAGGGCCATGGCTGGGCAGGGGCCTGGGGTCAGACCCCCCACAGCAGGACCTGGGGTCACATAATGGGCCCCTTTCTGGGACCAGCAATCCACCCTCCGCCTCCTTCCTAGGCATGCTCTGAGCCCTGCACCTGGCCTCCAACCCTTGCCCCACTTCCAGCCCCACTGTGTTCCTGGACTTGGGAGCAGGAAAAAGCTCCAGCGGTAGGGCCCACTGGGCACAAGGAGACCCAAAGCGTCATTCCTGGCCTTTTGCTAGTCCTCCCAGTGCCTGAAGGAAGGAAAGAGAATTTCCTTCCTCTCTGCCCCGCTGCACCCCAGCTCCTATCTTGGCCTTTGGGCAGCTCCTCCTCCTCAGCTCAGAAGCCGGGAAAACATTTCTCCGGACTCAAAGGGCACTTGACTGCTGCCATGCGGGCGGCTCCCACCGCCAAGCACCGCTCTGAGCAGCTGGCAGACGCTCCTCTCAGCCCCAACAGGTGTCTGGCGCTCCGGCCCCCTCCTTGCGCCCCGCCCCCCCTCCAGCCGGCAGCAGCGCACGGACACGTGAGAGCGCGCGCTTCAGAGCATCTCCCCAACCCCCTCTTCCCCGCGGCCTCCTCCCCCAACACGGCTCTAAAAATCTCCCTTCCACGTCCCCTCCCCCCAGCCTCCCCCCAGCGCCCTCCCCGCGTCCTGAGTCCGCTGCAGCCTTTGTTTGGCTACGGCGCAGGAGCCCGCGCTGCACCGTGGCCTCAGCGCCTTGCGCCTTGCTGAGCGCCCGCTCGTTCGGACCCCTTCCCCGGGGACGTCCTTCCCCAGCCCGAGTCCCGGGCCCGGGAGGCAAGGAACTTCCCCTGTGCCCACCTCCCCAAAGT
Organism: Bos indicus; assembly: GCF_029378745.1. Classification (NCBI taxonomy): domain Eukaryota; kingdom Metazoa; phylum Chordata; class Mammalia; order Artiodactyla; family Bovidae; genus Bos; species Bos indicus. The sequence goes on along the minus strand of NC_091772.1, from coordinate 55,047,315 downwards.
CCTGGACACACCCTACCCAGGCCTGGCTTCCTAGCGGGGTGTGTCCCCGAGGAAAAGCACCCTAGGTCCACGTTCCAATCCCCGCTGACCCGACCCGGCTGGGCGCCCCTGACTCTGGAGGGGGCTGGGGGCTTTACCCACGAGGAAGTCGGAGATGGCGAGGTTGAGCAGAAAGAAGTTGTTTTGCGTGCGGAGGCTCGAATCCGCCACGAAGGCGAGCATGACCAGCGCGTTGCCCAGCACCGTGGCCACGATGAGCAGCGCCATGAGCGCCGCCAACACCGCGGTCCAGGCGGCGGAGAAGCCGCGCGCCCCGCCCGCCGCCGCCGCCGCCGCCTCGCCCGCCAGCGCCCCCGACGCGTTCAGCGGCCCGTCGGGCGGTGAGCGCTCCATGGCCCGGCCGGCTCACGGGACGCGAGGGCGCGGGGCAGGGTGCGGACCGCCGGCCGGGCGGCCAGGAGTGGCCCCGGTCCGGGAGCCTGGTCTTTGCGGGCTCTCGGCCCGGCTGGGTTCCCCGTTGGGTGCCCGGCGCATGGTCCGCGGGCGCCGAGACGGGGGTCGGGGCGGGCCGCGCCCAGGGAGCCCGGCCCGGAATCTGAGCCGAACCGGGCCAGCGGCACGACCGTTGCAGCCCGAGCGGACCCGGGGCGGAGCTGGAGCCGGAGCCGCTGCTTGAGCGTCCGTGCGCCCGGAGTGCCGCGCGCAGCAGAGTGAGCCCCGCGCCCAGCCCGCGGCCCCCGGCGCCCCGCGCAGCACCCCCGCCATTGGCTGCCGCCCTCGCCCCGCCCCCGCCCCGCCCGGCGCCGGCAGCACCACGGACAGCGCCGCGTGCCCGCCGGGCCGCCGGAGCCCCAGCTCGAGTGCGCACGCCGGCTGGCGAAGAGCCTGGCACGGCGGGCGCCCGAGCTAGGGGCTCGCCTGCGATCAACCGCCCGCGCACACAGGAGCCAATCTCTGGGCCGCTTGACCTGCCCCGTGTCCTTTGTCCCAGTGACCCCTGGCTGGCTCTCATCGGGATCTGGGGCGCCTGAGGGGGTCCGGAGTGGGAGTGAGGGGAAACTCCTGCATCCGCGCTCAGGGGAACTTGCCCCCACGGGACCCCCTCCTCGTTTCACCCTTCGAGCAAGCAAGACTCCGAGAAAGGAATCTCCCGAGGAGAAAGGATGGGAGGGGTCTCCTATAGCCGGTGCCCTGGTCAGGGGTTTGCTCCACCCCCCATATGCGTGGGACTTTGGGTCTCACTTTCCCTTGGGCAGGACCCAGGGCAGGGTCCAGGGTGACCTGCAAGGCGCAGACAGATGTGGAGTTACATAAGGGAAGATGGGGAACCAGCGAACCCAGCCGGGAAGGCAGCGTGCCCACCCTGAGCTCAGGGGGCCGTAGGCTGGGGGAAAGCGACCGTCGGCCTGGCACCCAGCCTCGGGGTCCCTCCGGTGGACAGCGCGGTGGGGAGGTCGCTGATGCGGGGACAGACGAGGTCACTGCGCTCCAGGCGCAGCTAAGGCGGCGCGCTGCGTTAGCGCCTGCGGGAGGGACTGGGGGGAGAGCGGCAGGAGGGAGCGCCCCCTCCCCCAGGCACAAGCGCTCAGATAGACAGGGTCAAGGACGAGACACACACAGCGAGACAGACAGACACGCCCGTAGGCAGACACACAGACACCCACAGACCAGGGAAACAGCCACCCAGCGTCAGGCTGGGGACCCACGAACGGCAGTTAGACACACACACATCAGACAGCAGACAGCGAGGGAACACAGCCCGAGGGAGAGGGAAGCAGCGACTCCGCTCAGTCGCCAGCGGCGCACATCCGCGGAAGCCTCAGAACAGAAAGGCGCGTCTGCGCATGGGGGTAGGGACGGGAGGCTGGGGGAGGGGCTGCAGAGGGACCCCAGATGCTGGCACACACAGGCACCCCCACACTTACATCAGCTTCCTGGTCAAGCTGGGACATATCCCTCCTCTAGCCCTGAGGTGCTTTAGAAAGTTTGGGGAGGGAGGGGTGCTGGGCTCCCTGTCCCCCTCCCCAGGGCTGACTGCAGGGAGGAGACCCCAGCCCCTCACCCCAGCCCCAGAGGATGCGTGATGATTCTATGGCATCTTGCAGCTTATGCTGGGGGAGAGCTGTTGAGACTCCAGCTCACCACCGCGCACCCAAGCCCTCTCTCAGTACCTCCCCACTACCAGCAGTCTTTCCCCTCTTACAGGCTCCCTCAGCTCCCCTTGATTGCACCCCGACTTTCATGGTGGACCAGGCTGCACCAGGAACAAGCACCAGCTGGTGGGTAGACAAGCCAAGGCAGAGAGCTCATAGAGTGGGCAGCCAGGCACTCCCACCGTTTAAGCCTTCCCGCATCACTGGTGCTGGGTGAGGACCTCACGTCCCTGTGCTCAGCCATGGGCATCCCAGGGCCGGCTCTGGCTAGTCGTGCTTTGTGGGCACACCTCCACCCCCTCCCCAGGTCTCTGGAGATGGAGTTGGATGGGGGTTTGGAGAGGGGCTCTGGCCCTCTCCTCACTGGCTGGGAGCCTGTTCCCCAGCCTCAGCTGCTGTCCTGGGTGGAGGGCTGAGTCGAGGGGTGTCTGAGCAGAGGGCAACCCCTTTACAGTCTCAGTCAAGTTCCATATGGTGTCAGTGTTCTCCAGCTTTCCCTCCTGGTCTCATACCACAGCAGCTGGAGCAGGGATGTGATGGGGGGAGGGTGGACTCAGCTCAGACCCTGGCACTGGAGACCCAGCTGTGTGCCTTGGGGGAGTTACTCAGAGTGTGGAGACCTGGAAAGGAGGCCATCAGAAGCAGGAAGGCCACAGCTGGCCCAGAGGTTTGAGATTGGCCGTGGCTGTGTGCGGTGAGCGCCCCCTATCGGCACATACACGCATGACCTCATGAGCCCCCACATTCGCCCTACAAGGCGATAGGACCAGCAGCCTGCGCAGAGCCCAGGAAGCCACCAGCCCAAGTCACACAAGAACAGAGACCCTTCTCTTGATGGCCACACTCCTGGCCCAGCCCTGAGATCAAGGCCTCTGAGGTCACCAAAGGTACCAACTCTTGGGGCCTTGACTTTGGGTGGACGGGGACCTAGAGTCCTCTGTGCTGGGTCCAACTTGGCCAAGGCAGTTTGGGATAAATGAGGCAGGTCCCCACGTGGCTGTTCACAGAGCCTCCTGCCTTGAGGTCTCTGTCCCAAGGACGGGTATTCAAACCCCAGAATGGCAAGGAACTGCCCCAAGACACCGGGAAAGGCTGGCTGAGGGTAGGAGACATAGGCCCCTCTTCTCAGCTCACCAGGATATCCTCGGAGATTATGGCCTGCAGCTTGAGTTTCTCCATTTATCAAAACAGCCAGCATTTGGGATTCAAAATGTCCAGTCCAACAAGGAAGCAATGTCCCGACCACATAAGCCCTAGATTAGAGAAATCAGACCCCCTGCAAGCCCTCGCAGAGGAGAAGCCTATCCACTGACTGGCTGATTCATTCATTCATCCACCCAACAAGGTTTTAATGAAAGTGAAAGTGTTAGTCGCTCAGTCGTGTCTGACTCTTTGTGATCCCATGGACTGTAGCCCACCAGGTTCCTTGTCCATGGAATTCTCCAAGCAAGAATACGGGAGTAGGTTGCCATTTCCTTCTCCATGAAAGTTGCTCAGTCGTATCTGACTCTTTGTGGCCCCATGGATTATACAGTCCATGGAATTCTCCAGGCAAGAATACTGGAGTAGGTAGCTGTTCCCTTCTCCAGGGGGTCGTCCCAACCCAGGAATTGAACCCGGGTCTCCTGTGTTGCAGGCGGATTCTTTACCAGCTGAGCTACCGGGGAAGCCCAGGTTTTACTGAGCTCCTACTAAATATCAGGGAACTTCCCTGATGGCTCAGTGGTAAAGGATCCACCTGCTGATGCAGCAGATGTGGGTTTGATCCCTCAGTTGGAAGATACCCCTGGAGAAGGAAATGGCAACCCACTCCAGTATTCTTGCCTGAAAAATCCCATAGACAAAGGAACCTGGCAGGCTACAGTCCATAGGGTTGCAAAGAGTCAGACACGACTGAGCGACTAAACAACAACATAGTATCAGAGTATCAAGCATTCTAATGGAGGGAGGGAAGCGTAACACAGCAGTTAAGCGATGAGTGTGTCAGATAGCCGGGCGCTCCAGAGAGAGAAAAGACCCCAGGCAGGGGATGGAGGGTGCCAGGACAGTGGGCTGGGGGGGGGCCACTGCTGCCTCCCTGGCATTTTGAGCCCCTTGGACCCAGGGAGCAACGGTCAGGAGGAGGACTTTTGGTTCTGTTAGGGCTAATTGGCCCCAGTCGGCAGGGGGAGGTGGTGCTGCTGGTACACAGAGTGGCTGGGAGATATGCAGGATCAGGGCCCTCCTGGCACTGTGGTAACTCTCACAGGAAGGCCTCTGAGAACTGCAGAGGTTACATCGAGGAGGTTTTGGACTGGAGAGTGGAGGCTGGAGGGGCTGAGCACCAGCTGAGGCCCGGAGACCAGCCGCGGCACAGGGCTGTCCGCCTCCCCACCACCGCACAGATGTGAGCTGCTCAGAGGCCCCTCCACAGGGATGTGGCTGAGAGGAGGGCAGGTGACACCCCCACCGAGACCAGCCTCTTCTCGGGCATCTCCCCAACGGCCGTGGTGCAGACTTCTGTGTGTGCGGTCTCTGCTCTGGGGCTCACTGTGCTAGCCGCCCCACGCTGTCCCCAGGCAGCGGCTCTGCTTCCAACTGCCCCACTGGAAGACCTTCCTCCATGGGACCGCCTGCCCTTGGCTAGAGCCCACAGAGCCCTGCCCTGCTGCGTGGTGACACAGACCGCTAATGAGAAATAATGAGGACAGTGGAGCTGCCAGCGACCCGCTGCGGGCAACTGTCCTGTTCTCCAGCCAGGGCGCATTTGCCAGGGTGCTTGTCAGCACTCTGGGGCCGAGTGCTGTGACTCCTCTTCACTTTCACTCATTCTGCAGAAGCTCATCTGAATATGGGAATGCAGATTTTTCTTTTTTTGCTCCATGTCTTCCTTTTTTTTCTCTCTCTCTCTCCTGGTGACATTCTGAGCCAGCTCTGGCTGCGTCCTGATGAGCTCAGGGCCCGGGTGTGATCAGGATGGCTCCTGAGGCCACCGCTTTGAAAGAAAAGCTGAATTTTCTGTCTTCGGGGACAAGACTGAACTGGGCCCAGGGCCCTGATGGCAGGAAGGAGGAGAGGACAGGAGAACGAGGATATAGTTGTGGTTTGGCTGCAAATGACACAAATCAACTCAAAAAAGCCTAAGGAAAAGGCATATTTATTGTTGGCCAAGGCTGAAAAGTCCAGGGACTGGGCTTCAGACAGAGCTGCATCCAGGAGCTCAAATACTGACTTCTGTTTTTCCCCTGTGTTCACCTCATTCCCAGGAGTGAGTGTTCCCCTGAGATCTCTTCCCTGCAACTCCAGGCTGCTCTCCTGTGCTCTCGTCTACTCCCCTGAAGGAAGATGGGGTGACAACAGAGCCCCAGAATTAGCCCCATTGGCTTGGCATGGATAGTATTGGTGGCCAGCTGCGGCAGCATGGTTTGCGTTTACAGCGACATAGTCAATGACACTGGAACCCCACCCCTGGCGGTCGTCCCCTGTGGGTCCCATGTGCCTCCACCACTTCCCCAGACAGCACCTTTGTTGGCAGTGCCCAGGGAGCCCATGCCTGGTCCTGGGTGAACAGCGGACCTGGACACTGAGAGCCCAGTGGGAGACCCCTGAGATGAAGTTCATGAATGGGGGTTAGTTGGGGTAGCTGGGCCAGGGAATGCAGCGATGGCTCTCCCTGGGCATCTGTGTCTTCTTGTGCCTGGTTGCTGTGAGTGCAGAATCCTGGGCAAGAGTGAGGTGAGAGGGTGAGGGGAGTGAGGCAAGGGACTGAGGGAGGAGGGGAAGCTCTCTGCACGGGACTGCAGGGCCTGGGCAGGAAGGGGCTGGGGTCCTCCCCAGCGGTGGTTGCAGGAAGGAGGCTGACAGCCCTCCCGACCCAGTCTGTGCCCAGCCCTCCTGTAGCCAGTCCTGCCAGCTCAGAGGCAAGGTCTGCCATCAATGGCCCCAGAAAACAGAGCTCTGGGGCCTTGGTGTCCAAGTGGTGGGAGGGGAGATAGCTCAGGCTGGAGGGAGCACAGAAAGCCCGGGGAGCTGATCGGAGCGGGGACCGGATCCTGAGTCTAAATTTTCTCACCCACTGCCCTTTCCTCCTACAGACAGCACCCGCCCGCGGAGATGTTAGCACAAGAGCAGGGACCTCAGGAAGGCTCCCTGGAGAAGGTGTAATCTATGGGCATGTGAAAAGCTGCCAGGGGAGGTGCTGGGGGAGGCAGAGAGGTAGTGACGCTCTTCTCTGAGGACAAGGTGCTGTGCCTCTGGAAGTCCCTCTGGGACCCGGTCTGTGGCTCTGGACGTGCCCTCTCCCCAGGGTTGGCCGTCCAGTCTTTGCTGAGGGAGTGGATGAAACCAGCTGCATCTCTGCAGATTCTCTCAATGCACTAAAAATGCATAAATCAAGGAGAAAACAGGAAAGAAGAGCAAAGGGAGACCTTTCTCTGGGGTGCCTTCTCCAGAGCCCCGGGTGAGGCTGGGTGTGGGCTGGTGTGTGGCTTCAGGAGGCCCCCAGATCCAGCTGTGGGGGCTGGTCCCAGCCTGGGATCTTCCCCTGGAGCCCCAGGAGTGTTTGATGGGGCTGCCCGTGGCCCCGATCAGCAGCATCATGTGTCACTGGGACTGGGGGCCTGAGCCAAGCATAGGCCGTGCATCCCGCCAAGACTCTCCAGGGCCTGCAGACCAGATCCTGATCAGACTTGGACAGTAAGTGTCAAACCCCCTGGGATCACTGAGCCAAGCCAGGGTGGACAGGCTGCTCTGATGAGGGGCTGTGGCAGTGGGTGAGTATAGGCCCACGTGTGTAAGCAGTAGGGGATGCCCAGCTCTGCCCAGCCTGACCCCCAGATCCTCTCCCACACTGCAGCTGCACCCCAACCCCAAAGCTTCCTGCTGTGGTCTCAGCCCCGCAGTCTTGAGTGTGAGGCAAGGGCTGGGGGTGGGCGCTGAGCCACAGCTTTGTCTGGACGTCTGGCTGGCTGCCATCTGCCTGCCCCCGGAGGCCCTGCCCCGGCAGAGGATGTCCCTGTGCTGCACCCTGTACCCAGCAGCACCACTGTCACAGCAGGCCAGAGCCCAAAGGCATCATCCTGACTGACCTTACTCTGGCTTGCTTGCCCTGCTGGGTTCCTGCCCCAGTCTGGGCCTCTCCTGGGGTGACCAGATGGGGTGGCCCTGGTGACAATGCTGATGAGATGACCTGGGCCAGGTGACCCCAGTCCATTCTGCAGCCCCATGCCTGGGGTTGAGGCTGGGCACGCTGGGCTGGGGCAGCACACCCGTTCATGGGCCAGCGAAGCACTCCCCATGGATGGTCACAGTGAGGGTAGGGTAGTTGGTCTGGGGCAGGGGGCTGGGTGGCCGCTGGGCTGGGCATTTTGGGATCACGGGGATCTGACTCCCATGCAGGCACCACCTGCCTGGCTACTGCCCTACTCTGCTCTGGGGTTGAGGCTGAGAGGCCGACGGCCCCCTCCCCAGAACCCGTCAGGGGCCCTCAGGCCCTGCCCTGGAACCACAGGCCACCTCCTTCTCTTCCTAGCATAGGCACCCCTGCCCGCCACACCGCCTTCCCCTCCCAGAAGCCCCCAGGGTTACTCTAGGTCTCCCCATCTGGCCCGACTGCTGTGTACTGGGGTGCAGAGAGCATGTGTGTATGTGTGTGCATGCGTGTGTGGGTATGTCATGCAAGAGTGGTGTGAGCCCCAGGCACACGCACAGTGCCCTGACCCTACGGGGGATGGGGGGGGCGGGAAGCCCTGGGTCTCTCTTCCTCACAAGGCAGCCTTCAGGGGATTCAGAAGACGAGGCCTACTTTGGGAGCTGCTTCCTGCAGGAGACAAGCCCAGTCCCAGAGCGGCACCTCTGTTTACTCCCTGAATCCCCGGTGCTCCGGCAGCCCTTTGGGGAACCTGTGCCTGTCAGGAAAATAACTGACCGAGCGGCTCAGTGCTGGAGGGTACAGTTAATGAAGATGTCCCCTGAGTCCTCGAGGAGGTGTATACACATGTGTCTGTATGTGTGTGTAAGTACATTTGTGTACACCTGTGTGTGTCTGTGACTATATATGTGTATGTGTCTCTGTACACATGTGTCTGGGTGCTTTTCAGTGTGATGTGTGCATGGGGGCCTGGCTGTGTGTCTATGAGTCAGTGTATGTGTCTGAGCACACACGTGCATAGGTGTGTGTCTGTGGGTGTGTTTCTGACTCCAGCGGGGGTGGGGCTCCTCCATCCCACCCTGTAGGGACAGGCCAGAGAAGTGTCCCCTTCCCTCCACAGTGATTCTGACATGGGACCAGGTCCTGGACCAGGGTAGGGGTCATGGGGTCAAGAGATTGCTCCAGAATCAGCCCCCTCCCCTAGCCTGGGCACAAGTCTCAGTTGCTCATTGGCTACACACACACGCACACAGACACACAAACACACACTTCTGCACACACTCACCCACAGCTAGAGATTGCAACATAGAAACAAGTGGACAGCCTCTACCAGGGCCGGAGTCAGGGGTGGGGAGTGAGCTCAGCAGACACAGGGGCTGGGGGATCACAGGCTGGGGTTCCGGGATCAGCACCTTGCAGGTCTTGCCCTGGGAGCTGGGGGCCTTTGCTCAGAAGCCATTGGCTTTTCTTAGGCTCGGCTGGCCAGTGGCTGCGCTGGGAGGCTGGCCTGACTTGGGCCACGAATGGAAAGTGGCCACGTTGGGCTGTGACTCAGAACCACAAAGTCCTAGCCCCCGACCAGAGCCTTGCTCTCTGTAGGGGCACAGTGGGACCACCTGCACCCTCCCCACAGCCCTGGGTGCTGGTTACCCCAGTGGGACCCCTGCCTACTGTCCCAGTCCCTGCCCACCTTCCCACCTCTGCCCACTCCCTCACACTCCTCCCGACTCCCTCACACCCCTGCCCCCTCTCGCACGCCCCTGGCAGACCTCAGTTTGGGTCCACCTTTTCCTGGCATTGCATAATCCTCTCACATTTTCTAAATTTGACCAGCTGATTCATGCAGAGCTGGAAATGTTCATGTAACAAGTAGCTAAGTTCACTGGAAGGCTCTTCACTGGGAAGCCCAGATGGACAGACCCAGATGGACAGAGGTCTCCCTGACACGCATGGAGAAGTGGGCGGGGAAATCTTGGCTCAATAGGGCATGCATCTGATGGTTCTTTGGTGGTGGGCCTCCTTCAGGCCTGGCTGGATCCAGGAGCACAGCGACTTGTGAGCCTGTGTCTCCCAGCCCAGCTCTCCCCTTGGTGTGGCCCCTCCAGGCTGACAGCCCATCACTCACAGCCCTGGCAGCAGATGCGGGGGGCCCTTGCCCAAGACCATGGCCTGACTACTTATCTCAAAATGAGGTAGTGAGGTCCCCAATTCCAGTCTCCTGCCACTGATAGGGCCAGAGGTGGGATCAGCCTGTGGGAGGTTCTGGGACCTTTGCTAGAATACAGGGTTGGGAGCACTGGATGCTCATCACAGGGGTCCACGCCCGTGCCCTCAGGTCCTACAAGGGCCTCACCACTGGGGAAACAGGCTGCTTGGAGAGGTCTTGTGTGAGCAAGTGGCTGAGCCTGGACTTGGGGGCTGCAGGTTCCTCCCAAACCCCAGCCCACTGCTGTTGCCCAGCCCACTCCCACAACTGCCTGCTGGCCTCCAGAGCACCTGCTATGTGAGCTCAGCTAGGAGCCCAGGAGGCAGCGAGGGTTCCCGAGGCCCATGAATGGCGGAAGGTGCCAGGCTAACTCGGTCTTCAGGGGTGTCTCAGGGGGGCCCCAGTCCTGAAAGCTGAAGCTCCAGGCCGTGGGCCTCTTGGCTAGACCTCCTTCCAGTGGCTGGGGCAAGGCTGCACAATTGCCCAGCATGAGGCCTATTATCAGCCCCTTTGTCTCTTTCCCAGAACAAAGCTGGCCTGCTTGCCCAGCCAGCCCCCTTGCCTGGAGGGCACGGAGCCACCAGGCTGGCTGCCTGTAAGTCCTGTGGCCCTGGAAGTGGAAAGCTAGCACCCCATGGGCACCAATTCCTGCCCCGAATCCTCCCCAGGATGGCTACGGAAGGTGTGGGTCCCAGTGCAAGACTAAAATGCGGGTCCCTCCTTAGAAGCTAGCAGGGAACAGCACGGAGCCCCCACCACAGTGGCCACCTCTCCCCCACCTCCAGCTGCGACCCTCAGGGGCAGGCCCCCGCCCCTCGCTGTGACTGCCTGGCACAGACTGCTAGCTGCCCCTTCCTCTCCCCTTCCCTGTCTTCCTCTCCAGGGACAGAATGGGGGGGCAGCACCCCTAAACTTCCAAAAGTCCCCAAATGCCCTTATGCAAGGCCTCCATCCCCACCCACCGCCAGCTGCCAGGAAGGGAGGTGGGGCGGCTGCCACCTGCCCCCTCCCCACTGGCCTTGGCTGCTCCCAGGCAGAAGAATGATTCACCCCCATTCCTGCTCCTGGGCAGGTTTACACTTTGCCCCCTCCCACCTCCACGCCTGGAGCTCCCCTGGCTGGGCCACTCCGACAAGTTAAATATAACCCAACCCAAGCTGTCTTCCTCCCGCTTCCACCTGCCCCACTGGTCCCCTGCACACAGATGCGCCTCCACCTCTCCCACTCCACGTGAGCCCCTGGGAAGGGTGGGGAGAGTAGGACCCGAGCAACCCTGCCTGCCTGCAGGTCCCTCACAGTCCCTGGGCCCATGCCTGCTCACGATGGCATCCAGCACCCAGCACAGGGCCAGCAGTGCAGGCAGTGCTCAGCAGTCAGGGCACAGCCAGGAAGAGAGAAACCAGGGCTCAGTCCAGGGACAATGCTAAGGCTCCTGCCTGGCACCAGGCTGGGCATGCAGCAGGTACAAAGGCTGCAAGCTAAGAGTGCCTCTCTGCAGCTGGCACTGCCCCTTCTTCCCGGGCAGCTATTGTGAGCCCACACCATGCCAGGTATCTGCCTGCATTTCTGAGCCTGCAGAGGATGTTGGGGGAGACCTGCAGGCCACAGCAGGGCTGGCCACACATGATCCTCTGGGTGTTCTCAGGGGTCTCTGTCAGGAAAGGCCAGTAGACAGGTCCTCTGACAAGTGGCCACACATAATGTTCTTCCCCAGCCCCTTTGTTTTATTCAGACTGGAAATGCACTTAGCTAGAATGTTACTGCTCCACCAAGTGGCATGGGATAAATTTCTGGCTAGTGAGATGTGAACAGAACTACCTGGTGTTATCTTCAGGAACAGGTTCTCAAAGGGAGCTGATGCACCTGGTGGGGCCCTAGTTCTTTCCTTCACTTCTTCCTTCTGGTCAAATATGCATGTGATGGCTGGAGCACCAGCAGCCATCTTGTGTTGTGAGGTGACACTGAGGCTGGAAGCCCATATTAGAAGAGTGATACAATAAGGGCTTTCCCAGGTGGCACTAGTGATAAAGAACACAACTGCCAATGCAGGAGATGTAAGAGATGCAGGTTTGATCCCTGGGTGGGGAAAATCCCCTGGAGGAGGGCATGGCAACCCACTCCAGTGTTCTTGCCTGAGAAATCCCATTGACAGTGGAGCCTGGTGGGCCACAGTCCATGGGGTTGCAGAAGAGTCAAACATGACTGCAGCATCTTAGCATAGCACACAGCACACAATAAGGTAGGAACTGAGTACCTGCCAAACCTAGACAGCCCAGGCTTGCTTGTGTCATGTGAAAAAGAAGTACATTTCTGTTTTGTTAACACCTCTGTTATTCTGGGTTTTCTTATATATGCAGCTGTAACTAATCTTAAAAAGCAGATGCCAAGTGGGCCCAAATGTCCCCCCAACAAGGTAGAAGGCCACTTCAGAGTCATACAAGGCATTCCATAGGGGAAAAAAAGGTCAGTTCAAGTAAATCCTGGGTCTGTCGCAGGCCCTCCTGAGTCCTGGGGGATCCACACCCAACAGAGTGGGAAGGGCCCTGAGAAGAGGGACACTTTTTGGCTTTGTTTAAATAACATTCCCAAACCTGTTTGATGGAGGAACACATTCCTCTCGAATCACCTAATAGCAGCCAGAATTGGGATTCCATGGCACCTCATTTGGGAAACCCTTCAGAAGGTGAATAGGGCATTTAACTAAGACAGCACACTCAAAGGTACTTGGCCCACAGCTGGGAACACAGTATGTGCTCAGTAAGTGCTAGGGTCCTACTGAAGCTGGAAGTGGGGGCCATGTCAACTCTCAGCACAGAAGTCACCCCAATCCCACCTGGCCCCACATTCCTGCCTGTTCCAGGCCAGCACCCCTGCTCTGCTCTTTCTCCTGTTTCTGTGGGGCAAGGTGGCCCCCTGCAGAGGCCCAGGGGCTGGGGGCAGAGCACTGTGGAATTGGGTGGGATCCACCTGGGGAAGAGTTGGTTTGCAAAGCTGCAGCAGCGAGGAAGGCACAGGGTAAAAAGTTTATAAGAGGAATACATTTTTTTTTGTTTTGGCAGAATTTAATGGGTGCAGATTGCTCAGGTCCCAAAGCCATGGGGAAAAAAAAGAAAAAGCCCTTTGCCGCTGCTATTGATAACTTGTCTCTCTCCACGTGGTGGGTTCAAAACTAAAAATACTCTTCTCCGACGGTGGGGAAGCCGAGCGCTGTCACGTTGCAGAGGAGAGTTGAAAGCTGCGTGGGGAAGGTTCCGCGTGGGCCACGTGAGGGCTGGGGCCCCGCTGCAGTGGCCAGTCACCCTCTGCTCACCCAGGATGCATCCAGACAGAAGATTTCCTAGCATTCCACAGAAGGGGAGAGGGAAACTTCCACTCCGTGGAGCAGGAGGGTGGGCAGGGAGAGGAGTGACCTCAAGGGGGCCTCCCCAGGGGCAAAGGCCAGGTCGGCAACCCCAGGGATGCCTAGCTCTGTTGCTGCTCTGGCCACAGATAGAGATAAAAGATTCACCCAGGCTCAGAAACCTGCTGGAAAGGAAAGTATGAAGCTGGGGACAGAGCAGTGGGCTGCAGGCAGGGCTGGCTCCGCTGGCCCGCTCAGCAGTGTGACCACTGACCCAGATCTCCTGGACCTTCAGATTTGCATCTGAAATAGGTGCCCAGGTATTCCTGGAGCCTGGGGGGCATGGCTCGTGGCCTCTGAGCCTCAGTTTCACCTCTGAAGGGGGAACGATGATCTCTGTTTTGCCTCCTGAAGTGATGGAAGGAAGGAGGATGATGCACGTGAATGTGCCTCCTGAGGGCAAAGTGAGGGCATGTGCTCCCCCACACTGGGGCCTCTGGAGCCCCGGATGCAGGGCTTCGCGCCCACGAGTTCAGTTGGCGACTGAGGGGAGAGGAGTTGTGGGCCACAATATCACCTGATCCTGATTCAAAAGGAGCTGGGACAGGGAGGCTCCAGTCATGCTTACTTGGGGTCAGGGGAAGGTCACAGGCAGACATAACTGCAGGGCTGGTCTGATTTTGGTCTAATCTGAGAGCAAGTGCAGTGGGACCAGACACCCAGCACTTCTCAAACTCTGAGAGCACACACAGGAGGGACCCCGGGGTCCTGAAGAGACTCTGGGGCCAAGCTAGGCCTGAGTGCTCAGGATGAAGGGGACACTGCGATGACCCCTGCAACCACGGGACAGGAATCAGCTGATGTTCTTGCCGCGAGCCGTGCCCCCCGGGCTCCAGGAATGCCTGGGCACCTATTTCAGATGCAGAGCCTAGTCCAGGAGGTCTGGGCAGGGCTCTGTCTTCCTGGCAAGCTCTGGGGCTGGGCCAGGCAGGAACACCCCGGGTCGGGCCACTTCCTCATTGCAGGTCTGGGTGAGTCACTTCCCTGCTTGAGGCTCAGTTTGCTCATCTGTGAAGTGGGAATGATGACCCACAGTACCTATTGGATTGGCTGTTGCAAACATGAAACTAGTGTCAGCTTTCATCATCATTGTCTGGCCCCACACCCTCTTTGTCTGCTTTCCTGCTCCTAGTTTTCAGCCCATTCCTGGAGAATTTTGCTTCTGCACTTGGCCTCCTGACCTAGTGAAGGTCATGAAAAATGTTCCTGACGGGTCCCAAGGCACTCTCCTTGCAGCTTCTAGCTGGGGGAGGAATCCTCTCCAACCCAAAGGCACAGGAAAGAGGAAGCAACAGCTGGCACTCAGAACCCAGTTTGCTGCATTTGTTTGAAGGGGATGAAGCGACACCCCAGCCACGGGACCCACCTGGGATTGGAGCCCACTCCTACCCCTAAGGCCAGGGCGGAGATGGCCATGCTTAGTGTGGTCCATGGGCAGACGGGAGGCTCATTCAACCCCAGCCTGTCTCCTGGCCTGAGCACTCCCTTGTCACTCACCCCTGGAGTTCATGGCTGAGGAGTGGGCTGGTTGGTCGAACCCCTCAGGAGCATGTCCTTCGCCTGGGGGTCAGAGTCTTAGAGGCTTGTCAGAGTAACAGACCCTGCGCTGGACTCAGGCCAGGCCCACGAAGGAAACTGCGGAGCATCTCCGTGGCAACCGGCCTTGTCCTTGTCCTGGCTTGGGAGCCTGCACACTGCACCCTTCCCTCTTCTGCTGGAGTCGGTTTCTTCAGAGGTAACCATGGCAATGCCTTTGTTTCCGAGGCTGAGCCCCGCCTCCCTCCCAGCTTTTCTCTGCAGCAGAGGCTGGGAGAGCTCCTTTTCAGTCCCCGCACGTCTCCAGCACCCACTGACAGTGGGCCCACCGGTGAGCCAGGGCCAGACCCTGGCATGGGGACGACTGGCTTTCTGGGCCCAGAAATGCAGTTCAGGCCCTGGTTGTGCTGCACTTGCTTGTGCCCCACTATTTACAGGCGGCACCTTCATATGCACGGGGCTGCAGAGGCAGCCAAGGCCTGCCCTCATGGTACCCCAGCTGGAAGTGGGGAAGTGTTTTGAGGAGGGAGTGCAAAGGCCCGGGGGGCTGGTGCTGTGGAGACGGTGAGGAGCAGGAGCCCAGCACATGCTCTGTGATTGGGGAGGTCTGTTAGCACTCTTGTGGCTCTAGGGTCCCACCTCAAACTGGCTTAAGCAGAAAGGAAAATGTGGTGACTCACATGCCTGAATTCTTGCCTAGAGATTCCCATGGACAGAAGAGCCTGGTGGGCTACAGTCCATAGCGTGGCAAAGAGTCAGACACAACTGAAGCAACTTAGCACGCACATGCCTGAAAAGTCTAGACAGAGCTTGCCAAGGTGGCAGCTGGTTCCAGGCGAGTCAGGGGTGTTTGCTCTTGCTTTCATCTGGGTTAGTCTCGTCCCCAGGTGGCCCCTCCCCACACGGTGACAAGATGCCCATCAGTAGCCCCAAACTTACATTTTTCTCTCACCTAGCCTAGTTCCGAAGAGTTGACTCATTGGAAAAGACTCTGATGCTGGGAGGGATTGGGGGCAGGAGGAGAAGGGGACGACAGAGGATGAGATGGCTGGATGGCATCACTGACTCGATGGATGTGAGTCTGAGTGAACTCCGGGGGTTGGTGATGGATAGGGAGGCCTGGCATGCTGCGATTTATGGGGTTGCAAAGAGTCGGACACAATTGAGCGACTGAACTGAACTGAACTGAACTAGCCTACTTTTGTGGAAGTTTGTGGGTAGTCATTTGATCTCAGCCTTCCCTCTGGCCTGAGCTATCTGACCCTCAGTGAAAGTCCCAGTACTGACCCTCACTGGCCAGGACAGGGTAACCTGCTCACCCCTGAACCACTTGCTGTAACTCTCAGCAGTCAGCCTGATTCATGTTACTCCACTCACCCCAAATCAGATCTAAGACTTGGATGGGATTCCATAGGAGAAACCTGGTTTGCAAAGGAAATCTTGGTATTCATAGGCTCAGAGACGTTAGTTTACTTGCCCAGAGCCACACAGCTGGTAAGGACGCAAGCTCGGATCTGACTCCAGAGCTTCTGGGCTTAACCATGGAGCCACTACAGTCAGTAAGAGCCCCCAAAGCTTTTAAACAAAGGAGGGAACGGTCAGGAGGGTAAACTGGCGCCAGGTTTTGGTGAGTGGAGAAAGGTATGGCACGGAGGGTGGACGATGAGAAGCCCTGCATGCTGCTGAGGAAGGCAGTTTTTTGAAGGGTGACTCCCGGTTCCGCCCGCCCCCGGGGGTTGGGAGCGGCAGGCGCAGAGGCCCCAGCGCGCGGAGCATCAGCGACCAGGCCACCTGACTCGCTGTTTGTAAACTCTTCTCACCCAGCCACGCCCCTTCCTTCCTCTCGCCCACCCTTTTCGCGTCTATATCTGCATAATCCCGCCTTTCCCTTCTTTGATTGGTCTTCCGCATCGTCACTCCTCCGCAAGGGCCGGACTCCAGAGGGGCGGAAGGCGGGGCCTCTCTGGCGACGTAATTAGCATAGTCCCGCCTCCCAGAGCCGCCCTCGGGTCGAGCGTTGATTGGGCCGGCGGGGGCCTACGCGACGGCGCCGGGCTCAGCGAGTGGCGAACGCGGACTGTCAGTCGGCGGGGCGGCCGGCCGCACTTCCGCCTCGGTGTCAGTGGGTCGCGGGCCTGCGGGGCGGGGGCGGGGCGGGCAGCGGGACTCCGCGGGCGCCGGAGGGACGGCAGTCCAGGTGAGTGACCCGGTCGGGACCCCGACCTTATGTCTCCCGGGAACCGCGCCCGGCGTTGGGCGGGCGGGCCTTGGCCTCGGGCGGCAGGGAGGCCGGGCCCGGCTAGGGGGGAGCCAGATCCTCTCGCCCCCCGCCCCTTGGCCAGGCCTCGACCCCAGCCCCGGCCCGCCCGGCCTCCCACCGCCAGCCAGCCCGCCGGCCGCGTCCTGGGTCCGAGGAAACTTGGAAGGAAAGTTGGCTGCCGGCGGCTGGGACGGTCCGCGGGCGGGGGCGGCGGGCCTGGGTCTCGGGCGGCTGCCCAGACCCCGCGTCTCCGGGCAACTGCGGCCCCGGCGCTGGACAGCCGGCCGCCGCACCCGGAAGTGGACTGGAGAGCGGGCCCGGGCGCCCTCCAGCCCCTCTTAGTGGCAGGGATGCGTCGGGGGCGCGTTGGGCAGGGGTGGCGGGACCCCCGACTTTCCCTTGTGTCTAAGGTCGCCGGCGTCCGCGGTCAACCAGTCTGGAAGGGCACGGGGTGAAGAGCCAGTTTCCCCGCTCGTGGTGCAGCCCTCCCTCTCCTGCCCATCCTCTCCTGCCCTCCCCTCCCCTGCCCCGCGACCACCTGTGGGTTTGTCTGGGCCCTGCGAGGTTTTGTGCCCATGTCCACCCCCTCCCCTGCTCTTCCTTTTGTTTTTAATTTGTCAACTTAGCAGACTGTACTTACTGCAGAGAGCTCTCCACCTAACACATATGTTAGATAAGTTAGATATGTAATCTGATTTTAAAAGCTTCCTTCTCTCTGCAGTTACATTTCAGTAATCAGCAGAATAAATCTTGAGACTTAATAAGCCCAGAGCAAGACTACTGGGTAATCAGCAATCAGTCTTCCCAGATTTTTCTGGGAGAAGCAGCCGGGTGGTGGTAGGATGTTCCTGGCACTCTTTAGTGTGAGGATCACCTCCCAGGAAGCTGGGTTCCTCCTTGGGGTCAGTCTAGGACAAGTTTTGGGCCTCCCAGCAGCAGCAGCCTGTGCCTTAGTCCCTTTGCTGGGGCGGCCTGTGCACATTTGGAGACGTGCTCACTCAGTGCAGTTCAGCAGACGTCTCTGGGGTGCCCGCTGCATGCCTGGCTGTGAGCTGCAGGCCCTGTCCATCCAGTGGGGCTGGGGAGCGGCGGTGTCCTGGGACCCCGTCACTGTGGCTCCTTGTCCTGGTGGCAGAGCGAAGGCTCTTCCTGACTGTGCCCTGGGCAGTGTTTGCCCATCACTCCTGGCCTCAGTTCCTTCCTCTGTGACACATAACCATGTTCCTGGCAGGGCTGATAAGACAGCAGATGAAGCGCTTGTCTGCAGCAGTTCTGACATGTGGCAGGTGCACAGTTGTTAACTCTCTGCCCCCTGGTTGGGGACAGGAACCTTATGGACTGCACTTGCTCCTTGTCCTTCGCAGCGCCTGGCAGGGTGCTGTCGTTCAGTCTGTGGACAACCGAAGTCTCCTTAGAGCTTCCTTTTTCTGTTTGCTTCACCTGTCCTTCTGTTAATAAGCTCTTACCTAAGATGACAGTAATACCTGACAAGTATTGTCCAGGACTGCTGTAAGCACGTTATATTCACTTGATTCATGTGGTTTTCACAGTAGCCTCCAAGACTCTTCCTTAGTTCCATTATCCTGTGTCTAGTCATGAGAAAGCTGAGGAACAGAGAGGTTAAGTGTGTACTTGGTCGGCTCAGTTGAGTCTGACTCTTTGAAACCCCATGGACTGCAGCCCGCCAGGCTCCTCTGTCCGTGGGGATTCTCCAGGCAGGAATACTGGAGTGAGTTGCCATGCCCTCCTCCAGGGAATCTTCCCAACCCAAAGGTCGAACCCACATCTCTCGTGTTGCAGGTGGATTCTTAACTGTCTGAGCCACCAGGGAAGCAGAGAGGTTAAGTAAGTTACTCTGAATCACATAGGAGTAAGTTATAGAGCAGGGATTTGAACCGAGGCAGTCTGGCTCCAGGGTCCACATCCTTAAATACCTCTCTGTACTGCCTTTTAAAAACCAACATTTTGCTTTTCAAGGACCCTTCAGCGGTTTTCTTTGGAACGTTTAATTGCCTCATTACTGTGTGTCAGAACTTTGTTTCTTGCAGCACACATAACTGATAGATTTTCATTTGGAGTGAGCGTGAATGTTTATGAAACCGTTTAATTTCTTCTGAAATAAAGTAGTAATTCTCCATCTGGCTATCCAGGATTTTGCTGAAGTACCTTGCCTGATGCCCAGTTCTGCAGTCAGTGGGGAAGCCGCTAATGTTCGCTGTGTGAGAGGGCAAGTTGAGGGGGCAGGGGTGACATGGATGGATAAGCTATTGGGCCCAAGCCTGTGGTTTTGAATTCATTTCTGTGCGAGCTTGATGCGGTGAACTTAAGGCTGTAAACCATGCACTGAGGGCTTTCCTTTTTCCTCCTAGGTGTATTCAGAGGGGTCAGGCTCTGGCTTGCCATTTTCAAAAGCAGTGTCATTTCAGTGTTTAAAAAGTGCCACTTGACCTTTGTACCACTGCATCTTATCTAGGCCCTCCAGGAAATGCTGGCAAACGAGTCTTGGATAATACTTAAAACCAGCCTGACTTTAAAGATCTTGATGCAAATCTGGGTAAAATCTTCAGCTAATTATGAAATGTGGGAAACATTTTATATATTCTTATACTGTCTTCCGGAGAAGGCAATGGCACCCCACTCCAGTACTCTTGCCTGGAAAATCCCATAGGCGGAGGAGCCTGGTGGGCTGCAGTCCATGGGGTCGCGAAGAGTCGGACACGACCGAGCGACTTGACTTTCACCTTTCACTTTCATGCATTGGAGAAGGAAATGGCAACCCACTCCAGTGTTCTTGCCTGGAGAATCCCAGGGACGGGGGAGCCTGGTGGACTGCCGTCTATGGGGTCGCACAGAGTTGGACACGACTGAAGCGACTTAGCAGCAGCAACATACTGTCTTCAAATGATTTCTTTAGTATTCCTGTGAAAAGCCAACACCCATCTTTTCCTAGGAGTTTGGCTGTGTGGGTATAAGGCAGGCAAGGCTTGCGTCTTTGAGCAAGGGCTGTGATGCTGGTCCTCAGGTGGCTAAAGTGTTCTATCTGAGAGGTTAGGAATCTTCCTGGACATGGTCTGAGGCTCTCGGGTTCTGGCCCCCTGGCTTTCTTTGACGGGAGGAAAGTTACTCATCTGCTTTTGCCTCAAGAGTGCTGGCCTGTGAAGTGGGCTATTGCGTAGGTTATATGTGAAAGTGTAACTGAGCGGACCTGGCACTGTAGTAGATTCTCAGTAGACTTTCAGTCGCAGACCTGAGAGCACTGAAATTGACCTCTCCCGACACTGACACAGACAGACAAATGCAACTTATCAGTGAAAGGAAACCAGGGAAATCATTGGTAGGTAGGTGTGCAGTTCTACTGAAATGAGCTACAGTAACACTCTTAAGATATGACTATTCAGGTGGAGTTGTCTGGAAAACCCCTGGACCCAAGCAGTATCTCTCGTGGGGCTCAGGCCCACAGACAGAAACTTAGTGCACTTTAAGATTGAATTGATATGGATACTGGGAGGAAGTTAGCATTTGAACATAATTGATTATTTACAAATACTTAAATCCTAAGAATCGTTAATATTTCAGGTCTTAGTTTGGGACTTTCAATGCAGTTTCTGTGCACAGTGATTAATTTGTGTCTCTGCTGCAGTGTGTACTTGTCAAAGCATTTTTGCTGATAAATCCCAGGCATTGGCGTTGCAGCCATATTGCCCTCTGGCTGGAAGCGTGTGTGGAATACTGGCCCAGCCCGGCAGCTCCCCTTAACAAACACGTAATGAAATGGTCACTGTAACCCATCCAGGAGCTTTGTGGCTCTTATTTCCTGTTTTTTCCAAATTCAGAAAAGTACTTGGGGTCATTGGGCAGCGTTTGAAAGCATCACCATCTTTCAACTGGCTTTCCCAGTGATGCAAACACTGGTACCTGTGCAATGAGCTGGACAGTGGAGGTCGGCCTTCAGAAGGGACTGTGTTTAGAGACGTGGAGGTATGGAGACCTCTCTGCCTGATGTTTGTGTGTCTCTTTCTTTGCTTTCTCATTTCATCAGTGGAGTTCTTGCAGGATTTCTTTTGAGATGCAAACTCTGAGTCAATGCTGGCCCGGTTGGCCCCTCACCAGCCCAGCCTGTAGCCTGGGGGCCTGGGGGGAAGGAGGTCTGCTCACCCCTGGGCGCTGGGGTCATGGCAGGAGGAATGATCTGTGTGGCTCTGGGTGAGGCAGACCTGTCTGACCTTGAGCTCATACCTTTGTCAGAGCGGTGGGCCCACCGGCCTTGACAGGTGCCCCGGAAGCACTGCTCCACACGGGTACGCAGGTTCTTGGGGGAGAGCCTGGCATGAGAAATGGTCTTGTGCAAAGTCTTCCTGAACCCAGGTTCTAGAAGAGACGACGGCAGCCGTGGGGGGCAGGGGTGGGTGTGTGTTTTACTGAACAAATGAAACGCTGGTCGTGAGAAAAGATCAGCTGTGACCTGGCACCTGTGCCACCGTGCTTGGCTGAAAGGTGAGTTCCACTGTCGCCTCCAACCAGGGAAGTGTGTGCTCCGACGGCCAAAGCAGGAAGCTTTGTGGGTGAAAAGGAGCACCTTAGAGAGAGCTCCAGCAGTGACAGGTGTGAAATGGGGCCGTGACTGGGGAGGGCCAGCACATCTTGTCCCCAACTTGGTACCAGTTGGGCACCAGTGCCTGTGTTCTGAGGAAGCATTAACCATGGGGCATGTTCCAGCACGTGAGGGAGAGGGCTGGAGGGCCCGGGGCTGCCATGAAGTCCGTCTTGGAGGTGGGGTGCTGTGGGTTCAATGGCAGGGCTTCTTACCAGAAGATCTTGTGCAACTCTGTAAAAAGTGGAGGTTCCAGGCCCAGACCTCACCTCCTGGGAGCGGGCTCCTAGGCAGGAGGCCCGGGTCGTGTGTGTGCCCCACTTCTGTGACTCCAGCGGGGCTGGTGTGCTTGCCAGGGGTTAGGGTCTACTACAGGGTCCTAACCCATTTTGGGTCAGGATCAGGGACCACCTCCACCCCCTACCCCTGCTGCCCCTTGCTTTGAGAAGTGAATAAAGAGTCTGAATCAGGTTCCTGGGGAAAAGAATGAACTCAGACAGAACTTTGCAATTTTTCCCTTTTCATTTCTCTCTTTTTTTCCGAGGGGTGGGGTGGTTAGAAATTTGTGGAGTTCCCTGACCTTGGTTAGTGCTCAGGAAGTGCCTGGGGCAGGTGTGACTTGGATGGTGAATTTCTTAGCAGGTGAAACCGGTCAGGGGAGCGAGCAAGTGTGTCCTACTTGGGCAGGAGCTGATGGGGAAGGACCTGGAGTGGGAGAGGGAGCAGGCGAAAGGGTGAGGCTGTCAGGCTGGTCCCTGCCCCATGATGGATGTGGCATCTGGAGCATTACCCCCCAATGTGTCCAGGCTCTGGTCCTGCTCATGAGAGATGGACCTGCTGCAGGAGGGGCACTTCCATGATTTCTCCCGGCCCTCAGTGTGCTGCCTCCACAGTGGCTGCGGCTCTTGTGGTTTTGTGTGAACACAGTCCCAGAGGCTGTGAACGGGCTCCCTGTCCAGAGCTCTCTCACCCACACCCCGGCTGCGTTCACACCACTCTGCTTTACGCTTTACTTGTGTTGATTCAAACAAACGCATTTGCACAGAAGAGCATCCATTCATCCCGTGCAGTCCTTGTCTGCGGTGCTGTGCGCTGGGTCAAAAAGTGTGTCCTAAAGTGAGCACCAAGACGCACTGTCTTGGTGCTCGCCACTGCACAGGGGGAAGTTGGACCCCAGGGGTGGGGGTGGGGGGCGCATGGGACTAGACTGAGTCTGTTGTGGACAAGTACATGGACAGGGGTCTCAGCTGCTGCTGAGGCCCAGCAGGAAGTGTGGCTCCTGGGACCGGGCTTGTTTGCCCTGTGGGGTGGAGAATGGTAAACAGTGGGTGATTAATGCAGCTGTTTACACAGCAGAGAGGTTTGCTTACCTTCCTGAGTCTGGAAACTTTCAGTTTCTTGCCTGAACCCCTAACAACCTTGGCTAGTCATGTGCTGACTGTAAACTGCTTGCTAACTGTAAACTCCTCTGGGGCTAGGCTGCCCTGGCCCCCTGGCCTAACTCCCACCCCTCAGTGAAGACATTTTGAGGTCCCTGCAGCATCTTCATCTTGTGATGAAGATCACGCCACCCTGCAGAAGGCTGGGGCTATGGAAAGTCCACAGACAGAAAATACACACGTACTCATTTTGCCCTAAAAGAGCACCCTGATGGCACCTCAGGCACAACTAGACTCAACCGGATTCCATCGAGTGTAAGGAACCAGTGTCCAAAAGGCCACTCTCGGTTTCTCCCTGTGGTCCCCGAGGTGCATGTGGACAGGTGCTCTGCAGATGACGGCCAGCCTTTTGAGAGGCCTTGCTGGGAGCAGAGTGGGGTGTTTACCTTATTCCACCACCAAGCGTTTCCAGCCTCAGGAGCGTGATGACCTGATCATTCTTCAGCAGGTAGCAAAGTGCGCATTTCAGTGAGTTCAAGATGTGAAAACCAGGACAGCTTTGGAAATAAGAATAAAGGGCAGGCTTGGTCTGATGCTCTTCTCTGCGCCATCTGTGGCTGGTTGGGAAGGCTGCATGGACCAGGCCAGCTCTGCTGCCACCACCTGACTTGTGTGCAAAGGCCAAGTGGGGCCACCGGAGCTTCCTAGGTCCCCATGTTGTCCCAACCCAGTGAGGCCCTGCAGTGCTCTGTCTGCGATGGACACCACCCGCCACGTTGGCCACTGGAGTGGAAGGGATTCAGCTGGGTAGCGTCACAGAGAAATAAGCATTGGCTTCCTCTCTGCATGAGCTCAGAGTCACCTGTGGCCCTGTGGCCACTGCTCTGGACAGAGCAGGTTAGAGAGAGTACTTCTAGCGCGGCACTGGAGTTGGTGCAAACTGAGTACTTGTGTCCATTAAGTCTTGTTCTTTTCCGAAAGAAAGAAACTGGGCACAGTGGTGTGGTGGCAGGAGGAGGATACGTAGGAGTCGTTAGGCATCCAGGTGACGGGTGGGCTTCCTTGACAAAGTGGACATCTCAAAACTGAAACAGTCAGTGACCACAAAGGTCACTGTTCACCCACAGTGACACTGCCACATGGAGGGGATGCGACCTCGGGAGGCCCTGGGACTGGTGGTGTCCCTGGGCCTTGTAACTTCCTCAGGGGACGGCTGGATAGGGAGAGCCTGTGGGCACGCTTGCCCTGCCCCAGGATGAGTTGGCATCACCCAGCATTCTCGGTTCCCCTTTTCCAGATTTAATTTTCCCATCCCCATGCTTCAGCTCTTCAATTCCTCCAGATACTGAGGGAGTCCATTATGGGCTAAACTCTGGTTTTCACACTCAGAAGAGATGCTGCTTCCACATTCTTGGTGGTCATCGCAGCCTGTGTGCTCTGGTAACGTGGAAGTGTCTCTGTAGCATCTCTCTCGGGTCTGACAGGACAGCCTCAGGGGTGTGGCCAGGTTGGTCCCAGCCAGATTGCCCACAGGAAGGGGAGGCCCTAGGGCAGTGCTGGGACCTCTGGTCTGTTCCATCACTGGCCCGAGACTGACTGCTGCCCTCTGCACTGTGCGTGGGCTTGTCTGTCTCCAGGAAGAGTTTGACCTTGACCTTGATAGTTGTGGGACAGTGAGAGACTTATGGACAGCCTGGGCTCTTGCCGGCTGCTTCTCCCTTGCTTCTGTCTCTGACTCATTCTTGATGGAAATCCTATTTTTTTGCATCTGATGGGTTGAGCACATGTCCTATCAGGGAAGTGTGCCCCCCGGCTGAGGCCCTGGCCGGGTCTCACCCGCAATTCCTTTGGGGTCACCTGCTCCATGACCACCCTCTGGGTGTGAGCTCTGGGGAGCAGGAGGTGGGAGTGGATGGTGGGACCAGGCCTCGTGGAGTCCACTCTGTGGGCCTTCTGGCCAGTTCTTCTGTACCCTTCTTCAATTCCCAAATCCGCGCCCCCGCCCCAGCCCGGTGCTCTAGTTCCCTGGTCTCCCTTGGCCCCTTGCCTCTCCAGGTGGGAATGGAGATGGAAGGTTTTGGCTGCATTCGTTTGAGCCATTACGAGGAGCAGCACACCCTGAGGCTGGAGTGTGGATGGGGCTTGGGACCCTTCTTAGAGAGAGTCTCTCATGAGAAGCTATCAGGGTTCGAGGGGAATTCTCCCTTTCCAGGGCAGTGCTTCAGAGCCTGGCACCCAGCGCGTGGAGCTCCCTGCACAATTGTTCATTTCTTGTTTGTCTTACTTGCTAATGTATTTTTTTTCCAATTTAGAAAGTTGCAGTAAAATACACATAGCATAAAAATTACCATCCTGACCATTTTTAAGTGTGCAGTTCAGTGGTCGTATATACAGCCATCACCACCATCCACCCCAAATCTCTTTTCATCCTGTGCAATTGTAAAGACCCATGAAGCACCAGTTCCCCATTTCCCCTCCGCCAGCCTCTGACAACCGCCTTCTTTCTGTCTCTATGAATTTGACTCCTCTACGGTCCTCGTGTAAGTGGAATCACACAGTAATCGTCTTTTCGTGTCTGGTGTATTTCATTGGTCATAATGTCCTCAAAGTTCATCAGTGCTGTGGCATGTGGCAGGGTTTCCTTCCTTTTTAAGGCTGAATAACATTCTGTCATGTGTCTGGACCCCATTTTGCTTTTCCCTTTGTCTGTGGATGGACACTTGGGTTGCTTCCATATTTTAGCTGCTGTGAACATGGGTGTGCAAAAAATTGAAAGAATTGCTTTCAGTGCTTTTGGGTACATACCCAGAAGTGGAATTGCTGGATCACGTGGTAAATCTATTTTTAATTTTTTGAGGAACTGCCCTACTATTTGCCACAGCAGCTGTACCATTTTACATTCTTACCAACCATGCGCAAGGGTTCCTGTTTCTCCACACCCTCACCAAGACTTGTCAGTTTCTGTTGTTTCTGACAGTAGCCATCCTCAAGGGTGTGAGGTTGTGTCTCATTATAGCTTTGATTGCATTTCCCTGATGATCAGTGAGCTAAGCATCTTTTCATATGCTTATTGGCCATTTGTATGGCCACTGGATGTGAAGAGCTGACTCATTTGAAAAGACCCTGATGCTGGGAAAGATTGGGGGCAGGAGGAGAAGGGGACAACAGAGGATGAGATGGCTGGATGGTATCACCGACTCACTGGACATGGGTTTGGTGGACTCCAGGAGTTGGTGATGGACAGAGAGGCCTGGTGTGCTGCTGTTCATGGGGTTGCAAAGAGTCGGACACGACTGAGCAACTGAACTGAACAGAACTGAACCGATGTGTTCTCTGGTGAGATGTCTGTTCAACTCTTTTGCCCATTTTTGAATCAGGTTGTTTATTTTTTGTTATTAAGTTTTAGGAGTTCTCTATATAGTCATGATATTAATCTGTTATCAGATGTATGATTTGCAAATATTTCCTCCCATTCTGGTGTTGCCTCTATACTCTGATAGTATCTAACGCACAAATTTAAAAATTTTTTCATGAAGTCAGTTTGTCTAATTTCTCTCTGTCTCTGCCTTTGGTGCAGTTGCAGGACACCTGCGTTCGATCCCTGGGTTGGGAAGATCCCCTGGAGAAGGGAAAGACTACCCACTCCAGTATATTCTGGCCTGGAGAATTCCATGAACTGTATTGTCCATGGTATCGCAAAGAGTCGGACATGACTGAGCCACTTTCACTTTCATCTTGGTGTCTTATCCAGTAAATCATTGCCAAATCCAAATTTATGAAGGTTTTGCCCTATATCTTGCTCTTAAGAGTTTTTTAGTTTTAGATCTTACATTTAGGTCCTTGATCCATTTCGAGTTAATTTTTGTATATGGTATAAGATAGGGTCCAACTGTATTTCCTTGCCTGTGGATATGCAGTTTCCCAGCGCCGTTTGTTGAAAAGATAGCCCTTTCCTTCTTGAACGGTCTTGCTTGGCACACCTGCTGTCAGAAGTCAGTTGGCTGTGTCTGTGAGGGTCTGTCCCTGGACTCTCTCCTTTCCACTGGTCTCTGGGCTAGCGCCGCACTGTTTCGATTACTGTGGCTTTGTAGTGAGTTGTGAAATCAGGAAGTGTGGTCTTCGGGCTTTGTTTTCCTTTCTTCAGTTTGTTTTGGCTATTAAAGGTCACTTGACATTCCATATGAGTTTTAGAATGGATTCTTCCGTCTCTGCAGAAAACATCCTTGTTGCTTGATAGGGATTGTATGGAATATATAGATTGATGTGAATTTTATCAACATCTTAATATTCAGTCATCCAGTCCATGAACATGGGATGTGTTTCCATTTGCTTATGTTTTTCATTTCTTTTGGCAGTGTTTTATAGTTTTCATTGTATGGTCTTTAACCTCCTTGGTTAATTCCTGAGAACTTTATCCTTTTAGATGACATTGTAAAAGGGATTGTTTTGGGGATTCCGTTTTCAGACTGTTCACTGTAAGTGTGTAGAAATAACAACTGATTGTTCCACGTCGAGTTTGTATCCTGCTACCTTGCTGAATTAATTTATCCTAATAGTTTTTTTGGGTGTGTTTGTGAAATCTTTAGTGTTTTCTCTGTATAAGATCACATCATCTGCAAACATAATTTCACTTCTTCTTTTCCAATTTGGATGACTTTTATTTCTTTTTCTTGCCTAATTATTCGGCCTAGATCTTTCAGTACTGTGGTGACTAGGACTGGTGAAAGTGGGCATCAGTGGTCTCCTGATCTTAGAGGAAAAGCGTTCACCACGAGTGTGATATTCACTGTTGTTTTTTCATTTCTGGCCCTTATTATGTTCTCCTTCCATTGCAGTTTGTCAAGTATTTCTATCATGAAAAGGTGTTGAATTTTACCAAATGATTTTTCTGCATCAGTTGGGATGATCATGTGTTTTTTTTCCCCTCTTCATTCTATTAATGTGATATATTACATCAATTGAGTTTCATGTATTGAATCATCCTTTTGTTCCAGGAGTAAATCCCATTTGGTCATGACATGTAATCCTCTTTAATATGTTGCTAAAAGTATTATGTTGAGGACTTTTGCATCTGTGTTTGTAAGGGATATTGGTTTGTAGTTTTTTTTTTTGTAGGGTCTTTGCCTGATCACATAGATGGGGTTAGGAAGTGTCTATTCTTCTTAATTTTTGGGAAAGTTTGAGAAGAATTCATATTAGTTCTTTTTTAAATGTTTTGTAGAATTCACCAGTGAAGTTGTCAGATCCAGGGTTTTTCTTTGTTGGGAGATTTTTGATTACTGATTCGCCTGCTCAGATTTTCTGTTTGATTTAGGCTTAGTACTTTTTGTGTTTCTAGGAATTTGTCATTTTATCTAGGTTATCCAGTTTTGCAGGGTTCATAGCCCTTTCTTGTAATCCTTTTGTTTCTGTAGAATGAGTAATGTCCGCATTGCAATTTATGATTTTCGTTTTTTAAGTATTCTTTTTTATTGGTCCATCTAACTGAAGATTAATCGATTCTATTGATCTTTTCAAAGAACTGACTTCTGGTTTCACTGATTTCCTATTTTCCTATTCTTATTATTTCCTTCCTTCTGCTAGCTTTGGCATTTGTTTGTTGTTCTTCTCCTTCCTTAAGTTGTGAGGTTAGGTTGTTGATTTGATATCTTATTTTTTTAGTGTAAGTGTTGGCAGCTATAAAATTTCCACTTAGCTCTACTGTCACTGCACTCCGTAAACTGTGGTATGTTGTGTTTTCATTTTCCTTTGTTTATAAGGATTTCCTGCTTTTCCCCTATAGCTTTTTTCTCTGATCTGTTGGTTGTTTAAGATAGTTTTTCGTTTTGTTTTGGCAGTGCCGGGCAGCTTGTGGGATCTTAGTTCCCTGCCCAGAGATTGAACTCAGGCAGATTGAACTCAGGCCACTGAGAGTGAAAGCTGAATCCTAACCACTGGACCACCAGGGAATTCCTAAGAGAATGTTACTTATTTTCCAAACTTCATGAATTTTCTAGTTTTCCTTCCGTTAGTGATTTCTAACTCATTCTTTTATAGTCAGAGAAGATGCTTTGTATGATACAGATCATTTAAAATCTGCTGAGACGTAGCCTGCAGCCTGACATATGGTCTGTCCTGGAGAGCGTCCCACATGCGCTTGAGAAGGTGTGTCCTGTTGTTGGGTAGAGTGTTCTGGATACATCTGTTAGATCTAATTGGTTGATGGTGTTGTTCAAGTCGTCTGTTTCTTATCTTCCATCTGGTTGATGCTTGCTAATGTATTTTAAAATTACTAAATAAAATTTATATTATTTTGGACAGTTTAAATTCAGAATTGACATTTAACTGCAAAAGTAGCTTTAGAATTTTCAAATTATTGGTGAGCTTTCTTTCTTCGTGAAGATTGCATCTAGGTTGCCTTGCTCATTTTTGAGCAGAGAAGTAACACACAATTTGACTCTTTAGTGAGTAGACCTTGGAGATTAACCACCAGGTCCCTAAGCCAGCCACTTATTCCTCAGTGACTAGGTCTGTTTTTCTAAGAAAATGTAAAGATGGGTTTGTAAGACTTGAGTGTGGGTATTCGTATATGTGGTGGTGGACAGTCCGCATTTGGAGCTGGGTCCTGGGAGCATGGGGCAGCACTCTGGGGGTGGGCACCTTGAAGAGAGGTGAGGGGCTCTGTGGAGGGCAGGCACCTTGTGGGGACCTGCAAGCCGTGGGGCGCCCTGGCTATCCCTTGATGGGACCTGGAGGGAATGCTCACTGTGGGGCTTGAGGAGGGGCTGCAGAGGGAGCCCCTGGAGGCCCACAGAGATGTCCAGCACAAGCTTACTTTTCTGCGTTTTTCTCTGGACTTAGAAAAGGAAGCAGCTGATTTGGAAAAAGAGTCCTTTCCTGAAACCCTGTCTTCTCTGAGGCCTAGCAGACACACCGGAGAGGAGGCTTTCTGCTCGCTGCCCACCTTAGGGTCCCTCCATGAGTGTGGGCTGGGTCGGGGGCCAGGACCACCTTGGGGTCAGAGGCCACTCAGCAGGGGACTGAGTATGGAGGGTCCCACAGCCATAAGGCTTCTGAGAAGAGGTCAGGTGGGCAGCCAAACGGAGGTGGGACCAAGGATGCCCTGCCCCCATGCCCCTGGGGCCCCACTCCCCCTGCCCCTGGTCCCCCCCAAACTCAGGAGAGGCCTTCCTCGGGAGCTGTCCCTCCCAGGCGTACCCTCTGTCCTGAAGGAGGTAGATCACTGCTGTCTTATGTTGACCCCATGGTGGTGGCTGGTTTCTCCTGGCACAGTGAAGACCGTACAAGGTGTGTGGCTTTTAGAACGACTCCCCCGGCATGGCCTGGATGCTGGGCGGGATTAACTGTGCACCTGCGGGTGTGTGCAGGTCTGAGGCGGCTGCGAGGCTTCTGGCCTTGACTCGTGGCGCCTCCTGTATGGGGCTTGGGTACCTGGTGGTGGTTGGACCACAGATCTGCATGGCAGGGTCACAGGGCTGCAGCCATGTCACGGTCCCAGCTATTGGCTCAGCTCCTGTCTTCAGTGTTTGTCCAGCCTGACATCTCACTTTAAGCCTGACCTTCATTTTAAAGACTTTCCATGAGTTTTGATTGATTTACTTTTAACATTGGGACTTTTGTTATGGGCAAGGAAGCATATAAAAAGAAAATACCGTGGCTTTGAACATGCCTTCTATTATGGGAGATATTAAAGGTACAGAGAAACAGGCAGCACAGTGCCATGGTCCCCTGTGAGCCTATCTCATACCCAGCAGTTCACCAGCTCCTGGCCCATCTCATCCCCTTAACCACCCTGCCCTCTCCCCGAGTCATTTTGAAGAAACTCCCAGACGTGCTGTTGTTCTATCCAATTTGTTTCAGTGCATAGCTCTAAAAAATAAGAGCAGTTTAAAAGATACAGTTATGACATGTGTGCCTTTAAGTATCTTTTGGGGGTGTGAAGAAGCCGAAGTTGAACGGTTCTATGAAGACCTACAAGACCTTTTAGAACTGACACCCAAAACAGATATCCTTTTCATTATAGGGGACTGGAATGCAAAAGTAAGAAGTCAAGAAACACCTGGAGTAACAGGCAAATTTGGCCTTGGAGTACAGAATGAAGCAGGGCAAAGGCTAATAGAGTTTTGCCAAGAGAACACACTGGTCATAGCAAACACCCTCTTCCAACAACACAAGAGAAAACTCTACACATGGACATCACCAGATGGCCAACACTGAAATCAGATTGATTATATTCTTTGCAACCAAAGATGGAGAAGCTCTATATAGTCAGCAAAAACAAGACTGGGAGCTGACTGTGGCTCAGATCATGAACTCCTTATTGCCAAATTCAGACTTAAATTGAAGAAAGTCGGGAAAACTACTAGACCATTCAGGTATGACCTAAACCAAATCCCTTATGATTACAGTGGAAGTGAGAAATAGATTTAAGGGACTAGATCTGATAGACAGAGTGCCTGATGAACTATGGACAGAGATTCGTGACATTGTACAGGAGACAGGGATCAAGACCATCCCAAGAAAAAGAAATGCAAAAAATCAAAATGGCTGTCTGAGGATGCCTTACAAATAGCTGTGAAAAGAAGAGAAGCATAAAGCAAAGGAGAAAAGGGAAGATATACCCATTTGAATGCAGAGTTCCAAAGAACAGCAAGGAGAGATAAGAAAGCCTTCCTCGGCAATCAGTGTAAAGAAATAGAGGAAAATAATAGAATGGGAAAGACTAGAGATCTCTTCAAGAAAATTAGAGATACTAAGGGAACATTTCATGCAAAGATGGGCTCGATAAAGGACAGAAATGGTATGGACCTAACAGAAGCAGAAGATATTAAGAAGAGGTGGCAAGAATACACAGAAGAACTGTACAAAAAAGAGCTTCACGACCCAGATAATCACGATGGTGTGATCACTCACCTAGAGCCAGACATCCTGGAATGTGAAGTCAAGTGGGCCTTATGAAGCATCACTACAAAGCTAGTGGAGGTGATGGAATTCCAGTTGAACTGTTTCAAACCCTAAAAGATGATGCTTTGAAAGTGCTGCACTCAATATGCCAGCAAATTTGGAAAACTCAGCAGTGGCCACAGGACTGTAAAAGGTCAATTTTCATTCCAATCCCAAAGAAAGGCAATGCCAAAGAATGCTCAAACTACTGCACAATTGCACTCATCTCACATGCTAGCAAAATAATGCTCAAAATTCTCCAAGCCAGGCTTCAGCAATACGTGAACCATGAACTTCCAGATGTTCAGACTGGTTTCAGGAAAGGCAGAGGAACCAGAGATCAAATTGCCAACATCTGCTGGATCATGGAAAAAGCAAGAGAGTTCCAGAAAAACATCTATTTCTGCTATATTGACTATGCCAAAGCCTTTGACTGTGTGGATCACAATCAACTGTGGAAAATTCTGAAAGAGATGGGAATACCAGACCACCTGACCTGCCTCTTGAGAAATCTGTATGCAGGTCAGGAAGCAATAGTTAGAACTGGACATGGAACGACAGACTGGTTCCAAATAGGAAAAGGAGTACGTCAAGGCTGTATATTGTCACCGTGCTTATTTAACGTCTATGCAGAGTACATCATGAGAAACGCTGGGCTGGATGAAGCACAAGCTGGAATCAAGATTGCTGGGAGAGATATCAATAACCTCAGATATGCAAATGACACTACCCTTATGGCAGAAAGTGAAGAAGAACTAAAGAGCCTCTTGATGAAAGTGAAAGAGGAGAGTGAAAAAGTTGGCTTAAAGCTCAACATTCAGAAAACGAAGATCATGGCATCCGGTCCCATCACTTCATGGCAAATAGATGGGGAAATAGTGGAAACAGTGGCTGACTATTTTTGGGGCTCCAGAATCACTGCACATGGTGACTGCAGCCATGAAATTAAAGACTCTTAGCACTCCTTGGAAGGAAAGTTATGACCAACCTAGACAGAATATTCAAAAGCAATTACTTTGCCAACAAAGGTCCGTCTGCTAACTGCTAAGTCACTTCAGTCGTGTCCGACTCTCTGTGACCCCACAGACGGAAGCCCACCAGGCTCCCCCGTCCTTGGGATTCCTCAGGCAAGAACACTGGAGTGGGTTGCCATTTCCTTCTCCGATGCATGAAAGTGAAGAGTGAAAGTGAAGTCGCTCAGTCGTGTCCGACTCCTAGCGACCCCATGGACTGCAGCCTACCAGGCTCCTCCGTCCATGGGATTTTCCAGGCAAGAGTACTGGAGTGGGGTGCCATTGCCTTCTCCAAAGGTCCGTCTAGTCAAGGCTATTGTTCTTCCACTAGTCATGTATGGATGTGAGAGTTGGACTGTAAAGAAAGCAGAGCGTCGAAGAATTGATGCTTTTGAACTGTGGTGTTGGAGAAGACTCTTGAGAGTCTCTTGGACTGCAAGGAGATCCAACCAGTCCATCCTCAAGGAGATTAGTCCTGGGTGTTCATTGGAAGGACTGATGTTGAAGCTGAAACTCCAATACTTTGGCCACCTGATGTGAAGAGCTAACTCATTTGAAAAGACCCTGATTCCGGGAAAGATTGAGGGCAGGCGGACAAGGGGACGACAGAGGATGAGATGGTTGGATGGCATCACTGACTCAATGGACATGGGTTTGGGTAGACTCCGGGAGTTGGTGATGGACAGCGAGGCCTGGTGTGCTGCAGTCCATGGGGTCGCAAAGAGTCGGACATGACTGAGCGACTAAACTGAACTGAACTGAACTAGGGGGTGTAATTAACATACAGTAAATTGCAGGTATTTATTTATTTTTATTTTTGGCCACACTGCACAGCTTGCAGAGTCTTAGTTCCTCCAGCAGGGATCAAAGCCACACCCTCAGCCGTGCAAGTGTGGAGTTGTAACCACTGGACCACTAGGAGTTCCCTAAATTGCACATATTGAAAGCGTACAATGAGTTCTGACATCTGTCTGTACCCATGAAACTCATCTCACTCGAGATAGGGAAGGGTCCCTTTACCTGCCACTTTATGTGTGTGTGATTTATTGGTTGGAGGAGCTGGGTTTCATCCTGTATACTTGCCCAGGGTCTGGATTTTGCCCACAGTGTCCCTTTGGTGGAGTTTGGCATGTTCCTGTCTTCTCTGTGTTCCTTAGGTTGGTAGTTGAGGTTGCAGGAGGGTCCATTCTCTTAGCAGGACCCCCAAGGAGGAGGCAGGTAGCGCATGTGGTTCTGTGATGGCACGACCATGGGTGCCCAGCACTCAGACATGGGAATTCGTCAGGGTTGCACACAGAATGGACATAGCCCGGTCCTTCATGGATCAGCAGGAACGCCTCTAAAAAGTGGGACAGAGAACCTGCACAGGAAGGCAACTCAAAGGCTTGATGCTTTCCTGCATGTCCTAGTTTTCAGAAGAATGTGTTGGTGTCATCCATCCAGTGGTGACCAGTCGATTTCTTTTTCAGCATCTCAGAGAACCCGGGGACTTAAATGTGTGCGGTGAGAGGTGACTACTCTGGCTGTTCTCAGGGCTCACAGGAACCTGCTGATGCAGTGGAGCCTCTGCAGGTTCTTCTGAGCCTTTTGACCTGACTCAAGTACTCTTGCCAGCTTCCTGCTGCCTCTAGAGGGACCCCAGTTCTGGGCTCAGCCATTTCTCCTCCAGGGAACCCTGGTTCCACTTCGTGGCTTCTGGAGCCCGAGTGTGATTGGGCCTGTCACATCAGAGAAGAGTCAGAAGTGAGCAATAACTTTTCTAATTTGCCAAAAGGAAAACAGAACCAGCATGGGTGACTGAGTGAGGCTTTGAATGGGCGTTTCCTGAAGCTGCCCGGGTGTGGTTCTGCCTGTAGGTTAGGAAGGTGGGGAAGGAAAGGAAACTGATGAGAGAGCTTCTTGTGGGGAGGAAGGAGGGAAAACCCAATTGCAGTTGGTTGTATGACATAGACGTTCACCTGTGCTCAGGACGGAGCCCGAGATGAATGCTTTGGAGGTGACACCAGGTGCCATGTGGCCGCTCCAAGGACTGGGGGACCACCTGTTCCTTTGGAACTGCTCTCAGAACTGGAAGGGAGCGCTCAGCCTCACACAGTGAATGAACCGTGGGTCTCTGCTGATTTTCCTAGAACGTCAAATCTGTGGGGACAGTCTCTTGCCATTGATGAAACACTGTGCTTCATAAGGGAGAAGTTAATATGCATGAGTTCTAAAATATTGAGCTAATATAATTTTGAGAAAATTTAAGTTGATTACAGTTTATGCTGAGGACAGCGAACTTAAACAGCAGTCTTAATCCTCCAGAATTGAAAATTGGTTTCAGGTTGATGTGGAATAAATGTTTTAACAGAACTTTGCATTATTTATAACCACTTGTTCCAGCTTCTGGTGAAGATATGCAGTGGCAAAGGTGTGTTGGGGCCTTGATGTGTGGACGCCTCACTTTCACTAATTGGCC
The DNA here is from genome assembly GCF_029378745.1 of Bos indicus. Classification (NCBI taxonomy): domain Eukaryota; kingdom Metazoa; phylum Chordata; class Mammalia; order Artiodactyla; family Bovidae; genus Bos; species Bos indicus. The sequence continues at coordinate 55,012,248 of NC_091772.1, read as the reverse complement.
TTTGAACTGTCCACGTGGCCCCAGATTAGTCATCTCAGTGGACAGTGGCTTTTAAAGTAACCTCAGATAGTGGTGCCCACTGAAGGACAGAGGTGTGACTGTTTCCTCTTGTGTGAGGCCATTCCTTTTACTTCTTTGCTCAGATGTAATCAAGATGAACTCAAGGATAGTGAATAGGTATTTTTAAATGTTTCTAAACTATACAACTTCTGAAAGCTAAATACACTAAAACAAATTTTTTCCCCTGTAGGTCTCCAGTGCCTATTGGATTTTTACCTTAAAAAGTTCTCAGTGTGAGATTTCTTACGCTGTCAATGTAGATTCAGTACAATGATTGAGTAGAGGACCCTCCAGGTCAGGCGGCGGGCGCCCAGCTGCTGAAGGATGAACGGAGAGGAGGAGTTCTTCGATGCCGTCACAGGTGAGCGGAGGGGGTGCCAGCGCAGAGGCCAGGTCATGAGCGTGAAGCCCTCAGACCCCGGCCTCAGACTTAGCCTGGGGACATGAGGATGGCCTGGGAGAGCCACGCAGAGAGAAGGGTGACGTGTTCCCAGGAAAAGCACTTGTCCTGGCCCAGATTTGGAGGAAAACATCCACTTCAGACCACAGGAGATAACATGAAAGGGCAACTGTGTGTTTCAGTCTTTGAAAGAGTTGCCCTCGGGTGTAAATATTTTTATTTGGCTCCTGAATGAGATGGTCCGCATCCTTATATTGTTTATAATGAGCAAAACCTTACTGTCCTGTCTTATGCACGACTTAAAGTCTACCAAGGAATAGTAGATTATCTGCTTCCACAGCAACTCTTGCTGTGTTAAAAGTTCAGTTCTAAAAAAAAAAAGTTCAGTTCTGTTTCGCTTTTCAAACACCATTGTGAACGCTGGTACCCAGGCTAGTGGGGTGGAGCATGTGGTGGGGGGGGTGTTCTGTGTGTGTGTGAGTGATGGGGGTGGCAGGGGGTGGGGGGCAGGAGAGGCCAGGCTTGGTCAGGCCACATTTGCTTAGAGCGGCCCCTCTTCCTCCTGTCACCTCCTGAGGGGGCCCCAAACTCAAGTTCAAGGTGTCCCCCTGCCCTCCACCGACTTGTCAGCACTGGGAGCATCACTTTGCTTTTCTTGCTGAGGGTTCTTACTGGTGGAGACGGACTTCAGGGGACTCTTCCAGTCCAGAGCCTGCTCTTGGGTGTGGGGACGTAGAAATGGCGGCTCTGAAACGTTACTGCCGCCAGCTTCTTCAGTGGTCATCTCCCCAGTGCTGTCAGGGGGCCCTACTGTGGTTGGTGCTGAGAGAGTATGGTGCCCAGCACAACAGGAGGCTCTTGCCTGGTGGTGGTCACTGTCCCCAGACACCTGTGCTATCCCTGTCGGGACACCTGGAGCCCTGGTGGAGCCCTGCCCCATGCTGCCTGCGTTCATTGGCCATACTTCTCCCGAGGGAAGGGCTGGAGCAGTTGAGGGCCAGCAGCCTCAGGTGATTGACTTATTCTCGTCCGAAGCCCCAGGAGGAACTGGCATTGTGCTCCCCTCGCTATTCTCAAAGGCTGAACCACTGAGTCGTCATCTGAGATTTCATAGCTATTATGTTCCCTGTAGACATGTTTTCCTGGGAAGCGTGCTGTCTGATCAACCACCCGCTCATCAGTGATTGTTAGCAGCTGAATTCCACCTAGCGGCTGGTTGTCGGGGAATCACGCCCTCGGTCTGCCTGGCCCTGGCATAGGGACCACGTCTGAAACCTAAAGAGCCCGACCTCAGTGAGGCCCTCTCACCCAGGAGCCTCCTGGAGGTGCCCTCCTACTGGGACCAGTGTAACTGGCTCTCGTGAAGGGCTTTCCCTGGAGAGGCCCTGAGCTGTGGGGGTGCCACGTGTGTATGACTCCATCGCCACCTCTCTGCACGGTGGGACCAGCCACAAGTCCCTGAGATGGAGGCAGAGGAAGCAGGTGTCTCGGTGAAACACCTTTGGTTTCACCGAACCAAACTGTCCTTTGGTTCCCGAACAAGCAACAGGAAGGTGAAAAATCTGAAGTCTCCTAATGCAATGAAATGCCCGGTGGGTACTTCCCTGTCTTAGAGTCGGTCTTACTTTGTGACTCTATTAAAACATATTTAAACCCAGCAGTTACTGAATGGATGACTTCAGTGGGCAGGTATTCCCTCTAAGAATCAGTACCTTTCAATTTGAAAGGTTTTTAAATAAAGCACTTGAGAATATGTACAGATGAAGGGCTGTAAAAAATCAGACTGACCTGTCGAAGATGGGTATCTCTAAGTGATCAGATTATAAATGCTTTCAGCTTGCTCCTTGGCTGATCTGTATTTTCTCTTTGTGTAAAACAAGAAACGTTGTGTATTAAGTATTAAGATGATTAAGGTGTTATGGAGCATTGGCTTCACCAGAGACTTCAGGCACTTGTGAGGGAGAAGCTGCTTTGTTTTCTGGGGCCCACCCCAGGGCTGTGATCTAAACGAACTTTCTACTTAACGGTGGCCTAGATTCTCGGCCCTGAGGGATGCAGGGATACCTGTGCACTCAGCAACCCTAAGCTGGGACTGTTTCAGGCTATGTTAGACCCACGTTTATGCTGGGGATCAACAGGTGTCACTTTGGGGATTGTTAGCAAAAACTAGAGGTGACAGGCTATTTCAGAAGGTATTGATTATTTTTAATTATATCCTTTCAAATTTATTGTGTCATCGGTTTCAGTGCTGCTACATTTTGTGGATCTGTCAATAGAGAAGAATGAGAAAGAAGGAATTTTTGCATTTTCTCAAGGAAGCTTATCAGTGGCAAGGTGGTTTATGTTTTGTGTGTAGCAGCAGCCACCCAGGTCTTTCACGCTGGGCCCCACTTTCCACTCAGAAATGAGGGGCTGTTACGGGAGCCCACCCTATGTTCCTCGTGGGCTCATTGCTGGGGGTCAGCGGTCAGGAGCCTCTGCTCCAGCTGGAATGATTCACCTGGCAGCCACAGCTCCCTCCAGGCTTGCCCTGGAGCAAAAGGAAACACACTTCCCTTGTCCCTGGTCACTGGTCACTTCGGAAAAGCCTTCCCAGTGGAGAAGACCCAGAGGTCTGCCCAGGGTTGTGACCTTCTTCCTCAGGGACTGGACGGGCCAGGAGACGGCTGCCTGTGTTTCGCATTAGTCCTCATGGGTCATTTTCCCTGTTTTCTGTGTACCGTGTAGTCTCTGGGTTCACATCCATCATCCACAGTTTGGGTTATTGTTGGTAGGTTGGCTAGGTTCTGCCAATGCGGTGGCGTGGTGCTTGGTCTTAGAAATACTGCAGCAGATATGTTTCAGAACATGATGCAGAGTTTGACCTCAAATATGGACAGAGGAGGAGGATGTTGTGGCCTGAGTTAGGTGTGACCACCCCGGAGGACATGAGTCATTGATGACCACAGGGGAAAACTGTCCTTGTCCCCTGGGGCCACCCCACATGGAAAGGACCATGGAGCGTGCAATGTGGGTGGCAGGGTGGGGTCCTCCTTGGGGAGCCCCTGGGAGCAGTCCTCTTTTTCCACCTCCGTCTGCAGCTCTTGGCGAGCGGAGTTAATAACTCTGACTGTGTCCATTAGAAACACTTTAGAGCTTCAGGTTTTCTGCTTTCAGTGAGAATCCTCAGAGGTGAAGTCCTGCCACCTCACCCTCTGCTTGTCTCATGCAGGCTTTGACTCTGATAACTCTTCCGGGGAATTTTCAGAGGCGAATCAGAGACTCACTGGCGTGATTCATGTGGACACCAGCAAAAGTAATGGGATTGGAAAAGTTGGGGACGGGCCTCCTCAGGAGAATGGGATTCAGAAGCACAGGTAGGTTGTCCTGTGGGTCAATCTTAGTGTCTCCCAGCACACCTGTACTCATTCGCCCCAGATACGCTGCGGGTGCAGGTTGTGAGCTGAGAACGTCCTGTCCAGTGTCACTGGGCAGATCGAGGGCCTGTTCAGCTAGCCTCTGGGTGGCCCCTACAGATCAGTGACGGTGCTTCCTCAACTTGACTCCAGTCCTTAAGCTGACGGGGCGGCTGTGCCTGCTCCGGGTTGTGGGACTGAGCTCCAGGGGGCCCTGGTGTTTGCTCACAGCCTGCCCTCACTGTTACCAGACCATCCTGCTGGCTTCATGCAGATCTGCCTGCGTTCTCTTTCCACACACTGACCTCTGATCCCGAGAGTTTCTGAGGGTTGTTTGGTGTAGCAAGACCACATTCCGTTCTCTCTCCACCACCACTGGGTTCTCATGTGAGCAGACTTCAGTGACACTGACCCAAGTTCACCAACAGAAGGGAGGACTCAGCTGGGACAGACAGGAAGCAGGTGGAGCCCCTGGGATGATGGCAGTGGCCTCTGTCCACCCAGGGAGCCCACCTTCACCCCAGCCTCTGCCCTGCACTGGACCCAGCGGGACCCTGAGCTGCCAGAGCACCTCCTGCCTGCTCTCATGGCCTGGGCTCAGCCGTCAGCCCCCTCATCCCCTATACCCCGGAATCTGGCTCAAGCTGGCCCTAGTGCCGCACCCCCGCCCCTTCCTCCCATATCCATCCCCCAGCCTGACTTGCTGGCCTCTGGAGATGTGTCTTGGATGCCTTCAGCTTTGCCAGCTCCTGTGTTCCGGCCTGTTCCTCCTACACTGGGCCTCCTGTGGGCACCTCCTGTGCCTGTTTCTTGCCCAGATTTCACCGTTTCTGGACAGGTCCGATCCTGTACCTCCCCCTTCTTAAGCTCCCAGGCGGTGGACACGGCCCTGAGTGAGGGTGCAGCAGCTCTTCTCTCTCCAGTGTGTTAGTTTGGACCATGAACCGTAAGGGTCTCCTCTAAGGATGACCCCGGCACCTGTGCCTCTCTCTGGGGGCAGCCCCGCCCACGGTCAGAGGTCCCAGCCTTGTGGGGTCCTTGGTGCCCCGGCTTTTCCCTCGTTAGGGCTCTGTCTGCTCTGTGCCCTGAGCCTGGGCCTTCTTCTCCTCCATCTCGTCAGCTCCTGCCTGTATGCAGGGCCATCCTTGGGCTTTGCCCTCCCCCTCGTGGCCCCTCACAGCTGGGGCCTGTCATGTCATGGCCACACAGGACCTCAGGAAAGACAAGCACAGGCTTCAGAGGGGTTTAAGAGCCGGTTTCTGAGATGTTTTCTGAGTGGGACTCCTTCTTGTCTGACCTCTGTCCATGGTCCTGCAGCTGCTCCTGGCTGCTGGCGCCCGGCTGCCCTGGGGTGGGGGTGCGGCGACCTGACTCCCCAGCTCCATGGGGGAAGGTCGTCCATGTGGCCGTGATCATTTCCCAGGAGGCCCTCCAATATTTGGTACAGAAAGCTTTCTCTGGGACTTCTGCAGCAGTCTGGTCCTTTTTTCCTCCACTGGCGAGCCAACATAGAGAAACACTAATGCTTAGAAAAGGTGAAAGACAAGGGCCACTGAGCAGAGCCATCCATTGTGACTCACATTGTTGAAACATACGTGTTGCTCTGGTTGCTCCTCTGCAGGACATCTCTGCCTGCCCCAATGTTTACCAGAAGCGACTTCAGCGTGTGGAGCATATTGAAGAAGTGCATCGGCTTGGTGAGTTCAGAGAGCCAGACTTCCCACGGGGCCTCCACCATCTTGTCTGGCACAGGTGGCTGTGACTCCAAGAAGCGGTGCTCGGAGGAGGGGCGGGTGTGGGGAGAGCCTGCTGCTAATGGAGAGGGTCCTCTCCGGCCCCTCCTAGGAGCTGTCCAAGATCACGATGCCCATAGCCTTCAATGAGCCCCTGAGTTTCCTGCAGCGGATCACAGAGTACATGGAACATGTGTACCTAATTCACAGAGCCTCCCGCCAGCCCCAGTCCCTAGAAAGGATGCAGGTGGGTGGCAAGCTCACTTCGGGGGGCACCTGGCACTGTGCTTGGTTGCACGCAGACCATAGCAGTTAAAAACGTGACTTAATGTGACTGGCCACGTGGGGGCAGGGACCTTGGCCCTCAGCAGTGGGATGTCTGGGAGCGGGGCCAGAGCAGCTCACACTGACTTTGGGGAGCTGTCCTGCCCAACGGCCTAGGCATTTGCCACAGGCACATTCTCCACGGGTGTGGTCTTGGCCTCCTGTCGGTTGGGCCTGTGGGGCTGCAGGGGGATGTGGGGCTGGCAGTTGGCCCCTCTTGGGTCCTTTCAGCACCACCGTCCCATGCGAGTGTGTGCACATGTGTGATAGACGGCCTGCAGGGCAGGCCCCAACTGGGGTGGGAGATGGCAGAGTTCCTGCTTTCTGTGGCTTTGAGGAAGTGGTGGGTGATAAACAGCATTTCCCCGGAAGTTCTGTGGTTTCACACGCGTTACCAGCGGGAGACTGAGAAGTCACCCCAAGCGCGTGTCTGGGCGCCACCCAGCCCTTGGCTCGCACGTCCTCATGGTCGCCACCCCCTCACTGGCCTGTGGTTGCTTCCAGTCTGTGGCGGCCTTCGCGGTTTCAGCTGTGGCTTCCCAGTGGGAGAGGACCGGCAAGCCCTTCAACCCGCTCCTGGGGGAGACGTATGAGCTCATCAGGTAAGCAGATGGGGCCCTCGTGGTGTCTTGGGCACAGGACTCTGGTGACGGATGAGGAGGGTCCTTGTGCAGCATGGATGTCTCCAGGCGGCTGAGTTGAGGGGCTTCCTGTGGGTGGAAAAATGGTTCACTTTAGAGAGGTGTTGTGTTAATGGCATAACAGAACCCTGGTGAGAAACCGAATTGAAAACCGAAGACTGCGTTAGGTTCAGGAATGGAGAGGGGATGGCCAGAATGTGTGGTTTAGGCTCAGGACCTAACCTAAACGTGTAGGTTAGGTTCAGGAGCAGAGAGGGGATGGCGGGGTGTAGTGCTGCTGGGTGCTTGTGTGTGTGGGCATGTCTGCGTGGCCTACTGTAATTTGCAGCATCTTTATAAAACAGTGGTGTACTGTGTGACTAATCTTGGATTCAAAGAACCACAAACTTCTGGCTGTAGTTCTTGGGTCCTTCTGTGCATATGTGTTGTTAATGGTTGAGTCTTTGCTGTGGTGAGTAGATGATGCTGGGCTGTGGGGATGCTAGGCGGCTGAGAATAGGCCCTTCAGATGTGTCAGAGTTTACACTGTTTGCGGAGGTGTGCGTGTCAGCCCTGCTTTCAGCCCGTCCGGGGAGGAGTTGTCATCTTGGTGATGCAGGCAGCCTGCACGTGCATCTCTTCCCAGGTGGGGAGGCAGCATTCATGCCAGTTTCAGATTCCACCTTCTCTGGCTCGTCCTGGATGGCTCAGCAGCGGCCCCTCTGTGCACAGGGTCTGTGTGGGGTCCTCCTGGGTTTTAGTGTGCTTTAGAGGCTGGCTGGCACTGGGTGCTGGAGGACCCCTTCTCCACATGTCATTTTCTTCAAGAAAGCCAGATAAGTTAGGAGAAAGCATGCTGTGTGCTGCCAGGAGCCTTGTAAATGACAGGAGTACAGCAGGTGGTCTGGGGCTGTGGCAGGTCACAGCAAGAGGGACCGTAGGCACAGCTTTCTCCTTTGAGAGACAGGGAAGCTGAAGCCCAGGCAGGGGAAGGCTGGCCTGAGGGTCAGTCTCAGGGGGACACTTGTATCTGGAATTCGTGGAGATGTTTCTTAGATATTCCTCTTGAGCAAGAGCTTCCTCCCTCTGGTCAGCATACTCTAGTCCAGTATTCGAGATTCTGCCCTTATGTAGCTGTTAGATAGTTTTCAGCATTTGTGCGTATTAAGAGCATCATTGAAATATCAGAAAAGAGAAATCAAAGCACAGTACATTAAGAATCCAGACAACAGAAAGCAAGCAGGGGGTTAAAAGCATGCAAGCCCTCCAAGGCGCTGAATGTAGCGATAGCCCAGCGTCGGTCTCTTTCAGAGCATAGTTCAGCTGAACCAGCCTCATGGACTGGTAGGGAACACTGACACACTCTCTACACTTGTGTCAGGCCGCAACTTCCCAATCACACTTCCGGTGTCTGCCGTGTGCCACGCGTGTTAGACAGCTATCTTCCTGTTTGGGCAATGTAACTAAACTGGCCACTCACCAGTATCGTTTTGTCCCTAGAGCTTGCTCATGGATAACTAAAAATAACACTTTCTGTTCTTAGACAAGTATTCATTTTGTAAATTACATACCTTGGTAGGCAACCTTTTAAAATCTAATTTTTCAACTTTCCTTCCTCTGTAATGATTGGAAATTCTGATTCCAGTTAAGTTAGTAATTATGTGGTTGAGCTTTTATAATTTTTAATGACTATAGCTGTAGGTGTATTCAGAGTTCTGGAACAATTAAAAACTGACATTTTTATTGAAAAAGAGAGTGTACTAAAAATCCTACTTCTTGGCCAGGAATATCTTGGGACATAAGACATTTCATCACAAACATCCTGGGAGCCTTGAAAGGAGGCTGGACAGCCCTCCTCTGGGTTTACTGGGCAGTGGGCATCCCTGGAGAAGTCAGGTGACAGTTTGCTGTCGGGCCTCTGAGTCGCTGGCCCTAAGAGCACCGGGGTGGGCAGGGGGTCAGGGCAGGGGGCCTCTCCGCAGGGCTGCTTGTTTTGTGTGTTGGTGATGGCCCCGGGACACAGTGTGTGCGCGCGCGCGCGTGTGTGTGTGCGTGTGCATGTGTGTGCATGTGCGTGTTTTTGTGGTCAGTATTAGGCCACGTGTGACATTGGAGAGCCGCGCTGGTTGTTTCTGCCATATGAGACAGCATGTGTGGTCCCCTTATCCCAGCACCCCTCCCAAACATGGGGGTCAGGGGCTCTGTGGGTCCTCCATCCCACATGCAGGTGCTGAGTTGTGGGCTTCCCTGGGGAGGCGGGTGCTGGGCCGACTTTATGGGCTTTGCTGTCACTCACAAGGTCCTCTGGTTGTCTCTCCTGCCCCTTCCTTTCTTTTCCTCATTTTTGCTTCCAGGGAAGACTTAGGGTTTAGATTCATATCCGAGCAGGTGAGCCACCACCCCCCAATCAGTGCGTTCTACTCGGAGGGCCTCCACCAGGACTTCCTGTTTCATGGCTCCATCTATCCGAAGCTCAAGTTCTGGGGGAAGAGCGTGGAAGCAGAGCCCCGCGGCACCATCACACTGGAGCTGCTCAAGTGAGTGGGGAGCTATGCGGTGCAGGGGCCGTGGTGGGCAGCCAGGCGGGCAGCCTTGCAGCGCAGGACCCTCCTCCAGGGAGCCTGGAGGCCTCGTTGGGGTGGTGGTTCCTGGGGCAGGGGGTGTGCTCCTTACAGGATTGGGTTGGGTCCTGTTTTTTCTCCCTGGTCTCTGCAGTTCAGTCCCTGGTTGTGGTCGTCGTCCCCTGCTGTGTGACAGCCCAGCTCAGAGCCTGAAACAATCCTGTCCTCGCCTGGTGTTGGGGGTGATGTGGGGGCTCTGTTGGGGTTCTGTGCTGGTGCAGCTGGGGTGCAGGCTGGATGAACCCCTGAAGACAACCAGGCAGAGCCTCTGCTCCCGCACTCTCTTCCCTGGCCGCTGGCAGAGGCCAGGGTTGCTTGCCACCCCCCTGCTCTGCACAGCTGTGCGGCCGGACACGGGCACCCCCCAGAGCTAGGGACCAAGGATGGGTGCCCAAGGATAGACGTGTCCTTCATCACCTGACCTCAGAAATGACCACAGCCTATGTGCACATGCTGTGGTCACACAGACCAGCTGTGGTCTAGGGTCTGAACTCCAGGAGGGGAGGAGAATGGAGGGGCCGTCTTCAAGGATGCATGCATACCTTTAAATCGATTTAAATCCAGACATGCCCAATCTGACGTTGATCAAAGACCCTCCAGGCAGAAACCGAGTCTCTAGCAGCCGCCTGGCACTGCAAACCCGTTGTGGACGGTCCAGACCAAGGGGCACAGCTGCCTCCCTGAAGCACGAGCCTCGCTGCCTGCAGCTCCGTGGGAGCTTTGTATGGCATTTGTGTTTCCTGTGAGCCCCACCTGGCCAGAGGCGTGTGGGCTCCCCAGTCTCCACCCCAGACCCTTGCATCTTGGGTCAGACCGGGGCAGCCCCTCCTGGTCACCTGCTCTTGGCTTTTAAGGGTGGGGAGAGTTGCAACCTGCAGAGTTGCAAGCCCTGTCAATGAACGCTTTTGGTTCCCAGGACATTCAAGAAGTTTCCAGTGTTCCTCGTGAAATGCTTGTGCCCTGGGCCTTTTTTTGCCCTCAACTGTGGCTCCGACACAGCCTCCCTTGAGACATGGGTCTGGCCCTCTGCTCCCCGCCCGTTTGTGAGGTTTCTTTTCTCCTTGAGGAAGCCCACCTGGGGAGCAGGTGACTGATGGGAAAGGCATTTGCACCCCAGGACCCACCCCGCCTCATGTTGGCCCCAGAGGCCCAGGGCCCAGGCTCGCTAGGGACCTCGTGGTTCCCACAGGGCAGGGCGGGCATGGTAAGAGGGCTGTTCTGTTGACAACTTCACAGGAAACCTCTTGCCTTTGTTGCAGCCCTTTATTGCTGATTAACTTGTCTCCACGTTTAAATAGAAAGCTTTGTTGATACTACAAAGGACATTTCAAACGAATGCTAAAGACGTAGCCACTGCTCGGGAGTTCAAAGCTGTGCTATGCCCTTCTGCGGCTTTCAGTCCATTATGGTGTGATTCTGTCTGGGACTTAGCTTCTAGGGTCACGCGGTGTCTCTGTTCTCTGGCGTATTTCAGACATAAGGAAGCATACACCTGGACCAACCCTACGTGCTGTGTCCACAACGTGATTATCGGCAAGCTCTGGATAGAGCAGTATGGGACAGTGGAGATTTTAAACCACAGGTAACGGGCCCAATGCTGAGATGCTGCGAGTCAGGGTGGCGATGGGGCGCCCAGAGCACTGGCCGCTGGCGTTCAGCTGTGTATTCATGCCACCCTCAGCCCCCAAGGCCCTCCCTGGTCCCCAGCGAGCTCAGCTTCCAGATGGGCCATACTGGCCGCGAGACAACACACGTGCTGCGGTTGGATCTGATTCTGGCCGGCACTGGTCAAAGTCGTCGTTAGTGCTCCGTGTTGTTATTTCTGTGTTTTTAGTCACAGTGGTTGATTTAGTTGGAAGTTTTAAACTACACTCAAGAATGGTGTGATCTTCTGGTGAAAACAGTGACCACTGTCCAGTCTGCCAGGCCTTATTCCTCGAAGTTCATGGCTGGTTTGCTTTGTTTCTTAACAGCTTTGTTAAGATATAATTTACATGTCATAAAATCCACCCATTTAAAGTAGACATGTAAATGACTTTTAGTAAATCTACCGAATTGTGTAACCATCAGCACCAGGCAGTACTTGAAGCTTTCTGTCCCCTGGAAAGGTCCCTGGGCCGTCCATGCAGTCCTGATGCTGCCCCGCCCTGGGGAGCCCTTGTACGAGCTCTTGCTTGCTCCCCTCTCTCCCCTGCTATCTCCCCATCTTCCCCTCACTCTCGGTCTTTCCCTCTGTATCTCCCCCTCCATCTCTCTCTCCTTCTCTCTTTCCCTACCCCCTCAATTTGCCTTTTCTTGACATTTCCCATCCACAGCAGAAGCCTGTGTTTGTCTTCCCTGCAGGACTGGAGATAAGTGTGTGCTTCACTTTAAACCGTGTGGACTGTTTGGGAAAGAACTTCACAAAGTGGAGGGGTACATTCAAGACAAAAGGTAGATCCCCGCGCAGATCGGGTCACAGGTGCCTAGTTGGTGCTTGCGTCTTCTGCAGAAGTCGTGGTTTTAGAATCTGACCTCATGTTTCACTCTCTCTCCTGGGCTCAGTATGGTTATCAGGCAAAACCCAAACACGCGTTTATGGGCATCCTTTTCCACATGATTTTTTTCGCTCCTGTTGGGAAATCTGGGACTTGTTCAAGTTTCTGTGAGCAGAGAAATGATCAGTAGTATTTTAACAAGTTTGGGGGATTCTTCCCCACTTTGGGTTAGTTACACTATGTGTTGGGTCTCAGTTTCTCTCTCTTTTTTTTTCCATCAAGTAACTTGGACCACATAACAGCCATAAGATTCCTTTTAGCTCCTAAAATATGTACATTTTCAGGTAAAAATAGTTCCTAGTGTAAAGCAGCGGGTACTTTTGCTCTGTCCCACTCTGTTGGGTGTCAGATGTTCACCTGTTCAAATCCCTTAGACTTAAGACTCTGACCACTTCGCCCCTTGAAATCTTTTGGGACTTGGTGTATGGCTTCACAGGACAGCAGTCCTGTTAGGGAGACTGGCATTGGCCAGCCCTGCAGAGTCAGCCCAGAGGGAGACCGTGGTCAGCTGGCCCACAGACGTGGGCTGCAGCAGTGGACACCCCCCTGCACCAGCCCAGCTCCGAGTTTCTGGTTTTCCATCCCAAATTGGACAGAGAGGACTTGGCCATGTGTCCCCGCTTGCCACCCTCCAGGCCCAGCCTCTGAAGCACAGGTGCCCTCCCAGCATGGCCCTCGGCTGCCAGCACAGCCTTCCAGGAGCACATGGTCAACTCCCTGCTCACCCAGGAAGATGCAGGAAAGGAGAACAAGGCACAGCATGCATTGTTCCTTGGGAATCAGGCAGAGCGCCCTTTCTGGAGGCTGTGGGCGGACAGTGATGGGGGTCTGACTCCAGGTTATGGAGCTGAAGAGGCAGTGGCAGCTGGATGTGGGGAGGGTTGTTTATAGGACATAGAGAAGGGGCTGCAGGACACATGGTACTTAAAAGATGTAGTATATTTAAAAAACGACAATCAGGCTCACAGGGTGTTATGTTACACACTTGTTCTTACCCCATCTGCCTCCCGCAGCCCTTCAGGTTCTTGTGCCCTTGTTTTCTCTTTCCTGCTTTGGCAAAGGAGTGTGAAGAGTTAGTCTGAAAGCTGTGAGTGGCGATACTGAAATGGAGCTTTCCGTCTGCATGTTTGCACCAGCAGTACCCTAGGGTTTACAAGACTGATGATGAAGATTGATTCTGGGTCAGGTTAGGGGGCTGCATTTCTGGATGAACGGTTGATGATCACTGTTACTTGCTTTTAAAAATTCCCTTTCCCTCCAGCAAAAAGAAGCTCTTTGTGATCTATGGCAAGTGGACGGAGTGCTTGTGGGGCATAGACCCTGTCACATACGAGTCCTTCAGGAAGCAGGAAAGAAGAGGGGACTCCCTGCGGAAGACGAAGCCGGTACGGGGCTGCCGTGGGGGGTCCCCAGCGAGGGTGCGGGGCCTGGCCAGGCGGTGCCTTGGTGGTCCAGCTAGAGGGGTGGGTTACAGAACCTGTCTCTCCGAGCGAAGGTGCCTGTCCACCTGATTCTGGATGGCCAGGTGCTGGGGTGCCTCTACCCACCCCTCTACCTGGCAGAATCAGAGGGTGCCTCCATTTCCTTCTGGATATTTCTTGATACCTCTCCTGTCCCCGCACCTTGTTAGCTGAGACCCAGTAGATAAGCAAGTGGATGTCCTTTCTGCATTTCTAGTTCTGAGTTCCAGGTGATAAAATCCAATACTGATTGTCTTAAGACTAGTTCTTCTTGAGCCTAAGACTAGAGGCAATAGTTCAAGAGAGGTGTCGTGTTTTTCTAGATGATAAATTAGAATGTACCAAACCTGAGGTGTTCAGTATCTGTTTAACAGAATATTCAACTTCTGCTGAGATTGTTATTGTTTCTTGTTTTGTTTTGGGCCAAGCCACTAGGCATGTGGCGTCTGGGAACTCAGTTCCCTGACCAGGGGTCACACCTGTGCCCCCTGTAGGGGAGGCTCAGAGTCTTAGCCACTGGACTGCCTGGGACGTCCCTGTTGGTTTTTATGTTGTAATATTTCACAGGTTCTATTAGACATCTTTTCTAAAAATACTCCTTTAAACTAAAAAAAAAAAAAAGTAAAGTTCCATTTGAAGACCATAGAGCAGATGTTAAATCTGTTTGCTGACATGTTTAGTGCGTTTGCTTGGCTGTGTTGCCCCTCGGGGTGACGTCCCAAGGAGGGAGCATTTCGTGGGGGTGCAGACCGCTGCCCTGTGTCTTCACTTAGCTTCTGGCACCACACCGCGTAACCCGCAGGCGGGGAAGACTGCCAGGCTGTGCTCGTTGTAATTAAGTATCTCCCTCACAGCTAACTAAAAGCCACTCTTCTTCTCCAGGTCCCACTGCTTTTGAAAAGGAAGTAGCAGTTGTACTTTTCTATTGAGATGTGACCCCAAGTGAGAGCTTAGTCTAGAGACGCTGAGACACCCTGAAGTCACCACACGTGCAGAAGGGCAGCGTTGGGGTAGAGGACCACTTGGGGGCGCCCTTGGCTACCTGAGGAGGTGTCGCCCCATCCAATCACACTCAGGAGGCCACATGGGCCCCCCTACCAGGAGCGTGGTGCCTGCTGCCCTCTCGGGGGCTTGGGAGGGTCTGCCAGGGCTCCGGGGGCAGTGGGTGCTGTGTCTTTCAGGACGACGGCCCTGAGAAGGCTGATTGCGATGTAGCGGACAGTGTGCCCGAGTCTCAGGAGACGGTGCAGGTCATTCCAGGCAGCAAGCTACTCTGGAGAGTCAATACCCGGCCCCCCAACTCCGCTCAGGTCTGTGCCCCCGGCCCTAGCCAGGCCCCCAGTCATCCTGTCACCCTCGGGGCTCCCTGCCCTCCGAGCCCTATGACCCCCACCCTCCAGCACTCAGCTCAGGCATCCACACACACCTCAGGACCTGGTTACACTGCGAACCCTCAGTGTCTACACCAGCTGTGTCTGACCGAAAGGGTTTCCAAACCAGTTTCGAGAGAGAATTTTTTGACTTGTCAATTTCAGTCCTTAAATGCGTTTCGATATTTGTTTTGGAAAATTGCACTTATAATTTTGTTACCTATGGTAAAATTATTATATTACATACAGTAATGTTTATATAAAATAATTATATGATAAATACATAGTAAATTTCATTTTACTATATTATAATTTTATATTATTTATATATAAAATATATATACAGTGTATCATAGATTTTTAAAAAATTTTTGTTACATCCTTTAAGCAAAGCCACAGCCTGTGCAAAATAAAGGAAACAAACATTCAGTGATAAATAGATTATCTCAGCACAGCCACGACTGCAGTTTCAGTGGAATACAAATTATAAGATAATGGAGAAAAATCTGTTTAAAAAACATACACACACACACACAGTAAAAACTAGAAATCATATCCGTTTCTTTGGTTCAGTGAACATTTACTGGGTTGGAGTAGGTGGGTCCAGGTCCCTGGGAGTAGAGCCCAAGGACAGGTAGGCAAGGACCCCAACCCCACACAGCAGAGTGACCTGTCTAATGGGCTGGAGGCGGGCCTCCTGGGGACACGGGTACATGGAGCAAGGACTAGGGAGCCAGGGCCATTGGCCGTAGGGCCGCATTTGGGCCAGGGAGCAGCCAGGATCCAATCTCCTCTCTTACTGTGCATGACATGGGGAACCGTGGGGTCATTTGAGGAACCAGGGGCCCCTCCAGCCACTTGTGGAGATAGGCTTCGGGGCCAGAGCAGAAGTGGCCAGAGGGAGGCAAGTCCCCAGGTCTGGGTATCAGGAGGCGGCAGACCCCACCACAAAGGGGTTGAGATAGAGATTCTTCTCAGACCCCTGGGGCATGAGGAGACAGACGTGCAGGTCGGATGTCACAGTGAGAATCTGGGTGCCTCCTGTGGGGGTGGAGAGGATGAGCCCCCTAGGAGACCCAGGCAAGTGTGGAAAAGAGTATCATTTATAGTAACGACTCTGTGCCTGCCCCGCAGATGTACAACTTCACTAGCTTCACGGTGAGTCTCAATGAACTAGAGACGGGCATGGAGAAGATCCTGGCCCCCACCGACTGCCGGCTACGCCCTGACATCCGCGGCATGGAGAATGGCAACATGGGTGCGTGTTCGCATTGGGGGCTGACTGGGCGCCCAGCCCTGGCCACGCGGGTGGTGCAGGGAAGGAACGTATCCCTGTTAACTGAACACACGTCATATCTTCTCGACGTGCTTCTCAAACCATCTGTGGGCAAGAGTTGTAAAGCTTCTAGTTTGCTGCAGGCCACTTCTTTTATAAATAAAATAAGATTAAGTTACTAGAAAAATGAAATGAAAGAGAATATATACAAAATGTTATACAAGTCCCCGATTTTCTTACTAGGTTCAACAGACAGTAAGGTTACATTTCAGAAGCTGTTATTTGAAAGTCTCTGGTGTGGAGGGTCCCCCCTGTGCCTTTCCTACCCCACGGCCCCTCTGTGGGCCGCTGGCTGCCCTGGGGTCTGGGCCTGGCCATGGGCTTGGGTCTGGTTTCCCACACACTTACTGCCTATGGTTCCCACCTGGGGTTGGGTGGGGGGTGTGTGGGGTGTCCCTCATCCACTTTCTCAGCCTCACCTCTGCCTGTCACCCTGGTCCCTGACCTGCCCCGTGCTTGCACCTAGATCTGGCAAGCCAGGAGAAGGAGCGGCTGGAGGAGAAGCAGAGGGAGGCCCGGAGGGAGCGGGCCCGGGAGGAGGCTGAGTGGCAGACGCGGTGAGGCACCCGGCGGCCATGGGGATGGGGCGGGGGAGGCACAGACCCACCCACCTGGGGGCAGTGAGGAGGGGCTGCAGGCCCTCCTGGGGCTGAGCAGAAGCTACCCTGTGTCCCACGAGTCAGCGGCTTACAGCCTGGGCTGCACGTGAGATGACATGCAAGGTGACAGTGCTGACTGGAGGGGCCACGATCCCAAGTGGAGAACAGTCCACTGGCCTCCTGACCGCCTGCTCTGTGTCGCAGGTGGTTTCACCGAGGCAGTAACCCGTACACTGGGACCCCCGACTGGCTGTACGCAGGGGGCTACTTCGAGCGGGATTTCTCAGGCTGCCCCGACATCTACTGAGAGGCCGGACTGGCCCCCAGACCTGGAGACCCAGAGGCTGGACTCCGTCAAGCGGCTGCTCTGAGCTTCTGCCACGGCAGAAACCAGCTTTTCTCATGACTGTTCATGGAGATCGCATCGTCCCTGGTTGAGGATTTAATTCTAATTAACTTTTGATTGCCAAACATTTTACTACTGTTGCAGCCTCTTCATAAAACTTCCCTTGGGATCATCATGTTTCCATTAAGGTTTGAGAAGGAACAGTCTTTACAGTTCCCTTTATGTGACAGGACAAGCTGGGCTGGCGTAGAGTACAGCACCCTCTTCATTACAAAAAGTTATAAATAAAGGAAGTAATGGGAAGGGTCCATATTCCTCTTCGTAATGCAGTGGCAAAGGGTTTCTGAAAGTATTTTAAAACTGAACCAGTAACAGGAAAAGATGGATCTTGAGAAAAGTCCCACCAGGAGCCTTATACAGGCCAGGAATTGCTTTCTAGATCACGGTAACACAGAAGTGGAGGTTTTCAAAGCAGCCGATTGAATGAAATGAAAAGTTGTCAGAGTTTGTATTTTTTATCAATCTTCAATAATGTAAAGATTACTTTGAAAATATTTAAGTTCAAACTACTTGAATAATACTTTGCTGAAGAGCAAGATAGGCATTAATCACCACTTTACACTGTCCAAAATGAAGCATTACCATGACAACGAGGGTGGCCAGAAACTCTGACCAGTCGTTCCCAGATGGCGCCCAGCCCTCTGGTCCCTGGGGCTCCCCCTCGCTGCAAGCCACGCCCTCACACAGAGTGAGTCCTGCACGCACGACAGTCGACCTGTCCCTGTCATGCATGTGTGACCCGCCTCGGGGGTGTCCTCACCACTGTGCGTGTCCGCCTCCGCACACATCTACACCCTGTGACTGTTCACTTTCTGTAGAGGTGCCAACACCACTGGCCGTGGCAGAGCTCTTTGATTCGAAGACAATCTGCCGTGTGCACACATGCACAAGCGCATGCATGCACACACACGCAGCTGTACACAGTGTGGGTTCTCAGCAGGAGGGTGTCGGCATTGTGTGTCCTGGCTTCAAAACCACATTTGTAATTAAAACACTTTTAAAAGTGAACCCTTGTTCTGAAGGCTTGATTCTGTAGCTTTGGAAACTGGAGGCATGATGCCACGGTCGAGTTCCAGGGCATCTGCCTGGCGGGACCCAGGCCGGGTCCCCGGAACCTGCAGAGGCCCCCAGACCACACAGAGGCCCCAGGCGTGTGTGGTCTCAGGTTCTGCAGAGAGGAGGTGCTGACACACCTGGTCATTAGCATTGGGAGTCCTGTGCCCCTGGTGGCGGCCGGCAACGGAAACAAACTGCTTCTCCGGGGAATGTAAGGCTGGGGGACCCGGGGCACGTTTAGAGCAGTGGTGTCGAGGGCAATTTGACAGCTTTCACGGATTGTCCTGTTTCTCACCACTCCAGTAATTTTCTGCAAGGTCTGCATCTCTGAGAACTTCCCTGCAGGCTCAGACGGTAAAGGATCTGCCTGCAGTGTAGGAGACCCAGGTTCAGTCCCTGGGTCAGGAGGATCCTCTGGAGAAGGGAGTGGCAACCCACTTCGGTATTCTTGCCTGGAGAATCCCATGGACAGAGGAGCCTGGCAGGCTACACAGTCTGTGGGGCCGCACAGAGTCGGACATGACCGTGCAACCGACACTTTCATCTGCATCCCTGAGTCTTCCCCGAGGTCAGATCCCATAGCGTAGTCCCCACCACCACTTCCTTCAAGCCTGACTCAAGTGGAAGGAGAAAGGGCAGGATGGCCTGGGACCAGAAAGCATGGGCGGCATGAGTTTTCAACACGCACCAGAGCTGCCCATCAGCTTGGCCACCGTGATGCACTGGGACGTCAGGGGTCTTTCTTTAATAACAGTGTTTCCGTGGGATTTGCTTTTTAGAGACGACCTCCCATGACTGGTGTGTGGGAGGCGTGGCCTTGTAGAGGGCCCCCAGTGTGTGATCGTGGCTTGGATGGAGGGCCTGGGTGGTTTTCAGAGCAGCCTTATAACTTGGAATGTCCTTGTGGGATGAAAAGTAGGACCCACTTCACCCAAAGACCTTCAGGCTTTGATTCCACTCCCTCTGAAGGTTCAGTTCTGTGTCTGTTGATTCAGTGAACTTTCTGAGAGCCACTGGGGAGCCGGCCATGCAGGCGACATGGTGGCCGATGGACCTGCGGCACACACACTGGAGCTGGCTGGGCTTCTCAGGCCATCTAGGGCTGGGGCCAATGCAGTGTCTGGGTCCCTGAGCCGCACAGGCTGGTCCCTTCCGGGTTGGGTGCTGCTCTCCCTGGTGGGGTCAAGGGTCAGGGCCGCCCCAGCACTGGCAGGCTCCTCACTGGGTGTGGCCCCCAGTCACAGGAAGGCATCAGAGGAGCGGGCCCAGCCCTCATAGGCTGTGCCGTGTGTGGCCACTGCAGGCTTCCGTGAAGGCCAGGCCCCTCCACCCCACAGTGCGGTGGCTCCACAAGGGGAAAACGAAGGTGCCGGGCCGACCTCTGCTCCTTCATAGGCTCACAGGTCTGTGCAGGGCATTGGCCACACATGACCAGGTGTCATCACAGCCTCCCCAGGCAAACGGAGCTGGCAATGGCACCAGCAGGGTCCCGAGCATCAGCTCTGACTGTGTTCTCAGCAGTATCTCCCTTTCAGACCTTGTCCCCAGAGGTGATGCTGGGGCTCCTGAAAGGATCCTCCTGCTCGACACTCGGGGAGAAGCACCTAGCCCAACGCTGACGGCCTCTAGGTGTGCGGACACTCCTTGCTGATGCTGCCGGCCACCTGTTGCAGTGATTGTGGAGGTGTCCAGCCAGAGGCGTCGCCATCCTTGTCAGGCCCTGAGGCCAGGAAATCAGAATGAGAGAAAGGCCCAGAATCTTTCAGCCAGCCAGCCCCTCAGGTTGCCGCGGCAGGTGGCTTTCTTTCAGGACACCTGCTCCTGGGAGAACAAGTTCGCCTCGAGCATCCACCAGGAAGACATCATTTACAATCCTAATGTTAAGTCACTTCAGTCCTGTCTGACACTTTGCGACCCTATGGACACAGGAGTCTGCGAGGCTCCTCTGTCCATGTGGTTCTTCAGACGAGAATTCTGGAGTGGGTTGCCATTTACAATGCTAACAAGCTTTCAAAAATCAGAAGTGAGGATAGCTCTCGCATCCTGTCGACCCTTGTGCCAGGAGGGAAGGCGTGGCTCAGTGAAGCCTTGTGCCCTGAGGAGAGCTGTCAGTCTCACAGGAGAGTCCAGTCAACAGAAAGTTCCTGCTGGACCTGGTTTCATCTTCTGAAGGACCTTCCTGTGTCCAAAGTGGGCATGAAGATCAGGTCCCTTGACAGAAGGGCCTGTAACCCGCTGCAGGACATTAGGCGGCCTTTCCTTCGATCTTCGTCATCTTTGGGCTTCACTATCCTGTGTTCTCAGCATAAGGGTTTCACAAAGTGAAGACACCATTTCAAAATCTCCTGGTACAAGTTTCCTGGACAGTCAGCCTTTGACTGGAGGCCCTGTTCCTCTCCCTGTCTGAACTGGCTGTCCTGGACCAGAGGCTTGGTGAAGGGCTCCCTGGTCTCTGCAGAGGGCGACAACACATAGACAGGGTCCTCCCTCCATCGCTGCAGGAACAGTTCATCCCATCCGTGCAGCAGGAAAAGGTCAGGCAAGAAACACGTAATGAAGTGGCTTTATTGTCATAATTTTATAATATGTAGTAACTGTCAGCGTTCGTCCATGTAAACGGAACCAGTCATTCGCAGATTTGGGGGAGGACTGGACAGGTCAGCGGAGATAGATGTTAAACCCTGGTTTTGAGTAGAGTTCGTCGCAAAGGGCGGCAGCTGACATTTGTTTTGGACTGAACACTTCTTCACTGTCTGCTGCTCTGGCCTCTCTGGAAAGGACTGCAAATTGGCTGTGGATGTGTCCTGGAGACTAGGCGACAGATGTTTGGACTGTAGTCCTGTAGGACTGGCCCAGCAAACAGATTGTCTCAGAAAACTGCTTGTTACAGTGAAGAGGGGGCTAAGGGGCACGCAAGAGGGAGGAAGGGGTGTGGGTTCTCCGGGGGCTGGAGCCCATTGCCAGAAGCAATGAAATACCCAGAACACAGTGTCAGCCAGCTTGACTTGGCGGTCCCTGTGCCCGACCGCTGCTCGAGGTGCCCAGTGGCTGTGTGCTTTCCAGAAGGGTGAGCTATCCAGTAGCGACAAGAGTTCCGGGCAGAGGGACAGACTGTTCATGCAACTTTAATGCCCTGGGAATGCCCAGGTACATAGATGTGGGGCCGCCACCATGGCCACCGTGTCTGACAATGGGGACCACAGAGCACCCAGGGCTGCCAGAGCCTGAGCCTGGTGTCCTGGGTGCTTAACCCCCAAAATTACCATCTGGTCCCGCCCACTGAGGAGGAAGAGGGGGTGCAGGAAGACGGGCTTGCCTGGGGCTTCAGAGCAGGTGAGTGGAAGAAGTGGAATTCAGACCTTGATACACAGTGACACTCAGCCTCGGGTACAGTTGACACGCCATCGTGTAACCATCATCACTATCGACATACACAGTTTAATGGCAAGCTTCAAGAGAGGAGGACGGTCTTTTCAACACATGGTGCTGGGAAACTGGACAATCATATGCAAAAGAATGGAGTTGACCCTGACCTCACACCATTTACAAAAATTAGAATGTATCAAAGGTCTAGATGTGAGACCTAAACAATAAATTCTTAGAAGAAAAGATAGAACACAAAGCTCACAACTTTGGATGTGGCAATTATTTCTTGGCTATAACACCAAAGACACAGGCAACAAGAGAAGAAAAATAAGCAAGTTGTACTTCATGAAAATTTAAACATATTTTGTGCATCAGACACTAGCATCAGAGTAAAAAGGCAACCCAAAGAGTGGGAGAAAATATTTGCAAATCAAACATCTGATAACAGATTAATATCTAGAATATACAGAGACCTCCTAAAACTCAGTAACAACAAAAAAAGCTGATTCAAAAATAGGCAAGGACTTGAATAAACATTTTTCCAAAGAAGATAAACAGATGGCCAATAAGCATGTGAAAACATGTTCAACATCACTAATACTGGAGAAATGAAAAACAAAGCTGCAATGAGATACCACACCCATTAGGATGGCCAGTATATAAAAAAAACCAAAACATCCAGAAAACAAGTTTGGGCAAGAATGTGGGGAAACAGGAAGATTTGTGCACTGTTAGTAGGAATAAAATGGTACAGCCACTGTGGCAAACAGTATGGCAGTTCCTCAAAAAATTAAAAATAGAATTACCATATGATCCAGCAATTCCATTCTGAGTATTTACCCCTAAAGAACTGAAAGCAGGGCCTTGAAGTGATGTTTGTTCGGTCATGTTTGTGTGTGCTTAGTCACTCTAGTCGTATCTGACACTTTGCGACCCCACGGACTGCAGCCTGCAGTCTGTCCATGGGATTTCCCAGGCAAGAATACGGGAATGGGTTGCCATTCCCTTCTCCAGGGGATCTTCCTGACCCAGGGATTAAACCAGGGTCTCTCATGTCTCCTGCATTGGGAGGCAGGATCTTTACCACGAGCTACACCCGGGAAGTCATGTTCACAACAGCATTATTCACAATAGCTGAGGCGTGGAAATAACCCAAGCATCCCTGCACTGATGAACGCATAAGCAAAATGTGGTGTAGACATACTTACAGCGGAAGATTACTCAGCCTTAGGAAGGGGATTCTGACACATGCTGCAACATGGATGAAACCCGAGGACATTATGCTGAGTGAAAAAAGCCAGTCACACAAAAGACAAGTACTGTATAATTTGATAGGTGCCAAGAGCAGTCAAATTCATACTGACAGAAAGTAGAATGGTGGTGGGTTGGGGGAAGAGGGCGATGGGGAGTCGGTGTCTAATGAGATGGAGTTTCAGTTTTCCCCGATGAGAAGTTTGAAGATGGATGGTGGTGATAGCTGCACAGCGTTATGAATGTACTTACGACCACTGAACTCAACACTTAAAGAGCGATTAGGACGGTAAACTTTCTGTTATGTGCCATTTTACCATAATAAAAAACTGGAAAAAAAATCAGTGGTTGCTAGGGATTAAGCAAGAGGGAGGGACGGACAGGGAGAGGACATCAGCTTTTCAGGGTGGTGAGCATGCTCTGTGTGATACTGTAAAGATGCACATACGTCGCTAAGCATTTGTCTGAACATGTGGATGTATGACGGAGCGTGAACTCTGATATAAACTCTGGACTCGGTGACGTGATGTGTCCACATATGAGTATGTGCTAAATTGCTTCAATCGTGTCTGACTCTTTGCGATCCTATGGATTGTAGCCCTCCAGGCTCTTCTGTCCATGGGCTTCTCCAGGCAAGAATACTGGAGTGGGTTGCCATTTCCTTCTCCAGCGTTTGAGCATGGATTGTAGCAAACACACAGCTCTGGTGGGGGATGTGGGTGGTGGCGGGGCTGTTGGACGGGGTGTGTGGGAACTCTGTACTTTCTGTTCAGTTTTGGTGTGCACATAAAATTGCCCTAAAAAAGAAAATCTATAATTAAAGAAAAAGAAAACAACAACAAAAGCCACCTGCCAAACGGTTTTTTTAAGTGGCTGGGCCATTTTGTATTTCCAGCACCAAAGACTCCCCAGCACTTAGTACTGTCGCTTTTCCTTTTTTAAGCCATTCTAATCCATGTGTTTTAATTTGCATTTCCCTTATGAATAATGCTGTGCACCATCCTTTCCTGCACATCAGGCCATCTGTACACCCTCCTTAGGAGGTGTCTGGGCACTTCTTCGCCAGCTTCCTTGTCGAGCCTCCCTGCGCCCACAGTCACTGCAGCCCTTGCCTTTCACCTGGGGGAGGTGCCGAGGCTCAGAGCAAGGGACTGGGTTTGCTTTTTCTGCTGTGGGGCCCAGTTCACAGAGTCCATACTGGGGTGGAGGGTCGGGGGTAGGGGGCACATGGACTGGCCTCCACAATGGCCATCTACCGGTAGCTTGTCTCCTTACTGGTTTTTCACAGAAACCAGTGAAAATGTATAAAGCTTTCTCTTTTGAGCCTCCCAGGACACAAGCTCCCTTGGTTTGGGATAAGGAAGTGCTCATTTGAGGCCCCACCGCAGTCACTGCCCAGAAGGGTCTTCAGGTTCTAGAAAGTTGCTTTCCCTATGGCCCCTGCTGGCCGCTTTTGAGCTTCCCAAGACTTTGGACAGTGACCCCTGCCTGCCAGTCCCTCCTCAGGGAAGCCAGGTGGTTTTCTTACTGTCTTCTTCCTGGTTTCACAGAGTGCGCGGGATGGTACTGTTGCGGGTGTCGTGACCCCAGTCACAGGCCACTGAATTTCTTCACGGGTCTCTGTTCCCGTCACTTTGGTCTCTGGAACTCTTTAGACTCTCAAAAACTATCAAGGATCCCCATAGAGCTTTTGCATACATGGGTTTTATCTATGGATATTTACCATATTAGAAATTTTAAATATTAATTAAAAAACACATTTCTTATCAACATAAATATTTTAAAATGAAAACCAGCTCTATTTTTCCAAACCAAAAAAAAAAAAAAAAAAAAATAGAGACTCTTTAGATCACAAAGCAATCGGTACAGAACTTGTGGTGTTTTATCCATCAGAATGTTACACAGGAGGTCAACATGGATACATCTCAAAACAATGTTGAATAAAAGAAGTTTTCACTTTTATACCTTTTAAAAAAAAAAGCTTAAAAATGGATTTTACGTATTCATGATGGTTGTGGTTTAGTCGCTAAGTGGTGGCGAGCTCTTGTGAGACGGCATGGACGACTGTAGCCCGCCAGGTTCCTCTGTGGTGGTGGTGGTAGGGGCTAGCTAAGTCGTGTCCTGCTCTTGCAACCCCATTGACTGTAACCTGCCAGGCTGCTCTATCCATGGGATTCTTTAGGCAAGAATACTGGGCTGGGTTGCCGTTTCCTTCTCCAGCGGATCTTCCGGAGCCAGGAATCAAACCCAGGTTTCCTGCATTGCAGGCAGATTCTTTACCAACGGAGCTACAAGGGAAGCAGATTTCTCTGGGTTGATGGTAAATCAAGCGGGCATGGAGGTGGCCACACAGTTGAGGATGGCCCTGCCTCTGGAGCGGGGAGTCACACATCATGTGTAGCATGGGCTCCAGGTGTGTGTGCTGCTCTGCAGAAACTACAAAGTGTAAGTGAAGGGGAGTAAAGGAATGGGAAGGCCGCGCTTCCGCTCCCCTCCTCCAGTGTGTGCAGGACAGCTGATTTCATTCGGTTCAGACTGCACACACCACACACCAGACAAGGAATGAAGGCGCAGCCTTGTCGGCAGATTATAGGGGGTCTGGGGAGGATGGGGAAACAGTCACGCCGTCACTGTTTTGGGGGTTGGGGGACCCCCAGGGCACAGGGAGGATGGAGGATAGTTCTCAAGAGGGTCTGGGGGCGCAGGGCAGCGGCGTTGTGCGTCGCACGGGCTCCCAGGAGACCACCGCTCGTCGGGAGGACGCTGGGCCCACGCACCTGAGTCCAGGGCTGCAGTCACCTTCCCCCAGGGACTCGAAGACACCGCACGGCCCCGCCGTCCTATGACATCCCTCCCCCAAGCCGGCGACTACTTCCCCAGGTCTAGGAACCTGGCGTCCCGCACGGTCAGCACACCTGAGACACCTTGCCCCGCGCCCCGCAGGGGCCCCCGCCCGGTTCGCGGTCCCAGATCCAACGCCAGCTGCTCGGCCTGCGACCGCTTCGCCGTTCCCGACGTCGCCGCCAGGGGCCGCCGCCGCGCCCCTATGACACAGCAACAATAGGGGCCGCTCTGGCCCGCGGGCCCCCGGCCCGCGCTTCCTCCGGAAGAGAGCCGCCGGCGCGGGGGCGGGCCGGTGACGAGACGGGCGGCGGCCCTCGCCAATCGCCCGCAGACTAGCGCCCGCCCCGCTCCTGACGGAGCCCAATCAGCGGCGAGAGCGGCGGGCGGGGCGGGGCGAGCGGGGTGTTCCGGCGGGGCCCGGCAGGCGCTGAGGAGGAAGAGCGAACCCGGACGGCGCCTCTCGGCGGAGTCTCGGCGCGGGCCAGGTGCGGGGTCGTCGGGGGCGGGGACGGTTATGGGGGTGGTCGGGGGCGGGGCCTGCGACGTCGGCGGTCCCCGGGCGGGCGCCGGGTCGTCTGGGGCCGCAGAGGCTGGGGGCAAGCGCGGACGGGGGCTCCCGGGCACCCCGGCCGCCGCCCCGGGCCCGCGGCGCCCGCAGCCGAGAGTGCCGGGCGGTGGGGCCTGCGGGTGGGAGCGGATCTTCACCCGCGCAAAGTCCTCGCCGGCCGCCGGGCTCGCGTTTCCCCAGGTGCTCGCTCGGGTTTTCTCTCCGAGGGGAGCTAGCCAGCCGCGCTGCAGTTTACCGGCCGTGTGTCCGGTAGCAGCGAGGTTTAGGCCGGAATCTGGCCTGCCATCCAGCGTGTTAGCGGCCTGTCTGCCCAGCTCGAGGTTTTAAATCTTTCGGAGCCGCAGGCTAATAGATTATTTAAAATGTACAGAACATGGTGTTGACGAGGGTCCCCAGCTGCCATGCGCTTTAGATGCACAGGTAAATTTCGGGGTTTGAGAAACGGGAGCAGAAGCTGAGAACCTGGCCCCGTGGGCCGGCCCACCCCGGAATGAGCTGGCCGCAGGTGTCGGGCGTCTGAGGCCTGGCCCGGCTGCGAGAGGCGCTTTCCTTCTGCTCTTCGAGCGCAGCATTGGAGGAGGACGTTAGGGTGTCCGCGGTCGTGACCGGGCCTGCGCGGTGGTGCTTCTTTTAGGATGACGACTTCAGGAGCTCTGTTTCCAAGCCTGGTGCCAGGCTCCCGTGGGTCCTCCAACAAGTATTTGGTGGAGTTTCGGGCCGGAAAAATGTCATTAAAAGGAACTACCGTCACCCCAGATAAACGGAAAGGGCTTGTGTACATTCAGCAGACGGATGACTCCCTCATTCACTTTTGCTGGAAAGACAGGACATCGGGGAACGTGGAAGATGTAAGTGTCTGGGAGTGAACCTTGTCTTGAGGACACCTACCCGCCCCCCACCCCAAAATGGTCAGGGCAGCGTGGTCTTTACAGTAGGACACCGTGCTCGGGGCTTGAAACAACTGGTTGACAGCTTGGAGTGTGTTGGTGGGGTATGTGGATCTGCTTGTGGGCTTTCTAGTCTCAACGATCATGTCCATCTCCTCTGTCACCTGTGTACGTGTAAAGCTCTGAAGATGAGGTGCCTAAGACTGGAGAAAAAGTGTAAAAATCCTGACCTTGATCACAGCCCTCTAGAAAGCTTTCTTTAGCAGTCATTTTATTCAGACAGTATAGTTTTTTTGTTAAGTTCAGGAGCAGGTCAGGGCTGACTTTTTAACTCATCTTGGAATGTTGCTCCCAAAACGTCTCTATCAAAAATCCTCCAGGAGCCGGAAACCCCCCTTCCCTGTTCAGTACCGGGCCCCTCTCCTGGCCCTCACGACCTTCCTGGGGTGCCTGTGACCCTCGTTTGTCTGCCCTGCACAGACCCTGCTGGTGAGGGGCTTGGTCTCTGTGTCCCGGGGCCTCTGCCCAGCCCGCCACACAACCCCAGGCCCGGGCCCGGCCTGTGTTCCTGGAGGTCCTGGGGCCCAGCAGTGCCTCTCTTTAGGATCTGATCATCTTCCCCGATGACTGTGAGTTCAAGCGCGTGCCACAGTGCCCCAGCGGGAGGGTCTACGTGCTCAAGTTTAAGGCAGGGTCCAAACGACTCTTCTTCTGGATGCAGGTATGCAGGTTTTGTTTACTTTTTCTCTTAAAATATTGTCATAAAATTAGGTTAGAAATTTGCTCATGGGGCCTTTGGATTTCTGTGGGTTTTTTGTTTTTTGTTTTTTGTTTTTCCCCAAAACCCCTTCATATACAAGTCATATTCCACGAAGGCAGTAATTAGGTCTGTTTTCTAATTCTATTCAGTGTATAAAATAATGGATTTGCCTGGTAGCACAGGTGCTAAAGAATCTGTCTGCAATGCAGGAGACCCAGGCTCAATGCTTAGCGTATAGTAGGTAACCAGAAAATATTGTTGTTTGAATGACCTATGTTACTTTATTTTCAAACACAATTTTTGAAAAGTGCCAGCTTGTCAGAATTAGCTGTTCTGATGGTAGAGTTTGCTTTCCCTTACCAGCTGGTGCTGACCCTGCTTGCCATGGAACCAAAAGATTCAAGAGTGTCACCGTGTGTGGGGAGTAGGGGTGCGGTGTGAGGGCGGGTTGTTGTAGTGGGCTCTGCCAGAGTCCAGAGTGTGTAGCTTGGCTTTGGGGCCCTTTCGAGGCTGGAAATCCCTGGGTCACTTACAGGAATGATTTCTGGGCCGGGTCCCATCTCTGCCTGTGATTTGCTGGTCTCCCAGTGCCCCCTCCAGGGTCATAAGCACAGACCGGAAGCCAGGGCGAACCCTGTGTGGTGGCTCTGTCTTGTGTCTTCCCTTTTGGTGTGTTCTGGGGGTCTCTGGGTGGCAGTGCACCGGTCATGGGTGCTCTGTCTCGAAGTTCTGGGGGTGCCCTCAGGGTGATGCTGCCTGATGACCCCCTGCATGCCTAAGTGCTCATCATCAGCACCCAGCTAACTCTGGAGGGCTGCAGGCCAGGGCTGGTTGGTGACAGTGGTGTGATAACAGGGTTATTTTACAGCATTACATGTGTTGAAGGATTTGAGTGTTTTGTTTTTTTTTAAACTTTGACTTGGGGTTTGATAGAAAACAGCAAAATTCGGTAAAGCAGTTATCCTTCAGTAAAAAGTAAGTTAATTAAAAAAAAGGTTTGATGACCATTTTTAAAGTCTTTATTGAATCTGTTACAATATTGCTTCCTGTTTTATATTTTGTTTTTTTTCGGCCCTGAGGCATGTGGGATCTTAGGTCCCTGACTAGGGCTTGAACCCTCACCCCCTGCAGTGGAAGGTGAAGTCCTAACCACTGGACCACCAGGGACATCCGGGATTTGTGGTTTAAGACGGTCACACAGCCTCATCCTGGAGGATAGGGTTGCTTGTGTGCCAAGTGCTCCTAGTGCGTCAGTCTCCCCGCCTGTAAGATGGCTGGGCTGCTCAGTTGCGCCTGTTGCTGTGTCCTCCCCACAGGAGCCCAAGACGGACCAGGATGAGGAGCACTGCCGGAAAGTCAACGAGTATCTGAACAACCCGCCGATGCCCGGAGCCCTGGGGGCGAGTGGGAGCGGAGGCCACGAGCTGTCTGCGCTGGGCGGTAATGGTCACCTTCCCGGATGTGCTGTGAGGTTGGAGTCGGTTTCCGCTGACGTGGACCCTGGGTGGTGTGGGCCGGTGGCTAAGCGGAGGTGGAGGATCCAGGTTAGGAGCCCCTTGGGGCGGTTCCGGAGTTGGTCCCTGCTCCTGTCTTCAGTTGGTGACCCGTCTGTGAGCCCTATTGCACTGGCTCCTGGCAGGAGACACTCAGCGCACAGCTCAGGGTCAGCTGAGATGGGGGCCGCCCCCAGGACCTTGGTGGCGGCGGAGGGGTGGGGGCAGACCCAGCTGGAGGCCCCTGGCCACCGCAGCCCCAATCTGAGCACCTTCTGTCCTGCAGGGGAGGGTGGCCTGCAGAGCCTGCTGGGGAACATGAGCCACAGCCAACTCATGCAGCTCATCGGGCCCGCTGGCCTCGGAGGACTGGGTAACACGCCGAGGGCTTGGGCGCCTCTTAGTAACAGAGTCAGCAGCTTGCAGCTTCTCATCAGCTCTGTCAGCCATGTCTGTGTGCTGGCTTCCCTGGGCAGGGGCCTGGTTTGCCTTAGGGATTGACCTGGCACCAGGTGGGCAAGGCCTTCCAGGGCCCCCAGGGAGGACACAATTCCATATTTCAGGGGAGCACAGCTGGCAGAGGAGCAGGGCCTAAGAACATGCGACAGGGATCCTGCCTGGGCCCCCTGGTCTCCCAGGTTGGCTTGTCTGTTGGGGAAACGCTTGTTACTTTGTACTGAATTTGGACTCTGTCCTTGAACCGGGGTGCGTTGGTATTGTCATGGGATGGAGAAATGATAGATTTAGTGGGTTAAGCTGCCAGAACACGCCTGAGGAGTCCCAGCCCTGGGCCCCCGCAGACAGGCCTGCTCTGCTCCTTCCCCTGCTTGTCCCTGGGCTGTAGTGCTGGGTGGGTCTGCTCTGTGGTGGGGGAGGGGGCCTCTGGCCAGGCCTGAGTGTTGAACTGCGTGTCCTTGCTCCTTGCAGGTGGCCTGGGGGCCCTGACCGGGCCGGGCCTGGCCAGCTTACTGGGGAGCGGAGGGCCTCCAGCAAGCAGCTCTTCATCCAGGTGAGCCTTACCCCTGGCTCTCTGGTTTCACCAGGTGTTCCTCCTTCACAGAGGCTGGACATAGGAGATGCTGAAGGATGGAGTAGGCACCTGGGGAGGCCTGTCCTTTTCAAGGTTCAGACTTCTCCTAGAGACCTGGCAGCACAAGGAGGTCTGGGGCAGGATGGATGTGTTGTGGTGCCTTTGTGGGCATGTCACCCTCCAGTGTTCCCTCGCTCTCCCCAGCTCCCGGAGCCAGTCAGCAGCAGTCACCCCATCCTCCACCACCTCCTCCACTCGCGCCACCCCAGCCCCTTCCGCTCCAGCAGCTGCCTCAGCGACCAGCCCGAGCCCCGCGCCCAGCTCAGGTGACGGAGCCAGCACAGCAGCCAGCCCCGCCCAGCCCATCCAGCTCAGCGACCTGCAGAGCATCCTGGCTACCATGAGTGTGCCGGCTGGGCCGGGAGGCGGCCAACAAGGTAACACTGAGCCTCTGCCCCTGCCTCTCTCGCCTCACCTCACCTCACCACACCACGCCCGGAAGTTCCACAGCTGAGTGTCACTGTCCTCCCGCATGGGCATCCTGGCTGGCGTCCAGCCGCTGACGGCCACTGCTTGTGCCCTAGTTGACCTGGCCAGCGTGCTGACACCTGAGATCATGGCCCCCATCCTTGCCAACGCGGATGTCCAGGAGCGCCTGCTGCCCTACCTGCCATCAGGGGAGTCCCTGCCACAGACCGCAGAGGAGATCCAGAACACGCTGACCTCACCCCAGTTCCAGCAGGTAGACACATGGCCCAGGTGTCCTTCGGGAAGCTTGGTGTAGGGGACACTTGCCCGTCTGCAGCACAGCCCCTGGCATCAAGCGTCTTGGTTCCTGCGGTCCCCTTCAGCTCTCTTATGGACTCAGGTGCCTGGCTCTTCCCACAGGCCCTCGGCATGTTCAGTGCGGCCTTGGCCTCAGGGCAGCTGGGCCCCCTCATGTGCCAGTTTGGGCTGCCCGCGGAGGCTGTGGAGGCCGCCAACAAGGGTGGTAAGTACTTGCGCCCCCACCCCTCGGCCACAGGTGAGGCAGAGATTGTCTCCTTGTAGTTGAAAAGAAAGGCTTCCCCCACGTGCAGAGGATGCCTAGTCTGATGACCTGGCCTCCGGCTGGCTCTCACCTCCTGTCCCCTAGTCAGCAGTGCTGGGCCCGGGGCTGGAAAGGTCACGTCAGGCTTTTTAATGCGTTTTAGACGTGGAAGCATTTGCCAAAGCCATGCAGAATAGCGCCAGCCCCGAGCAGCAGGAGGGCGATGGGAAGGACAAGAAGGATGAAGAAGAGGACATGAGCCTGGATTAGGTTGCTGCAGCCACGAGGGCTCAACCCCCAGGTCATTTGGCCTCAGTAGTGGCGTTTGTGATCGCACCCTCTCACCTTTGCCCCAACGTGCTAATCAGTAAAAGTCTTTTCTTTTATCTGCCAACTCTGGATTGTCTGCGTGCCAGGGTGGGCTGACGGGAGTTGGGTGCAAGAAGCTCCTCTGGGCCTGGGTTCTGACTCAGAGGGACAGTCGTGCTGGGCTTGGGCCTCCAGGCCCACTGGGCTGCTTTTCTTTTTCTACATTTAAAGTCGACACTCAGTTACACAAGTTACTTTTTAATTTTTGTTTCAAGAAGCAGGGGGACCTGTGATTTACAGCTTTCCTATTATTGAATATTGGCGGAAGGGAAATTTCATAATTAAATTGAAAGATAAAAAATACAAACCCCCATTTTACAGTGTTATTTACCCTTTCCTTTAGGAAGTTTAGATATAACTTAAAACCATTCCCAGAAATAAGACTTTATTACCCATAGAATCTGGAATCTAGATAAATACACACAGACTTCATCTAAGAAGCCAGCTGAGGGTGGTGGTGTCTGCATATTGGGTGGAGGGGCTGGGGGTTCTGGGGGGCAAGACCCTGCCTGATGGGGCAGACCACCTGTGGACTCCAGAAGACCCCCTCGTGCGGCTGCTGGAGCTGTCGGCTGGGGTCCCGGGGGTGGCTGTGCTACGTGGCTGGGCAGCCGCTGGCCCCCACTGCCCCCTGCACACCCGCAGTGCGAGGCCAGGTGACAGACACCTGGTTCAGCACCAGATTCCGCATGCAGCCGTTGTAGTGAGGCCGTTTCCAGGGTTCTGAGGGAGAGGAGGAAAGGGCCCAGTTGGAGCAGAGGCTGGTGTCTCATCAGGCCTGGGCTCCCCACTCTCAACCTCAGCGCCTGGTGCCCAGGGCAGCCTTCCCCCTCCCCCTGCCCCCAGGCCGAGGCCGCACTCACCCGGCAGGCCCCCGAGATGCAGCGGCACCAGGGTGTTGGCCCAGGTGGCCGGTGCCGGGCCCTGGGTGTGGTTGCTCTGCTGGTCCACCTCCAGCCGGAGCACGTTCCCGCCTTTGGTCACTGCAAGCACAGCTTCCTTGTGGCCGGGCTGGGAGGTCTCTCACAAGCCACGGGGCCAGGGGCTGTTCACCCTGTTTCTTTGGCTTTAAGTCCCTGCCACCCTCCCCGCTGGGGGCCTGCGGCTGACCCCTGCCGAGTCAGTCCCTCCAGGCTTGACTCTGCAGCAGGTGAGGGTCAGGAGTGTCTCCGACCTCCTGCTGGGAGAGGCCCCGGCTCACCTGCCAGTCGGTGCCAGCGTCCATCACACAGTGCTGCGGGGTGTGTCACCAGCGTGGAGAACTCACCAGCGCCGTCGTTTGCCCACAGCAGGACCTGGGGGTGTGAGAGGTCAGGAGGCCCCTGCCAGCCCTGATCCCACCCCGAGGCTGAGGCTCACACCTGTCTTACCTGTTTCCCCAGCACCTGCAGCTCTAGGTACGGGGGCGTCTGGCCCCGGCCCAAGTGGAAGACCAGGCCGGTGGCTGTCTGGGGCCGCACCTCCAGCTCCAGGGCTACGTCGGGCAGTGTGGCCCCCAGGGTGTCTGCAAGGAGGGGCCGTGAGAGGAGGAGGGCTTTGGCCCCAGGCCCCACCCTTTCTGGGTATCACTATTCTGCCCCCCCTGGCCACCCCAAGAGGACTGGGAGGGCACCAGTCAGAGACAGACCTAGAGTGACGGTTCCCCCGCTGCCTGTGAAGAACAGGCCCTTCTCCAAGGGCCCTGAGAAGCAGGGTGTGACCCCCACCATCCGCGTGGGGGCCCTCAGGAGCCGCCCATCCAGCCTCAGCCTCTTCACACAACCCCTGAACTCAGGGCTGCTGATGGCCACCTGTAGGAACACAGAGTGGGCTGGGGTCAGGCCCTTGGGGTGCTAGGAAGGTGGACAGTGTCTGGCTGGGGAGGGGTGGGAGGCTGGGCGAGGTGGTGCTCACCGGGAGCCTGGGGCTGTGGCCGCCGGCAGGAAGGCCCCCCACAAAGAGTGTGTGTGGCCGGGGGCCCTGCTGCCTCTGGTGCTGCCGGCCTGGCTCCTCCTGGCTATGGGCCCAGACCCCATCTGTCATCAGCTGGATCCGACTTTTCTCCCAGCGCACGGACACCTGGGGGTGGGGAGAGGCACATCAGAGTGGGAGTTCCCAGATGCCCCCCCCTACCTCCCGCCCCGTGTCCCCTCTCCCAGTCCCTCACCGTATGCCACTGGCCAGTGCGTGAACGCTGGCGGCTCTGGACTTGGAGCTGGGGCCCAGGGCCTTCGGTCTGAGCTACAAAACGTCTGTGGTTCAGGAAGAGAACCAGGGAGGGGCTGCTGGCTGTCTGAGGGACAGCAAGGAGCAGGAGCCCTCGGGGGGCATGTGGGCGGACGAGCATGGAGAGCTGTGACCTGGAAGCCAAGCACGGGCATCAGCCTTGTGCCCTACCTCCACCCCACTGTGGCACCCCCCGACCCTGGTCCCCACCAAGGCTTACCAGTCACTGGGGGAGGCCGGAACATGTGCAAACTCCAGGTAACTGGTCAGGGGACCCCCAAACTGGTAGGTGTCTCGCATGGTCCTGAGGGACCCAGGTGGCAAGCAGGCAGAGTCCTGGGCAGGCTGCCGGCTTCGGCGGGCAGCCTGGGGGGGATCGGATGGGGGTGCAGGGACATGAGGAGGTGGCTTTCTGCCTACCCCAGCCCCGCCGCCCACACCCCTCCTGTACCCTACCTTCCGAGAAACAGTGGCCCGCAACCCTTGCGGGACCTGCTCCAGGAGCTGGGTGCGAGGGGCTGGAGCGCAGCCTGAGCTCACATTGAAGCTGCCCAGGTTCTCCTGCAGGTCAAACACGCGCTGAGGCCCCAGGAGCCTGTGGAGGGTGAGGGGTGCAGGTCAGTGGCTGGGGCCAAGTCAGCAGGTTCTTGCCAGCAAACAGTGTCCCCCCCATGCCCACTCCGCTCACCGCAGCACAAAAACATTGCTGATGCAGCCACTGAAGTTACGAATGTCACTGGACTTGGGCGAGCCCCCCAGGAGGAGCTGAGGGGGCCCCTCGGGCTGAGGCTGGGGCCGTGGCCCCCGGTAGGGCTTCATCTCCTGAAGCTGGTCATCCACATAGAGCCAGACCCTGGTGGGGAGAGTGGTGTTTCCCCATCCTGCCACCCAACCCACAGTGCATTGTCCCTAAACCCTCAGCTCTGTCCCCCTTCCCTGGAGAGGCCAGGTGAGCCAGGCTCACCCCGTGCTGTTGCTGTAGAAAGTGACGTAGTGGGGGGCCCCATCATCAAAACGCTCTTGTGTCTTCAGCTCAGTCCTGGCCAGCCGGAGGGTCACGTGACCCTGCTGCAGGGTCACCTCGCATGGCCCACCCTGTGGAGTATGGTTGGGTCAGTGAGCCAGGCTGGGGGCCCAGACTCCCTCTGGCCACACGCCCCCACCCTGCTGCCCTGGTGGTGGGGCAGACGCACCGGGGACTCTCGTTGGAAGAGCAGAGCGCTGTCCTGGCTGCTGCGGAAGCCAAAGCCAGAGTAGACGTCACCCGTGAGGGGAACGGCATCGCTGGGGAGTGCCAGGCGCAGGAAGCCGTGACCGTGGAAAGTCATGGCCCGTCCCACCTGCAGGGGGCGACTGTGAGGGCCTGCGGTGGCAGCCAGAAAGGGTGTGGACGCGGCTGGGGGCGGGAGGGGCTCACCAGCAGGTCAGCGGTGCAGCCGGCGCTGACGCCCGTGGTGTTCAGCCTCTTGAGATCCACGTACTTGCCCAGGGCCTTGATGCCCTTGATGCAGCCTCGCACGGAGCCTCCAGAGGGGAAGAGCTGCCGCAGACTGCAGGCACCAGTGTCCACGGGATGAGCCGCAGTGGTGGCCTCCCCAGGCCCTGCGCCCCCACCCCCACCCCTCGCCCCAGGCCAGTGCTCACCTGGCAGGCAGTTGGCTGGGCGGCACGCCCCCCAGGTAGTAGGCGTCGGCCAGCTCCAGCACGTTCTCCTGCTCCACGCTGAACACCGTGGTCCTCTCCACGCGCACCAGCACGCGCTTCCGGTTGCCCCCCAGCAGGAACACCTGGATCTGGGAGGCGCCGGCACAGGTGGGCACCTTCAGGGGAGCTGCGACCCCCACTGCCCCTCCCCACCCAGGGCCTTCTCTGAAGCCGGCCTTACCGCCTTGCTGGTTGCAGTCAGCTGTGGCGGAGGCTGCTGCAGCGGGCCGGCCTCCTTCAGGCCTGCGCCAAAATCATAGAGGAGCACTAGTTTGCCTTCTTGCACAGCCAGGCACAGGAACTGGTCCTGGGGAAAGGGGAGGGTCAGCACAGCCAGCGGGGCAGGGGAGAGGGTGTGGACAGCTGGCGGGGGGGGCGTGGATGGTGGGGGTAGGGTAGGGGCATGGACAGCGGACATGCCTGATGCTGCAGGAAGAAGATGATGCCGCTGTAGGACACGAGCCGCAGCTCCTGGTCGAAGCGTTTGGTGTTGCTGAGCTGGCTCTCCATGCTGATGCGGGCAAAACCGGAGCCGTCCAGGTAGGAGCCATCTGTGAGCCACGGGTCCCCAGTCGACTTGGAGCTGCCGGTCAGAGGTGGGAGGGTCAGCCGAGGGTGGGCAGAGTCGGAGCGAGGGTCGGCTCAGACCACACGTACCGGGCACAAGGCTTGTCCACAGCTGTATCCAGCTGGAAGGTTTTCTCGAAGTTGTAGAGACTGACCACCTCCTCATTGAGTGTGTCCAGTTCAATGCAGCCCCGGTAGCCGGGGAAGCGTAGGGGTTCGGGGGGCTGTGGGCACAGTGCGCAGTCAGGGCAGACCCCAGTGGGGAGCTTGGGCCAGACACTGAGCAGGACTTCGTGGGACAGGCGGGCAGGGCAGCTTGCGCACCCAGGCTGGCCAGGCTCACCGTGAAGTTGCTGGGGTAGCCCCCCACGT
Source organism: Bos indicus (assembly GCF_029378745.1). Lineage (NCBI taxonomy): Eukaryota > Metazoa > Chordata > Mammalia > Artiodactyla > Bovidae > Bos > Bos indicus. Next base: position 54,975,885 of record NC_091772.1, on the reverse strand, counting down.
AGAAGACGAAATCGTCCGGCTGGACATTGAGCAGCCCCTCAGCCCCAGGGGCCACCGTGTCTCCCTTGGTCTCTTGGACCATCCGATTCTCCACCGTGACAGACATCCGGCCAAACTGGAGGATCCTGAGGGCAGAGGTGGGAGGTGAGGTGTGGACACGTGGCCACACTCGGAGGTGGGGGAGTGCTGTGGGGACCGGGTGTCCCACCTGTCAATGCTGACGGCCGCAAACTGCTCCCCGATGTCCTCGTCGATGCTGAGGGTTGCAGGCCCTGCCCCACCGAGGCGGTACACCCAGTGCACCCTCTGGCCCCGCAGAGCCACACCCATGTAGTCGCCGGTGGCCTGGGTGACAGGAGACTCAGTGGGGCAGGGCCTCGGGCGCCCCCCCCGCTCCAGCCTGGCGCCCAGCTCCACCCAGCCCGCAGAGCCCGCCTGCTACCTGGCGGCCGCCCATGTACAGCACAAACTGGTCCCCTGTGACCTGGCCAGCTGTGGGCTCTGGGCTCTGCAGGTAGAACTTCAGGGCAGTGGAGGAGGCGAGGTTGGTGAGGTCCCGAGGGGTACGCAGCTGCACCCCTGAGCTCCCGTTGAACTTCATGGGCACCTTGACCTGTGGGGACACACGGCCCATCAGTGTCCACCTCCTGGTCTCCCAGATGCCCACCTGGCCCTGGCACTCGCACCCACCTTGCTGGCGGCACCACGGGCCTGGGCGATGAGCTCCCGCACGCGGCCGATACTGGCTGACAGAGCCAGGCTGGCATTGTGTGCCCCGCGGTCCTGCAGGAGGTTCAGCTTGGCCAGCAGCTGTGGCAGCGTCTTCTCCAGGGTGGACACTGCAGGCAGGGAACGGAGGGGAAGGAGGCCCTGCATGCCTGGCCTGCCCACCCTGGCTCACCCACCGTCGGGGCACTGTGCCCCAGGACCCACCTGAGCGGCCAGCATCAAGCACCACACGGCCCAGGTCCTGGCTCTGCAGGCCCTTGTACTGGCCCTGCCACTGCTCGATGTTCCGGTGCATGTCCTGAAGCTGGGACTGCACGCGGGCAGCTGTGTCCTGGGCCTCAGCGGCCACGGCCTTGGCATGGGCTATCTTCTTGCTTGTCTCATCTGCAGTGAGCCGTGTGGAGGCTCAGTGGGGAGGGGCCTCATCCTTATCTGGGGAGACCACTAAGACCCCCTGCCAGAACCAGCAACAGGGAATTAACCCCACCCCCCTGACTCGTGAGAACCTCAGGGCGGTAGAGACTCACCCGCCACCCCCTCCCAGATAGACAGCCCTCCTGTGCCAGCCACACACCTGAGTGGAGTCCCCTGAGGCCTGCTTGAGTCAGCTCAGCCTCATCTCCCCCTGGTCAGTCCCCCCACCCCCACCCCCGCCACTCCATCTCTCCTGAGGTCCTTCCAGAGTCCCCATGGCCCCCAGGCTGGTAGGCAGGGTCCACTCTCGAGTCAGCAGGGATCCCTCCTGTGCCCTGAGCCCTCCCGGCCCCTGGACCCTTGAGGTGTCTCCTGGGTGTCCAGCTCCAGCCACACTGACCCCTGCTGCTGCTGCCATCTCTGAGCCCACTGAACACCTGTACCTTCCCCGTCCGCCCCGTGTCCTCTCTCTCCAAATGCTCCCCACTCCTCCTGGGTTCACTTGCTACCCAGGCTGACGTTGGGGGTGACGTTTGTCTGGTGTCTGATTCCCGACCAGAAGCAAGTCCTTAGGGCTGGGGAGAGTCCCCAGGGTTGGAACTACCCTGGGCCCCTTCCTGGATGGTGACTCCACTGGACAGGCAGGGCTGGTGGGGTGATGCCCGTGTGGGTAGGTGCCCCTTCAGCTCTGGGGACAAGAGGTGGGGGAACTGCAGGGAGGAGACCCACCCTACCTGTGTCCATAGCCAGCAGGGCTTGCACCTCCCGGACACGGGCCGCCAGCTGCTCCTTCCTGGCCCGGGCATCGCGGAGCTGGGTCCCAGTGTTCTGGAGGGTGGCCCGCGCTGTGGGAAAGACGGCTTCAATCCTGAGGAGCCCCCGCCCACACAGTACAGGCACAGCCACTTGAGTCCTCCTGACCAGGGAGTGCTAAGGCTCACACACACAAAGTCAGAGGGAGACACCTGGACACAAGGGCCATCAGCTTGGGGGAAAGCACTGCACCCCAAATCTCAGAGCAGCCTCCTAGGCCCACAGCAAATGCAACCGTCCCATTTTATAGGTGAAACAATGGAGACTCAGAAAAGCTAAGCCGCTGCGCATGGCCACCAGCACCCTGAGGTGTTCACAGCAGAGGGTGCATACACACACCCCCACCTAGCCCATGGCCTGGCACACACATGACCCTCAGCCAGGACAGCAGAACCATCAGCTGGTTCTCGTGTCCTCTCCCCAGGCCCTCCCATGTCCTGGGGTCCTGTCACAAAGTCAGGGTGGGCAGGCCTCTGCAGGGCTCCAGGAGTGGACTTGCCGGGGCGGTGGGGAAAATTCACACCCATGGCAGCTGCCATCCTGACTCTCACAGTGACAATCCACGAACCCCCACACAACAGAGCTGGAGGGCAAGAGTCCCACAGAGCCGGGATGCCCCTTGGGACATGACACTCACCAAGGTCCAGTCTCCGCTGCTCCCCCAGGATGGCCTCCTCCAGGGCACTGCTGTTAGCCAGCAGCTCCCGGGCCCGGGGTGCCAGGCCCCGCTGCACCACCATCTGCAGACGCGGGGATAGGATGTGGTTTAGCCCTGCCCAGAGGGGCTGCCAGGAACAGGGGCTGCAGCCAGGGCTGCAGGGGGGGGTGGGGGTGTGGGAGGGTCAGGGCCTTACCGCCCACGTGTGGTTCGCCTGCTGCCGGGCCTGGTCAGCAGCGCCCTCGGCAGCCTGCACGGCTTGCAGAATGCTGCTATAGGCGTTGGCAGCCTCAATGGCCCTCTGGATAAAGCGGTCCTGGTTGACTCCTTGGATGATGCTGTAAGGGGAGGCCGGGGAAGGTCCGAGGCTGGAGTGGGGGCTCAGCCCAGCTCACTGGCCTCCCCATCACAGCTGCTGGGCCTGCCTGCCTGCTGGGCCCAGACTCCCGGCCTGACTCCCGGCCTAGGTCATGACCTTCCACCGCCCAGTGTACCTTTCCTGCTCCTGTCTGCAAACCTGGGCCCCAACTTCTGCCCAGCCCTGCAGGAACAATGCCTACTCCATCTAAGAGCTCTCGCAAACCAGCTCTGCCCCACCCATCCTGTTTGGGTCCCATACCTGGAAAGGTTGAGCGCCAGCTGGTCCAGCTGCCACGCGTGGGCCTCGGCGGCCTCTACCAGTTCTAGTTTGCTGCTCGCTGGGGAGAAGGCATGCATCTTCTCAAGCAGCGGTGTCCGGGCGCCGTCCAGGCTGGCAGCAAGGTGCTCATACTCCTGGGGTGAGGGGTATGTAAGGGGGGACCCTCGTCCCCATCCCTGCTCACTCAAACCTCATCTGGGTGTGCCCGCCCCCACTGAGTATGCAGCCCTTGGGGAGGGGGGTGCTCACCTCCCTGGCCTGGTCCATGCCACGCAGAAGCTCAGAGACCCGGGCCAGGGTGTCTCTGGCAGCCTGCAGAGTAGCCCCCAGAGTGGCATTGTCCCCGGACAGCTCCTGCTTCCGTTGCTGGAGATGATAGACAGAGCGTGGGAGGTAACAGAATAGAGGTGAGGTGGGAAAGTAAAGGGGTGGGGGTGACGGGGTGAAGAGTCCAAGGGGGCAGGGAGGAGGAGGGGCGGGGCCAGCTCTCTACCAGGGCTTCCTCTAGGCGCTCCTGGTTGCGGCTGTTGAGCTCCTCTGCCTCCCGTGTGGTGCCCACTGCCCGGTTCAGGGCCTCCCGCAGGTCCATGAGTCCAGCCTCATACTGGGCCAGCTGGTCTCGGGTGTGTGTGACCAGCGCCTGGTTTCTCTCCCAGCGTCTGGTCAGCTGCTCCTGCACACGGTCCAGCACTGGCAAGGCCCAGTGTAGGAACGGTCACTCGGGCAGTGCCCCCTAGTGCCTGCCAGCCCCCATCCGCCCTGCCAAGCTGATGGGATGCCAGTCTGGGCTGGCCTCAGCCCCAGGGCCCTCCCTACTCTGCCCTGTTGGGTGGACCCCACTCACATCGCTGGGCCTCCCTCAGCTCGGCCTCAGCAGCTGCTCGTGGAACCCCCAGGTCACGTGCTCGTATCTCCTGGAGCAGCCGTTCCACTTCGGCCAGCACCCGGCGCAGTTGCTCACCCGATGGGACTGAGGCATTGGCCGGTGCCAGGCGGTCCGTCTGGGACTCTAGCTCTGTGGGGGTTTGGGGAATGAACGGGCTGTCAGGGCCCAGGGCTAGCCCGCTGCCAAGCAGACCTCTGCCCACTAGCTTCCATCCAGAAGCCCCTGGCTAAGCCTCTTCAGACACCCCACACATGAGCTGGCAGGCCCTGGACAGAGATCCTGCTCTAGGCCACGACTCTGAGGCCCGCCTGGCCTCTGGCCCATGTCCCCTTGCCTCCTGCAACCCCCACAGCAATACCCCCACCACTCCCTTTGCTCAGCCCACTCCTTGGGCCCCTGGTTTAACCATCTCTCCTCCCAGCCCAGCGCTCAGTTGCAATTTCATCTCCTTCTAGACCCTGGCATGGGCCTGGTCCCTTCTGATCTCTTCTTGTAACACGTGTCAGGTTGTAACTAAGGCTCACCCACTTTTCCCACTTCGCAGGTGGTCCCTGCCCAGCCCTCTTGTTCTGGCCACGTGGGCTGCCCCTTTCCCCTCCCTACTCGGACCTGCTGTTTCTGTGACCAGGGCACCATCTCCCTGTCTAAACACCCCAAAGTTGTTTAAGGCCAAGCCCGCAGAGGCACACCCGCTGCCCTCAGCTCGGAATATCACTCTGCTCAACTCTCCCCACCCGCCCAGCTGGGCCAGCGCCTACCACTCAGGGCAAGGTCCACAGCCCGGATGGCTGCCAGCAGCGTCTGTGCCCGGCCCAGCGTGGCCTCGGTGCTGTCCAGTAGTTGGCCAGCCTGGGCTCGGGCTCTGGTGGCCTGTGGACAAAGTGCCCCATCAGGCCTCAGCCCCTGCTGGCTGGGGAAAGCCTAGGAGCCTGGGGAGGGACCTTGAGCCTGAGCCGAAGGTCAGGAGTGATTCTGGATGGTTTGGAGCCTGAGGAGAGAGACTTCTCAGGGAGGGTTCTGCTGAGAGGGAGTGGGGGCTTCTCTGGAGGAGGAGTGTTCCAAGGGGTTCTAGGGCGGGAGTCCCCAGGGGCCTGCCTGGCCATCCAGATGCTGAGTGTCCTGCCCGAGGCTTGAGGTCTGTCGTTCCAGTGCCTCCAGCTGCTGTGTGGTCTCATAATGGGGGCCTGGGGGGCTCCGGAGCTGGTTCTGGGGGAGAAGAAGGTGAGCCTGTGACCCAGGACGGATAGGCTGGGGGCCAGGAGAGGGTGCCTGGGGGTCGGGCAGGGCAGTACCTGCAGGTCGGTGATGGAGGCGTTCAGCCTGTGCAGCCTGGCCCAGGCCACAGAGCTGGCGTTGATGCCACTCAGCTGCTCCCGGATGGCAGGGAGGAGGGCACCGGCCCGCTCCAGGTCGTCCAGGAGAAGGACCACACAGTGGTCACACACTGCAGGCAGGGGGCAGGTGGGTGCGGGGTGAAGGGGGCAGGGAGGGCAGGGGCATCAGCATGGTAGAGATGGTCACTGGAGCTCACAGAGATATAACAGGGGTACTGAGCTGGGCTGAGGGTGATGAGGTGAGTTGGGGGTCAGAGGTTAGCATGAGGGTCTCAGGATCAACAGGAGGACAGTTATGGGGTCTCAGAAAACAAAAGCAGAGCTAGGGCCAGGGGGCTGCTCTGGAAGTCGAGATGAATGTCAGGGTCACCAGGTCAGGAGGGGGCTGGGACCTGCACTGCCCCAGGGCAGGGTGAGCCAGGTGTGTCTCAGTGGCCAAGGCAGTGGGCAGGGCAGGGACGCACCTTCACAGTGCACGCCGTGGCCCCCAGGTCCTCCTGGCACAGGCACCTGGTGCTGGTGGCTGCAGGTCTCACAGCGTTCCCCACCGAGCCCAGGAGGGCACGTGCAGCGGCCCGTGTGCAGGTCACAGTGTCCCCCCTGGCACTGGCAGCCTTGGGTGGGAGGGGCAGGAGAGGCGGGGTGAGTAGCTGGCTGAGGACCCTGGGGGTACTCGCCACCCCAAGGTACCCCGCCTGCTCGCACTCACGCCTGCAGCCCTGCTCGGGGAGCCCCCAGTGGCCGGGGGCACACTCGCGACACTGGGGTCCCCCAGTCCCTGGCCGGCAGTGGCACTGCCCACTTTGGGGGTGGCACTCGGAACTCTCGGCGGCTGGTCCACAGGCGCATGGGCGGCAGCCCTCGCAGCCCTCGAAGCCAAAGTGTCCTTCCTGGGGGCACAGACTGCAGTCACGGCTCTGCCCAACCCTCAAAATTCACCTTCCTTCAGCCCTGGAGCCATGAGGCCCCACCCACACAAAGCCCCGCCCCTATCACCCTGAGCCCCACCCACAAACTCCCCCCCTCCTACCGAGCCCCGCCCCTACATCAAGGTCCTGCCCCTCCCAGGCAGTGCTACCTGACAGCGGTCACAGCGCAGCCCAGTCACACCGGCCTTGCACAGGCAGTGTCCACTGTGGGGGTCACAGGCCTCTGTCCCGCATGGGGAGCAGTCACACCCTGCAGAAAGTAACCCTGGGAAATCACCCCAGCTTCTTCCTAGCCCTCGGAAGCCCTTACTAGGCTCCTACTCCACATGCACCTTTTTCCTGCCCCAAAGGAAGCCCCCAGACGCTTACTTTTCACCACCTCCCTGCTCCATCCAGGTCCAGACCACACAGCTGCCTACTCACTGTCCCACTGTGCCCAACTTTGCTGCAGCCCAGGCTCAGCCCCCAGAGGAGCTCTTTGGGGAGCCCTGCCAGAGCCCTCCTGGGAACCCCCACCCTCAGGAGAGGCCAGAGTCTCCAAACAACCCCTGGCCCGGCCATGGGGGTGCCTGATCGTGAGCTCGGGGGGCCTGGTCAGGTCCGCACCATCCATGCTGGGCTCAGCCCAGGACACAGCCTGCTCGGGGGGGACACCCCTTGTCCCTGCCCTCCCCACTTACGGGTGCAGTTGCCGGGCAGTAGGGCATTGCCATAGAAGCCAGGGGCACAGCTTTCACAGCGGGGCCCGGTGGTGTGGCGCAGGCAGCCGCGGCAGGTGCCTGTTAGGGGGTCGCAGTCGCTGAAGAGCATGTTGGGGTCACCGTTCCCACTACAGTCACAGGGCTGGCACGAGCTGCCCAGCACCAGGGGGTTCCCGAAGAAGCCGGGTGCGCACCTGGGGGGTGGCATGGTCAGTGGGTGGCAGTGGCTCAGGCACTCAGTGCCCTGGGCCCCTCAAACAGACCCTGCCCCCACTCAAGCACTGCCACCCAGCTCACCGCTCGCAAGAGGCCCCAGCGTAGCCTGGTTTGCAGAGACACTGGGTGCGGCCCCCTCTCAGGATGCAGCCTGTCGCGAAACTGCAAAGACGGAAGTGGTCATCACACACTGGCGTTCTCCAGGCAAGCACGTGGGTACTCAGGCCGGGCCAGGCACCAGGTGCTGGGGTCCCCACCTCATGGGCCCATCTGGCTGCACTGGCCTCCACAGAGGGCAGTGTTGATTCAACCAGGCGTGGGGGTAGTATTCCGTTCTGGGTCTATAAAGACTTTGGGCCACCAACCAACAGTCGGGACCCGGGATGGCTGGCCCAGCTTACTTGTTGGAGGGCACGGCCAGGGGGCAGGGGCAGCTGATGCAGGGGGCTGCAGGGTCCTCGGACCCAGTGCGCACGAAGCCGGCCTGGCAGCGCTCGCAGTGGTCACCCTCAGTGTTGTGCTGGCAGCCCTGGGCAGAGGGAACAGTTCAGCCCCCACAGTGGAGGCCTCGCTCCCACCAGCTCCATCCCCAGCCATGCAGGGCCCGTGCCCAGGGCACCCACCCCTACCTAGACCTCAGCATACCCACAACCCTACTCTGTGCCTTTGGTGCCTGCTGCCCACCCCCCACAGGTCCCCACTCACTATACAGACGCCTGAGCCAGGGAGGCAGCGGTCTGAGTGGCCGTGGCACTGACAGGGGATGCAGCGACCCAGGAAGAGACCTTTGACGTCCCGGTAATAGCCAGGGGCACACTCCTGGAGTGGGTGGGCATTGGTGGTCAGGGAAGGAGGCAGGGCCAGCCTGATGTGGGGGCAGACCAGGGACCATACTCACAGGTCAGCCCTAGGGGTCCTGACCCTGACGGGCTGAAGGCGTGAAGTCAGAGCCCACAAAGCCACACAGAGGCCCTGGCTCAGGGCACCCCCACCCACCATTCTCCTCTAGACACTTCCAAGTGGGTGGAGGGATGGCCCACAGGTGAGATGGGGAGGAGGTGAAGTGGATGCTCTCTGGGTGAACTGTGGATGTAAGGGGAACTGGGCACTAAATGCGTGAAGACCAGCTAGGGCACACGGGGGCCGGCAGGGAGTAGCTGACGGTGGACGAGCAGATGGTCGAACAAGCAGCCGGCTCGGCCTGAGGCGGGAAGGCCGGCTGCTAGCAGGGTGATGCCCAGCAGGTATAAGAGGAGAAGTGGGGTGAGGTGGAGACAGAGGCCAAGTGTGGATGCCTGGGGACGTGCGGGCCGGGGTGGGGGACCACTTGGCCCTGGTGCCCACCTCCACTGCCTCACCTGGCACGAGTCCCCAAGGTAGTTGGCAGGGCACATGCATAGCTCCACATTGCTGGCTGGAGGCCCCCCACCCATCTCGCTGGCCACCTCCAGCGCCACCCTGCGCAGGGAGACGGCCGAGGAGGCCTGCGAGAAGAGGGCACGGATATGCAGCTGCTCCAGGCCAGCTAGCACCATCATGAGCTCCTCGCGGGACACAGTACTGTGGGTCTCCATGTGTCGGAAGTTCCCCTGCATAACCACGACAGGGCTCACTGTGGTGGCCACAAGAGGGCACAGCAGGAGCCCAAGACAGACCCTCCCGTGGGGGCGGGGGCACTCAGACCACAGGAGGCGTGGGTGGGGGACATGTTCAGGTGAGCGACTCCTGACCTGAGAGACAAAGGCTTAACTTAAAAACACTAACTACAAACACAAAAGCGGTCGATTTGAGCATACTGAAGGTAAGACTGTCTGTGACCCCAAAGGGATCTTAGAAAAAGACGCATGGGCTACAGATGGAGAGCAGACAGCACAGCTCTGAAGTCAGGACACAGGCTGAACATCAGGAATGACACAACCCCGCCAGAAAAGAAACAGGCAAAAAAGACAGGAGTGGGCAGTGTGCAGAGAGAACCACAAGGGCAGCGCATTGGAGGAGCTGACCCATCCTGCTCCTCGACGCTGTTCTACATCACAGGGAGCAGGCCCCGCAGCCCCGGGGACCAGGGACGACCGCTCACCTCCACCAGCTGCAGCGCCCCATGGTGAACATCGCCAGGCGCTGGGTACACCGGCTCCAAGAATGTGATGCTCATCTGGTTGCCCTGGGGAGGCACATGGGCGGATGAGGGCCAGGAAGCTGGCTGACCACAGTCTCGGCTTGGCTGCGCCCGCTGCCCACCCACCAAGATCCCCTGGTCGGCCACCTGTAGCACCACATCCGGCCTGCTCTCCATGGGGTTGAACACGTCCCCGCGCTGGGTCTCCGAGTGCAGTTCGTAGCGGAGGGTCCCGCCATAGGATGACACCTGGAGGCCAGATGGAGAGATGCGACTTGGCCAGACTCAGTCCAGGGGCCCGGAGTCAATGGCAGTGGTTCTGGGCACCCTGGGGCTGGGGGTACAGGCGGGGCCAGGCACCCTCACAGAGCCTCCTCCCTCCCTGCTTGCCCTCAGCCTCCAGAAGGCCCTGGATCCTCTCGAGGTGCCCTCCCAGGGGACACTCGGCTGCTCACCCGGTCCCCCAGGTAGGAGGGTGGGGCCTGCCAGTACAGCTCGGGGATGGCCTCGGGCACACGCTGCAGGTCTGCGCGAAGCATCAGCGCCTCCTGCCGCTTGTGGGGCACCACCTGCCGGTCACCACTCAGCAGCGTCCAGCCCTCCATGTCCACAAACTGTGGGGCACAGAGATGTGTCACACAGGCTCATGTCCAACATCCACGCGGGCTGATGTGTCCCTGCCTGCCTGCCCACACACCTCACGACGGGCATACGTCGAGCTCCGGCAGCGGTCAGTGGCCCCGAAGCAGAAGCAGCGGGTGCAGCCTTTGGGGTTGGCAGCATCCAGTGAGAATGTCCCCAGGCGACACTGGTCACACCTCGGGCCCTGCACGTTCTCCTGAGGGTGGGAGGGCACGGCAGGGCAGTCAGCCACGTGTAGGGGGTCCAGCCAGTGTTGCCTGTCACCCTGCAACTGAGCTGGCTGTCCCAAAGTGTTCCAGGAGGCCCCAGCCTCCCAGAGAGGATGAACTTCAGCTGACAAAGCAAGATGAGGGATGGGGTGGGGAGCGGGCCGGGCCGGTGGACCCCTCACCTTGCAGTAGCACTGGCCTGTGAGGGGGTCACACGTGCCGGGCGCAGAGCCTGCCTCATGGCAGTCACAGGGGCGGCAGCTGGGGAAGCCGTGGAACCCCGGAGCACAGGTGTCACAGCGGCGTCCGGCCACGTTGGGTCTGCACCTGCCATGAGAGGTCAGGAGCTGGCTGGGCCTCCTTCCACCTGCCCTTTATGTTGAGACGGGACCAGAGGTGTCCCCCCACCATGGTGATGACCCCCCAAGAGCCAGAGGAGAGGGCGCTGCTGAGCCTCAGGAGACCCTGCCAGGCGGGGATGGGGTCAGGGCTTGCGGGCAGGGGACCCAGGACTGCTCCAAGGCCACAGAGACCCCCAGCACATGCACTCACTTGCACTGGCCACTGTCCGCATCGCAGGTGGGATCCATGAGCTCCTGGACACCGGGCCCCGAGCAGTTACACTCCTCACAGCCCACCAGGGGGTGGCAGCCAAAGGTCTGGGGCTGGCAGACGAGGCAGTCGGGCGGGATGGTGCGCGGGGGGCAGATGCACTGGCCTGTGAGCTCATCACAGAGGCGGCCGCTGCAGTCACAGGCTGTGGGTGCAGGCACAGCCCCCGGTCAGAAGGCCCGATGGTGGCCCTGGGGGCATTGAACATGGGGCGGGGAGCGAGGCCACCCTACACCAGCCTGGATCCACCCACTCCGGGCCCCAACTCCCAGGCAGCTCCTCTGACGTGAGGTCAGGTGCTCAAAACTGCTATCCGGTCCCCAGGACCTTCCGGACAACAGGAGGGGCAGCACGAGTCCACCAGCTCCAGAACATTCTCCTGACCACTGTTGCCTGGCGGGCACCCCTGAGCACTCCCGGGACTGGGGTACTCACGCCTGCAACTGGGGAAGCCCCAGTAGCCGGTGGCACAGCGGGAGCAGTCGCGGCCGATGACATGGGCACGGCAGGGACACTGGCCCCCAAAAGGCTCGCATGTGGGGCTCATGGCGCCCACCTCGTGGCAGCCGCACGGCCGAGCCCCGTTGTTGTAAAAGAGTGAGAGGGAGGTGGCAGCACTGCGGCAGAAGGCGGATGAGCTGGAGGGGCTGGGAGAGGGGTGGGGGTGAGGCCAGCTGTCAGCCAGCTACACCCCTGCACAGCCCCACCCCCAGCCCCGAGCCCAGCCCACCTGATGTGGTAACCGTGGGTGGCGCACTGGCTGATGAAGTCGTAGGACTTGTCCAAGGGCTCCTCCCGCAGGTAGCTGGAGCTATAGGCTTCCTCGGGGACCACCAGCACGTACTCCTAGAGCATCAAGGCCCAGTCACCTCCTGTGGGCCCAGCGCTTCTCTCCCGCAGGCCAGCATCCGGCCGGATAGAATCATACCCTGTCCTGGGCCCTAGCGAGGCTGCCAGGTTATGGGTCCCTCCCTTGGCCACTCAGAGGGGAGGCCGGCCTTTGCTGCCAAACAGAAGCTCAGGAACAGGTCGTGAAGAGGCAATTGGGCTCCTGGTGCCCCCATCCCTTTCTGCCAGACACCCCCGTCTCCTTCCAGGCCTCCTCCTCCAAGAAGGCCACTCTGACCAGCAGGGCCCCCAGGAGCTGGTGGGAGTCATGGACCCCAGGGCCTCTCAAGATGGGCCTGGAGGTCCCTAGACCCTGCTGCCCTGGCACTGGGCTCAGAGTCGCCTGTAAAGACTAGGGGACACGCCCTGGCAGGGTAACCTCTAATGGTATGATGGGTGGAGGACAGACACCAGCCTCCAACTCACCAGCCAGAGCCACCGGCCCTCAGGCACACGCACGGTCACAGTGAGTTCGCCGTCAGTCACGTCCAGGATGGCCCGGCCCTCGCACACCACCAGTGTGCGGCAGCCATAGCCATGCGGGCAGAAGCTGGCGTTGGCGTGGCCTGGAGGCGAGAAACAGTAAGTCAACACCCACCACATGCAGACCGCCCCTGCCCCACAGCTCGTCCCAGGGACCCCTGCAGTCGCCCCGGAGGCACGTGTCCCTGTGGACTGTGCATCTGTGAACGTGCCATGGGTGTGTGACCCGTCCAGAGGCCCACAAGGCCTGGCACACTCATGCAACATGAATTGGCCATGGTCATGTACATGGGCTGGTGAGATGCAGGTCTCTGGGCCCCAGAGAGCAGAAGGGAACAAATACATATGGACATGTGTCCCCAGGGAGCCCTCAGTCACCCTGGCATGTGGTGGGGGAGTTCTGAGTTACCACACAGACATGAGGGGCAGGGGCTGCCACCTGCCATGGGCTAGGGCACCCCGTTTGAGAGCCAAGGGCAGGACAAGGTGTGTGGCTCTGTCACTCACAGCCAGGGGATGGGCCCCGCTTTGTGGCCACGTGAGCTGTGGACCCAGCTGCACCCCATCCACGTCCTCCGTGGGCCGTGTGGACTAGACCCGACAGCCCTCTCACCCAGGGGTCCACCCTCTCTGCTCACCCTGCCAGACGCGGCCCCCATTGATGAGGACCTCCACAGCAAAGGTCGGGTGGGCGGGCTGGTAGCCGTGCAGCAGGAAGGCGTAGCGGCCCAGGGCGGGCACATGGGTGGTGAAGACCACAGTGCCCTGCAGGGAGAGGCTCCGGTGAGCCCACACCAGGAGGGGCAGGGTGCCCACGAGGCTGTGAGTCCTGGCCGGGCCCTCACCTGGGGGTGGCGCAGCAGCGTGGGCTCTGCGTCGGGGTCCGCGGCAGTGGGGGGCCGGGGCTGGGGCCCAGGTGGGGGTGCGCCCGGTGTTAGCTCCTGCGAGCGGGTCAGCGGGAGGCCGGGTGGCAGCGGCAGCACCTGGCAGTCTCTGAGGAGCACGGGCTGAGGCGGCTTCGGGAAGCGGGAGGGCACGCAGGCAGCACTGGGGCAGGGGATACACCGGTGAGCTCCTGTGTCCCCGCCACCACCCTGCCGCCCCCGCCAGGCCCCCAGCCCCACTACCTGCTGGGGCTGAAGGCACCGTGACTGCTGATGCAGTGGACTCGGGGCTCCACGAACTCTGAGCTGAAGGTGTCCGTGGGTACCAGGGTGACGCTGTGCTGTGGGCAGCAGACGGTGTGGGTGTGAAGGCAGGTGAAGCCCAGCCACACCTGCCTAGGCTGGTCCGGCTCTTGGCACTGAGTCCCTGATCCCCATTCAGCCTGCTTCTCCTCCGGCCGCACAGACCCCAGCCCTCGACCAAGGTTTCTGGGCCCTGGAGTGCCTTCCAGCCCCACCCAACCCCAGGCCACACCTCCTCTTCCTGCGCCCTCCCCACCATCCGTGGTCACAAGGCAGGACCCAGCCCAGGCAGGTGCTCTGCAAGCCAGGGCTCGTGAGCAGCCGTCTCCACCCTGTGCTGTCCCCAAGGTGTAGAAACACGTGTGACAAGTATGGTAAAACATGGCATCACAGTGTGTCTAGAAAAACCTTAAGAGCAGAGACAGAAGACTGCGAGACTACAGCAACAGCTCAGGCCACCCCAACACAGCGTCGGCAGAAAAGACAGCACACCCATGTGACTCCCGTTATGGCAGGTTCCAGAACAGGCACACTAGGTGGCACAGCCAGTGTCCAGGGTGACCACACGAGGGGCCAAGGGGCATCTGGGGTGCGGCCGTCTTGCCTCCTGGCCTGGGTACTGCGGGAGAATGGTGCTTGGGCGGTGGGTATAGCTCCATGGGAAGTTTACAGTGACCCAGCCCAGGACTGCAGGGCTGTGTGTGTGAGGAAGGAATCACAGGGGTTCCAGCATCAAAAACTTAGGAGGAAGCTATGTGACATGAGTCACTCAGCAACATGGAAGAGACACGCAGACTCTGGAAGGAGGAATGAGACACGGCAGATGGGGTGTGGGACTGTGGTTTTCGTTGCAAGTCTTTTCAATATTTGAAGCTTTTATAAAACCTGCACGTTACTCTGATAAAACTTTTAAAGGCCTAGGGAAATGTAATGATGAAACTGTGTAATACTCTGATGAGAAAAATGTCATCTGTTTCATCACTTACTGAACAAACATGTATGCTTGGTTCTGGGCATCAAACTAAGGGTTAACACTGCACGGAGTTTAGTGATGCAGAACAGGCCTGCAAACCCGAGTTAACCTTGGGATTTAGTTTCCAACTCTGTGAGGAGGACACAGAAGCAAGTTACTTCGATGCTAGTGAGTCCCAAGCTTTAGGACCTAAGACAGTCACATGCTGTGGCATTTTTGTAAATTATACCAAAAAGCGGCCTTGCATTAAGATTGTTCTTTCTGGTCTTCCCTAGTGGCTCAGTGGTAACGAATCCGCTTGCCACTGCAGGAGACACAGGTTGGACCCCTGATTTGGAGAGATTCCCACATGCTGCGGGGCAACTAAGCCCGTGTACACAACTACTGAGACCATGCTCCGCAACTACTGAAGCGAAGCCCACACCCCCTGGAGCCCGTGCTCTGCAACGAGAGAAGCCGCTGCAGTGCGAAGTCCACGTGCCGCAACAAGAGTAGCCCCCGATCGCAGCAACTCGAGAAAGCCAGCACAGCCAAAAATAAACTAAAAATTTAGAAAGGTATTTCTTTCTACCCTGGCTCCAATGCATCACAGTTCCCCTTAACTGACTATGGGCATTCTTTATAAATAAACACACGTTTCATACCCACAGGAAAAAACTTGCAAGGGAGGGGTTCTGGAAGAACCTGGACTCAGCACAAGCTGAGGGCGGTGCCTGTGATGGGCACCCAGGCTCACCACACTCTACTCCTGCGCATGTTTAAATCTTTGCAAAGACAGAGCCCTGCAGTGGGGTCCTGGGGCCCATGCAGGCAAGGGGTCGGGGTCTTACCAGGAAGAACCGTGCCTGCTCGGCTGTGAGCAGGATGCTGGCCTCTGTGTCCAGGTGGAAGATGGCCAGGTGGCGCTGGGTGTCCAGGGCAGTGCCTCGGCACAGGGTGCTGGGGGTGGGCAGGGGTGGTTAGTGGGTAGGGCAGCTGGGGTCCCGAACCCAGCCCCAGCGCCCCCCATACCCTGGGCTTGTACCCTCTACCCACTCCCTACACACCTGTATGAGCAGGGGTGGAGGGTCAGCACCCCCTGCTGGGGGGCCCTCTGGGGGGTGTGCACTGCCACATCCACCTCCTGGCGGGCGTCCTCGTTGGCATACTCCACCACCAGGGCATAGGGGCCTGGCTGCGGCACTGCCACCTGAAGCTGGACGTCCACCTGGAGGGACAGGGCGATGTGAGGCCCCACCCCAGGCCCCCTCCAAGAGAACAGGGTGCTCCTAAACACGGCCCTTCCCATCCTCTGTGCCCAGAGCCTCGTCCTCCCGTCTCAGGGCCTGTGTGCCCACCACTCCTGCTGCTGGAGGCACTCCTCCTGTGGCCACTCGACCTTCCAACCTCTGCTCACTCTGAGCCTCCCCTGCCCATCGTGGCCCACCAGCCTCATCACTGCAGAGTGTCTGGTGCCTGAAGTGAACCAATGACCTGCCACCCCCTCATGATAAGCTGGAGTGCTGGGCCACCCTCACCCCATTTACAGC
Source organism: Bos indicus (assembly GCF_029378745.1). NCBI lineage: Eukaryota > Metazoa > Chordata > Mammalia > Artiodactyla > Bovidae > Bos > Bos indicus. The sequence goes on along the minus strand of NC_091772.1, from coordinate 54,959,923 downwards.
TGAGGCCCCAGGCACTGACTCTCAAGGTCAAAGTCCTGAAGGCAGCAAGCGCTGCCTGAGCCACTAACTGTGCCATGCCCGCATCACTTCTGCCCTGCACCCATGTCCCTTCTGCAACACGGACCCCCATCCTCCAGACCAAAGGCACGCCTCCCCAGGGCTTGATCCTACTTGTCCCCAAGGGGCCCCGGGGACACGCACATCAGTGCCCCAGCAGACAACAAGCGGCGGGTGCGCGGGGCTGAGTTGCTCTGTGGGGCAGGGCCGGGGTAGGCTGTTGTCATGGCGACACAGGGCCTCGGGCCCAGCGGCGGAGGGGAAGCCATCCAGGGGTAGGTGGGTGTAGAGGAGGCAGCTGGTTGGGGACACACAGTCTGGTCAGCACAGGGCAGGTGGCCTGGGCACTGGGAGGGGCAGGTCCCCCCCAGCCCTGCCAGACTGGCCCTCACTTGTCTCCAGAGCGCTGGGCGTCTGGCCGGAACGTGCAGGGCTCAGTCACTCTCAGCTGCAGCAGGGCTGCCTCATAGTAGGCGCTAGGCAGCAGAACCACATAGTCCTTGTGGGGAGGGGGGAGGTTAGGTGGTGTGGCCCCTGCCCCGGGCCCCACCCCAACCCTCTCAGCCCTGCCTCACCAGGAGCACCCCCTCGGCCTCCACGAGCAGGGCCCAGGCGCCAGGGTTCAGCACGAAGGGCTCCCCCAGGCCCCTCTGGGGCACGGTGACAAAGGCAGGCTCGGTGCTGGGCGGGAAGGCCACGGGCTGGCTCTGCTCTGTGCCTGGGGGTGGGGACAGTGGGCTTTCTGGATGCAGGGATGAGACGGCCACTCCAGGCTGCAGTCACCAGCCCCCCAGGGTCAGGAGGACGGGCCTGGCCTCCCCACCCATGCATGGGGATGTGGTGGGAGCTGGGTGGTGGGGGAGCAGCCCCAGCACTCACAGTTGGGACACGTGGTGAACTTGTCCTGGTCTCGCATGGAAACCCGCCCGCTCACACTCGTGGGCCCGCGGTTGACGTAACGGAAGACGAGCCGGAAGAGGTCGGGGGAGGTCAGGTTCAGCTGTGCCACGATCCTGGGCTGCAGTGGGGTTGGGGGCACGGAAAGTTGGGGCGCCCTCCTGGTCATGCTCAGCCGACACCCATGAGCTCAGGGGCCCGCCCGCCCTCTGCCAGCCATCATGCCAGGAACATAGAGCCCGCACCTGGATGGGTGTCATCTGTGCATAGCCCCTCCAGCTGAAGTTCTCGAACTCCAGGGGGTTGAAGCCGAAGCGCACAGCGTGGCCCTCAGGCGTGGCCGCCTCCTCGAGCTCCAGGCGCAGGTGGTGCAAGTCAGGGAGATAGTGGTCCTGAGCAGGCCTGGCCACAGCAGGGGCAGTCAGGGCGGGACAGGTACTGGCCCTGCACCGCACACCGGGGTCCCCAGGGAGAAGCCTGTGGACAAACTGCTGCCCCAGCCCACACCCCCAGCCCAGCTGGGGCGGGGTACCCACTCGCTGCAGGTGGAGCCCTGGGTGTTGGGGCGGCACATGCAGGCACCCGTCCTCAGCTCACAGCTCTGCCCCAGCGCTCCGCCAACATCACACCGGCAGCCTGCAATGGGGGAGTGAGTGAGTGAGGCCCAGCCCCACGGTCTCCATGCTCCTCCCGCAGCCCGCGGCTCAGGACTCTGCTTCGTCCACCCTCCATCAAGGGTGACCCAGGCTGAGAGGACGAGTGTTACTGCCACCAGGAGCTGCCCGGGGCTCTGGACAGCAGAGGGTCAGGATTTAGGGCAAGGGCCCTGGGATTGGTGAGTGACGCCTGCCAGGGCATGGGATGGAGGGAGAAGAAGGGGTTAAATCCGCACCCCCTCCACACCAGCACAGGTCTGGCCAGGTACCCAGAGTGGCTCAGCGAGTGCCATGTGACACCCAGGCCCTGGCTGCCCTTGTCCCATGTGTCCCTCCCTGGGCCTCAGCCTCTCCGGGACGTGGTCCAAGGGCCAAGCAGTGGGCCTTACTGCGGCAGCCGAAGTAGTCAGCCTGGTCCAGCCCGAAGAAGCCGTCCTTGCAGGCCGCGCAGGTCTGGCCACACACGTGGGGCTTGCAGAAGCACTGGCCGTTGCCCTGGAGGCCGAGGGAGAAGCTGGGACCAGGCCTGGGAGGGTCCCTACACTCTGTTCCCATGGCCCCCAGCACCTCTGCCCTCAGACTCACCAGTTGGCACTGGGCAGCCCCACCCAGCGTGCCCCTGGGATCACAGTTGCAGCCTGGGGGAGAGGCAGAGCAGGGCTGAGAGCTGGGCGAGGGCAGGAGGGCAGGACTCCATCCCCACCCTGGTCACTGTGGAGCCAGCCTTCCCCTCTGCAGGGTCTCCCCCAGCACCCCAACACCACTCCAGGCAGACTCACGGGTACAGCCCTCAGGGTTGCTAGGACTCAGCCCCCAGAATCCAGGTTTACAGCGGTCGCAGCTTGGCCCCTCCACGTGAGCCCGGCACGTACAGGGGGCCTGTGCCTGGGAGACGATGAGACTGAGGGTCAGAGTAGGTCCTAGCCCTCCTAGCACAAACCCTCAGCCCTGGAGCCTGGCCCCATCTCGGGCATGACCCAGCCAGGGCACCAAAGGGGTTCTGAGGTTGCCATGGCAACTGAGCAGCAGGTGAGTGATCGTTTCTAGAAGTGAAGGCCTCAGCGCCAGAGGGCTGCCCCGGGCTCACCTCGGGAGGGACACGGTCAGCTGGGGCCAGGCCAGCAGGATGGCAGGAGCCAGCTGTGGAGAGAGGCCCAGGCCACCGTCATTACTCAGCCATCGACCCTAACGGCTGAGAGCTTCCCCAGGCCTGGCCAGGACCTGAGGCCCTGTGGGAGCCAGCACACATGCCTTTCACATGTATGAACAGGCCAGAAACCACGGGTGCCCTCTTGCCCTAGTCCCCCAGGCTGTGAGGGCATGTGCTCTCCCCCACCACACAGCTGTGAACACGCAATAAGCACACACTCGCACAAAGCACATAAACAAGCATGAATAGATGGATAGCATGTGACCACATGCACAACACATGGACACTCACGTGAACGCATGTGTGAACCGAGAGCACGCAGGGCACTGCAACAGTCGTGGGAACACGCAGCACATCCCCCCCCCGACACACACACACACACGGGGCCAGCCCCACCTTCGCAATAGGGGAAGTTGTATGCACCAGGCACACACATGTCGCACCGCAGTCCTGTCACTCGCGGTCGGCAGCTGCACTGCCCGCTGTGGGGATCGCAGGCTGCATGCAGGGAACCTTCGGGAGAGCAGTGGCAGGCTAGAGGAGGGGGAGGAGGGGGTGTCAGCACGTGGAGAGTATGCGTCCTCCCTTCCCTGCCCCACCCCCTCCCCCCACCAGGGCACTCACGGGCACAGTCAGGGAAGCCGTGGAAGCCAGGGCTGCACTCCTGGCAGGTGGCTCCCGCGTAGCCGGGACGGCAGCGGCACAGCCCGCCTGCCCCACACAGCTGGTCCACAGAGCCCCGGGGGTCACAGGCACAGGCTGCAGAGGACTTGGGGTCATGCCCTGGGCACCTGCGGTGGCCTCCCCCCAGCCCGGAGCTCCACCAAAGCCACCCACTCACCATGGCACTCGGGATAGCCGTGGTAGCCCAGGCGACAGCGGTCACAGTGGGGGCCATTGAACTCTGGCCGGCACAGGCAGCGGCCAGCGTCGTCACAACCCTCGGGGAGGGTCCCCACGGGGCTGCAGCCACACACTGCAGGCCGAGAGTGCACGGGTCCCTGAGCCGGCAGCCCAGACCCAGCCCCACTCCCGCCTGCCCGCTGGGGGTGCCATACTCACGCTGGCAGAGGGGGAAGTGGAAGTAGCCGGGGGCACAGCGGTCACATGCGGCCCCCTCGAAGCCTGTCCGGCACGTGCACTGGCCTGAGTCACGGTCACAGGTTCCGTCCACCACACCAGGGCTGGAGCACTGGCAGGCTGCAGAGAGGAGGAGGTCACAGAGGGGTCGGGCTCCTGGGCTCCGCGAGGGGATGCTGCTGGGCCAGGGCTGGACTCACGCTGGCAGCCTGGGCCGTAGAAGCCGGGGGCGCAGAGCTCACAGTGGGTGCCCTGGAAGTTGGGTTTGCACACGCAGTGCCCCACCTGCGGGTCCTTCCGGCAGGCATTGCCCTGGGTCCCGGCAGCGCTACAGTCACAGTCTGGAGGGGGACAGGGGTGGGATGGGGGTCTCAGAGGCCCTGCAGCTGCCCCACTCAAAACCTCCCTTCTCCACAGACTCCTTTCCTTGCCTTTTGACACTGCACTCATGCACAGTGAAAAAGACTTTAAAAAGGCCAACAAAGGAAAGCGGATGTTTTAGGAAAACAGTGGCATGCAATGAAATCAGGAGCATTTTACACACATAATTAATTGTTTATAATGTAGACACCAAGTCAACTGCAGGTGTTGACATAACCAGAGAAAATGCAAAAGCAAAATCTTTAGAAGGCGGAAAGAAAATTCTACTCTTTATAAATAATTCTGGAAATTAGGAAGAAAAAGTGTGCTAGATGTCTTAACTGATGCACAAAAAGGGGCTAATACTATTTTTGTTACTGACATAAAATAGATAATGGTTCATTGTTCAGTCGCTAAGTTGTGTCCAACTCTTTGCAACCCCATGAACTGCAGCATGCCAGGTTTTCTTGTCCTTCACTGTCTCTTGGAGTTCGCCCAAACTCATGTCCATTGAGTTGGTGATGCCATCCAACCATCTCATCCTCTGTTGCCCCATTCTCCTCTTGCCCTCAACCTTTCCCAGCACCAGGGTCTTTTCCGGTGAGTCAGCAATTTACATCAGATGGCCAAAGTACTGAAGCTTCAGCTTCAGCTTCAGTCCTTCCAATGAATATTCAGGGTTGATTTCCTTTAGGATTGACTACTTTGATCTCCTTGCTGTCAAGGACTCCCAAGAGTCTTCTCCAGCACCACAATTCAAAAGTATCAATTCTTCAGTGCTCAATCTTCTTTATGGTCCAATTCTCACAGCCGTACATGACTACTGGAAAAACCAGAGCTTTGACTATATGGACTTTGGTCAGCAAACACTGTCTAGGGTTGTCATAGATTTTCTTCCAAGGAGCAACTGTCTTTTAATTGTGTGACTGCAGTACAAAATAATGGTTCATTATTTGTCAAAACATAAAGACAACCTTGGCCCAAACCAGAAGATAGAAACAGAACTTGCAAACCCTCAGAGAAGAAAACACAAACCAACCAAAATATGCTTTGCTGGTCAATCTAGTAAAAGTCAAAAAAGGAAAAATTTAAGCAGAATGAAAGAAATGATACAGTTGGGGCAGGGGCAAGCCCAAATAGCAGCCACAGTCCCTCCGCCAGGCCGCATCTCCTCTCACGAGACAAACCCAAAGGCATCGGTTTGACTCTTGAAGGAGAATCTGGTCACACCCTTTTGAAAGAATGCACCTTGAACCAAGGACTTGGACAAGAAATAAAGAGCTTCCAGAAGGGAGAGCGTGGAGTATGGTGAGCCCAGGCATGAGCATTAATGGAGACAGGAAGGATGTTGTGTGTGGAAGAAAGGGACTTGCCCCCCAAGAGATGCTGAAAACCCAAAGCTCTAAGAGCAGGATAAACATGGTCCGGAGGTACTGAAAACTAAAACTATTGAAATTGGGAGGGAAATCTGGCCAAACCACCGTCAAAGAGAGAAAGACTGAATACACTGTTCCCAGAATGTGACAAAAACTAAGAACAGAGTGGGTTTAAACAGCATAATTAACATGTCCTTTAATAAACGTATGTGTACAAATCTATTCCCACAGAGAACACAAGTTCCTGTCAAACATTCTTGGACAATCTAAAAGGGGTCACATTCCAGGTGAGAAAGAAACCCTCAAAATCCAAAGACAAAAAGTAGACATTTTCAGGCTACCAAATCTGACCACGGTGCAGTAAAACAGAACAGAACCATCAAAAGAAGGGACAGAATGGAAATCTAACCACCTGGAATGGCAAACACAGGTCTAAACAACTCGGGTGAAAAGGAAAATGAAAACTGAAATGATACACAGTTTAAGAGGAACAGCAGGGAGAACACAGCATATCAACTCTGTGGGATACACCTAGCCCAAGCCACATTCTGAAGCAAATTCACAGCTTTACCCCTGGGTTTCTCAACCTTGGCACCAGTACCATTCTGCTTGGATGACTATTGTGGGGGTGGGTCTGTCCTGTGCTCTGCAGGAGATTCAGCGTCATGTCTGGCCCCTACCCACTAGATGACCGTGGCATCCCCCAGTTAGAATAACCAAAGATGTCTCCAGACATTTTCCTGCAGAATAAAATCAGCCTTGGTTGAGAAAAAAATGCTTTAGATGTTTTGTGGATAATTAAGAGAAACTTAAAAGTAATAACAATTCAAGAAACTATGAAAATGACAATAAGTCAAAAGAAAACAGAAAAAGACAAATACTGTATGATCTCACTTATATGTAGAATCTTAAAAAATACACACACACTGAGTCTTTAAAAATACCCTGAGCTTGTGGATATAAAAAAAAAAAAAAAAGATTGATAATTGCCCGAGGCAGGGATTGGGAGGTGGCAAAATTGGTGAAGGGAGTCAAAAGATGCAAACTTCCAAATATAATGTAAATAAGTCATGGGATGTGACCCACAGCATGGCAACAATAGTTAATAATAATGTACTGCATAATTGAAAGTAGCTAAGAGAGTAGACATTAAAAGTTCTAGGCCAAATTAAAAAAAAATTTCTTATAATGAGAAAAAAATTATAATTCTGTGTGGTGACAGGTGTTAACTAGACCTTCTGTGGTGATCATTTGATAATGTCTAGAAATACCAAACCTTTGTGTTACATACCTGAAATTAACATACTGATTTAGGATTATACCTCAACAGAAGACAGAAGAGAGAAAGGTAGATTTTAGCTCAAATTTTTCTATATTAGGAAGTTAAAATCTCTCTCCCAAACCAGAGAAAAACTCCAGCATATCTTATCAATATAAACCTTAAGCTGCACTTCAAAAACACTAAAAAACTCAGCAAACTTCTGTTATATCTCTGAAGGCAGGAAAGAAAAGAAAAACAGACAAAAGGAACGGAAGGAAATTTGAAAATCACATACAGAATACTGTGCATAACTTTCTGCCTACACCTTTTAAAATCCAAATGATATAAACAAAATATGCTAAGAAAACATAAGTAACCAAAACTGACTTAAGATGAAGTAGAAAATGAACATGCATAATAAAAGAAATTAAAACTACCACCTAAGATGTCCATGGTCTGATCAGATTCACATGAAGAAAATAACAACAAGGGCAAATTACCCACTGGGAGAAAAGCATGTGACTCGTGAGGCATAGATACTATAGTTCATGTGGAAAGAGCTTACAGCAGCAAACGAGTGAAAAGAAAACTGAGCCATGACCTCAGAAGGGAAATTCACACATGAAAACAACAGAAAGAGTCCAGAAACATGAGAGAAGATTCAAATTCAAGTGAGGCAAAGAAATACGGCTAAGACCAAGGAAACACCAAATGCCATCAGATCTAAGAACCAGTTACAGGACACACCACTATCTTGAGCTGCTGTGAAAGGAAAATACTGGCCAATTAGACACTGATAAGCCACCAACCAAAAGGTGCATCCCAACTCCAGGAAAACTGAAGATTTCTGTAATAATGAACGCTGCCATGCAGAGACAGCAACATTCTGACACAAGTGACGTGAATGACGCCACTCCACCCAGGCAGACGATTTTGCCAGGAGAGCAGTTTGGCAACGTGCAGCCAAAAATGTTTCCAAACCTTCTTCTAGGAAACTGTCCTGCAGAAATAGTTAATAATTCATGGAAAGCTTTAGCTGCAAGGATGTTTACTATAGTGTTATTTTTAAAAACTCTGGAAAGAACCTAAATTACCAAGAATTGAGAGTTGGTCAAACAAGAACTGCATCTGTGTACATAACGTAGAATGTAAAATGACGTGTTTACAGGATGGTGTGGGTGGAAAGTGCAATTACACGAAAGTGCACACAGGCCACGCGGATGCTTACAAACATAGCATACACGCGGAGGGAGAAGGGGCTGTTTGCAGGAGCTGCGATTCTGGATAACTCTCTTTAACTTTCTGCTTGCCTATATTTTTTAAGGTTTTCTAGAATGAATATGTATTATTTGCACAAAATTAAAAGAACCAAAGAAAAAGTGAACAAAATGGAAATAGCAGGTTGGTGAAAACGTAACTGCGGTTTGGGACCGTGAATTTTAAATCATTATAACCAGGCTCAAACACATCTTTATTAATGAAAATAGGAACCACTACAATCAATACAAATAAGTTGGCTTATTCCTATAGCATAAAGATCTGTGCTTTGGGATTTGATGAACACTTGAAAAGCATTTTCTGCCTCCTGCTGGTTGTTGGAAGAGTTTTCCCTGCAAAAAGTTGTCAAGATGCTTGAAAAAGTGGTAGTTGGTTAGCAAGAAGTCAGGTGAATATGGCAGACAAGAAAAAACTCATTAGCCCAATTCGTTCAGCTTCTGAAGTGCTGGTTGTGTGACGTGTGGTCGAGCGTTGTTGTGGAAGAGATCTGGGCCCTCTCTGTTGACCAATGCCGGCTGCAGGCATTGCAGTTTTTGGTGCATCTCATCGATTTATTGAGCAAACTTCTCAGATGTGATGGTTCTGCAGGATTCAAAAAAAACTATAGTGGATCAGATTGGCAGTAGACCACCAGACAGTGACCATGACCTTCTGTGGTGCAAGTTTGGCTTTGGAGCTTCTTCTGGGTCCAACCACTGAACTAGCTGTCACTGGCTGTCGTATACAATCCACATCTGGTCATACATCACATTCCGATGAAGAAATGGTTCGCTGTTATTGCACAGACCAAGAGAAGACGACACTTAAAGATTTGTTTATTTGCGGTCAGCTCATTAGGCACTGTCTTACTGAGCTTTTTCACATTTCCAATTTGCTTCAAATGCTGAACAATTGTAGAATGGTCAGCACTGAGTTAGTTGGCAACTTCTCGTGTAGTGTAGGAGAACGCAATGGCACCCCACTCCAGTACTCTTGCCTGGAAAATCCCATGGACGGAGGAGCCAGGTAGGCTGCAGTCCATGGGGTCGCTAAGAGTCAGACATGACTGAGCGACTTCACTTTCACTTTTCACTTTCATGCATTGGAGAAGGAAATGGCAACCCACTCCAGTGTTCTTCCCTGGAGAATCCCAGGGACGGGGGAGCCTGATGGGCTGCCGTCTATGGGGTCGCACAGAGTCGGACACGACTGAAGCGACTCAGCAGCAGCAGGAGCACGTAGTTGTAAGAGGATCAGCTTTGATGATTCTCTTGGTTGTTGTCAACTTCCAATGGCTGGTCACTGTCCTCATCTTCAAGGCTCTCGTCTCCTCTGCAAAACTTCTTGAACCACCACTGCACTGTATGTTCATTAGCAGTTCCTGGGCCAAATGTGTTATTGATGTTGCAAGTTGTCTCCGCTGCTTTACAACCCATTTTGAACTCGAATAAGAAAATTGCTGAAATTTGATTTTTGCCTAATATAATTTCCCTAATCTAAAATAAATATAAAATAAACTGGGGTTGCAGAGTCGGACATGACTGAGCAACGTTCACTTTCACAAACAGCAAGTAATAACTCATTAGGGCTTCCCTGGGGGACAGTAAAGAAACTGCCTGCAATGCAGGAGACCCAAATTCAATCCCTGGGTCAAGAAGATTCCTTGGAGAAGGAAATGGCAGCCCATTCCAGTATTCTTGCCTGGAAAAATCCCATGGACAGAGAAGCATGGTAGGCTACAGTCCATGGGGTCACAAAGAGTCGGACGTGACTGAGCAACTAACACTTTCAACTTTCAATAAGTCGTTAGCAAAAAGAACATGAAGTAAGAAATGTGCATTAAAATGATGCATCACATAATCACATTTAAAAATGTATTCCAATATCAAACAGCATAGGTCAACAATGCAAAACCACAATTACTTTTGCACCGCCGACTCTGTGGGCCTGGGTTTGGCCCACTCTGCCCCACTGCTCCAGTGGGGCCTAAGGCAGGATGGGGATCTTGAGGGACACTTACTCACGATATGTCCGGCAGGCAACACCTGCTCCCCAGTGTCATTGTGGGAGGAGGAAGGCACCGCTGAGAGAGGAAACAGCACATGTCAGCAAGGTGGGGTAAGCACCCGGCTGCCAGGGTCTCCCCACATCACCAGCGGTACAAGCAGGATGAAAGGGTTCCCACCCCTCCCCACTGGCTCCAGCCCAGTATCGGGGGATACTCAGGTGCCTGCCCATCCCCCCATCCCCAGCTATGCCCTCACGGTAGCAGTGTGGGAAGTCAGTGAAGCCTTCAGCACACGCGTCGCATCGCGCCCCCGTGAAGTTTGGACGGCAGTAGCAGCGGCCAGTCAGGTCCTCACACGTCCCATCTGTGAAGTCCGACTCACAGTTGCAACCTAAATGGGCGTGGGAAGACAGGGGACCCCAAGCCCACAGCTCTCAGGCCTCCAAGGAGGGTCAGCATCTGCCTTCCCCCCTGACCTGGGATGTGGGATGAGAGTCACGGCCTCCCAGATAGCTGCAAAGGCCCCAGGACCCCTCATCTGGGCACACCCTGCTCCTGGATACCCTTGGGACACCCCCACCCCGACCACACCCGGTCACCCCCACTTACGGCGGCAGGCGTGGGGTGAGTCGAGTGGGTGGTCTGGGGAGCGGTAGAAGCCAGGCAGACACTGCTCACAGTTGATGCCCGTGGTGTGATGCTGCGACAGGACAGGGCCGCTGAGTCCAGGAACCCCCGGCCCCCAGCCTTGTGCAGACCCTGCCCACCCGAGACCCGCACCACAGACCTGGCAACAGCCTCACCCACCTGGCAGTCAATGCACACGCCCCCGCCCTGGTAGACCTGGTCCTGATTCTGGCTGGCGTTGCGCCGATCCACCTCCGGGTCATAGTAGCAGTCATGGGCATGGCCATAGCAGTTGCAGGCTGGAGAGCAAGGGGCTCAGCTGTGGGCAGGCCTCTGTGACCCTCCCCCGGCTAGGACCCCCGGGCACATCCCATAAACTACAGGTGACCCCAGACTCAGGTGATGGAGTGTGCCATGTTGCCTGAGTATGCCAACAGCACTCTTCTGAGCATGTATAAGCATGTGTGAACATGTATGAAAGCTGTATGTACTGTGTGAGCACGTGTGCGCATGCACATGTGTGCAAGCGTGTGTGTACATGAGTAATAAGAATGTGACGTGAGTACAAGAGTACACTGTGTGGGTATGAGTACATTTGAGCATGTGTGAGCACCATGCGGGCGTGTGGAGGGGCACTCACACTGGCATTCGTTGGCACTGTCTGTGGTGGCTGGCCTCCATGGCTGCTGGTTGAAGCCGGGGCAGCAGCGGTCACAGGAGCCCCCACATGTGTTGTGTTGGCAGGCGCACTGAAGCCTGTAGGGGACACACAGGCACAGGAAGGGCTCAGACCCACCGGGGACCCAGAGGGACCAGAGAAGGGCAGTGGCTGTGTAGGGACTTCATGGAGGATGGGAGCTGGGACAGAGCATGGCATGGTCAGTGCATGTGGCCCCTGACCACAGGTGAACCTGAGCCCTGGGCCCCTCAGGTTCCAGCTACACCCACCCCATCACGGCCAGGACCCAGGCCAAGTCTGCAGCTTTCCTGGGCCAACTCTGAGGTCTGGGTCTTGCTCAGCAGGCAGGCAGCCCTGGGCTCAGCCAGACGCCCCTATTACCCAGGGCTCCTCCCCAGGGGCAAGTGGCCAAGAACTGCTTCCTCTTCCAGCTGGGGGTGGACTCCAGTTAGAGGGTTGGAATCCAGCCTACTGTCCTGGAGAGCAGCTCCTGCTGGCTCAGTGGGCAGGGGGACAGCTGGCTGCAGCTGAGGACTGAGCACAGAACCACCCTTCCCCTCAGCACACACCTCCACAACTCAGTCAAAGGGGGAGCAGGAAGCACAGCCCCACCCCAGGGCCATGTGCTCCTCAGTCCTAGACCAGTACCACAGTGCTTAGAAGTCCTGAGCCGCCCCCAGGAGCCAGTCCAAGAAGAAGAGACTGAGAGCTCCAAATCCACTTGAGCCCCTCCCTTCCTGCACAAGGGGCTGCATACAGAGCCTGGAGAGGCAGCACTGAGGATCCTCAACCAAGGCCCTGGGGCTGGTGTTTGACTTTTCAAGAATCTACACTTGAGAAACCTGCATGCAGGTCAGGAAGCAACAGTTAGAACTGGACATGGAACAACAGACTGGTTCCAAATAGGAAAAGGAGTACGTCAAGGCTGTATATTGTCACCCTGCTTATTTAACTTCCATGCAGAGTATATCATGAGAAATGCTGGACTGGATGAAGCACAAGCTGGAATCAAGATTGCTGGGAGAAATATCAATAACCTCAGATATGCAGATAACACCATCCTTATGGCAGAAAGTGAAGAGGAACTTAAAAGCCTCTTGATGAAAGTGAAAGAGCAGAGTGAAAAAGTTGGCTTAAAGCTCAACATTCAGAAAACGAAGATCATGGCATCCGGTCCCATCACTTCATGGCAAATAGGTGGAGAAACAGTGGCTGACTTTATTTTTCTGGGCTCCAAAATCACCGCAGATGGTGACTGCAGCCATGAAATTAAAAGACGCTTACTCCTTGGAAGCAAAGTTATGACCAACCTAGATAGCATATTAAAAAGCAGAGACATTACTTTGTCAACAAAGGTCCGTCTGGTCAAAGCTATGGTTTTTCCAGTAGTCATGTATGGATGTGAGAGTTGGACAATAAAGAAAGCTGAGTGCTGCAAGAATTGATGCTTTTGAACTGTGGTGTTGGAGAAGACTCTTGAGAGTCCCTTGGACTGCAAGGAGATCCAACCAGTCCATCCTACAGGAGATCAGTCCTGGGTGTTCATTGGAAGGACTGATGCTAAAGCTGAAACTCTTTGGCCACCTCATGCAAAGAGCTGACTCATTGGAAAAGACCCTGATGCTGGGAAAGATTGAGGGCAGGAGGAGAAGGGGATGACAGAGGATGAGATGGTTGGATGGCATCACCGACACAATGGACATGGGTTTGGGTGGACTCCAGGAGTTGGTGATGGACAGGGAGGCCTGGCGTGCTATGGTTCTTTGGGTTGCAAAGAGCTGGACACGACTGAGTGACTGAACTGAACACTGTCAGTGTACCCCTTAACCAGGAAATTAACACAAAGATTAGGGCATCTGTCAAAAGTCCTTGGAAAACCACGCTGGAGGGATTCTTCCCAATCTAGGGCACATGGTCACCACACAGGTGAAGCCCTATTGAAAACCTGCACAGAAACAACCCAATGGGGTCAGTCGATGCAACCGACAGCAGGGCTGCACCCCAGGAACTTCACTTCATGGAGCAATCAGGTTGAAACCATAAAAAGAGAGTCTTTAAAGATTATAACCCAGAAGACAGTGAAATGACATTTAAGTGTTGAAAGAGATAGCCATTAACCAGGAATTCTACAACCAGCTAAACTATCACCAAAGAGGACTTCCCTGGCGATCCAACGGTTGGCAGTCCACCTGCCAAAGCAGGGGACACAGGTTCAATCCCTGTTCCGGAAGGACACATGCTGTGGGGCAATTCAGCCAGCACAGCAGCTGCTGCACCCATGTGCCATAGAGTCTGTGCTCTGGAACAATGAGAAGCCCAAGTAGCACAATTAAGAAGAGACCCCGCTTTCTGCAACTAGAGAGAGCTCCCAAGAAGCTACAAAGATCCAGCACAGCCAAAAATAAAATGCTTTAAAACAAAAAAGAATCTTAATAAAAATAAAAAGACCCCAGAGAGCTCCCTCGCCCCTCCCACACTACAAGGACTCAGCTGGAAGACAGTCACCTATGAACTAGGAAGGGGGCCTTAGGTGCCTCCATAACTGTAAGGAATAAGTCTGCATGGTTTATGAGCCACCCAGCCTCTGGCATTCTGTCAGCCTGAATAGACTAAGACACAACAGAAACAAAACACGTGTCTTCCAAACCGAGGGGTGGAGAAGAGAGACTGGGGGCTGGGCACATGGGGCAGGTAGTCAGCACTCAGAATGATGGTGGTAGAGAGGGCAGAGAGGATGCAGGTGGGGGTGGAGGTGATGGTGGTAGAGGCTGAGGGGCAGAGAAGAGCAGCTGGTAGGGCAGAGCCCTCATGGAAGAGGCAGAGGAGGCGGCAGACAGAACGCAGGGAGAACACAACAGGCCGACGCTGTGGGGCATGGGTGAGCGAGGGGTGTCAGCACTCGCGGTTCTGGGAGAGACACCCCACACGTTCTGCAGGGTGAGCAGAGCTCTGCTCATGCCCAGGTGCAGGTGAGTCAGGGCGGATGCCGACGCCCTCCCGACAGGCACGGGCAGGCCTGCCTCTCCTCTGGAGCTGATCTGGCCGCCCAGCTGGCGCCCTAAACAACCATCACGAGTCCCACTTGGCACTTAATTTCCCAAAGCAACCAACTGCATCTGGGTTCAGCACCTGAAGCTGTGGGCAGGAATCCTCACCCAGGGCCACGCTGAGGCTGCATGGACCACACGGGTTCTGGGGGCCTGCACCAGTGTGATCATACCCCTCCCGCTGCAGACCCATCAGCCATGCCTGAGGAGGTCTAGGGTTCACCTCTTAGTGTTTTTTGACTATGAGAACAGGGGTGAGCTTCTGCACTGTCTGGGCTTCATCCACCTCCCTATCAACTAGGATGTGGACACAGCGATAAACCCCAGAATTGAGGGGGCTGCACAATTTCAAGGCGAGGGAAGCAGCAGGAGGAGGTGGCCAGCAAGGGCTGGGGGCTGCAGGAGCCTGGCCTCAGGCTCCCTTGGCAGGCTCTGCTGCCTCTTCCAGCACCGCCTGTCCAGCCCTGGACCTGCTTTATGCCCCAGAGCCCTCAGCCCTGCCAGGACCCCTGCACTGGGCACAGGCCTCCCATTTCCTGCCTGCCCAGAACAGGGGCTGCTGGGGTGGGGCGGGAAGCCCACCTGTGCCTCTGGAGCAGGAACACAGCCCAGCATGTGTTAACTCCACACACAGCTGCTGATGGACAGGAGGGAGGGAGGGAGGGAGGTAAGAGGGAAGGGAAAATGAGGGAGGGAGGCGTGAACACACAGACGAATCCACTGCCGAGCCCGGAGGAGAGCTGGCCTAGTGCCAGGCTCCAGCTGATAATTTAGCTGAGTGCTCACTGCTGAATTCATGGCGCTGGAGCCACTTAGGCACATAGCACCAGTGGCAGCTTGTTAAAGACGCAGGTTCCTGAGCCCCGCCTTACTGGCTGAGCTCAGAGTCCCCGCTGAGCGTGTCAGAGGAGGGGGTCTCTGGGCTGCTCCCTGTCCTGAGCCTCGGCCCCTGCCTGTGTCCAGGATGGGGGTCAGGGTGGGGCAGCAGGGAGTGTATAATCTGTGTCCTCAAGGAAGGTGGGAGAGCTCCCCTCACCCCAGAGGGCAGGAACATGCAGCCTCAGGCAATTACCTCCCTCAGACTCCCCTGCACCTCTGGGGTTTCCGCCAGAGGAGCAGCTGGGTCACAGGTCCAGGTAAGGCTCCACCTCTGTGGGCAGCAGGGCAGAGGCCCAAGCCAGACACTAGGCCCTACCCTTCCACCTCACTGTGCACACGGGGAAACTGAGGCCACGGGGAAACGAGGGGCGAGGGGCCAGTGTAGGGGCGATGAAACCAGGCCTCCTCTCCCTCAGGTTCAGCACGAGATGGGGGGATGACCAGGGAGCTGCAGGTCTCACCTGAAGGGGTCTGTGGGGTCTTTGGCATCACAGACATCCGCATGCCCGTGGCAGACACAGCGGCCGCCGATGCTGATGTCCTTGATACTGTAATAGTACTGTGCAGGGCCCGCAACGTGAGCTCGGGGCCTCCCACTCCTGCCCTGAGCCCAGGTGGCCCCGCCCATAGCAGCCCCAGCCCCCGTGGCCCCGCCCACAGCAGCCCCGCCCCGTGGCCCCGCCCATAGCAGGACCAGCTCCACGGGGCCCCGCCCACACCTGCCCCGAAGCCCGGCCCGCCCGCCCGCCCGCTCACCCGGCGGGTGACCGTGGGGTCCCGCAGCGCCTTGCCCATGAGGTGGCCCAGCAGCGTGTTGGTGCGCAGGAAGCGCAGGCGGATGTTGGTGGCTTTGGTGAAGTCACGCAGCAGCGGCGAGTAGGAGAAGTTCATAGCACCTGGGCGCCCGTTCACCAAGGACACCACGATCTGAGGATGGACGCAGATCAGGCAGGGGCATGGTGCCGGCACTGACCGCCAGACCGCATGCCCCACGCCGTCCCGCCCGGCCCACCTCGCCGTTCTCCAGAGGCACAATCCGGGAGTACTCGGTGCTGCAGATGACATCGTCGTCCTGCGTGATGCGCTCCAGCGTCCGCAGCCCGAACCGTTCCAGGCAGTCCCTCTTGGAGGCTACGGAAATGCCGAGGGTGAGCGCTCGGCGCTCTGGGGGAGCCCTCGGAGGAGGCAGTGCCCTGCTGCCCCGGGCGCCCTGTCTTCACGGAGCCACATGGCCTCAGCCAGGAGGAAGCATCAACAGGAATGCAGCATCGCGGCCCACCCTCAGGGTTTTGTTGAACAGAGCGTGGAGCACATCGCAGCTTCCTCCAGAGGGCGCCTCAGGACCCAGGGTGCCCCTGCCGGGAGGCTCTGAACTTGCCCACCCTTGGTGAGCTGACCATCCAGGCCTTTGCCATTCTCTCTGCAGAGTGTCCCCTTGTGTGTCCCTCCCCAACCCCAGCCTTGGGGCACCCATCCTGACTGTCCTTCACAGGGTTGCCCTGCACTCACTCTTGGGCTTTGGAGCTTGAGGGGGACACAAGTTCCAGGACCACCCAATTGGAGCCATGTGGACATGATTAGTCAGGGTGGCACGTGGCAGGGCCAACCAGTGAGCAGGGGCACAGGGCCCCCGTGCTCTCCTGATGGGGCAGCTAAGTTGGTGGCCTCTGCCACCTGGGAGTTGCTGGAGCATAAGGCCAGTCCACAGCGAGCTAGGAGATGGACCCAGCAGTGCCATGTCACGGACGCAAGGCCCTGAACCCCCAGCTGCCTTCAGGAATATGCACCCCACAGCCCGGCCCACCTAGAAGCCGGGCGTGAGGGCAGGCCTGGTATCCAGAGGCCTTGAGAGCACAGCACTGGCAGCCCACTCACCCAGGGTATCCCCCCTTGCCAGCCCCTCACTCTGGGAGACTCACATGCAAAGTACTGCCAGGGCTGGTAGGTGTGGCCAAAGTCTGTGGACCGCTCCAGCACCCAGAGGTCTGGCCGAGGGGAATTGGCAAACTTGATGAGCACGTAGGCCACGTGGAAAACCTGCCGGATGGTGGGTGAACACCCCTGAGATCCCTTCCATGCCATGTGGGGCCCCCAAACACCTGGAGGGCTGCCCCCACCCTGTGAGGTGAGGTTCCAGGGGATATCTGTGGGCTTGCCCTCAGGGGCCAGACACACCTAGGTAAGAGGGCCAGCTAGCTCAGGGAGCAGCTCCTTGGCTTGCAGGCCAGCCTGGAGCCACTGAGACCTGCTCTGGGGACATAGAGATGACCAGCAGAACCCAGCATTTCTGGAGGGCTCCCCTCTTGAGCCTGAGGGTGACTTAGGGCTCAGACGCACCCCCTCCCCAGCCCCACCCCAGCTGAGGCTGCACACAAGCCTGATGGGGGCTGAAGTCAGACAGGGCCCACACGCAGGCAGCCTGTCTACAGGGCCCAGGCAGTGGGGCTGGGCAAAGTGATGGCAGAAGCTCATCCCACTGTCCCCAGAGCTCTGGTGGCTGGCCTGGGAAGGTGGCCAGGTGATGTCCCAAGCTCCCAGGAGCCTGGCCTCCTTGCACAGCAGGCCGATAAACCCCTGCCCAGGATGGGGGCCCCTGTCACAGTCATCCTGGTGACCCCATCATCTTCAGAGCCAACTCAGGACCTGCACATTTCACTCACTGACCAGCCACAGGGGCAGGCAGCGAGGATCCATCAGGGCCCAGCCTCTGCCTGCCACTGGCACAAGGCCCCAAGAGACAAACACAGGACCTTCCAAAGCTGGGCCAGGGAGACCCTGCCAACCCAGGAGTCAGAAGTTGGAGCTCTGCTTGGCCAAGCCGTTGGGGCAGCACATGGCCAGGGGGACGGGGGAGGCTGTTCATCCAGAGGCATGGGTCTCAATCTGACCTCACTCCTTTGTCTCTCCCCTCTGGGCCAGAGGTCGGCATCCCTGGATGTCCCCCTGTCCCGTGCCCCAGACCTCAGCTTAGAGGGCCAATGACCCCTTCTCCTCCCCCACCTCTGCCCCAAAGCCAAAGATGAGGTGCCATTTTCTGAACACTCTCTATGTGCAAAGTCTGGGCTCCAAGGAGACCTGGGCAGGGCCGGCGGAGAACCCGGTGCCCAGTCTGTACACGGGGAGAGCTGAGGCCCTAGACGAAGGGCAGAGACACAGCTAGTGAGCACCCCACCCATGGACAATGCCCGCCCCACCCCTCGGGGCCCTCAGTCACACCCCCATGCCAGACCTGCTCACAGGTGGGCTCTGAACTGCTCACCAGCCTCAAGGGCAACGTCGCACCTCAGGCCACTCACTGTCCCCTCAGTGAGGCCCTGCCCAGCCCAGGGGAACAGGCCCCTTCCAGTGTCCACTGCTCTGGAACCAGCTGGTCTGTCAGTGAGCCAGGCCCCAAGCCTAGGGACAGAGCAGGGGTCCCCACCAGGGCTGCCCAATGCCCACAGTCACCCCCTCCCCTGGTCAACCTGAAGCTGCTATGGTAACCCCTCGGACAGTGAGGGGACCACGGACCCGCTCAGGGCCCAGCCCTCAGGAGACCAGCGCCTAGAATCCAGGCGTGGGGGGTGGGGCAGGGGGCGGGGGTTGTGAGATCCCAGGACCCTGAGACACGCCCATTCCTAACCCTGCCCTTCTGGGAAGGCCTGGCTTTGCAGGGAGAGGCCTTTCCCAGGGCGTGTGTAGGGGGTGAGGGCCTATTCACCCATTGCCAGGCCTTGAGGTCATCTTCCACTTGGCCCTGCCCAGTCAGGGGAAGGGCTCAAGCCTCTGGGGGTACAGACCCTACACTTGGCAGGCACCTTGGCCAACCCCTCAGGCATTCCAGGAAGCCCTGGGGACCGCAAACAGCCCCTGTGCCAGGAGGGGTCTTCATGAGGAAGGGGGACACGGCAGAGTGGGGGCCTCAGTGTGCACTGGACTTGAACATAGGCTGTTTTGGGGGCGGCAGCATGGCTGCCACAGAAAGCCCCCAGAGAGATTAAAGCCTTGCTCCGAGCCCCGTGGGGCCCACCCCCGCCTTTCCCTGAGCGAGGCCACCAGGCTGCACCCTCCATGGCCAGCTTGGTCCCTCCCCCAGGTCGGCGGGCTGCACACATTTTTCCCAGCTGAGAGCACTTGCACAAATATTGACTTGAAGATGCTAATCAGGCAGGACAGGGGCAGAATGAAAACTAACCCCCCCCAACCCTGCCCAAGGCCCAGCCCTCTGGGTGTGCTCCAAGGAAGACCCCTGCCTTCTGTCCATCTGTCCACCTGGTTGTCTCACTGTCACAGCAGGCTGGAGGGACGGGACGGCATATGTTCAGCTCTCCCATCTGTCCCCATTCTGCTTCGGGGAGCCGCACAGCCGCCCCGGGCATGACCCGGAGCGAGTGCAGACCCCTGGCCTCCCTGGACACGGCCCTCCCCACGCCGTCCCCGCCCGCTCCACTCTGCTCAGCTGCCAGCTCCCCTGACCTTTCCCGCTGCTACAGAGCTCTGAGCAAAAGGAAAAAAGTCTTTTAAAGCAAAAGCCAAACAAAAGCCTCCTGAGTTATTTTTAAAAATCTGGCTATTCTGGGGCAGGCACGTCTCCAGGACAGCAGCCGGACCCGCCTCTCAGCCACAGCACCCCCCACCCAGCCTGACCTCGGAGGGCCAGGCTCGCCAGGAGGGGGTCTGCCCTGTGACCGCTGCCTAGAGCGGGTGGCGGAGCCTGGAGAGCCTGGGTGCATCCCAGGCCTCAGTGGCTAGATGGTCCAGGGTGGGCAGGGAGTAGTGGGACAAACACAGCAGAGGTCAGAGGCCGGGGGTCAGGGTGCAAGACCTGAAGAAAGGGTGTGAAGACTCGGAGAGTCTCCAAAGAGAAGAGGCCACCTGTTCCTGCAGGCGAGCAGAGGTCACCCAGAGCCACACCAGAGGCAGAGATTGGGGGGTGGGGAGGGCAAACAAGGGATGGGCTGGAGTCAGAAGACACAGGGAGGGCTAGAGAGGAAGCCGCTACT
Source organism: Bos indicus (assembly GCF_029378745.1). NCBI lineage: Eukaryota > Metazoa > Chordata > Mammalia > Artiodactyla > Bovidae > Bos > Bos indicus. The sequence continues at coordinate 54,939,607 of NC_091772.1, read as the reverse complement.
GCAGACCCCCAGGGGGTCTCCATAGCCCCAGGGACAGGGGTACAGGAGGGGACAGCAGGCAGGAAGACTCCTGGGCTCAGGCACCCATGTACCAAGGACATGGCTGATGCTGGAGCCTCTGGAAGCACAAGGTCATCAGAGCCAGCACACTCCACCTTTGACCCGAGCCAGGCCCTGTGCCCCTGTCCTGGGGAGGGAGCACCCTGCCCCCACCCGCTGGGCCGCCAGCATGAATCACCAGGCAGCCTGTGACTCAGCCTGACCCCACAGGAAGCAGGGCCCCATGCTGATTCCCAGGGATGGGCCAGGGTCCCAACCGGGCCGGGTGGGGCAGGAAGCCCCTCCTAGACCAGGCGTCCGGACCAGCTCCCCCTTTGTTCCCAGGGGCACCCAGACCTCCTGGACCACCACCCCAGACCGTTGGACTGGCCTCAGGGCCCTGTGTGCTGAATCTAGTTGAGCCAGCACCCTGGGTTTGCCCTCTCCCTGGAGACCCGATTTAGAAACCTTGATAAACATAAATGCTACAGCGCGAGGTGGGGAGTGGGGGTGGCCTAGTGGGCACATCAACTCAGGCCCCCAGCTGGGTAAATAAGAATGGCCATCCACATAACACACAACGGGGAGCTGAAAACAGGCCACACGTGGCTGCCACTACAGGAGTGGAAAAGCCACTGCTAGAAAAAAAAATAAAACCTGGAAACATAGAGTGGGCACACAGAGGCCCCAGGAGCCCTGACTCTGTGGGGCCAGGTGCCCAACATACCAGTGTGTAGAGTGGAGCAAGTAGGGGGATTTTCAGCAATTGGGCAATCTGACAGCTCTATAGGAGCTCACCAGCTAGAGTGAAGGGCAAACACCCATGTGGCCCAGCACCTCAATGGAGCTGGGCTTGGGAGGGAGTTCAGACACCACCCATATGCTGTCTTGGGGCCCCTGCCTTGAAGGGAGGGGTTTCAGGCCCACCCCCCCCCCCCCACCAGAGCTCCTGTCTCTGTCCCACATCCCCTGCAGCCTGGCCCAGGTCAGGCCAGATGGCCAGCCTCAGGCCATAGGAAGTGGAGTTTATCCCAAGAGGACCCCAACACCCAAACAGTTTATAGACTTCAGTGTGAGCTGTGTTGCTGGAAGCCAACGCCACAGCGTTTGTTTAAAAACAGACAGAAGGAGCCTGGGGGGCTCAGTATGAGGAGGCCGGAGTGTTGCTGCGTGCCATGATGGCCGGGGAGGGTGGCAGCAGGGGCAGAGGACAAATGGCCCCCAGTCCCAGCCCCTGGCAGCCCCTCTGACCCTGTGTCCTTCAAGCCAAGGGACGAGCTGAGGCAGGGTCTCCCAGCTCCCACAAGGAGAGAAGCGACAGGCAGGCCCTGCTGGCCTGAAGACTCAACCTGGGGAGGCTGTCCCAGACCCCCAGGCTCTTAACCCGCCCCACCAGGGAGCCCATCCCAAGAGGCTGTGTCTGGTCCAGACCCCCACACCTGTAACCAGAGCCTGGCCGGTCTCAGCCATACTTCCAGCCACTTCCCTTGAGCAACCCCGCTGACCCTCCTGGGGCGCTGCCCACATGGCTGAGAGCCCAGCTAGGCCTGGCCAGCCAGGCCAGTGACCGTGACCTCATAACCCAGCAGGCCAGGCTGCCTGCCTAGGGAGCTCCAGACTGACCAGCTCAGAGCCCGGGACCAGGGTGGGCAGGGTAGAGCTGCATAGGGGGTCCTGACCACAAAGCAGCCAGCACGTCTGGGGCCCTCGTGAGCAGCAAGGCCCAGGCACGTGCTCACAGCCCACGTCCAGAGGAGGGCCCGAGGCACAGTCAGCCCGGCCTCTCCTCCACACTGGGGCTCCAACCCCCCTGTGGTGGGGGTGGAGGGGCAGCTGGTGCCCTCCCTGCCTCCTCACTGTTCCTCAGGGAGGGCAGACCCCTCACCCTGGCATTTTCAGTCTCCCAACCAACACTTTTGGCCTCCCACCCAGCCCCCCAGCCTACACCCCACTGCCAGCCCAAATGCCCTCCACTGTACCCCTCACCTGGTCTCCAGTCTCCTCCCTCCAGGCCTGGCCTTTCAGGGCTGGGACAAAGGGCTGTTCCACCCAGGGCACAAGCAGAGAACACAGCCCACAGCTGGGAGGGGACCTCTATTCCTCACCTGCCTCTGCATCTGAGGAGTGAGGGCTGAGCCCACAGGTAGGGGCTGCTGGGGAGAGGCCCTCCCCCATGACTGGGCCACCAGGGGGCATCTGGAGAGGGAGGGGACTCCCCCCTAGAACCAGCCCTTACTCACCCTGCCCAGCTCCCTAAGGCCCCCTGGGAACACAGAGGGTGAGGCTCAGAACAGGGAGTCTGCGGCAGGCAAGAGGGGGAGACAGGAGGTAGCAAGAACCCGCTGGCTGGACCCTTGAGGACCCCCAGGCAGGCCACTGCTGGGACTCGGGACAGTGCCCCCTCGGTCTCCAGCCACAGAGACCCTCTCTGAGGCTTGCATCCCACAGGCTCAGCCCCACAGACTGTCCTCTCAGGTCTGGGGTCCTGGCCAAGGTCAGCAGGGCAGAAGTGGAGGCCTGGACCTCTCCACGCCCTTCTTGGCCAGGCCCTCACTCCTGGGGCCTTGGTTTCTCCATCTGCAAAATGGGGGGAATAGAGTGCAGTAACCCCTGCCCCATCCTGGGGAAGGTCAGAGGTGATGAAGAGAGACAGGCAGAAGACTCCTCAAGGCCCCAGGACAGATGGACGCTACAGGGACCAGGCCGCACCAGCCGCAGCCCCACCCCCAGGGTGAGGAGGAAGAGGAGCTGCCAGCAGTCCTCCCTGGCCTCCCGGGGCAGGAAGTCCTCCTGATGCCCAGGGCCAGCTGCCCCGCCCCCACCCGCTTTCCTGGGGCATCCGCTTCACATCCCAGAACAAAGGCCCCTGGCAGCCGCCGCAGGGGGAGGGCCCAACCTCATTGCCCACTCACTGCCTCCCGACAGAAGACCCAGCCCCACCCCAGGGGGACCTGTGCCCCAAAGGAAGGCCCAGCCCCCAAGCCAGGGAACCCCCAGGCCCCTCCCACTGGCCTCTCTTCCCCTGCACAGCCAGTGTGCTTGGAGGGTCCTGCCCGGGACACCCTCAGTCTGGCTGCAGGCCAGCTGCTCCCATGACCAGATTGGGGGCACTTGAGGAGGTAGATCCCAGGGTTGCTGTGAGGGCGCCTCCAAAACGCCTTCCCCCAGCACTCCAGCCTATGCCCCCTCCATCCTCCAGAGCTCCCATTTCCTACCCCCATGGGCACCTCTGCCCACGAGGAGCCTGGTCTCTGTCCCCAACCCCCACGAGCAGGGTATGCCAAAGGGACCCAGTCGTCACGCAGTGACTCAGGGAGGAAGGGGCAATGAGCTCCTTTTCCTAAAGGGAAGGTGGTGAACGCGGGAGTCATCTCTGAAATTCCACCGTGGCTCAGAAACATGCCTAGGAAAGGGTTTTCTCTCTTCACGGAGCTGGACACTGGGTGCTTCCACTCCACTCAACTCCAAAGCACGCAACTGGGCACGTCCTAGGCTCCCCTGCCCCAGCCCCAACCAAGGCTGGCATCCCCTTAACCAAGACGGGGGCTTCCATAAGTCATAAAGAGGAGAAGGAAGAAGGGAGGGGTAGGGACATGAGAAGAGCAAAGGGTTGGCGGGTAGACAGATGTTAGGTGGATGGGCTGGTGGGTGGGTAGGTAGATGGATGAGTGGGACGGTGGGTGGGTAGATGGATGGGTGAGAGGGTGACAAAAAGAGAGGACGGGGAGAGAGAGAGGAAGAGCAGTCGGCGGGTGGGAGAGTCGATCTCCCACAAGCAGGGCTGGAAACGGTCGCTTTCCCATTTGTGTCATTTTACATTTGGGGAAACCGAGTCTTGGTGGGCAAGACGCACACAGAATGAAACCGTGGCCCCAGCGCAGGTCCAGTCTGCAGGGCAAATGTCCCGCCTGCCTCCGCACCTCTTACACAGATAGACACCGAGGCGCAGGGGGCCACAAAGACGGGGAGGGGGTGGGGTGGTGTTAGCACTGTCCGAGCTCCCCCTTGGCCCCACCCACTGCACCTCGGGAGGGCACTGTGCCCACCTGCTTCGGGAGGCCAGACCACTGTGTGCCCAGAGAGCACCCCTGCCCTGCCCCAGTCTGGCCAGGCTTGTCCACAGAGGAGGAGGGGCGAGAAGGACCCAGCGGCTCAGCACAAGCTCCCCTGCTGACCCCAGGGCAGCAGCAGAGTCCATGTCCCCCTCTCCCTCCCTGGCAACCCCTCTAGGGCAGTGCCAGAGACAGGGGCACCCTGGGGCACACAGGGTTGCTGAGGTCCCTCTCATGCTCCCGGCGGAAGGGAAGAGAGCACAGGTGTGGTGAAGGCCCAGTGAGCTGAAGGGCAGTGGGCCTGGTGCCCCCCAGACCTGGCAGCCCAGGGGCCTCCTGCAGGGCCTAGGAAGGGAGCCCCTCCCAGGGCCTAAGAGCTAACCCCACCCCTCCATTCCCCTGGAACTCCCAGGCCACTTACTGGGACTCAAACCCATTCCCCTCACCAACCCCTGCCCACCAGGCCTCCAGGTGGGGGCAGGAGGCAACCAACACTGCCCACTAAACCCGCCTGCAGGGCCCGCCTCCCACCCAGCCAGGCTTCCAGGAGATGTGTCCCCACCTCTCCTGGGATGCCCTCAAGGTGAGAGCAGGATGGAGGCCCAGTGGAGGAGCAGAGACCCACCAGGTCACACACCAGGATGTGGCTAAGCCGGCCTGGACTCAGGCCCCTGGGCTCATGTGACCAGGGAAGGGGTGAGCGTGGGGTCGAGCAGGATCAACCCTGAGCCCGATGCCCAGGCAAGCCCAGAGCTGGCTGCTTCTGGGCTCGGCCTCATCAACCTGCCACCCCCACCCCGCTCCACCCAAGGAGGCGATGGGACTGCTGGCCCCTTTCACAGGCCAGGATTCCAAGGCCAGATACCTTGTGGGGAGTGGGAGTGTGAGCCTGAACCAGCCCAGATCCACCAAAGGGGGAAATACCTGACACCCTCCTGCCCGCCTGAATGGGAGTTGGGGGGGCACACCTAACCCTTGGGTGGCCCCGCAGCACAGGTATCCTAGGAATGTCCACTTCCGCTGGCCTGTGCATTCCTGCAGCCCCTCCCACTCCCCAGCAGGCCTGGCTCCCTGCGGAGGAATTCCTCTGAGTAAACACCAGGGCGCCTGGCCAGGGGCACAGGGCCCACAGCCTTCAGCCCCACCTCCGTGTCAGCCCCCCAGTGCCCCTCACCCTAATTCTCCATGTGACCTCTGGAAAGCCCCCCATCTGGCCTCCTGCCTTGCTGTGAATCATGAGGATGCTGAGAAAACAATGGAAGGTGCCCACTGCCACGCCTGTGTCCGTGCTGAGCTTGCCACAAGCAGTCCGTCCATGCCCGGGCCAGCCCGGCCTCCCAGCCCACTCTAGGTGGAGACCCTGCCTTCCAGTCCATGCCCCAAGGGGAGCCCTTCAGCCAGAGACACAGGGTAGGGCTGCGGCAGACAGAACAGGGACTATACCTGGCCCAGGTCCAGGGTGACGTTGACCTCGTTGTACTCCAGGCCCCGGGACAATGGTGGGCTCTGCCACCAGCGCTCCGTGCCGTCAATGGCGTTGCTCACGGGGTGAGCCCTGTTGCTGCTGGCAGCCGTGCAGATGTCGCAGTACTGGCCCTGTGGGGGAGAGGTAGTCAGATGGCCAAGGCGTGCTGTGATCTTTTGCCTCTCTGGTCATTCCCACCCCTGCCCACGGGGCCCACCCCTAGCCTGCGGAGCCTTGTCTGCCGTTCACTCTTTCATTTGGCAAACACACACTGGGTGCCAACACAGCTCATGTGAGACGATCACACCTGCCATAGAGGAAACAGGAGAGTGGGCGGGGGAGGGGCACCCAGTGCAGGTGGAGAAATCACAGTAGGCCTCCTTGAGGAGGCGGCATCTGAGTCCTACACCATGAAAGAGGGTATGCTCCAGGAAGAAGGGCTGGCTGTGCAAAGGCCCTGGGGCAGGAAGAGCAAACTAGAAGTAAACAGCAAGAAGGCCAGTGCAACTGGAGCTGAAGGGCAAAGGGCTGGCTAAGGGGCAAGTCACATGTCATTTCCCCCACAAAGCTGGCCACTGCAGGGGGCTTTAGAAGGGCTGGCACAGGATGGGGCCCAGTGGGAACCTAAAGAGGGAGGAAGGTAGGGCTACAGTCAGAAGGCCCAGGCCCAGTGTGTGCTCCTCCCCACCTCTACCAGCCCATCCCTCAAACCTCCCTGCCAGGCTCTCACCCAGAGCCATGGAGCAGGGTCTCCAGGGAGGCAGCCTGTGGGGAGGCCCCAGAGGGCAGGCACGTGGGCAGCCGGCAGACGAGGCCGGGACCTGCTGGCTCTGCCATTTCCGAGCTCTGGGACCCGGCCAGATCCCAGCAGCGGCTGAGTCTCACTGCCCTGTCTGAAGAGTGGGCGTAATGCTGGCACCTGCTGCAGCCACTGCAGGATTAATGGATCCCACGCAGGGCCTGGCAGCTGCTTCTGTCACGGTCCAGCCACCTGCCAGGGCCCAGTCCTCTGGCGGGGGACACAAGGGCTCCCAGCGCCATCCCGGCCTGCTGTCCCCATGGGGTAGGAGCAGGTGCTGGAAGCCCAGGCTGGGGTAGGGGGCAGCGCTGGGCCCTGGCTGCTGGCCCAGTGGAGGCCCAACCCCCCAGCCCAGAGGAAACCAGACCTGCTGTCCCTTCGCACACAAAGGCGGCCCTCGGAGACTTGGCACTGATTGAGGCCCAGAGAGGCTGCGTCTGGGAAATGTGGCTGCTCCACCCCTCCCAGCCTCCCAGGGGGCCAGATCTCCTCCTAGGAGTTGGGAGCGTGGGAGATGCCCTGTCCCCCCTCCCAGGCCTGGCAGCCTAAGAGCTCCCAGCCTCCACCCAGGCAAGGTGCGCCCCTGCCTCCCCTGGACACACCTGCTCACGGCTTCCACCCTGTGGCCAGGACAGCAAGACCAAGAGGTGGCAGCCTGGGTGCCAAGCAGCAGAACCCTCTGTGTTGGGTGCTTGGGGAGACCCCCCTCTACCCTCTCCCTATGGCCCTGGAACCCTGATCTCCAGATCAGCTGTTACTCCTTAGCAGGGCCCCATTGTGTAGGACCACCCAAGAAGCTGACCTGACACCCCCCACCCCCCACCACTCTGCTTTATTTATTCTGTCACGAGGCTGTTGGCGATTCTTCATTTACTGCCTCCTTGGGCAGAGGGGATGAGGGGGTGGCGTGCACCTGCCTTGTTTTTATATTTATTTTATTTATTTATCTGGCTGCACCAGGTCTTACTTGTGGCACACTGGATCTTTTTGTTGCAGCATGTGGGATCTAGTTCCCTGACCAGGGATCGAACACAAGCTCCCTACATTGCGAGCACAAAGTTTTAGCCACTGGACCATGAGAGAAGTCCCCCTGCCTTGCTCTTAACTGCATCCCTGAAGTCATGACCCAGAGCTGCCACACAGAGGAGCAGGAGCAATGGGCAGGACACCCAAAAGAGGGGCACCATCTGTACAAGCCATACCACCAGCTCACATGGAGGAACCCAGGCTCCGGGTCCCAGACTGTGAGAGCTCCCAGAGGGTGGGCTCAGAGACGATCATGGGAAACACGGAGCACATGTGTGCAAGCTGTCTGGGGCCTGGTGGGGCTCTCAGAGGAGGTGGGTAGGGCCGTCTGGCTGGGGTGGTGGGCCTTCCAAAGAAGACTGCCTTGGTCAAAAGAGACAACGGAAATGTCTGCTCAGGTCCACCCAGAGAGTCAGGGCCACAGCAGGGCCGCCTGATGTGGGCGCACAGTGGATGGAGCCGGGGGTGGAGGGGTGGGGAAACGAGGTTCCCTCCGCCCCTCTGCTGCAGAGGGTCCTGCTGGGAACAGAACAAGGAAGCAAGGAGCAGTGATAAGGACTTCCCCTCCCAGTGAGTCACCATGCTGGCAGCTGAGCCCCCGACTTCCCCTGCAGTGCTGGGGCCAGCCCAGAATATCTCACGTGCCCACCTGAAGTCACAGGGCCAGATCCCCAAGTTACCCTCTGCCTGCCCCAGCTGCCCACAGGACTGCCTCGACCCAATGTACAGCAGGGCTCATCCTGTGCCCTGGGTGGCATGTCCCCAGCCAGCTTCTGCCCCATTTCCTCCAGGGGACCCCAGAAACTGCTGGCTTGCAGCTGTGGACCACGTGACCCTCCTGACCCACCCACAAAATTGGGTTCTTGGGATGGAGAGGTGGGCCTGGTCACTTAGCTCCAGAAGGTGCTTGCAGACAAGGCCCTTTACCAACCCAACAAGAGGCAAGGGTGGTAAGGAGACCTCGTCCCCTAAGAGGACAGGGAAGCAGGTCCGGTGACTCGACCACGGCTGGCCATCAGTGTTTCTGGCCATGCTGGCAGCCTCCAAACAGGGGTGCCATAACTGAGCGCTGCAGACTTTTAAAGTGAGGCCTCAGTCCTAACCTGCTAGACCGGGAGTGCAGGACTCAAGTTTTGCTCAGGGCCCTTGCCTGCAACGCCACGGCCACGGCCACTTGCCAAGCGGTCACTGTGTGACAGACTGCCTCCCAGGCCCCTTAGGCAGGCCAAGCTCACGGCTTCAGGTGAGGCGGCCCTCGTGATGTACCCATTTTATAGATGAGGAGCCTGAGACTGGGATAGGAGGAAGCCATACAGCTAAGGAGAGGGCCTTGGGCACAGGCCATCAGCTCCTGGGCTGCTCCTTTACATACTGTGCTGCTGCTGCTGCTGCTAAGTCGCTTTAGTCGTGTCCGACTCTGTGCGACCCCATAGACGGCAGTCCACCAGGCTCCCCCGTCCCTGGGATTCTCCAGGCAAGAACACTGGAGTGGGTTGTCATTTCCTGCTCCAATGCATGAAAGTGAAAAGTGAAAGTGAAGTCGCTTAGTCGTGTCCAACTCTTAGCAGCCTACCAGGCTCCTCCGTCCATGGGATTTCCCAGGCAAGAGTACTGAAGTGGGGTGCCATTGCCTTCTCCGTAAACACTGTGAGGAGGTAATAAGCAGCCCTTCCTCAACGGCCTGGGCAGGCAGCACAGGTGGGCAGGGGGAGGTGGCCTGGAGCCTGAGCTGATTAGCTGTGAAATCCCGGGGGAGCATCTGGGGGCGGGCACTTAGCCAGGCCCTCTGGGCAGCTTTGGAGCCCCCCACAAGCTCCTCCTCTTGACCTGGCCCCTCTGATGTCACCCAGAGACATTAAGGGCCCAGGGTAGGGGTCCAGGTGGCCCCGCTCACCCTAGCCAGATCCTGGTCTGCTTTGGGGCTTTACAGGCCTCAGTTTTCCCACCTGAAATGTGGGCTTGAGACCTCCCCCTCAGCTGGGCAGGGCTTGCAGGAGAGCATGAGTCCAGAAAGGTGTGTTCAGGAGCCCAAGGGAAGTGATACTCTGTCCCAGACAACACTGCCGCACCAGGGCCCCCTCTCACTTCTATCCACCCCCATGGGGTTGGAGGGGGGCAAGGGGAGTGGGCAGGCAGGCCCTGTAAAGGGGCCCCAGCACTACCTCCCTCATTCATCACCCCATCAAGGCTCCTCCCTCCCCCAGTCTCTCCTACCAGGAAGGTGGCAGCAAGTCCCTGGAGGCTGAGGCTCAGGTTACAACAGCCTTGGGGCCCCCAGACTCTCCCTAAGGTAGGACAGGGATGGGAGGATGGGCCCTGCATGGAGTGTCAGGGAACCTCCAGAGCAGGCCCTACTCCGCCCCCAGGCAGAGAGATGCCCCTGATTACACCTCCGAGCTCTCATCCCCAGTTAAAAACCCCTCTGTCTGTCCTCCTCCAACCTCGAGGGTCCAACCGACTCCCTAGAAACCCCGGCGGGGACAGCTTCAACCCTCCAGCCGGAGTTAGCACTCCTGTGTCTGGCCCTTCCGCCCCCATCCCTGGCCCATCCCGTCGCCAGCAGGTTCCAGCCTGTCCCGGAGGAAGGCGGAGCGGTCGGCCCCCTCCCCACAGGCAGCCGGCCACGGAAGCCAAGTCCCGCCCTCGCCGGGATCCCGGGACTCGGGGCCGCCAGGGACCAGGCACCAGCCCCTCCCGTCCAGCTCGTCACCGCTGCCGAACTCGACCGGTGCCGGCCGCGCCCGGGTCGGTTGCGTGCCGCCTTCCCGGCGGGAAGCGCACTTCTCTGGCTGAACCAGAAGGGCCGAGCTGGGGTCCCTTCCGTCCCCCGAAATGCAGAACTGGGGCGTTGGGACGGGCGGCGGCCGCGGTCCGTACCTGGGCTCTTCGCCTAGTAGGGCTGGAATTCCGGAGTCTGAGCCCGGTGCTCGCCCCGCGCGGGCGTCCCCACCACCCCCGCCCGGCCTCCCGCCCTCGCTCACCTGGATGGTCTGGTTGGGGTCCCCGCCGGCCACGGGGCCCCCCACCAACTTGCAGTAGAGGTCCTCGGTGGGGCGCGGGGCGCCGCGCGCAGGGGCCTCCTCGCCGCAGGTGGCCGAGGCGGCGATGCGGGCGCCCTCAGCCAGGTTGAAGTAGGGCGGGTGCAGGCTGAAGCCACCGCCCGCCGCCCGCGCCCGCGCCGCGCCCAGCAACGCCAGTCCGGCCAGCAGCAGCGGCGCGGGGCCCCAGGAATCGCGGGGCCGCGCGCCCGGTTTCGCCATCTTCCAGCTCGGGGACTGCGGGCGAGGCGGGAGCCCGGCGGGTCTGCGGCGCCCGGCCGGGCTCGGCTCGCTCCGCCCGCGGACGTCAGGCCCCGCCCCGGCCCGCCCGGGAGCTTCGGCCCCGCGCCCCGGGGAGGGGGCGGGGGAGGCCGGGGGGAGGGGCGGCCGGCCGCCTTAACCCTTGGGACCCCGGCCCGGCCGGCCTCCTGGAAGGGGGACACCTGCTGATCTCGGGCCGGGCCGTGGGAATGCTGCGCCCAGGCGGCCCCGGGGCGTGGCTCCCGGTTCCTGGCGGCCCCCTGCGCCCTCCAGCACCGCGGCCCCGGACGCGCCGGCCCGCTCCTCTCGGTCCAGCGGATCCGCTCTTTGTTTCCCTAACTTCGGGCACCTCTAGGCGGCCGAGGGTCCCCGGCGGTCCCGGGTTCGGCGCCGCTCGCCTCGGGTCCAATCCGGGCCCAGCCCGTCCCCACCCGCGACCCCAGAACCGGCAGAGCGACTCGAATGACCGCAGCCAGGGAGCCCAAACGCGGAGTCCCTGGGATTGAGATGTGAAACCCGGAGCGCAGCGCATCCTGGCCGCCTCTCGCCGGCTGGTTTTCCGTGTTTTGCGCATGGTACTGGCCCCCATTCTGCCTCATCCAGCAGGTGTGCAGGAAGGTGCACTCTGCCGGCTGTGAATGGCGGTGGGTAGTGGCCCCGGAGACAATCCGATCTGCAGAGGGAGAGGGAGACCCCTCATTGCGGACTCCGTGTTCCCTTGCGAGGGGCCAGGTCAGATTCAACCCCACCTGACTCCTGCCTGCGCAGGGTTTGGTTTAAAAATTCTCTAAAACGGGGAAGTGGGGCCCTCTGCAGTGAAGGGAGGATACTCAGAGCCCCGTAGGTGCCAGGAAGACTGGCTGCAAAGGAGGGCATCTATTGAGCACCTGCTGTGTGAAGGGGGGGGCCAAGTGTGAGCTCACCCTGGTGCCACCGTCTCTGTCTGCTAGTGGAACCCTCAGGCTCAGGGCAGGTGCTCAAGGACACTGGGGAAATGGGGCTGGAAGAGACGCCAAGCTCAGGATTGTGTCTCAGGATTGTGTCCCAGCTGTTTTTGCGTTTGGGTGGCTTCGGCCACTGGGTCTCCTCCCCTCCTTCAGCTCCTGGCCCACATCCGCCTCAAGGGAAGCCCTGATGGGGCTGGCGCAGCTGCTGGGCTGGCAGGGCCCCCAGTCTATGAGCTAGGCCAGCTGGGTGTCTGTCCCACGTGGGACCCCCTGGACAGTCCTGGGGAGTTGAGTAAGTGTGTGGGGTGGCAGCCAGCTGGTCCTGGCGGGTCCTGCCCCAGTAGTTGTTCCCGGAAGGTCACACCACTGGTCACATCTTTCTGGCTGTCCCTGGCCTTCTGCAAATCCTGAATCCCAGGGGCTGGACGGCAGCTTCTCTGCAGAGTTGAGACAGGCAGGCAGTGTGGGCTGGCTCCCTCCTCCCCTCTCTCTCCTTTCCCTTCTTTCTCATCTCCCTCTGCTCCCAGGCTATTCTGTAACTCCACCTGGGGGAGGGGGAGAAGAGGTTGTTCCTCCCCAGATACCCTCTGAGTTGGAGAGGGCCTGGCCTAGATGGGGGAGGGGCAGGTGGACAGGAAGGAATCCAGAGTCCTGGTGCCTTGACAGGCCAGCTCACTGGCTAATTTATGACCCCTTGAGAGGAGAGCTGCCTCTGGGCAAGTAGCAGGGTTTCCAGATGGGGGATTTGACCTGTCCTCGCCCCGCCCTCCCTACTGCCCAGAGGTGCCCCCATAACACACATCACAGCAGTGCGCTCTGGCCCTGGCACTGTCACCCCCTTGGCTCTGGTGGCCTGGCATCCTGGGGGCTGGAGCTGGGAACCCTCCACCCAGGCTGCCCCCCATGTCAGCTTCTCAACACCCATGGAGGGGCCCGGGGACAGAGGTGAGAGGTGGGAGCCCTCTGAGCCTCCCAGAGATCAGGCCACCGCTGTCCAGAGGGCACAGAGCAGACGGGAGGGAGGGGCCGCCGCCTGAGAATGCGCTGAGTCAGCCGGGCCAGCATGCAGAGGGTTAATCGCAGGCTAGCGGCTTCCGGAGACAGCTGCCCTGAGCAACTGGTGGCCTGGGCCTGGGGGTGAGGGGGGAGGCGCATTGCCTGGTAAAGTGGGCAGAGGGCAATGTGGCGGAAGGAGCTGAATGAGATGCCCGCTTGGCCCCCACCCTGTGCCCGCTTAGGTGCCCCAGCTGGAGCAGGGCAGGAGAGGGAGGCCCATCTCTGCCCACCTTCATGCCTGATGCCTGAGGCACATTTCCAGCAAGTCATTTTCAGCTGGCCCAGCAAGGGTGTCCAGTCTTGCTCTGACTCCTGGGTCACCCAGCCACCTTTCCTACTTAGGAATTGGGAAACTGAGGGTCAGTTTCCAAGGCCCAGGGGTCAGTCAGGAGCATGTGGTTAGCAAGGGAGAGAAGAAGATGGACTGGCATTCATTTTCTCTTCCCAGATGTATTGGGCAACTTTGGGGTACAGGTCTGTAATGCAGTGCCCTCCACCCCCAAACAGGCTGCTTTAGCCTTCTGTCCTAAGTTCACAGGAGAGGGACACCAAGTCCTGGGAGGTGGGTGGTGGGTGAAGGCAGCTCACGGGAAGGGGTGTGGAGGCAATCTGACCCCCTCTGTCCTGCTAGGCTCTGACCATGTCCCATGAGGAGGACCCCACACCCAGAGTCCCCCCACCCAGCCCCACAGTAACTGGAGCCCCGGGACCTGTGGGAGGTCAGATACAAGTGGGGAAGAGGTGCTTCTGAACCCAGGTAGGGGGTCCAGCCAATCCCCCCACACCGAGCCCTGGGATAAGACCCCTGCAGTGGGGCCCGGGCCAGGGGAGCCCACCCTCAAGACTGCGCCCCCCCACCTTGATGTCATGCCCAGGAGCCCTGCTCAGCCCCATCTGCAGGGTAGCTGTGGGGACCACAGGCCAGGCCACATGGGCACACCTGCCGTAGCCCGAGCTGAGTCCTAACCACGACCATAACTCCCCGGGAGCAGCTGCGAGGGGCACCCCTCATTACACTCAGCCGCATCATCACATCACAGTCGGTAACAGATGACTGTGCCGACCTTGACCGCTGTCCTGGATCCCAGCTCTCACCCGGGCACTGCTCCTCCAGTGGGGGAGGAGAAACTGCAATGCCCCATGGGGAGGAGGAAGCTGAGCTCTCTGCTTCTCGCTGGGAGTGTGTCTCCCTTTGGCAGGAAGAGGTTTCAGGAGAAGCTAGGCTGTGGTTTGGAATATTCCCTGCCCTGCCCCAGGGCTGCCCTGATGCCTTCTGGGGAGCCCAGCTGGCCAAAACATGTACCCCGTCCATCCAGGCTGGCTATGGGGCAGGCAGCAAGGCTGATGCTGGCTGGCTGCTGCTGGCAGCCCTGGTCCAGCCCAGGCATGGGGGTAGGATGCAGACCAGCTGAGGGAAGGCCTCATTCAGTTCAGTTCAGTTCAGTTCAGTCGCTCAGTCGTGTCCAACTCTTTGCGACCCATGAATCACAGCACGCCAGGCCTCCCTGTCCATCACCAACTCCCGGAGTTCACCCAGACTCATGTCCATCGAGTCAGTGATGCCATCCAGCCATCTCATCCTCTGTCGTCCCCTTCTCCTCCTGCCCCCAATCCCTCCCAGCATCAGAGTCTTTTCCAATGAGTCAACTCTTCGCATGAGGTGACCAAAGTACTGGAGCTTCAGCTTTAGCATCATTCCTTTCAAAGAAATCCCAGGGCTGATCTCCTTCAGAATGGACTGGTTGGATCTCCCTGCAGTCTAAGGGACTCTCAAGAATCTTCTCCAACACCACAGTTCAAAAGCATCAATTCTTCGGCGCTCAGCCTTCTTCACAGTCCAACTCTCACATCCATACATGACCACTGGAAAAACCATAGCCTTGACTAGATGGACCTTTGCTGGCAAAGTAATGTCTCTGCTTTTGAATATGCTCTCTAGGTTGGTCATAACTTTGCTTCCAAGGAGTAAGCGTCTTTTATTTTCATGGCTGCAGTCACCATCTGCAGTGATTTTGGAGCCCAACAAAACAAAGTCTGACACTGTTTCCACTGTTTCCCCATCTATTTCCCATGAAGTGATAGGACCGGATGCCATGATCTTCGTTTTCTGAATGTTGAGCTTTAAGCCAACTTTTTCACTCTCCTCTTTCACTTTCATCAAGAGGCTTTTTAGTTCCTCTTCACTTTCTGCCATAAGGGTGGTGTCATCTGCATATCTGAAGTTATTGACATTTCTCCCAGCAATCTTGATTCCAGCTTGTACTTCAGCCAGTCCAGCGTTTCTCATGATGTACTCTGCATGGAAGTTAAATAAGCAGGGTGACAATATACAGCCTTGACGTACTCCTTTTCCTATTTGGAACCAGTCTGTTGTTCCATGTCCAGTTCTAACTGTTGCTTCCTGACCTGCATACAGATTTCTCAAGAGGCAGGTCAGGTGGTCTGGTATTCCCATCTCTTTCAGAACTTTCCACAGTTTATTGTGATCCACACAGTCAAAGGCTTTGGCATAGTCAATAAAGCAGAAATAGATGTTTTTCTGGAACTCTCTTGCTTTTTCCATGATCCAGCGGATGTTGGCAATTTGATCTCTGGTTCCTCTGCCTTTTGTAAAACCAGCTTGAACATCAGGAAGTTCACGGTTCACATATTGTCATCATTAGGAGGTTGTAAAGGGTTGTAAAGCCAGCAGGTCTGGGGCTGAGAGAGCTCCCTGGCCTCTGGGCCATTGCTCAGTCCAGAGCCCTCCCTGGCCGTGGGCTGGCACAGTCCACTGGGAAGGCAGAGGACAGCACAGATGACCTGAAAGGGTACCAGAAGGGTGGGGCCGGGCTGGAGTCCCCTCATTCCCAGCTGAGGAGGGCCCGGGGACAGGTCCCTGGATGCCCCTGATGGACTGGTGTCTCCTGCCTGTGACCCCAGCTGGGCCACCTTCGGGCTCCCCCAGGCCTCCAGGGCATGGGCTCTGGGAAACCTCTGAGGCCACCAGGCTTTGGGTTGACCCCAGCAAGGAGCAGATGGTTTTGACCCCTGTGCTGCCCAGCCAAGGGCCTTCCTCCAGGAGCATTCTGTCCCTGGAGCTCTGGAGGGTCCACTTCTGCCTGCTCTGTGCCCAGCCTACAGGCCACAGTCCCCAGGGTGCCCATGAAGGCCAGACCCTCGGGCATCCTGGTGGGCAATTTGTACCTTGGAGGGGGTCCAGACAGGCTCACATGTGCCCAGTGCCATGGGCTGGGCTGGCCAGCCCCCAGGTCCAGGGCTCTACACAGAAGTTCCCCAAAGCTCCTTTCTCCCACTCAGCTCACCTCCTTCCAGACTGGTGTCCTAGATGGGCAGGCCTGGCTTTCTAGAAGGCACACACATCCAGGATGCTCAGAAATGTGAGGCTTTGTGACTCCCCATAGGCTGGTCAGTGTGCTGTCAATGAGCAGACAGCCTGGATCAGGCAGGAGTCCAGAGTCCGGAGTTTGGCTTGTACATCCCCTCCTGTGGCCTCAGTGTCTCCAGCTGAGTGTAGGGGAGCCCCCACCCTGCTGACATAGGAGCACCAGGCTTTGTGAAGGATGCCACAAGCTGGAGGAATCAGACCAGTCACCTTATGGACTGGAACCTTTATGATCACAGCTATGGGTGCCGGCTGCCTGCTGGGCTGGGCCCCTGGCTGGCACTCACTCATCCTGTCTCCCTCCTCCCAAGCCATACTGGCTTTTTTTTTTTTTTTTTTTTTCATACTGGCTTTTGTTTATCTTAGGATAAAAGCCAGACCCCTCACTGCAGCCCCCAGGCCCCAAGGAGCCTCCTAGCTATGCGCTGCCTGTCTGGGCAGTCAGGCTGAGCCTCCAGCCTTCCCTCCCCCTCTATCTCGTGGAACTTTGGCCTTATTCCCTCCACCCAGGACACAACAGAGACCCTGCCCCTTCGTCTGCTCTCTTGGGCCCCTAGTGGGTCAGACAGGTATGCACCTGCCCTGCTTTCTCATATTCAGTTCAATCACACCTATGTCTTGCCTGTCCTTCTTGCCATATCCCCAGGCCTGGTGAAGAGGAGGTGCCTAGGGAGTGCCCACCACATGAAGGGCAGCCTCTTGGGTTTACCCTGTCACAGGTCCTTCTAGCCTGTGCAGGACCCTACGACTTGGGCCTCTGGTTCTCCAGAAGAAGCCCACTGCTGTACTCTGGGGACCCCTTCCCAGCCCAGGGTCTGTGAGCTGGAAGGAGAGGCAGGGCCTGCTGAGAGGAAGGAGCTGCCGTCTGAGATAGCCCCCATGTTGGCATCCTTGCACGATATCTCTCCCACCATGGCTCACCAGACGCCCCCCTGACCCAGCCCTGGGCTTAAGGAGCAACCCTCAGCCACAAATCTCCCACCCCAGCCCCAGGGGAGTGGTGGGCTGAGTTGGGGAGGCCCTAGGAACCCCTGAGGAGGGGGCCCGGACCTCCCTGGAGAGCCAATCAAATCCAGAGGGCAAAGGGAGGGGCTGGTTCAGAAGTGAGGTTGCTCTTCGGACCCCAGGCCCAGGTACCTCCCTCAATGGGGCACCTCCCAGCACCTTCCTGGGGTGTAAAGTTGGGGGTCCAGGGCTCCTGCTCCCAGATCTGTGGGGAGCAGTGGGTTGACCCCAGAAGGCTTACATCAGTCTCTGTATCCCCCACACAGGACGGCAGCATCCACATCAGACACCCACGGGGCCAACCTGTCTGCAGTGTTATTATTTACTCCATTTGGCCTTTGGCTCCTGGGACTCCCCCACGCCCCTGCTCACCACCTTCCTGCTCTGTACTGTGGACTGGGCAGCCCTGGGGGAAGCAGGTGAGGGGCAGGGGGTCCCCAGCACAGAAGGAGGGGGTGGCACGTAGGGACCTGGGTTGTCCCTGACCCCCCCTCCCTCTCAGGACTGACCTGCAGCAGGCCCTTCCCCCCAGGTCCCTGGGGGCCTGGCCGAGCTCCAGTTCCCGCGGGGTGAGGGCTCTGCAGCTCCTCCAGGAGGTGCCCACAGGCGGCCTTATATGGCCAGAAGGCCTTGCTGCCCAGGAGGAATCTGATCCCACGGGAAGGGCAGGGATGTGGGGCTGAGCCCCAGGCTGGGCCAGGCAGGGCCAAGGGGAGTGGTTTGAATGGCCCTAGTCTCCTGGCCCACAGCCCCCTAAAAGCAGCCAGATAAGCCCGACCCCCTTGCCAACTTTGGGACGTCTGGTTGGGGGCCCTGTGACAAACCCTGGGGGTCTGCCATCCTGGCAAGAGCTGCAAGATTTGAGGCCAGCCGCCCCACCCCGACAGTACCACCCAAACCATACCAGGTACAGCCTGCGAGGGTCTGGGGCCTGCAGCCTGGCTCTGGCCTTGACTGGCTAGGTCACTGGCCCTCAGTAAGTTGCCTCTTTCCCTGGGCAGGCCCAGCCTGGCATCAGTGCCCTCCCCAGAGTGGCACCAGGGTCCCCACACCGCATCTGGACACCTGCTGGGATTCAACCTCCCTGCCCAGCCTCCCCGCCTCCCTCCCAGCCCATCATCCCTCCCTCCATCACCCCCACCTCTCTCTGTCCCAACTCTCTCCTTCTCTGGGTTTCTCACTCTGGCTACCCTCTCTCTCTGCCTCTGTCTCCCTGCCTCTGTCTGTCTCTCCTTTTCTGTGTGTCTCTTGGTGTCCCTCTTCCTCCCACCTGCTGCCCTCCATCTGCTGAGCTCCACTACTCTGGGCAGCCCTAGCCCCTCCCCCAAAGATTGGCAGCAGCAGCGGTGACATAGGCTCCTCCTGCCCTCTGGCCCATCTGCCACCTGGAAGCTCTGGCCGTGGGGGCCTGGTGGGCCTTGCTGGCAGGGCTGGGAAGTGGGCCAGCCTATGAGGACGCAGCTTCCCTGGGCCCCTGAGCTGCCACATGGCTCTGGGACACAGCAAGTAGAGGTGGAGTCCACCTTTCCAGGGGCACCAGCGTCCACTGCCTGCACGTTGGGGCTGCGGCCAGGAGAGGCCCCAGACCATGCGCAGTGCAGCCGCTCAGTCGTGTCCGACTCTTTGCGACCCCATGAATCGCAGCACGCCAGGCCTCCCTGTCCATCACCAACTCCCAGAATTCACCCAGACTCATGTCCATTGAGTCAGTGATGCCATCCAGCCATCTCATCCTCTGTCGTCCCCTTCTCCTCCTGCCCTCAATGCCTCCCAGCATCAGAGTCTTTTCCAATGAGTCAACTCTTCGCATGAGGTGGCCAAAGTACTGGAGCTTCAGCTTTAGCATCATTCCTTTCAAAGAAATCCCAGGGCTGATCTCCTTCAGAATGGACTGGTTGGATCTCCTTGCAGTCCAAGGGACTCTCAAGAGTCTTCTCCAACACCACAGTTCAAAAGCATCAATTCTTCGGCACTCAGCCTTCTTTACAGTCCAACTCTCACATCCATACACGACTACTGGAAAAACCATAGCCTTGACTAGACAGACCTTTGTTGGCAAAGTAATGTCTCTGTTTTTGAATATGCTATCCAGGTTGGTCATAACTTTGCTTCCAAGGAGTAAGCGTCTTTTAATTTCATGGCTGCAGTCACTATCTGCAGTGATTTTGGAACCCCAAAAAATAAAGTCTGACACTGTTTCCACTGTTTCCCCATCTATTTCCCATGAAGTCATGGGACCAGATGCCATGATCTTCGTTTTCTGAATGTGGAGCTTTAAGCCAACTTTTTCACTCTCCTCTTTCACTTTCATCAAGAGGCTTTTTAGTTCCTCTTCACTTTCTGCCATAAGGGTGGTGTCATCTGCATATCTGAGGTTATTGACATTGCTCCCGGCAATCTTGATTCCAGCTTGTGTTTCTTCCAGTCCAGTGTTTCTCATGATGTACTCTGCATGGAAGTTAAATAAGCAGGGTGACAATATACAGCCTTGATGTACGCCTTTATTTGGAACCAGTCTGTTTTTCCATGTCCAGTTCTAACTGTTGCTTCCTGACCTGCATACAGATTTCTTAAGAGGCAGGTCAGGTGGTCTGGTATTCCCATCTCTTGAAGAATTTTCCACAGTTGATTGTGATCCACACAGTCAAAGGCTTTGGCATAGTCAATAAAGCAGAAATAGATGTTTTTCTGGAACTCCCTTGCTTTTTCCATGATCCAGAGGATGTTGGCAATTTGATCTCTGGTTCCTCTGCCTTTTCTAAAACCAGCTTGCACATCAGGAAGTTCATGGTTCACGTATTGCTGAAGCCTGGCTTGGAGAATTTTTAGCATTACTTTACTAGCGTGTGAGATGAGTGCAATTGTGCGGTAGTTTGAGCATTCTTTGGCATTGCCTTTCTTTGGGATTGGAATGAAAACTGACCTTTTCCAGTCCTGTGGCCACTGCTGAGTTTTCCAAATTTGCTGGCATATTGAGTGCAGCACTTTCACAGCATCATCTTTTAGGATTTGAAATAGCTCAACTGGAATTCCATCACCTCCACTAGCTTTGTTCTTAGTGATGCTTTCTAAGGCCCACTTGACTTTACATTCCAGGATGTCTGGCTCTAGGTCAGTGATCACATCATCGTGATTATCTAGGTCATGAAGATCTTTTTTGTACAGTTCTTTTGTGTATTCTTGCCACCTCTTCTTAATATCTTCTGCTTCTGTTAGGTCCATACCATTTCTGTCCTTTATTGAGCCCAACTTTGCATGAAATGTTCCCTTGGTATCTCTAATTTTCTTGAAGAGATCTCTAGTCTTTCCCATTCTGTTGTTTTCCTCTATTTCTTTGCATTGATCGCTGAGGAAGGCTTTCTTATCTCTTTTTGCTGTTCTTTGGAACTCTGCATTCAGATGCTTATATCTTTCCTTTTCTCCTTTGCTTTTCTCTTCTCTTCTTTTCACAGCTATTTGTAAGGCCTCCCCAGGCAGCCATTTTGCTTTTTTGCATTTCTTTTCCATGGGGATGGTCTTGATCCCTGTCTCCTGTACAATGTCACGAACCTCATTCCATAGTTCATCAGGCACTCTATGTATCAGATCTAGGCCCTTAAATCTATTTCTCGCTTCCACTGTATAGTCATAAGGGATTTGATTTGGGTCCTACCTGAATGGTCTAGACCATGGGCAGGGAGGGACAAGTGGTGACAGGGCCCCACTGTGCTCGGCGCAGCCGTTCCTGGGCCAGTTGGGGAGGCAGGGACTCTTGTCACCCTGCTGACCAGGTGAGCAGAGGGGGCAGGGCTGGCCCTGACCACCCCCTGTGTCTCCCCATACGAAAGAAAGAGGAGGATGGTGTGGGGGCCAGCCCCTGCCATGGGCCTGCATCTTGCCCGCAGGCTCTTGGGGAAAGCTGTCTCAGGCAGTGCAGTGACCCAGGAAGGGGGCCTGAGACAACACGTTGAGAGGTCGACAGCTGTCTGTCTGTCCAGGATATGCTCTGGGCAAGGGCTGCCTGGCTTCCCAGGCCAAGGAAGGGGAGGAGGCCTGCGGCAGCACTTAGCTAGTCCGTCCTCTGCAATCCAAATGGGCACGTGCCCTGGGCTGGCAGAAACCCGTGACATCTCCTCCCAGGAGGGGCCGGGCACAGTCCTTGGGAGCCCTAACTTGGATGCTGCCCGGGGACTGCAACCCACCCACCCTGAGGCCCCCAGCTGTGACTGTAACAAGGGGTCCCTCCTCTGTCTGTAACCTCAGGTGGCTTTTAAGAGGCAGGTTGCCCTGTCGTTCCTGTCTTCGGAACCCCGCACAGCCTCCAAGGTCCTTGAGCAGCCCCTCACCCCCTCAGAGCCCACAGCGTCCAGCCTCACTGGCCTCCACACAAATGCTAAATGCTCTTTTGCACCACAGGACCTTTGCACAAACCACACCTTCCACCAGAAATCTCCCACCCCGCTCTCAGCCCACCCTACAGACCCCAGCTTCAGGGTACATTCCCCCTTTCTTCCTCCAACAACTATGTAATATTTTGATTTATTACATTTCACCTTATTATTTTGTTATTTAGTGTCCTGAGTCCTGTGCTGAGCAAGTGCTGGGCAGTCATGGCTGGATGCTGGGACACCTGTGCCCCATTGCCTTCACATTGGCCTGGAGGCCTGGGATAGGGGCAGGCAGGTCAGAGGGGAGAGGGCTTGGCGCCCAGGCCTCTGTTCCTCTTGTGCAGCAGCCACAGTGCATAGTAAAAACACCGACAGCAACAAGTGTGGGCAAAGATCTGGGGAGTCGGGGCACCCGCACTGCTGGTGGGGATGCAGATGGTGTGGGTGTGGAACAGTCTTGTGCTTCCTGAAAGGTGAAACACAGTGTCCCCGTGGGTCCACACCTCCACTCCCGGGGATGGGTCCATGTGAATCCCCTCCATGAATGTTTGTGGCAGCCCTTTCTGTAACAGTTGCAGAGGGGAACCAGCCCAGATGCCATCAGCGTGTGAGCAGAAGGGAGGTGGTCCGGGCACCGGGCAGGTCCACGCCTGTCACAACACCGAGCCTGGGACGCAGGCTCTTTGAAGAAGCTGCTGGAAGCAGGGGCTGGCAGCTGGGGCGCACCTGGGCTGCTGGCCTCTCCCAGGTGGACAGGGAGGCGCGGCTTAGCCGGTGCCGAAAGGTGGAGATGGCAGAGGCTGAGTCACCTCTGGGTGCCGAGCCACCCACAGCCACACAGCCCCCACGCTAGCCAGCTGGCCCCGTGCATCCCGTGAGCATGGGAGAGGTGCAGGTTTGTGTTTAGGGCTGTGGGGAACCAAGACACTCAACCCTAAACAGCAGACTGACTCACCCTGACTCACCCTGTCTTCCTCGAGCACACACGGGGCCCTTGGTCACACGCAGGGCTTGTGCCTGAGGCTTGAGCCTCAGGGCCTGACTGAGAACCGCCCCCCCGAGTACTGGGGCTCCCCCAGGGCCACCAGAGCTTCAGGTGCAAGTGACACCCCAACCAAGCCCATCTCCTGTCACCCCAACTTCATAAAAGGAGGGCATGAGACCATGGAAGGGGTGGGGGGCATAGGGGAACCTGCAGTTGGACCCCCATCTGCCCGCCCAAGGCTCTGTCCTGCCGGCAGCTCAGGAGGTCCCCTCCAGGACCCCCGCGGGGCCTCTGCTGCAGGGAGAGGTAGGGTGGTGGGTGGGGCTCAGCTCAGGCCTCTGTTTGCCCCAAGTTTCAACATTTACAGAACATTCGTCCTGGGCTCTTCTGGGGAGGTATTTCCTACAGGAATGTAAACATTCGAGACTTGGAAGGCTCGTGCCGGGCACGGCGCTGGTGGGTCTCCTGGGAGCTGGTCTTCATCTTGGGGTGGGGGGTGGTTCTGGGAGTCCGTTCCTGGCCTCCCCAGTGGGTGGGAACTGAGAGTCACCCCTCCTTGGGAGCCTGGTCTCCTATGGCCTCCATGCTCCATCTGGGGCTTGCTGTTGTGACCTCAGGTCAGAGGCACGACCTCTCTGGGCCCACCGAGTCAATGGCATTGATTCTGTTTTCTCGCCTCATCTTTGGCCCCAGCCCCTCAGCACCACTCACCTAGTGGGGCTTTAGGCAGCAGCCTTTTCTGTGCCATGTGCTGGTAGCTTGGCAGGCCCCTGGTCTGATGGGCACAAAAGTCTGTCTTACAGACAGGAGACAGGGCATAAGAGGGTTCTGTGGATTCTGCCTGTCGCTAGCACCATGATTCTGAGGCTCTGTGCAACCCGGCCTTTTGTTCAGGAGTCAAGGGACTGCCGGCTAAGTCCTGCCCTTATCTGCAAGGTGCTCAGTCCCTATCCTGCAGGCTTGCTCCTGGCTGGGCCTATGTCCGCATCTCTCTGGGACGCCTGACCCCAATCGTCCTCATTGAGGCCTGTGGCCCCAGTCCCAGGAAGCCAAATGGGGCAGAGCCTCAAGAGGTTGCCTGGGCCTCACAGGAGGCGGGTGCCAGCAGCCTTCAGGCCTCCAGCATCTCCACTGGAATGCTCGGAGCTCCCATCACCTGCCCACCCTGGGAGGAATGTAGCCTGGGCTACTGGGAGCCAGGAGCCCGGGAGGAGGGGTGGTAAGAGGCTTCCCTCCACCTTCTGGAATTCCCCAGGCCTGGCACCAGATCCCAGCCTGCTTCTCCCCACCCCCACCACTGAATGAGCCCCTGGCTCTCCTCTCCACAGGCTGCTGGGCACTAGGGTGACCAGTGGGAAGGGGTGGCACTTTCCATGGCTGGTCCCTGCTTTACAATGTCCCCTCCTCAGAGAGGCCTTCCCTGACCACCTGAGCTATGGCCCCTTTGGAGAGGCCATTGGCCTTCAAAGCCCTAGACCAGGCCCCACTGGCGTTCTGGGCTGGACGCCTCCCTATGGGTCATCCTGGGTGCTGTGGGGTTTCGAGCAGCATCCCTGGTCTCCACCCAATTGTGGCTACAGCAACCTCCCTGCCTCAAGTCAGGACAGCGTACTGCTGTGTATCCTGGGCAGGGTGGGGAAGGAACATTCCCAGATGAGACCCACTGCCCCAGACCTTCCTGAGATGAGATGCTTATTGTCGTCTTCTCCGGGAGAACTGATGCTTTCAAACTGGTGCCGGAGAAGACCATTGAGTCCCCTGAACAGCAAGAAGATCAAACCAGTCAATCCTAAAGGAAATCAACCCTGAATATTCACGGGAAGGACAGATGCTGAAGCTGAAGCTCCAGTACTTTGGCCACCTGATGCAACGATGTGAAGAGACGACTCATTGGAAAAGACCCCGATGCTGGGAAAGATTGAAGGCAGGAGGAGAAGGGGATGACAGAGGATGAGATGGTTGGATAGCATCACTGACTCGATGGACATGAGTTTGAGCAAGCTCTGGGAGATAGTGAAGGACAGGGAAGCTGGAGTGCTGCAGTCCCTGGGGTAGCAAAGGGTCAAACACGACTTAGTGACTGAACAACAACAGGTACAGGAGCTCCCTGGGGACAGGGGTCACCTGTCCTGAACGCTGCAGGGCCCAGGACTCGCCTGGGGCCACAGGACAGCCACCTGCCCTCAGTCATCTGCATGAGGTCATAGTGGGTGGGGGGGCAGAGGCAACTCCTGGCTGGGCCCTGCTGGACATCCTGGGGCCTCAGAGGATTTGCAGAGCTGGGCAGGGAGGGGAGAGCTGGGGATGGGCAGAGCGAGACAAGCCTGGGCTAGGCTCCGCACCGGGGCAGGAATTTGGGTCCCCTCACCCTCCACCTGCGCTCTCCAGGCCCAGCAAACCTCTGCCTCTGGGCATGTTCCAGCAGCTGCTGACACACTCACTACCTGGTGCTCAGAGGCTGGGCCCTGCGGGCAGATTATCACCACCAGGGGCCAAGGGAGAGCCTTCCCCTCTAGTCCATTCCAGGCTCCCAGCTGGGTGTCCCCACTGGGCAGATGAGGGACCCCCACACCCCTGCTCCGGAGTTAAGCCTCCTTAGGGCTCAGCTTTGGGCTTGGGCATGGGGCAGTGTTGGGGGGTTCCTGTCTTCGTGTCCAAGGCCCCGTTCTGGCTGCACTATGTCCCATCCCCCCACCCCAGAGGTCCAGGCTGGGTCAAGCCCTGCCCTGTGCCCTGGTTCTGTAACTCTGGGGGAGCCACTTCCTCTCCCTTGGCCTCAGTTTCCTGCTCTGTACAGTGGGCTCATAATTGCACATCCTCTCAGGGTGGCCATGGGGCCACCTGGGTGGGATCAGAGGTCAGCTTGGGGATAGAACCTGGTGTCCCCCTGGCGGGCCTGGCCCAGGAGTAAAGGTGGGCCTTGCAGCCTTCTTGCTTTGAACCTGAAACTCCACCCAGTTTGGCTGGAATGTCTTGGCCTCTGGCCAGCGTGGTGAGCCTGTGGCGTGTCCACTGGGATGAGCCAGCTGGCTGCTGCGTGCACGCCTGGGGTGGAAGTGCCTCCATTCCTGTCCCTTGGCTCAGCCCTTGTGGCCTGGCCCTGAGGGAGGGGTGGGGCCAGAAGACGAGACATTCCTGGGTGTCTCTGATCTCATAGTGCTCTCTGTTATGTGTCAGTGGGGGTCCAGGTGCCCAGCTTAGGCCCCCACCCCACCTCCAGAATGTCTGTACACGTAACTGGTAAAGAGGTCCGTGAAGGCCTCCTGGGAGCCAGGTGGGGAGGGGAGAGGCCCATCCAGATGCTGCCCCAATGCCAGCACAGTCTGCAGCACACTCTGCCTGCATTTGTGAATGCAGATGTAAAAACCAGGGGGGTGGGGGGTCACTTATGGTCTGTGTTCCTTATCACCACGTGTGGGTTATATCTCAATGAAAAAGTCTAACACAGTAGAATAGTTTGAGCAAACTCTGGGCTTCCCTGGTGGCTCAGAGGATAAAGAATCCATCTGTAATGCAGGAGACCCAGGTTTGATCCCCGGGTTGGGAAGATCCCCTGGAGAAAGAAATGGCAACTCACTCCAGTATTCTTGCCTGGAGAATTCCATGGACAGAGGAGCCTGGTGGGCTACAGTTCCTGGGGTTGCAAAGAGTCAGACACTCTGAGCGGCTAACACACACACTGGAAGATAGTAAAAGACGGAAGCCTGGCATGCTAGTCCATGGACTCGCAGAGTCAGACAGGACTAAGCGACTGAACAACAAATAAAATAGAATGACAAAATAAAATAGAACAGAAAGGGTGACCGGCTGGATGCTCTCAGGCTCCTGGCCCTGACGGCCTGTGAGTACCAGTGCCCAAGGCCCCACACCCCAGGTCACTGAGGTCAGACCTACATGCTGGGGCTGCACACCTGCTGGGACCTCCCTTAAGCTCACAGAGACTAGGGAGACTTAGAGTCAGACGGAACCGCCTGTCTCCTTGAGACCAGAGGACAGTCTGGAGTTGTGGCTGGCGGCGGTGGCACCAGGGCCTGCTGGAGTCCCTCTGAGGCAGGTCTGTGTCCACAGCTGGACCTTCTCCCAGGGAACCAGGGCAGGCAGGACGGGCTGATGGCTGCAACTCCTGGCTAGGTTTGCACGGGGAGAATCCTGTCCCTTGGCCCTGACCTGTGGCTCACCCTGGGCCCGCGCCCAGGCCCGGAAGGAGGGTTTCCTGGTTTCGGGGCTGGTTCCCCTCCACACACAATGCGTGTCAGGCTGCCCGGGCCCCACCCAGCCCAGACACAGCTGCTCTGGGAGGAGCCAGGAGGTGCCCCTCAGCCCCCTGCCCAGGAAGGCTGTGTCCCATGCATCTGAGCCCTGCTTACCTGCCATGGGCTAGGCCCCAGGACAGTGCAGGTGAACGGGCAGTGGATGCTGGACGTGGACACTGGCCAACACCTCTGGCCACTGGCACCCTACTGGGCAGCCTGAATGGGGTCCTGTGTGAGATGCGGGTGGTGAGATGCGGCTTCAAGTCAACCCAGGAGTCAGCTCTACAGCCGTGTAGACCTGGGGTCACGGCATAACAACCCAAATGATGGTGGCGGCGGTGGTGCTGAGGGTGACAGTGACGCTGGTGGTGACAGTGGGGCTGAGGACCGACTGCCGCGTCCACTCTGAGCTCCCCAGGCGTGTTAACCCTTCGGGGTGGTGCTCTTACCACTGTCCCCACTTTGCAGCCGGGAGGAGAGACAGCTAAGTGACTGGCCACACAGCTAAGAGGCAGGAGGGTGCAAGGTCAGCCTGTCGTCCTAATGTGATAATGCAAGGTGGGGTGATCTAGAGCACTTGGGGTGCAGGGGGCAGGAAGAGGTGTAGGTTCTGCAGGCCTGGAGGTGCTCAAGGATCCTGATGGGGACCACCCTGCTCAACAGCTGCTGCTCTGAGCCCCTGGGGGCTGCCCCAGGAGGACAGCATCTTCAAGCGCCAGGTCCTCCTGCCCCCAACCCCTTCACCCCACCCAGCCTCTGGCCCTTTCCCAACCTGGAGCCCTCATAGGAAGCTCAGTAAACAAGTCACCCCTTGGCTGGGGGCCAGAGGCCTGAGGGAGATGGCCAGCCCCCTACAGCCAGCAGGAAAGCGACTGATGAGCCTCTGTCCTTGAGCCCCGCCCAGGGATGCCTGCAGGGCTAGGCACAGCTCTTGGGCACCCCATAGTGGCTGCTGGGCAGAGTACAGGCAGGGACACCTCTCCTGAGTTCCGACCTCCCTCAGCCTCCAGCCTGAGCAGCTGCCCCCCGACCCCACGCCTGACTTCAGATGACAGGGGCACTGCTGATGGAAGGCCCAGCTGGCTCCCTTCAGGGACCACTCGCTCCTGTCTGTGGGACCTGGGACAGCAGGGTCTCTTCTTATTTTTAAAATTTATTTAAACAGACAAAGCAGTTTCTCAAAGAGGGGCTCATTCATATAGATTTCACTGCCAGGGGGTGGGGTCACAGAACTTCCTTTTGAAGAACTTGGCCTGAGGAACTCTGGCCCCACCCGGAAGAGACTGTGTTGTCTTCTGTGTGTCCATGCGTGTCCTATAGTATTTAAAATATTTTTTATTGTGATAATATAAATAAAACTTACCGCCTTGACCATTAAGTGTGCAGTTCAGTGGTATTAAATACATTCATAATGTTGTGCAGCCATCACCACCATCCATCTCTACAACTTCCTCACCTTGCAGAATGGAGCTGTATGCCCATTAGACACTAACCCCCGCCCCCAGCCCCCGCCGTTGTTATTCGACTCCTCTAGGCACCTTGTGTAACTGGAATTACACTGTACTTGTGACTGGCTTATTTTAGCACAGTTTCTCAAGTTTCATCCATATGCTTGTCACAATTTCCCTCCTTTTTAAAGATGAACAACATTCCACTGTGTGCATAGACCATATCCTGCTTATCCCTTCACCCACCCAGACACGTGGGTTGCTTCCATCATAGACTATTGTGAATAATGCTGCTGTGAACATGGCTGTACAAATCTCTTCAAGACACCGCTTTCTTTTGGGTAAGTAACCTAGAAGTGGAATTGTTGGGTCCTATGGCAGTTCTATTTTTAAGTTTTTGAAAAACCACTGTACTGTTTCCACAGCAGCTATACCATTTTACCTTCTACCAACAATGCACAGGATTTCAATTTCTCCACAGCCTCAACACTTATTTTTTCAAATTCATTGTAGTCATTCTAATGGGTGTGAGTGGATTTTGTTACACGTGCAAGTGAAGCAAACTATGGACAGGACACAGATTAAAAATCCAACTGCCCCTTCTAAAGAGCTGGAAGCAAAAGCACGGTACCAGCGCATGCCCCTTGCACTCAACACTACCAGAGATGGGCAAACCACCTAAGCTCCCCTCCAGCCCAATCCCTGGACCCACTCCTACGCTCACGCCACATAATGGAGCAGACAAGGGAACCTATTACTTGTTTTCACTCCTTCCTACTGCAGCAGGAACCCTGATAAAGCCTTGCCTGAATTTCTTATCTCATCTCATATCAATTTCTATCGACTAGGGAGGACAAGAAAGGCTTCCCAGGTGGTGCTAGTGGTGAAGAATCCACCTGCCAGTGCAGGAGATCCAGGTTCAACCCGAGTTGGGAAGATTCCCTGGAGGAGGGCATGGCAGCCCACTCCAGTATTCTTGCCTGGAGAATTCCATGGATAGAGGAGCCTGGAGGGCTACAGTCCATGTGGTCGCAGAGTCCGAAGCAACTTAGTACACATGCATGCAGGGAGGACAAGAACCCTGGTCCATAACACAACCACAAGCATAAACACGTGATGTCCCTGCATGTGCTGGGGGTCCTGGAAAGGGCACACATCTCCAGCTGGCACCAACAGGAATGATGACCTTCCTACAGGGCACTGGCCTCAGTGACCTGAGGCCCAGCTGCCAGAGCCCAGTGGAAGCAACAGCAAACACACTGCCCACTCGAACACTGGTTTCCAGGTATGAGAAGCCTCAGCCCTGACCAGGCCCAGACATTAAACCCTCCCGGACCTATACAGAAGTTGGCTGTGACTCAAATGGAGCACCGTGAGGACAGGCCGACCAGGATCATTCGCAGTCGCCACAAGGTGAGCAGACACAGCCCTGGAAGAGCCCTCATCTGTGCGACCTCACGGAGACTTGAGTCGGGGAAGTGAGGGGGTACCCAATATTGGAGGACCGGGCGGGTTTGCCGAGTAAGAGGTATCGGGATTTCCGAGACTCCACTGCCGGGCTCGGCCCTGGGCAGCAGGGGCGGCGGGGTGTACAAGCTCTGGAGTCGACCCCCGAGGGGCCCTCTCTCTCATATGAAAGATGAAGTCCCAAGGGGGTGTTTCAGCTGAGATGGCGGGGCACAATCACAGGATTGCGGGACGGGGGGCTCTGGAGTTAGCTCTGCAGCCTGGAGTTTTTCTGTTTTCTTCATTAACAGACTCTCGCACCAGGGACGGGCCTGGCATAGACTGCTCCGGGGAGGATGGAGTGGGACTGATGTGGCGGAAGGATCCTGAGCAGGGCCCAGATAGTGCTGAGCACCCGCCGTGCGAGTCTGACCTGGCTCCGTCACGAGGCGTGGCCAAACTCCTTTCTAGCTCAGACCCGGGTTTCTGGGGCAGTTAAGTTCCATTTTCGGGAGAAGCCCGTCACCCGAGCCCTGCCACTCCTCCTTCAGGACCCCAGGGCTCTCTCTTGCTCTTATAACCAGCGGCGCCCCGTCTGTGTCCATCTTCGCGGTGCTTGGCTTGGCCCTGGGGTAAGACCCCCGGAGCGATCTGTAGCTCCCACGTGCTGACAACCCGGCTCGTGCCAGCACTCCCGCCCTCCCACCTGCGTCGGGTCCTGCCTGGGTGCCCTTGGCACTGGCCGATCCCGGCGGCGGGAAGCGCCCACCGGGGCGAAAACCACCGCTGCGAAGACGCGCCCACCTGCGATCTCGCAAGTTCGCACCAGCAGCCCGCCCAAATCCGTGGGACGCCTGGAAGTTTCCGACCACTGGAAGCGGAAATGCGTCACAGTGACCGTACCGCCCCCTCCTCCGACCCCGCGCAAACTCGCGGCGGGGCGCGGGACCCGGAAGTACTCGCCAAGGCCCCGCCCCTCCCGCCAATAGCGCTGCCGGGGGAAGTGGCGCTTCCTTTCTGCGCTCGAGCTCCTCGTGGTGCCATCAGGTGGGCTGCGCGGCCGGCGTCCGGGCAAGGGGGACGGCGCGGAGCCCGAGGTCGGGAGGGAGGATGGCACGAGGTCTGGGACCGGTGCAGGAGAACGGCTTTAGGGCTCGCAGTCGGGGGGTAGGGGGACGGCGCTGGGCCCGGGATCGGGACGGGAACATAGCCTAGCGCGCGGTGGTCGGGGCTGGGCTGGGAGGGGCGCGCGGACACGGTCCGCCCTCACGAAGCCGCCTTGGGGTCCCGCAGACGCTGGCTCAACATGCAGAACGACGCCGGTGAGTTCGTGGACCTGTATGTGCCGCGGAAATGGTGAGCGTCCCCCTCTCCTGCCCCTAAACCCCCCACACCCAACCTATATCTCCCCGCTCACTGCGCTTCCCCCGCAGCTCCGCCAGCAACCGTATCATCGGCGCCAAGGACCACGCGTCCATCCAGATGAACGTGGCCGAGGTGAGCTGGGCGGCCGCAGGGCCTACCCGCTGGGTGAGGGGGGCGAGGTCGGGCGGACTTGCACGTTGATTTCCAAACCTCAAGTTTCGACCCGAAGATGCTTGGGCACCTCTTTATGACTTCTTTTTTCAATTTTTAGGTTGACAAGGTGACGGGCAGGTTTAACGGCCAGTTTAAAACCTACGCTATCTGCGGGGCCATTCGCAGGATGGTGTGTGTCTCGGGGCTTCGCGCTTACCTTGTGGGCTTTTGAACCGGAATAGCGTCCCCCTCGCTGTCCCCAAGCCTGAGCGGGTTTGTTGGCGAAATGGACTGGAGCCTTTTGGCTCAGATTGTGCTGGTTGCCAGCCTCTTCCTGGGGGTGGAAATAGGACGCTCAGGATCCAAAAAAAGGGCCACCCCACCTTGGAAAACCTCGGAGCTTTTCGGTTGTCACAGGGACCTCCTTGAGACCCTGTCCCCCACTGTAGAGTCGACGGTCTGCCTGTTGCTAGCTAGTCTCCACTTGGTCCAACCAGTGGGCAGCTGGGCGGGATTTCTGGCTAGAAGAGCAGCTGGTCCCAACCTGCTTTTTTCCCTAGGGCGAGTCAGATGACTCCATTCTCCGGCTGGCCAAGGCTGATGGCATCGTTTCAAAGTAAGAGGACTGGAGTTTGGGCACTGGGGCCTAGGATGCTTCACAAACCAGGTTTTAATGTCCTTTTTTGTTCCAGGAACTTCTGACTGAAGAGCATCCCGGACATGGAATATTTGTTATAAATAAATAGTGAAAACTTACCTGCTTCATTCTGTGTTTTTTTGGGGGGGGGGGTGGGCTCTTCTGGGCTCTGGAGTGTTGGGGGTGATAGCTGAAAGGCAGCCTATGACACGTGTTGCAAAACCAAATTTTTACTTAAAGCACAAATACATTAATTTTTGCAAACAGATCCTTGACACTTGACAGTGAGGTCAGACAGCCACTTAGCACACATTTTAAGCCTATGGTGCCTCCTAGGCACTGAGGGAGTAGCCCCAGCCCCTTGGACACAGGTGTCTGGGGTGACAGTTCAGGCTGAAGTTTAATTCCTTAAATACTGGCTTCACTTGAGTACCACACAGTGGCAGCTCTTGACATTAACAAGGACACAACACACTAAAGGGAAGGTTACAGGGCCTGGTGAATGACTAGTTCTCACTATATAAACACTGTATTGCCATTCTAACATTTGTACCGAAATTCTCAAGATGTATTCCTCAAAGCTAACTGTAAACCAGCATGTACATTTTGGAAGTTGGTCCCTTCAGGTGCTTGTAACAGAAGTATCCTTGAGATACTGGACACCTTCAAGGATTGCCTGGGGCCTAGCAGCTTCATCTTTCAAGCCCCCTTGGTGCACATCAGAGTTTGGGGGTGTCCTGGGGGGAGAACAGGAAAGAGGCACTCGATAAATAAGGTTGGGTACAGAGTTGAGCTTCGGATTCCTTCCTGCAGTCCTCCTGAACCTAAGCGAGTGACCAAGGAAGAGCAGCGAGTGGGGTAGGGCAGCTGTTCTGCACCCCTGCGGGGATCCCTGTGCCCTCCTGGGCTGAGATCTTGCTGAGCTACTGGTGGTGGAATGCGCTGATAAGGGCTGGCATCTCTTCTGCAGAAGGACCAGTCCACATGGACAGGATGCAGTGTGGGGCTACCCCGGCACCCCTCCAGTGAGGTTCTTGGGACAATAGTGGGACGCAGCTTGATGGCCCAGCCGACACGGTCCTTTCTGAGAGCAGCTGGCTGGTGAAGAAGCTCCAGTCCTAGGTCTTCAGTGTTTATGGTGGGGCAGCAAGTGGAAGAACTGGGTAACATGTAGCCTGGTGAGGCAGACGAGCTGGACACAGGCCTGCCCTGGACAACGACCAGCCTTTGGGGTCTGCCTGGTGTGACCACTGCTCTGGCCAAGGTGGCTTTCCCTTCCTGCCTGGGAGGAAGGCAGAGCCTTTACCCTCGTGAGCAGGACAGTTGAAGTGGTCTGTCTTCTTCCCCGCTTGGAAGATCAAGTGTGGTTCAGGTCACATCCTCAGCAGACCTTGTTTAACCAGTTTTTGTTCCCTTAGAAAAAGACCCACAGAACCAAATCCTAAATGATAATAAGTACATCCCCCCCTCCCCCCGCCACCGCCATATTGCTTAGGAAGATCAAGAACCAGCAATCCAGTCATTCTGAAGGTCCTGGGTGTCATAAGCAAGTGGGGTTTTCTGGTGAGACAGATCCCTGCGTGGTGCAGGCTGGTTCCATGGAGAGGCCAGCTGGGGTACCTGCCACCCGGGCCCTCAGGACTTCACAGTGACGCGATCCTTGAAAAAACAGAGGTCTGAGAGTAAAAAATGAGATCACAACTAACCAGGAGTCTGCCCCCGTTGGCTTAGGCTGATGCAGAGCTCTGCTTGTGGATATGGGGAGGTGGGCAGACACCCCTAGGGGCTGGGCTGAGGGGGTGGGGGGTTCCACAGTGCGGTCTCCACCTCCGAAAACCCCAAATAGCCGAGATTAATGCTCCAATGGGTTAAGTCCAGCAATCCAGCGTCTGCAGTAGGGTCTGGAAACCCAGGCCTCCACGAGACACAGCGCGGCGGCTCTGACAGCAGCAGAAGGCTGGGTGACGCAGAGGAGAAGCACGGTGGATAACACCACTGGACGCTGTAGACCGAAGTCCTGGCGCCAGAGCAGTCGTAGGCACAGGAAAATGAGAAGCGCTGACAGAGCCCCCGGTCTGTTCAGCAGCACGCAGAAGGGCTCTCAGAAGTACCGTGGCGGTGTGGTGTGCTTAGGACTGGAAGCCAGGGTGTGGAGGCTGGCCGGCTAGAACTGCTGTGTGAGGCGTCTGTAATGAGGTAACACCTGGTTCTCAGGAAGGTACAGAGCGAGCTCCAAGGCCACGAGCACTGTGAACTCAAAGCCGATGAGATCCCGTCGGTTGAACCGAAACCTTTCTTCTAACTTCTGCGTCCAAGAAGAAAGAGGGGTTGAGCCGGGCCGCTCCTCAGGGGCCGGGCCAGGGGTAGGGGCCGGGCCCTCCTCTGAGACCCGGAGGGTTAGGGGCGGGGGCGGCCCGTACTCACGTCGATGAGCTGCTTCACGTCGCTCTTGCGCAGGTCGCTGCTGATCTTGGCGGCCAGCAGCACGCAGGCGCCGGCGCATAGCTTGCGGTTCTGCTTGTTGAGCTTACCCTGCAACACCAGCTTCTCAAAGTACACATAGGCCATGGACACGGTCACGGGCTCCAAGCCACACTCCTCGGACAGGTTCCGCATCTCTCGTTTCAAACTGCGGGTTCACACGGAGCCACGGGCTGTGGGGCTGGGAAGTGGCCACTCCCCGCTTGGGGGGCGTGTCTTTGGGCCCTGGGAAAATCGCCATTTCCTCCCAGAGGGCGCGGCCCAGCACAAGGGCCCATAGCTGGGGTGGTCGGGGGCAGCGGCAGGCTGGTCTTGGTCACTGTTCGGCCCACAGCACCCGCACTGTCCACAAACGGACACCACAGAGGACTGGGTCCCTGCCCTCCTGTGGCAGCGAGGGGACCAGTGTGGGGAGGGAAGGGCAGTGCCAAGGCATCGAGGGGGTGTGTGGGCAGCTCATGTGGGGCCTTGACCTCCTACCGATCAGGTGGGGACGGTCAGCGGCCGGCTCAGGGGCTGTGGGCGCTGGTGTGGGGGCCCCCCGCAGGTGTGGGCAGGAATAAGCAGCAGCCAGGGCTCGATAAAGGACAGAAATGGTATGAACCTAACAGAAGCAGAAGATATTAAGAAGAGGTGGCAAGAATACACAAAATAACTGTACAAAAAAGATCTTCAGGACCCAGATAATCATGATGGTGTGATCACTCACCTAGAGCCAGACATCCTGGAATGTGAAGTCAAGTGGGCCTTAGAAAGCATCACTACAAAGCTAGTGGAGGTGATGGAATTCCAGTTGAGCTATTTCAAATCCTGAAAGACGATGCTGTGAAAGTGCTGCACTCAATATGCCAGCAAATTTGGAAAACTCAGCAGTGGCCACAGGACTGGAAAAGGTCAGTTTTCATTCCAATCCCAAAGAAAGGCAATGCCAAAGAATGCTCAAACTACTGCACAATTGCACTCATCTCACACGCTAGTAATGCTCAAAATTCTCCAAGCCAGGCTTTGGCAATACGTGAACCATGAACTTCCAGATGTTCAAGCTAGTTTCAGAAAAGGCAAAGGAACCAGAGATCAAATTGCCAACATCCTCTGGATCATCGAAAAAGCAAGAGAGTTCCAGAAAAACATCTATTTTTGCTTTATGGACTATGCCAAAACCTTTGACTGTGTGGATCACAATAAACTGTGGAAAATTCTTCAAGAGATGGGAATACCAGACCACCTGACCTGCCTCTTGAGAAACCTATATATGCAGGTCAGGAAGCAACAGTTAGAACTGGACATGGAACAACAGACTGGTTCCAAATAAAGGCGTACATCAAGGCTGTATATTGTCACCCTGCTTATTTAACTTATATGCAGAGTACATCATGAGAAAGACTGGTCTGGAAGAAGCACAAGCTGGAATCAAGATTGCCGGGAGAAATATCAATAATCTCAGATATGCAGATGATACCACCCTCATGGCAGAAAGTGAAGAGGAACTAAAAAGCCTCTTGATGAAAGTGAAAGAGTAAAGTGAAAAAGTTGGCTTAAAGCTCAACATTCAGAAAACGAAGATCATGGCATCTGGTCCCATCACTTCATGGGAAATAGATGGGGAAACAGTGGAAACAGTGTCAGACTAATTTTTGGGGCTCCAAAATCACTGCAGATGGTGACTGCAGCCATGAAATTAAAAGACGCTTACTCCTTGGAAGCAAAGTTATGACCAACCTGGATAGCATATTCAAAAACAGAGACATTACTTTGTCAACAAAGGTCCATCTAGTCAAGGTTATGGTTTTTCCTATGGTCATGTATGGATATGAGAGTTGGACTGTGAAGAAGGCTGAGAGCCGAAGAATTGATGCTTTTGAACTGTGGTGTTGGAGGAGACTCTTTGAGAGTCCCTTGGACTGCAAGGAGATCCAACCAGTCCATCCTAAAGGAGATCAGTCCTGGGTGTTCAATGGAAGGACTGATGCTAAAGCTGAAACTCCAATTCTTTGGCCACCTCATGCGAAGAGTTGACTCACTGGAAAAGACCCTGATGCTGGGAGGGATTGGGGGCAGGAGGAGAAGGAAACAACAGAGGATGAGATGGCTGGATGGCATTACCGACTCGATGGACATGAGTTTGGGTAAACTCCGAGAGTTGGTGATGGACAGGGAGGCCTGGCATGCTGTGATTCATGGGTCGCAACGAGTTGGACACAACTGAGCGACTGAACTGAACTGAACTGAGGGCGCCTGACCAAGGAGGTGGCAGGGAGCTGCCGGGGTTGGTCGAGCTGGACAGAAGGAGGGTGGGCTTAGGAGAGGGGCCTTGGGTTTCTCAAGCTCAGGACTCCATGGGGGATAGGAGAGAAGGGCTGAGCTGGCTGGGCTGTGGGCACGGGGATGCCACAGGCTTGGGGACAACCGAGGCCTCCTCACCTCCTGATCTTGCTCAGCGTCAGCCTGATGTGGGGGAACTTCTCCCGGAAGGTCTCATTCATGTCCTTCTTGAGGTCGGAGGGCTTCACGTACTCAATCACCGTCGTCTGCAGCAGAGAAGACCATCCCCATGCAGCTTGGGGGCACCTGCCCAGCCAGGGGAGGCGGCTGCACACCCCTTCAGTGCTGACCCCTCAGCCGCCCCCAGGGGCGACCCCCCTACCATGTAGGACGCGAAGATGAGCACACGCTTGTGCTTGCCGCAGGGCCACTGAGGGTCATCTAGCAGATTGGGGTTGTACTCCAGGGCATCCCCTGCGTCAGCCCCTGCGGGCAGAGGGCAGCCCTGACCCACCACGAGCCCAGAGCTTGGGTCAGCGGTTATGCCGACCCCAGCCTGGGGCAGGTCTGTCAGCGCCAGGGGGCAGCTGGGTGGAAGGTGTCATTGTAGGACAAGGAGAGTGGGGTTCAGGGGCTCCAGGCGTGGTCCTCTCTCCTGGGGCTGGGTGGGACGAAGGGAGTCCTGATGACGAAGGACCCCTGGAGCCATTGGTGAGGGTCCCACTCTCCTGAGAGGTCATGGCCAGCCTGCTCCCCAAGCCTCCTCCCCAAGGACCATGGGCTGGGATGTGACACCTGGGGCCATCTGTCCTGCCCCAGGTCAGGG
This sequence comes from Bos indicus, assembly GCF_029378745.1. NCBI lineage: Eukaryota > Metazoa > Chordata > Mammalia > Artiodactyla > Bovidae > Bos > Bos indicus. Next base: position 54,902,311 of record NC_091772.1, on the reverse strand, counting down.
CCCTTGGCTACCTAGCTCCGAGCCGGCTGGTGCTGCCCTGGGTGGGACGGGTTTGCAGCGGGACCCCAGCAGAGTGCGGGGCACGCTGGGCCGAGGCTGAGGCGCTGGGCCGTGGCTGTCTGGCTTGAGCGTGACCAGGGCATTGGTGGGGTACAGGAACTTGGCGTAAGACACAACCTGGAGAGGCAGGGCATCAGGCTCAGCCCTGCCGCCCCGTCCAAGACCAGAGATCCAGTGAGCTCCCTCCCGGCTGCCACAGCTCCCACTACCCAGGACTGATGCTGCTCACTCCCTCGGGGGTTCCAGAATGCCCCATCCTTCACTGGGATCTGCAGCTGGAACTTCTGGTCCAGGAGTCCTGAGCCCCTCACCCTCACCACTAGAGCCGATCTTGTCACCCAGCCACCAAACTGGTCTGCACAGGCTTCTTGGCCTCCTCCCACAGCGACCTCACACTTTAGAGGATTTCAGTCGAACACATCTTTGAGTCTACTTTCCCGGAAGACGTGCATAAGCCCTGTGCTCCCGCTGAGCACGGCGCCAGCTCCCACCTTTCCATCTGCCCCCAGCTCAACACCTTCCAACTGGAAGACCATCTCGGAAGACACAGAAACGCCGCCAGATGGGTGTCTTTGCTTCTGGCTGTCCAATCTCAGGTCACTGCAACGCATAGGACGGTACACAGCTGCCACTCTCCACCGCCGACCTCACGGAGGCTGGGAGCTGAGCCTGAGGCTGGCAGCACTCCCACCTCCATACCCTTGAGCAGGAAATGTCCCAGGTACCCATGTCTAGCAGCACCTCCCAGAGAACCAGGACCCACAGGGCCTTTGGAGCCCCTGAGAAGCTTGAGCAGAAGCTGGTCTGCTGGCCCCTGGATAAAGCTGCGAGGGTGTGGAGCCCCCACTGGGTGGGGGTCAGCCACTCACCTGACTCGCAGGCCTTCTCCATAGGGTAGGACTGAGAAGGCTGCGCACAAGGACCGTCTGGCGCAGATCAGCACGATCCTGCAGGAGGAACGGGTCAGAACAGGGTGGCTGGCATTTCCCAGGAGACCCCTTCCTGCCTGGATTAAGGCTGGGCTTTGTCCCAAGGGTCAGGGGATGCCCAGCTAAGGGGGCCCAGTAGCCAGGGTGGGTCCATCTGGCCGCCCAGCTTTCACCGGTCTTTCTAGGAGCTTCAGGGCATTGTGTCTCGTCCCCTCAGTGAGCGCAGCCCTCCCACATGACGCACAACACTGCAGGCAGGGTGGAAGCCGGAGGCTAGGTCATCCAGGAGAGAACAGGCGGTGCAGGACAGCAGAGGCATGGCCCCAAGGACTGGCTGGCTGAAGGAGCCAGTCCGCAGGCATCCCAGGAGGGCAGGAGCCTAAGAGCATCAGGAAGCCCCAACTTCCAAGTCTGAAGCCAAAGTGGCCCGAGAGGGGCCCTATGTGGGGCACATGGCAGGAGGGCTGGCCTTTCCTCCCTCTGGGCACAGCTCTGCCTGGCCCAGCCCCAGTCCAGCAGGGAGGATGATGGTAGGAGACCCCTTTCCTGGCCAGGCTAGCACTCAGTCTGCCTGGGGCCTGCTCCTAAGCACCAGACGGAGCCCATCATGGGGACAGTGTTGGGGTCCTGGACTGTCTGAGCTACGGCCACCATGGGGAAGACTCAGCACTCCCCAAGTAGGGCTACCTTGTGGGTACCTGGGCACAGCCTCCAGCAGGAAGGGTTACTCAGGGTCAGGACGATGGCCTCAGGGCAAGGAGGGTAGGGCGTGAGGGACGTAGGCACCAGGGACCCGGCATCTCCAACACAGGGCCTCTGAGGGCTGTGCGCCCGGCTCAGGGAAGCCAGGTACCCTCTGTGTTTCCTTCTCTCCTGGCCACCCCACCACTTGCCCGTCCCCACTGTGTTCTCAACGTTCAGCATTTCTACTCAAGACCAGAGTCTACTGGGCGGCCCCTCGCCCAGGACGTGCTGTGGACTCCGGCGCTCAGGGAATATGAACGGAGGTGGGTGGGAGGGAAGGAGGGCTCACTTCCAAGGGGACAAGGGACGGGCTGTGGGGACGAGTCCCCTGAGCTGAAGGAGGACAGGGCTGCTGACACAGGCAGGACGAGGTCCCACAGGGCTGGAGGGAGGACATGGTGGGCCGCGCGCCCATACCTGCTGTTCCTGGTGTCGTACTGCCGCATGTTCTTGATGAAGTGTGTCTTTTTCAGGCCCTTGTGTCTCGGGGATCCGGATATGTGTTTGGTTCTGCAGGTGAAAAGCAGGTCACTCTGCCCCTCCCAGACCCATCCTGGCCCCAGGAGAGAGGCGGGGTCCTTACCTTTGACCCGAGGGACATCCCACTGTGTCTTCCAGAAACTCGAGGGAGCAGCGTTGGGATGCCACACGCCTTCTGTGAGGAGGACAGAAGGGCCTCAGGGGGCGGGGCCTCAGGAGGCAGACGGCAGGCTGCCTCGGTACCGTGCTCTGCTCTCGGGGAGGGGGCCCAGGCCATGGGCCGGAAGCAGGTCTGCAGGCAGACCTGAGTGCTAGGAAGGGCCACCCGAGGCCAGAAGAGCCTGAGGTGGGGCGGAGTGCTGAGATGAAAGGCTGGGCATGCCCTGGTCTGCCCACTGCCTCTCGAAGCTCAGCCTAGGGGTCCCGAGAGCTCCCTCGGGCCTAGGAATGGGGTGAGACAGGTCATGCGTGCCCACAGCAGGCTGCAGGTGGAAGTACCTCTGGAAGGGGCCTAGTGGAAGCCTGGAAAGGGGACATGGGGGCCTGGCAGCGGCTCTGCAGGGCTGAAGGGCAGACAAGCACAAGTCCTGCCAACCCGCTCTGCCCATCTCAGTGAGTGGAGCTACCACCAGCACTGACACAGCTCGCTCAGTCCCCGGCCAGGGACACCCAGGAGCCTCTCCCCCTCAGCCAGGCCACCCTCACTGCCCTCCACTCCTTGTGCCAGCCCTTCCTCTGCCTCAGGGCCCTCGCCGGGGTTCCCTCCATTTGGACCCTCCTTTTCCAGGTCCTCCCGTGGCTATATCACCCTCAACTGGATGCTCAGCTCACATGTGGCCCTCATCCTCCCACGGGCAGCAGCCCTGGCATCACCCGTGATCCTGGGACCGTGTCTCAGTACTGTCCATTCCTGCCTGTTGCCCAGCAACCGGGAATGCCCCAGGTAGGGGCTGGGTAAGCACTGACCCACAGTCGGCGATGAGGCAGGACCTGCCCTGGCCTGAGACGGTACCCTGCTGGAGGTGGACATTCAGAAAGGACCCGAGCCGGGCAGCGAAGCTGGCCCAGTGGAGACAAAACCATCCCTGGGGAGGTGTGTGCGTCACGCCCCACAGGCAGGCTCAGAGGCCCCAGGAGCAGTCCCGTGTGGCTTTCTCAGGCTCTCTTCCTCAGGTAATTTCCCAGGTGGGGCCCAGTGGCTCCTGCACACCTGGGACCTCACTGACAGGGCCTGGGCCAGCGGCGCTCTCCATGGAGGCGCCTGGCGATGCCATGGGCCCTTGGCACAATAAGCGCCCACACCCCAAAGCCTATAGGCTGCTTGACCTCTGACCTGGCTCCTCCTGCTGGTCTTGGGTCCCTGCAGGAGAGGCCTCTCCCCTCAGCAAGCTGAGCACCTGAGCCCAGCTGGTTTCGTGCATCGCTGTCTTCATCGCTGTCTCCTTTTATCTTTCCTTATTTTAAGCATCTTACACATCAAGTCAGTCCTCACAGCCCTTAGTATACAGGGGCCAAACTGAGGCACAGAGCTGGTTGGGGTGGGCCTGGCAGCTGCATCCCACGAGCTCTGTGCACCAGCCTCTGCTATCAGACTCTGCCACCTGCTGCCCTCCTGACCACGGCAGGGGCGCTGGAATCAAGGCCACTCCGTGTTCTCAGGGCTCCTTCCCTGAACCTGGCCAGTGTCTGGGTGCAGAGACAGGGACAGCGCTGACAATGGCACCGTGAATTCTGAGCACAGACCAGGCCAGCCAAGTGAGGGGCTGCTGCTTTCCTGCCTCCTTCCCCACTCCCACTCCAGAGGAGAGGCTTGCAGCCTGAGGGAGGCTGAGAGCCCTGCTGGGACGAGGCTTTCCAAGATTGCCAGAGGGAACCCTGCTGCTGCATGAGGCTGCCAGGCTTTCCACAGGGGAGGGGAGTGCGACGCCGCGGCGGAGCAGGAGGGCACAGGCCTGGTGGGGCAGGCAGAGCACCTGAACGCCCGCTTCTGGCCAGCTGGGGAAGCCTGGAACCTGCCAAGTGTTAAGTGACCACGGAGTTGATATGAAAAGAAAATTCTAGGGAGTCTGAAGTTCAAGCGAAGAAAGTAAGGGTTCTGAGGATTCACTCCCTGGCTCAGCGAAAAAGCCACACCAGACTGCCTGAGTGTGGCACACCAACTCTCCACCGTGAGCCGAGCTGTGAGCATGCCCTGGGCAACCTGGATGTAACAAGAGTCTCCATTCCCTGGCCCTGGTCTGGCCAAGCCACCCTTGCTGAGCCTGGCCATCCATCTGATTTTAACAGCCCCTCTGGCCGGTAGTACTTAACACAAACCCATTTCACAGGGAAGCAAACTGAGGCTCAGAGAGGCGGTTTCACCTGCTCCAAGTCACAGAGCTCATAAACAGTGGAGTCAGAATTCCAACCAGGTCTGTTCCCAGAGCCTGGCTCAGACCACCCTTCTCATGACACAGACTTTGGGAAAAGACCCTCAGCACTCTCTCCATGCCCAGAACAAGTGTCCTTTGAAGCCCACAGCCAGTAGCTGGCAGCCTACTTCGCTAGGCCAGCCACCCTCCCACACTCAGCAGTGACTATCCACAGCCCTGCCTCTGGACTCCCGGAGCAGAGAGAAACAGACAGTGCCCACCCCAGGAACCCTCCATCCGTCAGACCCAAGGGCGGGGGCCTGGGCTCGGCAGCAGAAACCGAGGCGGGGCAGAGTCTGCATGGGCAGGTGCAGCCTGAAGGGCAAGAGGGACATCTGACCGAGGATGTGAAGGCCAAGTAGGAGTGAGGGCCTCACACAGCAGACAGCTGTGCCGCTCTGCCCTAGAGTGGCTTGAAGGAGACCTGGTGTGACCAGGAAACTGTCCTTGGGTTGAGGGCCACCAGGAGACAGGACCACTTTGTGGGAGTCTGCCAGCCGAGGACAAGCAGGCTTTGGAGCTGTTTTAAAGTGGAGTGACTTCCACGGAGAAAGCAGTCTTTACTCCTCTCAGTCCCGTCAGGTAAGCAGCCCTATCTCCCCAGGGACATGGTACACTTACTGCCACTTTTGGGACAAACAGACCACTCTGTCCCAACCAGCCCCCGACTCCCTTCGGAGCCCTGGCCAGGCTCATCTGCGGACAGGATCAGGCTTCTTAGCCTGTGCAGATGCAGCTCTTGCTGAAGTCTACCTACGTAGTGTGACAGTGGCCTCAGGGCCACTCAGAAGGACTCCGAATGTAGAGTCAAGAAATCTAGCCACAAGCACCATACCCTGGCCTCCACCTCCCAACCGAAGTCCCTCAGAAGAACCTGTCACCTGGAACTGCCTGAGACCAGGGCTGCGAGGCAACGACAGCCAGTGCAGCCGTCATGACCTCCAGGTAAGAAGAGCCTCTGGACACCAGGGGACTGCGGTGAGTTCAAGGTCTGGGCCCACCCACGTGCAGCACCAGCTGCAAGACCCTGCATACCTCCAGGGCCCGTGAAAGGGTCTCTGGGGGAAGGAAGTGGGGTGTCCAGCAGCCAGAGCATGTGGGCAGGGGGCACAGACTAGAGGGGCAGGGCTCAGGGTCAGGGAGGCTCTGAGATGGGTGAAGGGCAGGGAAAGTGCCTGTGACCTGGGATGTGATGGGCCCAGGGACACTGAGCTCAGAGAGGACAAAGGAGGAGAGGGTGATGGGGGGCTCCAGGGACCACCAGCTGTGGGCTGGGAGTCTGGGCCAGTGTGGGAGACTCTGGGGAGAGGTCACAGTGCAGGGAAGATCCCTGGCCCACAGAGGGGTTCGCCCAGTTCAGAGAACAAAGGGGAACGTATGGTGGACGTTTATGAGTCCCGTGTCCAGTGAACTTATGAAATGGGCTGGGGAGGGGTGTGTGTGTCTGGAGCAGACAGGGCTCCGTGTCTGGGGGCTGACAAGGGTTGAGGGAACCCTGACCTGTGTTCGGGGTCTGACAAAATTGAGAAGACCCTGACCCCGTATTCAGGGGTGGCAGGATTAAGGGGACCATGACCCTTAAGTCTGGGGATCAACAAGGCGCAAGGAAACCCTAACATACATGTCCAGGTGGTTGACAGATCCCAGAAGACCCCTGACTCTGACACCTTAGTCTGGGGAGGGGCCCAGGCAAGACTCCCTTCCGGGGCTGGCAAGACCCAGGACACCCTAAGTCTCTGTCCCTCAACACCCCAACATGTGTCTGGGGCTCACAGGGGATCAGGGTTACCTCCTGATCTCCAAGTCCTATGCTGATAGGTCACTCCAGCCCTGTGTCATGGGCTGATCCTGGTTTTCCGTAGGTCACCTCAGCCCCGTGTTAACGAATTGAGCCAGCCCACGGCCACCTCGCCACCCTGCCCACTATGTTGATGGCCCCAGGTCACTCCAACCCTATGTCCTGGGCTGCCAGGCCCCTAAGCTACCTCAGCCTCTGCGTTGACCCAGCCAGGGCCACTCCACTGATCCGAAGCCCAGTTACCCCAACCCTGAACCCTGGGCCAGGTGACCCCGACCCCCGCGCTGATCCAGCCTCGGGCCACTCCGCCGCCCCCAGGTTCCAGGTGACCCGGGCCGCACTCACCTTTGGCGCTGCCCGTCCAGGCCCAGGCCGAGGCCGAGGCCCAAGCCGGTGGGCGCGGGAGCGGGGCTGAGCAGGCCCTGGGGCGCTGGGGTCCTGCCTCCGGGCCCGGGCAGGGGCAGGCCGGCGGGGGGCGCGGGGGGCGGCGGTGGCGGAGGCGGTGGTGGCGCCGGAGGCTCGCGGGTCTCGGTGGGCGGTGGCGGCGGCGGCGGGGGCTTCTCTCCCCCGGGGCCCAGGCTCGGGGGCCGCCCGTCCAGGGAGATATTGTTGAGGAAGAAGAGCGCGGCCTGGCGGCGCCGTGAGTCCCCGCGCCTCCGCAGCGCCTGTGGCGCTGCCCTGGCGGTGGGGCCGGAGGACGTGCCCGGCGCTCCACCCGCCGCGGCTGCGGCCATCCTCCGACTAAGCCAGCCGGCCGCCTGCCGCCGCCCGCCCGCTCGCGCACGCGCCCGGGCCCGCCGCCGATTGGCCGTGGTGCACCCGCATGCAAATATACCGCCATCGCGCTCGCCCATTGGCCATCGCGGAGCCGGGGGCGGGGCGCTCCCCTGGGTCCTAGAGGCGGTTCTCATGCTGCCCTGGGGATCTAGGAGCCGCCAGTCTGCCTGCGGCTGGGCCCGCGAGGCCTGACTCGGGGCGAGTGGCGGCGTGGCCCCGGGTTCGAGTCCCCGGCTCGGAAGTCGCGGCCCCCGGACTCCAGTGCCCTATTCCTTTTGCTGGGCTGCGGCGTTCATGGTCAGCTTCCGTCGAGCCTGTCTTTAGGCTCCACTTCCCCTCTCAGGGTATGTGTCTTTGCAGGAGGGTGGGGCTGAGGTGCAGGACTGGAGCTGTGGCACCCGCCATCAGAAGTCTGGGTGGCCCCTCGAGGAGCTTCAAGAATGACCGTCGATGCCACCTGGTCTCCTCCAGTGGCTGAAAACCGCAGGCCCAAGGGAAGAAGGCACCTGCTTGGGGTGGCAGGCAGGGTGATGCTGGAGTTTCCGCCCCAGGCAGAGTCCTACACTTCTATCCCTCAGCAGCAAAGTGACCTTGAGTCTACGGGGTACCAGGCCTTCTGTTGCCGACCCAGACTCCAGAGCCAGTGGCTTCATGCTCAGGAGCCCACCTGCGTCCTGCCGGGCAGGGTCGTATAGCCACCTGTATGGCACTGGCCTGCTCTGTCCAGCTTTCTGCCTGTAGGTTTACTCATCCTTCAAGTGGGGACAGCGACTGTGACCTCAGGATATTGTCAGGGCTGAGCGGCTCAGCCAGGGAATGTCACCGTGCTGGGTCTACCTGGAGGCTGAAGACTGGGCACTCGCCATGAAATCTGCCACACAGCTCTGTGAATGCTCCCCATGCAATGTGCCAGACATGGCACACAAATTTCTCTCTGTTAGCGAGGAGAAGCCGGGTCAACATTGATGGATTAGGGCCCTGCTGGCCTGCTGTTCTAGTAGGAGGGCCCTGGCAGGTGGAGGGGGCAGGATCCACAAGCTGGTGGCTAATAGTTACACTGATGTCAGATGAGGAAGATAAAGGGGGATGGCTGTCATCTGGTTGTTGGCCCTCAGCTCCAAAACCATGCTGTCTGCTGCTGGATAATGGGGCTGGGCTCTGGGGTGGTCTCTCTTCTGCCAGCTGGCACCATGTCAAGCTTTGAGGTTGTTGCAGAGATAGCGGGGCAGGGGGCAGAACACGGTCTTCCTGGTTCTGTGCGGGGCAGTGTCCTGGGTGAGCTTCCCTGTGGTTGTGCAGAGGGCTGACGGTTCAGTGGCGGGTGTGGGGCCAGGGACATAGAGGTGTCGATGAGAGGGTCTGCGTGGCGCCTGGCGCACATTCTGTTCCCGCAGCCCTCCCCAGAGGCTCCCCATCCCTGGACACTCAAGAGTCACCCACCCGGGGAAGGTGGAGGCCCGGCTGAAGCCCAACCCTGCCAGCTGCACACGCCATCCTTCCTTACACTTTATTCTCCCCATGCCCTGGGACCCCCATCTCTGCAGAGGTGTTGCACTGCCGCCTGCCGGCCTTCTTAGCTCTCACCGGGCAGCCCATTTGTGGGACCTCCCGCAAGGGGGCGCCCGAGACCACTGCTTGGAGCTCGATACCCCGTCTGGAATGGGTAGCAAGGCATGCAGCCCCTGGGTCCAGGGTACTAGTGGAGTCTGGGTTGGTGGGAGGAGGGGCACTGCCCAGGAGGACCTGCCCGTGCACAGCAGGGCTGGGGGCGGGGCTCGGCTGGAGCTTGAGCCATCTCGGTCTCCCAGGACCCTGCTCCCCACAAGGGAGCAGATGCTGGGGTGAGAGTGGTGGGTAAGATCGTTTCCGAGATGGAGGGGTTCAAAAGACCAATCGTCTTGGCCTTCACACCTCTGTGGATGTGGCAGGACCCAGTCCACTACCCCGCTCCCGGGGCTGTCTGCTTGGCTGGCAGTGGGGGTTGTCCTGGCTGCGGGCAATCAATCAGGTGGGGCGCATCACTGGGCAGGCTGGGATGCCCTGGTCTTTTCCCAGGTGCTGGTGCTGGGTGAGGGACTCCTGGCTCCCTGGTTCCTTCCTCAGGTCGGCTTCTTGGAGGCTGTGGGAAGTGGACCAAGGTTAAGCTGGGAGGCACGGTAGTAACCTTGCGTGTCCTCTCTTACGGGGACACTGGGCTTTTGCCCAGGGCCTCGTGGGCAGTTTCTGGGAACACAGGAGCCCACACTGACAGTCAACCTGTTCCTGATGGCAGCGGATGCTGGACAGGGCGGCCTGATCGGAGGGGAGCTTTGGGAATTTGGTAGAAGGTGTGTGACCCTGGAATCCGCCCAGCCCTGGGGCCTCCCCTGCGACCTTGCAGAGGGTCTGGGGCATCTGGATAAGCTAAGCTTATAGGGAAATGTTCTCAGAACACTTGGGATGTTGGCAGGTGCTTCCATGGGCCTACCTCTGGGGTCACAGAGAAAGGACATATGGTTCCTGGCACCCTTGCAGGTGAGACCTGCACGATGCTGGGCTTCAGGCATGCCTCTGATGCGGAACCAGCTCTGGTTCTGGGTCAGATGGATCAGGTTGGCATCCTGACCCCGTGTAGCACCTCTGTGACCCTGGGCAAGTTGCCCCACCCTGAGCCCCCACTTTTGCATCTGTGAGACAGTGATGGCTAATCCCCGGGCAGGCCCATGAGGCCCAAAGGCAGTAACGACCGGATGCTCCTTGAGCCTCTCTCTCTATGGGCACATGACACAAGGGCGCTATTCTCACTTATCCCCCGTGAGGTGCTGAGGGTATGGGTGCCATCTGGGGAGCCCCTGCCTTGGTCTGGGTGGGCGGGCAAGGGGCTGGCTTGACTCCATGTGGAAGGTGGGGGCAGATGTGGTGCACCCCTGTGGACCCTGCCTGCCAGGACGTCTTCCAAAAGTGCCCAGCTGGCTGTGCTGTGAGGTCACACCAGCATGCTGGCCTCCTCCAGCGCTCGCCTGACAAACAGGCTGCGGTCACCTTCCCGGCAACAGTGGTGCACTGTGGCAGCCATGGCCCAGCCTGCGACACAGGCCTGCCTGGACAAACACCAGGCGGCGTGCAGCATCAGCTCAGGCGTTCAGAGGCTCTCGCGGGCGCCTGGAAACCCGGCCCGAGCTGCCACTGTGCCCGGAGCAGGAAGTGGGAGCCGTCCTTACACCCTCGGCCTGGGTGGAGAGGGAGCCCACAGGCACCACCCTTGGCAAAAGGGAGAGCAGCCCCCAGCCCCACATCGGGAACAAACACACCCATGCCTAGGAGGCAGCACCCTCTGCTGGGCCTTCTCCTTAAAAGTGGACAAGGTGGTCCAGGTGAGCTTGACCCCTCCCAGGTGGGGCTGTGAGAGGGGAAGGGTCTAGGACCACCGGGCCTGGGGCTGTTCGTGGCCCAGGATGCCCCTTCTCCCTTGAAGATGACACAACTGTCCTTGCCTGTGTCCCACTGCTGTCTCATATCGCCTCCTTTCTGGAGGGAGACAGGCTTGGGGTGAAGGGGCCAGCCCAGCAAGGAGGAAGTGGACTCGGGGTCTGCCCAGGCCTGACCCAGGCCCTCTTACAAGACTGCTCTGGGAGCAGCTCCGCATAGCCAGAAAGGCTGTGGGTATCGGTGCTGCAACTGCCCCGCCCCCACCTGGGGCCTACCTTTGCTCCAGGAGTCTGAGGCCCGCTTCCTCTTCTGCGGGCCCCGTCCACACTCCTTGTCGCAGACACACCCGGGTCCCTCCCCTGGCGAGCTCTGTGTGGCCTCCGCCCTGGTGCTCAGGACCATCTGAAGAGTGGGGGTGTGGTCATGGTGAGGACCCCCCCAAGCCTGGGGCAGCCAGGGTGCCACCCCCCTACCCCAGTGTGTGGCAGCACTGACCTCACTGTCCGAGGTGTCTGGCTCGTCCAGCTCATCCGACTCCAGCTGTTGCCCATGGACTTTGCTGAGCTCTGCAGGACGCGGGGTGTGGGTCAGGCCAGGATGGTGGCCTGGGCATCTAGTAGAAGCCTAGGCCCCTAACCTGCCAGGCTGAGACCAGTGGCAACACCTCTGAAGCTGGGGAAACTGAGGCACAGAGAGCCCGAGTAACCTGCCCTGGGGTGGAATCCAAGCCCAAAGTTCCCTACACTCCTGCAGTGACCCCACCCACTGGGGTGCCCCTGGCTTAGTTGCTGGGTGACAGGGAACTCATCACCTGCCCTGAAGCCCCAGTTGCTAGGATGCTCTCCATTCACTTCCTGTGGTCAGAAACGTGCCCTCCCTGGGCCCCTCGCTCCACTCTGGGTCTGAAGGTGGGGAACCAAATCTGAGACCAGAGTTTGCTGGGTCAGGCCCTCCCTGCTCACTGTGGTTCCACTTCCATCGTGGAACAACACTTGCTGTGTTCGCATCCTCACCTGGGTGGCCGTCTCCACCAGGCCTTGGTGGGTAGGGGGGAAGTCTAGGCCTCCCTCTGTCCTCCTCTCCTGGCCCACTTGGAGAGGGCAGGCTGAGGTGGGGCCCTGGGGCAGAGTAGGGCGCGTCCTGGCGGGAAAGAAGGAAGAGACTTGAGCTCATGTAAGGCAACTTCCCTCTCTCTTCCCAACCCGGCCTCGGGCACAGCCTGTGGGAGCCCTGGACAGGACGGGACTGGAGGGTCAGCTGGCTCCCTGTGGCTTGTGACCTGGGCAGCAGGCTTTCCCTCCGCAACTGGCTGGTGGAGTGGAGCAGAGAAGAGAGGGCAGCCTGGGGCCCAGGTGCTCTGGGTCCCTCACCGGAGAAGATGGATGCTCTTCCGCCTCTGGCTCTTTGGCTTCCTGGGTGCCATTGCTGAGTCTCTGGGCTCCACACTGGGCAGGTGGTCCCACTCCCTGGGGTGGCTCAGGGCTGGGCGTGGGGACCTGTGGAGGGCTGAGTGACCCCGACTGGTTGGCAGGCTTGGGAGTGCTGGCCCGGCACCGACCCCTCTCTGAGAGGTCCAGGGGCTTGTCTGGGACATAGTCCTGTGTGGCCGTGCCCTCCTTCCCCTGGGGGCTGCCCGGGCCTGCAGGCTGTGGGTGCCTCCTTCTGGACAGGGTTTCCCTGGCCGCCTCGCCTTCAGGACCCTCGGAGTCTGAGTCGGCTGGTGGGGAAGGCGGCGTCCCTCTGGGCCCCCAAGGGCCCCTCAGCCGGGCACTGCCCACCCTGCCCTGTGCCCGCAGTTGCTGGGCCAGGAGCATGTGCAGTGCGCCTTCCAGCCGTGGGTTCCGCACGCCCACCAGGGCGCCCGGCAGGCCCAGCAGGCCTGAGGGCTCCTCCCAGGCCTCCGCCTCCCCAGCCTTGAGGCCCTGGGACTGGGGGCCGCTGGGGGCTGTGGCGGGGGCCGGGGGGCTGCCAAGGTGCAGGGTTAGATGCCGGTTCAGGAGGCAGAGGCGGTCGGCCTGGAGGGAGTGCTTCAGGGACTCACAGGTCCTGGCAGAAGGCCGAGAGGCCTGCAGGAAGCTGTGGGGAAGGAGAAGCCTGGTGATTGTGGGGCATAGTCAGCCCCACTTCACAGGGAGGACTAGGGGTCCTGGGGGTAAGGCAGGTGCCCACGTGGCACGGTGGGCAGTGGGGAAGGGAATGCCCGGGCCCCTGGGTGCCTGGTTTTAGAGTTGCCTGGGGCCTGGGGATCAGAGGAGGGAACTGGCCACTAAGGCCTCTCCCCCTTCTGGGCGTCAGCTGCCTGCCCAGTCCCCTGGAGCACCCTGCCCACCTGGTCACCCACCACAACCCCACCCCCACTCTCCTCAGACCACGATGAAAGGGGGTGCCCAGTCCCCATCTCCTCTGTCCACGAACCCCCACCCTGCCCTGGCCGTTCAGATGTCCACGTGGGAACTATGCTGCAGGCAGGGGGAAGCCAAGCCAGGGAGAGCAGTTCTCCTGAAGGGACAAAGGGAGGGACTCCCTGCTGCTGGCCCCTGCCTTAAAGCTGGGACCAGAGGAGGAGACCAGGTGCCCAGCTGAGGGAGCTCCTGGTGGTGGTAGAGGGCGGGCACTCACCTGTCCAGAGGGAGGCTGTGCTCGCCAGGTGGGCTAGGTGGGTTGTTCCTGGTGGGCAGCAGTGGGGGCGTCCCATTGGTGGAGCCCTGGTCGGCGGAGCAGGCCCGGGACCCAGGCCGCACCACGGCGATTGTCCCATGCAGCTGGTTGGAGATGCGCTGGGGGTTCTGCACAGGGTAGGCGGGTCAGTCTGGGTGGGCTCGGCTGCTACCTTCTGCCCTTTTCTCTGTGCGACCTTGGGCAGGTCTCCCACCCACTCTGAGCCTTGCTTCCACCGTCATCGTGTGGAGCTCAGGACTCCCTGCTTGGCACGAGGATGGGCATGTTACCATGTGCATGGCACACAGCAGGGCTGGCAGTTCTGGCCTCCTCCTCGGGCTGCCCGGGAAGAGGGAGGAGTGGGTTCAGGGGTTCGGGGTCCCTCACCCTCACCATGTCCGGGGTCCGTGCCTCATGAAGATTGGGACTTGGGGAGATTTTGGCCATTGGCGATGTCCCGTACACCCCCGGCCTTTCTGTGGGAGGAGGGACAGAAGGGAGGACAGCTGCTGAGGGGTCAGCTCAGCCCCTGGCCCGAGGGTCCCTGGTCTCAGGCTGCTCAGCCCCCTGCCCCACACCCGCCTCTCCCATGGACCTGCACCTGCACGGCCATCCTCTGTCTCCTCGTGGCCTCCCAGTGGTTTCTCAGTGACGGCCTTCCGGGCGCCCAGGGAGGGGAGCAGCAGGGGTGATGGGGGGTCCGAGATGCCCTCCCTGAGCTGGGGCTTGGGCCTGTGGGAGGCAAATATGAGGCAGGTGAGGGGGCAGCATCCCAGAGACGATCAGAAAGGCCAGGGCGCCCTCCTGGGGGCCAAGCCGCCTGTGTGGGAGACCCAGGTGACCAGGAAAGACATCATCGTGGGCTCACACCCATGTCTGGGGGTGGCCCAAGCGCCAGAGCTGCCATGGGTGCTGCGGCCCAGCTCTGCTTCTGGGGGGTCTTGTGCCTGCAGACCAGGGGAGGTCGCTATCTGTCCCAGGATGCTGGCCTGTGGGACCCCTCCCCCTGCACAAGTGCCTGGGGCTCCCCCCACTCACCCTGGGCCCTGAAGCCGCTTCACTTCCTCCTTCAAGGCGTCATTTTCCTCCTGCAGCCGCGTCAGCTCAGTGGCTGCAGAAGGCACTGGTTAGGAAGGACTTGGGGAGGGGAAGGGCGAGCGGGGTCCTCACGGCCCTGGGAGTCCCCCTGTCTTAGCCCAGCTGGGACTCCAGCACTTGGCTTGGGGCCTGGCATACAGCAGGAGCCCCATAGATGCTTGCTGCCTGAGTGGGTGGGTGGATGTTGAGTGAACAGCACCAGCCTGGAGGCTGTGAAAAGGGATGGCGCTCCCTAGCCTCGAGGGACCCCCCAGCCAAAGGAAAGGGGCTTGTGCTCATCAGCAGGACTCACGGAACCCAGGTCTCTGCGGGACCCTCCTTATCCTGAGAAGGAGGGAGCTGAGGCCTTGAGAGGGCAGGGACGCCCCGGCCCAGTGACTGAGCAGCAGGTGGCCTGTGGGGGCCAGCGGGGGGCTTTGCACCATCTGTCTGTGAATTGGGGTGCGAGTGTCCCTCCTCACAGTGCAGCCCTGGGTCACCTCCTCCCCTTTCCCCGAGACCCCTCGTTGGGCTGAGGAGGTGGGGGGTCGCCGGCCCCCACAGGAGGACGGGGTGCAGGACACGGGGCAGGGGGGCGCTCACTGAGGAGGAAGACGTGCTGCAGGTTCTGGAGGAGGGAGCTCTCGAACTCTTGCTGCTTCTTTCTGGCCAGCTCCTGGGTGACCATGCAGCGGTCACACAGCCCAGCCCGCAGCCTGCGGGGCGAGGAGGGATGGCGAGAGGCTGCTCTGAGAGGGAGGGGCCGGGATGCCGCGCCCCCCGCCCCAGTCCCAGGACCTGCCCTGCCTTTCCCCACCACGTTGCCCACCCTGTGGGCTAAGCATGCCACATGCTGTTGAGTTTGGGAAGGAACCTTGAAAAGTGCAGTTTACTTAAGGCTCTGAGAAGTCCTGCAGTGGCTGAGTTGACTCCAGAGTATCCCAGACTCATTCTCCACAGAACGCTCTGGTCTTCCTCCGTCCCTGCCCCCATTATGAGTGGGGTGTGAGGTGCCCCCACCTGTTCTCCAGCGCCCGCAGGTTCTCCTTCAGCGCCTTCTGCTGCTCCCTGAGCTGGTGGTTCTTGGCACAGAGCTCCTCCACCCTCTGGGCATCCCTGTGGGGGACAATCTGAAGTGGGGGGTCTGATCTACCCAGAGAGCTCTCTACTACCCACTGTTCTCTCCCTGGCCACCAGCCTAGGACTTCCTTGAGACTTGGGGCCTCTCAAGGGCAGTGCCAGCTCGCCCAAGTGTGAGCGTGTATGGCCTTGAGGACTCTGTCTCGTCCATGTGCCACCTGGCAGCGTTCTGTGAAGTGGGGACCTGGGGAGTCTGCCTGTGGGTCTCCAGGACTCACGTGGAGTCCCCCTGTTGATAGCTATTGTCCCAGAGGTGCCCTTCAGGGATGCTCCTTGCGCATCCCCTTGGGGGGTCCCTGTTCACTCTGGTGGGCTTGGACTTTCCAGCCCCACTTCCTCCATCTCCTCGAGGCATGACCTTGGACCAGACTCCCCCTACCCGCTATGCTGAGCTTCACTTTCTCCTGCATCACTGCTAGTGGCAGTGCCAGGGCCCTGGGGCTGCAGGGGAAGAGGGGAGATGAACCCTGGGGAGTCACTGCCCTTCCAGTCTCCTGGGCCAGTCCTGTCCTCACTCACCGGCACCTCTCTGAGTTCAGTTCCATAAGCTTGTTCTGTAGGCCTGAGGAGTGAGGAAAGGAGCAGAGGTCAGGCCCAGCTGGGCTGCCACCTCTACATGGAGCCGGGGCATTTCCTGTCCCTGTTTGTCTGGCAGAACCCTCTCCAGACGCCCGCCACCTGCCTGGGTCCCTGCACTGACTCCCTGAGGTCACCCCCTTGGAGGGCTCCCAGTCTGCACCTGCTGCCAGCTTCTGGTCAGTCTCCTGGCGGCCTGGGACCCCGGTCTGGGCCCAGCCTCTCCCCTCCCTTGTCTCTGGCTCTGGTGTCAGCTGGGGATGGGTCCTGGATGCTGGGAGTCACCAGTTACCCAGCCAAGGCCCGGGAGGGATGCTTTTTGGGTGCTGCCAATGGGCCCCCAAGGGAGACCCCAGCACAACCCCTCCTCCCCTCCCATCATGGTCTGGCTTGGGTCCTAGGCTAGCCCAAGCAGTCCCCGCCCCTCCGCGTCTCTGGGCCTTTGATGTGGGAGGGGGAGTGAGCACTGTCAGAAATGTCAGGGGAGGGTCTGGTCCAGGCACTGAGGGAGTGAATGGAGCAGGTGGCTGCAGTCCTGTTGCTGGTGGGGAAACTGGACAGACATGCGTGCCAGGGCAGAGCTTAGCCTGGGGTTCTGGAAGGGGCAGAGGGATTTTAGCTCAGCACCCGGAACGCTCCAGACAAGCCTCCGGAGCCTTGGGCTCCATTCCTACAAGGAAAGTAGGTAACCTCCCTTCTGGGGGACAAGGAGGCCCCCGCCTGGGGCAAGGGGCTGGTTTTGGCTTTAGTGTCTCAGCTGTCTGTGGCCAGGCTGGTCTTTTATTTCTGCTCTGATGTGAACTGACCATTTAGGGGCCACCCCTCCAGGGCTGCACTTGGGTGTTGGTCTAAGGCTGGGTGCCTGGCCACAATGCAGCTCTGGGCTCTGGGTCAGGACTCCTTTTCTGGGCCTGCAAGTCATGGTCCTGGTTTTGGCGAGAATTGGAGGCAACATGTGGGAGTCCCCTGGCCTGAACTTGGCTCTTAGACTGCTGTCCAGTTGAGAGTTTGTCCTCCCCAAGGTACTCACCCATGACCTCATTCTCATGGACTTCCTTCAGTCTGTTTAGTGACTCTGTGAAGCTCTCCATGGCTCCCGTGGCCCTGGCCCTGGGTCCTCTGTGCTCCAGGTGTGGGGAAGGCCCCTTGGCCTCTACTGGCCCTCTGTTTCCAGCCTGTGGAGCAGGAAGCCATAGGACAGTCACATTGGCTCAGGAGGGGTCTGTGGGCTGCAGGGTGCAGGAGGTAGGTGTGGGAGTCCTGTCCTGTGACCACCCACTGGGTCCTGTCCACGCCTAAGGGGGGCATGTATGTCCATCCTGTAGGGATGGGACATTCTCACTTCATCTCAACTCCCTAATCCAGTCTTCACAGCAAAGCAGATGGCCTGAGGGGACCAGCTCCCACTTGGTGCTGGGACCATGAGGGTGCACGTGACCTGTGATGAAGCCCCAGACTGGAGACGCCCAAGCCGGCCGACAGCTGGCGGGTCAGGAAGCCAGGGTTTGTTCAGCCAGTGGGAAAGCTCTCTCAGGAGGGTCCAGGTGCCCGCAGTGGCATGGATGGCCCCGTGGGGCCTCGGTGGGGACTTTGGGGATTGGCTGGCTATTTTCTCTGTAGGAACTGGTGGCTGTGCACAGGCAGAAGTCCACCTAGCCGCCCCTCATGGCCTGGGCCCTTTTTCCTGCCTGTGTTTCACCTCCACGAAGCGTTTGCTAAAACTTAAAAGGTTGTGGGAGTGAGAATCCAAGCTGGGAGCAAGATAACCTTGCCCGTTGTGTGACTGCCGTGAGCTCTGGCCCCTCTGAGCAGCACTTTCTTCCCTCTGGTAGTGGCCACAAGGCCCGTCCAGTGGGCCTGGTGAGTATCTCTCGGGTCCCACAGGGTCCAGCTCAGAGCCGGGAGTGAGCCTGGGGCTCAGCCCCGAATCAGGTTCCTCACTGTGGTGCCAGGCGCCACCCTCCTCCGGGTGAGAGCCCCTCAGTCCTGGTGGCACACCTCTGGTGGTGGGTACCACAGGCCACCATTGCTCTGTGGCACTGTCTGTCACCCAGTGAGAGTCAGACCCACAGCTCGTAGCCAGGTCAGCAGCGATGCCACCAGCCCAGACCCATGCCATCATCACCTCCAGGCCAGGGGGAGGGAGCCCTGGGGTCCCCTGGCTTTGCATCTGCACATGCCCAGAACCTCACTTTCCCTCCTTCACAGAGCCTGCCTCGGCCCAGGCCACCACCAACCGGCACAGTGCTCCACCACCCCAGGAGGGCCTCTTCACAAACCCTGGAAACCTCTGCCCAAAGACCCCTTCGGCCTTGCCCGAGGCCACACGCAGCCCCCTCCTCCGCTCCTCACTGAAGGAGGTGTGTGGTCTCACTTGCGTTCAGAGACCGGAGTGTTTGCATCAGCAGTCCCCAGACTGGAAACCCTCCAGCGCCTGCTGGTAGTGTCCAGCGGTGGCAGGAGAGATGACGATCCAGGGCTGTTACGGTTTGCTTCCGAGACACAGCAGAGTAGGGGCCAGCGCACTGCAGGAGTCATGCACAGGAAGTGTAGAAGAGGCACAGCTGCTCTGGGCTCTCTGAAGCTGGATGCTGGGTGCCCTGGCAGTGGGACCGCCAACTGAGGGGGGCAGGCCCTGTGACCCCAAGATAAGCCAGGCCGGGGCAAGCACTCACTGTCCTGGAGCTTTCCAAGAGGACTTGACAAGGGGGCTGGCTCTCAGCTGGGTCCTCAAACCCCAGGCTCAGCAAGAGGACAGAGAATGGTCCTGTGTCTCACAGTGGCCACCAGAGCCCACAGGCAGGGATGTGCTAGACGGATGGAGTGACAGGAAGGTGGGGCTCTCCAAACTCGTTTTAGACATGCCTGGCCTCTGGGACACTCCCAAGAGATGGCCAGGGAAGAGGGGGAGGTCTCTGCCTACTGACTGTGTGTTGGGTGGGTGAGGGCTCTGGGAATGAGAGGAGCTTGGTGGGGTTCCCTTCCTTGAGGCTGGAAGCCAGAGGGGTGTCCTGGCAGGTTAGGGGACAAGATGCTGAATTGCAGAGGGTGGGGGAGACCAGGGCTGTAGTAGGGTGTACATGATAATTGGGCCTCACTTCCTGAGCCCATCTAACCCTGACCACACTGCAAGGAGCCCACTTTCCAGATGGGGAAGCTGAGGCCCAAAGACATCAGGTCATGCTCCCTGGCTGCCCAGTGGGAAGCGGGAGTCGGGGCTTGACTTCTCCCTGGGGCTGAGGATATGTCCTTGCCCTCTGTGGACCAGGGATGTGCTCCAGGTGGCCCTGCTCTGCTGGCTCTCCCATCTTCATCTGGTGGTGGGAGACGGGACTGTGGGAGGAGCTCTCCTCGGCTCAGGCTCCCTGCAGGGGGAGGTGGGCCAGCTGGGGAGGGCCAAGCCATTGTGCCTGAAATTCCACCCAGACCTGCCTGACAGGCTGTTCTTCCCTATCAGCGTCTACCATGGGCCCTGGGCTGGGCCAACACCCATGAAGGAGCCGCCCCTGGGAGCCTGCGGTGCCCCAGGCCCAGGAGAGGCTCTGCGGTTGGGCGCAGGTCCGAGTGAGAGGCCGACATTGTTCCTAATGACAGCACTGTGGTGTGGAGCCAGGTGGATAAGGGCCCAGACACCCTCCTCTGTCTGGGTACCCCAGGCTCCTCTCTATTCCAAACCGCCCAAAGACCCCACCTGGCTGTCCCTCTGGGGTCTCTGATGGGCAGGGGGCAGCATGGACACAGACCCGGGGCCAGGCACGGGCAGCACAGCTGGAAGGTGTATTCTGCTGGGAGCTTCACATCTCCCAGGGATGACCAGGGCTGTCCAGCCACTGGCAACAGTGCCATGGGGGTGGTGTGGCTCCCCTGGGCCGGCAGGTGACAGAGGGCGTTTGGCCAAGGAGAAGAGGACAGTCAGTCTCCTGGGGCAGCCCTTGACCCAGCCCCCACCCTCAAAGTGCAGGGGGGGTTGGGTCCAAGGAAGCAGCGGAGGGATGAGGAGGTGGGTCCCCAGCTGACAGGAATTTGGTGGTTGTGGGTAGGAAGAACCTCAGCTGTAAAAGCGCATGTGGGGTCTTCCCTGGTAGCTCAGTTCATAAGAATCCGCCTGCCAGTGCAGGAGACACAAGTTCGAGCCCTGGTCCAGGAAGATCCCACGTGCTGTGGAGCAACTAAGCCACACTACGGAGTCTGTGCTCTAGAGCCTGGGAGCCGCAACTACTGAAGCCCGCCTGCCTGCAGCCTGTGCTCCTCAACAAGAGAAGCCACTGCAACGAAAAGCTCGCGCATCACAACTAGAGAGCAGCCGCATTTGCCAAAACTAGAGAAGAGCCTGTGCAGCAACAAAGACCCAGTGCAGACAGAAACAAGTAAATGAACATAAATGAAATTATTTTTAAAAGGTGCATGTGGTCTCGGCCCGAGGACGGTGGGCCAGCCCTCCCTGGGGGCCTCCCTGGTGTTTGCCAGGTGTGCTGAGAGCCACTAAGGGGAGAGGCGCTGAGGGGCTCAGGGAACTCAAGGCAGGAGGGCTCCCCCCAGGCCTGGGGTGGGGGCTACAGTGGCGTCAGGAGGAGGGAGCAGGTTATGGGGTGGGGTCTTGCCTGCTGCCTCTGGGCCTGGGGGCCCTGGGCACTGGAGAGGGTGGCCCGAGTTGCCCACTGTGGGGGCTGGGGGTGGTGGTACTGGAAGAGGAGACCTGAGGGCTGCTCCTCAAGGGTCCAGGGTCACTCCTACTCCTGCTCTGGACACCCAGGCTGGACGATCTCTGCTGAGTGGAGCCCCAGAAGCTGCAGGTTGGAGGGCAGGGCAGGGGTCAGGCACACTGGTGACCCTGTGCACCTGCCACTCACCTGGGCAAGGTCAGCCTGCGCAGTGCGCCCTGGCCTGCCTGGAGCCTCTGTAGACGGGACTAGTGTGTCCCCAGAGCCTGAGTCCCTCATCTGAGGTAACCGCGCCGCCACCTCAGGTTGTTGTGGGCGTGTCCCACCAAATACGTGTGTCCAGACGATGCCTTCCGGGTGATGTGTGTTCTCAGCCCAGGGCCCAGCAGGCACTCAGCTAACTGCAGATGGAGACCCTGCATCCATCCCATGCAGCAGTCCCTGCAGGGAGCCCCAGGGGTCCAGCAGGGCTCCTTACAGGAGCCCAAGTTCAAGTGCCACCAAGGCCCTCTACAGGAGGACAAGAACACCCCTGAGTTCAGAGCAGAGTCTCAGATGCCAGCATTGATGATACACACTCGTGCCCTGCATGGACACTCAGGGACCACTGCATCTTTGTGGCCGTGTCTCAGGGAAATGCCCCTGCCACCATGAAGAAAGAAGGCCACCAGAGCTCCAGCTGTCGCCCTGGTCTGGGTGCTGCCCACTGAGCCACAAAGCCTTGGTGGAGAGTTTCTTGCCCGGCTCCTGGGCCAGCCGGCAGGGCCCTGGCCACTTTCTCTTGTTGGGGCCTCTTCTCCAGCATGCCCTCTGGTCCAGGAGCCCCAGGGCCCCACTTCTGCACCTTCTCTGCAGTTGATCCCTCCACCCACCTGCGAGTAACACGATGACAATGGTGCAGCGATAACCACAGCAATGGCCCTTGTTCCCCGGGCATCCGCTGAGCCGAGCACCGGGCCAGGGCTCTCTGCGCTGTGTAGCGCCCACTGCAGGTCTCCTACCATGTCCCAGAGTGACCCAGGGATGCTCCGCCTGCCCGTCACCAGGGGCCTCCTGAGGCTGGGCACACCATCCAAGCCCTTTCCATGTCCCCACACAGATCTTTACAGAGCACCTGCTGTGTGCCCTGGCTCAGCCCACGGGTGTGATTGGAGCTCACCCTGCCTTCTGGCACTCACTGACCCATTCTACAGACTCAGGGACAGGTGAGAAGCAGGTCAGAGACTCCAGTGGTGGCTCCCTACGCCCCACGTGGTGAGGGAGAAGCCCCTTCTCCGGTCACCTTAGCTGAGTCTCTCTCCCACTGTGTCTCAGTGTCCTGGGCCACAAAACGATGGCAGTGCCCTAGCCCAGCTCCTGGAGACTGAGGAGTCTGCACCCCTTGGGCTGCCGGGTCTCCTCCATGTGGCAGGCATCCAGTGCCCGTTGACTGCAGGTGGTCAGGGGCCAGCCTGCCAGCCCCCACATCCAGGCGTCTGGCAGGAACGTCTCATGTAGTCAGTCCCTGGGCTCACGTTGCCTGTGGAGTGGCCATGACAGCCCTCACTGTGCAGATGAAGGTTCTATGGCCCCGAGAGATGGCACTAGTCCACAGTCACCAGCTCGAAAGGGACATGGCCAGTGCAGCCTCCTGCAACCTCCTGGGCCAGCTCAGATGGCAGGTCCTGAGAGGTGCCATTGCCTGGATGGTTTCTAGCATCACCAGACACGTAGACCCATGACACATGTGCATACATATGTGATGCCCACACGTGCAGACACAACGGTATCCTAACAACATCCCAACAACTACTGCATGAGAGAAAAGTGTGCACATGCGTGCACTCCCCCCACTGCACGTGGCACTGCGCAGGACGGGGGAAAGCTGCTTGCACGTGTGCGCCCATACTCGAGTATTGCATGTGCGTGTGCACACATGCACAGAGGCACAAGGCAGGTGTGCACTTGCTCCGCAAGGCCGAGGTGTCGCTGGTGGCTCAGATAACAGCGGGCCCTGCAACCTGATTCCTCAAGGATGGGCCGGCCCAGGGCCACTGCGACTTCTCAGCCGCCTCCCTGAGGCCTGGCGGGGGGAGGCTGAGCAGGACCGAGGCCTGGGAGCCTTTTGTCACTGCTTTCCCAGGGGACACCAAACTGAGGGCAGCTGATGTCCTACAGTGGCCTGCAGGGAGCCATGGCTGGCTGCACCACGTTCCAGCCCTCATTCCCCAGCTGCAGCCTGTCTGAGGATCCAGGCGGTGAGGCCGGACCAGGATGAAGTGCCAGGCCCCCGGCCTGTTCCCAGTGTCCCCAGAAGACCCAGGGACTTCCCAGCACAGCAGTGCCAACCCCAGCCTTCCAAGCCTTGGCTCCCCCAGCCTGTCTGCCCAGGAAGCTTGCTGCAGCTTGTGCTCCCACTCAGTCCCCTGGACCGTGTACCCCAGAGCAGGGGCTGTGGCCACCACTCCAGCCTGGCCCTTCCTCCAGCCCCCACGAGCAGGGGCTGGTTCTCCGCTTGGTAGCTAGCACCCCGCAGTGACCCCAGATCTTGTGCCCCTTCCCCTGCCCCCAACTACTAAAGCCACTGGGGCCCCGGGGCCCCCAGGTACTCACATGGTCCCGTGTCCGCATCGACCTCCGGGAACCTCCGCTCTGCTCTGGGACGCTCCCGCCTGAGAGATGGAAACCAGCACTATGAACTTGCTTGGGAACAAGACATAATTTTGGTCAAACCCGCTTGACAGGTTTTTGATTCCCCCAGCCAGGAGCAGAGAGGAGGCAGAGCCGGCCCAAAGCTACCCAACGGGTTCTGCCATCGCACAGAAAGTGGCAGAACGGGTCGGGTCTGACCCTCACAGAGAGAGGATTGTTTCTCCATGATCTCCGCACGGCCTGGGCCTCTGGCTGGAGCCGGGCAGTTTGCAAGGAGAATCCAGAGCCTGGAAGTGGACGTGAGGGGCAGGGCAGGGGCAGATTGTAGGGGAGCTGGGGGAGGAAGGAGCGTTCTCACCTCTGGGTGGAGGAGAGCAGAGAGCCTCTCCCCTGGCTCCCGTGGACTGAGCTGTCCTGCCTCAGTTTCCTTGTCTGTAAATTGGGGATGATGACCACAGGCCTGCCTCTATTGGAGCTCTGGAGATGGAATCTAGATGTGGGGTTGGCAGTGGCCCTGCTGGGTTGGGGCCCCTGCCTTTCACTGGCTCCTCTAGCCCCCACTAGAGAACAGGCAGGTGGCCTAGGCGGGTGGGCATCTAGGGTCTCAGGGCGGCCTGGGGTGCCCTGTGGGGCTGGGCCAGGGGCCACCACCATGGGCACAGGAGCAGCCGGGCATTGCAGTTTTCCGTGTTTGTCCTCCGCTCGCGACACTGTGGCTGCACTCATGCAGAAAAGAGCTGGCCCAAGGGCCACAGCCACCCCATACTCTTCCCCCTCGGCTCCCCTCTGCTTCCTCCACAAGCCCCCACCCTGTACTCCCTCACCCTGACCCCCCTTAAGCTACACCCAAATTCCTACCCCCAACTCTGCACATGAGCCCTCCCTTGGGGTACCTGAGAGAAACCCAGGGAGTTCTCAGGGCTCCATGGGGGAGGACCCGGGCTCTAGGCCAGCTGCCCTGGTGAGGTCCCAGGAGGCACTTCCTGCTCCCTGGTGAGGCCCCTGCCGGCTGCCCCCCAACCCCACCCCAGGCTCTCAGGGGAGCAGTGGCTTATTGGGCACCCCCAGGCTCTAGCCTGCCGGGAGCTTTGCAGATGCCTCCTGGCTGGGCCCCTGGGGGAGGTGTCTGCATGCTGTGGGGCCCTTGGCGTGTGCCCTGCACAAGGGGGTGGACACGGTGAGCGTGGCGCAGCCTGGCCTGTGGGGACCGTGTGTGTGTGTGCGCTCACGCCTCAGCTTGTCTCTTCACGTGTTTGGTGTGTTCTTGTTGTGTGAGTGGTGTGCTATGTTCAAGGTTGGGGTTGTAGATGTGAGGGTGGGCTGTGTGGCTTTGGCTTTGTGTGCCTGTGTCTGGGTGTCCCCACGGGGAGGGCAGAGGCAGGGACAGCGTTGACCCTCAAAGCAGCCAGGGTCAGCCCAATTGAGCCCTGCCCCCCTCCCTCCACCTCAGCCAGGTTTGAGCCCCAACTCTGCCCCTTGAGAGCTGGCTCACCTTGGGCCAGTCACCCCACCTCTCTGAGCCATGGCCTCATGATGGCGGCTGGACCAGGGTCTGCCCCAGGAGGTGCTCACTGTGCTTGTCAGTGGCTTGGGCGTGGGCTCCAACTGGACCATGTTAGTAGTTGAACGAAAGCTCTAGTTCCCCATAAAGGGAAATTCAGAGCCATCCCGCAACCCAGGGATCCGAGGTCCCTGCAGCACTGTCTCCATGTCTCTAGCAACGCACCGTGCATCGACGGTAAGTGGATGAACCATCCACAAGCCATCCACACCTCTTTGGGAGGAGAGGACCTCTGACACCCCAGCGATGCAGTGAATGTCAGGCATCCCGCTGGGGGAGGGCGGCTCAGGAGGGGACGCTAGCAGACTCCAGGAGGAGAGTGCCCGGAGAGGGAACAGCCAGAGGCAGTGGGAAGCTGCCAGGGTCCGGGATCAGGTGAACAAAGGGTGGCAGAAACTTCCTAGGGTGAGGGCATGTTCTATACGGTATTGTGGTGGTTGGTATTACAGGGGAGTGCCTGTTTGGCAAAACCCATCAACTTACACTTTAAAAGTGTGAATTTTGTTTTATGCAAATTATACCCCAATAAAGTTTTTTAAAAATTAATACGCTAGAGTAGTTTTAGGCTCACAACAAAACGAGAAGGAAGTATGGAGATTCCCCATATGCCCCCTGTGCTGCCCCTGCCCCACCCCCACCCCTGTTATCCAACCCCCACCAGATGGTGCATTTGTTACAACTGATGAACTTGCACTGACACGTCATCACCACTCAGGGTCCACAGTCCACATCAGGGTGGACTGTTGTGTTGTACATTCTTCGGGTTTGGGCAAACGTATCATGACATGTATCCACCATTATAGCATCATACAGATACAGAAAATACAGAGTATTTTCACTGCCCTAAAAATCCTCTGCGCTCCACCTATTCATCCCTCCCTCCCCCCCATCCCCGGCCACCCCTGATCTTTTCACTGCCTCCATAGTTCTGCCTTTCCCAGAGTGTCACAGAGCTGGAGTCACACAGTCTTCAGCCTTCTCAGGTTGCCTTCTTTGACTTCGTAACACTCACTTATATTCCTCTATGTCTTTCCATGCCTTGATAGCTCATTTCTTTCTCATGCCATTCAATTGAATATTATTCAATACTCCACCGTCTGCATGCATCACAGTTTGTTTGTCCATCACCTGCTGAAGGACATCTTGATTGCATCCAACCTGAGGCAATTATGAATATGGCTGCTATAAACATCCACGTGCAAGTTTTGGTGTGGACTCAACTTTCAACTTCTTTGGGTAAATAGAAGGAGCATGATTGCTGGATGGTATGGATAGTCAGAGCATGTTTAGTTTAATAAGAATGAAGTTGATTTTGAGAAAGCTGAAATGCTCTCTAGGACATGCAGGCTTGCTGTTCTCCCAGCCCTGTACCCCCCACCCCCATTCCCGAAGAGAATAAGACTCCACTATCCAGCCAGGCTAGGGGACAAATCAGCCGGCTGCTCCCCGGTGACAACGGCTGAGCTTGCTGCCACACTGTGCAGGGACCAGTAATCCTGGGGCCAGGGGTGACGGGGGGGCACAGCTTTATTCAGGCTCCCTCTCTTTGTCCCAGACACATGTGGATGCTGATCATAAGACACTTGTTCCTGTGTTAATAGTGCCACATGGGTGGGAGCGGTGGGACCAGCCAGGTGCAGAGGAGCAGGAGACACGCAGCCTAGGACCCCACCTGGCAGGCCACAGAGCACCACTGCAGGGTGGGCAGTACAGAGGGAGGCCGCTGCTTGCAGAGCCCCACTGTGTGCAGGCCCTGCTGACATCCCATCACCCCGGTCACCCTGGGGAACAGGAGGTGAAGGATGGTTTGTGACAAGGTGAGAGGGCAAAGGTCCCTCTAGTCAAGGCTATGGTTTTTCCAGTGGTCATGTATGGATGTAAGAGTTGGACTATAAAGAAGCTGAGCGCCGAAGAATTGATGCTTTTGAACTGTGGTGTTGGAGAAGATTCTTGAGAGTCCCCTGGACAGCAAGGAGATCCAACCAGTCCATCTTAAAGGAGATCAGTCCTGGGTGTTCATTGGTAGGACTGATGTTGAAGCTGAAACTCCAATACCTTGGCCACCTGATGCGAAGAGCTGATTCATTTGAAAAGACCCTGATGCTGGGAGGGATTGAGGGCAGGAGGAGAAGGGGATGACAGAGGATGAGATGGTTGAATGGCATCACTGACTCAATGGACATGGGTTTGGGTGGACTCCGGGAGTTGGTGATGGACATGGAGGCCTGGCGTGCTGCAGTCCATGGGGTCACAAAGAGTCGGACACGACTGAGTGACTAAACTGAACTGAACTGAACTGAGGGGGCAAAGAAGAAAAGGAAAGATATAGCCATCTGAATGCAGAGTTCCAAAGAATAGCAAGGAAAGATAAGAAAGCCTTTCTAAGTGATCAATGCAAAGAAATAGAGGAAAACAATAGAAAGGGAAAGACTAGAGATATCTTCAAGAAAATGAGAGCAACCAAGGGAACATTTCATGCAAAGACGGGCACAATAAAGGACAGAAATGGTATGGACTTAACAGAAGCAGAAGATACTAAGAAGAGGTGACAAGAATACACCAAAGAACTATACAAAAAAGATCTTAATGACCCAGATAACTGCAGTGGTGTGATCACTCACCTAGAGCCAGATATCCTGGAATGCAAAGTCAAGTGGGCCTTATGAAGCATCACTACTAACGAAGCTAGTGGAGGTGATGGAATTCTAGTTGAGCTACTTCAAATCCTAAAAGATGATGCTATGAAAGTGCTACACTCAATATGCCAGAAAATTTTGAAAACTCAGCAGTGGCCACAGGACTGGAAAAAGTCAGTTTCCATTCCAATCCCAAATAAGGACAATGCCAAAGAATGCTCAAATTACTGCACAATTGTACTCATCTCATATGCTAGCAGAGTAATGCTCAAAATTCTCCAAGTTAGACTTCAACAGTATGTGAACCAAGAACTTCCAGATGTTCAAGCTGGATTTAGGAAAGGCAGAGGAACAAGAGGTCAAATTGCCAACATCCATTGGATCATAGAAAAAGCAAGAGAATTCCAGAAAAACATCTACTTCTGCTTTATAGACTACACCAAAGCCTTTGATTGTGTGGATCACAATAAACTGTGGAACATTCTTAAAGAGATGGGAATACCAGACCACCTTACCTGCCTCCTGAGAAATGTGTATACAGGTCAGTAAGCAAGTTAGAACTGGATGTGGAACAATAGACTGATTCCAAATTGGGAAAGGAGTACGACATGGCTGTATATTGTCACCCTGCTTATTTAACTTATATGCAGAGTACATCATGCGAAATGCCAGGCTAGAGGAAGCACAAGCTGGAATCAAGATTGCTGAAAGAAATATCAATAACCTCAGGTATGCAGATGACACCACTCTTATGGCAGAAAGTGAAGAGGAACTAAAGAGCCTCTTGATGAAAGTGAAAGAGGAGAGTGAAAAACTACCTTAAAACTCAATGTTCAAGAAACTAAGATCATGGTCCCATCACTTCCTGGCAAATAGATGGGGAAACAATGGAAACAGTGACAGATTATTTTGGGGGCTCCAAAATCACTGCAGATGGTGACTGTAGCCATGAAATGAAAAGATACTTGCTTCTTGGAAGAAAGGCTATGACCAACCTAGACAGTGTATTAAAAATCAGAGACATTACTTTGCTGACAAAGGTTCGTCTAGTCAAAGCTATGGTTTTTCCAGTAGTCGTGTATGGATGTGAGAGTTGGGCTGTAAAGAAAGCTGAGTGCCAAAGAACTGATGCTTTTGAACTGTGGTGTTAGAGAAGACTCTTGAGAGTCCCTTGGACTACAAGGAGATCCAACCAGTCAATCCTAAAGGAAATCAGTCCTGAATATTCACTGGAAGGACTGATGCTAAAGCTGAAGCTCCAATACTTTGGCCACCTGATATGAAGAACCGACTCATTGGAAAAAAGCCCTGATGCTGGGAAAGATTGAAGGCAGGAGGAGAAGGGGATGACAGAGGATGAGATGGTTGGATGGCATCACCAACTGTATGGACATGAGTTTGAGCAAGCTCTGGGAGTTCGTGATGGACAGGGAAGACTGGTGTGCTGCAGTCCATGGGGTTGCAAAGAGTCAGACATGAGTTTGTGACTTAACTGACTGAGGGGGGCCTTTAGAGGGAGTGCAGAGCAGGAGGTATCCACTGAGAGGTCAGAAGGTGACGTTGGGTGGGAGCAGGAGGGAGAAGCCACATGGCTAGAGAGTGTGCCTGGAGTGAGCAGAGCCCATGTCGTCAGAGCAGGGCCTGGGAGCTCAGGGACAGGTCCCCTTCCCCAGCCTGGAGTCTCCCTTACTCTGTTGGGCAGATCAAGCCCTGGATCTTGAGCTCAGCTGCCCCTGATCCCCTGGGGGAACTGGTTTAAGCCTCAGTTTCCCTGTTCATCTGACTGGCCGTCACCAAGGACCTGCCTGGGAAAGCTGGACCAGCTCAGTGGATATGAAAGTACAGGAAAATGCCCTGTGAGGTCTGGGATACCCCTCTCAGTGTGTTGGGACTGAGGGGCCATCAGGAGAGCCGCAGCTGGCCAGGGTTCATGCGCAGGCACCACTGGGCGGGCCAGCAACTTCCAGGAGCACCATGTAAAGCTTCTCTACCTCTGGGGTCATGGGTGGAGGGCAAGGGCAGGGGAAGGTGCCTCCTGGCCTAAGGAGGGGGCATCCAAAGGAGGGTCTTGGGGGTGGCAGATACCTGCTGCTTCCCAGTCATCCACAGACTCATTCACTCATGTGTTCGTACGAGTGTCTACAGGGCTCAGTCCTAAGCTCTGGGTGCACACATGGTTACGACCCTGATGCAAACAGTTCTCTCCTGCTTAGGAGACTTCTGGCTGTCAGAATCAGGTGCTAGGGAGCAGTCTTTGAGCATCAGTGTACTCGACTGTACCCCAGAGACGAGGATGCCCACTTGGCAGGGTGGATGTGAGAATAAGATGAGATGGTGTCTTGGCATCACACATGCATTCATTCAGAGTTGATGCCCCAGGGAGCCAGGAGCTGGGGATGGGGTGACCTAACCAGGTGGGCACCCATCTCTCAGAGGGCATGTTGTCCAGGAGACTGTGGCCTGGTGTCAGAGCTCATGGGCTGCCCCAGGGCCCTCAGTCTTCCACTTCAGTTCAAGGCTGGAGCTGGCAGGGCAGGAGAGTAGGGAGTCTCGGCAGGTCCCAGAGCCCGGCCCGGGAGTCCTCTGCACCAGGCGGCCTTCCTCTGATACCCGGGGACGGGGGCTACAGAAGCAGGGCTCCAGGCCCCCAGCCCTGGCTCCCTGGACAGCTGGAGCCAAAACCCTGGCCCGGTGAGGCGCTCTCCTGGGCTTTTATCCCTGCACTGGGAGGGGTTGGAGATAAGGCATCAAAGCCTTTTGCAAATGTACCTTTAAAAGCTGGGCCTGTTCTGCCTGCTGTTTGTGTTACTGGATTGATGGATGGGGTGGGAGGGGGGTGGGGGGCACTGGCCCCCAGATAAATGGGTCACCTATTAATATGGCCCTGCAAAGTGGGGGGTGAGGGTGGGGGTGGGGAGGGGCTCCTATGATGTCTGGGACTGCTGTTCCCACCCTCACTGAAGACAGACTCCTGATGACCTGGCTGGGGGATGGGGCAACTGGCAGTGGGCTTGGCCTGGGCAGTTGGAAGGGTGAAGGGGGCCTGGGATTTCTTAGGGGAGGGAGAGGGTGCGGCACCCCCCAACCCTCCCTCTGAGTGGCCTCAAGACCAGGCACCCTATTGAAGATTCCTTTTGATAATTCGAGAACTGTAAGGACGACCCACCTTGCAAAGCAGTAAAACACCACAAATAAGGCCAAAGTCTCTTTTTATTGTCACCTCCCGTCCCCTCCCCAGGGTAACCTCTGCTAAGGCTGACTGTGTTTCCCCCAGATCTTTCTGTGTATAACCACCTACCTGTGCATTTTAATCATCTTTAAAGTGCACATTTAGTACAATCCCAGATTTGTGCAATCAACACCACTGACTCCAGAACATTTCTTCATCCCCAGAGCAAGCCCTGTACCTGTTAGCCATGACTCCCCACAGCCTGACAACGACTAAGGTGCTTTCTGTCTCTATGGGTCTGCCTGTTCTGGACAGTTCATATAATTGAATCACACCATATGGTCTTTGCTGTCTCGCTTTTTCACTGAGTAGAGTATTTCCAAGGTTCACCAGTGTTGTAGCATGTGTCAGCACTCCTTTTCAGGGCTGAATCATATTCCACTGTATGAACAGATGTTTTGTTTATCCATTTACCTGTTGATGGACTTTTGTTTCTTCTCCCACCTGTTAGCTACAGGGAATAATGCTGCTATGAACATTCATGGACACATGTTTTACCGATCACCTGTTTTCAGATCTCCTGGGTAAACACGAGTGGAAGTGCTGGGTCGTAGGATGACTTCCTCTTTAACTTTTTGGGGAGCTGCCAAAGGATTCAGAATTTTAACAATGAGGTGATTTAATTGAGCAGTTGGTGAGAACCACACACAGTCTTTAGCACAGCATTTTTGCACATCCCAATGTTGGAGTCTTCTGGGGTTCTTACTGAAAACAATTGTTTATGTGTCTATTGTAGTCATGAAATGCAGGTCAAGAGTGATAGATGGTAATCAAATAGCTGGAGAGAGGTAGACTGACTGACAGGTACATAGGTGGATCGGTGGATAGAGAGAGAGATGGATGGATGGATGGATGATATTAACAGATGAATTGATGGATCAATAGATGGATGATAAATGGATATATAGATGGGTGGATGGATAGATCAATGGATGATGGATAGATCAATGGATGGATGATATTAATAGATGGATGGATGATGAATGGATGGATGGTATTAATAGATGGATGGATGGGTGGATCAATGGGTGGTTGGATAGATGAATGGATCAATGGATGGATAGACAGATGGGTGATATTAATAGATGGATGGATGGATGATGTTCAGGCTGGTATGGAGATTGGGAGTCAGCAGATTGGAGGTGAGACCAGAGACTCTTGTTTTAGCAAGCTCTTAGGTGGATGGTAGGATCAGGCTAGTCTTCATTCCATCCCGACAGCTTCAGGGCATTCCTCCACATGAGCGACTTCACTAAATTTAGCCATGTCTACCCGTAGACTTTCCTGTTGCTTCCATTTCTTTAAAAAATTTTTTTCCTCCTCCCCATGGCAAGTGAGACCTTCATTCTCTGACCAGGGATCTAAACTGCGCCCGTGCATTGGAAGGCAGAGTCTTAACCTCTGGACCCCCAGGGGAGTCCCACCATGTCACTTGCATTTCTGGGGTTCGTTTTGTTTTTCGCCTGTGACAGAGTGCTGGAAGGCAACTGATTCTTGCAGAAAGATGAGAAGGGGAGTCTCAGGGTAGGATCCTACCCGGCTTGTTTCACCGGGCCAGAGGGCTGTGCCAGTCCTGAGCTGAGCTGTGCAGGATCAGGTGAAGGATCCAGGTTGGCCTGTAGAGCCTGGACAGGGGCTGGCGGAGGGCGAGGGGCAGGAGAAGAGGGCTGTCTGTGTGGCCGGAGTCCCTACCAGGGCTGAATCTGGCTGAGGAGAAAGTATGAAAATGTAAGGCGGCACTAAAAGCTTAGCAATCAAGAGGCATAATGTACATTTCTGGGGTTTGATTTTTTAATTTTTATTTTATTAAAAAATTTTTTTTTAAGTTTTTTTTTTTTATTATGTGGACCATTTTTAAAGTCTTCATTAAATTGCAGATCGTTAACTGCCCTGGTGTGTGTGTGAAGTTCTACACAGTCTCATCTCCTCTGTAGTTTCCCAGACCTACCACCAATGCTGAGTCAGCATTCCCAATACCTACTGTGACCTTTCTTCCCCTTGTCCTTCTATAAACACCGCCCCTGGGGCCCCTGTCCCTAAACCCCGGCAGCCACTGACCTGTTCTCCATTTCTAGAATCTGTCATTCCCAAAATACTCTATGGGATCTTAGAGTGTGTGCCCTTTGGTGACTGGTGGGCAACTGTGTGTGCCCTTTGGGGACTGGTGTTTGTATCCATCTTTTTTTTTGAACTTTTTATTTTGTATTAAGGTATAGCTACCGTCATTTTTTAAAAAAGATTTTGATTTGATGTGGACCTTTTTTTAAAAGTCTTTACTGAAATTGTTACAATATTGTTTATGGGTTTTTTTTTGGGGGAGGGGGTTGGCCTCAAGGCACATGGGATCCTGATTCCCCAAACAGGGATTGAACCCATACCCCCAGCATTAGAAGGCAAAAATCTTAACCACAAGACCACCAGGGAAGTCCTCTCTTGATATTGTCTTTTAAAATATATATGTATTTTAAATTTGCCATTTTATTTGTTTTTAGCTGCGCTAGGTCTTTGTTGCTGTGAGGACTTCGCTCTAGTTGTGGCGAGCGGGGGCTACTCTCTAGTTGCAGAGAGATGAGGCTACTCTTCATTGCAGTGGCTTCTCCTGTTGCGGAGCACGGGCTCCAGGCTCTTGGGCTCCAGTAGTTACAGCTCCCAGGTTCTAGAGCACAGGCTCAGTAGTTGTGGTGCACGGGCGTCGTTGTCCCCCGGCACGTGGGATCTCGGCATATCAGGGATTGAACCTGTGTCTCTTGCATTGTCAGGCAGACTCTTTACCACTGAGCCACCAGGGAAGCCCCAGTATTGTCTTTTGTAGAACAGATGCTTTCAGTTTGGATGAAGTTCAGCCTGTCAGTTTTCCCTTTTATGGACTGTGCCTTTGGTGGTGTATCTGAAAAGGCATCACTGTGCCCACATCACCTAGGTTTTTTTCTGTGTTATCTTCTAGGAGTTTCCTAGTTGCACTTTACATTTTAGGTCTGTGATGCATTTGAGTTCATTCCTGTGATGGGTGTAAGGTCTGTGTCTAGATTCGTCTTTGTGTCCAGTGGTTCCAGCACCGTTTGTTGAAGGGACTGTCTTTGCTCTGTTGTGCTGCTTTGCTCCTTTGTCCAAGATCAGTTGAGTGTGTTTATGGGGGTCTGTTTCTGGGCTCTCCGTTTTGTTCCATTGATCTGTTTGTCTGTTCTTTCCCCGAACCGCTCTGTCTTCACTACTGTAGCATTTTAGTAAGTCCTGAAGCTGGGTAATCACCCCTCCAGCTTTGTTCTCTTTCAAGCATTTTAAATATTTATTTATTTATTTGGTTGTGTCAGGTCTCGCTGCAGCTCACAGGACCATCCCTTGTCAAAGCAGCGTGCAAATCTTAGTGGCAGCATGTGGGGTCTTAGGTCCCTGACCAGGTATCCAACCCCAGCCCCTGTGTTGGGAGTGCTGGTTTTAACAACTGGACCACCAGGGAAGTCCCTTCTCCTTCAACGTCGTGTGGGTCATTCTGGGTCTTTTGCCTCCTCTCCACGTGAACTTTAGGATCCGTTTGTTGGTATCCACAGAGCAACTTGCTAGGATCTTGGTTGGGATTTCACTGACTCTTCCACACCCTTCTGAAACAGCCTTTGCTGGCCTTGGGGTAGGGGCTCTGAGGAGCGCAGAGGGGCTTGCTGCTAAACCTGGTGTGCCTTGGATTGTCACCTAACTCAGCTTCATTTTGGGGACAATGGGGGTGTCTGAGGTATCTGTTTCCTGGTGGATTTGATGAGAGAATGCCCATGTGGGAGGCCCAGGCGGTCCCGGGCCTGCTGAGTCCTTGCAAATGTGCACTCTTTTTTAAAAAGAAAATGTATGCATGTATTTATGGCTGTGTTGGGTCTTAGCTGCGGCATGTGGGATCTTTCTGTTGCAGTGCTCAGTCTTCCTCTAGCTGTGGTGCGTGGGCTCAGCAGCTGCGACACTCAGGCTTAGTTGCCCGGAGGCATCTGAGATCTTAGTCCCCAGACCGGAGATCAAACCTGTGTTCCCCTTCGTTGCAAGCCAGATTCTTAACCACTGGCACTAGACAAGTCCTCTCAAACGTGCAGTCTTGAGAGTTCTTTGTTAGTTGCCATTTTGGAGGTCAGCGGCTGAGGAGGGCACTGACCCCTCAGCCTTGCAGCCAGATGACACATAGGCTTAGGGAGCAGGGCTGTCAGCGAAGGTGGTTTCACCCCTGAACATGGCATCCTGGTCACTAGGGCTGTGATGGCCGCCCGGAGCCCGGCCAGCAGTTCTTGGCCTCTTTGCCTGACTCCAGGAAGCTTAAAACTTGTTTTTCTTCTTCCTTGTCCCCAGATATAAACAGCCCGGACCACAGTGGCTGTGCTCTCGGGCACTGCATGTCTGAGCAGAGTGGCCCTGGCTTCCTGGAGCTGCGGAAATTTATGGGCACACGTAGTGGAGACTGGAAGTCACACCCAGTCAGGGTGGCTTGATCTGGGGTTTTAGGAGAGGAGGCAGGGGTGAGGAGGTGTCTGTGATGAGAGTGACCCCAGCCCTGAGCTGGGCTGTCCACTGGCACCTCACAGATAATAAAACTGCATCTTCCTGCAGTGCTCGGGGGGAGAGGGAGTGTGGGGGGCGGGGGTGGGGGGGCGGGGCCCTGTGGACCAGGATGTTGTAATGGTGCCTCGCGGCCCAGAGTGTGATGTCAGAAAGCCATGGCCCATGTGCCACGGATCCCACACACATCATAAAGATACATTAATGGGCCGTGTGTCTTTACAGAAATACTGATATTGTTGTTTTACGAGAAATGAGAGCTGAAAATATTAAAAGTTAGAATGTTAGGGCCTTAAAAAAAAAAGTTAAATGATGAGGACGTGGGAACAGAGCTCACAAACTCTGTCCCTGCTGGTCTCAGCATCCTGGGGGTGAGGGGCCTGTGATGGACGTCGCCAGTCTCCAGTAGCCTCCTGTGGGCTGTGGACCCTCTAGGGGCCTCCTCCTTGGGACGTTTGGGGGCTACATGATAGGATGAGGGGTGCTGGGGTTGTCCAAATATTCTCAGGCCAGGCCTTGGAGGGGGGCCACCGCATGTACAGGGCTGAAGCCTGGGAGCAGCAATTGGGCCTCCCATCAGCCTGGTCCCCTGGCTCTGGGAGTGGCTGGAATGTACTGAGGACTTCCTTTCACCCCAGTTCTTCCCAGAAAGGGGATTTTTCTGGCTCCCCATCATCAGAGGGCAAATGCTCTGGGGTCAGAATTGAAGCCTTTATTTTATGGATTGAAGAGCTTGAATGACCCTCTACAAATGAGCAGATTAGGGGGCCTGAAGGGACTATAATGGTGGAAGTCGGGGTGGCTGTCCCATACCCTCGAGTGGGCTGTCATTCCCCCGGGCGCTGAGAGCTCGCGAGGACAGGCTGCCAGGTGAATCGATTCTCTCGTCCAGTGGTGCTTCCGTCCCTGCTGCACTCCCCGGGGTTTGCCGGTCATCAGGGTATTTGAGCTCTGCCGCCTGTGTGTACCCAGAACACTGCACACCCAGGGTTAGACCCTTCCAAAGCCTTGATCAGGCTTTATTTTAATTTTTTAAATTAAAGTGAAATTCCCACTATCTCAAATTAGCCATTTTAAAGCAAACAATTGGGGAGCATTTAGTACCTTCACAATGCTGTGTGACCATCACCTCTGTCTAGTTCTAAAACACTTCTATTTCCCAGAAAGGAGACCCTGTATCCATCAAGCCTTCACCCCCTGCTCTCTTTCCCCAGCTCCTGGTGACCACTGACCCACTGTCTGTCTCAATGGACGTTCTGTGTAAACGGGGTCCTGCGATACGTGGTAGCCCATGTCTGGCTGCATTCACGCAGCATCGTGTTACTGAGACTCATCCGTGAGGGAGCTGGTGTGGTTCTTTGTTCTCTTTCATGACCGACTGAGGTCCATTGTGTGGATGGGCCATATCTTGTTGATCCATCATCCTGTGAGGGACACAGGCTGCTCCCTCCTGTGGCTACTGTGAGCAGCGCTGCCGTGACTGCTGGTACGTGTGTATCCGCATTCCTGTCGTCTGTCTTTCCCAGTCTCTAGCCCACATTCGGCACCAGAGGTGAGCACAGTCACACAGCGGGCAACCTCTGCTGGTCAAAGTCACATGTGTGAGGGGCACCCACCGGTCCCTTTGCGGTGGTCATTCTGCTTGCTGACAGAGTTCCCTCGAGTCGGTAGACTACACTAGTTTATCTGCTCTCCTGCTGATGCACTTTTTTGAGTGGAGCTGCTGTTTGTGTGCCCCTTTTGTGTGAATGCTGGTTTTCCTTTCCATGGGCAAATACGCAGGAGTAGATGGATGATGCTTCACATGGCATCTACTTGACTGTAGGAGGCAGCCACACTGCTTTTTGCAGCAGTTGCTCCATCTGCATTCTGGCCAGCAGGTATGAGAGTCCAGCTGCTCCAGTCTTCCAACACAGAGCTGTCAGTACTTTAAATTTTAGCCATTCTCAGAGGGTATTGATTCTGCTTTGAAGCTAGGACAACTGAAGCTCAGAGAGGTGAAGTGAGCAGTCCAGGGTCCCATGCGGAGTAGTCAGAGACTCGGAGTTCACCTGCGACTAAGCCCAGACTCCTAGTCCCAAACCATGTGGCCTGTGTCGCCACCCCTGTCCTGGTACAGGACTGCAAAGGCCTCCAGAGAAAGGTCCATCCAGTGACTGATAAGTGGACACTTCAAAATCTGGGGAGACAAGCAGGAGAGTGTTCTCACCCCTAGACAGACCGGGGGCCAGCCCAATGGGAGAGACCCCTCGAAGCTTCAGTAATAGTAATATAGTCATATTGCTAACTGCTAAGTCACTTCAGTCGTGTCCGACTCTGTGCGACCCCATAGACAGCCTCCTACCAGGCTCCTCCGTCACTGAGATTCTCCAGGCAAGAACACTGGAGAATTTCCTTCTGCTATTTCCTTCTCCAATGCATGAAAGTGAAAAGTGAAAGTGAAGTCGCTCAGTCGTGTACGACTCTTAGTGACCCCATGGACTGCAGCCTACCAGGCTCCTCTGTCCATGGGATTTTCCAGGCAAGAGTGCTGGAGTGGGATGCCATTGCCTTCTCCAAATATATATATAGTCATATTAGGCTTCCTTTAATAAACCCCTAGAGGTGGGGATGGTAAGACTCCTCCCTCCCTTGAACCCGAGGCTGGTGGGTGGCCAGGGGGACAGACGGAAACTTCCCTGACCTTGAGAGGCAGTGGGAGCCCCCAGAGCAGGGTGGGATGCTCCTGGGACCCTCCCTCACCCAGGCAGGCCCGGCCTGGGGCTGAGGCCTGTGTGGTCCCCACATCCTATGTTGCTTTCCCAAACACGCACAGTTACATAAACCGTGATAACACTTCATAAACATTTTTCTAACATGTGGAATGTTTGACATGAATTTCAGCTATTTTAGAACTAATAAACAATTGTCAATGTCACGGCCGACACGAAGCAGAAGCCGCAGAGCTTTATGGAAGATCAAAGGCGGGAGGGACGACCTCCTCTTCAGAGGAGAAGAGGACACAGAGTAACCCGTCCTGGTCCTTCCGAAGGCGGGGCCTTCTGAGCGAGCTCGGATCTGGGCAGTCGCGGCTTCGGGGCCCCTTCCCACTGGGCAGGCCCCTCGGGTTCCTGGCTTCCAGATGCTCATTAGGACTCACCGCTGCCGTCTGCGCCTGTCCAGGGAGGGCCATCGGGGTGGAGTGTGCTGGTCAGTGAGCAACAGCAAGCTGCCGGGCGCCTCGCCAGCTTCCTGGCCTCGGGGCCCACGACTGGCGCCAGGGAGCTGGCCGGTGGAGGCCCAGCGCTGCTCCGGAGATGTGCTGAGTTCGTGAGGGGCCCCAGGCATCAGGACACCCTGCTCTGGGTCTTCCTAGGGGGCACCTGGACCTCCTTCATCACTGGTACCGCGATGCAGCTGGGAACTGGAGAGGGTGCCTGGCCAGAGCGAGGCCCTCTCAGAGGCAGCCCCATCCTGGGGCTCAGCACCCAGGAGTCTGAGGGGACCATGTGGGATATGTGGGAGCAGGTGCCTGGGGTCCCCTGGAATCACTGAGGCCCTATCCTTACAGGGCAGCATGACAGAGCCGGGTATTCCACCTGCTTTCATGTGAGCCCTGGGAAGATGTGATGGATGCCTCTCACCCCCCGGGGCCCTCGGAGCCCAGGCTGGCTGAACACACAAGAGAGGGAAGGAGGCCACTGCCCTGATTGGTTCTCAGCTTTGGGGACCCCTCTCCCCAAGGCCTAGGGACTTGTGGATCTGGGGTCACAGGTTGGGTATCTCATTTGCTCCCCCAGGTTGTGTGGTACACTGCTCAGCCCTCCCATGCTTGGCATTTAGATCCTTCTTTGTCCTGGTTTCGGTGGTCCTTGAGTGTGGTTTGAAGGCCACCTGATCTGCTCTGAGCACAGCTCACGCTTCTGCCCAGCATGGCTGCAGAGGCCCCCATAATGGATGTTTGAGGCCCTTGCCTCCCCCCGACCGTGCAGCCCCCACCTCATTCGCAGGAGAAGCTGGAGCCCATGATTGGCCAACCCCTGCCCTCCTTTCCTTTTTCTCCCCGAGCCGGGTGCCTGCCTCAGGGCCTTTGTGCCTGCTTCCTCCCCACGCTGTCTATCTTGCTCCCACTGGAGTATCCGCTCCAGGAGATGAGGGACCCGGCCTCCCCCAGGCCGCCTCCCCAGAGCCTGGCAGCTGTTGAGGGTGAACTCTGACACACACAGGAGGTGTGTGTGGCCTCCTTTGCAAATAGGGTCTTTGCAGGAGTGATCCAGTGAAGATGAGGTCACAAGGTGGCCCTGACCCAATGACCGGTGTCCTTAAAAGAGGACGTCCACGGAAGACACGGGGAGAAGCTGCGTGCTGACAGAGGTGGAGAATGGAGTGATACGGCCACAAGCCCAGGGACGCAGGGGCTGCCTGCAGCGCCGGGAGCAGGGACGGGCTGGAAGGATCCTCCCCTGGAGCCTCCGGAGGGGGCGCAGCCTGCTGACCCCCCGATTTCAGACTTGTCGCCTGCAGGCTGTGAGAAAGTGGGTTCCTGTTGCCATCAGACCCCCCCCCCCACCCCGCCCAGTTTATGCCAGTTTATGGTCCTTTGCTTCAGCTGCCCGGGACACTAACACCTACATGACGGCCACTTGTAAACACGTCTGGCTGGATGGGTAACTGAGGAAACATCTCCACCGGTGATGATCCAGGCTGACCTCTCTGCCCGGGGGCTTCCCAGGTCCTGTCCCCTCGGGCACAGACCATGTGTCCTCTCCAGCCTGGCCAGGTCTCACCCTCACTGCCTCCCTCTGACCCCAGAATCCTCAGGCCACCCCAACCCAGTGCAGCCAGGCCTTCCTGAGCGCATGGCTAAATACCTGGGACCTCCTCCCCCTGGGTTCCCGCTAATCCTCGTGAACTAAGGGGCGGGGAGGGGAAGGGGAGGGGCCAGCACAGGGTCCAGAGGCTGACAAGTGGACCCTCACACCTGAGATTCGTGATTATTCAGGACGGTGGCAGAACTCAGCCAGGCTCAGGGGTTTCAGAGAGATGGTTCTGTTGTCAGCAGCCCTTTCTCTGGTCTCCTGGTAGCCGCTGCTCTTGTGATGGGGGGAGGGGCCCTGTGGGTCATTACAGGCAGCACCGGTCATCACAGTTCTGCTGGCTGACTTTTGGCCCTACAGATCTGAGAGTCTGACTGAAGTGGAGGCACTGGGCTGTTGGGAGGGGCCAGGCCTCCCCAGGGCCCCCTATTCCTATCCACAGTGCCCCAGAGTCTGCCGCAGGCTGATCCTGCCCAGAGGCCTCCCAAAGGTGCCCACTGTGTGAATCCACTTTGCCTGGAGCCTGGTGGATGGTAAGGTGGGGGAGCCCAGGGGACAGGCAGAGGCACGCTCTCACTGGGGGCCTTGGCCATGTCACCAGGAGCCCTGGACCTCTGTGCCCTTGCATATGGAATGGGGCTGCCGGGAGGGAAAACGAGCAGTGTGGGTGATATGGCTGCCACGTGGACTCACAGGTCCTCATGTCCCCTCCCCCTGCCACCTCATCCCCCCAGGACGTGGCCCATGCGTCAGCCCCAGGAACACAGACAGAGATGTGGGTTCAGACGAATGCCTCACTTGGCAACTTGGTGTTTTGTACCAAGTGGAGGAACCAGGAGACGTCCCCAGGTGGCCAGCCCCCTGCTGTGCTCTGTCGACTCCCCCCTCCACAGCCTGAGGGGAGGGGGCTTCTGCTGTTTGCGGGAACCAGCAGGGCTGCTTGGAGGCACAGAGAGGTTAAGTGACTTGCCCAAGTCCGCGCAGTCAGCAGGTGCAGGCCTGGGATGGACCCATGGGGTGTGGCCGGGGTCTTCACTCCTGACCAGCCTGCACCTGCCCCTGCCTGATGCCATAGCACGTGCAGGGGTGGGGTTGTGCAGCCAGGTCTTGCCCCTGGATGTTTGGAGGATATGTGGGGCCAGCGCTGATGGCCTGTGCTGACCACTGTCCAGTTGCTGGCCCATTGGTAAGGCATGTGCTGGGCCTTGGCTGCAGGACCTGGTGACTACGTGGGACAGAGCAGGTGCTTCCCTGGGGGCCCTGAGGACCTCCCTCTGTTCATCCCTCCCACTGAGCAGCATTCATCCTCATCCTCTTTGCAACTCAGTTTGTTCTGTCCTATGTGGGTGTAAGAACTGCGTGAGGGACCTATGGCCCATTTCTGGAGCCCAGAGCTGGCTAAGACCCTGGGAGGCTGCCACCCCCTCAGGAGGGGCACATCTGACGCTGGCTCCTAGTCTGGACCTCCCTGGGCAAGCCCCGGGCCACGTCCTGTGGCTGTGACTGGCCACTGTTTGCAGAGGCAGACCCAGTGGGGATGAAGGGGCCGTCCGCTCATCAGCCGGGCCTCTGGCCACCCTGCTGTCATCGGAAAATCTGAGTCTCCCCTCCCCTGGCCGCTGGCTCCCCATCAGGTCCCTTCCTTCCCAGGGGCATCAGCAGACACCTCTGCCTGGCAGCAGAGCTGGCACCACCTCCACCCCACCCAGGTGGCTGGATCCTTCTGGGGTGTCCGCCAGGAGGCTAAATGGAAAACCCACCCCATCTATCATTGATGAGGGGACGTGGAAGGTTGTTGTGCTTGGGGTTTCTGTCCTCCTCAAATGCTGTCTCAATCTTCCCCTTTAGGGAGGAAACTAACCACGGAGTCTGACTGGCTGGGGTTTGGGATGGAGCGAGGCCACCTCAAGATTCTGCTTCACTGAGTGTCATGGAGGGGACCCACGGGCCCTGGTTCCCTTCCCTCCCCTCCCCTACTTCTCCAGGAGAGGGGCAGGGCTAGCTCTCCCACACCTCCAGGAGGGGGCAGGGCCAGCTCTCCCCCTCCTCCAGGAGGAGGGACAGCTCTCCCCCTCCTCCAGGAGGAGGGCAGGGCCAGCTCTCCCACACCTCCAGGAGTGGGCAGGGCCAGCTCTCCCCCTCCTCCAGGAGGAGGGCAGGGCCAGTTCTCCCCCTCCTCCAGGAGGAGGGCAGGGCCAGTTTTCCCCCTCCTCCAGGACGGGGGCAGGGCCAGCTCTCCTCTCTGCACCTGGCTTGAAGCTGGTAGAGAACTGAGCTAGAGGCCTGGTCAGGCGGAGACAGTGCTGGGACAGCTGTCTTGAGTGCAGCCTTGGTTCCCAGACTTTGTCCCAACCCCGGGACCTGACAGATGAGGTTCTTTGGAAGCAGAGTCTGAGACAAGACCCCTGTGCAGTGACTCCCTGGGAGGGTTCTCAGGGAGAGGTGGTAGGATGCAGGGTAGGGCTGGGGACACCAAGCAAGGAGGTGGTATCAGCCAGGAAGTGGTCTCAGCTGGAGACCAGCTTCAGCCTTCTCCCCGCCAGGGGGTGGTGGTGGTGGTGATGGTGGTGAATGAGGGCCCTCTGGAGCAGGAAATACACAGAATCAGTCCCCTGCCTCTGTCTGTCTGGAGCCATGGCTGCCCCTGCATGGTGGGGATCTGTCCCCAGGGATCTCCTGGTCCCCCACTGCCCAGGGCCATTCTCTGGAGTGGTGGCAGCTGTGAGCTGACGTGGTCACCGCTCTGAGCCATTGGGAGATGGGCGGCCCACCATCGTGCCTGCCCTTCCATCTTCTGCACCCACGCTCCAGTCCCGCGTGGGAAGTGGTGGGTCAGCCCTTCAGCCTACATCCATCGCTGGTGCCTGGGCCGCTGCCTGGAGTGACCCAGAGAGGAACCAGCAACTCAGGATTCATTTCCTTGGGGCGGGCCCAGGGACTCTTCCCATAAGAAGGGTCTCTACTGCTTCCCTTGAACCCGAGTGGGCTTGTCTGGGACGCCCACTCCAGGACTGATGTGTGCACAGCCATGCCTGTCCCTGGGCTCATCCCCTCACAGTCATCATCCTGCCCTGATGTCTTTCCTGGCCACCACAGGGGTGCGCATCCCCCAGCCCAGTGTCCCCACCTGACGCTGTCCTGCCTAAGCCCAGTGGCCTGGGAAGGTCCCAGCACCCAAAGTCTCCTCCACTGGGCACCAGCTGCTGCCTGAAGGCTCTGTTCATTGGAATGCTGCCCTTTGGTTTATGGCTGTTTTTCTCTTCTCTGGGACCTTTGCACTGGGATCCCCATGTACCCCGCTTGTGGCAGATGTCTCTAGGGCCATTAACCCCCGCTGCCCCGCCCAGGGCGCTAGGACGTGGGCCACCCTTCCTTGACCACCTGGCTTTTCTTAACTGACCCGTGCCTGTCCTGGTGTCAGAGGAGGCCTGGGCCTGTGTGATCTGGGCCCTGCAGTCCCTGTGTTCCCCACCTTTCCGCCCAGGGCAGGTCTGTGCCCCAGGAGCCCAGAAGCCTCTGAATTTCCCTGAAGAGGCTGTGGCACTTGCTGGTGTGTCCCTGGGGGACTGACAGTGCCCAGTTTTGTGCTGGGCCCCAGGTGGATGGCCACACCAGGAGCCTACAAGACCCCAGTGGGGACAGTCTAGGGAGGGGGCAGACCAGAGGCCAGGCCAGGAGTGTGAGAGTGGGGAGGTGGGGGATGAGGGCTCCGGCAGGGGTCTGCGAGAAGGAGGCGGGCAGAGGCTGGAGGGCGGATATGTGTGGTGCTTGCTGGGCCCTGGGGAGTCACAGGGCTCTTACCTGGAGGGCTGAGCTTGGGAGGCAGACACCAGGGAGGATCAGGAAGGCAGGGGTTGGGGGAGGGAGGTTTCAGGTCACCTGTGGCCTGAGGGGCAGAGCAATCTGCCAGAAGTAGAGCCTCACTTAGGGGGCAGGCCAGGACATGCTTTGGGGAAGATCAAGGATGGCTCTGGGAAAGATTGAGGTCAGGAGAAGGGGGCGACAGGGGATGAAATGGTTGGATGGCATCACCCACTCAATGAAAACGAGTTTGAGTGTGCTCCGGGAGATGGTGAAGGACAGAGAAGCCTGGTGTGCTGCAGTCCATGGGGTCGCAGAGTGGGACACAGCTGAGCGACTGAACAGCAACAAAGGACAACTCTGGGACCCCGAGGGAACCTGAGTCAGGGCTGCTGACGAGGGGCAGGTAGGGGCAGTGGCAGGGGCTGCTCACAGGCCGGGGGCCAGGACGGAGGGGGTCCAGGACGGAGGGGGTCCAGGCACTGCCCTGGCTCTCAGTGGCTCCAGGGAAACTCTGTTTTTTCCATTTTTCCTCTTTTTGACTGTAGCTGGATTTAACTGTAAAGAGCAATAAATCACTAATCTGGAAAAACATCCCTTGCCGTCACAAAGGACAAGGCTGTCCCCGGATGACTGATGACTCCGAATTAGCATTATTTGGTATTTATAACTTCCGCTGGACAGAACTTACGATGTTCCTGGGAAATCCTGCCTGCCCTCTGGGTATTTTTAGAGCCTATTGTCATTCTGACAGGGTTCTTCTCCATGTGTCTCCGTTGGGGCAGAGGGAACAGGAGCGTGAGGTAGGTCTGGGTCTGGAGAGAGGAGGGGCTCCCAGCCCACTCTCTGCAGGCCTGGCATGGGCCCTGGGCCCCCTCCATCCTCACCCGCCCAAGACTG
This sequence comes from Bos indicus, assembly GCF_029378745.1. NCBI lineage: Eukaryota > Metazoa > Chordata > Mammalia > Artiodactyla > Bovidae > Bos > Bos indicus. The sequence goes on along the minus strand of NC_091772.1, from coordinate 54,857,508 downwards.
GCCTTTATGGAATGCCTGCTGCACGCCTGTCTCAGAGCTGGGATCTGGGGGAGGCAGGAGAGGGCGAGAGGCTGGGAGCCCCCCACCTTGTTGTGGGAGCAGCCATGTGTCGGGGGGCTTGGGGAGCACTGGTGGAGTAGCTGAGTCTCAAGGAAGCTGGAGCTGGGCTGAGGCCCAGGGGGTGGGATCCTGCAGTTAGGGCAGGGGTGGGAGTGTGTAGAGGGATGGTGAGGGGGCAATGGAGTGGGCCAGGGGTGTTTCAGAGCAGCCTCTGGAGAAGACTTGAGAATCCCTTGGACTGAAAGTAGATCAAAGCCATCAATCCTAAAGGAAATCAATCCTGAATATTCATTGGAAGGACTGAAGCTGAAGCTTCAATACTTGGCTACCTGATGCGAGGAGCTAATTCATTGGAAAAGACCCTGATGCTGGGAAAGACTGAGGGTAGAAGGAGAAGGGGGCAACAGAGGATGAGATGGTTAGATAGTATCACCGATTCAATGGACATAAGTTTGAGCAAACTCCAGGAGATAGTGAAAGACAGCAAAGCCTGGCGTGCTGCAGTCCATGGAGCCTCAAACAGTCAGACACGACTAAGGGCCCCAGGGAGGGCCGGCGCGTTAAGTGTCTCTTGGCCCCAGAGTGCAGAGACGTACTTCGTTTGAGTATTTAATGTCCCCTCTCATTCATAAAATAAACAAGGGAGATTTATCTGCACGTGGCCAGGGTGCTCCGCAGAGTCTGGGGGCCACAGTGCAGGAAACCGCTAGGGACGAGATTGGGGGAGTGGCCACTTCTCAGTGACCAGCAGGCCGGAAGCGGATGGCCCCGTGTTTTAGTTAGTAAGGTTCACGGGGCCGGGCTGGCGGGCCTTAAATCTTTCTCCAGAAAATCCTGGCGCGGCTTGAGGAGAACCCCGATCGTCAGTGGGCGGCACGTGCTGGCTCAGAGCTGTTGATTTAAGGAGGCCACTGCTTTAAGGGTTTTCTGTGTTTAGTTTAAAAGCGTCAGAGAAACCCATTACGCTCTCCCTAACCACTGGGCTGTGATTTCAGGGCTCTGGGCTTTGTACTGAGGACTTGGAGGAGCTCGTGGGGGGTGACTGTCCTCTCCCCACCCTTCTGGAACCCAGGAGGGGCTCCCTGGGGGGAGGACCCCCAAAGCCATTCATCACAGCTGATTTTATTCCCATGTGTCTGGGACGGACTTCCGGACTTGGTTGAGGAAATCAGACCACCCGTTGTGACTGGAGCCAAGGGTCAGTCCCGTCCCCAGCCCTCCTTCTGTCCCTTTTCCCCAGCCCTTGCTCCCAGGGTTGAGAGAATGGCCAGTGGGGGCTGCCTTTAACTTGAGGACCGTTCCTGTCCTCCGGGGGGATGCCACCCTCAACCCTCAAGCCCAAGATCTCTGGTTTCCTGGGTGGGTTAAGGTAGTGATCAGCCTCGGGGGTCTGAAGGCTGGCCTCAAGCTCTCCAGTGCCCTTGGGTGACCTCTGAGTTCTGCCTGGGGGAGTCAGGAGCCCCCATCAGGGAAGCTCCCCAGTGAGGAGGTTGAAGAGCTCCTCTTGACCAACAGGCCCAGCAGTGTGAGGCCCCTCCGGACTCCTCTCACCACCAGCCCCCCAGCCCATTTTGGACTTGCTGGAAGGACTTCTGTGAGAGGGACACGACTGGTCTTAGCCCGTGGTCAGCAGTCCTGCCTGACACACACGAAAATTTGGGGGAGTATGTCCTCCAAATTCTTTGGTAGATCTCACCTGCTTCACCTGCGGCAGGGGCTCTGTCACTCCCCCTACCCCCGTATCTGCCTTGTCTTCTGAGAGGCAGCGCAGCACAGACAAGAGGGGCTGGGGAACTCCTTGGGTCTCTCAGCCCCCAGTATTACCCCAGGGACACATGGCCCAGCGCAGGCCATGGAGAGAGGGGCTGTGACTGCCAGACCCTGGGGGTGAGGAGGTCAGGGGTCAACATCACACCTTGTCCTCTGTCTCCATCCTCCCCCGACACGGCCTCACTCCTCTCCTCACACAGGTGGGCAGCCTGACTCCCTCCTCGCGGCCTGCGGTGGGTATTCCTGGCCACCAGGGTCTCTGCGAGGTCAACACAAAAGGCCCAGCCTGTGACTGTGTTCTGAGCGCCTCTGCATATTAAAAAGCAAAGAAATGCCAGAACTGAACTTGGAAATTGTGACCTCCAACCACTTGGCCTGTTTTACACACGGGAGATATGACTCGGAAGCGATGAGGTCAGAGGCCAGAAGTGAAGCCCTCAGAGCACGGTGGGGCCTCCTGCCCTTCCCCTCCCAGAGTCGTTTCCAAGCTTCTGGGAACTAGAATCTGGCCGACACAGCCTGGCCAACATCCATGGGTCTTCTGGGGTGAGGCCTGCCCGTCGGGCGGCACTTTGAGTGGCCCCTCCCTTTCCTGGTCCCTGCTCATGGCTGTCCAGGCCTGAGAACATCCAGGGACATGTCAGAGCCCCCCAGCCCACCCAGCCCCCAACCCAGGATAAGCACAGGGTCTCATTTCACATCTGTATTTCTGGGGACACCCCATACCCAGGCCCCCTATGCCTTTTGTCCCTGTTGCTGGCATCCCCAGCAGGACTGAGAGCCCCAACAGGTGACAAAAGGCAGCCAGAAGCCCATCACCCCCAGGTGGATGCGTGAGCTTTGTGGAGGTGACTAGTCAGCCCAACCCCACAAGTCAGCCGGGGCCAGGGCCATGGTCTATCCCTGCATTCATTCCTCCATCACTGAGTGTTGACCCGGCACTGGGCTCATCGTCAGACACGGGGGAATGGATTGGACAAGGCCTCTGGTTACAGGGAAGCTGTGTTCTAGTGGGCGAGACCAGGCGAGCACAGGAATATTCAAATCTGTGGTTACCGAACGGGCAGGTGTCAGGATGGCTGCAGCACTGCAGGGGAGGCACCGGGCTGGGCCCTGCCTTGATTGGTGGGGATTAGACTTTAGGATGCTCAGACAGGAAGTGACCAGCTGGGAGGAGGCATCCTTGCCGAAGGGGGCAGCACCGGGGCCACGGGCAGCCCATCGCCTGGGAGAGATGTCTGAGGGTTCTGATATGGTCCCTAGGATGACCAGGCCCCCAAGGGGCCCCAGATGGCCCCTGCCTGTCCTGGAGCCCCCCGACTCCCTTCCCCTGCAGCCTCATGCGGGTCTCTCTCAGATGCACAAGGAGCTGGTGATGTTGGTGGGCAGGGCTGAGCATGGAGACCCCACGCATGGCCCCTAGTTGTCTCCTTCTTGGTCATAAAAAAAAGAAGATTCAGGGAAAAAACTCTAGACTAAGCTGTAATTGTCAAATGCTCTTAGGAGGCTTACCACATACATTCCCCTCTTGTTGTTCGTCTAGGTTGTTTCTATGACAACCCTGCCTGGTGGAGGCCTTCGGATTCTGACTGCCCGAGGAAGGCTCTGTGGAGGAGGTGGCATCAGGGGTCTTGACCCCTGAGGACCACACCCTGGTTAGGTGCACAGTCAGAGGGAACAGCCCATAGAAAGGCCCAGAGGAGTGATGTGTTTGGAGGTCAGCAAGGGTCCCCATACCTAAGTGATGCAGGTGCTGGGAGGGGGTCCCGAGGCCACGAGGTGGTGGTAGCTGGACCATCCATGCAGTTGTTGGGCAGTACCTGGGCCAGAGCGTTTGCAACCAAAGGAGAAACAGGCCCAGATTTGCATCATGGAAAGTCTGAGCTTCGGGCCAAGCAGCGGGGTGGGGGATGGGCTGCAGCAGTAATTGGTTGGGAGAGGGTGGACGAAGAGGAGGCCCCCCCGCTCAGGGTTTCCTGGGAACCAGGGGGAGCACGGGGTGGGGTGCAGTTCTCAGGAGGTGTGACACCCATTCAGGAGGTCCTTGGGGCTCCCTGTGCAGGAGCAGGGCTTCTCCTTGGCCTGTAGGCTTGTTGGCAGTGAAGGAAGGCCGTTGGCTGGAGAAGGAAAAGTCTAGATTCCTCCGTGTGTCCTGCCCCAGAGTCCAGTGCGGAGGCCTGCTCCGGCCCCCGGCCCCCACCCAGCCTCCTCCCTCTCCCAGGCCTCAGCGCGGCCAGACGCCGTCCACCCGCGGTGCCGAGAACCCTTTATCAGATAATAAATAAGGCGGCTGGAGCCGTCCGTGTCAACATCTTGGCGGGCCTCGCGGGGCATTGCAGGGGGGGCTGCCCCCCATGGCTTCCACGTGGTCTTCGAGAGCCGACCCCCTCCACCCTGGCTCCAGTGGGACTGTGGGACTCACCAGCCCCCTCCTCTTTGGAGCCGGTTCAGCCCCCACTGAGGTGCACGTGAGCAGAACGGGGCACCTTGGGGCCTGCAGCCTCACAGCCGAGGGGTGCTAGATCTCTTTGACCTCCTTTCCCCTCTGCTGAGTAGGGGTCTACGTGGGGGCTGGGCACCCTGGAGGACAACCGCCTGAGCCCTGTGAACTGCCCCCAGGCTTGTGGCAGAGGGAGGGCAGGGAGGGCTACACATCTAACACCCTGTCCCCCGAGGCTGCGGCCTGCGTGCTTGGTGGCAGAATGGCTCGCCTAGGATGATGGCGACAGCAGTAGGTCTTGTCCAAGAAAGGCCCTTATCTGGTCAAATAAAGAGTGGGTAACCTGCATTGCTTCTTCCAAAGGACGATTTTCACTTCTTAAGAAGCACATGACATTTTCAGACGAGAGGCTCACAGAATTGGCACCCATTTTTAAAGAGCCACGTTCTTCAGTAACGAAGGGGAAACTAACTTTAGCCTCAGCCCCACCAGGAAGCTTGGGGACTCTGGGCACAGCTGGACACGGCAGCCTGGCTGCCCTGGAGGGCTGAGCTGGTGCAGGCGGCTTGTGTGGTGGCGATGGCCCAACTAAAGGGCCCACAGGATGAACATGTGCCTGCTGTGTGCAGGGGATATACTGCCGTGGGCAGGGGATATACTGCTGACCGATGGCATCAAGACTGGGGAAAGCAGGGTACTGGGGATCACCACCCTGACATCCTCCTTGGGATGTCCATCCAGGCTGAGGGGAGGAGCTGCTCTGCTTCCACACTGCCCTGGGATGCTGTCAGCCTCTCTGTTCTGCGTCTCGAGTGAAGCAACAGGTTAAGAGCTTTAAGTGGGGAGAAGGGTGCTCTGAAAATGCTTTTTCTGGATCAAAAAGCACAGTGCCCCTGGGTCTCCCTGTTTCTACGCCATGCCCCCAGTTTTCCAGCTTTCCCACCCAGTCTGATCTCCCTTCCCCAGGTACCCAGGACAGAGCGCAGCAGGGCTCAGTGGACATTTCCCATGGATGGAGGGAGCTTCCCTGGCTGGAGGAGCTGTGGCCCCCTCCACCCAGGCTCCCTGGATGTTGCTCTAGTTTGAAAGACGTGGGAAATGAGGTGCGGGTGGCAGGCAGCACAGATGAAGTGGCCTTTCTTTCCGTCCTGTCGTCTGATAAGCGGCCTGGGGCTGCCCACGCCTGCCAGCCTCCTCGGCTCATCCGGTTGTTTATGGCCGGCCAGGCAGAGCCGCGGGGCCGGCAGGCGGGAGGAAGGGCTGCAGGAAGTGGGGTGCCAGGCGGCTATATTCAGGCTCTGGTCCTGACAGCTTCCGGGTCCTGAAGAGAGGCTGGGGAGAAAGGCTTAAACTGAGATGCTCTTCCCTGAAGCTCCTCACGTCCAGAGGTGGGGGCTCAGCCTCCCCCATCCCAGGCTCGTCCTTAAAAATGATGAAAAAGAGGAAGAGATGGCCTCTTCCTTCCTCTTTGCCAAACACTCCTTCTCAGGACCTCTCTTCCTGGGTGGGGCGTTCAGCCCCCTCCTCCCTCTCGCGCTCTGCTCACTGAGCTGCGGGCACCTCCAGGAAGCCTGCTCAGCTTGCTCAGCGCCCTGCCCTGCAGGGTCCCCGCGCCCTGTGTCCTCTGGGAGCCGCCTGCCACTTCTCAGGTGCTTGTCTCTCATGGGGGAGAAAGGGACCGGCGCCTCCCCTTCGGAGGGAGGACTCGGAGACTCGCTGGTCCACACAGGGTGTGGTGCTCACTGGAGGAGAGCCGCTCCCACCACGACCACCGAAGTGGAGGCACTGCCACACGGTCCTCACCGGGTACTCCCCGCCGCCTCCTCTGTCCGCATCACTCCTTCCCTCTGCAGGGGGACGTTTGCTGCCCCTCCCCCTCCCCTAGAGCCCCAGGCCAGGATAGGGACAGGGACTCCACTGGAGTCTGCCTGACCTCCAAGTGGTGACTTCTCAAAGTGCGGTCCCTGGGCTGCTCCACCCAGTGTCCCACCCTTGTGCTGGTGGCAACCTCAAAGGCGCCCGGTGTTCAGGGGCCTCGTCAAGTCCTTAGGAGCCCCTGGCACGACCCAGGATGGCCAGTGAGGTCCCGCAGCCCGGTCCCTGGTGACATGTTTCTGGAAGGAGAAACGACCTGAATGGATCCCGGCAGGCAGGGGTGAGGCCCAGAACCCACTGGTGATGGGGAGAGGAGAGCAAAATCAAGTTTCTATGTTACATGTTTTCTGATGGTGTCGTTTGTCTTTAAAAAAAAAAAAAAAGACAAGGTCACATGGAGGCGCAGCTGGTTGAATCTTGGGGTACAGACTCAGGATGAAGGGACACGTTCAGGAAGGATGAGTGTTCTTAAATATGAAGGAGACGTTTTTACATAGGATGGTGCAACAGTGGCTGTTCTAGATGGTTTACAAAACTTAAGATTTCGGAATTAAATTGGGAGATGGAGGCAAAAGCTTTCAGTTGGAAGATTTTACGTTATAAAAAAGAAAGCCCAGTTTCTGGCTTCCGTGGAAAAATCAGAAAGTCTTGCTGGTGAAGGGCAGCTGCAGGATGGGAGAGATGGAGTGGCCCTTCTGCAGGGGGCCCCACTCTCTGCTGCCTCTGGCGTCAGGCTGTGAGCCATTGTCAGCTCCTTGGGCAGAGGTGCCTCTACCCAGCACAACAGCTAATTTGTCATCCAGCCTTAGGGTGGGGGATGGCTTTGTAAGTGAAAGGGGGTGTTATTGGTGATGCTGCTGGGACAGACCCAGATGAGCCAGGACCTGTGGTCACCCCACCATCAGCCCTGAGAGTGCCCCTATGGGTCAGAATGGGGGTCCCAGGCACCTTGACGTACGAAATGGTCACAATATAGCCACAGATTCAGTCAGAACAAGGAAGGCTCTTTACTGCCCCGTCTGGGGAAAACCATACAAATAAATACGGGTCCACGATGATTACAATGTGATCGGCCCCTTGGGTGGCGTCCTGGTAGTGCCCAACCTGCCCATCTGTCCCTGGCTGTCCAATGGTCCAAGGAGGGGCAAGGTCTCCATGCCGTGTCTCTATCCATCAAACATGGGGAGTGGGCAGCCTGAGGGAGGCCGGGGAAGCCCCGTGTCTGGCGGCCCCCTCACCCCCCGCTGCTGCCTGGCCTCAGTTTTGTCACCTGTGATCTTGGTTTTACAGCAGGAAGGTGGGTTTTGTCCTGCTGCTACCACCTGTAAACATGATGATGACAAGCGTTGACGACAGAATTCAAGTGGGGGCTGGGAGCTCTGGGTCAGCCAGAGCCTCGCACACCACTTGAAGGTTCCTTGCTGCCCAGGGAGGGGGCTTGAGCCCTCCTCCCATCTACACAGAAGGCTGCGGCTGCCGCTCTGAGGGACACCCAGCACCTCCAGGTCCAGCTGGCTCCAGTCTCTTCTGGCAGCAGGCCTGGAAGTCTCTTTTTGTGTTGGAGTAAAGAGGCAGCGAGGTGGGTCCATGGGGTGCCCAGGTACCTAGGCTAAGGCAAGTGCACACCAGGCCTCCTGGCGCAGGGCCCCGCCAAGGCCAGCCTGCTGGCCCAGGGCTGCAGAAGGCAAAGCAAAGTCCTCAGGCTCGAACTTGAACTCCAAGTGGCTGGGGGCCAGGGGGTCATCCACCTGTGCAGAGCCCTGCAGGGAGGACGGGCCATGTGTGAGCCTTGGGAACAGCTGGCTGGCCCACCTGAGAGTGGGAGCCCTTTGACAGGAGGGCTTCCTCAGCTCCTGGAATGGTGTGGGTACTCCTTGTGAGGAATGATGTGATAACTTCGGAAGGGCTCTCAGTCAGTGTCGGCCACAGGGCACCCCCCGGCTCCATCGGCCAGCTGTGTGTCCAGCCCCAAGTTTCTAGGAGGGGACTGTGGGGGCTCTGACCTGGCCGAGATGCCAGGGTTCCTCCTGGAAATGCCTGGGAACCAGCTCTGTGCACCCCACCCACCCCGTCCTCCTTACCTGGGAGGTGACACTGGGCCCAGGGCATGAAGGGGATGCCAGGCTGGGCTCGGGCTTCAAAGTGGCTGCTGAAACCTCTGGGTCAGGGACAGAGGCTTGTGGGGAGGCTGTGGTGTGCCCTGAAGACCCTGGCGGGGGTGGGGGAAGATGGGGCATTTATAGACACTGTAGATTTGGTAACATGGAGTGGGGGTGGGGGTGGCCTCCTCCACCAGAGCCCCTGCCCCACGCCATGAACTCAGGCCACCCCAGCCCCTTTCCCAGCCAGGGCAGTGGCAGGGACTTGTACTTCAGGAAGATGATGCTTGCACCAAACATGTGAATCTCTACTGGTGGAATGTGAGGCACCCAGAGTGATTCCACAGGAAAACGTGGGCCCCATGGGAGGCCTCCCCCAGCCCTGGACCCCGCACCTGAGGAGCCCTTGGTCTTGGCAATGTTCTTCGGCTTCCGTTTTCGTGTCTGGATGCTCTCTTTCTTCATCGCCAGGGGCCGCGGTACCTGGCAGGGTGGCAGTGGTGGATGGCTAGTCACTGTCTGCGGTCACCCCCGTGGCCTCTTGCATGGCCATCTGCCCAGATCTCAGCCCTGCAGAGCCAGTCACTGCTGCAGCCCTGTTTGGGGAGTTGCTATGCCCCAGGCTCAGTGCTTTCCTCCAGGCAGGGCGGGGCAAAGCCTGTCCAACCCCAGCCTCCCAGGACTGGGGGCTGTGGGGGTCCAGAAGAGCCCTGGAGGTGTCTAGCCTCTGTCCTAGCTGAATGGCTGCAGGGAAGCTGCAGTGAAGCTATGGTTTCTGAGAGCCTGTCTGTACCATCAATCTAACAGTAACGTGTGTGTGCATGGTATGGGCAGTGGGGCCACATGTGTACAGGTGTGTATCCACTCAGCCCAGGTCCTGCCTGATCAACACCCTGCCCGGTTCCTCAGCCCCATCTCAGGCCAGGGGGCCCACTTGCGCCGGCAGCCCCTGGCCCTGCTCACCCCGTGCAGCTTCATGTAGAGCCCGCAGGCGTTGCACACTGGCTCGCCGTCCACATTGCGCCGCCAGAGGGTGGTGGTGGTGGTGTGGCAGTTGGTGCAGCAGAGGCCGGCCCGGCGGGAGGAGGACTGTGGATGGGAGGCTGGGTGAGTGTGGCAGGTGCAGCCGAGTGGGAGGATGGACACTGGGCTCAGGGCTGACCAGCTATGGGGTTGGGAATGCAAGGGGCTGGGTGAGAGGCCTTTGGGTGCTAAGGTCCTGAGGCGGCCCAGGATTCCTTGTGGGCAGGAGCTTTGACCTAGCTCCCAGGAGCCCTGGGACAGATCACTTCACCCTTCTGGGCCTCAGCTTGCCTATCAATAAAATTGGGGTGACAGCAGACCTGCTTAGGTCCACTGTGGGGTCAGGATCTTATGAGGAGTGCAGGACATACAGGCTGCTGGGTTTCCATTGTGGCCTCTTTTTAACCAACGCTGGGCCTTCACTCTGTATTTCTGTGGTGAAACAGCACCCCTAGGGGCCACAGGGCCCCCTCGGGTCAGGCCCCAGACTGAACATTCAGGGGGCCTGCCTCCGAAGACTTGGGGCTCTGAGCGCATGCTCAGCTTAACTGCTTGCACCGGACAGTGGGCAGCGGGTGTCCACACCTGCCCTTGCTGCTCACTGGCCCAGGAGGGAGAGTGGGGCCTGTCTGGAGACCCCCCACCAATCATTTCTAAGAAAACGCAGACCTGGAAAAGCCTCCTCTCCTCCTTCCCCAGGTTGGGCAGCTGTCAGAGGCCCCAGGGAATCCGCTCTGTTTAGTCTGAGGCCTGGCCTCTGATCTCCAGGGCAGGACTCTGCCTTGGGATCTGGGGCACAAGGGCCACAAGACAGGGAAGGGATGAGGCCTAGGAGGCTCCAGACGGAGGGCAGGGCGGGAGCTCCTGGCCTGGCTGGGGAGACCCCACCCTCTGGCCGGCAGCCTCCAGGCCACAGCTGTGTGGGGCCTGACGTCCAGCCTGGCAGGCATCACCAGTGGTCTCCCCAGGGGCCTAGGGGTGGACCTGCGCCCTGGTTGGAGTGCAGAGAGCTGGTGGCTGGCCCGGGCCCAGCAGAAGTGGAAGCGCAGTGGTGGCCACAGCCCTGGGGCAGATGGTGGGACACGGCCCTGAACAGGAACCCCAGCCCCCCAGTCAAGTGGCCCCCAGACTGACACCACCCTGGAGAGCTGGCAACCACATCCTGACCTTGTCTAGAGAGCAGCTGCTTTTACTGGACACTACTCGAGTCTCCCTCCTCCCTGCCCCCTTTCCTCCCTTCCATCTGCCTCTCGGCTGCAGGGAGCTATGCCCACATGGAGGCGTGCCACCCCCCCAGAGCCCACTGTCCCACATGAGGCAGCATCTCCTCCCATCCCTGCTGCCTGCCCCGGTCCAGAATCTCCTGAGCCCCTAGTTCATTCATCTTCTTAAGGTGGGAGGAGGTCTTGGGACTTCCCCAAGGTTCCTAGATTGAACAAACAAACACGCAAACAGGATGCCCAGTTAGAATTGAATTTCAGATAAACAGTAAATATTTTCTGTAAGTACGCTCTATGCAATATTTGGGACACATTTAAAATGCTATTTGTTGCTTGTGTGAAATTCACACCTAACTGTGCATTTAGTATTCAGTCTGGTCACCCTGACCCACCTTCCCGGGCTACATCATGGTCCCTTACTCCTGCTGTGCCTTCAGACCAGGAGGACCATGGCTTGAGGCCCCTCGCCTCCAAACCAGCTGGGACCCTCAGGGGCTCTTACCAATTTTTTCCCCCTTAGAGTTCACACTGCCATCCCACATTCCAAAAAAAAAAAAAAAAGTTAGCATCACTGAAACTCAGGAGTCACAGGAGTGCTGTCTCCTGGGCTGCCTGGCCACTTCCTGCTAAAATCCTTCCTATAGGAACACTATCGCAAGGGCGTAAAGAGACCCACGCAAGGCCTTCGTGCCAGCACTGTTTTCAACAGCACACCACACAGCTGCACACACGTGGGCACCACTGCAGACACACGCGCCCCCACGTGTCCCCCAGAGTCGCCCACACATCTAGGAAGCAGCAGAACTACGCACACCACCTCACATGGTGGTGGGTAGAAACTTCCTCGGTGGACCGAGTGTACACAGGACACAGCCTCAGGTCGTGTGAACCCACCGCCTGGACCCCGAGGGTGCAGTGAAACCCAAAAGTCACGTTTGAACATTTCTCCAGTGACCTTAGATTAAAATCCATAAACTGGAAATCAGACTAAAATCAAGAAAATGGGTAAAAAGAATGACCTTGACAGAATTCTCCAAAGCGCTTGCTGATTTATCTTTTTCCATTCCCTCGGTGCCGGCGTCTTATGGGGGGTGGGGAACTGAAGCTCAGACGAGTGGCCAGGGTGCAGGGGTGGTCCCAGGGTGGACAGAACCTCCTCCCTCGGCTGATCAAACCCCGTGGCCACAGCCCCGGGGCCATCTGCGGACACCCGGAGCCTCCCTCTGTCCTTCCGCGCTCACGGCCAGGCCAGGCGGCCAGGCCTGGCCACTCTCAGGGTCCCCTAATCGCTGGGCCTCTCCAGGCTGTGTTTTCTTTTTCTCTTTCAGTCGGTTCTTTTCAAAAGAAGTGGAACTTCAAAGCCAGGGGCAGAGCTGGCCTGAGTGCCAGGTTCCACAAGGATCTAGGCATCCAGAGGAATGAGGGTAGGAGGCAGCTGGAGCCAGGTGGGGGGCTGGAAGGGATGGGGGGCTCTGGAGAGGGTGTTGGGAAAGTAAAGGCTGCAGGTGGTGGAGCAGCAAAGACGTGGCCATTTCAAACAGGTCCTCCGCGTGCTCTTGGTGGGGAGACCTGGGGACACTTAGCCTGATGGACGTGGGATCCCCGTCCCCGCACTTGGGGCAGCATGTGCCAGGTTTGCTGTGCAGGAAGGCTCACCCGGAGCTGGTGAGTATTCCAAGGAAGCTGAGCTGTCCGTGGCACAGCCACGTCCTGGAGCTGGGCCAGAACCAGCCTTAGGCTCACAGGCCTGCTGTCCTCAGAGTCTGGCTTCTGGGCTCCGATGTTCAGAGGTCAGGCCAGGCCGAGGGGCACTCACAGAGACCCTGGCCACAGGCACACATCAGCAGAGCCACTGCAACAACCCCCTCTACTCGTCTTCACTGACCGAAGCCTTGGGTCAAAGGTGTAAGCCCCACCCTGCGGCCCAGGATACACACAGGAGGCAAAGGGTAGAACAGCCAGGGGCTCCTGCTAGGAGGGGGCGACGCACACTTGTCATCATCACATTCCTGTATTCTTGGTGACAAGCTTCTAGGACGTTTGGAATTATTTAAAAGAGGGTGGGACCAGCTCTTCCTGGAGAGGGCCCTCCTGGGCCATCACTTCTGCTCACACTCCAGGGAGAGTGAGACCCCAGAGTGGGGGCAAGGCTGGGGTGACCAGCCCAGCACCTCCTTGGCTAGAAGCACATGGGCTGGGCTCTGGCCTCAGGACTCTGAGAATCTTGGGGTTTTCACATGGAGCCTAGCTCTGCAAGGACCGGCCACCCGGTGAGCGGTGGGGCCACCCTGAGGGACAGGTAGGCACCCTGCAGCCAGTGAGAAGAGCCCCCCAGGAGCCTGCTCAGGGAGATACGGGGAGTAGTGGAGCCATGAGGATGCCCCAAACCTCAGCACCGCTCGGCAAACACTTCCTGGCCATGCTTTACATTCAGGTCCATGTGGGCCTGGAGTCAGGGCAAGCAGGCTGCCCACCTTCCAGGCCCTGAGGCCTCAGGGAGACAAGCAGATGTGCAGGGATTCCCCCACCATAGATGGTACCCCAAAGCTAATTATTTCATGTCCCCAGACTTGGAAACTGAGGCTTCACCAGGCCAAGCACCTGTTTGTCCTTATCCCACCCATGGCGCTGGCCATGGCTGTCCAATTTCCCTTTCCAGCAGGTAATGGGCAGTTCCCAAATTCAGCTCGCAGGGGGCTAGACAAGAAGACTCAGGGCAGGGTCAGGAGGCTCAGCGTGAGTGGGGCATTGTGGGAGCTCGAGGCCACAGTCCTGGTCTGAGCCTGGGGTTGCCGCTAGCCGGCTGCAAGTCCAGGGAAGCCCCTGGTGGTCACCTGGCTGTTGTGAAGGTAGATGCCTCAGCGTGCAGATGGTGGCCTCTGCCTGCCCACCCCCAAGTTAGGAATTTTCTGCAGGGAGGTGAGCCCTGCAAGGGAAGAGGTGGAGAGGATGGCCCACTTCTCCTGTGTACTTGGCATCCGGTTCAGGGCTGGCCCCAGAAGAGTACAGGGAATCAGAGGAGGGAGCCAGCCTGTCACAGCCCCCTAGGACCCTCTCCCTTGGCCTTAGTTTCCCCTTCCTGGAGGTGGCAATAGAGACTGTCTGGGCTGTGGGCATGAAAACAGGCAGAAACAACAGTGGGGGTGCTGTGAACTCCGAGGGCGACCCTCTCTGCAAGCGGCACCACACGGGTGCAGAGAGGTGGGGGACCCATGGAGCCTCCGAATCCAGGCCAGACCAGAGGAAGAGAAACAGCAGCTGCCCTCAAGTTGCTGAGCGCCTCAGTCCTGCTCCCTGACCACCCATTTTGGGGCCTCAGAGCGTCCAGCCCCGGTGCTGCCACAGCTGGGGCTTCACATTTCCAGTAAAGGCCTGTGACTGACCGCCCTGCAGCTGTGGCATGACCATCCCACAGCATCTGCCATGGAAAGCCCTTCCATACTCCAGGGCCTGACACCAGAACAAGCCACCTGTAGGGCTCCCACAAGCCTTAGCCCGGACCTGGGAAGAAGCCCCTGCGGCCCCCCGACTTTGGACAGATGGAATTACTGACGGAATTACTCGACGATCAAAGTTTGCCTGTGAAACGGCAGAGAACAAAGCAACTTGAAACCTTTACACAGCTTCTGGAGACTCTGCCCTGCTGCGGGTAAAACTCGGGAGCCCAGTCCCCTACTCGCCTACCAGCTGTACAGCAGAGAGAAGCAAAAGTGAAAATGAGTTTTGCCTAGCGAACAACCATACACCTGGTCTGGACCCATCCCTGCAGTATCAGAGGCAGCGGTCCCAGTGTCTGTCCCCTGTAAGAGTCACTGTCAGCCCACAAAGCCAGCATCCAGCAGCCACTTTTCCCTCCAGTCCCACCTGGGGGCCAGGTCACCTTGCCTCTCCACCGCCCCACCACCTGGCAGCCCAAAGTCCCCAGAGTCACATGGCTGAGTCCCCAGCCAGCACACAGTGATCCCGGCCCAGGAGGTTCAGTGTCGAGCTCAGGGAAGCCCAGCCCCTTGGGGGAGACCCCGCAGACCCTCTGGGGGAGTGGCCCCCAGCGCAGGGGGGCCCGTGGCAGTGGGCCAGGTGCTGTCATCCTGCCCGAGTCTCCCCTCCCGCTCCCAGAGCTCCACTGGCTCCCAGGCTGTGATCGAGGAAGACCAGCCCGGCCACCCGCACTCACCAGGCGCTTCTGCGGCCGCACGAGGGGCCGGTTGACACCGTTCATCTTGTGGTAGAGGCCGCAGGCGTTGCACAGGTAGTGGCCGGTGCCATCGCGGCGCCACAGCGGCGTGGACAGGGCCCCGCAGTTGACGCACTCGCGCCCCTCGCCTGGGAACTCCTCCAGGAGCTCAGCCGCTGCGGGAGCAAGGCGGGCAGCCGCTGGACGAGGCTCGGGCCCTTCCTGGGAGCCGCGTTCGCACCACCTTTTCCTCTCCTTCCCCTTTGTGCCTTTATTTTGCTAATTTAATTTGTCTAACTTTCTTTTTAAGTTTAAATTCACACACAGCGATGTTTGTTCCAGATTTAAGTCACTCGTCAGGGCTGCTTTATAAGGTCGGGGGAGAGTTAATAAACGCAACCCTGGGTAGGGCAACAGGGAACTAACTGCCCTACTCAGAACGGGGTCCAGCATCGCTAATTTTGACCACTGGGGAGGCAGGAGCGTCTACACTGGCAGAAGACCCTCGAGGGTCGATCGGAGGGGCAGTCAGGGATCGCGGGATCCTACAGGGACCGTGGCGCCTTCACTGTCAGCTTTCGTGGTCTCGGCACGGTCCTCCCACTTGAGCAGCACACACGGCCACAGCGGCGCGGCCTCCAGGCCCCTCCAGACCCGGCCGGGCGCTGGCGACACTTGGGCGGCAGGATCGGGTGGGGGCGGGGCGGGGATCAATCATCGCCTGGCCGGGGGTGGGCGCCAGGCGTGGGGCGTCTAGGCGGCCAGGTCAAGTGGATCCCGCTTCCTGCGCCGCTGCTGCCGAGGAGCTGAGGAGTGTAGGCTAAAAGACCGGAGCAGCACAAAAAAGGAATGGCCCTTGGTTTTGGGGGAGTGGGGGTGAGAAAGTGTCCGTGGCGCCCACTACTCAGAAGTGGGGTGGGGAGCAAATCTCAGCTTTACAGGTCTGGAATCCGATCACTCAAATTTAGATCCCAGAGAGGGACTGGGACTGGGTCTCAAATTAGAATATGTAAACATTTTAAAACAGAGACGAATGTGGTGGTTTACTTAAATAAACGAGAATTTTGAGCTTTAAAAAAAAAAAGCCATTTCCCAAACTTTTCATAAAAACCGTTTAAGACATAGGCTGTAAAATGGTATGATCCCAGAATACTGGGTTTGGATGAACGAAAAATGAAAACACAAATATGTGTATGAAGGATCTCAAGACCGGGTTTTCATCTTGGTGTGGGTGAGGTGCCAGCCGCCGGGTTCCACTCAGGCTTACATGTCCCCCGGGGTCTGGGCCTGCCCCAGGCTGGTGTCCCACCTGGCAGAGAAAGCCCTGACTCTGGACAGGGGGGCATTTCGCAGGGTGCGGGTTTGCACATGCCAGTACCGCCAGCGCCCAGGACCCTGGTCAGTGGAGCCAGTTCCCAGTCCCGCACTCACCGAACGGGGCTCTGCGGCCAGGGAGGCCAGCCGGGAGGCCCTGTAAGCTGTGCAGGACGCTGCCGTCCAGGGGTCCGGAAGTCCAGGACGGGGCCACTTCGGCGCTCATGTAGGCGGGGTAGGCTGTGGGGTACGAGGAGCTCACGGGCCTCCCGAGCGCTGCTGGGTACTGCTCCCGAGCCAGCATCGCGCCCTGAAAGGCGCCGTTGTCCCGGGTCCCTGTGCCACCTCCGGGCCCCGGGGAACTGTGCGCAAAGGGGAAGGCCGTGGTCCCG
Source organism: Bos indicus (assembly GCF_029378745.1). NCBI lineage: Eukaryota > Metazoa > Chordata > Mammalia > Artiodactyla > Bovidae > Bos > Bos indicus. Next base: position 54,841,141 of record NC_091772.1, on the reverse strand, counting down.
GGCGGCGGAGCGGCCGGTGCGTGGGGGCTGCCGGAGCCAAACGCTGACGAGTCTGCCGCGGCTGCCTGCGCCCAGCCAGGGTGCGCAGTGATTGCGGGAGCCTGCGGGCCCGGTTCGCACGCCGGCAGGTAGGGCAGCATGGAGGGGACCCGCGCGGGCGGCACAAACACCGGGGAGCCGGCGCCTGGCGTGTGCAAAAAGGCGCCCGAGTCCGCGTAGGCGGTCTGACCGGGGCTCGGGGCCAGCGCCAGGCTCTGGTACATCTTCCCTGGAGCGGCCTTGACCTGTAGACGAGAGGGACAGGCGTCCAGGTCACGGCTACTGTGCCCCACAGGTGCTGTCGCTCGGGCCGCGCTTCTGGATCCCCAGCTTGGAGGTTCCTGGGGCGGGAACCCGCGGGGACAGGATGGCAGGGGGCAGGGGCGGCTCTAGCGGCCCGTGGGGCATCCGGGCGCAGCCACAGTGCGGAGCTCACCTCTTTCACAGCCGGGGCTTCCGAGGTTCACAGGTAGGCTCAGTGGGCACAGAGAAGGAGAAACCGGGGGGTCTGCAGGGCGCAGGCTTTGGGCTCTGGGAGAAGGAGCCCGGCTGGGTAGGGGCGAGCGGCCGGGTCCGGCTGCGGTACTTGCCGGCTGGTCGTGAGGATCCGAAGGCGCGAGGGCGCGGCGGGCGGCGGGCGGCGGGTTGCAGACTGGAAGCCGGGGTCCTTGCAGTTTCGCGAATCCCGGCTCCTCCGCCGCCCCTCGGCACAGCTCCGCCCGGACCTGGCCCGCCCCCGCCGCGCCGCCCCTTCCCTCCCGGGGGCCCTCCCCTCCCTCCCCGCGGGGTCAGAGCCAGGGCTGCGGCCTCGGTGCCACGTGACCGAAGCAGGCCCGGCGCTCGGGGCTCCGCGGGAAAGGCGACCGGACGCACACGGCACGGGGCAGCCAGCGCTGAGTCCTTGCCAACGCGGGCCACACGAACCAGCCAGGTGCTCGGCGCCGCCGACCCGGAGGAGCTCCGACGCCGAGACTTCTCTAAATGTGTTAGGGCTTTTGAAGTCCTCCCTCTTAATGGGTGTTAACGGCGGGCTGCCGCTAAGGCTGGTTAAGCGTCTGGGGCTGCGGTGGATGAGTCTGTGACCCTGGCTGTGCAGCGATCATGGATATGGTGGTGTGGACTCTTCATTGCGCCCTTGATCTGGGGCCTTTAGCAGGGATCCGGCTCCCAAAGTGACAGCCCAGCCCAGCTCCGTTCCCCTGAACTCAGATCCTGTTCCATGGCCACTGCACCCGCGAAGTCCCGCGGGAGTCCAACAGCTTCCTCAGTAACCAAGCAGGGCCACTGTCCCCTCTCATTCCCTGCTGGGGACGCAGGTCGGGCAGGCAACCTCCGTCTGGAGGCACTTCCATTCCCCAAGGTCCCTGCGTAGCTCCTTGCCTCCACCCCTTGGCGGGGGTGGGTACTTTCACTGTGTGGGGAATTCTCAAAGAGTCTCCTCAAGACACTAGAAATGTAGGAAGGGTGGGAGGCCACTCGGGTCTGGAAGTGGCCCCTGGCACTCCCTGGGTGACCCCGAAGGTGCCAGCACCCTGGTGAAAGTGGCCTCCTAGCAGCTTCGCTGACTGATGATCCAGCCTCCCCACCAGGCGGTACTTTCCAGCCACCTTACAGCAGGCGCTGGACCACCAGCCCTGGGAGCAGGGCTCACTGGAGGGCCCTTGGCTGCTGCACTTGGGGCAGTGAATGTTTTTCGTTTGCAGAAATGGGCCATCACCTCCACCATTGGTCAGGGTGCTCTCCATCTGTGGAGGGGTGGGCACTCACTCCTTTCCCTCTACTCCTGCACAAGACTAGAATTTGGGGTGCACATCAGGTCACCTACGGCCCCTGGAAGATGGCAAGCAAGGGTTCCACTCTCACCTGGGCGGGGGACCCCATGGAAGGTTCCCCAGAGGCTCTGGATTCTTCAAAAGCCTAGGTATGTCCCATTGGGAGGGGGCTTAGGGGTCTTCATTATCCCCTTTACTCTCCGCTCCCAGTGCTTCCCCCACAGCAGTCTCTGCCTCCTCTCCCACCCTCAGGGCCCCTGGGTCCACACCACCCCAACAGGCTGCCCTAGTACCCATTCCCCACGCGCTTCCCCCTGTCGGAACAGAACCCTCCTCACCCTACCCTCTGCAGACCCCGCCAGTGGATCTCATCTTTCTCTCTTCCGCAGTGGGCGGGGCAGGAGAGGGGGCATGGATCCTGGAAACTCACTGTGCCAAGGCCTCCAGGGCTCGTGAATGCGCATCTCCCTGGAGGGGTTCAGGATCTGAGCCTGCAGCACTGCGAAGCCCGTAGAACCTGCGCTGCCTCTGTGGCCCTCATTGCCTGCCCCTCACACTGGCTTGGGGAGGAGTTAGTGTGACTGGGTCCTTTGGTGTCTCCCTGGGACTTGCACTCAGCTGGCACCACATGGAGGCCGAGGGGGTGCCAGGTGAGGGGAGCAGAGGGCTGGAGCCCCATGGTCTCAGCTGCAGTGGAGGCTGTGGAGCTGGGTGCTGGGCCCAGAGATCAGAGCTACCGTGGTGGGTGAGGGAGACACGGGAAGAATTTCTACCCTGAGGTCAGTCCTGATTACCCCTTTCTGAGACCCCTCTAGGCTTCCCACCCTGGGAACCTAACCAGAGTCGGCCTGGGGTCTGGGGGAGTGGGGGCTATCTCTCAACCCCGGAGATAAGAGAGTTGGCTTGTTAACCCTCTGGTGACCAGGCAGAGCCAAAATCCATGATTCCAGGTCCGACAGTGGCTGCATGAGGGGCCTTAGGCAAAGTAAGGACCAGGGCCTGAGTGGCTGGGGAGTTGGGTCCTGGGGTGGGACAGGCCCTCCCAGCCAGCTGGGTTCTGGAGGTCATTTGTGCAGCAGCTGCTTCTTCCCAGCCCAGAGCTTGGGAATCCCTCACTTAGACACATGCATCAGAAAGGAAAACAGACCTCCTGGGGAAAAAAGGAGGGGGCGGGGCCTCTAGGCCAGCCCCCAAGCGGGACCCAGGCCTCTCCCTGGGTACCTCAGGGCCGCCCCTGGAGTAGGGCCCAGGAGCCAGCTCCTTAGGGCGCAGCTAGCTGTCTGGGTCACCTGCCAGAGCTCTACCCCCAACCCCAGCCTCCCAGGGTCTGCCCTTCTATAGGTGGGGGCTCAGGGAAGGAGGCCCAGGCTGCTTGGGTGGGGCCTGGGGTGGGGATAGGCTGGGAGGTCAGAGGCATTCTGTGTCCTCCCCCAGGTATTCAGATAAGCCCCAAGCACCCTCCCTTCTGGGTGGGAAAAGCCAGTTCAAAGTCAGCCCCACCCCTGCCTTCCGCACTCTGAGGCCCCTCGTCCCTGATCTGGGTTGTCTGCTGACTCCTCCTGCCCCTTGGGGAGAATGAGGTGGGGTCCAAGTGGAGGGTTCCAGGGCCTCTCGAACCCCAACAGGAACTTCAAAACTCAGCATGGTGAGGGAGGTTGGGGCGGGGACTCTCCAGAGGTACAGTGGGGAGGGGCTTGGGGGCCACGTGGGTGTACAAGTCACTGTGGACACAGGTGCGTGCACCTCTCCTGCAGGGAGGGCTGAGCTCTGGAGTCCAAGGCCGCCTTGGGGTGGGCTCCCTTCTGGGGGCAGGGGCAGCGACTGCAGGGGGAAGGGCCCCCTGCGCTCCGGCTGCTTTTGACACTGTCATCGGCACCACTGTCACTAGATTCCCTGAGGGTCTCCCACACACCTGACTGGGCCAGGAGCTTCTGTGTTTTAACTCCTTTAAGGCTCACAGCTGCCTGGTGAGCGGGGGGCGATTCCTGTGAGCTGTCACGCCATGTCATAGATGAGAACCAGGGCCAGGCCTGGCGGGGCCCAAAGGTTGGAACCCCACTCCAGGGCGCTCTTGGGCCTGCCTTGCTCTGTCTGCTGCCTCTCCTCTGCCCTTGCTGTCTGCCTGCTCCTCTGGCCACTGCCCCCAACCCTAGTCCATGACTGGCTCTTCCAGATCCTGCATTTCTAGGTCCTCAGCCCTTAGAGGGTCCATGTGGCTGGGTGGGGGCATCATCACTCGCCCTGTCCCCAGGCTTAGTGAAGGGAGACCCCGGCCTTACACACAGCTTGCCCTGTGGATGACCCAGCTGGGCCTTGAGGTGGCTGCCGAGAAAAGGGGAGCAGAAAATGGAAACAGAGCTCGTGGACGCTGTGTCATTTTTATAACCCAGTCTGGTCTTGCAGGCCCTCCCGGCTAGGTCACCAGGCAACTCTCATGAGTGAGGGGTCCTCCGGGGAGGGACTCAGGGAGCTTGTTCTAGGGGAGACATAATCGCACTTGTGCGGGTCATCTCCCCGTCTGTTGTCGGGAGCAAGCCTGTGGCTGTAGAGATGGCGAATGTCCTGTTTTCCACCAGCTTCCAGGCCCCGGAGTCCCCGCAGAGGGAGGGCATGGAGCCACAGCGCAGGCACATGGACAGAGAGACAGCCGGCCAGCTGACCCCTGGGAGGGGGTGATGCAGGGATCTCTGCCCCCGACCCTGCCTGGGCTCCAGTGAGGATGGATATGTGGACAGACAGCTGGTGCAGGCAGCCCCCTCCCATCTGTTACCTGTAAATTACTTCACCTGAGTGACATCATGCTGGGGGCTGATAACCAGGCTGTGCCTGGTCGTAAAACAGCCTGACATGGTGATGGACCGGCTGCACATCAGATCCGCTGGCCCGACCTTGAACAAGGTCATGCAGGTCCCTGGCCTTCCATGGCAGCAGGTCCCTGACTTCAACGAGGTTGTGACCCCCGGGCCCTCCATGGTAGCGGGTCCCTGACCTGAAGAATGAAAAGCAGAGGCTGCTATGGGATTGCTGCTTGGCTGTCACCTGGTGCACGTGGCTCCCTGGCCTTTGACGGCCCTACCAGCAGCAGGCTTCTCCCTTTTCCTTCCTGGGATCTCATTTTGCCCCCAGAGGCTCAGGATTCAGGATGGTTGTTTATCTCCCCGCTCCCCAAAGGGTTTACACTCTCTGCTGAGCAGGACAGCCAACACCCCCCTCCATGTCCTGCTGGACGGCTTCATGGACATTGCAGATGCATAGGGAGCTGCAACCACACGTTAGAAGTTAGAAGCAGCTCAGGTGGTTGGAGGTCTCAGGAAACTAACCTGCAACTCTGTCTCGGGGGCAACCCTGGGTGAAGGGACGGGTTCTCCACTGGGGTCATCTGTCCCCCATGCCCTCCCCAGAGACACCCGTTCCTGTTATGCCTTCCCAGAAGTGCAATGAGCTCATATAAGAAAACGTGTGCAGCACCTGCACACATGGGTGCACACACACACACAAACATGCTGGAGGGCCCACCTGAACACACACAGACATGAGTGCGTGCTAGTGACACGCATGTGCTTGCACGTGCACGCACAGACACCTGCACACACGTGGTACATGTGTGTACCCACCCATGCTTGCACATTTCCTTCTTCACAGACACAAAACCTTTCAGGGAAACCCCAGGAGATCAAACACCCCGAAGATCTAGGGTGGCTCAGAAAGCACCTCACCTGCCTCCCCCCAGCCCCCAACTCTCCCTTTTCATTTCCAAATTGATGTCTGCTGGTGGGGCTGGGAAAATTCACAAGTGGGATCCACTCTTGCAGGTGATGAAGCCGATTGTCTTCATTTCCCACTGAACCATCATTTCCCCAGTATGGAGCTGCTGCTCGGCTGCTTGTGGAGAAGACCTTGGCCCTGAAGAAGCTTGCGAGTGACGGTAATCGAGGGCCTGGGCACCTCCCCCTCCTGCTGCCAGCCTAGAGGGGTTTGGCCCATCTAGGGGGCTCCCTGGGAAGAGGGTGGGGGTGTGATTTCCAGAGCCCCTGCCTCCCCTACCCTCACTTGCATCCCTGAAGCCATCTGGCTCTGAGCTCTCCCCAGTCTCCCCATTCCATCCTGGCTGAAACTCTGCAAGACAGTGAGGTGCTGATGCCAGAACTTTCCTCTGGGGAGAGGGAGGTGTGCGTATCACAGCGGCATGGGGGTTGTGTGAGGGAGACCACAGAGCCTTCCCAGAGTCAGCCACCACCCCTCACCCCAGGCCCAGGCTTCACAGAGACGGGGTTCAACATTACTGCTCCTCCTGCCCCTCTCTGCAAGCAACTGGCTGCCACACTTGGGGGCTGGGGAGGCACCACCTCCAGGCCTCTGTCCCAGCTCCCTCCCTCCCTGGTTCCTATGGGCAGGGGTTCAGTTCTACCCCCTCCTGGCCCTGCCTTCACCCTCCCCTGTGACATCAGCAAAGATGCAGGAACATCCCCTTGACTTGACGGGAAGATTGGGGTGGGTACAGAGAAAATCACAGGTTGGATGTTGAACCAAGGGCACAGAAGCCCTTAGGGTCCCAGTGAGGAGGGATCCTGGAGGCTGGAGGGCCCCAGACAGGAGACAGAGTGAAGGTGGCCAGGGTTAGCAAATAGAAATCCTGGCCCCCTAGTTAAACGTGGATATCAGATCAGCAACGTTTTGAGTCAGTGTCTTGTGCAATGTTCTGGACACACGAGTACTTAGGATGTGCTGGCAGTTTACCTGAGGCTCACCTCTAACTGGGGGGTCTGGGCCTGTCTGGAAACCCTAGGAAGTGGGTACCCCTTGGGCCACGCCGCTCGGCCAGCAGGGTGTAAATTATCTCCTTCCTTGCTGGTCTGGGTGGGTGAGAGGCAGGGCTGGGGGTCGCCAGGGGCCCTGCTGTCCGTTTTCACCAGGGCTAGGAGATGGGTGGGTGGAGGTGGCCGTGGTTGTGCCAAGTCAGGGTCAGGCCTGCACCCCCTCCCATAAATTACCCATCCCAGGGCAGGACCAGCTCTGCCTGACTGGTCTGTGCCACCGAGGGGATTTTCCAGCCCTAGACACTCTTGGGAGGCCAGTTCCAGCCCTGAATTTGGATCATGGAGGGGTTGGGTCTGTGAGAACCCCTCTGTGGAGTACACTGGTCTATTTTGCTTGTTTGCAGCTGGCAACTCTTCCTCTGAAGGCATTTTCTAGAATACCTCTTCTCGGCCCAATAGTAACAGGTTTGGGGCTGCCAGGGCCTCTCTCAGCAAGTTGCCTAATCCCCACCCCCTGGCAGTCTGCCCTCAACCCCTACCAGAGTTTCCCATATGGCAGACTCACCTGGGCTTGTAGGTGATGGCCTACACAGGTGATGACTTACAGGTGATGACCCCGGCTGCTGGGGATTTATCATGAAAATGGGACATATTTCTTTCTCACTTTCATACCCAGGCACTGAGGCCTGGAGGGGTTCAGCAGGCTGGCCAGTGGGTCTGGTCAGAGCTAGACCACGGCACTGTCTATGTGACCCGGCCTGGCTGCTCCAGGTGGGAGGCACCTAGCACGCTATCTCAGGATTGGGGGCAGGTTCACTTTTGGAGGCACCTGGGGCCAGCAGGTAGGGGGTGCTCCAGGCACAGCCCAGGCAGGGGGGTGGAGCCTTGTCGGATGCTCGGGGGTATTGGTGCCTACTTGTTTCCCTTCTATCACCTTGATTTGTACTCTTTTGCTCTCATCTTCAAAGAGATTTCCTTTCTCTTTCCCCTTTTCCTCTCTCTGTCCTCCTCCCCCGCCTTCCTCACCGTACTTCTGTCTGCTCCTGACCTGCCTCCGGCCCTGGCCCTCTGCCCTTTCCCCACTGTCTTTCTGAGGACATCCCCACGAGGTGTCCATCCTCAGCTGGGGGGGTCTCCAGGGTGCTGCGAGGAGGGGTGGGAGCCCCAAGCCACCTCTGGGCTCATCCTGCCAGGGGTAGGGGGGAGGACGCGCGGGAGCCAGCCTCCATTGGCAGGATGGCGGGGTCTCCCAGCCAAGACCAGGACTTTATCGCGTCCCAGCCATGTCTGCTCAATGTACAGACTTCAGGGAGTGTCAGAGCCGTCAGCCCCATTCCTGCCGGCGGCTGAGGACCGGGAGGAGAATCAGGGACCTTGAAAGGGCTCCGAAAGAGTCAGACAGTCTGGATTGCAGAGGATGCTTGCCGGCTGGGACCACTGTGCCTTTCATCTTCATCTTTTGCTTTTCTCGCATTTCCTGTATTTTCCACATTGAACACATAGATAAACAGAAATGCAATGGGAAATAAATCACATTTTATAGAGTTTGGCTGAAGGAACTCCAATGACAACAGGAAAACATGTTTGGGGAGTGAGGGCGCAAGGATGCCTTGGGTCAGGCGCCGTCCCAGCCCCTTGGGCGTTTGCAGAAAGCTGGACGCGTCTGCTCTGCTGGAGCAGAGAGGGAGCTGATGGCAGGGAAGGAGTTTCCAGGCCGGAAAAGGACTTCATGGATGGTAGGCAGGCCCCACTTCAGCAGAAACCTCCTTCCTGGCAGAGGAGGCCTTGTGTTCCCCAGTAGCCAAGAGCAAGGGCCAAGCCCACAGGTACCTCAGTGTCGAGGAGCCTTGGCCAGTGCCTTTGACCATATCCTGCTGGTCTAGGGGCTTGGTGGGCAGGAGTGTGGGGGGCATTAAACATGTTCTCTGGGTGTTCCACAGATAAGAGAAAGCTTCCACCTCTCCTCCAGGGCCCAGGTCCTTTGGGGAGGCCAGTTGGGGCCCCGGCCTGGAACTACTGCCCATGAGCATCCCAGGACACTCGCCTGTGTGAGTGAGGCTGTGGTTGGGGCCACTGCTGGGCAGAGTTTTGAGCTGGGAGGGGGTGTCACCTTGGAGGCAGTCAGGCTCAGCCCTGTCCTTTGGGGTCCCTCCCTGGATGGGGAGTGGTTGTGTCTCATGGTGAGGGTCCTGGGCCTGCCCCCCTGAAGACTGGTCAGGGGGCAGTCTGGGTCTGTGGCCTAGGGGGCTGGCTGCTCCATCCTGTGATGTGGGATCAGTTTGTGTGGTTTTTGAGCCCCACTCTCCTGATCTGTGCAGAGGGGTTATTGTCGGGAGAGAGGATGGGCCTGCCAGGCACACTGGCTGGCACAAGGGGAGCCAGGAAGTGACACCACTGTTGGGAAGTCCCCAGCCCTGGATGGCCAGGTGGCCACCAGAGATGGAAGGAGGCCTCCCCAGTTAGTGGTGCCCCACCGGCGTCCGAGTGAGACCCGGTTCTGGGCTGGATGCCATGCAGAGCTCAGCCTGGAGGTGCTTCAGTCAGGAGGCGGGGCCGCAGGTTGGTGGACGCCCATCCAGGCTGACCCCAGGGCGGTTGCCTGGCTCCAGCAGGACTCCACCCCGTCCCAGGCTGCGCCTGCCTCCGAGCCCCCGCCCAGAGATCACCAGCCTCGTGCCTCACGTGTAAAGAATTTCCCGTGCAGCCACAGCGGCAGCTGGGACATTTCTGCAGCTGGACGTCCCGAGGAAAATCAGTGTGTCTGTCTCCCGACGCAGACATGGGCTGGCGTCCCTGGTCCTGGAACCCCTGCCCTAGCTTGGCTTCCCTTGGAGAGAAGATAAGGAGCTGTCAGCATCTTTTGGGCTAGAGACCCGTAGCTTGCTGATGGTGGGGGTGTGCCAAAGACGGCGAGAGCCCTGGAAGCTTCTCTTTCTCCTCCTTCTCCTTTCTCCTCTGGGGCTATAGAAAGGAGCCCTAGGGCCCAAGGCCTACCTCTGGCCTAAGCCTGGCAGTGTTAGTGCCTGGTAGCCTATGCTGCCGATCTGGGGCAAAGGGCTGGGAGGGGTGCCTGGCACATGGCTGCACCCATTTCTGGGGGGTCACCCTCATTCCTGGGGGGCTGCCGTCTCCAGTCAGAGCCTGCTGGAGCTGGGCTTGGCCAGTGAGGAGCAAGTGTGTTCCTCTCCTGACACCTTGGCTAAGTTTGGACAGGCAAGGCCTGGGCCATCTTGGTGAGCCTGCAATGTGGAGCAGACACAGCAAACACACAGGTCATGCAGGAGGTCATGTCAGGATGGGACCATGCCAAGGGGTCCAGGGAGTTCTGACAGGGGCTCGAGAGCAGCCACCCTGTCCCTGGGACCTCCAGCTGCCCATGACTCCATCCTGTCTGAGAACACTGAGACCAAAGGCTACAAACAGACCACACGTGGCTGCCCCGCTGTGTTTTAAAAATATAAGAATTTAAATAAAAATACAGATTTTTTTTCTCTTGAAAAAAATCACAGTGTTTCCACCAGGCCAGAGCTCCACCTTTAGTAAAGGTGAGGGCACGCCCCGGCAACCACAGACGGCACCTCTTCTGACTGGTCACTGGTTCCCTGCACGGCTCCTTTGTGGCCGACTCCTGACTTGGACACCATTGCCCTGAAAGATGGTTGGCAGGAGGGTCATTTGACCTGGTCTCAGGAGACCGGACATCCATCACTGACTTGTTGGTTTGTTTGAGCAAGACCCTGTCCCTCCCTGAGCCTCAGTGTCTTTATCCCCAGAAGCCCTTCATGCCTGTGTGCTCAGAAGACAGCGAAATCATAGGAGCTTGTGGCCTGGGGGTGGGTTCAGAGCCAGACCCCAGCACCCACAACTCCCACAGCAGATGGACAAGTATGTGCACTCCTATGTCTTTGCCACTGAAGCCACACAGAAAATCCACATGTCTTTGAATGGCGTGACTAGTTGTAATTTTTGGTTTTTATGTATTTTTCTCAATCAGCTTATGCTAAACACATAGGCCTTCTCCTGGTGGGGAAGGGTCTCTATATCTTTGCCATCAAGAAGCAGGCCTGAAGTTGGAAGGTTTGGGGGTGACTTGGAGAGTGCCCAGGTGACTTGATGGAGCTACATGTAGCTCCATCTTCATGGGGACAGGGTCACTTTCTCTGGGTCTTAAATTCTTTGAATGAGTGGGAGATGTGGAACAGGTTTCTAAAAGCGAGATCGTGGGGCTTTGTAGGCAGTCCTTGTCTGGAATTAAGAATCAGGGTGAAACAAAGTGAAACTGGCCCACAAAGACTGTATTTGGGAGGACTGGCTAACCTGTCATATAGTGATGAGCAAGGGGCTGGGGCTGGGAGACTGACATCCAGCAGTGTCCAAAGGCACTGGCCAGCGAACCCTGTTTTGAGGAGCATTTCACAGGACTGATGTTCCCCAGGTGCCCTTCAGCAATGCTGGACTAAGCAATATGACATGTACAACATGTTTGTTTTGCGTTTATTACTTGATGTCTGTCACACCCTCTGCTCTGCTCCCACCTGTGAGGAAGGGCTGTATCTTGCTTTTGTCGGTTTTCTCTGTGGTTTGTCAGGTAAAGGGTGCTTACCTAGAGCTTACAGAGTAAGAAGCAGCCCCACAGAGGCCTTTCCTGGGCAAGGAGGTGAGGTCTCAGCAGGAAGGTGGGAGGAGTGGGGTCCCCAACTGCTGGTACCCTTTCTGGGATGCAGGTAGAAGGATGTGCTGGGCCTCCCAAGTTTGTCCACAGAGCAATTTTCTTTGATCTCCTGGTTTCTGCTCAAAGGCTGTTCACACTTTCCCCACTTATGGGGTTGATAAGTTGTGTGGCCGACAGCTGGTGGCATTTGCTCCGTTGATTCAAGGAGGTGGATGTTTTTCATGGAGATAAGCCTGCAACGTCAGGGCCAGTCCCAGTGCTGGGACAAGGAGCACAAAAGGCCCTGCAGAGGTCTGTGCAGAGTGGAGGGGTGGGGTGGGGTGTCTGCCCAGCCCTGCTGTGGCATTTTCCTCTGTTGGTTTTGCCCAAGTCTGATAAACGAGCCTGCTCTGGCCAGAGCCTTCTGGGGGCTTATCTGGCTGAGTAATCCTCTGGCCTTGGCTGGAGAACACCAGCACCTCCCCTCTGCCCCCATCTTGGCCCCTGTAGGCAGTTTCAGATGGAGGTGGAGGAGATGGAAGGGAAATAAATTCCCCTTTCACCTTTCTCAACTCAACTTGGGGCCACCAGGGGGTGAGGATGCCCCTCTGGGGAGGGACATCTTGCCTGGGGACAAGGGTCCTTTCCACATTGGCCCCCAGCTCCCAGCTCCCCACTCACTACAGCCTCACTGCACAGACCCCCTGTAACTGCAGAGCGTCATTTCTAGTGGTCCCCAAGCTCCAGACTCGGACCTGGATTGATTTTGCTTCTAAGAAGGGTCAGCCTGCCTGGATCCACAGAAAGATGAGCTGGTGCAGCCTAGTGTTACAGACAGGGAAACAGTCCAGAGACGTGAACTGGCCCAAATCTGCACAAGGAGGGGTAGCCCTTTCCAGCTTCTGCCCCCTGTCCCACTGAGGCCTGCCAGGGACATCCCAGGGTCAGCGTGAGCCTGGCCTCCTTCCTGAGGACTGAACACTCTAAGTTGAGGCCACAGCCCTGGAAGAGGTGAAATGTGACCTTTGTCCAGCTGGCACTCCTCCACCAGGCACTTTCCTCTTGACCCTGGGTGGGGCAGGGGAGGCTCCTTCCACCATCCATTTCCCAGCTGTGGCTGAGCTGCCTGGCCCTGTAGCCACTGACCAGTTACCCAGGAGACTCCAGGGACCATTAGGAAGTGAGTTTGGGGCCCTAACCAACCAGTGTTTGTTTGTTCAAAAATACTTTTATTTTATTAATTTGGCTGTGTGTGTCTTCACTGGCTTTTCTCTAGTTGTGGCGGGCAGGAGCTCCTCTCTAGTTGCAGTGCGCAGGCTCCTCATTGCAGTGGCTTCTCTTGTGGAGCGTGGACACTACGTACGTGGGTTTCAGTAGTTGTGTGCTCCTCTAGAGCACAGGCTCAGTAGTTGTGGTGTACGGGCTTAGTTGCTCCGTGGCATGTGGGACCTTTCTGGATCATGGATCGAACCTGTGTCTCTTGCTTTGGCAGGCAGATTCTTTACCACTGATCCATCAGGGAAGCCCAGCCCACCAGTTTATGAACATGTGTGCTGTTTCCAATTTCAATAGAGGCCGCCTGGAGCAAGGTCCAGTATGGCCTTCATTTTGTTGGTCTAGGGTAGGTGAGGGCAACCTGTGAGTCTTGGTCTCCACGTCTGAGAAGTGGGGTGATGAGCCCAACCTCCGAGGGAGCTCAGCCTGGCCTGGCTCATGGTTCTCACACTCACCATGGTCATCACCATTATCATATCATCAAATGCTGAGAGCCTGATGGGGTAGGTCCCTCTGTGAATCCTGGAAACACTCCTGCCAGGAGGCCCTACTTCTCTGTTAAAAGCTAGAGGCAAATGCAGGGCTCAGCAAGGAAGGGCTGAGAGGCCCCCAGGTCAGTCTGATCCCCAGCCAGGGGCTTATCCAGCCAGAAGTGTGTCTGTTGGCCTTGCAGAAGAGAGGGCATTTGGATAGGGCTTTGAGGTGTGAGTAGGAGTTTGCCAAATAAGCTGAGAGGAAAGAGCTTTTAGGGGAGAGGGTTTTAAGGCACATGGGTAGTGACTGAAGTGAGCAAGTGGTTGGAACTGGGTGGCTGATGGTGGAAGACACCTGGGGAGCATAAATAGACCTGGTGTATCAGGCAAAGGAATTTTTATTTTTTTTAAATTTTTGACATCAAAGCACAGCCCTCAATAGGATTTCCTGTTGGCCTTTATGAATTACAAAAGTAATTTATGTCCGCAGTAACAGTTTCTGAAAGAAAACCAATGCTATTTTGCCCTCCCCCTACCCATGGGCTCCCCCAGACCTCAGGATCTGCTCTCTGTTCTGACTCACCTGCCCCTTTACACAAACACACAGACATCAGACTATGGCAAGGTGCTCATTTATTTTGAACAAATCTGTATCTCCTGCCATTAGCTTAATTTTTTTCCTGAACAGTCTATATGGATCCTTCCACATGAGCATGTGTTCTTGAGCAGCCTCACAGAACTCTGTGGTGGGACGAGGAATGGCGGGTTCAGCCAGCCACTGAGGATGGACATTCTGGTGTGTCCAGGGTGATTTCTTGGCCATGGAAACTGCTTTGTCGAGTGGCCTGCTGGCACATCTGGGAACCTTTATAAATTCCCAGAAGTGGGCTTGCTGGGGACAGCTCTGAGAACGTGTTATTTTAGTAAATGCTGCCAGAACCCTTTGCAGAAGTGCTGAAGGACGCAGCAGCCTTGTTCGTGAGGCCTGTTTCCTCCCCTCCCAACCCAAGGTTTCAGTGAAAACTTTCACCCATAGGGTGATTGAAGGCCTGCGTGTACCTTCACAGATTAGAAGCTGTTCAGTCCTTAACCTCCCCAACTGTGAGGGAGGGAGCTGGACACCTCAGCTGTCCTGAAGCCACCCTGGCCATTTGGGGTTCACTAGGGCTTTTCTGGATTATGAGCTCTGGGCTCTGCCAGGGCTCTTGCTCCCTGCCTTTCCTGCCCTGTGGAGTGCCTCTGGGCAGATTCCCGGGCCCTGCAAGCAGGCAGCTCTGGACTTTGCGCCTGGGCCCGTGGCGCCTGGGAGAGGGTGTTTCCCAGCACAGACCGCCCTGACCTTTGGCAGCACCCCGACTGCAGACTGGGGTGCCCTGGGGAGGCAGGCGGCGCATGGCCTGGCCTGTAACCTGCAGTGACTCATGGCTCACCCACCATAAAGTTGAGGTGATGGGCTGCCTGGTGCTTACCGCACCCCACTTCTCCCCACAGCCTAGCCAAGCTGAATTCCATCACCACAGGGCAGCTCTGGGCTCATCTCAGACTTCTGCAGCCTCCCACCCCATTGTTTCCCACCCTACCCTACCCTTGTGTGGGCAGCTTGGGGTGTATCCACTGTGCCTTCCTCCCTTTCTCCCTCTCATGAGTGTCACCCTAATCTTTGCCAGGTCTCCTCCTCTCTGCCTATTCTCTTTGCTGGCTGTTCTGGGTGTCCCCTGCTCCAGGAAGCCCTCCTGGGTCCCCGGGAGATTGCCTCTCCCTGCTCAGAACTCCATCCCGGCTAGGTTCCTGCTCTTGACTATGTGGGAAAACAGGCCCAGGTGGGGAGCAGCGTGGCACAAAGAGCTAACATCGGCACAGGGTCCCCGGTCACCCCTCCCCCTGTTTTAGAGACTGGGGGAAGAGGGGAGCCCAGTGTGAGGTGCCAAGCTCAGGGTCAGACATCCAGCCCCGTGGGTGCTTCTGGAGGAACCCGGCTCCTGTGGGCCTGAGGACAGAACTAAGGGTGTGCACTCAGGAGCTGTGGTGACCACTCACGCTGCCCCTCTTCCCCACTGGCCTCTGGCCACATGCTGAGCTGCTCTGTGCCTCAGTGTCCCAATCTGGAAAGAGGAGTTCAGGGTGTTGGGGGATGGGATCATTGTCTGTCCCCCTCAAAGAAGGAGATGCCTGGGGGAGCCAGTCCCAGGCCAAATAGGGGCTTCCCCAGCCCCTGCTGGCTTCTGCAGCCTCCCACCCCACTCTCCCACCCGTGTTTCCCACCCTACCCTGTCCTTGTATGGGCAGCTTGGGGTGTATTCACCCTGCCTTGCTCCCTTTCTCCCTCTCATGAGTGTCTCCCTGATCCTTGTCAGGTTTCCTCCTCTCCCCCTTTTCTCTTTGCCAGCTGTTCTCCTCCTCCAGGAAGCCCTCCTGTGCCCCCGGAAGATTACCTGTCCCTGCTCAGAACTCCATCCCTGCTGGGCGCCTCTGTTCTGGTACCTGCCAAGGGTATTGCAGAGGTTTGGGTGGGAATTCTCTCAGTGTGACCTGACCTTGAACCTGACCAGACTCAGACCTGACCTCTGAGCCAGTTCCCTCACTTGGCCCAAGTGAATACGGCACCTGGAGGGGCTTCTCAGGGCAAGGGGCCTTCTGGGTAGGTCTTTGGAGGCTGCGTAGGAGTTTTCTGGAGAAAGTAGAGCAGCAGCAGGAGCCTGGAGCCTGGAAGTGGAGAGGTCACCAGCCATGTGGGGAATCAGTCCTCACCTACTAAGGACCCACTGTGTGACCCTCTGTTGTCCTTTCCAAAGGATTCAGTTTCTTTCCCTAAGGACAGAGAATTTCCAGAGCCATGGCATCTGTTTATTATCCTGAGGGTGGACAGGACCACCTCTCCCCCAGGCCCCTGCTGCTGAGGGTGAGGGTCTGGTCAATAGTGCTGTCCTCGGGATGGGTCATTCCTGAAGCTCCCCAGACTTGGGGGGTGGGGGGTGGGGTAGGAGGATAAACCATCTCTCGAGACCCTGGCGGATGTGGCCCTTGCTCTGTGCCAGGCATGGGAGTAGCAGACAAGCTCCTGTCGTGTGGGCTTAAAGGAGGGAGAGTAGTCAGAGAGGACAGAGAGACAGAACCTGGTGGTAGCCAGGGCAAGAAGGTCACAGAAGATCTGTAACAGAGGCAGGGTTATGTGAGATTGGCTGTCAGGGAGGCCCCTGGAGGAGGGGACCTTGGTGCTGAGAACCAAGGCCAGGAAGGCAGCGCTCGGCAGACCTAGGGCGTCTTCCAGGCAGAGAGAACAGCATATTCGAAGAGTGGGATGGAGCTGAAGAGGAGAAAGAGACCAAGGAGGTGAAGGGGAGGCTGGAGGATGCCCTGTGGCCCTGTAGACCCCAGGAAGGAGGTGGGATCCCCCATTGCCCAGCCTAGGAGCTCAGCCTGGTCCTGGAGCCGCACTGGGCCAGAGGTATCCAAGACCCCTGTCCGTTCGCAGCCTCTGCAGTACCAGCCCAGCTCCACCCGCCTGCAGAGCCCAGGCTGAGCTGATTTACTGCAGACACTGGAGGTGGGGGGTTCCCCAGGAGCCATTGATTATGGGGTGTAGGGGCTGGGGGACAGGCAAGCTGAGAGGGGTGACTCCTCTCCCCGCAGGGGGCCCAGCCAGGCCTGTGTCACAGCTTCCTGAGGGAGGGTGAGACCTGAAGGGTCCAACAGCACTGAGAAAAGCCTGTGGAGCGTGGGGAGCCCCCAGGCAACACGGGGGGAGAGTGCCAAGCCCCTGCCATTTGGGTAGGACAGCTGTCAGGTGTCTAACCTGGGGCGGGGGGTCCAGTGGAGAGTCTGGCTTCTTAAGAAGAGACTCCTGAAGCCCACAGCCCCCTGGCCAGGGGAGCGGGTAGAGGGTGGCCTCTCACTAGGTTCCACAGACCCTGTCCCCAGAGCCTCCCTCCCCACCTCCTGCTTCCTGCAGCCACACCCCTGAGTTCCCGCCCCGGCTCAGGTCCGGGGTTTCCTGTGTCTTTGCCCATGGTGGGGGTGGGGGGGTGGTCAGGGGGGTGGGGAGTGGGTACTGTCCAGGCAGAGGAATTAAGATGAATTAAGATATGCCCCTGAGGCCATCACAGACAGCAGCGCCCTGATGTTGAGGACTTGCTGGGGGCAGGTGGGCTGTAGATGGGATGGGTGCTGCTGCTGTCCACTGTACAGACCAAGGACACAGCAGGTCTCCAGCGGAGGGGGCTGTGCCCTGGCCTTTGAGTGTGGACGAGGGGTGAGGGTGGGGCCTGGTTCTCCTCCTGTGAGCAGCCTCGGGCCTAAAAGACACTGGGCTAAATATAGCTGTGGAACTTCCCGGAACACATCATTCCTTGTGTCCAATAATGAATGCTCCATAAAGTACCGTGTCCCTTGAGAAAGCCAGGCCCACCTGGCATGTCCCACAGGGAGAGGGGCAGGAGGGTCACTGCCCACCGCTGAGGGCTCAGCGGCACCCCCGCCCAGGAGAGGCCTGGGGGGCTGTGGGTACAGACCCCAGTGGGCTCGTCCTCAGCTCCCTAGGTGGCCCGACTGTGACTGGAGCTGGGGAAGGGGTGGACGATGGCATCCCCATCCTCTGGAATCTTCGTGACCCTGTGGGAAGGGCCAGGAAGCCTGTCAGGGCCCCAGAGAAGCCTCCTGTGCTGCCGGGATGCAATGCATGTGTCGCCTCCTCCAGGAAGCCCTCCTTGCTGGCACTGGCCCCCATGGACCCCTCCCCAGCCCTGGCCACTGTCTGGCAAAGGGTCTTTTCCACTTGTGGAGAAGAGGCAGGCCCCACTTGGTCTCCTTGCTGCCGGCCCTGAGAGGCCCCAGATGTGTGCTGATGACGTGATGGATGACAGGCAGACAGGAGCCTGGGGAGCAGCCAAGCAGGGACTACCAACGGCCAACCAGTGAGGCTTCCCATCCAGGGGTCACCCAGCCCCTTGGGCCCCAGGAAGGTGCCCGTCACTCTTCCTCCAGGCTGTTTAAGTCCATGGCAGGTGGGCGCCCTGGGTCTGGCCCTGCCCCACCTCCCCTCACCCCTTTCCCCTGCAGGGGGCTTGTGGGGAGGAAGGTGACTCAGGTCAGCAGGGTGAGTTCCGTACACAGAGGCTGAGCGCCTGGCACATCTGAACGGTGGTCGTCGGTCAGAGCTTGGCACCCACTTCCGGGAACAGGCCTTCCTCTGGGCAGGGCAAGTCCCTTGCTACACCTGTGGTCTCCACGCGGTCACCTACAGGGCACCTTGGTGAGGGCTTGGCTGAGTGGCCCAATCCCTCAGGTTCAAGGTCAGTGAGACCCCAGCCCTGTTCCTGCCGACCCCACAGGGGACCCTGCAGGGTCTTGGGTGGGAGGTCCTCTTCCCATGCCCCAGGTCTGTCCTGGCTGCGGGGTGTCCAACAAGAGCCAAGGGTCTGGTGGACAGGCAGTGGGTGCCCCCTAGTGGCTCCGTGGAGCAGCAGCGTTGAGTGGCAGTCAGAAGAGGCCAGAACAGGCCAGAACAGGACCTCAGGGCCTCCAGCCTCAGTGCACAGGATCCAGAGCCTATGTGGCCACAAAGTTCTCCCTGGACCTGCGGGGTCCTGATGCCCACCTCTCTCCCTGCCCTCTGGCCTGGTGGGTGCTGAGCCTTCTCCATGACTGCAGCTTACTCAGCCCCTCCTGGACAGGGAGAAGAGGCAGTCCCTGAGGCGTCACCCCCACACTGGGCCTCAAAGTAGGACCCCCAAAACTGAGCCAGGCACTAGAGAGTGGGGGTCTGGGGGCCTGGGCAGGACCCCCATCCCAACATGTCGAGAGAAGCCACTGGGCGGTGCTCAGGGTTGCAGGGCCTGGTGAAATGCCTGGGCTCGGGTCATAGGTCCATGAGGCAGCTTGATCCAATGAAGGTGGGAGCCACTGTGGCTGGCCCACCCCACCAGGGGCAGGAGGACGTTCATGAGACAGCGACACACACGCGTCTGTTT
This sequence comes from Bos indicus, assembly GCF_029378745.1. Classification (NCBI taxonomy): domain Eukaryota; kingdom Metazoa; phylum Chordata; class Mammalia; order Artiodactyla; family Bovidae; genus Bos; species Bos indicus. Next base: position 54,822,208 of record NC_091772.1, on the reverse strand, counting down.
CACACTGGGAGGAACTCTGAAGGCAGGGGGCGGGGATCTCCATGCAGACGGAGAACAGCTGAGCAGGAGAGAGGGGGAGAGGAGGAACAGCATCGGGGTGGAGGGAACAGCATGTGTGCACTCAGAGCGGCCTCCATGGAGCTCTGTGGAGGGGGAGGTTCAGCAGCAAAGGAAGGGACCCCAGAAGCCTTACCTCCCTGGCCTGGGGCCGGCTGCACCGTGAGTGTTCTCTCTCTGGCCCTGGCCCTCTGCCCTGCCTGGCTTGGGCTTCCTCCTGCTCCTCGTACCTTTTCTTCCAAGACACACTCATGGACACTGAGCAAAGAATCATTTCTTCCTGCAAAACATTTTTGTGGAATAAGTAAGTTTATCTGTGGTGAGAGTTGGAAAATTACAGCATGGGAATGGGGGGTGCAAGGAGGCATGCACCCCTTCTGGAGTCTGGCATGGGTGCCATCTCACCAAATTTTAACAAGAGCCATCACTTGGGGAGGGGGAGGCAGCAGGTGGCCTTTACCAGGGCTTAAGGGGACTGACAGGGACGTTTTTTCAGAGAGCAGCTTGCCTTTGGGCCATTTGTCTGGAAGCCCCAATACTCTCTGAAATACACTTGATCTTTGTTTAAGGCAAGGAGACTGCTGTTATGAATTATCAATTACTGTTGGCTTGGGGTGCCCTGGGAGACACGCATAGTGGGGGACAAGGGAGGGGGTCCAAGTCATGGAGGTAGAGGCAGGAATGGATGTGGGGACACTGGCTGACATTGATGGGGATGGTCCTGACGCTGTACAGGTGCCCCCCACCCCGCACCGAGGCCCAGACTTTGAGGGTCTCCAGGTGGAGCAGTGTCTCCACTCTACAGTGAGATTCTTGGGAAGATAAACTTAGGTACTTCCACTAATCACATATTAACGTGATTTAGAACTGGACATAGAACAGCAGAGTGGTTCTAAATTGGGAAAGGAGTTCGTCAAGGCTGTATATTGTCACCCTGCTTATTTAACTTATATGCAGAGTACATCATGCAAACTGCCGGGTGGGATGAAGCACAAGCTGGAATCAAGATTGCCGGGAGAAATATTAATGACCTCAGATATGCAGATGACACCACCCTTATGGCAGAAAACGAAGAACTAAAGAGCCTCTTGATAAAAGTGAAAGAGGAGAGTGAAAAAGTTGGCTTAAAACTCAACATTCAAAAAACTGAGATCATGGCATCTGGTCCCATCACTTCATGGCAAATAAATGGGGAAACAATGGAAACAGTGACAGACTTTATTTTCTTGGGCTCCAAAATCACTGCAGATGGTGACTGCAGGCATGAAATTAAAAGACACTTGCTCCTTGGAAGAAAAGCTGTGACTAATCTAGACAGCCTATTAAAAAGCAGAGACATTACTTTGCTGACAAAGGTCCATCTAGTCAAAGCTATGGTTTTTCCAGTAGTCATGTATGGATGTGAGAGTTGGACCGTAAAGAAAGCTGAGTGCTGAAGAATTGATGCTTTTGAACTGTGGTGTTGGAGAAGACTCTTGAGAGTCCCTTGGACTGCAAGGAGATCCAGTCAGTCCATCCTAAAGGAAATCAGTCCTGAATATTCATTGGAAGGACTGATGATGAAGCTGAAGCTCCAATACTTTGGCCACCTGATATGAAGAACTGACTCATTTGAAAACACCCCGAAAAAAAAAAAAAAGAAAACACCCTGATGCTGGGAAGGATTGAAGGCAGGAGGAGAAGGGGATGACAGAGGATGAGATGGTTGGATGGCATGACTGACTCAATGGACATGAGTTTGAGCAAGCTCCAGGAGTTGGTGATGGACAGGGAAGCCTGGCATGCTGCCGTCCATGGGGTTGCAAAGAGTTGGATATGACTGAGTGACTGAATTGAACTGAGCTGAACTGAACGCGATTTGAGTGCTTTACGGGAGAAAACATTTTATTTGGGCAAATGTCATCTGAGAGTGTCAGGAACTCTGGAAGCAGGTCAAGTTCAGAGTTCGGTCAAGCGGTGCCCCCACGTCTGATCTCCATCAGGGAGGTGGACTGTGCCCCGTGGTCTGCTTGAGAAAACACCCCAGACAGTGGGACTTTTCTCCTCCTGGTCGTGTGTGTCACAGGACATCACCACTAGGCGGTACCCAAGGTCTTGTCTCTGATGGGGGTGCAAGTGTGCAGACGAGCCTGAGTGTGCAGTGTCTGTGTGAGTGTGATCGTAGGTCTGCGTGTGGATCTGTGTGTTCATGTGTGTGTAAGAATGTCTTACCCTGTGTGTGTGTGAGTCAGCGTTCGTGTGCACTGCTGTGGGTTGGGAGCTGTGACTCCCATGCAAACCCAGGAGCCCTGGTTCTCCAAGTAGCCAGTGTGTCATGTGGCATCTTGGGATCCCCCTCCCCTGACTTGGGTGGAAACCAGCCTTGAACAGTGGACACGGTGCCCATGTGCTGCCTGCTGGCCCAGGACCAGCATCTTCTCTCTGACTCTGTGTGGCCCCAGCCCTCTTTGGGGTCTGTGAGCAGCGACCTGGGTGGGCTTTCAGAGGGGCCCAGCCAGTGACCCTGGCCCCAACCCTGGCTGAGAACCCAGAGGCAGAGCCTGAGGGTGGCCCCCAGTGGCTGCGGGCTGCCCAGGGCTCTAGAACCTCTGATCCCACACAACCCTTCTACCACCCGCTCAGTCTCAGGGCTGCCCCTCCCCCAGCATACTAAAACAGGATGTAGTGGAGCCGCTGGTGGGTCCCAGGACAGACCCCAGGCAAGTGAGATGACAAGGCCCTGTCACTGATACGTGTCTTAAACTACCTTCTGATGGGGCTATTTTTAAGCTAAAAATACTCAGACCCACGAAGCTGCGAGGGTGATTGGCAGACACATCTCCTGGTGCTGTTCAAATCCTATAGGGTGCCCATCTGAGGCGGACGTGGTGCCCCAGCCTCCTCCCCAACTCCCGACAACTCTGGGGTCCACCTAGCCTGGGTGGGTGACCCCATCACCAGACGGGGGAGCACTGTATCCTGGGCTGCCACGCACAGGCTCTATAGGACCACTGCCAAGCTTGACCCTGCCCCAGAGCCCTGGCATCTGCTCTTCCCGCTGTCTGGAACGCTCGGTCCCCAGACCACCTGGTCCTTTCCTCAGTGTCGCCGCATCAGAGACCTCCCAAGCTTCAGATGGGGCTGTGACCTCAGGGCGCTGCGGGGCAGCGTGATCCAACAGCATGCTGCCTGGACCTCTGGCCCGGCTCCTCTGATAACAAAGGTGTCAGGCAGGAGATGCAGATACGGGAGCCGCCAGGCAGCTTAATGGGCTGAGCATCCTCTCTGGGGGGCGGGGAGCGGGGGAGCTGTGGGGAAGGGGCCTGTGGTCACCTCCCTCCTTTCTGGGTGGGCACATCCTGGAAGCATCAAGGAGGGCATGAGAGCAGAAGCCACTGTCTCCCAGGGCATCTGGAAAAGAGGCTTCTGGTCTCCCATCAGGTTTGGGTCACATAGGCCAAGGGGCCCTTCCCTGTCCTGAGGGACCCGCATAATGCATCACGTGAAGGGGAAGGGATACCTGCCCTGCTCTCTGCCAGCGTGCGTCTCACTGCTGACCTCTGGAGGCCCAGGAGCTGCCCATCTGCCCACCCACTTGCCTTTGGGTGTCCTATGGGCATGGGGTAAGGGTGGGCTCTTCCTTGGGTCAGCCCTAGAGCATCGAGCCTGTAGGACCCCCGAGCAGTCTGGTCCAGCTCATGCAGCAGTGAGGTGGGGAGAGGTTGCAGAGAAGGGGTGCGCTCTGTGTCCTCAAGGCCTTTCTGACTGTTGCTGGACACATCCCAAAATTCCCTCTGCCGGTCCCACCCTCCCCGAGACAGACCAGGTCTGGGGATGGTATTTCGGACACTTAGTCTAAGTGTCCTGAGTCCTCACCTGGACCCCAGAGTGGGGCTACATCTCCTCTGTTGGGCACTGGAGGGGGCACAGTCTCCCACATCACCCATCAGACAGGCCTCATCCTGCTGAGCCCCAGAGTGGTGACTCGTCCTCTGTCTCCAGGCCTTCACAGAGGGACCCCAGGGGCCATGCTGGGCTGCCCATAAGAACCATCAGTAAAGGCATAGAGGCTATTCTTGGCAGGGGCTCCTCTCCCTGAGTCTCTGATGAGGGGTCTGAGCACCCCCAAACCTCTCCAAGGAGGGTGTAGGGTGCTCAGAGTGCTGGGCCAGCCCATGTCCCCGTGGCACCTCAAGGGGTCATCCCACCGAGGGGCGCAGCAGCTCTGGACAAGGCCCTGCCAGGCTGGAAAAGAACTTCTGACACAGCGATTCCAGGGCCAAGCCCACGTCTGAGTCTGCGGCTCCACACAGACTGGCCACAGCTCCTGTCATCAGCAAAGCCCTGGAGGGCAGAGGTGTGGCCAGCGAGGGTCACCTCCCTGAGTGAATCTCTTCCTTCGGCCACCGAGTATTCAATTTGCTCAGAGTGGGGGCTGGACGCCTGGCCCTGCAGAAATGGGCTTTACATGGACCATCTGTGCAGGGGTCTCTGTGCCTCCACGTGCCCTGGAGTGGCCTGGAGATGAGACCTGGACTCTTCCCAAGGCAGACACAGGACAACGGGCCCAGCGGCTGGCCTGTCCTTCCACCTGACCTGGCCTGTGGGGCCGCTTGGCAGGGAGACTTCTGGTCCCTGAGCTGCTCTGACAGTTCTTCCAGTTGGCCCGTTTCATGTGAGACACTCTGGGGGCAGTCTGTCATCAGAGAACACTGCCCAACAACAGCTGGTTCCGAGGGTCTCAGAGGGCCCCCCAGTCTCACCTCCAGGGGGTCCAGGCCCCAAAGTGGCCTGGGAAGTGCCTGGACTCGAGCAGACTGACCACCCCTGCCTTGGCCCCAGATGCTGGTCTTCCAGCCTGAATCTGCCAACTGCCCACACCCTTCAAATGTCTGCACCCCATAACTACTTGCACTCCTGACTGCCTGCACCCCTAACTACCTGGACCCCATGACTACCCACATCATCTGACCACCCACCTGGCAACAAAGCTGCTGCTGCTTCTCTGACCAGGGCAGGAGTTTAGCCTGGGGCAGCGGGGTCAGACTCAAGTCTGTCTCTGTGGTCTTGCAGCCCACTGGCCCCGGGTCCCTGTCCCAGGGGAGATCCCGTGGGCCCGCTAACCAGGAGGGGTGCTCCCCTGGGAGCCTCCAGTCCCAGGACAGCTGGGAGAGGTTGGGATTGGGTTTAGACTCTGAGGTTTCCTCTCCTTTTGGGAGGTTCCTCATGTTCCCCTTCTGACACCGTGTCCACCAGGAGTCCTGTGCCTGCTGGCGTTTTCATTCTCTTTTCCTGGAAGGGCCCTACAGGCTCGTCTCTAACTTGCCACGTGTGTGCTGATCCGAGGGCCTGGGCAAGGGTGGGGCTGAAAGTGGAGCAGGGCTCTGGGGGGGGGTGTTCCCACCAACCCCCTGATTCTCTGGTCAGAATCCCCACTTTAGCTCACAGCCCAAGTCCCCTCCCCACCTGTGCTAACCGCCCCCCTCAGAGTGGACATAGACTCTTCCTCAGTTTCCCAGAGCACCATGGGTTGCAGCCTGTTTATACCAAGCCTCCAGGGATGTAGGCATCCGCTGACGGCTCTTGGGTGACAGGGACACTGTGCGTGCATCTGCTGTCTCTGCATCATGGCTGCTCTGGCCGTCTCCAGCTCCTCCCCAGCCCAGATCCCCCCATAATGTCCCCCTGGTTTTGGATCAGCTGAGCCCTCACCTCCCTCAGGAATCCCTGTTCCTGGGTGAATGAGCCACCTCCTCTGAAAGGTGATGGGGGATCATGATGCTCACAGGGGTCAGGAAGCTTCCCCTCGTCCCCATCCTGCCCGCCTTGGTCACAAGTCCAGTCCCACCACCTGTCTTCCCATGTGACCTCGGAGGGCAGCAGAACGGCAGGGGCAGGGGCAGGGGCTGCAGGGGCTCCTGGAGGGTGGGAGGACCTTCAGTGGCCGCCTCTTAAGATGATGGAACAAACGGGTTCTCAGGGCTCTCCAGGCCACCCCACACTGGCAGGGACAGGGCATTGAGTGGGTGGGGGTGCTCCCAGGATCCCTGCCCTGCCGTCTCAGCCAGGGACACCGGCGCTCCCGAGGCAGGCTATGCATAGTGAGGAGTGTGGGTATGACTTAGTGGCTGTGGTTCCAGGGTACAGGACAGGGAGGGCGGCCACATCTCTGCGGGGCCAGCCTTCAGGTGAGATGAACCATGTGGATGCCAAGCCCCATCCCTACCTTTCACACCCGGGGCCCTGCTGGCCCCACAGCTTCCGGATCCCAGCCTGGGCTCTGCGTCCAATCAGCCCAGAAGTAGAGCTGACGGGCTAGGGGGACAAGGCAACTTCCTCTTCGCAGAAGGCGCCGACTGCAGACCCTTGTGCCTCCACTGTCCAGGGCAGAGCTGGGCAGAGACACTGCCCAGCTGGCCGGCTCGCTCTGCCTCTCTCCATCCCCTGGAGGAGCCCATGGGCCAGGGGTGTTTTCCAAGTGCCAACCCCCACCTGCCCGCTGTAGGGCAGAAGCCCCATTAGCCAACCCTGGTGGAGCCCTGCTGTGCTGAGTCACCACTGCTAAGATCGACACTGAGCACCTGGACGGGGGTCCTGGGGTGGGACCCTCCACCTCTTCCGTGGCCCCAGCCCAACTAGGCCAGAGTCAGGATAGACCTACGGTGCCTGGGGCAGAGTACCTCCCCTTAGTCTCTCTGTTCTCCCTCACCAACTACCCCAGGAGCCCTTTCCAGAGTGGAGGATTGTAGCAGTCATTTACACGTTAGTGAGACTTAGGCCAACCTGCTCTGTCTTCCCAGAGGCTTTGTAGCAGCCACTGTTTACAGCATGCCTGTTAGGCTCTGGCCCTGGCCCTGGCCCATCAACTGGGTGCACCGTGCCTCCCTGAGGCAGGTAGGAATGCCACCATCCTCCCATTTTATTATTATTATTGTTAGGCCATACCATGTAGCATGTGGGATCCTAGTTCCCGGACCAGGAATTGAACCCGTGGCTGCTGCAATGGAAGTGTCTGGAGTCCTAACCAACCGGACTGCCAAGGAATTCCCATCCTTCTATTTTAAAGATGAGGAAACTGAGGCTCAGATAAAGAAACTTGCCTGGAGTCTTTGAGTGTGGTGGGGACATGACCTCACCCAGGAGGGTCTGAGTGGACCTCTAACCATTAGGAGGAGGAGAATGCTTTAGTGGGAAGGCTAAAGTCCACTTGGAAATGACATAGGAAACTTGGTTCCTGCTTCGTGCATTCCCAGCATCAGGAGCCAGGGTTTTCGGGCTTTTGGAGGCCTGAAAACTGCTTCTGGGTCTCCAGGCAAGCCTGGGCCAGCTGCAGGCCTGACTCAGCTTCCTGTGTGGGTGCCGACCTGGGAAGGGACAGGCTGTCCTGGCTGCTGCCCCTCCAGCCTCGTCCAGACCCCGCCTGGGGCGTCCTCACGGGCGGGCACTGTGGTTTCTCCCTTCTAGCTGCAACATGTAGTGAGACCATCCAGGCTCCAGTGGGGAGTGTGCAGGGGTGCCCGGAAGCCTCCAGGGTCCCTCCTGCCCCAGGAGGGGGGAGCCTTGCATACCAGCCCCTCCCCCACACCCAACACAACTCCCGCCCTGCACCTGTCCATTCCTGGCCTTTAAATAGCTGTGACTAGGCGCCCTGTTCCTTGCTCCTCGCCAGGGGCAGTGTGCACAGCACAGACTTCCCATGGCCCATGGGCAGGCTGGCCAGCCCTGGGGCACAGCCGGAAAGTAGCCAGAGGACACCCTCATTTGGTCGGTTGGAGAGCCTGGACACCTGGGTTCTCGCTGTCTGTGAACTTGAGGAGGAGAGCAGAGACACAGGGTGTGGGGTGGTGGCTCCTGCAGCAGAGGGCTGGCCGGTCTGCGATGCCTGGGAGATGGCCTGGCCAGCCACCACTTACCATCCCCGGTCTGGGACCGCCTTCTTCCAAGGGGTGAGGCCATTTAAGCCTTTTGTGCACTGCCAGTGGTGATGTGGCTGCAGAGCGCTGGTCAGCAGGTGTGTGCAGCCCCAGCCCCCGCCCCAGGGCTGGGAGTGGCCGGGCCAGGTCCATCCTGTCGTGGTGAGAGCTCTCTCCTCAGTTCTGCCCGAACCCGAGCAGAGCCGCCCAGAGCCATTTCCACCCAGCACCTCAGTGCTCTGTTCCTGGCTATTTTTAACCTGAGTGTGGTGAGTGCATTTCTTCAAGAAAACCGCTCTCCCGATCAATCCATGCAGTACCCGGCGTGGACAGCAGGCTCACGCACCCGCCGGGCCGCCAGGCTGTAACTGGAGCCCATCAGCTGACCGGGACAGGATAAATCCGGCTCCTCTGACAACTGTTCTGATGGTCTTATCTGGTTACGCACACCCCTCCCCATGCCGCTGTCAGTCCTTAATATAACTCTGACATCGTGCCTGGTGCTGGGACCAGGGCTGGGGCGGAGGGCTCGGGGGCTGGTCCCCCGGTGCCTGGGGAGTGATGGAGGCCTGAGAGGACCCGCTTCCTGGAGTGCGGAGCCAGGACTGGCTCTTGGGGTGAGGGGCTACCCTGTCACTGGCCTGGTGAGGCTGTGGAGGGCATGCAGGCTGGAGCTGGGCTTGGTGAGGGGCCATGATCCCCTCAAGGCTTCTGAGACTGTGGGTGATTTTAAGGACAGAACCAGAGCTTTCATCAGAAACCCAAAGGGTCTGATGTGACTAATGTTGCTGGGAAGGCAGATGCATTCTCATTGGTTCTGAGAACACGTGCATTTTGTGACATCATTTTTTTGAACAGACCCTGAGCCACCCTATGTCCTGGAACTGTGTCCTTGGGGGAGACATTTGTTTAGAGGGACTCCCTCCTGGCCCTGTGGCCACATCCACCAGGTGGACTGGTCTTCTAGAAGCATCCATGTGCATGAGGCCATCTCTCCTCCCAGTCAAGCTGTTCATTTCAACTCCATTCAGACGGGAGAGGAAGAGGGAACTGATGGGGATGAACAAAAACCTGCAGGGCTCAGAAAACATCCCCTTGCACAAGCCTGAAGGGCAGCCCTGGAGGGGACCTGGGGCAGCATAGACTCGGGGTGATGCTGGGGGCTGGCCTGGGGGCTGTGGGTGAGGATGCTGGCCTAGTGTACCTGAGGGGATCCACTTGGGTCCCAGGGCTCAGGGTCTCAGATCCTGTGGTATAGCCTCCCCAGACAGAGTCAGATGAGAATAAAAGGCAGTTTAGGGCAATCTGCTGCTGCTGCTGCTGCTGCTAAGTCACTTCAGTCGTGTCTGACTCTGTGCGACCCCATAGACGGCAGCCCACTAGGCTCCTCTGTCCCGGGGATTCTCCAGGCAAGAATACTGGGATGGGCTGCCATTTCCTTCTCAATCTACTAAACAGCAAACCCCATAAATGCCAGAATTTCTTATGCCATGGGGCTGGCCACTTATTTCAGAGGTGCTACGTTAATGTCACATATGGCATAAAATTTTTAGTGGGCATTAATTGAGCCAATGATATAGCCATAAATTGAGAACTCCTCTAGTCCCCGAAGTTAGGAGTAAATCTGTAAATATTTATTTCATTGTGGCACAGGGAAAGAAACGCTCCAAATGAGTTAATCAATAATCCCGAATTTGCCCCATGCTGTACTACGGGCCTCTGGTGTGGGAGCCCGTCAGACTGGACTTGCTTGTGGACTGGAATGGCCCACCCCGCACAGGTCTGGGGACAGAGCAAGCATTCAAACACGTTTGTTGAGTGACTGACTGAAACATAGATGAAGTGGGAGAGAGAGCCTTGACCCCTGCCAACATTTTGTCCCGGGTTTCCCTGCTCTGAGGGGTAATTGTGTGAGCCTCTGCCCCCTAGACTGAGGCACAGACAAGGGCAAGGAGGGGCCACCCACAGCTGGGCCCTCAGTGACCCCGTGAGCATTCCTCATAAGAGAGCATGGCCCTTGCATGCTGGGTGATGCCTGGGGGTCCTGGCGAAGGTCAAGCATTCCAAAAATATTTGTGAAGAAAATGAAAGCCTGTGGGCGCGAGACCCCGGGGCTGTGGTCAGAGGACCCGGAGAGGCAGGCTGACCCCGTGGTCACCAGGTCCGTCCAGGGACACTTGGTTCTGACTGAAGACTCTGAGGCCTCTGTAGAGCCCAAGACTCAAGTGAGGGTTGGGACTGTGCCCAGGGATTCTCAAGTCCACCCCCAGGGAGGTGGGGAAACAGAATGAAGGGCAGAGCAGGCCTTGTGCACTGGGTCCCCCCAGGAGTGGGCACACACCCCCACTTGGAATGAGATTCTGAGGGCTCACTTGAGGCCACCCAGCCATTTGCAGAGCCTCCTGGGTGTGTCGAACGCCTGCTCCAGGACAGGCCACCCCATGGGACATGAGCCACTCTGGCCACATCTCCAGGCTGAGCAGGAAGGAGGCGCTGCCTGTGGGCCCACCTGTCATGGCAGCTCAAATGCTCTGGGAATCAAAGTCCTAAGATAGCCGTGATGGCCGATCCTGGCACTGGGAGGCTCCCTAATCCCCTCAGGCTGTGGCTGCCCTGTGCCTGCAAGTACCCGAGAATCACCCAGCCACCCAGCGGGCACACCTAGGCCCTCCCCTCCATGGCAGCTGGCCAGGCCCTGTGGGCCCAGCGCATCGGCCACTTCTGGTCTGGAGCAGCCCCTGCCCTCAGGGCCTCCTGGACCACAAGCCTGGATCTCTTCCATCCATCTGTTCACTCTCCATGTGTTTCACAAGCGCCTGCTATATGCCGGCCTCCTAGGTGCTAAGAGACAGTAGTGGGACACCCGTGGTCCCTCTCTGTCCTCCTGGGACCACAGCCACATGACCACATGGATGATGTCACATGACAAGGCCCGGGGACACTTGAGAGATGGGCTGTGCTGATGACCCACGAGTGAGGGAGGCAGCCAAATCTGAGGTGTCAGCGCCTTCCTGGGAGAGGAATCATTTCCCCTGAAGCTTGGGGGGGAGGGGGCTTCCTGAGGAACAGGAGGGGGTACTCCAAGCTTGGCCTCTTTGGAGACGCTGCCCCCCACATTATAGGGGCTCTTTGGAGACCCCTGGAATTCCACTGGGTCTCCTGGTCCCCAGGTTCCCTTCCCTAGAGGCGTCTGCACAGCCAGATGCAGCAAAGTGGGCCTCACCCCAGTTCAAGAACGTCTGGGGATCCCAGCACACAGCAGCCCTGTAGGAGGGTGTCCCTTCCAGGTCAGCTAAGTGCCTGGCAGGAGTCAGAGCCGCCAGTCAAGCCCAGGCGGGACACCGGGCTTCCTGGGAGGGTTGGGAGGGGTGCCCGCTGCAAGCCCGTTACTAGTTTCTTCATCACATTTAAGTTTTTCATCAAAACCGTGGCTTTCTGGATTCCACACCATGCACCCATGATGATCTCAACTGTGTACAATATTTTCAATGCAGAAGATAGCATGAATGGCTATGGTAGTTTTTTTGCTTTTATGTAAAATTAATAGACTTAATTTGGGGGGAGCAGTTTTAAGTTTACAGAAAAGTTGAGTGCAAGGTATAGAAATTTCCAGGATATCCCTCCCCTATTATTAAAATCTTATACTGGTGTGATATGTTTGTTATTATTGATGAGCCAATGTGGACAGATTATTATTAAAGTCTGTAGTTTACATCAGGGCTCACTCTTGTGTTATATATTCTGTGGGTTTGGACAAATGTGTGATGACATGTATCCGCCATTATCAATCACACAGAGTAGCTTTCGCTGCCCAAACCCTCTGTGCTCCACCTGTTCATTCCTCCCTCCCCCCAGCCCCTTATCTTTTTTACTGGCTCCATAGTTCTGCCATTTCCAGAGTGTCACAGGGCTGTAATCACAAAGTCTGTAGCTTTTTCAGATTGGCTTTTTTCCCTTAGTTTGATTTACTTAAGGTTCTTCCGTGTCTTTTCATGGCTTGACGGTGCAGTTCTTTTCAGGACTGAGTAAGATTCCACTGTCTGGATGCACCACAGGTTTTTATCCATCAACCACTGAAGGACATCGTGGGTTGCTTCTGAGTTTTGGCAACTGTGAATACAGCTGCTATAAACATCCATGTTCAGGATTTTGTGTGGACAAAGGTTTTCGACTCCTTTGGGTAAATACCAAGGAGCACAGTGGAGTGCATAGTTAGAGTATGACAAGTCTTATAAGAAATCATCAACTGTCTTTCAAAGTGGCTGCCCCATTCTGCATCCTCACCAGCCCCGAATTAGAGCTCCTGTCGCTCTACCTCCACGCCAGCACCTGGTGTGTGAGTGTTCTGGATTTTCGCGGTTCTAAGAGTAGGCAGTGATATTTCATTGGTCAGATTTTGCATTTCTCTGATGATAAACTACGGGAGCATCTCTTCATATGTTTGTTTCCGTGTGCATATCTTCTTGGGTGAAGGGTCTCAAGATCATCAGCCCACTTCCAAATCTGGTTTTTGCTTTCTTATTGAGTGTGAAGAAGTGAAAAAGCATTAGTCACTTCAGTCATGTCCAACTCTTTGCAAGTGACCCCATGAACTGTAGCCTGCCAGGCTCCTCTGTCCATGGGATTCTCCAGGCAAGAATACTGGAGTGGATTGCCATGCCCTTCTCCAGGGCATCTTCCCGACCCAGGGATCGAACCCAGGTATCCTGCATTGCAGGCAGATTCTTTACCATCTGAACCACCAGGGAAGCCTCTATTGGAAAGCAGATGTGTGTTGATCCTTTATCAGGTGTGTGTTTTGAAAGTATTTTCTCCTGACTGTGGCACATCTTTTCGTTCTCGTCTGTGTCTATCACAGAGCAGAATTTAAAATTTCAGTGAGGCCCAATTCATCAATCTTTTCTTTCACGGACCTCACTTTCGGTTGGTGTCGTATCTGAAGAGTCATCACCAGCGTCAGAGTTCCCTTAGTTGGAGACAGTTTTCCTTTAAGAAGCAGAAGTGCTGAATGGTTTGCAGTCCATTTCTCTGGGTTTTATTTAGATTTATTTTATTTTTTTTTATAAGCTGCAGTGCGCTCTGCTAAATCGCCAAGGGGAAGCCAATTACACACTGAACTGGGCGAGAAATGTTGAACAAAAATGAAGTTTCTGTCTGGCAACTTCCAGCCCAAATTGCGCTGGGACATGAGATGGAAATCTTCAGCAAGAGGATGCCCTTTGCTTGATGTCTTGGTGGAGGGTTCCCACTCAGGTGCCATGCAAGGACACGAAACCAGGGCGAGTGCGTCACCTCTGCTGGGGTCGGGGCTGGTGGGCATGCCTATAAAGAAGGGGCCTCAGAGATGGAGGCTTAGTGAGGCACAATCTGATGAAAGCAGAGTGGCAACTGGTCAGGAAGGACGCACTTGTTGGCCCCAGAATCAAAAGGCATTTTACAGGGTACACCAGAGCCCTGCTGCTGCCAGAACACACCTTGTACATCCAGTGACTTGAAGCACACATGTGTCATCTCACAGTCTTCAGGGTCAGAAGTCCAAGATGAATCTCCTGGGCTAAAATCAAGTGGTCCTTGGGGTGGTCTTTCTGAAGGCCACCCAGGAGGTCATTTCCGGTGCCCAGAGCCCCTCCATCCATCCTCACAGCCAGCGGCTGGCACCTTCAGTCCCTCCTGGCTCCACATCACGTCTCCTCCTACAGCTGTGTTAAACGTCTGTGGTCCAGTGTTCAAATGCACTGGGGGACCCAGGAGAGTCTCCCCATCGTGGTCCTTAGCAGCACTACACGTGCAGAGTCCCTGCTGTCCTGAGGGTCAGGACGCCGTGTCTTCAGGGGCTGTGGTTCTGCCTCCCACACAGGGACGCAGTGACCTGGGACGTGCGGGTGGACCGGCCCCGCCTGAGTGCTGCGCTCACCACACCTCACTGTGCTTCTCCAAGCCTCAGCCTGGCTTCCGTCAAACCTCGACAGGGCTCTGTGTTGACCCTCCCAGAGGACAGAGTGACAGCCATGCCCCCTCGGAATGCCTTCTAATCAGATCACTTCGCTGGGCCAAAGGTCACTGCGGGGCTGGATTAGGAAGCGCCACCGAGGGGAAGCAGACAGGGAGGGAGATGCTGGAGACGGCAGGGTGGGTGGGCTGTCCTGGGACGGAGGCCGAGTCTGTGTGCTCAGCGCCACTCCTCCCCCGCCCCCTGCCCAGCATGCTGGGGAGAAGGTGCAGGCGAGGGGCGCTGTGAGGGTGGCTGTTGCAGGCCTGATTCTCACAAACCATCCGCCCTCAGCAGCCAAGCGTGCCCTCACCCTCCTCCCCGCCCTTCCAGAACTTTCCAGCCAAGGCTTGGGCCTGACTTCTTCTCTCTGGGGCAACCGCTGACCATGCCTGTGTCTGGTATCCCATCCTGCTTCCTGGGGGCTCTGAGCTCATGGTCAGCTCACTGCCGGCCCTTCCAGGTCAGCCAAGGTGGCTCCGGGGCAGGGAGGGGGCAGAGTAAAGACCGGCACTGTCATCCTGGTTATGGATTAGAGCTACAGGGCACACGGTTACGACCCTCACAGAAACCTGACCCTTTTTTCAGTGTCCCTCTGGTAGTTTTTTTTTTTTTAAGTAATAGACTCTATCTTAAACAGCAGTTTTAGTTCTACGGAAGAATCATGCAGGAAGCACAGAGACTCCCTTATGTTCCCGCCCCCTCCACGTGCAGATGCACCATCTCCCCCATCACCCACACCCCCCACCAGATGGGGCATTTGTTAGAACTGATGAACCTGCACTGACACGTCATCACCACTCAGGGTCCACAGTTTACAGCTGGGCAGACTGTTGTACATTCTGTGGGCTTGGACAAATGTCCAATAACATGTGGGCTTCCATGGCGGCTCAGACGGTAAAGAATCCGCCTGCAATGCAGGAGATGCAAGAGATTTGGATTTGATCCCTGGGTCAGGAAGATTCCCTGGAGAAGGGAATGGCTACCCACTCCAGTATTCTTGCCTGGGAAATCCCATGGACAGAGGAGCCTGGTGGGCTACAGTTCATGGGGTTGCAAAGAGTCAGACACGACTGAGATACTAACACTGTCACTTCACTTTCATGATGACGTGTATCTACCATTATAGCATCACTGCCCTGAAAATACTCTGCGCTCCACCTGTTCATCCCTCCCTCCCCCTACCCTCTGCCAACCCCTAATCTTTTTACTGTCTCCATAGTTCTGCCTTTTCCAGAGTGTCAGAGAGTTGGAAGAACAAAGTCTGTAGCTTTTTCTGATTGGCTCCTTTTACATAGTTAAATGCACTTAAGGTTCTTCCATGTCTTTTCATTGCTTGTTGGCGTGTTTTAATTAGTGCTGAATAATATACCACTGTCTGGGTACACCACAGTTTATTTATCTGTCACCTGCTGAAGGACATCCTGGCTGCATTCAAGTTTGGCAACTATGAATACAGTTGCTGTCAACCCCTACATGCAAGTTTCTGTGTGCAGAGGGTTTTCCTTCCCTAAAGCCTCTAGTGCTGTGGGATGAACTGCATCCCCTGAAAACCTGTCTGTTGGAGTCGTCACTCTCAGGACCTCAGAAGGTGCCCTTATTTGGGAATAGGGTTGTTGCAGGTGTAATTAGCTCAGACGCGGTCACTGGAGAAGTGTGGCCCTAATCCAAGTGACCTTATGAAAAGGGGTCTTTGGGACAGACACGCTCACAGGGAGGCACCATGTGCAGATGAAGGCCGAGGCCGGGAAGATGCTTCTACAGGCCCAGGAATGCCAAAGATGCCCACAGTCAGCAGAGCTGGAGAGGGGCCAGGGGTAGGGCCTCCCTGGGGAAGAGCCAGCCTTGGGAACAGGACTGGTCCGTGGGGCCTTGTTACAGGGGCCCCTGTACAGTCACACACACATGTGCTGGGCAGCACACACAGCCTGCATACGTCTCACTCACCTCGGACGCCGGGCTCCAGCTGCTATCACTGGTTTGCAGGTGGGGGCAGGTGGCCCCCATCACCTGCCTCCCAGCCGGCTCCCCACAGCCCCAGCTCAGGTGATGGGGAGCCAGAGAATTTTGTGTCCAAAGAGTCGGAAGCTGACAGTGAGTGCGGGGACCCTGAGCCGCCCACAGCCCTAAGGTTCCTTGGGGATTGAGTCTGAGGCGGCACTGCCGGCCCCCCACCCCCACCCCAGCCCGGTGGTTTGCAGCTGACGAGGCAGCAGTTATTCCTGCAAGAGAAGCGGCCTTAGCTTTCCTGACTCTTCGATTGTGCAGCCAGGTCTCTGAAACTCTGTTCGTCAGAGCTGCAGGCTGGGGAGGGACTGCGGACAGAGAGGCCGTGGCCAGCCCTGAAATGACCTTGGCTGCGGGAAATGCCCTTTGTGATGTCAAACTTAATTATTTCTGGGAGAAATGTCAGCCAGGACCTAATGACTTGGAGCTGTGTAGGCAGAGCTGCCGTTTAGCAAGCTCAGTGCTGGGGTCTGGGGTCCAGGGGGCACTGGTCACAGGGTTTGGGGGAGGTGCCCTTGTTCAGACCTGGCACCTCTGTGGGGCGTGTGGGTGTTTGAAGCCCTGGCTCCAGGCCTTGGTGGCCTTGGTGAGTGGGGATGAGTGCAGGAGGGGGAGGTCACTGCCCCGGGGTCAGAGTGCAAAGGGCCCCAGGCCCAGAAATAAGTCATTGTGAAGGCTTCCCTGCTGTGCCCACCTTCTTCCTGGTTCATCACAGCCCCCACCCTAGCCTCCTGTCCTGGACCCACCATTCTCCCCTCTCAATACTCCCTGGGGGTCCCCTGCCCTTAGAATAAAATCAAAGTTCCCATCCTGGCCTGCAACCCCACATGACCCCCATCTTTGCTCTCCCAGCCTCTGCTGTCTTCACGTTGTATTGTTGTTCACGGGGGTCTCTGTAGCCCCCGGGGCTGGATCCTCGAGCCCAGCCCACCACACCTGGGAGCATCACTTTTGGAATCGTCAGGGATGGCAGAAGGTGCACACGCTGATCTATGAGGACTCTGATGCCCTCCGAGGTGCAAGGCCTGTATTTCAATGACCCCCTGCATCACAAGAGCACCTGCTTCTCCAAGAGCACCTGCCCAGGCCTCTCAGCACATGTAGTCAAGCATTCAGAACATCCTTAGTGACTTTCACCAGTTTTGTTAGAGGTTTACTTTCACAGTGATGATTGCCCTTAACTGAACAACCTCCCCCTCCCAAGCCAGATGCTCCTCTGGGCGGTGCCCACGTTGGCTCAGGCGGGCAAGCATCATCTGTGGTCAGTGTTTTATTTTAGCAAAGAGGAAGTGAAGGCATGGATGGGACTTGCCTGGGGACTCTGGTCCAGAAGGCAGCTGTGGTCTATGGCCATATCACCCCGAACGAGCCCGATCTCAACAGAAGGCAGCTGCGCCAGGACCGACCCTAGGTCTCAGAGGTGGTGCCATTTCCTGCAGCCTTGTCTCAGGCTGCTGCACAGACCAGCAGCCCAGGGGCCCTGGGCTCCCAGGGGGACAGACCTCCTGCTGGGCCCTGCACAGGGTGGGTGGTATGGGTCCCCACCAGGCCTGCCCTGTGGTTGTGGACAATCAAAGCCTCCGTGCCCGCCCCCTGCCCCCCAGCTTCCTGGGAGACAACCAGAGATTAGCTGCCTAAACAATTAAAAATCCTGTTTACTGGCAGCGGGGACTATTTCAGGTTTCACCTTTCAGCCAATCGATGCCCAGTCTGCACTCGGTCAATACCCAGCTCTCTGGTCAGGACACCAGCCGAGGGAGGGCCCACCCATCCAGGGGTCCAAGAGGGGGTGGCAGGGGTGGTGAGCCTGGGGCCCCTCAGTTCTTGTTGGGAGTCGGCATGTGGCCCTGCCCACTGGGCCTTAGCCCCCAGGTCCCCCTCTCGACCTAAAGCAAGAACCGGGTGGTGGGCTTGTAGAGAAGCTGAGTGGGGAATGCAAAGTGCAGGCATTCAGCAGGCGCTCAGCGAATGCTGGCTGTACCCGTCACGAGAGCCTCCGCCTTCCTCCACGCAAGGGGGGGCATGGTCTGCATGCCCTGGTGGCTCTTGGGCCTGGCCCTTCCCCAGGGCTGTATGGGGAGGGGAGAGGGCTGTCCTGCCACCCGCTGGTCCTGCAGCCCGGCTCAGGGCACATAGCCTCCTCTGCCTCTTTCTCCTCCTTGTCTGGGAGATGCTCACAAGGAGTCGAGGGCAGGTGGAAAGCGTCGTGCCTCGTTGAGGCCCCGCCCAGGGCAGGCCACAACCTCCACACACATCCTTTCCGTCCCAGGGTCACACTCACACTGGCTGAGCCACTTGTGACCTTGCATGTGGGCACCTGGGCTTCGAGCAGCCACCTCCTGGGGACAGTGCCACCTGGAGAGGGTGGGGGGCACCCACTGGACTGGGACTTGGACCCAGGTGAGGCAGTAGGGAGAACAGGGGAGGCTCTGGACCCTCCTTGGAGGTAAAGGTTCTTGAAATTACCTCGTCCCCAAGGTAAGCATCCTCTTTGCCTACCCCACCCCCACTTCCCCGGGCAGCGGGGCTGGGAGCCAAGACCCATGGTCACATTCCAAACGTGAACTTCTCCATCTCGTCTTCTCTCTGACCCCCGAGGTGCTCTGGAGCTGTGGCCCCCGACAATGGGGGCTGGAGTGGTGTGCACAAAGCTGGTTACCAGCACCAAGGGGGTGGACACCCTCCCCATGGCCCCTGGGGCCACCGTCTTTGGAAAGAAACCCCTCCCAGAACACCAGGATACCCCTTAAGACATGGGTGGAGGCCAAAGACAAAACCTGCCGCCTGGCACAGCCCAAAAGGGCTGGGCTTGAGCTGCTGTGGGTGCCTCCAGCCCACCAACCACAGCCGCCTCTTTCCCTACCATCCCTGGTGAAGTTGGGGCCTCAGGGGATGGCCCACATGGTCAGGGGCCTGGCAGGGCTGAGCGTTCAGATCCCTGGGCAGGTGGGGGGGCTCCCCTGTTCTCAGGCGACGCCACCGCATGAGGAGCTTGAAACAACCGTGCCTGGTGTCTAAGCCCCATTTACGCTGTCACTCAGCGTGGCCCTGGGAGGGAGACATATTTTTAAGGGAACCTCTGACACATTTATTGGTGGGGCTAATTAAAAAGCCTGACCTGACTCGGGGGCTGGGAGAAGCAGCGAGGTTGTCATATTTAATTACACCTATGAAAGGCGTGAGCTCACCATGAGAACTTATTGGAGAAAGGGTGACACCAGGGGTGGTGGGGTCTTCGGCTGGGGCACAGGGTGACCCCCAACTCCCTCACAGCAACACCAGGCCCCCAGGCTCACCAGGCTGTCACTCCGAGGGAGGACCAGCCTCCTCAGTGGGCCTCCAGCCTTGAGAAGGCTCTTCCTCATCTTTGTCTCAATCCTGAGAGGGGGCCAAGGGAAGTTGTGGGGGCTGGGCCCCAGGGAGGGGGTCTGGGGAAGAAAGTGCGGAGAGAAAAGCCCCTGCAGGGGAGCTGGGTCGGGAGATGGTGTCCGAGGCATCGTGGACTGTGCTGTCCCAACGTCTGCCATGGGGTCTGTGAAGGTTTGTTGAGCACCTACTGTGTGCTGGTCCCATCCTCAGCAAGTCCGGAACACAGCAGGAATCAGCCAGGGCTCTTGAGGCTCGGGGGTCGTCAACCAGAGGACAGGCTGTGATGGGGGTGGTTGAAGGCACCCACGTCACATGCCTTTCAGACTCCGTCCTTCTTGTCTGCTGGACTCTCACTGCTCAGTTGTGGGGTGGGGGTGGGCTAGCCGGGCGGGCCTAAAGGGGAAAGTGACTGCAGCAGCTCCCCCAGACCCACATCCCCCAGAGCCCCACCCCCAGTCCTCTGATCATCCAACCCAGCTTGGCTTCTTGGGAGCGGCTATTCTGGGTTTACCCAACAGGTGCCGGTGGGGCTTGACTCTGCGGTGATGTCAGCTTCCCGAAGTGTGCTGCTTGGCACCTCTGCTCTGACTGGCCAAGTGCCCCCAGCTGGCTCTGCAGGGGGGCTCCAGGCCTCACCTAGGGGCTGGAGAGCGGGCCTGAGTCCCGAGATGCGTGGGTGCCACCCCTTCCAGGAAGTCCTCCCTGCCCCCTCCCCTCTTGTTACCCACACTGCTGCTGATTCTAAGCCAGGCTCTCTGGCATGGAGGCCTGGGCTGTGTCTGAGCTGGCCGTTGGGGTCTGAATCTCCATCATTCCCCATGCTGGGCTCCCTCCCCAGGGGCGGGGTCCAGAGCCCGGACCAGCAGAGCAGGGTGCATGGTGTGGGCCCAGCAAGTGTCTTCCAAGTGAATGTGTGAATGGATGTGCCCCACCTCAGTGCATCTGTCTAAAGGGGGTTTGTGCTACTCCTTGGAGGCCCTGGTTCCTAGGGAGGGGTCCAGTCTCCTGTGAGCACAGCCTTCAGCCTGAGGCCACCTCTGTGCCCGCATCCTTGGTTGAAAGGGCCAGACTCAGAGGCATGGGCCCATAGGCAGCTTCCCCAGCACAGAGCTGAGGAGACCACCCTCGAGTCCCCACCCTCACACCCCCAACCCCTTCCCTGTCCCGCCCTGCCCCTGTCCCTGGCCTCCAGAAAGGAGCCCTGGGGGCAGCCAGGCACAGTCCTGCATCTCACTAATTAAAGAAAACCCAGGGAAGGAACCAGAACCGAGGCCGCCGTGAAGGCGGAGGGGTCAGTGGTGGACGGAAGAAAATTTATATTTTTTGGCATTCGCCTGCCTCTGCAATGACATAATCAGAAGGTTTTTTACTGACTGGGCAATAAAATAGCTCATAACTGTGAACGCATGGTGCTTCAGCAAAGCTGGCTGCGGGCTTCGCAGCCTTGGCGAAGGTCACTCCTGGGGCTCAGAGACGCTGCCTCGGGGGTGGCAGCCCTGGGGCTCCCCACACAGGGGCAGGCCCCAGAGGGGGACTGCAGCTAGTCCTGGGTGGAATGCACTGCAGAAACCACTCCCTGCACTGCAGTGGGCATTTGGGTTGACCCCTCCTCAGCCCAGTGGCTGCAGGGATCCTGTCCCATTAGACAGTGACCCCAGCCCAGCACCAGCTAGTTGATTGACAATCTCAAAAACTAGGTGAGGTCAGCTCAGTGCGGAGCTGGGGGTGGGGTGTCATTGTCCGGGAGGAGATGGGGATAATGACAGATCTTGGGGGAGGAGGGACGGTGGGCCAGGGGGACCTACACCACATCATAAATGGGGGGATGGGAAGGTAACGGGAGCTCCTCACACCCTGGACAGAGCCAGCAGCCCTGGTGGTTCCCAGCTTGGGGCAGGACACAGAACTGACTATCCATAACCTCAGTGACAGAGCCAGATCCAGAGACACCTGGGATCTGCTGTTCTCTTCCCGTCCTGGGGTGGGGGTGGCAGGAAGCACCTGCTGGGAAAATCTCTGCAGCAGACTCCCATACAACCCCACAAACTGTGAGCCTTCAGTCCAGCCATGCCTGGATATAGGGCCCATGTGCCACCACCCACAGGGCATCCCTGCCAAGCTATGCCCTTTCCACGGAGCCCGGTGCACTTCGGCATCCTTCTCAACACGGCCAGCAGCCCCAGGGAGATGGAAGGGTCTGAGGACACAGAGACCAGCTGCGCACGTTCTCCCATGGATGCGACTTGAACTGTCCCCTACATTTTACAGTTTAAGATTTGGTTTTGTTTCCATTTTCTGCTCTGCGGGACAGATGACCACCCAGTTATCATCGCAGAGTCCCTTAGGCTCAGAAGCCCAGTGTGGTTCCTCTGCTCAGGGTCTCCCTGGGCTGAAAGCAGGTGTGGCTGGGGCTGAGGTCACTTCTAGGCTCCTTGAAATTGTGGCAGGATTCATTCCTGCCAGTTCCAAGTTGTCTGTGGCTGTCAGCCAAGGGCCGCCTACAGACTCTTGCCATGTGGCCCCCACAAGGGCAGGCCAAGACCTGGCTGTTGGTTCCTTCTCTGAGGCCAGCAGGACAGCATCTTTCTGATGCTTCTCCTTTTACAGGGCTCACCTGATTAGGCCTGACCCACCCTGCAGAATATTCCTTCTGATAAACTTGCATTTGAAAGAGTAACAGCCTAATCTTGGGAATGAATCCCCATCACAGTGGCTGGTCCTATTCACATGCAAGGGGTGGGGGGACCGTGTGGCAAGGATGCTGCCTCCCACAGGCTCATTTTTGAAAGAAATTGGAGAAGTTCTCCAAGAAGGGCTGGCCAGTCAAATACCTGAGACCCCAGGCTGAGAGTCACCAAGAGTCCCAAAGACCACCCTGGGGGTGCTCAGGCTTGGCTTCCCTGTGACCTCGGGAAAGCTTCCCTGGGATTTGGGATTTCCAGCCCAATTTACCGGAAGAGCATTTCTCAGGGAACCATAACTCTCAGCAGGTGAGTCCCCTGGACCCTCAGGACTCAAGAGTGTCACCCCTGCCTGACAGGCCTGTTCCAGATCCATGAGGACTGGGATTCAATAATTTATCAGATCACGTAATAAATTCAAGGAGTATCTCCAAGGTTTTGAGAACCCGAATTCGACTTCCTCTGGAGTTTTACGAGCCGGCAAAGCCATCCATCAGGGCTGAGCGAGTTCCATTTGTTAAGTGGACGGCTCCCGTCAGGGCCCTGCTTCTCACCATCAACTCACCTGCTACAGGGAAACTGCTCTGTCAAGAAAGAAAAAGCCAGGGAGCTTCCCTGGTGGTCCAATGGTTAAGAGTCCTCATGTCAATGCAGGGGACACGGGTTCCATCCCCGGTCTGGGAAGATCCCAAATGCTGCAGAGCACCTGAGCCCGTGCGCCACAACTATAGGGCCCATGCGCCCTGGAGACCCTGCTCTGCAACAACAGAAGCCACCAGAGTGAGAAACCCTCGCACCTCAACGAAGAGTGGTCCCCACTTGCCCCAACCAGAGAAAGCCTGTGTGCAGCAGTGAAGACCCAGCGCAGCCAAAAGTAAGTAAAGAAACAAAGAAAGAAGCAAAAGCCCCCTGCCCCCTAACCAGGGACCCTGAGCGTGGCCGTCCCCACCCCAGCCCGTGAGCTTCTGTCACTACGGAGGCTTAGGAACATTGCCAGGACACAGCCGGTGGGTCTGGCATCTGACACTTAGGGTGAAGAAGGAGAGAGAATTCCACGAGAGAACGTCCCGGCCAATGCCGCCACGTGAGCGCACACACAGCGGGTGCACGCAGTAGTCCTCTTCTGGGGGTTCGGTCAGTGGGAGCCCTGACCCTGGCAGTGTAGGTGGGTCACTCCACCCCCTCTCTAGGCCAGGCTGTGGCCCTTGCCCGCCCCAGGAATGTCTGCCTCCCCCTAAGGCTGGCCCGGGGCTAGTGCGAGGCCAGCCTGCAGGGCCAGGAGGGGGCTGTGTTAATGAGGAGCTGGGCCTGGGGCCGGGGTTGGAGCAGGGCAGATAGGGAAGGCCTGTCACCATAACCAGCACCATGGGACTAGCTGTCAGCCAGGCTGAGAAGCTCACCGTTACTGGGGTGCTCCGTGTGACACAGATCTGAGTGGCTCGGGGGTGCTGGGGCCGGGCTGGAACCTTTTTTTTCCAGCAGCCCTGGTGAGTCAAAATGGGCAGTAACAACCTGGGCAAGCAGGCAGGAGCAGGGCCCACCACCCTCATGGAGGACACGCCTCCGGTACAGCACATCCCGGGCACACTGTGACATTTATAAATGTTACACGCAGGGAATGAAAACAAAAAAGTCCCAAATTAAGCAAAAACCCGGAGAGCGCCTACCCATGTGGACCCTGAGAAGCCACTGGGTGATAACTGTGTCACCCCATCAGCAGTGGGATTGGCATGGCGGCCCGCGTGCGGGCAGCTGCTCAGTCCCTGGAGTTAGGCTTTGCTTGTCTTTTTTTAAGCACTTTCATAACAGTCATAGAATGAACATTTAGGGGGCAGTGACAAGGGGCCCATCTAATTGTGGCTGAGATCTTCTTGGGTCAACACTCCTGGATACCCTTTGTCGCAGGGTTCCTGGGACGGGCAGCCAGTGGCAGGAGGTAACCCCTCCCCCAGAAGCCTTAGCCGATCTGGTGTGAATGGGTGCTAGGGGCTCTGTGGATGTTCTCAGGACCCCTGGGGAGGCCCTGCCTGCATGCGCTGAGCAATGACATCCCTGGACCTCTCCAGGGCAGTGCCAGAGCCCTGCGGTCTACCTGGGGAGGAGAAGTTCTCTGAGCCCTGGAAGAGGGAGGGGCAAGGGACAGGTGCCCCCCAGCCATCACCCTGTGTTTGTCCAGGGTGGCGGGAAGGGACAGTGGGGAGGGAGTGTCCAGGCACCTAACGCGGACTGGAGCCCGTGCACAGGTAGTGACACTCACCCACCTGATGGACATTCTGTCCCCTTGTCCAACATTATCAAGGGGAAACGATTTGGGGGCTAAAAGGGTTTGCAAGTCAGTGGTCTAAATACCTGTTTCTATCAATTCCCACACCTGGTAGGTCTGAAGCCGGCTCCTCTGTCATGTGGAGGACCGGAAACTCTGCTTGGCTCAGAAGCAGGAGGGAGGTGTCAAGTGCAGTGAGAAGGGCTTCCTCAGCAGAGAGCTGGACCAGGGCATTCCTGCCCGACCCACTCTGTGTGTCCACAGCAGCTCAAGCCCCTCGGAGGGGAGAGGCAGTGGTGGGGGGCAGGGGTTGGAAACTGAGTTGGCTCTGCTTGCAAGCACAGGATAGATGATGGGCATGGTCATCTGGGATCCTTCCCCTCCTCCCCAGAGCCCTCCTGTGCACAGCCCACCCCCAATTTCCTGGGTCCCTTGGCCACCAAGGCCATGTCATTCTGGAACTCTCTGAGCCCTCCTGTCTGGCCTCCCACAGCCCTCAGCAGTGGCTGAAGTGACTGGGACAACTGTGAGATGACCATGATGAGGCAGGAGCCCCCAGAAAGGGCAGGTGGCCCGTGGAAGGAAGGTGGCTAGCTGCCGGTTCCTCTGTGGGGTGCTGGGACCCGCCTGCAGAGCTGTGATCCCTTTGTTTCACAGCTTGTTCTGACGGCTGCATCTGAGCAAGAGCCCCAGGAAAGCTTTCTGCTGTGATGAGCACCCACATTTAAGGCAGGACTTCAAACGCAGCCAGAAATGGCCCCTGGACCTCCCCACCCCTGCCCCATCTTTATGATCAGGGGCTTCCTTCTCCCTGGAAATAGGAGTCTGTCTCTTGACCCAGAAAAACACCTTCCCAAGGGCCACTGGATGTGTGTGAAGGGACCCGACAGCCACCTTCCATGGCTTCCTGCCCCCCATTCCCTGCAAGACTAGCTAGGGATGGAAGCAGATCAGCTCTGCCCTCAGGAGCAATGCTGAGGGCAACCGGGTGGTGAGGACCCCTCTGTGGGTGCATCTGGGAAGAAGGAGTGGAGTACAGGGTCAGGACTTGGGTGTGGGACCCACAGCCACCCAGCCTGGCCCATCTTCCATGGTGTCTACTTACTGATAGCCCATTTTCTTCTAGGACGAGTCTGTGTGAGTCCTCCCCAGGGGGAGGCTTCTGTGTGTGGAGAAGCCCTTGTCACCTCTGGAACACACACTGAGATGGGGGGACAGAGAGGAGAGGGAGGTGGAGTAAGAAGCCAGTCTCTGCCCTCAGGACTGGGGTGACCCCTGAGGGCTCGGAGCTCGGCCTGGACCCCCAACACCCCTCCCTTCCAATGCCGCTTGCCCTTAGGGCCCTCCTTTACCTCTCCCTGGGGCTCTGATCTAGTGGGGGTTCGTGGTGGGACAGGCCCTTCTGACCCAAAGCTGCACTAACCTTTGGGGACCTGCGATGGTGCCGCGGCCAGGTCCCCAAACCACCTTGCGTCTCCATGACGGTGAGGCTGTCACCATTCTTGGGAGGATGTCTCTGGAAACAAACTGCTCTCTGCTGACATCACGGCAGTGAAACGTCACTTTCTCTACCTGCTGTCAGGTGGTTTTCCCACCGCCGTCGTGGGCATGTATGCACATTTGCTTTGCTGGGCATGCGTGCTCATGTGCATGCATGTGTGTGTGGGCGCATTGGCCTGTGCGCATGTGGACATTTGAGGGCCTGGTGACTGAGGTCTGGCACCAGGTGACCTCACGGTCCTCCCCCCTACCATGGGCATTTCACACCAGGTTCTGCTTCATGCGCCTCCCTTCCATTCACCCTCTCCTCCAAGCTCTCCCTACAGATGCCGTGAGCCCGTGTGTGCCAGGGTGATGAGGTGTGGGTGAGCAGAGGCTGGGCTCTGGGACTCATGGTGCACACCGGCCCTGGCCTCAGAAAGGTTCTGAGAAGTCCTGACATGCACTGAGCGCAGACATCCTAGCTACTTTAGGGGCCCCTCTGTGACTCCGGGTCCCCTCTGTGCCCCTCTGGTCCTGCACCCAGGCAGGGGGACAGCTGCATCCACAGGTCTGGGGATGGGATGTGGGCCTCTTTGGGCAGGGTTTTTATCCTGTCTACCCCACAGGGACTATTTCAGCAGCAGACAGGACTGGGCAACATGACATCCCTCCAAAGTCTGCTACTGCGGCCATCCTTAGCCCGAAGGGCAGCAGCTGTGCCCTTCCTCCCCTCCCCACTCCTTCCCCTCTGCCCCTCCCCCTCCGCCCCTCCCCCTTCCCTCCTCCCCTGCCCATTCCTGGCCCCTCCCAAGTGGAGGCAGGTGCTGGGGTGTTGAGAGAGGTGAAGCTGGGGATACCCTCTCCATCATTCAGATCCCCAGGAGAGCAGGAACGTGGTCTTCACAGCCTGGGGGTTTGCCCGTGTCCAGGTGGTGGGGT
Organism: Bos indicus; assembly: GCF_029378745.1. Lineage (NCBI taxonomy): Eukaryota > Metazoa > Chordata > Mammalia > Artiodactyla > Bovidae > Bos > Bos indicus. Next base: position 54,795,529 of record NC_091772.1, on the reverse strand, counting down.
CAGTGGGGAGAGGAGGTGTGGCTGGACCCTGAGCTCCACTTATCTTTTTGTTGTTTTTTAATTGGGGTGAAATCCACAAACATAAAATGAGCTATTTTATAGTGAACAATTCCCTGGCATTTAGCACAGTCACCACCACCTCTCTCTGGTTCCAGAACGTTCCCCTCCCTGGGAAGAGGGCTGGGTTCCCATCAGGTGGTTGCTCTCCTGTGCCCTGGCCCCGGAAGCCTCCTTCTGCTCCATCTCTGTGGCTCCTCCTGCCCAGGTGGCTTGTGTCGTTCAGTCAGCATCGCATCTCCCAGGTGTGTGTGTGGTGTGGCCTACGTGGGTTTGTCCATCCATGGGCAGCCGGTTCTGGGTCCCCTTCGGCTACTGTGAGTGCTCCAGTGCGAGTGTCTGCTTAGGTCCCTGTCATCGGGCGAGGTGGGGGCACGCTCCGAGGAGCATGGTTGCTGGCTTGATGGTTTAATTTTTGAGGAGCTCCCTGACCATTCTCCACAGCAGCCATACTGTGTTACTGTCTCATCAGCAACACTGGAGGTTCAAATTTCGCTATATCCTCACCAAAAACAGCAACACTTGTTACTTTCCAGTTTGGGGCTCCTGTCGTTTCCAGCCCTCCCGGTGGTGTGAGGCAGTGTCCTGCTGCGGTCACTCTTCTGGTGACCGGTGATGCTGACCATCTTCCGCAGGAGGATGTCAATGGCTCAGGGGCTCTGATGGGTAAGCTAGGCTCATCTTAGTGGAGAAGCTTTTGCAGAGGATGTGTTTGCTGTTGTCTGAAAGTACAGTGAAATTTTAAAATAAAATCTAGGTTTTATTTTGTCCTGTTTAAAGATTCGGGGAAGAGCGAGTGAGCAGGAGCAGGGTCTCGTCAGAGGGAACACGGTTGACTGAGGATTGATGCTTGGAATGGCTCTGGACGCCTCCTGGGGAGGTAGGTTCCCAGACACGGGTGAGGGTCTTCCCCCCTCTAACTGTGTCTTCAAGGGCACTGGCTCGACCTTGTCCCCCGCCACTCCAAATAAGACCCCAGCCTCACCTCCACCCCAAAGCTGAATGCACACTGACCTGTGTCCAGCCATCTGCCCCACTCCCCCCAACATGCTGCCTAGTGGTCGAGGTGTCGATTGACCCCTGAATGGGTCATTCATTCATCCATCCATCTGTTCCGCTGGTGAGGGAGACTGCTGTCTGAGGGGGCCTCCCTGGCTGGGCCTCGGCCAGGGGCTCTGTCCACACCAGCCTCACCACTGCCCAGGAGCGGCCATGGCCCCACTTCACAGACCAGGAAGCTGAGACTTGGAGGTCAGAGTGGTCTCTCTTTGCCCCATCCTGCCCAGGCACCCAAGGGTCTCTCAGTGAGGCTGGAATCAGGCTCCGGCAGCTCTGGTGGGCTCTCCTGGGTTCAGCACCCCCTCTTTTTCCAGGCTGGCAGATGGAGGGATGCAAACAAGGACTGCCTGCCCAGGCCCTGGCCCTGAGGCCCCTCACCCCACACCCCTAGCCCCAGCTCCGCCCCACACCCCTACTCCAGCCCCACGCCCCCAGGGACAGAGCTTCAGGAAACACTCTCAGGCAGCAGCCACTGCTCCCGGGGGCCGCTCAAGCTCCATTACTGTCCTCGTGCTTCCAGGAAATCACTGCTTTCCAGCAGCTGCTACCCACCACTCCCCTCCTCGCCCAGCTCCAGGGGTGAGGGGCAAGGGACCCAGAAACTGACCCTGCCTCTAGTTACCCAGATTCCAGGAGCTCCTCACCAGGAGATTCCCCCCCAGACCAATCCCAGGGACCCCTCTGAGATGTACAACAGGCTCTGAGAAGGAAACCCTCCAACCCCTCACGGCCACTCAGGTGCCTCCTGCCTCACCGGGCATGGGAGGAGGCAGTGGGAGGTTGTGGAGGAAGGGGGGTGGGGGAGGGGAGGGAGTGGGATTCCAAGTCGCTGGGGTAGAGGCCCCTCCCACCAGGCAGAGGCCCCGCCCACTCTTTCTTCTCCTCCCACCTTCCCGGGAGAAGCACCCTACTCCCCAGGGACTGTTCACCTCCTCTTGTCAGCAGGTCTTGTGGACAAACTCAAGGTCTGGCCACAACCTGAGTACCTCTCCCTGCTGGACCTCAGCCTCGCTGGGGAGCATCCATCCTGGTGGCCTGGGTCTCCTGGCAGCTCAACCCTGACCCCTGCAGCACTCTCATGTGAGCACCAGCCTCTGCCCAGCCCCGCCACGGGTCCCTTCACCCTCACCACTGTCCTCTGCCCTCCTGATGCCCTCTGCGTGGGTGCTCCCACCTAGACACTTCTCACATCCACGGGCTCCTGTCCATCACCCACAGAGGCCTCCCCTGACCTCTGATTTACGAGCCTATCCATTCCCCAAACTGCTTCCTCTGTGCATCCTAGAACCCCCACTTCCTGCTCCATCTTCTCTCCTACCTGCCTCTCAGCACAGCAGCTGCTGCTCACAGGCGGCTACTGAAACTAAAGTTAATTAAATGACATCAAATCTAAGACTCAGCTCTGCAGCCACACCAGCCCCGCTACAAGATCTCAGCAGCCACACATGGTCCCATGGGTGAGCACAGCACGTCCGGCCTCGGCAGAATTTCCATTGGACATGCACGGCCAGCCCAGGTGGCCACAGCGGGTGAGCCGCACATCGTTGTAGGGGAACGAATGAGGGTGGGAGGTGGGCCTCCGGACTCTCTAGCCACTGTTTATCCATCCTCACATGGAAAATGCCGTCGTGTCATCTGCTGCCTTCCTGAAGACCACTAGGAGGGAGGCCTTCCACGTGTCTTCCATGCTTGGCACCCAAGGCAGGCTGGGTCTGTCTTTACTGCCCCAGCGAGGGGCCTCTGGAAGGCCCAGGGCCGCAGAGCAACCAGACTGCAGGGCAGTCTGCAGAGCACTGCCCAGCTCTGCCCCCTGCTGTGTGTCCCCGGGCAAGTCAGCTCCCGCTCTGAGCCCTGTCCCTGCCCAGCAGAGTGGGGACAACAGAATGCCTGCCTCTTGGGGGTGCTTTGAAGATTAGGAGATAATCCCCAGAGAAGCTTCTGGAACAGCCGTGGATGCTGGGATGTGGTTAAGTGAACAGAGTGCTCTACCGTCTGGGGGCCCCTGGGACCGGCTGCCCACATGTAGCCCTTCTCCTGGGAGGAGAGCCCGTGCTCTGTCCCGGTAGGGCCAGCTGCCACGAGGAGGTGATTAGGGTTGGTTAGGTGACTAGCAGCGCCTGCTCCACACCCTCTCCCGCTCTCACTGCTTGAAGCATCACTCACAGGGCCACCTTGGGGATAGGCCTGCCTCACCCCCCACCCAGTCAGGCCCAGTCAGGAGTCCCTGGCTGCCTGATGCTCCTGCTCAACCTCTGTGATCCCCCACCCCCACCCTGCTCTGGGCTAACAGAGGGCCCTTGGCTGGGCCCTTCCTAGGAGTGAGGTCCCCCTGCCCTGCCCCTGCTTCTCCCTAGCCCTGCTCTTGCTACAGGTTCCTCTGCGGCACTGTTGGGGTATGCAGCCATGTCTTCCCTGCCCGGGCCGCTCCATGGATCCCCAGGTGATCCACAAAGAACATCCTCACCACACCCTGGGCCCAAGACTGGACCGGGCGCTCCGAGTCCTGGCCTGGGGTATCATGGGGGATGGGCACAGGGGAGCCTACTTTGAGGGGCACAGACACCCCCACGTCCCTGGCTGGGCCAGGCCTGCCAGGTGCAGGGGACATGGGTTTTCACAGGCAGGGTCCTCTTGCTGCCCATGCCCTGGTCAGGACTCCAGGGACAGTGATGCTGACTGCCCCTCCCCCTCCCGTGTGAATCCTACACCTGACCTTTGGGGAAGTGGGTCCACCCTGTTAATGCCGTCTGCTCTCCTGGTCCTGGGGGATGCCAGGATGCGCGGAGACCTGCCCGGCCCACACATGGCAGGGGACAATTGGCCTCTGTGTCGGGCCCTGAGAGGATGGTGCCTGCAGGCTGTGCCCGGCACACAGCCAGCTCACTGTGCCCAGGGTGGGGGTGCCGGCACGTAACGGTGTGTGGACGGACCTGGGGTGCCCCGCTCACATGCACCCTTGGCTGCGGCCTGGGATGCAGTGTGCAAGCACATCGTCTGCTCGCTGTCCAAGGTGACCTGTCGTCTCATGGGGTTGGCCTACGAGCCTCTGGAAACCCAGCGGCTCCCTTACCACCTGATGTGGGTCCCAACTCTGGGCAACAGGGTCAAGTGGAGGGGGCACAGGTGGGTACAGCCCCCTGGAGTCCAGGATGGGAGGAGGTGGCAGGCCTGCTGCCCGCCTGTGCCCTGGGGCCGCTGGGGTCTCCCCAGGGCACCCCTTGGGGCGGGCTGTGTGGTTGCCCGCTGCCGCCAGGCGCCTCTGCACTGGGCTGGGCTAAAAATAGCAGGGGGGATGGCAGGGCAGGGACCGCCGGTGGGAGGCCCGTGGGGAGGGGCCGGTAGGGGCGGCGGCCGGCAGCCTGGGCCCGGGACCGGCAGTCAATGGCGCTGGCGCTCCCACCCTGCTCCCGGTGGCCGGCCAGCCGCGGCCCAGCTGACAGGCTATTTTTTCCCCTGCTTGACTAAATATGGTCAGAGAGCACAGCCCGAGGGGCCACTTGGCCGGGGCGCGTGTTTGGGATGCTTGGCTGGGTATATAAGGACTGCAAAGGTGAGGCCGGCTCCTGATCCGAGGGGGGGGCCCCACGCCCGGTCTGGCCCCTCGGGTCAGCCCTCCCCTCCCCTCCCCTTCCCTCCCCTCCCCCTGCCCGTGTGGGTCTCGCGTGCGGCCGGCTTTGCCTGCGTGAGCCTGCACACCCGCCAGACCGGCCCCTTTTGTTCACCTGACCTCTACCTTGCGCTGACCCCGGCCCGGGGTGCGGAAGCGTCCTGCAGACACAGCCCAGGCAGGGCGGCTCAAGGTGTGCGGGCTGAGAGGTCGCTCCCTAACTCCGCAGAGCCTGCCACCCTGCGCCTCCCTTCTCTCTCTCTCTCTCAAGATCTCCCTCCCTGCTAAGTCTTCGATGCTGCAGGAGGGCTGGGGGAAGGGCAAGGGTGCGGAGAGGGGGTGCCTGGTGTCTTCTTTCTCTCCGTTCCCCCCACCCCCGCCCCCCAAGTGCGGACGAGTCGGGAGCCGGGCCTCCCCCACCCCTGCGCTCGCGATTGGCTCGGGGAGAAGGATGGGCTGCCGCGGCTGCAGCACCATCTCTCTGGGAGCCGCACGGGGCGCACCGTACCCGGGAGCCGCGACCCTGCGCCCACGGCCGCCGTCGCCAGCCCGGCCGGAGGGGCTCCGCGGTGAGTCCCACTCAGCCCGCCCGGCCCCCTGCAAACTTGCCGGCGGCCGCGGTGGGGGTGTGCCCGCGGCGAGGGGGAGCCATGGTGCCGGCGCCGCGTGGCTCCAGCCGGGGGTGCTTCGGAGTTTTCTCTTGGCTCGTGGCATCGTCCGCATTTGGAAAACTGCAGAGCCAGCAGACAGCAGGGCCGGGAGGGCGCGTCCAACCGCGATGCGAGAACTTTGACATGCGGGCGTTTTGCAAGGAAGCGGTGCCTGCAGTCACTGCCGGGGTGCAGAGGGTCGAGGTGCTGCGGTGGGGGCCGCGGGGTCTGGGGGGAAGGCGTGACTGACCTGCAACAAAGCGTGGCTCAGGTGGGAATGTGGCGAAACTTCCCTCGGAACTTGCGGCCGTGGAGATGCTGGGGGCAGGGGTCGCGGAGCCAGGCCTGTGGTGAGGCTGCCCCAGGAGGGGACTCTGGACTTTGGCGGCTCTCATAGCCAGGGTCAGGGTAGGGAGGGTCCCTGTGCTGGGCGTGTACAGCAGGGGCACGCGTGGGCGGAGACGGGGCTGGAGGGGAGCAGCCGGTGGTCTCTGGGAGAGAGAGAGACCTCCACCTGGCTGGGGGCTGGGAGCATTCACAGCTGAAGGGCTGGACTTGGCCCTGGGCTGGGCCAGCCCCCTGCCGTCCGTGGTCCCCTTGGAGGTGGCTGGTGGTCCTTTTCTGTTGAGACAGGTAACTTCTTGAAAAGTGGCTGTGGTTCATTTCGCAGTGGATAGAAGCTCGCCAGGGCTCTGGCTGGACCTAGGGTGACTCTCCTGACCCTTGGGACCCCCAGCTTTCCCCTGACCTCCAGACACCATCCGTACGAATGCCTGGGAATGGGGGTCGGAGAGGCCATCCTAGACCTGAGCCTTGGCCACACCTCCCAGTCTCTGAGGCCTCATTTGTCAGAGGGTAGCCTAGAAACTTGGACTTCAGACTCCAGGCATCATTTGGGCTTCTCTCAAGGGCGCCCTCCACCCTCGAGGGGCTTAAAGAGAAGCGGGAGCTGGAGCAGCGGTCTGGGCTGTCCTTTTCCATCCTCGGTTCCCTGAGGATGACAAATGGCAGCAGCGCACAGAAGTGGGACGTTGTTCCTCCGTGTCTTTCTGCCGGGTAGCTCTCTGCTTTTAGTGGGGTGCCCCTCGGAGCCCTGATCACACCCCCACCCCCACGAACTCCAGTTCTGCTGTGCACAGTGCTGCTGCCAAGCTCAGGGACTTGAGAAATCGCGCAGATTCTTCTTCACGATGCAGGCTCTGCAGACACAGTCCTGCCCCGGGTAGCAGCAGCACTGGAGCCCTCTCTGCACCCATCCACATGGGGATGGCCAGGCTGCCCCATGGGGAAGGGCGGGCGGGGTAACCCTGGACCTTGCCTTGCTAATGAAGGGAGAATTAGAAGTCCACTCAGGTCCAGGGCCTTGTCCTCAGGTCGGGATCAGTTCCTGGCCGCACAGGACCTGGGCCCAATGGGCAGACTCTGTGTGTCTGCACCTGGCCTGTCTCCCCACCCCAAGTGAGTGTTCAGCAGTCAGTGACACCCTCCTTCTAAGTTCTGCTTTTCACCCATGGGCCTTACCTGGCCACAGCGGGGCCTCTGTCCCATGCTGCTCCTTTGTCCTCCCAGTGCCGGCTTGGGATGGGGTAGCTCCCCTTCCTGCATGAGGACTGGCCTCCAGGTCCCATTACTCTGCCTCAGACTCTCATGGTTTTCTGACTCCTGGCTTTGTGGTGGCCATGGAAGGTGGTGGGCAGGAGGGGCCTCTGCTCTCCATCACAGAGAAATTTTGAAATGCTGTGGAAAACAATATCGATACAATTAAGTATTCCAAAGTGCTTAGTTGGCCGCTTGCTAAGTTTACTTAAACCCTGTTTAACGGGTTCATTAGAAGCGGTGAGCACTGGGGAAATTCATTAACAGGAAGGCGGCCCCTGCGTTTGACTGTAAATTGGTATTGATCAGGCCTGGCGGAGGCTGGGCGCAGGCCACAAAGAGCCAGGTGAGGGCCACCCTGGGCGCCCGTGGGAGCCACCCGCCGCCGGCACAAGCAGCGCTTTAGGTGGTGATGCGCCAGGAGTGGGAGGAGGGGAGAGGATGGGTGAAGAAGAGAGCGAGGGACGAGGAAGGGTGTCGGCCGAGGCGGCGGTCAGCGCAGGGAGGCCAAGCCGGCGCCAGTCCCTCACCGGGCTGGGCGTCTGCTCTGTGGCCAGGCCCAGGTGCTGAGGGAGCTGGCCACGGCCCGGGCCCCTTCCTAGCAGCTTCCAGTCACCCTCTGGGGATGCAAGGTCCACCTGCAACTGTCTTTCTCATGCACATCTTCAGAGACGGGGCCTGAGCCCTGCCCTCGGGCCCTGGCTCTTGGGAGGCCGAATCACCAGGGACCCGCCCAGGAAGCCGCCCAGCTGCTGCCCAGGTAAGGCCTGCCTGCTTCTCGGTCATCTGTGCCTGCGGCCAGGCGTTCTGGCTCTCTGCTGGCTCTGACTACCCTGCTCCCTAGCCGCCCGTGGCGGCGTCCTCCCGAGTGCTGTCCCTTCATGCAGTCCCCCGCCACGCGCATTTGGCCAGGATGGCGGTGCTTAGGTGGAGGGGAGGTGCCGGCAGGAGGAGGGAGTGGCTTATCCTTCCTGGGCCACGGGTGGGAGGTGGCATCCTGGGTCCTTTCTTGTGTCACTGATGCAAAACTAAACAGATGTGTGGTGATCGAGGGAGTCCTGAGACTTTAGAGATATGTTGTCTACATCTGCCCTTCCTGACTCTGTGTGTGTGTGTGTGTGTGTGTGTGTGTGAGAGAGAGAGAGAGTGTGTGAGAGAGAGCAGGGCAGAAAGGGGAGGGCCGGGCCAGGGGGGCCGTGGGGATGCAGGGTGGGGTGTGCTGACTCCAGGGTCCAGGGCAGCTTCTCAGGGGGCCCTTCCCGCACCCACAGCCATGCCCGCTGGACTACCTGCTTGGGAAACATACTTCTTTATGTGCCCATATGGACCTGCTAAGCTATGGAATGTAAAGAAGTATGTATTTCAGGTCGGGAACTCTCTCGCTGGAGGAAGGGGGCAGCACGCCCACGGGGCCGCCCAGGGGACAGACAGACGGGCAGCTGTGGCCGGCCGGGCCTCTGTGGCAGGCTGCCTGGTCGTCGGTGGCCGGCCTGTCCCCGGCCGGTATTGTTCTGTCACTTTGCCTGTGTCAGCAGGTGGAAGCGTTCACCAGACATTAAATATTCAACGTGCTGACTGCGGCAGAGGGGAGGCGGCCTGTGGCAGGCATGGGGTCCGCCGGGGGGCATGTAGGGGCTGGGGGTGCGGGGGCACTGGTGGCTCTGGGGCGTCACTTGTTGCCACCCTGGAAGGTGCCTTTGCCAGCAGAAGGGGCTGTTTGTGAGATACAGGCAGGAAACTGCTCAGAGGAGAAGCAGAGTAACCAGGAAGGATGGGCCAGCTGCCTAGGAGGGAAGGGGTTGGGTGGCCACGTGCAAGGGGCTTTTTGAGGGAGAGACACTTGATCTTTGCTGTCAGGCCGTCTGTGAGGCAACGGTGAGAGCACCATGCGGCTCAGCCTCCCTAGCTCCAGGCCACACTCTAAGACACCCTGAGACACCCTCTGAGACACCCTGGGCCCAGCATTTCTGGGGCACCTGTGATGCATAAGACAGGAGACCAGGGCCTAAGCCAGGCAACTTGAGCCCCTCGTCCCACTCTGCCCCCCAGACCCCACACTGCTCTCTGATTTTCAGCGACTCTGGCTGAAAGCGCTTTGCTGTGTGAAGGACGGTGGGGTCACGCTGGCCAGTGTGGTGGGGGCCAGGACCCAACCCACCTGTCCTGCACCAGCCAGGTCCCAGGCAGGACAGGGGCTGGAGTGATGTCCTCTGGGTCCCATGGCTGGACCGTGAGCCCCCAGGCACTAGGGGCATGCTGTGTCCAGTTCTGAAGGCTGTCTCTGCAGTGCAGAAACTTCTCTGGCGAGGCAAAGGGCAGCAGGCTCTGGGGGCAGGTGGTTGGGCTGGGCTGCTGTGGGAGGAGGGGTGTCCCTGTCAGTTTCTGGCTCTTGGAGTGGTGGCGTCTGCAGCCTGCCCAGGGCACGTCCTCCACGGCCTCGGGGCTATTTTTCCAAAGCGTGCGTCACCTCTGTCTTTCCTGCCCTCCCTGGCACTGCTGCCCAGGCCCATGGCAGGTGCCCCTGCCCCTCCTGCACCCTGACCTTTGGCAGGAGTTTGGCCCTTGGGTGGGGCATGGAGCAGGGAGGAGGAGTGAGCTGGCCTCCTTCTCCAGCTGCTGTAAAGGTCTGAGGGCAGCCTGGTTTGTGAGCCGGTTAGGCTCCTCAAGGAGCTGGATACAAGGAGGCATGGGCAGTTCTAAGCTCACCTGTGGCCACCACCTCCCGGGGAGCTGACTGCATTTGAGGGTTCAGGGTCCCTTCCCAGTTTTCAAGTCTCCTCACTTCTGACTCTGCTGGCACCCACTATGGGAGGTGGGACTGTCCTTGGGCACTGCCTTCCTTCTGGCCTCCAGGCCAGAAGAAAGATGTCCTTGCCAGAAGGGGTCAGTGCCCCGAATCCTGGGAAGGTCATCTCTGCCTGCGGCTTCCAGCTCCGGCCGCAGGGAGGGAAGCAGCCGGGTGCGGCCCCTGAGGCCGGCCGCAGACACACGCTCTCTTCCCCTCCATGCGTCCCGCTGCACATTAAGCCTTTATTGCAGGATGTGGTGTTTAAATAAAAGCATTAGTGTTTTGGAATTAGGTTTGACTGAGCAGTAAAACTAGAGAGTTTGCAGGCAGAGAGAGCCTTGGCCTTCTCAGCTGCAAATTGTGGTGGGTCTCTTACCTGCAGAATTAGAAAGGGGTACCAGAGGGCCCTCCCTATGAGAGCTCCTTGCCCAGTCCTGCTGCCCTCAGCCACGGTGATAAGGCTGGATTTTCTGCATAAGCTCCATCTCTTCGTTTTCCAGGGGAGGAGCTGGGGATGGACCCTCAAGCAAGGCTGGCATTCTTCTGGGTGGAGTCTTTGGGCCTTTCTGTACGAAGGATGGGGGAGACCTGTGGGAGCAGTGCCTGTGCTCTGTCCAGAGGGGCTTTTGCTGGACAGTGCCCCCCAACCCTGACACGCTGCCACAGGGGCTCTGGGGCTCCAGTGAGGGGAGAGGAGCCTGGAGTAAGCCAAGAGGGTGAGAGCAGGACAGCCCACACTCAGGGGCTCACCCGCCAACCTGGGGATACCGATGGCCCTGTGTGGCTGCAGGGAGAGGTCCAGGTTGGGTGGGGTGGCCAATGCCCCTTTCCCAGAGCTCAGAGAGGGCAGGTCCCCGGGGAGGCATCTGAGAATGCAGAATCTGGCCCACAGCAGTCCTAGGGTGGTCCAGGTTCTGCTGGTGGAAACAGTAGGTCCAAGGATTGTAGGGCTCATCAATTCATGGGGAAATTAATTGAAATTTTCTATGCTATGGCTCACTAACTCTAGCCATGCTCCAACTGAAGCTTCCACACCGGACAAGAGCAGCTCTGAATCAGGGTCAGGTTCTGCATGGGTGTGCTCAAGTGTGCTCATGTGGGCTCAGGTGTGCTGTGCATGGAGGGCAAGTTGTCTTTCCTTTCTGCAGCCAGGTGCCACATACCTTGAGGCACAGTTTCCAAAGAGGGGCTGTGTGGCTCTGTTTGAGGGTTCATCAAGAGCAAGAAACTAGATTGCACAAGGCTTTCAAAGAGGGGCTGGGGTGGCCATGGGAAAGCCTCTGTGAGCAGGTATCAGAGATCTCTCTTAAAACTGACAGTCCCACGTGAAAAATGTCCACTGAAGAACAAATTGCTTGTGAGGTGATGAGACTGACCTGCAGAACAAACACCTGAGCTGCCACAGCCCCGGGTCCATGAAAGTGAACACTGCTTGAATTGCAACCCTCGCCCTTAAATGTCCCAAATAAGAAATGAGGGAATCCGAGTAATCTGGGGATGAGCGCCAGGTGGGAAAGATGGCCCTGGAGCCCTTTGGCGGCAGGGGGGCGGGGCCAGCGGGTCAGTAGGTGTGGCTAGAGGCGGGGCCAGTCCGTTGCATTAATTGCTGCCACCTTAGCATAAAGGGTAACCGTGGTCCTGTCTGAGCGGTGCTGACTCAGCCCAGCTCAGCTGGCTGCACGTCCGACTGCAGAGGGCCTCTCGCCTCACTGCAGCTCTGTTCCCTGCCTCTGATGCCCACTGCTCCTTAAGGTCTCCAGGCTTGGAGCCCCCGGGGCTTTCTGAGGGGCCTCGGCCTTGCCTACAGTCCTCGGCCTGTCAGCAGCTGGCGTGGGGACGAGAAGAGGCAGATATAACTCTCGGAAAGGGAAGGGGCCCCCACACAGCCTCAGAAACTGGTGCTGCTCGCTCCGGCCCATGTCCAGCTCCGGCCTCTCTCAGCTGGCCCCACAAGGCCAGGTCCCAGGCATTCACAGCTGGAGTTGCTCCGGGCTGTGTTCCTGGCTCCCCCTTTAGTGCCCAAGTACCAAGTCTCTCTGACCAGGGAGGCCCGGCCCGCCGGCAGTGAGGGCTGTTGGGGGTGGGGGAGCAGTGCAGCCGCTGCAGAGCTGCTCCCCAGGGCGCTGCATTGCGGAGGCGCGGCTACGGGCTGCATGCAGGGCCGCGCGTCTCAAGGGCAGGGACGAGAGGGCCACCGCTGCAGCCGCCGCTGCTCCTTAGGTGGAGAGACGCAGGCAGCGGGTCTGGCAAAGGCACCAGCTCCCTGGGCTGACCCACCTGAGTCTTTGGGAGCCCCACTAAGTCTCAGGCCAGCTCTGCTTCCAGGGCTAAGTGGGTGGTCCAACCAGGTGCCGGTGGGGGCCAGAGAGACTGGGCTCAGAGGCACCCCCAGGCCCCCGTATCTAGCCCAGGCAGAGAACAAAAGCGAAAAGGCCACTGTACAAAAGTTGCAGGAGGGTCACTGGCTTCTTCCCCTCCAGGGTGACACCAAAGGACCTGGTGGTTGAGAGTCTGGGGACTCCCAGAGGGTCAAGCCTCTAGCGTGGGGAGGGAGCCAGCAAGGACGGCCGGGGCCAGAGGCAGGTATGAGCGTGATCCAGTGCAGGAGGACATGTGGGATGGAGGTGGAGTGACCCAGGTATTTTTAACAGCAGGGCGGTGAGGGCAGCTGTCCCTAGAACTTCACGGGTGCCCGTGGGGACTTGGGAGGCTGAAGGACACCCAGGACAGACACGCAGCTCTGGGCCCGTCCCCCTGGCAGGCCTGCACGCCATGGGTCATGCCCACATATGGCGACCAGGCTGCGTGTCCCTCCAGCCGCCCGTCCACCATGGCTGGTATAAATAGTTAGTCCACATTCTCAGCTGTCCTATTGGAGAGGCTGAACTTGGATGAACCCGGGATGGCCCCCTTGCGCCCCGCCCGCCACTGGAGTGCCCGGGACCGCAGCTGCAGTGGCGACGACAGGACGGGCGGTGAGGCTCTGGGCTCTGCCCACCCCCCCCCCCCCCCCGTGTTGTGTTCCCTGCTCCCTGCCGGCCCCCTTGGTGGGTGTCAAATCCAGCGGCACCTGGAGAACTCTGTCAGCCACATCCAAGGGCTGAAGAGGGCCAGGAGCTCAGCCAGGGCTGGAGCTTTGTGTCCGGGGTGAGGGGAGGTGGGAGGCTGGGGGACTTGTGCTGGGGTCCCCCAAGGCCCCGCTCGTGCTTTGGGTCCCCCGAGGCCCCGCACCCTGTGGTCTTTCCTCATCATCTCCGGCCATTCCCTCCTGTGCTGGACATGGCAACATGCCCCAGAGGCCTCGCAGCCAGCAGCCTGTCACTGTCCCCAGGGACCTTGCCTCCCTCTATTCTAACCAAGAAGTGAAATCTCTAACATTGGAATTTCACCCCCCTACCAAGGCTGGTGGAGCAGATGTCCTTGGGTGAAGGAACAGGGCCTGTTGAGTCCCCCTCAAAGTGTAGGTGCCAGTCCTGTGGCTTGGGGTGCACTTCCGTGCCTCCCAATCCTGAAGGCCTGGCCAAGCTGGAGGGAGGACGAAACACACAGGCTTTGGTGTGGGTGGTATCCCTGGCCTGTGGGTGGCCGCAGTGGCCCTCCCACTAGTCCATCTGGAGGTGACGAGGCTAGTCCCGTGCTCTGAGCCCTGCGGTGCCGGATCTGGCTATACGGGCGGATGGGCTGCGTGGATTCCGGGAGTCCCCGTGGTGCCCACTGGCCTTTTCTTATCTCCGGACACATCAGCCATTAATTCGCTCCAAAGCTGCCACCCCTCCCCAGACCTCAGGGCTCACCCATCTGGTCTCAGGCTAGCAGCTCTCTCTCCTGAAATCACACCAGCTTTTACTCTGGTCCGTCTCTGAGATAACAAGACACAAAAATCTGTCTTAGCGTTTTTGCAAAGAACAGCAAAACCCTCGTGCATCCCCTTCCGTCGCTGCCTCCCGTCACCCCGTCCCCCTGCTCTTTGGGTCTGTTTGAGGCGAAATTTATCTCTAGGAGGGACCATCAATTTGCTCTGCTCTTTTTGACAAGTTTATTAAAAACCCGGGAAACTCTGTATTAAACTTTTATCAGTGTTGAGAAATAATACTTTTTTTTTTTTTTTTTGGAATAGACGAAAAGTTACAGAGCTGGGTTGAATGGGTCTTGATCAGCATCCGGCTGGGTCAGTGCTGGCGATAATGAGAAACAGGGCTGTTTTGGGGATGTGGTTCCCTTTTGCCTCTGAATCGTGGGTCTCCCTTGAGATCCCCCTGCACAGTCGCAGCAGCCCGAACAGAACCCCGGGAAGGCTCCTTTGGCCAGGCCACTCGAACTCCCAGGATCATCATTCTTTGCTATCGATTTTAATAATTAACCAAAATCTGAAATTAAAAATTAATTTAGTGGTGAATCCTAATGTTAATAGGTAGTGCTGGCACTGAGGAAATATTAGGTTATTGATGTTTAAATTTTTAAAACTCCATACTGAAAAATACAAAATGGATCCAGATACAAGTGGGTGGCACCTCCCAGGTCAGGACGGGAGGGAAGTTGGCAGGGAGGAGCTGGCCCCTGCCTGAGGGTGTGAGGATGGAGCTGGAGGGGAGGGGGCTTGGTCTTGGGGTTTCCGTCTCTGTGATGACCCAAGGAGGGTGCAGCTTCAACCCCATGAAGTGGGCTCTGAGGGCAGCATCTTTGATCTCAGGTGGGTCTGGTCGGTTGATCATCCATGAGCAGGATTTGGTGCCACATCTTAACTGAGGACATTGGCCAGAGTGTCGGCTGTGACGTCGCTGGGGTGTTCTCTGCCCACAGTGGACGCTGTTTGCTGAGGTCCTGGGTCAGAGATTGTGGAGCAGCATGGGTGAAGTGGTGCCTCGCTGCCCTTGAGGGGCAAGTGGCTGGGGCACCCCTGGGGCTATGACAGTGGTGACCAGGCATGAAGTGACAGCGACCGGGATCCAGCACCCCCATGTAGGGAAATGGAGGCTCAGAGGGGCCAAGGAAGCCCCGGGAGCTCCAGCTTGATGTGTATGGTCCAGAGCCCAGGGTCGCTCTCTGCTCCACCAAAGGTCAGACCTGGGGACTGCTGGGGCTGCTGGGCGCCAAGGTGGAATTCACTTGGTAAGACTGTGCTTTCTCGGTCTGGGGCCTTATCTGGTGCAGGGGGGCTTCCTGGATAAGGTGGTCACCACAGCTCTAGGCCTGAGGGTGTTCAGGAGCAGCAGCAGCAGCCCCACAGCCTTCTGGCCCTGGTGTCAGCGTGTCACCGCCCCACTGGGCAAGGCTGACCAGTGTGGCCCAGAGCCTGCTGCAGGCGCGAGTCTCAGCGCACACACAGAGTGCTGGCCTTTGTCCACATCGCTGTTTGCTCCAATTAGAGCTAATTGGACACAGATCACATTTTTCATAGCATCTAATTTTCTATTGATTTTAACGGGGCTACTGGTGTTTTCGGCAGCGGTTCCCCGCATCTCGTATCAGTTGCTGCTTAAAAATGCTGAGTGTACTTCCCCATGTGGGGTGATTCCATCAGCAGATGTTTTAAAACCTATTTAATTGTTTGGTTCATAAAATGCACAAACTGTATTAGCTGCAGCCTTGTTCCTTCACACACTGGTAAAAAGAGAGGCAGAGGGCGGGTGCAGCTCCCGCTTCTCTGGCAAATGGCAAAGTCACCAGAACCCAGGCTATCCCCGTGCCAGGCCATGCCCTGGGCCAGAGGCATTGCTCACATAAATGCAGAGTCTGTGACATGACTGCAAGTCACCAAAGGACTTGGCAGCAGCCCCACCTGCTTCCTTGGGAGGCCTCGGGGCTTAGCCCCCTTGTGCTTCCCTCTAACCTTGGGGTCAGAGGCCCTGGAGCAGCAGGGCGGCCGCATGGGGAGGGGGCTGTGGTCTGCCTGAGGTCATCTGGGGGAGGCGAGTGCAGGGCCTGAGAAGAGGAGTGGGGACCTCCGAGGTAGAGGGGGGACTTGTTGGGTATCTGGTCTCTGAGCCATGGATGTGTTTAAGAACTTGGGGCTTATAGTCCATTAGTATCTGGACTTTTCTAGATAGAAAAGAAGGAAGGTGGGACCCCCGCTGGTAGGTGGGACCCCAGGATGCAGTGAAGAGGTGCAGGAATGTCTGTCAAAGTGAGCTGAAACAGCCAGCTGGGCACGTGGGCTGCAGGGGCTCCTCACAGTGGACCCTGCTGTGGGCACTGCCCAGCATGCCCTTCAGATGCACAATCAAGTGTGGTAATCACTTATTCAGCAAAGGCTTGCTGGAACATTCCCTGAACAAGGGCATGTGGGGTGTGAGGGGAGTAAGAGGCTAGACATCCACGGCCCCCAGGAGAGTGGCCCTTGGGGAGGAGAGATGGGTGGGCTGTGTCTGGGAGCAGGCGATGCCACTCAAGTCCCCATGCCCTGCTCTCTGGGACCCCACAGGGTTGCAGGTGGTGGCATCCTGGGTGCTCACAACCTGAGGGCTTCTGAGCAGCTCAGGGCAAGCTCACTTAACCAACCCAGCCACAGAGCCATCAGCCATTGTCCAAGGTCAGGCAAGGTTCTGCAGCCAACACCCTTGCCGTGGTGCCCATGGGTGAAATGCTTGCTGTGCTCCTTGGTGAAAGAGAGTCTGCCAGATCCCTGTAGGAAAGAGCTGGGGTCTGGACCAAGCCCCTGCCCTGGCTGCTGTCTTCTGCTTTGGCTTCCAAATGGCCTTGAGCAGGGAGCTGGCCAGGCTGAAGGGGGACCGAAATGTGCAAGGGGCGTGTCAGGAATAGAGCGTTTGATGCAGAAGCAAAGGCCTGTCATTTGGGGAAATTCCAGCCTCAGGGATGCGTGGAGAGAAACGAGGAGAAGAGGTGGGCTGCAGGGAGGTGCCAGCGCAGATCACGCCTTGGGGGATCACCCACCTGGTGCTGAGATCTGGGTTCTTGCCTGACGATGGACTGGGCATCAGTAATGGGGTGCCTGGCTCTCTTCGTTGGTCCCCTTGTGCCAGCCAGGGCATGGAGCCCACAGGACAGTTCTGTTGCTTGTTAAATCTCCGGCTTCATTAGGAATATCGACAGGGGTGATAAACGCAGCCGGGTTACTTCCTCTGCATGGTGTCTTCACCGGGGATGGGGCTACTGCTCTGGGGAGTCTCATATCTGCCCCTGTGCCCTGTGCTCCTGGAGTTTAATGAAGAAGGGGGTTTGCAGAGCTGAGTCCTGTCAGCCCCACTGCCTCCAGGGCTGAGCTCTGATAAAGGCCGACAATCTAGTCACATGTGTGAGTCTAGGAGGGCCTGGCACCCATCCCTGGGCTCTCCCTGGACTTTGGGGAGGTGGTCTTGAGGTGAAAGGCCAGAGCCATCTACAGAGGGGTCCCGGCCAGGCTCAGCTCTCAGGAAGGCGTGCCGAGACAGGGATAGGGGAAGGCAGCAGCCTGCGTGGTGGGGGCCGGGGTCTTGGGGGTCCTGGAGTGGCCCTGGAGGGAGGGCATGGTGCCCTGCATCCCATCTCCACTGCCTGAGCATCTGTGGCCATGGCGTCAGGAGACAGGGGCAGACAGGGTCCCAGAGAAGAGCAGCGGGTAGAGTGGGGGCAGCAGGCATGTGTGGTCACATCTCCTGGCCAGGCTGGTCTGTGCTCAGAGGGAGGGCCACACACAGGACGTTGTGCCCCCCGTACTCCCACCCTGCCATTGCCCCTGATGGATCAAGTGCTGGCAGGAAAACTAATTTTCTAAAAAGGAATCTGCTCCCTTTGAATCACTGAGGGTGATCAGGCAAATTCGGCCCAGGCTGGCCGTGCTAACCTCACGCTGACCAGGGGGCCCACCCTCACACACCTGACAGGCTGCCAGTCCACAGTTCGGGAGCCCGGGCCCCAGAGAAGGTCCTCATGTGGGTCTCTGTCTTGCTTCTCCCCCTACAGGCACACAGATCTGGCTTCCCCGGAAATCTCGGGCCCTGGCCACCTGCAGCCAGGTCAACTGGGCTCATGGTCAGCTGGGGCCCAAGGTGGGATCTGGGGCCTGTCCTGCCTTGGCTGCAGCTAAGGCTGTGATGGTGGCCAATACCCCTTCTGGCCGGCCCCCAGGATGTACACCCATGAGGGCAGGTCCCAATGGTGGTTGCTGGGCCCCAGGGCCTAGGTAGTAGTGGCGCCAAGGGCCTTGGACATAAGGTAGGATGGCTGGAGAAATCAGTGAGTGACAGTGGTGGGAAGAGTGGGAGGCAGACGCTGGAGGCGTGGGCGTCAGCTGCAGCAGCAGGACCTTCCGCCTCCCTCCACCCTCCATCTCCACCCCTGCCTCCTCCAGTCGACCCAGTGGGCGGGCAAGCACTGTGTGTGTGTGTGTGTGTGTGTGTGTGTGTGTATGTGGTGTATGTGTGGTATGTGTGTGTATGTGGTGTGTTTGTGGTATGTGTCCTTGAGTTTGTGAACTTATGTGTGTTTCTGACTGTGAATGTGTGTGAATGGTGTGTAAAGATGAATTTGTGAGTGTGTATGTGTATGTGTCTATATCTGGGCAAGTCTGTGTCCGTCTGTGTGTGTCTGGCGTGTGTGTCTGTGTCTGGTCATGTGACTGACCCTCAGCCCCCGACCCTCGCTCCCCCATGCCTATCCACCCCAGCCCAACAGAGCTCAGGGGCCCCCCGGCCCATGTGGTCTCAGGGAAGGGTAGGGGCGCAGAGCCTGGACACCCCGTGGCCCCATCTCATCCAGACGTCACCCAGAAGCCGCCTTCATCGTCGACGCTGCTGTTTCCCACGGACCTGGGACCGAATGCTTTGCTAAAGCTGGTAAAATGGAACCAAATCAACTGTTCGATGGATTTGGTCCCCTTCAACCAGCTGTAGCTGCGCATTGATGGCACCTCGGCCCTGCGGGAGGACACACGGCCACATGGAGGCCACTCAGGCCAGCTCGGCCAGGGGACCCAGATGCCCCTCCTCGAGGTGGGTTCCTCGGGGACACCCTGCCCTGGCGAGCAACGAGGCAGCAGAACTTGGCTGCCCCACCCCCACTGCCCTTTCCAATTTACTGTGAAAATAAATGTCTGCTTTCACACCGTAGCATCACCGAGCACGTGTGTCCAGGAGCCGGTGCCACGTGGGGTCTGGCACCCATGTCATGCCCACTCAGCCTTGCTCTGCTTTCCCCTTCAGAGCAGCCTTGGTCCAGGAGGTCATCGAGGGCTGCATGGTTTCCTTAGGGGTGCTGAGGGTGGTGATTGGGGGCAGGCCCACTGAGTCCCTGCTCCCACATGTCCTGGGCCACCCTGGGTCCTGGGATAGCTGGCTGCTTGATCAGTCGGCTCCTGACAGAGCCCATCCCAGAAACCTCCCCCACACTGAGGAGCCCCACTCCCGGTGTCTTGTCTCCTTCCTGCTGAAGCAGCTATCAGTTTGGTGTGGAGTCCTACACCCACTGAGGACTCAGGTACCCGCCCGTCAACCTCAGGAAGGGAAAACTCTGGGCTTGCAGCCTGCCAACCCCGCCTCCCCCACAAAGCTGGCTGTTGCCCCAGAAGCTGATCTGCTAGCTTTCAGTGGATTGGATCCACTTCATGTCTGTCTCCCATGGGGGTCAGAGCTGCCAGAGCCCAGGAAAGGAGCACCCACCCTCGGGAGGGGGGCTTCTGTGAAGATGCTGAGCCCAGACCAGGGGCCAGTTTGCTGGCTAGGCTCCCGTTCCGTGTGCCTGGCCAGGATGGTCCTCCAGGTGAGGGTGGAGGTGCCTCCAGAGCCCTGCCCAGAAGTTGGGGATGGGTGGACCCAGCACCTCACCTTCCGGGTTCTGGGAGAACCTGTGATCCAGGAGCTTTGGAGGCCCTTGAAGAAGGAAAGTGACACATCGGAGCCTGGACGCAGCATCACCGCTGCCCCCTACAAAGGCTTAGCTGAGATGATGAGAGGACTTCTCTTTCATCCTGAATCTCGAGTTTATAGAGGGGACACTGCCCCCCCCCCCCCACCTCCTGACTCTGTTTCTCTCACATAGTATCCCTCGGCTCCAGTGGATCGACTTCTGTGTTGAGTAGACGTTTGGGTCTCAGTAGCTGAGGGCCTATAACTTTTGGACAGAAGCCTGGTCCTCACTTTTGTCCTGGACATTTCTTTCTTACAAGATAGCCCTGAAATGCCCCTCACATTACAGTAAAGAAAAGGAAATTCTTGTTTGAAAGAGATTCGTCTTTCTCTCTCTCCTTGATGACATGGATGTGTCCTAGTAACTGACCCTAGATGGTGGAGGATGAGAGGGATGATGGTAGGAAAGGTGGCTGATCTTTCCTATGAGGACGGGTGGGGTCGGGGGGCTTTGCTGAGGGTCCACCAACTGGAAAGCCCCTCCCTGTCTTTTTAACAGCCTCTGCAGAAGGAACCTGCTTCCAGGTTTGCGTGACAGAGGTGGGGGCTCAACCTGCTTTGTCATCTCCCTCTACTTGCCAGTTCTGGGGAAGCCCTCTCACTACCAGACTTTCAAATAAACACGACAGTCGGGCCAAGTGTCAGCAGAGTCCCTGTGTGTGATTTCCTGTCACGTCTCTGGTCTGGTCACACCCAAGGGAGAAAGGAGAGGGGCAGAGTGGGTGGGAGGAACAGAGAACCAACAGACACCCTGGCGGCTACTCGTGAGCCAGGCCTGGGTCACTTGACTGCTTGGGGGTGGTAGGAGGCCCCCCACCAGAATCGCCCAGGCTCTTCAGAGAAAAACCAGGGAGGTGTTAGCACCATGGGAGAAGGGCACGGGCAGATGGAGCCAGGCTCCCTGCACCTGGAGCTACCCTCACTGTGCTGAGGGCTGTGGGTGCGGGAGGGCTGGCTGATGGCCGCTGATCACTTCCACAGCTCAGCGGTCTAGGTGCAGTGGTGGGGGGCTCAGCCTTCTATGTATAGTGGTGGGGGGCTGTCAAGTTCTTTTCTGGGCTTTGACTTTATTTCTAAAAATAAGTAAAAGTAGAAATGTTACAATGCAGACGTCAACAACAAGAAGCACATGTTTTGTAGGCTTAATATAACTGAAACCCGGATGGGTATCATCCGGGCCGTTGAAGGGCTGGTTTCAGTAGATGCTTAGTGTTTTCCAGGACTGTTGTGTCCACAGTGAGAGGCTCACAGGAGGATATAGACTGGTCCCCAGGGCATGTGCCTCTGAGGGTGGTCAAACATCAGGAGACAACGGGCCCTTTCCAGGAGGTGGGTGGGAGTGTGGGGCCCTGACAGGCACCCAGGGTGGGAGGGAGGTTCCCAGCTTGTGGGTGAAGTCTGTCTACTGGGAGATGGCCAGGTCATGTGCTCCCAGTCAAGATCGGAGTGAAAAGCAAATGACACCCAACAGACCCCAGGTGAAGCTGAACCGTAGTTCTCAGCTCTCCTGCCAGAAACGGCTTTCTCAGGGGAGCAGGGCTAGAGCCTATGGAGGCCTTTTTTTGGCATCTTCTAGCACCAACCAGGGACACAGTCACTGACGGGACTACTTGCCCTGCTGCTGCTGCTGCTGCTAAGTCGCTTCAGTCGTGTCCGACTCTGTGTGACTCCATAGACGGCAGCCCACCAGGCTCCCCCGTCCCTGGGATTCTCCAGGGAAGAACACTAGAGAGGGTTGCCATTTCCTTCTCCAATGCATGAAAGTGAAAGTGAAGTCCCTCAGTCATGTCCGACTCTTAGCGACCCCATGGACTGCAGCCTACCAGGCTCCTCCATCCATGGGATTTTCCAGACAAGAGTACTGGAGTGGGGTGCCATAGTCACAGCTTTAAATGTAAGCCCATCATCGCTCCAGAGACGCCAATGATGATGTGTATGAATCTGCTCATCCCTCGCTTTGGCTAAGTGCCCCAGTCCTGCATAAAAATATCAGATCAATAGCCACACATTCACTCTTCTCGAATGAACCAAATGCAGCTTCCATGACCTGCTTCTCCCTGGGTGGGCCTTCTGCTTCTCCTGTCCTGCCCTCCTGTGGGTGTTGGGGCCTGACCCAGGCAGTGTCAGCTGCAGTAACTCCCTGGGACAGCCCCTGCCCAACCCCTCTGGTGTCTCTCCGGAGGGCCTCAGGGGCTGGGCTGAAGAGGCGGGTTCTGTGTACCCCAGAACTTGGAAAATCCTGGAGAGCAGCTTTGGGGGCACTGAACTTTCTGCAGTCCTCTGGGGTTGTCCCTGTCTTTGAAGGTTTTATAGTGGTTCCATTTCCAAGGTAACTCTTTCCACCTGGCGTATCCCCTTCTGGCCCCCTTCCTCCTGAGCTTGGCAGAGGGGCTTTGGGGGTGGGCAGGAGGCCACATTCTTCCAGCTGGTTTGCTCATCAGGGGAAGAGGAGCAAGGCTGGGGGGTCACAGCTCTGCTTGAAGACCCGCTGAGGATGGGGTGGACACTGCAGTCCATCAGGGAGGGGAGAGGGGCTCTGGCCAGCACAGAGGGGAAGGGGGCCCGGCAGGGACCCCAGGTCCAGCCCAGACCTTCCTGTGCCCCCACATTCCCAGATATACCAGAGACACAAAGGTGAGCTGAAGTCGTTGGCAGAGGTGGCAGGGCCGGTGGGTGACTGGCTTCTGCTGAGAAAAACCAGGGCTAGGAACACCCGATCATTGTCTTGAAACTGAAGGACTTTGGGTCCCTGCTCAGGTTTGTCAGAGATGCTTCTCTGTTAGCAGGTCTGCTCAGGCAGCGGAGCTCAGCATTGCCTCAGAGAGTTAATTCCTGGAGCCAAGAATGAGGGAAGTTGCTGCAAGGAGCAGGTTTCCCCCATCCTCCTAACTCCATCATGACTCAGACAGATTGGAGTCCGAGAGTCAGAGTGAGCTTGTATGGGTGGGGCTGCCACCCCCTGCCCACCTTGCCCACTCTGGCAGTTGCAAGTAGGACCCCTGTCCATGTGGCCATTGTCTCCTCAGACAAGAGAAGCTGGGAGGGAAGCCGGGGGTCAGCAGAGCAGGGGCAGGGGCCAAGACCACCGGGAGGCGAGGAGAGGCCTCTTACGTGAACCTAAAGGCAGAGTCAGCCACTTCACTGGAGGACGGCCTGTGAGCCCACCAGCCATTCTCAGGGAAGGCCGTGTGCTGCCCTGCAGCTGCCAGGCCCATGTGCAGAGGCCTCCACGAAGTCCTGTTCTGGGACCTTATGGGAGATCCCCAAGCCTGCTCTCATCTAAGCTGGGGCTGCCCTGCTTTCCTCTTCATGGCGAGGGTGAGGAACCAAAGATGGCATGCCTGGGATTCACAGCCCACCAGGGGAACACCACCATCGGCATCCTTGCCCTGATGTGTGGTGTCTGGGGGCAGAGAGAGCTGGGGAAACCCTGGGATCCAGGACATGCTTCCAGGAATATCCAGAGTCTCTCACTCCGGGAAGGTGCCCTAGTCTCCCTGTGAGCCTCCCTCCTGTTCTCCTTCTATGTCAGCAGAGTACCCCTACTAAGACCCTTCCCCAACCCTCATCCATCCCTGTGGTCCCTCCCCCATCCACAGCACTGAACTTCTGGCCACTCTCAATGAAGGACATGTCAGCTCTGGATTTGGCACAATTTTCAGTCATTCCTATTTTAATAATAACAACAACAAAAATAGCACCTGCACATCATGTGCATTGTCACCCCCAAACGGAAGGTCCTCCTGACCGACCAGAAGTTCCCTACTTGGGAAGAGGCTATTGGGGGATTGGACAGAGCACAGAGGAAGGCTGGGGGACAGAAAGTTCCAGGACTGGCCAGTGGTTCATGGAGGGACCTTGGGTAGTAGTTTGCCTTCTTCACGTGAGGAAAACCTGCCCAAGCAGGCCAGTGGATCAGGCATGGGGATTTGGGCATAGTGCTTCCTTAAACAGTAGAGAAACCAGTGGAGAGCATTTTCAGAACTTGCCTGTGGACAGCTCCCTGCCAAGCTCACTGCCTGCCCCAAGGCGAGCCCTAGGCTGGTGGGCAGGAGACATGTGGGGATGCCCATGGGTGCATCCTGGGGAGCTGGGCTTGCAGGCGCCCAGCCCCACCCCGTGCCCTCCCCTCTGTGTGTCTCTGAGCCCCAGGTACTGATGCCAGAGAAGAACCCTTGAGCTGGAAGACTAGAGCCATTAATCTGAGTCTCAGCAACTTAATTAAAATGCTTGCTCGCTAATGGTTCCAGGCGCAACTCGGAATGAGGGTGTTAACACAGAGACTCACTATATTTGGGGACTCCCTAGCCTGAAAACAGGCCTGCCAAGCTTCTACTATACCCTCAACAGACCTAGTGCCGACACACGAATTATTCATGAGGCACTGTATTAATTGTATTGATCTATCAATAATTAATAACGACATGCTAATAACCACTTCTGTGGCTAGTCTGTGCTGCTTACTCAAGCCCTTCCCACGATGTCCACCCTGGGATGAGGACCATACAGCTTCGGGGGACCAGAGCCTAGCCAAAGGGCAGCGGAGAGCAGTGGGCACATTGCCTGACTATACCCCACCCTGCCAGAGGGAAGTGCAGAAAAAGTGGCACCAAATGGCATGGTGACACGGGTCCCTCCCCAGGTGTGTCCAGGAGGGAGGCCAAGGGCATCGTCAGGTGTGTCCCTCAGCTGACCAGTTGCTTGTGTGTATGTGCTAAGTCGCCTCATTCATGTCTGACTCTTTTGTGACCCCATGGAGTATAGCCCGCCAGGCTCCTCTGTCCATGGGATTCTCCATGCAAGAATACTGGAATGGGTTGCCATGCCCTCCTCCAGGGGATTTTCCCCACCGAGGGATGGAACCTGCATCTCTTAGGTCTCCTGCAGTGGCAGGTGGGGGTCTTTACCGGTTGGTCAGGTATTCCCAACTGTTGGCTGGAGCTCTGTGCTGCCGGGGTAGGCCCATGGGGGTCAAGTGTGTGGGCTCTGGGCCAGCCTGGCTCCAGTCTCAGCTTTTCTCCTCATGTCAGCAGGCCCGGGTGGGTCTCTTCACCCCTGAAGCTCCACTTGGCCTTGAGGAGGGACCTCCTGCTGGGGGAGGCTTGTTTTAAAAATAAAATAAAAACAAGTCAGTGCTCTGCCGCTTGTCCCTTTTGCAGGGCCGGGAGGGAATGATGTTTGGCAGCTGATGTTTGGCGAACCCCACGGAGGCTGGTGCCAGGAGCCCTCCTGCCTCTGGGTTCCCAGTCCCTCTTCATGGGGGCACTTTCACCCAGATCACTGTTATTAGCCCCATTTTAAAGATTGGAAAGGACATTCTGGCAAGTTAAGGGCCTCATCCAAGGTCACAGCCCATGGAACACCTGAACTGGGCTTCAAATACAGGCAGAAGTTTCCAGAACCACAGAGCAAAGCCACTAGGTGCCCCTCTTCCCATCCAACAGTTGGAGAGGTGGCACCCTGAGCCTTGTAGACAGCCCCCTTCCCCAGCACAGTCCTGCAGCCCCTCCCCTGCTTTCTCTCTGCTGCTTTTTTCACTTTCTTTCTCTCTGTCTCTCTCCCCCATGTAATAATGATGGTTCCAGGATGATTATCTGGAGGGCCCCGAGCATAGCAAGCCTGTCCCTTATAGGGGCCTGTGGGGTCTCCCAGATACACCGGGACCCTCGGCTGCTCCACACCTACCCACACGGGCTCTTGTCCTCGGCTTTTTGAGGGCTGGCTCCTTGGGGTGCGTGACTCGGAGCGGAGCTGTCACAGTGAATAAAGGCGTGGATCTTGCTTTTGTGCCCTTTTGGCAACTTACCCCGGAAGAGGCCTCTCCTGAGCAGAGCAGACCCTCGGCATCGCGGGGAGATCCCAGTGGGGCCCACTTCCCAGTGCTCTCTGTGGGAGGGGTGGTCATCAAGGACAGGGGATGATGGGAGGACGTAGGATGGGGCTTCTAGTGAACTGTGAGTTCCTCTTGGAGGCTAGCTCTCATCCCTGCCAGAAAGTGGGGTTTGCCTCCAGCAGGGGGCCAGGGAAGGCTCCCAGGCAGTGTCTGTCCCCCCAGGGCTGGCTGTGCTACCGTAGGGCTTCCCTGAGCCTCAAGTCATGCTGACAACTTGGGGACACAGGCCTGGCTGGCAAGGTCCCTCTTGGACAGCATCTCCCCACATGGCTCAGCAACCAAGCAGGGAATGGGGATTGAGCAGATGGGGTTTGCGGTTGGCAGGGGGTATTGGGGTCTTTAGTGCCCATGGGTTCAGGAGCAGGAGGCCTTCTAGGAGAAGCAAAGGTGCAGAGACGGTGTGACCTGGCTGGGGGCAGCACCCCAGCAGCCTGGCACGGGACCTGCTGGGTGATCGCAGCCAAGTGACCATGTGTCCCAACGTCAGTGTCCTGGGCCAGCCGTGCACCCTCATGACCACCCAAGGGTCAAAGGGAAGACTTTGCTCAGCTCCTGGTGGGGAGAGCCAGGCGAACAGGCAAGAAAGCCTGGCCCCTAGTGGGCCCTGGACCCAGAGGCCTGTGGGTGCCTCTCGAGGGCAGCCACCCTTCCCAGGCCTGCCCTCCTTTTCTGTGTGTTCCTGCCTGATCTTGGCCTTGAGGGAGGAGCTCCAGGTGGGGGAGGCCCTGCAGGCTTGCACAGCAATGGGAACCTGGTGAACGAATCTGGAGTCTTGGTGCAGCCACACCAAGGCCCCAGTAGCAGCCGCATAGATTGTGGGGGTCTTCGAGCACCAAACCCCACATCAGGGAACCTGCGGTCCCTAGAGGCTGTATGGTCCTGTTGGGAGAGGGGTTTGCTTTAAAGCGAGTTTGATCAAGAAGTTGTTCCTAAGGCTTTGGAGAAACTGTTCTCCGGACAACTTGGGGGAGGGGCAAGGGGCTGGGGCGAGAGGGGCAACTGGCATTTTTCTCACCGTCTGGGTGTTAAACCAGCGGCAATGGCTGCTTTCACTCAAAAACGAGCATTGGAAAGCTTCGGAACACAACATTCAGAGAGCAGGGCGGTGAGGACCCCAGGTCCTAAGAAACCAGGTTTGAGCAGCTGCCCCCCTCCCCATGCACAGTACCCTTCCTTGCAAAGCCCCCAACAGGGCAGAGGACTCCCAGTTTGACTCACCCCCTCCCCACTGCCCCCTCCTCTGGGAGGACTTCACGAGGGCCTGGAGGTCTCTCACTTCACTTCTATTTGCTCCTCCCGTCAAGCTGTTTAGAAAGAAAGCACTTAGCACTCCCCGCACCCCTATCCTGTCCCTGAGTCTGCAGCCCAGCCTAACTGTTACATGTGAGTTTCCATGACTGAGACCCATAGACTCAGGCTGCTCGGAATATATTCGTCCAGGAACCTGGGTATGTGTGTGCTAGGTGACAGCAGACAACCCCTTGCTGCCGAGAGGTGCTTGTCACTGCCTCTCTGGTCTGAGGGGGAAATGGACAAACAGCAAAACCAGTCAACTGTGCCCTCCCCCGACCAGTGGGGCCACTGCCAGGACGCCCGCGCTAGCATCTCCCGCTGAAGTCCCCCACTCCGTGTGCACACTGATGGGGATGCCTTGAGGGGAGATGTCAATCCTTGTTCAGCTGCTTGGACAGGTACCACCCACATCACAATTTTCCTTGAAGTTGTCTGATTTAAGCACCTGAACTGGTGTTTGACCAAAGAATTGGGCACCAAGGCCCAGCCGATGAAGCTGTGAAGTCACCTCCTCCCTCCCCAGTGTGATGGGGGTCTTCCCAACCCCACTACCAGAAGGCGGGGAGGCCTGGTATTTCTGGGATTAAGTCACATCTTCCACCCGCTCTCCCAAAGGAGGCCTGTGATGCAGTGGCAAGAGTCTCGGAAGGATTCATGGCTTCTGGCTCCAGGGAGCCTACAGGCCTGGGTACTGTCAAGCTCTGTGCTCATCTTCATCCTAACCCACTCAGGAAACACCTGAGAAGATTCTGTGCTCAACAGAGACCAGTAGAGGCAGGGCGCATGGGGTGGGAGGGGTCAAGGCAGTCACTCCTTACCTGCTTTGGGTGAGTTATCAGGGAGGACTTCCTGGGGGAAGAGATGTGAATCATGAGACCCACATGATGGGTAGGAGTTCTGAGCAGGTGACTTCTCCCAAGTTGTCCCCAGGCCTGCTGGCCACCTGGGCCTTGAGTGCCCTCTGGGAATAGGGATAGGTGTGCACCCGTGTTCTGAGTACCAGCAACATGCTTCTGCAGGTCGCAGCCACACCAACTCCAGGGCTTGCAGTCACAGTGAATTCACCCCACATGCCCTGCCCTCACCTGGACAACACGGCTGAGCTGAACACATAATATGTGAGCAGAACCCCCCTCAGACCCAACCTGCAATGCAAGGTCCACCTGCTCTACAGTCAGGTGTGACATGGCTGTACAAACACAGACCACATGCCCAAAACACACAGGCCACTCACACACATCCCCTGTAGGTGACAGGTCACCACACAGACAGGGCGGCTGGCTCTCCCATCAGAGTCGGCTGTGGGCATGTCTAGGAGCAGTGCACGTGGCCAGCAGACATCCAGAATATTCCTAGCCCAAGGTGGCAGCAGATGGCCCTGCCCAGAGCCATGTGTCCTTCCTGCTAGCCACACTCCTCAGCCCAGATCAGCCTGACTTTTCCACAGCTGAATGGGTTGGAGCCTAGGGACTGAGGGCCTGTGTGACCCGGGCAAGTTGCTGCATCTGGGCCTCAGTTTCATCTGTAAAGCGTGATGACTGAGAAGCAATGCATTGGGGCACATTGCGGAGGGAGAGCGCTTAGACCCAGACCCACGGGGAGAGGCGCCCAAGGCTGGAAGCGCTTCAGGGACCCCGCCCTGGGGCTGCCACCCAAGCAGGACTGGACACCCCCCAGGGCTCATCCTGCAGCCGACACTTCCTGGGCTGCCCGGGCGCTGCCTTGAGGCTACAGGAGCACAAGTGGATGACGCATCACTGCCGCTCCAGGATTCCACAGATGTGTGAACTATGTGTTCCTGAGGGCGAGTGTGGAAACCTAATTTGGAGGCTTCATGCTGCTTATACTCGCTAAAGAAACCCGCTCCAAGAGAGTATCTGATGAGTGCCTCCCTGAGTGGAAAGCTGCCTGGAAGCACTGGTTCTGGGACGGGGGTGGACAAGTGTCGGTAGAGAGGAGGGTTTCCTGAGTGAGTTCACCCGGGAGCACATGGCACCAATGTCAAATGGCCCCTCCTGCCAGCCTGCAGCCCATCTCTGGGACACCATGAGCTGAGGCTCTGACCACACAGCTAATGTAGCGACTATGGGACCGACGGTCCTTGGGACCCATTGTAGGAAGAGCAGCTTCCAGTAAACTTCATCCCAGGACTGGGAGACTGGCGGGCAGAAGTGGGACCCCCTCTCAAGGAACACTTGGTGGACACACTGCCCAGAGCCAGCCCCTGGTTAGGCTGCCACAGTGGGGAACACTGGCATCTTTGTCTGGGTCCCTGAAGCGGGCACTGGACAGAGGTTTGGAGTAGGTACATAGTCTGTATGGAGGTGATGCAAGCAAAGCCTCAAGGAGCTGGGAGGAGAGAGCAGGAGGAGGAGAGGCCATGAGGGAAAGCTGATGAGGGGTGACTGCCTTGAGCCTTGGGGCTCAGTTCTACCGAGGACCCTGATGTTGCCCCAAGTGAAGGACCTGAGTGTGGGACACTGGATGTCTACCACCAGCCTCTTGGGGATGGGGCCTCTCTCCTGGAGGCTCTCCACCTGCCCCGCGCACTGTCCACTCAGGCCACAGATGTTCTCTGTGGGTGGCAGATGCCAAAGCTGTCCAAGGTGGCCCCGGGACCATCCACAGCCCCCCACCTCCCTTTGTGAGCTTGCTTTCAGCACCAAGGAGAGCAGCCGCCAGGCCATGCTGGCCCCACACCAAGGTCTGTGTTCTCTGGGACAGTGACGCCTGGGTTGGCAGCAGGCTGAGGTCATGTTTGTACACCACACAAAGGCAGAATTTTACATGGTTTTCTGCTGGGGCAGAAAGTGCTGCAATTGTCAAGAGTGATGGCTTCTCAGGCAGCGGTTTGTGCGGGACAAGGTTTCCTTTTTCATCTGGGACATGAATAACCAACTTCCTACCATTCTGCCTGGCCTTTTACTATTAATATTATATAGGTTTCAGGTACACGGTGCTAGGGCTCAACATCAGTATACACTACACAGTGGTCACCCCCACAAGGCCAGCTGCAACCCACACCTAAAGCCCTCCCTGCTGGTAATCTGCTCCCTGTATCTATCAGTTTGCTTTTGTTTCATTTTGCATTTTTAGATTCCACATGTGAGTGAAATCATACGGCATTTGTCTTTCTCTGTCTGACGTATTTCACTTAGTGTAATACCTTCAAGGTCCATCTGTGTTGTCACAAATGGCAGGGTTTCATTCTTTTTATGGCTGAGTAATATTCCTTTGTGCGTGTACCATATCTTCTTTATCCATTCATCCATTAATAGACCCTTACATTGCTTCCATGTCTTGGGCATTCCCTATCCATCCATTTATCCATCTATCCATCTGCACATCTCCTTGCCTACCGGATTAGACAGGGCTGACACAGGCCTGCAGGTGCATGGGGCCCTTATCTCAGCAGAGCTGGTGTGAAAGTCTTACAGGGACCCAGATATTGGGGGGTGACTCTGGTCAAACCAGGAGGAAATGGCAGTGCTAAGCCCTGAAACCAAATCTGGGGTGCTCAGGCTGACCAGTCCCTGGGCACACAGGCCCTAAACTCCAAATCCTGCATGGCCAGGGCCTTTGCACATGTGTGCATGTGTGCAAGTATGCACGCATGTGCACAGAGGTCAGAGCGCAATGGAAGTTGTGTTGAATACAAAGTGTTGCACACATGACACGTGTGAACATGTCATACACACACTCATGCGTGTGTGTACACACAAGCACAACCCAAAGCGCACCCACAGCCGCCACCCTTCCTCTGCCCCTGGGAAGAACTTTCAGA
Organism: Bos indicus; assembly: GCF_029378745.1. NCBI lineage: Eukaryota > Metazoa > Chordata > Mammalia > Artiodactyla > Bovidae > Bos > Bos indicus. Next base: position 54,764,963 of record NC_091772.1, on the reverse strand, counting down.
GACAACAGGTGAAAATGCGCAGTCCCAGCCCTGGGAGACTTGGAGCCCATTTTTGTCCCAAGTCCTTGCCTGGTTGATGGTGAAGAGTGGGGCTCAGTGACTGGTTGGAGCCTGTGTTTGCAGTGCTGGGCCTGGCATGGTGAATGTGCCAGGCAGGCAGCCGAGCAAGGGCTCAGGCCAGCGCGGGGCCAGGTCACAGAGATGGGCTGCAGGAAAGGGAGGGGCGGGCCAGGCTGTGCCAGCCACGGGGGAGGCGCCTCTGCGGCAGGTCCATTAACAGCATGGATGGAGGCTCCGGGCTGGAGCCAGAGATGACTTAAGAGAACACCAGAGGGATGGGATGTGGTCCAGGAGAACACAGCCTCGTGCCAGGTGAATAATTCAGCAGGCTGGCTGAGACAGGAGGCGGGCAAGGCTGCTCCAAGCAGCCAGTGAAGGGCAGGCAGGACGAGGGTTGGCAGTGGGTTCCGGGTCATCCCCACACCCGTGGAGAGAATAGTGGGGAAGCAGAGGTATGGAGGGCTCCCCACCCAGTCCCCAATTTGTGCCTGAGCTGATGCTTGGCCTCACCAGGGAGAGGCTTGCAGGAGGGCACTGCCTAGCCACACGGGGCTCAGGACTCCTGCTGGACCTCCCACTGAAGAGCAGGAATCCAGGGTCAACACAAGGTCAGGGCAAAGGTCTGGAATGTGGGTGTCAATTTGGGGTCATCGATATCTGGGTGACCTTGAAGCCTTGGAACTGGCTGAGGTCACTGGGAGTGTGGACAGCGGGGAGAGGAAGCCTGAGTCCTGCAGCCCCAGGAAGGGAAGGAAAGAGGGGAGGCTGGGATGGGGAGTGTGAGAGAGAAGTTGGGGGATACAGTGTGTGCAGTTAGTGCTCAATAAACACAAAGTCCTTGGTGGCTCAGACAGTAAAGAATCTACCTGCAATGCAGGAGACCTGGTTTCGATACCTGGGTTGGGAAGATCCCCTGGAGAATAAAATGGCTACCCACTCCAGTATTCTTGCCTGGAGAATTCCAAGCACAGAGGAGCCTGGTGGGCTACAGTCCATGGGTTTGCAAAGAGTCGGACATGACTGAGCAACTAACACTTACACTGTTTTCAGTAAGTTATTGGCTTAAAGCTCCCTGGTCAAGAGACTGTGGGACTCACCTGCCCGAGTCCAGATGGACAGATAGCAAGCTGGTCCCCAGGGTCAGTGTGGTGCTGTCACTTCGGCCATGTGCCCACGTTGCTGTGGTTCCCCTCCTCCGCTTCCTTGTGTGAGGCTTGGGTCACACAAGCTTCTAGGAGTGTGGGGGCTAGCTATGCCAGGACCCACGCAAGCCATTACCCACCTCCTGCATCCTCTTCCATCAAGGGTGAGGAAGGGTCTCCCATGGACATCCACCCGGAGCCATATTTACCATGACCAGAGGGCAGATGTTGCAGGCCCATTGTTCAGGAAAAAGTACTGAGGCCCCCACAGGTGGAGTCCCAGCACACAGTAGGACAAAACCCTGCCCTGATGGCTCCCAGTGCCCAAATCTGATGGAGATGAGCCCCTGAAGTCACCTCCGTGCAACAAGGACAATGAGCCTCCAACCACCAAGAGGGGAAACATGTCAGGACAAGTGGCTGGCCTGGGACATAGATCAGCTGCATCTAGCTGGGGACACCGTTCTCCATGAGCCCCCTGTGGCCTGGGGAAGGAAGGATTGGCTGTGGGGGGTGCTTTGCTCATGTCAACATGCCCACAGTTGCTGGGGGCTCTGGCTATGTCAGCCTTGGTGCTGGTCAGGCCTGGGTATTGGAGGGTGTGCTGGGCCTCGCCTGGACAGCCTCAAGGGAGGCCAGGCCTGATGAACATCAAGGCTACTTTAGCCAGCTCAGACTGCTGCAGCAAAATACCACATACTGGGTAGTTTACACTACAGAAATTGACTTTCTCAGGGGTCTGGAGGCTGGGAGTACAAGATCAGGGCCAGCACAGTTTGGTTCTCGGCTCCCTCTCTGGCTGATGGACAGCTCCCTTCCTGCTGGGTCCTCACAGGGCCTGCTCTTGGTGTGCATGCAGACAGAGTACTCACCTTATGGACCACTAATCCTGCCACGAGGGCCAAATCCTCATGACCTAATGTAACCCTAACTGCCTCCCACAGCCCTGGCTTCAAACACCATCACATTGGAGGCAAGGCTTTAACACATGCATTTGGGGGAATTTTAGGAGGATGTACACTCAGTCCAGGACATGCAGAAATCCTCAACAGATACTGAGAAATCAAATGAAGCAAGAGTAATAAATACGTCATAAGTAAGTGAATGTCAGCTGAGACTGAAACTCCAATATCTGGGCTGCCTGATGCAAAGAGCCAACTCATTGGAAAAGACCCTGATGCTGGGAAATTGGAGGGTAGGAGGAGAAGGGGGTGACTGAGGATGAGATGGTTGGATGGCATCACTGACTCAACAGACATGAGCTTGAGCAAACTCCAGGATATAATGAGGGACAGGAAAGCCTGGAGTGCTGCTGTCCATGGGGTCTCAAAGAATCGGACACAACCTAGCAACTGAACAATAGCAACAACAAAATGGACTTAGCCCTGCAGTGTGTGGCTGGCTCGGTGCTCAGTACAACTCAGGGAGCAGTGAGGACCAGGCCTGAGCTGCCCTGTGCCTGGTGGGGGAGGCAGAGTGCGGCCAGAAGCTGGGTCAAGCCAGCTTGATGCAACATATTCCTTTTCTGCATCAAAGTCCGACCAACATCTTCATCACCAGCACCAGCTGCCCACCCTCCCCCCTCCACCATGGGGAAAGGAGGGCGGGGCTGGACTCAGTCTGAGCTGGGGACCACCAGGCCACACATGGAGTTAGGAGCAGAGGGCTGGAGCCCATTCTGGCCCCTACCTCCCATTCTCTGGGCCACTCTGGCTGCTTGGGACGGCAGAGACCGAGTCAGATCCAAATTTCCCGCCCCACCAGCTCCAGGGGGTGAATAATTGATGGCAGAGCCGATGAGCTCAGAGCTGGTGGCGGGGGCGATCTGGCCGAACAGCAGTGACTCAGCGGGAAGGAGGAAATGGGAAGCAGGCGTATCACACACACACCCAGCCCCGCGGTCACGGGCAAGAAGGGGGACGTGAGACATGTGGGCCATGACAGCTTAATGACCTTTGGTTAAAGCAGCCCCTGAACAAGTTAGTTCAGGGACGCTCTGTGCTGAGACCACTCCATCAGCTGGGCTGGGAGGGGTGAAGACAGGCAGGGGTCTCAGCCCTGCTGGGGTCTGAGGACAAGGCCTCTACACCCCCTCCCACTGTGCTCGCTCCCCTCGAGCTGTGGAGCTGTGCCTGAGGCAGCAGCAGCATGGCCAGGTGGGAGGGGCAGAGGCCAAGTAGGAGGGGCCCTGAGTGGGAAGGTGGGGCCACTCGGGCCAGCCCTCAGCCCCAGCCCTCCAGCAACTCCCATCAAGCCCCCATCTGGGCCCCTCCTGTGAGAGCTGGCTTCTCAGAGACCGCCAGCCATTCTCTGCCAGAGCTGCCCACACCAGGGATGTGGGAGGAGGGTGCCCTGCAGCCCACCCGTCCTCCAGGGGCCAATTGAGGGATGGCTCACAGCAGTGTCAGGATCAAGCCCCAGGCTGGGGACCCAGCATCGGTGGCCGCTGTCCAGGTGAACAGGCCGCCGTTGGAGACTGGCCATTGGGAATCACATGGCCTGTATTTGTCAAAATGCTTCTCTGAATCACTCTGTGGCCTGATGCACAGTTGGACTGGGCAGCCTGGAACATTTAAATTTTTCACCCTTGGGAATTGCAGGGGAAGTCCCCTCCGAAAGTTCTCCCTCACACCTGTTTGAGCAGCTTTATAACATTCAAATTGCCGCTCATGCCTGTTGGGCACAATTTCATTAACAAGGAATAGAGTGCTTGTGGGTGACACCCTCCTCTTCCTGTGAGGACCAAGCTGCTTGACTTTTGCCCAGGTAGGCGGCAGTATCTGAGATTCCAAAAGGAGAGAAAGATGCTGCTGGTTGGAGAGACAGATAGGTGGGGGGCGGGGGTGGTTTCTGATGAAGAAAAACCCCTTGCTGGAGAACAAAGGGTAAAAATAGCAGCTCAGTTAAATGGACCACACTCCCAGCCAATGATGCCAGCACTTCCTGCCCGCTGCTCTCCGAGGACCCACGCACTGACCCTGCGCCGGGAAGCGCTGGGCTGGGGGCCAACGGAGCACTCTCGGAGCTGAGAGAGGCCCAGATTTAACTGGTGTTATTCATTAGCTGTTTTACTCAACTGGCTGGCCAGGCCCCAACACAGCCCTGGCTGCCTCCAGGGTTGCAGAGATGTGGGACTATGGGCAAACATCCCCCAGGGCCGGGCAGTGTGCACCTCACAACCCCTCAACAGCATCCTTCTCCTTACACTTTGGCGACATGTCCCAGAGACTCGTACTCCTGAAGCTCACCATCCCTCCGCAGGCCCCATCCAAGGAAGCTGGCTGTCAGCTCTCACTTTCTGACAATTTAGAACCCAGACAGATGGATGACAGGCAGATAAAGAATATTTGTTACAGCTTCAAATGTCAAAAATCCCTGTGCGTTAATTGTGGGCCCAGGTGTGTCCCCCACTGTGGGTGATGGAGGCTTTGGTCTGGGGAACCTCTCAATTACACACCTGTCACGAGCAGATTCTCTGAGCTGTGGGCCAGCTGGAACCCCAGCTCATTCCAGCTCGATGGCCACACACGGAGGAGTGTGAGGGCCACTGTGTGTCCACCACGGGCAGGCCAATTTTAGGTTATGTGATTTCCTCTTTAAATAGCATCCGAGGTGACTAGCAATGTGCGTGCATGCTCAGTTGCTTCAGTCACTCTGACTCTCGGCGACCCCATGGACTGTAGCACACCAGGCTCCTCTGTCCATGGGATTCTCCAGGCAAGAATGCTTGAGTGGGTAGCCATGCCCTCCTCCAGGGGACCTTCCCAACCCAAGGATCAAACCCACATCTCCAACCCACGTCTCCTATGGCTCCTGCATTGCAGATGGGTTCTTTACCCACTGAGCCACCTGGGAAACCCGCCCTTCTCCATATTAGGAGCATAAGCCATTTTAAAAGTCTCCTCCTCCAGGTATGTCCAGTGGAGCCACAAGCCTGTGCCAAATGAAGGAAGAAATACGGGTGAGGGCAGCTGGAGGGGCCGGAGGGCTGAGCGGCTTCCAGCCCAGAGGCCTCAGCTTTCCCCCCGAGGGGTCATCCAAGGACCAGGAGTTTTAGGAGTGGAGCGCCCGCCCTCCGCATCCCCTGTCTGGCCAGGCGGCAACATTACAGTCATCGGCTGCAAGGATGCTAAACATAAAACGCTTGCTTTCCGGGAAAACTGCTGACGCGTGGGGCTCTCTGGCAGAGAGAGAGCTTGAGGGAGCTGGGCCTCCCGGATCTGCTTGACACGTGATGGCTTAGACCGTGATCAATTTTCAATCCCTGGAACGAAAATAGTCTTGATTTATGAAATTCCACAAGTTGATTCTTCCCTATGTCACCCGGCATTAGAAACAATGGCGTTCTCCCAGGCAGGCCTGTCGGGCACAAGGGTGACCTCAGACAGGTCCATCTGAGACCCACCCAGCACCAACTGTGCCCCGTGCCTCGCACCTCCAGACATAGCAGAAGCAACTCAAGTGTTCACATCTCCCAAGGAGCCCAACCATACCCACACAGGCTGTATCTGCAGGACCCTGTTCCTATGTTTCCATGGCTTTCACAGGCTCCCCTCTCTGAGACCTTGTTTGCACTTGCTGGGGTCAGCAGTGGTTCTGAAACTGACCCTGACCTCAGGGGTCACCACCCAGAAGATGAAAGATGATGAATTAACGGAAGACAACCCTTTCCAAGTCCACCCACCAGGAAAACTTTGTATTCATGGGGGTTGATGAAGATCTATCAACTTCAGCCCATTTAAAAACCATATAATTATATTCTGTCTGCAATTTCTGGTCACTAATGCAAGACCCTCAGCTAATTATGTAAGTAAAGTACTTGAAGCATCGTTTAGAAGCCTTGAGTCACCACATACCCCAGTCTGCCAGACAGATAAAGTAGTGGGCACACAGCTGAATCATTTTATTATTCTGGGATGATGAAACAAGCACCACTGAGGAAAAGACTGATGTACTTGACCTTGTGAAAATTTAAAACGCCTGTATGGTTAGAGATACCGTAAACCAAAATTAAAAGCAAATGGCAAACCAAGAATGAGTGTTTCAATCCATGTTACAGATGGACAGTCAACAGTGTTCTGAAAATGTAGCTGAAGTATTGGAGCACTGGCACATCCACAGAAGATGGGCAGAAGACTTGAACAGGCATTTCACCAACTACACCAAGAAACTCACGTCAAATGCCTGACTTTGCCTGAATCAAAGATACACAGTGAAAGAGCCAATGACATTCAATTCATCTTCTGCCAAACTGGCAAATGATGATTTACATTGTCAAGCCAATTCTGGCCAAAGGACAGAGAAAAGGCATTCTTATGCTCTGCCAGACTGGTTCCAAATAGGAAAAGGAGTACGTCAAGGCTGTATATTGTCACCCTGCTTATTTAACTTACATGCAGAGTACACCATGGGAAATGCTGGGCTGGGAGAAGAACAAGCTGGAATCAAGATTGCTGGGAGAAATATCAATAACCTCAGATATGCAGATGACACCACCCTTATGGCAGAAAGTGAAGAGGAACTAAAAAGCCCCTTGATGAAAGCGAAAGTGGAGAGTGAAAAAGTTGGCTTAAAGCTCCACATTCAGAAAACGAAGATCATGGCATCCGGTCCCATCACTTCATGGGAAATAGATGGGCAAACAGTGGAAACAGTGTCAGACTTTATTTTTGGGGGCTTCAAAATCACTGCAGGTGGTGATTGCAGCCATGAAATTAAAAGACGCTTACTCCTTGGAAGGAAAGTTATGACCAACCTAGATAGCATATTAAAAAGCAGAGACATTACTTTGCCAACAAAGGTCTGTCTAGTCAAGGCTATGGTTTTTCCAGTGGTCATGTATGGATGTGAGAGTTGGACTGTGAAGAAAACTGAGCACCAAAGAATTGATGGTTTTGAACTGTGGTGTTGGAGAGTCCCTTGAACTGCAAGGATATCCAACCAGTCTATTCTAAAGGAGGTCAGCCCTTGGTGTTCATTGGAAGGACTGATGCTAAAGCTGAAACTCCAGTACTTTGGCCACCTCATGCGAAGAGTTGACTCATTGAAAAAGACCCTGATGCTGGGAGGGATTGTGGGCAGGAGGAGAAGGGGATGACAGAGGATGAGATGGCTGGATGACATCACCGACTCGATGGACATGAGTTTGGGTAAACTCCAGGAGTTGGTGATGGACAGGGAGGCCTGGTGTGCTGTAATTCATGGGGTCGCAAAGAGTTGGACATGACTGAGTGACTGAACTGAACTGAACTGAACTGATGCTCTGCCAAGAGGAGTAGAAATGGGTGTGTCGTTTTTGAAAAGTGCAAAGACAGACGAAAATCCCAGTAAAATTCATGGAAATATGTCCGTAGGAAATAAGTTTCTGCCAGAAGATTTTCATGCAAGGATAGTCATCCTACATAATCCCCAAAGCTGGAAACAGTCCGTGTAAGTTAGGTAAATTATGGTGGAACAGGAGGTAGCCACCAAGAAAGCTGTAGAAGAATATTTACGGGCATGGAATGGTATCCATTGTACACTGTGAAGTGGAGTGAAGGGGCTGAGAAATCTGGGTGGCAACATGTACGCACTGTCTTATAGGAAAGGAATGAGTAAATAAATAGATGGTCAAGGGCATGTTGACCCTGGTCACTGCTCTCAGGTGACCAAGCAACTGTCAGGAACTTTCTCACTACCAACCAGGAGAAATGACAAGACGATGGGTTTCCTAGCTCCACTGCTGACTAGTCAGCTTTCCGTTCCCATCGATTTTGTTCTATAAATCACTTCCAATTGAATTATCTGGAATCATAATGCAAAGAGGCACGCACTTGAACGAGACCGGCAAACACAGACGAGGAAGACGGGCCCCTCCTCTCAACCGATTCAGTGAGTCGATTACTGTAATAACAGAAGAGGAAGCGGCAGGGCGGCCGGGGTAGGCCCACTGTCATAATATTTTCCTTGCAATTAAAACAGAATTTTTAAAAGGTAACGTGAGTGGTGGAGAGGAAAAATCAGTGCCTGCCTTTCAGAGGTGAATAAAGGCGGACCGTGGGAAACAGGACCTGCATTCCAGCTCTCCGCTCACCAGCAGTGGCAGCCGGGCAAGCTGCTTAACCTCAAGGCTTTATCTTGACCTGTAACATCGGGGTGGGGGGGATGAGCCTGTCTGCCCTGCAGAGAGGTTGTCACAGGGTTAGACTCCTCTTCGGAAGTATCTGATAAGTGTGTGTGGCTATTGTCAGGTGTGTTAAGGTACGTCAGGTATTTAAGCACGACACAACTCCTTTCCACTGGAATTTTGCTTGGCTAAACTTACAGAAATCCAGTTAAGGCTCACGCATACCCTGAACCCATCAGCTCTGCACAGACTGCCCAGGCAGTACCATTCACGACAGCCCCAAGCTGGAGACAGCCCAGTGTCTATGTTCCATTTTAAAAAGATATTTTTATTTATATATTTGGCTGCTCTGGATCCTAGTTGCGGCATGCAGGACCTTAGCTGTGGCATGTGGGATCTAGTCCCCAACCAGCGATCAAACCTGGGTGGAGTGCCCTGGGAGCTCTGAGTCCCGGTCACTGGATCACCAGGGAAGTCCCTCTACGTGCTGTTTATTGGATAAACTGTTGCCTGTTCGTACAATGGCACACAACACAACAACACAAAGAAAGAGGCTACCACTGAATGAGACAACCAGGATGAGTCTTGCAAATATAATCTGTATGAAAGAAGCCAGCCACACACACACATACTGAATGACTCCACTGAAGTAAAAGACAGGAAGCTAGAAAAGAGGACACAGCCTCTCAAGAAAGTGAGCCTAGAATTGTCGTCTGACCCAGCATCTCTGCCTCTGGGTATTTACCGGAAGGAATAAAGGCAGGATCTTGTGGAGATGTTCACAGAATTCTTCATAACAGCATCACCAAAAGGCAGAAACAACCCAGGGCCAGTGGCACCCTCTGCTTTCTGTTTAGGGGGACGTCGAGCCCAGGCCTGGAGGAGCCGAGGCCTTGATGATTTGAGGCAAGGCTCAGATCGGCTCACTCGGCAGCTGAGTCCAGAGGACATGGTCAAGGACACCCCCTCCCAAGAGGATCCGAGGGGACACCTGAGGCCTCAGGTGCCCGGATACACAGGGATGGGAGAAGCAAGCCTGCTGGGGGATCCTGTAACTTCCTTTTCTGCTGTAACGAAGACGGGGACTACCAGGCATGGAAGAACCACACCTGCCTGGACACACAGCCAAGAGCGAGAATCTGGCTCAGAGGCAGTGCTCCTAAAGTCACCAGCAAGGTCACCTTCCTCCATGAAGCTGATTCACTCCCCTCCCTCCTGGGAAAGCTGAGTCCCTCACGCACCCAAGGTTCTCACTCAGCAGGACCGGCAGCCGGCCAGACGTCCCTCCCCTCCTGCCTGCAGACACTGGCAAAGATACCCGCTGTCCTGTGGCTGCTGGAGTTGGGGTAGCTGGGCAGACCCAGGGCCCGGGGGCCCAGGGCTGCTGATGTGCTCTGAGCTCAGAGCATGGAGAAGCCAGTTCCTGTCCCTCGTGTCTACCTGTTCCTTCCGCGTGGAGCCCTTCCTCCAAGGGCAGGTTTCTTGCACAGCCACAGCTTTCGAGGGGCCCAAAAGGGCAGGAGAGGGTGGTGACTGGGCACCTCTGCCAGCCTGCCTGTGTTCCTGGTGGCTCCAATGTCCTGAAGCAGCCGGCTGACTTATCACCTTCTGGGCGTCATCATCTTCTCAGACATGCATCCCAGGGAGGCGCTGCCCAAGGGTTCTATCAAAACACAGAGGAAGAACAAGTAGGAAACACAGGTGAGGGGTGGAGACCATGGCGGCGTCCAGCTCTGTGTGACCGGTAAGCAGCCACCCTCCGTGCCCACAGGGTTTTCACTGCACCTGCTGCCCAAGGGAGGTGCCAGGAGAGTGAGTGTCAGACCGCCCTGCTTCGCATCTGTCTTCTAGTGCTGTTGCTCACCCACAACGGCTGGAGAAGGCTGCCACCACCTCCCAGCTTTCACAAGGCGGGAGGGCCTCAGGGGACACGGGACAGCGTCGCTGGGACAAAGCTGCAGCCAGCTCGGCAGACCCAGGGCTGGAGGACCCATGTCCCACCAGGGACCCCTCACTGTGGCCCAGCTCTGGAGGGTTCCACGGCCCCACCCTGCTCACCACTGGGCTCCCTGCTTCTCGTCTCAGGCTGGCTGTGCTGGCTTTCTCAGTTCTGGCTCTGACCAGAACACCATGAACACAGAACTCTGGGTGTGCAGGTTCCCTACTGGTGCCCAATGGATCAGGCTGCCATGTACCTCCCCCAACACACACATTCACCGCCAGGGCCACCAGACTCCTACCCCTACCTGGGTCAATCTCACCACCGGCCCCACAGCCACCCAGGAGCCCAAGAGTTTGGTGGGCCAGGCTCAGGTCGACTCCCCACTGGCCCTGCTGTGGGCCTCCAGTCCACTGTCCCCTGGCCTGCCTGGAGAACTCATGGCCCCTCAAAGACTGGAGAGCTTCCCAAAGAAAGAGTCATTACTTGTCAGATGTCTCCACTGCAGCTGCTGATGGCAGGTATCCACCACATGACATCCACTTCCTGAGCACGGGGTGGGGTGGAGGCTGAATGAGTCTGGGACACGGTACCCCAGGAGGTGACTTTGATGGAAGGGTGAGGAGGCCACTGCCCGTGAGCAGTTAGTAACCAGCAAAGCAGAGCTCTCTCTGGAAATGCCCCCTGCTGGAAACACCCCAGGAGAAGTCTGCTGCCTTGCAGGGGGATCATTTGTCACCCAGATTGGCCCTCCTGCCTAAGCCCTCCAGGACCCGCCTCCTCTGACAGGTGGTGAGTGGGGTCCAGGACACCCCCCAGGCCCCAAGAGCCTCTGCATGGTCCAGCCAACGGCAAGAGGGAGAGGAAGCTCCTGGTTGGAACACCCTTCTGGGAGCCCAGGGCAGGGCCTTGTTTCTGGGTGGAGACCAGCCTCTCCCCTGGGCCCTAGCTGGTAAGCTGAGCCCCCTCTGCAAAGGAGGGGTCAGTGGGACATCCACTATGCCCACTGTGCTGGGGACTGAGGCCCAGACTGACCCCTCTGTGGCAGAGACCATGGGCTTCACACCACTGTGTAGTCAGCACTGTGTCCAGCACCACACCCACCTCATGTAGATGCACACACAAACACAGAGACACAGACACACACACAGACGTAGACACACACACACACAGAGACACACAAACATAGACATACACATAGACATAGACACACACACACAGACACACACAGATGTACAGACAACCGTAAACACACAGACACATATAGATACACACACAGAGACACAGACACGTAGATACAGACACACACACAGTTACACATAGACACACACACAGAGACACGCATAGACACTCACAGACGCATATAGATACACACACAGACACACACACAGACACACAGAGACACACACACAGATACACAGAGACACACAAAGACACACAGAGACATATAGACACACACAGAGCCATGCATAGACGCACACATAGACACACACACATAGACACACACACACACACACAGACATACACAGTGCACACTCTTCTGCCACCCAGAGACTCACAGCCTCCAGCGTCACTCACCACTAGGTGGCCCATTAAACCTTCAGGTTTTGTTTGTTAAACTCGTGCATCTAGATTATTACGATTGAATAAAAATAGAATAGAGCCTCATTTGTAATTTTACATGAAACAGTTAAAATTAATTTTAATAAATCTTTGATTTACCCTGAAATAGCCCCCAAATTATCATTTCAACATATAATCAACATCAGGGGTTATTAATGAAGTATTTTACTTTCCTTTTTTTCTGCTGAGTCTTCAAAGTTCCCAGATGTTTTATGCTTACAGTGCATCTAAGTTCAGAACCTAAATCCTTACCAGAAATCATTGCTTATACTTAAATTTCATAAGATCTATAGTCAAAAAGGACACTCATTTACCTCAGTTGTTTTAAACATACTTAAAAGCTTTCAAAAACTGCACAAGTATCAGTTTAAATTTTTAAAGGTAACAAAATCAGCTTAATGTGCTAGGTGGCTGGGACTGGGTATCAGAGGCAGTGTCTCCAGCCCCCACCTTCAGGTAGCCCACCTGGGTTAACAGCCGTGAGATGAATGACGTTACCGGTGTTCTAAAGGACAAGCAAGGTGGGGCGGGAGCAGATGCATGCCCTGCCGGCATAGAACCAATAGCAGAAAAGTCTCAGTTACCAGGCACTAGCTGGGTGACCTGGGGGGCCAACCCCACCCCTGCAGAGAGATGCCAGCTCAGATCCCAGGCCAAGGGATTGAAAGCCCTTGGAGCAGGCACAAAGAGGAGAAAGGACAGCAAGGGGACCTGGGGAGGGAGGGTGCCTGAGTAGCAGCTGAGATGCTGGTTTGTGGGCGGAGAGTGGTCCCTAACAATACCTTCATCCTAACCCTAAATCTGTGAACCTTGCTTGGCAAAGGGGTATGAGCTGTGAGATGGGAGATGAGCCTGGTAGTCTCTGGGGTTGAGAGCAGTGAGGCTGGAAGCTCAGAGCCAGAGGAGACGTGCGATGGAAGCAGAGGTGGGAGCAATGTGGGGAAAGGGCCATGAACCGTGGGATGTGGTGCATCTGAAAGCCAGAACAGGAAAAAGCCTCCGGGAGGAGCTCCATCCTGCAGACACCAGAGGCAAGGAGGCCAGGACTCTGGCCCCAGAGCTGCAAGGTGCTGGCCATGTGCTACTCTCGGTCAGCTCAGGGACATGTCACGGTAGCCAAGACTCGCCACCTCCCTGGGAGGAGCTGGGTGCTGCCAGCACCATGAGGTTGCCAGAAGCCATGGCTGCTTTAGAAGGTTTGATCCATGCTTCTTAAATATTAGTGCATGATGGGACAGTGACCCCAAGGCCACACGCTTCTGGGAAGCTTGTAGTCTTGTCCCCTGAGCTCTCCTACAGCCCCACTTACTGCCCCACTGCACATATGGACAGACTGAGGCCCATGGCGCAGCCCATGTGCCAGCCTCGTGGGCATGGACCACGGAGAAGCCCAGATGGGGCAATATTGTAACGTGCCTAGGGTTAGGGTCAGGCTGGTCAGGTCTGTCCTTGGTTCCCTGGACGGACCTACTGTGCTGTGTAAAACTTCCCAAGGCGTCCCCCCTGGAGCATTTAGGAGTTTCCGTGGGATGATGGGGCTCACCTCTGTGTACTGGAGTGACACCCACTCATGGGGACAGATGTCGCAGTCAGAGACAGAGGGAGCTGAGACAAGGAACCACGTTTCCTCTTCGACCAGAGAAGAGGAAGAGGGTGGCATGAATATTCAGATCAGTGATGTCTATGAACCTGAATAGCATCACTTGTGCCAGCAGGGTGGTGCAGGGAGGCACTCAGAGAGATCTGTACCTGACCCCACCCTGGGGGACTTCCAGCCTTACACAAGCTGGTTGTTTTTTTTTTTTTTTTTTTCTGTTCTAAAGATTTAATTGCTACTGTGGAAAATTCTGAAAGAGACGGGAATACCAGACCACCTGACCTGCCTCTTGAGAAACCTATATGCAGGTCAGGAAGCAACAGTTAGAACTGGACATGGAACAACAGACTGGTTCCAAATAGGAAAAGGAGTACGTCAAGGCTGTATATTGTCACCCTGCTTATTTAACTTACATGCAGAGTACACCATGGGAAACACTGGGCTGGAGGAAGCACAAGCTGGAATCAAGATTGCCGGGAGAAATATCAATAACCTCAGATATGCAGATGACACCACCCTTATGGCAGAAAGTGAAGAGGAACTAAAAAGCCTCTTGATGAAAGTGAAAGTGGAGAGTGAAAAAGTTGGCTTAAAGCTCCACATTCAGAAAACGAAGATCATGGCATCCTGTCCCATCACTCATGGGAAATAGATGGGGAAACAGTGGAAACAGTGTCAGACTTTGTTTTTTTTGGGGGCTCCAAAATCACTGCAGATGGTGACTGCAGCCATGAAATTAAAAGACGCTTACTCCTTGGAAGGAAAGTTATGACCAACCTAGATAGCATATTAAAAAGCAGAGACATTACTTTGCCAACAAAGGTCCGTCTAGTCAAGGCTATGGTTTTTCCTGTGGTCATGTATGGATGTGAGAGTTGGACTATGAAGAAAGCTGAGCACCGAAGAATTGATGCTTTTGAATTGTGGTGTTGGAGAAGACTCTTGAGAGTCCCTTGGACTGCAAGGAGATCCAACCAGTCTATTCTAAAGGAGATCAGCCCTGAGATTTCTTTGGAAGGAATGATGCTAAAGCTGAAGCTCCAGTACTTTGGCCACCTCATGTGAAGAGTTGACTCATTGGAAATGAGTCTGATGCTGGGAGGGATTGGGGGCAGGAGGAGAAGGGGACGACAGAGGATGAGATGGCTGGATGGCATCACTGACTCAATGGACGTGAGTCTGGGTGAACTCCGGGAGTTGGTGATGGACAGGGAGGCCTGGCGTGCTGCGATTCATGGGGTCGCAAAGAGTCGGACACGACTGAGCGACTGAACTGAACTGAACTGAACTGAACCCACTTTTGGTGTTTACCTGACTTCCAGGTGCTTTGAAAAGGAGCTTACCCTGGGAGGTGGGGGAGGGTCTGGCTCCTGTGCAACTCTCAGTCAGTCCGGGCAGTTGCGGGGCTTTGTGCTTTCTGGAAAGAGTCCATGTGCCTGAACTCACAGCTTCGCCCTGTACCCGTCACAGAGGGCCGAGCAGCTTCTCTGACACACTGGCTCATGTCCACAAGGACAGTCTGTGACACAGTGGTCCCACTGCCTGAGGGTCAGGAGAGGGTGCTATCAGAGGTTGCCGGGAGCCAGGCAGTCAGGAAATTTCTTTCTCAAACTGCCGCAGGGCAGAAACTTGCCTCCCTTTCTGGCCTGGTTATTTTCCAGAACTGAAACTTTCCTCTCAGGGGGCAGGAAGGACATGAAGCCACTGGCAGCTCAACCAGAAACATTTCCGACTGACCAGAAGTCACAACTGCCCAGAGTGGAGCCAGGACATGACTCAGCAGAACAAGGGGGTTGGGGGCAGGGCCGGAGGCAGCCTGGGGACCGCGGGGCACCCCCAGGTCTATGGAAGCTGGGAGGCCTGGCCACCCCCTACTTTTCAAACCATGTGCTCTCTGGCCACACGTTAGGGGCCCTGATGGGTACAGAACAGTATGGAGGAGGTGGTTCAGGTGAGCAAAGACCCAGGACAGGGCCAAAGGCAGGAGAGGGGCTGAGGAGGTCACTACTCCTGTTCCCATCTCCTGCTCCCATGGTGGGAGCATCTGGGAGTGACAGGAGGGTACGCCAGCGAAGGCTTCTCCCACTTGCCATGCGGGTTGACAGCTCTGTGTGCCTGAACTCTGCCCAGCTCCCCCTAGATGACCCCTGAACCAGACCCAAGCAGAAAGGAAGTCACGTGTCAGGCTGAGCCTGTGTCCGGGAATCCTGCTCTGCCCTCAGGGCATGGGGTAGGATGGGGGTGGAGGCCCTCCCGGAAAGTGATGTTCAGGTGGGCACCCTCAGGACTCAGCAGGTACAAGGTTCACCTGCCCCTCCTTCCCTGACCACCTGGGCCCCTGCACTGCCCCCTCCGAGGCCACTTGGGATGGAGCTCCCAGACCTTGGGTCTGCTGGTCATGGCAGCATAACCATGCTGACTGATGTACTTTTGACCTGAGCTCAGCCCCAGAAGTACTGGGAACAGACCCTCCCCACTTCTAGACAACTTCTGCAGTTCTGTATTTGGATATCTCTACGGGAAGTTCTTTGTTATTATCTAAGTAGTCACTATCCAAAAAGGGAAATGTCCATTCAAACCACACTTTGCCAGTTTTACCAGAAAGACCAGATAAAGCCGGAAATTGCATGAAAGGATGGAGCGAGGCTTCCCTCAAGACAGAGGAAGTGGGCATCACACCCTCCGGTGTTCAGAGGGGCCATACTGTTCCCACTCTCAAGTGTCAGCAAGGGACGAGTGGGGATGACACAGACTGTGTCCCCAAGTCCCCCAGTCCCTGTGGCCACCGGGAGTTGCAGGTTGGCCTGAACAGAAGCCGAAGCCAATCAAGTCCACGCAGGTCAGCGGAGCCCTGGGTGTGCTCCCAGAATCCATTGTGGGGAGGCCCCCCTTTCACTTTACTCCCCAGAAGTGAGGGTGAAGAAAATGTAAATGCAAATCCCCATTTCACAAGCTCAGTTATCATAATAAACCATCTCCCTCCCTGGTGGCTCAGATGGTAAAGAATCTGCCTGCAATACAGGAGACCCAGGTTCGATCCCTGGGTCAGGAAGATCCCCTGAAGAAGGGAATGGCAACCCACTCCAGTACTCTTGCCTGGAGAATCCCCTGGACAGAGGAGTCTGGTGGGCTACAGTCCGTGGGGTTGCAAAGAATCAGACATAACTATGCAATTAACACTTTTTTTCCACATCAAGGCAACTGCCTATGAGGTAGAAGAGAAGCTGAGAAAGTGCCTTAAGAGGGGGACCCTCAGCCTGGGGTCACTGTCTGGGGTGGACACTGCGAGCTCGTGCAGGGGCAGCAGCTGGGCCCCGAGAGCGAGCACTCTCCTTGACCGTCACCCTAGGAAGAACTCTGCTCCATGGGCCTGCAGGCTGAAATTTCCACTGTTTTCCATCCTTCGGTTATTATGTTGCCCTGAACAAGACAGAACACGTAGGACAGGGAAAAGCCCTCCCCGAGGCCGCCTTCCTGCCCTGTAGGACCGCAGCTGCCGGGATCCATTTCCTGCTTGGGAGAGCAGTGTCAAGGACAGGAGTGGGGCCGGCTGCCCACAGGCTGGCCCAAAGGCCACCCAGGGTCAGAAGACAAACAGGTGGGTCTCCATGACATGGGAGCAACCTCACCTGCAGGAGGTGGTGGAGCTTCACTGGAAGTACCTTGCTGCCCCCTGGGCTGGGTCCCCCCAGCCCACACTTCATACCCCCAGGGCTTTGCACAATGAGGCAGCTCATGTGCCAGGGTGGGGGCTGGGGCCGGGCTGGGGGGGCATGGGTACAGCTCAGAGCTGGGCCCAGGGTGTGGGATGAGGGGCCCGGGGGAGGATGGGATGGCAGGTGACTCAGTGAGCAGTAAGCGGCCCTGCTCCCTACAGCCTGGTCTTTTCTGGGTGCCCTCCTCTCCTTGCTCAAGTCAGCTCGGGGCCCACTGAGGCCTCAGACCAGGGGCAGGGTTCTCTGGATAGAAGGACACGTGGGGAGAGGTCAGAGGCCTTCACATGGGGTTCTCGATGCCTCCTCCTCCTCTGTGCCCCTCTCTTCTGTTGGCAGCTCCCTCCCAGGCCCCTCCCAGCTAGGGGGCCCAGGGGGCCCAGGCCCCACATACGTGCCACCTAATTTCCACAAATGAGGGCCCATTTCTCGCATCCAGGCCTCACTGTTCCTGAAACCCAGAGCACCACCAACACCACCATTGACCACATATCACTCACCACAGTTTGCCAGAGCCGGGGGGAGTCTGCTTAGGAGTGAGACCCAGAAGGCAAGGACACCCCCAGACAGTGCTCCTGTCACTGTAAGCAGAGCCTGGACAGAAGGCAATTAACACCTCCCAGGCCATGTAGAAACATAATTAATGAAGGTTATGAGGAAAATATTTATTGAACACTTGGTTTTTTCCATTTCCCTGATTTGAGACAACTGGCTATGAGTCACTTGTCATCCGTATTTGAGTTAATCAGACTGGGCAGCCCCCACCTCGCTCAGCCAACTGTGCAGCCTGCCCTCTGGGGCCCTGGCCTGCACAGCTGTCGCACACCGGCTCCATCCCATGGACAGGCACAGTTGTCTATGCTTCACCCACTGATGAGCACTCGGTTGCTCCCATCTCTTGCAGTTGTGAACAGTGCTGCTGTGAATGTGAGTGTACAAATATCTTCTCCAATCTCTGCTTTCAGTTCTCTTGGGGATAATATCCCCGGGAGAATTGCAGGATCATATGGTAATTCTGTTTTAAGAGGTTTTTTTTTGCACAATTGCCAGCCTGTTTTTCACAGCTGCACCATTTTACATTCCCACCAGTGATGCATGCCCTCGGACTTTTTGAAAAGCCCCCAGAGGGTAGAGAAGGAGGCGGGTGTGCTCTTGAGAAAAGCTGACATGAATTCCCTGGAAATGCTGTCCTGGGGCCTCCCCCTGCGGCCCTGACCCACACGGGAGCCCGGGTCCCAAGTTGCTTGCAAACACGCAAGGGACAGGAGCAGGAAACAGTCTGAACCAAGTTCACAGCTGGTGGTGGGGGTGGGGGGCTTCCAGGGGCAGAGAATGGCTTGGCCTAGTGGTGGGGGAGGAGGGCTGACTCAGGGCTGCATCCTCAGAGCAGCCTAGGCACCCTCAGCCCAGCACAGGGGAGCAGCCAGAAAAAGGGTCCTTCCAGAGCAAAGGAGGGATGGGGAGGCAGGGGAGACGGGCTGTGGGTGTGAGGACCAAGGGCTGGAAGGAGCCCAGCTCCTACCTCAGTGGGTGGTGTGTGGACTGACTGTGCCCGCAGCTGGACCTCGCCTGTGACTGAGGCCTGCATGGGAGGAGCTGGGGCCATCCAGGGAGCTGGCACTGCCTTGGGGAGACACCCCCACCTCGAAAACATGGTGTCCGGGGCCTGGGCGGAGCCCTCCTGCACCGACTCCTTTCCCCTGTGGCTTCCTGAGTGCTGAGCTGGAGGTGCC
Organism: Bos indicus; assembly: GCF_029378745.1. Taxonomy (NCBI): domain Eukaryota; kingdom Metazoa; phylum Chordata; class Mammalia; order Artiodactyla; family Bovidae; genus Bos; species Bos indicus. Next base: position 54,746,051 of record NC_091772.1, on the reverse strand, counting down.
TGGGCCCCCTCTGAGGACCCAGCACTCCCAGTAGATGAGGGTGGGGGTGTCTAGGAAGTCAGCACTCCTTGCCCCCACCACCCAGGGCTGACAGTGGGTGTCCTTCCCTACATTTGCTAAAACAGGTGCTAGGCCGCAGGGGTGTAGGCAGCAGGTACCTCACTCTGCGGCATCTGGGCAGCATGGACGTTGTCTGGTGACGAGGACCTCGCTCCCCATGTGACACTGGAAGTGGCCGTCACCAGCCAGGACCAGAGAGACCATGGACGCAGGAACATACCACCATGCTCAAGCCAAGAGCGAATGGTTCTCCTTTAAAAATATCCTGTAACAGAGCTTCCCTCGTGGTTCAATGGTTAAGAGTCCACGTTGCAAAGCAGAGGACGCCGGTTCAGTCCCTGGTCTGGGAAGATCCCACACGTGGCAGAGCAGCTAAGCCCGTGAGCCACAACTACTGAAGCCTGTGCGCCCTAAGAGCCGGTGCTCTGCAACGAGAGAAGCCACCGCTGAGAGGCCCGCGCACCACAGCTAGAGAAAAGCCCACGCGAAGCAACAAAGACCCACCACAGCCAATAAATACATGTCTTAAACATCCTTTGATATTGTTATAATGTCAATCTTGCAATAAATAAAATTCCTGTGACAAACAGAGGAGGCAGAGGGAGCGAAAGACACAGAGACCCAGAGAGCTGAGGCGGGAATAAAGCCTGGGGGGCAGGGGCAGAAAGTCAGTGAGGCTGGGGAGGGAGCAAAAGGAGTTGGGCCTCAGAAGGGACCTGGGACATCCTGGCCCAGGGTCTGGGGTCCCCGGGAGCCCTGGCAGTTGGATGCTGGGAAGGACAGGGCAGGATAATGCACAGGGTGTAGACAGCGAGCAGAAGGGGCGGTGGATAATCTTGATGAAACGCAGGGGCCCGTGTGTACTGGTGCCCGGCACGGCCCCTGAGCTGGCACCTCACAAAGACACACCGGCCTGGCCCAGGGACCCATGGGGACAGCGGCAGAGATGACGGGCCAGGTGCAGAACAGGGAACAGGAAGAGAGAGTGACTCAAGAAATGGTTCTGAGAAGTGGGTGTGGGCAGAGGGGCTCAGCTGTCTCGAGCAGATTCACTGAGTGAGATGAGGACTCGGGGAGGGAGCAGGTGAGGGCCCCAGGAGGGGGTCCTGGGCCATGACCCTGTCTGGGGAACAACGGGAGAGGCCCACGAGGATGCCTCCCAGGACCACAGGGCTCGTGGGGAGAAGCTGGAGGAAGCCTGGTGGGGAAACGGGGTTGGAGCAGGGGGACAGAGGGAAGAAGCCCTGGTAGCGCCAGGGCCTGAGGCAGAGAGGTACGACAGAGGACACCCAGTGGTGAGGCCTTGTAGGGCGGGGGACGCGTTCCCCAGAGATGCTGCCAGAGGGGCCTCGCCGGAACCAGGTGAGTGGCTGGGGGCTGGGGGGCTGGATGGAGCTGAGGGCAGCCGGGGCAGTGTCGGGGAGGGGTCTGCACAGGAGGAGGATGGGGTGACCCAGCCACAGTCACCGAGGTGTTCAGGTTCAGAGGTGACCTCATTAGCCCAGCCAGGAGCAGCTGGAAGGGTTAGGGGGGTTGAGAGGCGTGGCTGCAGAGGGGGGTCCGGCAGGCCTGGCCTCCACCTGAGCGGAGGGGGAGGCTGCAGCGGGGGAAGACAGGTGGGAGGCAGGGGTGCCTCTGCAGGCCTTGCTGAGCCTGGAGGAGACCCATAGGGCCCCCGGGGCCCCCAGAGCCACAAGTCGCCCCACTTCCTGCTGTGGATCAGGCCATCTGGGATCCAGAAATTGACCAGGCTCTTCGAATCCCCTGAGGGGCTCCGTGTTCCTGGGGTTTAATAGAACATTCAGGCCTCTCAGTGAGCCAGAAAATCGCATTTGTACCCTGGAAGGAGAAAACGTTCTCCTAGGTGGGAGAGGGCCAGCTCCTCTGCAGGGCATTGGCCACGGGCCACACAGCTGCCGAGGGTTGGACAGACCTCACCACTAAGGGGCTTTAGATGTCGTTCACTCTCCCTGAGAACTGACTTGAACCCGCCTGCCCACTGGATGGGCCGTTCAGATCTGAGCAAGTCGGTACAAGCCGAACAGGGTCCAGGTGGCTGCCAGGCTTCCTGGGCCCCACAGACGGCAGACACCTCCCCGGAAGGAAGCTCAGGACCAGGAGGCATCCCCCTTGTATGCCCAGGGCACTGTCTCCTGATTCCACACCCCCCAGTAGCCCTTTCAGTGGCCTCAGCCAGGCCCCAGGAGCTTGGAGAGGGCCGGGCTGGTCACTCTACCCCCAAGTGAGGCTCCTCAGGGACCCCACACACCTCAGGCAAACCCCAGAGTCCCATCTGGTTGCCAGGAGGATCACACTCACAGGTCCAAGGGTCTCCTCCCTGATGGCAGTCAGACCCTTCTCTCCTCCAGTGCACCTTGGCCCCTCCAAGGAGTCAGACCCCACCAGGGCCTGGCAGACCTGCTGTGGCATCCACAGCACCCGCCCGGCTCTCCACCTCCACCGGCAGACTCATCTGCCCCTGCTGTCCCAGAGCCACGGTTGGCCCTCCTTTCTGGCGGCTGCAGAGCCATGTCACGTCCTCTTCAAGGCCACAACCCACGGACTTGTCAGGACCCTGGAGGCAGTCCTCCCGGAGGGGGCGTCTCCCACCCAGCAACCCCCCAGCACCCTGAGAATGGCTGCAGGGCATTGGCTACTGCACTGTCTCAGCTCCATCGCTGAGCTGGAGCCCAGGGTGGTGGGCTTCTCAGGGGGTAATTGGTCTCTCATCTTCTGGTGATGGGAGGGGTGACTGTCAGGCCTTGGCACCTGTCAGTCAGATGCAGCAGGGCAATCTAGGATATCTGGCTGCAGCTGATCCTCTGATGGTTGGAAAGGTCCTAGATTGGGGAGGAAGATGTGTCAAGGGCTCAGGCCACTATTTGCCCTGGCTTGGCCAGTCCTGGTTACTCAGTGAGCAGTTGGCAGGAAGTGGCCATCTCTGGTCATGGTTCTGGGACTCTGATAAGACCATTCTGAGCAGAGAGGACACTGGGGGCCTTGTAACAGAACCCAGCAATACGTCAGCTTCCAGGGGTAAAGAAGAGGGAAGACAGGAGGTGTGGTTCTGGAGGACTTCCTGGAGGAGGTGAGATAGAGATTTGCATAGTCAACAAAGAAGGAAATTTAAAGAACATTAAAAGGGGAGAGGAATGGGGGTTGAGGAACAGCTCATGAGGCGTTTGTGGAATAAGCAGTGGACACGATGGGTAGAGCCCTGGGAGGGTGAGGCAGCAGGCAGGCAGGACAGGGAGCCAAGAGCAGGCAGGACTGTGGGGGACACAGGACAAGGCCACTGGACAAGAGAAGGATAGGGAAGGAAAGGCACAGGGGAATCCAGAGGCTGAGAGCAGGATGACACATCCTGATCCACTGAAAAAGCAGAGGCTCCAGTCCCTCGGTGGCCTAACTCTGTCCCTCCATCCCTGGGCCATCGCTCCTTTTTGTTGGTGGTCATGAGTGGCAGGACATTTGCTCCCAGGAGGTAGAAGCTTGGCGGTGTAGATGCCAAGGGCAGGGTCTCACAGCACGGAGAGGTCCCAGCCCCTCAGTTTGCTGAGATTCTCAATCAGATGCAACAAGAAGAGAGGCTGCCAAGAGCAGTTAGTAACTGAATGTTTGCATTTCACGTCTTTAACACAAAACCTCCTCCGTGCAACATACTCTTCCTCGTCACCAGGCAGTTACAGGATTAAAGATTAACACCGGGTATTACAGGTGGGCGGGCTGGCATGCAAGCCAGGTGGGAGGCTTGGCGGGTTTCTCTCCACGTGTCAGTGGACCCTGCGGTGCAGGCATAGCCGTGGTTGAAGCTGACGTAATGACTCACCTGAAGCAAGGGCTTTCGAGAATGAGAGGTCTCTGCCAAGTGGACCTTCTGACCCCTCATCCACCCCCAGACTGGCAGGCAGGCACTGGGCAGGCCCGGGCGGCTCCCATGTCCTCCGCCTGTCAAGACATTTGCCTCTTTATGGAGGCGGATGCAGAAAGATCGCACACGTGGGTTCACAATGAAATTCAAATGGTTTTTACAGGCAGATGCCAGGCAGCCGAGGCCCGGGGTCTGGACAACACTGGGCTCTGCTGGCGCCGGGGGCCCAGCATGTCTCTTCCTGAGCTTCCAGCAGCCCCTGTGTCCTGGAGCTGCTGGCATGGAGGTGCCTTCTCCCCATTCTGCTGCCGGCCTTCCCTAGAACGGAGGGTGCCCGGGGTTTCCTCAGATGTCAGGGCTCAGAGGGAGGGCAGGGAGTCCAGACTCCATCTTCTTCTGCCCAAAACCTAATCTCTCACCCAGGTTCTCTAAGCTATATCCAGCTGGTGGCTTCTAAAGAGAACTGGACACCATGGCATCTGCCAGCCCAGATGCCTATCACCAGCAGAATAAGCCAGACCCAAGAAAATGCTTGTGAACAGGGATCTCTGTTCCCATCACCACTGCTAGAAGGGCCAAAGCACGTTCCTCCATGTGATTTATCTGCGCATTCATAAGCCTAGGGAGAGCCTCCCTGTCTGCCAGCATTTTGGGAGAATGCCCAGGACCTGTGCAAGGAAATCAGATTCTCTGGCAGCTGCTTTCAAAGGCCACAGATACTCTAAAAAAGACAGAGTTGGAACTGAAACTCTGACTTGGGAGAGTCACCTTGCTGGGGACTCACAAAGAGCGAGGAAGAGCAGGGGTGTTGTGGCCCCGAGTCAGCCCTTCTCAATTTGTCCATACCAGCCAGCAGGCATCTGTGCTGAGCTGGACAGCAGCCCAGCCCAGCAAGGCCGACATCTCAGTTCACATCAGAGGTCAGTAAAGCAGGGCGACTGGAACACAGAGATCCTGCCATGATGATGGCAGCTCACTTGGAGGGCCTGGGCATGCCCAGCAGGCGCTGAGCCCTGTTGAGGGGGACAGGAGGCTGACAAAGGGCCCCGGGAGAGGTCAGCAAGCGGCCACACAGACTCCAAAGCTGTCTGCTCTGTTCCAAAGGTGCTCTCCCTGCCTAAGCTGGAATAACAACTTTGAGGAGATAAAACACTTTTTACCATCCATGGACTCTTGCTACCAAAGATCCTTCCAGAGACCTGTGCCCTCCCCTCACCAAAGAAACTTAATCCCCATGAAGCTCTGCCTTTCAGGATGTTTGGACAACTCTGGGTTGACTCTTTTCCCCTGACCACATGATCGTCTTCATGGGTAAGCCAGGTACGCACTGTTGGCCCACACCTGAACCGCACTGAATAATAACCCTCGCCTGGACGCAACATCTAACAGATCACAACAGCTCATGCAGGCTTGCTCTGTCACACAGCCAATGCTCTTAACCTTCAGCAAAACTGTTTTTCATGCAACACAGTTAAATCAGCCCACTTTGTTTCAACATGTTCTCATCATTTCTGAGACATGGTGTCAGTTGTCACTAGATGGAAATGAACAACTTAGGAATCAAAAAGGAAGAACAGAAGACAGTTTTTAATGATTCAAATTATATTATGCAAAGTTCCCCCAAACACAAGTGACCACAAAACGCTCTACTAACGTAGGATTTTGTGTTCTGCAAATAAAATGTGCTAGCTGTGCCAGTTCATTTTTGGGTACCATGCCTAGTGTTCCCTTTTCCAGGCCAGAACCCCCGATGCCAAGACTCTTGGGGTGGGGAGGAGGGGCTTCCTGTTTGGCCATGAACCCATTCCATGACCCAGAGAAAATTTCTGTCTTTTTCTTCCGATCTTAGGAGGAGACACACTTCCCCGAAGTGAGATGTCCAGCTGAAGCCAGCTGAAGTCCATAGAGAGAGGCGAGTGTCCACACCAGCACCCCAACTTCAGTTCCTTGTCGAGGGGTGGTGCTCCAAACACAATGCCAGAGGACGATGATTGACCGTAAAAATGTGAAAATCTATGCAGTTCCTAGAGCTGCCCAGAGAGCAGTGGAACCTGGTTTGTGCTTTCTTTCACTTTTAATGACTTCCTCTGCAGACAAAGCCCCACCAGGACAGAACTTACCAAGTTCAGAAAGTTCCAGGGCATTCTACCAGGCTACCCTTATTCTCAAAAGTTGCTGGGCTCTGTGGGCGACCTTTTGGGCCTCCTCCAGCCCCTCCTAATTCTTCCAGGGGAAGATAGGGTCACCTGACCCCCCAGTGCTGGTGGCCAGGATCTGAGCTAGATCTTGGACCCCTTGACACCCCAGGCAGCTGCTGCCCTGTGGCAGGCTGCATGGCACAGGGTCCCAGGACAAGCAGGTGCTCCCAGGGCCTTTGGGGTGCCTGAGCTCAGGCTAACCTTGTCCTTCACCATCTCCCTGATTTCAATCAAACACATGTCCATTGAGTCAGTGAGGCCATCCAACCATCTCATCCTCTGTCATCCCCTTTTCCTCATGCTCTCAATCTTTCCTAGCATCAGGGTCTTTTCTAAAGAGTCAGCTCTGTGGCCCAAGTATTGGAACTTCAGTATCAGTCCTTCCAATGAATATTCAGGGTTGATTTCCTTAGGATTGACTGGTCTGATCTCCTTGCTGTCCAAGGAACTGTCGGGAGTCTTCTCCAGCACCACAGTTCGAAAGCATCAATTCTTCTTCACTCAGCCTTCTTCATGGTTCAAATCTCACATCCATACATGACTCCTGGCCATGATCTAATACCATTTTCTGTCTTTATTTTTTTATGGTAACCTCTTCATGGTAATGACACATATTTATCTTTTTAAAAATAAATTCACTCTTTTAGTAAAATACATGTCTTGTTCAAAGAAAAAAAATGTGTAAATAATGGTTTCAAGGAATAAAATCTACAATGAAGTTTGGAAACACTGAATCTGATCCTGCCTCTGACATCTGAAAGGCTTTCATAGCATCCCCATCAGAAGAGGGACTAGTTCTGCTCACACACCTCCTGTGATGGGGAGCTCACTACATACAAAAGGCAGGCAGCCCTATTTAGCTTTCCAGGGCAGTGCTGAGCCCAGGTCTACAGGGCAACTCGACTCTCCATCCTCACGGGGACATCTGTATAGTGGGCACTCGTTTACACCTGCAGCCTGCTCTGCCAGGTAAAACAGCCAACTGGGCAGCAGTTCCACTTCCTCTTGGAGGGAACCTTGCCACCCAGGAACAACAGTTGGTGGTTTTTTCTCTTAAAGAGCAGCACCAGGAATGGAGGCCAGTGTTCCAGGAGGAGCTGGACCTTTCCCCGGCTTCCAGGAGTGGAGGCTAGGAGGCAGCCACTAGCCCTGGGGACATCACCAGGAACTCCCAGGACCACTAGAGAGTAGGCAAAAGCTGGGCTCTGAAGGAAGAGCATTTCACAAATAACTGTGTGACTGGGGCCTTCCCCTATAAGCCCCAGCACCTCTTCCTCTGGCTCCGACTGCCCCCTTCCACCTCCCCCACAGGAAGAGGCCAGCCTCTCATACATCCTTTGTGGTTCCGTGGGCCTTACTACCCTAGGGTCACATTTTGATCATTACTCTGTTATCCAACTTATCTCAGGATTCAAACACAGACACACGCATGGTTCACTTCTGTAAGTTTCTTTTTAAAATAGATGTAAAGGAAAATAAAAAGGAAAAATTGTGGAATGTTATTGTGACCAGCTACTAATATGTCCCTTCCTGGAAAGTCTTATGAGTCCTTACATGGGCCAACTTCTTGCCCTGTTTTATTTCATTCAATGTTTTCAACAGCCCTTTAAGGAAGCTTCATCATCACTCTTTGGTAAAACAACGTAGTAACTGAAAGAGTTTCCACAGTGGCTCAGTGGTAAAAAAAAAAAAATTTGCCTGCAATGGAGGAGAGGCAGGCAGGAGATGAGGTTTAGACGAGGGTTGGACCCCTGGGTAGGGAAAATCCCTTGGAGGAGGAAATGGCAATCCACTCCAGTATTCTTGCCTGGGAAAATCCCAATCCATGGGGTCCCAAAAGAGTTGGACATGACCGGCCAACTAAACAAGTCATCACTCCCGCTTTACTGATGATGAAACAGGCTCTGAGAGATTAAGCACTGTGTTCAAGGTTAGGAACATGGGAGGATCTGAAAACGCTCTCAGGCTGAGGGCAAAGGGTGTAGTGCTCCGCCCACGCCTGACATCTACTGACGTCAAAAAAAGGATCCTTTTACTGAAAAGGCAACGTGAGAAAAACAGTGGATTCCCCAAGGGAGGTGCCGACCTCACCTTACCGGCGTGACCTGGCCCACGTCCTCGGCACTTCCCCAAACACGCAATCCCAAACTCTCAGGGGCGCCAGGCGCACCCGAAGGGCCACGCACGGGTAGACGTCCCAACCTGGACCAAGGCCAGACCGAGGCCGGCAGTGGCCGCGGTACGGGAGCCTCCGCCCCGGCCCCCACCTACCACAGGAGGCCTTTCCGAAGCGGTAGGGCGGGAAACTCACTCCCTCCTACGTCCTGTCCCACGGTCTCGTCCCACCAGCCCCGATTCAGTTCCGAGTCAGTTTGAAACTGAGTCGCCGCGTGACCTGGGCAGCAGACTTCACCGCTTGGCTCTCGGTTTCCCGGCCTGTGGCTCCGAGATGAGGGTCTCCTGGAGTTGGGACGGATTAGTCAGCGAAGGCGCCCGACCAGAGTCGGCTCCAAGGGCACGCGGGGCTCCGGTGCAGCGGCGACGAGGGTGTAGGAAAGGCGTCCAGGCCCCCGCCCCTCTGCCAGCGCTCCTTGCCTCCTGGGATCTCGCGCCCCCTCCTCCCTGCTCCAGCCCCGGGCTCCTCCCCTCGCCTCTCCAGCCCCGCCCGCTCCGCCGCTGCTGCGCGATTGGCCAGCTGTCACCTCAGTGGGCGGGCCCCGGGGAGCGAGGGGCCGGGCCCAGCCTACTCGGCGCTGCCATTGGCCAGAGTAGGTGAGGCCTCCGCGGAGGGCGGGCCTGGAGAGGATGAATGAAGAGGGAGTGGGCGCCGAGCGGCCGGCAGAGCGTGGTGAGCAGCGCGGCGGCCCGGACCTCTGGACTGTAAGTGCGCTGGGCAGCAAGGGCCGCGGATGTTCAGGGCGCCTTCATGGGCGCGCCGCCTGGGTGCGCCGGGCCGCGACCTGCTGACATCAGGGGCGCGGCAGGTGCCCGCAGACACTGGGCTGGGGCTAGGGGATCGAGGTGGCGCCGGCGCTGGCGCGGCTGGAATGCCAGGCAGCGCGGGACGCTGGGCCCCGGCAGTGCGCCCCGCCGCCCGCCTGCCCCTTGGGACCGGCTGCAAAACCGACCCCCTCTCGCTGCCAGTTCCTCGGGCAGGGCGCCTCTGCGGAGGCGAGCGGAAGGGAAGGGGACAGGTGGTGGTTGGGTTTCGGGCGGGGATGGAGGGAGGGCCGGGAGTGGTGGCCGGGGCAGGTGGCCCCGTGCGCACGCAGCTCAGGCCACGCGGATGGCGCCAGTATAGACGCGCCTCTCGGAGAGGCTGGGCCCCCACCTGCGGCGGATGCTGCTACTGCTGAGTCAAGGAGGAAATCGTCATGAACCGAAGTTTCTCGCGGGTGGCCTCGCTTTGTTCGCGCCACCGCGCTCCAGACACCTCGGGGAGGGGAGCGCGGGCGGAGCCGGCTCCGCGGGGTGGGCGGGGTGGGTGCGAGGGACTGGTCCCAGCCTGTGCGATGCCCGGCGCTCCGCTGTCCCCGCCCCACCACGCGAGGTCCCCTGAACCCTGCACAGAGCCGGGGCTTGGGTACAGGGGTCCGGGAGCTGAGGGAGGAGGGACGAGTGTACAGCCCATGCTCTGCGCCCAGTGGGCAGCTTGGCCAGAGGCCTGGAAACCGAGGCAGAGGCTGGGATTCCAAGCCCGAGGAGCAAGCCTGGGCATTGCCCAACCTGGTGGGGAGAACCCGGCCAGGTATTGGGGCCTGGCCTCAGGGAAAAAGGCCCGTGGGTCCCCCTCCCCTTCCCCCACGTGCCTGGCTGGGGGCCCCCTCTGCTGGGTCAGACTTGGTGTGGGGCCTGTTTCTCTCAGGACCACATGAGTTTTCCACAGTGAAGTAACCAAGTTCCTAGTGACCGCTTTTCATGGTGCTTTTGGGAACTTGAGTTTGTTCTGTCTGATCAGAAACCGGCTCCAAGGAGGAGGTGGGGTGAACTGTGATCACGGTGGTGCTGTTTGGTTTTCTTTGTGCAGCCTGGAGTGTGTGGACTTCAGGGGAGAGAAGACACTGGGTTCAGCCAGGTTGGAGGAGCTCTAATACCAGCAGCAATCTAATGACAGCAGGCTGAGCTCTTGGGTCACTGAGCACTTAGCACAGCAGGCCTTGTGCTGCAGGCTTTGAGTATCAACTCATGGAAACCTCCCTCCACTCACATGGGAGCTACTGTTGCTCCCACTTCCCAGATGAGTAAACCGAGGCACTGAGCTGCAAGATGACTTGCCCAAAGTCACACTGGAGAATGTGGTAGAGAGGTTTGAGTCCACGTTTGTGTGATTCTGGACATTCTACAGCTCTGTACCTGGGGAAGAAGGAAACCCAGGAAAGCTAGGCCTGACGCAGGGCAAGGTCCCCAAAGGTGGACGGCACCTTAGGGGACAGGAGCATTTGGCTGGACAGCCCAGGCCCATGGGGGCAGGGAGGAGGCTTTCCCAGGTGCTGCCAGAGGGCAAGGAGGGAGAGGCGTCCTGGTGGGATCCCCACCTGCACCCTGACCATCCTGCATCAGGACTCATCTCTCAGTCCTGCTGGGCGAGGTTGGCAGACACTGCCTGGAAATTTTTCACAGGGCTGCTACCTACCCAATGGCTATGACCTAACTCTGCTTCCCTGGGCGTGGCTGTGGCCAGTGTCCCAACCAAGTCCCTCCCCACTGCCATGGTGAGGCAGCTGGGAGATGGGAAGTCAGGCAGGACAACCGTGTGAGGGAGGTCTTGGGGCTGGTGTCTGGTCCTAGCCTCCAGTTTGGTTTGAGTGCCCAATTTCCAATGACTCAGCATGGAGAGCCTGACCCTTGCTGGGTCATCGATGGACCTTGGGCTGGTTGTGGCTTGGGCTCTGGGTTATGTCTGGTTTCCAAACAGTTAAGGTCTCCCCTGCTCGCTGTGAAGTCCAAGTTAACTCCAGGGCTCAGTGCTGTCTCCTCCATGCCCTCCATCATACTCATCTCCATGAGTGCGAATCCAGCCCAGGTCAGCACTGCTGAGCCATACAAATTCGCAGCTTCATGAACTCTTGCTCTGGAGTGAGTTTCTGCTACTTGTGGTCAATTTGAGCCTCCCTACAGGCTACAGGCAGGTGCTGGCACAGACCCAGGTCCCCACCATCCTGATGGCACAGCAGGCCCAGTGGGGGTGCCCAGAGGACTCACCCTGGCCAAATTCCCGCTTTCTCCATTGCTTCCTCTGACTGGAGTGTGGACAGAGACCATGAAAATATTACCCCCTCACCCCGAGCCTTCTGCCCTCAGGTGCAGCAGAGAGCCCACTCCCTGCACCTGGAGGGGTATATACGATAGTCATCAGGACACTCAGCCACTTTTGTTCCTGGGCATTCAGCTGCTATGTGGCCTTCGCATGGTCATGGTGAGCATGGGTGCCCACATCTGGGCAGGACCCCCGTCTTCACCATGGACAGGCCTGCTGGGACCCTGCCCCAAGACAAGGCCCGCCAGCTCGGGCCTCTGATGACCTGGGTTCACAGAGATTCGGTGGAGCCAGGTCCTGCTGTGGGGGAGGGGGGCCATCCCAGCTATGGACGTGCTGGACCCAGGATGTGTCGCCCGTGGGCTGGTCATGAGGACCCTTCCTCGGCTGGCCCAGGTCAGCCCTCAGCCCGCTGATGTCCATGATGGCCACGGCACAGCCCCCTTCCCACCAGAATTAGCCTCTTGGACCACGTCTCTGGGGGCGGAGGACGCACTCACAAACCACGTGCCTCTTATAAAAACTGCTCAGTCACGTGTGGCCACTGAGGCTGCCTCAGGTACAAGTACCAGGCTGGCCTGGATCTGTTTGTCAGTGTCCAGAGTCACAGGCTCACGGACTGTGGGCTTCCAACATGTCCTCTCCTCCCATGTGGCCGGGGGCCACGTGAACATCCTCACCACGGGGCCGCCTTTCCCCAGTGGCTTTTTTACCCAGCAAGCCTTGGGGATACCTGAGGAATCCCCCCTCTACCCAGAAGACAGGGGTCTTGGGATTGCTGGGCTGAGGATGGTGCTCCCTTCCCACCTGGGCTTGCTCAGGCCCAACCTCTTAGCAGATGCATGGGGCTGGTACTTGGACCCGTAGGCCTAAGAGGCCACCTGGGAGTGGCAATGTCCAGCCTGTGCCAAGGCAGGCCCATCATGTGGACGGAACCTGCTCTCAGCACCCCCAGAGCCATGACAGCCTCTGCAGGTCTGTTCACCCCACCCTCCCACAGCCCGGGCTCGGGCTGTAGACTCAGGATAGGAGCAGGAATGTCCATGCTGAGACAGCAGGACACTCCCTGCTGGACAGGCCCTCCCAGGTCTCCTTCAGACAGTCCTTCATTGTCAGCTTCCATGCAAAGCAGCCGGCTCCCTGCCCACTCACCTGTGTGTGGTCACCAGGTTTGCAAATTAGGGTGTGCCGATGCTGTAGTGGCTGCCCCAGGTCCCGCCGCCCGGGAGTCTGCTCTACAAATAGCTTTGAGACATGAAAGTCCCCTCCTCTTCCCCACCCAATCAGAGGAGGAGAGAGCAGGAGGAGTTTAGGAGGCGAGGGGAAATGGCTGCCTGCAGAGCCCCCGGGGTCATGGGGAATGGAAGGAGCAGGGTGGGGAGGCTGGGAGACCGCCAAGCGGGCCATGGTACAGGAGCTCCGTGGGGCTGATGTGTCGGTGCAGGGCAGTCACCACCGTGTGGTTGTGGCTGGTGGCCTTGGAGCAGTCAAGTCGGGATGTCTGCTGGCTGGAGCACAAGGAGGAAGGAGAAATGAAACTTGTGATTCTTCCCTGGCTGCCAAGTTCTCAGTGGCATCAGGATGGAGCCTGGAAGCACCCCACACGTGTGGATGGGCCCCACCTGCCCACCCCAGCCTCAGGTCTCCCTGGGGCATTTGTTTCAGCTGCAGCCAGTCTATCCCATGAAGAGCCAGGCTGAGGAGTCTCAGGGGCCCAGGCAGCACCACCTGCGGCTTAACATATTACTCTGGGTAATCCTGCATCCTTCCTACCTGCTGGGCTTTGCAGACAGACTTCAACTGGGAGGAGTAAATGCCTGGGGCAGGCCTGAGGAAGAAGTGGGCAGGGCCAAGCAGGTGAATGTGAAAACCACCAAGGTCAGTCCTTTACTGACCCCAGATCTCAATTTCCATAGGCAGGGCCACAGTGAGCCACCCACATGGGGCTGCGGGCGACTGTGAAGATGCAGGAGGTTGGGGGAGAAGGAGCAGGAGGGGACCCGGAGTCCTTGGCACAGGCATCTCGGGATGCAGCCGATGTCCAGGTGTTGCAAGAAACCTTATCCTGCTAAGATAGCCGTGCATGAACACATAAGTACTTGCACACGCATGCACCTGAGTGCACTCTCTCACTTCTCTCGCAGAAGCCGCAGAAGCCCCAGGTGCAGAGCTGCTGGCCGGAGGCCCCAGGGAGCATATTATTCTGCTAATCCTCTTGCCTAATCCTTAAGGCTCTGACTCCCCCCAAGGAACAGGGAGAGGCTCTGGCAAGAGGGGAGACTCCCCCCACCCCATCCCCTCCTCCTGCTTCCGACCTGCTGCCCCCTGGCCAGGAGCAGGCCTGGGTGGGACAAGGAGCAGACATGGATGGGACAAGATTCCCCTGCAAGAGCAGGGTCCCTGGGGAGAGCTGTGTGCCCCACGTGGCCAAGGAGGACAGTCGCTCTCTTCCCTGCACATGGAGGGGATTCTCTGTGCGTCTAGGGCCAGGAGGGTGGTCAAAACCTTCATCAGAGTTGTTCCCAGCCTCAGACGTCTTTCCACGAGAACCAGGGCAGTAAAGCAGCAGAGTGGGCCTGCCTGGGTGGTTAGCAGGTACCCCAGGGCCACCAGTACCCTGCTGCCCCCCACTTTGGGGTCACGTGGCTGGAGGACTCTGGAGACTCTGTCCTGGGGCCGTGGTCCAGCACAGGGCTGAGAGGAGCCCTCCTGACTCGGGGGTGAGAGTTACATCCCTAACCTGGGGGCACCCACGGTAGGGATTTCACATGTGCAGGAGATAGCTCAATGTGCCGGGGCCAGGGGACAGGCATGGATGAAGATGGTGGCAGTGTCCTGTCAGGTGCCCCTTCCCCACAGCCGGGCTCCTGGGCCTCTGTCAACTCCAAACTGTGAGTCTCTCGGCAGCCTGTGCTGTTTGGATTTGCAGCTGGGACAGTTTACTACTGATTCTTAAGTGGTGGCCTGGAGTGTGGGGGACTGTGAACACTCGTGAACGGGACGGTGTCCTGGGGATCCTCACCCCCACTGCCCAGCACAGACCTTGCACAGCAGGTGTTGACTCAGAATTACCTGATGCGTGATTCAGGGTTCTCCGGAGAAGCCCAGTTGATAGGAGACAGATCGCTATAAAAAGAGACAAATTAGAAGAGCTCAGCCCATGTGATTTTGCAAGATCTGCAGTTGCAAGCCAAGATCCGGCAGAGATGAAGTCATGGTTCCGTCTGAAAGCCACAGTCTTGAGACCCAGAAAGAACGATGAAGTGAAGGCAGGAAAATGCCCACGTCCCAGTTCAAAGGCAGCCCTGCTGGGCAGAAAGGGGAAGGGTCAGCCTTTCTGTTCTGTTCAGTCCTTCAACTGCCCGGATAAGGCCCACTGTCCTTAATCCACTGATTTAGATGCTCACTGATTACAGAAATGCCCTCACAGCCACACCTGCAATGTTTGTCCAGCGTCTGGGGGGTGAGCCCTGGGACCCACCAGACTGACAGGTAGAATCTGCCGTCACGCTGCTCTTGGCTCTGAGATCATGGACAAGGCACCAGCTTTAGCTGCAGGCTCAGCAGAAGTAGGGGGAGCACGAGATGTCTAGAGTTAGATGGCTGCAGGCTCTCAGGTGAGGGTACCTTTGCCCTGGACCTGGGGTGCTGGCCAGAGCAGGCCTGGCCCTCCTGTGGTTCAGCCTCCACCCATTGTCCCCATCGTGTCCCTCACCTCCCATCTCCTGCTCGAGTCTTCCTTCACCGTCCAGCTGCAGTCACTCGACCCCTCAACCATCAGCCAAGCCTGAAAGTTCAGGTCTCAGAAGAGATGCCACGCCGCAGGTCAGGCCTCAGCAGCAGGTGGGAAGCGGATATGCTTTTCTGTTAAAACAATCTCCAAGTAGATGGAAACCTAGGCCACAAGCACAGGGCCCAGGAGAGGAATTGGAGGCATGGCCCAACTTCCTCCCCAAGCCCTGCAGCATTATCCAGTCCTCGAGGGACCCAGCTGGCCTCTAAGTGGTGCTGCCACTGGACTCTGCCACCGGGTCACCCTCCCGCTCGCTTTTTGGCCTGAGACAGAGAAACAAAAGACAGTGGTCTTGGGGCTTGGCCTGGCCAACCATATGGAGGACAGCTGTGAAGTCATCTTCTCCTAGCTGAGCCTCGAGGGGTCGGGGGGCAGGGGTCACCTCTGACCATTGCAGAAGTAGGTCCAGGAAGGAAATCACCCTGAGTGGCCTGGGCTGCACCCCAGGCCCTAGCAGTGTTGTCTCAGGGAGCTGATGACCAGGAGCCCGAGACAGAGCAGCTGGCCATGCCCACCGCCCCTCACTCACACCTGAGTCTACATCCTGGACTCATTGCTGTGCCTGAAACGCCCTCATGCCAGTGCTGGCAGCTCCTGCAGACCCGATTCTCAGCAGACCTGTGGGTGAGATCAAGTCCTTGAGCTGCGCACATAGCAAAGTGTCCTTTAAGCACAGGCCAGGCATCAGCATGACGGTCTGTGTTCACTTCTGGAGCCGGCTCCTAACCCACACACACCCAGCACACGTCACCCGAGATCTTGATACAAACTCAGGAATATCCTCCTGAGGACCTGGGTACACAGGGCCCTCCTCAAGGCTGAGATCCTCATGTCACGGGATCCATGTGCCTGCCAACGGAGGGGACACCAGGCGCCACTGGCTCCACATCATGGCTATCTCTGTCTGCCCCCTCTCCACACACAGACACCCCAGTGCCTCTGTCACACCAAGGCCCACCCACCCAATTTCTGATCCAAACACCGCCGGTGAGGGTGGACGTCTCCAACTGGCTCACAACACACGGAGCAGAATCGGGCCTCAGTTACGGTTTGGTTGGATGCCGTCAGAGGCTGCCTAAACGGAGAGGGCTGGCGTCGAGGTCTGCACTCGGGCTGTTGGGTCCTGGCCATCACAGCCACTCCTGACGGACCTGGCCAGGAGGCACCAGGGCTGTGTACCGAGTGATGCTGTGGTCCCATTTGTTTCTCACGTCATACGGGTGGTGGCCACTGCTGGTCACCTGGTTATATGTCTAAAATGGGATTTTCCGTCTGCGAATTGAAGAGCAAGCGATGTGCCTGAGGATAGACTGACTTTCTGTGTTTGTGTCAGAGACCAGAGCTCATGGCTCAGATAAACTTCATGCTGACCTGAAACTGTCTGCACCACCCACACTGGCCTTCCAGTCTCGTCAAATGGGCTGTTTTCAAACAGGAAGGACTGTTTCTTAGTGACCATTGCTAGTCATGAAAGATGAGCAGTCTGGCTGCCTCCTAAACCCTGCTGGGGCCCGATCCTGTCCTGGCCCCTCCATTTCTCCTGCTAGGGGGTCAGCGGGAGAGTTAAACAAGCTGGGGGAGGGGTAAACAAGTCTGCAATTTTGCAGATCCTCCTGGGAACACCCACCCATCGATGGTAACTCCTTGGCTCGGTACTGCCCTCCATCCCCATGGACCACTGGACCAGCCTCTCCGAGCAGCCAATCCCCTAGGCCTGCTTGGGGCAACTCACTCTGGGTCTATCCTAGCCCAGGTTGGGGTCCAGGGCCCTGTTGGTTATGTGTGTGCATTCACGTGTTTGAGCGTGAAAAGTGCAGACAGTGGTATGTGCTCAGGTGCACACACAGACGTGTTGGTGCATGTGTGTGCACCTGCCTGTGTACACACGTTGAGACAAAACACTGGAGGGACGAGCCCCACAGCACCAACACACGCTGGCCTCTGGGCAATGATTAGCCTGTTCTGTTTTTCTCTGAGTTTCTGTGTTGGGAGAGTGTCAGAGCCACGGGGCTGGGGGGTGGGGAGGCAGAGCTGTCCTGTCCCAGGGGTCACGCTTGTCACCAGCCACGCTCTTCCACAGTGGCCCGGGCTCCTGTGTGAACCGTGGGCAAAGCTGCGTCGGGAGCTGGTCTGCGCGTGCAGATATATTGATTTCTGTCCCCTAGGAGCCTTGATGATCCTTCCCCTTCTGCAGGCACCTTCCTTGTAGTTCTCATGACCGAGCCTGGCGTGCCAGGGTGCGTAGCTCTATAAACATAGCTCTGGGCATCGTCATGGCCCCAGGGATGACTGAGGGGGAATTTTTTCTGTCCACGCTCGGCCTCGAGATCTAGATGCTGATTGCCTGGTAGTGCCAGTTTCCAAAATAAACAGTGGACTGCATGAGTCAATGACACACAGTTGGTCACGGTTCTTTGAAATGTCGTCAAGGACACGGGTGACTCTCACACGTGGTCTCATCCTAACCGGCCCTGGCTGGCTGTGTGACCTCGAGGAAATTGCTGACCTCTCTGGGTCCACTTTCCTTTCCTGGAAGATGGGCCGTGGCCAGGTGTGCACCAACGACAGGGACAAAGCCTGGGTGTGGAGCTCAGACACCAGAAAGTGGGATGTTGCTGTTTCGTGCCCACGGCCTGGCCCCAAGGGAGGCTGGAGAAAAGGCCAGAGTGAGGCTAAAATTAGCCAACACGAAGCCTCTGAGGAGGAAGCCGAGGTCTGTAGGAAAGACGGGGCACCCCAGCCTCAGTGCACCTGCCTCATGGGAGGCGGTGCTCCCAGTCCCCTCCCAACGCAGAACTGCCTCCGGGCCCGGGGTGTGGTCCCACCACAGCCACTTCCCTCACCGTGGGCTGCTTCCCAGTTTGCAAGATTAACACAGAATAAGCCATTCTTTTGTTTTAAAACAGTCAGTCCTGGGAATTCCCCTGTGGTCCAGTGGTTGGTGGTGGTGGTTTTGTTGTTAAGTCAGGTCCGACTCCTCCAACCTCATGGACTGTAGCCTGCCAGGCTCTTCTGTCCGTGGGATTATCCAGGCAAGAATACTGGAGTATTTCCATTTCCTCTGAGATTCCACACTGCAGGGGGCCCAGGTTCAATCCCTGCTTGGGAAACTAAGATCCTGTAAGCCAGGCAGCTCTCATGGCCAAAAACCAGCCCACGGACACCCCAAAACTGCCATCCCAAGGACTGAAGGATCTGTTTGTGGTCACTGCCTGAAAAGCCCTCTTTGCTCTCAAGCAGCAGGGCCCAGGCAAGGTGCAACTGCACTGAGGCACGCCTGGTGTCCCTCCCTGACCCCATCCCTGGCCCGAGAGAGTGTTAGTGGGAACAGCCCTCTGCCCTTACCGCTGGACATACATCCTGTTCTGAGTGCCTGTGGCCTCCTGGAAGCCAGGATTCCTTGGGGGATGCGTGAGGGTCCTATAACAGAGGACCACCAACAGGAGACTTACAAGGACAGAACTTTGTTCCTCCAGGTCTGGAGGCCAGAGTCTGGGTGTCGGAAGGGTTGCCATTCGTCTGGAGACTCCGGGGTGGGGCCTTCTCGCCTCTTCAGCTCCTGGTCCCCCCACCCCCACTGGCGTCCTGGGCTTGTGGCTGCATCACTGCATCTCTGCCTCCTTGTCGATGGCTTCTCTCCTGAGGACACAGTCACAGGATTTGGGGCCATCCCCAAGCCAGGTTGTGCGTGCGTGCCCAGTTGTGTCTGACTCCTTGTGACCTCAGGGACTGGAGCCTGCCACCTCCTCTGCCCATGGGATTTCCCAAGCAAGAATACTGGAGTGGGTTGCCCGTGCCCTCCTCCAGGAGATCTTCCTGACCCAGGGATCAAACCCGTGTCTCCTGAATTACAGGCGGATTTCAGGATGGCCGCATCTCAAATCAAAGATCACGTCTGCAAAGACGCTTTTTCCAGATAAGGTCACGTTCGGAGTGGCGGGGGACATTCCTTTTCTGGGGGACCACCATTCTCACTCCCAAAGCGGCTCCATCACCAGGTGCCTGAAGGGCTTGGTCCACAGATCTGATCTGAGATGAGTCTGGGGCAGCCTCAGGCCTCTGGGCAGCGGCCCCTCCCCTGGCATTTTCATGGCGGCAGGGGTGTAGGTGCAAGCGAGGTGGGAAAATCAGCTTCTTTCCTCTTAGGATGCAGGGTGCTTATTGCCGCATGGGTTCCCAGGCAACCTTGGGGCAGACAGAGGGCCTGTTGACCTGGCCTAGGGACCGCCCTCTCTCAAAGTTTGGGGGTGTTGGGGTGACAGGAGCCCCTGGGAGCCTCAAGATGAGTGATTTCATGGCCCTGACTGAACTCCTTTTGGGCAGGGGCCAGGGGTCAGAGGGAGGCCCAGAGAGGGCAGGCTGGGAGTTTGCAGAAAGATGCAGGGTTGGCATGACCTCCCTTAACCTGCCTGTGGGGCCGCAGACCACGGTGGTTTCAGCATCTTGAGAGACTGGCCACAGGCGAGGCCCAGTGCCAGCTGACCCTCCTATCCAGTGCCACCCCAGGGGTCTGAGGCACCTGCCCTTATCCCTTCCTCACTTCCCACTCTCCACACTCTGGACTCGGATGGTTTTCCCTTTTGTGCGAGAGTGCGAAGCCAGCTGGGTGTGAGTTCAGAGTAGGGGGCAGTCAGCTGTCCCAGGCGGAACACACAGCTCAAGCTGGTGAGCCAAGGCCACGGGGAGGGTGTAGGTCGGGGAGACTCAGGTGTTCACACAATGTCCAACTCGGTCCTGCTGTATCTCCGCTCTGCTCTCTGCTATGTGGCCTTGTTCAGGCCAGGGGTGCCCTGAGTGTGTGGGTCTGGATCCCAGGAGGGGGCTGGTCAGGGAGGCCACCCCACCAGGCTGGACACCAGGCAGGCAGAGTGCAAGGCCTGGGGGAGGGTTCTCCTGGAGCTGGAAACACTAAGCAACAATTCTTCCCGCAGATTGATCCAGCCGCTGGAATCTCGCGTGTCCGTTCCCACTGCCATCACTGCCACACCCTCAGCGGAGATGCCCCAGCACTCAACGGGAGACAAGCCCCTCGTCTCAAAGCCACAGCTGGTCTTTCCCGGCCCAGCCTCGGGCACCGACAGCGAGTGTGACCGCACACCCCCCAGCAGGCGGGTGTCCCTCAGTGCGCCCCTGAGCCAGCCGCTGTGCCAGCCCGAGAAGTGTGGGCCCCGGGCGGCCCAGGAGGTGTGCTACGTGGCAGCTGGACAGCCCGGGGAGGCCTGTGGCTGGCGGGCCTTCGCCCCCATGTGCCTGCAGGCCTTCAACACGCCGCAGGGCTTCCTGCTGTTCCTGTGCGTGGCCTCCTTCCTGCAGGGCATGACGGTGAACGGCTTCATCAACACTGTCATCACGTCCATCGAGCGGCGCTACGACCTTCACAGCTACCAGAGCGGCCTCATTGCCAGCTCCTACGACGTGGCCGCCTGCCTCTGCCTCACCTTCGTCAGCTACTTCGGAGGCCACGGCCACAAGCCCCGCTGGTTGGGCTGGGGCGTGCTGGTCATGGGCGCCGGCTCGCTGGTCTTTGCGCTGCCGCACTTCACCGCCGGCCGCTATGAGGTGCAGATGGACGAGGTCGTGGGGACCTGCTGGGCCAACCACAGCTCAACGTGCAAGGACGGCGCCTCCGGCCTGTCCAGCTACCGGCTGGTCTTCATGCTGGGCCAATTCCTGCATGGCATGGGTGCCACACCGCTCTACACACTGGGTGTCACCTACCTGGATGAGAACGTCAAGTCCAGCTACTCACCGGTCTACATTGGTGAGTGGGCGGGCATGCTGGCGGTGAGGCCCACCGGGCGTCTGCTCGTGGCCCAGCCCCATCCAAGCCCCTTATGTGCATTTCCTCATTGGCCACATGTGGTCACATCTGGCCTCAGGGGCTCCTAGGCGAGGTGGCAGGTGAGCACGGGACTGAATTTCACTTAATGCCTCAGGTGATGGAGGTGGTGCCAGCCAAGCTCAGCCTGACCCCCATACATCTTGAGGGTTCCAAAGCATGTGGACTCTGGTGGTCCAGTGGTTAGTACTCTGCACCTTCACTGCAGGAGGCCCAGGTTTGATCCCTGGTTGGGGAACTAAGATCCCGTGAGTTGGACTCAGCCGGTGGCCGGGTTACAGAGCTGGGCACTGCCATGCTTCCCGTGGGGGATGGCCTCGAGCCTCATGCCGCCCCCGAGACCCTCTTGTTTATTTGGGTGAGATTTCTGAGCTCTCAGCCTCATGCTGCCCACTTCTCTGAGTGCATCCTGCATGGTCTACTCTCCCAGGGCAGGGCTGGGCTCAGTGGAGAGCCCCCACCTGTGCTCCGGCCCGGCCAGGCTCGCTCGCTGTCCTGCTTCCTATTCCACCATCATGCAGCAGTTGCCATTCTGAGGTCTGAGGTGGGGGGAGCATTTGGGACCTAGGTGAGCCCACAGCCCCCCATGGGTGCCGCCCTCATCTTGCAAAATGAGGGTCTCGGGATCTTTTGAGGGAGAAATAGTCTGGGGCCATCTGCGAGGCTTTGAGAGGAATGTTTTAAAATCACCTTGAAAGGTTGTTGCCGGCCGATATCAGACACAGTGGAGACTGTACAAGGAACACCCAGGTTAAGGGGGATCCCCCCCAGGGCTGGGGTGGAGGGCAGTGATGCAGGGGGCTTCTCTCAGGTAGGCAGGTGGGGCGGGGGGTCCTGACGGCTCTGCTCCTTTCCAGCCACCTTCTACACCGCGGCCATCCTCGGCCCCGCAGCTGGCTACCTGGTGGGCGGCGCCCTGCTGAACATTTACACCGATATCAGCCAACAGTGAGTGACCTGGGCCCTACGCCTGTGGTCTAGACCACAGGGAAAGCGCCACTGTTGGTGCAGGGGGGTGGTGGCCCTGGGCAGGGGTCCAGGCTGGCCCTGCTCTGATGGACCTGGGAGTCTGGGGGCCACTTGGAGAGTGTGGTCTGGGGGAGGGGACAATGTAGATGGACAGCCTCCCAGAGCCAAGAGAGATCAGCTGCGACTGCTCCTGTGCTCTTTGCCGAGGCCAGGGCACCAGCCACACCCCCTCTGCACTGCTTTGGGAGGAAGGGTGTGCCTTGCCCTGCTCTTGCTGGGACAGCCTGGCCCCCGCCAGCTGCCAGTCCTCACGGCCTTGTTGGGAGGCAGCCTGGCAGGCCCCAGAGGAAGGGACCTGAGGAGGCCGCACAGCATCTGCCAGTCGGTTACCACAGTGCATCCCCACCCCACGTCTTTCCTAATGCCCTCGTCCACTGCTGGTCCCAGACCTGGTGTGGGGGGTCATCAGGGCAGAGCCTTTGACCTCTGCCTCTCACTGACCAGCAAGCAGAAGGGTGCCTGGTGTGTGTGCTCTGGGTGCTGTGAGCACAACACTGACCCCAAGTGTCTCTTGCCGCAGGACGCAGCTGACCACTGAGAGCCCACTGTGGGTGGGTGCCTGGTGGGTCGGCTTCCTGGGCGCTGGGGCCGCTGCCTTCCTTGTCGCGATCCCCATCCTTGGCTACCCACGGCAGCTGCCAGGTGGGTGCTTCCCGCCCCTGGTGAGTGGGGGACAGGACATCCTGTCCCCTGCTCTTCCTCCTCCCTTCATCCACTGGCTGATGCTGCCCTCCTTCAGGGCGGCCTGACCCGTGAGCTCCCTCCATGCCTGCCACCTCTACCTGCTCAGGGACCCAAGGGAGAGGCTTGTTTCAGTGGGAGAGGTGCTCTCCTTTCAGTTCCTTCCCTCTGGTTCCCTGTTGAGCCCTGCAGACTCTCTCCCACCCGCCTTCCCTGCCAGTCTGTCACCACGGTGCATCTAGTGTCTGTCCAGGAGCTTTGTCTACCAGGAGCCTTGTCTCCCACACCCAGGAGAGGCATTGGGGCCTTGGGTCTCTGCCACTCACCAACACCCATCCTTTCAGGGTCCCAGCGCTATGTGGTCATGAGAGCATCTGAAACATACCAGCTGAAGGACAGTAGCCACAAGGTGACCAGCAACCCTGACTTCGGGAAAACCATCAGTGACCTGCCTCTGTAAGGACCTTGGGGGCCTCTCATCTGTGCCTGTGTGTCCTGCAGACCCTTTAGGGTCTTCCACATGCTAGGTCTTCACCCTCAGCTAGGAGAGTCCTGTGACCCCTCCAGGGCCATGTGGGAAGCCCACACCCCCTATACATCCCATGACCCAGCAACCTTCGGGTCTTGGCTCCAAAACTTAGGCATAGAGATTAAGAAGCAGCAGATAGAACCTCCTGGCATGGAGCCACTGAGGGCCAGTTCTGACACCCCACAGTGCCTGCCCCCCACTGCCCAGGCCTGTGGACCCAGGGACCCTCACACAGGAGCACGTTCATACTCCTGCATGGCAGGTTCTGGGGGCCGTGCCTGGTACCTCCTGGTGGTCACTACGTGAACCCCTGATGCTAGGGTGAGTTGCCCCGCGGACGAGTCCACAGTCCTCAGGGAAGCTACTGACCCCACCCCCAGGAGTCACCCCTCCGCCTGTCCTCTGATCGTTTCACTGGGCATCACCTGCATGTGCCCTCAGGGCTCCATGGAAGGAACCATCCAGCCTCCACCTCCTCTTGGGCAGTGATGTCCTGTTTATGCCACGTGTGCCCCGGCCTCACTTTGCCGACGTCACCGTGTCGGGACAAACAGAGCCAAGGCTGCTGGGATCTCAGAGGGACCGCGTTGGGAGGGGGCTCCTGGTGGGCCAGGACTCCTCTTCAGGGCATTCTGTGAGGGGCTCTCCCAGGCAGGGGGAGGAGGCCCTCAAATCACCTGCCTGAATTCAGCCTCACTGAGCACCCACCTGCCCCGCAGCTTCCCGAACCCATGAGTGTCCCCTTTTGGGGGTGGGTACTGTCAGTGGTGGAAATGAGTCCCCGATGTCTGTCCTCAACACAGGGAGAATGACATGGGGTCAGGGAAGCCCTGGGCTTCTTGCTGCCTGGTTAAACTCCCAAGAAGAGCCACCCACTCAGGAGTTGCCCCTGAGACTGGCAGAGCCGGCCCAGGGCCACACTGGCTGGGGACATGCTCGTCCTGTCTCCTAACACCACAGTGGAGCTGGGTGAAGGGCCACCCACTCCTTCCGAGCAGCGCCAGCACCACGGGTGTTAACAGCCTGGTCCTCATAGCCCCAGGGACAAAGTGCAGAGATAAGGAGATTTCTGCTCAGGCTTGGCTCCCTGAACTGGCTGCTGCTGATAAAAGGAATCCAGGAACATGGCCCTCTGTCAAGGTCGTGACTAGTTCTCTGAGCCAAAGTTCAATACAGTAATTTCAGTTGAGGAACCTACCGACAGGGATTAAGAAATGAGGAAGTTCATGTATTTCTTGGAAGAGTCACCTGGCCGGAGCCTCGCTGAGCAACCCCACAGCCTGAGCAGGTCTGGGCAGGTCCGGGAAGGGACTGGCCACACCCAGGGCTTCCCCGTCACCACACACACAAACACAAACACATACACAGACACACACACAAACACTCACACACGCACACATAGGCACACATGCATGCACACAGGCACACTCACACACACACAGTCTAGTCACAGACAGCCTCACCAAGACAGCATTTCCTCTGCATCTTATTTCCTCCATGTACGTGGGACTCGGACAGTTGACCAGAAAGAAGCCTGGTCATAAGTCCTCTAGTCTGGAAGTCAGTTCTAAAATGGAATCAGGTCCCTGTCTGCATCAGGAGGGAGACAGGCCGCTCTGAGGTTAACCTGAGCAGCTCTGGGGTGGGGTGACTTCATTAGTGTCGATCCCTTCCCCCGGGGGTTGTGACCGCACTGCGAGCTCCTACCAAGCAGGATCCAATTTATTGTTGGCCTGTGCCCTCAAAATGAAGAGCGTTTCAGTGTCAGGTGTGAGCACTGCTTTGACAGGTGCGCTGACAGCTGGGCCTGGCGGGGTTTCCCTCCTGGGAGGGTCACGCTCTTGTCTGAGGGACTGGTTCTCCAGGTGGGTCTCCCTCCTAGGAGTGTGACCCAGAGTGTCTCAGGATGTGGGACTTCCCTCCTGGGAGGCTGAGCTGCAATGTCTGAGGGGCTGGCTCTGCAGGCAGGAGGCTCATGAGGCCTCAGCTGCAGACACAGAGAATATGAGCAAAGGCGGCCGTCCTCAGCCGCTGTGACAGGCTCTGTCAACACAGCCATTTGTCACCAGACTTTGCCTCCTCGTGGGCACCTGAGAAGACCCATGGCTCCAAGAGAAACTGCCCACAGCCCACATCGCTTTCTCAAGCCCCTGGTGTCACTCCATTAGCCACTGTCCCCCAAGTGCCCACCAAGAGGAGTTGGGAACCAGTCAAGCCCACCAGGGGCTCCTTAGAGGGGTGTCTGGCTCCAAACCATGGGTCTTCCCACCACCCCTGGTGGTGCTTGAGTCAGCCCCCCGCAGGCCCCGAGCCCCTCTCCTGGCGGCCACCCAGTCCTGGATGACGAAGGCCGCCTGTCCCAGGCCTCTCTGCTGGTCCTCCCAGCTGCCCCCGGGGCTGATTCAGTAGCATTGCGATCCCTCGGAGTCTCTCTCCACACTGGAGCCAGACTCTGTGACCCCCGCCTTTCCCAGCAAGCCATGGGCTCCAGACCCCGGCACCAGCGCTCGCCTGCCCCATGCTTGGTTTCTCTGGAGTAAATGTGGGGTGTCCCTGCTCTCCTGCACCCCGCCCACTCCTGTGACCCCCGCCTTTCCCAGCAAGCCATGGGCTCCAGACCCTGGCACCAGCGCTCGCCTGCCCCATGCTTGGTTTCTCTGGAGTAAATGTGGGGTGTCCCTGCTCTCCTGCACCCCGCCCACGCCTCCCTCAGAACCAGAGCTCTTTGTGTCCTGGTGGAAGGGTCTCTGACTCTGGCCCACTCTGATTCTCAGTCTCTTCTCTCTGGTCTCCATTCCCCTCCCCGCAGCTCCATCTGGCTCCTCCTAAAGAACCCCACGTTCATCCTGCTCTGCCTGGCCGGGGCCACCGAGGCCACGCTCATCGCCGGCATGTCCACGTTCGGGCCCAAGTTCCTCGAGTCGCAGTTCAGCCTCAGCGCCTCAGAAGCCGCCACCTTGTTTGGTGAGAACACTCCTTGAGTCTTAGGGGAACGGGTCCTCTGCTTTTTCATCAGTTTTCAGAGGGGCCTTTGATAATCTCTTCCAGAAAACCCCAGGCAGTGCCACCCACATGGGCCACACATCCTGGCCCAGAGCAGACATCCAGGCTCCTACAAGAGAGCTCTGATCACACGAAGCCCTGCTCCCCGATGGGGAGGAAGGTCATTACTGGGGGCTGGCCGGTCTCTCCATGGGCCCCAGGGAGCCTGGGCTTTTGTGTCCCTGGTTGTGGTGGAAGGTGTTTGGGTGGCAGATCCCACTAGACTCCCTTGGGCCTGGCCATCCCTGGGAGCCAGGTGATGAGTGTCCTGGGGGTCTCCCTCCTCCCAGCCCTGTTCATGGCATAGCCCTGTGTTTGGGGGCAACCACGGCCTCACAGAGGGCATGCTGGGCATGAGGTATGTGGGGTCCATCCTGGCCAGGCCCCACCCACAGGGCTCCCTTCCCTGCATAGGTGGATGATGTCAGATTGGGGCCCTACCCCCCTGACTAATGCCCCTAGACACCCCTCCTTGCTGGCCTCATGGCTGAGCCTGTCTGCCCACATCCCCACCCAAGCAGCTGTCTCCCCTTCCCCACAGCAGCCAACAATCCCTTCTTAGAACAGCATGTCCCTGGGGTCCCCAGAGCTGGTCTCAATCTGGGGAGAGGGGCTCACTGAGCCCAGGGGCTTTGAGGTCTCCTCCACCCCGTCCTGTCTGCACCCCATCTCTGGGTGACCTGGAAGCCACATGCCAATGAAGCCATGCACGCCATGTGCTCAGTCACCTCAGTTGCGTCCACCTCTCTGTGACCCTATGGACTGCAGCCCACCTGGCTCCCAGGGATTGAACTCAGGTCTCCCACATTGCCGGCAGATTCTTTACCATCTGAGCCACCAGGGAAGCCCTACTTCGTACCAAATGGCAGCAGCCACCAGCTTCTCCAAATACCTACTTGTGGTCAGACTCTGACTGCATGGGCCCAGTAGTGTGTTTGTCCTGGCCTCCCCAGCGGATGGGGCTGGGGGCCAGTGACCTGTCCTCTTCCCTGTCTGTTCTGCCCCTGCCTCCCTGGGCCTCTGAGTGGCTGGGCTGGCAGCCTCCCCAGGCCCCGGGGTCCCTGAGAGCACTGGTCAGAGTCCCCACATGAGGCGCAGAGCCCAGCACTGCCACGAGAATGGAGCCCCATGACTGTGCACCTCCATCTCCCCATCTGCAAAGCGGAGATGAGACCCAGCTGGCCCCACCCCCAAGGCCCTCAGGATGGCCCTGAGCCCTTTCCTCTCCTTAGGGTACCTGGTAGTGCCAGCAGGAGGTGGAGGCACATTCCTGGGTGGATTCTTTGTGAACAAGTTCAAGCTCCGAGGCTCTGGGATCATCAAGTTCTGCCTGCTGTGCACCCTGGTCAGCCTGCTGGCCTCCCTCATCTTCCTCATGCACTGCCCCGGGGTGCCCATGGCGGGTGTGACCGCTGGCTACAATGGGAGGTAAGGGCCAGGCAGCACCGGGGTGAGGGGAGACCCCTGCTTGTGCTGGGGGGACCAGGGGTCCCTGAAACGGAGGTGGGGTCTGGCACTTGGGGTGCAGTCACTGGGTGGTTATAACAGCAAGGGGACTTCCCAGGTGGCGCTAGTGGTAAAGAATCTACCTGCCAATGCAGGAGACATAAGAGACATGGTTTTGATCCCTGGGTCGTGAAGATTCCCCTGGAGAAGGGAATGGCAACCCTCTCTAGTATTCTTGCCTGGAGAATCCCACAGACAAAGGAGCCTGGTGAGCTATGGTCCATGGGGTTACAAAGAGTTGGACATGACTGAAGTGACTTAGCAAATAAGCAAGCATAACAGCAAGGATGATGACCTCATTGGGGTCCGGTGGCTGGTCCCCGAGCCTCTGTCTGTAAAATGGGACAACGGCAGCCCCAGCTGTGGAGCAAACTCAGAGAGTTCAGAACCCCTCAGCTGTGGGCCGGTGAGGACCAGACCCCAGCCTGGCCTCCCCTCCACCATCACTCTCTTCTGCCCGCAGCCTCCTGCCTGAAGGCCACGTGGAGCTGATGGCTGCCTGCAACCTCCACTGCGGCTGCCAGCCGGAGCATTACAGCCCCGTGTGCGGCTCCGATGGCCTCATGTACTACTCACCATGCTACGCGGGTTGCTTGGAGATGGCCGTGTCCAGCCCGGGCGGCCAGAAGGTAAGAGTGGCTGCTCAGCATGTGGTCGGTGCCCGGTCGCGGGGCGGGGGTTGGGGCCCCGCCGCTTCCTCCTGTAATCAGCGCTGTTGTTGCGCTCCTCAGGTGTACCGAGACTGTAGCTGTGTCCCTCAGAATTTTTCCTCTGGTTTTGGCCATGCTACCGCAGGGAAATGCACTTCAACTTGTCAGAGAAAGCCCCTCCTTCTGGTTTTCATATTCGTTGTAATTGTCTTTACCTTCCTCAGCAGCATTCCTGCACTAACAGCAACTTTACGGTAAGCCCGGGGCGGGGTTCGCTCTGGTCCAGAACCTTCCCTTTGCAGCTAAGCTGGAGCTCTGCGGATCCCTGAGGGGTGTGTGCCGGGCCCCGAAGAGCTCTGGCAGGAAAGAGCTGACTGCCTCTGGCTGTGCTTGCCACCTGGGGAGGTGGTGATGCAGCCCGGGGCTCAGCCAGGACCCAGAGCCGCCATGGGGGTGTTATGTGTCAGGCAACCAAGCTTCCCCAGGCATTGACTGGTGTTGGTTTTTCATTGCAGGTGCGTCTGTGATCAGCAGAGATCCTTTGCACTGGGAATCCAGTGGATCGTGGTTAGAACTCTAGGTACTGTGCTGTATAAGGAAGCCAAGCACAGTTGTGTGGTGTGTTCACTGCACAAGAGCAGGGGCCAGGCTCAAGAGCCTCCCAGCAGGAGGCTATGTCACCCCAGGGAAGGATGCCATTCCTTAAGAGTCCACTAGAGGGACCCCTGGCCATTTATTTGCCCTGAGGCTGCCGTTGTTCAGTCACTTAATCTTAGCAAATCTGACTCTTTGCTACCCCATAGACTGCAGCATACCAGGCTTCCCTGTCCTTCACTATCCCCCAGAGTTTGCCCAAACTCATGTCCACTGAGTGGGTGATGCCATCCAACCATCTCTTCCTCCATTGCCCCTCAATGCCCCTCTTCCTCCTCCTGCCCTCAATCTTTCCTAGCATCAGGGTCTTTTCTAAACAGCCCAGAGTGTGCCCTTTCCTCAGCAACACAGACTTCACCAGAGTCAAAGGTCATGGGGCATCTTGGTTGCAGAGGCAAGTCCCCAGAGAAAGGAGCACTTAAGTTCCCATGCACCCCCTGAGAACACCTTCCCGAGGGCCCATGCTGTGTGGGTCACTGGCACTGCACCCCTGCCCCTGCTCCCCAGATGTGCCCAGGCACTGAGTGCACCTCTCCTCACAGGCAGCATCCCGGGGCCCATTGCCTTCGGCTGGGTGATCGACAAGGCGTGTCTGCTCTGGCAAGACCAGTGTGGCCAGCAGGGCTCCTGCTTTGTGTACCAGAATTCGGCCATGAGCTGGTACCTGCTCATCGCAGGGCTGGGGTACAAGGTGAGCAGGGCAGCGCCCCCCAGGGGCACTGTGGGGGAGGGGTGGGAGCCCTAGAGTCCATTCCAAAGAGCCAAGAGCCTTCTCCCACTAGTTTGGGGGTCTGGGCAGCCCCTGGGTCCTTCCAACAGCTTCATCCCCCACTGGAAGGGGTGCCCTGGGTATCACCCCTGCTTCTGGTTCCCAGAAGGGGATCCTTCCCTGTTCCAAGTGGTCACTGTTGGGACGTGATGACCTGATGCCAGTGGAAGCAATGGTGGGACAGCAAGTCCAGGGCTTGTGTCCAGCCCACCCCTATCCCCCTGCCCTCTGGAGCCCTCACCATCCCCCACCCACTCACCATCACCCCCACCACCCCCGTGGCTTGCCCTGGGGCTCTAGTCAGCTGAGGCTTTGGAGAAATGAAAAAACACTCCCCTGAGCAAGAGTCAGGCAGGCCTTCCCACTCTGGGCTGGTGGGCTGGGAGGGTCCACAAGCTGAGTTTCTCCGTCTGCCTCTCTGGTGGGCCTTGAGTTACATCCCACTTCTCAGTCTGACCCTCTGCTTTCAACTCTTACAAGAACCTTTCTGCTGTATCTCTCCACACAAGCTCTGCAGGGAGAAGCTTAGTATTTTCATTTTGAATTTACCCCCATTGGAGGAAAAGGTGCAAGACTTCCCAAATAAAGCAGAATCCTAGGGCCGGTCTATAAGAATGTCTTGGTTTTCTTCTTCGGGTGGAGGGTAGACTCGGGATGTCATACTGGCAGGGCCGCCTCTTTAGGGAGAGCCGCAAAGACAGGATTCTCAGTCACCTTTGGGTTTATCTCCCTGAAGATTAGCTTAAAAATAGCCAAGTGTGAGAAGGGATTTGTGCAGCCCTGGACAAGTAGGTCAATTCAAAGAGTCGCGCCCACACAGGGAGCTGGCCCTCGCTTCCCTTCTTCCCTGTGTTGTGTGATCCCTCAGCCAGAGCAGCCAGCTGGTACCTGGACCACTGTCTGCCCAGATAGCACCCCCACAACCTCAGCACTGGGGTGGGATCAGCTCCCAAAGCCAGTGCTAATTTTAGTGGGGGAGAGGGGAGTGGCCAGGTGCTCCTGTTGGGTCACAAGTTCACTAGAGGAAATAGCCTCTTGTCACTGCAGTTTCAGGTCCATCCACCCAGGCAGTGCCCCTGTGAAAACCCAGCTTTCACACCTTAAACACACACACATACTGAGGCCAGCATGCCTGCCCACAATTCCATCTGCCAGATGGCCTATGACTCCAGCATCATCACGGGGTGATCTAGGCAGTGGCTGCAGTGAGGTGACCACCGATGCTGACCACCTCTTTCTTAGGTTCAGGGGCAGCTATGACAAAAGACCCCACACTGGGGCTTAGATAGAAATTAATTCTTTCTGTTCTGAAAGCCAAGTGTCCAAAATCAAGGTGTCTGTAGTATCCATTCCATCTGGGGTTTCCGAAGGGCTCTGTCGGCTGCCTCCCCCTCCTTACTTCCCCCTGCCAGTGGCTCCTCCATCCTTGGGTCTCCTAGGCTTCTGGGGGCAGCAGCCCGTCTCTACCTCCATCTTGGCTGCTCCCTGAGTGTCTGTGTCAGCCCCCCTTCTCTACATGGACACCAGTCACTGGACCTCATGCAGAATGACTGCAACACCCCTAACTTAATTATGCCCACAAAAATCCTATTTTCAGATTGAGTCCTGCTCACAGGTTCTAGGAGTCAGGACATATCTTTTGGGGTACACTGTTCAGCCCACAGCAAGCACCCCCCTCTTCACCCAGTGCCCTTGTTTTCAAGTCAAATCTTATTTTTCATTCCCCCACTAAAAATATTGGTATCCAAGCTGGGTCTGGCTGTGCAGGACAGATGGATCCTCTGGCCAGAGCAGGGCCTGGCTCTCCAGGATGCTGTGAGGAACCCAGGGCCAGACCGGGGCTCAGAAGCGGGAGTACCTGGGACCTCAAGGTGGGCAACTTGGCCAAGGTCCAGTGGCTCCTTTCTCTCCAGGTCCTGGGCTCCATCTTCTTTGCCATTGCCTGCTTTCTGTACAAGAGCCCACCGGGGTCTTCTGATGGCCTGGAGGCTTCTCTGCCCAGCCAGTCCTCAGCCTCTGACAACCCCTCAGACCTTCAGGAAGCCCCCTCAGCTCTCCAGATCCAGAGTGACATCTGACGGCCCACCTGCCCACCCAGGGCACGGACTTGCCACATAGCACTTCCTGGAAACACTGTCTCATTGCTCCCTGGAAGCGGGGACCCCTCCCCGATTGAGGCCCAGCATTGAAGACCTGCAAAAATCTGCCGGTGGGTCCTGGGGGACTGAGCTGATGACCACGTGTCGAAGCCTCAAGGGCACCGAGGAGGAAGAATGCAAGATGCATCCAAGTGGAAGCCCCTGACCCAGCCCCCCTGGACCTTGCCAGATGGAGCAGGGTGACCGGCTCTTGGCTTGGAAGGAGCAGTTGGCTTCCCGACTGGATGAAGCACCATCTCTCTTTGGTCCCTCACTCTCCGCTCTTTCCCACGGACTTAGCCAGATGGCATCCCTGGGAGTCTCAGGGTCCCTTGGAAACACGAACAGCTGTGCTTGTAAAGCCACCTGTGCCCTCCTATGTGACTGCGTCTGTCATTGCACAGAATGCAAAACCACCTGTGGACTCCAGGGAGCTGCTTCCGTGTCCCCTCTTCTTCCAGTGGAGACGCTGAGCTCCCATCATGGTCTTAGATACCCGGGGCTCCTCACAGCGCTCACAGTGATGCTGGCCTGGTTGAGGCCACTCGGAGGAAGGGACAGGGACCCCACACTGTGGACACGCTGGTGCTTTGGAGCTCCTGGGTGGGTCCATGGCATTTTTCAGGCAGCCTTCCTTGATGTCCCACGGTTCTCCTGATAAAGAGGAGACCCGGGGGCTGTGTCCTGGGGGAACTTCTAACTCATGTATTCTTGTAAACCTGCTGTCACCTCCTGTCCTCAGGCTCACAGCCCTACAGCGGGATGGGAGCAACGTAAGAATGTAGCTACGGACCCATATTCTGCATAAGCACTTATTTATAGAATTTGGTTTTACTTGACCATTTGCTGAGCACTTGTGAATTCTACCCAGAGGGCACTGGGACTTGTGTGGAATGTTTACTGTCCGTGTCCTCTGTTAAAACCGTATGTGTGTAAATATATTTTGATATTTAAAGCATATATTCCTGCCCAGTGTGTTTTATTACCATAAATCTGCAAAGTTCAGCAGTTTTGCAAATTGTCCAAGTGGGCTTTTGTGAGTTCATGTCCTTATGGGCTGCCCTAGGGCGAGCAGTCGCTTGATTGAGGTCCCTCCCACCCCTCAAAGTGGTGACCCCTTCCCCATGTGACCTGAGTCCCCTTCCTTCAGGGCCCAGCGCCCAAGTTGGGGGCAGGGGGCTTGGCCCTCAGCCAGGGTCCCGCTTCCCACCACTGTCATGCAGCAGTGATTCAGTCGGGGTGACTGGATACCGTGGCCGGCACTTGTGTGTGTGGACACGCGCATGCACACCTGTCAGACCCAGCCCAGGGTTACTCTTTCCCTGAATGTCCAGATGTGACAGAGCAGTGACCAGGACGGGCTGTGACCCTGTCTGCTTCATCTCCTGAAGGTGGGAGGTGGCGATCGCCATTCTCACTGGATGCTTCTTGGAAGAGGCAGAACAGGAGGCATCTGCTTCCCGGCTCTGCCCGTCCCGGCGCCTGCGGCTGGTGCTCCGGTGTCTCGTTACACAGGGCACGTCAGCCCCTCTGCCTCCTCTGGGGACCCATCAGTGTGTACGGCATCACTGGTTAAATCTGAGGGTAGTGGCGTCAGCTCTGGGCGTGAGCTATGAGCCAGCCCTCGGCCCCGTTTTTCCCCGCTGGGAGCCCAGAGGACCTGCAGTTGCAACCATGGGCCCCAGAGGGCAGCACAGATGCGTCCTGGGCCACAGGCTTCCTGGAACCCAGTCTCTCTTGGCCCCCTCGCTCTACTGAACCCCAGTCCTGTCTCCCACCAGTGGCCCCTCCCCCAAGAATTCAGGTGGAAACCAAACAGGGTCTCTCCCTTCCACTCCCCTGGGAGACGTGTCTGAGACATGAGGTGGACGCCCATCTTCTTGGAATCCTGATCCTCCGTTTGCTGAGGACTTGCAGGGCCCAGGTTTAAGCAGGAAACAAAGGCTGGTACACTAACTGATCACCTGCCCCACACCAGGCCCGGGGCACACTCCCTTGGGCAGCAGGACCCCTGGTGCCCGGCAGAGCCAATGCTTCTAGATTGTATGCCCTCTGTCTCTGTTCCTGGAGATGGGGTGTCTTGTGTATGCATTCACTGAGCCAGTGCATGCTTATTAAAAATCACATTTCAGAAAAAGTAGCTTTAGTGAAATATAACTGACATGCATGTAATTCATCCATTTGAGGAGAACGGCTCAGGGGACAGACTGGGATGTCTTGCAGAGTACACAAAACAGTCCCTCCTGGTCCACAGTGCCCATCAGTGTTTAAGCGACACAAACAAGTGGAATTTGAGATGAAAGGCAGAAAAGCCCCTAGATTAGGAGCTGGAATAAAGCATCAGAACATCAAACACACCCAGGGAGCTCTGGGAATGCACTGGCGCCCACAGTAATTATGTATCACAAGTCGGGTCTGGCAGGCTGGGTGGCAGCAATGGACTGGGGGGAAGACATGGCCTGGGGGACGGGTAAAGGCAGACACAGGGCCAGGCTCTCGGACCACAGCTCCTCTGGGGACGGTGATTCAGCTTGCATGGGGACCTCTCTGAAGGCGAGACCACTGTCCACGACAGAAGCCCGCCTCTTCCAGTGACCCGAGGCTGGGAGGAAGGAGTGAATACCGTAGAGGAATAGGCACCAGAACCAGGGGGCTTTTCAGGGCAGAAGGAGCAGCCACACAGACACTTGGTCATATCTAAAGTGAGTCCTGGGAAATGAGTTCCAAATCTGATCCTGTAGTTGGAGTCTGGCTCTGGCAGGGAGATCTGACCTTGGGAAACTTGTGGCAACCCCACCTCAGTGATCCCACTGTAAGTAGGGCCCATATGGGGGCCCACCTCACAGGGCGAGATGAGGATAGATCCATTCTATGCAGAGCCCCCAGGATGTCCCTGGACCCAGTGGACCATCCTGGTCACTCTTGGACCCTCAGTGCCCCTTGTGATCTGAGGCTGAGGGCCGGTGGGCCCTGAAGGACTGGCCATTTGAGGGTGGAGGTGGCAAGGCTCTCCCCTGCTATGCCAGCTCCTGGGGGCACAAAGATGAGCTGAAGAGCAATTGCTCTGAATGATAATTTGCACTTAGATTTATTCTAATCAGTAGCACATTAGCCAGGCACATGTGATAACCGTCTAATGACTGTTATATGTATAATCCATTTTATTCTCAGCTGGCTCCCACGGTAATTACATTCTGCTGTGTTTAATTCATAACTTGATCATTTATTCTAAGTCAAGCTGGATTGGTCCACAGGCTCAAGGGAAGTGCCACTCGCTGAGGAGTTCAGCCTCTGCTCTGGCCATGCAGGAAGCTGGTGAAGCCACCAACATCTCCCCAGCTCTCGTGGGGCCTCTGGGCCAGCAGCTCCCACTCTGAGCCAGCCAGAGCCCGCAGTAGGTGGTGATGATGGTGATGGAATCAGCAAAGGCTGAAATAATATCAGACACTTTCTATTTAATGTAATAGCTGCGCAGGACGTGTGCACAGCTCACACCCGGCATACCCGAAAGGCAGGGGCCAACAGCTCAGTGTGAGTCTAACAGGCCTTGGAGGACCTGTGGGTTCAGTTCTGATGTCCAGAGTATTTGACTTCACCTTTCCATGTCTCAGTTTCCCCACTTTTGACACAGGGATGAGACCACAGTACCCGTTTCACTGGGACCCATGAAGACTGGAGATCCAGATTATAGTAAATGCAGTCAGAGTTTTTTTTAATAATTAAAGCAATTCTCATCCTTGCTGCTCAGGCAAGGAAACTGAGGTCCTCCCACAAAACAGTACCGAAGTGGGTGTATAAATGCACGAATGTGGAGGCCTTCTGAGAAGCTGGCTGTCAGCCAGGGAGGCTAAGGAGCCTATACCCACCACAGGCTGGAGGCCCAGGAGGCTGGCAGTCAAGCTCATTCTGGGTCTGACAGCCTGAGAACCAGGGGAGCTGATGGGTGTGAGTCCCAGCCACTCCACGTGAGTGCCCCGTGGCCAGTTTGGTTGACACAGAACGTAAAGCATCACACACACCTGCCAGGCCTCTCTGCCTCTTCTGAGAACTCAGGTGTTCCCAGATGTCTGTCCACCATCCAAAGGGCCTTTTTCAGGCTTTCAGTCCCCGATACTTCCACCAGAGTCCTGTGGGGAACTTGCTTTTAAGGGCAGAATCCACCACCCTCGCACGCGCTGGTTTAGAATCTCGGGAGGCTCTTCTACCTGCATTTAAAGAGCAGGGCTGGCACCACACTCAAGCCAGCAGTGTTTGCTGGGTCCATGCCTGGCCTCTCCCTTCATCCCCTATCTCACAGGCACATCTCCTTGGCATGTAGTGTTGTCTACACTTCTGGGAGTCCTTCATTCCCCTAAAGCAGCATGAAGTCTTCCACAATTAATCCCAGCCGCCCTCACCCCCTGCCCACCGGGCATTGCCGCACCTGGAGGTCCCTAATTAGGAGCCTAATTAGCCCCACAGCCGTTTTCTCATCACAATGGCCCATCGTGAGTCTGCTTTGCAGCTAATGACTGAGTCTTCCTGACAAGAATGGCAATTCCTTCCGGTATTTTCCTCCCACCTTCCCCAGAAAACTGCCAAGGGCAGCGTGCATAAGCCACCCAGGGTCCCACAGCACTGTCCAGGTCAGGTCTGGCCGCACCATGAGGGCAGGTGTCGGGTGACCACCATCCTGTCTTAGCTGGGATGTGAGGGCCTTTGGAGGGAGGGGAGCTACTGAGGGAGGGTGGGAACAGGGGAGTGTGCAGGCAGGTGGGGGCAGGACAGAAAAGGGGGCCTGGCTGCTGTGTCCTATGCCTCCCCAGACTGGATCCCCAGGAAGAGCTCCTGAGTCCACTTTGTACTTGGCCCTTCCACTCTATCTGCGTGTCTGAGCAGGAAGTCTTTTGTCTTAAGGAGGAGAAAGTGAACGCAGGAAGCTGTCAGAGCTGGCATGGGCTCACTTGCCTCCAGCAGGAGCTTCACTGAGGCTGTGGTGAACGTCCTGGTTTTTCTCTGGAGGATGAGCTGCCTGCTGGCCCTCTTGGGAAGGAAATGCACTGGTTTCCAATGCCCAGAGACAGAAGAGTCAAATATAGACAATGACCATGCAGGAAGCTGCGGCCCTCATTCCAGGAACACCAGGTGCACTCGCTTCAAAGGAAGGTTTGACAGGGAATGCGTGGATCAGCCTGTTCTGGCCCATGGAAGCAGCAGAGCTTAGGCTCTGGGGGTCCTGGCAGTCTAATAGGGGAGGAGGGCTCCTTGCAGGGCAGGCTGCTCCAGGTCTCCTATTCCCAGAAACCCCCTCCTCTCCCCAGCTCTCTGCCTTGCCCCCCAAGCTGCAGTTGTGGGTGATCCACAGAGCAGCAGCTGGGCCTCTCTGTCCGGCCATCTTTGGTCTCTGATGACAAAACCTGCCCAGAGCGCAAAAACTGAATCAGACCAGAGCCGTGTGGAGGGTGATGCCTCCAGGCAGTGGGCTTCCCCAGGGGTCATTCCCAGGGCAGCCTTCCCCGCTGAGCTGTTTCAGGGGAGGCCTGAGTGTCTCAAGAGGAATTCGGCCCCAGGAGGAGCCTCCCAGGCTCAGGGGGACAGAGGACATCTGAACAGCTCTTCACTGAGATGTGTCACCTCCAGCACCAGCTCAAATGAGCCTCCTTCCTCCACCACCCTTGCACTCCACTCCCGCAGTGGAGAAGTGCCCCAGACACGCCTTCTGGTTACCAAGGACAACCTTGACTGTCTGATGACCAGGCTGAGACTGGACTTTATGAAGCTTCAGAATGAAGAAAATTCCCACCTCCAAGGGCAGAGGTGGGGAACACGGTGCCCAGTCCACCAGCTTCAGGAAGGGGGCAGAATGAGGACTGAAAACCAAGCCCTGAGCCCCGCAGCTCAGACCCCACACATAGCCCCTCCTAGCTGCCATCA
The DNA here is from genome assembly GCF_029378745.1 of Bos indicus. Classification (NCBI taxonomy): domain Eukaryota; kingdom Metazoa; phylum Chordata; class Mammalia; order Artiodactyla; family Bovidae; genus Bos; species Bos indicus. Next base: position 54,708,122 of record NC_091772.1, on the reverse strand, counting down.
CTCTGCAGTCAGATCTTTGCTGTTTTCTTCTCTTAAAAAGCTACTGTGATAAGATATAAAGGAAAGAGAGGGTACATGAAGCCTTAGTAGTCATGTACCCTTTAGTCTGAATTAGCATCAACTTCTTCACCAAGGGCAGATTTGGATGGTGCAGGGGGAGGTGAGAGGGAGGCAGGACACACAGGCCAAGAGCAAAGGCAGGTGGAGGGAGGGCGACCTGCAAGAAAAGCCTCCCAAACAGGACCAGGCACCTCTAAATAAAAATGCCTTCATTTCTGTTGTAATTTGGGCCCAGCCTGGTTCAACCTCACGATGCTCCAGAGGTCATGGAGACAGCTAGAGGCTAGACAGCCACGTGGGATGGTGTGCTTCAGTGCACTTGGCTGTGCATTTATAATACAGACACTTTGGGTTCACCACTCATTTCACACTGGGAGCAACTGGAGAGGTAGCGAGGTTCCTCAATGGACTGATTCTGAGGTTTAGTCTCATCATTGAAAGGGAAACACCCACTGATTTCCAGCTCAGAGTCTTTGCAAGTGGAGCATCGCGACTCAACACACACCTTTTCGTTTAAGCCAGACTCGGTTTTGTTAACTTTGTTGTGAAACTGCCAAACACACAGAAGCGAAGCGAGCACAGAGTGCCCATCCCCTGCTTCCACCTTCCGGGCCCAGAGGCACTCTGGTTTTGTCCACTGTCGACCTAGGGTCCCCACTGAATTATTGTTATTTTAACACGAATTTGACAAAGTCAAAAATCCCTCATCCATCTGTCCATCCATAGGCAGGTGAAGAATAGGGTGAAATGTTGACCTCGGGGTAATTCCCCAAGGCTTTTATTTTCAAGGATATCCCACAATAGAGCCGACACCCCCCACCCCCTAAACCCGAATGACAGAGCCAGGTACCCATCGCCCCCACCCCTGGGTGGGAAGGGAGTGGACTTGGGCTGCTCGAGAATTTTCAGACTCAGAAGACGCCGGGCGGGGTTTCTGGATTATTTTGAAAGAAGTAGCACTGGGGCCCTGGGATTATGTTTTCTCAAAAACTTGTTTTTCATAAGTAACTGACTGTGTAGGCAAATCAGTCTGTGGCGGTGACGTGCTGGCATGAAGCTAATCATTAGCTGCCACAGGAAGGAGGCGATCATCCCCACCGGCTCCCATCAGACAGGAGCAGCCCAGGAGCTGACGTCTTCATTACCCAGCCTTGAAATTTCCAGAGAAGATGGCAATTCATGCGTGGCCCAATCTTCCTCCTCCCACTGATTTCAGAAAAATGAAGCCCTGGGCTTCCTCTCGACGCTTTGTGGCCATTTCTCCATCCTCACACATAAAAGAGGCAGCCATCAAGTGGATGAGGAATCCTTGAGTGATGTCTGAAGGGCCCATGGCAGGCTCAGCACGTCCATTTTTGCTCAAGCACCCACGGTATCGATTCTTGAGTGTGGGGGGTGGATGGAAACGGAAGTCAAGCCAGCTTGAGAAAAAGTGGGGTGGGTGGGCACATTCCAGGTATGGCAGGATCAAGCATTAGAATGATGCCATCAGGGCTCAGGGCCTCTTCCCATCCCCAGCTCTGCTGGAACCAGCCTGGCAACCAGTGGCAGGGGCCTGCCTCTCTCAACGAGCAGGAAGGACTCTAGGTGTACAACTTGTGTCCCCAGGGCAGCGGGGATGGGCACTCTGATTAGCAGGGATGGAGAGGAAAGGACCAGCCCCTCCCCAAGGCCATGCAGGATGGGTTCTCAGGAACACAGACCCCTGGGATCCAGCAGGAGGGCCAGTCTGGGGCGTGGGGGGTGGGGGGTGGCACTGTGGGTCTGGACGAGCAAAGCCAACAGATGTCCCCTCCTGGGTCCATGCCCGCTGTCACCAGCAGAGCAGCGCCATTCAGCCTGTTGTGGAGAGTAACAAACGGGCAACAGATTGCCCGTGTGGAGGATGAGCCTGTTCCACCAACATGGCATTTGAAACCAAGATAATAGAAAACAGAATCAGATTCAAGGGTTGTGACAGGTGTCCACAGCAAGGTTATCCACTTGGTGGCATCCAGCAGCCTCGACCTTTTTTTAAAAGAAAAATATTATAACGTATCAGCTCTCTTAGCTGTTGCAGCCGTGATATATGGGTGTGTATTTAATATTCAATCTATGGCTCTGTGTGTGTGTGTGTGTGTGTATGTGTGTGTGCAGGGGGCGGGGAGGGAGAAGGCAGATTCAAGGCGACGGTGTGTGTGAAGCGCCTAGAACAATGCCCGCAGCAGATCCCCGCTTTGATGTCGGCAGCGCGGGCAGCATATCTGCACGGCGAGCACGCGTGTATTTATGGACCCGAGAGAGGCTGCGATTTCAGCAGATCGCGTTTGCTCTGCATGCATAATCTGATTATATTTTAACTGCTCATTTACACGAGAACACATTTCCCTCAAACGTGCTAATGCTCTTTTTTTTTCCCCTCAATGATATTTTTAAAAACCAGATTGCTGGGCGGTACAACTGCGCTGAGAGAGCTTTCTGAAGTGAAAACAAGCGGCTCTCCACGTGTGGACGTGATGCTGCCTGCCCCAGAATTACACTCTGAGGGGAACAGACCATGTATATGCAGAGCCTTCAGCCCTGCCCCAGGAAAGGGCTTTCCCGGGACTGGGCCCCAGAGAAGGCTGGCCCTGGCCCTCACCCTCGCCTGGTCATCCTCCCAGAGCCACAAGGACAGCCCTGAGCAGGGACGAGAGTGAACAGCCCATCACTGCTGCCCCTGGAGAAGGGGGGCTTCACGAACACCTGCGATCACTGCAGCCCCCCAGGCTGTGGTTCTTGGTTACAGCAGCCCCTGGACCCTCCTGGGGCCCACAGCAGGGCTCCTCAACTGTCCATGATTAATAGGTCCAGAGGAAGTCCCTCTGAGCCCCCAGGGCTCACCACTGGCCAGCCTTGCCCACTCCATCCCCCACTGGTCTGCTTATCCTGTAGGAATCAGGGGCCCATCCAGGACCTCAAAGCACATCCCCAGGAGCTGCAGACTCTACCTCACCTCAGAAATGACCTTAGGGGGCTCTTGTGGGGCAAGGGAGTCCCAGGAAGGTGAGAGGCAGGCAGTGGCAGCCAGAGGAGGACCCGGGCCTGACGGGAGAGGGCGCCCCTCTCCACCCTGCCCACCTGCAGGCCAGAACTTACTCCCAAGACACGCCTACCTGCAGGGCGAAGGGGAGAGGGGGTGACCCCACTGGGGTCACTAGAGTCTCAGACGTGTCCTGGGGACTGCACCCTGGAACCTACAAGCCACCAGGCCTGCTGCCGGTGCTTCCACAGGATTCTCTCCAAGGCTCCTTCCCCAGAGCTGGGGCCACCCGGGCAAGTGGGTCACCTGCCTTGTCTGGCACCTGATTGTTTCCTAAGAGTGCCCGGAGTCACCGCGACGCTCCGGGGCAAGAATGACTAAGGAGACTCGGGTTTTATTTTAGAACTCATATGAAGTCATTAGGAAATGGGAGACATGTTTTTCTATTTAAGTACTTTTAGGCAACTGGAACTCCTGAGTATAGACAAAGGCACAGGTTTCAGGTCTCTGGAAGAAGACCTGGAACTGTCAGAAGTCGTGTTTATGCAAGCACCACCCTCCCTGGGAGATACCCTCACAGAAGGAAGGCCCATGGGGTGGGGGGCAGGGGCCTGTGGGGCGGGGTCCCAGCAGCTGTGACCCTTTCTCTTTCAGCTTAAGTCACAAGTGTGTTCACAAGCACCTCTGGGAAAGCTAACCAGAAATTGGTAAATTTATAAGAGGCATAAACTCAGCTTCCCAGGAAGAGAGCTGACAAAACACTGCTTTTCTCTGCAAGCTGAGCAGATGGAACTGTTTGTCCTTCTGCATCGAATGCGCTGTTGTCTTTCACACAAGAGAAAGTCTCAAAAAGAAAATGCCTTTGTGGGAGGGGTTACTCAGGGACCCTCTTTATAACCTGACCCAAGTGTGGAGGCAGAGGAGGATGAATGGGGAAGGCAGGGGACTCAGGGTCGGGGGATAACTCTGTCAGTTTCAAACCTGGTTGCCAGAAGTCAGGCTGCAACTTCAAAGAAAATTCTAAAAAGCATCCTTTGTGTTGATCAGCCTGAAATGCATGCCACAGCAAAGCCTTCACAGGAGTAATTTTTAGGAACCTGGGCTGCATGGAAGCTTGTTTTGGAGATCAGATTTTCTCTTTCTCCTTAGATGATCTGACATGCCCTTTTTTCCTCCAAAATGTCATCTCTCCTGACGTGTCTCTTTGCTGAAGTCTTCAACGCCCCAGGTGGGGTCCGCAGTTGCCAGGCCCTTCTCGGCTGCAAGCGTTAGTGGCTATTGCGTGTACAAGCGCACTGCTCAATAAATCTAGAAAAGTGCACAGTGAGATGGTTTCGATTGTTAGGAGAAGGGGCCGTGCTGCTGCTGGGGGTGAAATGACAGTTGTGTGAGGTGTCCCCACAGCCTGAACCCCTCTCCCAGCCATCTCCCTGCCTGCTTCAGAGGGTGGAGCCCAGAGGGACTAGCCCCCAACCTGCAGCTCGGAACTCAGCCTTCCTCATGCATCCTCCACAGGGACCCTGAATGAAAGCCATGCCCGCACTCTCAGGGGCCCAGGAGCTCAGCCCCTCCTCTTCCTCATCTAGCCCACTGGCGGTAAAGCCGGAGTTTGTGGAGCAGTCACCTCCACGTGGAGCACCTGAAACACGGTGCTCATAGTGACCTGGTGACGCCGGGTCCACTGAGGCTTGGTCGGTTTATAGACCTGGAGCCCATGGTCAGCAGGGTACACTCCTGGCAGCCACACCCTCCCCATCATCTGGCTCTTCCTTGTGACCACAGCTCAAATTTCCAGAAAGCCAGCCAGGGCCCAAGGGTTAAGGCACAACTGGAAACATGAGGGATAAGGATGTGAGAGCCAAGGCTCGTGCCCAGCCTGGAAGGAGACCTGCCACTCCCGCTCCACCCACTAGCTCTCACACAAGTGTTGCTCTATCTTTAACATCCTCCTTGGAATGCTCTGCGTTTTGACATGTGCACTTTCCAGGCTGTGGGTGGGAAATCAACAGCCAAACACTACAAATTACACAGACTACATATCCTTAGGGTCTTTAGATAAATGCATACTACTCCCCACCCACCTGTAGCCTCATAGGAAACCTAATAATAACCTTAATAACAATAAAGTGTTTGTTTTGCCACCACGTCACTGAGTTTGGGGTCCTTTGTTACGCAGCAATAGGTAAATAGATAGCTGATACAGGTATTGCTGTGAACCTATATTTTTATTTTATTTTAGGAAGAAGCCTTCTTGTAATAAGAGCTGCCCAAGGGCCATATGAGGGCCAGAGGAAAGACAGGATGGGACTCCAGGACTCCAAGGACTGAATTCTTGTAGCCAGGAAAGTAAAGTCCTTGTCACACCCTCTGCCCCTCATCCTGGCTGCCACTCTCCTAAGATGGTTAGATAATCCTGCCTCCTCGATAGCTTCAGGCCCAGGGGTGCAACCCAAAGGGGTCTGTCTTGGGTTCCATAGCTACATCCTCTTGCATTTGGAAGCCTGTTGGGGAAAGACCATAGGTGTTGCCAGTCTTGCTGTTCATCATCTAATCTCTTTCACTAGTTCATCAAAAGTCCACTGAGCACCCACTACATCCAGGTACCTTTCAGAGCTTGGGAGAAGTTAGCAAAGCAAACAAACCAGAAACCCCCACACACCTGCCCATGGCAGTGGTCATCCAGGCATTTTCCCTCCAGTGTCTCAGACTTGACCTTCACACTGAAGCTCAGGTGACCGCCCAGCTCAACAGCCAGGACCCTACCCTGCCTACAACACGCTGGGCTCCCCAGGAAGCTGGAGACACCCAGGTGCTGCTGCCCTCTTGGCCGACACACCAGCTTCCCCAAGAAACTCAGACACCTGCCAGAGCATCTCAGCCCTGGGAGACTCGGACAAGCAAGCTCGTTGCGGACACACAGCATGTGGAGTGTCAGGGGGAGGCTGGCAAGGCTCAGAAGGAGTTAGGCCCGGTCAAGGGTGTGGTCCAGTCACTGATGGACGCAGCAGACCAGCCCCGCCCTCCGTGAGCACCTCACCAAAGCTTTTCCTAAAGGGTCCCAGCTGTTCAGGAAGCGCATGTCCAGGGAAATCATAAGCGAAAGAGGCAAACAGTTTGGACTCAGAAGGTTCCGGCTGCCGGGCCATCTGGACAGGCTCCCCGCTTCACAGAAAGAGGATTTTAAGCCTCCGGGGACTCCGGACAAGGTCCTGCAACCCATGTGGTTCAGCGAGGCGGCCCAGGTGACATTTCCTCTGTGATTTCAAGCAAACGCCTTGTCATAATATTTGTGCTAAGTTGCCTTTTATGATTTTTTAAGCTTCTAGGCTGGCTCGAAAAGAAATCTTTGCAAAGAAGCCCAGCTTAGCAGAAAGGTCAGGGATGTGAAAACCAAACAGTGAGCTTAAGAAGCCGAATGAGAGCGCATTTCCATCAGGAACGTCCTGAGTGGCAACAGCTACTGGCCAGCAAAGTGGCCATTGGCTGCTGCCTTCCTCTGGGGGGAGAGGCGGGGATCTCAAGAGAGGTGACCCAATACCACTGTCCACGGCAAGACTCCATGTCCCCATGGGTTCAGGATGACCTCCGGGGGCCAACACAGGCTGACACAGCACTGCTTTCTGTGGCGAGGACACTCAACTCCCAACCCTAGGACCTGTTCACTGAACCTATGGGCTCGCCTTCCAGAGAGCAAACCTGGGCTAACTTGGAGAAGTTAAAGCAACTTTTGTTTTCCCAGGTATTTCAGCTTCACACCCTCTGAAATCCTCACACAGTCCGCACAAAAGCATTCACTCCACAGGTGTCCACTGAGCGCCTGCTGTTTGCAGCACCAACAGCATCCAGAACAATGGGGACCCAGGAGCACCGATTTGAACTGTGTACCCATTTCACAGATGACTAAACAGAGGCATGGGGAAGCTAAAACACTCACCCAGATATTAAGCAGCAGGTTGAAACCACTCCTGTTGCCTCTGAGCTCACTGTGCTGGCCTCCAGCAAAGGGACATTTGTGTTCCCTGCGAGGGTACATTTTTAAGCACGTATCTTATGTGCTAAGACTCCGTGATAGGAACATCAGGGTTCAGTGGAGCGGAGGAGCTCAGAGCCAGCTGGGAACCGGAGACTAAGCACTGAGCCTGAGTTTCTCCCCCCACTGGTCTGAAGTCTGGGCTGCTCGGCCTCACCCCCTTTCCTCAGTGCTCCCTTTCCCTCAGGTCCCTCTGGTATCTGTTCCTTATTCCCAGCCCAGCCAGGTCCCTCTACATCCTGCCGGGCTGGACCCTGAGGATGACATCTGATGGTCCACGTTCAGGTGATGATGACAGGCCTGGACCCTACCACCTGCACCCACAGTGGCACACGGCCACCCCAGGGTGCACAGAGGCAGGTGGTACTTTATCCTCTGCTTTCTGATCGCCTCAGTCATCCCCTCCCCCAGTTACTTGTGCTAGAGTAGAGCCCCCTGGGAGCCCAGCTTCTGGCATCCCCCCACCTCAGCAGGAAGCCCACTGTTTGGGCGGGCTGGAAGCGACCCGGGGGCAGTTCCCTTGGGGAAGTGGGCATAGGAAGCTGGGGAGACCCGAAAAAGGGGGGCGAGCTGCCTGAGGAGGGTGCCTGGAAAAAGCCAATATTCCTGGCGCACCTCACTGGAATCCCAGTTCCCTGGGGCACTCCTTCCAGCCCAGATGGTCCCTGAGAGTGAGCGGGGGTGATCAGCCAGCCCTGCCCCGTTGCGGGGCGGGGACAGTGGCTGGGGCCGCCTTCTCTCCCCCCCAGCGCCCCCCACGGCTGGGCGCGCCCGTCGCCGCCGGCTCAGTGGAGGCGCAGAGCTCCGGAGGGCGCTGGCGCTGCGGGAGGTGCGCGGAGCGAGGTGCGCGGAGAGCGCGAGCGAGAAGAGAGCGCGCCGGGCGTGCGCTCCGCTCGGCTCCACAGGCTTTCCTCGCGCAGCCCAAGCCCTAGCCGGCCGGGCGCTCTCCGTGAGAACCGGTTCTGCCGCCCGGGGACCGGAGGAACCGTGGGATCGGGCATTCGGAGAAAGCTGGGAAAGCGCGGAGCCCGGAGGGAAGCTGCAGCCCCCAGTGAGTGCGAGCGCTGAGCGCGCCAGGCTGGCACGGACCGGGTTGGTGCTCTTCGGCTCGACGGCACACCCCCTCGGCCTCTCACGCCCACCCCTCGGGCTCCCTCTATTCTGTCCCTGCCTAAGACTCACCCACTCTCCCCCTGGCTTCCAGCCGCGGACCCGGGGAAGCGCAGCAGCACCCGGCCCCGCGCGCCCGACATGCGTCTCAACAGCTCGGCGCCCGGTCCCTGGGTCGGCCGGACCGGCGACCCGTTCACGCAGCCGCCGTCGGTGCTGGAGAGGGCGCTCCTGGCTCCGGGCTTGGGCAATGGCTCTGGCAACCTGTCGGAGTCCGTACCAGCGGCGCCCAGCAGCGACCTGGATGTGAACACGGACATTTATTCCAAGGTGCTGGTGACCATCGTGTACCTGGCGCTCTTCGTGGTGGGCACGGTGGGCAACTCCGTGACTGCCTTCACGCTGGCGCGCAAGAAATCGCTGCAGAACCTGCAGAGCACGGTGCACTACCATCTGGGCAGCCTGGCACTGTCCGACCTGCTCATCTTGCTGCTGGCCATGCCTGTGGAGCTGTACAACTTCATCTGGGTGCACCACCCCTGGGCCTTCGGTGACGCCGTGTGCCGCGGCTACTACTTCCTTCGCGACGCCTGCACCTACGCCACCGCCCTCAATGTGGCCAGCCTGAGCGTGGAACGCTACCTGGCCATCTGCCACCCCTTCAAGGCCAAGACCCTCATGTCCCGCAGCCGCACCAAGAAGTTCATCAGTGCCGTCTGGCTGGCCTCCGGCCTCCTGGCCGTGCCTATGCTCTTCACCATGGGCCAGCAGAACCGCAGCGCCGACGGCCAGCACCCGGGCGGCCTGGTGTGCACACCCATCGTGGGCACCGCCACAGTCAAGGTCGTCATCCAGGTGAGCAGCCTCTTCTGGGGGGCAGGGGCAGGAGTCAGAGGCCACCAGACCGGGATCTCCCCTGGGAGCAAGGGTCCAAGGCGGACCCTCAGGGAAGCCTCAGTGCCTCATCCCAGAAGTAGTTTCCTGTCTGTGTGTCCTCTGGGTACAGGAAGTTGGAGAAAATTTCATGTCCCAAAGAAACTGTATTCCTATGAAGCTGGGAATGAGTCGGGATGGGGGAGGAGCAGGGGACTCGAGAGCAGCCTGATCCCCGGCTTCTTCCCACCTTTCACTCCAGGGCTGCCAGGCCTCAGCCCTACTTATTTCATCGCCTCCTTCCACCAAAGGGGCTGGAAGCCCAGATTACCGACCTCCCTCGAGCAGAGGCTCTGTGGATGGGCCTCAGCTGTCCCCAGAGCCCCTGCGGTGTAAGGCAAATGTGTGTGCTGGTGTCCTCCTCTTTCCAGAGAGGGTCCCTTCCATCAGCTTCTCGAAAGGCTTTGTGCTTCCCACAGGTGTGGTCCCTCTCCTCTACAACAGAACCCCTATCCCAGACTGCTCCCCCAGTGTCTTCTGGCCTGATGCTGTCTTGGGCCGGTTCCTTAGTTTAGTCTCAGTTTTCCCATCTGTGAAATGGGGCAATCACAGCCCTGGTCTCAGAAGGTACAGGATTCAAGAGAGAGGGTATGGGAAGCCCTTGTCTGGCTCCTGGTGGGTAGAAGTAGTCAGAGGTGCTGTCCCTGGTGGTGGTGGTGATGTTGTTTCTGCTGGAAAATCCTAAGGTATCGGGCCTGGTGGCAGATTGGAGGGCCTGCAGTCGGGTGACCAATGCCCTTGGAGGGTCTGGGTGAAGCATGTGGGGACCCAGGTTGGAGACCTCCCTGGACATTGGCTCAGCCAGGCAGGGGGATTCCAGCCCCAGGGAGAAGGCTTCTCAGGCAGGGCCCTGGCCTGGGAGCAGGGTGTCCACCAGAGCAAGTCAGGGAAGAGATACCACCTGGAATGGCATGGTGGCCTCAGGATGTGGGTAGCCATGAAAGGGCGGGGGCTCCCTCCACCCCAGAGTGGGATGGGAAAAGAGGGTCTGGGCTGAGCCAGGTTGGGGTGGGAGTCCAGAGAGACTGGCTGTCCTGTCTGGCTATCCTTTCACACCCAAGTCATCAATAGCTTCTCAGCAGAACCCATGCTGCTGCCTCTGAGTATGACAGGGGTGCCAGGCTCAAGGAGCTGGCATGCTTGGGGGTGGGGAAAGTGCCATCTGCATGTCTATCCTGGGCTGCAACTGGCCCTCCACAGGCTACTACCGAGATGGAGCCAGTGGGCAGAATTAAGCTCCAGACTCCTCGCCTGCCCTGGCTCCAGGTATTCCTGTGCAGAAGGGCCCCCCGGCAGCCACGTGTAGCAGGAAGATGAGTCACAGGCTGCAGGCAGGAGCAACCAGGGTGCGTGTGGTGACAGAGTGGGAATTACCTTCCGGCTTCCTCTGGGGTCTTGTGGGCTGTGCTGGGGCTGGGGAGTTGGGACACAGCAGCCACGACACCTGGCTGTGAAGGTGGGGCAGGTCAGTCATGCCCACCCAGGAGATGCTCCCCTGAGACCCCTGCCCCCTTGGACCCCTGTGGGCTGGGCCAGGAGCAGCTGGGGGTCAGACCATCAAGAAAACACAGCCACAGAGGGAACCCCCCTCAAGCACCCTCACCCTCTGTTAGTGCCACATGGTCAGATACCCCAGGAACTTGGCTTGGCTTCCCAAAGGGCCCTCCCTGAATCCTTTTGGTGGGAGGCTGCCATGCTGATGTGGCCTGGGCTGTGTCCTGGTCACTTGTCCACTAGGCAAGTGTCTGTGGAGCTGGCTCTACAGAAGGACCGCATCTGTGGCCGCAGCTGTAGCACTGCTGAGCATTTACTCAGCACTTGCTGGCTCCGGAGTTTCCATTTTTCTTTAATGGCCTCGGCCATATGCTCAAGAAAGACTGATGGGCCAGTTATTAGAGGCGCACTTATTTCTGACACCGACCACTCCCGCGAGGCTCCGGGCTCCTGGGTGCTGCTCCATGTGCCTGAAGGAACATTCCTCATGGAGAAGCTCAGCCCTGGCCTTGCCCCCTCCCCCCTTGTCCCTCTGCGCCATCCACTGTCCCAGGAGAGGTTCCCAGGGGATTTTATGTTCCCCACATGGGCTTCTGGGCCACTTGGCAAATCCGGGCCAATGTCCACTGTTTTAAACAGTGACATCTATGCAGAGAGGGGGTGGGCACCTGTATCCATGTGTCTCCCTCTCATGGGCTATGTTGGGAAGTGTGGAGAGGTGGGCCAATCAAAACAACCACTCTTTCCAAAACTGGGGCCCCCTCCCAGCCCGAGTGTCTCCCACCAGTTGTGTCAGCCCTCCACCCCGTGAGGTTCCATCCTGGACACTTGCAATCAGAAGTAGCGTTTAGAAATGAGGTGCTTCGATGATGAGATTTCTGAGCAACTTGGAGCTGTCATTGCTGGAGTTTTCTGAGTGTGTGGTTGGAGTGGACAAGGTGAGAGGAGCTCATGGTGAGGACAGGGCTTCCCGGGCCAGCAAAGGCCCTGGATCCTGGGCCCCTGGTCAACAGGGAAGCCTGGGAGGTGGAGCCTGAGGAGCCTGCCCCGTTGCCCTGGGACAGTCCAGCACCTCCCCAGGGCCCCAGAGGGGACTGGATTCAAACCTGCAGGGTAGTGGTATCTCCCTCCCCACTGCCACATCTCCATCCCCTAGTAAATCCTGTCTCCCCAATGCTGGGGAGGGGTAGGGGGAGGTGGATGTCCCCCTCCCGGGGCCTGCTGCTCTAGGAACAGGGATGGTGGGTATCTAGGAGGTGCCCCAGCTCAGAGCAGCCCCTCTGCATGCACGGTGCCCTTGGGGGGAGAATTAGGGGTCACAGGGCATGTGTACCTTTGTTAGAGATCCACTCCCCGCTCACAAGGCCACATTAAAACAGCCTCCCCTGGAATCACCCTTCAGACCTGCATCAGCATGGGGAGGGCTCTGGGTCATCACTTCATTGTTACCGTTTTCCAGGACCTGTGGCCCTGACAGCAGCTGTGAGGCTGGGGGCGATGGGGGTGGTGATGGGGTACCCCTGTAATCTGCCTTCGCAGTTGGCCTCTTTCACATTCAGTGCCAGCAGCATTGCTCCTCATGATGGGCTGGGCCCAGCTTCAGAAGGGGCAGCCGGCCCTGGGTGTGGCTTGTACGGGAGGGGCTCATGTCCATGGGCACATCGACTCTGGGCAGCCTCCTGAGCACCGAGGCCATTAAAGTCTGACGTGATCTGTGGAGGCAGAGGCCGCCAAGACCTGTCTCCACAAAGTGGAAGAAAATTGGTTCCAATAAAATCAGGCCATGGATCATTTTCTCGGTGTTTCTATCCTGTGCCACCAGCTGCGCTGTGCCCTCTCCCCCTGCCCCCATCCATCCACCTGTTCGCTCCTCTTTCATCCATCGATCTCCCATTCCTCCACCTGCAGCCAGCTCACCTCGGTGATGCTGACACTTGTGGCTGAAGTTTGGCGAGTCACGGGGCCCCAGGAGAGTGATGCTATGTTAGGGAAACAGGCACCCAAGATTGGTGCCTCCTGCTGGACTCACTGCCCAGAATTCAGCTCCTCCCCCAGAAACATCTGCCCAGCACTCACAACATGCCGGGTCATGGAAGTTCAGGGCAGGCCAAGGGGCTCTCCTGTATTAAGGGGATTGAAGACGTAGCCCCTGAGCACCAGGCTGGGTTTCCCATCAGACCCAGGTGCAGAAAGGATGCTGCTGCTGAGACAGTAGGGGTGCAGTCCTGGGTTCACTAGTGATGTCCCAGCATGCAGTGGGACTTCTTGGTTTGGCGACTGTGCTATGGTTCTGTACAAGGACAGAGTCTGGGGCAGCGAGTGGGGCAGGGACCCCCATGAGCAGTCATCCCAGGAGACACCCCCGCAGCTCGGGTGTCCTGCTTGGGGACTGCAGCCCATCCCTCGTGTCCAAAGTCTCAGCTCAGGGGGACCAGGACTCTAGCCGTGAGCTTTGGTGCCAGCACGGTACACTCGCCTATTGGCCCCAGCAGGACAGTTGTGCTGGGTGGGGCAGGGCCTGTGAGGGGAGGAGAGTGTCAACATACTCAGGTGGTTGGAGGCCTCCATCGCACCACCAGAGAAGCAGCCAGGCTTCCATCTGGTTATCTGATGGCTTGTGTTTCAAGAGGGAGAGGAATCACAGGCCTTTGTTCCTTTTTTTCTGTTCCAGTGAAACACACATAATGTGAAATTTACCACTTTCTCCGGCTTTAAAGGACCACCACCCCACCAGTGGGGACTTCCCCACTGTCCCTGAGGGAGAATGCGTCCCCACTGGACACCAGCTGCCCCTGCCCCCAGCCCCGACTGTGTGTCTAGGGTTTGGCTGCTCCAGGCCCCTGTCAGACGGGATTTCCAGCCTGCCTTAATCTCTAAGATGTGGTGAAGATGTGGTGGTCACGAGTGAATGCACCGTGCCAAGGAAGGAAGCCAGTCTCAAAAGGTTCCAACTGTATGATTCCAGTCATGTGACTTTCTGGAAGGAAAGTGACGGGCACAGGGCAGGGAGGGATATTGGCAGTAGGCAATGCATGTTCTGTGTCTTGTGGGTGCTGCCAGCTCTGTGATGGAGCATTATCAAAACTCACAGGGCTTAGATAAAGGATGATTTCCTTGAATAGACACTGTTTCCATGAGTCCCTCAGAGGTTAAAGGCCAAGTCCATGGCCTCACCCTGTGAAGGCAGTTTGGGTGCCAGGTCCTCTTGGGGGGTGGGGGGTGCCTTTGGGCAGGAAAGTACCAAAGGGTCTGAGGGTCATTTCTGGGGAACTCAAATTCCCCAGGCAGCTGCTCGTCCTACCCACCCCCCATCACCCCAGGAGCCAGGCAGATGCTCAGCCCTCTGGGGGGGACCATGGTACCAAGCTCATAGCTGTGGGGGCTGCCTGCTCCCCAAGATCCCTGCTCTAACCTGGCAGTGCCCTGGCATTGAACCTGGCCACCACCATCCCCAGTGACAGGGCAGCCCCCCAAAGGAAGCAGCCAGGCTCCTTGGGCCCTGAGAGAGAATTGAGGCCCAGAGAGGGTGGGGCGTCCAAGCCAGGCCCACACCTGCCCTGTCTTTCTGCTCCCACAAGGGGCCTAGATGGACTGCCGGTGTGCTATGACCCCTGCCCCCTTTGGGGATGTCACATACATGCACCTGTGGGGGTGGCTCCATCCCCCTTGGCTAGAGCCAGAGGGGGAGAGGGCCAGGGAGCCAGGTGGAGCTGGGCCAGTGCACCCAAGCTGCTAGGGAGGGGGTCTTTTGGGATTCTTGTCTTTGGCAGCCCAGGATCTAAGGTTAAGTGCCAACTTCTCCACTGACCAGCTGCAGGGCCAGGCTACAGATGTGACTTTCTGTGGCTCGGTTTCCTCAATTACCAGCTGGAGGTGGCAATTACTCTGTGGTCCAGGAGCAATGGGGCTGAGGCACCCCATGCAGCACAGGTGGCTTCAAGGAGAGACAGGTTCTCTGATTTGCACCTTTAGGGGCAACAAGAGCCTCCTGCCCCCAAGAAGGCTCCCCTGCCCAGAGCTGGGAGCTGATCCCACGGTCACACCCAGTCCCAACTCGGGGTCTGTATGCACACATCAGGATCCTGCAGGAGATCCCAGAAACTCCCGAGCCTGGCGTTGTTCTCATACCTGTAGGGTCAGGGACCAGACTGAGCATCTGTCCAGCTCCCCCGAAAAGCCTTCACTGCCCGAGGGCCCCTGAGCCAGGAATCTGCAGCACCATGTGCTTGAAGAATCCCCATCTGTCTTCTGTGATGACACCTCCCCCTTCACCCCCTTCCACACCCCCTCACCCAGCACCACATGCCAAACACAGAGGGTCCTATGGGGAATCTCCCCAAAAGGTGTGCATCTCAGCAGAGAAGACAGAGAAGTGGCAACACAAATAAGTGCAAGTGAACAGGAGAGGCAGTAGGGCTGTGATCTTAGGTAAGGGCGGGTATTACAGCATCTGGGGAAGAAGGTTCCAGAGCTGGAACAGCAGGTACATGGCACCTGCTGGGGTGACATGGCCAGAGCAGGGGAGCCCAGGGCAGGGCAACAAGTGATGAGTGATCATGGAGGACACAATTCAGTTCAGTTCAGTTGCTCAGTCCTGTCCGACTCTTTGTGACCCCATGGACTGCAACACGCCAGGCCTCCCTGTCCATCACCAACTCCTAGAGTTTACCCAAACTCATGTCCACTGAGTCGGTGATGCCATCCAACCATCTCATCCTCTGTCATCCCCTTCTCCTCCTGCCTTCAATCTTTCCCAACATCAGGGTTTTTCCAAATGAATCAGTTCTTCACATCAAGTGGCCAAAGTACTGGAGTTTCAACTTCAGCCTCAATCCTTCTGATGAATATTCAGGACTAATTCCCTTTAGGATGGACTGGTTGGATCTCCTTGCAGTCCAAGGGACTCTCAAGTGTCTTCTCCAACACCACAGTTCAAAAGAATCATTTCTTCAGTGCTCAGCTTTCTTCACAGTCCAACTCTCACATCCATACATGACTACTGGAAAAACCATAGCTTTGAGGACACAGGACATCCTTTATCCTGGGAAAATGGGCCCCTCAGAGACTCTAGCAAGAGGCCATGTGGCTTACACTTCAGACAACCATTCTCCCTGCCTCTTTGACACAGTGGGGACTCAGGAGGATGGTTAGGAAGTCCACGTGCATGATCAAGATGACCCAGACCAGGCCGCTTTCGGAGAAGGTGGAAAAATGATCAGATACTAGATCTATTTGTCTTCTTTCTTAGGCTTAAGTTTATATCCAGGCTTCCCTGGTGACTCAGATGGTAAAGAATCCACCTGCAATGCGGGAGACCTGGGTTCATTCCCTGGGTTGGGAAGATCCCCTGGAGAAGGGAATGGCAACCAATTCCAGTATTCTTGCCTGGAGAATTCCATGGACCAAGGAGCCTGGTGGGCTGCAGTCCATGGGGTTGTAAAGAGTTGGACAGGACTGAGCAACTAACACTAAAGTTTACACCCAGTAAAAATCATTTGCCTTTGTTTACATCCATGACTTCTGACAAATACAGAGAAGCCTGTAACCACTGGCTCCAAAGATAGAGCCCAGTTCTGTCACACAAAGGAGTCTCTGCAACCCACTGCCCTCAACCTCCCCTCTGATGCCAGGTAAATTGAGCCTGTGAGTCTGGCTTTCTTAGAGCAGGCAATGCCTGAGGTTCACTCGCGCCATCGCCTGTGTCAGTAGCGTGTTCCTTTTGTGTGTGGAGGAGTACTCTACTGCACAGATGCTCCACCACGTGCTCACCGCTCACTGTTGGAAGGACTTTTGGGTGGTTTCTGGTTTTGAGCGATTATGAATAAACCTGCTGCAAATATTCATGTGCAGGCCAATGTGTGAACACATGCTTTCATTTTTCTCATGTAGGCATGAGAGTCAGATTTCTGGGTCACACAGGAAGTGTGTTTAACTTTGGAAGAAGCTGCCAGACCTTCCACAGTGGATGTGCCATGTTGACCATCCACTAGCAACGTGGTGGAAAGACAGTTCTCTGCGTCCTGGCCAGCACCCGGCACTGTCGGTGTCTGGTTTATTTGTTTTTCTGCTTTTCATTTATCCATTTTGTAGGTGTGTAGTGGTATCTTGCTGGGGTTTTAACTTGCATTTCCTTGATGACTCATGATATTAAGCATCTTTTCCAGCAGTTATGTGACATCTGTGTATCTTCTTTGGAAAAGTGTCTGTTCCTGTAGTTTGCTTATTAAAAAAAAAAAAAAAAATATATATATATATATATATAGGCTGTGCTGACTCTTAGGTGTGGCATGCAGAATCTTTAGTTGTGAACTCTTAGCTGTGGCATGTGGGATCTAGTTCCCTGACCAGGGATTGAACCTGCCCGCTCTGCATTGGGAGCACAGAATCTTAGCCACTCGATCACCTGGGAAGTCCCTGGCTATTTTTAAATTGGGTTGTTTTCTTTTTTAAGATGTTTATTTATTTATTTGGTTGCACTGGGTCTTGGTTACGGCATGTGGAATCTTTTGATGTGATGCTAGGGCTTAGTTGCTCCACTGCATATGGGATCTTGGTTTCCCAACCAGGGATTGAATCTGCATCCCCCCACCTAGGAAGGTGGATTCTTAACTACTGGACCACCAGGGAAGTCCTGGGTTGTTTGTTTTCTTATCATTGACCTTTGAGAGTTTTAAATATATATTCTGCATCTAAGTCTTTTGTGAGATGTGATTTGCAAATATTTTCTCCCCTTCTGTGGCTTGTCTTTGAATTTTCCTAATGTTGCAGGTCACAGAGCAAAAGGTTGGAATTTTGATAAAACCTAACTTATCAAAATTTTTAGTGGCTTATGCAAGGTCACAAAGCTGTTTTTCTTTTTTTTTTTTTTAATCTTCTGGAATCTGTATAGTTCTGTGTTTTACACTTTTAGGCTTATGATCCATTTTGAGTTAATTTCTCTATAGAATGTGAGATATAGGTAATTTTTGTATATACTTACCCAAATGATCAATACCATTTGTGAAAGGATGATCTTTTCTCCTTTGGAGTTTTCTTGTACCTTAATAAAACTCATCTGACCTTGTGTTTGGGGCTAAATCCAGACCGTCATGTGTCCCTTCAGTCTTTGTGCCTGTTCCACCCCCAGTCCCACATTCCCGTCACCACAGCTTTATAGGAAGTCTTTCAAGTAGCACAAGTGCGCCAACCTTGTTCTTTTCCAAAAGCGTTTTGGCTACTCTAGTTCCTCTGCTTTTTAACATAAATTTTAGAATCAGACTTTCAGTATCTACAAAAAAGCCTGCAGGGGTTCCAGTTGGGATTGTGTTCCTCTATACTAATAGATCTACGTGGGGAGACTTGACATCTTAATACTGAGCCTTCCGATCCATATGCAAGGTGCATCACTGTATTTATTTAGGTCTTTGATTTTTTTCAATGGTAGTAGATTTCAGCATACAGATCCTACACATATTTTGTTATGTTTATATCTAATTATTCATGTTTGGGGAATTATATATATATGTGTGTGTGTGTGTGTGTGTGTACTTAAAAAATTTTTCTATTTCCTATTTTTTGCAGCTAAGATATATAAATGTGATTGATTTTTAGTTATTGGCCTTATATCTTACAACCATGATAAGTATACTTATTAATTCTAGAAATCCCTCTGTACTTTCCCTGGGATTTTTTATGTCAACAGAGATGTTGTTTAAGAATAGAGGAAGTTTTATTTCATCCCTTCCAAATCTTTAATTTCCTTTTCTTGCCTTATTGGTCTAGCTACAACTTCTAGTATGATATTTAATAGGGATGGAGGAGAAAGTTTCCCTGCCTTGCTACTGATCTTAGAGAGGAAGTCTTTAGTATTTATAATTAAGTTTGAGGGCTTCCCTGGTGGCTCAGATGGTAAATAATCCACCTGCAATGCAGCAGACCTGAGTTCAATTTCTGGGTCAGAAAGGTCCCCTAGAGAAGGGAATGGCTACCCACTCCAGTATTCTTTCCTAGAGAATTCCATGGACAGAGAAGCCTGGTGGGCTACAGTCCATGGAGTTACAAAGAGTCAGACACAACTAAGGGACTAATATGAGAGTTTTAGTTTAAATTTTTAGTAATTTTTTTTTAATCAGATGAAGAAAGTTGCCTTCTATGCCTTGTTTGCTGAGAGTTTTATCACAAATGGCTGTTGGGTTTGTCTAATCCTTTGCTTCATGTGTAGGCTTGGTTTACACCTCATCAGTGAAAGCCTCCTACACTGGGAGGACTTGTGACTGGACTCAGTCTCTTTTGAGGATGTTGTCCGTTTGATTTTTGGCTTGGTTAGGGTGGGTCTAGACTTTAGGGCATGGTCCTTATTCCTAAGGTGTGGACTTGCTGGCATCTCAGTGGGATGCTTAGTGTGTGAGGAAGACTTCTCTCCCTTCCAGCTCAGCCAGGATACCAGCCACCCTCCCATAAGCCCATCAAGGTCACAGTGTGTGCACACAGCCCAGCCAGCCCAGAACCTATGAGAGACTCCCGTGGGCTTCTGAGGACCCCACCATGCAGGTCCCCCTCCCAGCACCCGAATCTGCAGATTAAAGCCACTCCTGCAGCCCCAAGCTCTGAATTCTGCCTCATCAACTGGAGTAGCCAAGCTCTGCTCAGACCCCAGCTCCTGCTGTCACAACGAGGAAAGTGTCCCCAAATAGAGCACTGGGTGACAGCAGACCCCACCTTGTTACTTTCCTGCTCTCTGGAGCCATGGTTGTGCACTGTGGTTTGTCTTGTGTCTGAAAACAATCGCCTGACAAATTGTGTACAATTTTGTAGTTGTTTATGACAGGCGAGCTTGTCCAGTGCCCCAAGTAGAAATCATCTGTGGATTTTAAACATTGCCTACTTTCAAAAATATCTCAGGCAGCTTATGATAAAAGACTTAGTTCAAAGGGATTATTAAAACAATGTAGCAAAAGAATACATAAAAAGAAACATTGTTATCCTAGAAACATAAAGTGGAAGACAGCCCCAGTGTTTGAGTAAATTTCGTACTGAGGCTTATGAAAAAGTGCAACATTATTTGGACTTAAACATTTTTAGCTCTTTGTCTTAAAAGGTGGGTTTATTGTAAATTTCAATAACTCTCTGAGGACACATCTAAAGGTTAAGAGCATTCTTTAGTGAGTGACTCAAAGAGAGTTCCTCTGTTTGAAGAAACACGCCACTTCCAATGTCCTGAAGTTCAGAGAGTCCTTGGGGTTGTTTGGAATCGTCCCTGTTCAGAAATTATGAAGTTGTGAGAGCTCACAGCAGGCCGTGGGGTACTGTCACCCGGAGCATCGTTTCCTAGTTGTTTGGCAGGACTGCAAACCTCCAGCTCCCAAGGGTTGGGAGGGAGTGAAAGTGCATCTGGATCATGTCACTGGGGAGCCCTGTCTGTCCAGTCATCCAGGACACACTGGCTTGGAGCCCATATCGAACACTTGCTCTTTTGTGACTCAGTCCACTTCAGGCTCTGTGCCCAGCAGGATATGCATGGTCGGAAGCGCTGTCCAGGGTCACTATTTATTGCCGGGGACAAGGGAGAAGCAGTTACATCTGTGCTGACCCATCTCCCAGGCTCTGCTGATCTGGACAGACCAGCTGCTCCTGTTGCCGCCAGCCCCACCTGGGGACCCTTAAGAGGAAGGTGTGTCAGGCGGGGGCAGAGATCTCTCTATCCCCAGGACCCCCAGGCAGTCCTGGGGGCCCCCTCTGGACTGTCATCAATGTGGGGAACCCCGTGACATCATCCCTTTGTTCTTCCCACCCCAGGGGTGGGCCTGGGGCAGGTAGGGCCAAGTTGAAGTTGAGCACCCCCTGGTGATCTCCCAGTGGTCTGCCTATCTCCCCGGACAGCAGGTCAGGAGCTCAGGCACCAGCATCCAGGGAAGGAGGTCAGATGGAGAGCCCCATGAGCAAGGGATCAGGCAGCTGAGTCATGGCATGGCCCTTGCTGATGCCCTTATGGCTTCAGCTGGAGGCAGAAGGGAGTGCGGCTGGCCTGAAGGCCCCTCTGTCCCCACAGGCTGCTGCAATGCCTGGTACCAAATTCTCCCCAGCCCCACTGCCCACTCTGCTGAGGTGGACCTGAGCACCCCCAGGAGACATCTTCTCTGCCTAGGGCTGCCCGGGGTTTGGGGAGGAGGGGCAGATGGGGCACCTGCCACACCCAGGCCAGGGCTCAGTGGGGCTCAAGTCTCACGGGGGCCCAGAGAACAGTGGGCTCCTGGCGTGCTCAGAGGCCCAGAAGATTGGGAAAAAACACCAGCCAGCCACAGCGAGCTGGCAAGCAGACAGTGTACCCCAGCCAAGGCGAGCTGCTCTGCAACAGTAAGGCGCCTCTGAGCCCCCACCCTGTCACACTCGCCTGCAGACTCAACACAGATAATTGCAGGGCACCTAGACAGGGTTAACACCCGCTAAACTTCCTGCAATTCATTTTCCTGACGGCTTGTTTAAGAGACGCTGTCTTGTGTATTAAAAATACCTACTTTTATGTCAGAGCTGGAGAGCAGCTAGAAGGCGCTCAGAAAGCTTCCAGTTAAAACCACACAGGGTGGATCTTCACGTTTTGAAAAAGCTCTAACCCCAAACACTTTCTATGCATCTGCCTGTCACGGAAGCTGCGAGAACCTCACGGTCTCGTGAGCTGATGGTCCTGGGTTTGCAGCAACAGACCACAGAAATCCATTCTCCCAGAACTGGGAGGCTGGGCTCCCAAATCAGAGTGTGGGCAGAGCAGGCTCCCTCAGGGGCTCCCAGGGAGAGTCCTCCTGCTTCTTCCAGCTTCTGTGGTCCAGGCGTCCTGGGCTCATGGCACCTCTCTGCCATCTCTGCTTTCATCTTCTCATGACTTCTCCCCTGTGTCCACGTCACTCCTCTCTGGCTCTTTCTAAGGACATTTGTCACTGGATTTAGGGCCACCCCTATCCAAAGTAATCTCATCTTGAGATCCTTAACTGCATCCATGGAGACTCTTTTTCCAAATAAGGTCCCATTCACAGGATCCAGGGGTTAGGATGGGGGGCCACCAATAACCCCACTAGACCCCACTTGCAAGGGCAGAGACAGAAAGTGGGATCAGGGCCAACTCTCCTGGACAGAGGGCTGGCCCCTGTGTGCTGCCTGCCCAGGTCGTCTCAGCTCAGACCCGTGAGGGGCACCTGGGTGAATGCTGGAGCAGGAAGGGCTGAACGCAGACCTCACAGGCCTCCAGTGCAAGTGCCCAGCACAGTCCCAAGACCAGCCAGGATGGTGTCTCAGCAGATGAGATGCTCTCTGACCTCCCTGCAAGGACATGGCCCTGGGTGGGGTGGGGCTGGGGGAGGAAGAGGACACAGTTCAGGCAGGCCACAAATCCTCTTTCATAGATATTCTCATTTGACCCCCGTGGTGACCCTGTGAGGTTGGGACCACGAACACATGGGTTCTGTCACTGCTTTCTCCCTACGCCCCGCAGGCCTGGAATGAACAGGGCCTCCGAGGATGAGCCTCAGGATCCTCTACCAGGCTTGGCCAGTTGTTTTACCTGTTCACACCTTGTCAGGTAGCTCCACCTGTTCACACCTTGTCAGGTAGCTCCACCTGTTCACACCTTGTCAGGTAGCTCCACCTGTTCACACCTTGTCAGGTAGCTCTACCTGTTCACACCTTATCAGGTGGCTCCTTGGCTGAAAACTCTCACTGCCTGCTGGAGCGTGCTAACTTGTCCCAGCTTGGTCCTGTCTGACACTGTAATGAACCAAAGTTGAGCTCAGTTTGACTTGATGACCACGCACGAGCCTACAGTGAGGGACAGGTGCCTGTGACAGTCAAGGGGGTCAAATGTAGGGAGCCAGCCATGGCAAAGAGGTTATGGTGAGGTCTGTGGCTCCAGGGTCCATCCTTTCTGCTCCAAGCATGAAAACTTTAATACTTCTCTGGGGCCTCTGAACCTGGGTCAGAATCCATGCTGTCTCCACATGGCCATGTGAAGCCCAAGGGGACACATGTGCGGAACAAGCCTGGGTTTACTCCTGGGACTCAGCAGCCGAGATGGCTCTGCTGTGCGGGGTGGCCGGGAAGGGCAGGTGTGGATGCTGGGTCCCTGATCAGGAGGCTGTGCTGGCCCAAGGGTGAGCCAGAAAGGGGGTGCGGCAGTGAGGCCAGACTGTGGACAGTTTCCCAGCACCCTCCAACCCAGTGTCTGGGCACCCTCCCTACCCGCTAGGCTCCCTGACCTGGGCACAGGGGGGTTCCCAGTGGCTCTGCCTCAAGGCCCCCAATCCCTGCTCCATTCCCTGGGGCCCTAGTGGTCCCCTGAAGAGCCAAGAGCTCCCCTCCCTGTCTTGCCCCTGGGCTTGACCAGACAGAGAATGAAAGGAGCTGCCAGACAGTGGCCCAAGGGACGAGGTCACCAGCACCCCAATGACAAGGAGTGTCTGGTTGACATTTAAATCATTTGAGCCAATTCCAGCCCTTTCTAGGGGTGTTAATGGAGTCCTTCCCTGACCTTTTTCACTAAATCTCAAAAGGGATGGGGCACCCCCGGGTCAACTTCCCCCACACTCTCAGAAACTATGAGCTGGGGTCATGGTACAGGAACTATTTAGAATCCAGCACCAGCATGCCAGGACAGAAATAGATCTCCAGGGAGGCTCCGGTGTCCAAGAGCCAGTGGCTCAGGCTCCAGCTGCCTCGGGACTTCCACTGCTATTACCAATAAATTAAACTTGTTTTTGTTTCTCCTGCCCTGGAGAAATAGCCGCTGTCAGAGCATGGAATCCAGGAGGGCAGGCTCTCAATGAAGGAACGCCCGAAGGGGCCCCATGTGACCCTCTCCTCTACACTTTTTGCCCCTCTGGGAAATGGAGTTGGTCACCCCAGTTACTCACATGTGGGTCCCAGGAGCTCCTGACTGTCCCATGAAGTGTGGCCCCTGGAAGACAGGAACCCTCCACAGACATCATGGGGTTAGTCAGTTCACAGATCTGAGGTCAAGTGGCTCCATATCCACAAACAGTGAGGGTGCCCACAACCCAGGGGGTCTGCTCATCCATTACTACCACAGGAGAGATGGGTGCTGAATGATGCTTGTGACCCTCATCACTTCTGACAGCATTTGGGTGTCACATTGTTGCCTCTAGGGTTGCTTTGGAAACCAGATGCTGTGGTGCAGCCGATCGATCCCCTGGCTCCATCAAGAGGATGAAGGGGTGGGCGCTGGTGTTTGTGAGCACTATCAGGAAGGAGAGGGCTTAGTGTCACCCAGGCTCAATGGTCACACAGGCGCTGGGTGTTCCTGGAGTCCCAGAGAGAGACTGTCTCGTTCCAACCAGAAGAGTTATCTCCTGAAGCCAGGTCAGGTCATGTCGAGCCCCCACAAGAGCCCACGCAGGCCCCTTCAGCCCGGAGTCAGGTGCAGGGCCTCTGTGCACACATGTCCCCATCTCCCCAAAGACTTGTCACCTAGGGCTCACTCTCTCTCTCTCTGCAGCTCCCTCTGCCCTCTGCTGCACCCAGCATGGCACCTGAGCCTGTGGGCACAGTCCCTGAATCTCCATGAGTCTGGAGCAGCAAGGCTGGGAGGGCAAGGGGATCACAGGGACCCCAGCCCAGAGTTTGCCGGGAACAGGTGGGTTCAAGTGCCGGAGTGCGGCAAGGCACAAACAGCTTGTCTCTGCCCCTGAACATAAACACAGCTGTCACCACCTGGAACACAGTTTTCTTCCCTGTGATAGGGCCCATCCAGCAAGCAGGTTGGAGCCAGCTTCTTTCCACAAGCCTGCCGGCACTCAGCAAAGCAGCTCTGGGCAGCAGCTCCAAGCCCCTGGCTAGCAACCAGGTGACTCCAGCAGGCTGCACAGATGGGGCAGCTGGACAGAATTTCTACAAGGACGTGTCCAGGGCAGCTGGAGGGTGCACCTCGGCTGGAAGAGGTGGACCCTGGACCAGTCATCGTATCTGGTTGAAAGCTCAAATGGCTCCTGGATGTTAGGAATCCAGGCAAATAGCCTGGGCAGACCTTGGTCAGCAGGAGCTTCCTGAGGGCCAGCAGGGAACTGAGGCACTGCCCAGGGACCTGCCCTGTTTCCTCTGAGTTTCCCCTGGTCCTTCCTGGAGTCTGGGGGGAAATGTTGACTCACACTGGCCAGGCTTCGCTCCTGCTTGAGAGCAGACAAAGCGGGCCACAGGACAGAGCAGCTGGGTGCCACACCCTTGGCCCCCCAGTGCTGCGACCGACTCGGGGCCAACCCTGCCCCAAGCGCCCTACACTTCTCACCCTCTGTCAGAGCAGACAGTGCCAGGCCAGTCAGAGTTCTAAGATTGCCCAAACTCTATGGCTCATTCAGGCCCCAAACAGCGCCATTTGGGCTCTTTACAGCCCTCCCAGGACTCCCTATGAGGACAAGGAAGACTGACATTGACTTTCAAGCAATGTCAGCTTCCCGAAGCAGGGAGGGCTTCCTGGAGGGAGGGCTTCCTGGAGGGAGGGCTTCCTGGAGGAAGGACCAACAGGCTTTCAGGTCTGGGGAAGTGGGTGATTGCTCCCCCCAGATTTTCTGAGCATCTGAGTTTTGACCCAGTAGGACAGAGTCTCGGGCTCCTTGACTGTGATGTCCTCACCTCCCGCCACTGTTCAGCAGGGCCCCAGGGCTGTCTCATGCATGAAGCTCTCCACCCCGTAATCTCACAGCTCCTGTGCCGACCTCGGGCTCCACTCCTCCCTGAGTAACGAAGGTGGAGTCCAATAAGGCATCCCTGACTCCCCGACATCTGGCTTGGTTGGCAAACTGCCAGCTTTCCTCTGGGGGCAGACAGACAGACGGATGCTCAAGGCAGGAGTACGCAAAGCTTCCATTCAACCCCAGCTTTGCTCTTGCGGGTTTTTATGTTTGGTTCTAAAAACGGCAGAGGGCTCATTTCTCAACTTCCCCTTTGCAAAGCTGTTTCTATTCCAGTGAAAATTGAATGCATTGGTGGTTTTAATTGCTGGCCAGTCCCTGGACCCATTTCCACTTGGGCTGGACCAGAGCTCTGCAGAAGGTAGGTGTGCACAGTGAAAGTTTATTTCTGTGTGCGTGTCTCGCTCACAAAGAGAAAGAAGAGAAGAACCATCCACGAAGGGTGAGCGTGCCGACTGGAAGGCGGGGCTTTCTCTGCCAAGCAGATTGCAAGGCAGTCGTGTTTGTGAGACAAACACCTGTTCCTCATTCAGAACAGAGGCATGTCCCCCAGGCCCACCTGGACAGGCCAGCAGATGCTTGGGCCGGGCACTGGCAGCTGTACCCACAGTCCCCACAGCAGGGCCCGGGGCTCAGGATGCAGATGCCTCTCAGCAGAGAACTTTGGGTAGATTTTATTCTGAGGGCACTGGGGACTGGAATTGGAGAGGGGGCCTGTCTCCCCTCTCCTAACTGCAGTAACAGAGATGCTATCTGGTCATCATCCTTCCATGCCTGGGAGCTCTTGGCCAGCAGGAAGCTCTCCATGGCCTTTCCCAGGCTGCAGTCCATGGACTCCTCCAGGCCAGTTTCTCTGCTCTGCCCACCACCCCAGGATGGCCCAGTCAGGAAGCGTTAGGTCCCTGGAGACACAGGCATGGCAGGCAAGGGGCTCAGGAGAAGTCCAGCCTCAGCCCCTCTCACCGGAATCTGAGCCATCTGGAGCTGGTCTCGCTGGGAGGTGGGGGCTGGGCTGTGGCCCACATAGGGGACATCTCTGAGTCAGGGGTGACTTGGGTCACCTGGGGCCTGTGGCATGGCCAGGACCTGCAGCGAATCACCTCAAAGGTGGCCTCTGTGGCACCATCAGCTCCAGCCCCACGGAGGACACGTGTTCTGCCCCTGGAGCTTCAGACTGTGTCCAAGGTCCCCGCCCAGGCACAGCCACTGGCAGCACCATTCAGTGGGTCTATGACCCACCTCAGCAGCCAGGGTGGAGCTCAGGGTGATGAGTTTGGGGATGGGCAGAGATGATGGCCCAGAGGACCAGGCATCCCAGCTTTCCCACCCAAAGCCCCCACTCATCCAGACCTCTGTGTCCTGGCCCCCTGGACACAAGCTGCCCCAGCGGGCACCTGAAGGCCTCAGACCTCACCCCGGGCCTCGGCCAGGACGTTGAGCCCTCATGCCTCGGTTTTCTCAGCCTCTAAGTTTGTGCCCACTTTAAATACAACTGGATGTGTCCTGAGGAAGGTGACCACAGGAGTGGGGGCACCCAAGGTCCCCCAGTGGAGACTGGGGACCAAGGGGACCTGGTCACTGTTTATAAATGTCTAAATTCTGCCCAGAGGCAGTGTGAACTTCTTACCATCTCCATGTAAATCTCTGGAAAATTCTGCCTTTTCCAGAATGTCATACAAAGAGTTGGAATCATAGTCCATAGGCTTTTCAAATCAGCTTCTTCCACTTAAAAATGCTCTTAAGTTTATTCCATGTCTTTTCATGGCTCAATAGTGCCTTTGTTTTTAGCACTGAATAATATTCCATGGTCTGGATGCACCCTGGTTTTTATTTATTCACCTGCTGAAGGTTATCTTGGTTGCTTCCAAGTTTTGGCAATGTGAATACAGCTGCTATAAACCTCAGTGTGCAGGCTTTTGTGTAGATATACGTTTTCATCTCCTTTGGATAAATACCAAGGAGCACAACTGCTGGATTATATGGTGAGAGTATGTTTAGTTATATAAGAAACTACAAACTCTTCCAAAGTGGCTATAATACCATGTGGCATCCCCACCAGCACAGAATGAGAGTTCCTGGGGCTCTGTATCCTCTCCAGCATGTGGTGTCCTCATTTTTATTTTAGCCATTCACATTGTATCTCCATTTGCATTGTATCTCTCTTGGCATTATATCTCTAGTTCACATTGTATCTATCTCCATTCACATTGTATCTATCTCCATTCACGTTGTATCTCCTTGTCTTGGTTTGCCTTTCCATAATGACTTAGCAGGGATTCCCTGGTGGCTCAGAGGAAAGAATCCTCCTACCAATGCAGGAGAGGAGGGTTCCAACCCTGAGACAGGAAGATCCCCTAGAGAAGGAAATGGCAACCCACTCCAGTATTCTTGCATGGAGAATCCCATGGACAGAGGAGCCTGGTGGGCTACAGCCCATGGGGTCTCAAGAGCCAGATATGACTTAACAACTAAACCACCACCACTACCATCAAAGACTTAGGTTGTTAAGCACCTTGATTTCTTATGCTTATTTTGTCATCTGTGGGTTTTGTTTTTGTTTTTGTTTTGTTTTTGATGAGGTGCCTGTTCAGAGCTTTTGCCAATTTTTAAATTCCTGTTGTTGAGTCAAGAGAGTTCTTTTGTATTACGGAGGTTTTCTCCTATGTTTTTATTGTGCCAGGTTGAACCGATGACATCATAGGAAGTCCTGAAGCCAGTGGTCAGTCCTCCAACTTTGTTCTTCAATGTTATGTCCGCTGTTCTGGTCTTTCACCTCCTCTCCACTTAAACCTTAGAATAAGTTCATTGATATCTACAAAATAACTTCTTGAGGTTTTGATGGTGTTGAGTTGAATCTGTAGATGAAGAGAATTGAAACAGTAACAGTATTGTCTTCTTGTCCATGAACATGGACTCTCTCCATTGATTTAGGTGTTCTCTGATTTGTAATTTTTCTTCTGTAGATCCTATATACATGCAATTAGATTTATAACTAAAGTATTTCATTTTGGGTGCTACTGGCAAGCAGGGGCTGGCCAGGATGGCCTGCACACACATCTCCACCCACACTTGCTCACAGGGTGATGGGACCTCTCTTTGCCTTGGCTCCCCATCTGGATCATGGTGAGGATGCAGGGAACTGGCATCTGTGAGTCACTGAGTGGTGCCTGGCACGGAGCCCCCGTGTCAGGGTTTGGAGATAAAGGCCACTTGCTGGCCCCCTGCTCTTCAAGCAAATTTCCAAATTTTCTTGAACCAGCTTTAGCAGTTAAGACAGTTTAAAACAGGAAGTCTACCTTGAGCCCAACCCAAACCCACTTTGCTTTGGTTCAATGTCCACATTACTGGGCCTTTGACCTGCTGGGCAAATGCACCTGTTTTTACCTCACAAGCAGGAGGGAGCATGGGGCCCATCACTGGGCTGGTCAGCCTTGGGCTGGCCAGGCCCTGCAGCTGCCACAGGAGGCCCGTGTGTGGACCCCAGGCTCCCTCTGACTGTCCAGCTCACAGACCAGCTGTCCCAGCCATCTGTCGGTGCCTGTGGCTACAGGGGAGAGAACCCCAGAGCTCCCCATCCCGTGTCAGAGATGGATGAGGAGCCAGGAGTGTGCACATGCCGGGGGAGGGCCACAGCCTTGTCCCACTCCCACCACTGGGCCAAGGCCAAGGGAGCCCTGGGTCTTGGCCAGAGCCCCACGCGGAGACCTTTAATTTAGGAAAGTAGGTCAATCAACAGGGCAAGGGTGTCCCCACCCCATTCCCTGGTGCAGCTTCTCTTCCCCTGCCTGTCGGGGTCACGGTGAGGCGGCCCCAGGCCTGCAGACCCTGCTGATGTCTAGGTGACAGTGATCTCTGGTGACTGTGCGGGCATCTGTCAGACTTGTCATGTTGCTGCGAGAGGCCTGGGGCCCCAAGCGGGCTGTGGCCTGGGAGCCACGACCCGCCTGGGTATCCAGCATCATGAATATTCATGCAGGTAATCGACTTGCAAATCCCAAGTAATTTACATGTCATAAACAGAGTGTGGATGTCTTTTCAGGATAAGATCTGTCAGGGAAAATGAATCTTGATTAGCAGTTATAACAGGGAAACAGTCTCCATGTCCACGTCTGAGTCCTTGTCCTCACGAGGCTGCTGGGAGGCACCTTGTGCGACCACCCTTCAAAGTCTCAGCTCTGGGGATAAACGTTAGGACAAATCTAGGGAGAAGGAGGCGGTAGGTTCCCTCGTGAGCTGCCCCTGACCCACACTCCTCTCTGTGGGCCATGAAGTGTGTCTTGGGCAGGGACCCCCCCGGGCTCCCCACTAGAGTCAGTCTGTGTCCGTCCCAGTATTTTGAGTGGGGAGGACAAGTTCTAGAAAGTGTGACTGCTATTGACCAGCTCAGGGCCTCTTACCCAATCATGTGGCAGGTGTTCCGGGCCTTGAGAGGGTGGGTCCACCACCCTCTGATGAGGCTCTTGACTCAGGTCTCAGGTAATGACAAAGATTCTGAGAGGGGTAAGCAGACCTCCCACAGGGATCAGGACTGTGACAAAGCTGTGACTGGCATGTGTCAGGCACTGTGACAGCCCAGACACGGTTGCCCCCTACTCCCCGCATCACTAATGAAGTTCTGAGAGCTGACTCTGACCCCTCCACCCCCCATGGCCACCCTCAGGGCTGAGTGCTGTCCCCACTGTCCCCATTTATGGAGAAGGAGACTGAGGCTGGGGATGGGGGGGGAGGGGAGCCGCTCACCTCTGCCTCTTCTCCTGGGTGTTCCCACCCTTCCCAGCACCCTGTCCTTGGTAGCTCCTTGGCATAACTCCAGTTCACTCTGGGGCTGGGTGGGTGATGGAGCAGGAAAGCAAGATTTCCTGGGGCGCACCTTGTGGCTCATCCCCGCCTCCTTGGAAATTTTGGTGCATCTGGACACGTCCTGGGGTGCGGAGAAGGCCAAGGTCTGCTTCTGGAAGCCATGGCCCCAAACTCAGGCTACCCTGGGGTCCCTGCTGCTCCTCCAGTGTCCCCCTGAGGGGCTGCCTGCCCACTGTTCCTGCTGGGTGGCTTTATCTTTTAGCACAATTTTGCTCATGACTCCCTTTAAATGAATGACTAACTTGACCTTGTGCAGGTTCTGACACATCCCATTTTAGGGGTGACCCTGGGGTTTGAAGGCTGCACTTCTCTCTCCCCTGCGGGCCAGAGGTGGGACCCAGGGAGGGGGTGCAGGCATCATGGGCTGTGGGGTGGACGTTTCTGGAAACTGCTCTTCAGTGCTTCTCATAAGAGCCTCGAGCTGCCCTTTGCAATGCAGTGTCCAGTCTGAATCCCAGGGACTTTTGGTGAAAACTACATACTCCTGACTCCAGAGAGCTCGTAGGAAGCAGAAACATCAGCACCTCACTAGTGCTTTTTATTCTGGTTGCTTGTTGAAATGGTAATATTTTGAATAAATTAAGTTAAATAAAAAATCCATTAATGAAATTATTTCCACCTGTTTCTACTTTGTTAATATAGCCATTAGAAAATTGTAAATCATTTATGGCTGGCACAAGCCAGGCTGTTCCACTGGGCTGTTCAGCCACAGACTCTGCCCCCAGCGGGGAGGAAGTGGCCTGTCCATGCATGTGGGAATCTTGTGTGTACTTGGGGCCATTCTCCAGAGTCTGCCCAGGCCTTCCCAACCCACTGCCAGTAGGGCCCCCACCACCCCATGTGGAGATGGTTCATCCCTCCCTTTGCCAGCTGTTCTGGACTGAAAGTGTCCCCCCAGATTCCTATGTTGAATCACTGGCCCTAGTCATGGGGTGATGACTTTGTGGGGTGATGGGGTCTTGAGGGTACAGCCCCTCATGATGGGATTAGTGCCCTTATAAGAGGCCAGAGGATCCCCATCCTCTTTCTGCTGCAGGAGAACACAGAAGGCAGCCTCCCCCGAGCCCATCTACACTGGCACCTGGTCTCCCCCTCTGGCCCCCAGACCTGTGAGAGATTGATTCTACCATTTCTAGGCCGCACCGTTAGGGTGGCCGGGGCAGGGGAGGGGTGGGGGGAGTGCGTATTCATCTGTTCAGTGTGTGAGCGGCTGGGAGCACTGTGCTCATTCCTGGGCAGCCAGCTGGGGGTGGGGTGGGGGGAGAAGCAACGCAGTGACACACACCATGCCCCAGGGAACAGCTCACTCTTGACCTCTCTGTCCTCTGGGGCCGTGCCACTGCCCACCTGGCCTGCTGGGAGCTATGCGGAGGCCTGTCTCTGCTTGGTGCTCCACACAGGCCCCACCAACTGGGGCCAGCCCCATTCACAGTTATGCAAATTGCCGTAATTGCAGGCAGGAGGTGGGGCCTCTGGAAGCCTGTCTGCTCCGCCGTGCCAGGATGCCACGGTTCAGCTGGATCTCGCTTCTGCATCAAAACCCAGTGTCAGCGGCTTGACACACCCCCAGTCTAACAAATGAACTGACTATGCTTTTGTGACAAGTGCAGTGCTGGGAGGGGGAATTTAGTTCCTTGCATGGGTGGAGAAAAGATGCAGACAAAGCAGCCCCAGGAAGAGATGCCCACTGCAGGGAGAAGCACCCCGTGGGCTGTCGGCCCCCACTCTCCTCCACAGTTCGAGGATGGGATGGTGGCCATGCCCCTGCAGCCTCCCCAGGTGGCAGCCACCCTGCCCATCGCTCCCTGGGTGGTCACCCCAGGAAGCTGTCTCCATTTGCTCTGATGGACAAGGCTGGAAGCTTCTACCAGACTCCAGGTACTGATCTTGACCATGTCCTTTTTTTTTTTTTTTCATTGAAAGATAATTGCTTTACAGAATTTTGTTGCTTTCTGTCAAACCTCAACATGAATCAGCCATAGGTATACATATATCACCTCCCTTTTGAAGCTCCCTCAATCTCCCTCCCCATCCCACCCCTCTAGGTTGATACAGAACCCGTATTTGAGTTTCCTGAGCCATACATCCAATTCCCATTGGCTATCTATTTTACATATGGTAATATAAGTTTCCATGTTACTCTTTCCTTACAGAAATCTCTCCTTCCCTCTCCCCATGTCCATTCTATTCTCTATGTCTGTTTCTCCATTGCTGCCTTGTAAATAAATTCCTCAGAACCATTTTTTTAGATTCTGTATATGTGCGTTAGAATATGATATTTATCTTTCTCTTTCTGACTCACTTCACTCTGTATAATAGGTTCTAGGTTCATTCACCTCATCAGAACTGACTCAAATACGTTCCTTTTTATGGCTGAGTAATGTTCCATTGTGTATATGTACCACAACTTTATCCACTCATCTGTTGATGGGCATCTAGGTTGCTTCCATGTTCTAGCTATTGTAAACAGTACTTCAGTGAACAACGGGATACATGTCTTTTTCAACCCTGGTTTCCTCAGGGTATATGCCTAGGAGTGGGATTGCTGGATCATATGGTGGTTTTATTCCTAGTTTTTTTTTTTAAAGGAATCTCCATATCATCTTCCATAGTGGCTGTATCAATTTACATTCCCACCAACAGTGCAAGAGCGTTCCCTCTTCTCCACACTCTCTCCAGGATTTATTGCTTGTTGACTTTTTGATGATGGCCACGACTGAAGCGACTTAGCAGCAGCAGCAGCATTCTGACCAGTGTGAGGTGATATCTCATTTAGGTTTTGATTTGCTTTTCTCTAATAATGAGCAATGTTGAGCATCTTTTCATTGTTTGTTAGCCATCTGTATGTCTTCTTTGCAGAAATATCTGTTTAAGTCTTTTTCCACTTTTTGATTGGGTTGTTTGTTATCTTGGCATTGGGTTGTATGAGCTGCTTGTATATTTTGGAAATTAATCCTTTGTCAGTTCTTTCATTTGTTAATATTTTCTCCCATTCCAAGGTTTGTCTTTTCACCTTGCTTATAGTTTCCTTTGCTGTGCAAAAGCTTTTAAGTTTAATCAGGTCCCACTTGTTTACTTTTGTTTTTATTTCCAATACTGTAGGAGGTGGGTCATAGAAGATCTTGCTTTGATTTATATCATTGAGTGTTCTATTTATGTTTTCCTCTAAGAGTTTTATAGTTTCTGGTCTTACTTTCAGGTCTTTAATCCATTTTGAGTTTATCTTTGTGTTAGGAAGTGTTCTAATTTTATTCTTTTACATGTAGCTGTCCAGTTTTCCCAGCACCATTTATTGAAGAGGCTGTCTTTGCCCCATTGCATATTCTTGCCTCCTCTGTCAAAAATAAGGTACCCATAGGTGCGTGGGATTATTCCTGTTTTTGTTCCATTGGCCTATATTTCTGTTTTTGTGCCAGTACCATACTCTCTTGATGACTGTAGCTTTGTAGTATAATCTGAAGTTAGGAAGGTTGATTCCTCCCGCTCCATTCTTCTTTGTCAAGACTGGTTTGGTATTTGGGGTCTTTTGTGTTTCCATATGAATTGTGAAATTTTTTGTTCTAGTTCTGTGAAAAATGCCATCAGTTATTTGATAGGGATCACATTGAATCTGTAGATTACATTTGGTTGTATAGTCATTTTCACAGTATTGATTCTTCCTACCCAGGAACATGGAATATCTCTCCATCTGTTTATGTCACCTTTGATTTCTTTCATCAATGTCTTATGATTTTCTGTGTACAGTTCTTTTGTCTCCTTAGGTAAGTTCATTCCTAGATATTTAATTTTTTTTGTTGCAATGGTGAATGGGATTGATTCCTTAATTTCTCTTTATGATTTTTCATTGTTAGTATATAGAAATGCAAGTGATTTCTGTGTTGATTTTGTATCCTGCAGCTTTGCTAAATTCACTGATTAGCTCTAGTAATTTTCTGATGCCATCTTTAGGGTTTGCTATGTACAGTATCATGTCATCTGCAAACAGTGAGAGATTTACTTCTTCTTTTCTGATCTGGATTCCTTTTATTTCTTTTTCTTTTCTGATTGCTGTAACTAGGACTTCCAGAACTATGTTGAATAATAGTGGTGAAAGTGGACACCCTTCAGTTCAGTTCAGTCGCTCAGTTGTGTCCGACTCTTTGCGATCCCATGAACCGCAGCACACCAGGCCTCCCTGTCCATCACCAACTCCCGGAGTTCACCCAAACCCATGTCTATCAAGTCGATGATGCCATCCAACCATCTCATCCTCTGTTATCCCCTTCTCCTCCTGCCCTCAATCTTTCCCAGCATCAGGGTCTTTTCCAATGAGTCAGCTCTTCGCATCAGGTGGCCAGAGTATTGGAGTTTCAGCTTCAACATCAGTCCTTCCAATGAACACCCAGGACTGATCTAATCTTAGGGGCAATGCTTTCAGTTTCTCACCATTGAGAATAATGTTTGCTGTAGGCTTATCATAGATGGCCTTTACTATGTTGAGGTAGATTCCTTCTATGACAATTTTTTGAAGAGTTTTAATTATAAATGGGTGCTGAATTTTGTCAAAGGCTTTACTGCATCTATTGAGATTACCATATGGTTTTTATCTTTCAATTTGTTAATATGGTATATCACATTGATTGATTTGTGTATACTGAAGAATCCTTGCATTCCTGGAATAAACCCAACTTGATCACCGTGTATGAGCTTTTTGATGTGGTGCTGAATTTTGTTTGCTAACATTTTGTTGAGGATTTTGCAATCTATGTTCATCAGTGATATTGGCCTGTAGTTTTCTTTTTTTGTGTTGTCTTTGTCTATTTTTGGTATCAGGGTAATGGTGGCCTTGTAGAATGAGTTTTGAAGTGTTCTCCTCTGCAATTTTTTGAAAGGGTTTTAGAAGGATAGGCATTAGCTCTTCTCTAAATGTTTGATAGAATTCTCCTGTGAAGCCATCTGGTCCTGGGCTTTTGTTTTTTGGGAGATTTTTATCACAGCTTCAATTTCAGTGCTTGTAATTGGTTTGTTCATAATTTCTATTTCTTCCTGGTTCAGTCTTGGAAGATTGAACTTTTCTAAGAATCTGTCCATTTCTTCCAGGTTATCCATTTTATTGCCATATAGTTGTTCATAATAATCTCTTGTAATCCTTTGTATTTCTGCATTGTCTATTGTCACCTCTTTCCATTTCTAATTTTGTTGATTTGATTCTTCTCCCTTTTTTCCTTGATGAGTCTGGCTAAAAGTTTGTCAATTTGTTTATCTTCTCAAAGAACCAGCTTTTAGTTTTATTAATCTTTACTATTGTTTCTTTCATTTCTTTTTCATTTATTTCTGCTCAGATCTTTATGATTTCTTTCCTTCTACTAATTTTGGGGTTTTTTGTTGTTCTTCTTTTTCCAGTTGTTTTAGGTGTAAAGTTAGGTTGTCTATTCGATGTTTTTCTTGTTTCTTGAGGTAGGATTGTATTACTATAAACTTCCCTCTTAAAATGCTTTTGCTGTGTCTCATAGGTTTTGAGTTGTCATGTTTTCATTGTCATTTGTTTCTAGAAATTTTTTGATTTCCCTTTTGATTTCTTCAGTAACCTGTTGGTTATTTAGAAACATGTTGTTTAATCTCCATGTGTTTGTGTTTCTTACAGGTTTTTTTTTTTTCCTTGTAATTGATATCTAATCTCATAGCATTGTGGTCAGAGAAGATGCTTGATATGATGTCAATTTTCTTAAATTTACTGAGATTTGATTTGTGACCCAAGATGCGGTCTATCCTGGAGAATGTTCCATGTGCACTTGAGAAGAAGGTGTATTCTTCTGCATTTGGATGGAATGTCCTAAAGATTTCAATGAGATCCATCTCATCTAATGTATTATCTAATGTATTTGATCTAATGTATCATTTAAGACTTGTGCTTCCTCATTAATTTTCTGTTTTAATGATCTGTTCATTGGTGTGAGTGGGGTGTTAAAGTCTCCTACTATTATTGTGTTACTATCAATTTCTCCTTTTATGTCTGTTAGTGTTTGTCTTATGTATTGAGGTGCTCCTATGTTGGGTGCATAGATATTTACAATTGTTATATCATCCTCTTGGATTGATCCCT
Source organism: Bos indicus (assembly GCF_029378745.1). NCBI lineage: Eukaryota > Metazoa > Chordata > Mammalia > Artiodactyla > Bovidae > Bos > Bos indicus. Next base: position 54,671,886 of record NC_091772.1, on the reverse strand, counting down.
TGATCATTATGTAGTCTCCTTCCTTATCTCTTGTAATCGTCTTTATTTTAAGGTCTATTTTATCTGATATGAGGATTGCTACTCCAGCTTTCTTTTATTTCCCATTTGCGCGGAATATATTTTGCCATCCTCTCACTTTCAGTCTATATGTGTCTTAAGGTCTCAAGTGGGTTTCTTGCAGACAGCATATATATGGGTCTTGTCTTTGTATCCATTCAGCTAGTCTGTGTCTTTTGGTTGGAGCATTTAATCCATTTACATTTAAAGTAATTATTGATATATATGTTCCTATTGCATTTTCTTAATTGTTTGGGGTTGATTTTGTAGATCTTTTTTCCCTGTCTTGTATTTCTTGACTACATAAGTCTATTTAACATTTGTTGTAAAGCTGGTTTGGTGGTATTGAATTCTCTTAACTTTTGCTTGTCTGAAAAGCTTTTGATTTCTCCATCAATTTTGAATGAAATCCTTGCTAGGTACAGTAATCTTGGTTGTAGATTTTTACCTTTCAGTACTTTAAGTATATCCTGCCATTCCCTTCTGGCCTGCAGAGTTTCTGCTGAAAGATCAGCTATTAAGCGTATGGGATTTCCCTTGTATGTTACTTGTAGCTTCTCCCTTGCCGCTTTTAATATTCTTTCATTATGTTTATTCTTTGTTAGTTTGATTAGTATGTGTCTTGGTGTGTTTCTCCTTGGGTTTATCCTGTATGGGGCTCTTTGTGCCTCTTGGACTTGATTGACTATTTCCTTTTCCATGTTGGGGAAATTTTCAACTATAATCTCTTCAAAAATTTTCTCATACCATTTCTTTTTCTCTTCTTCTTCTGGGACTCCTGTTATTGGAAAGTTGGTGCATTTGATATTGTCCCAGAGATCTCTGAAACTATTGTGTTTTGGTTTTTTTTTTCATTCTTTTTACTTTATTCTGCTCTTCAGAAGTTATTTCCACCATTTTGTCTTCCAGCTCACTGATTCATCCTTCTGCTTCAGATATTCTGCTATTGATTCCTTCTAGAGTATTTTTAATTTCAGTAATTGTGTTGTCTCTGCATGTTTATTTTTTAATTCTTCTAGGTCTTTGTTAATTGATTCTTGCATTTTCTCCATTTTGCTTTCAAGGTTTTTGATCATGTTTGCTATCATTATTCTGAATTCTTTTTCAAGTAGTTTGTCTATTTCCTCTTCATTTATTTGGACTTACGTTTTTCTAGTTTGTTCCTTCATTTATGTAGTATTTCTCTGCCTTTTCATTTTTCTTTTTCAACTTATTGTGTTTAAGGTCTCCTTTTCCCAGGCTTCAAGGTTGAATTCTTTCTTCCTTTTGGTTTCTCCCCTCTAAGTTTGGTCCAGTGGTTTGTGTAAGCTTTATATAGGGTGAGATTTGTGCTGAGTTTTTGTTTGTTTGCTTGTTTGTTTTTCCTCTAATGGGGAAGGCTGAGTGAGGTGGTAATCCTATCTGCTGATGATTGGGTTTGTATTTTTGTTTTGCTTGTTGTTTTGATGAGGCGTCCTACACAGGGTGCTATTGGTGGTTGGGTGATGCCTGGTCTTATATTACAGTGATCTCCTTTGTGTGAGTTCTCACTACTTGATACCCCTTAGGGTTAGTTCTCTGGTAGTCTAGGGTCTTGGAGTCAGTGCTCCCCCTCCAAAGGCTCAGGGCTTGATCCCTGGTCAGGAACAAAGATTCCACAAGTGGTTTGTTATGGCATTAAGTGAGATTAAAACAGATATGCAAAAACAGGAAACCAAAGATGAACCCCAGACAAATTGCAGTTACAAAATCAGGCAAATAACAATTAAAATAATGGAATATACACATATACATATACACCCATGAGCAAAGTCAAAACAGTCCAATAAAAATAAAGTACAATAGATTGACCCGGTGAACAAAAGACATCAAAAATTACATTTACCAGTTAAGAACAAAACTAACTACACATGGACATCACCAGATGGTCAACACCAAAATCAGATTGATTATATTCTTTGCAGCCAAAGATGGAGAAGCTCTATACAGTCAGCAAAAACAAGACCAGGAGCCGACTGTGGCTCAGATCATGAACTCCTTATTGCCAAATTCAGACTGAAATTGAAGAAAGTAGGGAAAACCACTAGACCATACAGGTATGACCTAAATCAAATCTCTTATGATTATACAGTGGAAGTGAGAAATAGATTTAAGGGCCTAGATCTGATAAATAGAGTGCCTGATGAACTATGGAATGAAGTTCATGACATTGTACAGGAGACAGGGATCAAGGCCATCCCCATGGAAAAGAACTGCAGAAAAGCAAAATGGCTGTCTGGGGAGGCCTTACAAATAGCTGTGAAAAGAAGAGAAGCAAAAAGCAAAGGAGCAAAGGAAAGATATAAGCATCTGAATGCAGAGTTCCAAAGGATAGCAAGAAGAGATAAGAAAGCCTCCTTCAGTGATCAATGCAAAGAAATAAAGGAAAACAACAGAATGGGAAAGACTAGAGATCTCTTCAAGAAAATTAGAGATACCAAGGGAACATTTCATGCAAAGATGGGCACAATAAAGGACAGAAATGGTATGGACCTAACAGAAGCAGAAGATATTAAGAAGAGGTGGCAAGAATACACAGAAGAACTGTACGAAAAAGATCTTCATGACCCAGATAATCATGATGGTGTGATCACTGACCTAGAGCCAGACATCCTGGAATGTGAAGTCAAATGGGCCTTAGAAAGCATCACTATGAGCAAAGCTAATGGAGGTGATGGAATTCCAGTTGAGCTATTTCAAATCCTGAAAGATGATGCTGTGGAAGTGCTGCACTCAATATGCCAGCAAATTTGGAAAACTCAGCAGTGGCCACAGGACTGGAAAAGATCAGTTTTCATTCCAATCCCAAAGAAAGGCAATGCCAAAGAATGCTCAAACTACCGCACAATTGCACTCATCTCACACGCTAGTAAAGTAATGCTCAAAATTCTCCAAGCCAGGCTTCAGCAATATGTGAACTGTGAACTTCCTGATGTTCAAGCTGGTTTTAGAAAAGGCAGAGAAACCAGAGATCAAATTGCCAACATCTGCTGGATCATGGAAAAAACAAGAGAGTTCCAGAAAAACATCTATTTGTGCTTTATTGACTATGCCAAAGCCTTTGACTGTGTGGATCACAATAAACTGTGGAAAATTCTGAAAGAGATGGGAATAGCAGACCACCTGATCTGCCTCTTGAGAAATTTGTATGCAGGTCAGGAAGCAACAGTTAGAACTGGACATGGAACAACAGACTGGTTCCAAATAGAAAAAGGAGTACATCAAGCCTGTATATTGTCACCCTGCTTATTTAACTTACATGCAGAGTACACCATGGGAAACGCTGGGCTGGAGGAAGCACAAGCTGGAATCAAGATTGCTGGGAGAAATATCAATAACCTCAGATATGCAGATGACACCACCCTTATGGCAGAAAGTGAAGAGGAACTCAAAAGCCTCTTGATGAAAGTGAAAGTGGAGAGTGAAAAAGTTGGCTTAAAGCTCAACATTCAGAAAACGAAGATCATGGCATCTGGTCCCATCACTTCATGGGAAATAGGTGGGGAAACAGTGGAAACAGTGTCAGACTTTATTTTGGGGGGCTCCAAAATCACTGCAGATGGTGACTGCAGCCATGAAATTAAAAGACGCTTACTCCTTGGAAGCAAAGTTATGACCAACCTGGACAGCATGTTCAAAAGCAGAGACATTACTTTGCCAACAAAGGTCCGTCTAGTCAAGGCTATGGTTTTTCCAGTGGCCATGTATGGATGCGAGAGTTGGACTGTGAAGAAGGCTGAGCACTGAAGAATTGATGCTTTTGAACTGTGGTGTTGGAGAAGACTCTTGAGAGTCCCTTGGACTGCAAGGAGATCCAACCAGTCCATTCTGAAGGAGATCAGCCCTGGGATTTCTTTGGAAGGAATGATGCTAAAGCTGAAACTCCAGTACTTTGGCCACCTCATGCGAAGAGCTGACTCATTGGAAAAGACTCTGATGCTGGGAGGGATTGGGGGCAGGAGGAGAAGGGGACGACAGAGGATGAGATGGCTGGATGGCATCACTGAGTCGATGGACGTGAGTCTGAGTGAACTGTGGGAGTTGGTGATGGACAGGGAGGCCTGGCGTGCTGCGATTCATGGGGTCACAAAGAGTCGGACATGACCGAGTGACTGAACTGAACTAAAGCACAAACTGGAAAACAAAACTAAAGTAAGGTGCCAAGTGGGGAATAAAGCAATGAAAACAAAACTAACAAATATGTTGAGAGGAAAGGAAAGAAAGAAAAGAAAGAAAGAATAGATATGCAAAGTTAAATAGAGGTAGATGAAGAAGATTTATATACATTGAAGATTAACTAGAAGGGGAAAAGAATAGTAGGAAAGGCAAACAAAGGAATAAATGTATAAAAATATATAATAGGTTTAAGAAAATTAAAATCATAAAATAAAGAAAAGAAAAAAAAAAAACAGAAGAAGAAAGTGAAAAGGAAAAAAAGGGCCATGTCCTTTTGCTGTCCTCACATGAGTGGGCGGGCAGGGTCTCCCTGGGGCCTCTAAGCTAATCATGGGGCTCCACCCTTATGACCTCATCACCTCCCAACACATCACCTTGGGGGTTGGGATTCAGCGGTTGGACTGGGGGACATATGTTCAGTCCAAAGCAGTTACCCTCTGTGTAGGGCTGCAACCTGGGGGTGGGAGGTGGGGTGGGTGCTCTGAGGCACTGCCCAAGGACTCCAGGCCTGGTCTCTGCTCTCCACTATTTGTAATTTTGTGAGGGACAGAGAGTGAAATGGTTAAACAATGACAAGAAAGTGGAACAGGACACAAGTCTGCCTGGGAGGGGAGGCTGTCCCCATCCTGCCCACAAACAGGTGTAAGGTGCCAATGGGAAGCACACGGCCTGGCCCAGCCCCTGACCCCCTACAGCCCAGGGTCCTCACGCCAAGCCAAGAGAGTACCTCTGCCGTCCCCTTCAAGGCTGCTGTCCCGTTCCCCCATTAATTAATGTGAGGGTGAACCGAGGGTAAATGATGTAAAATAAATGAATGCACAGGCAAGAGAGGGCTGTTTGCTCCATTGTGGCCCATGAGGCTGAGGCTGCAGACCACTCCCCAGGGGTCAGGGGACACATGTCCAGGGAGCCGAGGCTCCAGTCAAACCCCATTTCTGGCTCAGAGCTTCCTTCAAAGGCATCTGGTCTAAACACCAAATTTGGACTCCATGTTCAACCGCCCTCTTGATCAGAGTCTAATTTTCAGAACCTGCTGAATATCACCCAGATTGTTCTCCTCCCTCCACAGAAACCAGAGAGTGGTGACTGTTGAGGCCCATGTTGGCTGAGGGGAAGTTTGTTTAGAAACATGTCCCCTTGGCGGTGACATGGATTGGGGAGTGTGGGGTCTGCTCAGGATCTGGGGTGCAGCAGCTGGACACCTGGAACCTGATGGTCTTCTCAGAGGCCACTTGTGGGGAGGCCAAGGCCTCAGTCATGAGGCATTTCTGTCACTGGAGTCACCACCTGGGTCTTCCTGAGCCAATGTCACCAAACCACATCGGTCCCCTCACCCACGCACAGTCAAGCCAGTCCAGTGACAAGGAAAGTGTAGTGTTTACTGGTGGCACCAAACCCAGAGTCCAGGGCAGCTGGGGCTGAAAAAGCCTGAACTCTCTGATGGGTTTCAGGGGAGCATTTTAAAGGCTGGCTGAGAGGAGGGGTGGGCATAACAGGGTGTGTGATCAGCTCCTGTACAGTTCTCTGATTGGTTGTGCGGAGGTGCTGGAGCGGGGCCACTGGGGTTCAGGTTATCAGTCCTCCAGCTCCAGGAGGCTTGGGGGCTACGAGTGCGAGATCCTCAAGTAGTTGCCATCTTCATCTGCTTTCAGCATCTGTGCCACAACTCGGAAATGTGCATCAGATACTATTATCTGGTGCTTCAGAGATGAGCTAAAACAGAGGATGTGAGGGGGTTGCCTCAAGAAGGCTTCCCTGGTGGCTCAGCAGTAAAGAATCCACCTGCCAATGCAGGAGACAAGGGTTCAATCACAGAATAGGAAAGATCCCCTGGAAGAAGAAATGGCAACCCACTCCAGTATTCTTGCCTGGAGAATCCCATGGAAAGAGGAATCTGGCAGGCTGCAGTCCATAGGGTCACAAAGAGTCAGACATGACTGAGCAACTAACCCTTTCAGGAAGAGCTCAGAGTGTCCTGCTTGGTTGCACCAAAGGGCTAAACAGGACCAGACATGGAAGACAGCTGTGCACACATGCAGCTCACACACATATATACCCACATAGACACGCATAGACATGCATAGACATACAGACACGCATGCACAATACGCCCACTGAAGTGTGACTGGTGTCTGGGGGCTCGAGGGAGGACAGCTCAGACACCATCGCAGTATGGACCCCTTGCAGGATGCCAGGCGCTCATCTCGACCTGAGCTCACCTGCATGGGCCCCTCTTGCCATCCCCTCTCGCGGTTAATTTCACAGTCACTTAAGCTCATTCAGCAGCCAGCTCTCCTCTGTCAAGCTTTAATTACATGTTGCTGGTTTTTCAAGTCAGACCCACAGGTTAGATTTGCTGGTTCATAGGAAATACAGGCAAAAGAGCCCCACCCTTCTGCCCACCCCCCTTTCTGTGTAGTGTGACTGGAAGGATGGGACATCACAGGTGGTATCCAGTTACCTTTATGAAACCAGTCCCCTCCTGGCCAGCCAGCTGCTGGCAACCTGTCCCTAGGAACAGAGTCTACAAAGAAATTTAAAAAACAGTTCCCAAGTTCTGGGGTCAGACAGTCCAGTCAAATGACACAAATGATCCCTGTCCAACATTCCCACTGCATCCCCCTGTCTCCACAGGACTTCTTGTCAGTACTTGGGGGGTAAGGGCCTGTGAAAGGTTGAGGAGGGGAACTTCAGATAAACAAAGGAGGGTGCTGGAACATTCCAGAAGAGACACAGAGCCTGTCCCTGCTCCTCCATCCATGGCCCCTGGGCTGGGAGGGAGCCAGCTGCCCACGTGCATCTCCAGGTAATAGTCTGAGTCACAGCCACCTCGAGTTACTGTGAGGAAAGAAAGGGCTGATGAGCCTTGAGTGGGGCATCAGTAAGCCTCTCACAGTCCCTGTGAGCTGCTGACCTGCCTCTCAAGAGAGCGAAGCTCCCCTGGGCACCAATTAGCACCCACTCTGACCCCGGCCCTCAGGATCAGACTGTCAATAGTGCTCCAGGCACCCAGGGCCTGGGTCACGCAGGGTCCTTCTGCAGCTGGGGACCGGCCTGGGCTGCCTCCATCCCCTGGTCCTCCAGGTGGACCAACCACCCTGTGTTTATAGGCAGGAGGCAGGTCCAGTCTGAGAAGGGCACGTGCTTGGGTTGCCTGGCCCAGCCCCAGCCTGGGTGGCTCTGTTCTTTGCTCTGCTTCTAGAAATAGAAATCACCCTTCAGGACCCCCACACACACATGCAAAGGGCGGAGAGCCACGCATGCCTGGGCCACCCACAACACACAAAAGCCAAGCCTGTTCCCTGTTGCAGAGGGCCCTGCATGGCCATGAGGAGGATAGTGCAGTGGACCCCATGTGGTCACGCAGCCAGGAGTCTCTTGGGGGTGGAGGAAGAGTGGTCTTCATCAGATACGGGTGTGGGAGAAGGAACTTCAGGATGCCGGCCAGCCCCCCCCCCCAGGTGTTCCCTCTCACTTCACTGATGGAAGTGAAGTGATCCTAGAGTGCAGGGCAGCCAGGCCCACCCGCACTGGTGGGGGCTGAGTGGAGTGGGAGTGCAGGACCCCACCATCACTTCTAAGGCACCCTCCCTCCTCATCACAGCCATCCAGGTGGGAGCCCCAGGAGGCCTGGCTGAGGGAACCCCTGTGTCATTTCCCAGGGTCAAGCCCAGAGCACAGGGTGCCCCCCATGCCCAGGGGTTGGTCAGCTTGGGAGACAACTAGAGCCAAACACTGGTTGAGTGGGGTCTAGGCGGACGTGGATGGCTGCTCTCAGGCCCCCTCCCTGACACCAGCCACTTGGCTCCAAGTCCACCATAATCAGATTGCCCTAAGCAAGGACAGAGCTCTAATTCTATTGAGAGGAGCCGAGACTCAGAGTTCAGGGCCTGATGTCCACGGGGAGCACAGTGACCACACGTCAGTGGACAGTAATTTGAAATTGGGAAGGAACAGGATATTTGCTGAGCTGCCCACACAATTACATGACCAGAAAACACTAAAAATTGTGGAGCTGGAGAATCAGCTGCCAGTGAACTCAAGGTAGGGCCACTCCCACTGGCCCTGGAGGTGGAGGACAGGGTGAGGGACAGTCATACTGCAGTGGGGACACCACTCCTTCCTGGTAATCCCTTTCTGGAATACACGGACACCAGCTTGGACCCCGATCTCAACAGCACAGTGGTGCCCAGTCCTACAGGACTCACTCTCCAGCACAGCTGGGGAGTTTGCTCATTTCCACAGAAATCCACTCCCCACATCCACTGGCCCTGCTGCTGCTGCTGCTGCTAAGTCGCTTCAGTCGTGTCCGACTCTGTGTGACCCCATAGACGGCAGCCCACCAGGCTCCCCATCCCTGGGATTCTCCAGGCAAAAACATTGGAATGGGTTGCCATTTCCTTCTCCAATGCATGAAAGTGAAAAGTGAAAGTGAAGTCGCTCAGTCGTGTCTGACTCTAGCGACCCCATGAACTGCAGCCTACCAGGCTCCTCCGTCCATGGGATTTTCCAGGCAAAAGTACTGGAGTGGGGTGCCATTGCCTTCTCTGCCACTGGTCCTAGAGGCTCTCAGTTAAGACCAGGCCCCCAGGTTTTCCTGGCTTGGAGCCGAGAGCATTCTCTGATGGCTAAGTTCCTTCAAGGTGCACACAGAACCTCCAAAACAGGTGTAGAGTTGGCACCACTGGTGATCCTGAGTCAAGTTGTGGTCCCACACAGCAGGAAAACACAAACAGGAGGCTTGGCAATGACCACAGGAGCTCGTGTGTGGATAGTGGGGTAACAGCAGTCAGTTTTTACTGCCTGGGAGCTGCCCTGCAAGGCAGGCTTTGTTGCCATTGTGGTGTGAAGTATGGGTCGGGATAAGACCATGATTCCATGTAGATACCCAGGTGACCACCAAGGTACCTTCCTGCCCACATGCACAGAGGTAGGGGCCAGGCCCAGGGTTAGGCCTCCATCCCCTGCCCTGTGCCTGTCCCAGTCAAGGACTTTTCCAGCCCTGTTGGTGGCTAATCAGCAGACATCCCACTGGTCTGAATATTCTCATGGGCTTTTTAGCCAAGAGGTGTTTGAAAACATGGCAAACAAGCCTCCAGCCCACAGATGGTTTTGAAGCAGTTTTGAGAGGGGCTGGAATCACTGGAATGTGACTTGCCACCCCAGCTTCCACACCCAGAGTGATGAATGCCCCCACCAGCTCACAGCCAAGTCCAGGCCCCAGCACCTCGCCTGTGTGCTGCTGAGGGCAGGAGTCCTGTCCTCTTTCCTTGAGGAGGAGCACGGCTGACCCAGCAGGGGTGGAGGGGCAGGTGTGGTAAGAGGCCATTTCCCTAATCCAATTGAGGGTCTCCTGGAGCCGGGCTGGTGCCAGCACTGCAGCGCAGCCGGAGCAGACAGGATGTGACTACCCAGGAGGGGCGGGGGATGGGGGAGGAGGTAGCATATCTCCGTGGCTCCAGCACTCAAGAGGACAAAGACTCGCACAGACAGAGCTGCTGCCTGCGTAGGCAGTGGGGCAGTTGGTAAGGCTCCTGTAGAGGTTTACAGGCTGCTCACCTGCCCCTCATCAGAGGTCACAAAGAGTCTAGGAGCAGTGAGGACAGTGTGGAGTGTTCCTGATGGCCCCTGCCCCAAGCTGGCCCTACTCCCCCGACCCAGGCCCTCCCCAGCCCAATCTCTCTATCTCTCCCCACCAGGCCAGCGGCCAGTGGGCACTGTCCATGGTGCTGAACCCCGAGGCTCTCTGGGGCTCGAGCATTCTTTTCACTCTGAGTCGCTGGTGACCCTGGTCCACCCTCTCCCAGAAATTCCAAGCCAGAAGATGAGCATGAGAACCAGAGTGGAGCAGAGGGGAGACCAAAGAAAGAGAGAATGATGGATGGAGGTTCAGTCCTGAAAGGAGTCATGGCCTTTGCACTAGAAAGTGTGCTCAAATTTCTGCAGTTACCCAAAGTGTCCCCTCTGGGAATCTGGGGTGGGGCGTGCCCCCCTCCCCAAGGCTTTACAGATGAGAATGAGGTCCCTCCACTTGCCCACAACCAGTGGGTGCTCTGTTCACTTACTCTCTGCTCACAGACCAGCCCCACGATGGAGGTGAGCGCCGGGATGCAGGTCAGACTGGGTCTGGGCTTTGTCTTCTGTAAAATGAGAGTAGCAGTAGCTTCTCCATGCATACTCCACAAGGTGACCCGTGCACAGCACTAAGCATGGGTCTGGCTGGTGGAATGCATCTGTCAAGGGTTATGATGTGTATCATCTAGAAAGTGGAAGTTAGATGGACTTAGAATGTCCTCTTTTATACTGAGCCAAATTCTGGTACTGGAACCATCTAACGCTGAGGGACTGCACTGTGAGGAACAAGACCAGTGGCCAAGCAGTCAAGCTAAGCCCAAGGTGCACCCAATCTATGGAGCCCCCTCTCCAAGATGCTCTTTCAGGCACTAAGATGAGTAACTTGGTGCCTGAGCAGCACAGGCAATTCTGGGGGAGGCTCAGATGCTCTGCTCTGTGGTCAGCACTGACCTGACCCACAGAGCAGCGGGCCTCGATGTTGGTCTGTCTTCTCTCCCAGACTTTTGTCTGCTGTGGACCGTGCACCCTCTTGGAGGGGTTCCAGCAGTGTCTGGAGTATCTGGGGGCCACTGAGATGAGGGATGATAGAGGGCAGTCACCCCAGATGGTGTCAGCCCCAGGAGATTCTGGGTTGTGTCACCTGGAAGGACCTTTCTGCCATCCCAGACCCAGTGTCCTGCCCCTGATGTGAGAGTGGATGTGCTGAGATCTGGTGCCCTCCACCTACAACACTCCACCCCAGGGAGGCAAGAGGGGTGTGTGGTTGGCGTGTCGCCATGGGTACAGGACCTGGGCAGCTGCCACAGGTCGCACATTCATTCAATTCATTAATTTCATTTAAGGTCAAGAGGACATGCCCGGAGCCCCCAGCTCCCAGCCCTCTCCCTGGGTTGGCCTCTGTTAGGCTTCTCTCCAGGGAGCCGCCTGGTGTTGAGCTGGCCTCTTACTCCACAGAGAAGCCAGCTGCTCTGTTCCTGCTCTCCTCACTAAACCATGACGTTGGCCCTCCCTCTCAGTCATTCTCTGTCTTGACAGTGCCCTGTGGTGTGGATACATCATAACTCATCAAGCAGCCCAGGCAGTGGATGTTGAAGATGTATGGGTTCTTGCTTTCTGAGCAAGGCTGTGCTGAGTGATGGTGACAGACAGGGACCCTGGAGTGACTTACATCACTGTTCTGCCTTTGGCAGTGGCCAAGGAGAGGGGAGGGCTTCCCACTAGGGGAGGGGCTAGTGGTAAAGAATCTGCCTGCAATGCAGAAGACATGGGTTTGACCTGTGAGTTTGGCTCAGATGGTGAAGCGTTTGCCTACAATGTGGGAGACCCAGGTTTGATCCCTGGGTCAGGAAGACCCCCTGGAGAAGGAAATGGCAACCCATTCTAGTACCTTTGCCTGGAAAATCCCATGGGCACAGGAGCCTGGTAGGCTACAGTCCTTGGGGTCACGAAGAGTCGACACACGACTGAGCGACTTCACTTTCACTTTTTCCTGAAGGAAGGCAAAGCAACCCACGCCAGTATTCTTGCCTGGAGAATCCCATGGACAGAGGAGCCTGGCAGACTGCGGTCCATAGGATTGCACAAGTAGGATACAATAAAGCAACTTAACAAGGATGCATGCACAAGGGGAGGGAACTTTCAGCATTTGCTGGGTGAGGAGGGTTTGTTCCCCGAGGTTAGAAGGAGGTGGTCCCTAAACCCTGGGCCTGACTGGGCTGGTCGCCTGCTGGAAGTGACCTCTGCCCAGTCAAAGAGGCCATCCCAGTGGCTCCACAGTGGAAGTTCAGACAGGAAGTCCCTTCTCTCCACCTCCCCTGTCCCCCGCAGCTTCAGAAGCTGCTGCACAAGCTACTGGGTTTTGCCAACACCCTGAGCAGTGTTTTGCACCTTCCCACTCACCACGGGCTGCTTGCTGAGCTGTGAAGCTTGGGAGTCCAGAGGCCAGCTCTTTACTAAACACAATGGGATCAGTCAGGGGGAGACAGGTGGCACAAAACCAGCTATGGCTTCTCAGAGAAAGAGTGCACAGGACAACAGCCTTGATGGGGGTGGCAGAGGAGTTGTGTTGGCATGAGGACCCTGGGCTGTGGAGGGCCAGGGGCCGGGCCAGGCCATGTGCTTCCCATTGGCACCTTGTACCTGTTTGTGGGCAGGTTGGGGACAGCCTCCCCTCCCAGACAGACTTGTATCCTGTTCCACTATCTTATTATTGTTTAACCATTTCACTCTCTGTCCCTTACAAAATTGCAAATGCTGGAGGGCAGAGACCAGGCCCGGAGTCCTCAGGCAGTGCCTCAGAGCACCCACGCCGCCTCCTCTTGCCCCAGGCTGCAGCCCTAGTCCTGGGTAACCCAGCGTGAATTCTGCTTCTGGCCCTGAGCCTGGAACTGTCATTGTCTCCCTGTTAGTGATGAGAATGCTGAGGCCAACATGCCCCTCTGGGACTGCCTGAGGTCAAAGCTAACCAGTGGACAGGTAAAGGGTCCTGCAACTTCTTGGTGGTCCTGCCCAACTCAGGAGTTTTCAGCTCAGGGGTGCAGACCCCCAAGGAGGAGGGGGGACAGGGAATCATCTCAACATGTCACTCAGAAGACCATCCCCCCCAAGAAGGCTGCCCGGTGTAGTTGGAGCTTGCCCAGTGGTCATTTGAGGTTGTGGCAGAGTGTGCCTGGCTACCATCTCAGAAAAGATGGGCTCTGAGGTGGAGACGGGCAGCTGCCCTGCACCAGGACCCGGGCCCTCCAGCTCTGCACACTGTGCCCTCCTGGCTCCCTGGGGCAGGGGTCTGGTCCTGTTCTCCACACCCTATCGCCTGAAGTGAGAGGCAAGAGGGCAAGGCCATAGTTGTAGGAGTGATTGCAGGGTACAGTGGGGCAGAAATTTCTCCTGGGACTGAGAGAATTTTTTCCCACCACTTAACTTTTATAGCAGAATTTTCCAGCAGTGCCTAAACTACTTTGTTTTTTTTTTTAAATTCCAATAGTATATCATGACAGTAAAAATTTCATAATTTCTTCTAGCAGACTTGTGGCTTTTATTTCCGTGTTCTAATCTTTGCTTGATCTTGATTTGTGTGTGTGTGTGTGTGTGTGTGTGTGAGGGAGAGAGAGAGAGAGATCTCTGTGAGTCAGAGTACCCATTCCAGGAACTCATTCAGGTTGTCTTAAGGGCAATAAAGGAATATTTATTTTGCACAAGAAGGACTGAAAGTCCAGGAAGGATGACTGCAGGCAGAGCTGGATCCAGGAGCTCAGTGTCCCCAGGGTGCTTTCCTTTCCCCTGTTGTGGGAGTTTCACTGTTAGGCAGGTCCTTCCCTCAGAGGTGAGAAAAGAGTGTCAATGGCCACAAAAGCAGTTTCCTACTCAGCAGCCTCCCAACCCTCAACCTGAGGTGAGGTCTCTCCTGAACATCAGGTCTGGGGCTGTTCTCAGAGGACAAGTGTGACTGGTGCAGAGGCGAGCATGCACCCTGCATTTGTCCAGAGTACCCACCTGGGCCTTATGGAATGTGCCATTGTTCAGGAATCCAGGAGGGGTGGGTGGTTCCTGGGCAGCAGAGGGAGGTCCCGGGAAGGGACAGTGGATGCAGCAGGCCCTGAGCGTCTACCCCTAGCTCTGCAGCCTGTCACCACCTTCCCCCGCTGTTTGGACGCCACCTCCACCATCTACCATGTTTGCCTCCTTGGGAACATTTTGGGCCTCTCTTGCTCCCCTGAGTTATTTGCACCAAACAAATCTTGTGCCGTCTTTGTTAGTGAGCTCCCATAGTGAGTAAGGCCTCCCTGCTGACCTGCCATCCTTCCCTCCAGAAGTGTCCTGGCCACTGTTACATTGTTTTTTCCGGTTGAATTTTAGAGTCTGCCTTTCTATCCCCACATGGTCTCGTGTGTCACTGGGACAAACGTACAGATGAGGCTAAGGCTGAGCCCTCCACACCCGGGCATCTCTGTCTGGAAGGAAAGCCCCAGCTGCTCTTCCTCTCTGCTCTGTGTCTCCTGTGGCCGCACTTCCGGTGTTTCCTTGACGGCTTGCACAGGGCTGAGCAGACTCACTCCTCTTTGCTTGTAGCTGGGAGTGGGCTGCTCCCCTGTTCCCAGAAGTGGGGTGTAGAGTGCAGAACTGGGTGAAGCCTGAGCCCCCATCCATGCTGGGAACCATGGCAAAATGAAGCAGACCCCTAGCACCCCCACAGTCCAGGCTGGAGGGGCAGGAGTAGCCTAGGGAAGGCACCCCCTCTTCCTGCACCAGGAGGAAGCCCCTGCTGGCCAAGCCTCATCCTCAAACCTCTACTGGGGGGCTTCAGTGCTGCGGCCCTCACCCCACCCTGGAACCTCAAGGTCAGTGCCTGGACTTCTTCCAACTCAGGGATCCGCCAGGGCCTCAGACCAGACCCTGCAACCCACCAGCCTGGGCCCTGGTCCACTGCTCGCAGACCCCCATATATGGCTGTTTCACTGTCTGTGCTCAGTGAGGTGTGGTATTTCAAATGTTTTGACATTTAAAATCTGTGTTGGATACATTTGTTTTGTTAAATTATACCTGGCTGTAGTGACTCATGGGAGTTGATTTGTCTCCTGGGCCTGCACCCCTACCCAGCCCCCAGCCACAGCTGTCCCTTGGCTTCACCAGGCCCTCATCGTCCAAGTCTCCAGACCTTTCCCCCAAGCTCGATGGGGCTGAGCACTCAAAAGACAGAGCCAAATGCAATTTTACACCAGAGGGTGTTACTCCCCTCTTCCCTTATAGCTCAGAAGGTAAAGAATCTGCCTGCAATGCAAGAGACCCCAGTTTGATCCCTGGGTTGAGAAGATCCTCTGGAGAAAGGAATGGCAACACCTTCCAGTATTCTTGCATGGAGAATCCCATGGACAGAGGAGCCTGGCAGGCTACAGTCCATGGGATCACAAGAGTTGGACATGACTTGGTGACTAAACCACCACCACCACTGGGAGGTGATTTGGGACCATGGGAGACCTGCTCCCCATCACTGGTCAGGGTCACACACATCCACTGGAGGTTTGTGTCCCTATTGGGAACAACAGCACTTTCTCAGAGAGGCCATAGCCTCTCGGGCTGAGCAGGTGCCTGCGAAGGTGGGTCAGCCTAGTATGGCCAAAGGGCCGGGCTCTGGCTCAAGTTCAGGTCTGAGCCGGTGATTTCAGCAAGACCCTTGGCACCTGGAGAGTCGGTCTCCCCAGAGGCCAAGAGAGGTGGAAGATAGAGGAGACAACAGGAAGTGCTCTTCAATGCGCTGAGAGGCAGTGGGCAACGGGGCAGTAGGCAGGGTCCTTGCTCTGTGTCCTAATGTGAGCTGTCCACATGCAGGATGAGGGACGCTGGGTGGGCCGTGCTGAAGAGAGGTCAGGTGGGGCCGCATACTTGTCCAGACCTGGAAATGCAGAGCCTAGACCCTCACCAAAGCCGGGATGCTCCAGGCTGGGCTCTGTGCTGGGGGTTCCTTGAGGTGGCAGAGAGGCCACGGACCCTCAAGCCAGCCAGCGGAGCTGGCCTGGAGATGGGCAGACCCAGCAACTCCCACCTCCAGCCCCTGAACCTGGGCCGGTGGACGGGCGAGCACCAGGGCACATCCCCGCCTGGGGCTCAGGGACACCCTCCTCTGTCTCTCTGAGGGCCAGGGGGCAGGTGGGCCCCAGGGTGCGTCCCCACCCAAGTCTCAGAGCCACCCTCCTCCCTCTCACGCAGATCAACACCTTCATGTCCTTCGTGTTCCCCATGGTGGTCATCTCCTTCCTGAACACCGTCATCGCCAACAAACTGACCGTGATGGTCCGCCAGGCCGCTGAGCCGGGCCAGGTGTGCACCGTCGGGGACCAGCCCAGCTCCTTCAGCATGTCCATCGAGCCCGGCCGGGTCCAGGCCCTGCGCCACGGTGTCCGGGTCTTACGTACGTAACTTCTGGGCCCTGGGGTGGGTGTGGGGGTGAGCTTGGTACCACAAACAGGGAGGTCTAGAGAGCTGGGGAACCGAGCGTGCCAGGCCGAGGCTTGGGGTGCCAGTTCCTCCAGGGATCGGGCTGTTCTTCATTTACTACTCGTCCACCCACTCACCAATTAGTAAGCCTCCTCGTGGCTTTAAATCAGGTAGTTTGCTCACAAGGCCAGGGCTGCAGAATTGGGGTCCCCATGCATGCTAGGCCAGCTGGAAAGGCTAGAGGTACTGTCCCCCCTCACAGGTTCTAACAGGGCATCCTGAAATCCTGGAGGGTCAGGTGGAGTGGACCCTCTGTTTCTGTGAGTTGTAAGGGTCCTGCCTCCATCCCTCTGTCCCTGGCCTGGTCTGGGCCTGCAGATGGCATCATGATGAAGGGTCCTCAAAACTACCTACCCCTCCCCACTGTCTTGAGGCAGCCCCAGCTCACTCAGCCCCCCAGAGCACCCACCCCCACCTTCCATTGGTCCCAGCAGCCCCCCTCCCATCTCCCTCCCTGCCCCGGCTGCCAGCCCCTCACCGTCTGCAGCCACTGGTCTTGAGAGGAAAAGGTCCCAGCAGCTCTACCCAACAGGAACATGATGCCTGTAGGCCCCACATGAGATGTTAAATGGTCCAATAACCATGTTTTTAAACAGTAAAAAGAAACAGGTAAAATTCATTTTGTTCATTTATAACTCCAGTATTTCCCAGATATGATCATCTCTGCCTCCATCTGTGTCCTGTAAGTGATAGGAGAGTCACTTCGGGTGTGTTTAGCCCTCGGCCTGGCTCGGCTCCCTGCAGCCTGGTGTCGAGTGACCAGCAGGCAGTGTCCAGCAGGCAAGGCCACAGCATCTGTATCTGCTGTGTGTGGATAGGCTTTCTGGAACTCCTGATGTCTCCAACCCCTGTTTTCTGCTGCTTCCAGCAGGCAGCTCCCTTGTCAGGGCCTCCCAACCCCAGGCCTCCAGTCTCCAGAGACCCCCCAGTGTGGGTCTCAGGGCCTGTGGGGTCAGGACAGCAGCCAGGGTGTGGGCCCCAAACCCAAGACCTCCACAGATCCTTCTACAACCCCAAGACAATGACATTATCTCAGGGACCACGCTTCTCTCTTCCCCAAGACAGGATAGTCAGCCCCAAGTTTTCCCAAGCAGTTGGCTTTTTATTGCTCTCTTTTTCGTTCTGGTAAAACATACCCAGCATAAAATTTACCATTTTGACCATTTTAAGTGCGCAGTTTGGCAGCTGTGTAGACAATCATATCACTATGGGGCCATCACCACCATCCCTTTCCGCCTTGTAAAACTGCAACTTTTCCCATTAGTAACAAGCTCTCACCACTCCCCCAGCCCCTGACAACCACCTTCTACTTTCAGTCTCTATGAATTTGACTCCTCTAAGGAGCTCATATAAGTGGAATCATACAGTATTTGTGGATTTTGTGACTGGTTTATTCATGTGATGTAGTAGCCTCAGGGTTCATTCACCTTGTAGCCTGTATCAGAATTTCCTTTCTTTTTAAGGCTGAATAATATCCCACTGTATGCAAGGACCACATGTTTATCCATTCTCCATTGATTTCAGCTCCTGTGAATAGTGCTATGAGATACTGGTATCTGAGTTCCTGCTTTCAGTTATGTATATATATCAGTTCAGTTCAGTTCAGTCGCTCAGTCACGTCCGACTCTTTGCGACCCCATGAATCGCAGCACACCAGGTCTCCCTGTCCATCACCAACTCCCGGAGTTCACTGAGACTCACGTCCATCGACTCAGTGATGCCATCCAGCCATCTCATCCTCTGTCGTCCCCTTCTCCTCCTGCCCCCAATCCCTCCCAGCATCAGTCTTTTCCAATGAGTCAACTCTTCGCATGAGGTGGCCAAAGTATTGGAGTTTCAGCTTTAGCATCATTCCTTCCAAAGAAATCCCAGGGCTGATCTCCTTCCGAATGGACTGGTTGGATCTCCTTGCAGTCCAAGGGACTCTCAAGAGTCTTCTCCAACACCACAGTTCAAAAGCATCAATTCTTCGGTGCTCAGCCTTCTTCACAGTCCAATTCTCACATCCATACATGTATATACATACATACACACACACACACACATACACACACACACACACACACACGCCCTGGAGTAGAATTGCTGAATCACATGGTCATTTCTGGGTCGGGAAGATCCACGGGAGAAGGGATAGGCTACCCACTCCACTATTCTTGGGCTTCCCTTGTGGCTCAGCTGGTAAAGAATCCTCTTGCAATGCTGGATACCTGGGTTGGATCCCTGGGTTGGGAAGACCCCTTTGGAGGAGAGAACAGCTTCCCACTCCAGTATTCTGGCCTGGAGAATTCCATGGACCATATAGTCCATCAGGTTGCAAAGAGTCGGACACAACTGAGCGACTTTCACTTTCACAGTACTTTCTCATGTTTAATTTTTTGAATTAGAAAATATTTTTAAACAGCCATACTATTTTCTCAAGTGGCTGCACCATTTTCCATTCCCACCAACGTTGCAAAAAAGTTCTAGTTTCTCCATATCCTCCCACAAATTACTATTTTCTGGGGTTTTACTATTTTTTATAATAGTCATCCTATTGGAATATGCTGCTGCTGCTGCTGCTGCTAAGTCGCTTCAGTTGTGTCCGACTCTGTGCAACCCCATAGACGGCAGCCCACCAGGCTTCCCGTCCCTGGGATTCTCCAGGCAAGAACACTGGAGTGGGTTGCCATTTCCTTCTCCAATGCGTGAAAGTGAAAAGTGAAAGTGAAGTCGCTCAGTCATGTCCGAGTCTAGAGACTCCATGGGCTGCAGCCCACCAGGCTCCTCCATCCATGGGATTTTCTAGGCAAAAGTACTGGAGTGGGGTGCCATTGCCTTCTCCGATTGGAATATGAGGCAGTATCTTATTGTAGCTTTGATTTGCTTTTCCTGGGTGATCAGTGGTGTTGAGCATCTTTTCATGTGCTTATTGCATATTTGTATCTCTTCTTTGGAGAAATGTCTATTCAAGTCCTCTGCCCACTTGTGAATTGGGTTGCTTGAGTTTTGTTGTTGAGTTTTCCATATATCCAGGATATTAATCCTTTATCAGATGTGAAGCAAACATTTTCTCCCATCTGTAGGTTGTCTTTCCACTTCGGCAATTGTATCCTTTAATACAGTTTTTAAATTTTTATCCAAATTATTTTTTTCCTTTGTTGTCCTTGGTGCCATCACCAAGAAATGATTTTCAAATCTATTGTTGTGAAAATTTTGTTGTATCTTTTCTTCTAGGAATTTTATACTCTTAACTCTTATGTTTAGATCTCTGATCCACTGTGAGTTAATTTTTGTGGATGGTGTGAGATTAGGGTCCAGCTTCATTTTTTGTATGTGGGGACCCAGTTTTCCCAGAGCATTTGTTGAAAAGAGTCCTTCCCCGCTTGATCTTGGTACCCAATAGAAAATCATTTGAGCTTTCTGGAAGCTGGAAGGGCTTATTTCTGGACCGTCCATTCTGGCCCATGAGTCTACACATCTGTCCTTATGCCCTTACCACTCCATTTGGATGACTGTAGCTTTGTGGGTGGTTGGGGAGTTTGCAGTCAGGAGGGATGAGTCCTCCAGCGTTGTTTTTTCTCAAGACTGTTTTGGCTATTCAGCATCCATTGAAATTCCCAATGAGTTCTTTTACTTCTACAAAAAACTGTCATCAGGACTTACACAGAAGTTGCACTGAACCCGTAGATCTGTTGTAGTACAGGCATCTCAACAGTATTGGGTCTTCCAGTCCGTGGGCACAGGGCCTCTCCCTCCAGCTCTCTGAGGCCAGTGTCTCCATGTCTCAGGTGCTGTGGTCATCGCCTTCGTGGTCTGCTGGCTGCCCTACCACGTGCGACGCCTCATGTTCTGCTACATTTCAGACAAACAGTGGACCCCGTGAGTACAGGAGGCAGGGACAGAGGGGGTGAGGCTCAGGCCGGGGGCGTGCTCCCCAAAACAAGTGGGACTGGGGCACTGAGAGGGGCCGCTCAGG
The DNA here is from genome assembly GCF_029378745.1 of Bos indicus. NCBI lineage: Eukaryota > Metazoa > Chordata > Mammalia > Artiodactyla > Bovidae > Bos > Bos indicus. The sequence goes on along the minus strand of NC_091772.1, from coordinate 54,651,611 downwards.
GTAGGGGTGGGAGTCAGTGTCCCCCAGCATGTGCTCGGGCATGGCTGTGATGGGTTGGGGGGGACAGAAGGCCGTGGAGGGACAGACACCCCTGGAAGCTGCTTCAGAAAAGGAAAGCAGGTCCTAAGATGATCAGCAGGTTTGGGGGAGTCTGGAGAGCGAAAGGAAGGGCTGGTCCTGCTGGCTGTGGGTGGAGAGATAGCAACCTTCAGGGTCCCTGGACCACCCCCACCCCCAGCCTGGAGGAGTCATCCACCAGGAGGACCCGGGGCTCCAAGAACATCATGCTCATGCTGTTATGTTCGGGCACTGGCCTTCCCATGACAGCAGTCTGAACCCTGCTGGGTGAGCTCCTCTGCACAGCAGGGCTCCAGGTCAAGGGTCATGGGCTTTTCCAAGTGACAGGGAGCCACTGGGGAGGGCACAGCTAGGCTGAATGAGGAGAAGGTGCAGGCCGTGGAGCATAGCCCCAAACACAGGGTTTCTGAGATTCAGGGCTGCCAGGTGAGGGTGTGAGGTCCCTGTGCATGGAGGAAAGCAAGTTGAGGTGAGGTACACAACTGTCTGAGCTGTATGGAGGGGCTCCTACCCTGGCTGTTTCATTAAGGCCAGGCCCCAGCTGAGCCTGGCAGCCCTGGGGTGACTGGGATCTTGGACAGGAAGGGCACATCCACAGGCAGCAGGGAAAAGTGGAGACTGTGGCCAAGGTAAGCTGCACACCCTGCCTTGGGAGGGTGGCCACAGCTCAGCTCAGCAGCTCAGCTCAGCAGCTCAGCTGACCGGTGCTGGGCAGAAGTGTATACAGAACAACCTCTCAAGAGAAACCAGAGTCCTGGAGGTTATTATGAAATATCCCCACATTGGCCAGGGCCGCCCTGTGTGTCTGGGCCCACCGACCTGAGTGTTCTCTCCCCGCAGGTTCCTCTATGACTTCTACCACTACTTCTACATGCTGACCAACGCCCTCTTCTATGTCAGCTCCACCATCAACCCCATCCTCTACAACCTCGTCTCTGCCAACTTCCGCCAGATCTTCCTGTCCACCCTGGCCTGTCTCTGTCCCCTGGGGGGCCGCAGGAGGAGGGGGCCAGCCTTCTCGAGGAAGGCCAACAGTGTGTCCAGCAACCACACCTTCTCCAGCAACGTCACCCGGGAGACATTGTACTAGCACCAGGCAGGCTGGGAGGGAGCTGGGAGGGGACCAGGATGGGGTCACTCAGCCTCCACCCCCATCCACTCAGCACCTGGGAGCTGGAGGGAGTCATCCCAGGGCCTGCTCCCGGGCATCCAAGGTCCAGGACCCGGCACCCATATCCCAGAGGCCCCATTTCTTTTCAGCTTCTCCTCTCTCCCTACCACCTCCCTCCTCTCCTCTTTGAAAGCAAGAGAGATTGCTCTCCTCCCAGATCTAAAAATGGCCTTTAATGAGGAGAAATTTGTGTTGGGTGATAGGCAGTCTTCTTTGTTCTCAAACTAATGGATGTTTAGGGAGAAAAAAATGAAAGGGGCAGATCAAGGCAGGCCGCTGGGCAGCCCAGTTGACATTGGAGGGCAGTGACCCCAAGAGCTGACGCTGAGAAGAGCCCGGCAGGCAGGACCACCGCAGGCCTGGTGCCACCGAGGGCCTCTGTCATACCTCTGGTCAGCTCAAGACCAAGTCAGCCCGTTGTGCAGCAGGCATTCGACACCCCCTCCAAGGTGGTGTCACAAGAAGCTTTGATGCCACCAGAGGGCTGGGGTCAGCTTGCCATCGCCCAGCCCTGGGCCTCCCCATCCTCGCATGTCCTCCCCTGGCCAAGGCGGCAAAGCCCTGCAGGGATACCTCGGGCAGTTCAGCCTCCCAGGTCTCCATTCTGACTCTGCAAAAACAAGGCCAGGTCCGTGGGGTCCTGGTGGTCCAGTCCAGGACAAGGACATCCCCATGCACTCCCGTTTCTGCTGTCCAGCTGAGCTCCTGCAGCCCTGGCTCCGAGCTGCTTCAGGGTGGACACCCAAGGTGGAGGAGGGTCGACCAGGTCTCCAAGAAATGCCAGCCCTGGGGCCATAGGTGAAGAGGAGGAGCCACGGGTACAGGCTGCCTGCTGTCCAGCAGCCAGGCAGAGACCGAGACTCATCCGTCATGCCTGGCCCCAGCTCAGATGCCCAGGACAGCAGGCGCCTCCTTGGTCTCTGGGAGCCAGTCTCAGACAGGACAGCCCGGCCCCAGGAAGGTGCCCTGAGCCAGAGGAAGGCGGCCCCGGGGGAGCTGCTTTGGACCAGCTGGACTAGGAGTGGACAAGAGACCGGAAGTGAAACATAGACCTTTTAAAACAAGTCTTCCCTGGGCCTGGAACACATTGGCCCAGAAGGGAGACAGTCAGACCAATGGGCAGATGGGCAGACAACCACATGGGTGGCACTGACTCAGGATCTGAGAGCTGCTCCTGGTCTGGTCTCAGCCTCCATCCACAGAAACAGCGAGTCAGATGCTACAGTGTCCACAGGCATGTCACATCTGGGCTCTGCTATGGATCGGGGGTCACTTGACCCTCCCAAATCCTCCCCCAAGCTGTTCAGCAAGAACCAGGCCAGGAGAGTCAGCCCACAGCTGGTCCCCATGCCAGGCAGCCCTGCCGTGATACAGTGGCCATCGGCACAGAGGACAAGGCCAGCCCAGAGCTCCCACACGGGTGTCGGTTCTGGACAGGGGTAGGGGAGCCCCCTGCCCTGCTCAGCGAGTGGGCATTGGAGTTCAGCAAAGACTGAGTCTGGTACCAGGTGCTGGCTTCAGGCGGAGGACCTGGACTCTTTCTGACAGACCCTCAGACCCTTCTGGCCTCCCTGGACCATGCACACACTGCAATTCCCCAAGCCCCAGTTTCCCTGTCTGAGTAGCAGGCATGGTAACTTCACCCACTCAGCCAGAGCTGAGTGTGATGGCTCTGGAGGACCAAGCTTGGACGATGGAAGGATGGTTCCCTGAGGTAGGGGCGGAGAGGACATGGAATGAGATGAGATGCCCGCCTCCCAGACCCTCCTGGGGGCACACGGGCAGGGCCTGCCACTGAGCTCCAAACCCACCTTACTGTCTGCCCACTTCACGTCAGTGGGGACCTGAGTCCATGCCCTGTAAGACACCCTCCTGAACTACCCCAGCTCCTGGTCAGGTCACCGTGGAATGCCAGAGGCCGGCTCTGAGTGGTGTCTGTGTCCCGTCTCAGGGTCCAGTGCCCATGAGCCTGGTCACCAGTGATGGCGAAACCCCACGATGTGCACTGCCCAACCACCCTAATGTCCCGTAGGGACTGGGACACCCCCTCAATAAAGAAGTAAAGGAGCCTGTGAGCCTGTGATGCACCCCTACATGGGAGAGGGGCCCCACGGGCCTGCCAGCAGCCATTCACCCACTCATCAGACAGTGACTGTGTCAGCGACAGCCTTCTGCTGGTCCTTTCACCAAAAAAACATGTGCTTTGGTCCTGTTTCCCAGAGCTGGGGGGCTGGGGGCCAGGACCCCCAGCTCAGGTCCCACCTGCCCCCAGAGCTTTCAGCAGCAGCCTGTGAGGGGCCTCTCCTGAGCATGAGGTCCCATGGAGCCTGAATGTGGGGACCTGGGTCCACATTGGCTGTGCAGGGACACCTGCCACCCAGTGTCCTGATCTGGGGTCTGGGCACAGGCAAGGCCCACCCAAGGGGGTGCAGGGCCCTGTGACTGTTTGACCCTGGTCTCCATGGCCCCTCTAACCAGCCTGGCTCCTCCTTGGGGGCCAGCAGGTGGGGGCCGGGCCAGGGAGGGACGCTCACCTGTCCTTGGACACAGCCAGAGCCATCCTCCAACAGAAGGGCTCCTGCAGCAGGGTATCCCCTCCTGCCCTCTCCTCTTCCCCTGCTCTGCCTTCATCTCATAGCAGCAGCAGAGTCCCTGGGGACCCCAACCTTGGAGGGGAGGGGCAACATGGAAAGCATCGTTCCAGATTGCCAGCCTCTGTCTTTCCCTTCTGTCTCCTTGGCCAGCAGTCTTCCCCACACTCCCCTTCATTCATTCATTCACTTGCCAAGTGCCCCTCTGAGCCTGGCTTCCTCAAAGCCTCCCCATCCTAATGGACACGGGGCTGAGTGTGAGCTTCAAGTCCTCTGTGCTTAAGAGCCATCTGCACCATCAGCAGGGAAGTCTCAGGATGCCCACTCTCACTGGCAAGCTCCAATAAGTATGCTGACATTTTACAAGAATAGCCAAAGGAATAAAACTCTAATAGTGGAATTTCAGGCCAGTCATGAGGAGAGAAATTTGGGGTCAGTGGCAGCAGTCCCAAACCCTCAATGCCACTGTCCCACAGGGCCAGAGCTCTGGTCAAGGCCCTCCCTGCCTCCTGCAGGTTTTCTGAGCTGCAGTCCCTGTTCCAGCACAAGGAAGGGGGAGGAATCCACTCTCCTACAGGAAGGCACCTCTGGCCCCATCGCTGTCGCTAGGCAACAGGAGGAGGGCCTAGGAGAGAATTCCATACATTTTGAAATACATTTGAAGAAAGAAAAAAGCATCCGGTCGCTGGCTGTTGGAGCACAGGGGAAGCTCTTCTCCACCCCCCTGACTCCTCCCCACCTTCTCCCTCCTCCCATCCCCTCCCTCCTCCCACATGTCCCCCACTGCTTCCCACAATTATGATTTGAATTCCAATTTCTATCAGAACACCATGGAAACCATGTCCAGGCTGAATTGATGAAGGAGAGAATGGGAGAAGGGGAAGGCGGGGGGCTGGTCAGGGAAGGAGGAGAGGCAGAGCGAGGGGCTGAGAAGGGACTGCACTCCACCTGGGAGGGCCCCCCACCACACGTGTGCACTCCCACCATGCACATGCATGTGCTCGCACATGTGCTCAGCCAGCACCAGCCTCCACCTCCCGGGCCTCATTCGTCAGCTGAGGTCGCCAGTTCCCAGCCTGCGGTCTGGCTCTGGCTGGAGGTGGGGCCCAGCACCTGGACACTGCCTTCCTGACCACCTGGGCCCCTCAGTCCCACCTCCCCTCCCCTCTTTGGAGTGAAGAGAGACATGGCGGCCCTTGTTCTGCTCTCATCACCCTCAGGGATCCCCAGCAAAGCTACAAAGAAACTTAAAGGGAGCTACCCGCCACAGCCAAGGATGCTCCAGGTGGGGGTGGGGATGGGGGTGGGGGTGGGAGTGTGTGGGCAGCTGCAGGGGGTCCAGCTGGGCCATGACTCTAGATGTCCCCCACCCTAACCCCCTTTACTCCTCAAGAAACGTGAGCTCAGCTCTCTGGGGAGAGAAGTGGACCCTGGATGGAGTAGGAGGGAGGGCTGCAGAGGGCGTCTGAACCTGATCCTCACCCAGAGCCCTCCCCACTCCATCTAGCTTGCTGTGTACACATTAACTTTCAAGATGCAAAATCTTTATCTTTCATTATAAAAGCGATTCCCTCTTTCATGAAAAATTGAAATAATATGAAAAAATACAAAGTATAGGGTGAAGTCTCAGCTTTGTCCCACCTGGAAGTGACCGCAGCTGGCAGATGGGTGAGAACACCACCCAGGGCACCACCATGTGCTACCTCACAAACACACTGGTGCTTGAAGAGAACACACACCTCCACTCACAAGACACATGCACTTACATACACACATGCACTTACATACACACATGCGAACATAGGCACATGCATGCCCTCACATATACATATATATATATATATACACACACACACACACACATACAGGCACACACATGCACACACATGCATATACATATACACATTCAAATATATGCATATACACACCCTCACATAACACACATATACAGACATACACGCACATACACACATGCAAACACATGCATGCCCTCATATATACACATACATACACACATACACACATGCCCATGCATGCTGTATGTGCATGTATGCTCATATGCATGTGCTCATACACACACATACCTACACACCACACATACACGTGTGTACACTCACACATATATACACATGTGCATATATACACTCATGCCAACATATATGCATGCACACACTCTCATACACACACATGTACACACACATAGACATGTGCATACATACTGTGCACACATGGAGGTACTCATGCACACATAATTGCACATGCATGCACACATGTGCACACTCACACGGGTATATACATGTGCATACATATATGTATGCAAGTGTACACTCATGCACGCCCTCATACACACATATACACATACATGCACACATCCTCGCATGTACACACTTGCACATAAATACACATATACACATGTGCATGTGTGCATGCATGCAAATATATATGCACACGCATGCTCATACACATATGTGCATAGACATTGCATGTGTACATACACATGCACATACATGTACACATGACTGCAGCCATGTCAGTGCACACAGCACTCCCTCTTTCTTTTCTATTTAATCTTTAAAAAAATTTTTTTAACTTTTTATTTTATATTGGAGTATAGCTAGTTAACAGTTTTGTAATATTTCAGGTGCATAGCAAAAGGACTCTGCCATATATACACATATATCCATTCTCCCCCAAACTCCCCTCCCATTCAAGCTGCCACATAACATTGAGCAGGGTTTCCTGTGCTATATAGCAGGTCCTTGTTGGTTATCAATTTTCTTTTCTTTTTTATTAAATTTATTTATTTTTAATCGAAGGATAATTGCTTTACAGTATTACATTGGTTTCTACCAGTCATCAACATGAATCAATCATAGGTTTACCCATGTCCCCTCCTACTTGAACATCCCTCTCACCTCCCTCTCCATCCCACCCTCTAGGTTGTTACCTCTAGGTTTTTTAGACACAAAGTTAAAATAAATTTCTGACATTCAGATGTTTCCAAAAGCAACTCTCCTGTGCAGGTAAAAAGTCCCCAGGAGTCCAAGCAGAGGACATGCTGTATCTCAACAGAGTTCAACTGATCCCTTGGGAGCACAGAGATGGGACGGCCCTTCAGGGGTATCCTGCAGGGCTGATATGGGAGGCCAGCAGAGAGCTGGGCCAGCAAGGTGGCAAGCACTGCAGGCTGTCCATCCTCATCAGTCACTTCTCTCGGCCCCCATTACCCTTCATCACTGATCCCTCCTCCCGGCAGCCAGACTCCTCTGAGCAGCCTGGCCATCTGTCTACATTAGAAAGGGGTGCTCCTGCAGGGCGGGGGGGCAGCACCATGACTCCTGCCTGATGACCTAGACCCCTGACCCTAGGTGACTCTGGGGCCGAAGAGGCCCAGTGCCACCCACACAGACCCCCCACAGCTGACAATGGTCCTCATGGCTCAGATGCCAGTCTGCACCTGTTTCCATCACTCAACACATTTAATAAGCACCTACTGTGTGCACCCCAGGCTGGAGGGAGCTTCTGGTCAGGGGCTCAGGGTGGGGGCCGGCTTGTCCTCAGCCCATGCCCCACCTGTGCAGCCCCAACACCACCAACAAGCTGTCTCTCTGGTCCTCCAACTCCCTGCATTAGGGCTCCAGGAGGGGGCCTGGGATGCAGCACTTACCCAGCATTTCTGGGGCCTGCCTGGCATGGACTAGCCACTGCTGAATGTCCCAGTAGGGCCAGGAAATGCCCCCTCACTGGCCCTAGTTTACTGGTGGGGGAGGGGCCCGGGGTCCCCCAGACACCATCAGGTATGGGAATCCAGTCTCAGTGTATAAGGGGGTGAATTTTAAGGCCCACTTTCCATCGTGGGGTCTCTGGGATTGTGAGTCCCCTTCCCCCACCCCAACCCTAGCCAGAGTACCCTGGCTTCAGCCTTCGGGGCCCCAAGAAGCCAGAGAGGCAGATTCTTCCATGGCAAGATGGCATCTGTGATCAGGAGGGTGAATGCAAAGGATCCTGACCATCTCCCACCCACCTTTAGGGGTTCCAGCCTGGCCTAGGATGCCCTGTTCCTACTGCTCACTTGCTGCTGAAACTTGCCGGCACCCCGCCACCCCAACCACTCCCCCTCTGAGCAGCAGACTGTCTGCTGCCCCCATGTGCCCCGCTTCCCCTCAGTGCATCCTAGGCCCATTCATGACCACAGAATCTCCCGTGTGCCCTGTGGGTTCACCCCAGCTGCACTCCCGAGGAAAGAATTGTCAGCACAGCCATTTCACAGGCGCCGAGTCTGCAGAGTGGCTGAGCGGAGAGGGAGGGGGTGGGGGTGAGGGGTTGGGGAGGGTGGGCATGGTCTGGCTGGAGAAGCGGCAGGCTGGGGCCAGAGTCAGGACCTCTGGTGCCTTGAGCAGCCCCATGGTCTCAGCAGGGCCCATGGGTTCTGCAGAGGGCCAGCCAGACATCTCCTTTCTGGCCCCTATGTGGGCAAATAGCCACTGAAAAAGAAAACAGAAATTCCCTGCTGCAAACAGGGAAAACGTGTCCCCACTCCTTCTTCAAGCGTTTATTTTAGAAAGCTTGGTATCGTACTTCCCTTTGAGAGGAACAAGCCTCTCTTTAAAAGCAGAATAAGCCTCTTGCCAGCTCCCAGCCCAGTCTGTGTTCCTCGGGGGCTTAGAGCCATCTCTGTCTCAGATGCAGTCATGAAGTACAATGGCCCCCCTCTCCCAGCCCCTGCGGAGGCAAGAGCCTGGCCCCAAACTACCTCCTGCCATAGAGACACTGCTGCTGCTGCTGCTGCTGCTAAGTCGCTTCAGTCGTGTCCAACTCTGTGCGACCCCATAGACGGCAGCCCACCAGGCTCCCCTGTCCCTGGGATTCTCCAGGCAAGAACACTGGAGTGGGTTGCCATTTCCTTTTCCAATGCGTGAAAGTGAAAAAATAAAGTGAAGTCGCTCAATCGTGTCCGACTCCTAGCGACCCCATGGACTGCAGCCCACCAGGCCCCTCCGTCCATGGGATTTTCCAGGCAAGAGTACTGGAGTGGGTTGCCATTGCCTTCTCCTCATAGAGACACTAGAGGTGTCTTTTTCCTTTGGAAAAAGCCAATTAGTTAACACAGACGGTCACCCCCATTACCAAGTAGATTTAGGATGAACTGTATGTGACAAGGGCTTCCCACATGGCACAGTGGTGCCAGTGCAGGAGACGCACGAGAAATGAGTGTGATCCCTAGATGAGGAAGATGCCTTGGAGAAGGAAATGGCAACCCATTCCAGTATTCTTGCCTGGGAAATCCCATGAACAGAGAAGTCTGACAGACTACAGTCCATGGGGTTGCAAAAGAGTCAGACATGAATTTTTAAAACACACCTTTTTCATACATATATGAACAATTTTTCTAATAGGTGATACATGCACACCGTGCAGCAGGAAAAAGGTGCAAAGCTGATAAAAAGACACCACATCATGGCCCCTCCCTTCTTCCCCTCTGGTTCTCCCTGGAGACAGCCCCCACAGGGACATGAGTGACCAGCTGGCCCTTTTGTGAGCACCCAGCTGTCTGCCTCTCTCTGCAGCTCAGTCCCTCCACGACAGGTTTGCTCACTGGAGCCAGGTCCCAGGTGGAGGCCCTCGGCAGGTGACGTTAAGGTGGGGAGAGGCTCCTGGACTCCCAAGTGGGTCCAGCATGGCCGCAGGAGCCCAGCCTGGATGAATGGGCATTGGCTTCTTCCCAGAGCCTCCCGCGTGGAGCCCAGCAGGCAACCCTGTGATTTTAGCCTGTAGGACCAAGCAGAGGGACCGTCTGCTCTGCAAAACATGAGGTGGTAAATGATGCTGTTTGGTGCTGCCATGTCACAGTCACTTGTTTTGGCTGCCGGGGAATCAGGGAATTGATACACGGCCTGCTGTGTGCTTCGCTACAGCTCCTGCAAATCCACGTTCTTTTCCCTTCTTTGCTGTTAATAGAAACTTTTGCAATGTGTCCCTGCACCCTGTGTGGTGAGCCTGCTGTGCAGGTCAACTTGCTTGTGAGCCCTGAGTTAACCCTCTCCTGTGAGCCTGCAGAGGCTGCATCTACATGAGAGCCTGCACTGACGGGGAGCTGACTCAGCTGCCCCAGGACTCCCCCCACAGGGACCGCTGCCTGATTCTGGGTGCTGCGCTGCTGTCACCTGCTTTGTCCTGAGCTGGTGGCATCCTGAATCTGGGTTGGGGGCCACGAGGGAGATGGGACAGGGTCTCTGGCTCCCTGTCTGCAGGGAGCGGACACCTCTGAGCTCCCAGACCAGCAAGGCCCTGCTCTCCACAGCACTCCCGAGGATGATGGCTGGAGGGCAGGGCAGGCCTGGGTCAGCACAGTCAGCAGTGAGGAGGCAGCGGGGAAGACGTGGCCATGCGCACACACTCCTGCTAGTTCCAGGATGCAGCTGGAGAAAAAGGTGCCAGGTGTCTTTGGGGGTGATCCCAGAGCAGGTCAGGGGGCAGTGAGAACATCTGTGGGTTCTGGAGGCTCCACCAAGGACCCCTCGGAGATGGTGCTGGAATGCTGATAGGCTCTATCTAGGGGTGGGGGAGCAGGGGCTTGCACCAAGGCCCCAAGCAGCAGCAAAATCTGCTCCAGCTGTTAGCATCCACAGGTGTACAGAGCAAGCCTGGGGCAGGACAGCTGCACGTCTGGGGCATTCCTCACTCAGACACCCAAGCAGAGGGATCCAGTCCACCCCTGGCCTCTGCAGGTAGGAGCAGGCCTGGCCCACCACGGCACTCGGCAAATATTTGCCAAATGAGGCAAATCTATATGGGCTGAAATGGAACCTATTTGTGATCAGTGGTTGTGTTAAAAATAAAGTGAAGGGCCAGCAAGAGACAGAGTGGGCTTCCATTTGGGCTTTTTTTTTTTTTTTATAACTAGGGGAATTACAGATGGAAAACCAAGCTTCAGGGCAGAGGGCATGGGTGGCTTCTCCACACAGACTTTTTAGCCAGAATGTTCTTTACCATGTCATGATTACTTGTTTTTATAATAATCATCTTCATCAGCATAGAAATGCTATTTATATTCTCCAGTTCTTTATGATGAAAAATGTCAAACATATAGAAAGGCTGAGAGAGTGTACAGTGGGCACCTGGATGCACACTAGCTGGATTCAACAATCGTGAATAAAAAAATTCTGCATTTTCTTTTAAGTCTGCTGGGAGGTCAGAGATTAGGACACAGCAGGAGGGAAAGCTGGGCCTGGAGGGCACATGAGTGCTGGGAGAGGGTGGGGGACAGGGAGGTGCTGATGCAGTGGGAGGGGAATGGGGGGAATGTGGGTGGGACAGGGTGACTGAGAGCCCCCAGCATCCCGGCCTGAGGACAAGGTGATGAGGGGGAGAGGGGCAGCTCCATGTCCACTGCAGCCACCCCCAGGTCTGGGGGGCTCCCCCTCGCGGCTGCTTCTCTGGGGAAGCTCCTGATCAGGAAACAGAGGCACCTCCCCCACAGCCCCCAGTGGGGCCTCAGGGAAGGTTGCATCTGTTGAGGACTTTGTAAGTCAGTTGTGATGTGTCAGGTTCTTGGGAAGCCATGACAAGTGCTGAAATCTCCCCCAGCGGAGTCACAGTATCATTGCTCACTGTCTCAGGCTTGGCAGCCTTATGCGCCAGGAATTTCAGGAACGGGGAGGATCCACAGTGCAGCGGAGCACCAAGGCCATGGGGGCAGCTGGCCAGGGATGGGCTTCTTCCTTGAGCCCCCTCCGGCTGGTACACCCACGGAATTGGGCTTCTGTGTCCAGGCTCAGACCATGGGGACCCCACCTTCCCCCAGCCTCCCCAGGATGACACATCCAGCAGCTTCCCTGAGGCCTCAGAAAGCAGCAGTACCAGCCTTTCTCCTACAGCTCCATGACCAGAAAGTAGATTCTCCTTAATTACTTGGAAATTTCAGACAAAGGCAAAGCCCAACTTCCCACATCTCTGGTGAGGACAGTCATCACAGCGAGTGGGGCTGGGCCAGACAAGCTCCAGTGCCCCATGTTGCCATGGAGGGGACAGGCTCACAGCCCTCCACCCTGCCTGGGACCAGGGGGACTGCTGTCCACTTCTCAGACCCCGAGCCTCAGATGGAGGAACCGAAGGGTCTGTAATGGGGCATGGCTTGGCTTGGACAGACCAATGCCAGGAGATGCTGGGCTCTGAGCCCGGCATTCGCCTCGATCCCAGGAAGGCCTGACACTGCCATCTGTTCTGACTTAACCAGCTCTGCATGAACGGCCGCCCTGCCCCAGCCTCACACAAACCTGAGATCAAGGAGGGTGTGTGTGGGTGCCCTTGACAAGGAAGGGCAGGGCCCCTGGGACCCAGTTACAGAACTGGAGCCCTGGCGATGGGGGGTTCTCAGAAGAGAGCTGCATAGGGACCCTTCCTGGAAGTACCTCAGCCCTCCCACCCATCCCCCAGGGGGCGGCCTTCCCACCTGCTGAGGCTGATCCAGCTGGTGACAATCAGTGTGACCCCCCTTCCCAGCACGGGGGCCTGGACTGGAGGGACAGAGGTAGAGAGCAGGGGACCCCACCTGCCCCAGCACCCCTGCTCCCTGTCAGTTTTGGGAGCCCTGACACCTGAGCCAGCTAGGGTCCCTTCTGCTGCCTCCCAACACACAAACGAAGGAGAAGACGCAGGGCGGAAGAAAGGCCTCCAGCCAGGATGGGCGTGAGCTCTCTCATGGAGAGTTTCCAAAGCCTCAGTGCTGTCTTTGAGAATGAACGTGGAAACCTGCCTGCTGGGGCCATCCCAGCCATCCTGCATTGTGCCTCCTCGGATGTGCCAGGAGCTGCCCTGGCTAATGCTGGCAGGAGCTGAGTGCCCAGAGGCGGGCAGGAGTCCTAACCAGGACCCCAGATGAGGACAGCCCCCACCTTATGCTTCATCCTGGGACTGACCACGCTCACAGCCCACACTGTCCTGGCTCCAGGCGGGCAGGGGCTGCCCAGGATCACAGAGTGGGTTCTGCTGCTGCCAGGAGCCCTGGAGAGCCCAGGCTGAGGCTCGGGGGTCCTCCCCTCCTGTATAAGATGGAGGGACAAGTGGGTCTTCATGACCTCGTTTCTCCAAACAATGTTGGAAGCTTCCGGAAGCACCAGGACCTATCTCTTAATGAGTTCTCAGAATCCCAGAGTGGCCCCCACCCCAACAGGCCCCCCACCCCATCGCTGGGGCTATGTGGCCCTTTCAGATATTCCCCCAGTGCTCCCGGGAGACCCCTGGTGACCCCATGAGATCCTCCGAGGGGTCAGCCTCGATAGTCCTCTCATTTCCCCTCTGCCTTCCCCCTCACCACATGCTGACCACCTCCATCTGTGAAATGGAAATTATTTGCTTTCGCAAAGCAGGTTTGGGGAATTAGTTTAATCAGAAAGGCTTGCTCTGAAGTACTAGAAAGGCCAGGATTTGGGAATCGATCATGTATGAAATTACACAATGCTGTTTTTTAAATGAAACAAAGACTACTGCTGGTAGGTTTCCTTCACGTGTCTTTTGCCCCATTCCATCTCTCTGTATTTAAATTTCAAATAATTTCAAACTCAAGTTGCGTGACTCATATGAGTGTTTTGCCCAACCCCACCCCCACCTCCAGACCTGTGAGGTTGCTGTGTCTGCCCACATTTGCTTCTCAGCTTCTGTCTCTCTAAGGATCCTCTCCTCGACTGTCTGAGATCACTGCCTTCATGGACTTGAATTATTCAATAAAAGTAAAAAGCAAGTTCAGACAGCACAGCAGGTCCAGAGGGGAGGATCACATGGTGACAGCCTCTCCCGGCGGCATCTGGCTGAGCACTGCATTCTCACAGCTGTCTGGGCCGCTGCTGGGCCAGGTCCTCCTCAGATTCCTCCTGTTACCCTCTGTACTTCCTGAGGACTGTGTCTCAGGGTTTCCTCCTAGGTTTTCCAGGTCCCTATGGCCTATTAGTGTGCATGTGCCTGCTAAGTCACTTCAGTTGTGTCTGACTCTTTGCAACCCCATGGACTGTAGCCCACCAGGCTCCTCTGTCTCTGGGATTCTCCAGGCAAGAATACTGGAGTAGGTTGCCATGCCCTCCTCCAGGAGATCTTCCCGACCCAGGGATCGAACCCACACCTCTTATGTCTCCTGTATTGGCATGCGGGTTCTTTACCACTCGCGCCACCTGGGAAGACCTGGTGGTCTGTTAGTGTCCCCCAAAAATTCATGTGTTGAAACCCTAACCAGCAAGGTGACATGTTAGAAGGTGGGGCCTTTGGGGGTGATGAGGTCATGAGGATGGAGCCCCACGATGGCATTAGTGCCTTTGTAAAATGGACCCCATAGTGCTCCCTCACCCCCTCCACCTCTCGAGGACACCAGGAGAAGATTCTTGTGTATAGCTGGGAAGAGGCCTCACCAGAACCCACCTGTGCCAGCCCCCTGATCTCAGGCCCCCAGGCTCCAGGGTTGTGAGAAATAAACATCAGTTGTGGATAAGACCCCAAGAGTGTAGGGTGCATTACCGCGGCCCAAGCTAAGACACAAGGTGACTGTGAGAACCTTAAATCTGCTGTCATCTTTATTTTGTGATTTTTCAATGTTGCACATGTTCTCAACAACAGTAGACTTGCGGCAGATGCTCCTTCCTGACATCCCCCCACCCCCGCCATTTCCCTTGGCCAGAGTGTCACTTTCCATCTTGTATGGGATGCCTTTGAACTTTTAAGAGCACAGTGGAGCCTGGAGACCATCCGCCCACCCCTGCCACCAGTCACCACGTCCCGTCACATATCTGATCCAGGACTTTTGCCTTCCGCTCCATGACACAGTCAAGACTTCCTCTTTGGTCAACAGAGATTCTAATCAGGTAATGCTGATCCACAGCACCTAAAGGTTATGATGATGGAGACATTATTTTCCGAGAAGCCTGGTGTTGTGTTAGGCCCGGGATAGGGATGCAGGTCTGTCGCTACCCATCACCAAGCACCTGTGCCTGTTCTCCCCTCAGGGGTCACATCTGGCTTGCGTACCCCACACGGCCTCTTTCCGGAAGCTGTTGTGCCCAGGGAGGCCCTGAGCCTGACAGCACCTGGTCCCCAAGCTTGAAGAACACGCAGGCTGGCTGGCTCTAGTTTGGCATCAGTATCCTTGTGAACATCAATGGTTGGAGGTAGCCATCACTCTGGGTCTGAGTCCCCAGGGGCCAGGCCTGTTCCTCTTCTTAAACTCCTGTCTTTTGTTATTGTCCCTGGGTCCTGAGATGTCACCAGGAGAGGCCTTTTGCATCAGTCCTGCCTGGCATCCCTGAGCCCAGTGGTCACCTCTTTGTTGCCCTGCATTGTGTCCATATTTGAGCTGCAGTTTGTACCCACCCCCACCGGGGCCCATGCTCACGACCTGACCCTCAGAGCCCATGTCCTCCCTTCTCAAAGTGGACAGAAACCAGGCCGAGACCCAGATGTTGTGGAACCCAGGTCCATAAAAAGTGTGGAGCAGAAGGGATCTTAATGCAGAGTGACTTTTCTTGCTGTTGAAAGAATCGCTCCTTTACAGACAACATTTGCCATTCTCCACGTTGACCCAAAGAATCACCTCCTTCTGCTGTTTGTACGCAAGGAAGCAGAGCTGGCTTCTGGAAACTGAATTAGTGGGGAAAGATTTCATTGTTCTGAATATATTCCAGCCTGGCCAGTGCCACTGAAACTGACTTGAGAGCATAAATAACTGGTCACCCCGGCACAGCCTCCGCAGCATCCTGCGCTCATCACATCACCATCCTGCAGCGAATCTGAAGTCATAATTGTCCCTGGGCTCCAGCAGATCCAAGTGGATGAGAATAACTGTGGAAAATGATGCTTGACTCACCATCAACAGTGGGAAACCCTCATTTAAAAGAAAAGAACAGAGTGTGAGGGGATCAGGAGGGCCTCTTGGGGGGGCAGGCAGACGCAGTGCTGAAGTGGCTCTGAGTCATCTTGGGGACAGGGGTCTTCACAGCCGACTTCAGTGAGATGCCAGCCTCCAGAGATCAAGGTCTGCTCCTTGCCCACCCTTCCGGGGTGGGACTACATAAGGGGAAAAGCTGAGAATGAAGCATGTTGTCAGCAGTCACACTCAGCTCTGTTTTCCCCTCTGCACCTGGCAGGCCCCCTCCCCACACCTCGAACCCCCCAGCCCTCAGCCATGATCCCCTCCCCCAGAAGATACTCCTGCAAAGGGGTCCCTGGGACCACAGGAGGAAGGGGGAGGGGAAGGGAAAATGAGTGCTGTCCCAGGGGCCCCACCCTTAGAGAGGTAAGAGGTAGGGGTGGGTGCTCTGGTGTCACAGGAATAGAGCACACAGCCTGGCCCCTAACCTGGAACATCCAGCCCATCTCATTTCCCCACCACAAAGGGGATGTTGACAGCCCCTGCCCGGGAAACCCTCCCTCCACTTCCTGTATGCTCAGTCCCTGCTGTCACAGGTGAGGCAACCAGTCCTCACAGCTGCAACACACCAGCCAGACAAAGACCATTCCAGTAGGGCCGGCTCCGATAACAGCTGGCTGTGACCCAGGGCTGTGACAGGCACACATCCCACAACAGGCAGAAAGTGTGCAGTCACTTCCCCCAAGAGACCAGAAAATAAAGATGGTAAGCAGCAGCTCAGTTCATTCCCCACTTCGCTGGAAGGAGCGAGGGAGGCAGTCGGGAGGCATCTCCCACCAAGTTCCCCTCCGAGACCTCTGGAGGGGGAGCTGTGTATACGTGCATGTGTGTGCACGTACATGTGTGTGTGCACGTGTGTGCATGCATATGCACGTGGAGGCAGAGCCTGCACTGCTGACAAGTCCCAGGTGAGGCCAAGGCTGCTGGCAAGAGGCCAATCGAGCAGCCCAGGTCCATCAGAACTTGCACACCCTCCCACAGGCCCAGGGACTCGAGAAGCACACGTGGACAGGCTTCCAGGTGGCTTCTCCTGGCACAAACAAGCTGAGGACCCGTCCCTCAAGAAGGATGGCTTGCACCCTCCCTGGGGCCCTGGGCCCCTACAATACCAGGCCTGGCAGCCAGGACCTGGCTCCCCTTGGCTGTCTTCAGTCCCCTCTACACCTCCTAATGAGCCCCCCGTAGTGCCAGGGCCACCCTGTCTCTCACTCTACAGTCACTTCAGTGGGAGGCCAATGGAACATCACGGACCTGGCAGCTGCAGACCAGAAGATGATTCAGTCAAAGGCAGCTGGATCGTCAGATAAGATATGGGATGCCTGGTTAACCTTGAACTTTGCGTAAACTGTGGATAATTTGGGGTATAAGTCTATCCTGTGCAATGTTTGGGGCATATGTATACTGCAAAGTTATTCATTGTTTATCTGAAATTCAGATTTGACTGAGCATCCTCTGTTCTTACAAGTTGAATCTGGCAACCCTCTCAAAAGAAGCCAACCTCCCAGTCAGGAGTGACCAGCAACTGAGCCTTGGGCCCCA
Organism: Bos indicus; assembly: GCF_029378745.1. Taxonomy (NCBI): domain Eukaryota; kingdom Metazoa; phylum Chordata; class Mammalia; order Artiodactyla; family Bovidae; genus Bos; species Bos indicus. The sequence continues at coordinate 54,634,324 of NC_091772.1, read as the reverse complement.
TGGGTGGCCTGGTGGGAACTGTACGAGGGAAGAGTGCTGACCACGGAGGCTGGCCCAGAGGGCAGGAGAGACATCCCCAGGGTCATCACAGTGATTCCTTGTGTCCCTGGTCTGAGGAATTGGACTTCCTTTTCAAAGCACCCTAACTGGCTCCCTTGGGTGGGCCAGGTCCCAGAGAACAGGAAACGCCTTCTCTGGGTCCCTGCCTGCAGGAGCCTAGATTTGGGTCTAAATAGTGGGTGGGAAGCGCCCCCTAGAGGCGTAATGTGGGGATGCAGGAGCCTGTCCTTGTAGGCTCCTCAGCCCGGGACTAGGGTGACAGCTGTCCTCCAGGTCCAGATTTCAGGATAAGGCCAGAGGACTGCCGTGGTTGAGCAGATTGATGTGGGCAAGCAGGACCTCCAGCAACCCCCCAGATCCTCCTCCCAGGTCTCGGCCTGGGGACCAGAGGGAGGCCCCTGGGGTGGCAACCTGGGACCTGAGAGTTGAAGTCCGGGCAGGAGAGAGACAGGCAAAGGTGGCGGGCATTTGTGGCCCCTGGGGCACAGGAGGACCAGAACAGGCCTGCCTGGCAAGCTAGGAGGAAGGGGTCACAGGAGGGTGGCTTCTGGAGCTCAGGTCCTGTCCTTGACTAGGGAACTGTGGCAAGGTTGCTGATGGTGGATAGATGGAAAGGTAAGTAGATTGTAGCTTTATTTCTTTTCAAAGTTTGCTTTTAATACAAAGTACCTTTTGCTCTTTATCCATTCTCTGTGGATTCTATTCCTTTTTCTTGGGGCTTACTTCCACAAGGCTTCCTCCTCACCACACACATGTGCGCACACACGCACACCCCCACCATGCACTTCATGTCAGCTTCCCCTCTCCCCACAAGCCTCTCCCAGAGCTTCCTCCCTCTGCCCATCTGCAGCCCCCAAGGGTGTGGCCACATACCTCCCACCTTACACAGGAAGGGCAGGGGAGCCACACAGCTCCTCACACACACAGGGCGCAACGACTTTGGTGTCGCGTCTGTCACGTGACTCTACTTGCTCTCTCACTGTCAGATGGGGAGGAGGCTCAGCGTCGTTTTCCCTTAATTAATTTTTACTGAAGTATAGTTGATGTACAATATTATATGTTATAGGTGTACAATATGTGCTTAATCACTCAGTCATGTCTGACTCTTTGTGACCCCATGAACAATAGCCCACCAGGCTCCTCTGTTCATGGGATTCTCCAGGCAAGAATACTGGAGTGGGTTGCCATTTCCTTCTTCAAGGTGTACAATATAGTTGTTTATAGTTTTTAAAGTTTATACTCCATTTATAGTTTTTATAAAATATTGGCTATATTCCCTGTGTTGAATAATATGTTTGTGTAACTTATTTTATACACAGTGGTTGGTCCCTCTTAATCCCCTGCCTCTGTATTGCCTCTCCCCACTTCCCTCTCCCCACTGGTAACTGCTAGTTTATTCTCTATATCTGCATCTGCTTCTTTTTGTTACATTCACTAGTTTGTTTCATTTTTTAGATTCCACATATAAGTGATAACATACAGTGTATCCTTCTCTGTCTGACTTCGTTTCTTTCACTTAGCATAATATTCTCCAGGTCCATCCATGTGGCTGCAAATGGCAAAATATCATTATTTTTTATGGCTAACCATTGGAGAAGGCAATGGCACCCTACTCCAGTACTCTTGCATGGAAAATCCCATGGATGGAGGAGCCTGGTGGGCTGCAGTCCATGGAGTTGCTAAGAGTCAGACATGACTGAGCGACTTCACTTTCACTTTTCACTTTCACGCATTGGAGAAGGAAATGGCAACCCACTCCAGTGTTCTTGCCTGGAGAATCCCAGGGACAGGGGAGCCTGGTGGTCTGCCATCTATGGGATCACACAGAGTCGGACACGACTGAAGTGACTTAGCAGCAGCAGCAGCAGTATACCGTTTTATATACATATAAAACGGTATATATATAATATATATAGGTCCCAAATATATATATATATATATATATAGGTCCCCAAAATAAAGTCTGTCACTGTTTCCATTGCTTCCCCATCTACTTGCCATGAAGTGATGGGACCAAATGCCATGATCTTAGTCTTTTGAATGTTGAGTTTTAATCCAACTTTTTCACTCTCCTCTTTCACTTTCATCAAGAAGTTCTTTAGTTCTCTCTATATATACACCACATCTTCTTTATACATTCATCTGTTATTGAAGACTTGGGTTGCTTTCATATCTTGGCAATTGTAAATAACGCTGGTATCAGCGTACATGTACCTTTTCAGATTAGTGTTTTTGTTTTGTTTTGCTTTGGATATACACCCAGGAGTGGGATTGCTGGGTCATATGGGAGTTCTATTTTTAGTTTTTTGAGAAACCTCCTTGCTGTTGTCCACAATGGCTGCACTAATTTAATTTCCACCAACAGTGTACAAGGGTTGCCATTTCCCCACATCCTTGACAACAGTTGTTTGGTTCAGTTCAGTTCAGTCAGTCGTGTCTAACTCTTTGTGACCCCATGGACTGCAGCATGCCAGGTCTCCCTGTCCATCACCTCCAGGAGTCCACTTAAACTCATGTCCTTTGAGTCAGTGATGCCATCCAACCACCTCATCCTCTGTCGTCCCCTTCTCCTCCCCCCTTCAATTGTTCCCAGCATCAGGGTCTTTTCCAGTTAGTTGGCTCTTCACCTCAGTTGGCCAAAGTTTTGGAGTTTCAGCTTCAGCATCAGTCCTTCCAATGAATATTCAGGACTGGTTTCCTTTAGGATGGACTGGTTGGATCTCCTTGCAGTCCAAGGGACTCTCAAGAGTCTTCACCAGCACCATAGTTCAAAAGCATCAGTTCTTTGGTGCTCAGCTTTCTTTATAGTCCAACTCTCACATCCATACATGACTACTGGAAAAACCATAGCTTTGATTAGATGAAACTTTGTTGGCAAAGTAATGTTTCTGCTTTTTAATATGTTGTCTAGGTTGGTCATAACTTTTCTTCCAAGGAGCACTGCTTTTTGATTTCATGGCTGCAGTCACCATCTGTAGTGATTTTGGAGCCCCCCCCACAAATAAAGTCTGTCACTGTTTCCATTGTTTCCCCATCTATATGCCATGAAGTGATGGGGCCAGATGCCATGATCTTAGTTTTCTGAATGTTGAGTTTTAAGCCAACTTTTTCAGTCTCCTCTTTCACTTTCATCAAGAGGCTCTTTAGTTATTTTTTGGTTTCTGCCATTAGAGTGGTGTCATCTGCATATCTGAGGTTATTGATATTTCTCCCGGCAATCTTGATTCCAGCTTGTGCTTCATCCAGCCCAGAATTTCTCATGATGTACTCTGCATACAAGTTAAATAAGCAGGGTGACAATATACAGCCTTGACATATTCCTTTCCCTATTTGGAGCCAGTCTGTTGCTCCATGTCCAGTTCTAACTGTTGTTTCCTGACCTGCATATAGGTTTCTCAAGAGGCAGGTCAGGTGGTCTAGGATTTCCAACTCTTTCAGAATTTGCTACAGTTTGTTGTGATCCACACAGTCAAAGGCTTTGGCGTAGCCAATAAAGTAGAAGTAGATGTTTTTCTGGAACTCTCTTGCCTTTTCGATGATCCAGCAGATATTGGCAATTTGATCTCTGGTTTCTCTGCCTTTTCTAAATCCAGTTTGAACATCTGGAAGTTCACGGTTCACGTACTGTTGAAGCCTTGCTTAGAGAATTTTGAGCATTACTTTGCTAGCATGCGAGATGGGTGCAATTGTGTGGTAGTTTGAGCATTCTTTGGCATTGCCTTTCTTTGAGATTGGAATGAAAACTGATCTTTTCCAGTCCTGTGGACACTGCTGAGTTTTCCAAATTTGCTGGCATATTGAGTGTAGCACTTTCACAGCATCATCTTTCAAGATTTGGAATAGCTCAACTGGAACTCCATCACCTCCACTAGCTTTGTTCATAGTGATGCTTTCTAAGGCCCACTTGACTTCACATTCCAGGATGTCTGGCTCTAGGTCAGTGATCACACTATCGTGATTATCTGGGTCGTGAAGATCTTTTTGGTATAGTTCTTCTGTATATTCTTGCCATCTCCTCTTAATAGCTTCTGCTTCTGTTACGTCCATACCATTTCTGTCCTTTACTGTTGCCCATCTTTGCATGAAATGTTCCCTTGGTATCTCTAATTTTCTTGAAGAGATCTCTAGTCTTTCCCATTCTATTGTTTTCCTGTTTCTTTGCATTGATCACTGAGGAAGGCTTTCTCATCTCTCCTTGCTATTCTTTGGAACTCTGCATTCAAATGGGTATATTTTTCCTTTTCTCCTTTGCCTTTTGCTTCTCTTCTTTTCACAGCTATTTGCAAGGCCTCCTCAGACAACCACTTTGCCTTTTTGTATTTCTTTTCTTGGGGACGATCTTGATCCCTGCCTCCTACACAATGTCATGAACCTCTGTCCATAGATCTTCAGGCATTCTATCAGATCTAATCCCTTGGATCTATTTTTCACTTACACTGTATAAGTGTATGGGATTTAATTTAGGTCATACCTGAATCAGATCAGATCAGTCGCTCAGTCGTGTCCTACTCTTTGCGACCCCGTGAATCACAGCACGCCAGGCCTCCCTGTCCATCACCAACTCCCGCAGTTCACTCAGACTCACGTCCATCGACTCAGTGATGCCATCCAGCCATCTCATCCTCTGTCGTCCCCTTCTCCTCCTGCCCCCAATCCCTCCCAGCATCAGAGTCTTTTCCAACGAGTCAACTCTTCACATGAGGTGGCCAAAGTATTGGAGTTTCAGCTTAGCATCATTCCTTCCAAAGAAATCCCAGGGCTGATCTCCTTCAGAATGGACTGGTTGGATCTCCTTGCAGTTCAAGGGACTCTCAAGAGTCTTCTCCAACACCACAGTTCAAAAGCATCAATTCTTTGGTGCTCAGCCTTCTTTACAGTCCAACTCTCACATTCATACATGACCACAGGAAAAACCATAGCCTTGACTAGACAGACCTTGGTTGGCAAAGTAATGTCTCTGCTTTTTAATATGCTATCTAGGTTGGTCATAACTTTCCTTCCAAGGAGTAAGCGTCTTTTAATTTCATGGCTGCAGTCACCATCTGCGGTGATTTTTGAGCCCAGGAAAATAAAGTCTGACACTGTTTCCACTGTTTCCCCACCTATTTCCCATGAAGTGGTGGGACCGGATGCCATGATCTTCGTTTTCTGAATGTTGAGCTTTAAGCCAACTTTTTCACTCTCCACTTTCACTTTCATCAAGAGGCTTTTTAGTTCCTCTTCACTTTCTGCCATAAGGGTGGTGTCATCTGCATATCTGAGGTTATTGATATTTCTCCCGGCAATCTTGATCCCAGTTTGTGTTTCTTCCAGTCCAGCGTTTCTCATGATGTACTCTGCATGTAAGTTAAATAAACAGGGTGACAATATACAGCCTTGACAAACTCCTTTTCCTATTTGGAACCAGTCTGTTGTTCCATGTCCAGTTCTAACTGTTGCTTCCTGACCTGCATACAAATTTCTCAAGAGGCAGATCAGGTGGTCTGGTACTCCCATCTCTTTCAAAATTTTCCACAGTTTATTGTGATCCACACAGTCAAAGGCTTTGGCATAGCCAATAAAACAGAAATAGATGTTTTTCTGGAACTCTCTTGCTTTTTCCATGATCCAGCGGATGTTGGCAATTTGATCTCTGGTTTCTCTGCCTTTTCTAAAACCAGCTTGAACATCAGGAAGTTCACGGTTCACATATTGCTGAAGCCTGGCTTGGAGAATTTTGAGCATTACTTTACTAGCGTGTGAGATGAGTGCAATTGTGCGGTAGTTTGAGCATTCTTTGGCATTGCCTTTCTTTGGGATTGGAATGAAAACTGATCTTTTCCAGTCCTGTGGACACTGCTGAGTTTTCCAAATTTGCTGGCATATTGAGTGCAGCACTTTCACAGCATCATCTTTCAAGATTTGGAATAGCTCAACTGGAACTCCATCACCTCCACTAGCTTTGTTCGTAGTGATGCTTTCTAAGGCCCACTTGACTTCACATTCCAGGATGTCTGGCTCTAGGTCAGTGATCACACTATCGTGATTATCTGGGTCGTGAAGATCTTTTTGGTATAGTTCTTCTGTGTATTCTTGCCATCTCTTCTTAATATCTTCTGCTTCTGTTAGGTCCATACCATTTCTGTCCTTTATCGAGCCCATCTTTGCATGAAATATTCCTTTGGTATCTCTGACTTTCTTGAAGAGATCCCTAGTCTTTTCCCATTCTGTTGTTTTCCTCTATTTCTTTGCATTGATCGCTGAAGAAGGCTTTCTTATCTCTTCTTGCTATTCTTTGGAACTCTGCATTCAGATGCTTATATCTTTCCATTTCTCCTTTGCTTTTCACTTCTCTTCTTTTCACAGCTATTTGTAAGGCCTCCCCAGACAGCCATTTTGCTTTTTTGCATTTGTTTTCTATGGGAATGGCCTTGATCCCTGTCTCCTGTACAATGTCATGAACCTCATTCCATAGTTCATCAGGCACTCTATCTATCAGATCTAAGCCCTTAAATCTATTTCTCACTTCCACTGTATAATCATAAGGGATTTGAGTTAGGTCCTACCTGAATGGTCTAGTGGTTTTCCCTACTTTCTTCAATTTAAGTCTGAATTTGGCAATAAGGAGTTCATGGTCTGAGCCACAGTCAGCTCCTGGTCTTGTTTTTGCTGACTGTATAGAGCTTCTCCATCTTTAGCTGCAAAGAATATAATCAATCTGATTTTGGTGTTGACCATCTGGTGATCTCCATGTATAGAATCTTCTCTTGTGTTGTTGGAAGAGGGTGTTTGTTATGACCAGTGCATTTTCTTGGCAAAACTCTATTAGTCTTTGCCCTGCTTCATTCCGTATTCCAAGGCCAAATTTGCCTGTTATTCCAGGTGTTTCTTGACTTCCTACTTTTGCATTCCAATCCCCTATAATGAAAAGGACATCTTTTTTGGGTGTTAGTTCTAAAACGTCTTGTAGGTCTTCATAGAACCGTTCAACTTCAGCTTCTTCAGCGTTACTGGTTGGGGCATAGACTTGGATTATTGTGATATTGAATGGTTTGCCTTGGAAATGAACAGAGATCATTCTGTCGTTTTTGAGATTGCATCCAAGTACTGCATTTCGGACTCTTTTGTTGACCATTATGGCCACCATCATGGCCACTCCATGATGGCCACTTCAATTTAAGTCTGAATTTGGCAATAAGGAGTTCATGACCTGAGCCACAGTCAGCTCAGTCTTGTTTTTGCTGACTGTATAGAGCTTCTCCATCTTTGGCTGCAAAGACTATAATCAATCTGATTTTGGTATTGACCATTTGGTGATGTCCATGTGTAGCCTTCTCTTGTGTTGTTGGAAGAGTGCATTCTCTTGGCAAACTTCATTCTGTACTCCAAGGCCAAATTTGCCTGTTACTCCAGGTATTTCTTGACTTTCTACTTTTTCATTCCAGTCCCCTATAATGAAAAGGACATCTTTTGGGGGTGTTAGTTCTAGAAGGTCTTGTAGTTCTTTATAGAACTGTTCAGCTTCTTCAGCATTAGTGGTTGGGGCATAGACTTGGATTACTGTGATATTTAGTGGTTTGCCTTGGAAATGAACAGAGATCATTCTGTTGTTATTTGTCTTCTTTTCAATGACAGCCATTCCGACAGGTGTGGGTAATATCGTGGTTTTGACTTGCATTTCCCTGTTGATTGGCAATATGAATATCTTTCCATGTGTCTGTTGGCTGCAGACATTTTTTTCTTTAGAAAAAATGCAATTTTTTCTTTAGAAAAATGTCTATTCAGTTCTTCTCACCTTTTAAAAATCAGGTTATTTGTTTCTGATGCTAAATTGTGTGAGCTGTTTATGTATGTTGGATATTAACTCCTTATCAGTCATGTCCTTTGCAAATACTTTCTCCCATTCAGTAGATTGTCTTTTTTTTTTTTGGTCAATGTTTCCCTTTGCTGTGTAAAAGCTGTTAAGTTTAATTAAGTCTGACTTGTTTATTTTTGCCTTTATTTCCTTTTCTTTAAGAGACTGATTCCCCCCACCCCCCCCCCCACCAGCCAAATCACTATGATTTATGCCCAAAAGATTTCTTCTTATGTTTTCCTCTAGGATTTTTTTATGATTTCTGGTCTTATATTTAGGTCTTTAACTCATTTTGAGTTTATTTTTTTATGTGGTTTGAGAAAACTTTATAAACACATTCTATTTACCCACAGCTGTCCATTTTCCTAGCACCACTTATTGAAGAGACCTGTCTGTCCTCCACTGTATATTCTTGCCTCTATTGTTATAAATTGATTGATCACGATTGTGAGGGTTTATGTCTGCACTTTCTATCCAGTTCTGTTGCTCCGTGTGTCTGTTTTGTGGCAGTACCATACTGTTTTGATGACTGTAGCTTCATAGTATAGTCTAGTGTCAGGACACATGATTCCTCCAGATCCGTTCTTCTTTCTCAAGATTATTTTGGCTATTCGGGGTCTTCATGTTTCTGTACAAATTTTTAAATTACTCTAGTTCTGTGAAAAGTAACAGTTGGTATTTTGATCCACTGTCTTCTTTATTGGGGGAAAAGCTGCCCATCTTCCACCCCTCCCAGGGCTCTGGAGGTCTAGGTGCCCTGAACTTTTGGTGCAAGCCCTTGGTCTTAGCTGATCCCTGCAATATGTGTCCAGAGTGGGTCCAGGAGTGGTGTCTGAGCCATGTCAGGATCAGGGACCCTTGTGCACTGAGATCAGGAGTGAGGGGCTCACAGTCAGGCTCCCATTGCACCTGTGGCCTCTTTCTGAAGTCCTGCCACCCAGGGCTGTCCTCATCCTCAGTGAAGCTCCCTTCTCTTCTGCTCCTTCACATAAGATCTTACATCTTCTTCAGTGTGATCCTCCAACTATGGGCTCCCAGCAGATAGGGCCCCCACCCAGACCCTCCCTACACCCCTGTGCCAAGCTCTCAGGAGGCAGTTATTGATCAGTGATCACCTGGTGACCACCTCCTTCCCCAACACCTATGTTTCATCCCTAACAACACCTACCCCTTGCCTTTGTAACCAGGTGGGAAGAAACTGACCATAATGGAGGAATTTTCACAGCAGCTCTCTACTCATGGATTAAAGGGGCCTCCTTCAGCTCAGACTCTCATGATCATCCCAGGATACACAGGTGGCCCACACACATCTCTCTACCCAGTTGCACTTCACTTTTGAACACTTTTTCTTCTGTATGTTATTTTGAGGAGGCTCATCCTAAATAGGCCTTCCCAAGTGGCACTCGGAGAAGGCAATGGCACCCCACTCCAGTACTCTTGCCTGGAAAATCCCATGGACGGAGGAGCCTGGTAGGCTGCAGTCCATGGGGTCGTAAGGGTCAGACACGACTGAGCGACTTCACTTTCACTTTTCACTTTCATGCATTGGAGAAGGAAATGGCAACCCACTCCAGTGTTCTTGCCTGGAGAATCCCAGGGATAGGGGAGCCTGGTGGGCTGCCGGCTATGGGGTCGCACAGAGTCGGACATGACTGAAGCGACGCAGCAGCAGCAGCACATTCTAAATAAGTCCCAGGTGGCCCAGTGGCCCACGCTGGATCACCAGTACGGTGATCTGAAGCCTGACATCTGATTCACCACAACCCAGAGGCTGAAGGTGCAGGCACAGCGTTCAGATTCCTGAATCCTGCCTCAGTCTGGCTCCAGTTGTGCTCACGTCTGTGGGACACAAAGAAATGAGCCATTTCACTGGGATTAGGCAAAGTCCTGGCAGCTGAGCATGGCATTTAGCTCCACCCTGACACTGGGCACAGAGGTGGGCTCAATACCCATGGGTAGAGACGGTCCCACACAAACCTGGTGAAGCAGACAAATGGGCCGTACCCAGGAGGCTTCATGTAAGAAAGATGTGGAGAAGGCAGTTTCCTTTTGCCCAAATCATCCAACCTGTCTTTCTGTATTGAGTCTGATTGCAGATACACATGCCAGGATCTGCCTGGAATGAAAGGAACCAGGTGTCTGAGGACCACAGCTGCTGGCTGAACACAGCTCAGCTACAGGGGCCACCAGAGAGGACCAAGACACAGCCCAGCACCCAGGTGACCCCAGGCAGGAGGAAAAGATTGCATGAGAGGCACAGATGGGCTGAGGCTGTCTTGTGGGCATCCTAGAGGCATCTTGTGTAGCTTCCTAGAGGAGGAGGCTCTCCAGATTGAAGAAGACAGGAATTGGGTGGGGATAGAATGAGCAGAAGGTGGACCTGGTGGAGAGGCAGGGACCCGGACGTGACTGGCAAGTGTAGGGAGATTAATGATGAGGGCCACTGTCTGTCAGCACTTTCTGTATGACAGAGCCCATGTGAAGTGGCTTTGGGCTGTGCTCCGTTCCACCTCACAGCAAGCCCTGAGGGGAGTCCCACTTGTGGGTCAGAGAGAGGAAAGGAGCACAGTCCCAGCGAAGTCACAGTGTTCCTCCACATCGTGGCTCCAGGACACCCGGTGGCACTGGGTCACTGTGAAATCCTCTCTGGGCCACGTGTCCCCACTCTGTGGGGACTGGCATCACATGAGGGAGGCCAAGACTCTGAGTCCCCGCTGTTCCGGGGGTGAGGCTGGCCAGAGCAGTTCCGAATGCCCGCTAAGAAGCGCGAGAGTGTGCCCAGGGCACCCCAGGATAAGGCGCCGTCGTTAGTTGCACTGCACGGAGGACACTGCGGCCTGGAGAGGCTCAGCGTCTTGCCTGGCTCACACGGCTGGCAAACCGCAGAGGCAGAAAGGGACCCGGAAGGCCGACCCGGAGTCTACACCCAGGGGTAGACGAAGAGCAAGAGCGCTCCTAGCCTTGGGTATCCCGCCCGGGGCACCGCGTGGGCGTGGGCTGACGGAGAAGGGGCGGGGAGAAGCCCTTGGGGGCGGGGACGGGCGGGCCGGCGGTCTTGATTGGGCGCAGCTCTGAGCTTGTCACCTGACTGCCCAGGCCGGCCGCCCCATTGGCCCCGCCCCCAGAGGCCCCGCCCCTCCCGACCAGGGTTAACCCCTCAGGGCCCAGTGCCGGTCACCCTGGAGGCCCCGGGCGGGAAGGCTGTACCCCGACGTCCCTGCCCCGGTGTTCAGGAGCCTCTCTGTGCAGCGCTCAGGCCGAGGGTCAGCTGGAGGCAGTGGAAGCCCTTGGAGCCCCTACTCGCAGGAACTGTAGGTTGCCTGTTCTTTTTCTTTGCTTCTTACTGAGGTGCAGCTTGCATTCCCGCCATCGTAAGCGCAGAGTTCAGCGGGGTTTACCCCGAGCTGTGCAGCCACTGGAACTATCTAATTTAGGGCATTTCCATCCATCTACGCAAACCGACTCCTTCGCCTGATCCGCCTGCTCTGCCGGCGCTGCGCCGCGGGACCTTGACGCCTGGGGGCGCGGCGACCCAGCGCTCAGCTGCGCCTGCGCCTGCGCCGAGCGAGAGCCCGAGAGCGAGCCCGTCGAGCGCGCGCCCACGCCGCGAGTGCGCCTGCGCGGAGCTCGTGGCCGTGCCCGCTCCCGCCCGGGGCTCGTCGCTGGGCGGCGGGGCCATGGGGGAGGCCGAGGTGGGAGGCGGCGGCGCGGCCGGCGACAAGGGCCCGGGGGAGGCGGCCACCAGCCCGGCCGAAGAGACGGTGGTGTGGAGCCCCGAGGTGGAGGTGTGCCTCTTTCACGCCATGCTGGGCCACAAGCCCGTCGGTGAGCAGAGCGCCGCGCCGGGGCGGCCCACCCGCGTGGGGGCGGGGCGGCCGGCAACGGTCGGGGACGCGCGCTGGGCGCGCGGGGCGGGGCCTCCTGCGCCTGCACCCCCGCCTACCGTGCCCCCACCTGCGCACCCTGCCCCCACCTGCGCATCCCACCCATGCTTCCTCCAGCAGTCCCCAACTCCTCCTCACGCTGCCCCCTTCTATACCCTACCCCCACCCGACTCTGCCCCCTTCCTGTGTCCAGCCACCCATCCCGGCTGACTCCAGCCCTCACATGCACCCCGACCCCTGTCCCCTCGTTACACCTCCGCTGCAGACCCCTGCCTTTTCCTCTCCCACCTCTTACCCCCGCACCTCCTACCTCCTCCACCCTCCACCTTTGCCTCCCTACACCCTTGCAACCACTGCCCCCTTTCTCTCCGTTGCCCCCTACCTCTCTTTTCTACCCTACCAGCTGGCCTACCCCTCCCCCACAAGCCGACCCCTTCCTTCTGCAGGTGTGAACCGGCACTTCCACATGATCTGTATCCGAGACAAGTTCAGCCAGAACATCGGTCGGCAGGTCCCATCCAAGGTCATCTGGGACCACCTGAGCACCATGTATGACATGCAGGCACTGGTGAGCTGGACCCCCGCAGACAGAGCTGCTGGCAGGGAGCCCCCTCCACACCACCTACCCTGCCTTTGTCCGCCCCCCCCACCCACCCAGGTCCTGGCCTCAGGGACCTTGACACCCAGGATGTCCCACAGGTGACGAGTTGTTAAACGAGATAGCTCTGGGTAGTTTTATGAAAACACAAGCCTGGTGACAGTAGCTAGCTACTGTACTGAACCTACCTTAGATTTGGGGGGGGAGGCAAGGTTCAGTTAAGATCTTTCCAGGAGATAACTAGGGAGCTGAGGCCTGTGTGGGAGGGGGCTCTTAGGTTGTCAGTCCTGTGGAAAACTCCCGAGGGCTATAGGCAGGGAGGTGACTGGGTCTGAGTCACATTGAGATGAATATGGTGGCTTCTTGTGAGAACCAGGCTGACCGGAAGGCCACCCTCAGGGAACCCCCAGATGCTGGGTCTGAAGGAGAGCAGGTCAACTCAGTAACCAGGACAGCAGAAAAGACAGGTGGGTGTTCCCTGCAGAGGAACAGCAGGAGTCAGGGCCCTGTGGCAGCAGGCGTCAGGACTTGGGGCTGCACCGGCACCCCACCCTGTGCCCCTCCCTCCTCCCACCCCCCTCCCACTGAGACCTGGTGCTTGTCATGAGGCAGAGAGTGAAGCTCAGACCCTCCTGTGTCCTTAACCCTCACCACCACAAGTTCCCTGTTGGCTTTGGGCAAGTTGTTTGCATCTCCTTGTCCCAAGGCAGAGAAGGGAGAGAAATGACAGTACTGCTCTGACCCCCAGCCCGCAGTTAGCACCTGGGAACTTGAGGTCAAGCTGTTGAACTGAAGCAGGCCCCCCAAAGGGCTGTGCCCACCAGTTGGGGCCTCACTCCCCCAGAATTCCCATGTTCAGCAGTTTGACAGGACCCCCATGCTTGTCATATTGGGGTGTCACCTGGCCCCCAGACGCTTCCTGCATCTCCACTCCAGGCTGGGGCCCAGAGCTGGACACAGAGACAAGTATGGCAGGGCCCCTGTCCTGCGGGCCTTTGGTGCGGTAGACAGGACAGATGGCTCTCAAGTGCAGACGCTGGCTTAGAGGGTGCTGAGGCCGTGACGCCCAGTACGGGGTCCCCGTGATACTCAGCTGTGGGGGCCACTAGGGGGGCTCTCAGTCCAGGACAGGTAGCCCTTCCTTCCTCAGTTCCTTGGACCCCAGCACCACTATAGAGCTGATGCCATGGTCACCTGGGACCTTGTAAATATGGGTCTGTGGATCTCACCCCATGGGATGACCATGGGCCTGGGAGCTCTCAGGGTTTGTGAAGCTCCCAGCTGGCAGTTGGCACACTTATTCGCTGACCACCAGGCTTGCAGCTCAGCTCCCAAATTGGGGACTAGAAGCCCTGTCTCCTGAATCCCCTCCCAACCCAGAGACCTTTCCCGCCAGCTCACCTTTCCCTTTGTCTGGTGGTGGTGTTTCCGGCTCTCTGTCCCTCTGGGCCTCCGTGATCTGGGGAACAAGTGGAGCCTGGCGAGCATTCCTGGTGCTGCCTCCATTTTGCTTTGTTTGCCTGGTTTCCACGAGAGAGAACAAAGGCCTCAGGCCCTGCGCCTGCCCACTGCAGCCCCTCAGGACAGCCATCTGTGCTCGTTGGTCACTCCTGAGTTGGCTCTTACATCTCTAGTCACATTTTTTTAAATGTGATATTTAAAATCATATTTTCTTCTTTGCTTCTAAAAAAAACCCTTATTTGTCATCAGCACGAGTCTGAGATTCTTCCGTTCCCAAATCCAGAGAGGAACTTCATCCTTCCAGAAGAAATCATTCAAGAAGTCCGAGAAGGTATGACTCGGGCAAGGGCAGATTTGGGAATGGGAAAAGGCGGTGGTGTCAGGGTGAAGGTCACGAGCCTCAGAGAGTGAGGGTCACTGGCTGGGTGGTGCTCACCCTCCAGGATGGGGCGGTCTGGGGGCCTCCAAGACAGGGGCAGACACCTCCCAAGTCGGCAGCAGCCCCTGGCCTGAGCCACCGTGGTCAGGTGGGGCCATGGCGCTCACCATTGTGGGCTCCAGGTCATCGTCAGTTATCTCCCCACAGGAAAAGTGATCATAGAGGAGGAAATGAAAGAGGAAATGAAGGAAGATGTGGACCCCCACAACGGGGCTGATGATGGTAAGCGTGGAGCTTGCCCTCCCACCGTAGGGCCCCAGGGGCATGGACCCCAGCCTGGTGAGGCTTCCCCATCACTGGCAATGGGGTCATTCGTCTGTCTCAGCAGCTGAGAAGGCAGCTTCTGTCTGGTCGGGGAGAGCCTCCCACACAGGGGAGTCACTCTTGGAGCCAGCCTTGGGGGTGGGGGTGCAGGAGGCTGCCCGACTAAAGTAGAATGGGTGGCAGCCTTCTCAGTGCAGGGCGAACCCCGAGAAGCAAAGATGGGCACAGCCGTGCAGGCACCTCAGCTAGGGAGGAGCCTTTTGGGGTCGATGTCATGTACATAGGTATAGATTTTTGTAACTGAACAGGAAGATGAAATAAAATTTTGGATATTCTGTTTTCAGCCAAATGATTTTGTCTCCCAGTTTTTTCATCTTCAGGAAGCTTGGGGAAAGCAACAGAAAAGTCCAGCAAAGACAAAGAAAAGAACAACTCGGACTTGGGGTCCAAAGAGGGGCCAGACAAGCGGAAGCGCAGCCGGGTCACCGACAAAGTCCTGACCGCCAACAGCAACCCCTCCAGCCCCAGCGCAGCCAAGCGGCGCCGGACGTAGATACTCACAGCAGGCGGGTGCTGTGGTCTCGAGGCAGTGGGAGGGTCAAATACCACCGGCCCTACTGCCTGCCCTCGGGTGCCAGAGGCTCCTGAGGTGCCACTCAGACCGTCTGGGCTCGGATGGCCCCCAACGCCCAGGATGGGTCCCGCTCAGATGCTGAGACCCGGGACGTGAAAGCCCAGGCCGCGTCCTCTCTGGACACTCGTGGGTTCCATTGCTGTGGCTCAGCTGCACCTGGGGCCAAGCGTTGGCATGGGCCTGAGGACCAGGCTGCGTGGGCAGAGCGCGGACACAGCAAGCAATAAATCATGGACTGCCTCTCTGCTCTGAGGGGCCCGGGTCTTCCCGTTTCTCCGTCTGTCCACCGGTCAAAGGCTGGCTCTCAACTGACTGCAGCCTCAGGGGGGGAGCGTCAGGCCACAGGCGCCGGCCCTTCCACCACCAGGGAGACTTGAGAACTGGGTACTTTGCCTCATTCATCTGTACTGTAATGATGTATATAATTTGGTTGGTATTTCACTATTTAATTTTTAAGAAGCCTATTTTACTAGGGTTTTATACGAAAAAAGTACTGCAGAAGTTGAACCTGTGTTGTATTTTTTGCTGAGATGTTTTGTTTTAAGGTAACAGACTACTGAGATACTTTTCACTCAGTTTTTATATGCCAGATACAGAGAATTTGTAGCGGTTATTTTTGTATTCTCGAGTCAGTCCACTCGCAAACAGACCAAATGAATGAGCAGAGGGAGGCAGGCCGAGGACTGATGCGGCCTGGGCACCAGGCTGACTGAGACATACTTGCTTTTGACTGAGGGACATTAAAGCACAAAAAAGCAACTGGAGTTGTGTGATTTTGATATCACAGTTAACTTTTCTTATAGTAGGAGGTTGTCTTTTTCCAAGATTTATAACTGAAGCTAGGCTTTGATGTACTTGGATCACTTGATACAATGAATATACAAACTAGTAACAGGTCTAGAGTGGCTACTTTGTTGCATGTGAGCATCCCTTCAAATAAAAAACCTCAAGAGAGGCACCCAGTCGGAGTGGTGCCTGATGGGAGTAGTGCTTGCTTCCCCGCAGCATGAGAACTGGGGCGGAGCTCAGGCCTCCCAAGTGAGAGAGGAGGCGCTCACCCTCATCCTGACAAACCGGGAGGACACTGGTGCCACCCATCCCCCCAACATCAGCCACAGGAGATTGGAAATCCCTGAGCCCATGGGGCTCCATGGGCTGAGAGGTGGCCGGGTGGGGGTCGGAGGCTGGCACCTGCTGCCCCAGTAGGGCCCACAGTGCCTGGCACGGAGTGTCTCATGTCAGGTCTACTGACCCTGAGCAGCCCTGGCCTTCCGTCCTGACTGCCCTGTGCAGGAAGCTGAGGCAGAAGCTTACACCCCACAGTCAGACCTGGTGCCTAAGGGCCCCATGGGGTGAGATTCCAGGAGATCACACTTTCAGAGGGGCCTCCTACCACAGGGAGGGGCATCTAGATGGCACCCTGGTACAGTCAAATGTGACTGGCACTTGTAAAGCAGAAGCTGGGCCCCATGTGAGAACAAGTGTGTGGCAGCAGGCAGTATGGGAGGCTGTGCTCTGAGTGCTGCAGCCTGGGGCTCCAGCACTGTGTCCTCCAGTGCATGCTTATCTGTTTTCGGGTAGAGGTGGGAGGGCCTGCCTACCAACCCAAGTGCTCTCAGAGCGCCCCAGCACCCATCAGTGCCTCATCAGAGGGCCCCATCCCTCCAGAAGTCACAGCCAGGGTCTAGTCACAGTCAGCTGCAAGTCAGCTAAGAAGGCCAGGCCTGTGGCCACAGTCTGCAATAGGCCAGCCCTGCACAATGCCTGATGGCACCCCACTCCAGTGGTCTTGCCTGGAAAATCCCATGGACGGAGGAGCCTGGTAGACTGCAGTCCATGGGGTCGCTAAGAGTCGGACACGACTGAGCGACTTCACTTTCTCGCATTGGAGAAGGAAATGGCAACCCACTCCAGTGTTCTTGCCTGGAGAATCCCAGGGATGGGGGAGCCTGGTGGTCTGCCGTCTATGGGGTCGCACAGAATTGGACACGATTGAAGTGACTTAGCATAGCACAGCACAATGCCTGGCCGTCTGCCTCTGTTGCCTCCTCCTTGGGACACCTACCCTGGCCATCAGTGGCAGAAGATTTGCAGAAATGCCCAGAACTCCATACCTTTGGGGGAGTCACCACTGTCCTTGAAGGTTGTCCAGGTGAGATGGTACCCAGAGAGATAACGGAGGTTGGTAAGCCTGCAAGGAGTTGGCACCAGCATGAAGGGTCTTCAGCCGTGCCCATGGCCAAGACTGGCAGGTTCTGTCCAGCTCTGAGCTGTCCGCAGATGCAGAGCTCAAGGACTGTCACATCCTTGGGCATACCAACCTGAGGCCTGGCAGCCTGCAGCATTGGGCAGGGCCTCAGTCTCTGTTGACCAGCCCTGAGGGTGACCCCGGGTCATTCCTGTCTCCGGGTGTCTGGGTCTTTACCTGGTGCCTCCAAGTGAGTGACGGCAGCACCCATGCTGCCTTACAGCCACTACCTGCAGCAGAGGGGACAGGAGGGCAGGCCCACGAGGACACTGCACTATGGGACTCTCAGACAACTTGGGGTATCCTCCTAGGGGCACACTTGTGGGGGACATCTGCTACGAACAAGCTCCAGGGGGGCCACCCTTCAGGGGGACACCCTCCCTGAGGTCATCCTTGGGGGGATCATGGTGGAGAGAGGTGCCCTGCAGGGGAGGGTGTTCGGAGGGGAAGGGACGTTCTGGGGGTGCTCTGGGGGACCTCCTCAGGGGGCGGGCTTCCTGTCTACATTCTTCTGAGGAGAACACAGGGGCGGGGCAATGGTTCTGGACATCTTGCGTGTAGGCGTCCTCCAGGGTGGAGGAGGCCATTCTCCAGGGGAAAAGGGACCTGGGAGGGTCCTGAGAGGGTACCCTAGGGACTACCCCCCAAGGGTCCTCTCCAGGGAGAAATCCCTACCTAGGTGGGCATGGGGTGGGGGGGGACAACCTTGGGGGAGAGGGGAGCGTCCTCCGGAGGGGCTTTCTCGGGGGGAGGGATATTCTCGGTGTGGGAGGACAGGCCTTCTCCAGAGGGACATCCTTGGAGGGTACATCCTGGGGACGGTCCTCCTCCGGGCTGGGCGGACCGAGACGGCAGCCCCGGGCCCGCCTCCGACCCGCCCCCCGGCCCGCCCCCGCGTTTCCTCCCTGTTTCACTTTCGCTTCCGCCGGAGCGGGTCCCACCGCCACCGGAGCATGGAGGACTCGGACTGCGACTCGACCTGGGACGAGGATGAGGAGGAGAACGGCGAGGGCCCGCGGGCGGAAGCCGGCGAGGATGGCGAGACCGGCGCTCTGGGGAACGCGGAAGCCGAGGAGGACGCGCCGCCCAGCGCGCTCCAGGTGCCGCCCCCGCGCCCTGGGAACCCGGCGCCCCTGGGGAGGCCGCGGCGGCAAAGGGGGCAAAGCCCGGTTTCTGGCAAGCCATTCCCCGCCCCGCCACGGGGCCAGGTGTGAAGGCACCTCCCAGAGACCCGGCTTGGGGCCCGGCTCCCCATCTCCAGCGGTGGCCCCCTTCCCTCCCTGTCCTCCGGCTACTCGCTTCCTGGTTCCCAGGACACGCTGAGGTCCGCTCCGACCCGCTCCCCCGCGTGCTCCCCCGCCAGGGCACCTTGCAGGGAATCCGGGGCCACTCTCAGACCCTTATCCCCAGGGCCAGATCGGCGCGGTGACACTTCCTCCAGAGGATGGCCCCAGCACATCCTTGACTCCCCTGTCACATCCCAGCCTCAGGCCCTTGGCTCTGTCCTCTAGACAGACCCAGCCCTCAGCTCTGGCCTCCTTCACCGCCTCTCTCCTGGAGCTGCTACCTCCACCCCGGCTCCCCTACCCAAGACTCCACCCTTCCCCAGGCCCCAGAGCCCCCAGCCTGCCCCACTCCGTTGACCCTCACTAGGTGCAGCACCTACCCGCTCTGACTGGGGCTGACCTCATGTCGTCTGGAGGTGGCCTTGGAGGCTACATGTGTGTGGAGGTGGCCTTGGAGGCTACATGTGTGTGGCTTGCCTGAGCCAGGGCAGCTGGTGTGCCCACCAGCTCCTCGTTGTCACCACTGGTTACTTGTCATAACCATGGTTATTCAACATTACTGGCAGTTACTTGCTGGTACTTACCAGGTGTCACAATCCCCGAGTGGGTACGCCATTGCTCCAGCTGGGGTTCTAGGTGAGGGAGAGGGCTCCAAGTGATAGTTGTCACGATGTGTCCCCCTCCCTTTGGGATGAGGATATCTTGGCACCGTATCTGGGGAAGCTTGGGTTCCAGCCTTAGTGGTCTCAGTGATGGATTGTCGTGCTGCAGATGAGCACTCTGGTGTTCAAATTTCTCTCCGGGTCTTGGAGTGGTCGGTCAGCAAGAGGAACCCCAAGGGGCTCCTGGGCCTGCTGAGAAGGCTGGCGACCTCGGCACATTTCCAGTGTTTCAGGGGTGCACGAGTTCCTAGGGTAGGTAGGCTGGGCAGTGGTCAGGGGCACAGATCACAGGGCAGGAATCCACCTCTTCCCCCAGGCGGATGCCCACTGGACGTGGTGCAGCTTAGGTGGCAGGACATCATCCTCACTATAGCTCCATGGGCCACACTCCTAAAGCAGTGCTTCGGCACGTGGACCTTCCTGTGAGATGCCCATGGTCCTCTGACCTCTTCCCTGCCCCTCTGCTATGGCTTCTCTCCTTCTACAAAGTCCCAGTCCCCTCTCCATTCCCCCATGGTCCTTCCTGGCTGCCACACACTGGGTCCCGGTGTGGCTTTTTGGTGCTTCCTCCTGGACACTGTCATTTGTGCACCCATGGTGCTGGCCCTGCTCTGAGCTGTGCACCTGACCACCTGGCCACCTGACCAGGACCCACCCTCTGGACCGACCCAGGGAGGCTGAGAAATGGATGCTGATGAGGGGTGGGGCAGCTTCTGCTGAGTTTCATTTCCACCCACTGTCCATTGACCTAACCAGCATCTGGCTAAGAAACCCTCTTCAGAAGCATCTGGGGCTCTAGGTGGCAAGGCCACTGCCCTTGGGTATACAGCCCCTTGCTGCTGCTGCTGCTGCTGCTGCTGCTGCTAAGTCGCTTCAGTCGTGTCCGACTCTATGCAACCCCATAGACGGCAGCCCACCAGGCTCCCCCATCCCTGGGATTCTCCAGGCAAGAACACTGGAGTGGGTTGCCATTTCCTTCTCCAATACAGCCCCTTAGGTGTTAGCTTAGAGCGCAGGGCAAGGAGGAAATGTTGGGGGAGGTGGGGTTCCCAGAGGAGGTCCTGGACTGTGATGCCAGCAAACAAGGGAGGAGAAAGTAATGCTGGAGTCGGGGGGCACCCCAAGAATGCACATTGGCCTGTAGTCCTGAGGGCTCACTCCAGCTACTCTGGCCCCTCTGATATTGCTGGCAGCTAGGCCCAGTCCTTGCTGCCCTTACCAGGGTGGGTCCTCCCTGGGGTGGGTCCTGCTTGCTGGCTGCCTTGAAGAATGGGGAGGGTCTCCCCACTGGGATCTGATCCTTTCTCTCTCTCCAGCTCAAGGTGACAGGGTCCCGAAACTGGAGAGCTGCACGGGACACACGCCGGTACCGGCACCACTACCCGGTAGGTATCTGTGCACACCCCCACCCCTGCAGCCCACCAGGACTGAATCCTTCCTGTAATCACGGGGTGACAGCACCACGCCCTAACTCCCACCACAGCACCCTCACCTTTCACACTGTGACTGCGCCAGCCGCCAGCTCATCCACAGGAGGCCCCACCAGCCCATCTCATGGCTTCTGTTGTCCTCAGCCCCTGCCCTCTGTACCCAAGAGTCTCAGGGAACCCTTGGGCTGTCTCTGGGGTGCAGATGAAGGGGACCTCCCAGCCCTGGCCCACATTGTTGAGGAGGGGATGGTCGTCACGGGTGGTCAGAGGTGGCTGCTGTCTCCCAAGTGTGAAGGCTGGTCCTCCCCTGTGGCGTGGGGGACCCAGGTTTGGCACTTGGGGTCTTCACCAGCCCTCAGGATATCTGGAGGTTGACGGGCCAAGAGCCAACACCTCCTTCCTCCCACCCAGCCCAGGAATGCTTCAGTATGAGGGGTCCTTGGAGTCAGCCTGTTTGGATGACACCTTGTCACCTTTCTCTGGCTCTGTAGGATCTGGTAGAAGGAGATGACGATGGCGACATGCTCAACCTGAGTTTCTACAAAAATGAGATTCGGTTCCTGCCTAACGGTGTGTACCTGCCCAGCTGCCGGCAGCTCCATTCTAGGGGTATTCCTCTCTCCTCTGCCTGTCTGGTCTGCTGGGACATGGTTTGGACCTGTGGCTTTCAGATATACCCCCACAGCACCCACCCCCCCCACCCCCCAAAGCTGCTGAGGGACTCCCAGGGCCCCAACCCTTGGCCTGGACACAGTGGCCACCATGCTCCAAAGGGCCAGGTGATGAATGCTGGTGGCTTTGCAGGCACACAATCTCTGTCACGACTACTTGACTCTGCCTCCATAGTGAGGAAGCTGCATACATAAACTAACAGGAAGGAATGGTTTTTACCTTTTTAAACAGTTGGGGAAGTTTTATGGTACAATAACATTTATGACATGTGAAAATCATATGAGATTCAAATTTCAGTGTCCACGGTGAGGTTTTATCAGAACCCATCCACATACGTGTTGTCCATGGCTCCTTTGCTGCACGCGCCAGGGGCCGCACAGCCTCAAATATTCCCCTCCAGGCCCTTTGCAGAAAGTGGGGGGTGCCCTGCGGAGACCAGGCTGCAGCGTAGGGCTTGGTAGCAGGCCCTGTGTGAAGGCAGAACTCCAGCTAGCAGCCTGTGGTTTGTGGGGTGCAGCAAGGCCTCCCTTCTGCAAAGACAGGTTTAGATCTGGGACCACTCTCTCTTACCCGATGGGGCCTCCCAGGTTCTCCCACCCAGAGTGCCAGCATGGCCTGCCCACTCCGGTCTGCCCTCTATCAGCCATAAGGGTTCACCTTCCAGATTGCACAGTGGTGGTCAGCCTAAATTGGGTTAACATCACAGGAGGTGTGCACAACCTGAACCCCAAGGTCCTCATGAAAGGGGCGAGGGGAGGGGCTTTCGGTAGTCCCCCTGACTTGTCTCTGTGGGCCTCCCAGGCTGTTTCATTGAGGACATTCTTCAGAACTGGAAGGAAGACTATGAACTCCTGGAGGACAATCACTCCTACATCCAGTGGTGAGTGGGCGGGGCTTCTGAGGAGGGGCTTGAGGCTCCGCCCGTACTGGATCCTGGCTCCACCTCTTCCAGGCGCCGGGCTTACTGAGCAGGCGCACTGCCCTCTGTGCCCCGTGCCTGGCTCTGCGGGCAGGGGCCAGCTAAGGGGAGACCGGGTCTGGGTTCTCCAGCTGGAAACAGCCTCAGCTGCTGGGGGTTGACGCTGGCTTTGGGGGATAGCAAGAGCAGTCGACTAGCTGGCTCGCTGGAGGCCCCATGAGGCTGTCCTGAATCTGTCCACAGAGCCCCTCTGCCCCAAGGGCGGATTCTAATGGTGTCTTAAGGTGCTCCCCGGACGCTGGCCTGCAAATGCAGTGTCCTTTAAGGACGGCTTGCAGGCGACTGACCCAGGGCACAGGATATCCCTGAGAATAATTCCGCAGCATTAATGGTGGGCGGCAAAGAAGAACGTGAGAATGAAAGGGAATGGTAGAGAGGCTGGTCGCTGTCTGGCAGGTGCCCTCCTGCTGCGTGGGCAGGCTGGACTCTGGGTGGGCTGGGACTCCTGTGGGTGGGCTGTCCTGGGTCCTTATCCTGGGCACTCCCCCTGGAGTTCTTCCATCCTCACCCTTTGACTTTATTGACTGGGGAGAGATCACAGCACATGTGGCACGCCAGGTCCAGCCAGCCCTGCCAGAGTTGAGCCGAGCCCCAGGGTCCGCGAGTGTTGCTTACCAGGCCTGTGCCATCCCTTCCCTCACAGGCTGTTTCCGCTGCGGGAGCCAGGGGTGAACTGGCACGCCAAGCCCCTCACACTCCAGGAGATCGAGGTGAGCTCTGGAGGTCAAGGTACAGGTCACGGCTAGCCACAGGTGTTCATGGGTCCCTTGGGGAACAGGAGCTGAAGGACTCCCCTACCCACAGTTTTATTATCTTCCCTCATAAGTGGTCCTTGCCTCTGGCCCTCAGTGCTCCTTGCAGGCTTCCAGAGAAATCTGACTGAGAGGGTTGCTCATGTCCAGGGGTCTCGGGAAGGGGCCACAAGCAGAGTCAGAGTGACCAGGCTTTGCCTTGGTCAGCCCTGGTTTGGGCTGGATCGATGATGCCTGGCGAGTGGGGACGGGGCTCCAGGAGCCGGGGAGGCCAAGCAGGTGTGCCCAGGAGACAGGATGGGTGCTCACAGCCCTGTGTCCAGCCCTAGGGTCCCTGAGGTCTTCCCGCAGGTCAGGGAGTTCCTCTCAAGGCTACAGCACATGCCTCAGGCTGGGGAGGTCTGGTGCCAGTTCAAAGTCAAGTGAGCAGCCCCAGGCTCCTGCGCCCTGGCCTTCTGAGCCAAGGCCCCAGATGAATTTGGGCCTGAGGAAGGTGTCCAGCTCTTGGCTGTGTTGCACTGACACTGAGCTCTCTGCCACCCTTGGGGGCTTTTCCAGGCATTTAAGAAGTCTGCGGAGGTCAGGAAGCGGCTGGTCCAGGCCTACGAGCTCATGCTGGGCTTCTTTGGGATCCAGCTCCAGGACCGAGATACCGGCCAGGTGTGCCGAGCACACAACTACCAGAAGCGCTTCCAGAACCTCAACTGGTGAGCAGGCCAGGAGCTTGGGGTTCTGCACAGCTGGTCTCTGATTGCGAGAAACATCTCTGGGGAGGGGCCTGCAAGGCAGAGCCTGAGACTCCCAGCATCCTCTGAGCTTGTGGAGGTGGGGCAAGGGCAGGGTGGGGGCAAGACAGAGTGGGGTGAGGATGGGACCAGGTTGGGCAGGACAGGAGAGGGAGCGGGAGGAGTAGGGGTGAGTGCCACCTGATTCAGCTGTGGGCTTCCTGCTATGGCCTGCCACCCATGTAGGCATGGGTTGGGTTGCCAAGGGGCTCCATCACTTTCACTACATCACTGAGCATCCCACCTGGAGGGTGTGGCAGACATGCTCCCCTCTCCCCCCTAGGATGCACTGGGTGGAGGGGCAGCAGCTCAGGGCACATGGGCAACAGACCCCTGCCTCTAGAGGGTCCCCATCTGGTTCTTCTCCAGCTGTGCTGAGGGTGCGTGTTCCATGGGACCAAGGGGACAGTCACCCTTCTAGGGAACGCATCACAGTTCTTTACCTGCACGATCCAGGCACATAGGCCATCTTCTCAGGGACCTGAGGACAGGGTAGGAATGGGGACTGACCTGTGGGCTGGAGTGTCTCTGCTGGTGGACACCAGCCTCTTGGGGGAGTGTGAGGGGGGGGCTGGAGAAGGGCAGTCTTTGGCTGAGCACCGCCCACCCACGTGCAGCCCCACCAGCGCCTCCTGTCCCCACCAGGCACAGCCACAACAACCTCCGCATCACCCGCATCCTCAAGTCTCTGGGGGAGCTGGGGCTGGCGCACTACCAGGCACCCCTGGCCCGCTTCTTCCTGGAGGAGACGCTGGTGCGGAGGCAGCTGCCAGGCTTGCGGCACAGCGCCCTGGACTACTTTGTGTTCACCGTGCGCTGCCGGCACCAGCGCCGCGAGCTGCTGCGCTTCGCCTGGGAACACTTCCGGCCCCGCTACAGGTTCGTCTGGGGGCCCCAGGACAAACTGCAGAAGTTCAAGCCATGCTCACCACCCTGCTCATCCCGGCTGGCCTGCCCCAGACAGGCGAAGGAGGAGGAGAGCCCTGGGGAACCCCCCCTTGAAGCTGGCACCCAGAGGCACACCTGTGGGCTGGGGAAGGACGAGGAGGCAGGCCCACTGGCCGAGGGTCCCCAGCTACCTGGCACAGAGTCCCAGGAGGTCAGAGCCCTGGAAAGGGACCAGGGAGATGAGACCAGCGAGGAGCAGGGACCAGAGTCACCAAACCCCAAGGAGAGCAAGAAGAGGAAGCTGGAGGCGAATCTGCGGGAGCGGGCCCTGGGGGAGCCAGGCGCCAGCGCCTCTGAGGTGGAGAAGATCGCCCTGAACCTGGAAGGCTGCGCCCTCAGCCAGGGCAGCCTCAGGGTGGAGACCCAGGAAGTGGTCAGCCAGGCCCCAGAGGAGGCCAAGCAGCCCTGCCCCCAGCCCCCAGGGGCCAAGGTGGCCGATGAGGTAAGGAAGCGAAGGAAGATGGACCAAGGTGCCAGTGATCACCCAGAGGCAGCAGCAGATGGTGGCACCCTGACACTGGCCACGACTAAGCCCCCTGCCCCATCTGAGTGCTCAGAGGCTGAAGAGGGTGCAAATGGGATCAAAGAGGAAACAGAAGGCCAGGCAGGGCTGGGGCAGAGTGCCCCTGGCAGCCCAGGCACTGCAGCACCGGAGGTGGAGGAGAGAGCAGAGCCCACAGAGGTGGGGCCTTGTGTCCATCCCGGAGAGCCTTAAGGAAGCAGACGCCCGTGGCCCTCCTGGCCCTGCCCTGCCACAGGCCTGGGAGCCACGTTGTCAGCTGTTCTCAGTGTCCAGCTCTGTTGGCCTGTCCCTGGTGGTCACTGCAGCTGCAAGGAGGCCAGGCCCAGTCCTCGGGGAGGCTGAGGCTTCAGCCTTCTTCCTTCCACCTCACTTCCCACCTCCTCCCTCCTGTGTGCTGTCACCCCCCTCCCCCCCACCAACCTTTGTAACTTGGCCCTTCAGGGTCTGGAGGGGTGGGAGGGGGCACTCATTTTCTTACTCTGATCCAGAGGCCTTTTCTGAATAAACTCATTTGACTTGGAGTGTTTCGGTATGGACGGCAGCCCGTGGATGGCCAGGGAAGGGGAGGGGCTGGTCTCATGAGTACCTCTGGCTGGACTTCTGGGTGCACATGGCCCAGCTGCATCACCACTTTGCTGTGGGAGTGCCTGGGGCATGACCCTGGTGCAGCCCTCCTGAGCATGTGTGCCCCCCAGTGTACACCCCCCAAAATGCCTGACCCCATGGCCACCCAGAGCCTCTGGGGCTGGGCATTGGGTCCCTAGGCTGCCTTTTGTCAGCGATTCAAGGGTGTGGAGCAGTGTTAGGTGTGCCCTGATCTGGGGCTCTGTGATGCGCCTCGGAGCACAAGCTCTGTGGTGGTTCCATGGCTCTGTCCCCTCTGTCCCCACCCTGGCAGCCACAGCCGCCCCTCAGCCCATGGGTCCTCCACACAGGGACCCTGGGCCCT
Organism: Bos indicus; assembly: GCF_029378745.1. Classification (NCBI taxonomy): domain Eukaryota; kingdom Metazoa; phylum Chordata; class Mammalia; order Artiodactyla; family Bovidae; genus Bos; species Bos indicus. The sequence goes on along the minus strand of NC_091772.1, from coordinate 54,607,916 downwards.
CCAACCTGGCATGGGAACAGAGTGCCACCCTCCTTCAGCAACCCCCAACCCACAGGGCATGCTGCCATCAGCCTGGCTTTGTCCCCTGGCCAGGACTGACCTCTCCCCTCCTGACACGTGGAAGTGATGGAGGTCACACCTGGGGGTGGGGGGCAGGGGGAGGGAGCCTAGTTCATTCTGCGGGTTGGGAGCTGGGACCTGCATCCCGCTAACATGCTCCCCTGACACCTCCTGTCCAGTGTGTGGGGGCGGGGGGAGATGGACAAACTTAAAGTCACTTTTTGGGGCTAGTGTGGGCCATACAGTGACCCCAGGGGTCAGAGTCCTTATCTAGACCATTATCAGGCTCAGGTTCAGATGGAAAAGCTTGGAGCCTGGAAGGGGAAGACCCCGTTGGAGCAACCCTGGGGGAGGGGAGTATCTGTGCCCAGCAGTGGGACCTGGCGATAGGCTGGCAGGCCGCTCAGACCCACCTGACCTGCAAGCTTCAGGAAGAGTGATGGCCCAAGACAGGTGGGCAGTAACCCTGGACACTGGCCAGTAGATGTGAAGCCAGCCCCCTGGCCTCTCCCCAGGCCACTGTGGCTATTGGGGCTTCAAGACAGGGGCTGCTCTCCAAGGGAGGGTGTTTCCTGGCAGCAGGTGGGAGGGTCTGCATAGGGCTAGGATGGGGGAATGGGATTCCGGGCACTCGGTCTCTCCTTGACTTCACAGCAAGACTTCCCCAAGTCTGGTCCAGCAGGAGCGCTCTGGCGCCCCTGCTGTGTCAGGCATGGAAGTACAGGAGGAAGGGGGGTTGGGTGAGAGGCCGTGTCAGTAGGTGTGGGATGGAGCTGCTTGCCCCGCCCCCAGTCCCACAGCCTCACCCTGCGTCTGTGAGGATGTCCTAGGATGACTCTTGAAGGCAGGAATTTTGGAGATTCTCTTGTCCCTTCCTGATATAATTATCCCTTCCTTTAGAGACAGAGAAGGGGGAGGCAGAGGATGAGATGGTTAGATAGCATCACCAACTCAATGGACATGAATTTGAGCAAACTCCAGGAGATAGTGGAGGACAGAGGAGCCTGGTCGGCTACAGTCCGTGGGGTCACAAAGGGTCGCACATAACTTAGCGACTGAACAAAGATTGGAGGGTGTGGCCAAGCCTGACAAGCGGTTCACAGCTGAACCCAATGGGGAAGGGAAGGGAGGTTCTTAACTGTGTGGTCTACCTCCACGCACCTCCTCCATCGACTCAGAAGCTCTGAGTTGCCTCCTGCAGAAATTCTGAAGCCTTATTTCCCAGGGAATTCTAAAGATTCTGACACCAAGCAGGGGGGAGCTGCGGATTCTGAGCAATCGTAGGTGACCTGGACGTTTGAGTGTCCCCCTGCGGGACACTGAGTGCCCCTGGCCTCAGGTGCTGCCCCTCACCCTGCTGTCCCCATGCGTTTCCAGGTGAAGCACAGCTCACCCAGCTTGTGAGAAAGGAGCAGCCAGCCCCTGTCCACTGTTTCTCTCGAGCCTGGGGTCACGGGGGCACTTCCTTTCTCTGTGGGGCCCCCACTTTCCTCTTGGGGTGGCAGTGCCGGGTGAGAGTCCGGCCTTTGCCAGTGCTGGTTCAGGTACATGGACCACTCAGTACAGTTAAAGTTTGGGGTGAGGGCTCCGGTGAGGGGGGTTCCAGCCTGGCAGGCATGGCCCTGGGCGTCTGCTCACGGCAGGGACTGGCATCCTTGATGGGCCCTGTCTGGTCCCTGGCACAGATGTGTTCACTCTCTCTGAAGGACTTCCTGGGCCTTGGGCAGCGGGGTCCCTCTCAGGACCCCAGGGAGGAGAATGTGACTCGGTCAGCCCCTTGACAGGACCAGGACTGCCCCTTCTTCAAAGGAGCCTTCAGAGTGGGGCTCTGCCTCCACACCCTGGTCCAGGACCAAGTGAGAAAAGAGCCTCTTTCTTTTTTGCTGAAAGGTGTGTGTGTGTAACTCACCGGTCCCAGGATAATTTTAACTCAGAGGCTGGCCCCAAAAATGCCACTGGGTTTCTTTTTTCCCTGGCTGGCTCGGCAGGGAGTGGGGCGATGCAGAAGCCCCCGCCCACCCAGGTGGGCTGGCTGAATGGGGGGCTTGTGCGAGGGCCGGCGGGGCGGGAACTGGCATCTGGCCGGCCCACAACCAGCCCCGCCCGCCGAGCCCAGCTCGAGGCCCCTGCCTCCGCCGCCAGCTCCGCTCAGAGTGCAACTGCAGCCATGGCCGGAGCCCCCACCCTGGCCCTGCTGCTGTTGGGGCAGCTGCTGGCTGCCACCGTAATCTTGACTGAGGCACAGGTGAGCATGGGACCCGGGGCGCATGGGGCTTGCCTTTGAATGCAGCTAGGGTGGGGGTCCATGGCTCTGTGGTCACCTGTTGAGCAGCGCAGCCAGGGAATAAGCTCCCCACTTGCCCCCTGTAGCCAGTCTCCCTGAATCAGCGAGGGAGCCAGGAATTCCGGGGCACTTGGAGATGGCGGGCACAGTCTTGTCACTGCAAAGTTTCCGCACCACCTGGGCACAGGCTCGCCCTTGCCCGGGTGAGCCCCCATAGACACGGGGACACCCTGGGATTGAGTTCAGGGACTGCTCCGTCCTCAACCCAGCGGGTGTGGTGCCAGAGCTGCATCTCCACCAGAGACACACAATGTGGCCTTTGTTCCTCGTGGGCCTCGGACGTGGCCCCTCTTGGCCCAGCAAGGTGGCAGGGGACACTGCAACAGCCCGGGGGTCTGAAGGAGAATGGGGGAAGGGGCGGTGCGGACCCCTGCACAGGTCCGAGCTCTTCTCCGGACTGGGAGGAGGGGGTGCTCTGTCAGGCTAACCCCAGGGCCAACCAGGGGGACCCGCAGTGGGAGAGCATGGGGTGCTGCCACCTGATGATGTTTCTCCATTTCAGAAAGTGGGACCTCGAGGCCCCCCCGGTCCCCAAGGGCCACCTGGGAAGCCAGGAAAGGATGGCATTGATGTGAGTTTAGGGGGGATGATGGGGAAGCTTCTGTGGGGTTCTCACTCTGGCCCCAAACTCCCTGAGCCCCAGGCCTGACGGAGAGAGAGTCCACCTCCCAGAGCTGGGGTGATGTTGGGGGTAATGAGCACCCCTGTGGGATGTGAAATGGGACAAATGATCCTTGCTCCTGCTTGCAGTGGACCCCTCAGGGGTTGTCTCCCCAGAACAGGTGGGGTTGGCTGTGTAGTGCTCTTTGGGGTGGAAGTGTGGGCCCTGAGGCATGTCTCTGGGTCCCTGGAGGGCCCACACTCCTCTTTTCTGGAGGTGAAGGCCCAGGCATGGGCCTATGCCCCTAGCAGGGTCTCCGTGGCTACTAGAGGTTGGAGCCAGCCTTGAAGGGGCTGGGGGGCTATCATCCTCAAAGTGCCCCAACCTAAGTGTGGCCCTGGCCGTGTGGAAGCAGATGAGACCCCACAGCCTGCCCCCAGATCCAGGTGGGGTGAGAGCCCTGGACCCAGAGAGACTCAGCCAGGCCATGAAAGTTAGGGCCCTCCAGACCTCTCCTCACCAGTACTGTTCCCCGGTGGCGCCGCCCTTGGCCAGTTCTCAGCTCCTTGAGCCCCAGGGGCCTGCCCGGCTCTTGATGGCCCGAGTCTCCCTCCTTCCACCCCTCCGAAGGGCCATTGCCCAGTGCAGCCGTGTTGGGCCCTGGACCCAGGCAGCCTCCACTCCTGGTGGGGCTGGGCCCCTTGCACCCCAAGGCTCCGCAGCCGATAGGAGCCAGGCTCCATTGTTCCCTCTAGGGATGTTTCCACGTAATACCTGGCCTGGAAGCTTTGGGTGGTCATCAGAGGGGAGGGGTGCTGGGGTGCCTTCCTCTGTGAGTGTGGGGGCTGCCACCTCTGACTAGGTTTCAGGCAGGTGGAGGGGTGGGCTTCATGATGCCTCCCATCATTTCTGGGATGTTCCTGTGCCCTCAGAGTGGGCTCAAAAGCCCCAATCTGTCCAGCTAACCCCTCTCCCCACCACCTGCCCTCTCCCCACCACCCACTGCTGTGACTGCCCCTGGAAGGGAGGGGCCCACTGGTGTGGACGACAGGATGAGGGGCTCCATCTTGTCTTCTGGAGCCTCCTCTGCCCCAGCTCTGCTCCCTGGGGACGCTTGGTCACATGGGCATGTCCCCTCTGCAGGGAGAAGTTGGTCCTCCTGGTCTGCCTGGGCCCGCGGTGAGTGTCCTGACTGCGGTGTGGGCTGTGTGTGTGGGGAGGGGGTGGGGATGTCCACCTTCTAGTCTGGAGGGGAGGGGTGGGCCTATAACAGAGGGGTCATTGACATCCCTTCCCATCATGCTGGGCCCTGGGTCACCAAAGGGGAGGCCTGGGAGAAGGGGCAGAGCAGAAAGCAGTGGGAGGGGACTAGGTGGGACTTGGTGCCTCTCAGGGCAGGGTCTGGCTTTTGAAGCTTGTTTGGGCCAGGGGAGGGGTCAACACAACCCTGCACGTCCAGCTTGTCAGAGGTCCCACAAGTGACCCTCCTGGAGCTGTTCAGGCCAGGAATTAAGGGCTCTAGGCTCACAGAGGGTATCCCAGCCCTTCACTGGGAAGGTTGAAGGGTCCAGGTGATTATCATACAGATGTGGCCAAGACAGGTAGGGGGCTGCTGGAGGAGGTGCCAGCGAAGGTGCGCAGCTGGGCCAGGGTCTAGTGGAGAGGCCCTCCTCGGGCCCCACTGGAGGACGTCTCTCTTCTTGGTGAAGGCCACTCTCTGGCTCAGCTTCTGTCATGCCTCTGCCCTTTCCCCCCACAGGGACCGAAAGGGGCCCCAGGGAAGCCAGGGAAACCAGGAGAGGCCGGGCTGCCTGGACTGCCTGGAGTGGATGTGAGTGTGCCTGCTCCTCCCCTCCCTGCCCGCTCCCCTCCTCTCCTTGTGCAAGCCCCCACCCCCTCCTGCCTGGAGGGGCTCCATCCCAGCGCCCAGGAGTCAGGTTTAATTGCTGCTCTCCAGCTGGGCCAGCTCAAATAGGAGAGTCTGGCCCAAGAGAATCTCCAGAGGTCCCCCAGCGGGGTCCCTTGGCCTCCGTCCCAGACCCGTCAGTGTCTGGCCCTGTCCACCAGACGACAGCGCCAGCACACAGGAGGGGCGAAAGTCCTGCCAGCTTCTCTGGGAACAAAGGCCCATTATCCAGGCCCCTCCAAGCCCCTGGCGGCTGCATCAGGGGTCCTCAGGAGCTTAAGGCGGAGCCCCAGGACGGGGGCTTTGTAAGCACTGGAGGGGGTCCAAGAGGGGAACTCTCCTGCTCCCTGGGCTTGTCCACTCCAGCAGGGGCTCCAGCTACTGGCTTCCCACAGGCTGCCCCCACCCCCCCAGCACAGCACACCAGGTGGATGGTGGGTGTGGCCAGTGGGGGGAGGTACTAGTCTAGTCTTTCTGACCTCTTTGGACTGGCTTTAGAGAAGGGCCCATGGCTGGCTCTTTCCCCTGGAGGGGCACATCCTCCCTTTTTTTTTTTTTTTTGGAGGGGCACATCCTTCCTGTGTGACCCCTCTAGCCTCCCTCCTTCCATCTGCTCCCCAGGGTCTGACCGGGCAGGATGGACCTCCTGGACCCAAGGGCGCTCCCGGAGAACGGGTAAGGCAGGAACCGCATCCAGTGGCTTCAGCTTGGAGTTGAGGTCCTGGCCAAGGGCAGTCTAGCTGAGCACCGCCTGTCCACAGGGTGGGGGTTCTGAGGACAGCTGCCGTGACTGGACTGGCTGGGCCCTGCCCCTGATGTGGGTTGGAGGGGGCAGGAGGGCAGGTGGACACAGGGTGGCACGTTCCCTGTCCCCACCCCATCTGGTCAGAGCTGCCCCAGCCCTCAGACCGTGTTGAGGGGCTGGCATGGGCGGGGCATGGCTGGCCCTTCTCCTCTCGTGGTGAACCACTGCCCCTCTCTCTGAGGGGCCATGGTCATGGCCCAGCCTGTCCCCTGAGTCTGACCAGTGTCCACCAAAGCCTCTTTCTGGTTGATTAACTTCTCTCGTGGTGCTGACAGCAAAGCTGAACCCAACACTCCCTCTCCTTCCCCGCTTTAAGAAATGACCGTTTCCCAGCCCTGGAGTGCAGAGGACAGGGGGCTGGGTGTGGGGGAACCCAGGACACAGCACTGCCTTTGGGAACTGGGCTACGGAGCTTTCTTAGTAGAAACAAGGAAGAGAGAGGCTGCCTGCAGGAGGGCAGGTGCTTGGGTGATGCCAAGGAGGGTTTGGGAGATGGAGGAGGGTGGGAGAAAGTGGGCTAGCTCCAGGCTTTTCTGCTGGGAGCCTGGGACCCAGGAGGGGAGGGCCTCCAGTACAAGAACCTTGAAGTTGGGATGCAGGCAGGAGGAGGTCCAGGAGGGTGCTGACAGGCAGGTGGCTGCTGGAGCTTTGGGACTCTCTACTGTGGGCCAAGGTTGGAGGGCTTCCTGGAGGAACCGGCCATGGAGCTCCTCTGTGTGGCGTGGGTCACACCTGGTGGTCCATCCTGCCTGCAGCAGTGCTCCCAGGAAGGTGGGACCGGTTCTAGCTTTTCCTCTGCAGGATTGTTGGTAAAGGGCTGGACCCAGATCCCTGAGACATCAGAGGTCCCCCCACCGCCTGCTGTTAGTCTTCTGTGAAATAGGAACCCCTCCTCAGGGGAGATGGACTTGGGAGGGAGGGGAATGGGTTTGCATACACTGGCATAGTGCCTCTGCCAGCCCCTCTGACACCTCATTTCCTCCTGCAGGGAAGTCTGGGACCTCCAGGGCCACCTGGGCTGGGGGTGAGTACTGGCGTCTCCTCCTGGTGGGAGTTTGAGGGCCCCAAGCTCCCCAAATGCAGCCCCTCTGCAGCTTCTTCTGGGGTCCTGAGTGCCATCCGGGCTGTATCCTCTCATCCCCAGTGACTGCCCTACCAGCTCAGGGTGATGGGATGGGTGGTGGGCAACCCCCTCCCATCCCCAGCAAGCCCTGACCCCATTCTTGGCATTGCAGGGCAAAGGCCTCCCTGGACCTCCTGTGAGTACTTACAACCCTCGTACCCAACCCCCCCACCAAAGCATGCCCACCACACTCAGAGCCAACATGGTTACCAGGTCCCAAGCCAGGGTGAGGGTGGGGCTTGGTGGGGGGAGACAGAGTCCCTGTACCTAAACAGAGCTGGCCAGCCCTGTGAAGGGGATACAGGACAGAGTCTGAACTGCTCTGGGTCCTCAGAGCTCCTTGGGTGCAGACCCCGCTCTCTCACTTCTTACCTTCCCAGGGAGAGGCAGGGGTGAGCGGCCTCCCAGGTGGAATTGGCCTCCGGGGCCCCCCGGTGAGTGGCTGCCAGGACTCCCCAAAGGCAACTATGGGGGGGGGGCTTTCCCTCCCTTTTCCCTCCCTTCTCCCTCCCTCCTTCACCTTCTCCCTGCACCCCTCCTCTCCCTCTCCTCTTGCTTGTGGTCCTCAGTGGCTGAAGTCCAAGGACAGACTGGATCTCGGGATGCAGAAGGTGGGGGAGGGGCGAGCAGGTGGGGGGGCACCATAAGTGCATTGTCCTGGGCAGGGGGTGGGATGGGGAGGTCGGGGTCGGGGGGCTCGTGTCTGGAGGAGGCTGGTCGCCTCACCCCTGGTGGGGGCTGCTCCTGCTCTTTCTAAGTCATAACCCCTCCCACAGGGACCCTCAGGACTCCCAGGCCTCCCTGGCCCCCCAGGACCTCCTGGCCCCCCTGTGAGTACTGGACAGAGGCTCTCAAGCTCTCGGGCGAGTCTCAGGCATGGGTGACTGCTTGGTGGGTGGGACTCCCTTGTCCCCAGGGTGCCCATCCTCAGGCCCCCCAGGCTGTCAGCCCCAGGACCCATGTCTGCATGGAGAGTCCTGGCCACACCCCAGACAGGGGCTAGGGCCAGGCTGGAGCAGTGCATCAGCTGACCCCAGCTAGTGGGGCTCAGGCCTGGGGACCGCCCCATCCCAAGGGCAGACGGTTTTTGTCATTGTCACGCACTCTGCAGAGGGGCCAGCTGGCACTGGCCACTGGAGGATGAAGGGCCCAAGCGCCTTGGTGGTCTCGCGTGGTGGGTTGTAGGGAGAGAGCATGGAGGGCTGTGTCGAAGCTGGCATCTCTGTCTTCCAGGGTCACCCAGGGGTGCTTCCCGAAGGTGCTACTGATCTTCAGGTGGGCATGTGCGGCCTTTTCAAAGCCTTTTGTGGGGGTGCCTGTCTTGGTGGGAGGGGGCCCCATCTGGAGAGCACAGGAAGGCAGGGATGGGGGCTCCCTAGGAATGGGCTCAGTGCAGGCAGCACCAGTTCTGGGTGTAGCATCCCCCCACACTGCCCTCTCCCCACCCCCACAGCCTAGCCTTGCACCATCGCGTCTCCCTGGCATGCACGGTAGCGCAAATGGAAGTTAATTTAAGCAAAATCACATGTTGACCAATTCTGCTCCTCCTTGGCACAGCCAGGCTTTGCGTGTGAAGGCCAGGTTTTAGCCACGCAGGGCAAGCTTGACCGCCTTGATGGGGCAGACAGAAACTTTCAGGCTACAGTCTAGTAGTTGAGCTTTGTCTCTCATGTAAGAACAGTGACTCTGGAGGCCTGGGGTTCGTGGGCCAACACCCAGCCTCCTGGAAGAAGCCAATGTAAGTTATTAAACAGAGGGCCTGGCCTGGCCCAGCTAGCCCACTGGTGCCCCTGCCGGCCCTTCTCGCCTCCACCTGTGTCCTGAGGGCTTGATGTTGGTGTCCCTGGGGAGGCTTCAGGGGGTCTTCTGGAAAGAGGAGAACGGCTGGGCCCCTGATGCTAGGGGATCAACTGGGGGGTGATGTCACTGGCTCTACCAGATGAGCTGTGGAATGATCCGGAAGCCCCCACACCAGCCCTGGGCTCGCCGAGACCCTGGGGATGCCCAAGGGTCACACACGCCTCCCTCTGGCACCTCCATGCACCACGGGGACCCCGAGCAGGGCTGGCTGCCGAGCTGTGTGATGAAGGCTCCTTTGTGAAGCCAGCAGCCACTGTGCTGAATAGCTACTTTGAACCTGTGCTGGGCCGAGACATCAGAGCTGGGTGTGTGGAGGCGGCCTCGAGAGGCTGGTGGCTGCGGCCTGGCTCTGCAGTGCCTCACTACACCCCACGGCAGTCCTGAGTGAGGCCCTGTCTCAGCCCCTAGGAGGCCCCCTAGGGGCCGAGGTCCCCTTCACCTGTGCCAAATGGCCCATCTCAGGGCCTCCATGTTCTGACCTCAGTTCCCACTCCTATTCTCTTTGACCGGGAGGGGTCTGACCACTCTGTTTCCCAACAGTGCCCGGCCATCTGCCCGCCAGGCCCCCCCGGGCCCCCAGGAATGCCAGGGTTCAAGGTGAGCAGCCACTGAGGGTTGACACAGACCCCAGCCCACCCCTACACTCCCTAGGAGGTGGCCAGGCCCCCACATGGGCAGAGGTCAGGGGGTGGTGGGGTCACAGGGCTGTTGCAGGAAGCAGTGGGGGCTGGGGGTCCTTGCTGTGTCCCTGTCCCCTCAACACTGGTGACCCGCCGGGATAGGGGCATCGAGAGACAGTGTGGGGAAAGCTGGTCTCAGACCCCCACCCCAATCCTGGCCCAGCACTGCTCCCCCCACCAAGGCCTTGGTTTCCCCAGCTGGCTGATGGGCTGGGCAGGCCTAATTGTTTAGGACCGCTTGGGGGTGGGGCCATGACTGTCTGCTCACTGCTCTTTCAGGGACCCACCGGCTACAAAGGGGAGCCCGGAGAAGTTGGCAAGGATGGCGAAAAGGTAGAGGCCGGCCGTGGGGTGGAACCCGGCAGGGGGGTGGGGAGGAACGGGCGCTGGGATGGGGTTGGGGTGAGGGGTTGGGATGAGTGAGAGGTGCTGGCTGCTTCCCAGGCAGGCAGGTGGGGGGACCCTGACTGAGCGGCTTCTGTGAACCCCCCATCCCCCCAATTCTGGGCCTGCCTGCCAGAGCCTGGTGGTTTGGGGCAGGGTCTCTGCACAGACCCCCACCACCTGGCCTCACACAGAGGTTCCCTGAGCCTGGGCAGACCCGCTGCCCTCCCTCCCTCATGGCCACTTCCCTGGAGGACATGTGTCTGTCCTTACCCGCAGACTAGGGCCCCTCTAGCATGGTTGGAGTGGCCAGACTGCCACGTGAGCGGCTGACCCCCACCACAAGGTGTCCGGGGAGGGCTGGGGTCCTTGCTGGGAGGAAGGACAGGGTGAGACCTCTCTGGAAAAAGGCCAGTGCCCCCTCGGCCTTGGAGGTGCAGCTGTGAGGTGAGGGCAGCGCCCCCCACTGCTAGGGCTTGGGCAGTAGGTAGGGAGAGAGGGCAAGGAGGAGAGCTGGGGCTGGCCTCACCCACCACCACTTTCTGTGCCTCTCTTGCAGGGTGACCCCGGCCCCCCTGGACCCCCTGGTATCCCGGGCACCGTGGGATTGCAGGTGAGCAGGGAGAGGGGTTGGGCAGGTGAGGATGTGGGGTGGACAGCTCAGGGCTGTGAGGAGTGGTCCACCAACTCCCAGGACGGGACTGGGTGGGGGTCCTGAGACCAGGGTCTCCATGGCTCCTGGGGGTGTGCACTCCTGGGGGACTGCTGGCCCGGGCCCTACAGCTCCAGCTCTCTCACTTCAGGGTCCACGGGGCCTACGAGGACTTCCAGGGCCACTTGGACCCCCCGGGGACCGGGTAAGTCTACAAGCCGCCCCCCGCCTCCCGCCTACCTGGCCCTTGAGGGGCTATGGGCCAGCCTGAGGTAAAGAGGCATTGGGGGCCACCTCCCGAGGTCAGGTGGGCCCTGTGAGTGTGGGTCCTCACCCATGGCCATGGCAGGGCTGTCTCTAGAGTCCACTCACTGGATGGTTCCCCAAACCGGAGCCTGTGAAGGTTTTTGTGGGTCCAGGGGGTGGGAGGGGCAGATGGGGGGCATTGGGGAGGGGGCTTGGCAAATGTGGGGAAGGGAAGAGGCCTGGGGACCCTAGCGGGGTGCTGATGGGGCCGTTGCTGGGGTCTCCTGGGAGGGCCTCTCCAGACGGACCTGGGTGCTTTGGGGACGCCCCCAGGCTTCTGATGAGACGCTCAGGGTCTTTCTCCTCCACAGGGTCCCATTGGGTTCCGAGGGCCCCCTGGGATCCCAGGAGCCCCTGGGAAAGCGGTATGTGTGTGTCTGGGGGTGGGTGGGGTGGCCCCTGCAGGCCCAGCTCTGTTCTCTCCTCTCTTCCTCACCCAGTCGCCTTCCCCAGACCCACTGGGCTGCCCCAGCCCTTCCCGGGGCTTCACTGTCCCGTGGGCTCACATGGGGGATACATGTGTCACACCTAGGCAGGTACCCATGTGCATGCCTGAGGGGAAGGACTGGGCATGCCTGGCACGGGGTCAAGTTTCCCGAGGAGTCAGCCTGGCCCTCATGGGAGATCTGCGCCCTGTTTCCAGGCATGAAGTGGGTGGAGGTGTGGTCGGGGTCCCTCTGGCCTCTGCGACCCTCAGCAAGGTCACCCGCCCCCCACCTTGTTAACTCTTTCCGTGTTCCCCCTTGTCACTGCAGGGCGACAGAGGAGAGAGGGGCCCAGAGGGGTTCCGTGGCCCCAAGGGCGACCTTGTAAGTGAGAGAACCTGGGTTCTCTGGGTCCTTCCTGGGCAGAACCTGGTCCATGAGGGTGGGGGAGTCACACAGACAGCAAGTCCAGGGAGGCCTGGGGTGGCTGCCCTCTCCTGGAGGTAGGAGGAGCCCCTGGGTAGTGCCAGGCCCGGCCTGAGGAGAAAAGCCTTCCCCCCAGCCCAGGTAGCTTCCCCAGGAGCCCCCGGCCTTGTTTCCCCTGTGGCTCCTTGAAGCTACTGTCACCTAACAAGCTCCTCTTGGGAGTGGCCGGGCAGGGGCCAGAGGACCACTGACGTCCATCAAGAGGCCCTGGGCTGTGAGGCCTGACCTTGTGCCAGGACTGCCCAGCTGAGAGATGGAGCAACAGAAAACACGACTCTCGGGTTAAGTGACACTGAGACAATCAGACATCTGCCAAAATGAACTGAAGTGACCATCTCCAAACCCATCTCATCTTCCCCCGGCTTGAGAGCATCCCCAAGACCCTAAGATAGCTCCTGCTTGATGGGCCTTTTCCCCTAAGGGTTGGGTCTGGCCCCCACAGCTGTCCCCCAGCCAATCCTGAGTCTAGGAAGTGGTGGGCAAGCCTCCTGCCCACCTCCCAGGATCCAGTGACACATCTGGGAGAGCAGTCCCTGAGGCCTGACTGTGGTTCCTCCGTGTCTCCTAGGGCAGGCCTGGTCCTAAAGGCATCCCCGGCATGTCTGGGCCCAGTGGAGAGCCGGTGAGTGTCCGGGGCTGCCAGTGCATGGGGGGGTCAGGGTGGGTGACCTGTGCAGCTCTCCTAACCCTCTGCCCACATTCAGCCTGGACCCACACTTCCTCCTGGCCCCCTGGCTCCTCCCCTACCCCAGCCTGAGAGGACAGGGTGGCACAGCCGGTGGTGGGAGGCAGAGCTAAAGGAGGGGAGGGGAGGGAGAGACCCTGGCTGCCGTCCTGCCGCCCTCCCAGCACGTGGCTATGTCTGTGGTTCCAAAATTGGTCTAGCCTGTGGGACTAGGCTCGATCCTGGCCTAGGCTCGATCGAAGGCCAGATCCTGGCTCCCAGGCCTCAATCTCCTGTTCTGTAAAGTGGGCACAGCAGACTTTCCCTGGAGTGCTGTGAAGAGTTTGGGTGCATCCTCCCTGCCCTCACCTGCACGATTGGAGGACAGCACAGGTCACCACCTGCCTGAGCCCAGGAGGGTAGACCCACGGCAGGACAGTGGGGAAGGGCAGGGCCTGGAGGGGGCCCACCACTCACCCAGCCTCACACTGTCCCATCCCCAGGGCATGCCAGGCAAGGACGGCCAGGACGGCGTGCCAGGACTCGATGGCGAGAAGGTTGGTCCTGCCTGGGGGTCTGCAGGGAGGAGGAGGGTGTGTGGGGCATTCAGCCTGCAGGACCCCAGCACATGTCCCACAAACCCCACAGGGAGAAGCTGGTCGCCACGGTGCCCCGGGAGAGAAGGGGCCCAACGGGCTACCGGTGAGTGCATGCAGCTACCGGGCGGCCATCTACCCCGAGCAGGGGTGTGTGTGGGGTCTCTGCATCAAGGCCAGGGAGGCTGCGGGAGCCCCTCACTCTCAGGGTGCTCTGTCTCTGACCTTATGTGCTGACCTCTGACCTACAGGGTCTCCCCGGACGAGCAGGGTCCAAGGGTGAGAAAGGAGAACTGGTACGTGGTTGCTTTCTCCAGGACAGGGAGAGGGGAAGGTGCAGCCGCAGTCTGGGTCCTGGGGGCAGAGGGGGCCCTCTCCTGCAGGCAGGCACTCAGGGTTCACCCCTCCCCCGCAGGGCAGACCTGGAGAGCTGGGTGAGGCCGGCCCCTCGGGAGAGCCTGGTGTCCCTGTGAGTATCTGCAGCTCTTGCCCCCTACTCGTGTGTGTGTGTGGAGCCTGCTGACACCCTCTGTCCCTTCTCGAGTGTAGGGAGATGTTGGCATGCCCGGCGAGCGTGGAGAGGCTGGACACAGGGGCTCAGCGGTGAGTTGGGGAAATGAAGTCTCAGGGGGCAATGGGCTCAGGGCCCGTTTCTCTGTGGGCTGGGGTGACATCTTGGAGGTATGAAAGGGCTGAGTCTGTGAAAGTTGGGACATGGTGGTGGCTGGGCCCCAGCTGTCCTGTCCTTGAGACTCTGGCTGAGGGTGCAGAGGCCCAGCACCCAGCACCAGGCCGAGGGAGCAGCCCCACCTCAGGCCCCTCCACGGACCCAGCAATGATGCCACCAGCCTTGGTGCCCAGGGCAACAGGGGAATTGGTGCCTGGTGCCACGTCCGGCTGATGCACGGGGTCCCAGGGCCTGACCTCTGCTACCTCAGCTGCCCCCAGGATGCCCCCTCCCCAGCAACTGGGCCAGATGGCTTGGGGTCAGTCCTTGTGCCTGCCTGCCCACCCAGCCCCCAAGGGGAGGCGGAGCTGGACTAACGCTCTACCTCTGTCTTTCAGGGGGCGCTGGGCCCGCAAGGCCCCCCCGGGGCCCCTGGCGTCCGTGGCTTCCAGGTGGGTGAGATTTGGGGCCAGGGAGCCCAGGTGGGCCAGTCGGGCTTGGGGAGAGTCAACACTGGGCTCCTTTGTGGGGCTGATGAGCTGGGCCCTTGTCTGTAGGGCCGGAAGGGCAGCATAGGAGACCCCGGCCTGCCGGGCCCCCAAGGCCTCCGAGGTGGTGTGGGCGACCGGGTAAGTGCTGTCCCTGCAGGAATCCCTGCACCCCCACGCCCCTCATCCCACCTCCCACAGTTCCACAACACACTCAAAGGCAGTGTTGGTGCCCAGTAGTCAGCACTGGGGGGTCCCCATTGTCCCTGAGACTTGGGGGCTGGGGCCATCAGGGAGGAGGCTAGGGGCAAGCTCCCAGCACGCTCAGGGGCCAAGATGCCAAGTGTCCGGGAGGAGCCCATGTGTGCCGAGCTGGTCCTGGCACCCCAGTGGGGGAAGGGCACTGGCCCCCTCCCCAACCCCGCTGTGATCCTCTAACGCTCATCACCCCTTTCTGACCAGGGCCCGGGAGGAGCTGCCGGCCCCAAGGGCGACCAGGTGAGACATCAGTGGTCAGGTCAGCTGGGGGGCTGCCACTGTCTTCAGGGCTGGGGGCACCTCCTTCTCTCCCTCCCTCCCTCCTTCCAGCTTTGTCGCTGCCCCCACTCCTGGCCCCCCAGGCTGACAACTCAGAGCACCCATGCAGACCGGGGTCAGTTGGCTCCTGGGTACAACAGAGGCTGCCTGTGGCCGGGGGTGCTTCTCAGGGACCCTCAGAGTAGGCATGCTCCCCATTGGCTGTCTGGGTCCCAGGAGCAGCACCTTCTCTCTGGAGGGCCCAGGGTGGGAGAGGGGCCCACAGCTCTGCTGCTGACCCCCCAACCCCCTGGAGTACCAAGAGCACCTAAAATGGTCCAAACCCACCTGAGGCTCTGCTCGCTGTCTGCCTGGCACCCAGGCCTGAGTCTTGGGCACGGCTCCCGCCAAGAATGGGTGTCGGCAGCTCAGCACTGTGTCATTTCAGGGCATCGCAGGTGCTGACGGCCTTCCTGGGGATAAAGGAGAACTGGTGAGTGTGACAGGCGGCCTCTTGCCATGGTTGTGGTGCGGGGAGGGCAGCATCTGCAGGTCTGTGGGGTGGGGGTGGGGCCGAGTCGAGGCCGAGGCAGAGGGTGGGACCTGTGCTGTCCCCTGTGGTGGGTCTTCTATCCCTCACCCCCTCTCCACACTCCCTCTGTGACTTTTCAGTATGAACTAGCCAGAGCTGAGGCTGAGCTACAGAAAACGCTGCTTCCACCGAGCTGATAGAACAAAAGGCTGATAGAACTGACAGTCACACTTCGGGAGGTGACTGAAAGGGAACAGTCAGGGTGTCTGGGAACAGGGACCATCGTGGCCGCACGTGGCTAGGGTCTCTGGCTCCGTGACCAAGCCTTTCTTTAAGTCTGGAAACGGCTCAGTCCAGGACCCTCGTCTCCAGCAGAATCTCGTAGCCCAGAGCCAACCTTTCCAGCTGGGGTGCTGGGCACCAGCTGTGGCTGGAGCGGAGGTGGTGTCCGGCTCTCACCGGAGAGCGGCCCGGGTGGAGGAGGGGTCCAGGGCCATCTGGCCACCGGCTGCTGCCCACTCCCTGTCCACAGCCTGCCAGGCAGATTCCTGGGTTCACAACTGGAGAAGGGGGGGCCTCAGCCACAGAGAGCTTCAGCTCTACCTTGTAAAACAAGAGTGAGAACAAAGCAAACATGGGTGAGAAGTGCACCACTGCTAATGACACTGCTTAGGGAAAATAAGGTGGCTCCCTGATGACTCAGACGGCAAAGCGTCTGGCTGCAGTGCAGGAGACCGGCTTCGATCCCTGGGTCGGGAAGATCCCCCAGAGAATGAAATGGCAACCCACTCCAGCATTCTTGCCTGGAAAATCCCATAGATGGAGGAGTCTCGTAGGTTACAGTTCCTGGGGTTGCAAAGAGTTGGACATGACTGAGCAACTTCAGGGAAAATAAGTTTAAAAACATCAGTAGCTACAATACAATCTCAGCAATATAAAAATATAAAAAGAATATACAATATTTATGAACATATAAGAAACATACCTAGAGTAAGAAGGAGTAACCCCTGTGGATGCTGTCATGTAATCAGACAGCAGCTTCATGGGCGACTCGCTTTCTCTTCCTCCCCATCTAATAACAGGCAAAGCTGGCTCCTGGGGAACTAGTTCCCACAGCCAACAACACGTGAGTAACTGAAGTGCACAACTTCCCTTCTGCTCTTTTCCAGGGTCCCAGCGGCCCTGTTGGCCCCAAAGGAGAGGTGAGTGCCTGGCAGACACTGGCTCCCCGGCCCCCTTGGGGCCCCAGGCTGGCTCTGGGGCACTGATGGCCGTGTGGGTCAGAAGTGGGGAAACTGCCAGCTCCGAGGGAGAAGCCCCTGCAGGTGGCTCGGCCATGACCCCCTCCCTGCTTCTGTTTCCCTCCAGTCCGGCAGTCGCGGGGAGCTGGGCCCTAAGGGCATCCAGGGCCCCAATGGCACCAGCGGCGTAGATGGCGTCCCTGGCCCCCCTGGCCCCGTGGGCCTCCAGGGCGTGCGAGGCGTGCCTGGCATCACTGGAAAACCTGGGGTCCCGGTACGTGTCCCCTGGGAGCCAGTGCTCCTGCATGTTGGGCTCTTCCTGGATCTGGATCAAGTCCTTTCCAGACAATCAGGGTTCCTAGTGTTCGTGGGGGTGCCCCAAAGAGAAGTCAGTGGGCCCAATATGATGATGGATTTGGGGGTGAATTTCAGGGGAAAGAAGCCAGCGAGCAACACATCAGGGAGCTGTGCGGGGGGCTGGTCAGTGGTGAGTGTCCTTCCTCCCTCCCACCCCACCCTGCCTGGTCCACAGTGCCTGCAGCCTCACCCACCCCCAGCAGGGTCCCATTCTCACCCCCACCCTCCCCCTCCCCCCCACCCCCCAGCCTCCCCCTCCCCTACCTCCAGCCTCCCCCTCCCCCCACTGCCACCCCCCACCCCCAGCCTCACCTCCACCCCACCCTCACCCCACCCTCCATCACCTTCCAGCCAAGCCCACTGCTGGCGTCCCTGGGGTCTGCACTGGGTGGGCTCCTTCCCCTCAGCATTTCTTAGGCCTGTGATTTGCTCCTCAGCATTTCTCAGGGACAGCATACTGACACCATTTCTCACAGACCCAAAGCAGTTACAGCCCTTCGCAGTCAATGAACAAGCTGTCTTTGAAGAGCGGTATGCTCACACTTCACGTAACACACTTCTGATGAATACACGCCTGATCTTTGTTTTCCAAAAGAGCAAATCGCGCAACTGGCCGCGCACCTGAGGAAGCCCCTAGCACCAGGCTCCATCGGGCGACCGGGTCCTGCTGGCCCCCCGGGCCCCCCGGGCCCCCCAGGCTCCATTGGTCACCCCGGGGCTCGAGGGCCCCCTGGATACCGAGGTCCCACAGGAGAGCTTGGAGACCCTGGACCCAGAGGTGAGTGCAGCCCACTCCACCATGCAGCCACACGCTGGAGCCCCCCACCAGTATCTCCATGCAGTCTCCACGTTGAGATGCTCCCTTATGGGGACAGGGCGGGGAAGAGGCCCAGAGGGGAAACTGACCTCAGGGGCCCCATCCTTCCCCTCCCCTCTCCTCTCATCCCACCCTTCCCCTCCCCACGGGCTCCTCTAGAAAAGCCCCAGAGGTTAAGCCATTGCTAGAAATGCCTGGGGTACAGCCCTTCATGCTCTGGGGCCCAGCTCCTTATTAAACCCAAGGGTATGACAACATTTTCCAAAATGTGATGTTCTTCTCAAGTTTCATTAGAACAACATTTGGGGGAGGACAGGCTGAGAAGAATGAGAGGAATGAACCAACAGGAGCCCCATTTATATGTAAGAACAGTTCCTGTAATGAAAACTGGCATGTGTGAACATTTCTGTGGCAAAAGGCAAAAGTTAATGATATTGAGAAATGCATCTTAAGAACTAGGAGAGGTAATTTAGAAAGAGGTGGAAACCTTGACCCCCTGCCGTGGTGCCGTCGTCGAGGGAAGCTCAGTGCCCACACAGTAACACGGCTGTGGGAACTTCTGGCCATTAACCTCTTCTAAAAAAGGCCTTGAATACTTGGTTCATTATACATCATCTGCTACCACAGTCTGACTGTCTCAGGTCAGCTAGCTTCCCAGCCCAAATTCAGGATTTAGAGCTCTCATTGCTGCTAGTTCGTTTCAAACTTATTAACCAAATAATTTTCTATTTCTGAAAAACCGTTTAAGAAAAATGAAACTTACTTCTGTGAGTTCCTTTGTTCATCTGTGAGGTTCAGTGTAAACACTTCAGTAGATGAAATCGCTTCTGTAATTAGTGGTGTCGTTTCGTTACTGTAAAGACACTGAGAGTATTTTCAGCGCTAGAGGGCAAACGCCGGCGGACGCCCTTCTCTTCCCGGCAGGCTGAAGGCCACTGTCAGACAGCTTCCTGTTGTCTTGGGGACTTTACTGTCTGCAGTGGGGGATGGTTCCCCCCAAAGACAGACCAACAAGGTTTTATCCAAATAGGGATCTGAGTGCCTTTAAGACTGTTGAAAATAAAATTCAAAAACAGCATTCATCACCTTTATGGATTCTCAGAAAAACAGCATGACAGGACTCAGTGGAGGCAGCCATTCAGCTGCAGGGTCACTGTGCTCCCTGGGGTGCCTGCCTCGGGCTGGGGACACCTGAGGGTTATTGTTTGAGTTAAAAGAGAACATATTCTATAGGTCCTCGGGCAGATGCCACTGTCACTGCTGGGCATCCATCTCCCCAGAACAAAACGAGTCAGGGAGCCGTAGAGGCCGGGGAAGCCCAGGACCCGTGGGAGGCCCTGACTGCCTGGCCCTGGGGCTCCTAGTCCTCTGCAGAAGGTGTGCTACCTTCTGTGATGGGAAAAACGACAAACACCAATTGACAGGAAACTGGTGTCACTGCTTTTAGTGTCAGGCAGGACAGATGCCCCCAGCCCAGCTGTCTGCCTTAAGCAGCATCACTATGTGGACAAGAGGCTGTTTCCCCAGAACATCCCCAGGTCTTGCAGCCAGCATCACACAAGGCATGGGCAGCCAGCGGGCGCTCGCAGAGGGCCTTAGCGCACCTTCCAGACACCAGGGCCACAGAGGCCAAAAGCAGCCACGAGTGAGGGAGCAGAGAACAGAGTTCAGGGGGTGTTTGAAAACACCCTAAATAACTGTCAAAACTCATGGTGAACATAGGAATACACGGTAAACGCTCAGATTGAACAAGCTCAAAGTCCGAGAGTGATGTTCTGATACTGGGAGTCACACAAGTGGGTGACGTTGAGCCCGACACTTTGCTGCGTGTCCTTTCTAAATGTGTTTTGATTCAGTAAAAAGCTTAGAAAGCAGGCACCCTGCTTGTAAGAAGGCGGATCACCACTCACCACAGCCAGTCTGTCTTTGAACTTGAATCAGAGCTTCTAAGCATATGATTATGTCACTTGCTCTTAACAGGAAACCAGGGTGACAGAGGAGACAAAGGCTCAGCTGGCGAGGGCCTGGATGGGCCCGATGGAGACCAAGGGCTGCAAGGTACGAGACCACTGTCACTAACGTCCCACGGGCACATCTGGGGGGCGAGCACACTTCATCGCCTTCTAACAGAACAACTTCTCTCTCTTGGCAAAGCATTCTTAGAGGCGGGGTCAGGAGCTGTTTCAGTAACCACTTTTATATGGAAAAGCTGAATCAATGAATTTATCACCCTGTGTTGAAGTAGATTCAGTTAGATTCTATTCAAGTAAAGCCGTCAGGTATTTCAGTTCAGTTCAAACAGAATTTTCTCTTAATTGACCCACGTGTACCCTGGGTGTTGGCAGTTTTCACGTCAAATATAAATGCTCTGCCAAGAGGGAAGAGGGCAGCTCCAGCCGTGTTCCCTTCTGTGCCTTCTGGTGGGGGGATACATGCTGGGACCACCTCAACACACACCCATCAGCACCGCCCGGCTCCTGCTTTCTCCTCTGCTGACCTCCTCTTCCACCTGCTGTCCACCTGCTCAGGTGCCCCCACACAGGCCACCCCCGTGGCTACCACCCTCATCGACAGCACCCCCATCCCTCACCCAAGACTCATTCCTCACACGGCACCGACTGACTCACTCCACGCTACCTTGCTAAGGACAGAACCCCGACTCCTGCACCCTGGGCCCATCCTCCCCACGCAAGGCCTCTGCCCTCACTGTTCTCCAGCCTGAGTGCGCCTCCCCTGGGCCCCTCCCAGAGTTAAGAAACAAGCTAGAGAAACACAAGCGTTGGGTTGGCTTAATGGACACTCCACTGATGTCCCCTTTCTGTGTCTCCACTCACCTTCCTGGGGGCTCTCAAGGACCGCAAGGCGTGCCCGGCATCAGCAAAGACGGCCGAGATGGGGCTCATGGAGAGCCTGGGCTCCCCGGCGATCCTGGCCTTCCTGGTGCCGTTGGCGCTCAGGGGCCTCCTGGCATCTGCGACACCTCTGCCTGCCAAGGAGCTGTGATGGCAGCTGTCGGGGAGAAGTCAGGTCCCCGAAGCTCCTAAAACACAACTTCGGGAAGAGTGAGAAAGCGGTGCCAACTGAGCAGTGGGCTCTGGAAGGATCGTGGGGACCAGTGGCATCCTGGTATTGATGGGGGACGCCGCCCAGCAAGCCATCCAGCAAGGCTGCCCCTCCTCGTCCTCAGCAGCGACGACTGGACACTTGGTCCCCAAGAGCATGCTTCATCGAGCTGCTGTCAGAAGTGTTCCGTCTCTACATGAATTTACAATGGTCCCTTCAGCTGTAACGTCATACCTCAGACACAGACCAACATTTTCAGAAGGACTGAGGGTGTACACACAGAAGGTTCCGTACAATTCCGAGAAAGAACAGTCAGCAACTTGTTTACATGGCATTTGTGTAAAGACTAAGATAACACTTCAATAAAATGACACATGAAATCTTCAGATTAATGACTGGCCACAGTATTACCAAAAAAATAAATAAAGAATTTAACGTACGGTATCCCTTCCATACAAAGGTCTCGTCTGATTTACCTGCTTCTTTTGTGCACAAACTTTTAACTATCTCTGTTGACAGTATTTATTGAAAGTGACTGTATTGCACTAAAGCCTATTGGGATTATCTGTTGTAACAAATAAAGCCACTCATTTGAAAAACTCAGTTCCAAACATTACAGTTTATTACACAGAACGTAATGACTCTATGAAAATGAGGGCACTGAAGCAATACTACTGTGACAATATTTCATTTATGGACAAAAGTACCTTTAAAGGAGGTCTCTGGAAAATTTCCAGCAAAAAAGTTTGAAAGAGGACTGCATTTTGCAATAAAGTTCGGTCCAGCTGGAAATCATTACAAGGGGAAGTGATAAACAAAAGAAATAAAATTCCCAAACTACTTACAGTTAAGAAAAATTTAACTCATTCTAGTTGCTAACGGGGCATATCTAAAATGTAAATAAAATAAGTAAAAAGCAATGTACCTTTTAAGACTAAAGAAATTACAAAGGATGTTAATTTTTTTAAGTTATCATGTTAAGAAAACATGATGGAATCAGACTGATAATTGAAAAATTACTTACTAATCGTCAAGATGTCTTCATCCCCAAAAGGTCTAAGAGGACATAAATGGGTAAGTATTTTGTTCTAGATAAATATTTCTACAAAATGGGCTTTCAAAGTCCACATTAGAGTCCCATGAGCTGAGACACGTCCCTCTCAAGTTAGACTGTCAGAGCGGAAGTCCAGGGTCGAGGTGATGTTTGCGTGTCACAAAGGCGTGGCTGTCTACTGCCCAGGAACCAGTGTTCACGTCCATCACTTGATCTCCACAGCTGGGCTGCTCTGTAGACTCTCCTGCGCAGGACATGTCACCAGGGAGTCTGGTCTGGTCAACTTTAGCCTTCTGCCAGTTTTACCGCAAAATACACTCTCAAATTCCTAAAATCGAGACAAGACCATCAATGTACTGTATGCACAAACATGAAAACTGCTATTTTCAAAAACACAAAAGGTTGACATTAAGAGCTAAACTACATCAAAACATATAGTTAAGGTGTCACAAATATATGTCACATCTTGTAAGGGGATAAAGATGGGGATTCAAACACTTTCCTTGGTTACCTTTACATGTATTTTTATTTCATTTTCCAAAAGATTCTCAAAATGCCAGACCATATTGTAAACCCTTCTGATGTTCAAAAAAACACCCATAGTTTTTATTTTCATTGTGGTAACACAGACATAAACTCTACCATTTTAACCATTTGGAAGTGTGCAATTCAATAGCATTAAGTATGTTCACACTCTTGTGCAAACCATCACCACTTCCATTTCCAGAACTTTCCACCACCCCACACAGACCCCGTGTACCATTACGCACCCCTCCCACCAGGGGCATTTACAGTCTCCACCCCCCTGCTGCTAAGTGCCAGACTGAGGTGACTCCCCAGTATCCTACTGGCTGTGGGTCAAGTTAATGCCACTCTACCTCTAAATGCTTTAGAAAAGGCCTCGGTTTTAATGGCTGTATCTGTCTCAAGCTCACAAAAGGAGAAGGCGAGTGCAAGCAGACAACCTGAGGCTCACAGGCCTCCAGGAAACAAAAGATACAGGCCTGTGAGATGTAGAAGGCGGGAAGTCCCACAGGCCACAGGTTGGGCCCGCTCGCCAACATGAAGCTTTGCATGTCGTGAGAACTTAACACTCTGTGACAACTTCAGCA
Organism: Bos indicus; assembly: GCF_029378745.1. Taxonomy (NCBI): domain Eukaryota; kingdom Metazoa; phylum Chordata; class Mammalia; order Artiodactyla; family Bovidae; genus Bos; species Bos indicus. The sequence goes on along the minus strand of NC_091772.1, from coordinate 54,585,177 downwards.
GAGAATTCTTTTCCGTATAAAGTTTTTCATGTAATATACAATACTGAATAATCTTAATTGGTTTATTTCTCCCTGAGATGCCTCAGGAGTCTTCTGGAAAACTCAGAGTCAGTTAGAGAAGGAAACTTATTACAACCTGTTATCAATAGCAGCTCAATATTCCAGGAAAACTTTGCTGCCTTAATAGAGACAGAAAACCATATCGAGTATTGTACCACCTTACTTTTAATAGCAAACTTCATTTACTTAATTCAATTCAGTCTAATCTGAGCCCATCATGACCACATGTAAAACACTTTCCTTAAGGTTCCTTTTCCACAAACCTTCCATCACTTTCTGTATACATATTAATTTGTCCTTTATTTTTGCCCATTCAGAAACAACAAGCTCTGGGACAAAACTATTCTCCCTTTACCCCATGAACAAAGATATTTCAATTCTTTATATCTTCCTCTCACTGAGGGTGAATATCCTACTTTCTTTACATACTGAAATGCTTCCCTTATTACTTTTAGTAGCTTAATTGCATATCTATTACAATTTTAACCCTTAAAAACTTTAATCTCTAGTGAAAACCAAGAAGCAAGTAATTGAACTGTTCTTTATATCAGCATGTTTTGATTGGCAAACTTAAGAACACATTCTGTAACCTCTCAAAGCATATATTTTCCTATGATACAATTTTTCAATTTAATGTGGTACAGGACATGTGTCTAATAAGCCCAAATAACTTAAGATTTTTTTCTCTCTCAGAAGACAAAAGGTGAACTTAGACTTGTCCAGCAATCAATGTTCAGTGTTTTATCTTAATGAAAAATGACTTAGACCTTTAATGAATTTCTGTCACAGAACTTAGTTGAGCAAAACTAGTTTCAAGTTACCAAAAATTTGGAAAAACTAATACATAATTATTCCTAAAGAGTTCATCTGAAAGCTTTTATCCCATTTATCTCTATTTTATTATTTATGATAATATTATACAGACATTACCCATCCAAAGATCACATAGCTTGTATTTCAATACAAAACTTATCAGTTTATAACTATTATCCCATTCTCTATCTCTATTATAAAACCGCCCTAAGCTGTATAATCGGAGAAGGCAATGGCACCCCACTCTAGTACTTTTGCCTGGAAAATCCCATGGATGGAGGAGCCTGGTAGGCTGCAGTCCATGGGGTTGCTAAGAGTCGGACATGACTGAGCGACTTCACTTTCACTTTTCACTTTCATGCATTGGAGAAGGAAATGGCAACCCACTCCAATGTTCTTGCCTGGAGAATCCCAGGGACGGGGGAGCCTGGTGGGCTGCCGTCTATGGGATCGCAGAGTTGGACACGACTGAAGCGACTTAGCAGCAGCAGCAGCAGCAGCAAGCTGTATAACAGTAGCAAAACTTAGGTATCCATTAGCAAGCCATCTTTTCCCTAAATCTACAGAGTATTACGGCCAGGCCATATTACAAAGGAAAATCATTTTTTGTACATTTTACTGGTTTGTGACTGAAAGCAGTCCAATTCTGGAGAATGTACCACAAAAGGCTGCATTTGAGAAGTGAGCTTGCGTCCCCAGGGCTGGCACACTTACACACAAGACAAATGCAAACACAGATACACATAGAACAGGATTCCCGCACACAAAAACAAAAGGCGAATCCAAGCATTCCCTGAAGGTCCCCAAAGCTTCCTGTTTTAACAACAAACAAAATGCAAATGAAAAGACAAGAAATCGTGACCACCAGCGTCCTGGCAACTCACCCAGCAAAGGTAAAACTTCGTAACAGTTGGGATACGCTGAATTTACTTGATTTTAAAAAGGCTCTTTCTCTCTTCCCCCTTTGATTTGTACTTCTACTAATTAACCCACAACTAAAGTCACAGGCACTGTGAGTTGTGTCTGCATTTCAAGAACATGATAACAGTTGTAACTTCAGGGTTTCTCCTAGAAATATTTTGATCTCTGAGGGTCATGATACTGAGAAAATATCTAAGCCAGTTTTCTCTGATAGGCAAAAAAAACCAGTTTCAGAATTTCAACAGTTTCATCTTAACCAATTTTCTCTAGAGTTTGAATGAAGAATGTTGTGGCCATGTGGTGTTTAAAAAAAAATCACTTTTCTTTTTATAGAAGCATAGTTGAACATTTAACAGTTTTGTAAAATACACCCTAGACTACAAGATAGAACAGAGCACTGATCACTCACACTTAATTATTCATGGCCAGTGTTGTCAAATACCAAGCAAACCAACAAGTCAAGGCAAACCTGTCTCTCAAGGCTCAAGTTCCCTAGTCTCAAAAGAGGGAGTTCCTAACCAGTGGCCATCAGAAACAAAGCCACATGACAAAGCCTTACTTAGTCCAAAAGGGAAAATCCCAATGAATACTCCTCTGCAGCTGAAGTCAATGTGATAGGGAAGAATACTCTGGTGTCGCCACACATCAGTTCCATTACTTACCAAAGACGTCTCAACTCGCCAATGTGAGCACCTTGTTTTCCTTTACCAGAAGTGCCATAGGCCAAGGACGCCCGGTCGGTGGCAAGCGCCTGGTGCTGCCCCTGAGAAAAGGTGCTCAGGTGCTGGACAGGATCCATCTGGGTCACTGAAACTCACTGAACCAAATCTGGGTCCACTTGCCCATGCACAGTAAAGCCAGTTTACTGACAGCAGGGTGTGGTGAAGGAAAGTGCGGTGTTTGTTGCAGGTACCAAACAAGGAGCTCAGATCTTCTGAGCATTAGCACTGATCACTGGACAAGCCTAAGTTCACCTTCTTTCATCTTCTTTGAGAAAAAAAACTAAAGATGCTCGGGCTTATTAGACACATGTCCTGTCCCACATTAAATTGAAAAGTTGTAGGAAAACGTATGCTTTTAGAGGTTACAGAATGTGTTTGTATGTTTGCCAATCAAAACATGCTGATGTAAGTGAAGTGCAAGTCCCTCAGTCATGTCTGACTCTTTGTGATCCCCATGAACTATACTGTCCATGGAATTCTCCAGGCCAGAATTCTGGAATGGGTAGCCTTTCCCTTTTCCAGGGGATTTTCCCAACCCAGGGATCAAACCCAGGTCTCCTGCATTGCAGGCAGATTCTTTACCAGCTGAGCCACGAGGGAAGCCCAGGAATCCTGAAGTGGGTAGCCTATCCCTTCTCCAGAGGATCTTCCCAACCCAGGAATTGAACTGGGGTCTCCTGCGTTGCAGGCAGATTCTGTACCAACTGAGCCATCAGGGAAGCCCATGGTGATGTAAAGAACGGTTCAATTATTTGCTTCTTGGTTTTCACTAGAGATTAAAGTTCTTAAGGGTTAAAATTGTAATACATATGTAATTAAGCTTCTAAAAGTAGTAAAGCAAGGATTTCAATGTGTAAAGCAAGTAGGATATACACTCTCAGTGAGAGAAGATATAAAAAATGGAAATATCTTTGTTCAGGGGGTAAAGGGCAAATTGTTTTGTCCCAGGGCTTCTGGTCTCTGGGTGGGAAAAAATAAAGGACAAACTAACACGGATACAGAAAGTGATGGAAGGTTTGTGGAAAAAGAATCTTAAGAGTTTTGCATGTGGTCAAGATGGCCTCAGATTAGACTGAAATGAATTAAGTAAATGAAGTTTGCTATTAAAAGTAAGCTGGTGCAAGACTCAATGTGGTTTTCCCTCTCTGTTAAGGGAGCAAAGTTTTCCTGGAATATTGAGCTGCTTTTGATAACCACTGCTTTTGATAACAGCTACTAAAACTAGCTGACTCTGAGTTTTCCAGAAGACTCCTGAGGCATCTCAGGGAGGAAATATTAAACTAATTGACATTATTTAGTATGTTAAATTACATGAGAAACATTATATGGAAAAAATTCTCTGATGTTGTCACAGAGTATAACTAATCATGACATGTAATACTGCACATGGGTGAGCAGACCCAAGTTTGGTTTAACAATATTTGATGACCCAGATGGGATTTCCATTGCATCTGGGTGCCAAAATCTGTTACTGAACAGAATTTGGGTTCCCTCGCCTGCACACAGTAAAGCCAATCTACTGACACCGGGTTGTGGTGAACGAAAGTGCAGCATTTATTGCAGGCGCCAAAACAAGTTCGGGTCATTCGAGCATAAGCCACCCAGACTCCTTGTTTGGCACCTGCAATAAATGTTGCCCCTTTCTTTCACCGCAACCCGGTGTCAGTAGATTGGCTTCACTGTGTGCAGGCGAGCAGACCCAAATTTCATTCAGTGACTTTCAACCTCATCAATTAAAAAACAATAAGGAAAATAGGAAAGGGAGCCACTGCATATTAAAAGATATTTAAGAGCTATGAACCAAACACAGTGTTTGGATACTGACTCAAATAAGTCAACTGTAAAACGACAGTTGTGAGCCAGAAAAATCTGGACAGGGATTGAGATTAAGGAAGAGGATGATGATGCGGTTGTGCTTGTAACCAGCACTTTCCTTTTTTAGAGACACATTTGCAAATGAAGAGATGTGACACCTGGAAACACTTTAAAATAATTTGGTGAGGGTGGGAGGATGGGGATGAATCGGTAAAATGAAGTTATGCCTGAGGCTGAGCTATGGGACACAGGCATTCATTATTCCAGTCTCTCCATTTTTGTGCGTGTATCCATTTCCGTTTTTTTGTTTTTTAAAGAACAGCATTCTTACACAATTAAGTCTAGGTTTATCTATTTTTATTGTGGTAAAATATATATAACATAAAACTTGCCATTTTTACCATTCATAAGTGTAAAATCCAGTGGCTTAAGTACACTCACAAAGTTGTGTAATCATCATCATTATTTCCAGAACTTTCTCATCTTTCCAAACTGAAACTCTGTCCCCATTAAATACTAACTCGCCATCCACCTCCCCCAGCCTCTGGCACCATTCTACTTTTTGACTGTATGAACCGGATGACTTCATATAAGTGGAATCATACAGTATTTGTATTTTTGTGTCTGTCTGTTCTCATTCAGCATCCTATTTCTGAGGTCCATTCATGTTGTGAGGCATGTGTCAGAACTTCATTCCTTTTTGTGGCTGAATAGTATTCTATTGGCTGTAGAAACATTCTGCTTATCCATTCTCCTGTTGATTGGATTATCTCCACCACTTGGATTGTTTCCATCTTCTGGTGACCGTGAATAACGTGGCTATGAACACTGGTATACAAGTACCTGTTCAAGTCCCTGGTTTTCTACTCTCATGGGTATTTACAATACCCAGAAGTGGTATTGCTGGATTATACAGTAATTCTACATTTAACTTTTTGAAGAACCACTAGCTGTACCATTTTACATTCTCACCAGCAATCCCAAAGTTTTCTATTTCTCCACATCCTCACAAACACTTGTTATTTTGTTTTGTAATAGCCACACCTAATGGGTGGCAAAGACCCAGATGCTGGGAAAGATTGAAGGCAGGAAGAAAAGGGGACAACAGAGGACAAGATGGTTGGATGACATCACTGACTCAATGGACATGAGTTTGAGCAAGCTCTGGGAGATACTGAAGGACAGGGAAGCCTGGTGTGCTGCAGTCAATGGGGTTGCAAAGAGTTGGACACGACTGAGCGACTGAACACCACCACCACCACTTAATGGGTGTGAACTAGTATCTCATATCCTTAAAGTGCTTTTGATCTGCATCTCCCTGATCATTAGTGATGTTGAGCATCTTTTCATGTATTTATTGGCCATTTGCTCATCTTCCTTGGAGAAATGTCTATTCAAGTCCTTTGCCCGTTTTTGAATCGTGTCATCTTTTTGCTGCTGGACTATAGTAGATTTAAACTTATTTTATGACCACGAAGGGAAGTGTAAGCACTGTGTCTGCTGCCACTGCTCTACCTCCCAAGTCATCTGGAGCTGCTGGAGTGCTCCGCCTGACCAAGTGGTGACCGAGACGGCCAGCCCGCCCAAGGCCTTCTGCCATTTGCAACAACCACCTACGCTCAGAGGCTGTATCTGTACATAAATATACTCTAATTTTCTTCCCAATATTTAAAATATTTTCAGTGGATCTTAATATAAAATGAACCATGCTTTGATCATTTTCTGTATTCTGACACCCCAAGCCGAAATATAAAATATTTATATTTTATAAATATATTTTATAAAATATAAAATATTTATTTGAGAAGGTAGAGTTTACCTTTGAGAATAACTAAACAGAAGTCATCATTTCTCAGATGAAAGAAAGTTCTTCAAGAGATTTTCTAAACAACCTTCACACAATGAGCAGACTACCTCTGGGTAGCCATCTTTATTCTCAATAGTTCTGCCAGAAGTAGAGTTCAGGTGTAGCTCAATCCAGACTCTCACACAGTCCCTGGGACTTGACTCATGGGAACTTGGAGGGACAGTGAGAGAGGGAGACAAGTGGATGTCTCCTGCCCTCGAGTGCACCAAAGGTAAACTATCACTCTGCCTGGTTCAATTAGCATCTATTTCAACAAAACCTCATTGAAATAATTGAGTTCTAAGGGATTTTTACAACTCATCAGACACCTTGAAATGATATCTGGTCAAACTTGATATTCACATTACATTTGTAAGTAGGAGAATGCCAATGATAAAATCTGTATTTTTAGTAGGAAAAAGAAAGATTGTTACAGTTACATGTCAAGAAATTATATCAGGAAGTCAGGAAGAGGAAGAAAACTGGTGTCATCCACAGACAGAGAGGAGAGAATCAAAGGCAAAAGGTTAATGAAATCAAGAGGGGTGAGAAGCCTCAGGGCCCAGGGGGGAGGGGGTGCCCTAACACTCAGCTGCACGAGAGCCCCAAGGAGACAGGACCGGCGAATCACAGTGGGAAGTGCCACACGGGCTCTCGGAACAACAGGTGTGACAGACAAAGAGAGGACAAGAAAGGCCTGAACCGTATTTCATAACCTTGACCTAATAAACGTACAGAATTCACCAGAGAATGCATGTCCTTTCCAAATAAACACAGAATTTTTAAAAATTTGACTACATAAGCGGTCACAGTGGAAGTCTCAGCAAGCTGTTAAAAACTGCCATCTTTACAGATCAGAATGTGAGAAACAGGATAGATAAAATAGACAAAATACTATTCTTAAAAAGCAGAGTCTTGGACTTCCCTGGTGATCCAGAAAGGGCAGTGGGATGAGATGTATACTGAAATAATCTTGGCAAATTACTTAAGACTTTTATGTATTTTACCTTTAAGAACAAAAATGTTCATGTAAGTGGGAGGGGGGACGTCACTAACGAAACAGTAACGACACAAAGGTTTAGGATTTTCCAGTCTAATTCTCCCCAAAATTGCTGATATTACTTCAGCCTGTTTTTTGATGGGTCCTGTAATCCGACACAGAAACAATTTACAAACTCAATGTAATTAAATTTCAGAAATATTCAGGAAACCTAATACACACAAAAATTAATATGTTTTAAACTATTTAATCTTTGAATATAGAGACAGTTAAGTTCTTTTGGTTGTTGTAAACACCATCATCATATTTGAATCAATCATATGAATAATAATTCACCATTTACAAGGTACACAGAGCCAACCATTAAATTCATTTTTTTAAACATAGAAGCTTTATTTTATTACAATAAACCAAGTATATTGCTAAAAAATGTTAAAAAAATAACCAGAATAACCACATTATAAATAACCATAAATGATCCAATTAGCACAAATCTAACATAGGTATGGCTTTAAAAGGCAATTAAAAATATACAATGAAAATAAGGAACTTGACGAAATTACAAAACTCACAAGATGGAAATGCACATGGGCAGAGGAGAGGAAATGGAGAAGAGAAACTCTCAGCACTCAGCCTGACAGGCTGGCTGTGGGAGAGGCATGCTCAGGCCCCCAGGATCTAGACATAGGAGGCTCTTTCTAAAATGGTTCTGAAATGGTTCCCTGTTTATTACACCAATGTCAGCTCAGTTCTCTTATTAGACTTATGCTTTGTCAACAGCAGCATGACAGCTGGGACCAGGAGCAAAACCAGGGCGCTGTCCACTAACCACGTGCCCCCACCTCAAGGTCTGAGGCAGGCACCTGGACCCAAGGTTCCCCGAGGCAGAGCACAGGAGCCACTGCCGGGCACATTCTCTCATCTGAAACCCCAAGGAAGGGGTGGGTCGGACCCTCGCTAACATCCAGCATCAGGTCCCACCAGGAGCCCAGCTGGCTCGCAGGGTATCAATGGCTCCTCAGCCCCAAAAGACAGGGTCAAGGTTGAGGCGCTCACTGTACCAAGAAACTGAGATGCTTGCCGCAGGTCCCCGCATAGTCCTCCATCACCCGGGCCGAAGGGTCTCTCTGCTCTGTCTTCTCAACACGTTTGATAACCAGACTGTTTGATTATTTTTGACAATGAATTGCCTCTTTTTGTTTCTATTTGTGCTTTATCCCTTTCACAACAATTTCTGAGGGCAAAAATTCACACCCTACAGGCCTGTCTCTGAAACCCCACTGAGCCCCCATACAGAGCAGGTGTCTCCTTGCTAGCTGACAACTGACAATGCAGGCTCATGCTCTGCGGTTGGTGGACAAACCCAGCTGTGCTTCGTACTTTGATAATAGATAATTCCATCATTAACAAGCAGGGTGTTACTCACACTGGACTCAGTATCTGATATTAAAGTCCAGGAAACAAAGGACAGTTTGGGACATCTTCAAGGAAAAGGATAAATAGCAATACTGACCCATTTATAGGACTGAAAGTCTCCTGGCCTAGATACTAACCTTTTTAAGAGAATCTCCATGCCTCTCCTGAATATATTTCAGGAATGCTGTGGTCCACTGCAGAGTCGTGGCCTTATCTGTCTCAGCGTTGCAAAACGGGACTAAAAGGTTCAACTCGTCACAGCAAATGCGGATTCTGCGCCTATGGTCAAAACCCAAATTAATCACATCAAAAAGCTGATGCAGAACAAGGGAATAAAGTGAATGCCTATGTTCCTCAAGGAATTAGCTAAGAGCAGCTCCTCCCTCACCAGGATCCCCTCTGCAGCACCAGGCCCCCTTGAGGGCCAACTCAGCCTTGTCGCACTCCCTGGAGAGTCTCCCCTCTTTACTTCTCCTGGGGTACATGCAAGGGCCAGCTCCAAGCCTCTAGAGCAAGGATGGACCCAAAGCCCCAAAACCAGAAGCAAAACTGTGTATGTGCTTCTTCTGGGCAGAATGTTCTTTCACTCAACAGGCCTTTACCTGCCCGCTAGGTGCCAAGGAGCTCACACAAGCTAGGACTCAGAGCACTCATCCTTCAAGGGGTCCCAGTTCATTTAGAACACAGACTACCAGCCTGTTAATGTTCCCAAACCTGGTCTTTTTAGAGATGATTTACATAACTGGAGGCTTACTCTTAGACTATTTTTAACTTTCACGAATTACACTCAGTGCTGCACGAGCTGATGTGGAACACTTGATACAATATGGCCCTTGTTGCTCATCTTCCCATGTGTACACTCAGAATTTAAGAGAAACTTTGTAAGGTAGCAACAGTGGGAATTCACTAGATGCTCTGTAACCACAGGCACCAGGCCCAACGTCTCAGCTTGTTTGATGCTGGCGTCCCACTTCAAACACCTATTTCATACACAAGGAACTTATAAGGAGACGAGAGGAACAAGAAGGTTGTTAAACTAGGAAATGGCAGAGGAAGAATTCAAACCTTCACTGTCAACAGGTAGTAGTAAGTAAAAGGCTTTTTGTCAGATGGTAGGTACTCAGTAAATGTTTATTAAATACATGTCAGAGTGGGAACAATGCCCATTATAATTCACAGTGAGTTCAGTTATGTGTGGACACATATTTAGGTGTCTAGCTGCCTAGCTTTAATATTTCCCTTTAAAAAGAAATAAATTGCCTTAGTCCAACACTATAGGTTCAGAGACGAATATATGTCTTGCTCAGTGCTCTAGTTCTTGAGCCTAAAACAGAAACTAGTACAGTACTCAACAAATGACTAACTAACTATATGTGAGGGAATCATCATGTAAAAACCCAGCTGCAATGGAAAATATAACCACCTTTGGATCTATGCAAAACAGCACAAATAAAATCAACAGATAAAACAACTCACATAAGCTGTAACCTCCTCCTTCTCCAACATTATTAGAAGAACCCAACAAAACTGAGTGACTCAGTGACCAGTGACCCTGGCCTGCACCTTGAAACTCAGATTTGGGGGATCCCACCACCACCAGTCACCACCCTGTGACTAAGCCGTGGTGCAAACAACACGGCTTATGCCAAATACCAGCTTTCCTTCCGGGGTCTGGGATCTGGCTGCAGCCGATAAGGAAGGCCCCCACGGTCAGCCCCCTACTAGTAGGATCCCAGGGCGCCAAGTCTCTCAACCGCTCTCCTGGCTGGGGACACACTCCCATGGCTTGGGGCTGACAGGCATCCCGAGTGGCTCCACTGGGAGGGGTTCCTGGGAGCTGGTGCCTGGTCCCCTGGCTCTCCCCACACGCCTCTGCTGGCTCTGCTGGGTTCTTTGTCCAAAATAGACCAGAGCCACGAGTGTTCCCAGTGATTCATCAAGTCTGGGGGTCGTTGTGAGTACTCCCACCTCACAAAACACAGTGGCCGCTGACTCCTGCCGGCTTTCTCTCCCTTTGAATATAGAAATGGCGACACCATCATTTTCTACAAAAGGCTGCCTGCCACCAGCACTGCCCACCACCTGCTTGGCGTCTGAGACAACCCTATGCTGCCGATGTTCAGGCCTTACCTTCGGTCTCTTTCCATGCGGTTGTGCCTCTCCCTGCGTTGGGACCGGCCCCCCTGCGGCCCGCTCTGGGTCTGCTCTCCAAGGGTGGCCTGGGATGACTCTGCTGACTGCCAAGCTCCCTGTGCCGCTGTGGAGCCTTCGCCCACGTTCTGAATCTCTCCAAGGGCTCTTCGTTCTACGTTTGTGTCCAACTGACGTATCCTACTCCGATTCCTCTTACTTATGGCTTGTTTACATAGCGCTTCTTCTTTGCAAAAGAAGGAAAAAGTGGTATTTTAATTTTTCAGTTCTTCTTAACTTACCCTCGTAAATGCTGAATATATTTTTCAGTATTTTCAATCCAAGATGTAAACATGAATGGGTAAGGTGCACACAGAACTGAACAGGAAGCCTCAGTATTCCACAGGGGCAGCTGGCACAGAGCTCCAGGTTTCAAACTATAAAACTGAACATAAACCAAATTAAAATACACTGAGTATTATGTGATCAATAGAGTCTGTCAAAGGTCTCTCCTTTAAATCAAGAGGCATTTTAACTGGGATCTCTGAATAGAGAAACCAAGAAGCTATTTGATTTTCCTGATATTCAGGATGGAATCTGGGATTTTTTTTAAACCCAGAAGTATTTTCTCCAATTCTTGATATGCAATTATTCTAAAATGACAACTGATACTATAACTGCAATGTTCAGAAAAGGACAAAACCTAAGTGGTTTAGGGTTAAACATGCCCTCACCTTACAAATGAGATTCCTTCCCTCTACAAAACCAGTAATCACATCATAGCTGTGACGTGTGCTACAGAAACATGTCAAGTTCCCATCAAACAGGGGTCTAGCTAATACAAGTGGTGATGAGCATTCCCAAGGTGCCATACAAAGCCAAATCTTCTACAGTGACATAATTGCTGAACACAAATTTCAGAATGGGGATAACTTTTAAAAAGACATAGAGGGGAATTCACAAGTATCAGTGATGTTTTGTTTCTTAAGCTGAATAGTCAGTACAGGAACTATTTTAATATTAACCTTTGTACCTTACAAATGTTAACGTATACTTTCGCATACAACGTCACAGTGACCAGGAAAAATTAATCACTGATGTGGGAGAAAGCAGGAGCACTCCATCACTATCCTTTCTCCATCAGCTCTCAGAAAGCACACTGTGTGAGCTGTGTTATTGTTGGACAACATGAAAAAGAATGCTTCCCAGGAAAAATGGATTGAGAGTTAACGTCAGAGGTAAGCAAAGTTTGTCTTCAGCAGTTTCTTTATGTCTAAAATGTTCTGAATCACCTTATGGCCTCTTGTTCCCAACTCAATCCTTTGCCCATCTGCAGACTGTCCCCACCAGGGCTTCCCAGGTGGTGCTACTGGTAAAGTATCCGCCTGCAATGCAGGAGACGTGGGTTCGATCCCTGGGTCAGGAAGATCCCCTAGAGAAGGAAATGGCAACCTGCTCCAGTATTCTTGTCTGGGAAATCCCATGGACAGAGGAGCCTGATGGACTACAGTCCATGGAGTGGCAAAGAGTCAGACACGACTGAGCGACTAAACCACCACCACTCAGTTCAGTTCAGGTCAGTCACTCAGTCGTGTCCGACTCTTTGTGACCCCCATGAATCGCAACACGCCAGGCCTCCCTGTCCATCACCAACTCCCGGAGTTCACTCAAACTCACATCCATCAAGTTGGTGATGCCATCCAGCCATCTCATCCTCTGTCGTCCCCTTCTCCTCCTGCCCCCAATCCCTCCCAGCATCAGAGTCTTTTCCAATGAGTCAACTCTTCACATGAGGTGGCCAAAGTATTGGAGTTTCAGCTTTAGCATCATTCCTTCCAAAGAACACCCAGGACTGATCTCCTTTAGAATGGACTGGTTGGATCTCCTTGCAGTCCAAGGGACTCTCAAGAGTCTTCTCCAACACCACAGTTCAAAAGCATCAATTCTTCGGCAATCAGCTTTCTTCACAGTCCAACTCTCACATCCATACATGACCACAGGAAAAACCATAGCCTTGACTAGATGGACCTTTGTTGGGAAAGCAATGTCTCTGCTTTTGAATATGCTATCTAGGTTGGTCATACTTTCCTTCCAAAGAGTAAGTGTCTTTTAATTTCATGGCTGCAGTCAACATCTGCAGTGATTTTGGAGCCCCAAAATATAAAGTCTGACACTGTTTCCACTGTTTCCCCATCTATTTCCCATGAAGTGATGGGACCAGATGCCATGATCTTAATTTTCTGAATGTTGAGCTTTAAGCCAACTTTTTCACTCTCCTCTTTCACTTTCATCAAGAAGCTTTTTAGTTCCTCTTCCCCTAAAATCTCTGAACGGATTTCAGACTCATGCCTCATTCATGAAGTATGAAATTAAAAAAAAAAAAAACTTTACATCTGTCAGCAACTTGAAGGTAACGAAAAATGTATCTAAGTCTATCATTTTTCTGTTTAAAGAGGTTACTGTTAAGAAAAACCAGCCTCTAAACTGAATATTTCCAGGCCAAGTATAAACTCGATGTTCAAAATTGGTATGAATGTTCAAAGTGAGGTGACTAAAGCAGAGGGAGGAAAGGGTTCCTAAAATGCAAGCAGACTTCCAAGATTATTTCATATGTTTATAAACCACCTCCCCCTTCTCCCACCCATGGCCAATTAAACCCACCCAACATCAAGGGCAAAGCTCAGGCAGGAAGAGAAAGCATCTGCCAGCTTCTGCCGTATCACTTACCTCCTACTTTAATCCAAACCTGCTCAGGCAAAGCTTTGTTTCTACTACCCAAAGTCTGCTTAGTGGATTCAATTTCTTGCTGATAACAGAAAGAAAATGCTCTTGGCAATCCAATATCCTGATGCTTGGCAGTTTCAAGTATAGAACATGAGTTACTAGAACTCTAGAGAAAATGAAGCAATAAGAACTTTATCAACATGTGACAATCTTCTCTCTACGTACAAATAAAATGCACTTTAACAGAAATAACACCAAAACTATTCATATGAACTTGAAGAACTTTTATGAGCACTTTTAAGTATCCCCGAACCACATAAATACTCTCGATTTCAAAATGTTATTGCGCTTAATGAAAGGGAAAAAAAAATCCTTGGGACCTAACTAAAATACAACTTATCCTTTTAATACAAAAGAGCAAAGCTTTACAAATTATTTTCCCTACCTGTGTTTGTGAAATATTAGAATTTCCACTAGTAGCGCAAGCATTTGTAGTAAACAGAGGGTATGTAAATTGCAAAGCAGTAGTTGCAGCAGTAGTTTTATTTTTCACTAATGTTGTACATTTGTTTTGTTGTTGATGAAGAGGAACATTCATTAGTTCGGATGGATGGCGAATAAGAGTAACCAAACTGCCAAGACAAAAGAAACCCAGAAACACGTGAAGTGTGTGTGGCGGGTAAGTTTCCTCAAACACCACAATCACTTAGTATCACACTTCCGTGGTTAACATTAGATTTTCTAGATAACAGATTCTAACTCGAATCTGTTACCATGAAAGGCCCCTCATCATGGAAATCTCTATAAAACAATTATCCACTAGTGTTGTAGGGGACAAGTTCAAACTATCTTCCTCACAATGCAAGGTGAAGCTGTGTGTTATCTTTCAGTTACAACTCCCTTCCCATCCCACTTCTGACACCAATCTCTGGTGGTTTGTTTTGTTTTGTTTTTTTTTGCCATCCTCCAAAATCTGACGACTATGGGCAAAATGGGGGGAAAACTACAGTGTGGGGACAGTCAGAAAACTGAGGAGACACCCCAGCAGACAGGTTACTCCCCTCCAGGAGGCGCTGGGAGAGTGCCTGTGAGCTGGCAGTCTGGCTGCAGGATGAAGCTGCTTTTCACTCGAAGCCTCACAACATGACCTCTCTCTTTCCAGGGCTGTATCTGCACAGCGTGAGGTCAGCCTAAGCCTGAGTCAATGCAAGGGGAAGCGGAGGCGTCTCCTGACATTTAGGTAGGCGATCTGGGGAAAAGCCTTGATCCTCAGGAGCATCTGTGCACTTAACTCATCTCTCTTCCACGTGCAGACGCAGACAGAGTGCACACCATAAAGGAAATGCTATGGGGTGTGTACGCAAGACCTGCTCACTCTGCCTGCACAGAGCACACAACGTCTCAGGTCGGCCCCAGGCCCTCTTGAGGCCTGCTCCCTGTTATGATGCAAGCTGCACGGAGGCTGCTAGCCTCTGCACATGACCCTGGTCTACACCCAGACCGAGGCTGGTGCTTCTCTGCACCGGGCCCTGGTCTACACCCGCACCCGGCCGGGCCCGGTCGCCGGGGGATGCACCCACTTGTTGAGAGCCACGCCGGGCTCCGGGGGCTCCGCGCCGCGCGGGGCGGGCGGGGTCTCGGCAGGGATGCTGTTGAAGCGATCCTCCAGGCGGACGCGCACCGCCGACTTGGCCCGCGCCTCCGGCGCGCCCTCCGCGTTCTCCTTGCCGGCGCCGTCGGGCGCCTTGGGCCGGGGTGCGCCCGGGCCCGGGCCGTCGGCGCCCGGCGTCTTCTCAGCGGCGGGAGCCGCGCCCGCTTCGCTCAGCAGCATCATGCGCAGCTCCTGGAAGTCGATGTGGCCCAGGCACTGGTTGGCGCCTGCGAAGCCGCCGTCGGCCAGCGTGGGCGGACACAGCACTGGGTACACGGGCGGCGCGCCCCCCGCCGCCGCGGCTGCCGCGCCCCCGGCCGCCGCGAAGCTTCCCGCCGCCGCGCCGGGCGCCGCCGCCGCCAAGAAGGCCGAGTTGAGGCGCGTCTCGAGCTCGCCGTCGGCCGCCGCCGCCTCCATGTGCGAGTAGAGGATGTGCTGCAGTTGCGTGTACTCGATCTCCGTCATCTCCACCAGGCTCAGGTCGGTGGTCGTGAAGCTCAGCCCCGCCTCGCCCAGCGTCGCGTCCGCGCCCTCGGGGCCCGCCGGCCCGCCCGCCTGCGGCGGCTCCCGCGGCCCGGGGCCCGACATGCCGGCGCCAACGGCGTGGGGCGCGCGGGCGGGCCGGCGGGGCCAGGCCGGGCGGGCGGGGGCGCGGAAACCGCCAGCCGCAGCGCGCCTGCGCCGCCTGCCCGCAACGGCAGCCCCTCCCGGGTGCGGCCCCGCCCCAGCCCCGCGGCCCCGCCCCGCGGCCCGGCCGGGCCAACCGCCCGCCCCGCCCCGCCCCCGCCACGGCTCCACCTCCCGGGCTGCGCGCGCAGGTAGAGGGCGCGAAGGGGGTGGGGCGGAGCCTCCGGGTCCAGAGGCCGCGGGGCTGGACTACCTGGGTTCGCGCGTCCGCGAGTCGAGACCACTGTAGTCCAGTGTCGCGGGAGCAGACTGCCTGGGGCCTGGCCGGGTATCGGGTCGCAGGTACCTCTCCAAGCAATGCACCTCCTCGAGTTCACGGATTCACGGGTTGCTGTGCGGGTAGCCCCTTCTCGGGACACGAGGGTTCCGTGCGTCCGAACAGCAAACAGGTGAGACAGCGGCCCAAAGTACAGGTGTGACGAGGCAGTCTGTGCCTAGGTGAAAACTCAGTCAGGTAGATAAAAACACGCGGTGCCCGGTTTCGTCCTAGAACAGGCAGCGCTCCTGTAATCAATGCATGTCGCGAATACTAGCCAGTGGTGAGTGTGGTGCACATGCCACATAGGTTCATCCTTTTAAAGTGTGCCCTTTGGGGGCAGTGTATTCACATCCCATCACCACAGTCAGGTTCAGAACATTTTCACCCCAAAGAACCCCATACCCATTAGCACTCCCTACCCACTAACCTCCTTTCTGTCCTTGTGGGTTTGCTAAGCCTGGGCCTGTCCTCTAAGGTGTAGGTACTGTGTCCACCTCTCAGCCATGCCCCCACATCACCCAGTGGTTGTTTTCTGTAGGGGAACCAGGTAGTTCAAGGACAGGCCTGTGCCTGAAGGCACAGTTCTTCCACCAGGCTGTCAATGTTGTGCTCATTCCATTAAAGCTCAGATGGCCCTCCTTGGAGTGGCATTCATTTCTTCTGTAGTATCTCTTCTTCGGACAATATAAAATAGTCCTATGCATTTGCTTTGATAGTTTGCTTTTTTTTCCCCCACTTAGCATGTCCCCAGTAGGGAAATGATGAACCACTTGCTCAATAAAAGATATCAGGACATCTGATTAATCATATAGAGAAAAAATTAAGAATACTTTCCCCCACACCAGCATAATAATTAGTTTCAGATCATTGAAATATAAAATTGTATAACCAATAAGTATACAGGATGATATCAATAAAATATATGAGACGATTCTAAGCATGACACCAACACAGACCATAATGTGCACAGACTTGCCCTGGCGAACTTGTTTAAAAGCAGATTCTAAAAAAAAAAAAAGGCCTGGGTAGGTCCCAGAATGCCCTGTTTCTAGGGAGCCCCCAGCTGATGTGTGTGCCTCTGATCAGTGGACCCCACTCTGAGTAGCAGAATCACAGAGTATGCGGAAATTTACAGTGTTTAAAAGAGAAAATAAAGATTATATTCAACTTGGCTTTTCATTTACCAGAAATAAAGATCACTGGCACCTACAGTGTTTTTTGTGTTTCTTGATTTGCATGGATTCCTTGCAAATAGCAGTTTCTGAGCCTTCTTTTATTTAGACATGAAACATGAGAATGATCTGGCTTTAGTGAAGCTTATTTTATAAATCAAATGTGAAGAAAATATCAAACATGCTTACTTCAGACTCTAAATGTGGCTCCCAACAGTTCTGGTCTAGCCCTCCAGGGCAGCCCTCCTTAGCTGAGGAGTCAGGCAGAGCCCAGGGAAGGTCAGGATGGGACAAAGCCCACCCCCAACACTTGGCTCCCTTGAGCCAAAAGTAGGCCCCTGTTCCAAACATGCCAAAAAAAAAAAAAAGTAAACAGCATCGTGGAGCAGTGCAAAAGGCTGCCTTTTGAGGCCAGGAGGGGCCACCCTGTGGCCAGGCTATGCTGTAGGGGAGACCTGCACGGCCAGCTGGGCCACGTTCCTAGCAGCCCCTCTCCTGTGTGTTCGTGATCGGGGGTCAGCAGAGACAGTTCTGCACGAGATCTGGAGGCCAGAAGAGGAGCTACAGCCTCACAGATTTTTCTACTCAGAGGTCACACCCTGGGGCCACACGTGTGGCGATCCCCCTCTTGGGGACAGCAGTTCCACCCGCTGTTCCACCTCCTAGGGGCCCACTCAGCCTCTGTCGAGCCCCATGTGCCTCTAAGCCTTACAATACAGTGCCCAGCTTCTCAGGCCAGACTATCAACGCTGGGGGTGCAAAAAAATGTAGGAGAGAAGCCGGTCCTTCCTCAGGGAACCTGACCTGTCCTCACCCCATTCTCCACACCTTCCCTCAGCCGGTCCTGTCTATCCAGCTCCCACAGCCAAGCTAAGCCTGCAGACCAAGCCCTGATATGTCACCCTGTCCCTGTCTCTCTGTCTTTCCCTCTCTCCCTCCCTGTCTCCCCCTGACCCAGATAACGAAGCGACAGTGAAACCCGCAGCTCCAAGTCTTCATGTTGTGTGCTGTGCATCTTGTTGCTGTGACTTGTGGGTTTCATTCACTCCTTAAGGAGTAAGATGAGTGGAGAAATCTTTGTTAGAGATGTGATTTTAATCAGCTGCTTAGGAGAATTTGCAGAGTCTGACAAGACTGAGCAACTAGCACAGCGCAGAGCCCTGAGTAATATTTGTTGTCACATGACCTGGGCCTGTGATGTGTGTTCCTTGAAGCAACTTGGGAGAAATTGATTAAATATTTTTGTGACCAATTACTAAATATTTGCAAAAATTAATTGTTAAGTATTTAATTTTGTGTTTTAAGTGTTTGATACTATCTTTAAATATTTCTAAAAATACTGTTTAATAGATTGATAGGAGTAAAAAATAGGACACAGAACAAAATACAAGTTTCCCTCTGCTTTCTCGAAGGTGCCTCGTCTGTTAAAGTATCAATAAATTACACACACAAGGAAAGACAAACCAAAGGAAAATTTAAAGCCCCTAACTTGGACTTCCAAGGAAATGAATGCGTCAGCCTGCCAGGTCAAGAGACCAACAGTTCAATGACAATGGGCAGGTGGCCCGCAGGAGTCAGACCACCAGAGGCAGGGAGAGGGCTGAGGCTATAGTTAAAAAGTAAAGTGAAGTCACTCAGTTGTGTCTGACTCTGTGACCCCATGGACTGTAGCCTACCAGGTTCCTCTGTCTATGGGATTTTCCAGGCAAGAGCACAGAAGTGGGTTGCCATTTCCTTCTCCAGGGGATCTTCCCAGCCCAGGGATCGAACCCAGGTCTCCTGCATTGCAGGCAGACGCTTTACGGTCTGAGCCACCAGGGAAGCCAAGAGGGAAGCCACCAGGGAGGCTATAGTTAAAAACTGCAAAATCACAACACATTAAAAGCAGCCCGAGGTGGACCTGCGCTGCAGAGAATTAGCGCTGAATGTCCAGGGCTCGGTGGAGAGATTTCAGGACTGGTCTGGGAAAAGTTCAACGGAGCAGGGTGTCAGAGCCGTGGCTATGCTGGGGTGTCCTGACCCGCTCAACCACGTGGTGAGGAGAAGGAAGCAGCAAAGGGACCCAAGCCTTCTCTCCCTCGCTCCCACCCCTTCCTCCTTCCCCACTCTGTGTTCTTTAAACAAAAGGAAAGTGTTCCTTTACTACTTACATGATGACAGATGTCTATGGGTAGCCAGTCCATCATCACAGATGAAAGGATGCACGTGGTCCAGGGGAGAGGTGTGACCTCGGCCGAGCTGCCTTTCAGGCTTGAGCTGCTTTCTTTTTGTTCCTGACGTGCAATGTGTGTGTGTGTGTGTGTGTGTGTGTGTGTGTGTGTGTGTCCATGTGCATGTGTGTACAGGCAGGAGCTGGGTCTCACCCAGCAGTTTCCAGCCCAGCACAGTCTCCCTGTGGGTCTGGGTGTCACTCACAGTCAAGGTCATGAGAGCAAACAGCCTCCATAGCTGCCATGGGACAGGACCCCTTGTCCCCCGAATGCCTCCACCCTGCTGCCATGCCCACCACCCTGCTCTTTCTGCCTCCTGTCCCCTCTGGCATGTCCTGAGCAGAGTCTTGCAGCTGATGGCCTTGGCCTGGGGCCAGTATCTCACTGGACGCATGTGGCTCCCCCTGGCAGTTGGGCCTCAATACACCCTTACGTTGGCTAAAGGGCACCTGGGTGGTTTTCTGCTTTGGGCGATCGTGAATATGTATCACCAGAAATATTCAAGTTCTCGCACCCTTGGGGTGACATTGCCCCCCTGGGAGCACATGCTTTGGGGTGAATGTAGAGGGGCATGGCTGGTTTGCATGGACTTCAGGGACAAGTCACTGATTGGAAACTGGCAGCTCTTCTCTGGGGGTGCTGCCTTCCCTCTACACTGTCCTGCGTCCTCGCCAGCACTTGCCACTATCAGCTTTCTGACTCACGCTGTGTAACTTTCCTGGGGCAGTGTCCATGGCAGCTGAATTCCTCTTCTTTTTACTGATACCCTGATTTCTCTGTTGCAGCCAGGGGTGGCTGTGTGCCCACCTGGCCAACGAGGTCAAACCAGACATTTTAAAGGGGCGACGCTGGCTTCCTCCTACAATAGTGAAGGGATGATGTGATGGTTCCAAAGGCAGCCTTCTTGCAAACCGGAGGACAAGAGTCATGAACAGTGGATGGCAGTGCAGGGGCCCCTCAGTGACATCATAAGTCAGTCCACTTGCTGGGGCTGCCTGTCCCCCACCTTCATGTGTTGCTCAAAGATGCAAAAATCTCTGTATCTCTTTGGTGATCCCTGCCTGAGCACCAGGAACACAGGTACAGGAAAAGGAGGCCAGAGGCACTGCAAGGAACTCGTGCCTCTGGACAGTGGCACCTGGGGAATCTTGGTTTCCCTGGGATACCTCTCATTGCCCCCATTCCATGAACATGTGGGACCCCACATATCTCCAGGGAGCATACATTCTCTGGGAAGGAGAAGCTTGAAATCTTTTGAACAATGTGAAAAATGAAAATGAGGCTTTTGATGAATACTTGATGTCTTTGGGAATCACCCAGGTTATAAGAAGTGAAAAAAGATACAAGAACGTATAGAATCCCAATTGTGTAAAAGAAAAATGGAGGGAAAAGGGATTAAGGGAAAAGGCACACAGCCGATGACCTGTTGGGTGGGAAGATGTGGGTGGTCTTGGTGGGTCTCCCCTTTCTTAAGTGTCTGACAAGAAGCAGGCTTCACAATCATTCGAAACCTGGAGCTCCAATCCTCATCTTGAGGGACCTGGGTTGCGGTTGGGGCTAGTATCCCGGTGCACCTGCTTCCCCCAGCCCTGCCCAGTGTCTGTCCTGCAGCACTTGGGCTTCTCTCTCTGGCAGGCATCACCAAGGTCAGGCTAGCACCATGGGTTCTCCACAGATGAGCCTCCTTCCTGGGCCATTGTGTGTCAGCGAGCCTGATGCGTTTCCAAGATGGCAGTGGTGGCAGTGGCCCCAGGCTGGGGTCCCTGCACTCACCCCTGGTTTCTCGTGTGTTCAGCTGGGTAACCGATGGTCAGTTACTGACTCTTCAGCCCACGGGGTGGAGTCTGTCCTGCCCCAGGGACGTTTTCTGGGTGTCTTGGCTCACGGCAGGATGATGGGTGCACAAGCTTTGTTAAGAAGCCAAATGCTGGTGCCAGGGTCACCAGGTTGGGGCTAGTCATGCAGCTGAAGTTCAAGGGCAAGACCCACAGCTTCATCGTCTCCTCCCAGGCTGTTCTCATGACCTGAAAGCACCACATGCCCCCACCTCCCACTCTACCACCCCCGGCTATTTACTCCACCCTGCATGGTGCCTGGCCCACCTGCTCTGCCTCACCACATGCTCCCTACCAACCTGCCGGCCAGCCCGATGCACCTTTAAGCCCTGAGTCAGCAACTGGGACTCTGGGTGCCTGCCAATCCTGCAAGGGATCTGCGTAGACTGCCTATCCCCAGACCTCACGTCCCTGTCATCCCTGATCGTGCTTCTCTGTCTTTCCCTTTGTGGCCTCGGACTTCCTGCTGGATGTGGGGACCCACACTGGAACTGTCCCTAAAGGGGGTGCATTTGGGAGGGGTCTTCAGGCCAAGAGCACCCCCTGCCCACAACACGCTGACCCGCAGGAAGTAGGGAGCCAAGATGTCCTGTCCAGACCCGACTTTCCAATGCGATGCCACACAAGACAGAAAAACTTTCTGTAGATGTTTATTCTACTTCATGTAACAAAGCTATGAAGTTCCATGTTTAAATGTACAGTGATATAATACTTTGCAATATAAAATACAATTTACAGAAATTTCTATCAAGTAAACCTAAAGAAACACACTTGATTTTTTACATTTGGTTGTATTTAAATTAGAAAATTTTTGTTTTACATGTAAAAAAAAAAAACCTTCACATCACATTAGATGTTGGAACTCGTCACCACTTTAATGTAACTTAACCTACTGATAGGGTCTGTAACACCCACAAATCACCCAAACTGCTAAGTTCTCAATGTTCTCGCAGCTTAAACGTTTGTGCTAGAAAGGGAAGAATCTGTAGTGATGTACAATGGAATAGACTCCAAAGAACAAAGGAAATTCTCTAACTTTACATTTGCAAAATTAAGTTTATGAAAATATAAAAAAAAATATCAAATTATATTTATACAGTCAAATAAATTAGCAAGTTTTCCTCTACTTTCCACTTCAGAAATACTTGGAAACACACGACGGGAAGCAGCTTCCTGTGCTTCACGGTGAAAAGCATTCTAATTTGCAGTTTTTGAGCTAATAGCGCTATTTTCACCTCAGGCTTTATACAAATATTGTTCCATTTCAACGACAAATGCTGAGACTTATCACCTGACAAGGACAGCAGTGTGGAGCTAGTGCACTTTTCCTGGGACATAAGAAAGAACTGCTCAGGTGGTAAAGTCCAACCAAAAAACTGTTCCTGATTATTCAAGTCAAAGAACGGCCCTCCCACCCCACCCCACCTTTTAAATTACACTTAATTGATTTATTTCCTTTCTTTAGACTGGTAAAATTTAAATCTTTTAAACTAAATATTATTTAAAATTCAACAGTTTCTATTCAGATGTTGCTTTTAATCATTTTTTTGGGGAAAGAAAAACTGTAAGGCAATACATAAAAACTGAGCAAAACTAAGAAATGTTTTGTTTCCTGGTTGAAATTTGTAATTCAAATTTCTTTGTGACGAGAGAAAGATGCATCTGTTAAATTTGGCATTTCTCAACCATCCAGAGGTTAGCTGACAGCCATGCACAGAAACCCATGGCCACCAGGTCCGAACCCTGTGAACCAGACTCTGGAAACAGCCACACCTCTGGAAACAGACACACAGGTGAGATGTCAGGAAAGGTATGGCTTTAACAGCCACTAAACTCCCTCACAACTTACAACAGTCAAGTTACTAGAAAAGATAACTTTATAATCTGAAAAAGCAATATGCTTTTGTAGGTACGTTCCCATTTCAGTATATTTAAATGGAAATGTTAAGAGTTCTTAGTTTTTTGTTTCTAAAAAAGCATAGGAATTGTAAAGGTGTGAAATTTTTTAAGAAACCATTATACACAAAATTACAGTAACTTTTCAAGTCCATAAGGTTCTATTTGCGCATGAGCCCCCAGTTCTTTCCAACTTGCGGCTGCTGCAGGGCCCTAGGTCTGGGCAGTCGGAGCGGCAGCCCGAGGGGTCTCGGTCTTGGGGTCCCGGGGCCGCTCCGGGCTCCGGCTGCGGTCCCTGCGGCGCTCCCGCTCTCGGGCCTTGTCTCGGTCTCGGTCCCTGCTGCGGGACCTCTCCCGGTCGCGCCTGCGGTCGCGGTCCCTGTTGCGGCTCCGCTCTCGGCCCCGGTCCCACTCACGCCCCTTGTCCCTGCTCCCGTTCCGCTCGCGGCTCCTGTCCCAGTCACGGCCAGCGTCCTTGTCACGGTGGCGGTCCCAGTCTCGGCCACGGTCCCAGTCCCGCTCGCGGCTCCAGGTCCGGCCGCGCTCCCGCTCCCAGGGCTTCCCACGCTCCCTCTCCCGCCGCCGGTCATCGAGGGCCCGGCCTGAGCGGCTGTCAGGTGGTGGGGCCTCAGGGTCCTCTGGGGCCTTGTCGCGGGGCCGCCCCTCAAAGGCCGGGCCTCTGTACTCGTGGCCCCGGCCCCCCTCGCGGAAGTCGGCCTCTGGGCCCTGGGCCGGTGCGGCAGACGGTGCAGGAGGGTGGCTGGGCAGCTCCAGCAGTGGCCTGGGCGCTGGCTTGGGGCCGGGGGGAGCTGGACCCTGGAAGTGGAAGCGGGGAGGCACCGGTTCACTCTTCTCCGGGAATGGGGCACCCCCCCGAGGTCCCCCAAAGGGCAGGGGTGCAGGTGCCCTCTGGCCGGAGAACCGGGGCGGTGAGTGGACCCGCTGCTCTTCAAACTGCTGAGGCTGCATGCCCCTGGGTCCAGGCACGAAGCCAGGCGCTTGGCCTCTGGGGCCTTCAAACTGCCCAGGGTGTGGCCCCCTTGGGCCCACGAAGTGGCCGGGTGGGGGTCCTCGCTGACCTCCGAACTGAGAGGGAGGAGGGCCGCCTCGGGGTCCCTTAAACTGCGACAGCAGAGGCCTCCTCTGACCTCCAAACTGGAACGGTGTGGCACCCCGGCCTCCTGGGAATGGGGCCTGCTCAGGTCCCTCGCACTGGGCAGGGCCACCTGAGGCCTCGCCATACAGGGCATCCGGGTATTCTCTCTTCTCCCCGTGTGCATCCTTACGCTCTTCCAACAGAGGCGGCCCTGCTCCCCTGGGTCCTCCTAGGTGGGACGGGGAGGGGCCCCTGCCATCCCCATAGGGAGGTGGCCCATGTGGCCCTGAGAACAGGGAAGGGATGGGTCCCTTCGGAGGCCCGAATCTGGCCGGTGGAGGGCCTCCTCTTGGCCCATCGTTATTAGTGTTCTCTTCTGAGAATGGAGGGACTGGCCCCCGAGGAGCCGGGAAACTGGGGCCGTGAAGGCCCGACATCCCGAAAGCACGCGGTGTAGGCTCCCTCTGGCCCTGAAACTGGGGTGGAGGTCCCCCTTTCTGTGCCAAGGCGGGGAACACACCAGCCCCCTCGCCTGGCCTGGGCTGGGGCTCTCTGTCTCCTTCAGTGTCAGTGGCCAGGGCGTCACTTTTCTCGGCAAACTGAGCATTTCTCGGGTCATCGTACTGGGAGGAGCCCATCGGGTTCTCCTGAGGTGCATACATGGGCCCTGAGAAACCAGGAGGGGGGAAGGCCTGGCCCTCACTCTGCGGAGGGTAGAGAGGCTGGAAGGAGGCGCCCGGTGGTGTGGGCAGTAGTACCTTCCGGGCAGGTCTGGCCACAGCATCCAGGCCGGCCATGCTCTCTGGCCCGAGGGTTTCTGAGGGCTCACGAGGGGGACCATCCTGTTTGGCCGGCAGTGGGGCCTCCTCACCCGGAGTCCATGGTGGAGGGGCCGACTCAGGTTCCTCCTGGGCCGGCAGCAGCCCTGGACCGGCGGAGACCCCTCCGGGTGCTTCTCTGGCCGGCGGGGCCCTCAGGGCAGCCTCGCTCTCATTGTTCTCCACGGCCAACCGCCGGGCCTGCCTGGGGTCCCGGCTCAGCCGTGCCTCGGCATTTGGGCCGGGGGCCTGGTTGGTGGCGGGGGCCGGAGCCGGCTTGACTGCAGCCTGCGGTTCCTGCGGGAACAGCTCGGCCTTGGGCAGTGTGGCCTTTGGAGGCGGTGACATGAGTGCGTCTGACACGGAGAAGTGGGCCATGGAGGCCCCAACGGCGGCCCGCTGCTGCCTGAGCGCCTCTTCCTGCTCCTCCACCTGTCGCTTCTGCTCCTCGATCTGCTTGTTGAGCTCTTCAATCATCTTCTGCTGCTCCACCAAGGAGGGGGCAGAGAGGCCAGGCCCGCCACGTGTGTCGACACACATTCTGTTGGGCAGGTCATCGATGGTCACTTTGGCTTCCTCTAAGATCGTCTCATCCTCGGGGTCGTAGGCTACCTCCTCCCGCTCAGCTGCCTCGGGGGCCTCTTCCGCGTCCTGGTGCCTGGTCCGGTCACTGGGCGGAGTGTCCAGGGCTCTCTCAGGACCGTACTCTTCCTCGGGGTCATACGGCCTATCGTCCTCCTCCTCCTCCAGGGCTCTGTCTTTGGAGATCTGACCGAACTGCTGGACGATGGGATCCAGCAGGGGTGCTGCCGTCAGCCCCCCATCGGTCTTGGCTTTGGAGTCCTGGTGGGGGGCTGGGGCCGACTCCACAGGCTCTTTGGAGAGGGGGTCAAAGGACTTCTTCTTCCCAAAGAGAGTCTGCAGGATGTGTTCCAGGGGCGAGGCGGTCTTTGAAGTAGAAGAGACAGAGGAAGCAGCCGCTGGAGCTGCTGCCGCCGTCCCGGATGGTGCTGTGGCTCCTGGTTTGAGTGTTGACAGTATTTTCAACATGGAAGACGAGCCTGGCGCCCCAGGTGCTTCTGGAGGAGGGGGTGGGGGTGGGGGAGAGCCTGGGGGCGTGGTGCTGACAGCAGCGTCCCCTGGGCAGAGCTGGTATTTGGTGGGCCTCTTCTCCGGCGGCAGGGCAGCAGGCACTTTGGGATGCACAGGCTCCACCTCGTCCTGTGTCAGCAGGCGAGCCCGCTTCTCCTCTGTCTTGTCTAGCTCGCCAGCGCCTGAGGGCCGTTTTGTTTTCTGACAGATCACTAACCCGAGGATTATGTTTGGACGCGGTGACTCGAGACCTAAAAAACAAGAGTTGTGAGAATGTGAGAATCAAAATCAGCCTTTGTCCTTGAGAGGTAAGCTTTATTATGGGCAAGGAGGGGGAGGAGATTCTGTGGCAAGATAAAATCAAGTGTTGGGAGAGTTACTGCGACAGATGCATACTGCACCAGGACCGCACTGCACACTTGCCTGGCCTGACGCCCCACAACCCACGAACTGGGGGCCTGATTTACAGACACGTTCATCCCAGTGGCTGGAATCCTACAGGTTTCCAATTACACGCAATGCTGAGACAGAAGCACCCGCCCCAGACCGTTAACATACTGGGCATGAAGCCTGTGTGGACCACAATGTTTTCTAACATTGAGCTCTGTTCTTTTATTTGTCTCTAACTACAAATCAGGAGGGTAGCACCCTCTTTCGACTCTAACTTATGAGCTGCAATATATAATTTATTTTATACTAATGTTAAAGATTCAATTAGGGACCGATTCTACAACTCAATTACAATGATCAATACAGCACACAGCATTCCATTAAGTTCACCACTCACTTGTGTCAACAATTATAATTAACAGGAAAAATGATGCTGACTGAAAGGGCTAAAATAAACGTTCTTTCAGGTTTAGAAAGAAACTCAATGACCAGTAACTTATCAAGAGCTACCTAATGCTCAGGTCTTTGTCAACAGAGGACATGGGCCGTAAAGTGCACAGGTGTTCAGGACAGGGGCGGTGATGGACAGGCTACATGGAAAACATGCTGAGAATTTCAGAAAAAGCATAATTCTTAAAAATTACTATTTCTTCAGTAAGGCTGAATTGTAGTACTCTATATCAGAAATGCTACTGTTTCAGTAATGCCCCCCACCCCAACACTCATAATAAATCCAGAATACTGACAGGGGAACAGAAAAACCCAAGTCACAAATCAGTGATTTAGGAAGAAATGATAAACACAGGAGAAAAATTGTTTCCACAGCAGAAGATAGTTAAAATTAATCAAATTGTATAATTTCAATTTATGGATAAATCACCACTATTTATAGATATTCACATATTTCCTATTTATTCACTAAGAAAATTCGGACTGCTTTTCCTGTTCTGTGATCTTAAGTTGCTCACAAATCAGTTGTCTCTGGACATCATCACGTGGCTCCAAGCATTTCTGTCGCCCTTCCTAAATGCCAGCAGAGAGGTGCTGACGAGGAGAGCCAGGCCCACCAGAGTGAGCTGGGCCAGGCCAGCATCCACATGGGTAACCTCCACACGAAGCACCTCCAGCCCCTCCCCACATGGCTTCTGGGCCTCCTGTTCACAGAATGATGTTCATTGGCTGAGGGCCCATGAAGAACCCCACTAGTGAGAGGAGTGGCTTCCAGAATGTCCTCTGTCTGACCTGACACAGCTGTGGAGGGAGGAGCTGGACACAGGGGTCACGGGGACATGGGCACAGGAGGGCCAGGCCCACTGCACTGAGCATCGCATCCAAATAGCTCTGCTCAGATGTCAAAGGTAACCCATCAAGTTCACTTTCTAATCAAAATGAATTACTTTAACTTGGTATGCCTCTCACTCTAACAGCCTTCTACTGAGTATTCATAGCTCACAAAAACCCAGACTGGGGTAGTCAGTTGCTCAGCTGGCTCTCAAGGCCCTTCTGGGCTGACTGTCGCCGACAGTCCCAGAGCTGGCAGAACGGGTCCCCATGCTGAGCACAAGCTGGAGCCTCGGCGGCCCTGTGAGCAGCAGATTGATGTGCTTGGCGATGGCAGGCAGGGCGAGCAGGAGCCCTGGCCAGGGCCATCCTTTCAGGGCAGGACCCATGACGGTTCTCACCGCAGACAGGCTGTGCCACCTCTGAAGAGCTAGACCTCTGAAGGGCCAACACTAGGGCCTGCCTGGGGTGTGAACCAAGCTCGGGCCAGAGTGGCCGTGTGTGGACCGTAGTCACCACGTTAGCTCCGGGGTCAGCATGCTGTCCTCAGCCAGCACTGCTCCCACCATGGCTCTCACCAGCTCCAGATGCTTCCTAACCAACAAAGTGTACCTCAGACTCGGCAAGACACTTCAGACTCTGCCTTTGTGGTCACGGCCATCACACATAAGGTTATGATGGAACTGCTTCACATTTACATTTGTTCTGAAAACACTAAGCTCCCTGGCATCCCCTGAGCAGGTCTGTGATTAAACGCTTTCCGCTCTCAGCTACCCGATCTGCACACGCCTCATCAAGCTCCGGAGTTGGAGGAGTGTTAGTTTTGAACTTCCCTACCAATCTTCTCCAGGATCTTACATCTAAACTGGGTCGTCTCACAATGCACGCCCCTATCGGGAAGCAGTCAGATCTCATCCGACTCACACGATCAGCTTATGGAGCATGAAGACATGAAATGTCACCAGCACCTCGGAAAGGACTTGCTCATGGGAGACCTACATTACATGGGGCCTTGGCAGTGACCCTCATGGAGACGAGGGCATGTCCACTGCACCCGTTCTGCACTCTCACACGTGGGTGTCTGGCAAGGCCGCCACTGGGGAGTTGGTGAGACAGTTGTCCCCAAAGACGTCCACTGGGGCCAATGTGGCCATGACCACTGCTGAGTGTGAGCCCTGGAGGAGAGGCACCCTGAGAAGAGTGTGCAGAGACAGGGTCTCCAGAGAGGGCATGGGGCACCCCTGGCCCCAGCAGCAGTGACCAGCCAGGGTGCTGATGTACCCACCTCCCTTTGAGGGTGGTTGTGAAGCTTATGAGAAAGTAGATGAGAAGTAGGTGTGGGGGACACTGAACTACTGATTCCAGACAAGGGGTGTTGACCAGACTGAGCACCAGGATGTTGGTACCCCGACTCGACTCTCCAAACTGTGAGAGCAAACGGTCCACAATGTTCCAAGGGGGTGAAACAAGTCTTTCAGCTGCACGTAGCCCCAGGTTCACACTGGGAGGGCCAGTCCCAGACTGCCCATACAGACAGAAGTGGACTCACTGAAAACGTGTGTGATTATTTCCTGAGCCAAGGTCCAAACAGGGGCCTATGTCTGGGTGTGTCAGCAACAGGGTGGCCAGGGAAGTGATGAGAAGCAGCAACCCCCTCCCCGGGGTGGGGGGTGCCCCCAGATACCTCAGATGTGGCACTTGGAGGGTGAGGTTTAGCTTTAATCAATAAAGCAGCAGACAGCAGCCTCCTTAACCACATCATCATGATGCTCCCACCCCTAAGTCTACCTGGCATGCTCCACTATTCATTATTTAAAGTGAAAACCTTCTTATGGCCTGGGTCTGACAAGACAAAATGTTCACACCTGCAGGAACAGAAATTGTGTTGGTGTTAACAGCTACCGCCCTTAGTGTTTGGGTGGAGAAGCCCTGCCTGACCCCGCACGCTCACTCCGCAGCAGACCTCCCATGCTGGGTCCCTAAGACCTGTGGTCCCAGTGAGCAGAGTGCTGTCCGTCCGCGACCAGGAGCCCGTGCAGTGCCACCCGCACAGCCAGAAGCTCGCGGAGTCGGCGTAGGCAAAGCAGGCAGATAGTCCTCAGTCACGGTGCACCTAGACAGGGACCAAGGCCTAGCAGACGGTTCAAACTCAGACAAACAATGACCAGTTTCCATGAAATATTTTTTATTGGTTTCAAAGGAGAGAGAAACACATTCCTCATGGCATGATTGTGACTCTGATAACGGTATCTCCGCACGGTTTCGGAAGCGCACAACTAGGCGTGCACGCACACACACAAGCAGACACTCAAGACATGCTTACCTGACAACACTGTAAGTCGTGGGCACTTTCAGCTAACTCAGGAGACAATTAGGAGTGAAGACAGAAAACACCACGGATTGACCCCATCTGCTAAGAAAGCGGCCTTCTCCTTGCCACACCTTAGAAGGTATGACCCTGTCCTCTGCTCAGTGTGGCTGGGGAGCCCTGGCTGAGACCCCGCGTCCCAGCAGTGGAGCCTTGTCCCAACATGAGGGGCAGCAAGCTGGGCCATGAGTACTGTCGGCTGGGTCAGAGGGACGCAGGCCTCCCAGGTGTCCCCCGAAATAACACACGGGGCGGCGTGTGACATGACGACGGCCTGGCCTCTCTGAGACAAGTCTGAGAGCACACAGGACAGAAGGTCCTGGAGGTGGAGCAGGCTCAGGGTGTGCTTGGACGCCGTGCAGGTGGCTGGTCTGTGGGCTCTGCGTGGAGACCCCTCCAGGTCCACCATCCCCACAGTGCAGGGTGGAGAGGACGCTGAGAGCAGGCAGAAGGTGCAGGCCTCCCCAGTTCTGCACACGGGTTCAAAGCCTTGTCTCCACCTGCTTCTTGGGTGTGAGCCACACAGTGAAAACCCACTGGCTCCTAAGTTCAGTGGTGAGGGTCACCGGTAACTTTTTCCAGAGACCAAGTCATGCTGAGTGGGTCACTCTCCACCTACAGCTCCGGCAGCCGGCCTGCAGGCTGCTCAAAGCTCTGTGCCCCAGTGAGGCCTCAGGACGGAGGCAGGGCCGGGGCAGACCCTGGCTCCACACTCCCCAGTCTGGTGACCTCAGGCAACAACACCCCCAGGTAGTGCAGGTGCTCAGCTGGGCTGGCTGCTTTGAGGGACATGACGCCCCTCAGGCTAGGCCTGTGCCATCAACATGGTGCAGAGACAGCAGAGCACCCTACCCACCTGGCAGACACTGCACACGCCACGAGCCTGGGACCGGCCTGCGAGCACTTGCACCACATCATGATTTAAGTGTGTGAAGTGGCTCAGGGAGGAGTGTGGCCGACGTGCAAGTGGACAGAAGACACACAGATACCATTGTCAGATGAACATCCCAGGAGAATTAAAAACACATATACCAAGTTAAACAAGCTCAGACTTAGAAGCCCTTCAATCAAAAAGTCTTGAAACGTCTTCTCTCTACTGTGGGTGAAAATCTGCCACAGGAGCTGTGGGGCGCTCCTTCAGGAGTCTCAGCCTCGGGAATGTGGGGGTAGGAGTGATGTCCTCCCTGTTAGTCACCCATGTGGTCACTTGGCGGTTAAGGCAAGCACTCCCACCCAGCCCTCCTTATGGCCGTGTCACCCGGAATGCCCAGTGCGGCCCCCACCCAGCACAGCAGTGTCAGCTCCTGTCTGGGCTTCACTGGAGAAGTCTCCTTGGTGGCCCCTCGGCCACTCCCTCCCTACTGCATCCCCACGCCTGACTCATCCACCTCTGCTCTCCCGGGGACTGTCCCATGGCCCCAAGCCTGGCTAGTCCCTGGCTCATGTGACAAGATACTCTGGGACGGAGCCATGGAGTCTGCAGGTAGAGCTACAAGAGGGGCTCCGACAAGGCTGGAACGGTCTCCCTGCCCCACTGGACAAGCACTCAGTGTATGCCTATCCCTGTCTATGCTTGCGCTAGGCCCCATAAAGGCCACCGCCCTCAGGACTGACCAGGGGCTCCTCACGGTGTCGGGTAGTTGGCTTCACGACCATCACTGCAGCATCTGGAACACGGTGTCCGGGGACTGGCCAGAGCCTCGGGAGCTGCCTGCCAAGAACTTTGGCCACAGCCCTCCCTGCCACCCATCAGGCAGCACCACTTTAGCACAAGGAAGGCCAACGGCCCCCCAAAGCACTTGGCTTCTGACACGTGTTTGGCATTGAGACAGTCTGTGTGTAGTTCTAAGAGCACAAACCAGTGGTTGTGGGGGCTGACAGGACTCTGGGGGCACAGCTGCAGAGCCCACCAGGGGTGAGCGGCCCTGCAGGGGCCCAGACAGCACAGGTGGACACAGGTGTGCATGTGGCTGTGGCAGGAGCATGGCCATGGACACGGAGATGCCAGGTGCAGGGGGCCCCTAAAGATGCCAGGTGCAGCCACAACCCCTGAAGTAAAGTACTTCAAGAGCCCTGAACACGTGGTGGACTCGGCATCTCTGAGGGGCTATCAGTCTTGGGGGCTTCATGGCCAAGGGGATGCTCCCACGGGGGCATCTTTCTGTGAAACTTAAGTCACATCAACCTCTCAGGGTTTAGAGGGCCCTCAGAGACCACATCCCCCTTGGAACCACCTTGGCCCCTCCACAAGAAATCAGTGTGTAAGTCACGCTTTCACGCAGAACTCTGTTAGGAAGGAGCAAGCAGAAAGAGGCCCACTGAAGGTAAAACTCAAGCAGCAGGTTTCAAAGTGCCTATTTCTAGAGCCATTTCCTATTTCACTGCCATTTCTTGCAACTCCTTGAAATGAATCTCCAAGACAAGGGGGAACAGCCCGGCTGACGTCCGGAGGAAGGCAGGACCAAAAGGCCAGACCTCGGCCCACCCTGCACTGCCCCTGCTCCTGCACGTCAACACCTGCTTACCTGGGGCCAGGCAGGCTCTAGGTGGACACTGCAGGCTTGGCCCTCTGCACAAAACTCTTTAAGACAATTTACGCCTTGACAGGGTACCTCCAGTGCCCCCTCCTCTATTCTGGAAGTTCTGCAGCCCAAGCTGCTTCAGCTCTGCTCCAAGTTCCGCTGCCGAGGCAGGTCTAGGGGAGGCTTGGCGTCAGCGGGAGGGGATGTTTGGGGTCTGAAGGCTGGTGCTTACCTGGCCCCTCAAAGGGCAGCAGTTTGGAGGGGATGGGGTCAGTGGCGCTGAGTGGGATCAGGTAGAGGTCCTTGACGTGCCGGCTGTTGTTGGCCACAACGCCGAAGCGATCGCGGCTGCTGAAGTAGGAGTAGAGTGAGATGTAGGCCACCTCCTCTTCCTCGGTCGCGGGGTGGAAGCGGATCAGACAGAGCTCCTGGACAGACAGGACGGGAGCATGGGTCTGTAGCTGCTCGGAAAAGCTGCTGAGCCTTAGGAGCAGCTGCGAGGGAAGCAGTGCCCAGTCCTGCTGCCCAACACGTGAGAAAAACAGGGCGGTGAAGGAGCACAGGCCCGAGACTCAAGACTGCTGGATTCCATCTTGGTCTCGGAGGAGCCTCTTTAAAATTATTTCTATTTATAGTCCCAGGGGGATCTTGACACAGATCTCACCTCATGGGGTTTTTGAACCAAAGGGTTCATTTGCGTGTAGGGCCAGTATCTGACACAGAGCTAAGAAACCACGAAGCGTGTGATGAGTTGTCTGCAGCTCTGAAACCCAAGGGCTGAACTGGACCAGGGTCATCACCCTCTGTGACCTCAACAAATCCAGAGCCCCTCCACCAAAGAGCAGCACACATGCAGATTCATAGCTGAGTCCACATCTCTGCTGGCCCCCCACCGCTGCCCACTCCAGCAGCTCAACAGTAAGGAAGCAAAGCACCCATGTTTCTGACCGACTCAGCTGCACACACATCACAAAGCTTCCACCGCCACGCTCCCCAAACACCCTCACAGGGCGGCCAGCTGTCAGCTGGATTTGAAACATTCACCTGGAAACATCTCACAAACTGAGACATTTCAAGTACTAACAAACCCCTCCTTTCTCGGGCACAGCAACCAGGCTGCAGGCAGGTACCTTGGACACTGAGGATTTGAGCTTGCCGATGTAATCCCAAACGGTCTTTGGAGCAATCCTCCCACCAATGTGAATCGTGTCGGGCAGGTCCTAAACGGAACAGACTCTGAGTAAGTGGCCAGTAAAACCCTGGTGGTCACAGAGAGACCCCAGACACCAGATTCACAAGAAAACCACAACTATTCCAAACAAAGTAGCGATTACACAGTCAAACGCTGCTCAGTTAACTAACATCCAGGATCATGAATGACCAACCCCAAGGATGGTACAAGGACAACCGTCTACTAACTAGGGTGACAGCAAAGCATTTTAACGTTCTCTTTTAAGAACAAACAGCAACAATCAGGTGTGATTCAGAAGTGCCTGAGCACTCTTGGCTGAGTCTAAAATGCTAGTGCTGTTTCATTAATTTTGAAAAACAATGGTGCTGTGTGTGTGCCCCTGCACACATGCGGCTGGGCACACATACACCCACCCGGGTCCTGTACAAGCTCCAGTGGAGCAGAGGGAGGAGGAAGAGGAGCTTCAGCTTTTTCAGGGAAGATGAAGGGTCTGAATTCCCACCACTGTGTGAACTGCATAATCTCACTCAGCCCAGTACAAACAGCCCCTATTTTGCCTCTAGAGGAGCTTGTGCATCCAGACACTCAAGAGGAAGACGGTCACACTTCTGACTCCAGTGCATGATCAGAGTGCCTTGGAAAACAGGTATGCTCACGCCTGTGCACACACACGCATGCACGCACACACACACACACACACTTCTCTCTTGGTTCACATCTGACTCCAGTGCGGGATCAGAGTTCCTTGAAAAACAGGTGTGTACATGCGTGTGTGCGCACACACACACTCTCACACTTCTCTCTCTCTCAGTTCTAACCTCACTGAGATAATCAAAACATCCAGAGACAGGATACGCCTTAGTGACAAACTTGGCTACACTTTGCATGTTAATAAATCCTTTCCAAATGGTGCTGAGTCGAGACAAGAAGAGGGTTGTATCTCCTTCAGGAGGGGACCGGGACTCTGAGATGCTGCAAAACAAAACCACAGAAAGTAAGTGAACCTTCTCTCTCTGCCCAAAGAATTGCCAGTATTTACTTAAACTGTGTGAGAGTCATGTCTGACTCTTTGCAACCTCTTTGCAATCCACAGAGGATTACCTGTCAGGCTCCTCTGTCCATGGGATTTTCCAGGTAAGAATACTGGAGTGGGTTGCCATTTCCTTCTCCAGGGGATCTTCCCCACCCAGGTATCGAACCCAAGTCTCCTGCATTGCAGCAGACTCTTTACTGTCTGAGCCACCAGGGAAGCCAGACTCTTACCATCTGAGACACCAAATATATTTTGGTCAAAGAAATATATACTGTATAGGCAACAAAAGCAGATGGCTCTAAATTTAGTTTTTAAGATCTATATCTCTAAGAGGATAATCAGTCACCCTAAAACCGAAGCTTTAAAAAATGCCTTTTTATGAAACAGAAAACTGAAGAGAGCTGCATTTCTGGGTGGATTTCAGAGCTGAATGACTGAATCACTCATCACTGCTCTCCCTGTTCACTGGAAAGGAAGGACGCAGAGGCTGCACCTGATGCTTGGGGACGGTGGCACGGACAGGAGGTATCTGGGCTCGGGGGACGCGGACGGCTTGGCCAGGATGGACTTGGGCACCGTCACGGAGGGTGGCACTGGCTTTGGTACATCTTGTCGGGGCTCTGCTGGGGTGGTGCCCTCCAGGTGGGTTGCTGCAGAAGCTGTGGCCGTGCTCGGCCCGCCCAGTGCAGTCCTGGGGTCCCGGCCGGACATCGTGACCATGGTGAGCACACTGCCACCACCAGGGGTGGGGCAGGGCAGACCTTCCAGGGCTGGGGGCTCAGGCTGGTTGTCCTCCAGAGGCACTGGGAGGTACTTCCCCTCCAAGTG
The DNA here is from genome assembly GCF_029378745.1 of Bos indicus. Classification (NCBI taxonomy): domain Eukaryota; kingdom Metazoa; phylum Chordata; class Mammalia; order Artiodactyla; family Bovidae; genus Bos; species Bos indicus. The sequence goes on along the minus strand of NC_091772.1, from coordinate 54,549,400 downwards.
AGTGTGAGCTGCACTTTCCAGGTCTGGCTCTGAGGCATTTTCAGGCGGGGTTTCGGGTGCCGCGTCATCTGCCTCGCTGAGAACTGGCTCAGGTGGGGGGCTGTCGCGCTTGGACTTGGACTCCTCCTTCTTGACAGAAGCTGATAACTTCTGTTTTTTCGGAGCTGGTTCATCTTCCGAGGATGGAACCTGACCTGGAGAACAAGAGGAAGGCCTGCGTGAGAAATCCCACATGGTGGAGGACGAAGCCTGCCCGTGAGCAGATGGACGACCCCAGCTTTAAGAAGTGGCACTCTGAAGGCAGGGCGTACTCCAGCTCCTGACTATCTGACTTGGCTTGAGCCCAAGGTCAGGAAGAGGCCTCCAGTGTCCCCAGGCCTGCTCACCCGTGCAGATCTTGCAGTTCAGGTCAAAGAGGTGCGCCCGGTGCTGGCTGGTCGTGTCCTGCAGCATGCTGCTGAAGACGCCCGGCAGCGGCGCTGCACTCCGCTCGGGGGCCGCCCGCACCGACTCTTGCTGTTCCTAACACACATCAAGTGGCAGAGGGGTCACTTCTTTTCCAACCCATCCCCAAATGAACAGCACCATGAGAAAGCACCCCACATGACTAAGGATCACTGAAGAAAGAGAACAGGACCACTGGACACAAGAACTTGAGGAGCAGTAGAACTCCACACACTTGCTTAAGGTCAGTGTCCTCCCAATAACTCAAACACCCAGCGATATCTGGAAGCCCCAAAGGTGCAGGTGCTCACGTCAGAGTCTGACACTGGTGGAGAGTCTTCCATGTCGGGAACAGCTTCCTGTTTAATGGCAGGCTTCTTAGTCTCATTGTGCAATTTCGTTCTGGACTCCATCACCTAAAATGAGAAAGACATAAAGCCTTAGCCCTTCTTCCCCAAGAGGACTCACCTGCACCAAAAGGCTATTAGTTCACTTCTGGGCCTCCAGCCACCGCTTCTGCCAGTACTCACAGGCTTTGTCGTTCGCTCTCTCCACACAGAGAGCTCTTTGGAGACCAGTTCTTCTGGTTTCATTCTCACCAGTTTTGCCAATGAGATTTCTTCACGCAGAACTCGATGGAAAAGTCCCTATAAACAAACAGGTCTCATTCATGCCTTCAAAACCTCTGCAGGTCTGATTCTAAGAAGAAACGATGTGGAGACCACAGCAAGGTTAAGTTCCTTCCCCGAGGCCAGTTGAGGGCCCAGACAACAGGGGCCCCGAGGTGGGCAGCCGATTTGATGGCCTGCTGCGCCAACCCTGCTAGAGATCACCTCACAGAAAACAGTCGACTGAAGAAGGTACGGAGTTAAGAGGTAGCGCAGGCAGGCAGGAGCCTGGCCAGGCAAGTGCCCGGCCCCATGAGGACAGTGCACAGCACTCACGCACAGCCACTGCGGGGACCGAGTGTCCTGACCACAGGCCTGGGGCAGCACCTGGCCAGGGCTGTCCCACTCCTAAGGGTCTGGCACACACCTGGTTTTTGGGGTCCTTGAGGTTGAACATGAGGCTGCGGTACTTGCTCTTGTACCGATTGTCCGTGACTCGGAACAAGTTAAACATCTCCTTCTCGATGAGCAGTGCGATTTTCCCTACTTCATTTTCTGTCATAATTAAGTCATCACTGTCATTGACTCTAGAAGGAATGAAAAAAGCCCCACATCAACTGCTGCACTTACAAGTGACTTTATTTTCTGGGCTGTGCCATGTGCCATGTGGGATCTTAGTTCACCGATCGGGGATTGAACCCAAACTCCTCTGAGGAAGCGAGGAGTCTTAACCACTGGACCACCAGGGAAGTCCCACGTGTGACTTTTTCCTTTGAACAGTGGGGCTACCATGAAACTGCCACTTTTTATGGGGAAAGCCATCCGTTTTAACAGATAAGAAATAGTGAAACCGCACCTTTTCCACAAGATCTCCTTCAAGGAGCGTCTTATGTTCTGCCGAATTTGTGAATTTGGCTGGGATGAGGCTGGGCTCACGGGGCCCAGGCGTCCTGGCGCTGGAGAGGCCAGGGGAACGGAGGTGCTCCCAGGCTTCCTGACAGCTCCCACAGAAGCAGTAGAGCTGGGGAACTTTCTGGAAGCAGACGTGGCAGCAGCAGTCACCAGCCCTGCCTGCTTGGCAGAGGGAGCGCTGCCTGAGGGGGAGGTGGTGGACGAGAGCCATGGCCTCTTAGGGATGGTGCCCTTGAAGCCTGAGGGCGACTTTCTGACAGTGGGCTTGGCCACCGCTGTGTTTGCAAAAGAAGGGGATTTCTTTGGAAGGAGATTTCTGCCCGGAGGTTGTCTGCCGGCCCCCGAGGAGCCTGGAGGAGCCAACTTCTTCGCCACCACCACAGCCATCTTGTCCTCCATGCGTCTGTCCTCCTTCACGGCTGCAAAGGAGAGAGACCCGCTTAGTGAGGTGGGGGCGTGGGGGGCCCACACAGCATGTGCACCAGAAACCAGCAGAGCTAACCAGGCATTACTCTGTGAGACGGACTTAAAGAGAACTTTTAAAGTAACTGTTGAATTCACAAACGGAGTGTAAAAAGGACTACTAGCAACAATTCTGATAGCGACTATATACTTTGAGGACAAATGCTTTATTATTAATTAAAAAACCAATAATCCAGTAAGCTGTTAAAGGCTAAATTTAAACCGCTAACATAACTTGAAAATTGAAGGGCAAATTTCACTTTATCAAGAAAAGGTATAATTTCAAAGACCACTCTCATGGAGAACTCCAGTGCAATTTTTGGTAAACATGAACTTAGAAAACCTTTCCAGAATGCAGCAGACACACTCTTTAAATGCATATTCACTGCCCACCACCGCCTCCCCAACACCACAAGGCTCTGAAAGTACTAGCAAGAGTCCATCCCAGGGGTAAGGGGCTCACAGGTGTTCACCATTCTTTCAGAAAGTCAATTGGACATGGTAAGATTAATGAGACACAGGATTCTGGGAGAAGACTGCAACATGGAGGAGGCCAGCTACTTTTATGCCAGGAGCTGGGTGGCAGGGCCACAACACATTCCCATTCACATGCCTCCAGCTGCAGCTTGTTACTGGCTAAGACAGTAGGTTCGAGCTTTTAACCCAGACAGGGATGCAGTCAAAAACTAAAACGGAAATCTTTATGCCAGTACTTCATGCTGACAGAGTATATCTAACCCTGTATCAGACCGAGAGAGCTGCACCTGCAGGTAAGCAAAGCAGGTCATTCTCAGAATCAGCCTGTCAAGATTAAAATCCAGACCTAAAACCAGCCATCACTGATTTTTTTTTTTTTTTACAAACAGTCTGGGTTCTATGGCCCACTCCCAGACAGCCCCGCTCCGGTCCACTTGCCCAGAATGGCTGGACCCAGATGGGCAGGATGGGGGAACAGGCGGGTCCAGGGTGCGAGCTGGGACAGCATGGGGACACCAGCTGGGGCAGGTGGTCATCTCACATGGGACCGATGGAGAGGCTGCCTGCCCAGGTGCAGACTTAAACACCCACGGCACGGTGAGCCCCCAGCACCTAAATGGGAGACTTCAAGATGTTCCAGCAACCTTCCCACTTTACCCAGAGATTAGATTACCCACCAATCTGTCACCCCCTGGTGCTTCTTAAAACTGTCCTAGGGAGACCCAGGTAAAGTCCAGTGAGGAAAGTGAGACCCTATCTGCAGCTAAGGCTTGACCCCACAACAGCCCCAAGGCATTCACGGCCAATATCACACAGGGCCATCCTGGCACAGGGTCAGAGCGCTGCCCTCCAGAAGTGCCCTGCCTCCAACACTGGCAGTGCCAGGGCAGACAGGGTGCTAAAAGCCCAGGGACTGCAAGTTTTTTCCACTTCATAGTTTAAAGGAAATTACTTTTTAACCAAGTTTGAAACAGGGCTACTATGCACACCCAACACTTTTAATTAAGAGTCGGGTTAGAGGCAGTTCATTGTCATCAAGCAACAATCTTGACTTCCAGTCTCCCATTTCCATCTCACAAAGCCTGATCCATGCCCCTCATCCATGGTGTCCCAACCACTAGTCCCGTGTCTGCTGGCACCCCCATGTGATGCTGTCTAGGCTTTCCCAAGACCACCCACTTCCCGTGGAGGGCTCACTCATGCTCTACGTCCGCCCCGCTGGCCAATACCCACATCCCATCAGCAAATCAGTTCATACAGTAAAAACTGGGAACCTCACAGTAACTAAAATGAAAAATTACATTTCTGTACGTATTATTTCGTCAGCTCAAGTTCACGTCCCTAAGGGAGTTGCCACACCTCAGTACATGGAAACTTTTCACCAGCTGACTTGGCTAAGAGGGTCTGCAGTACCTAATGTGCGGACTGCTAGAGTTTAGGTTAAATGAGATGGGTGGAGGCCCTCTTCTTGGGGGAAAAGAACAGAGTGCAGCAGGATGCAGTCCCAGATGTGACCACCAGCAGGGGATGAAGGAACCAGCCTGTCAGGATTAAAATCCAGACCTAAAACCAGCCCAGTCACTGTTTTACAACCTCCACTGAGATTATTTTTAACATTTTTAAACAACTGCAAAATGGTAGCCTAAAGTGCTTCCAGAATCCTCAGTGAGGCACCTGTGATGGGGTCTCAAATCCTGCCACGTGGCACCTACATTGTTTCAGGTGACAATTCCTGTTAACTTCACATCCTTCACTCCCTAAGACCCACGCTTGTGCTGTCTCACTGGTGCACTCTCACTCGGAAACACAAGCCAGAGGCTTATTTCTGGGCCATTCCCAGTCCAGGTGACTGAAGTGAGCGATCTGCTGTCCAGGAGCAGGAGCAGGTGCAGTAAGTGAACATCACCTGAGAATTAGGGGACAGCTTTCCCGAACCAGCCTTCTGCTTTCTTGGAAAACTAGTTGCTTCTGGCTTTTTAAAGTCACCTTTCATCCTGCCTTCCCTGCATCTCAGAGTATGTAAGTAGGTGTGACTAGTGTAAATTAAGAAACTGGCAAAAATATGGACACTAGTGGACCTTAACAGCTAGTTGTTTCTGTCCCCCTTGTCCGTCTGGCCCCACCATCACATGTGGGCTGGTTGCTGCCGAAATGGCAGGACACCACACAGCACTGGAGTGCAACAATGACACACTCATTTCTGTGTAGAGCTTAAATTGCACCGCTGACTCTTCACCCAAACTCCTGTTACCGTGTGTGCACCTTCACAGAAGGGAAGGAAAGCAGCACCTCCAGGGCATCGTGGCTCCAGAGACGGCAGACACCCCCCGTGCTGTCAGGAAGCAGGGAAGACTACCAGCCTGCAAGTTGGAAGAACACAGCCCCCTCCCCCAGGAGTGTGTGCCTAGTCTGGGTCATCCTGGGGTCCTGCCTGTGGCAAAGAGTGGCCCGAGTTCCAGGCTAGGTGTTTTCTTGGGGAGCAGCTACAGGAGGAAAAGCTGCCCGGTGGCCTGGTCACTGCCCCAGATGACGTCGTTTCTGCTGGGTCCGGCCATTGGTTTGTACTGGAAATGAGTTGTTTGTGGTGAAGCCCGGTAGGAACCAGGCAGGCCGGTGCGTTCAGGGACCAGCAACATTCTAATTGGCTAATTTCCCAATCAGCATGAAACCGGAGGCCTTGTCACTCGGTGAGGCAGCTGTGGCGCTACAGCTTCGCTGGCCACTGGGTGGCACTGGTGGGCCTCGGTGGGGATGGGAGGACAGCGGCGTGGAGGGCCGCCCTCCACGGGCAGTCAGTGCTGTGCAGCTGCAGCAGGACGAGGCAGCAGCGACGGGCTGCCCGCGCCCAGTCAAGGCTGTTGCAGGGTGGCTCCTCACAGGGCCCGGCGAGAAACCCTGAGGGACGGCCATGGCTTTATGCCTTTCATCCTGCCCAAACGAGGTGCCAATTTACCCTAAAAGCCCCTAGATACGAGGCTTAAGTAACAATGAAAGCGGGGTACAGGGGAAGCACAGGCTGGGGGACACTTCTTACGAAGCACGGGCTGTAAATGTCAAAGGAATCAGAGCTTCTGGTGTGACCAGGCGCCAAGCAAGACTCACCGCATGGTGTGAGTAGAGGACCCCCTCCCTTTCCCCCCTTGCCCATTCCCACGTGGCTACAAACCTGCCCAGACAAGGCAGCTACTGCCCAAGGATCGGGTAAGGGAACCGACCAGCCAGGGCTCAGAGGCCACAGTAGCTCTGGGGGATGGACTCTGCACACCGTTATCAGCAGCTCTATTTTCAGCTCAGCCTGGCCATGTATGATGCTGCCTCTCAACCTTTTGACTCCTCCTGGTGTGAAAAACACCATTTTGCTTTTGTACCTTTGCTTAATTATTCTTCAGTGAATTTCTCCTGTAGTAGTAGTAATGCTTACATTGCGGGGGGGAGGGGGGGGGGGCGGTGGTACAGAGAAAACTCGGGAGGCCTGAGCTCTGGCCCTGCGCTCTCACAGCAGGGGTCTGTATGTGGGTGCATAGCCTAACTGTTCTGCTTTGGGGCCAAAGCTTGTCCAGATGGACTTTTTTCTTACTGATATCCAGTATTTGAGTGACTTACACCTAGAGAGGTGCAGAGAACTATCCATAATAAATTTGCAAAAAACCGAGTACACGTTCAGAGACAAACAACCCTTCCTGTTTTAATAGTTTCACATACAGCATTTTGAAAATAAAATACTGAATGATCCATAATGGGTTGGTAATGTATGAAAGAAACGGTCAAAGTCACCCCTTCAACAGGAATCACCAGGATGACATGGGACGGAGGCCATGGGAGGCAGTGTTCCCGTGTCCTGTCTGCATGGCTAGTGGTGGGGGTGACCCCTGCCCCGAGACCCCACCAGGAGCAGAGCTGCTGCGTATCCTGAGTTCTGACCCTGCCGCCAGGCACTCCTACCACTTTAATGAGGTTCAGTTTTCACTCGTCTGTGCCTAAATCATCTACAACTTTAAGAACCGTGATGGAGCCAGGGGCAGGTTGGACGCTTACTGCCCCCACCCTGCAGGCCCCTAGTCCCCAGGGGTGGTGCTCAGTGGAGCCTGTGGCCCAAGGCACCTGCTGACCCGGAGGGTTAAGCGGCAGTTACCTTGCTGTTTGTCCTGTTGATGCCTCCCGGTGCACGGCAACGCCCCAAGCTTCGTTTACATAAATTTAAAGTGGAAAACTTTATCGATCTTCTTAGATTAACTTCTTTAACTTTCAGAAGAAAGACTATAACTATGTGCACAGTGATGTGCAACAAACATCGAGGGTGTTAACCGTTCAAACACATCCGAGCCCCATGAACCACAGGGGAGGGTGTACAGCTGCGTCTTCAGAGGCCTTGTGGACTCGATGCCACCTCAGGACTCTGCCTCAGGGCTTGTCTGCATGTGTCACAGGAGACACAGAGCCCCACAGGCCACACGCAGGCCACAGAAGAGCAGGCATGGTGAGCAAGACCGGTCCTGCTGGAAGCTTCTACCCCACACCCCCGGTGAAACACCAGAACTATGGGGGGGCAGCCTGGGCACACCTGAGGGCCAGTCAGAGAAAACACCTGTGCATGCAAAACCTTCCCTGCACTAACTTTCTGAACAGCTGGCTATTAAAAAATCAAACACTTGTGAGAAGTAAAATACTTAAAAATACCAGATAATGTCAATGACATCCAAAAACATTCCAGCTGTATGGGTAACAAAAAACAGCCATCTTGGTGAACTCTGTATGAGAACAGGTTCTGACTCCAAGTGGGGGGAGAGATGCAGATGTGCAAAGCTAGTTTGTCACCAAACACTTTTTTTTTGCCACTATCCTGGAAGAGACGGATAAAAATGGCTCATGCAGCTGATAAAACATGTCTCTCCGAGGGGGCCATCGCTACTGACTGCTCTTCTCCTCTCACAGCCTGTGACAGGTGTCGCCCCTGTGAAACCACGTCCCTGGGTCCCGGAGCCCACGGAGCCGCAACTTGGGAGACTGGACATGTGGCTCACGGGGGCCACGCTTGTGTCCCAGCAGGCTGCTCAGCATCACTGGACCTGGCGCACAGGTTCTGCCAGGGGTTCCCATTTTAATTCTCAAAGCTAAAGGACACTGCAGGAATTTCATTTTTCATTCAAAATTTTGTTCAAATCCCGTGTTTGTTCAAATCACCTCGGGGCCATGGAGGGAGCCTAAAATATGGGGAAATGTTCTGAGTCTGTCAGAGTCCCACTTTCAAGTTCTAACAAACCAGGGACACTTCAGAAAAAACACTTCAGCCCTCTTTGTGCCTGGATAGTACTGAGAAGTGAAGAGGAGGAGATGGAGAGGAAAAATGAATTGCAGAACTATGAAAACAGGAACATACATCATAATTTGGGGGAGAAATAAAACGGCAACTGTTTCCCTAAGCTAAACTGTACAGAAACTCTGAAAAACAATATAAATAAATATCAGAGAGCAAGTATATGTTACTCCCATCACCCCAAGGAAGTGAAGGGCTCTATGTCCACGGGGGCAGTAGGTCAGAGCCCTCATGCACAGCAAGGGCTGCCCCTCACCCGCAACCTCAGGCCAGGGCCAGCCTGGGAGAGGAGCGTCCAGAGCACCGCCGGGGCAGCACGCTGACCTCCCAACGTCTACCCAAGACTTGACCTGGACCCAGGGCCATGTGGACAACGCCCCCTCCTGATGACTGTCCTGGCATCACCTGCACCCAGAGACAAGTCACACCTGAGGCTCGGGTGGCAGGTAAGGGTCCTGCTGAGTGTGTGTGCAGGGCCCTGGGGAAGGTCCACAGCCCCCGCCCTGTCAGGTGGTGGTTTGGGGAAGAGGCAGAGGCATAGCTGCTACTCACCGAGGCGAAGTCGGGTGTTTACCAGCGCCCTTTAACGCTCCTCCCAATCATCTTTTGGGAAGATGACATTTCTGGGATAACAAAAAATCATCAGAAGCAACTAGCTCAACTAGCTCAAAAACTAGCCTTATGCAGGCCTGAAGTTGTGGCTATCCATCCACGTGGTTCTGAGCCGTAAATGTGCTGGGAAAGTCAGTGAGGAGCTGATGTGCAGAGAGAAAAGGCAGGGCAGAGGGAAGAGAAAACCCCGCCTGTGAGCAGTCACTGCCTCCTCGCGGGCCGATCTCCCCACCTCCCCACCCCTCCACCCCAGTCTTCCACCAAAAACCCAGAATAAAGAGTTGGGGGACAAGTGCCCACCCCTCCTGTCTGTCAACTTTCCTAACTTGTGGAGCACCCTACAGCTGACTCCTAGCTCAGAGCCTGGGGGATTCTGGTCGACAGAGAAGGAAATTGGAGAGTAATCAATCACCCAAGTTTGTGGCTACACCCCAGTCTTCCTTTTATTCTGCCACATGCCTACACCAACCAACCGAGAGCAGTTAGCACAGGATCCCAGAGGCTGTCCCCGCCCGCTCATGGCCGGGCGACGGTTACAGTTAGGTCCAATCATAAGCCCTGTAAAGCGCTGCTGTGTAGAGGTGTGCCTCTACTGTGTTGAGGTGCTATAACTTGATGGAAATTTGACACGCTGTTAGCACGAAGTTCTTAGTTCAAACAATCTGAGGTGTACTGAAACTCATTTTAATACAGCATCTGGTTAATATTTAACCACTCACTCCTAATATCCGAAAATATATATATATATATATATATATAAATATACATACATACACGTAGTATCACTTTGCAGTTTACTTGCAACTTCATTTCTTAGGTCTTGGGTCATTTACATTCTCAAAAACGCATCTAGTTATGCAGTTTTCTAGCCACATTATAGCCAGGAGGTCCCCCTTTGGGGGACTAGCTTAAGATTGGGCTGAAGGGAGGCAGCACTCGCCTGTAATCTGGAAATTTAGGACCACTTAACCTTTTGGTGCTTTCAAAAAAGTTGCAAGAGTTTAAGAGCATAAATTAAACCTGAGCACAAAATAATCTCAATCACAGAATACAATGTGCCCTGGAGCAATTTAAGCGTCCAAAATTTAATTTTGGAGAACGAGGCTGAGAAACAAGAACAGAGGAGAGTCAAGCTGCACAGTCTCCTCTGGGACTGCATGAGTCTGTCTGACCCATCCAAGCCCATTCCCAGGAAGCGGGGGAGGAGGGCAGGGCGGGACTCCTGGTCTGGGTGCTGCTCAGCGCAGAGATGTCTTGCTCACTTACCTTCCAGCACAGGAAGTGGGCCAGGGCCTTCAGGACTGGCATGTGTATTTATGTCATGTGTAGTATGTGAATTGGACGTGAAAAAAATCCCAGTTTGGTCAAAAATAATTTAACTCCTAAAAATCATACTTCAGCTGAAAATCAGCTACATCACTACTGTGCAGTAAGAGATTCCCACAACATACAGAGAAGAGAGGGTCACGTGTGTAGGGAGCAGGCTGCATGGCACAGCCCCATGTGGAGAGCTCCCGGCGGTGGTGGCACCGTGGCAGACTCCGGCGGACCTTGGGGGTGGGCTGAGTGCCCCACCATCAGGTTCTGTTGAAGACACTACACATACTTACCAGAGCCTAATAATAAAGAAAGTGATTAAAGACATCAATGGTCAGAGGTGAACATTCAGCCATGAGCTGGTACAGCTTTTTGGAAACACTGACAGGAAGTCCCAACAGACTAAGGAAGGGTGCGCCAGGCTCAGGAGGCCTCCTGGCCTCGGGCAAGGGCTCCGATCTCTGCAGGTGCAGCACCACAAATGGCTAGAACTCCTAGCTCTGAACAGGCCTGAGTGCACGGCCGTCCAGAAAGACCAGGAAGGGTCCAGAGCTCCCCCTGGGTGATACATACATTTATACAACAGTGGCGGCCAGGGGGCAGCAGTCTGTTCTGGCTTTACTGCATTGTAATTGTGGTCGCTGGCCCAGGACGGCGTGCTGCTCTCACAGACTGGCTCCTTAGTGAGGACCTCGTTCCTGGGAGGGGCCACTGCTGCCTTCTTCACCGCGTTTTCCTTCTTGTCTGAAGCCAGTCTCTTGTGCACAGAAGAGATTTTAATGCCTGCCTGGATAATCAGTAAAGCCCCAATCACTAGGGAGATCACCGAAGTTAGCCTGCAGTTGTTTTACTCAGCAGCGCAGGTCAGGACACACTCAGCTCCTGGGTCACCCCAGCCCATGAGCTGCATCGGCCACCGCCCTAACATCCTGCTGAGGGGCCAGGCTGACAGGATAATGAGGGGCTTTGGAGCGAAGCAGTGAAATGAAGCTCGAGCACAGCAGGCAGTGCCCCCGTTTGAAAATGCACCCAAGCAACACTGCCCAGACAGGGGCTGTGGACTTAACAGCATGTGGAGAGGAGAGGCGTACCCCTGCACCCCCTCAAACACTCAATGTGGGCACCCTCAGGGCCCGCTTCCAAACCCCGCTGCCTAGACTCCCACAGGGACCACTCGCTCCCCGGAGGGCTGATCTGCGGGGTGAACTACTCCATGCAGCCACTGGCTTCCGTGTTTCTGTTAGTCCCTCAGCTAGAGGCAGGAGATAAAACATGAGAACACGTGCCTCTTCGTAATTCTGACCAGAACACTGGTGGGGAAGGCGGAGGGCAGCGTGCAGGCGTCTTGGCCCCTCTGGGCCTGTGTACCTTCCTCTCTTTCAATCAACCCACCAAGCCTGGCACCTCCAGGCAATTTTGGTTTCAACTACGCAAATGGCCGGTCTTGGTCAACTTACTTGAACGCTACATTTTTGAAGAACGATTTTTTCTGGCTTTGTCTTCAGCTTTTCTTTTGCTTTGGGTTTCTGCTCCTTCCCTGCACTCAGGAAGCGCATGGTGGCCGCAGCGTGCTTCAGGATGCAGTCGTTGCTGCAGTAGACCGAGTCAGGTTGTGCCACGCTTGAGCACCCAGGGCCGATGCACTTGGCAGCACCAGGCGCTTCCACGACCTGCAAGACCAGACACGGGTTCAATGTAGTCCCCCGCTGGGGCAGGCACCATGCTCTGTAAGGTCACTATTTATGGTACCGAGATTAACACCTTTAATCATGTATGAATGATTATGCATAAAAATGTATCTGTTTATTCAAAACACATAAACCCTCCTCCCCTGAGTAAGGCATCACGTTTTCAACCACCTTTCACGCCCCGCACAGTGGGCAGAACTCTGAGAGGACTTCTGCTGCACACTTCTCAACACAGCGGGATTTCACACCAGAATTAGGTTCTGTCACTGACCGTATGGGCATGGATTTTGCCAATTTAATTAAGATACCAGGTAAGAGGCTTTTGAGTTAGTCCAAAGGTTTGACTTATGAGGTAAAAACCCTCAAAAGAGGAACTGAGCCTCCAGAAGAGTGAACACTCCATTGCTGGCTCTGATGGGAGGCTGCCCAGGCCTGGGCTCTGCAGTCAAGGACCTCAGGCAACAGCCAGAACACCCAATTACACACGGATCTCAGAAACAACAGGTCCAGTAAGCATGCCACAGAAACTGCCAGGAACATGCTTCATATGCATTTTACCCTAGCCGAGACTGATGAGACCCTAGCCCCACTGACACACGGAGAGCAGTCTTATAAGACCCAGAACCAAGGGCCTGGCTCAGCTAGGCCTGGGTTTCTGGGTTAATGGATGTGTATTGTCTAAGTCGCTAAGTTCTGGTCACCTGTTATCCAGCAGCAATCTGGAATATGACAAGGGCTGAACACAGCTGCTTGTGGCCATGATTACTAAAGCACATTTTAATGGTCAAGACTAATAATGTATGTGACATATACATGAAATGCACTTGAGCAAAATCTTTTTCCTCAAATAATGTACTTAACTGACTTTCCTCCATAGAATCCAAGTTTTACCCAGAAAAAACACTTAAGCTTATGTGCAGTCTTAAACACAGCAGGAAGATGATGCTTCCTGCTGATTTCCATTTCTGTTATGTTTTCCTTAATTACCAGTTATTCTCAGATTTCCACTTAGTGCCTCTTCACACCCCCAGGACAGGGTCCAGGCCTCAAAGCTAACTCACTGCAAGGGGGTGATGGCAAGGGTGCTGACATGCCACCACAGGACCCACCACAGGGCGCCTGCATCCACAGCACCTACAAGAGACGGGCCACGGTGGTGGGACCCCACCACAGGGCGCCTGCATCCACAACACCTACAAGAGACGGGCCATGGTGGTGGGACCCCACCACAGGGCGCCTGCATCCACAACACCTACAAGAGACGGGCCATGGTGGTGGGACCCACCACAGGACGCCTGCATCCACAACGCCTACAAGAGACGGGCCATGGTGGTGGGACCCCACCACAGGGCGCCTGCATCCACAACGCCTACAAGAGACGGGCCATGGTGGTGGGACCCCACCACAGGGCGCCTGCATCCACAACGCCTACAAGAGACGGGCCATGGTGGTGGGACCCCACCACAGGACGCCTGCATCCACAACGCCTACAAGAGACGGGCCATGGTGGTGGGGTGGGCCCCCAATTCAAGGAAGGCTTGGGGTGAAAACACACTGAGTGTGACACTCGTGAGCACCTGAGACAGTTCTCAAGATGCACGGAAACCACAACCCCTGGACAAGACATGTGTGAAAAGAGCTGGGAAAGGAGGAAAAAAGAGCTGCACAAACACTGGCGAGTGGGGAACACCATCACAGAGGGTGTATCAGGCACAGTCACCTTGTCACCCTGAGGAGCTGTGCCGCCACTCTGGGTGGCCTCGGCATCTTGCCTTGAGGTGGGGATGAGACTACTGGTTTTCTCAAGACAGGGCAGGTGATACAGGTGCACACGTGCTCCTGTGACTCGAAAGTAATTTTCTTAATACGTGCACTTAAACTTTAAGCTCAGGATGCTGGTCGTGAGAACACTAAAGAGTAATTTTTTAAAAAATTATGAAATACGTTAAATCAGTAATCACAGCACAGGAGACAGACACAGTTATTAACATCAAAAAACAGACCAGGCCATGCTGGCCCTGAGCAGGTGCATGGACCCAAGAGCCCACAGAGTCCAGCCCTATGCCAGTCACTGCAGGGAAAACCTAACTTATCTCAGAAGACAGACGCTTCCGACCTTGATGTTTCTGCCAAAGGCAGTTGAGGGCTTACAGTCACCTCTATTGTTGGCCTCAGGAAATAAGTACTTACGGGCTGGAATATCTTGAGTTTCTTCTTGCCACTTGGGTTTGCAGCTTTTTCAATTCTACCCTTAATTCCCTGGTCTTCACTTGACTTCTGCTCCACGGTTCCTATACTGGTGAAGTCCGTGCTGTCGGCACCCAGGGGTCCTGACCTCGTGTCCTGCATGTCTGTGGCTTCTGAGCTGGCCTCATCCTGCACCTGCAGGATCGTGCAGTTGGGGCAGATGTAGTCTTCCCCATTCCTCTCCAAGAGGCGCCCTCGAGCCTCAGAAATGCCCACACAGTCACCATGAAACCATTCTTCACATCGGTCACAGCAAATCATAAACCTGAAATAAAACAACGGTCAATGTGTTAGTCACTCAGTTGTGTCCAACTCTTCACGACCCCGTGGACTGTAGTCTGCCAAGCTCCTCTGTCCATGGGATTGCCTAGGCAAGGATACTGGAGTGGGTTGCCATTCTCTCCTCCAGGGGATCTTCCCAACCCAGGGATTGAACCCAGGTTTCCCACATTGCAGGCGAATTCTTTACTGCCTGAGCCACCAGGGAAGCCAATGGTATCAGGAATGAAAAGGGAGAGACAAACTCAATTTTAAAAGTATCAATAAGTCAAACTCACTGTTTTTAAAAAAAATTACAGAAACATGGAGCATAAAGAATGTCAGTGTGCCCTTCTCTCAGTTCTATTACCACTGTACATTACCAAATTACATCATCCTTTTCTTCGAGGGCATCCTGCCCTGGACTGCAAATGCCTGTCCAGAGAATGGCAGCCACTCCTTTACCCCTGCAACTACCCAATGTCCACACTGTGCCCCAGTCACAGCCAGTCTGAGCAGCGTCCTGAGGGCTCTCTTGGGCAGCAGACCCACTCTGGTGCAAGCCATCGCACCATTCACTGCCATGCTGTGACCAGGCAGCCAACACCCCACACCAGCCACCACCTGACAAGGGCATGGTTCTGGGTAGTGCCCACACACTCCACTGGTTTCTTTCTGACAATGACTTGCTCATCTTTCCCGACAAACAAGTCACTCATTCAGGCCAGCTTAAGACTCTCTTAAGAGAACAGTGAAGTCTCCGGCAGTTTCCCTGGCTCTGCCCCCAACCATCCCCCACGACCCACCTGTTGTTGTGAGGCTGGCGGCACAGGCAGTACAGGGCGCTGGGGTCGTACACCTCACACTCCGGCTTGTGCCGGATCGAGTCTGCGGCTTCCTCGGCTCTCCCTCCTGGGGCCACTCTCCCATCCTGCCGGCCCTCTCTGTCCTCTTTCACTGCCTGGGCCGCAGCCCCCAGGTCGCCCTCAGGCTCCCGTGAGGCAGGCAGTGAGCCCTCCATCACATCCCCTGCCTGGACGTCCACGGTCTCAGCCGGGTCCTCCTCCCGCCGCTTCCTCCGCAGGCGGTTCTGGATGCCCCTCGTGGGCCGGTCCGCGGGCTCCTGCTCACGCTTCTTCCGCAGGCGGTTCTGGAGTTCCTTCAAGGTCAGTCCGTCACTGTCGCTGTCGGACGTGTCGTCCTCGTCCTCGCCCTCTCTGGTCTTTGCCGAGGAGGCCAGCCGCTGCTTAGCACCCGTGGAGCTGGACCTGGGCCCACTCTTCCCGTCTGAGGCGCTCTCCACACTGCCCTCAGAGGCAGTCTCCGCGTCTGTCGCTGGACAGGACGCTGGCTCCCCAGAGTCCTCCAGGGACACGGGGGCACTCCGACGGCCACGGCGCCGCACAGTGGTCAGAAACTCCTCCACCCGCTCAGTGCGCTTTGGCTGCCGCCCACTGCGCCGCAGGGATGGGCTCTGCTGCTGCCGGGGCGACGGCTCCAGGGTGTCCACCTCCGCATCCCCGGCACCCTCGCGCTTAGCAATGGTGGTCCTCCGGAAGCCCCAAGTCTTCCGGAACTCCTTGCTGGTGGGCTTGATGGCTTTGGGCGCCTCCTCACCACTCGGGTCACCCTTGTCATCCATACCTGACAAGGAAACACAACCAGGCCATGTCAGGCATCAGCCAGGGCTGCGCTCCGGGCCTGACACCCATCAGCTACGAGCAAGCACAGGGGGCACTCCCTCACACATGGGAGAACCCGACCTAAAGAAAGCAAAAATGCTTCTACAGTGCAGGAGGATTCAGTGACGAACCCCATGCTCAGGAGGAAAACCCAGCGAGCAAACTACATCTATGAACATGTCCCCTGACTGCTGAGGATAAGCGTGTATACCAGAAGTCACGGAGAATGAGGAATTGGGCAGTGGTGCTGCCAGGACGGGGCAGGATAGGGCAGCAGGGGCTCTCTGGCTCCCCACAGGGAGACATGGGCCCACCTCCCACCTGGCTGGCTCCAGGCCCAGAACTCTGGAGCCCCAGAGTGTAAGATGTCCACCATCCAGCAGGGGAAGGGTGGAGATGGGCTCGTTTGCACCCTGAACACCCAGCCCCACTGAACCCACCCAGATCCTAAAGCTGAGACTGTGTCGACACAACAGGGGTCACCCAGCTCTGCTCTCAGGTCCGCAGCAGGGACACTCAGCCAGATGGCACCTCGTGCATCTATTTCTTCTCTCTTCTAAGAGATTATTAAAGGCTCCAGTTTGTGAAAACTTTGTTCTTATTTCAAATGAAAAAAGCCTGAAAAAATACAGTATATACCTTAAGAATTTTTTCCCCAAGCTGTACAGGCTTCAATTACATTTAAATGCTAATGACAACTCAGATTTTATGCCACGTTCCATCCCAGGGGGAGGACTCGTACAGAATGAAAACCTTCAAACAGAAAACACACAAAATTCAAAGTCACACACCACGGAACTCTCTGTTTGGTTCCCACCAAGTGGTGTCACCTCCCATCCCCCATCCAGACCTGCAGTTCCCCACTCTGGGCCGTGGCCCATGCTCTGTGACATCAGCAGCCACCCTGTGACATTGTGCCCTCAAGGGCCACACCACTGTCCTGGTCACCCAAGGCTTTCTGCAGGAAGGACTTTCCTCTACAAGATACAGCCCTCACCAGCAAGAATACACGTCATTGTAAACTAAAGGAACACTCAATCTAATGATTGATTAGACACTCTTGGGCTAAAGTTTCGAATATTTCCAACAAATATTAATGGTACACCAGTTTTTATACATATATAATGCCACTTTTGAAATAAAAACATGACATCAAAACTTAAAATTGTGTTGTTGGCATTTAACATATTATCAACTGTGGGAGTTTTGCAAAAACAAAACTGTGGCCAATAATTTGTTATGTAAGACTGAAATGTCTCTGGTAAATAACATTTGGATAACAAAAGACGCATCAGTACATCTCTGGTCAGTAAGATGTCAACACTACTGCCGTTGTTACCTGCCCCACACAGAAGCATGGGCACTTCTCCCGACTTCCTAAACCCAGCACAAACAGGGCCGTTACAACCTTGTGGCACAAGGAAAGCACCAGGCCCCCAATGCTGCTGTCGTCAGCCACTGTTCACAGATCACAAGGCAAATTATCTTGAGACTGTGTCCACGGAGTAAGCTCCTAAAACAAACAAACAAAAAAACATTTTAAAGATCTAAAGCAACCAGAACTAAAATCACATTTAAGGGAAAAAAAGGCACAAAACTTGCCAAGCAATCTCTTAAGTCTACATTATGTGACCTACAAAGACATCCACCCAGTCCACAAATATGGCTCCCCTGCAAGGACTTTTTTTAAAAAGGGAAGATGCATACTTTGACTACACGATGAAAGCAGGGCTGGGACAGGCCATGGTTGGCACCCTGGTGGAGAGGGAGCTGGTGGTCGAGTGCAGAGGCCTCAGTGGGCGGGAGGATTTCAAAATCAGTCACTGGTATCAGCTGCTTCCTAATTACAACCCTACTTCTGATGGACCCAGGCCAATAAAAACCAGAGGGAGAATCAGGAACAAAATATGAAAAGATGAACAAGAAAATTATATGTGAAAGCAATTATTTACAAATTCTTAACACTGTAGCTATGTCGTCATTTTAGTTAAAAAATCTAATAAAGATTTCAGAAGACTAATAATTATTGGACATCCCTGTGGTACAGCTTATCTTTGTGTATTTATGCATTTAATGAACATTTCTCCTCCTGTCTCCTCATTCAATCATCATACCTAAATGCTCCACAAACACATTTCTGTTTCTAGGTAAATTCTCAGTATTAACATTTTAACACATTTCACATTCTATACCCAAGACCCCTGCCTGCGCCTCTCCTCACCTCACCTCTTCCTCGCCTCACTCCAACTGCCTCCCTTGTTAACTGTGGTCTCCTTAGTGACCTCAGGACAAACATTCCATCCCACCTCCTTTTAAAGGGACAGAGCCCATCTCACTCTGGCCACCCTCCATCCCCAACACCATGGCCACTGCATCTCTTTCAAGTGGTAAACCCATTTCAAAATGAGAAACTTCTCAGAAGGTACTTGAAATAATTCTTACTTTTATATTTCACAACAATGAAAAAAGTAAAGAAATTAGGACATTCTCAGGAAAAAAAAGTTTTAAAAATTTATGCTAATCTAAAAAAATCATGCCTTTGGATTTGAGTTCTGAAAAATCAAAAAAGGAAAATCCAGTTATTTCTGTTAAGTGGAGTGAAATACTTAACTCAAAACATAATATAATTTTAGACAATTTGATTCATTTTTCTTGATTTTATACTTGCAAAATCAATTTCATGATTTCTTCACAAATTCAAACATAAAACTTCAGGTCATGAAACAAAAAAGTCTATCAAGATAAAAAAAAAACAAAACCTCTAAGATCAAGGCAAGTTAAAAAACAATTGTTATGTTCCTAACACAACTTAAAGTAGGTCCACATGCAACAGCAGGTCACCAAACAGTGGTCACACTGTACCAGCAACGACTCCAGAGAGGAAAAGGACAGTAGGCACTCCTAAAACTGGGAAAGAGAAACCCAGAGGCAAACACTGGATACCCTGAAATGTACAATCTTAAAGTTCCTAAGTGCAAACGTCCTCTCAGCTGAAAACGGCTCCATTTCGTACTAAGTAGACGTGCAAATACCAGTGAGAAACCGTGGGTTCCCCAGGCCCCCCTAGGGGTGCTGAAGGCACCCATCAGCACCCAAGGACAGGCGGAAGCCCACCTCCCAGGCAGCTCTCCACTCCGACTTTTTGTTGTCGAGGCCCGGTGATATCCCTAAAACTTGAGGACCCCAAAGAGCATTTGCTCATGTGGGATGTGTATTTCCAAAATTAAACCTGAGAAAGACTTTCAGAATTGCGGACATTCCCTCATACCACAGTAAACCTTGACAAACTGCACTTCCCCAAAAAGCGGTTGTGACAGGAACCTGAAGCCACATCCGTACTCTGCACACGTTCCTAGGCTTACAGCCTAACTATATAAAACTGTTAAGGCACTCAGAGTGCATCTTGTGCCCATGTGCACACGTGCAGAGTCCACAGACTGGCATATCTCATTAGCCAGTATGAGACACACCTGCTAATGCCAGCGTCCATCTCCTGAAATGTTTTTCCTTACTGGGACAATCAAGCTCATGGTGGCAGATAAAAGCTTTTCAAAATTCTAATCTTCACTTAAGCTGGCATTTTTTCATCAGTAACAAATACTGTCCGTTGCTTTCTTCAAGACTCACACTGAGTATCTTTGAGGAAACACCTGCCACACACCCAGAAAATGCAGTCCAGCAGCAGTGTTCTGTGGGCACCTCTGTCCCCTTGGGGGCGCGCTGCCAGGAACCTCTGTGCCAGTGGCGCATGCCCACTGGCGGGACCTGCTCACAAGGCTGTGAGCCTGGACAGGGTTTCCAAGCCTACCCTCCAAAAGGGTTTCGATACACACCACGAACATCTGTAACATGACATTTCTAGTTGCTTAAGGACACGCTGGATCCATGTCAAGCAGTCACACGTATTCACACTTTAGGGTCGGACGAGAACAAACACTTCCTTCCACAAAACTGGTCTAAAACCACGACTTAATTTTCCCTTCACGTTGTCCAACCCTTGAAAGCTAAGCTGCCAGAAATGATTTTCTTAAGAACAAAAAACATGCTCCCCCAACAACGTGGGTGAAACTGGACTCTACAACCAGATACATCTGAAGGCTTGGCTTCTACAAACTTGCAACATGCAAGTAACCACATCTTGGTCATTTAAAGATGTTCAGGTCTATGAACTGAGGGTTTATTTCTCTGAGACACTTTAAGTTATAATATATAACTGCAATGAAGCTCCTACTTTCACAGTACAACGACCAAACAGCTACATTTCTCAAGAAGGTAACAGGCAAGCACACACCTGCCCTGCCCTATGCTATGCTGTCACTTCAGTGGTGTCCAACTCTGTGTGACCCCATAGACGGCAGCCCACCAGGCTCCCCCATCACCGGGATTCTCCAGGCAAGAACACTGGAGTGGGTTGCCATTTCCTTCTCCAATGCATTAAAGTGAAAAGTGAAAGTGAAGTCGCTCAGTCGTGTCCGACTCCCAACGACCCCATGGACTGCAGCCTACCAGGCTCCTCCGTCCATGGGATTTTCCAGGTAAGAGTACTGGAGTGGGGTGCCATTGCCTTCTCTGTGCCCTGCCGTACCTGGCAGCAAAACAGGCTGGTCCTCAAAACCTCACAACCGTGAAATATTCCCAACTACAGCATTACCTCTGGAGAAGGCAATGGCACCCCTACTCCAGTACTCTTGCCTGGAAAATCCCATGGACGGAGGAGCCTGGTAGGTTGCAGTCCATGGGGTTGCAAAGAGTTGGACACGACTTCGAGACTTCACTTTCACTTTTCACTTTCATGCATTGGAGAAGGAAATAGCAACCCACTCCAGTGTTCTTGCCTGGAGAGTTCCAGGGACAGGGGAGCTTGGTGGGCTGCCGTCTATGGGGTCGCACAGAGTCGGACACGACTGAAGCGACTTAGCAGCAGCAGCAGCACGGCATTACCTCATTACTCTGGGCTGTGCTAACTCACTTTACAGTTCTGCCAGGTGAGGCCAAGGTTCACAGCTACTGAGATTTCATATTAAGGGTCTTCCGTCTCTGACTAATTCTGTGCTGTGGGTGAAGAGGGACTGAGAAGATGCTAAAAGTTCTTTACCTACCAGGAAAAAAAGAGGCAAGCTTTCCCAACTAAAGCCCCTTTCACTATTCCGTTTTTACTAACAGAGCAGTCACTACTGACGGCTTGTCCGGGAATTTCAGATGATGGGAAACACCCTGAAGGGTGGGTGTCCTCTGACCACGGGTGACCCCACACTCATCCTGACTCGAATGTACAGATGACACTTCAGTCCTTCAGGAGCCCCATCAGGATAACCCTGAGTTTACTAAAATTACCCTGAATCAAAGGTGCTTGCAGCACAATAAGCTTCTCAAGAGGTAATTGCACAGAGAAATCTAGGAACAACCCTGCTGTTTAACATTTCTGAGGTGTTTTTGCTTTACAGGTATGTGGAGACAAAACCCAAAACTTTTTGCTTAAAAACTCGCTTGGACTGACGTCTGCCCCGGCCAAGCTCTAGCGAGGTCAGGCCCCCAGCGCCCTGTGTACAGGTGGCAGCGGCTGCTCCAGCGTCTCTCCCCAGTTTTTAGTGAAAACACAGGCTTGTGACCGGATAAGCCACCTGAACATGTCGGGGTCACAGAGGAAACGAAGCCCCCCGTCCTCCACAGAGCCCTGCCACCGCAGACAAGCTCCTGTAGTGGTCTGCACATCTGCACCCCTGAGCCTTCACAGATGGGGTGACTGGCTTGGCAAGAGGCCCCAGAGCTCACCCATGGCCCTGCCACCAGGATCGAACTGCCCCGGCACCCTGACCCCAGGCCTCCCATCCCCGGAGCTGAGGAAAATCAAGTCCACTGTGTAAAACCCCTCAGTCTAGGTCTCTGTCACAGCAGCTCCCTCTTGCCTCCCAGGGAACAGGAAAACATGGCTTCAAACACTGGTCAAGGGAACCTGAACCCTATACCCTGGGGGCTGGTGCTTGTAAGGCCATTGCTAGGGTCTTAGGGACCCTCTGAACTGCACAGGCTCTTATCCTTACTGAGTCTGCAGGATGAGGTGAGTTTGGCCACCACTAAATGCCCAGGACAGCACTGGGATGGGGTCCCAAATGGGCGCCACGTCTCCCCTTCCCCAACCAAGACAGAGGGCAACAGTGACTGTGTGGTCACAGCCGGGACCTGGACATGGAAAGTACCTCCCAGAACAGCCATCCGTGCAGGCATCCCAGCAGCTGCTTCCCTAGCATCTCCAAGTCCCATGGCTGTTAACACAGAACCTTGACCCTCCAGCTCCCCACTGCCTGCCCTATTGCTTTTGTATCTACAATGGTCCATCTGGGTCCCGAGTGCATCTGGGTTGGCTACTCCCATGGCAGGGGCAAGATCCCACATCACCCACAGTGCCCACTGCAAGCCCTGACTGTCTCATGGTGGCAAGAGCTGCTAGTTAGGGTCCAGTGGGAGGCTGTGGGTGAGGAGAGGACATCGTACAGTAAAGGCTAAACACCCTCAGGTCAAAAGACCTCTGAGACCTCTTCACCCAGCAGGCACCTTCGCCACACTCCAAGCCTCTCATTCCAGGCGGCACACTGCGAGGGAGACGTGTGCACTGAACCCTCCTCACTGGGGATGGCAAACTGGCCATATTCCACTCCTTTCCCCCAAAGCAAGGAAAGGGTTGAGACGCCCACATTCAAAGACACTGCCTGTCTTCTTAACAGTAATCCATTTCCCAGGTGTTAAAGTTCTGGACAACTGTCTTTTTCAATTTTCATTTCTCAACAAGAGCATTTCTAATCATGATCTAGGCAGAGGTTCTCAAAGTGTGGCCCCCGGACCTTCTAGCTGGCTTCCAAGGTCAAAGCATTTGTACAACACTACTTAGCAAAGTGACTAAATAATAACATGGAAGTGTTTTGTGACCTTTCAGGGGCAGGGTAGTTTTTCAGAAGCTAAATGATGTTGGTGTGATGATAGCTGGAATGCAGAAGCAGGCAGGAGAATCTGGCTACTGTTGCCCTGCCTAAGTCAGACACTTAAAACCCCAAGCCACCTTTCTCCTTAAGCTATTTCTTATCTTGGAACATAGTTTCCATTGAGTGTTACTTATGTTAATATGCAGGTGTTTGCTATTATTTCTAAGTGAGTAAGTAAACTTAATGTCTCATTTTTAATGCCAACCATGGGAAATATCAATAGATAAAACAGAAACAAAAGCCCTTGGGGTCCTTGTTCATTTCAGGTATAAAGGGGTCAGTCTGAGAAAAGACAGCACAGACTTGACATGAAGGGTAATGTCAGATGGCTGTAAGACTGCAGGGCCCTGACAGTGAGGCTCAGGACGCCACCTTTCCAGGAAGACGAGGAGGCACTGATCATGAAACTGCAGCATTCGGAGGGACTGCCGCCCACATCCAAAGAGAAGTGGTTGGGGAGAAACAAAGCTTGCCCTCTCACAAGCATCTGCTTCCCGAGTGCAGCTGCAATTCATGCCACAGGCCATGGAGCAAGCCCGATGCTTGGAGACCGCGGACACGCGAAGTCCAGACCCACACTGTACACTTCAGCTGGAATTGTCCTCTTTCTCTGAGATTAGCAGAGGCCAATGTCTAGGTCTGGGGGGGGCAGTGGGGAAGGCCCAAGCTTAAATAAAACGGTTATAAAATAAACAATAGGACTGTCCTACTGATTTTTATAGACCCACACAGAGCTGAACTTGATGCAACTCCCCACAGCTGCCACTGCTGCCTGGGCGGGAGATGTGCTGAGGAGAGCACCTTACTACTGGAACACCTTGTGAAAGGGTCAAGTCTTTTTAAATTACAACCTAAAGAGCCAAGGGTAGCGCTGTACTAGCCTGTCTAAATGGGGCATCTCAGAGGGACCACTCCCCCTGGTGCAACTGAGCATCCCCAGTTCTGACCAAGGGAGCCAGCAGTGTCCACCCTCAATGACCACAGCATGACCCTCCCACGTTAATGCCTAAGTCCGAGGGTGTCCCAGACTTCAACCCCAGCTGCAAACCTAACAGCTAGGCACTCTACCCAGGTATATGGAGATGACCATGACCTCCGTTTCCTAACAAGATACCTGAAACGACACAGCATCAAGTACCAGTCAGTGTAGGATAAATGGCAAGTTTATGAAAACGACAATGTCTGCTTGTGAGTGGCTGGGAAAACAGGCCCTCGTGAACAGTCTGTGAACATTTATCAAGGGCCCCCCAGTGCTCCACACAGAGCAGGCAGCATCTCTATTCCCCGCGGGGGTGGCTGCTTCACTGTGACCTGGTAGAGAGAACTAGGCGAGAGCAGGTGTGTTTATGGGGTGCTCCCAGCATGGACACAAATCTATGACCATCACCAGGAGACCGGTTTGAAAGAAATCCAGAAACATCCAAGTGATGGTGTTCTCTAGTAAGATTGTAATGAGAGCAGGATGAACTCTAGAGCCCCTGCCATGGAACGAGCCCCACACCTGAGTGGAACAGGAGGTTACATCCAGTTCACAGCACATCCTGCCTACCCCCCATCCCCCAAACCAAGCTCACAAACATGTCCACAGCTGTAACTGGGCTTCCAGAGACTGCTACTTTCTGGGGTTTCTGCTTTCTTTATATTCTGTATATTGTCTTGTTTTCTATGTATAAATTTATCTTTGCAACCCAAACACAGTACAGCTGTCTTTATACTGGGGGAGGCCCCATTTACCTTCCTGTTGTAAAGTATATTAAATATCACTTACACATCTGCATCAGCATATGAAAAACAAAACCATAGCACCTGATACCCGTGAGAGAAACAGCTGCTTTACAAATTGGGCTCCCAACCTGCCCACAGCTGAAAACCCACATATAACTCATATTCGGCCTCTGTGTATGCAGACTGTGCAGTACTGTAGTACTTACTGCTTAAAAACAGGCTCTATGCGAGTGGACCTGGACAGGTCAAATCTGTGTTGCTGAAGGGTCAATTACACGACTCAGAAAGAGGAAAAGACTAAGAGTCGCCATGCTGTGCTGTGTGCTTAGTTGCTCAGTCACATCCAAGTCTTGGCGACCCCACGGACTATAGCCATACAAAACAGTAATCCACTTCTGGACATACAGCTGGAGAAAACTCTAACTCAAAAAGATACACGCACTCCAAAGTTCACCGCAGCACTATTCACAAGAGCTGAGACACAGAGACAACCTAAATATCCACCAACAGATGACTGGATAATGCAGATGTGGTATATGTATGTAACAGAATATTATCAGCCATAAAAAAGAATGAAATAATGTCATTTGCAGCAACACGGATGGGCCCAGAGATTATCATAGTAAGTCAGAGAAAAACTATTTACAAAACAGCAAAACAGACATAGAAAACAAAGTCATGGTTACCAGAGGGGAAGTGCATGCTTGGGTAGGAGGATAAATCAGAAGTTTAGGGGAAAAAAAAGAGGCCTGAGCAAGAGACTCCAGGAAGTGTGAACACTTCACATCAAGTGAGGACTGTCTGGCCTATCCACTCCCAATTAGTATGTGTCCATTAACTGTTAATCGTGGAGATTCTGCAGTGGAATTAACACACATTATTTGATGCTGGCCATAAATAGCGTCATGTTAGGTACCCACTGTTAAAGATGCCACCGTTTAAATAAGAAGTGCACAAAGGACTGTTTAAGGAAAGTTTTCTTAAAGGATTCTCAAGGCCACCAGGTGTATGAGAAATCAGTCTGCTCTTGGACACAGTGCCAACTTCAGGGACCCAAGGACAAAGTGAGTCAGCCTGTGAAAAACTCAACCCTGGCTCTCAGGAGCCAAGTGGAAGTCACCAGGGATCTTGGGACAACTGTGTACAAAAGGGAAAACATGTCCTGTTAACAGGAATATAAAACAACCAGGACCTGGAACATCTGAAAACACATACGAAAGAGACCCAGCCTGTGGGTTGCCTGGGAAGGGGCCCAGAGCCTCTAAGGCCTCTGTGGTCATAGAAAGACTTACAGTGTCAACAGCAGGTCCCACAACTCCAGTCATAAAGAAGATGGGATCCCAAGTCCCACTCTAATCCATCCTCTCCTCAACCTGAAGACAAATCCCACCCTCATGAAGGCCCACCTGAAGCACTGGGCACCATGTCCAAGCCCCATGACACACTTCCTCAACAAGCCATTGTTATGTTCACACAGGCGTGTGTGCTGTGAGGGGCATGGCTGGCCAGAAAGCAAAGGTCACTGCGGGAACTAGCAGATGGTAAAGGGAACAGCCAACTGCACAACTTTTAATTTGTGCCCTTTCTTATCAGCACATAATTCACTTCACTTGATACAGCCTGAATAATCAAATACTAATAAAGGACAGTTCTTGGTGGAAAATCAGAACTAAGTTAAAGATATACCTTATTCCTAAACTCATTGCTAAAATAAGCCTGCAAGAACACAACCAACTAGGAAACAATGCTTAGCAAGTGCGTTAGGCAAGGAGTTTCACAACAGGGTTGGGGCTGGGTCTCCATAGCTAACCCTTGACACATCTATGCCATGTTAAAGTGGGCCAGTCATACAGATGGTTATGTCTATGCACCAACCCCAAGTGCCAAAAAGGGCCCCAGGCTCCAGGTTATGTGGCTGGCAATCCTCATAGGTCCCTGTTACAAGTCTCCAGGCCTGAGAAGGCCACCCTTCTGGTCTCTGCTACAGCCAGGGTGCTTGGCACACAGGATGCAATAAATATTTGTTGAATACAATGAGAAGTCTTCCTAAAGGTCACAGATCGTATTTCCTTAAAGTCTCCAGTTAAAGCACCTTCCTTGGAAGCACGTTGAAACCAGAACTACATAGCTCTGAAGAAATCAAAGAACATTTGTCTGGGGTTGGCCCAAAGGCCCAGTTAGAACCCAGGTATTCCATCCTGGGCAAGCTCTTTACAGGTGCTTCAGCTTCTGGGAGGTTAGAACAGGTACAGAGCATCATAGTCACTGAAACGAATGAGCACACATACAGTGCTCAGAACAGGGTCAGCCTGGGTGGACTGCCCACTGTGAACTGTTGCCAAATGGAGGCTCAGCCTCCCCCATACCAACCAACACTACAATGAGGTATGTGAACACATAAACACACTGAAAAGATCTTAACATCTGCCTTTCCTTCCTGCAAAATCCCCAAGATCATGAGGCTCAAATCTCATTCTATCAAGTATACAAATTACACGGATGTTACCTAAGGCCAACACACGAATTAAACAGTATCTTCAATTTCACTCACATGCTGTTGTTGTAAGGTCCCATCTCTAAGCTCATTAATTGGAGTGCTGGATTCAGAGCAGAAAACCTGCCCTGACCTCCAGGGTTTCCCAAGAAATAACAGAAAGCAAACGAGGGCGTGGGATCAGGACCCAGAGGCCTAAGCCAGAAAAGGGATGGCAGGGCACATCTCCCGGGAAGCTGAAAGTTACCCCTTTCTACTGTGAGGTCGACCAGAGCATAAAATACAACATAAATTTGAATCTTACATCAAATCGACAAGTGACGCAATAAAAGCTAAAAATCTGCATTTTACGGCTAGGCACATACTCTTTCAAAAAATGAAACCAATTTTCTGAAAGTCTTTTTCGTTGTTCTCTACTTCCCACAGCATCAAATACCACATAACTATCCTAATGTCATCCTTTACAAGAGTAGTCGACTAGAAACAAGCGAAACAAAAGCGACAAAAACCACACTTTAGGGTGAAAAAAAAAAAAAAAAAGACCGACAGGGAAACTTCACCTCCTTTAAGATGTCTAGAGAAACTACTCTGGTTAAAAAAAAAAAGGGTGGTGGGGAGGGGGGAATTCAACCCTATGTTACACAGTTAAGGCAGAATCATTTCCATGTACCAGCAGCTAGACCAGGAACTTCTAGGAAAAAAGCATCGCCCCGCTCTAGGGTCACCCCGCTGCGGGTCACCGGGCGGCGTCCTGCTGGCGCACTTCAATCCGTTTCGACCACGATCCGGCGCCTCGAACACTCCCGCAGCGAGCGGACCGGGCCCGGCCCCTCGGAGTGGACCCTGTCCAGCAGGCCGGCGCCCTCCGCCCCCCTGCAGCCCACTGTCCGCGCGGCCCTCCCTTCCCCCTCCCCGCGGCCGCCGCCATCTTCTCCGCTTGGCGGAGCGCGGCCGGGCGCGGGCCCGGCAGCGCCAGGCTGGCTGGCCTCCGGGCCGGCCATCCCCGCCCGTCCCACGCGGTCCCGCGGGCGGCCGCCCCTACGCCCAGCACCCCGGCCGCCACTCACCGTGGGCCGCAAGCCTCCAGGGTTTCGCAGCCATTTCCTCCGAGCGCCGCAGAGTGGGCGGGCGGGGTTGGCGCCGGCCACCGAGACGCGTGAGGTAGAGGGGCCGCCCGCGCTCTCAGTGGAGGGAAGACGCTGGCCACCGAGACGCCGGGGGTAGACGGGCCGGCCGCAACCCGAGCAGCGCCCCGGCGCGGCGGGCGGAAGGAGGAGCCCGGCCCAGGCCCAGTCCCTGCCCTGCGCCGCACAGTGGCCGAGTCCAAGGGCCAAGGCTGGCAGTGTAGGCGGCGCGGCTCCCGTCGGCCACCCTGGGCCCAGTTTGTGACAGAAAAGGCAGGCACCCGGACGCAGAAGCAAGGCGCCGCGCTCCTTTCCCGCCGGACTGCGTTCCCAGCTTCTCTGGACTCGAGCCCGCTCCCTACCGAGCCAACCAGCTCAGCGCCGGGGCAGTTCCAGTCAGCGCACACAACCGGGCACACCTGCCTACGGGGGCTGCAAGGAAAGGGATCTGACAAATGATAACCCTCCACCTGGATTTTCTTCACTCAGTGCTGACTAGTATCAATTAACACCCCAGTACCTGTGCGTGCTTAGTCGCGTTGGACTCTGCAACCGCATGGACTGCAGCCCGCCAGGCTCTTCTGTTCATGGGGATTCTCTAGTCAAGAATACTGGAGTCAGTTGCCATGCTCTCCTCCAGGGGCTCTTCCCAACCCAGGGATCAAACCCAAGTCTCCAACATTGCAGGCGGATTCTTTACCGTCTTAGCCACAAAGGAAGCCCCCCCGCACCTGCCCCTCCCCAAATACTCAACAAGCAGACCTCAGAGGGGAAACACCTGCTACCTTGGGACGCTGGACCCAGGACAGTAACTCCTTGGCTGAAGGCCTTTTGTCTCCATCACTGCCTCTACAGGTCCCTTATTCCACATTCCTTAAAAGCAGGAACCTCTCAGCAAAAAGTGCCCTGTGTGTAGTAAAGCTGTGCGTGCCCAAGACCCTCCAGAGGGCTGCCAGGTGCTTCTGTAGGGGAGCACTAGGGGCCTGGGAGCAGGTGTGCTTCTAAATAAACATCTGGAAAGACCACACAGCCTGCCAGGCTCTCAGAAAATGCCCCTTTTCTTCAAAGAATTCCAACACAATTTGTTTCTGTTGGTGTGATTCCATTAGGACCAACCACTTCCATGGAATCTTGCAGACTAACTTCATACTCCAACATCTTGACCTCCTTCAGGTTTGTCCCAGATAAGTGTAGTGAGAAGTTCAGAAACATGACAGATTAAGTGGAAACTGGCTTGAACCAGGAGTATGATCTTGGGCAAGCTGTCTGTTGAATGGGACTCATATGCTGGGGTGCAGGCGAAGCTCCCTGCAAAAGGCTCCCTAAATGGGAGCTGGAATGGGGAAACCCCACCCAACCTCTCTGGCTGAAAATCTTTACATGAAGCAAACCCAGCAGCAACGTCTTTCTAGGTGAGATTTTTTTTTTTTTCCCAATCTGTGTTGTCTTTTCACTTTTTAAAAAAAATTAATTATTTTAATTGGAGGCTGATTACAATATTGTAGTGGTTTTTGCCATACACTGACATGAATCAGCCATGGGTGTACATGTGTTCCCCATCCTGAACCCCCCTCCCACCTCCCTCTCCGTCCCATCCCTCAGGGTCATCCCAGTGCACCAGCCCTGAGCACCCTGTCTCATGCATCGAATCTGGACTGGCGATCTATTTCACATATGATTATATACGTTTCAATGCTAATCTCTTAAATCATCCCACCCTCGCCTTCTCCCAGAGTCCAAAAGTCTATTCTTTACATCTGTCTCTCTTTTTAACTTGTGTGCGGCTTCAGGAGGGCACTGGGTCCTGTGAATGACATGGAAGATGGGGCTGCCGATGGAACAGGAGGAAGCTCTGGGCAGAAAGCTCAGGGGACAGAAAGAAGACCCCAACAGGAAGCCCCACCTGTGCCACTACAGTACTTGGGTTGGGGATGGCAGCTCAAGTGGGCACTCGGGCAGCAAAGGAAAGGAAACTGCACCTCCCCACCTACCCCTGCAACTGGCCTCCCTTTCTAACCTCCCAGTGGGAGCTGGTCGTGACCATGGGCTACAAGGTTCAGAGGCATCTGCCATCTGCGGGAGGACTCAGGCCCTTGTCCTTCTACAACCTCTTCAGGTAATTCAGTTCATCTACTGTCACTCCTCACAGGAGCTGCTCTTCCCTGGTGCAAAAGGCATTTCTAGAACTGCAGTTTGGGTACTTTTCGTTGACATCTACTAGCTAAGAAGGGGCTTCCCTGGTGACTCAGATGGTGAGAAATCTACCTGACATGCAGGAGGTCTGGGTTTGATCCCTAGGTCGGGAAGATCCCCTGGAGAAGGGAATGGCAACCCACTTCAGTATTCTTGTCTGGAGAATCCCATGGACAGAGGAGCCTGGCGGGCTGCAGTCCACGGGGCAGCACAGGGCTGAACAACTAACACTTTCACTTTCACTGCACTTTCAGCTAGGGAATACCTTCTCCTAACAAACTTACTTTAACAGCTAAACCCAGAGGAACAAACAGGTTTAAAAGGAGTCTCCAATTGACTCAAATACCCCAAATACACAAATAAAAATCCTGAAGTTCAGGGAACTGACAACAACAGTGGTTCAGAGGTTAGGAAGCTACGCAAGCTCCCAGGCCTCAAGGGGTTTCAGTCTTTGAGGAAAAATATGGGAAAAGTACGACTGATGCATCCTCCATATGTGTGGACACCAGGTCCTGCCACAAACACCCACGAACAATTCTGAGGAAATTTATGAAGGCGGAAAAGCACAACTGGAAGAGTCAGGATTCCTTTTTAGAAGACCGCTTCCTGGTGTTCGGCCTTCTCTCACCCCCGAGTTAAAGCCCACTGGAAAGCAGGGTCCTGAGCAAAGCACCCCATCTCCTGGTGGTCAAGTGCAACCCTGAGAGACAAGGTAAAGTTTGTCAAGACCCTCTCCAAGGACAATTTAAAACCAGATGAGGCAGCAGCCAAGTCGCTTTATTGTTACTCTTGTTCAGAACTCAAGGATGAACAGGCTAGCACCCACCCTGCAGGCAGGCCAAGAAGGGGTCAGGAAGTCGGGGTCAATGGTAGGGCCACTGCCTGGCCCTGGGGCAAGGTCCCCAGTGAATCTGGACCCAAACTCAGACCCAGGTCTGGGCTGGAGGGGAGACGTCCGGGAGAAGAGAGGAAACCAAGGGCCAAAGTCACGGTGGGACCCCCTTAGCTCCTCCTCCCTGGCCTTGGTCACCACTGGGTGTCTTTGAATAGCTAACACATGTGCCCTCTAACCCCAGGGGCCATGGGCTGCAAGGCTAAGACTTCAGAACAACGCTGCTTACTCCTACCTTTCAGGATGGCTCCTGATACTAAGACTACTTTCCCCGTAAATTTAGTGAAAAGTAAATAGCTAACTTAAGAAGAAATATTTTAGTAAGTATGAGACATAAGAACCGTATTTCCTTGCTGGCTAGTTTCATCTCAAGTCTCTAAAAGAACACACCAAATAAAAAAGCCAGAAAAATCAACTCCTATCACAGAAAAGCAGTTTTGACAGAAAAGCAGTTTAAGTGTAAAGCGGACACAAGCACGTGGCGTGCTGCCTCCACCACACTGTGCCTAGATTCTGCATCTCCTCACTAGCTCGTCCATCACACCACAAGGGCAGGTGACAAAGGAGAAAGGCGAAACAGGCCCACAGATCTGAACCGAATTCCGAAGGTGGCTGGTAAGCAGGAACAGGAACCTCCCTCCACAGGGTGGGAGGGGATGGTCAACTGAGACAAGGAAGGTCCCAGAGCAGGGCCACAGCCGCTAGTCCTCAGACGCAAGTATGCATCGACAAATAACTCTTGTTTTTTAGTCACTAAGTCGCATCTGACACGACCCCATAGACTGTTGCAACCCCACAGACTGTAGACTGACAGGCTCCTCTGTCCACGCGATTTTCCAGGCAAGAATTACTGGACCTGGTTGCCATTTCCTTCTCCAGGGGATCTTCCTGACCAGGGATTGAATTGGTCTTCTGCACTGCAGATAAGATTCTTTACCTTTGAGTCACCAGGGAAGCCCTAAGTAACTGTACTGGCTACATTTTAAGAGATTATTTTTTCCAAAATTAAAATACTTGAAAAGTGAAAGATTCACTAAAATCAGGTCTAACAGTGGCTTTTTGGATTTGTCCAAAAGAGGAAAAAAAAAAACAACCATGTAATTTCCTGTGCTTGCCTGGATCACAGAAACAAAATGGTGAAGTGAGAAAAGTGTATTTGAAGGAAATCTCAACAAGAATAATACAAGTCGAGCTATTAGGAAATTGCAAAAGGATACCCAACAGGTTTTATTCTGAAATTTCAACAATCAATATAGGAGACCAAGAATGTTGCCTTTTACAACTATACAGAAAAACAAAAAATCTTGGGATTCTGTCAGCATACAAAAGTTCCTCTCATTCCAATGGAAAGTAAAAGCATTTAAAGAGTAAACATAAGAGGCTTTTAAAGTCAAAAAAAGAAAAAACAAAATTTGGCAAGTGTTTTTAAAAAGGAACACATGGTTATCAATTGAAACAATGGCTCATCTTTATTCAGTGTTCTATCTCCCATATCAGACATCCGATCAGAACTGGGCTAATGCAAAAACAAAACAACCAAAACCAAACAAAAACAAGAAACCCCTTAAAGCATATACAGATAAATTTTCAATAGCTGTGCACATATACGTTATTAGGCGTTTATATACACACGTGCACGTGTCTGTATCTATAACCAATGTACTTATCAAAGCCCTCTCCAGGCAAGAGGGAAGGGAATGGAGAGTTTCAGCAGAGACGGTCTGCAGCCCACTGCCTGGACAGGGTAGGTAAACTGCCACTTGAGCTTGCTGCCCGTGCCCCGCTGTCCAGCCCAGGCCATGTGTTTTAGGTAACACCTCGCTGGACAGTTTATGTTACGTCCTCTGCAGGAATTAAAAACTCAAGAAAAATATTACTCTACCCATCCAAAGAAACGTATGACATAACCAGTGCTTGCTGGTTTAGTGGTATAATCCAGAAAGGGAAATACAGTCCAGCAGGGAGGGGGAGGGCGACCATCTCAGACCCCACGACACATGCTTCACAGGGTCTTCATTCAGCTAATTCATCTGGATACATGCAGCAGAACTAAAGCGTAAAAACAGTCTTCCTTACTCCTTCCAACAGCTTCAGGATCAATCTGAGAAGACCCTGAGTAAAGTCAAGGCTATGGCACTTGACCTTTGAGTGAACTCCGGGAGTTGGTGATGGACAGGGAGGACTGGCGTGCTGCAATTCACGGGGTCGCAAAGAGTCGGACACGACTGAGCGACTGAACTGAACTGAGTGGTAAGGACATCTAGCCATTACTGGTTAGATAGCATCACCAACTCAAAGGACAGGAATTTGAGAAAACTTTGGGAGATGGTGGAGAACAGAGGAGCCTGGTGTGCTGCAGTCCATGAGGTCAACAAGTGTAAGACATGATTTAGCAACTCAACGACAACAAGAACCGGTAACAATTCTGAGCAGCAATGTCCAATCAGCTTATGCCTGACCCTGAAGAAACAGGTCTAATTTGCCAAATTCCCTGGAAAGCAGGGCTCCAGCATTCAGGCGTTTGACTTCATGCTTTGAGGGTTTGACAGTAAGACAGAAACACCCTCTAAAACACTGCGGTTCTGTACACTGTGCCTGACACCTGGTTGCTGAATAGTCCAGGGTTTGATTAAAGGAGGCGCTGTGTATTTTATTATCAAAACACATTTCATTTTAAAGTAATTCTTGCATGCTCCTTTAAAACTAATAAACCTTAACAACTCTCCTTAAAAACTCCACACTGTTCTCCATAGTGGCTGTACTAGTTTGCATTCCCACCAACAGTGTAAGAGGGTTCCCTTTTCTCCACACCCTCTCCAACATTTATTATTTGTAGGCTTTTGGATCGCAGCCATTCTGACTGGTGTAAAATGGTACCGCATAGTGGTCTTGATTTGCATTTCTCTGATAATGAGTGATGTTGAGCATCTTTTCATGTGTTTGTTAGCCATCTGTATGTCTTCTTTGGAGAAATGTCTATTTAGTTCTTAACAATAACCCTGTGTACGAGACAGCAAAAGAGACACTAATGTATGGAACAGTCTTATGGACTCTGTGGGAGAGGGAGAGGGTGGGAAGATTTGGGAGAATGGCATTGAAACATGTAAAATATCATGTATGAAACGAGATGCCAGTCCAGGTTCAATGCAAGATACTGGATGCTTGGGGCTAGTGCACTGGGACGACCCAGAGGGATGGTATGGGGAGGGAGGAGGGTTCAGGATGGGGAACACATGTATACCTGTGATGGATTCATTTTGATATTTGGCACAACTAATACAATTATGTAAAGTTTAAAAATAAAATAAAATAAAAAAAAAAAATATTCCAGACATGGGTATACAGATGAAAAAAAAAAAAAAACTGCTCAATTTCCCTGGTGGTCCAGAGGCTAAGAATCTGTCTGCCAATGCAGGGGACACCAGTTCGATCCCTGATCTGGGAAGACCCCGCATGTCTCAGGGCAACTAAGCCTGTGCACTACAGAGCCCGCACTCTGCAAGAAGAGAAGCCACTGAAATGAAAACCCTGCACACCTCAACTAGGGAAAACCTTCACGAAGCCAGAAATTAATCATTTTTTTTTAAAAATAAGGGACTGCTGATCTGTGTGATTCAGTGCCATTCTCAACTTCTTCCTCTGCTCTCACTCGGCCCGGACCCGTTTCCCGTCCTTTGTCCATATCTACTGAGACAGCTTTTAGCGAAGGTCTTCACCCTCACTCACTCATCTGTTCCTCCACGTTCTCAACAAGTATCTATGGAACCCCTGCCACGTACTAAAAGTTTCAGCTCTTGTGAGGGTCACATGTTGGTGGAGAACTGTGACACTATCAGGCATCAGCGACATAGAACGGTGTGCTGAAGGCAACGAAGGGATCGTTTACGGACCAGGGGAACACAAAGCGGTGGACGACACCCTACTTGTTGGGATGGTGTTCCCACTCCTAGGCACTGGCCTAGGAGTGTTGCACACAGACCCATCTCCTGAGAGCCCAGAGGAAGGGCAGGGTGCTGAGGCTGGCTTTCAGCTATGCTCACTCTGCACAGACAAGTGGGGAGTCGCTGATGGGTGTGAAGAGGGGGCCAGGGACAAGAGAGATGACCCTGGCTGCTGTATGGGCTTCAATAGGAAGCCAGTATCTGGACAGAATTAAAGCAGAGCAAGACCACTTCTGGGGGTGAGGGGCCATTAACCTATGACCCGCAGAGCAGGCGCAGCTGAACCTTCTTTAGGCTGGAACACCCTAGCTCTTTAGGGCACCGGATTTGTTCTTGTGCACCCTTGAAAAGAATTTTAAAGATCTGCACCCCTCGCCCACTGTAAAGCTGGTGTGTAAAGTTATTCAGAGGATTAAGTGCTTGAAAAGGATGTAATTGCAGACACACTGTATTTGCATTTTAAATAGATTAGGACCAAAGCTTTGGACTTGCAGATTTAGCTCAGTTCACTAAAGAGAAATATCCACCATTAGTCGTGAGAAATATCCACCATTAGTCGTCTTTGTCTAATCTGTTTACCAAATTGCACTTACTTTCTGCAACAAGTCCCACTGCATTTCCACGCAATCACATGAAACCATCTAACTCTGACTTTTAACAGGAAGACACTGGAGTTCATTGGATTCTAAAATCTTTTAACTTGACTCTCCAGCAACTGGAAAACGGGAACGACAGAGGATGAGATGGATGGCATCACCGACTCGACGGACAGGAGTTTGGGCAAGCTCCGGGAGTTGGTGATGGACAGGGAAGCCTGGCATGCTGCAGTCCACAGGGTCGCAAAGAGTCGGATACGACTGAGCGACAGAACTGAACTGACCTGGAAAACGAGACCTTGCTCTGACGTAATCTGTACTCTTTTCCCGTGGACTCACAATAATAACCGAATAAAAGCGTGAATGTCTTCCTGCGCCTCCGCGACCCCTGCCGCAGGGCAGGAAGACCCTCCTCGAGCAGCGGCCGCAGTACCTCGAAGCCCCAGGTGCACAGGCCTGCGGTCCCCGCCCAACCTGAGCGCGGATTCTGAACCACGGGCGGGAAAGACCACCGGGCCCGTGGGAGGTTCCCTGAGGGCAGGTCTGGCCCTGTAGACTTGTTCTGGAGCGAGCTGG
This sequence comes from Bos indicus, assembly GCF_029378745.1. Lineage (NCBI taxonomy): Eukaryota > Metazoa > Chordata > Mammalia > Artiodactyla > Bovidae > Bos > Bos indicus. The sequence goes on along the minus strand of NC_091772.1, from coordinate 54,512,861 downwards.
TGTGCGCTCTCCGCCGCGGTCGCGTGCCCCAGAGCCCACCCCAACCGTCGGAACCGAGAGCTCCCGCCGTCCGCGCTCGGGCGGCTCCTCCCGGGCCTGCGCGAAGGCAGGCACCGGGTCGGCAAGGTCCCCTCCTCGGGGCTGCGCGGAGCACCGGCGCCTGTACCCCCTCCCCGCCCCATGCCCTCGGGCTTACACAAACGACGGGAAGGGCGCTGGGACCTTCTCCTCAGTCTAGATGTCGCCGTCTCGGCGCGAAGTTACCCTACAACGACGCCTCCACGGCGGCCATCTTACCCAGAGGCAGCCGATGCCTTTTGACTCTCGCGCCAATCCGTAGAGCGAAGGAGCCGTGAAAGGAGTTCTGCGCAAGGACGGAAGCTGGAGTCCCGCGTTTCCGGGCGGCCGCCGCACCCCGCCCCCTCGTGAAGGCACTTGATTGGCTGCCGACTCGCGATCTCGCGATCTCGCGGGAAGTGGCTAAGGGGGCGGCCGCCGGTGTGTCTGCCCTCCCGTTCCCCGCCCCCGCCTCCGCCTCCGCCGCGACTCCCGCCTCCGCCTCCCAGACCCCGGCGCCGCCACCTCCCCCTCCCCCCCGGCCCCGCCCGGCCCTTCGAGCGGCCGCGGAGACCGCGCAGCGCGGCAGGCGGGATCCGCACGGTAAGATGGCCGCGGCGAGCCCAGGCGGCCGGGCCTAGCGTCCCCGCCGGAGTGCGGCGGCCGGGAGGCGGAGGGCCGGACTCTGGGGTCGTGGCCAGGAGGGATCGAGGCGGGCCGGTGAGGAGGCTGACCGGGCTGCGAGGTTGCGCTGGCCGGCCGACCGTGCAGGGGGCCTGCCGGTTTCGGACGTCCGAGCAGGTGTCCTCGGGCCGCGTTCTCGGGGGAGGCGGCTCCCTCAAGAGTTTCCAGGTCCAACTGTCTCCTCTTCCTAAGGCGGCGGAGTCCGGGCGTGGACTCGGTGTTTGTTGTTGATGGAGCGTGTTTTGAGGGGCGGCGACGCCTGCTGGGAGGTGATAGTTCTCCACAAGTCGCACAGGTCTGCGGCGGGAACTGTTTGCACCAGGACCGCATTCGAGCAGACACTGAGCTGCCGAGACAGGACTTTGCTCGTGGGGCGAAGGGTTCCTCGCCGTGCGTACTGTTTGTGGGGTGTTTAAGTGCTCAGTTTTTCCTGCACAAAACAGAATGGGTCGGTTCTTCAAAGTTGTTAACTTTCCAGTACTGCTCTGTCGCCCATGAGTGAGAGTTTTCGCTAGTGGCCGCAGCTTAGAGAAATGACCTTGTGTGAGGGACGGCCCTTGGTTTTGTCTCAGTCAAGTTCTCTAAGGCGGATCAGAGTTGGGCATGGCATCCCCCAGCGACCAGGGACTTCATCTTGCTCCCCTCTGCTTTCCCACAGACACTGTCTCCCTGGGCGATCTCTGGTGAAGTCTTGGCTTTCAGTCAATTTGTGGTGGACATTGCCCTAATTAATGTTTCCATCGCCCAACTGGGGACCTGTAATCCAGGTGCCTGCTTGACTTCTCCTACTGTGGGTCTGATAGTCACCCCAAACTCGCCCGACTCCTCAAACCTGTTCTTCTCCCAGTCTTTCCTCATTTGGGACTCCATTCTCCAAGGTCTCAAGCTTGAAACCCCTCCATGATCCATGAATCTTCTTTTATACGTTCCCGCTGGGTCCAGCAACAAGGCCCATTGGCTCAGTCCACAAAGTCTTGTGGGCTGTGCTCTTGGTTCTTCCACTGCTGTCCTCTTGCTTGGGTGGCTCCTCACTGGTCTTTCTGCTCAGCTCTCACCACCCCACAGTCATCCCATGTCCACTGGGAAACCAGAGCCATCTTTTAAATTGCTTTTATTTATTGAGGTAATTGAGCATGTGCTTTGCTTTATATAAGGTAATATCCACAATACCTCTGTCAGTTACAAAGGATAAAAGGGAAGTGGACAGTGGATGGGCTTACCACCCATCCTGACACCCCTGCTGGGGTTCCCAGGGCCCCCTTTCCATGGTAACCACCTCCTGAGTTTCAGGGTTCACGCTCTTACTTGAAAAAATAACATGGTTTTTGCTATGAATGTATTTACTACTAAGTAAAAATTGTATAACTTGTCTTGTTTTTGTTCTTTAAAAAACTTCTGCCCTTGGGTCTCTGCTGCAACCTGCTCTCTTCATGCAGCTGGTTTCTAAGTCCCCTGTGTGGGCCTGGTCATGTATTTTAACTGCTTTAGTAAATTCTGTTCCATTGATACAGTTAGTGGCCCTAAAATCCACAAAACTTTGAAAACCAAAAGTTTTTGGTCTTGTTTTTAATTGATTTCTTGGCAGACCCCGACCCTGCAAAAGCTTTTAGTAACTTCTGTTTCACTCGGTGTGATCCTTATGCGTTTAACTGAAGCAGTCACGTCCAATCATGGGGTGCTGCCGCAGACCCCTGGGAGGATGTCTTGTGATACATATATCAAATAGTCTTTGTACAACCTGAATAATTCTGAAGTCAGAAACTGGTCTGCCCCAGGGCTTTGGTCCTTTGGGACTGCAGTCCTATGAACCATCGTTTGCTTGTCCCTGCTGCTGTTGACTGACTCCTGGGTGGGCAGTCTCCATAGTGTTGCCATCCTGAACAGTGACTCTGAGCACAGGCTTGTCTGTGTCTGGGACACAGTAGGCTGTTTTTTGGGGTCCCAGCTGGCAGAAGAGCCATCGGCGAGGAGCGGAGCACACATGCACAGTGCGTGCTGAGTGTGTTGCTGTGCAGTCCGTTCTGACCACAGGGTAAAGGGGCTCAAGAGACCATGCACATGTCTGTGTGAGCACTTGGTGTTGTCAGGCTGCTTCATTTCTGTCAGCCTGGAGGGTGTGCGAGATGGCTTGTCTTGAGCACACACATCATAGCAGGTGAATCTTCAGCTTGTACCTCTGCGTTCCACCCTGTGCTTAGAGGAGCATCTATCTATTAATAGACTGCTGCTGGGCCTGGAGGGCCTTCATCTGACCTGGACTGACCTCTTGACCTCCTGGTCCTCAGACTCCTGGCTCTTGCTCATGTTCATCCTGCTTTCTGAACCTCCCCAACCTTCTCTCTGGTCCCTGAGCCTGTGTTTGAGTCTCAGGCCCTCTGCATGTGCTGTTTTCCACATTTTAAGTATCTTCCCTCTCTACCCTTTGGTTCCTGGTCGCTGTGTTTGTATCTGAAATGATCACAATTGTGAGAATTTTTCACTAATTCTTAAAATATTACTTTTTTTCCCTGTAGAAGTAAATCAGAATGAGTTACACAGAAAAACCCGATGAAATCACAAAGGATGAGTGGATGGAAAAGCTCAATAACTTACATGTCCAACGAGCAGACATGAACCGTCTCATCATGAACTACTTGGTCACAGGTGAGGGCTGTGCTATGGGTGCTGCCTCTTGGGCACAATTCTCCCTTTCTGGGCTCACAAGCAAGACTTTACCACTGGAGGGTCCTGAAAGTTAGGTTGCATTCAGGCATCATGGAAACGCAGTGCTCTTGTAACCAACTTGGAACTACCATTTTAAAGAGATGTCCTCTTCTGGAGATGAAATCATGATTCCAGGTCTCTGAGATCTAAAGAAAAAGCCTTATTTCTTAGCCTTTGACATTTTGCAGTTGATCTACATCATTAACAATGTGCAAAAGTAGATTTAAAGTCCAAATAATTAATCTCTTCTGGCCAGTTTGGTAAATGATACTGGACTGTTTCAGAAGGTGTGTCCAAGTCAAAAGAAGAAAGGGGGAGGGGCCTGTGGAAGGTAATGCAAGTGCTCTGTGATAACACCCTGTCCTCCTGACCCTGTGGAGGAGAGGGTCGCTCTGCAGAGCTGAGAAAACCCACATGTCTCCAGAAAGTGAGTCTCCTTCCTGGAGTTCCAGTGACCTCGGCCCCCATCAGTCTCTGAGACTGAAGGAACTGTGTGCTCATTCACAGTGGGAGGGCGCTGTGCTGCCCCTGGAGCAGGTTGGCAGCTTCTCCACATAGGCCTGGACCCCAGTGCAGGGGCCTCAATGCCCATCCTCCCCTGACTGGAAGTTGAGGGGGTGGGGCAGGTGGAAGGAAAGGAAGTGTAGCTGGTAAGCCACAGAGGTGTTAATCCCACATCCCAAGAAAGTGCAGTTCTTACTAGAGGTTTTCATTCACAGAAGATGGGCTTTCTAGACATAAAAAGCCCTTGTGTTGGTATCTTGCTGATTTTCCAAGCAGTTGAAGGTAGTTTTCTTTTCCAGAGGGCTTTAAGGAGGCAGCGGAGAAGTTTCGAATGGAATCTGGGATTGAACCCAGCGTTGATCTAGAAACACTTGACGAGCGAATCAAAATCCGTGAGATGATACTGAAAGGCCAGATTCAGGAGGCCATTGCGCTCATCAACAGCCTCCACCCAGAGCTGCTGGATACAAACCGCTATCTCTACTTCCATCTGCAAGTGAGTTGCTTGTGGACACTTGGTGAATTAAGGTTCTTCATGTTAGCCATCCCCAACTTCCGGGCCACAGACCAATACCTCCTATCAGGTTAGAGGCAATAATTCATTAGAAATAAAGGACACAATAGACGTAACGTGCTTGAGTGATCCCAAACCGTCCCTGCCCTACCCCAGTCAGGGGAAAAATTGTCTTCCACAAAACAGGTCCTTGGTGGCAAAAAGCTTGGCAAGTGGACGTGTTAGTCACTCAGTTACGTCCAACTCTTTGCGACCCTGTGGACTGTAGCCCGCCAAGCTCCTCTGTCCATGGAATTACCCAGGCAAGAATACTGGAGTGGGTTGCTGATCCCTTTTCCAAAAAGCCTGGGGATGGCTGCTTGCTGTTATTGAGAGGTAATGAGGCTAATTTCATTAGAATGTTGCTGTAATTGACGAGGGAAGGGGTTTAAGTTAGCTGCTCTGCCATGTACCTCAGAAGCTGTTTCTTGCTTTGAAAATGCAAAGTCAGGAGCTTGGAATACTCAAAAACTCTGTCCTCTGAGAGGCCCTTTTCATAAGAAGCAGGTGCAGCCCTGGTGTGGGGGGTTGTCGCTGGCTGGGCGCAAGTTGTTCACCCTGTCTGCCTGGCCCCCAACCAGCAACAACACCTGATCGAGCTGATCCGCCAGCGGGAGACGGAGGCAGCGCTGGAGTTTGCACAGACCCAGCTGGCTGAGCAGGGTGAGGAAAGCCGCGAGTGTCTGACCGAGATGGAACGCACACTGGCCCTGCTGGCCTTTGACAACCCCGAGGACTCACCCTTCGGAGACCTGCTCAACATGATGCAGAGGCAGAAGGTGGGCTCCAGAGGGCTTCCGTCCACATCCTCTGTGGATATTCAGGGCAGGATTTCCAAAGAAACGGGGTGGTGTGTGTGGTGTGACCAGGACACTACTGGGAGGGCCCCACACTTTACTTGTGAAATACTAGGAGCCCAGGGTATTGAGACCCTTAAACGATAGTTAAGCCTCTTTGCCAGTTTTTGTTTCTTTTTTTTTTTAATCTGAGCTGGCTTACTGTGTGGAGACTCTTAGGAACGGATGTTCCAAGTATCTTTTGATGAAAATCCCACACTTTGCTCTCTGCCACGGCCTCTGTGTTCCCACCAACAGGGCAGCTCCCCAACCGCAGTCCCCCTTCCCCACTGCCCTGACTGCCCTGAAAAGAGGGTGTCCTTGGGGGCAGCATCAGGTGTCCTCCTAGGGCTTGTTGGGTGGAACTGGTATCTCATCCCTGCCAGTTCCCTCATGCCCAGGCTGGATGTGAGATCTGCTGACCATACCGTGTGCCCCTCTGGGCAAGGACTGTGTTTTATATCCCCAGAGTACCCGACGGTCACAGGCTTCGTGTTTGTTTAAATAAGTAGCCAGCCTCTCGTGTAAAAATGGTTTTGAAGACATATAAGATGCATCTTATAATGGCTCCTTTTCGCAGGTGCCCTGTATGTGAGGTGGTTTTTATTGGCTATCCATTTTCTAGGTGTGGAGTGAAGTGAACCAAGCTGTCCTGGATTATGAGAATCGTGAGTCAACACCCAAGCTGGCAAAGTTGCTGAAACTACTCCTTTGGGCTCAGAATGAGCTGGACCAGAAGAAAGTAAAATACCCCAAAATGACAGACCTCAGCAAAGGCGTGATTGAGGAGCCCAAGTAGTCTGTGCGGGGCCCCGCCGCATGGCCCCGGGCCCGCGGGCGCCACCTGGGACTGAAGATTTTTACGGCAGCAGAGAACTCTCTTCTCCCTTCTTTTACTGTTTGTGTGTTTTGTTTTGTTTTTGACCCAGCATCATTTTGAAAGGGAAAAGTGGCCCTTTTAAGCACTGGAAAACTCCCAGTGCAAGATACCGTCTCTTCTGGAAGGCCGGCAAGGACTGCCCCATGGCCTGTGCTCAGCGTTCTGGGCGCTTCAGCTCCTGAAGGCGCCTCATCTTAGGGCCGCTAGTCCACTTGAGGCCCCGCTCAGAGCACGGGGCAGCACTGATGACCGTCTCACTCTGTCAGCATCCAGGAGGACAGCATGTCCTCCTCCCCCCATCTCGGCCGGCCTTCGTGTAGAAGTGTTTTCTTTCCCTCTTTGGTTTTTGGTTTGTTTTGGTTTTTTCATAGGAAAGACTATATGAATTTGTAAATCCCAATTCAAAGACTTCTTTTGTGCGCGGGCACTAAGTTTGGTTGTCTTCCTGTTTGGTCTGGGTCGTGTGGCTTTGGGGGAGATGGGTGTGTGCGTGTGTGTATGCGGGGCGGGCTGTGTGTTTTTTAATTTTTTAAATATATATTTTGGTGCTGTAAGTGGTGAGAGACTCTTTCCTAGTGGATCAATGAACCATCTCTCCTGGGCACTTTTGTTGAAAATAAAGGTTTCTCCTTAATTTCAAGAATGACCACAGTGGTCTCTCAGAAGTATTCATCATCTCAAGCACAACTTTTGCTTTTGGAGTGGCTTCCCGGGGTGACCATAGTGACGCTGTCTGGTACCTACAGCCAGAAAGGGACAGCTCCCGGTGACACGTGACAGTGCCAGGCATGTGCTATGGTGCAGTGAGCTCTGTGACCCACACTTTTGCCTCTCGCTCTGTCAGCCAGTCTGGCAGACGTCCAGCTCCTATTCCCTCATGTCTGTCCCCTGCCCGGTGCCCACTGCCGTCAGTGAGTCCTGAGTGCAGGCTCAGGTGTTGGGGTTTGGGGCAGGTGGCCCAGGGTGCCAGTGCAGAGCTGCTGGCCCTCAGTGAGACCGGTGGAGGTGGAGGGGCCCTGGCGTGCAGAGCTCCCCAGGGCTGATGACCCCCATACATCCTCTGGTGAGAGCACCTGCATGGCTGGGATTCAGTTCTCACCTGATCCCTCCCACAGGGTGGGTTGTGCTGGCACCTGGGCTCTGCAGAGATGCACGCCATCAGCAGCCAAATTGAGAGAGTCTGTTGGCCTTGGTGCTCGGCTGGGTAGGTCTTTGGGAAGGTCAGGTCTTCTCCGGCTGCGGGGCGTCTTCGTCACATCCCCATACACTCAGTGTTTGTCCCGCAGGGTCTGTGGCTTCGGCTCCTCTCCCCACTCACTTCCGGCTGCACGTGGAGGCTGCAGGTCGTTGGTTTTCAGTGGGTACAGCTTCAGGCAGAGTTTTCCCTCCCCAGTCACAGAGCAAAGGCGAAAGTGCTGAGGTCTCTGTATATCAGGAGACCGTCAGGCCCTGGACTGGCCCACCGTGGCAGTGATGAGCTTCAGCTCTGTCTCAGTCATCAACTCAGATGTGACCTTTCTGTATGATCATTTCCTCTTAAGATTTGGGAATAAAAGTAGGGAGAAAGGGGCCTTTAATCTTCAGGTGATAGTTAAATACAGCAGAAGCTGAAGAAAAATATTAGGGAAGTAGAGGTAAAACTACACTTTTCGAAAAGCACGAAGTAATTCAGCATATTCCTATCCTTTACTATTAGTGTATATAAGATAATTTATGTGCATCATTAACATACAATCAATCTGACATTTTTCAAAATAGTGGGTTTGAGATGTATGTTACCGGGTAAGAACCATCCATGAACCATGGGGACCTGTGGAGGGCCTGTCACGTGTAGGAAGTGCTGTCGAATGCTTCAGAGAAGTGCTGCTGGCTTGTCCATCATTTAGTCAGTGAGGGGCTTGACCAGTGAGTGCAAAGACCCATGTGAGCTGGGTGCCAGTGAGATGTGGAGAATTCAGATGGTGCTGTTGGGTTCTTTCCCTGTGTATAAAGAGTGTGGTTCCTTCCCCATAGGCTGGAAATCTTTAAAGGGGCGGCTTTGCAGACTTTTCTGTTTCCTCCTTTTGCAGTCTTATTTTTTTCAGCAAGCATTTCAAGGTAATGAACATTAAGTATATCGATTTTTCTACTTCATCTCATTTGGATCTCGCTGTGATGTTTGTTAAAATGTGATGTTTTACCAGGGTAGTTTATGTCTTCTTTTTTACACTTTCTGGTGGAAAGTGCCTTGAAATAAATAAAACGTGACAATATTTTGGTGCTCTGTGTTCCTGATACTGTGAAGTCACATGAGGAATGACCCCTAGTTTGGATTCTTCTGAAGCATAGGGATTATTGCAAGGCACATGAGAAATACTGTATTTTGTTATTTGAATCAAGGTTTCCAGCTTCTAGAAAAGGCAGCTGTTGTTTGGGATGGTTCCTGTCGTGGACTGAAATGCCAGGGGTGAGCCTGGTGGCTGCAAGGCTAGCTCTGCTGTCCAGCCGGGATGCCCCCTGAAGACAGACGTGCAGAGCAAGCACGTGATGGGCAGCTTTCCTAAAGCAGCGTGACGTCTGTGCTTTCCCCAAGTGCGGACTGGGCTGCACAGGGGCCAGAGGTGGCGAGGACCCTGGGGACACCCAGGCCGTGGTCCAGCAGGGCTGCACTTGACCAGAAGTTGTGCCAGGTGTAGCAGCCCATCTGTGCTGCGCAGTAAGGTCGGGTCTGGAGGCCGAGGAAGGTGAGGTCACGACATAGCAGAAAGGCCTTTGTGGTGTGTCTAGGCAGCAACTCCAGTAAAACTCGTGCAAGGTGCACAGGCCCCAAACGAGTAAGAGCCGAGGCCCCAACACCAGTGGGCGTGGCGGGAACAGCCATCACCAGCATTGGGGGCCAGGGTTAGTCTCTACAGGACCCACTGATCACTCTCCACCTTGAAACTCAGGAACAGTGGGTTGGCTGGATATGAGGTCCCTCACAGAGGTTACTGGAAGCTGGAGGCGTGTCCAGCTGCTGCCAGCGTGAGCGTGGCTTCCTCTCGGGTTGGGACACGTGGTCTAGTGGCCCTAGCTGACACCCAGATCTTCTGCCTCATGGAGGATGGCCCGTCCAGCTCAGAGGCTCAGGAAGGGGTCGGATGCTCACCTCTGGCCCTCCATTGGCCTCTGTGCATTTCGAGCAACCCTCCACCTCTTGTTCCCCACTAGCCAAAGCTTTCTCACCTTGGGCCTGGAGTACTGCAGTGGCCTGTCCTTCCTTGCCTCTGCCCTGGCCACCCTGAGTGGTCCTCACAGCAGCCAGGGTGATTCTGTGACCCTCTGGGGCTTCCAGTGTCAGAGCCCTGGCTGGTCTCTAGCTGACCACCAAGACCCATGAGCCTGCCCTTCCCCACTGCTTTTGTCCCCCTTCCTGTCCCCTCACCCACCAGGCTCCTTGTGGTCCTGGAGCTGCCCTGGACCTCTGCCCACCCCACCCACATGCCCTGCTCATTCTCTGCTCTCAGACTTGATGCACAGGTCTTGGCAGGGACACTTCCCAGCCCATCCCATGGCAGAAGCCACCCTTCCCTGCCTTCTCGGTTTCCTTTCTGTGTTTTGTTCATGCACAGCTCCAGGAGGTAAGCAAATGACAAATGTTCCCCATGGTACAGCTCTAGGTTTTCATATAAAATCACCATCAGGGACTTCCCTGGTGGTCCAGTAGTTAAGAATCCACCTTCCAATGCAGGGAACACAGGTTTGATCCCTGGCCAGGGAACTAAGATCCCACAGGCTGTGGGGTGAGTAGGAAGTCCATGTGCTGCAGCTGCTGAGCCTGCGTGCCGCAACTAGAGAGAAGTCTGTGTACTGCAGTGAGAAATCCTGCGTGCCACAGCTAAGACTCAACGCAGGGCTTCCCTGGTGACTCATTGATTCAAAATCCACCCGCCTATGCAGGAGACACAGGTTGAATCCCTGATCCAGGAAGATCCTACATACCATAGAGCAACTAAGTGAGTGCACCACAGCTATTGAGCCTGTGCTCCAGAGCCTGGGAACCATGACTACTGAGCCCAAGCACCACAACTACTGAAGCCTGCATGCTCTAGAGCCTGTGCTTCACAAGAGATGCCACCGCGATGAGAAGCCCACGCACCACAATGACGAGTAACCCCCACTCATCACAACTAGAGAAAAGCCTGTGTAGCAACAAAGACCCAGCACAGCCTAAAGTAAATAGACTTTTTTTTAAAAAAAAGACCCGATGCAGCCAAAAATAAATTTTTAAAATCATCATCAAAGCTCCTGGGGCAGTGGGTGGCAGTGAGCTGCCAGGTAGAATTTAGCAAGGATTATCACACTTTCCTCAGTCCTGGGTTATTTGGGGGAGCACTGCTCTCTCCACACCGTCTTTCTGTCCCATTGAGCATCGTATGGGTGGAAGAAGTGCCGTCTGCTGCTAGCATGTGTGGAGCAGGGCAAGCCAGGCCTGCGGTGAGCACCACTGCACAGAAGGAGCTGGGGGAGGGGTAAGGCCAAGGCCAAGGGGTAGGGCGTTTTAGGTTTTGTTCAGAGGGCCTCCTCCTTGTGTGACCTGGCCAGGTTCACCAGGCTGCCATGTGGAGGATGGATCCGGGGGGGTGGGGTGGAGGTGGGGTTGTGGGTGTGTGAAGAGGCAGCAAGTACCTGGGAGAGGCAGAATTGCCCAGAATTCCACTTGCTGCCTCTCTGTGGCTGTGCCCACCACCCCTGGGCGTCAAGGCTTCTGAAGTCATGAGAATCCCCCCAAGAGCGAGGATCCGGGGATCCGAGGGCGGGGCCTGGCACCTGACAGGAGTCAGAACACGGTCTCCTCCGTGGGCTCTGGATCGCCAGGCTTCCTTCCCCCTGCTGCTCCAGGGTCCCGGGGCCAGAGCCCACCTTCAAAGACCCATTTTGAAACTGGTTCCCTTCCAGTCTTATTCCCTTTGCAGTGGGTGAGACCAACCCCAACTCTCACCCGAGGTGTGCACAGCCCTGCGAGGTGAGAAGGCCCCGGCATGCAGGCTGCCCGCCAGGATCACCGCCGGCTCAGCCCCTCCAGAGCCCCATCCTTCCGGCTGGCTGCAGGGGAAGCGCCCTCGCCGTCTGTCCCGGACGTCCGCGGCAGCCGCGAGGAGGCCCCGGGGCGCGCAGGGGTCTACCCCGCCCGCGGGAGCGCCAGGCCCGGCCTCCCCGACGGATGTGAGTGGGGCGGGTACCGAGTTGCGGGCCCCGCCCTGCCCGCCCGCCCCCCGCGGTGGCCGTCCGGGGGCGACAAGTCCTGGGAGCGCGCCGGACGGAAGCGCCGCTGGGACTGACACGTGGACTTGGGCGGCGCTGCCCGGTGGCTGGGCCGGGCGGGAGCGGCCCCGGACACGCTGCGCCCGCGCCGTCCACGCCCGATGCAGCCGCCCCCAGACGAGACCCGCAGGGACGCGGCGGAGGACACCCAGTGGTCCAGGTGAGGCCGAGCGCTTCGGGGGATGGTCAGGGGAGGGTGCGGGCGTCCTGGGTGGAGACAGCTCCCGCCGGCGGCACCTTTGCTCCGCCTAGGGGCCACGTACCTCCCTGCTGCCTCCCTTCCATCCAGGGCCCGGTTCCCCAGTGCCCTGTCTGCTCTCTGCAGTCCAGGTCGGGTCTTGGTGGGATGGGAGGGCTGGGGGCAGGGCCTCCCAGCTCACGACCACACACGTTGACAGGCCCCAGCCCCGACCTGTGCCCACCCACCTGAGGGTCGCCTGTAGGTGCGCAGTCAGTGGGCTGGGGGCAGGGGGCTACGCTGGAACCTGCAGCAGACACTGACCCCTGCCTTCTGTGCCAGCTGTGTGATGCACACAAGGTCCCCCGGGGGTGGGGGTTTACCGCACAGGGAGACCTTGGGCAGGTCATGGCCCTGGGCTGGGGGCTCCGCCCCGCAGCGTGACTCACACAGTGACCAGGAGCGAGCAAGAGGATCCCCTCCGGTTCTGGGGGGCTGAGGTCCCCAAGTCATGAACGTCAGGCCCTGCCTCCCCTGACATCCCCCTGCCTCCCCTGAACTGGCCCTGCTTCCAGGGCCGGTTCACCTCCACTTCTGCATCCTGTGGGCCTGCCTTGTGCCTTCCCCTTCCCCAGCCTCCCAGAGCCAGTCACAGGAAGACCTGGGGAGCCAAGGGCTCCCTGGGGACAGGGCCCAGGGACGGGGAAGCTCAAGAGCCCAAATCACTCACCAGGTGCCAGGTGCCCAGGAGGGCTGCCCACTGGGTGTACCTGCCTCCCACTCACCTGCTCCCTCCCCACCCTGCTGGTTGTCTAGGCGAGGCCTCCTCCCTCAAGCTGACCCAGGAGCCCTGACCCAGAAGCCAACCCAAGTGACAGGAGCTTTGCAGGCGGCTGGGCAGAGGGCTGGAGCTTCTAGAGAGTCCTGTTGCTTTCTAACAGTCTGCCTTTGCCTTCACCACCTCCTTCCCTCCCTGCCTAGTTTAGAAAGGAGCGCCTCCAGGCAGGCAGCAGGGTCCTGGGTGGAGTGGTGCATACCCTGTGTGGATAAAGGTGATGAGAACTGTGACAAAGGGTTGTGGCGACTGTGCGGCTGCTGACTGCCGTGTGGACCACCCAGAGGCAGGGCCGTTCCTGGGACACACCTGACAGGGCAGCCGGCAGCCTCAGCCCCGCTTCTCTCTGGCCCTTGCCCTCTGTCCCCAGCAGCAGGCACAGTTCCCTTTTCTGAATCAAGGGTCCACGTGACCTTGTGTTTGCTCAACCATGGGTGCTTCTCAGGCATGGGGGCCTTTGGCAGGAAGCAGAAGTTTCTAGAAAAGTTGAGGGCATGGACGAGACTCTGGACTGGGCAGAGTGAAGGGATGAAGGTCTTCAGACTTTTTATGGCTGATCCTGTCATGACCTTACGTGTTCCCAGCAAGCCCTGCCGGAGACCAGGATTCTGGGTCTGGCGTTCTGATCAGTCGCCACATCTGGGTCACCTGCACCAGCAGACTTGCTGGTTCTGTGTCCCCAGCACCTGTGGAGGATGTCCCTTTGCCCGGCCAGCAGCACTGCCTGCCAGCTCAGGGACAAGGCTGCGGGTCCTCCAGGGCCCTAGGAGGAAGCCCATAGCACCCGGCCTCCCAGCTTCTGTGGGGGGTCCCCATTCTGGCACCTTAAGCTCAGGGCCAACCAGTGATCTGGAAGCTGATGCCTTTCCTGACCTCTCGGTGCCTTGTCAGCCTTCCAGAGTAGGCTAGTCTCAGCCGGCTTTCCCCAGTTTCCAGCTGGACTTCCCACCCAGAGAGCAAACAGAACCAGGCTCCTGGAGCGCTGGCAAATTGCATCCAAAGGAGGGGCAGGTGTGCTGGGGGGCGCGGTCCCATCTATGCAGGTGACCCTTCGTAGCTTTGGCCACAGAAAGGAACAAAGCTTCCTTTTTAAAGGCACCTTCCGGCTATGGCTGTTCGGGGAAGTTAGAAGCCCTGCTCCCCTGCGCCTGGGTTTGCAGGGCTCACCTGTAGGCTGTGGAGGTCACCCTGCGCCAACCTCTGAGGCTCATGCACCTGTACTCAGCAGTCCTCTGCCCGCTCCTGCCGGCTGGCCTGCCATGCCGGGCTAGGAAAGCAGGGGCAAGAGGGGGGACTGGAGGTATCATTTCCATGGTTGGAGCCGCAGAGGAGACAGTCCCTGAGCTCCTCTGGGGGTCACTGAGCCAGTGCCTCCTGTGGCCTCCTTGGCCTTCCTGATGCCCCTCCCCTGTCCTACCCTGACATCCCACTCACAGTCTGGTTCTGTAAAGAAAATTAGCATTTGGGGCCACTAGGCCCCAGGAGAGTCCTCAACCTGCCCTGTGGGGTTCTGCCCCTGCTTTGCCTCTTGAGAGGGGCACGCCCCATCAGCCACTGTGCTGCTATCCCCACTTCTGAGTCACTCCAGTCACACTTTGCCAACCAGGAAGGAAGGTGGGGGCACTATGGCCTCTCCCTGATCACTAGGCAGTTTCCAAGGGGGCACCTGCCCCCAACCAGTCGAGTGGATGGCTCCTGGGAGTGTAGAACGGCGGGCCTTCCAGCACAGAACACTTTCCCACTGGACTCATAGGAAGCTCTAATATAAAATGCAAATTGCCACAGAGTACTGCCCAGGAGCCCCATCCTTGCCCCTCCTCAGGGCACCCAGAGACGCAGCGTGAAATCTGTGGTCCAGTGCACCCAGGGAAACTGAGGCCCAGGGAAAGGGGGTCTCCCCTAGTCAGGCTGGGGCCCAGAGTGCACCCAAGTGTCTCCTTGGGAGAGTTGCTCATCACATCAGACCATTCCCTTCGTCCAGAGCTAACAGCACTTTGGATGGTAATTCCCAGACTCCTAACTGGCAAACACAACCCTCTGGGGAAACAGGCTGGGCTTATGCCCCTCAAGTCCCCTCGAGCGGAGGTCTGTCTCCACTGGTGGGATTGCAGGACCCCACAGCCTCCAGCTGTGGGGGCAGCAGCTGGATGATGTGGCCCTGAGCCTCCCCCCACCCAGGGCCTCTGCAAGCCTGAGACACAGAAAGGCTCCCCATCTCGTTTCCCGGCCTGTGGGAAAGTGCACCAAGTTGCCAGGGTGAGCGGAATGGGGTTGGGGGAGAAATGCTGGGAGGAGGTGGATGCTGTTTCCAAGGCTCCCCCGGCCCCACCCCCCCAGTCAATGGCTCCTTGTTGAGGCTTCGGGTGCTGGCAGTCACCTTGCTAGTCACTGACCTGTGAAGGAAACAGGCGTCAGGGGAACAAGCCCATTTTCACCGAGGAAACTGAAGCTCAGGAGGCCCGGTGGCTGGGCCTGTGTTCCCCCCGCAACGTGGCTGCATTTTCCCCAGGTGGCAGTGGCCCTGACCTGGAGATAATGGACATGGCCCATAGTGCCCATTTACCAGGCTCCTGGTGCGCGTGACGCCCACTGGTTCAGGGCACAAAGTTGCACTCAGGGCCTCTGAGGTCTCTTACTCCTGGGAGGCGTCCAGGAAAGTGCTCTGGCCCTCCCAGGGCCGGTCCTGTCCTTACCCTGGACTGTCCTCCAAGGCGGCCTCAGCCTGGGGGGATGCCACAGGGAGGGGGTCTGCCCCCGTGTCCATAGATGGAGCCCAAGCTTCTGCTGCCCTTGGCCCCTCTTGCTGTTTTCAGGTCAATGCCCAGCGAGGCAGCCGAGGGAGCCCCTGCCAGGTCCAGACAGGGGTTCAAAGGTTTGAATGGGCTTGGGGCACCAGGTTGAGACTCCAGGGTCCTGGCTCATCTGCCAGGTTTGAGGTCCCTGCCGTCCTCTGTTCCTTTTTTTTTTTTGGCGATGCCACTGCATGCCTTGTGGGATCTCAGTTTCCCGACCAGGGATTGAAACCCACCTCCCACCCCCCCACCCACCACTCCAGAGTCCTGATCACTGGACCACAGGGGAATTCCCTCTCTTGGACATGGGTTTGGGTAGACTCCAGCAGTTGGTGATGGACAGGGAGGCCTGGCATGCTGCAGTTCATGGGGTTGCAAAGAGTCAGACATGACTGAGCGACTGAACTGAACTAAACTGTTCTGAGAACTGCCCATGCACTCCTGCTGACCTTGCCTGCCCAGTGGCCTGCCCAAGGCCCTACAGCACTGATGCCTTGGCCCCTTTCCGCCAGGCCTGGGGGTGCGGGGGGGCAGACTTGAAGCCTCTGCCCTGTCTCCTCCCCACAACCTGAGCAGCATCTCACTCCCCCGCCCCCCGACCTCACCCCTGCTCTAGGAGAACCCTTACCCCAGTTAGGCAGGTGAGCCCAGGTGTAAGCAGGACACCCAAGACACCCCCTCAAGGCTGCCTCAAGGCCTCCCCACTCTCCTGACCTCCCCCCACCTCACCCCTGCCCCAGGAGAACCCTTGCCCAAGTTAGGCAGGTGAGCCCAGGTGTATGCAGTATCCCCAAGGCACCCCAAGGTTGCCTCAAGGCCTCCCCGCTCCTGAACTCCCCACTGCTGTGACCCCTGCAGGGGATGTCTCCACATTGCACAAAGACATCACAAGTCACTAGTGGTGCCCCCCCTCCCCCCACAGAAAGGGCACTGAGGCTCTTCTCTCTCTCATTTAAAAGTCCCACCACCCCTCTCTCATTTTTAAGAGCAGTTGTAGATTGGATCAGGAAGATCCTCTGGAGGAGGGCCTGGCAACCCACTCCAGTATTCTTGCCTGGAGAATCCCATGGACAGAGGAGCCTGGAGGGTTACAGTCCCAAAGTAGGGTCTCAAACAGTTGAACGTGACTAAAGTGACTTAGTATGCACGCACAGATTTACAGAGCCACCGTGAAGCCAGTAAAGACTTCCCTGTGCTCCACACCAGAGTCCCCCTTTCACATCCCAGATCAGTGTCCATTTGTCACTATCCGTGGACTGCCGTGGACAGTACTGCCACCAAGCCACACTTGCTTGGGTCCTGCACTTCCCCCTGATGTCCTGGGATGCCTCTTCCCACCCCACCTTGGACCAGGGTCCCATAGGCGCTGAGTCCCTGGGCTCCTGTCTCTGGCTTCTCCTGATTTGGTGACTGATAATTGAGGAGTTCTGGCCAGGAGTTTGGAGGACAGTCCCCATGTGGATATTGTCTGGCAACCTTCCTAGGAGGTTTGGGCTGCCTCCCTACTGCCCAGGCTCCTCCAAGGGCCCTCTGGCCTCCACGGCATGCTGGCCATCTCACACCACTTTCCCCTGTCCCCTGCTGAGCAGACCCAGCTTTCCTGGGGGCCTTGCAGGGGCACTGCTCCTACCCCCTCTCTGCCTCAACTGGGGTCCTCGTGCCAGCCCGTTGCCCCCTTGGCAGGTTACACTTGGTCCACCGAGTGCCCGTGTCCTGGAGCACTGGATCTCCCCCACCGCAGCTCACTGCCCTCACTAGCCACTGTGTGCTCCCACCTCCGCTGTTTCAGGGACCTCATGCGTCATTTCTAGCATCTGCCTGTTCCTCCCAGGAGTCACCAGACATGGATAGGTGGGTGTTCAAGAGGTGGCCGAGCTGTCCCTCACATCAGCCTCTCTCTCCCCAGGCCTGAGTGCCAGGTATGGACAGGGACACTGCTGTTGGGCACGTGCCTGCTCTACTGCGCCCGCGTCAGCATGCCTGTCTGCGCCGCCTCCATGAGCCAGGACTTCGGCTGGAACAAGAAAGAGGCCGGCGTCGTGCTCAGCAGCTTCTTCTGGGGCTACTGCCTGACTCAGGTGGTGGGCGGCCACCTGGGGGACCGGTAATCCCCGCCCCCCAGGCAAGGCTGGGAGAGGGGGCTCCTAGGGAGGGAATGTGGGGACTGGGAGACCCGAGGTCCGAGTTGGGGTGGGCTGGGCCAGCACTCAGCTGTCTCGGGGTGCTTGGCTCCTTGGGGACCCCGCCTGCTCCTCAGCAGGATCCCCTAGTCTGGCCCATCCTGGCAACCTGGCTGCGCGGTTCCTCATGGCCACCCTCTTGTTCCCCTTGCAGGATCGGCGGCGAGAAGGTCATCCTGCTCTCGGCTTCTGCC
Organism: Bos indicus; assembly: GCF_029378745.1. Taxonomy (NCBI): domain Eukaryota; kingdom Metazoa; phylum Chordata; class Mammalia; order Artiodactyla; family Bovidae; genus Bos; species Bos indicus. The sequence continues at coordinate 54,495,182 of NC_091772.1, read as the reverse complement.
TGGGGCTTCATCACCGTGGCCACTCCACTGCTCGCGCACCTTGGCAGCGCCCACCTGGCCTTCATGACCTTCTCTCGCATCCTCACCGGCTTGCTCCAAGGTAGGGGGCCCAAGCGCAGCAGAGCAAGGGATTGTGTGCACATGTGAGTGTGTGCGTGTGTACCTGTATATATGGGCGGGTATTCAGGCAGGTGCTCCTGAGCAAGCATACGTGTCCTCGTGTGGGGCCCTGTGTATGGTATGCCTCAAACTCTGCCCCAGATCACAGAGGGTGCATTAACACCGAAGGCTGTTGCTGGTGAGGCTGCTCCTGGTGGGGCAGGTGGTCAGCGGAGGACCATTCCCACTGGCGCGCAGCCAGCTCTGTCTCACATCCCTGCCCCTGTGTTTGTGCTCTGATGCCGTAGCACCCAAGCACTTTCTGTTTTCTAGAGTCACTTCACAGGCTGGCTGGCACGTTCTAATGTCACATGTCCTCCTGCCACAAAGTCTGCTCCAGGAATCTGGTGGCCACCAGGCCGCCTCGTGGTGCTGTCAACTCCACCACAGGGGTGTGCCCAGTTGGAGGCCACACCCATGCTGGCTGGGCCAGCGGGCAGAGGGATGCCAGCATTCCCAAGACCTCTGGGTCTCATGCTTTGGGGACATTACGCTTCTGGAGAGAGGCCTCCTCAAAGACCTCCGGGGGGCAGGGGGAGTTGGTGGCAGGGTCTCACGCCCTCCCTCCGGGGGTGGGATGACCTTCCGAGCTCCTGCCCTACCCCAGCCTGGCATCTGACAGGATACACCCCCTTCCTTACCATATCTCCCGCTTCCCAGAGCCCAGGCCGGGGGTGGGCTTGCTTCCAGCCCACACCCCCAGGATCCCAGACATCCTGGACTGGGCCTCTACCTGCTTCCTGATCAGCCCCATCAGCCCAGCCTGCAGGTGGTCCTCGTGCTCCAGGCAGTCCAGCACCTGCGCTCCTTCCAACTCACCCCAGTGACCATGGCTAGTACTGTCTGTCCTGCAGCTGAGGCAGGACTGAGCTGTGTGACACCTGGCTGGGAACTGCCCACTGGGCACCCGGCTGGACGGCCGTCAGCTCAGCTGTTTCTCCCCATCCTCCTCGGAGATGGAAGGACTTCTCTGTGTGGCCTGTTACAGTGAAAAGACCAGGGGTCCAGGGGCAGTTCTCACCCTGAGTGACCAGCACTTGGTGGGGGCAGTGCTGGGTCCCAAAGGGAAGGTGGGGACCATGTCCTGTACCAGTGCCCAGCCTCTGAGCTTCTCCTGGGTGCTTTTGCAGAAAAACCCAGTGTAACAGGCAAGAGTTGCAGGCCCCCAGTACAGTTTTTTTTTTTTTCCCAAAACTAAAGTTTGAAATAATTATGGCTTCACAGGAAGTTGCAGTGCAAGGTGCAGTGAGGCCCCGAGCTGCCCCCCGCACCCCCCACCTCCCTGCAGTGACGTATCCCATAGCTACAGGGCAGTGTCGCAGCCAGGACCCGGCGCTGTGGTCCCTCAAGGCCGTTCAGGTCCCACCTGACATTTGTGCACCATGTGTGTTAGTGTGTGCACTTGTCACGTGTGTGCATGATCACCCGTGTCGGTGCCAGGACTCTGAAGCCCTGTGGCCTTGAGAGCTGGCGTAGGCCCCCTCCGCACCCCGCCAACCGCCCCAGCTGAGTGTCTCCTTAGCCAAGTGTCAGGAAAAGCCCACATCCACTGTCCCGGGGGTGATGCAAGGAAGAAGGAGACCTGGGCTTGGATAATCACCCAGAGCCCCTGGTGCTTCCAGCCCATCTCTCATGCCTCGACCTGCTGCCCTGGTGGGCCTCGTGGGCCAGCTGGCTTGGGACACAGCTCCACATGGCCCCTTCCTTTTCCACCTGCCCCAGGGGTTTACTTCCCTGCACTGACCAGCCTGCTGTCCCAGAAGGTGCGGGAGAGTGAACGAGCCTTCACCTACAGCACTGTGGGGGCCGGCTCCCAGTTCGGGTAAGTCCCAGCCTGGGGCTTGTGGGGACAGGCCACTCGTGTGAATGCCACAGGGCGATTCAGGTTCAGTGATGGTGACACATGGAGGGTCTGCTCCTGGAGGCACTTGCTGCCCAGCCACCCCGCCGCCACCACTGTGTTTGCTCTGTCCCCCTGGGGCCAGTGGCAGATGAAGTGGGCTTTGGGGCTCTTGCCCACTTATATTCCCTTCCTTCTGCACTGACAGAACTGGATGGGGGCCGTCCCCATGGGGGAGGTGGCCTGCATTTGCTTTAGAGGGCACCCATCGTGGTCCAGTCATGACAGATCTGATCCTGTGTCCCTCCCCACTGCATGTCCCCCAGAGCACCAGACCCTCCGTGGGGTGTCTTGCTGTCCTAATGGGGCTTCACAACCCCTGGGTTCAGGGCTTCACTTCACTGCTGCCGAGTTCCAGGCAAGATTGCAAAGGGGCCAGGGGTGCCTGTGGGGGTGCTGGGAGCTGCCCAGATGGAAACCCTGGGTGCCCAGTGAAACGTGAATTTCAGAGAAGCAGTATGAAACAAGTCACACCAAGAAAGGTTCATAGTGCATCTGAAATCCCGTCTCACTGGGTGACCTGGACCTGTTGGGTGGGAGCAGGTAGAAGGGAGACACAGGGAGAGACCATGCCCAGCCCCCTCCCCTCAGATGGGGAAATGGAGGCTCAAAGCAGAAGACAGCCTCCACGGGCCTTGGTGGGAAGCTTTTTCCTTCTTTTTTCTTCTTTAACCATCTCCTGGTCGAGCCTTGGCAGACGAGGGGCAGTGGGGAGAAGCTCCTGGACAGACAGGCCAGCCTGTGGCAGGGAGGCCCCCAGGACACAGGATCAGCAGGACACAGGGAGGCAGTTGGGTTTGGAGGTTGTTTCTGCGTTTAGAAGTCTTTTTGAAATTTCATTCTCTCTGATAACAAGGAGCTGAAAACAGTGTGGAGGTTTTATATCAGCGAATTCTTGTCACCACTGTCTTCTCATTGCCTTTTTTATTTTAAAAAGATTCACATGCAAATGTGGGCCAACTGAAGGCCTAGTAGGGAGATCCTAGAACAAAGCAGGGCCCCTGTGCCATGTCATGGCTGCGTGGCTGTGCCTGAGTCCACCCTGGCCCATGGCATCAGAATGCCCTGCCAGCTCGCACCCCTAGCATCCCGCACAGACCCTGCCTTCTTGGGCAGCTGCTCACAGATGACAGGGTGCCCTGTTTTCCAGGGACTCAGCTTACACAGGGTGGGGTCCAAGAGGCAGCTTTGGCCCCAGTGAAGCGAGGGTTCTGGCCACGCCCACTGTCTTTGCAGGACACTGGTGACCGGGGCTGTGGGCTCCCTGCTCCTGGACTGGTACGGCTGGCCGAGTGTCTTCTACTTTTCGGGTGGACTCACCCTGCTGTGGGTGGGTTACGTGTACAGGTGTCTCCTGAGTGAGAGAGGTACGTGCCACTCCCTGGGGAGCTTGGGAGGCCTGGTGCACTCCTGGTGCCTCGTCCCCTCCAGGGAGGGGCCACTGAACCCCGAGAGCAGGTGGGCCCAGTGACCCGGGGCTGTGGCTCTGCCCTCCAGAGAAGGATGCTCCAGGTAGAGAGGACGCCTACTCCCTGAGTCTCATCTGGGCTATGGTCAAGTCTGGGGACTCTTGGATGAATGCAGACGTGCAGGGGCCACTCAGCCGGCACAGGCAGTCTGCAGGGGAAGTGGCGGCCTCCGGTGACAGGAGTGGGGCCTGGGAGGTTTGAGGGCTCGGGGGACAGATGGTCAGCACTAATGTCTACCCCCGAAGGCAAGTGCTGCTGAGCCCAGGCACTGGCAGAGAGGGTATACAGCCCCCACACACAGCCAGGGGCCCACAGGCTGCCCCCAGCATCTGGTCTCTGGGAACAGGTCCATCCTCCCACCTGGATGGCTTTCACGTGGACCTGCCTCCCCCTTCAGATCTCATCCTGGCCCTGGGCATCCTGGCGCAAGGCCTGCCCGTGTCTAGACACACCAAGGTGCCCTGGAGACAGCTCTTCCGAAAGCCTTCTGTCTGGTGAGCGGGCTGTTGGGGGGACAGGGTTTGGGGACCTGGATCCACCACCGCAGGGGAGCAGCCGGCATGGAGGCAGCTCCACTCTGGGCTCCCCACTCTCAGCCCCTGGCCACCCTGGTGTGGGGACGGGCTCCAAGTGTGGATGCTGAGCCTGGCGCCCACCTCCCAGGGCAGCCATCATCTCCCAGCTATCTGCGGCCTGCTCGTTCTTCATCCTCCTCTCCTGGCTGCCGACCTTCTTTAAGGAGACCTTCCCCAGCTCCAAGGTGGGTTGGCCACCAGGCAGCTCGTAGGGTGGGGGGCACCACAAGGCATGTGCAGAGAGCTGGGTTCCTTCCACCCAGGCTCTGGCAGTTCTGACACCGTGTGGCTCAGTGCCAGAGCCTGGGTGCACACAGGAGAGGCCCAGCTGCTGCCCTGTCTGCCCACCCCACTGTGGACAGTCCTTCCTGGGGTTGGGGGGTATGCAGGGTTCCTGATGTGGGCACAGATGTCCTGCAGTCAGCCTGGCTGGCTTCACCCCAGTTGCTCAACCACCAGACCTCCCGGTCTGGTGACCAGGAACTTCGGGTCACACACTCTGGGCAGGACGCAATCCCCAGCTCTGCCCCCACCCTGTGGGGAGGCACGAGGGAGGTCCTTCTCACAGGGGAGACAGCACCAGTAGTGCTCGGTCCGTGTCAGGGATGGACTAGGGTCTGGGAGGCCGGGCTGGGAGGCCTAGCCTGTGGGCAGAAGAGAGACTTACTGCGCAGTGGTCATGGGCAGCGGCCACCCCACCCCTTTGTCCTCTCCAGATGGCCAGGTGCCCATTCTGGACACCTCTTAGGTCCCTCCACTCCCTCCCTCCAGGGCTGGGTCTTCAACGTGGTGCCCTGGCTGGTGGCCATTCCCGCCAGTCTGCTCAGCGGGCTTCTCTCTGATCATCTCATCAATCAGGGTGAGCCCTGGGGGAGGGGAGGGGGGCATCCCTCCTGGGTGCCGCTGTAGCAAGGAGGAGGCCATACCCCTGAGGACTGGCCATGATGTGGGTCCCCGGTCCAGAGAGCCAGCCCCGGGGGCCCTGGTGCCCGGCTTCTGGCCTGACAGCCAATGCCTGCCTCCAGCCTGCCACCTCCCTAGCCTGTTCCCCATGAAGGGGACATAGTCACCGTGGAGCAGTCGATTCTCCCACCTGGGTGCTAGACGCAGTCCCCCTGGTGGGATCAGACCACAGACCTGCACACCCATGCCCTGAGGATGACCGCTCGCAGGCAGGCTCCCCACGACCCTGCCCTACATGGCCTTAAATGTCAGTCTTGTCCTCATTACCAAAGGAACCACCCACTCACTGAGGGAAAAGTAGAAAATTTGCAGAAACACAAAGAAAACATTTTGTAATCACTGAGGGACTTGCTTTGCCCGGCCTCTAAGTGCACACACATACACACTCATACACGTGTGCACGTGGCTCAGATAACGCAGGCTGTCCCCCGTGAGCCCAGCCCAGCCCTCCTCTCCCTGCGGCCCTGTCGGGTGGGACCCCTCTGGATACCGTCGGGGGTGGGGCAGCACAGATGGCCAGTGGGACACTCTGGTCTCCCCCTGTCCAGGTTACAGGACCATCACCGTTCGGAAGTTCATGCAGGTAGGAAGGTCCTGAGACCGCTCTCTCCCGACTTTCTCCCGCTCTCACCGTTTTGCTCCTGGGGCCCCTGACCTAGAAGGTGGCCAGTGTGGTACAGCGGCTGGAGGGCTCCCTGGGTCAGCTATGGGGACTGGTCTGGCCGACTGAGGCCCTTCCCTGAACCCCAGTGCTCATCGACTGGGGCTTCTCTGGCTGCAACTAGCATGGCCAGCTGGTTAGTGTAGCCTTGTTCCGTGTCCTCCGGGCAGGCCCAACCTGAGAGGGAGCCCCACCCACTCTCATTCAGGGCAGCCCAGGAAGGCCCAAGGCTCCCGCCGCGTCCCCGCTTGTCTCTCCTGCAGGTGATGGGCCTCGGCCTGTCCAGTGTTTTTGCCCTGTGTCTGGGCCACACGTCGAGCTTTTGTAACTCCGTGGTCTTCGCGTCAGCCTCCATTGGCCTCCAGACCTTCAACCACAGGTGAGGGCCGGGCGCCTCATCCTCCAGAGCCCCCCATGCCGCCTCTGGGCTCCCGGGTCCTGGGTGCAGGGGAGGAGCCCTGTGATCTGTGGTGCACGTGGAGGGTGGGCAGTGACAGGCCCCCACGAGTGAACCACAAAGTGAAGAGGAATGGAGCCGGTGAGGACCCAGGCTTTTTGGGAAAACGAAGCGGTGTTTGGGGAGGGGCCAGCAGAAGAGATGCTGATCTCTGAGAAGCATCCTCTGAGCCAAAGGTGGGGATCCAGCCTCATGTCCCCCAACCTGCACTGCAGCTCAGGGTTTAATCAGGAAAACAGCTCTGAATTGTTCTGAGTTGGAACTTGATGTTGTTTTCCAAATTATTGGGCAGCAAAGCGTGTGTGCGCTCAAGCAAGCTTGCCTCCCGTCTTATTTCATCCTGGGAGTGGGTCCCGTGCCATCACCACTGCTGAGCTGGGGCTGACCTCCTGGTGTGGTGGGCAGGCCTGGCTGGCCTCTGGGATCCAGGTGATCAGAAGAGCTACGGCTGACGTGGTGGCTGGCAGCCATCCTGTGGTCACTTGCCCTCATTCTCTCCTCTTTCCCGCAGTGGCATTTCCGTTAATATCCAGGATCTGGCCCCTTCCTGTGCCGGCTTTCTGTTTGGTAAGGACCACAGGCCTTCCTTGAATAGGGAGTAGCTGCCGCTTCCTGCTCAGGGCCTCTAGGGCCTATCCTCGGGCAGGTGGGCTGTAGGAGAGTTCCAGTGGGCTTCCACTGACCAATCCTCATTCTCCCTGTCCTATTCCAGGCGTGGCCAACACAGCTGGGGCCTTGGCAGGTGAGAGGTGGGCTGGGATCCCCTGCCTGCGGGTATCAAGCTGCCCCGCTCCGTGTCCTCTCACCCTCTGCCTTAACCCATCAGGATGGGGCGTGGTACCCCTCAGAGGGTCCCATAGTGTTAGAGCAGTTGCGGGGAGCTCAGACCCTGGAGCTAGCCACGGGGCGAGAATAGACCTGCCTTCCATGGTGACATGGAGCCCCTGCACATGTGCGGGTCCTCAGAGGCTGAGGACTGGATTGCAATGACAGGGCTGGTGCCCTCAGGGCCCCTAGCTTCTCTCCACAATGTCCTCGCAGGGGCTGGACAGCCTGTCCTCAGGCCGGCCTGTCTGTCCCCCAACCGGCCTGTCCCCTCTTGCGGTACAGGTGTAGTGGGCGTGTGCCTGGGCGGCTACCTCATTGAGACCACGGGCTCCTGGACGTCTGTGTTCAACCTAGTGGCCGCCATCAGCAGCCTGGGGCTGTGCACCTTCCTTGTGTTTGGGAAGGCCCAGCGGGTCGACCTGAGCCCCGCCCATGAGGACCTCTAGCCTCCCTGACCTACATCCCTGAGGACCTTGGGCCATCAGCAGGGAACCTGGCCCTGCTTATGGGCCCCTTTGCTCCTGGCCCTAAAGGGAGGGAGCCTCAGCCCAGGGGGGTGTGGCCTGCTTCCCCTGCCCATGGGGGTCGCACCCTTCTTCCAGTTAGTGAAACTTCAGTGTGGGTGGATTAGTATCTTTAGTAGCAGTAGCTTCATGACAGACACAGTCTATTCTGTGTAGACTCATATGTGCCCCATGCGGGCATCCCTCCCTGGGGTCATGTTGGTGCAGGGTGGGCGGTCAACTGGAGTCTCCCCCCAGAACCCCCTTGGCTTTGTGTTTCGGCACTGGGGGCCAGATCATGCTCTGGAGGGGGCCGTCCTGTGCACTCTAGGGTCTTTAGCAGTATCCCTGGCCCCCACCCACCAGACAGGCCCCTAGTCCCAACAGCCAGCCCTGCCTCCTGACATAACCAAGTGTCCCCAGAGGACCTGTCCCTGGTGCCCCTCCTGTGAATCCCTGGGCACTGCTGATGGACCTGCTCCCCTAGTGCCTCGTGCGGGTGTGCGGGCCCCCCTCCTGGGCAGGACACACCCTGAACCAGTGAAACCCCCTGTCCTCCTTGTCTTTCTCCCTCCCTGTTTACAGTAGAGGGACCAGTTGTCTTACAGATTAATAATAGACTCTGCAAGATGTATCTGTAGAAAAAAGAAACTGTGAGAATATGGAAAATCACACCAAAGCCTTATTTAAATTATGACTATTAAAAAAATTATGACTATTAAACTATTTAAAAAGAAGACCATTATGTCATTTAACTCTCTATTTATAAAAAGAATAAACACATGTTAAAGATTTATTTCATTCATTTGAGGAAACCAGCAAAGTGTTACAAACTGTTCAAGGAAAACATCACGAACAGACAGACACACTGACCCATGTGGGTGCTGACACGAATGCGCAAACACCTCTGAGGTGGGCCTTCCTTGCTCCGCCCCAGACAGACCCTGTCTGCGCATCTGGGTCAGAGCCTCTTGGCGGTGCTGTCCTCTGTGCGGATTCCAGAATCAGACAAATCCTAATTTTCCATGTGAGCAAAGATTTCCCCCGACAGCCTCCCCACCCCCGCTTTTGATCGGGAAGAATCAGATTCTCGATTACAAAGTGAGTCTGGCCTCTGTAGGTTTGGCCTGATTGTTTACAGAGACGCAGCAAGAATATGAATTTACCATGAAGGCCTTTCTGTTTGCTCGGCTGGGGTTTTTCACGAGAACCTTCAGGTGGAATTCCAGGCCGTGCTGTTCTGAGATGGGAGCCCAGCCCAGAAAGTTCTCCCACAGTGGGGTGCCCTCCTTAGGACCCGGGACGCAGGACAGCTATGGGCTTGTGGCTGTTTATGAGTGCCGCTGTATGTTACCTTGTTGGGCAAGCATCACCCCCATCTCCTCCATGACTTTCTCCTCCCAAATAAGAACTGTCCCCTCCTTGTCAGACCCTGGCGTCCACCATCTGTGTTCTGTCTCTATGACACTGACCCCTCGAGGCCCTCTTGGGAACCCGTCCTACAGTATTTGTCCTTTCATGACGGCTCATTTCGCGAAACATGATGTCCTCACTGTGCATCCGTGCTGGATCATGTACCAGGATTGCCTTCCTTTTTAAGTCCAAGTAATATTCCATCGTATGGATGGACCATGTCTTGTTTATGTCTTCATCCGTCAGGGGGACACGGGCTGCTTCTACCTCTTGGCACTGTGCATTCACTGCTGTAAGCCTGGGAGTAAGAATAACACCTTTGTCTTTGGTTGTTCAGTCACTCGGTCGTGTGCTACTCTTTGCAACCTCATGGGCTGCAGAAACACTGGGCTCCCCTGTCCTTCACTATCTCCCGGAGTTTGCTCAAACTCATGTCCGTTGAGTTGATGATGCCATCCAACCATCTCATCTTCTTTCACTCTCTTCTTTGCCTTTAACCCACAGCGAACTGTAAACTCTTGGAGAGACTGAGAGAGATGGCCCTGCCTGTGGGAACACAGCCATCCCATTTGGTGTCTCTGTGCTTGAGTCCTGAGGGATGGGGGCCCAGGGCACTCATGTAAACTGGGATCCCAGGCCTCCTGGATGCTGAGTCTGATTGGACTTCTGTCACGGCCTCACTGTCACCGCCTCACAGGACAGGAGAGGGAGGAGCCGGGGTGGGGGCACTGGGCCTGCTGTAAGCAGCTGGGCCTTCTCCTCCCATCACGGCTGTTCCTGGTCCTGAGTGTCCTCTGGGATCTGGGTACAGCCCCACCCCTTCCCAAGGCCAATGCTGGGCCCTGGAATGGGCTCCTTGGATTCCAGGTGAAAGCATTTGCTGGTGGGCAGGCCTGGCCCTGGCCATGTGTTATCTGGTGCAGGGAGGCCCAGACATGGCCTCACCCCTGGGTGGCCTTGGCAGGATCCCAGAGCCAACACTGACCCTGAGTGCAGTGGCGGGGAAAGGGGGGCAGGCAGGGAGCGGGCAGGCTTCTGCAGGGTCACCAGACCCTAGACACCAAACCTGCTGTACCTTCACTCCCGAGAGGAGGGGCTCTGGATGCCCAGGGCCATGAGTGTGCATTTGTGCTCGGGGTGTGTGAGGCGGGGAGTTGGGGGGAGGGGGGCGTGCGCGTTTGCCACACGTCTATGCCTGCACCACCCGCGGCCAGGAAGTGCGTTGGGAGGACCAGGCTGTTGTTGCCCCCGCAGCTGGCCGACAGAGGGCGCCGTCCGACAGGGCTTTGTCCCGGCCCCCCAGAAGCCGACCTGGCTCCTCCCTGGGACGCTAGGTTGGGAGCTGAGGGATCCAGTTGGCCACCAGTGCACCGGCGCTCGGGCCCCTCGGCTCCGTAGGAAGGGATAAGTTGGAAGGATGTTCCAGGAGTGAGGATGCACAAGACTGGAGCCTGAGGCAGGAGGGGGACCCAGGAGTGGCCGGGCCTGGGAGTGCGCACGTGGGGCAACTTCCGGGGGTGGGGGCCCTCTCTCACCACCTTTCCCCCAGTCTGGGTCCCTCCCACTGGCCGCCAGGGCTCCTGCACACACGGGGTTTCTGTGTCCACTTCTAATAAGAAGATGACATGCCAGCAGGACTTCATGGTTGGAGGCCCCGAGGTCCGTTCCCCCCACCCTCTCCTCTCCCCAGGGCGCACGTGTCCTCAGGGGCGGGACTGTCCCCCCCTATTCGGGACTACAGAAGTCTGGCCTCAGGTGGGGCTGGGGTCCCTCCGGTGCTCAGGATGTTGAAGGGCTCAGGGCCGTTGAAGTCCCCCTAGGTCCTGTCCTAGACCCCAAAAGCCCCACACAGGCCTCACTAGGTGCCCCACCCCACACCCCTCTGTCCCCACCCCCACCCCTACCCCCACAGGTAGGGTGCCCCTTCAGTAAGTGACTCTTTTCTGTCTTTTCTGTAAAACAGCATCTTTAACAGCCACTTAATATCTGTAATTAGCATGCTAATTAGACCCACCCCTCTGGGTTCCCCACCCCCATTCCTTGGCTTTGTCCTTCAGCCCTAGGACAGCAATGCCCTGTGGGTCCCCACTTGCCCCTGGGGACCCCTTGCTCACCTTTCCCCGGGTGGGAGGTGCGGGGGCCACCCTGGGCAGTTGGGCCACCCCCAACTCTGGGGACCAGGACCGAGTTCTTTCCCGTGTACAGTGGAGACACTACCCACCTCCGCAGCAGAGGGAGCTGAGCTGCACGTAGAAACACACTTTTAGGGAATTTGCTTTATCATGTTTAATTGAAGGCCGTTGAGGCCGTGGCATGAATATTCAGCGAGGTGGCAGGAGCCTCTTCAGACTGCAGGACTGCAGGACGCACCCAGCACGGGGCCTGTCAAAGGGGGAGCGAGGTGGGGAAGCTATTAATTGAAATAGCTTCATTAATTAGTAATTAACAGCAGAGAAATGACTGTGTCACACGTCGTATTTCAGTGGATGCCCTTCATGTGTTATGGGGCCTTTAATTAAAGGATGTGCATTTTAATTAAAGGCAAGCTTGGCCCTTTGACCTTTGGAAGACAAAAGAGGCTCTGAATTTTCAAAGAAACTGGCCAGGAGGCTGGTGCAGGCCTCAGGGGACCGGCGTCCTCTGGCTTCGGGACCCTCTGCCTTCCAGCCCCTCTGAGGCCAAGGGCCCTGGCTGCTCCTCCCTGAGCCCAGAGGCGGTGGCCATGTGGGGTCCTGTGGGGTCACAGGTCAGCACAGGAGGGGTCCCGGGCAGGAGGGCCCAGAGAGTGATGTCCGCACAGCCCTGTGGGCCAGTGTCCTGCAAGTGGGGGCTCAAAGCAGTGCCCTGAGACCTTGGGGCAGGACGGAAGACCGCCGGGCCAGTTGGCTGAGCCCTCCTCCCCATCGTGGGCTCCAAGTCTCTGTTCTCTTCTGATGCGTGTGGACACATTTTGTGAACAGAACAAGGCTTCGCACAGGGCACAGCCCAGCTCCCCGGGAGGTGTGAAGGTGGCGGTGTCCTGGGGCTGCAGGACCAAGCTCTCAGACCCGGGACTGGGACAGCAGACCTCTTGCAGGCCTGGAGGCTGGAAGTCTGGGGTTGAGGTTCCAGCAGAGGTCCCTCTCTTGTGCACGTGGATGGCGACCCCCCTACCCTGCCCCGTGTCCTCATGGGCTCGTCCCTGCATGTATGTCTTTGTCCCAATCTCTTATCAGGACAAGCAGATTGGATCAGGGCCACCCTAGGGATCTCGGTTTAAAGTTATCCCCAGCCTGGAAAGGCCTTATTTCCAAACAAAGTCATGTTCTGAAATCCTGGGGGTTCAGGATGTCAACATATGAATTTTGGGGACCTCGTTCAGCTCATAACAGTGTGGCTCCCCCACTTCCACCTTTCCTGAGCCCAGAGCCATAGGAACCAGGAGAAGCTGCCTGGAGACCTAGTGGGTACTGTGGGCTGCTCAGACCCCCTTATGGAAGGGGTGGGGTTGCTGGCGGCTCACAGCTGAGTCTCCTTCCTGGGGTTGACCCCTCTCCAGCATGGAGGGACAGAGGCCCTGCCCTTGGCCTCAGCTGGGACAACCCTAAGGAATATAGGTTCCAGAGCTCCCAAGGGGTGGTGGAGGCTTCGGTTGTAGCAGCAAAGCACCCCAATTCCTCCCCTGCTCCCCGCCTCCTCGCCCCCTCCCCAACCACTGATGCTGAGACCACCTCCATGACCTCCTGCTGCAAATTTCCACCTCAGCCTCATCTGCAGGGGCCCCTGGGCTCAGGCAGGCCCTGCATCCCAGGCTGGGGGCTCCCAGAACCCTCCCTGCTCAGGAAGGACATACAGCTCCTGCGTCTGAGACTCTCCATCTGTTAAACTAGTAGGAGACGCCACACGGTTAACTGCCCTCCAGGCCCCAGGGCACGGCGATCAGTAAGTGACAGCCCAGCCAGGTCCTGCTCCCAGAGGAGGTGGGGACCAGCCCCCTGCAGCCCATCCCTCATTTGTCTGAGGGACAGTGGAGCTGGGTTCAGGCAGCACTTTTTCTCTCTTTGGCTAAGGATGAGCTTGGCCAGGTTGGGGCTCGGGGGTGGGAGGCGCTCGCGGTGCTGCAGCACCTCAGAGTCCGGAGTCCTAAGGACCCTTAGCACCATAGTTTCCCGGAGTTCTCCCCACAGGTTGGTGAGACTTCAGGAGGTTTCTCTGTCTTCTCCCCACTCCAGTATTTTTGCCCCAAGTGGATGATTTGAACACAGACATGTCCAAGGAGCCAGGTGATGAAGGTCCCAGAGCTACACCCCCTCCCAACTATCTCCCTACTGCTGGGCTTTGCCTATTCATCAGTCATCTGTCCCTGGGACCACTCATGTTTTTATCATTTCTATTTCCATGCTTCCTTTTCTGAAGTGAAAATCACCAAGGTTAATTCTTTCTTTCTTTTTGGCTACACTGTGCAGCATGTAGGATCTTAGTTCCCCAACCAGGGATTGAACCCGCACCCCCTGTAGTGGAAGTGCAGAATCTTAACCACTGGGCCACCAGGGAATTCCCAGGGTTAATTCTTTTTTAAAAAAAAATATTTATTTTAATTTATTTTTTTGGCTCTTCCAAGCCTCAGTTGCAGCATACGGTATCTTCTAACTTTGTTGCAGCATGCAAACTCTTAGTTGCAGCCTGTGGGATCTAGTTCCCTGACCAGGGATCGAACCTGGGTCCCATGCATTGGGAGCGAGGAGTCTTAGCCACTGGACCACCAGGGAAGTCCTAGGGTTAATCCTTTTACGTGAAAAACATACACGGCTTGGCTACTTGATTTATGTCAAAATTGACCAGTTATAAAGTCCAGTCTCTGGGACCTATATCCACCTACGCTCTCGTCCTGGGCATCTACCCTCTGTGATTCAGAAGCAGCAGGACATGGTCTCAGCCTTCTGGCAGGAGACCCTCAGGGCTGGCCCAGCCTTGCTGTAACTCCTGGATTAACCCCTGCCCCAGGTCCTGCCTGCTGCTTGGACCCCATCCTGGGCCTGGTCCAGTGGGTTCCCATCATGGACTTGTCTCCAGAGTTGGCCTAATGGGCAGCTCTGGGCAAATGGGAGTGGGGGGCCGGCAGCCGCCTCCTTGTAGGTGGAGGGCCAGCTCGTCTGCTATCAGTGCGGGGTGGGCAGGATGCCTGGGCAGCCCTGGTGGGTGCCTTTCCTCCCACACTCTGTTCTGTCAGAGTGGCCACTCCAGGGCCTCGCCTGCCTGTTTACACACTCATGTCTTTGTTGAGTTAGAGACAGTCCTGTCTCTGGCTCACCAGCAAGATTCAAAGGGGTTTGAAGAATAAATGTTTTCCCAAGTTTTAGCTGACATTCAATTTTAATGACTTTTTAAACAAAGTAACTGTTAAATGTGTGTGTTTTATGGCCTCCTGATGTCTGACAGGTGTTTTTGCCCATGTGGGAAGCAGATGCTGACTGCGCCTCCCTAATAGCTCATAAATAACCAGCCCTGGGCGTCCTCCTTTGTATGTGGCTCTGCCAATGGCCAGTTTGTTCTTCAGAAGTGGCCACGCTGGCCTGTCAATCAGCTCTTGCCGTAGGCACTTTTTGGTGATTAGAAGCCCCTTGGAGAGTGAGAACTCCAAATTAGTTTTAAATAAAAAATAAGAATATTCATGCTGTTGAACATCTAAAGGTAAGAGAAACAACAGAATCCAAACCAGCCAGCTTGGGTCCCCATGTTGCTGGCGGAGGGGGCTGCAGGCCCAGACCCACCAGGGATCGGGTGCAGGACAGAAGCAGGGGATCATCGGGGGATGGATGTGACCAGAGTCAGCCTGAGACACAGGCCAGTGGAGCACGGGATCTGCAGACTGTTTCCTGTCCACTCTGGGCCTTTGTGGGACATAAAAGCTCACCCAAGGACGGGGGGTGGGGAGCTGGTCTCCTTGAGAGGAGGACAAGTTCCCCTTGGAAGAAGTGACAAGGACACAGTGTCTTGGATGAGACTGCATGGGCATGCCAGCTTCTGTGTGCTGCCCGCTCTCCCCTCCTTCTCCCTCCCCATCCCTGGCCTCTGCTGCCTCTCCCCTGCCAGGATGAGCAGGTCCAGTGCCTGCTGCTATGTCATGTCTGCTGTTCTCCTCTCTGGAAGTCAGGGTGACAGCCTTGTGAACTCTTTCTGGGGTCCTTGCTGGGCTCCAGCCCCAGGCCCTGTCCAAGGTGCTGATCAGGCTCAGAGAAAGGCTTGGTCCCAGGCACATGAGCTGCCCTGGACTCACCTTCCTACAGTGGTGTCAACTGCTGTGGGGACCCTCTCACCATTGGTTCTTTACTCCTCACCTCTGCTTAGTGGGGACCCTAGCCCTACCCTCCCAACCTCTTGTCTCTCCACCAAGTTCATCCTTCCCTCATCCCTTCCTCTGCACCTGCTTTTCCTCTGCCTGGCTTGCCCACCCCATTCTCCCAAGCTCAGCCCAAGGTCACCTCCTCCAGGAAGTCTTCCTTCATCTCAGGCTAACTTATCTGATTACTGTCCATGCCAGTTCTCAATGGTGGGTTCTGCCAGGGTTCGCCTGTTCAGGCTCACAATTTGTCTTCAGCAGACAGCTGTACCTGGCACATGGAGATGCTTGATCATTAATGACTTTGATTAGTTTAGTCAGTTAATTGGTCAGGGTTAGGTCGTTAAGATCGATACCAACATCACCTCATCGTGGTGACTGTCTTTTTCAAATTTACCACTTTCACTGGTTTTAATGTTGTACAGTCAACACCTCTATCAAGTTGCAGAACCTTTTCACCACCCCAAAAGGATATTTGGTACCCATTTGTAGTCACCGCAACCCTCTCTTACCCCAGCTCCTAAGAACCAATAATCTACTTCCGTCTTCCTGGATTTGCCTCTTCCGGGCATTTTGTACAAGTGGAATCACACACTGTGGGGTCTCCTGTGTCTGGCTTTTCTCACTGATAGTAATATCCTCTGGGTTCATCAGGGTGTCACATGTAGCTGAGTAATAGCCCATGTCTAGATGAGCCCCTTCTGTTGGTTACTCCTCAGCTGGTGGGCATTTGGTTGATTCTGGTTTAGGCCCCTTTTCAGTACTCAGTAGCAAGAGGAGCATGTTGAGGGGCTGCAGAGACACTGCCTGGTCCAAAGTCCCACGTCCCTGTTCTCAACTGTGATTGTCCTGGGAGCCTATGACCCACTCTCGGCCATCAGCCACTCCCGATTTCAAGAAGGACAAAGTGGTCCCTTCCCAAATGAAGTGAATTCTAACCTTTCAACCAGGGAGGATTGTGCCAGCCAGGACAGTGTCTGCTATCGCTGCTGCCCAGGCCTGTGCCTAGCGGCCCTGCAGTTCTCTGCTGAAGCGGCTGGCGTCCACATATGCCTGGCAGCGCAAGTCTCCCGTGAAACCCCTGAAATATAAAAATCTTAAATATTTTAGCAAATAAAAAAATTTTAAACTGTGCGGCCAGATGTCCAAGTTGACAAAGTGCTTAAGGCATTTGACTGATAAAAAGCCAGAGCCCACAGTAAGTGGGATTTAGAACAAGCCCCGAGGCAAGTGTGTGATACTAGAAACGTCCCGGCCCTCAGAGTGGTGCTCGGGCTCGGGCACGGGGGTTTGAAGGCAAGCGTCCATCTGTCGCACCGCGCGTCCGACACTCAACAAAGGCGTATGGATCTCAGCGCGGCCGCTTCTCTGCTCTGCAGCAGGCCCAGGCGGGACGTGTCACAGAGGAAGGGCCATCAATATTCATGGTCGGCAGGCACCTCTCCTCTCTTCCCTCTCTCCACTGTGTCAGCTCTCTGCTTGGGCTGCAAACAGCAACTCTGCCTTCAGAGTCTGCAGAAGCACCTGAGACACAGAGGGGCCCGGGAGGCCATGGCCCTCACGTGGGAGATGGAAGATCACCCTAGGCCCCTGTGAGGGCAGAGGGCAGAGCCCTCCCCAGACAGAGGAGGAGAGGGACCCAGGGAGGCCACAGTTCTCACCTGGGCAGAGAGGGGGGGTCAGCCCAGGACCTTGTGAAGGCAGACCCCTCCCCAGATTAAGATGAGAGAGGGAGAAAGGGGAGCCCCGAGGGGTGGGGTCCAGGGAGGGATGGGAGCCCCGAGAGGAGCATATACAGCTGAGAACTATGGAAACAGCAGAAAGCCTGAGCTCGGTTGGCTGTTTTTTAAATCCAGGGGTTGATTTCCAGCACTGCTCTCCAAGTGTAGCATGTGTAGCTCAGGAAGAACTAAACATGGGGTCTGGGATGGTGGGGACCATTGGCCTTGCCAATGGAGGGAGAGGGGAAAGAGCTGGGCCTTCTGGGTATGGATGGTCTGGTCTCATTTGCACCCCTGAGTTGCTGGTTCTGACTGTGCTGGTGACAGTGGTTTTGACCTGGAGCTCCCACCACCTGAGCCCAGTTGGGCCCCCTGTAGGGCCTGGTCCAGGCCTCTTGGGGGAGGGCCTCTTCTACCAATCCGCCCTCCTTGACATCTGAGAAGCCCTGTACCTACGTGGCCTCCCCATGGCTGTATAGAGTCAGTCAGCACAGTTAGCTCCAGGGTCTGGCAACCAAGAATGAGTCCTGGGAGCTGATCCACGTGGGAAAGTTAAGGGTCTTGTCCTGGAGAACACCACGATTATCGGGAGAGTCACACACAAGCTGGAACTCCGCTCGACCCTTTACACCATGTCAGGGGACCCAGGTGAGTCTTTTGTACTAGGGCACTGCCCACCTGGTTGTCTGCTAGTCCCGTGGGCAGCTGGGGTGCACCTCCCAGCCCAGCAGAGTCTTAACCCATTTTACAAACCAGGACACTGAGGCTCCAGGTGGCCAGTGGCCGATCCAGGCCTTGGGTCCTGCCTGGTCAGGGGCGCCCCATCTGTTGCTCACAACCTGCCTCTGTCCAGCCAGACCAGAGCATCTGCAGTGGGAAATGGCCTGTGGGCTGTTCCAGTCCCGGGACTCCTTCCGTGCCCAGAAGGGCACCCCTTCCAGAACATTCTAGCACAATCCACATTGAAAAAATAGAGATGAAATGAAAAGACAAAGGAAGTTTTATTATTGTAGCTTTTATATCACACTCTGAATGGCCACTCTTGTAATACAGAGTCATTATCACAATTAAACCCATTCCATTAAATAGCACAGGCATTTATTACTGCCAATAAAGGACAACATCAGGGTACTGATGGAGCCAGCATATCGGGCGCTCTGCCTCCTGAGCACCTGGGCCAGACATCTGGGCTTGGGGGACTCACTGGAGAGGACTGGGGCCCTGTTGGGGTTCAGAGTCACATGTCATGTCTCCTTATTGAGTGCCTCCTGCTTATGAGCATGACCCAGGGGCTGAGGGGACAGTTAGCAGAGACCCTGAGAGAGAGGACAGCAGTTTGCTCTTGGAAAGGATTGACAAGGAGTTTCCTTACACATGACCCCTTGTTGAGACAGTTGCATCCAACTCTAGCACTCAGAGCCTTGATGCTTAAAGAAATGAACATCTAAAAGTTGAAATCAGACCCTGTGATTGTGGGAACATTTTTACATGCAGGACAGGGTATCTTTTGGTGATTTTCTTTCCATCCCTTAGAGTGACCTATGCTAGCATGATGGTTTTAAAATACATTTCCAGACTATTTGACAGTCCTCACCGCAGGAGAAGGCTTAATTCCCTCTTCTTGAGTGTGGCCTGGGCATAACTATGTGCGTCTAATGAATAAAAAGTGGTGGGAGGGGTGATTGTGATTTCTAAGATGATGTTACCCATCATCGTCTGCCTCAGGGACTAGCTGCCCCACGGCCACCATGACTCAAGACAGCCTTTCACCTGCTCCATTGTCTCCCACCTGTGAGACGTGAGGATGGTTTTCCCAGGACAGCTAACACCTTGGGGTCCCCAGAGGGTCCAGTAGGCATGCCCAGCTTATGACTGTGTCAGGGTCCACGTGACCCTCCCACAACTCTGTGACATGGCTCCCAGTGATGCAGAGGCTGTGGGTCCATCTAGGCAGCTCTGTGCTGTTTCTGACGACCCATGGGCTGACCTGCAAAGAGGACGGTGGTGCTGTGAGCACCCTGGGGGCTGTGTGCACACAGTTGGCCAGGGGGCCTGAAGCAGCCACCATGGGCCCTTCCCTGCCCTCTTGAACCTCTGGGAGAATAAGGCCATGGAGGAGCCCTGGACTGCCCATGAAGGAGAGGCAGTACCGTGAGGGGTGATGGGGTCCTTGTATCCTCCAGGGTGGGCTTGGCCATGGCTTCTGCTGCTGCCATGGAAGTGCCCACAGACCTGGGCTGAACAGTAGAAACTTGCTCTTATGCAGTCTGGGGGCCAGAGGTGCTAAGTCAGGTGCGGGCAGGGCCACAGCCTCTGGAGACTCCAGGGAGCGTCAGCCTTGCGTGTGCCCACTCTGGCGGGAGCTGTCTCTCTGTGGCTCTTGTCACCGAGCTCCCTCTGCCTTCTCTCATGTGGACACATGTAACAGCACTCAGAGCACACCCAGATGAGTCAGATAGCTGCCTCTTCTCAGGATCCTTAGTCATGCCTATTGTGTGTCAACCAAAATTTCTGAAATGGAGACCTGATTGAAATGCTAGTGCTTACTTGAGGTTTATTAGGACTGCAGCCTGGGAGAAACAGATTCAAGAAGCACCTGAATTGTGTTCTGTCAGACCTCAGCATGGGGGGAGCTCATAAATGCAGAACCTGCAAGGTTACAGTCAGTTACGCAGAGAAGGGGACACAACCAAGCCAGACCTGTCACTATGCCTGTAAATGGGCAGTATCTGATGGAAGTACATGTGTGTGCATGCATGTACACACGTTAGCATTTGTGCAAATGCAAACATGTCTGGATACATGTATGCAAATATGAACATGTGTCTGGATATGTGTGTGCATGTGTGCAAATGTGAACATGTGTCTGAATACATATGTGCACGCTTGTGTGTGAGCATGTGTGTACAAATCTGCATGTGTGTGTAGTGTCTCAGGCACAGCCTGGGTTGGGGCAGGCTTCTTTGCATTCCTCCTCCCCCAGCAGGGCTGGCTTTGCAGGAGGCAGCCTGACCTGAGCGATGTGCCAGAAACCCAGCACTGTAATTCTCTAATTTCCATCCTGTAATTCTTAATCACTTGGGAGCCAGGGCCCCGTAGTTTCATTTTGCACTGGGACTGCTGTTCTGTAGCTCATCTGGCCCCCAGGAAACTGATGGAGTCTTAGGAGGCAGGGCTGCCAGGGTATCTGCAGCCACGTGAGTGACCTGGTCAGTGGGTTTCGGGGCTAAGTGTGCGGGGGCCAAGGACAGTGGCCAGAGCAGCAAATACCAACACAGGAAACCTGCTGCAATCTAAATTGAGATGATCAGGAAATGTGTCTTCAGTATTAAGTATGAACGATGCAGTTACTTCTGGAGAAGGCAATGGCACCCCACTCCAGTACTCTTGCCTGGAAAATCCCATGGACGGAGGAGCCTGGTAGGCTGCAGACCATGGGGTCTCGAAGAGTCGGACACGACTGGGCGACTTCACTTTCACGCATTGGAGAAGGAAATGGCAACCTACTCCAGTGTTCTTGCCTGGAGAGTCCCAGGAACAGGGGAGCCTGGTGAGCCGCCGTCTATGGGGTCGCACAGAGTCGGACACAACTGAAGCGACTTAGCAGCAGTAGCAGCATGCAGTTACTTCGGGCAGAGGCTTACTAAAATGACTTCCTGCTCTTTACCTGGGAAGCCAGCTGTGTGTCTGGCTAGGAGGATGCAGACCCTGCCGGTCTCCAGGAGTCATCTATCAGTGGGCACCCCCCAGCCCCGGCTCCTGGGCAGCTTTGTTTCTGTGTGGGATGGGCAGGCGGGAATAGCAACAGAGGAGTCTCCGGAGAGTGGCAGGGATAGTGCCACCCTGGAATTTTGGCTGCATTTAATATGTGTAATGGGGAGGAAGTGGGCCAAGGCCTGAGATTAGCACTCATCACAGATTCAGGGCAGCAGCCGTCCATCTGGACGCACTCAGGTGGGTCCAGTCCACGGCTCAGCCCACAGGCCTCGCCCACCAATGTCTGCTGGTCTTCATCTAATGAGTGATTCCGGATTAAAATGGGCCAGCAACAGGGCACTGATTTATATTAAATCTCCATAAAATGAAAATTGCAGAGACCTACTCAGGGTCATTCGTTATGCAAGGAAATTTAATCACAGTCCCATCCGAACGGCCCCGTGCCACCCGATGGATAATGGAGCTGCCATGTGGGGATTAGGAACGCATCCTGTTTGCTAGGACAGCTTCCCCTGATGTCTGTGCCTTGGGTCCCCACAGCCACCCCCCAGGACAAGGCAGGGTGTGTTGGGGCACTCAGGTCACCCCGGCAGCAGTGATTCACCCCGACCACAGCCCATGACACTCACTTTGCTCACTAGAACCTTCTCCATATTTTTCTCTATCAAAAAAGTACGACAGGAGGAAAAACAGACAAAATTCGAGCAAAAAACCCTGGGCCACATTCCCAGTTTGTGGAGACAGTGGTTGTGAGACATGGCCTCTCGCCTCCCCCTATTGGTTCATCTCCCCACTGTCACATCATCACACCTCCCAGGCAGGGCCCTGCCCACTATGCAAGATTTTCCTGTCCCTCAGGAGAGTCCGAGGCTTCTGGCTGCTCTTCTGTGGTTCCCAGGAAGGGGCCGGGCATCTCCAGGTTAACGCTAACTGACAAGCAGCTTAGCGAGAGCCCTGGGCACTGGACTCATGGAAAAGTGATATCATGAGGCACCTGCCCGCCTGGCCCTCCTGCGGCCCCTCCCTGACCACTGCTGTCAGCCCCGTTTACTCACATGCGCTGGCCCGGCCCCTCACAAGGACACGTGTGGACACCGGGCAGCTCAGGGGCCGGATGTGACCACTCTCCCTCACCTTTCCTGGGCCTGGACCACCTCACTGCCCCCACCTTGTCGGGGAAGCCATGCTCAGGTGTCCCTGGAGAGGACGTGTCTTTGGAAGGAAGAGTAAATGCAGGAGACAGAGGACTCCAGAGGGTGATTGGCATGGACGGAGCAGTGGATGCTGGACCTCCTTTATGGGGTGCCCCAGACGGCTGGCAGGGTCATCTTCAGAAACAACCCCATAAAGAGCAAAGTGGGGTGCTTGCGTCCCCCCAGAGCCTCTCCCACGACACGGCAGCTCATGCAGGGTGGTTTCTGCGACAATCAGGGTGGCCCCTGACTTTCAGAGACCAGTGCCCATGGTGGAGCAGTAGGAGACACCACCACCCAGCCCCCAATCTCCAGCACCATTGAGATCACCACCCACATAGCAGATGGTAACCTCTGCAAGCTTCAGACCCCCTGGGCTGAGTGACAGAGGCCAGGCCCCAACCCCACACCCTATGAATCCATTTAGGAGACATTCCTGAGAAAGTCACTGTAGGGCCAGACAGCAGGCCCGTGGTTTCAGGTCAGGCGAGCACAAGAGGGCTTTTGGGGTGATGGCTAGAGTGTGTATCTTGCTCTGCTGTGTCTCAGGCTGTATGCATTTACCCACATTCAATGAACTGCATCTAAGGGGTTCATTTTACTGGGTGCAAATTGCACCTCAATAAGCCTGACTTGAAAAAATCGAATTGTAGGTGTTAACAGAGCTCTCTGGAAATAGACTGGTGGGGAGGCAGTGGTTGTACGACCTTGTGAATGTTCTTAGTGCCAACAAATCATACACTCAAAAAGGGGTTAAACAGTGTTTTATGTAAGTATGTTTCACCACAATAAAAAGATACAATAAAGGACTTCACTGGTGGTCCAGAGGTTAAGAATCCGCCTGCCAGTGCAGGGGACCTGGGTTCCATCCCTGGTCCAGGAAGACTCCACACATCTCAGGGTAACAAAGACTGCTCCCCCAACTACTGAGCCCAAGAATTCTGGAGCCCGTACTCCCCAAGGAAAAGCAATCCCCACTCCTGGCAGCTAGAGAAAGCCCTCTGGCAGCAACAAAGATTCAGTGCAGCCAAAAAAAGAAAAAAAAGATACAGGAAGCAGTAACCCCTTGAAGAATGAAGGGAATGCCCCTCGGGAGCATGGTACCCAGTTGCCCTCTCATCTTTTCCTGCAGGCTCTGCAGCGGGCCTAAGGGGGCGGGGGTGGGATCTTCAGCAAAGGGTCACTGTGTCTGTGATCCCAGACACTGGCCATGACCTCCCTGGTGGGGAGCACAGTTGGCACTGATGAAGCCTTGATGGGGTGGGAGAGGGGGAAGCTGCTTCTCAGGACCCCCACTCAGTCCTCCTGAGGCACAGGGTCCCTGGACGGAGGGGAAAACGGGTGCTGGGCTCTGCATCCTGGCCTTGGTGCTGGGCTGATGCTCACTGGGCCTCAATCGTGTCTGTTCATTTGTGGTTATTTTGGAAACACTGTTCCTTCCCAGACGCGGTGGGCGGAGGAGCAGTTGAAAGCCAAAGGCCTTGTTTCAAAAACGTCTTTAGCAGGTCTGCGGCTGTAATGAGCCAGTTTAATGAAGTCAGTATCCTTGAAAGTTCATCCACATCCCTCATCCGTCAGCATGGCCACTTCCCAGCACGACATTAATTAGCCGCGGCGTTCCCTGCAGTGCAGAGAGAGGTGAGAACGACAGGTGTGGGGACCTATGGCCCTTCAAAAGCACTGTTTAACCAGCGTGTTAAACAGAAAACAAGAGCAAACCTGCCGACAACGTGCTGATTAGTAGGTGTTGACCCCTGCCCAACGTTCCTGCAGCTCCAGCAGCGGCCAAGGCCTCCTCCCTCTCAGCTGGCTCCCCTCTGCCTCTGTTGAAATCGGGCTGGGCTACAGGTTAAGTGGCGTGGGTCGGGTGCTGGGGCCGGCCAGGCTGGGGGACTCAGGACATGACCGCAGCTCAGGGAACACTGCCCTCCCCCCTGTCTCTGCAGAGCCCCTTCAGACAGTGGCCACATTCGGCCATCCAGGCTCCCTCACGGTGAGGATGTCCCCTGAGGCCCAGTGGCAACCTCCCCTCAGGTCCTGCCCGCTGACCTACAGAGCTGTCTCACCCACCTTCCACAACAGCCCCCTCCCACCCTTGAAGGGCACCTTGTGGCCTTGGCAGAGAGGAAACCGTCTACAGCGTGACTCGTCTGTACATGCACTCATGGACGCAAGTGTGCTCACCTGAACGTGAGTACGTTCAGGTGATGCTTGGGCAGACAGCATGGTTGCCCCAGGCTGGCTCCAGACTGGGCTGAAAGGGGATGGTCAGCTGTTCTCCTGGATCAGGTGTTCCCTTTCCAGACCAGCCAGGCCTTCCCAAAACAGAGGCAACCAGCGCTGCACTGGCAGTGAGCAGGGTCATGAGACCCTAAACCTGCAATATTTGAAGGAATGTGTTTGTTAGGGGAGGAGGGCTTGCCAAAGGGAAGGGAGGGTTATAGTCTCTTCTCCCCAGAAGTAGCTGCAGCAGAGAGATGGACAGGGAGAGACAGAGAAAGAGAGAGAGAGAGGGAGGAAATGAGCCAGGCTGTGTGTGCAGGGGGCCTGGGGGTAGCTTCTGTTCCCTGGAAGCAGCCCTGGGACATTTGAGGACGGCACTTTCATCCCATCTGGCAGCCCCAGGTCCCTGAGGTGGGGGGGGTGGGGTGTGGAGCTCATGGAAAGCTCTGGAACATCACTGCTGACCCTGAACCCAGAAGGGCTCAGGGTGGATGAAGAGTAGTGTTTTCACGTCCAGGAAGCAGGTTACAGACTTCACATTAATTTTGGAAACCCAGACTCCTGCATGTAAAATAAACACCTTCCCATGAGTCTGTGATGCCTCAAAGGAAGCCCTGCCGTCTTAGACCCTCAGTAGTTCGAGTGTGGCTGAGGGCCGGGCAGCTGTGCTGCTCAGGGAGACGCTGGAAGGACAAAGAGTCTTAATGCCCAGAGGCTTGAGATCCAGCTCCTCCCACCCACAATCTGGGCACCGCGGGCCAGAGAGCAACTTACGGACAGTGGGGTTTCTGTGCCCCTGTTACCAAGCCCCTGAACGTGTCCACTCCTGAGTGGTGAGCTGGCCCCTATCAAGCTTTCGGTCAGCATCCAGGCTGCTCTACACAACCATCCTGGAACCTGGAGTGACTTTGGCAGGGGGGACCTGGCTTGCCACCTGCTCGGTGATGACTTGGGACCACGTCGCGTGAGCCTGTCTCTGGACCCCTGGCAGGTGCAGGCTGGGCCCAACCCAGACCTATCACCCCACATGCACGAGGCACTGAGACCGGCCGCTCATTCCCAAGGATCTTGTAACTTGGGTGCCGTCTGTGGTCAAAGGCAGGCATGCAGGCTGGTGCCCCGAGCCAGCAGCTGCGGAGTGACAAAGGCGGCAGAACGCATCCTGGCAGATGCCTCGAGGCCGTCCAAGAGCCCCATGGGTCCCTATGGCATCTTGGGACTGGAAGCCAGGTTCCCAGGCTGGCCTTGGCCTCATTAGGGCAGCGAGAGCTGTCCACGCGGAACTGGGGAGACTGCGCTGCCGTCAGGCCGAATCAGGGCCCCCAGGAAAGCAACTGACTGTGGACTCATCACTTTAGACAAAATGGAGCTTGGAGGCGAAGCCAGGCTGCTGGGAAGGCTGGGCTGCTTCCAACATGCAGGCAAGCTGCTCCCGCAAGGACTTCCCTCACTCCCGTGCCCGGCGGCAGCACAGCGCCATGCAGGGCTGGCACCCCAGGAGGCCTTGTGGGTCGTAGGGGGCAAGGCCACATGGGTCTCTGTGATGCATTCAGGGGGGTGTGCCCCCAGGAAGTGCGGACCCAGACACGGGGGGCCACAGAGCATCTTCCCTTTGTGTCCCTATCGGGCACCAGCCGGGAGTCCCGCAGAGCCGAGACAGCGAAACGTACTCATTTACAAACTCGATCCCCTCATGTTAACCTCCAGAATAACTCTGGCCACCTTCCCACTCACAGCCACACTGAAAAAACAGCTTTTATACCATGATATGAACGCATATGCCTCGGGCACTTCGGGCTGGGAAGAAGATGGCACAAGTCACTTTTTAAAATGGGGTAAACACCAGATCAAAGGTTACTTTGCTAATTATTTCAGCTGTCCTGCATTATGGTAACGTGGGTTTTGCTCCTTTGAGGTTAAATGTACAAATGTGTATTAACTCTCTGATTTTATGAACAGACCTGGGGAGTTGGAACATCGAGTTACAAGCCCAAAGAGGCAATTGAGGGAGAAATTATTTAATCCATCATAAATCCCTCTATCCCATCCCTTCAAATGGGATGCCCAAAGGGATTAAAGACTAAAAACATATCCCAGGCAAATTCACATGATAAAATTGCTGTAATCACTCTCTGCTGGATTAAGCAGGGCCCGGAGCCTCTGCGGAGCAGGGTCCACTCAGGCGCCGAGGGAGAGGCAGGCTGGCTGGGCCACGCGGAGTGATGGCTGGTGCATTTCCCCATCAATTCAGGAAAACATGTATCTGTCCTTTGTGAGGCAGAACTTCTTTTAATGCTCCCAAACTGCAAAGAGACAGACAGGCGTATTTGGCAAAGCAAGCATCTGCACTGGGACACTACTCAGCTTACTTGTAAGGGAAAATGAGGCTCCGGGAGGTTTCCATGACCTCTGCAGATGTGAAAAGGAAACCTCATCTTTGGGATGAAGTCAGCAAAACGAAACAATGGAAGCCATGTGTGTGGTACTCAGGGGTCCATCCCTGAGCTCATGGGGGCTGGATGGCTTCTGTGAAGTCCACGCTCCTGGGCTCTGGGGGCAGAGCCTGGTGTAGGTAGAGTTCTGCCCCCGGAGTCTGGGCGCCCTTACCTGTTACTGGAAACTGGGATGCTGTTTTAGGTACATGAATTTCCTACCAAGAAAAGAATGATCTTTGGGCATAAAGTGTGTTGGGCACTATCAGAACCAAAAGTGCTGGAGCCACACCCGTCATGTCAGTCAGTAAATGAAAATGAGGTGCAGGACTGTGATCAAGTAATTTGCCTCTCTTACCCCGGCCAGAGTCCCCATGGAGCCACTGGGCTTGAGAAGCCTGCCCCAAGCTGCCAGGAGCCGGGCTTCTCAGGCTCGTAACCTGAGTGTGAAGGAGTCTTGGTCCGAGAATGACTCATGTAAGCAGTCAGTGTGGTCGAATCCTTCATCTGTGGGGTCAGCAGAGGAAGAGGCTCTGCTGAATCAAGACAGCCCCTTGGCCACAGCAGGGAGGACCCCAGGGTCACTCCACTGGCTCCCCAGGAGTCAGTGTGGATGGCCTATGCAAGGCTGATGTACAGCAGAAACCAACACAACACTGTAAAGCAATTATTTTCCAATTAAAAATAAAAATTAAAAAACTGCACTTTGAATGCTTTGTGCTTTTATCATCTTGAGCTGCTATCTCCACCACTTGATGGAGGAGTGGCCACTGGGCACTTGAAATGGGCTATCCCGAACTGACATGGGCTCTGAATGCAAGACACGCTGGATTTTGAAGACTCAGTACAAAAAAATGTAAAATATTTCTCTAGTAATTTATATTTTCCTAATAATTAAAAAATACTGATTACATGTTAAAATGATAATAGCTGGGCTATGTTGGAATAAATAAGTCATTAAAGCTAATTTCATTTACTTTTATTTTCTTTACATAGCCACCAGAAAATGTAAGATTCTATACATAGCCAGCACTATCTGTGTTGGGCAGCCCCAGTTTTAAAAGGCTTGCCTTAATATCTTGCTCCTCCAAGAATCAACCCTGAATATTCACTAGAAGGACTGATGCTGATGCTGAAGCTCCAATACTTTGGCTACCTGATGTGAAGAGTCGACTTATTGAAAAGACTGATCTCTCATTAATGTTGGGAAAGATTGAGGGTAAGAGGAGAAGGGGGCGACAAAGGCTGGATGGCATCATTGACTCAATTGACATGCGTTTGAGCAAATTCCAGGAAACAGTGAAGGACAGGGAAGCCTGGCATGCTGCAGTCCATGGAGTCTCAAACAGTCGGACACGACTGAGTGACTGAACAATTTTTGAAAATAAGCTGTGTCAAACCTGAGCTCCAAAAAGCTCTTTCCCACTGAATTCCTCCCCTGTCTCCGCCCCCGCCTGCCCCCTGTTCAGGAGGGAGCTCTGGGTTAGGCGCTGGGTGATGAGTTTTCTCAAGTTAATTCACAGCAACTCATGCCACCCCTGCAGGAAAATGAGCCTTAGAGGAAGACACCAGAACCCCCACCAGAAGCTCCCAGAGTTCCGGGCTCACAAACAGGCACCTCTGGCTGGTTATATTGGGGGTGCACAGGCCATGGAGGGGTCAGACCCTTCCTGTTGGGAATGTTCTTCCAATGTCTAGGTTGTCTTAGAATGAGGAGTTTTGTCATGTAAACTTGGGAGAAGCCAAACAAGCATTCATTTTAATATTTCAGATTGCATGATTAGCGGCTGCTGTTGAGAAACCCACCTAATTTCACTTTAAAAAACTCCTTCACTCAACCCCAGGGAACAGCATGGCTACCATTTTGGGAGGACATGGATAAACATGTTTGCAGATTTTAAAAATATTTAAATTTAACTTTTACTTAAACAAAGTTATTGGAAGAATTTACTTTAATGGTTATTTTTAAAATTTGTTATCTTTCACCTAGAGGGGCAGAGAAATTTTTTTCTTCACCTTTTTCTTATTGTGTGGCTGTGTTAGTTCCTCAGTTGTGTCTGACTCTTTGCAATCCCACGGACTGTAGCCTGCCAGGCTCCTCTGTCCATGGAATTCTCCCGGCAAGAATACTGGAATGGGTTGCCATTTCCTACTCCAAGGGATCTTCCCAACCCACAGATTGAACCTGGATGTCCTGCATCAGCAGGTGGATTCTTCACCATCTGAGCCACCAGGGAAGCTCTTTTTCTTACTGTCTGGTGTATTTGCTGAGTGGCTGCTTACAGGTCAGTTGTCTGTGTCTTAGAGACTTCTTAGACTGCTTTAGAAGCACGTGGCCCAAACTGACACAACTCTCAGAACACTGAAATTATGAGTTCTGTCACAAGTGAACACTATTTAATTCGATATTAAAATTTCATCATATTATTTTAAAAAATTAGTTGAAATCAAATACTTTATTCTGAATATAAATGATGTGCTAAACATGTCTGACTTTAGAATAAGCAGCTCTGTTTCAGATTATAAGTAACTAATTTATAAAGTTGATTCCGAGTCACTTTGAAATGACCCTAGAAGTTAATGACACTCGGATTGCAGTTATCTAAAAGGCATTTGAAACACACTTTCCAACACTCAGTTTTTAGAATGTGCAAAACTGATAAACTAGTCTGTTATGGGGGGAAAGACAATAAAAAATAAAGATGGAAATTAGCAAAAACCAGTATTAAACATATGTCTTTATGAATAAGACTTAATCACACACTTCATTTTGCAAATACAAAAGGGCCTTTTGAGATGTATTAATTAAAGTTAACCGCTGTAGACAGGCCGCTTTGTAGGGCCGCAGTCCTCTCCCTATTAGCATAGCATTAACGACAGCCGCGGAAATTGGGTTAATAAAGCCGGGTATTGTGGCAGAGCCGGCGAGCGCAAACCGGTGAGCACAGCTCGGTCCCTCTGGGAGGCCCAGGCTGTGCGCGGCGCGTGGACCCCGGCTGGTGGCAGAGTTCTGAGTTGAGAATTGCCTTTAAAGAGATCCCATCACCGTGATCATTGGCCAGGGCGTGCCCCAGCAGCATGTACTCACCGGGGCCGGGTCACCTCTCCCAGAATTGTGCGGGGTCGGTGGAGAGGGGCCTTGGCCTGTCACCAGGGCTAAACTAGGCCCTCCCCTGACACCCCAGGAGCCCTCCTCCATGCAGCCGCCTTTAAGCAGAGGGCGCATCTCGGTCTCCATACAGCGTCACCAGGGCCGCGCCAGGGCGGTGGTGCCAGGAGAGTCCAGGGGCTGCTTAGGGACAATGGGAAGCAGCCGGCGTCAACGTCCGCTCACCCAGAGGTCAACATCTCCAGGCAGGCTAGAAAAGAAACGTAACAGACGGGAAAGGCGAAAAGCTACCAACCGGGGTCTTCTTGCGTCCGCGGTCTAGCTCCCTTGCAACCACAGTTGCGGGACCCGGTTGGGGAGCATCCGGCAGTTCCGCTCCTGCGGCGCGGGGAGGGGGTCATGGAGCCGGCGGAGGCGGAACACGTCCACCCAGAGCGCGGCCTTGCGGTTGGCAAGACGGCCGACGGAGGCCAAACATGACCCCCGAGAGGGCCGGGACCCGGGCTACCCTCCGTCCCTGCGCTCTGAGAGCCCCCAGGTGGGTCTGGGGAGGACCACCCCCGCGGGGATCGCGCCAATCCCTGTTCCCGCTGCGACCCCGGGTTTCTTTTTGAGGCTGAGCGGTGGCGCCCAGACAAATACGGTTGGTCAGCCTCGTCCTGTCTCCAGGATCGATGGCTGGCGACGTCCGGAGAGTGCCCAGGGGCGCTGCAGGATCTAGGACCTGGATTCCAGCACCCCGTTGTCCGGTCCAGTCCCACTCCCGGCTGGGCTTTGCTCTTCTGTTCCGCCGGCCCAACTGCTCAGCGCACAAGGGCTGGAAGCGAGGTGCGGCCGTCTTCCCATGAGCGGAGTCCAGTGGGGGAGGGTGGCAGTCATGGGGGCAAGGTAAAATAAAGGACGCGTGCGGAAAGAGGGACGGCCCAGGGCCCTTAGGGCTTCTCGTTACAGTGTTTGCAAAGCGCCGAGGGCGTCCCGGAGAAGGCGGCGCACTTGTCTGGACAGGGCAGCGCGGCGCTGGCAGAGAAGGGGTACAGTGCAGCCTGGCCGAAGGGTGTCAAGGGCGCGGCGGCCACCGGCGTGGCCAAGCCCTGGCCGTGGTTGAGGTAGGCCACGAGGCGCCGCATCTCGTCCAGGGCCTGCGCCTGCATGAGGATGTAGTTCTTGGCAAGCAGCAGCGTGGCGATCTTGGAGAGCTTGCGCACCGACGGGCTGTGCGCATAGGGGATCACCGCGCGCAGACCGTCCAGGGCGTCGTTCAGGTCGTGCATCCGCCGGCGCTCCCGGGCGTTGATGCTCAGCCGCAGGGACCGCTGCTCCCGGGGCCGCCGCCGTCCGTCCGCCGCGCTCCCCGGCCCGCGCCGCCGCCTCCGCCGCTCGAAGGCGTCGTCCTCGTCCCCGCTCTGCTCGCCGCTGCTCTCGGCCGCCGCGGCCGGGACTCGGGGCGCAGACGCCGCGGGGAGGTCACTTCCCGTGCCCGGCATGCCGTAGCCGCGGGCCGCCTCCGGCCCCCGGGCCGCCCCGTAGGCGAGGCCCGCCGCCGCGTAGCCGTGGCTCAGCTCCAGGTACGCGTCCCCCGACAGCGACTTGAGCTCTGCCATGGCCGCGCCTCTGGGCCCGAGGGCCCGCCGGGCGGGCAGGTGCTCCTACGGCCCAGGCCGTGCTGCCCCAGGGTCCGCGGTCGCGCTGGCGGCCGGCGCCGCCTCGGTCCCGCTCCCGGCTCGCGCGTCCGTCCGGCAGTCAGTCAGTCCCCGAGCCTCCCAGGGCCTCGGCCCCGCCTCTTGGTCGCCTCCCCCTCCCCCTTCTCCCCTCCCCCTCCTATTCCGTCTCTTTCTCTCCTACCGCCCCCGCCCCCACCCCCACCTCTCGCGGCCGCGCGCTGGGCTGGGCCGGGGAGTGCTTTACCTCCCACTCGCGCCGCCACTCCCCCTTTAAGGTGCGGAGGCGCCCGCTGGGACTTCGCAGCCGTCCAATCAGAGGGGACCTGGTGACCGCCTCTTTCCGGAGCCTGGCCGCTTAGGCGGCGCAGACCGACGGCCAAGGGTGGGAGAGCCGCCAGGATGAGGGAGCCGGGGGCCTGGTTGGAGACAGTGGTGGACGCGGTGGACGTCTCCGCGTCTCAGCGCTGCCTCCTGCCGCTCCCGGGGGTGCAGCCGCTGTACGCTCCTGTCCCTCGTGGGCACCCGCCTCAGTCCGGCTCCTTTTCTTCTTCTGTGCCATTTTCAGGAGCTACGTCCGGCGTCACGCAGACAGGGATTAGAGCAGGGAGCGCGCAGAACACCGCGGAGCCCGACCAGCCGAGTCCGGTTCAGGTGCCGAGCGCACGCCTGGGGCGCTCCTCCCGAGTGGGCGTCCTAGTAGTACCGCACAGCCAGGTAACCTGAGGGGCAAACTGGGCTCTCCCGGCGCCCCTTCCAGGGCCTGCTGACTCTCCAGGACTTCGGTGCTGGATGGGAGTGTTCGAGGAGACAGGCGCAAACACGTGGATCATCTGTCGTGGGAACATCAGAGACCGGCTCTCTGGGCCCCCGGATGAGGGGAGCAGAACCTGGGGCTGATGTTTAGGAGAGCAGGTCTCATCTACCTGCGTGTCCGGCTGGGAATGAAGGACAGGGTCTGGGGGAGGCCTTTTCCCAGGAGCCCCTGCACTGCCTCCTGGGCCGAGGTCTGGAGAGCGAGTGGGGGAAGCTCAGGAGCTGGGGTGGGGAAGCATCCTGAGGGGCAGGGGGCATCTAGGCTGTTGGAGGGGCAGCAGAGGGTGGGGGTGGGGGGCAGAGGCCCGCGTGGCTGGCCCTGGTGGGGAGTTTGGTCTTTGCTGGGAGGACAGAGGCCACCCAGAAGGACTCAGGGGAACGCTTTCTGCAAACCGCGGCACCGCAGCCCTCAGGGGATTTGGGGCGCTTCCCCCTGGGCGCCCCTCCCGGCCTGGCAGAGCAGTTCAGGGTGAAAGGGGTTGTAAGCAGAGGTGGGTCAGCTCCACTGATGCCCCCGGGCCCATGCGAGTGGTGGGGCCTGATGGGAACTGAGGGCCTCCTGCCTCTGGGCCTCAGGGCTGGGGGTGGGGTTGAGGGGGAGGGTATGCTCAGAGGACAAACTGAGGGTGGGGGCGTTTGAACCAACCAAGGGGTGTCTGGCAGGCACTTGTGGGGTCGTGGGAATGTCATCAGAATATGTAGTCATTGAAACCACAGGCACCCGGGAGATCGACTTTCAGAACAGAGGCTGGGGCAGAGCTCCCGCTGTGGCTGCAGGTCAGCATCGCTGGGAGGTTCAGTTAAATCCAATGTCAGCCCTCCCCCCGCCCCACCACGGGATCTGACAGCGGCAGTAGAAGCAGTCTCCGTGGTGGAGAATCCCGAATAGGCCTGGACAGGCGTGGTTTTTGGGCAGACGCTGCCACCTGCTGGCCGCTTGGGAGATTGCACTCCACCTGAGGGCCTTGCTGTTTAATGGGCATTCTCAGGCCCTCAGGTTCCCATTAGCCTCACTTCCTGGCACAGCCAGGCACAGTGAGGCACCCTTGACACCTTGGCAAGTCTCCCCTCTCTGCTTTTGGAGGTGGAGGCTCCAGAGGCCAGTGCTTCACTAGAATTGGGTAAGACACAATGAAGCCCAGGCGCAGCAGCTACCCCAAACCTGGCCGCTGCCCCAGACCTTCAGAAGCCATGCCAGCCCTGGGGAAGAAGCTGCTTTCCAGGGTGAGCACAAGAACCCCGCCTGCTCCACCACCTGGTCAGAGGGTGTTCCTTGTTCCTTATGTCACTTCTGATGTCTCAGCAGTTTCTTTCCAAAAGTCACTAATGGGCAGTTTACACTAAGAGGCTCCATGGCCAATCCTGGAACATGGCTGAAAGAGGCCCAAAGAACACTGATTTCAAACCTCTTCATGTTTTTATTGGTTTTGTGTTGCATGCCCACACTTGCTTTTGGGTTGTGATTTTTTTTCTGGGTTATTTCCTAAGTGCAGAAGGCTAAATGCGGTCATGGCTCTTTGCTGTTTGTTGTGGGCGGTTCCTCTGGGGTGAGGTCCCCATGGGCAGGCTGAGGGCAGCAGGTTGGGATAGCCAGGAAGTGTCAGGTCCTGCCAAGCAGGGAAGAGGTTAGCAGCTGCTTTGGGGCAGCACTGGTCCTGCATTTGGGGCGAGACTCTGCCCCCATTGTTTCTGGGGCTCTCTGGTGATGGAGGGCCTGGGCCGAGGTTTGTTTTAGGGGTGTGTGTTCCCTGTACCTCTCGCCAAGTACCTCTGGGTAATGCTTGGTAATTGCCCTTCAAGTCCCCTGAGTGGCAGAGCCTCCAGGTGGCAGCTCTGACCTCTGACCGTCCACCGTCTCTGTTTCCCCTGGGGGGAAGGCAAAGAAAGGCTCCCAGTCCTCTTACCAGAACCGGTTTGTTAAGGTTGTTAGAAGCCCCACAGAAGCACCACCTCCTGCATGCAGACAGGATTTGACAGCTTATAAAGCGCTCCCTCCCCGCTCCCTCTCTCCCTCCACTCCACTAGTGGGCACCGTGCCAGGCGAGTCCAGAGTGATGAGAAGAATTTTTTGAAAAAAACCTTTATTGAGATATA
Organism: Bos indicus; assembly: GCF_029378745.1. NCBI lineage: Eukaryota > Metazoa > Chordata > Mammalia > Artiodactyla > Bovidae > Bos > Bos indicus. The sequence goes on along the minus strand of NC_091772.1, from coordinate 54,460,972 downwards.
ATTCAAGTACTAACTACACAGCTTACCCATTCAAAGTGTATAAGTCAAGGTTTTTAGATTATTCACGGTGTTATGTGTCCATCACAACAGTCTATTCCAGGGCACGTTTGTCACCCCAAAAAGACCCGCATACATTAGACCTGCATCCCTCCCATTCCTCCTTTTACAAAGCCCATGGCAACCAGCATCTGCCCTCTGTCTCCATGGATTTGCCTGCTCTGGACATTTCACGTAAATGGACTCACACGCTGTGTGGCTTTTTGTGACCGGCTTTTCTCACTGAGCGTGTTTCCAAGTGTAGCCACGTTGCAGGAGAGGAGGTGCTAATGCCGGATGAGCTGCTGGCTTGTGGCCTCTGGGTGAGGTATGTAGGAGACAGTCCCCTGGTTCTGAATCTCCCGAATGTTGCTCACGACTGCCACATCACACCCCACCCACTGGACCTCTGGGTCCCCCGTGGAGGTGGCCCCTGCTGTGTGTTTAGGTGGCATGCATGGCATGCATCAGCGTGAATATGTCTCCCCAAATACTCCTTGGTTAGCAGCAAAACTGTTACCCCTGAGGAATAACGAGAGAGCCCCTTTCTGAGTCCACAGGAAACTCGGGGCAGCAGGGCCGCCCAGGGCTCTGGCGCTGGTGGCTTCAGCTCTGATTTCCTTGCATCTTCTCTGCCCCTCCTTCTCCATCAGCACAGATTCCTGGCTGACCTCATCTCCTTCCACTTAAGATTCCCGGTAGCTCCTGGTCACCTGTGGGATAGAGTCCCTGCTCCTTGGGGCGTCTGCCCAGCCCCACTCCAGAGCCCTGTCCAGCTTGCCCTCAGCGCCGGCCACATGGGCTGCACTGCCACCAGTGTGTGCATCTTTCTGGCTTCTGTGCCTTGGGTTTGGCTCTCTGCCCACCTGGCACACCCTGCCCATCCCGCTGGGCTGAATGCCCCTCCTCCTCCAGGAAGCACTCCTGACATCCTCCCCCAGCCATACAAGATGTCCACCCACTGTGGCTCATTAAGAGTGACAAGCTTGGCCAAAAGCTTGTGACATTAGATCAAGGCTCATCGTTTCCCTCCGAGGTCACTGCCTGCTTCCCCAGGTTTAGGCCCAGAGTCTTTAAGTTTCTCTGTAACAGTGTTAGAAGATTTCCTCATAGGAAAGCTAGTCTAAATAAATATTGGGTGAAATATCCACATTTAATACCTTTGGGGTTTTCCTTTCTTGTTGATTTCTAATTTTATCACATTGTGGTTCATATATATGATGGGGATTTTATTGGACATAGTTGAAATTTTATATATATATGTGTGTGTGTGTGTGTATGTGTCTTCAACCAAGTGTGCTGTGTTGTTCAAATCCTTTATATTCTTATTTGAGTATTTGATAGATGCTGAAAGAGGTGTGAGAAGGTCTTTTACCATATTATTGAATATATCTGACAAAAATTGACAGATGGTGAGAAAAAATCGACAACAGTCCCTTAAGCTCTTATATTGGGTATGTTAAGATTCATCTGAAAAATTTGTTCCCTAAGGACATGAATGTGGTTGCTTATTTCCTTTGTTGAAATTTGGTTTAGACTCAGCATTATGGGCATTGAAAAATTTTATACACTTTTTTTAAAGAACAGTTTTAAAGTTTACAGACAAATGGATGGGAAAGTACAGAGTTCCCACACCCCGTTTCCCCACCCCACCCTTATTATTAACATCCTGCACTGGTGTGCTACTTTTGTTACAACCAATGCACCAATATTGGCACATTCTTTTTAAAAAATATTTGTTTATTTGGCTGCACTGGATCTTGGTTGCCACGCACAGGCTTTCTGTGTTGCACCAAGTGGGGGCTGCTCTCTAGTTCCGGTGCCCAGGCTTCTCACTGTGGTGAGTCCCTTGATGCGGAGCATAGACGCTGGGGCTCAGAGTCTCATTAGCTGCTGCACTTGGCCTCCAGAGCGCAGGATCAGTAGTTGCGGTGCGGAGGCTTAGTTGCTCCGTAGCATATGGGATCACACCTGTGTCCCCTGCATGGGTAGATGGATTCTTAACTACTGACCACCAGGGAAGCCCTTGATACATTATTATTATCTATAGTTTAGGTTCACACTTTGTGTTGTACATACCATGGGTTTTTACAAAGGTATAATGACAGGTATTGGAGAAGGGAATGGCAATCCACTCCAGTATTCTTGCCTGGAGAATCCCATGGACAGAGGAACCTGGTGGGCCACAGTCCATGGGGTCGCACAGAGTCAGACATGACTGAGCGCCTAACACACTAATGACATGTATGCTGATGAAGGAAATGGCAACCTACTCCAGTATTCTTGCCTGGAGAATCCCATGGGTCACGAGTGAGTTAGGAGTGGGCAGAAATACCTACTCCAGTATTCTTGCCTGGAGAATCCCATGGGTTAGTGATGTGGAGTGGGCAGAAATACCTACTCCAGTATTCTTGCCTGGAGAATCCCATGGGTTAGTGATGTGGAGTGGGCAGAAATACCTACTCCAGTATTCTTGCCTGGAGAATCCCATGGATTAGGAGTGCGTTAGGAGTGGGCAGAAATACCTACTCCAGTATTCTTGCCTGGAGAATCCCATGGGTTGGGGTTAGGGTTAGGAGAGAGGAGCCTGGCAGGCTACAGTTCGTGGGGTCACACAGAGTCAGACACAACTTAGTGACTGAACAACGAGGAATGAGATATATCCACCACACAGGGTAGTTTCATGGCCCTAAAAGTCCCCTGTTTGCCACGTACCTGTCCCTCTCTCTCCCCCAGCCTCTAGGACTATCTCATCTGCTCAATTTGTGTAAACTTTTTTGAGGGGAGATGTGGTGTTCTTTATAAATTAATTTGATCAAATGTATTGATCATATTGTTTAAAATGCCCAAATACTTACAAATATCTATTCGTCTATCCCTTCTATTAGTTGTTGGCAATTGTGAATAAAGTTGCTATTAATATCCATGTGCTTTATGACTGATACCACAGAAACACAGAGCATCATGAGAGATGACCATGAACGAGACGCCATAAGATGGACAAACCTGAAGAAATGGGGAATTCCAAGGAACAGACAGCCTACTGAGACTGAATCGTGAAAAACGAAAAATCTCAGCAGACAGTCAGCAGTAAGGAGACTGAATCAATGACTAAAAACCTCCCAACAAAGAGGAGCCCAGGACCATGGTTTCATGGGTGAATTCTACCAAACATTTCGAGAGGATGAACAGCAGTTCTCAAAATCTCCCAGAAACTTAAAGAGGAGGGAACACTTCCAAATTCATTTTTCCAGGCCAGCGTTGCCCTGATACCAAAGCCAGACAAGGACAGGAGAGAAGAACCTTACAGACCAGCATCCATGATGAGAAATAAGAGGCAGAGTCATCTTCTGACCAGGGTCCAGAGTTGAAAGAGCAGCCACTTAGGGGCAGTTCTCCTTCTGGTCTCCAGGGGGCAGCAAGCCCCTGGGTTTGTGTGGCCAGTGGCCCGTCCCTGGGGACCGGGGCAGCAGGAGCCTGGTGTCCGACTGTGGCCTTGGCTGCCCTTGGGCCAGACCCTTTGGACCCTCTGGACCCTCTGGAGTAACTGGGATGCACGGAGGGCAGTGTTGGGCTCTACACAGGAGTCCAGAAGGGGGATGGGTGCCTGCAGGGGATGGGTGCCTCCAGGGGTGGTGGGTGGGGGCGCACTGTCCACATCTCTGGCCCCCAGTTTCCGCTGCCTCCCCAGTCCTGCTCAGGGCGCAGCAGCCCTGCCCTCCTGAAGCCTTGGGTCAGGGTGAGCTCCAGAGGGGGCTGCAGACACCGGCAGAGGTCTTTGCCTGGGAGGCGGGAGTGTGGTGGCGGGGGTGGGGGTGTGTGATTGTGTGATGCTGCCTGGAGCCAGAAGGGAACAGGTCTGGCTGCAAGGATGGGCCAAGGGAGCATCGGGCACAGATGGACAGTGGTCAGGGCTCAGACGCTGAGGCCAAGCTGCTGTTCCCTTTACAGCCCACCCTGGGCCCCTGATTGCCTTCTCATCTGTGAGACAGGTACAAGGCCCAGGCATGGCCGCTGTGTGCTCAGATGCGTCTGAGGACAGTCCTGTGTGAGCCGCCCACCCCGCGTGCTCTGATAGGTCAGGCCTGCCTGGATGACCGCAGCATGGACCATCCATCTGGGATGGCTTTGCTCTTCCATAGGCCTGCCGAACAGGAGGCTGGCTATTTCCCTGTCCACAAAATCAGGCGGCGAGGCCAAGATTCCTTGGAGAGACCATGGGGTCAGTCTCCCACCCTGGGTAATGCCTCTCCTTGGCCCCTCAGCCTGGACACATCACCTGGGACTTCGGTCTGAGTCCTGTCGCCATGACACGTGTCCAGGTGCGGGAACTGGACACAGGCTGGTGGTCGTGACGGTCCCGGGGCGTCTACATCTTGGTTGCACTTGCTCTTGGACCCTGTCCTAGCATCGGAGGGACTGCCGCTGAGACCATTGGTCCTGGGAGATGTCGCCCCACTTTCTGCCTAATTAGGGGGAGGGGCAGAAGGGAGGAGATAAGGGTCATGTGCCCCCGAGGCAGCCGGAACCTTCCAACGTGTGTCAACAGCAGACCGCCGGCTATCATGGGTACCAACCAGGAGGAGATGTGGCCAGATGACCCAGCCTGGCTGGGATCAGCCCAGCCACCCGCTGGCGTCCACGGGCTTGGCTCCAGGAGGCTCAGTGCGGTGGCGCCACCTGGTGGGGATGGGAGACAGTTGCAGCCGATCCAGCCCCACATACTGAAATTGGGCAAATGTGAGCGACTTTTAAAAACAGGGTGGAAGCTCAGAATTAACTCACATTTTCCATATAAGGTCAGAATCTAGAACAATGCGAAAATTAGACAGTGAAGCATAAAGATGTTAACTGGCGAAAAGTGCCAGCACACTCTGCACGCACAGAGCATCCCCCACAAGATGGAAATGGCTCTGGGTCCGTTGCTGTGGGGTTGCTTGCTGGTCCTCGGAACTCACCCTGGGATCTGGGCTGTGGCTCTCATGTCTCCAGCTGCAGCAGCGTCCCGTGTCCCTGGCACCCAGCCCTGCAGTGAGCAGAGGTTGTGTGACTTTGTGCTCACCTCCCTCTCCTTTTAGTAGAGAGAGAGGGTTGGGTGGCCGGTTCACTGTGTGGAGATGGATGGAGTTAATTCGATGCCCTTGAATCGGGCTTATCCTCAGTAGAGGGCGCTGGCCTGGCTGGAGCGGGGAGCGGGTGCGGGGGCACAGTCAGCTGGTGTCCAGTGACTGGCACAGGCAGCCACCCTCAGGGGCTCCACTGGCCAGGTTGTCCAACATGCTGGCAATTAAGGTGAGGTGTTACCAACTGCAGGACTCCCGTTTATCTCCTCCCTCTTCTGTGATGGGTCCTCTGATGGAGGGGTGGGGTGGGGTTGGGCACCTCGCCCTCCCTCTGGAACTGAGAGGCATCCTCCAGTTCCCCCAGGGGGTGGTAGGGTCCGCTGGGTCCCTCCCTTGTTTTCTCTCAAAACAGGACGTACTCCCTGCCCTGCCCTGAGCAGCTCCTGGGAGCCGGCATGCCCTCCTTTCAGAAATGATTTCTGCATTTTTTAAGACTCTCAGGATAAACGGGGAACCGGGTCCACGGAAGCAACTGCCCTACTTACAGTGGGCGGCGCCACAGGCAGGATTCTACCCTCCCTGGGGCAGGGGATCCAGACGCTTCAGACTCCCCAGCCCTTTCCCGTCTTCTCTTGGTGTTCAAGCTCACAGACGCCTGAATGCCCCATCCCTCTGGCTGGATGGCCAGGCCACAGGGTGCATTTGATGCTCCTTGCCGCTGGACGTCCCCAAGGGCAAGGTCGGCGGCTCCTTGTGCTTGCCGCCCCGCCCCCCTTCCTGGCTCCTCCGGACAGGGACTGCCCGGGATGGGGGGGGCGTGGCTTTCCGCAGAAGCCCCGCCTGGGTTCCACTGGATGGTTCCCTCCATGTGTGTCCTCCTGTGAGAGTGGACAGTTTTCTCTCTGGCCCTGCGGAGCAGGTCTGAGGCTGTTTGAGTGCACAGGCGCAAAAGGGAAAACAAATGTTTCATGTTCTGGACCAGAGAGGGGAGGAAATAAATAGCTACATCCTCAGTTAAGTGCAGGCTCCCCACCAAAGGGGTGGCAGGTCTCACCTCCAGGTTTCTTGTCTTTGTCATCCTTTTAGGACAAAATTGCAAACCGCCAGCTACAGCCGTGCTGGGGACAGAGAACCAGGTCTCCTGGACTCTGGGGGGCTATTTGTGGCAGAAGGGGGCTCTGGGCTGGAGACTGGGTCTGGGAGGGCGTCAAGTGCCACCCTGGGATCCCTGATGCCCTGTACCTGCTGAGATCTGGAGGCTGAGAAACGTTTGCCAACGTTTAATGCTCAGGCAGTGGGGCCACCCACCAGCAGTGCCCTGAGCAGGTGACACAGGCCTTTCGAGCATGCAGGGCATGTGGACTCCTCAGCCTGGCTGAGCCTCCAGCCTCAGGCCACACAACCGCTGGCTGGCTGGTCATGTGATTGTATCCAAGAGGTAGAATCTTCTGGAAGGTTCAGGCAGAGCCACTGCTCCCTGTCAGGTTACTAAGGGCATGTGTTTGTCTGGCAGAGTCACCTGGCACCTGCCCTGTACCATGCCTCCAGGGTCACAGTGCCCAGAGGTCAGCAGGAATTCTACGGCCACCGGCACGTTGGCAGTGTGACCAGTGCTGGGAAGAAAGCCGGCAACTGGGCGGGTGGGGCCTGACTGGTCAGGAGGCCATGGGCCCCACCGTTCATTAGGGGGCTCTGTGATGGGCAGCCCTGATGGGCAGGGTCTGGCCGGCACTCTGCGTCAGGCAGGAGGAAAGTGTCCTTTCAGGACCCGGGTTCTGCAGCCAGCCCAGCAGAGGCGGCACAGGGGGGCCTTCAGCCTTGGCCTCGAGTCACCTTCTCCTTGCACTGTCGCCTCCTATGATATCTGTGGGCACAGCTTCACCCATATTTAGTGAATAATGATACTGCCCCCTCCGCACCCCCACCGATGACTCCAAAGGCGGAAGTGTCCTGGGCAGGTCACAGCTCACTGAGCAGGTCCCCAGGCTGCCAGTCTGGTCACCCTCAGTGGACCGGACGTGGGTGCGGCTTCCAGGGACTCAGGGCCTCGTGGAGGTGGGCCCATCCCGGGACTGTGCTATGGTTCACTCAGGATGTGTGTAACTGGTCAGGTTCAAGGAGCATGCCTGCAGCCCCCTCAGGTACTGTCCACACTCAGACTGGCGGCAGGCTCTCGCCCCCTCAAACGTGGGCTGACAGATGCTCTATCGCAACAAGGGAGCCGGTGTGAAAACCACGGCTTCTCCTGGAGCCTGGGGCTTGGTCATGAACAGTGTCTCAGGTCCATGGGCACCGCGCTGGCCCGGCCCGGAGTCTGAGCCCTGGAAACATGAGGAAACAGGAGAAGACTCAGAGCTGACATTTAACCCTGACGGGGATCCACCTGGGAAAAAAATGAGACCTTAGACGTGTCAACACTCCGTAAATATTGCTTTCTTGAACTCTCGGAACTAAAGGCGCCATGTTAACCTGAGACTGAATGTCCCCTCAGACAGCTGCACTTTCTGGAACACAACTGCCTCCCTGTCTCAGGGGCACCTTCTCGGGGACGCTGAGAGGAGGGCAGGAATAGGGCTCAGGGCTGGGGATGGCGCAGTGGCCATGGGCTCACCTCTTCTCAAACCCAAACTGCTCTTTGATCATGCTCCCACCCCGAGCCTCCCCAGGGACACAGTTGGTTTACTGCAAAGATGGCTCTGTAGGCCTGTGTCCACCCTAAACCTGAAGTCGTAGTACTCTCCAGCAGTGATGCTTCCAGAAAAGAGGGGGACGCCTCAAGGCAGAGGTCACACTGGGCTCTGCTCCTTCCATACCTGGCCTGAGAGGCGCGCCCTGGTACCCGTTGGGAAGGCGGAGGCTGGCCTAGCATCGGGACCAACATCCGGTGCCGGCTCCAGCTGTATGCACGCTGCTCCCTGAGGCAGTTTCTGCCACCGAGAAACTGGGCGTCAGAGGGCCAGGAGAGTTGTTTGCTAGCTTGTCATCTTACAACTAATTATTTAATTACCCTAATTTAAAGTTTTACCAAATTTAGCTTCAAAACAAAAACCTGTGACTGCAGCGTCAAAAAGTAACAATATAATTAGCTTATTTAGGGGTAACATATTAACTCTGTTGATTGCAAGGCGTGATTCTGGAGGTAACCTGTGCTTGGGATGTGAGGGTGCTGACAGGGGCCCTGGGGCCCAGCAGTGGGCAGGTGGCCACCCCCTACCCAGGAACAGGATGCAGGCTGGGGTTTCTCCCGACTGTGAGCTCTCAGAATGCCAGGGCTCGAGTCCGATCTCATTTGCAACCTTAATTCCCACCTGCCCCGGTTTTTTGTTTCCATCTACCAGAGAAGGAGCTCCCTTCCCTTCTCCCCACTACAGGCCCCTGAGGACTAGTCTGGCTTGAACAGAGGTCTGGGAGCTGGCCTCTTGTCCAGGAGGGTCCTGGCTGGACCGTGGGGGGCTCGTCTGCCAGGGTCCTGCCCTCCTGACTGTGGGAAGCTGCAGGAAGCCCTCTCACCCTCCAGAGCAGTGGCCTCAGTGGGCATGAGCTTTGTGGCCTCAGGTAGTTTGTGCCTGAAATCTGGAGTGCCCTGGCCAGTGATGAAACCCTCATTGAACTGGAACCCCATTTCTCAGATGCTGGGGGGCCATGCAGACAGCTCCCTCATCCAGGCTGGGGAAGGGGCTCATGAGGGCCGTCGTCCGGGCAGCCTCAGCAGTCACTGTGTGTCTTTCCAGCAGCTGCTCCAGGCCTGGAGCGTCTTCAAGGCTGTCGGGCCCCTGGGCGGGGAGTCACCATCACCACCACCACCCCTGTCCCGTGCGCAGGACGTGGGGCCTGGTCCTCACAGATGTCCTGCTTCACCTGCTGCTGTGTCTCCAGTGTCTGAAGGCCCATGGATACACCGCGGGGGCTGGGAGCACATTTGTGACACAGAATTCACCAGCAAGTGACTGAACCAGCTGGACCCCACCAGGAGACAGGCCTCGGACAGAACACTGGGAAGCCGGTGGAAAGGGGGCTGGGGGGGCCCAGGGAAGTGTGAGGCTGCCAGTGCCCATGGATGCAGGGCAGAACCCTTGGGGAGCCGTGGGCTTCCAGGTCCCCGGCCCTTGGAGAGGCATAGCCTACAGCAGACACGAAAGGAGGGATGGAAGCAGACACCCACTTCCACTTCCTCCTCCTGTTGGGCCCTCTTGGCTAAACCCACCCAGAAGCCAGAGCGCAGGCACTGTATTGTCCATGGAGACCAGCCCCCCAGGCCCTCGACCCCTGGGACGTGACCCCCCCGGCCCCCGACCTCCTGGGTGCTTCTGTGGCCCCATTCCAGGCTCATCGGGACAGTGTGTCCATCTGCACAGACTCTCCCTGTGCCCTGGACCCTGAGATGTGAGGGGGCCAGAAGGCTCAGAGGAGTCTCTTTTGAGGGGTGGCACTGACCCCCCACCCCTCCATGGAATCCAGGGGTGCCTTCCAGGGGAGGCTCTGATTCTGCTGTCGTGTGCTGCCTTTTAACACGTCGGTGATGCTTGAGACTGGGCTAATTAATTAGAGGTTCTGAAAACAGCCAGGGTTTCCTGTGGGTGTCCCCTTAAACGGTCGTGGATGATGCGAAGGCCAGGTGGGCTGGGAGCCAAAGCCATGAAGAGACACTCGTGTCCCCCGAGCGTTGGGAAAATTAGGACATTTGGTGCCAGACTGGCCTCCTAATTAGATTCCCACCAGCTCCAGCAAGGGGGGAGGGGACCCGCTGCGGCCATCTCGGGAGAGGCTCAGGTGCCCTCTGACCTCCAGGGGGCCCGTCTGCTTGTTGTCCAGCCGCCCATGTTCCCTGTGTCCGGACATGGCTGTGCTGGTCGCTCTGGACGCAGACCCAAGGGCCCCTCTCCTGCCTGGCACCCTGCTGTGTTCCTTACTGCCCGTACAGCCTCAGCGGCCACAGACAAGCCTGGCGCTCAGCAGGCTCGAGGCAGGAAGACAGAAGTGGGGGCCGGAGGTTCCCTGAGGGTGGCACTGTGCGCTAAGCGGCCCCCACCAGCCTGTCCGCCTGCACTCGGCAGGCTGTCTGTGCTCTGCAGCCCAAAACCAGGCTCCAGGCCTGCTCCTGAGACCCTTCCCAGAGAAACAAGGGGGATCTACTTTGTTTGTAAAAAGCTGATTATCATAGATAAATGTATCTAATTAGTCTCATTTGCTGACACAGCCTTTAATTGTGAGTTGAATAATTAGACATATTTGCATATGCAAATGAGCGGTTATACCAATGTCAGTCTTTAACACGATTCCTCCAGAGACGAATAATTCTATTTCAGGAGAGAATATGATGCATTAATTCACACAGACAGACAACTTTATTTAGAACCAGTGACTCTCCTGTTTGTTTACATGAAGTAACAACTGTAGAACCAGGAGAAATCTCATGTTGAAGGAACATCTGGGGATAGTTCCTGAGCCTCCCCTTGGGCGGTGTCCCCAGTGAGGGCTCCCTTGGTGTCCCCCTCCCTCTGAGCACAGCTGCTCACCCCCTGCTAGGTGAGGAGTGTAGGATGGTTGGGGTTGCCCCAAGGCTGCAATCTGGCCCAGGGCATTCTGGAGGGGGTCCCTCCCCAGGGCTGTGAGCTGCATGCTAATGGGGCTGCTGGCTGTGGGCCTGAGTTCTCAACTTCAAACAGCCCTGCCATTTACCTCCATCTAAGCCACAGCAGCTTTCACCCTCCCTGAGGGGTGGGCTTGTGCACAGAGGCCTCGGTAGAGCTGGGGGTCCCCACTCCATGTTAGGCCTCCCTGGCTTCTGCTTTTGGCTGAGTCCCCCAGCACAGCGAGGGGGATCCAGGTGACCATCCCAGGTGACCACCCTCAGGCGTCCTCCAGGTCCATCAGGAGGGGCATGTCTCTGCAGAGCCTTCAGGGCACTGGCCAGTGAGGAGGAAAGAATAATCCCACCTACCGCATCCCAAGCAGAGCCAGGCTCCTCCCCATGCCCCTTCCCCATCCCCGATCCCCAGGCTGGGCGGTCACATGGGCTTCCTGGGAGAGGCTGAGCGCGTGGAATTTGGCTCCAGCAAAGAAGGACGACTTCCCCACTTTCCAGAAGGTCCGCACAGCAGCCCCTCCCCCATCCTCCTGTTGCCATGGCAACCAGCTCGGTGATGCAGACTGGAGCTGACACCGTCCCAATTTGCTGTGGTCCCCTCCCTCTCCAGGCCAGGGTGCAGTGGGCCTATGTGGCCAGCAGAGGGCAGTGGCAGGCCAGCCACTCGGCGGGGCAGGGGTGGGGGGCTAGGGTGGAGGAGTAAGTTGTGGGGAACCCGGCAGGACATAGACCCTGATTTTTGCGGTCTTGTCTTCTCGAAAGAGAAGGCCTCGCACCTCTAGTGGCAGGTCCACAGGACACGTCCACATGGCACGTCCATCTCTTCACCCGTATGGCCCTTAACCCTGCTGGTGACTGGTCTTTGGTGGAGCTGGAAGAAGGGGTGTCAGGACCACTCCCAGCCCAACACCTGGGGTGCTGCGCTGCCCAGAGTGTTGGGGGAACCCAGATGGTCATGGCCCCGCAAGGGGCGGAGGAGCTAGGGCTGCAGTGTGGTCTGGGAGGAAGGTCCTGCAAGACTTTGCAAAGCTCTTGAAAACCCCACTGAGGCACTGGGCTAGGGGAGATGGGTTAACTGCCCTCCTTCCCATGGGGGCTGTAGCTCAGAGACCCCCCGCCTCAAGCCCTTTCCTGGGGATCTGGTGGACCAGGGGGAGACCCATGTGTGTATAGCTTCATAAAGAGGGGTTCTGCCAGAGGAGAAAAGGGTCTGCAACCCCAAGGAGGTGGTCACTGCCCAACGCCTGCTGTGTGCTCTACTCGAGAGGTGTGTGTATGTGTGTGTGCAAGTTCTCCCATGTATGGATGCACACATGTGCACTTGTGAGTGTTCTGCATTGGGTGTACACACACATGAGTGCCTGCGGTTTCTCTGTACAGGTGTGTGTATCTGTGAGTGTACACACGTGTTCACAAGTTATCACACTCTGCATGAGTAGTTGTACATGTGGGAGTGTGCACACCTGTCAGGGTCTGTGTGTTCCTGCATGTGCACGCCTGCAGGTATATATGAGTGTGTGTGTGTATCTGTGAGTGTACATGTGTTCACGTTATCACACTGTGCATGAGAGGTTGCATGTATGGGAGTGTGTACACCTGTGGTCATGAGTGCCTGCAGGGGCATGTGTGTATGGGTGTGACCTGGGGCCTGTTACCCCCCCACAGTGCTCCTGGTCACGTCCTCAGCACCTCCCGGAGTGTGGAGGTCGATGGCGCCCCTGGTTGGTTGATTGCAGACGCCTCCATGTTCCTCCTCCCTGGGGCCACCACACAGGTGACCCTCCTCCTGGGCAATGGGCCCTGCAGGCTGGACCGTCCAGCATTGTCAGGCCCCTCAGAGGTGGAGGCGCGAGACTGCCTCGCCACCTGCCCCTGGTTCTGCTCCTTTTCCTGTTAAAGGGGGCACACATGAGCCTCTTCTGTGTTGCTGGGGTCAGGGGGACCCACTGGGCACCTCACTGTGGTCATTGTGGCTGCACTCTGGCCGGGAAGCTTCTGGAAGCAACAGAGGGTGGGACTGGCTTTGGGGGCTGCACCTGCCCCACCTCAGGGGAGACCAGAAGCTTCCAGGGAATGCTTGCTCTTGGCTGCTGTGTCAGCTTAAACCCAAGGACGGACAGGAATCTCCGGCAGCCCGTACGTTCCTACTAAGAAAATGCTCACGTCGCATCTTCCGTGTGGATCTCCTGCCAGTGAGGGGCTGACGACACCACCCGTATGTGTTTGTCTTGTCAAAACTTGCTCGCCCTCAGCTGCTGTTTTGACTTTGCTAATGGCAATTATGAGAAACGGTTTTAAATACTCACTTTCGCTCAGTTTCCCCAAACGTGGGGCTGCCTCGTGATGGAGCCGGAGGCATCTCCCCGCCAGGTGCCATCTGGAAAGAACTTCCAGGTCAGGTTTGGTTTAAAGACACGGACCCCATAGCCTCCGCTCTCTACTCCAGGGTCTGTGGCATCTACCTAGTCAAGCTGGACCACGGGTCCAGCAGTCAACAGGGGAGGTGCAAGCACCTTGAGGCTTAGGACATCCCTTCAGAAAGAACATTTCGAGGGCAGCTATTTTGGTGGAAAATTAACCTGCAAGAGAGATGGAGTCTGAATCAGCCCCCAGAGGCAAAAGGCCTGTGGAAGGAGGAACGGCTCCTCGCTTGCTCCACGCTCAGCAAGGCCATGGGGCTGGCGAAGGAGGCAGCTTGGAAGCCTGAGCCAGGTTTCAGTCCATCTCTGGCATAGAGGAGGCCCCTTCCTGCCGTCTGGAGGTGTGTCCACCCACGGCCGCCTGTTTGCTGCTCGTCAGGGTGCTACCCTGCCGCCCATGCGTGCATGCTTCTCAGCCCAGAGAGGTGACCCTGCTCCAGCCTGGCTCCAGCCTCTGAGAGCCGTGGGTGTCTCCAGGGAGCCATCTGATTGTCTCCGTGGTCCAGGATCGGCTGAGGCTGGCATCGGTTCGAAGCGAAGACAGGAAAATGAGAATCTTTGTATCTTCTGCCAAGGCGTTAATTCTTCCCCAAACTGTCAGAGCAGAAATAATTTTAGAAGCTATTGTTCATCACAAGCTTCTGTTTTTCGTGGTTAAAAACAAGTCCTAAACAGTCATCAGAGGATGCAAAATTAACACGCCAACCAGGAGGACAGCCGGGGAATGTACAGAAATAGAGACCTCAGGAGGAAGCAAGCGCAGGGTGTCAACAGCGGCCCCTACCACCCTCCCCTCCCCATGCCCCCCACCCCCCAGTCACAACCGTGCAGCCTTGGTGTTCAGTCTGGGCCTGGTGGTCAGGGATGCCTGCAAAGCACTGGGCTGCCGGCCTGTGGGCCAAGCTGCCCTCCTCCTGAGCACCCGCAAGTTTGGACACAGGTCCCACTTGACTGCTGGCCAGACCTGGCTGCTTCCTGCTCCCGTCCTCCGTGTCCGAGGGCTTCTCTTTCTGGTTGGGTGCTGTCCTGGCTGCAGGTACGCCATGCGACTCTGGGATTAAGGTGGGTGGTGCCCCCAGACTTCAGGCTCCATCACAGGCTGTGACAGGGGTTGGGGTTATCACCATCTGCCTTGTCTGGGGAGCCACCCACCAGCGGACACACAGCACCAGCAGCCTTCTCCTCCTCACCCCTGTGGTGGATGCCAGAGGGGCATCACTTTCCTCGAAAAGTCCCTCGCTTCCCTTCCTGACTGGATAATAATACATTTTGGGGGAATCTCACGAGATTACAGTGGTTTTGCTCCTGCATGCTGGGCTGGGGAGAATTCTCCCTGGGAGGCAAAACACCGTAACCCTCATGAGGATCAGCCAATCCGCAGGCTGCCCCCAGGAATTTGGCCACGGGCGGCTCCTAGATGCAGCCTGCATTGGACCTCAGACCTCAGGGTGCTGATGGGCAGGGCTGCACTGGGCAGGATGACCACCATCTCGCTGGCTTTCTGCTGCTTGTGGGTGGTTGGTTCTCCAGAGAAGGGGCTCCAGTCCAGACCCTTTTGAGGCCCGAGACCCCCCTCCCTGGGGCTGTAAGACTCTCCCAGCCTTTAGGGGGCCATGTTGGAAACAGGCCTCTTGGGGACCATGCGTGACGAGGCACACAGGCCACAGAACACTGGGTGGTGGGAACAGCTGCCTCCCTGGGTGCTGCTCTGTCCTCTCAGGTAGGAACTTACTGGCTCAGCTTTGAGGCTTAAATTTTTAAGCCTTTAAATTTTTAAGCGTTTTCAGTTAAATTTTTTCTCAGGTTGGATAACGTGAAACGCTGTATTTTACATGTTGGATCAGGGGTGGAATCATAACACCTGTCATGCTCTGAACCCCTCTCCCAGGTTATGTGCTGTTTCTCCTGCTCGCTCACCTGGCAGAACCCTGGCCCGGGCCTCCCTCTCTCTGGTTCTGCAGCACAGGGCCCTGCACGCTCTTTAGGGGACTGACGGCTTTGACCTGGTGGTGCTGAGACTTTGTCGGCAAAGTATGGTCACAAAATTTAGAAATTAAGGTTTCCAGGGTTTGTTTAAGACATAAGTAAATAGCAGTTTGGTTTTGCCACCTGGAAGGCCCTGTAGAAGGGAGTCGACAAGTCTTATGTTCTGAGGCTCGTCCGTCAGGGCGGGGCCATCGAGAGGTGACCTTGAACGAGCAGGCCTGCTCTCCACCAGCCCTGACCTCCATCTGCCTGTCAGACACACTGTGAACAAGTGGCCACTTCCAGGAGCACGAGCCCAGTCAGAACCCAAGGCCGTCTCTCTGCTCAGGTCCCATCAAACCATGACATCCATCTGAAGGAGTCACCATGAGGCACAGGGTCCTCCTCCTCTCAGAACTTGGAAATTCTCACCAGCTCTCCCTCCTCTGCAGCCCCCTGCCCCCACCCCCCTCCAATGCTAAGGAGGGGCAGGAGCAGGGGAACCCACAGCTGCCAGGACAGAGGCAGACGCAGCTCCCGGGATCCGGGCCCCAGGCCTCGCCAGCTGAAACCATCTGTTTTCCTGGAGCCCAGAGACACCTAGGCTTCCTGGGGCAGGCAGCACAAGAAAGAAGTCATACTTCCTTACATGAACATGCACACAGAATAGCCGGCCAGAGCATGGCAGAAGCGCTGCATCCTTAACCCTACACACCCCAAAGGGTCCCCACACCCTCTCCCTCTTGGGTAGCTCAAGGGGATTTTCCAGGGAAAGGGGAGTTTTTAGAGGTCAGGAAGCGGGGACCACCGTCCTGGAGTAGGGAGAGGTGGGACCCTGGAAAGCCGACACTCATGCTGCTGAGAGTAGACCAAGGGAGGGAAGGACAGCCAAGCACGTGCCAGAGCCCCACGGAGGACAGCCAGCTCAAGGGAGGGCAAGGTGTGTCCTTGCCTGGTTGTTGGCAGAATGATGGCAGTTGCCCTGCCTTACTTCCGTTGGAGAAGGCCAGGCTCTGTGCCCACTAGTCTCTGGGGCACTAGCGTGTCTGGCCCGCTGTCCGCAGCGCTGGGACCCGGCCAAGTCTGTGCGCTGGGCCTGGTGTCACTCTCCAAGGTGCTGAAGACACTCATTCCAACCTCCAAGAGCTTCAAGAGGCTCTGACAAACACAGCCCACTGGGCCTCTCTTTCACACATCGTGAGTTATGCTTCTGCCTGCGCATCTTGGGAGCAGAAGTATTTTTGTTAAACTTGGTCAGACATTGATCCTTCATGCCACAGTCTTGATCCAATCCCTCCTTCCCTTCCTCTCTCCCTCCTCTCTTCCTCCTTCCCCACAGCAATTCCCCCAAAGGAGAGAGAGGGACACCCTTCCTCTGCTTGTTCCCCTGGGAAGATGACTTGGAAATGTCCAGGTTTCTCCCAACCTTGAGAGTTCTGTTCAGGTAGGTGGGCAGAGCAGATGTGCCCTAGCACCACTCGGTGTAAAGCAGGCCTGTTTTTTGGTCCTAATCCTGAATTTATGCCAAGATTTGGTGGTCCGGGAGGCAGGGCCACCCCGTCATTCCCCACCTGTCTTAGTGTCACAGAATGTTCAGATGAATAACCAGGGCACATTCTCCAAAACCTACTCAAGGCCATCTGCATTGCCTGGAACCTCTCCTGCCAGGAAGCAAAGACCCCAGCCCGAGTTAGTTAGAGTGGTTCTGTGATCCGGCATTCAGGGCTCCATCTGACAAGCACATGCCCTTCATGGCCTTCCTCCCTGGTCCTTGTCACTGAGAGGAAGAAGATGCCAGGTAGGGAGGTGGGCTGCAGGCTGCCTGATCTGAGCATTGGCCAGGGGATAAAACCAACCCAAAGTGCCACACGGCTGGATGCAGGGGCCAACAGCCAGAGAAGGAGACAGGAAGGAGGGGCCAGCCCAGAGTGGCCAGCATGGGCTCTTCCCATCTGAGGGGGTGCTGGGTCTGCCACCAGGGTGCAACCCTGGAGGACTGGGAAGACTGCATGGCTTGTTTCTGAACCATCATTCATTTCTCAGTTTCCCCATCTGTAAAATTGCCATGTTGTCAGGGACCCGTTGCTGCAAGCTGGTCTCTGGGCCAGAGCTCCTTGCCCACCTCAGTGGGCAGTGTGGTCAGGGGCCCAGTGATGCCTGGGGTTGGAAAGAGGCCCTGAGCTCCCGACTGCAGACCCCCCTCCCCGGGCAGCAACTAGTGACACAGCCCTCCCTTCTCTGCAGCCCAGCTCTCGATTTCTAGCACAGGAATCTTGGCCAGTGTCATCTCCAGGTCTCCCTTAGCCCCTCTCCCTGAACAGCTCAAGTGTGTGGGAGGGGAGCTGGAGATCCCTTCTTGGAGGAGGGGCAACATTCCATCAGAAAAACAGAGGCGCTGACTCTGATTCCCCATGCCTCTGTGTGTGTGGTGTGTGTTGGAGGCGGGGTTTGGGGGCTCACCGGGTGGCTGGAGGGACCTGTGGTGGTGTGGAGAGCTGATGAGGCCTGCAGTTAACGTGAGGTTGGTTTAGGGAAGTAGCATTTCCTAGTCAACCCCACTGCTCAGTGCTGGGGGGTGCAAGGGCAGGTTTTGTCCTGTCCTCTCTCCCTGTCAGTGGAGAGGGGCATGGGCACCCCCACATCCACAGAGAGAGGCGAGGGGGGCCCTGCCCAGGAGGGCTGTGATGGGATGGAGACCCCCACCCTGGGCTGGGCCTGAGGGTCACAGAGAAAGGGCAACCTGACCCACCGAGATGCTTAACCCTTCCCACCAGCTGCTAAACCAGAGAGGAATTAATTCCGGTGCCGTGATTCCTCTGAAAAGCGTCAAAACATGTAAATATCAAGCTCTTTTCCTTCAGCCACTAAAACAAATGGAAAAAAACATTTATTAGCATAGAGATGAGTTTAATCAAATCAGCCGGAGAACAAATTAGCCACAGGAAACGTAATGAACTGGGAATTAATTAGCAGCATAATGATGACAACTCTGCCTGCTGATCACCTCACGGCCACAGGCACTTCTCCAGCCCCACGAGGCTCCTGGCAGCTGATCTCGCCCTTTGCAAGAGGCTCTGAGCAGGGACCACCAGACAGTCCCTCAGCCCCCCAGGAGGCGGGAGGCAGGAGGAGAGTCCCTCAGCCCCCCAGGAGGCAGGAGGCAGGAGGAGAGTCCCTCAGCCCCCCAGGAGGCGGGAGGCAGGAGGAGAGGCTACGGTTGTGTGGGCGCCTGGGGTGGGGGCAGGGGCAGGCCTACAAGGTCTAGCGGGTGGGGCCCACTCTGCCCAGCTGCTCAGGGAAGCCCTGGGGGCCCAGGAACGGGACCAGAGAGCCTCAGACAGCAGTGACAGGGGTGCTCAGGAAGGGCCCCCCAGGGCTAGCTCCAAGACAGCCCTCCTAGAGTGTACTGGAAAGGTCTGGCCCTGGAGGGACCCCAGTGGAGAGGCCCCGGCAGCTCCGGGTCCCCGCTAAGTGTGGACTTCATGGTATGCAGCCCTCACCTGAACTGTTCCCCTCTGCATCCCATTGCCCCGAAATTCCAAGAGATCGTGGACAGTGAAAACCCTGCCTGGGATGCACGGTCCAGCTGGAACCAGATTGGTTTGTCGAAGATGACCCCCGCCTTCTACTGTCCAATTTCCCATGAAAATCTACTCAGATCAGCTTGAAGCTGTTTTCCCTTCTCTTTGCAAAAGCACATGTGATGAATCCTTTTCATCTGGTCAGGGCTGGGGCACCTCTTCCATTCCTGTCACCCCCACCCCCCAGACACCTTCCTGGGGACCCCTGAGCTTCCTGGTCTCGGGAGCAGCACAGGGAGGGGGCCCCGAGGTGGCTGCTGGAGGGGCCAGCCAGTTGGGGGTGGGAGGTCAGACTGGCTGTCTTGTTGGTAAGTCCAGGGCCTCTGTGGGCACAAGAGACCTGGGGTCTGTGGTCAAGCCACACAGGTCTCCCCTCCCCACCCTCTCCCTCTCTACCCTCAGGCAGAACACCCCCTGCTCCGCCTGCTCTCAGCTGGCCAAGACCCTCCAGCAGGTCAGCAAAGGGAGCCAGGCTGGTGCCCAGGTTTCCGCAGATCCCTGCCTGCGAGAGGGGAGGAGCGCCCACCCCGCTCCTGCCAGGGCTCTGCAGGCCCCCGGGCTTCACTTCCGCATTGCGACAGAGCTGAGCTGGTGGATTTACCAGCAAGAGACGCCCATTTCTCCTGAGCCAGGAATTTTACACTCTGAAGATGAGAAGCCCTCTCCCAGCCTAGCCTGCAATGCTCTCTTCTGATTTTATGTGAGCTTCTCTAATAAACCATTTAAATACACACTAATTGTGTTTATTGTATTCTTTTGTTATCACGTGTGTCGTTATGGGCATGGCTGTCCCTGGGGTCTCAGGGCCTTTCCCAGCCTCAGGCTGTGTTTTTCTGTCCCTTTGGCTGTGTGTGTCTGTGTGTCCCTGTGTGTGTGTCTATGTGTCCCTGTGTGTCCCTGTGTGTGTGTCTGTGTGTCCCTGTGTGTGTGTCTGTGTGTCCCCGTGTGTGTGTTTGTGTGTCCCTGTGTGTGTGTCTGTATGTCCCTGTGTGTGTCTGTGTGTTCCTATGGCTGTGTGTTTGTGTGTCCCTGTGGCTGTGGGTGTCTGTGGCCCTGTGAGTGTGTGTCTGTGTGTCCCTGTGGCTGTGTGTGTCTGTGTGTCCCTGTGTGTGTCTGTGTGTCCCTGTGGCTGTGTGTGTTTGTGTGGCCCTGTGTGTGTTTGTATGGCCCTGTGAGTGTGTGTCTGTGTGTTCCTATGGCTGTGTGTGTCTGTGTGTCCCTGTGTGTGTGTCTGTATGTCCCTGTGTGTGTCTGTGTGTCCCTGTGGCTGTGTGTGTCTGTGTGTCCCCGTGGCTGTGTGTCTGTGTGTCCCTGTGGCTGTGTGTGTCTGTGTGTCCCTGTGGCTGTGTGTGTCTGTGTGTCCCTGTGGCTGTATATGTCTGTGTGTCCCTGTGAGTGTGTGTGTCTGTGTGTCCCTGTGGCTGTGTGTGTTTGTGTGTCCTTGTGTGTGTCTGTGGCCCTGTGAGTGTGTGTCTGTGTGTCCCTGTGGCTGTATGTGTCTGTGTGGCCTTGTGTATGTTTGTGTGGCCCTGTGAGTATGTGTATCTGTGTGTCCTTGTGGCTGTGTGTGTCTGTGGCCCTGTGAGTGTGTGTCTGTGTGTCCCGGTGGCTGTGTGTGTCAGTCTGTGCATGTGTGTGCATGTATCTGCATGTACCTGGTTTGTGTCTGCATGTGTTTGTATATGTTTGCTCCAACTGCACAGAACAGCACCTGCCTTTTAACAATAAGAAGAGACACTGCAGCAGCCTGTGTGTCCACTCGGGCACTCGTGGGGACAGGACTGCCATGGTCACTGAGCTTGGTCCCCATGGAAGCAAAGGTGGGGTGACCTGGCGATGGCTCAGCCTGCGGCTTATCTTGAGTCGCCTGCACACAGGTCGGTGCTTCTCCTGCTCGGTTTCGGACCTTTTGGAGCCCAGACTGCTCAGCTGGGTGTGCTCCAAGGGAACGAGCATCCATCACCGCCTTTCGCTTGAAAGGAGTGAGGGTGGGGGCGTATTGTGCAGAGTCCAGGCCTCCAGGTGAGCCGAGGGGGAGGACCCTGAGAGCCGCCTGCCCCTCCAGGATGCTCGCTGGTGGGAGCAGCCAGGCCTTGAGTCCCCTCCCCTCCCAGGGCACAGGCCACCTCTGCTCACAACTGTGGATTCCTCACAGGGGATTTTATTCCAGTCTTTCTTGTTTAGACCAGACCTGGGCTGCTGCATCCACCTCACGGGAGGAGCCCTGGGTGCCAGCCTGCCCCTCCGAGGAGACTGGGAGACAGGCAGTCACAGCCCCGGATCTTGGGTCAGGTTCCCCGGCTTAGAGCAGCTTCTCCAGGGAGCACTGTTTGTTTTCATTAATGGGTGAGGGGTCCAGGGGACAGAGCGGGGCGGGTGCAACGCAGACAGAGGGGAAGGGTCGAAGCTTGTGGATTTCAGCGAAGAGCAGGAGAACTTGGGGTGGAGGGGTGTCCAGGGCGGCTACACCCCCACAGTTCTCACCAGAGAGTGGCCGCAGTGGCCTTCCAGTCGACTCAAACCGGGTCCAGGGCCCAGGCATGTTGGGGTGTGTGGCTGTCCACTCATTATCAGGGCTGCATCCACAGGAGACGTGGGGGATACACAGGTGTGAACATCTCACAGAGCCTGTCCTAAGGCTCATGCACAGTGCGGGGCAGGCACTTTCTAGCAAGACCCTGTGGGAAAGGGCTGCCTTCAACCATGCCTTCTCTTCCTCGGGTGGGGACGGGTAGTGGCCCCTTCTCCCTGTTCTCACCGGTTGCTTATGGAGAAGGGGACCCGAGGCTGGGGAGGCATTTATTTCCGGGGCCATGTCATTGCCCAGGTGAGCTGTGCTCCCCACACCCCAGGCGGACGGGCCTGTCTGGTGCCTCCACACCTGCCCAGGGCTGGGCACGAGGCACTGATTCTTAAGGGAGGAAAACGCCACAAGTTGCAAAGTCCGAGCACTTGGGACCTCAACTCTGGAGTCAGATACACTTTGCAAAGAAGCGCTGGTGCATCAGTGGTTGAGAATCCACCTGCCAATGCCGGGGACATGGGTTTTGTCCCTGATTTGGGAAGACCCCACATGCCTTGGGGCAACTAAGCCCATGTGCCACAACTGCTGAGCCCAAGGCCTGTAACTTCTGAAGCCCACGTATGTGGGGCCGGTGTTCTTCAACAAGAGAAGCTACAGCTATAAGAAGCTGGCCCACCGCAAATAGAGAGTAGGCCCCTCCCCACACTGTAACTGGTAAGAAGCTGGCCCACCGCAAATAGAGAGTAGGCCCCTCCCCACGCTGTAACTGGAGAAAGCCTGTGCAAAGCAACGAAGACCCAGCACAGCCAAAATAAATCAAAAAATAAAAAAAGATGCACCTGGACCCTCCAGGGTGGACCCTGCTGGAGCCTCCTGTCCTGGGGATCAGCAGCTTTCGCACAACCTTGGCAGTTGGGTCAGCTTCCAGCTGAGCACACTTACAGCCCCAACACAGGTGGGGAGCGCTCACTCCTCCCAGGCAGGGCTGACACAGTGAAGCTCACGACCCCCAGAGCATGCCCCATCTGGGTCTCAGGTTCCTCACCTCATGACAGGGTGGTCCCAGCCCCTCACCCACAGCTGGAGAAGCTCCAAGCAGGGTACCTTGGTCCCCATTCCTGCAGTGAAGTGCATTTCCTGGGTCCTGGGCTCCAGATGTGTGTCTAACAGGTAGGGAGACAGGAGACTGGTGCCTGGAGAGGCTAGGGGTGGCTGCCAGTGGGGCATCCCGAGAGCCATCCTCGAGGATGGGCCACAGGCCTCAGCCGGTCTGTAAACAGCAGCAAATTCCATACAAGTCATTGATTAGCGAGTATTGTGTAATTGCAGGGTAATCACATGGTTATTTTCACTTTGCAAATTAAAGTGTTACTATGAGATGGGACAATTATGCAGGGTAATTATGCACCGATTCACACGCTAATGAGGGGAACAATGATCAGGTACTCCATAGGCTGCATGGCTACTGTACACGCGTGGAGTTGTCACCGTGTAATGGTGTGCTGACCGGAGGAGCGGCCAAGCACACAGGTGTCCTCATGTCACGCCTGGTCCCTACCTCCCTGCGCACAGCTGACCCTACAAGTGACACCAGTGACCTGGGGAGGCGCTCCAGGCATCCCCACTGTGGACTTGGCTGGGCGGGGCCAGTTTTGCAGGAAAATCGTTCTCTCCTGAACCCCCTGGGGCTAGGGCAGCACTGGCTGCCCTCCGGAGGAGACAGGCAGGAACTGGGCAAGAAGCCATACCCCTGACTCACCTGGTACACTCCAGGCTGCTCCTCTCCCAGTGGTCACCTAGTGGTGACCCGGCAGGCGACCTGTCTGGGTGCAGTTCGCCCCATCCTGGAGAGGCGAGGGCCCCCAGCAGGCCAGTGTTCACTGTCCACTCAGTGTCGGTCCTCCTGCCCTGATGCCCCCTCCCCGATGTGCAGTGGTCAGATGGAGGCTGCTACCCCTGAGAGGGAGTGCCCAGAGTTCATGTGTTGAAGCCCTAAGGTGATGTGTAGGGAGGGGCCTTTGGGAGGCCAAGAGGTTCTGAGGGTGCAGCCCCCATGAAGGGATTAGTGCCCCCATAGGCAGAGGCTCAGGGCCCCAATCTCTCTCTGCTGGGTGAGGGCCCAGTGAGATCTGCCATCATGAACCTGAAGTCAGCCATACTGGCATCCTGACCTCTGACCTCCAGCCCCCCAGAGTGGGGAGACCCCCCTCTACCCTCATCTGCCACATTTTTGTTACTGCAGGCCAAGCTGGCTGAGACAGACTTGAGGAGCTGACCCCAGGGGTCCCAGGGGTGTGTTCTGCTTGGGAGGGGATCTGGGGTCTCCCAGACAAATGTGTGGCCCTCCTTGGTCTCTCTGGTCCAACGACCCCACACAGTAGGCACTCCGTGGGGCCTATTACTGATTGACAGCCCCGAAGCAGCTGAGAGCGTTCTTACCTGAGGGCCCGGATTCATGAGTCCTGTTTAGTCCTCAGCACCCAACGCCCAGTCCTTTGGTGGAATCCTCTCCCTCCGGCCCCTCTGCCCAGATGGTCCTCCCATGACCCAGGCACCACCGGGGAAACCTTTCATCATCCCCAGGAAGGTCCAGGCCGGCCCCCAGGGACCTGCCCTCCCTCAGCATCCGGTGTTTCTGTCCCGGTGCTGCTTGCGACCTGTTCTCACCCCTCCCCGCTGACCTGGGATCCGAAGGCCATCTGGCTGGGCTCGTGTCGCCCCGCAGGGGGCCCTTGGTTCTGCCCCTGAAACCTGGGCCTGCTCATGACTTTGATGCAAGGACACCAAAGCCATGGCCGTGGAGTCACATGGGGGAGTGGTTCCTCATGAGTCCTTGTGGGAGGGCTCAGCGGTCCCTCTTCCCCCATACTCCCATCAGGAGCCCAGTGCAGGGCACCCCCTCAGCTGTCCCAGAGGCCCTGCCTCCCCCTTCAGCCACCTCACCTGTGGGCCCTTCTCCCTCTGCACCTCGGCCCCACCTGAAGAGCCAGGCAGGTGCAGAGATGACCCCGACTCCACCCGCATCGCCCTCCCTCCTACGCCATCAGCAAGGAGACCGCTGGTTGATTAAACTCTGAGCAGGGAGAGGGGGCTGACCCAGGGCACTTGGAGCCGCAGCCACTCGAAGACCAGAGTCGGAGCTGCACCCGGTAATTTAGTCACAGTGAAAAGGGCAAGCAGAAAAGGTCAATATTGTTCTGAATTAGACCAACCTCTTCCTTTCTGTCGGGGACACTGGCTAGCGGCAATTTAGCAGCGAGAAGAAAAGGTTAGGTGTGCGGGCCCTGGGGTGACAGGGGCGGGTGACAGGAGCGGGAGGGTCTGGGGACACACGCGTACAGGCTGTCCACTGTGGCCTCTGGTACAGGCTGGCCCACTGGAGGTGTTGCAAACCTCACACTAGCAGCGGGGGCGCGTCTCCAGGGTTGGTGCCGGGCTGGGGGGACTGGGGGCTGGGGGCTGGGGGTGGTGTTCGGGCTCTGGGGTCACACTCAAGGCCACTAGGCCTGGTTCCCAGCACCACGGGCTGCCCCCTCCCTGTCTGCACATCCTTACCTCCAGCTGCTTCTCACTCTGCACCTTCTTTATTCCTCAGTTTTCTCCTCTTGTCTGTCTCTTCACTTTATGTTGAAATGCCCACCCTAAGAACAGGTTTCTTCCAGGGAGGGGAACCCGGCAGCCCCTAAGTGGGGTGAATCCTAGCAAGGAAGGCAGCTCCCTTGGGCCCCAGGGATACTTGCCCTCCTGCCAAGGGGGTTCAGAGAGGGTCAGGATCTCCTTGGAGGCACAGGCGGCTCCCGGGCACCAGCTGTGTCCTTTCCAGGGGAATCCTGTCTGGTGCTTCCTCTTCACGGCTCCAGAGCTCTTACACCGTTTGTTTAGCGTGAATTCTAGGTCACTGTGGCGTTGGTCAAAATCCCCTACGTCGTTCCTATAGTGAGAACACAGCCCCCCAGAAGTACGTCCACCTGGAAGTGGCGAGAGGGACGCTGTTTGGTAAAAAGAGTCTTGAGATCACCCTGCATGAACCCAAGGACAGTGCCCTGAATAGAGATGGGCAGAGGGATGGCCAAGTGAAGATGGGGACAGAGAGGCAGAGAGGGAGGGACAAAAAGGAGGAGAGAGGGAGAGGCAGAGACAGACAGAGAACAGACAAGCCGAGAGAGACTCGGGACTGACCAGCCCCGAGGCTGTCCTCGCAGCTGTATCCTCGCAGGCTCCCTCCTTGGACCCAGCTGGTCACAACTTCAACTGTGATCAGAGGACCAGACCACTGGTCAACATGCGGAGATGGTTTCCAGAACACTCGAGACCGACCTGGCTCCTGGGTTCCTGCAGGACATCGCGATCCAAAGGTCCTGGTTCTTGCCTTTCTGACCCACAGACGAAGCCAGCACCGAGGTACCCTCATCTCCACCCTCCTTCATCCCAGAGGAGACACAGGCTCCTCTGCAGAGAGGCCTAGGGGTGGGGATAAACGCAGGAAGCAAATTAGATTTTCCCTTCGATTTGCTGATGGGCAAGGGAGTGAGCAGAGCTGGGGGCAAGACGGTGACCCCACCTTTTCAAACATTCAACCCAATGGCCTCAACCTCATCGCAGACCCCACCTTCTCCCTAACAATGGGGACACTTCGAAGGATGAAAAAACAAAAAGGAAACTCAACATAAATTTTAAAGAACATGAAAAAACAAAACAGGCCCCTCTCATTGTCCATCACATTGTTATTCAATTGGGCATGCAGTTTAAAAAATAACTTTGTCTTTTACTGAAAAAGAATTAAAGGTAATTTAAACCTAGCACAGGAGAGAGAATTTAGGAGGACACAGTTCCTGAGAAAGGCTCCTGACATGTTACACTCTGGAGCCACGCGGCCGAGCGGGTTCTCAGGCCCATTTTGTGAACAGAGGTGCTGTCCACACCAGCAGGAATGGGTGCTTCCTTGGAAAAACCTGTGGGAAAGTGGGTGGCAATCCCAACAGTTCGCCTGCAGTTGTCAGGGTGTCCTTCCGGTGTGGACACGCAAAGCCCTGCAGGCACTCTGCGGGATATTCCAGAGCACCCATGTCCTCGCTGCCAGGCCTGATGGTTCTCCATCCTCCGATGGTTCTTGGTCCCAGGGGAGCCCTGGGACTGGAGGCCCCTGATGACAGCCTTCTCCTCACAGTAGCACTGAGGTTTCTTTCCAGAAACAAATCCTTGCTCAGTGCAGTAACTGCAGATTGTGTCTACTCTGAAGCGAGCAGGTCATTATCTGATCATCTGGTTCCAACAAGTAGTAATAGGGTGGGAGGCCACGGGGAGCTCACAGGAGTGACAAAGACACCCTTGTAAGTCAGGCCCAGGGTCCAGGGTGAGCCGAGGGGCCCGGTGACCACAGGCTGCAGGTGGGATCCAGAAACCACCCCCATGGAACAGGGCACCATCTGGGGTCCAACCTTGAAGGCGTTAAATCGATGCAGATGCTGGAGGCAGCAACCCACCAGGAAGGATGAGTGGGGGCCTGGATTGCCCAGCAGTCATGCTTCAAAGCTTGTCTCTGCCCCTTCCCTCCAGTGCGGACCTGCCTGGGGGCCCCTCTTTACCACTTCCAGGTCAAGGGCAAAGCAGATTCAGAGCCAGGCGCCTGGGGGAACCATCCCCCCATCACGCACGTGAGTGTCTGAGCAGATGGATAGCAGGACCTGGTGCACCTGCTTTTCAGAACCCAGGCTGTCATTACGCCTCACAGGGACTGTCCACATTGCACTGGCCCCGAGGAAGGCTGGAGGGTTACACCACATCCCGCTTCTCCAGCAGTCACAATGCCACGATCTACCCAGGAGAAGCAACAACATGTCCACAGAGAAACTGATGCATGCGTATTCATAGCAGCCTTATGTACCAAAACGGAGACGGACACAACAGACGTCCGCCAGTGGATGAAGGATAAGCAAAACGTGGTCCTTCCGCGAAGTGGAACATGATTCAACCTGTGAAAGGATGAATCTCTGACATAGCCTTCCAAATCCGAGGCTGATTTAAGGAAGCTAGACACACACTGTAGGACCTCATTGATGGGAAACATCCAGGTCTGAGAGAGGCAGAGCCAGGTGGATGCATCCTGGGTGGACGAGGACCTTGGGACTGGATCCTGAGAGCGTTTGAGCTGAACGGGTGAGGCCTGGACCAGCCAGCTGGGCCAGCTCCTTATTTTCTCAAAAATTCAGGGAAGAGCGTACAGCCCAGGAGTCCCAGTGACACATCGGCCTCTCAGGTGGGCGTGTGTTTATTCCTCTCCACACCCCCATGCATGTTTCCCTACCGCTCTTCTTCCTCTTCGGCAAACATCAGGAATTTTTTGAGTCACCAAAGATCTGGAGAAATTGCTTAACTGAGTGCAGGGGGCTAACTAAAGAGTGAGGGGACATCTCTCTGGGTCCCCATGGGCCAGGCCCAGGGGTCTCCTCAAGTCCTCTCTGTTCAGACACCCGAGGTCAGACCCCTGCCTCACCTGGCTGTGGTGGAAACAGTCCACAGGACCCCCACAAAGGTAGGTTACAATGCAAGTGGGCGGGGTCCTGTGGCTGGAGCCAGATCTTAGGATGGAGACCCTCTCTGGCTCAGCTTGAGTGAGATGTCTCTTTCTGGCCAATCACTTACAGCCATAGCAGATGTGGCCATGGGGTTGACCTTGAAGGTGGAGATGAATGCGGGGTTGACCTTAAGGCAGAGGTACCGCCTGCACATGGAGCATCCAGACAGATTCTTGTCTGCCTCTCAGCTGGATGTGAGTGTGAGCGAGGCCTGGGGACACTGGGAAAGGCTTCGTGGGTGCTGCCTTATCAAAAGCTTGCTGGCAGGCTGGCCTGAGGACAGGACCACGGGTCCTACCCTGAGACCAGGTTGAGATTCCCAGGGAGAGCTCAGGGCTGGGGTCTGAGAGACAGAGTAGACAATTTCTCTCACAGTCACAGCGACACACGCCCCAGTGTGTATGTGTGTGTGTGTGTGTGTGTGTGTGTGTGTGTGTGTGTGTGTGAGTGTGCGTGTGTGTCAGAGTCAGCACGTGTCAGTGTTATGCATGCACACACACACATGTTGTGGTGACAAGTGGCCGACATCCTCTTGGTTTGGGGCTGCAGGCTGGGGGAGGGGCTCCGACAGCGCATCTTTGTGGGAGCCCAGCTCGCACACAACCGCCCTCCAGACGCGCCTGCGCCAGCCGGGCTCTGTCCCGCCCTCTCTCTTCTGGAGTGTCTCCCCTGTAACCGACAATTAATGTTCCAAAGAACACGAAATGGAGGAGAAATTACAGCAATTCATCAGCTGAAATTATAGGTGTAGACACATGTCAGCAGTGGAAACCGTTTCTATCAAAATTAAAGTATTTAGAGATTTTCCTTAAATTTCAAATTATGCAAATCCCGTTTCCCGCGCCGCTGCTGGATCACCCAAAACGCCACACATACAGTTGTGACTCCCACCCTGTGGCTGCTCCCCAGCTGCCCAGCTCACAACGGGCCCAGAGACCTGGCCAGGGAACCGGGCAGGGCCATCCATGAGGAGGACCTTGGGGGCTCAGAGGCCATCAGAACTATACAAACAGGCCAGGCAGACACAGGTGTTCACTTTAGCCGCCATCTCTGCTATATGCTTATCAACCACTCAGCGGCCGTTGGCTAGGGAGACGGTCAATGGGGCACGCAGCTAGCCGACTCCCTGCACTGCAGCTGGGTCAGGCCCAGGGCAGCTGTGAGCAAAGCCCAGATGGGCCCAGGTTCTTGCTAAGAGCCAGGGACTCCTGGAGCCGGGCTTCTCCAACCCAATGCACCCAGGAGCCTCCTGGACCCCGTGTTAGGGTGCAGATTCTGACACTGAAGGTCCAATTCCATATCTCTAAGCAGCACCCAGCTGATGTGGCAGGAGCTCTGAGGAGTGGCCATGCCTGGGGACCCTGGGGCTGGATTAGCCCTGGAGACCACATGAACCATGCCCTACTGCCGCCCGGGACCTCAGCTGGCTGCCCTGTTGGAGGGGGAGGCTAGGCGACCTCGGGTCTGAGTCCTGCAGTCAGGTCTCGCCTGCCTGGGAGCCAGGCTGTGTGGCTGGCTGCTGGCCATTAGCTCTGGGAGGCGCACGTGGTCCCAGAGCTGTGTCCCCACTGTCACTTAATTTCAATGTAATTGATGTCGCTTTGGGTCCCCAGGTCCCCTGTGAAATGCCTAATGAATTCACAGTGATTAATGCTGTTTTGACCTCAGGACAGTGGCCAATCAGCACGGCAGCTCCTGACAAGGTTAAGCGGGCCAGGGACACTGTAGACCCAGATGGGGGTGGGGGCCTCTCTACACCCCCTACCCACAGACCGTGTAATTAAGCTGCTCTGCAGGGTGGGGAGTGGGGGAGTGGGCTTCTAGTAAGTCAAGTTAGTGGGAGGAGGGGAGGAAGGTGAAGGTGTCTTCAGCCTGGGGGCTTTGTGGGCAGGGCTGGGAGTCTGGTGGGGAGGAGGGAGAGCTGTGTACCCCCTCCTGCTCCTGAGTCAGGGCTCTGAGCACCTTGCTGCTGTTGATGCCCCAAACCCCCTAAAGGAGAGATTCCCAGCTCTGGGGCTGAGGGCAGTGGCCTTTGATTTATGATTTCAAAGACCACCCCCAGGGGTCAGACACCAGTGTGGCCACTGAACCCCTGTCCAACGCACTCTGCTGAGGTGGTGGGAGACGCCTCTTGGGGTCCCCTCCTCCTCTTTGTTAGACCTTACCTCTCCGTGGAGAGGCAGAGTGGGCAGAGGGTCAGCAGTCACAGTCTGATGCCTGATGGAACCTTCTCCCTCCAGGTCGGGGGGCATAGAAGGGAGGGGACCAAGGGGGCCTCCAGAAAAACCGTTTCCCAAAGACCACCACCCGGTCCCCCCATGGGGATGTGGAAGCCAAGCCACCCTGCCAGGTGACCCAGCGCTGCCCACGCCTCTCTGAGTAGCTGGGGAGGCTCCCCCTGGAATCTGCAGATGTCCTGCTCAGGTGGAGCTCAAACTCCTGCACTGTGGAGACTGAAGGGCCCAGGGCCATGGCCAGCTCTGCTGGCCAGAGTCACCTCCACCCACTGCGGGGCCAAAACTCAGGAGATGGACAATGTCCACCCCGTGCTTAACCTTGGATGGTGGGGCCTCTGGCCCAGATACCCCTGGGTCTGTGTAACTCATGGTTCAATATCATGGTGTTTCTCTCCTATTTTTAGCATCTCTCTCCCACTCCCTTTTTTCCTATCTGATAAGTTTTGGAGGAACCAGTTCTGGGATGGACTGGTCTCTGCCACTTCTCTCCTCAGTAAATTCTGCCCTTATTCCCCTCCTTCTCCTTCTGTGGGTGTGCTCTCTGGTTCTCCTCTGGTTCTTGAGTTGAACACTCAACTCATTTGTATACAGTCCTTTATGTCTTTTCATAAATGAACTTAGGTCTCAAAATTTACCTGATCGATGGCCAATTTGGCTACACCTATGAACAAAGTCATAGGGACTTTATGGTTTTAATGTTCTAATTTTTCTCTAGGATTTCCTCCTAAACACAGGTGATTCAGAACAACCAACATGAAGATTTAGATTTTAAAACAACGCTTTCTGTTTCCAATTCTATATAATACACAGAATCAGGCTAACGAAACCCTAGCACAGTGGATTAGGCTGTGGGCATGTAAGAGGAGCTTCTCAGGTGCCTGGAAGCAGGTTCTTTCAGTGGTTTCTGGGAACCTTTCTTGTTTGGTTTGCCTCTGAGAGAGGGCACATGGGCTACCTTCCCTCCGTGGCCACCAAGTCACCACAAACTTGGCAGGAGATAGGTTACTGAGATTTCACAACAGAGAGATGACCTCAGGGACTCAAGGAGCTGGTGTGAGCTCTGTAAATACATCTCCATGGAACATTGCACCCACCCATCTCGCAGAGATGCACTCAACCAAGAAGCAACCATGGAACCAGCATTTTTGAAGGCTTGGGACCTTCCTGCAGGCACTGGGGTGGGTGGGGGAGAGGGCAGACTTTTGCATTCCAGAGGCTACAGGCATGTGGGCCGCCACCAACTAAAGTCCTCCAAAGGTGTCCCTGCAGCCCCAGGCCCAGAGTCGGGGAGCTCATGCCCCCTCCAGCTGGTGCCTCCTGGACTCGAGTCTTTGCCACAACTTGTGGCCTGATCGGGAGCCTCCCTTGGGCAGTGATTGTCCACTTTGGTTGGTCATGGTCTCAGGCCACAGACTCTCCCTAGGACAGGTCTTTGGGGACCCTCCCAGCCCTTGTCACATATAACATGAGACTCATAATTCTACCCCTAGCCCCATGGCTGAAGAAAGATCCACAGAAGCCTTGGATATAAATATGTTTTATAAACTTCATAAGAATGATCTCAGGAGGGATATCATGGCCCAAGTTTTAAATCCCACTGAGCCTGAGATTCTGGAAAGAATTGCTTTGGGCTCAGACACACCTGGGGAGCCAGGTGGATATCAGCATTCCTGAGGCCTATTTCACCTCTGACCTCAAGTCCTGCTCCTGGGCCTCCGCCGTCATGCCCTGGAGCCCAGCCTCACTCACCTGAGCTGGGCCTGCACATGGCAGTGGTCAGGGAGGTGCCTGGGTGATTGGCCTCCCCTGCAGTGGCTCCTCTCTTGGCTCCTCAGGGCGGGCAGTCCCTCCTCTCCCTGGAGATGGGTCCTGCCCTGGTGCTCTGGCAGCAACAGCCGTGTGGGTCCAGGCCAGCTAGGGGTGGGGAGAGGACCGGGGGTGAGGGTGGCACAAGGGCTGTGGGGACAGCAGACTGGACCCAGGGCAGCCCAAGGCCATGGGGAGTTCTGCGCGGGAGAGGACAGGCCGGTTGAGGGTTCCCAGTGCAGTGAAGATACAGAGCCAGAGACAGAGGGGTGGGGCCAGTGGGGAGAAGCCAGAGGGTGGGGCTTGGGCTTTTGTGCCGCAAGTAACAATTGTTCAGCCCCAAGAGTTTACTAACACCCCAGGCACTAACACCAGGCATTGGTCCTCAGCCTCCTGGAGGTGGCCGGATGTCCCATTCCCCAGACAGGGGACTGAGGCTGGAGGTCGGGTGAGGTGTCCAGTGCCAGCCTGCTGCAACCCTGGCTCCCACTCCAGCTCCTCTCCGGCTCTGCCCTTCCCTTGGGGTCTTGCTGGTGAGAAGGAGACCTAGCCTCTCTGAAGTAGCCCTTCCCAGGTAAGCCAGGCTCAAAATGGGGCTGAGAGTCCCCAGGCCAGGTGCCCTCTGAGTCCAGGTGAGTCCAGCAAGGCCAGAATCAGTCAGAGCATCAGGGGCCTGTGACACCCCTGCCTACACCACCCTGAGCAGATCCAACTGGCGGGGAATTTACAAGTTTCCATCATATGGGAGCGGGGGCGTGGTACTGAGGGTGTCACAAACTGTCAGAATAACTGTCCCAGGTCTCTGGCCCCCTCTGCACACAAACAGGCTGTACTGCTCTTTGTCTTGTTTGACCCAAGATGTCCTTGACCTCAGCAATCCTGTCACCCATCTACCAAAAATCCTTTAAAAAAGTGATGACCTGTGACCCTTTTATTGTTGTTCAGTTGCTCAGTCATGTCCAACTCTTTGTGACCCCAAGGACTGCAGCACACCAGGCTTCCCTGTCCTTCACCATCTCACGGAGCTTGCTCAAACTCATGTCCATTGAGTCAGTGATGCCATCCAATCATCTCATCCTCTGTTGTCCCCTTCTCCTTCTGCCTTCAATTTTCCCCAGCATCAGGATCGTTTCCAATGAGTCAGCTCTTCATATCAGGTGGTCAAAGTGTTGGAGCTTCAGCATCAATTGACTGGTTTGGTTTCCTTGCTGTCCAAGGGACTCTCAAGAGTCTTCTCCAGCACCACAGTTCAAAAGCATCAATTCTTCGGCTCAGCCTTCTTTATGGTCTAGCTGTACACGACTACTGGAAAAACCATCGCTTTGACTAGTCGGACCTTTGTTGGCAAAGTAATGTCTCTGCTTTTTAATACACTGTCTAGGTTTGCCATAGCTTTCTTTCCAAGGAGCAAGATCTTTTAATTTCATGACTGCAGTCACCATCTGGAGTGGTTTTGGAGCCCAGGAAAATAAAGACTCTTACTTTTCATTGTTTCTCTGTCTATTTGCCATGAAATGATGACACCTATAACCCTAAAACTGCTCTAAAAATAGCCTTTAAAATAAGTGATGGAGTGAGATGTAGATTTAAGGATTTTCAGGTAATTAGTGAACTGGCAATTTCTAGGTGAATTTCCACATCTCTTTCCAGTGGATTTTTTTTTTTCTCTTTCTTTTTAGCAGTTAAAGCAAGATGTCATGATCACCCTTGAGATATTTTTGTTTAGGGTGGCCAGGACTCTCACACTGGAGAAATGAGACTTTGGAACATAAAATTGCTTCTGAACAAAAGTCAAACAAATAAGGCATTAGCACTCAGGAGGCATCAAGTATGTCTTTAGGAAGCAGAATGGGAAGAAAATTCAGCAGGTAGCACTAAGCCCACAAAACCATTTGCTGCCAGAAACTCTGTCATCACAAGAGCATCAGTGGGGGTTGAAACAGAGCTGGGGTCTTGGGCCCTTGTATTCTGCTCCTGGCAGGAAGCCAGGCATGTCACCGCCCAGAATTGATGCCTGGGACCTGCCTCTCTGTTTGGGGTCCCCAGAGACAGATGTACATACACAAGTGCAGAGACACATGCACACACACAAGGGAGGGCGCTCCTAGGGAATCTGGTCGGGGTAGGGCAGTCGGGAGGGGTGCAGTGGCGTTCTGGATGACAGCATACCCAGAGGTGGGTGTACCTGGAGGATGGAGGCCCCCGTGTGCACATTCTGACGCCCCCAGTCATTGCGGGGAGGCTGTTCCCTGCCTTCTCACTTCCCCGGTGGCTCAGGAGAAAGGCCAGGGTAGAGAGAAAGAGAGAAGGCAGGTGGGAATAAACTGGAGCGTGGGAGGGGGCGGCCCAGGAGAGGGGCGGAGCCGACTGCATCTGCTCCACTGAGCTTCAAACCAGCTGTGACATTTCCCTGTGTATGCAGTTTGGGGAGCATGCTTGTGTATACCGAAGTAGACACTAAGAGAATAAATGGGACCTGTTTCTCCTTCAGTAAGTGTGAGCTGAGCTCCCAAGGGCATTGACTCAGTGGCCAGAGGCAGACCTAGGTTCCTGCCTGTGAGGCATGTTGGTGTGTGACCTTTATCCTATCACACTGGGGTCGCATCAAGGGGGCCTGAGGCACTGGCTCTGACTGTCCCCCAGGGGCAGTGCTGACAGCCTGGGTGAGAAGCAAACCACCACAGATTGTCCAAGCAAGACTCTCCAGCAGATGTCTAAGAGTTAAGGGTGAAGCTTTCAGCCACAACACAGGTAGGAGGTCTCACTCAGCATCTTGGCAGAGCCAGGTGGACAGAGCCCCACCCCTCACATGCATGCACAGTCATGTGTGCTCACATGGAAGACACACACCTCATGCCCGTGTGCGTACACACATACAGGCACATGTACATATGCACTCCAGAGACACACAGGAAACTGGTCTGGTTCCAACTCTGTTCAAAGGCACTGGGCTCTCCCAGGACTCAGCTTCCTCATCTGTGAAATGGGGATGATGGTTCCCACCCAGCTGCATTTCAAAATGCAGAGAAAAATCGATGGAGATGACAGACAGGAAGATAGGTTTGAGGGCGAGAGCTCTTTCTGGGTAGAAGGACGTGTCACCAGGAGGAGGTTGCTAATATTGTCGCTGGGCCTGTGAGCTGAGGACAGCTGAGTGTGACCCAGACCTCAACAGACTCTAGGCAGGTGCGGGAAGGGGTGGGCAGGAATGAACTGACCCCTGGTTTGGGAACACGGAAGCAGAAGGCAGGTACCCGAAGCGCCCTCCTCAGGAGAAGTAAGACTTGGTGATTGAGGAGGCACCAGAGGTGATGGCTTAGATGCAGAGCTCACAGGCGGCTACCCAGTCACTGGCTACACTGAAAATTACAGAAGGGTGGGAGGACATGGGATACCCTTCGCCCCACTCTTTCTTTCCCTAATGTCTCTAATCAGTACCTTAAGAGGTAGCTTGCTGAAGCTGTGGGCCCTCTCCCAGGGAGGTCTCCTCTGCCATCGCCTGTGCATAGGAGCTTTCCAGCTTGCATTCCCGGCTGGGCGCCCCATCCCAGTAGGCTGTGGGCTCCATGAGTATGCGCCAAGCCTGAATTTCTTCTCACCTGAACCCTCATGTGGCCCAGAGCCAGGAACAGAGTACAACAGCACCTGACCTTTGGCCTTGTAGCCACTCGCCTCTTGTTTCATTAAATGCAGTGAAATACCAGTGCACACATATTCCAGTCGTGCTCATGCTCCGTCGCTCAGTCGTGTCCAGCTCTTTTCGACCCCATGGACCGCAGCTCTCCAGGCTCCTCTATCATCAGATTATCCAGGCAAGAATACTGGAGTGGGTTACCATTTCCCCCACCAGGGTATCTCCCAAACCCAGGGATCAAACCTGCGACTCCTGCATCTCCTGCATTGGCAGGTGGATTCTTTACCACTGTGCCACCTGGGAAGCCCCATATATTCCAATGGGAAACAGTAATTCACAAATTCCTTGGGGTTCATTGCAATTAAATCTGCCCTCCAGGTGAACACACCTGTGAGGAGCCACATGTCTGTGCAGGTAGCAGCCACAGAGCTGAGTACTTGCAGGGTTCCATCCTGGAGATACCATGGTCGGGGACAGACGGACGGCCAAGGGTCTGGAGGGTGGAGGGCAGGGTCAAGAGGCACCATCCAGCACCTTGGAGAGCGCCTGCCTCTCAGCCACCTCACAGGTTTGCTGTTCCCCTGGGACCCCAGGATCACAAGGGCTGATGCATAAAGCCATGCTGGATGAAGCTTCTCCAGGATGAGAGGGCCCACTTTACCTCTCTCAGCATCCCTTACTCAGAACAGGAGGCAGATCCCAGTTTGCTCACCCCTAGCTCCCTAGTTGTGTGATTTGGGGGGTCGGGGGGTGGACCTCACAACATCTTGGGGCATCCGTCCCACCAGCAGGATGAGGTTTCCTCTTCCTGGAAGGGGGGCATTAGTCCAAACTGAGGCCTCATCAAGGGACTTTGGGTGTCACCTGCTCTGGATTACTGGTTCACCTTCCAGCATCTTCTCTACTCTTGCTACCCCTCTGCCCCAAGTCCACCCTTCTGTCTCTCTAAAAACACTGTCAGTGAACCAAGACCCCACACAGGCCTGCAAAGCCACTCCACAATGGAGTCTGTAATTGCTGAGAATTAATTCGCTAATTGCCACAAACCTGCATCCCTTTTGTTTCATATCAATTAGCAGAGTAATTTAAAAAGCAGGCTCCTTAGTGCTCCTCCCTGCAGACTCTGTTGTGGAACTGACAAGGTGAGGCCACCATTCCGGCCCCCTCATGGCCCTGCCCTCAGGGTGGCTTCTGCAAATCGTGTCCTCTGGCAGGAGGCCCCTGAGGTCAGGAGGCTCTGAGGGCAGGGCCAGCCCTGGGGTGTGTCCTATCAGAGCCTTGGCAGGCATGCCCCCCACCAGCTCCTGGTCTTTGCTGGGTTGGCCAGCCTGGCTGAGTGGCCACTCAAGGACCCTTAGGGGCTCTCCTCTGCCCACCCCACCATTTTCTTCCACTAGATGGGCAGCTTTGTGTGTCTTTCAGAAGCTTCAATAGCAAAAACTATGCACATAAATGTTCACATGCCTGCAAGCAGGTGAACATGCTCTCTCCAGGCATTCCACATACTTGCACACAGGTGGAGGCCCACGCATATGCAAGCACATGCCTGTGTGCACACAAAGCCCCAGAGAGGCTGCTGAGCTGGGGGACAGGATGGGGGTGGGGGTGGCTATTGCTTGGGACGAGGTGGCTGAGACATGTCTGCTTTTCTGAAACATGTTTGAGGCGGGTGAACCTGAAGCAGCGACAGTGCTAGGGTTCGGCAGTAAGGGATGCAAGCGATCAGTGTGTGTTTATTATGTGAGGTGGGACTTGGGGGCAGCTGGGAAGGGATGTTCTGGCTCCTCTGTTTGGCACTCATGGGAACCGCATTCATCAACACCCTGCCTGGAGGGAGAGCCCCCTGTGGGTGCCCCCCATGCTGGCTGTCAACAATCTGCGGCCTGAACAGTGCCCCCCACTCAGACCCCGGGGCAGAACCAAATCCTTCAGCTTGTGTTCAGTGAAGACACCGCCTCAGCCATCACAGCAGATGCCTTCCACCCACGTCTTCTGTGGAGAATCAGGCATGTGGGGATGTCACCCAGAGTTGGGCATTCCCATTGGGATGTTTGTTAGAGTTTACCTGGACCACAACCCTCGAGCTGACACTAGTTCTGGGGCTGCTCCGTGCACCTCTGGAAGCCAGGAGGGGCATTTACACAGGGCATAGGGTGTGCATACCTGTGTGTGTGTACATGAAGGCGTGTGCATCTGTGCTCAGAGGCACGTACACACAGGAGCATGTGTGTGTATCTGTGCTCACAAGTGTGTACACACAGGCACGTGTGTGTATCTGTGCTCACAGGTGTGTACACACAGGCACATGTGTGTGTATCTGTGCTCATGGGTGTGTGTATCTGTGCTCACAGGCATGTACACACAGGCACATGTGTGTGTATCTGTGCTCATGGGTGTGTGTATCTGTGCTTACAGGCATGTACACACAGGTACACATGTGTGTGCATCATAGACATGTTTGAAGGCTTTGGGACAGGGAGACCTTGCTCGGTCGAGGCCCAGATCTATAGTCCAGACATTTCTGTTCCTAATCAGCTCACTTACTGTTGCAACTCTAAAGAAACACCATCCCAGGTAAGGCACTCACAGATCTGGGGGCCAGAATCCAAAATCAGGGTGTGGCAGGGCCACGTTGCCTCTGGGTACTCCAGGAGAAGGTCCCTCCTGCCTCTCCCAGTTCCCAGGGGTTCCAGGCATCCGGGCTTGTAGCTGCCTCCCTCCCATGTCTGACTCTGTCCTCACATGGACTTTCTTCTGTGGTTCCCTCTGCCCTCCTCTCCTTATAACAGGTGGGTTTATGACCCAGCCCAACGAAGGATGGTCTCATCTCAAAATCCTGAACTAATCAATTATGCCAACACCTTGTCTCCCAACGAGGTCACTGTCTGAGGCTCTGGATAGATGTGAACTTGTGGGAACACTCACCACTGGATGCTGAGGTCCTTGACTGGCCTCATCCCCAAGCTGAGAGGAGACCCCACCTCCAACTGGGGGTCTCCTCCCTTCCAGAACGGCTGCCCTGTCCTAGTTCAACTGCAATTTTAGAAAACAAGAGATACCTCCAAGCAGAACTTACCCAATACTGCAGGGACGTCCTCACACCCCCATCCTGCTGTTTATCTGAAATTCCCATCTGACCAGAGGCTCTAGACTCAGCTGCAACCTCGTTCACAGCAGACACGGCATCTTCGCCCAGAAAGATGAGATGAAATCAGCTCTCTGTTCTGGCAGCTCCCGCTCCCTTCCTCCTCCACCCCCACTGCCCCACCCCTGGGCATTTTGGGGCCCCTAATTCCACATTTATTGTCACGGCACGAACACTGGGATCCGGGCATGCAGAGCTCGGCTGTGAGCTCTGTGTGGGATGAATCACAGTTCCCTGGTGGCAAATCGGGCAGGAGACCAACCTCCCCCGGGGGACCTACATCCCTCTCGGCCTTAAGGGAGGTGGAGCCTCACAGGCTCAGCAAGGACTGCTGGAACCCACAAGCCTGGCACAGGATCGGGTTGAGATGCGTCGGATGGATGCAGCCAGGATATCCCGTGTGTGAACAGACAGCTGGAGAGACCTCAGACACTCCTTGAGGCCCCCTAGCCATATGCCACCTGCCTGGGTGGGTCAGGGATTCTGTCTGCAGCCCCAGCAACCCACTGCTGGCTGCTGGGCCTCATCTTCAGGGATAGGAAGGACGGGAACTCAACTGCAGGCAGGCCCACCCCAACACAGGGGTCCTCTCCAGCACCCCTCTGTCCCCGTCCTACAGTTCCATCCTTGCCTTCCGTGTCTCCTAGGTTTAGGGTGCTCCCAGCACCCTATCATCCCCATCTCCTCCTGACATGTGGCAGGAGTCCCCAAGGACCAGGTGGCCCAGATCAGAAGCTCCATGTGCCCAGCTCCCGGCCCCCACATCAACGTGGCCATTTACTAAGTAAAGAAGCATGCCTGCTCTGGGTGTGCAAACCTCCTCTCCCCAGCTCAGGACTCTGCCCAGCAACACCCACTGCTGGCCGCATGCCCCTGCTCCAGCACCATCCACTCTCAGTGGCCCCACCGGTCCCCTCGCAGGCCTTGAGGACAGGATAGTCCCAGGAGGAAGGACGGCTATCAGGGCCCTGGCCCCACACCACACAGTCCTCCTGTCAGACATACAGGGCAGAGTCCCCAGCTCCCCCACCCCCTGCACTGAGGCCAGGAGCCCCAGAAGGAAGAACCTCGAGGGGAGGGCATCTTGCTCTTGGGGATCAGTGTGTGCCAACTGCTAAGAGGGGCATGTGGGGGTCATTTCCTGGAAGGATTGTGGCCAGCAGGTGGCACTGCCCCCTACTCCCACCACCGCCCACCCCAAGCAGGGCCAGCCTCATTCCCAAGAGATGAAAAAATGGCGTTTCTTCCCCCAGAGTGGGGCCTGGATGGATGGTCCCATGCACCAGTGACCTGGGGTGATGGGTGCCGACAGAGGCCTCATCTCCATAGTATTCACAAGTCCTCAAGTCCGTGTTACCATAGCATCACCTGCATATTCATGTGTCCTCATCTCCAAATTCACGAACTCATCCCCATACTCACAAGCCTTCATCTCTATACTCACGTCTCACCTCCGTAATCATATATAATTACCATATTCATTACCGTATTTCCATTTTCGAGAGTCTCATTTCCATATTCGTGACCCTATTTCCATGTCCATGGATGCCCATGTGCATATTCACAAGTCCTCAGCTCCATACTTGTGAATCCCCATTTTTTCAC
Source organism: Bos indicus (assembly GCF_029378745.1). Taxonomy (NCBI): domain Eukaryota; kingdom Metazoa; phylum Chordata; class Mammalia; order Artiodactyla; family Bovidae; genus Bos; species Bos indicus. The sequence goes on along the minus strand of NC_091772.1, from coordinate 54,420,794 downwards.
AACACTCATCTCCATATTCTCATGTCCTCATCTCTCAGCTCAGAGCCAGACCAGCCCCATCCCTGCCTGCAGAGTCGCTGTGGGGTCCAGGCTGCTCGCTGGGAGCCTGGGTCACACAACCAAAGGCAGAGACTGGGCTGGGGTGGGGTGGGGAGGCAAGACCCTGCTTGGGTCTGGGTTGGGAGATCCAGGAGGCTCTCTTGGAAGGGGAGGCCCACACAGCACCGAGAGGTGGGGCTGGGGGGGGTGCTCAGACAGTCCGGAGATGCCTGACTGCATCTGTTTCATTGCTCCTGAAATTACACAATGCAAATCGAGAGAAAAGAGAGCTGCTGGCTGGAGGCTGAGGGGCCTCTGCAGAGCTGCAGGGGCCTCACAGGGAGGCAACTCAGGGCAAGGCCTTGGACCACCAGGCTTAGGTGATGGAGGACAGGGCACCTCTGAGCTGCACTTTACAAAGGGCCCTGAGACCTGGACAGCAGCAGCCGGGTGGTTCCTGCAGGAAGAGCAGGCAAGCTGAGCCCCACAGGGACCCCATCCTTCCTGGGTGGAGCCTGGGCTTTTTGTTCAAAAGCTGAGCTGAGGGAGGGAAGGGGGCTGTCCGAGGCCATGGGGTTGACAGGCCAGCGGTTCTCTCGTGCCTCCACGTCCACAGACAGGATGCCAGACCCCGGGAGGCAGCTCCGTCACTCCACAAAGTCACGGAAATGGAGTCTCTTTCAGTACTCTGTCTGCATTTACAGACATCGCCCCAGGATAAGAGATGCAATTCTCTGAAATGAAGAAATTCAATCATTACCCTCTTCACCCAGGCCTCTCTGTGGTGGAAAGTTAGTTTTGTCTTTAATGAACATGAGCTCGCGCCTCTAATGAGAATGCTGTGAGGGTGTAATTGAAAACGTAAGAGAGGAAGAAGGAGCCCATCGTGGGAGTCTGGGGGAGGAGTTGATGTTTGCCTTTTAAATGTGTGTAAAAAGAGTGGGGCACCAACACTAACGGGATAGGACTGACATCCCAGGGCCTCAGGAGCCCGAATGCCCACTCCCGCCGCTTTCACCCAGGAGGGATGGATCTCTGGGCCTGTGATCAACTCTTGGGTGGGATTAGATGACCATTCTGGAAAGAAGATACTTTGTGGATCCTTGGTGCCACCCCAGACAGGAGCATCAGCAGACACTTCTCCCTAATCCCGGACAGGTGAGGTAGGACTTCATCCCAGACAGGTGAGGTAGACTCTTCACCCACCCAGTGAAGGGACACTCAGCCAGTGGCCATGGGGCGGGAGGACCTCAGAGAGCAGAGAAAAAGGCAGACTTTCTGCCTAAACATGCAAACAAAACAGGGTGGGGTGGGGGGAGGCTGCCAAGATGGAACCTGCCCTCGGGGTTCCATCCCAGGGGCTGTGGTCCTCAGGGGAGTGAACAGACCTTGGCTGTGGCTGGCCAGATTCATGCTGACCAACTGGTCACCCAGCCTCATTTTACTGACAAAAAAAGGCACAGGAACAATGGAGTAATATGCAGCTCTGAGAAGAAATGATCTATCGAGCCAAGAAAAGACATGGAGGAAATGACATGCATATTACTAGTGAAAGATGCGCTAACCTAACAAGGCTATAGACTGAGATTCCAACCACATGACATCCTGTAAGACAGAAAACTATGGCCCAAGGCCCCTGCCTCGGCCCCACACCGCCTGGCTCCTGACAGCTCCACGAAGTGTGCGGGGTGTCTGCTGTCCTTGGTCAGGTGGAGAAGGTTCCTTTTTCTTTCAGGTTTGCTGCGAAGTTTTTAAATATCATAAGAGCACTTTTTATTTCATCAAATCTCTCTGGCATCTGTGGAAGGAAGGAGACGCCCCCAACGCTGTGCCGTGATGGAGACTTTTTTTTCATTCAAAGTCTTCACCAATGACCTGCTGTCCCGACTGCACCTCAGGCCCCAGGAGGTGGATGCCAAGCCCAGGGGACTGGCCTGGTCTGTTGGGGCTTCCACACCTGAAGCCTGACGCTGTGTCCCGAATCCCAGGAGGTGGGTGGACAGAGGAGATTCCACTCTTAAACCAGAGCCGAGGTCAAGCCCAGACACTGTCATGGCCACTCAAGGCCATTTCCCTCCCCAAGTGACCATGTGGTCAGTAGGGCAGGGCCCACAGAGGGGGGAGGCCCCAGCCTGGTACCCAGTCTGGGTGAGATGCCCTCTCCCCTGTCCCTGGGTTCCCCTCCTCCGCCGGGCTCACTGCAGCCTCTTTCATTGTCTGCGTTAGACTCTCGGGTGGGGGTGGTGATTACTGTCCCACCCGTGACATCATAATAGGCTGCTGTCCTTGGAAACAAAGGCTTTCGAGCTGGCGGGAGACACGTCGTATTTATGTCGTCACACCGAGACAGCCGCGGAGGGGGGAGGGGAATGAACATCTGTACATTGGGGAACAATAGAGGCCCTGAGACTGTGCGTGGTTGAAATTACCCCCATCCTGAACAGAAAGGGTTTTTTTTGTGTGCACGCAGGTGGGTTCATAAAAACCCATTGAAATGCAAAGTGAAGACCCCCTCCCGCCCCTGCCCGGAGAGAGGGGGCTCTTCTTCAGGACTTGGAGGAGGCTGCGTTTCCCTTGATGCTCTCGGATAAGACAGGGTGGGTGTCAACCCCCATAGACAGGGCTATCCACGTCACAAAAACGCCAGGTGTGCAGGAACCACAGTCTGTCCAGAGGCTCAGGGTCACTTCCGTCTGGTCCAGAGCTGAGTGGGAGAGTAGTGTCGCAGCCCAATCGGCCCACAGTCCCTGGTCCCTGAGATGAGGGGACTCTGGGGATGTGGCTTTCACGGGCTGCAGCATCATAGTTGACACCAGGCTCACTAGCCCCCTCCTGTCCCCCTGGAGGACATTCCTCAGACACGGGACAACACAGAGGCTGGAGCTGAAGCTTTGAAGTCAGAACAGCCTAGGCAGGATCCTGGAGATCTGTCCAGCCAGGCACCTGGACACCTGGACACCTTGACACCCATCCTCTTCCTCCATAGAGGGGGCAGGACACCCGTGAGCCCCTCTGAGCAGGGCCCTCTCCTCCGTGGAGCAGGGCAGCAACCCTGGTTGGCCAAGGGGCATTAAGGTGATGTCAGGAAAGCTCACAGTCCTGAAAAAGAGCGGACATGCACTCACCAGACTGACCCTGAGGCTCATGGGACCAGCACCCGGCAAGACTATAGCTCGACTACCTCTCACACGGCTGATGGGGGAGGCAGCTTGGATCTGGAGCCCAAATGAGCCCTCCCAGCTTGTGACCCCACCATGCAAAAGTCCCTGGGGCTCCCCATGGTGCCAGTCTCTCCATGGTCCAGTGAGGCTAGGAGAGGCTAGGCACCATCTCCATCCTGAATATGAGGAAGCTGGACTGACCTTGGGAGTCTGAAAACTCCCTAAAAGGACACACTTCCTCCCAGGAAGGGCAGCTACAGTACAGCCTTTGGATCTGAGGATTCATGGACCCCCGGGGGGTGACCCAGGGCTGTGTGTGTGCATTCAACACCAGGCTAAGTCCAGGGTAGGGGGAGATGAGGTTCAGAGGGATCTCCCTGGGTCCCCATAAGACTCCCCAGACAGAAGCCTCCCTGGGCCCTGATGTGGACCTGGACTCACAGAGGACTTGGCCCTGTCGGCCACATGCTCCCTCTTCTGGACCAGTGAGAGGGTGAGGACCAGGAAGGAGCTTTGGGGTAAGAACCCTCTGAAAATGCAGCCCTCAGCTCACACCAGGGTCCTGGAAAGCAGCCCCCAGCCTACAGGCAGGAGGGGCCTCAGGGAGAAGCTGGAGGGGCCCCCCATTTGCTCCCCCCAGACCTGAGGTCATCACCACCTCAAGCTGGAGGCCAAGGACCCACTAGGCTGATGGAAAACGTAAATGGGACTTCAAAACGTAAATCCAAGAGGCTCAACTCAATGAGGTTAATAGTGAATCAAAACGCCGCTGAACAGGTCTCTCAGAAAACTCTGTTTTCTGAGTTCAAGATCAGCAGCTCTGAACCAGCCTGACTGATCTGGAACTTGCTGATTTGGGATTTGAGGGGAAGCTTCATTCCTTCCTGATTGCCAGTGTCATGTCCAGAGCAACTTTCCGAGGTGGGAGGCCTGGAGTCCTGAGGTCCTTCCTGAGTCCTGGTCATCTGCCCCACCCAGACTAGAGCAAGAGCTGAAGGTGAAGGGGGCCCTGTAGGCTGGGCTGGGGAGGGGTAGGGAGGCATCAAAGGCACCCACCAGCAGGACTGCTCTGGGAACACCGACACCACCAAGCCCTGGGAGGATGCGGAGAGGCTGGGAGCCTGGCCCACCGCCGAGGTGGGTGTGGAAAATGAGCAGCCCTGGGAACCTCACGGTCATCTTACTCTTACAGCCCAGCCATCGGTCTCCTGGGCTTATCCCAGAGGGATGGAGACCTGTCCACACTTACCTGGACACACACCTTGATCACAACAGCCAAACCAAGAAAAACCAAAATCTCCTGCAACAAGTGAAAGGCTAAACAGACATACAAACCAAACACAGCCAGACCAGGACTAGGCTGGGGTGCAGGAAGGACCACCAAAGAGGCGATGCGTGGATGGTCGCCCAGCCCACCTCGAGGGAAGGAAGCAGGGCCCAGGTCACACCCAATACGCTTCTGTTTGTTGGACATTCTTGAAATGACAAGCTATAGAGAACAGACTCTCAGCTGCAGGGTGAGCAATGCTATGGGTGGCTGACAGTAAAGGACCATGGGAAGGAGACATGATGGCACAGACTTACGCCTGGGTGTCCTGGGATCCACATGCACGCCGGACACCAGGGACTGGTCACGTGCTTTGGAAGACCCGGTGCCAGCCGTGATGTCAAACTGTATTGTGTGATGTGTATATGTTACCAATGAGGATTCTCAAGGAAGGATGCCTCTGCACCATCTGTGCAACTTCCTGTGAATCTATAATTATTTCACAATACAAAGTGCTTATTTAATGACCGCAGGCATTGCTTTCTTCCAGGAGAGCTGGATCCCGGGCCTCTTCCAGTGTTGTGAAAGACACGTGCTACCAGTCACCAGGGCTCGCAGCGGTCTGGCCACGGCTAGTCCGTGATCCTTGCATCTCACAAAAGGCCTGATTATTGTAACAGCCCTTTTTAAATGCTTGCCCAGCAGGGCAGCAACCAACTGCAATAGTCTTGGGGAGACAGGCAGGTGGGGGGATGACGTGGTGCCAGCAGCTGGGGTTTCTACGTGTCCTCTTCACAAAACCACACAACTGAACCCAAATATACTAACATGGGCGGGCACTTGGTGGGCAAAGCTGGGATCTTGTGCACAAAGCTGCATTCCCATCAGAAGATGAGCCGGTGAGTGCTGCCAGAGATGTAGCTCAAGTGTTGACTCATGGCCACGCCGGAGCCTTTATCTCTGCTGTCAGGGTGCCTCTGTGTGCGAGGACACAAGTCCTGGGAACTGTCAATAGTGACCTGTAAGATCTTTGTGTTAGTGCCTTGGCTGCAGCGTCACTTTCTTGCCAGAGTGGCTGCTGGGACACTGATGAGACGCCATGCTGACACGTGGATGGAAGCAGGTCCCCATGTTCTTCCTGCAGACTCGTAGGTTTCACGGGAAAGCCTCCTGGGTGTGTCTCCATGAGGCTGTAGTTCACTTACTTGGTGCAGACACAGCACAGGGCCATCCAGGACCATGGCTTTGGCCGTGGGCTGGAAGTAGGGTTCCTCCAAGGCCCCTCGGGTGTGCATCTGTCCAGGTGCCCCACCTTCAGCTGTGCAGCCCCCCTCTGGAAAAACTTCCCCATCACCCACCTGGTCCCCATCATTCGGATGCCCCAGCAGCTCCTTCCCTCAATAGTTCACTTCAGTACTTTCCTGGCACCCGCCATGCACCTGGCAGGTCCCCCCTGCTGCCCCCACTGAGCCCTGGTGTCCCCCAAACCTGCACCAGGAAGCCTGAGGCTGGCAAAGCAGCGTGACCCAGCCAGGCTTACCTGGAAAAGTCACCTGAGCTGGGCAGGTGAGACCGGAGTCTGATACATAAAGCAGGTTCTATGGTCTGTCTTCTGTTTCACTTATTTCTATTCTTCTTCTTATTTTCTTCCTTCTACTTTTCAACCTGAAATTAAATTTAGGTTTAATTTGTGATTTTCTTCTACTTTTAGGTGAAAACTTAAAATAACTAATTTCAGACATTTAGACCTTTCTGCTTTTCTCCTGGAGCCTACAAGTTCTGAAAACAGCATTATTCCTTCATTTCACTATAGGTGTGTCCTGGTTTCCCTTATGATTTCTCCCTGTCCCCATGAGAGATTGAGAAATTAAGTGCTTAATTTCCAAATGTTGAAGGTTTTTCTGAATATCATGTGAAGTGAAAGTCACTCAGTTGTATCTGACTCTTTGCGATCCATGAGGCTGTAGTTCACTTACTTGGTGCATGCATGAATTCTCCAGGCCAGAATACTGGAGTGGGTAGCCTATCCCTTCTCCAGGAGATCTTCCCAACCCAGGGATTGAACCCGTGTTTCCTGTATCTCCTGCATTGCAGGCAGATTCTTTACCACTGAGCCATTGGGGAAGCCCTGAATATCATGTAGATCTCTAATTTAATCCTACTGTTATAATAGATACACTCTTAAAGATTTCGATCCTTTAAAATGTAGTGGGAATGACTTGAAGGTCCAGAGGAGGGTCTGTCCAGGTGAATGCTCCAAGTACTTGAAAAACATGTGAATCCTGGGGCAGTTTGGCACTGCTTCCTAGTCCTGCCAACTAGGGCAGGTGGGCCGGTAGTGTTGTTCAAATCTTACCCACCATTACCAGCTTTTTGTCTCATTGTCCTAAGACTCAGCTGTTGCTGCTAAGTCACTTCAGTCGTGTCCGACTCTGTGCGACCCCATAGATGGCAGCCCACCAGGCTCCCCCATCCCTGGGATTCTCAAGGCAAGAACACTGGAGTGGGTTGCCATTTCCTTCTCCAGTGCATGAAAGTGAAAAGTGAAAGTGAAGTTGCTCAGTCGTGTCCGACTCTTAGCGACCCTATGGACTGTAGCCCACCAAGCTCCTCCATCTATGGGATTTTCCAGGCAAGACTCAGAGAAGGGTATTAAAATCTCCGGCAATGACCGTGGGTTTGTCTATTTCTCCTGTCAGTTACGCTGATTTTGCGTCACGTATTTGAAGTTGCTGTGGGGTACCATGTGTGTGTGATTTGTGTCTTCCTGGTAGAAGCAGTGTCCTGAGACCACTATGAGAAACCAGAGACCCACTTAGAAGGTCAAGAAGATGCTACACCTGCACAGCCTCATCTAAGCCTCCCAGATGAGGCCGCGCCGTAGCTATCAGACGAGGAGAGCAGGGTGGCAGGTCGGGTCACGGCTTCAGGGTCACATGGCTGGTGAGGTGTGAAAGGCAAGGTGCCCCTGGAGCCTACATCAGAGACCACCCTCCTGAGCCACCGTGGGAGCGGCCAGCCCCTCCTGCCTCCCTTCGGCCGCTGCTTCAGTTTCAGGTTCCAACCTGCGGCCACATCTCAGGGCGTTTCCGGAACCCACAGCCCAGCACCGAGGCCTCAGCCTCAGCCTCACCTTCCCTGGCCTCCGTGCGCAGGGATTTGCTGTAATCGCACAAATATTCTGTTTGGCAGAAAGCAGGTTTGCATGATCCCCAGCAGCTGATGAGAATATTGAATTCGTGTGTGTTCCTGGGAGCTCTCCAGGGACTTGAGAATTGCTGGGAATGACTCACTTTCTATCTCAGCCCCTCGACGTCGTGTGAAGCCAGCAAGGACGGAGGGGAGATAGCATCACGGATCCACCCACAGAGTTTTGGTTCCGGGCAGACTGTCAGTCAGGTCCCGGCTAGGCTCAGGCTCTGTGGTCCGCTCTGTGTGGTCAGCTCAGATATGTCCATCCAGGTGGCCTGGGGTCCACCAGGAAGCCTTGAGACGCCCCCTCGGCCTGAACATCCTTCGAGACAGGTGTGAAACAAATAAGCTGAAGTGGAAACATGAACCCAGAGAACCCACTATTTCAGAGCCAGATGTTTCTGTAACAAGAAGATGATCTGTGAGAGGCTCCCTAAGGGGCGAGGGGGCATGAGTGGGTGCAGATGCCCGGGTGGGGAGGCAGGGCTCCCCTTGCCACGGGCTGAATCACATCCCGGTAGGTTCTGCTCACGTCCTGGATTCCAGTGCCTGTGACGAGATCTTATATGGAACTAGGGACTCTGCAGGTGTAAAAAGATGAGGCCACAGTGGAGGCAGTGGCCCTAAATCCAGTGACTGCTGTTTTCATGAGGAGGGGGCTTCAGAGACACACACACAGGGAAACTCCACGGAGGCAGAGATGAGAGGGAGGTGGCCTCAAGCCCAGCGACATCTGTGCCCCAGAAGCTGGAAGAGGCAAGAAGGACCCTCTCCTGGAGCCTCCGAGGGAGTCTGGCTGCGCGGGGCCAGTGTGGCCTGTGGGGCCTGGCCTTGGCTTACAGGGGCCTGGGGACTTTCAGAGTCTTTCCCACTGATTGGGGTCTGTCTCGGTGGTGAGCACTGCAAGGCCCGCCCCCCTCCCTGTGGGCCCAGGCCACAGACCAGCCCTCATGTGGCCACAGCTCTGGGGCCCCCTCCACCCCGGGAAGGGTGTTGACACCTTGAGGTCAGAACAGGCTGGGGCGCAGAGGTAAGGGGTCACATATGGGCGCCCCACAGAGCGTGCCCTATGACTGTCTGTGGGGTAGGTAGGGCCCAAGGGACAGGTGTAAGCAGGTTTGGGGAGCCCCGCCCCCCAGCTGGGCTGGGACACACCTGTGGTCTGGATCAGGGAGCAGCCATCACTGGGGTCCCCACAAAGACTGTGCCCTGATTCTGCCCTGAAGGACTGAGAGGAAACAAGGCCATACACAGACAGGTAGGTCGGGGCACCTCTGCCTGGAGAAGGCCCCCGTGCTCCCAGCAGGAGGAACACACAGAAGCCCAGTAGCTGGGCCTCCAGGCCCCGGAGAACACGGCTCCTTGGAGGATCTTGGGCGAGTCCGGTTTCCACCCACGTTGGGGAGACACACTGGCACCTCGAACACACTCGCCTGCAGTCAGGACACACAGCGCATCAGCCTGGGCAGCTCAATCTGAGGACGCTTTAAGAGGAGCGTTTATTTTTAGAGTGTGTTTTTAACTTGATCACAGCAATGCAGGTAAATTGCAATAAAAACAGCGCAATCCCAACAGCAAAGAGCCACTCAGGAGCCTTTTGTTTAAAATGAAGTGCAGAGTGATTTTTGCAATAACACTAGCTTCAAAGGTAAGTAAGCCCAGCCGCAGGGCACCCCCAGTGAGAGATGCCGACCCCAGCTCCTTGGCCCACGAGCTGCCAGGGCTTTCTTTGCCTTGGGGCCCCCTGTCCAGGCTGGTGCCCGGGGCAGAGGCCAGGGCTCTCCAGGCCTCCTCCCAGGAGATCCAGATGGTGCCCATCCAGAGCCTCCCGCAGTCCCTCTGGTCCACGCTGGGACTGTCGGTGTCGTCACAGTTAATAGGGATTAACAAGCAAGGCTGTCCGTGTGACCTGGATGTGCTTGGGCATCGGACTGCAGCCAGACCAGAGCATGCCGCACAGAGGGGACAAAGGCACAGAGACGCTGAGGAACTTGCCTGTGGTCACACAGCAAGCATGCGGGGAGAGGTCCTGGCTGCAGCGTGTGTGGCTGCCCCTCACTGTCAACATGAGGGAAGGCACAGGGTCCTCCCCTCAGTGTTCTTTGTGGGGCCTGAGCCAGCCGGAGCTCAGGCCCTGAGGCAGCTTGTCTGGGTCACCCTTCGTGGGGCTGAAGGGAGCGCCCACGTCTCCTCTATCACCTGGCAGATGTGCTGCGGGTGGGGCTGGCACACGGCCAGGCCAGTGAAGCTACCCCCACCCCCCCAAGGCTGACGTCACCACACCTGGGACCTCATCCCACTCCCAAACCCTCCTCTGGTGTGGCCCCCTCAGCTGCCAGCCCCCAGGACACAGCCCTTCCTTGGGAAGCCTTTGTTTTACCATCTCATCCAGGGCTTCTCTGGGAGGCCCTGACCCAGCAAAGTGGGGTTTGGAGCAACTCTTTTCTCCTCGGGGCAGGGGAGGGGGCTAAGGTGGACCCTAGTTCCCTGAGCTGCCCTATCTGGGAGCTGACTGAAGCCTGTCTTTGGGGAGGAGACTCCTGTTTTCTGGTGGACCAGAGTGAGGGGCAGGCACACTGGCTGTGTGACCATGAGCAAGCTCCTCAACCTCTCTGTGCTTTGGCCTCCTCCTGGAGCTTGCAGACGAGCACGTGTGGCTTCAAGAACAAGATCATGGGTGCTGCTGGCCCGGCTGGAGTCAGGTCTGCCCCACAGACGCCCAGCCCCTCAAGGCCTTGCTGAGCTGGTGCTTGCTGCAGGCACTGCTTCCCAGCTTGAATGCAGTCGAGACAGCGATCCCATTTTGCTAGTGGACGGAACTCTGTCTCGTTTGTATTAACAAAGGGCAGCGGTGAGTTTATTATCCATTCGTCCTCTGTGCTGCTGGGACGTGCATCACAAACTGATTGTGGCAAACCATGAGCCAAGGCGCCACGCATGCTGGGGTCTTGGAGCCGCCTTGACGCCCCCGCCAGAGGCGAGGCCACCACGAGGTCGAGAGCCAGTGACAACTAAACTCCGAACACTTTGCCTTTAATTACAGTAAACTAACAAAGATCCCTGAGATGCTCTCATTTTAATAGAATGCAGTGTTATAATTGGTGTCCTACTTTAAGCAATGCAATTTCCCATGACCTGTTTTCCAAATTAACAGAGTAATAAAGGTGTGTGCTGTGGGGGCGGGGGTGGCGTGTGGACCCTGCAAAGGTGCTGGGCCTGAGGCCCCATTCAAAGAGGTGTCTCTTCTTCATGTGTTTGCACACAGAGGTGATGAATTAGGTAAATTTCTCTCCTGTCCCTTCCAAGGAGCCCTGGATTTTAAATCAAAGTCTAGTCAAAGAAAATGAACAAGCATTCATGAAGCTCCATAAAATTACTGCCAAAATCCACAACTCTGGACAAAGCTGTCTGAAACCCTTCTCCTGGCTGGACGGTGCAGCCAGCCACAGGCCAGGAGTGGTCACTGTCCTAGGACTCTCTAGTACCTGAGGGCGTTGCTGCTCTTCTAGGGAGACCCTCCCTCAATGGGCCACGTCCCCTTGGTCCCCTGGACCACCAAGGATGGGGGAAGGAAGGCAGGGGAGGACAAGGAGAGCAGGAGGAAGCAGTGGAGGGGGTGGGTGGCAGGCGGTGGGGAGCAGGGGGATGCAGCTAGAGCACTGCCTCCCCTCCTGTCTGCCCCTTAGTTGGCTGGCCTGAACCTGTCTGCACTGTGGGCAGCCCACGAGGGAACAACCTGGCTGGACAGGAGCCTTTGGGGTGCTGATGGGGGCAGGAAGCATCAGGACTCAGTTTCCCCATCTATAAAATGGAGGGTTGGGGGTGGGCAGGACCTCTGCCTGGAAGGCTGCAGGGAGGATCCAGGGAAACAGCAAAAAACTGCCCCTTCTTCCCCTCTCCCATCTCTCTCCCTCTATTTTCTGGAGACCACCATCCCTAAGCCTCTACCGCTCCCCCCAGAACTTCTGGGCCAAACCCTGCCCCCTCATCAATACCTCCCTTCCCACCCCCAGCTCTCAGCCCCTGCCCAGTTCCCCGTGGTGACCAGCAGCTCTACTTAGAGGAAAATCAGGGCTCAGCAGCTCCCAGCTGGCTGCTCCCAGCTCCCGTCTCCCTGACCTTGGGTTCCACTATCTAAAGGGATGTCCTAGTTAATCCCACCCTGAGCTGGATTAATTTCCAGAGATAAGCCTCAGATTCAGTTCTCTCACTGCACTGCTGGTGGTGGCAGTCAGGCTGGTGCAGTCCCGGGGGAGCGGGAGGTATTAAGTGAAGACCAGCTCCCCAGAGATGGCCAGGGCTGCTGGCCGTCCACTCCCCTCATCTGCTGGCTGCCAACTGCTGGCAGGAGCGTCCCAGCACCAGACTGCTCATGGCAGGCAGCACGGGCCCCCTTGGAGCCCAGAGTGATGAGCTCCAGCCTCCAGGCAGCTCTTTCCTGGTCCTCCTTGGGGCATTTAGAGCTCCTGGCCCCTTGGGGGCTCTGGAAGGACTCTTGACCGCTCTCAGTATGAGAGTCACTCATGGCTGCTCACGGGGGTCTGGGCTCTGACCGCTGGTTAGAAACTAGACGGCCAAGGCCACATGCTGGCCGCTGGACAACTTTCCCCCAGGCTGAGCACAGGCCTGGAGACACCCTGCCTATGGTCCTTGTTGCACAAGGGCTGGGGTGAGCAGACATCCACCCTACCCTGCTGATTTCTGTCTTCACCAGTGACACTCCAGGTGGCAGGGGGCAGCTCACCAAGACGTTAAACTCTGCAGGGATACTGCTCCCCCAAATGGGCAAGAGCAGTGCTGGGCGGAGGAGCTGCTGGACTTGTCCCTAGGGCTGGTGGGCAGCCCCTGGGCCCCTGCCAGAGGGCCAGATGCCAGAGGGTGCAGGGCGTGGCTGCGGGAGGCCACCCCTTCCCAGAGCCACGAGGAGATGCTCTCCTGGCAGAGCTTTGGCTACAGGTGTGGAACCACCTCCTCTCTGCATGGGGTGGGGCGGGGAGACTGGAGGAGGAGGTGCCTCTCCCTGGAGAAGCAGAAGGAAGGAAGAGGCTGGTGTCCTGGTGTCCTGCGTCCTTCCCAGGGGCATGTGGGACCACTGCTCCCAAAGAGGGTGCCTCTCAGCCTGCACACAGACCCACCCGTACCTGCCAGGGGAGAACACAGCGGCAGCTACAGAACAGCCAGCTGTGGGGCCACTGGCAGCTCTGGCTCCCCTAGCCCAGCATGCCCCCATTCCCACACTTGTAGGAGGACTGACCTGTCACTGACCAGCGCCCACCATCAGGGCGTCCTGCCCTCAAGCTCCTCTGTGCTGCAGCTTCCCAACACACCTTATTTCCACGGTGACGCTCCTCGGTCTGTGCCACCTCTCTCCCTCAGTGTTTGTGCATCCCAGGGTGCGGGCTGGGCGCCCGGCAGGAAGAGCGTGTGAAGTGACCGCCAGCTGCACCCTGAACACACCGGCGGCGCAGGGACACCTGACGGCAGGGGTTCCCCGCCCCGGGCACCATAAGCCACGTGGTCCTGGGGTCCCTGCTTCCTCCTTTGGAGAACCAGAGAGGCTGGTGCCACGGCTGGTCCTCTGAAGCCCGTCTGACCCCACTGAGGGGCGACCAGCCACTGGCCACTGTCCACACTCCCGAGGGGCCCTGCAGCTAAGGAGTGGGGAAGGGTGTGTCAGACCCTCTCAGGCCCCTCACTCTCTCCTTAACCTCCAAACACCACAGACCGTCTCCCCTGTGGGGCCCACAATTCTCTATACACCGCTTCTGGGGCAAGGGGTCCTCGTGCAGACTCCAGCCATTCCAGGCCCTTCCTCCCTGCCTTTCTCACACTCTCTCTCTGGGATACTCTGCCCCCTGCCTCTCCAAGTCTCCTGGACTGTCCAGGACACCCACCCACCCTCACACTCAGGTGCACCCAGGACCATGGGCCCCTGCGCTGCTCACACTGCCCACCCAGGCCCTCCCAGGGACCCAACCCCAAGCCCTGGAGAAGGCCTTGAGGGCTGCCTTTCAAGGGCTTTTCAGCAGAGCCCACCTCCCTTCTCTCCAGCCCTCCTTACTCCCTGGGGCAAGCCCCTCCCTCAACACCAGGAACCTGGGCTGACAGCGCCCCAACTGATGGAAAACCATGCACCCTGCTCCTTCCAGGACGTGCTGAAATACCCTCACCCGCCACCATCCAGATGGGAGCACAGCCCCTGCCAACAGGATGGCGTTCTCAGGACAGCCAGGGAGAAGCGGAGGGAGGGTTCCCAGGATCCGAGCACCCAGCAGGAACTGACCTGGGGCTTCTCCACAGCAATCACACCGTCACCTGGTTCTCAGTCGGAGGTGCAAATGCGTCTGCCTCCTGGCTCACAAAGTGCGTCTGTATCAGCTGGGACCATGACCTCTGGGTGCACCTCACTCACGCACACGAGCATGCACACTCACACACACTGTTCAGAGGAGGTGGGGTGTCAGAAATGTCTGCCCTGTGCACACGCAGGAAGTTTGCCCCGCGGTGATGCTGAGTAGATGTCAGTGGTTGACTTTGGGTCCAAAGCCTCTGATTTCTTGATCCCGATGAACCGCTGACATCAAAGAATTAAGTTCCCTGATGTCCCCAAATAAAGGAAACTTAACAAATTTCCAGAATGTTGGTTGCAATTTCTCACCCACCTCCTCCCACGAGGAAAATGGTGGCCTTGCCTCAAGTCTTTTTGGAAATTAGAACCAGACTCCCACCCACACCCGCTGTGGCCAGTGGGCCCCTCGAGTTCCCGTGGGCTGCCTGCTCTGGGGGGTGGTGACCGCTGCTTCCACTCCCTGCTTCTTGCACACTCGCTCACAGATACTTGTACACCTGTGTGTGCACATCCAGCACAGACATTTGCACCATCAGCCTAGGGTTTATCTGCAGGGGCTTGAAGTGAAAAGGGAAGAAGGGGAGACCCGCCAGATAACCAGCCAGGGGTTGCCATGGCATCTCCTAGACCGCCGCTGGGCCAATCCGGGCCAAGCGCGGGCTGGCGTCCTGCACGCAGCGGAAGAGGCGTGTGTGACCTGCACCGCACACACGCACTCACGCAGGCGCACACGCAGGCGCACAGGCTGAACGCAGAGCTCTGGCTCACGAAGAGAGCGCACCTCATGAATATTCATCAGGCTGATGGAGGCAAAGCCAATCAACCACTTGGCAGCTCGATTTTTCCTGGATCCACTCTTCTCTTTGATCGCTGGCCGTCTGGGGGCAGGCTCTGAGGCTCTCCACCCAGCCTAGGGGAGGGGGTCCACAGGGTTAGACCCCTTTGCCCTTGCCAGACCTAGCCCTGGCAGAGGGCGTCCCCGCAGTCTTTCAGTCGGCCATCTGGTCCCCTCGCAGGATTCCAGTTCCCACCCAGGGCCCAAGCACAGTGAAGTGGACTTTTTGAAGGAAGCGTCCACCTGTCCACCCCCTCTCTTATTTCACAATATCTGACTGGGGCAGAGACACAGCAGTGACCCCAGCCTTGGCCAGCCTCTCCAGTGTCACCCCAGCCATTTCCCAGAGCCCCAGCTTGTCTCAGTCAAGGTCCCCACAAAGCAGAGCCTGAGGCAAGGGTTATATACCCCAAGGGCAAGGGCCACAACCGCTACAAAGGAGCTCTGTGGGAGGGGCCTGGGGGTGGGGGTGACTGTGGACCATCACCTCTGGGTGTGTGGCCAGGCATCCCAGCTGGATGCCCAGAGGGCAGGACTCCTCTGGAAAGTCTTGAGCAGCCCTCAGAGGAGGGTGGGTTGTGTGCCTGCTTCCCTTCCATCCCTCCCTCTGTGGTCCAGGTCCACCCGTCAAGAGCCCACCCTCTGCCTCCATGCATGCTCTTTGGGGCCACTGGGGAAGTCAGGGCCCTCCCACTCCGAGTCTGGGCAAGCTGTCTCTTGAGCTCATCAAGCGCATGGTGCTGAGTCCTGCTCACTGCCCCGTGGGCTCTGAGCACTGGGTTGACCCACCACCAGCCTGCACACTCTGCTTCTCCCCATCCTGCCCAACCTCCAACCTGGGCCAGGGTGGAGGTGGGTGCCTGGCATGGAGGTGGGCAGGAACCCACCCACACTGACTAAAGGGCAGCTCAAGGATGCAGGTGGCATCCAGAGGAGACAGGTGGAGGGGAAGCCACATACCAGCTTGCCTGCCACCGAGATGGAGGAAAAGGTCTCTGGGCACTCAGGACCAACCACACCCGGGAGAGGATGCTTGGGCGTATGGGCCTGTGTGCTGAGCTCCCTGACCAGCCACAGGCCCCAGGGGTCACTGCAGCATCTTAGCTTCAGTTCTCTCAGCAAGAGAAACTCACAGACCCTGCCAGTGTGGTCAGATAAGCCTTCCTGTGCCCAGTTCAAAGAGAAAACAGGCACAGCCTCCACGAATGCTCTACCTGAGCCCTCCCTGGGCCCCAACCTGAGCCCTACCTGAGCTGGGTACTCTGTCGCTCCCCCATTTGCTGTCCTGCTGCAGCCAGGGGGCTGACCAATTTTCTGCGCCTTGGCTGTCAGGCTTCCAGCTGGATCCAGGTAGGTAGAGAGGCAGGAGTTATGGTGGCCCCCGCCCCTCCCTGCCTGTCTGCTTCCTCCACCTCGGCCCCTCCCCTGGCAGCTGCCCACTCCCTGCCCTCCCCTGACCCTCAGGCCAGGGCCGGTTGCAGCTTGTGCATCTCTGAGTCCCCCAGAGATCGACTCCTTGCATCTGGTGCCATAGGGCCCAATGCCAGCCCCCAAGTGAGGAGGTTCACGTGGTCCGTCTTCAAGGAGTACACTGAGGGGTCAAGGAAGGTGCTGGCAGGTAAACACAACACAGACCCACCTCCTACATTGGGGTCAAGGGGGTTACTCAGAGTGGGCACCAGTCCTGCAGTTCTGGTGGCAGCTGGGCACTTGGGTCTCACCCTGGAGGGGAGCACTGTATGCAAACTGCTAAGCTGGTGAGGGCTGAGAGGACGGGGTCCTAGTTGAGGGTGGCAGCTGGTGGGGGATTACACTGCAGAGGACAGTGGACAGGCTCGGTGACAGACTAGGGCAGGGGGAGAGGGCTGGGGCTGTGGAGACCTGTCCTGGCCAGCACTGCGGGGCAGACGCCCCAGGCTGGGGTGGCAGGGGGGACAGGAGTCCTGAGGCCCAGCCAAGCTGTGGGGTGGGGTGCCAGACAGCCATGAAGAGTCCTGGAGGGCCCCATATCTCCCTCCTCATCTCGTAGACGGGTCCAGCAGGGACCTCCCCAAGGCCCAGGGGAAGTTAGCAGCCCAGAACTCTCCTGAAGCCTGCAGGTACGGTCACTGTTGGACTGAGGTGGTGCACAGGTTACAGTCCAGGGGGTTTTCCAGGTGTTTGGAAAGCGGCCCCTCACCAATAATCCCCTGAATTCCTGCCACCCAGAGTATGAGGGGTGATGCCAGAGCTTTATATGAGCTGGAAAGGTGCCTCTCAAAAGCCCAGGGAAGGATCTGGAGGTCCCCACACTTTGTGGCTGGCTGTGGGTATGCTTCTGCCCCTCTCAAACGAAGGGTGGGCCGATGACCAGAGAGAGGGTCATTTCAAAAAAGACTGGGCACCATCCATGGGTAAAGACACCCTGGCCGTCTGGGCAGCACCCTGGACAGCTCCCTGCCCACTGCCCAGCCACAGGCACTTTCTGGGGGTCCTGTCTCCTCCTACCTGGGGTCCATCAGGATTTCCAAGGCAGAGCCAGGTCAAACTGGCATCCTTGGGGAGGGTTTGACAAGGAGAGAAAGTCACCACCCCCTTCACCCCTGAGGTCATGCATGGGGGTACAGAAGGTGGCAAATCACTTACCCCCAGAGGCTCCTGTCCTGAGGCTGCCAGACCTCTGATGGGCCACATTCTGGGACTCCCCATAGGCCCAATTTTGGTCATCTGCTTTCTCCTTGCTCCTCACCCAGTCCTGGTGGAAACTAGGTGCCCTTGGAACACCTGGGGCCTTCCAAACGGGAGGAAACAGGGTTCTGAACAA